>NC_088916.1:62555000-67555000 GCF_963576675.1 Euphorbia lathyris
GGGCCTAATATCCATCAAGCCATTAGGCCCATGATTCTCGAAATTAGACGTAATTATGGCAACGACTGGATTCTTGACTAGGTATGGTGAAATTTCTCGATTAAGGTTCCTGATACGTAGTCGTATTACTGTATTTTTTGGGAAGATGTTACGTGCTCTCTACCTCTGAGGGTTAGTTCAGATCTTTTAGGCATCATACGTTGTCGAGTTATATTCGTCTGATATCATGAGTTAAAAAGGTAAATTACAACTCTATTGATAAATTTTATGTATGAAAAACTAATAATTGATAAAAAGGCAAAAAGGAAAAAAGTTCATCTTTTCCGTACATTTATAGATCTGTGTGGTTGCAAAAATAGGACTCAGATCCGTATGTCCCGAAGAGCCTAAATGAGGAAGCATGGATTACAATAGTTTTTCAACGAGATTCGACTTACGAGAAGGATATGATTTTTATGTTTGTTGTATTTGTACCTTTTATGGTTTTTATTGCTCTTTGTAATCTATCTTCTTCCTTTTGTGGATCTTGTTTCGGCTGTAGCTTGTATGCGTAAAAGATTTTATCCCTGTTTATTTTCGTGTTGTATTTGTACTTTTTAAATTAATGAAATGATATATGACATTTTTATAAAAAAAAAGAAAGACAAAAAGCATTCTGGGATCCATGATCTTTCATTTTGTTGGTGTATTAAGTCATTGATCTTTTATTTGGAAACATTAAACCACTAATCTTTTATTTTCCATCACATTAAGCCCTTAATTGCCATAAAAGTTAGTTTTGAATATAAAACTCGATTAACAGAATGTTATTCATTTCACATGCATTGGAAATTTTTATTTTTAACAGTTTGAAACAATTTTTAATATGGATAATATAGCTGTAGGAAAATTTTAAAAACCTTATTCCAGAACGTAAAAAATATAATTTCAAAACTCAATAAATGCTCCAAATTTGCCTCACTAAATAGTGAGGAATGCATCTCATTCATCCCCCACCTTATTTCGTTGCCCCACCTAAATCTAGAGGTGGCAAAAGCACACACGATCTGAATACACGATACGAAATTGACACGTAATTTTAGTTTTTGAATTTAGCTTAGTAGGTAATGTGTAATTTTTTGGTTGAAAAGAAATTGACACATAAATTTTTGGGTTGGTTTAGGGTTGATGTGTTAACCCAAAAACGACAACAAATGACACGAATATTTAAACTTATTGTTATTCTTTGATATTTTTATATACCACTTTATTAATAAAAATAATAAAATTATAATTATTTCTATGATAAATTGTTAGAAACACATTATATTATATGACGCATACTAATCTAAAAAAGACATAAAATATTTAAAAATAATATTATATTTTTTATATTTTTAAAAGTCATAGTTAATATAGACCTACCCTTATCTAAACTTTTGCCTACAAAAAAAAAGTCATAGTTAATATATACGTATAACAAAATTACATGTAATCCGAAACACGTTACGAAATCGACACTAACCCGATTATTTTAACACAATTTTGACATAGAATTTTTTAGGTTGGATTTATATTTACTCATTTTAATACAAACCTGGAAATGACACGACGCAAATACTACTCGAACACAAAATTACCAAACTCTACCTAAATCCACCTACAAAGACCAACTTGAACAGGCTTACCATGAGCAGATTCTAACCCGTTTAAAATAAAAGGGACCTTTTCTCAAAAAAAAAAAAAAAAAAAAAGGGGCCGGATACCCCACCAAGTAAAATGTATAACAAAGCAGGGATAAAATTGTAAATCGAACGACAAAACCCTAGTTACTACGTGCTCTACTATATAATCGTCAATCCAGCACATCTCAAAGCTGAACTCGCTTGCCGTTGAAAGCTTCTAATTGATATTTATCTCCTATCAAAGGTTCGTCAAAATTCTCTCTTGATTAGAAGTTTAGTTGATATTTATTGATTTTGGATTTCATAGGTTTAAAGGTAGTGGTGAAATCAAGTGATGAATTTGGATTTTAATTCTCACGACGGTCGCCTGAGACGCGTTAAGCGTTGCTATTGATGCATCGATCCAATTTTCTGATGTCTTCATCTCTTTGATTTTGTTTTAGTGTTTGTTTAACTGGTTTTGATAATATTGCGACTGGCGAGCATCGTGATGATGAAATTGAAATTTTCCGATTAATTTAATGAAAGGAATAATCACCTCCTACTCATACTGAATGTTTGCCATCGTTGATTTTTCAAATCTGTGTTTGATTTTTTTGACTGATTTTGCTTATTGGATTGGAAGTTGTCTTTTTGCTTTCTCTGTGGGTTTATGGATTGGAAGCTCTTTGGACTGGCACAATGAGGATTAAATGAAATGTTGAGGTTGTAAAGATCTATGAAATTGCTTGATATATTCAAAGTCCTTTTCATTCTGAGTGCCTAATTTCTACTGGTTTTGATAATATTGCTACTGGCGAGCATCGTGATGATGAAATTGAAAATTTCCGAATAATTTTATGAAAGGAATAATCACCTCCTACTCATACTGAATGTTTGCCATCGTTGATTTTCCAAATCTGTGTTTGATTTTTTACTGATTTTGCTTATTGGATTGGAAGTTCTCTTTGTGCTTTTTCGGTTGTGTTTATGTTTTGACTGATTTTGCTAATTGGATTGGAAGCTCTTTGGCTGGCACAATAAGGATTAAATGAAATATTGAGGTCATAAAGATCTATGAAATTGCTTGATATATTCAAAGTCCTTTCCATTCTTAGTGCCTAATTTCTACTTGTTTTGATAATATTGCTACTGGCAAGCATTGTGATGATGAAATTGAAAATTTCCGATTAATTTTATGAAAGGAATAATCACCTCCTACTCATACTGAATGTTTGCCATGGTTGATTTTCCAAATCTGTGTTTGATTTTTTGACTGATTTTGAAGTTCTCATTTTGCTCTCTCTGGGTTTATAGATTGGAAGTTCTCTTTTTGCTTTTTCTGTTGGGTTTATGTTTTGGCTGATTTGCTTATTGGATTGGAAGCTCTTTGTGCTGGTACAGTAAGGATTAAATGAAATATTGAGGTCATAAAGATCTATGAAATTGCTTGATATATTCAAAGTCCTTTTCATGCTGAGTGCCTAATTTCCTTATTTTATTTCAAATAAACAAAATTAATTTTCCAAACAAACTAATTTTGCTCTATATTATTGTTAAGAAAGAGAACGCCAGATTATAATGTCATTAGCCATGACATTAGTATGATTTTTGTTAAGCTCGTGAAGTTTGGGATTGGGAAAGAATTGACTTGATACTAATTGTTGTGCCTAATTTCCTTATTTTATTTCAAATAAACAAAATTAATTTTCCAAACAAACTAATTTTGCTCTATATTATTGTTAAGAAAGAGAACGCCAGATTATAATGTCATTAGCCATGACATTAGTATGATTTTTGTTAAGCTCGTGAAGTTTGGGATTGGGAAAGAATTGACTTGATACTAATTGTTGTGGAGGGGAATTAAGAGAGACATTGATAAAGTTATTAACCCTAAATCAACAAATGTGATTTTCAAAGAAGCTCAAAAACTCCCAATTTAAAACTGGGATAAAATCTAGCCTCGATGACAGAAAATTTGATTTAATTCCTAAAGAAAAATAAGGCAAAATTATAAAAATAAATTGTCAATTTGTAAATTAATTAAGCTATGGATCCTCTATGAAATGCTGTATGTATTTTCATAAAAAAAAAACTATGGATCCTCACATCTTTTTTAACGGTAAAAGTTACAAAAGCCCAAGGTCTTTGTAAATAAGTGAAATCTGTAAGGTTTATTTTTGTATTTTTTTTAAATGATCATTACAATTCATAATGAAACATCTATGGTCATACAATTTTAAACTTGAAATTATATAGGAACATAATATTTCAACTAACTAATAGTAATTAGATGGTGCAAAATAGAATAAAAAAAATTAAATGAATTAATTGTAAATAACTAAAGATAGAAAAATAAATAAATAAATAAAGGTATTTACACTTGTGCTATTTTATTTTACTTTATTTCATTTTTTACTACTAATTATGAATTAGTTAGTTTAAATGTTTGAGTTTTATATAATTTTAAACGGTTTATCTAAGGCATAGGTTTAGCTTTAATTGATTAAAGCATTAATTATGTTTTTACGGTTCTTTTTGTGGATTACTAAACCCAGCCAAGAATTCCCACCCCTAGTCTCGTAAAAAGACCAATCTACCCTTTATCCAAAATTTGAAAAAACACAAAACCTCTCAAATGCCCTACACACTCTTTGATCAAATTCGGACTAATTTGTGAACCAAAACATAAAGTGTAACAACAACCGTAAAGGGAAAGCGAAAATAATAAGATTTACCGTTTTTGTTTTTTTGATTTAAGTTAAAAATTGAATCTGTGGGTGATTTTTTAAAAACGCCGGAATCGCATTCGGGCGTATGAACATCACGTCCGACTTACGGTTCCGGTGTATGAATATCACGCTCGACCTGTGGTTCCGGCGTGAGGCTATCACGCTCGCACCATAGGTCGGGCGTGATATTCATACGCTCGCACCATAGGTCGGGCGTGATGTTCATACGCCCGACCTATGGTTCGGGCGTGATGTTCATACGTCCAAGGGGTTTTTGAAATGTTTTTTTAAAAAAAAAAATTATATTTACGTTTTAATTAAATTGTTAAATGTTTACATTAATTTGGGTTTAATTTATATATGAAATTTTGATATTAATTCGATTGTAATTTATATGTTAAATTTTTAGATTAATTTAGTGTAATTTTGTAGACGGAGCGGCCTACTATCGGGGGGAAATCCGTCCCGTCACCTGCTCGTCGTCTAGATATGGACTAGCAGACTAATTTTTTTACGGGTTTAATTCAACAACGGACTAATTTTTTTTACGTAACAGGTATTTACAGATTTAATTCAATAGCGGACTATCTATTTTTTTTACTTTCGACACGCGGGCGTGTGACTATCACGCCTCACCGTGTGGTCGGGCGTGATAGCCCCACGTCTCACCGTGTGGTCGGGCGTGTAACGATCACGCCCGACCACACGGTGAGGCGTGGGGCTATCACGCCCGACCACTCGGTGAGGCGTGATAGTCACACGCCCGCGTGTCGGGAAAGCAAAAAAAATAGCTTTTTCCTCCCCAAAACCCATGAAAGGGTATTTTCGTCATTTCACGGGGCTAGGGGTGGGAATTTGGGGCTGGGTTTAACAACACCCTTCTTTTTTGGCCTAAGTATAAGGTAAATTACATCTATAGCCATTGAATTTTATTATTTTTACATTATGACTACTCAACTTCATTTCTTTCTGGTATGATCATTGAACTTTACACTTTTTAACACTAGTGGTCACTTAACGTCTCAAAACGACCATTGAAAGCTAAAAATAAAAAATCAAAAGCCTTAATGATATTCTAAGGAACTTTAATTCTTGAAAAAAAAGGCGGTCTGGTCGCACTACGCGTTCTCGCTTAGCGAGGGTCTGGAGAGGGGTTCCACCACAAGAGTGTATTGGGGGCAAGCCTTCTCCTGCCAATTTATTTGGCAAGAGACCGCCCTCACTTTAATTCTTGAAAATTTTAAAAAAATTCAATTGAGGCCTTATCAAATTTAATTACTTATCACCAAAAAACCAAAATAATTAAAATTAACTTTCTCTCTTCTAACCAAACAACACCTAAATAACCTCAAAATAAAAATTTTTAAGAATTAAAGTTTCTTAAAATATCATTAAGCCTTTGTAGAATTAAAGTTCCAAACAACACCTAAAAGAATCGTAAGGCACAAGTTAGATAAACCGAATTTTAAATGACTCTGCACTCACCCTTCTTGTGAGGATGTAGATGTTTTTCTTTTCAGCCTTGTTTCACTACAAAAAAAAAAAAAAAACTAAAACATTATATATAAAACATGTCATTCAAATATTTGAATGAAATCACATATTAACTAAAGCATTAAAATATATTTAAAATCGGGTTCAAGTAGAATCTTTTTGGATTAAGATATTTATCTAATTAAGAATTTAGATAATTAAGAAATTAATTTTAGCTAATTAATTAGAAATAATTAATCAGAAATTAAAATTAGTATTTAAAAAATAATTAATTGTCGTCTAATCATAAAAGGATAAAAATAAATAGAAAAGAGAAAATTCTCTTCCTTTAGTTCTTAGTTCATAGTTTAATCATTCTTCTTTCCAAATAATTTTGGCGTGATAAAGTGTAACTGGTAATACAAGTTTGTAGTTTTAAAAAATTCTTTCATTTTCATTGTCTACTTAAGATTAATCAAAGCTTCAAAAGGTGAGTTGCAAACCAATATTTGAGTCCATTTAATTATTTGGGTAGTAAAAATTAGACATGTTCATGGATCGGATCGGGTCTAATCGGGTTGCCATGTATTTACATTATCCAAGTCCAGTCTAATCTGTAATATATTCACATTGGGCTTGGGCCAGACCGGGTTAAAAAAATGAATTCTCAAACCCGGTCTGACCCGTCCAACTAATATATATATATTTAAAAAATTAAAAACAAAAATTAATTATAATTCTAACAAATAAAATTGCATCTAAATTTAGTATATTGGTCAAACATGAATTTTTTTTTAATATAAAAGTAACTTTTATTAAGAATTAGTTGGACGCGTTGGATTGTAATTAAATCTCTTAAAAAAACTCGGAACAGACAGCCTTAGCAAAAGCATGAGCTACCATGAGCTACCATGTTTGCTGAACGTTTTACCAAAGAGATAGAGTAAGCAACTAAATCTCTTAAAAAAACTCTACATTCCGCAATTAACTCTGACCTATATGAAAAATCTGACTCAGAAGACAAAAGAGCCTGGAGCAGGCCGACTGAATACAAACCAAATGCAAATTTCTCTATTTAAGCCAATTTAAAGCCTCACGAATAGCCATAATCTTTGAAGTGAAAGCATAAAAAAAGGCCTTCAAATGTCCCGTTAACATCAGCTATACAATCCCCTTGATAATCACGCAAAATAAAACCATGCGAGCTAAAACCCTTTACACGGCAGCAACCAGCCTCCATGTTGAGGCGGAAACAGTCCACCGATGGAGCAACCCAGCGATTACAATGTTCCTACTGCTGCTGAACATTTACTCGCATGATTAGCGATTAAGTGCATCAGACAACCAAGAATCAAAACATGAAACAATACACATTCTATCATCTTGAAAAAACTCACCCCAAACCAGTTGTGCAAAAGGGCAAGAAAAAATAGCATGAGTAATAGATTCTCCAATCACCTTACAAATCAGACATTCATCAAGTAAGGGCAAGTGATGTGCCACAAGGTTACTTCTAGTAGGGAGACACGAATTGAAACAACGCCATGCAAAATTTTTAAGCTTTGGGGGCACACCAAGGGACCAAAGACGTTTCCAATTAGGCTGAGGAGAGGACGAATTGGCTCGACCAAACGAACCCATCGCCAAATGATGTCCCGAGCTAACAGTGTATTTACCACGCCTATCCGGATACCAAAGCCATGAATCATTGATGGCTGAAAATTGTCTCGGAATGGACAAAATTAATCAACAATCTCTATTGTTAAAGGCAAACCTGATCAAATTCTCATTCCAGCGACCCCACTGATCCAATAAACTATATACAAACTCGAATTGCTGACCAGTAGGAGGTATCGAAGTTGGTCTTGGATTATCAATGTCCGACAACCAATGATCTTCCTAGGTTCTAACATCCAAACCGCTGCCAACTTTACGTAATAATCCTTTGAAAATCAACTCTCTACCCGCTAAGATGCTCCTCCACACATATAAGGGATTATGCCCAATACTAGCCTGCAAAAAATTAGAGGAGGAGAAATAACGAGCCTTAAGGATTTGAGAAACAAGTGATTCAGGATTCATTAACAACCGTCGACTCTGTTTTGCCAATGATGCCAAATTAAACTCATGAGTACTCCGAAAACCCATGCCCCCTTCAACCTTTGGAATACAAAGCTTCTCCCACCTTTGCTAACACAAACCAGTAAGAGAAGAACCATTTGATTTCCACCAAAATTTATTTAACAACTTGTTAATATCATCGCATAGGTGTAAAGGGAGGAAAAAAATACTCATCAGATAAGACAGAATGGATTGAAGAATGGCTTTGATTAAAATTTTCTTCCCGGCCCAAGACAAAAATTTCTCTTTCCAATTATTCATCCTGGACCAAATTCTATCTTTCAAAAAACAAAATGTCTAATTGTATATTAAATTTCAATTGATCAAAAGAAATCAATAATTGTAATTGTTACCCTAAAATTAAAAAATCAATATGTATATATATATAAAGGTAGAGCGGGTCGGGCTGGGCCAATTCGGACTTTTAAAATAAATTCCAAGCCCAACCCATTTTATATGTGGGCTTGTGCAGGTTTGGACTGGGTCGGGTTAAATGATGAATTTTCATGTCCAAATCCAACCCATGATGGACGGGTTGGACGGGCTAGCGTGTCTTTGAAACTTAAAACTTGTGTTCTAATTAATTAATTCGGGATTATCAGTTGAAAAGATAAATATATTTATATAAAAATTAATTATGGGTTATGGTTAATTTTATATGATTAGAACTTGTTTTGTATACATTTTTACATTAAAATTGACTGAAAATCGCAATATACCATATTCATACGATAGGGAGTCTATTTTTCTCTTATAAAACATGATTTCAGTCTTAGACAAAGCATGCGATGTCTATATAAAAAAAATTGCTTGATTCGGAAATTTGACCTCAACAACGTGACCAAAGACCTTAAGACCCTAGGACAGAATAAACTTAGAGACGAATCAGAGTCGAGAAGGCGACACGTGGGCCACACACGTCGCCTCATTGCCCATGCGCGTGGGCAGCACTTGCGCAATTCGGCGCTTCACAATTGGTTTGCGGGCGTCGTGTGGCATCAGGTGACCCAATCATGAGGTGCTCCTTGACAGCGCGTGAATCGCTCATGTCGATGCCTTAGGTGGCGCGTGGAGTGCCTTATGGAGATGTTTTTGCCTCATTTTTTTTATACCCTGATTGAATATTTTTTGATTTTTTGGAATATTGTGTTTAATTTTTCGATGAACAAAATATTTATTTTTGAATTAGAGTAAATTCAAAAATCATTTTAAAATTACGTAAATAATTTTAAAATTTCCAGAAATTATGGAATCTTTAAGAAAAATTCTAGTGATTCGAGATAAATATCTTGGACCAAATAGATATGTTCAAAATTTCTTTTTGATAATAAAGGTTAAGAAATTTTTAGTTATTGATTCAATTTCTTTAGCAATTATGACTTTTACTATCATACTTTCCGTCATCGCTCACTATCCTTTTCAGATTATCAGGCTAAATAATTTGATGAAGGAAATCAAATGTTGCAATATGAGTCGTTTGGCTTGATACGATGATATTCAGGAAATATCATTGTACATCATCCGGATGCAAAATTTGATGCAAAGGGCAATAATGACAAGAGGTTTAGCTTATGGGTTAGACCAAAGACTGTTGTTTATTAGAACTTCAAGAAAGTCACTTTCAGCTCTAAATTTGAGAAATTACTAGCTTAATCTTGGAGGTTCGGAATAATGAAATATAAGCTAACTATACTGATTTTCATGGAATGTTTAAACCGCTATGTCTGAAGCTAATTCTTACATGGAACTAAGATCTTGAAAACAAATTTCAACTTTGTGTTATAAGAGAAAGTTTGGTCGAGTTCTGAATGAACTAACATAGAAAGTTTGAAACTCCATCTCGATCAGAATGATATGGTCATGTGACCAGAAAGCAAACTTGTTCAAAACTTAGTTTGGTTGGTTAGGTATATTAAGAGTTAATTAGAATTAACTTCTAATTAACTCTTATTGTACCTAACCAACCAAACTAAGTTTTAAACAAGTTTGCTTTCTAATCACATGACCATAGCTTTCTGACCTAGAATGGAGTTTCGAAAGAAAGAAAGTGCATTTGGGACTCGACCAAACTTTTTCTTGAACACAAAGTTACAATTTGTTTTCCAGATCTTAGTTCCATGTTGGAATTATCTTCAGACATAGTAACTCCTAAGTGGTTTAAAGATTCCATGAAAATCAATATAGTTATAACTCATTATTCTGAACCTCCAACATTGAGCTAATAATTTTCTCAGATTTAGAGCTGAACGTGACTTTCTTGAAGCTCTAAACAACAGTCTTGGTCTAAACCACAAGCTAAACATCTACCATTATTGCCCTTTGCATCAAATTTTACATCCGGTTTATGTAGGATAATATTTTCTGAATATCAACATGCCGAGTCAAACGACTTATCTTAAAACGTTGATTTTCTTCATCAAATTATTTAGGTTGATAATTTGAACATGATGGCGAGCGATGACGGAAACTAAAACAGTAAAATTCATAATTGCTAAAGAAATTGAATCAGTAACTAAAGATTTCTTAACCTTCATTAAAAAAAGGGTTAATACACATATTTGCCCCTGTGTTTTCGCGGAAAAACAGATTTACCCTTAAATCAAATAAACCCACAAAACTATCCCTGAATTTTCCATAAACCTGCAATTATACCCTAATCTGACGGAGCTGCTAAACGGCGATGACATCAAACCTTCTTGTCTCCAAAAAAATTGGATGACGACAATCAAAATTCATTTGGTTTCTTATTGTTTTCTATTGCTATTGCTTTTGGATTAATTAGGAGGTTTAGACGCCATTTTATTAGGTTGATTGAGCTTTTATGAAAATGAATTTTGACCAATCTGTTCTTCTAACTTGCTTTTAATCGAAATTGAATGTGCATATTTTTTTCTGTTTGTGATTGGTTGTTCTTTTCTAAAGTTTTTCTGGAGATAAGAAGGTTTGATGTCATCGCCGTTTAGCACCTCCGTCAGATTAAGGTATAATTGCAGGTTTATGGAAAATTCAGGGATAGTTTTGTGGGTTTATTTGATTTAAGGGCAAATCTGTTTTTCCGAGAAAACACATGGGCAAATATGTGTATTAACCCTTAAAAAAAATGAATTTTTAACAGTTCTATTTGGTTCAAAATACTTTCTGGAATCACTAGAATTTTTCTTTAAATATTCCATAGGTTCAGGGAATTTTAAAATTATTTCTCTAATTTTTAAATGATTTTTGATTCTACTCTAATTAATAAATAAAAATTTTGTTAATTGAAAAATTAAACAAAATATCCCAGAAAATTTATTTAAACAGAGTTTGAAAAAGAAACTGGAGGCGAAAACACCTCTATAATGCACCACACATGTTAGATAGGGGATTTTATAGGAGGGTCCGGGCTCTCCATGTCACTAAAAACACCTTCCATAGAGCAACAGACACCTGTCAATAACTTATTCTAATTAATTAAAAAAAAGGAGACCTTTCTTATTTTTTACAATAGCGATTTTGATTTACGTTTTTACTCCACCAGACTTTATCCGCCGCCGACATCTCCACCACCACCATCCAACGCCGTCATCATCTCTTTGTCTTGTTTTTTTTTTGTTGTTTCTGGTATAGAATTTCTTATTTTCGATTAAAAGAAAAAGAAAAGAAAATGAGAGGATAAAGCTAAATGGACAAATGGGTTTCTGAAGAAAAAATATTGAAGATCTGGATCTTCTTCAATCTCCTGCATGTGCTGCGATTTTGCAGCAATTATAGAGAATAACTGTTATACTTGACTCGATATCCTACAGATTCCAATGGAAAGCCTAAACCGATAATTTCGGTGAACTTTGGTATGAGCATATCCTTTCTTTGATTAACTGATGGAATAGAACGGAACTCGGATTCGGCCAAAGAATCAGTCTATCTCCATCGTTCTCCTTCCACATATTCATCAGAAATAGAAAATAGTGACGAGCAGCAGACGGTGGTGGAGGTGATCGGCGGTGATGAAGATTGACGGAGTAAAAACTGCAAACAAATAAAAATAAGAAAGGTCTCTTTTTTTATTAATTGAAATAAGTTATTGACAGGTGTTTATTGCTCTATGGAAGGTGTTTTTAGTGACATGGAGAGCCTGGACCTCCTATAAAATCCCGTTAGATAGGGCATTAGCGCGTGCGGTTCACACGCTGTTAGGTGGCACCTCATGATTGGGCCACTTAGTGCCATGTGGCACCAGGGAACCAATCACGAAGTGTCGCGTGGTGCACAAATGGCCGCACGTGTGACCCACACACCGCCTTTTCAACTCTGATTCGTTCCCGAGTTTGTTCCATCCTAGGGTTTTTGGAGTGTTCGATTAGATTTTCGAAATGACAAGCCAATTTGATCACATGCTTTGTTAGAGACTGAAATAATGTTTTAACAGAAACATTGTATATTATAATTTTCAGTATATTTTAACGTAAAAACTGTCTACCAAACATGTTTTAATCATATAAAAATTAACCCTAACATATTAATTGATTTTTATATGAATATTTTTATCGTGTCGATTATCAAGCTCTTAGCCTAGTGGTTGAGAGTTTACCTATGATCAGGGAGGTCATGGGTTCGAATCACATCCGGGTCTGGTAAGTTCTAGGGCTTTAATACCAATTAAAGATTTTGACTACTCAAATAATCAAATGGACTAGTTCAAAAACAAAGTCTCACAGGCTAGAGAGAGGGGGTGTGGTGCCAAAAATAGGGAGACGAGAGGGAGAGAACTTTCTATTTATAGGTTAGACTTCTTTGTCATTTTAGGATTAGACAATAATTAATTCGTGATCAGATACTAATTCTAATTCCTCATTAAATTAGTATTCCTAATTAATTAGTTAGAATTAATTTAATTATGATTTTTAATTATCTAATTTCTTGATTAGACAAATATCCAATAAGGATTTCACACGAACCGACTTTCATCCGGGCGGAAATTCCTACAAAAATGTTTACAACATAAAATTGTTCAAAAGTAATTTTTATTAAAATATATCTAAATTTTATTAAAATGGTTATGAAATATAACCGAAAATGAAAAATATGAGGATGTTGTGGAATTTCGAAAGACAAATGTAGTTCGGAAATGGCATTCACAACATCAATATGTCCGTTATCATTTATGTATAGCTAAATTTTGGAGATGAAAATAGACAATCTGCTGAAGAAATTGTATCAAATGTTTTTGTGAAGGAATAAGATACAAATTTAACTCCATGATTATTGGAGCATAAGGGTGCAATTTCAAACCTCATTAACGGAAGATGAATTCTTTTCGTTAAAAGAACATATACAATTTCACAATTTGGTTGCCTTCCACCCTTCATCGTTCTGATCACCCAATAAGATTTAAAATTCCACCTATTCTATTTAGGAAAAAAACTTATTTTCAACTAATAAGATTGAAATTGCGCAATCTATTAAACCTCAAGCTTAGATTATATATATATATATATGTTTTTTTTGGTAAGTAAACCATAAGGCCTCTTCCTTTCGTAATTTATAGAATAAATTAGTACCTTATATACAAACTACTATTATCTATTGTTTGTTTATTGTTTGTTTGATAGTATTCTCTTTGGTATTCAAATAAAATGACCTATGAAAGAAAAGGCTTCATTTGACCACCAGAATTTTCTTGATTTACTGACCTTGGATGGATACATCTAAAACAAAATCCTCTAGTCCATACCCCAAACCTGCAGCCATATACAAACAAAGAATTACATACATCATATCTAAAAACAGTGGCGGAACCAGAACAAAATACTCGGGATCAATCAAACAAAAATGTGTTGAAAAATTACAGATTTTATTTGAATATACTAAAATTACGGATGGAAATGATACATTTAGAGACCGCAATGTATTACGTTTTGAGGTTGCAATTTATTAGTATTAGTAGGAAAAGGTTAGTCTAACCTGGATCTTGCCATCAGAAGAACCAGCAAACAACATTCCTCCTTCTATATCTGATGTTAAGGATGTGATTTTGGTACCATTCATTTTAATGGAGGCAACTCTTGTCACTCTTTCTTTCAACCACACCTCAATGATCCCACACTTTGTTGCTGTGAATATGAAGTCACTGTTGCCAGCAATCCTCAGGATGTCAACTCCACTCGAAAAAGATCGAATCACCGCACATGTCGAGACTGAAAATACCTGCCATAAAGCTCAAAAACTGAAGCTTAACTGATATAACAAAGTCCCCCAATAAAAATGAATAATGGTAACCACTTCACCTTTCCTGCTGTACCATCTATTGTAGAACCACCAGCAAAAAGAAGATCATCATGAATATATAGAGAGTATATAGTTTGTTTCCCCAACAATTTTCTTGTACCGGAATAGAATGTGGTTGATGTCAATTTCCGCAAATCCACCTCCTACACACCACATTTCAAGGCATAACACATTTGCTAAATACCAGATGGCCTAGAAATGGATGCAGATAAGAATTTTTACCTGGATACTGTAACCTGAGGAGCCACAATATAATTTATCTCCTGTCATTGCAAGGCACTTGACCGTTTTGTTGAAATTTACATGCTTTGGTACCCCAGACCAATTGTATACCTGTGATAAGACTAGTTTGATCAATCTTGGTTCTTCCAAAGACTTGTTTTTTCAGTTTCAGCTTTTCTAATGGAGTAAGGGGACTTGCCTTAACTCCTGTTCCTGAAGAAATATAGCATGCGTGTTTAGCATTAGCTGTTAACTCATGGACCGCCTCTTTCACATCGTGAACTTGAACACAGTGAATTTCTTCAGGGTTGATTGCCCAAATCTGTAGATAAGATATGCCAAAAGTTAATTCTGCTGAATACCACAAGCAGTTGATGACATAGTTTAAGGAGGCTTGCAGAATGAGGTGACTTACCCGAATCGTTTTGTCTAAAGAACCACTGTACAATTTGTCGCCAGAAGATGGAACGTAGAGGCATGTGACAGCTTTTGAATGTTCACGAACTTCTTGAATCAACCTTGGAATCCCCTTCCCAGCATCCCACACCTTTATGGTTCCATCAGAATGGCTACTTATAACACGACCTTTCAAATGAAGTAAAGACAGAACTTCACCATTTGCAGATGATTCCAACTCGGCTATTTCAGCACAATTCCATAGGTCTGTCTAAAACACAGAATAAAAGAACCGATAAGTTCGACAAGCTATATAGGCTATATTTCAAAGGAAATTGAAGACAGTTTTCCACTTACTGCATTGACACAGGGTAAGTTCATCAAAGATTTTAATACATCAGTGATCACAGATGAAGTTCTCTTAAACTTTCTCAAGGTTCTATAGATGCATTTGGCATACTTCTCCATCTCTTCAAGCGCAGCTTCAGATTATAAGTCAATGATTAATTAAAAAATGGCATGTAAAGACATGTTTTTAGCTCTTTTATTTGATATACACTCATCTTACCTGGGTCAAGAACAAAAGTTCTTAATGCAAGGGTTGCCAAAATCCTCTCTTCCATGTTTCTTGATGATTGGAGAACATTTATAAATTCATCAAGCAAGGACTTACGAGCAACCACTCTTACACCGGTATCAGGAAGAACTGAAAGCATGTATATGAGCCATGTGGAAATGACAAGACACAACTTTGCCATTTCCAAAGAATTACTCTTCAAGCATTCCTCCAAAGCTTTAAAGATGGAACCCTTTTCATGATTGCAAAGTACAAAAGCTACCTTCGTCTCCCAAGAATTTCTTGCTTTCTCTTCATCATCCTGCATTCGAGTAAACTTTCAGAATTGTACATAACAGATTCGGTGTAAACTGTAAACAACACAAGAGCAAACCATTGTTTCTGCTAAATCTTTTTCTCTCTTTCTTCGTCCATCTGCCTTCATTAAAGCATTGTAAGGTTGATCGAATCCTGCTATCTTGAGTAGCCGGGCTTCCATGTATGACCTCCCAGAGGATGTAACAGTTCCAGAAAGTGATACTAACGCATCTAAAGCCATCATTTGACAATTGGAGAAGTCCTTTTTGTGAAGTGCTTCAATAAGTGTTTCTACAGCCTCTTCCCTATAAATACTCATCTTCCGTGGCTCAGCCTGGAAATTTTTTAAAGTGTAGAAATCATTTTACATCTACAGGCACGCTTACAAGAGTTATTTGCTATGAATGATGTTAAGGAATGAAGGCATACCAAGAGATCAAGCTGAAGAAGAAGAGTAGCAATGGCAGGTTGCTGTTCCATGGGAGCCATTTGAAGATACACTAGAAAGGTATGCATTGTACTAAATGATCCTTCTCCTCTAATTCTGTGCAAGATCTCATTGCAGACAGTTCTCCTGAAAAAGCATGAGAAACATAGAACTCCAGAATTCAGCATGGAAAGAGCTCAAATCAAGCATAAACAAAGAAGTATGTTTAACTGTATACTTCAAAATTGTATACTTGATCAATGAAATGGATGCGTACAGATACCTGTTTAACTGCACAAGCTCCGAAAGAAAATCTATGCATATACCTCTGACATTATCATTTCCAGAATGAAATAATTCGAGTACACAAGTCATGTCAATTCTACTTGCTATGAAGTTCCGAAAACTCTTATCCACAAGCATGCAACAAAGAAGTATGGAAATAATGGACTTTCTTCCTTCCACCCGGTCCAAACATTTGACTAGTGCTGGAACTCCATTTGCAGAAATAACACTATAAGCATTATTAGACTGGCTGTTTTCATCCCCTCCTGTAAGTATCTGCTCAAGCATTGCTATGGCAGCATCCTTTGGCTCTATTACTAACTGAAGATCATCGAAATCTTCACTTTTGAGCTGGATTAAATGGACAAGGGAAGGTATAAAGTTGTGAGATGAAAGCTGCGCAAAAGTTGGTCTCATTTGGCATATGAGCACAGCAGCCTCAGCAAGTCCATTTTTAAGCAAAGCAGCCAGGGAATCAAAATCAGAATCTACACTTGTAAGAATCTCTGCAACACTTTCATCTGAAAAAATTAGCTCGGAGAGAATGTAAATTGATGTTCTAAGAACTTCTCTGTTTAGAGAATTTGAAAGTATTTCCACAAACCCGTTTACAATTGTTGCTTTGGATAGATAGGAATGGACCCCAGGGTCACCCTTTGAGTCCTTCCATAGTTTTGCTATTGCTAAAACTGCTGCTTCACATTCTTCTAAGTTTTCTGAAGTGCAGAGACATGAAACATATGGTTTTAACCCATTAATGATTGCTTCAATAGAGGCTTGGGAAATTACACTGGTTGGTGATGTAGATAATGCTGGTTGTGTAAACCTCTTGCTCCTCTGGTGTACATGATTAGGTGTGGAATTATGACTCGGATTACGTGACATTCTCGAAGGGTAGGATGCAAATGAAGTTTCTTTTATGGAGGAGGGGCTGAATGAGTTTTTTGGAGTTTCAGAATACAAAAATTCTTGAGCAAGGTCAGGGTGCTGCTCTATCCATGATGTGATGAGTCTCTTTAGTACATAATTTGTTTTAGGCATTGAATTTGTAGACAAAGGTTGCCGAGTAATGGGACAAGTGGTATTTCCTCTTTTTAGCCATTCCTGAATTGCTTTTCTTTCGTAAGTCTGACCAGTTTCGAGGGTAACTGGGTCATTGAAGAGCTGGCCTGTGATAGGGCAAACAAAATCTTTCGGTGGCCGTGAATTAGAAGTCAGCTTATCAGACATGGGGAGAGAAATGCAGCTCTGGCCTTCTTCACTTCTATTTAGAGAACTGCATAACCCAAACAAGTTTTGAGCTAAAGAATACCAGAAAATTGTAAATTATTGGAAGAAAATTGGCATTTAAGCTACCTATTCTCCAAGTCTTGGCTGTCCACCTTGTTGGAACTCATACTCCTTGCTTGGCTCCGGGTTTTTCTCCTGACACTTTTCTGCAGATCCTAAATTTGCAAAGCAGCTATCAGGATGATAAGGAATAATGCAGCTTTCAAGGCACAAAGACAAAAAGAACTTCTAAGTTCAGGACATACTATCACTTCAACATCAGAGTCTGGTGAGCTAATGCTGTAATAACTGCTCATGCTTGGAGAAACCGGAATGGAGGAAGCAATATTAGATTCCCTGACATGGCTGGAGAGAAACCGCATTAGAGGAGTAGATCCTTTTTTATGATTAGTAGAAGAAACTTTTGGTGAAACAGTTGTTGGGGAATCCACTCGAGAAAATGTTGCAGGAGAATATGATCGCCTATTTGCTCTAGACGATCTTATGCTTGCGCCAATTTCCTCATTTCTAGCCATTTTCATGGTGCTCGGACTTCCTGATTTACAACTTGTATCTTCAAAATCCAAATTACTATGCTCACCACCAGAATCATGTTCATTCTCCTCGTGTATCAGTTCCTAACATATTAGACAATTAGAAAAGGATAAATTTCACCAATAAACTTGTCCTTACAAATTGAATCTTCATTTACTCTATGATTTATGTATGCAAAATTCACAGCCTGACCTGAGGATCCCACTCTTTAGACTCTTCCATATTATGTGACAGAGTTGGACTTGAATTTGATCTGCTTAAAAGCAACATCCAGAATACCATACCATACATATATTAGAATTTTTGAAAATGAGACCCGAAAACAATGACTAACAATTTCAAAGTTAGTGCAGGATGTAGGCTAACCTGCTTGCTTCTCTTGCATCATTTTTAGATAGAATAACTGGACAAAAACCAGCACTCTTTGGCAAGATGGGACCAAATTTGACATAATCAGGAATTGACCTGCTAACCTCCCGCAGAGGAGTCATGGGCGGCTCAGCTATCGGAAACATGGGTATCATCTTCTTACTTACGGTAGAATCAGAGGTCATACAATCCTCATAGTGTTTAGCAAAAAGCCTTGTATTCTCATCTAGTGATTCTCCATAGAGCTGCTCAAGCTTTTGCAACTTCTCCACTTGATCTGGTCCCATGGAGTAAATGACAGACTCATTGAAAAATTGATCCAAATCAGCTGTAAATGACAAATCAGAAGAATCAGGAATCAACTCAACCATCAACCTTTGCCTAGCCTCAGAATACCACCCAACAATGGAATTCATATGGGGAAGAAACAAATCTTTCCATAGCTCAGGAGCGAAATCAATCCTCGAGAAGAATGGATCAACAATAAACATCTTAAGAACATGAAGAACTGAGTTATGAACATTGTTGTTGTTACGCAATTTCCAGAGATATGAAAGATTAAGATGCGCCCAAGCAGAGAGGTAGAAATTAGGGACTCCTGCTGTTCTCTGATCAGAATTCAACATTGCACATACTTGCAGCATTTTCTCCGCATGGTCTAGCCGAGCTAGTTTTGTTTCGGTATTGGAAGTGTTGATAGCTTCTTCTAGGGCTTCAATGCCCCAATCTAAATTTGCTAATACTGCTTGATCAGAATATCTAATGTTGATGTTTTTGTCACAGCTCCCATCTTCAGCTGCTAATCTCTCGGCACAATGTTCTTTGTGCTGTGTTCTTTGCTCTTTATTGATCAGCCGATCTTGCACAAAACTATCCACAGTCGTGAACAAGAATCTCATAATTTCCTTTTGCTCCATCATTGAGAACAAGTTTCTGGAGAAAGGAATATTGTAACCTCCATGAAAATGAGATTGTGTTGAAGTCAATGTGAAAGGTGTTGCAGAAAATTGACAGAAGAGAGAGACTGCCGGCCATTAGATAGAAGTAGTTGTAGCTGTGTGTGGCCGGCTTCGTTTGTTGCAGAGTGATGATGAAATCAAACTGTGGACTGTACATTTAATATTTACTTAGTATAAACTAATTATTATTATTTAATTAATAGCTGATGAGATTAGATTACGTCGTGTTTTGGTCTAATTAGACCTGATCAAATGATCCAACCTCTTAATCACCGACTCTTATCACTAAAGACAACACAAAAATGATCGTTACTTTTAACGTCTTTTGGCGGGAATAAATATATATATACAACCCATATCCATTAATGACATGAGCCAAAGCCCAAATTCTAAAAATTGAGAAATTTGTAGTTTATTTAATTAGTTAATTTCCTCCACCTAAAATTCTAATCTACTATCTGGTAGGTGACGGACTAATACTTACTCACTATTAGATTAGAACTAGTTTTTGACCCGTGCGATGCACGGATTCATCTTAATATATAAATATTAACAAAAATATAATTAATAATTACAATTAATGATATAAAAAAGGAGCAGCTCCATCGTTACTGTTTTATATTATATATAGATATGCAAAGAAATAGAGAGATTTTAGGGACTAATTTAAATTATGTAGAACTTTTAGATATAAATATACAGAGAATTAGAGAGATTTTAGATATTAATTTAAATTATGTAGAACTCTTAGATATAGTACGGATAAAATAATCTTTTTATAAATAAATATAATAATATAACTAAAGTTAATATATTATATTTTTTATTAGTAAAAAAGGAGGAAGTGACACCTCAGCTCCATCGTTACTGTTTTATATAGAATATAGATATGCAGAGAATTAGAGGGATTTTAGGGATTAATTTAAATTATGTAGAACTTTTAGATATAGATATGCAGCGAATTAGAGATATTTTAGGGATTAATTTAAATTATCTATAACTTTTAGATATAGATATGCAGAGAATTAGAGAGATTTTAGGGATTAATTTAAATTATGTAGATCTCTTAGATATAGTACAGATAAAATAATCTTTTTATAAATAAATATAATAATATAACTAAAGTTAATATATTATATTTTATATTATATTTTTTATCAGTAAAAAAGGAGGAAGTGACACCTCAGCTCCATCGTTACTGTTTTATATTATATATAGATATGCAGAGAATTAGAGAGATTTTATGGAGTAATTTTAATTATGTAGAACTTTTAGATATAGATATGCAGGGAATTAGAGATATTTTAGGGATTAATTTAAATTCTGTATAACTTTTAGATATAGATATGCAGAGAATTAGAGAGATTTTAGGGATTAATTTAAATTATGTAGATCTCTTAGATATAGTACAGATAAAATAATCTTTTTACAAATAAATATAATAATATAACTAAAGTTAATATATTATATTTTATATTATATTTTTTATCAGTAAAAAAGGAGGAAGTGACACCTCAGCTCTATCGTTACTGTTTTATATTATATATAGATATGCAGAGAATTAGAGAGATTTTAGGGACTAATTTAAATTATGTAGAACTTTTAGATATAGATATGCAGAGAATTAGAGAGATTTTAGGGATTAATTTAAATTATGTAGAACTCTTAGATATAGTTCGGATAAAATAATCTTTTTATAAATAAATATAATAATATAACTAAAGTTAATATATTATATTTTATATTATATTTTTTATCAGTAAAAAAGGAGGAAGTGACACATCAGCTCCATCGTTACTGTTTTATATTATATATAGATAGATATACAGAGAATTAGAGAGATTTTAGGGAGTAATTTTAATTATGTAGAACTTTTAGATATAGATATGTAGGGAATTAGAGATATTTTAGGGATTAATTTAAATTATGTATAACTTTTAGACATAGATATGCAGAGAATTAGAGAGATTTTAGGGATTAATTTAAATTATGTAGATCTTTTAGATATAGTACAGATAAAATAATCTTTTTACAAATAAATATAATAATATAACTAAAGTTAATATATTATATTTTATATTATATTTTTTATCAGTAAAAAAGGAGGAAGTGATACCTCAGCTCCATCGTTACTGTTTTATATTATATATAGAATATATAGATATGCAGAGAATTAGAGAGATTTTAGGGACTAATTTAAATTATGTAGAACTTTTAGATATAGATATGCAGAGAATTAGAGAGATTTTAGGGATTAATTTAAATTCTGTAGAACTCTTAGATATAGTACGGATAAAATAATCTTTTTATAAATAAATATAATAATATAACTAAAGTTAATATATTATATTTTTTATTATATTTTTTATCAGTAAAAAAGGAGGAAGTGACACCTCAGCTCCATCGTTACTGTTTTATATTATATATAGATTCTAAGATAGAGAAATTTATAACTTATGTAATTAGGTAACTACTATACCCTCAAATAACTACCATTTTAAGTTAATTTTTTTTTGTCAAAATAATGGTACATAGATTAGAGTGTTGTTTGATAAAATTTAAAATTAAATATTCAAAATATAAGTACTGAAATTATAAGTGCTCAGAGTATTAAATAATGTCACTGTTATAAAAAAAAGTTAGTTGATTATATTTAAATTAAATATTTTAACTAATCAAAATAAGTGATTTTTAACTTAATTGACTAATTTAAGTGCTAGGAGTAAAACAGTTATCAAATACATTTAAATTAAATAAGTACTTAATATTTTAATTTAAGTGATTAAGTGAGTTATCAAATAATGTGTAAGTTTAGATTTAGACAACATAATTCATAAAATGAGCTCGTTTGGGTTCAGAGGAGATAGAAGGCACACTTGTGTCGATGCATATAAGGTTGATTAAAGGACGACTCCATCTTTGCCACCCCTTGTCGACGCATATAGGGTTGATTAAAGGACGGCTCCACCTCTGCCACCCTTTTCTATCTACATTTCTGAATATGTAGGTACTGACTACACTCGTAAACCCTACCAAATATAGGGTTATATCATTTCTATTTTATCAAATAAAGGGTTATATCATTTTTGGCATGGACCGGAACATTATAAAATAAATAAATAATAATAAAAATTAGAATCTTGATTTAGGTTATACTGAGTTTATTAATCTTCAACAATCCGATCAGAACTGGAGTCAATTCGAGACCCGACGATCCAACCAAAACATGGGTTGACTCTGGTTTTTACTTTTTATTTTTTAAAAATTATTTTAAAAAAGAAAAGATAAAACAATAAAACATATATAAAAAATCATTCCTTTTGAAAAATTTAATCTTAAGTCTAGTTACTTTCATAATTCAATAATTTTTTCCTTATTATCTAAATAATAAAAAGTTTAATTTGAAATACTAATAATTCAATGTAAATATTGTTATAATTATAGGCCTTGTTTGGTAAAGAGCGTTTTGGAATAAAAAGAGCGGTTTTGACCAATTTTAGAGGTTTGACCACTGAAACCGCTGATTGAAGTGTTTGGTGGAGAGAGGTTTGGAAGAGAGTTTTGGGATGAAAACGCTAATTTAGAAAAAGCTCTTAAAAGGAGCTTTTTCGATTAGTGTTTTGGAATATTAAAATTAATGGACTTCTTTAACCCTAATAGATAAGCTCTCTCTTCTCCTCCGCCAAAATTAATGCCCTTATTCGTCTTTTTGCACAAACCGCTATTATCAATCAGCTAATTTTTACCAAACAGGTATACACAAACAGCTAGTCAAATCAGCTAACAGCTAACAGCTAATATAATCAGCTAACAGCTAATTCCCAAATAGGACCATAATAAAACATGACGGTGATAAATCCAGAGCTTATTAGATTTTAGTTAAAAAATATTCCAATTTTCAGATGATGTATTTCTAATTTTATAAATTTAAATTAAATAGACTTATTTTTTATACTGATTTTTAAAAAAAAAATATAAATGGTGATTCTCCATGGGACAAGGTGTGGAATATGGAAAAAGTGTTTTTAAACGGGGATAGAAATTCCTGCGGGACGAGAATGGGGGATAAATTTGTCCCCGTTTATCTCGTAAGGATAGAAATAGGGATGGGGATGGAAAATGCATTTTCTATCTCGTCTCATCTTATTTACATCCCTAATTCTATCTATGGACTTGAAGAGGTTTGGATTGGACCAAATTCAAATAGACAAATCCAAGCACAATCCGTCACTTGGACAAACCGATGAGCTCATGAACAGATACAATTGATATAGACTAGATTTATTTTTTAAACTCCAAACAAAGATATTAAGAATAAAACTGGAATTTTCTTTTATAAAAGATAAAATTGGAAATTTAAGAAATATTTATTAGATGAGATGAGATACAAATTTCAAATTTGGAACTTGTACCTTGATATTTTGGAATCCAAAGTAGCGTCAACTCTACGCGGACGAAATCAACTATCTTTCCACTCTTACCAAGATCCTGACACGCGTCCCATTTCAACGGCCACGATAAACAATCTAAAGATATTCCGCAGTCCCGTTGCTAGAAAAGCCAATTACGAAGTAGCTCATTTCATTGATTCAATTCAATTTCAATCCACGAACAGAGCAAACACCATCAGTTTTCTGCAATGGCAAACCCTAAGGTCTTCTTTGACATGTCAGTCGGCGGAGCTCCGGTAGGTCGGATAGTGATAGAGCTATTCGCGGATACAACACCGCGAACGGCGGAGAACTTCCGGGCTCTTTGCACCGGTGAGAAAGGCGTTGGACGTAGTCGCAAGCCCTTGCACTACAAGGGATCATCATTCCACCGAGTGATCCCTGGATTCATGTGCCAAGGAGGCGATTTCACAGCCGGGAACGGAACTGGAGGCGAATCGATCTACGGAGCTAAGTTCGCTGATGAGAATTTCATCAAGAAGCACACAGGACCAGGGATCTTGTCGATGGCTAATGCAGGGCCTGGGACGAACGGATCGCAGTTTTTCATTTGTACAGCGAAAACAGAGTGGCTGGACGGAAAGCATGTGGTGTTTGGGAGAGTTGTGGAGGGAATGGATGTGGTGAAAGCCATAGAGAAGGTTGGATCTTCCTCCGGCAGGTGTGCCAAGCCGGTTGTGATCGCCGATTGTGGACAGCTTTCTTGAATCAAAGCATATTGTATTCTATGAGTCTTCTGATTAGACTCTGCTGTTTTTCAAATTGCTGTGTTTGTTTATTTACCCATGTTCTGCGTTCCCTTGCTGTTCATCAGACGTATCCTTTGTTTACTGATACATATTAAAAAAAAAAAACTAAAATAAAGTTAAATAATTTCTCTTTTTTTGTTGCCAATTTTATTTTACTCTGCCTATAACCATTTTATGTGATTTGGATGAATAAATAAATAAATACTGAAACTGTAAAATAAGTCACGGAATTATTAACTTTAATTGAATAAAATGCATCCAAATCCGATATGGAACTGCTGTTATCCAAATTAGTTTTTGACCCGTGCGATGTACGGATTCATCTTAACATATAAATATTAACAAAAATATAATCTAATAATTACAATTAATGATATAAATGTGCTATATAAATTAAATATTATTATTTTATTTTCACATTTACCTTAAATAATCTTTTTTATAGATAAATATAATAATATAATTAAAATTAATATATAGATATGCATAGTATTAGAGAGATTTTAGGGGGTTCCGCTCCACAATGATAGAGTGTCCAAATCTTTCTTTAAAGAGATTCTGGATAGAACTGATGGGTTATGTGTGAGTTGGAAAGCTAATTCTCTCTCCCTTGCTGGCCGCCTTACCTTAGTTCAATCTGTCAATTGTGCGGCTCCCAACCATATCATGCAAGCCTGTAAATTGGCCGAGCCGGTTCTTAATGACCTGGACAAGATTAATCGTCGCTTCCTTTGGGGAGAGTCTGGAGAAGGTAGGAAGATCCATCTGGTTCTCTGGAAGGAGGTGTGCCAGCCGAAGACTATGGGTGGTCTCGGTATTAGACAGGCTAAGGATAATAATAAAATCTTGTTGATGAAGCTCCTCTGGCGTATGTGGCAGTCCCCCTCTTCTCTTTGGGTGCGATTGCTCTGTGGTAAATACAGAAAGGATAAGATTTTTGGAGGTCCGAAAGATAGAGTATCTAATTGCTCATTTACTTGGAAAGGTCTTAGCGCTGTCTTTGCCGAGTTCTGCTCAGGCGTTGGTCTGGATGTGGAGAATGGTAAGTCCATTAGCTTTTGGTTCGACTCCTGGATTGGGGATAGACCTCTTATGGAAGTTTGTTGCTCCCCCCCGCCTTCCAGTATCCATAATTGGAGGATTGCTGACGTGGTTGATGCTAGACCTGGCAATTATCGTGTTCGTGTCGTGTCATTTCGGGTTCGTGTCAAAAAGAGTAAATCCAAACCCAACCCAAAAACTTTCGTGTCAAAGTTGTGTTAATCTATTCGGGTTAGTGTCGATTTCGTGTCGTGTTTTCGGGTTACATGTAATTTTGTTATGCGTATATATTAATAATAACTCTTAAAAATATAAGAAGATTTGGTACTGTTTTTAAACATTTTATATCATTTTTAGATTAGTATGCTAACAATAATTATCGAAAAGTTCGATAATATCATGTTAGAGGGTTATGTAATGTGTTTATAACAATTTAGGAAATTCAAATTAATATTTGCAATTAATAATTATAATTTTATTATCTTTATTAATAAAGTGACATAAAAAAACATGAGAGAATATAACAATAATTTTCAATATCCGTGTCATTTCGTGTCGTTTTCGGGTTCACATATCAACACTAACCCAACCCAAAAATTAGCGTGTTAGTTTCGTGTCAACCCAAAAATGACCCATTACCTATTAAGCTCAACACTAACACTAAAAATCCGTGTCGTGTTCGTGTCGTGTAATCGGGTCGTGTGTCATTTTGCCACCTCTTGATGCTGATGGGGACTGGAGGTGGTCTATGTTTGAGTCCTTCTTTAGTCTGGATATTCTCCTTAAAATCAGGGGAGTCAAGATAAGCACTCAAGAGGAAGACAAGGATAAGCATTGTTGGGCTCTTTCCAATAATGGTATTTATTCTTGTAAGTCTGCTTTTGAAGCTTTCTCCTGTAATGGGTCTGTCCATCCCTCCATTTCTTGAAAATCCATTTGGGCTATGAAGATCCCTTATAGAATTAGGAGCTTCCTTTGGCTGGGTGTGAAGGACAGATTGCTGACCAATGCTGATAGACACAGAAGGCATCTTGCGGTCTCAGGTGCTTGTAGTAGGTGTGCTGGCCATATTGAGTCCCTTTGCCATGCTCTTAGGGATTGCTCTAAAAGTATCGGGGTTTGGAAGAAAGTTCTTCCCCCTCACATTCTTCCGTCCTTCCTTGCCCATCCTGAGACTGATTGGTTCCGATCTGGGGTGAGTGGGAAGCTTCTGGCCAATTTGGAGCATGGGGATATTATCTTTGCTATTATTTGCCACCAAATCTGGAAGTGGAGGAATGAGGAAATCTTTGGTAAAAGGGAGGTGTATGTTCATAACTTATCTGAGTTTTTCTCGAGAAAGCTCTCTTCAGTTATTGATAGTTTTAAAGGGGATTCCCTGGCCAGGGCTGCTCAGAAAAAAGAGGTGCATCTTGTCGGTTGGACTAGGCCTAAGGAAGGGGTGGTTAAGCTTAATACGGATGGTTCCTGTCTTATGAGTGGGAGAATCGCGGCTGGAGGGGTCTTGAGGGATGGAGGGGGAGCCTGGCTGTCTGGTTTTTCTCATAACCTGGGGATGGGCTCGTCCTTTTCGGCGGAGCTGTGGAGTATCCTCTCTGGTATCAAGCTTGCCAATAGTCTGGGTGTCAAGAGGCTCTCTGTGGAGTTTGATAATAAGGAGGCCATTGATATGATCTCCGATAATCATGCTATTTGTTTTAATAGCCAAAACCTTATTAAAGCCATTAGGAGGCTTGTCTCCGTCTTTGAGTATGTTGATTTCAGACATATTTACAGAGAGCAAAACCGAATTGCTGACCGCCTGGCTGCTGCTGGTCATGAAAGGATGCTGGGAGTTACCATTCTTTCTAGTCCTCCTTCTTTTCTCTCCTCTCTTCTTCTTGAAGATAGGATCGGGGTTAGCTTTCCTAGGCTGATCCCAGGTTAAGTTGTGGTTTGTTTTGTCCTTTTCTTTCCTTGTTTACCAAAAAAAAATTTAAAGAGATTTTAGGGATTAATTTAAATTTTGTAGAACTCTTAGATATAATACGGATAAAATAATCTTTTTATAAATAAATATAATAATATAACTAAAGTTAATATATTATATTTTTTATTATATTTTTTATCAGTAAAAAAGGAGGAAGTGACACCTCAGCTCCATCGTCATTGTTTTATATTATATATTATATATAGATATGTAGATAATTACAGAGATTTTATGGATTAATTTAAATTATGTAGAACTTTTAGATATAGATATGCAGATAATTAGAGAGATTTTATGGATTAATTTAAATTCTGTAGAACTCTTAGATATAGTACGGATAAAATAATCTTTTTATAAATAAATATAATAATATAACTAAAGTTAATATATTATATTTTTTATCAATAAAAAAGGAGAAAGTGACACCTCAGCTCCATCGTTACTGTTTTATATTATATATAAATATATAGATATGTAGAGAATTAGAGAGATTTTAGGGATTAATTTAAATTATGTAGAACTTTTAATATAGATATGCAGAGAATTAGAGAGATTTCAGAGATTAATTTGAATTCTATAGAACTCTTAGATATAATACGAATAAAATAATCTTTTTATAAATAAATATAATAATATAACTAAAGTTAATATATTATATTTTATATTATATTTTTTATCAGTAAAAAATAAGGAAGTGACACCTCAGCTCCATCGTTACTGTTTTATACTATATATATAGATATGCAGAGAATTAGAGAGATTTTATGGATTAATTTAAATTCTGTAGAACTCTTAGATATAGTACGGATAAAATAATCTTTTTATAAATAAATATAATAATATAACTAAAGTTAATAGATTATATTTTATATTATATTTTTTATCAGTAAAAAAAGGAGGAAGTGACACCTCAACTCCATCGTTACTGTTTTATATTATATATATAGATAGATGATTAGTGATAGACCTGGCTATGGGTCGGGTCGGGTCAGACGGGTTTTTCTATAAAAGTCCTCGGTCCAAATCCAGTCCAGCCCACTAGTAATTTAGGCGGGTTCGGACCGGACTGGGCTCGGACTTAAAAATCAAATCTCAAGCCCAGTCCATATAAACCCACTTAAACATATATACATAAATTTTTAATTATAAAAAATAAAATTTAATATATAAATCTATAAATATATAAAATTTATTAATTAATATTAATAGACGGAATGGGCTGGGTTGGTCCGCGCTATTTTTATTAATCCCAAACCCGTCCAAAAAATAAACGGGATTTAGCGGGCCTGAATCGAGCTGGACCTAACATCAATTAGCATTGTCCAAACCCAATCCAAAGGACATGGGCCTGAACGGACTAGACGGTATTCGGGCCCGTAGACAGGTCTAATTAGTGAGATTGAGAATGTTATCCCAAATGATTAGTGAGATTGGAAATGATTAGTGAGATTGAGAGATGTCTTTTGAAACTAATTAAGATTGAGAAATGTCTTTTGAAACTAATTAATTCACATGTGTGACAGAATTATACTTCATGGTATGCATGAATATGGAATAGCAAGGGATAATAAGTTTACTATTAGGTTTTTATTATTCATATACAACGATCACATAATAAGTTTACTATTTGGTTTTTCTTATTTATACATAAGATATTCATTTAGTATCTGTTTTTTTTTTCATTTTCGAACTGTTTTTTATTTTTTAACTAAAACAAACAGACTTTAATTTATACGATGATGGATGGTTTACTAGACTCTTTATAATTTGCAGGTCAAATAATAGTGTTGGGTCCACTACCAAGTTATAGATGAGCCTATCAGATTGCAAAAGAAAGATTGATTAAATTACAGGTAATAGTTTGAAAATAAATATAATAATTACATATATTTCAATAATACAAGTTCTTTTGCTTTTGGACTTTGAGAAGTGGGTGATATTGATTACATTAAAATTAGGTCCAGATCCAAACTCATTACATGAGAATTCGCAAGATAAATTAGTTAACATAGTTTAATAATTAAAACATGTTATGAAACCATGTTAATTTTACCTTTTATAATTTTTTCTCATTTGTAGTTCAATAGCACTAACACATAAGTAAATTTTAGAATCAGAGGTAAATTCTATTCACTGAGTTAATCAGTCAACAGAGTTTAATTCTGCTTCCGACTTTTACATGTGGAAGACAGCTCACTCAAAGGAGTTTCTGTATAGACTTAAGGTTAACGATCTATTGACGCACAATAGTCAAAGCTTATATATGAGATAACTAGTTTAGAGCATGCAATATTAAAAGTAAGTAAAGGGTGAGTTAGAAGAGAGTTACACAGCGATTTATACTGGTTCGACCTTCTACATCCAGTCCTTAGACCAATCTTGATCACATGCACCTTAATTAGCATGTAGAATTTGCTCATTCACTGTTAGATCTAGGCTTATTAGAATTCTAAGGTGGAGATTCAAAGCATCCTGACAATTAGATTTAATAAGCATATATCCAACGGTGAATTAGCAAATTCACTTGCTCATTAAGGTTCATGTGAAAATTCCTAGTTCTTAGAATATATTCTTCTGAGTTTTAATCCACTATATAACTTTTTATCGGTAGAGCATAAACCTTTATAATAGACACATAGGTTTTGTAAAGTACATTCCTTTACAATCCGCAATCAACTATCTATCTCTCTAGATGTTTACTTATAACCGAAGCAAACAGAAGAGCTTCTGGTCGTTTTACAATAGATGATTGGTTCTAATATAGAACACAAATGAAGTGTCATCTCTCTATTAAATTACACAAATATGAACTATGAATGTGTATATTACTTTTGCTCTTTTTCACTTGAACGTTTTAATCTATTTTTGCGTCGATGATCAAGAGTGATAAATGAGCTTTTGGCTTGGCTTTTATAGTGGAAGCTTTAAGGTAGAGACGTTTGAATTTTTAATTGCTCGTCAGGGGAAAACATCATTTGGCTTCTACCTTTTGTCTATGCTTCTAAATTTTATGCCAATATACCCAAATGAGGAAAGAGTCTGATGTTGAGCAACGCATCAATGACGGCTTCTGACTTCTTAGTGTAGCAGACTTTCTGTCTGCTTTCTTTCCCAAAATAGAAGTGTGAGAGAGATGCTTGGCTGGCAGTTGCTTCTAGCTTCTATCTTCTTGCCAAATCCGAAAATGCCTTGATGATTGACTCTTTGATTCTCTTGAGCCTTGTCTACTGGTTTCTGGTTCCAAACCAGAAATGGTGTTATTTAGCCTTTGTCATTTTAAGGCATTCTAAGTGTCTTTTATACTTTGAGTTTATATTTGAACAATTAGCAAACATGTTAGTATAAAAATAGAACTTAAATTAATTTCTCAATTTCAATATTATGGGAATCTAATTCCTTAAATGTGATTTTTGTCATAATTAAAAATTTAGTGAAAATTATGTTTCAACAGCTTTTGCCAGTGTGGGTTAGCTCAATCTGTTTTATGATTACAAGCTTTAGAGTCAAGTGTCGTCATACTTAGACCGCATCCCTATATGTCTGAAGGTAATGGTAAGAGCTACTTGTCGGGGTAGTAAACTATTCCGGTTTGAAGTAGCTTGAATGAGAGAGGAAGGTTTTGATGAAATGGTTCAAATCGTGTTGGGTGAAAAGGTGAATATGTCCTTAATAACAAAATTGGCAGGCTGTGTAAAGGCAATGGAGAGATGGGGTTGTGGTTTCCAGTTGAATTTTACTAGGAAATTCAGTTTTACAACAAACCGTTATCTGATTAAGTGAGAAAACAAATAGGAGTTCAATTGCTCAATTTTTCGAGGCAAAGTGGAGATTGAATGTTCTTTTTGGAACATGATGAAATCTTTTGGAAGTAGAGGGCCAAAATATTTGGGCTCAAGGACGGGGATCTTAACATAAAGTTTTTCCACTACTGTGTCAAATCCCGCAGTAAGAGAAAATAAATTTCTTATCTTATTAATGATGAGGGAGCTACTATTAATGGTTGAGATGCACTGAGTGCCGATATACGCGAGTATTTCTGTAAGCTTTTTGCTTCATCTATTTCTAGTCAAATCCACATTGTTAATATTTTTTCGTTTGTTATTTCTGCTGATATGAATGGTAATATGGTGGCTCCAGTCTATTTTGATTAGTTTAAATCATCTGTATTTTTTTATGAATCCCGACATCCTCGGGTCCTGATGGGTCAAACCTGGATTTTTTTCAACATTATTGGGATAGAATAGGGCGGATGTGTTTCTTGCTTGTTCAGGATGGTTAGAGAAAGGTGAATTCCCAACTAATTTAAATGAAACTATTGTAGTCTTAATCCCTAAGTGTGAGTCCCTAATGTCAATTAAAGATTTCAGGTGTATTTCCCTCTATATCGTGCTATCAGCGTCGGCCCTGGGCATAGGCCGGGGGTGCGACCGCCAGGGCTTAAGGCTAAAAGGGACCCAAAATTTTTAATTTTATTGAATATATTTTTTTTTGTTATAAATTTAGTTATATTACTCATTAGGTCTAAAAATTGACCAAATAATAATATTTTAGGTTTAAAATGGGCTCAAATTTCTATTTTTAGACTTTTAAGTACAATTTTTTTTATTAAGGGCCCATGATCTTTTATTTCTCATGGGGCCCCTAAAATGTCAGGATCGGCACTACGTGCTATATAAGATTATAGCAAAGATACTAGCTAATAGATTAAAACAGGTGCTACCTGAAATCATCAATGACAGCAGTCAACATTTGTTCTTAGTCGCTCTATTATTGATAATGTTTAAATAGCATTTGAATCAATTCAACATATGAAGAATAGGGGCAATTGTGGGGAACTGGCCCTTAAGATTGACATCATTAAAGCATATTATAGAGTTGAGTAGGCCTTTTTAGAAGTTGTGATGCATCATACGGGTTTTCATGAAAAGTGGATTAATTGGAGTATGTTATATGTCTCCTCGGTATCGTACTTAGTGTCGATCAACAGAGAGTTTGTAGGCGTTATTAACTCAGGGAGAGGATTAAGGTAGAGGGACCTTTTTATCCCTATATCTATTCATCTTATGTGTGAAGGTCCTGTCTAAACTAATCATGAAAGGTGAGAATGATGGTTTAATTAAGGGTTGTAGAGTTTGTAATGGTGCTCCCTCTGTGGCTCTTTTTTTTTTTTTGCAGATGACACTTTCATTTGTTTGGTGCTTCTCAGGGTTAGGCCCATGCTGTGGTGGAAATTCTTTCTGAGTACGAGTTAGCTTATAGGTAAGCTATTAATCTTAATAAATCGGGAGGGTTCTGATAACATCCGGAAAAGCCTCTAGGGCGTAAAGTGTAAAAACCCATAGAAGGAAGGATCAAATAGTAAAGAGATTCCGCCGAGAGAAATCCGCTAGGCGGAGCTAAGACATAAGCCATGGAAGCTCGATAGTAGGGACCCGCCTTATTAAGGAGATCCGTATCCGCCAGGTGAACATAAGGAGGTTTCTTGGGGCGGATCCATCCAGGGGTCTCTAAACCGTTATCAAAGAGAAACCTCCCACATTGATGATACTAACAGTTCCATTAATACTGAAACCATCAAGTATAACTAGTGTAACGTTAAACTACATTGAAAGGCTATAAAGGGGGGATTGCTACGATTGTTATCAAATCCAATATAAATACCCGCACTACATGGTGAAGAAGGGACACATTATTCTAACCTTACTTTGTGATTACAGATTATTCTCTCAAGAATATTACTGACTTAGGCATCGAAGTGTCCCCGACTGATCCCAACGGCGCCTCACAGGGACGTAATCCGATGAAGAAAAATCGATAAGATATCAGGTTCTTCAGCTTAAATGTCAAAACATAATTCGTCTGGCCCTATGTTTATAGTCACAAGTATCCTCTCGAAATCCCATCACTTATAGGCAGATCAAAATGCAACATTTTCATCTTTTTACTTAATAAACTTCACACGTGTTTTGGCAGTTGGGGATTCCAGTTTCTCTCTAAGGAGGTGTTAATGAAATAAGTAGCTTAAGCTCTCCTAACTTTTTGTATGAGCACTTTTCTCCTCCCAAGATCAATCTATGAGGACTTGCGAAAGATGATGAATTCTTTCTGGAGAGGTTAGGTGGATGGTGATAGGGGTCGAAAACCCTATCTTTAGGTATGGTTTTTAGGATGGCTTTGTTTAGTTTTCATTCAATAAGCGAGCAATTCTCGCATTTTTATGCATGTGTGCATGTTAGTTAGTTTTAGTGTATGTTTTATTTACTTTTGTAGTTTTTAGCCGTTTCCTGATTGTTTTTAGGCAAATATTACCAAAATAGCACACACGTGAACTACCACTTATTTGTTTTGGCTAATTGATCCACCAAAGATCGCACCAAATGGAGTTTTTACTCAAATCTGACGACTGGTGGGTAAATTTAGCCTTTGGACTAACATCGTTTGGAGTTTATATGCGTCTACAGGTCAAAACATGATCAATTTCGGGCGGAAATCGCGTCTCGGGGACCCTCGATAGTCGCTTGGCGTATTTGGGCATGTTCAGTTCGTCGAACTAGCCTCTATAAGCTAGCTCGGCGAGCTGGCCTTGCCAGTGCGGTGAGCTGGCGGCCAGGACCAGCTCGATGAGCTGGCATGCGTTCCCGGCCCCACGACTCCATGTTTCACCCCCAACTCTTCCACCTGCATGGGGAAACAAATTAGATTAGGTTTAGGCTTCAAACTACAGCTATAAATAGAACGTTGTAATTGTAAATTAGATATCCTTTTATTTTGTAAAAACCCTAGCCTCCATCCTTGAAGAATCCTCTTCTCCCTTCCGTCCACCATTGAAGAACCTTCAAGCTCCGCGTTCCCCAAGGATTGTTCAAGGCTCCATCCTTCAAGTCCTAGGAAGACGTCTGCATTGGTCGAGAGGTTCCTTGAAAGGGATTTCTTCTCTTTTATATTCTGTTTGCCTCTGATCTATTCTATGAATCTAGGCTAATTGCATCATCGTGACAAACACTTTCTTCATCTTTAATATTAATTCAAGTTCTTATTTTGTTCAATTGATTACTTTATTTAATCTTTGTCTTACGGTTTCTCTTTTTGGTTTAACTCATTCATAAGTCCAAACAATTACTTGGCACATATTGCAAGCTGAATTTGACCTAGTCAGAGCCTATAAGATTGACGACCTTATAGAAGATTAAGCCCAAATTTCTGAGCCTTAGAGCTAGTTTCGGCCGTTGATAGGGGAATTTTATCCCTACTTTTTAGCGTGATTTACGGTATAATTTCGAGCTTAATAAGTAAGTTTAATTACAAAAATAGTGTGTTTTCAATAAAATTATAAAATAAAAATAAATTTCATGACTTGAGTTAATTTCCTTAGTTTTTGATTAAATTTAGAAAAATAAACGTCAAGCTAACTCGGTTTTTGAGAATCGTATTTTGCAGGTGCAAAATGGGAAACAATCAAGCAGTAATTCACAGGCCACATGGGGTGCGGAAGCCAGGGCGCGGGGCGTAGCACAATGTCCCCTAATGCACGACAGTCAATTGCGCATTCCCACTTGGTCAACACCTACCACACGGGGCGTACATCACGATACGCGAGGCGTCCACGGTGTGAATAGAAGACAAAAGTCCCAGGAGATCACATACGTGGGGCGTCTCCCAGACCACGTGGGGCATTCAAGGTACAATTCGAGCAAATGAGTTCCAGGAGCTCAACCACGCGGGGCGTACCCCAGTCTACGCGGGGCATGGTTGAGTCAACAAGTCTGAATCTGGTCCACGCGGAACAAATTATCAACGGAATGGGTTAATTTTGCAGTCACGCGGGGCGTGCCTTGTGAAACCTGCAAAAATAGTGTGAAATCTTGTAACTTGTGTAATTACGATTCTACCCCCGAGCTTGATATATAAATAAGAGTGACTAGCACTCATTTCATTATTCAGATTTTGTATAACTAAACTCTACCACTTTGAGAGCTTGTTCACTTGTTCCGTCACTCCGTTGAAGTTTCGTTCCACCCTCTTCCACCAAGCTCGAGAAGTTCCACCTCCGAGACCTAAGAGACGGCCTTGAGTCTGGTTAGCTAGTTCCAAGGGCCGATTCTTCCCTTCTTGCTTGCTAATTAGCTTGTACTCTTCCTATGTACTAGGCTCGGTTGTATTCATATTCTTTTCATTCCATATTTATAATATATGATTTGCAATTCCCGTCTCTCTATACGTGTTGATGTTTACTACTTGTTTTGATATTTGTAATTGATTATTGTGTAGGGGGACACGACACTCGGTGACCCGTTGGGACAGGTTATCTTTAGGGAACCATATAGGTGCTGCCCTACCGGAAGTAACACACCGAAAACCGTAGGAATTGACACACCACGGAACTTACGGGCCCTAATTTCTGATCCCCAACATTAGACACGCTTTGACTAGGAACCACGTCATCTAAGTACTTCACGGGCCGGTCTGTCTACTCGTAGTCATCTTTGCAAGAGTAAAGTATCAATCGTATATGTTCGGAGTCTTTGCTTATTATAATTATAACTTATCACAATCCGTAGAGTTCGGTTATACGAGTCTGTCTCAATATAGTTTAGGAGTAGTTTGTACTTGTCACCCAAACCAACCTAAAGTATTCACCGCCTAGATAACGAATAGAACCGAGTAGTTTAATACTTGTGGTTATAAATCCCGTGGATTCGATACCCGGTCTAACCAGATTATTACTTGATACGACGGTGTACACTTGCCCCTAAGTAGTCGCGTCTAGTAGAGATTCTCATTCACACACACATCACATTTATCATCACCCATATACCATCTACACATTCCATTATTCCCACATACTAAACCCCTCTACTTGGACACGCATCAAGTTTTTGGCGCCATTGCCGGGGATTTATATTTTCTCACAATATTAGACAAAAACGTTTTATTGTTAGTCTAGATATTCTTTTTGTATAAATTGTTTATACTTTGTTTATATACTAACAACCATTCTTTTCTTGTTCATATTTTCTTTTATTTCCTTTTGATTGTTTATGCTTACCCAATCTCGGAGTGATACTCTCGTTTCTATTGATCTTGAAATTGAACGTACTCTTTGTAGGATTCAGAGAGAAAAGATGGCCAACATCAACAATGAAGCCAACCCCACCAACCCACTGGTGAACAACGCCCGAAACAGAGGAGGCAACGATACACAAATAATGATGGAGATCCTAGCTCCGCATAGACCACAAAATCGCAACGGAATCGTCGCCCCCACCATCCCGGACAACACATATGAAATAAAGACTAGAATGATCCAATTGATCCAACAACTCGGTCAATTTGGAGGAGAACTTCATGAGAACCCTAATGAACACCTTGATAAATTTCTTATATGTGCCGATACTTCTCGGCAAAACGGTGTCCCAGTTGAGGCCGTGCGTCTAAAGCTTTTCCCTTTTTCTTTGACAGGCCAAGCGTTGGAATGGTTGCACTCGTTGGAAACCGGAACTATCACGTCATGGGAAGAACTCGAGAAGGAGTTCCTCTCTACTTTCCACTTCCCAAGACGGTGAAGTTGCACAACGATATCACTTCCTTTCGGCAACTCGAGTACGAAGCCCTTCATGCGGCTTGGGCGAGGTTCCGAAAATTTCTTCGAAGTTGCCCACACCACAACATCCCCAAGCACGATCTTCTAAGTACTTTCTATCATGGTTTAACGCCTACTAATCGTGCTACCGTAGATTCCACAGCAGGTGGGGACCTGTTTAGGAAATCGGCAAGCGAAGCATATGAGCTCATCAATGAGCTCGCGAGAAAAAGCGTTGAATAGCAAGAAGATCGGCTTGCCGGACCTCCGCGACATCAAGCGTTCGCCATGGAGAAAGAGGCTCCAAAAAGTTCCATGGTTGAAATGAATAAAAAACTATACGCTTTAATAGCACAATTGAGCCTCAACAAAGATGCACAGGTCCTGATGTGCAATCATTTTGGTGGAGATCACGACGGACATAATTGTCATGCCGGTAGCCCTTTTGCCGGTGACACCGAGAATGTAAGTTATATAGGAGGTAACCAAAGGTATAACTCTAACTCAAACTCCTATTCACACCACCACAATAATAATGATAACAGGTGAAGACCTCGATACCAACATCCTAACTTGTCATACGGCAATAACAATAATGTATTGAGGCCCCCACCCGATTTTCACCAAGAATATAGGGAGCACGGGCTCGATCAATCACAAATCACCTCCGGTGGCCGAAACGCCCAACCTCCCAATAACGTGCAAGGCCAATTGGTAACCTCCTTGTTAAAGGATATTCTAACTCGTCTTGCCGACAATGAGGTGTTTTGCAGGGATTTGAGTCACCAAGTGGCTCATCTAAACCATCATCAACAGGAGAGACAGTTGGGAGCTCTCCCGACAAACACCGAACAAAACCCACATGCTAAGAATAGAGAATCCGGGCAAGCAATAACTCTTCTTAACGGTAACAGTTCGGATCCATCGGGTTCCGGTTCGGATACCCTGCAATAGACACACCCGCCGAGAAAATCGAGCTACTCCGACTATAAACGTAGCACCAGTTTGCATCCTCCAAACCTTTGTTTATATGTATCATACGTATTTTTCAAATTATTTTCATTCGTGTCTTTGCGTGTTTTCGTTTTCTATTAAGTTTTGGCACATTCCCGTTTTCCTTTGATTTTCAAAAATTGAAATTTGTTTTACCCTTTTGACTTCATTACCTCAAACCATTAAAAATAAAAATTATAAAACCCGTAAAAAAATCAAATCCCTCTTTCATCCAAACGCTCGTATAGTGCGTGTAAATAAATCCCACATGAATAAACATTGGGTGTAAATAAGGTGTTAAAACCAGTCTACACGGGGCGTATCACCATTCTACGCCCCGCGTGTTTTGACATGTAGGAGTTTCGGAATAAAATGCCACTACAATAGGCCACACGGGGCGTGCCCCTATACCACGCCCCGCGTGTCCTGGGGGAGTTGCGATTTGCAACTCCCCATGGCAGCCTTCCCTTCTCTTTCTCCACCCTTACACTCCACCTCCTTCGTCCACCACTCACATCACTCCTTCCTCTTCCCCATTAATTTCTCCACTTCTCCACTCCACCTATTCTAACCTCCAATTATAACCCCTCATTTCAAAATTCAAAATAAATTAATTTCCCCCCCATCATTAATTTTCCATTACTCCTAGTCATTAAATAAAACACCAAAAACCGAAAAATGGTTCAACTTCCGGCTGACACGTGGGGCGTGCCCCCCCGGCAAGCCCCGCATGCCACCCATCCTTCTTCCCAAATTTGGTCAGAGACCCAAGTACGCGGGGCGTGCCTCCACGCAAGCCCCGCATGCCTCAGTCTCGTTGGACCATAATAAGAACATAAGGTGGGATACGTGTGGTGTGGCCCCTTCACACCCCGCGTACCCCCCTAGGAATTCGAGCTAAGCTTGGATTCCCACCCCCTCTCCTATTTAAACTTCACTATTCTCACCCTTTTCTCCTTCACATTCCCTCAATCTTCCTAAATCTCTCCCAAACTCACTCACCTCCCTATCACCATGACTCGTCAAAAAAGAGCCGCCGACATCCGCACTCCGCGGTCGTCCATTGCCCGATCCCCACAAGGAACAACCTTTTCCACCCCTTAGCGACGAGCAAGACCCTATGGTAATTAATCTCATCAAAGAAATATTTTCCCGTCTTGCTGAAACCGAAGCTTTTTGCAGGGATTTGGGACGGCAAGTGGCCCAATTAAATCACCAACGACAAGTGGGACGGCAAGGTTGGGAATCTGCATAAGCAATAACACTCCGGAGCGGTAAAGGCTTAGAGCCACCAATTCCACGAGTGCCACAACCGGCCCCAAAGGAAGCTCGGGTTGGGAGAACCAAAGCCTACCAACATGACGCTACAATTGGTCGATAGGTCGATCGCTCGGCCAAAAGGGATAGTAGAGGATGTCCTTGTAAAGGTGGACAGATTCATCTTCCCCGCCGACTCCGTAGTGCTCGATATGGAAGAGGACGATTCGGTACCTATTCCTTTAGGTAGACCCTTTCTAGCAACCAGACGGACACTCATAGACGTCCACGAAGAAGAAATGGAGGAAGCCTTGATCGCGGTGCTACGAAAACACAAAGGAGCATTTGGATGGACCATTCATGACATCAAGGGTATTAGCCCCACCATTTGCACGCACCGCATCTTTATGGAGGATGATGTCAAACCCTCTGTACAACCTCAACGACGACTCAACCCAAACATGAAAGAAGTAGTAAAAGCCGAGGTCACAGGGGAACATTCCTTCAGCTTGACATCCTCGACGAGTTCCATTTGGGAGCATATGAAAACGCGAAGCTTTATAAGGAGCGAACCGAAAAATGGCACGATAAACACGTGCAGATTCGAGAATTCCACAAGGGAGATCAGGTCCTCTTGTACAACTCTCGCCTCCAATTGTTCCCCGGCAAATTGAAAAGCCGATGGTCGGGGCCACATACGATCATTAGCGCATACCCATGCAGAGCCGTAGAAATCCAAAATCCCGATGGTACCACTCAAAAGGTAAATGGCCACCGATTGAAAATCTACCAAGGAGGAGACCTCCCGCTCCATGTCGAATCCGCATGTCTCCAAGAACCTTGAGCATGCACGAGAAAGTCGAGCTACTCCGACTATAAACGTAGCACGGTTTGCGTTTTCGAACCTCTATTTTTTATTTTCTCTGTATGCAGAAATAAGGCCCACGCGGGGCGCCTCACTCAGCAAGCCCCGCGTGGACCACCATTTATGCCAATAACGGCTAGAAATTCGGAAGACGCAGTGCGTCCCTATGGGGACGCCCCGCGTATTCGAGCCTCTACCGCATAATAACCGAAAATAAGCCTCTCACGCGGAGCGTACCCATATGTACGCCCCGCGTGAGAACAGACCTGTAAGGTCCTTTTTTCTTTTTAATTCACCCTTTATTTTTTATTTTGTTTTGTTTTCTTTTATTTTCCGACGTCTTTGGAATAAACGTCATTTTAATCACGCGGAGGGTCGTGCAACCCCGCACTTACAGTTTTTTTTGCACTAACAAAAACAAAAATAAAAATAAAATAAATAAAAAATAATTAAACTAATTTATTATCTCATTATTTTTCCGACACACTACCCTCCTTGGAAAATAATTAAAAAAGTTCTGTTATTTGTCTTCAAAAGTAAACACGTGGAAACACAAAGGATCGGTCTAGTTAAGAAATTTAAGTCTTGATTTCGAAACTAGGGAATTTATGCAAAGTCGAAACTCGTACTAAACAAAAGCATTGAGTCCTAACCCACGAGTTATCTCTATAATAAAATTTAAAAAGGCAATAAAGACGGGATTATTGAAAATTTTACGAGAACTTAAAAGTACACAATTTAACCCGAAATTCATGTGAGGTATTTTTGAGCCTAAAGGAGTTCGTACGAGAACTCTATTTCTTTCACAATATTTCGAGAGCTTTGACTTCACTCAACTCATAGAGTTTGTATCTAATACCGGGTTTAGTACACTTGTTTTGGTAAGAAGGGCAATAGATGATAAAACGAACCCACTTAGGCTAATTCTTTTTAATTTTTCTCGTTTTTTCATAAACCTCTAGGAAGCCCCCTTGAGCCTATTAACCGACTTCTTTGCTAACACCCATCCTAACGTATACCAAAACTCAATTGTATCGGAAATACCCAAAACAAGCTAAATCCTTAGCAAGTAAGCACAAGTAAATCTTTGAAATCGTTTTTGTGCCGCTCTCGAAAAGAAAAACAATAAAACACAAAAATGGAGAGCAAAAAGGCATTCTCAAGCTCCACCCGAGCAATTTCAAAACACATTTTACGTGCTTGCTAGGGCAAAGTAAATGTCAAACGATGCAACAACCAAAAAGGGTATTCGGACTTAAGTTTCTAAAAATTAACCACTTACCGTTCAAAAGCCACCCACATTACAACCCCCCCTCTGGGTCCATTTTTAATGTTGCCTAAGCATAACATAGGTGGAGAAACCCGGATGAACATGCAAACTCGAGTTGATTTTGAGTAAGTACAAAGAAGAGCGTATGAACACCAACCCACCAAAGTTTGAGCGTTAAGAGTGAAATCCCTTGGTGAGGTATAATCGGGTTCTCAAAAGATAATCAATCCCCGTTAATATTGCCTATTAAGTTTGATCATGGAGGTTTCGAATAAAGTATGGTCACTCATTCGCTTGCGTAAGTACTTGTCAAAGGCTTTTTCGTAAAACCTTAGTTTTGAAATCACGCACTTGGTTAAACCAACCGGAGGTTTGTTTCTTAATTGTCTCAATCCCTTGTCTTTCGACTTCTTTTACTTGAGGACAAGTAAAACTTTAAAGTCCGAGAAGGTTGATAGGGGCATTTTGTCCCTATGTTTTAGCATGATTTACGGTATAATTTTGAGCTTAATAAGTAAGTTTAATTACAAAAATAGTGTGTTTTCAATAAAATTACAAAATAAAAATAAATTTCATGACTTGAGTTAATTTCCTTAGTTTTTGATTAAATTTAGAAAAATAAACGTCAAGCTAACTCGGGTTTTTAGAATCGTATTTTGCAAGTGCAAAATGGGAAACAATCAAGCAGTAATTCACAGGCCACGCGGGGCGCGGATGCCAGGGCGCGGGGCGTAGCACAATGTCCCCCAATGCACGACAGTCAATTACGCATTCCCACTTGGTCAACACCTACCACGCGGGGCGTACATCACGATACGCGGGGCATCCACGGTGTGAATAGAAGACAAAAGTCCCAGGAGCTCACATACGCGGGGCGTGTCCCAGACCACGCGGGGCGTTCAAGGTACAATTCGAGCAAATGAGTTCCAGGAGCTCAACCACGCGGGGCGTACCCCAGTCTACGCGGGGCGTGGTTGAGTCAACACGTCTGAATCTGGTCCACGTGGAAGAAATTATCAACAGAATGGGTTAATTTTGCAGACACGCGGGGCGTAGTACCTTCCACGCGGGGCGTGCCTTGTGAAACCTGCAAAAATAGTGTGAAATCTTGTAACTTGTGTAATTACGATTCTACCCCCGAGCTTGATATATAAATAAGAGTGAATAGCACTCATTTCATTATTCAGATTTTGTATAACTAAACTCTACCACTTTGAGAGCTTGTTCACTTGTTCCGTCACTCCGTCGAAGTTCCGTTCCACCCTCTTCCACCAAGCTCGAGAAGTTCCACCTCCGAGACCTAAGAGACGGCCTTGAGTCCGGTTAGCTAGTTCCAAGGGCCGATTCTTCCCTTCTTGCTTGCTAATTAGCTTGTACTCTTCCTATGTACTAGGCTCGGTTGTATTCATATTCTTTTCATTCCATACTTATAATATATGATTTGTAATTCCCATCTCTCTATACGTGTTGATGTTTACTACTTGTTTTGATATTTGTAATTGATTATTGTGTAGGGGACCATATAGGTGCTGCCCTACCGGAAGTAACACACCGAAAACCGTAGGAATTGACACACCACAGAACTTACGGACCCTAATTTCTGATCCCCGACATTAGACACGCCTTGACTAGGAACCACGTCGTCTAAGTACTTCATGTTGGTCCCGTGTGATTAGTTCCAAGGGGGGGTTAGGAACTAATATAAATTTTTCGTGTTTAATTTGATAAGCTGACTTATAAATTTTTATGAGTTGGTGAACTCATCTTTTGGTCAGCTTGGTGAGATATGTTTCAAGACAGCTTTAGTCAGATGTTGACTAAGGTTGTTTTTCTTGTAAGTTAGGAATTGACACTCTTGGAGGTCAGCTTCTAACTCAGCACCACTTATTTACTCAGGGTCAGCTTAGGCAATTTATATGTTGAGTAAATAGAATAAACAACACATGCAATTTATATATATATATATATTAAGAGAGAGTTTAGAGATTACTCAGTATCACTTATCCTGGTTCGGCCTCTCTGCCTACGTCCAGTCCCCAGAGTCCTCCGGGCTTTTTGAATCCAATACTGAGCTCTTTAACGGTAGAGCACAAACCGATTACAAGGCAGTTGAATATGCAAGAGTACCTTCCTCTATTCGTTTACTCAACTCCTACTAAGTGCTACAACCCAGCACCTAGATTTCTCTACCACTGAATGCTTACAACCAAGCACTCAGCACGACACTCTCAATATTACAATTGATAAACATTTGTTCTCTTTTCAGTAAAGAACACTTTAGAAGATTACAAAGAATCACTCTAGCATTTACACATGGAATAGAAAGTTTGGTGTAAGATCTTTCTTGTATTTGAGTGCTTTGAAATTGTTTCTTTCTCTCTTGTATTTTTCTTTTTGTTAATCGGCAATGATCCAAGGTTCTTGATTGTCCTTTTATAGATGGAAATCTGCAGATGGATCATTTGAATTGGTTTAGCCGTTAACACCAAAACGGCTCTTTTAGGGAACATCTTCTGGTCAGCTTCAAACTGTTCAGGCCATTCCCTTCCTCTGTTTTCTTCAGGCGTCAGGCTTTGTCTTCTTGCGTTAGACTTGTCTTTTTGTGCCAGTTGTCTTTTACCAATAATCCATTGACCCATACATCTCGGAATCTGTCTTCTGTATATTTCCAAGATTTCAATTATTGGTACAGAGGGGCGGTAATCATTGTCCTTTAGCAAACGACTCTTTCATGTTGTCCTGAAGATACACTCAGCTTTGTTAGACGAACGTTAACGCGGCTTCTTATGCTGAGATTTATTCTCTTTGTGTTGGGTTGTTATGACTTGGTCTTTTGGTGCTAAGGTTAATTTCACTCAGCTTGATATTTTAAGCTTCCATGCTGACCTTCATTTCACTTAGCTTATTCTGTTCATCTCATGCTGACGTTGTCCTGTCCTTATCTTTATATATATATATTTGTACTCAATATTGAACAAACAGATTAGTATAATAAAATCAAAGCACTTAAATTTAGTTATCCCTTAATCATGGATGATTTTGTCAAATCAAAATCTTGTGGAAAGGTGTTTCAACACTTCACAGGCCGGTCTGTCTACACGTAGTCGTCTTTGCAAGAGTAAAGTATCAATCGTATATGTTCGGAGTCTTTGCTTATTATAATTATAACTTATCACAATCCGTAGAGTTCGGTTATACGAGTCTGTCTCAATATAGTTTAGGAGTAGTTTGTACTTGTCACCCAAACCAACCTAAAGTATTCATCGCCTAGATAATGAATAGAATCGAGTAGTTTAATACTTGTGGTTATAACCCGTGGATTCGATACCCGGTCTAACCGGATTATTACTTGATACAACAGGGTACACTTGCCCCTAAGTAGCCGCGTCTAGTAGAGCTTCTCATTTACACACACATCACATTTATCATCACCCATATACCATCTACACATTCCATTATTCCCACATACTAAGCCCCTCTACTTGGACACGCATCAGCCGTACAAGGGAATAACGCGCTAGGAACCATATAAGGATAAGTAGGGTTAATCGTCTTAGGCACAAGTGACTCAGATTAGGTTAACAATTGGTTGATAAAATATATTGAATTTGATATTATCGTATCACCACGCTTCACCTCAGGTTAATTACATTATTTAAGGATCACTTAGGAGTAGAATAACTTAATTAGGAGTAGCTTTAATCTCATTATGAGTAGTTTAACTTAAACAACATTCAATCTCAAACCCCCCATAGCCTAGATAACACTAGAAACCTAGTAGTTCGGTACTTATGGAGTAATCCTATGGATTCGATATCTGGAGTTGTCCAGATTATTACTTGGTAGCGACGGGGTACACTTATCCCTTAGTGAGTCCATTGGAGCGTTAGTCTGTGGGCGCATTAGATGGTAAAAGAAGTTTGCACTGGTTTGATTGGGCAAAACTGTGTATAAATAAGAATCAATGAGGTTTAGGCTTTCGGGATTTATGCTCATTTAATCTATCACTGCTAAGTAAGAAAGCTTAGAAATTCATTCATTCTCCTCACACTTTGGTTAGTAAAAGTTTCAAAGTCAAATATTTTCCTAATGTAACTTTTCTAAACTCTAAATTAGGCAATAATCCTAATTTCGTTTGGAGAAGTGTGAAGCGGAGGATTGTAGATGAGATTGATAAAGGCTTGGAAGGACCTATAGGTACCAAATCTGAATGGCTTTATGATTAATTCTTATTGTGTTTCGGGTTTAAAAGACATGACAGTGGCAGAACTTTTCATTCTGGGAATCAGAATTTAGGATAGAGTGAAGGTATGGGTGTGTTTTTGTACTGCGTAAGTTAGTAGAATATGTAATTTAGTGATTCCTATTCGACTAGAGGAGGATATGAATTCTTATAATTCACCAATAACGGAATTTATATGGCTAATTCCAGTTATCAAGCTATTGAGCACATCTTTGATCCAAGGAATCCGGAGGTCGGTTGGACCAAACTATGGAACTCGAAGATTCCACCGAAAATTAGGGCTTTTATGTGGAAGTTGTGTAGTGACTGCTTACCGACTAGACACATGCTGATCGAGAGACGACTAACAATTCCTTACGAGTGTGTGTGCTGGCTTGATGTAAACGAGTCAAGTTTTCATCTCTTCGTGCAATACCCATTCGATGTGATGTGTTGGCAAGCTATTAGGTTGCTGCCACTAGGGAATGAAGCAGAGAATTTCGAAGCTTGGATATTGTGTGTGGTTCAATCGGCTGAGGAAGAGATAGTGAGCAAGTTAGTTTGCATTATGTTTGTTATTTGGAGGTAGAGAAACAACACATTACAGAACGACATCAGTGTCATAGTAGATCAGTGCATTAAGCAGGCATGGAATTTGGTGTAGGACTAGAGAGTGTAAAGATAAAAGGCGTACTGTCTTCAACAATGAGAACGTGTGCAGGTTGGGGGCAGTTGTCCGTGATGACCGGGGCGTCTTTCAGTTGAACAACAACAACAGAATCATGGGCATCCACGATGCAAAAATGGTAGAGGTCATAGCCCAACACGCAAGTTTATTGTGGTTTAACATTAAGGAATGAAAGGAAAGGCAAATTCAGACAAACACTAAATCAGTGGCTAACGACATCAACTCTAACAACACAAACTTATGAGACTTTGGTGCATTAATTTTAGATTGTAAAAAAATTATTAGTGAACATTTTTAATTAAGGTTATTGACCGTTTAGCGAACAGAGAGGTAAACCTGATTAATGATATCAATTTTTGTGCGAAATTTGAGCAACTTCGGTTGAGGAATGTAATGGTCAAGAACGTGGCTTTGATTTGATGAAATTTTTCCTCTTCAAAAGAAATAAAAAATAAAAAATCTTGGGTCAAAATCTGATATTAATAGGCTGATGCGGACAAGTTTTGATTTATTGATCTAAGGTTAAGTTCCAAGAACATGGATACATTTTTTTTGCCCTTGTGGTCCGTTCTCTCTCCTCTGCTAGGGTAGTGGGGTGAGGTTTTTTTTACCGATGGTTCTCGGTTTTTCCTTCTTCTTTTCCTTGCCTTTTGGCTGTATTTCCGTTCGATTGCTTGGGGATTTCTTTGGATTATGGCTGATCAAATTGATCAGATGCTCCAGAAAATTTGATTGTCTGAAGAGGAGGGTGTGATTCTTGATTTGCAGAAATCGCAAGGTTCTGATGAATCGGGTTCCAAATTTGGATTGATCGGTAAGATTTTATCCTTTAAACCTATTAATCTTAAAGGAATGGCTAATTCTTTTAGTATTGCTTGGAGAATTCAATCATTCGAGTTGAAAGAATTTGGGGATCATCTTTTTCTGTGTGAATTTGGATGTAAAAGATACAGCGATAAAATCTTAAAAGATGGCCCATGGCATTTTGAGCGACAACTGGTTATTTTTAGAGAGGTGGCGGGACGTGAGCAACCTGCGGATCTGATGATGGATTCTTGTGAATTTTAGGTGAGGATTCAGAATCTTCCTCTAAATAGGAGAGATGTGGACTCGATTCAGGCCGTGGCTTCAAGAATTAGAAGGGTTGTAGCAATTGATGAGAATGATATTGGGTCATGGGGTAGTTGTGTGCGGGTGAGGGTTTGTGTTAATATGTCAAAGCCGCTCACAAGAGGTGTTGTCGTGATGAATAGTAAAGTAGAACGTATTTGGGTCTCTTTTAGATATGAGCATCTTCCAAATTTTTGCTATTGGTGTGGAAGATTGGTACATGGATATGATGATTGTGTTGATGGACCTGAGGAAGAAGTTGGGTTAAATTGGCCTTTTGGACCTCAACTTCATGCGTCTCCATTGAAGGCTAGAGCTGTGAAGGTGGAGTGTTCGGATTCAAGGTTAACTGTTGATGTTGCTGTGGGAAGAAGCTGGGTTGTTAGGAATATTTTGGCTGATATAAATGTTGATGGTGTTGATATGGCTGGGGGTAGCAGTCCTGTTAATCAAGAGATGACTGGGGATGATATTGTGATTCGGGATAGGGGGCATGAGATGGTGGTTCTATCAGGTAATGTGGATATTCAGAATCAAAATAAAGGGGGTGATTGATGGTGGCATTGAAGGGGGAAAGAGTTTGATGGGTGATGATGGTAAGTGTGTATTAAGGGGGCTATTAAGGGAAATCTTCAGAGTAGAAGTTCCGAGGGCGCTGTTGGTGGTGGACGGCTGAGTATTAAAAAGCTAGATAGGGGAAAAAGGAGTTCTGTTGGAGATCTTAATGAAGGTAGGGATAAGGTATTGGTGGTGAGCCGAAGAAGAGGGGGTTCCAAAAGAAAGCAAATTGTTGATGATGAGGATAATTGGCTTGATTTTGGTCGCCTGCTAGAGTGTAAAAAGGTTAAGATGGATGGTATGATGATTGATAGTGTTGAATGTATGGCGGAGGCTGTGGATCAGCCCCGCCTGATGATATGAAAGCTTTAAGTTGGAACGTCCAGGGGCTGGGCAACCCTTGGACGGTCCAGGCGCTTGCGCTACTCTTAAGCCGTTACTGCCCGGATTTGGTTTTTCTGATGGAAACAAGATTATGTCAGAAGAAAGTGGATGGTTTGAGACGTAGATTTCCTAATTTTTTCTTTTTTGTTGTTCCTGCTGTTGGGAGATCAGGTGGGTTGATTCTTTGTTGGGAGAAAATTTTTTGTGTACAGATTCTTGGGTACTCTGATCATTGCATTCATTTTGGAATTTTTGATGAGCTTGGTGGGATTATTTGGAAGGGAACTGGGGTGTATGGTTGGCCAGAAGGAAATAATAAACATCGTACCTGGAGTATGATGCGGGAGCTGCATGATAAGGAGGATTCTGTTTTGGTGATTTTAATGAAATTCTTTTTTCTTTTAAAAAGGATGGGGGCCGTGTGGGGAATAATCGGGAGCAACGTGTGTTCTGTGAGTGTCTTGATGGTTGTAAGTTGTTTGATTTGGGTTATAAGGGGGCGACTTTTACATGGTCGAATGGTAGACGTGGTGAGGGTCGTATTCAAGAGAGGTTGGATCATTTTCTAAGAACCGTTGAGTGGGATTTATTATTCCCAAATTCTTGTTTATATCATTTAGCTCGCGTTTGTTCTGATCATGCGCCTATTTTGCTTGATTCGATTGGGTTGGTCAGTTCTGGAAGGCGGTTGTTCAGATTTGAAATTTTTTGGGTTAAGGAGTTAGATTGCAGGTCTATTATTACTGATAGTTGGGGGCAAATGGTGATCAAACTGCTGTTGGGGTGATGGATAGGATATTGCATTGTAGTAATAACCTTAGAATATGGAATAGAGATGTTGTGGGTCATCTGGGCAAGCGTATTAAAGAATTAAATGAGACTTTGGGGTTGCTTCAGATTCGGAGAGGGTCGGAAGAGATTGATGTGGAAATTAGGCGGGTATCAGCTAGATTGGAGGATTTGCTTGGGAAAGAGGAGGAATTGTGGAAACAACGATATAGGGTGGAATGGTTGGCTGAGGGGGATCAGAATACGCGGTTTTTCCATAGAAAAGCTAATAATAGGCGTCGATGTAATTCTTTGCTTAAGCTTAAGGATGAGGATGGTAATTGGTGTGAGTCGGAGGATGGTATTGAGAATATTGTTACTTCGTTCTATCAGCAGTTGTTTACATTGTCTGACCCTGTATGTCTGGAGCAGGTTTGTGATTCTATTGTTCTAGGTTGTCTTTGGCTGATACTGATATGGTGGTTGCCCCTTTCTCGCATGAGGAAGTTAGGGCTGCTTTAGATCAAATGCAGCCGACTAAAGCTCCTGGACCTGATGGTATGCCGGCTTTGTTTTATTCCACATATTGGGACATTATTGGAAAGGATGTATCGGAGGCTGTCATGAATATTCTCAATGGTTCGGCTTTTCCTCCTAATTTCAATCATACCCTCATCACTTTAATTCCTAAAGTACTGTCTTCGGGTTCTATGAAAGACCTTCGTCCCATTAGTTTGTGCAATGTTATATACAAACTTGTCTCTAAAGTGGTGGCTAATCATATAAAAGGGGTGTTGGATGGTCTTATTTGTCAGACTCAATGTGCGTTTGTGTCTGGGAGGTCGATTACTGACAATGCTCTTATTGCATTTGAATTGTTTCATACGATGAAATATAAGTGTCATGGGAGGAAGGGTTTTGTGTGTTAAAGCTTGATATGAGTAAGGCATATGACCGTGTTGAATGGTCTTTTGTGGAAATGGTCATGAGGAGGATGGGATTTCCAAGTGGATTTGTTGATATTGTGTTAAGATGTGTCTTTACTACTTCTTTTTCTTTTCTTATAAATGGGGTGCCTAAAGGCTTTGTTAAGCCTAGTCGGGGACTTCGTCAGGGAGATCCTATTTCACCGTATTTGTTTTTGTTGTGTGCAGAAGGGTTTTCATCTTTGATTAAGAAAGCAGTAGTTGACAGATGTTTACATGGGATTATTCCAGGTCCTGGTGGTCCTATGATTACTCATTTATTTTTTACTGACGACTCTCTTATTTTTTTCAGAGCATCGTTTGAGGAGATGGTTGTGGTTAAGGAGATTATTGCACTCTATGGGCAGGCTTCAGGGCAATGTGTGAATTTTGACAAATCTGAGATCAGCTTTAGTTCTAATCTGTCGGTGGAATTCAAAGAGAGTTTAGACGCTTTATGGGGGTTAATGTTGTTGATGCTTTTCCGAAGTATTTGGGTCTTCCTACGATATTAGGAAGGTCTAAGAAGCTCATTTTCAAATTTTTAAGGGATCGTCTTCTTAAGCGAATTAGTGGATGGAATGAAAGATTTCTATCTAGGGGTGGTAAAGAAGTGCTTATTAAGGCGGTTGCGGTTGGTATTCCTCAATATGTTATGAGCTGTTTTCTATTGCCCAAGACTCTATGTGAGGAGATGCAAGCTATGATTGCCGGCTATTGGTGGGGTGACTGTAATGGTAAGCGGGCTATTCACTGGGCTAGGTGGGATATTCTGTGTTCTCCTAAGGTTGTTGGTAGTCTTGGATTCCAGCACTTATTCTTTTTCAATCAAGCATTATTGGCTAAACAACTTTGGAGGATTATTGATCAACCTTTATCTTTGTGTGCTCAAGTGTTTAGAAGTAAATATTTGAGGAACCTGTCTTGGCTAGAGATTTCAGGGAGATCTGCTGATAGTTATTTGTGGAGAAGCTTGTTAAGCGTTAGGCCTGTTTTATTGCGGGGTGGCCTCTGGCGTGTGGGCAATGGGTCCTCTATTCGGATTATATCGGCTAGATGGATTCCTTCATTACCTTGTGGTCATCCTTTATCTGTTAAGTGCGCTGCTCCTTCGGAGTTTGTTGAGTCATTAATTATTGCAGGTACTGGGCTTTGGAATTCTAGGGTGGTGAAGGATTGCTTCTATGAGGATGTGGCTGATTCTATTTTGGGTCTTCCTTTACGACCACTTGTTGTCGATCGATTCTACTGGCTTAGCTCCCGTAATGGCTGTTATGAGGTAAAATCTGGCTACAGAATGGCGATTGAGGTAAATAGAATTTTCAATGATATTCTGGGTGCGTCATCTAGGCCTACAGTTGTGGAAACATCTATGGAAGCTCAAATTACCTTTGAAGATTCTTCATCTATTGTGGGCATGTTGTCATAATTTTTTGCCATGTGCTGCTAATCTCATTCAGAAAAAAATCCCTGTTGCTCCTTATTGCCCATTTTGCGGACATGATGGTAGTTCTCTGATACATTTGATGAAATTCTGTCGATGAACGAGAGATCAATGGAAGTGTGGAGGATTCTCTGTGAAGGTTTATTCGGTTGAAGGAATGTCATGTTTGGAATGGATGGAGAAGGTTTCTTTGATATTGCCAAATTCTGAATTTTCTCTCTTTTGTTGTTTCATTTGGATGATTTGGTACGACCATAATCTGATCACGCATGGAGAAAAATCTCTTGATGACCGGGCTTTCGTTAATGGGGCGAAACGGGCATCTGAATCGGTAAGTCTTCATCCCCCTTCTCTACCTACTGTTAGTCATGGATCGGGTAAATGGGATCATCCTCCTTCTGGTTTTTTCAAGTTAAATTGTGATGCATCTTTCTCTTCTCATCGTGGTACTGGGGCGGCTGGTTTTCTGGTGCGTCATATTGTTGGTAATGGGCCTTAAGCCCTAATTTGTTAGTCACCAAAGTGGCCAAATTAGAAAGGTTTCATAGATGTCATATTAAAGAAAATGAATTATTCGTGTGTATGTGATGCTTATAACTGAGATAATATGAAAACATTTTATCACGAGTATATTGAAGTTCATTGTTATAAAATATTATGAATCGCCCAAAGGTTGATTGGTTATTTATAATTTATGGACATTATGTGGTAAATTGATACACTTGGTTAGACATGTTCAGTGTATCCAAAGATAACAAATATATCTAATTGGAGTATATTAATTACAAATTACGTGTAATTAAATTAAGCATCAATTATGTTTTGTTTCATTGTTGTACAGTACATTGATATTTTACCCAAAGGAGAATTTCAATGTACATATAATTATCGCTTGATCTGAATCTTTATTATTGAAATTAAATTTTACTTAACACATTAATGGATGGGTGAATTTATATGTTTGCAAGCATCTGTTCCTGTTTGTCTTCATTCGCAAGCAACGTTTGTAACTAAATTCAATGGGCTTAATCTCTCTAAATGGTGTGAACAAATCCAATTTCACCTTGGTGTGTTAGATCTTGATTTGGCACTCTTAATTGATGCACCTGATGCACTTACCGATACTAGTAGTGCCGAACAGAGATCTGCCTATAAAGCATGGGAAAAATCTAACAGATTAAGCTTAATGTTTATGCGAATGATAGTAACAAACAACATCAAGTCCACAATAAATAAAACTGAAAGTGCTAAGGAATTTATGAAATTTGTGGAAGAATGTTCCCAGTCTGAGTCTGCTGATAAGTCTCTTGTTGGGACGCTAATGGGTACTTTAACCACCATTAAGTTTGATGGTTCATGTACCATGCATCAAGATATTATTGAAATGTCTAATATTGCTACAAGACTAAAATCTATGGGAATGGAAGTGAATGAAAATTTCCTAGTAACGTTTGTTCTTAATTCCTTACCTCCCGAGTATGGTCCATTTCATATGAACTATATGGTTCAACCAGAAGGATTTGTGGTTGAAGGAAAGGAAAATATGGTTTGTAAACTTAAAAAGTCAATATATGGACTAAAACAAGCTTTCCGACAATGGTATCTTATGTTCAACGATACCATCACATCTTTTGGATTTAAGGAAAACATTGTTGATCGATGCATATATCTGAAGATCAGTGGGAGTATTGTTGATCGATGCATATATCTGAAGATCAGTGGGAGTAAGTAATTGCAAGATAGTTATACATTGGATTGAGCATTTGTCACTCCCGATAAATGGGAGATACGTCCAAGGATCGCTTGTGGAAGACTTGACTCTAAATCCTTGCAAGGTGATAACTTAAGACTTGAAATGCAGATTTCACTTAACCTATCTAATTGGAGTTAACTCGGCCTGTATAAGTAAAACGAATGTCTCGCTATATGTGACTTGACATTATCCATAGTCATAAGATTCAGTTCAAGGATGTAATTGATGAAGGATCGAATTATACTGTAACTAATACGGAAAGGTCAACGACAGAATCAACCTGTCTTCTTATAGCTCTGTGGGAATGTTTCGGATCTGCCAATCACATTTCGCGTACTCATTCCGTTATGCAAAGGTTAAATATAATTCTGAGAAAATTAATTTAATAGTTGCATACGGCTAGAAGCAATAAGAACCTAATGGGTCACATATAAGACTTGGAGCCCAAAAGAGAAACATATGTTAATTAATTGATGGAAGCCAAACTGAGTCCACTAAGGCCCAGTACCTAGGGGGGCGATGTATGTATGTAAAATACATAATAAATCAATTTGATTTTAAACAATTCTAATTAGATTATGATTGTGAATTAAATTAATTAAAGGATAAATAAGTTAGGAGGTTTAATGAGATTAAATTGCTTCTATTATTATCCTATCAATAAGTTGTTATTATTATCTTTATATTTAGATATAATTATAGATAATAACTAATAAGAATTTTATTCCGAATTAAATTCTTATTTCAGTAACCTAATTCTATCTAACTAGGGTTTAGATACAAGAGACTATATATACCCCCTTATAGTAGAATTTCGCCCAACCCTAGCCAACTGGAGAGAGAGAGAATTTCGACCCCCTTGTTAAGGACGAGATCATCTACCGCTTCTTTCCGTTTCAATTGATTATTAATCTCTTTCTCTTATTCCTTGATCTTGTGTTGATTTATTAGAGGCAATCTATTTTGGTTGCTTTCATACAGTTGAGTTCTAATCATATTTTGAATTGTGTTTCGTCTTGTGCTCGGGAACTCGGAGTAAGAGTTGTGGGCACTACGACTGCAACGGTAGATAGTTCATCGAAAGGTATTTCCTTCTATCCCTCTTTATATGAAATAACGATTAACGGATCTTGGGTTAATGGAAAAAGGTTAAAATTTTTATATTTCCGCTACCAAACGATAGCCTATTTTCCTTCAAAACTCTAATCTACTATTTGGTCAGTCATAGACTAATACTCACCATTAGATTAGAATTCTAAGAACTCCACCCTAAAATAACTACCATCTTAAGTAATTTTTTTTTTGGCAAAACAATGGTACATAGACTAAGCTTTGATTTAGGTAACATAATTCATAAAATTAGCTCGTTTGGGTTCAGAGAGGGAGGTAGAAGGCACACTTGTGTCGGCGCACTCTCGCTATCGAGAACCAGCCATGTAGGGGTGATTAAAGGACGGTTCCATCTCAGCCACCCCTTTCTATCTGCATTTCTGACGATCCAACCAAAACCTGGATTGATCCGGATTTTTATTATTTTTAAAAAGGAAAAGATAAAGCAATAAAATTAAAAAAAAAATCATACTTTTTAAAAACTTTGAAACCCAAGTCTGAATTGCTTTCATAATTCATTAATTTTTTTCTTTCTATCTAAATAATAAAAGATTTAATATGAAATACTAATAATTGAATACGAATATTGTTATAATTAGAATGAGACGTGATGGTGATGAATCCATAGAATTTATTAGATTTTAATTAAATATTAGAGGCAAAAACTTACAAATTACAAGTCTTTTAAGAATTGAAATAGACACACAAATTAGAAACAGGTACATATACCGTTACTAAAAAAACATAAAACCATGTAAGTGCATCTAAAAAAATTCAAGACAATAGCCACAAGTTTTAACAATTATGACGAGGTTCATGGTCATGATCTTGGAACAAAAAGTTGAAAGCCATGCTAAAATTAAACCATTTTTCCTTTCTTCTCCATCTTTGAAATTTTTTCTTCTTATTTTTCAGCTTTTGTATCAACTTAACACTAAGATTTTGTGAGTTGGAGTTAATTGGAGATTTTAGTATAAATTGGGGGAGCTAATTGGTGATTTTAAGAGTTTGGGTATGTAATTGAATTCTAAGACATAGAATGGGCCTTAAGCCCTAATTTTATAAATATATATATAACATCAGTTGTTGTGAACCCTAAGGTCATTTCATTGATTCAATTTTCAATCCACGAACAGAGCAAACAACCATCAGTTTTCTTTTCTGCAATGGCAAACCCTAAGGTGTTCTTCGATATGTCGGTCGGCGGAGATCCGGTAGGTCGGATAGTGATAGAGCTATACGCGGATACAACACTGCGAACGGCGGAGAACTTCCGGGCTCTTTGCACCTTGTTGGAACTCATACTCCTTGCTTGGCTCCCGGGTTTTCTCCTTACACTTTTCTGCAGATCCTAAATTTGCAAAGCAACTATAGGGATGATAAGGAATAATGCAGCTTTCAAAGCACAAAGACAAAAAGAACTTCTAAGTTTTGGACATACAATCACTTCAACATCAAAGTCTGGTGAGCTAATGTTGTAATAACGGCTCATGCTTGGAGAAACCGGAATGGAGGAGGCAATAGAGGATTCAATGACATGGCTGGAGAGAAACCGCATTAGAGGAGTAGACCCTTTTTTATGATTAGTAGAAGATACTTTTGGTGAAACAGTTGTTGGCAAATCTATCCACTGGAGAAAATGTTGTAGGAGAATATGACCGACTATTTGCTCTAGATGATCTTATGCTCTCGTCAATTTCCTCATTTCGAGCCATTTTCATGCTGCTCGGAGTTCCCGATTTATAACTTGTATCTTCAAAATTCAAATTACTATCATCAGGCTCACTAGCAGAATCGTCTTCGTCCTCCTAGTATATAGGTTCCTAACATATTAGCCAAGAGTATAATTGGGGTTATTTGAAACTACAACAAGCAATTAGCAAGTGAATCTTCATTTACTCTACGATCTATATATGCAAAATTGATAGCATGACCTAAGTATCCCACTCTTCCATATTATGTGACAGAGTTGGACTTGAATTTGATCTGCTTAAAAGTAAAATCTATACATATAGTAGAATTTTTGAAAATTAGACCAGAAAACAACGACTAACCATAGTTATTAAAGGCGCATGGTGCACTAAGGCGCTAGGGATCCTGGAGCCTTGGCGCACACGGCGATGGCGCGCGCCATAGCGAGACAAGGCGCACTTACAAAAAACAAAAATTATAAAACTATAAAACTAACATAAAAATGCAATGAATACTAAGGCTCTGTTCTTTATTAATTTCAGTAACAATCAGTTCAGTTCAATTCAGTTCAGTTCAATTTAATTCAGTTCAGTTCAGTTCAACATTCAGTTTCAGCATCCAGTTTCAGCATTCAGTTTCAGTATTCACTAATTTATCATTATTTATTATATTATAATTATTTATATATAATTTAATATAATAAAAATTATTATTTATCTATAATTTATCATTATTTATTATTATTATTTATATTTTTTTTATTATTATCTATAAATTAGATAAAAGTCAATAAATTATAGTTTATTAAAGTATATATCGTTTAATAAAAAAATTAAAACTAAAGTATTCATCCATATTTAAAAATTAGGAATTGCATCCATATTATGAATTATTTCTCAAATTTACCGAATTTATCAATGTTAGGGATAAAATTGCACCATTTTAGACGTTAGAGGTAAAATTACTCCTGACCCAAAACGTTATTTTTGCACTTTAACCTAATTAAAATAAAAAGTTAAGAGTTTGTATTCATATGAAGATTTGTATTTAATTTCATAGGCTTTAAATTATATGTAAATTTGTGTTCGTATGTAATTTGTATTTTTAATTTAAATTAGACTCATTTTTATTTAATTTCATAGGCTTTTATCGAGCCAAGATCTTATCAACCCGGGCTTTTATTTGGTATTCAATTTAGTTTTATCTTTAATAATATATTTATTTATTATTGATATTATTAAATTTATTAGAACCATTATCATTATTATAAGTTCATTAATGTCCAATATTATCATGAAAATTATTTTAAAGTCTAATATCATCATTATTGTTAAGTTCGGTTAAATTCGGTAGCATTCAGTTAAGTTCAGTAGCATTCAGTTAAATTCAGTTCAGTTCAGTTCAATTCAATTCAGTTCAGTTCAGTTCAGTTCAGTTTTTTTCAGCGATAAAAAACAGAGCTTAAATCATGACAATATTTACCATAAGTAAGTTTTAAAATGCAAAATAAATCTAATGTTAGAAAGCTAAAGTTGAATAGTAAATCCTAAGTTCTACAACTCATCAAAACTCTCCAAATTAATCACTCATCTTGAATTTGAATTCCCTTGGCTGCTTTGTTTCTGTTTGAATTCGTTTTCTTTGTTTTGTTATACTAAACTTCTTCCTCTTATTATAAGATTTTGTCATTGCCTCTTCTAATTAATTCAAATATATAATCTCTCGCTTCCTTTTTAATATTTGTTTTTTTTTTCATTTTAGACCCTTCAGAATACTTGTTTCATATATGTAACTATAAAAAAAACACATAAAACTGCTCCTAACTCACCAAGGCACGCCTTAGTGCGTCTTTGGCAACTGCCCCTTGGCGCAAAATGGTGCATGCCATGGGTTATACTACAACTAAGACCTACTAATTAATTTAATAATATATTATATAACTTTATAATAATAAAAAGTTAAAAAATAATGTTGGATTTTGGGTTTTCTAGTTCATGGTGTCCTAACATTATAGAATGTGTTCAATCTTCAAAAAAAAAAAAATATTATTAAACTTGTTTCGTATGTACCAAGCCATACGAGGATTGAAGAGAGTCATTTAACTTTTCTCAATGGTGTCATTCTTTAAATATATTGTTATTCACCGTCCCATAAAAGACCATTTTACCATTCTCATTTATTTTTACCAAAACTTTTCATTCTCTAAAACTCTCTAATCTCTCCCAAAATCAGATTCCAGAACGAGAATCATGGCGGGAAATCACGGCAAAGGAAAATGAACGATTTATGGCAAGCTATGCATTTTTTTTTTTGAAAAATCTATTCGAAAACACGAGTTCTGACCGCTAGGCGGGCAGAACTACCCCCTTCCCAAAGGGCAGGCAGACGAACTTTCCCCTTTGGGCAGGTGGTAATTATGTTCGCCTTTATGACCGCCCTCCTTACAGGGGGCCAAAATTGAAAATTTTAAAAATATTTTGGTCGCCCTCCCTTTATGGGGGCCCAAAATTGAAAAAAACGTCTATACCGAGTTACCGAAGCGTCCGATTGTTGTTTTTATGTTAATTTGTATTTATTTTTCATTAATTAACGTAAATTAGTGTGTATAAATAGAATATTAATATTTTACGTAAGTTGTGAAATTGATAGTAGATAAGAACATAACTCAATTAGACAAAATGCTTAGAGTAAATAATAATAGAAATGCTTAGGGTTTATGAACGAATTTGAATTAGAGTAAACAACAACTGAAGTGTTTTGATTGGTTTGTCATTATTCAGAGTTTTGATATAGGAGGTAGTTCCGGACATCGAGAGACTACCAGACGTGGTGTCACTGCCTCTGCTAGAAGAAACCGAGAATTACATAGGCTGATGGAGGAGGTACAGAGAGGGTGCAAGAGGTAGAGAGGCAAGATGATGTCGACATGGATGTGGATGAGACTGGCATGCATGACTTAGATCATCAAGCAGCTGATAGGATCCCACTTCGTCATATGACGAAGGGGAGAGGCAGTCATTTTGTTGCTGCTGAGTCATCATCGGGTAAATAATTTACATTCTTGTTTTATTTTGTTATTAGTTTGCTTTATTATTATTATAATATTGTAATCGTGTATATGTTATATGTGTAATAAAATTGCAGGGAGCAGCAAACGTTTTAGGGATGCTGCTGACGATGATTGGCTCGTGACGGAGCAGGTGTCCAACAGTCCGGCCGATGGTAAGAGACAACCTGAGGTTGCCTTCTCATTGTATCCCTCATTTGTATCTGTTGGCGATATTTTTGAGTAACAAAAATATTCCCTTTACAACCTTGACTTGTGTGGGAAAATCCGGGCGTGCCAGAGAATTAGGTTCTCAACCTACGTTTAAGAAAACGGTTTTTATAGATATGCGCCTGTGTCTAATGGAAAAATGACTAATAATCAAATAATTGTACGGGAAAAGCAAGGATTGTGAAAATGTTTCCCTCGGTTCCTAGTTACCGTCAGCACAACTTTAACTAGAATTGGACCAATAGTTTTCAGTAATTAAAAATGTAAATATAATAAAGCAAACACCAGAGTTTTGGAATTTTTCTTTTATATTTACTTTAAAATAAGAGTTTTGGGTTACAATAAACTGAATAGGAATAAGTACAGCCAAGACAAATAGCAAATTTAATATCCATAATGTCAAAAGCAATAATAATAATTGTAATTGAGATTGAGATGAACAATTGAAATAAATTAACCGAAGTGGTGAGCCGTTGCATCGAAGCGTCGCGTTGAAACGTTGTGTCTGTCTGAGGTCGTTATCCCGAGACTGATGCTTGACTTGAGTAAGATGCGTGTTTAGTGGGCTTAATTGGTTGGACTTGAGTATTTGGAAATTGAAATTGCTATGATAAGATTGATATTTTGGCTAGGAAATTGAGCTTTTGGATGTGAATTTGAGTAGGAAAACGAATCAGATTTGTGTTTGGTCGGAAAAGAGCAAATTATACCGAATCAGGGACCGAGAGGAGCGATTTTAGTGGCTAAAATCAGACAAAAGGGGCTGCTGTAAATTGATGTTCAAATTGATGAACAAAAGCTTGAGATTATAGCGATTATAGCTAAAATTGATGATAAGAATCAATGATTTAATGATTGGAATTGGCTCGGAAGCTTGAGAATTGTGTTTAGTGATGAATATGGACCGAATTGGGACCGAATTTGGCTAGCAGGATATGAATAGGCTGAATATATTTGAGAATTGTATTGATATGTGTTGTGTTTGTTGTATTTGATTGATTATTTGTTGTTGATTTTTGTTTTGTATTGATTGGTTGGGGGGGGGGGGGCTTTAATGAAGATGAAGAAATGTTATTTATAGGAGAGATTTACACCCATTAAGTACACACTTACCCACTACTCATGCCATGATTCCACTTTGAACAAAATAGAGTAGTGCTTCCTTGATTTTAGGCCTCGACTTGGCTTGTGTAGTTTGACCCGAAATTGCATTGTGTTTCTGCAGATGACTTCGTAAAATTCATGCTCTCTCTGTGTTCGTCCTATGATGCTGCTGAAGATGGATCCAGAAAGCTGAAGACGTCTATTTTCTGGATCCGAGCTCACTTCTGAAGTTCTTGAACGTTTAGCTCCCCGAATAATTTAATCAAAAGTGGCCAGTGACCTATTTCAGATTTTCCTACACTTATAAGTTAGTTTAGTGGCATTTTCCACTTTGTCACCCACTAACCCACATTCTTCTCTTCTTTTGACTCTTTCTTTTTGATTTTATATTTTATATTTCTTTTCTTTTATATTTCTTTTATTTTTCTTTTTATTTCCTTTATTTTTACACTAAAATAATAAAAATGACAAACGATAGGTTATAAATATAACCTATGGTTTGAACGTGAATAAATGTAAAAATTGGCAAACTTGGGTTATAATTGTAACCTATGGTAAAAATGTAAATATGTAAATGTAAAAATTACATTTACCCCCAACAGTATCATATGTTTCTCATATTCCTCTACTGTTGCTGTTTTCATTATCTTTTTCCATTTTTCATTTTTAAATAATTGGACATAAGCCTTATCTTTTCCCATTAGTTTGTACAACTTATCTTCTACATCCTTGTTGATATGCCAAGTACATAGCAATAGGGACGGATCCAGGATTTTTAACCAGTTGGGGCAAACTATATATCTATCGTAAAATAATTTTTTTAATAAAAAATCAATAATAATATAAATAAATTATTTCAATATGATTTTTTTACTAATTTTGGGATGTTCAAAGGTGTTTAATTATGGTTCGAGACTATTTTTTTTAATTTTTGAAACTCTTTTTCTTTTTCATTTTTATACGATGATCGGCTAAAATTGTTTATGAATTTTATTGAATCCGTTCTTACTAGTTTTATTTCCTATCTATTTGAGTTAGCAATAGGGTAGAAACTCACTCCATTGAGAAAAAATTATAAAATGTATCCCTATATACTCCTATATGGGAATGAGTATTGATAAATATTGTATTTAGGTACGGAGATTAAAAAAAAAGAGACTCAATATAATTTTCGAATTATTTAGTGAATTTTAGTATGCAAAAAAAACATTTATAAGTCACAATTTCATAAATAATACTAACAATTTCAATTCACACAGAATATAGTGCAAAAAAAAAAATCTCTAAGAAAATACAAATCTAGTCTCACTCTTATCAAATTATAATATTAATGAAAATTGGGTAAGTTACACCCATACCACTAAGCTTTGCTTTTTTTTTAATGATCTTTAAACTTCAAAATTTAATATAAAAATCATTCAATTTTATACTTTTTAATATGCGGACACTAAATTTTAACTAACTTCTCAAAATGATTATCAATAACTTCAAAATGAAAATATTTAAGAACTAAAATTGTTTGGAACAATAATTATCATGAAACCATATTTTCTATTTTTTAAAACCACCATTTTTAGAGTTTTTTCTCTCTAAAATTGCATCATCTCTTAATCAAATAACACCTAAATAAGCTCAAAATAAAAAAAATTTAAGAATTAAAGTTGTTTAGAATATCATTAATTCTTTGAATTTTTATTTTGAGATAGTCAACGATCATTTTGAGGCATTGAGTGGCTACAAATATTAAAAATATAAAATTGAGGGACTTTTCTATTTAAGTTTTGAAGTTTAACGGACATACATTAAAAAAAGTTCAATGTCCATAGATGTAATTTACCCAATGAAAATTACATTTACACATGAAATTCATTGATTGATTGATGTAAAATAAGAAGGAAACAGGAGAATCAATACCTAATAATAATAAAAATAATAAAGTAAAATAGCTGATAAAAAAAATAAAAAATAAATAGGCTTGCTATTTTGAATATAATAGACTAATTTAGGATAAATGAAAAAAAAAGATAGGAACTAATGATGGTTGACAACTGTTTAATTTATTTTGATGGCCAGCCACGGTTACAGTATGAGAGCACTCAATTTTATCTCAAACTGACGACGCCGTTCCACTTAAATACAACGGCATCGTTTTGGTAATAAGAAATAAATAATAACAAAAAGAATTTCTATCTTCTTGTACCTTGAACCTGATACAGAAAACCTAGCTAACAACAATGGAGATTGAAAGGGCAAGACAGGGCAAATTTTAAAGTTCTGGATTTTTTTACTTGGGGTTCTATGAATTACTAGATCTGAATGGGGGCAAGTGCCCCTATTACCCCCACTGTAGATCCGTCCCTGCATAGCAAGTGGGTGTATCTGGGAAAATCTCTCTAATCGGCCTCATCAAACCCAACTCCCGACCAGTGACAATGGCAATCAGGTTCACATCAATCAAATTTCTCAGCCGTTCCATCACCCAACAATAGCTCGACTCATTCTCATTTTTCATTATCATATAAACTATCTTCACGTTGTTGTTACATGTAGTCATCTCAACAATTTGGAAAAATGGCAATTTGTACTTTTTCATTTTGTACGTTAAATCCATGCCAATGTACTAGTGGTGGGTTCGGAGTAATTCCATCAACTCTGTATGTGCCCTAAACATATGCGTAAATACACCGTTATCCGGCTCGATAAGTGTCCAATGCACATACTTGTTCTCGATAGCAAGATGAAAAAATTGACTCACCACGTCTATACCCTCAAATCCAACCATCCTCAACTGATCTCTATAGTTATACACATGTTTTATAGTTGGGTTGTCTGTTGGATACTTTTCATGAAGTGCTGCCAAAATAACACACGGCTTTACTTGAGCCGAACTCATGTCACGCACAATTTTTTAGAAGCGGGACTGAGTCCATTAATATATCAATATCCATTTGGATAAACAACCAATGTATGGTTGTGCATACACTTAATCCCTTCTGAAACCATGATCTCCCAACAAGTATAACTTTGCAATTGTACGACTTGAAGTTGGAATTTACACTTGCACGCTTTAGTTTTATTTTTACTTCTTAAAGCCTCATCCAAAATATTCAAAACTCCTATATATCGTTCACCACGAGAACATATCAAAAGCTTCGGCTTTCCTCTGTGTTTGTGCGAAGCAATAATCAGCTCGAAATCATATATGTTGAATTGCAACGTTTTTTGCCCACTCAATAGCTTCTGAACTTGTTTGGGAAATTATGGCCGTAATGAAACAGCTACTGTAATCAATCCCGTCACCAACCCAATCTTCTAATGGCACCTGCAAATAGATGAAATTCATAAAAATTGTTAAAAATGCACTTCAAACGTGTTTTATAGTCAAATAATAGAAAAAACGGGTCAAATCTGCCTATCCATATGTATGGACGGTCATAAATACCACCTGCCATTGGCCAGGCGGTCAAAAAACCCGCAATGGCCAACGGCCAGGCGGTTTTTGTAACCATATGTCCATTGGCCAGGGCGGTTTGTTTGACCGCCTAGTGCAAATAACGCAAAATCACGGGAAATTTTTAATTTTTTTTACTTCATCTTCGAAATCATCCATTTTCAAAGTTCTCGGATCCATTTTTTTTAGAATTTTAGTTTTGCTCGGGGGTTTTCTCCTGACACTTTTCTGCATATCCTAAATTTGCAAAGCAACTATCAGGATGAAAAGGAATAATGCAGCTTTCAAGGCACAAAGACAAAAGGAACTTCTATGTTTAGGACGTACAATCACTTCAATATTAGAGTCTGGTGAGCTAATGTTGTAATAACGGCTCATGCTTGGAGAAACCGGAATGGAGGAGGCAATAGAAGATTCCCTGACATGGCTGGAGAGAAACCGCATTAGAGGAGTAGACCATTTTTTATGATAAGTAGAATATGAAGGAAAATAGGCTAACGTATAGCAGCGGAAATATAAAAATTTTAACCTATTTCCATTAACCCCAAGATCCGTTAATCGTTATTTCATATAAAGAGGGATAAAAGAAATACCTTTCAGAAGTTCTATCTACCGTTGCAAACGAAGTGCCCACAACTCTTACTTCGAGTTCCCGAGCACAAAACCAAACAATCGAAAATCAAGTTAGAATCAACCGTTTAAAACAACCAAAGTAGATTGTCTCTAATTAATCAACACAAGATCAAGGATAAAGAGAAAGAGATGAAAATCAATTGAATGGAAGGAAGCGGTGGAAAATCTCATCCTCGAGCTAGGGGTCGAAATTCTCTCTCTATTTTCTTAGGGTTGAATTCGAAATTCACATAGGGGGGTATTTATAATCTTTCTTGTATCTAATCCTTAGTTAGATAGAATTAGGTTATTGAATAAGAATTCAATTCGGAATAGAATTCTTAATTATTATCTATTAATATATCTAAATATAAAAGATAATGATAATAATCTTATTGGATAATAATAGGAGTAATATAATCTAATTAAAACTCCTAATTTATTTATCATTTAATTAATTTAATTCATAATCCTAATCTAATTAGGATTAATAAAATCAAACTAATTATTTATGCATCACCATGCATAAAATCGCCCCCCTTGAGTAATTGGGCCTTATTGGGCTCAATTGGGCTTCAGTTAATTAATTAACATCTGTCTCTCTTTTGGGTTCCAAGTCTTATGTGTAACCCATTAAGTTCTTATTGCTTCTAGCCGTATGCAACTATTAAATTAATTTTCAAAGAATTATATTTAATCTTTTGCATAACGGAATGATGTACAAAGTATGTGATTAGCAAGTCCGTGATCATTCCCCCAGAGCTATAAGAAGACAGGTTGATTTTGTCGTTGACCTTTCCGTATTAGTTACGGTATAATTCGATCCTTTATCAACTATGTCCTTGAACTGAATCTTATGACTATGGGTAATGTCAAGTCACATATAGCGAGACGTTCGTTTTACTTGTTCTAGCCGAGTCAACTCCAATTAGTAGGTTAAGAGAAATCCGTATTTCAATCTTAAGCTATCACCTTGCAAGGATTTAGAGTCAAGTCTTCCACAAGCGATCCATGGACATATCTCCCATTTATCGGGAGTGATAAATGCTCAATCCAATGTATAACGATCCCGCAATCACTTCCTGTGATACCCAATGTCTGCTGTCCACACCCCAGAGTCATCTGTGTTAAGGATCGTGTTACAACAGGATCAAAGCGTCACATTTAGTAATCCAGAATGACCAATTAACATTCCTTTGAGTCTGAGGATTATTTATACCTATTAATACCAATGAGATGAACAGGTGACAAGGATGAATCTACCCATCCTGTTATCTCAAATCGGGTCCCCAATCCTAATGAACTACTTTTCATCGGATCCATGTAACTGTCCAGATATCTATATATATGAAGCTTGTGAGATCAGCTTTCTGTCGGACAGAAGACATTGTTACATGCAAGTCTCAACAGTGATATGTCAATCCTGAACATATTACTTGACTTGGGGTGGTTTTAAGTTTATTAGTTTATTACAAAGTTTCGTCTCACTTCATGCTTGTATGAACACTTTATAATCACTTTAAACAAACTTACGGATTTCCTTTTATTAGACTTTATTTAGTTCTTAAAAGGGGGTTGCCTTTATATAGTTATAAAACATATATCTCATTAAAACAACTGATATAAAGAACACTTCATTTACATTAAGTTTGTATCCTAGAACAATTGTCTTATAGGACACTAAACCCCAACATACTCCCACTTGGACTAAAGCCAATTGTTTCTATAACTTATCCCAGTAGAAGTTAGATGACGATCATATACTTTCTGGGTTAAGGGCTTTGTCAACGGATCTGCAACGTTGTCCTCTGTAGGTACTCTTTCTATTCTCACATCTCCTCTTGCCACAATTTCTCTTACAATGTGGTATCGCTTTAGGTAATGCTTGGATGCATTATGAGACCGTGGTTCCTTTGCTTGCGCAATGGCTCCATTGTTATCACAGTACAGTGTAATGGGATTTACAATGTCAGGCACCAAACCAAGTTCAGTAATGAACTTCCTAATCCAAACCGCTTCATTTGCTGCTTCCGCAACAGCGATATACTCTGACTCGGTCGTAGAGAAAGCTACGCTTCCTTGCTTGGAACTCTTCCAGCTGACCGCACCCCCATTCAAGATAAACATGTATGCTGATTGGGATTTAAAATCGTTCTCATCTGTGAGATGACTTGCATATGAAAATCCTTCTATTTTCAGATCCCCTTCTCCGTACACTAGGAACATATCTTTAGTTCTTCTCAAGTACTTAAGAATGTTTTTGACGGCAATCCAGTGCTCGTCTCCCGGATTTCCTTAGTAACGACTCGTTATACTTAACGCGAACGCTATGTCAGGTCTAGTGCATAGCATAGCATACATAATCGAACCGATTGCGCTGGCGTACGGGACTACAGCCATGCGCTTCTTATCATCATCGTTTTAGGACATTGATGATTGTTTAACTTTACTCCATGTAGCATGGGTAAGTTACCTCGTTTCGATTCAAGCATGCTAAACCGCTTTAGCACCTTTTCGATGTATGTAGCCTGTGAAAGACCAAGCCGTCTTCTTGATCTATCTCTGTAGATCTTTATACCAAGTATATAAGCTGCTTCACCGAGGTCTTTCATTGAGAAGTTACCAGATAACCAAAATTTTACCAACTGTAGTAGAGCTACGTCATTTCCCATTAATAATATATCGTCCACATATAATATCAGAAATGCTACAGAGCTCCCACTTGCTTTCTTGTAAATGCAAGCTTCTTCGCAATTTTGTTCGAAACCAAATTGTTTTATGGTTTCGTCAAAACGCTTGTTCCAGCTTCTAGATGCTTGCTTGAGTCCATAAATGGATCTCTGAAGTTTGCAAACCTTGTTTGCATCCTTTGATATGAAACCTTCAGGTTGCATCATATATACATCCTCAAGCAGGTTTTCGTTTAGGAAAGCTGTTTTCACATCCATTTGCCAAATCTCGTAATCATAGTGAGCGGCAATATCAAGTATTATTTTGATTGATTTGGACATAGCCACAGGAGAGAAAGTTTCGTCATAATCAATTCCTTGCTTCTGACGATATCCTTTCGCTACTAACCTAGCTTTGTAGGTGCTAACCTTTCCATCCATGTTAGTCTTCTTTTTGAAGATCCACCTGCACCCAATGGGTTTTATCCCTTCGAGTGGATCAACCAAAGTCCACACTTGGTTGGTGTACATGGAATCCATCTCAGAATCCATGGCTTCAAGCCATGCTTTAGAATCTGGACTGTTAAGAGCCTCTTCGTAGTTTTCGGATTCGTCGTCTAACACGGGAACCTCATCATTATCTCCCACTAGAAAACCATATCTAATAGGGAGTTCACGAACTCTTTGTGATCTACGAAGGGGTGCCACTTGAGTCTCATTTAATGGGACTGCATCGGGTTCCTTGACCGCTTCTGTTGTTTCAGTTGGTGTTTCTTGTTCATGAACTTCATCAAGTTCAATCATGCTTCCCTTTTCTGTGTCTTCGAGAAACTCTTTCTCTAAGAAGGTTGCGTGCTTGGATACTATTACTTTCTGATCATCTGGATGATAGAAGTAATATCCCACAGTTTCCTTAGGGTATCCAACAAAGAAACATTTATCAGATTTAGAATCTAGTTTGTCGGACGCAATGCGTTTGACAAATGCTGAACAACCCCATACTCTCTTGAATGAGAACATGGGTTTCCTACCAACGAACAATTCATATGGTGTGGAATTAGCGGATTTAGTTGGCACTCGATTTAGGGTGAAGAGGGCGGTTTCTAAGGCATAGCCCCAGAATGTCTTTGGAAGTAATGCTATGCTCATCATGGATCGTACCATATCTAGTAAGGTACGGTTCCTCCTCTCGGATACACCATTGTGTTGTGGTGTATAGGGAGGTGTCCATTGTGAGCATATCCCACATTCAGTTAGATAATTCAGAAAATCATCTGAAAGATATTCGTCACCTCGATCGGATCGAAGTGTCTTTATTTTCTTTCCTAATTGATTTTCTACTTCATTCTTGAAGCATTTGAATTTCTCAAAAGCTTCAGACTTGTGCTTCATCAAGTAGATATAACCATATCGGGTATGGTCGTCTATGAAGCTTATGAAGTATCTGAATCCTCCTCTTGCTTGGACTGACATAGGACCGCATACATCTGAATGAATGAGTCCTAGAGTGTCTGATACACGTTCACCTTTATTGCTAAAGGGTGTCTTTGTCATTTTACCTTTTAAACATGCTTCGCATGTTTCCAATGATTCAGGATCAATTGAATTTATAAGCCCATCTTGATGTAGCTTAAGCATGCGTCTTTTGTTTATATGGCCTAAACGACAATACCACAAGTAAGTTGAATTATCTAGCTTATGTCTTTTGGTATCAATTGCGAAAACAGAAATTTTGTCATCTAACACATAAATCCCATTTTGTGATATTCCTGAAAAATAGAAAATCGAATCTCTATAAAAGTCGCAATGTTTGTCTTTTATTGAAATATGAAAACCGTCGTCAACAAGACGGCTAATAGAAATAATGTTACGAGACATTTGAGGAACGTACAAACAATTCCTTAATTCTATTACAAGCCCAGAGGGCAAATTTAAAACATAATCTCCAATTGCGAGGGCGGCAACTCTTGCTCCATTTCCTACTCGCAAGTTTATGCTTCCTTTCTTCAATTCCCTAGTCTGATTTAGTTCCTGCATATTTGTGCAAATATGAGATCCGCATCCGGTATCAAGTACCCAAGATTCAGACTGTGAAATTGTATTTATTTCAATATAAAACATACTAGATGTTGAGGTCCCGGCTTCTCCCTTCTTGAGGGTAGCTAGGTACAGCAAACAATGTCTCCTCCAATGCCCCACTTCACCACAATAGTGGCAACCTTTGGGCTTCTTTGCTTCCTTTCCCTTTGTTTCGGTGAGCATGGCCTCCTTGCCTTTCTTAGGATGGTTTGGATCGGGAGAGATCCCTTTCCTCCTTTTTGATCCTTCAATAGCAAGGCCTGGCATCTCCTCGTTTTCTTTTATATTGGGCTCGACTGTCTCGAGCATATTTGCAAGCTCTTCAAGAGAGGTTTACAAGCCACTCGCTTGGTAGTTCATGATGAACTGCGAGTAACTCTCAGGGAGGGACTGAAGAAGTAAGTTCTCACTTAGTTCACGGTCCATCGTGTTGAAACACCTTTCCACAAGATTTTGATTTGACAAAATCATCCATGATTAAGAGGCAATTAAATTTAGATGCTTTGATTTAATTGTACTAATATGTTTGTTAAATATTGAGTGCAAAAATATATAAAGAAAAGACAGGACAAAAGACAGCACAAACGAAGCTGAGTAGAAAGGAACTCAGCATGACAAAATAGAAGCTGAGTGGAGTTAAAATTCTGAAACAAAACGAAGCTGACTAAAGCTGAAGACTTCTTCAGGAGCGGTTAAACAAAACGGAGCTGACCTTGAAGGAACTCAGCATGAACCGTGAACATTTGAAAAGAACAAACGAAGCTGAGTAACAGTCAGGACAGCATGAAGGATTCGTTCAAAGACAAAGTCTACAAATCTTCTGCACTAATAATTGGAACCTCGAAGACACCTAAAAGACTAATTCCGAGAGTCATGGGACGTTGGATTATTGGAAACAGACAACTGGCACAAACAGACAAACCAGACGCTAGAAGACAAACCTGACGCCTGAAGAAAACAGAAATAGGGAATGGAGGTGCAGTCTGAAGCTTTCCAGAAATTGCTCCCCAAAAGAGCCGTTTTGATGTTAACGGTTAGGACAATTCAAAACGATCAAATCTACAGATTTCCCTCTATAAAAGGACAATCGAAAAACATGGATAAACACTGAAGCATCAAAAGAAAAATACAAGAGAGAAAGTTTCAAAAGCACTCAAATACAAAAAGAATCTTACACCAACGTTTCTATTCTATGTGTAAAAGCTAGATTGAGTTGTAATCATCTAAAGTGTTCTCTAGTTCAAAAAGGAACAAGTCTGTGATCAATAGGAATATTGAAAGTGTAAAGCTGAGTGCTTGGTTGTAAGCATTTCAGTGGTAGAGAAATCTAGGTGCTGGGTTGTAGCACTTAGTAGGAGTTGAGTAGACGAATAGAGGAAGGTACTCTTGCATATTCAACTGCCTTGTAATTGGTTTGTGCTCTACCTCTAAAGAGCCCAGTATTGGATTCAAAAAGCCCAGAGGACTCTGGGGACTGGACGTAGGCAGAGAGGCCGAACCAGGATAAGTGATACTGAGTAATCTCTAAACTCTCTCTTATAACTGCATGTGTTGTTTGCTTTATTTACTCAGCATATAAATTGCCTAATCTGATCCTGAGTAAGTAAGTGGTGCTGAGTTAGAAGCTGACCTCGAAGAGTGTCAATTCCTAACTATCAAGGAAACAACTTTGGTCAACATCCGACTGAAGCTGTCCTGTGATATATCTCACTAAGCTGACCAAAGGCTGAGTTAACAAACTCTCAAAAAAATAACTTCAGTCAGCCTAATTAAAACGAAAAAAAGTTATATTAGTTCCTAACCCCCCCATTGGAACTAATTACCAGGGACCAACAAGTGGTATCAGAGCTTAAGCTCACTACTCTAAGATCTAACAATCTTGAGCTGATCCCTAAAAATGGGTGAGAATAGCACTCGTTTCCTTCCAGGAAACCAAACAACACAGATACTCCCTGAGGGATTATCAATCACTAGACCTCCCCTATTCTTTGGGTCAAACTATACCTTCTGGAAGAATAGGATGAAGAACTTTATACAAGCCACAAACATGAGTGCATGGCTTGCAATTGTTCAAGGTCCACATGTGCCATACAAAACTGTTCAATGAGAAAATGGTTAAAAGTGAGGCTGAGTGGACAGAGGATGACCTCAGAAAACTACAAAATAATGCTTCGGCTATAAACATGCTTCATTGTGCGTTAGATGCTGCAGAATACAATAAGATTTCAGGTTGTGAGTCAGCACAGGAGATCTGGAAGAAGCTTGAAGTAACCTATGAAGGCACAAGCAAAGTTAAGGAGTCTAAAGTCAATCAACATATGAGACTCTACGAGCTGTTTGAGATGAAGGAGAATGAAGACATCTCAGAGATGAATGCAAGATTCACAAACATCATAAATGAGCTAAAAGGCTTGGTAAGAACTTCACTGAAGAAGAACAAGTGAAGAAAATTCGGAGAAGTCTACCCAAGAGCTGGCAAGCAAAGAAATCAGCAGTAGAAGAAGCTCAAGACTTGACTACTTACAAATATGATGAGCTGATCGGATCCCTGCTGACGCATGAAATTTCAATGAAAAATTTTGAAGCCAAAGAGAAAGAAAAATCAGAAGATAAGAAACAAAAATCTCTTGTCATGAAAGCTGACTCAACTGAAGCAGAATCAACTGATGATGAGGAACTGGCCATGTTCACCAGAAAGATGAAAAAGCTGTTCAGAAGAAATGATAGAAACGGCAAAAGATCATTTAGAAGAAATGATAAGTACAAAGCTGAGTCAAGTGACAAGTACAAGAAGGACAGCTCGAAATCTGTCACATGCTTTGAGTGTCATCAAACCGGGCACATCAAGTCAAGCTGTCCTAACCTCAAGAAAGAGAAGAAGGGAAGCAAAAAGGCTATGGTGGCCACTTGGAGTGACAGTGATGAGTCAACATCATCCGAAGCTGAGCAAAATGAAACAGCCAACATATGTTTTATGGCAGATGATGGAGCTGACCAATCCCAATCTGAGCATGCTGACCTCTCTGATGAAACTGACCAAGAAAATCACAACAATGAGGTAACATCCTTACTTTTGCTTAGAAACGAAATGGTAAATGCCCTGAGTGACTTATATACACTAACAAAGAAGTGTAACAAGAAGATTAAGGCACTCAGTAGGCGCTGTGATGAGATTGAAGAGGTCAAGCTGAGTGACCTCCGATATCTTCTCCAGGACAACTCTGACTTGCATACCAACATGCAAATCTTACATAAGTTTGTCACGGAGGTTCAATCTGAGTCAAAGAAACTTAGAAAGGATATCACAACGTTACAAAGTCAAGAGAAGGGCTCAAAAAGAAATAAAGCTCATGCTGAGTACGTAAATACTAGTCAGCATAAGCAAGTTACTCAATGTGAGTGTTGTGGAAAAAGGGGACACACAAAGGATATATGTTGGCATAACAAGCGGACTGTCCAATGTGACTTCTGCGAAAGAAAAGGGCATACCACAAAAGTATGTTGGCATGCCCAACACAATAATGCTGACTATACTCAGTTCAACCCACAAAGGGTACCTTTTTGTGATTTCTGTGGTAAGCCAGGCCACACCACAAAAGTATGTCGTCACAAGCTAAAATATGATTTTGCACCTGTTTATACTAACAAGAAAGGACCCAAAAGAAATTGGGTACCTAAAAATGAATAGTTTAAACTGCAGGTCAGCTTGACATGCGTGGAGAAGTCAAAACTATGGTATATAGACAGCGCATGCTCAAGGCATATGACAGGTGATGAAACTCAGTTCATCACACTAGAGCTTAAACGAGGTGGAAGTGTAAGCTTTGGAGACAACAAGAAGGGTAAGATAGTCGGCTTAGGTACTATCGGAGGTAACCCAACTATCGAATCTGTCTCTTTAGTTAAAGGTCTCAAATACAATCTCCTAAGTGTAGCTCAGCTTTGCAAGAGCGGCAGAAAGGTTGTATTTGATGATACTAAGTGTCAAATACTCGAGGGAAATACAAATGAACTGATTTTAACTGCCCCTCGTGTAGAAAATGTGTATATGTTAAACTTAGAAAAACAGTTTTCTAAAAACATATACTTAGTGTCTAAAGAGGACAACTCCTGGCTATGGCATAGAAGACTTGGGCATGTCAGCATGGACCTTCTTGCCAAATTAGCTAGAAAGCAATTAGTTGAGGGATTACCCAAATTAAAGTTTGAAAAAGATCAACTATGTAAAGCCTGTCAGCAAGGCAAACAAACTAAAAAGTCATTTCATAGCAAAAATATCGTCTCAACCAAAAGACCATTGGAATTACTACACTTGGATCTTTTCGGACCTATCCAGCCACTCAACTTGGGAGGTAAGAAATTTTCTTTGGTTATTGTAGATGATTTCTCTCGGTACACTTGGATCATCTTGCTGAGTAGCAAGGATGAAACCTTTGAGATGTTTACCACATTGATCAAAAAGTTTGAAAATGATAAAGACCTAAGAGTAGCTCACATTAGAAGTGACAATGGTGGAGAATTCAAAAATCAATAGTTTGATGAATTTTGTGAAATCAGTGGTATTGACCACAATTTCTCCGCTCCTAGAACACCTCAACAAAATGGGGTGGTTGAAAGGAAAAATAGAACCATTGTCGAAATAGCTAGGACAATGCTGAGTGAAAACAGGCTTCCAAAGTACTTCTGGGGTGAAGCTGTTCACACAGCATGTTACATACTGAATAAGGCTCTAGTTAGACCTATACTTAAGAAAACCCCATATGAACTTTGGAAAGGACGAAAGCCCAACATTGGATACTTTCGTGCCTTTGGGTGTAAATGCTTTATACTCAATACAAAAGACAACCTTGCTAAATTCGATGCTAAAGCTGATGAGGCGATCTTTTTAGGGTACTCAACAAACAGTAAAGCATATAGAGTATTTAACAAAAGAACTCAGGTTGTAGAAGAGTCTGTACATGTTGAGTTCGATGAAACTGACCCTACAGGTAAGTCAGCTCAGCCTAAAAAAGATGAACCAAACTCAGCTTCCGCTGATCAACCAGGAGCCTCTGTGTCATCTATACAGGAGCTGACCCAAGGTAAGCAAGAAATTGAAATATCGTTTGCTGACCAATCTATTCCCGTGGAAATTGTAGAAACACCTCTTCCAAACGACTCAACATTGCCCAAAGAAATAAAAATCCCAAGAGGACATACAGAACAGGCCATTCTTGATGCTGCCAACAACAAGTTGATGACAATAGATCAGCTTAGAAAATACCTCAGCAATGTTGCCTTTGTCTCAATGCTTGAGCCAAAGAATTTTGCTGATGCTGAGCAAGACGAATATTGGATAAATGCCATGCAAGAAGAACTTGACCAATTCACCAGAAATGAGGTATGGGATTTAGTACCTAGACCTAGGAATCAAAAGCCCATAGGAACCAAGTGGGTCTTTAGAAATAAACTAGATGAGCATGGAAATGTGATTAGAAACAAAGCTCGACTTGTAGCTCAAGGCTATAGTCAGCAAGAAGGTATAGACTATGGAGAAACATTTGCTCCTGTTGCAAGACTAGAAGCAATACGTATATTGTGTGCCTATGCCAGTTATATGAACTTTAAACTATATCAAATGGATGTAAAAAGTGCGTTTCTTAATGGATTTATAGACGAAGAGGTATATGTTAATCAACCTCCTGGGTTTGAAGATCCAAAGTTTCCAAACCACGTTTATAAACTCAAAAAGGCCTTGTATGGCCTAAAGCAAGCTCCAAGAGCTTGGTATGAGAGGTTAACCAACTTCCTGCTGACCAGGAACTATGTCAGAGGAAAAGCTGACACAACCCTGTTTATTAAGAAAAAGGGTAAACATACCCTACTTGCACAGATATATGTAGATGATATAATATTTGGTGCTACTGACCAATCTTTGTGCAAAGAATTTAGCCAACAGATGCAAACTGAATTCGAAATGTCCATGATGGGTGAACTCAACTTCTTCCTTGGACTTCAAATCAGGCAAGGTAAGAATGGCATCTTTATAAGTCAGTCTAAGTACACCAAGGAAATGTTAAAGAAATTCAACATGGTAGATTGTAAGCCAATATCAACCCCTATGGGTACTGATACTGTCCTATGCAAGGACGAGAAGAGTAAGTCAGTTGATAGTAAACTCTATCGAGGTATGATAGGTTCTTTACTCTATCTCACAGCTAGTAGACCTGATATTCAGTACTCAGTATGCTATTGTGCTAGATATCAAGCTGACCCTAGGGAATCTCATCTAACTGCCGTAAAAAGAATTTTTAGATACTTGCAGAGCTCAGTTGATGCAGGTCTATGGTATCCAACTTCAAATGATTTCACACTCATTGGATACACTGATGCTGACTATGGACGAGATAAGCTAGAATGAAAAAGTACTTCGGGAGGATGTCATTTTCTCGGAAGCTGTCTAGTATCTTGGTTCAGCAAGAAGCAATCATCCGTAGCCTTATCTACAACTGAAGCTGAGTACGTGGCTGCTGGAAGCTGTGTTGCTCAAGTCCTATGGATAAAGCAACAGCTTAAGGATTATGGAGTCAAAACAGAGACAATAGAGATCAAATGTGATAACAAAAGTGCCATTGATCTATCAAAAAATCCAGTCCAACACAGCAGGATGAAGCATGTTAGCATAAGACATCACTTCATCAGAGATCATGTACTAAAGGATGAGATCAAGCTGACATATGTACCAACAAATGATCAGCTTACAGATATCTTCACAAAGCCCTTGGCACGAGAACAATTCAATACACTAAGGGAAGCCATTGGTATGTCAAATCCACTCTAACTAAATCTGCATAAACTGAATATTTTGCCATGTTGAGTGAAAATTTGATTGAATGTGCAAATGCCATGTTGAGTAGAGTAAAAATAAACATCTACTACTTACCAAGCTTGATATATAGAAATCACTCTATGCTAAGTTGACATATACATGAGTGATTATACTGAGCGCAATACAAATGCCGTGTAAATATTCTATGCTGAGTAAATAAACATAACAAATAATCACCCTATGCTAAGTAAATGTACATGCTGAGTAATTAGCTTATGATGAGTCACTAAGAGACAGAAAATCTGTCTGGATAAAACTGAATACTCAGTTTCACAAACGGTTCACCTTCTAGGAAAACCGTACCAAAAGCCCACTTGCAACCATAAATGCCAACACGTGTAATAAAAGGAACCTAGGAAAGGTAAATAATTATGAAATAACCCATGCGCCAAAGAGCGTCATAAATGGCAGAATCTCTGTCCATTGAATTCCCCAAGATAAAATCGGATAGTTCAAACGACGATTTAGGTTTCAATAAGTAGAGGAAAAATCCCTCTTTACCTTCACTTCACACAAAAATCCTTGGCATTCAAAATCTTTTCCGAGTCCAAAATTTCCAAAGTCACCTAAAAACTCTGAGAATGTCTAAACCCCAGAGCTGCTCCGGTGGTAACCCCGACGAACAACCCATCGATGAAACCCCTAAATCTCTCAGCCCAACTACTAAAAAACGCCCTCAGGATACGCCAGCAAGCTCCTCCAAACCAAAGAAAGTTAAGGTTAGATCTATGGTAAAGGTTTACTCCAAAGTAGATAAACTTGAAGTCCTCAAGTGCCGTTGGTTCTCATCCATTTTTGTTACCACCGAGAAGCCATTCTGCGAATGGATTGAGAAAAACGAATGGACATGTCTCTTCTCTCTACCTGGAACTTCCTATCCACGACTCGTTAAGTAATTCTACTCTGGTCTCAAGGTTGATAAAGATGACGTCGACTATTTGGAAACACATGTTAAAGGCCAAAAGATCGTAATCACTCCGTCGTATCTAGCTACCTTACTGAACTTGCCTAACAAAGGAACAGAATTCAGGACAACGAAAGAAAAGCTCGACCACGTTAAGGAGTTTTGCAAACCTGCAAACTACAAAGGAGAAGTGCCCAGTACTTGTTTAGGACAACACCAGAAAATGGCACACTTCATCCTCACTAACTTCATTTTCCCTAAACTCAACGCAGCCTCATCGGCATCTAACTTTGAGCAGTGCTTTATTTGGCACATGCTAACCTACAATCCACTCAACTTACCTGTGTTTTTGGTCAGTGCTTTTCAACGCGGAGGAAAGAAACTCAGGTTAGGCTCTCTAATCACGAAAATTCTTGCAGACCACAACATAGAAACGATCAGTGAGGTTAAGAGCTTAGGATCTGAGATAACTGCTGCACTATTGTTTGGGTTAGTACATAGCCAACCATTGAAAGGACTTGAAGAAGTTGAGGAGGATGAGGAAGGAATCAATGCTGAGCAAGAAGAAATTGAGGAGGATGAGCCAGCAGAAGTTGATGTTGTACCAGAGGTTGAACCAGAGGATATCGCTGCCGATCCTTCAAAAGAGAAAAGGAAAAGGAAGACACTTGCCACTTGTGCCAAAGATATTGACACTGTGCCTAGAAAAAGGAGGGCTATGACCAGAGGAAAGCATGCTGATGCCAACCTGCCTCAGGTTACACCTGAGTTAGCAAAAACAAGGAAAGGGCAAACTATACCCGAGGAAGAAAGTAAAGAATCTCCAGAACAGCCTCTGATAAGGAAAAAGAGGTGCTCTGCCTTAAAAGCTGTTGAAACTGATCAGGTTATGACACCTGAATCTCACTGTGCTCAGGATATTGGGGTCGATCTTGAGAAAACCCCAGCTAAGCAAGCTGATGAAGAAAAAGAAGGAAGTCAGGATGATATTCAGCTCAATACTAATGAACCTGATTATGTTGAGCTGGACATTATTGAGCAGGTACATGATGCTGAACCTGAGATTGAGGGTATAGATGTTCAAACTGATACGTCACCACAAAAAACCAAGTCCCTCAGAAGAGTTAAGAAGAAGGCTAACAAACCTCTCCTTATCGATCTCTTGGCAGATTCTCCCTCTGAGCCAACTACGGATCCCTCCACTATCCAGTTTGAGTATTTTTCTCATCACACTGAGTCTCCTTCCACTAATATGGATAAAAATCAAGCCACTGTTAATCAGATTGAGGAACATGCCAAGACTCCACCCAATCCAAACTCTGCCGAGCAAGATCTCGAAGACCCAGTGACTCAACATGAGAAAACTGCTATGGAACCACCTGTTCACACTCCACAACCTCATCAAGACCAAACTCTACCACCATCCAGCTCCACCCCCATTCCTGTGTCTGAACCAGTTTTAGATAAGCACCAAGCCCATTTTACAGCAACTCAGGCTGGACGTCGCCTCGTGGACACGGCCCAATCTCTTCTGCAGGAGTTCACCACTTCTGATGCTGTTAAAACTGCCAATGCTGAGTCCACTCCTACCCCTTCCATTACTCAGCTTCTCACAGAACTTAAGGGCCTCAAAGATCTTATCAGTATTATGACAACTGTCCAATCCCAGCAGCCCACTCAAGAGCACATTACCAAGCTGACTGAACTATTCCTGCTCATGATCAATCATATCAACTCCATTGAAGACAAAATCAACAATATCTCTGTCCCTACTCCTGGTTATGCCACTTCGGCAGAATTGAATCAACAATTTGCCAATCTCCAAGCAAATCTGCCCAACTTTGGGACACCAGCAAATCCTGCATATGCCACATCTACTGAGTTGAATGCATGCTTTAACAAGCTGACTGCTGATCTCATCTGTACTCGAGAGCTTATTTCCTCCACCTCTCAATATCAAATTGACCAACTCAGTGAAGCTGTGCGTCTTCTTAGTGTCCACAAAGCCCAGATGGAGATTGACCCAGTCAGTGACCACTCTTCACCAAGCACTCGCCAGGCTGTTCGTTATGACCTTGGTCAACGCATCTTCTATGATTCTGCTCTTTTGAAGATGTTTCATCAATCCTTTGCTCAAATAACCAGCTCCCTCACTTGGCTCAGCAAGTCCCATGAGTGTATCATCAACCTAATTACTGGATCTATCCCTGTACCTCGAACCGTTCATGATGATTGCGTTCCTGTCATAGATGGCTTGAGTGAGAGCACGAAGCGCTTACATCGTTATTCCAATGTTCTATCCTCAGCTGCACGCAATGACACCTTCATCTATAAGGGTGATGCCGGTAAAACGGGGGAGAGACCTCAAGATGGAACTCCAAAAGAGACAGGTGCATCTGGAAGCAGAGTAAAAGGAAAAGGTAAGGTTACACAGTGAAGACAAGAAGAAGAGGTTAAGGCTAGGGGAACTAGCACAAGTGACATCTGTTTCTTTTTGTGAAGGAAAAAGGTTAAGGCTAGTGGTTCTAGCACAACTGAAATCTAAGTTTTTGTTTAGGAAATCTATTTGGTAGGCACTGATATTTTACATTGTATGCTGTATTTTGTGTATGCCTTAATGAACTGTTTTTCTTTTCGAATGTCACACCTCTCAAAATTGAACAAACTGATACTCAGCATTTGCATATTAATGAATGAACCAATCTGAGTATTCAAACATTTCAAAAAAAACTGACTGAAACTCAAGATACACTAGAACTAAATCCAGTTAGCTACACATCCTGAGTCTATTTCAAAACTAAAACATGGAAAGTTCAAAAACAGTTGCAACCCTTACGGGGGAGTAGTTTCCATATGAAAAATAATTCAATCATGGGGTAACTTATAACTGAGTTCTATAATTATGTATTTTGCCAACATCAAAATGGGGGAGTTTGTTGAAACACCTTTCCACAAGATTTTGATTTGACAAAATCATCCATGATTAAGAGGCAATTAAATTTAGATGCTTTGATTTAATTGTACTAATATGTTTGTTAAATATTGAGTGCAAAAATATATAAAGAAAAGACAGGACAAAAGACAGCACAAACGAAGCTGAGTAGAAAGGAACTCAGCATGACAAAATAGAAGCTGAGTGGAGTTAAAATTCTGAAACAAAACGAAGCTGACTAAAGCTGAAGACTTCTTCAGGAGCGGTTAAACAAAACGGAGCTGACCTTGAAGGAACTCAGCATGAACCGTGAACATTTGAAAAGAACAAACGAAGCTGAGTAACAGTCAGGACAGCATGAAGGATTCGTTCAAAGACAAAGTCTACAAATCTTCTGCACTAATAATTGGAACCTCAAAGACACCTAAAAGACTAATTCCGAGAGTCATGGGACGTTGGATTATTGGAAACAGACAACTGGCACAAACAGACAAACCAGACGCTAGAAGACAAACCTGACGCCTGAAGAAAACAGAAATAGGGAATGGAGGTGCAGTCTGAAGCTTTCCAGAAATTGCTCCCCAAAAGAGCCGTTTTGATGTTAACGGTTAGGACAATTCAAAACGATCAAATCTACAGATTTCCCTCTATAAAAGGACAATCGAAAAACATGGATAAACACTGAAGCATCAAAAGAAAAATACAAGAGAGAAAGTTTCAAAAGCACTCAAATACAAAAAGAATCTTACACCAACGTTTCTATTCTATGTGTAAAAGCTAGATTGAGTTGTAATCATCTAAAGTGTTCTCTAGTTCAAAAAGGAACAAGTCTGTGATCAATAGGAATATTGAAAGTGTAAAGCTGAGTGCTTGGTTGTAAGCATTTCAGTGGTAGAGAAATCTAGATGCTGGGTTGTAGCACTTAGTAGGAGTTGAGTAGACGAATAAAGGAAGGTACTCTTGCATATTCAACTGCCTTGTAATTTGTTTGTGCTCTACCTCTAAAGAGCCCAGTATTGGATTCAAAAAGCCCGGAGGACTCTGGGGACTGGACGTAGGCAGAGAGGCCGAGCCAGGATAAGTGATACTGAGTAATCTCTAAACTCTCTCTTATAACTGCATGTGTTGTTTGCTTTATTTACTCAGCATATAAATTGCCTAATCTGATCCTGAGTAAGTAAGTGGTGCTGAGTTAGAAGCTGACCTCGAAGAGTGTCAATTCCTAACTATCAAGGAAACAACTTTGGTCAACATCCGACTGAAGCTGTCCTGTGATATATCTCACCAAGCTGACCAAAGGCTGAGTTAACAAACTCTCAAAAAAATAACTTCAGTCAGCCTAATTAAAACGAAAAAAAGTTATATTAGTTCCTAACCCCCCCCCTTGGAACTAATTACCAGGGACCAACACATCGCATCTCCAATACTAGAAAACTTGGTGATAAGGCTAATCATCTTGGCACAATGCGCCATTACAGATGTGCCCACCTGCATCTTGCATCTATATAACTGCTTTGTTATTTCGAAGCGTTCGCACCGAGTTTGATTCACAAATAACTCTTTTAGGTGCTTGACCATGGAATAGGCATCCATATCTGCATGTTGCCTTTGTAATTCCGGTGTCATAGATGCAAGTATGATGTCTCCCGCTTGATCGTCATCAGCCTTATGCTTCAAGTAAGCATAAAATTCTTGGTAGGGAGCACCATCCATTGGGTAAGGGGGTATCGGTGTATCAAGTACATACCCTTTCTTCTCGAACTTCAAAACAATTTTGAGGTTACGAAACCAGTCGGTGAAGTTTGAACCGTTGAACTTGTTATCGGTAAGAATGTTTTGCAGATTGGTGTTAGTCATGATTTTAAGAGTGTTTAATTAAACCTGAGAGTGAGAAAGAGTAAACGTATGTTATTCATTTGCTTTAAAGTATATCAATCTCAAATTATAGGCCTTTTAGTTTATTTTAGATTGCTCCCACTATTTTGCCAAATTAATAGCCCTCCATATTAATTCGAAGAATTTCACAAATCCTTTAGTGAGCTAGGATCCTAACTCCTGAGATTTTGCCTTGAGTTTGCTCAACAAGCTAGTCTCATTCGTTAGGTAGATTCATGTAATCAATCACATCTTTAATGTGATTCCTAGGTTATTGGGTTACTAACCACATTAGTAACTAATATGCTATTCACATTAATCCCAACCATATTGCCCATTAGTTTATGACAACATGAGTTTGCTCATCCAATTACCATAATCTAATTTAAGTATTACCCCATATTCATGAAAAATGATTTTCGATAATTCAGGTGTTACCGTAAGACCCCAAGCTTGAGTTTGCTCAACAACCCAAAGGCCCCCAGTACTGCCGGCTGAATTATAATATTAGGGAGGGGCAACCGATTTTAATAACTTGCTTATTTACTTAACTTTTAATGAGGGATTTTATTTTAGGTCTCATAATCTAACTTAGTCTTGATTTGCTTTAGCATACATCAGACACATACATTGGCGTTATGGACATATTATCTAAATTATTCCGTCGAGCCAGAGACGGAATAAAAGGCCAAACCTAGGGAAATACTAACTATTACATATTTCTCTTTAGGTCCTCCGTCTTCTCCATGGCGCCTTGAAATTACATATTAATTTCTATTCTACTAAAGAAAACTTCAATTGAATTGAAAGGAATTAGATGAGAGGAGAAATTACAATAGATAGTAGAAAGGCAGGACTCGCAGGCCCTATTTCAAAAATACCAAAAGACTACAAGAGGGTCCAAATATGTCCATAACTCCAAACATGCATAGACTCAATTAAATAAATTTAATTGGTTGATTACATAAGTATTTTATGTAATATTTAGGTTAATCACATTAACTCATCAAATTAACTTTCATCCAATTTTACTTCTAACAGTTTCATATCTTCTATACAAAACTTTAATTATGCACGTCCCAATTATTTTGATTTCAATTCATTTAATATTTTGATTTACAAATAGGTAAAACAAACTTTTAAATAAATTTTCATTCGATAATCAAAATAGAAAACTATTAATTTCTGAAACATATATATATATATATATTCAAAACTGATTTTAAACGATTTAAAAACAAGTGGGTCTCGGGCCGGGCTCGAGGTTGGGCTGCTGCCGCTTGGCATCAGCCCTAGGCGTCTGATCCGCTACTGCCTTGCGGCAGCGGCGGCCAGGCGCCGCGCGCGGTTGCTGCTGTGCGGCAGCAACCGCGCGACAGCAGTCGACGAGCTGCTGTAATTTTTTTTTTAATTATGAAAAAATATATATATATATATATATATATATCAGTTTTAAAACGGTTTTAAAACGATTTTCAGAAACTAGGAAAAACTATTATAGATTTTCCGTTTTATCTTTTAGAATAAATAAAACCGATTTTATCAATCTAACCATAAAACTAATAGATTTTGTCATAATGATTATCAACCAAAATTATTAGGAACATGTGCATAATTTATTTTAATTAACAATTAATTAAAACTTATTTATCTTTTAGAACTAATTAATCAAAACAGTTTTGTTAATTAACCTAACTATAAATATTTATTCAACCTGATTGAAAAACTTCTAAATTTTCATATATGAAATAACGGATTTAACGCAGGCTCTGATACCATTGAAGGAAAATAGGCTAACGTATAGCAGCGGAAATATAAAAATTTTAACCTATTTCCATTAACCCCAAGATCCGTTAATCGTTATTTCATATAAAGAGGGATAAAAGAAATACCTTTTAAAAGTTCTATCTACCGTTGCAAACGAAGTGCCCACAACTCTTACTTCGAGTTCCCGAGCACAAAACAAAACAATGGAAGATCAAGTTAGAATCAACCGTCTAAAACAACCAAAATAGATTGTCTCTAATTAATCAACACAAGATCAAGGATAAAGAGAAAGAGATGAAAATCAATTGAACGGAAGGAAGCGGTGGAAAATCTCGTCCTCGAGCTAGGGGTCGAAATTCTCTCTCTATTTTCTTAGGGTTGAATTCGAAATTCACATAGGGGGGTATTTATAATCTTTCTTGTATCTAATCTTTAGTTAGATAGAATTGGGTTATTGAATAAGAATTCAATTCGGAATAGAATTCTTAATTATTATCTATTAATATATCTAAATATAAAAGATAATGATAATAATCTTATTGGATAATAATAGGAGTAATATAATCTAATTAAAACTCCTAATTTATTTATCCTTTAATTAATTTAATTCATAATCCTAATCTAATTAGGATTAATAAAATCAAACTAATTATTTATGCATCACCATGCATAAAATCGCCCCCCTTGAGTAATTGGGCCTTATTGGGCTCAATTGGGCTTCCGTTAATTAATTAACATCTGTCTCTCTTTTGGGTTCCAAGTCTTATGTGTGACCCATTAGGTTCTTATTGCTTCTAGCCGTATGCAACTATTAAATTAATTTTCAAAGAATTATATTTAATCTTTTGCATAACGGAATGATGTACAAAGTATGTGATTAGCAAGTCCGTGATCATTCCCCCAGAGCTATAAGAAGACAGGTTGATTTTGTCGTTGACCTTTCCGTATTAGTTACGGTATAATTCGATCCTTTATCAACTATGTCCTTGAACTGAATCTTATGACTATGGGTAATGTCAAGTCACATATAGCGAGACGTTCGTTTTACTTGTTCTAGCCGAGTCAACTCCAATTAGTAGGTTAAGAGAAATCCGTATTTCAATCTTAAGCTATCACCTTGCAAGGATTTAGAGTCAAGTCTTCCACAAGCGATCCATGAACATATCTCCCATTTATCGGGAGTGATAAATTCTCAATCCAATGTATAACGATCCCGCAATCACTTTTTATGATACCCAACGTCTGCTGTTCACACCCCAGAGTCATCTCTATTAAGGATCGTGTTACAACAGGATCAAAGCGTCACATTCAGTAATCCAGAATGACCAATTACCATTCCTTTGAGTCTGAGGATTATTTATACCTATTAATACCAATGAGATGAACAGGTGACAATGTTGAATCTACCCATCCTGTTATCTCAATTCGGGTCCCCAATCCTAATGAACTACTTTTCATCGGATCCATGTAACTGTTCAGATATCTATATATATGAAGCTTGTGAGATCAGCTTTCTGTCGGACAGAAGACATTGTTACATGCAAGTCTCAACAGTGATATGTCAATCCTGAACATATTACTTGACTTGGGGTGGTTTTAAGTTTATTAGTTTATTACAAAGTTTCGTCTCACTTCATGCTTGTATGAACACTTTATAATCACTTTAAACAAACTTACGGATTTCCTTTTATTAGACTTTATTTTGTTCTTAAAAGGGGATTGCCTTTATATAGTTATAAAACATATATCTCATTAAAACAAATGATATAAAGAACACTTCATTTACATTAAGTTTGTATCCTAGAACAATTGTCTTATAGGACACTAAACCCCAACAGAATATACTTTTGGTGAAACAGTTGTTGGCGAATCCACTGGAGAAAATGTTGCAGGAGAATATGATCAGCTATTTACTCTAGACGTTCTTATGCTCGCGCCAATTTCCTCATTTCGAGCCATTTTCATGCTACTCGGAGTTCCCAATTTACAACATGTATCTTCAAAATCCAAATTACTATCATGAGGCTCACCAGCAGAATCGTCTTCGTCCTTCTAGTGTATAGGTTCCTAACATATTAGCCAAGAGTATAATTGGGGTTATTTGAAACTACAACAAGCAATTAGCAAGTGAATCTTCATTTACTCTACGATCTATATATGCAAAATTGATAGCCTGGCCTAAGTATCCACTCTTCCATATTATGTGACAGAGTTGGACTTGGATTTGATCTGCTTAAAAGTAACATCCATACATATATTAGAATTTTTGCAAATTAGACCCGAAAACAATGACTAACCATAGTTATTAAAGGTGCATGGTGCACTAAGGTGCTAGTGATCCTAGAGCCTTGGCGCATGGCACACGGCGTTGGCGCGCGCCATAGCGAGACAATGCGCATTTACAAAAAAAAAACAAAAATTATAAAACTAGCATAAAAATGCAATGAATACTAAATCATGACAATATTGAGCATAAATAAGTTTTAAAATGCAAAATAAACCCCATGTTAGAAAGCTAAAGTTGAATACTAAATCCTAAGTTCTACTACTCATCAAAACTCTCCAAATTAATCACTCATGTTGAATTTGAATTCCCTGGACTACTTTGTTTATGTTTGAATTCGTTTTCTTTGTTTTGCTATACTAAACTTCTTCCTCTTATTATAAGATTTTGTCATTGCCTCTTCTAATTAATTCAAATATCAAATCTCTCTATTCCGTTTTAATATTGTTTTTTTTCTCATTTTAGACCTTTCAGAATACTTGTTCCATATATGTAACTATAAAAAAACCCATAAAACTGCTCCTAACTCATCAAGGCACGCCTTAGTGCATCTTTGGCAACTACCCCTTGGCGCAAAATGGCGCACCAGGCACGCGCTATAGCGGTTGCGCCACGCCATGAGGTGTCATGGTGCTAAGGCCTGTGCCTCCATAGGCGCTCCTTTAATAACTATGTGACTAACAATTTCAAATTTAGTGCAGGACGTAAACTAACCTCCTTGCTTCTCTTGCATCATTTTTAGATTGAATAAAAAAAAGGCGACCCGGTCGCACTACGCGTCCCCGCTGAGCGAGGGTCCGGGCAGGGATCCCACCACAAGGGTGTACTGGGGGCAAGCCTTCCCCTGCCAATTTATTTGGCAAGAGGCCGCTCCTAAGACTCGAACCCGTGACCTCTTGGTCACACGACAACCACATTTTTAGATTGAATAACTGGACAAAAACCAGCACTCTTTGGCAAGATGGGACCAAATTTGACATAATCAGGAATTGACCTGCTAACCTCCCGTAGAGGAGTCATGGACGGCTCAGCTATCGAAAACATGGGTATCATCTTCTTACTTATGGTAGAATCAGAGCTCATTACTTTTGATGATTTTTATTAACTAGAACGTAACCTTTATACACAAAGAAGAGTTGTTGTTCTGTTATAAAACTCTCTAATTCAAATTCAAAAATACAACTAACTGGCTGATAAGAGAATAAGAGATAAAATCAACAAAGACTCTTATTCGTATGTTGGAGTTTAGTGTCCTAAAGACAATTGTTTTAGGATATAAATATTAATGAATAAATTGTTTATTTAGTCATTTGTCTAATCAGATATATAGCATAAATGTAACTATATATAAAAGGCATTAATCTTTCATAAAGAAAGTAATCCTAAGTTTATTTAAGTAGTGATAAAGTGTGCATACAAGCATGAAGTGAGACTGTACTTTATAATAGACCAATAAACTTAAAATCAACCCAAGTCAAGTAATATGTTATAGGGGTTGGTATATTACTATTGAGACTTGCATGTAATAGTGTTTTCTATCGAGACAGAGAGTTGATCTCACAAGCTTTAGATATGGAGATATCTAGGCAGTTACATGGATCTGGTGAAGGAGTTCATTAGGATTGGGACCCGACTTGAGATAACAGTATGGATTGATTTATCTAAGTGTCAACTGTTCATCTCTTTGGTATTAGTATGTATAACTAATCCTCAGACTCAAACATTAATTAATTAGTGATTCTGGATTATGGAGTGTGATGCTTTGATTCTGTGTGAGCACGATCCACTACAGGGGAGGCCCTGGGGTATGTGAGAGCAGGGTTAGGTATCACATAAAGTAAGTGTAGAATAGTTAATGTTAGATTGAGCATTCGTCACCCCTGATAAATGGGAGATATATCCATATGGCCGCTTGTGGTGAATTGACTGAAATCATTGCAAGGTGATACAGTTAAGAGTAGAAATAGAAATTTCACTTAACTTATCTTTTAGAGTAAATTCAACTTGTACAAGTAAAAACGGACTCTTCGTTATATGTAACCTTGACACATTTCATGGTTATAAGGAATTGACCAAAGAATATAATTGATGAAGGATCGTATTATACTGCACCTAATGCGGAAAGGTTAATGTCAGTTTTCAACCTGACTTCTTATTTGCACTGGGGGAATGTCATAGGTTCTGCTAGTAACAGCTCGCGACGACATTCCGTTATATACATGTTGAAATTAATTAGGGTGAAATAAATTTCAAAGGATATATACGGCTAGTAGCAATAAGGACCTAATGGGTCGCACATGAGATTTGGAACCAGAGGACGGAAGAGTAATTTAGTGGGACAATATGTATGGGCCGAAATTTAGTATTTAATTAGGGATAATTAATTTGATTAATAATTATAATTAGATTATAGTTGTGAATTAAATTAAAGGATTTGGAACCAGAGGACGAAAGAGTAATTTAGTGGGACAATATGTATGGGCCGAAATTTAGTATTTAATTAGGGATAATTAATTTGATTAATAATTATAATTAGATTATAGTTGTGAATTAAATTAAAGGATTATCTGATAATATTAATTAGAGGTTTTAATGTGATTATAACTCTAATTAATTATCCCTAACATAAATTAAATAACTAATTAGATTAGTATTATTATCTAAATATAATTAGTTATTATTTAGATAATAATAAGTATTTATTTAATTATCTAATTAGAAATTCTATTCCGAATAGGATTCTGATTAATTAATTAACTAATACAACTAGGGCTAGGGTTTGAGAAGTCTATAAATAGACCGCTTCCCTTGCAGATTTCGGCCAACACAATAAAGGAAGCTAAAGGAACCGTGTTGAAACACCTTTCCACATGATTTTGATTTGACAAAATTATTTAAGTTAATCCATGATTAAGGGACAATTAAATTTAAGTGCTTTGATTTAATTGTACTAATATGTTTGTTCAATGTTGAGTATAAATATAAATGGAAATAGAAATAAAAAAGGTAAGACAGGACGAAGACAGCATAAGAAAACAGCACAAGCTGAGTGGAGTGTAACTCAGCGTGATAGAAGATAAGTCATCTTTAGAACAGAAGCTTAAAGAGATCAAACAAATCAGCGAAACTGAATGGAACGCAACTCAGTATCAAAAGTAAAGAAGTCTTCTTGAAAACTGTGTCTTGCAGAACGAAGCTGACCATGGAAGCTGAGTAAAAGAGAACTCAGTATTTGTATTAGCAAACAATCGCAGACAACGGCTATCAAAGACAAGCTGAGTGATCTTCAGGACATCGCGAATGATCCGTTCGCTAAAAGACAAGATCTGACAACTGTCTGCACCAATAATAGAAACCTTGGAATTACGCAAAAGCCAATTTCAAGATGCATGGGCCAACTGTTCTTTCACTAAAAGACAAACTGGCACAAAAAGACGAAACCTGCAAGAAGAAGACAAACCTGGCGCCTGCAGAATTCAGACGACAGGATTGGCCTGCAAAACTGAAGCTGACCAGAGCCTTGTCTCAAAAAGGAGCCGTTTGGATTCAACGGACAAATCCAGAATTCAAATGAACAAAGTCTTCAGAATACAACTATAAAAGGACAAGTACACATCTTGGATCCTTTGCCGATTGTGAAAACAAAAAGAGAATAAGAGCATACATACAAAAGCACATCAATACAAGAAAGAGATCTTACACCAAATTTCTATTCCTGTGTAAATGCTAGAGTGATTTTCTTTGTAATCATCTAAAGTGTTCTTTGTTTGAAAAAGAACAATTTTGTATCAATCGTAGTATTGAGAGAGTGTGCTGAGTACTCGGTTTGGTACTCAGTGGTAGAGAAAATCTAAGTGCTGGGTTGTAGCGCTTAGTGGAGTTGAGTAGACGAATAGAGGATGGTACTCTTGCATATTCAACTGCCTTGTAAACGGTTTGTGCTCTGCCTTTAAAGAGCTTAGTATTGGATTTAAAAAAGCCCGAATGGATTCTGGGGACTGGACGTAGGCGGAGAGGCCGAACCAGGATAAGTCGTACTGAGTAATTTCTAACTCTCTTTCAATATATATCTGTATGTGTTGCTTGCTATATTTACTCAGTATATAAATTGTTTAAGCTGACACTGAGTAAATCAGAGTAATGAGTTGGAAGCTGACCGCAAAAGTGTCATTTCCCAACTCACAAGTAAAACAGTTCTAGTCAGTATCTGACTAAAGCCGTCTTACGCTTCACTCGTCCGCGCTGACCAAAGCTGAGTTGTGAAACTCAAAGAATTGAATTAAGTCAGTGTAATTAAATAGAAAAAGTTACATTAGTTCCTAACCCCCCTTGGAACTAATCACATGGGACCAACAAGTGGTATCAGAGCCAAATAGCTCACTACTCAAAGATATAACTATCTTGAGCTGATCCCGATAAATGGCTGAGAACAGCACTCGTTTCCTTCCAGGGAACCAAACAACACAGATACTCCCTGAGGCGTTATCAATTAGTCGGCCTCCCCTATTCTTTGGATCTAATTATACGTTCTGGAAGAATAGGATGAAGAACTTTATTCAAGCCACAAACATGAGTGCATGGCTTGCAATAGTTCAAGGCCCATATGTGCCTTATAAAACTGTTGACAATGAGAAAGTTGTCAAGAGTGAAACTGAGTGGTCAGAAGATGACCTTAAGAAACTACAAAATAATGCTTCGGCTATCAATATGCTTCACTGTGCGCTGGACGCTGCAGAATACAATAAGATTTCAGGTTGCGAGTCAGCACAGGAGATTTGGAAAAAGCTTGAAGTAACCTATGAAGGTACAAGCAAGGTCAAGGAATCAAAGGTGAACCAACATATGAGATTATACGAGCTATTCGAGATGAACGACAATGAGGACATCTCTGGAATGAACGCTAGATTCACCAACATCATAAATGAGCTAAATAGGCTCGGTAAGAACTTCACTGAAGAAGAGCAGGTGAAGAAAATCCTGAGAAGCTTACCCAAGAGCTGGCAAGCTAAGAAAACTGCCGTGGAGGAAGCTCAAGACTTGACTACATATAAATACGACGAGCTGATCGGATCTCTGCTGACTCATGAGATCTCTATGAAAAATTTTGAAGCAAAAGAAAAGTCAGAAGACAAGAAACAAAAACCACTTGTCATGAAAGCTGACTCAACCGAAGCCGACTCATCGGATGATGAGGAAATGGCAATGTTCACAAGGAAGATGAAGAAGCTGTTCAGAAAAAATGAGAAGAACAACAAGAGGCCATTCAGAAGAGGCGATAGGTACAAAGCTGAATCCAGTGACAAATACAAAAAGGACAGCTCCAAGCCTGTCACGTGCTTTGAGTGCCATCAAACTGGGCACATTAAGTCAAGCTGCCCTAATCTGAAGAAAGAAAAGAAGGGAAGCAAAAAGGAAATGGTGGCCACATGGAGTGACAGCGATGAGTCAACATCATCTAAAGCTGATGCCACCGAGTCAGCAAACATATGCTTCATGGCCGATGACGCTACTGACCACACTCGATCTAAGCAAGCTGACCTCTCTAAAGAATCTGAACAGGAGGATTACTCAAATGAGGTAACATCCTTACACTTGCTTAGAAATTAAATGATTAACGCCCTGAGTGATTTATATACACTGACTAAAAAGTGTAACAAGAAAATAAAGGCACTCAACAGGCGATGTGATGAGATCGAAGAGGTCAAACTTAGTGACCTTCGATATCTTCTCCAAGACAACTCAACTTTGCATAGCAACATAGAAATTATGCACGAGTTTGTCTCGGAGGTCCAATCAGATTCAAAAAACTGAGAAAGGATGTCACAAACCAACAGAACCAAACAAAAGGTTCAACCAAATCCCATGTTGAGTACTCAGGTACTAGTCAGCGCAGACAGTTCACTCAGTGTAACTGTTGTGGAAAAAGGGGACACACAACAGATGTGTGTCGGTATAACAAGCGGATTGTCCAATGTGACTTCTGCGAAAAGAAAGGACATACCACTAAGGTATGTTGGCATGCTCAGCACAATGGTGCTGACCAAAAACAAAGTCACCCTAAAAGGGTAACTCATTGTGACTTCTGTGGTAAACAAGGCCACACCATAAAAGTATGCCGTCACAAATTAAAACATGACTTTGCACCTGTCTATGCTAACAAACGAGGACCCAAAAAGAATAGGGTACCTAAAGATGAATGATTCAAAATGCAGGTGAGCCTGAGATGCGTGGAGAAGTCAAAGCTTTGGTATATTGACAACGCATGCTCGAGGCATATGACTGGTGATGAAACTCAGTTCATCACACTTGAGCTTAAATGAGGTGGAAACGTAAGCTTTGGAGACAATAAAAAGGGAAAGATAGTAGGATCAGGCACTATCGGAGGTAATCCTACTATTGAGTCAGTCTCCTTAGTTAAGGGTCTCAAATACAATCTATTGAGCGTAGCTCAGCTGTGTGACAGCGGTAGACAGGTTGTATTTGATGCTACTCAGTGTCGGATACTCGAGGGAAAAACAAACAATTTGATTTTAACTGCCCCTCGCGTTGACAATGTATATATGTTGAGTTTTCCAAAAATATATGCTTAGTATCTAAAGAGGATAACTCCTGGCTATGGCATAGGAGACTTGGTCATGCAAGCATGGACCTCCTTGCCAAATTAGCTAGAAAACAACTAGTTGAGGGATTGCCCAAATTGAAATTTGAAAAAGATCAATTATGTAATGCTTGTCAGCAAGGTAAACAAACGAAAAAGTCGTTTCAAAGTAAAAACATTGTCTCAACCAAGAGACCATTGGAATTACTACATTTGGACCTTTTCGGACCTGTCCAGCCACTCAGCTTGGGCGGTAAGAAATTCTCCTTATTCATTGTAGATGATTTCTCTCGGTATACTTGGATCATCTTGCTGAGTAGCAAGGATGAAACGTTTGAGATGTTCACAACATTGATTAAAAAGCTTGAAAATGACAAAGACCTAAAAGTAGCTCATATTAGAAGTGACAATGGTGGAGAATTCAAAAACCAACAGTTTGACGAATTCTGCGAAACCAGTGGTATTGACCACAATTTCTCTGCTCCTAGAACTCCTCAACAAAATGGGGTTGTTGAAAGGAAGAACAGAACGATTGTCGAAATTGTTAGGACAATGCTGAGTGAAAATAGGTTTCCAAAGTATTTCTGGGGTGAAGCTGTCCACACAGCATGCTACATACTCAATAGGGCTTTAGTTAGACCTATTCTTAAGAAAACCCCATACGAACTTTGGAAAGGACGAAAGCCCAACATTGGCTACTTTCGTGCCTTTGGGTGTAAATGTTTTATACTCAATACAAAAGATAACCTTGCAAAATTTGATGCTAAAGCTGACGAAGCGATATTTTTAGGGTACTCAACTAACAGTAAAGCATATAGAGTATATAATAAACGAACTCAAGTTGTTGAAGAGTCTGTCCATATAGAGTTCGATGAAACTGACCCTGCAGGAAAGACAACTCAGTCCGCCGAAGATGAACCAAGCTCAGCTTCCGCTGACCAAACAGGAGCTACTGAATCATCAGTACAAAGGCTGACCAAAGGTAAACATGAACCCAAAATTACCTTTGCTAACCAATCTATTCCTACAGATGTTGTAGAAACACCTATTCAAGACAACTCAACATTACCTAAAGAAATAAAAATCCCAAGAGGACATTCGGAGAAGTCCATTCTTGATGCCGCTGACAACAAGCTGATGACAAGAGATCAGCTTAGAAAGTATCTCAAAAATGTTGCATTCGTCTCAGTATATGAGCCAAAGAACTTCTCAAAAGCTGAGCATGACGAACATTGGATCAATGCTATGCAAGAAGAGCTTGATCAATTCAAAAGAAATGAGGTATGGGATCTAGTACCAAAACCTAGGAATCAAAAGACCATAAGAACTAAGTGGGTCTTTAGAAATAAACTAGATGAGCAAGGCAATGTGGTCAGAAACAAAGCCCGACTTGTAGCCCAAGGCTATAGTCAGCAAGAAGGCATTGACTATGGTGAGACCTTCGCTCCTGTTGCTAGGTTAGAAGCTATATGAATATTGTGTGCTTATGCAAGCTATATGAACTTTAAACTATATCAAATGGATGTTAAAAGTGCTTTTCTTAATGGCTTTATAAACGAAGAGGTATATGTTAGTCAGCCTCCAGGGTTTGAAGATCCAAAACTTCCAAACCATGTTTATAAGCTCAAGAAGGCTCTATATGGGCTGAAACAAGCTCCAAGAGCTTGGTATGAGAGGTTGACCAACTTTCTGCTGACCAAGAATTATGTCAGAGGCAAAGCTGACACAACCTTGTTCATTAAGAAAAAGGGTAAAAATACCCTGCTGGCACAAATTTACGTAGATGACATAATCTTTGGTGCCACTGACGAATCTATGTGCAAAGAATTTAGCAAACAGATGCAAACTGAGTTCGAGATGTCTATGATGGGCGAACTCAACTTCTTCCTTAGTTTACAAATCAAGCAAGGGAAGAACGACATCTTCATTAGTCAGTTCAAAGTACGCCAAAAAAATGTTAAAGAAATTTGATATGGAAGAATGTAAGCCCATATCAACCCCAATGGGTACTGACACTGTCCTTTGCGCTGATGAGAAAGGTAAGTCAGTAGATAGCAAGTTATATCGAGGTATGATAGGCTCTCTACTTTACCTTACTACTAGTAGACCTGACATTCAGTACTCAGTATGTTATTGCGCAAGATATCAAGCTAACCCCAGAAAATCTCATCTTATAGCTGTAAAAAGAATTTTCAGATATTTGCAGAGCTCAGTTAATGCAGGTTTATGGTATCCAAATGCAAATGACTTCACACTCATTGGATACACTGACGTTGACTATGGACGAGATAAGCTAAAACGTAAAAGCACTTCAGGAGGATGTCACTTCCTAGGAAGCTGTCTAGTATCTTGGTTCAGTAAGAAGCAATCGTCAGTGGCCCTGTCTACAACTGAAGCTGAGTACATAGCTGCTGGAAGCTGTGTGGCCCAAGTTCTGTGGATTAAGCAATAGCTTGAGGATTACGGAGTTAAAACAGAAACAATTGAAGTCAAATGCGATAACAAAAGCGCTATTGACCTATCTAAGAATCCAATCCAACACAGCAGGATGAAGCATGTCAGCATAAGGCATCACTTCATCAGAGATCATGTACTCAAGGGTGAGATTAAGCTGACCTACGTACCAACAGATGAACAACTTGTGGATATCTTCACTAAGCCTTTGGCTCATGAGCAATTCAACATACTAAGGGAAGCAATCGGTATGTCTAATCCTCTTCAATAAAATTCTATGTTTAAATTGAATGTTGAGTGATTACCATGCTGAGTGATTTGTGCCAAAATTAGTAACTTTTGCATGCTGAGTCCAAATGTAATATAAAATTACCTCATACTGAACAGATTTACATATTGAGTGATTATCTTAAGCAAAGTTACTAAGCACACGAATAATTCTCCTACGTAAAACTGACTACTCAAAATCTTAAACGTTTAAAATTCTTAACGCTGAGTAAAAGATCCGTTGCACAATTAATGCTGGCACGTGTATTAAATAGCTACCTAGGATGACGTAATCACAATAATTAGAAAACACATGCGCCGATTGTGTCATAAATACTAGAATCATTATCGGTTGATTATCTCGAGGTCAAAACCGCCACCTCAACGATTCAGATCAATTCGACACCCCTATAAATAGTGGACGAATTCCCACTTCTACCTCTTTACACTTGAAATTTCTGGCAATCAATCTCTCTCTCTATCTAAAATTCCCAAACCTCTTAAAAATCTCTAAGAATCATATCTAACGATTCACAAAATCTCTCCGGTGCTGGTTACGATGATAACCGCTCCGATGAAAACCCTAAATCTCCTGCTCAGTAGGAATATAGCGAGACTCCCACCAAGTCTCAAGAACATGGTCAGCACGACCATACTCCGAGAAAGAGCCCCCACGCTGACCTAGCAACTTCGTCGAAAAAGAAACAGAAAAAGGATAAGGGGAAGAAACCGATGGAAAGAACTTACTCTCCAGTCTAGAACAGTGTCAGGGGATACAAGGTTGATCACTCCCGATGGTTTTCTAAGGGATTTGTGGATGCTGAGAAACCGTTCTGCGAATGGATCTCTAAAAATGGCTGGGGCGAGCTCTTCTCTATTCGAGAACCCACCTACCCATAACTGGTAAAAGACTTCTATGTGAATTTGCGAGCTGCTGATGATGACAGGGACTATATGGTTACCCAGGTTAAGGGAAAGGAAATCTTCGTCAATCCTTCCTATCTCGCCAAATTGCTCAAGCTGACCAATAGCGGAACCAAACTCAGAACCACCAACGACTATACTAAAATCGAATATCCCACTGAGTTTTGCAAGCCCGCCGGTCATGTAGGGGAAATCACAAGCACTTCCATGGGTCAGAATCAGAAGATGGCCCACTACATCTTGACGAACTTTCTCTTCCCCAAGGTCAACTCCACCTCCTTAGCGTCAAACTTTGAACAATGCTTTATCTGGCATATGCTGACCTACAAGCCACTCAACATGCCGGTTTTTCTCATCGCCGCTTTTCAAAGAAGTAGTGGCACCCTTAGGTTAGGCTCCCTCATCACCAAAATCCTCAAAGACTAGCAAGTGAGCTTAGTAGAGGAAATCAACGTCTGGGGAACGAAGATTACAGCTGGAATATTGTTCGGTTTGGCCTACGACCAACCAATCGTACCCAAGAAAGGAAAGGGGGCCGCAGTTAAGGAAACAGAAGGCATGCTGACCAGAGAAGGGAAGAAAGTAAAGCAAGCCCGCACTGATAGAAAGAGGAAAGCGATTCAAACCTCTTCCAAAGACACTGATGCTGCCCCGAAAAACATTCGGTTTGTGTCCAGAGGAAAGAGAGCTGAAGCTGAGCAAGGTCAGGAGGAACCTAAGTCAGCAGAAAAACAAAAGAGGCAAGTTGAGCCCGAGGAAGAAGAGAAAGAAGACACTCCCGAGCAGCCTCTACGAAAGAAGAAAAAGGTTTCATCTGGGTTGAACCCTATAGATGCACCCCCTCTTGCCTCGGTGATCTCTGAAGACTCACACTTTGTGAGAAGCCAAGGAATTGATCTTGAAAAACCACCTGCTGACCAAGAAGAAGAGTTGGGTGATCTAGGAGGTCAGTTTAATGTTGAGGAGACAATGGCTGCTGAGCATGAACAGACAACTAACACTGAGCAGGTTGAAGAACAAGCTGAGCCAACAGCAAAGGATCATGCTGACCTAGGGGTAAATTCACCGTCTGAATCTCTTGACTCTATTCAAGCTGACCCCTCTCCTCCAAAGGCTAAGAAATTAAGGCGACTCAAGAAAAAGGCTCATAAGTCTCCAGTTATTGACCTTCTGGATGATTCTCCTCTACGGGATCCTATCACTGATCTCTCTGAAATGCAATTCAAATTCTTCTCCAACCCCACTGAGCCTCCTCCAAGGGAACTCCAGAAAAAGCAAGCCTCTGTTTCTCAAGATAAGGAACAAGCCGATCCCAAGACTCCAGAAAATCCAATCTTTACCAAGCAAGTGCTTGAAGTTCCTGCTGGTCAGACCTCTAAGTCAGCGCAGGAAAAGTCTGCTCGAGTCAGCTTTGAAATTCCTCAATCTCCAACTCCAATTCCAGCTGACACTGAGCAAGTGAGTAACTATGCAGATCAACCTCTTCCAAATCCGTTAACACAGACCGCAAACCAGTCAGCTCCTAATCTGAATAAAAGTCCAGCCACTGACCTCGCTGGCACATCTGCTTCTGGACAGCACCAAACACAAGGTGCTACTCATATTTCAGCATCTGGGCCACAAAGTGATGAACCCTACGCAGGGACGAATCCAGGATTTTTATTTAGTGGGGGCAAACTATGTAAGTTTGTTCATTAATAGTACAAATTTACAAATTCAAAACTGCAAATTTAGCTAACATTTGAAATTATCTAAATTCAATCTTAATCTTTACAATCTTAATCTTGGATTAGCTAAAGGATAAAAATCAAATTTGACCTTAACGTTTTTTGTGAAGTGCAAATTTAGCCTAGCATTTGAAATGGTCCAAATTCAATCTTAATGTTTACACTCAAAATCAATTTTAGCCCTATATTATCGAAATTTCGGTAATATATGACAAAATTTGTACTTCACTTAACACATTAAGATCAAATTTGGCCGTTATCCCCTTAACTAATTTAACTCAACTCAAATATTAAATTGCCGCACTTTAAAAACTAAGAAAACATACTCAGCAAGCAATTAAACAATCAATATATAAAGAAAATTAAATTAAACTATTCTTAACAATATGCAACAAATTAAATTATAAACCTGGGAACAACCAAATCTATTAAAAAAAAACTTATTCAAATTCAACCACATAGAAAAAATAAAAAAGCAAACCTTTTAAAATGCTATAAACTCAGAAAGATAAATCATGCTATGGAAACTTTTTGGGTCGAACACCAAGTAGTGAAGAATAGTTGGATGGGTCCACTTTGGAGAATTGGGGCTGGAATAGGATCGATATTTAGACGCAGCTCATTAGAATTAGGTTTTATTTATTTTTTAATGTTTCATTTAACAAAACGACGTCGTCCAACTTAAGTGGAACGGCGTCGTTTTGTTCATAGAAAAGGAACAACATAAATAAAAAAAAAACCCTATCTCTTTCTTTCTTTCTTCAACCTCAGCCCTTGCAGTAGCAGCCACCACCATTGTCAATGGGGGCAAACCTTTAAACTTTCATATTGTATCATGGAAGATCAAAAAATTTCCAGAACACAGTGGGGGCAAGTGCCCCCATTGCCCCCACTGTGAATCCGTCCCTGACCCTACGCATACTTGCATGTTACTGAGTCTGGACGCCGAATCATCGACTCAGCTCAAGCCCTACTTTAGGATATTCATCACTCCAATGCCGAAGCCGCTGGGTCTGATCATGTTGAGCCAACTCAACTTTCCTCTGCCACTCAGCTTCTAACTGAAATTAAAGGTCTTAAGGATCTTCTGAGTGTCATGACATCTCTCCAATCTCAATAGCCCAAGCAGGAATCTATAGTAAAGCTGAATGAACTCCAGCTGACAATGGTAAACCATATGAACTCTCTCCAGGGTCAACTCAACAACTTGTCAGCTGTGAACTCAATGTATGCAACCTCCGCTGAGGTTCATCAACTTTTCGCCCAGCTCAACGCTGAGCAGACAAGAACTCGTGAGTTAATCTCCTCTTTGTCCCAGTGTTCCATTGAGCAAATAAGTGAGGCAGTTCGCCTACTCAACTTGAGTAAGGAAGAAATGGAAACTGACCAACTCAAGACGAACGAACTTTTGCAATACTCACGAGCCACCTTCAAACATATGCGTCACACGAATGCTCAACGTCAGTTCTATGATTCGGCTTTGCTTAAGATGTATCATCAAGCTTACGCCATACTGACTGACACTATCACATGGGTAGGCAAATCCCAAGAATATATTTTGAGTATGCTCAGTGCCTCTCTCCGAATTCCCGGTTCTGTCTTAGACGATGGTGTTCCTTTTTTTGATGGTCTGAATGAAAGCACGAAAAGGCTTAAGGCATATTCCGTGAGGTTAACTCGTGCTGCTCTAAATGACACCTTCGTTCCTCCTCCGCCCGATGCTGGCAAAACGGGGGAGAAAGAACAAGCTAATAGAACTCAGCACCACTCAAGGGAAACAGGAGGAGCATCTAGTAGTCAGCAGCAATAAAAGGGAAAAGGCAAAGTTAATCCTGCCCAAGTCAATAGGAAGAAATAGTTTGGCTAGTTTTTATTCTTGACTTGTACTTTTTTCCCCCTTATCTGGTGTATTTTGTCTTGCTGACTATCTATAAACTTATGCATCTCTTATTCAAAATTGACTAATTTTATGTGATGCTTACTTACGTATTGTGCTTTATGCTGATCTGTCTTAATTGAACAAACAAACAAAGGAAAAAGGAATATAATCAGTACACATTAGACTTGATACATTTGCTTTGATAATGTTTTCCCATAACTCTGATATATAACCATGTATCAAAACTGAGTCAAAACATATTCCACACTTTGATCTCTTCTGAAAGCTGACCTAGGCTCATCTGAATTAGATCTTGAAAGGTCTAGAACTGAAATAAGTCAGTATAAGCATGCCTTAATTTCACTCAATTAAATCTTAGAAGGTTTAGAGTTAAATTAAGTCAATAGATGCAACCCTTACGGTGGAGCAATTTCAGAAGCATAAAAAGAATATCAATCATGGGGAATCTCAATGCTGAGTTCCATCAATTAAACATTTTGCCAACATCAAAATGGGGGAGTTTGTTGAAACACCTTTCCACATGATTTTGATTTGACAAAATTATTTAAGTTAATCCATGATTAAGGAACAATTAAATTTAAGTGCTTTGATTTAATTGTACTAATATGTTTGTTCAATGTTGAGTATAAATATAAATGGAAATAGAAATAAAAAAGGTAAGACAGGACGAAGACAGCATAAGAAAACAGCACAAGTTGCATGGAGTGTAACTCAGCGTGATAGAAGGTAAGTCATCTTCAGAACGGAAGCTTAAAGATCAAATAAATCAGCGAAACTGAATGGAACGCAACTCAGTATCAAAAGTAAAGAAGTCTTCTTGAAAACTGTGTCTTGTAAAACGAAGCTGACCATGGAAGCTGAGTAAAAGAGAACTCAGTATTTGTATTAGCAAACAATCGCAGACAACGGCTATCAAAGACAAGCTGAGTGATCTTCAGGATATCGCGAATGATCCGTTCGATAAAAGACAAGATCCGACAACTGTCTGCACCAATAATAGAAACCTTGGAATTACGCAAAAGCCAATTTCAAGATGCATGGGTCAACTGTTCTTTCACTAAAAGACAAACTGGCACAAAAAGACGAAACCTGCAAGAAGAAGACAAACCTGACGCCTGCGGAATTCAGACGACGGGATTGGCCTGCAAAACTGAAGCTGACCAGAGCCTTGTCTCAAAAAGTAGCTGTTTGGATTCAACGGACAAATCCAGAATTCAAATGAACAAAGTCTTCAGAATACAACTATAAAAGGACAAGTACACATCTTGGATCCTTTGCCGATTGTGAAAACAAAAAGAGAATAAGAGCATACATACAAAAGCACATCAATACAAGAAAGAGATCTTACACCAAATTTCTATTCCTGTGTAAATGCTAGAGTGATTTTCTTTGTAATCATCTAAAGTGTTCTTTGTTTGAAAAAGAACAATTTTGTATCAATCGTAGTATTGAGAGAGTGTGCTGAGTACTCGGTTTGGTACTCAGTGGTAGAGAAAATCTAAGTGCTGGGTTGTAGCGCTTAGTGGAGTTGAGTAGACGAATAGAGGATGGTACTCTTGCATATTCAACTGCCTTGTAAACGGTTTGTGCTCTACCTTTAAAGAGCTCAGTATTGGATTTAAAAAAGCCCGGAGGGATTCTGGGGACTGGACGTAGGCGGAGAGGCCGAACCAGGATAAGTCGTACTGAGTAATTTCTAACTCTCTTTCAATATATATCTGTATGTATTGCTTGCTATATTTACCCAGTATATAAATTGTTTAAGCTGACACTGAGTAAATCAGAGTGCTGAGTTGGAAGCTGACCGCAAAAGTGTCATTTCCCAACTCACAAGTAAAACAGTTCTAGTCAGTATCTGTATGTTAAAGGCAAATTCGCATGAAATAACATCGTTAAACCTGTTTCAACCACGTGGCGATGTTTTCTTTCAGCAACTCCATTATGCTCAGATGTATCTGGACAAATACTTGAAGAGACACGCCAAAATTGGATAAATGATTATGAAAAATAACGGAGTTAAATTCACCACCACCATCACATTGAAAAATCTTGATTTTTCTTTCAAATTGGTTCTCAATAAGCTTTTGGAATTTTATAAAGCAATCAAAAAAGTCTGATTTTCTTCTTAAACAATATAACCAAGTGAAACGAGAGAAATTATCCACAAAAATAGCATAATAGCGAAAGGATTGATTGGATGCAACAGGTGCTGGCCCCCATAAATCACAATGTATTTTATCCAAAAGAAAGCTCGAAACTTTATTTGTTTTAATGAAAGATAATTTGCAACTTTTACCCATCTGACAACTGACACAAATATTCAGTTCAAAAATCCAAAGATTAACATCAATACATTCAATAGGTAAAACATCTTGGTGTGAGGATGACCAAGTCGTTCATACCATATGGAAGAAGTTGTACTGCTTTTCCTAACTGCACTCAAAGCTTCATGAAAAAAACCAAAGGCATAAAGCTTGCCTTTTTTATGCCTATTGGTGATGACTCTTTTGTTTCTGTCCTTTATCACAAAAGAAGATCCAGTAAATTCAAAGACACGTTGATTGTCAGATGCAAAGTTTCCAACAGATAGTAAGTTCTTGGTAAGCTCAGGAACAACAAGAACATCATTAAGCTTTAAATAACCTGTATTTGTAGAAATATAAGCATTTCCAACATGAGAAATAGAGAGTCCCATTTCATCGACAACATACATTTTATCATGACCATTATAAGGTCTTTTTGAAAATAACTTACTCTCATCATTAATCATATGAGTTTTTGCACCAGTGTCAACATAAAGAGAATGATCATTATCAGCAAGATTAAGAGCAACAATAGCCTGAGAAAAATCTTCAGATTGATATGAATAATCAAACTTATACCAGCAATCAATAGCAAGATGATTAGCTTTGCCACAAATTTGACAAATAGATTTGTTACCTGAAGATTCAAGAGCAGCATCTGATTTGGATCGATTATCGATAGCCGAGGATCATGCGTCACTGTTGGAGAAGGGCTGACGTTTTTGAAAGAAGGGCTGCTATTTTCGATCCTAAAGCCCAACTTCTAAAATTTGAAAATTTGTAGTTTATTTAATTAGTCAATTTCTTCTAGCTAAAACTATAATCTACTATTTGGTCAGTCACAGACTAATACTCACTATTAGATTAGAATTCTAAGAACTCCACCTTAAAATAATTACCATCTTAAGTATTTTTTTTTTTGACAAAACAATGGTATATAGACTAAGCTTGGATTTAGGTAACATAATTCATAAAATTAGCTCGTTTGGGTTCAGAGAGGGAGGTAGAAGGCACACTTGTGTCGGCGCACTCTCGCTATCGAGAACCAGCCATGTAGGGGTGATTAAAGGACGGTTCCATCTCAGCCACCCCTTTCTATCTGCATTTCTGACGATCCAACCAAAACCTGGATTGATCCGGATTTTTATTATTTTTAAAAAGGAAAAGATAAAGCAATAAAATTAAAAAAAAATCATACTTTTTAAAAACTTTGAAACCCAAGTCTGAATTGCTTTCATAATTCATTAATTTTTTTCTTTCTATCTAAATAATAAAAGGTTTAATATGAAATACTAATAATTGAATACGAATATTGTTATAATTAGAATGAGACGTGATGGTGATGAATCCATAGAATTTATTAGATTTTAATTAAATATTAGAGGCAAAAACTTACAAATTACAAGTCTTTTAAGAATTGAAATAGACACACAAATTAGAAACAGGTACATATACCGTTACTAAAAAAACATAAAATCATGTAAGTGCGTCTAAAAAAATTCAAAGACAATAGCCACAAGTTTTAACAATTATGATGAGGTTCATGGTCATGATCTTGGAACAAAAAGTTGAAAGCCATGCTAAAATTAAACCATTTTTGAAAATTTTTCTTCTTATTTTTCAGCTTTTGTATCAACTTAACACTAAGATTTTGTGAGTTGGAGTTAATTGGAGATTTTAGTATAAATTGGGGGAGCTAATTGGTGATTTTAAGAGTTTGGGTATGTAATTGAATTCTAAGACATGGAATGGGCCTTAAGCCCTAATTTTATAAATATATATATAACATCAGTTGCTGTGAACCCTAAGGTCATTTCATTGATTCAATTTTCAATCCACGAACAGAGCAAACAACCATCAGTTTTCTTTTCTGCAATGGCAAACCCTAAGGTGTTCTTCGATATGTCGGTCGGCGGAGATCCGGTAGGTCGGATAGTGATAGAGCTATACGCGGATACAACACCGCGAACGGCGGAGAACTTCCGGGCTCTTTGCACCGGTGAGAAAGGCGTTGGAAGTAGTCGCAAGCCCTTGCACTACAAGGGATCATCATTCCACCGAGTGATCCCTGGATTCATGTGCCAAGGAGGCGATTTCACAGCCGGGAACGGAACTGGAGGCGAATCGATCTACGGAGCTAAGTTCGCTGATGAGAATTTCATCAAGAAGCACACAGGACCAGGGATCTTGTCGATGGCTAATGCAGGGCCTGGGACGAACGGGTCGCAGTTTTTCATTTGTACAGCGAAAACAGAGTGGCTGGACGGGAAGCATGTGGTGTTTGGGAGAGTTGTGGAGGGAATGGATGTGGTGAAAGCCATTGAGAAGGTTGGATCTTCCTCCGGCAGGTGTGCCAAGCCGGTTGTGATCGCCGATTGTGGGCAGCTTTCTTGAATCAAAGCATAATATTGTATTGTTTGATCAGACTCTACTGTTTTTTAAATTGCTGTGTTTGTTTATTTTCCCCTGTTCTGCTGTTCATCAGACGTATGCTTTGTTAGAAATAAAGTTAAATAATTTCTTCTATTTTTTTTGTTACAAATTTTATTACATTTTGAGGTATTAGTGTAACCTGGATCTTGCCATCAGAAATATCTGATGTTAAGGATGTGATTTTGGACCATTCATTTCTTGAGTGACTACTTTCTCAAGGTTCTGTAGATGCATTTGGCATACTTCTCCATCTCCTCAAGTGCAGCTTCAGATTATAATTTTTACAACAATATTACTTATCTCCTGTCATTGCAAGTTTTGTTGAAATTTACATGCTTTTGTATACATGTGATAAGACTATTTGATCAATCTTGTTTTTTTTTAGCTTCACCACACAAGTGATAAGACTTATCATTCAATTTGAGTCCTTCCATAGTTTTGCTATTGCTAAAACTGCCGCTTCACATTCTTTTAAGTTTTTTCTGAAGTGCATAGACAAGAAACATATGGTTTTAACCCATTAATGATTGCTTCAATAGAGGCTTGGGAAATTACACTGGTTGGTGATGTAGACAATGCTGGTCTCTTGCTCCTCCATGATTAGGTGTGGAATTATGACTCGGATTATGTGACATTCTCGAAGGGTAGGATGCAAATGAAGTTTCTTTCACGGAGGAGCTGAATCAGTTTTTTGGAGTTTCAGAGTACAAAAATTCTTGAGCAAGATCATGGTGCTGCTCTATCCATGATGTGATGAGTTTTTTTAGTACATAATTTGTTTTAGGCATTGAGTTTGTAGATAAAGGTTGCCGAGTAATGGGACAAGTGGTATTTCCTCTTTTTAGCGATTCCTGAATAGCTTTTCTTTCGTAAGGCTGACCAGTTTCGAGCTTAACTGGGTCATTGAAGAGCTGACGGGCAAACAAAACCTTTTGGTGGCATTGAATTAGAAGTCAGATTATCAGACATAGGGAGAGAAATGCAGCTCTAGTCTTCTTCACTTCTATTTAGAGAACTGTGTAACCCAAACAAGTTTTGAGCTAAAGAATACCATAAAATTGTAAATTATTGGAAGAAAATTGGCATTTGAGCTACCTATTCTCCAAGTCTTGGTTGTCCACCTTGTTGGAACTCATACTCCTTGCTTGGCTCCCGGGTTTTCTCCTTACACTTTTTTGCAGATCCTAAATTTGCAAAGCAACTATAGGGATGATAAGGAATAATGCAGCTTTCAAAGCACAAAGACAAAAAGAACTTCTAAGTTTTGGACATAAAATCACTTCAACATCAAAGTCTGGTGAGCTAATGTTGTAATAACGGCTCATGCTTGGAGAAACCGGAATGGAGGAGGCAATAGAGGATTCAATGACATGGCTGGAGAGAAACCGCATTAGAGGAGTAGACCCTTTTTTATGATTAGTAGAAGATACTTTTGGTGAAACAGTTGTTGGCGAATCAATCCACTGGAGAAAATTTTGCAGGAGAATATGACCAACTATTTGCTCTAGACGATCTTATGCTCGCGCCAATTTCCTCATTTCGAGCCATTTTCATGCTGCTCGGAGTTCCCGATTTATAACTTGTATCTTCAAAATCCAAATTACTATCATCAGACTCACCAGCAGAATCGTCTTCGTCCTCATGGTGTATCAGTTCCTAACATATTAACGAAGAGTATAATTGGGGTTATTTGAAACTAGAACAAGCAATTAACAAGTGAATCTTCATTTACTCTACGATCTATATATGCAAAATTGATAGCCTGGCCTAAGTATCCCACTCTTCCATATTATGTGACAGAGTTGGACTTGAATTTGATCTGCTTAAAAGTTACATCCATACGTGTATTAGAATTTTTGCAAATTAAACCCGAAAACAGTAACTAACCATAGTTATTAGAGAATTTGAAAGTATTTCCACAAACTCATTTACAATTGTTGCTTTGGATAGATAGGAATTTGAGTCCTTTCGTAGTTTTGCTATTGCTAAAACTGTTGCTTCACATTCTTCTAAGTTTTCTGAAGTGCATAGACATGAAACATATGGTTTTAACCCATTAATGACTGCTTCAATAAAGGCTTGGGAAATTACACTGGTTAGTGATGTAGACAATGCTGGTTGTGTAAATCTCTTGCTCCTCTGCTGTGCATGATTAGGTGTGGAATTATGATTCGGATTACGTGACATTCTCGAAGGGTAGGATGCAAATGAAGTTTCTTTCAGGGAGGAGGAGTTGAATGAGTTTTTTGGAGTTTCAGAGTACAAAAATTCTTAAGCAAGGTTAGGGTACTGCTCTATCCATGATATGACAAGTGGTATTTCCTCTTTTTAGTCACTCCTGAATTACTTTTCTTTCATAAGTCAGACCAGTTTCGGGCGTAATTGGGTCATTTAAGAGCTGACATGTGATAGGGCAAACAAAATCTTTTGTTGGCAGTGAATTAGAAGTCAGCTTATCAGACATAGGGAGAGAAATGCAGCTCTGGCCTTCTTCACTTCTATTTAGAGAACTGTGTAACCCAAACAAATTTTGAGCTAAAGAATACTAGAAAATTATAGATTATTGGAAGAAAATTGTCATTTGAGCTGCCTATTCTCCAAGTCTTGGCTGTCCACCTTGCTGGAACTCATACTCATTGCTTGGCTCCGGGGTTATCTCCTGACACTTTTCTGCAGATCCTAAATTTGCAAAGCAACTATCAGTATGATAAGGAATAATGCAGCTTTCAAGGCACAAAGACAAAAAGAACTTATAAGTTTAGGACATACAATCACTTCAATATCAGAGTCTGGTGAGCTAATGCTGTAATAACTGCTCATGCTTGGAGAAACCGGAATGGAAGAGGAAATAGAAGATTCCCTAACATGGTTGGAGAGAAACCGCATTAGAGGAGTAGACTCTTTTCTATGATTAGTAGAAGATACTTTTGGTGAAACAGTTGTTGGCGAATCCACTAGAGAAAATGTTGCAGGAGAATATGATCAGCTATTTGCTCTAGACGATCTTATGCTTGCGCCAATTTCCTTATTTTGAGCCATTTTCGTGCCGCTCGGAGTTCCTGATTTACAACTTTCAAAATCCAAATTACTATCATCAAGCTCACCACCAGAATAATCTTCGTTCTCCTCGTGTATCGGTTCCTAACATTTAGCCAAGCGTATAATTGGGGTTATTTGAAACTAGAACAAGCAATTAGCAAGTGAATCTTCATTTACTCTACGATCTATATAAGCAGAATTCACAGCCTGACCTGAGTATCCCACTCTTCCATATTATGTGATAGAGTTCGACTTGAATTTGATCTGCTTAAAAGTAACATTCATACATATATTAGAACTTTTGAAAATTAGACCCGAAAACAATGACTAACCATAGTTATTAAAGCTGAATGGTGCACTAAGGCGCTAGTGATCCTGGAGCCTTGGCGCATGGCACACGACGATGGCGCGCGCCATAGCGAGACAAGGCGCACTTACAGTAAAACAAAAATTATAAAACTAGCATAAAAATGCAATGAATACTAAATCATGACAATATTGAGCATAAATAAGTTTTAAAATGCAAAATAAACCCCATGTTAGAAGGCTAAAGTTGAATACTAAATCCTAAGTTCTACTACTCATCAAAACTCTCCAAATTAATCACTCATGTTGAATTTGAATTCCCTTGACTGCTTTGTTTATGTTTGAATTCGCTTTCTTCCTCTTATTATAAGATTTTGTTATTGCCTCTTCTAATTAATTCAAATATATAATCTCTCTCTTCCGCTTTAATATTTGTTTTTTTTCTCATTTTAGACCTTTCAGAATACTTGTTCCATATATATAACTATAAAAAAACCCATAAACTGCTCCTAACTCACCAAGGCACGCCTTAGTGCGTCTTTAGCAACTACCCCTTGGCGCAAAATGGCACACCAGGCGCGCGCCATGGCGGTTGCGCCACGCCATGAGGTGTTATGGCGCTAAGGCCTGCGCCTCCATAGGCGCTCCTTTAATAACTATGTTACTAACAATTTCAAATTTAGTGCAGGACGCAGACTAACCTCCTTGCTTCTCTTGCATCATTTTTTCATTGAATAACTGGACAAAAACCAACACTCTTTGGCAAGATGGGACCAAATTTGACATAATCAGGAATTGACTTGCTAACCTTCCGCAGAGGAGTCATGGGCGGCTCAGCTATCGGAAACATGGGTATCATCTTCTTACTTATGGTAGAATCAGAGCTCATACTGAGAATATTTCAAGGCAATAACTTAGATGGTTTTTATTAACTAGAACGTAACCTTTATACACAAAGAAAAGTTGTTTTTCTGTTATACAACTCTCTAATTCAAATTCAAAAATACAACTAACTGACTAATAAGAGATAAGAGATAAAATAAACAAAGACTATTATTATTATCCTTCTTCTATTTGACTATCGTGATCTGTAGAGATAATGCTTAACATTCCCCTTCAATCTGGCAATGGAGCCTTGGCCAAGGCTTTAGTAAAAATATCAGCAGGTTGGGAGGCCGAAGGAATATAACGAGTCACCAATTGTTGAACAACAACCTTCTAACGAACAAAGTGATAATCCAAATGAATATGCTTGGATCGAGAATGAAACATAGGATTAATGGTCATATGAAATGCACTCAAATTATCACAGAATAGTTGAGAAGGTCGGGAAAGCTGAATTCTAAGATCACGAAGGAGATAGGTAAGCCAAGTTAACTCAATTGTAGTAGAAGCCATAGAGCGATATTATGCTTCAGAACTAGAACGAGAAACTGTAGGCTGCTTCTTCGAGCTCCAACTAATACGATTTGCACCAATAAAAACACAAAATCGACTCGTACTACTACGAGACTAGGGACAACCAGCCCAATCAGCATCACTGAAACCATAAAGAGAAGATGGACTAGTAGAAAGACAATGTAGACCAAAATCTGAAGTACCTTTTCGGTAACGAATAATTTGTTTTACAGCCTTAAAATTGCCCAAGGTGGGACAAGATAAATGTTGGCAAACCTGGTTAATAGCATGAGTAATACCAGGATATGTAAATGTTAAGTATTGGAGAGCCCCAATGATGTTTCGATAAGAAAAAGCATCAACACGAGTAGAATCAGCTGTATGAGACTTTCCTTTTAGAGCAGCTGGTGTCGCAAAGAAGGAGCTGTTTGATATGACTGTTCTTTTTAAGAGATCATTAGTATAGTTGCTTTGACATAGGAAAAGACCATCAGTAGTATACTTAATTTCGATGCCAAGAAAGTACCGAAGGATACCCAAATCTTTTATTGCAAATTCAATGCCAAGCTGATTGATTATTTGTTGAAGAAAGGCTGCATCAGTACCAGCAATTAAGACATCATCCACATAAATATGAAAAAGAACCATCACAGTAAAAGACTGAAGAATAAATAAACAGGGATCTGCCTTGCTGCTACGAAAACCAATATGAAGTAAAAATTGAGATAAACGATCAAACCAAGCACGACGTGCTTGTGTACGGCCATAAAATGGATTTCTTCAACAAACAAGCATGATCAGTTAGCTTAGAATCAACGAAACCAGCATGGTGCTCCATATATACTTTTTCTTTTAAGAACCAATATAAAAAAAGCATTTTTGACATCCAATTGTCGAAAAGTCCATCCGTGAGAAATAGCCAAAGCAATTGGTAAACGAATTGTAGTAGGTTGAACAACAGGGTTGAATATCTCATCAAAATCAATTCCAGATACTTGGGTGAAACCACAAGCGACAAGACGAGCTTTAAATCTATCAAGAGAACCATCTTCCTTAGTTTTAATTAGGGCTATAAATGAACAGAGCCGCTCATGAGCGGCTCGGTGATCGGCTCGATAAAAGCTCAGTCGATTCGGCTCGATTTGTAAACGAGCCGCTCGTGAACACGATTTACTGGCTCGGTTCGTAAATGAGCCGAGCTTAAACAGGCCAAAGCTCGGCTCGAAAGCTCACGAGCAGGCTCGATTAGTACATTTATGAACAAATTTTAGTTTTGTAGAAAACTATATAGTTTTGTGTTAGTTCACAAATATGTAAACTTAATATTATTTTATTTGCTATTAGATGAGTTCGTTCACAAACATAATAAATGAGTAATAGACGAACTATTTGTAAGCATCTTATTTATTTATTCACGAACTTTGCTTGTTAGCTTGTTTATGTACACAATTAAAGAGTTATTTGCGAGCAAACTTCACAAATATAATTAACGATTTACTAACAAACAATTCATCATTAGATAATTTTCTTAATGAACAAAGTTCAAAGAGGATTTTGGGCTCGAAACAAGCTCGAAGCTCGGTTCAAGCTCGTTGAGCAAGCCAAAGCTCGGCTCGGACTTGACTCGTTAATTTTATAGCAAGCTCGGCTCGGGCTTGAGCTCGTTAATTTTATAGCGAGCAGAGCTTGAACAGGCCAAAGCTCGGCTCGGCTCGGCTCGTTTACAGCCCTAGTTTTAATGCAAAAAATCCATTATGAGCCAACTATGTTTGTATTTGTTGGTCGAGGCACCAAACCCCATGTCTGATTGTCATGAAATGCCTGAAGTTCCTCTTTTATTGCGTCGACCCAACGAGAGTCTTTGAGAGCTTTCTATAGTGTTTTTGGTTCTACAAAAGTAGAGGCAGAATCACAAGCAAGAGTCGCATAATCCTTTAGATCGGATAAAGGATGGCGTTCTCGTGTCAGTTTAGACAAAGCAATGGGAAACGAGGATGGCGATGCCTCAAGATTGGCAGCATTAATATTTGGCAATATATTAATTGCAGCAGAGGAAAGATCATTAATTTCTGCAGTAGTAGTTGAAACATTTTGTTGCAAACTAGCAGCAGACGAAGACATATATCAGTGTCTATATGAGTAGCAGAGATGGGACTCTAAGAATCAGTATTTGATGAATAAATAATGGGATCAACACCATCTGTAGCAGGATTATTAGTTCGCAAATCAGGGGAAGAAGTGTCAAGACTATTACCTGGAATATTAGAGGTTGAAGCACTATAATCCAAAGAAGAAACATAATCATATGATGGTACTGATGCAGACACATCATTGTCCAAGCGAATAATAGATCCATATATATATATGATGCATTATTAGATATTCGAATAACATCATAAGAGTCACAACACCCCGGATGGACCGGTGAACATCATAATTGACTATAGCAGATGTGATGTTTGAAGAGGCACAAGAAAACCATTCATCTGTGGACGAATATTCAACAAGACCAAAGTTTATATCATGCACTTTTGTTGCAACAGGTTTGTGATAGGGGTCAAAAAGCCCTATTTTTAGGTACGGTTTTTAGTGTAGTTTTGATTAGTTTTTGGCCAATAAGCGAGTGTTTCTCGCACTTTTATGCATTTGTACTTGTTATTTAGTTTTCGCACACGATTTATTTATTTTTGTAGTTTCTAGCCGTTTCAGAGTGTTTTTAGGCAAAACATTGCCAAAACAGCACACACTTGAACTTCACCTTATTTATTTTAGCTAATTGATCAACCAAAGGTAACACCAAAATGAGTTTTTACTAAAATCTAACGACTGGTGGGTTCAATTTAACTTTTGGAGTAATGTTTTCGGAGTTTGATTTGTGTGTGCAGGTTGAACGGAATCCAAATTGGCAAGAAATCGCGTCTTGGGGACCCCCGAGAGTCGCTCGACAAACTGGGAAGAACCAGCCCGTCGAATTGACCTCTGTAGGCCAGCTCGGTGAGCTAGCCGGCGGGAATCAGCTTTTTAGCTGATTCCCGGCCCCACGCCCGCACGATCGCGTCTCCGCCTTCCTACCTGCATTGGGAAACACTTTAGAATTAGTTTAAGGTTAGCTACAACTATAAATAGAACGTTTTATCATGTATTTTATTATCTTTAGTCTTATGTAAAATTAGCCTCACCCTACCTTGAAGAATCCCTCTTTTTCCTCCGTCTGCCATTGAAGAACATCAACCTCCGCGCTCCAAGGGATTATTCAAGGTGATCATCCTTCAAGTCCTAGGAAGACGACTGCTTGGTCAACAGGTTCCCTGAAAGGGATTTCTTCTCTTTTATATCTGTTTGCCTTTGATCTTTTCTATGAATCCTAGGCTAATTGTATCCTCCTGACAAACACTACTTTCATCTTTAATATTAATTCAAGTATTAATTTCTTCAACTAATTGTTATTTCTCTTCTTTTTATGCTTTGCCTTTTTGGTTTAAATCATTCAAATATCCAAATATCGTCTAGGTACATATTGCGAGTCGAATTTGATTAACCCTTGTTGAAACACCTTTCCACATGATTTTGATTTGACAAAATTATTTAAGTCAATCCCATGATTAAGACAATTAAATTTAAGTGCTTTGATTTAATTTTACTAATGAGTTTGTTCAATGTTGAGTATAATTATAAATGAGAACAGAAATAAAAAGTAAGACAGGACGAAGTCAGCATGAGACACAGCACAAGCTGAGTAGAAATGTAACTCAGCAGTATAAAAGAAAAGTCTTCTTCAGAACAAATGCTTGAAGATGAAACTACCCGAAGACGCTGAGTGGAATGGTACTCAGTCTCCGATATAAATAAAGAACAAAGGCAACGTCAATAAAGTCAAGCTGAGTGTTCGTCAGGTCAGCGCAAATGATCCGTTTACTAAAAGATAAGATCTGACAAGAGTCTGCGCCAATACAGAAGCCTTGGAATTACGCCCAGAGACATTTTCGAGATGCATGGGTCAACTGGCATTTGGCTAAAAGACGAAATTGGTGCTAGAAGACGAACCTGGCGGAAGAAGACAAGTCTGGCGCCTGCTAAATTCAGACGATAGGATTGGCCTGCAAAACTGTATGCTGACCAGTGAATGATGTAAGAAGACTGTTTGAATTCAACGAATACATTCGAATTCAAATGATTGAAGCATCATATTTCACTATAAAAGGACAAGTTCATCACTTGGATCCTTGGCTGAAGCACAAAAAGAAAAGCATACATACAAGCACATACAAACAAGAAAAAAAGCAAATTCTTACACCCAAATCCTATCTCTGTGTAAAAGTCTAGATTGAATTTTTATTCATCTAAAGTGTTCTTCATCTAGAAAGAACAAATTTGTATCAATTGTAAAGATTGAAAGAGTGGTGCTGAGTACTCGGTTTTAGTACTCAGCGGTAGAGAAAATCTGAGTGTTTGTTTATAGCGCTCAGTAGGGTTGAGTAGACGAATAGAGGACGGTACTCTTGCATACTCAATTGCTTTGTAAATGGTTTGTGCTCTACCTTTAAAGAGCTCAGTAGTGGATTGAAAAAGCCCGGAAGGATTCTGGGGACTGGACGTAGGTGGTAAGGCCGAACCAGGATAAGACTGCTGAGTAATTTCTAACCCTTCTCTTGATATATATATGTATGTGTTGCTTGTTTAAATTACTCAGTATATGATCTGTATAAGCCGACGCTGAGTAATCAGAGTGCTAAGTTGGAAGCTGACCTTAAGTGTTAATTCCCAACTCACAAGTAAAACAGATCTAGTCAGCTTCTGACTATGCTGTCTTGCATCGTGCTCAGCCTTGCTAACCTAAACTGAGTAAAGTTGTTTAAAGAATTAAATTAAGTCAGCAATTAAGCGAAAAAGTTACATTAGTTCCTAACCCCCCCCCCCCCCCTTGGAACTAATTACACGGGACCAACAAGTGGTATCAGAGTGCAGTAGTTCACTACTCAAAGATAAAACTATCTTGAGCTTATCCCTGTAAATGGCTGAGAACAGCACTCGTTTCCTTCCTGGAAATCAAACAACACAGATACTCCCTGAGGGATTATCTATTAGTCGGCCTCCCTTGTTCTTCGGATCAAACTATACATTTTGGAAGAACAGGATGAAAATTTTTATTCAGGCTACAAACATGAGTGCATGGCTTGCAATAGTCCAAGGCCCGTTTGTGCCTTACAAAATGGTAAACAACGAGAAAGTTGTTAAGAGTGAAACTGAGTGGTCAGAAGATGACCTTAGAAAATTACAAAATAACACTTCATCTATCAATATGCTTCACTGTGCGTTAGATGCTGCAGAGTACAATAAAATTTCAGGTTGCGAGTCAGCACAGGAAATATGGAAGAAGCTGGAAGTGACCTATGAAGGTACCAGCAAGGTCAAGAAATCAAAGGTGAACCAACACATGAGATTATACGAGCTGTTCGAGATGCATGACAATGAAGACATCTCTGAAATGAACGCAAGATTCACCAACATTATAAATGAGCTGAAGAGACTCGGCAAGAACTTCATAGAAGAAGAGCATGTGAAGAAAATCTTGAGAAGTCTACCCAAGAGCTGGCAAGCTAAGAAGACAGCTGTGGAAGAAGCTCAGGACCTGACCACATATAAATATGATGAGCTCATAGGATCTCTGTTGACCCACGAAATTTCAATGAAGAACTTTGAAGCTAAAGAAAAGTCAGAGGACAAGAAGCAAAAATCACTTGTCATGAAAGCTGACTCAACAGAAGCTGACTCATCAGATGATGAGGAGATGGCCATGTTCACAAGAAAGATGAAGAAGCTGTTCAGAAAGAATGACAAGAACAGTAAAAGGCCATTCAGAAGAAGCGATAAATACAAAGCTGAGCCCAGCGACAGCAGATATAAAAAGGACAGCTCCAAGCCTGTCACATGTTTTGAATGTCATCAAACTGGGCACATTAAATCAAGCTGTCCCACTCTGAAGAAAGAAAAAAAAGGCAGCAGAAAAGCAATGGTGGCAACATGGAGTGACAGTGATGAGTCAACCTCATCAGAAGCTGATGCCACGGAGTCAGCAAACATATGTTTCATGGCTGACGAATCTGCTGACCAATGCCGATCTAAGCAAGCTGGCCTCTCAGATGAATCTGACCAAGAAGAGCACTCCAATGAGGTAACATCTCTTCTCTTGCTTAGAAATGAAATGGTTAATGCCTTGAGTGATCTCTATACACTGACCAAAAAGTGTAATAAGAAAATTAGAGCACTTAGCAGGCGATGTGATGAGATCGAGGAAGTCAAACTGAGTGACATCTGACATCTCCTTCAGGACAACACTAGGCAAGATGAAAATTTAAAAATAATGCATAGATTTGTCTCTGAAGTCCAATCAAACTCCAAGAAGCTGAGAAAGGACATCACAACTATACAGAACCAGCTGAGTACATCGGCTAAGAAAAGGTTCTATCCCAATGCTGAGTATCATGGTACTAGTCAGCATGGACGGTACACTCAACAGAACAGTCAGTGTGACTGTTGTGGAAAAAGAGGACACACCATAGATGTGTGTTGGTATACTCGGCGGAATGTCCAATGCACTTCTGCAGTAAGAAAGGCCATACCACTAAGGTATGCTGGCATGCTCAGCACAATCGTGCTGACCAAAAACAAAATCACCCTCAAAGGGTAACTTATTGTGACTTCTGTGGTAAAGATGGCCACACCATAAATATATGCCGTCACAAAATAAAATGTGATGCGTCACCTGTTTATGCTAACCAACGATGACCCAAAAAGAATTGGGTACCTAAAGATGAATAGTTTAAAATGCAGGTGAGCTTGAGGTGTGCAGAGAAGTCAAAGCTTTGGTATATTGACAGCACATGCTCGAGGCATATGACTGGTGATGAAACTCAGTTCATCACACTTGAGCGTAAACGAGGTGGAAGTGTAAGCTTCGGAGACAACAAAAAGGGTAAAATAGTAGGATCAGGTACTATCGGAGGTAACCCCACTATTGAGTCTGTCTCCTTAGTCAGGGGTCTCAAATATAACCTATTGAGCGTAGCTCAGCTGTGTGACAACGGTAGAAAGGTTGTATTTGATGCCACTGAGTGTCGGATACTCGAGGGAAAAACAAACGATTTGATTTTAACTGCCCCTCATGTTGACAATGTTTACATGTTGAGTTTAGAAAAAAAAAAATCGAAAAACATATGCTTAGTGTCAAAGGAAGATAACTCCTGGCTATGGCATAGGAGACTTGGTCATGTAAGCATGGACCTCTTTGCCAAATTAGCAAGAAAGCAATTAGTTGAGGGTTTGCCCAACTTAGATTTGAGAAAGATTAATTATGTAATGCTTGTCAGTAAGGTAAACAAACCAAAAAGTCTTTTCTAAGTAAAAATATTGTCTCAACCAAGCGTCCATTGGAATTACTACACTTGGATCTTTTCGGACCTGTCCAACCACTCGGCTTGGGCGGTAAGAGATTTTCCATGGTCATTGTAGATGATTTCTCTCGGTATACTTGGGTCATCTTGCTGAGTTGCAAGGATGAAGCTTTTGAGATGTTCTCAACACTGATAAGAAAACTTGAAAATGACAAAGATTTAAAATTAGCTCACATCCGTAGTGATAATGGCGGAGAATTAAAAAACCAACAGTTTGATGAATTCTATGAAGTCAGCGGCATTGACCACAATTTTTCTGCTCCTAGGACTCCTCAACAAAATGGGGTAGTTGAAAGGAAGAACAGAACGTTAGTCGAAATAGTGAGGACAATGCTGAGTGAGAATAGGCTTCCAAAGTATTTCCGGGGTGAAGCTGTCAACACAACGTGCTATATACTCAATAGGGCTTTAGTTAGACCTATTCTTAAGAAAAACCCCTATGAACTTTGGAAAGGACGAAAGCCCAACATTGGATACTTTCATGCTTTTGGTTGTAAATGCTTTATACTCAATACGAAAGTCAACCTTGCCAAATTTGATTCTAAAGCTGACGAAGCGATCTTTCTAGGGTACTCAACTAACAGTAAAGCATATAGGGTGTTCAATAAACGAACTCAAGTCGTAGAAGAGTCTGTCCATATCGAGTTCGATGAAACTGACCCTGCAGGAAAATCAAGTCAGTCTGCCGAAGATGACCCAGGCTCAGCTTCCGCTGACCAAAATGGAGCCACTGAGTCATTACCACACGGGCTAACTAAAGGTAAAAACGAACCTGAAATTACCTTTGCTGACCAATCTAAAACTGCAGAGATTGTTGAAATACCCGCTCCTGACAACTCAACATTACACAAAGAGATCAAAATTCCAAGAGGACACTCGGAGAAGTCCATTCTTGATGCTGCTGAGAACAACCTGATGACAAGAAATCAACTCAGGAGATATCTTAGCAATGTTGCGTTCGTCTCAGTCCATGAACCAAAGAATTTCACCGAAGCTAAGCACGACGAATTCTGGATCAATGCTATGCAAGAAGAGCTTGATCAATTCAAAAGAAATGAGGTATGGGATTTAGTACCAAAACCTAGGAATCAAAAGACCATAGGAACTAAATGGGTCTTTAGAAATAAGCTAGACGAGCAAGGTAATGTAGTCAGGAACAAAGCTCGACTTGTAGCTCAAGGCTATAGTCAGCAAGAAGGCATTGACTATGGTGAGACCTTTGCTCCCGTTGCTAGGTTAGAGGCTATACAAATACTATGTGCATATGATAGTTTCATGAACTTCAAATTATTTCAAATGGATGTCAAGAGTGCATTTCTTAATGGATTTATAAACGAAGAGGTATATGTTAGTCAGCCTCCTGGGTTTGAAGATCCAAAATTTCCAAACCACGTTTATAAACTCAAGAAGGCCTTGTACGGCCTAAAGCAAGCACCACATGCTTGGTACGAAAGGTTGACCAGTTTCCTGCTGACCAGGAACTATTTTAGAGGCAAGCTGACACAACCTTATTCATTAAGAAAAAGGGTAAAGATACCCTGCTAGCACAAATTTACGTAGATGATATTATCTTTGGTGCTACTAATGAATCAATGTGCAAAGAATTTAGTAAACAGATGCAAACTGAGTTCGAGATGTCAATGATGGGTGAACTCAACTTCTTCCCTGGACTTCAAATTAAGAAAGGGAAGAACGACATCTTCATTAGCCAGTCTAAATATGCCAAAGAAATATTGAAGAAATTCGATATGGAAGAATGTAAGCCCATATCTACCCCAATGGGTACTGACACTGTGCTTTGCGCTGACGAGAAAGGTAAGTCAGTAGACAGCAAGTTATATCGAGGTATGATTGGCTCTCTACTTTATCTAACTGCTAGTAGGCCTGACATTCAATACTCAGTATGTTATTGCGCAAGATATCAAGCTGACCCCAAAGAATCTCACTATATAGATGTGAAAAGAATTTTTAGATATTTGCAGAGCTCAGTTAATGCAGGTTTATGGTATCCAAATACAAATGACTTCACACTCATTGGATACACTGACGCTGACTATGGACGAGATAAGCTAGAGCGTAAGAGTACTTCAGGAGGATGTCACTTCCTTGGAAGCTGTCTAGTATCTTGGTTCAGCAAGAAGAAATCGTCAGTGGCCCTATCAACAACTGAAGCTGAGTACATTGCTGCTGGAAGCTGTGTGGCCCAGGTCCTATGAATTAAGCAACAGCTAGAGGATTATAGATTACAAACTGAAACAATCAAAGTTAAATGTGACAACAAGAGTGCCATTGACTTATCCAAAAATTCAATCCAACACAGCAGGATGAAGCATGTCAGCATTCGGCATCACTTCATTAGAGACCATGTACTCAAAGGTGAGATCAAGCTGACCTACGTTCCAATAGATGAACAGCTTGCGGATATTTTTACGAAGCCCTTGGCTCGTGAGCAATTTAACATACTAAGGGAAGCTATCAGTATGTTGATGCGGTTTCTGCGAAACCTCACTAAGGGATAAGTGTACCCTGTCGTTATCAAGTAATAAATTTCTGGTTTAAGTCCAGGTTATCATCCACAGGATTTATTTCTGCAAGTATCAAGCTACTCGATCTCGGATGTTATCTAGGCTTAGGGGGTTTTGAGTTTGGTTTGTTTAATTAATCTACTCCTAGGTTGAATTATGCTAATCCTAGCTAAGTTATCTAATTCTAACTAAGTTATCTAATTCTAGCTAAGTTATTCTAACCCTAACTAAGTTACTCTACCCCTAATTGATCTTTTACCAAAGCAATTAACTGAATGAACATGAAGGAATACGATGATAACAATGATAGAATGTTTAAGCAATTGAATTGAAACTAAGTCGCTTGTGTCCAAGGCGATTAACCCGATCTATCCTCCTAAAGTCCCTAGTTCGTGATTCCCTTGTAAGGCCGAAACTAGCTCTAAGGCTCAGTAATTTGGGCTTAATCTTCTATAGGGTCGTCAATCCTATAGGCACTGACTAGGTCAGATTCAGCTCGCAATATGTGCCAACCTAATTTTGGGATTATCGAATGAGTTAAACCAATAAGACAAAGCGTGAGACAAAGATTAAAACATCAAAACAATTGAATGAACAAAAACTATATTATATATCAAAGATGAATGTATTGTCACGAAGTTACAATAAACCTAGAATTCATAGCATGTATCAGAGGCTAGACAGAATATAAAAGAAGAAAAATCCCTTTCAGGGAACCTGTCTACCAATGCAGGCGTCTTTCTAGGATTTAAGGATGGAGCTTGAGTAATCCTCGGTGAACGGAGCTTCGAAGGTATCTTCAATGGAGGTTTGAAGGATATGGAGGAGGTGGAGAGGATTTCTCAAGGTGGAAGCTAAGCTAATTACAAAAGTAAAAGATATTTAATTTACAATTGAAAATTCTTATTTATAGACGCGTCTCGGGCCTCGTTTTGACCTATTTTCGTGTCCTAGTTGGTGTAGGAAGACGTGGGGCCGAACGTGGCTTCGTGGGGGCGGAATTGGTCTTTTTGACCAATTCCCGCAGGGCTGCTCGCCGAGCAGGAAAGGCTGCTCGGCGAGCAGGGCTGCTCGCGCCGAGCAGGCTCCTGCTCACCGAGCAGGCCTCTGGCGGCCTGTTCGGCGAGCAAAAATGGCCCGTGGGGCCCTTCTCGCTGAGCGTTTTCACCCGAAGCGCGCTCGATCCAAGCTCGATGAGTTCCGCGACCTTTTTCGTCCGACTTCACACCTGCACATGCATAAAAACTCCCGAAAACATTAGTCCAAAAGCCAAATTGATCCGACAATCGCTTATTTTGAGCAAACACTTCGTTTGGTGCGACTTTTGACGGACCAATTAGCTAAAAGATAATGGAATTCTAATACGCATGCTATTTCGGCCGTATTTGCCTAAATTGATTACAAAACGAGCCTAAACGACGAAAAGTAAATAGAATGTTCTCAATTCCTAGCTAACTCACACAAAAGCATTTAAATGCGAGAATTGCTCGCTTATTAGCCAAATAACTCTAAAAACCGTCCTAAAACCGTACCCAAAGATAGGGGTTTTTGACCCCTATCATATGTCTAATCCTCTTCAATAGTTTTCTGCGCTTAAATGAATGTTGAGTGATTCTTACATGCTGAGTGATTAGTAACTGTTGCATGCTGAGCTAATATGAATTACATAAAATCACCTTATGCTGAGTAGACATACATGCTAAGTGATTATCATATGCTGAGTTACTAAGCATACAAATATTCCTTCTACGTAAAATTGAGCACTCAGAAAGTAAAAAACGTTTAGTATTCTAGATACTGAGTGAAGCCAGTTGCACAATAAATGCTAGCACGCGCATTAAGTAGCCACCTAGGATGACGTAAGCGTAATAATTAGAAAACACATGCGCCGAATGTGTCATAAATGCCAGAGATAACTGACGATTGATCATCTCGAGATCAAACCGCCATTCCGACCTATCAGATCAACTCGGCACTTCTATAAATAGTGGACGAATTCCCACTAATTCCTCTTAACATTTGAAATCGTTGGCATTCAATTTCTCTCTCTCTCTCAAATCCCAAATCCTCTCAAAATCTCTCAAAGAATCATGTCTAACGATTCTCAGAACATCTCCGGTGCCGATTACGACGACAATCGCTCCGATGAAAACCCTTCGTCTCCTGCTGAGCAGGACTATGAAGAGACTTCAACTGAGTCTCAAGGACATGGTCAGCATGACCAATCTAAGGTCAGCACTCCGAGCAAAAACCCCAAAGCTGACCAAGCAACACCTTCAAAGGAAAAGAAAAAGAAGAAGAACAAGCAACCTAAGGAGAAGGTATTCCTCCCCGTTTACAAAAACGTACAGAAGTGCGAGGTTGTCCGCTGCCGTTGGTTCTTTAAAGGGTTCGTGGAGGCTGAGAAACCGTTTTTTAAGTGGATATCCAAGAATGGCTGGACCGAGCTATTCTCTCTCCCCGGTACCACTTACCCGCAGTTGGTAAGAGAATTTTACGCAAATCTCAGGGTTAACAAGGATAATGTTGACCATTTAGTGACCAAGGTCAAAGACAAGGGCATCACGATCACTCCGTCCTATCTCGCAACTGCTAAAACTGATGGCCAAAGGTTCAGAACTCAGGACCATGAATGACTACTCTAAGATTGACTACCCTATTGAGTTCTGCAAACCAAAAGACCACATTGGGGAAATAGTCATCACTTGCATGGGTCAGCCTCAGAAAATGGCCCATTACATCTTGACCAATTTCTTATTCCCTAAGATCAACGCCTCCTCCTCAGTTTCCAATTTTGAGCAGTGGTTCATCTGGCACATGCTGAACTATATACCACTCAACATGCCCGTTTTTCTTATCGTCGCATTCCAACAAAGTACCGGGAAACTCAGGATGGGCTCCCTCATCACAAAAATTCTTCAGGACCACCAGGTGAGCACAGTCGAAGAAATTGAAATCTGGGGTACAGAAATCACAGCGGCACTGCTGTTTGGACTAGCTTTCAACCAACCGATTAAACCCAAGAAAGGAAAGGGGGCAGCGGTTGAAGAGGAACCTGCTGAAGAAGGGGATAATATGGTTGAAGCAGCACATGATGTGCTGACCAAGAAAGGAAAGAAAGTGATGGTTGAAAAGGAACCCGCTGACCGTACTAGACAGGACAAAAAGAGAAAAGCTGATCAATCCTCCTCCAAAGATATTAACACAGCTCCGAAGAAAATTCAGATTGTCTCTAGTGCGAAGAAAGCTGCTGCTGAGCAAGCTCAAGGGGAACCTAAGTCAGCGGAGAAACAGAAAAGGCAAGTTTAGCCTGAGGAAGAAAGTGAGGAAACCCCTGAAATGCCTCTGAAGAGGAAGAAAACCTCTGGGTTGACGCTGATCGAAGCTAACCCACTCGACTTCGTGGTTACTCCTGAATCACACTTTGTGCGGAGTCAAGAAATTGACCTTGAGAAGACTCCTACTGACCAGGAGGAAGAACTGGGTGATATTGGAGGTCAGTCTCAAGGTGATAAGACAGGATCTGCTGAGCCAAGTGTGAATGTTGCTGCTGAGCAAACTGAGAACCAAGCTAAGCAACCAATGAAGGACAAGGTTATGGAAGGCCTTGATGCTGACCTTGGACCTAATTCCACCTCTGAGTCACTTGACTCCATTGCTGCTGATCCCTCTCCTCAAACAAACAAGGGCAGCACAGGCAAGCGGCTCAAACGTAAAGCTCTGAAACCAAAATTCATCGACCTACTAGATGAGTCTCCACTAAGGGATCCAATCACCGACCTCACCAAAGTTCAGTTTCAATTCTTCTCAACTGTCACTGAGCCCACTCCGGGCCAAATAAAGGAAAAACAAGCCTCTGTTTCTCAAGCTGAGGAACAAGCCGACCCCAAAGCTCCTCAGGGTCCTATTTCTACCGAGCAAGTGCTCGAAGTCCATGCTGCTCAAGTCAACGAGTTGGCAAAGGAAATCCATGCTCAAGTCAGTTCTGAATTGCCTCAACCTTCAAAATCTCCTCAACTTCAGGTTGATACTGAGCAGGTCCATAATTTTGCTGATCCACCTCTTCCTATTCCTTCAACGCAAAATGACAACCAGTCAGCTCCTGCTGCTGACCTGGCTAAAAGTGCAGCTGCTGACCAAGCTGGCACCTCTACTTCTCAGCACCAAACACCTCCTCCATCCGGTGCTGACAAAATTCCGGCCTCTGAACCATAAACTAATGATTCCTATGCTTACTTAAATGCTTCTGAGTCTGGCAAGAAGATTATCGACTCAGCTCAAGCACTACTTCAGGACATTCATCAAACTCAGGTTGATGCTGCTGGGTCTGATCATGTTGAGCCAACACAAATCTCCTCTGTCACTCAACTTCTCACCGAAATCAAGGGTCTCAAAGACTTGATGAGTGTCATGACATCGTTCGCATCTCAACAGTCCAAGCAAGAATCAATAGTGAAGCTGGACAAACTCCAGCTGATGATGGTGAATCATATGAACGCCATCCAAGGTCAACTCAATGCCTTATCAGCTGTGAACTTAACATATGCAACCTCTGCTGAGGTTACTCAACATTTCTCCCAGCTGACCTCTGAGCTGACCGGAGCTCGTGACCTGATCTCCTCCTCCTCTTAGTGTTCCATCGAACAGATTGGTGAAGCCATTCGCTTACTCAATCTGAATAAAGAGGAAATGGACACTGACCTAGTGAAGACAAATGAGATTCTGCAATGCACTCAATTTACCCTTAAGCAGGTTCGGCAAACCAACACTCAACGCCAACAATATGACACTGCCATGCTCAGGATGTATCATCAATCATATGCCAGGATGACAGAATCCATAACTTGGATCGGGAAATCTCAAGAGTATCCGTTAAGTATGCTCAATGCCAACATTAAGATCCCCGCTTCCACTATGTCCGATGGCATGCAAGTCTTCAAAGGTCTTAGGGAGAGTATGAGTCAACTTCAAATGTACTCATCAAAACTGACTCGTGTTGTTCAACAGGGAACTTTCTATCCTCCTCCTTTAACTCCCGATGCTGGCAAAACGGGGGAGAAAGAAAGGCAAACTGCTGGGACTCAGCAGAAACAGGGGGAGATAACTAAGCCTGCCGCCGGAACTCAGCAGAAGCCTGGTTCAACTTCTGCTGACCCAAGTAATCTAAGTCAGCAACAAAGAACTACCAAGGGCAAAGGCAAATCCCACCAAGTTCAAGTCAAGATAAAAAGATAGATTAGAAATAGTCTTAAACTTGTAACTTTATATTTGGCATGTTATATTTTGTTATGCTGACTATCTATACAAGCATATTTTTATCCAAACCGACTTATCTCTATGCGATGCTTACTTGTTATGCTGATATGTCATACTTAACCAATCATTGAACAAAGTAAATCTTATGAACATAAGGAAAATACAAGTAAAATATACTCAGCACACATAACTCTGATACCTATATAATAACTCTGATACCTATGTGCAACACTGAGTAATAACTATATGTTCCAAGTATTGACCATCTTCTGAAAGCTGATCTAGGCTCATCTGAATTAGATCTTGGAAGGTCTGGAATTGAACTAAGTCAGTAAAGGCATGTCTTAATTTCACTCGATTAAATCTTAGAAGGTTTAGAGTTAAATTGAGTTAATAGATGCAACCCTTACGGGGGAGTAACTTCAGAAGAATAAAAGATAAATCAATCATGTGGAACTTTAAAAGCTGAGTTTCATAATTAAATATTTTTGCCAACATCAAAATGGGGGAGTTTGTTGAAACACCTTTCCACATGATTTTGATTTGACAAAATTATTTAAGTCAATCCCATGATTAAGACAATTAAATTTAAGTGCTTTGATTTAATTGTACTAATGAGTTTGTTCAATGTTGAGTATAATTATAAATGAGAACAGAAATAAAAAGTAAGACAGGACGAAGTCACCATGAGACACATCACAAGCTGAGTAGAAGTGTAACTCAGCAGAATAAAAGAAAAGTCTTCTTCAGAACAAATGCTTGAAGACGAAACTGCCCGAAGATGCTGAGTGGAATGGTACTCCGTCTCCGATATAAATAAAGAACAAAGGCAACGTCAATAAAGTCAAGCTGAGTGTTCGTCAGGTCAGCGCGAATGATCCGTTTACTAAAAGACAAGATCCGACAAGAGTCTGCGCCAATACAGAAGCCTTGGAATTACGCCCAGAGACATTTTCGAGATGCATGGTTCAACTGGCATTTGGCTAAAAGATGAAACTGGCGCTAGAAGACGAACCTGGCGGAAGAAGATAAGCCTGACGCCTGCTAAATTCAGACGACAGGATTGGCCTGCAAAACTGTATGCTGACCAGTGAATGACGCAAGAAGACCGTTTGAATTCAATGGATACATCCGAATTCAAATGATTGAAGCATCAGATTTCATTATAAAAGGACAAGTTCATCACTTGGATCCTTGGCTGAAGCACAAAAAGAAAAGCATACATACAAGCACATACAAACAAGAAAAAAGCAAATTCTTACACCCAAATCCTATCTCTGTGCAAAAGTCTAGATTGAATTTGTATTCATCTAAAGTGTTCTTCATCTAGAAAGAACAAATTTGTATCAATTGTAAAGATTGAGAGAGTGGTGCTGAGTACTCGGTTTTAGTACTCAGCGGTAGAGAAAATCTGAGTGTTTGGTTATAGCGCTCAGTAGGGTTGAGTAGACGAATAGAGGACGGTACTCTTGCATACTCAATTGCTTTGTAAACGGTTTGTGCTCTACCTTTAAAGAGCTCAGTAGTGGATTGAAAAAGCCCGGAAGGATTCTGGGGACTGGACGTAGGCGGTAAGGCCGAACCAGGATAAGACTGTTGAGTAATTTCTAATCCTTCTCTTGATATATATATGTATGTGTTGCTTGTTTAAATTACTCAGTATATAATCTGTATAAGCCAACGCTGAGTAATCAGAGTGCTAAGTTGGAAGCTGACCTTAAGTGTTAATTCCCAACTCACAAGTAAAACAGATCTAGTCAGCTTCTCACTGAAGCTGTCTTGCATCGCGCTCAGCCTTGCTGACCTAAACTGAGTAAAGTTGTTTAAAGAATTAAATTAAGTCAGCAATTAAGCGAAAAAGTTACATTAGTTCCTACCCCCCCTCCTTGGAACTAATTACACGGGACCAACAACCCTAATCAAAGAACCTATAAGATTGACAACCTTATAGTTTGTAAGACCCAAATTACTGAACCTTAGAGCTAGTTTCGGCCTTACAAAGGAATAACGAACTAGGAACCTTAGAATGATAAGTAGGTTTGATCGCCTCAGGCTTAAGTGACTCAGATTAAGTTGACAATTGAATGTTAAATTAGGCCGTAATCAATATTATCGTATGACTCCATCCAATTCCAGGTTAAAGTACCTTGCTAAAAATCACTTAGGAGTAGATCTAACTAAAATAGGAGTAGGTTTAATTTAAACAAATCAAATCTCAAACCCTCCATCACTTAGATAACTTTAGAAGACTAGAAGTTTGGTACTTGCGGTATAAATCCTGTGGATTCAATACCTGGACTTGTCCTGATTTATTACTTGATAATGACGGGGTACACTTATTCCTTGGTGAGCTTTCGAGCAGCAACTCGGGAGCGCATCAGTTTGCAAGGAAAAACTACTTCGTTAAATACAACATGTCGGGATATATAAACCCGCTTACTATGAGGCTCCAAGCAACAATAACCCTTATGTAGAGGGCTATAGCCAAGAAAAATACATGGATATGTTTTCTTCGAAAATTTAGAATTGCCTTGATGTCGAAGAAAAGGAAAACACTGACACCCAAACACCCGCAAGCAATTATAATCTGGATGTTTATTGTGAATCTTGTAATAAGATGTATCATTGTGTAAAGCGGAAGAAGGAAGTCTATTAATCAGATAAACAGCTGTAGAAAATGCTTCAACCCACAATGTTAAAGGCAAATTCGCATGAAATAACATCGTTAAACCTGTTTCAACCACATGGCGATGTTTTCTTTCAGCAACTCCATTATGCTCAGATGTATCTGGACAAATACTTGAAGAGACACGCCAAAATTGGATAAATGATTATGAAAAATAACGGAGTTAAATTCACCACCACCATCACATTGAAAAATCTTGATTTTTCTTTCAAATTGGTTCTCAATAAGCTTTTGGAATTTTATAAAGCAATCAAAAAAGTCTGATTTTCTTCTTAAACAATATAACCAAGTGAAACGAGAGAAATTATCCACAAAAATAGCATAATAGCGAAAGGATTGATTGGATGCAACAGGTGCTGGCCCCCATAAATCACAATGTATTTTATCCAAAAGAAAGCTCGAAACTTTATTTGTTTTAATGAAAGGTAATTTGCAACTTTTACCCATCTGACAACTGACATAAATATTCAGTTCAAAAATCCAAAGATTAACATCAATACATTCAATAGGTAAAACATCTTGGTGTGAGGATGACCAAGTCGTTCATACCATATGGAAGAAGTTGTACTGCTTTTCCTAACTGCACTCAAAGCTTCATGAAAAAAACCAAAGGCATAAAGCTTGCCTTTTTTATGCCCATTGGTGATGACTCTTTTGTTTCTGTCCTTTATCACAAAAGAAGATCCAGTAAATTCAAAGACACGTTGATTATCAGATGCAAAGTTTCCAACAGATAGTAAGTTCTTGGTAAGCGCAGGAACAACAAGAACATCATTAAGCTTTAAATAACCTGTATTTGTAGAAATATAAGCATTTCCAACATGAGAAATAGAGAGTCCCATTCCATCGACAACATAAATTTTATCATGACTATTATAAGGTCTTTTTGAAAATAACTTACCCTCATCATTAATCATATGAGTTTTTGCACCAGTGTCAATATAAAGAGAATGATCATTATCAGCAAGATTAAGAGCAACAATAGCCTGAGAAAAATCTTCAGATTGATATGAATAATCAAACTTATACCAGCAATCAATAGCAAGATGATTAGCTTTGCCACAAATTTGACAAATAGATTTGTTACCTGAAGATTCAAGAGCAGCATCTGATTTGGATTGATTATCGATAGCCGAGGATCATGCGTCACTGTTGGAGAAGGGTTGACGTTTTTGAAAGAAGGGCTGCTATTTTCGATCCTAAAGCCCAACTTCTAAAATTTGAAAATTTGTAGTTTATTTAATTAGTCAATTTCTTCTAGCTAAAACTATAATCTACTATTTGGTCAGTCACAGACTAATACTCACTATTAGATTAGAATTCTAAGAACTCCACCTTAAAATAACTACCATCTTAAGTATTTTTTTTTTTTGACAAAACAATGGTATATAGACTAAGCTTGGATTTAGGTAACATAATTCATAAAATTAGCTCGTTTGGGTTCAGAGAGGGAGGTAGAAAGCACACTTGTGTCGGCGCACTCTTGCTATCGAGAACCAGCCATGTAGGGGTGATTAAAGGACGGTTCCATCTCAGCCACCCCTTTCTATCTGCATTTCTGACGATCCAACCAAAACCTGGATTGATCCGGATTTTTATTATTTTTAAAAAGGAAAAGATAAAGCAATAAAATTAAAAAAAATCATACTTTTTAAAAACTTTGAAACCCAAGTCTGAATTTCTTTCATAATTCATTAATTTTTTTCTTTCTATCTAAATAATAAAAGGTTTAATATGAAATACTAATAATTGAATACGAATATTGTTATAATTAGAATGAGACGTGATGGTGATGAATCCATAGAATTTATTAGATTTTAATTAAATATTAGAGGCAAAAACTTACAAATTACAAGTCTTTTAAGAATTGAAATAGACACACAAATTAGAAACAGGTACATATACCGTTACTAAAAAAACATAAAACCATGTAAGTGCGTCTAAAAAAATTCAAGACAATAGCCACAAGTTTTAACAATTATGATGAGGTTCATGGTCATGATCTTGGAACAAAAAGTTGAAAGCCATGCTAAAATTAAACCATTTTTGAAAAATTTTCTTCTTATTTTTCAGCTTTTGTATCAACTTAACACTAAGATTTTGTGAGTTGGAGTTAATTGGAGATTTTAGTATAAATTGGGGGAGCTAATTGGTGATTTTAAGAGTTTGGGTATGTAATTGAATTCTAAGACATGGAATGGGCCTTCAGCCCTAATTTTATAAATATATATATAACATCAGTTGCTGTGAACCCTAAGGTCATTTCATTGATTCAATTTTCAATCCACGAACAGAGCAAACAACCATCAGTTTTCTTTTCTGCAATGGCAAACCCTAAGGTGTTCTTCGATATGTCGGTCGGCGGAGATCCGGTAGGTCGGATAGTGATAGAGCTATACGCGGATACAACACCGCGAACGGCGGAGAACTTCCGGGCTCTTTGCACCGGTGAGAAAGGCGTTGGAAGTAGTCGCAAGCCCTTGCACTACAAGGGATCATCATTCCACCGAGTGATCCCTGGATTCATGTGCCAAGGAGGCGATTTCACAGCCGGGAACGGAACTGGAGGCGAATCGATCTACGGAGCTAAGTTCGCTGATGAGAATTTCATCAAGAAGCACACAGGACCAGGGATCTTGTCGATGGCTAATGCAGGGCCTGGGACGAACGGGTCGCAGTTTTTCATTTGTACAGCGAAAACAGAGTGGCTGGACGGGAAGCATGTGGTGTTTGGGAGAGTTGTGGAGGGAATGGATGTGGTGAAAGCCATTGAGAAGGTTGGATCTTCCTCCGGCAGGTGTGCCAAGCCGGTTGTGATCGCCGATTGTGGGCAGCTTTCTTGAATCAAAGCATAATATTGTATTGTTTGATCAGACTCTACTGTTTTTCAAATTGCTGTGTTTGTTTATTTTCCCCTGTTCTTCTGTTCATCAGACGTATGCTTTGTTAGAAATAAAGTTAAATAATTTCTTCTATTTTTTTTGTTACAAATTTTATTACATTTTGAGGTATTAGTGTAACCTGGATCTTGCCATCAGAAATATCTGATGTTAAGGATGTGATTTTGGAACCATTCATTTCTTGAGTGACTACTTTCTCAAGGTTCTGTAGATGCATTTGGCATACTTCTCCATCTCCTCAAGTGCAGCTTCAGATTATAATTTTTACCACAATATTACTTATCTCCTGTCATTGCAAGTTTTGTTGAAATTTACATGCTTTTGTATCCCAGACCAATTGTATACATGTGAAAATCTATGCATATACCTCTGACATTATCATCCCCAGAATGAAATAATTCAAGTACACAAGTCATGTCAATTGTGCTTGTTATAAAGTTCCAAAAACTCTTATCCACAAACATGCAACAAATGAGTATAGAAATAATGGACTTTCTTCCTTCCACCCGGTCCAAACATTTGACTAGTGCTAGAACTCCATTTGCATAAATAACACTATAAGCATTATTAGATTGGCTGTTTTCATCCCCTCCTGTAAGTATCTACTCAAGCATTGCTACGGCAGCATCCTTTGGCTCTATTACTAATTCAAGATCGCGGAAATCCTCACTTTTGATCTGGATTAAATGGATAAGGAAAGGTATAAAGTTGTGAGATGAAAGCTGCGCAAAAGTTGCCTCAGCAAGTCCATTTTTAAGCAAAGCAGCTAGGGAATCAAAATCAGAATCTACACTTGTAAGAACCTCTGCAACACTTTCATCTTAAAAAATTAGCTCGAAGAGAATGTAAATTGATGTTCTAAGAACTTCTCTGTTTAGAGAATTTAAAAGTATTTCCACAAACCCGTTTACAATTGTTGCTTTGGGTGGGCCACGGGGTCACCTTTTGAGTCCTTCCATAGTTTTGCTATTGCTAAAACTGTTGCCTCACATTCTTCTAAGTTTTCTGAAGTGCATAGACATGAAACATATGGTTTTAACCCATTAATGATTGCTTCAATAGAGGTTTGGGAAATTACACTAGTTGGTGATGTAGACAATGCTGGTTGTGTAAATCTCTTGCTCCTTTGGTGTACATGATTAGGTGTGGAATTATGACTCGGATTTAGTGACATTTTCGAAGGTTAGGATGCAAATGAAGTTTCTTTCAGGGAGGAGGAGCTGGATGAGTTTTTTGGAGTTTCAGAGTACAAAAATTCTTGAGCAAGGTCAGGGTGCTGCTCTATCTATGATGTGATGAGTCTTTTTAGTACATAATTTGTTTTAGGCATTGAGTTTGTAGATAAAGGTTGCCGAGTAATGGGACAAGTTGTATTTCCTCTTTTTAGCCATTCCTGAATTTCTTTTCTTTCGTAAGTCTGACCAGTTTCGAGACTGGGTCATTGAAGAACATCATATGACTGATCATCCCTTAGACATCCTATAAATATGACCTAAACGTCGTAATCAAGGTACGTAATATTGCAATTACTCTCAGTTGTTTAGTATCTACCTTATACTATACTAACTTTGGCATCAGAGTGGGGTTGCCTGTCGACGGCTCTGCACTGATCATCTTGCTGTTCAAGCGCTGGAAAGATCTTCTCCGGCAATAAAGTACTACCACACAGTTTCTCTCGTATCACACCGAAATCAAATTTAGTTAAGAGATTGTTAAATTTAATTATTTGTTTACTGTTGTGATTGTGTGGGTTACATGTTGGGCTTTTCTGATCCATGGGGAGCCTATAAATGGGTTAGACCCATGCAGTAGGTGTTGTTAGCCGATTTCTGTCAAATCCGAGTAGGAAGCAGTGAGAAGCAATTAAGTGAATATTCAGATATCTAAGGGATACTTCTAAATTGGGTCTTACATTTGGAAAATGAGAAGTCAATGCTTGTTGGGTACTCAGATTCTGATGTGGAGAATAGGTGATGGTAATCAGACTCGAATTTGGGTATATAATTGGGTGCCTGGGCTCAATGCCAAAAGGCCATTGGTTAACTCCGATCTCCGGGACCGACGATGATCATCGAGTTAATTGAAGACAGTTTCCCACTTACTGCATTTAATACATCAGTGATTACAAATGAAGTTCTCTTAAACTTTCTCTAGGTTTTCTAGATGCATTTGGCATACTTCTCCATCTCCTCAAACGCATTCAGATTATAAGTCAATGATTAATTAAAATGATATGTAAAGACTTGTTTTTAGCCCTTTTATTTGATATACACTCATCTTACCTGAGTTAAAAACAAAAGTTCTTAATGCAAGGGTTGCGGGTAAATTACATATGTGGTGTACAACCTTTACCCTATTTCACACTTTGGTGTACAACCTTTAATTTTGCACACTAAAGTGTACAAACTTCTGGTGACTTCACACTAAAGTGTACAGCCGGTAATTGTGACCGGTCAACACGAAGTCAACGCGCCACATCAGCATTTTTTTATCATATTTATTTAAAAGAGAGACTCATTTATCTAATTACTAAAATACCCATATTCAATGTATAATTACTCAAATAACCTTATCTTCTTCCTTGCAACTCCTCTCTCCATCTTTTCCATTCTCTCTCTAAATACTTTCTCTCTCTAACTCCTCTATTTCTCTCTCTAAGTCCTCTCTCCCTCACTCTAAATTAAACGACTTGAAATCCTCCACCCCAAACATTTATAAACCAAAAATGTAATTTATATAGGTAATGATATGCAAATTTATAAATCAAAAATCTCAACTCTTCTCCACAGCCACCGCCATTTTCTATTTTCTATCTCTGCAAATTTAATCCATCATTCATTCACTCAACCCTTTTTACGTCCCATCACAAATCTCCCTCTTCTCAAAAAATTAAAACCCCCTCTTTCTTCCTCACCAATAATAAACAAACAAACAAAAAAAAAGAAAACTCAAATCTTACAGCCATGGAATCCATAATCTCTTTTCCACGTTCAACGGCGACGAAAACTCTTCTTTAATACTCTAATTTTCCGATTCAATCTGTCAATTTCCATGGAATCGACATCAGGAGGAGGTTCAGGACCTGACCCGAACAGTGGTGAACGGAGTCCATCATCAACAGCTCCACTCGGATTATCAGTATCAGGATCGTCTTCTTCAACATCGCAGCCGAGTCGATACGAGTCGCAGAAGAAAAGAGACTGGAATACTTTTTTACAGTATTTGAAAAATCATAAACGGCCATTAACGCTATCGCGATGGCAGTGGTGTACATGTGATTGAGTTTTTGAAGTATTTGGATCAATTTAGGAAGATTAAAGTTCATATAGAGAGACACAGGAGTGAGAGAGAAAGAGTTAGAGAGAATACCTAGAGAGAGAAAGGGAAATATAGAGGAAGGAGTCACAAGGATGAAGATAAGGTTATTTTAGTAATTGTACGAGGGATGAGGTATTTTAGTAATTAGATAAGAAGTGGGTCCCACTTTTTTAAATGAGTTTGATGAAAAATGGTGATGTGTCGCGTTGACTTCGTGTTGACCGGTCATAATTACCGGCTGTACACTTTAGTATGAGGTCACCAGAAATTTGTACACTTTAGTGTGCAAAAATAAAAGTTGTACACCAAAGTGTGAAATATGGTAAATATTGTACACCACGTATGTAATTTACCACAAGGGTTGCCAATTTCCTCATTTCGAGCCATTTTCATGTTGCTTGGAGTTCCTGATTTACAACTTGTATCTTCAAAATTCAAATTAATATTGTTGTGGCCTAAAGCTGAACAGTAAATTTGTTGAAGGGGAGAATGATCGTCAAAAATTTCGTTGATCTTCTGAGGGAAGGCGATCCTTCTAATCAGGCGATGACGGTAGATATTCCAGAGCACCGTACTTGTTACAGTGTGGGAAGCGATTTTCCCATAAACACTATGATGCATAAGTTATATATAATAAATATAGTATTGTTTATATTGCTCAAAATCCAACCCTTTCCTCATCAACTGAAAGATTATTTATAGGGTTTGAGGAGGAAGTTACTTGTGAGTTATCAGGAGGATACGGTATTGAACGTGGGTACAGTTACTCAGATAATGGGTTACACGTGCTATGGTTATATCAATTGCTCCCCGCTGTTATTTTGGAATTCTCTCAAAAATAAGAGTGAGAAAGAATTGGCCCTAATTAACTGAAGATGGTTAAATTATGCTCTGTATAAATCTTCAACGTTTTTCCTCTAGCCGTATCCTTTTTGCGGACGGATGCACGTATTATCCTGTCGGGGTCACCAACTTTGCATAGAAATTAAAGCAATAAAACGTAAATATAAACATAACAAATTTCGGAAAAAAGGGGGAAAATCGGGTCCCTTGTTTTTTTTTTTTTTTTACGGGATAATGTTGGGCATGTTTATTTTGATAAGGATAAGCATTCTAATTTCTATCTCAACAAATTAGAATAATAATAGGTATCAGAATCCTAGTACGTTTAGAAAATACGAGATACCTCTAATATTTAAAGATGTCAACATGAGACCTCTTTTCTACTTCAACCGCATAATCACTCTGCAGCTTCACCGATATTTCTCCCTTTCAAACCCGTTCTTCGAATATTTGCGAAATTTTCATTTCGTTCTCGCCTTCGACTTCGGTTCAAGAGGAGCACCGTTTTTTCTCAGGTTATTTTCATACTTGAATCTAAAACTTTTTCCTTTTAGAGTAGTTATCTAAAAACTATTTCATACTGGTTTAATTAAAAAGCAGGAATTAAATCATTTGATCAACTTATAGTTAATTAATCAGATTCGAGGCTTGTTCGGGTGGACGTTCTTTGCGATTTCACGAATAATCATCCCCCGAATAGCTTTGTAATTTTTCAACATATTGCCATAGGTGCGAATTTTTTAACATAATCGTCCTCCATGTTTTTTTCGATTTTCTTATTTGTGTTATTAGTTCGATTTCGCCCTCAGAATGTCGGAAACCTATTTAACTGATAATAATCGATCTAGTCAGAGGCGTATACTATTCTGAATCGCCACCGTTTTTTAGGGTAACAGGATTTTTCTTCTGTAGTTGCCTTGTTTCATCGGAAGATATTCACCATGGTTCGTACTAAGCAAACATCAAGACCCATATCGGAAGTGTTGGGGCCTCATTCTCTGGACGTTTTAGCTCTGTGTGTTCCTACTCGCCTAACAAAAGATGATGTTCAGACTTTCAAGACGAAATATGATCGGCTATTTGCTCTAGATGATCTTATGCTCGTGCCAATTTCCTCATTTCGAGCCATTTTCATGCTGCTCATAGTTCCTGATTTACAACTTGTATCTTCAAAATCCAAATTACTATCATCAGGCTCACCAGCAGAATCATCTTCGTCCTCCTGGTGTATCAGTTCCTAACATATTAGCCAAGAGTATAATTGGGGTTATTTGAAACTACAACAAGCAATTAGCAAGTGAATCTTCATTTACTCTACGATCTATATATGCAAAATTCACAGCCCGACCTGAGTTGGACTTGAATTTGATCTGCTTAAAAGTAACATCCATACATATATTAGAATTTTTGCAAATTAGACCCGAAAACAATGACTAACCATAGTTATTAAAGGCGCATGGTGCACTAAGGTGCTAGTGATCCTGGAGCCTTGGCGCATGCTATAGCGAGACAAGGCGCACTTACTGTCGCGCCCGTGCCCGCGGATCACGAACTGTTATAACTTCGGTATGGCTCCCGCTCTACTGGTTTTCTAACGGTGCTAGACAGTCCCTCCAAGGAGGCTGGTCCAATGGGTTTCGAGTCGCCACCAATCAGTTTGACGGTCTGATTGGACATCGATTTGATTCCGAATTGACCCATTCGGGTAAGTTCAGATAAGGTAGTAGTCTGCGATGATTCTAAGCTCGGTTTCCGGTTACGTGTATGGAAGAGACGTAATCTCACCCTACCCCGCCCGAAAAAATCAGTACTGTTGTATTTCTATGTGTTTGTTTTACATGTTTGTGTTTACTATTGCTTTGAAGGGTCATTAATTGAATATATTCAAGCCATTGACAACGCTCACAAGGTTTTTGTCGTATGTTTATCGGGATCACTATCCAGTAATCAACATGATATGATAGGTATGTAATCGCTATACAACGATCGAATATTAAAATATAATAATCGCTCTCAATTATTTGTCGTTTATTTATACAGACACTATTCAGTGGTCGAGATAATTCGGTCATTTTACAACCATTATCCAACGGTTAAAACCCGATAAAAGAACGTCACATGTTATCATCTTTATATAATTTTGGTGAAGATACAAAAAAAAAGCATTATATTTATTAAATGAATATAGCAACATATACTTTAGCGCTATTTATCGTTAGTTTATCAAGATTACTATCCAGTAATCGAGATAAACTTATCATATTATAATCGTTATACAACAATTTAAATCCGATAAATGAGACTAAATCATAAATTATTATATTCATCGAATAAAGATTATCATTGTCAAAAATAAATTAAAGACTAACTAATCTAATTCATTTGAGTTCAGACTTAGACCCTGTTTGTTTGAGGGAAAATATTGTGTTCTGGAAAATATTGTGCAGGAAAATAAAATATTTTTCTGTGTTTGGCAACAATACTGGAAAATATTTTTCGGTGTTTGGCTACAACAATGGAAAACATTTTTCAACCACTAAAAATGTGAAAAAACACAAAAAAAAACATGAAAATTTGTTAAATACATAAAAAGTAGAAAAATGCGAAAATCACGAAAAGTAAAAAAATATATTAAAAACATAGAAAAAAGTGAAAAACACGAAAATGCGAAGAAAAAAATTAATGTTAAAAACACGAAAAACGTTTATTCATATTTTTGGCATTTTTTGTACATTTTCTCGTGTTATTAACGTTATTTTATTTTTTTGCATTTTTTTTATGTATTCACGTTTAGTTTTTTGGGTTTTCTCTCTTTTACGTTTTATTTTTTTTTCGCGTTTTTTGTTTTTCCGTATTTTGTTACTTTGTGTTATTCACGTTTTCATGTTCGTATTTTTCACGTGTTTGTGCCTTTTACGTTTTCGTGTTTTGTTTGCATTTTTCGTCTTTTCATGTTTATCGCGTTTTTCACTTATTATCACGTTTTTGTATTTTAGCATTTTTCGCGTTTTCGTGTTTTTCGTATTTTTTTACGTTTTCATGTTTTTTGTATTTTTAACGTTTTTGTATAATTCGTGTTTTCTCACTTTTTCGCGTTGTTAATGGTTTGTACTTTTTCAAGTGTTTTTTTTTTGCGTTTTTGTGTTTTTCACGTTTGTTCACCTTTTCATGTTTTTTGCCTGTTTTTTTCATATTCTCGTGTTTTGTAACGTTTTCATGTTATTCATATTTTTTCGTGTTTCATATTTTTTGTATTTTTACATTTTTTAACGTTTTCACCATTTTCTCTAAACACATGTCTTGGGGAAAATGTTTTACCATTTTGAAAAGGGTAAAACATTTTCTCTTATTTCTTCCTTCCTTTTCCATTGACTTGTCACTTATTTTCTTTTGAATTATTTTCCTGCCCAAACAAAAACTGGATAATTGGGAAAATATTTTCCTGCAGAATATTTTCTCCAACCAAACAGCGCCTTGAGAACAATAATTAGCTAACTAAACTTACCATACAAAAGATTAGTATATTACCAATAAGAAAATGAAACGAAATGGGTCTAATTGAGGCATGGAGGGGCTTAATTGAATCAACTCAAGTGATAGGGATTAGATTGAAAATAAACAGGGATAAACGTATTATCCCTGATTGGGGATAAATTTGGATTTTTAGGGTTACAAACCATTTGGTTCACCGCCTCCCAACAGCCTCCATCTCCACCCTTCCTTTTCTCTTAACCAGCATAATTGAGAAATTAGAAACCATAGCCGGACACCTTTACTCATGAATATCCACCGTTCACTTCCGTCTGATGTCGAACTCGTCTCTGACGACGGCGATTCAGTTTTCTTCTCACCTCCTGGTCCCTCCGTCGTTGTCCTTCATCACTCGTCTGTCGTCCACGAGCTGTTGCCGCCCGTGACTCGTCTCGGTCTGCCGCTTGCTGCCCTGCCATCATCATAGCTGCTCCTTCCGGCCACTCTGCTCCGCGTTATTGATGACCTTGAAACGGTAAGTTTTTTTAAACCTTTTATATTTAGTTTGGGCTGTTTTTTCTGGTTTAGATCTTTGATTTGGAACTTTTTGTTTTTTTACTTTGTGTAGCTGCGAAGATACAATGGAAGATCCGGTGACGGTGAAATGGGTGAAGGGGAAATACGGTTTGGTGACTCGAAATCTGGTGATACCCCATGGTAAAATAGGTAAAAGATAAAAAAATATAGATCCTACTTGTTAACTGTGATTAATCTAGATTGATTATGATTTTATGTCAATGTTAGTTTATTATATTTTCATAATTTTTGGTTATAGATTTAAAATTTTAATTTAGGTGAAATCTGTAGTTTTAAAAAAGGTTTAGATCAAAACATGCCATTTTTCTTGAAAAGAATTTCTGGAGAAAAGTAAATTTTGAAATATGAAGAACAGATGAATGTTAGTATTGTTAATCTTTAGGGAAGAAAATGTTAGTGATTAGTAAATGATAAATATAAACAGTTACTTACAAGCAGAGATATAAGTTGTATTAACTAAAGTTACTAAGATTAGTAAATAGTTAGTAGCATAAATTTAAAAGTGCATTAAATAAATACATGCATTTAAAGGAGCTGAAAACTAATAGATCTTTGTTAGTGGTTTGCAAAATTAGATCATTTCAAAAGCAAAAGGAATGCTTTCAATCACTGTTTTTATAAACTAGGAATAAAAATACTTAGCTCAAAGCGTTGGAGATTATACTGAAAAAGATGAATTTGTATTGGATTTGGTAGATAGTACAAGATTTAGATTACAATGAAAATATTAAAGAAATCAATCAATCCCTAATTTCTGCCTAAAATATGCTCTTTCTCTCAAATTTGGCCCAAAGCTCTCTGTTTAAAAATTGGCCTCTGATCCCTTTTTTTGAAATTTCGGCCCCCTTATCTCTCCTTTTTTTTTGAATCAGGTGTCTAACCCCTCCATTTATAGATACTCAAAGGTATGGCTGGGATTGAGAAATATTGTCTTTTTACTTGACTCTCTCCTGCTGCCTTTGTGTGCCTTTGTCCATACTCAAAGGTGTGGCTGTTTTCAAGATGCAGTATATCTGTCTGTTGTGATAGTAGCTATTATCTGTTTTCAAGATGGAGTGGCTGTTTCCAAAGATGTTGAATTTGTCATTTTCTCCTTTTTAAATCCAAACCAACTAATGCATTTGTCTCTTTGTAATTTCAGAATGCAGTGGTTGTCTCTTGTAAATGGTGAATTCTGCTTTTGAAAATTGGCTTGGGTTGGGTACCCATTTGACTTGAACTTTATGTGGACCCGACCTCATCTTGGTATATACTTTGACCCATTTCTGACTTGAACTTCATTGATGTGGATTTGGACCCGAACTTGATATGGATTGTGACCCGAACTTGATGCGGATTTTGACCCATTTCTGATTTGGATTTGGTCTTGAGTGAAAAGATGACATTATCATTATTTATTAATAAGGGATCTTATTTGAATTCCAACTCTTATCTAATGATTTAGATATGAATTATTAATTCATTTTGTCATTACTTAAATTTGAAATCTGGAAATTAATTATATTCTAAATATAGTGTATAATTAAAAATTATCTTTAAAGCTATATGGGTGCTTTCTATGTTTACTTTGTAATTAGGGGATGGGCTACAGTGATTCGATCGACCTTTGGGTGTCCTCGCGTCTCCTGGTTGTCGTCTCTGTGCGGGGAGCGGTCCATGCGAATACTCCGTCGATCAAGACAGTTAGATATCCAAGGAGACTTATCTAAGGAAATATTCGAAGAGAGATGGGGTTACCCGATAGTGTAGTTAGGAGGGAGTCGGAAAGATCAGATCCCCCTCTTCTCCCTGTCGTGGGTATTTATAGATGGCTTCATGGGCCCTGTTTTTGGGCCTAACTCATATTCCGGATCAAGTAGTCCCCCCCCCCCCCCCTCCGGCGAACAGGTGTGGCGAGTATTCCATGCGATCGGCGAACTGAGTGTCTTGAATTGATGTGATTATTTCGGCGAGAATCGGAGTAGCGGATAGCTGACCGCTGTGATTCTGAAGAGACACCTTAACTTCCGTGCCTTTTACTTTAGGCGCCACTGTTGTAACATTAAATGCAATATTGATTTCTCCCTACACGCGCCGCCAGACGCATTGGAAATAGTGTTTTGCCGGCTACTTTATTTTTGTCTCCTTATAAATATTGGAGGGTGGATTTCTTTTTCCTTCCTTGCTTTGCGATTTTTCTGGATTACTCTTGTGCCTGGAGATTTCATCTTTGCGAAAGTGGGTTTGCCGTTCGTCTGATCGTAAGTTGGAGATTTTCGCCGATGCAGTTCTTTTCTTTTGTCGTTTTGGTGGAGCTAGTTTCTAGCCGAGTCTCGTTGTGCTTTTGTTGAAGGTCAGTTATACCTTGTTAATTTTACTTGTTTTGTTTTTCTATTTTCTTTAGGGAGAGGGAGTATGTCGGAGGGTTCTTCCCGGGGAACCTTAAGACGTTTACCGCCTGTTGCTCTGGGTGATTTTACGCTGCGTGACACGTCGCAGACTCGGTCGTTGAAGAGGAAGAGGCGGATCGAATCGGAAGGGGAAAGCAGTTCCCTTGCTGTAAAAGCGAAGAAGAAGAAAGCGGTCGTGGTTAGGGTTGTCCCGAGTGGGGAGAGATCTGTGGGTGGCGTTCGCCCCGGTGTTCTTGAGGTTGTTGTAGTTGTGCCAGATAATTTGATAACACCGACGCGCCATTTGGGTACGTTGTACGAGGATATGAGGTCTAAACTGTGGACGAGGCAGTCGGGTGCCGCGGGGACCGACGGCAGGCACTTCGAGCGAGCAGAGCGCCCGAGGAGGCCTGAGTCGTTTGCTGTTGAGGATGCCCATAGCATAATTGTTCCTGCAGACTTGGCATCTATCTCCGCGGTGTATCGGATAGGTCAGCCGTACGAATTGGCTGCATTGGACAAGGATGACCGGGCTCATTATTCTGGTGGAGCTAACGAATTAATGGTCTACGAGGAGCAGTTTGAGTCGGGAATGCGGCTCCCCCTTCTTCCTCTCTTTGTGGAGGTCTTGAAGAAATATGACATTTGTCCTGGTCAGATTCATCCGAATGGATGGCAGATGATGGTTGCTTTCTATTCGCTGTGTCGGTTCGCGGGGTTTCGGGCGACTGGGCTTGCGTTCCGGTAGTTCTTTCGACCAAATAAGGGACCGAGGTCACAACATGTGACCTTTTCCCATAAAAAATTTAAAGTCCTCGGGGGGCTCAGAGATAAGGTTAACGAGTTTAGGCATCAGTTCTTTCTCGTTTGGAAATTGGACGGGGATTTCCCATTCCGAGTGGTATGGAATGGTGATCCTAATAGTTGAGGCCGCGGGCGATGTTGGAATCGGAGAGTCAGTTGGTGAAATATTTGAAGAATTTGCCGTATGGGAAAGATCAGTAGCAGGATGTGGATGAACTCATCGGGCATTTCCTTGCTTCGGGTTATTATATCTGGAATCAGTGGCGAATGGCTCAGTTACGGGGACGGGTGGCGTCCGACTTTGAAAAGTGGAAGAAAGGATACAGCTTCTCCGTCGGCGAGCTTGCGGAATTGGAAGCTATAACCGTGAATATTGCTGTAGTAGGCGAGGAGCGTGAGGGGTCTAGTTGTGAATGTGATTTTTGTCTTTTGTGTAAAATTTGTGTGTAGTCTCTGATTGTTTTTGTGTATTTGCAGGTGCTGGGGATCCTCGGGTCAGCATGGACTTTGATCCCGATGAATTTGGCGTTGGCATCGAGAACACCGAGGAAGCTTTTGCTGGTGCTTCGGCTTCTCTGGCCTCATTTTCATCCCTCGAGGATGCAAACCAAGTGATTTAGAGTATGGGCGGGGTGCTTGCCGTAGTTGATGATGGGAATGTGGCGGCGGAGGTCCCCAAGGGGCTTCCCGTCAAAGAAAATGAGCTGGTCAAGGTGGGGGAGCAGCTCGAGATTGTTCCTGATGATATCTTGACGGATGAGGGATTGATTGAGGCCGCGTTGTCTCGTAAGCGAAAAGCGAGTAAGGGCAAGGGAGTGATGGGGAGCGAACAAGGAGGGTCGACTGCTCCCGAGGGTGCTGGTGGTGCTAGCGAGAGTTCGAAACGAACACGCTCCGAGGTCGAATTGCTGGAAGATCTGGTTGACAGGGTGGGCGACCATCCTGAGATGGTGAAGAGAATGGATATGAAATTGGCGACGTATCGTGAGTTATTATGGGGTTGTCGGTACATTCGGACATGACGACGTCGGACTTATCCCGGGCGATGGCCCGGGTTGCCAGGATTTAGGAGAGCTATTTCGGATGGATGGTGCTTCGAAGATCAATCTGGGTTTGGAGACCTTGTCGGCCCTTGGTGTGGTAAGTTTCGCTTAATATGTTGATTACTTTCCTGCTGGCTAGTCCCATTAAATTGTTTTGTTTGCAGGCTATTGATGATGCGAACATGGTGTTCGACATGTGCGTGAATGATGAAAAATTATTTCGGGAGATGGAGCAGGGTTTGCGGAATGCTGTGGCTGAGCTAGAGATGGAGAAGGCGAAGTCGGCCAGTGCCAACGAGCTGCTCGAGCGTCGTGACGTTCAGATTGCCAGTTTGTCCAGCCAGCTGGCGGATGAAAAGAAGAAGAATGTTGAGCTGTTGCAGGGGCTGTCCCGCGATGCCGAAGAGCTGCGGCGCCGTAGATTGCTGCTGAGGTTGGATGTGCCTTGGACTCGTCGGCTGCAATCGAATTTGTCGGACAAGACCCTGCAGCTTGCTAAAGTGGTTGAGGAGAGAGGACATGCTCAGGTGGAGAACGAGAGACTCCGTCGGGAACTTGAGGTGGCGCAGAAAGAGGCGGCTGATCTGCGCGCCTTTGCCAAGCAGCGCGAGGAGAAACTCGTAAAGATGGACCGAATGATGTTGATCGCTGCCGTACATGGTGCTAGGTATGAGGTTCCTCCTGAAGTGATATTTTCGCCGGATGTCTTCGACAAGGAGGCCTAGGCCAAGGCTGTTGCTTTTTGCGGGCGCTTCAAGAAGAAATAAACCAAAATAGCTTATCCTTTTGTTATGTCTCTTTTGTAATGATGTAATTGTACTTTTTGGATCTTTGTAATGATGTCTACTTTTCTTGAATTGTCTTTCATGTCAAATCTGCCTGGGCTATAAATGGGGGCCGGTTTTGCGGTTGATTTGGGCGCTTTTTTTTTTTGCTAAGTCTTACTCTTTGTTATTTTGTTAGCTATCCTGTTGCCCTTATGTCTCTTCGGGATATCGTCGATCCTGCGCGGGTGCTCGAAGTGCAGAAAGCGATATTGGCGATGCCACACCCTTATGTGTATTGTCCGCCGAATGAGGATCATGACTCGGAAAGAAAAGCTCGATATGCCTCTCCGGTGTGGATGAGGCGGGGTTCTAGCTCGCAAAAAAGAACTATGGAGAGTGAGAGTTCTATGCTTTATACTAGGGTCGGTGACGAACTCGTGCGAGGTGGCTGTACGCTCGTTTTCTTCGACTGAGAAGAAAATTAGGTCACAAGAAGGTATTGGTTACCTCAATCCTGACGAGACGGTTGTTCCTGTATTGAATCCTCATCCTTCGTGGATTAAGAGGCTTCTGGCCGATGAGCTGGAGAGGGTAATGAACTTGCCTCATGAAATGGAGTACCGACGAGTGGGGCGCCATGCTTCTCCGACTCATCTGTATGGTCCGACGTTCGTCGATCCTTTGAAGCCTCGAAGCGTGGTGTTTCTTGAGTTTGCTAGGCAATGTAGCCTTGGTCCCGTTCCGGCCAATCCGAATCATCGTGTGACCCATGTAGGCAAGGCATGCTTGTACCATAGGCAGAATGGTCATAACACCGATGAGTGTGCCGATTGGCGAGCCGTGCACCTAGATTTGATGGATGATGAGGCCATCCCTAACCCCGACCGTGTCAATGCCTTTCCCTAGTGGGAGTTCGATTCCTGTGTGATGTTCGCGGTTGTATTGCAATAGATGTATGAAATTTGGACCTGTGTTTAATGGAATCTGTTATGCTGTTCGTTTTGACCTCCGGAATTTATTTTCTTGATATGTGGTTATAATATTGATGTGCCTATGTAGTTTGATATTTGCCCAATTCGTAATAACATAGATCTGGCGCGAGGGCCTTATCGGGTAGCGGTGTTTTGCGCAATTACGTGACTGCTAGGAGGCGTTTGAGATGCTCGAGACGCCTTGTTATTTAGTGAGGACCCTATCGGGTAGCTCGTGTTTTGGGTAGTCGGTAATAACATGGGGTCACTACAACAAATCACCACTTGCGCCACGGTTAAAATTGTGGCCCAAATGTAATATTTCCGTGGCTATGCTATTTAGCCACGAAAATTTCAAATGGTTACTCCTGTGGCGCAAGTGAGCGTGGCTAGGTAATTGCCACGAAAAAATAATGGTCGTGGCGTATTTTGATTTTTATACCATGGGAAAATTCGTGGCCAATCATATATCTTTGACACGAGTAAAATCGTGGCAAGAGTAAAATACCCATGGCAAGACCTAACAACCTGTGGCAATCTATACCAGTTAGCCACGAGGATAACCATGGCAAAAATAAAATACATCTCACTAGAAACCTTACTTAGCCACGAAAATAACCGTAGCAAACTTAATCAAATTTTAGTAATTTATTTTTTTATAAATTTCTAATTTTTAATTTCTTTATTATTATTATTATTGTACATTAAATCATTTAGAACAAAAGAATAGAAAACAAATAAATCTAAATTTGAACGATCCTTAATGAAAAACAAATAATTATTAAATGAACATTAATCATTATATTATTCAACAATGAAATTCTCAGCAACATCAAAAAATCTCCTAATTCGAAGAAATTATATTAACAAATTCCCAGTTAGATATAATGCATACAAATAACAATGGAAAAAATCGTAGAGTCAGCTTTTCCAAGTTTAAATGTATCCTCGATCCACCAGCTCCTCAGCTCCTTGTTGATTCCTACATATCCCAAATAATCATCTGTTAAGAGAAAAATTTTTTTTAGTATGATATGACTAAAAATAATGTTAGTGTATGAAACCAGTACTCCATTTTTATTGGCAATTGTATTCTCGTGGTTTTGAAAATATAAAATCACATGACCATTAACCAATAGATTGACCAAGTACCAGTTACAAATAAATTTAGAATATAAAACCTCAAACACCTTAAACAATTTTGACCATGTATTTGACAAAATTCCAATTATATAACCCAAAACATGAAAATGTTACAGCAATGCAGATAGTTCAAAAATATAGAAACCAACCAGGATGATAAGAATTAACATTAGCTCCCATTTTAATCGAAGTTCTAGCAACATTTAACAATCCAGAATTCATGTTCATCACAATAAGAGGAGTTTTCCCAATTTTTATCAATCAACTGCACCCAAACGGATGCTTAAAATCCTCAACTCTCTCCAAAGAAAAGCAGAATTTCAAATAGCAAAATCAACTAATCCATCACTCAATGATAAATTAGAAACGTAATTATAGGTTGAACAACTGCAAAAAGCAAATAAAAAGTCAATTTATGTAAGATTTCCGATGAAATTTTATCAGTGAACACTAACTTATTTTAATAAAAGGATTATAACGTCAAACTGTCCGAGTCGCAATTTGCTACCAAAATTGATTATCTCAGCCAAGGACAATAGTTGATTTCCCTCACCATCTAGTTGAAATTGGATTCAAATTGAAAAAGACCCACAAAATAAAACTCTCCGAATAACTGTTCTCGTCGTTCATAGTAGTCAACTTGAGAGTTTGCTTAATGAAAAGTAACATTAACATCTTGAACTTGGTGAAGGACAATAGGAAGAAAATCTTATTTCAAGTAGACAGTGCACAACAAATTAATGCAATGGTAAACCAGAGATAAAAAAAAGAACTTTGTAGATTTCAGCAATGACATGTTTATTAGTCAATTCCAATAAATGAAATGAACCGAAAAGTGAAACATAAAAAGAAGAGGAAAGTAGAAAAGTACCGTAGGGAGGTATTGCTGGTGTAAGAAATCAAGATGCAAGTTTTACCAATGGCCCCATCATCGACGCCGCAGACAATCTGGATGATACGACACAATTTTGCAAAATAATGGTTGTAATTATATTCTCAAATTAAAGTTGGAGCTATAAGAATTCCCAATCTATGTTAAAGCAAAAACGAAGCATGCTCTTACGATGAGGTAAGGGCTCACTATGCCCTGTCTCAAAAGAAAGGAACCAACTCATCTGCGAAAGAAACAAACCAACTCGCCTGCCTATTTCATTCCAGGGGAACAACAACCGGAGTAAGGACCCCAACATTTTGGAAGATATCTTGAGAAAAGGTTTTAGCACCAGCGTTTCCTATAAGTACTCTAGTTTATTTGGAGTATCCAAATGTTGTAAGGATGTAGACTTATTGGGAAAAAGGAGGGAAATCACTTTGAGGTCTTGTTTTAGAGAAATAAGTGGCTCACAAGGAATGGAACGAAACATTTTCTATTGGATCTCGAAGTCCTCATATAGCATTTCTTCTAATCCTAGCCAGGTGATAACTTGTAGGAATGACATAGTGCTAATCCATGTTCTACACGGCTAATGAAGCATCCTTTTTTAATCTCATTATGACTTGGTCGTTCGGAAGAGATTCTTTCTCGAGCATAATTGATTCCCTTTCTTTCTTTTCAACCTCCCATGAGCCAGTAGAGATGGCTTTATTTCCCTTCATGTCAGGACTGATGAAATCCTCCAATCATTAGGCTGAGATCTGCGATTCAGTCGAGGAAATTTCCCTCAAGCTGACTGCTTTATCAGTTCAAAAAGAAAATGATTTATGGTATGCAGCTCTGTAAGGTGCCACCTACAGAATCTCCCCAGACCTTCAGCACAGAAGATTGAAAACCTCAGCGCGCTAGCTCCTACCAAGAAGACATGGTTGGCGAGGATGGTGTTCCAGGATACTTCCTTGTGCCTGCATAAAAAACACAGCTAAAGTAAATGCTCGGCACATTTAGATCTACTAAGGAAGGGATTACTGTTCACTCCCATCGAAGCAGCTTCAAGCCATCTTTATTCTTCGAGACACTTATCAAGAAGCGAAACCTTTCACTAAATGGAACTGTTACTTTAAAAAAATGCTTGCTCAAAAGAAAAAAAAATCAATCTTCCCATTAAAGTCGTCAATTAAAGCAACAAACAACTCTCTTCTCAAAGTCAAAGTAATAGAGAGATATTTTTATAGTTAAGCTTCTATCAATACAATGAAATAATCGTCCACTCATATTTGTTTGTCAGATAGAAAACAAATTAGACACCAAAAAGCCCTACTTTAACTTTAACTTTAAGGGTGGGTCGTACTTGATGATAATTGTGTGAGGGCATATGCAAAGCATAAGAAAATCACCACCATTATTGCATAGAATATAATTTCTAGACTTGAGCACTTTTGTCATGTCATTAACTAAAATGTGATATAACCATATTATGCTCTAAGCTTAATAACTTCCTCATGTATTAATCATAGGATAAAAGAGAGGCATTAGATCTACCAGTTTATTAAATTACACCATATGCAACTCATTTCTCACTCTACTCGTTTAATATTAATATTACACAACATTTTAGATGAAGAGAAATTGACCGACTCTAAACCTTGGTCCGCAAATATGTATATAACATCTAATTAAGCAGAAAATCAATTTACCAATTTTCCTTCTAACTATGCCACAAACTCTGCTAAATTCAAACGCACTGATGGTAAAAGTAATAATCATAGAAGAATCAAATGAGTTTAAATTATTATCAACATTTAGTAAATGGGAAATGAAAAGGAAATACATCTAGCCAATTCATTTGCAAACAAATGTTGGGAATTTCACATTATCTGGTGCAAAAATTCAACATAGTCCACAGTGGAACTGGGCAAGCTCAACAGGATATGCATTTTAAGGCTGCTCCATTGCAAAAATAAAGATAAAAAAACCCACATTTTCTAGAAATAGCACAGCAAGTAGAATATACTCAAATTTCTCAATTTTAATAGCCAACATAAAGCTACATCTTCTTGTTGAGATCATATGAGAGAACGAGATGATGTGTTATGCAAGGCATGTGGGGTTTCATAGGATGATTTGGACCAAAGTAAATGCTACCAGCATCAACTGCAATATCAAATCCCAGTAAAAAGAGAGAAAAACCTCTAGACAAAATTAAATGCCAAGTAATTCGAGTATTTGAACGCAATAAACACCAAAATAAAAAACATAGTGAACAATACTTCACTACAAGATTATTTCTTTCTAAACAGAATGTGAAGCAGGTTGTAATCTAAGCATAGTTGAGCAAAGGGTTTATAATTAAAAGCATGGACTGTTTCTCTCAATTATTACCTTCATGCGCTAGAATCGCAGCCAATCCAAGCAAATAATCATGTTCATGAGTATATATATCCTAATCTACAAAAGACAAAAGTAAAACTAAAACTAGAGTATGTTAGGGTTTTAAGTAGATAGAAAATATGTACCTTCATTTAGGGTTTTATGCAACAATTACCTCCCGTAAGAATCATGTAGTATGTTTTGGGACCTAATGATGAGATGTTGAGAGAGAATCTGAAGAATCTGGATTGAAGTCCATGAAACATGTCGAATTTGTCAAAATGGAGAGTCTAGTCGGCCGATGGAAAATCCTCTTATAGTTCAAAATTTGTGGAATTAGGAGGCCATATTTGTGATTAGGATTTAGAATCTCAAATAAATTAAGAAAGAGAAAAAGAGACGAAGGGGAACGTGGATGATGAGAATAAAACAGAATGAGGAATTGTGTGGGAGGGGTTTGTGGGATAGGGCTAGGAAAATGAGAGACGCAATTAGGGGGAAACAGAGCGTGAGGGAACTTTCTCAAAAGATAAAAAGCGGGAAAGGAAAATTGGAGGAAATAATAAATTTGTGGATGTAATGGTTGAAACGAATAAAAAAAAGCCAAAAATATAATATGTTGAAAATAATTTTAAGATAAGTAATAACATATTAATTATTGAAATTTATTTTAGAATAAGTAATTTTATTGCTACGAAATAAATTACTCGTGGCTTAAGTAATTTTATGCCATGCATAAATAGATTTGGCCACAAAAAACCATTTATCGTGGCGAAATTCGTGGTATAAGTGTATGTTTGCCACGAAAAAAATTTATCCGTGGCATAAATATAACAAGAGATCATATATTTGTAGTGGAATTTGTTTTTCCCGTGGCTAAACTAAAACATGCCACGAATTTTAAATACATGTGGCATAATTCGTGGCGCAAGTGATGATTTGTTGTAGTGGGTTGATTACGCGATTGTGAAGAGGCGTTTGAGATTCTTGAGACGCCTTGTTATTTAGCGAGGACCCTATCGGGTAGCTCGTGTTTTGGGCAATCAGTAATAACATGGGGTTGATTACGCGATTGCGAAGAGGCGTTTGAGATCCTCGAGACGTCTCGAAAAATGCTTGGAGATAAATATTCGTCTTGAATTATTATTGATGAGTTACACGAGCTACTGATAATATTCCAACTATTATCGAAAACCATTCCGTCTAATGAGGCGATTCTGTAGGCCCCGTTATAGAGGTCCATATCGATCTTGTAAGGCCCTTCCCATGTCTGTTCGAGTTTGCCCTTGGCGAGCGGGGATTGAGCGGCGGCCGCATCTCGGAGCACGAGGTCCCCTACTTGGAAAATGCGGGGCCGGACCCGCTTATTGTGGTATCGAGCTATGCTTTGTTTATGGGTCGTGATGTGGAGCAGGGCATTAAGGCGCTCTTCCTCCAGTCGCTCGTTGGCTTCAGTAAGTTCCGCGTTGTTGTTAGCTTCCTCGAAAGTGATTTGCTGAGGAGAACGAAGGATGACTTCGGATGGTGCCATTGCTTCTGCCCCATAGGTTAGGAAAAAAGAAGTGCGTCCGGTGGCGGAGTGCGGGGTTGTACGATATGACCACAATACTGCTGGGATGTGGTCAGGCCATGCTTGTCCTTTGTCAAAAAGGCGTGCTTTTATTCCTCGCAGGATTGTCTGGTTGCTTACTTCAGTGAGTCTGGTACTTTGAGGATGCGCAACCGAGGTGTAGCGACCTTTGATACCCCATTCCACGCAGAACTCGCGGAATTGATTGCAGTCAAATTGTCGCCCGTTATCTGTGATGAAAGAGTGAGGGACTCCGAATCTGTATATTATTGTTCGTTTGAGAAAGCTTATGATGTTCTCGGCGGTTATCTTGGCGATAGCTTTTGCCTCGATCCACTTTGTGAAGTGATCAACTGCTACTATTATGAAACGCTTTTGTGCTAAGGCTATCGGAAAACGACCGAGCAGATCCACTCTCCATATGGCGAAAGGCCAAGGTGTGACGATGCTTTTGAGCGGAGCCGCCGGCGCGTGGTGAGTATTTGCGTGTACTTGACATACTTGGCAGTTGCGAACTAGTCGCATTGCATCGGAGTCCATGGTCTGCCAATAAAGTCCCTGCAGGCGGGCCTTCTTCGCAATTGACTGAGCTCCCTGATGCGAGCTGCATACGCCCTGGTGTATCTCCTTCAGACAGTGATCTCCTTCTTCCTCGGATATACAACGCAACCAGGGGTGTCCGGATGATTTCCAATAAAGGAGGCCATCATGCATTGCGTATCGCCAGGATCGCCGAACTACGAGGGATGCCTGCGTCCTGTCCTCTGTCAGGGTTCCGTCTTCTAAGTATCTGATTATTTGACTTCTCCAACCGTTCTCTACTACGTCTGCCGTGTCGATCTGTAGAGAGCACTGTGCTCTGATGGCCGGGGCCTCGGCGGTTTCGATAAGAGTCTGCGGGTCACTAGACTGCTCACCTGCTGCGAGAGCGGCAATGGAGTCTGCCTCTTCATTTTCCTCTCGCGGTACGAGTGTAAGAGTAAAAGTGACTCCCTTGTTCTTGAGATCCTCGAGCAGGGACTTGGCGAGCTCCAAGTATTGACACATCGTTGGGTCTTTTTCTTTGTAAGTGCCGCTGACGTGGTTGACGACGAGCTTGGAGTCTGAATATATGGTTAGGTGCCCTGTCACCATTTTCCTCCTTGAGATATTGCCAGATCTTAGCGTTCTCCTCCTACAGGTTTTGGTGCTGCTCCATAACTTTCATCTGAGCCGCCGTGTGAATGGCCTGGGTCGTCTGAAAACCCCGTATGACGCTGAGGAGTTGTGCCGTGTCGTACGCTCCTTCCTCTTCGAGATCCACTTTCTCCATCAGCGGGGCCAGGTTCCTAGGAGAAATTGGGGTAGACAGCGCAGGCCGTGCTTCGCCGGTCATGGAACTAGTTGCTGCTGCGCTCGGTACTCCGGCAGGTGTGCGCTCGGTAGTCCATGTTCACCGCACCAAATAATTAGGGGATGGGCTACAGTGATTCGATCAGCCTTTGGGTGTCCTCGCGTCTCCTGGTTGTCGTCTCTGTGCGGGGAGCGGTCCCTGCGAATACTCCGACGATCAAGACAGTTAGATATCCAAGGAGACTTATCTAAGGAAATATTCGAAGATAGATGGGGTTACCCGATAGTGTAGTTAGGAGGGAGTCGAAAAGATCAGATCCCCCTCTTCTCCCTGTCGTGGGTATTTATAGATGGCTTCATGGGCCTAGCTTCTTGGGCCTTTGGGCCCTGCTTTTGGGCCTAACTCATATTCCGGATCACTTTGTTTTTGACAAAGTAAATTTTACTTTGTTTTTTCTACCATTGGATGAGTTTACTTTATCAAAGTTCATCACCATGATGGTGAAAAAAACAAAGTAATGTTTATTTTGTTAAAAACAAAGTAAGCATAGCCTAACCCAGCTATATGAATAGCTCAAAATTAATTTTGTAATCATAATTTATATTTAAAGTACAAACATTTTCTAATATGATTTCACAATTGATAAGCTGGAGAATTAATCTAACCATTTAGATATAAATTGAGTTTAACTAATAAATTTGAAATATAACCATTCTAAAAAAATCATATTTGGAATACAACAAATTATATCTCAAATATAATTTATAACCTGAAAAATATTTCTATTCCAATGAATCACATCTCGAATATAATTTGATAATTATACTGAGATATAAAGAATTGGTATAAAATATAATTTTCTTAATAAATTATACTTGTAATAGAAAGTTTGCGTTTCTAATATAGTTCACGAATTTATTAGAATTCCAAATATAATCAGTTAAAATTTTAAAAAAATACCCGGACAAAAATGGGTATCTACACCCTGGATGAAGAACTTTGAATTAACGTTGGCGAATGCCCATCAACGTCCTGCCTGTCCCCCTAGGGGATTCCTTTCTTTGTACAAAAGCCACGTGGAAAGGGGTTTCCGTCTTCCCCTCCCCAAGTGATGGGAGAAATCCTTGACTACTTTGGAATCATCGTCAGCCAGCTGCATCCAAACGGCTGGTTGGATGTAGCTCTGGATGCTTTTTGGCATCCAATTTGGGGGTACACCTTACTCCTCGAGTTTTTCGATCCCTCCATAAGCCTTCTAAGCGGAAAAGTGAATCCTTTATAACTTTCGTTAAGTTTAGAGGCTATTCGTCTTTTAGTGATAAGATGTCTAATGTTCATCTCTGGGACGAAAAGTTCTTCTTCGTCAAGCTGAAAGAGGGCGAATCTTTGGGATTCCTAGCGAATTGGAACCACAAACCTCAACATATGGCTGGCGATTTGATTCAATTGACTCCCCTTGAGGAAAATGTGGCGAATCTCATGAGGAGTATCAAGACGGATTTCTGGACATACGCTGATGCCTTAGAATTTATGATGAGCGGGGTTCCGTTGGTCTGCCGAGTGGGGACTCAGATCAACTATGTGAATTTTACCCAACTTGATGAAGGTACCTTTATTCTTCCTTGAACTTTGATTATTTTATTGTCCCCTTGTCAGGGAGTTGTCTCAAGCCAGTTGCGCCCTTGTAGAGAGGCGAAAGAAGATGAAAGAGCTGGAGGCAAAGAAGGATGTGCCGGTGGCGAATCCCAACAAGAAGGACGGGAAACGCCTTTTAGAAGGTGCTCCACTTCCTGCGTGCAAGAAGACGAGGGCGGCTCCCGCGGGTGGAGCAAAGCTGCTGGCTGATGCCTCAAGGGCGGGAAAGCCCAAGATTGATTGGTTGGGCTTTAATCAGGAACAGGTACAGTTCTTCCCTCTTACTCTGCTTTTTGTTATGGGTCCTAATTCCTGCTTTTTCCATTTAGGTGACCAAACCAGACTTAGGGAAGTACTGGTTCACCAAATATGGAGAAAAGGGAACCCTTGAGAGCGAGTCGGTCATAAATGACTTGGATGAAGCCATTGGTCAGCTGGGAAAGGTGCAGGAGAGCCGAGCCAAGTACTCTGGATCCGCCCATGCTAAGATGGGAAAAATGGATCTTCTTACGGTAAGTTTCTCATTGTTTCATATTTTTGGATGAAAGAATGATCTCAGTTTTGTGGACCTTGTTTTCTAAATGATCCCTTTTTTATCAGGCATATGCCCATATGTGCACAATGGAGGCGGATCTTCTCCAAGGTGTAGCCGATAAAGCCACTATCAAGAAGTTGGAGAATGAAGTGGTCGTCATCAGTGCCAATGCGACTACCTCCATAGCTCTTAATGAGAGTAAGAACGCCAAGATCCAGGAGCTGGAGAAGAAAATAGCCGAGGATGTTAAGGATCACAAGGCTGCTTTGTTGAATATGGAGATTGTCGCACCCTGGCTTCCGGTTTTCAGGTCGGGGTCCGTGGCCGGCTCGATCCGCCTTTCTCGTGTTTTAGGGTTTCGAGTCGCCACCAATCATCACTTGGGAATACATGTGCGAGCGTGATTGGTCGCCCTATCTGTTTGGATTGACTCTGTATGGTTTGGTTTTGATAAGGACGGTCTTCGGAGAGATTTAGGGTTCGTTTTTCCGGTTACGTGTAGGGAAGAGATGTGATCTCACCCTACCCCACCCGACGTATCGGTACTATTGTGATATTACGTGTTTGCTATTTGCTTTGCTTTGAATTATCGATATAAGTCAGGTACTCACGCGTGTTTTGGGGTTATTTTAGCATCTAATTCTAATGACGTTTTCACATCGATTAGAATTAATTTGGTTATGAATTCGAATGCCGTTTTCACATCAATCCGAATTAATTTGATTATGGATTCGAATGACGTTTTCACATCGATCCGAATTAATTTGGTTTATGAATTCGAATGACGTTTTCACATCGATTCGAATTAATTTGTTTTATCTTTTATTGATTCGAAATAACATTTTGAATTGATTTATTATTTTTTTTTAAATTACGTGTATAGCATACACGTAATCGTATTTTATTGAATTAAAATTCAATTTTATTTTACGCATATCACATATACGCTAAAAAATATGAATTTTAATGAAGGACATTTTCAAATATATTATTGAAATTCAACTTCAGTAATGCAATAAATATATATAAAGTATAAACAAATTAATAATAATCTTTTACACATATGGAAAATAATTTTACCTTGAACAAAGGTGAAACTAGATTAGGCAGCAAACTCTAATTGCATTTTATGAATTAATTTAAACTACCTAAATAATAATATAATAATATAAGTGAAGTTAAAAATTGATGGATAGTAAAAAGCAATGTTATCAGAACCGGACCGGACATCGAACCGGATTGGTGATTGGGTCACGAGTCACTTGGTCAGACCGGATGGCTTGGATTGGTCGAACCGGATGACGTAATAAATAAATAAATAATATATTAATTATATTTATATATTAAAATTATATTTATATTATGATAATAGTCTGATATAATATCCACAAGAGACACAAAAGTTCATATACACAATAATGTAATATAATATCCACAACAGACAAAAGTTCATATCCAGAGGCAGAACAAAAGTTCACTTTAATAAATTAAATACACAAAAAATTTACTGATATGATAAATAAATCCACAAAAGTACACTTTAATAAATTAAATACACAAAAGTTTACTGATATGATAAATAAATCCACAAAAGTTTACTTTAATAAATTAAAATTACTGAAATGAAATGAACACAAACCTGGAGGCAGAACAAATCCGACCGGTAGCAGAACAAAGGACGGAACAGAGCGGAAGAGAGGCGGAGTCGCGGCGGAAGTAAGGCAGAGTCGCAGCAGAAGAAAGGCGGAACAGGGACGGAGTCGATCGGTGTAGCGGAGTCACTCGATCGGTGGAGGCGCGGACTCAAGGGATGGAGGAGAGGAGGCAGAGGATCGATTTCGTTTTTACTAGAACTTAGGGTTTATTTTTTCCTTTTCTTTCTTTCTGATCTAATCTCTAACACATTTTTTTTTGACTTTTACTAATTTACCATTTTAATTTCAGAATTTTTAAATCAAAATTTTAAGTTTTAAAAAAAAATAAAAAAAAAATGAAAAACCGGGGTCACACCGGTTCCCAGGCTGACCGCCGGGTACCGGGTCAACCCCGGTTCTCTCCGGTTATTTGATTATTCAAATAACCGGAGTGGCTCGGACCGGTTTTCTGGCCGGTTCCCGGTCCGACTGGTCCGACCGGCCGGTCCGACTGGTCCGACCGGCCGGTCCGGTCCGAGCCTGCTAACATTGGTAAAAAGGGATTAGAATGCACTAAAAAAAAAAATCAAATGTGTTCAGTTAAGTATGTTGGGCCGAAGTTGGGTTATAAACTTGGAAGAATTCAATTGAGACAAATCTGGATTAGCAGGGATCAAATAAAAATAGACAGAATTATGGAGGGTTAGAAAAGTAAAATACCCATTATATATTTATCCTTATTTTCTGATTTCCAGCCACATCTCCTTCTTCTTTCTCTGCCATTCTCTTGAAATCTGAAACTCCACCCATGGCTTCCATAACCGCTTCCGTTTTCTCCCATTGCTGCCGGCGACTCAACGACGGTGGCGCTTCCCTTTTCTCCTGTATTGGGCTTCTTCGATCGACGGTGACAGTTGCCTCAACGGTGGAGGATTGGCGAACGGCGGAGACTCCTCGGTGAGTGTTCACTTCGTTTTCTTCGTATCTTCTCTCCGATTCTCCTCTTTTGCTTAGATCCCCGTATTTGCGGCCCAGATCTAACATTAGCGTTTTTATTTTCTTTTAGATCTCTGTGATTCCTGGTGACCGGAGTATGGAGAAGGATGAAGGAGGTCTCTCACCAACGGTTTCTGGCGAATGGAGATACAGGAAGAGGCCGGAAAATACAGATCCGTTATAGGGAAGAAGCCATTGATGAAAAAATTTGTTTTTATTAAATTTGATCGATCTGATATTTTTATAAAGGTTTTCTGTTGTTTTCGGTTGATTATTTGCTTAAACACAAAACAAAGATTTCTAAATAAAAGCCATTTACACAAGATGATTTTCTGAAACTAATTAGCTTTTTAGAACAGATATAATTTTTTATAAAGTCAATATTACAATATAAATTGTAACCAAAGTCAATATTAACTTTAACTTTAATATACGATGTTACATCATAATTTGCAATTCAGACTTTAGACGTTTCTAAATATAGTTTACGACAAATAAATAAGCATTGAAATGTTAATTCGATTGATTGACATCTGAACTTTAATTAATAAATTATAATTCGAATTCAAGCAAATTCATTTTTATTCAAAATACGAGGAACACATCTCGAATAAAATTCATAATAGGTTAAAATTATACCTTTTTTTTTTTTAAAGAATGAAAGAATAATATTAAGAATCAGCCCTGAGGGCAGGAATCAAAAACCGGGGTGGTACATTCCACCATTCCCCGCAACCAGACATAGAACCAATAGCACGAGCTAACACATAAGCCGACTGGTTCGCTGATCGTTTAACAAAGTTAACCTTACATAGCCTAATATCCCGTAGGATCTTTTGACAGTTTGAAATAATTCTTCCAACAATACTATAACCGGGTTTGTCCTGTTGAAGAGTAGTGACCAGCACCTGGAAGTCCGATACAATCTCCACATTCGACCATCCTCGACCTTTCAGCCAACCCAGCACTTCTCGCAGCGCCATAGCCTCAGCGGTAAAGCCATCGCACGGCTTGTCCATTATCCCACACCGCCCAACTACAAACTGGCTCTCATCATTTCTCACCACCATTCCATAGCCAATCTGCCCAGTGTTAGTAAAGACTGCAGCATCAACATTTACCTTGGTGTTACCAGGCCTCGGGGGTATCCAAATAGCCGGCGCAGGACGTGCAGGCGGATCAATCGATTTGTGTAGGAGAGTTTGCGCCCTTTGCCAATTTCGATAGAAAACAGCAGCTTCGCTATAGCAATTCTGCGCAGGCAACTCCACATTATTCCACACCCACTCGTTTCTGCTTTTCCATATCGACCAGCAGGTCATAGCAGCCAGTTCCAAGTTGCACCTGCTTGCTGAACCCTGTAATTTGCACCAAAAACCAGTAAAGTCACTCGCGATGCAGCTGTTGTCGCCCAGGGGCATCGAATGCCAGACTTCTTTGGCCTTCGGACAACCCACGAGTGCATGGTATGTATCTTCCTGCTGAGACGCACATCTGGGGCAGCCAACAGACACGTCAACTCCTCGACCCCGTAACGCAATCATCGTTGGAATACAACCCGAGAGGGCCCTCCAAACCAGGTTAAAATTATACCTTAATTCTATTAAGTCGCATTTTGAATATAATTCGATATTTTTACCGATTTATATCGAAATATGACAAATTAGTCTTAATAGCACAATTTTTTCCCTAATAAATTATTTTCAAGATAATACCATATATTCTGGATAATTCATGAATCGTTCAAATTTTGAGTGAAATTTATTAAAAATTTAAAAAATTGGTCCGGACAAAAATGGGTATCTACAGCTGCCCCCCTTTGTATATCTCCATTGAAAATGGAGTATACAAAGTAGACCGAGATACCCATTTTGGCGGGTTTATTATACAATAATAATAATAATAAAAAAAAGGATAGAGATGAGTGTTTGCAGTCTTTCCGCTCATGTTTGAATTTCGCTTTAGATAATTGTGTATCTGAAACGATTGAAGTGTTTTGAAATAACTTTGACCGGCCATTCTCCGGGATGGATGATTTTGATTGGATGATTGTGTGTAGCTGGAACGCTTGAAGTGTTTTAGAATGACTTTGACCGGCCATTCTCCGGGATGGATTTGAGTGGAATCCTTTCGCTTGGACATTGTGACTGTCTGTCCTGCTGTTTGGACTGCTACAACAATCACGTCCTGCTACTTAGACATTTGTGTCGCTACGCCCTGCTACTTAGACGCTTTGACTGCACCCTGCTGCATAGGTACGGTGGCTGTCTATTCTGCTGTTTGGACTGCTACGACAGCCACATGCTGCTTCAAGACGTTTTCGTCGATCCGCCCTGACACTTTGACTCCACCCTGCTGCTTAGATGTGGTGGCTGTCTGTCCTGCTGTTTGGACTGCTACGACAGCCACACCTTGTTGCAAACATGTTTTCGCCGTCACGCCCTGCTGCTTAGACGCTTTGACTACACCCTGCTGCTTAGATGCGATGGTTGTCTGTCCTGCTTTTTGGACTGCTACAACAACCACATGTTGCTTCAAGATGTTTTCGTCAATGTGTCAGGCTGCTTGGGCACCTCGACTGCACCCTGCTACTTAGATGCGGTGGCTGTCTGTCCTGCTGTTTGGACTGCCACAACAGCCACACCTTGTTGCGAACATGTTTTCGTCGCCACGTCCTGCTGCTTAGACGCTTTGACTGCACCCTGCTACTTAGATGCGATGGTTGTCTGTCCTGCTTTTTGGACTGCTACAACAACCACATGTTGCTTCAAGATGTTTTCATCGATGGGCCATGCTTAAACGGTTCGGCTGCACCATGCTACTTAGATGCGGTGGCTATCTGTCCTGCTGTTTGGACTGCTACGATAGCCACGTCTCGTTGCGAACATGTTTTCGTCGCCACGTTCTGCTACTTAGACGCTTTGACTGCCCTGCTGCTTATGCTCACCCAACCTCTTCTATATGTCTTTCATGATTGTTCGGTTGGTGACTTCGGTCATTCCATTTGATTGTGGGTAGTATACTGAGGCGAATCTATTCTGGATGCCTTGATTCTGGCAAAATGACCTGAATTCCTCACAGTTGAACTGCGTTCCGTTATTCGTGGTGATTGTGTGGGGGACTCCGAATCTCCCAACAATATTGTCTCTCACGAATTCTACCATTCGCTCTACACTTATTGTGGAAACAGTTTCGGCCTCTACCCATTTTGTAAAGTGATCGACAGCTACCACTACGTATTTCCTCTGTTTCCTTGTGGAAGGAAAAGGACCGACGATGTCGATACCCCACGTGGCGAATGGTCGTCCTTCGATGATGGGCTTTTGCAGATGCTTAGCTGTATGGGGTTCATTCACATTGACTTGGCAGTTGTGGCAGGATTCCACTAATTTCTGAGCATCAAGCTCCGCAGTAGGCCAATAGAATCCAGACAGCCTGGATTTCTTGAAAATGGCGGCGGATGCTTCGTGGGCTCCACATGTGCCCTCGTGTAATTCTCTGATAATCTCCTGTCCCTCTTCTGTTGTGACACACTTCAACCAAGGCTGGCTAAAAGATTTTCGGTACAGGTGATCATCTATCATGGAGAAATATGCTGCTTTTCTCACCATCCGCCTAGCTTATTCTTTGTCTTGAGGCAAAGATCCATCTGTAAGGTACTGCTGGATCGGCGATCTCCAGTCGCCTGCGGCGTATGTAAGAATAGCTATGATTTCTGAGGTGAATGCTGGTCTGGTTTTCACCTCGAATGGGCACTCAAGATCCGCCCATTGATCCTTGCTAGAAGCCAATTTAGCCATGTGGTCTGCTTCTGTATTTGATCCTCGAAGCACATGGATCAACTCCCTTTTTGTTTCTTTGCTTTCCAAGTGGGTCAATAGCCTTTTGGCCTTTTCCACATATTTGACCAGGGTTTCATCTTTTACATCGAAGTTTTTGATTACCTGATTGACCATCAGTTTGGAGTCACTATAGATCACAACCCGTTTCGGTGTGATCTCTTTTAACAGGCATAGTCCGAGTATTAAAGCCTCGTATTCTACAGCGTTGTTTGTCACGAGGAACTCTAGCTTCGCAGCATAATGTATCTTGATATACTGAGGACCCTTGATTACTACGCTTATTCCAGCACCTTCTGCTGATGAAGCTCCATCGGTGTACATCGTCCATTCTTCCAACTTTGGTTGAGGGGGATTAATATCTTCCTCTTTGAATTCGTTCACAAAGTCTGCCAAGACTTGGCTTTTTAAGGCGGATCTGCCTTCGTAGCGGACGTCGAATTCGCCCAGGCAGATAGCCCATTCCATTAACCTCCCCGGTGTTTTTGGCTTCTGTAATACCTTCCTCATTGGTATGTTGGTGCGAACAATGACTGTGTGGGCTTGAAAGTATGGTCTGAGGCAGATGGAGGTAACGACCACGGCTAGCGCCATCTTATCCAATCTTGAATACCGAGTCTCGGCGTCCTTCAGGACTTTGCTAACATAGTAGATTGGATATTGTTGACCTCCTTCTTCTCTGATCATGACAGTGCAAACCGCTTTATCAGTGACAAAAACATACATGTATAAATCCTCACCTTCAAGGGGCTGACTCATTAAAGGCGGTTCTGTGAGGAAACACTTGATGCCTTCAAAGGCTAGCTTGCAATCTTCGTTCCATTCAAACGCTTTTTGCTTCTTGATCACTTCGTAGAATGGCTTACATCTCCGTGCAGAGCATTAGATGAATCTCCCAAGAGCTATGATCCGCCCATTAAGGCGTTGCACCTCTCTAACGTTTTGTGGAGCTTTCATGTTCAATACGACTTTAATCTTGTCTAGATTGGGGCCCACTCGCTTCTAGCTGATCATATATCACATGAACTTCCCGTATGTTTCCCCAAAAGTGTACTTCTCTAGGTTCAGCTTGATATTGTGATGGCGAAGGACTCCCAAAACCTCTTTTATGTCCTCAGCATGCTTTTCCATTATGGTGCTTTTGATGATCATGTCATCAACATACACTAAGAAGTTATTGCCCTTCCTTCCTTCAAATATCTTGTTCATCATACGCTGGTAGGTTGCTCTAGCGTTCTTAAGCCCAAAAGGCATAACCTTAAAGCAATAGGTTGCCTGGTGCGTTACAAAGGAAGTTTTGATCCTGTCCGACGGTTCTATGGGGATTTGATGATAGCTCGACTTCACATATGTAAAGGAATATATAGCATGCCCCACTGTTCCATCAAATAAGATGTCAATGCAAGGTAAGGGACAGTTGTCCTTGGGACACGCCTTATTGAGGTCTGTAAAATCAATACACATGCGGTATAACCCGCCTACCTTCTTAACCAGGACCACGTTCGCTAGCCATTGCGTATAGATAACTTCCTCAATGGCGTCTGCTTTTTTCAGCTTGGATATCGCCTCCTCAATCACCTTTTGTCTCTTCGGACCATGATTCCTTCTTTTCTGAGCCACAGGAACCGCATTTTCGGCGATATTCAGTTTGTGGGTGATCACGCCCGGGCTGACCCCTATAAGGATCTCGTCCTTGCATGCAAACACGTCTTTTGACTCGAGGAGGACCTTCGTGACATCATTTTTAATCTCTGTTCTCAACCCTTTGGCTATCCGTACTTGCTTCCCATCCACAATGAGGAACATTTCCGTATCTCCCAAGGCGGCTGTAACAAGCTCATCTTCTTCCTCGTCCCTGGATTGAGGGCGGATTGACAAAGATGCGGAGTATGTTTCTTGAGCCACTTTCTGATTTCCGCTGATCATTACCCCTCCCTTAGCCGTAGGGATATACATTGCCAAGTGGCATATTGATATTAGAGCCACCACTTCTAAGATAAAAGGACGTCCCAAGATGATGTTGTAAGCCAATTGTCCATCCATGATAGAGAACTCGAGATCTCCAATCCATGCCTGATCCTCATCTGCCAATTCACATTCTAAGGTCACTTGTCCCTTCGTTTGGATCGTATGGCCTGTTACTCCCAAGATGTCCACAATGGTGGTCTCTATCTGGATTGAGTCGACTTTAAGCTTGGCGAAAGCTCCTCTGGTGATAACGTTGCATGAACTGCCTGTATCTATCATCACTCGCTTCATCTCTCATCCTTCTACCATCATGGTGATAACAAGATCGTCCGCGTGTGGAGGAATTGCTGGACTAATGTCTGCGAACAGGCGATTGAGTGATGCTCTATCAAGGGCGGTTGTTCTGGATTTTTTAACTGAGGGCTGGTATCCTGGTCCGCCAGTGATGACATTGATAATGCCATTAGCCTTCTTTTTTGGACCATCTTTTGGCTTATCTTCATCTCTCTTTTTGTCATTCTAAATGAACCTATCCAACTTCCCTTTTCTCAATGAGCCTCTCGATCTCCATGGCCAGTTCCCAAGATGCATCTGTTTCATGTCCATTTCTCCTATGATATCTGCAATAATTTTTGGGGTTTCTCCCCGTATTGGTGTATTCCCCCCTTTTGGTTTGGGGTATGAAATTCTCCGCTTGTGTTGGCTATTTTCTAGCCACATCAGCACTTCACTTTTAGGGGCGTTCAATGGTGTGAACGATGGTGTATACGCCGATTTGTTCCTGAAACTCCTCCGTCTACTTCTGGAGGATGAATCGGGGAGCTTTTCCTTCTCCTTATCTCTCTTTCGGGATTCGTCTTTCCCTCTTTTAGGAGGAGAAGCAGATTCTCTTCGTATGTCATCAACTTCCATGAAATCCTTGCATCTCTCCATTAATTCTGCAGTGGTCCTAGGCTTATGTCTGATCAAATCCTCTTGTAGGCTTTTGCAGGTCGTATTCTTTATCACTGCTTCAACAGCCATAGGAACGTCCACATCAACTACTCGGATGCATAGCTTGTTGAACTTGTTGACATAATCTCTGAGGGATTCATCTTCCTTTTGCTTTAACTCAAAGAGCTTTCACGATGAATACTGGCGGAATGCTTTCTGTAAACTTTGAGCAAACTTACCTACTTAGCTGATTCCAGCTATCTATTGACCCTGGCAGAAGAGATTGAAACCAGTCATACGCCGGTCCTTTCAGTGTGGTTATGAACATTCGGCACAAGACTGCTTCATTATCGCCATTAATCGCAAGCAACATGTTGTATTTCCTTGCATGGGCCTCAGGATTTATCTTCCCCTGAGTAGCTAGGTATGTTTGGGACTTTGAATTGCCTATCAGTTTCTGCGTCTTCGATCCGCCTTGTGAACGGTGATTCTCTGTTAGCAAAAGGATTGTGCCTTGCATTCTCCTCATTCTGCCTTCGCATTTCCGCCCGAACCTCCTCAGCTATGAAGTTACGATCCATCCTCAGGCGTCTCATACTATGGGATCTACTCTGTTGAGAGGAGGAGGAGGAGCTAGACTGCGATGAGGGATCCGATGGTGATCATCTACCACCTCTACCTTATCCTCTAGGTGGGGGACGTCCGCTTCCTCCTTGTTCTGGCGGTGGTAGCGGTATTTCCTGGTGAGGTGATCTGGTCCGCCTTCTACGGTAGGAACGGGATCTGGATCATCTTCGTCCACAAGATCTGGTCCGCTTTCCACACCTTGGATCAATACGTCCGCCTTGCGGGTGACTAGGATCCGCGGCCTCATTGGTTTGCCCTTGGCCAGCCTGTGTTCCAGTTAGCATTGGAGGTACCTGAGGATCGTCAATAGTGATTCCTGGATTAGCTGTATTCCTTGGGGGAGCCTGATGGTTCCTCCGACTCCCTTCTGGAACCTCTTCAAATAGTCTCCTATTTGTTGGCAGAGCACTTCCTCACTTTGGATTGGTGACCACTGAATCCGTAGGTTGAGAGAGCAAGAAGGCTGAGTCACAACGAGCCCCCGGCCTGATAAAGGCAGTCTGCCATGCTGATGTCCTCGGCCTTGGCGGAGGACGGTTCAGAGGTGGAATGGTTCTCGTTGTGGGTCCACCTACGACGGGATTCGCAAGGTAAGCTCTTAATCGATTCGCCATAACTGTTCCATGGAGGTTTCCCACCGCTTCTACGCAAACATCCATGAAATACTCAGGCGACATTTCTCTTTCATCCTGAACAGTCGGTGCATCAGGATCTATATTGTCGGCGTTTGTCTGAGGATTATTGACTGAAGTTGGTATTGAAGGTGTTGTTATTCCAGTTGAAGGGTTCGACCCTCCACTTGCCATCTTTATGATTGTGAACTAAGTCCTTTTATGATTAGAACTTCCACATTCACCGCACCAATTGATGACTGGTGATGAATTCTTGATCGGCTTTCTTCCCTGTGGGTCACCATTGGGATCGGCGGGAGGAAGCTCCGATGCTAAAGTTAGTAAAGTATAGAAGAATAAGCTGTAAGCACGAAGTAGGGTTTAGGAGAGAGTGTGTGTGTACCTCAATAGCTTGGGATGCAAGCTATTTATTCTCATATAGTTGTAACTCCGGAAACCTAGAAAGTCTCTATTAATACCTCATTAATGACGGTTACTGGTCTTATTCAAGTATGACCATTAGCACATTAATAGGTTATTAGTTGCCTTTATTGGGAATCGGCTCTACCGTTTAGGGGGCGTATCGAGGTGAGATGGCGAGTCTCCCAAGTGTTTGCTATTGATGACGTATTGAGGAATTTATCTGATCCGCCATCCAGGTGGCTTACTTGATATGCTATAGCTTTCACGATCCTCCTTTTACACGGTCGTTTGGTTAATTACCTTTTTGGTCCCGTAAATAATATCTGGATGTTATCAATACCATTACTAAAAAAACATAAAACCATGTAAGTGCGTCCAAAAAAGATTCAAGACAATAGCAACAAGTTTTAACAATTATGATCAAGTGTTTTTGTGATAATTCATGGTCATGATCTTGGAACAAATAAAATTAAACCATTTTTCTCCCATTTTTTCCTTCTTCTCCATCTTTGAATTTTTTTTCTTCTTATTTTTCAGCTTTTGTATCAACTTAACACTAACACACGATTTTGTGAGTTGGAGTTAATTGGAGATTTTAGTATAAATTAGGGAGCTAATTGGTGATTTTTAAGAGTTTGGGTATGTAATTGAATTCTAAGACTTAGATTGGGCCTTAAGCCCTAATTTTATAAATATATATATAACATCAAATTAGACTGGGCAAAAACTTACAAATTACAAGTCTTTTAAGAATTGAAATAGACACGCAAATTAGAAACAGGTACATATACCGTTACTAAAAAAACATAAAACCATGTAAGTGCATCTAAAAAAATTCAAGACAATAGCCACAAGTTTTAACAATTATGACGAGGTTCATGGTCATGATCTTGGAACAAAAAGTTGAAAGCCATGCTAAAATTAAACCATTTTTCCCTTCTTCTCCATCTTTGAAATTTTTTCTTCTTATTTTTCAGCTTTTGTATCAACTTAACACTAAGATTTTGTGAGTTGGAGTTAATTGGAGATTTTAGTATAAATTGGGGGAGCTAATTGGTGATTTTAAGAGTTTGGGTATGTAATTGAATTCTAAGACATAGAATGGGCCTTAAGCCCTAATTTTATAAATATATATATAACATCAGTTGTTGTGAACCCTAAGGTCATTTCATTGATTCAATTTTCAATCCACGAACAGAGCAAACAACCATCAGTTTTCTTTTCTGCAATGGCAAACCCTAAGGTGTTCTTCGATATGTCGGTCGGCGGAGATCCGGTAGGTCGGATAGTGATAGAGCTATACGCGGATACAACACCGCGAACGGCGGAGAACTTCCGGGCTCTTTGCACCGGTGAGAAAGGCGTTGGAAGTAGTCGCAAGCCCTTGCACTACAAGGGATCATCATTCCACCGAGTGATCCCTGGATTCATGTGCCAAGGAGGCGATTTCACAGCCGGGAACGGAACTGGAGGCGAATCGATCTACGGAGCTAAGTTCGCTGATGAGAATTTCATCAAGAAGCACACAGGACCAGGGATCTTGTCGATGGCTAATGCAGGGCCTGGGACGAACGGGTCGCAGTTTTTCATTTGTACAGCGAAAACAGAGTGGCTGGACGGGAAGCATGTGGTGTTTGGGAGAGTTGTGGAGGGAATGGATGTGGTGAAAGCCATTGAGAAGGTTGGATCTTCCTCCGGCAGGTGTGCCAAGCCGGTTGTGATCGCCGATTGTGGGCAGCTTTCTTGAATCAAAGCATAATATTGTATTGTTTGATCAGACTCTACTGTTTTTCAAATTGCTGTGTTTGTTTATTTTCCCCTGTTCTGCTGTTCATCAGACGTATGCTTTGTTAGAAATAAAGTTAAATAATTTCTTCTATTTTTTTTGTTACAAATTTTATTACATTTTGAGGTATTAGTGTAACCTGGATCTTGCCATCAGAAATATCTGATGTTAAGGATGTGATTTTGGAACCATTCATTTCTTGAGTGACTACTTTCTCAAGGTTCTGTAGATGCATTTGGCATACTTCTCCATCTCCTCAAGTGCAGCTTCAGATTATAATTTTTACCACAATATTACTTATCTCCTGTCATTGCAAGTTTTGTTGAAATTTACATGCTTTTGTATACATGTGATAAGACTATTTGATCAATCTTGTTTTTTTTTTAGCTTCACCACACAAGTGATAAGACTTATCATTCAATTATCTCTATATTGCCTGTGATAAGACTTATCATTTCCAGAATGAAATAATTCAAGCACACAAGTCATGTCAATTGTACTTGTTATAAAGTTCCAAAAACTCTTATCCACAAGCATGCGTCCATCTGCTAAATCATTTTCTCTCATTCTCCGTCCATCTGCCTTCATTAAAGCATTGTAAGGTTGATCGAATCCTGCTATATTGAGGAGACGGGCTTCCATGTATGACCTCCCATAGGATGTAACAGTTCTAGAAACTGATACTAACGCATCTAAAGCCATCATTTGACAATTAGAGAAGTCCTTTTTGTGAAGTGCTTCAATAAGTGTTTCTACAACCTCTTCCCTATAAATACTCAATCTTCCGTGGCTCGGCCTGGAAATTTTTTAACGCGTAGAAATCATTTTACATCGACATGCGCGCTTACAAGAGTTATTTACTATGAATGATGTTAAGGAATGAAGGCATACCAAGAGATCAAGCTGAAGAAGAAGAGTAGCAATGGCAGGTTGCTGTTCCATGGGAGCCATTTGAAGATACACTAGAAACGTATGTATTGTACTAAATGATCCTTCTCCTCTAATTCTGTGCAAGATCTCATTGCAGACAGTTCTTCCGAAAAAGCATAGGAAATAAAAAAACTCCGGACGTCAGCATGGAAAGAGTTCAAATCAAGCATAAACAAAGAAGTATGTTTAACTGTATACTTCAAAATTGTATACTTGATCAATGAAATGGATGCGTACAGATATCTGTTTAACTGCCTAAGCTCCGAAAGAAAATCTATGCATATACCTATGACATTATCACTTCCAGAATGAAATAATTCGAGCACACAAGTCATGTCAATTCTACTTGCTGTAAATTTCCGAAAACTCTTATCCACAAGCATGCAACAAAGAAGTATAGAAATAACGGACTTTTGATAGAGAAGAAATTCAAAATGAGGATAATATAATTCACCAGGTCAGCACCAAAAGAATTGAAGGTTTACCAAAGGAGAAAAATGGTAAAGGGTAAAGATGAGAATTAACTTGCATTCTGTTATTCCAGGTGGACAGTTTGTTATGGCTAGGGTGGAGGTTAGTTATGCTTAGGGACAGCTGGGTCTCTAGAATGTACCGGGGAGTTCTATATTAACAGTTTTCATTATTGCTTGAGGTAGCAAATATTTTATTGTTATTTCTACTTCTTAGCAGGGCTTTATCTACGATAGAGACGTGATGTATTCCTGAGGGATTGAAGTTCATTCAATCAGTTTCCTTTCTATAATATCTCAGTTCATCACTATTTCTTCTTATTCATTTTTCTAGGTTTCTTGGTTATTGCTGCACTTGTTTCCATCATGTGGCGCCGTCAGCAGTCCAAACTCATGCACAGGCCAAAATCGATTTGCAAACAAGAGTTGAAAGTCATGATGAGATTTTAAGTGCTATTCAGAGGTCTCTATCCTCTTTCCAGCAATTGGTTGAAGATCGAATGGATGGATTGGAAGCTCAGATCCAGAAAAATAAACAAATAGTAGAAGACTCAGAGGATCCAGAATCACATACCTCCGGTAACCAAGGTCTAACCGTTCTACCTGAAGGGCGAGTGCTCTTGCAAGCTAATACCAAGTTTGGCCATCCCACTAATTCCGCTTTCGATTCCGGTTGGCGACCTAACCATTTCGAATGAGGATCCATGTCTTTGCCTAAGGTGAAATTGCCCGAGTTTACTGGCTCCGAACCTCAAGCCTAGATTGCCAAAGCAGACCTCTATTCCTCCGTTCATCGTACAAAGGATTCCATGAAGCTCAGCCTGGCACAGATGTGTATGACTGGGGCTGCAGTCACTTGGTATTTCCGACTACTCCAAGATATTCCACAGCTGACTTAGGATCAATTTAAAATCCGACTTAACGCTCGATTTGGCCGACGTCGAACTTAGAATCCATATGAGGAGGTGCGATTACTATTTCAAACCAAAGGGTAGATGAATATATAGAGGAATTTGAGTCAGTTACTGCCTATATCCCAAAACAATATGAAACTCAATTTTTGGGTTATTTTATGGGAGGCTTCAAGGAAGAAATTGGAAGATGGATACGCTATCATAAACCTCAGACCTGTGAAGCAGTGATGGAACTTGCTAGAGATGCAGAGTTGACGTTTAGTCCGCCGGGAAACCGGCTCCACGTGCGCGATAAAGGAGGAGCGTTACATCACCCAGGTACCCCTAATTTACCCGCTTTTAATTGGCGTCAGTCAAATATAAAAGAATCGAGTCAACCTGACCCAAAAATAAAACCACCCGATCCCACCACCCCAAAATTACTTGATACACTCACAAATCGTAATTCACAGCCTAATCCAAATTCTACTCCCAATCTGCGACCTAGAGGACCTTGACACCTCTCGATGTTTCAAGTGCGCCCAACCCTATTCTCCTCAACATCTATGCCAAGTTGGGGAGTTGCGTATGCCAGTGGTGGAGAATGAATTGATGTTTGAAACCGACTTCGATTTAGAAGAGTTGGAAGAGTTACAAGATTCTAGGGGTTTTATAACCGAAGGAGAATGCACCGCAATGGAGGTTTTGTATCTAGCTGCTTCTGACCTCCGATTTCCAGGCACTTTGAAGCTACAAGGGGATAGACAGGGGATTCCAATTATGTTGCTTGTGGATTCAGGGGCTACATATAATTTTATTTCTCGAAAGTTGGTTCTGTCTCTCGGGTTATCAATCAAAGTCATCCCACCTATCTATATTAAGCTTGGAGATGGATTTCGAGTTACTGTAACGGAATGTGTTGCTGTCAATATTCAATTAAGCTCATTAACTCTCTATATTGACGCTCTGGTATTTGATTTGGGCCCTCTCGATGCTGTGTTGGGAATTGATTGGTTGAAATCTTTGGGTACATGATAGGGGTCAAAAATCCCTATCTTTAGGTACGGTTTTAGGACGGTTTTAGTTTACTTTTTCACCAATAAGTAAGCAATTCTCGCATTTATATGCATGTGTGTGTGTTAGTTAGATTTTGAATATGTTTTATTTACTTTTGTACTTTAAGTTCATTTTCTGATCCTTTTTGGGAAAATATTGCCAAACTAGCACGCATGTTAACTTTCGATTATCTATTATGGCTAATTGATCCACCAAAAGTCGCACCAAATGGAGTGTTCGCTCAAAACAAGCGATTGGTGGGTCAATTTAGCCTCGGAACTAATGACATTTGGAGTTTATGTGTGTGTGCAGGTCAAAACATGAACAAGTTTGGACGAAAATCGCGTCTCGGGGACACCCAACAGTCACGCGGGGTATTTGGACATCACCGCTTGTTGAAACTGGCCTTTTTAGGCCAACTAGAAGGCCAGCTCGGCGAGCTGACCTGCGGGAATCAGTCTTTTGACTGATTCCCGGCCCCACGAAGTCACGAACTGTCCCCACTCTTCCCACCTGCAAAAGGAAACGAATTAGGTCAGATTTGGGACTCAAACCGCAACTATAAATAGGAATTTCATTATGTAAATTAGATATCTTTCATTCATTGTAAAAACCCTAGCTTTCCCCCTTGAAAAATACTCTCCACCTCCTCCATCTCCTTCAACCTCCATTGAAGAACCTTCGAAGCTCCACTCATCGAGGATTATTCAAGGTTCCTCCTTAAGTCCATAATGAAATAATTCAAGCACACAAGTCATGTCAATCGTACTTGTTATAAAGTTCTGAAAACTCTTATCCACAAGCATGCAACAATTGAGTATAGACATAATGGACTTTCTTCCTTCCACACGGTCCAAACATTTGACTAGTGTTGGAACTCCATTTGCAGAAATAACACTATAAGCATTATTAGACTGACTGTTTTCATCCCCTTCTGTATGTATCTGCTCAAGCATTGTTATGACAGCATCCTTTGGCTCTATTACTAAATGAAGATCACCAAAAACCTCACTTTTAAGCTGGATTAAATGGACAATGGAAGGTATAAAGTTGTGAGATGAAAGCTGCGCAAAAGTTGGTCTCATCTGGCATATGAGCACAACAGCCTCAGAAGTCCATTTTTAAGCAAAGCAGCTAGGGAATCAAAATCAGAATCTACACTTATAAGAATCTCTGCAACACTTTCATCTGAAAAAATTAGCTCGTAGAGAATGTAAATTGATGTTCTAAGAACTTCTCTATTTAGAGAATTTGAAAGTATTTCCACAAACCCGTTTACAATTGTTGCTTTGGATAGATAGGAATGGACCCCGGGGTCACCCTTTGAGTCCTTCCATATTTTTGCTATTACTAAAACTGCTGCTTCACATTCTCTAAGTTTTCTGAAGTGCATAGATATGAAACATATAGTTTTAACCCATTAATGATTGCTTCAATAGAGGATTGGGAAATTACACTGGTTGGTGATGTAGACAATGCTGATTGTGTAAATCTCTTGCTCCTCTAGTGTACATGATTAGGTGTGGAATTATGACTCGGATTACATGACATTCTTGAAGGGTAGGATGCAAATGAAGTTTCTTTCAATGAGGAGGAGCTGAATGAGTTTTTTGGAGTTTCAGAGTACAAAAATTCTTGAGCAAGGTCAGGGTGATGCTCTATCCATGATGTGATGAGTCTTTTTAATACATAATTTGTTTTAGGCATTGAGTTTGTAGATAACTCCGCCTGTGAGGGTCACTTGGTGGAATTTATAGCCGGTCCCAAGCCCGAACAAAGGAGGAGGGTTGCGGTAGGTTTGTGGCGGCCAGCGTAAAACCTAGCCACATCTTATGACATGAACCAAAATATGAATATCGTGGGGCGTTCCCTACTCAACTCCAAATATCTACAGAATGTTGAACCATTATATATATTTTGTAAATATTTGACTCTTCGGAAGTCAAAAGGGGGGGCCATATGATATCATATCAGTATATACATATCCTCATCCTGGTCTAACAGGGACATCATATCAACTGGAGTTGTTATATTAAACTAAATAAGGATATCGCCATTTCTCAGAAACGTGGATCAATATGAAGACATCTGAATCCGGCTCAGATTAAAACCTGCCAATCCTGCCTAAGATCAAGGAAAACCAAATCAGGTATAACACAAATTACTTAAAATACGTTCAAGCCATGTTTCGAGGAATCTAATGAGAACATCATATGACAGATCATCCCTTAGACATCCTATAAATATGACCTAAACACCGTAATCAAGGTACGTAATATTGCAATTACTCTCAGTTATTTAGTACTCTACCTTATACTATACTAACTTTGGCATCAGAGTGGGGTTGCCTGTCGACGGCTCTGCACTGATCATCTTTCTGTATTACCTTAGGCGCTGGAAAGATCTTCTCTAGCAAAAGAGTACTACCACACAGTTTCTCTCGTATCACACCAAAATCAAATTTAGTTAAGAGATTGTTAAATTTAATTATTTGTTTACTGTTATGATTGTGTGGGTTACATATTGGGCTTTTCTGATCCATGGGGAGCCTAAAATGGGTTAGACCCATGCAGTAGGTTTTGTTAGTCGATATTTGTCAAATCCGAGTAGGAAGCAATGAGAAGCAATTAAGTGAATATTCAGATATCTAAGGGATACTTCTAAATTGGGTCTTACATTTGGAAAATGAGAAGTTAATGCTTGTTGGGTACACAGATTCTGATGTGGAGAATGGGTGATTGTAATCAGACCCGAATTTGGGTAGATAATTGGGTGTCTAGGCTCAATGCCAATAGGCCGTTGGTTAACCTCCAGTCTTTGGGACCGAGATGGTCATCGAGTTAATTAAAACGGATAGTTGCAAACGGAATGCGAAGGTGTTGGCACGACACTTTGTGGTTTTGGAACATCTGGAAATCCGGAAAATTAAATTGAGTTATAGACGATCATTTGATGATTGGTACTAGGGATATACACGAATGGGAGAGTTCTCAGTTATGTCGGCTTATTATTTGGCAGAACATACCAGGTCGTTCATTAAGGGTAGAGCGTCGTGTTCATTGATGGGGGGGAAATCTTTCTAGAAGCGTTTTTGGGCATCATGGCTTCCGCTGAAAAATCAACATTTTCTATGGAAATTGGTAAAGAATATTTTACCCACAAATGCCTCGATTACGAAATGCAAAGTGCTGTGCTCTGAAGCTTGTTCGCGATGTCACTATCCTAGTGAAGACGACCTTCATACCATCAATTTGTGCAGTGCGAACAAATTAGTATGGAGGAACGTTGGTCTGCCATATAAGATCGATAAATTTGAGACTCTAGATACTTTCTCGTGGTTGTAGGTTTGCTTGGAGCGGTTAGCAAAATTTGATTTTGCTCTCGCAACTTGTGTGATGTGGTAGTTATGGTTTCGTCAGAATACATACATCCATGGCAGAGATTGGATCGAAAACGAGTTATTACAGTTCAAAGCGCATAATTTCTTCAAGGAGTGGAAATCGTGCTCTGCTAGTAACCAATCCCGACCTCCCGACACTATGATCCTTAACCCTTATAAGATTTCGTATCTACCCCGCGAGGCGTTACTAAAATCAATTGTGATGCCTCATTTGGGGAGAACAGCCTTATCGCAAGGGTCATATTAATAGCCAAGGACGGGAAGGGACATGTGTTAGCGTCGGCTGGTATTCTGATTAAACCGTGCTCTTCAATCGAAGTCGCGGAACTCCAGGCAATAATGGCGGGACTGACGATGGCTCGTGACTGTTTTTTCACTTATATTTGCATTGAGTCTGATGCTCAGATTGTCATTGATACTCTGATACGGAGACAGATACCGTAGGTATCTTTAAATTTCCTTTATGTGATGTTTTTAATTTTAGTTCAGGTTTTACAGGTTATATTTTTAATTTTACATATAGGGATGGAAATGTACCGGCTCACAAGATGGCAATTTAGATTAGGAATATTAATTCTCCGTTTATGTTTATAGAGGACTATCGCTAGATATTAATTTTATCGAAATTGATCAAAATACGAAAGAAATATGAAAGAAAATAAAAAAAATCTTAGGTCCAAATCTGATATTAATGACTGGTGCGGACAAGTTTTGATTTATTGATCTAAGAAATTATTCCGAGTGGATGGATGTTACCAAATTAGCCATAATTCGTAATAATTTTAGCAAACATTTTTTACCAAATGGTTTTGACCTTCTTTTGTTTTATTCGTTGACTTTTTGTATTTTTATTGTTTTCTTTATTTTTAATACTTTAATTTAGTTAGGTACTTCTAAATATGCAATTCAACTTTTATTTGATTGATTTCTTATATCATCACATGTTTTAAGATTTAAAAATAATTAAATTAAAAATAACAACAATACTCGGTCAATAAAAAGGAATCAAAAGAAAAAAAACCACTAACAAAGCAACAACAAACATTATGTTATGGCTTATTTGAATTTGGTATATTTCATTGGATTTTTTCTTCTATTTGAATTGCACTTTTATCAGTAATTATTTTATTTATATATTTTTCAAATTTAAAAAGAAACAAATGTTTTATTTTATCCGTGAAGCACTAGATTTACATAATTACAATAGAAATGATTTAGATTTGAATATCCGAAAGATCCCAAATAAAAAATATTGGATTGCGGCAGGACCGTCTTAAACATTGACGGGCCATGTGCTAAATGAAAAAATTAGACCTTATTCATTAAAAAAAAAATTAATACATTCACACATAACAATAATGTTTCTACAAAATAAAACACCAGTATTTAACTTTATTTTTTGACATAATAAATATAACAAAAATAATTTAAGTAGATATTGTATAATAATAATAATAATAATAAAAATTGGACCCCTTAAAACTCTTAAACAGTTAAACTTTAGATATTTCCTGAATAAGTAACATTCACTTAATTTTGAACATAATAAATAATACTAACACAAAAATTAGTTAAATATTGTATAATAAAAAAATTAGGCCCTTTAAATTTGGAGGCCTTGTGCCGTAGAACTCTTTACGCACCCTTCTCCTACCCCTTTGGATTGTGGATATTGTTCTGCGGATGTAGATTTAAGAAAAGTATATGATTTATAGTTTTTATTTTATTTTTTGTTTTAGATATTCTTTTTGTGTCTTTTATTATTATTATGTGGTGTTTTCTATTTCCTTTGTGGATTTTATATTAATTTTAACTTGTATTTATATAAGGTTTTATTCACCGTTTTTGTGCTATACTAGTTTTTGACCCGTGCGATGCACGGATTCATCTTAATATATAAATATTAACAAAAATATAATTAATAATTACAATTAATGATATAAAAAAGGAGGAAGTGACACCTCAGCTCCATCGTTACTGTTTTATATTATATATAGATATGCAAAGAAATAGAGAGATTTTAGGGACTAATTTAAATTATGTAGAACTTTTAGCTATAGATATGCAGAAAATTAGAGAGATTTTAGAGATTAATTTAAATTATGTAGAACTCTTAGATATAGTACGGATAAAATAATCTTTTTATAAATAAATATAATAATATAACTAAAGTTAATATATTATATTTTTTATTAGTAAAAAATGAGTAAGTGACACCTCAGCTCTATCGTTACTGTTTTATATATATTATATATAGAATATAGATATGCAGAGAATTAGAGAGATTTTAGGGATTAATTTAAATTATGCAGAACTTTTAGATATAGATATACAGAAAATTAGAGAGCTTTTAGAGATTAATTTAAATTATGTAGAACTTTTAGATATAAATATGCAGAGACTTAGAGAGATTTTAGGGATTAATTTAAATTATGTAGAACTTTTAGATAGCAAAATAAAAAGTAAGAAATAAAAAAATATGGTCTCGAATACCCTGTTTTTTTTTTTTTTTTTTGATAAAAGAATACCCTGTTTTTAAATACTAGTTATCATCCAAACTTCGCCACTAGTTATTATCATAGTTTCTCAGTTTTAAATTAGTTACTAGTAAAAATAAATTTGACCCAATGACTCATGTTTTTCATTCCAAAATTTGTGATAAATTTATCATCACTGGTCGAATTAGATAATCCGTATGATTCTTAATTCCAAAATTTTGTTTGTTTCTCACTAAATTTCTTTCTATTGACGTTCAAGTATTTGGTTACGACGGTTGCGTTCATATGGACCCTGATGACCACGTAAATTTGGTCATTCACCGTCAGATCTAGGCGGATTAAAATCCTAAGGTGGAGATTCAAAACATCCTAAGGCCGGTGAATGACCAAATTTACATGGTCATCAGGATCTATGTGAACGCAACTATTGGTTATGATTATACTCCATCCATTTCAAAATAATTGTCACATTTGACCAAAACACATATATTAAGGAAATGATTGATTTGCATTAAATTTATGCAACATGGACTAGAATACCATCTATCTCTCTTCATTAATAATTATCATTTTTTGTGTCTCTCATTAAATTGAACCTCTCTCCATACATTGAAAACTTAAAATAGCAAAAACTGTAATTAATATTAAGCTCATTAATAGGGGTAAAATAGGAAAAAGTTGCATTGGAAACTAAACCCGACAAATAATATGAAATGAAAAAAATTGATCAAAAGTGACAATTATTTTGAAATGGAGGGAGTATTATATTTGGCATTAAGGCTTAATACATCATTTGATCCTTGAACTTGTCCAAAAAACTTGATTGGTCCCATGAACTTCCAAAGTGTCTCGATAGCCTCTTAAACTTGCATAAAATGTTTAGTTAGCTTCCTGAACTTGCATAAAATATAATCAATTGATCACTCGATTGCAGAAAAGTAAGTTAAATGCGGAAATGTATTCCACATGTCTTAGAATGTTATTACATAATTCAAGAATAGAGTAAAAATGAAGTTATTACGTGCTCAACTATAAACATTCTATTCTCTAATATTACAACCGTAATACCCCGATCGTGATTGTTTTTTTAAGACAAGTGCAATCCATTTTCCGCATTTAACTTACTTTTTTACAATTGAGAGTGATCAATTGATTACATTTTATGCAAGTTTAGAGAGCTAACTGAACATTTTATACAAGTTTAAGGGACTATTAGGATATTTTGAAACTTTAGGGAACCAATCAAACTTTTTGGACAAATTCAGAGACAAATGATATATTATTTTGACGGTGGGAGATGGTCATCATAAAAGACTCGGATTAATACTAAAATCTAAATTGATGAGTCCAAAAAAATATAATTCCATCAATCATGTGAAAAAATGTATACATTATTTCATGGAATTTTTTTTTTGAACATTTTGATGATTATCAGAAACAAACATGATCATTTGATAGTTTTTTTTTTCCCTAATGCATCACCAACTCCTAGACTTTGTCTGGACAAATAGTAGATTGACTCCTTGAACTTTACAAGTGTTTTACTAGCTCCCTAAACTTGCTTATTTCATATCACCAGCTCCCTAAACTTGTCTATAAAAGTAGATTAGCTCCCTGAACTTTACAAGTGTATCACCAACTCCCTAAACTTGCTTATTTTGTAACAACTAAATACAAAAAGTTATTAAAACTAAATTCTAAAAATACGTCTTCATCTATTCGAGAGGTAATTTGTTCACTTTTCCTACCTTTCAACCTACTATAAGAGTTAGTGTTGCAGGTTTGAGAGATTGAATGGATGAGGATCAAGAGTTAGTATTATGGTTTTTATATTTAGTTGTTACAAAATAAGCAAGTTTAAGGAGTTAGTGAGACACTTGCAAAGTTCAGGGAGCTAATCAGTTTTTATGGACAAGTTTAGAGAGCTGGTGATACGAAATAAGGAAGTTTAGGGAGCTGGTGAGACACTTACAAATTTCAGCGAGCCAAAGTTCAGGGAACTGGTGATGTATTAAGTTTTTTTTATGAAAAAAAAAACAGATCATTTAATAGTTGCCTTGTTAGAAAACCATCTTAATCATTGAATTAAGTGTTTTTAGTATTTTCATATAAAAGAAAAAAGAAAGTGTTTTGAGTACGGTTTAGTATCCTTTTAAGACAAATGCTACGTATACTAAGTGTATGGATTAATTAGGTACAATGTAACCCACTTAGAAATTTCTCATATTTTTCGTTTTCTAGTGAAACTATCCCTACTAAGTCAACACATTTAGGGGCTTTTGGTTCACAAGGGGTAAAGGTAAATGTCACGTCCGTGTCTAACTTTTGAAAATTTATATTTTTATATTAGTATATATGATAATTATTGGGTGTGTGAGGTTAATTTGGTGCTATAGGAAAAGTTTGGAGTTAATTCGATGGTTTTATGTGTAAATTAAAAGTTTAGAGTTATTTTAAGGTTACCGATCGATTAGGCGAGGTTTGAAAGTTGGCCGCCTATTGTTAGAAATATGGTTAGAAGTTTGGTATTTCAAGTGTAATATAATGGAGTTGGTAAATATATATTGAGGTCCTCGAATGACTAATGTAGTAGAAATATGACTGATTTTAGAATATATATTGGAGAGGAAATAAATAAATATGATATTATGATATTTGGATAAATTGGAGACTCCTAAGTATTGATTAAGATCTTTCTATTTCACGCCCGATGCCGATTGAGGTCTTTTAGGGTCGGGTGTGACAGTAAAGGACTCAAGAAAGGGAAACTAAAGGAAATGAAAGGTATAGCCATTAATTCCTCTATGTGTTTGGATATGTTTAGGAAAGGGAATGAGGTAAAGGGAATCCAATTCCCTAGAGGGCATGAGGTAATGGCTTAACCTAAAATGGGGTAATGGCTTAACCTACAGTGGGTAAAGGGAATGGATTTTTTTTTTGTAAACAAACAAGAACAAAGGGAATGAAACCCTCTCATTCCCATTCCCATTCCTAAAGACCCCAAACCAAACGCCCCCTCAAGAATATACTTAAATAATAGGTAATCAGGGATGCGGAACAGTGATCTGGATCCTCGTCGGGAAGGTCTGGCTTCTTCAGGGGTCGTCTCTGCGCGGGGAACGGTCCCTGCGGAAACTCCGACGGTCAAGACAGTTAGTAGTTCGAGAGGATATTCTAATCAAATGAGAGTGAGGTAGAAAATAGTTACCCGATCCCATTTCCTTCCTTCATTGGTATATTTATAGTGAATTGTCTTGGGCCTGTGGGCCTTCTGTTACCCTGGCCCTTTCGTTGGTCGGGGTCCATTGGGCCTCTTGGGCCTGAAAGTAATATTCCGAATCAGGTAGTCCCCCCCCTGGCTAGACTAGCCGAGTATTGCATGCGAGGAGACGAGAATTTTAGTGGATCATGCTCTTCTCAACGAGTGGTTGATAGCTGTACGAAAGGTGTCCAATTTTCCCATAGAGACCCTTCAGATCGCTGCATGCGCTTCTGGGTTTTAGCGCGCAATTGAATGCCCCTTTATTAAATGCTCCTGCACGCGCCGTAAAAAGACATTGAATGTCGTGCGTTGCCAGCGCCTCCATTTTTGTTTGATATAAAATGCGGGGGGAGGCTCCATTTCTGCCTTATTTCGTCAAATTTTTCTTCTCCTTGTGCGATTTAACCATCTCCTTTTCCCTGTGGAGCCGCTGTTTTCTATCGATCTTTCCTTCGGTGTTCTGTCGTTTGCTCGCACTTGCTGGTCACCAGACATATTGATTGACGGCGCTCTAGTGAAGATTCTCTACGACACTTATCGCAACCTTTGCGAGGTCAGTCGTACCTCTTATTTCTCCTGTCTTTAGTTCTTTTGTTTAGTTGTTTCAGGGGAGGGGGAGTATGTCAGAGGGTTCTTCACGGGGAGCCCTAAGAAGACTGCCGCCAGTGACACCGGGTGATTTTACGCTTCACGAACGCGGATCGTAAAACGAAAAAAGGCGGGCGAATACTGGAGAGGAGAGTGTTGCTGCTGCGAGAAAGAAAAAGAAAATCGTAGAGCGTGCGCCACCTAGTGTCGAGCGGTCGGTAGGAGGAGTTGCCGTCGGCGTTCTTGAGGTAGCGGTTGTAGTACCGGAGGGTTTGATTACCGAAGAGCGTCCCTTGGCCGCGATTTACGAGGAAATGCGCCAAAGGGTATGGACGTGTTCCGCGGGGGTCACTAGTGTTGATGGTAGGCGGTTTGAGGGAGCAGAGCGGCCAAAAAGACCGGAATCTTTTTCGGTGGACGACGCGCACAGTATCATTGTCTCCGCGGATCTAGCTGCTATCTCCGCGGTGTATCTACTTGGGAAGCCGTATGAGCTAGTTGCGCTTGGAGAAGAAATCTGTGCTCATCATGCGGGTGGTGCGAACGAGCTCGTGGTTTACGAGGAGCAGTTGGAATCGGGGATGCGGTTGCCTCTGCTTCCCTTTTTCATGGAGAAGTTTACTATCCCATCAAGACAATACATTCATGCCCTGGAGAATGAGGCTCCCAATCCCTCCATGGCCGACTTAAATGAGAAAATGGATATCTTGATGGCGAAACTGAGCCTCAACACCAATGAAAGTGTAAGTTTTATGGGTGATCACCAAAGGTATAATTCTAACCCCAATTCTTACAGCTTTTATGGTAGTGATTGGAGGAGACCTCAACACTCAAATTTGTCCTACGGGAACCCTAACATGTTGAGGCCTCCAAATAGGTTTGTTAATGAGCATAGGGAAAACGGATTGGGAATGTTCCCTTACGAACAAGCAAGCCAAGTTCCTCCACAACCCTCTAGCTCACGAGATGAGGTGCTGTCCCTTTTGAAAGGAATATCAGCCCGACTTACAATCAACGAGGAGGTTTGCAAGGACTTGAGCAACCAATTGGCTCAAATAAACCATGAGATGCAAGAGCAATCCCGAGATGCTCTCCCAGGCATAAAGGAAAACATAGAAATCCAACAAAGGGAATCAGCTCAAACCATCTCTTTGAGGAATGATAAAAAGGTAGAACCAAGTCCACTATCACATGCATCACTCGAGGTAAGTGAAGAACCGGAAGCGGTAAGCAACCCCGGTTCAAAATCTGAAATTCTAAATCATGTGATAGAAATAAATGATCAAATCGAAGCTTGTGTATATCATTTTCCTCAAAAGTTCGAAAAGTTTGGATTTACTCCTTCTTCTGAAGTTTTCATTCTCTTCGACCTACCAAGAGAATCCAAAAGGGAGCAAACCAAACTTTTTCATAATATGTTTAAATTCGGCCTCCTACTTTCATTAAACTTATTTGAGGCTCTTAATCCGTTTTGTAGGTACGGATTATTTGTTAAGGAGTTCGAGTTCCTAACGCGAGTAGAAGCATACACCTAGGCGGGAATTCTATGTCGAGCTCACCGACTATAACGTAGCGCTTCTTGGGAGGCAACCCAAGTTTTAATAAAACTTTTCAGGTTTACTTTATTTAGATTATACATTGATCTTTTAGTTTAGTCTTTTTAGTTTTCTTTTACGTTTTTTTAAGTGTTCGTTTAAAAAAAATAAAATAAAATAAATAAAATAAATAAATAAATAAATATATTTTTTTTAGTTGTTTAGTTTTCTTTTACGTTATTTTATTTTATTTTATTTTATTTTTATTCAGGTTTGAAATAAATAAAAAAAAAAGAATTTTGGCCCCTGCCGCCCAGCTCGGCGAGCTGGGCACTGCTCGCACCGAGCTGGGCGCTGGCGCCCAGCCCGCCGCGATAAGCAAACTGTTCGGGATTTTTAAATCCCGAACGGAGCTGAAAAATAATAAATAAATAAATAATAATAATAATAATAACAAAAAAAAAATTTAGCACCGCAAATCATCAAGTTTTTGGCGATTGCGATAAAATCCGTAAGTTGCCTTCTCCACCCTAACTTTTTGCACTTGTACTTTATGGTTTGTGATGCAATGTTGGAACTTATTGCATATTTTTAGTGTGAGGAGGTAGACAAACTTACAAAAATTGTATAATTTTTAAATTTTTGTTGCGTCGTGTCTAGTTTAGTTTTGCGTTTTTCGGGTTTTATTTAGGTTTTGCATGTTTAGGACCTAAAACCGTAAACCTCCTTCGAATCTAAACTTCGTTATTTGTCCTTGAGGACTGAGAACCGAATCTAAGATTGCATGACAACTAGTTTAGGTGTAGGACACAACCCTTGTATCTGTAAAATCATGAGCTAAAGTTTGCATTTAGACCCTACTTTTGAAGAAATGTCTAAATCATTACTTAGGTAGATAACTTAAGAATTGAAGGCATGTGATGTTAAACTTGAGTTTGGGGAAAACTAGTAAACACAAAATTGAAACCCAAAGAATTGTGAGTTGAATTTGAGCCCAAGAGCGAACATCAAAAAGCTCTTTTTCTTGACATTTTTGTGTGAATGCTTTGACTTGTGGAAAGATTACAGATTTTGCACCTAATACTGTGTTGAACCTACATGCAATGATTTGAGATGATAAACGATGAATCAGCCTCATTAGAATTAACCATTTTCTTTACCTTATTTTCTCTTTTTCAACCACTCTAGGAAGCCCCTTTGAGCTTGTATTTTTGTAGTTTGTAGAATTTTTCTTTCGTTCTAACCCTTATTTTTGCAAACTATCACTTAGTTTGTTACCTAACCCAAGTTTTTGCAAAGCTCAAATTGAGCCTTTGTTTTCTTCTAGCGCTTTTTCTTTGTTTATGGCATTATAGTAGCAAGCCAAAAGGCTAAGAGGTGAATGAGCATCACTACTAAAAAAAAAAAAAAAGAGAAAAAGAAAAGAAAAGAAAAGAGACGAACAAAAAGGGGAGAACTTCATTCCCCAGTTCTTAAAATAAAAAACGTCTCAAGAAAACGTTCTAAAAAGAGAATAGTGAATAAATAAAAAGCTCAGTCACTTCATACTCGCTAAAGCCATTTTAACTTTATTTTTCTAGCGCTAGAACTATTAACCCTTGTTGTACCTTTAACCCTCTAACCACATTACAACCCCAATTCGAGGCTGTTTTTGATATCATCGGAGTCATATAGCATAGTAGAGGAACTCGGATGAACGTGCAAAATCAACGTAATCCTAAGCAAGAACATAAGCCGAGAGTAAACACTTTAGCCACCGAAAATTGTGTGAAATGAGTGAACTACCTATGGTGAGGTGTTTTACTTAGCGATCCCCTCAAGCTCGTTTAATTGAACATGTGTCCTTTTTCTTAAAACATATGACCTATGATAATTGAAATGCGGCTTTTGGATATCGTGTCTCTACTTTGTATTTCCGAATGCATGTAATTACAGATGCTCGAAATTGTGTCAAGCACCTAGTCAAACCGGGAGGTTTTCTAGCTTGCTTGTGATTGCGGGTTTAGTTTTTTAGTTTACTTGGGGACAAGTAAAGTTTTAAGTGCGAGGAGGTTTGATAGGGGTCAAAAACCCCTATCTTTGGGTACGATTTTAGGACGGGTTTTAGCATTATTTAGTTAATAAGCGAGCATTTCTCGCATTTAAATGCTTTTGTGTGAGTTAGTTAGGAATTGGAAACGTTTTATTTATTTTTCGTTGTTTAGGCTCGCTTTATGACCAATTTAGGCAATTACGGCCAAAATAGCATGCATAGTATAATTCCGTTATCTTTTGAAGCTAATTGGTCCGTCAAAAGTCGCACCAAACGAAGCGTTTGCTCAAAATAAGCGATTGGCGGGTCAATGTAGCCTTTGGACTAATGTTATCTGGAGTTTCTGTACATGCGCAGGTATAAGTTCGGACGAAAAAGGCATCGACGGCAGTCGGCAAGCACGCGGGGGCATACCGGGCAAGAATGCTCAACGAGCGGGCCTCCGTAGGCCATGCCTGCTCGCCAAGCGGGCCACCAGAGGCCTGCTCGGGCGAGCAGGATGCCTGCTCGCTGAGCAGGCCGCCAGAGGCCTGCTCGCCGAGTAGGGCGCTGCTCGCCGCGAGCAGCTCGCCCTGCTCGACGAGCAGACCTGCGGGAATTGGTCAAAAAGACCAATTCCGCCCCCATGATGCCATGACGGACCCCACGACTTCCTACCTGCATAAGGACCCGAAAATAGGTCAAAAAGAGGGCCGAGCCATGCCTATAAATAGAGTTTTTCCAATGTAAATTAGTATCTTTCATTTATTTGTAAATTACTTTAGCTTTCCCCTTGTAATTCCTCTCCATCTCCTCCATATCCTTCAAACCTCCATTGAAGCTCCTTCAAAGCTTTTCTCGAGGAATTATCAAGGTTCGTCCTTAAGATTAGGTCGCCGGCTGCAGAGTAAACAGGTTCCCTGAAAGAGATTTTTGTATCTCCTTTTATCTTTCCTTGTTTGTACTCTTTGATACAGTTGCCGAACCTAGCTTATTGTATCTTGTGACATTGTTCTTCGCCTTTAATAATAATTTAGCTCTTATTTTGTTCTATGATTATTTGTCTAATCTCTGTCTTACGCTTTATTCAATTGGTTTAACTCATTCAAAAGCCCTAAAATCTAGTAGGCACATATTGCGAGCTGAATCTGACCTAGTCAGAGCCTAGGAGATTGACAACCTCTTAGTTGATTAAGCGCCAATTTACTGAGCCTTAGACCTAGTTTCGGCCTTAGGGAATCACGCGCTAGGAACCTCAGGAGGGTAAGTAGGGTTAATCGCCTTGAATACAAGTGACTCAGATTAGGTTTTTACTCAATAGACCTAACAATCTATCTTCATTATTATCGTTCATACCATGTTCCTTCGGGTAATTGCATCTAGTGAAAGATCAATTAGGAGTAGTTTAACTTAATTAGGGGTAGAGTAGCTTAATTAGGCATAGAATAACTTAGTTAGAATCAGATAACTTAGTTAGGATTAGTATAATTCAACCTAGGAGTAGATTAACTTAATCAAACAAACTCAAAACCCCCTAAGCCTAGATAACTCCTGAAACCAAGTAGCTTGATACTTGCAGAAATAAATCCTATGGACGATAACCTGGACTTAACCAGAAATTTATTACTTGATAACGACGGGGTACACTTATCCCTTAGTGAGTCTTCATCCCAACTTAGGTGAGGGCGCATCAGTTCCTCCGGAGGTCATCTTCTCTCTGAATGTGTACGATAAGGCGGCCCAGGTGAAAGCCGTAGAGTTCTGCGGTCGTTTTAAGAAGAAGTAAATGTAACTGAAGATATCATGTGTTTTTGCTTTCTGATTTCAAAGATGTAATATTTTGGCTGTACGGTTGGTATCTTTTGGGATCTTTTGGCAGTTTATTTTGATCATCATTTTGCACTTTGATTTGATTTGAGCCTTCATGATGTGTTTGTCATGTCTTGTCCATTTTTGCTATAAATAGGAGTCGGTTTTTGTTTGTGTTTCTCGTTCATGTGGCGTTCTTGCTTCGAGTGCCCGTATTATCAGTCGCTTGTTTACTCGTGTCTTCGTGTGATGTCGCTTCGGGATGTTGTGGATTCCGCTAAGGTGCTTGAGGTGCAGAAGGCCATTTCGGCGATGCCTCATCCTTATGTGTACTGCCCCCCGCGGGATGATCGTGAGCTTGACAGGAAAGTGCGATATGCTTCCCTTGTGTGGATGAACCCGGGTTTTTTACGGAGAAGCTGAAGCGGGGAGAGTGAGAGTTCCGCGCCTTATACTGGATCTGCGATGGATTCGTGCGATGTAGTTGTCAGCGCCTTGTCTTCTACTGAGAAGAAAGTTTGGTCGCAGGACGGGATTGGGTTTCTGAATCCCGATGAATCGGTGGTGCTCGTGACGAATCTGCATCCTGCCTGGGTAAGGAAGCTGCTTACCGACGAGCTTGATAGAGTTATGAATCTTCCTCCTGAGATGGAAGGCCGTCGTTCTGGACGCCATGCTTCGCCAAGTTGACCTCATGGGGCGACCTTTGTCGACCCGATGAAACCTCGTAGTGTGGTTTTTCTTGAATTTTCTAGACAGGGGTTTTTGGGGCCTATCCCAGCTGATCCGGCGCATCGAGTGACGCATGTTGGGAAAGCATGCCTGTATCATAGGCAAAATAGGCATAATACCGATGAATGTGTCGATTGGCGGGCGGTGCACCAGGCTTTAATGGATGCTGAGGCCATTCCTAATCCTGATAGTGCTAACGGAATGTTGTAAGAGATTGGATTTATCTTGTGTCAAGTGTCTGTGCTCCAGTGTTTGTATTCAGGACCTTTTGCTTAAGCTTCCTAACTTTGTGTGGTTTATTATGCCTAATGAAAATTTGCAACTTCGGATTTCCTTTGTTAGTGCTCCCGACCAAATCGATCTTGTTTGAGAGTTGATCCCCCATTTCCTCATGGGCACGCAGTTAAAGTGCTCAAAATTTTGCACGACGCTGTGTTAGCGAGGATCACGTTTATCGCTGCCCTTGGATGATTTATTGGTTAGGTGCTTTCTTTAAGAAGCTTAGGAAAACCGTTTTGGGCCAATCCGTGCGAGGACCGTATAAAGTAGCTCGCTTCTTGTTTAATCGGTAACAACATGGGGTTGTTTGTGCTATTTAATGGGCGTTTCGAGATGATCGAGAAGCCTTGAGAATAACGTTTTGAGTTATCCTGTGCGAGGACCGTATCGGGTAGCTCGCTTTTTGTTTAATCGGTAACCACATGGGGTTGTTTACGCGATTTAACGGGCGTTTTGAGATGATCGAGAAGCCTTGAGAATAACGTTTTGAGTTATCCTGTGCGAGGACCGTATCGGGTAGCTCGCTTTTTGTTTAATCGGTAACCACATGGGGTTGTTTACACGATTTAACGGGCGTTTTGAGATGATCGAGAAGCCTTGAGAATAATGTTTTGAGTTATCCTGTGCGAGGACCGTATCGGGTAGCTCGTTTTTTGTTTAATCGGTAACCACGTGGGGTTGTTTACACGATTTAACGGGCGTTTCGAGATGATCGAGAAGCCTTGAGAATAACGTTTTGAGTTATCCTGTGCGAGGACCATATCGGGTAGCTCGCTTTTTGTTTAATCGATAACCATATGGGGTTGTTTACGCGATTTAACGGGCGTTTCGAGATGATCGATAAGCCTTGAGAATAACGTTTTGAGTTATCCTGTGCGAGGACCGTATCGGGTAGCTCGCTTTTTGTTTAATCGGTAACCATATGGGGTTGTTTATGCGATTTAACGGGCGTTTCGAGATGATCGAGAAGCCTTGAGAATAACGTTTTGATTTATCCTGTGCGAGGACCGTATCAGGTAGCTCGCTTTTTGTTTAATCGGTAACCACATGGGGTTGTTTACGCGATTTAACGGGCGTTTCGAGATGATCAAGAAGCCTTGAGAATAACGTTTTGAGTTATCCCGTGCGAGGACCGTATCGGGTAGCTCGCTTTTTGTTTAATCGGTAACAACATGGGGTTGCTCGTAAGAAACAAACTCTTATTCATGATTTCGCATTACAGGAGCCTATTGGTAATATTTCTTCATTGTTTGGATGTTCCAGCTATTGTCATAGACCAAACCATCTAAGAGGCGATTTTGTAGGCTCCGTTGTGGAGGACAGTGTCGATCTTGTACGGCCCCTCCCATGATTGTCCGAGCTTGCCGTGAGCTAGCTGGGATTGGGCAGCAGCGGCGTCTCGGAGCATAAGATCTCCGACTTGAAAAGTGCGGGGACGAACCCGCCTATTGTGGTAACGCGCTATACTCTGCTCATGGGCCGTGATGTACAATAAAGCATTAAGGCGCTCTTCCTCTAACCGCTCACTTACTTCCGCAAGCTCCGCATTTTTGTCGGTCACCTCGAAGGTGGTCTGCCGAGGAGAGCGAAGGATGACCTCAGATGGTGCCATTGCTTCTGCCCCATAGGTGAGGAAAAAAGGAGTGCGCCCTGTGCCGGAGTGGGGGGTTGTGCGGTATGACCATAATATTGCCGTGAGATGGTCAGGCCATGCTCGACCCTAGTTAGATAGACGCGTTTTAATTCCTCGCAGGATTGTTCGGTTGCTTACTTCAGTGAGGCCATTGCTTTGAGGGTGTGCCACCGAGGTGTATCGCCCTTTGATGCCCCACCCTGCGCAAAATTCGCGGAATTGGCTGCAGTCGAACTGCCTCCCGTTATCGGTGATAAAAGAGTGAGGGACTCCGAATCGGTATATGACTGCTCGTTTAAGGAAACCGATTACGTTGTCAGCGGTTATCTTGGCGATTGCTTCAGCCTCGATCCACTTGGTAAAGTGATCGACTACGACCACTACAAAGCGCTTCTGTGCTAAAGCCATCGGAAACGGGTCGAGCAGGTCAATGCCCCATACTGCAAATGGCCAAGGTGTGATAATGCCTTTGAGTGGAGCCGCTGGTGCGTGATGAGTATTGGCGTGTAGTTGACATGCCTGACAACTACGAACCAGACGCGTTGCATCGGAATCCATGGTCTGCCAATAAAGCCTCTAGAGCCGGGCTTTCTTCGCGATCGTCCGAGCGCCCTGATGCGAGCTACAGACGCCCTGATGTATTTCCTTTAGACAGTGATCCCCTTCCTCTTCAGATATACAGCGCAACCAAGGGTGTGTGGCGGACTTTCGATAGAGTAAGCCATCATGCATCGCATATCGCCAGGAACGCCGAACCACGAGGGATGCTTGCGTCCGATCTTCCGGCAGTGTGCCATCTTGAAGATACCTGATTATCGGACTTCTCCACCCACTTGCTGCTGCGTCCGCCATGTCAATCTGTAGTGAGCATTCCGTGTGGATGGCCGGGGCCACAGCAGTCTTAATGAGGGTGTGCGGATCACTGGACTGCTCGCCTGCTGCGAGAGCGGCAATGGCATCCGCCTCTTCGTTTTCCTCACGTGGGACAAGCATAATGTCAAAGGTTACTCCTTTGTCTTTGAGATCTTTAATCAAGGATTTTGCGAGGGCCAAGTATTTACACATTGTTGGGTCCTTCGCCTTGTAAGTGCCGCTGACGTGGCTAACGACGAGTTTGGAGTCCGAATATACCATCAGATATCCGTGTACAATTGTTTTGGATAACCGAAGAGCTGCGACCAGGGCCTCGTATTCTGTTTATTGTTCGTGGTTAGGAAGTCGAGACGGATGGCATACCGCATTCAGAGATTATTAGGTCCCTGAATCGCAACGCTTGCGCCTACCCGTCCTGGGCCACAGGATCCATCCACACTCATGGTCCATATGTCGCCGTTGCAAATTCTTATCGGCGTGGGGCTGCTGGTTGATGACCCGGTAAACTCCACTACGAAATCGGACAGCACTTGGGCTTTGACCGCTGTGCGTGGCTCAAAACGTATATCAAACTGGGATAGCCGGACCGACCAGTTGGTGATGCGCCCGGAGACTTCTGGTTTCTGGACTGCCTTTTTGATAAGGGTAATTGGTCCTGACCATGATCGTATGCGCTTGAAAGTATGGTCGAAGGCGTTCGGACGCCTGTGTGATGGCGAAAAGAGCTTTCTCAACCTCGGAGTATCGGATCTCAGCACCCTTCAGGACCTTGCTCAAAAAGTAAATCGGGTAGAGCTCCGGTTACTCTTCTTGAGCTAAAACGATAGCTACCGTTTCATCGGTGATGGTGAAGTATAAAAGAATGTCCCATCCCCGCTTTGGTACTAACAGTAGGGGAGGGGTAGCGAGGAAAGTTTTGATGGCGCTGAATGCCGCCTGGCAATCCGTCGACCACCTGAAAGGATGCTCCTTCTTGATTGCCCTATAAAAAGGTAAACATCGCTGCGCCGAGCAGGAAATGAACCGTCCCAAGGCGATTATCCTCCCGTTGAGCCTCTGAACTCCCTATAAGTTGCGCGGCGCTTCCATCGCTAAGATTGCCTCGATCTTTACGGGGTTCGGCTCGATTCCTTTCTCGAACACCACGCAACCAAGGAACTTGCCGCTACGAATTTCGAAGAAACATTTCTCCGGGTTCAGCTTGAGGTTGTAATTTCTGAAAATTTTAAACACTTCCGCCAAGGCGCGTGGATGGTCGCTTTCAACAGTGCTTAGGACAACCATGTCATCGATGTATACTTGTACAGTATTGCCGATGAGGTGAGCGAACATCTTATCTATCAGTCGCTGGTAGGTGGTCCCACGTTCTTCAACCCAAAAGGCTTGACGTTGTAGCAATAAGTGCCTTCATGCGTAATGAAGGAGGTCTTCTCTGCATCGGCCGGGTCCAGAGGGATCTGCTAAAAACCAGCGATGGCATCAAACTGAGATAAGATTTTCCGACCAGCTGTCTGGTCGAGAAGCTGATCTATATTAGGCAGCGGGTAAGAATCCTTGGGGCATGCTTTATAAACATTCATAAAATCTATACACATGCGGTACTTTCCGCTGGCTTTCTTTACAAGTACGACGTTAGAAAGCCAATCCGGATAGTGCACCTCGCGAATAAATTTTACAGCTGTAGACACCGAGTCGGAGGACCTGTGACGAAAACCTGTAAACAAGACGGTCGAAGCGGTTGATTCCGGAAGTTTTAAAACAAAAATATATAATAAGAAAAGAAAAGTTAATGTGAGTCGCGGTCGTCAAGTGGACGGCTCGCGAGTGCTCAGCGACGTGGTGCGAGCGCCTAGCGGCAGCCGATGCGTGTCCGACGACAGTTGGACGCACGCCCGGCAGCGCGGTGCGCACGCTCGACGTCCGTTGGGCACGCACGCCCGGCAGCGCGGAGCGCGCGCTCGACGACCGTGGGGCACGCGCGCCCGACAGTGCGTGGCGCACGCCCGATGGCCGCTGGGCGAACGCGCCCAGCAGCCGCTGGGCGAGCGCCCAGCGACGTTGGGCGGACGCCCAACGTCAGTTGGGCGCGCGCCCAACTAATGTTGGGCGTTCGCCCAACGAAAGTTGGGCGTTCGTCCAAGATAAGTTGGGCGTTCGCCCAACCGGCATTTGGAGGGGGGATTTTGGAGAGCTTCTCACACTAGAACATTTTCTAGAGAGAGAAAGTTGATTTTTTTGGGAGAAAACATTTTTTTTCCTAAAAATTGAAAATCTCTAAAAAGTTAAATATTTTATCAAAAACATAAAAAACACCGGAAAATCACAACTCATGGAATCGACCGACTTCGACAGTCAGATACCGAACTTGAGGTATTATCCGAGGACTAGACTCGTTTTATTTTATTTTATTTATTTATTTCTTTTATTTATTTATTTTTATGTGATAATTTTATTTATTTAGTTATTTATTTATTTATCACGTTTTATTTATTTTTTCGCATTTATTTAATTTTCGTCTCGTATTAGATAAACGTTCGGTTTTGTTTTAAAATAAAAAACCTCGTTTTAATATCCCAATACGAACCGTGATCCGATTCAAAGGTAGTTCGGGTATTAAAAACGTTGTAATTATAAGTTTTCAAAAATTTTCTAAATAACGTTTTAAATGAAAAAACATCGTTTTAGGAATCTCCGTTATAGACTATGATCCATTTTTGGTAGTTTGGAGTTCCAAAATGATAGAGTAGATCTAATTTTAAGCCTTTGAACAAATCTGGAAAGTTGTGGACTGCTTCTGTAATTCTTCTTTTTCTGTCACTGATTGCTGTTTACCTACGGATTGTCCGTCGGTAAATCTGCTGAAATGTAAAAAATGCTGTTTTGATCCCTCCTTCTCAACTTTTAGGCTTTTGGTCCTTTATATATATATATATATATATATATGTGTATTTATGAAATATATACTTTCAAGCTATTTTTAAATACTTTGTACATATGTTTATTTAATGCGTTTATATATCTTTTCTTTCATCAATTTGATTTAATAAAATTATATGTATGTATTTTCTTTTTAATTCATTTAAACTATATTGGGTATTATTTTAGAGAGTTATTTACTTGGGCATTTTGGGGTAATTAATTAGTAGATATTTTGAGGATAATTAGGTATTATTTTGATGTTTAATGTATATTTGGGGAGAGTTATTTCCTATATATTTATTATAATAGTTATTTTGGGATATAAGGTTTATTTTCTTATTCTTAATGAACTTTGTTCATTGTTTTACATGTTTTTTTAAGTAGGGTAAAAGTGTATTATACTTAATATCTTTTATTTTTATCATTATATATATACTTAGCTATATTAGGTGGTATTCTTTACTTAGTTTTCTAAATTGTATATATATCGTTATTTTTAAATATATATACATATATATGTATATGCTCATTTCCTTACCCTTTTGGCATTTGGGGACATATGTTTTAAATTAGTTTTCAATTGATGAATTTTGGTTTGGTTCATTTGTTGTTGTAATTATGATAATGTTCAAGATAGGTTCAATTGAGTGACTAAACGGGAAAATAAAATCACAAAAAGAGAGTTTAATTTGCTTATTTAAACGTAAAGTTTTCTAGACATTCTTAAAGTGTAAATAACGTTTTCTTGACCTTTTTAAACTATTTCCAAAATATCACGTGTTGAAACCTTAATCCGTTCCAACGACGGATTAGGCGAACCTTGTAATTAAAATCGTTTTTATTGTAAATAATAAAGTTTTGAATCGTTTTCTTAAATGATTTGTACAAAATAAATTGACTTGTATGCCTAACCATGTTTTTGGGTTAAAATTCTTTATTCCACGTCTTCAAACGCTCGAGTCGTTCCAACGGCGATTCGAGTAGATGCCATGTAAATCAACGGGGTTTTTGAAACGTACCTAAATCGTTCCAACGGCGATTAAGGTACGAACCATGTAAATAAACTCGTTTTTGGAGAGTGAGATTAGTTTAGAGTTAGTGTGTAATACGAAGCATAAATCACGTTGTAAACAAATCGATTCTTTCTTCTCCCCCCTCTCTCTCCTATGTATTTTGAACTGATGTAAATGGGTGATTCTTTACCAAAATGGCTTTCAATAATATATGCTCAAAACGGTTTTCAAAACGAGAAAGAAAAGGTTTCAAATGAATTTTAAACTTAAAGAAATATGCGATTAGTCTGTTATCGCCTAACACGCTGAGTAGGAGGCCGGTGGTTCGTAACCGGACGATGTCGGGGTGCCTAGTAGCCTTTCTCTGGAAAGGAGCTAGCCTTCTCGGCTCGTACCTAAGTTTCCCGAACCCTCACCGGTCTCCCGCAAGGGATCGGTGTTCATTTTCCCATTCGTGGGTGGCGACTCTTCCATACTCCGAGCTCCGGTCCTGCCGAGCAGCTTGATTCCACGATTGGTTGCTTTCGACGCCAATCACCGCTTAGGTCGCCATGAGGTGTCCACCCCCGGTCCGCTCGGGAGATTAGGCCGCGGCACCTCATCTAACAAGTGGCGACTCTGCTGGGGAAGCGACAAATTTGATTCCGGAAGGCGTGTATTAAGCCCTTAACGGGGACGGATCGTATTATTTCTTTTCGTATGCATTCATACGCATTTTTGCAAACCTTTTGGGTAATTTCCGCGAAACCTCTAGCGAGAGTCCATTCGTCGCTCGAAAGAGGCTAGTGTAAGTTCCCCCTTACAGTAAGGCGCCAAAGGGTCCCCATCCATTCGTTAGGGGCGAATTTGTGCGGTCCTGTGAGGTCCCGCGATCAGCCGTGTCAGCATATAGTAGCCTTAGAAGTTGCCATAGGATTACCCGTTACCATTTTTGATGTGATAAATGAATCAGTTCGTGTTTTCAAATTGCCATGATACGTGTCTAATCCTAAAATATGTAAAGAAAATGAAACGACACGTTAATATATACTCTTAAACCGATATGTAAACTACCCCAAAACATCGAAACGATTCGAACTAAAGATGACTTAGTCATCTCGTATGAATGAACTTGTGCGACCCGCCTGGTCCCTTTCCGTGTCCCGAAAAAGGCACATGTTCAGGAAATACGTTGTGACGTAAGCACGTATTAGTTCAAATCGGTTTGATATTAAGGATAGTTATATCTCGATTCAAAAGACTATATTAACGGTAGCCGCTATTCACATTCTTTAAATAGGTTGGGATAAAACGAGATTATGACAGAACGAAAACGAAGAACATTTCTGTTTTTTGAACAACCTCATTGTAACATAAAGAGTTTCACAAACGTGGCCCGTCCCTTCTGAATAAAAGACGAGCTCTTACGTTACGCCTTGTGTTGTTCTTGAGAGAAATGGACGTGTCCGCAAAAGTGACTAAGAAAATAAAAGAAAAGCAAAAATAAACAAACGACCAAAGTCATTCTGTATCTACGATGTATACCCATCCCAAGGGTAGTTAAAGAAAATGAACCAGTGTCGTTAAATACGTGCCTTGAACTGGTATATACGCCGTTTAAAATCATGAAGCCGAATTAAGACAAGAAACCGCGTGATGGCACCATATGGACGAGACTGTGGGTTTGACTAATGGCTCGATCATTTCGACCGTTACCAAAACTACAAGAAGTATGGCCCGATCTGCGTGTTTGCTTAACTCGTGCCTAAATGAAAAAGAACGGTAATATCTCTGCTTCGAATAAACATGTGATTCAACGAAACGTTGATTTTCTATAACCACGCTAGGATGGTATATCCCGTAAATTAGAAAGAAATAAAAGTTGTTAATAGCCAAAAGATTATCGTGCGCTCAAATAAGACTCGCCGTCTTTTTACGTAGCCAAAAAACAAGCAAACGGATTCTTAACGCTAAAAATAAACACGTTACGCGATGAGTCCGTTCCCTAAAATGAAAAGTGCTTTCATCACTGAATGAACACGTGGTTACGTCTCTCGACAGATCCAAAAGATCCCGTCGTAATCCAAAAATCGAGACACGAACCCACGCGAATAAAAGGGAACGAGTCATTGTCAATAACGAACGATTGAACCAGAAGAATAACTCGTACCGCGTCTAAATCCGAGATACGCTCAAAAGGGAGTCAAAACCCGAACTAATGCGTCTCGCAAAATGACAAAAGACGGGTTATTCCGAAAGGACAATCCTTTTGGTCGATATCTTACTCACTGAACGCTGATACGTCAAAATGAACTGTATTGTCTGATGGATGATTTACTTTTCCGCAATAAATCGTCGGCATCACGCGTCCCCTGGACCGCAATATGAGCCCCAAACCAAAATCCTAGGAAAGAGACTTGGACCATCGAGTGCGTGGAGGAATAAGGGCGGAAGAGAGATGTTGTGATACGTGTAATTAGACTAACGTTTGTTCTTCTTATCTTATATATCCGTAAATAAATAAACGCACACACCAAAAATCATGCATATAAAATCATGCATACATACTAATGGATGCCATTCGCACAGACTTCATCATTAAGCGGTTGTGGTTTCGCGAGAGTAACCGGTTAGTCAGGCAGTTTGATCAGCTACAGATTGACAGTTCTGAATCGGCAGTTGTGGCTTCGGAATCATCTTCGTCCGAGTATACTCAGTCTTCAGCCAGTATGTCTGCGACCGATGAAAAGGTGGCCGAATTGGAAAACTCTGTGAACAATATCAATGATCAGCTGGCCGTAATTTTGGCCCAGCTAGCTGAGCTGGCATTGAAGGACAACAAGAGTGGCAGTAAGCGCGCTGAGAACGAGGTGAACGATGGTCCCCGCTTTGGGAATGAGGACGACTATCAGGATTATATCCGGAAGCAGCTTGAGAAAGAGAAAGCTAAGGAAGAGGAGTGGAAGCAACACACCACTCAGGAGGTGCAGGATCTACGTGGAGGAAGTTCCGGGAGCCAAGACTTTTATAACTTGAAGAATTGTTTATCGGCAACTGCTTTGCTTTTGAAATTCCGGCTCCCGGACATGAAAAAGTTCGATGGAACTGGAGATCCTACTGCTCACATGAATCAGTATGTTGCTGTGATGAAGCACACGATCCTGACGGAGGATCAAGTCCTGGGGCTGTTTAACACTTATCTGGAGGGGGCTGCCCTCACATGGTTTCATGCGTTGCCAATGGTGACGAAGAGAGATTGGAAGGAGTTAGCAAAGTCATTCATCGCTCAGTATAGCTTCAACACCATGCTTGAGGTTACTTTGAAAGAGTTAGAGAGCACTAAGCAACAGACTGGGGAATCTTTTTCCGATTTTGTAAAAAGATGGAGAGCCAAGGCCGCGGTTATGAAGCAGAAGCTTCTTGAGCAGGATCAGATCCGAATGGTAGTCGGTAACACATTGCCGTATATTAAGAATGAGCTGCGGTACATGCCTTTTACCGATTTCAACCAAATGTATAGCTGCGCCTTGACAGTTGAGGGGGATGGAGAACCAAAGAAGGCGTATACCAAGTGGACGAAGTCTGGATATAGTGCCGGAGGGCCAAGTGCGAGTGCAGAATCTGCAGCAGTGAAAGTGCTTGATCTTAATGCTATCGAAAAGAGGCAGTTCGCCAAATTTGATCAGACCTACGCAAAAGTTTTCGAACGATTGCAGAAAAAGAGGTTGCTGAAAGCTCTTACTCCTTATAACAAAGCTCCACCTTCTCCGCAGATACAAGCTAGGGGATACTGCGAATTCCACAGTAGTTATGGGCATACTATTGAGAACTGTGAGAGGTTGAAGCACGAGATCCAAGATTTGATTGAGGAGAAAAAGATAGCTGATCCTTCATCAGCAAACCCTTCCACTAGGCGTAATCCATTGCCTAATCATAGGGTGAGCATGATCGGATTCGGTCTGAAAGGAAGTGTAGTGATGAAATCCTTCGAGGAAAATGAAGAGGAGTTGCTGGACTCCGATGAAAAAGGCAATATAGGAAATGGTCTATATGTGTCCTTCCTTGGCGAGGAACAGGAGGGTCAACCGATGGATGAAGGGTTGGACGGTGGAGCACCGTATGATGAAGATAGTGCTGAAGAGACCGGGTAAGGGTCGTCTCGGACTATTATGCCAGAATTGGGTCTATTTAGTGGTGGAGAGAATCCCGATGTGCACTTGCGTGAATATATGCGCGATATGTTTGTTGAATCCTTCGGGGTGGACGAGATTGCTCAGTGGTTCCACCATTCGCTGATAGGCGAGCCTTTGGGGTGGTTCCACTCATTACCCGACTCTTGCAAGCATGATTGGGATCGATTGTCAGATTTATTTCTAGAAAAGCACCAAAGAGCTGAGGACAGGACTGCAGAGCGCTTCCCGATGCAGATCGGACCTATCAAGCGTTCGCTACCGAGGGTCAGTAAGTATAATGGCAACAAAGATCCTATGGAACACCTTCACTTCTACTTATCGGCCATGGGGCCTTTGGGTTTTAATGAAGAAAAGATCACCAGCTTGTTCTGTAACTCGCTGATGGGTGAGCCGTTGATGTGGTATATGTCACTTCCGATGCATGTTAAGACCGATTGGGCGGCAATGACAAAGAGGTTTATCAAAGAGTATACAGTATGGATGCTGGCGGAGCAAACCCCGGACTCACCCTCTTATGAAACACCCGAGGCAGTGTTGGCAATGCCTAGGTATGGTGGATACCAAGATCCTGTTGAGCATGCGAGGTTATTCCGCAACCATATGTATAACGTCGGGTTCCCGCAAGGTGAATTACATGAACATTTCCTGGAAACCCTAATGGGAGAAGCCTTGTTGTGGCACCAAGGCCTATCAGAAGAGGAAATGGGTCATTGGATACCGCTTAGGAGTGCTTTTGTGGCGAGATATGAGATGTATGTTCCATGGACGGGATCCCTGGAAGATCTGGATAGGATCAGGCAGTTCCCCGAGGAACCATTCGTGGATTATGCTAGGAGGTGGAGGCACCGCTATGAGTAGTGTCATGAAACAATGAGTGATAAGGTGCAGCTTATGTGCATATAGAGAGGCGCAATTCCGTTGGCGGCGAGGAGGATGAGTAGGGTATCCCTCAGGGATTATGATGATTTGATAGGCTGGGCTTTGTATGGATCAGCGGATCCCTTTTATTTGAAGTCAAACGTTCCTCATATAATGGATCTGATGATTGTGGATTTGGGAAAGTTCCTCGGATGAGGAGGATACTGATCGGAGGATTCCTATCAATATTTGGGATGAATCTGATGATGAGCCGGAAATCGCCGTCATGACAAGATCAGGTCGAGTGGCCGAGGGAAAGGCACCTATGGTGGAGACTGAGATAGGGGAAGGATCGGCTCCCAAGCCAGATGACCAAGTCCTCGAGCAGTTGAAGAAAACACAAGCTAAGTCTACGGTGTGGGAAGTCCTATGCCATTCCAAGTACCACCGTGAAAATCTGATGAAAGAGCTGCAGAATTTGGTTATTTCTACCGATACTGAGCCGGAGGCATTAGTAGGGGCAATCATGGCCCGGAAGAAAACTGAAATCACCTTCACTGATGAAGATCTCCCGGAGGAGGGGAAGGCTCACAACAAGCCTTTGTACATCCGAGCTGAAATTAACGGGAAGAGGACTAGCTGTGTGATGGTCGATGATGGATCGGCTATTAATGTATGCCCACTGAAACTTCTGTCCAAATTAGGAGTAGAAAGAGGAGATTTGATTGCCTCAGAAACAGTGATCAGGGCCTATGACGATAGCCGTAGGCACATCGAAGGAGTGTTTAAGGCTAAGCTGAAGGTGGGGCCGCACGAGGAGGAGACTGAATTCACTGTGTTAGATATACCGATGACATTCGCCGTGTTGTTGGGACGTCCGTGGTTCCACAAGTTGGGAGGTGTGCCCTCCACGCTCCATCAAATGATCAAATTCCCCTTCGGGGAGGAGATAGTGACAATTAGAGCTGAGAAATTGAGTTCGGTGGCGGCATTGGGAATTGAGCCTCAACTTTTCTCCGGATTCCAAGTTTTTGGGATCTACGAGTCTAGCATGACCTCCGATGTGGTGAAAATGATGAAGGGGGGTTTCATCCCCGGTATGGGCTTGGGAGCACACCATCAAGGGTTGCCAGAATTTCCGAATTTCAAGAGTCAGAAAACCCGGAGGGGTTTAGGATATGAGCTGGGAGGTCCGTCCAACACAAGTGGTGAAGGAAAGGTGGGCCTAAGGAAGTATTTTGTGAACGAGGGGCACGGAAAGGTTTATTCGGGGACTCCCGAGTCATGGACTAGCACCGAAGGAAAGATTCTGCCAGGTTTTGAGATCTTCAATGATGTTGCCGACTGGGGCAAAAGAAAGGCGAGCTGCTTCGTCGAGGAGATCATGATGTTAGACCTGAATGCCGAGGAGCAGGTGATCACTATTGAAGCAACTGTGGGAGCGGTGGATGAACCCAGTACCTCCAAAGCTTATGAGAAACCCGAGAACCCTGATGATGAGAATTGTATTACTGCTTTATTTGAATCCGATGATGTACTCGCCAACACTATCAATGAAATGAATTCTGATTTTGCTTACTTGCTTGATGTTGATCGTGATCATTCCATGTTCTCATTCATATAACATGCCTACATTTGAAATCAATACAATAGAAATGTCAACTTTCAATCTTGGCACGGATGAAAATCCTAAACTTATACAAATTGCTCAAGAATTAACTATTGAAGAGAGGAAAGAATTTGAGAGAATAATTAAAAAATACGAAATAGTGTTTGCTTGGACGTATGAAGACATGCCAGGAATCGATCAATCAATCGTAACTCACCGTATTCCAACATACCCCGATGCTAAGCCCGTGAAACAGAAACTCCGACGCATGAGACCGGAATGAGCAGATAAGATCAGGGAAGAAGTGAAGAAGCAGTTAGAAGCAGGGTTCATCGAAGTAATCGACTATCCCCCTTGGGTCGCGAATGTAGTGCCCATCGCAAAGAAGGACGGCAAAGTAAGAATGTGCGTCAATTATAGAGATCTTAACAAAGCGTGCCCCAAAGATGAATTCGCGTTGCCTCATATTGACGTGTTAATCGACAGTGCAGCATCGAGTGTCTTACACACGAATGTGGACGGTTTCATGGGCTACATGCAAGTTCAGATGGCTGAGAAGCACAAAGCAAAAACCTCGTTCACAACTGAGTGGGGAACATACTGCTATAGGGTGATGTCGTTTGGTTTGAAAAATGCCGGGGCAACTTACCAGCGAATGGCTACGGCACTATTCCATGATATGATACACAAAGAGGTAGAAGTTTATGTGGATGACATGATGGTCAAGTCAGAAACGAGAGAGGGGCATTTCGCTGCACTCGAGAAGTTTTTGGCCCGAATTGCAGAATTCAAACTAAGGTTAAACCCGAAGAAGTGCTTCTTCGGCGTTTCGTCGGGGAAAATCTTAGGCTATGTAATCGGAAACAGGGGAATTGAGGTAGATCCCGACAAAGTAAAGGTCATACGAGAAATGCCAGCGCCAAAGAATGAGAAAGAAGTGAGAGGGTTTCTGGGGCAGGTTCAGTATATCAGTCGGTTCATAGCAAGACTCACTGCAATCTGCGAGCCAATCTTTAAGTTGCTACGGAAAGATCAACCCACGATTTGGAATGATAAGTGTCAGCAAGCCTTAGAGAACGTCCGGAACTATTTGTCTAATCCACCTGTTCTGAGACCGCCTAAACTGGGAAAACCGCTTCTCCTCTATGTAGCGATCGAGGAGCGATCTATTGGGGCAATGCTGGCCTAGGAAGAGGACACCGGTGTGGAGCACGCGGTGTATTATCTGAGTAAGAAGTTCCTGGAATACGAGCTTAAGTATAACATGATCGAAAAGACGTGCGTGGCAGTAGTATGGCTAACAAAGAAACTACGGCACTATTTTCAATCTTACAAAGTGATCATTATTTCCCGGATGGATCCCGTGAAGTATCTGTACCGAACTCCTTCTCTAACAGGGAAGCTAGCCCGATGGTTGTTGCTTTTGTCCGAATTTGATATCGAATATGTAACGAAGAAGGTTGTCAAGGGAAGAGCCGTAGTAGAATTTCTGGCCAACCAACCTCTGAACGCAGAAGAGGAAGAGATAAACTATGATTTCCCCGATGAGCACTTGAACGCAATAGAAGTTATACCATGGAAAATGTTCTTCGATGGAGCAGTTAATTCGAATGGAGCCGGAGTAGGAGTGTTACTCATCTCACCAGAAGGAGAAAGGATCCCAATGGCAAAGAAGCTATCCTTCCCTCTCACCAATATTATGGCCGAGTATGAAGCATGCATCTACGGGTTAGAGTCGCTAACGACATTGGGAGCATCGTATGTGGAAATCTGGGGCGACTCAAAGCTAATCATCGAATAGGCACAAGGAAACTGGGAAGTGAGAGAAGAAAGGTTACGTCCATACCTAGACCAGCTAGAAGGGTTGGCACAAAGATTCAATGAATGCCGTTTTTATCATATTCCTCGAGCACAGAACCAGGCAGCGGACGCTCTGGCCACTTTGGTGTCAGTTTGGGACAACCCTCGGAACCTCGCCTCGAAGCCTTTGGTATTGAAGAGATCTCACAAACCATGCTACGAAGATGTAATGCTGTTGGGGGCAGATGAAAAGCCTTGGTATTTCGATATCGTAAACTTCATGAAAAGTGGAACATACCCAGCAGAATCAGAACTTAGGGATCAGGCTGTGATCAGAAGGTTAGCTCAGCAGTTCGTCATCCACAACGACTTGATTTACAAAAGGCACACCGATGGTTTACAACTGAGGTGCTTGGATGCGGGAGAAGCCCGCGAGGCAATGGAGTCAGTACACTCAGGAATTTATGGGGCCCATATGGGAGGAGCGGTATTGGCGAAGAAAATCATAAGGCAAGGCTTCTATTGGCTCACCATGGAAAGAGATTGTAACGAATATGCGAAGAAATGCCATGATTGTCAAATCCACGGAGATTATAATCATTTACCAGCTATGGAACTACACGTGTTAGCACCCATTTGGCCGTTTGCGGCTTGGGGCATTGATATTATTGGAGAGGTGAGGCCTAATGCGTTGAACGGGCACAAATTCATTGTAGTCGCTATTGATTATTTCACCAAATGGGTAGAGGCAGAATCATTTAGCAAGTTGGGGTCTAAACAGATGAGGAAGTTCATTGAAAAGCACTTGATCACCAGGTTCGGAGTGCCTCATCATATGATCACGGATAATGGGGTCCAGTTTCAAGGAGAAGTAAAAAGTCTATTCCAAGAGTACGGTATTGAACATCATAGGTTTTCTCCGTATCGTCCGCAAGCTAATGGCGCAGTAGAGGCAGCTAATAAGAACCTTAAAAGGATACTCGTAAAGACTGTAGAGTCGCATCGGAACTGGCACGAACAGCTTCCGCTCGCTTTATGGGCTTATCGCACGACAGTTAGAACGTCAACTGGGGCAACGCCGTTCTCCTTGGTATACGACGCAGAAGCCGTTCTCCCGATTGAGGTTGAAAGGCGATCGTTGAGAATCGCAGTAGAAGCAGAGATTCTCGAGACGGAATGGGTGAAGAAGCGGTATGAACAGTTAGCATTGGTGGACGAGAAAAGGATGGAGGCCCTTTACCATGTGTAGTTATATCAGCGAAGGATGGCCCGAGCCTTCAACAAAAAGGTCAAGGCCAGCCCTATCAAAGAAGGGGATATGGTGCTAAAACAGATCCGTGTGACGCACACCGACCCGAGGGGCAAGTTTAGGCCAAACTGGGAAGGGTCGTTCTTCGTGAAGAAGATACTAAGCAAAGGAGCGGTGAAGTTAACTACTATGGACGGCATGGAGTTCTCCGAACCTACCAATCTGGATAGGCTTAAGAAATACTTTTCGTAAAAAAAAAAAAAAAAAGAAAAATTCCCGATAGGTTGAAAACCCGTAAAGGGCGACCTATGCAACAATCAGGGACATCCCAATGGGTGAAAACCCGAAAGGGCACTCATTTGAAAATTCCGGGATAGAAAAAGGAGAGATGAAAAATCGCTGGGATCTGAAAACCGAAAAAAGGCAGGTCCTGGTAACGGTAGTTATATCTTGAGCAATTATAAAAATAATGTATAAGAGGCTAAGTATTTCTGTTGTTTGTAAATAAATAAAGGCATGAGTATATTTGAAGAGAATGATTGGGATCGTTATAATTTACTGAATGCAAGATAATATAAATCATGAGTTATACATTTCTTACCTTTCTTTTCACAATAAAAAGCCTACGTACTATCTACCCCACTCCCTATACACAAGCTATACATCGGGGTAATTCTAATAAAAGCTACGAAGCTATACATGATAAGCCTAATAAGGAGGGAAATCCTAGTGGGCCTCAAAGTCCCTCAGATGTGACGCCCGCTCCGCAGATAGGGTCTCCTCGGCGACTCGAAGTCTCTCCTGGGCAGCAAGATGACCCGCGGTCTCCTCCCGCACCCTCTCCTCAACAACAAGGCGTCCCGCGGTCTCCGCCCGCATCACCCCAGACCAGTGGTCGTTCCTCTCTCGATACACCTGGCCAACCCTGGCATCGGCCTCCCGCAGCGCTTCGCTCTGTCTCAGCTCATGTGCACGGAGATCGCTCTGTAAAAAAAAAAAGAAGAAAAAAAAACAGATATAAAAAAGAAATACAGACTAGAATAGAAGTCATACATACACATGTGCATACATTCCACTACACTAAAATAAAATAAAGATACATACCAGGTGGTGTTAGACAAGGTGTCGCGGTCTAATCTCCCGGGCGGACCGGGGGGTGGACACCTCATGGCGACGTAAGCGGTGATTGGCACCGAAAGCAACCAATCGTGGAATCAAGCTGCTCGGGAGGACCGGAGCTCGGAGTATGGAAGAGTCGCCACCCACGAATGGGAAAATGAACACCGATCCCTTACGGGAGACCAGTGAGGGTTCGGGAAACTTAGGTACGAGCCGAGAAGGCTAACTCCTTTCCGAAGAAAGGTTACTAGGCACCCCGACATCGCCCGGTTATGAACCACCGGCCTCCTACTCAGCGTGTTAGGCGATAACGGACTAATCGCATATTTCTTTAAGTTTAAAATTCATTTGAAACCTTTTCTTTCTCGTTTTGAAAACCGTTTTGAGCATATATTATTGAAAGCCATTTTAGTACAGAATCACCCATTTACATCCGTTCAAAATACATAGGAGAGAGAGGGGGGAGAAGAAAGAATTGATTTATTTACAATGTGATTTATGCTTCGTATTACACACTAACTCTAAACTAAACTCACTTCCCAAAAATGAGTTTATTTACATGGTTCGTACCTTAATCGCCGTTGAAACGATTTAGGTACGTTTCAAAACCCCGTTTAATGACGTTCACTTGAATCGCCGTTGGAACGACTCGAGCGTTTGAAAATGTGAGATAAAAGCTTTAACAAGAAAACGTGATTAAGCATACAAGTCAATTTATTTTGTTCAAAAAAAACCATTTAGTTAGGAAAACAATTCAAAAACTCTATTATTTACAATTAAAAGCGATTTTAATTACAAGGTTCGCTTAATCCGTCGTTGGAACGAATTAAGGTTTTAAAACGTGATGTTTTGAGAAATGGTTTGAAAATGTCAAGAAAACGTTATTTACACTTTTAGGAATATCTAGAAAACTTTAAGTTTAAATAAGCAAATTAAACTCTCTTTTTGTGATTTTACTTTCCCCTTTTCACTCAATTAACCTTTAACATTATCATAATTACAACAATAAACCAACTAAACCAAAATTTACCCAACCAAATGCATTTGAAAGAATATACATATAAGTAGAAAAATAGAGTGAATATATATAGATATACATGTGTACAAAAATAAGTAATAATACCCATTAAAATACAATAGAGAAAATAATATACATTAATAAGTGAAAATGGTGATGAAAATACTAATAAGTATAATAAATTTTTATTCTAATCAAAAGCACAAAAAATGAATAAGATTCATGAATAAGAAATTAGTATTTACTCCCTCCCAAAATGATGTATGATAAGTATAGAAAATAATCCCAAATACTCCCAAAATAACCAATATGTATAATTTAAAACGAATTGAAGAGAAAATCTATAAATCTACATATAACCTTATTAAGTCAAATTAATGAAAAACAATATATAAATATGTTGATTAAATAGATACTATATAATTGAAAATGATTTGAAAGTATATATTACATAACTATAAACATATATGTATAAAGGACCAAAAGTCTAAAAGTTGAGAAAGAATGACCAAAACAGCATTTTTTACATTTTAGCAGCTTTACCGACGGAAAATCCGTCGGTAAACAGCCTTTAGTGACAGAAAACGGAGAATTACAGAAACAGTCCACAACTTTCCAGATTTATTCAAAAGCTTTAGATTAGATCTATTCTATCGTTTTGGACCTCCGAGCTACCCAAATTGGATCATAGCCTATAACGGAGAATCCTAAAACAATGTTTTATTTTAAAACATTATTTAGAAATATTTTTAAAACTTATAATTACAACGTTTTTATTAATCCCGAACTACCTTTGAATCGGATCACGGTTCGTATTGGGATATTAAAACGAGGTTTTTATTTTAAAATAAAACCGAACGTTTATCTAATACGAGACGAAAATTAAATAAATACGAAAAATTAAATAAAACGTGATAAATAAATAAATAACTAAATAAATAAAATTATAACATAAAGATAAATAAATAAAGGAAATAAATTAAATAAAATAAAACGAGTCTAGTCCTCGGATAATACCTCAAGATCGGTATCTGACAGTCGAAGTCGGTCGATTCCACGAGTTGTGATTTTCCGTTTTTTTTTTGTTTTTCGTCTTTTTAGTAAAAAATTTAACTTTTGGGAAATTCAGACTTTTTGAGAAAAAAAATATTTTTCTCAGAAAAATTCACTTTCTCTCTCTAAAAACGTCTAGAGTGAGAAAGCTATCCAAAAAATTCCTCCCCTAAATGCATGGGGATCCGTGCCTTATATAGGCATGGATCCCCGGAAACTTTGGGCGACACCCGATTAAAATTGGGCGTCGCCCGAAGTAGGTTGGGCTATATGCAGCATGCATTTATATAATACTTGGCATTTAAAGGATGAATAATCAACAGTTAAAATATGAATGCAAGTATTTCAGGAGTAACAGAAGTTAGGCATAAAATAAAACAACACAAAAACAAACATTACAAAACAAAACAAGATAAAGTTCTTCTTCCTAACTTCTAACACTTAACACTCTAGTTTCTCTAACACTCTAGAGTTCCTTCTCCTTAGTTTCCACTTTTCTCCCCCATTTTGCCAGCATCAGCAGTAGGCAAATTAATCGGTAGGGGCAGGAGATTTGGCTTGATCCTGCAGCACACGTATTTGACCCTCCAAGGAATTCATATGACTGACCATAGCCAGCATGAGTTCAGTCATTCTGGTCATGTGAGCGTGTGTGGGTTGCTGCGTCTGGACAGAGGAGAAGTGATTGATTAATTCATGGATTTCACGCAGAATACGGTGAGTGACAGGTGGATGAGAGGACTGAGCAGGAGTCGATGGAGTAGGTGCTTGTTCTTGAAGCAGAGTGCTTGCTGAGGCGATGACACGCCGACCTGACTCAGTGGCACCAAGGTGTGCATATTTGGCAGAAGTGGGTTCACACTGAGGGCCTTATGTAGTGACAGGACTACGAGGCGTGTTGACCTCAGGTGCTGAATTGCTTTGAGTTTGAGGTGGGAGTGGAGCTTCTTTTGGACTTACAGGGGTCTTGGCTTGTTTCTCTACGGGAGGAACAGAGGCTTGATTTTGTGGAGACCCCTCTTGAGCAACATGGCCCTTAAGAACAGGTTCTTCAGCTGTTCGCAGCTTCTTCTCAGCTGACTTAGCTAGGTCTTGATCAGCTTTCCTCTTGTTGCTTTCTATGAGCCTTATCTTTCGCGGGACAGTATGAATATCCTTCGAGCATGCTCCCTTTTTCTTATTCTTCTCAGCTTCAGCAACCTCAGATGGCACGGTGGACGGATTCTCAGTTGGAGGTTCATTGATTGGTTCCGTACCCTCAGCAGTGTGAGCGGCTTCAGCCATAACATCATCTATAATAGCATCCAGGTTAGCCAGATTTTCCATTTCTCCAATGGGTTGCTCATCCTCAGCCATAAGATTCTCCTCCTCAGGAGTGCCATTTTCATCATATCCTCTAAGAGGTTGGCTATGTGAGAGTCCATTCAGCAGACGTGCAGTGATAGCAGTTCCCGTTGAACTTATTTCACCAACAGTCTCTATGTTCTTGTCTTGTATTATCCTGGTGATGAGAGAACCTAAACGGAGCTTCCTTCCGCTTCTTTGGAAAGCTCCGACCAAAAATACAGGCATGTTGAAAGGAGTGCTGGTCAGCATATGCCAGATGAAACATTGTTCAAAATTAGAGGCAGATGAGGGAGAGCTGAGTTTAGGGAAGATAAAGTTGGTCAGCAAGAAGTGGGCCATCTTCTGATTTTTGCCCATGCAGGTGCTGGGTACTTCTCCCTTGTAGTTTCTGGGTTTACAGAATCCCTTCATCTTCTCTGCGATGGCTTTCGGTATCGGCTCCTTTGTGGTTCTGAATTGGATTCCTGTATTTGGTATCTCTAGCAATGTAGCTAGATATTCAGGGGTTATCACTATCTTTTGACCCTTGACTGTGGTCTCCAGATAGTCAGAGTAATCTGCATCAACATGCAGGTTGGAGTAGAACTCTCTTACCATTGTAGGATAGGTTTCCCCGGACAGAGAGAAGAGACATGTCCATTTGTTGTTTTTGATCCATTCACAGAATGGAGTCTCTGAAGAGATGAAGTCAGGGTGGAAGAATCGACTTCTTAATACCTCTTGATTCTTAGCCCAAGAGTGTACTTTAATCATTTTTCTCATTAGGCTAGTTGAAGGACCAGCCTGGTCAGAGGATTTGAGAGTTGGAGAGAAATAACTTTCGTTGTAAGACATTTTTGAAATTTTGAAGCTCTTTGGAAAATTTTGAAGCTTTCTTAGAGTTCAGTGTATATGTGACGAGGGTAGTGGGTTAGTATTTACTATTTATAGATTTTATGGTTTAGGGTTCCATTTGAATTTTAATCCAGTTTTGCTCTGGGTTGTCCAATCGCCAGAAACCCTGACACTTATGACACTATTAAGACGTTATTCGCCGCATGCGCAGTACAGGTGTCACCTCGCGTGTAGTGACATTAAATGCTAATAAGTGCTTCTACTTAGCGTTTGTTGATATAAACGTTTCATATTCTGAGTAGTCAGTACATTCTTTAGGAATGGCTTTAAGTTAAAGTTCAAAGCTAATTTACTCAGTGTGCAAGATTACTCAGTATTGTATATTTAGTCAGTTTCAAGAGATACTCAGCAAACAATAAATCATTCAGCATGTAATTCACTCAGCATTCAATATTCATTTAGCACAGGAATTTACTGAAGAGGATTAAACATACCAATTGCTTCTCTCAGTATGCTAAATTGCTCTCGTGCTAGAGGCTTTGTAAAGATATCAGCAAGCTGCTCGTCTGTTGGTACATACGTCAGCTTGATTTCTTTCTTGAGTACATGATCTCTGATGAAGTGATGTCGTATACTGACATGTTTCATCCTGCTGTGTTGAATTGGGTTCTTTGAGAGGTCAATTGCACTTTTGTTGTCGCATTTGACTTCAATTGTCTTTGTTTGAACACCATAATCTTCAAGCTGTTGCTTAATCCAAAGGACCTGAGCAACACAACCTCCAGCAGCAATGTACTCAGCTTCAGTTGTGGACAGGGCTACTGACGCCTGCTTCTTGCTGAACCAAGATACAAGACAGCTTCCTAGGAATTGGCATCCTCCAGAGGTGCTTTTTCTTTCCAGCTTGTCTCGTCCATAGTCAGCGTCAGTGTATCCGATGAGTGTAAAATCATGAGTGTTTGGATACCACAGACCTACATTTACTGAGCTTTGCAAATATCTAAGGATCCTTTTTACGGCTATGTAATGGGATTCCTTAGGGTTAGCTTGATATCTAGCACAATAACATACTGAGAACTGAATGTCCAGTCTACTTGCTGTTAAGTAAAGTAAAGAGCCAATCATACCTCGGTATAACTTGCTGTCTACTGACTTACCATTCTCATCAGCGCAAAGGACAGTGTCAGTGCCCATAGGAGTGGATATTGGCTTACAATGTTCCAGTTCATATTTCTTCAATATCTCCTTGGCATATTTAGCTTGACTGATGAATATGCCATTCTTTCCTTGCTTAATTTGAAGTCCGAGGAAGAAGTTGAGTTCTCCCATCATTGACATTTCGAATTCAGTCTGCATCTGTTTGCTAAATTCCTTGCACATAGATTCATTAGTAGCACCAAATATAATATCATCTACATATATTTGAGCCAGCAGGGTATCTTTACCCTTTCTCTTAATGAATAAGGTTGTATCAGCTTGACCCCTAACGTAACCTCTAGTCAGTAAAAAGTTGGTCAGCCTCTCATACCAAGCACGTGGTGCTTGCTTGAGTCCATACAGAGCCTTTTTGAGTTTGTAAACGTGGTTTGGGAACTTAGAATCCTCAAACCCTGGAGGCTGATTTACATAGACCTCCTCGTCTATTATTCCATTAAGAAAGGCACTTTTGACATCCATTTGAAACAGTTTAAAGTTCATGTAAGATGCATATGCACATAAAATCCTAATAGCTTCTAGCCTTGCCACTGGGGCAAAGGTCTCACCGTAGTCAATACCTTCTTGCTGACTGTAGCCCTGAGCTACAAGTCTTGCCTTGTTTCTGACTACGTTTCCTTGCTCATCTAGTTTGTTCCTGAAGACCCATCTTGTTCCAATGGTCTTTTGGCTCCTAGGATGTGGCACTAGCTCCCATACATTATTCCTCCTGAACTGATTGAGTTCCTCTTGCATGGCATTCATCCAGAATTCGTCATCCTCAGCTTCGGCAAAGTTCTTTGGCTCAAGTACTGAGACAAAAGCTACATTGCCGAGATACTTCCTTAGTTGATTTCTTGTCATCAGCGTATTTCCAGCTGAGTCAAGAATTGCATTTTTTGAATGCCCTCTTGGGACTCTTATCTCCTTTGGTAGACTTTCGTCTTGTTCTATCCGTGTTTCAACATTCTCTGCAGAAGTAGATAGGTCAGTGAAAGTAATTTTAGGTTCGCTCTTACTCTTGGTCAGCCGTTTTATGAAGGACTCAGTAGCTGGTTCTTGATCAGCAGGTGCTGAGTTTGGTTCATCTTCTGTCAGCGGCTGGTATCTTCCTGCAGGGTTAGTTTCATCGAATTGCACATGTATAGATTCTTCTAATACTTGAGTTCTCTTATTAAAAACTCTGTATGCTTTACTGTTTGTTGAGTAGCCTAGAAAGATAGCCTCATCAGCTTTTGAATCAAATTTGGCTAAGCTATCTTTGGTATTTAAAATAAAACAACTACAGCCAAAGGCACGAAAGTATCCAATGTTGGGCTTTCGTCCTTTCCAAAGTTCATATGGGGTTTTCTTAAGTATAGGTCTAACTAAAACCCTATTCAGAATATAGCATGCTGTGTTGACAGCTTCTCCCCAAAAATACTTTGGAAGCCTATGCTCATCCAGCATTGTCCTGGCAATCTCAACCAGAGTTCTGTTCTTCCTTTCAACAACCCCATTTTGCTGAGGCGTTCTAGGAGCAGAGAAATTGTGGTCAATGCCGCTGGCTTCACAGAATTCAGCAAACTTTTGGTTCTTTAATTCTCCACCATTATCACTACGGATATGAGATAATTTTAGGTCTTTCTCATTTTCAATTTTTCTAACCAAGTTTGAAAATGTCTCAAAAGTCTCATCCTTACTGGTCAGCAGGATAACCCATGTGTACCGAGAGAAATCATCTACAATAACCAAGGAAAACCTTCTTCCACCCAGACTCAGCGGCTGGACTGGACCGAAGAGATCCAAGTGTAGCATTTCTAACGGACGCTTAGTTGAGACAATGTTTTTACTTTGAAAAGATTGCTTGGTTTGTTTTCCAGCTTGGCAGGCATGGCATAATTGATCTTTTTGAAATTTAAGTTCAGGCAGTCCCTCAACCAATTGCTTTCTTGCTAATTTGGCCAGGAGGTCCATGCTTACATGACCAAGTCTCCTGTGCCATAGCCAGGAATTTTCTCCCTTTGTGACTAAGCATACAGTTTTTGAAAACTTCTTTTCGAGGTTTAGCATAAAGACATTGTCTATCCGAGGGGCAGTTAAGATTAACTCATTAGTTTTACCCTCGTATATTTTACATCCAGTAGCATCAAATATAACTTTTCTCCTATTGTCATATAGTTGAGCTACGCTGAGTAAGTTATATTTGAGTCCGCTGACTAGGGAGACAGATTCAATAGTAGGGTTACCTCCGACGATTCCTGAGCCTACTATCTTACCCTTCTTGTTGTCTCCAAAACTTACACTCCCTCCTCGTTTACGTTCAAACGTGATGAACTGAGTTTCATCACCCGTCATATGCCTTGAGCATGCGCTGTCAATATACCACATCTTTGACTTCTCGGCACATCTCAGGCTTACCTGCATTGTAACTAGTTACTTTTAGGTACCCAACTCTTTTTGGGTCCTGACTTGTTAGGTGCAACAGGTATAGCATCATATTTTATTTTATGGCGGCATACATGGACAGTATGGCCATTCTTTCCACAAAAGTCACAGCTGACCTTCTGTTTAGGATTTTTTATTGACTTGTCAGCACCCCAGTGCTGAGCGTGCCAGCACACTTTAGTAGTGTGTCCTAACTTCCCACAAAAATCACATTGGACTTTTCGCTGGGGATTTCTTCTCTGCTGAGTACCTTGGTACTGTGTACCTTGATACTGAGTTCTCAGTGGAAAATTGTTTTTGTTTGGAACCTTTAATTGGTTCTGAATGGTTGTGACATCCTTCCTCAGTTTCTTTGAAACTGACTGGACTTCAGAGACAGACTCATGAATGATTTTCATATTTTCATGCAAAACTGAGTTGTCTTGAAGAAGGTATCTGAGGTCACTCAGTTTGACCTCTTCTACTTCATCACAGCGCCGACTGAGTGCTTTAATCTTCCTATTACACTTTTTAACAAGTGTATAGAGATCACTCAGGGCGTTACCCATTTCATTTCTGAGTTGAGAGAGTGAGATTACCTCATTAGATTGCTCTTCATTATCTGACTCATCAGATTGGTCAGCATGCTCAGAAATGCATGGCTCGGCAAGTTCGTCAGCCATAAAGCATATCTTCGCTGACTCGGTGGCCTCAGTTTCTGTTGATGAAGATTCATCACTGTCACTCCAAGTAGCCACCATTGCCTTCTTCCCACTTTTCTTTTCTTTCCTCAGAGTGGGGCAGTTTGACTTAATATGGCCATCTTGGTGGCACTCAAAGCATGTAATGGGCTTTGAGCTGTCCTTTCTGTATTTGCTGTCGCTTGAGTCAGCCTTATACTTATCAAACTTTTTGTAAGGCTTTTTGGAATATTTGTCGTTCTTCCTGAACAGCCTCTTCATCTTTCTTGTAAACATAGCCATCTCCTCATCATCAGTTGAACTCCCGTCAGTGGAGTCAGCCTTTATGACAAGTGACTTCTGCTTCTTTTCATCAGATTTTTCCTTCACCTCAAAGTTCTTCATTGATATCTCATGGGTCAGCAATGAACCGATGAGTTCGTCATATTTGTAGGTGGTTAAATCCTGAGCTTCCTCAACTGCTGTCTTCTTTGCTTGCCAGTCTTTTGGAAGACTCCTGAGTATCTTTTTGACTTGTTCTTCCTTAGTGAAGATTTTCCCAAGTCTCTTGAGCTCATTAATGATGTTGGTGAACCTTGCGTTCATATCTGAAATGCCCTCATCATTGTTCATCTTGAACAGCTCGTACAGTCTCATCTGCTGATTCACATTGGATTCTTTTACTTTGTTTGTTCCCTCGTAGGTGACTTCCAGCTTTTTCCAGATCTCTTGTGCCGACTCACAACCTGAGATTTTGTTATATTCTACAGCATCGAGCGCACAGTGAAGCATATTGATAGCCGAAGCATGGTTTTGAAGCTTCTTAAGATCATCCTCTGTCCATTCAACCTCAGCTTTAACAACTGACTGGCCAGCAACAACTTTCACAGGTAAAAACGGGCCTTGGACTATAGATAGCCAGGCACTCATGTTTGTAGCTTGAATGAAGTTTTTCATCCTATTCTTCCAAAAGGTATAGTTTGACCCGAAGAATAGGGGAGGCCTGGTAATGGACAGTCCCTCAGGTAATATCTGAGTTGTCTGGTTTCCAGGGAGAAACCGAGTGCTGTTTTCGCCCATGGTATGGATCAACTCAAGATTGTTAGACCTTTAGTAGTGAGCTTTTAGGCTCTGATACCACTTGTTGGTCCCTTGTAAGGTTGCAAATATAGTTCCAAGGGGGGGTTAGGAACTATTTTACCTTTTTAAAATAAATTGGGCAGATTTCTTTTCTTCAAGAAAAGTTTATCTAACAGCGGCGCTTACCACTCAGCAAGACACTGGCTTAGTCAACTAGTGACTAGGACAGCTTCGTTGCTTAGGTCAGGAAATAGCACTTAGAGTCTATTCCTGAACCTTCTCGTTGGTAGCGCACAACTCAGCTTGACCTCTTTTACTTGGTCAGTTTTAGTTTGTTTTAAGCAAGCAATATGAATAAGGAGTTAAGGTTTAGAAATACTTCACTCAGCAGATTTATCCAGGTTCGGCTTCTTCTAAGCCTACGTCCTGTCCCCGGAACACCTCCGAGATTTCAAATCCTCTACTGAGCTCTTTAAAGGTAGAGCCTCAAACCTTTTACAATATCAGCAATTGAGTATGACAAGAGTACCTTCCTCTATACTTCTACTCAATCCTAATCTCTCCGCTGAGTACTTAAAACCGAGTACTCAGCCTCTCCTTTCTACTTCTAGAAATGATAAAGATTTTGTCCTAAACAACAATTGCTAGAACACCTTAGATGATTGAAAAACAATCACTCTAGACTTTTACACAAATGAATAGACTTTGTAGTGTAAGAACTTTGCTTTGCTTTTGATGGAGAACTTTTGTATACGTTTGGTCAGCGTAGCGGCTCTTGCTCAAAGTTCTCTGCAGAATGTGGATTCTGAATGGACTATTTATAGAGAGCTGTGAGAGCTTCTGGTTATTTCGAATTTCGAAATAACCGTTGGAGAGAAACGGCTATAGGTCGCTTTCACTGAGTCTGCCAGCAGTTCTCGTTAGCCAATCAGATTCCAGCGTCTTCTGTTCTTCGGTCAGTGAGTCAGTATGTTCCACCATTTTGGGTAATGTCAACCAGACAGCTTGTTGTGTCTTCTGACCTTTACCTAATGAGGAAATACTTTGTCTGGAAGCTGTCTTATGGTCAGTAGCTGTCCTGCACGTTTTGTCGAGACAGCTCAACAGCTTCATACCGAAGTTGTCTACGTGGATCTTCTCGATCCTTCTTTACTCAGCATGCGTTTTATCACTTTAACGGCGACGTTTTGGAGATACGCGGGCTGAGTGATCTTTGGCTTGTTTGACTTGGGCCTTGATTTCCATATAGGGCTTGAGCCTTATGATCTTTATGTCTTATGATAAATTATAAACTCAACATTGAACAAACACATTAGTAACACTAAATCAAAGCATTTAAACTTAGTGTGTTATAGAATATTTACTTTCACTTAATTAATTTTGTCAAATCAAAATCCTGTGGAAAGGTGTTTCAACAACCTTAGTCTAAATCGACCGCAGGTAACAATGCTCTCTCTAGCGACCCTAGTCTAAATCGACCGCAGGTAAAGTTGCTCTTTCTAGCTACCCTAGTCTCCAAATCAACCGCAGGTAAAATTGCTCTTTCCAGCTACCCTAGTTTCTAAATCAACCGCAGGTAAAATTGCTCTTTCCAGCTACCCTAGTTTCTAAATCAACCGCAGGTAAAATTGCTCTTTCCAGCTACCCTAGTCTCTAAATCAACCGCAGGTAAAATTGCTCTTTTCAGCTACCCTAGTCTTTATCTCGACCGCAGGTAAAGTTGCTTTTTCTAGCGACCCTAGTTTTTATCTCGACCGCAGGTAAAGTTGCTTTTTCTAGCGACCCTAGTCTTTATCTGGACCGCAGGTAAAGTTGCTTTTTCTAGCGACCCTAGTCTTTATCTCGACCGCATGTACTCTTTCGTTTTGCATATCTCAAAATCCATCATTCTACCCTAATCTCTACATCGATCGCAGGCGTTTTCTTGTATTGTAGATCTCCAATTCGAACATTCGACCCTAATCTATACATCGATCGCAGGCGTCCTTTCATTTGCATATCTCCAAACCAACTGTTCGACCCTAATCTATACATCGATTGCGGGCGTCCTCTCGTTTTGCATATCTCTAAATCAACCGTTCAACCCTAATCTATACATCGATCGCGGGCGTCCTCTCGTTTTGCATATCTCAAAATTCATCGTTCTACCCTAATCTCTACATCGATCGCAGGCGTTTTCTTGTATCGTAGATCTCCAAATCGAACATTCGACCCTAATCTATACATCGATTGCAGGTGTCCTTTCGTTTGCACATCTCCAAATCAACCGATCGACCCTAATCTCTACATCGATTGCAGGCGTCCTTTCGTTTTGCATATCTCTAAATCAACCGTTCAACCCTAATCTCTACATCGATTGCAGGCGTCCTTTGTTGATGATAGCTGGGCTTTATCACTCGTCCGAGAGTTTGTGACCGCAGTCGCTTTGATATTTGGGCTTTATCACTCGTCCGAGAGTTTGTGACCGCAGTTGCTTTGATATTTGGGCTTTATCACTCGTCCGAGAGTTTGTGACCGCAGTCGCTTTGATATTTGGGCTTTATTACTCGTCCGAGAGTTTGTGACCGCAGTCGCTTCTTTTTACCAGGATCGTCTGCGTTTGACCGGAGTCGATGATGCCGTAGACCGGAGTCCGTAGCAGGGCCGGTGCCTATTGATGATGCCGTAGACCGCAGTCCGTAGCGGGGCCTGTGCCCGTTGGTGATGCCGTAGACTGCAGTCCGTAGCGGGGCCTGTGCCCATTGATAATGCCGTAGACCGCAGTCCGTAGCGGGGCCTGTGCCCATTGATGATGCCGTAGACCGTAGTCCGTAGCGGGGCCTGTGCCCATTGATCAAATTTTAATTTACCTATCGGAGCCTGCCTAAACTCGCGCGGATTTCTTGGAACTATCCGAGTATTTCTGCATGCGGCTTGACTTGAGTCATGCCCATCACCCGGTGAATATTTTTATGGTGTGACCTAGTGTAGTGATATGTATGCACATGACTATGAATGAATATTTTTCTCTCTTTTTCTCTTCTTTTTTTATACATTGCTTCCCTCCTATTTTCTTTACAGGGAGACCTCCATTCTATTGACCGAAGATTACAGGAGAACATGGCGGTTGGGCAAGGGGAGTGGCTACTGGATGCTGACACTCAGATTGGACGTCGTTGTCGGGATAAGGAGGATGAGCGCTCTAATTGGGAGGAGCGAGGCCGAGCAGCTGAGGAGAGAAGCCGTGTGGATATAGAAGCCCATCGAGCTGCTGAGGGGAGTTTGCGGATTGCGATGGAGAGCCGCCGAGTTGCCGAGGAGTGGGAACCTTACTTCGGAGGCTTTGATTCGTTTGAGGGCTTTTGGGACTTTGGGATTCCTTCTCATTAATAGTCCCGTTATTATTTTGGTTTACAACTCTATTAGTACTACCGTGATGTACGGCGGGTATATGTGAAAAAGATATTTGGGTAGGCTTTTTATTTGGTGGTGGGGAAAAGAAATGTATAACTCATGACTTACAATACCATGCATTCAATCGATCATAATAATTCCAATCATTCTCTTCAAATATATTCATGCCTTTATTTATTTACAAACAATAGAAATACTTAGCCGCTTATACATTATTTTTATAATTGCTCAAGATACAACTACTTTTACCAAGACCTGCCTTTTTTCGGTTTTCAGATCCCAGCGATTTTTCAACTCTCCTTTTATTATCCCGGAATTTTCAAATGAGCGACGTTTCGGGTTTTTGCCCATTGGGATGTCCCGTATTGTTGCATAGGTCGCCCTTTGCGGGTTTTCGACCTATCGGGAATTTTTATTCCTTCCTCTTTTTTTTTTTTTTTTTACGAAAAGTATTTCTTAAGCCTATCTAGATTGGTAGGTTTGGAGAACTCAATGCCATCCATCGTAGTTAGTTTCACCGCCCCTTTTGCTTAGGATCTTCTTCATGAGAAACGGTCCTTCCCAGTTTGGCCTAAACTTGCCCCTAGGGTCGGTGCGCGTCATTCGGATCTGTTTCAGCACCATATCCCCTTCTTTGATAGGGCTGGCCTTGACCTTTTTGTTGAAGGCTCGGGCCATCCTTCTCTGATATAACTGCATATGGTAAAGGGCCTCCATCCTTTTCTCGTCCACCAACGCCAACTGTTCATATTGCTTCTTCACCCATTCCGTCTCGGGAATCTCTGCTTCTACTGCGATTCTCAACGATCGCTTTTCAACCTCAATTGGGAGAACATCCTCTGCCCTATACACCAAAGAGAATGGTGTTGCCCCAGTAGACGTTCTAACCGTCGTGTGATAAGCCCATAAAGCGAGCGGAAGTTGCTCGTTCCAATTCTGATGCGACTCCATTGTCTTTACGAGAATCCTCTTAAGGTTCTTATTTGCGGCTTCTACTGCCCCATTAGCTTGCAGACAGTATGGAGAAGATCTATGATGCTCGATATTGTACTCCTGGGAAAGACTTTTTACTTCTCCTTGAAACTGGACCCCATTGCCCGTGATCATGTGATGAGGCACCCCGAACCTAGTGATTAGATGCTTTTCAATAAACTTCCTCATCTGCTTTGATCCCAGCTTACTAAACGATTCTGCCTCTACCCACTTGGTGAAGTAATCAATGACAAATGCGATGAACTTGTGTCCATTTGATGCATTAGGCCTCACCTCACCGATGATATCAATGCCCCAAGCTGCAAACGGGCAACTGGGTGCCAACACGTGCAGTTCCATAGCTGGCAGGTGACTATAATCGCCGTGGATTTGACAATCGTGGCATTTCTCCACACATTCATTACAATCTCTTTCCATGGTGAGCCAATAGAAACCTTGCCTTACGATTTTCTTTGCTAGCACTGCTCCTCCCATGTGGGCTCCATAAATTCTGGAGTGCACTGACTCCATCGCTTCACGGGCTTCTCCCTCGTCTAAACATCTCAATTGTAACCCATCGGTGTGCCTTTTGTAGAGTAAATCATTGTGGATGACGAATTGCTGATCTAACCTTCCGATCACGGCCTGATCCCTAAGTTCTGATTCTGCCGGATAAGTTCCACTTTTCATGAAGTTCACGATGTCGAAATACCAAGGCTTTTCATCCACTCCTAACAACATTACATCTTCATAGCATGGTTTGTGGGACCTCCTCAACACTAGAGGCTTTGAGGCAAGGTTCCGAGGATTATCCCATTTCGACGCCAAAGTGGCTAAAGCATCCGCCGCTTGGTTCTGCGCTCAAGGAATATGATAAAAGCGGCACTCGCTGAACCTCTGTACCAACCCCTCTAGCTGGTCTAGGTACGGGCGCAACCTTTCTTCCCTTACTTCCCAATTTCCCTGTGCTTGTTCGATAATCAGCTCGGAGTCGCTCTAGACTTCAACATACAATGCTCGGAACACTGCTAATGATTCTAACCCGTAGATGCACGCTTCATACTCGGCCATATTATTAGTGAGAGCGAAGGATAGCTTCTTTGCCATAGGGATCCTTTCGCCTTTCGGTGAGATAAGTAGCACTCCTACCCCGGCTCCATTCGAGGTAACCACTCCATCAAAGAACACTTTCCACGGTATAACTTTTATTGAATTCAGATGTTCATCGGGGAAATCATAGTTTATCTCTTCTTCTTCCGCACTTAGGGGCTGATTAGCCAGAAATTCTGCTACGGCTCTTTTAATAACCTTTTTTCATTACATATTCGATGTCAAATTCGGACAAGAGCAACAACCATCGGGCTAGCTTCCCTGTTAGAGATGGAGTTCGGTACAGATACTTCACGGGATCCATCCGAGGAATAATGATCATTTTGTAAGATTGAAAATAGTGTCGTAGTTTCTTTGTTAGCCATACTACTGCCACGCACGTCTTTTCGATCATGTTATACTTAAGCTCGTATTCCAGGAACTTCTTACTCAGATAATACACTGCGTGCTCCACACCAGTGTCCCCTTCTTGGGCCAGCATTGCCCCAATAGATCGCTCCTCGATTGCTACATAGAGGAGAAGCGGGTTTCCAAGTTTAGGCGGTCTTAAAACCGGTGGATTAGATAAATAGTTCCGGACACTCTCCAATGCTTGCCGGCACTTATCATTCCAAACCGTTGGTTGGTCTTTCCGTAGCAACTTAAAGATCGGCTCGCAGATCGCAGTGAGTCGTGCTATGAACCGACTGATATACTGAACCTGCCCCAGAAATCCTCTTACTTCTTTCTCATTCTTGGGTGCTGGCATTTCCTGTATGGCCTTTACCTTGTCGGGATCCACCTTAATCCCCTTGTTACTGATCACATAGCCTAAGATCTTCCCCGATAAAATGCCAAAGAAGCACTTCTTCGGGTTCAATCTTAGCTTGAACTCTACAATTCGGGCCAAGAACTTCTCAAGTGCAGCGAAATGCCCCTCTCTCTTCTCTGACTTCCACCTCCTTGTGTATCATATCCTGGAACAGTGCCGTGGCCATTCGTTGATAAGTTGCCCCGGCATTCTTTAAACCAAACGGCATTACCCTATAGCAGTAGGTTCCCCACTCAGTTGTGAATGAGGTTTTTTGCCTTGTGCTTTTCTGCCATTTGAACCTGCATGTAGCCCATGAAGCCGTCAACATTTGTGTGCAGGACGCTCGATGCTGCACTGTCGATTAATACGTCGATGTGAGGCAATGTGAATTCATCTTTGGGGCACGCCTTGTTGAGATCCCTATAATCGACGCACATTCTCACTTTATCGTCCTTCTTCGCGATTGGCACTACATTTGTGACCCAAAGGGGGATAGTCGATTACTTCGATGAACCCCGCTTCTAACTGTTTCTTCACTTCCTCTCTGATCTTATCTGCCCATTCTGGCCTCATGCGTCGGAGTTTCTGTTTCACGGGCTTAGCATCGGAGTACGTTGGAATACGGTGAGTCACGATTGATCGATCGATTCCTGGCATGTCTTCGTATGTCCAAGCAAACACTATTTCGTATTTTTTAATTATTCTCTCAAATTCTTTCCTCTCTTCAGTAGTTAATTCTTGAGCAATTTGTATAAGTTTAGGATTTTCATCCGTGCCAAGATTTAAAGTTGACATTTCTATTGCATTGATTTCAAATGTAGGCATGTTATATGAATGAGAATGCATGGAATGATCAGAACCAACATCAAGCAAGTAAGCAAAATCAGAATTCATTTCATTGATAGTATTGGTGAGTACATCATCAGATTCAAACAAAGTGGTAATCTAGTTGTCGTCATCGAGGTTCTTTGGGTTCTTATGGGCCTTGGAGGTGCTTGGTTCATCCACGGCTCCCACGGTTGCTTCAATTTTGATGACCTGCTCCTCGGCATTCAGATCTAATATCATGATCTCCTCGATGAAGCAGCTTGCTTCTCCTTTGCCCCAGTCGGTAACATCATTGAAGATCTCAAAACCTGGCAGAATCTTTCCTTCGGTACTAGCAGCCATTTCCAGCTCATCATCAGACTCATCCCAGATGTTGATTGGAACTCTCTGATTGATACCCTCCTCGTCGGAGGAACTTCCCCAAATGTCCACGACCATCAGATCCATTACGTGGGGGACGTTCGGATTTACGTAGGAAGGGTCCGACGATCCATACCGAGCCCAGCCTATCAGTTCTTCATAGTCCCTGAGGAACACTCCATTCATTCTTCTAGCGACGAGTGGAATAGCACCCCTTCGGATACACATGAGTTGCTCCTGATCGCTCAAGGTGACCCGACATGAGGCATACTTGAACCTCCATCTCCTAGCATAATCCACGAATGCTTCCTCGGGAAATTGTTTGATCCTTTCTAAATCTTCCAACGACCCAGTCCACGGGATGCACATCTCATATCTCTGCACGAAAGCCTCTATGAGGGACCCCCAGTCCCCTTTTGCCTTTGCCGAGAGCATTCGGTGCCACATCAAAGCTTCTCCTACGAGTGTCTTCGGAAAATGCTGAACCAACTCACTTCGATAGAGTCCTGCGTCAAACATGTAGGCACAGAAACAGTTTATGTGGTCGATGGGGTTCTCACCTCCTTTGTACTTAGCCATGGTTAACACCGCCTCAGGTGTCTCCTCGTCGGGTAACATCGGCACTTCCTCTAGGTATCCCCCTGCGGTGTACTTCTTGATGAATCTCTTAGTCATTTCAGCCCAATTCACTTTAACGTTCATCGGAAGAGACATATACCACACTAGTGACTCTCCCGCCAATGAGTTGCAAAACAAACTCGTGATTTCGTCCTCTTTGAAGCCCAAAGGACCCATAGCGGATAGGTAAAAATGCAAGTGCTCCATGGGGTCCTTGCTTTCATTATACTTGCCGACAGTCGGAAACGGACGTTTGATAGGCCCAATTTGCATCGCGCTATGTTTCCCCACTTGTGTTTGGGCTTTTCGATACTTCACCAAAAACAAGCTTGATATCAGTGACCAATCATGCTTAGTCGAGTCAGGTAGCGATTGAAACCACTTCAAAGGTTCGCCCACCAGCGAGAGATAGAACCATGGAGCGACTTCTTCCACTTTGTATGGCACCCCAAACATAGCGCACACGTATCCATATAAATGAGCTTCGGGGTCTTCTACCCCACTAAACAGTTTCAACACAGGCATGATCCTCCGAGATGATACTTCCTCGGTTTTCTCAGTTTTAGTTCCATCATCCATCACTTCTTCCGTTGGCTCCTCTTCCAAAGCCGACACATACAAACCATTTCCCACATTATTCTTCTCATAGGAGTCCAACAACTCCTCCTTAAATTCGCAGAATGACTCCATCACAAGGCTCTCTTCCAACCCAGATCCAATTGCGCTCACCCTATGACTAGGTGATGGATTGCACCTAAGGGGAGGGTTTGCTGACGATGGGTCGACTATTTTCTTTTTCTCAATCAGATCCTGGATCTCATGCTTTAGCCTCTCACAATTTTCAATGGTGTGCCCGTAGTTACTATGGAACTCGCAATACCCACTGGTTATCATCTGTGGTGTGGGTCCTGTCTTGTTCTTGGGAGTAAGGGCTTTCAACAATTCCTTTTTCTGCAATCGTTCGAAAACTTTCGCATAGGTCAGACCAAATTGGGCGAACTGCCTTTTCCCGATAGCGTTAAGTTCAAGCACTTTCACTGCGGTAGGTTCTATATTAGTACTTGGCCCTTCGGCACTATACCCCGACTTCGTCTGTTTAGTACACGCTCTTTTTGGCTCTCCATCCCCCTCAACTGTCAAAGCATAGCCATACATCTGATTAAAATCGGTGAAAGGTATGCACCGCAACTCATTCTTAACATACGGCAAAGTGTTGCTGATTACCACCCGGATCTGATCCTGCTCCGATGGCTTTTGTTTCATAACTGCTGCCTTAGCTCTCCACCTACTCACAAAGTCGGACAAAGACTCCCTAGCCTGCTGCTTGGTGCTCTCTAGCTCCCTCAAAGTAATCTCAAACATAGTGTTGAAGCTATATTGGGTGATGAATGTCTTTGCCAGTTCTTTCCAATCTCTCTTCGTTCCCAGAGGCAATGCATGAAACCACACAAGGGCAACTCCTTCCAGATAGGCACTGAACAGCCCTAGGATCTATTCCTCCATCAGAATTATATGCTTCATTGCTGCCACATATTGGTTCACGTGGGCGGTAGGATCCCCAGTTCCATCGAACTTCTTCATGTCCGGGAGTTGGAATTTCAAAGGCAAAGCAGTCGTCGATAAGCAGTTCTTCAAGTTATAAAAATCCTGACTCCCGGAGCCTATCCCGCGTAGATCATGCACTTCCTGAGTGATGTGCTGCTTCCATTCCTCTTCCCTTTTCTTTCTCTTCCCCAAACTGCTTGTTACGCAATCCTGATAGTTATCTCCAAAATGGGGACCCGTGCTCACAATGTTCTCAGCTGGTTTACTGCCACTCTTGTTACTCTTAATTGCAAGCTCGTCCAGCTGGACTAAAATTGCGGTTAACTGATCGTTGAGGTTGTTCACCACTCTTTCTAACCCTGATATTCTCTCATCTGGCGTAGACATACCGACCGAAGACTGAGCTGATTCGGACAATGATGATTCGGACGTCACAACTGCTGATTCGGAACTGTCAACCTGTAGCTGATCAGACTGCCTGGCTAGTCGGTTACTCTCGCGAAACCACAACCGCTTAATGATGAAGTCTGCGCGGACGGTCGTCCATTAGTATGTATGCATGATTTTATATGCATGATTCGTGATGTGTGGGTTTATTTATTTACGGATATATAAGATAGGAAGAACAAACGTCAGTCTAATTACACGTATCACAACATCTCTCTTCCACCCTTATTCCTCCACGCACTCGATGGTCCAAGTCTCTTTCCTAGGATTTTGGTTTGGGGCTCACATTGCGGTCCAGGGGACGCGTGATGCTGACGATTATTGCGGAAAAGTAAATCATTCATCAGACAATACAGTTCGGTTTGACGTATCAACATTCAGTGACTAAGATATCGACCAAGCGGATTGTCCCTTCAAATAACTCATCTTTTGTTATTTCACGAGACGCATTCATTCGGGTTTTGATTCCCTTTTGAGCGTATCTCGGATTTAGACGCGGTACGAGTTATTCTTCTGGTTCAATCGTTCGTTATTGACAATGACTCGTTCCCTTTTATTCGCGTGGGTTCGTGTCTCGATTACGACGGGATCTTTTGGATCTATCGAGAGACGTAACCACGTGTTCATTCAGTGATGAAAGCACTTTTTATTTTAAGGAACGGACTCATCACGTAACGTGTTTGTTTTTAGCGTTAAGAATCCGCTTGCTCGTTTTGGCTACGTAAAAAGACGGTGAGTCTTATTTGAGCGCACGGTAATCTTTCGGCTAGCAACAACTTTTTATTCTTTCCAATCTTCGGGATATATCACCTTAGCGTGGTTATAGAAAATCAACGTTTCGTTGAATCGCATGCTTATTTGAAGCAGGGATATTACCGTTCTTTTTCATTTAGGCACGAGTTTAAGCAAACATGCATATCGGGCCATATTTCTTGTAGTTTTGGTAACGGTCGAAATGATCGAGTCGTTAGTCAAACCCACAGTCTCGTCCATATGGCGCAATTATGTGGTTTAGCTTAATTCGGCTTTGTGATTTTAAACGGCATACATACCGGCTCGAGACACGTATTCAACGGTATTGGTTCATTTTCTTTAACTACCCTTGGGATGGGTATACATCGTAGATACAGAATGACTTTGGTCGTTTGTTTATTTTTGCTTTTCTTTTATTTTCTTAGTCAGTTTTGCGGACACGTCCATTTCTCTTAAGAACGACACAAGGCATAACGTAAGAGCTCGTCTTTTATTCGGAAGGGACGGGCCACGTTTGCGAAACTCTTTACGTTACAACGGGGTCATTCGAAATAGAAATGTTCTTTGTTTTCGTTTTGTCATAATCTCGTTTCATCCTAACCTATTTAAAGAATGTGAATAACGGCTACTGTTAATATAGTCTTTTGAATCGAGATATAATTATCCTTAATATCAAACCGACTTGAACCAATACGTGCTTACGTCACAACGTATTTCCTGAACATATGCCTTCTTCGGGACACAGAAAGGGACCAGGCGGGTCGCACAAGTTCATTCATACGAGATGACTAAGTCGTCTTTAGTTCGAATCGTTTCGATGTTTTGGGGTAGTTTGTATATCGGTTTAAGAGTATATATTAACGTATCATTTCATTTTCTTTACATATTTTAGGATTAGACACGTATCATGGCAATTTGAAAACACGAACTGATTCATTTATCACATCAAAAATGGTAACGGGTAATCCTATGGCAACTTCTAAGGCTACTATATGCTGACACGGTTGATCGCGGGACCTCACAGGACCGCACAAATTCGCCCCTAACGAATGGATGGGGACCCTTTGGCGCCTTACTGTAAGGGGGAACTTACACTAGCCTCTTTCGAGCGACGAATGGACTCTCGCTAGAGGTTTCGCGGAAATTAACCAAAAGGTTTGCAATAATGCTTATGAATGCATACGAAAAGAAATAATACGATCCGTCCCCGTTAAGGGCTTAATACACGCCTTCCGGAATCAAATTTCTCGCTTCCCCAGCAGAGTCGCCACTTGTTAGACAAGGTGCCGCGGCCTAATCTCCCGGGCAGACCGGGGGGTGGATACCTCATGGCGACGTACGCGGTGATTGGCGCCGAAAGCAACCAATCGTGGAATCAAGCTGCTCGGCAGGACCGGAGCTCGGAGTATGAAAGAATCGCCACCCACGAATGGGAAAATGAACACCGATCCCTTGCGGGAGACCGGTGAGGGTTCGGGAAACTTAGGTACGAGCCGAGAAGGCTAGCTCCTTTCCGGAAAAAGGCTACTAGGCACCCCGACATCGCCCGGTTATGAACCACCGGCCTCCTACTCAGCGTGTTAGGCGATAACGGACTAATCGCATATTTTTTTAAGTTTAAAATTCATTTGAAACCTTTTCTTTCTCGTTTTGAAAACCGTTTTGAGCATATATTATTGAAAGCCATTTTAGTAAAAAATCACCCATTTACATCAGTTCAAAATACATAGGAGAGAGAGGGGGGAGAAGAAAGAATTGATTTATTTACAATGTGATTTATGCTTCGTATTACACACTAACTCTAAACTAAACTCACTTCCGAAAAATGAGTTTATTTACATGGTTCGTACCTTAATCGCCATTGGAACGATTTAGGTACGTTTCAAAACCCCGTTTAATGACGTTCACTTGAATCGCCGTTGGAACGACTCGAGCGTTTGAAAATGTGAGATAAAAGCTTTAACAAGAAAACGTGATTAAGCATACAAGTCAATTTATTTTGTTCAAAAAAACCATTTAGTTAGGAAAACAATTCAAAAACTCTATTATTTACAATTAAAAGCGAATTTAATTACAAGGTTCGCTTAATCCGTCGTTGGAACGAATTAAGGTTTTAAAACGTGATGTTTTGAGAAATGGTTTGAAAATGTCAAGAAAACGTTATTTACACTTTTAGGAATATCTAGAAAACTTTAAGTTTAAATAAGCAAATTAAACTCTCTTTTTGTGATTTTACTTTCCCCTTTTCACTCAATTAACCTTTAACATTATCATAATTACAACAATAAACCAACTAAACCAAAATTTACCCAACCAAATGCATTTGAAAGAATATACATATAAGTAGAAAAATAGAGTGAATATATATAGATATACATGTGTACAAAAATAAGTAATAATACCCATTAAAATACAATAGAGAAAATAATATACATTAATAAGTGAAAATGGTGATGAAAATACTAATAAGTATAATAAATTTTTATTCTAATCAAAAGCACAAAAAATGAATAAGATTCATGAATAAGAAATTAGTATTTGCTCCCTCCCAAAATGATGTATGATAAGTATAGAAAATAATCCCAAATACTCCCAAAATAACCAATATGTATAATTTAAAACGAATTGAAGAGAAAATCTATAAATCTACATATAACCTTATTAAGTCAAATTAATGAAAAACAATATATAAATATGTTGATTAAATAGATACTATATAATTGAAAATGATTTGAAAGTATATATTACATAACTATAAACATATATGTATAAAGGACCAAAAGTCTAAAAGTTGGGAAAGAAGGACCAAAACAGCATTTTTTACATTTCAGCAGCTTTACCGACGGAAAATCCGTCGGTAAACAGCCTTTAGTGACAGAAAACGGAGAATTACAGAAACAGTCCACAACTTTTCAGATTTATTCAAAAGCTTTAGATTAGATCTATTCTATCGTTTTGGACCTCCGAGCTACCCAAATTGGATCATAGCCTATAACGGAGAATCCTAAAACAATGTTTTATTTTAAAACATTATTTAGAAATATTTTTAAAACTTATAATTACAACGTTTTTATTAATCCCGAACTACCTTTGAATCGGATCACGATTCGTATTGGGATATTAAAACGAGGTTTTTATTTTAAAACAAAACTGAACGTTTATCTAATACGAGACGAAAATTAAATAAATACGAAAAATTAAATAAAACGTGATAAATAAATAAATAACTAAATAAATAAAATTATAACATAAAGATAAATAAATAAAGGAAATAAATTAAATAAAATAAAACGAGTCTAGTCCTCGGATAATACCTCAAGATCGGTATCTGACAGTCGAAGTCGGTCGATTCCACGAGTTGTGATTTTTCATTTTTTTGTGTTTTTCATCTTTTTAGTAAAAATTTTAACTTTTGGGAAATTCGGACTTTTTGAGAAAAAAAATATTTTTCTCAGAAAAATTCACTTTCTCTCTCTAAAAACGTCTAGAGTGAGAAAGCTATCCAAAAAATTCCTCCCCTAAATGCATGGGGATCCGTGCCTTATATAGGCATGGATCCCCGGAAACTTTGGGCGACGCCCGATTAAAATTGGGCGTCGCCCGAAGTAGGTTGGGCTATCACCCAACACTAGTTGGGCGTTCGCCCACCGCTGTTGGGCGTTCGCCCACCGCTGTTGGGCGTTCGTCCAACGCCCGTTGGACATTCGCCCAACATCGTGGGGCGCTCGCCCAGAGGCTGCCGGGCGCGTGCGCCCAGCGGCCGTCGGGCGTATGCTCCGAGCTGTCGGGCGCGCGTGCCCAGCGGCCGTCGGGCGTGCACCCCGCGCTGTCGGGCGTGCGTCCAACCGTCATCGGGCACGCGACGAATGTCGTTAGGCGCTCGCACCACGTTACTGAGCACTCGCGAGCCGTCTACTCGGCGATCGCGACTCCTACTGACCTCTCGTTTTTGTTTTTTTTTTTTATACATTTTTTTTCGCGTTAAAATTTTTCCGGAACCAACCGCTTCGACCGCTTTGTTACAGGTTTTCATCACAAGTCCTCCGACTCGGTGTCTACAGGTGGCTGGCGCAACGCAAGCTGAGTCGATCTCTAAAGAAACTAGATAGCCCCACATAGTCGGTGCACGTCTCCCTCGAAGTCTAGAGAGCGTCTGAGGGATCAAACGGTATCCTCGACGTAAAGGCAGGAGGGGCCATCTCGACACCGGCATAAGCCACTCCGGACTGGTCATAGCAAACTGTCGCGAAATCCCTCCCAAAGTCAAGGATGGGTACGCCCAAAGGGGACCTCTCCGGTCGGGCGGCGCCGGAGGACTCGCCGATATAATAGGCGGCTCGCTCGCAGACGTCTGAGCTCGGGCACTATCGAAGAAGTCTGACGTGTGGGCACTCCTCCAGGAACCCTCCTGCAAGTAGAGACACAATAAACACCCCTAACCATCTCGTAAATAAAAATAAATAGGCCGAACCACTCACCGGAACCGCCTCCTGACCAAAGACGACAGCGACAGCCTCCCCCGAAAACACGTCCGCCACGGGGTCCACCTCCATCGCCACCACTGGGGCATCCCTCACGCTCAATAATGTCGATAAATAGGGAACACGACCACCGGTATGAACCCATACATCTCTACCAGCAAAGCGGCGAGTCAAATCCCGACGAATGACCGATAAGGGCATAGTCCGCACCGCAAACATGGAGACGGGGATCTCACCTGGTGTCCAATGCGAAGCACTAACCCCGGTGATGCCCCGGTCGCCCAAGTACCATGCCCGCACGCAAGGGCCGATAAGCACGCTCTGCTGCTCCTGGATCAGGGTGACGTAAGCGTAATCGGGACCGAAGTCAAGGTCGTCCCACCTGAATCTAATCTGAAAGCACAAAGAAAAAGTTAGGTCTGATCAAACAAAAATCTAGCGCGATTAGAAGATATTTACCTGCCCCAAGGTCCGTGAATCAATCCAATCTAGGAGCTACGCCACCGTCTGCCTCTCCCCGGTACCTAGACCAAACTCGCTCCACCGAGCCATAAGTGGGGGCTTCACTACCCGTGGCCTGCGCCGACGCTCGCTGGGAAGAATCCGCCTCTCGTAGGCCCAAACCTGCTTGTAAAAACAAAGGTTATGAACAGAAGACGCGAAGAAGATAAAAGGGGCAAGTTAAGGATGAACCACGTACCAGAAGAGCAAAAGTGTAACCGCCGAAGCCCTTGCGCTTCCGGCAAGTCAGATCCAAAAACTTGTACAGGTAAGCTAGACCCGCTCTTGCCCAATCGTAAGACGCCACCGCGTCCAAATCAATGAAGGCCTGAATAAGACCCGCATGTATCGTCCCGCTCTTGGTGCGGAAGATCATCTTGCCTAAAGCATACACCAGGAAGCTGAGGACAGCCAGATCAGTGTCGTCGGTCCCACAAAAGTCCCTACGACTCAAAAGCCTCGAGGTAGTGATGAACTTCGCCGGGGTGGATTTGACACCCGTGTAAACTCCCGGCCCGATCAAAGCAGCCAACCTGGCACGGTCAACCCGTGGACGCATCGTATCAAAGGAGAAGGGAACCGGAGTACCACTCCCCCAAGAAAAGTTAATGTGAGTCGCGGTCGTCAAGTGGATGGCTCGCGAGTGCTCAGCGACGTGGTGCGAGCGCCTAGCGGCAGTCGATGCGTGTCTGACGACAGTTGGACGCACGCCAGGCAGCGCGGGGCGCACGCTCGACGTCGGTTGGGCGCGCACGCCCGGCAGCGCGGAGCGCGCGCTCGATGACCGTGGGGCGCGTGGCGCACGCCCGATGGCCGCTGGGCGAACGCGTCCGGCAGCCGCTGGGCGAGCGCCCAGCGACGTTGGGCAGATGCCCAACGACCGTTGGGCGAACGCCCAACGTCAGTTGGGCGCGCGCACCCAACGCTGGTTGGGCGCGCGCACCCAACGCTGGTTGGGCGCGCGCCCAACTGAAGTTGGGCGTACGCCCAACAATAGTTGGGCGTTCGCCCAACCATGTTGGGCGTTCGCCCAACGAAAGTTGGGCGTTCGCCCAACCGGCTTTGGGCGACGCCAAATTTTCTTCGGGCGTCGCCCAAAGTTTCGGGGGATCCGTTGCCTATATAAGGCACGGATCCCCATGCATTTGGAGGGGGGATTTTGGAGAGCTTCTCACACTAGAACATTTTCTAGAGAGAGAAAGTTGATTTTTTTGGGAGAAAATATTTTTTTTCCTCAAAATTGAAAATCTCTAAAAAGTTAAATATTTTATCAAAAACATAAAAAACACCGGAAAATCACAACTCGTGGAATCGACCGACTTCGACAGTCAGATACCGAACTTGAGGTATTATCCGATGACTAGACTGATTTCATTTTATTTCTTTTATTTATTTATTTTTATGTGATAATTTTATTTATTTAGTTATTTATTTATTTATCACGTTTTATTTATTTTTTCGCATTTATTTAATTTTCGTCTCGTATTAGATAAACGTTCGGTTTTGTTTTAAAATAAAAAACCTCGTTTTAATATCCCAATACGAACCGTGATCCGATTCAAAGGTAGTTCGGGTATTAAAAACGTTGTAATTATAAGTTTTCAAAAATTTTCTAAATAACGTTTTAAATGAAAAAACATCGTTTTAGGAATCTCCGTTATAGACTATGATCCATTTTTTTGTAGTTTGGAGTTCCAAAACGATAGAGTAGATCTAATTTTAAGCCTTTGAACAAATCTGGAAAGTTGTGGACTGCTTCTGTAATTCTTCTTTTTCTGTCACTGATTGCTGTTTACCTACGGATTTTCCGTCGGTAAATCTACTGAAATGTAAAAAATGCTGTTTTGATCCCTCCTTCTTAACTTTTAGGCTTTTGGTCCTTTATATATATGTGTGTATTTATGAAATATATACTTTCAAGCTATTTTTAAATACTTTGTACATATGTTTATTTAATGTGTTTATATATCTTTTCTTTCATCAATTTGATTTAATAAAATTATATGTATGTATTTTCTTTTTAATTCATTTAAACTATATTGGGTATTATTTTAGAGAGTTATTTACTTGGGCATTTTGGGGTAATTAATTAGTAGATGTTTTGAGGATAATTAGGTATTATTTTGATGTTTAATGTATATTTGGGGAGAGTTATTTCCTATATATTTATTATAATAGTTATTTTGGGATATAAGGTTTATTTTCTTATTCTTAATGAACTTTGTTCATTGTTTTACATGTTTTTTTAAGTAGGGTAAAAGTGTATTATACTTAATATCTTTTATTTTCATCATTATATATATACTTAGCTATATTAGGTGGTATTCTTTACTTAGTTTTCTAAATTGTATATATATCGTTATTTTTAAATATATATACATATATATGTATATGCTCATTTCCTTACCCTTTTGGCATTTGGGGACATATGTTTTAAATTAGTTTTCAATTGATGAATTTTGGTTTGGTTCATTTGTTGTTGTAATTATGATAATGTTCAAGATAGGTTCAATTGAGTGAGTAAAGGGGAAAATAAAATCACAAAAAGAGAGTTTAATTTGCTTATTTAAACGTAAAGTTTTCTAGACATTCCTAAGTGTAAATAACGTTTTCTTGACATTTTTAAACCATTTCTTAAAACATCACGTTTTAAAACCTTAATTCGTTCCAACGACGGATTAAGCGAACCTTGTAATTAAAATTGCTTTTAATTGTAAATAATAGAGTTTTTGAATCGTTTTCCTAAATGGTTTTTGAACAAAATAAATTGACTTGTATGCTTAATCACGTTTTCCTGTTAAAAGATTTATCTCAACATTTCTCAAACGCTCGAGTCGTTCCAACGGCGATTCGAGTGAATGTCATTAAACGGGGTTTTGAAACGTACCTAAATCGTTCCAACGGCGATTAAGGTACGAACCATGTAAATAAACTCGTTTTGGGGAATGAGTTTAGCTTAGAACTAGTGTACAAACTAAGGCATAAAATCACACCGTGAATAAATCAATTCTTTCTTCTCCCCCTCTCTCTCCTATGTATTTTAAATTTATGCAAAATGGGTGATTCTTTACCAAAATGGCTTTCAATAATATATGCTCAAAACGGTTTTCAAAACGAGAAAGAAAAGGTTTCAAATGAATTTTAAACTTAAAGAGATATGCGATTAGTCCGTTATCGCCTAACACGCTGAGTAGGAGGCCGGTGGTTCATAACCGGGCGATGTCGGGGTGCCTAGTAGCCTTTCTCCAGAAAGGAGCTAGCCTTCTCGGCTCGTACCTAAGTTTCCCGAACCCTCACCGGTCTCCCGCAAGGGATCGGTGTTCATTTTCCCATTCGTGGGTGGCGACTCTTCCATACTCCGAGCTCCGGTCCTGCCGAGCAGCTTGATTCCACGATTGGTTGCTTTCGGTGCCAATCACCGCTAACGTCGCCATGAGGTGTCCACCCCCCGATCCGCCCGGGAGATTAGGCCGCGACACCTCATCTAACAACAGCTAGTAGCTTCTCGATCTCTTCCTTGACTGCAGCTTGTTTGTCCTTTGCTTGCACTCTCATCTTCTGCTTCAGGGGCTCCACGGAGGGGTCGATGCTCAGTCTGTGCATTGCTTGCTTGGGTGAGACTGCCGTGATATCCTCGGTGCATCAAGCGAACATGTCTGAATGCTCTGATAGAACAGCCTTGATCTCGTCGGCCAAATGGGGCGTGAGCTTGGTCCCCATTTTCACTGTCTTGGTGTCCGCGATGGCACAGTCGCTGACCGATTCAATAGGTATGGGATTGTATCCCCTCATGTCCATCAGACCGTCTTCCAGGTAAAGCGATGTCCGAGGTTGAGTAGCCTCCCACTGCAATCTTTTGGCCAAGATGCGATCTCCTTGGATGGTGATTCTGCCATGCTGGATCGGCAAAGTCAAGCATAATTCGGAGATATCAACCGTGGCCTTCAGGTTAGCCAGCAGAGGTCTTCCGATGATGGCATTGTAGGCCAAGGGGATATCAATGACCACCCATTCTACAGTGTCCTCTACTTCCTCATCGCTTTCGGCAAAGACTATTGATAGGGAGATGACTCCCTTCATTGGGACTTCGATTTCCGACAGGCCAACCAGGGGGAAAGTCCCGGCTCGAAGGGCTGTGTGAGCATTCCTCATTGCGCGGAGTGCCTTCCAGGTGAGCAAGTTCACCGAGCTACCTGTATCCACCAGCACTCGATGCGTTTTAAAGCCGGCGATGTTAATGGTGACCATAAGTGCCTCCGAATGGCTGGTCCGGAGCGGTGGCTGCAACGTCAGGGTTTGATCAACTGCTTTTCTCTTTCGGGAGCCCTCCGGAGGCGTGTAGAGTGCCGGAGCTCCCTCCCTTATGATGTGAATCTTCCCGTGGTACCTAGGTCGCTTTGGTTCATCTGCTCGGCCGGCATCCCGCTGCTTCAGGCTCTGCTCCCTCTGCCTAACTGCTTTTGGTGGCGCGCCTTGCTCAGTTATCCGCTCAATCTCTTTCTAGAGTTGGTAGCAGTTCTCCGTGGAGTGCCCGGAGGATTTGTGGTACTTGCAGTACTCCTTTTCTACACGGGCTTTGCCTTTATTGACCGGCTGAGCCAGGTGCGCCAATCGGCGAGGCTGGCTCTGAGCAGCATAATGCACCTCCTTCCCGCGAGATCGGTCCCCTCTTCGCTCAATGTTAGCTCGCTCGACTCGAGCTGGGAAAGGCATCGGGGCCTCCTTGTGCGCCCGGCCTTCGTCACGTGCCTCTGCGGTCGGCCTGCTCTTTTCCTGTTTGAGTGTTTCGCCTCTGGCCTTATCTCTTTCTGACTCTTCGTACCCTGCGGGCCAGTCGCAGTCGTCATATCGGACGAAGGTTTGTGCCATGGTCATGAGCTCTTCGAAGGATCGCAGTATTTTTCTGAAGCACTTCTGCTTCGGGGGTTCACACGAGGTCCCTTTTGCCAAGGCATCATGAGCCACTTTGAGGTTGATGCCTTTTACTTGAGAGGCCATATGATGAAACCTAGAAAGAAAGTTGCACAGTGGCTCAGTTGTTCGCTATTTGAGCCCATTGAGGTCCGAGCTGATCTTCCTTACCTTTGCTGCCGCGGCGAAACGGGAGAGGAAAAGGTCCTTTAGGAGATCGAATGAGTCAATTGATTTCGGAGTGAGTCCTCGATACCACGTGGTCGGAAAAACTTTGCACATGATGTCCTCGTCTTTCGAGTACAAGTTGATGGTACTCATGAAAGATGCCACGTGATCGTTCGGGTCCTCGGTTCCCGAATACTGTGATAGCCGTGGAGCCTTCCAGTCTCGTGGGAACCTCGTCTCGATGATCCTTTGCACTAGAGGTGTTTTACTAGAGGTGATGCTTCTTCCCATTACGCCCCGAGGGCCCTCTTGTTTAGAAAACGCTGGATCTTCAGCTCCAACATATCTTCACTACTCGCAGCCGCTGCCTCGTCGCGCCGCGCACCGCTTTCTCCGGCCGTGGCAGCTCCGGCGCTTCTCCCAGCGAGGACTCCGGGTCCTGAGGGCTCTCCCGGCAGCCCCCCCTCTCTTTGCATTTCCGCTGCTTCTTTAAGGTATTGCCAGATTTTGGAGTTCTCCTCCTGCAAGCTTCTCTGTTGATCTATGATCTTCATTTGAGCCGCCGTATGAATAGCCTGTGTGGTCTGAAAACCTTTTATCGCACTGAGGAGCTGTGCGGTATTGTGAGTTTCTTCTTCTTCGGGGCTCACCTCCTCCATCAGTGGTCCCATGTTTCTAGGGGAGATTGGAATCGTCGGAGCGGAACGCTCGATGTTAGTCATGGAGCTAGTTGCTCCTACTTCCGGCGCTAGCGTCAGGACGGAATCGGTTGGGGTTTGCATCTTGTTTGAAGTTCTGAGGTCACTTGTAGTCCACCTTCACCGCACCAAATAATCAGGGAATGCGGAATAGTGATCTGGATCCTCGTCGGGAAGGTCTGGCTTCTTCGGGGGTCGTCTCTGCGCGGGGAACGGTCCCTGCGGAAACTCCGACGGTCAAGACAGTTAGTAGTTCGAGAGGATATTCTAATCAAAGGAGAGTAAGGTAGAAAATAGTTACCCGATCCCGTTTTCTTCCTTCATTGGTATATTTATAGTGAATTGCCTTGGGCCTGTGGGCCTTCTGTTACCCTGGCCCTTTCGCTGGTCGGGGTCCATTGGGCCTCTTGGGCCTGAAAGTAATATTCCGAATCAATAGGTAATAGAATTGCATTAGAAAAAAAAGAAACAATGAGAAATTAATAAAATGACATTGCATTCTTTTTTCTGTTTGTTTCGATTTCAGGAAGATAATGATGTATTTCTAAAAGCATCTCCAAGAGACTCTTAGTGCACTCTCTAAAAATAATATAAATAATTGACTCTTAGTAATTTAAGAGTGGCTAAGATATATTATCTTTAACAATGCTCCTTATATTCACTCTTTATCTATTATTTTATTATTAAGATTATTATTTATTGTTATATTACCAATAGTGTGAGGAGAGAGACTCATCAATAATAAATTATTAATAAAAAATGAAGTTAGGAGGCACTAAGAGGTGGAAAGAGACTCTCTATTAATAGAGAGAATGTTGAGGCTCTTAGTGATTTGAGGAGCCACTAAGAGGCTATTGGAGTTGATTTTTTTATTCTCCTTCCTTAAATTTTAACTTAAGAGCCAATTTAAGAGGATGTTGGGGATGCTCTAATTCCTTTTGTGATTATTTGATTCAAATGATATAATAAAACAGAGTTGTGGATTAGTTTTAGTAACAACTTTTACATATTTTGCATTAATAAAAAAAATTATGGTTTTTTTTAAAAGAATGATTTTAAACACATAATCTCTCACCTCTAATTTTAAAAGTGTACTATAATTGAGCTATACTCTTTTTTTAGTTGTATTAATAAATTAATCACATGTAAAATATGAATTAAAATCAATTATTTTAACTATTAAAATCAAAAGATATTGAAACAAAAGAAACTGATATAAATTAATAAAAAATGCATAAATATGATATTTTAAAAAGAAAATAATCATTTAAAAATAATTAAAAAAATATTAAAACTAAATAATATGGTCTTTTAAAAAAACTAAATAATATGGTAAAATACAAAATTTGATCAAAATTATTTTTCAAGCAAAAAAAATGAAAGTAAAAAAATCAAAAGTGAAATTATTTTAGTGACAAAAATTTAAATAAATAAGTAAAAAGACCAACACGGAAAAAGTAAAATTTGATCAAAAATATCTTTTGACGGAAAAAGTAAAAATATATAAGTATAACGATAAAAAGATGAAACTAATTCATGTATAAAAAATAAAAATAAATAACTATATGGACCTCAATAAATGGGGTTGTCAAGATTCGAACGAATAGCACGTCGGCTTGCAAGATGGAAAGAACGACTTCTTTCAGTTGGTGGAAAGGAGATTCTAATCAAAACAGTGATCCAGGCTATTCCCCAATATTTAATGTCATGTTTCCTTCTCCCTGATTCATTTTGTATGGACATTCAACGATTGATCAGCCATTTTTTATGGGGCGATAACGAAGGAAAACAACCCTTATATTGGCTTTCATGGGAAGCAATGTGCCACTCAAAGGAAGAAGGCGGGTTGGGTTTCCAATGGCTAAAATTCTTTAACTTGGCGCTAGTTACAAAGCAGTGTTGGCGGCTCCTGCAATATCCGAAATCATTATGTGCTCACGTATTGAAAGCACAATATTTCCCATAGTCTCCTTTCTGGAAGCTCCTCACTATCATAAGCTGAGCTTATTATGACATAGAGTGCGGGTGGCTCAGGATCTAGTGCGGTAGGGTCTGATGTGGAGGGTCGGAGACGGCTCTAAAATTAAAATCTGGGAAGACAGATGGATGCCGGGATTGAACGCTAAAAGACCGCTTATGAACTTGCAAACAACAGAGCCGACTCGAGTATGCGAGCTAATTAGGTCAAACAGTTGTGAATGGAACAATGAGCTTCTATCTAGACATTTCGTGTTGGCGGAACGAAAAGAAATAAAGAAAATTCATTTGAGTCTACGTCGCCCGATGGATGCACGATACTGGCGTCTAACACAAACATGTATGTTTACAATAAAATCTGCCTATTATCTTGCCGAACAGGTCCATGACAGTATTAAAGGCAGAGCTTTGTCTTCGAGTTCGACTAGCAAGTTTCTGTGGAAAAAAAATCTAGGCTCTAAAGGTCCCTTTGAAAATCCGGCATTTTGTAATGGAAACTAACTAAAAATGTCTTGCCAACAAATGAGGCGATTGCGAGGTGAGGGGCTCAGGTTTCGATTGCATGTAAAAAATGTCATGCGCCAATTGAAGATGGAATGCATGCTATCAAAACCTTTCAGTTTCTGAGCAAAAGTAGAAATGGGTAAAAAATTATTTCTCATTAAAGTTAACATTAGGATTATACATATTTATAGAAAAGAAAGAGCTTAACTATTTGTGCAGTAAAGTAAAAACTAATTGAATAAAACCTATAACTATAATTCCTCTTTTTGCTCCTATTTTCACGGGATTGTTAGCTGGCCACAGCTGTCAAATGGGTTTGATAAGGTGTGAGTGAATGTATTATAAATAAGATACTCTTACACCCCCCTCTCAAGATGGAGACGAAGAAGCAACAAGTCCCATTTTGGACAAAAAAATGTTAAGGTGAGGAGCGGATAACGGTTTAGTGAACAAATCCGCAAGTTGGAGTTTGGTAGAAATATGAGGAGTGGTTAGAAAACCCATGGTAACATGATCACGAACGATATGGCAATCAATGTCAAGATGTTTCGTATGTTCGTGAAATACCGGGTTGGAGGCAATGTGAATGGCAGCCTCATTGTCACAAAAGAGGGTGATGGGTAAGGAAAGAGGGATGTGAAAGACATGTAATAAATAAGAAATCCATTTGAGTTTGCAACAAGTACTCGCCATGCTCCGGTATTTAGCTTCAGCGGAAGATCGACTAATTGTAGTTTGTTTTTTAGCCTTCCAAGAGATAAGGGAGTCACCCAAAAAATGCAATAGCCACTAACGGAACGACGAGTTTGTTTGCAACGACCCCTGTCAGCATCACAAAATCCTTTAAGGCGAAAGTCATTTGTGGAACTGTAGTATAAACTATAATGGATGGTACCTTTAAGATACCGAATGAGATGGATGACGAAATCCATATGATGAGAACATGGGTTATGCATGAATTGACTAAGTTGTTGAACGGCAAACCCAATATCCGGTCGAGTGAAATTAAAGTAAAGCAGACGTCCAACGAAACGACGATAAAGATCAGGAGCAGAAAAAAGAGTACCACTAGAAAGATCTAAATCGACGTCCGGACGCATAGGACAAGAGGTAGAGGAAGTAGTGGTGAGGTCGGCATCAGATATTAAATCAACAACGTATTTACGTTGAGATAAGAAAATGCCATCCACATCTCTAGCAATTTCGATGCCAAGAAAATATTTTGCCGGACCAAAGTCCTTGATAGTAAAAAGAGTATGGAGGTGAGTCTTAAAACGAGCGATGGAGGTTTCGGAGTTACCCGTAATTAGGACATCGTCCACATAAACAATGAGGACAAGAAAAATATTATTATGGGTGAAGGTAAATAAACAATGATCGGAAGCAGCTTGAACGAAGCCATAGGCAACGATCTGTGACGTAAACTCTTTGTTCCATTGACGTCCCGCTTGTTTGAGGCCATATAAGGACTTGCGAAGCTTACAAACTTGGCCGGAAGGAACTTTAAAATACCCTTGAGGGGGTTGTAGGTAAATATCTTCATCCACAAAACCATGAAGATAAGCATTATTGATATCGATTTGATGATTTGGCCAAGCCTTGGCAGCAGAAATGGCAAATAATAATCGAACAGTAACAACTTTTGCCACGGGAGAGAAACTCTCGACATAATCGATACCTTGTATTTGATGATAACCACGGGCAACAAGCCGTGCTTTATAACGATCAACAGAGCCGCCAGGTTTATGTTTGATGCGAAAAAATCATCGGGTAGAAATAGATTTCTTACCCTTGGGAAGAGAAGTAATTCCCCAAGTGTCATTAGCTTCTAATGCTTTAAGTTCTTCCTCCATGGCAGAAACCCATTGGGGAAATTTACTGGCTTGGGCATAGGTTGTGGGTTCAACAGAAGCATCAACTTTTGTAAGAAAAGTAGTATGATTAGGACTAAAAGGAGGTAATGTTGGGATAGAATATGGAGAAGGGAAAAAAGAGGCAGGAGCAAAAGTGATATGAGCTACAAAATCATTTAGCCAAATAGGAGGCTTAATAAGTCTGCCACTCTTAGTATAGGGAATAGGAGGAGGAGAGATATGTGGGGAAGGAGAAACAATGGTATTTAAAGGAGAAGAATGTGATGATGAAGGGAGAAGTAGAGGAGAACCATGTGAAGAACTAGGTTCATTATGGGGAAGAGGGGTAGATAAGGTAGATGTTAGGCTAGGTGATGGACTAGTTAAATCATGGGAACTCGAAAAGTTAGGAGAAGGATTAGAATTTGAGATAATAGGTGTAGGAAGTCCATTATTAGAGAATGTGATAGGTGATGGTGGACTAGAAAAAGTAACAGAAGGTGTAGGTGAGGGATAGGAGAAAGTAGGAAGAGAGGTGGAGGAAATATTTATCAAAGGAAAATGTGAATTGGATGAATGAATATTTTGAGATGATGATGCAAAGGGAAATATATTTTCACAAAAAATTACATCTCGGGTTATATGAAATTGACCCGTAGAAGGATCGTAAATTTTATATGCCTTATGATCGGTGACGTATCCAACAAAAATTCCTTGAATAGCCCGTGGATCAAGTTTATCACATGTAGGTTTTAAGTTGGAAAAATAGCATTTACAACCAAAAACCCGTAAAAAATTATAATCGGGTAGTTTGGAATAGAGTCTAAAATAAGGAGTATCCCAATTCAAGACAATAGATGGTAGAATATTTATCAAATAAGTGGCAGTCAACAATGCCTCCCCCCAAAATTCTTTGGGTAATTTAGCTTGAAATAACAAAGCTCTCGTAATTTCCAATAAATGTTTGTGTTTACGTTCTACAACGCCATTTTGTTGAGGCGTGTAGACACATGATTTTTCATGAAGGATACCTTTAGTTTGAAATAAATGTTGACAAGTATGATTTATAAATTCGGTGCCATGATCGGATCGGATATGTTTAACACGGGTTGAAAATTGATTTTCGACCATAACAAGAAAAACTTGTAGGGCTTGTGGAGCTTGATCCTTAGTACGTAATAAAATTGTCCAAGTTGTACGTGTAAAATCGTCAACAATAGAAAGAAAATATTTGGCACCGGTAAAGGAGGTGATTTTATATGGACCCCAAAGGTCAATATGAATCAATTGAAACTTATTCGTAGTATTTATTGTTTTCGAGGAAAAAGGAAGCCTATGTTGTTTAGCCATAGGACAAACATCACAAGCAATTTTATTGGAATTAAAATTGACAGAAGGTATATGTTGTAGCTTGGAAACAGAAGCATGGCCTAGTCTAAAATGCCATATAGGATCAGCAACAACACTGGGTACAAAATTACTTGAATCTAAAATGAACTTGTCACATTCATATTGTTGTAAGACATGTGGTAGAAATGAAGATGTAGTAAGATAGTATAATCCTTCATGAAAGAACCCAACCGCAACAAGTGCATTAGACTACTGGACCTGTATTAAACACACATTAGGGAGAATTGTGATAGTCAATTTAGTATCATGTATTAGTTTTCCTACTGATAGGAGATTATGTTTAAAAGTTGGAATATGTAAAACATCATTGATAAGCAGTTTAGGACCCAAAAGTATAGAACCAACATGTTTTACTAACTCGTAACTTCCATCCGGTAATTGAACCCGATGAATAGAAGAGACATGTGTAAATTTAGTAAAAAAATTGAGGTCAGCACACATGTGAGACGTCGCTCCAATATCAATAATCCAGCAAGTAGATACCAATGAAGATTTTAAATTAGAATTAGAACAAAATTCAGAATGAGCAGCAAAGATGTTAGAAGACATACCTGCGTAACCAGAAAAACTGGTTAGCATAGGGGAAGAGGAAGTATCATTGAAGTCTATTGCTCCTTTGTTCTTAATGACCTTCATTATTTCTTTCTGAACATAGGCAGCAAAACCAGGAGGTAAAGTAGCAGAAGCATTGAGAACATCTTCATCAATATTGTCAAGAGGTGTATCCAAAAGAGCAGATACATTGTTAGCCTTAGGCTGATTGAGTTTATTTTTCTTCTTAAAATCCTGGAACCAATCAGGATATCCATGAAGCTTGAAGCAGGTGTCCTTCTCATGACCAGGCTTATCACAGTGAAAGCAAACACGATCTGCCTTATTTCCTGAATCACGTTTCTTCCCTTTTGTAGTTGAAGAAGCTGAAGGAAAATGGGGTTTTAAACCTGTAGAGGCAGCAGCAATCTCAAAATTAGAGTTATCAGATCGGACTTCCTTCTGCTTCTCAACATTCTAAACCATGGAATATGCCTTGTGAATATTTGGAAGAGGATCCAACAATAATATCTGATGTTTAATATGAGCATAATCATCATTCAGTCCCATTAAGAACTGCACAAGTTGATCAGCATTGTAAGCATCATGTGCCTTTTTAGTTGCAGAACAAGTGCAGATGTGTGAAGCATCACAAACACAAACTGAAGCAGGGCATAAGTATGCTAGTTCATCCCGAAGCCTTTTCAATCTTGTAAAATAAATCGCAACACACAAACTTCCTTGACGAAAGTTACTTATCTCGTGTTTAAGCTGATACAACAGAGGTCCATTTGCTTCTCCAAAGCGTTGTTCAAGTTCAATCCACAGAGCTTGTGCAGAAGGGGTGAAAATGAAAGCATCCACTAAATCTCTTGCAATTGAATTCAGTATCCATGACCTTACCATAGCATCAACTCTTTTCCATTGTGGAAGATCTAAAGAGGACTAAGAAGGTGCAAAATTATCACAAAGTATAAAATCTAACTTTTCCTTTGAAGATAAAGCTAGAATCATGGCTCTACTCCAAGAGAGGTAGTTGTTTCCATTTAAGAGTACAGTGACCAAACTAAGTCCAGGATTATCAGAATTAGTGAGTTGAAGTTGCAGAGAGTAAGTGTTATTGCGATTATTTCTGGATTTATAGTTAGAAGAATGATTTACCATCCGATCTGAACCAGATCTATGAGTAAGAGAGTCTGTAGTTCGACCAGTACGTTTGTAGGTATGACGATCGGCAGTTTCAGGAGGTTTCACCGGAGATTTTCCAGTGGCAGAGTCGGCTTGTGAAGAATCGCTTGAGACTTCTTCATCCTCAAAGCTAACATGATCTTCTAAGTTTGCCATTGATGGAGTAAGAGTAAGAATTTGGTGATTTTAGGTTAAATGATGAGAAAAATAAACGAAGAGGAAGATGATCGGAAAAGTAGGAGATGGAAAAGGCAGAGAAAATGAGAAGTCAGAGAGCAAGGATCGTTTTTAAGTTTGCTCTGATACCATGAGCAAAAGTAGAAATGGGTAAAAAATTATTTCTCATTAAAGTTAACATTAGGATTATACATATTTATAGAAAAGAAAGAGCTTAACTATTTGTGCAGTAAAGTAAAAACTAATTGAATAAAACCTATAACTACAATTTCTCTTTTTGCTCCTATTTTCACGGGATTGTTAGCTGGCCACAGCTGTCAAATGAGTTTGATAAGGTGTGAGTGAATGTATTATAAATAAGATACTCTTACAGTTTCCCTTTCCGGATTGACAAGGTTGAGGTGTCGGATATGTTCACCTGGATACAAACGTGCCTGGAGAGATTTCAGGAGGCGGATTTTGTGCACGGTGTGTCCGATGTGGTGGATATGGTTTCGCAGGAACAAATTCGTGCATGGGGAGGAGTGTATCGAGGACAAGCTGCTGCTATCAAATGTGCGTGATTTTATCAGGGACTAGCATTTGAGTATTGCTTACAGCCAAATTCGTCCCCTCGATGCTTTAAACCTTGACCCTTACAAGACTTGACATCCACCCATGCGAGGCGTCACTAAGATCAATTGTGATGCCTCAATAGGGAAGAATCTTGTTCGTGACTGTCTTTTTCCTTACATCTGCATTGAATTAGATGCCTTGATCAGCATCATTGAATTTCATGTATGATGATATTCTTAGTATTAGTTCGGATTTCGAATCCTTGCTCGTTCAATTTCATATACAGGAAAGAGAATGTACCGGCCTATCAGATGGCGGTATGGGACAGGACATTAACTCTCCTTGAGAAACCTCCGTATAGGTTTGTAAGGATGCTGCAAGGGTTTGATTAATGGCAGATATTGACCCGGATATATATATATATATATTCTTTATTTCTTCTTATTATAGAAGAATACAAGCTATATAACCTGCCATTCCTGTCGGTAATTGCTTGAAAATGAAAGAGTGATTTATTTATATTTTTTCTCAAATACAAAATGCAGTAAGACTTTTCATAAAAAAGAAATTAAAAAAATGCAGTAAGACTTGAGTGAGTCAGAAATAAACACCAAACTCAGAGAAAGTGGGCGGAATGGGCTGACTTCACTTGTTCCTTCCCCACCTTTCCCTTCCATTCATCTCCTTACATTCAATTTAATTTAAGAATAGTCAAATCAAATCCTTTGCTTCTTCCTTTGGGATTTCTCCATCATCAATCTCCAGTCAAAAACCCCCCTTCTCTCCCTTTCCATTTTCATTTCTGCTATTTTTAAAAACGCGTCTCTCTCTCTCTCTCTCTCAATTATTCAATTCATATACGTTACCTGCATTCCCCTGTAACTACTCTGACCTTTTCTCTGATTTTGTTCTTTTTCTCTGTAATCTGGAATTGGTTTCCCTTTCCAAAGATTCAATTTCAGTAGGGTTTTTTTCAAGGGTTTATAAAAAAAAATGGGTGGGGTTTGTTCGGGAGGAACAAAGAGAAGACATGTTAAAGTTGGGGATAAAAATTCTGGGTTTTCTGGGAAATTGAAGTCAATTAAGAGCTCTAGTAAACATAAAGAGGATGAGAAGAAGAATATTAAGGAGGAAGATTTTGGCACCAGGACAACTACAAGGACACGCGAGAGATATGATTCCGGCGAGCTTTTCTTGTCTTTCTCAAGAGAGCTTAAGCCCACGCCTGCTCGGGGAGGAGCTGGTGTCAAGGTATTTTTAATTTGATTACTAGTTGTTTTTGGTTATGATTGTCTGCTGGACTGGATTTGCTTTCTTTGTTCAATTATACTGGATGGGCAATGTGATTAACTGATTGTTTTTATGGAAACATGACCTGGAATTTGGGTTTGCCAAATCCTCTATTGGCTAGGATAGAGTATAAATTGTAAAACTAGTCATGTTACTCTTGTGGGCTATGGCTCGGACGTTTTAGGGTTGAAGTTGATTGTTAAATGAATGTTGTGTATATCATGATTCTGAAGCTCTCCGATGAAATCTCCTCCATCGAATTCGATATATTTGATCACTGTCTTGAATAGTTTGGCCTGCTGTTTAAACATTTGTGGTCATCATAATTGTGAGGGATTTATTGCTGTCGGTGCTGCACTTCTGATGAGCTTTGCTGTATAAGAGGCTGTGCATATGATTGAAGTTCCATTGGTGCAAGAATTAGCTATCTTGCCCAGTCTTCCTCTGTAAATATCAAAAGGAAATAGGATATGCGGAAACAGATGTAAATACACATGCTGGCATAGTTTTCAAAGGAGTCGGCCAGCTGCCGAGTGGAAGTTTGTTCTTAAATGAGTAAAAGGGTGGAAATGCTATTAGTGATTGTGCTTATCTAAGGCTTGTAGGGGCCTTTAATGTGGTTACAGGCATAATGATCTGTGACAGATGTGTGGCAATTTCTTTGAAAAAATCACAAGCTCTATGAAATTGTATAAGGATGCAAAAAAAAAAAAATAGAGAGACAAATTGTGTTTAGTGTTTACTTGAAAGGCTAAAAACTTGAGAGACAATGTGGCAATTTCTTTGAAAGAATCACAAGCTCCGTGATATTGTAAAAATAGGGAGACAGAGTGTGTTTAGTGTTAACTCATAAAGGCTAAAAGCTTGAGAGCCAAATGTTGCATTAAAATTTACAACTCTGTTTATATTTAGCTAAGTTCAGGCTGGGAACCTTTCAAAGTTTTCACCAATTTCTACCAACATCCGAGGTTTTAGAAGTATCACTATGATGATCTTAAATTGTGATGCTACAAGAGACCTTTTAATGGACTGCTATATACAGATTTCTATTTTCCTTTTGGTTCTGGCATTTTCTGATCATTGTTATGTTTTTCCTTGTAGGATAACCAGAAGAGTTCGTTTATTGGAAAAGCTGGTGCAGTGGGCCTGGAGAAAGCAGTTGAAGTTTTAGATACTCTTGGAAGTAGCATGTCCAATTTGAATGCCCGGAGTGGCTTTGTTGCTGGCATGGCTTCCAGAGGGAACAGAATATCGATATTGGCTTTCGAAGTAGCTAATACAATAGCCAAAGGAGCCAATTTGTTTCAGTCACTTTCCGATGAAAATGTCCAGTTTCTGAAGAAAGAGATATTACATTCAGAAGGGGTACAGCAATTGGTTTCTGCAGATATGAAGGAGCTGCTAATTATTGCTGCAGCTGACAAAAGGTCGCTGCTCATTAGAATTTGTTTATTACTTTTCAATTTGTAGCATATTTGGCTTCAACATAACTTTCCTTATTTTCTATGATCTTTTAGGGAGGAATTTGATGTTTTTGCTGGAGAAGTGATTCGGTTTGGAGATCATTGTAAAGACCCACAGTGGCACAACCTGGATCGATATTTTTCAAAGTAAGGTAGAAGTTTTATGGTTTATATTTCTTATCCTTATTTCGCTCGCTAACATCAAAATGATGTGTTTTGGCTTGCTTGTAATACTCCAGATTAGATTCAGAATATTCCAATGATAAACAACCTAGAGCGGAGACAGAAATGACAGTGAAAGAGCTAACTAACCTGGCCCAGCATACTTCGGTAAGTTCATTTTCATATCTACTCAAAAGCTAGTATTGGTATCAATGTTTTCCGCTGTATTTTGTGTTTAAAAGAATCACGCCACATAGATAACTAATGTCTTTGCAGGGTTATATTTGAAGCTTTTACCTTCGATGGGTTTGCTGCATTCTTCTTTGAGAAAAATCCTTTCTTCATGTTTCTTGATTTTTTATTATCCAATTCTAAAAAATTGTTGCGCGTTCATCACAGTCACTAAACTTTCTTTTGTGCCTATAAAATAACTCAAACTTTGCAATTTGTTTCAATAAAGTCGCTTTGACTGATATCCATCAAAGTGACTTTACTGATACTTGGGAAAATGCCACATGTCCACCACATCTCACTTCTTTTTACAAGTGATTTGGTAGCTCGTCAATAAAATTGCGGTCTTCTTAATCTTTCCGGTGTAAATTTTGATGAAAATGGATCGAAGTGAATTTATTGAAATAAATTACAAAGTTGAGTTATTTATCAGACACAAAATGAAGTTTATTGACCATGGTAAAGCTGTGCCCAAATTTCATTGACCAAGAGTGTTTTAACCCATCGTGCTGTGAGCTTCAAAGACATCTTGCAGTACATTTATTCTGCAGATGAAGAATGTTGGACAATATTTTGCTTCTTGAGAAGTTCTAACTTAATTTGTTTGCAGCTATAATAATTTCGGTTCTTCTTCTTGTGCAGGAGTTATATCACGAATTGCATGCTTTGGACAGATTTGAACAAGATTATCAGCAAAAGCTTGAAGAAGTAGAGTCCTTGCACCTACCGAAAAAAGGTTAGGCATGGAGAATTTCTCTCTCTTGCTATGATCTTTTAGGCGTGCTTGAGTGTGATAGGTTTTATGTTTGCAATCGATTAGCTATATCTGATGTGATTTTATGATCTATTCTATTGGTATAATTAGCCCTTTTCTTTGTAATTGTAGGAGAGAGTCTCACGATTTTACTAAGTGAGCTAAAACAACAAAGAAAGCTTGTAAGGAGCTTGAAAAAGAAATCTCTATGGTCTAAGAATTTGGAGGAGGTACATGATTGTAGTCCGTTCCTTGCAGGAGTGCATTTGTCATTTCATTTTCATCCATTTTCTGGAATTCGTTTACGTTACTTGCAATACTCTCTTTATTACTTTTGCTTAATTTCCTTCCATGCCACGGAGAAAAAGCTTCTGTAAAGAAGATGGAAGTCGAAATTGAATAACTAATGATGTAAAATGGAATGTATTTCAAATCATGGAGAAATAAAGAATAAACTGTAAGTGGGTATTATAACTTCGGCTTATACTCTGCAGGTCACGGAGAAGCTTGTTGATATTGTAACCTACTTACACCAAGCTATCTTGGATGCCTTTGGACACAATGGTACGATTTCATTTTCTCGTGAAAACATCAGAAGATGACGAATTTATGAGCGTGGAAACTCTATGAATTTAATTGATAACTTCAGCATTTTCGTGCAATGAATATGAATTTTGTTATCTTCCATCCTGATATTTTTGGCTTCTGCACCATAAGGACATAAAACAGTTGCGGATAAGATGTTCTTCAAATGATAAAATTCTTTGAATTTTTGACAAATTGTAGGTGTTAGATTGGCTAAAGAGGAGCACGGTAAGAATGGGCAAAGGTTAGGTGTAGCTGGTCTTGCACTGCATTATGCTAATGTCATCAACCAGATTGACAACATTGTAAGTTCGCTGTTGCTTCTGTTTCCTTTTCAGCCAGAACGGTTTTTCCATAGGGTTCTTACAAGCCCAAATTTTTCTGTTATTAGGCATCTCGTCCCACCTCCTTGCCTCCGAATACAAGAGACAATTTATATCATGGGTTACCAACTGTTGTTAAGACAACTCTTCGTTCCCGAATACAGATGCTTGAGAATAAGGAAGAGGTATGTTTCGGTCTATCCCTTTTTCATTGAACTGGATGAAAAATGTTTCTTCTTCGACGCGAAGCATGTTCATGGATTGAATAGATTTTTGTACTGTGCCTGTTTGCAGCTTACGGTAGCTCAAGTGAAAGCGGAAATCGAAAAGACTCTCCACTGGCTGGTACCTGTTGCCACCAATACGAACAAGTAGGTTTATCGATGCTTTTGTTCGATTTTTCTTTATCTCATTGCTCAAGTCAAGTGAAGGTGTGCTTCACAGCCTGAATTTTTTTCTTTCTTAACGTTCTTTCAATTGTCTGCAGAGCACATCAAGGTTTCGGGTGGGTCGGAGAATGGGCTAATACCGGGTTAGTTCACATCTCTCTCTCTTTTTCTCTTGCTTAATGATGCATTATATGCATCATACTAAGAATGAATCTTGATGGCATTTCTTCTTCATGATAGAAGCGAATTCGGCAAGAACACAACGACACAGAACAACCTGATCCGCCTGCAGACACTATACCATGCTGATAAACAGAAGGCTGATATGTACATTCTGGAACTCGTGACATTACTTCATCGCTTGATAGACTTAGTACGGCATAGAGATCATGGCTTGAAAACAGCGCCTTTCCGTTCACCAACTCGTAAGGGACTGGTTTTCCATACCAAGATGCAGAAACTTTTATCACTCAACCGCGGTACTACAACGTACAGCATTCAACTATCTCGAGACGACAAAGATTTGTTACAGAAGGTGTGCCGGAGGAGATTGGTTCCGGGAATAAGCAAGAGTCAGGAATTTTCCAAGAGAAGAGACAAAGTGAAGACATTGAGCCGGAGCACAGGAAGCTCTCCGGCTAGGGAGATTGGTTCAAGAAAATACTTGGAACACCCAAATATTTTGGATATTATGGATGGCTTGGATTCTATGTAAGAGTTATGTTTCTTCACAATTTATTAATTGCTTTCCTTCTAAATATTATTATTCATGTATATTCATTCGTTAAATTCCTATTTTGTAGTATATAACTCAATTTATGTCATATTCTGAATTATACCATCAATATAATGATATACAGATTATTGTTTTATCAATCTCAAAAAATTTACTTTATCCTAAGATCAACACGAAAAATTTGCTTGGCTTAAAGCACTATTAGACCCGTGATTTATCCAAAATGTTATCTTGATCTATTATTTGGTAACATTTGTATTCCGATTTATCCAAAATGTTATGTCTTTTCTCTTGACTTATTATTTAATAATATTTTACCTCTTGACTTGGCAAAATTAGAAAAATCTCAAAACAAAATTAATGCTAAAAATTAGACCTTAAATTAGAATATCCCCATCTTTCATTACAAGTGGGTAGAATTATAAATGAGCCGAGCTAATCATGAGTAGTTCAGCTCAATCTTGTTCTACTTGATTTATAAACGTATCAATTCAAAAGCTCATAAGCAGATCTGACAAGTCGAGTCGAGCTATAGCTCAGCTCGATTTCAACCCTATAAGTGATAAGTGACAAGGTTTAATATTTTGCTTTTAAGGGAAAGTATATTTTAAAGATAGATCAAACCCTAACCCCAATTTTTAAAGGTAATTTAAACCCTGAACAGTTGTTCCTATTTTAAAACAACACGGTACCTTTCTCCGTGTAGGGATCCTCTAGAGTTAAAAAGCCTCTAGAGTTAGAGTTGGTGGAGTTGTAATCTCAACCATTAATTGCAAAATTAATGAATGAAATTTAATTAATAAATTTTAATATTTAATTAGTCATTTATTGATCAATCAAATCTCATCCATTAATTTTACAATTAATGGTTGAAATGATTACAACTCCACCAAGTCTAGAGGTTTACAATTAATGGTTGAAATGATTACAACTCCACCAAATCTAGAGGTTCCCTAGACCTTTCTCACTAATTCATAAGGGAGAAAAAAAACACAACACAATTTATAAAACAAAAGAAAGTTTCAGCTATAATAAAAGGCTTGCTGGAAGATGCGGCAAGCAATTTATGCCTATGAAAGAAACAAAAATTAAACTATAGTTTTTGGGATCAGATGGTTAAAAAGAGGGTGCCCAGTTTGTCGTAACTGGCAAGGGCGGACACCCATCTCGCATAGCTTTAGCGAGCATTGACCACTCATCACATCCCGTTTACTGCCAAGAAGGATAATTTCTAGCGCCTTGTTTTCACTATTTTATAGTGAGCACGTCGACCCGCTCTCTTGCTTTTTGTCGATGTGGGATAGGTGAAAACGCTGACACAACACAAATTTATTACGCAACCGCCTCAGCTTTGCTTTGCTCAATAACTGTTTATGGACTGGGCCGGGTTTGGGTTGGGCTTGGGCAAGATAATCAGATATTTTGCTAAATTATTTTATCTAAGTTCAGCTTATTCTACATTATATTTGCATCCGATTCAGGTCCATCTGAGTTATTATAAGAATTTCAAGTCGATACAACTAATATATATTTATATTAAAAAGTTAATTAAAATTAAACTATATTACCAAAAAAATTAAAATTAAACTATAAATATATATAATAAAAAATAAATAAATTAAAAAATTAGTTAATATCAATAAAATTCAACAAAAACAATTTTATATAACCAAACAATATGGCTTAATACATCATTTGCCCCCTGAATTTGTCCAAAAAGCTTGATTGCCCTCCTGAACTTTTAAAGTGTCTCGATAGTCCTCTAAACTTGCATAAAATGTTCAGTTAGCCCCCTAAACTTGCACAAAATGTAATCAATTGATCACTCGGTTGCAGAAAAGTAAGTTAAATGTGAAAGATGTATTGCACGAGTCGTATAAAAAGTAAAACGACCGAAATCGGGCTATACGATTCTTAGATTAGAGAAGACAAGTTGTATAATTGAACAAGCAATAACTTCCTTTTTAATATATTTTTGAATTATGTAATAACATTCTAAGATGCGTGGAATACATCTTCCGCATTTAACTTACTTTTTGCAACCGAGTGATCAATTGATTACATTTTACGCAAGTTCAGGAGGCTAACTGAATATTTTATGCAAGTTTAAGAGGCTATTGAGATACTTTGAAAGTTTAGGGGATCAATCAAGTTTTTTGAACAAATTCAAGAAGCAAATAATGTATTAAGCCAAACAAATGTAACAAATATGTATATAATATTTATATAATATAAAGTCTGACTGAGCAGAGTTGGACTCAAATTTTGAGATAAATCCAAACTCAACTATTTTGTGTGCGGATTGAACAGATTTAGACAAAATAAATAAATATACATGTTGAAACTCAATCTATACTAGATCGAACCGACTGAACGAGCCATCGAACTCATGAATATGTTTACTTTGCTCCATAAGATAAATAATTTATCAATATGCTTGAAAATAACACAAGAATTTCGGGCCATGAAAAAATCATTTTGGATTCATTTGTCCAAAGTGCAAATCTGATATGATGGAAAGGAGAACTTCTACATTGAAGTAATACAACTCAATCAATTAAGAAAGAGATGCATACCACCTAAGGAGATTGATTGATGTTAAAAAAAATTAAATAACATTCTCATCCTATATAATTTATGGGTACTTGTATTCATTTAAATATATCAATTAAATAATAAATAGATAAATAAATTATAAATTTAATAAAATATACATAAATTTAATATTTCACAAATCAAATGCTTAAAGTTTTAAATAATAGAATATAAAATTCAATAACAAATACAAATCATCAATTATTTGATATGAGATTCTTCATCTATTCCTTTATTTTTTAGTATGCATTAATTAATATGTTAAGAGAGTAAAAAATATAAATTAACAAATTATAGCGGGTACCCGAGGTGTTACCGTATTATGTTTGTATCCATCATGAGTAATTTTTTAAAATCTTATCCCCATTTAAAATTCTTTTATATATGATTCCATAGAAGAATACAAACTTTTTTGGTCTAAACCACATGTATCCTCATTGAGATAATCCTGTTCGGGACTTAGTCACAGTTAAGGTTCCTCACCCCTTCCTACGGATGTATTTAGTGGAAATCAAATTTGAGATCTTTTTCCACAAACTCAGCATGCGGTGCCAACTAAACTACAACCTGTATGTCTAGAAGAAAACAAATTGGTGTGATAACTTTTATATTCATTTGTAATTAGTATAAATAAACCATAAACACAACGTAACAAGCTAAATTGATATTTTTAAATAGAATTAAAATATAAATTGTCTTTGTGTGTTCCTTCAGGGTATTGGAGGACACGAAGTCCATTTTCATCTTTTTGCTCAAATGCGGAAATTGTTCTACCTTCATGCGTTACAAATCAGTACTATAAGAAAGGAAAATCAATCTAATTCTCGGTTAGATCTTAAACTATCAAAACCATCAATCAGGTCGCTGAACTAAGTAAAAATCATCATATGAATTCTCATCCTATCTTAAAATAAAAAACTGTGACTATTTGATATAGACTATAATAATCTCTGTATTGGTTCAAAATGAGTTTAGAGAAGAGGGTCTGAAATTGTTCAACCGAATAATTTTCGATGAAGCCTCAATTGATGATTGTTGTTTACAATGAGAACTCAATTGATGATTTTGATAGTTTAAATTTCTAATTGATTTTAAAACCATAGTTTAGGGAGCCAAATGAGTACTATGCCGTTACTAATTGAAGGTGATAGGAGGTGGATAATAGGCGACGATGTCTCCTCCTATCGGGTTTTTAGGTAAAAAAGCTCAGTCCAAGCCCAGTCCAGCTCACTATTAATTTAGACGGGCTCGGGCTGAAAAATCAAAGGAAAATTACACAAAAATTCATCTTTTAAGAACTATTTATAACTATGTCAAGTTATAAATTTAGATTATGTCAAACTAGTAAAATCAATACTTTAATATATTTTAAGGATTAGAGTTTATTAATTAAAAGTCTAGAATATATTTTCTAGAGTTTATGATTTATGAATTTGAGTTTAGAATTTTTAAATTATGATGTAAAATAATAATATATAGAGAATAATGACATATTAAGAATTAAGTTTAGTGATATGATTTAGTTGTAATTTTGTACTTAATTATGATATTCATGTATTTGACCCAAAAATCAAATTCCAAGCCCAACCCATATAAGCCCACCTAAATATATATATATATATAATTATTAATTATAAAAAATAAATATTATACTTAAAAATGAATATTTAATATTTATTAATCAATATTAATAGGCTGACCGGTCCGGGCTAGACCGGCCCGTGTTGTTTTTATTAATTCCAAACCCGTCCAAAAAATAGGTGGGTTTTAATAGGTTTGGGTCGGACTGGACCTATGAACAATTTTTATTATCCTAACCCGGTCTAAGGGACACGGGCCTGGATGGACCGAGCGGGTACCTGGACCATAGACAGGTGTACCTCCTATACATGGTACAACTAAATTGTTTAATGCAGTAGGTACCTGATCTACCTTATCCAAACTATTATAATCTGATCTGAACTAGTATATGGTTGGCATTTATTGCTTTAACTTACGTTCATCTACTCAATTAAATGGTTACATAAACTTTTCCGCCCATTCAATTACATATATTGAAATTAAAGAAATCTATTATCATTCACATTATAATTTTCCTTTATCTATGTACTACTATAAAGTTTATATATATGTACACTGAGCCGAGTAGGAGGAGAGAGTATCATATCTATCCCGTACAGATAGGGATGGCAACGGGTAGGGTACCCGCGGGTAGTGCCAATCCCAAATCCTTACCCTTTTATTTTTTAACTACCCGTACCCTTTCCATTACCCTAACGGGTATATATTTTGCATCCCATACCATTCTCATTTAATTCACGGGTACCCACGGGTACACTTACCCGTTAAGAATCAATAAATAAAATAAAAAATATTACAAATTTAACAAAGTATAAACTTAATAAATCATCGATTTAAAAATTGAACAAATTGAACCTTAATCAATAAAAATAAAATAGTTTAGTGGTATCACTTAATGGTTAAAGAACAAAAGGATAGTATTCAAATCTCACATCTAAAACACAATAATATTTTTTTAATATATAAAAATTTATGACGGGTAACGGGTACCGGGTACCCTGGGGGTCTTCCCATACCCGTCCCATTACCCTCACGGGTAATGGTTTTGATCCCATACCCGTCCCGTACCCTTTTATACAGGGTACGGATAGTCCCATTAGGGTCGGATAGTGTCGGGTAGTGCCGAGTACCCGCGGGTAGAGTACCCGTTGCCATCCCTACGTACAGAGCCTCAAATTTAAGGGAGCCTAATTTATTATTATTACACAAAACTAATTAAATTATTATTGTTATTTATTATGTGAAAAATTAAGTGAATGTTAACTTATCTGGAAAATTAACTATCTAAAAATTCTAAGAAGTCCAATTTATTAATAAAATATCTAAATTAAATTGTTTTTATTATATTTATTATATTAAAATTCAAGTTGAAGTATTTTAGTGTTTCATTTTGTAGAAACATTATTGTTATATGAACGCATTTATGATTCAATATTTTCATTTAGCATATGGTTCTAAAAATGTTTAAGACAGCTTAATCATATATAAATTTAGAAATCACTAATATAGGTACTTCAATATTTATGAGTATTTTGTAGAGAGATTTAATGAAATTTTCCGAGGACCCGCGAGTCCTCAAACCCTCTCCCACCCCTCTAAATTGGTCCCTTCATATAGATGATTGACTAAACTCATCAACAACATCTAATGAGGGGACTACCTCATATAGAGAGGATTAGTTCAACATCTTAATAGTCATCCATCTATTTCAACACTCAATTTCTTTGAAATTGTTTGGTCTGTCTCTATATTGAATGGACTCTTGAGATGCTTTCAATAAATTAATTTCATACAACCACATTACAGATTGCTATTAGATAAAGAAGAAGAAGAAATATTAGCTTGGTTGAGTTGTTGATTATAATTGTTTCTCTTAGATATTATCCGTTTTAACTCAAATTAATTCAATCTATTGCTTTTAATAGTTTTAAAATGTGTTTACATGCGATTGTAAATTTCTCTCTATTTTTAATGTGAGATTCAGTTTACTTCTATCTTATTATTAATATCCTTTAGGAACGCTTCTTACACAAGTCTCCTATCTCGGCATCACCAACTTCAGACCGCGTCGTTATAGACTACGCCCACAAACTTCTGCCTGGTTCATCCCTATAACAATTATAACTTTTGAATTGTTCAATTCATAGTTTAGGACATATATATATATATATATATATATATATATAGGACACACACGTAAATTGGGACACTTAGCAGTGTTGGATTCGGTTTGTAAAGTTCCTAATTAAAACAAACTCTATTTCCCTAAATAGTTACAAATTCTTGAGACATAAGGAACTATTGTGGCGGAAACTCCTTATCGATCCCCCTCAAGTTATACAGGGTGTGGATGAACTGTTAGTTTGTCTCGTAGTAATTGAAAATGACTCATGTGAAACGACTTGGTAAGGACATCTGCTATTTCATCAGTCGTGGAAGCAACAGGAGCCTTTGGATGTACCTTATCACATACAAAATAAAAATCAATTTCCAAATATTTGTTGTGATAATGGAAGACGAGGTTAATAGTTAATAATTAAATAAATTGTACTCATGTTATCACACCATAAAGTAGAGCGGATTAATAAAAAAAAAACCACTTTCACCTATAAGCATTTGTATCCATCCAATTTCAGATGTAGTTGAAGTAATGGAACAATTCCGTGGAAGAATATGACACAATATGTTGCTTTTGAGAAGACAAAGAGATCATACATCTGGCAAGAACACAACATAACAATGTAGCTGACCAATCGTACCCCTATATTACCACGACTTAAGCTTTGCAATCGAGCCTTTAAATTTTGAATCTGAGAGCGAGAGCGTATGCTTGAGTTAATTTTATACAAGCCTCAAGTGTCGTGGTAGCATCAACAATCTATGGAAGAAGAGCTTCCATAACTGATGTAAGAAGCCAACTAGAACTTGTTGATCCCGCTATTCCTAGAAATCATATAATGAATTCGGGGTTTTATCAACAAGAAGCTTAGGTGGCGACAATTGATTTTGATCAAAAGGATGAGAGTTACGACAATCCCAAAGAAACGATGTCAATTGAGCTTTAAACAATAATAGATAAAAGTTACAAAAACGAGAATTAAAGAAGTCGGAAGGATATGAAAAGTTAAGATAGTCAATAGATGAATGAAAAACAAATAATAATTGTAAAATAATAATATTATTAGGCTCGAGTTTCATAATCCCATCATTTATGTGATTAATAACTAATCTAATATTTTAGTAGTGTATTACTATATTAATCTAGCAAAGACTCGAGTTCATTATTTAATCAATTTCAGTAGCTGTTATATTAAATATATACTAGTTAAAATGAGACGTGCATGCATAGAGTTAGAATATAAAATAATAGTATAATTTTCTTCATTCTATATAAAACCATTAATTAGTTTATATTCTTTTGCTATTACTATTTTAATTGCATATATATAATTCTTTATCCTAATGACCTTTTTTGTTAGTATTTCTTAGCACGTCTTTCAATTTTTTTTTTTTTTTTTGCTAATATTTTAGGAATGATTCTTATACTTCAATAATATATCTTGGGTAATTTAAGAAACTAAAATTACTTTTGTTTTTGGTGCATCCTTCCATCTCATCTTGGGCAGTATGAAAGATTAGTGTGGACTTTGCTAAACTAGATATGAGTTATATATTTTTAATTCTAATTGGTTGACTTAATTATATATATGAGTTAAATATTCTATATTAACTAGATATGAGTTATATATTTTTATGATTTATCCATAGATTAAGCCCTAAGACAGGAAGCCGTGTTTCTCTCTGCCTTCTCTTTTTTAAGGTGCCTTAATTAAAAGTGACAGCTTTAATTTAAAAAAAAAAAAAAAAAGTCTTGTTAAAAAAAATTATCGGATTGGAAAACCCGAAAAAGAAAAAAAAAGTGCTAATAATGAATCTCTAGCATTAATAAAATCATTGGTAGGTAATCTGTAAATTCCACTGTAAACTCTAATCGAGATCTGTGGTTTGCCCTGACTTTGAAAGTGGGTAGATATACCCTTACCTAAACTTTTTCTTACAAAATAAAATAAAATCAGGCGTATGTAAATGTTAAAAAAATATCTAAAGGAATAAATTTAGGTTGAATTGGTTAGAGTTTACCGAAAATATATATTTATACTACTAATAGTTTAAAAAAAAAATGTAATCTAGTTTTATTCTAATTCGGGCTAGGCTATGCTTACTTTGTTTTTGACAAAGTAAATCTTATTTTTTTTCTACCATCATTGGATGAACTTATTTTGCTAAAGTCCACCATCATCCAATAATGAAAAAAACAAAGTAAGCTTTACTTTGTAAAAAATAAAGAAACCATAGAAGGCACCTTCTAATTCTATTTTAAGTAAATTCTAAATAAAAATATAAAGCTACATGATAAGTATATAGTATAATAATAATAGTGAAACTCTAATAAGACTGATAGGATATGTACTAACAACCTTTATCAAACAGAACCTTTATGAAACAGATATCGAAGGACACAATCGTAGATGATCCCAGAGTAATAGGAAACGAGTGCTTGATAGAAGCTTGGTTAAAATATCTGCAACCTGATCATCAGTCGGAGTAAAACGAACAGATAAGAAACCATTAACAATATGTTCACGAACAAAATGGTAGTCCAGCTCAATGTGTTTCTTACGAGCATGAAAGACAAAATTTACCATGAGATAAATAGCATCAACATTGTCACACCATAGCTGAATATGACGCGGAATTGGAAATCGTAGTTCTTGTAGAAGAGATTGAATCTAAAGAAGTTCCGATGTGACATTAGCAACTGCTTTGTATTCACTCTCAGTGGAAGATCGAACAAATGTGGGTTGCTTCCAAGTATGCTAGGAGATGAGGCTATTGTCAAGAAAAACACAGAAGGCATATGTGATCGATGGTCATCCGGACAACCATCATAGTCACTTTCAGAATAACAATGAATAACACGAATCGGTTGAGAGGAGAAAGAAATGTCAAGAATGTGAGAGCCATTAATATAGTGAATAAAACGGTTGACCCCTTTCCAATGCTCATCTATTGGACAGTGCAAGAATTGACACCGTTTATTTACTGAAAATGCAATGTTTGAACGAGTCAACATGAGGCACTGTAGTGCACCAACTATACTGCGGTACTCGTCCCTAGATGCTAGCATCGTACCATGCTCTCTAGATAAGTTGAGTGTTGTGGCATAGGAGTAGAGCATGATTTGCAATCAGCTATCTTAATCTCTGTAATGATGTCACTCGCATATTTGACCTAAGACAGATGAATTCCTCGCTTGGTGTAGACGATCTCAAGTCCAAGAAAATAGAAAGCTCACCCAAGAATGTAAATATGAAATTCTAATTCAATGGCCTAAATGGTATGATAAATGAGGACCAGACTCGTACTTGTGACAAAGATATCATCAACACAACAGAGAATGTAGAGTTTATCCGTAAGTGAATAACGAGTAAATAAGGAGGGACAACTGGAAATTCCCAAGATGCAGAGGAATTGTTTTAAACGTTAAGGAATAAAATAACTTAGGACTCATTTGATATTCTATATGCTCTAGTAATAAATCTAACTTCTCTTTTTTGTAATTTCCGAAATGTAAGGGAAAATTTTCATTTCTACTACAGCTTATAAAAATAAATACAGTAAGGGTCTGTTTGGTTCAGCTATTAGCTAATAGCTGTTGTGGTTACTGTTAGCTGTTTGCAGTTGCAGTAAGCTGTTAGCTGTTTGCAGTTGCAGTAAGCTGTTAGCTGTTATTGTTAGCTGTTTGTTATTAGTTGTTTACTTACTAGTATTTGGTAAAACTACATTGAATTGTTGTTGTTCGGATTTAAAATGTCTAAAAATGACATGTTTTAAATTAATCAACGATGAAATTATAACAAGTAGCTAATACAATAGCCAAAGGAGCCAATTTGTTTCAGTCACTTTCCGATGAAAATGTCCAGTTTCTGAAGAAAGAGATATTACATTCAGAAGGGGTACAGCAATTGGTTTCTGCAGATATGAAGGAGCTGCTAATTATTGCTGCAGCTGACAAAAGGTCGCTGCTCATTAGAATTTGTTTATTACTTTTCAATTTGTAGCATATTTGGCTTCAACATAACTTTCCTTATTTTCTATGATCTTTTAGGGAGGAATTTGATGTTTTTGCTGGAGAAGTGATTCGGTTTGGAGATCATTGTAAAGACCCACAGTGGCACAACCTGGATCGATATTTTTCAAAGTAAGGTAGAAGTTTTATGGTTTATATTTCTTATCCTTATTTCGCTCGCTAACATCAAAATGATGTGTTTTGGCTTGCTTGTAATACTCCAGATTAGATTCAGAATATTCCAATGATAAACAACCTAGAGCGGAGACAGAAATGACAGTGAAAGAGCTAACTAACCTGGCCCAGCATACTTCGGTAAGTTCATTTTCATATCTACTCAAAAGCTAGTATTGGTATCAATGTTTTCCGCTGTATTTTGTGTTTAAAAGAATCACGCCACATAGATAACTAATGTCTTTGCAGGGTTATATTTGAAGCTTTTACCTTCGATGGGTTTGCTGCATTCTTCTTTGAGAAAAATCCTTTCTTCATGTTTCTTGATTTTTTATTATCCAATTCTAAAAAATTGTTGCGCGTTCATCACAGTCACTAAACTTTCTTTTGTGCCTATAAAATAACTCAAACTTTGCAATTTGTTTCAATAAAGTCGCTTTGACTGATATCCATCAAAGTGACTTTACTGATACTTGGGAAAATGCCACATGTCCACCACATCTCACTTCTTTTTACAAGTGATTTGGTAGCTCGTCAATAAAATTGCGGTCTTCTTAATCTTTCCGGTGTAAATTTTGATGAAAATGGATCGAAGTGAATTTATTGAAATAAATTACAAAGTTGAGTTATTTATCAGACACAAAATGAAGTTTATTGACCATGGTAAAGCTGTGCCCAAATTTCATTGACCAAGAGTGTTTTAACCCATCGTGCTGTGAGCTTCAAAGACATCTTGCAGTACATTTATTCTGCAGATGAAGAATGTTGGACAATATTTTGCTTCTTGAGAAGTTCTAACTTAATTTGTTTGCAGCTATAATAATTTCGGTTCTTCTTCTTGTGCAGGAGTTATATCACGAATTGCATGCTTTGGACAGATTTGAACAAGATTATCAGCAAAAGCTTGAAGAAGTAGAGTCCTTGCACCTACCGAAAAAAGGTTAGGCATGGAGAATTTCTCTCTCTTGCTATGATCTTTTAGGCGTGCTTGAGTGTGATAGGTTTTATGTTTGCAATCGATTAGCTATATCTGATGTGATTTTATGATCTATTCTATTGGTATAATTAGCCCTTTTCTTTGTAATTGTAGGAGAGAGTCTCACGATTTTACTAAGTGAGCTAAAACAACAAAGAAAGCTTGTAAGGAGCTTGAAAAAGAAATCTCTATGGTCTAAGAATTTGGAGGAGGTACATGATTGTAGTCCGTTCCTTGCAGGAGTGCATTTGTCATTTCATTTTCATCCATTTTCTGGAATTCGTTTACGTTACTTGCAATACTCTCTTTATTACTTTTGCTTAATTTCCTTCCATGCCACGGAGAAAAAGCTTCTGTAAAGAAGATGGAAGTCGAAATTGAATAACTAATGATGTAAAATGGAATGTATTTCAAATCATGGAGAAATAAAGAATAAACTGTAAGTGGGTATTATAACTTCGGCTTATACTCTGCAGGTCACGGAGAAGCTTGTTGATATTGTAACCTACTTACACCAAGCTATCTTGGATGCCTTTGGACACAATGGTACGATTTCATTTTCTCGTGAAAACATCAGAAGATGACGAATTTATGAGCGTGGAAACTCTATGAATTTAATTGATAACTTCAGCATTTTCGTGCAATGAATATGAATTTTGTTATCTTCCATCCTGATATTTTTGGCTTCTGCACCATAAGGACATAAAACAGTTGCGGATAAGATGTTCTTCAAATGATAAAATTCTTTGAATTTTTGACAAATTGTAGGTGTTAGATTGGCTAAAGAGGAGCACGGTAAGAATGGGCAAAGGTTAGGTGTAGCTGGTCTTGCACTGCATTATGCTAATGTCATCAACCAGATTGACAACATTGTAAGTTCGCTGTTGCTTCTGTTTCCTTTTCAGCCAGAACGGTTTTTCCATAGGGTTCTTACAAGCCCAAATTTTTCTGTTATTAGGCATCTCGTCCCACCTCCTTGCCTCCGAATACAAGAGACAATTTATATCATGGGTTACCAACTGTTGTTAAGACAACTCTTCGTTCCCGAATACAGATGCTTGAGAATAAGGAAGAGGTATGTTTCGGTCTATCCCTTTTTCATTGAACTGGATGAAAAATGTTTCTTCTTCGACGCGAAGCATGTTCATGGATTGAATAGATTTTTGTACTGTGCCTGTTTGCAGCTTACGGTAGCTCAAGTGAAAGCGGAAATCGAAAAGACTCTCCACTGGCTGGTACCTGTTGCCACCAATACGAACAAGTAGGTTTATCGATGCTTTTGTTCGATTTTTCTTTATCTCATTGCTCAAGTCAAGTGAAGGTGTGCTTCACAGCCTGAATTTTTTTCTTTCTTAACGTTCTTTCAATTGTCTGCAGAGCACATCAAGGTTTCGGGTGGGTCGGAGAATGGGCTAATACCGGGTTAGTTCACATCTCTCTCTCTTTTTCTCTTGCTTAATGATGCATTATATGCATCATACTAAGAATGAATCTTGATGGCATTTCTTCTTCATGATAGAAGCGAATTCGGCAAGAACACAACGACACAGAACAACCTGATCCGCCTGCAGACACTATACCATGCTGATAAACAGAAGGCTGATATGTACATTCTGGAACTCGTGACATTACTTCATCGCTTGATAGACTTAGTACGGCATAGAGATCATGGCTTGAAAACAGCGCCTTTCCGTTCACCAACTCGTAAGGGACTGGTTTTCCATACCAAGATGCAGAAACTTTTATCACTCAACCGCGGTACTACAACGTACAGCATTCAACTATCTCGAGACGACAAAGATTTGTTACAGAAGGTGTGCCGGAGGAGATTGGTTCCGGGAATAAGCAAGAGTCAGGAATTTTCCAAGAGAAGAGACAAAGTGAAGACATTGAGCCGGAGCACAGGAAGCTCTCCGGCTAGGGAGATTGGTTCAAGAAAATACTTGGAACACCCAAATATTTTGGATATTATGGATGGCTTGGATTCTATGTAAGAGTTATGTTTCTTCACAATTTATTAATTGCTTTCCTTCTAAATATTATTATTCATGTATATTCATTCGTTAAATTCCTATTTTGTAGTATATAACTCAATTTATGTCATATTCTGAATTATACCATCAATATAATGATATACAGATTATTGTTTTATCAATCTCAAAAAATTTACTTTATCCTAAGATCAACACGAAAAATTTGCTTGGCTTAAAGCACTATTAGACCCGTGATTTATCCAAAATGTTATCTTGATCTATTATTTGGTAACATTTGTATTCCGATTTATCCAAAATGTTATGTCTTTTCTCTTGACTTATTATTTAATAATATTTTACCTCTTGACTTGGCAAAATTAGAAAAATCTCAAAACAAAATTAATGCTAAAAATTAGACCTTAAATTAGAATATCCCCATCTTTCATTACAAGTGGGTAGAATTATAAATGAGCCGAGCTAATCATGAGTAGTTCAGCTCAATCTTGTTCTACTTGATTTATAAACGTATCAATTCAAAAGCTCATAAGCAGATCTGACAAGTCGAGTCGAGCTATAGCTCAGCTCGATTTCAACCCTATAAGTGATAAGTGACAAGGTTTAATATTTTGCTTTTAAGGGAAAGTATATTTTAAAGATAGATCAAACCCTAACCCCAATTTTTAAAGGTAATTTAAACCCTGAACAGTTGTTCCTATTTTAAAACAACACGGTACCTTTCTCCGTGTAGGGATCCTCTAGAGTTAAAAAGCCTCTAGAGTTAGAGTTGGTGGAGTTGTAATCTCAACCATTAATTGCAAAATTAATGAATGAAATTTAATTAATAAATTTTAATATTTAATTAGTCATTTATTGATCAATCAAATCTCATCCATTAATTTTACAATTAATGGTTGAAATGATTACAACTCCACCAAGTCTAGAGGTTTACAATTAATGGTTGAAATGATTACAACTCCACCAAATCTAGAGGTTCCCTAGACCTTTCTCACTAATTCATAAGGGAGAAAAAAAACACAACACAATTTATAAAACAAAAGAAAGTTTCAGCTATAATAAAAGGCTTGCTGGAAGATGCGGCAAGCAATTTATGCCTATGAAAGAAACAAAAATTAAACTATAGTTTTTGGGATCAGATGGTTAAAAAGAGGGTGCCCAGTTTGTCGTAACTGGCAAGGGCGGACACCCATCTCGCATAGCTTTAGCGAGCATTGACCACTCATCACATCCCGTTTACTGCCAAGAAGGATAATTTCTAGCGCCTTGTTTTCACTATTTTATAGTGAGCACGTCGACCCGCTCTCTTGCTTTTTGTCGATGTGGGATAGGTGAAAACGCTGACACAACACAAATTTATTACGCAACCGCCTCAGCTTTGCTTTGCTCAATAACTGTTTATGGACTGGGCCGGGTTTGGGTTGGGCTTGGGCAAGATAATCAGATATTTTGCTAAATTATTTTATCTAAGTTCAGCTTATTCTACATTATATTTGCATCCGATTCAGGTCCATCTGAGTTATTATAAGAATTTCAAGTCGATACAACTAATATATATTTATATTAAAAAGTTAATTAAAATTAAACTATATTACCAAAAAAATTAAAATTAAACTATAAATATATATAATAAAAAATAAATAAATTAAAAAATTAGTTAATATCAATAAAATTCAACAAAAACAATTTTATATAACCAAACAATATGGCTTAATACATCATTTGCCCCCTGAATTTGTCCAAAAAGCTTGATTGCCCTCCTGAACTTTTAAAGTGTCTCGATAGTCCTCTAAACTTGCATAAAATGTTCAGTTAGCCCCCTAAACTTGCACAAAATGTAATCAATTGATCACTCGGTTGCAGAAAAGTAAGTTAAATGTGAAAGATGTATTGCACGAGTCGTATAAAAAGTAAAACGACCGAAATCGGGCTATACGATTCTTAGATTAGAGAAGACAAGTTGTATAATTGAACAAGCAATAACTTCCTTTTTAATATATTTTTGAATTATGTAATAACATTCTAAGATGCGTGGAATACATCTTCCGCATTTAACTTACTTTTTGCAACCGAGTGATCAATTGATTACATTTTACGCAAGTTCAGGAGGCTAACTGAATATTTTATGCAAGTTTAAGAGGCTATTGAGATACTTTGAAAGTTTAGGGGATCAATCAAGTTTTTTGAACAAATTCAAGAAGCAAATAATGTATTAAGCCAAACAAATGTAACAAATATGTATATAATATTTATATAATATAAAGTCTGACTGAGCAGAGTTGGACTCAAATTTTGAGATAAATCCAAACTCAACTATTTTGTGTGCGGATTGAACAGATTTAGACAAAATAAATAAATATACATGTTGAAACTCAATCTATACTAGATCGAACCGACTGAACGAGCCATCGAACTCATGAATATGTTTACTTTGCTCCATAAGATAAATAATTTATCAATATGCTTGAAAATAACACAAGAATTTCGGGCCATGAAAAAATCATTTTGGATTCATTTGTCCAAAGTGCAAATCTGATATGATGGAAAGGAGAACTTCTACATTGAAGTAATACAACTCAATCAATTAAGAAAGAGATGCATACCACCTAAGGAGATTGATTGATGTTAAAAAAAATTAAATAACATTCTCATCCTATATAATTTATGGGTACTTGTATTCATTTAAATATATCAATTAAATAATAAATAGATAAATAAATTATAAATTTAATAAAATATACATAAATTTAATATTTCACAAATCAAATGCTTAAAGTTTTAAATAATAGAATATAAAATTCAATAACAAATACAAATCATCAATTATTTGATATGAGATTCTTCATCTATTCCTTTATTTTTTAGTATGCATTAATTAATATGTTAAGAGAGTAAAAAATATAAATTAACAAATTATAGCGGGTACCCGAGGTGTTACCGTATTATGTTTGTATCCATCATGAGTAATTTTTTAAAATCTTATCCCCATTTAAAATTCTTTTATATATGATTCCATAGAAGAATACAAACTTTTTTGGTCTAAACCACATGTATCCTCATTGAGATAATCCTGTTCGGGACTTAGTCACAGTTAAGGTTCCTCACCCCTTCCTACGGATGTATTTAGTGGAAATCAAATTTGAGATCTTTTTCCACAAACTCAGCATGCGGTGCCAACTAAACTACAACCTGTATGTCTAGAAGAAAACAAATTGGTGTGATAACTTTTATATTCATTTGTAATTAGTATAAATAAACCATAAACACAACGTAACAAGCTAAATTGATATTTTTAAATAGAATTAAAATATAAATTGTCTTTGTGTGTTCCTTCAGGGTATTGGAGGACACGAAGTCCATTTTCATCTTTTTGCTCAAATGCGGAAATTGTTCTACCTTCATGCGTTACAAATCAGTACTATAAGAAAGGAAAATCAATCTAATTCTCGGTTAGATCTTAAACTATCAAAACCATCAATCAGGTCGCTGAACTAAGTAAAAATCATCATATGAATTCTCATCCTATCTTAAAATAAAAAACTGTGACTATTTGATATAGACTATAATAATCTCTGTATTGGTTCAAAATGAGTTTAGAGAAGAGGGTCTGAAATTGTTCAACCGAATAATTTTCGATGAAGCCTCAATTGATGATTGTTGTTTACAATGAGAACTCAATTGATGATTTTGATAGTTTAAATTTCTAATTGATTTTAAAACCATAGTTTAGGGAGCCAAATGAGTACTATGCCGTTACTAATTGAAGGTGATAGGAGGTGGATAATAGGCGACGATGTCTCCTCCTATCGGGTTTTTAGGTAAAAAAGCTCAGTCCAAGCCCAGTCCAGCTCACTATTAATTTAGACGGGCTCGGGCTGAAAAATCAAAGGAAAATTACACAAAAATTCATCTTTTAAGAACTATTTATAACTATGTCAAGTTATAAATTTAGATTATGTCAAACTAGTAAAATCAATACTTTAATATATTTTAAGGATTAGAGTTTATTAATTAAAAGTCTAGAATATATTTTCTAGAGTTTATGATTTATGAATTTGAGTTTAGAATTTTTAAATTATGATGTAAAATAATAATATATAGAGAATAATGACATATTAAGAATTAAGTTTAGTGATATGATTTAGTTGTAATTTTGTACTTAATTATGATATTCATGTATTTGACCCAAAAATCAAATTCCAAGCCCAACCCATATAAGCCCACCTAAATATATATATATATATAATTATTAATTATAAAAAATAAATATTATACTTAAAAATGAATATTTAATATTTATTAATCAATATTAATAGGCTGACCGGTCCGGGCTAGACCGGCCCGTGTTGTTTTTATTAATTCCAAACCCGTCCAAAAAATAGGTGGGTTTTAATAGGTTTGGGTCGGACTGGACCTATGAACAATTTTTATTATCCTAACCCGGTCTAAGGGACACGGGCCTGGATGGACCGAGCGGGTACCTGGACCATAGACAGGTGTACCTCCTATACATGGTACAACTAAATTGTTTAATGCAGTAGGTACCTGATCTACCTTATCCAAACTATTATAATCTGATCTGAACTAGTATATGGTTGGCATTTATTGCTTTAACTTACGTTCATCTACTCAATTAAATGGTTACATAAACTTTTCCGCCCATTCAATTACATATATTGAAATTAAAGAAATCTATTATCATTCACATTATAATTTTCCTTTATCTATGTACTACTATAAAGTTTATATATATGTACACTGAGCCGAGTAGGAGGAGAGAGTATCATATCTATCCCGTACAGATAGGGATGGCAACGGGTAGGGTACCCGCGGGTAGTGCCAATCCCAAATCCTTACCCTTTTATTTTTTAACTACCCGTACCCTTTCCATTACCCTAACGGGTATATATTTTGCATCCCATACCATTCTCATTTAATTCACGGGTACCCACGGGTACACTTACCCGTTAAGAATCAATAAATAAAATAAAAAATATTACAAATTTAACAAAGTATAAACTTAATAAATCATCGATTTAAAAATTGAACAAATTGAACCTTAATCAATAAAAATAAAATAGTTTAGTGGTATCACTTAATGGTTAAAGAACAAAAGGATAGTATTCAAATCTCACATCTAAAACACAATAATATTTTTTTAATATATAAAAATTTATGACGGGTAACGGGTACCGGGTACCCTGGGGGTCTTCCCATACCCGTCCCATTACCCTCACGGGTAATGGTTTTGATCCCATACCCGTCCCGTACCCTTTTATACAGGGTACGGATAGTCCCATTAGGGTCGGATAGTGTCGGGTAGTGCCGAGTACCCGCGGGTAGAGTACCCGTTGCCATCCCTACGTACAGAGCCTCAAATTTAAGGGAGCCTAATTTATTATTATTACACAAAACTAATTAAATTATTATTGTTATTTATTATGTGAAAAATTAAGTGAATGTTAACTTATCTGGAAAATTAACTATCTAAAAATTCTAAGAAGTCCAATTTATTAATAAAATATCTAAATTAAATTGTTTTTATTATATTTATTATATTAAAATTCAAGTTGAAGTATTTTAGTGTTTCATTTTGTAGAAACATTATTGTTATATGAACGCATTTATGATTCAATATTTTCATTTAGCATATGGTTCTAAAAATGTTTAAGACAGCTTAATCATATATAAATTTAGAAATCACTAATATAGGTACTTCAATATTTATGAGTATTTTGTAGAGAGATTTAATGAAATTTTCCGAGGACCCGCGAGTCCTCAAACCCTCTCCCACCCCTCTAAATTGGTCCCTTCATATAGATGATTGACTAAACTCATCAACAACATCTAATGAGGGGACTACCTCATATAGAGAGGATTAGTTCAACATCTTAATAGTCATCCATCTATTTCAACACTCAATTTCTTTGAAATTGTTTGGTCTGTCTCTATATTGAATGGACTCTTGAGATGCTTTCAATAAATTAATTTCATACAACCACATTACAGATTGCTATTAGATAAAGAAGAAGAAGAAATATTAGCTTGGTTGAGTTGTTGATTATAATTGTTTCTCTTAGATATTATCCGTTTTAACTCAAATTAATTCAATCTATTGCTTTTAATAGTTTTAAAATGTGTTTACATGCGATTGTAAATTTCTCTCTATTTTTAATGTGAGATTCAGTTTACTTCTATCTTATTATTAATATCCTTTAGGAACGCTTCTTACACAAGTCTCCTATCTCGGCATCACCAACTTCAGACCGCGTCGTTATAGACTACGCCCACAAACTTCTGCCTGGTTCATCCCTATAACAATTATAACTTTTGAATTGTTCAATTCATAGTTTAGGACATATATATATATATATATATATATATATATAGGACACACACGTAAATTGGGACACTTAGCAGTGTTGGATTCGGTTTGTAAAGTTCCTAATTAAAACAAACTCTATTTCCCTAAATAGTTACAAATTCTTGAGACATAAGGAACTATTGTGGCGGAAACTCCTTATCGATCCCCCTCAAGTTATACAGGGTGTGGATGAACTGTTAGTTTGTCTCGTAGTAATTGAAAATGACTCATGTGAAACGACTTGGTAAGGACATCTGCTATTTCATCAGTCGTGGAAGCAACAGGAGCCTTTGGATGTACCTTATCACATACAAAATAAAAATCAATTTCCAAATATTTGTTGTGATAATGGAAGACGAGGTTAATAGTTAATAATTAAATAAATTGTACTCATGTTATCACACCATAAAGTAGAGCGGATTAATAAAAAAAAAACCACTTTCACCTATAAGCATTTGTATCCATCCAATTTCAGATGTAGTTGAAGTAATGGAACAATTCCGTGGAAGAATATGACACAATATGTTGCTTTTGAGAAGACAAAGAGATCATACATCTGGCAAGAACACAACATAACAATGTAGCTGACCAATCGTACCCCTATATTACCACGACTTAAGCTTTGCAATCGAGCCTTTAAATTTTGAATCTGAGAGCGAGAGCGTATGCTTGAGTTAATTTTATACAAGCCTCAAGTGTCGTGGTAGCATCAACAATCTATGGAAGAAGAGCTTCCATAACTGATGTAAGAAGCCAACTAGAACTTGTTGATCCCGCTATTCCTAGAAATCATATAATGAATTCGGGGTTTTATCAACAAGAAGCTTAGGTGGCGACAATTGATTTTGATCAAAAGGATGAGAGTTACGACAATCCCAAAGAAACGATGTCAATTGAGCTTTAAACAATAATAGATAAAAGTTACAAAAACGAGAATTAAAGAAGTCGGAAGGATATGAAAAGTTAAGATAGTCAATAGATGAATGAAAAACAAATAATAATTGTAAAATAATAATATTATTAGGCTCGAGTTTCATAATCCCATCATTTATGTGATTAATAACTAATCTAATATTTTAGTAGTGTATTACTATATTAATCTAGCAAAGACTCGAGTTCATTATTTAATCAATTTCAGTAGCTGTTATATTAAATATATACTAGTTAAAATGAGACGTGCATGCATAGAGTTAGAATATAAAATAATAGTATAATTTTCTTCATTCTATATAAAACCATTAATTAGTTTATATTCTTTTGCTATTACTATTTTAATTGCATATATATAATTCTTTATCCTAATGACCTTTTTTGTTAGTATTTCTTAGCACGTCTTTCAATTTTTTTTTTTTTTTTTGCTAATATTTTAGGAATGATTCTTATACTTCAATAATATATCTTGGGTAATTTAAGAAACTAAAATTACTTTTGTTTTTGGTGCATCCTTCCATCTCATCTTGGGCAGTATGAAAGATTAGTGTGGACTTTGCTAAACTAGATATGAGTTATATATTTTTAATTCTAATTGGTTGACTTAATTATATATATGAGTTAAATATTCTATATTAACTAGATATGAGTTATATATTTTTATGATTTATCCATAGATTAAGCCCTAAGACAGGAAGCCGTGTTTCTCTCTGCCTTCTCTTTTTTAAGGTGCCTTAATTAAAAGTGACAGCTTTAATTTAAAAAAAAAAAAAAAAAGTCTTGTTAAAAAAAATTATCGGATTGGAAAACCCGAAAAAGAAAAAAAAAGTGCTAATAATGAATCTCTAGCATTAATAAAATCATTGGTAGGTAATCTGTAAATTCCACTGTAAACTCTAATCGAGATCTGTGGTTTGCCCTGACTTTGAAAGTGGGTAGATATACCCTTACCTAAACTTTTTCTTACAAAATAAAATAAAATCAGGCGTATGTAAATGTTAAAAAAATATCTAAAGGAATAAATTTAGGTTGAATTGGTTAGAGTTTACCGAAAATATATATTTATACTACTAATAGTTTAAAAAAAAAATGTAATCTAGTTTTATTCTAATTCGGGCTAGGCTATGCTTACTTTGTTTTTGACAAAGTAAATCTTATTTTTTTTCTACCATCATTGGATGAACTTATTTTGCTAAAGTCCACCATCATCCAATAATGAAAAAAACAAAGTAAGCTTTACTTTGTAAAAAATAAAGAAACCATAGAAGGCACCTTCTAATTCTATTTTAAGTAAATTCTAAATAAAAATATAAAGCTACATGATAAGTATATAGTATAATAATAATAGTGAAACTCTAATAAGACTGATAGGATATGTACTAACAACCTTTATCAAACAGAACCTTTATGAAACAGATATCGAAGGACACAATCGTAGATGATCCCAGAGTAATAGGAAACGAGTGCTTGATAGAAGCTTGGTTAAAATATCTGCAACCTGATCATCAGTCGGAGTAAAACGAACAGATAAGAAACCATTAACAATATGTTCACGAACAAAATGGTAGTCCAGCTCAATGTGTTTCTTACGAGCATGAAAGACAAAATTTACCATGAGATAAATAGCATCAACATTGTCACACCATAGCTGAATATGACGCGGAATTGGAAATCGTAGTTCTTGTAGAAGAGATTGAATCTAAAGAAGTTCCGATGTGACATTAGCAACTGCTTTGTATTCACTCTCAGTGGAAGATCGAACAAATGTGGGTTGCTTCCAAGTATGCTAGGAGATGAGGCTATTGTCAAGAAAAACACAGAAGGCATATGTGATCGATGGTCATCCGGACAACCATCATAGTCACTTTCAGAATAACAATGAATAACACGAATCGGTTGAGAGGAGAAAGAAATGTCAAGAATGTGAGAGCCATTAATATAGTGAATAAAACGGTTGACCCCTTTCCAATGCTCATCTATTGGACAGTGCAAGAATTGACACCGTTTATTTACTGAAAATGCAATGTTTGAACGAGTCAACATGAGGCACTGTAGTGCACCAACTATACTGCGGTACTCGTCCCTAGATGCTAGCATCGTACCATGCTCTCTAGATAAGTTGAGTGTTGTGGCATAGGAGTAGAGCATGATTTGCAATCAGCTATCTTAATCTCTGTAATGATGTCACTCGCATATTTGACCTAAGACAGATGAATTCCTCGCTTGGTGTAGACGATCTCAAGTCCAAGAAAATAGAAAGCTCACCCAAGAATGTAAATATGAAATTCTAATTCAATGGCCTAAATGGTATGATAAATGAGGACCAGACTCGTACTTGTGACAAAGATATCATCAACACAACAGAGAATGTAGAGTTTATCCGTAAGTGAATAACGAGTAAATAAGGAGGGACAACTGGAAATTCCCAAGATGCAGAGGAATTGTTTTAAACGTTAAGGAATAAAATAACTTAGGACTCATTTGATATTCTATATGCTCTAGTAATAAATCTAACTTCTCTTTTTTGTAATTTCCGAAATGTAAGGGAAAATTTTCATTTCTACTACAGCTTATAAAAATAAATACAGTAAGGGTCTGTTTGGTTCAGCTATTAGCTAATAGCTGTTGTGGTTACTGTTAGCTGTTTGCAGTTGCAGTAAGCTGTTAGCTGTTTGCAGTTGCAGTAAGCTGTTAGCTGTTATTGTTAGCTGTTTGTTATTAGTTGTTTACTTACTAGTATTTGGTAAAACTACATTGAATTGTTGTTGTTCGGATTTAAAATGTCTAAAAATGACATGTTTTAAATTAATCAACGATGAAATTATAACAAGTAGCTAATACAATAGCCAAAGGAGCCAATTTGTTTCAGTCACTTTCCGATGAAAATGTCCAGTTTCTGAAGAAAGAGATATTACATTCAGAAGGGGTACAGCAATTGGTTTCTGCAGATATGAAGGAGCTGCTAATTATTGCTGCAGCTGACAAAAGGTCGCTGCTCATTAGAATTTGTTTATTACTTTTCAATTTGTAGCATATTTGGCTTCAACATAACTTTCCTTATTTTCTATGATCTTTTAGGGAGGAATTTGATGTTTTTGCTGGAGAAGTGATTCGGTTTGGAGATCATTGTAAAGACCCACAGTGGCACAACCTGGATCGATATTTTTCAAAGTAAGGTAGAAGTTTTATGGTTTATATTTCTTATCCTTATTTCGCTCGCTAACATCAAAATGATGTGTTTTGGCTTGCTTGTAATACTCCAGATTAGATTCAGAATATTCCAATGATAAACAACCTAGAGCGGAGACAGAAATGACAGTGAAAGAGCTAACTAACCTGGCCCAGCATACTTCGGTAAGTTCATTTTCATATCTACTCAAAAGCTAGTATTGGTATCAATGTTTTCCGCTGTATTTTGTGTTTAAAAGAATCACGCCACATAGATAACTAATGTCTTTGCAGGGTTATATTTGAAGCTTTTACCTTCGATGGGTTTGCTGCATTCTTCTTTGAGAAAAATCCTTTCTTCATGTTTCTTGATTTTTTATTATCCAATTCTAAAAAATTGTTGCGCGTTCATCACAGTCACTAAACTTTCTTTTGTGCCTATAAAATAACTCAAACTTTGCAATTTGTTTCAATAAAGTCGCTTTGACTGATATCCATCAAAGTGACTTTACTGATACTTGGGAAAATGCCACATGTCCACCACATCTCACTTCTTTTTACAAGTGATTTGGTAGCTCGTCAATAAAATTGCGGTCTTCTTAATCTTTCCGGTGTAAATTTTGATGAAAATGGATCGAAGTGAATTTATTGAAATAAATTACAAAGTTGAGTTATTTATCAGACACAAAATGAAGTTTATTGACCATGGTAAAGCTGTGCCCAAATTTCATTGACCAAGAGTGTTTTAACCCATCGTGCTGTGAGCTTCAAAGACATCTTGCAGTACATTTATTCTGCAGATGAAGAATGTTGGACAATATTTTGCTTCTTGAGAAGTTCTAACTTAATTTGTTTGCAGCTATAATAATTTCGGTTCTTCTTCTTGTGCAGGAGTTATATCACGAATTGCATGCTTTGGACAGATTTGAACAAGATTATCAGCAAAAGCTTGAAGAAGTAGAGTCCTTGCACCTACCGAAAAAAGGTTAGGCATGGAGAATTTCTCTCTCTTGCTATGATCTTTTAGGCGTGCTTGAGTGTGATAGGTTTTATGTTTGCAATCGATTAGCTATATCTGATGTGATTTTATGATCTATTCTATTGGTATAATTAGCCCTTTTCTTTGTAATTGTAGGAGAGAGTCTCACGATTTTACTAAGTGAGCTAAAACAACAAAGAAAGCTTGTAAGGAGCTTGAAAAAGAAATCTCTATGGTCTAAGAATTTGGAGGAGGTACATGATTGTAGTCCGTTCCTTGCAGGAGTGCATTTGTCATTTCATTTTCATCCATTTTCTGGAATTCGTTTACGTTACTTGCAATACTCTCTTTATTACTTTTGCTTAATTTCCTTCCATGCCACGGAGAAAAAGCTTCTGTAAAGAAGATGGAAGTCGAAATTGAATAACTAATGATGTAAAATGGAATGTATTTCAAATCATGGAGAAATAAAGAATAAACTGTAAGTGGGTATTATAACTTCGGCTTATACTCTGCAGGTCACGGAGAAGCTTGTTGATATTGTAACCTACTTACACCAAGCTATCTTGGATGCCTTTGGACACAATGGTACGATTTCATTTTCTCGTGAAAACATCAGAAGATGACGAATTTATGAGCGTGGAAACTCTATGAATTTAATTGATAACTTCAGCATTTTCGTGCAATGAATATGAATTTTGTTATCTTCCATCCTGATATTTTTGGCTTCTGCACCATAAGGACATAAAACAGTTGCGGATAAGATGTTCTTCAAATGATAAAATTCTTTGAATTTTTGACAAATTGTAGGTGTTAGATTGGCTAAAGAGGAGCACGGTAAGAATGGGCAAAGGTTAGGTGTAGCTGGTCTTGCACTGCATTATGCTAATGTCATCAACCAGATTGACAACATTGTAAGTTCGCTGTTGCTTCTGTTTCCTTTTCAGCCAGAACGGTTTTTCCATAGGGTTCTTACAAGCCCAAATTTTTCTGTTATTAGGCATCTCGTCCCACCTCCTTGCCTCCGAATACAAGAGACAATTTATATCATGGGTTACCAACTGTTGTTAAGACAACTCTTCGTTCCCGAATACAGATGCTTGAGAATAAGGAAGAGGTATGTTTCGGTCTATCCCTTTTTCATTGAACTGGATGAAAAATGTTTCTTCTTCGACGCGAAGCATGTTCATGGATTGAATAGATTTTTGTACTGTGCCTGTTTGCAGCTTACGGTAGCTCAAGTGAAAGCGGAAATCGAAAAGACTCTCCACTGGCTGGTACCTGTTGCCACCAATACGAACAAGTAGGTTTATCGATGCTTTTGTTCGATTTTTCTTTATCTCATTGCTCAAGTCAAGTGAAGGTGTGCTTCACAGCCTGAATTTTTTTCTTTCTTAACGTTCTTTCAATTGTCTGCAGAGCACATCAAGGTTTCGGGTGGGTCGGAGAATGGGCTAATACCGGGTTAGTTCACATCTCTCTCTCTTTTTCTCTTGCTTAATGATGCATTATATGCATCATACTAAGAATGAATCTTGATGGCATTTCTTCTTCATGATAGAAGCGAATTCGGCAAGAACACAACGACACAGAACAACCTGATCCGCCTGCAGACACTATACCATGCTGATAAACAGAAGGCTGATATGTACATTCTGGAACTCGTGACATTACTTCATCGCTTGATAGACTTAGTACGGCATAGAGATCATGGCTTGAAAACAGCGCCTTTCCGTTCACCAACTCGTAAGGGACTGGTTTTCCATACCAAGATGCAGAAACTTTTATCACTCAACCGCGGTACTACAACGTACAGCATTCAACTATCTCGAGACGACAAAGATTTGTTACAGAAGGTGTGCCGGAGGAGATTGGTTCCGGGAATAAGCAAGAGTCAGGAATTTTCCAAGAGAAGAGACAAAGTGAAGACATTGAGCCGGAGCACAGGAAGCTCTCCGGCTAGGGAGATTGGTTCAAGAAAATACTTGGAACACCCAAATATTTTGGATATTATGGATGGCTTGGATTCTATGTAAGAGTTATGTTTCTTCACAATTTATTAATTGCTTTCCTTCTAAATATTATTATTCATGTATATTCATTCGTTAAATTCCTATTTTGTAGTATATAACTCAATTTATGTCATATTCTGAATTATACCATCAATATAATGATATACAGATTATTGTTTTATCAATCTCAAAAAATTTACTTTATCCTAAGATCAACACGAAAAATTTGCTTGGCTTAAAGCACTATTAGACCCGTGATTTATCCAAAATGTTATCTTGATCTATTATTTGGTAACATTTGTATTCCGATTTATCCAAAATGTTATGTCTTTTCTCTTGACTTATTATTTAATAATATTTTACCTCTTGACTTGGCAAAATTAGAAAAATCTCAAAACAAAATTAATGCTAAAAATTAGACCTTAAATTAGAATATCCCCATCTTTCATTACAAGTGGGTAGAATTATAAATGAGCCGAGCTAATCATGAGTAGTTCAGCTCAATCTTGTTCTACTTGATTTATAAACGTATCAATTCAAAAGCTCATAAGCAGATCTGACAAGTCGAGTCGAGCTATAGCTCAGCTCGATTTCAACCCTATAAGTGATAAGTGACAAGGTTTAATATTTTGCTTTTAAGGGAAAGTATATTTTAAAGATAGATCAAACCCTAACCCCAATTTTTAAAGGTAATTTAAACCCTGAACAGTTGTTCCTATTTTAAAACAACACGGTACCTTTCTCCGTGTAGGGATCCTCTAGAGTTAAAAAGCCTCTAGAGTTAGAGTTGGTGGAGTTGTAATCTCAACCATTAATTGCAAAATTAATGAATGAAATTTAATTAATAAATTTTAATATTTAATTAGTCATTTATTGATCAATCAAATCTCATCCATTAATTTTACAATTAATGGTTGAAATGATTACAACTCCACCAAGTCTAGAGGTTTACAATTAATGGTTGAAATGATTACAACTCCACCAAATCTAGAGGTTCCCTAGACCTTTCTCACTAATTCATAAGGGAGAAAAAAAACACAACACAATTTATAAAACAAAAGAAAGTTTCAGCTATAATAAAAGGCTTGCTGGAAGATGCGGCAAGCAATTTATGCCTATGAAAGAAACAAAAATTAAACTATAGTTTTTGGGATCAGATGGTTAAAAAGAGGGTGCCCAGTTTGTCGTAACTGGCAAGGGCGGACACCCATCTCGCATAGCTTTAGCGAGCATTGACCACTCATCACATCCCGTTTACTGCCAAGAAGGATAATTTCTAGCGCCTTGTTTTCACTATTTTATAGTGAGCACGTCGACCCGCTCTCTTGCTTTTTGTCGATGTGGGATAGGTGAAAACGCTGACACAACACAAATTTATTACGCAACCGCCTCAGCTTTGCTTTGCTCAATAACTGTTTATGGACTGGGCCGGGTTTGGGTTGGGCTTGGGCAAGATAATCAGATATTTTGCTAAATTATTTTATCTAAGTTCAGCTTATTCTACATTATATTTGCATCCGATTCAGGTCCATCTGAGTTATTATAAGAATTTCAAGTCGATACAACTAATATATATTTATATTAAAAAGTTAATTAAAATTAAACTATATTACCAAAAAAATTAAAATTAAACTATAAATATATATAATAAAAAATAAATAAATTAAAAAATTAGTTAATATCAATAAAATTCAACAAAAACAATTTTATATAACCAAACAATATGGCTTAATACATCATTTGCCCCCTGAATTTGTCCAAAAAGCTTGATTGCCCTCCTGAACTTTTAAAGTGTCTCGATAGTCCTCTAAACTTGCATAAAATGTTCAGTTAGCCCCCTAAACTTGCACAAAATGTAATCAATTGATCACTCGGTTGCAGAAAAGTAAGTTAAATGTGAAAGATGTATTGCACGAGTCGTATAAAAAGTAAAACGACCGAAATCGGGCTATACGATTCTTAGATTAGAGAAGACAAGTTGTATAATTGAACAAGCAATAACTTCCTTTTTAATATATTTTTGAATTATGTAATAACATTCTAAGATGCGTGGAATACATCTTCCGCATTTAACTTACTTTTTGCAACCGAGTGATCAATTGATTACATTTTACGCAAGTTCAGGAGGCTAACTGAATATTTTATGCAAGTTTAAGAGGCTATTGAGATACTTTGAAAGTTTAGGGGATCAATCAAGTTTTTTGAACAAATTCAAGAAGCAAATAATGTATTAAGCCAAACAAATGTAACAAATATGTATATAATATTTATATAATATAAAGTCTGACTGAGCAGAGTTGGACTCAAATTTTGAGATAAATCCAAACTCAACTATTTTGTGTGCGGATTGAACAGATTTAGACAAAATAAATAAATATACATGTTGAAACTCAATCTATACTAGATCGAACCGACTGAACGAGCCATCGAACTCATGAATATGTTTACTTTGCTCCATAAGATAAATAATTTATCAATATGCTTGAAAATAACACAAGAATTTCGGGCCATGAAAAAATCATTTTGGATTCATTTGTCCAAAGTGCAAATCTGATATGATGGAAAGGAGAACTTCTACATTGAAGTAATACAACTCAATCAATTAAGAAAGAGATGCATACCACCTAAGGAGATTGATTGATGTTAAAAAAAATTAAATAACATTCTCATCCTATATAATTTATGGGTACTTGTATTCATTTAAATATATCAATTAAATAATAAATAGATAAATAAATTATAAATTTAATAAAATATACATAAATTTAATATTTCACAAATCAAATGCTTAAAGTTTTAAATAATAGAATATAAAATTCAATAACAAATACAAATCATCAATTATTTGATATGAGATTCTTCATCTATTCCTTTATTTTTTAGTATGCATTAATTAATATGTTAAGAGAGTAAAAAATATAAATTAACAAATTATAGCGGGTACCCGAGGTGTTACCGTATTATGTTTGTATCCATCATGAGTAATTTTTTAAAATCTTATCCCCATTTAAAATTCTTTTATATATGATTCCATAGAAGAATACAAACTTTTTTGGTCTAAACCACATGTATCCTCATTGAGATAATCCTGTTCGGGACTTAGTCACAGTTAAGGTTCCTCACCCCTTCCTACGGATGTATTTAGTGGAAATCAAATTTGAGATCTTTTTCCACAAACTCAGCATGCGGTGCCAACTAAACTACAACCTGTATGTCTAGAAGAAAACAAATTGGTGTGATAACTTTTATATTCATTTGTAATTAGTATAAATAAACCATAAACACAACGTAACAAGCTAAATTGATATTTTTAAATAGAATTAAAATATAAATTGTCTTTGTGTGTTCCTTCAGGGTATTGGAGGACACGAAGTCCATTTTCATCTTTTTGCTCAAATGCGGAAATTGTTCTACCTTCATGCGTTACAAATCAGTACTATAAGAAAGGAAAATCAATCTAATTCTCGGTTAGATCTTAAACTATCAAAACCATCAATCAGGTCGCTGAACTAAGTAAAAATCATCATATGAATTCTCATCCTATCTTAAAATAAAAAACTGTGACTATTTGATATAGACTATAATAATCTCTGTATTGGTTCAAAATGAGTTTAGAGAAGAGGGTCTGAAATTGTTCAACCGAATAATTTTCGATGAAGCCTCAATTGATGATTGTTGTTTACAATGAGAACTCAATTGATGATTTTGATAGTTTAAATTTCTAATTGATTTTAAAACCATAGTTTAGGGAGCCAAATGAGTACTATGCCGTTACTAATTGAAGGTGATAGGAGGTGGATAATAGGCGACGATGTCTCCTCCTATCGGGTTTTTAGGTAAAAAAGCTCAGTCCAAGCCCAGTCCAGCTCACTATTAATTTAGACGGGCTCGGGCTGAAAAATCAAAGGAAAATTACACAAAAATTCATCTTTTAAGAACTATTTATAACTATGTCAAGTTATAAATTTAGATTATGTCAAACTAGTAAAATCAATACTTTAATATATTTTAAGGATTAGAGTTTATTAATTAAAAGTCTAGAATATATTTTCTAGAGTTTATGATTTATGAATTTGAGTTTAGAATTTTTAAATTATGATGTAAAATAATAATATATAGAGAATAATGACATATTAAGAATTAAGTTTAGTGATATGATTTAGTTGTAATTTTGTACTTAATTATGATATTCATGTATTTGACCCAAAAATCAAATTCCAAGCCCAACCCATATAAGCCCACCTAAATATATATATATATATAATTATTAATTATAAAAAATAAATATTATACTTAAAAATGAATATTTAATATTTATTAATCAATATTAATAGGCTGACCGGTCCGGGCTAGACCGGCCCGTGTTGTTTTTATTAATTCCAAACCCGTCCAAAAAATAGGTGGGTTTTAATAGGTTTGGGTCGGACTGGACCTATGAACAATTTTTATTATCCTAACCCGGTCTAAGGGACACGGGCCTGGATGGACCGAGCGGGTACCTGGACCATAGACAGGTGTACCTCCTATACATGGTACAACTAAATTGTTTAATGCAGTAGGTACCTGATCTACCTTATCCAAACTATTATAATCTGATCTGAACTAGTATATGGTTGGCATTTATTGCTTTAACTTACGTTCATCTACTCAATTAAATGGTTACATAAACTTTTCCGCCCATTCAATTACATATATTGAAATTAAAGAAATCTATTATCATTCACATTATAATTTTCCTTTATCTATGTACTACTATAAAGTTTATATATATGTACACTGAGCCGAGTAGGAGGAGAGAGTATCATATCTATCCCGTACAGATAGGGATGGCAACGGGTAGGGTACCCGCGGGTAGTGCCAATCCCAAATCCTTACCCTTTTATTTTTTAACTACCCGTACCCTTTCCATTACCCTAACGGGTATATATTTTGCATCCCATACCATTCTCATTTAATTCACGGGTACCCACGGGTACACTTACCCGTTAAGAATCAATAAATAAAATAAAAAATATTACAAATTTAACAAAGTATAAACTTAATAAATCATCGATTTAAAAATTGAACAAATTGAACCTTAATCAATAAAAATAAAATAGTTTAGTGGTATCACTTAATGGTTAAAGAACAAAAGGATAGTATTCAAATCTCACATCTAAAACACAATAATATTTTTTTAATATATAAAAATTTATGACGGGTAACGGGTACCGGGTACCCTGGGGGTCTTCCCATACCCGTCCCATTACCCTCACGGGTAATGGTTTTGATCCCATACCCGTCCCGTACCCTTTTATACAGGGTACGGATAGTCCCATTAGGGTCGGATAGTGTCGGGTAGTGCCGAGTACCCGCGGGTAGAGTACCCGTTGCCATCCCTACGTACAGAGCCTCAAATTTAAGGGAGCCTAATTTATTATTATTACACAAAACTAATTAAATTATTATTGTTATTTATTATGTGAAAAATTAAGTGAATGTTAACTTATCTGGAAAATTAACTATCTAAAAATTCTAAGAAGTCCAATTTATTAATAAAATATCTAAATTAAATTGTTTTTATTATATTTATTATATTAAAATTCAAGTTGAAGTATTTTAGTGTTTCATTTTGTAGAAACATTATTGTTATATGAACGCATTTATGATTCAATATTTTCATTTAGCATATGGTTCTAAAAATGTTTAAGACAGCTTAATCATATATAAATTTAGAAATCACTAATATAGGTACTTCAATATTTATGAGTATTTTGTAGAGAGATTTAATGAAATTTTCCGAGGACCCGCGAGTCCTCAAACCCTCTCCCACCCCTCTAAATTGGTCCCTTCATATAGATGATTGACTAAACTCATCAACAACATCTAATGAGGGGACTACCTCATATAGAGAGGATTAGTTCAACATCTTAATAGTCATCCATCTATTTCAACACTCAATTTCTTTGAAATTGTTTGGTCTGTCTCTATATTGAATGGACTCTTGAGATGCTTTCAATAAATTAATTTCATACAACCACATTACAGATTGCTATTAGATAAAGAAGAAGAAGAAATATTAGCTTGGTTGAGTTGTTGATTATAATTGTTTCTCTTAGATATTATCCGTTTTAACTCAAATTAATTCAATCTATTGCTTTTAATAGTTTTAAAATGTGTTTACATGCGATTGTAAATTTCTCTCTATTTTTAATGTGAGATTCAGTTTACTTCTATCTTATTATTAATATCCTTTAGGAACGCTTCTTACACAAGTCTCCTATCTCGGCATCACCAACTTCAGACCGCGTCGTTATAGACTACGCCCACAAACTTCTGCCTGGTTCATCCCTATAACAATTATAACTTTTGAATTGTTCAATTCATAGTTTAGGACATATATATATATATATATATATATATATATAGGACACACACGTAAATTGGGACACTTAGCAGTGTTGGATTCGGTTTGTAAAGTTCCTAATTAAAACAAACTCTATTTCCCTAAATAGTTACAAATTCTTGAGACATAAGGAACTATTGTGGCGGAAACTCCTTATCGATCCCCCTCAAGTTATACAGGGTGTGGATGAACTGTTAGTTTGTCTCGTAGTAATTGAAAATGACTCATGTGAAACGACTTGGTAAGGACATCTGCTATTTCATCAGTCGTGGAAGCAACAGGAGCCTTTGGATGTACCTTATCACATACAAAATAAAAATCAATTTCCAAATATTTGTTGTGATAATGGAAGACGAGGTTAATAGTTAATAATTAAATAAATTGTACTCATGTTATCACACCATAAAGTAGAGCGGATTAATAAAAAAAAAACCACTTTCACCTATAAGCATTTGTATCCATCCAATTTCAGATGTAGTTGAAGTAATGGAACAATTCCGTGGAAGAATATGACACAATATGTTGCTTTTGAGAAGACAAAGAGATCATACATCTGGCAAGAACACAACATAACAATGTAGCTGACCAATCGTACCCCTATATTACCACGACTTAAGCTTTGCAATCGAGCCTTTAAATTTTGAATCTGAGAGCGAGAGCGTATGCTTGAGTTAATTTTATACAAGCCTCAAGTGTCGTGGTAGCATCAACAATCTATGGAAGAAGAGCTTCCATAACTGATGTAAGAAGCCAACTAGAACTTGTTGATCCCGCTATTCCTAGAAATCATATAATGAATTCGGGGTTTTATCAACAAGAAGCTTAGGTGGCGACAATTGATTTTGATCAAAAGGATGAGAGTTACGACAATCCCAAAGAAACGATGTCAATTGAGCTTTAAACAATAATAGATAAAAGTTACAAAAACGAGAATTAAAGAAGTCGGAAGGATATGAAAAGTTAAGATAGTCAATAGATGAATGAAAAACAAATAATAATTGTAAAATAATAATATTATTAGGCTCGAGTTTCATAATCCCATCATTTATGTGATTAATAACTAATCTAATATTTTAGTAGTGTATTACTATATTAATCTAGCAAAGACTCGAGTTCATTATTTAATCAATTTCAGTAGCTGTTATATTAAATATATACTAGTTAAAATGAGACGTGCATGCATAGAGTTAGAATATAAAATAATAGTATAATTTTCTTCATTCTATATAAAACCATTAATTAGTTTATATTCTTTTGCTATTACTATTTTAATTGCATATATATAATTCTTTATCCTAATGACCTTTTTTGTTAGTATTTCTTAGCACGTCTTTCAATTTTTTTTTTTTTTTTTGCTAATATTTTAGGAATGATTCTTATACTTCAATAATATATCTTGGGTAATTTAAGAAACTAAAATTACTTTTGTTTTTGGTGCATCCTTCCATCTCATCTTGGGCAGTATGAAAGATTAGTGTGGACTTTGCTAAACTAGATATGAGTTATATATTTTTAATTCTAATTGGTTGACTTAATTATATATATGAGTTAAATATTCTATATTAACTAGATATGAGTTATATATTTTTATGATTTATCCATAGATTAAGCCCTAAGACAGGAAGCCGTGTTTCTCTCTGCCTTCTCTTTTTTAAGGTGCCTTAATTAAAAGTGACAGCTTTAATTTAAAAAAAAAAAAAAAAAGTCTTGTTAAAAAAAATTATCGGATTGGAAAACCCGAAAAAGAAAAAAAAAGTGCTAATAATGAATCTCTAGCATTAATAAAATCATTGGTAGGTAATCTGTAAATTCCACTGTAAACTCTAATCGAGATCTGTGGTTTGCCCTGACTTTGAAAGTGGGTAGATATACCCTTACCTAAACTTTTTCTTACAAAATAAAATAAAATCAGGCGTATGTAAATGTTAAAAAAATATCTAAAGGAATAAATTTAGGTTGAATTGGTTAGAGTTTACCGAAAATATATATTTATACTACTAATAGTTTAAAAAAAAAATGTAATCTAGTTTTATTCTAATTCGGGCTAGGCTATGCTTACTTTGTTTTTGACAAAGTAAATCTTATTTTTTTTCTACCATCATTGGATGAACTTATTTTGCTAAAGTCCACCATCATCCAATAATGAAAAAAACAAAGTAAGCTTTACTTTGTAAAAAATAAAGAAACCATAGAAGGCACCTTCTAATTCTATTTTAAGTAAATTCTAAATAAAAATATAAAGCTACATGATAAGTATATAGTATAATAATAATAGTGAAACTCTAATAAGACTGATAGGATATGTACTAACAACCTTTATCAAACAGAACCTTTATGAAACAGATATCGAAGGACACAATCGTAGATGATCCCAGAGTAATAGGAAACGAGTGCTTGATAGAAGCTTGGTTAAAATATCTGCAACCTGATCATCAGTCGGAGTAAAACGAACAGATAAGAAACCATTAACAATATGTTCACGAACAAAATGGTAGTCCAGCTCAATGTGTTTCTTACGAGCATGAAAGACAAAATTTACCATGAGATAAATAGCATCAACATTGTCACACCATAGCTGAATATGACGCGGAATTGGAAATCGTAGTTCTTGTAGAAGAGATTGAATCTAAAGAAGTTCCGATGTGACATTAGCAACTGCTTTGTATTCACTCTCAGTGGAAGATCGAACAAATGTGGGTTGCTTCCAAGTATGCTAGGAGATGAGGCTATTGTCAAGAAAAACACAGAAGGCATATGTGATCGATGGTCATCCGGACAACCATCATAGTCACTTTCAGAATAACAATGAATAACACGAATCGGTTGAGAGGAGAAAGAAATGTCAAGAATGTGAGAGCCATTAATATAGTGAATAAAACGGTTGACCCCTTTCCAATGCTCATCTATTGGACAGTGCAAGAATTGACACCGTTTATTTACTGAAAATGCAATGTTTGAACGAGTCAACATGAGGCACTGTAGTGCACCAACTATACTGCGGTACTCGTCCCTAGATGCTAGCATCGTACCATGCTCTCTAGATAAGTTGAGTGTTGTGGCATAGGAGTAGAGCATGATTTGCAATCAGCTATCTTAATCTCTGTAATGATGTCACTCGCATATTTGACCTAAGACAGATGAATTCCTCGCTTGGTGTAGACGATCTCAAGTCCAAGAAAATAGAAAGCTCACCCAAGAATGTAAATATGAAATTCTAATTCAATGGCCTAAATGGTATGATAAATGAGGACCAGACTCGTACTTGTGACAAAGATATCATCAACACAACAGAGAATGTAGAGTTTATCCGTAAGTGAATAACGAGTAAATAAGGAGGGACAACTGGAAATTCCCAAGATGCAGAGGAATTGTTTTAAACGTTAAGGAATAAAATAACTTAGGACTCATTTGATATTCTATATGCTCTAGTAATAAATCTAACTTCTCTTTTTTGTAATTTCCGAAATGTAAGGGAAAATTTTCATTTCTACTACAGCTTATAAAAATAAATACAGTAAGGGTCTGTTTGGTTCAGCTATTAGCTAATAGCTGTTGTGGTTACTGTTAGCTGTTTGCAGTTGCAGTAAGCTGTTAGCTGTTTGCAGTTGCAGTAAGCTGTTAGCTGTTATTGTTAGCTGTTTGTTATTAGTTGTTTACTTACTAGTATTTGGTAAAACTACATTGAATTGTTGTTGTTCGGATTTAAAATGTCTAAAAATGACATGTTTTAAATTAATCAACGATGAAATTATAACAAGGAAAATGTGAAAAAATGGCCATAACGTTTACAACTAGGAATAATTTTACTCTTAACGTCTAAAATGATACAATTTTACCCATTATGCTGGCAGGTACAAGCAATTTTACCTTTAACATTGACAAGTTAGGTCGATTTCAGATATTATTAGAAAACATAGATATTTTATTTCTTATTCTATACCAATTGCACATAATCAGTAGTTCTAAAACAGAGATTTTATTTTTTTTTACGATTTAATAATAAAATTGAAAATTAATATTTATAAATTCGGTGAAATATTTGAAATTTTTTTTATCCAACTCGTACAAAAGACAATATATATCTTTTTATTTTCTTAAAAAAAAATCACGTCTAATAATATGTTTGTGATCTCTTACTAACAATGATAAAATGGTGCATATGTGAAGTGTAGATGACAATATTCATGACCAAAAAGACAGTTTGATAAATTATTTCTCAAATGGACCCAACTTGTCAATGTTAGAGGTAAAATTGCTTTTGGCTGCCAATATTAGGGGTATAATTGCACAATTTTAGACGTTAATGGTAAAATTGCTCATAGTTATAAATGTTAGGGGTATTTTTGCACCTTATCCTATTATAAAATAAAAAATATGTTGCACAAATTAATAAAAATAATCTATATAAAAAATAAAAAAAATTATTGAACGCAACAAAACCTTATTCTTCCGGTAATTATGTTGTATAAATATAAATAATGTTAAAGAATAAACATATTTTATGGAAATAAGAAGGATAATTTTGTCAATAACATATAACTACAAACAGTTGTTTATGAAAAGCTCCAAATAGGAGCTTTTCGTGAAACGCTCCAGAACACTGCAGTTTTCAGAGAAAATGCTAAACGCTGCGGTTATAAAAACCTAACCAAACGTTATATTTTCTGCGGTTTGAAGTGAAACGCTAAACGCTTCTCCGAAAAACTGAAACAAACACCTCTAAATGTTTTGATTTAATAGTAAAAAATAATGTAGCAAATAAAATATGAAGTGATATTGTATATATTGTCATGGCTGAGTCAGCTAAATAGATACAGTTGGCAGTTGTATTTGTCTGATTAGGATAAGGACAATATTTCCAGTACAAGATTTGTTTTGTGTTTAGAAATTCCTTCATTTTCGTCTTCTTTTTCTGCATTATTATCTACAGCTCACTCACGATTTGCTTACACGTCAGCAACACTATTTTCACCACGGCCGGTACAAAAGTTTGAATTTAAGTCTGAAAATTATTAAATGATATACGGACCATTAATTATTTTTTCAATTTCGAATGGCATGGAAATTTCTATTCTTTTTCTTCTAATTTTTAATTTGAATGATATTCCATTTATACTATTTTTCTGTCAAATTATTGACTGTTACATACATAATCCTTGTATGACATATTAGCTTACGATATGCCTATCTTCCTCATATGTTATTCTTTTTAAATTTATATGTGAGGTATAATTTTTTTTAAGATTAAACTAATCCAATCCATTAATAGTCAAAATAAAATACATTGTTCATAAAAAAAAAGAAATAGCCATCCAACAGATGATGGTCAGATTGAGAGCCAGATATTTAAACAACATAAATAAAACGCTATTTAGTGCTAACAATATAGAATAAAATATTTAAAGAATAAAAAACTAAAAAGGATCTACAAACTAGATTCCTAAATCATGTTAAACGTTAGATTTATTCTTTTATGGAAGTAGTTAAATATATCTTCTTTATGAAATTCACTATATAAATCATGGAAATCTAGATATGAGAAAATGAACAACAAATAAACCAAAAATAAAAAGAATAGATCAAAACTTTATCGTAAAAATCATTCAACAAAATATACAAGAGAGATAAAAAATAAAAAAGTTACTTATAGAAAGCCAAGATAAAATTAAAAGAAAACTCAAAAGAAAAAAATAATGTAAGAACATCTCCAACACTCCTCTTAAGAAGCATTGGAGATGCTGATGAGTTGGTTGAAGTCCAACCATCTCTGTGTCCAAAGTTTAGAATTCTTCAAGGAAAATGGTTCCCATTTTATAGGGAATATTAATTTAATGTATTTTTGTTAGTTTTTTTTATTAAATGTATGTTTTAGATGCAAATTTTTTTATAATATTAATAAATGTTGTATGTGAAATGGAATAACGAAGATAATATTCTTTTTGGAAAAGGAATTTGATGAGTAGGTTAGAGAAAAAATAAGGATTGTGAGAAAGAATGGAGAATTAGTGATAGGAAAAAAATTAAGAAGAATTGTCAAACCCGACCCCAAACGGCATCGGGTATGAATTGAAACAGGATAATAAACTTCTAACAGTCTAAAAGCCGGACGTATTTTCTAATAGATAAAAATTTATTCGGACTACCTAACATTTATTTAATTATTGGCTTGGACTTGATAATTCTATCAAGCTTCCTACGTATCCCAAACATCTTGCAATCTTTAAATCGGGAATCAAAGCCACGTAGTTCTAACTGTTTTAGAGTAAGCTATTAAATCTCCCTAAATAGAAATCTCCATAATTATAAATACAATTAGTCTTTCGAGTTAAGTTATTCACGACATACATGATTTAACTACAAATTCTCATATATTTAGGTTCACGGATATGTGTATATACATATATATATATATATGACTTTGTACTATTTATTTTTATTTATTTATAGTACTTGTTATTTTTCACGTGATTAACCGAACTTCTACCATACGAATTCATCTCAAGTCCAAACGTCTCTTTAACACAAACCAAAATTTTAAGTCTAAACTGTTCGTTCTCCGGACGAACCCGATTCAAAATCACTGTACATTTTAAAACGAATCGTAAACGAATCAAACTATAAACCCGACTATTTTATCACTCAGATCATTTCTACCAAAGAATTAACCCAAGGTCTAACACGAGACCTTTACCAAACGAACCGATTTAAACGTCTAACACATATTTATCAATTTTATCAAATTGGAACCAATTTAAACATCCAAGTCTCAAAGGGCTTTTATTCAAACTTACTCTAAATCTGAGTCTGAAACGCCTATCTCTACCGGAAAGTCAGAATAATAACCTGCTCAAAATCTATGTCTGAACTATTTATTTTACCGAACAAATAAGATCCAGAACCCGCTGACTCCCCCTTCAGAACAAAACCAACTAGAGAAAATAATCTTTTTATAACCACACTTAGCAAACCCGTATAGGAGGTCGTTCCGAACCCCAAACGGACAGCCACAGATCTGCGTTCTCCGTTAAAAAAAAACAATTCATAGAATAACAACACCCACACACAACCGTAAGTAAACATTCATAAAAGAGGAAATCGTGCATAGAAACGTACAGACAAGACGATTTTCTGTAAGAGAGAATACGAACCACTAGGAGGAGGCCTCCGTGATCGAGGATAAGAACGGAATAAGTAAACCCATTGAGCCTTGCTACTTTCGAACCGAGAGAGAGAGAAAAGTAAGTGAGGAAGAGAGGAGGCGGATAAAAGGTTTAGTTTTTCCCCCAAAACAAAATGAATCCCCCCCTAAACCGGTGAATTAAAGTGTAGATATATCCTGAAACTTTTATTATTATTAAAGTCTAGATATATCCGGAAGATTCTCAAAGTTTTGAGTAGAGATAATGGCCCTGTTTGTCAAGGAGCGTTTTGGGATAAAAAGAGCGTTTTTGACCAACTTTAGCGGTTTGACCACTGAAACCGCTGATTGGAGTGTTTGGTGGAGAGAGGTTTGGAAGAGCGTTTTGGGATGAAAACGCTAATTTTGAAAAAGCTCATTTTATGAGCTTTTTCAATTAGCGTTTTGGGATATTAAAATTAATGGACTTTTTTGACCCCAATAAATAGACTTCTTCTTCTCCTGCGCCAAAATTAATGTCCTTATTCGTCTTTTTGCACAAACCGCTATTATCAATCAGCTAATTTTTACCAAACAGGTCTACACAAACAGTTAATCAAATCAGCCAATGTAATCAGCTAACAGCTAACGGTTAATGTAATCAGCTAACAGCTAATTTCCAAACAGGGCCAATATGTATTTTATTCTTTTATTATTTTTTTCTTTTTGACATTCCATGAAACTTTAGAATTGTTGTATACCAACAACATTAAGTAATTGTAAGTCTACATCACTAATTAACATTTTTAATACCTCTAATTGTTAATTTTGTTGATGTTGTAAATTAATTACGATATTTAAACGATCCGTTAACAATTCCGATATTTAACTTTTCATTGTTTATATTTATGTATCATTTACTATTCCTCCGTCTAAACATCACTATAATTCAGTATCCAAATTGAACCTTGATTTATTATTCCGACTACAAAAATTCATCGTATATAACCAAAGATGTTATCTCGGGTCTAAAATTTAAATAATGAACTCGAGATGTTATATAATCCAATATCAACTTATAAAAATTTTGGACACGGACGTCACAAGAATTGTGTTGGAAATGCTATAAAGGAAGCCAAATTTTCTCTCACTAGTTAGTTACTAGATGTATGAACACAAGTAAACTTGACTATTTTTTTATTGCAATTTCTTTTCTTAATGATTCATATTTTTTAATAAATTACGTGTAGATATTAGTTGCTTTTAATTGAAATAATTATCAATAATTTTTTTAATGTTAGTTAAACTTTATATTTATTATTTGAAATAAAATAATAAAGAGGAACTATAAAAACAGAGAATTAACCTTCTATTTGGATCCACTTATTTCTATTTATTTTTTATTATTATTATTATAGATAATAGATATTAATCCAAAGGATAGCAGTTCATCTGTTAGGCTGGAATAGACCTGGTGAGGGGTGGTGAAGTTGAATACTGATGAATCGTATAAAGAGAATGGAAGAATTGTTGCCGATGGTGTTTTAAAAGATGTTGTAGGTGTTTGGTTGTCTGGTTTTGCTCAGACTCTGGGCTTGGGCCCTTCGTTTATTGCTGAGTTCTGTGGTATCTTTTTTGGGCTTAGGATGACAGAGGGTCTGGAGGTTAGGAAGCTGCTCGTGAAGTCAGAAAATCTCGAAGCAATCAATTTAATTTCTGATAAAAGGGTTCTATGCTTAGGGAGCCAGAATTTAGTCAATGCAATTAGAAGGATATGCTCCTCTTTCGATAGTATTAACTTCTGCCATGTTTACAGATAAGAGAATCGGGTGGCAGATCGGCTTGCTACAGAAGACCATGAGAGGGCTTTGGGCGTCTCGATTTTCTCGTCTCCCCCTAATTTCCTTTTGTCTTTGCTTTCAGAAAATAATATGGGAGTTAGCTTTCTTAAGCTAATCTCGAACTAACTTGTTGTGGTGTTTTGTTTTTTTCCTTCTTTTCTCTAAAAAAATAAATAAAAATAGTTGTTTTATAATTTTATTAAATATTTATCTTCTCGAATTCAAAGACAAAAAATTTCAGAAAAGAAAAATAATTCTGAACTAGAACCTTTTTTAGAGAACTAAATCTTAATTATTTTCAACAAATTCAACTTGTTACTATTAAATTATTACTTTTAGGTATATGAATTTGTTAAGTAATTAAACAGTGGCCATATTTTCTGGAAGCAGAATAAAACTTGTAACAGAATTTATGCAAGACGCGGAAACAAAGCTTCCTTCCTTCCAGAGAGAAAGAGAGAAACGTCCAAAAGATTCCTTGTTTTGAGGCTCTAAAGTCAGTTATTGCCGGTTATCACAAATAGATTCTTTTCCACCGACGTAGCTGCTGACTCAGCATAACAAATCCCATTTTTCTAATGGATAAGACCCGACCCTTAACCATTCCTAACTAACCATGGTTAAACAAATCCCCAATCTCCCCTATATATCCCCAACTCATCCTCCTTCCATTTCAATTCAATCTTCCATCAACACAAAATATCACCATGGCTTCCATTTCTTCTATTCCCTCTCTCACTTCCTCCGCCGCTACTTTCGCCGGATTAAAATTTCCCTCCGACGAACTCCATTCTCTCCCCTCTCGTATCAATTTCCGTCCTCTCCGTATCTCCGCTGCCTGCGCCAACAGCACCGCCGAGAGAACATCCTCCTCCCGCATTACATCGCCTGGATCGTTGTATGAAGTTCTAGAGATTCAGAACGGCGCCTCTTTTGGAGAGATCAAATCCGCTTACCGGAAACTGGCGAGAGTTTTACATCCCGATGTCGCAGCTGTAGGTCAGAAAGAGAACAGAGCTTACGAGTTCATGAAAATACACGAAGCTTATGAAACTCTTTCCGATCCCGAGAAACGATCTGAGTATGATCACTCGCTTTTCCGGGAAGCACGGCCGATGAGTAGTTCTCCGTATATGAAATCAGCGAGTGCAGCCACAGTAGCGAGTTATGCCGCAGCTTCTGGATTTTGCCGATCTCCTCGGAGGAGATGGGAAACCGATCAGTGCTGGTAGAGGAAATTGGGGGAAATTAAAGAATCTGGTTTTGATAGAATTGTAATTAATTAGTGTTGATCATTAGATTAGGATAGCTTAGATTAATTAATGAGTATTAATGCATTTTGGTACTTGTAAATACACATAGGCGCCATTTTTATAGCCTGTTTGAATTACAAAATTAAGTCCTATTTTACCTTGTAGTAGATCCAGCCCTGCTTAGTTTTGTAATTTTGGAGGAAATTGCAGTAACAGCAAAGGCACGTGTTAGTTAAAACTGAAATGTCATCATCGAAAAATAATAGACATGAGATATTTCCTTTGGAATTGGAGAAGTAACATTTAATACTATACAGGGCGGAACCAGAGGAGATTGGGGGTTCGTGCCCCGGCAGGCGGCCGGAGAATTGAGAATTTTTTTTTTTTAGTAACGGTGTCCAGTAATATTTTGGAGAGAATTATATATATGTAATATTATTTCAATGTTTAAAGGTAGATGAGATAGTTATGAATATTTACTTCTATTTGAGAGGTTTATGTTCAACTCCTCTCAACCTCATTTTCTTTTAAAAAGTTTTTATTTATTTTAATTTTATTTTTCAATAATTATAAAAAATGCTACCATTATTAATTAATTTAAATGGACTTTTTATTTTTATTTTGATAACACTCTTGAATTCATTTTAATATGTCTTTACCATTAAAAAAAATAAACATATTTAATATTCATTTTTATTATGTATTTACCATTAAAAAAAGTAAACATGTTTAATTTTCTATTAGTTCAATGCTAGTTTTTTTAAAAAATGATAACATTTTTACAGTTTTAATGCGTTGGAAGCTAAAAAAATTTTGCCCAGCCCCAACGGGCTGAACTTTGAAAATTTACTGTCAACCATACAGTTAATTTTGATTTTTTTTTTTACGCTTTGAACTTTTTTTACTAATATGTTTGAACTCCGGATCATCCAAGGTCCTTGTTCCGCCACTGATACTATATGATTCAAAACTGCAAAAATGAGCATGAAAGAACCTTCAAATCAGCAAAATACCAAGAGCTAAAAAAGAAGAAGCTATGAATCATATTTTTTTGATAAACATGATAACATCACCATCAATGAATCATCAATAACTGAGATAGAGAAACACAACATGGTTACTTTTGCAATTTTAAGGGGGAAATTGCAATTAGATAAATGAAATGTCAAAAGAAAGTATGATCCAAATATAAATTAAAGGAGTATGGAGTGCCACTAAGTATTTACTCAATTAAAATATGCAAACTAGTGGTAGCAGTAACTGTCAACAAGCTGACGACAAATCTTAATTTTTTTCCCCTACCGTTTCGTTTCAACCTGGGGAGGGCGTTGTCGAGTGACTTCTCGGGCCGTGTACGTTGGCCCAACCATGCTTCTTAGAGTTATTCTTGACTTGGGGTAAAAAGAAAAAATTTGTTGAGGAATGTTGACATGTACCTTAATGATCAAGTGAATTTGGTCATTGACCGTTAAATCTAGGTTTATTAGAATCTTAAGGTGGAGATTCAAAGTATCGTGAGCCTTGGATTTAATAAGCCTAGATCTAACGGTTAATGATCAAATTTTATATAGTCATTAAGGTGCATATGATCAAGACTGTCGAGTTTATCATTCGGTGAGCCTATTAATGAAAAAATAGTTATTTTTCTTAGCAGGCGATTTCTACGTTTTCTATTAGTATGTTTTTAACCTCTATTTCTCTATATGAGGAGTTGCGGTGGATGATGAATTGGTTTTGGTGGGATCTAAATTTAGAGGAAGAAAAACGGATTCATTGGGCTTTTTGGGGTAACTTGTGTCACCGAAAGCAGCATGAAAGACTTGGTTTCAGGCATTTCCGTTCGTTTAACTTTGCGATGCTAGCTAAACTGCCATAGACCCTCCTGTTTAGACCAGATACTTTATTTTTTTTATTTCTCAAAGTTAAATACATTTATGGGTGAGATTTTTTTATTGTCTCGGGTAGGTTCTAACTGAAGTTTGGTATGACGTAGTATCTGAAGTTCAAGGCACATGTAATGTGTGGCTTAAGGCGGCAGATGGCAATGATCTCCAAGTAAATATTTGGAACGATTGGTGGTTACGGGACTACTCGAACGGCAGTAAAATGTGTTGAAACACATTTCCACACTGATTTTGATTTGACAAATCTATTTAAATTAGAATTAAATCCCTAAGATAAATTCCCAACACATTAAATTTAAATGTTTTGATTTATTTGTTACTAATGTGTTTGTTGAGTATTTTTGGAGTATTTAATTATACAAGTGCAAAAGATATTAAGATAAAGTCCAAAGCCCAATAAGCAAGGTCAAGGCCCAAACAAAGTCAAAACAGATCAAAAGGCTTGTGATCCAACTCAGCCCAGCAAGTAGAAGGATCTAGAAGATTGGCTAACTCCTTCAAAGTGAAGCCGCTGAGTTCAACGGACAAGAAGACAAAGCAGAAGTTGACTTGATAAACTTGGGGACAAAGTCTATCCAAATGAGGAAAGGTTCAGACGCAACAGAGAAGCTGTCTAGGAATCTTTTTCGAAAATGGAGAGACAATCTGCCGCTTACTGACCAAAAGCAACTGAAGTACTGATTAAGATACAGAAAAGACTACGTTCCTATTGGCCGCGACACTGAGCACTGAGGACGAAAGGGACAGCAAAGTCGTTTCTCTCCAACGGTTATATCGAAATTCGAAATGACCGACGACTTCAAGTGTCACTATAAATAGGCCTCTCATTTGCTTAAATCGAAGCAGTTCTTCAATAAGTCGAAATGCTGACCAAATTCTTCCTTGAAGTTCTGCGCAAAAGCAAAGCAAAGCAATCTTACACCAATTCTCATTTTTGTGTAGAAGATTAGTTTAGATCTTTCAAAGTGTTCTTTGTTATAGAACAAAAAAATTTATCAATTATCAAATTGTTAGGAGACTCCGAGTTGCTTGGTATTTAGCACTCAGAGGTAGATAATGTTGAGTATAGGATATAGAGGACGGTACTCTATATACTCGCTACTATTGTAAAGGGTTTGTGCTCTACCCTAAAGAGCTCAGTAGTGGATTAAAGCTCGGAAAGATTCCAGAGACTGGATGTAGGCAGAAGGCCGAACCAGGATAAAACTGCTGAGTAACCTTTTCTATCCCTTAACTCCTTTACCTGCTTGCTTTTTATTTTGTCTAGTAAACGCTTAACTGAATGAATACCGAGTTGTGTAATTTGGTGATGAGCTCAGGAATAGACTTCCAAGTGCTATTTCCTGACTCAACATTAGAAGCAGCTATAGTCGTTGAACAATTAAAGCTGCCTCTGACCTTACCCAATCTCATTGTGCTAAGAATCAAGTGAAAAACCTTAACTCATAACTGAGACAAGTCAGCCTAATAAAGCAAAATTTTAAATAGTTCCCTTTAACCCCCCCCCCCCCCCTACAAACTTATTCTTGTATCACAAGGCACCAACAAAATGGCCGTCGAATTTTTGCAAGTCTTGAATCTTCGAATGGAAGACTTAACGGATTGAGATTTGAGGAGGATTCAGTCTTTGTTTGAGATGTTGATGTTCAGTCTATCCTATCATTACTAGTTAGGGATATGGAAGTTAATGACAGACTAATTTGGTATTTCGATAAAAGGAGATTGTATTTGATCCACTCAGGTTATTGTGTTGCATGGGAGAATGGCGCTAGTACAGGTGGGGCTGCTCAAGTTTTAACTTGGATAAGGATGTGATCATTCGCGATTCTGCGACGGGTAAAACTATTTGTTTAGAGGGCTTATAAATTTTTTATTCCCATTAAAGATGTTCATGACAGTAGAGATTTGCTGATTGATATTGTCTGCAGCCTATGTAAATCTGTGGATGAACATTCGGTCCATTTACTTATTAATTGTGTTTATTCAGCTAGGTTCTCACATTTTTTTAGGATTGATCATCAGGTCCCAAGGATAAATTTCTTTATCGATTAGTTTGAAGGCTTAATATCCTCTTGGAATCTTCAAGAGTGCCATTTACTGGTCATTTACTGTTTATGGATTTGGGGAGATTTGGTGTCACCAAAACTCGAACTATTAGGAGAAGACTTTTGTTCCGGTTAATGCCTGCTGTGCGTCTATGTAAGGACTTTCTTCAGCAATTTCAGAAAGCAACAATCTTAACTTCAGTGAATGGTGGTGTCTAGCGGCTAGAGAGATGGATAGCGCCTACGGAGGCACCTTGAAACTAAACATTGATGATGCATGTATACCAGGAGCTGACTCTATCGGGCTAGGGGGTGTTTGTCACGGCATTGCTGAATTTTTACTTTGTGCTTACACGTTCAAAAAATTTGGTGTTTTTCCCTTGAATATGGCAGAGGCATTAGACCTTCATCAGGCGTTGTTTATTACTTATAAGGGATTATCGAATATCATTGTAAAGATGGATGCGGAAGAAGTAGTTCTGACTGTTCAACCCAATACACAAAACTTATCGGAATTTGGCGCAATCATTAACTCATATCGTAGGTTCCTTGTTAATTATCCTGAGATTTTTTTTGTTAAAAGCCAAGCCAATAAATTAACGCATTTTTTTAGCGAGTGTCGCTTTATCTGTGGCTACACCTTCAGTTTGGTATTCTGAGTCTGCTACTATAAGTGCTTAAATACTTGCTGATGTTTTATTCTTATAGTGATAATATATGTTTCTTTTTTCTTAAAAAAATAAAGATGTCCAATTTTAAGTCTTATTGGATTATCAAAACGCTCGAGATTAGAAGATGGTCAAAACATGAAGTTGTATATGAAAAAAAATCATTTTTCGTTAATTTGACTTGAAATTACACCATCCAATAAAGATTATGCTTAATATTGCATTATTTTACACGTGGAACCTAATTAAATTCGCTCTTCTCCAATAATAATGACTAAATTTGTATTTTGTTGATTTTTTATCCTACATTTTGGAAGGAATAAAATGATGGTGTTTAATCTACATAATTGGAGGACAAAATAAATTTAATTAACATTGTTTATTAGAATATAGAGATACACTCAATGGTAAGGAAGCGACTCTTGTAACAGCTCATCTGAGTTTGATTTCTGATGCCGATGTTAGAGTCCCATATATAGAGAAATATGTACTTTCTACCATAAAACTTTGTACCTTTAAGGTTTTCCCTAGACATGGACTGAATATATGTTAGGATTATATCCAGTTAATCAACTGTAGCGCAGCGGAATTGCGGTTTAAAATTTATTTTTAATCCCTTTGAGTTTGATCTTTGTTCGTTAACCATTGATTGAATAAAACCTTTTGATCGGTTTAGGGATATAAACATACCCGGACTGTCTCTTCTAGAGACGGCTGAAGAATCCACAAGGTAGTAAGATCTCCGTAGTCAGGTGCACGAACAACTATTGAGTCAGAACCGGTGCTAGCCGAAGAACGGTGGATGAACTGGAGAGAAAATGAACTTTGTCAAACAAAATCCACTTTGTCAAAAGCATATGTTTCAGGGGAAAATGAATGGTGATTTTCATGTATGGCCGAATTCCAATGGTGGTGGCCGAATACAACAATTAGATTTTTAGGTTTTTAGGCTTTTATTATATATAGTGTAGTTATTTCTAAACCTAATCGGTTTAGGGTTAATTGATTAATTATAAAACTAATCTAATCCTAACATAATCACTTAAATAAATATCAATAGTATTTATTCTATGCAATTAGTTATAATTAGATTAAATTTAATTACTCCAATTAAATAAACAACACTAATTAATAAATTGACGTATTAGTTTGATTAATTATTCATCGAATGTAATTTCATTAATTTACAAATTAATTACATCCTGTAAACTAATTAACCAATTAAATACTCAACGCCTAAATCTATTAATCAATCACATTGATACAAAGTATCAATTAATCAATTAATTAACCACCAATTAATTACCTTGACATTTTACTGTCAACCAATTAATCAATCTCATCTCTCCAGTGTACCGTTCTATAAGTTATAACTCAGATGTTCAATGTGCACGATCCTATGGGACTGTCCTTAGCTAGCAGTGGGCTTATGGCCCACAGACAGTAAGTGGGTTCTAGCAAACCATTACTGCCCCTAACCAATACAGCTATTTCAGCAGTCTAAAGATGCAGAGACCATGTAGTTATCTCTTAACTTCTTTTACCATTTGATATCGATATTATAAACTAAAGGCATGGCGGCTGTCATCCTCTCTGTTGTTTATGATATTTCTTGATCTTAAGTAGAGTAATGAATCCGATAAGTAAATAACTACTTATCAGGGTGTGGTCACACACTTATCAAGTGGCCTATGATATCATCTCAGTATTACGTGAGTGGTAATTCCATCACTTCACTATCAATACTAATGTGTTCACTTGTTCACCCAATCATACCCGTATTTGGCATCCTGTTACAGACCTGTTAGGCGTATGTCAAAGTGAACCGGATGCCACATTGATATTATAATGAAATCTGGTCTGAAGACAGTTAGAGACCTACTTAAGAAAACTAATGACACAACCACCATGTAGTTTTCTCGGGCGGATCGATCCAGTCACATGTATACAACATGTACCCATATTCACAACTGACTTATCAAGTGCTATGCCTAGTATCAATTACTACCATACAGTCATCGAATATACAAGTCTGTGGTCCTAATCATTCCCATGATAGAATAGACTTGGGATATGGTTTTGTGATTATCAATCAATGGATTCTCTATTCATATTATAGCACAAGATATAAATGAACTAGATTAATGCCTTTATTAATGTGATACAAATACATTTTATAAGAACCAATACCTATGAACTAGGACACACCAACAAGATATTCATCTTCCCCTAAATGGTTAACGATCAAAATATGGGAAAATTATAAAACTGGGTCAAATGGGAGGCTCATTTACATATTTAACCCATTTACTCAACCTATTGCATATCTAGACTTTATTTTTGTGACTTTCCCAAAAGACCCTAATCTTTCATCTTCCCATTGTCGGAATCTGTCCACTATTGTCTGCCACCACCCATCGCAACTACAATGTCCGCCGAAATCTACGGAAAAGATTTCGTCCGCCATTGATCATCATACATGGAGGAAAAGCCGCCAGATTCACTCATCGCCGACCAATGATCTTGATTGTTCTGAATCTGAAAACTTAAATAAGAGAGGATGATGAAATAGAAACCGAAAAGAAAGAAGGTTCGGATTTTAAATCCAAACGAGACAAAAACTTAAAGAATAAGGAAGAGAAAGTCGAAGAAGGAGGAGAGCATACCAACAGAGGCGGACGTGGTTCACTGTCGTTGTCGTTGTTGTTGTCGGAGGAAAGAAGAATATCGGCAACCGTGGAAGTAAACGAAAGAAAAGGAGGAGAAAAGGCGGAGACGGCTGAAGTTTCAAAAATGGAAGGGAGAAGAAAGAGGCCATAGGGGAAACTCTGATCATATGTGAAGTATACGAATTAGCATATGCGAAGTATGGGAATTAGCATATTGCGAATTTGCGAAGTAAAATCAATTATACTAATTGGCATATTGCGAATTTGCGAAGTAAAATCGATCCTGCTAATTAGCATATTGTGAATTTACGAAGTAAAAGTCATATACGCGAAGCCAGATGGAAGGAGAAAGAAAAAAGACTAAGAAATTTCTAAGTATTATATATATATGAAGGGTATTTTTGGAAAGTCATAAAAATATAATCTAGATATGTAATAGGTTGAGTAAATGGGCGAAATATATAAATGGGTCTCCTATTTCACCCAATTTTGTAATTTTCCCCCAAAAAATTAACATTGTTCATTGCATTAATGGTTTTTCTTCAATTATAAAATATTACCCCTCAGCTCGTTAATAGATATCGTTTTAGGGAAGATAATCTTCTATCCCTACAAGTATGCCCCCAACCGTATCCCTCACCAAAAAAATAATAATTTACTTAAAATGATATATTATGTGGATCAAGAGGATCCACATAGAAAATTGAAGACTCTTTTATATGAGCGACAAGGAAGGGGACATGGTTTTGGGACTAGAATATAAACTTCCTCATTTTAGGATTATCAATTGTTCGAGAAGCTCTCACTTCTCTCCTCTTTTCTTCCTTTTCCTTCAAAGTTCATCTCCCTATTTTTTCTTCTTTTCTTCTTTCTTTCATTTTTTCCTTACTTTTCCCCAAACTCCTTTCTAACCGGATCTATCCCGAGGAGGAAGAAGGAAGCTTGTCTTCCTTCTTCCTCCTTCCATCTATGTTTTAGATTTAGTTTTAGCCTTGTATTTTCTTAGTTTGTAACTTTAGTTGGTTTGAAATCTATTACTTTATCGAAGTTCTTTTCGTCAGATCTAAATCTGTTAGCCATACTTCAATCTTTTATCCTTTTTTCGGTTTTAGCACAAGCGGAAAAGGTTTATCTTATCCGTAGATCTATAGATCTGTGTGGTTGCACAATAGAAAATGACTCAGATCCGAATGTCCGAAAGAGTTTAAAGGATGAAGAACGGATTGCAGTAGTATTTCAACGAGATTCGACTTTCGAGGAGTATGTGGTTTCTATTTTCTTTGTATTAGTTCTACCTTTAATGATTTTTATTACTCTTTGTAGTCTTTATCTTCCTGTAATGGATCTTGTACTGACACTTAGCCTGTATGGGTATGAGGTGTTATTCCTCTTTTTTCATGTATCTATATCTCTGAACTTCTTTATCTAATGAAATGATACGTACTATTTTATCAAAAAAAAAAAGGATTATCAATTGTTCTATTGTAGATAATGTTTTATATTATCATTGTAGTTTTGGCATTTTTTCTCGATCTTTTTCAAATTACCCAAAATATGAGGTTCGGCTTTGCAAATTAACTAAACAAAAAATATTGTTTGACTGAAAAATGGGCTTAAATATCCTTTAACTGTAAATTTCACAAAACTTTTGTTTGCAAACTTTTAAATCACGAGGATTATCTTCATAAATCGGCCAAAGCACAAGGTTTATTTTTATACTTTCTCTTAAAATTATTTCCAAAATCAGACCTTGTATGAAAAGCGATAAAAAAAGTGGAAAATAAATAAACATTAGAATCCCCAAAATACAAGGTTATATTACAAATTTTTTTTTATGGAATAACTGAGTTTGTAAACTGCATAGAACATATAATCTCTGTTTGCAAACTTTTAAACCACATGGATTGTCTTCACAAATTGATAAAACAACATAGTTTTTTTTTTTTTACTTTTCTCCAACTCTAATTAAGACATACTATTTGAAAAGAAAAAGATTTTTTTTTTTTTTTTCATAAAAACTCGAGTTTTAGATGAGAAGTATTAAGGCATTAAAATACGAGTTTTGGATGAAAAATGAAAAAAAAAGCAGAGTGTTAGACAAGTGACCAGTCGAGCTTGACCCCCACTATGGCTCTTTAGCCACAACTGATGGTCTATCGGGGCATTCCATATCTTTTATTTTTCACATTCTTTTTGTTTTTTTAGACTTTGGTATTTATTCATTTTCACTCTAAACCCTCTAATTTACTAATGTGTTTGTTTTGAAGTGATTAGTGGAGAAAAACAACAAAAAGTACGCCATCCTAGACCGGTACGTCTAGAGGCACACGTCAAATTTAATCCTTATCTATGAGGAGGAAGAGCCCTTTGTTCCCTCCCTCACTATAGCACACTCGTCACGACCAATCCTAATCCAAGCAGTAAAAACCTCTGTTTTTTATGGCTTGGGTATTCTAACCCTATTTTTTGCGGCCAAAGATGTGTCCAGATTCCGAGTACACGAGAAAGGAATGAAAGTCCGAAAACACCTAGTGTTACATTTGTAAATGTCTTCAATTTACATTTATTTTTTGTGGAATTGTAATATTTATTTATTTTCTATTTTTTATTGCTTTTCATATAACTTGAGCTGAAAACAAACCTAAAAACAGATTGATTTAAATGGACTGAATTTGCAACGTGTCACAATTATAATACCAAATCATGCCTATTTAAACTCTCGTAACTTTAAATAGAATATAAGTGTAACAAGCGTATTCAGAAATGCTAAGTAGTGTTAGATTTTCCATATTTACATCAAGTTAATATATGGTCCTAATATATTATATACTTATATGATTTAATAAAATAAAAGAATAAATCTTAATGATCAGTTCAAGAAAATATACAATCAATCATCGCAATTGATTAACGAAAAGGTAAGTTAAATCCTATTGGTTCATTAATAAAAATGTATATTACAAATGCAGAGATACGTTGATAGAAAATATATTTAAAAAACATAAATCAAAATTGGTTATTTCCAACATATCTAAAGTTATTTTTCTCTTTACCAAAAAAATCTGTCAAATCTAAAAGATTAAGCGATAGAAACATAATTCTCGACGATTTTTTAAAAACTCAATTATTATCGTTATAAATCAAAATATGTGATAACATCGTGATATTATCCCAAGGATCAAAAGGGATATTCGCCTGAAGAACGCCACATGTTGGTTACCTAATACGGAAATACCACGGCGTATAGAAACAAAGGTATCCGGCGAATCTATGAGGCGAATCTCCAAGGACTCACCAAAAGAGACTCGCGGGCGAACCTATGAGGCGGATCTCCATAAACACTTAATCCGCCATTAGAACGGTTGGGCCGATCTAGCAATAAAGGCCATTAATGAGCTATCAATTAGCTAACCGCCAACTTAAGAGTAACCTGTAACCGCCATTAATGGGACATTAATGGAGACTTTCTAGTTACCGGAAGCTACAACTTCATGACTATATATAGCTTATGTCTCAGGCTATCAAGGTACACATTCATCTTTACCCTTTGTCAATTCAGTTTGCACTCTTATTCATCCTTACTGACTATAGGATCAAACGCCCTCAATTCTTCATTTCTCCAAGCTTATAATACAGAATCCATGATAACTTCCACGGCAGCGCTTGGGGATCTACCGCTCAATCGGGAACTATTCCCTGCTGGCGCAGGAGGAAGTCAAAGGAACGATCAAACTCTTCCTGGCGGGTCTGTAAGCCAGGGGATAAACCTAGGCGGATCAAGTGTCCCAAGGCGGCCACGGTCGAATCTCTCCTTGGGTGGATCAGAAGGGCGAAGGCACAAAAAGCGTAGAAAAGAGAAAAGTAGGCGGTCCGAATCACCTTCGCCTCAAAGACCGAGATCCTCCCGCAAGGGTAGATCACCCCCATCTACTGGACGTAGACAGAGCAAAAGGCCCGTAGAGATACCGCGTTCGGATAGGCCACCACCACCACCACACCAAGGCGATGATAGGCACCTTCCCTCAGGAGGCCATGGAGGGGGTAACGGTCAAGCTCCTCCGGGCGGATAGGGAGGAGGAGGTGGAGGTGGAGGTGGCGGCAGACGTGGAAGCGGAGGCGGACATTCACCATCGGATCCGTCTTCTGGATCCAGCTCTTCATCTTCTCCAAGTAGATCTCCACGGAGAGGACGTTCAAGGGCGGGTCCGGAGAATTTTGATGATAGAGTTCGAGCTGCGGTGCTCCGCATGAATGAGGAGGATGCTCAACATAATCCATTCGCCAATCGTGATTCGCCCTTTACGGCTTGGATCGAAGTGGAAGAAACGGATAGGCATTTTAAAATACCTAATCTCCCAATATACACGGGTGCTGACAACCCAGAGGCCCATGCCAGAAAATATCGAATACTGCTTCGCCTTAACCGTGCAACGGACCCGGTGTTATGCAAGATGTTTATCACCACGTTAGGAGGTCCCGCTTATGACTGGTTCCAATCTTTACCTCCTGGAACGATAGACAGTTGGGATCAACTAAGCAGAGAGTTTTGTGCTAAATTCACCGGATGTATCCCTCCAGTGGTCAAGTCACGGAAGCTTTTTGAATTAAAGCAGAAGGCGAATGAATCCTTTCGGGAGTATGTAAACAATTTTAACAAAGTGTGTATACAAATTGTTGATGTGGATATCTCCATGGCAGTGGAATCCCTGGTAAAGAACACAACATGTAAGAGTTTGCAGGAGGATCTAATTCGAAAGAAGCCCAGCAGCATGGCAGAATTGATGGAACGCTGTAAAGACTTCATGGAGGTGGATGATATTCATCGAGAATCAGTTTCTCCGCTCAAAAAAGATAAAGGCGAATCTCGCCGTCAGGAGAAGGAGAAAGATAAGTACCAAGATTCATCCTTTAGAGGTCGGCGAAGAGGCTCTAAGAACAAATCGGCATTTGTTTCATCATTTACGCCACTCAATGCCTCTAAAAGTGAAGTGCTCATGTGGATCAAGACAGTCAGCATAAGCGGAGCATTTCATACCCCGAACCAAAAGGGGGGGAGTACACCAACACTGGTAAAAATCCCAAAAATTATTGCAAATACCACAGGAAAAATGGCCACGACACAGACGCATGTTGGGAGTTGGCCAGAGAAATTGAACGTCTCATTGAGAGTGGCAAATTGGATCGGTTCGTCCAAAATGATGCTAAGAAGGATGGATCCAGGGATGATCCGAAGAAAAAAGGAAAAGGGACCATCAATGTCATATCAGGCGGACCTGGGTACCAACCTGTACTGAAAAAGGCAAAGACCACTGCTCTTGACAGGGCATCACTTAATCGCCCTTTTGCAGATGTTGGCCCAGAGATCTCTCCTCATGCGGATGCCTTGGTCATTACTTTGATGGTGGAAGGCTGGGAGATGAAAAGAGTGATGATCGATACGGGGAGTTCGTGCAATGTCATCACAAGGGGAGCATTTTCCAAACTAATGATAGATCCAATCCAGGTGGAAACCACTGTAGTGGACATCCTGGGAGTGACAGGACACACCATTCGTACAAAAGGCTAGGTAACATTAGACTGTGAATTAGCTGACGAAGATCAAGTCTGGAAGGGCGATCTGGAATTCTCCATCCTGGATGGCCAGTTAGCCTACAATATTATCCTTGGGCGACCCTTTATCTCCGAAGCGGCGGCCCTTATCTCCATATGCCACTTAACTCTTTATATCCCCACAGCCAAGGGAGGTGTAATGATCAGAGGAAGTCAAAAGGTGGCTCAGGAAACATATTCGGCATCGCTAATGCTTCACCCCCAGTCAAAGGAAGAAGACGAAGAAGAACTCGTCACAATGGCCTTAGGTGAAACAGAAATGTACCTCATGGCGGATGAAAAGCAGGTACGGTTGGCGAAGGGGCTCAAGGGAGAAATTAAGGAAGCAATCACCAAGGTTCTCCATGAAGCAGAAGATGTCTTTGCCTGGAAGGATGAGATCCTCCCTGGGATTAGTCCAGATGTGATCACTCACAAACTCAACATCGACAAAGATGCGGTACCGGTTGCCCAAAAACGGAGAAACCATGGCCTTGAAAGGCAGAAGGTGATTGAGGGAGAAATCACCAAGCTCCAACGGGCGGGTGCCATTGAAGAGGTACTTTATACACAGTGGCTGGCGAATGTAGTTCTAGTCAAGAAAGCGGGCGGATCATACCGCATGTGTATTGACTTTACAGATCTCAACAAAGCTTGTCCCAAAGACAACTACCCTCTGCCGTGCATTGATATCCTCGTAGATGGAACCGCAGGCCACGCCATGTACTCCTTCACAGACGTAAAGTCGAGTTATCACCAAATCCCAATGGAGCCTTCGGATAGGATCAAGACCTCGTTCGTGACTCACCAGGCCACTTATTACTTCAAAGTCATGCCCTTTGGGCTTAAGAACGCAGGTGCAACCTATCAACGGATGATGAACAAAATATTCGCGGAAAGCAAGGGTGATAATTACTCCGTCTATATAGATGACATGATCATCAAGAGTACCACTGTGGAAAAACATGCAGATGATGTAAGGGAGGTACTGGGCGTACTCCGACGTCACAATATTAAACTGAATCCGGAAAAATGTACCTTTGGTGCAACGTATGGAAAGTTCTTGGGATTCATGATTAGCCAGAAAGGAGTAAGCCCAAATCCTGACAAGATTAAAGCCGTTCTTGAGATGCAAGTGCCACAGAATATCAGGGAAGTGCAACGCCTTAACGGGCGAATCGTAGCCTTGGGCAGGTTTATCTCTTGTTCGGCCTGCAGATGTCAACCCTTCTATGAGGTCATCAAGAAACAAAAGGCGTTCGAGTGGAATGAGGATTGTGAAAAAGCTTTCGAAGGAAGCAAGCAGTTTCTCACAGAGCCGCCCTTGATGAGTCAGCCCTTGAAAGGGGAGAATCTTTATATGTATGTCTCGGTTACAGATAAAGCTGTCTGCACAGTCGTGATAAGAGAAGAAGATGGCCAGCAGTATCCAATCTATTACGTGAGCAAGGTATTAAAGGATGCTGAAACCAGATATTCCAAGCTTGATAAAATGGCATTGGCTGTTGTCACCACAGCAATTCGCCTTAGGCCATACTTTCAAGCTCATACTATTATAGTTCGAATGAATATACCAATGAGGAAGGTATTGCAAAAGCCGGAAACCTCAGGGAGATTGATGGAGTTGGCAATCCGCCTTGGAGAATTTGATGTGCGATATGAGAGTAAGTCAGCCTTAAAGAGTCAAGTCTTGGCAGACTTTGTGAATGAATTCACTGAAGAAGGGATGAATCTCCCTAAATCTCAAGTCGAAGAATGTACGATGTATACAGATGGAGCCTCCTCGGCAGATGGAGCTGGTATAGGCATCGTAATCACAGGTCCCCAATATATAAAACTACGGTACGCAGCAAAGCTGGATTTTATTGCAACCAACAATGCAGCGGAATACGAGGCCTTAATATTGGGACTGCGTCTGTTGAAAGAAATCACTCCCGAGCGGATCATGATCTATAGTGACTCCAAGTTAATGGTCAACCAAGTGATCAAAAATTACGAGGTAAAGGATGACGTTTTGGCCAAATACGTTGCCGAAGTTAAAAAATTGCTGGATCACCTTGAAGCCAATGAAACTAAATGGGAGCTGATCCATGTACCTCGCGGATCGAACACTGAAGCGGATCATCTAGTTAAAATGGCTTCCAGCAAGGAGAGCTGGGCGGACCCACAATGTCCCTTCGAAGTTAAAGCAGCTCCAGCCTTCGCCTCAGAGGAGGTATCCCTACTCACACCAGTAGAAAATGATTGGAGGTCTACCATCCGCCAGTATCTATTAGATGAAGCTCTACCTACAGACAAGGAGGAAGCTCGGCGGATTGTAAGAAAGGCGGCTATTTCTCCATGATCAATGATGGCCTCTATAGAAAATCTTTTAGCCATCCTTGGTTAAAATGCATTTTGCCAGAAGAAGGACAACAGGTCCTCAAGGAGTTGCATGAGGGAGCATGTAGGGCCCATGAGGCGTCCGCCTCCATCCTAAAGAAGTCCAGGCTAGCAGGATTTTATTGGCCCACAGCAGAACTTGATGCACAGAAACTGGTGGAATCTTGCGATAGTTGTCAGATTCATGCGAATGAATCTCATACTGCCAAACATCTCCAAAGGCCTATTATTGAAGGTCGAACCTTTGCCCTTTGGGGAATTGATATTATTGGACCATTTCCTCCTACTCGTAAACAAAGGAAGTACGTAGTAGTGGCAGTATATCATTTCACTAAATGGGTAGAGGTTGAAGCTGTTTCCTCCATCAATGCTGAACGAATGGTTGAGTTCGTCAAAGATAATATTGTGGGAAGATACGGAGTTCCACACACGATCATCACTGACAATGGAACACAATTCAACTGTGGGGAGTTCAAAGCTTTCTGTGAAAAATTGGGCATTCTAAACAGGTTCGCCTCCGTATATTACCCACAATCCAACGGTATGACCGAAGTCACAAATCGGACAATCGTAAAAGGAATAAAGAAAAGACTGGGTGAGCATGATAAGAAATGGGCGGATCAGTTAACAAGCGTCTTATGGGCGTATCGTACTACTCCTCGAACGGCCACAGGTGAAACCCCATTCACCCTCTCTCATGGTGTGGAAGCTGTAATCCCAGTCGAGATATTGGTTCCGAGTGACAGAGTTGCATTCTATTGCGAGGACGAAAACAGTCAGAGATTGAAAGAAAGTCTTGATCAAATGAAGGATAGGAGAGACAAGGCATATGTACGTATGGCGGCATACAAACAGCGGATCGCGGCTTACCATGACAAAAATGCCAAACTTGTAGACCTGAATGTGGGAGATCTCGTGCTCCGTAAGGCCGACAAAATCCAATCTAGAGAAGGGAAGGGCAAGCTAGGGCTCACCTGGACAGGTCCATATCGAATAGTGGACAAAATTGGGTTCGCCACATTTAAGATTCAAGACATGGAAGGAAATACATTGCCGCGCACTTGGAATCTCCAAAATCTCCGCAAATACTTCGCCAGAAAATAGAATGTAAACAAAGGTCTTGAGTACTCTTTTTCCTTTAATAAGCTTTTTCCCATGAGGTTTTTCTTATTAAAGGTTTTAATGAGGCTCACATATGAGACCTGCTTGCTGTAATAACGCATATCTTTTATTAATAAAAAGCAATTGTTCAGTTGCCCATATTCTTTTTCAGTATTTTCTTGAAGCAATATAAATATTCCAGTCTAAAAAAGAAGGGGGGCATCCAACGCTTCCCACACTCAAAAGTATCGCTATCACATAGCTACTTTTTCTCCTCAAAGATAGGAGAACAGTCTCATGGGCGGATCTATCCTTAGATAGTCACCATTCGAGATAGAGTTAAACATTCCTTGGACGCAAGGTCTTTACACTCTCTTACTCCCTTCCCAAAGAAGGGTTCACAAGTCCTAAAGGCGGATCGCTTCACCTCAAAGATAGGTAGCAAGATGATCCCTAAGGCAGCTTTACTTTCGCTAAAAGGAATAAAACAGCTTCAAACCTTCACAAAGGTTCGCATAACGGAGTATGGCTAGCCACCTACTCCAAAAGAAATCCTAAACAGCTTATATATTTACTTACGCAAACGTAAAGGTAAAATAAATAGCGACCATAAGGATTAAACAAATTGTACTTAAGTTTTACAAACAACAACACTAAACATTGACAGGGGTATTCTCCTTAGCATTCTTCTCGCCCGAGGCGCCTGTTTGAGAGGCTTCATTCTCAACAGTTCCAGATACGCCCACCAAGGAGACCTCCTTTTCCATAGAAGGTGTTCCCACAGAAAGAAGGGTGCCCTCGGTTGTCAGCTCCTCACCCGCCTTTGGAGGTACTTCCTCTAGGTCCACTAGCTTGACATCGGTGGAGGGTTTGCTTTCTTCGATGGGTCCCTTCATCCATTTTCGAACATAGTCACGGAGGTAGTCCTTGATGTCCGGGATTTTGTTATATTTGCGAACATCATCTGGGTCTGGAACGGCGAACTGCGGATCTGTAAAATCGATCTCAGGATGCGCCAGCTGGACATACGCCATGATCAGTTCGCCGTAAAAGAAAGCTTGCTCTCCAGCCATGTACTCTGCCTTGCCTAAAGCGTTCTCATGCTCATTGGAATCTGCCTCAATCTTCTCCTTTAGCTTTTTAATTTCGGCGTCCTAGAGGGCAATGGTGGACGTGGCGGATGCGACATTCGCCTTGGCATCAGCGATTTCTTTCTCCAACCTTTCTATAGTAGCCCTGTCCGCCACACCTTGAAGGAGCTCAGCTTCCATAGCGCGAATGCGAGTATACATCTGTCAAAGGCAAACAGTTTTTTCAAAATGAAAGAACAAAGGTACAACTTTTCCTAAAACCGAGAACCTTTCTAGCAAGGGGACTTACCGTAAGAAGCACCGTCTTTCCCCTTTGAGCGTGGGTTGATCCTGGAATCTGGTTCTGATTCCTCTGTACCTCGCCCAACTGACCCAGAGCCTCGTCTAGGTCATTGATAACCGACTCATTCTCTAAGGATCCCTGGACACCATACTTGGCAAACCAGTATCCGCCTAGGTCAGGCTTCGCCGTCTGCATAATGATGTAAGGATCAAAACTTAGATTCCAAACATAACGAACAGATAAAAGATAAAGACAACCTACTTGTGCCATCTCCACCACGGGCATGGCGGATTTCATGGCATCCGCCATAAACTTCGAACCGCCAGAAGCTGCAGGCTTCCTCCTTTTCAGAGGCGGATCAGCCGCTGTATCAGCCAGACGTTTCTCTGCACCCTTTTGGGGATTCGCCACTTGATCTTTCTTGCGAGCCTCATCCTCCATTAACTTCCTACGCTTCTCTGCAAGAGCGTGATTGGCCTTAGATAAACCCCTGCCAAAAAGAACAATAGATCAATCAAGGTTCAAAGAAAGAAAACACAAAGTTACCTTGATCAAACTGGGCAATCTTTGAGTAAACAAACTTGTCCCCTTCTTGGCAAATCAGAGGGATATACTCATCATAAAGTCTAAGGCGTCAGCGTATGTCCAGGCCTCCGCCTTGACACTCTTCATGAGATCCGCCACTACCTCATCACTATTCGTCAGTATGCGCATATCTCCCGCCATATGCAAAGGTTTGGGATTCCAGTATGAAGGAAAGCCTAGAGATTCGCCCTCGTTTATCTTTATGAAGAAGAATTTTTCGTCCCAACAATGGACGTTGGACATTTTGCCACTAAACGGCGAATACACTCCAAATTTTGCAAAGGTAAGGAAAGACTCAGACTTTCGCTTCGACGGTTTATGAAAAGCTCTGAAGATACGGGGAGTGTACACTACTCCTAAGTTCGAGGCCAGATAGCAGTCTAAAGCTATGTCTAACCAGCCATTAGGATGTAATTGGCTGACAGTGATATCAAAGTAAGAAAGGATGTCCGCCATCATCTTTGGAAGAGGAAGTCGGAACCCTCTCTCCACATGACTACAGTACACCGACAAGAATCCGCTTGGCGGACAGGAGGGCCGTTGGTGAGCCGCCGCCAACTGAGTCTCATAATTATTTATCCATGGGAAGTGACTCGCCAGATCCGCTAGATCCGCAGCACTCATACGAGACGGAGTGGACTCCGCTCGAGGTTTCTTTTTCCTAGGTAGGGCAGAAGAGGAGGCCATCGTCCCAGAAAAATGCCTAAGAACTACGGCCGGCGCAGTACCGGTGATCGGAGTGGAAAGGTTTTGACTCCTACCTAGACGAGTTCGATCACGATTACACGCCGAGTTGTGTAACTCAGCTAAATCGGAGCTGACCGTATCTTCGGAGGAAAAGGAATTTTCGGATGACGAAGTAGTCCAATTAAATACAATCTCCGAGGAATAAGTCAAATTAAAAAGTTCAGAGGTTGATTCGGAGGATGAAGAAGAGCTCCTAAACATTCAGAAAAAATAGAATGAGGAAGATGAACTTACATGAAAATACAACTTCAAGGATTCTGAAAACTCCGAAGAAAACTCTGCAAAGAAAACGCAAAGGAAAATGGAGAGGAAGAACGAATGGGGAAGAAAGAGAAAAGAAAAAATGAAGAAGGCGTCTTCTCTCTCCTCGGACAGTGCGTCTGCTACACGTGTCACTCCATGATTGGCATCGAACAGAGTGCTCATTAATGCAAGTAATCATGACGGCGCGTAAGGAAGCTCGAAAGCCCTAAAGGACTTTAAGGGAACTTTGGGGGGGCTTCTGATAACATCGTGATATTATCCCAAGGATCAAAAGGGATATTCGCCTGAAGAACGCCACATGTTGGTTACCTAATACGGGAATACCACGGCGTATAGAAACAAAGGTATCCGACGAATCTATGAGGCGAATCTCCAAGGACTCACCAAAAGAGACTCGCGGGCGAACCTATGAGGCGGATCTCCATAAACACTTAATCCGCCATTAGAACGGCTGGGCCGATCTAGCAATAAAGGCCATTAATGAGCTATCAATTAGCTAACCGCCAACTTAAGAGTAACCTGTAACCGCCATTAATGGGACATTAATGGAGACTTTCTAGTTACCGGAAGTTACAACTTCATGACTATATATAGCCTATGTCTCAGGCTATCAAGGTACACATTCATCTTTACCCTTTGTCAATTCAGTTTGCACTCTTGTTCATCCTTACTGACTTTGGCATCGGAGCTTTCCCCCGTCGAACCCAACAACACCCCCACATGAACGGAAGCTGATCAGAATTTCTCCACAAGTCATCAATATGCTTCTTGATTGACATTACATTTTCATGAAAATTATCTTATTCCAACATCCAGATAATTAATCATAAAATTGTCGGCTTAAACTAGGATATGAACTCAAGCAAATCTAAATATTGAGCAGCGAGTAATCTAAATCTATGTCCATGACATGTGAGGATAAGCTTAGATATTATCTTACACCTCACTAATGCTTTGCTTACACGTCAACACCACGGTCCGTACACATAATTTGAAATTAAATCTAAAAATCATTAAATGCTACACCGAGTATTAATTTTTTTATAATATTATTATTTCATCATTTTCGACTGCATGGGTATTCCTATAATATTATTCTACTTTTTATTTTTATTTATATAATTTTTCAGTCAAATTATTGAGTATTACATACATAATTCGTTGTATGACATATCAGCTTACGATATAAGATAGGCAAAAAGCATCTTGAAGCCCCTGATCTTTCATTGTTTGGTGCATTAAGTCCTCGATCTTTTATTTAGACAAATTAAATCCTTGATCTTTCACCATTTGGTGCATTAAGCCCTCGATCTTTCATTTAGACACATTGAGCCTTTGATCTTTCATATATGGGTGTATTAGGCCCTTCCGTAAATCAATTAATATATAGGTTTATTAAGGGCATGTTTGGTTAGGTTTATATAACTGCAGCGTTTCATATTTTCTCTGGACACTACAACATTTTGGAGCTTTTCACGAAAAGCTCTTTTCATGAACAGTTTTTTTGTAGTTACTTGTTATTGATAAAATTACCCTTCTTATTTCCACAAAATGTGCTTCAATTTTAACATTATTTTTATTTTTAGAACATAATTATCGAAAAACAAGGTTTTATTGTGTTCAATAAATTTTTTATTTTTTATTTAAATTATTTTTATTAATTTGTATAATATATTTTTTATTTTAGAATTTGTTATTTTTAGAACATCATTTGTTGTCACACCAAACATGCCCTTAATAAACCTATATATTAATTGATTTATAGAAGGACCTAATACACCCATATATGAAAGAACAAGGGCTCAATGTGTCTAAATGAAAGATCGAGGGCTTAATACACCAAATGGTAAAAGATCAGGGGCTCAATGTGTCTAAATAAAAGATCGAGGGCTTAATGCACCAAACAATGAAATATCAGGGACATCAGGATGCTTTTTGCCTATAAGATATATTCTACATAAATTATTCTTTTTAAAATCAATTATATGTAAAGTATAATTTATTTCTTCTTTAGACTTGATATGTCCCTCAATTAGTCATTTAAAATTTATCCTCTAGTCCATATAACAGTAAAAAAAGAGAATTTTAACAAATTAAAATATATATCACTATTAAATAAATTCTATACTATAAACAAACTCAAAAAATTAGTAGAAAGCCCTCTCTAAAGCTAACGAAATGGCTGATAAGTGCATAATTCAACAATAAATTACCCCGCTTTTGTGCTTTATAATTGTCGTGCTTTGTAATTTTTGCGGGTTTTATTGGTTGTTTTTTGTATTTTCATCTCTACAGGCCAATGATGACTAAAGGGAGATAAACTGGGCTTAATTTGGGCCAAGCTGATGTCGGGTCGTGATCCGGAGCTGATTGGGCAAATATTGGTCTGAGTCAGAGTTAGTCTTGCACAAGACTAAGGCAGTTACGGGCTGACAGTTTCCTGGTTCGAATAGGATTGCTTTCCTGATCCGAATTGGACAATTTGAGAACAAGACCTTCAGCTAAAGCACGAATTTGTAGGAGACTAATGAGGAGGCAATCAATTTCAAATTTGAAAGAGGATTCTAATGCTAATTTGAAGGGATTTTAATTCCTTATTTTGAGGAGCCGTAATAGACTTAAGAACGGCGGATTTTCCAAGTCGAGGACATGAGTTTTTACATTTTTCATTCCAGCAGAAATACACATACTTTCATGGCTATTGATAGCTAACTTCTTTATTTTCGGTTAAGGGTTAATTCAAGGGATTCTTCTCCGTTATCGTGAGATCGTTGTATTTCACTCTTCTCATTTATTAAGTCGTTTATTTGTTCATTGTGTTCAGAGTATTATTCTCAATTGATTATTTGTTCCATGAATGGTACTGCATGATCGTTTATTAGATTGAATAATCATAAGGCTGATTCGGTTTATTAGAGTTTCACCTAGGACAACCGAACTAAGTAGCTACTGACTATTTGAACCAAGCTAGGTTCGTGTTTGGAAGAACGGATCCAAGTCTGACAAACCTGAATTCGTGTTCCGCGTGACATTAACATGAATCAAGTTGGGTTTATCTCAGTCAAATGAACAGATAATTTAGTCCAAAATCGCCGACGCTGAGAGACGATTAACTAAGATCAGGTTCTTCTAATTCTTAAGCTGTCAATAAATTAAATCTTAGGCGCTGAGATAAGATTGTTTGTTGATTAGGATCTAGGTATTTACCGTGCTTAACTAGATCGTTATTAAGGAAGAATATTCAAACTGACCCGGCCAAAAAGATGAGGATATAATTTTATCTGTCAATGATCGTTAACGAAAGAATTATCCCGCGATTCCCCTTAACTGAACTTTTCCAAATATTATTCACAAACCATATTCAAGCTCTGTTTTGTTTTTGTAATATCTTTTAATTGCTACCTTTAATTTAATAAGTTTCACAATTTCAACCCCCATTTAATTATTTTGTCAGGCCATTAGAAGTTTTAAATCAATATTATTCCCTTAGGTTCGACCTCTACTTACTCTATCGCAATTTATTCGTTTAGGGAAAGTTGGGATTATTTTTGGTGGATTCGGCACCCATCAATGGCCGAAAAGACTTCAAATGCTCAAGCACAGTTCGATTCTGAACAGAAATCTAAGCCTCTCCGAAAACAAAATGAAGAGCTTAGGAAATTCCTTGAGAAGCATAAAGGGGGGGCAATCAAAGAAAAAGATGGGAAAGGTTAAGGCTAATATCTCACCGAAAGGTGAGAGGGATGCTCTTATCATGTTATTATTGATAAGAAAAAGTGAATTCCTCTATTTGAGGTCGATTCATCCACACTTCCATTCATTCTTTCTAGTTCTAGAGAAAGGCTGACTGCTTGCTGGTTGGGAGCTATATGTGCGGCAACGTCCACGTATGGTTCCGTGAGAAGGGCGATGGACAGATTTGGCCTTGTTGTACCTCACTCTCGTCTTCAATGGGGTTTGCTCTTTTTTTTTGGGAGAGTATGCCAATATGATTTTAATGAGGTGCGAGGCTTTGCATCTGACATTGGTTGGGCTTCCTTCTTTGGGAGCCAGCGTCCCTGCGTTTTTGTGCAATAAACCCTTACGGCTGAAGACTAGTGGTAGGTGGTCATGCTTTGTCTTTATGTAAACTAATTCAATTAATTCAGAAAGATGCGCTAGCTGGGCAGCTAACACATGTCTAAACGCATAGAAAGAAGAGCAAAGGGTTAACTTTCTCGAAAGAAAGTGAAGTTGGAGCAAGGAGAAGACAAAGACGAAGAAGAAAGGAAGGAATAGCTAATGTTTTTTTCTGTCTAAAGCTGATGATTTACAAACTGTAATAAAAGAAGACAAAGTAAGAATGCAAGTTTAATAACCCCAGTTGGGCAAGTTTAATAACCCCCTAATAGATCAGGTTGCATTTCCTTGCTATTGGTCTTTGATCCGGCTTAGTTGTACAGCTTAGGTACCTGCCTGCCTTACTAGACAAGATATATCGAAAACCTTGACAATTAGGAGGGATGCATGCTACTATTATTCTATTCACATTCACTAGCGAGTAGCTCTCTATCAACATACTGAAATTCGTATTAGGTCTACAAAAGCAAGAACTTCGGCAAAGCCACAAAAAGAGAAAGTGGGCTCTCCACAACCCCAGGCGATCCTACTAAATAGGCGGATGCCCTCTTCATTTCCTACTATTCATTGATCACTCGTGCGCATATATTAAATAATTAATTATTAGTGTTAGTAAAATTGTGATCAACCGTTGATGTTTGTATCTAAAATGTTTAACATATAAACACTAATAGATGTCTAATATCTCACTTTAAACAGATTTAAAGTATTAACGAGACGCTTTATAAGTTTATGGCTAATTGTTCATTTGGGCCAAATTCAGTAAGGCCTTAATGTAATACGTATTTTTCTACAAATTTTTTTAATGATTCATATATTTTTTAATAATTACATGTAATTTTTATTTGATTTTACATTGTTATTAGATGTTTATTGTTATTAATAATTAGACCTGTTCATGAGTCCACTATTCTGTCTAGTTCAACCAAACACAAGTCTTATGGATTGGATTTGGATATGTATATTTGAAAATTGGTCTAATCCGGTACGGATTTGCTTTAGCTCGCATATAAAATGGATTGAGCTTGAAATTTATCTTAAAAGCCCGAACTCAATCCAGCTCGACCTATATATACATTTAATATATGCTTTTATTACCTTTATTTGATTTTTATTATTTTTTTTAAAAAAATTAGTTATATAAAATTATTTTTGTTGAGTTTTATTGTACCAATTAACTAATTTTTATTTTTCATTAAAATAAATATATATTAGTTATGTTGTTAAGATTGGACTGAATTTGGAAATTAGTTTTTGGAAAAAGTACGAAAAAAAATATTTGTGGTTTGTCCAATTTACAAATAGAGATATGTGGTTTAAAAGTTTGTAAATAGAGGTTTGTGGTATGTTTTATTTACAAAAAAAAAAGTATTACAACTACCCAATTACGTTCAAATAACAACCAAAGACATTTTTATCTTAAAAAAAATTATTTTTACATATTGACTAAACACAAACCCCAAAGAACAACTTCCTAAATCGAAACAGTAAATTATTTGGTGGATATTTTACGTTTTTTTTTACTAATTGACAGTTTATAAACTAAACTGATATTTAAATTAATTTTACACTGTTTAAATTTGATTTTGGAGTTTGTCTTTTGTCAATATGTAAAACGTAATTTCAAAAAATAAAAAATGTTCTTGATTTTTATCAGAACTTAATAATGTAACTTTAAATACTTTGTTTTGTAAAAAGAAACATATCACATACCTCTATTCGTAAACTTTTAAACCACATACCTCTATTGTACTTTGCCCTTAGTTTTTTTTTTTTTTACTTTGGTCTCACCCGATCCGAACCTGATGTAAACTTAAACAGTGTAATGTCAAATTCAATTAGACCAACCGATTCCGGCCCGACCCTACATTTGAGTATATATATATATATATATATATATATATATATATATATATATATATATATATAGGAGAGAGCTCTTGTGAGAACCCTTTCTTAGGTGAGAACACTCCTTAGGCGAGAACTTAAAAATGCTGATGTTGCTGCTAGGGTTCGAACTTTGGTCTCCTCACTTACACTCCACACTCCTTACCACTGAGCCATTTACTTTTCTTATATATTACGTTGCGCACTGCTTAATATACCAATGCCCTTGTAGCTTCTATTGTTTTTTTTTTGGTAAGAAGGGAAGAAAAAAAACAAACAAACAAAAACCTAACCCGGGATCAGTCTAGGAAGACTGACCCCAATCCTATCCTCAAGAAGAGAAGGTAACAGAAAAGAATGAGGAACGGAAAGGGTAGAAACACCTAACATCCCCCCATGCCCGGCAGCTGCCAAGCGATCCGCCACGCGGTTTTGCTCCCTATAAATATGGGAGAAGGTAAGAGAATTGAAGGCAGGACGAAGCCTCAAGATGGCTTTAATGAGATTCTGACTCTTAAGACAAACAGCCTGTCTATCCGAAATCCTGTTGATAGCCTCCAAATTGTCAGACTCCACCGAAAGTCTTTTAACACCCATGCGAATGACGAGTTTAATGCCAGACAAGATCCCCCAGAGCTCCGCAGTAAAGGAGGAGCCCGTACCTAAGTTATGGGTAAACCCAGCCAGCCAGGCGCCACCAGCATCCCGAAGAACTCCACCAGCAGCAATTCTGCCATTACTAAGGCAGGAGCCATCCGTATTCAACTTGACAACCCCTTCCCTGGGCTTCCTCCAACCAACTAACTGGACCTCTTTAACCGGGGAGGGGTGAACCAGGGGCTCTCCTTCAAAACTCTTTGTAATAACAGAGAGTTTTTTCGAGAAGTAAAACCGGAGGTCAAGAATAAAGATAGTCTTCTCAGCAAATAACTCTTCATTCCTCCATTTCCACATTTGGTGACAAATAATAGCGAAGAGAATAGCCCCGTGCTCCATACTGGCCAACAAATTCCCATTAACGCCTTCAGAGAACCAGTCAATATCAGAGAAACCCATAAAGGAAGGAAGGATGTGGTGAGGAAGGACCCCTTCCCAAACCTTTCTACTATTCGGGCAATCCCTCAAAGCATGGCACAAGGTTTCCACATGGCCGCTGCATCTGCTACAGGCACCAGATACAGCCAAGTGCCTTCTGTGTCTATCTGCATTCGTGAGGAGCCTGTCTTTGACTCCCAGCCATAGGAAACTCCTAATGCGGTAGGGGACTTTGAGGGCCCAAATGGACTTCCAAATTTCCAAGGGAGGATCAGCCCTATTAGGGGTAAAAGCTTCATAGGCCGATTTGCAAGAATAAGAACCATTATTAGTCAAGGCCCAGCAGTGTCTGTCCTTATCCTCCTCCTGATTACTAATCTTCACACCTCTAATATTAAGGAGAGTCTCCAGGCTAAGAAAGGAGTCGAACTTAGATCAGACCCAGTCTCCCTCCGAGTCCACCACATCAGCAATTCTCCAGGAGAGGAGATCATTCGGCGGAGGGGCGATGCACACCTCAATCAACGGTTTGTCACCAATCCAGGTGTCATACCAGAAACTAATGGATCTCCCATTACCCACCTCCAAGCCAATCCCCGTACAGAACTCAGCAAAAACAGCACTAAGCCCTTTCTAGAGGAAGGAACAGGTGACAACCCTCTCCTTCGGGCCACCAAAGATTCTATCTTTCCTATACTTGTCGCACAGAAGACGAACCCAAAGGGAGGAGGGGGATTGCCACATTCTCCAAAGAAGCTTCATTAACAGGACTTTATTATTGTCCTTAGCTTGCCTTATACCAAGACCCCCCCTGCTCTTAGGCTGGCAGGCTTCCTTCCAAGGGACCAGGTGAATCTTCCTCCCATCCCTAGACTCTCCCCACAGAAAACGCCGATTAATTTTATCAAGGTCGTTGAGGACCGGCTCAGGGAGCTTACAGGCTTGCATGATGTGATTTGGAGCAGCGCAGTTGATAGACTGGATTAAAGTAAGGCGACCTGCAAGGGAAAGAGAATTAGCTTTCCAGCTAGCACACAAACCGTTAGATTTGTCCAAAATGTCTTTAAAAGAGGCTTTGGACACCCTGTCACTATGAAGAGGGACCCCAAGGCTTCTATTGTTTAATATTTGATGCATGCACTTATTAATATTGATTAAATTTGCATAATAATAAATAATTAATAGAAAAAAAAAGAAATTTACATAATAATGAATTATTAATAGAAAGAAAATGTCCATAATAATGAATTATTAATAGAAAAAAATCCAAAAACATGCTCCAATTTCTTATTTATTTAATTCCTTTATATTTTTGTAATTTATGTTATATAAGAAAATATATTTTTTAAAACATACGTTAGAACATATATTTTAACTTTTAAAACACGAACTATGAAGTTTAGAACGTACGACATATTTTTTAGAACATACGTTATGTTTTTTAGAACATGTGTTATGTTTTTTCGAACATGAATTATAAATTATATTATAGAACAAATGAAAAAACGATCCAGATATCTACTGATTTTTTAGAACATTATACTTAATTTTTAGAACACAAACTATATATTTTTTTAAACATACGTTATAACATATATTTTAACTTTTAAAACACGAACTATGAAGTTAGAACGTACGACATATTTTTTAGAACATACGTTATGTTTTTTAGAATACGTGTTATGTTTTTTCGAACATGAGTTATAAATTATATTATAGAACAAGTGAAAAAACGATCCAGATATCTACTGCTTTTTTTAGAAAATTATACTTAATTTTTGGAACACAAACTATAAACTTTAGAACATATGTTATGTTTTTTTAGAACATACGTTATGTTATTTAGAATGTGAGTTTTTTTTTTTGAACAAAAAAAATGGCCCATATATTTACTATTTTTTTAAAACATTATCTTAATTTTTAGAACACAAATTATAAAATTTAGAACATATGTACCAATATTTAGAACATCGTCCTTAACAATTTAAAACATAAATTACAAAAATATAGAGGAATTAAATAAATAAGAAATTAGAGCATGTTCTTGGTTTTTTTTCTATTAATAATTAATTATTATGCATATTTGTTTTTTTCTATTAATAATTATTATGTGAATTTAATCAATATTAATAAGTGCATGCATCAAATATTAAACAATAGAAGCTACAAGGGCATTGGTATATTAATCAGCGCGCGGTAAAATACACAAGAGAAACAAATTGCTCAGTGGTAAGTAGTTTGGACTGTAAGTGAGGAGGTCAAGGTTCGAACCCTATCAGCATCATTGTTTTTTAATTAATTTTTACACTCAAAACTACGTAGTTTTGAGTGGTTCTCACCTAAGGGAGGGTTCTCACTTGATCCCTCCCCTATATATATATATGGATTATTTCTCAATGGGTATTACCTATCCGTGGGTATACTTAAAAAATGTGTAATTTACTATAAATACAATATTGAAAATAGGTGTATTGTACATCTCTTCCAACACTAAACATTAATTACTCGAAAAAAAAAAATGGCGGTGGATTGATGCTGGTCTTCATTAAAATTTAGTAATTACAACACCTTGGAAAAGTAAGTTTAACTGTACTAAAAGTATTCATTGAACTTTAATTTCTTTTGAAAATAATTACTTGATTTTTTTGTGGTGAGAATTGCTTGTTTTCAATTTTAATACAATTCGATATATAGATAATTTAATCGCTTATATATCATTTTTCCTCTAAACTTATCCAAAACGTTTGATTAGCTTCATAAACTTTTAAAGTGTTCTGATAGTTCCATCAATTTGCTGAAGTGTATCTTTAGCTCCCTCAATTTGCTTAAAATATAATCAATTAATTATTCGGTTGCAAAAAAAAAAAAACTAAGCTCCATACGAAATGTGTGTTGCATGTGCCTTGAAAAATTAAAATGCCCAAGATCGTCGTGGTATAAGGTTCTAATATAAGGGATGAGAAGTTTTACAGTTAAGGAAGCAAAAACGTGAAACACATCTTTTGCATATAGTTTACTTCTTTGCAATCAAGTGATTAATTGATTATGTTTTAAGCAAGTTGAGGCAGCTACAGGGACACTTTGAAAGTTCAGGGCTAATCAAGCTTTTTGAACAAGTTCAAAAGGAAATTGATATATTAAGCCTAATTTAATATTATATAAACTATAAGCACTAGATGAGGGGTTTGATGTTCAGTTCGATAAAAGTTCGGTCACGTTCAGTTCAATCAAGTCGAGCTTGATTATGATTTTTTGAGGTTCGGTTCGTAAAGGAATCGAGCTTGAGCATGGTAAAACTCGGATCGAAAGCTCATGAACATGCTCGGTTATCGATTTTTAAACAAGTTGATGAACAACCTCAATTATAATGTTCATGAACAGGCTCGTGAATAAGTTTGGATTGACTATTTTCTAATAATAGTATTTTTTATAAAAGGGAAAATGTAAAATTACGTAGTTTTGTATGAAACTTTAGTTTTGTACTGTGTAGCTTGTGAACATAATTAATGAACTATTCACAGGCAAAGTCCATGAACATAATTAACGAGGTTCTTACGAGCAAAACTCATGAACAAATAAGCAAGATGCTCGCGAGCTCCTCACGGTTAGATAACTTTCTTAATGACCAAGCTCGAATAGGATGTTCAGCTCAAATGGAGCTCGAGCTCGGGCTTGTACATATTTTTTCGAGTCGAGTATGAGCAAACCAAAGCTCGACTTAGCTCGGCCATGGATCTTGGATTCGCATGGTCCACTTCTCTGCGGTGAAGATATGGCAGATGAGCTTCATCCCGCTTAGTTCTCTCGGTATCTCTAGAGTCTCCGGACTGCTCCCCCTTCTCCACGCGCCTGCAGTCTCCTTTAACTTTGTCTTTTTCAGGCTCCTCATATCCTATAGGTCTGTCATAGTCATCATAGCGAACGGAAGTCTGTGCCATGGCCATGAGCTCCTCGAAGGAGCGAGGGAGCTTATAGAAGCACTTTTTTTTCAGTGGCTCACAAGAGGGAGCTAGGGCATCGTGTGTTACTTCCAAGTTTAGGCATTTGATTTGGGAGGCCAAGTGATGGAATCTTGAAAGAAAATTTACGAGCAGCTCCCTCGACCGTTGCCGCATGCTGTTGAGGTCTGAACTTATCTTTATCACCTTGGCTGCTGCCGTGAAATGGGATAGGAAGATATCTTTTAATAGATCAAAAGAGTCGATTGACTCAAAGGCCAGACCTCTGTACCAATCTTAAACGTTTGTGTATAGAATGGTGGGAAACACTTTCCACATTATGTCTTCATCCTTGGAGTATAAGTTGGTAGTACTCATGAATGAAGTAACATGATTGTTTGGATCTTCAATGTCGGAATAGAAAGTGAGCCTAAGAGTTTTCCAGTCTTTCAAGAAACGGGTGTCAATGATGTAATGCACTAGGGGAGTTTGTCTTAATGTTATGTTTCCTCCCATTAATCCACCTAAAGCTCACTTGTTGAAGAACCTTTGGATTTTTTACTCTAACAAATCTTCAAACTCTTGTAGAAAATATTAGGCACTAGTCGGACGAACGTGGTCCTTGAGAATTAATGGGGAATTAGTCGAAGATTAATCATATTTGTATTTTTATGTTTTGTTATATAAATGAAATTAAAATAGGTATTATAGTATCTAAAAATAGTAATATAAAACGATTTAATATAGAAAAACATAATTATTTGTAACGTATATCCTTAAAAACTTGTAAGAAAAATATTTCAACAATAATATTATTGAAACGAGTAAAAAAATAGTACTCATAAGTAATATAATTAACTGGAAACTATGAAATATTGTCCTTAAAATTTTCAATGATATCATAAAAACAAGTAGAGAACACAATTAAATAAAATATCTAAAAATAGTAAACAAATTTACTCAAAAAATATGCGATAATGTTTGAAAGTGAATTATAACAAAGAAAAAGATCGAATTTTACTAAAAATAGTGTGACAGTTAATCATGATAATAAAAAAATCGAAATAATAATAATAAAATATATTTTTTTGTTTTGATCACCATCCAAACGGTTCTCGAGCGGCCTTACGGCAGCCTAGACGGAAAAAAACGCTCAAGGGATCTAAGCGGAAAAAATCGAAATGCATTTTCGATTTTAAGTGTCTAGAAAGAGTTTAAAAAACCCACACAACCTTATTTTTTTTAACACTAGATAGCATAATTCTTAAATGTTTTTCAACTTATCTTAACAATATATATTTTTTTTATTTTATCTTAACAATGGCTTATACGTTTGAAAAAAAAATGGCTTATAACTATATCTTATAGTGCATGATTTTTTTAGAGAAATTTATTACATGCTGTTTTGCTATTTAATACAATAAAAAAATTGCAATTATTACCAAAAGCCAAAAGTCATGCGTTGGAAAGCTGATTTATTTCCGCATGTCATTTATTTGGATATTGGAAAATGGAAAGTATTAAAAAAAAACTTAATATCAAATAATTTAATTAAATCGTAGACCATTGGATTTTAATCTAATGGCTTATATTATAGTAACCATACATGGTGATAAAGTATAATCACCATTAAAGTGAACCCATATATATATATATGAATCAAAAGAGCAATGAATTAATGAGCCAAATCATGACAAAATTGTAACAATGAATCAGAAACAGAACTCGGTAATAAACTAAAAAAAAGAAGGGCAAGTGGATAAAGGAGAAGACTGTGCTAACACATGTGTCATCCCATTTGCTTGTCGCCGTATCCATTTGACTGAGTAAGAGTCATTTGATGTTAGAATCGATCGTATTTGAATAATCCTATCCCCAAATTCAGAATCATCCACAAAATTAGAATTTATTGCATCAATCAATTGTTTAGCATCAGATTCGAAAACCACATTCCTTATTTCATCGGCTTCTATCCATTGCATAGCCTGTAATAGAGCTTCTGCCTCACATTCTCGTGTTGTCGGACAACATAACAGACTCGCACATCTCCCCATTACAAACTGTCCATTTGCATCTCGTATTATTGCTCCCATTCCTGCACGACCATCAGCGTTAAAATATGCGGCATCAACACAACACGAGAGAAATCCTTCCGATGGTGGGTGCTAAGTCATGCAACCGGCAGATGAATTATTTCTTACTATTCTATTTCCGCTCTGCTGTTCTCTCGTACCAGTCCGATTCCTCAAGGCATTTGCTTCTGACCAATCATTAAGTACTGTGCAGGCATAAGCCACTATTTGATTTGTTGTGCGAATCTCATACTGCCAAAGACGAGTATTTCTAGCCTGACATAAACTCTAGAAGTGCATCAAAAATGTTTTCACTATTTTGAACATATATATTAATAACTAGTAAATATTAATTAATTTTTCTCACAAAAATAACCACTGTAAATAGTGCTTTATTGTTTTTAGAGAAGTAATTTTAAATATTGTATATGAATTAAAGTAAAAATTTGCAGATTATTCATAAATAAGAACTAAATTTTAACGGAGTAGATATCAAACCTCAAATTTAGTAAGCAGAGCTTCCGCTATTTACATAATTAATCTTTACATAATTAATATTTAAATCGCAGTTAATGTTTTTTTTATCCCTTTCCACAAATGTGTAATAGAAGTATATCTTTTTCAACAAATTCAACTTTTGTTGTAGAAAATCAATAATGATTTGCTTTTAGGTATTTGAATTGGGCTCTTTTAAAAAAAAAAGGTACTATTTGAATTTGGTTAGTAGTTTGGCAACTAGAAAATTGAGTGGCCTATATTTATTTTGAAGCAGAATAAAATTTCTAACTGGACATGTGTAAAAGTAAGAGGCGGAAACAAAAACTTCTAGAAGGAAAGGAACTTCCAAAATATTCCTACTCAAAAGTCAGTTATTGCATGGTTGTCAGTTACAGACATTTTTACACCGACGTTTCGCTGAGTCAGCTCACCCGAGTTTTCTAATGGATAAGGCCCGACTCTTAACCAATCCTAACTAACCATGGTTAAATAAATCCCCAATCTTCCTATATATTCCAATTCATCCTTCATCCAACAGAAAATATCACCATGGCTTCCATTTCTTCTATTCCCTCTCTCACTTCCTCCTCCGCTCATTTCTCCGGCATGAAATTTCCCGCCGATGGACTCCATCCTCTCCCCTCTCGTGTCAATTTCCGTCCTGTCCGTGTCTCCGCTGCCTGCGCCAACAGCACCGCCGAACGAACATCCTCCCGCATTGCATCGCCTGGATCGTTGTATGAAGTTTTAGAGATTCAGAACGGCGCCTCTTTTGGAGAGATCAAATCTGCTTATCGGAAACTGGCGAGAGTTTTACATCCCGATGTGGCAGCTGAAGGTGAAAAGGAGAACAGAGCTTACGAGTTTATGAAAATACAAGAAGCTTATGAAACTCTTTCCGATCCGGAGAAACGATCTGAGTATGATCGCTCACTGTTCCGGGAAGCGCGGCCGATGAGTAGTTCTCCGTATATGAAATCAGCGAGTGCAGCCACAGTAGCAAGTTATGCAGCAGGTTCAGGATTTTGCCGATCTTCTCGGAGGAGATGGGAAACCGATCAGTGCTGGTAGAGAAAATTGGGGGAAATTAAACAATCTGGTTTTGACAGAATTGTAATTAATTAGTGTTGATCAATAGATTAGGATAGCTTAGATTAATTATTTCAGCGTCGTCTGATTTGTGAGTATTAATGCATTTTAGTAATGCATGATGAAAGCAGGCGCCATTTTATAGCCTGTGTGAATTACAAAATTAAGGCCTTCAATTTTAGTACTTGTTATGTTGTTTTAGTACTTGTTATTTCAGTTCTATCTGTTAAATCTAGCCCAATTAAAAGGGTCTATTTACATATCTAACCCACTTTGTTTCAATATCACCAAATTAGACACTTTCATCCACTTTGGACAAGAATACCCATATTTCTATTCGATCCATTCTTCTTCTTCGATCAATTCTTCTTCTTCTTTCTTCTTCGATCGAATCTTCTTCTTCGTTCGATTCTTCTTCGTTCGATTCTTCTTCTTCTTTCTTCTTCAATCGGTTCTTCTTCTTCTTCGGTTCATGTTCTTCAATTTCTGATACCAATCGTTAGTGATTATTGAAGTATTATGTTCAAATTCCCGTAGAAATGGTATGTTTTTAGCTTATATACATGTTTTTCTTGCTAGTCTTGCCTCTTTCTTCATCTGTAATGGTATTGTTTCAATTTCCTCTATTTTCCACCATTTTCTGTCAATTTCCTCCATTGTTGTCACATTTATGACGAATTTGTCGCATTTCGTCACAAATGCGACACCACTTCATAAATGCAGCAATCGTTGTCGCATTTTGTCGCAAATGCGACAACTTGCTGTCGCATTTCGTTGCAAATGCGACAACCATTGTCGCAGATGCGACAAATCTTGTCGCATTTGCGACGAATTCGTCACAAATGCGACATCACAGCAATTCAATTGTTATATTTTTTTTTCTTTCTTATTTTTTAAGATTTCCTTCTCAATCCTCTTCCGCAGACACTAGTTCTTCAAAGGTTAAACGAAACAAAATCTCTTCTCTCTATAAACCACCGTCTTTTCGCCCGTTTGGGATGACGAGAAAGACATTCAGAATCTGAGAAAGAAGATGAATTGAAATAAGGGTATTCTTGTCCAAAGTGGATGAAAGTGTCTAATTTGGTGATATTGAAGCAAAGTGGATTAGATATGTAAATGGACCCTTTTAGTTGGGCTAGATTTGTAATTAGCCCATCTGTTTATTTGGCACAGTTCTAATTTTCAGCTGTTAGTTAGCTATCACTGTTTGCAGGTAGCTCATTGATTTGCTAACAGTATTTTTTTTAATCCTAATTAAATATTTATAATCTAACATTTGGAATTTGAAATGAAAAAAAAAACTACTAGTACCAGCCACATAACTGTTCTTTATTTTTTATAAGGTGAAAAAAAAGCTCATAGGTTTAGTTTGGTAAGATGTAATGGGCTTTGTAATGGAATACTCATTACATTAAAAGCCTAGTACAATGTTTGGATACGCTTTATAGTTTTATTAGAATGTAATGAAAATTCCATGACTTTAATTTTCCATGACTTTAGTTTGGTAAGAAGGGAGTGGGGAGGTCGGATCTGCCGGCTGGGGGCAGGGGCGGGGCAGATCTGGGCGTGGACGGTGCTAGGAAGGGCTTCGGGTCAGGCGGCTTGGGTGGATCGGCGCCTAGTGGGCAGGTGTCTGGCGGTAGAGGTAGATCGGCGCCTGGTGAGCAGGCGGGGGCTAGGCAAGGGGCGGTTGCGGGAGTTGGGGCAGATCCGATGCCGAGGGAGGTCGCAAGGGCCGGGGTAGGCGGTGTCGGTCTTGGGGAGGCTCCGCCGGCAGTCCAAGGGGAGCAAGGGTTGGGTGCGGGTGTGGGCGCCGGGGCAGTTCTAGAAGAGATGGGAGATGGGGCAGGCAGGAGTGCCGATGGCTTGCCGGCTGTCCAGGCGGGGGGCCTGGCATTCCAGGCGGCTGGGCAGGCCTGCCAGGCGGACGGCCAGGCGTTTCAGGCGGGAGGCCAAGCATTCCAGGCGAGCAGGCAGGCAGCCCAGGCGGGTGGCCAGGCATTCCCGGCGGATGGTTAGGCAGTCCAAGCGGCTGCGACTCAATTGGGGAAAATCTCCTGGAGAGATACTATGATGGGGGTGGCCGAGGATGAACCCGAGTTGGATGAGGAAATTGTAGAAGATGAATCTGATGAGGTCTATTCTGACTCTGATGCTGAGGACGGAGAGCAGGATGACCCGTTATGCCCGGTGATTAGGCTGTCCTCGGCAGATAAGCGCGCCCTTCGTTCCAAATGGAAGTTAGCTTTAATTGTAACTGTGCTTGGGAAACGAATCAGTTTTAACTATTTCACTCAGAGAATCCAGGCACAGTGGGCTAAGAAAGGGAAAGTCACCATTACTGACTTAGAGAATGACTATTATGTGATAAAATTTACTAGGGTGGAGGACTTCAATGTTGTTATTAATGGGGGGCCCCTATATCATTTCTAATCATGTTCTGGCATTAAGGCCATGGGTTCCTAATTTTAATCCTCATGACTGTTCAGTCAATAGGATCCTCACTTGGGTAAGATTCACGAGTTTACCTATTGAATACTATAGTGAAACCTTTCTTAACAAGGTTGGTGGTCTTGTTGGGAAGGTTCACTATGTGGACAAAACCACCATTGGGGCAGTGAGAGGTAAATTTGCCAGGGTCTGTATTGATATAGATCTTTCTAAGCCTCTTTTGTCTAAATTCTGCGTTCAGAATTCGACTTACTATATTGAATATGAAGGCATTCATAATATTTGCTTCGAGTGTGGTATGTTTGGCCATACTTTTGAAGGGTGCCCTAAGAGAGAAAAGCTGGTCGAATAGGTTATAGTAGCTGACAAAAATGGAGAAGCGGGAAATCAAGGTGAAGGGAGGACCTTTGGCCCCTGGATGCTGGCGAAGAGGTCAGTGAGGCGTAGGACTCATGCTACTGTTGTTCATAATCACCCTCCTGACATTAGCAAGGAGATGAATTCTCTACAGATTGCCCATGTGATCAAGGTAAGGCCCCCCAATTTAAAAGCTGGTTCTAGTAATGATACGGTTCTCGGATCTGGATCGAGATTTGGGGTCCTGTCAAATGAGCAGGCTCAGGAATCTGATCACTCAAGTGAGCATATGGAGCTTAGTATGCCGGGGTTAGAATCTGCTGAACCAAAGGCCAGTAAAGTTGAGACTACTAACCCCCTGTTCGAATCCAGAGTTAATGCTTTGGGAAGCTCATCGAATCATACCTTAGGTGGGAATAAGAAGCTCAATGAGGTTAGTATCCCGAAAACCCAGGTTGATATTTCAAATGGAAAGGTCATGGGGGTCAATAAACAGAGTATGAAAAAATAGAAAGGTATTCAGAAAAATAATCATAACTCCTTGGATAATTGGGAGAAAATGGGACCTGCTGGTACCTCCTCAAGGCTCTCAGGAGCCCCGAATAAATACCTAGCTTAGGGTGTTGGGCCTGTGGTCAGTAGTCTGCCTTTTTGATGGATTTCTTTGTTTGGAATGTTAGAGGTGCGGCTAGTAAGGCTACCCGTATCCATGTTAAAGATTTAATTAAACAATTTAACCCTTCTTGTTTTGCTTTGATGGAAACTAAGATTAGTGGAAGTAAAGCAGATAAGGTGGTTAGAAAGTTTAGTAATTGGAATTGTGTCAGATCGGAGGCTACTGGCCGAGTTGGGGGGATCTGGCTCTTCTGGAAGCCAGATCGTGTTCAGATTGACATTGTCAGCATGGATAAGCAATTTATCCATAGTAAAATGTGTCTTCCTGGTAATAAACCCTTCTTTATCACCTTTGTTTATGCTGACCCTATCATGGCTAATCGTAAAAGGTTGTGGGAGGTGTTGTATTCCATGAGTATAAGTATTTTTGATGCTTGGCTCGTGGCTGGTGATTTTAACGATATTAGTCTTCTGAGTGATCAAAAAGGGGGTGGGAACCACTATGTGAATAGGTGCCTCAACCATAAACAGAATATGGATTTATGTGGGCTTTCGGATCTGGGAGCCGCTGGTCATAAGTTTACTTGGAAGCACAATAATGTTTTTGTTCGGTTGGACAAAGTTTATACGAATATTGCGGCTATCAGTAGAATTCCCGAAGTGAGAGTATTAAATCTTCCCTTTCGCCATTTTGACCACTGTCCTATTTTAGCTCAGTTGGTTAAAAACCATCGGTCTAAAGGGGATAGACCTTTTAGGTACCAGGTGGCCTGAGAATCTCACCCTGAGTTTAAAAACTTTGTTCAGAATAATTGGCAGCCCCACTCCAATGTCCTCCTTGCTGCAGGTGAGTTTAGAAGAAATGTGATGGGTTGGAATAGGAATGTCTTTGGGCACATTATCAGAAGGAAGTATAAACTGCTTAATAGAATCGAAGGCATTCAACGTAATTTGGAGTTTCATTTTGATCATAATTTGAATTGTCTTCTAAGATCTCTTCAGAAAGAATTGGAAGCCGTGTTGAGGCAGGAAGAGTTCCTTTGGTTTCAGAAATCTAGGAAAGCTTGGATTAAAGATGGTGATCGCAATACCAGGTTTTTCCACCTTTCAACTATTATTAGAAGGCAGAGGAATCGGATTGATGCGATTAAAGATTCAAATAGAGATTGGGTCTATGAGGATGAGGACATTCGTCGCTTGGCCTTTAATTTTTACAAAGATCTGTTCAAAGAGGAAAGGGTGGATATGGATAAAGCTTTCTCTAGGATTTCCTTTCCTAGTTTGGATGAGGGTATGGTTCGGGATGCTTTCCATCCTATTGACCAGAAAGAGATTGATCTGGCCTTCTCTAGTATTGGTGCCACCAAAGCTCTGGGGATTGATGGTATTCCTGCCTGTTTCTACCACAAGCATTGGGATACCGTGAAGGAGGGTGTTTATAGTTTTATTAAAGGAGTGTTCAATGGTACGGAAGATATTAAGCTGGTGAATAAAACGCTCCTTGTCTTGATTCCTAAAATTGATAAACCCTCCTCCTTCTTACAAATGAGGCCGATTAGTCTGTGTAATGTGCTATACAAAGCTGTTACTAAAATTGTGGCAAATAGGCTCCGGTGTATTCTTCCTGATATTATCAGCCAGAATCAAGGCAGTTTTGTTCCTAGTAGACAGATGATGGATAACGTCGTTATTGCCCAGGAAATGGTTCATTCTATGAAAATTAAGAAGGGAAGGAAAGGTATTGTGGCTCTTAAGTTGGATCTTGAGAAGGCTTACGACCGCTTAAACTGGAACTTCCTTCTGGATAGTCTTAAGAAAGCTGGTATCCCGGATAACTGGAGGAGATTAATCGAGGCCTGCATTTCTTCCCCTGTTTTTCAGGTCCTGATCAATGGAGATATGTCTGAAGAGTTTTCTCCTTCCAAGGGCATCCGGCAAAGGGATCTTATGAGCCTTTTCTTATTTGTTATAGGTATGGAGAGGTTGTCTCACCTTATCCAAGAGGCTGTGGGTAATGGTGTTTTCCACCCTGTTTCCATCAACAAATTCTGTCCTCAGATTACCCATTTGTTCTTCGCAGATGACGTTATGATCTTTGTAGAAGGAAATGAAGAGCAAATTGGTGTGATTATGGACATTCTGAACTGTTTTTGTGCTGCTTCTGGCTAGAAGATTAACATCCAAAAATCCAGGATGCTTTGCTCTAAAAATATGAGTAAGAGTGTTTGCAATAAGCTTAGTGAAATTTCTGGTATTCCTTTAACTAGTTCTTTAGGCAAATATCTGGGGGTTCCCCTCCACAGTGACAGAGTTTCTAAAGCCTCCTTTAAAGAAACTATTGACAAAACTAGTGGAAAATGTGCTATTTGGAAAGCCAAGACTCTTTCTCTCGCTGGCCGTCTTACTTTAATTCAATCGGTCAATTGTGCGGTGCCGAACCACATTATGCAAGCGTGCAAATTGCCGGAGCCTGTTCTGAATGATCTGGATAAGATCAATCGGCATTTCCTTTGGGGGGATTCAACGGAGGGGAAGAAGATCCACCTGGTTCCTTGGAATGAGGTTTGTCAGCCTAAGAACATGGGGGGTCTTGGGATAAGACAAGCGAAAGATAATAACAAAGTGTTATTAATGAAGCTGCTATGGAGAATGTGGCAACTCCCCTCTTCTCTTTGGGTCCGTCTCCTCTGTGGGAAATATAGAAAAGATAGAATCTTTGGGGGGCCCAAAGAGAGAGTTGGTAATTGTTCTTTTCTCTGGAAAGGCCTTAGTTCTATCTTTTCAGAGTTATGCTCTTGGATTGGCTGGGAGGTGGGAAATGGCAAATCTATCAGTTTCTAGAATGACCCGTGGATTAGTGGTAAACCCCTTTTAGAAGAGTGTATTTCCCTTCCTCCTGATAATGTCCGCAATTGGAGGGTTGCAGATGTGGTGGATGCTGAGGGGGATTGGATTTGGGATAAATTTGCATCCTTTTTTAATCTGGATATTCTCCTAAAAATCAGAGGAGTTAAGATTAGTAATATGGAGGAAGATAAGGATAGGCATTGTTGGGCGTTGACTAATAACGGTGCTTATACCTGTAAATCCGCTTATGAGGCTTTCAATCAGAATGGGGCGGGATCCACCTCTGATGTCTGGAAGAGTGTTTAGGCTTTAAAAGTTCCCTACCGTATTAGAAGAATTCTCTGGCTTGGGGTCAAAAATAGGTTGCTAACTAATTCAGAGAAGAACAGACGACATCTGGTGGATTCCGGTGTTTGTAGCAGATGCAGGGGCCATGTGGAAACTCTTTGTCATGCTCTTAGGGATTGTACTAAGAGCAAGCAGGTGTGGTCAAAAGTTCTTCCTCATCATGTGCTCTCAAATTTCTTGGCCCACTCTGATGTTGACTAGTTTGCTGATGGCGTTAGTGGGAAGCTGTTGGCCAACCTTGAACATGGTAATATTCTCTTTGCAATTGTCTATCACCAGATTTGGAATTGGAGGAATGTGGAGATTTTTGAAAGGAAAATTATTGCTCTTCCTAATTTGGAAGGTTTCTTCTTGAAAAAATGTTCTAATATTTTGGCCAGTTTCAAAGGTGATGGCCTTGCTATTTATACCCAAAAGAGGAATATTCATCTCCTTGGTTGGTGTAGGCCTAGAGAAGGGGAGGTTAAATTAAACACGGATGGTTCGTGCCTTAAATCCGGTAAAATCTCGGCAGGAGGGGTTCTTAGGGATGATGGAGGCGCTTGGCTGTCTTGGTTTGTTCACAACTTAGGCATGGGGTCTTCCTTTTCAGCTGAGCTTTGGGGATATTTTCTGGCCTAAGGTTGGCAAAGAGTCTGGGGTTGAATAAACTGCGGGTTGAATCGGACAACCATGAGGCCATCAAAATGATTTCCGATAATAATGCTATTTGTCTTAATAGCCGTAATTTAATTAAAGGCATTAGAAGTCTTTGCTCTTCCTTTAACGTCATCAGTTTCAGCCATGTCTTCAGAGAGCAAAACAGGGTTGCAGATTGTTTGGCTGCTGATGGGCATGAGCGGATGTTAGGCGTCGCTACCTTATCTTCTCCTCCTGATTTCTTATCTTCTCTTCTTTTGGAAGATGTTATGGGGGTTAGCTTCCCTAGGCTATTCCCAGGTTAATTCTTCGGTTTTTTGTTTGTTTTTTTCTTTCCTGTTTCTACCCAAAAAAAAGAGAGTAAATAGAAATTTATGATTATACATAGTAAAACAAACATGATAATGTAATGGTAATTACATTACATCAATTGTAAAATTTTACTAACCAAACGTGGTAATGTAATGGTTATTCCATTCCATTACATTACAACATTGATTACATTACAATCTTGATTACATTACATTGCATTACAGCGTACCAAACACACCCTTAATATTTATTAAATTGTCATCTCAACGACTAATATTATCATCTACATTGGGTTATTTTAAAACAGGTCATAAATATATAATTATACGTAATAAAAATTAAAAAATATAGTATAATGTATCTTATACGAGTTGGATAAAAAAATTCAAATATTTCGCCAAATTTAAAAACATTAATCTCTAATTAAATTTTTTTTAAGTAACAACTGATATGCAAGAACAAAATACATATGTTTTATAATGATATCAGAAATTGACTAACTTACCAATATTATGGGTAAAATTGCTCTTAACTTTCGACATTAACAATAAAATTACATCATTTTAGACATTAAAAATAAATTTGTTTCTGGTGATAAACGTTAAGTTAAGTGTATTTTTTTCCACCTTATTCTTATTTTTCATATATTAATTTCAGACTATATATCTTTTAATGTGGATAAGTAACATTTAATACTTAGTTGAGTATTTAGGAACCTTCTAGAGCTAAAAGAAATTCACCAACTAACCACAATTTTGGTGTGCATGGGACAGGGATGGATATAGGGGATTGATGGTTGAAAAAGTTTATTGTACATGTGCTTTAATCTCAGATCATCTCCAATGGTTCATACTCACAACCATTTAATATATATGCCAGTCATTCATTTAATAAACTTCATTTTATTAAACTAGCTAACTTTAATGATTAAATTCTATAACCATTCAATCACAAAGGATCCACCAATTAATTAAAACCAATCATATTATTTTAAAAATAATATATATATATATATATGGGGTTGTTCTCAATGGTGAGTGTTGTCTTCCGAATGGACTCTAGCAAGTGCACTAGATACAAGTAATAAAGTGATAAGTCAAGTATCGTATCCACAGGGATTGATGACCAAAGTTTATGAGAAATACTTTGTGAAGAGGGTGCTCGTAGTGTGTGATTCTTTTGTATTGACAGATGTTGATAGTTGTGACGACTAATGACTAAACAAGTTGCTTTACGTGTGAAAATGATTGCTTGATAATGATAATAAGGAGAACAGGCTAAGCACAGCGGGACAGGTTACTGCAAGCTTCACAACAACCAAACAAATCACGAATGATGCAACTGAAGCTAAGGTTTCTGTTTTAACTCTCACTTAAGTCAACTCTCGTGTGTTCTTAAGATTCTAAGATTTACTAAAACCCGTAGCGTCCTAAAGGTTTGTTCTTTCTTGCATTAAGATTGAAACAGCATTTCTTATGAGAAAACCCTTGATAAAACCACCTAACATTTCTGCTTCGGGGTTGGATGTTTGTTAGAGAGTTCGGTGAAGATGAAAGCAGTTTCCTATCATTCATCTAACACAAGAATACATGCTCGAGCATTTAAATGTAAAGCCTCAACAAACACTTCATGCATTAACATCATTCATTAATTGCTAGACTTGGAAAAAAAACTTACATTACCGGCCCCGACTGGCCGAGCCCATTCAAAGGGATTACTCACTCATACGGGCGAGTGAGCAATCAGATAGTTCAAAGCTCTGAAACTCCATTTATGGAGCTCTAAAAACTTTTACAAAGTCTATCTTTTGTGTCCAACAAAATGCGATCCCTTCCCTTCCTTTCTACCTCTATTTAAAGGAAAGGATAGGGACTAAAACGGAACTAGAAAAGTATCCGCACAAAATATATTACAAAACAAAGTCAATCAGTTCAGAAATCTAAAAATTGCTAAAAGTGGTTGAAGATCATTTTGACCCTTGAACACTCAAGGGGTGAGCTTTCTTTTCATCTTGTTACTTTACGCCTGCACTTATCCGCCTTTCTGCCAGCAGCTACTGTCGTACCTGCTTCCCGTCTAGTCGCTGTCCATCATCAGGGGTTCCGGTGTTTGACCGCTGGATCAAAGAATGGCATAATCTCCTCTTGGTTGTGCGAACAGGCTGCTTCCAGTCTATTCGGCTAAGTCTTTCCTTATCTGCATAAAAACACCAATAAGACCTTCTTTCATGTACTAAAACACTACAAACACCCTTAATTCATTATAATTAACCCCTTTTAAATGTAGTCAATTTCATGCCTAACAGTGAGCACTAAATTATCTCCATATATGGTGAGTGTTTAATAGCCATTGGATCAAGATCTAGTGGTCCATGATTTAAGTTGTGATTTAATATTAAAATTGGGTTTACCTGATGACATGTCAGTTGTAACTTGGAATATTGTGCTTTGAAAAACGTTTTCTATTTCCTCAAGATATAACCAACTTCCAAGAAATAAAAAATTTTTTCCCGGATGTTTTTATTTTACATAAGAAGACGTCTTCTTTTAAGTAATTTTGTATCCGTCTAATCAATGTTATATGCATGAAATCTTAATAAATGATTATTCATTGGGAACACAAAAAGCTTGACATTGAGAATGTACAATATTATTTATGATAACCAAATACAACATTAATGGTGTTCTAATTAATGGTGTTGTCCCCCTATTTATTACCTTAGAATTGTAAGCTCAATTTATAAATTTCTAGAATTGTAAACTCAATTTGTAAATCCTTAGGATTCCAAAATCAATTTGTAAATCCTTAATTTTTTTATTTCTTTAAGCATTCATTTATTTATAAACAATCAATAAACTTATATATTCTCATGCCACACTAATGACAATAATAAATGTCTAATGTCATCCATTTGGATGTCGTATTAAATACTACTCCCTTCATGAAATTGATTTATATCCTCACACAAACATAATGTAACGTAACGTAAATATCACTGAACAGAAAACTTTACGGAACTCAAACATCACTGAACAGAAACATTACTAAACAGAAACATTACTGAACTAAAATATTACTGAACTGAAACATCACTGAACTGAAATATTTTCAATTGAAACATCACTGAACTGAAACATCACTGAACTGAAAGATTACTGAAACATTACTGAACTGAAACATCATTAAACTGAAATATTACTGAACTCAAATATTACTGAACTGAAACATCACGAAACTGAAACATCACTGAGCTGAAACATTACTGAACTCAAACATTACTGAACTGATACGTTACTAAACTAAAACATTACTGAACTGAAACATCACTCAATTGAAACATTACTGAACTGAAACATCATTGAACTAAAATATTACCGAATTGAAACATTACTAAACTGAAACATTACTGAACTGAAATATTACTGAACTAAAATATTACTGAACTAAAATATTACTGAACTAAAACATCACTGAACTGAAATATTACTGAATTGAAACATCACTAAATTGAAACATTACTGAACTAAAAGATTACTAAACTGAAACATTACTGAATTGAAACATCACTGAACTGAAATATTACTGAACTGAAATATCACTGAACTGAAACATTAATGAACTTCAAGATTACTAAACTGAAACATTACTGAACTGAAACAACACTAAACTCAAGTATTACTGAACTGAAATATTACTGACTTCAAAAATAACTGAACTCAAACATCGCTCAACTGAAACATTACTGAACTGAAACATTACTAACCTGAAACATTACTAAACTAAAACATTACTGAACTAAAACATCACTGAACTGAAATATTACTGAACTGAAATATTACTGAACTAAAACATCACTGAACTGAAATATTAATGAACTGAAATATCACTAAACTGAATCATTACTGAACTAAAAGATTACTAAACTGAAACATTACTGAACTGAAACATTACTAAACTCAAATATTACTGAACTGAAATATTACTGAACTCAAACATAACTGATCTCAAACATCACTCAACTGAAGCATTATTAAACTGCAACATTACTAAACTGAAACATCATTCAACTGAAACATTAATGAACTGAAACACTAATGAACTGAACGTTACTGAACTGAAACATCACTGAACTGAAATATTACTAAACTAAAATATTAATGAACTAAAACATCACTGAACTAAAATATTACTAAACTAAATATCAATGAATCAAAACATCACTGAACTGAAACATCACTGAACGGAAACATCATTGAACTGAAACATCACTGAACGAAAACATCACTGAACTGAAATATCACTGAACTGAAATATCACTGAACTGAAACATCACGAAACTGAAACATCACTGAGCTGAAACATTACTGAACTCAAACGTTACTAAACTAAAATATTAATGAACTGAAACATTACTGAACTGAAATATCACTCAATTGAAACATTACTAAACTGAAATATTACTAAACTGAAACATTACTAAACTAAAACATCACTTAACTGAAATATTACTGAACTGAAACATTACTGAACTGAAACACCACTGAACTGAAACACCACTTAACTGTAATATTACTAAACTAAAATATTGCTGAACTGAAACATGAAATATTACTAAATTGAATATGAGTGAACTGAAAGATTACTGAACTGAAACATCACTGAACTGAAATACTACTAAATTGAAACATTACTCAACTGAAACATTACTGAACTGAAACCTCACTAAACTGAAACATTATCAAATTGAAACATTACTAAACTGAAATATTACTGAACTGAAATATTACTGAACTAAAACATCATTAAACTGAAATATTACTGAACTGAAACATCACTAAACTAAAACATCATTGAACTGAAACATCACTGAACTCAAATATTACTAAACTGAAACAATACTGAACTGAAACACCACTGAACTGAAATATTACTAAACTGAATATCACTGAACCAAAACATCACTGAACCGAAACATCACTGAACTAAAACATCACTAAACTTAAACATTACTTAACTGAAATATTACTAAATTGAAATCTTACTCAACTGAAACATTACTGGACTAAAACATCATTGAACTGAAATATTACTGAATTGAAACATTACTAAACTGAAACATTACTGAACTGAAACATTACTGAACTGAAATATTACTGAACTAAAATATCACTGAACTGAAATGTAATGTAAGTAAAGTAACGTAATAAATATAAACTCAATTTATAAATCATTTGGATTGTAAGCTCAATTTATAAATTCTTAAGATTGAAAGCTCAATTTTTAAATCCTTAGTTTTTTATTTCTTTAATCTTTCATTTATTTATAAATATTTATTGAGCTTACAATTCCTAACGTAACATAATAAATATAAGCTCAATTTATAGATCATTAGGATTGTAAGATGAATTTGTAAATTCTTAGGTTTTTTTATATTTTATTTATAAACAATTATTGAGCTTATAATCCCTAACACAATGTAACCTAACATAACGCAAGTAACGTAATAAATATAAGCTCAATTTATAAATCCTTAGGATTGTAAGCTCAGTTTATAAATTCTTAGGATTGTAAGCTCAATTTGTAAATCCTTAGTTTTTTTATGTCTTTCAATTTTATTTATTTATAAACAGTCATTGAGCTTACAATCCCTAACGTAACGTAACCTAACATAACGTAATAAATATAAGCTCAATTTGTAAGTCCTTAGGATTGTAAGCTCAATTTATAAATCCTTAGGAAGTTCAATTTATACATCCCTATGATTGGAAGTTCAATTTATGTTTCAGTTCAGTGATGTTTCAATTTATGTTGCAGCTGGCTGACAGTGATCCCAAAGAAATCAAGGATATCTCCCATCACTTGGGGAAGAGGAAGACGGAAGCCCCTTTTGACGTGGCTTCTATACACAGAAAGAAATCCCCTAGGGGGACAGGCGGGACGCTGGTGGGCATTCGCCAATATGATCTCATAGTTCTTCATCCACGGATAACGATCCGCCAAATTGGCAAGATCCGTGGGACTCATACGAGATGAAGTGATCTCCGCACGGGGCCCCTTTTTCATAGTTGGGGTCGAAGAAGAAGCCTCCATCCCCGAAACAGTTCTAGAATTTACCACCGGAGCAACAGGGGCTGCATTGGCGAAAGAATTCTGGGTTTCTGCAAACCCAAAACAACGATTCCTACGCTCCCTCACGACAGTACGTAATTCCGACAAATCGCAACTCATAGTACTCTCAGAAGAGTTCGTACTCTCAGAGGAATCTAAACTAAGTGAATAATTAGTGGAAGTGGTTAAATTGAAGAGCTCAGTAGTAGAACCGGAAGAAGAACTCATAAAAGCAAGACGTCAGATAAATGGACGGAATGTAAAGACCAACTTACATGAAAATTCGAAGATAAAAAGCTTCAGATACTCGAAGTTCTTGACACATGGAGAGCTCTGGAAAAATGTAGGTGAGAATCAAAAGCTTTAGCAAATGGGAGAGTAAAACGGAAGAGAGAGAAAGAGGGAGTTTTAGAAGAAAGGCGCCACTTACCTCGAGCGTTGTGTCCATGACACCTGTCACTCGGTGAATGGCCTGGGACAGAGCAGCCATCAATATGACGCCTGTTTACGGCACACCAGGAAGATCAAAAGCCCTAAAAGACTTAGCGGTATTTTAAGGGGGGCTTCTGATAACATCCAGATATTATTTACGGGACTAAAAGAGCAATTGACCAAACGACCGCATATTAAGATAATCAGAAAAGCTATGGCGTATCAAGTAAGTCACCTGGATGGCGGATCACATGGATTCCTCCATACGCCATCCGTAGTCAAACATACGGGAGACCCGCCATCATGCCTCGATTCGCCCCCTGAACGGCTGAGCCGATTCCCAATAAAGGCAACTAATAACCCATTAATGAGCTAACGGTCATGCTTGAATAAGATTAGTAACCGCCATTAAAAGGTATTAATGGAGACTTTATAGTTACCAAGAGTTACAACTACACGACTATAAATAGCTTGCATCCCAAGCTATTGAGGTACACATTCACGCTCTCCTTAATCCTACTTTGTGCATACAGTTTATCCTACTACATTATACTGACTTTAGCATCGGAGCTTCCCCCCGCCCCAATGGCGCCCCCCGCAGGGAAGATCACCGATCAAGAATTCACCACCAGTCATCAAAGCATAAACGACACATCCGAGCAGCGTGAGGAGAGGGTCCGTATATGCTCAATGCCGAATCTCAGATATCTACTTATGTTATCATCTAATAACATGTGGATAACCATCTACGACACATGGAGCAATGAGGACGTCTCAACAACATCGTAACTGCCACTAACACGTGGACCAATAGGAAGGAGCTCTGAATCCGTAAGATGTCAATCCTTATAATCACGACTCTAATTATGGGGATGACATTTTTTCCTGCCAAATCTCATTAGGCCTATTAGAGGATAATCTCCATTGCCATCCTTATATGTGTCTCGAGTCATTATTAGGATGTACAAACTAATGAACTGGCAAAATTACCCCTGACACCTTATAAATAGAAAAAATAGTTGTGCAACAAAAGGTACAATCAATACAGAATTGTAAATATATTTTATTTATCATTTTATTTCTCTAAACGCTGCCAACTTAAACATCAGAATGAATTCGTGGATTTTGGATTCTTTATTTTACTTTCTTTCTCTTACCTCAAGATATTGCAATCTTAAATCATAGTTAGGAATGATAAGATACATTATATTTGAAGATGAGTACTAATTAAATTAAATGACCATTGGCTATTTTTTTAAAGTTATTTTAGAAACATATTTTCAAGAATTAACCTTATTGCGTATGTATCGGGCCAAGATTTCCGGTACAAGATTGGTCGTGTTTTCAGAACGGCAAAAAGGATCCTAGGCCTTATTTTGTTCATTTTTTGTTATGTTTTGATTTTTTATTTGAATAAATTACGTTTTTGATTTAAACATAAAACTTGATTAATAGAATGTTGTTTATTTTATTTGTGTTCAGAATTGGTATTTTTTTTATAATTTGAAAACAATTTTTAATGCATAATGTAGCTATAATGTAAAAACTTTATTTTAAATTATAAAAATACAAAGAAAACGTACAAAAATAATGTCTCTAGTTTGTCCAATTTATATACAGAGGCATATGGTTTAAAAGTTTATAAATAGAAGTATGTGGTATGATTTAATTTACAAAGCAATGTATTTCAAATTGGCGCTATTAAGTTTTGATTACAACCAATGACATTTATCTTGAAAGAAATTATTCTTATAACAAAACATGACATCTCTCTCAAAACGCAACTCCCTAAATCGAAACTATAAATAATATGGTGCAAATTTTACGTTTTACTAATTTCACAGTTTATGAAATAAATTGATATTTAAATTTAATTTACACCGCTGTAAATATAATTTTTATGTATGTGTTTTGTCAATATGTAAATATAATTTAAAATAAAATAAAAATGCTATTGGTTGCCTTATAACTTATCAATGTAATTTGAAATACTTTATTTTGTAAAAAAAATATCATAATACATACCTCTACAGTAGAACCTCTATATAGGAATACTCTATATTAGAATAACCTCCCAATTGTTATACAAAAGTTTGGTCCCAAGTGCTGAGAGTCTTTGTTATACCAACCTCTATATAGGAATAACCTCCCAATTGTTATACAAATAGTCCGGTCCCAAGTGTATTCCTATATAGAGGTTTTACTGTATTTGCAAACTTTTAAAAAATATACTTCTGTTTGTAAATAGGGAAACTATAAGCATTTTTTTTTACTTTGCCCAAATTATAATTTCAAAAACAGATAAAATAAATAACACATTTTTAACTAAGTTAGATGTTAACAAGCAGGGGCAAGACCAGTCCAGAGTTCAGGGAGGCCAGATACCCCCTGGCTATCGGCTCTGCCCTTGAGTATCGATAGTTTACCTCTTCTAGCCTCATTAATGTTGGGTTATATTTAACATATATATGTAGTATTTATATCAAGGGACAATTACAAAACTAGCACCTTTTAAGGTGTTAGTTTTCTTTTCTAACTCATTTTGAAAAACAAACCAAAACTAACACATTTCAACAAGTAACTTCCAAGTTTACCCTCGTCTTCTTCCTTAACATAATTGTGTGTCTTTGTCTTTCCTCCTCACTCTCTTTCTCGCGCTCTCTCTCTCTCTAAAGAACAGAACAATCTACAGAACAACTACGAATACTACAACAATCAATCCAACACACAGTTCATATAACAAAATTTCTATAGTCATATAAGTTTTCATTGGGTTTTAGTTTCATTGAAAATATTTAAAACTTAGTCCATTCATCGTTAAGGTGAACGGCGAACAGAAGATGAGGAAGAAGGCGACCTTTTTTTTCCGGCAATCTCGTCCCAATATATATTGTTTCTCTTCTTTTTTCATGTTTTTCCTGATCGTGCGAACCCAAAAAACAGTGGCATTGTTATCTGAAAATGGATTTTGGTTGGAATATCAGTTTCAGATTTTTTCCCGACAGTGTCGATATCTGTAGATATTTATCGATATCTGTAGATATCTGTAGATATTTGTCGATATCTATCGATATCTGTAGATATTGTATTTGTCGATATGTGTTGTCGATATCTATAAATACATATCTATAAATATCTACAGATATCTACAAATATCTACAAATATCTACAAATACATATCTACAAATATCTACAGATATCGACAGATATCGACAGATATCTACAGATATCGACACTGTCGGAGAAAAATCTGAAACTGATATTCCAACCAAAATTCATTTTCAGATAACAATGCCACTGTTTTTGGGATTCGCACGACCAGGAAAAACATGAAAAAGGAAGAGAAACAATATATATTGGGACGAGATTGTTGGAAAAAGGGTCGCCTTCTTCCTCCTCTTCTGTTCGCCGTTCACCTTAACGATGAATGGACTAAACTTTAAATCTTTTCAATGAAACTAAAACCCAATGAAAACTTATATGATTGTAGAAATTTTGTTATATGAACTGTGAGTTGGATTGATTGTTGTAGTATTCGTAGTTGTTCTGTAGATTGTTCTGTTCTTTAGAGAGAGAGCGCAAGAAAGAGAGAGAGAGTGGAAAAGACAAAGACACAGAGTTATGTTAAGGAAGAAGACGAGGGTAAACTTGGAAGTTACTTGTTGAAATGTGTTAGTTTTGGTTTATTTTTCAAAAGGAGTTAGAAAAGAAAACTAACACCTTAAAAGGTGCTAGTTTTGTAATTCTCCCTTATATCAATTGTTCAAAATTGTTTAATTAGTTTAATATGTTTGTTTAAGGTTAAAGGTTATGAGTTCAAACCCACCAAACTCATTTTTACTTTATGATATTTTTATTTACAACACTCATTTTACTTTATAAAATAAAAGTTTTATTTATTTGAATTTTAAAATTATATTCAAACTATTTATTTTCATAACACTTTTAAACTCATTTTTTTATTATATCTACCATTTTAAAGAACTTACTATATATTTTTTCATAAAAAATCAATTTTTTATTTTTGAAATTCAAAAAACTTAATTTCTAAATTAAAATTTAATTATAAAAATTATAAAATTTATAACTAATAAAAAATATAAAAATGTTATAATTTTTATTAAACACACTAGAACGGCGAAGTTTCAGCGTGTTGGAGACTAATTTTTTTACCCAGTCTGTTATTACTCCCAATCGCATGACTAAAATTAGCTCTCCATATCTAGATTAATGGCTCCACCACTGTTAACAAATAATTACTTTGACAAACAAGAGACTAATGCAACCAATAATAAATAATAAGAAGTTTAATATGTCTAAATAAAAGATAAAAGAAGAAAATTTATTGTGCCTCATTTTTCTATCTCCTTAATTGTTTCTCGCCAAATTTATGATGCATGACATAATTATCGTATTTATAATGCTTAAAAATATGATAATTATATCACACGTCATAAATTGGATGGAATACAGATAAAAAAGATAGAGGAACATGACATAATTATCATACTTATAAGTATGATAATTATATCACGCGTCATAAATTGAATGAAATACAAATAATAAAAAGATAAAGAAATAAAAATAACAAATTTTCTTTAAAAATATAAAAAACTTACTACTCTTTCCATTTCACTTTACAAAACATGCTAGCAAATTAATTTTTTCCCAAATAAAAATCGTCATAGTTTTCCAAAAATTTAAATTTTAAATTTTTGTTCTGATTCATGTATTTTTTTTAACATTCCAATGCTTATTCTCCAATAATTACACGATAGAGAATTTTTTTTAGTTAACCAATGTAAAGTAATTAATTTGACTTTATATTTTTTTTTGAATAAATTTGACTTTATATTAATTGTATTTGTTTTATATAGTTTGTCTAATTTCTCGGTTCGAGACTCGTTAGACACTCTTTAGATGGACTCACTCTCAATTAAAACATTATAGATACGTTAGGATTCGAACTCAAAATCTAGTTTAAACGACTTAGTACTTTTAATAATTCAAATCAACTTTAATTGATCATTAATTGTATTAATTAATTTGTGTGAAATACCTCATAATCAAATATATAATTGACGGTAATAAAGTAAAAAATAAGAGATGAAGTTAGTATGCTTTTTGGTATTTAGAAATGTTTTTCCCCTTCCTTAATTTTTAGTCTTCTTTTTTGTGCATTATCTATTTACAGGTCAGTGATGCTTAGCTTACACGTCGACAACAACACTAATTCAGCACGGCGACACACATATTTGAATTTAAGACTGAAAATCATCAAACGGAATACGGACCATTAACTATTTTTTCATTTTGGAATGGGAATTTATATTCTTCTTCTTCTAGTCATTTTTCTTCTATCAAATTATTGACTATTACATAATACAGTAATTCCTTCCTTCTATGACATATTAGCTTACGATATGCCTCTTTGCCTTAAATATATTATTCTTTTTTAAATTTCATTATATGAGTGCTGTAACTTTTTTTTTTTTTTTTTTACAATTTCTTCCTTCTACTTAGTTGTTTATTATCACTAATAACTATCAAATGTTAATACATTTTACTTAAAAAAAATAGTTATATATATATATATTATTTTGAATAAAAATAAGTAAAAAAATAATTAAAAGATACTAATCGAGGTAATTCTTAAAAGTTGGTTATAGTTTAGTTCAATTGTTAATTATTGTTGGTAATTATGATGAGTGGAGTGAAAGAGTAGGAGAAGGGTGTACAATAAGCTCTTCTATACGTAGCCCCAAATTTAATTGGTCCAATTTTTTTATCATACAAATCTAAATAAATTATTGTTATTAGTTATTATGTGAAAAATTAAATGAAGGTTAATTTATCCAGAAAATTAACGATCTAGGAGTCTTAAGGGGTCTAATTTTTTATTACGATTATTATACAATATCTAATTTAATTATTTTTATTATGTTAAAAATCAAGTTAAAAAGATTTTGGTGTTTCATTTTGTAGAAACTTTATTATTATATGAAAGTATTAATTTTTTTAATGAATAGAGCCCGTTTTTTTTTCATATAGCACATGGTTGTAAAAATGTTTAAGATGACCCTAGGTGGACTCCGGATCCCATGGTTGAGGGGCTGAGTTTAGCCTGCATTTGACAGCAAAGAACAAAAATCCATAATTAATGTAATAATCAAATTTCTATTTATTCTATTTTACTCTTAATGTTCATAGCAAAAAAATAAATTTACCCCTCTCGTTGGTAAGTTGGGTCAATTTAAAAAATATTTCATCAAACTACATTCTCAGTTATGAATCTTATCATCTACATTCATATGTGCGTCATTATATAACTAATTAATAACAGATCACAAACATATAAATATACATGAAAAAAATTATTTTTTTTTCTATATTTCGTACAAGTTTAACAAACAATGATTCAAATATTTTTTTATCGGATTCAGAATGAGGTTGAATCGGAACTGAAATATTTCAAATAAAATTTGTTGAATCACAATCAAAATTAAAAAATAAAGTTCAAATAAGTATATTTTTAGACCCCGATTCATAAATTTTAGATCCAATTCATAAATTTGAACTCTAAAAAATATATCCTCAACTCTTAATTTATAAATCCCAGTCCTAAAAATATATTAAAAATAATGATTTCCTTAGTTTAATATAATTCAAATAATAATTTGACATAGTTATAAATAATTTTTAAAAACTGCGTTTCTATGTAAATTTTCCAATATTAAGTATCAAAACTCATCAATAAAAGATCCAACAATTAAAAAATTTTATAATGAAATCAGAAAAAACTTCTTCCTCCTCAACCATCTACCATGACTGGGAGGCTCCAATCATGAGTCATGACGAATTGGGACAGAACTATGGTTGGAGAACCGCATCCTAAGGTTTTCTGACGAGCTGAAGGGTTAGCCGACCCTCCTCCCTCAGCTCCGTCCCTACTTCTAAAGAATAGTTTGATGATGTTTCAGTAAAAAAAAAAAAGTTTCATAATCCTAACCAAAGTAAAAATGTAGATATGTACAAAAGAAACAATCAAACTATTAAGTGGGAAGTAATTTGGCAACAAGAAGATTCAGTGGGCAACTGTAAGTAATTAGAGAACTATATCTTAAATTATTTTCAACAAATTCAAGTTGTTATTGTAAAATATTTTTTTGATTTTAATTATTTTAACTTAGAAGATTCAGTGGGCAATATTTTTTTGAAGCATAATAAATTTTCTAACTGAATTTATGTAAAAATAAAAGGACTAATATACAAATAATCCCTTAAACTTGTCTAAATATTGCAACTGCTCCCTCCAACTTTCAATTGTAACAACTTACCCCTCAAACTTATCCAATTGTAACAACTTACCCCTTAAACTTGTCCAATTGTAAAACACAACCCCAATTGCTGACATGGACTGCAATTGAAGAAACACGTGAAATACAAAATCTGCAATGCTCGTGTAGTATGATAATCAGATCTTTGACGTAATACGAATCCGGGGAAACTTTTTTACGGTTGCTTCAAATACGGGATAAAAAAAATTCCCAATTTGGGGTTATGTTTTATAATTGGACAAGTTTAAGGGGTAATTTGTTACAATTGAAAGTTGAGGGGGACAGTTGCAACATTTGAACAAGTTCAGGGGTTATTTGTGTATTAGTCCAAAATAAAATATTACTACGCGGATACAAAAGCTTCTAGAGGGAAAGAAACTTCCAAAAGGTTCCTACTCAAAAGTCAGTTATTGCGTGGTTGTCGATAACAGAATTTTTACACCGACGTTTCGCTGAGTCAGCTCACCCGAGTTTTCTCATGGATAAGGCCCAACTATTAACCAATCCTAACTAACCATGGTTAAATAAATCCCCAATCTTCCTATATATTCCAATTCATTCTCCTTCCATTTCAATTCATTCTTCCAATTACTCCAACAGAAAATATCACCATGGCTTCCATTTCTTCTATTCCCTCTCTCACTTCTTCCTCCACTCATTTCTCCGGCAAGAAATTCCCCGCCGATGGAATTCATCCTCTCCCCTCTCGTGTCAATTTCCGTCCTCTCCGTGTCTCCGCTGCCTGCGCCAACAGCACCGCCGATAGAACATCCTCCCGCATTGCATCGCATGGATCGTTGTATGAAGTTTTAGAGATTCAGAACGGCGCCTCTTTTGGAGAGATCAAATCTGCTTATCGGAAACTGGCGAGAGTTTTACATCCCGATGTCGCAGCTGAAGGTGAAAAGGAGAACAGAGCTTACGAGTTCATGAAAATACACGAAGCTTATGAAACTCTTTCCGATCCCGAGAAACGATCTGAGTATGATCGCTCGCTGTTCCGGGGAGTACGAGCGCCGATAAGTTCTCCGTATATGAAATCAGCGAATGCAGCCACAGTAGCGAGTTATGCAGCAGCTTCTGGATTTTCCAGATCTCGTCGGAGGAGATGGGAAACCGATCAGTGCTGGTAGAGAAAATTGGGGGAAATCAAACGATCTGGTTTTGATAGAATTGTAATTAATTAGTTAATCAATAGATTAAGATTAGGATAGCGTAAATTAATTAATAATTAATTAATTCACCATCGTCTGCATTGTATATAGTCCAGACTGGTGTTGTATCATGAAAGCAGGCGCCATTTTTGTAGCTTGTTTCAATTAGAAAATTAAGTCCTTCAGTTATACTTTTTGTGTTTTTGAGGTGGGGGAATTGCAATAAAAGCAAAGATCTGTACTAGTTAAAAATGAAATGTCAAATCAACTTGAATAGTCTCGTCGAAATATCTATAAAGTATTTTACTGAATTGAATTTATTTTTAAAATATATGCAATCTAGTGGTAGTGGTAACTGTCGAGTGTCGACGATAAACCAAGATATTTTATTTCCACTACTGTTTCGTTTCATCTACGGCGTCGACCGCATAATTTGGCCCAAGTATGCTCGTTAGAGTCATTTTAGACTTTCTTGTAATTTCCACTTTATTTTTGTCCGTTGCATTCACTTTCATCTAGTATTAAATATACAGTTATTTTTTTAAAAGAAAATATCAATTAAACTTTTAGAAAAGAAAATATCTACCCTACATTTTGGAAGCAGCAAAACGATGCCGGTTTCCCTGTGGAATTGAAGGACAATATATTCATCACATGGACCTAGGGCTGTAAATGAACAGAGCCGCTCATGAGCGGCTCGGTGATCGGCTCGATAAAAGCTCGGCTCGACTCGGCTCGATTTGTAAACGAGCCGCTCGTGAACACGATTTACTGGCTCGGTTCGTAAACGAGCCAAGCTTAAGCATGCCAAAACTCGGCTCGAAAGCTCGCGAGCAGGCTCGATTAGAACATTTATGAACAAATTTTAGTTTTGTAGAAAACTATATAGTTTTGTGTTAGTTCACAAATGTCTAAACTTAATATTATTTCATTTGCTATTAGATTAGTTAGTTCACAAACATAATAAATGAGTAATAGACGAACTATTTGTGAGCATCTTGTTTATTTATTCACGAACTTTACTTGTGAGTTTGTTTATGTACACAATTAAAGAGTTATTTGCGAGCAAACTTCACAAATATAATTAACAATTTACTCACAAACAATTCATGGTTAGATAATTTTCTTAATGAACCAAGTCCAAAAGAGGATTTTGAGCTCGAAACAAGCTCGAAGCTCGGCTCAAGCTCGTTGAGCAAGCCAAAGCTCGGCTCGGGCTCGGCTCGTTAATTTTATAGCAAGCTCGGCTCAGGCTCGAGCTCGTTAATTTTATAGCGAGCCGAGCTTGAACAGGCCAAAGCTCGGCTCGGCTCGGCTCGTTTACAGCCCTACATGGACCCTGAAAATCTGTTTCCCTTTTTATAGATAGGGTTCATTGTACGGTAGACCTATCGGGTTAAACCCATGAATGTGTAATTTAAAGGAATAATTCATTTGAATGGGTGTTTTTAATTTTGTAGTTAAAAATAGTCCCATTACGGTGATAGATCCACCATAATGGTACTTGATAACATTGTGATATTATCCCAAGGATCAAAAGGGATATTCGCCTAAAGAACGCCACGTGTTGGTCGCCTGATACGGGAATTCTGCGGCGTATCGAAGTAAAGAGATCCGACGGGCGGATCACCTAGAACTCGCCAAGAGAGCCCGCAGGCGAACCTGTGAGGCGAATCTCCATAAGCTCTCAATCCGCCACTAGAACGGCTGGGCCGATCCGGCAATAAAGACCATTAATGAGCTATCAATTAGCTAACCGCCAACTTAAGGGTAACCTGTAACCGCCATTAATGGGACATTAATGGAGACTTTCAGGTTACTGAAGGTTACAACTTCATGATTATAAATAGCCTACGTCTCAGGCTATCAAAGGTACACTTTACTCACCCTCTGTCAATTCAGTTTGTTCTCTTGTTCTTCCTTACTGACTTTGGCATCGGAGCTTCCCCCCGTCGAACCCAACGACGCCCCCACAGGGACGGAAGCCGATCAGAATTTCTCCACAAGTCATCAATTGGTGCGGTGAACGTGGAATCCTTAATAAAATAAAGGGTTTTTCGTTCACTTTAAAAGGACATGGCAAATGGAGAACCGAACCCCACATCGAGGGAAGAAACACCATTAGTAACACCCTCAAGCCAACCTGTAACTAGTGCTGGTCGCGCTGCTTCAAGTGCTCCCACAACACAAGCTGAAGGTAGTGTGCCACCAGACGCATTCATCAACATGTGTGCGGAAGCAATAGAAAGGGAGTTTGGCCCGGAGATGGGTAATCGCCTACGGTCATTCATGATCATTCCTCCGTTTCGGAGCATGACGCCCACGTCTACGGTACCTTCCTGGCCCCAGGCGACTATAGGGTCAAATGCCCTCAATTCTACATTTCTCCAAGCTCATAATACAGAATCCATGGTAACTTCCACGGCAGCGCTCGGGGATCGACCGCTCAATCGGGAATTATTCCCTGCTGGCGCAGGAGGAAGTCAAAGGAACGATCAAACTCTTCATGGCGGGTCTGTAAGCCAGGGGATAAACCTAGGCGGATCAAGTGTCCCAAGGCGGCCACGGTCGAATCTCTCCTTGGGTGGATCAGAAGGACGAAGACACAAAAAGCGTAGAAAATAGAAAAGTAGGCGGTTCGAATCACCTTCGCCTCGGAAACCGAGATCCTCCCGCAAGGGTAGATCACCCCCTTCTACTGGACGTAGACAGAGTAAAAGGCCAATAGAGACACCATGTTCGAATAGGCCACCACCACCGCCACACCAAGGAGATGATAGGCACCTTCCTTCAGGAGGCCATAGAGGGGGTAACGATCAAGCTCCCCCGGGCGGACAGGGAGGAGGAGGTGGAGGTGGAAGAGGAGGCGGACGTGGAAACGAAGGCGAACGAATCCCTTCGAGAGTATGTAAACAATTTTAACAAATTGTGTATACAAATTGTTGATGTGGATATCTCCATGGCAGTGGAATCTCTGGTAAAGAACACAACATGTAAGAGTTTACAAGAGGATCTAATTCGAAAGAAGCCCAGCAGCATGGCGGAATTGATGGAACGCTGCAAGGACTTTATGGAGGTGGATGATATCCGCCGAGAATCAGTTTCTCCGCTCAAAAAGGATAAAGGCGAATCTCGCCGTCAGGAGAGGGAGAAAGATAAGTATCAAGATTCATCCTCTAGAGGTCGGCGAAGAGGCTCTAAGAACAAATCGGCATTTGTTTCATCATTTATGCCACTCAATGCCTCTAAAAGTGAAGTGCTCATGTGGATCGAGAACAGTCAGCATAAACGGAGCATTTCATACCCCGAACCAAAAGGGGGGGAGTACACCAACACTGGTAAAAATCCTAAAAATTATTGCAAATACCACAGGAAAAATGGCCATGACACAGACACATATTGGGAGTTAGCCAGAGAAATAAAACGTCTCATCGAGAGAGGCAAGTTGGATCGGTTCGTCCAAAATGATGGCAAAAAGGGAGATGGTGATAGATCCAGAGATGACCCGAAGAAGAAAGGAAAAGGGACCATCAATGTCATAGCAGGCGAACCTGGATACCAACCTGTACTGAAAAAGGCAAAGACCACATGCTCTTGATAGGGCGTCACTTAATCGTCCTTTTGCAGATGTTGGCCCAGAGATCTCTCCTCATGCGGATGCTTTGGTCATTACTATGATGGTGGAAGGCTGGGAGATGAAAAGAGTGATGATCGATACTGGGAGTTCGTGCAATGTCATCACAAGGGGAGCATTTGCCAAATTAATGGTAGACCCAATCCAGGTGGAAACCACCGTAATGGACATCCTGGGAGTGACAGGACACACCATTCGTACAAAAGGCCAGGTAATATTAGACTGTGAATTAGCTGACGAAGATCAAGTCTGGAAGGGCGATCTGGAATTCTCCATCCTGGATGGCCAGTTAGCCTACAATAGTATCCTTGGGCGACCCTTTATCTCCGAAGCGGCGGCCCTAATCTCCATACGCCACTTAACTCTTTACATCCCCACAGCCAAGGGAGGTGTAATGATCAGAGGAAGTCAAAAGGTGGCTCAGGAGACATATTCAATGCTTCGCCCCCAGTCAAAGGAAGAAGACGAAGAAGAACTCGTCACAATGGCCTTAGGTGAAACAGAAATGTACCTCATGGCGGATGAAAAGCAGGTACGGATGGCGAAGGGGCTCAAGGGGGAAATTAAGGAAGCAATCACCAAGGTTCTCCATGAAGCAGAAGATGTCTTTGCCTGGAAGGATGAGATCCTCCCTGGGATTAGTCCAGATGTGATCACTCACAAACTCAACATCGACAAAGATGCGGTACCGGTTGCCCAAAAACGGAGAAACCATGGCCTTGAAAGGAAAAAGGTAATTGAGGAAGAAATCACCAAGCTCCAACGGGCGGATGCCATTGAAGAGGTACTTTATACACAATGGCTGGCGAATGTAGTTCTAGTAAAGAAAGCGGGCGGATCATACCGCATGTGTATTGACTTCACAGATCTCAACAAAGCTTGTCCCAAAGACAACTACCCTTTGCCGTGTATTGATATCCTCGTAGATGGAACCGCAGGACACGCTATGTACTCCTTCACAGACGTAAAGTCGAGTTATCACCAAATCCCAATGGAGCCTTCAGACAGAATCAAGACCTCGTTCGTGACTCACCAAGCCACTTATTGCTTCAAAGTCATGCCCTTTGGGTTAAAGAACGCAAGAGCAACCTATCAACGGATGATGAACAAAATATTCGCGGAAAGCAAAGGTGATAATTACTCCGTCTATGTAGATGACATGATCATCAAGAGTACCACTGTGGAAAAACATGCAGATGACGTAAGGGAGGTACTGGGCGTACTCCGACGTCACAATATTAAACTGAACCCGGAAAAATGTACCTTTGGTGCAACGTATGGAAAATTCTTGGGATTCATGATCAGCCAGAAAGGAGTGAGTCCAAATCCCGACAAGATTAAGGCCGTTCTGGAGATGCAAGCGCCACGGAACATCAGGGAAGTGCAACGCCTTAACGGGCGGATCGTAGCCTTGGGCAGGTTTATCTCCTGTTCAGCCCGTAGATGTCAGCCCTTTTATGAGGTGATCAAGAAGCAAAAGGCGTTCGAATGGACCGAGGATTGTGAAAAAGCTTTTGAAGGAATCAAACGGTTTCTCACAGAACCGCCCTTGATGAGCCGACCCTTGAAAGGTGAGAGTCTTTACATGTATGTCTCGGTTACAGATAAAGCTGTTTGCACGGTCATGATAAGGGAAGAGGATGACCAGCAATATCCAATTTATTACGTGAGCAAAGTATTAAAGGATGCTGAAACCAGATATTCTAAGCTTGATAAAATGGCGTTGGCTGTTGTCACCACGGCAATCCGCCTTAGGCCTTACTTCCAGGTTCATACTGTTATAGTTCAAACAAATATACCAATGAGGAAGGTATTGCAAAAACCAGAAACTTCAGGGAGATTGATGGAGTGGGCAATCCGCCTTGGAGAATTTGATGTATGATACGAGAGTAGGTCAGCCTTAAAGAGTCAAGTCTTGGCAGACTTTGTGAATGAATTCACTGAAGAAGGGGTGAATCTCCCTAAATCTCAAGTCGAAGAATGGACGATGTATACAGATGGAGCCTCCTCGGTAGATGGAGCTGGTATAGGCATCGTGATGACAGGTCCTCAATATATAAAACTACGATACGCAGCAAAATTGGATTTTATTGCAACCAACAATGCAGCGGAGTACGAGGCCTTAATATTGGGACTGCGTCTGCTGAAAGAAATCACTCCCGAGCGGATCGTGATCTATAGTGACTCCAAGTTGATGGTCAACAAGGTGATCAAAAATTACGAAGTAAAAGATGACGTTTTGGCCAAATACGTTGCTGAAGTTAAAAAATTGCTGGATCACCTTGAAGCCAAAGAAACTAAATGGGAGTTGATCCATATACCTTGCGGATCAAACACAGAAGCGGATCATCTAGCTAAAATGGCTTCCAGCAAGGAGAACTGGGCGGATCCACAATGTCCGTTCGAAGTTAAAGCAGCTCCGGCCTTCGCCTCGGAGGAAGTATCCCTACTCACAACAGTAGAAGGTGATTGGAGGTCGGCTATCCGCCAGTATCTGTTAGACGGAGCACTACCTATGGACAAGGAGGAAGCTCAGTGGATAGTCAGAAAAGCGGCTTATTTCTCCATGATAAATGATTGCATCTACAGAAAATCTTTTAGCCACCCTTGGTTAAAATGCATTTTGCCAGAAGAGGGACAACAGGTTCTCAAGGAGCTGCACAAGGGAATATGTGGAGCCCATGAGGCATCCGCTTCCATCTTGAAGAAGTCTAGGCTAGCAGGATTTTATTGGCCCACAGCGGAACTTGATGCACAAAAATTGGAGGAATCTTGCCATAGTTGTCAGATTCATGTGAATGAATCTCATACTGCCAAACATCTCCAGAGGCCTATCATTGAAGGTCGACCCTTTTCTCTCTGGGGAATTGACATCATTGGACCATTTCCTCCTACTCGAAGACAAAGGAAGTACGTGGTAGTGGCAGTAGACCATTTCACTAAATGGGTAGAGGTTGAAGTTGTCTCCTCCATCAATGCTGAACAAATGGTTGAGTTCATCAAAGATAATATTGTGGGAAGATACGGAGTTCCACACACGATCATCACTAACAATGGAACGTAATTTAACTGTGGTGAGTTCAAAGCTTTCTGTGAAAAATTGGGCATTCTAAACAGATTCGCCTCCGTATATTACCCACAATCCAACGGTATGACCGAAGTCACGAATCGGACAATCGTAAAAGGAATAAAGAAAAGGCTGGGTGAGCATGATAAGAAATGGGCGGATCAATTAACAAGCGTTTTATGGGCGTATCGTACTACTCCTCGCACGACCACAGGCGAAACCCCATTCGCCCTTTCTCATGGCGTGGAGGCTGCAATCCCAGTCGAAATATTGGTTCCGAGTGACAGAGTTGCATTCTATTGCGAGGACGAAAACAGTTAGAGATTGAAAGAAAGTCTTGATCAAGTGGAGGATAGGAGAGACAAGGCATATGTACGTATGGCGGCATACAAACAGCGGATCGCGGCTTATCATGACAAAAATGCCAAACTTGTAGACCTGAATGTGGGAGATCTCGTGCTCCGTAAGGCCGACAAAATCCAATCTAGAGAAGGGAAGGGCAAGCTAGGGCTCACCTGGACAGGTCCATATAAAATAGTGGACAAAATTGGGTTCGCCACATTTAAGATTCAAGACATGGAAGGAAATACATTGCCGCGCACTTGGAATCTCCAAAATCTCCGCAAATACTTCGCCAGAGAATAGAATGTAAACAAAGGTCTTGAGTACTCTTTTTTCTTTAATAAGCTTTTTTCCCATGAGGTTTTTCTTATTAAAGGTTTTAATGAGGCTCACATATGAGACCCGCTTGATGTAATAAAGCGTATCTTCTATCAATAAAAAGCAATTGTTCTATTGTTCATATTCTTTTTAAGTATTTTCTTGCAGCAATATAAATATTCCAGTCTCAAAAAGAAGGGGGGCATCAACGCTTCCCACATTAAAAAGTACTGCTATCTCATAGCTACTTTTTTCTCCTCAAAGATAGGAGAGCAATCTCATGGGCGGATCCATGATCACCGTTCGAGATAGAGTTAAAATATTCCTTAGACGCAAGGTCTTTACACTCTCTTGCACCCTTCCCAAAGTCCTAAAGGCGGATCGCTTCACCTCAAATATAGGTAGCAAGTTGATCCCTAAACGCAGCTTTACTTCCTCTAAAGGAATAAAACAGCTTCAAACCTTCACAAAGGTTCGCACAATGGAGTATGGCTGGCCACCTACTCCAAAATAAATCCTAAAAGCTTATATATTTACTTACGCAAACGTAAAGGTAAAATAAATAGCAACCATAAGGATTAAATAATTGTGCTTAAGTTTTACAAACAACAAAACTAAACATTAACAGGAGTATTCTCCTTAGCATTCTTCTCGCCTGAGGCACCTGCTTGAGAAGCTTCCTTCTCAATAGCTCCAGATGCGCCCACCAAGGAGACTTCCTTTTCCACAGAAGGTGTTCCCTCAGGAAGAAGGGTGCCATCGGTTATTGGCTCCTCACCCGCCTTTAGAGGTACTTCCTCGAGATCCACTAGCTTGACATTGGCAGAAGGCTTGCTTTCTTCGACCGGTCCCTTCATCCATTTTCGAACGTAATCACAAAGGTAGTCCTTGATCTCCGGAATTTTGTTATATTTGAGAACGTCATCTGGTTCCGGAACGGCGAACTGCGGATCTGTAAAATCGACCTCGGGATACGCCAGTTGGAAATACGCCATAATCAGTTCGCCGTAATAGAAAGCTTGTTCCCCAGCCATGTACTCTGCATCTCTTAAAGCATCTGCTTCAATTTTCTCCTTTAGCTTTTGGATCTCGGCATCCTTGAGGGCAAGGGCGGATGCGGCTTTCACGTTGGCGTCAGCGACTTCTTTCTCCAACTTTTCTATGGTAGCTTTATCCGCTACGCCTTGAAGGAGCTCCGCCTCCATGGCGCGTAAGCGAGTATACATCTGTTAAGCCAAAACGGTTCATTCAAATGTTGCTAAAAGGAGATCACTTATAGCTAAAGGACAAAAGGAACTAATCGTTAGGAGCTCAATCTTTCCCATTTGAACACGGGCTGATCCGGGGATCTGATTTTGAATCTTCTGTACCTCGCCCAGCTGACCTAGAGCCTCATCCAGGTCATTGATAACAGATTCGTTTCTCAAGGATCCCCTAGTACCTTACTTGGCGAACCAATAACCGCATAGGTCAAGCTTCGCCATCTGCATAAAGATGAGAGGATCAACACTTAGATCCAAAGTATGGCAAAAAAGATTAAGGTAAATACAACTTGCATGTTCCCCTTCCACCGAGGACGCGGCGGATTTCATGGCATCCGCCATAAACTTCTGACCGCCAGAAGCTGCAGGCTTCCTCCTTTTCAGAGGCGGATCGGCCGCTGTATCAGCCAAACGTTTCCCTGCACCCTTTTGGGGATCCGCCGCCTGATCTTTCTTGCGAGCCTCATCTTTCTGCAACTTCCTACGCTTCTCTGCAAGAGCGTGACTGGACTTAGATAAACCCCTGCCAAAGAGAACAATAAAGCGATCAAGGTTCAAAGAAAGAAAACACAAAGTTACCTTGATCAAACTGGGCAATCTTTGAGTAAATAAACTTGTCCCCTTCCTGGCGAATCAGGGGAATGTCACTCATCATGAAATCTAAGGCATCAGCGTATGTCCAGGCCTCCGCCTTGACACTCTTCATGAGCTCCGCCACTACCTCATCACTATTCGTCAGTATACGCATATCTCCCGCCATGTGCAAAGGTTTGGGATTCCAGTATGTAGGGAAGCCTAGAGATTCGCCCTCGTTTATCTTTATGTAGAAGAATTTTTCGTCCCAACAATGGACGTTGGACATTTTGCCACTAAACGGCGAATACACTCCAAATTTTGTAAAAGTAAGGAAAGACTCAGACTTTCGCTTCGACGGTTTATGAAAAGCTCTGAAGACACGGGGAGTGTACACTACTCCTAAGTTCGAGGCCAGATAGCAGTCTAAAGCTATGTCTAACCAGCCATTAGGATGTAATTGGCTGACAGTGATATCAAAGTAAGAAAGGATGTCCGCCATCATCTTTGGAAGAGGAAGCCGGAACCCTCTCTCCACATGACTACAGTACACCGACATGAATCCGCTTGGCGGACAGGAGGGCCGTTGGTGAGCCGCGCCAACTGAGTCCCATAATTATTTATCCATGGGAAGTGCCTCGCCAGATCCGCTAGATCCGCGACACTCATACGAGACGGAGTGGACTCCGCTCGAGGTTTCTTTTTCCTAGGTAGGGTAGAAGAGGAGGCCATCGTCCCAGAAAAATGCCTAAGAACTACGGCCGGAGCAGTACCGGTGATCGGAGTGGAAAGGTTTTGACTCCTACCTGGATGAGTTCGATCACGATTACATACCGAGTTGTGTAACTCAGCTAAATCGGAGCTGACCGTACCTTCGGAGGAAAAGGAATTTTCCGATGATGAAGTAGTCCAACTAAATACAATCTCAAAGGAAGAAGTCAAATTAAAAAGTTCAGAGGTTGATTCGGAGGATGAAGAAGAGCTCCTAAACATTCAGAAAAAACAAGGAAGACGAACTTACATGAAAATACAGCTTCAAGGATTCTGAAAACTCCGAAGAAAGCGCTGCAAAGAAGACGCAAAGGAAAATGGAGAGGAAGAACGAATGGGGAAGAAAGAGAAAAGAAAGAAGGAAGAAGGCGTCTTCTCTCTCCTCGGACAGTGCGCCTGCTACATGTGTCACTCCATGATTGGCGTCGAACAGAGCGCTCATTAATGCAAGTAATCATGACGGCGCGCAAAGAAGCTCAAAAGCCCTAAAGGACTTTAAGGGAGCTTTTGGGGGAGGGGGGGGGCTTATGATAACATTGTGATATTATCCCAAGGATCAAAAGGGATATTCGCCTAAAGAACGCCACGTGTTGGTCGCCTGATACAGGAATTCTGCGGCGTATCGAAGTAAAGAGATCCGACGGGCGGATCACCTAGAACTCGCCAAGAGAGCCCACAGGCGAACCTGTGAGGCGAATCTCCATAAGCTCTCAATCCGCCACTAGAACGGCTGGGCCGATCCGGCAATAAAGACCATTAATGAGCTATCAATTAGCTAACCGCCAACTTAAGGGTAACCTGTAACCACCATTAATGGGACATTAATGGAGACTTTCTAGTTACTGAAGGTTACAACTTCATGATTATAAATAGCCTACGTCTCAGGCTATCAAACGTACACTTTACTCACCCTCTGTCAATTCAGTTTGTTCTCTTATTCTTCCTTACTGACTTTGGCATCGGAGCTTCCCCCCGTCGAACCCAACGACGCCCCCACAGGGACGGAAGCCGATCAGAATTTCTCCATAAGTCATCAGTACTATTACAATGGTGAGTCAGTCATTATGATAAGACTATTTTTAGCTAGAAAGTTAAATAAATTCTTTTAAAAGAATCATTTCCCAACGATCACGAGGTGATATAGCACAAAATAAGCGGGTTCAAGTAAAGGCCTGGCCAAATCCAATGTACGAGTCTTATCTAAAAATCACATATCAAAGAAGCTTACGAAAGCTCATCTATAGAATCTTCTTCACAAATCTACGGAATCTTTTTCACGAAGCTGTGTGAGAAGACACTTGGATGTTTGTCCCAGATCCCAAAGACATGCTGCTAGTTCCATGTCAGGCCATGAAATGCGGAATGATTTAAGAGGAAATAATCTGAAGCCAATTGGAAGCTGACACGTGTAAAATGTATAAACTGTTCAGGTACATGATTACATAAATAGTCTTGGGATCTAAATCCCAGGGACGTAATAATCATTCATTGTCTATTATCATTCTGCTTTCAAGTTATCTTATACCTTCACGTACTTTACTAATTTAAGCATCAGAGAGGGGACGACAAAATCTGACCCTCCCTGATTGTATGTTACTGATTCAGGAGATCGAAAGACTCGACTGGAAAGTGTATTCATCTTTGAAGACATCATTTGGTGCGGTGAGCATGAAAAAATTTCGTAATGATCTTCGTGAAGTTGACTAATCTACTTAGTTCTGTGATACAACCAATTTTTCAACAAGTTGCTAATGCTCAATCACGACCTTGTGGATGCAAGTAATAATCTTGTACCGCTACTGTTCATCTTTCTAAGCTTGGATCAAATGATTGACGCTTATTTGGGTTCGTTAGACCACGAGCAGTGCAAGTTTATGGATGACTTCATGAAATAATTAATATACAATATTTGATCTGTATAAGAATACATAAATACCCTAAGGGCAGAGCATGTAACGCAGATGGAAGTAATGCATATAGAGTTGAAAGAGGCTAGGAAAGCTGATAGATATGAAGATAGAAATGGTTCAACATGACATTATTACAACCGAACATGTCCTAATAAAAGATGATTCTCTGAGGAATATCAACCTAAAGTGGTAAGTGGGAGACCCAAAGAGGAACATGTTAGCCATATAGAAGGCATTATCGCTCGCCTTCACTTGTCAAACCAATTTTTAATCCTGAAGGATCCAGATCTCCGAAGCGACATCGAGGCGTTCGTCATGATTCTACTGAATCCTTGATTTGTCGTTATGAAGCACACAGGAAAAGGCCTGAATATTTTAGATCTCCAGATCAAAGGAATCAGCAATATAAGCCAGAGCCGAAGAAAGAAGAAACAAGTTCTTTGAAGGATGAAGTATACAATCTCATCCGAAAGGAGCTTCGACAAGCAATGAATGATGAAGGATTAAATCCCAACATACAGGAAAATTTCGACAGGGACGTGCCTTATGGCACGAAAATTACTCACCTCAGTACCGAGATCATGAATCAACCCATGCCACGGTGATTCAAATATCAACTCCTCAAGGATTACAATGGTATGATTGACCCCACTTTACATGTAATTTTTTTTCTCATGGCTCTCCAAACCACGATGGCGATTGATGCTCTCATGTACTTATTATTCTCCACCACTTTGAGGGATTCAGCGACGTATTGGTATGACCATTTGCTACCCGGATCCATCAAATCTTTTAAGCAAATGTCTAAGGAGTTTGCCGATCATTTTATTACTTCCATCCCAGAGATAAGACAATGGAGGATCTAAACTATTTTGTCCAAGAGTTAAACGAATCATTGAAAGATTTCAGCGTACGGCCATCCATGTAACACACTTGAATGTGGAGGGAGCAGTTGAAACAATGGCGAGTAATTGTCGAAGTAAAGAATTGTCAAAAGAATTGACTATTCGGAAGTCGAAAACATTTCCAGATTTGATGTGGAGAGCTTGTGACTTCGTCAAATGAGATAATCATAAGTTGAATCTGTTATTGCAAGAAAGGTTGAGTTCGGTTCATTAACCGAAGGATAATAAGAATGACATGGCATAAAGGATTACAGAAGATCCAAGGAGCAACCGGATCGCAACTATACTCCTTTGAACGCTCCTATAAAAGAAATTTTGTATTGGGTAGAGTCCAATAGACAGGACATTAAGTATCCTTCGAAACTAAAATCTTGAGGCCGAAGGCACAACGACTTATATTGTGAGTTTCACAAGAGTGAAGGGCATGATATGGAGGATTGCAGACAATTGGCGACGGAACTGAACAAAATGGATAGATTAAGTGAGACATGTTTTATGACTATAACTTAATTGATGCTCCCTCTGTTCAATTACACAAGTTATTTTACGGTGTTTCACAAATTAAGAAATATAATTAATATAGAGTCAAATTAATGAATTTTCGTTGATAAATTTAAAAAAATCTCTCATTTAATAGTTAAAAAATAAAACTTAGAATTTTAAAAAACACATGGATACATTGGAACATGAAAGCTTTTTTTTCCAGTTATTATGAATTGAAAAATCATTTTGACATTTTAAGATAGAATTAATGCATTTGTTATATGAAGAAGGCAAAAAGCATAATTAAACTTCTGAACTTTACATGTTTTAAGAATCAATCTTCTGATCAATTATTTTTCTATATTGAGTCATTGACCATTGATTTTGTTTTAGATTCGGCCCTTATTTACCTTTTCCGTCGAGTTTGGACGGCACACATCGATAGGACGATTTGGCCTATTATCGTGGATAAATAAAAATAAGAATTTATTGACTAGGATAGATAGAGAGTAAAAAGTAAAAAGAGATTTTAGAAATCAATTTTCAGTAGGTTCTTCCAAGCCCGATCTTCTCATCTCTCATTTCGCGATTTCCAGCATTAGAATCGCCAAATTGATCTTATCCCCTAATACCAAAATCCATTTCTAGCAGGTTCTTCAAAGCTTGATTTTCAGCTTCAAAGAACCTAGTCGAAATCGATTTATATAATTTCTTTTTAATTTTAACTTTTTACTTTCTCTCCCCTAATCAATAAAGCTATTTTTTTTTTTATTTTTCTACTCGAAAGTTAAAATGTCCATGTCAACAGGCCGAATCCCTCAAAAGCTCGTGTTGCCCAAACTCGACGGAAAGGTTAAATAAAAGTCGCATTCATAACAGAATCAATGATGAAAAGTTAAATGCGGAAAACAGACAAAGTTTAGAGACTAAATTACGCTTTTTGCCTATTAAGAATTAAATTATTAATATTGATCAAGTACCTATTTCGTATATTTATGTAAACAGCCCAATTTTAAATAATATATAATTTGATACCAAAAGATTTAAAAGAAATTTAGATTATAAAATTTTAATTAAAAGATGAGCCATTATCCAATTAAACTCAAACTAAATAATATAATTTGTTAATGGGATGGGTTGAGAATAAAATTAACTATTTCATCCTATCCCTATTGTTAATAGGGAATTTTCATCCCCACCTCATTAGAGTAAAATATCAGTTTGTGGTGTATAGAGAAACTAATTTTAATTTTTTTTTTCTTAACAGAATCATGGTAGTGAATGCATGTAGTCAGAATGGTGGAATGTTATATTGGCAGACAAGAGAAATAAAAGTTGAGTTTTTGGTAGACAAATTCTTGTTAGCGACATCTCTTGGACATATATGACATAATTCTGTCCACTATTTCCAAGTCTTTGTCCCATTTTATTAATTTTATCTAAATTAATATTAAATAAAAATATAGAACAAAATTAGTAATTAACAACTGAAAGAAAGTAATATTAAATTATATCAAGCTACAAGACTCACATTAATTGGGTCTAGCATTATATGGGTTTGGCCTGTTGGGCCTCCATGCAACTAGATCCAGAAACTGATTGGATAACGGACCAGGCTGGTTACTACGGCAGCTTGGATCTAAAAAATCTAGAACTGGTTCATGTTCATTTCCTCTCCTGCTTGCGAGGTCGCAATGGCTAGGATCATACGCCCTCTCAGGCAATGGCCGCTGTTCCAGCACACCTGCTGCGCCTCTCAGTCAACATTTCATCGTCTTCTATCTTCATCCTTATTATTATCCTCAAAATCCTCTTCTAATTCTCTCGCTCTCTCTACAATTTGTTTCTCTATTCGTGACCTTCATTCTCGAACGCCCGGCCGTAAATTTAACGATGCTCCAGCACCGGTTGATGTCGAAGAAGAAAGAAATAGTGACTCAGATTCCGATTCGAAGAAAAGCCGCAACCAGAAGAAGCGTGAGGCTAAGCGCGCTTTCCTTTGGGGCATGGAGCTGTCTTCCTTTACCGCTTCTCAAATCAAACGCATTATCAAGTAATGTCTAGTCTATATTCTACAATGAACATTCAAATTTTTCCATCGAATTACTTAATTTTCTGATTAGTGCTATGTGTTTGTATTTGATTTTAGAGTGGCTTCACTTGAGCGAGAAGTGTATGAAGCTTTAATGCTAGTGAAGGTGCTCTACAATGTGGCCAATTATGTTTTTAGTTTGTTCTTTCTCATATCCTGAAGAGTAGAAATGGTTGATGCTAATTATGTTTGCTTTAAACTTGAGGTTAAGGTGTTTGTTTTTTGGTCGCAGAGACTAGGCCACGACGTTCGAGAGGGAAAGCGGAGGCAGTATAATTATATTGGTACTAAAGCCTAACTTGTCTAAACCTTAGGATTAAATAGTAACTTTTCCGTTGAATTAGACAATGCATGGTTATTATTATTCATGTGGTTGATCTTGCTTTTGATGATCGAATCTTGGAAATGACTATTTTCTGTTGATCCATTTTTTATAAAGTTATTTCAGTTGTAATTGCTATGTGCTTCATTTCATATTCTTTTTTGTCAATGTATTGGTAGGGAAACTCCTGCGTGATGTACAACCAGAATTAATGGATGTTTTGATTTTGGCAACAAAAGATGGTGATTGGAGTAGACTACAGGCTGTGCCTGGTTTTGACATGGGGATTATTGATGATGATGATGCAGAATCTGAAGAAACTGAGCCTGAAGACGAGGAGGAGGTATGTATAATAGAAATTTATAGCTTAATATCTTATTTTAAAGCTTATGTTGGATGAAGGGTAGGGAAGGGTTAATAAAGGAAGGGTAGAGAAGGGTAGGGAAGGGTAGGGAAAGGTAAGGAAAGGGAAGGAAGGGTAATTTCTAACCCTTCCAAACCCACCAAATTGGAGGGTTGAGAATTGGATGGAATTTCTTAAAAAGAAACCTTTCAAAACCCCTCCAAACCCTACTCTTCTAATTTTTTTTGTGTTCCAAACATGGGTTTGTAGAAACCCTTACTAACCTTTCCCCCTCCCAAACAAGGGTTTCTATCAACCCTTACTAACCCTTCCCTTATTAACCCCTCTAAACCCTCCATCCAATCAAGCCCTTATCGTAAGCTTGAGTCTTGAGACCCCTTTGAAGAGCGACAGTTTCTTATATCTGCATTTCTCCATGTGATTATTTATAACATCATAAGTCTTGATAGCATTAGTTACAAATTCTCAAGATTAATCTTATTTTGGTGTTCAAATTTAGTATTGACCTTTACTTGACGGCCTATTTGCATTGCAACTGAACATTTTATGACACTCTACTGACTGCAATTACTTTCGAAATGCACAAGAACCACCGAATGACACTTTAATTTGAAAGGAATATTGTTGACATAGAACGGAATTGAATGGTAATTTTCAGGATTAGATCCATGTAGAAATTAATAAACAAAAATTTCTCGCAGCTCTTTATTGTTTAGAGCAAGAATTTAATGATATTGAATATGAATTTCCATCTTTACTTGTTTCAGGGTTCACACGAGTACGTTGAAAGAGCTAACAGATGGCTTGATGGTCTGATCAACAAGGACATAGAGATCACCAATGAAGTTTATGCTGTTCGTTCTGTTGAGTTCGACCGTCAGGTCAGTAGAATATCATCTTTACTGATGAAGTTTTATGTTAATGAAATTAATCGAGGGTCAAAATGGCCCCTGTTTGTCAGCCAAGCTTATTTTAGCCCAAATTGGATATTTGGTATTAATTCAGTCTCAACAAATATAGCCCAAATACCATAAGGTTTAATGCCTAAAATTTGTAAAATTTGGTCTAATTTGTCAAAATTTGCAACCTAAAGACTGATTTGTACCTAAATTTGATTTGGGGTTAAATTAATCCTCACTGCAACTTTAATGATCATTTTGATCCTAAATTCTAAATGAAATATACTGCTGGTTACTTGATGTAAACTAATTGTTTGGAGGGCAATAGGCGTAGTATTCATCCTAGCCCTTGCATAAGTACAAAGTGTACCGACTTCCTACCTTTGTAAGAGATGTATAATTTATAGGGTTGTTTCCATGGCAAAGTTGGTTGAGCTAATATAAATTTATTATAGATGTTTATACTTTTTTCTGGATCAGGAACTGCGTAAACTTGTTCGGAGAGTGCATTCAGCTCTTGAAGACAAAGTCACCGAAGAGAATGAGCAAGAAACGGACCCTGCAATAGTGGCTGCTAAAAAGCCCCTCAGCCGCTTTCTTCATTCCCTTGCCAAGCAGATGCCCTCTGAATCTACTGGTTTGTAACATGATAAGTTTTGTTTTCCTTTCATTAAACTATATGTAGTAAATGTTATCTTTTATTTATATCTATATAAAGAGACACACAGGGAGAGTTTACAGCAGGCAGAAACAAGTTACACACAGGCTTTATAGGTTTGTAGCTTTAGTTTTAGTTTGGGGGTTGCTATCCGAAAATTCGGCAATGAGAAGTGCGAAAGAAAGTAGCTTTGTTTGAGCCTCTGACCATTGGCCAATTGAACATGGGCTTTATACGTCTCCTATTTGGGGATTTCCTTAATGGATTTTCTTGGTATGTTGAAGCCTGCAGTGCCACGTTTCACCGTGTGCTTTTGCTCCTAATGTCTGAGATTCTAAGCAATGGACAACAGTGAGTTGGACCAGTATTTGAAATTTGGAAGGCTGGGTAAGCTTTTATCACTCATCATCTCATATACTGTTTTGTTTTTCTAGTTAATTTTTTTCACATTTATGAAACTTTGATATTATTTGTTATGTATTTATAATTTCAAGAAAAAAGAAAAAGAAATAAAGAACGTTATTAGCAAAAGAAGAGGTAAATTACACCCATGACCTCTCAGTTTTACCCTTCTAACATTATGGTCGCTCAACTTTAAATCTTGACATAAAAGTTATTCAACTTTACTCTTTACTAACGTTATGAGACTTTAAAATGGAAAAGTTCAAAAATTAAAATTGTTAAAGATCACATTTATTATGGAATTACGTTTTCGATTTTTGAAATCACTATTTTTGGAGCTTTCTTTATTTAAAAAACCATTTTCTCTCTATAACTAAATACCTAAATGAGCTAACCATAAAAAAAAAAGTTCAAACATTATTTTTTTATAATACATTTTTACCAATTCTACAATGAAAGGTTACTTGATAATAGAGTAGTAGTAAAAGATAAGTTGAGTGATTTTTATATCAAATTTTAAAATTGAGTGATCATAATGTTAATAAGGGTAAAATTGAGTAGCCATGCGTATAATTTACCCAAGCCTATGTTTGCCTCATAATTAGAAACTTGGATTAAGGTTCAAATTTGCCTTTGTTTTCTTTTGTTTTGATAAATACATATTTATCCTAACATACAAAATGATACAAATTTACTTCAAACGTTTCCAAACAAGTTTAATTTCACCTTTAACTAGCAAAAAAATTGAAGAGATTGGTTTGACTATCATATTGGGTCTGCCAACTAAGTTTGTTCATAAACTGAAACAATTTTATACATTTTGGTAGGTTATTTGTAACTATGTTAGTAACCCATAAAACATTTTAGACTATATATATATATATATATATATATATAGTTATAGTTATTGCTATTTTGATAGGTTGTTTGTATTTGTGTTAATAACATAGTAAATATTTAGACATAATTATTGTTTAGAATGCCCAATGTACCAGTTAAATAACGGTTAAGCTAGTCCGTTCAATTGTTGGTTACGTAGGGGTAAAACTTATATTGTTTGGAAACGCTAGGAGTAAAATTGACATTGCCTGGAAGTATTAGGATTAAATTTATATAATTTCATAGGTTATGGGTAAATCTGCATTTCTCAAAAAATGAGAGATGCTAATTTGGATTTTAGCCCTAGAAAGTTTGATATTATTTCATTATATATGTTACTAACATAGATACAAACATCTTATAAAAATATTCAAAACTGTTTCGGTTTAAATAAAGGGAAAATTACATAGAAATTCATCTTTTAACAACTATTTATAATTATATCAAGTCATAATTTTGGATTATGTCAAACTAATAAAATAAGTACTGTTAATATAATTCAAGAATTAGAATTTATAAATTAGAAGTCTAGAACATATTTTCTAGGGTTTATAATTTATGAATTGGAGTGTAGGATTTTTAAACTATGGTGTAAAATCATAATATATAGAGAATAATAATATATTAAGAATTATGTTTGGTGATGTAAAAAACAAAGTAACTATAGAAAATTCTCTCCTCCGCTTATTGCATCGCGATTATGTAAAAGCTTCCTAGCTAGTTTTAACCAGGCGAAGTTAGTGCCTCCTAGTGTTGCTGCTCCGATTCGCCAGTCTTATTGGTCTGCACCATCGGCTGGTTTTGGTAAATTAAACATTGATGCATCTGTGAGACAGAGCCAAAGGATTATTGGGCTGGGTGGTGTACTCCGTGATGAACAGGGTAGCTTTATCGCTGCATATGCTGCTCCTTTTCCTGGTATTTTTCCGGCTCGAATTGCAGAAGCATCGGGACTGCTTCACGCTTTGCGTCTGATCCGGGAGAAGGGCTGGTCAAGGGTGGAAGTGGAGATGGATGCGGAGGAAATCATGTTGGCAATTCAATCAGAATGTCCTGACTATTCCGAATTTGGAGCAATTATTAGTTCTTGCCGGAGATTGATACGAGATTTAGATCATATTCATGTTATTTTTACCAAAAGGTTGGCCAACCATGTTGCTCACACTTTAGCTCGTGATGCCTTGTGTATGGTCACGCTCTTGTTTTGGCAAACAGAGCCTGTGTCTATTAGTGTTCTTTTGTCAAAAGATGTAATGAACCTTCAAAGTTAATATATCCATAAAGCTTTCAAGTCAAAAAAAAAAAAAGTAACTATAGCGGACACCAAGTGTTCTTTTGTCAAAAGATGTATTTTGTCAAAAGATGTAATGAACCTTCAAAGTTAATATATCCATAAAGCTTTCAAGTCAAAAAAAAAAAAAAAAAAAAAAAAAAAAAAAAAAAACTATAGCGGACACCACCCTAATGAACCTATTTTTAAGCCCAATGTGCAAGTATTTGAATTGGAATGTTAATGCCACAAAACTTTATTTATGAATATTAAATTTATACAAACTTTGGATTTGATTTTCTATTTTCTATTTTAAGGGATTCTGACTGTAACAGTTACATACATGTGGATGATACATGAGACAATTTTCACATGGATTGATTTTATTTTTAAAAATGGACATGTCACAAAACTAATCCGGTTATATTGATATTACCCGTTTAAAAGGAGAATGGGCTTGGGTCTATTTTGTTTGAGATAAAAGTGTTGGGTTTGGTTTAGTGATAAATGCCAATTTTTTTTTGAAGGAAATTACATTAAAATTTCAATTTTTATTTATATTTATCAAAAACAATTTATTTATTTTATCATTATATGATTTTAAATTCAAATATATCAGAATATTATAACTTTATTTTTACTTTTGTCAAATTTTCAGTTATTCATTTTATAGAAAAAGAAAGAGTTTTAAAAAAAACCCAACAGATATGACATTTGGATAAATTTGTTTGTCACATGACATTTGTAAATTATTACTCAATTATGATTATTACGTAACTTACCTTTCTCTCTGGAAAAGTTGCCTGATGTGTCGTTGAAATACAAAATTGGATGAGGTTCTGGTGATTATTATTGTGGATCTAGGAGAAATCAAATACAAAGTTGGGTTAGTTTGATATTAGATTTGAAGGTTTGTGGTATTGACATTTTATTTTTTAACTTAAAGGATTATGGAGTGCATTGGTACATCTCAAGCAATGTGAGGTCTCAAATCGCGTTAAGGGTATCTAGCACTTTTAACAACACATATATAAAAGAACAGAAATATCTGTTCATATTTAGAATTGGAATAATTTTTTTATTTTTTTTATAAGGCCAAAAAGAAGTCGATTCCATTAGCTAAATTGGTATCGTAAATAAGTAAAGTCTAAATGGATGTATTTCATTTTTATATTTTTCTTTTTATCTTTACTAAATCTTGGGGTCGGTTTTTCTGTATTAACCGTTAATACTGATTTTGTCTTAACGGGGCGTTTGGTATTCTATTGGGATAGGGATAAGAATAAAGGTTGGGATATGGACAATAATAAAATGTTGGGATAAAGATAAAAATATGAGTCAAGAATTATTATTCAATGTTTGGTATGTGGGATATGGATATGAATAAAATAATACATTTTACTATTTTAACCTTATTTAAACTATATAACATTAATTTGAGGGATAAGATGAACTTTTCCATTCTATTAAAATCGCAGGAGCTTATCCCAACTCCTTATACCACCCCCAATTGAGTATAGGATTTGAAGGATAAAAAGTTTATCCTTCATCTGTTTCACTCTTTAATCTCCCAAACAAACACGAGATAACTTATCTCGTGTTTTTTATCCCTATCCTACCTCCTATATCCCTTCTAATAAACACCCCGTAAGTTTATAAGAAAAAGTATATAAAGGTAGTTTTTTTACACTAGTAAAAGAACAACAATAAAACCATTAATTATATTTTATTCTGTTTTTGTGACGAGGGATAAAGCCCAATAAAAGAAACAAACTATAAAACTGTGATATTATAGATATTAATGTATAATTTAATGACGCAAGCAAGGATATGATATGGATGAGGCAACAAAGAAGACGAAGATGGCAAGCAAATTGTCATTATAGATACCTACAATAACAGGTTGTTGAATTATGTGGCCTTCATAGTTCATTCTCAATAATGGTGGGTGTCTTTTTCCATCAGCTGATGTCAATTAATTAGAAAATGGCTTAAATATTGTTATCACTTCCCCTGGAACTCTATAAAATGATTATCATTTAGCCCATATTTTTTTAAGGGAAAATTACAAAATTGGGTCAAATGGGAGGCCTATTTACATATTAAACCCATTTACTAATTCTACTACATATCTAGACTGATTTTGTGTGACTTTCCAAAAATACCCTCAATATTTACGCGGAGCTCGCCCCATCCCGTCTGACTTCGCATATTCACCCATATGCGAAGCCTGCGAAGTTAATGTTTTAATTTACTTAATGAATTTAGTTCGCATATGCGAAGCTGAAGTTTGTTTTGCTTGATGAATTTAGTTCGCATATGCGAATGCTGGATATGATTTGAAGCTAATACGCGAAGTGGTATATAACAAAAATTGGCAAACAACAACGGATTCGAACATTAAAATCATAACATTATCAAAATTTACAACAAGATTGTCACAATAACAACATTCAAATCATAACATTATCAAAATTTACAACAAGATTGCCACAATGAACTCTACTAACCAATCATTTTAAAGTGAAACTAACTAATCTGGTACCAATTTTGAAACGAATGAGTAATTTTGGCACCGGATTAAGTTAGGTCCACTTTGAAGATTGGCACCATGGGATGGACATGTCCTATGATGCACCCCGAGATTGACACAACCTCTCCTAATGAATCATTTCAGGAGTGAATGTGTCAATCTTGGGGAAGTTCATCCCTATACAGGAAGGAAAATCATCTCCCCTGCAGCCCAGTACGCCGCCTTCCAGAAAGGGATGTTACGTATTCAACCATCTACAGAAAAAATTAAACGTGTTAGTTATGAAAAAGGACGATTTTGGCTTCGCGAAATGACAATTAGCGAAGCATGCGAATGCAAATGTGCAGGGGAAGAGGTGATTTTACTTCACATATCGATGCTTTCGCGAAGTCTACGAGGTCTGAAACGTGAGGATCTATTCGCAGACTTCGCGAGCTAATCGATTCGCGAGATAGATCCATACGTTTCAGACTCTTTCTCTTCGCAGAACTTCACGAAATCATCAATTCACGAAGTAGATCATCACTTTCCAGGCTCGTTCTCTTCGCAAAGCTTAGCGAAACCATCGAATGCGAAGTGAATTCATGAAAAAACGCAGAAAAAAAAACAGATACTTACATCTTTCGCCCCTTTCACCCCCAAAAGCGACAATAACAATATGATAACATGGGAAGAACGAAGGAAATAACGTAGAAAAACCATTTCTTTGATGGTAACAAGAAGAAAGAAACCAAGCAACGAACAGGAAGATGAAAAACCATTTACTCGTTTTCTAGGGTTGGGAAGTTGCAGAATCAAGAGATGAAGAGATGAAAAAGAGAAATTCATTATGATTTTGACTAAATGGTGCAGATTTCGTGCAATTTAAAGGAAGAAAGGAAGATCAAAAGTCTTGAAATCATTAATGCTGGAGCAACTTTTCGCATAACCAAGGAGATAGAGGGAGCGGCGATTCGCAAGTGGTGGAAGTGGGAAGGTCAGGGGTATTTTTGGAAAGTCACACAAAATCAGTCTAGATATGTAATAGAATTAGTAAATGAGTTTAATATGTAAATGGGCCTCCCATTTGACCCAGTTTTGTAATTTTTCCTTTTTTTAATCGTATTTAGTCAGCTAGCTATAACACAATAGAGTGCGGATTGAATTTGAGGTTTCTGTTTGCTATTAAAAAAAGTAATAGATATTAGTTATTTTTTTATAAAAAAAACAGATTTTATCAAACACATTTTGTTTCCTGTTTAGTATTTAAAATAAAAAAGAGTTTTGAAAAATGGAAACAAACGGTAAAAATGGCAGCTAGCTTCTAGTAATTGTTATCAAGTATCCTACTTGTACTCTTCTTTTATGTTGCTTGGTGCTTCCGCAATTCTACATAATAAATTGAAGCAATAATGTCAAGTTTTTGCTTGTCTATTACTCTTCTTCAACTAATCATATAATTTAAGTCAGTTTACAAATTGAATTTGTAGAAAGAGCTCTGGGCTGCTATTAGGTCTTTTAAAACAAATAGATATATGTAAATTTTGTGGGTAGTGCACAAATTGGAGAAGGCTGAGGCTGAGATGCATATATAGTTTTGGTTATTGGTGATGTGAAAGGCTAATTAAAATTAAGTAATTTCAAAGTTAATTAGTGTGCCAGCTGGTGGTTTATTGCACAATTAATTAAGTATAATATTCTGACACCAGGCATGAAAAAGACCTATTAAAATTAATTGAGGGGATTCCTGTTTTTAATTCAAACACGATTTCTTTTCTAAGCATAGCATTGGTATGAACATTTGAAATGTTGCTTCTTCTGTGGGGGACAATGCGATAAAACCTCAAGAAAGAATAAGGTTAATTGAATCCGATGTGCTGGCAGATACATTTTCCACTTGTTTACCTACCAAGGATGTTTTTTAATTGAAAGCTGGTGAGTGAGGAAGGGTCAAATACGGACATCCCAAACTATACTGGTACCCCAAACCGAATTCCAAAACCCCTGCACTGATATTAAAAAGAATGGAAAAGAGTTCCGAAAAAAAAATGAAAGAATAAAATAAAATATAGTCAAAACCTACGAATGATGTTTATTTACTTACTTTTCAATAAGCTCCTGGTTAACTTTTATATTTAAAAAAATAATTTTTTTTTTATAAAAGCATGAACCTCTGTTTTTTAAAATAGTATTTTTTTTTTCAAATAGCAAATAATAAACTGTAAAAATAATAATAACAAACAACAGGTAAATCAAATGGTCTATAAATTTCATTTTAGAAAGGGATTTACTAAGTTCTGTTAGTTTCCATTTTCCGAAATTATCTTTTGCATTTTAATTCTAAACGGTAGATAAATTTTTTTTAATAAAATTTTAAAACAACTGCTTTTAGTACAAAAACCAACTAACATCTACTATCCATTAGCAACAACAAATGGTCCTAAATTAACTTTATAAATGAGTTGATTTTCTCTATTTATGAGTGTTTGTTTCAACTTTTTGAATAAACGTTTAACATTTTATCCACACTTCATTAAATATGGTGTTTAGTTAGATTTATACAACAACTTTTTATAAAAATTCTTATTCTTTATCCACAACAACAACAACTTTTTATCTTTTTTTTTTTAATATCTTTTGATTATTTTTTGTTGTTGACAAAATTCTTATTCTTTATCCACAAAACATATTTCTTCTTTGAAGTCATTCTTATCTATATAATACTATTCCCGAAACAAATTTTTACTCTATTCAACAAATTATTATTTAGTTATTTAGATTATAATAAAGGTTAATTTCAAATAGATGCCCTGTAATTTTACGGATTTGTAGATTAGTATCTATAGTATTTTTCATTACAAACGCAACTTGCGCCATTATAAAAATCATGGCAATGACAAACAAGTGGTTGAAGGATACGTACAACATCATTATAGATAAGGACATGCACCCTATATACAATTTATCGAATATGACTGTCACTACACATAACATCTCTTCCAAGGAGGATGAGGGAGAATGACCATATGTAGCCAAACGAGATGATAGTGTATGGAAATTAGTTCGACACGAGAATGCGGTTATTGTATGTTTTTAGGATATTCATTCATACCACTGAATGGTTCCAGTTTTGAAGAAAATGAGAGCAAGTTATCTTCCAAATGAAACATAATCAGTTGAAGAGATGTTCATCATGTGACATAGAAAGTTAGTTATAATAGAATATCTTGACAACAAATAGATACGATGAGCCGGCATATATTAGTTTCATTTCTCTATTTATACATAGTATTATTCTCAGAAATATTGAGATAATAAAAAGATGATATACTTGATTCTCCTAAATTCTGATCAATATCATATTTGCTATTATTAAGAGTAATGAATTGTTTTATGTTGGAGGATTACTCATTTCTCACTAAATTTCAGATCGTGGACATGTATGTGCGATGAATCTAATAGATTTAGTTGATGTAATAGAGTCTTCAATTAATTCTGTTTTGTCTTCCTTTTCTTGTGTTTATAGACTTTTTTTTTTCTCACAATCTTTAGATGCTAGACAAGAGCAAAACACTCTGGAACTGAACCAAACTCTAATACCATAAAGAAGCTCGTGAAAGAAAGAAATAAAATCCATTAACGTTACAACTTATTTATACTAGAGTTGTGCACATGCAAAGTGTCTATTCTAATACGGTAAAGAAAAATATAAAAAAAAACAAATCTATTATTTTCTTCTATTTCAACTAGAAACTCAAGACTACGAAGAATCCGATCTCTCTTTCTTCTTATTCAATTAATAGTTAGCGCTCTCTGTCCGTGGCTTGCTTTAAACGTACTGTAGGGAAACTCACTTTCTATTTCAAATATAAGAATTAATTTATTCCTGCGTTATCATGATTTTTTTAGAGTCGCTCCTTACTCACCAATATCCTATAGAGAAAAATATAAGATAGTGTCGCGATTGTAGTTGGACTTTCTAGCATTATCCTCCAAATTGATGTTTTGTAGATTGACGTTTCTACATGCAATGCAATCTTCTTTTTCTCAAATCCTTGAATTCCTAATTCACTGTTTTGAAATGAAGAGCTTGAGCAATTAAACAAGGACACATATCAAAATTAACAAAACGTGATTTCGAATTAATATTGTTTCACAATAATATGAAAAATGAAAAGAAGAAAGAATGGACTAATGCCCTCTTTTACTGGATTAATATTTGACTAATCTTATAAGAATTTAATTAAAGATTCATGTGATAACATAACATAACATGTACCTGCACATGTCAACTGACTATATAATACAATGTGATTGATTGCTCCAACAAACCAACTTTTTAAAAATACCCATTAAGGATTTACGCTCACTAAATTACCGTGTTCTATATTTCATCTAAAAACAACTTTAAGATCATTTTTAAGAGACTCTTTTGTTGACCTTTTAAATTAAAATTTGAAGAGTTAGGATTAAAAATAAACTCTAAAACATTCTTAATAACTCCTTAAATACTAAGAGTTTCCATTCCCGTTCCATCCTCATTTCATTTTTATTATTATTGATGAGTCTTTCGCTTCTCACTGTTGGTAACTATAATAGTATATAACAATTTTAATGATAATAAATAAATAAATGGTGAGTATGATAAGTATTGTTGGAGATGACATGTGATAAAAGATTTTTGGTCGTTGTTTTCATATCGTTCTCCTCTTGCACTGAGAACAGTGCCTATGTACACTCTGATGATCAAGTCAGTATCGAGATATGTAATGAGCAAAGTGTTCTAGAGAGAGAGAGAGGGAAAGAGTGACTCATGATCCTTTACTAACAGTACATCCCTCTATTTATATGGGTTGGGTAAAAGGGTCTAACTAAAGTGCCTTTATCTCAGTTGGACTTGCCCCTTGGATGGACTCAGATATTGAGCATAGACTTTTCATTGTCCAGGAGTCCAGGCAAAAGTTAGTGGAGGCTCCGACCCTTCTGACTAATTATGTGGTGTAGGTTGTTGAAGAGCAGGGCTATCAGTGTCTGAATCGTTTTCATACTCTTGTCCAGCGGGTTCTGCACTAGAGATATCCTGATGCAGACTAGAAGTTCTGGGTTAATCTCTACCCTCCTCTCGCTAATGTACTAGCTGATGAGTTCCCTGACCCGACCCCGATCTTGAGCCTTATGTGCGAGGATGAGTTGGGCGATGATGATCATTCTGTAGAGTAACTTTCCTGTTTGTTGTCTTTCATTTTCTTGTAAAGAAATATTGTGTAATAAAAACATGTTAATTGTTTCTCTTGTCAATCTTTTGACTAAATCGTTTCTTTTCGATTAGAGCTTGTGATAAAAGTACTTGTAGAATATATATGATTGACCTTTACTATAATCTAAGGGAACTTTTACAAACACACTATAGCCGAACTAAAGAAAAAGAAAAGATGTAACTTTATTATTTGTTTTGTCGAATATCTATATAGATAGGGAATGAAAATAATAACTACAATCGTAAATCTTTATTTGAGGGACATGGACCGCTTGAGGACGATCTCCCTATATTGATGTTCCTTGGGCTTCCTAGCTCATGATATTTTGCCTGTCTTTTTTAGGTGTGTGGGGAGTTTGTTTGTCCTGGTCAGACTTGAGGAATTAGGTTTTTTGGTCGTTCTGGATTTGATTAGGGATGATCATTTTAGTGGATACAGGTAACTATGAGAATACAACAATGATATTAGGAGATCCACGGGGTAACTATGAGAATATATTTATATAAAGGCATTAATTGCTCAAGGTTTGAGATTTTCTCCTCATCTTCTTCTACAAAAATTCTATTATGTATCGGGATTACTGATGGTCCTTCCACTCAGATGATACCGATGTGGGTAGAGGGGATCACTATTGGTCCTAGTCAACACTAAAACTTCTCCTTATTTTATAATCGTCTATTCATCTTTCTATAATAATTTACGTGCATTGATCATTGATCCTACTTTAACCCTTTCTAGCATACAAGAACTTCACTTAGAATTTAATAAGAAATCTTATACGAGCATCTCCAATAGAATGATATGTTTCTCTAAATTATCAAACTTAACTAGCCATTTAGAGAGAGAGAGAGAGCGCGCTTCAACAATGTGACATAACTTTTTAAAATATATAGCTAACCATTTTTACTAACTAAACTTGGCTAGTCCTTTTGTTAGCTATTTCTATTTTATTAATTCTTTCTCTTACTTTTTTCTACTTTTTTGTTTTTTCTTTAAATTTATTCACTTTTAATGATAAAACAATCAAATAGAGACTCAAATAGATAATATGGTTGAAATAAAACATAAATTTGGATAGCGAAATTTGACTAAACTAATATTTTATATTGTTTTAGAGAGTCAAATAACTCGTTGTAGATATTGTCCGCTCTGGCCCAAATCCAACACTTTGGGCCTCACGGCTTTAAAACGCGTTTGCATGTATTGGATTCTCATCTTACTAATAAGCCTCAATCACTCCTTTTCCATTTCCGATGTGGGATTCAGTTCACTCCTGTTCCCATCGTCATCCCTTAGAGCCGCTCCTTGTTCAGGCTTTCTACCCCGACGCCACCCACTCCGGACCGGATCGTTACAACAAATCAATAAACTAAATGGTCAAGAAGTCAATATATATATATATAAAATGAAGGAGACAAAAAATAATTGTTTGGCCGCCATATATAGTATGAAGTGACAGAATGGCCAACAAAAGTTGAGCTAATTAGAATTTTATATAATTAATTAGCAAATCAAGTTAATTAGGCTTTGAGCTACTCACCAACTAACATGAATTAATCGACTTGGCGTGTTAAAGTTGATAATTAGAATGTAAAACTCAGCATATTGTGCAGTCTAGTCTAAGTCGGTGGCTCTTAATTCAAATATTCATGACCTACTAATTAAATATACTTTTATCTCCGCCACTGCGTGTACCGATAACTACCTTAGGCATAATTAAGACATAACTAATCAGACATGTGGACCAATGATAGCATTGAAATCTAAAAGGTACGCTCATAATCGCGATGTTAAGCCATAAAATATGGAGACATGAAAAGGAACATGGTGCATGACCCAATCACTTACACGTGGAAAAGTTGTTCATTAACAAATATATTTCGATTGTCTATAAATAGCTATCCTAAGACATTTCTACAAAACATTTTACTTTTAAGTTTCACTACTTTCTCCAAATATCTTACCGACTTATCGCATAGAGGACACCGGATTCCGCCATCTCCCTAACCGTTTATTCACTATATTAAGGCCTGTTCAGTCTGATCGTGACATGCTGCCGATTAAGAGACATCAGATAGTTTTAAAAAAAAAAAATCAAAAACTCGTATATAATTTTTATGGAGTTTTTTGACAAGCCCATCTAGCTAGGGTCGGAGACAGGGATGAGCCTGATATTTAAAATATTCTATTTGATGATCGAGTTAGTTCTTTTTTTTTGTTGGTAATAGAGGAGGGATAAAACCAGAAAACAAACAGAAATTAAATCAGTCTATTGATGCTAAGTCCACACAAATCGTTGCGTAAGATGTCCCGAATGTCTGCAGGAGGCACATCATGCTTTATGGAGTTAGTTCTTACCATTGGGTTTAATATATGTAGCAAAAAGCTAGGCAGATTAACAAAAACCAGGAATTTCATAGTTTGGTGGCTGGCTAGCTATATTATTTTATTAGACTGGTAATCTGACCTTGACCTTGAAGAATGTTGAAAAGAGTTTTTGACCTTATCGGATAAATCCTATATAAAGTAAAAAAACGTGTGCATATACTTATATATATGTAACATTATCTGAAACATTACCTTAATATTTTAATGCAATAAGGAAAGGCAAGAGCCACATTTGACCTGCTCTCAATCCTCTCCAATATTAGGTTTTTGTAGGTCCATTCCATTGTATATATAAAATATTTCACACAACACTAACATTTATTTGGAACAAATTTTTTTGGGTGAAAGATTGAGACGTGATTAAGTGGCTAGACATTCCAACTAGGTTGGCACCCCTAACACACCAAATCAACCCGAAATATTATTAATAAAAAAATAAAAATTACAAAGGAAGGAGAAAGAAAACAAAAAGGTTCAAAACAGAAAATTAAGGAAAATTAACATGTGCAATATTACATAAGTGTGACAAAAATGAGGAGCCGAATGTCACCATGTTAGAGCAGAAGCTGTTTTGCCAAAACGGGCAAGTTGATCCGCCGCTTGATTGCCCTCTCGAAAAATATGAGCGATTCTGCAATTCATATTCGAAAATCTAGATAAACACTGAAGTCAGTCTTGTCTAATTTTCCAGGGAACCATGGTAGACTTTCTGTTTAGCATATCAACCGCATATGCAAAATCTGATTCAATCCAAAGATTGTGCCACCCCGTTCCCAGGCAGATTCTACAACGAAAATAATGGTTTATTTGGAACAAATTTATTATCTATACTTATTATAATTTTATAATAAAAATTCTAAAAATTCAAAATAAGCTAAGATTTAAATTTAATAAAATTAGATTTAATTGTGAATGACTTATTTGATCCAAGTGAACACCATTGTGATTTTAAATGTTGAAACTCATAATATTTTTGTTCATTGAAGTAATTTGGATTTATGACAAAGATTTAATTGTTTTGTTTCTTATTTAAAGGAAAAAAAGTAATCATTTAGATGCCTACTGATATCGGACTACCCTTAACATGTTTGAATGTAACTTCCAAAGACCTGAAAGATAGAAAACAGTTAGATAAGAGGTCGGGAACCAACAAACCCTCTCCGAAAGCTAAATCAATATGGAGTATACAGAACTTAGAGAGAATGTAATTAATAATATTCAGGCATTTAGAAATGTGTATCTGCCTTATGGATCTCTATGCTATTTATAGACATTTAAGTTTGTGCTTGGTTACACGTGTCATCGGAAGCTATATTTCCGTAATAAATGACTTTAACGTGTAACTTGAAGTCCGAGGTCTTTTCCATTTGGCTATTTTCAAAAAAGCCCTTCGTACTTAGATAGAATGACCGGATATATGAAATGATATGGTCTGGGCTTATTTCCTTAAATCCATTTCATATTTCATTCCATATCACCAACTTATGAAAATTAATTTTGCCTTCTTTTTAATTTTTATTCTAAAAATCATTATATAAGGTAGATTAGTTCTATTCGTTTATAAATCAAATGGATATCATATAGCTACAACAATTATAAAGTAATGTTTTTATCATTTATAGCTCTTAGTGAAAAAGTGATCCCACATATGTAAAAAGTGATGAACATTATCCCAGTGATGAACATTAGAAGTCTATAAAAAGAGTTCTTCGTTACATCCATGGCACAGTCGATCATGGTCTGATATTTTTTCGTCGTCTCATTTAGGCTATTTGCTACTATCCTGACAATGATTAAGGTGGATGCCCAGATGACTGTAGATCCATTCAAGCTTATTGTGTTTTTCTTGATCCCAATCTTATCTCTTGGCAATTACGTAAGTTGTACACTATTTTTCGCTCCTCCATAGAAAACGAGTAAGCTCCTCAAGAAATACATATATAATAGTTTTATTTTCTTCGATATATTCTCTGCTTCAATCTATTCACTGTCTTATCAGCCTTTACCCAAAAACAAGTAAGCTCCATACACACAGGTTTAATGATTTTCTTGGCGATCAGTGAGTGCTCAAACCTTCTCTCCATCCATGGAAAACTGTATAACTGGTTTAAATCTTTTTATATAAAAACACCAAATTTTTTTTTATCAATTTAGCACTTATAAATCACGAGAGACCACCACAAATACTCCTATCAATGAATCATAGATCTGTCACGGTCACGTCCACCTAGATTTATCCCTATCTATAGTAGATGGAATCATCATTCTTGAATACCACACGATGCAAATTCTGAATTTAAACAAAGAAAATTAAATCTTTATACACTAGTAATTAATAAAAAGTTATTTTCAGATATTTCCTTAAAATAAATGTTCAGTTTGAGGATAATTTAAATAAAACTTTTTGGTTAAAAAAATTCCAAATGTAATGCTCCTTTTAGTTTTCCATAGTTAAATAAAACCGGTGAATAGTACACCAGTTTCATTTTACTAAAAACCCGATATAGTAAATACCGGATTCATTGTTTTTGAGATCCTGTAGCATTTTAAATGCTGCAACCAATCTAACACCGGTGAAAGAATCATCGGTGCCGAACTCAATTAAAAATATTATCTGTAATTTTATTAGATATTTAATTAGTAATAGTTCTATTTAATGGAACCAAACCTCTTTTTCACTTTATTCGTTGATTTTGAAGTTTTCTTTTCTAAAAAAATTGTCCAGTGACTAATTAATTGAGACAAATATCGAATCAAATTTTATCCTAATGTTTTTAAAGAAATGCTGATTTAATTTTAATATAAAATGGTGTACATTTAATTTTAATATTTTCAAGCGATATTAATTTTAGAACTACGTTATCGAAAATTTGAAAAAGTTGTTTTGACTGTTATCTAACTGTCACATCGGACCATCCGAACAAATTTATCGATAAACACCAACAGTTTCATATATTTTTTTGTACGTTATTTGTAACTATACAGTTACAGCGTAAACATTTTGACACTTTGACAAAAGCATTTGTATCTACCTTATATGCGTGACAGAGGTAGGTGTTATAATTTAATAGGGTTTTTTTTTCTTTGTAACAGTGTGAGTAACACATTAAATATCTTATCGATATAATTGATGTTTTGAAAGTCCAATTTGACAGTCAAATAACTATTAAACCAATTTTTTCAATTTTTCAATAATGTATGACTAAAATTGATCTTATTTAAAAATGTTAGGATTAAATTTTGATAATTTTGTACCTTAAAACTAAATTTACATTTTACATTCCTAATATATTTAAGTATCCCTTTCATCTCTTCTTACAATGAAAAATATATTGTGATCTCTTTTTAATGAAATAGTCAAAAATAATAATAATAATTGACATATTTATGTATGGTCCTATTTGGTAGGAGATTTTGGGGTAAAATTAGAGGTTTGAACCATTTGAGTTTTTGACTAGTCAAACCTTTAATAACGGTGTTTTGGTGAAAAGAATTATGAGTATTTTTAGAGGGAGAAAGCATTATGAGTATTTTAACCCCAAATAAATGTTTTATCATTTTACACACAAAAAATTACACAATCAGCTAACAACTATTTGGCAAACGTGACCTATATATAAAAAATATGCAATGCAAGTTCGTATTTGCTTATATATAAAAATAGACATTTTTTCATATGATTATTTTTAAGTGGTTTGCTGTTGCTGTTGCAACAACTCTAAAAAGAATGAAACCGGTGTTTGGTAGCTCGGATTTCCAACAAAAATGATATATTATTCATCGGTTTGATTTAACTCTATTAGATTAGAAAAGGCATTACAGTAAAACCAAACATTTTTTTTTTAAATTATTTTAAAAAGAGACATTTTTTTTGAAGGAATTATCCTATATTTTCATGGTCGCCAAAATTGGTCCTTAAAACTTATACTTTGAATAGACTTAAATCTCATGAAATGAAATTGGTGAAATCTAGAGACCATAAATCAAAATTTTACTGAAAATAAAAATGCTAAACGACCTCTTACTAAAACATAGTTAGTTGGCATAACTTAATGTTGGATATGGCTCATAATATCTAAGGGGCTTATCTAGGGGTATTTGAGTAATTTTATATACACTGTAAATACATGTAATCTGTATCTCTTTTACACAATCAATAAGAAATAAACCGCTTATCGCTTCCGGAGACGTAGGCAATTAAAAACTGCCGAACTTCGTTAACAAATCCTTGGTGTTCAATCTTTGCTTGATTATTCTGTTTTATTTAGCTTCGTTTTTCAACACTTAATTTGAAAATTAGTAATAAAAATCGTATGAAATCAATATTTTGACTTGCTCTTAAGAAATAGCAATTCAATTTTCCCATTGTTGTTGAAGTTGTTAATTTTTCCTTTGTCAGCAAGCCAAATAAACTAGAGAGCTTATATAGACTTGGATTCCACGCATAAGTGAGGCTTAATTAACAAACTACATTCTAAAAGTTACTCAATAGATAATGCAATATTGTTTTACAAATATATAATCAATTTTACAATTCTATATCTAGTGAATATGTTTTTTTTTTCCCAAGAATAACTAGTTGTGTATTTGGAAAAATTATACTTTTACCTTCATCATTTTGTTAGATATAATTGGGGTAAATTACACCCATGGCCACTGAACTTTATCCATTTTTACATTATGACCACTCAACTTCATTTCTTCCCGGTATGACTACTGAACTTTACACTTTTTAACACTGGTGGCCACTCAATTTTAACTAACTTCTAAAAATGACCGTTAACGATCGTTAACGATCTCAAAATGAAAATATTCAATAATTAAAGTTGTTCAGAATGATATTTACCATGAAATCACATTTTTTATTTTCGAAAATCACATTTTTTTGGAGCTTTCTCCCTCTAAAAATTCATTTTCTCTCTCCTAACCAAATAACACCTAAATGACCTCAAAATAAAAATTTTCAAGAATTAAAGTTTCTTAGAATATCATTAACGCTTGGATTTTTTTATTTTTAGCCGTCAATGATCGTTTTGAGGTGTTAAGTGGCCACTGGTATTAAAAAGTGTAAAGTTCAGTGGCCATACCATTTTTTTGGATGTGGACCTCCATCCAGATAATCAGTCTTACTCTTACTCTTCATAACCTTTTGCACCTCTTTCTGAACAAGTTTAGCAAAACCAGCAGGCAATTGAGCTGCACCAGTACTATAGGACTCCTCAGCAAAGTCATCCATAGATATACCAAAGTTAGCAGATACGTGATTCACCTTAGATTTGATATTTTGGATTTTTTCTTAAAATCCCAAAACCATTCAAGATATCCATGGAGCTTAAAACATGTTTCCTTCTCGTGACCAAGCTTGTCATAATCGGTGCAAAACCTATCTGACATGTTTCTAGAATCTCGTTTCTTTCCTCTATCAGTAGATGAATCAGTACCAGGCTTAAAACCAGATGCAACAGCTGCAATTTCAATGTTAGAGATATCAATATGAATATCTCGTTGCTTCTCAACAGTTTGAACCATAGAATAGGCCTTGTGTATTGTAGGAAGTGGATCCAATAACAACAATTGATGACGAACATTAGTAAAGTCATCCTTAAGTCCCATAAGGAACTGAATTAGCTGATTTGCATTACGAGAATCACATACCTTTTTCGTAGCAGAACAAGTGCATAATCTAGATGCTTCATAGCTACAGATAACATTTGGACATAAAAAAAACTAATTCATCCCACAGTCTTTTAAGTTTGGTGAAATAAATGGTATGTCCACTGAACTTCAATTCTTAATGGTATGTCCACTGAACTTTACACTTTTTAACATCGGTGACCACTCAATTTTAACTAACTCTTCAAAATAACTGTTAACGACCTCAAAGTGAAAATATTAAAAAATTAAAGTTGTTCAGAACGACACTTACCACGAAACCACATTTTTTTATTTCCCAAAATCACATTTTTTGGAGCTTTCTCTCTCTAAAAATGCACTTGTTCTCTCCTAACCAAACAACACCTAAATGACCCTCAAAACGAAAATTTTCAAGAATTAAAGTTCCTTAGAATAGCATTAACTCTTCGAATTTTTTTATTTTTAGACCGTCAACAGTCGTTTTGAGGTGTTGAGTGGCCACCGGTGTTAAAAAGTGTAAAGTTCGATGGCCATACTGTTAAGAATTGAAATTTAGTGGCCGTGGGTGTAATTTATCCTATTATCTTTTGCAACTCCTTCGCTCTAATTGAGCTTAATTATCATTAATCCTCCATTAATTGTTATTAACCACACATTAATGCATTGATTGTCGTTAACCATGCATTAATCATACATTAATTGTTACTCCATCCATTTCATAATAATTGTCGTTTTGAGGAAAAAATTTTGTTTCAAATTATTTGACGTTTTACACTTTTCAAAGAGCATTAAATGTGTTTTTTCTAACTTTGTCCTCATATAATAAGAGGAAAGAAATTTGCAGAGAAATTTAAACATTAATTGCAAGAGGGTAATAAGGTAATATTTAACTACTTTTTAGGCTAATTAATATGTTTCTTAATATTTGTGTAGAAACCTAAAAGACAATTCAAATGAAACAGATGGAGTATTAACCATGCATTAATCATACATTAATTGTCATTAACCATGCATTAATTATACATTAATTGTCATTAATCATATATTAATTGTCATTAATTCTTCTTGTAGAATGAATAACAATTTGTTATTATTCCTTTTAAAAGGAGAAATAAATCTGAATGTTACTCCCTCCATTTCAAAATAATTGTCACATTTGACCAAAGCACACCTATTAAGGAAATGATTGATTTGCATTAAATTTAGGGTAATTAATTTATTAGTCCCATATATTTTGACAAAACACACTGTTTAGTCCCTGTATTTTCAAAAACACATGGTAAGGTCCCTAACCTTTTTCTCAGTGAACTGTTTAGTCCTTCCGTCTGTTTGTTACATTTTTTACCGTTTATGACTTCGAAAATGACTAAATTACCCTTTACTATTTACTTCAAACTTCAGAAGAGTAATCCAATTTAGAAGAAGAAGCTATTTGCATGGAGAACAATAAAAAGAACAGACTCAACGCTTACGAATTTGAACGATTAAGAAGAAAATTAAGAACAAGAACACTCAAAGTTGATTTCAGATGCATTAGAGTTTAAAGGAAAGCAAAATAAAGGAAAAGAAGAACACAAATCCAAATTGACTAACAGAATCTTCATGAGAGTCTAACGGCAGGGACTAAACAGTTCACCAAGAAAAACATTAGGGACTAAACAGTTCACCGAAAAAAACGTTAGGGATTTTAGTGTGTGTTTTTGAAAATACAGAGAATAAACAGTGTGTTTTGTCAAAATATAGGGACTAATAAATTAATTACCCTTAAATTTATGCAACATGGACTAGAATACCCTCTATCTCTCTTCATTAATAATTATCATTTTTTGTGTTTCTCATTAAATTGAACCTCTCTTCATACATTGAAAACTTAAAATAGCAAAAAGTGTAATTAATATTAAGCTCATTAATAGGGGTAAAATAGGAAAAAGTTGCATTGAAAACTAAACCTGACAAATAATATGAAATGGAAAAATTTGATCAAAAGTGACAATTATTTTAAAATGAAAGGAGTATCATCTATATTTTTACGTCCAACATCTATTTACCAAATAAGATCCTTATATTTTGGGTATTTATAAAGTCGGTATTTTTTAAAAGATAAAATCTATTTTTAATCGTTCAAATTTTGCTTCATTTAAAAATAAATAGTAAAATAATCATGACAATAGTTTTTATCGAATCACTAAATTTTTTCAGTGATTTATCATATTTTAAAAAATAGTAGTTAATTTCCTTTTCTGCACTTACCATAAATAGAAATTTTCATCCGGCAGCCGACCTCCTCAAATTAATTAATTAAGCAAACGTTCGAAACCTTCCTTTAGAAAAATACAAAAATTGCATGTATTTCTTTCTTAGAGCAAGTCTTACCAAACGACGTAGTAAAGAAACGCCTAGTCAGCAATTTATTTTGTGGGTCCACAAACTTGTGACGTCAGCAAAAACGTTTTCACTTCAACTCTATAAATACGCAACTCATCTCTCCGTTCTGAAAGCTCACATTTCTCTCTCTCTCTCTCTCTCATAATAATCCATCTCCACGATAAGAAGGCTTAGCTCTCAGCTTCCGCTAATTTGTTAGCTAGCCGCCAAATTCATCGTCTTCCTCCTTAATTATAATTCCATCTCTCTTTCCGGTCAAGTCTTCCGCTGCAATTAATGGCTCAACGGATGGAATTAATTTCTCTATGTGCTCTGTTTTCTCTTCATATGTTCATATCAGGTAATTGTTGCAAATGCTTATCCATGAATGAAATTGATCAATTAGGTTTAGCTCCGATTTAAATTGACATTTTCCTAATTCCTAATTTCTTATGGTGATTTCAGGCGTAGTTTCAACATCTTTCACAATGACGAATAAGTGCGAATACACTGTATGGCCAGGCCTCCTTTCAAACGCCGATTCGCCGCCGCTCTCCACCACCGGATTCGCTCTTCAGAAAGGCGAGACTAAGACAATCACCGCACCTACCTCATGGGGCGGTCGGATGTGGGGCCGGACTCACTGCTCTCAAGATTCCACAGGAAAATTCACCTGCCTAACCGGCGATTGCGGCTCCGGGAAATTAGAATGTTCGGGAAGCGGCGCTGCTCCTCCTGCTACACTTGCGGAATTTAAGCTTGACGGTTACGGTGGAATGGATTACTTTGATGTGAGTCTAGTAGATGGCTATAATCTCCCTGTTCTGGTAGTGCCTCAGGGCGGATCTGGAAACAATTGTTCAAGCACTGGATGCGTGGTGGATTTAAATGGATTGTGTCCGTCGGAACTCAAAGTTTCAAGCACCGACGGAGGTGGAGTAGCTTGCAAGAGTGCCTGTGAAGCTTTCCGGCAACCGGAGTATTGCTGCAACGGCGCGTTTGCAACACCGGATACTTGCAAGCCGTCTTCGTACTCTGAAATCTTCAAGAAAGCCTGCCCAAGCGCCTATAGCTACGCTTATGATGATAAGACCAGCACCTTCACATGTAACTCGGCGGACTACCTGCTCACTTTCTGCCCTACTCCGAATACCAGGTAATTTTACGATAATCCAAGCCATTTCTCGCTTATGGAACGTTGTAGGGGTAATATTGTCAATTAGAAAAATTAACAAAATGCTCGTAGATATTTTGGTAAAGCGATAATTTCTAACCGTTGCTGCCAAACAGAGAATATCAAAATATCTGAGATAATTTGTGTCAGTGTTGATAATTACGAAACGGAGTGGTCTCTGCTCTGGTGGCGCGATTAATGATCATTAATGTCATTTCAGATCTAAGCCGACACGCTTCTAATAGTGTAACGTCACCGTTTTGAAATATCTTATCAAAACAGTAAATGCGGCGCACATGTTTAGCTCGTGGCTAACGTGTATGTCTCTGTGTACACTTTACAACCATTGCACCATACAAAAATCACACCGTCCAGCAAGGGTTAGTTTAGTCTTTTTGCGACAATAAAATACACGTCTTAGGCTTTATTGGGAATTGGGGGCTGTATCTGAGACAAAGGCATGTTCCCTTTACGAATCCCTGGCTGGGTTGCACACCCTCCAAGCCGCCTAGTTTCTAGTTCTAACGGCCATTTTTATTGCCCTTGTTTTGCGATCCAATCCAAAAGAATTAAAAATAAGGACAACATTTAATTTTAATTGTGAAATGGTCTCTATATTTTATTTGGTGTAGAATTATTTGTACAGATAAGATATAAATTAAATTCTAAGATACTAGGGAAGAAAAATTTACAATTCGATTAAACATTTTTGTTCGTTTGTTAGAACTCGATATAGTTTAAGTGATTTAACCACTTAATCACTTAAATCAACTTTAATCGCTAACATTATAACATTCTTTTAGATTTATAGGTAAATCTTTATTTCATAATAATCATAAGATTAAGGTTAATTTTATATTTTTTTTATCTATTTTTAGGTATCAATTTAGTTTGTCATTTTATTAACATGTTTTATTTCATTACAGTATTATATATGGAGTATAAATCTGTTTTTCCCTCATAATTATTTTTCCCCCATAACAAGGCTTTTGAACTTTTGAGTTTACGTGAATCTGTACTAAACGGTGTGTTTTGTTGGTGAATTTATAATTTTGCAGCCAGAAAGCATCTCAGGGACAGAACCCTGACACAACTACAAACGGGAACGGCAACGACAACGGCAACAATGGTGCTACAACCAACACTATGGTGTACGAAGGTGCATTGGATCAAAGTGGAGACTCATCCAGCTCCACATCTAGCCACGTGTTGAGATCACATGCAATTGCGGGTATAGTCAGCATCATTTCGGCCGTTTGGCTGTTTAGGCAGTTCTAACTTCCCTAATAAAAATAAAACTTGTGGGGTTGGGTGGAGGATAGATAGATAGATAGATAGGCCCATTAACCTACCAGAAAATGCCGTTTCAACTTTCTTTCTGGCCCAGAGCCAGAAAAGGATGATAGTATGTTTTGTTTCTATGCTCTTTTTTCATTAATGGGACCCAACCCATGTGACCCCACTTGGGTTGGGACCGGGTGATTAGACACCGAGTCATGATAGGAAAAGCTCACCTGCCAAAACTCAAGAGCCAATTGATCTTGAGGAGTAGTGGGTGGGATAGTGGTGCAAATTGTGCACAAAACAAAACAGAATTTAAATTTTCTTGGTGATTAGATTATAATTAGATAGTACTAATTCTTTTTAATTAGGATTTAGTGAAATTGGGGAGGGAGGGATTCATTTGTTGGTTAGAAAGTATTATATGTAACCACTACCACATTTGGTGCCAATAAATTGATATTCTTCTTACTTAAATTCCAATTTTTTGTCTGTTGTGTTTGGTATTTGCTGTCATACCGTCACTTGATATTATAGTAGTATATCAAAAGGAATCTGCCAGCATACCAAATCGTAGTGTTTAAGGCGTGGATAATGGTGTTAATGACAATCTGCGTGGATAATCATGCTGCTAATGACAATATATCAAATAAGTAAATATGTTATCTTGTTATATCTTTTTGCCCATACCAAGAGTAGTTGTTGATTTTACATGTATAAGAAATTAGACACGTGTACTCCTTAAAAGTCCACAATCACCACCAAGTATTGAAGCATAAATAATGATTAACCCGTGAATGGATCTACTATCCATCAAATTAGGCAATGATTAATAGTTATATGAAGCACATTTCACGCGTCTCACACCTGTAACTTGGATTAAAAAAAATCATATTTATAATTTGTTTAAACTAATTTTAAGATGGGAACCTCTTATGAATGTTAGCAGCTGTAACACACGCACATTTAATGAAAAGGACCTCATATTATGTTAGCCACATATATGTCACCTAATTATGAATATTAATATTAGAATAAAGTTTAATATGCTTAAAATATTTGTTAATCAGTACTGTTGAAACTCGAACTCAGAAAACAGAAACAGACCGAACAAAAATAAATGGGCAGAGTCGCGGACAATGTCGCTTTCTTTAAGACGTTCGCGGAACTGCCGGAAATTAGTAAACAGTATGAACTCCGGTCGCCTCCAGTATAAAACAGCCTTCTGTAAAATACGATTTTGTATTGCACCGTACAAAATCGTTTCTGTCTACACTCTCTATTTGCTCAGTTTCGAAATACAGAATGAAAATTAATTGTATGTTAATGGCAGTCTCACACCACCTATTTATACAGAAAAATAGAGCTGTTGAAGCTCTGATTTTACAGGAGAGAAAGTGGGAGAGAAAACAGGTGAAGGTGGTGAGACTGAGTTTTGAGAAAGCCACGTCGACGTTAAGAGAATAACGTTCAGAAAGACTAATTCAGAGTAGTAATTAATTAAATAAAAAATTAAATCGAATAAAAACCACACCACACCACACCAATCCGGCCCGGTTCGGTCGGACGGACGGCGCGCATGTGTGGTGGTCAACCAAGGTGATAGGTCCTCACCCTTTCACAAAAGGGGTGCCCCTTGGGGCACACCCCAAGCATGTGAGGACCTTCTTTATAAACATCTCCACCAAGTGCTTTGAAAGCAATGTGAGATGTTTTTCACTTGAAAAAAGTTAAAGACACATGGACGGGCGTATTTCATAAATTATAATTGGGTGAAGCCCAACCAGTACTGTTTCTGTAGTTTCTTCTTTCCTAATTGTATATAAAGAATAATTGATTTCATTACTTGGGTTGGGGAAATAGCGTATGAATCGTTTATAATGCAACTATAATCAACTCAGTCGCACATGACAGTTTTCTTCCATAGTTGACAAGAGAAAAATTAACATGTCATGTTGCCCATGACTTAAAAAAAAGGCTTAATACATGAAAAACCCTCTGATTTTGTCCAGAAAATTTGATTGGTCTCATGAATTTACATTATATCTCATTAGTCCTTTCAATTTGTTTAAAATAATCTATTGGCCACTTGAATTTATTTAAAGTGGCCTATTGACCCCTTAAACTTACTTACAGTGATCCATATTGACATCTGAATTTGTTTAAAGTGATATAAATTGCAATTTGTTTAAATCCGTAAAAAAATTAAAAACTTAAAAAACAAAGGCCTAATCCATGATTTTAATTCTTTAAAACGAATTAACTTTCTGTTTTACACATTTTTATAACGTTTTTTTTTATAGATTTAGCGACTTAATCATGATACTTTAAGCAAGTTTAGAATGCTAAATGAGACAACATGTAAGTTCAGGGAGCCAATCAATTATTTTAGACAAGTTTAGGAAGCAATTGGTGTATTATGCCTAAAAAAACAAAAAAAACAGATGTTGCCCTCAACTTATCATGAGGTCACATCATATGGATATTTACGCTGGAAATTATTCCATATGTAAATTTTCGATGATCAAGTTAGTATTAGAGCAACTTTAGTGGTTTTAGTTTTTATTAATTGGTAACCATTGCAACTTAAGTGCATTTAGTAACATCTCACTAGAGAGGTTGAAGTTTTTTAAAATATTATGCGTCAAAATTTTTTATTAATTAACAAGGGGATCTAAACAGTAATTAACCAGAAATGAAATAGTATTTTTTTCATTAAAAAAAACAGCTCTGCGCATAACACGCCAGATCTGGTGCGTGAAGGCCACACGCCAGATCCTGCACTCCTGCGTAATGATGTGGCTATCAAACTGCTTTATTTTGGATTTTAGGGATTGAAATACTGTTTGTTACCAACAGACCCTGACAAACTAAAATTAGGAACACCCTATTGTGTGGTTGTTACTTAACCCATTTAGTAACAACCAAGTGACCACCACTAAAGATGGTCTAAACTACCATTACGAAATTGTGAGAAAAAACATGGAGAGGTAACAGAGTGAGAGGTAATTTAGCTTTTAGTTCATGCTGCTTTTAAAAAATTTACATTTTTAATCCTTATATATTAATTAAACTATTTTTTACCCTATATAACTTTGAAATAACAATCCACTCTAATAGGATGTTATTTTTAATTTCTAACTTGTCCCATGTGGTACCTAGAAAGTTACAAAGTTTGTAATTTAACACTATGGATGCTCTTAGAGTAAAGGAGTAGAAAAATGAGTAAAGAGAGGAAGATAGAGAAATTTTGGCTCCTATTCGTGCATCAATTCGCTTAGGAAAAAGGAACTAATTAAATCCTTTGGGTATGATCAGGGGCGGAGCCAGAGGTGGAGGGAAGGGTCAGCTGACCCTCCGGTTCTATCGGAAAACCCCACTTTTAATTTTTAAAGTAGCATTTAATTTTATCCCTAGCTTAAAATTTTACATATGATGGAACAATATCCGTAATTTTTTTTTTTCAAATTTTACGGATGTAACTCAAAACTGGGGACAAAAAGGATGATATTGATATCATAGAATATTTGTCACGATTAGAGCCAAGGATAAAGATAGAGATAACGATAAAAGATTGAGACACATATAAAAATAAAATAATTGAGAATTATTACTTTTTATTTGGTGTGTTGGATAAAAATATAGATAAAAATAATACATTTTAGGGTAAAGTTTAAATAAAACCCCTGTGGTTTCACTAATTTTCAGATAAAGGATTGTGGTTTACTTTTTGTCAAAACGAGGACTGAGGTTTTCAACTTTAGCAAAATAAGGACTTTTTCGATTGATACTATTAAAATCACCCTTAACAACTTCAAAAATGACATATTTTAAGAACTACTAATATTCTAAGCAACTTTAATTCTTCAACTTTTTTATTTCGAGATTATTTAGATGATGTTTGGTAAAGAGAGAGAAAGTTAATGTTTAGAGAGAGAAAGTTCCAAAAAAGATGATTTTCTAAAATCGAAAATGTAGTTCCATAGAAAATATGACATTGAACAACTTTAATTCTTGAAAATTTTCATTTTCAGGTCGTTAAAGATAGTTTTAATAGCATTATTAAAAGTGCGAAACCTCAGTCCTCGTTTTGACAAAAAGTAAACCACAGTCCTTTATCTGAAAATTAGTGAAACCACATGGGTTTTATTTGAACTTTCCCCTACATTTTACTATATTACATCATATTAAAATTGCAAGAACTTATCTCACATCCGCAAACCACCTCTCTTGGGTATAAGATTTAAGGGATAATCATCCATCCATTATATTCACAATGTATATCTAAAATAAACATTAAATAAATTAGTCTTGCATTATTTATCTCTGTCTCATCTCATTTATCCCCTCGTACTAAACGCCCTCTAACACACAATTATCATTTTTTACTCTTAATTATACCAAAAATAAAAATCTTAGTGTATTCTTTTAACTTCCCAGGCATAACATCTCTAAAGCCAGAAGTTTGTGGGATTGATTATTGTTATCTAGAGGTCATCAATATCATAGCTTAAGTGTATGTTTGTTATTGTCTTTTCAAATTTAGAGGTGGGAACAGGATGAAAAAACCCGAAAACCGTGGATATCCGAACAGATTGGGAAGTTATACTTCTGTTTATATACGTAAGGTAATCATCATTCCTTGAATTACCTTTTGAGGTGAGTTAACCCTTGATCTAATCTGAGTCTAATCCGAGTCTCTGATTTTCGATTTACATTTTCTTCTCTTGCTGCTATGTTCGTCTTGCTTCAACGCTCTGATCATTTGTGATTTCTTTGGATAAGTCGGTCCTCTAACTTAATTAGTTAATTTTTTTAACTTTTCAATAGATAAATTAAGTAATTTTAGGGATTATTTTGCTATATTATTTTGGGATAATTTTAGGGATAATTAGAGCAATGAATGAGATGGTGTAATTTTCATAATAACATTGTTTATTTTCCTTTCCTTAATTTTCATGTTGTTCAGCAAGTGAATTAGTTAATTTTAGGCTAAAATTTTTTAGGTGAATATATTGATATTATTCATTTGTTGGATTATTTGGATAAATTACAAGAACATATAAAATTTGGTATTTTTTTAATTGAGGAAACAAAATTTGGTATCCAAAAATATATTTTTGAGGGAACATAATTTAGCCTTTCCTTGAACATCAATTGTCTTTAGATACATGGTGACAATAGTAGAATAGTGGTTCGAATGGAAAAAATTGTTATTTGAAACACGATTTTCGAACGATTTTGTTACGTATAATTTTTTATCATTAAAAAATACCCTTATTCCTTATTTTGTCTAGGGCCCATAAATTGTCAAGATCGGCACTGACGGGTGTGTTAGGGCAATTAATTCCTAATTAATTTTATTGGCTTCGAGTTGTAAAATGTTTATTGAGCTTAACTTCTAGAAAATGAAATGTTTAGACAAAGGATTCAAGGATTGAAAAATAAAAATCTTATTAGGTTTTTAGTTCCACTATAAAAGGCTTTACTAGCTCAACTAATGACACTATGAAAAAACTAAATTAACACAATGAGTTGGAAATTTTTTCCTTTTTATTAACCATGGACATCATGAAGCTTGATTGCTTGGCAAAGGAAATTTTAAAGATAAATTTGGGAGAAAGAAAATTTTAAAGATCAATTTGGGAGAAAGAATTGAGCTTTTATTGTAGGAGATGATTGAGAGTTGATTGGCACTTGGAATGAGGATTTTAGGTCCCATTTATAGCTAAAATATTCAACCTTCATGCGAATATGACTAAATTAAATATGATTGAATAACAAAATTTTGCTCTAGTTGGTCTGTGAGTTTTCGCTTGTCTCCCCCTTCCGATGGCTCTTAGATCTCCGACACCGCTCATCCCTCAACAAAAGCCAACCCTAAACCTCACTGAATCCTCCCACCCCTCTGTCTCCAGCGGAAACCATGTTTTGATTGGGAAACTCATTACCGATAAAAAAGTTCAGTCTACATGTGACCAAAACCATCCTAAAGCAAGCTTGGAACCACTGTGACTCCTTTTCCATGACTAGAGTAAGGTATAACACTTTCTCCTCTGAATTCCAGTGTGAAGCTCACTGTAAGAGGATCCTCCGCGATCGTCCCTGGATGATCCATAACCAACTGCTTGCCATCCATGAATGGCCTCCTAACCAAAGCTATGACCAGATCAACGTTTTAATCAATCCCTTTTGGATTCAAGTTCACGGCTTGCCCCCCAACATGATTAATGCCAAGAATGCTACAACTATAAGCTCCCTCTTCTGCAACTTGGTGGAAGTGGACTTCGAAGGATCGTCGCCGCATTCCTGGAGAGCTTTTTTGCGACTCAGGGTCCTCTTGGATGTTTCCCTACCATTGGTGCACAGTTTCAGCTGCCCCTCATCCGCCTCCTCCAGAAGAAACAAAGCCATAAAGTACGAGAAGCTCCCAGATTTCTGTTACGGCTGTGGTATTATCGGGCATCTCAGTAGAAACTGTCCCTCTAATTCCAGCGAGCTTTTGAGGACCAACGACATGAAGGCCAATAGCTCCTATGGACCCTGGCTTGTTGCTTTTCCTCCCCATAAATCTCCCTCCTCTCCCCCCAGACCGGACTCTCCGGCCACCGCTGACCTCCTGCAAGGATTTGAATCTCAACTCAGACTGGTCAACTCAGATGTCAGTCTGCTGGATCCGGGTCTGCAAGGTACTGTTCCACAACAGTTGTTGCATGAATCCCTCCCAAAAGGCAAGACTTTACGGGAATCATTCTCAAAAGGCAAAGAGGTGTCCGAATCGGCTTCACAATCCCAAAAGTGTACCCTACGTGTCTCCACTGTTACTGCGGGGTACAAGATTTACCAAACAATTAGACCCACTAGCCCCCAACCACCAAACCTGACAACTGAACCTCACTCCTTAGGTGCGACAGTAACCCACTTTTCCTCTGATCTCCTGCAGCCCCACCACTTTGCCAAAATCCCCCAAAAAACCCTTTCTATCTGTTTCACTTTGGCCCTTGTCCGCTTGGATCCCCTGCTGCTTTGGGGCCTTTTTGGGACTCTCGCATCTCCAAGGCCCATCAGGAGATCTCCGAGCTGGGCTCGGGCCATCCTATTGGCTTAAAGGTGGTCAAGGAGATTCCAAATGATTTGGCTTTGGAGCCTTATGAGTCCCAATCCTTGGATGACCTGGTCCTCCTACATGTCAATTTGCTAAAAGCCAAGAAACAAACGGCTCCCTCAAACGCCATCCATAGCATCCCGGATTCTAGTCAGAAATTCCTTATAGTTCAGCCCCGCGAATTGGACGAAATCGACCCTCACTTCTCTTCAAGCAAGGCCCGTTTGGAAGGTCACCATCCTAGGAAGTGGAAAAAACTACCTCGGTCTCTAGGATCGCATTCGGTTGTCATCGAGGAGATTTCAGAAACCACCGGTGCGAATGGGAAATGGAAAGGCGAGGATTTAGCCCCCAAAGCTCCTCTCAAATTCCCGAAGAAGGTCTTGGGAACCCAAGATGGCAGTGATTCTCCTCCCTCTATTGGTAACACTCCACCTTTTCCCACTCAAGCTCTACCTCTATCGGTCGGTCTGGACCCCAGACCCACCGCTCCCAATGTTAGCTTTTGCTTGGAACTGCAGTGGTCTGGGCAAGCCACGGACAGTTGCCGAACTTGTGGACTTAGTGTTCACTCTAAATCCCTCCATCATGTTCTTGATGGAAACAAAATCTGTTAGGAGTAAGATGGATTCTCTTAAACGTCGGCTGAAATTCGATAAGTGTTTTGTGGTTGACAGACATGGTTTAAGTGGTGGTATCTGCTTAATGTGGCATAATTCTCTTGCTGTTTCTTTAATTGGGTTCAACACAAATTACATTGATGTGGCTATTAGATTTCGGGACTCTCCCCCCTTGCGTTTGACGGGGTTCTATGGTTTTCCGGAGAGGTCTAGACGGATTGACTCTTAGAATTTCCTGAGGGCTTTGGCTGGGAACTCTCCTCTTCCCTGGTTATGATGGGGTGACTTTAATGACCTCCTGCATCATTCTGAAAAACGAGGTTCCCACCCTCATCCCTCTGGTCTCATAAATGGGTTTAGGAAAACGGTGGAGGATTGTTCTCTTTCTGATATTGGCATAGAGGGCTTCCAATTCACCTGACATCGCAGTCGGGGCTCTCAAAACGGGATCGAAAAGCGCCTGGATCGTGCCCTTGCCTCTAGGGACTGGATTTCTGCCTTCCCGTTGGCTGGCATCAGGAACATTAAAACAGTTTCCTTTGATCACAATGCCCTCCTGCTTTCTTGTTCCTCTCCTCCGCCCTCCACGGCTGGCAGATTCAAGTTTGAAAATTCTTGGTCTAGGGAGCCTTCTTGCCGTGATGTAATCTTAAAATCCAGGAGCCTTGGGCCTCCTGCCATTGAAGATAAAATTAAGTGTTGCAGCACCTCCCTAGCTGAGTGGGGTAAGGCCCAAAGGAATTGCTTTCGCTACCAGATTCGTGCTGCCAGGAATGATATCCGTAGGTTTCAAGGTAAGTATGACCGCTACTCGACACAATTGCTTGCGTCTGCGACGGAGGAGTTATCTAAGCTTCTTAAACAGCAGGAAGACCATTGGAAGCAACGGGCCAAACAATTTTGGCTCCGGGGAGGTGACGCTAACACGAAATTCTTTCATGGGATGGCATCCTCTAGGAAAAAAAGGAATGTTATTTCAGGGCTCTTTGCTAGAGACGGTTCTTGGAAGGGCTGGGGTGATGGGCCGGAAGCTGTGGTTCTTGATTACTTCAACACTATATATTACTGCCCATCGGGTCATGAAGACTCTATCTCTGGCCTGCTTAATCCTCGCGTCTCTGCCTCCCAGAATTGGGAACTGCTTCGGGATTTCGATGAAGTTGAGATTAGAGCAGCTACTTTCTCCATACACCAAGACAAAACCCCGGGTCCGGATGGTTTCAACCCGGGCTTCTTCCAAGCTTATTGGGATATTGTCAAACTTGATGTCATTCGGACCTGCAACTCCCTCCTCCACGACAGACGCATCCCCTCGTGGCTCGGTAAAACAAACATCGCCTTAATTCCGAAAGTGAAGCATCCGACTACCCCATCAGACTTCAGACCAATCTCCCTTTGAAACGTCCTGTACAAGATCTTTGCCAAAGCCATTGCTCTTCGGTTGAAGCTGCTGTTACAGGATATGATTTCTCTGTCCCAAAGCACGTTTATTCCGGGCCGTCATATTGTCGACAACATCATGTTTGCCTTTGAACTCAGCCATTTTCTCTAATGTAAGCGGTAAGGCAGGGCTGGTTTCGCTGCGTTAAAAATTGATATATCCAAAGCTTTTGACAGCCTCGACTGGTGGTTCCTCAGGAACACCCTTCTTCGGTTTGGGTTTGATCATGAGTGGGTTTCCCTCATCCTTAGTTGTGTCTCCTCAGTGGAATTCTCGGTTTGTCAGAACGGGGGGGGGGGGTGATTAGGCCGATCATGCCAAAGAGGGGCATTCGTCAAGGTGATCCTCTCTCGCCTTACCTCTTCATTTTGTGTGCTGAAGGCCTTTCGGCTGGTCTGTAGGACCTCAAGCTCAGGGGTTTGATTAACGGAATCTCCATTGCAAGTAATGCCCCCAGAATTACCCATCTTTTTTTCACCGATGACAGTCTTCTCTTCTTCAAGGTGTCTTTGGAGGAGGCTTTCTGGATCAAGGATTGTTTGAAATGCTTTGAGGTCACCTCAGGTCAAACCATAAACTTCCATAAATCTGACTTAAGCTTTAGAAATAATGTTCAGTCTCCTCTGAAATCCTCAATTTGTTCTATGTTTGGGATGCCCACCTCTCGTGCTAGGGGTAATTACCTCTTCCTCCCATCCTTTGTGGGGAAAAACCACCATCAAACTTTCTCCTTCATTAAGGAAGCCTCTTGGAAAAAGATTTCTGGTTGGAATAACTCCTTCCTCTCCAAAGTTGGCAAACACGTTCTCTTAAAAACTGTTTCTCAAGCTCTCCCGGCTTATGCAATGCAAGTCTTCCTTTTGCCTAAATCCCTGTGCAGTGATATTCAGACTGATCTCAACTCATTCTGGTGGGGTAACCCCAGGTCTGGGAACCGTGGTATTCACTAGCGGTCATGGGATCGCCTTAGCATCCCTAAGTGTTTCGGGGGTCTGGGATTCAGGAAATTCAGGGACTTCAATATTAGTCTCTTAGCAAAGCAAGGTTGGCTTCTTATCTCCCGCCCTACACTTTTGCTGCTCAGATTTACAAAGCTCGTTACTTCCCTTCGTGCGATTTGCTCGGGCCCTCCCTTGGCTCTAATCCGAGCTTCATCTAGCGTAGCCTTCTTGTGGCAATTCCTATTCTTAAGGCGGGGTGTCGGCGAATTGTTACACTGAACAACCCTCTTAATGTTTGGTCCCAACCTTGGATTCCTGACATAAATAATGCGTATGTGGAGACACCGATAATTGCGGGTTTGGAGGATGCTTCGGTGGGTGATCTCATTTCTGAATCTGGTTCGGGTTGGAACCAGAGTTTGCTCAATCGTTTCTGTATCAGAGATCGCTCCCTTATCAAAAGTATCCCCCCTTCTCGTCGGCTAAACGTGGAAGGCTGGTTTTGGTTCTTAAATAAAACCGGCCATTACTTGGTGAAGAGTGGGTTTCGCCTCCTCTCAAATCTCTCTCTTCATCTTGGACCTGTCCAACCTTGGTGGAATCGGTTATGGTCTGTTAGTGCTCCAGGGAAGATGAAAGACCTCTGTTGGCGTGCGATGTCTGGCTTCCTTCCTACTCGTTTGGCTATCATCTCGAAAGGCATCGACATTGATCCGGTGTGCCCCTACTGCAATGTTCACTCTGAAGATTCTCTTCATATCCTGGTGAACTGTCGGATAGCAAATCGGGTCTGGTCTCTCTCTCCAATTAGGAGTGTCCTGTCTGACGTGCCAGATTTCCCCACATGGGCTAAGTCTTTCCTGATGCCATCCTCAAAGTTCGACTCTGCCATTATGTTGGCAATTATTTGGGCAATTTGGTCCAACCGTAATCAGGTAGTCTGGCACCACTCCCCTAGACAACCTGACGTGTCCTTCCACCTGGCTTTATTAGGGCTTTATGATTGGCAAGCTGCCCAGGTTCCTTATTCCGTGCCTTCTACCTCCGAGTCTGCCAGGAGCTCGTCGTTGTCTTGGTCTCCCCCGCCTATGGGTTGGTTGAAGTGTAACTTTGATGCCTCCTGCGATCCTACTGCGGAATTTAGGGGGGCTGGTAGTGTGATTCGAGACTCCTCAGGCCTTTTTGTGGTTGCGTCCGCAAAGTCTCATGCTGGTGGTTGGGATGCTTTCACGGCAGAAATGATCAGCTTCCGCGATGCACTTTCCTGGTGTAAAGACCTCGGCCTTAACCGCATTATCTTCGAATCTGATAACTAGCTTCTTGTGCAGGCTTTGGACGACAATTGCACTCTTTCTCCTTATGTTAATTCTATTAAAGATGATTGTAAGGATTTAATGAAATCTTTCTGTTTCTGTTCCGCGGTTTTCGTGCGTAGATCAGCGAACCACGCTGCCCACTTGCTAGCTCGGGCAGCGGGCTTTCAGTCTGGTCATCTGGAGTGGAGAGATGTTCCACCTCAGTTTCTATCTGCTGTAATTGCTAATGAATCTATCTAATCTGTTCGTTTGTTTCAAAAAAAAATATGATTAATCTTAATATAAAAATTGAATATGACTATATTAAATATATTTGACCTATAAAGATTGAGTTGGACTAAATCAGACAAATAACATCTTGGGAGTGTAATATTCAAAATAAATTACTTATGACTAATATTCAAAATTAACTTCCTATCTCTATATAAGGACTAGAGCTTTCTTGTTAGGTTTCATATCTTCTCTACCTTCTTCATCTTCATTTCATAAACTTCTCTTTTTTGCAATTCACTCAAAAAAACTATACAATAGCTCCATGGACACTGAAATGATTGATGCATATATGATTGATGTGGATATGATTGAAGCTGACATGGGTTACATTGATATGAACATTGATATAGTTGACATCGATATAGTTGGCATTAATATGTTTTACACTGATATGATTGACATTGAAACTTATATGATGGACATTGATATTATTAATACTGATATGGTATATTAGTTGTCATGATCTTCTTTGGAATTATGAAGAATATCTTTTTGAGCTTCTTCTTGCTGAAGTATTCCAAAAGCATTCTCAATAGAATATAGAGGTGTAAGAAGTAGTAATTGCCTATGTTGAGAACCTTATACATCATCAAGTCCATTAAGAAATTGGAAGAGTTTGGATTCCTCCTTATGAAGATATGCAAACTTTATAATAAAAAGACCTACTCTGTACGCTTGTTATATATAATATAATTTAATAAATTTTATGATTGATAGTTTTTGTAATAATGTATGAGTTATTATAATATGTATTGAATTAGTTGTAATATTTTTAATCATGATAAATAAAAAAACTTTACTTATCATTATTATTATGGTAGATATATGTATTTCATTATGTTTTTGTTATTTATAGATTTATATAATTGAATATTTTTTTAGGATTTTATCTCCTTTTAAAATTTTATATATATATTTGAATTAAATAATTATTATGAATAAAACTTAAATAATAATGAATTATTATTGTTATATGTATATATGTAATTTTTGTAACAACATAACAAAGTAAAAAAATTAAAAGTTATTATTCTTGAGCATTATTTTGTGAACAAACCTATTTTAACCTTAACTCGTGTGGATCTATTGCAGGAGTTAGAGCCAGTCCTAGGGCTAGGCCCAGAGTGCGCAGGCCTAGGCCCAGGACTGGAGGGCCCCCAAAAATATCTAATATATAGGCTTATGTGTATTGCTTAAAAAGAAAATTTATATAAACATCAAACAACTCATGCAAGCTTTTAACTAGTATAGGCCCTTATTAGAATCCAGATACATCATGCAGGGCCGAACTAAAGCCCAAATATTCATAAAGACTTTATTTACATTTTTATTGAAGAAGCCTTTATTTACTTTTAATTAGTAAGTGTTATCTATTTATTTTCCTTCCAAAAATAAAGTCGGTTCCATTTCCAAAGGACTTTGATAACCCGCGAAGCCCAAAACGGATTATATTCATTTCGCAAGCCCAGTCCATATTAAAGCCCCATGGGCTAAGATTGGACGGGACCCGAATGAAGGAAGCGGGCGCAGCGAGTAAACCGCCCCGAATTCCTAAACGGAGCGTCAAGACTCCCACTCAGAACCACGTTCGTTGCCATGAAAACCACGAAAGGGACATGGCCTAAAAAGGGGTAACCGCCCTCAGAACGTGGCCCACTAAGGAGTAACCGCCCTCGGCGGTTACCCAAAAAACACCTATAAAAGGCCTTAAGAATAAGGGAGGAGGTACGTTCACATTTTTTCCCACAAAGCTATTGCTAAATTATAGACTCATTTTTACAAAAACTGACTTGATCGTCGGAGAGTTTTCCCGGAGATCCTGTCTCCGGTTTTGTTTTGCAGGTAACTCCGGCAAAGAATATCAAAGCGGATCCAGCAAGTTATCATTGGTGCGGTGAACGTGGACCTTTTTTACCAACACTTGGTTAAAGGTACACGAAGAACATGTCAGAACCATCACGAACGACCGGTGTTACGACCAGATCCACTAGCATGAACTCACGAGGTTCACGGATTGCAAATTCGCAGCCTGCAGGTACTCAGCCTGTGGTGCCTAGCTCGTCAGTCCCCTCGGGACAATTGGGTCCCTTATTGGAAGTACAGGTGCAAAATGAAATGGAGATGTCCAATAGCGATTTCGTGCAGATGGCAGGACAGGTCTTGGCTTCGAATATGAGCCAAGCGGCTGGCGATCGAATGATTAATTTATTAACCGCCCTCGCCGAACGCGATACCGCCGTGGCGCCTGCCCCTCAGGAACCTATGGTTATCGCAACACAATCACCGACTATTCCTGTCATACCTGTCCTTCCACAGCCATCTCAGGTGCCAAATCAAGTGGGCCAGAATAGTCGCACGAATCCACACAGTCACCCGAGCAACTACTCGCACCCAGATCTCATTACGATGACACATCCAACCTGGCAGCCATCCCAACCGTTGCCAGGAATGCAAGGCACTCTTCCGCTACAACAACTGGACCCTTTTCCTCACAGACATTCGGAATTGATGACGCCTAACACAACTATGTCTAGGCGTGAGCACACATGGAACTTTGATCCTATAACGGGACGGCGATTGGTCCACCAACAGGCACCCGTCTCAACACCGATGGGCGAGTGGATGCCATCCAGAATTGACCAGCAGCGGATGGAAGAGGTCCGACGAGTACCCGATATTGACTTAGAAGATCAATTACGGAGCATGATGGAGCGAATGGGGTACTCACCTCGGCTGAGAGCAGAGGTCCAGAGCGATTCACCTTTTGCCCCTTCGTTGCGGGAATTCATTCTAGATCACAGAATCAAAGCACCTGCCATACCAAAATACTATGGGGATCCAAATTCTGACCCTGAGGCTCATGTCAGGAACTACAGAGAGTTAATGGATGTTGCAGGGGCAAGCGAAAGCATAATTTGCAGGTTATTCTCGACAACTTTGGGCGGTGCGGCATCTGATTGGTTTCGATCTTTACCGGCAGAATCTATTCACAATTGGCAACAATATAGTCGGGATTTCTGTGCGAAGTTCGTGGGCTGTAAAGCGGCAGATGTGACAGATAGGCAGCTGAAGGAGATCAAACAGAGAAACTATAATTCCCTAAGGGAATTTGTTGTCGCCTTTAACGATATCCTGGTGCGATTGCAGAACCCAGATATCGTGAGTATTCACAACATCATGGCGGATGGAACCACAGATTGGAGCATACGGGAAGAAATCATCCGTAACAAACCACGCACTGTAGCCGGGCTCATGAAGATAGCAAAGGAATTCATGGAAGTGGATGATGTCAACAGGGAACATAGGGCCCAAACTCGGCGAGAAAGAGATGCCGCTAGAACCACTTTGGACAGTCGGCGTCAGACCCAGTCCAAAAGTAATTTTGTTCGAAGAGGCGATCGTCCCTTTCAAGGTGGAGGATATCACACACCACTAAACACGACTCGCCAAGAGGTGTTACTTTGGATCGAAAAGAGCCCCTTGAAGAAGGATGTGCGGTTCCCCGAGGTGAAAGGCCGAACCAGTTTGGGGCGCTATCCCAGTAAGTATTGCAGGTTCCACAGGTTGAATGGCCATGACACAGATGATTGCTACGAACTGAAGAAGGAAATAGAAAAACTGATCGAGAGAGGCAAGCTGAGTCAATTTGTAAGAAAAGAAACAGCTGATGAGAAAACAACGCTCCCGCATGAGGGAGAAACACGGCCAGAAAAGAAGCAGAAGAAAGGGGTGATAAACGTGATAGCAGGCGGAATCTACGAGCCTCTAACAAAAAGAACTCGCCGTGAACGGCGAAAGAGCAACACACATAGGGGGGATGCCCTCAATTACTCATTTGCGAGAATCACGGAGCCACATGCGGATGCCCTGGTGATCACGATGGCCGTTGAAGGATGGGACGTCAAGCGGGTCCTTATCGACACAGGCAATTCTTGCAACGTCATTACCCGGACAGCATTCAACAAGTTGGGAATCAACGACGAGCGGGTGGAACACACCTTCATGGATGTAACTGGTTTTGGGGGTCAATCTTCCCAAACAAGTGGGCAGGTGGTGTTGGAGGCAGAAATGGGCGATAAGAATCTAAAATGGCGAGGTGATTTAGAATTCGCAATTGTTGATCTCCCACTGGCCTACAACATAATTCTGGGACGGCCATTCCTGTCGGAGACGGAGTCGCTCATCTCAATGAAGCATTTAACGTTACATTTGCCAACACACCAAGGGCGAGTCATAGTTGAAGGTGATCAACTTGTATCTCAACAGGCCTATACATTATCACTTGAACCAAAACCGGAAGAGGAGGATAAAGTCGAAGAGAAGCTGCCGGCGGAAGTATTGGGAGAAACAGAACTATTCGCCATCTCGAATGACAAGAACGTGCGAATAGCGGCTGGACTCTCAGAAGAAACAAAGAAGGCCATTACCGAGGTATTGATCCAATGTGAGTCGGCATTTGCCGCCCCAAATGAAGTGCTAAAAGGAATAAGCCCAGACGTAGCAACCCATCGGTTGAATGTAGACAAAGGGGCAACCCCAGTGCGGCAAAAGAAGAGGGGACATGCTCCTGAGCGGCAAAAGGCGATTGAAAAAGCAGTGGCGGACTTGCTAAGGTCGGATGCGATTCGAGAAGTCACCTATCCGGAATGGCTAGCCAATGTGGTGCTAGTCAAAAAGCCGAATGGAACGTACAGAATGTGCGTCGACTTCAACGACTTGAACAAGGCATGTCCGAAAGATATGTATCCACTTCCTAACATTGATATATTGGTAGATGGAACTGCAGGATATGAAGCTTTATCATTCACCGACGTGAAATCCAGTTACCATCAGATACCCATGGAGAAGGCGGATGAAATCAAAACATCATTCATAACTCACCAGGCGACTTATTGCTTCAAGGTGATGCCCTTTGGATTGAAAAACGTGGGAGCAAGATACCAGAGGATGATGAACAAGATATTTTCAGACAAATCCGGCGAGAACTTCTCGATCTATGTTGATGACATGATCATCAAAAGCAAGAAAATGCAAGACCACCCGCGGGATATCAAAGAAATCCTAGAAGTGTTGATCAAATATGGCCTCAAATTGAACCCAGAGAAATGCACATTCGGAGCAAGAGCGGGAAAGTTCCTGGGTTTCATTGTTAGCGGCAAAGGGGTTGAGGCGAATCCTGAGAAGGTTAAAGCAGTAATGGAGATGAAGATGCCAAGGACCATAAGGGAAGTACAGAGACTGAACGGGCGGTTGGTGGCATTAGGGCGATTCATATCATGCTCAGCTAGGCGATGTCTACCTTTCTACAATGCCATCAAAAAATCCAAGTCCTTTGAATGGACGCCGGATTGTCAAGAAGCATTTGAGTGGATAAAGCGATTACTATGTTATCCGCCCTTAATGAGCAGGCCGGAAGACGGAGAAGATTTGTTTCTTTATGTATCCGTCACCAGCATGGCGATATGCACTGTGATGGTGCGAGAAGAAGAAGGGCAACAATATCCATTATACTACGTGAGCAAAGTCTTGAAGGACGCAGAACTCCGGTATTCGAAGTTGGACAAAATGGCCCTCGCGGTGATAACCACGACGACTAGATTGAAACCATATTTTCAGGCGCATACTGTCATTGTGAGAACTGGCATCCCAATGCGAAAGGTACTGCAGAAACCTGACACATCCGGCCGGTTGATGGAATGGTCAATTCGCCTGGGCGAATTCGATATCCGCTATGAAGGAAGACCAGCGCTAAAGAGCCAAGTGCTCGCCGACTTCATGAACGAATTCACCTGGGATGATGATGAATGTCCAAAGGCACAAAAAGAAGAGTGGAGCATGTACACAGATGGGGCCTTATCTGCAGACGGAGCTGGGCTAGGAATCGTCATCAAAGGTCCGGAGGTTATCCGCCTGTACTATGCAGCAAAATTAACTTTCAAAACTACCAATAATGCCGCAGAATACGAGGCTATGATATGTGGATTGAGGTTGCTCAATGAACTCACCCCAGAAAGAGTGGTAATCTACAGCGATTCCAAACTCATGATAAACCAGATCACAAAAAATTATCTGGTGAAACAGGAGGAGCTAGTAAAATACCATCAGGTGGTCAGCCGATTGACACAAGAGTTAACGCACAAGGGAGTCGTTTGGGAGATGGTGCATGTTCCACGAGGCCAAAATGCAAAAGCTGACGAATTGGCAAAAGCAGCGGCAAGTAGAGAACCATGGAGTCAAAAAGCATGCAGCTTGGAAATAAAATCAGCACCAGCATTCGAGGTTGATCAGATTATGATCATCGAGGAACTGGAAGACGATGAAGATTGGCGGATGCCAATCCGTCAATATCTGGAGCAGGGAGATTTGCCGGTTGATAAGAGCTTAGCCAGAAAAATAATTGGGCAGTCGGCACGATACTCAATGCGGGATGGAACTTTGTATCGAAAATCGTACACATGTCCATGGTTGAAATGCGTTAGTCGCAATGAAGGAGACTATATGCTGCGAGAACTATACGAAGGAATTTGTGGCGCGCACGAAGCTTCGGCGGCATTGGCAAGAAAGGTCAAACTGATGGGATACTACTGGCCCAAGGTGGTGGAAGATTCCCAGAAGATGGTTGCGGAATGTCACAACTGTCAAATCCATGCGAATGAAAAGCATGTTCCCGGAGCTGAACAAATCACTATAATGACGGCGTGGCCATTCGCAACATGGGGAATTGATATAGTGGGTCCATTCCCAGAAACAACAAAGAAAAGGAAGTATTTGATAGTCGCAGTGGACCACTTCAGCAAATGGGTAGAAGCGGAGGCAGTAACCGCACAAACACCTCAGCGAATGATTGAGTTCTTACGAGAGAACATTATCATGCGATTTGGGATCCCGCAGAAGCTTATAACCGACAATGGCACCCAGTTCAACTGTGCCAAGTTCAAAACATACTGCGAAAGCATGGGAATCAAGAATCATTTTTCTTCTGTAAACCATCCCCAATCAAATGGTATGACGGAGGTTACCAACATGGCCATGGTTCAAGGCATCAAGAAGCGGCTAGGTGACAAAAAAACAGGTTGGGCGGATGAGATACCCCATATGTTGTGGGCATACAGAACCTCTGTAAAGGCAGCAACAGGCGAAACACCTTTCTCGCTAGTTTATGGAGCCGAAGCAGTCCTACCTGTTGAAATCAAGTCGCCCACAGATCGGACAATTTATTATTGCGACACACAAAATCCTATCAACATCAGAGATGCTTTGGATTCTGTGGAGGAACGAAGAGAAAAGGCTTACATGCGAATGGCAATGTACCGCAATAGAATCAAGAAATACCATGACAGAAGAGTGCGAAAAGTAATGATCAACGAAAACGACTTGGTCTTGAAAAAAGCAGATAAAATACAGTCTAGAGATGGCAAAGACAAGCTAGGCGTCAACTGGATCGGTCCATACAAAGTATCCAAGAAGATGGGACCGACCACTTTCGAAATAGAAGAAATGAGTGGAAAGAAGCTCCCGCGCACCTGGAATCTAGAGAATCTACGCCTATATAGAAAGGCCGAGTAGTTCGAGGAAATGACGAGTACTCTTTTTCCTTTTATGAGTTTTTCCCACTGGGTTTTCTGATAAAAGGTTTTAATGAGGCTTCGATCCCGTACAATTGGTGTACATATGTAATAAACTTTTTCTCGTCATCAATAAAAGTTATTACATTCACTCAGTATGTTACAACAAAATGCGGATTCTTTACAAAAACACATAAATGTGTTGCCTCTTAAAGAAAGGCGGATGCATGATTACGCATCACTCGCAAAAAACCTTAGGGTTAAAATCAAAAACACATAAATGTGTTGCCTGTTAAAGAAAGGCGGATGCATGATTACGCATCACTCGCAAAAAACCTTAGGGTTAAAATCAAAAACACATAAATGTGTTGCCTGTTAAAGAAAGGCGGATGCTTGATTACGTATCACTCGCAAAAAACCTTAGGGTTAAAATCAAAAACACATAAATGTGTTGCCTGTTAAAGAAAGGCGGATGCATGATTACGCATCACTCGCAAAACCTTATGATCAAAACTTATGATTATTTTCGAAAGAAGAATTATAAGTTAAGGCATAAAATTAAGCGAATAAACGAGTACTCAAAATTGCAAAAAGGGTCTGGCCACCCTAGCTATGAAGAAACACAAATATGGAGTCGGCAAAAGGACAAAGGGCACATATAAAGGGCAAAAAGTGACAATCACACGCATATGTAAAGCAACAACCGAAAGAAAATATATATATCAGAGCGGTTTGTTACATGGTTTTTACATACAAAAGTCCAAATATAAGTTAAGTTATGCTACAGCTTCCTCTCCTTCGCCCCTAATGCCCTCCTGGACTGCGGCGACTCCCTCATCTCCTCCGGTAGGAGGATCTACTTCAAGCGAATCCTCAACCCTTGAATCGGTAACCGCTTCAGTAACCTCTTCGGTGAGAGGTACCTCTTGCACAGGTTGAGAAACGGCTTGGGGTGCCTCTCCTTCCGCGGGCTGAATAGGGATCTCGCAGCTAATCGGAGGATCCTGAAGACTCTTCCAATCTAAGAAGAGTACCTCATCCATATCAGCATCCTCGGCTTCCAGCTTATCCCACTCCCCAGTTAAATCCTTTTCAGGGATGGGAACTTTGGGGCGGTTAAGTACTAGACCCTGATGCCCGTGCTCATAAGCCGCATGAATCCGCTCCCCATACCAGTAGATGCGGGCGCCATCTTCAGCCAAAATCTCCTCAACCCTCTTCTTTTGGGCCTCCTTGAAAGCAGCTAGGTCGTCGAGGGCTTTTTGCAGTTCATCGGACTTGGCCTGAAGGGATTTAAGGGCCTCCTCCTTCTCGCCCACGGCCTTCTGATAGGTGCCCTCTAGGACCTTCACCTTCCCTTGGACATCATCATAAAGTGACTTCTGAGTCGCCAATTCCGTACCAAGACTTTCCAACTCCTTGGCTCGCTCTGCATCCCTTCGGAGAATGCCCTCAACGAAATTGATAATCTGCATATAACACGTCTCACAAATAAAAATGGGAGAATAGAAATATGCGGTTACAATGAACACAAGATATTTGAAAGCGAAGGACAAAGCAATAATATACCTCTACAGAACGCTTCTCGATCCCTTCCACAGCAGTAGGGAGCGGTACTTGCTCGCGCACATGGGAGGCAGAGGGAAGTCGCCCGAGGACATTGCATATGGAAGATACAATATCCTTGCAAGAGAAGTTCACGGCCAGGCCGAAAGTCCTAGTCCACCATCCGCTAATATCGGGGATTGGCTGCAAAAGCATAAAGAAAAATATCAAGAGAACGGCAGATAGCTCATGAGGAAAAAGTAGCAATACGAGAGGGAGTAGATCAAGATACCTCGTGAATGGGGGTACTGCTCTTTCCTTTAGACGAGGCGGATACAGGTGCGCCGCCAACAGTAAGGGACACAGAAGTGTTCTTCTTTTTAGAACGAGAAGACTCTGTATCCGCACTTATCTTCCGCTTCCTGGTTAAAGGAAGATCCTCGGAGGCAGAAGCGGGACCTTGTGAAGCGGAAGCCCTAACCGGGGAAGCCGCCCCAATAGAAGGAATCGTCCCTCCAGAAGGATCCGCCCCTACAACGGAAGCGGTTTCCGTCATCCGCTTCTTTCTTCTCGCCAGGGCTTTAGCCTCCCGATCTGCAGCGATTTGAGATAAAGGATCACCCCTGCAAAGGGTTAAAAGAAACCATCAACTTGGAAATAAAAAGTACCTTGCACAAAAACGCGATAAGGAATATAGACAACGTGATCCCCCTCGCGGTATGCAATCGCTACCCGGCTCCTTAGCATATGAAAGGCCTGATCGTATGTCCATACAAAAGGTGGAGTGCTCTTCAGGAACTTGATAACGGCGGATTCTTCCTTGCTGGGATACCCGAAGTTCAAACTCTTTACGTTGGGTCAGCTCCAGCAACGAAGGAAGTTCAGGTTTTCCTCATTAAACTTGATAAAAAAGTAAGATCGGTCCCACTCGCGGATCTTGTTCAGCTTCTCGTCAAAACCATAGTATCCGCTCTGGCGGATGAAAGTGAAATACCCCGCCGAGCTTTTGAAATGGTGGAGCTTGGAGAAGATTTTGGGCGAAAAGGGAACCTCCAAACAATCCGCCAAGAATTTGTCCAGAGTCAAATCGGCCCAGCCGTTAGGATGCAATTGCCCGGGCGCGATTCCGTAACCGCCTAGGACGGAAGCAATCTCATCCGCCAGCGGATAAGTGAAGCCGCAAATAATCTGGGCCACGAAAATAGTGAAGTACCCCTTTGGGTAATCGTCCGGTCCCCTATCCTCCCCAGGAATGATAGTCTCGAGACCTCGGAGCCAGGGATAATGCTCCCGCAAATCATCGATTGTCTCTTGACAAACCAGACTTCCCGACCTGTCCTTCTTTGGTAACAAACGAGGGGTTGGGACAGGTGGCGGAATCAACTTTTTGGGGTCAAAACCTAAACCCTCGTCAGTTGTATTCGCCAGATGAAGGAAGTCGGCGGGATGAGAATTACACCCAGGAGAGCTGGTTGAAGCTTCCTCAACCATCTCTTCGACCTCGTTAGAGACCTCGCGGACATAATCGTCGTCAAACGGCGCGAAGTCGAGGTCTGACATGATCGATAAGAGGAAAACATAAGCAAAAAGCCGAACAAGGAACAAATGTGAAAAGAAAAACTTACATGAAAAAGACAACACAGTGAAGTGGCGGGATTAAGAGGTCAATGCCGGAAAAGAAGTAACGGAATTAAAAGGTCGACGCCGGAGAAAACGAAAGAGGGGAAATGCACAAATTCAAAACTTTGAAATAATCGGACAAAGACGAAGCGTCCCCTATAAAAAGACCCTAAAAGGGCTCTTGCTAGACCAAGGGGGAGGCATGTGATAACCCGCGAAGCCCAAAACGGGTTATATTCATTTCACAAGCCCAGCCCATATTAAAGCCCCATGGGCTAAGATTGGACGGGACCCGAATGAAGAAAGCGGGCGCAGCGAGTAAACCGCCCCGAATTCCTAAACGGAGCGTCAAGACTCCCACTCAGAACCACGTTCGTTGCCATGAAAACCACGAAAGGGACATGGCCTAAAAAGGGGCAACCGCCCTCAGAACGTGGCCCACTAAGGAGTAACCGCCCTCGGCGGTTACCCAAAAAACACCTATAAAAGGCCTTAAGGGGGGAGGTACGTTCACATTTTTTCCCACAAAGCTATTGCTAAATTATAGACTAATTTTTACAAAAACTGACTTGATCGTCGGAGAGTTTTTCCGGAGATCCTGTCTCCGGTTTTGTTTTGCAGGTAACTCCGGCAAAGAATATCAAAGCGGATCCAGCAAGTTATCAGACTTCGTTTTCAATTCTAATTTTTGTTCTATTCATTCTAAAATTCCGATTCAACGTTCCAAGATTTAGTCTCATTGCAAACGAACATAAATTATATCCACGATTCTTTCCTCTTCTGTGCTTCATCGTGGATTCAGTCTTCTGCTTCACGAATCGTTCATTGACCGATTCAGTCTGTTTCCATTCTTTCCTCTTCGATTCTTTCCTATGCGACGTTCCAATTTCCAATCCAACCTCTGCTCCGATTCAGTCTGCTTCGATTCTGAAATTAATTTAGGTATTCAAATTATTTATGTCTTCTATCGGATTGTTGATTATTTGAATGTTTTGTTTTGTTTTTATTTAAATTGTTATTTGATTGATTTTCTACTTGATTTTTTGAATTAATTGTGTTATTTATTTATTGATATTATTCATTTGCTGGATTATTTGGATAAATTAGAAGAATATACAAAATTTGGTATTTTTTTAATTGAGGAAACAAAATTTGGTATCCAAAAATATATTTTTGAGGGAACATAATTTAGTTTTTTCTTCAACACAAATTGTCTTTAGATACACGGTGACAATAGTAGAATAGTGGTTCGAATGGAAAAAAAATTGTTATTTGAAACACGATTTTCGAACGATTTTGTTACGTATAATTTTTTATCATTAAAAAAGGCCCTTATTCGTTATTTTGCCTATGGCCCAAAAATTGTCAGGACCGGCACTGGCGGGCGTGTTAGGGCAATTAATTCCTAATTAATTTTATTGGCTTCGAGTTGTAAAATGTGCGTTGAGCTTAACTTCTAGAAAATGAAACGTTTGGACAAAGGATTCAAGGATTGAAAAATAAAAATCTTATTGGGTTCCGAGTTCCACTATAAAAGGCTTTACTAGCTCAGCTAATAACACTATGAAAAAACTAAATTAACCTAATGAGTTGGAAAGTTTTTCCTTTTTATTGACCATGGACATCATGAAGCTTGATTGCTTAGGAAAAGGAAATTTTAAAGATCAATTTGGGAGAAAGAATTGAGCTTTTATTGTAGGAGATAATTAGGGGTTGATTGGGAGTTGATTGACATTTAGAATGGGGATTTGAGGTCTCATTTATAGATAAAATCTTCAACCTTCATGCGAATATGACTAAAGTAAATATGATTGATCTTACCATAAAAAATTGAATATGACTATATTAAATATATTTGACCTATAATGATTGAGCTGGACTAAATCAGATAAATAACGTCTCGTGAGAGTAATATTCAAAATAAATTACTAATTACTAATATTCAAAATTAGCATCCTATCTCTATATGAGGACTAGAGCTTTCTTGTTAGGTTTCATATCTTCTCTGCCTTCTTCATCTTCATTTCATAAACTTCTCTTTTTTTTGCAATTCACTTAAAAAAACTATACAATAACTCCATGGACACTGAAATGATTGATGCATATATGATTGAAGCTGACATGGGTTACATTGATATGGACATTGATATAGTTGACATCGATATAGTTGGCATTGATATGTTTTACACTGATATAATGGACATTGATATTATTGATACTGATATGGTATATTAGTTATCATGATGTGCTTTGGAATTATGAAGAATATCCTTTTGAGCTTCTTCTTGCTGAAGTATTCCAAAAGCATTCTCAATAGAATATAGAGGTGTAAGAAGTAGTAATTGCCTATGTTGAAAACCGTATACGTCATCAAGTCTATTAAGAAATTGGAAGAGTTTGGATTCGTCCTTATGAAGATATGCGAACTTTAGTTATAGTATACTAGTCAAAAACATACTCTGTACGCTTGTTATATATAATATAATTTAATAAATTTTATGATTTATAATTTACCTTGTTGTATTATTACTTTAAATTTTATTTTTTATTAGTTTTTGTAATAATGTCTGAGTTATTATAATATGTATTGAATTAGTTGTAATATTTTTTATTACTTTAAATAAAAAAACTTTATTTATTATTTTAAATAAAAAACTTTACTTATTATTATTATTATTATTATGGTAGATATATGTATATCATTATGTTTTGTTATTGTCAATGTTATCAGAACCGGATCGAACATCCAACCGGATTTATAACTGGGTCACGGGTCACTTGGTCGGATCGGATAGCTCGGATTGATTGGACCAGATGATGTAATAAATAAATAAATATATATTAATTATATATATATATACACACACATTGAATATGCATCACAAAATAAAATTCATATTATTTAATATTTTATAAAAGTATAATTTAATATCATCATATGATAAAATCATTTTTATTGAATATTAATTTACAGTTTTTAGCTTTGGGTAATAAAAATAAAAAAAATAAAAAAAGTAAGTTTTGCTTTTACAGGGAAAAAATAATATATAATATACATTAAAATTAAAATTATTAATAGGTCTTATACTTTATTGGTAATAGCAAAACAGTGATGATAAAATTTTGTCTTGAGCTACTAAAATGAGTTTTCCTATTATCTATTAAATAAGTCTTTTCCACTTCTTATAATTGATTGTCTTCTCAAATAGTAACACAATATTAAACTGTGTGTCTCTTCCTCTTCTTCCAGAGCTGTGTAGTTGGAGAAATTTCCACAAACTGGTCGGAGGCTTTGAGGCGGCGCCGGAAGGAAGGATTTTAGGCGGCGGAAGCAAGGAGGGTGGCGGAAATGGGAAAGAAGAAACAAGGGCTGGGTAAATTAATTTGGGATCTCTAATTTCTTAGGGTTCTATCAAACATTTTGTATTTTTTATTAATTTCTTAGACAAAACAGAAGATAGTTTTATTTTTTAAAAAAATAAAAAATAAAAAATCGAGGTCACACCAGTTCCTGGGTGGATCACCGGATTCCGGTTTGACCTCGGATTCTGATCCGACCGGTCGAACTGGCCGGTCCGATCGAACCGACCGGTTCAATCAGAACCTGCTAACATTGATTATTATATAGATTTATATAATTGAATATTTCTTTAGAATTTTATCTCCTTTTAAAATTATATATATATATATATATATATATATTTGAATTAAATAATTATTATGAATAAAACTCAAATAATAAAGAATTATTATTGTTGTATATATAATTTTTGTAATAACATAACAAAGTAAAAAATTAAAAGTTATTATTCTTGAGCATTATTTTGTGAATAAGCCTATTCTAACCTTAACTAGTGTGAATCTATTGCGGGAGTTAGGGCCAGTCCTATAGCTAGGCCCAGAGTGCGCATGTTTAAGCCCAGGGCTAGAGGGCCCCCAAAAATATCTAATATATAGGTTTATTTGTATTGTTTAAAAAGAAAATTTATATAAACATAAAACAACCCAGGCAAGCTTTTATCTAGTACAAGCCCTGATTAAAAGTCAAATACATCATGCATGGGTGAACTAAAGCCCAAATATTCATAAAGACTTTATTTACATTTTTTTTTGAAGAAGCCTTTATTTACTTTTAATTAGTAAGTGTAAGTTTTATCTATTTATTTTCCTACCAAAACTAAAATCGGTTCCATTTCTAAAGGACTCTGTTTCCAATTCTAATTTTTGTTCTATTCATTCTAAAATTCTGATTCATCGTTCCAAGATTCAATCTCATTGCAAACGAACATAAATTATATCCACGATTCTTTCCTCTTCTGTGCTTCAGTCTTCTGCTTCCCGAATCGTTCATTGAATGATTCAGTCTGCTTCCATTCTTTCCTCTTCGATTCTTTCCTATTCAACGTTACAAGTTCCAATCCAACTTCTGCTTCGATTCATTCTGCTTCGATTCTGAAATTAACTTAGGTATTCAAATCATTTATCTCTTCTATCGGATTGTTGATAATTAGATTGTTTTGTTTTGTTTTTATTTAAATTGTTATTTGATGGATTTTTTGCTTGATTTTTTTTTATCTAATTGTGTTATTTATTTATTGATATTATTCATTTGTTGGATTATTTGGATAAATTACAAGAATATACAAAATTTGGTATCAAAAATATATTTTTGAGGAAACATAATTTAGTTTTTCCTTCAACACAAATTGTCTTTAGATACACGGTGACAATAGTATTTTTTGCATGAAAGATTGGGACGCGATTAAGTGGCTAGACATCCCAACTAGGTTGGCACCCCTAACACACTAAATCAACCCGAAATAGCATTAATAAAAAAAAGGAAAATTACAAAGGGAGGAAAGAAAAAAGAAGGTTCAAGGCAGAAAAATTAAGGAAAACGAACATGTGCCACATTACAAAGGTCGTCAAAAACAAACGATTGGCAAAAATGAGGAGCCGAGTGCCACCAAGTAAGAGCAGAAGCTGTTTTGCCAAAGCGGGCAAGTTGATCCGCCGCCTGATTGCCCTCCCAATAGATATGAGTGATTCTGCAATTCATATTCGTGAATCTAGGCAAACACTGAAGCCAGTCTTATCTAATTTTCTAGGGAGCCATAGTAGACTTTCTGTTTAGCAAATCAACCGCAGAAGGAGAATCCGATTCAATCCAAAGATTGTGCCACCCCCGTTCCCAGGCAGATTCTACTGCGAAAATAATGGCAGTCAGCTCGGCAATGTACGCATAAGAATTAGAGAGGTTAATATCATAGCAGCGAATAACAAAACCTTGGGAATTTCTAAAAATCTCACCAGCTCCGGCGATAGCAGGCGCACCGTCTGCCACGCCGTCGGTATTAACTTTTATCCAACCCATCGACGGCGGACACCAACGAACAATGATAGGGTCCGGCGGAGGCCTAGCACGGCTCGGTAAATTGACAATCCATTTTGGTTCTTGAATGTAAAAGTGAAGCCGATTCTGAAGGAATTGGATTGAAGGGAGATCATTTTCAAAAATAGCCAAATTTCTGATGTACCAAATGTACCAAACAGCAGTTATAGTAGCCAAATTCCACCATTTTCTCATAGAAATATGCAATTGGACAGCTCTAATCTTCCGAAAAAGATTTCCAAAGGTCAATATACTACTACGGTGTATGCCGAAAACAGAGAAGACCACATTCCAAAGACTATTCGACACAGGGCACGTGACGAAAAGATGATCAATTGATTCAATATGGCATTTACACAGTTCACATCTCGAGGCAAGAGAAAAGCCACATACCTGTAAATTGGTTTGTACCACAATTTTCCTATGAATCACAAGCCAGCAGGTGACAGACCGCCTAGGCGGCACAAAGGCATTCCAAAGGAATTTGTTCCACTCAACCGGAGTGTTGTTGCAGCAGGAGCTATAGAAACCTTTGGCAGTATACATACCTGACAAAGCCGGTTTCCACACACACGTGTCTGTTCTGTCCCAACTTCCAGAAACCCTTTGAATGTTCAATTGGACAAGATCAGGTAGTCGATGCAAATTAGTCCAGGATTCATCAGCTCGAAAGGAGTGAAGCGGGTCATAAAGCTTGCGCTGTATATTTGCCGATATGCCGAGCTGATTTACAACAGTCGGTGCAATACAGGTGTCCGTCCAGAAATTCAGTTCAGAATTGTCTCCAAACAACCAGGTCACTTCCAAACTGATCTGATCATAAATTGGTCAAACAGAGGTCCAAACCGAAGAATTTGAAATATAACGCTTAGGCATACCAGATAGTAGAATAGTGGTTTGAATGGAAAAAATTTGTTATTTGAAACACGATTTTCGAACGATTTTGTTACGTACAATTTTTATCATTAAAAAAGCCATTATTCATTATTTTGCCTAGGGTCCATAAATTGTCAGGACCAGCTTTAGGGGGAATGTTAGGGCAAATAATTCCTAATTAATTTTATTGGCTTCGAGTTGTAAAATGTGCGTTGAGCTTAACTTCTAGAAAATGAAACGTTTGGAGAGAGGATTCAAGGATTAAAAAATAAAAATCTTATTGGGTTCCTAGTTCCACTATAAAAGGCTTTACTAGCTCAGCTAATGACACTATGGAAAAACTAAATTAACACAATGAGTTGGAAAGTTTTTCCTTTTTATTGACCATGGACATCATGAAGGTTGATTGCTTGGGAAAAGGAAATTTTAAAGATCAATTTGGGAGAAAGAATTGAGCTTTTATTGTAGGAGATGATTAGGGGTTGATTGGGAGTTGATTGTCATTTGGAATGGGGATTTGAGGTCTCAATTATAGCTAAAATCTTCAACCTTCATGCGAATATGACTAAATTAGATATGATTGATCTTACCATAAAAATTGAATATGACTATATTAAATATATTTGACAAATAAAGATTGAGTTGGACTAAATCAGACAAATAACATCTTGGGAGAGTAATATTCAAAATAAATTACTAATTACTAATATTCAAAATTAACTTCCTATCTCTATATAAGGACTAGAGCTTTCTTGTTAGGTTTCATATCTTCTCTGCCTTCTTCATCTTCATTTCATAAACTTCTCTTTTTTTGCAATTCACTCAAAAAAAAAAAAAACTATACAGAAGCTCCATGGACACTAAAATGATTGATGCATATATGATTGAAGCTGAGATGGGTTGCATTGATATGGACATTGATATAGTTGACATCGATATAGTTGGCATTGATATGTTTTACACTGATATGATTGATATTGAAACCGATATGATGGACATTGATATTATTGATACTGATATGGTATATTAGTTATCATGATCTGCTTTGGAATTATGAAGAATATCCTTTTGAGCTTCTTCTTGCTGAAGTATTCCAAAAACATTCTCAATATAATATAGAGGTGTAAGAAGTAGTAATTGCCTACGTTGAGAACCGTATACATCATCAAGTCCATTAAGAAATTGGAAGAGTTTTGATTCCTACTTATAAAGATATGCAAACTTTATTTATAGTATACTAGTCAAAGACCTACTCTGTACGCTTGTTCTATATAATATAGTTTAATAAATTTTATGATTTATAATTTAACTTGTTGTATTATTATTTTAAATTTTATTTTTTTATTAGTTTTTGTAATAATGTCTAAGTTATTATAATATGTATTGAATTATTTATAATATTTTTAATTATGATAAATAAAAAAACTTTACTTATTATTATGGTAGATATATGTATATCATTATTTTTTATTAGTTCTAGGGCTAGGCCTAGAGTGCGTAGGCCTAGGCCCAGGGCGGACCCCCAAAAATATCTAATATATAGGCTTATATGTATTGTTTAAAAAGCAAATTTATATAAACATCAAACAACTCAAGCAAGCTTTTAATTAGTATACGCCCACTACAAGAAATTCATTATATAACGTTCAAATTTAACGACAGGACATCTAATACTCTCGTTAAAAATATTCTTTTACGAGGGTAAAAAATCACTGTTGGTAAAAATGATATTATTAACGACCGTATATAAAACTTGATGTTATTGACATATTTTACTCTTGTTATTGATATGTTATTTATTAGCGATAAAAAAATACGGTCGTTATTATATTTAACTGCTCTTGTAGTAAGATTTTAGGTTTTTGGTACTAATTACCATTTTAATTTTTTGCAGCTTTTTATATTTTTGGAATTGTTGGCGCTTTGTTAAAAGAAATAGAGAATGGTTGGCGCCAAAAAAATTCTAATGTTTTCGAATTTTATTTTAGTTTTTATTTTTTTTTTCTTTTTATGAGAAATAAAAAAGAAAAGGAAAGTGAGATTCTTTAATTTTTATTTTCCCGCAATCATTCCTTCCCAACCCTAATCGTCTATTGCGTTGTAATCGGCAGTTCCGTTTACCAACCCCTCAATCCAAATCGTGGACTGCCTTTGTCTGCCCCCATATCCGCAGTTACCAACCCCTCAATCCGCAATCTATGTTTCCCTGAGAGACTCGCCTCTCTCAACTTGAAGAAAAAAACGCTCATTTTCTCTCCTTTCCTCTCTTTCTTCTGTTCTCGTTTTCTTTCTTTCCTTCCTCTTTCTCTCATATTTCCCCTCTTCGATCAGATAGCCATTTTCTCACCTTCCTCTCTGTTCATTTTCTCTGTAATTCCCATTGTTTTTCTGCATCTGGAGCTTGGTAGGACGACAAAGGCTCAAGTGAACGGCGACATCAGCTAGGCTGGGGAGAAGTGAGGTGGGTGTACAACTACCAATGACGAGTCAAAGCGCTGGCGTAGGGTGAGATTGTTTGGTTTAGTTTTTTTTATTGAGAATGAAAATGGATAATTTAGAAACTAATTTATATGTGTTGAAGTTTTCGATTTACTGACGTATGATAGTAAAATTAAGGGTTCAGGGTGTTCAACTTCAAATTGTGCTATTATTGAATGGTTTAGGGTTTAGTTTGGGGTTTTCAATAACTATTGGCTTTAATTTTTTTTTTTTTTTTTTTTTTTTTTTGCATAATCGATCCCAACAGCTTACTACTCGATAGCTGGGAGGATCTTATTCAGGCTCTGTAATTATCTCTTTTAGTCTGATAATACATTAATATGTTCCTTTTTTCCCCCTAGCAGAGGCTCCTGCATCAGAGGAAGCAGATGTAGATAATTTATTAGAATCACTAAAGCAGAGGACAGATAAAATAGTTGCCATCCCAACATGTTTGTCATCGTTAATTTCTTCAATAATTTCATGTTTCTTAGATTCAGTCTATTGAAAACAATGGAAATTGATTGACATTATGAAATATATTTTCCTTGAACTTTGGCATCACAGGGGAAAAGGAAGTCTATATTGACCTCATGTGTGTATGTTATTTAGAGTTATCCTTGTGTTTAACTTCAGATGTAGTGACTCTGTTTAAGTTCTTTTGTTATTTAAGCAGCCTCAAATATACATCGATCTGCATCCTAAATCAAATCCTTTGGGCTTTTGCTGGACTAATGAAAGCTGCTAAATAAGTTCCTGGCCTAAGAACAACCCATATTCTTATTGAAATAACCGATAATATTGAGTTTTCACGTATAATAATTTAAAGTGAACAAGACAATAAATTTTTTTTTCATTTGCTATGCCTGATATAGTTTTATATCTTGTCTTTTCAGTCATTGATGAAGTTACATGAAAATGGAGTTGGAACAGTGAATGAAAGGTTATATTTAGGAACCGCTGACAAGATACCTCCACCAGAACGTATTAATAGCACTGGTGTTGGAGATGTCTTCATTGGAGCAGTTCTCTATGGTATGTGTTAACATTGCATATCATTGTGAATGGATTTGTCACTTTAAATTTGGATTCAGGTATGCTAGAGATTCAGGTGTGGATTTAGGACTACTGAAATCGAAATCAGTATCCAAGACATGTCTATCTATAAACAGGATTCGTGGATCACTTATGAAATAAAAGGGATGCAATGACTACTATACTGCTGAGATTGAAAAGCTCAGTGAATAAGTAAGTTCATAGATGCTAATTGAAGATTTATATATGATTTGTCATGTGCTCTAGATTTTTTTATTTCCTGATTCTTATGTGTTCCACTCCCAACTGTTGTTAACTTTTGAAATTGTCATATGTGGGAACATTTTTCCACCTGAACAATATGGTGGACAACCTTATTACTTATGGTGTGAAAGTCTAATTAAAACTACATAATTCTACACTTCATTCATTATACTGCAGGATGGACTTGACACATACATGTTCTAAAACTATGTGGCTTGATATAATATGTTGAGTTACTGCAGGTAGAGACAGTTGATGGCTTGGAAGATATTCAGATTCTTTTTGGGATTCAGCCTGGAAAAACTTAGTGGTTGTTGATTGAAGCCACGGAATCTGCAGGAAACAGAGCTTAAACTTTTGTGGTAAAGTTTAATCTGAAATTCAATTTCCATATTTGCTTGCACTGCATTTTCTATCCTTATCACATCTGCATTAACTTGAAAAAAGAATGTGGTATCCTAATTGTTAGAAGTATTTGATATTTTACTTCTTTTACATGGAGTTTTTGGTCAATGTCTCTGAATTTGAACTTTGACTCGTGCACATCTAGCTGTTTCATCTATCTCACAAATGTGTTACTTGTGTTATATGCACATTCTCTACACCGTGCAAACTCACATTCTCTACTTGTGTGAAATGCTAACAAGATTAACCGATTGAAGTTCCAAACTCAGTAATTTACATCAGATTTAGCTATTATTTTTTCTTTCTTAATTCTCTGATTTTCACTAAAGTCAAGAATCCTCTTTTTGATAGGCTGACTGTAACTGTCTAGTCCAATAATCTTGTACATATTTCAGTCCCATTTCAGTATCTTGTGAAAGTATATATGGTTTCAACTACTGTTTACATCATTTACATTGGTTTTAATCTTGTTCTGCTTGTATTCCTCTTTATCTTTTGTGAAGTGGTGTTCTACATTGAGAATGTTCTAGTAGAGGTGCTTGGTTGGTTAATTGGTTTAACACTACTGTTTTTCGTTCTATCATGCTTATGCCTGCCTAAGGTTATGGTACTTGGATTTGATTTTCTTCTTAATTTTTAGTGTGTAATCTTGGCGACAGGTTATTTCATGTGAGAAGTCCATCTTCTTTCCTTTTCCTAGTGAGCAAAAATATTGTGTAAACTAATCCTTATAAAATTTTCATCTTTAATTAATTTGTACATATAGAAGTCTTTTTCTTCTTATATCATTGTCCTAATTATTTTATGTTTGCATCTGTAACAGTAAAAAGGAAATTGCTCTATTCAGTTAGATTGTTCTTCTGAGATGAGATTTGGAATACTTTTGTTGAAGTAGCTTTGGAGACGTCATGGAGATCGACTATGTCTTCTATTTTATATCATATATCATGTTATGTATGAACAAGCTGTTTTGTCCTCTTATGTTAAAAAAACAAGAACAAATATTTGGATTCATAGTTATGCACTTTTCTTCTCAATTTTGTTAAAAAGACAAATTAGTTTATAGTTTATTGAATTATATATATATATTTTCCAATTATTGAATTTTTTTTATATATATTTATATAATTTTTAGTGTCCGTACATTTGTGAAATATCGGTTGGAATCTAGTTGCAAATATAATTTCTAACGACAATATCATATGGAAATAACGACTGTCTATTCTCTTGTCATAATAATGACAGTAGAATATGAAAATTACGATCAATTTTTATCATTAAAATGTTATAATAATGAAGGTGAATTATGGAACAACGACTGTTTATTTACTCATTAAAATTTAATAATAACGACGGTGAATTATGAAACTAAAGACTGTTTATTCTCTCGTTACAATTTTATAATAATGACAGTAGAATTAGTTTATAACGACAAGCATTCCGGTCCTAATTATTCAGTAGCAACAATAGACTATGTACGGTCGTTGTTTGTTTTCAACGACGGGGCACAATATACCCTCGTTAATACTTTTAACCTCAAAGGTTTTAACGAGGGTGCACGACGGTATATACGGTCGTTATAAGTTAGTAACGACGGTATTTATATCATTAACGACGGGATTTACTCTAGTTATAGAGCAATTTTCTTGTAGTGGCCCTGATTAAAATCCAGATACATCATGAAGGGGCGAATTAAAGCCCAAATATTCATAAAAACTTTATTTACATTTTTTTTGAAGAAGCCTTTATTTACTTTTAATTAGTAAGTGTAAGTGTTATCTATTTATTTTCCTACCAAAACTAAAGTCGGTTCCATTTCCAAAGGACTCCGTTTTCAATTCTGATTTTTGTTCTATTCATTCTAAAATTCTGATTCAACGTTCCAAGATTCAGTCTCATTGCAATCGAACATAAATTATATCCACGATTCTTTCCTCTTCTGTGCTTCATCGTGGATTCAGTCTTCTGCTTCATGAATCGTTCATTGACCGATTCAGTCTGCTGGCATTCTTTCCTTTTCGATTATTTCCTATTCAACGTTCCAAGCTCCAATCCAACTTCTGCTCCGACTCAGTCTGCTTCGATTCTGAAATTAATTTAGGTATTCAAATCATTTATGTCTTCCATCGGATTGTTGATTATTTGATTGTTTTGTTTTGTTTTTGTTTAAATTCTTATTTGATGGATTTTTTGCTTGATTTTTTGAATTAATTGTGTTATTTATTTATTGATATTATTCATTTGTTGGATTATTTGGATAAGTCACAAGAATATACAAAATTTGGTATCCAAAAATATATTTTTGAGGAAACATAATTTAGTTTTTCCTTCAACACAAATTGTCTTTAGATACAAGATGACAATAGTAGAATAGTGGTTCGAAAGGAAAAAAAATTGTTATTTGAAACACGATTTTCGAACGATTTTGTTACGTACAATTTTTTTTTATCATTAAAAAAGGCCCTTATTCCTTATTTTGCCTAGGGCCCATAAATTGTCAGGACCGGCACTGACGGGCGTGTTAGGGCAATTAATTCCTAATTAATTTTATTGGCTTCGAGTTGTAAAATGTGTATTGAGCTTAACTTCTAGAAAATGAAACGTTTAGCCTTATCACATCATCGGAAACTCCGCGTTTTGATCGGAAAGTGTTGCATAGTGTAACGAACTCCTGGATATGCCCGTTTGGATCTTCCGACTGGTATCCATTGAATTGAACTGCGGCCTGCAACATTTGTATCATAGATGCTTTCACTTCAAACATGTTGTTCCCTTCGTTAGGCAACATAATGCACGACGAGTGTCCTTCCGTGGTCGGTCTGGAATAGTCTCTGATCCTCATAACTGGAGGATTGTTGTTCTCTCCTTCCTCCTCTTGGTTAGGTTGAACTGGTTGTTCCGGTGGTACTCTTCCAGCCATCCTTCTTTCTCTTTGTCGCTCTTTTTGTCTTGCCCGTCGAGCTCCCGCTCGGTTTCGTCTACACGTTCTCTCTAACTCAAGATCGATAGGAAAAACTGGTGGTCCAGCTCTGCGCATAGACAGTGGGAGCACTACTTCTGGCTGCACTACTTAGCAAACAGATTAAAAACACCTTGTTTCACAGAAATTTTCTGATAAATTTTATTGCTTTCAATCCCCGGCAATGGTGCCAAAAACTTATTGTCCTCTAAACAGACTCTAGCAAGTGCACGAGAAACAAGTAATAAAGTGATAAAAAGAGTATCGTCTCCACAGGGATTGAGGACCAAATTTTACTAGAAAAACCTTGCAGAACAGGGTGTTCGTGGTGTGTGAATTCTTTATAATGAGAGATATTGAGAAAATGTGACAAAGTCAACGAGTAAACTGATAAAAACGATTACTTGATAATGAATAAAAGGTAGAACAGGTTAGGCACAGCAGAACCAGTTACTTTAATTCCCTAAACATCCTATTTATTCATGAATGGAGTAAAGTGAAGTCAAGGTCTCTGTTTTAATGCTCACTTACATCAACTCTTATGTGTTCTTAAGATTCTAAGACTTACTACAACCATAAGCGTCCCTAAGGTTGGTTCTTTCTTGCATTATGATCGAAACAACATTTCAATAAAGAAAACCCTTGATACAACCTCCTAACATTCCTACTTCGGGGTTGGATGTTTGATAGAAAGGTCCATGAAGATGAAAGCAGTTCCCTATCATTCATCTAACACTAGCATATATGCGTAAGCAATGGAATAAAAAGCTTCATCAAACACTTCATAAATTAACAACATTTATTCATAAATAGAAAATAGAGAGCTTACATAACCGGCCCTAACTGGCCGAACCAGTTCAAAATGACTACTCACTCATACTACCGAGTGAACAGTCTGCTTCCCATCTACAGAGCTCCATCGATGGAGTCATCATCATCCTCGAGAGCTCTTCTCTCTACCAAAACATCTATTTTTAGTTCACCCAAAAAGTATCTTTCCTTTCCCCCACTCCGTCTATTTAAGGGAGAAAAGATCAAAACGGTACTGAAAGTATGCGATAAAAATATTACAAAAACCAAATAAATTGTTTATAAATCCTAGACTACTAGAAGTTTTAAGTGCGAGGAGGTTTGATAGGGGTCAAAAACCCCTATCTTTGGGTACGGTTTTAGGACGGGTTTTAGAGTTATTTAGTTAATAAGCGAGCAATTCTCGCATTTAAATGCTTTTGTGTGAGTTAGTTAGAAATCGGAAACGTTCTATTTACTTTTCGTCGTTTAGGCTCGTTTTGTGATCAATTTAGGCAAATACGGCCGAAATAGCATGCATAGTATAATTCCGTTATCTTTTGAAGCTAATTGATCCGTCAAAAGTCGCACCAAACGAAGCGTTTGCTCAAATAAGCGATTGGCGGGTCAATTTAGCCCTTGGACTAATGTTGTTTGGAGTTTATGTGCGTGTGCAGGTTAAAACATGATCAATTTCAGGCAAAAATCGTGTCTCGGGGACCCCCGGCAGTCGCTCGGCGAATTGAGCATCGGCGCGCAGCCCGGGCGCTGCTCGACGAGCAGCCCAGGCACTGCCCAGGCACGGCCCAGGCACGGCCCAGGCACCGCCCAGGCACTGTGCCTGCTCGCCGAGCAGGCCACCAGAGGCCTGCTCGGCGAGCAGGCCACCAGGCGCCTGCTCGTCGCGAGTAGCCCTGCTCGCCGAGCAGCTCCCCCTGCTCGACGAGCAGACCTGCGGGAATTGGTCAAAAATACCAATTTCGCCCCCACGATGCCACGATGGACCCCACGACTTCCTACATCAATAAGGACACGAATTAGGTCAAGAAAAGGGCCCGAGCCGCGTCTATAAATAGAGTTTTTCCAATGTAAATTAGATATCTTTCGTTTTTGTAAATTATTTTAGCTCTCCCCTTGTAATTCCTCTCCATCTTCTCTATATCTTCCTCAACCTCCATTGAAGCTCCTTCAAAGCTCTTCCTTGAGGAATTATCAAGGTCCGTCCTTAAGATTAAGTCGCCGGCTGCAGAGTAAACAGGTTCCCTGAAAGGAATTTTTGTATCTCCTTTTTATCTTTCCTTGTTTGTACTCTTTGATACAGTTGCCGAACTTGACTTATTGTATCTTGTGACAATTATCTTCGCCTTTAATAATAATTTAGCTCTTGTTTTGTTCTATGATTATTTGTTTAATCTCTGTCTTACGCTTTATTCAATTGGTTTAACTCATTCAAAAGCCCCAAAATCTAGTAGGCACATATTGCGAGCTGAATCTGACCTAGTCAGAGCCTAGGAGATTGACGACCTCTTAGTTGATTAAGCGCCAATTTACTGAGCCTTAGACCTAGTTTTGGCCTTAGGGAATCACGCGCTAGGAACCTCAGGAGGGTAAGTAGGGTTAATCGCCTTGAATACAAGTGACTCAGATTAGGTTTTTATTCAATAGACTTGATAATCTATCTTCATTATTATCGTTCATACCATGTTCCTTCGGATAATTTCATTAATGAAAGATCAATTAGGGGTAGAGTAATTTAGTTAGGCGTAGAATAACTTAGTTAGAATTAGATAACTTAGTTAGAATTAGATAACTTAGCTAGGATTAGTACAAATCAACCTAGGAGTAGATTAATTAAAACAAACCAACTTAAAACCCCCCAAGCCTAGATAACATCCGAGATCGAGTAGCTCGGTACTTGCAGAAATAAATCCTGTGGACGATAACCTGGACTTAAACCATAAATTTATTACTTGATAACGACGGGGTACACTTATCCCTTAGTGAGTTCTCATCTCGAGTTAGGTGAGGGCGCATCAAGTTTTGGCGCCGTTGCCGGGGATTTATTTCTTCTGCAATATCGAACCAAAGGTCGATTTGTTAGTTTAGGCATTCATTGTGAATATCCTTTGTTTATAATCGTTTATACTTGTTTATATATAATCCTTTATACTTTTCTTTTTGTGAATATTTGTTTCTAATTTTTATTGTTATTTCTAATGATTCTTCTTTTTTGAGAAAATGGCTAGAAACAATGGAAATAAGGAGTATATTACGCATTTGCTTAACTTTCTATCTACTCACGAAGATCAAACTGACGATTTGTATGCCTCAATTAAAAATTTATGCATACAAAAAGGGATCCTAGTTGATTCAACCGCGGACGAATCAATTAAAGAACCCAATTTGGTAGGTCAGGTTGATAAGGTAATATCTTTTCCCATTAACAATGAAGAACTGATCCCTAATTATGAGAAACCGAATTCAATATTAATTGAGGAATCAGTTGAAATTGAGCCTCTAGAGAAGAATCCAAAAATAGAAGAGTTCGGTTTTGCTCCAAGTCCAGAAATTTTCATTCTCTTTGATTTACCAAGAGAATAAAAAAGGGAGCAAACTAAATTTTTTCATAACTTATTTAAATTTTATCCGTTGTTTTTATTAAAATTCTTTGAAACTGATAATCCGTTTTGCAGGTACGGATTATTTATTCAGGAATTTGAATTCCTAACGCGAGTAGAAGCATACACCTAGGCGGGAATTCTATGTCGAGCTCACCGACTATAACGTAGCGCTTCTTGGGAGGCAACCCAAGTTTTAATAAAACTTTTCAGGTTTGTTTTATTTAGATTATACATTGATCTTTTAGTTTAGTCTTTTTAGTTTTCTTTTACGTTTTTTTTAAAAGTGTTCGTTTAAAAAATAAATAAATAAATATATATATTTTTTTATTTTGTTTAGTTTTCTTTTATTTTATTTTTATTTTTTTATTTTAAAGTTTTCAGGTTTAAAATAAAATTTAAAAAAAAGAAAAAATTTTTTTTTTTTGGCCCCAGGAGGCCCAGCTCGCCGAGCTGGGCACTCCAGCTCGGGCGAGCTGGGCACTGCCGCTCAGCTCGACGAGCAGGGCACTGCCGCTCAGCTCGGCGAGCAGGGCCCTGCTCGCCGCGAGCTGGGCGCTGGCGCCCAGCCCGCCGCTGGGCACTGCGCCCAGCCTGCCGCTGGGCACTGCGCCCAGCCCAGATAAGCAGCGGTTCGGGATTTTTTCCCGAACGAAGCTGAAATAAATAAATAAATAATAATAATAATAAAAAAATGTGCCACAGCAAATCGTCAAGCTTTTGGCGATTGCGCTAAAATCAGTAATTTGTCTTCTCCACCCTAACTTTTTGCACTTGTACTCTATGGTTTGTGATGCAATGTTGGAACTTATTGCATATTTTTAGTGCGAGGAGGAGGGGTAGACAAACTTACAAAAATTGTATAATTTTTAAATTTTTGTTGCGTCGTGTCTAGTTTAGTTTTGCGTTTTCCGGGTTTTATTTAGGTTTTGCATGTTTAGGACCTAAAACCGTGAACCTCCTTCGAATCTAAACTTCGTTATTTGTCTTTGAGGGCTGAGAACCGAATCTAAAATTGCATGACAACTAGTTTAGGTGTGGGACACAACTCTTGTATCTGTAAAAACATGAGCTAAGGTTTGCATTTAGACCCTACTTTTGAAGAAATGCTAAAATCATTACTTAGGTAGATAACTTAAGAATCGAAGGCATGTGACATTAAACTTGAGTTTGGGGAAAACTAGTAAACACAAAATTGAAACCCAAAGAATTGTGAGTTGAATTTGAGCCTAAGAGCGAACATCAAAAAGCTCTTTTTCTTGACATTTTTGTGTGAAAGCTTTGACTTGTGGAAGATTACAGATTTTGCACCTAATACTGTGTTGAACCTACATGCGATGGTTTGAGATGATAAACGATGAATCAGCCTCATTAGAATTAACCATTTTCTTTACCTTATTTTTTCTTTTTCATCCACTCTAGGAAGCCCCTTTGAGCCTATATTTTTGTAGTTTATAGATTTTTCTTTCGTTCTAACCTGTTTTTGCAAACCACAACTTGGTTTGCTACTTAACCCAATTTCTTGTGCAAAGCTCAAATAGAGCCTTTGTTTTCTTCTAGCGCTTTATCTTTGTTTATGGCATTACAGTAGCAAGCCAAAAGGCTAAGAAGTGAATGAGCATCACTATCCCAAAAAGAAAAAAAAAGAGAAAAACAGAAAAAAAGAAAGAAAAAGAAAAGAAAAGAGACGAACAAAAGGGAAGAACTTCATTCCCCAGTTCTTAAAAATAAAAAACGTCTCAAGAAAACATCCCAAAAAGAAAATAATAAGGGATGAATAAAAAGCTCAGTCACTTCATATTTGCTAAAGCCATTTAAACTTAGTTTTTGTAGCGTTAGAACTATTAACCCTTGTTGTACCTTTAACCCTCTAACCACATTACAACCCCGATTAGAGGTTGTTTTTGATATCATCGGAATCATATAGCATAGTAGAGGAACGCGGATGAACGTGCAAAATCAACGTAATCCTAAGCAAGAACATAAGCCGAGAGTAAACACTTTAGCCACCAAAATTGTGTGAAATGAGTGAACTACCTATGGTGAGGTGTTTTACTTAGCGATCCCCTCAAGCTCGTTTAATTGAACATGTGTCATTTTGCTTAAAACTATGACCTATGATAATTGAAATGCGGCTTTTTGATATCGTGTCTCTACTTTGTATTTCCGAATGCATGTAATTACAGATGCTCGAAATTGTGTCAAGCACCTAGTCAAACCGGGAGGTTTTCTAGCTTGCTTGTGATTGCGGGTTTAGTTTTTTTAGTTTACTTGGGGACAAGTAAAGTTTTAAGTGCGAGGAGGTTTGATAGGGGTCAAAAACCCCTATCTTTGGGTACGGTTTTAGGACGGGTTTTAGCGTTATTTTGTTAATAAGCGAGCAATTCTCGCATTTAAATGCTTTTGTGTGAGTTAGTTAGAAATTGGAAACGTTTTATTTACTTTTCGTTGTTTAGGCTCGTTTTATGATCAATTTAGGCAAATACGGCCAAAATGGCATGCATATTATAATTCCGTTATCTTTTGAAGCTAATTGATCCGTCAAAAGTCGCACCAAACGAAGCGTTTGCTCAAATAAGCGATTGGCGGGTCAATTTAGCCTTTGGACTAATGTTGTTTGGAGTTTATGTGCGTGTGCAGGTTAAAACATGATCAATTTCAGGCAAAAATCGTGTCTCGGGGACCCCCGGCAGTCGCTCGGCGAATTGAGCATCGGCGCGCAGCCCGGGCGCTGCTCGGCGAGTAGCCCAGGCACGGCCCAAGCACCGCCCAGGCACTGCCTAGGCACTGTGCCTGCTCGGCGAGCAGGCCACCAGGCACCTACTCGGCGAGCAGGGGGCTGCTCGTCGCGAGTACCCTGCTCGCCGAGCAGCTCGCCCTGCTCGACGAGCAGACCTGCGGGAATTGGTCAAAAAGACCAATTTCGCCCCCACGATGCCACGATGGACCCCACGACTTCCTACATCAATAAGGACATGAATTAGGTCAAGAAAAGGGCCCGAGCCGCGTCTATAAATAGAGTTTTTCCAATGTAAATTAGATATCTTTCGTTTTTGTAAATTATTTTAGCTCTCCCCTTGTAATTCCTCTCCATCTTCTCCATATCTTCCTCAACCTCCATTGAAGCTCCTTCAAAGCTCTTCCTTGAGGAATTATCAAGGTCCGTCCTTAAGATTAAGTCGCCGGCTGCAGAGTAAACAGGTTCCCTGAAAGGGATTTTTGTATCTCCTTTTATCTTTCCTTGTTTGTACTCTTTGATACAGTTGCCGAACTTGACTTATTGTATCTTGTGACAATTATCTTCGCCTTTAATAATAATTTAGCTCTTGTTTTGTTCTATGATTATTTGTTTAATCTCTGTCTTACGCTTTATTCAATTGGTTTAACTCATTCAAAAGCCCCAAAATCTAGTAGGCACATATTGCGAGCTGAATCTGACCTAGTCAGAGCCTAGGAGATTGACGACCTCTTAGTTGATTAAGCGCCAATTTACTGAGCCTTAGACCTAGTTTCGGCCTTAGGGAATCACGCGCTAGGAACCTCAGGAGGGTAAGTAGGGTTAATCGCCTTGAATACAAGTGACTCAGATTAGGTTTTTATTCAATAGACTTGATAATCTATCTTCATTATTATCGTTCATACCATGTTCCTTCGGATAATTTCATTAATGAAAGATCAATTAGGGGTAGAGTAATTTAGTTAGGCGTAGAATAACTTAGTTAGAATTAGATAACTTAGCTAGGATTAGTACAAATCAACCTAGGAGTAGATTAATTAAAACAAACCAACTCAAAACCCCCTAAGCCTAGATAACATCCGAGATCGAGTAGCTCGGTACTTGCAGAAATAAATCCTGTGGATGATAACCTGGACTTAAACCATAAATTTATTACTTGATAACGACGGGGTACACTTATCCCTTAGTGAGTTCTCATCTCGAGTTAGGTGAGGGCGCATCAAGTTTTTGGCGCCGTTGCCGGGGATTTATTTCTTCTGCAATATCGAACCAAAGGTCGATTTGTTAGTTTAGGCATTCATTGTGAATATCCTTTGTTTATAATCGTTTATACTTGTTTATATATAATCCTTTATACTTTTCTTTTTGTGAATATTTGTTTCTAATTTTTATTGTTATTTCTAATGATTCTTCTTTTTTGAGAAAATGGCTAGAAACAATGGAAATAAGGAGTCTATTACGCATTTGCTTAACTTTCTATCTACTCACGAAGATCAAACTGACGATTTGTATGCCTCAATTAAAAATTTATGCATACAAAAAGGGATCCTAGTTGATTCAACCGCGGACGAATCAATTAAAAAACCCAATTTGGTAGGTCAGGTTGATAAGGTAATATCTTTTCCCATTAACAATGAAGAACTGATCCCTAATTATGAGAAACCGAAAGTTTCAATATTAATTGAGGAATCAGTTGAAATTGAGCCTCTAGAGAAGAATCCAAAAATAGAAGAGTTCGGTTTTGCTCCAAGTCCAGAAATTTCCATTCTCTTTGATTTACCAAGAGAATCAAAAAGGGAGCAAACTAAATTTTTTCATAACTTATTTAAATTTTATCCGTTGTTTTTATTAAAATTCTTTGAAACTGATAATCCGTTTTGCAGGTACGGATTATTTATTCAGGAATTTGAATTCCTAACGCGAGTAGAAGCATACACCTAGGCGGGAATTCTATGTCGAGCTCACCGACTATAACGTAGCGCTTCTTGGGAGGCAACCCAAGTTTTAATAAAACTTTTCAGGTTTGTTTTATTTAGATTATACATTGATCTTTTAGTTTAGTCTTTTTAGTTTTCTTTTACGTTTTTTTAAAAGTGTTCGTTTAAAAAAAAATAATAAATAAATAAATAAATATATATATTTTTTTATTTTGTTTAGTTTTCTTTTATTTTATTTTTATTTTTTTATTTTAAAGTTTTCAGGTTTAAAATAAAATTTAAAAAAAAGAAAAAAAAATTTTTTTTTTTTGGCCCCAGGAGGCCCTGCTCGCCGCGAGCTGGGCGCTGGAGCCCAGCCCGCCGCTGGGCACTGCGCCCAGCCTACCGCTGGGTACTGCGCCCAGCCCGCCGCTGGGCGCTGGCGCCCAGCACGCCGCTGGGCACTGCGCCCAGCCTGCCGCTGGGCATTGCGCCCAGCCCGCCGCTGGGCACTGCGCCCAGCCCGCTGCTCGGCCCAGATAAGCAGCGGTTCGGGATTTTTTCCCGAACGAAGCTGAAATAAATAAATAAATAATAATAATAAAAAAAAATTTGCCACCGCAAATCGTCAAGCTTTTGGCGATTGCGCTAAAATCAGTAATTTGTCTTCTCCACCCTAACTTTTTGCACTTGTACTCTATGGTTTGTGATGCAATGTTGGAACTTATTGCATATTTTTAGTGCGAGGAGGAGGGGTAGACAAACTTACAAAAATTGTATAATTTTTAAATTTTTGTTGCGTCGTGTCTAGTTTAGTTTTGCGTTTTCCGGGTTTTATTTAGGTTTTGCATGTTTAGGACCTAAAACCGTGAACCTCCTTCGAATCTAAACTTCGTTATTTGTCTTTGAGGGCTGAGAACCGAATCTAAAATTGCATGACAACTAGTTTAGGTGTGGGACACAACTCTTGTATCTGTAAAAACATGAGCTAAGGTTTGCATTTAGACCCTACTTTTGAAGAAATGCTAAAATCATTACTTAGGTAGATAACTTAAGAATCGAAGGCATGTGACATTAAACTTGAGTTTGGGGAAAACTAGTAAACACAAAATTGAAACCCAAAGAATTGTGAGTTGAATTTGAGCCTAAGAGCGAACATCAAAAAGCTCTTTTTCTTGACATTTTTGTGTGAAAGCTTTGACTTGTGGAAGATTACAGATTTTGCACCTAATACTGTGTTGAACCTACATGCGATGGTTTGAGATGATAAACGATGAATCAGCCTCATTAGAATTAACCATTTTCTTTACTTTATTTTTTCTTTTTCATCCACTCTAGGAAGCCCCTTTGAGCCTATATTTTTGTAGTTTATAGATTTTTCTTTCGTTCTAACCTGTTTTTGCAAACCACAACTTGGTTTGCTACTTAACCCAATTTCTTGTGCAAAGCTCAAATAGAGCCTTTGTTTTCTTCTAGCGCTTTATCTTTGTTTATGGCATTACAGTAGCAAGCCAAAAGGCTAAGAAGTGAATGAGCATCACTATCCCAAAAAGAAAAAAAACGAGAAAAACAGAAAAAAAGAAAGAAAAAGAAAAGAAAAGAGACGAACAAAAGGGAAGAACTTCATTCCCCAGTTCTTAAAAATAAAAAACGTCTCAAGAAAACATCCCAAAAAGAAAATAATAAGGGATGAATAAAAAGCTCAGTCACTTCATATTTGCTAAAGCCATTTAAACTTAGTTTTTGTAGCGCTAGAACTATTAACCCTTGTTGTACCTTTAACCCTCTAACCACATTACAACCCCGATTAGAGGCTGTTTTTGATATCATCGGAATCATATAGCATAGTAGAGGAACGCGGATGAACGTGCAAAATCAACGTAATCCTAAGCAAGAACATAAGCCGAGAGTAAACACTTTAGCCACCAAAATTGTGTGAAATGAGTGAACTACCTATGGTGAGGTGTTTTACTTAGCGATCCCCTCAAGCTCGTTTAATATGTGTCCTTTTGCTTAAAACTATGACCTATGATAATTGAAATGCGGCTTTTTGATATCGTGTCTCTACTTTGTATTTCCGAATGCATGTAATTATAGATGCTCGAAATTGTGTCAAGCACCTAGTCAAACCGGGAGGTTTTCTAGCTTGCTTGTGATTGCGGGTTTAGTTTTTTTAGTTTACTTGGGGACAAGTAAAGTTTTAAGTGCGAGGAGGTTTGATAGGGGTCAAAAACCCCTATCTTTGGGTACGGTTTTAGGACGGGTTTTAGCGTTATTTTGTTAATAAGCGAGCAATTCTCGCATTTAAATGCTTTTGTGTGAGTTAGTTAGAAATTGGAAACGTTTTATTTACTTTTCGTTGTTTAGGCTCGTTTTATGATCAATTTAGGCAAATACGGCCAAAATGGCATGCATATTATAATTCCGTTATCTTTTGAAGCTAATTGATCCGTCAAAAGTCGCACCAAACGAAGCGTTTGCTCAAATAAGCGATTGGCGGATCAATTTAGCCCTTGGACTAATGTTGTTTGGAGTTTATGTGCGTGTGCAGGTTAAAACATGATCAATTTCAGGCAAAAATCGTGTCTCGGGGACCCCCGGCAGTCGCTCGGCGAATTGAGCATCGGCGCGCAGCCCGGGCGCTGCTCGGCGAGTAGCCCAGGCACGGCCCAGGCACTGCCCAGGCACCGCCCAGGCACTGTGCCTGCTCGGCGAGCAGGCCACCAGGCGCCTGCTCGGCGAGCAGGGGGCTGCTCGTCGCGAGTAGCCCTGCTCGCCGAGCAGCTCGCCCTGCTCGACGAGCAGACCTGCGTGAATTGGTCAAAAAGACCAATTTCGCCCCCACGATGCCACGATGGACCCCACGACTTCCTACATCAATAAGGACATGAATTAGGTCAAGAAAAGGGCCCGAGCCGCGTCTATAAATAGAGTTTTTCCAATGTAAATTAGATATCTTTCGTTTTTGTAAATTATTTTAGCTCTCCCCTTGTAATTCCTCTCCATCTTCTCCATATCTTCCTCAACCTCCATTGAAGCTCCTTCAAAGCTCTTCCTTGAGGAATTATCAAGGTCCGTCCTTAAGATTAAGTCGCCGGCTGCAGAGTAAACAGGTTCCCTGAAAGGGATTTTTGTATCTCCTTTTATCTTTCCTTGTTTGTACTCTTTGATACAGTTGCCGAACTTGACTTATTGTATCTTGTGACAATTATCTTCGCCTTTAATAATAATTTAGCTCTTGTTTTGTTCTATGATTATTTGTTTAATCTCTGTCTTACGCTTTATTCAATTGGTTTAACTCATTCAAAAGCCCCAAAATCTAGTAGGCACATATTGCAAGCTGAATCTGACCTAGTCAGAGCCTAGGAGATTGACGACCTCTTAGTTGATTAAGCGCCAATTTACTGAGCCTTAGACCTAGTTTCGGCCTTAGGGAATCATGCGCTAGGAACCTCAGGAGGGTAAGTAGGGTTAATCGCCTTGAATACAAGTGACTCAGATTAGGTTTTTATTCAATAGACTTGATAATATATCTTCATTATTATCGTTCATACCATGTTCCTTCGGATAATTTCATTAATGAAAGATCAATTAGGGGTAGAGTAATTTAGTTAGGCGTAGAATAACTTAGTTAGAATTAGATAACTTAGTTAGAATTAGATAACTTAGCTAGGATTAGTACAAATCAACCTAGGAGTAGATTAATTAAAACAAACCAACTCAAAACCCCCTAAGCCTAGATAACATCCGAGATCGAGTAGCTCGGTACTTGCAGAAATAAATCCTGTGGACGATAACCTGGACTTAAACCAGAAATTTATTACTTGATAACGACGGGGTACACTTATCCCTTAGTGAGTTCTCATCTCGAGTTAGGTGAGGGCGCATCAAGCGACCCCGGGTCTCTAACAACCAAGCGAAAAAAAAATTTAGGCGGGTTGAATTTTTGGCTGGGCGGGATTTTTGCTGTTTGGTAAAAATTGGGGCGGGATCAATTTTGGGCTGGACTGTTTTTTAGGCGGGATGGATGGAAAAAAATTAAAAATTTGTTTGTTCTATGCAATGAATTTAGCAAAAGGAGGGTGGGCTAAGAGAGCTTATTTCGGTGTGGCATTCGCGTTGCCCACGTTGTGCGGGTGCGCCCCTAACCCGATAGTGGAACGACTGCACCCCCCCTGCGCGTGAGAGAGCATTTCCCTTAGTAATTACTTAAAGGCTTGTGAAGACCATTTACTTATAAACTAGTTAACATTCTTATTTCTTTCCTATGTGGGATAATAATACTTAGTTTATTATAAAGCATTTCAAGTAGTTCACTTTAAGCGTTAATTTCTCATTCATCACTTGTCCGTTTTGAATTTATAATATACCGTTAAAAAGATCGCATGTCATAGAATACATTTACATATTTCAAGTTATTCTAAATTCTATTTATCCGTTATATATTTAAGTCTCAAGTTGAAAAAAAAAAACAAATCAAAAGTTGTTTATACTTTGTTTTGGATATATATAATTTATAAAAATATTTTAAATTAATTATATATTTAATATATATAAATATTATTTATTTATTTATTACGTCATCCGGTACGACCAATCCGAGCCATCCGATCCGACCAAGTGACCCGTGACCCAGTCACCAATCCTGTTTGATGTCCGGTTCGGTTCTGATAACATTGGTTTGTGCAAAACAGGCTGCTTACAGTCTGTTTGACTTAATCTTTCCCAATCTGCATAAAAACACTTATAAGACCTTCTTTCACGTAATTTAACCCTAAAAACACCCTTAATTCATCATAAATAATATGTTAAATTGTAGTCAAATTCATGCCTAACAAATACCCCCAAATTGAATCTTTGCTTGTCCTCAGGTAAACAACAGATAGAAAACAAGTCAACTGCTGGGAAGGATTTTAAGTATGAAAGAATACGGACGATGAGTTAGAGGAGATCACAGAGAAGAAAGGGATTATAACAGATCATTTGTTCTCGGAAAGTTACAGAAAAATGCAAATCACGATTATAAATGAAGTTATGCCAGTGTTTAATCATATACCCCTACTCAAGAAATTCCTCAAAGCTTAAAGTTAAACCTCAATTTTCAAATGAACAACCTGTCTGCCAAAGATGCCTCACTAAGGAAGGGATGTTTCACTCACTCTCAAATGGCCCTTTTTTTCGCCATAAGGAAGGGAATGCAACTTCTCTCCTCAGCTCAGTAAATACACCCGTAGGGTGTGAATTTGCTTATCGGTCCTATTTCTATGGGTCAAAGTTTTCCAAACAGAGTCCAAAGGTCTTTTAATGGTTGTAATGTAAGGTTAAGGTATAGGTGTGGAAGTAAATGGCTTTTTTATGTGTAAGAATTCTGTCCTCATGCACTTTACACTGATCCCTTGGTGTTTTTACATACAACCTTGCACAGTTTGTTTTAACAAATGATTTACCCACTCTTTTCATTAACTCCTACCCCTAAACAACCAATTCCAATGATTTTGGGCACACATTGTGATAGTGTGCCATGAAGGAAGAGGTCCTTTACTGATTTTTCTTTTTCCTCTCAATCATTTTCTTTTATTCAATATTTTATTTTAGTATGCGCTCGAGTTTCCTCAGCCAATTATATTTTCAATTAACACCGATTGCATGAGGCAAATTCTCGGCTCTTTAAGCTCAAAGTGAAGGGATTATGGTTATTCACAGGCTAAGTTAATGAAAGACAAGGGTAAGGCTCAAATGGTTCACCCTACTATATGAGTGCAATGCACGAGTTATGTATTTTTAATGGTTGAGTTGGGTGCCTAATGCCTTTATCATTCTAGGTTTGTCAAAAAAATTTCCATTTCTATAGGGCATACCAAAGCAAATTCTTCCTAAAGATAGCAAGTACTGGCCCACTCTTTAAAGAATCAATGCATTTTATATGCAATTGCAGGCTCAAGTTCTCACTACTTTGGGGTTTCATGCATTTAGGCAAAAGGTTCCTCACGTGAATGTTGATTTAGAACTTCAAAATTTTTGGAACTTCAAGACTCGGGCATTTAAGATTGACACAAGGCTATCACCACACATTTCAATCATAACAAGCGCAGTCTGTTTAGTGATTACTGCTGAGTCTAAACAATCGAAACACTAGAATGTTTACAAGAATATGAACATAAACAAGGAATATTTACTAAGGACAGTTAAAGATTTCCTTTTGTACATGCCAAAGATCACAGGGGGATCATTTATTATTCAGAAAATACTACACTAACAACTTTGTTCAATCTTTTATCATGTTATGCACACAGATATTGCATTTGATATGTAATTTCCCACCCCAAATTAGAAACAAACATTGTCCTCAATGTTACGACTAACAAAAGCATAGGAAAAACAACATAACATGATAACAGGCGAGTGTAAACAAATGCAAAGAAGGGGTATAAGTGTTACCAGATGCTTGGATAACGACAAATTGAATGATCAGACAGGCGGGGAGAGAAAGGAATCAATCTCTCTATCCGTAGCAGGAGCATTGCCATCCCCTTTCGAGGAGGCGGTGGCATTGGCAGTTGTTTCAGGTTTAACTCTTACCGGACTTTTGATCGAGGCACCAGAGGGATTTTCCCGCCCATGTTCCTCCACACAAAGGTGTTTGAGCAGGTCAATTTCACCTTGTTGCACGACATTTTTATGTTCCAGGGCAAAGATCTGTTCTCTGCATGCTTGAGTCTGTGTAAATAGGGCGTTGAACTTGGAGAGGATATCTTCATTGGAGAGCCTTGTGCATTTCTGGTAAAAGCCAAGATCTTTGGCCTGTTCAATCTGCTCAGACTCGGATGACACTGATACCGTAGGCTCATTCTTCCTCTTCCTACTTTCAACCCTCTTGGCCTCCACAAAATCCGACATCCAGACCCACTTCCCATTCACCATCCTCCCGAAGAGCATACTTTGGAGGCTTTTCAAGTCGATTTGGTCTGGGTAGTTCACCATTGTTAGCCTGTTCCGGTCTTCTGGCTTGAAGACCCCGATTGCTTCGGCTATTCGCGTCACAATGCTGCCACAACATATGACGGAAGAGTTTTTCCTCCCAAAAGCGCTAATGTACTCCCCAAACCAAAATCCAAGGTTCATCCTGCGCCCCTGTACCATACTCCAAAGGGCCGTAAGGTCTGCATGAGGGATAGTGGCCTGGTTTTCGCGTGCGAAGATGGTGCCGGAAACCAGTTTGTGCAAGTACCAGATGGCGTAGTCCTCAATACCAGATGCTTTGGAGGCACTACCGTCATAACTTGGCTGGCCAGAGATTAAGCGCTAGAAAGCCGTCGGGTCAAACTCATCCGGGGTTTTGGTGAAAGCCCCTTTGTACCCGTCAAACTCCAAGTCATCGTCATCCGCAGCGCCGAGCAGGTTATTAAATGTGTTCAAAGATGGCCGCTGGGTATGGGTCATCAACCGAAAATTGAACTTTCCTTCTTCATCTGGGTCGGTGATCTCAGGATCATGTTTAAAGGTGGCCAGAAACTCCAAAGTGAGTTCCCTGTATGCGGGCTCCTTCATCTCAAAGAAGCAGCCAAAGTGGCATGCTTCCATGGGTTTCTTTACACGCTCCGTAAGCTTAAGATTTTTCAGCGTTTCCCAGCATATAGTTCTCACCGGCCCAAATTCTAGTTGAGCTAAGTCATCATAATATTGTTGCACTGCGGCGTCTTTAAACTGAGACAGTTTCTTCACCAGTTTTTCATCGGGGAACGCGACTGTGCTTGTTCCCACCATCTTGCCCTTTGCTTTGTCTTTCTTTGCGCCTTCTACTTTCACTTGTTTCCCTGAGCCTCGAGTCCTCATCCTGAGATAGAGACTAAATAGGGACACTCAAAGATAGTTTATCAAACAAAATATGGGGAACGGTGTGAAAGAAAGAGTTTAGAAAAGTTTTAATTAGGGTCTGCGATATAGTCTACGTCCTTTAAGTAGAAAAATGTGCGAAATGGCCTGTTGCCAGAACCGTCATTATGACGACGTTTCTATGAACGCCACCTGTATGAGTGGTTGTGGCAACAGCCGCGGCCAGATGAAAGGACGCTTGGGGAAGCGAACGGTTACTTTTTGAGTTTGAATTTACTATACTCTACCTACTTTTGGTTTTACCGAGAGAGGTGCAAAAGTAGAGTATCATAAGTACCCAAAGAACAGTTTGATTTGAAGTTTACTTTATTCGCCTATGTTCGCTTCATATTTTGGACCAATTGATTTTCCCCCCAAAGATCATTTCAATCTCCTTTTTCACACAAGTAAAAATTTAAAACTTTACCCACATGGAAGGGTAAAAGTTTTAAATTTTTGCTCGCACTTAAAAACCTGATATTAATCAAAGAAATTATCGTATTTACGGACCCTCATATGACATAGAGTTAATCTTTAACCCGACTAAGCAATCCTACCTAAAATTTGACAAAAATTTAAAGTAATGTACTAAAATGCAAGATTACTCATGCTACAATTGGTGTTTGCAGAGGACATCCTGTTCTTGATTCTATTGGTTCGGGGGGTCCTGGAAATGGACAATGTCAATCTTCCTTTGGTGATCATTCTCGAGATAAGGTTTTAACCTCTGTCCGTTGACCTTGAAAGGTTCATGACCATCCTTGCCAATCTCGACTGCCCCGTGATCGAACACTTTGTTCACCATATACGGCCCTGACCATCTGGACTTCAGCTTCCCAGGGAACAGTCTGAGCCTTGAATTGTACAAAAGGACCCTCTGTCCTTCTTGAAAGACTTTCTCCCTGATTTTCCTGCCATGCCATTTCTTGGTCTTCTCCTTATAATTGATTGCGTTTTCGTATGAAAACAACCTAATCTTCCATATCACAGAGTTGCAGCCTCCTTTGTTCGCCCACAGCCTGTTTCTCAAAATTCAGGAAGGTTAAAGCCCAAAAGGCTCTATGCTCCATCTCTACTGGAAGATGACAAGACTTTCCATACAACAATCTAAATGGGGACATTCCAATGGGTGTCTTATAGGCAGTTCTATATGCCCATAAAGCATCGTCAAGCTTGTTTGCCCAGTCTTTCCTAGAATTGCCCACGGTTTTTTCCAAAATTCTTTTGATTTCACGATTTGAAATCTCCACCTGTCCACTAGTTTGTGGGTGGTAAGGCATGGCAATTCTATGAGAGACTCCAAGCTTGCCCATCAACTTTTCAAATTGAGTGTTGCAAAAGTGGGTTCCTTGATCACTAATGATTGCTCGTGGGACACCAAATCGGGCAAACAACCTTTTTAGGAATTTTACAACCACACGGGCGTCATTGGTGGGACTAGCCATTGCTTCGACCCACTTGCTCACATAGTCGACTGCAACTAATATATATTTATGTCCAAAAGACGTAGGGAATGGTCCCATGAAGTCTATGCCCCATATGTCAAATATTTCACAAACAACAATGTTATTGAGGGGCATGACATTTCTAGCTGAAATATTGCCTGTTCGTTGGCACTCATTACAAGTGCTTACAAACATATTGGCATCTTTGAAAATGGTTGGCCAGAAAAAACCTGATTGGAGCACTTTGGCTGCAGTTCTGCTGGCGCTATGATGTCCACCTGCTTCTCGATCGTGACAATGGCTCAAAACAGCCTGTCCTTCCTCTTGGGTGATGCACCTGTGAATGATCTGATCTGCATATAACCTGAAAAGATATGGTTCTTCCCAAAAATAATATTTGATTTCTGCATAGAACTTCTTCCTTTGGTTAGTGGACAGGTTATGAGGTTTAATTGAACTAGTAAGGAAATTCACAATGTCAGCAAACCATGGAGTAAGCTGTAGAGAATACAAATGCTCATCTGGAAAAATCTCTACGATTTCTGGTTGCTCCTGGTTGTTCTTATGAGAAATTCTGGACAAATGATCAGCAGCTACATTTTCTGTCCCCCTCTTGTCCTTAATCTCGAGGTCAAATTCTTGGACTAAGAGTAACCACCGTATCAGCCTTGGCTTTACATCTTTATTTGCAAACAGGTAGCGCAATGCAGCATGGTCTGTGTAGACAATGACTTTTTGACAAAACCAAGTATGGACGGAATTTGTCAAAAGCATATACTACGGCAAAAAGCTCCTTCTCTGTCGTGGTGTAGTTCTGCTGAGCCTCGTTTAATGTTTTACTTGCATAATAGATAGGCCAGAACTTCTTCTTAATCATTTGCCCAAGAACGGCTCCTACACATCTATCGCTAGCATCACACATCATCTCAAATGGCTGTTCCCAGTTGGGTCCTGTTAGTATAGGTGAGTTGATCAGCTTGCCCTTCAATAGTTCAAATGCTTGTACACAGCTTGTGTCAAATGAGAAGTCCACATCTTTATGTAGCAAAGCTGACAAAGGTAATGCGATTTTTGAGAAATCCTTTATAAACCTTCGGTAGAACCCCGCGTGTCCAAGAAAACTTCTCACATCTTTGACATTAGTTGGAATGGCAAGTTTCTCTATCACTTCCACCTTGGCCTTGTCCACTTCCATCCCCTTTTCAGAGATTTGATGCCCGAGAACGATGCCACCAGTAACCATGAAGTGGCACTTCTCCCAGTTTAATACTAAATTGGTCTCCCTACATCGCACTAGCACAGCCTCTAGGTTGTTCAGACAGCTTCCAAATGAGTTTCCATAGATGGAGAAATCATCCATGAAGATTTCCACAGTCCCTTCCACCATATCATGAAATATGGACATCATGCATCTCTGAAACGTGGCTGGGGCATTGCATAATCCGAACGACATCCGTCTATAAGCATAAGTCCCATAGGGGCAGGTGAAAGTTGTTTTCTCTTGATCTTCACAATGGATAGAAATCTGATTGTACCCCGAATATCCGTCAAGGAAGCAGTAAAATGTATACCCTGCCAAACGTTCTAGCATCTGATCAATGAAGGGTAAAGGGAAGTGGTCTTTCCTCGTTGCCTCGTTGAGCTTTCGGTAGTCCACACATACTCACCATCCTGTTATGGTTCTTGTGGGAACCAACTCATTTTTTCCATTGAGAACCATTGTGGTACCTCCTTTCTTTGGCACAACATGAACAGGGCTAGTCCAGACACTGTCAGAGATGGGATAAATTATTCCTGCATCCAACAGCTTGATCACTTCTTTCCTTACAACCTCCTTCATATGGGGGTTCAGTCTGCACTGTGGTTGGATATACGGCTTATGATCTTTCTCCATCAGAATTCTATGAACGCATACTGCTGGATTGATACCCTTGATATCATCAATTTTCCACGTAATAGCCTCCTTGTTTCTTCGCAATACCTCCATGAGTTGAGCTTTCTGATCAGGGGTTAGTTTTGAAGATATAATCACCAGGCTTCCGCTAGGTGGTTCAAGAAACGCATACTCTAGGTGTGATGGCAAAGGTTTGAGTTCAGGTTTAGTCAATGGCATAGTGGGTATTTCAGGTGGTTCTTGATGACTAGGAACAGTAAGATCCGTAGGAAGTGTTGACAAGTTGGTTTCAATGGAACAACCTGTTCCTTCACATAAATTCACTTCTTCTCCCAATAGAGCCTCTAGAGTGTCCTATCCCTGTTTCTGCGAAGTAGAAAGTCTTTGGAAATCATCTAAGAAACAACAAGTGTCATCACTAGTGTTAGCTCTTCTCATAGCCTCATTCATCTTGAAAATTATTTCCTCCGCATTAATTCGCAAAAATAATTGTCCTTCTCCTACATCAATCAATGCTTTGCCCGTTGCTAAGAACGGTCTACCCAAGATAATAGGAACATGCAAGTCCTCGTCTATGTCCATTATGATAAAATCAATAGGCAGTATGAATTTTCCTACTTTGACCAATACATCTTCCACGACTCCCCTCGGGTAACATACAGACCTATCAGCCAATTGAATGGACATTCTAGTTGGTTGTGGTTAGACCTGGGCATGGGCCGGGCCTGTCGGGCTTTTAGTAAACCATGATGAACCCAAGCCCAGCCCAGCTCGTAGGTAATTTAATCGGGCTCGGGCTGGGCTTGGGCCTGAGATATAAATCCCAAGCCCGCCCGTCCAAGTCCATTTGTATATTTAAAAAAAAATTATAATTAAATATATTTATATTTTTTTTGCCTAATAACCACATTGTGCTCCTTTTCTACAGTGCCCACTTTCATGGTATTTGCAAATAATCACCACCCTGAGAACCACCGCCCCTTCTGCTTCCGAATTTGTCTCCACCCTTTTCACTGGCCAAATGTTTATATATTTATTTTTTTGTTTATATAATTATATTATAAATTATAATTAATATTTATATAATTAATAATAATATTGAAAAACACTATATATTACATCGGGCCGGGCCGGGCCGATGTAATATATGCATATCCCAAGCCCGCCCAGTTTTTAACGGGCTTATACGGGCTTGGGTCGGACCGGGCCTGAATGCATTTTTATGTGTCCAGGCCCGGTTAAATGGGCCTGGGCCCGGCCCGGCCGGGCGGGCTCGCCGGCCCATGCCCAGGTCTAGTTGTGGTTCTCCTAGCCCTAGCTTAGCATACATAGAATATGGCATTAGGTTTATACTTGCTCTTAGGTCACATAATGCATTTTCAATATTTAACTTGCCAATTGAGCATGGAATAGAAAAACTCCCTAGATCCTTTAGCTTTTTCGGAAGCTGCTGCTTGTTCTGGAGTATTGAGGAGCAGTCCCTATTCAGTTGGATCATCGAGATATTTTCCAATTCCTTCTTGTTTGACAAGATATCTTTTAAGAATTTTGCATATGTGGGCATCTGGGCAAGTGCTTCCACGAAGGGGATGTTGATATGCAACTTCCTCAAGGTGTCTAGCACTTTTGAATTTTGCTCATCAAGCTTCTTGTTTATCAGCCTCGCCGGATAAGGTACAGGTGGTACGTAGGGAGGGGGTGGTTTGTACATCTTCCCTTATTCCTCCTGGTCTCGATCAGTGGTCAATTCCACCAAGGCTGGTTCTTCCCTGCTAGGAACAACTTGTTCCTTATCTTCTTCAGTGTTTTGAGAGGTACCTGCACACTTAGCATTTTTATCAGTCGATAAAGGAGGGTGAGTTTCTTTACCAGACCGCAGAGTGATTGCCATGACATCTATTATAGGGTTTGGTTCGGTATTACTTGGCATTATCCCTTTCCCTTTTGATGCAGACGCAACCATTTGATGGACTTGTGTCTCTAAATTTTTTATTGAAGCTTGTGTTTGCTTCATAAATTGCAACATCATGGTCTTCATGTCCTATTCTACATCTTCCTTCGGTGGAACATGCTGTTTATAAGGTGGTTGAGGCTGCCTTTGGTAATGTCCTCCTTGCTGCTACTGATACCTTGGTTGTTCCTGCTGATTTGGTTGTCCCGTCCATCCGAAGTTCGGATGATTTCTTATAGCAGTGTTGTAGGTATTGGAGTATGGGTTTGGTGGGTTCCTCTGATTATATCCAGCATAATCACATTGTTCCTGCTCACCTTTCCCTTACTTGACTCCAGGACAGTTGATGTTGAAGTGAGGCCCTCCACAAAAATCACAAACATCATTGAACGGCGGTTCGCTGTGAATGGATGATACATTAATCTTGCTGAGCTGCTTTGCAAGCTCTTCCACCTGGGTGGTCAATTTTGACACAACATCATCATTCCCCGCTCTTTTTCCTTCATTCCTAGCTGAGTGCCAGTTATAACTTGTGCTTACGACTCTCTCAATAAGGTTGTACAAGGCTTGTGGTTTAAGATCTTCGGGGTTACCATTGGCAATGGATTCAATCTGGATTTTATAAATGTTGGTGAGTCCATTGTAAAAATTCTGTACTTGCATCCACATGGGGATGCCATAATTCGGTACCCTTCTTAATAGATCTTTTTACTTTTCCCATGCCTTGGCCAAGGATTCATCCTCTTCTTGCACGAAATGGGATACCTCATTTCTAAGTTTGATGGCCTATCTAGGTGGAAAATATTTCATTAGAAAAGCACTGGCCATTTCTTCCCAAGTGGTAATGGTTCCTGGCTGTAGGTTCTTTAGCCAGTTCTTTGCTTTATCTTTGAGAGAGAAAGGAAACAGCTTTAGCCTTATCACATCATCGAAAACTCCGCGATTTGATCGGAAAGTGTTGCATAGTGTAATGAACTCCTGGATATGCCCGTTTGGATCTTCCGACTGGTATCCATTGAATTGCACTGCGGCCTGCAGCATTTGTATTATAAATGCTTTCACTTCAAACATGTTGTTCCCTTCGTTAGGCAACACAATGCATGACGAGTGTCCTTTCGTGGTCGGTCTGGAATAGTCTCTGATCCTCATAACTGGAGGATTGTTGTTCTCTCCTTCCTCCTCTTGGTTAGGTTGAACTGGTTGTTCCGGTGGTACTCTTCCAGCCATCCTTCTTTCTCTTTGTCGCTCTCTTTGTCTTGCCCATCGAGCTCCCGCTCGGTTTCGTCTACACGTTCTCTCTAACTCAAGATCGATAGGAAAAACTGGTGGTCCAGCTCTACGCATAGACAGTGGGAGCACTACTTCTGGCTGCATGATATTTCCATATTTCATAGATGTTTAGGGGCATTTCCTTCATTGTTCTTAGTTATTTTCAACCGTTTTTGTTTATTGTTGTCGTGCTTTAGGTCGGTTTTATGTTTCCTTTACCTTATGGCATGATTAGTGTTTTTCAGGACTTTTTGGGCCTCCTCAGAGCTTTAGGAAGCAGTCAGGCATCAACCGAGAGGACGGGGAGCTGAAGCGGACTCGGCCACATACTGTCTCGCCGAGACAGCCACTGTCTCGCCGAGACAGAACGCGAATCAACGCTTCTGCAATAGCAAATCTGGCCCTTTATGCTTAGTTGGCCCTATGAAGACCTGGAAATATCTATTTTTACTCCTGTAATTTCCCTTTTTGCCCTTTTAGCTCTTGTTGTGACTATAAAAGGGAATTAGGTTTTATTTTTAAAGAACATCTTCTTCTTAAGAATTGAGCAGCCATTTTTGTATCAGAACATAATTTTAGAAGCTAGGCTCTTGCTCAATCATTGCATTTTAGGATTTTCAATTGCTCTCATTCCATTTCTGGCGACTTTCAATCGAGGATTCATCGACGATCACTAGATTGACAGTCTAGTTTTCTTCTCCTTTGTACTCTTCTATTGAATTTCAATATATTTATGGATTTCATCTTTATCATTATGATTGTGTTGATTTGCATATCTATGAGCTAATCTCCATCCGATCTGGGATGGAGGTGAATTTGGTGTGAATGATTATATTTGGGTTTAGAGTTAGGGTATGATTTGATTGTCAACTGCAATCTGATTGTCTGTACTTAATGTCTTGATCCGAAAGGAAATAGAATTTTAGATAGATTCGAGACCGAGAGGAGAGAGTCTATTCTGAACCCTACAATCAGACCTCGCTAGGATACTAGGAGTGCGGTTCTTACTCGGGCTACGGCTTAGAGTTCAACCAAACAGGACTTAGTAATGCTTTACATGTTGTAGAACGTATTGCCTAACCAAGCTATTGTTTGAACACATGTGAATAGGGGTTTTAGAATATTGATCACATTCATACCTTTTCTAGAATGGTTGCCGTTATATTCCGACATGATTTAACAACTCTTAACTCTCAACCTAGATATATGATTCGACCAAAGGATCTGAAATCCCAGATTTCTCATCCAGTAATCTCATCAATTGATATCCCCAGTGTTAATTTTCAGTTCTTCATAATTAATTGCATATTTAGTTAATACCAATTCCATTCCAACCTTATTTGTCTTGACATTTGGACGTTTGATTAGACTTAGTGGCTCTGCAATCCTGTCTCCCTGTGGGTTCGACCTGTGCTTGCACACTTTATTACTTGTTGCGATAGGTTTATACTTGACCTTAATTTTGCTATATATCCAAGGAGCATCAAGTTTTTGGCGCCGTTGCCGGGGAGGCACGCGAGTGCACATTAAGTCAAAAAAATCAAAATTTGATCTTGACGTTTATTTTATTTTGTTTTGTTTTTAGTTTATGCACCGACGTTCTCGAAGTTATTCACCTTTGCATTTTGACCCTGAAATTGATAGAACTGCGCGCAGGTTAAGGAAAGCACACAGGCAGCAGGTTAGGGTGGAAGAAACCGACACCCCTCCTAAGGAAGAAATCCCTCAAATGGAAGAGATGGCCAACCCACCTTCTATCATGGAGCTTCTCAAGGCCACAAGGCCTACAACTACTTCTAGCCTAGTGCAACCTACCATTGCAGCAGCTTCTTTTGAGATCAAACCAGCAATGATCCAAATGATCCAAAACTCGGGACAATTCGGTGGAGAGTATCACGAGGATCCCAATGCTCACCTGAACAAATTCACCCTTTATTGCAGTACTTTCAAATATAACAATGTTACTACTGAAGATGTATACATGGCATTATTTCGTTTTTCTGTGAAGGATGAAGCAGCAGATTGGCTAGCCTCATTGGAGCCGGGATCCCTAGCAGATTGGGATAGCACAGTCAGTGAATTTCTGGCCAAGTATTTTCCGCCGTCCAAGACGGCCCAGTTCAAGAGCGATATTAACTGTTTCAAACAGTTTGAGAGTGAAAATCTACACTTGGCTTGGGAACGATTCCAAAAGCTGCTGCGAAAGTGCCCACATCATGGGTTTGAAAAGCACCATTTGGTACAACTCTTTTACTCTGGTATTTCTTCTGCTAACCGAGCTTCTTCGGATGCAGCTGCAGGTGGTAATCTATTCAGTAAGACTATGGCAGTCGCTTATAGCCTTGTGAAGGAGCTAGCAGAGTGTAGTGCGCATTGGCAGATAGAGAAGCCAACCCCAAGGCGGGGTGTATTTGCTGTGGAGGTCCCGCCAACAACATCGGTAGGGACATCAGAATCATACTCTCAAGTAGCAGCTTTGACAGAAAAGCTTGATCTTCTTATGGCTGAGATGAAAAAGTCCGAACCACCGCCTGCGCCAGTCTTCAAATGCGAAATCTGCGTGGGAGAGCATAGGAGCACAGAATGTCCTATAGTGCTAGAGCAAGTGAATTATATGAAGCATAATGGACCTTATCAGAACAATTACAACCCCGCTTGGAGACAAAATCACCCGGGATTTAGTTGGTCCAACAACCAAGCCGCCTTAGGACCACCCGGATTTCAAAATCCCAATCAGGGGACGTCTTCAGCACCGCCTCAGCAAAATCAGAACCAATACCAAAAGAAGAAAGATACCCTGGAAGATAAGGTGGATGCCATGATAAAAGTGTTGGGAGCAATAGACGGGAGAGTTTCAGGAATGGAAACTCACATGCTTCAGAATGAAGCTCATACAAAGCAGTTGGAGACTCAGCTGGGACAAATGGCAAAGAATAACTCTGAGCATCCTGTGGGACAACTACCCCCAAACAGTGAGCAAAATCCGAAGGAAAGGGTCCATGCCATCCAACTCAGGAGTGGAAATCAAGTAAGAAGCGGCCTGGGAGACTCTATCGACGAAGATGCGACCTCACCCGAGTTGTCTCGGCGAGACACTACATTGTCTCAGCGAGACAACCCGCCGTTGGAGGCATCCCGGCGAGACACTATAGTGTCTCGGCGAGATGACCCCTCTAGGTCACATCTCGCCGACAAAATCTCCCCAGCCGCCCCCGCTCCAGCTCAGGTAAGTCTCCCTAACCCTAAACTATTTGCTGACCCAAATGTTCAGCCTACTAAGGTACCCCTACCTTATCCAAGTCGCAGGACTAAATTAGATAAGGAATATGCAAAGATTTTAAATGTTTTTAAGAAAATTGAAATTAATCTTCCTTTTCTTGAACTACTTGAAAACATGCCTGTTTATGGGAAATTCCTTAAAGAGCTAATCACAAAAAAACGGAAGTTAGGGGACCATGAGACTGTAATGTTGAGCAAGGAATGCTCTGCTATGTTGAGCACGAATCTTCCAAAAAAATCTAAGGATCCTGGTAGTTTCAGCATTCCTTGCACTATAGGTAGTACACATTTCAAGTATGCACTTTGTGATCTGGGTGCTAGTATTAATCTGATGCCACTATCTGTATATAGGAAATTGGGCATGGGAGACCCGAGTCCCACTTCGGTCACCATTCAATTGGCAGACCACTCAGTACGGAGGCCAACCGGAATTGTCGAGGACTTACTCGTGAAGGTTGGCAAGTTCATCTTCCCTGCAGATTTTGTAATTCTGGACATTGAGGAGGGTGATCAGGTGTCCATTATTTTGGGAAGACCGTTCCTAGCAATAGGGAGGACACTTATCGACGTGGAAGAAGGAAAGCTGTTTCTTCGATTACACGATGAGAAAGTGGAATTCAGCGTTGTGAAATCAATGAAGTATCCGGTAGACACTTCTTCTTGTAATTTTATTTGTGCTAACGATGTTATTGTTGAAGATGTCTTCCAGGAAGATCAGGAACAAAGTCTAGCACCTGTTGAGATCACAGTGGCTGAAAGCGAACTAATTGAGTTAAGTGAGTTGGAAGTAGAAAGGTGTTATTGGATTCGACACGTTGAGGAGTTAGTAAGTAATTCTGGTTCTCTTCCAAAACCCTCCATTGAGGAACCGCCGATCCTCGACCTTAAACCATTACCTGCTCACCTTAAGTATACATTTTTGCAACCACCTATGTCTTTGCCTGTGATTATTTCTTCTGAGCTGACCAGGGATATGGAAGAACAGTTAATTGAAGTTCTGCGCATGCATAAGGGCGCTTTTGGATGGAAGATGGAAGACATACATGGAATCAACCCCTCCGTATGCACCCATAGGATTTACATGGAGGACGAGATCAAACCAACTGTTCAACCGCAACGACGATTGAACCCCAAAATGAAGGAAGTGGGGAAGGCTGAAGTGATCAAGCTCTTGGATGCAGGTATAATTTTTCCCATTTCTGACAGTCCTTGGGTTAGTCCTGTGCAGGTGGTTCCTAAGAAAGGCAGAACTACAGTGATGCTGAATGAGAAAAACGAATTGATCCCTGTGAGGAAGGTGACTGGCTGGCGTATGTGGATAGACTACAGGAAGCTGAACGACGCCACAAGGAAAGACCACTTCCCACTTCCATTCATCGATCAGATGCTAGAGCGAATGTCAGGTAAGTGTTTCTATTGCACTGTAGACGGTTATTCGGGCTATATGCAAATACCGGTCGATCTGAAAGATCAGGAAAAGACCACTTTTACATGCCCTTACGGGACTTTTGCATATAGACGAATGCCATTTGGCCCGTGCAACGCACCCGCCGCATTCCAAAGATGCATGACAACAATTTTTAGTGATATGGTTGAGCAATTCATGGAGATATTCATGGACGACTTCTCCATATTTGGATCCACGTTTGAAAGTTGTCTACAAAGTCTAAAATTGATGTTGCAGCGCTGTGAGGACACTAGCCTAGTTCTTAACTGGGAGAAGTGTCAATTTATGGTCAAAGAGTGCATAGTATTAGGGCATAGAGTGTCTAAAAGGGGGATAGAGGTCGACCCTGCTAAAATCGAAGTAATAGATAAACTACCACCCCCCTGTAATGTTAAAGCAGTTAGAAGCTTCCTGGGGCATGCAGGATTCTATAGGCGATTCGTTAAAGATTTTTCCAAAATTGCTAGGCCTTTAACTCAATTGCTTTTGAAAGATGCCGATTTTGTTTTCACTGATGCATGCTTAGATGCTTTTAATGAACTTAAAAGTAAATTGGTAAAAGCCCCTATTATGGTTAGTCTAGATTGGGACCGACCATTTGAGCTAATGTGCGATGCCAGCGACACAGCTGTAGGTGCATGCTTGGGTCAAAAGAAAGATAAAATTTGTCAGCCTATTTGTTATGCTAGTAAGACTTTAAATGAAGCTCAGGTAAATTATACCACTATAGAGAAAGAATTGCTAGCTATCATTTTCACCTTAGACAAGTTTAGGTCTTATCTTGTGCTTTCTAAGATTATTGTGTATACTGACCATGCTGCCCTGAGGTACTTGTTTTCTAAACAGGACGCAAAGCCTAGACTCATTCGTTGGATATTGCTGCTCTAGGAATTCGATTTAGAGATAAGGGATAAGAAGGGAGTCGAGAATGTGGTAGCTGGCCACCTCTACCGCTTGGAGAACAAGGAGGACGAGATGATCCTCTCTGAGGACATCAAGGAATCTTTCCCTGATGAGAAGTTAATGGCAATTTTATCAGTACCTTGGTTCGCTGACTATGCAAATTTCATTACAGGAAAGGTCATGCCCCCAGATTTGCGCTATCAGTAGAGAAAGAAATTTCTACATGAGGTAAAACAGTACTACTGGGAGGACCCTTTCTTATGGAAGGTATGTGGCGATAACATCATCCGACGTTGTATCCCTGAGAGTGAAGTAGAGTCAGTTCTAGCTTTTTTCCATTCTAGAGAGGTAGGTGGGCATCATGGCCCGACCAAAACTGCAGCTAAGGTATTACAATCTGGTCTATTTTGGCCCACCCTTTTTGCCGATGCTGATAGATTTGTAAAATCATGTGATAATTGCCAGAGAACTTGAAGTATTTCAAAAAGACATGAGATGCCTCTCAGTCCTATTTTAGTTTGTGAGATATTTGATGTCTGGGGGATAGACTTCATGGGTCCTTTCCCCAAGTCTTTTAACAATGAGTACATTTTGGTGGCAGTCGATTACGTGTCAAAGTGGGTGGAAGCTGTTGCTTTACCTAGTAATGATGCAAGGGTTGTAACTAAGTTCTTGCAAAAGAACATTTTTACACGTTTTGGCACCCCTTGCACCATTATTAGTGATGGCGGCTCACACTTCTGCAATAAGATTTTCTCACAGCTTTTGCAGAAATATGGAGTCACACATAAGGTGGCCACACCTTACCACCCTCAGACTAGTGGCCAGGTAGAAGTGACCAATAGAGAGTTGAAAAACATCTTAAAAAAACAATAAATCTATCTCGGAAAGACTGGTCTTTAAAAATCGACGACTCCTTGTGGGCATACAGAACCATGTTTAAAACGCCAATCGGCATGTCTCCCTACAGATTGGTGTATGGAAAGGCATACCATCTGCTTGTAGAGCTAGAACACAAGGCCTTTTGGGCCACTAGGTTTCTAAACTTTGATAATAAGATTGCAGGTGAACAGCGGTTGTTGCAGTTGGATCAATTGGAGGAATATGGACTGGGAGCATATGAGAATGCCAAGATTTACAAGGAACGAATGAAGAAATGGCATGACAAGCGGATCATCAAGCGTAACTTTGAACCAATGGACAAAGTTCTGTTATTTAATTCCCGGATAAAGCTGTGGCCTGGCAAGCTAAAGTCTAGGTGGAGTGGACCATTCTCCGTAGTACAAGCTTTCCCTTCTGGTATGGTTGAAATCAAAGACGATAAGAATCAGACGTTTCAGGTTAACGATCAAAGGTTGAAGTGCTATGATGACGAGCCTCGAGTAATCGAGCATCTACGTCTGGATGATCCGTCCTGAGGGAGAAAGACAGTCTATAAGCTCCATAGACTATAAAATTGAGCGCTCCTGGGAGGCACCCCGGATTAGAACCTCTTTACATTACGTTTTTTTCGCTCTCTTTCAAGCATTTTTTAACATTTTATTCGCACTTAATTTCTTTCATAATTTTGTTAGGACTATTTCCCTTTCTCCCTGTGTCTCGCCGAGATAACCATTGTCTCACCGAGACAAGGCGGTCCCTGATAACGTAGGGACACGCCCAGCGTTGTGTCTCGCCGAGACACTATGTGTCTCGCCGAGACACATCGCGGATCCAGGGCCCATCAGCCTGGATCCACCCTTATAAATACCCCCAAAACCCTATCTTCTTCAAGATAGCCGACTTCCACCTTCTTTCTCCCCCTTTCTCTTCACCTAAACACCAAACTCTCTCTCTACAACCAACTCTCATCTCTCTCTACCATTAACCCACATTCTTCCTTCCCATTTGTTGTAATTCTTCCACCATTTCTGATTCTTGTAAGGTTTCTTGCTACTTATTCATCTTAATTTATTTTGATTTAGTTTATTTTGATTCAGTCTTGCTAATCATTTATCTTTGTTCATTCCTTAGGTTTCTTACCCACTTTTCTTTTTTTGGTGTTTTCTTGCTTTTTTTTTCTTTTGTGGACTTAGGTCATGGCAGAATCATCCCGTACGACGCGGTCCAGAGGCAAGAAACGAGTGGATGATGAGCAAACACCGATTGAAGATTCTGGGCGACCCCGATGGATGCCTCCACGCCCTCCTAGGCCCCGAGCTTCATCACAGCAAGTCGATACTCCATACCCATCCGAGTTATCACGTAAGTATCTTTGCCCTTTCTCAATTAAGTCTGTTGATGAGGGGGAGCTATACCTAAAATTTAAAGACTACAAACTTGCTCACCCCTGATATTTTGACTGGCCTTTACTTGAGAAAGCGGGTAAGGATGAGGGAATTAAAGAAATCCTAAACTGTATGGGGTGGAAGAAATTAGATGATAGGCGGTACAAATTGTACAAATTCTATATTGTTGAATTCTTTACTACCCTCCGAATCGACACTGACGACGAGGGCGTAAGAACGCTACACTATAGGATTGATAATACCGAATCCAAATGGAGTGAGGCAGAATTTAATAAAGTCATGGGTTTTAAAGAGGGAGATTACACCGAGTGGGACAAGGACCTCACTAATAAGGATGTTTGGTTTGAGCTTTCGGGGATCTTTGATTTTAAGAAAAACAAAGCGCTTAATAAGAACATAACCGATCCTCAAATCCGTTTAATGCACAAATGGATTACATTTAACCTTGTCGGTCTCCCCGAGGCCGATAAGGTTAGCGAGGCCGACCTTTTACTTCTCTGGTGTATGACCCAAAACAAACCTCCTAGGATGGCCCACTTTATCTGGACTTTGATGGCCGGGGTTCGCTTTTCAAAGCGAACTTCCCTTCCATTTGGCCATATTATCTCCCACCAGCCGTCTGTGAGGGCACAATGACTACTTTCCAGTTAAAAGACTCTGAGAACTTTAAATTGTTAGATTCTAGTTATTTGTTGCGTGCTGAACTCCTCCACAAGTCGGGAATGTGGTGGAAGGATTTTCATTCTGCAGGTACAGGTTCATCTGAGCCAATGGACCTCGGTTCTGATGAGGGGGATGATGACTATCAGTCAGAGCCGGAAGGCGGTTTTGAGGAACGTTTGACCAATATGGAGGCCAACTTGGAGGAATTGACACATGAGTTCCGCGACTTCCGCATGGATGTCAACGGATTCATGTCCGATATGTGATGCATGCCGTCTAGTGTAGTGTTTTCTACGACAAAATGTATATTACGGTAAGTGCGTTACGACTATGGATGTGATCTTTCTAAATGCTCTATATTTACTAGACATCACTACTTAGGGGCAGGTGTACCCCGTCGTATCAAGTAATAATCCGGTTAAGACCGGGTATCGAATCCACAGGATTTATAACTGCAAGTATTAAACGACTCGGTTTTATACGTTATTTAAGCGGTGAATACTTTGAGGTTGATATGGGGACCAACTACAAAATACTCCTAACTACGGGTGAGGCGAATTTATATAACAAAACTCTACGAAGTGATGTGGATGCGATAAGTTATAACTATGACAAATAACGACTTCTAATGTTTATACGGTTGATGGTTTGCTCTTGCAAAGACGACTATGTGTAGTGTAACCGACCCGTGAAGTACTTAGACTACGTGGTTCCGAGTCAAGGCGTGTCTAATGCTTGGGACCAGAAATTAGGGCCCGTAAGTTCCGTGGCTTGTCAATTCCTATGGTTTCCGGTTTGTCACTTCCGATAAGGCAACACCTATATGAATCCCTAAAGATAGCCCGAATGGCGTCGGAAATCGCGTTCTCCTACACAATAATCAATTATGAATATCAAAACAAGTAACAAACATCAAAACACATATAGAAAAGAAGATTATGAATCATAGATTATAAATATGGAGAATGTAAATATGAATTACAACCAAGCCTAGTACATAGGATGAGTTCAAGCTAATTAGCAAGCGAAAAGGGAAGAATCCACCCTCGGAACTAACTAACCGGACTCAAAGCCGTCTCTTAGGAATTGGATGGTGGAGCTTTCGAGCTTGGTGCACGGAAATGGAGCGAAACTTTGATGGAATGCCGGAATCAACGAACAAGCTCTCAAGGTGGAAGAGTTTGGCTATATAAAGCCTAAAACAAAATCTAAAACTACAAATGACAAGAAATACAAGGTGTATAAGATATGTATGGTGTCTAAGGTATGTAAATGAGTGCTAGTCACTCTTATTTATACATCAAGCTGGGGGTAAGATTGTAATTCCATAAGGTGCAAGCATGGAGGAACATAATTTTGTGCAGAAATCCCATAATACGCCCCGCGTATGGCGGTACACGTCCTGCGTGTGTGCCCATTCCGTCAGAAATCTCCTGCATGTGGACCAATTCCAGATTTTATTATCTCAAACACGCCCCGCGTAGACTGGGATACGCCTCGTGTGTTTGAGACTCTGACTTTTTATTGCTTGATTTGGTCCTTTTACGCCGTGCGTAGCATGAGGCCCGCCCCGCGTAAATGAGTCTCTGAACTTTTATGTTGAAGAATTCCCTCGCACGCCCCGCGTGTAAGGCAGTACGCCCCGCGTATAGATAGTTGACTCAGGGAGACCATGCAGTCTGACTTTTAGGATTAGGCTAATCATTTCTGACATGTGTCATACGCCTCGCGTAGGTTGGCATACGCCTCGCGTATGCTGACTAGATCCTACGTGGTGCCTGTGGATAGGGCAATTATTTCTGACTTCATGTTTCACGCCCCGCGTAAGGAATGAGGCGCCTCGCGTATTGAGTGGATTTTTACTCCTTTCTCGTACCTGAAATACAAATCTCGGGACCCGAGTTAGCTTGACATTTTATTTACTAATATTAATCAAAAATACGGAAAATCAACCGAAAGTACGGAATTTATTTTTATTTCGTTATTTTATTAAAACACTCTATTTTTGTAATTAAACTTATTTATTTCTTCTCAAATTAACCCGTAAATCACGCTAAAAGATAGGGGTAAAATACCCCTATCAAACCTCCTCGACTTTAAAGTTTTACTTGTCCTCAAGTAAAAGAAATCGAAAGACAAGAGATTGAGATTATTAAGAAACAAACCGTCGGTTGGTTTTACCAAGTGCGTGATTTCAAAGTTAGAGTTTTATGCAAAGTTTTCGGTAAACACCTACGCAAACAATCGAGTGACCAAAACTTATTTGAAACCTCCATGATCAAAATTAATAGGCAATATTAACGGGGGTTGATTATCTTTTGAGAACCCGATAGTACCTCACCAAGGGATTTCACTCTTACGCTCAAACTTTGGTGGGTCGGTGTTTTAGCACTCTTCTTTGCACTTACCCGAGATCACTTTGAGTTTGCATTTTCATCCGGATTTTTCCTCCTATGTTATGGTTTAGACAATATTAAAAAATGAACCCGGAGGGGGGTTGTAATGTGGGTGGCTTTTTTAGTGGTTAATTTTTAGAAACTCGAGTTTAAATACCACTTTAGTGATCGCATCGTATTTTTATTTAGGCCTTGGCGAGTTCGTAAGGTATGGTTCGAAATTGCTCGGGTGGAGCTTGAGAATGCCTTTTTGCTCTTTATTATGTTCTTCTTTTTCTTTTTGTTTTGAGAGCAGCACAAAAACGATCTCGAGAACTTATGGTGTTCACTTATTAAGGCCTTGACTTATTTCGGGTGTGAATTGATTTTATTGGTATTTAAACAAGAGGAAAAAGAGGGTTAATTGTTAAAAGGGTATTAACAAGAAAAGTCGGTCAGTAGGCTCAAGGGGGTTTCCTAGAGGTTGATAAAAACGAGAAAAATAAATTAAGAAAAGAATTAGACTAAGTGAGCTCGTTTTATCATCTATTGCCATTTTAACCAAAATAGGTGTACTTAACCCGGTATTAGGTGCAAACTCTATGAGTTGAGTGAAGTCAAAGCTCTCGAAAAATTGTGAAAGAAATTGAGTTCTCGTACGAACTCCTTTAGGCTCAAAATTACCTCACAAAATTTTGGGTTCAAATTGTGTACTATCGAGTCTTCGCTAAACTTTCAAACATCCCGTTTTTATTGCCTTTATAAATTTCATTATGGAGATGACATGTGGGTTAGGACTCAATGCTTTTGTTTAGAATAAACCTAGGCTTTGCATAAATTCTACAACTTCAAAATTAAGACTAAAATTTCTTACTAAAACCGATCTTTTGTGTTCCGACTTTTTATTTTAAGGACAAATAACAGAACTTTTATTTTATTTCCGAGGGGGAGGTAGTGTGTCGGAAAAATTTTAGAATCGATAAATTAGTTCAATTATTTTGTTGTTTATTTGATTTTGATTTTGATTTTTTTGTTTTTGTTAGTGCAAAACAAACTGAAAGTGCGGGGTTGCACGGCCCTCCGCGTGATTAAAATGACGTCTATTCCAAGGACGTCGTAAAAGAAGAGAAAAACAAAAACAAAAATAGACATGAAATGAAAATTAGGCCCTTTAAAGGTTTGGTCCTACGCGAGGCGTGCCCCTGGGGGCGCCCCGCGTAGGAGGTGTGTTTTGAGCTCTTTTTGGGCAGAGACTCAAATACGCGGGGCGTAGGAAGGGGCGCGCCCTGCATGTTTGAGTTTCTGAGCATGTTATACACGAAAAAGGCGATCACACGGGACGTAGAAGGGAACACACCCTGCGTGGAAGGTGCATTTTAGGCCGATTTTGGCCAGAGGCTCAGATGCGCGGGGCGTGACGGTGTGTACGCCCCGCGTGAGATATTTGGATCTGTATGGGATTTGTTTTTCGTTGATAAGAATAGTGCCTAAAAATAACAAACGGATTTGAAAAATATATACAATGGGTTTGAGGAACGCAAACCGAGGCTATGTTTAGAGTCAAAGTAGCTCGACTTTCTCTTGATGTGTGCATGCTCACGGTGTTCTGAGGAATGTGGTTTCTCCGTGTTGTGGAAGAGTGCCCCCGCAATAAATTTTCAGGCGGTGGCCGTTCACCCGGTGGGTTTCTTTATCAGAACCTTGGATGTCGACCGCTCCGGATGGGTGAGCACTGACAACGGTGTACGGTCCCGACCACCGACTCTTTAATTTTCCTGGGAATAGGCGGAGGCGAGAATTATATAGGAGAACCTGGTCCCCTTTGTTGAATTCCCTGATTTGCACGTGCTTGTCGTGCCATTTCTTCGTTCGTTCTTTGTAAAGCTTGGCATTTTCGTACGAACCGAGACGAAGTTCATCAAGGGTATTGAGTTGGAGGAGACATTTGTTAGGGATTAAAGCCAGTTAATCAACTGTAGCATAGCGGAATTGCGGTTTAAAATTTATTTCTAATCCCTTTGAGTTTGATCTTTGTCCGTTAACCATTGATTGAATAAAACCTTTTGGATCCGTTTAAGGATAAAAACTTACCCGGACTGTCTCTTCTAGAGACGGCTGAAGAATCCACAAAGTAGTACGATCTCCGTAGTCAGGTGCACGAACAGCTATCGAGCTAGAACCAGTGCTAGCCGAAGAACGAAGAAGAACTGGAGAGATTAGGTAATTTGCCAAAAACCAAAATCCACTTTCATGAATCATGGCCGCCCAAATTCATTGCTTTCAAAAGCAATTAGTTGTTGGCCGAAATATGTGTATTGGTTAGATTAGGTTTTGGTGTTTTAATTTATATATATAGTGTATTCCTAAACCTAATTGGTTTAGGGTTAATTGGTTAATTACAAAACTAATCCAATCCTAATCTAATTACATAAATAAATACCAATGATATTTATTCTATGCAATTAATTATGATTAGATTAAATTTAATTACCCCAATTAAATGAATAACACTAATTAATAAATTAACGTATTGATCTAATTAATTATTCACCGAATGCAATTTCATTAATTTACAAATTAACTAATTACATCGCGCAAACTAATTAATCAATTAAATACTCGACACTTAAGACCATTAATTAATTACCTTGATACATAGTATCAATTAATCAATTCATTAACCACCAATTAATTACCTTGACATTTTACTGTCAATCAATTAATTAATTCTATCTCTCCAATGTACCCTTCTATAAGTTCTAACTCAGATGTTCGATGTGCACGATCCTATGGGACTGTCCTTAGCTAGCAGTAGGCTTATGGCTCACAGATAGTAAGTGGGTTCTAGCAAACCATTACTGCCCCTAACTAAGACAGAGTTTCAGCAGTCTAAAGATGCAGAGACCCAGTAGTTATCTCTTAACTTCTTTTACCATTTGATATCTATATTATAAACTAGAGGCATGACGGCTGTCATCCTCTCTGATGTTTATGATATTTCTTGATCTTAAGTAGATTAATGAATCAGATAAGTAAACTACTTATCAGGGTGTGACCACACACTTATCAATCTCACTTATAAAGTGGCCTGTGATATCATCTCACTGTTATGTGAGTGGTAATTCCATCACTTCACTATCAATACTAATGTGTTCACCTGTTCACCCAATCATACCCGTATTTGGCATCCTGTTACAGACCTGTTAGGCGTATGTCAAAGTGAACCGGCTCCCACATTGATATTATAATGAAATCTAGTCTGAAGACAATTAGAGACCTACTTAAGAAAACTAATGACACAACCACCATGTAGTTTTCTCGGGCGGATCGATCCAGTCACATGTATACAACATGTACCCATATTCACAACTGACTTATCAAGTGATATGGCTAGTATAAATTGCTACCATACAGTCGTCGAATATACAAGTCTGTGGTCCTAATCATTCCCATGATAGAATAGACTTGGGATATGGTTTTATGATTATCAATCAATGGATTCTCTATTCATATTATAGCACAATATATAAATGAACTAGATTAATGCCTTTATTAATGTGACACAAATACATTTTATAAGAACCAATGCCTATGAACTAGGGCACACCAACAGTCTCCCACTTGAACTAGTTCCAAGCGGGTATTGCCCTAAACACTATAGATCTAGTACTACCAATTGCCTTGGTAAAATGACTAGCGACATTGTTCTCAGTGTCAACCCTCTACAATGTAATGTCACCGAGTAAGGTGTTACTATCTAAGTACGCGTTTGGATCTCTTGTGTGACATGGGATCCAGTGCTTGTGCTATGACCCCTGTATTGTCATAGAAAACATCAACTGATCTTAAGAGAGTTTGACCTACTCCTAAACCAGTTATGAACTTCTTAATCCAAACTACTTCCTCTGCATCATCGCATGCAACGATGTACTTAGCTTCCGTCATAAAATCGACAATGGTTGGCTACTTTAAGGATCTCCAACTAATGGCATCGCCATTCAGGAGAAATCCATAACCAGTATGTGACTGGTTATCATCCTCAAAGTCTCGATCAGTGTAACCTGATATTTCCATTCCTTCTACCCATCAAATACTAAGAAAAACATCCTTGGTACGGTTAAGGTACTTTAGGATTGCTTTAACTGTCTTCCAGTGTTCCTTATCGGGGTTTAACTGGCACCGACTAGTCATGTTTGGTGCAACACGCAACATATGGCCTTGTACATAACATAGAGTACATGATGGATTCTTATCTATGTACGATGCCTGACTCAAGCCTAGAAGTCGGTTGGATCTAACCTTGTAGATCTTGATCGGCTTCTCCTAAGTCTTTCATTGTGAAGCATTTACTCAACCACTGCTTGATCTGGCAGTGTTAATATATTGCCTCCAATGAGCAGTATGTCATCGACATACAATAATAGGGAAGTGGATATGCTCCCACTGAATTTCATATACACATAGGGTTCATTAGAATTCTGTACGAATCTACTTGAAAACACCACCTGTATAACCGGTTTAGCCTCCTCAATGTTTTGAGGATCTATATCGGTTCCCAAAGCATCCTCAGCATAAGCTGCAGGAGTTTGTGACTCTTGAATCTCAACGAGATCAATATCACTCCCACTATCTACTTTGGAAAGGAATTCCTTTTCCAAAAAGATTACAAACTTAGCCACGAATGTTTTATTCTCAGCTGGGTTGTAGAAGTAATAACCCTTAGTTTCCCTAGGGTAACCCACAAACTGGCATTTAACAGATCTGGACTCTAGTTTGCCACTTATCAATTTCTTGACATGTGCATCAAAGCCCCAAATCTTCATGAAGGAAACGTTGGGCTTTTGGCCCATCCATAATTCATATGGTGTTCCTTCAAATGCCTTGCTCGGTGTATAATTATGTGAGCAACGGTTTCCAAAGCAAATCCCCAAAAGGAGATAGGGAGAGAAGCTTGACTCATCATTGAGCGGACCATGTCGAGCAGGGTCCTATTCCTCCTTTCGGACACTCCATTCCATTGGGGTGTACTAGGAGGAGTGAGTTGGGAAACAATCCCACACTCTCTCAAGAATGAGACAAAATCTTGGCTCAAGTATTCGCCCCCTCTATCAGACCGAAGCGCTTTTACTTTCTTGCCAAGTTGATTTTCTACTTCATTTTTAAAATCTTTGAATCTCAGAAGAGTTTCAGATTTATGTTTCATCAGATACACATACCCATACTGGCTATAGTCATCTGTGAAGGTAACAAAGTACAGAAAACAAGATCTAGCACTTATGCTCATTGGATCGCATACATCTGAGTGTATCAGCTCCAACAGCTCTGTGGCCCTTAAACCAGTCTTGGTGAAAAGCGCCTTTATCATCTTCCCTCTTAAACAAGATTCACACGTGTCATAAGACTGCATGTCGAATGACCCTAGCGCTCCACTAAAGTAAGGCCTAGTTATGCGTTTCTCATTTATGTGGCCAAGACGACAGTGCCAGATATATGTAGGATTCAGTTTATTAGTCTTAATCCTTTTAGCTTTTATGTTATAGATTGATTCGTTATGTTTTAGATCAAGGATATACAAACCATTTTCTAGAAATACGGTTCCATAAACAATATTGCCACGATGTATAGAAATCATACCACGTCCAATATTAAAATTAAAACCATAAATATCCAACATAGAAACTGAAATAATATTCCTGCGCATCGCAGGTACAAGATAACAATTTCTAATTTCTAAAACTAATCCACTCGGTATCTCTAAGAATAATCTTTGATCTTTAGGCCCTCTACATGAGCACCATTGTCGACTCGAAGATCCACTTCACCAGATCCCAGCAATCTCCTATTTCTTTGTCCCTACACATTTGAACAAATGTGAGTGCCACATCTAGTGTTTACAACCCAAGATGTAGAAATAGCCAGATTAAATTCAACAACATAAATACCTGAACCAGAAGCTTCATCCTTCTGTTTCTCCCTTAACTTTGGACACGCATTTTTCCAGTGTCCCTTCTCATTACACTCATGACAGATATCATCTGCTGAGGCCAACCTACCTTTAGAAGCTGCCGCCTTCCTAGCCTTGGGATTGGCCTTTTGGGCCTTCGCTTTGGACTTGGACTTGGCCTTTCCCTTAGGTACGTTCCCTTTGTTAATCAGCAACACTTTTGGAGTCCTCTTGCAGGATTGCTCAGCAAGTTTCAACATGCCATGCAATTCTACTACAGACTTATCAACGCCCTGCATGTGGTAGTGCATGATAAACTGATTGTAGGATGCCGGAAGTGATCCAAGAATGATGTCGACTGCTAGTTGTGCAGGCACTGGTGAGCCAAGCCTTGACAATGTGTCAATAAAACCCTTCAACTTTAGCACATGTGTGCTAACAGAAGTCCCGACTTGCATCGTAGTGCTGCATAGCGCCTTTGTTGTCAAGTATATTTCTTGACGAGCTTGATCTTGGAACATCCTTTTGAGTTGATCCATGATCTCAAAGGCGTGCTGCTCCATGAACTGTTTCTGAAGATCAGGAACCATGGTACCCAGCATAATGCATGACACATCTCTATCATCCTTAACATGTTGGTCGTACTCCGCCATTTGATCAGCGGTTACACCCCGACCCGTAGGACGAGCTGCAGCAGTCAGCACATATTCCTTCGACTCGTGTCTAAGAACTATTTGCAAGTTCCTGGACCAGTCAAGGAAATTAGTCCCTGAAAGCTTTTCCTTTTCCAGGAGTGGTCTGAGTGAGTTGTTGCTTGTTGCAGCCATTTAATTTTCTTTTCGTGTAATTTTGATGTGGAGTTTAATCTACGTGGAAAAATTACATTAGAGTTAGAATAAAGGGCTTAAGCCAAAGATCAAATTAATAATCCATTTTAATTCGTTATTGGTGATATTTATTTGGCTGTCATGACCAAGATCCACAATCCATCAACAATCGACCGAGCTAGGGCTCCGCCGTCGACCATTGACGATTTGGTAGGATAAACTATCCAATCCTCTGCAAGGACTCTTGGTTTGATGGGCTTTGTGACAATTAGCCTATCTGTGCTTAGGGCCCGCTCTGAGCTAATGCTACCCACGTTGAGCCCAACCACCATACACGTGTTAGCCATACCGAAGTATCCTAACCCTCGACGGCCCACTAATTACTATAGCATACCTGCTAGGGCACGTCATATACTATAGCACTACCTGGGAGGAAGAGGTGTGAATCTGGAAAGCACTTTTAAACGACTCAATATTTCATTATCCGGATTAATTAAGTGATACGGCTTTATCATATAATTATCGCGGGTGATGATCTGGTGATCAATGCTACTTATATTTCATCTTATACTAAGCAATTGTATAATCAAAATAAACATAGAGACTCTATAGGCCTTATAATACATCCTAGTGAAACTAGATAAACTATCCAATCTTCACGGGCTTGCTTCAAGTCTTCTTGGGCTCCCACCATGGGCTTGGACCATCTGGGCTTCTTCACGATCAATTACAATTTTATAAATAGAACCTATTCTAAACTTACATTAATAAAAGAATGGCACGCAGGCCATATTTCCCAAAATAATTAAATTACAAACCGACTTTAATTTAGGGCCCATAGAACTCTATAACACGTTGCTGCATGGTAAGACATACAAATATAATGCATGATCATGGCATTCCAAAATCATCTAATAAAGTTAAGCCGAGTGACTTAGGGTGAAATCGCCAATTGTTACCATATGTGACTAAGGCCCATAAAGGCCCAAACGGTTAACATCCATTTAAATGCAAAATTATAATTTCGCTCCCACTGAATTTTTAGGGTCGTCACATATCTAAAATTTAGCCCTCCCAATTTAAACCGGTGTCACGGCCTATTGGGCCAATTTCACAAATTAACCATATTCAATTTTATACAAATTATCAATTCGATTAAAATTAAAAATGCATGCCAATCAAAAACATTTTAATACCAATTAGTTTTTATTAAAACACGTTTAATAAATTAAACGGTATTAGGGCCCTGATTTTATTAAATCACCCGTGAAAAATTTAAAGATTAAAATCAGTCCCATTAAATCCAAAATTAGACTAATTCGGAATTTTTAACGGACCCGTGACAGTGACGGGGCTGCTGTCCGCCCAACAGCAGCCGCGGGGCTGCTGTTCGCGGACAGCAGTCCCGTGACCGCTGTTCCGTGTCCGAAACTATTTTTTTTCTTTTATTGTTTAAAATGGCTGTTGTATCTGTTTTTATTTAATTTTTAATTATTTCAAAATAATTTCAGAACCAAATAATACAAAATACAGACAGAAATAATAAATAGAAAACTTCCTAGAACAATTTCTACACGAGGAATTAATAGGAATTCTCAAAACTGATTTGGAAAAATAATAAAAACCAAATCTTATTAATTTTCAATCAATCAAAACGGACTAGACCATGGCTCTGATACCACTGTTAGGGATTAAAGCCAGTTAATCAACTGTAGCGCAGCGGAATTGCGGTTTAAAATTTATTTCTAATCCCTTTGAGTTTGATCTTTGTCCGTTAACCATTGATTGAATAAAACCTTTTGGATCCGTTTAGGGATAAAAACTTACTCGGACTGTCTCTTCTAGAGACGGCTGAAGAATCCACAAAGTAGTAAGATCTCCGTAGTCAGGTGCACGAACAGCTATCGAGCTAGAACCAGTGCTAGCCGAAGAACGAAGAAGAACTGGAGAGATTAGGTAATTTGCCAAAAACCAAAATCCACTTTCATGAATCATGGCCGCCCAAATTCATTGCTTTCAAAAGCAATTAGTTGTTGGCCGAAATATGTGTATTGGTTAGATTAGGTTTTGGTGTTTTAATTTATATATATATATATAGTATATTCCTAAACCTAATTGGTTTAGGGTTAATTGGTTAATTACAAAACTAATCCAATCCTAATCTAATTACATAAATAAATATCAATGATATTTATTCTATGCAATTAATTATGATTAGATTAAATTTAATTACCCCAATTAAATGAATAACACTAATTAATAAATTAACGTATTGATCTAATTAATTATTCACCGAATGCAATTTCATTAATTTACAAATTAACTAATTACATCGCGCAAACTAATTAATCAATTAAATACTCGACACTTAAGACCATTAATTAATTACCTTGATACATAGTATCAATTAATCAATTCATTAACCACCAATTAATTACCTTGACATTTTACTGTCAATCAATTAATTAATTCTATCTCTCCAATGTACCGTTCTATAAGTTCTAACTCAAATGTTCGATGTGCACGATCCTATGGGACTGTCCTTAGCTAGCAGTAGGCTTATGGCTCACAGACAGTAAGTGGGTTCTAGCAAACCATTACTGCCCCTAACTAAGACAGAGTTTCAGCAGTCTAAAGATGCAGAGACCCAGTAGTTATCTCTTAACTTCTTTTACCATTTGATATCTATATTATAAACTAGAGGCATGGCGGCTGTCATCCTCTCTGATGTTTATGATATTTCTTGATCTTAAGTAGATTAATGAATCAGATAAGTAAACTACTTATCAGGGTGTGACCACACACTTATCAATCTCACTTATAAAGTGGCATGTGATATCATCTCACTGTTATGTGAGTGGTAATTCCATCACTTCACTATCAATACTAATGTGTTCACCTGTTCACCCAATCATACCCATATTTGGCATCCTGTTACAGACCTGTTAGGCGTATGTCAAAGTGAACCGGCTCCCACATTGATATTATAATGAAATCTAGTCTGAAGACAATTAGAGACCTACTTAAGAAAACTAATGACACAACCACCATGTAGTTTTCTCGGGCGGATCGATCTAGTCACATGTATACAACATGTACCCATATTCACAACTGACTTATCAAGTGCTATGGCTAGTATAAATTGCTACCATACAGTCGTCGAATATACAAGTCTGTGGTCCTAATCATTCCCATGATAGAATAGACTTAGGATATGGTTTTATGATTATCAATCAATGGATTCTCTATTCATATTATAGCACAAGATATAAATGAACTAGATTAATGCCTTTATTAATGTGACACAAATACATTTTATAAGAACCAATGCCTATGAACTAGGGCACACCAACAACATTGATCCCCTGCGGCCTGCATATCAAAATTTAAAATTTTTAGAGCCCAATAGGCCTTATGTTCCAATTCCACAGGTAAATGACACGATTTCCTGAAAACTAAACGATAGGGAGACATCCCGATAGGCGTTTTAAACGCCATGCAGTAAGCCCAAAGAGCGTCATCGAGTTTTAGGCTCCAATCTTTCCTAGAGGAACTAACCGTTTTTCCAAGATACGTTTGAGTTCGCGGTTAGAAACCTCGACTTGCCCGCTAGTTTGCGTATGGTAGGGTGTTGAGACTCGGTGTGCAACCCTATATTTTTGTAGGAGTTGGTCGAATTGGCGATTGCAAAAGTGGGAACCCCCGTCACTAATGATAGCTCGAGGGGTGTGAAGCGCCCTCACATAAGTTAAAGATGAGAACTCACTAAGGGATAAGTGTACCCCATCGTTATCAAGTAATAAATTTCTGGAAAGTCCAGGTTATCGTCCACAGGATTTATTTCTGCAAGTATCGAGCTATCGGTTTCAGGTGTTATCTAGGCTTAGGGGGGTTTTGAGTTTGTTTTGCTTAAGTTAATCTACTCCTAGGTTGAATTATACTAATCCTAGCTAAGTTATCTGATTCTAACTAAGTTATTCTATGCCTAATTAAGTTACTCTACCCCTAATTAAGTTAAACTACTCCTAATTGATCTTTCACTAATGCAATTATCCGAAGGAACATGGTATGAACGATAATAATGAAGATAGATTATTAGGTCTATTGAATAAAAACCTAATCTGAGTCACTTGTATTCAAGGCGATTAACCCTACTTACCCTCCTGAAGTTCCTAGCGCGTGATTCCCTAAGGCCGAAACTAGGTCTAAGGCTCAGTAAATTGGCGCTTAATCAACTAAGAGGTCGTCAATCTCCTAGGCTCTGACTAGGTCAGATTCAGCTCGCAATATGTGCCTACTAGATTTTGGGGCTTTTGAATGAGTTAAACCAATTGAATAAAGCGTAAGACAGAGATTAAACAAATAATCATAGAACAAAATAAGAGCTAAATTATTATTAAAGGCGAAGATAAATGTCACAAGATACAATAAGTCAAGTTCGGCAACTGTATCAAAGAGTACAAACAAGGAAAGATAAAAGGAGATACAAAAATCCCTTTCAGGGAACCTGTTTACTCTGCAGCCGGCAACTTAATCTTAAGGACGGACCTTGATAATTCCTCGAGAAAAAGCTTTGAAGGAGCTTCAATGGAAGTCGAAGAAGATGGAGGAGATGGAGAGGAATTACAAGGGGAAAGCTAAGATAATTTACAAAATTGAAAGATATCTAAATTACATTGGAAAAACTCTATTTATAGGCATGTCTTGGCCCTCTTTTTGACCTATTTTCGTGTCCTTATTGGTGTAGGAAGACGTGGGGTCCATCGTGGCTTCGTGGGGGCGGAATTGGTCTTTTTGACCAATTCCCGCAGGCCTGCTCGCCGAGTAGGGCGAGCTGCTCTGCGAGCAGGGCTATTCGCGCAGAGCAGCCCACTGCTCGCCGAGCAGGCGCCTGGTGGCCTGCTCGGCGAGCAGGCTCCTGCTCGCCCGAGCACGCGCCTGGCGGCCTGCTCGGCGAGCAGGCATGGCCTGCTCGGCGAGTAGGCCTCCAGGGGCCTGCTCGGCGAGCAGAAATGGCCCACGGATGCTCGCTCGTCGAGCGTTTTCGCCCGGTATGTTCTCGATGCTTGTCGAATGTCGTCGATGTCCTTTTTCGCCCGAACTTACACCTGCGCACGTACAGAAAATCCAGATAACATTAGTCCAAAAGCTAAATTGATCCGTCAATCGCTTATTTTGAGCAAACGCTTCGTTTGGTGCGACTTTTGACGGACCAATTAGCTTCAAAAGATAACGAAATTACACTATGCATGCTATTTTGGCCATAATTGCCTAAATTAGTCATAAAACGAGCCTAAACAATGAAAAATAAATAAAACGTTTCCAATTCCTAATTAACTCACACAAAAGCATTTAAATGCGGGAAATGCTCGCTTATTAGCTAAATAATGCTAAAACCCGTCCTAAAACCGTACCCAAAGATAGGGGTTTTTGACCCCTATCAAACCTCCTCGCACTTAAAACTTTACTTGTCCCCAAGTAAACTAAGAACCAAACCCGCCATCACAAGCAAGCTAGAAAACCTCCCGGTTTGACTAGGTGCTTGACACAATTTCGAACATCTGTAATTACATGCATTCGGAAATACAAAGTAGAGACACGATATCCAAAAGCCGCATTTCAATTATCATAGGTCATAGTTTTAAGCAAAAGGACACATGTTCAATTTAAACGAGCTTGAGGGGATCGCTAAGTAAAACACCTCACCATAGGTAGTTCACTCATTTCACACAATTTTGGTGGCTAAAGTGTTTACTCTCGGCTTATGTTCTTGCTTAGGATTACGTTGATTTTGCACGTTCATCCGCGTTCCTCTACTATGCTATATGATTCCGATGATATCAAAAACAGCCTCTAATCGGGGTTGTAATGTGGTTAGAGGGTTAAAGGTACAACAAGGGTTAATAGTTCTAGCGCTACAAAAACGAAGTTTAAATGGCTTTAGTAAATATGAAGTGACTGAGCTTTTTATTCATCCCTTATTATTTTCTTTTTGGGATGTTTTCTTGAGACGTCTTTGATTTTTAAGAACTGGGGAATGAAGTTCTTCCCTTTGTTCGTCTCTTTTCTTTTCTTTTTCTTTTTCTGTTTTTCTCTTTTTCTTTTTGGGATAGTGATGCTCATTCACTTCTTAGCCTTTTGGCTTGCTACTGTAATGCCATAAACAAAGATAAAGAGCTAGAAGAAAACAAAGGCTTTTATTTGAGCTTTGCAAAAGAATTTGGGTTAAGTAGCAAACCAAGTTGTGGTTTGCAAAAACAGGTTAGAACGAAAGAAAAATCTATCAACTACAAAAATATAGGCTCAAAGGGGCTTCCTAGAGTGGATGAAAAAGAGAAAACAAGGTAAAGAAAAAGGTTAATTCTAATGAGGCTGATTCATCGTTTATCATCTCAAACCATTGCATGTAGGTTCAACACAGTATTAGGTGCAAAATCTGTAATCTTCCACAAGTCAAAGCATTCATACAAAAAATGTCAAGAAAAAGAGCTTTTTGATGTTCGCTCTTAGGCTCAAATTCAACTCACGATTCTTTGGGTTTCAATTTTGTGTTTACTAGTTTTCCCCAAACTCAAGTTTAATGTCACATGCCTTCAATTCTTAAGTTATCTACCTAAGTAATGATTTTAGCATTTCTTCAAAAGTAGGGTCTAAATGCAAACCTTAGCTCATGCTTTTACAGATACAAGGATTGTGTCCTACACCTAAACTAGTTGTCATGCAATCTTAGATTCGGTTCTCAGCCCTCAAGGACAAATAACGAAGTTTAGATTCGAAGGAGGTTCACGGTTTTAGGTCCTAAACATGCAAAAACATAAATAAAACCCGAAAACGCTAAACTAAACTAGACACGATGCAACAAAAATTAAAAATTTAGGCATGGCCTGCTCGGCGAGTAGGCCTCTAGGGGCCTGCTCGGCGAGTAGGCCTCTAGGGGCCTGCTCGGCGAGCAGAAATGGCCCACGGATGCTCGCTCGTCGAGCATTTTCGCCCGGCATGTTCTCGATGCTTGCCGAATGTCGTCGATGTCCTTTTTCGCCCGAACTTACACTTGCGCACGTACAGAAACTCCAGATAACATTAGTCCAAAAGCTAAATTGATCCGTCAATCGCTTATTTTGAGCAAACGCTTCGTTTGGTGCGACTTTTGACGGACCAATTAGCTTCAAAAGAAAATGGAATTACACTATGCATGCTATTTTGGCCATAATTGCCTAAATTAGTCATAAAACGAGCCTAAACAACGAAAAATAAATAAAACGTTTCCAATTCCTAATTAACTCACACAAAAGCATTTAAATGCGGGAAATGCTCGCTTATTAGCTAAATAATGCTAAAACCCGTCCTAAAACCGTACCCAAAGATAGGGGTTTTTGACCCCTATCAGGGTGCCAAACCGAGTGAAGATGTTTTTCTTTATAAATTTCCCTACTACCTTAGAGTCGTTTGAGGGTAAGGCAACGACCTCCACCCATTTGGAGACATAGTCAACCGCCACAAGAATGTAGGCGTTGTTATGTGACTTAGGGAAAGGTCCCATAAAGTCTATCCCCCAAACATAAAAAAGTTCGCAAACTAGGATCCCTTGTTGGAGCATTTCATGTTTACGGGAGATGTTCCCGCTCCGTTGACAAGCGTCACATGATTTGACGAAGTCTTGGGAATCCTTGGACAAGGTAGGCCAATAAAAGCCACATTGTAGAACCTTTGCCATAGTCCGACTAGGGCCGAAGTGCCCCCCCGGCTCTTGGGTGTGACACATATGCAACACATGATTTACCTCATCTTCCGGTATGCACCTACGAATGACATTATCAGCACAAGATTTAAACAAGTAGGGCTCTTCCCAAAAATAGTTCTTAGCGTCATGAAAGAACTTTCTACGTTGCTCGTAAGTAAGGTGCGGGGGAAGAATATTACCGGCTTTGTAGTTTGCCATATCGGCATACCAAGGTAAAGGTGTTACCGCATAGAGAGTTTCGTCGGGAAAGGTCTCCTTAATCTCCACAACTGCCGAAGAAGTGGCTGGCTCGCTTTGTAATCGAGAAAGATGGTCGGCTACGACATTCTCCACTCCTTTCTTATCCCTAATTTCGATGTCAAATTCTTATAGGAGTAGAATCCACCGTATCAATCGTGGTTTGGCATCCTGCTTAGTCATTAAGTACTTGAGAGCTGTGTGGTCAGTGTATACGATAATTTTGGATAACATGAGGTATGATCTAAATTTATCGAAAGCAAAAACTACAGCAAGCATCTCTTTTTCCGTAATGGAATAGTTTTGTCGGGCTTCATTGAGCATTTTGCTCGCATAAAAAATGGGGCGGAAAATTTTATCCACCCGTTGGCCCAAACAAGCACCTACAGCCAAATCACTCGCATCACACATAAGTTCAAAAGGAAGACTCCAATCGGGTTTCACCATGATGGGTGCATTGACTAGTTTTTCCTTTAGCGTGTTAAATGCAAGCAAACATTCGGAAGAAAAACTAAATTCCGCATCCTTTGCGAGGAGTTGGGTCAAAGGGTCGCTATTTTAGAGAAATCTTTAATAAATCTCCTATAGAACCCCACATGGCCTAAGAAACTCCGTATTCCTTTAACATTGATTGGAGGAGGTAATTTTTCAATCACCTCAATCTTGGCCGGATCGACCGCGATTCCTTCCCCGGACACCTTGTGTCCCAAAACGATACAATCTTGAACCATAAATTGATACTTTTCCCAACTAAGAGCTTGGTTAGTGTCCTCGCAACGTTGAAGGACTTTATCAAGATTGCTCAAACAAATTTCGAAGGACGACCCAAAAACAGAAAAATCGTCCATGAAGACTTCCATGAAATCCTCAATCATTTCGGAGAATATAGCCGTCATGCACCGTTGAAAGGTGGCGGGGGCGTTACAAAGCCCAAACGGCATCCGCCTATATGCAAATATCCCATATGGACAAGTAAATGTTGTCTTTTCTTGATCGGAGGGATCAACGGGGATTTGCATGTAGCCGGAGAGGCCATCTAGGGTACAAAAGAATTTATGTCCCACTATTCTTTCCAACATTTGGTCAATGAACGGCAACGGAAAATGATCCTTTCGGGTAGCTTCATTAAGTTTCCTATAATCAATGCATACTCGCCACCCCGTTACTTTTCGTGTGGGAATTAATTCCCCTTGATCATTTTTCGTCACCGTAGTGCCCCCCTTTTTGGGAACACATTGGACCGGACTAACCCATGGGCTATCGGAGATAGGAAAGATTATACCTGCGTTGAGGAGTTTGATTACCTCGGCCTTTACTACCTCTTTCATATTGGGGTTAAGTCGTCGTTGCGGCTGCACGGAGGGTTTGACTTTATCCTCCATAAAGATGCGGTGTGTGCAAATGGTGGGGCTGATCCCTTTAATGTCATGAATGGTCCATCCAAATGCGCCCTTGTGTTTTTGTAACACCGCAATTAATGCTTCCTCCATTTCTGCTATCAAAAGCGAAGATATAACAACCGGTAAGAAATTAGGAGGTTGTAAAAATACATATTTTAAATTAGGAGGCAAGGGTTTAAGTTCCAAAGTCGGAGGCTCCTCGAGAGAGGACTTCGGCTTTGCCTTGCTGTCCTGGTCCAAACCCTCGAACTGGCTCCTTGCCAACAAACATTGTTCTATTTCGGAGGAGTATTCAAAATGGCTTGTTCAATGGCTCCTCATCCAAATGTTCATTATCATCTATTTCCGAAGAGGTTCCCGCAGAAGACCTATCACAAAAATCCTCAACAAAAAGATCAATAGAGTCTACAGAATTTAAAAAGTTACAATCCTCCATAGTATTAGACGGGAATTTCATGGAGTTGTATACGTTAAACTCTACATCTTCGTCTTGCAACCGTAGGATAAGCTTACCTTCGTGGACGTCAATGAGAGTCCTACCGGTTGCAAGAAATGGTCGTCCTAGGAGGATCGGTACCGACTCGTCTTCCGCCATATCGAGTACTACAAAATCGGCGGGGAAAATGAACTTGTCCACTTTCACTAAGACATCCTCCACAACCCCTTTTGGCCGGGCAATGGATCTGTCGGCCAACTGGAGCGTCATATTGGTAGGCTTTGGCTCTCCCAAGCCGAGCTTCCTAAATACAGATAAAGGCATTAGATTGATACTAGCACCCAAATCGCATAAAGCTCTCCTAAACTCAACATTACCAATTGTGCAAGGGATATAAAAACTTCCTAAATCCTTGAGTTTAGGTGGGAGTTTGTTTGTTATGATCGCGGAGCATTCCTCCGTGAGCGCTACCGTTTCATTATGATCTAACTTCCTCTTTTTGGCGAGGATTTCCTTAAGAAACTTTGCATATGTAGGCATTTGTTCCAATGCCTCCGCAAGCGGGATATTAATGTGAAGTTTCTTAAAAATCTCCAAAAATTTGCCATATTGGTGATCCAATTTTTCCTTTTTAAGTCGTTGCGGAAAAGGGAGCTTCGGTACGTAAGCTCAAATTGGATCACATACATTTTTATTTTCATCCGAGGAAGTCGTGGGTTTCGGATCCGAACCGGGGTTGCTTACCACTTTCGGTTCGTCACTTACCTTTGGAGCGGTTGGAGTCGCCTTTGGAATCGGTGGTTCCAAACCCTTACCACTACGGAGAGTTATTGCTTGTGCGGTCTCCCGGTTCTTTGGTCTCGGGTTTTGTTCGGTGTTAGTCAGGAGAAACTCATGTTGTCTCTCTTGTCGTTGGCGACTCAATTGGGCCACTTGACGTCCTAAATCCCTGCAAAATGCTTCATTGTTAGCAAGACGGGAAGATATGTCTTTGAGAAGATTAATTACCATAGGGTCTTGCGCATTGCTAGGAGGTTGAAAATTTTTTCCACCTTGGGCATAAGGGGATTAGCTCGAACCTTGCTCCACGAACTCATTATGGGGTTCGGATGGGGGCTTCAACACCTTCTGCTTGTTACCATTAGGCAAATTCGGGTGTTGGTGTTGAGGCCTCCATCCGTTGTTATTATTGTTACGGTGGTGATAAGCCTTCGAGTTAGGATAGGAGTTATGATAACAATTATACCTTTATTGCCCCCCTACATAACTTACGCTTTCGGTATCGTCAACAAAAGGGCTTCCGGCTTGACAATCCTTACCGTGGTGGTCACCACCGCAATGTGAGCACACTAGGACTTGTGCTGTAGTCTTGAGGCTCATTTGTGCCATTAAGGCGTCCAGCTTTTTATTCATTTCGACCATGAAGATTGTGGGAGCCTCGTCTTCCATGGCGAAAGTTTGGTGTTGCGAGGGTCCGGCAAGCCGATCTTCTTGCCATTGGACACTTTTCCTAGCTAATTCGTGGATGAGCTCATAAGCCTCGCTTGCCGATTTCCGAAACAAATCCCCACATGCAGCAGAGTCAACAATTGCACGATTAGCGGGTGTTAGTCCATGGTAGAAAGTACTTACCAAATCATGCTTGGGAAAATCATGGTGGGGACAGCTTCGGAGCAACTTTCGGAACCTAGCCCAAGCTGAATGGAGGGCCTCGTATCCAAGTTGCCGAAAGGAAGTGATTTCATTCCTCAACTTAACCGTTTTAGAAGGCGGGAAGTAGTAAGAAAGGAACTCCTTCTCAAGCTCCTCCCATGATGTGATCGATCCCGCCTCTAGCGAATGCAACCACTCCAACGCTTGTCCTGTCAAAGAGAAAGGAAATAATTTTAGTTGGATGGCCTCAATCGGAACACCGTTTTGCCGAGAAGTTTCGGCACACATGAGAAATTTATCAAGGTGTTCGTTAGGGTTTTCATGGGGTTCCCCTCCGAATTGACCAAGTTGTTGGATTAGTTGGATCATGCTAGTCTTTAATTCATATGTGTCGGCCGGAATGGTGGGGGCAATGATTCCGTTACGGTTTTGAGGGCGATGCGGAGCAAGAATCTCCAACATCGAGCGCATGTCATTGCCTCCACCATTGCGGTTGTTATTCACGGGCTGCTCCGGCGGCCTTTGGTTGCCCTCGGGCTGGTTAGCTTCATTGTTGAGGGTTGCCATTTTCTCTCTCCGAATCCTACAAAGAGTACGTTCAATTTCGAAATCAATAGGAACGAGAGGGCAACTTCGAGATCGGGTATTGATGCGGATACCGTGAAGAACCCGATCTGAGGGATAAGTGTACCCCGTCGTTATCAAGTAATAAATTTCTGGGTTTAAGTCCAGGTTATCGTCCACATGATTTATTTCTGCAAGTACCGAATTACTAAGTCTCGGATGTTATCTAGGCTTAGGGGGTTTTGAGTTTGGTTTTGTTTAATTAATCTACTCCTAGGTTGAATTACACTAATTCTAATTAAGTTATCTAATTCTAGCTAAGTTATTCTAAGCCTAACTAAATTACTCTACCCCTAATTGATCTTTTACCAAAGCAATTAACTGAATGAACATGAAGGAATACGATGATAACAATGATAGAGTGTTTAAGCAATTGAATTGAAACTAAGTCGCTTATGTCCAAGGCGATTAACCCGACCTATCCTCCTAAAGTCCCTAGTTCGTGATTCCCTTGTAAGGCCGAAACTAGCTCTAAGGCTCAGTAATTTGGGCTTAATCTTCTATAGGGTCGTCAATCCTATAGGCACTGACTAGGTCAGATTCAGCTCGCAATATGTGCCAACCTAATTTTGGGATTATCGAATGAGTTAAACCAATCAGACAAAGCGTAAGACAAAGATTAAAACATCAAAACAGTTGAATAAACAAAATCTATATTATATATCAAAGGTGAAGGAATTGTCACGAAGTTACAATAAACCTAGAATTCATAGCATGTATCAGAGGCTAGACAGAATATAAAAGAAGAAAAATCCCTTTCAGGGAACTTGTCTACCAATGCAGGCGTCTTTCTAGGATTTAAGGATGGAGCTTGAGTAATCCTCGGTGAACGGAGCTTCGGAGGTGTCTTCAATGGAGGTTTGAAGGTTATGGAGGAGGTGGAGAGGATTTCTCAAGGTGGAAGCTAAGCTAATTACAAAAGTAAAAGATATCTAATTTACAATTGAAAATTCCTATTTATAGACGCGTCTCGGGCCTCGTTTTGACCTAATTTCGTGTCCTTGTTGGTGTAGGAAGACGTGGGGCCGAACGTGGCTTCGTGGGGGCGGAATTGGTCTTTTTGACCAATTCCCGCAGGTCTGCTCGCCGAGCAGGAAAGGCTGCTCGCCGAGCAGGCGCCTGGTGGCCTGCTCGGCGAGCAGGCGCCTGGCGCCCTGCTCGGCGAGCAGAAATGGCCCGGGGGGCCCTGCTCGCTGAGCGTTTTCGCCCGAAGCGCGCTCGATCCGTATCGGATGACTTCCAAGCCCTTTTTCATCCGAACTTACACCTGCACACGTATAAAAACTCCAGAAAACATTAGTCCAAAAGCCGAATTGATCCGTCAATCGCTTATTTTGAGCAAACGCCTCGTTTGGTTCGACTTTTGACGGACCAATTAGCTTCAAAAGATAACGGAATTCTATTATGCGTGTTATTTCGGCCGTATTTGCCTAAATTGATCACAAAACGAGCCTAAACGACGAAAAGTAAATAGAATGCTTCCAATTTCTAACTAACTCACACAAAAGCATTTAAATACGAGAATTGCTCGCTTATTAGCCAAATAAACCTAAAAACCGTCCTAAAACCGTACCCAAAGGTAGGGGTTTTTGACCCCTATCAGGTATGCATAAAAAGAATGAAATATAATATCAACAAGAAAAAATGATGTTAGCAAAAGTATATATAAACAATTTATACAAAAAGAATGCTTAAACTAACAATAAAACGTTTTTGTCTAATATTGCAAGATATTATAAATCCCCGGCAACGGCGCCAAAAACTTGATGTGTGCCGTCTAGTGTAGTGTTTTCTACGACAAAATGTATATTATGGTAAGTGCGTTACGACTATGGATGTGATCTTGCTAAATGCTCTATATTTACTAGACGTCACTACTTAGGGGCAAGTGTACCCCGTCGTATCAAGTAATAATCCGGTTAAGACCGGGTATCGAATCCACGGGATTTATAACTGCAAGTATTAAACGACTCGGTTTTATACGTTATTTAAGCGGTGAATACTTTGAGGTTGATATGGGGACCAACTACAAACTACTCCTAACTACGGGTGAGGCGAATTTATATAACAAAACTCTACGAAGTGATGTGGATGCGATAAGTTATAACTATGACAAATAACGACTTCTAATGTTTATACGGTTGATGGTTTGCTCTTGCAAAGACGACTATGTGTAGTGTTGTTGGAAAAATAGGCTAACGTATAGCAGTGGAAATATAAAATTTTAACCTATTTTCATAAACCATAAGATCCGTTAACCGTTATTTCATATAAAGAGGGATAAAAAGAAATACCTTTTGGCTGTTCTATCTACCGTTGCAAACGAAGTGCCCACAACTCTTACTTCGAGTTCCCGAGCACAGAACAAAACAAATATAAGATCAAGTTAGAATCAACCGTTGAATAGCAACCAAAATAGATTGCCTCTAATTAATCAACACAAGATCAAGGATAAAGAAAGAAAGATGAAAATCAATTGAACGGAAGGAAGCCGTGGAAAATCTCGTCCTCGAACTGGGGGTCGAAATTCTCTCTCTTGCTCTAGGGTGGAATTCGAAATTCTCTAGGGGGTTTAGCTTGTGGATTTCGAAAATCTTATAAGGGGGGTTATTTATAATCTCTTGTATCTAATCCCTAGTTAGATAGAATTAGGTTATTGAAATAAGAATTCAATTCGGAATAGAATTCATAATCATTATCCATTAATATATCTAATATATAAAGGATAATAATAATAACCTTATTGGATAATAATAGGAGTACTATAATCTAATTAAAACTCATAACTTATTTATCCTTTAATTAATTTAATTCATAATCCTAATCTAATTAGGATTGATAAAATCAAAATAATTATTTATGTATTTACCATACATAAAATCGCCCCCCCTCTAGTGAATGGGCCTTATTGGGCTCAGTTGGGCTTCCATCAATTAATTAACATCTGTCTCTCTTTTGGGTTCCAAGTCTTATGTGTGACCCATTAGGTTCTTATTGCTTCTAGCCGTACGCAACTATTAAAATTAATTTTCAAAGAATTATATTTAATCTTTGCATAACGGAATGATGTACAGAGTATGTGATTAGCAAGTCTGTAATCATTCCACTAGAGCTATAAGAAGACAGGTTGATTCTGTCGTTGACCTTTCAGTATTAGTTACAGTATAATTCGATCCTTTTTCAACTACATCCTTGAACTGAATCTTATGACTATGGATAATGTCAAGTCACATATAGCGAGACGTTCGTTTTACTTGTACAGGCCGAGTCAACTCAAATTAGATAGGTTAAGTGAAATCTGTATTTCAAGTCTTAAGCTATCACCTTGCAAGGATTTAGAGTCGAGTCTTCCACAAGCGATCCATGGACATATCTCCCATTTATCGGGAGTGATAAATGCTCAATCCAATATATAACGATCCCGCAATCACTTCCTGTGATACCCAACGTCTGCTGTTCACACCTCAGAGTCATCTCTGTTAAGGATCGTATTACACCAGAGTCAAAGCGTCACATTCCGTAATCCAGAATACCAATTAACATTCCTCTGAGTCTGAGGATTATTTACACCTATTAATACCAATGAGATGAACAGGTGACAAGGATGAATCTACCCATCCTGTTATCTCAAGTCGGGTCCCCAATCCTAATGAACTACTTTTCATCGGATCCATGTAACTGTCCAGATATCTGTATATATGAAGCTTGTGAGATCAGCTTTCTGTCGGACAGAAGACATTGTTGCATGCAAGTCTCAACAGTGATATATCAATCCTAATCATATCACTTGACTTGGGGTGGTTTTAAGTTTATTAGTTTATTATAAAGTTTTGTCTCACTTCATGCTTGTATGAACACTTTATAATCACTTTAAAACAAACTTACGGATTTCCTTTTATCAGACTTTATTCAGTGCTTAAAAGGGATTGCATTTATATAGTTATAAAACATATATCTCATTAAAACAAATGATATAAAGAACACTTCATTTAGATTAAGTTTGTATCCTAGAACAATTGTCTATAGGACACTAAACCCCAACAAATGTAACCGACCCGTGAAGTACTTAGACTACGTGGTTCCTAGTCAAGGCGTGTCTAATGCTTGGGACCAGAAATTAGGGCCCGTAAGTTCCGTGGCTTGTCAATTCCTACGGTTTCCGGTTTGTCACTTCCGGTAAGGCAACACCTATATGAATCCCTAAAGATAGCCCGAATGGCGTCGGAAATCGCGTTCTCCTACACAATAATCAATTATGAATATCAAAACAAGTAACAAACATCAACACACATATAGAAAAGAAGATTATGAATCATAGATTATAAATATGGAGAATGTAAATATGAATTACAACCAAGCCTAGTACATAGGATGAGTTCAAGCTAATTAGCAAGTGAAAAGGGAATAATCCACCCTCGGAACTAGCTAACCGGACTCAAAGCCGTCTTTTAGGACTTGGATGGTGAAGCTTTCGAGCTTGGTGCACGGAAATGGAGCGGAACTTTGATGGAATGCCGGAATCAACGAACAAGCTTTCAAGGTGGAAGAGTTTGGCTATATAAAGCCTAAAACAAAATCTAAAACTACAAATGACAAGAATTACAAGGTGTATAAGATATGTATGGTGTCTAAGGTATGTAAATGAGTGCTAGTCACTCTTATTTATACATCAAGCTGGGGGTAAGATTGTAATTCCACAAGGTGCAAGCATGGAGGAACATAATTTTGTGCAGAAATCCCATAATACGCCCCGCGTATGGTGGTACACGTCCTGCGTGTGTGCCCATTCCGTCAGAAATCTCCTGCATGTGGACCAATTCCAGATCTTGTTGTCTCAAACACGCCCCGCGTAGACTGGGATGCGCCTCGCGTGTTTGAGACTCTGACTTTTTATTGCTTGATTTGGTCCTTTTACGCCGTGCGTAGCTTGAGGCACGCCCCGCGTAAATGAGTCTCTGAACTTTTATGTTGAAGAATTCCCTCGCACGCCCCGCGTGTAAGGTAGTACGCCCCGCGTATGGATAGTTGACTCAGGGAGACCATGCAGTCTGACTTTCAGGATTAGGCTAATCATTTCTGACATGTGTCATACGCCTCGCGTAGGTTGGCATACGCCTCGCGTATGCTGACTAGATCCCACGCGATGCCTGTGGATAGGGCAATTATTTCTGACTTCATGTTTCACGCCCCACGTAAGGAATGAGGCACCTCCCGTATTGAGTGGATTTTTACTCCTTGCTCGAACCTGAAATACAAATCTCGGGACCCGAGTTAGCTTGATATTTTATTTACTAATATTAATCAAAAATACGAAAAATCAACCGAAAGTACGGAATTTATTTTTATTTCGTTATTTTATTAAAACACTCTATTTTTATAATTAAACTTATTTATTTCTTCTAAAATTAACCCGTAAATCACGCTAAAAGATAGGGGTAAAATACCCCTATCAATATGCGTGGATGGATGGATCGCCACCCTTGAGGGAGTCCCTATCCTATTTTCTTTTCCCTTTATATGTTATGTAGCTTTACTTTTCTGCATTTTTGGGAGTAAATGCATGCTTTAAGTGTGGGGAGGGAAAAATCGGATAGAATTCTGGTACATTGTTTGTTTGTCGTTTTGTTCGTCATTTTGTATAAACTGTTTGCGTTGTTGCGTGTGTGCGTCTACTGTCACCGTGTCTGTCTTGTACCTGCCGTGTCCCTATGTGTCCTTATAAAAAAAAAGGAAAAAAAAATAAACAAACAAAAGAGTCAATCAAAGCCCCCCCTGGTTCTTCGCTTGAAATAGATGAAACACTCTAGAGTTGTTATATTGCATATCCCTTGAAAACTCCATCGAAAGAAAAATTAGACAAACAGGCCATCTTAATTTTACCCTTGAATAATTGATGATGAGGTTGTATCGCTTGCTACTTAGTGCAATTTTAGTAGTCCACCTTTAAGAAGATGATGGAAGCCAAAATTGTGAAATCTGAATGTCAACCTAAGTTTAAATCGTGTTACCGGAAGTAGTTAAAGTTACTCTTAATGATAAATGCATAAATCCTTAAATCAAACTTGCTTGCCAATGCACTGAAAATCTAAATCTCCAAATACCTCTTCCCACCTTACTCCAATGCCTACAATCAATAAGTGCAATTGCACAAACAAATTCTTGGTATGAGTATGCATAGCATCTTGGTTTTGTGATCGGGTTGTATGGCCGGGGGTACGTCACCCATGCGTTCAACTGGTACAAAAGGCCCCTCACATTGGAAAGAAAACGGGAAGAGGAAATCTAATTCTTCAAACGGCTTGGTTTTGTGGTCGGGTTGTATGGCCGGGGGTACGTTACCCATGCGTTTCAACCAGTACAAAAGGCTCCTCACACTGCCAAATAATTTAATTAATTTAGCTTAACAACCTTAGTGTTTTGAATTGAAGGTTCACGGTGAATGATTTGGTTGTTCATTTTTGGCTAAACAAGATTAAGATTCTATCCATCTTCTTAGAGTTTGGCTACTGAAATTACCTTTGAGAATGAGTTTTCACAGGGCGACCCCCTATCATCTTCGGTTCAAGGGTAGTTAGTATGGTGTGTTGTTTGGAAATAATCCGGAAATGTCAAGAGTCCAAGGGCTATGTGATTTAATTCCTTCTAAATGCTCGTCTTTCTTGCTAGAGGACAATAAAGGCTCAAGTGTGGGGAGGTTGATATTTCCATATTTCATAGATGTTTAGGGGCATTTCCTTTATTGTTCTTAGTTATTTTCAACCGTTTTTGTTTATTGTTGTCGTGCTTTAGGTCGGTTTTATGTTTCCTTTACCTTATGGCATGATTAGTGTTTTTCAGGACTTTTTGGGCCTCCTCGGAGCTTTAGGAAGCAGTCAGGCATCAACCGAGAGGACAGGGAGCTGAAGCGGACTCGGCCACATACTGTCTCACCGAGACAACTACTGTCTCGCCGAGACAGCCACTATCCCGCCGAGACAGCCACTGTCTTGCCGAGACAGAACGCGAATCAGCGCTTCTGCAATAGCAAATCCGGCCCTTTATGCTGAGTTGGCCCTATGAAGACCTGGAAATATCTATTTTTACTCATGTAATTTCCCTTTTTGCCCTTTTAGCTCTTGTTGTGACTATAAAAGGGAATTGGGTTTTATTTTTAAAGAACATCTTCTTCTTAAGAATTGAGCAGCCATTTTTGTATCAGAACATAATTTTAGAAGCTAGGCTTTTGCTCAATCATTGCATTTTGGGATTTTCAATTGCTCTCATTCCATCTCTAGCGACTTTCAATCGAGGATTCATCGACGATCACTAGATTGACAGTCTAGTTTTCTTCTCCTTTGTACTCTTCTATTGAATTTCAATATATTTATGGATTTCATCTTTATCATTATGATTGTGTTGATTTTCATATCTATGAGCTAATCTCCATCCGATCTGGGATGGAGGTGAATTTGGTGTGAATGATTATATTTGGGTTTAGAGTTAGGGTATGATTTGATTGTCAACTGTAATCTGATTGTCTGTACTTAATGTCTTGATCTGAAAGGAAATAGAATTTTAGATAGATTCGAGACCGAGAGGAGAGAGTCTATTCTGAACCCTACAGTCAGACCTCGCTAGGATACTAGGAGTGCGGTTCTTACTCGGGATACAACTTAGAGTTCAACCAAACAGGACTTAGTAATGCTTTACATGTTGTAGAACATATTGCCTAACCAAGCTATTGTTTGAACACATGTGAATATGGGTTTTAGAATATTGATCACATTCATACCTTTTCTAGAATGGTTGCCGTTATATTCCGACATGATTTAACAACTCTTAACTCTCAACCTAGATATATGATTCGACCAAAGGATCCGAAATCCCAGATTTCTCATCCATTAATCTCAACCATAAGCGTCCCTAAGGTTGGTTCTTTCTTGCATTATGATCGAAACAACATTTCAATAAAGAAAACCCTTGATACAACCTCCTAACATTCCTGCTTCGGGGTTGGATGTTTGATAGAATGGTCCATGAAGATGAAAGCAGTTCCCTATCATTCATCTAACACTAGCATATATGCGTAAGCAATGGAATAAAAAGCTTCATCAAACACTTCATAAATTAACAACATTCATTCATAAATAGAAAATAGAGAGCTTACATAACTGGCCCTAACTGGCCGAACCAGTTCAAAATGACTACTCACTCATACTACCGAGTGAACAGTCCGCTTCCCATCTACAGAGCTCCATCGATGGAGTCATCATCTTCCTCGAGAGCTATTCTCTCTACCAAAACGTCTATTTTTAGTTCACCAAAAAAGTATCTTTCCTTTCCCCCACTCCGTCTATTTAAGGGAGAAAAGATCAAAACGGTACTGAAAGTATGCGATAAAAATATTACAAAAACCAAATAAATTGTTTATAAATCCTAGACTACTAGAAGTGGTTAAGATCCTTTTGACCCTTGAACACTCAAGGGTCGAACTTTCTTGTCATCATGCTTCTTTTAACTGCTCTTTTCTGCCTTTCCTGCCGTCTGTCAAGTCGCCATCCATCATCAGAAATTGCAGCGTTAGACCGCTGGATCATAGGTTGCTCATCTCCTCATGGTTTGTGCAAAACAGGCTGCTTACAGTCTGTTTGACTTAATCTTTCCCAATCTGCATAAAAACACTTATAAGACCTTCTTTCACGTAATTTAACCCTAAAAACACCCTTAATTCATCATAAATAATATGTTAAATTGTAGTCAAATTCATGCCTAACAGATATCATGAAGCTTGATTGCTTGGGAAAAGGAAATTTTAAAGATCAATTTGGGAGAAAGAATGGATCTTTTATTGTAGGAGATGATTAGAGGTTGATTGGGAGTTGATTGGCATTTGGAATGGGGATTTGAGGTCCCATTTATAGCTAAAATCTTCAACCTTCATGCGAATATGACTAAATTAAATACGATTGATCTTACCATAAAAATTGAATATGACTATATTTAATATATTTGACCTATAATGCTTGAGTTGGACTAAATCAGAGAAATAACATCTTGGGAGAGTAATATTCAAAATAAATTACTAATTACTAATATTCAAAATTAACTTCTCTGCCTTCTTCGTCTTCATTTCATAAACTTCTCCTTTTTTGCAATTCACTCAAAAAAACTATACAGTAGCTCCATGAACACTGAAATGATTGATGCATATATGATTGATGTGGATATGATTGAAGCTGACATGGGTTACTTTGATATGGACATTGATATAGTTGACATCGATATAGTTGGCATTGATATATTTTACACTAATATGATTGACATTGAAACCGATATGATGGACATTGATATTATTGATACTGATATAGTATATTAGTTATGATGATTTGCTTTGGAATTATGAAGAATATCCTTTTGAGCTTCTTCTTGCTGAAGTATTCCAAAAGCATTCTCAATAGAATATAGAGGTGTAAGAAGTAGTAATTGCCTACGTTGAGAACCGTATACATCATCAAGTCCATTAAGAAATTGGAAGAGTTTGGATTCCTCCTTATGAAGATATGCAAACTTTATTTATAGTATACTAGTCAAAGACGCACTATGTACGTAGGGCTGTAATCGAGCCGAGCCGAGCCGAGCTTTGGCATGTTCAAGCTCTGTTCGCTATAAAATTAACGAGCTCGAGCCCGAACCGAGCTTGCTATGAAATTAACGAGCCGAGCCCGAGCCGAGCTTTGGCTTGCTCAACGAGCTTGAGCCGAGCTTCGAGCTTGTTTCGAGCCCAAAATCCTCTTTTAGACTTGGTTCATTAAGAAAATTATCTAACCATGAATTGTTTGTGAGTAAATTGTTAATTATATTTGTGAAGTTTACTCGCAAATAACTCTTTAATTGTGTACATAAACAAGCTCACAAGCAAAGTTCGTAAATAAATAAACAAAATGCTTACAAATAGTTCGTCTATTACTCATTTATTACGTTTGTGAACGACAAATAAAATAATATTAAGTTTGGATATTTGTGAGCTAACACAAAACTATATAGTTTTCTACAAAACTAAAATTTATTCATAAATGTTCTAATCGAGCCTGCTCGCGAGCTTTCGAGCCGAGCTTTGGCCTGCTCAAGCTTGGCTCGTTTACGAACCGAGCCAGTAAATCGTGTTCACGAGCGGCTCGTTTACAAATCGAACCGAATCGAGCCGAGCTTTTATCGAGCCGATCACCGAGCCGCTCATGAGCGGCTCTGTTCATTTACAGCCCTATATGTACGCTTGTTATATATAATATAATTTAATAAATTTTATGATTGATAATTTAACTTGTTGTATTATTATTTTAAATTTTATTGTTTAATTAGTTTTTGTAATAATGTCTCAATTATGATAATATGTATTGAATTAGTTGTAATATTTTTAATCATGATAAATAAAAAAAAACTTTACTTATTGTTATTATAATGGTAGATATATGTATATCATTATGTTTTGTTATTGTATAGATTTATGTAATTGAATATTTTTTTTTAGGATTTTATCTCCTTTTAAAAATTCATATATATATTTGAATTAAATAATTATTATGAATGAAATCAAATAATAAAGAATTATTATTGTTATATATATAATTTGTGTAACAACATAACAAAGTAAAAAAATTAAAAGTTATTATTCTTGAGCATTATTTTGTGAATAAGCCTATTTTAACCTTAACTCGTGTGGATCTATTGCGGGAGTTAGGACCAGTTCTAGGGCTTGGCCCAGAGTGCGCAGGCCTCGGCCCAGGGCTGGAGGGCCCCAAAAAAATATCTAATATATATGTTTATGTGTATTGTTTAAAAAGCAAATTTATATAAACATCAAACAACTTATACAAGCTTTTTACTAGTATAGGCCCTGATTAAAATCCAGATACATCATGCAGGGGTGAACTAAAGCCCAAATATTCATAAAGACTTTATTTAATTTTTTTAAGAAGTCTTTATTTACCTTTAATTAGTAAGTGTAAGTGTTATCTATTTATTTTCCTACCAAAACTAAAGTCGGTTCCATTTCGAAAGGACTCCGTTTTCAATTCTAATTTTTGTTCTATTCATTCTAAAATTTTGATTCAACGTTCCAAGATTCAGTCTCATTGCAAACGAACATAAATTATATCCATGATTCTTTCCTCTTCTATGCTTCATGTGGATTCAGTCTTCTGCTTCATGAATCGTTCATTGACTGATTCGGTCTGCTTCCATTCTTTCCTCTTCGATTCTTTCCTATTCAACCTTCCAAGTTCCAATCCAAATTTTGCCCCGATTCAGTCTGCTTCAATTCTGAAATTAATTTAGGTATTCAAATCATTTATGTCTTCTATCGGATTGTTGATTATTTGATTGTTTTGTTTTGTTTTTATTTAAATTGTTATTTGATTGATTTTTTGCTTGATTTTTTGAATTAATTGTGTTATTTATTTATTTATTGATATTATTCATTTGTTGGATTAATTGGATAAATTACAAGAATATATAAAATTTGGTTTTTTTTAAATTGAGGAAAGAAAATTGGGTATCCAAAAATATATTTTTGAGGAAACATAATTTAGTTTTTCCTTCAACATAAATTGTCTTTAGATACATGGTGACAATAGTAGAATAGTGGTTTGAATGGAAAAAAAAAATTGTTATTTGAAACACGATTTTCGAATGATTTTTTTACGTACAACTTTTTATCATTAAAAAAAGGCCCTTATTCCTTATTTTGCCTAGGGCCCATAAATTGTCAGGACTGGCACTAGCGGGCGTGTTAGGGCAATTAATTCCTAATTAATTTTATTGGCTTCGAGTTGTAAAATGTGCGTTGAGCTTAATTTCTAGAAAATGAAACGTTTGGAGAAAGGATTCAAGGATTGAAATAAAAAGCTTTACTAGCTCAGCTAATGACATTATAAAAAAACTAAATTAACACAATGAGTTGGAAAGTTTTTCCTTTTTATTGACCATGGATATCATGAATCTTGATTGCTTGAAAAAATGAAATTTTAAAGATCAATTTGGGAGAAAGAATTGAGCTTTTATTATAGGAGATGATTAGGGGTTGAATGGGAGTTGATTGACATTTTGAATGGGGATTTGAGGTCCCATTTATAGCTAAAATCTTCAACCTTCATTCGAATATGACTAAATTAAATATGATTGATCTTACCATAAAAATTGAATATGACTATATTAAATATATTTGACCTATAAAGATTGAGTTGGACTAAATCAGACAAATAACATCTTGGGAGAGTAGTATTCAAAATAAATTACTAATTACTAATATTCAAAATTAACTTCGTATCTCTATATAAGGATTAGAGCTTTCTTGTTAGGTTTCATATCTACTCTGCCTTCTTCATCTTCATTTCATAAACTTCTCTTTTTTGCAATTCACTAAAAAAAACTATACAGTAGCTCCATGGATACTGAAATGATTGATGCATATATGATTGAAGCTGACATGTGTTACATTGATATAGTTGGCATCGATATAGTTGGCATTGATATGTTTTACACTGATATGATTGACATTAAAACCGATATGATGGACATTGATATTATTAATACTGATATGGTATATTAGTTATCTTGACCTGCTTTGGAATTATGAAAAATATCCTTTTGAGCTTCTTCTTGCTGAAGTATTCCAAAAGCATTCTCAATAGAATATAGAGGTGTAAGAAATAGTAATTGCCTACATTGAGAACCGTATAAATCATCAAGTTCATTAAGAAATTGGAGGAGTTTGGATTCACTACAAGAAAATAGCTGATCAGCAGCGGAAAAATCCGTCGCAGATATGCCATATTCCGTAGCAGATATGTATCAGCAGCGGATCAGCATCGGATCCGAATCCGCTGGAAATACCCCCGCTGCAACAGTATAGCAACCACAGTATTCGTGTCCGTAGCAAATTTTTTCGACCACGTCTCGGTCACAAAAATCCGCTGCTGATTTTTCCACAGCTAGAAACAATTTCCGACCATTTTCGGCTGCTATTTATTTCTACAGCGATGGAATATTCAGTCTCAATTCCACTGCTGATTACAGCAGATCATTTTTCATACCTGATTTAGCTGCTGGTTTTTTGACAGTATAAATTCATTGATATTTTTGTATACTAGACAGATAATTGTAACATTTATGAAAGATATTAAATCAAAATACATATTTAGTAAATAGTCTTCAATAATTACAATAAAATCAAAATATCCATAAATCTAAGTCAATCCAAAATACTCTAGACAAATTAACTATATATATTTGTCCGACCTAAGATAAACTAGATATATCCTAACCATAGGATCTAGATAAAGCCAAGCCAAACATCCTAAGTCAAATCATTCTCATTGAGATCATTGTCATCTATAGACTCAACCTGGTTAGACTAATGTTCTTTGCGATGCCCACGTAGCTCGGTTAGCTCTAACTAAAAGCGTCCTATAACTAACTGCAAAGATCCTAGCTGATCTCTCATCTGCCCCTCTAAATCAGCTTGTCTCTTTAAAACCTGCTCAATCATTTCAGGAGTTACACCAAGTCGAAGTTGACGTGAATCAGAATCCTCCTGTTGCATTCCCTCCTCACTTCGCTGTTGACTCTCTTAAAGAGCTTGCACTATTTGATTCAACCTATCTAACTGTGACTGCAAATGAGAGGTCATATCAAGAGATGATGTTGAACTTGATGCACCTGGTGTAGATGAAAACTGGGATGAAGCTGCTGAGTAGTATCTACAGGCTGCATCACCCAATCCATAAAGTCTTTTCTTTCTATTGTGTCCTCCAACATCTTCATAATAAGCCTTCAACATGTCTACTGCTTTATTTTCTTCTCCCTGGATACTTGCAGCCACTACCCTTACATACTCTTCCTATATATCAATGATTTAAGATGTTGTTAATTACTACAAGACTACCAAAAAAAATTATGTCACTAAAGCTGCTTTTAATTTTGTTACTTACCCCAACTGCTTGAGCACGAGGATCAGACCATGAAGTACCATCATGGCGCTTTGTGTGAGTGTAAGCAAATAATTCATGAGCAGTAGGTACTCGACCAAGGAGTATCGTCTGTAAAAATGAAAAAGGATTGGATCCACTGATGTTTAGGAAGGAAACAAATTTAATAGCAGCTATATATAATGTCATGTATCAAGACCTTGGCACCACTTGACTCTTCTAGATTATTAGGACCGCAAACAAGTTTGATGGTGGGTTCTCATTCAAAGAAAGTAAACTGACTCAAGTGCATAACATATAAAATTAATTGTATGAACAACTTATTCCTAAAACAGCAATACATTTACATTATTAGTAGTAAACTAACTGTAAAAAGCTTAACTGATTTGCATGCCTACCAAAAACAAGAAATTAATCCAATGAACATATAATCCTTATCAGATTTCTAGCTAAGGGGAAAATTTTCTTAACCACATACATTCAAAAGCTAGTGTCCTTTTCTTAACCACATCTGCACATTCAAAAGCTACTGTAAAAAGCAAGCTTATAAACATAAAAAATTTCTTAACCACATACATTCAAAAGCTAGTGTCCTTTTCTTGACCACATCTGCACATTCAAAAGCTACTGTAAAAAGCAAGCTACTGTAAACTGAAGCTTAACTGATTTGCATGTATACCAAAAACAAGAAATTAATCCAATGAACAAATATACCATAAAACAAAAGAAACTCACCAAACAGATCAGAGAATCCACAATTGGGCACTAGATCAATAATGTATAACCATATCAAATTTCTAGCTAAGAGGGAAAGATTAATAAAGACATACCAGGCGCTCCATAGTTTCAGCAGAAGAGATTGACCCTCCTGTGTGCGTTGCTGCAGCAGGCTGTGTCACATCTCCCTTATGTCTATTCACTTTGTTCTGCCTACATCTTTTTTTTAAGTCTTCAGTTCCCCATGCATCAGTCCATGCTTTCCATATTTCATCGCTCACAAACTTAAGTTGTTGATTCTTGAGTCTCATTTTATTAAAATAATCAGAATATCTCTTCTGAAGCTTCTTTATGAAAGCATTATAAACTTGGTTGTCGTTGTATATATTCTTGTCCCAAGTGCAACGTTTCTGCACAAACATGTAATAAATATAATATATGCTAATAGATCTTCAAATAGTATAGGAAAAAACAAACAAAAAAATAATTTACTTGAAACTCTTCCCAATACAGTTCCACAATATTTGGAGGAACGGTCTTCCAAGAGTATCCCCGCGCATGAGTATGCATCATAAAACCATCTTTAATTTTCTTTGATGCTTTATGTGAAGGTTGCAAGCTGAAATAGAAAAAATATACACTAGTAATAATATTACAATAAACAAATAATCGAACCTATAATGATATTTCACTTACTTGCCTCCCGCATCAACTTTAACTACTAATTTGGCCTCATTTCCTGCTCCTCCAGGATCTTGAACTTTATCAGGCAATTCATTGTTTTGTACGCCTTGATGCAAATTAGGTGGTTCACCTACATAGAAGCATCAAAATCATGTAAGAAGGCATAGAAAGTGCAACTGAAGATACTCTAAGAATAATGACTGTAACAACTAGTCTGCTGCAATGTAGTTGACAGGTAATAAAAACAATAATATAAAGCTTAAGCCCCTTGAATAGAGATAATTAAAACTAGTACAATCTCATTTAAAGTTCACCAATACAAGTAAATTAAGCATTAGAAATTCCAGGGGTAGACAAGTTGGGATTTTCACAAGCACATGAATGTCAAAGTCCATCAAAACTACGTATCTGATAATAGTAAACAAAAACAATAGCAGAGAGGCCAATGATGTTCAAGGATTAATTTTTATGTTCAACCAATTTTCACTAAAATTCACACGGAAAACATATTTAGCTCATGCAGTAAGTAAATGCTTTCTTTTATCACAAAGGATGGGAAAAAGATAAATGCTTTATCATAGTGAAATGATTGATAACCATATAAAAACTCAGATTCACAAATGTCCATTTAAAAACGCAAGTAGGGTATAAATCAAAATTCTGCATCTAATAGTTATCTGTGCCAAGTTTTTTAGAAGTGAAAGACCACAAAATGAACCACTACCTCAGTCAAACTAAATTAACAAGGGTGAAGCTAAACAATATAGAAAAACTAAGCAAGCTTATGAATGGCCTATACTAACTCACCTGACTATGAAAAGCAGCATGGAGATTTTTATATGCCAATATATCAATAGCCATAAGGTTATCCACACAATAGTCAACAGTTCACCAGCTAGAACATTTCAGGCATCTATGTTGCTTTAATAACAGCCTAGAAACTCAACTTGAGCCCTAATAAAATCTGAAGAAATCTAATTTCTACCCCCAGGTTAAAAAAAATACATAAAAAAAGTGGTCTATAACTGCACAAGTGCACAGATATGGCCTTAGCTGATTTCAAGATTAAACAATAATCATATGACAAGATGACAATAATCTGATTCTCATTGTAAAAAAGGAAAACTGGATGAAAATGTCTTCATTGGAAGCCATTGAATGTTCATAAAAATAACTCATCATTCTTATTTGAATTTTACATTTATAATCGAAACATTAATACAGTAAAACCTCTATAAATTAATAATGTTGGGACCATGAAATTTTATTAATTTATAGAGATATTAATTTATCGAGTATTAATTTACTGAACGGGTCCAAGTCGGGACCAGGAGAAATTATTGTTTTAAAGAGGTCATTAATTTATCGAGTATTAATTTATGAAGGTTTTAGTGTATTTAAATTAACATACTGTTATCTAAAATAGTATTTGAAACATTAACGATAAACACATCACCATAGGATTTAGAAAAGCACAAGTGTTACTTAAACTGCAAAAGTGGAGCACATGAGGGCCTTGGCATGTAGTACAACTCCCACGTGTTCAACTTTTTACTAGCATGGAAAAACAGTAACAGTCTTAACTGTTATAAAAGGAAGATTGTAAGGTTGAAAAAAAACAGAAACAAAATGATTTCAACTACATCCAGCAAGAAGATATGAAGTTATCAAATCTGAAAAAAGGACAAGTTAAATCCTCGTATATCAAAGAAATTAATTTTAAAAGAAGGCATAGAAGCATCAAAATAGGTGGTTCACCTACATAGAAGCATCAAAATCATGTAAGAAGGCATAGAAAATGCAACTGAAGATACTCTAAGAATAATGACTACGTATCTGATAATAGTAAACAAAAACAATAGCAGAGAGGCCAATGATGTTCAAAGATTAATTTTTATGTTCAACCAATTTTGTTTACTATTTTCATTCAAAGGCAAGAATAGCAAGGAACATAACATAAACCAAAGTAAAATTGCCATAAACAAACTTACCATTATGAATTGGTTGTACTGGGGCACATGAGCAACAAGTGGAGGTGCTGGAATTGCAGGAGCAGAAGTAGAACGGTTCCTAACGTTTGAAGCAGCTGTAGATAGGTTCCTATTTGATGGAGCAGAAGCAGATCGATTCCTATTTGATGGAGCAGAACCAGACTGATGCATATTTGATGGAGCTGAACCAAACTGATGCTTGATTATTGGATCAGATTGGGCACTGTTTGTTGGGGAGGCAGAAGTAGGAGATGGATTTTGAGCTAATGACAAATCATATGATGATTAGCAGCAGTAAAAAAATTGAAATTTTACGAAAATAGGAGCACTTACATGTTCCGGAAGAGCTACCAGGATCCCTTATAGCATCCACACCTTATGTCAACCAATCAGGTAGTACCATACGACGAAATAAAGGTGGTAAATGCGTTGTCTGATTCCGAGACGATGTCTGATTCTGAGATGATCCAGGGCTATGGTCATTCGAACTCTCACATTGAGAATGTGATGATCCATGATCTGACATCCTGTATAAATAGGTGTATAACATACAGAACAAGTACACATCAACATTAAAAGGAACATAACAATAAAACATAAATACTTTCATCAAGTAACACCATAATTCTAATAAAAATGAAATCCAAATCATCCATTGTTCACAAGTAAAATGCCTTAAGTAAAAAACTAATCATCGTCACTACATTCCAAAAGAAGGTCTTCATTGTCCTCTAATTCATCATCAGAATCAGAGTTAAACTGAAAATCCTCTTCTTCGTCAGTTTTTTGTTCTTGCAACTCCACAAACACATTATTTGGATCATTAAGATGTTGAATATCATCTGCATCATGCACTTCAACTTCAACTAGTTGCACATTATTCTCTTGGAATGCCACATCTTCTTGGTTTGCCACCACCTTGTTATTAGGTATGTCGAATACTCCCCTAGCTTTTACACTACATGCAACTCTCCAATCAATTTTATCACGCCTCATACTTGGATATGGAACATAATAAACCTGTTTTGCTTGAAAAGCCAGACAAAATGGTTCAAATTTGTTGAACTTTCGCTTTATGTTCACTTCCACAATATTGTAACGTGGATGGATTCTTACACTGATGTTCGGTATAGGATCATACCAATTGCATTTGAACAACACTATTGTCTTCAAAGGCAAACCAGGGTACTCAACTTCAATAATCTCTTCAATCGTTCCATAATATTCATACCCTTCTCCTACAACGCAAATTCCACTATTCGAAGATGATCGGTTTCCACCGTGACTTGTAGTGTGAAATGTATACCCATTGGCAAAATAAACATTGAATGCCTTGACTGCTTTTGAAGGACCATATACCAAATCACGGATGCACTTGTTCTCAATGAGATTATTTTGACCCTAATGATAAGCATAAATAAGATTTGTCATGTATTAAGGAATGAATGATTAAAATTAGATGTGGTTGAGTTAAAAAATACTTACGTAATTCATAAACCATCTAGAGAAATTCTTTTCCAATTCTGCTTCAAATGCTGAATTACTTAATTGAGGATTCAATTCACGCAAATGATTCAAGTACATTCTGAAAAATTGATTGTTAGGCATGGATTTGACTACAATCAAACATACTTTTTGTGATGAATTAAGGGTGTTTTATGGGTAATGTTACGTAAAAGAGGGACTTATAAGTGTTTTTATGCAGATTGGAAAAGTTTAAGTCAAACAGACTGTACGCAGCCTGTTTTGCAGAAACCATGAGGAGTTGAGCAACCTTTGATCTAGCGGTTAAACGCTGTGTATCTGATGACGGATAGCGACGTGACAAGCAGCAGGAGTGGCAAGAAAAGAGCGGCTAAAAGTAACATGATGACAAGAGTGTTCAACCCTTGAGTGTTCAAGGGTCAAAAATATCTTAACCACTTCGAGCAATCTAGGATTAGTTGAACAATCTATATTATCTTGTAATATTTTATGAATACTTTTGGGTTCCGATTGCTTTTTCCTCCTATTTATAAACGTAGTGGAGGGAAAGGAAAGGACACCTTTTTTAGAACTGAAAATAGAAGTTTTGGTAGAGAGAAGAGCTCTCTAAGAAGATAATACAATGTAGACTGTTCACTCGGTAGTATGAGTGAGTAGTCATTTTGAAATGGTTCGGCAAGTTAGGGCATGTTATCTAAGTTCTCTATTTTCTTATATATGAATGAATGTTGATACATTATGATGTGTTTGATAAAGCTTTTTACTCCATTGCTTATGCATGTATGTTAGTGTTAGATGTTGGAAATTAGGCTAAGGTATAGCAGCGGAAATATAAAAAATTTAACCTATTTTCATAAACCATAAGATCCGTTAACCGTTATTTCATATAAAGAGGGATAAGAAGAATTACCTCTTGATGATCAATCTACCGTTGTTAATGAAGTGCCCACAACTTCAAAAGAGATAGAAACTGTCTACCAATCTGCCCCTATCCGAAATAGACCTTCCAGACCTTCGAACGACAATCCCTTCGGTGGAAACGTGGAAGAATATGTCTAGAAGCTCCTGTCCAAAACTCGCGACGATCCGACGGTTCAATCTCCGGGAATCCGCGAAATCGTGAACTGACCTGATGTAGGAGTAGTAAAACGAATTTCTCGCTTTTGTTTGTTTTTCTTCTTCGAGTTCCCAAACACGAAATAAAACACGGGAAGATTAATTTAGTATCAACCGTTGAATAGCAACCAAAGTAGATTGCCTCTAATTAATCGACACAAGATCAAGGATAAAAGAAATAGATGAAAATCAATTGATCAAATGAAGCCGTAGAGAAATCTCGTCCTCGAACTAGGGGTGTCGAATTTTCTCTCTCTTGGACTAGGTGAATTTCGAAAATCACAAGTAGGGTATGGCTTGCTTGGATTTCGAAAATCTCAAGGGAAGGGGTATTTATAATCTCTTGTATCTAATCCCTAGTTAGATAGAATTAGGTTACTGAATAGGAATTCCATTCGAAATAGAATTCCTAATTATTATCTCACTATATATCTAATATATTAAGGATAATAATAATAACCTTATTGGATAATAATAGGAGTATATTAATCTAATTAAAACTCCTAACTTAATTATCTCTTAATTAATTTAATTTATATTCCTAATCTAATTAGGATTAACAAAATCAAATTAATTATTCATGTATATCACTACATGAATTTCGACCCCCTTATGTCCATGGGCCTTATTGGGCTCAATTGGGCTTCTATCAATTAATTAACATTTATCTCTCTTTTAGGTTCCAAGTCTTATGTGTGATCCATTAGGTTCTTATTGCTTCTAGCCGTATGCAACGTTATTAAATTAATTTTCAAAGAATTATATTTAATCTTTGCATAACGGAATGATGTACAGAGTATGTGATTAGCAAGTCCGTAATCATTCCCCCAGAGCTATAAGAAAACATATTGATTCTGTCGTTAACCTTTCCGTATTAGTTACAATATAATTCGATCCTTTATCAACTACATCCTTGAACTGAATCTTATGACTATGGGTGATGTCAAGTCACATATAGCGAGACGTTCGTTTTACTTGTACAGGCCGAGTCAACTCAAAAAGATAGGTTAAGTGAAATCTGTATTTCTTACTCTTAAGCTATCACCTTGCAAGGATTTAGAGTCGAGTCTTCCACAAGCGATCCATGGATGTATCTCCCATTTATCGGGAGTGATAAATGCTCAATCCAATATATAACGACTGCGCAATTACTTCCTGTGATACCCAACGTCTACTGTTCACACCCCAGAGTCATCTCTGTTAAGGATCGTGTTACACCAGAGTCAAAACATCACATTCCGTAATCCAGAATACCAATTAATATTCCTTTGAGTCTGAGGATTAGTTATACCTATTAATACCAATGAGATGAACAGGTGACAAGGATGAATCTACCCATCCTGTTATCTCAAATCGGATCCCCAATCCTAATGAACAACGTTTCATCGGATCTATGTAACTATCCAGATATCTGTATATATGAAGCTTGTGAGATCAGCTTTCTGTCGGACAGAAGACATTGTTACATACAAGTCTCAACAGTGATATGTCAATCCCAAACATATCACTTGACTTGGGGTGGTTTTAAGTTTATCAGTTTACTATAAAGTTTTGTCTCACTTCATGCTTGTATGAACACTTTATAATCACTTTAAATAAACTTACGGATTTCCTTTTATTAGACTTTATTTAGTGCTTAAAAGGGATTGCCTTTATATAGTTATAAAACATATATCTCATTAAACAAATGATATAAAGAACAATTCATTTACATTAAGTTTGTATCCTAGAACAATTGTCTATAGGACACTAAACCCCAACATACTCCCACTTGGACTAAAGCCAATTGTTTCTAAAACTTATCCCAGTAGAAATTAAATGACGATCATGTATTCTCTGGGTTAAAGGCTTTGCCAACGGATCTGCAACGTTGTCCTCTGTAGGTACTCTTTCTATTCTCACATCTCCTCTTGCCACAATCTCTCTAATGATGTGGTATCGCTTAAGGTAATGCTTGGATGCATTATGAGACCGTGGTTCCTTTGCTTGCATAATGGCTCCATTGTTATCACAGTACAGTGTAATGGGATTGACAATGTCAGGCACCACACCTAGTTCTGTAATGAACTTTCTAATCCAAACCGCTTCCTTTGCTGCTTCCGCAGCTGCGATATACTCTGACTCGGTCGTAGAGAAAGCTACGCTTCCCTGCTTGGAACTCTTCCAACTGACCGCGCCCCCATTCAAGATAAACAGGTATCCTGATTGGGATTTATAATCATTCTCATCTGTGAGATGACTTGCGTCTGAAAATCCTTCTATTTTCAGATCACCTTCTCCGTACACTAGGAACATATCTTTAGTTCTTCTCAAGTACTTAAAAATGTTCTTGACGGCAATCCAATGCTCGTCTCCCGGATTCCCTTGGTAACGACTTGTTACAGATAACGCGAACGCTACGTCAGGTCTAGTGCATAGCATAGCATACATAATCGAACCGATTGCGCTGGCGTACGGGACTACAGCCATGCGTCGTTTATCATCATCGGTTTTAGGACATTGATGATTGTTTAACTTTACTCCATGTAACATGGGTAAGTTACCTCGTTTCGATTCAAGCATGCTAAATCGATTTAGCACCTTTTCAATGTATGTAGCCTGTGAAAGACCAAGCAGTCTTCTCGATCTATCTCTATAGATCTTTATACCAAGTATATAAGCTGCTTCACCAAGGTCTTTCATTGAGAAGTTACCAGATAACCATACTTTCACTGACTGTAAGAGAGCAACGTCATTGCCCATTAATAATATATCATCCACATATAGTATGAGAAATGCTATAGAGCTCCCACTTGCTTTCTTGTAAATGCAAGCTTCTTCGCAATTTTGTTCAAAACCAAATTGTTTTATGGTTTCGTCAAAACGCTTATTCCAGTTTCTTGATGCTTGCTTGAGTCCATAAATGGATCTCTGAAGTTTGCAAACTTTATTTGCATCCTTCGATATGAAACCTTCAGGCTGCATCATATATACATCCTCAAGCAGGTTTCCGTTTAGGAAAGCTGTTTTCACATCCATTTGCCAAATCTCATAATCGTAGTGAGCGGCAATTGCAAGCATGATTCAGATTGATTTGGACATAGCCACAGGAGAGAAAGTTTCGTCATAATCAATTCCTTGCTTCTGACGATATCCTTTCGCTACTAACCTAGCTTTGTAGGTGCTAACCTTTCCATCCATGTCTGTCTTCTTTTTGAAGATCCACCTGCACCCAATGGGTATTATCCCTTCGGGTGGATCAACCAAAGTCCACACTTGGTTAGTATACATGGAATCCATTTCAGAATCCATGGCCTCAAGCCATGCTTTAGAATCTGGACTAGTAAAAGCCTCTTCGTAGTTTTCGGGTTCATCGTCTAACACGGGAACCTCATTATCATCTCCCACTAGAAAACCATATCTAACTGGGAGTTCACAAACTCTTTGTGATCTACGAATAGGTGGCACTGGAGTCTCATCTAATGGGACTCCTTCGGGTATCTCAACCGCCTCTGTTGTTTCAGTCGGTGTTTCTTCTTCTTGAACTTCGTCAAGTTCAATCATGCTTCCCTTTTGTGTTTCTTCGAGAAACTCTCTCTCTAAGAAGGTTGCGTGTTTGGATACGATTACTTTCTGATCATCTGGATGATAGAAGTAATATCCCATAGTTTCCTTAGGGTATCCAATGAAGAAACATTTATCAGATTTCGAATCTAGTTTGTCGGACGCAATGCGTTTGACAAAGGCTGAACAACCCCATATTCTCATAAATGAAAACACGAGTTTCCTACCAACGAACAATTCATATGGTGTGGAACTAGCAGATTTAGTTGGTACTCGATTTAGGGTGAAGAGGGCAGTTTCTAAGGCATAGCCCCAGAATGTCTTTGGAAGTAAGGCCATGCTCATCATGGATCGTACCATATCTAATAGGGTACGGTTTCTCCTCTCGGACACACCATTGTGTTGTGGTGTATAGGGAGGTGTCCATTGTGAGCATATCCCACATTCAGTTAGATAATTCAGAAAATCATCTGAAAGATATTTGCCCACCTCGATCAGATCGAAGCGTCTTTATTTTCTTTCCTAATTGATTTTCTACTTCATTCTTGAAGCATTTGAATTTCTCAAAAGCTTCTGACTTGTGCTTCATCAAGTAGATGTAACCATATCGGGTATGGTCATCTATGAAGCTTATGAAGAATCTGAATCCTCCTCTTGCTTGGACTGACATAGGACCACATACATCTGAATGAATGAGTCCTAGAGTGTCTGATACACGCTCACCTTTATTGCTAAAGGGTGTCTTTGTCATTTTACCTTTTAAACATGATTCGCATGTTTCCAATGATTCGGGATCGATTGGATCTATAAGCCCATCTGAATGTAGCTTTAGCATGCGTCACTTGTTTATATGGCCTAAACGACAATGCCACAAGTAAGTTGAATTATCTAGCTTATGTCTTTTGGTATCAATTGCAAAAGCAGGAATTTTGTTATCTAACACATAAATCCCATTTTGTGAAATTCCTGAAAAATAAAAGATCGGATCTTTATAAAAATTGCAACTCTTGTCTTTTATTGAAATATGAAAAGCCGTCGTCAACAAGGCGGCTAATAGAAATAATATTTCTAGATATTCCTGGAATATCCTCAGGCTGCATCCGGTATCAAGTACCAAAAGATTCAGACTGTGAAATTTCAATATAAAACATACCAGATGTTGAAGTCCCAGCTTCTTCCCCTTTTGAGGAAGGCTATGTACACCAACAGTTTCTTTTCCAATGCCCATCTTTACCACATAAGTGGCACTCTCCTTTGGGCTTCTTCACTTCCTTTCCCTTAGCTTTGTAGGGCATGGCTTTCTTACCTTTCTTGGGACAATTAGGATTGGGATAGCTCCATTTCCTTTTCTTTGATCCCTCAATGACAAGAGCCGGTATGGCTTTGTCTTTCTTCATATTGGGCTCAACTGACTTGAGCATATTTGCAAGCTCTTCAAGAGAGGTTTGCAAGTCATTCATCTGATAGTTCACTAATGAACTGTGAATAACTTTCTAGGAGGGATTGAAGAATTAAGTCTATACTTAATTCGTTATCCATCGCAAATCCAATACTAGAAAGTTTGGTAATGTAGCCAATCATCTTGACACAATGTGTCATGACAGATGTGCCCTCTTGCATCCTACTACGATATAGTAACTTGGATATCTCGTAGCGTTCGCACCTGGTTTGTTTCCCAAACAATTTCTTTAGGTGCATGATGATGGAATATGCATCCATTTCCTCATGTTGCCTTTGTAATTCCGGTGTCATCTATGCAAGTATGATGCATCCGGCATGATCATCATCAGCCTTATGCTTCTGGTAAGCATCAATTTCCTCAATGGGAGCATCATCAGCAGGGAGAGGGGGTATCGATGTATCAAGTACATACCCTATTTTATCGAACTTCAAAACAATTTTGAGGTTACGAAACCAGTCGGTGAAGTTTAAACCATTCAATTTGTTATCGGTAAAAATGTTTTGCAGATTGGTTTTAGTCATGATTATAAGAGTGGGTTTAATTAAACCTGTGAGTGAGAAAGAGTAAACGTATGTCATTCATTTGCTTAAAGTATATCAATCTAAAATTATAGGCCTTTTAGTTTATTTTAGATTGCTCCCACTATTTTGCCAAATTAATAGCCCTCCATATTAATTCGAAGAATTTCACAAATCCTTTAGTGAGCTAGGATCCTAACTCCTGAGATTTCGCCTTGAGTTTACTCAACAAGCTAGTCTCATTCATTAGGTAGATTCATGTAATCAATCACATCTTTAATGTGATTCCTAGGTTATTGGGTTACTAACCACATTAGTAACTAATATGCTATTCATATTAATCCCAACCGTCTTGCCCATTAGTTTATGACAACATGAGTTTACTCATCCAATTATCATAATCTAATTTAAGTATTACCCCATATTCATAAAAAATGATTTTCGATAATTCAGGTGTTACCGAAAGGACCCCGAGCTTGAGTTTACTCAACAACCCAAAGGCCCTCAGCACTGCCGGCTGAATTATAATATTAGGGAGGGGCAACCGATTTTAATAACTTGTTTATTTACTTAACTTTTTAATGAGGGATTTTATTTTAGGTCTCATAATCTAACTTAGTCTTGATTTTCTTTAGCATACATCAGACACATACATTCACATACATTGGCGTTATGGACATATCATCTAAATTATTCCGTCGAGCCAGAGACGGAATAAAAGGGCAAACCTAAGGAAATACTAACTATTACATATTTCTCTTTAGGTCCTCCGTCTTCTCCATGGCGCCTTGAAATTACATATTAATTTCTATACTACTAAAGAAAGCTTCAATTGAATTGAAGGGAATCAGATGAGAGGAGAAATTACAATAGATAGTAAAAAGGCAGGACTCGCAGGCCCTATTTCAAAAATACTAAAAGACTAAAGAGGGTCCAAATATGTCCATAACTCCAAACATGCATAGACTCAATTAAATAAATTTAATTGGTTGATTACATAACTATCTTATGTAATATTTATGTTAATCACATTAACATATCAAATTAACTTTCATCCAATTTTACTTCTAATAGTTTTCGTATCTTTTATATTAATCTTTAGATTAATATAACTATACAAAACTTTAATTATGCACGTCCCAATTATTTTGATTTTAATTCATTTAACATTTTGATTTACAAATTGGTAAAACAAACTTTTAAACAAATTTTCATTCGATAATCAAAACAGAAAACTATCAATTTCTGAAACATATGTATTTAAAATATATAAACGATTTTAAATATATATATATATATATATATATATATATCAGTTCTAAAACTGTTTTAAAACGATTTTCAGAAAATAGGAAAAACTACTATAGATTTCCGTTTTATCTTTAGAATTAATAAAACTGATTTTATCAATCTAACTATAAAACTAATAGATTTTGTTATAATGATTATCAACCAAAATAATTAGGAACATACGCATAATCTGTTTTAATTAATAATTAATTAAAACTTATTTATCTTTAGAATTAATTAATCAAAACAATTTGTTAATTAATCCTAACTATAAATATTTATTCAATCCTATTGAAAAACTTCTAAATTTCCATATATGAAATAACGGATTTAACGATGGCTCTGATACCACTGTTGGAAATTAGGCTAAGATATAGCAGCGGAAATATAAAAATTTTAACCTATTTCCATAAACCACAAGATCCGTTAACCGTTATTTCATATAAAGAGGGATAAGAAGAATTACCTCTTGATGATCAATCTACCGTTGTTAATGAAGTGCCCACAACTTCAAAAGAGATAGAAACTGTCTACCAATCTGCCCCTATCCGAAACAGACCTTCCAGAGCTCCGAACGACAATCCCTTCAGTAGAAACGTGGAAGAATATGTCTAGAAGCTCCTGTCCAAAAATCGCGACGATCCGACGGTTCAATCTCTGGGAATCCGCGAAATCGTGAACTGACCTGATGTAGAAGTAGTAAAACGAATTTCTCCCTTTTGTTTGTTTTTCTTCTTCGAGTTCCCAAACACGAAATAAAACACGGGAAGATTAATTTAGTATCAACCGTTGAATATTAACCAAAGTAGATTGCCTCTAATTAATCAACACAAGATCAAGGATAAAAAAATAGATGAAAATCAATTGATCAAACGAAGCCGTAGAGAAATCTCGTCCTCGAACTAGGGGTGTCGAATTTTATCTCTCTTGGACTAGGTGAATTTCGAAAATCACAAGTAGGGTATGGCTTGCTTGGATTTCGAAAATCTCAAGGGAAGGGGTATTTATAATCTCTTGTATCTAATCCCTAGTTAGATAGAATTCCATTCGGAATAGAATTCCTAATTATTATCTCACTATATATCTAATATATTAAGGATAATAATAATAACCTTATTGGATAATAATAGGAGTATATTAATCTAATTAAAACTCCTAACTTAATTATCTCTTAATTAATTTAATTCATATTCCTAATCTAATTAGGATTAACAAAATCAAATTAATTATTCATGTATATCACTACATGAATTTCGACCCCCTTATGTCCATGGGCCTTATTGGGCTCAATTGGGCTTCTATCAATTAATTAACATCTATCTCTCTTTCAGGTTCCAAGTTTTATGTGTGATCCATTAGGTTCTTATTGCTTCTAGCCGTATGCAACGTTATTAAATTAATTTTCAAAGAATTATATTTAATCTTTGCATAACGGAATGATGTACAGAGTATGTGATTAGCAAGTCCGTAATCATTCCCCCAGAGCTATAAGAAGACATGTTGATTCTGTCGTTAACCTTTCCGTATTAGTTACAATATAATTCGATCCTTTATCAACTACATCCTTGAACTGAATCTTATGACTATGGGTGATGTCAAGTCACATATAGCGAGACGTTCGTTTTACTTGTACAGGCCGAGTCAACTCAAAAAGATAGGTTAAGTGAAATCTGTATTTCTTACTCTTAAGCTATCACCTTGCAAGGATTTAGAGTCGAGTCTTCCACAAGCGATCCATGGATGTATCTCCCATTTATCGGGAGTGATAAATGCTCAATCCAATATATAACGACTCTGCAATTACTTCCTGTGATACCCAACGTCTACTGTTCACACCCCAGAGTCATCTCTGTTAAGGATCGTGTTACACCAGAGTCAAAGCATCACATTCCGTAATCCAGAATACCAATTAATATTCCTTTGAGTCTGAGGATTAGTTATACCTATTAATACCAATGAGATGAACAGGTGACAAGGATGAATCTACCCATCCTGTTATCTCAAATCGGATCCCCAATCCTAATGAACAACGTTTCATCGGATCTATGTAACTGTCCAGATATCTGTATATATGAAGCTTATGAGATCAGCTTTCTGTCGGACAGAAGACATTGTTACATACAAGTCTCAACAGTGATATGTCAATCCCAAACATATCACTTGACTTGGGGTGGTTTTAAGTTTATCAGTTTACTATAAAGTTTTGTCTCACTTCATGCTTGTATGAACACTTTATAATCACTTTAAATAAACTTACGGATTTCCTTTTATTAGACTTTATTTAGTGCTTAAAAGGGATTGCCTTTATATAGTTATAAAACATATATCTCATTAAACAAATGATATAAAGAACAATTCATTTACATTAAGTTTGTATCCTAGAACAATTGTCTATAGGACACTAAACCCCAACATTGACTTTGTTACCTTTTCACAATATCTCTCAATATAAACAATTCACACAACACGAACACCCTGTTCTGCAACGTTTTTCTAGTAAAGTTTGATCATCAATCCCTGTGGAGACGATACTCTATTTATCACTTTATTACTTGTTTCTAGTGCACTTGCTAGAGTCTATTCAAAGGACAACATTGATCAAACTCAATTATCCAATATACTAATAAAGGATTAATTCGGTGATTTGTAAAAGAAAAAACTTACTCCACATATGTTTCATCTCTGGACAATTAAGCAAGATGTAAGTGTGAGCTGCTACATACTCCTTATCATCCAACCATTTTGTTATTTTGCGTCCGTACCCTCTGTTGAAACACCTTTCCACATGATTTTGATTTGATAAAATTATTTAAGTTAATCCATGATTAAGACAATTAAATTTATGTGCTTTGATTTAATTGTACTAATGCGTTTGTTCAATGTTGAGAATAAAAATATATACATATAAGAACAGGAGTCAAAGTAAGACAGAACGTAGTCAGCATGATAACATAGCACGAGCTGAGTAAAGTATAACTCAGTATGAAAGAAGGAAAGTCTTCTTCAGAACTGAAACTTGCAGATAAAGCTGACCACAGAAGCTGAGGAGAACTTAACTTAGAAAAGTCTTCTTTGGAACAATATCTTGCACAACGAAGCTGACCATGGAAGCTGAGTAAAAAGCAACTCAGTATCGTAAATAGCAACGATCAAAGACAACGGCTATCAAAGTCAAGCGGTGTGCTCTTCAGGACAGCACCAATGATCCGTTTGCTAAAAGACAAGATCCGACAGTGATCTGCGCCAATTCAGAAGCTTTGGAATCATGCAAGGATATAGTTTCGAGATGCATGGGTCAACTGTCCTCTAGCTAAAAGACGAAACTGGCGTTAGAAGACGAACCTGCCAGAAGAAGACAAGCCTGACGCCTGCCAAATTCAGACGATAGGATTGGCTTGCAAATCTGAAGCTGACCAGAACAATGTCGCATGAAGAGCCATTTGAATCTAACAGATAGATGCAGATTCAAATGATTTATTCTTCAGATTTCAACTATAAAAGGACAAGTTCATTCTTGGATCCTTAACCGAATTACAAAGAGAAAAACAACATACATACAAAGCACATCAAAACAAGAAAGAGATCTTACACCAAATTTCCATTTCTGTGTAAAAGCTAGATTGATTTTGTAATCATCTAAAGTGTTCTTTGTCTGAGAAAAGAACAAATTTTTATCCATTGTAAAATTGAGAGCGTGGTGCTGAGTACTCGGTTTTAAGTACTCAGTGGTAGAGAAAATCTAGGTGCTGGGTTGTAGCGCTTAGTGGAGTTGAGTAGACGAATAGAGGACGGTACTCTTGCATATTCAACTGCCTTGTAAACGGTTTGTGCTCTACCTTTAAGAGCTCAATAGTGGATCGAAAAAGCCCGGAAGGATTCTGGGGACTGGACGTAGGCGGAGAGGCTGAACCAGGATAAGTCTGCTGAGTTATTTCTAACCCTTTCTCTCATTATATATCTGTATGTGTTGTTTGCTATAATTACTCAGTATATAAATTGTTTAAGCTGACACTGAGTAAATAAGAGTGTTGAGTTAGAAGCTGACCACAAAGTGTCAATTCCCAACTCACAAGTAAAACAGTTTTAGTCAGCCTTGACTAAAGCTGTCTTACGCCTAACTCGGCCGTGCTGACCAAAACTGAGTTAAGAAACTCAAAGCATTATTTTAAGTCAACATAATTAAATCGAGAAAAAGTATATTAGTTCCTAACCCCCCCTGGAACTAATCACACGGGACCAACACCCTCGGCCATCGTAAGAGAATATTGTCAACTTAGTTCGTTCTTTGCTGCCCCCATCACACCTATCATCATTATGAGGTACTTTCCGAATTCGAGAGTGCACTTGAGGCTCAAAGTAGTGAGAACAAAAAGTTGAAGCCTCTTTAACTAGATATGCATTACATATTTATCCTTCTACTCGAGCTTTATTTTTTACGTTCTTCTTCAAGTGACGCAAAAACCTATAAAAATATTTTAGTTAATAAAGAATTACTTATTTCATTTATACATTTTTTATTTATGCCAAATTCTGTTACCTCTCAAATGGATACATCCATCTAAATTGAACCGGACCAGCAATTTTCGCTTCATACAGTAAATGTATTGGTAGGTGTTCCATGGAGTCGAAGAACCCTGGCGGAAATATGTTTTCCAACTTACAAAGAATGATCGAGATCTCTTCTTCTAATCGTTCCATATCGTCAACTTTAATAATGTTTGCACTTAGATTCTTGAAGAAAATACATAACTCTGTAATTGCTTCCCAAATTTGCCTAGGAAGTAGCTCACGAAGGGCAATGGGAAGCAAACGTTGCATGAATACATGGCAATCATGACTCTTCATGCCAAAAAGTTTGTACTTCTTCATATTAACACATCTGCCCAAGTAGGAAACATAACCATCTGGGAACTTAAGCTGTTTGACCCATTCACACAATGTCTTCTTCTGACTCTGATTTAGTGTATAACATGCCTTTGGATATTTGTTGGTTCGAGGATCTTTAGCAAGTTCAGGTCTATTACAAAAACAACTTAACATACTCCCGACCGTTGGAATTATCTTTCGTCTTACCCTTGATATCCATTACAGTGTTGAACACATTTTTAAATACATTCTTCTCTATGTGCATTACATCGATGTTGTGACGAATGAGATTAGTCTTCCAATAAGGCAAATCCTAGAATATGCTTCGTTTTTTCCAACCACATTCCTCACGCTGGATCTACCTATTCACATGTTCATTATCTGCATCAGTAACCTTCAACAACCCCAATTCATCTATTTCACTCAATATCTGTTCGCCACTTTTAATGGGTGGAGGAGGCATTTTTTCGACATGATTAGCTCTGAACTTCTTTTTGTCCTTTCTATATGTATGATTCACTGGCAGGAACTTTCGGTGATTATCAAACCATGATGTTTTATGACCATTTGGCAATGAGAAAGCTTGTGTATTCTCCATGCAGTGTGGACAAGCATACTTGCCCGCGGTACTCCAACCAGACAACATCGAGTAAGCTGGAAAGTCACTAATTGTCCACATCAAAGCAGCTCGTAAATTAAAATTTTGCTTCAGAGAAACATCGCAAGCGTCAACTCCATTCTCCCAAAGATGTATCAATTCAGATATCAATGGTTGTAAAAAGACATCTAGTTTTTGCTTCGAATTATTCGGACCTGGAACAAGTGCAATAAAAAACATGTAAGGTTCTTTCATGCACATCCAAGGGGGTAAATTGTAAGGAGTTAGTATTATCGACCAACACGAGTATTGTTTACTAGATTGCCCAAACGGTTGAAATCCAACAGTAGATAACCCTAATCTCACATTACGAGGCTCCGCAACAAATGATTCATTTGTTTTGTTGAAATGCTTCCATGCCTCAGAATCACATGGATGACACATTGTCCCTTCACATGTTCATGGTGCCATCTCATATCATCAGCAGTCGCTCGAGAAGCATATAATCTTTTCAATCTTGGAGTTAGAGGGAAGTAAAACATCATTCTATATGGAATTGGCTTTTGCTTAACTGAAACTATTCTATGTTTGTATCGCGAATGCCCATAAAACTTGCAATTAGATAACTAATTGTCCTCCTGCCAGAATAGCATGCACCTTTATGGACAACAATCTATCTTTTCAACAGGCAAACCGAGTCCTTGAACGAGTTTTTTGGTCTCATAGAAGTTGCCTGATAATTTGTTATCAGGTGGCAACGCTTCTTTCATTGCTTTGAGAAAAGAATCAAAACACTTTTCAGACAAATGATTCTCCGACTTTATATTCAGCAAACGTGCCATCATGGACAAAACAGAATGGTTCTCACACCCAGGCCATAGTTCCTCATCTAATGAATTTAGCATGTCAAAGAAAGACTTTGACTCTACATTAGGGTCTTCTTCTGTAATTTGTGCAGTAAAACTAGGCCCAGCAACATCATGGATCATTTGACGGAGAGGACTCATTGGTTCGTCATGATGAACAGGGTTATCATTATCTGCATGCTCATTTATTGGCCTAGAGCTACTCCTAATGAACGATTCTCCGTGATGATGCCATTGAAAATAATTTTCAACGAACCCGTGCATTAACAAATGCAACTTAACATCATTCACATGTTGAAAGAAACGGTTAATGCATTTTTTACATGGACACTTGATCTCATTCCTGTTCATAGAAGAAGGGTTGCTAATTGCAAAACTTACAAATGCATCAACCCCATCAACGAATTATGGATCAAGCATCCCATTAGCCAAGTGCATCTTATACATCCACATTCTACCCTTATAGGTCATTGTATTAAACCTATACGATTCAATTAAATACAAATTGTAATGAATTAATCAAATAATTGTAAGGAAATGAGATGAAAACATCAAGCAAAAGCAATTAACTTCATTGATCTATCTATTCATTTAACAAATATGATAGTAAATATCAAACAACCCATTGATACTGTTTCATTAATCTATCTATTCATTTAACCTGCTCGTCCTTTGAGTATGATTATTAAGGTCAGACCACAGGCAAAGAAAGCCAAAATAGATCAGGAAAATATTGAAGAAGCAACGAAAATTGTGAAAACACCTGATGTTGATACAAAAGAATCAGACTTAGTGAACTCACATAATGGTGATGCTATTGAACAACAGGGTGTTTCAAAGACTGGTCTTGTGTTGTACAGTGATGAAAGTGACGATGATTAGTGCTTTTTACTAGTACTATATTGGATATCCATAATTATTTAATTTAACATCTCGTATTCCATGAATATACTTTTTGATTGAATTCATATTCTCCATTGGCAGAAGAAATTAAAAAAAAAGTGAAAAATGGCTTGCAAACCTTTAAGTAGTTAGTTTTATAATGAAGTTAACCAAGTTGAGATGAGAAGTAGTGAACCAACTTTTGCCGAGTGTTTGGCTTTGAGGAAAAGGAATTGAACTGGCTTAAAATCTTAAATATAAAAAAAGAGCTTAGGTCCTTTACCTTTGACCTATCTCTCTTATTCATAGCTTGCTTGAAAGAAGACTGATTTTGCTAAAGAACTAGCTTGCCTGGGAGATTATCTAGCTTTTTAGGGGAGAGCTGATCTTACTGTTAGACACGGTAAACATAGGAGACGCCTTATCCACGTTAGGAATTTAGGAAGACTAGTACCGATAGCTTTAGTACGAGTTGGACCTTTCTTATTCTTAGTCCTCTTGTGACTCTTATACAAGCTAGCTCTCTTATACGCTTGCCTCGAATTACTGGTAATGTTATTTAGGCTTACTTAGCGCTGTCAGATCCAGGGAAGGAATGATAGGAAAGAATAGCCTTTGCCAACTCACTCTTATCCTCTTAGTAGAACTACTAGTCTTCTAAGCCTGTTAGTTATTTTTTTATTATGCTAGGTTCAAAGGGGAACTTAATAAAGACCGGGTTTTAATTACCCAATGGTGGCCAATAAACTTTACACTGGAACAAGTTATAAATGCAAATTGAACTATACAGGCAGATTTGGGATACGGTTTAATATAATCTTAGAAATTATTATACTCGAATTTATTTGGTTACAGAGAAGGCTGAGAAGCCAAGAAAAAACAAGAAAAAAAGTTAAAATTGAACAACTCGGCTAGTGGCAATATTCACAATGATATTCTACTGACCTCTTAGAATACAGAAAAACAAAGCCCCAATTAAAAACCCTAAATCCTTTGTATCTATCAATCAATTGGTCCCCAAATGTAAAACCCTAAATCCTAGATTAAGAGCCACAAATAATCTAAACCTAATCGCATAATCAGAACCATTTAGAATCAAGCAAACTCATGTCAAAGAAAACTCAAAATAATCTAAACTCATGTTCGAAATTAAGAAGTTACCTCGATTGAACTCGACTGAAATCAAGAAAAATACTTCGCTTCGATGGAGAAACAGAGAGACAGAAAAACCCTTCGATTGAAGCTAGAGAGACAGAAAAATCCTTCGATTGAAACTGATTGAACTTCGGTTGAAATCTTTCTCTAGTTTAGTTGTCGATGGAGAAACAGAGAAAGAGAGAAAGAGTTTAGGATTCCTTGATTTTTCTCATCTCTGCTAGGTTACGGGATTGGGAGAGAAAAATAGGGGGAAAGTGAAAAGAATCTCACTTCAATTTAGAGTTTTAATCATATTATTTGATGAAGTAAAAATAAGAAAGAGGGGGAAGTGAAAAGATCCCGCTTCAATTTCGCGGTATAAGAAAGAGGGGGAAGTGAAAAGATCCCGCTTCAATTTCGGAAGTGAAAATAAGTTTTTTGTTTTTTATTTTTTATTATTTTTAAGGCTGAAAAATATTGGCTTGTACAAAGTAGCGGAAATTATCCGCTACTGCTAACAAATAATAGCAGCGCAACATTTTTCGATGCTATTCCCCTGCTGATCATCCAATATAGCAGCGGAATAGGAACCGCTGCTATTCCGCTATGGAGTATCCAATATTAGTAGCAGAATCATTTCCGCTGCTGATTTCCGCTGCTATTATGCTGCTTTTTTGTAGTGATTCCTCCTTATGAAGATTTGCAAACTTTATTTATAGTATACTAGTCAAAGACCTACTACGCTATACGCTTGTTATATATAATATAATTTAATGAATTTTATGATTGATAATTTAACTTGTTGTATTATTATTTTAAATTTTATTTTTTTATTAGTTTTTGTAATAATGTCTGAGTTATTATAATATGTATTGAATTAGTTGTAATATTTTTAGTCATGATAAATAAAAAAACTTTACTTATTGTTATTATTATGGTAGATATATGTATATCATTATGTTTTGTTATTGTATAGATTTATATAATTGAATATTTTTTTAGGATTTTATCTCCTTTTAAAATTTTATATATATATTTGAATTAAATTATTATTATGAATAAAACTCAAATAATAAAGAATTATTATTGTTATATATATAATTTTTGTAACAACATAACAAAGTAAAAAAATTAAAAGTTATTATTCTTGAGCATTATTTTGTGAATAAGCCTATTTTAACCTTAACTCGTGTGGATTTATTGCAGGAGTTAGGGTCAGTCCTAGGGCTAGGCCTAGAGTGCGCAGGCCTAGGCCAGGGCTGGAGGGCCCCAAAAAATATCTAATATAAATGCTTATGTGTATTGTTTAAAAAGCAAATTTATACAAACATCAAACAACTTATGCAAGCTTTTAACTAGTATAGGCCCTAATTAAAATCCAGATACATCATGCAGGGGCGAACTAAAGCCCAAATATTCATAAAGACTTTATTTACATTTTTTTAAGAAGCCTTTACTTACTTTTAATTAGTAAGTGTAAGTGTTATCTATTTATTTTTCTACCAAAACTAAAGTCGGTTCCATTTCGAAAGGACTCCGTTTTCAATTCTAATTTTTGTTCTATTCATTCTAAAATTTTTGATTCAACGTTCCAAGATTCTGTCTCATTGCAAATGAACATAAATTATATCCACGATTCTTTCCTCTTCTGTGCTTCATCGTGGATTCAGTCTTCTGCTTCACGAATCGTTCATTGACTGATTCAGTCTGATTCCATTCTTTCCTCTTCGATTATTTCCTATTCAACGTTCCAAGTTCCAATCCAACTTCTGCTCCGATTCAGTCTGCTTCGATTCTGAAATTAATTTAGGTATTCAAATCATTTCTGTCTTCTATCGGATTGTTGATTATTTGATTGTTTTGTTTTGTTTTTATTTAAATTGTTATTTGATTGATTTTTGCTTGATTTTTTTGAATTAATTGTGTTATTTATTTATGGGTTAATTACAAATAACTACCATGTGGTTTCGCGGATTTGCGATGTGGTACCTGTGGTTTTTTTTTTTGCAAACAGGTCCTCATGGTTGACACCGTTACCAAAATCACGGAAACGGTAGAATTTCCGTCAAGGGTGATGACGTGGCCGATGGTAGTTTTGTCATAAAAAAAAGCGAAAATATAAAAAGTCAGAAATCGATTTAAAACCCATTAAACGCCTGGCCTTTGATATTCTAACTCCTCTTCATCTTCTCCACAAAACCAGCAAACATTGCTAACTTAAGCCCTAGTACAAACATGAATCACAACTCGTTTCTCAAGTAAAATACTATGAACGAGTAATAGAGCATCAAGTCGAAGGATTTACACCGTAATTTCGTGTTAAAGGGTATGGTTCTTACTTCGTTTCTGCATCGCAAGTAGGGAAGTTGAGCGGGCTTACTTGGGTTGACGTGTCAGACAAGGTATGAAAATTCTTCCATTTACAACTTACCGTTCTTCCTTTTATTGTTCGATTTAGGGTTTTCGTTTGTGTTGGATGATAAAGTTATCATATTTGTTGATTTGTTGAGTAGCCTTTTGTTTTTTTCCTCCCTTTTAGTTGTTTGCATGTCATGTATGCATGTTGTGATTTTTGTGTGTACATTATTAGTATGATTACTGAATGTGTGTACATGTTATTTGTATCGGACTATGACGGATTTTATAACCCTGGTACTTCATTACAGGGGGGGAAATTGTCATCGTATAATGATTCTATGGAGTATGTTGGAGGGGATGTGGCAGAGGTTGATGTGGATAAAGATTTGTTGTCGTTTTTTTAGCTTTTAGGGTATTATAGTGACTTGGGGTTTAGACATGGATGTCGTATATGGTATCATGTTATTAGTTTAACTGGTGAGGTCTCATATGAAGAGATAGTGGATGATAAGAACGTAGCCTTCATATGTATAGCAAACAAGGATTATCCAGAATGGGATATCTATTTTGAAGCCCTTAGCCCACCACTTAATGTGGATATGACTGATGCGGCACCACATGGGATGATGAGGAAGGGACTGGTGAAGGGGCTGATGAGGAAGGGACTGGTGAAGGGGATGATGAGGAATGGACTGAGATGATGCAGGGTAATGTAGGGGCTGAGGAAGGAGTTGCTGGTGAAGGGGATGATGAGGAATGGAATGAGAGGATGCAGGGTAATGTAGGGGCTGCGGAAGGAGTTGCTGATTAAGGGGATGATAAGGAATGGGCTGAGATGATATAGGGCAATGTAGGGGCTGATATGATGCAGGACAATGGTTCTGTTAGTGATGCTGATGAAGATGAATACGTTAGTGGTGATATGTATATGGGGACAACAATGGATTTTGGAGAAGATGTTGAGGATGACGATGACAATGATTATATGGAGGGTTCAGAGAATGATGTTGTTAGACTAGATGATGATGTGTCACTTGACTTTGAGGATTGCTCGTTGTTTGCTGATGAACCACAATCTGTGCAACGAATTGATGAGCCACAACCTGCAAATGAGCCACAACCTCCACCTGCAACCGAGTCACAACCTACACCAATGAATGAGCCACAACTTGCACCAATGAATGAGCCACAACTTGCACCAATGAATGAGCCACAATCTGGACCAACAAGTGAGCCACAATCTATAGCAGAAGAAGAGTTGGACGAAGAGCATCTAAGAGAATTTAATGAATAAGCTCCTGATTTGGATTATGAATTGGAAAGTCTTCATGGCTCAGACAATGAGAGGCCTGAGCCAAATGCTCAATACAGGGAGAACAGGAATGTTGAGTTAAGTCTTGGTATGAGGTTTGTTTCTGCTGACCAGTTCAGGAAAGCTTTAAGATCATGGGTTGTTATTAAAGGGTATTCATATTACTTCAATAAGAATTGCAAGGATTTTGTGGTAGTTGGATGCAAGTTCCCAGCATGTGAATTTCACATAAGGGCATCTAAGGTTGGTGGTAGCCTTACCTTTAGGATAAAAGCATTTAAACCAGTTCACAGTTGTCTGAGGGAGTATGATAACCACTTGATCACAAGCAAATTCATTACTGAGAAGTACCTAGAAGATTTTAGGGATGATGAAGAATGGAAAGTTCAGGTTGTTCAGAGGAAGATTAAAAGAGACCTGGGTTATAATGTGACTATGGCCAAGTGTTACAGAGCAAAGAAGATTGCAAGTGATATTATCTAGGGTGAGGTCAAAGAACAATATCGTCGTCTATACGATTATGCACAGACAATCAAAACATCCAACCCAGACAGCAAGGTGGTACTAAGGACAGACTTGACACTAGTTCAAGATGAGAATATAGACTCACATGATATCAGAAGCATGCATAGAGAGGTAGTGGTGTTCAAGTACATATACTATAGGCTGACTGCACAAAAGCAAGGGTACTTCGCAAGCCTTAGACCATTGATTTGCTTGGATGGTTGCCACTTAAAGAGTTGTATGGGAGGCCACATACTATCTGCAATTGCAAGGGATGGGAATGAAAACATGTTCCCTCTTGCAATTGTTGTGGTTGACTCAGAATGCAAGGAATCCTGGTCATGGTTTTTACAGGCATTACAAGATGATTTTGGGAGTGTGACAGAAACTGGATGGGTGTTTATGTCTGATCAGCAAAAGGTTAGTTCACTTGATGCTGTTATTTAATATACATTTGTGTTTGTGGTTAATGTTTTTGTGATTTTGGTTTATGGTTAATGTTTTTATGGTTAATGATAATGGTTTGTGGTTAATGCTAGTGGTTTTTGATAGTTGTTTGTGGTTAATGATATTGGTTTGTGGTTAATGCTTTTGGTTTGTGATAGTTGTGGTTAATGTTTTTTGTGATTTTGGTTTATGGTTAATGTGTTTGTGATTAATGATATTGGTTTGTGGTTAATGCTTGTAGTTTGTGATAGTTGTTTATGGTTAATGCATTTGTATGGACTTGTTGAAGCATTCAAAGAGCTTATGCCAAATGTGGAGCATAGGTTCTGCCTCAAACATATGCATGAAAACATGAAATTGCGCTTCAAATGGGTAGAGTACAAAGATATGATATGGGATGCTGCTAGGGCTGGCACAGTTAAGCTGTGGGAATATCACATGAAGAAGCTGAAGGACTTTGATGAGAATGCGTATAACTGGGTGATGGGACATGATCCGAAAACGTGGGCTAGATGCCATTTCAGCACAAGAACCAAGTCTGGTATCTTTCAAAACAACATGGCTGAATCATTCAATGCATTTATCAAAGGAGCTAGGTGTTTGCCAATAGTCTCATGTGTGGAAACCATTAGGAAAGCATGTATGAAGAGACATTACATCAAATTGTGTGGAATGCTGAAATATAAAGGGGACATTTGTCCAAAATATCAAGAGCATTTGGAGAAACTGAAAGTTGCAAGTAGGAATTGCTTCTGCACTGCTGCTGGGGATAAACTGTATGAGGTGACCACTTTTGATAGGACAGTTGCTATTGATCTGAATCTTCGTATATGTACTTGTAGAAGATAGGAATTATCTGGTATTCCATGTCAGCATGCTATTGCTGCCATTTACATGCACAGGGAGCAACCAGAAAAATATGTTGACAAATATTTCTTGAAGTCAACATATATAGCAGTGTACAGTCATCCATTCAGGCCAGTTCCATCAAACGAAGAATGGGATAGGACCAATTACCCAGATATCCATCCATGGATAGTGCAAAAACCACCTGGCAGGCCTAGAAAGAGAAGAATTAGAGGGGTTAATGAGCCAAGAAATCCATTTAAGGTGTCTAGAGCTAGAGGTGTTGTTAAGTGTGGTAAATGTAACCAAGTTGGGCACAATGCTAGAGGTTTTAAAGCGGGTGTAACTGGTGAGAGTCCATGGCAGAGAAGGATACGAAGAGCAAATGCTAGAAGAACTCGAGCACATGTAATTGTTGTATTCTGATTTCTTATGTTTCCCAATTAATTTTGTTTACTTATATGCATTGGTTGTTATAGTTGAGTCCAGAGAGGAGTTGCAGACAGAGGATGGCACAGGGTGGAAGTTCTAGTTAACCAACCCCACATCAGCAGGTGGATTCAAATGCAGGAGCAAGAATTGCCTAAAGTCAACCGACATCAAGCAGAGGCAGTGGCAGGGGACGAGGTAAAAGTAGGGGTCGTGGTAGAGGAAGGCCAAACCATGTCCAAATTGGTACCACACCAATGCCTACATATCAATTTAGACCACCAAGAAGTAATGATTCTGAACAGGCAGGGACAAGCAGGATTATATGCTCTAGGAGGACATCATGCCTAGAAGGAATGTCAATAAGATTCGGTGCGGGGGCACCAGTTAATGACAAGTGACATGTTTTTTGTGTCATGTAAATGTTTGACAAGTATTAGGGTCATGTAAATGGTGGACATGTTTTTGTGATCGTCAAATTTGGTCATGTTTTTGTGATCGTCAAATTTGGACATGTTTTTTGTGATTATCAAAGTTGGACATGTTTTTGTGTCATGTAAATGGTTAATAGGTTTTTGTGTCCTTCAATGTTGGACATGTTTTTGTGTATTTTGGATAAGATCTTTGTGTATTTATCAGGTACATGAATGACAAAATGGTTTACACATATTATTGACTTTTGATAGGATCACATCTGTGGCAGTTTTTGTGTATTTATCAGGTACATGTATGACAAAATGGTTTACACTTATTGCGTTTTATGATTACATCTGTGGCAATTACAGTGCAGAAACTGATACATAAATTGCTTCACAATTACCACAAACTGATCAGTGGCAATTAACTCAAAATGACCATCTGGTAATGAACACAAAATGATCATCTGCTAATGAACACAAAATGACCATCTGTTAATGAACACAAAACAATTACACATGACTTTATCATATTGAAACAATAATTACACAGCAATTAAAACCCAAAATGATCAAAATCAAGTGAGAATTAACACAAAATGATCACAAAAAACCCCATTTTCATTCATTCAATTAACAATTACATCAAGGCATCAAGCCAATTTTGGCAAGCTCATCCTTTTCCCTAACATTTGTGAAACTAAACCACAACAAAGCAATGAAACACAATATCACAACTACTACCCAACCCTTTGTGAAATGGTATTTTATGTTCTTGTATTGGTCCAAAATGACTTGCAGGTAGACCATTTATGTATTCTGGCAAGCATTAACTCCTCCAACTCCCTATTCTTCTCTGATAATTTTCTAATTTTGTATTGCAGTTCAACCTCACGACCATGGCATTGCTCGATTTCATCGTCGTATTTGTTGATTGTTAGTTTCATCTCTTTCATAACGCCTCTTCCTCTAGCACATACAGGTGGATCAATCCAGTCGAAAAAACGACACACATCTTTACTGGGGTATCTAGAACTACCTATGTACCTCTGACCCATGTTAATCAAAGACCAAGTCGTTCTTCTCCAAGCTCTATGCCCGCAAAAACAGTGAACTCCATTCTAGTGCGTGTTTGGTGTGTTTAAGCTCGACGAAGAAGATGATGAGCTCATGGCGATGAAGATATACCTTGTTTTCCTACAACTTCTGAGGATCGCTTTTTATTCTTACAAACAAAAACGAAGAATTATAGCTGCGATTGACGATTTAGGTTTAAGGATTTTGGGGATTTCCTGGATTTGGGAATTAGGTTTCGAATGGATTTTGGGGATTTCCTGGATTTGGGGGTTTTAAATCGATTTCTAACTTTTTATATTTTCGATTTTTTTAATGACAAAAACACCCTCGGCCACGTCATCACCCTTGACGGAAATTATACCGTTTCCGCGATTTTGGTAACGGTGTCAACCACGAGGACCTGTTTGCAAAAAAAACCACAGGTACCACATCGCAAATCGGCGAAACCACATGGTAGTTATTTGTAATTAACCCTTTATTTATTTATTGTTATTATTCATTTGTTGGATTAATTGGATAAATTACAAGAATATACAAAATTTGGTATTTTTTAAATTGAGGAAACAAAATTTGGTATCCAAAAATATATTTTTGAGAAAACATAATTTAGTTTTTCCTTTAACACAACTTGTCTTTAGATACACGGTGACAATAGTAGAATAGTGGTTTGAATGGAAAAAAATTTGTTATTTGAAACACGATTTCGAACGATTTTGTTACGTACAATTTTTTATCATTAAAAAAATGCTCTTATTCCTTATTTTGCCTAGGGCCCATAAATTGTCAGGACCGGCACTAGCGGGCGTGTTAGGGCAATTAATTCCTAATTAATTTTATTGGCTTCGAGTTGTAAAATGTGCGTTGAGCTTAATTTCTACAAAATGAAACATTTGGAGAAAGGATTCAAGGATTGAAAAATAAAAATCTTATTGGGTTCCTAGTTCCACTATAAGAAACTTTACTAGCTCAGCTAATGACACTATGACAAAACTAAATTAACACAATGAGTTGGAAAGTTTTTCCTTTTTATTGACCATGGACATCATGAAGCTTGATTGCTTGAAAAAGGGAAATTTTAAAGATCAATTTGGGAGAAAGAATTGAGCTTTTATTGTAGGATATGATTATGTGTTGATTGAGAGTTGATTGGCATTTGGAATGGGGATTTGAGGTCCCATTTATAGCTAAAATCTTCAACCTTCATGCGAATATGACTAAATTAAATATGATTGATCTTACCATAAAAATTGAATATGACTATATTAAATATATTTGAGTTGGACTAAATCAGACAAATAACATCTTAGGAGAGTAATATTCAAAATAAATTACTAATTACTAATATTCAAAATTAACTTCCTATCTCTAAATTACTAATTACTAATATTCAAAATTAACTTCCTATCTTCTCTGCCTTCTTCATCTTCATTTCATAAACTTCTCTTTTTTGCAATTCACTAAAAAAATTCTATATTGTAGCTCCATGGACACTGAAATGATTGATGCATATATGATTGATGTGGATATGATTGAAGCTGGCATGGGTTACATTGATATGGACATTGATATAGTTGACGTCGATATAGTTGGCATTGATATGTTTTACACTGATATGATTGACATTGAAACCGATATGATGGACATTGATATTATTGATACTGATATGGTATATTAGTTATCATGATCTACTTTGGAATTATGAAGAATATCTTTTTCAGCTTCTTCTTGCTGAAGTATTCCAAAAGCATTCTCAATAGAACATAGAGGTGTAAGAAGTAGTAATTGCCTACGTTGAGAACCGTATACATCATCAAGTCCATTAAGAAATTGGAAGAGTTTGGATTCCTCCTTATGAAGATATGCAAACTTTATTTATAGTATACTAGTCAAAAACCTACTCTGTACGCTTGTTATATATAATATAATTTAATAAATTTTAAGATTGATAATTTAACTTGTTGTATTATTATTTTTTTATTAGTTTTTGTAATAATGTCTGAGTTATTATAATATGTATTGAATTAGTTGTAATATTTTTAATCATGATAAATAAAAAAAACTTTACTTATTATTATTATTATGGTAGATATATGTATATCATTATGTTTTGTTATTGTATAGATTTATATAATTGAATATTTTTTTAGGATTTTATCTCCGTTTAAAATTTTATATATATATTTGTATTAAATAATTATTATGAATAAAACTCAAATAATAAAGAATTATTATGGTTATATATATAATTTTGTAACAACATAACAAAGTAAAAAATTAAAAGTTATTATTCTTGAGCATTATTTTGTGAATAAGCCTATTTTAATCTTAACTCATGTGGATCTACTGCAGGAGTTAGGGCCAGTCCTGGGGCTAGGCCGAGAGTGCGCATGCCTAGTCCCAGGGATGGAGGCCCCCCAAAAATATCTAATATATAGGCTTATGTGTATTGTTTAAAAAACAAATTTATATAAACATCAAACAACTGAGGCAAGCTTTTAACTAGTATAGGCTCTGATTAAAATCCAGATACATCATGCAAGGGCGAACTAAAGCCCAAATATTCATAAATTTAATAAATTTTATGATTGATTATTTAACTTGTTGTATTATTATTTTAAAATTTATTTTTTATTAGTTTTTGTAATAATCTCTGAGTTATTATAATATGTATTGAATTAGTTGTAATATTTTTAATCGTGATAAATAAAATAACTTTACTTATTGTTATTATTATGGTAGATATATGTATATCATTATGTTTTGTTATTGTATAGATTTATATAATTGAATATTTTTTTAGGATTTTATCTCCTTTAAAAATTTTATATATATATTTGAATTAAATAATTATTATGATTAAAACTCAAATAATAAAGAATTATTATTGTTATATATATAATTTTTGTAACAACATAACAAATTAAAAAATTAAAAGTTATTATTTTTGAGCATTATTTTGTGAATAAGCCTATTTTAACCTTAACTCGTATGGATCTATTGCGAGAGTTAGGGCTAGTCCTAAGGCTATATAATTTTTCTTAATTATTTTAAGGGTAAATTTCAAAAAAAAAATCTTGTGGTTTTTTTCTTTTCAAATACAGGACTGTGGTTTATTATGTTACATTATTTATGGATTTGGTGAAGATGTCGTTTATTTGTGACGTGGCTGAAAGGAAAATATGGGTTTTTAAAAAAATTGGAGTAAATTTAAAAAAAACCTTGTGGTTTCACTCTTTTTTGCAGAAAAATGACTGTGGTTTTTTTTCTTTTCAAATACAGGACTATAGTTTATTCTGTTACACTATTTACTAATTTGGTGACGATGACGTTTATTGGGGTTTTAAAAAAAGTGACCAATGAATTTTTTATAACTATTTTGGGTCTACAATATTGACCAATGGATTTTTTAAAACTATTTTGTGGTTACAATATTGACTATAAAATCTTACATGAGCACAAATCTCACATGGTTGTTCAAGGCCTTTTATAGTCAATTTTTTAAAAAACCCAGATTTGTCCTTCATCTACTTCAGCAAATGAACGACATCTTCACCAAATTCGTAAATAGTGTAATGGAATAAAACACAGTCCTGTATTTGAAAAGAAAAAAATCACAGTCTTTTTTCTGAAAAAAAAAGTGAAACCACATTGGTTTTTTTAAAATTTACCTCAATTTTTTTAAAAACTCATACTTTCCCTTCAGCCATGTCAGCAAATAAATGTCATTTTCACCAAATCCTTAAATAGTGTAATGGAATAAACCACAGTCCTGTATTTGAAAAGAAAATATCACAGTCCTTTTTCTACTAAAAAAAATGAAACCACATGAGTTTTTTTTAAATTTACCCTTATTTTAATCATGTTCAAATGGGTTTCATTTTTCATTCACTTTCGCTCAATTTTAAAAGAGGTGAAAATGGATAAATAGGAGTGAAATTAGGTGAAATTCATATGAAATTGTCTATAACATTTGGAAGGTAATGTGAAACTTGATAAAAACATTGGTTCTAACGTTTTTTTTTTAATTTTCATACAAGTTTCTTCTGATTTCATCAGCTTCCACTCCATTTCAAAAGAGGTGAAATTTATGTAAAATTACATTGTAACCTTTTACAACTTATGTGAAACTTGATAAGCAATTGGTGCTAATGTTTCTTAATTTTTTCAATCATTTTCAGACAAGTTTAATCCAATTTCATTTAGTTACAACCAGTTTCAGAAAAATGGAAATGGAGTGAAACTGGATGAATTAATTAAAGTAAGAATCATATGTTAATTTTTTTTCTCTTATTTATGTTTTTGCAATGATTTCTTTGTTTGAACTAGATTTTATTTTTCCCAATTGTGTGTTGAAACTTTAGAGTTGAAAGTGGAGATGGCAACGGGTAGAGTACCCACGGGTAGTATCAATCTGAAATCCTTACCGTTTTAACTTTTAATTATTTGTACCCGTTCTATTACCCTAACAGGTATACTTTTTGCATCTCATACCCGTCCCATTTAATTCATGGGTACTCGCTGGTACCCTTACATGTTTAGAATCAATAAATAAAACAAAAAATATTACAAATTTAATAAATTATAAATTTAATAAATCATCCATCTAAAAATTAGAGGGCGAGCCTTGGCGCAACAGAAACGTTGTTATCGTGTGACCAAGAAGTCACGGGTTCGAGTCTTAGGAGCGGCCTCTTGCCAAATAAATTGGCAGGGGAAGGCTTGCCCCCAGTACACCCTTGTGGTGAGACCCCTCCTCAGGTACGGGTGAACTTTAAAGTAGCTTATTGGTATCACTCAATGGTTGAAAAACAAAAGGTTGGGGTTCAAATATTATATCTTACATCTAAAAGACAATTATATTTTTTAATATATAAAAGAGTTATGACGGGTAATGGGTGTAGAGTTTATAAAAGGTAGTGATGTTATTTCTGGAAAAAGGTAAAGAACAAATATAGATATGATGTATATATAGCATATATTGAAGCAGATTATCTAAGCTAATTACCCTAATTACCCAAACTAATTACCCATTAATCTAGCACACCAATGTTGACTTATAGAGAAATAATCCTATGTAGACAAATGTATTGTATGCTAACAAATGGGTACTGGGTACCCTAGGGGGATATTCTCATACCTGTCTCATTACCCTAACGGGTAATGATTTTGATCTCATACCCGCCCCATACCCTTTTATACGGGGTACGGGTAGTGCCGGATACCCGCGGGTAAGGTACCTATTGACATCCTTAGTCGAAAGCAAAACATATTGAAGAATGTAAATTAGAATTGGAATAGGTAAATCAGATATCATAATGAAAAAGTTGGCATTCAAACATTGTTATGGAGGATTGTGTTATTCAAGAAAGTTGATATGAGTTTCCTTCTGAATCATTTATAGTGTTTGGTATTTTAGAAATGTTAAAAAGAGATATACGAGGAATGTTGGTTTTCATTTTCTGTAATTTCAGATATTTTTAGCGTGTTTAACAAAATAGAAATATATAATTAGATTTATGGTATAAAATGGCAGATCTAACTGTCCATCTCTCTAGAACGCTTAAAACCTAAACCCTAAAAAAGGAAGCATGTCTTTCTTCTTCCCCTCCTCTCATCTATAATTTAATTTTAGACCATATATGGTTTTGTCTTGTTTCTAATAACAAGTTTTTTTTATCTTGTTTCTAATAACAAGTTTTGTTTTCTCCTGTTTCCGATAACAAGTTTTGTTTTCTCTTGTTTCCGATAACAAGTTTTGTTTTGTGTTGTGTTGTTTTGCTTTATGGCATCGTCAAGTAGTATCGAGACTATGTATACCAATTTGAGGCTCAAGGAAAAGGAAAATAGAGGTATCCTGATTGATGATAGAGATCTCAATTCTGAGCAGGTGGATCTAAGATGGTGTCTAGTTGGTAGATTCCTCTCTGATAAACCTTTGGATTTTCAACCAATGCGAGATACTTTGGTTTCCCTGTGGAAACCAGGAAAAGGAGTATATATACGTGTTGGTCCCGTGTAACGTGATAGGATTAGTTCCAAGGGGGGGTTAGGAACTAATATAACTTTTTCGCTTAATAATGCTGACTTAATTGAATGTTTGATAATTTAACTTAGTTTCAGGTCAGCAAGGCTGAGTGTGATGTGAGACAGCTTTAATCAGATACTGACTAGAGCTGTTTCAGTTGTGAGTTGGGAAGTAACACTTAAGTCAGTTTCCAACTCAGCACTCAGATTACTCAGCTTCAGCTTGTACAAATTATTTACTGAGTAATTTTAAGCAAGCAACACATACATATATATATATATCAATAGAAAGGGTTAGAAGTTACTCAGCAGACTTATCCTGGTTCGGCCTCTCCGCCTACGTCCAGTCCCCGGAATCCCTCCGAGCTTTTTCAATCCTCTATTGAGCTCTTTAAAGGTAGAGCACAAACCTTTTACAATAGCAACTAAGTATGCAAGAGTACCGTCCTCTATTCGTCTACTCAATCTTATTTACCACTGAATACTATAACCGAGTACTTAGCTTCTCTCTACCACTGAGTACTTTAACCGAGTACTCAGCTTTTCTAACCTTTTACAAATGATACAAGAATTTGTTTTCACTAAATGAAGAACACTTTAGATGAATAAAATCACTCTAGACTTTTACACAATGATTGGAGTTTGGTGTAAGAGCTTTCTTTTTTCTTTTCAAACAGTTTCTATTTTGGATTTTCACTTCGTGAAGATTTTCTTTTTCCGTCTGTATGTAGTTGTGTTGTATATGATCCAAGTAATGATTTGGCCTTTTTTATAGCAGTCTTGTGGCTTCAATGATTTGAATTCTGACATAGCCGTTGTAGGAAAACGGTCTTCTTCGTCATCACGTGGTCAGCTTCCAGAGCTGCAGGCCAATCCTATCTTCTGTTTTGGACAGGTGCCAGGTTTGTCTTCTTACGTCAGATTTTTCTTATAGCAAAAGTCAGATGGTCCATGTGTCTCGAAAAGGTCCTTAGGATGGATTTCTGAGGCTTCTGATTTGTTTCAGACATTTGTCAGATCTTGTCTTCCAGGCTGAAGGGGAGGAGCATAGAATTGCCCCTATTAAACAGCACGAGTTAGTATGGTGGAATACTGTTGCAATTGACTCGTACTGGCTTTAAGATCGGTAAAGACCTGGACGCCATCTTCCATACTGGATGCTGGGATCTTAATATGAGCGCTGAGCATACTGAGTAAGTACTCAAGTGACTTCCCAATCCAAGTAATGGAGTCGGTCATCCGTGCATAGGATTGATAGTACATCCTGAGCATTGAAGAGTCGTACGAATGATGCTGAGCATTGATGTGCCAAACATGTGCAAGAGTTGATCGGGTGCAGTGTAGAATGTCATTGGTCTTTACTTGGTCAGTGTCCATTTCTTCTTTGCTCAAGTTGAGTAGGCGGATAGCCTCGCCAATTTGTTCGATGGAGCATTGAGAAGTAGAGGAGATAAGTTCACGAGCTCCTGTTAGCTCAGCAGTCAGTGATGCTCCTTGAATATATAGCAAAATTAAGGTCAAGTATAAACCTATCGCAACAAGTAATAAAGTGTGCAAGCACAGGTCGAACCCACAGGGAGACAGGATTGCAGAGCCACTAAGTCTAATCAAACGTCCAAATGTCAAGACAAATAAGGTTGGGATGGAATTGGTATTAACTAAATATGCAATTAATTACGAAGAACTGAAAATTAACACTGGGGATATCAATTGATGAGATTAATGGATGAGAAATCTGGGATTTCGGATCCTTTGGCCGAATCATATATCTAGGTTGAGAGTTAAGAGTTGTTAAATCATGTCGGAATATAACGGCAACCATTCTAGAAAAGGTATGAATGTGATCAGTATTCTAAAACCCCTATTCACATGTGTTCAAACAATAGCTTGGTTAGGCAATATGTTCTACAACATGTAAAGCATTACTAAGTCCTGTTTGGTTGAACACTAAGCCGTAGCCCGAGTAAGAACCGCACTCCTAGTATCCTAGCGAGGTCTGACTGTAGGGTTCAGAATAGACTCTCTCCTCTCGGTCTTGAATCTATCTAAAATTCTATTTCCTTTCGGATCAAGACATTAAGTACAGACAATCAGATTACAGTTGACAATCAAATCATACCCTAACTCTAAACCCAAATATAATCATTCACACCAAATTCACCTCCATCCCAGATCGGATGGAGATTAGTTCATAGATATGCAAATCAACACAATCATAATGATAAAGATGAAATCCATAAATATATTGAAATTCAATAGAAGAGTACAAAGGAGAAGAAAACTAGACTGTCAATCTAGTGATCGTCGATGAATCCTCGATTGAAAGTCGCCAGAAATGGAATGAGAGCAATTGAAAATCCCAAATGCAATGATTGAGCAAAAGCCTAGCTTCTAAAATTATGTTCTGATACAAAAATGGCTGCTCAATTACTAAGAAGAAGATGTTCTTTAAAAATAAAACCTAATTCCCTTTTATAGTCACAACAAGAGCTAAAAGGGCAAAAAGGGAAATTACAGGAGTAAAAATAGATATTTCCAGGTCTTCATAGGGCCAACTCAGCATAAAGGGCCGGATTTGTTGTTGCAGAAGCGCTAATTCGCGTTCTATCTCGGCGAGACAGTGGCTGTCTCGGCGAGACAGTGGCTGTCTCGGCGAGACAGTGGCTGTCTCGGCGAGACAGTAGTTGTCTCGGCGAGACAGTATGTGGCCGAGTCCGCTTCAGCTCCCCGTCCTCTCGGTTGATGCCTGACTGCTTCCTAAAGCTCCGAGGAGGCCCAAAAAGTCCTGAAAAACACTAATCATGCCATAAGGTAAAGGAAACATAAAACCGACCTAGAGCACGACAACAATAAACAAAAACGGTTGAAAATAACTAAGAACAATGAAGGAAATGCCCCTAAACATCTATGAAATATGGAAATATCAACCTCCCCACACTTGAGCCTTGATTATCCTCAAGCAAGAAAGACGAGCATTTAGAAGGAATTAAATCACATAGCCCTTGGACTCTTGACATTTCCGGATTATTTCCAAACAACACACCTTACTAACTACCCTTGAACTAAAGATGATAGGGGGTCGCCCTGTGAAAACTCATTCTCAAAGGTAATTTCAGTAGCCAAACTCTAAGAAGATGGATAGAAACTTAATCTTGTTTAGCCAAAAATGAACAACCAAATCATTCACCGTGAACCTTCAATTCAAAACACTAAGGTTGTTAAGCTAAATTAATTAGACTATTTGGCAGTGTGAGGAGCCTTTTGTACCGGTTGAAACGCATGGGTAACATACCCCCGGCCATACAACCCGACCACAAAACCAAGCCGTTTGAAGAATTAGATTTCCTCTTCCCGTTTTCTTTCCAATGTGAGGGGCCTTTTGTACCGGTTGAACGCATGGGTGACGTACCCCCGGCCATACAACCCGATCACAAAACCAAGATGCTATGCATACTCATACCAAGAATTTGTTTGTGCAATTGCACTTATTGATTGTAGGCATTGGAGTAAGGTGGGAAGAGGTATTTGGAGATTTAGATTTTCAGTGCATTGGCAAGCAAGTTTGATTTAAGGATTTATGCATTTATCATTAAGAGTAACTTTAACTACTTCCGGTAACACGATTTCAACTTAGGTTGACATTCAGATTTCACAATTTTGGCTTCCATCATCTTCTTAAAGGTGGACTACTAAAATTGCACTAAGTAGCAAAATTAAGTACTGGCGATACAACCTCATCATCAATTATTCAAGGGTAAAATTAAGATGGCATGTTTGTCTAATTTTTCTTTCGATGGAGTTTTCAAGGGATATGCAATATAACAACTCTAGAGTGTTTCATCTATTTCAAGCGAAGAACCAAGACTTAACTTTGGGGGGGGGCTTTGATTGACTCTTTTGTTTGTTTTTTTTCCTTTTTTTTATAAGGACACATAAGGACACGGTAGGTACAAGACAGACATGGTGATAGCAGACGCACACACGCAACAACACAAACAGTTTATACAAAATGACGAACAAAACGACAAACAAACAATGTACCAGAATTCTATCATATTTTTCCCTCCCCACACTTAAAGCATGCATTTACTCCCAAAAATGCAGAAAAGTAAAGCTACATAACATATAAAGGGAAAAGAAAATAGGATAGGGACTCCCTCAAGGGTGGCGATCCATCCATCCGCGCATATCGGACATGAATCCGTTGACATCCATGCGGAAGTCGCGGAACTCATGTGTCAATTCCTCCAAGTTGGCCTCCATATTGGTCAAACGTTCCTCAAAACTGCCTTCCGGCTCTGACTGATAGTCATCACCCCCCTCGTCAGAACCGAGGTCCATTAGCTCAGATGAACCTGTACCTGCAGAATGAAAATCCTTCCACCACATTCCCGACTTGTGGAGGAGTTCAGCACGCAACAAATAACTAGAATCTAACAATTTAAAGTTCTCAAAGGCTTTTAACTGGAAAGTAGTCATTGTGCCCTCACAGACGGCTAGGCGGGAGATAATATGGCCAAATGGAAGGGAAGTTCACTTTGAAAAGCGAACCCCGACCATCAAAGTCTAGATAAAGTGGGCCATCCTAGGAGGTTTGTTTTGGGTCATACACCAGAGAAGTAAAAGGTCGGCCTCGCTAACCTTATCGGCCTCGGGGAGACCGACAAGGTTAAATGTAATCCATTTGTGCATTAAACGGATTTGAGGATCGGTTATGTTCTTATTAAGCGCTTTGTTTTTCTTAAAATCAAAGATCCCCGAAAGCTCAAACCAAACATCCTTATTAGTGAGGTCCTTGTCCCACTCGGTGTAATCGCCCTCTTTAAAACCCATGACTTTATTAAATTCCGCCTCACTCCATTTGGATTCGGTATTATCAATCCTATAGTGTAGCATTCTTACGCCCTCGTCGTTAGTGTCGATTCGGAGGGTAGTAAAGAATTCAACAATATAGAATTTGTACAATTTGTACCGCCTATCATCTAATTTCTTCCACCCCATACGGTTTAGGATTTCTTTAATTCCCTCATCCTTACCCGCTTTCTCAAGTAAAGGCCAGTCAAAATATCGGGGGTGAGCAAGTTTGTAGTCTTTAAATTTTAGGTATAGCTCCCCCTCATCAACAGATTTAATTGAGAAAGGGCAAAGATACTTACGTGATAACTCAGACGGGTATGGAGTATCGACTTGCTGTGATGAAGCTCGGGGCCTAGGAGGGCGTGGAGGCATCCATCGGGGTCGCCCATAATCTTCAATCGGTGTTTGCTCATCGCCCACTCATTTCTTGCCTCTGGACCACGTGGTACGGGATGATTCTGCCATGACCTAAGTCCACAAAAGAAAAAAAATAGCAAGAAAACACCAAAAAAAGAAAAGTGGGTAAGAAACCTAAGGAATGAACAAAGATAAATGATTAGCAAGACTGAATCAAAATAAACTAAATCAAAATAAATTAAGATGAATAAGTAACAAGAAACCTTACAAGAATCAGAAATGGCGGAAGAATTACAACAAATGGGAAGGAAGAATGTGGGTTAATGGTAGAGAGAGATGAGAGTTGGTTGTAGAGAGAGAGTTTGGTGTTTAGGTGAAGAGAAAGGGGGAGAAAGAAGGTGGAAGTCGGCTATCTTGAAGAAGATAGGGTTTTGGGGGTATTTATAAGGGTGGATCCAGGCTGATGGGCCCTGGATCCGCGATGTGTCTCGGCGAGACACAACGCTGGGCGTGTCCCTACGTTATCAGGGACCTCCTTGTCTCAGTGAGACAATGGTTGTCTCGGCGAGACACAGCGAGAAAGGGAAATAGTCCTAACAAAATTATGAAAGAAATTAAGTGCGAATAAAATGTTCAAAAATGCTTGAAAGAGAACGAAAAAAACGTAATGTAAAGAGGTTCTAATCTGTGGTGCCTCCCAGGAGCGCTCAATTTTATAGTCTATGGAGCTTATAAACTGTCCTTCTCCCTCAGGACGGATCATCCAAACGTAGATGCTCGATTATTCGAGGCCCGTCATCATAGCACTTCAACCTTTGACCGTTAACCTGAAACGTCTGATTCTTATCGTCTTTGATTTCAACCATACCAGAAGGGAAAGCTTGTACTACGGAGAATGGTCCGCTCCACCTAGACTTTAGCTTGCCAGGCCACAGCTTTATCCGGGAATTAAATAACAGAACTTTGTCCATTGGTTCAAAGTTACGCTTGATGATCCGCTTGTCATGCCATTTCTTCATTCGTTCCTTGTAAATCTTGGCATTCTCATATGCTCCCAGTCGAAATTCCTCCAATTGATCCAACTGCAACAACTGTTGTTCACCTGCAATCTTATTATCAAAGTTTAGAAACCTAGTGGCCCAAAAGGCCTTGTGTTCTAGCTCTACAGGCAGATGGCATGCCTTTCCATACACCAATCTGTAGGGAGACATGCCGATTGGCATTTTAAACGCGGTTCTGTATGCCCACAAGGCGTCATCGATTTTTAAAGACCAGTCTTTCCGAGATAGATTTACTGTTTTTTTAAGATGTTTTTCAACTCTCTGTTGGTCACTTCTACCTGGCCACTAGTCTGAGGGTGGTAAGGTGTGGCCACCTTATGTGTGACTCCATATTTCTGCAAAAGCTGTGAGAAAAGCTTATTGCAGAAGTGTGAGCCGCCATCACTAATAATGGTGCGAGGGGTGCCAAAACGTGTAAAAATGTTCTTTTGCAAGAACTTAGTTACAACCCTCGCATCATTACTAGGTAAAGCAACAGCTTCCACCCACTTCGACACGTAATCGACTGCCACCAAAATGTACTCATTGTTAAAAGACTTGGGGAAAGGACCCATGAAGTCTATCCCCTAGACATCAAATATCTCACAAACTAAAATAGGACTGAGAGGCATTTCATGTCTTTTTGAAATACTTCCAGTTCTCTGGCAATTATCACATGATTTTACAAATCTAGCAGCATCGGCAAAAAGGGTGGGCCAAAATAGACCAGATTGTAATACCTTAGCTGCAGTTTTGGTCGAGCCATGATGCCCACCTACCTCTCTGGAATGGCAAAAAGCTAGAACGAACTCTACTTCACTCTCAGGGATACAACGCCGGATGATGTTATCGCCACATACCTTCCATAGGAAAGGGTCCTCCCAGTAGTACTGTTTTACCTCATGTAGAAATTTCTTTCTCTGCTGGTAGCGCAAATCTGGGGGCATGACCTTTCCTGCAATGAAATTTGCATAGTCAGCGAACCAAGGTACTGATAAAATTGCCATTAACTTCTCATCAGGGAAAGATTCCTTGATGTCCTCAGAGAGGATCATCTCGTCCTCCTTGTTCTCCAAGCGGGAGAGGTGGTCAGCTACCACATTCTCGACTCCCTTCTTATCCCTTATCTCTAAATCGAATTCCTGGAGCAGCAATATCCAACGAATGAGTCTAGGCTTTGCATCCTGTTTAGAAAACAAGTACCTCAGGGCAGCATGGTCAGTATACACAATAATCTTAGAAAGCACAAGATAAGACCTAAACTTGTCTAAGGCGAAAATGATAGCTAGCAATTCTTTATCTGTGGTGGTATAATTTACCTGAGCTTCATTTAAAGTCTTACTAGCATAACAAATAGGCTGACAAATTTTATCTTTCTTTTGACCCCAAGCATGCACCTACAGCTGTGTCGCTGGCATCGCACATTAGCTCAAATGGCCGATCCCAATCTGGACTAACCATAATAGGGGCTTTCACCAATTTACTTTTAAGTTCATTAAAAGCATCTAAGCATGCATCAGTGAAAACAAAATCGGCATCTTTCAAAAGCAATTGAGTTAAAGGCCTAGCAATTTTGGAAAAATCTTTAACGAATCGCCTATAGAATCCTGCATGCCCCAGGAAGCTTCTAACTGCTTTAACATTACAGGGGGGTGGTAGTTTATCTATTACTTCGATTTTAGCATGGTCGACCTCTATCCCCCTTTTAGACACTCTATGCCCTAATACTATGCACTCTTTGACTATAAATTGACACTTCTCCTAGTTAAGAACTAGGCTAGTTTCCTCACAGCGCTGCAACATCAATTTTAGACTTTGTAGACAACTTTCAAAAGTGGATCCAAATATGGAGAAGTCGTCCATGAATATCTCCATGAATTGCTCAACCATATCACTAAAAATTGCTGTCATGCATCTTTGGAATGTGGCGGGTGCGTTGCATAGGCCAAATGGCATTCGTCTGTATGCAAAAGTCCCGTAAGGGCATGTAAAAGTGGTCTTTTCCTGATCTTTCAGATTGACCGGTATTTGCATATAGCCCGAATAACCGTCTACAGTGCAATAGAAACACTTACCTAACATTCGCTCTAGCATCTGATCGATGAATGTAAGTGGGAAGTGGTCTTTCCTTGTGGCGTCGTTCAGCTTCCTGTAGTCTATGCACATACGCCAGCCAGTCACCTTCCTCACAAGGATCAATTCGTTTTTCTCATTCAGCATCACTGTAGTTCCGCCTTTCTTAGGAACCACCTGCACAGGACTAACCCAAGGACTGTCAGAAATGGGAAAGATTATACCTGCATCCAAGAGCTTGATCACTTTAGCCTTCACCACTTCCTTCATTTTGGGGTTCAATCGTCGCTGCGGTTGAACAATTGGTTTGATCTCGTCCTCCATGTATATCCTATGGGTGTATACGGAGGGGTTGATTCCCTGTATGTCTGCCATCTGCCATCCAAATGCACCCGTATGCGTGCGCAGAACTTCAATTAACTGTTCTTCTATATCCCTGGTCAGCTCAGAAGAAACAATCACAGGCAAAGACATAGGTGGTTGCAAAAATGCATACTTAAGGTGAGCAGGTAATGGTTTAAGGTCGAGGATCGGCGGTTCCTCAATGGAGGGTTTTGGAAGAGAACCAGAATTACTTACTAACTCCTCAACGTGTCGAATCCAATAACACCTTTCTACTTCCAACTCACTTAACTCAATTAGTTCGCTTTCAGCCACTGTGATCTCAACAGGTGCTAGACTTTGTTCCTGATCTTCCTGGAAGACATCTTCAACAATAACATCGTTAGCACAAATAAAATTACAAGAAGAAGTGTCTACCGGATACTTCATTGATTTCACAACGCTGAATTCCACTTTCTCATCGTGTAATCGAAGAAATAGCTTTCCTTCTTCCACGTCGATAAGTGTCCTCCCTGTTGCTAGGAACGGTCTTCCCAAAATAATGGGCACCTGATCATCCTCCTCAATGTCCAGAATTACAAAATCTGCAGGGAAGATGAACTTGCCAACCTTCACGAGTAAGTCCTCGACAATTCCGGTTGGCCTCCGTACTGAGCGGTCTGCCAATTAAATGGTGACCGAAGTGGGACTCGGGTCTCCCATGCCCAATTTACTGTATACAGATAGTGGCATCAGATTAATACTAGCACCCAGATCACAAAGTGCATACTTGAAATGTGTACTACCTATAGTGCAAGGAATGCTGAAACTACCAGGATCCTTAGATTTTTTTGGCAGATTCGTGCTCAACATAGCAGAGCATTCCTGGCTCAACATTACAGTCTCATGGTCCCCTAACTTCCATTTTTTTGTGATTAGCTCTTTAAGGAATTTCCCATAAACAGGCATGTTTTCAAGTAGTTCAAGAAAATGAAGATTGATTTCAATTTTCTTAAAAACATTTAAAATCTTTGCATATTCCTTATCTAATTTAGTCTTGCGACTTGGATAGGGTAGGGGTACCTTAGTAGGCTGAACATTTGGGTTAGCAAACAGTTTAGGGTTACGGAGACTTACCTGAGCTGGAGCGGGGGCGGTTGGGGAGATTTTATCGGCGAGATGTGACCCAGAGGGGTCATCTCGCCGAGACACTATAGTGTCTCGCCGAGATGCCTCCAGTGGCGGGTTGTCTCGCCGAGACACTGTAGTGTCTCACCGAGACAACTCGGGCGAGGTCGCATCTTCGTCGACAGAGTCTCCCAGGCCGCTTCTTACTTGATTTCCACTCCTGAGTTGGATGGCATGGACCCTTTCCTTCGGATTTTGCTCACTGTTTGGGGGTAGTTGTCCCACAGGACGCTCAGAGTTATTCTTTGCCATTTGTCCCAACTGAGTCTCCAACTGCTTTGTATGAGCTTCATTCTGAAGCATGCGAGTTTCCATTCCTGAAACTCTCCCGTCTATTACTCCCAACACTTTTATCATGGCATCCACCTTATCTTCTAGGGTATCTTTCTTCTTTTGGTATTGGTTCTGATTTTGCTGAGGCGGTGCTGAAGACGTCTCCTGATTGGGATTCTGAAATCCAGGTGGTCCCAAGGTGGCTTGGTTGTTGGACCAACTAAATCCCGGGTGATTTTGTCTCCAAACGGGGTTGTAATTGTTTTGATAAGGTCCATTATGCTTCATATAATTGACTTGCTCCAGCACTATAGGACATTATGTGCTCCTATGCTCTCCCACGCAGATTTCGCATTTGAAGACTGGCACAGGCTGTGGTTCGGACTTTTTCATCTCAGCCATAAGAAGATCAAGCTTTTCTGTCGAAGCTGCTACCTGAGAGTATGATTCTGATGTCCCTACCGATGTTGTTGGCGAGACCTCCACAGCAAATACACCCCGCCTTGGGGTTGGATTCTCTATCTGCCAATGCGCACTACGCTCTGCTAGCTCCTTCACAAGGCTATAAGCGACTGCCGCAGTCTTACTGAATAGATTACCACCTGCAGTTGCATCCAAAGAAGCTCGGTTAGCAGAAGAAATACCAGAGGAAAAGAGTTGTACCAAATTGTGCTTTTCAAACCCATGATGTGGGCACTTTCGCAGCAGCTTTTGGAATCGTTCCCAAGCCAAGTGTAGATTTTCACTCTCAAACTGTTTGAAACAGTTAATATCGCTCTTGAACTGGGCAGTCGTGGACGGCGGAAAATACTTGGCCAGAAATTCACTAACTGTGCTATCCCAATCTGCTAGGGATCCCGGCTCTAATGAGGCTAGCCAATCTGCTGCTTCATCCTTCAAAGAAAAACGAAATAATGTCATGTATACATCTTCAGTAGTAACATTGTTATATTTGAAAGTACTGCAATAAAGGGTGAATTTGTTCAGGTGAGCATTGGGATCCTCGTGATACTCTCCACCGAATTGTCCCGAGTTTTGGATCATTTGGATCATTGCTGGTTTTATCTCAAAAGAAGCTGCTGCAATGGTAGGTTGCACTAGGCTAGAAGTAGTTGTAGGCCTTGTGGCCTTGAGAAGCTCCATGATAGAAGGTGGGTTGGCCATCTCTTCCAGTTGAGGGATTTCTTCCTCAGGAGGGGTGTCGGTTTCTTCCACCCTAACCTGATGCATGTGTGCTTTCCTTAACCTGCGCGCAGTTCTATCAATTTCAGGGTCAAAATGCAAAGGTGAATAACTTCGAGAATGTCGGTGCATAAACTAAAAACAAAACAAAATAAAATAAACGTCAAGATCAAATTTCGATTTTTTTGACTTAATGTGGACTCGCGTGCCTCCCTAGCAACGGCGCCAAAAACTTGATGCTCCTTGAATATATAGCAAAATTAAGGTCAAGTATAAACCTATCGCAACAAGTAATAAAGTGTGCAAGCACAGGTCGAACCCACAGGGAGACAGGATTGCAGAGCCACTAAGTCTAATCAAACGTCCAAATGTCAAGACAAATAAGGTTGGGATGGAATTGGTATTAACTAAATATGCAATTAATTACGAAGAACTGAAAATTAACATTGGGGATATCAATTGATGAGATTAATGGATGAGAAATCTGGGATTTCGGATCCTTTGGCCGAATCATATATCTAGGTTGAGAGTTAAGAGTTGTTAAATCATGTTGGAATATAACGGCAACCATTCTAGAAAAGGTATGAATGTGATCAGTATTCTAAAACCCCTATTCACATGTATTCAAACAATAGCTTGGTTAGGCAATATGTTCTACAACATGTAAAGCATTACTAAGTCCTGTTTGGTTGAACTCTAAGCCGTAGCCCGAGTAAGAACCTCACTCCTAGTATCCTATCGAGGTCTGACTGTAGGGTTCAGAATAGACTCTCTCCTCTCGGTCTTGAATCTATCTAAAATTCTATTTCCTTTCGGATCAAGACATTAAGTATAGACAATCAGATTACAGTTGACAATCAAATCATACCCTAACTCTAAACCCAAATATAATCATTCACACCAAATTCACCTCCATCCCAGATCGGATGGAGATTCGCTCATAGATATGCAAATCAACACAATCATAATGATAAAGATGAAATCCATAAATATATTGAAATTCAATAGAAGAGTACAAAGGAGAAGAAAACTAGACTGTCAATCTAGTGATCGTCGATGAATCCTCGATTGAAAGTCGCCAGAAATGGAATGAGAGCAATTGAAAATCCCAAATGCAATGATTGAGCAAAAGCCTAGCTTCTAAAATTATGTTCTGATACAAAAATGGCTGCTCAATTGCTAAGAAGAAGATGTTCTTTAAAAATAAAACCTAATTCCCTTTTATAGTCACAACAAGAGCTAAAAGGGCAAAAAGGGAAATACAGGAGTAAAAATAGATATTTCCAGGTCTTCATAGGGCCAACTCAGCATAAAGGGCCGGATTTGCTGTTGCAGAAGCGCTGATTCGCGTTCTGTCTCGGCGAGACAGTGGCTGTCTCGGGGAGACAGTAGTTGTCTCGGCGAGACAGTATGTGGCCGAGTCTGCTTCAGCTCCCCGTCCTCTCGGTTGATGCCTGACTGCTTCCTAAAGCTCCGAGGAGGCCCAAAAAGTCCTGAAAAACACTAATCATGCCATAAGGTAAAGGAAACATAAAACCGACCTAAAGCACGACAACAATAAACAAAAATGGTTGAAAATAACTAAGAACAATGAAGGAAATGCCCCTAAACATCTATGAAATATGGAAATATCAGTCAGCTGGGTGAAATGTTGAGTGACTTCAGCAGAAGTTGCGGATGATGAGTTCATAGCGGATAGGGCATTGATTTTCCCTTCGATGGAGTCCATGTGATTTACCATCATTAACTGAAGTTCCGCCAGCTTGACCATAAATTCTTGCTTGGGCTGCTGAGAGACCAAAGAAGTCATAACACTCATCAGCTCCTTAAGACCTTTGAGTTCAGTCAAGAGTTGTGTGATGGAGGAAAGTTGAGTTGGCTCAGCAGGAGTGGACCCAGCAGCATCGGCGTGAGACTGATCTATTGCTTGGAGAAGCATATGGGTTGAGTTGATGATTCGTCGTCCTGACTCAGAGGCATTTAGAATCATCTTCAAAATGGTTCTGCGTAGTCTCAGGGGCTGTTTTCTGGTTAGCAGCAGGTGGTGGAGTACTTTGGTGTTGCCCAGAAGTAGAAGTGCCAGCATGGTCAGTAGCTGCACTTTTATTATTGAGGCCAGCAGCAGGAGCTGACTGGCTTACTAACTGCTCAGCAGAAGATTGAAGTGGTTGCTCAGCAGTATTAATCACCTGCTCAGGGTCAGTCTGGAGTTGAGTTGAAACTTGAGGTTGAGGCAACTCAGAACTGTCTTTAGCAGGAGAATTTTCCTTAGCTAGCTCGGTGGGTTGAGCAGCTGGAACTTCGAGCACTTGCTCAGTGGAAGGTGGAGCAGAGGTGTCGGCAGAAGCTTGGCCCGTAGTGACTTTTGGGTCGGCTTGTTCCTCGGCTTGAGAAACAGAGGCTTGCTTTTTCTTCACTTGACTAGGAGTGGGTTCAGTAATGTCGGTGAAGAATTGGAATTGGAGCCCAGTCAAGTCAGTGATGGGATCCCTCAGCGGAGATTCATCCAAAATGTCAATGAGTGTAGGCTTCAGTGCCTTCCACGTGAATCGTTTTTCAGTGCTTCCCTTGTTATTTTTGGTTGGAGGAGAAGGGACAGCAGCAATAGACTCTGGTGACTCAGAAGAGGAGTTGAGTCCAAACTCAGCATAAAGGTTCTCCACAACCTTATCCTTCACTGGAGACTCAGCTCATTGCTCATCAGCTTGCTCAGCAGCAGCTGTGTTACTGTTCTCAGCAGCATGCATCTGATCAGCTTCAGGTTGTTCATCAGTGCAACCTTGTTCTTCCTCTTAATCACAAGGTGTCTTTTCTAGGTCGATCTTCTGAGCTCGCATGAAGTGAGAATCCTTGGTGATGATAAAGTCAAGGGGGGCAGCTTCCAAAGGTGTCATCCCAGAGGTCTTCTTCCTCTTTAGGGGTTGCTCAAGAGTCTCCTCACTTTCTTCCTCAGGGTCAGCTCTCTTCTTCTTTTTCTCAGCTGACTCTGGTTTCTGTTGCACTGACTCAGCATGTGCAGCTTTCTTCTCACCAACCACTACTCTGATCTTCTTTACAGCCTTGTTAATATCTTTGGTTAGTGGGTTGAGGATGGGTCAGTTTTCCTCTTTCTTTCCTTTCTGGTTCGCTCAGTAGGTGCTTCTTCAACCATTGTTTTCTTTCCTTTCTTAGATAGCTCAGCAGGTGCTTCTTCAACCGTAGCATGCTCAGCAGGTGCTTCTTCAACCATAGCCTCTTTTCCTTTCTTAGATTTGAATGGAAGGCTGTGAGCTAACCCGAATAGGATAGCTGAAGTAATCTCAGTGCCTATTACATCTATCTCCCCCTTTAGGTTGACCTTGTGATCCTGAAGAATTTTGGTGATGAGAGAACCCATCCTGAGGATCCTGGTGCTGTGTTGAAAAGCCCCAATGAGGAAGATGGGCATATTGAGCGGCTTGTAGTTCAGCATGTGCCAGATGAAGCACTGCTCAAAGTTTGAGGCTGAGGAGAAGGAGTTGACCTTGGGAAAGAGGTAGTTGGTCAGGATGTAGTGTGCTTGTTTTTGAGGCTGGCCCATGCTGGTACTGGAGACTTCACCGTAGTGGTTCTTGGGTTTGCAGAACTCAGCTTCATACTTTACATGTTTGTAGTCATTTGAGCATCGTAGTTCTGCACCTTCTTCTTTCAGATCTAATAGTATGGCGAGATATGAAGGGGTGATGGTGATCTCCTTATTTTTGACCTTAGTGACCATATGGTCATCGTCATCGTCAGCAACTTTCAAGTTTGCATAGAATTCCTTCACCAGTTGTGGGTAGGTTGTTTCAGGAAGAGAGAAGAGGGTAGTCCATCCATTCTTTGAAATCCAGTCGCAGAACGTTTTCTCAGCTTCGACGAAGCTTTTAGAGAACCAGCGGGAATAATAGATCTTGAGGTTCTTGATGCTGCTGAAGACTGGAAAGAACTTCCTTTCCCTAGGTTGCTTATTTTTCTTTTCCTTCTTCTTCTTCGAAGGAGTCGTTTGGTCAGTGCGAGGGTTTTCACCGAGGATGCTGACCTCGGGCATAGGTTGGTCATGCTGACCATGGGTTTGTTCCTGAGACTCTGAGGAAGTCTCGTGATATTCCTGCTCAGCAGGAGAGGGAGGATTAATGTCGGAGCGGTTGTCATCGTATTGCTCACCGGAGATGTTCTAGGAATCGTTCGACATGGTGATTTTGAGGATTTTTGAGAAACTTAGAATATTTGGGAATTGAGAGAGAGAGATCAAGTGCGAAATTTTCAAGCATAAAGAAGGATTAGTGGGAAATCATCCACTATTTATAGCCAGTGCGTGTTGATCTGATAGGTCAGAATGGCAGTTCGTTCTTGAATCAATCAACAGCATTTAATTCTGACATTAATGACAGATTCAGCGCATGGTTTTCTAATCATTACGCTTACGTCATCCTAGGTGGCTACTTAAATACGCGTGCAGGCATTAATTTTGCAAGTTGTTTCACTCAACATCTAAGATACTAAACGTTTGAGGTTCTGAGTGTATAGTTTAGCGCAGAAGGGGTTCATATCATGCGTAGTAACTCAGCATTTTATCAATCACTCAATATATATAGCAACTCATCATATAGTGATTTCATAGCGTTCATTTTTACTCAGCGTAAGACAGTTACTCAACATATAATGATCACTCGGCATATTATGATCACTCAACATTCATTTTACTTAGAAATTTATTGAAGAGGATTAGACATACCGATAGCTTCCCTTAGTATGTTGAACTGAACACGAGCCAACGGCTTCGTGAAAATATCTGCAAGTTGTTCATCTGTTGGAATATAGGTCAGCTTGATCTCACCTTTGAGTACATGATCCCTGATGAAGTGATGCCTAATGCTGACATGCTTCATCCTGCTGTGCTGGATTGGATTCCTTGATAGGTCAATGGCACTTTTTTTGTCACATTTGACTTCAATTGTTTTCGTTTGAACTCCATAATCATCCAGTTGTTGCTTGATCCATAGGACTTGTGCAACACAGCTTCCAGCAGCAATGTACTCAGCTTCAGTTGTTGACAGGGCAACTGACGACTTCTTCTTACTGAACCAAGATACTAGACAGCTTCCAAGGAAATGACATCCTCCTGAAGTGCTTTTCCGCTCAAGCTTGTCTCGTCATAGTCAGCGTTAGTGTATCCAACGAGTGTGAAATCGTTCGTGTTGGGATACCATAAACCTGCATTCACTGAGCTTTGCAAATATCTAAGAATTCTTTTTACAGCTATGTAATGAGATTCCTTAGGGTCAGTTTGATATCTTGCATAATAGCATACTGAGTACTGAATATCTAGCCTACTTGCCGTTAGATAGAGTAGAGAGCCAATCATACCTCGATATAATTTGCTGTCTACTGACTTACCTTTTTCGTCAGCACAAAGTACAGTGTCAGTACCCATTGGGGTAGATATTGGCTTACAATTTTCCATATCAACTTTCTTCAATATATCCTTGGCATACTTAGTCTGGCTAATGAAGATGCCATTCTTGCCTTGTTTTATTTGAAGTCCAAGGAAGAAGTTGAGTTCTCCCATCATGGACATCTCAAACTCAGTTTGCATCTGCTTGCTAAATTCCTTGCACATTGACTCATTAGTAGCACCGAAAATAATATCATCAACATATATATGTGCCAGCAGGGTATCTTTACCCTTTTTCTTAATGAATAAGGTTGTGTCAGCTTTTCCCCTGACATAGTTTCTGGTCAGTAGAAAGCTGGTCAGCCTTTCATACCAAGCACGTGGTGCCTGCTTCAGGCCGTACAGAGCCTTTTTGAGTTTATAAACATGGTTTGGGAATTTTGGATCCTCAAACCCTGGAGGCTGACTAACATAAACCTCTTCATTTATAACTCCATTAAGAAATACACTTTTTGATGGAATAAGGCTAACGTATAGCAGCGGAAATATAAAAATTTTAACCTATTTCCATTAACCCAAGATCCGTTAATCGTTATTTCATATAAAGAGGGATAGAAGGAAATACCTTTATGAAGTTCTATCTACCGTTGCAATCGAAGTGCCCACAACTCTTACTCCGAGTTCCCGAGCACAAGACAAAACACAACCCAAATCAAGTTAGATATCAACCGTATTAAAACAATCAAGAATAGATTGTCTCTAATAAATCAACACAAGATCAAGGATAAAGAGAAAGAGATGAAATCAATTGAATCGGTAGGAAGCGGTGGATTATTTCATCCTCGACTAGGGGGGTCGAAATTCTCTCTCTCGGTTGCACTTGTGTATTTCGAAAATCACATGTAGGGGGGTATTTATATTCTCTTGTATCTAAACCCTAGTTAGATAGAATTAGGTTACTGAATAAGAATTTAATTCGGAATATAATTCTTATTTATTATCTATAATTATATCTTAAATATAAAGATAATAATAGTAACCTTATAGGATAATAATAGGAGCAATTTAATCTAATTAAAACTCCTAACTTATTTATCCTTTAATTAATTTAATTCACAATTATAATCTAATTAGAATTGTTTAAGAATCAAAATAATTATTCATGTAATTTCTTACATGAAAATCGCCCCCCTATATACTGGGCCTTAGTGGACTCAGTTGGGCTTCCATTAATTAATTAACATCTGTTTCTCTTTGGGGCTTCAAGTCTTATATGTGACCCATTAGGTTCTTATTGCTTCTAGCCGTATGCAACTATTAAATTAATTTTCACAGAATTATATTTAATATTTGCATAACGGAATGAGTACGCAAAATGTGATTAGCAAATCCGAAACATTCCCCCAGAGCTATAAGAAGACAGGTTGATTCTGTCGTTGACCTTTTCGTATTAGTTACAGTATAATTCGATCCTTTATCAACAACATCTTTGAACTGAATCTTATGACTATGGATAATGTCAAGTCACATATAGCGAGACGTTCGTTTTACTTGTACAGGCCGAGTCAACTCCAATTAGATAGGTTAAGTGAAATCCGTATTTCAAGTCTTAAGCTATCACCTTGTAAGGATTTAGAGTCGAGTCTTCCACAAGCGATCCATGGACATATCTCCCATTTATCGGGAGTGATAAATGCTCAATCCAATATATAACGATCCCGCAATCACTTCCTGTGATACCCAACGTCTACTGTTCACACCCCAGAGTCATCTCTGTTAAGGATCGTGTTACACCAGAGTCAAAGCGTCACATTCCGTAATCCAGAATACCAATTAACATTCCTTTGAGTCTGAAGATTATTTACACCTATTAATACCAATGAGATGAACAGGTGACAAGGATGAATCTACCCATCCTGTTATCTCAAGTCGGGTCCCCAATCCTAATGAACTACTTTTCATCGGATCCATGTAACTGTCCAGATATTTGTATATATGAAGCTTGTGAGATCAGCTTTCTGTCGGACAGAAGACATTGTTGCATGCAAGTCTCAACAGTGATATATCAATCCTAAACATATCACTTGACTTGGGGTGGTTTTAAGTTTATTAGTTTATTATAAAGTTTTGTCTCACTTCATGCTTGTATGAACACTTTATAATCACTTTAAAACAAACTTACGGATTTCCTTTTATCAGACTTTATTCAGTGCTTAAAAGGGATTGTCTTTATATAGTTATAAAACATATATCTCATTAAAACAAATGATATAAAGTACACTTCATTTACATTAAGTTTGTATCCTAGAACAATTGTCTATAGGACACTAAACCCCAACAAGTGTAACCGACCCGTGAAGTACTTAGACTACATGGTTCCTAGTCAAGGCGTGTCTAATGCTTGGGACCAGAAATTAGGGCCCATAAGTTCCGTGGCTTGTCAATTCCTACGGTTTCCGGTTTGTCACTTCCGGTAAGGCAACACCTATATGAATCCCTAAAGATAGCCCGAATGGCGTCGGAAATCGCGTTCTCCTACACAATAATCAATTATGAATATCAAAACAAGTAACAAACATCAACACACATATAGAAAAGAAGATTATGAATCATAGATTATAAATATAGATTTCCATTTCAGAATGTTTTATCTTTTATAAAAGAAATGAATTTTAGAGAAATGGTTTTATTATGGAAATGAATTTTGTGTTTTTTTTTTTTTACAAAGAAGTGATTTACTTAAGAAATTGATTTACTTAAGAAATGAAGTTTTATCTTTCTTAAAATTCTTAATGAGCAAGAGTAACGAAGCTTATGAAACTTTGGCGTCCGGCAACGGAGACCGAGATGACATTTTGGCGACGAAATTTCGGTAATGATATTTTAAACTCGAGTTATTTTTAAAATGTTATAAGTATGATTTTGATAAGTTTAATTTCGGTAAGTTTGTTCAATTTTAACAGATTTAGATTTATGCTTAATAATTTATCGGCTATAGATAATACATATAAATTTTAGACTAGTTGTTCTTTAGATTTATTAACGTGAAATTCGGTATTAATGGGCTTTTAGCAACGTTACGAATTTAAAAGTATAATCGATTAAAGTATGACCAGTTGAAACTAAGTAAGTCGGTTTAGAATTTCTATCTAACTGAACGAAAATAATCCAATAGGAATATGTTAATTATTTCAAATTCTATCAATAAAATATATTAAGCATTTTAATTTGTCGAATTAAAATAAGTTATAAATTAAAAGGACTAATACTGATATTTGCTAATTAGAGTCGGTATAAAGAAAAATAGTAGAATATATAGATTTATGACACCGTAACGAGTCTAACGATATATTCGGTTTAAAATATTTATACCGGTTTAGTATTACACATAGCTATTCCGGATAAAAATAAGTTATGAAAGTAATTAATTTAAAATCTATTTAAGTTTATATATAGTTGAGTGATTTAAATCCTTGGAATTGTGAACTTATGATTTTTGTGGAAATATATTATTTAAATTATTTAATGATGAATTTGAAGTATAATTTCATATTTGTGGTATTAACTCTATTGGATTTAAGAAAATTAATTCGATGTGAATGGTTTTTAGATTGAGAAAGTTCAATTGAGAATATTAATGATTTTATATATCCGTCTAGAGTAATCCGGACCGGTGGTTTTATATTTAAAGTCCATGTTCAGTGAGGGACATGGCCTGTGTACACAGTTGAAAGACCTATCGAGTATGGCAAAGAAGTGTTGAGTAAGACCATGCGGGTTAGGCAAAATTATGAGATATCTCGGTTCTATTGTGGGGATTGATACGTAAGGGGAGAAACTCTATGATGGATATAATGTGAAGTTTGTTGATTACGAAATTGGTTTGTTAAACTGTTTGTTTGATTATGAATTTGATTTGGTAAAACGTTTATTTGGTTACAAATTGGTTTGATAACCCGTTTATTGGTTTTGAACTCGTTTAATAAAGAGTTATTTGATTATGAGTCAGATTTTATAAACAATTTATTTGATTACGGGTTATTTGATAAAATAAAAATGTTAATTCGAAGACATCGATAGTTATTTGTGAATTGTGAATTGATTTATTGTGATTTGATTTCATTTGACAATATGATTTTCAAGTTTAAAAATTTATATTGTCGGATTCGATAAAATATTCGTATATAGAATATATTAGAGATACTAAATATTAGTTATGCTCAATAATTGTATTGTGAAAAATAAACTTGTACAGTAATGAAGTGAAATATACGATTAAATGATTATTGAGTCAAACAAACAAGATGTGAATAATTAAAGAGAACCACCTAAATTAAAAAAACTACCTAAATATGTAAAACTACGTGGCTTTGATTCCCGAGTTAAAGATTTAAAATGTTCGGGATACGTAGGAAGCTTGATAGAATTATCAAGTTCAAGCCAAATAATAAATAAAATTTTAGGTAGTCCAAATAAATTCTTATTCGTAGGAAATCGATTTCGCTTCTAGACTGGATAACGCTCGTTATCCTGTCTTCCGTTCATGTCCGACGCCGTTTTAGGGTCGGGTGTGACATCAGAGACAAACCTATGCATGATTTTTAGATTTTCATCTTGCCTGGTATTGTCCTGAAGGAGATGTCGAAGGTCACTGAGTTTGACCTCTTCAATCTCATCACATCGCCTGCTGAGTGCTCTTATTTTCTTGTTACACTTTTTGATAAGCGTATAGAGATCACTTAGAGCATTTATCATTTCATTTCTGAGCAGGGGTAGAGACATTACCTCAGTTGTATGTTCCTCATGATCAGATCCATCAGAGAGGTCAGCTTGCTCAGAGAGACAGTGGTCAACAGATTCGTCAGCCATGAAACAGATATTTGCTGACTCGGTGGCATCAGCTTCTGACGAGGTTGACTCATTGTTGAAACACTTTTCCACAAGATTTTGATTTGACAAAATCATCCATGATTAAGAGGCAATTAAATTTAAATGCTTTGGTTTAATTGTACTAATGTGTTTGTTCAATATTTAGTCAAGAATATATATATAAAGTAAGACAGGACAGAAGTCAGCATAAGCAAAGCTGAGTGGAACGGAACTCAGCATGACAGAATGGAAGCCGAATGGAGTAGAACTCCGTATCAGAAGTTTTAGTCTAAGATGCCAGATCGAAGCTGACTAAAACAAAAGACTTCTTCAGCAGCGTATAAACAGAACGGAGCTAACCACGAAGCAACTCAGTATAGAAGTTGAACATTCGAGGATAACGAATGAAGCTGAGTCACAATCAGGACAGCATGAAGGACCCGTTCACTAAAGGACAAAGTCTGCCAATCTTCTGCACCAATAATTGGAACCTCGAAGACACACAAAAGACTAAGTCCAAGAGACATGGGTCATTGGATTATTGGTAAAAGACAACTGGCACAAAAAGACAAGCCAGACGCAAGAAGACAAACCTCACGCCTGAAGAAAACAGAGAAAGGGAATGGCGGAACAGTCTGAAGCTGACCAGAAATTGTTCCCCAAAAGAGCCATTTTGGTGTTAACGGTAACAACAATTCAAACGATCCAAATCTACAATTTCCTTCTATAAAAGGACAATGAAGAACCTTGGATCATTACTGAAGCATCAAGAGAAAAATACAAAGAGAGAAAATCTTGAAAGCACTCAAATACAAAAAGATCTTACACCAATTTTTCTATTCTCTGTGTAAATGCTAGATTGATTGTTGTGTAATCATCTAAAGTGTTATTTAGTTTAAAAAGAACAAGTTCATGATCAATAGGAATATTGAGAGTGATAAGTTGAGTGACTTGGTTGTAAGCATTCAGTGATAGAGAAATCTAGGTGCTGGATTGTAGCACTTAGTAGGAGTTGAGTAGACGAATAGAGGAAGGTACTCTTGCATATTCAACTGCCTTGTAATTGGTTTGTGCTCTACCATTAAAGAGCTTAGTATTGGATTCAAAAAGCCCAGAGGACTCTGGGGACTGGACGTAGGCAGAGAGGCCGAACCAGGATAAGTGATACTGAGTAATCTCTGAACTTTCTCTTATATTGCATATGTTGTTTGCTATATTTACTCAGCATATAAATTGTCTAAGCTGACCTTGAGTAAATAAGTGGTGCTGAGTTAGAAGCTGGCCTCTAAGAGTGTCAATTCTTAACTCACAAGAAAACAACTGTAGTCAACATCTGACTAAAGCTGTCTTGAAACATATCTCACCAAGCTGACAAAAGCTGAGTTAATAAACTCTCAAAATAACTTCCAGTCAGCTTAATTAAAACGCGAAAAAAATTGTATTAGTTCCTAACCCCCCCTTTGGAACTAATTACTAGGGACCAACAAGTGGTATCAGAGCCTAAGCTCACTACTCAAAGATTTAACAATCTTGAGCTGATCCCTAAAAATGGGTGAGAATAGCACTCAGTTCCTTCCAGGAAACCAAACAACACAGATACTCCCCGAGGGATTATCAATCACTAGACCTCCCCTATTCTTTGGGTCAAATTATACATTCTAGAAAAATAGGATGAAGAACTTTATTCAAGCCACAAACATGAGTGCATGGCTTGCAATTGTTCAAGGTCCACATGTGCCATACAAAACTGTTAACAATGAGAAAATTGTTAAAAGTGAGGCTGAGTGGACAGAGGATGACCTCAGAAAATTACAAAATAATGCTTCGGCTATAAACATGCTTCACTGTGCGTTAGATGCTGCAGAATACAATAAGATTTCAGGTTGTGAGTCAGCACAGGAGATTTGGAAGAAGCTTGAAGTAACCTATGAAGGCACAAGCAAAGTTAAGGAGTCTAAAGTCAATCAACATATGAGACTCTACGAACTGTTTGAGATGAATGAGAATGAAGACATCTCAAAAATGAACACAAGGTTCACAAATATTATAAATGAGCTAAAAAGGCTTGGAAAGAACTTCACTGAAGAGGAACAGGTGAAGAAAATCCTGAGAAGTCTGCCTAAGAGCTGGCAAGCAAAGAAAACAGCTGTAGAAGAACCTCAAGACTTGACTACCTATAAATATGATGAGCTGATCGGATCCCTGCTGACCCATGAAATCTCTATGAAAAACTTTGATGCTAAAGAGAAAGAAAAATCAGAAGATAAGAAGCAAAAGTCACTTGTCATGAAAGCTGACTCGACTGAAGCTGAGTCAACTGATGATGAGGAAATAGCCATGTTCACCAGAAAGATGAAAAAGCTGTTCAGGAGAAATGATAGAAACGGAAAAAGGTCATTTAGAAGAAATGACAAGTATAAAGCCGAGTCAAGTGATAAGTACAAGAAGGACAGCTCGAAGCCTGTCACATGCTTTGAGTGTCATCAAACTGGGCACATCAAGTCAAGCTGTCCCAACCTCAAGAAAGAGAAGAAGGGAAGCAAAAAGGCTATGGTAGCCACATGGAGTGACAGTGATGTATCAACATCATCTGAAGCTGAGCAAAATGAAACAGCCAACATATGTTTCATGGCAGATGATGGAGCTGACCAATCCCAATCTGAGCAAGCTGACCTTTTTGGAGATTCCGAGCAGGAGGAAAACAACAATGAGGTAACATCCTTACTTTTGCTTAGAAATGAAATGGTAAATGCCCTGAGTGACTTATATACACTAACTAAGAAGTGTAACAAAAAGATTAAATCACTCAGCAGGCGGTGTGACGAGATTGAAGAGGTCAAGCTGAGTGACCTCCGATATCTCCTCCAGGACAACTCTGACTTACATACCAACATGCAAATCATACATGAGTTTGTCACGGAGGTTCAAACTGAGTCAAAGAAACTCAGAAAGGATGTCACAACGTTACAAAGCCAAGTAAAAGGCTTAACTAAGAATAAACCTCATGCTGAGTACTCAGGTACTGGTCAGCATAAACAGTTTACTCAATGTAGCTGTTGTGGGAAGAAAGGACACACAAAAGCTGTGTGCTGGCATAACAAACAGACTGTCCAATGTGACTTCTGTGGTAAGAAAGGTCATACTACCAAGGTATGCTGGCATGCTCAGCACAACAATGCTGACCACACTCAATATCACCCAAAAAGGGCAACTATATGTGGCTTTTGTGGTAAAAGTGGCCATACTACAAATGTATGTCGTCACAAGTTAAAATATGACTTTGCACCTGTTTACACTAACAAGAAAGGACCCAAAAAGAATTGGGTACCTAAAAACGAATAGTTTAAAATGCAGATCAGCTTGACATGCGTGGAGAAATCAAAACTTTGGTATATAGACAGCGCATGTTTAAGACACATGACAGGTGATGAAACTCAGTTCATCACACTAGACCTTAAACGAGGTGGAAGCGTAAGCTTTGGAGACAACAAGAAGGGTAAGATAGTCGGCTCAGGTACTATCGGAGGTAACCCAACCATTGAGTCTGTCTCCTTAGTTAAAGGTCTCAAATACAATCTGCTGAGTGTAGCTCAGCTTTGCAAGAGCGGCAGAAAGGTTGTATTTGATGATGCTAAGTGTCAAATACTCGAGGGAAATACAAATGAATTGATCTTAACTGCCCCTCGTGTAGAAAATGTATACATGTTGAACTTAGAAAAACAGTTTTCTAAAAATATATGCTTAGTGTCTAAAGAGGACAACTCCTGGCTATGGCATAAAAGACTTGGGCATGTCAGCATGGACCTTCTTGCCAAATTAGCTAGAAAGCAATTAGTTGAGGGATTACCCAAATTAAAGTTTGAAAAAGATCAACTGTGTAAAGCTTGTCAGCAAGGCAAACAAACTAAAAAGTCATTTCATAGCAAAAACATTGTCTCAACCAAAAGACTATTAGAATTACTACACTTGGATCTTTTCGGACCTATCCAGCCACTCAGCTTGGGAGGTAAGAAATTTTCCTTGGTTATTGTAGATGATTTCTCTCGGTATACTTGGATCATCTTGCTGAGTAGCAAGGATGAAACTTTTGAGATGTTTACCACACTGATTAAAAAGCTTGAAAATGACAAAGACCTAAGAGTAGCTCACATTAGAAGCGACAATGGTGGAGAATTCAAAAACCAACAGTTTGATGAATTCTGTGAAACTTGTGGTATTGACCACAACTTCTCCGCTCCTAGAACACCTCAACAAAATGGGGTCGTTGAAAGGAAAAATAGAACTATTGTCGAAATAGCTAGGACAATGCTGAGTGAAAATAGGCTTCCAAAGTACTTCTGGGGTGAAGCTGTTCACACGGCATGTTACATACTGAATAGGGCTCTAGTTAGACCTATACTTAAGAAAACCCCATATGAGCTTTGGAAAGGACGAAAGCCCAACATTGGATACTTTCGTGCCTTTGGGTGTAAATGCTTTATACTAAATACAAAAGACAACCTTGCTAAATTTGATGCTAAAGCTGACGAAGCGATCTTTTTGGGGTACTCAACAAACAGTAAAGCATATAGAGTATTTAATAAAAGAACTCAAATTGTAGAAGAGTCTGTACATATTGAGTTCGATGAAACTGACCCCACAGGTAAGTCAGCTCAGCTTGAAGAAGATGAACCAAGCTCAGCTTCTGCTGATCAACCAGAAGCCTCTGTGTCATCTATACAGAAGCTGACCCAAGGTAAGCAAGAAATGGAAATATCATTTGCTGACCAATCTATTCCTGTAGAGATTGTAGAAACACCTCTTCCAAACGACTCAACATTGCCCAAGGAAATAAAGATCCCAAGAGGGCATACAGAACAGGCCATTCTTGATGCTGCCAATAACAAGTTGATGACCAGAGATCAGCTCAGAAAATACCTTAGCAATGTTGCCTTCGTCTCAATGCTTGAGCCAAAGAATTTTGCTGATGCTGAGCAAGATGAATATTGGATAAATTCCATGCAAGAAGAACTTGACCAATTCACCAGAAATGAGGTATGGGATCTAGTACCTAGACCTAGGAATCAAAGGCCTATAGGAACCAAGTGGGTCTTTAGAAATAAACTAGATGAGCATGAAAATGTGATTAGAAACAAAGCTCGACTTGTAGACCAAGGCTATAGTCAGCAAGAAGGTATAGACTATGGAGAAACATTTGCACCTGTTGCTAGGCTAGAAGCTATACGTATATTGTGTGCCTATGCTAGTTTCATGAATTTTAAACTATACCAAATGGATGTAAAAAGTGTGTTTCTAAATGGCTTTATAAACGAAGAGGTATATGTTAATCAACCTCCTGGGTTTGAAGATTCAAATTTTCCAAACCACGTTTATAAACTCAAAAAGGCCTTGTATGGCCTGAAACAAGCTCCAAGAGCTTGGTATGAGAGGTTGACCAATTTCCTGCTGACCAGGAACTATGTCAGAGGAAAAGCTGACACAACCTTGTTTATTAAGAAAAAGGGTAAACATACCCTACTTGCACAGATATACGTAGATGATATAATATTTGGTGCTACTGACGAGTCTTTATGCAAAGAATTTAGCCAACAGATGCAAACTGAGTTTGAAATGTCGATGATGGGTGAACTCAACTTCTTCCTTGGACTTCAAATCAAGCAATGTAAGAATGGCATCTTTATAAGTCAGTCTAAGTACACCAAGGAAATGTTAAAGATATTCAGCATGGTAGATTGCAAACCAATATCAACCCCCATGGGTACTGATACTGTCCTATGCAAGGATGAGAAGAGTAAGTCAGTTGATAGCAAACTCTATCGAGGTATGATAGGTTCTTTACTCTATCTCACAGCTAGTAGACCAGATATTCAGTACTCAGTATGCTATTGTGCTAGATATCAAGCTGACCCCAGGGAATCTCATCTAACTGCTGTAAAAAGAATTTTTAGATACTTGCAAAGCTCAGTTGATGCAGGTCTATGGTATCCAACTTCAAATGACTTCACACTCATTGGATATACTGATGCTGACTATGGACGAGATAAGCTAGAACGAAAGAGTACTTCGGGAGGATGTCATTTCCTCGGAAGTTGTCTAGTATCTTGGTTCAGCAAGAAGCAATCATCCGTAGCTCTGTCTATAACCGAAGCTGAGTACGTGGCTGCTGGAAGCTGTGTTGCACAAGTCCTATGGATAAAGCAACAGCTTGAGGATTATGGAGTTAAAACAAAGACAATAGAGATAAAATGTGACAACAAGAGTGCAATTGATTTATCTAAGAATCCAGTCCAACACAGCAGGATGAAGCATGTTAGCATAAGACATCACTTCATCAGAGATAACGTACTAAAGGATGAGATCAAACTGACCTATGTGCCAACAAATGAACAGCTTGCAGATGTCTTCACTAAGCCCTTGCCACGAGAACAATTCCATACACTAAGGGAAGCCATCGGTATGTCAAATCCACTCTGAATAAAACTGTATAATTGAACGATTGAGTGATTGCTATGCTGAGTGGAATGTTGAATGTTTGTACAAATGCCATGCTGAGTAAATTAACAAGAAGAAACTTCTACTCACCAAGTTTAAAATGATCACCCTATACTGAGTTGACATATACATTGCATGATTATACTGAGTAGATACAAATGATTCTGTGCTGAGTAGATAACCATGTTGAATAATCACCTTATGCTAAGTTGATGAACATGATGAGCAATTGACGCATGTTGAGTTATTCAGAGATAGGAAATTCATGAAAGCCAGGCACTCAACATCGCGAATGTTTCGAATTCTAGCGAAATCCCGTAGAAACCCACTCGCGTAAAATAAATGCCTACACGTGTAACTACTGGCACCTTGGAAAGACGCACTTTAATGACATATCCCATGCGCCGAAGATGTCATAAATGAGAGAATCCTTGTCGGTTGAACGTCCCTAGGCAAAAACGGCTAGTTAATTGAATAGGGCCGCCGAAAATCTAGTATAAAAAGTGGAAGGATCCCCACTCATTCCTCTTTACGCCTACGATTTTCTGAAATCAAACTCTTCTCTCCCTAAAACCTCAAAACCTTCAACAATGGCTTCCGGCAAAGACAAAACCCCTAAACTCACAACCCAAACCTCTGGCAAACCCACTCAGACTGACCCCGCGGGTCCTTCGACGCAAATAGAAAGAAAAATGATCAGAGTACATAAAAAGGTCAACAATCTGGAGGTTCTGAAATGCAGATGGTTCTCTCCAGGATTCGTCACCTCTGAGAAACCATTTTGTGACTGGATCGAGAAGAACAAGTGGACTGGTCTCTTCTCTCTCTCAGGAACAACCTATCCTAGGTTAGTACGAGAATTCTATTCGAATCTACATGTTGATGAAGATGACTCTGATTATTTGGAAACCTCAGTTAAAGGTCAGAAAATCATCGTAACCCCTGCATATCTAGCCACCTTACTAGATTTACCAGAAGAAGGAATTGAGTTTAGAACAACAAAGGAGAAAGTGCCAAAAGACACGGCTGAGAAGATCAAGGGGTTCTGTAAACCCAAGGACCATAAAGGTGAAATACCCAGCACCTGTATGGGGAAAGAACAAAAGATGGTCCACTACATGCTGACCAACTTTATCTTCCCCAAACTCAGCTCAGCTTCATCCGCCTCTAACTTTGAGCAGTGCTTCATATGGCACATGCTGACCTACACTCCGCTCAATCTCCCCGTCTTCCTAGTTGGAGCTCTTCAACGAGGTGGTAAGAAACTCCGCTTAGGGTCTCTAATCACAAAAATTCTCGAAGACAAGCAGATCGAGACGATAAATGAAACAAGTAGCTTGGGGAGTGAAATCACTGCAGTTCTGCTGGATGGATTGTTGTACAATCAACCTTTGAAAGGATATGAAGATGTTAGAGATGGTGAAGAAGATGAAGAAGCTGAGCAACTAGAAGTTGAGCTTGAACATGAACCTAAAAAAGAAGTGGAGGCTCATGCTGAGTCTCCTAAGACAGCCCAGCCTGAGCAGAAGAAGAAGAAGATGAAGGCTCTTGAAACTTGCTCTAAAAATATTCATGCTGTCCCAAAGAAGGTAAGACTCATATCTCAAGAAAGAGCTAAAGCTGACAAAGCTAAGGAAAAAGTTGAGTCAGCAGAAAAGAGAAAGAGGCCAGAAGGGCCTGAAGATGAAGAAGAGGAAACTCCAGAATCCCCTTTGATGAAAAAGAAGAAGATTAATTCCTTAAAACCAGTTGAAGTCGATCCGATAGATTGGGTTGTATCCTCCCAAGGTCATGGAACTGACCTAGAAAAGGAAACTGAGGAAGAAACTGAGCAAAGAGTTGAACAAGAGGAGGAAGCTCAGAAAGAAACTGAGCAGACTAATGTTGAGCAACCTCAGGATGAGGCTGAACAGAGAGTTGAAGGAGATGAAAATGTTGCTGTTGAGGATCATGCTGAGCAACTTGAAAATCCATATGTAGAAGAGGAGACAGTTGCCACTGAGTCCAGTGAAGGTATTCCAACTGACCCTTCATCCCCAAAAGCTCCGACACGACGAAGACTTAAAAAGAAGGCGCAAAAGCAAATTGATCTTATGGACGACTTTCATATTGATGAGCTTGAGACTGACCTCTCCAAAATCCAGTTCCAGTACTTCTCGAATGATGCTGAGACTGAGTCACCACCAGAAAATCCTGTAGAAAAACAAGCCTCTGTTACTCAGGATGAGGAACAAGCCAAAGACCCTGCAGATCCAATCCAAGCTGCTCAAGGTGGCACACTTCCTGTTTCCACTTCACCTATTCAAGCTGAGCAGATTAACTTGTCTAATCAAACTCCACCTCCAACTCAACATGTTGATGACTCAGCTCATGAAATCAATCAAAGTCCAGGTACCCATCAAGGTACTCAATCTGGCAGAGAGCCAACTCCTCCACCACCATCACACTCAATACCAGCCTCTGAGCCTAATGCTGATCAATTTGCATACTTGAATGCTACTGAGTCAGGACGCCGTGTCATCGCTTCTGCTCAGTCCTTGCTTCAAGATTTAAACACTCCTCAAGCTGATGAACACCAATCCACTCAAGCTGAGTCCTCTCAACTATCAGGTATTACTCAGCTTCTAAATGAACTTCGAGGCCTTAAGGATCTGGTCAGTATTATTACTACGATTCAAACTCAGCAACCCAATCAAGGCCAGATAAACAAACTGACTGAACTGATGCTGACAATGGCAACCCATATGAATTCGCTTGAAGGCACAATTCACCAACTGTCAGAAGTCAATCCAGGGTATGCCACTTCCACTGAGCTTCAAAGATATTTTGCTAAGCTAACTGCGGAACTAACCACATCTAGCGCAACTGCCAATCCTGAGTATGCTACCTCTGCTGAGTTGCAAGACTGCTTTACCAAGCTGAATGCTGAGCTGACCAATACGCGTGAATTGGTATCTTCTACTTCTCAGTGCACCATCGACCAATTAAGTGAAGCCGTGAGTCTCCTCAATGTCAACAAAGTCCAGATGGATGTTGACCCAGTCTCCAACAGTGAACTCTTGAGCTTTTCACAAGCTATAATGAAGGCAATGCGCATCAACAATGCTCAACGCATATTTTATGATTCTGCCTTGCTAAAGCTGTACCATCAATCCTTTGGTCAGATCACCAGCTCGCTCACCTGGCTGAGCAAGTCCCATGAATGCCTCCTTAGCATGATCAACAGCTCCCTTCGGGTTCCTAGGCATGTCCAGGACGATAGTGTACCAGTAATTGATGGTTTGGGTGAAAGCACTAAGAAGCTTCAGCGCTACTCTCATTATCTCTCCACTGCTGCTCGGAATGAAACCTTCCTTTATAAGCCAGATGATGGCAAAACGGGGGAGACTAGTCAAGGAGGAACTCAGCCTGCTGGTAATGTTTCTGGAAGCAAAGAGAAAGGCAAAGGAATTGCTCATGCTGACCACCAAGCTCAGAAGAAGAAGAAGTAGAACTAGATGTAGTCTAGTCTAAGTAAATGTTGTTTGTTTAGAACTTGCATAGAAACATTTATATGTCCTGGTTGGCTTTATCTTTTTGCTTAAATCTATGTCAAGTACAATTTCCTCAAACCGGTCGATAAAATTGAACAAAAAAATTAAGAAGTAAAAAATTACTCAGTATACATTAACTCTAAAACACTTAGGTAATAAACTGAGTATCAACATACTTCTAATATTTTTGAAAAACTGACTTAAATCCAAACAAGCTCAAATCTAAAACTAAGTCAGTATACACAAATGTCTCAAGTCTAATTCAATTAGATCTTGGAAGGTTTAGAATTAAGTTAAGACAATATGTGCAACCCTTACGGGGGAGTAATTTTAAAAATAAATCAATCATGGGGCAACTTATAACTGAGTTCCGTAATTATGTATTTTGCCAACATCAAAATGGGGGAGTTTGTTGAAACACCTTTCCACAAGATTTTGATTTGACAAAATCATCCATGATTAAGAGGCAATTAAATTTAAATGCTTTGGTTTAATTATACTAATGTGTTTGTTCAATATTTAGTGCAAGAATATATATATAAAGTAAGACAGGACAGAAGTCAGCATAAGCAAAGCTGAGTGGAACGGAACTCAGCATGACAGAATGGAAGCCGAATGGAGTAGAACTCCGTATCAGAAGTTTTAGTCTAAGATGCCAGATCGAAGCTGACTAAAACAAAAGACTTATTCGGCAGCGTATAAACAGAACGGAGCTAACCACGAAGCAACTCAGTATAGAAGTTGAACATTCGAGGATAACGAATGAAGCTGAGTCACAATCAGGACAGCATGAAGGACCCGTTCACTAAAGGACAAAGTCTGCCAATCTTCTGCACCAATAATTGGAACCTCGAAGACACACAAAAGACTAAGTCCAAGAGACATGGGTCATTGGATTATTGGTAAAAGACAACTGGCACAAAAAGACAAGCCAGACGCAAGAAGACAAACCTGACGCCTGAAGAAAACAGAGAAAGGGAATGGCGGAACAGTCTGAAGCTGACCAGAAATTGTTCCCCAAAAGAGCCGTTTTGGTGTTAACGGTAACAACAATTCAAACGATCCAAATCTGCAATTTCCTTCTATAAAAGGACAATGAAGAACCTTGGATCATTACTGAAGCATCAAGAGAAAAATACAAAGAGAGAAAATCTTGAAAGCACTCAAATACAAAAAGATCTTAGACCAATTTTTCTATTCTCTGTGTAAATGCTAGATTGATTGTTGTGTAATCATCTAAAGTGTTCTTTAGTTTAAAAAGAACAAGTTCGTGATCAATAGGAATATTGAGAGTGATAAGCTGAGTGACTTGGTTGTAAGCATTCAGTGATAGAGAAATCTAGGTGCTGGGTTGTAGCACTTAGTAGGAGTTGAGTAGACGAATAGAGGAAGGTACTCTTGCATATTCAACTGCCTTGTAATTGGTTTGTGCTCTACCGTGAAAGAGCTCAGTATTGGATTCAAAAAGCCCGGAGGACTCTGGGGACTGGACGTAGGCAGAGAGGCCGAACCAGGATAAGTGATACTGAGTAATCTCTGAACTTTCTCTTATATTGCATGTGTTGTTTGCTATATTTACTCAGCATATAAATTGCCTAAGCTGACCTTGAGTAAATAAGTGGTGCTGAGTTAGAAGCTGACCTCTAAGAGTGTCAATTCTCAACTCACAAGAAAACAACTGTAGTCAACATCTGACTAAAGCTGTCTTGAAACATATCTCACCAAGCTGACCAAAAGCTGAGTTAATAAACTCTCAAAATAACTTCCAGTCAGCTTAATTAAAACGCGAAAAAAATTGTATTAGTTCCTAACCCCCCCTTTGGAACTAATTACTAGGGACCAACACTCATCACTGTCACTCCATGTGGCCACCATCGCCTTTCTACTTCCCTTCTTTTCTTTTTTCAAGGTAGGACAGCTTGATTTGATGTGCCCAGCTTGATGGCATTCAAAGCAAGTAACGGGCTTTGAGCTGTCTTTCTTGTGTCTGTTGTCGCTAGACTCAACTTTGAATTTATAACTTCTTTTGAATGGCTTTTTTGCTGTACTTGTCATTTTTCCTAAACAACTTCTTCATCTTCCTGTTAAATATGGCCATCTCCTCATCATCTGATGAGTCAGCTTCGGTTGAGTCAGCTTTCATGACAAGAGATTTTTGCTTCTTGTCCTCAGTTTTTTCTTTGGCCTCAAAATTTTTCATGGAGATCTCATGGGTCAGCAGAGATCCGATGAGCTCATCATACTTGTACGTGGTCAGGTCCTGAGCTTCTTCAACAACTATCTTCTTGGCTTGCCAGCTCTTGGGGAGACTTCTTAGAATCTTCTTCACTTGTTCTTCTTCAGTGAAGTTCTTGCTGAGTCTTTTGAGCTCATTGATAATGTTAGTGAATCTTGCATTCATCTCAGAAATATCTTCATTATCATTCATCTCGAACAGCTCATACAGCCGCATATGTTGATTCACTTTGGATTCTTTGACCTTGCTGGTTCCTTCATAGGTCACCTCCAGCTTTTTCCAGATTTCTTATGCTGACTCACAACCTGAAATCTTATTGTACTCTGCAGCATCTAAAGCACAGTGAAGCATGTTTATAGCCGAAGCATTATTTTGTAATTTTTTAAGGTCATCTTCTGACCACTTAGCCTCGCTTTTGATAGTTTTTACACCGTCAATGGTTTCATAGGGAACAAACGGGGCTTGGACTATAGCTAGCCATGTGCTCATATTTGTTGCCTGAATGAAGTTTTTCATCTTGTTCTTCCAAAATGTATGATTGGATCCAAAGAATAGAGGATGCCGACTAATAGATAATCCCTCAGGGAGTATCTGGGTTGTTTGATTTCCTAGAAGGAAACGAGTGTTGTTCTCAGCCTTTACAGGGGTCAGCTCAAGATAGTTTTATCTTGAATAGTGAGCTGTTAGCTCTGATACCACTTGTTGGTCCCATGTAACGTGATAGGATTAGTTCCAAGGGGGGGTTAGGAACTAATATAACTTTTTCGCTTAATAATGCTGACTTAATTGAATGTTTGATAATTTAACTTAGTTTCAGGTCAGCAAGGCTGAGTGTGATGTGAGACAGCTTTAATCAGATACTAACTAGAGTTGTTTCAGTTGTGAGTTGGGAAGTAACACTTAAGTCAGTTTCCAACTCAGCACTCAGATTACTCAGCTTCAGCTTGTACAAATTATTTACTGAGTAATTTTAAGCAAGAAACATATATATATATATATATATATATATATATATATATCAGCAGACTTGTCCTGGTTCGGCCTCTCCGCCTACGTCCAGTCCCTGGAATCCCTCCGAGCTTTTTCAATCCTCTACTGAGCTCTTTAAAGGTAGAGCACAAACCTTTTACAATAGCAACTGAGTATGCAAGAGTACCGTCCTCTATTCGTCTACTCAATCCTATCTACCACTGAATACTATAACCGAGTACTCAGCTTCTCTCTACCACTGAGTACTTTAACCGAGTACTCAGCTTTTCTAACCTTTTACAAATGATACAAGAATTTGTTCTCACTAAATGAAGAACACTTTAGATGAATAAAATCACTCTAGACTTTTACAAAGTGATTGGAGTTTGGTGTAAGAGCTTGCTTTTTTCTTTTCAGACAGCTTCTATTTTGGATTTTCACTTCGTGAAGATTTTCTTTTTCTGTCTGTATGTAGTTCTGTTGTATATGATCTAAGTGATGATTTGGCCTTTTTATAGCAGTCTTGTGGCTTCAATGATTTGAATTCCGACATAGCCGTTGTGGGAAAACGGTCTTCTTCGTCATCACGTGGTCAGCTTCCAGAGCTGCAGGCCAATCCTATCTTCTGTTTTGGACAGGTGCCAGGTTTGTCTTCTTACGTCAGATTTGTCTTATAGCAAAAGTCAGATGGTCCATGCGTCTCGAAAAGGTCCTTAGGATGGATTTTCGAGGCTTCTGATTTGTTTCAGACATTTGTCAGATCTTGTCTTCCAAGTTGACGGATCATTGACGCTGACTTGATTGTTACTCAACGGCTTCGCCTTCAAGCTTTTCTGAAGAAGACATTTCTTTCGCAAGGCTGAATTGCATTCCACTCAGCTTCTGTTGTGTGAGTTGCTTATGCTGACTTTGTTCTGTCTTTCTTTTATAGACTCTTAGTTCCTGTTCTCATTAGTTAACTTACTCAACATTGAACACACACATTAGTGCAATTAAACCAAAGCACTTAAATTTAATTGTTTAATTATGGGATTAATAATTTTGTCAAATCAAAATCATGTGGAAAGATGTTTCAACAATACGATCCCTCAACCCGAAGTTATTCATCTTTCAAATTTTTTCATGTGATTTATGTGAGAAGTGTTGAAACACATTTCCACACTAATTTTGATTTGACAAATTCATTTAAATTAGAATTAAAATCCCTAAGATAAATTCTCAATAGATTAAATTTAAAAGCTTTGATTTATTATTACTAATGTGTTTGTTGAGTGTTTTGGATGAATTAAATTATAAGTGCAAAGGAAATTTAAGATAAAGCCCAAAGCTATAAGCTAAGTCAAGGCCCAAGAAAGCAAAGAAGAAAGTCAAACGGATCAAAGGCTTTTGGATCCACTCAGCCCAGCAGGAAGAAGGATCCAGAAGAAATGCCAATGCCTTCACAACGAAGCTACAGACTTCGAAGAGCAAAAGAGATAGCAGACAAGGCAAAAAGTTGACTCTATATCTTGCAGACAAATGCTATCCAATTGAGGAAAGATTCAGACGCAACAGATGAACTGTCGACGTGCTAAGTAAAGCAACTGAATCACTGATCAACGAGACAGAGAAGACTTCGTTCCTGTTGGTCGTGGCATTGAGCACTGAGGATGAAAGGGACAACAGAGTCGTTTCCCTCCAATGGTTATTTCGAAATTCGAAATGACTGATGGCTTGAAGTGTCACTATAAAAGGCCAGTCATTTGCTTCATTGGAACTTGATCTTCAACAAACAAAAGCTCTGAGCAAATTTATACTTGAGGTTTCCTCTGAAAGCAAAGCAAAGACATGTTTACACAAACTCTTATTCTTCTGTGTAATCAATAGATTAGATCATTCAAGTGTTATTTGTTTTAGAACAAAAACCTTATCAATCACTAAATTTAGTTAGGAGACTCTGAGTTGCTCGTTATTTAGCAATTAGAGTTGAATAGTGCTGAGTGTAGGTATATAGAGGACGGTACTTTGTAACTGCTCATTGACTATTGTAAAGGGTTTGTGCTCTACCCAAAAGAGCTCAATAGTGGATTAAAGCTTGGAAAAGGAATTCTGGGGACTGGATGTAGGCAGGAGGCCGAACCAGGATAAACTGCTGAGTAACATTTTCTATCCCTTATCTCCTATATCTGCTTGCTTTTATTTATGGCTAAGAAAATGTTTTGACTTAAGCCTGCTGAGTTGCTTGATCTAGTGTTGAGTTCAGGAATAGACTTCTAAGTGTTATTTCCTGAATCAACATCAAAAACGACTTTAGTTGTTGAGCTGTCTCTGAGTGCACTCGGTATCATTGTACTAACTAACTTGTGTAAGAAAATACAACTCACAATTTAAACAAGTCAACCTAAAATCTTAAAATTTTAAATAGTTCCTTTAACCCCGCCTTAGGAACTTATTCTCATAACACAAGGGACCAACAAGAAGAGTGCATGCTAGTGGTCCATGGATGTTTGACAACAAGATCCTGATTGTACATCAAATGAGGAGAATAAGACGACCAACTAGAGATGGGAATTTCGCTACGAAAGAATCAAAAAAATTTGTTTTGTGTGTGGTTTTTTAGACCATATAGATTTCTCATGTCCAAAAGTTTATGATTCGATTGATGAAGAAGTTGAAAAACTCTATGGCTCTCATATGATTGTTCAGACCGGAAGGAAGCAATCCAACAAAGGTGCAAAATGGCTGGTTATTGAGGTGCGGTCAGACATCAGCAGCAGTGATCAGGGAGTGGTGGTGGAACGTTGTGGTAAGATCCAAAAGAAAACTCTCATATTTAGTTGCATTAATGATGGGACTAATAATGACATTAATAGAATAATTAATATGACAGTTGATTATGAAGGAGGAGTAAATCATGGATCAGTTGATTATGCTTTAGCTAGATCTTCTCATTACTTGTCAGAATTTGTGGAGTGAGGTATTGTTCCGCCAGATTTTATTTTACATTCCTTATACGTTGATTCTGTTAAATGAAACTTATTTTTCTTAAAAAGATTTTATGGTATTTAGATATGAAATTTCAATAATTATAATTTAATATATTAATGATTTCAAATTTAAAGAAATAACTTAGCTTGGAAGCTAGTAATGACTATAGGAGTATCCTAAGGATAAGATAAAATGTCAAATAATAAAATTAATAATATCTTATCCACCTTATAATTAACTTTTGATGTCATATAGTATTTTTTTCCTTTTTGACCTCCAATTAAGTAGAATGAAGATAGTATATATTTCTCTTTTTTAGAACATGCTTTATTTATATATGTAATTTTAAAGATGGTAGTTGAGCTAAAGGTTGTCTATCATATGATGCATATGGTCTTAATTCAATTTGTCCTTTAAATAACCCAAAAAGCTTACCATTTTTAAAGAAGGAGTAGCCATATGTTGATGTATTTTTAGCAAGTGGGATGCAAATCTTTTTATAAACATCCAAAAAAAAGCTTGTATTAAAGGTAATTAATGACTAAAGCTTGTCTATATTATCCATTTCACTTACTTTACACCATGGATTACATCTCAAATTAAAAGGGCATATTCTTCTCCCTTTCTCAAATTGTTTAAATGTGACTTTTGTTTGAGATAAGGTACTATACTAATTTGCCATTAACATTTTGGGGAAAGTGTATATATACTCTTAACGTAAAACTGCAGTAATTTTTGGACCTAGATAATAGTATAATGAAACCTTCATAAATTAATACTCAATAAAATAAGAATATCTTTAAAATAATAATTTTTTATAGTCCCGACTTGTACCAGTTCAAAAAATGATCAATTTTAATAAATTAATAAGATAATAATTTTTTGGAACAATCTTTTATAAATACATTGTTTTATTATCTCTATAAATTAATAATTTGTCAAATACATATGCCAAGTATATATAAATATATACTTAGGATAATTTAGCAAAATATGACTCTATAGTTCTTTGTTTTTTCTTGAAATTTAAATCTAGTTGAATTTCATCTCTAACTATTCTCAGTGAATTCAAAAGTTCTGGTGTACTCTTGTCAAATTGTAACAAAAAAAATTGTAAGGAGTTGTTGATGCTATGATTGATTCCTTTCTTGTGACTGGTTCCAAAAATATCGAATCATCATCAGGTTTATCACTTTATGAATTAATAATTAATAATTTATTAATTACTTAATATCTCTATCAATTAATAAAATTTTATGGTCCCAATATTATTAATCTATAAAGGTTTTACTGTATATGAAACAATTATAGATCAAGATAATAATACTTTTAAACTGAAACACTTACCTAAATCCAAAGATATAAGCATAGAGCGCATGAGTATTGACGAACCCTTGTTTTGGGTACACTTTTATTTTTATTTGTGGGTGCTAATAAGATGTGCAATTTTTATTTTTTTATTTTTATGAAAGATGTAGTTTTAGTTTAGGTAGGATCTTTCACTTTTTGGGTCAAAACTTGTGAAATTTCATAATCCGAGGATACAATTTTACAATTTGTATTTTTTTTTTTTTTTTTAAGTTTTGAAAAAGAAAGGGGTTAATTTTGTAGAATTCATGCACGTTTTTAGTTAGTAGGATGGGCCTACATTCCGCCTAAAGAGGCCTTGGTCCCGCCGTGTGATTTGTTTTCGGTGATGTATATTGTGTATGATGTTTTTTTTTTTTTTAAGAAAAATAAAAATAAATTTTGTGTTTTGTGGATTTGTAATATTGACACGTACCTTAATGATCAAATGAATTTGGTTATTCACCGTTAGATAGAGACTTATTAAATTTAAGTTGTAGGATGCTTTGAATCTTCATCCTAAGATTTTAATAAACCTAGATCTAACGGTGAATGACCAAATAATACATGATCATTAAGGTGCATGTGATCAAAACCGCATAAAGATATATGATATTTTGAGGGTGCGTGTTTTAATGAAGTTAGTAAAAATAAATAAATCTGATTTACACTATTTGTAACATTATTAAATGATGTCTCATGACATCATCTTATATTATCAAATCAATATGTGACATTATTTTTTTTAATGAAAATAGAGAGCCTTTCAATAAATCGAACCGGACAATTTGTCCTGTTCAAGAACCAAAGTTAGCCATAAAGGTGTTACAAAAACACAAGACGAATTAGCATTGGAGTGCCTAGCAACTAAGTGAGCAGCCCCATTCGCTAATCTTTAAACATATGATACAGAGAAATCACGGTTTTCTAAAAGTAAAAATTTGCAATCCTGAATAATAGAACCAAAGTCCGATAAGTCATTCTGTTGTTTACCAATTGCATTAACCATGTTCAGCGCGTCTGACTCAAACTCAACTTTTGCCCACTGGTTTGTAGTCGCCCAAAGGAGGCTGTCTCTCAAAGCTAACGCTTCGATCATTAATGGCCTAAACAGACCCTCTCGTGCTATGCTGTTATAACACAAAAAGATACCTGTATCATCCCGTGCTAAGGCTCTAGTGCCCCTTGTGTCAGGCTCTCTATGCGCCATCAACGTTACATTTCAAGTATCCTGTGCGTGGACGACGCCACTTTCGTTCTTGCTAGTGTTGCGCTACAAAAGATAGATCCGTTGATGTGATGTGATAGGGGTATTTTACCCCTATCTTTTAGCGTGATTTACGGTTTAGTTTTAGATGAAATAAATAAGTTTGATTACAAAAATAGAGTGTTTTAATAAAATAACAAAATAAAAATAAATTCCGCGCTTTCAGTTAATTTTTCTTGTTTTTGAGTGATTTAGGAAATAAAAACATCAAGCTAACTCGACCCCCAAGATTTGTATTTCAGGTACGAGCAAGGAGTGAAAATCCACTCAATACGCGAGGCGTATTTCCCTTCACGCGAGGCGTGAAACATGGAGTCAGAAATAATTGTCCTATCCATGAGCACCATGTGGAATCTAGTCAGCATACGCGAGGCGTATGCCAACCTACGCAAGGCGTATGACACATGTCAGAAATGATAAGCCCAATCCTGAAAGTCAGACTGCATTGTCTCCTAGGTCAACTATCGGTACGCGAGGCGTGTTTTGGGATACGCAGGGCGTACATGGTGTAATTCAAGCAATAAAACGCCAGGAGCTCAAACACGCGCGGCGTATATCACTTTACGCGGGGCGTGTTTGAGACAACAAAATCCGGAATTGATCTACATGCAGGAGATTTCTGACGGAATGGGCACACACGCAGGGCGTATACCACCATACGCGGGGCGTATTATGGGATTTCTGCACAAAATTATGTTCCTCCATGCTTGCACCTTGTGGAATTACAGTCTTGCCCCTGGCTTGATCTATAAATAAGAGTGACTAGCACTCATTTAGGGACCTTCTACCTTCTATCACTTAACATACCTTGTATCATATATTTCTTCTTATATACTTTTGTAGATAGAGATTTTGATATATAATTTTAGATTCAGTTTTTATGTAATAAAACTCTCCCACCTTAAGAGCTTGTTCGTTCATTCCGGCATTTCCTCGTAGTTCCGTTCCACTTTCGTTCACCAAGCTCGAGAGTTCCACCTCCAAGACCTAAGAGACGGCCTTGAGTCCGGTTAGCTAGTTCCGAGGGCCGATTCTTCCCTCTTTACTTGCTAATTAGCTTGATCTCATCCTATGTACTAGGCTTGGTTGTATTCTATATTTTTATTCTCCACACTTATAATTTATGATTTGCAATTTCCGTTTCTATATACGTGTTGATGTTTATTGCTTGTTTTGATACTCGTAATTGATTATTGTGTAGGGGAACGCGATTTCCGGCGCCATTCGGGCTATCTTTAGAGATTCATATAGGTGTTGCCTTACCGGAAGTGACGCACCGGAAACCGTAGGAATTGACACATCACGGAACTTACGGGCCCTAGTTTCTGATCCCCAGCATTAGACACGCCTTGACTAGGAACCACATAGTCTAAGTACTTCACGGGTCGGTCGAACTACACGTAGTCGTCTCTGCAAGAGTAAATCGTCAATCGAATATATTCGGAGTTATTGCATATTATATTTATAACTTATCGTCACTCATATCATTCCTTGGAGTTTTCCGTTACATAAATCTGTCTCACCAATAGGTTAGGAGTAGTTTGTAGTTGTGTCTCACACCAACTCAAAGTATTCACCGCTTAGATAACGTATAAAACCGAGTCGTCTAATACTTGTAGTTATAAATCCCGTGGATTCGATACCCGGTCTTAACCGGATTATTACTTGATACGACGGGGTACACTTGCCCCTAAGTAGTGACGTCTAGAAGAGTTAGAGCGCTTAAAAGATCACATCCATATTCGTAGCACGATCATCGTAATATACATTTTATCGTAGAAAAGCTCTACACCTAGATTTTACGTTATCAAGTTTTTGGCGCCGTTGCCGGGGATTTATAATTCCTTGCAATATTAGACAAAAGCGTTTTATTGTTAGTCTAAGCATTTGTAGATATTATTCTCTTTTTGTGAATAATTTAATTTATTTCTTGTTGTTACTAATGATTTTTTCCATGGTATGATGCCTCATATTCGTCATATGTGGGATAACCGCATGGATGGCGAATGCCCACACCAACACTCAACCTCGCAATTCGATGTGGTAATCTCTATACTTAAAGATATTCATGAAGGATTATCTAACACTGAGACATATTTCAGGGATTTGGAAAATCTATTGGCCAGATTGAAGTCCCCTCTTGATTCCGCCGCGGACGAATCTATTAGCAATCAGCTAAGTTTTACCAAACAAGTTCACACAGTTCGCTAGTCAAATCATCTAACAGCTAATTGTCAAACAAAGTCTTCATCTATTTAAGAATGTTAGCATGTCACTGATATTTTTATACAAATTCCACAAATTAATGAGGTTGTTCGGACTCGAATCCTCGACCGTTTGATTCTAGAGGTTCTGATACTATATCATGGAATTTAAAATTCAAACTGATAGTTAAGACTCAATCATAGATCTTATATTAATCTTTTAACAAAGAGTTAACCCTCAATGCGGTAGAGAAATTTATGCAAATACTTACATATTTCTCTATCTATAAACCATAAAATAGTTTACTTAAACTACAAACTAAAGTACCAGAACAACTAAATAAAATCCGTAAATTCAAAAGAAAAAAAAAAGACCTTGTAAATTAAGACCATTACTTTTATTTTATGTTAAAAAAAGTTGAGCATGTAGTCTATATTTTTCAACTATATATTTTATCTTTTCTTATTTGAGTCCTTAAAATTGACCTAAAGATGATAACCAAGTTGGTGTGTCCCGAGTCTCTGAGCTAAAAAAAAAAAAAAAAAAACTTGAGGTAGCTAAGGTCAAATTGCATAAATCTAATTTTGTCTGTTACTACTTAAAAGTTTGATTGTGTAAAGCATGATGAAGTTGGTATATATCCTTAACCATTATTTACTAAATGATCCCTATATAATATTATACGACACAAAAGTTTAAAAGCATCATCGACATTTATAATTAGTTATTATATATATATATATATATATATATATATATATATATATATATATAAAAGACTCTATTAAGTATGGAATATTTCAGCCTAATCTACACTCTCACCCAACTAAATCAAAGATGCATGGAATTATTTATCAAAATACTATAATCATGTTTGGTAAATAGTTGTTAGCTGATTATATTAACTGTTAACTGATTTAACTAGCTGATTGTGTAAATTTGTTTGGTAAAACTTGTCTGATTGCTAATGACTGATTATGTAAAATGACAAATAAGGATATGGTAAAATCTTTATTTGGGTTAAACGGTAGTAATTAGGAGTAAGAATGTCCTTCAAAAGAGATGGAGCAATAAGCTAATTGAAAAAACTCTCAAAACCAGTTTTTTCTAAATTAGCATTTTGGACCTAATGAGCTATTTCAAATTTCTCTTTACCAAACACCATTATTAGAGGTTTGACTAATCATAACCTCTAAAGTGGCTCAACCTCTAATTTTATTCCAAAAAACTCTTTACCAAACATGCCTATATCTAACTGATAAGGAATGGGTTATTTTACTAAAGATATATATATGAAAGAGTTCTTCATAGGTAAACTCATGGACGATGACTGAAAAGCTATGATTAAATGACATAGAATCAGTGGCGGAACTAGGGGTGGGTTAGCATGGGCTGGAGCCCCGGCAAGTCACGAAAATTGGTGGAAAATAATATCTGAGGAGACCCCTAATTCTGATGGAAGAAATTGCAGCGCATAGCATGGTGATCGTATAGCGACTAGGTTGAAAAAGAACTGAATAACTTTTTTTTATTTCCGCTTGAAATAATTGAAATGATGTCATGGATATAGACTATACAAATATGGATAGTTATTTGATTGAAACCGTGCCGTTTCAATTAATTAAAATAGAAAGAAAGAAAGAAATAAAAAGAATATGTTATGTTACTCAGTTGCAAATCTGTCATACCCTGTAGATTCTCACATTGAGATAAGATTCCATCCATGAACTTCATTCCTAATATCAAGTCCTAATTTTTCCACTTCTAACCTTCTCTAATTTGTAAGTTTATCTTTTATCTTACAATTACATGCTTATCGGTTCCCAATTTTATCTTCTTTTTTTCTCTCCTGATTTTGTTATTTGAATGTTATGTTCCATACATTTTTATTAGAGATGCTTTCAGTTGAGCCTCACGATATAGCTCGGGTCTACTTCTCATCATTCTCATGTAGAATACACTTTTGTTTATTCATTGCTTCATATATTCTCTATTATATCGTTGTTCAAATAACGCTACCAAGTAAAATTCGTAAACAAATAAAGGAAGAGTTTCATAACAGTTCACGAACAAAATATTAAGCACAACTCAAATTCAAATTCGTCAATTTTTTAACAAATCGAGAGAAAATAGATTAAAGTTGGACTCAAATACTCAGAGCAATCTGAATTTAGTGTTTCATTGTCTCTCACTTTGAACACAGGATTTTAGAAAGTGAGTGTGTTAATTTTGAGGAGTCACCAAAATTACATATTTCAGAATAATATTGTCGGCATAACCTTTGATACAGAGGGTTTGTATGCATTGTAGACATTCCACTTCTGCATGTGATCAGATCATCATTCTATATCTACTTTTTCTTATTATTTATTATTATTATTATTTTGGTTACACTAGCTACCTATTTTATTAATTATAACTATGTATATTCATACGTGTAGTTTTCTGTTTTTAGCATGGTCAGCCACTAATTTTGGAGTGCTAAAGCTGCATATTCATTCTTCTGTTATGATCTTATCCTTTTCCAACTAATATTACTTTTCAATATCCAACTTTATTTTGATTCCTTCTTTCTTATTAATCCATACCCACACATTAAATTTAAATTACTACTCCTGTTTACTTTCTTTGACTAATAATTAATCAGATTATTATTTATCTATGAAGCACTGCAGTGGCGAATCCAGGATTTGAGGAGGGACAAAATTCTACGTAAAAAGAATTTAGACAAAAAATGTAAAATTGTTCAATTTTTAGTGAAGAAAAATGCAAAATCGTTCAATTATCATGCATTATTTTCATGATTTTTTTTATAAAAAACGTAAATTATAACGTTTCCGACACGTAATCATCCATTTCCGGGATTCTCGGGTTGTTACGCATAACGTTTTGGGTCAGGTGCAATTTTACCCCTAACATCTAAAATGGTGCAATTTTACCCATAATGTTTGTAGCCAAGAGCAATTTTATCCCTAACGTTGATAAATTGGATCAATTTCAGACACTATTATAAAATACAGTCATTTTTTTTCTTTATTTTGCACCAATTGCATATCAATTTTGTAATTTTGCACCAATTTTACCCCCTAACGTTGATAAATTGAATCAATTTCAGACACTATTATTCATGACCGATAAGACAGTTTGATGAATTATTTCTCAAATTGACCCAATTTATCAACGTTAGGGGTAAAATTGCTCTTGGCTTCCAACATTAGCGATAAAATTGTACAATTTTAGACGTTAGGGATAAAATTGCTCCTGACCCAAAATGTTAGAAGTACTTTTACACTTTAACCTTATTTTTGGACTAAATTTTTTTTTTAATGGGATAAAAGGGGGGGCGAATGCCCCCTTTGACCCCTCTACATCCGCCTCTGCTCAGGTGTTGATATGGATACTGGTGCGGATGCAGGTATTTTTAAACAATATGAGACATGGGTGCGGTGGAACATGACAAATTTCTATATATATATATAACATAAATAACATTATTTTTATTGAAATACGGACTCAGGCCAACGGAAATCCCAACCAGGTTGGCACCCTCGAAAAGGTAAAGAACCAAATATATAAAAGAAAAGATAAAAATACATAAATCATAGTCCAATTATTTTCCAATCATACTTGTCCTTAACACTCGTTTTCCTTCAACTGCCTTTAGTTTATGATAAGAGATAGGTGAAGGAAGATAATTTCTTATCCTATCTGCTTTAAATTTCTGCTTGGCTCCTTATCCAAGAGGGATAACCTCTTGGTTTCTTTTTTTTTTTTAATCTGGACATGGCAGGGACACGGTGGGACATGTTTTTTTGCCGTGTCGGGTGCAAGTCTGACCGTGTCCAAAGAGTTCGAGACCGCACTCCGACCTCTCGGAAGAGTCCGTGCTTCATAGTTATTTATAATTTCAAAAGTAGGTCGGTAGGTGTAGTGAGTTTCTTGCTTGTGACTGGGACGTTCAGATTGTTCATACGTACTGATATAGGAAGCGCACATTAGATTGGATGACAAACATTAGAAGATATTTGTCCTTGGATTATTAAGAGTATGATGTACCTCATGCAGAGCGGATAAAGAGGCCCAAGGGGCCCAGTCCCTCCATCCGCCGTACCACCATGACCACGACTAGTTTCACCATCTGTCTCTATAAAATTTAAGGTTGCGGTGGTTCAGATCCCTCTCTCCACAAAATTTAAGGTTTTATCACAGTGTAGTTTCAATGAAGTTTCTTTAGAGCATACAAAGTTTGAAATGAGGTTGACCAACTTCCTATTCTGTCTGATTATGAATATATATGTCGACGTGGGATCCAATATACATGATCTGGAAAGGTATAGATATGATAAGCATATTCTGCTATCATGCATTAATTAATTAATTAATTAGAATAGAATTAAGGATGGATACATTGAAAAGAAAAATAAGGAAATTGGGGTAAACTTTATTGAAATTAGAGTCTGAGATTTTGTAAAGCCATGAAATTAGTCCACTTGAAAAGCCTTCAAATATTGCACATGCTCCTCACTTTTCTTTCTTCACTACCCCTAGCCATGTGCTTCATCAATCATAATTTCAAAATAAAAGAAAAAGGTCATGGAAATTTACATATAACGTTTGAATTTTACTCTCTAACTTCTTTTTTAGAAATTTCATGTGTCTCTAATGCAAAAAAAAAAAAAAAAAAAAATAGTACAATTTTGTCTTTTAACCTATCAAACTTTTAGCAGTTACAGATTCAAATAACAGTATATACTATATAGAGTAATATTGGGTCTAGGTAACAGATTTTCATAAAACAAAACTTTTATTTGGGGGCAGGAGGCATAATTATTGGATATTTCGGACCAGTGGCGGAGCCTGAGCTCAAAGTCCGGAGGGGCTCCATTGTATGAAGATTTTTTTTTTCTTAATAAAGACTTAAGGTTTTGATTCATAGTAGTCAAATCAAAATTTTCAAATTTTTTATAATATAAGAGTAAATTTGATCATAATTGGAAACATTAAGGTACAAAACAACTGAGGTTCAATATAAAGTAAGGATAAGGTGCAAAAATACTCTTATGTTTACATCTAAGAACAATTTTACCCCTAACGTATAAAATGCTGCAATTTTAACCTTAAAGTTGGCAGCCAAGAGCAATTTTATCCCTAACATTGACAAGTTTGGTCAATTTGAGAAATTATTCATCAAATTGTCTTCTCGGTCATGAATTTTGTAACTAAAAAAATACAATTAAAAATAATAAAGGAGAATGAGGTTAATAATGATTAAAAATGATACTTAATATTGATATTTTTAAAGGAGCATGAGGTTTAAGGGAAAAAATTAAAATGAGATAAAAAGTGAAGAGAGAGATTCAAACATAGGACTAATTGAATGTAGAGATTCCTTTAATTATCACTACAACCAACTATGCAATCTTAATTTTATGTCATATAATCACATTCTACATTATACCTACTAATTTTAACTATTTTGGAAGCTGCTCAGGGCTGAACCACTTTCGTCAAGGGTGTTCCGGAGGGTCGGAGGGTCGGGAGACCCTCCCCTACCCCCCTAGCTCTGCCCCTGTTTCGGACAGATAATCTTGATGAGAACTAATCCGATTAGATCCGACCAATTTATTATATTAAAAATAAGAAAAAAATTGAATAAAACAATATAGATATCATACGAATATAAAATTTGGAAAAGAGAACACGTGGAGTCACCATAATAAAGTTGTTCAATACAACCATGTCTTCTTCAAGGTCTTGGCTTGGAAAGTCTCATTGACTCTGTCAATGATCCACTCATTACAACAATCACGCACAGTCTTGTTCATCAAAAGAGCTTAAGGGGTATCAAGCCTCAAATAGGGGTGTTCATGGATAAAAACCAATCCAATCCAATAAAGGGAAGAATCCATGGATTGGTTGTAAATAACCAATCCAATCCATAGATACTCCGTAGAGTTGGATTGAATTGGTTTTGGTTTGGATTGGTTATTAACCACCAATCCAAAGATCAATTTTATCCAAACTTATTTTTTTTAGCAAGATTAAATAATCCAATCAATTTTATTTAAATATATGTCATATCCAATTTTTTGGATAATATCATTTACAGAAAAAAGAGAAGAAAAAGTAAAAACAGAAAAAAGAGAAAAGGAATAGAGAACGTGAAAACGGAAAAAAATGTAACAAACGGAAAAAACGTGGAGAACTAAAAAAAACATGAAAAAATGAATTAGGCTGAAAACTGGCAAGCGAAAAAATTAGAAACATGAAAATGGAAAAAATGGAAAAAAAACACGTTGTTCTAAACTCTAGTATAATATAATTGCTACTCGTACATGTTTTTTTGAACGAACTACTTGTACATATTTTTTGAACGGACTACGTGTACATGTTTGACATAATTACACTAGTATCTTATTTTCTATAAATGACCACAATAAAAAAATGAGGTTGATTTCAGTTTAATTATAACTAATATATCTTCTTATTTTTCAAATTTAGACGACTTTAACATTTACCGAGTATTTTCCTTTTCTTTTTCTTATACTAAATTTTAAAGGTATTTCAAAATTGAACAATAATTAGTTAATTCGAATGAAAATTTCAATTTTAATTTGAATGTAAAATAAGATAATTGTTGTGTCAAACTTATGAAAGCAACAAATTCTTGGAAAACTATGAGTTTTGTGGACGTAACGATTAAAATTTTAAACCGAAATAGTTGACCGACATTATAGATTACACAAATCTTTCGTAACTAAGTGATCTTATTTACATTTATTATTTATGTTTTCCCCTTTTTTTTTGCTTTTTACGTTTTTCCGGTTTCTTCTTTTTTTCTGTTTTTCAGTTTTCTATGGTTTTCCGTTTTTCACAAACTATTTATTGAATCATTCCTCCAGCCATCAAAATCTCACCATTTTCTTTAAGGCTTAGTTTGGATTGGTTAATAACTGGTTAAATTAACCCATCCATATGAAATAATCCAATCTAATAAAACAAATAAATTAGTGAACCAGCTATTTTTAGGTTGGATTGGATTGGGTTGGGTCAAAACCGTTGGATTGGTTATTTTTTGAACACCTCAAATATATGAGCACACATTCACCTATCAAGATGTGATACGTAGCATGTCCTGCTTCTAAACGTATAACCGTCATTTACATCTCAATCACAATATAAATAGAGTAAGCACATGTATAAGAGTAGGATACTTCATTCATTTATTAAGCTTACAACTTTGATTTACTATTGTGTTTATCATCAAGTCTTCCCTCAAATCTGACTTAAGCATCGGAGCGGATTAGCTAGACTCCAACCGCTCATTAACTTTGTTTCTGTCCAATTGCAGGCTTACAGATGGACTTAAAGGATTCAACCACATCATATATAACTTTTAATTCTCCCCAAAAGAGATATATGTTATAGGAAACACTGACAATTCATCCAATTCTTATCTTTACTCTCTAACTTGTATTTCGTTCTTTTCTGTGAATCGAAATTAAGCTTTGCTTGGTAATCTACAAGCAATGATTGATCAAGGATTAATTGAGAATGAGTGCTCATCGTGATTTATGGGTGCTAAATTGATATTTTTTTAGTATTTTTACATAAAACTTAAAGTCTCGTTCACTGTTTTCATTGATTTCCGACGTTTTCCAGGGGACAGTGGTTTGCTCAACCCCCCCCCCCCCCCCCCCCCCAAACCCTCTTAGGTTCGTCCATGACTACAATAGGTATTTATGTTGTGAAACTATTTTACATAGTTCGTCAATTGCGTTTGATATGATTATGTAAAGATCCAGTCTAAAGTGGGAGGCGCGAGGTAGAAGGTATGAGCAAGGAGCGACCCTAAGGGATGACGATGGTATAAGAATGAACAGAATCTCACATCAAAAATGGAGAGAGGGTGACTGAGGTTTATTGGTAAGTTAACGCATTTTAAAGCAGCGAGGCTTAAGGTATTGGATTTGTGTTAATGATGCGGGCATCCAATTGACTAGACGAGATGAGAGGATTAGTGGAAGCAGGGCCGGCCTTGGGCATAGGCCCAAGGTGCGGCCGCCCAGGGTCCAAGGCTAAAAGGGGCCCAAAATTTTTAATTTTATTGAATATATATTATTTTTTTAGTTATAAATTTAGTTATAATACTCATTAGGTCTAAAATGATAGTTTTGGTCCAAAATGGGCCCAAATTTCTATTTTTAGATTTTTAAGTATATTTTTTTTTTAACTAAGGGCCCATTATCTTATTTTGCCTGGAGCCCCTAAAATGTCAGGACCGGCTCTGAGTGGAAGAAGTTGGGTCTAAGAGGCAACACATCAAAGCAAAGGAAATACCATTTTTGTGAAAATAGATCACACACGCCGTGTGGATGAGAGTTCAGAACCAATCCCCTATGTCGTGTGGACTATCACCTTCCCCGTTTGGACAATTTTGCCCATTTCATAAATTTTTTTCAAAACTGGAATTTTGGTTTTTTGAGAGAAATTTTTTTATGCCTAGACGGTCAGAAAAATGCAAAATCGACCAATTGTCATGAATTATTTTCATGATTTCTTAGATAAAAAACGTAAATTTTAATGTTTCCGACTCGTAATCAATCATTTTTGGGGTTCTCGAGTTGTCATGCATCAATTATTATCATAATTTCAATTATTATTGTTCGAGTTTGTGATTTTGAAAGAAATTAGAATAAGAATTTTTAGTTTTTGATTAAAATTATGAGAAGGGCAAAATAATATAAATAAAAATGGTGATAAATAAAATTGGGACGGTATTTAACAATCCACTCAAAAAAAATAATGTATTGGAAGTTGAAAAAAAGTATGAGAAAAAATAAATAACCAAATAAGTAGGAGTTGAAATTAAAACTTTCGAAGTCCGTGATGCCACTTAAATATAAAAAGTGTTCCGTCAAAAAAAAATATATATAAAAAGTGTCTTGGAAGTTGAAAATAGGTATGAGAAAAAGCAAAAATCAAATAAATATAAAATGTCTTGGAAGCTGAAAAAATATGAGAAAAAACAAAAAAAAAATGTCAGAAGTGCAAAAAAAATGTCAGAAGTGCAATTTGAACCCACGCCCTCTCACGAAGACCAGAACTTGAGTCTGGCGTCTTAGACCACTCGGCCATTCTGACTTGAGTGTTAATGCTCCACTAATTCAACTTATATACCTATTATACATTGGAATTTTCCATTATGCACACCGTTTAGTCAAGGAATAATAGAGTCGAAATGACATTTTTAGTCCTTCATACCGACAAAAAAAAATACATGAATTTTGAACATTTAATTTTACATTTAAAAAGTAAACAACGAATGACTGGTATACTTGATGACATGCAACTTTTAACAAATTTTCCTCTTATCAATGATAAAATTGTTAATCTTTGTTCAACATTCTCTTTAAAATGATATTAAAATTTTCTAATAAATACTAGATTTGCAAATTTTATATTTTAAAAGTTCATCTAGACATAAGGAAGAGTTAATTAAGTATCTTAGAATAAGTAAGAGTATCAGCGATAGAATACTCATGGTATTGTTATTCTCGTATCTTTAATAATTTATTACTGGAACTGTCCATCCTCTTCAATTACCTTAAAATATACATTCTGAATCGTATTCTCATCCTATATAATTTGCGATGTCTATATTTGTCAAGAATTAACAAATAATTGAAATAAATTACAAATACATTGAAACAAAAATAAAATTCTAAATAACTCAAATTAGCAAGAAAGTAAAAAACACTTTAATATCAAACAAATATATCAAAGAAGTACATGTGTCTTCTCGAGAGGAATGAGGAAGTGTGTCGCAAGGAGAGCCTTCAGATCAAGCATAGTCCTGATAAAATAATTGTCAAAACACGTGGACCAATGATAGAAGTTCTAAAAGCATTCTGAAAACGAGATCCTGATCTTGCGACGTGAATCACATAAGAAAATTCCCCTACATCACCGGACATCCATTGTTTAGAGGTTGACACATGTACACAATAGAAGCTAGGTTGTACAATTTAACCGACTGTCGCAATATTAAGTTAAATGGAGGACTAAATTGATAATAATATATTTAATTTGTATTATAATGAAATTTGTACATAACTAAGAATACAAATTTTGTATAAATCTCACCCCACTCACACACACCCCCTTTATTCTTACTTAAATTTGATGCACACATAATACAAACTCAAACATCTTATTTATACTAAACTATAATAATTTTGAACCACATATTGGCTGGTTGAATTTTTTTCCTAGCATCTTCTAAATGCAATTATTTATATAAATATCTAGATACTATAGATTAATCTAGAAACGCATGGTTATTGCTAGATTATTCCAATGAAGTCGGTGATGACTTTAATTCAATACAAAATTGTCTGTAGCACCCTATATATAGAAGTGATACCACACATCAAGGTATATACAAGAAGATATGAATTTGTGAAGAAACCAACAACTTATTTGACGGAAATCAAAAGTCCGAGGATAACTTCAAAACTTTACCGTAAATCAGGATGATCATCAAGAAGCGACTGCAATCTGTCGATAGTCAAAGTGGAAGGCTTCTCTTTAGTCTGAGGATAAGTTTTCTTCCCCTTATCAACTAATTTCTTCCCATCAAAGTTATCATCTTCTGAAGGCTTCTTAGGAGCCATAACTACAAACAAATGAAAAAGGAAAATCTCTAGAAAGACAAAATCACAAGAAACAGCAAAAGGCAGAGCTGATAAACAAGGAAAGAAAGAGGCTCACCTAACACCCTCTTCCTTTTATGCTGCTCGAGAAGTAAGTGAAATAATAAGTATCATCATTACTACAAGTAATATTCAGATAGCATTATACTGCTCCTGACACGTCCCTCAAAAAGCACAAAATTGCTACATGTAGTAAACAGAAATGAACCGCCACCAATTCGAAAGACGTCCAAAAGCACATAAAAACTTGTCTGACAATTGCATTTATGAGCAAACTACGCGACGAATAAATCAATCGTCAAGAGCTCGCATAACCTCCTTATGAGTTCCTTATTTCTAAAAAAAAGAACCCCAAAAATTATCAAAAATCGACACCCCCCCCCCTCCATCAACTTATTAGGAATCAACAAGTACAACGCTTCTCGAAGCCAATACTTTCTCATCCTAAAGAACGATAAATTAGACCCATGGTGAACATATGATATCATGTGAATATAAACTCACTGTGTGGCACTACGAAATCCGAACCAGCACCCGAAAAAAGAGAACATACAATGTTACCATAACAAAACTGGTCAATACGATTTCATATTAGGATCCTTGGCTCTAGAATTCTTAAGAGACGAGTCAATGATCCCTCTGTTGCAGCAACCACATTCGATCTCGTGAATCATGGATCTAGTGGGCTTAAGGGATATTAGGCCCGATATCTAGGCACACGTTCTCTTATCAATGGGTGACGCATATCACACCATGCTTCTAAACTCATAATTAACCTTCTTCTACAACTTGACCACAGTATAAATAGTATAAGCACAGTTCAATATACACTACTTCATTCATCCATTAAACTTACATCTTAGTTTTGATTTACCGTTGTGTCAATTCTCAAATCTTGCCTCGAATTGACCTAGTCATCGGAACGGGTAACTGGACAATGTCTCCATTTGACTTCATTTCTGTCTAATTACGAGTTTTTAAATGGACTTTTAAGATTCAACCACATCTATATCTATATGTATACAACAACAACAACAACAACAAAGCCTTAGTCCTGAAATGATTCGGGGTCGGCTAACATGAACCATCATATGAAACCGTGCAATCAAGTCGTGTTATCAACACAAATTCTCTCCCTCCACTCTGTTCTATCCACTACTATATCTATATCTATACGTGTACTTTCCAAAAATAGGTACCATTGGACAAATTTTAACCTTATTCCAAAAGAAATAGATAGAAGAGAAAAGGGTCCTAGAAATGAAGTGGCATCCACGCCATCACATAGATGGGGACATGGAAGAGCATCTACTTTGGTAATATGAAAAGTAAAGTGAAAGTAAAGTGGGTTTTTCAACTTTAAAAGGTTCCATAGGGAGGGACACATTGTCCGGCGGCAGAGCTATCAGCCCAATTATAATTGGATTCCTATTTTAAGCTAAACCCACTTTTACTCTTCACCTCCATTTTAATCAACATTATACTTTTTATTCCATTTTCCAATCATACATACATATGATTCTCTTTTACATTTTGCCTTATCTATAGACACACGTCGAATTTCAATACTCATCCTCACCAATTACCCTATCCTGACTGGGATGTCAACTAGCCAAACCGAGACCGGGTTTCTATAGGCTCGGCTCGGCTAAAAAATAGAGTAAAGTTGAGTTTGAAAATTTGGGTTTGGCTGGAATTCGAGAGAACTAAATATGTAGACTTGATTTGAGAACTGTTCGAGAATGGCTCGATTTGAGAACAACTCGCGAATGATTTTAAATGTACTAAAATATACCATTTTCTGTGAATATCGTACTTTTTCGAGCGGCAAAAATCCGGATAAAATGCAAAAGGGTGTCGATTTCAATGGACGTCATAGAGCTAAAATCTCTTTTCAACGAAAAATCCCGAGAAAACAAAACTGAATGCAAGTAACTTTGTTAAGCAAAAGGGGTTGAAACCATAACGACGAACTGGCTGTGCATTACTCACAGAAATTTCTAAACCATGACAATGAATATTGATTAAATCAGGAAAATTTCTAAACCATAACTTAATCAAGAAATTTCTAAACGGAATCCCGTAGTTTGTAAAATTTTACATTTGGGTTCACTCTGTCAGAATTTGACTGATAACGATCTCGAAATAAAAAAAAATTCTAGAGTTAAATTATATTTTAAACAACTTTAATTCTTCAACTTTTTGGATTTGAAGTCATTTAGGTGTTTTTTACAAGAAAAGCTTAATGTTTAGAGAGAAAAAACTCAAAAATAATGATTTTGAAAAATAAAAAATATGGGTTCATAGTAAATATGATATTAAACAACTTTAATTTTGAAAAATTTCATTTTGAGATCGTTATTGGTCAAATTTGATAAAATAAAAAAAAATACAGAATTTTACAACCACGAGATTGTGTTTGTAACACAAAGAATCTACTTGTAATTAACCCAAAGAAATTATACATTTGATAATCGGTATCTTCATTTCAATCATAAGCTAAATATATTAGCTTATGATTGAAGAAAATGATTAGATTCTTTAAGGAATAATTAAGAAATATCTCATTTAATTTTTCACGTGACAATTGTAATTTTCCATGTCCAAAATTATTATTCGAGTTATAGTGTAACCCCTCTATTTATATGCATCTTATGTTAATATGGATTCCACACTAGAAATAGAATTAGAATATGACTTTTCTACTTTAATATATAGCAAACCAAACAATTCAAAGCTGAAAATAAAACTCCAACTACCAAATCAAACTTAGAAAAGAAGCACAAGTTAACAGTCCTGCATAATCAGCACACTGATTTGTGCCCGAGTTAGTAGTCAAAACATCTCTAATTGCACAATTTGTGCATTACTTTCCGAGTCATGGACGAGTCAACTCGTTTGACACCTTCTCTGTGTCTCCAAATGATATAGATAATAGAATCAGTCTTCCATATTATGCTTCTAAAACATATTATTTGACCGCAACTTAAGCGCTACTCGAGATAAAAAAAATTACTGTTACTTATTAAAAAGAAATTTATTTAGTTAAGACTCAATCATAGACCTTATAAAAGCTCGAACTGATAGTTAAGGCTCAATCATATATCTTATATTAATCTCCGACACACTCTCACACGCAAATGCCCCTTGGGCTTACAGCGTGCACAACACAGGTCCATCCCTCCATGTGTTTTTAATTCCACAAATTAATGAGATTGTCGGGATTTAAACCCTCGATTGTTTGGTCCTAGAGGCTCTGATACCATGTCATGGAACCGATTGAACTAAAAGCTCGAACTTATAGTTAATGCTCAATCATAGATCTTATATTAATCTTCGACATGTACATGTATCTTCATCAGGAGACATAAGAACGTGTGATGTAAGAAGAGCCTTCAGATCAAATTACGTCAGGATGAGAAACACCAAGACACATGGACCAATGGAAAGTGTTTTTAAATCATCTCAGAATAGGTCCAGGGAATACAATTTTGGCATAATATAACTTGCGTCCATTACAGCGGACATGCACCATTCAGAGACCGACACATGTCCTCGAAAGAAGCTAGGACATATATTTTAAACCGACTATCGGAATTACCCCTAGCATCTTATAAATAGAACGCAATGTCACACAACCAAGATACATACACACATTTTCTGTAATTCGTACTTAATTGCTTAGTATTCACTTTTCTAAATTCTGCTAACTTAAGCATCAGAATATAGTTGTCGGTCTTATGCACCACCTTGATATCTTTTATATTTTTATCTCAAGCATCAAAAGGAATCTTGGTTGTTGTTAGAGCATTACTCACCAGATTTCCTCTTATCAAATTGGTGTGGTGGGCGTGGATCATAAAAAATGCATCCACGGTTCATCTTGAGAAATCAATGAATCCATCATCCTCGCATAAACCTAGGAGCCCAAAACCCACGTAGATTCCACCGGAAACCTTATAGGGCTCCCTCAAATCACCCATAACCTCCGTAGGCGTATTGAGAAATTTTTGGGCCCACTTGATCCCATAAATAGGGAATTTATGGACATGATCACCAAACAACTCGTCAACAACGTTGGAACTGTCCGGGAAGCTTCAAAATTAAATGCAATTACAATGACACAGTTGCAAGAAAAATTGGATGTCGTTGAACATGGCATAAAACTTGAAAAACTTCTAGATTCTATGACACGATCTACCAGACATCATATTGTCCGCAACTATCCTCGTAGGAGGGAAGTACCACCAAGATCTAAGCTTGAAAGCTTGAAGAGGAGATATAGAGAAAAGAGGAAAGCCCTCGTAAACGTCGAAGTAATCGCTCTCGATCACTTTTGTCATCCTACAACGAAAGCAGCTAGAAAGAGTCCTATGGTGAATATTACTCCCCCACAGAGTCTTTCATGCAAAGGCACATCCAAATTTAGATCATCATCATACTAGAGTAAGTTGAGAAAAGAGTCTAAATCCTTATTAGGCAGTTACATGCCTAAAAAAGGCTTGTGTAGACCAAAATATCCCCCACATAAGCATAAGGCCTTGAGGTATTCCGATGAATCTGAATCTCCATAAGGAAGGAGAAAAACTCAGAGGAAGTATGTCAGGTTTGAATCTCGAGAAAGATGAAGGAGGTAAGGAACGACTACTGTATCAAAGTCTTTTAAAGATCAATAGAACACTAGCCAAACTGAATCTTTAGATAGCGAGGCAGACAAGAGTCATGTGGATAATAGGGTTATGTATGAACTTTTTCGAAAGGCTTTAAGGAATGACATAGTGGACGTACGAATTGATGCTCCAATGCTAGCTAACAGATACTACATCTCCACTCTATGCACACATTTTGCGTGAGTCGATGCCTCGGGGATTCAAGTATCCCTCTCTAAAAAAGTATGCCTCGGGGATTCTTTAGGGCTCCAGATGATCTTGAGCTAATTATCCGCTGTCAGAGATGAACCTTACTCCCAAGCCTCAGGTTTTTATTTTTTCTCGGCAGCAGTATGGGTGTTTTGGGTGAGGAGCCACCTTTTTTCGATTTCCTCTGAGCTCTGGGGAAGATTTTAGTTTTTCTAGGTTCGCTTCTTGGGAGCCATGATCTCATAGTCACTAAAGGAGGTTTGATCAATCATAACAAGCATTTGTGGGTTGCAATAATTTTTTCTTCTCAACTTCCATATAACAAAAGGGAAATAAAGGAAGAATTGAACTTACAGAATTTGAAGCCTAGAGGAAATAAAAAAAATTGAGAAGAAATGCAAAAAGACTCAATAATAAGAGAATGTTTCACTTTACGCCTTTTTTATAGAATTTTCTCGATAGCGCTACGACGCCTTCAATGAAGATCCCCAGAAAACGATTCTTAAGAACTTGGAGATTTTTATCCTTCTACTCCTAGGATGGGTGACACTAGAAACATGCCTTATTCACTATGTATATAAAAACGGTGGAAAATAATTCATGCAAAAGGAATTGCTCATTTTGTAGAAGTGACGTCAGTCTTAAAGAGTACGCTTGGACGTCTGACCTACAAAAAAAAAGAATCAGATACAATACGGGAACATAATATCACACTAGTTGAAATGCCTAGTTTCTACTTCGGCTATTGTCAAATTATCCTCAAAGTCTTCAATTTTTTTAGCCGCACAAATGGGCGAATCTCTAAAGAATTTTGGAAGCTAAAGGGGGACATCTAATATCAGGTAAATATAAAGGATTGTACACATGTCCTCATCATGAGACATAAGAACGCGTAGCGCAGATGAGCTTTCAGATCAAATTATGTCGAGACGAGAAATCAATAAGACACGTGGAATAATGAGATGTGTTCCAAAATCATTTTGGATAGATCCTGCACTGTATGCCTAAAATTCAGGTAATACAGTTTTGGCATAATACAAACAGCCTCCATTATAGCGAACATGCACCATTCAAAGGTTGGCACATCTCCTCGAAAGAAGTTACAGCGTACATCTTAAACCGACCACTGTAACTACCCCCTAAATCCTTATAAATAGAACGTGATATCACATAGTAAAGGTACATACATACATTCTTTATGATTCATACTTAATTTCTTACTACTCAGCTTCCTAAACTCTGCTAACTTAAGCATCAGAGTGAGATTTCTGATTTCCGGTCTCGCATTGTTCTCTTTTTTGTCTTATCTCACGCATCAAAAGAATCTTAACTGTCACTAAAGCACTACTCACAAACTATACGTACCAATAAATATTTGAGAATCATTTTTAACAACTTAAATTTCAATCTATATAATTTAAAGAGAAAATTACATCCATGGTCGCTCAATTTTTTCTTTACTTTCATTATAGCCTCTAAAACTTCAAAACTCGACATTATAGCTCATGAACTTCGCACTTTGCTAACATTATGGCCTTTTTACTATTGACAAAGATAAAATAATTAACGACGACTTCAACATGAAAAAGAAGTATACTTGTTTCAAATCATATTTCTCATAAAATCACCACTTCGATTACCACTAGAGCTTTCTCTATCTAACAACGAGTTTCTCTTTCCTAACCAATCAACAACTAAATGGCTTCAAAACTAAAAGATTTAACAATTATAATGGTTTAAAATATTATTTTCATTAGCTCTAAAATAAAGAGTTACTTGCTATTAAAGCGACAACGATAAAAGTATCCATTACATCTAGTTTTGAAGTTGATGAGCGGTAACGTTGCGGGCATAAGGGGTAGAGATAATAGAGAATAATCCTGAAGATAATTATTGATATCATCTCTATGATTTATCCTAGAGATAAGGGGTAGAGATAATAGAGAATATTATCTCTAGAACTGATTTCTCTTTGCACGTACAATTAATAGAACTTAATGGAGAAATATAAATGGCGTGTTACGTTCCGTTATCGAGATCTAAATTGATTCTTTTTTTTTAAAGGTTAATCTTATTTTGGTGTTATTTTATACGTGGAACCTGAATTGAACCTTTACCAAAAACTATAGACCTATTTTAGTGTTTTATCCCATAACAAATAAAATAAAAAATGAGAGGAGATGCTGCCGGCGTCAGTAACGGGGGCAAAGCATGATGGTCGGTAGTAGCGCGTTTGGCGTTACAGGTGGCGAATTATAACAGCTAGAGAATCAAGGAAGCCCCACCGCCCCACGATCTAATTTGAAAAGTGTCAATTTCCGATGGACTATTTTTATTAGAAAGACCAATCCCAAGGTTCCACAAAATTAATCATTTCTCTACTTTCCAACAAAATTCCATTCATCTTTTAATTCTATTTGCCTTCCATTTATTTTCTAGTCCTACATGTTTTTCTTATATTCTTCTTCCATTCATTTTATCAACCAACAAAAAAGAAAACTTCTCATGACTAACTTCCGAGTCCGTCTTGACAATTTATGGACACTTGACGAAATAAAAAATATTTTAATAAATATAAAATTATATATAAATCTGAAATTTCATATTATTTGATTGATATATTAATTAAAAATAACATCTACACTTTTTAACTGATTATTTGAACCACGTTTGAGCTAAAGTATCTCTATGTAATCATTTACAACTAAAATTTTGAGAGTCTGGATTCTATCAACAACCTCATATACAGAAATGATAGATATGGTAGGTAGTTTTTATATGGGAGATTCTCTAAAAACCATATCTTCTCATTGTATGATAAAACAAAATTGTACAAATTCATTCAATATGGGCATAATTGATGATGATAGGGAAAGAATTGATATTAAATGTAGGTTGCTTGACTCCATAGTGTGAATTAAAACTAGCTAGCTAGGAAGCATATACTTACTAATCTCAAACTTGTCATTTGTAAACTTCAGAAATCATTTGATTCTAGGGTTAATTATAAAAATGGGTCAAATGGGAGGCCCATTTACATATTTAACCCATTTACTCAACCTACTAATTATCTAGACTGATTTTGTGTGACTTTCCCATAATACCTTCAATATTTACGCGCTGCTGTCTTTCGCAGAGGTTAGCATATTGCGAACCCTGCGAAGCTAAATATGCGAAGCCTGCGAAGCTAATATTTGGTTTAGTTGATGATTTTAGTTAGCATATGCGAAGCCTGCGAAGCTAATGTTTGGTTTAGTTGATAATTTTAATTAGCATATGCGAAGCCTGCGAAGCGAATTTTTGGTTTAGTTGATGATTTTAGTTAGCATATGCGAAGTCTGGATGTGTTTTTAACAAAATTCGCTAAGTGGTATATAACAAAAAGTGGCAAACAACAACGGATTCTAACATTATTTAACAAAAAAATCAGAACATAAATGAATACACCAACAATAATTCAGTGAGATTTATAGAATTAGGCATTTTCTCTGCGTTTCCCAATCTTCCGCCTCACGGAACGAGGTTGCCGTTCGCTCTAAAATCGCCCTCTTTCTTCCCTTTTCTCTGTTGTTCGCCTTCTTCCTCGTCTTTTCTCTCACTGTTCACCTTCTTCTACCGTCTGTTCGCATTCTTCTTCTTCTTTGCTCTCACTGTTCACCTTCTTCTACCGTCTTTCACCTTCTCTCACCATCGTTCGCCCTAAAATCGCTCTCTCGTTTTTCCTCTACCGCCGTTCGCTTCCCTTTTCTCTCACCGGAGTAGGAGTTGCTGGAGAACGCCGTCAAACAACAACGGATTTTGCAGGTTAGATCCCTATAGAAGGAGGAGGGGCCATTTTGGGTGAAGAGGAAACCGTAAGGAAGAGGAAGAGGAAGAGAAAGATGAAAGATTGGGGGTATTATGGGAAAGTCACACAAAAACAGTATAGATATGTAGTAGGTTGAGTAAATGGGTTAAATATGTAAATGAGTTTTCCATTTGATCTTGTTTTGTAATTTACCCTTTGATTCTATCATCAAAAATATTGGGAATGTGATTCCAATCTTTTAAAATATCTAAATATTGATTTATTAAAATTAAAAATCATAGATTTAAGCTATAGCTTAATTATTAGAAGTTAGGCAGGTAGAATAAACATTAATTCCAAGTTAGATAGAGATACTCTACTTTAAATTGTTTCTGAATTAAAGGAATTCCATCTCGTAATGAATCTTATAATAAGGAGTATTTTGGTCTCTTAGGTGCCGTTTGGTAAGATGTAATGACCTTCGTAATGGAACGACCATTACATTGAAGGCTCATTACCATGTTTGGTTGCATGTTAAAATTTCATTGTAATGGAATGAGAAAACATTGAGTTAAATTTTGTTGAAGAAACTTTGTAATCCCCATTACATAGAAAAATGACTTGAATTCTCATTACATTGTCACCTAACCTCTCATTTCTCAAATCTCACCTCTCAATCTCACCTCTCATTCTTGTCAAAAACGCAAAAAGTAGAAAAACATGAAAATTGAAAACGAGAAAAATGAAAAAAAAAAAAGAAAAACCGGAGAAATGAGAAAATAGAAAAACGGTGAAAAATGTTGAAAATGGAAATTAAAAGAAACGAGAAAAATGTAAAAAAATATGAAAAAGCAAAAAACTATATACTAATTTATTGATTTCGGTTAATCTAATTTTGTATTTGATTTCGATTCGGTTTTTCATATTTTTCGTTAATTTTAATTATGTAAATAAAATTTTATGATTGCATTTAATTAGGAAAATATAAGTATTGTAATGGTTATTACATTACATCATAATTGTCAACCAAACATAGTAATAGAATCACTATTCCATTTCATTACATTACAACTTTGATTACATTACGACCTTGATTACATTACATTGCATTACGGCATACCAAACGGACCCTTAAGGAAGTATAATTAAGTAGTTGTATACTTCCCATATTCAATGGAAACCTTTACCAATTATGAACCCAATAATATTACATAAGTTTTGGTATACCCCTATTCTAGAAGATTTTATTTTTTACATGTTTGAATAGTTTTAAAGTGATTAAGCATTGATAGATTGTTATTAGAAGTTAGTTGTTTATTATTGCGTTTAGTTTACTATTTTGTTTGGTTGTTTGTTATTAGCTGATTAATACCACCAAAATATTAGGTTTTAACAACACTTTTATAGCAACACTTTTTAAAACTGTCTCATGAGTTTAACTTGGATTTAACTTGTAAAGCCCATATATAATTGAAGTCTCAAATCCACTCACTTTAACCGGTAGAATAAAAAAACCTTACATCTAATGATTCTATCAAATTCACTTTTATCCTAGATCGATTTTCTTCTTTTGATCCAATTTCTTCTACTAAACCAGTTTCTTCTCTAATCGACTTTTTCGAATAGTTATGTTCTCTAATAGCTCTCAGCTCATATGTGTTTTAGATATATAGGTGTTTTTCTCTCTTCTTATTCAAAGATAAGTATGAGTTTGAAGGTTGGAATAGTTGGCCTCTCAAACGTCGGAAAATCCATTCTCTTCAACACCGTAGTGAGTACTATTTTTGCTTTTTGCTTTTTCCTCCATTCCTAACTGTTTGTTTATTGGTTTATGTGTTTTCTGATGACGTACATTGAGGTTTAGAATGGAAAAGCTCAAGCTGTAAATTTTTCTTTCTATATAATAAAGGCAAACGTAGCGGTTCCAAATCTGCAACTTAATGTGCTTTTTGATCTTAGAAAGTTTTAGCAGGCAACCCCAACTTTTATAAATCGTGGATATAGATATAGATCAATTCAAACAGATTACAGTCGGGTTTGAATTAACCTATCTAGTTTAAAAGTTTTGTCCGGCTTATTATACACTTAAAAATTTAGTATCAACCGGACCGGAACAAGCCGGCTCCCAATAAAACCGACAGTTCCCGATTTTCAAAACATTGCATAAAAAAACTCAATTCAACACAGTAAAATATTTGTGGGAAAGGTATCCATTTTTTACATGAAAAACCGGATCCATCGTAAAATCTCTACAATTGAATTTGAGTGCGAGAGAAATGACGTTGCATTATCACTTTTCTCTTATTTTAATAAAAAAATAACACTATATATGTGAGATGCAGAGTCAGTGACATAAGTTTGTTCCTCCATCCATTTCCATTTTCTCATCTTTCTTCCTTCTTCTTCCTCCCATCTTCCCATCTTAAATCAGTACCAAAAACACCCTTTCTGTAATTAAACCCAACACAACATTCAATTATTTCATAAACCACCCCTAAACTTTCTGCATTTCATCACCAAAAATGAATCCCATCTTCTTCACTTCTTCTCTCTACCTCACCCTTACTTTACTTACAATCTCCAAAGGTAAATATCAATTTCCCCCAATCTATTGTTAATTAATTCCTAATTATATTCTAATTAAACACGATTTCATATTACAGGAGTTTCAGGGGCTACATTCACACTTCTAAACAGATGTAGCTACACAGTATGGCCGGGAATTCTCGCCAATGCCGGAACTACTCCATTAGACAGCACCGGATTTCAGCTTCTCTCCGGCGAGTCTCGTTCTTTCCAATCACCACCAAATTGGTCGGGTCGGTTCTGGGGGAGAACCGGTTGCACATTCGACCCAGCTACCGGTCAGGGTAGCTGCTTAACGGGCGATTGCGGGTCGGACCTAGTTGAATGCAATGGTAAAAATGCTCAACCGCCGGCGACTCTAGCGGAATTCACAATCGGGTCGGGTACCCAAGATTTCTACGATGTTAGTTTAGTTGATGGTTATAATTTGCCGTTGATTGTAGAACCTAATGGCGGTTCGGGTAATTGTTTGTCGACCGGGTGTGTAACTGATTTGAACCGGAAGTGTCCGGCTGAGCTTCGGGTGGGGTCAGGTGAGGCTTGTAAGAGTGCTTGTGAAGCTTTTGGGACGCCGGAGTATTGTTGTAGTGGGGCGTATGGTACGCCGGACACGTGTAAGGCGTCTGTTTATTCGGAGATGTTTAAAGCTGCGTGTCCGAAATCGTATAGCTATGCTTATGATGATGCGACAAGCACATTTACATGTACAGCAGCTGATTATGTGATAACGTTTTGCCCTTCGTTAGCAAGGTAAGGATTCTTGTCCGAATCTGTATATATTACACGTTAGTATTTTTAGAAGTTGGAAATAAGATTTTATATTTATTTTTTATAGTCACCTTAATCCTACGAACTATTTTTAAACTATTTTAAAATGCAAATTTTGTACGTTCTCTCAATTGAATTTTCTGGTAATTATCAGTTTAATGTGGTAAATTATCAGGTTAATGTCTTCAAAATTAAAAGATTAGTGGCTTTTTTGTTACGGGCTTGAACTTCAAAAACAGATATTATAACTTTTATATTTTACTAACATAATAATTCATTTCATTAGTAGTAGATAATTTTTGCAGAGTTAATAAAAATAGGATTAATTTTAAATAAATGTCACGTGCAGATCAGTATTTTGTGGTTTTTTTTTTATACTAACCGAATTTTGTGATTTGTAAAATTTTCAATTTTTTTTGGTAAATTTGCAAAATTTGGCTGAAAATAACTTTAAAATTAAAATTTTCAAGAATTAAATAATTTTTTAAATAATTTTAATTCTTCAACCTTTTAGGTTTCAAGTCATTTAGGTCTTATTTTGGTACGAGAGAAAGTTAATGTTTAGAGGGAGAAAATTACAAAATTATGATTTTGAAAAGTTTCTATAGTGAATATGATACTAAACAACTTTAATTCTTGAGAATTTTCATTTGAAGGTTGTTATGGGCTAAATTTGACGAATTTAATAAAAAATGAAAATTTTTCAAACCACTGAATTCAGTTTGTAACGTAAAAACCACAAATATAGATCTACAAAAACATAAAATCATATTATATTTATTTGAAATTAACCCATAAAAATAACATTTTAAACCACTACAATTTTTTATTTTTTTGGTTTTGATGTTATTTAAATATTTTTTATTAGGAGAGGGAAAAAAAAGTTATTTAGAATGAGAAATCTCTTAAAATGATGATTTAAAAAATCAAAAACCGGTTTTAATTTTTGTACTTTTTAATTTCATGGTACTAATATGTTTAGATATATGGTCATGCAGCCAAAAATCAGCAACTGCAAACCCATCTCAAGCTATAACCGCAGCAAATGGTTCGTCGGAAGGAGGTGAGCCAACAACCGGAACCGGGATAGACAATTCATGGTTACCGAACTTCTTCACCGGAGATTCTTCCAGAAATCATTGTGCTTGGTCTTGCCAATTAACGTTACTTGCTTCTGCAATTTCATTTTTAGTCATTTCTTCCCATTATTCATAGCCTGTTTGGCTAGCTATGTTGCACGGAAAGAGAAACGGACGCACGAAACATAGAAACACTAATGAAGAGGAGTTTCCGATGTAACATAGGCGGCTAGTAGATGAGGAAATCCAGATTGTAAAGCCAATTTTCCAGGCTATACTTCACTTGTATAGATAAAAATTAAAGAGAAAAAAGAAAAAAGCATTTACTTTAGGAAGCATAATGTAAAACCAAGATCAACCTTGTGATTTGATTCTTTTAAATTTGGTATTGGGCTTTTATTCTGAAAAATTGAAAAAGAAGCAACTTTCTGAAAAATGGAAAAGTTATATATAGTGGCATTGGAGAAAAGTAGTTGCTTTGTGATGAATCTTCAGTTGGTGCTACTTTCCTGGAATTACAAGCATCTTAATTACATTTATTTTTGTTATGATGTTTGCTGCAAATACAAGGAAACATTAATCATTTCATGCAAGTTTTTCATGTTTGCTTCCATACCAAGCTCATTTACCTTCTGATATGATTTAATCAACATTATACCTTATACAACCGGGTTCAAGGATGGTGTCTAGGTGGAAAGATATGAGCAAAGAACGGTTGAAAACGTGCCTTAGGGCCCGTTTGTTTTACCTATTGTTTTCTGTTGCTGTTTACTGTTACGGTTTGCTGTTTGCTGTTACGGTTTGCTGTTGCTGTTACGGTTTGCTGTTTGCTGTTGGAAAAAACTGCTTTTCCAGAGATTCTCTGCTTTTGTAAAAGGCTGCTTTTCGGATGTAAAAGGCAAACAGGAGACCGTTAACCAAACACCTAATGCTGCTTTTCAATTGTAAAAGGCAAACAAGAGGTTACTAACCAAACACTTAAAACTCTCAAATAAAAGCAAGCATTCTTAAACATCTCATCTACCTTTAAACATTGATATAATACTACATAGAGTCAATATAATTCTCTCCAAAATATTACGAGACACCATTACTTTAAAAAAAATTCCACAATTCTCGGGCGGCCGGCCGGGGCTGGAGCCCCCAACCCCCCCTGGTTCCGCCCCTGCTAGCAAATACCCTTCGTCAGTCAATTATGGACACATCACTGAAACAAGGAAAGAGATTTGAAAGTAAATGATATTTGATCAGATTGTTAAATAAATTTTCTTAAGAAATTTTCTTTCCAACCACAATCACATGGGATGGAGATGCCAAGGGCCGAGATGAAGAAGGAGATGCACAGGGTCGGAGATAGAGGGGCCTCGAAGGCCCAAGTCCCTGCTCACCTGATCCATCCCTACTATGGATGGATTCAGATCCCGGTCGTTGGAACTACTCATATTATAGATGGTTTTACTTTTTATTTTCGACAAATTAAGATTTATGGTATTTAATTAACTCGAGTTTGTATTTAATTACTAAATTCAACTTGATTAATATATGATAGACAATGAATTTTTATAAGTTTGTTCAAAACGATTCAATTTTAACTCTTGTGGTCCAAATCTAGTTTAATTTTGAAAAGTTTTACAGTAATACGTAAAAATTGGTTTTAAACCACTCAAATGATAACATGCGAGTTTGATTTAGGAAAAAAAAATTATGCATGCACGTGTAAAATTGGACCCAACAAACCAATCAGTGGTTTTGGTCTAGGTAGCAGCAGGGGAAAAAGTATATATAAGTGGTCTTGATCAAAACGACACTGTTTTTGCTTGGACTGGAAAAAGAAAATTCGAAACCCTATGAAATGGAGTTATTTTTGCAGCTACCAAATCAGTGGCAGAAATTGAAGTTTAGTGATCTTGAAGATCTTATTGAGATTCTTTGAACCTCTCTAAGCATTGCTTGATATTTAATAAAATAAAGAAAAGACACCCTTCCTTTGGTTTGTGATTTAATGGAAATGGAATGGAATACGGTGTAATTTTGAGTGGAAAGAGAATGGTCCCAACTCAAGTTTTAGTTAGAGGCAACAAGAATTAGAATTTGGTCACTTGAATTTTGAAGATAGATAGGTGGTGACTGTTTTCTTTTTCTTTTTTAACTCCAACTTGTCCACCAACAAATACAGAGTTGTATTACATCCTATTATCTCTACCATGGCCAACAAGTTGAAACCATACACTCAACAAAGGTTTGGTCGGAATATCTGCAACTTACTTTTCAGTAGGAATAAATCAATCGAATACTAAGAAATCCGGCATGAACTTGTTCGCTGATGAAGTCATGGTCTAGTTCGATGTGTTTGGTCCGAGCATAAAAGACTGGTTTAACAATGAAATAAATAGCGCTAATATTGTCACACCAAAAGTGCATTGGTTGTAGGGATATAATCGAGCTAAGTCAAGCTGAGTTTTAGCATGCTCATACTTGGCTCGAGGTTTACAATTGGCCGAATTTTTATTCAAGAAGGGCTCATTTCGGAAATTATTTCTATATATGTTTCTTCTTCGCTTTCTTCTATTTTTAAGATTAGAAAATTGACGAACTCGAGCTTGAATTCGACATTTAGAAGGAACAGATTCTCCCAATAAAATCTCACTCATAACATCCCTCGAAGTCCACCAATGGTTCGCCCATGGTGTCTTACACCGTTTAGTTAAATCATTTTGTTTTCACCGCATATTTGTCGCTTTAAAAGCGGAAATTTAATCCTAACATTTGCTATTAAGATCAATTTTAATCCAATAATTCCGAAAATTTTAAGAAACTGATTTAACTGTTATTTAACTAAAATTAATAATTAATAATTATTTAAAAACATTAGGATTAAATTTGAACAATTTTTATATGTTATGGCTAAATTTGCAATTCACTAAAAAGGTTAAATTTATCCCTAATTTTTTATTACTTTGCTCCAACAAAAAAAAAAGTTTTAATAAACAAATAGTTCACAAACTATTCCAATTTGACTCGGTCTAAGCTCAGTTTGAGTTTGGAATCGGCTCAAGCGTTAACAAACCTAAGACTAAACTTTTTTAAATTCAGCACAATAGCTCATGAACAAGCTCGATTATCTTTAATTTATATATTACATTAATTTAATTTTATAATTATATCATCTAATTTTATTATAATTATATGTTAAATTTGTTTTACCAAGTTCAAATTTGGTGTTTCTTTAAAAGATGTAATTTTAAGCACATCTTTTAGTAAAGCCGTTTGAGAAAGGTTAGCGAGCTTTACTTGAGCCGTGGCTCAAACTAAGCTTAAAATCTTAAGCTAACTGAGCCCGAGCTTGTTGATTCTCAAGCCGAGCCAAACCTATTAGGTTTTGGTTTTGGTTTCGGTTCGGCTCGTTAACACCCCTATGAGCAAATACCCATTCTTTTGTCAACGAAAAGACTGGAGACACTCAGAACAATAGAGTTAGAGCAAAGGAGATACTCATCACTAATTATAAACTAAAAACAAAATTCCTGACTCTAAAATTACATTAGTGCTACGAGCTAGTATTGTCCAAATTTGACGAACGGAACAATGCAGAAAACGCAGTGTTACATTTTTTCTTGAAAAAGAAAAAAAAAAGGAAAAAAAAGATGTGAAGAATGACTCGTACTTGAGGCAATCTACAACTCATCCTTGGGCTCTGTTTCTTCTTTAGTAGCTTTAGAATCACCCTTGGAGCTGGCTGAAGCTTCCTTTGTGTCGGCCTCCGCAGCTTCAGTTTCTTCGACATCATCTTCCTCTTCAACAGAGGCTTCTGGACTGATATTTAGGCTAGTTTTCACTGAGCTGTAGATGCGGGAGGCAAAATCCTTGGGATCACTCAGCATGAAACCACTTTCCATCAGTGCCGTTTGGTAAATGAGATGTGCTGTTTGCTTTACATTTTGGTCCTGAAATAGCAATTGAATGCATATAATCAGTTGTTAATACAGAAAGAAACTGACAGAAAAGCAATCAAAAAGTTCAGCAAAATGTACCTCAGGATCTTTAACTACTCTCTCACGGAGCTCCTTGATGATAGGGTGTCTTGGGTTAATCTCAAGAACCCTTTTGCCTCGCATGTATGCTTGTTTCTTGGCATCTGACAGTGTCTGTGCCTGCATTATCCTTTCCATATTCGAACTCCATCCGAATTTTGATGTCACAACAACGCAAGGTGTATTATCCAAACGGTTGCTTATCTTCACGTCGTCGACATTCTCACTGGCAAGGGAACCCTTCCACCACTTGGTAAGCTCCTTGAATGACTCCTTCACTTCCTTATCTTTTGATTCTTTTCCGAGTTTTAGGCCCTCCTTGGACACATTCTGGAACTTTTTGTCTTCATAATCCATCAAATATTGCATCAGGTATTCATCAACGGGATCAGTGAAGAAAATGACCTGGTGACAATGTCAGCCGCAGAAGAATCCAATCAGTAAAAGATAAAGCAGGAAAAAAAAAATGAAATAAATCTTTTGAATGAAACATCTTTATAGAGAAAATGTTAATCAAACATACCTCATAACCTTTCTTCTTAAGTCTCTCCAAGAATGGAGAATTTTCCAATTGTTCCTTGTTTGGTCCAGTAATGTAAAAGATATCCTTTTGCCCAGATTTCATTCTTGAGATGTACTGATCAAGTGAAGCCAATTTACCATCGGATTTCGTACTGCATAAGGTGATTGAAATGTTGAATTATTACCACAGTGGAACTATAGAGTAACACTAGATTGAAGCAATGTGATATAGAAAGAAATCCATAAAATTAGAAAGCTACCTCTCAAATCTGAGAAGCTTTGCTAAACGGTTTCTGTTAGTTGCATCTTCAATGATGCCAAGTTTGATAGACTTCCCAAACTCATTCCAGAATTTTGCATATTGCCCTTTCTTCTCATTGTCACCAGATTCCTCAACATCTGCATCAGTCAAGACATTTTCATTGGTCATTCGAGACATATCACAAGTAGAAAACTGAACAGAAAATGAAGTCAGTAGGGTGTGGGTTCACAAGTTATAGTTCATGAACAGGTGGGGATAATCCAATCAATTGGGCTAAGTGATATGTGTTTTGAAGTAGGAAGACAGCTATTATCATATTGGTACCTTTCTGGTCCTTATCCTTGGCTTCATCAGGATCCTCTTCAGCAATTTTACGGATCATATCAAGGGCTTTTCGGATGAGTTTTTTCTTAATTGTTTTCAAGCTGCTGTGCTGTTGAAGCATTTCTCGAGAAACATTGAGAGGTAAAGTGTCGGAATCAACAAGCCCCTGCTCAAAATGACATGAATTAATGAACATGTATCTCCACTAACATGATTTTTGCTAACAGAAGAAAAAACTTTGTTTTTAGCATTATGACGTACCATCAAAAAGTTCAAATATTTTGGCAAAAGCTCATCAAATTCATCAGAGATGAATACACGTCTAACATATAACTTAAAGTTGGATTTGTTAGCATTGTAATAACTCTCATAGAGGTCCTGAGGAGCCTTTGGAGGCACAAATAAAACAGCCTTGAATTCAACATCGCCTTCTGCAGTGAAGTGACTCCAAGACAAGGGCTTCTCATCACCAAAATCCTATTGAGAAAAACAAGACAAGCAATGCTCAAGATATCTTTACATAAAGAACATTAATTAATATACATTCTCATTGACATTTATTGTAAAAAAGGAATGAGAGCAAATTACCTTTGCTAGTGAGTGATAGAATTTTGTGTACTCTTCCTCTGTCACATCCTTGGGACTGCGCAACCATATTGCCTTAACATCATTCAAAAGCTCCCATTCGTGGACAGTTTCCTTCACTGTTTTTGTCTTTGGTTTATCCTCTGAATCTTCGTCTTCACCTTTCTCAGAATCCTCTTCTTCCTCGGTAGTGCTTTCAGCTGTTAATTACAATACAATGAACAGAAGGCAATCACAAAGATTAGACCCTAAGCAATTCAATTGGCAACAATAAAATAAACAAAATGAACTCGGAAGAAGGGAATTAACTGCACACTACATAATAAAAAACATTGCATCAAAATTAAGTTTACGTTTGTCCTCTTCATCACTTGAATCTTCTTCATCCGCAGGAACTTCCACATCTATTTCTTTACTTGCCCAGAGAGAAATTGGGAAATTGATAAATTCAGAATATTTCTTCACCAGATCCTGAAAAGAAAAATGATTAGAACATATTGTTTAATTGATCCTCCAAGAACAAAACAAAACGATAGAACAGAGCAGAAAAAACAAAAGATATCCCATAATCCATTGAATGCATTTCACAACATCAAACTAGAAGTATGAATAAATTACTATAAAAACTTTCACCAGAAGATATCTAAATTACTAAAAGTTGGAATTTTTTCCACTAATGGTGAGAAACAAATGCCAAGTATGAACAATTTCCTAGAAACATACAACTCTTTCATTCCCAAGCAACAAATTCACGGCAAAAAATGCAACTTAAACTTATTCATCTTCAACTTTAACTAGCATTTGCACTAGTAAAAAGCTAAAAATAATAACAAATGAAACGCTCAAGGTAGGTGTCACTCGTGAATTGGCAAAAAAAAAAATAGAGCAGGATTGCATCATTGGCATTAAAATTAACAAGACAATTTCAAGGTATTTACTTTCAATTTGCTCTCATCCATGTATTCCCCAGCGTCATCTCTAAGATGCAGTCTAATCTCAGTTCCACGTCCCAATGGTTCATTCCATGTGTCCTCAGATATCGCAAATGCACCGTCAGCCTTTGACTCCCACACATACCTAGAGGAACATGCAATAATTAGCTGTATTATATTATCTGAAATAAGTACTTATTCTACAATATTCACAGTACAAGCTTCCAATGTGTATATTATCTCAAATAAGTACCTATTCTACAATATTCACAGTACAAGCTTCCAATATGTATGTCAAATTATAAGAAAAATATACAGTTTAAAAAACTTACTGTTTGTCATCATTATTTTTGCTAATGACTTCGACATAGTCAGCCACCAAATACACAGAGTAGAATCCAACACCAAATTGACCAATTAGATTGAGGTCTCCACTGGTCTGCATCTTCTCCACAAATGCTGTACCAAGAAACGAGATATCTTCATCAGAATTGCCTTCACTCTTAGAATCACAATCAGATATTTAAAATAATGTAAGTTTCATGTACCTGAAGTGCCAGATTTAGCGATGGTTCCCAAGTTCTTAATCAAATCTTCCTTTGTCATACCTATACCTCTGTCACGAATTGAAAGAATTTTCTTTTCTTTATCAAGCTTAATCTGCAATTACCACATGAGATAGCATTTGTCAAAATGATCGTAGCTAACACCACCAAATGTCGTTTTAAAATATAAAACCTCATTTCATTAATGAGGTCGATGTCTATCCCCCTATATAAACATTAAAAGTTTCCTTCTAGCTTACCTGAATGTCAAGCTTGGTGTTATCCCCTTCACCCAAAACCTCTTTATCAGTGAGAGCGAGGAATCTTATCTTGTCTAAAGCCTGAAATTCAACATTTTTTTGTACGATCAATTAATCATTAATCAATACTGGCTAACTGTACACAAATACGATCAATATACTCACATCAGATGCATTGGAGATCAACTCCCTGAGGAAAATGTCTTTGTTGCTGTAAAGAGAGTTGATAATAATGTCCATAAGCCGAGACACTTCAGCCTGGAACTGAAACTTCTCTGCATCACTACGCAACGACTTCTTTGAAATAGACTCCGCTTCCCTAAATCAACATCAAGGCAACATTTTAAAAACTCAACCATCTACGACTAATAAGTCTCACACTAACAATTATGTTTTAAAAACATTTTAAAAAAAACGAAACACATACCTCCTAACGACATCAGAATCAGTCGCTGAACCACCAGGAACAGCGCCAAGTCTATCCTCCACCTTTGGAGGATTTACAGGATCCTTTGAATCCCCTTCTGCATTTGCGTGTAAGTTCCGGCCTACAAAAAATAGATCCCAACACAATCTCAGTTTTCGCATCCAGAGATCGATCTAGCTATATTCAATATACGGATTACACTAAACTATGGATGAATCGTAGATAAAATTCCAACACAAATATTTACAAAAATCAACATTTAGATACGATGTAGGCATAAACACACACTTACCTTGATCGGAAATGATAGATAATAGGCATAACAGAAGCAAGGCGGACGGGATCGTCCACTTCCCCATCGGAATTTCAGTAGGTCGAAGCTTTTTAGCTCAAAGAAGAGCGAAGAGGTCTCGTCGTCTGAATTTAGCACCTGCCTTGAGAGATTTATGTTTTGTGATTATATAAAGTGGGTATCAGTGAAGGGGTTTTAGATCTCGACTGACTTAACCACAGTTAGCTAAAATTGTTTGGATTGAACTAATTTTGCCAGCGTGGATAATCCAACGGCTAATTATTCACAACTCGAAACGTGGCAGATTTTTATTGGTAACGGTATCGTGGAGAAATAGCCGGCCCCACCGAAGACTTAAAAATCGAGTCCGGTTGACTGCTGTGATTCGCTTAATTTTGCCACCATGGATACCTATAACGGTGTTTTGTCAGACGTGGCAAAATATTATTGGTTTTACACTCTCTACTTACGTGGAGAGGCTCCATCATTTCTAGATTGCTCTATACTGGAATCTTATTTGGTTGCGGGGATATGTTTATCTGAAGTGCGGATAAATATTTCCATCCTCCGGATTCAAGAAATCTAGTTCCGAGAAATGAGATAAGGGAAAAGGAGATATTTTAGAGACAATTATAAAAATAAGGGATAAGGAGAACAGAAAAGGAAAAAACTTTTAATATTTATATCTTGTAACATAACGTTACTAAATTGGGTTAATTGAAAAAAGTTATTTATCAAATTGTATTTTCTATTATTAATTTTGATCTACTTTTTATATATTTATCATTTTATCACTTATTAATAACATATTATGATGATTAAACGTGAAAAAACTAAAATAATTAAAAAAATATATTGTATTTTATATAAATTGAACAAAAAAAATCAAATATTTCATCAAATTTAAAAATATTAATTTTATATTCTATTATTAAATCACAAAAAAATATATATATTTTTTTAAATCAATATACATGCAATTTGTGCATAATAAAGAACAAAATATCTATGTTTTATAATAATTGTAGATACCCATTTTGTCCGAGATAATTTACCCCTTTTTCAAACATTTCACATTGAAAATAAGAATTAGGTTTTACTTATTTTTACTTTATTTCACTTATAATATTTGATCAATTCTTCTTAGGTTTTGAATTTAATTGTTTCATTATCACTTTCCGTCTATTACCTTTTTTGATGTGCTAAGCATTATCGATTTTTTGCTCAAATTTTGCGTAGACAGTAAATGTTGGTTAATTCAATGTTGGTTAATTCCTTTTTCTTTCCGTTTCTTTTTATATGTCGATGTGTTTTAAATACATACAAGTGTCTCACGAAGTTCAGTAACATTTAAAATTATAAAGGATCAGCAAGTTAATTTCATATTTTGTCACTAAATCATCCACATCAATTAAGTTTAGATGGTCATCGTATATTAATATCTTTTTTTTCTTCTTTCTTTCTTTTCTCTCTCGCTAGAACAACAATTACCATTTTCTCGATTATTCTTTACTTTGTTGACATGTTACTTATTCACTTTTTTTTTTTGCGCTTTTCTGTTAGTCAAAGTGACAAATTGCAATTCCCGTATGTCTACCCCTTTTCACATTCGACATGTTAAATTTCTCAGATAAACTCTTAATTGTTATAAAAAATAGGGATAAGGTGCAAATTTGCCCCTAACGTTTTTAGGGAAGATCATATCTACCCCTTAAGTATTAAATAGCAAAATTTTAGGTCTATGATTTTCTTAAAGGTGCAATTTTAGGTCTATTGGATGGAAAATTTAAACAGTGTTAAACTTGTATCTCATTTTGCAAATGTCGGCTAACTTCTAGTTCTCTCCATTCATTCATGTTTTTTTTTCCATCTTCACCATTAATCAGGAACAAATCCTTCCTTTAATTCATCAGCATAGCAGCAAAGCATGTTCAAATTGTAGCTTTTTCCTCCAAAACACTAGTCTCAATCCATATTCTTTTATCCCCAAAAGTGATAGTTTCATGATGCAATAGGAAAAAATCCCCAATAAGTCACTTCAATCACATGTGAAAGAAAAAAGGCAAATTTCATAAACCCTCTTCTTTTCAAGAACCAGAAAGTTCATTCTTCAAACAGAGACTACAAATGTATCCTTGTAAAATTAAAATGTTTTTACCTTAATTTGAGTTGGGGGACACCCAGATGAAGAAATAGAAATGAATGGTGGGAAGAAACATGAGTTGGAAGTGAAAATGGTTTCAGGGCTGAAATTGCAGGAAATGATGCATATTTGCGATAAAGGAGAAGGATATAAGGGTCATGATTGAAGGAAGGAGAAGGAGAGCAGAATCAAAATTGCAATTGAAGAGAAGAAGAAGGTGAGCAGAATCGTGATTGAAGGGGGAAGAAGATGAAGGAGAGCAAAATCAAAATCGCAGTTGAAGAAGTCTGCAGAATTGTGTGATTTGGGGGAAGAAGATGGAAATGTTGACACCGTTAAGTTTTCCATCCAATATGCCCAAAATTGCACCTGTAGAAAAACTATAGACCTAAAATTTTGCTATTTCATATTTAAAGAGTAAATGTGATCTTCCCTAAAAACGTTAGGGGCAAATTTGCACCTTATCCCTAAAAAATAAGAAAAACAAAGAAGTAAAAAAACAAAGTAGACGTGAAGCGATAACAGGAAAATTATGAGTGTCGAATTAATCAATTTTAATACTAATAACTTGATCGAAGAAAAAACTTGGTTCACAAAGGCTAACGGTTACTGATATTATTATTTCAAATTAATTATATTAATTGATATAGACTAATATTATTAAGACAACATTTCAAATTTATTGAATTAATTGATATAAATCCATTTTGTCCCAAACTAAAAATAGCATTCATTGTTTGGGGTACAGACATTCTGTTTTTAACTAAACCAAAAACACACAAGAATAGTAAATTAATTTAAACGAAGCCAAATCATAGACAATAGAAAACAATTTGTATAGACAAAAGGCAATTCGCATAGTGGAGAAGCTTTTAACTAAGCCAAATGTACGAAACAATAAATTAGAGATGGATTGTAAAAGTAAAAAAAAAAAGTGACAATGTCTCTTTAATTACAGTCAGAATAACTACAAAACAATGACAAGCTCTTTCTAACCCAGACGAATTACATCCATAAGAAGACCTTTAAGTAGTAGGACCCTAATCAACGGAAAAGGCGGGAGAGAAAAAGAAGGAGGACGGCAAAGAATTGCAGACAAGAAAGCATCCTTTTCGCAGGTGAAATTTCTACACAGTTGATCTAAACTTGTCATTGAAACTTGTTGAAGCACAGTTCAGATAATTGTTGGGGAGTTCCTATGCTATAGGGACAAATTGACTTTTCTTTTTTGGAGGTCTTTAAATGAGAGGAAGGATGTGCTACATTCTTTCTGCATCACTTAAAGACTCTCCAAGTGTGCATTCAAAGCACCTATAATACCTTTATAGATTCATTTCTATTTAATATGAATGAAACTTTTAACCAGGCCCGTCCTTGAGCCTGTGCAAGAGGGGCACCTGCCCAGGATCCAGGGATGAGAGGAGCCCCAATTATAGTAATGTATTAATATTATTGTAGATTTTAAAATTATACTTGATTAAATTAAAAAAATTACTTAATTAAAAACGTTGATTGTTTCCAAATTAATTTTTCCAAATTAAAAGCTTTGGCATCATATTAAATTAAAAAAATTTATACTCGATTAAAAACGTGGGCATCAGTTACTAAGTAGTCTTTCCAAATTTCCTACTTTACCTCAACTTCTTTCCAAATTTCCTAATAAGAACATTGAGTATCAATTCCCTAATTTATCTCAAAGTCTTTCTATAATTATCGCTCACACCCATCAATTCTAATAAAAATAATATAATTTATCTCTCACTCACACTCCAATCCCAAAGAATATTAAACGATAATATTATTCTTCATCTTCGGTTCATCTTAAATTCATCAGCTATATAATCAATTTTGTTCTCTAATCATCTCATTGTGAAACTTGCAATTGCTAATAGCTTTTTTTTTTTTTGATTCTGGTTTACTTGGTCTTCAGATGCAATTTTGGAGAAACGTATCAAAATCTTCCAATTTCAAGAACTTATCCACTAAAGCTCGTTAATATATGTGATTTTCAGATTTGGTTTTTCATTTTTCTGTTATCATGATTTGTGTCGTAAATAGCATAAAATCTATTAGAACTATTTCATAATTTATTAAATTTGAGAAATTTACATCTAGAAATGTTTGTAGACATCATTTTGTATAAGAAATTGGGTACTTAAAGCAATATAAATTTTTTTATTAGATCGTTTGTTAAATGTAACAAAAAAAGTGTCATTTTTAAGCAATCTTATTTTATACAATTAACTTTTCTACTTATTTTTTATTTGCACTTATTTACTAGGGCCTCATTTGATAATTCGTCCATGGGCCTGTAAAATCTCAGGATTGGCCCTGCGTTTAACTATTGTTCTTCTTATCTTCAGGGGGTTTGACATTCTATTGGGATAGGGATAAGGATAAAGGTTGGGATGAGGATAAGGATAAATGGTTGGGATAAGGATAAAAAATATGATAGTCGAGAATTATTATTCAATGTTTGGTATGTGGGATAGGGATAGGGATAAAATAATACATTTTATTATTTTAACCTTATTTAAACTACATAACATTAATTTGAGGGATAAGATGGACTTTTCCATCCTATTAAAACCGCAGGAGATTATCCCACCTTTTTATACCACCACCTCTTGGGTATAGCATTTGAGGGATAAAAGGCTTATCCCTTGTCTGTCTCACTCTTCTATCTCCCAATAAAAACACGGGATAACTTATCTCGTGTTTTTTTTATCTCTAACTCACCTCATATATCCCTTCTAACAAACACCCCGTCAGACTCTTGGGAAAATATCACATACCCATAATGGACCAGAGATTAGTCAGATGGAAAATAAAATAGGACTCACCGAGGTCTAATTATCTAAAAGACCCAAATAAAGAAACACACTCCAAACTGAATAAATGCTTTTTTGGGTTGCTTTGCGACAAGGTGTTGAATCAATGCATCTCCATGCTTTGAGTTTCGATTAAATGAAATTTTCTCTTGTTTGGTCCCTCTCAACTGGTTTCCTGGTTCTCTTTTTCCTTTTATTCAATTAATCTAAGGGGACAAGAGTAAAACCTAAAATGAGAAGTGAAAATGAAAGAAAAATGCAAGAATCCAAATATGCAGGAATTATACCTTTAGATGGGTTGGTTTGTCCAAGCTCAATCCATTTAAATCCATTCTCCAATTTATTGTCCACCTTAAGTGTTAGGAAAAACCCCGCAGCGGAACGAAATATTTAATTTGGGTAAATAAATTGACAACAAAATAAAAGAAGAACAATAAAGTAAATGACACAAGGATTTACGTGGTTCGGCGGTGTGCCTAGTCCACGGGCGAAGGAGACCGAAAATTATTCCACTAGAGAGACAAAAGTGGTACAAAAGAATGGAGAAAATAACACTCAAAACCCTTAACCCCAATACACCCAAAACCTCACAATTCTCTCTTGGAGAATATCACTCAAAACTAGCAATCTAATATCAATTGCTAGAATGCACAAACTTATGCCAATGCATGGTATTTATAAGAAAATTTTGGGATGTGAATGGAAGAAATCAAAGTCAAAAATTACATGTGAACAAAGGAAAAAAGACTAATGTGAACTTTGACAAAATTGTATGGCTTGTATTCAAAATTCAACACAATTTAATTTGAATGTTGAATTTCAAATCACATTCATACATTAAGAATTCTGATTATCATGAGGTTTTCTTTTATTTTCTTTTTCTTCTTCTGGTCAACTTAATAAAAGGTTAAGGTATTTACTTGTCTAGTTTAATTATTTATAGTTTGGTGTTAATTAGACATGCAGAAGGATATGTATGTTTGTTTCAATTTCAATAGGCTTTTGTTCAACACGTATGTGTTTTCTTGGATGATGTTTTCTAGATAAGTTTAATAATTACATATATATAAAAAATATATAAAGGGGCAAAATGAATTAATTCATGCTAAAGCTTTGAAAGTGTATTAAAATTATCCTAACTAAAAAGAAAAACATAGATTAGGCGTCCTTAAATCCACACAAATTATTGACCTACTTCATACGTCTATGTCATAGGGGTATGAAATCGGTCAAAATAAAATTGATTAATACTAAAACGGTTAAATTCATACATCCATTTTAGAGGGGTATGAAATTGGTTGAAAAAAACAAAATTTAAGTAAAACGGCTCCAATTTATACGCCAATGTTATAGGGGTATGAAAGTAGTCAAAATGTAACTATTTTAAATGAACTGGTCCAATTTATATGCCTATGTTATAGGGGTATCAAATCGATTAAATTAAATGGTCCAAATACGCATTTGTTATATAAAAATATATAAAATAAAGAGAAATGAATCAGATATAAATTTAATTCAAATATCACATTTTTAGTACCAATTATGGGCGGAGTAGGGTGATTACTCAAGGTTTTCTCCCTACACGTAACCGATAAACGAACCTAAAATCTTCATTTCGCAGACTCCCTTATCCATTGAAATTTACCAAATTTCGGTGTCCACTCTCGCCTCATTTTGATTAGTTTAAAAATGGAAAACATACTAATTAATTAACTTATTTAACGCCCGGTGTCCGCGCCCGGAAAATTTGGGTGCGACAGTTGGCGACTCTGTTGAGGAACTTGTCAAGCTAATTTAAGATGTGTTTTTTTGTTAATTTACTTATTTGTTTTAATTGGGTTAGTTCTTTAATATATGTGATATTTTTTATGTATTAATATTTATCACATCCTACATTCCATATCATCACCCCCACTATCACACGAGCACTCAAAGGCTATGCTATGGTATTATCCTTTACGGGACATTAGGACAAGAACAAACTAAGGGTGCCGCCATAATAAACCTGGTTAGGCCCGTGAAACGTTCTCAACTCAAGCTGTCTTTCAGCCAAGTTCTGGGTTGGAAGGATTTTGCTAAAGCCTCGGCTCGAGGGTTTAGTATCAAAAAATGGCTTGAGACCTAAAACAAACTTCCATAGTCCACCCATTAGAATTAGACCAAGAGCACCTTGTGGTAAATACATTCTCGAGGACCCTTTATGAACATATGTTACATTACAAGAGTGATCAAAATCTAAATGATTTTCCGACCCCAGAAGACCGAAATATTGCATCCTGATAATTTTCTAAGTATTGATGATCTCACTTCCTGAAAAAAAGGAGAAACTAGCCAGCAACCAATGACCCATTTGGTATTATAGGATTCGACTTCGTGATTTATTTTCTTTTACTGCCTTCCCTTGGCTGGCCCAAATTTCTACCTATAACTTCTAACCTGTGTATATTAGATCATGTGTTATCTGATACATTTTCAGGTTAGAGACCTCATTCTGATATTTTATAACTTCAGCATATCGGGGTTTTTGGCTATGTACTGTATTAGATCATGTGTTATCTTATACATTTTCAGGCTAGGAACTTTATTTTGATATTCATGCATTTGGTCACGCCATCATACATGCATCATGAAGTAACATTCCTCATTAAAATTGCAGATAACGAACATAATTTTACAGGAAGAATGAATGCTCTAATAGGAAATTTAGCTGACGGCAATATACCAAACCTGTTACCCCCAGATGTTATAATCAATGTTACTCAAGCCACGTTAGATGACAGAGCAAAAGATATGGTTGGGACTCATCAAGCTATACTAATGTATCAATATGGGATTCACAACACACCCATCAAATTCATTGACTTGCATCCGAAATTCCCTCATCTGAATTACTTTCTATATAACAGTCGAGGATGTTTTAATTTTCACTCAGGAAGCGTATTCCATGTTGTGGTATCTAGCTCGTGTAGGAAGCACCGAGATCATATTAGACAAGGCTTGGATGACCCGATGTATCAATCAATGGACAGAACATCCTGAAACTGTATCCTACTTCGCTAATTGGTTACTAAAATGTGGAGGCTACGAAGAGTGGCTCCAAATGTTCCAAATCTCTACAAACCTCCCTTGGGGTTTTCTTGTTTTCAACATCAGAGAAGATTTGGAAATGTTGGTAGATGGGATTCACGTGCTGAATCAGTATAATTTCTAACTGGAAAGCAGCCATGTGGATAATCTGATGCAAAACCCAATTAAATTCGAGCAGCTCTAGACAAAAAATTAAAGGTATACTGATGACACTTAATGAATATCAGGTGGGTGACATACCTCCTGGTTTGCTGAATCCTTACAACTATCATTACGACAGGAGAATTAAACACTGATCTACGATTCTGCCAGTCGAAGCGATACAGACACAGAGGTTTGCGTTAGCCCGTTATTATAGTGTCCCACTAAATGTGATCAATTTAGCAGCAATACACCAAGCCAGTTAATGAAGGACATGGGCTCCCACTTGGGCATGATTTTGAAGGGCAATGATACGAACTAGGAGATGACTTAAGTGAATCCGATAATGGGGGGGCAGCCCGAAGACGATGATGATCTGCCTGGGGGGTTGTCCCTAAGCTGAACTTTGATCCTGTCCACATTCCAAAAGAGAGCTAGCACAAGATCAGGTGGTTCTCGAACATGATGTGGGATGAGAGGACCGACTACCAAGCGAAGAAGAGGAGCCGATTGGGGAAGGCGGTGCGGGACCGGGTGACTTGGCTAAAGGGAGTCAGCCACCTAAGAAATTAAAAATCTAATATCATAAGTTCTTTTTGTGCAGGGTGAAATTAGTAAGGAGGATAATTCCCTGAGTAGAAAAAGAAATATTTCACCCCTGGATTGCTTTTTGTAAAGAAAGGAAACAATGAGGTAGTAATTAGTGCAACATGACTTTTTGGTAAAACGTTGGAAAGATGAACCTAAGGATATACGGTGTATCTTTCAGATGTTTTATTAATGAATAAGTGGGGTGATGGGAAGTTGTTTTATAAGGGCAGCTGATGCTTTTGAATATCAGTATGTTGTAAAGGCAGTTTAAATGTTAGCTGATGTTTTAAAATTATGCAATGACTACTTCAAATATAATGAAAAGGCCTTTCTTCCTTTTGAATTTTTCTGTGGATCTACAATATTAATGAGGAATACAAACTCTCATACATACACACATTTTATGTTATGAGGTATACATGATCACCGTCATTACAAAACTTTCATGCATGCACACTTTTTACATTATGAGGTATACATGATCACTCTCACTAGTGTTCTCATCATTTATTCAAATATGCATAAACGCATGACACTCTATAAAAATGTCAATGGAATTACCAGCCTACGAAGTATTAAGCGAAATAGAAACGAAAAAATGGTCCGTAGAAGGACCCAAAAGACGGGTTACCAATAACAACAATCAAATACGCGGAATACCAATAACAACACCACAAGGATCAATCTAACAAACAATCAACCAAAGCACAATCCAAGTCCAAATCAAAATAGCAACTATAACCACAAGAATGGAAATCCAAAACCACAATCAACAACACAAGATTTATACGTGGAAAACATCTTCGGTGTGAAGAGTAAAAACCACGGGACGTTTGAGGAGTCCATCCTACTTCTCTTATTATGATAAAATTGAGGGCAAAACAAACCCAACAAAGTCTTACAAAAGGTTTATAACCCACCAACAATCATGAAACAATAAGAGATTTGAAGAAGTAGACAAATACCAAGAAAGAGAAGAAATCAATCTACAATCTGCCCCAACTCCGAACAGACCTTACCAACCTCCGAACGACAATCACAACGGTGAGAACAAGGAACAATATGTCTAGAAGCTCCTGTCCAAAACTCGTGACGATCTGACGGTTCAATCTCCAGGAATCGACAAAAACGTGAACTGACCTAAAGAGAGAAAGCCCAAATCCGAAAATCTCTTTTGTGTGTGTCTTTTCTTCTTCCTTCACTTATATTAAATGAATACAACTCATTCCAATAAATATACATTAATATAGCTTCTCAAAGAAGCCAAAATTAATAATAAATGGACTTTAAATATGGGCGGGACCCATAACAATCTCCCCCTCCAGCCCATCACGGAGAGAAGAAAAACTCAAATTCTTCAACGTTTGAATCTCATCCCGGAAAGCTTATTACAAAGCTCAAGCTTGCTTCCAGGAACCACCTTGGTTAACATGTCTGCTGCATTTTTATCTGTGTGGACTTTCTTTAACAGCAATTCTTTCTCTTCAATCACATTCCGCAACCAATGATATATGATATCAATGTGCTTGGTACGAGCATGATACATGGCATTCTTGCTCAAGTCCATAGCACTCTGACTGTCACAGAATGTCACATACTCACATTGCTTCAAACCCAACTCTTGAAGGAACCTCTTCAACCAAATCATCTCTTTACATGCTTCCACAGCTGCTATATACTCTGCCTCAGTAGTAGACAATGCTACACACTTTTGTAGCTTGGATTGCCATGAAATGGCTCCCCCTGAAAATGTAAACACATAACCTGAGGTAGACTTTCTATTATCAAGATCACCAGCCATGTCTGCATCTGTATATCCCTCAAGAATCGGTTTTCCACCTCCATAACACAAACTCAATTTGGAAGTACCACGCAAATATCTGAAAATCCACTTAACAGCTTCCCAATGAACCTTACCCGGATTGGATAAGTATCTACTCACCAAACCAACAGCCTGTGCGATATCTGGTCTAGTACAAACCATAGCATACATCAAAGAACCAACAGCAGATGAATAAGGAACAGAAGACATACTCGTTTTTTCTTCATCTGACTTAGGACAAGCTCTATTACTCAACTTGAAGTGAGCTGCTAAAGGTGTATTAACAGGCTTGGCATTCTTCATATTAAACCTTTCAAGCACACGTTCAATATACTTTTCTTGTGATAGCCACAACTTTCCAGCTTTTCTATCATGAACTATCTCCATGCCTAAGATCTGCTTAGCTGGACCCAAGTCTTTCATGTCAAATGACTTGGACAAATCCTTCTTCAAGTTGGAAATCATCCCTGCATCTTGTCCAACTATCAACATATCATCCACATATAAAAGAAGGATAATGAAGTTACCTCCAGGGAAATTTCTAAAATACACACAAGGATCTGCTGAAGTTCTATTGTAACCATTCTTTGTCATGAAAGAATCAAACTTCCGATACCATTGCCTTGGTGCCTGTTTGAGCCCATAAAGACTCTTCTTCAACTTGCAAACAAGCTTTTCTTTTCCCTTCTCTTCAAACCCTTCAGGTTGCTCCATATATATCTCCTCATGCAAATCACCATGTAAGAAAGCAGTTTTCACATCAAGCTGCTCCAACTCCAAATCAAGACTTGCAGCTAAACCTAAAACAGTTCTTATAGATGTCATCTTGACAACAGGAGAGAAGATCTCATCAAAATCAATGTCTTTCTTCTGATTGCAACCCTTTACCACCAATCTGGCTTTGCGCTTCACTATCTTGTCACCATCTTTCTTGTTCTTGAAAACCCATCTGTTTTTCAAGACCTTCTTACCTTTAGGAGGCTTCACAAGCACATATGTCTCATTCTTTTTCAAGGAATCCATCTCTTCCTTCATAGCATCAAGCCAAAGATTTTTGTCTTTACTAGACAACACTTCTTCAAAGTTCTCTGGCTCCCCCTCATCAGTGACAAGAACAAACTCTGAGCTTGGATATTTTGTAGAAGGTTTTCTTTCTCTAGTTGACCTTCGAACCGGTGCTTCTTCCACCAAAGGAGTTGGCTGCTCCCCCTGCTCATGAACATCCTCTATAGCATTCTGATCATCATGTGGAACATCATCAAATTCTGCTACACCACCACCATCATTATCAAATTCTGGTGCATCACCATCTTCATTTGGTTGTACCTCATCAACACCATCAAGTGTTGCTTCAACATTCTCATTTGTTGGCTGCTCAACAGATATAGGAATAGAAACAGAAGACATATCAGTAGTATCAAAAGACAACGTAGGAGTAGAATTGTACCTTGTACTTAGAAGTTCTGAGCCCATCTCGTGCTCAAAGAATACTACATCTCTGCTTCTCACTACCTTCTTCTTCTCTGGATCATAGAGTCTAAAACCATACTCCTCATCACCATAGCCAACAAATACACAAGGATTAGTCTTGGAATCAAGCTTTGATCTCTGTTCTTTCGGCACATGCATGTATGCCTTGCATCTAAAGACTCTCAAATGTGAATAAGTAGGATCTCTACCCTTCCATACTCTCTCGGGTATCTCAAGACCAAGAGGAATTGATGGTGAACGATTGATCAAGTACACTGAAGTATTAACAGCTTCAGCCCAAAATGTCTTTGGAAGATTGGACATTCTAAGCATATATCTCACTTTCTCCACAATTGTTCTGTTCATTCTCTCTGCTACACCATTGTGTTGAGGGGTGCCAGGTACAGTTTTTACATGTCTAATTCCATGGTGTGAGCAATAATTCTCAAATTCTTTAGAAGTGTACTCACCACCATTGTCAGATCGAAGACACTTCAATTTTCTTTCTGTCTCCCTTTCTACCATGACGTGAAACTTCTTGAAAGTTTCAAACACTTCACTCTTTGTCTTCAACATGTAAACCCAAGTTCTCCGAGTAGCATCATCAATAAAAGTGAGAAAATATTTACTGCCACCAAGAGACTCCACCTCTAAATGACCACAGACATCGGAGTGTATCAACTCCAACTTTCCTTCCTTCTTTGTAGACTTCTTAGAAAAGGAAGCTCTATGTTGCTTTCCTGCTAAGCAATAATCACAAGGGTCAAAAGAAACAGATTTATCAACAGGAATAAGAGATTTACCTACCAAAAGTTTTAACCCTTTGTCTGTCATGTGTCCCAATCTTCTATGCCACAAATTAGGAGAGTTCTTTTCTTCAACTGCATTTAGCTCACCAGAACATACATTCAAGTATGTTTTATACAAAGAACAGCACAAATCACCTCGAGCAACTGTCAATGAATCCTTGGACAATCTCCATTTGCCATCTCCAAAGGTATGTCTGAATCCTTCTAGATCAAGAACATTTGCAGACAACAAGTTAAGGCGTATATCGGGAATATGGCGCACATTCTTCAATATAAGCATGCACCCAACACTTGTCTTCACCCGAATATCACCCATGCCAACAATGCTTGCCGAACTCTGATTTCCCATCTTGACACTACCAAAATCTCCTGCTTTGTAGTTCAAGAAGTATTCCCTTCTAGGAACACAATGATAGGAAGCTCCTGTATCAACAAGCCACTCTGTGCCTGAACCATCAACATGATGACACTCACTAGTTGCACCAATCAAAGAAACACCATCATCACTTTTAGAAGTGACAGCTGCAGTATTTTTGTCATCTCCCTCCTTCTGAGAATCTTGCTTCTTGCCTTGTTCTCTTTTCCAACGGTAGCAATATTTCTTTATGTGACCCGGTTTGTTACAGTGATGACATACCATAGGCTCTTTCCCATCTCCGGACTTAGACCTACCTCTTGAGTTACCATGCCTCTTTGGACCTCTACTCTTGCCTCTACCTCTGTTCTCAACAACAATAGCTTGTGAATTATCAACTCCCATCTCCTTTCTTCTTATCTCTTCATTAAACATACTCTCTTTAATCACATCCAAAGAAAGTACACCATCCGGAGAAGAGTTACTAATAGTCACAATAAGAGTTTCCCAACTATCTGGCAATGAACTCAATAGAAATAAAGCCTGCAACTCATCATCAAGAATAATCTTCATAGTGGTAAGTTTGTTGATTATAGCTTGAAAATCACTAAGATGCTCAGAAACTGACTTCCCACTTTTCAACTTCAAATTAACAAGCCTCTTAATCAAAGAAGCCTTATTATGAGCAGTCTTTCTTTCATAAAGACCTTCTAATTTCTTCCAGAAATCATATGGGTCAGACTCTTGAGAAACATGGTTGAAAATGCTAATATCAACCCATTGTCTGATAGTCCCCAAAGTCTTTCTTTTCAACTTTTCCCATTCTCTATCTTCCAATGTTTCTGGTTTGACTGGTTTGGACAAACTACCATCCTCTTTGGTTTCTGCATCAATTGGGTCATACAAATCTTTGCAAAATAACAAATCTTCCATCATATGTCTCCATATAGAATAATTGGTTGATGTCAATTTAACCATGGAACTATTACTGCTATTAGACTACATAGCTAACTTCAAAATTAACCTTGCTCTGATACCAATTGAAGGACCCAAAAGACGGGTTACCAATAACAACAATCAAATACGCGGAATACCAATAACAACACCACAAGGATCAATCTAACAAACAATCAACCAAAGCACAACCCAAGTCCAAATCAAAATAGCAACTATAACCACAAGAATGGAAATCCAAAACCACAATCAACAACACAAGATTTATACGTGGAAAACCTCTTCGGTGTGAAGAGTAAAAACCACGGGACGTTTGAGGAGTCCACCCTACTTCTCTTATTATGATAAAATTGAGGGCAAAACAAACCCAACAAAGTCTTACAAAAGGTTTATAACCCACCAACAATCATGAAACAATAAGAGATTTGAAGAAGTAGACAAATACCAAGAAAGAGAAGAAATCAATCTACAATCTGCCCAACTCCGAACAGACCTTACCGACCTCCGAACGACAATCACAACGGTGAGAACAAGGAACAATATGTCTAGAAGCTCCTGTCCAAAAATCGTGACGATCTGACGGTTCAATCTCCAGGAATCGACAAAAACGTGAACTGACCTAAAGAGAGAAAGGCCAAATCCGAAAATCTCTTTTGTGTGTGTCTTTTCTTCTTCCTTCACTTATATTAAATGAATACAACTCATTCCAATAAATACACATTAATATAGCTTCTCAAAGAAGCCAAAATTAATAATAAATGGACTTTAAATATGGGCGGGACCCATAACAATAGTACCACGGTGCCGATGGCCCCTCTTGTCATGAGGGTCGATTTTAATCAGAATGATTTGGAAGAACTGAAAGAGATTTTCAGGTTGCTACCGACCGGGTTTTGGGAACATTTTCCTCTAATTACGGTTGGATAAAGAACCTGATTTATATACATGTCCACCTCGCCATGAGAATCCCCATTTTGGAATCCTTGTTTCAAGTGTTTTACCTTCGAAAAGAATGACTTGACCCCCACCTTAGAGGAATATCATTGTTTAACTAACATCCCTATGAGAAAGGAAAATCGACTTTTTATCTACAAATAGTTACGAGAGGCCAAAGAGACAGTTGGCTCAGTTATTTGGACTTCAATTGTGAGGATATAAAAGAATGGGAAGTGGATTAAGAGTTTATGGTGTCAAAGATGATGGGGTTTGTGAAGGATAATATTAAAAATAACGGCGGTGTCCGGATGTTGGCTTTGTTGATTTATGGTTTGGTATTATTTCCAAGACGTTTGGGAAAGATTGATTCAAAGGTCATTGTTTATTTTGCAAAGGCGGTCCAGAATAGCAAGGGTGTCAACCTGATAATAGGAATATTAGCTGAAACTTTCAGGTCACTCGATCATTGTCGGATTCACAAGGGTGGCAGATTTACGAGATGTGCATCTTTATTATGTGTCTGGGCTTTTAGCCATTTTAATTACCCAGAGCACTTTGGTTTCGCAGATGTGGAATATAATAAAAGGTACGATCCGCGTAAGAATTATGTCACGAATTTTGGTGACGCGAAGTGACCAAAGAAACACCTTTCGAAGAAACAATGGTATAAGTTCTTCCAAAAAATAGAAATCACGAATATCGTATGGGTACCAGCGTGGAATGAGAAACCAGTTACTCTATACCATTGTGGAAATTATAACTGAGTACCTTTATTAGGACTATGAGGGGGCACCGACTATGCTCCAATCTTGGTAAGAAGGCAAATGGGATCTCGCCAATTTGTACCTACTACCCACGAGCTAAGCGAAGCTAATTTTGCATATGGAGTAGAGAACACCAAAGATAAAGTAAAGGTTATAGTTGATGCTTGGAGGCGTTTGAAAGTCATTGCGAATGTGGGTCGGTTGGAAGATGCAAGTGAAGAATATATTCTATGGCATCGGGATATAGTGGAGGGATCCGAAGCCGTTGATCTAGGAGATGAAATCCCTGGAGCTGGTGATTTATTGCAGCCGACCAACCTAGAGATATCAGTTGAAGTTCCAATGATAAGCTGGAAAAGTTGACAGTTACAAGGGTCAGGTGGTGGATATCCAAGTGAAGGGACTAGAAATGAAATTAAGCAACACGGAACGTGAAAGACTTGCAATTGTCCACGGAAAAGATGCAGCTATCCGGGAGAAAAACGTGGCCATCCAAGAATTAAATTTGGCTATCCAAGAGAGAAACGCGGCAATTAAAGTGAAGAATATAGCAATTGAGGAGAAAAATGCAACTGTTCAAAAGGAAAATTCAGCAATCCAAGAAAAGGAAGTTGATGTGCACGAGAGAAATGCGGCAATTCAAGAAAAAGAAACTGTTGTCTATGAGAAAGAGGCAGCAATTCGATAAAAGGAAGTTGCTATCCGCGAGAAAAACACAGTAATTCAAAAAGAGAATGCAACTGTTCAAAAGAAGAATGTAGCGATCCGGGAAAAAAACACAGCAATTCGTGAAAGAAACGTGGCAATCCAACGCATGAATTTAGCCATTTGGGAAAGGAACATTGCTGCGCAAAAGAAAAATACAGCGACACTTGAAAGGGATTCTGCCATTCTCGAACGAGATTCGACGATTTATGAGCAGAATTCAGCAGTTCTTGAAGCAAATATGGTCTGTTTTGAGAAGGATTCCTTGATTATGAAACACCAAAGCTACGCCGATGAGGTTGATGAGAAACTCCAGACGTATGCTAATCAAGTCCATCAACTTAAATAAGCATATCAATTCAACCAACAGAAGGTGAATGGCTTGTGGGAGGATTTACAACATGAGCATGATCGGAACGAGTTTTTTCAGGAGTAACGATACATTACAAATAAGCAAATTGCGAATGCTACGCTAATTCTCATGTCTATTGCAGCTCGGGCACGCCATGTCGCTCAAGATTTAGCTCAACTCAAGGATAGATTGGTATAAATAGTCACGACAACAATTTGAAGGAATGATTGAGTTTCACATACTTTTCTTTACAAACTTTTAAACCACGAGGATTGTCTTTTCAAATCGATCAAACTACAAAATTTATTTTTATACTTTTTCCTTTATTTAATTGAGCAAATTAAAAAAAATGGAAAAGTACGAAAAAAAATGTTTATGGGTTATCTAATTTGTAAATAGAGGGTTATGATTTAAAAGTTTGTAAATAGAAGTATGTGGTATGTTTCATTTACAAAACAAAGTATTATAATTACACAGTTGAGTCCTGATTATAGGCATTTTTATCTTTTAAATATTGTTCTTACATATCGACAAAACACAACCCAAAAAACAACTCCCTAAATCGAAACAGTAAATCATATGGTGAACATTTTACATTTTTTTACTAATTGACAATTTATGAACTAAATTGATATTTAAGTTCTAATTTTACACAGTTGCAATTTGACTTTGGAGTCTGTATTTTATCAATATATAAAATGTAATTTCAAAAAAATTAAAAAAAATGTTCTTGATTGTCATCAGGACTTAATAATGTAATTTCAAATACTTTTTTTTTATAAAAAAAACATACTACATACTTTTATTTGCAAACTTTTAAACTAAAAATCTCTATTTGTAAATAAGACAAACCACAAACATTTGTTTTGTAATTTGCTCTTAAAATAATAAATTGCATGAGATTTAAAAATTTATAAATAGAGATTTATGATATATTTCTTATAACATAAAGTATTTTAAATTATACTGTTACTTCTAATAAAATTAAAACTATTCTTATTTTTAAAAAAAATTACATTTACATATTGATAAAATATAGTCCCTCCAAATCGAATTGTAATAAGTATCTGTTAAATTAGTAAAAAAAGTAAAATGTATATAATATGATTCATAGTTTTGATTTATGAAATTGTGTTCTATCGATATGTAAATATATAAAAAAAATTAAGATAAAATTATCTTTAATCGTAATCACTTTATTTTAATTTAAAATAACTTATTTTGTAAAGAAAATATATTACTAATTTCTATTTGTAAACTTTGAAACCACAAACCTGCATTCATAAATTGGTCAATTCAAAGACTTTTTAAAGAATAAATATTCATAAGTTCATTTAAGGAATATGCATTCCTCCAGTTATAGAGAAAACAACGAAAATATAGGAATAGAAATATACTAATATATCTGCTATATTCTTATTCCTAGTCTATTCCGCGACCCAACAAGCTTTAGAGTTTTGGAAATATCAAATGAGACATTTGAAAATGCTTTTTTTTTTTAAGACATTTGAAAATGCGTTTGGGCTTTTCATGTATATATCCATATAGATTTCTTAAAGGCCCAGTTGAGTTGGGTCAACATACACAACTTGGGCTGGCCCAAATTACGTTTGGAATTAGGGAATCAAAACTAATGGTGTGATTGTATTCCATATTGATTTTTGAAGGAAATTACACAATTTTAATAAATATATTTTTTTTAAATACATCATATATTTTCTTCTTACTTTCATTTATTGGAAAATTTGATTATATAAAACATTTACACTACTCCAATAAATGGTATCTTAAATAATGGTATTTGTTTTGAGGCTTGAAAGCTCTTTAGAAGAAGAAAAATACCGAAAAAGAAAGGAGTAGCAAACATAGTGAACAAAAGAAAGGAAAATAAAGGGAATAGAGAAATTGAAAAGACCCAAGGCAGTTGAAAAGTTTTTCATCATCATAAGTGTACTCATAAATGAGTCGTAAAAGCAAGAAGTCCCAAGTCCAATAGCAACAGACACGTCGACAATTTTTTAGAGCTCAAATAGGCGGCATCATAAAAACTTCAAAACAACAGTTTTGAGGGACAAAAAGCACAAATGGTTTAACAAATTTGTTATTTAAGATACCATTTGTGCTTTTTGTCCCTCAAAACCGTTGTTTTGAAGTTTTTATGATGCCGCCTATTTGAGCTCTAAAAAATTATCGACGTGTCTGTTGCTATTAGACTTGGGACTTCGTGCTTTTGCGACTCATTTATGAGTACACTTGTGATGATGAAAAACTTTTCAACTGCCTTGGGTCTTTTTAATTTCTCTATTCCCTTTATTTTCCTTTCTTTGTTCACTATGTTTGCTACTCCTTTCTTTTTCGGCATTTTTCTTTTTCAAGCCTCAAAACAAATACCATTATTTAAGATACCATTTATTGGAGTAGTGTAAATGTTTTATATAATCAAATTTTCCAATAAATGAATCTAGACATACATATTATTGAATATATTTTCTTTAAAATTTTAAATAACACACCCCAAAGCAAGTATTTTTTGGCAAAAAAAGTAATGCGTGTATACGGTGTAGTACGTTTGTATCATCAAATCCAATTGTTTTGGGATGAGGACATCAAATCCAATTTAGATATGAATCATGTTTCCTTAATTACCTTATTAGATTTTATTTAACAAGATAAATTAAGAGGGCGAGTAAGGTAATATTACCTATTTATTAATTATTATTTTTATAAATAAAAATTAACATCATCAACAGGTGTAAATATACGACTGTTTTATATATATATAAAGTTGTAGAGAAAATATTTGTTACAGAGACTTTCTTAGTTCCGAATATAATATAAAAATTTAATAGGACGAAAAAAACATTAGTTTAGTTGTTATTATTATATTGAAAGAGGACTAACAAAAAAATAGAAAAAAGCTATAGTATATTATAAGGGCTAGTATAACATCATTATCAAGACCTAATCAACACCATAATATTAATATAATCCCGCGTGGGAAAGGATAACAATTTAACTTTACGCAAAAGCAAAAGCTCTTGGAATATACTCCATAATCCTTAAAATTGTAATTCTAACTCTAAATTTCAAAACGTTATAACTAAAGGGTATTTGGTTGTTCATTTTCGTACTCTTTTTTGCCTTTTCATTTCAAAAGAGATAGATGTGCTTGGTTAGTGACTTTATATTTGCTTTTTACATCTGAAAAACAGTATTAGGTGTTTGGTTAGTGATCTCATATTTGCATTTTACACCCGAAAAGTAGCATTTACAAAAGCAGAGAATCTCTGTTTTTTGAAAAAACAGTTTTTCCAACAGCAAACAGCAAACCGTAACAGCAACAGCAAACCGTAACAGTAAACAGCAAACCGTAATAGCAAACAGAAACAGTAGGTAAAACAAACGGGTCCTAATTCATCTAACTTATTTATTTAGAATAAATACCTTTCAAATGACATATAGTAATACGTGATTAGAACTTCAAAATATTATAACTAATCTCATTTTATCACGCACTGCCAATTATACGTTGTCATGTGGTATTTGAGGAGTTATTTGTTTCTAACAAACAAGTTGAAGAGTTAATTATAACATTTTAAAGTTTAAATGGTCAGCTGTAAATTTTGGACAATTTGAATGCGTTGGTGGAGATGTATTAGAGCATCTCTAATAGAAGATGCTATAAAAATTGACGAAACTTGATATTAAAATATAATATTTTATTACTCTACGATATATCTCACTTTTGACAATATTTTATTACTCTACGATAAGGCCATCACTAAATGCTTAGTTCTGAGATTAAAAGAACACCTCCAGTATCTCATTGGCCCGTGTCAGAGTAGTTTTGTTCCGGGTAGGCAGATTTCTGATAATGTTATTCTTATGCAAGAGGTTGTGCATTCCCTTAAACGAAGATCAGGTAGAATGGGAGTCATGATCCTTAAGTTTGATCTGGAGAAAGCTTATGACCGCATTAATTGGGATTTCCTCCGTGATACGCTGGTGCTTCTTAATATTCCTCCTCATTGGGTGGACTTGATTATGACTTGTGTTTCCACTCCGCGTATGTCAGTTCTGTGGAATGGAGAAGAGTCTCAAGAGTTCCGCCTGAACCGTGGTCTTCGTCAAGGGGATCCTCTGTCCCCTTATTTGTTTGTGCTTTGTATTGAGCGCCTGAGCCATCTTATTGGTGATGCCATTGGGAATGGGAGCTGGAAGCCGATACAGGTGTCTAGAAGAGGTCCTAAGCTCTCTCATTTGATGTCTGCTGATGATATCGTACTGATGGCGCAGGCGTCCGTAGATCAAGCCATCACGATGAAAGGCGTCCTGGACAGTTTTTGTTTTACTTCAGGGCAGTGTGTTAGCTTCTCCAAATCGAGGGTCTCCTTCTCCTCTAATGTTCCGGAGTGGGTTGCTTCTAGGATTTGCACGGTGTTGCAAGTGGCACCGACTACGAACCTGGGTAAGTATCTGGGAGTGTTTCTCTTCCATAAACGAGTGGATCGCAGTGACTTTCAGCATGTTGTGGATAGAGTGCAGAATAGGCTGAATGGGTGGAAGAGTCATTGTTTATCCCTTGCTGGTAGAACCACCCTGATTTGCTCTGTTGCCTCCTCTATTCCTTCTTACATTATGCAGACGACGATTATGCCGATAAATGTGTGTCGCCTTTTGGATCGTTTGAATCGTCAATTTTTGTGGGGTAGTGTGGGTAGCCGGCGTAAAATTCACCTTGTCCGATGGGACATTGTGTGTCGGCCAAGATGTTGGGGTGGCTTGGGAATTCGCCCCACGCGGGAGTTTAATTTGGCTATGGTGGCGAAGCTCGGTTGGAGGTTAATCACTGAAGATTCGACCCTTTGGGTTCAAGTTTTGAGGAACAGGTATATGAGAGGTACGTATGATCTTAAGGAGATTCGTGCTAAGCAAAATTCTAGTCATGTTTGGAAGAGCATTGTGCAGGGTTCAGTTTTATTGAATCATGGGCTTGAAAGGCTCATCGGGAATGGTACTTCAACGAAATTTTGGACTGATAGATGGGTGGGGGATAGCACTCTTGAGGAAAATTGTATTTCAGTGATTCCTGAGACTGTTAGAGGTAGATCTATAGCTTCCTATTGGAGGAGGGAAGGGGGCAGGGATTGGGAGATGCTTCATGGTCTGATTCCGAGCTCTACTTTGCTTCATCTGGCATCAATGGTCGTTTTTCCTAGCGACGAGCAGCAAGATTCTTGGAGGTGGCGGCTCACTAGTTCAGGTATGTTTAGCGTCAAATCTGCGTTTAGTTTAACCCAAGTCCAGGGGAGGGATTTGATGCATACTAAGAATTGGAAGATGATTTGGAATTTGCAAATCCCGGAGAGATTGAAATACTTTATTTGGTTACTAATGTATGAAGCCGTTTTGGTTAATACGGTTCGGATGGTGAGACATCTGAGCGAGTCTGATGTGTGCTTAGCGTGCGGTTTGTCGGAGTCATTATTGCACGTTTTGAGGGACTGCAGTGAGGCTGTGGGGCTTTGGCGGATCCTGATACCTGCTGCGGATTGGATGGAGTACCATGTTTGTCTACACCATCTGGTGGCTGTGACGGTGGAGATGCTCGGCGGTGTTCGATCCGGATACTGCTGTTTGTCGAAATAAGTTGGAATTTGTATATAGTAAAGCTGGGGAATGACAGAAAGCCTTTTTAGATGAGCAGCGCATGAGAAATAGAAGTAGAAGGACTGTCATAGTTAGTTGGAAGCCCCCGTCGAAGGGCTGGATCAAGGTGAATAGTGATGGCACTTGTAAGGGAGCCCCGGGTCCAGCGGCTGCAGGGGGCATTGCTCGGAATGACAATGGAGTTTGGGTAGGAGGGTTCGCTGTTAAGTTAGGTATTTGCAGTGTTGTGCTTGCGGAGCTATGGGGTCTGTACTTCGGGTTGAAGTTTGCTCGGGATAGACATTTCCGTAGAGTTGTATTCGAAATAGACTCGCTTGTGGTTGTGGATTTGGTGAAGAATGGTAAGGAGCATAGGCACATGTTCTTTTGGTTGATTGATGAGTGTCAAAGATTGTTAAGACAGGATTGGGAAGAGGTTAGGTTGATTCATGTTCTCCGCGAAGGTAACCGTGCAACGGACTGGATGACGAATTACGCAGGAAGTTTACCCCTGGGTCTTCACGAGTGTGAGGTGCCCCCTACAGGCATCCTGGATATCTTATTTTCTGATATTTGTGGTACTTGTCTTCTTAGGATGACTAGTATCACTTAATTTGTTTTTTGTTGTGCTCTGGGGTTTCGTCCCCTCCATTAAGATCAAGAAAATATTTGTTAAAAAATTGCTTCAATAAGAAGCAATTTGAAAAATTGACACTATAATTTCACAAACCATTACTTTATATAATTTATTTTAGTTATAAATATATTATAGAAATACATCAATAAGTAATCAAATCATTTTTTTATATGACAGGAGTTAAACAACCTTTTTAGAAGGTTGTCAAAAAATGACAACATTGTTTGAAAATTTTAAGCAACCATTATCACTCCATTAGATAATATTTTTTAAGAGTTACTAAAACCGTTTTCACATAATGAAACGTTTAATCAAACACCATCGCATATGCTTTTAAAATCAAGGTTAATACATCATTTGTCTTCTGAATTTGTACAAAAAGCTTGATTGGCCCTCTGAACTTTCAAAGTGTCTTAATAACTCATTTAACTTGCATAAAATATTCAGTTAGCTCCTTGAATTTGCGTAAAATGTAATCAATTGATTACTCGGTTGTAAAAAAGTAAGTTAAATACGGAAGATGTATTGCATTTGTCTTAGAATGTTATTATATAATTCAAATAATATATTAAAAATGAAGTTATTCTCTACTCAACTATAAAACTTGTCTTTGCTAATGAGAGACCCGTATAACCCGACTTACATTTTTTAAGACGTGTGCAATATATCTTACGTATTTAACTTACTTTTTTTTGCTACCGATTGATCAATTGATTACATTTTACATAAGTTGATGGAATTAACTGGATATTTGATATAAGTTAAAGAGATTATCAAAATATTTTAAAAATTTAGAGAGCCAATCAAACTTTTTGAACCGTTTCAAGATATATTAAGCCTAGAATCAAACTATTATATAGTATATTGTTGTTTAATGGTAAGTCAAGCCAAGCTAGTATATGAATGAATGAGGTCATCCAAAGACTATATAGATATACATAAATTAATGATCAAAATCTGGGGCACAGGGCCATTATTATGGTGACGTCCCTCATCAAAAAATCACATCATTTTCACCGATTATGGAATCAATGTGATGTGAGATCATTAATACATTCAAATCTACAGGGAATAAAATATCAATGTTTTAAAAAGGCTTAATACATTATTTATCCTGAAGTTGCGTAGAAAAGTTGATTAGCTTGCTGAGTTTTTAAAGTATTTTAATAACCTTTAATTTATATAAAATATTTTACTTATTGAATTGGTATAAAATATAATCTATTAATCACTCAATTACAAAAGATAAGTTAAATATAAAAGATATATTGCATACGTCTTAAAAAAAACTAAAACGATTAAGATTGGGGTAAGCGGTTCTAATATTAAAGAAAACAAGTTTTACAGTTAAACAAATAAGAACCTCATTTTAATCTATTTACACAGAAATTCATATTTTAAACATTAGTTACAACTATATTAAGTCATAATTTTGAATTATGTCAAACTAGTAAAATCGATACTTTTAATATATTTTAAGGATTAAAATTTATAAATTAGAAGTCTAAAATATATTTTCTAGGGTTTATGATTTATGAATTGGAGTCTAGAATTTTTAAATTATGGTGTAAAATCATAATATATAGAGAATAATAACATATTAAGAATTAATTTTTTAGAGTAATTCACACTCGCAATTCTTATTGAACAAAATGGAAGCGATCCAAGATCCATTACAAGTGGGACCAGGAGATGGAGAAATATCCACTTCTGAGCTCCCAGGTCCCCGGCAGATGCCAAAGCATTGCATTTGTTGGAGGATCCCCCCTTCTTTACTCTCAGGGTAACTAGGAGTAAAGCAGCTCGACCAAAGGTACGAAGGTGGGGAACTCCTTTGATGATAAGGTGAGTGTTACACATCTTCCATATGCAGCATACTTTTTTTGCAACCAAGTAATTAATTGATTACGTTTTACGAAAGTTCAAGAGTCTAACTGAATATTTTATGTAAGTTGATGAGACTATCAGGATAATTTAAAAGGTAGGATCAATCAAGCTTTTTGGATAAATTGAAGGGACAAATAATGTATTAAGCTTTTTAAAAATAATATCAAAAGTCGAATTGAATTGACAATTAGATCGGGTGTTAATAGTTTCAACCGATACTACAAAATAAATGGTTTATTATAGCGCTAAAATTTAAAGTTTAATGATGTTTTTCGATATCTCTAAATGCTTACCCACATTTTTTAAAGCGTCGTCACAACATCATTAAATCGCATGTCATTAATTTTAGCGACACATAAAACATTGTGTGGTAAATTCAGTCTGACAATATACTACATACAACTTACAAGCATCGTCATGTTTCTAACGCTTATATTTTTAGCATCTTGATTTTTTTATATTATTTATTTTTAATTTCATAAATTTCCACTATGTTTTAATAAGACGTTGCAACAACATATAGTATTTATTATGCCGCTTCAGGAAATATTAATAGCGTCTTAAATACAACATCACTTTAATTTAATCTCGTCTCCAAATTGACGACATTATGTCTACATTTGGTTATATAAAAATCCATTATGTTCCAAACGTGATATTTTGCAGCTAAGATATCGTCTCTAAATTATGACGCTTGCATATTATTATGTCTCCAGTATAACAATATTTCATAAATGAGCGACCAAAAGCTCGAGATGCAATAAGTTGCGTTGGACAAACACGCGATGCAAATACTTTTTCCAACAAATTTTCTATCAGGTTTTTTGTCTCCAGTAAATTATTAAAAAGAAAGATTGAATAAAACTCTATAATGAGTATAAACTAAATTAGAATATTATTAATAATTATCCAATAAAATATATCAATAATTATAAAAAAAAAATATAACTTAATTATTATTTATCATGTAGCTCATCAAAAAATACAAAAAGAATATATGATTATTACTTGTTTTTCTATAAGGGGTCGTTTTTTACGAAATAAAAATTGAGAATTGAAGAATTGATGTCAATAAAGAGATTAAAATTAATTTGAGCTAAAATAATCAGCTAACGAACTCTAAATAAAATTTGGAAAACGGCTCACCAGAAAAGTTGTTTGATGAATTTTTCAATGATGAAAAACTCAAAAGCTTGTTTCCGGGTCTTTTTAATTGATTGAGATCAATAAAAAGTTTGTAAACATGATTTGGAATAGGTGTGTAAACTAAGAATGACTCAAAAATGGGGTTTCGGTGATCTTGGTTTCACGAAAAATGCTTGAAGCTTTGAAGAACATAACAATGGTAAAATTTGATTTCGACTAAGAAAGCTTGAACCGAGGATTGTGTTATAATTTTACTGACTTAACTAAGAGATTGCAAGAAACGATTTGAAAATCGGTTGATTAAACTAAGAGAATTTCGGATTTGAAGTTTCTGAAAATTGGAAGCTTTTCTGAGGAACTGAAGATTAAAGAACTAATTCTGGGAATTGAGACCTTGTTTAGACTAATTAGATACTAAAGAACGATTTCTACGAATCTAAGGATTGATAAAAAGGCCGATTTTGGCAGAGATTTGAGAGAAAAATTGAGTTTTTCTGTGTTTGATTGATTTTGAGTGCGGTTTGGAATGAAAGAGTTGAGCTCTATTTATAGGATTTTGAGTAACAAATCCCATGTTAGTGGCCCTTAAACTTCTCACTCATGATCTCATTACCTTCCTATAAGTTGAAGAAAGAAAATGGTTGAGTTGGGAGTTGGAAAAATGGAGGAAATGCCGTAAAACTTGTGTTTTTTAATATTAGAATCGCATACCTCGATTTTGGTCGTTTTATTTCTTTTAAACGTGTGCAATAATTCTTACACATTTAACTTACTTTTTTACAACCGATTGATAAATTCATTACATTTTATGCAAGTTCATGAGGCTAACTGAACATTTTATACAAGTTGAAGGAGCTATCAGGACAATTTAAAAATTTAGGGAACCAATCAAACTTTTTGGACAAATTCAGAAGACAAATGATGTATTAAGCCCTGTAATTATCAAGTAGATAACTAAAAGTAACTGTTTCAGAATTTTATTAAATACTTTCTATCTTTTGTTTAAATTTTAAAAATACAAACGAGCATTTAGGTTATTTTTATTTTTGTATCAAAGAATAATAAGGTATCAAAATAATTTTAAAGTTCCCTCCATATAAAATACTACCATTTCAATTCGAATGTCTATTGAATAACATAATTAGAAATTGAGATAATAGGAAAAAAAAGATTGAGATAATAAAAATATATTCTGTTAACACCCTTAACACACATAGGCATCAAATTCTGAAGTGGGGGCTTTAATTTCTGATTCACGTGTAAAAGAGTTAACAAAATATATAGGCTTAGCTTAGTGCATCACTTTCCCCGTTCAGTTTGTTCAAAAAGGTTAATTGGTGAAATACGTTCCTTAAATAGGTAGACATATTCAAACTCGTTTTTCAGCACTCTTTCTCTTTAAAAAATTCTACCGGCTTCGTTTTAGCTCCGTTTTGCTCCGTTTTTTACATTCCGGAAAGCTAACATCCCGAGCTTTCTGAAAAAAATAATAGTTGTCTGATATCTTGCTGTTTCGGGGTCCGTTTTGATTGTCGAAGTTGATGGACAGGTTACTGAAAAAATGGTACAAATTTACCCCTGATTTTTATTATTTGTTTTTCTTTTCTTTTTTATAATCATTTTTGATATTATTTTCTATTTTTTATTACATTTTCATTTTGTTGCAAAATGAATTTAATTAAATAAAAAAAACTATAGAGTAAAATTATAACTTATGCTAAAAATACAAAAATTAAATTAGCCCCAACAATTGCCCCCCTATTTTATGTGTAAAAGATTTGAAAATGAATTTTACACATAAAATAAGTTTTTTATTTATTTTTATTTTTCTTTACCCGTCAATACCGATTTGTTGAAGCTGAAATTTGTTTAACTCCGTCTATGAATTCGCGACTTCACTTCCGTTGTTAATAAACTTCTTTGAGCTACTGATTGGCGGAAATAAATTGAATTGTCACTTCTTTTTCACAAGAATCATGATTGGGTAATATCCGTCTTGAACCTCTTGAGGTTGGAGTTGAGAATCCATTTGATGATATGGATATATCGTACATGACGGAACTTGCCCCCAACGTCTTCGAGCTTGGATGCCATCGGTGCTGCACATGTTGTTGTCTCAGATTTGATGGGGACAAACTGAGCGAGTGGACGACGGATCAGGTGGAAAAGGCTACACCGAGCTTCTTTGTAGCGATTGCTTTTTTTTCTCTCTCTCACAACTTTTTTATTCTTTTTTAATTTTTTTTTGGGACATGTAGATGGACTTTTATTGTTTTTCTTCGTTTTTATTTTTCTTTTCATTTATGTCTTTTATCATTTCGTTCTTTACACTTTTTCTTTTGAAATGGATGCTTTATTACCTCTAAGAACGCTAAAAATATCAATGATGCTAAAACAGAACAAAACAAAAAATAAAAGGCACCTCGTACCTTATCGCATCTTTATTTCTTCTATAGTGGTTGATGCTGCCGCTTTGTCCTTCGGATGTGACAAAATTATTGAACCTCTTCGATGAGAGGTTCATTGCTAACCAGCCTATGGTAAGACACAATGGTGCTCGTTTTGAAGATGCTCTTCACTTGATTGGCGCATGACTTGCTTTTTCCTTTAGTCTTGATCTTGATTGGACCAATATTATCTTCGTATAATCGAGACTCCACCATATCCGAATGTGTCTCAATAGGTTTTTTATTTGCCCGAATCACCTCAACGTCATCCCCTTTCCAAAGTAGTAAAAGTTGGTGCAAAGATGATAGAATGCATGAGTTAGAGTGAATCCAATCTCGACCGAGCAAAGCTTGATAACTTGCTGTAGAGCTCACCACAAAAAATGCCGCCGTAGTGGTTTGGGTACCGATGGTAAGTTGCACAGGTAAAACCTCATAGGTTTTAGCAATTTCGCCGGTAAAAGTTGAGACGGAAATTTCTGACGTCATTATGTCGCATACGGATTTCCTGAGAGCTAGTGCCATCTTTAATGGCATAATGTTAATGGCTAAACCATTATCAACTAGAACTCTCGATAAGGGCTTGCCATCAACCTGTGCTTTGACGTATAATGGCTTAATATGGTGTGTCATCTGCGGAGTGGGTTTGTCAAAATAAACCCGCTTCATCTGATCTTCTAACGAAGATTTTATTGTAACACCACATCGTCGTTCTTCTTGGACTTTGTTTCTTTCCTCCTTTGTATCTTCACTTCTGAAATTTATTGGTAAAATTAGAGAAGTAGCAGCACATCCAACTTGGATCAAAAAGTCTCTGACACGAATTTCCACTTTTTCCTTTTCTTTTATTTTTTCTTTCGAAACGTTGTTAGAATCGACACTAGACAACTCCATTTCATTTTTCCTTCTTTTTTCTGCCTCTCTCTTTCTTATTCTTCTTTTTGCATTTTTTGAGAGAGGTTGTGGAAATTTTTTATGTCGGTTGATGAACCATTTTTCGAGGGGAACTTGCGCCGGTGGAGTAACGAAGCATGATCGGCCTTGGTTTGCGCCACTTTTATTTTTATTTATTGGCTTTCGTTTTCTCCGTGGCTTTTCTTTCTCCTTGGCGGTTGGCAAAGTGCCCTTTGGTACCCAAATTTGTTTTGTCTTTGGATGGTCGACGCGCCCTTTTCTCTGACTCGAGGTGTTGCTATGGATATTACGCTTAAGAGGTGGCATCTCGATGGAAGTTGCATTTATCATTGTAGCGGCTGGAAATGGATCATCATCAATCAACATGCTCTCTTTCTTTTCAGGAAATTTAAGCACGCCTTTGTTTATTCTATCCTGCACCGCATTCTTAAAAACAAAGCAAGATTGCATGTCGTGGCTCCAACTATCATGATATTTACAATAAGTTTTTCCACTGGTGTCATCTCCCGATGGAATAATGTGTCCATGTGGTAAGGTGATGAAACCCTCTTTTAGCAAATAATCAAACAATTCTCCAGTTTTAGAAACATCAAATATGTATTGCACATTTGTATTCCGCTTAACCACTCTAGGGGTTTTTGGACTTTTTGCTAACATTGGACAAACGTGAGATCCTATTATAGTTAGTTCGGCTATAGCTACCTCATGTGCCTCATTGGTTTCTATATCCTGATGGTAACTACCTACAGAGTTTTTCTTCCTACGATTATCCTCGCGCATTAATTCTTCATATTCTGACACTTTAGCAACAAGTTCATAATAATCACAAAAATCAATGCCCTGGAATTTCTTCCTATTTTCAAACTCTAAGCCACGTTGAGCAATTTTAACAAACTCTATTTCAGGAATATTAACTCGATATGTATGCCTCATTTTCTTGAAACGATTAATAAAATTTTCAACGGACTCACCTGAGCGCTGAACCATACGAGATAGTTCAGCGATACATACCTCCGACTCAGTTTGATAGAACTGAGCATGAAATAATTATTCCATGCGACCCCAACTTCTGATAGATTCAGGTTGTAATGTCGTATACCATGTGAAAGTCGGTCCAGTTAGTGATCCAGGGAATAAACGCAAATGAAGCATATTGAAGTCTTGCTCCGCACTAATCCCGCTGCATTGGAATGAACATCGAGCAACGTGCTCGATGGTAGATTGTCCACTTTCACCTGAAAATAAAGAAAAATCCGGAATCCTAAAATCGTGAGGGAATGGGTATCGTTGGTCGTATTCCCTAGGGTAGGCTTTCTGAAACTCCGGGCGGTACACTTCACGGACCGTAGGTCCATAAATTTCTTGCACGATGTTCTGAATACGTTGCCTATCCTCTGCTTCATTACATATTTCGCTCCTCACACCTGAAACACGAGATATGTTATTATTATCACGAGAATTCTCACGAATATTTTCACGAGTATATTCGCGGGTATGATCACGGTCTTGATTTCTCCACGTTCCCCCCGAACCACGGGCGTTGATGTCACCATAGTGCTCCGAGTGGGTATTAGGTCCGGTGTTTGACCTGAAATGAGGCGCATTTGGAGGTATTGAAAATTGTTCCGAGGTTCTTCGATCTCCCCGCTCATTAAATCTCATGTTTTCCTCCCGACTAGACGGTGGCCTATATCGGTCGCCTTGGGGAGTGCCTTCCCTTGTGTTATCTGAAACATTGTGACAATTCAAATTTTTAGAAGAAATTTCAGCACACCTATCTGGGATTCTGTTCATCTCATCGGTGAGATTATTAATCCTGTTTTCCAAATTGGGTTGTCTCCAAGCTTGCATCATCTCAGTTTGAGCTTTAACATTTTGCGACATCTCGGCTACAAGCCTTTCCATGTTGCGTATATGGGCCTCTTGTCTCACAAAAAATGCGTTGAAGTCCAGTTGTGGCATTGACGTCTGATGAACGTCTTCCAAGTGGCTCACGGTCTCGGCAACATAACCCTCGGGTGTATTCGTGTCCATGTTTGTATCTTCATTCCTCTTCTGATTTTCATCGGACTTCGAAACGTGTAATTCTCGACTTGTATTTTTCTTGGGTGGCATTGTAAACAACAAATAATATTTAGAAAAGTTTGAAAATAAAACACTAAAGTAGAATATCACGACAATAAAATACCACATAAATACACTACCAAAATAATTAACTTTCGGTTAAATAGTAATGAAAAAAAAATTTAAAATTCTTGGCAAAGCTTAAGAAACCGTAGTTTTAGTACTAAATAAAAAAAAATGTTTTTAGGTCCCACTGGGCGTGCCAAAAATTATTGGCGATATTTTCGAAATATCCCAATTTTCAACCTTGATACGCGGGTGCAGGGATTAAAAATGGTAAAAATAATGCGGGCGTGCCAGAGAAGCTAATTCTCAAAGGATAAAATGGTAATTGAATACAGTAAATAAATAAAATGCGTCTAAATTACTTGAATTCTAAAGGAAAAGCGATTGACGACCGTTACAAGGACTGAAAATAAAAACAACGGTCTTGGGTCCCGACGTTACTTGACAGGTCGGTCGGAAAAATAATTTTTTAAATATAAGTACCAAAAATAAAGTAATAAAACGACACGAAAATATAATTTTTTTTTAATTTTTTTATATTTTTATTGATTTTGTAAATATTTTTCAATGTTTTTTGTATTACAAATAATAATAAAGCATGAAAATTACAAGTTAAAAAGAAATAATAACTTTAAAGCTAGAAATGTAAATAAGTCATAAAAACAAATATGTACGGGATGAAATAAAATTAAACCGATCTCTTTGATGTCGTTGGGATGTGCGAAATTAAGGACTGGAACTCCGGAAAATCGGCTCGGGGGCTGTTGCGTTGTCCAAGTAATTCTGGGTGAATTCGGAGCAGTTCGGAGAGTTCAGGGACTTAGACAGAAACTTACCACCAAGCTAATAAATCAGCAACACTTTGTGGAACAAAAACAAAGATTTCTTGGAACTTTCTGGTTCAATTTCGGGAGCTGTAGAGGTCGGATTATAGCGAAACGAATGCTAGTATTTAAAGTTAGTGTGCGAATGAAGGGTTTAGAACTGGAATTTCAGAAAAAGATCGAGTAAACGAGTCGGAATAAATTATTGAAAATGAGGCGACAGAATAATTGTTTGATGGTTGAAAAACCAAAAGCTTGATTCTGTTTCGTGGAGGGTACTTTATGGACGATTAAGAAGGCTATAAGGGGTCGTTTTTTACGAAATAAAAATTGAGAATTGAAGAATTGATGTCAATAAAGAGATTAAAATTAATTTGAGCTAAAATAATCAGCTAACGAACTCTAAATAAAATTTGGAAAACGGCTCACCAGAAAAGTTGTTTGATGAATTTTTCAATGATGAAAAACTCAAAAGCTTGTTTTCGGGTCTTTTTAATTGATTGAGATCAATAAAAAGTTTGTAAACATGATTTGGAATAGGTGTGTAAACTAAGAATGACTCGAAAATGGGGTTTCGGTGATCTCTGTTTCACGGAAAATGCTCGAAGCTTTGAAAAACATAACAATGGTGAAATTTGATTTCGACTAAGAAAGCTTGAACCGAGGATTGGGTTATAATTTTACTGACTTAACTAAGAGATTGCAAGAAACGATTTGAAAATCGGTTGATTAAACTAAGAGAATTTCGGATTTGAAGTTTCTGAAAATTGGAAGCTTTTCTGAGGAACTGAAGATTAAAGAACTAATTCTGGGAATTGAGACCTTGTTTAGACTAATTGGATGCTAAAGAACGATTTCTACGAATCTAAGGATTGATAAAAAAGGCCGATTTTGGCAGAGATTTGAGAGAAAAATTGAGTTGTTCTGTGTTTGATTGATTTTGAGTGCGGTTTGGAATGAAAGAGTTGAGCTCTATTTATAGGATTTTGAGTAACAAATCCCATGTTAGTGGCCCTTAAACTTCTCACCCATGATCCCATTACCTTCCCATAAGTTGAAGAAAGAAAATGTCTGAGTTGGGAGTTGGAAAAATGGAGGAAATGTCGTGAAATACGTTCCTCAAATAGGTAGACATATTCAAACCCGTTTTTCAGCACTCATTCTCTTTGAAAAATTCTACCGGCTTCGTTTTAGCTCCGTTTTGCTCCGTTTTTGACATTCCGGAAAGCTAACATCCCGAGCTTTCTGAAAAAAATAATATCTATCTGATATTTTGCTGTTTTGGGGTCCGTTTTCATCGTCGAAGTTGCTGGACGGGTTACTGAAAAAATGGTGCAAATTTGCACCTGATTTTTATTATTTCTTTTTCTTTTCTTTTTTATAATCATCTTTTGATATTATTTTCTATTTTTTATTACATTTTCATTTTGTTGCAAAATGAATTTAATTAAATAAAAAAACTATAGAGTAAAATTATAACTTATGCTAAAAATACAAAAATTAAATTAGCCCCCAACAATATTAAAAATTGATTGGACGCTTCAATACGTATTTTTTATAATTAAATTTATCTATACGTTTTTTCTATCCAATCAATACATAATTTATCGATAATTAAATTTACGTTCTAAAAGATAAATAAATATAAATTAGCAAATAAAAATTAATTGCACGCGTTAATACGTATTTTTTTATTGCCAATCAATAATTTATATATACGTTTTTTCTATCTAGTGAATACATAATTTACGTATAATTAAATTTACGTTCTAAAAGGTAAATAAATATAATTTACCAAATAAAAATTAATTGGACACTTCAATACGTATTTTTTATTTCCAATCAATAATTTATCTATACGTTTTTTCTATCCAATCAATACATAATTTATCTATAATTAATATTTATTATAATTAAAAATAAATAAATAAATAAACTCATTTTCCCTAAAGGAAAACGGGTAGTTCATACTACCGGTCCATGGATCAGACCGTATGGGTTACCCGTTTAGAGCAAATTCAACGGAAAAAAAATTCGTTTTAAGTTAAATTCGTTAAATTTCAAATTATTGGTAAATACGAAACTTAGATGTTCAAGTATTTTTCCTTGTTTTGGAGGCATGATTTTTCTTCGTTTTGTTCTTCGGGGTTGAGAGAATTTCACTTTTTTGAATGAAAAATGAAAATGGCAAAAATGTCAAACAAGAGGCGACGATAAGTAAAATAGGGGCGACGTATAAGAAAACCCAATAATAAATGCAACAAAAACCAAAATTTACACTAATATGCAATGATCACATACTGCAGTTATAATTTAACAGAAGTTATTACAAAAACTTGCAGTTCTATATTGAAATTTAATGAAATCAGTGAATGACTTAATCAACAGTGATCAAACCACAAACTCTAACCCTAAAGATGATTTTGTACCTTATATGACACGCTAACCACGACAAAAAGGTACAAAAGTTGATGACTTCTCTCTTTGCACAACCAAAACGAACGGACTTCTAAACGAACGAACTTCTACGATTTTAAATTCAAATTTTTTTCTCCTCACGCTTCTTTTGTAATCATTCACTTCGTTGATTTCAAGAGCAAAAGAATCTAAAAAGAGATGAACAATTTTTAAAGATGATTTTGTACCTTATATGACACGCTAACCACGACAAAAAAGGCACAAAAGTTGATGACTTCTCTCTTTGCACAACCAAAACGAACGAACTTCTACGATTTTAAATTCAAATTTTTTCTCCTCACGCTTCTTTTGTAATCCTTCACTTCGTTGATTTCAAGAGCAAAAGAATCTAAAAAGAGATGAACAATTTTTTTGGGAGAGAAAAATGATTCGAAGTTCGGTTTTTGTGAGGAAGAAGTCGAAAAAAACAAAAACAAAAAAATGTTAGAATACAAGAAATCGATTTTTTCAACTTATTTACGATCATGCATTTTCTAATACAATTTTACCCTTGGCTACAGAACATGAAGACCATTTCCGCAATTTTGATAACCCCACGAACCTCGATCCTTTTTTTCAAAGAAAAAAAATACAAGTATATAGCTGTAAAAACGTGGAATCGCAAGGACTATTTTTGACATAAACCTGAATACTATTGGAAGGAAAAATCCAAATTTAATCAAGGGTTAGTTTCCAAAAAATCTATTGATTATAACAATACATGACCTTTTAATTTTTCTATTAGTAAATTAGATATTTTCTTAGATCGCAACGACGACGTTTTCCGAAACGGAGATTGGTGAGTGAAAGTGACGAAGCTCACTTAGAAAGCCACGATAGCATAGACACGTGTGATAATGTACTTGGATCACCTAAAACCGGCGGATGAATTAGTAGTACAACACAACTCCAACTATTTACTTGTATTTCACCTTCCACTCTCCTTCCCAAGATAAGCTCGCCAAAACAGGAGTAAAGTTTTAACCTTTAATCCCAAATTCTCGACATTCCCAATTGCGTCGACGCATTAACTCTCCTCCTTTCTAGTTCTTCGTCTCCGACTCTGCTTTTTTAATTATATAATCAAGCTCCAGCGGTTCAATTTGAAGAGTTAGTTCCAAAATAGCTGAATTAGAAAGAGGGATATGGCGGTTTCTGATGCAGTAATTGGGAATTTGACGACGATCTATGTCATAGTGATTGCCGGAATTAAGGCGTATGGACTTGTTTGTGGCCGGAGTTTCAGCGGTGGTTTTGTTCTGATTTTATCAACCACAGTTGTCGGTTTGATCTTGATTGCGTCGCTGACGTGGGACGTTTCTCGTAAAGCTACATATGCGATTTCACGAGATCATATTCATGTTCATGAGATGTGTAAAGGCGGCATTTGTTGGCACGGTGTCGCTGTCCGGTCACCGGCTTCTCAGGTCCGATTCAGGCTTCCTCAACATCAGAATAATAACTATGCCCCTATGTAAATAGCAGTTTTTGTTTTTGATTTTGTTAAATATATATATGTATGTATACAGGTGAAGAGTTGAAAAGAGGGCTAGAAATCGAAGAGGGAGGGTTAAGAAGTGAGATACATAAGGTTTGGTTTTGATTTTCTCTTTGATTGCTGGTGTTTGTTGATGGCGCACATAAGGTGTTTGTTTTTTTGCTTCAGAGAAAAAAGAGAGATGAGAATAAGAATGAATGAATGTGTATAATAAATAATACAAAAGGGAACAGTTTTTGTGTATAAAAAGATTCCCCTTTCATCTGATTCTGAATTTCTCTGCACAATTATGCAATTAGGTTTCCAAAATCTTCTCTTTATCTGTTTGCAGAATTGCTAATTTATCATACTGATAAAGAGTTGTTCTTATAATGTTGAATTGCAAAAAATGGAACTTGTTGAAGGCAATCTTTTTCTCTGCAAAAATTGGAAAAGAAATGGTAAATTTTTTTTTTTTTTTTTGAAAGAGAAATGGTAAATTTTTATGCAACCCAATAAGGTTAATTGTACCTACTGACTGCTCTGCAACTCAATTGTTGGATGGAATGGAATTTATATCTTCAGGGGGGGGGGGGGGGGGGGGGGGGTTATCACAAGCACCAGGGGGTAATCCAATAGAAAACACGACACGCGTTGTGTTTCAAGCATCGATCGGGTAACCCAATAGGAAACACAACACGTGCGTGTTACAAGCATTGATCGGGTAACCCAATAGAAAACACAGCACGCGTCATGTCACAAGCATCGATCGGGTAACCCAATAGGAAACACAACACGTGCCGTGTTACAAGCATTGATCGGGTAACCCAATAGAAAACACGACACGCGTCATGTTTTATACAGGGTGTTTTATATGAGGTTCTTCAAGTATCCGGTACTTGTAATAAAATCTCCTCGTTTATAGATATTTTGTAAAATTTCCGGATTAGTATACCCGATCATTTTTATTGATGGGGTCTATTACCTTATTTGTATAATAGAAGTTATCCTTTAGATTATTAAATAACACTGACAATAGATCCATCTTTTGATTATATATGTGGACCAGATAATAATGAAATTAACATTGGCATGGCAGCTGCTTTTTGTTTGTTTTCTTTTTCTGGATGTATTATTGTGTATATGATTAATGTCTTGGCTGCAGAGTATCAGTATTCTTAAGCATTAGTGAAAGAGATTATAAGAATTAAAGCTGGAATGCTGTAATAGGAGTTGTTGTGAATGCAGTGACGGATCCAAAATTTACTAACGGGCAGACTTTCTGGTAGTTTATAAGTAATTGATTGGTCTTTTTTGGATCAATGGATGTTCAATTTTCCTGATTGATGGTCCCTAGCAGGCCCTAGCACCTCCCAGGAGCTAGAATTCAATTAGAGTCAAAGTCATTTACACTATTTGGAGAGCTAGAATTCAATTCAATTCAATTATTAGATTATCCCTTTTGTTGGGAAAATAATTGAGTTAGTAGTTAATAAATTCATCCATATAATTCCATTAGTACTTGTTGGAGGATATGTTAATAATTGCAAGTAAATGAATTGAATTTTGTAGTTCTCATGTTTACCTAATTATGTCATAGCAGTATCAAAGAATTTTATTTTCTTAAAAAACAATGAAATACGATAAAAAAAAAAAATGAAATGAATTGAATTCCTTCCAAATAAAGATTGAAAAGAAAAAATGTCAGAAACAATCACATAAAAACTGTGCTCAGGTTGGTAACTTTTTTTCTTCACAGTTTTCAGGCTTTTAAGTTGGTCTACAGTTGAATTGTGTCGGTGTTTTTGAGAAGAAACATTTCCACCCAGTACACTTGACTCAGTTGGGCCGACAGTACTGTGGCATCCATGATTGAGATTATGAAAATTGGTATCCATTATCATGATTGAGACTAGGGCTGTAATCCAGCCGAGCCGAGCTTTGGCCTGTTCAAGTTCGGTTCGCTATAAAATTAACGAGTTCGAGTCCGAGCCGAGCTTGCTATAAAAGTAACAAGCCGAACCCGAGCTGAGCTTTGGTTTGCTCAACGAGTTTGAGCCGAGCTTCGAGCTTGTTTCGAGCCTAAAATCCTCTTTTAGACTTGGTTCACTAAGAAAATTATCTAACCATGAATTGTTTGTGAATAAATTGTTAATTATATTTGTGAAGTTTGCTCGCAAATAACTCTTTAATTGTGTACATAAACAAGCTCACAAGCAAAGTTCATGAATAAATAAACAAGATGCTTACAAATAGTTTGTATATTACTCATTTATTATGTTTGTGAACGAACTCATCTAATAGCAAATGAAATAATATTAAGTTTAGATATTTGTAAACTAACACAAAATTATATAGTTTTCTACAAAACTAAAATTTGTTCATAAATGTTCTCGCGAGCTTTCGAGCCGAGCTTTGGTCTGCTAAAGCTTGGCTCGTTTACAAACCAAGCCAGTAAATCGTGTTCACGAGCGGCTCGTTTACAAATCGAGCCGAGTCGAGCCGAGCTTTTTTCGAGCCGATCACCGAGCCGTTCATGAGCGGCTCTGTTCATTTACAGCCCTAATTGAGACTCAAAAACCTTAACTTTGAATTAAATTTTAATTTATGAAAATTATAAGAAATTTATACTGACAATTTAAAAATTGAAAATTATATAATTTTTAAGAAATTGTATTGGGATTATAGAACATTAAAGATGTTTATTTCTTTTTAGGTTGAACATTTTTAATTTTTTAACCTTCAAAACACCAAACATCGACTTTTTAGAGCGTTCAAAGCCAAAAATATTCTTTTTTATACAAATAACTATGTAATTATTATTAATTACTTCTTATGTTTTTAATCTTTTTGAACCAATTTTTTTCAAAATTAAATTATTTACTTTTGAGACTCAAGTAGCTTAATTTTGAATTAATTTCCAATTAATGAAAATTATAAGAAATTTATATTAAAAAAGATAAAATTGTATTATTTTTTGAACCGGACTGAATATAAAAAAAAAGATACAGAAGTGAATTTAACTTTTTTTTATAAGATCGAACTGAATTGTACCGTTGATTTAATTAGGTATAATTCTGAAGATTTTCAAATTTTTAATATTACTGAGTAAATATATTGAAGATTCTAGAACTAGATCGAATATTCGAAAAAATATATCCAGAACCGAATTGAACTGTTGACTTTTTCTTTAGAACCGAACCGAATTGTACCGTTGACTTTTATTAGATACAATTCTGAAAATTTTCAAATCTCCAAATTATACCGAACCGTACTCACACCTAATTGCTAATGTCATGATAAAGTCCAATAACCAAGAGGTGATTAATTACCTCCGTTTGCCTTTGGGCTCTATTCCAAAGCCTAACAATTTGATTAAGTGTATTCAAATAAGCCTTTCAGAATGTCAGGGTCACTCACTTTTTCAAAGAGTGTAACTATCTCGTTTCTTTGGCTCATATAGACTCCCCTTGGCGGCTACTGCTTTATGATAACGTGGGTGTCGTCTTTTCTATAATAGTTTCTGGCCGAGTTTTTATTTGTTTTGTTGTTACGTGTTTGGTTTGAAAAAAAAAAAAACTATAGTTTTTAAATTACTTAAAGATTTAAATTAGATTTTTTTTAATAAAAGTAATTATTAAATGATGATGAGTGTCAAGAAGGTTACCCTTAAAGTGCTTACTATTAGAATATAATGATGGGTGTCAAGAAGGTTATCAAAAGGTTGCTAATTTATAGGAACCTTACTTTAAAGTTGTCAAACCTTTTTTACTATAAAAAAAGTGATTTACTTGAATCTTATTGGTGCACCTTTTTGATGACTCTCTCTTTCATTTCACTATTGGTTGACAACATTTACAATTAACCTACTGTAAATGAATTGTTCCAGAATATAAACCTACTGTAAATGAATTGTTCTTTATGTCATTTGTTTTAATAAGATATGGTTGCATAACTGTATAAAGGCAACCACTTTTAAAGAACTAAATAAGTCTAAATAAAAGGAAATCCCTAAGTTTATTTAAAGTGATTATAAAGTGTTCATACAAGCATCAAGTGAGACAAAACATTATAATAAACTGATAAACTTAAAACGACCCCAAGTTAAGTGATATGTTTCGAATAGGGATTGCCATAACACTGTTAAGACTTGCATGTAACAATGTTTTCGATCGAGACAGAAAGCTGATCTCACAAGCTTCAGATATGTAGATATCTGGACAGTTACATGGATCCAATGAAAGGGTTCATTAGGATTGGGGGCTCGACTTGAGATAACAGGACGGGTAGATTTATCCTTGTCATATGTTCATCTCATTGGTATTAATAGGTATAAGTTGTAACACTCTGGTCCAATACCATGTAGATATTGTCCGCTCTGGCCCAAATCCAACACCTTGGGCCGCACGGCTTTAAAACGCGTCTGCATGTATTGGATTCACATCTTACTAATAAGCCTCAATCACTTCCTCTCCATTTCCGATGTGGGATTCAGTTCATTCCTGCCCCCATCGCCATCCCTTAGGGCCGCTCCTTGCTCAGGCCTTCTTACCCCAGCGCCACCCACTCCGGACCGGGTCGTTACAGGCCCACCAGCTTCCGCCTGGTTCGTCCCCGAACCACACATTGTACGTGGAGAGTCGGCTCTGATACCAATTGTAACACCCTGGTCCAATACCATGTAGATATTGTCCGCTCTGGCCCAAATCCAACACCTTGGGCCGCACGGCTTTAAAACGTGTCTGCATGTATTGGATTCACATCTTACTAATAAGCCTCATTCACTTCCTCTCCATTTCCGATGTGGGATTCAGTTCATTCCTGCCCCCATCGCCATCCCTTAGGGCCGCTCCTTGCTCATGCCTTCTTACCCCGGCGCCACCCACTCCGGACCAGGTCGTTACAGGCCCACCAGCTTCCGCCTGGTTCGTCCCCGAACCACACATCGTACGTGGAGAGTCGGCTCTGATACCAATTGTAACACCCTGGTCCAATACCATGTAGATATTGTCCGCTCTGGCCCAAATCCAACACCTTGGGCCGCACGGCTTTAAAACGCGTCTGCATGTATTGGATTCACATCTTACTAATAAGCCTCAATCACTTCCTCTCCATTTCTGATGTGGGATTCAGTTCATTCCTGCCCCCATCGCCATCCCTTAGGGCCGCTCCTTGCTCAGGCCTTCTTACCCCGGCGCCACCCACTCCGGACCGGGTCGTTACATAAGTAATCCTAAGACTCAAAGGAATGTTAATTAGTGATTCTGGATTATGGAATGTGATGCTTTGATCCTGTTGTAACACGATCCATAACAGGGATGACTCTGGGGTGTGTACGGCAGACGTTGGGTATCACAGGAAGTAATTGCAGGATAGTTAACATTGGATTGATCATTTGTCACTCCTGATAAATGGGAGATACGTGTTGGTCCCGTGTAATGTAATAGGATTAGTTCCAAGGGGGGGGGGGGGGTTAGGAACTAATGTAACTTTTTCGCTTAATTACTGACTTAATTTAATTCTTTAAATAACTTCACACAGTTTAGGCCAGCAAGGCTGAGCGCGATGCAAGACAGCTTTAGTCAAGGCTGACTAGAACTGTTTTACTTGTGAGTTGAGAATTAACACTTAAGGTCAGCTTCCAACTCAGCACTCTGATTACTCAGCGTCGGCTTATACAGATTATATACTGAGTAATTTAAACGAGCAACATATACATATATATATCAAGAGAAGGGTTAGAAATTACTCAGCAGTCTTATCCTGGTTCGGCCTCATCGCCTACGTCCAGTCCCCATAATCCTTCCAGGCTTTTTCAATCCACTACTGAGCTCTTTAAAGGTAGAGCACAAACCGTTTACAAGCAATTGAGTATGCAAGAGTACCGTCCTCTATTCGTCTACTCAACCCTACTAAGCGCTATAACCAAACACTCTGATTTTCTCTACCACTGAGTACTAAAACCGAGTACTCAGCACCACTCTCTCAATCTTTACAATTGATACAAATTTGTTCTTTCTAGATGAAGAACACTTTAGATGAATACAAATTCAATCTAGACTTTTACATAGAGATATGATTTGGGTGTAAGTATTTGCTTTTCTTGTTTGTATGTGCTTGTATGGATTGTTTTTCTTTTGTACTTCGGCAAAAGATCCAAGAGATGAACTTGTCCTTTTATAGTGAAATCTGATGCTTCAATCATTTGAATTCGGACATATCCGTTGAATTCAAACGGTCTTCTTGCGTCATTCATTGGTCAGCATACAGATTTGCAGGCCAATCATATCGTCTGAAATTAGCAGGCGTCAGGCTTGTCTTCTTCCGCCAGGTTCGTCTTCTAGCGCCAGTTTCGTCTTTTAGCCAAATGCCAGTTGACCCATGCATCTCGAAAAGGTCTCTTGGGTAATTTCCAAGGCTTCTGAATTGGCGCAGATCTTTGTCGGATTTTGTCTTTTAGTTAACGGATCATTGGCGCTGTCCTGATGAACACTCAATTTGACTTAATAGACGTTGCCTTTGATCTTTATCTTTAGCGAGGCTGAGTTACGTTCTGCTCAGCTTCGTCTTCAAGCGTTTGTTCTGAAGAAGACTTTTCTTCTATTATGTTGAGTTGTGTTCTACTCAGCTTCTGTTGCTCATGCTGACTTCGTCCTGTCTTACTTTTTTATTTCTGTTCTCATTTATAATTATACTCAACATTGAACAAACACATTAGTACAATTAAATCAAAACACTTAAATTTAATTGTCTTAATCATGGGATTAACTTAAATAATTTTGTCAAATCAAAATCATGTGGAAAGGTGTTTCAACAATACGTCCAAGGATTGATTGTGGAAGACTTGACTCTAAATCCTTGCAAGGTGATAACTTAAGACTTGAAATGAAGATTTCACTTAACCTATCTAATTGGAGTTAACTCGGCCTGTACAAGTAAAACGAATGTCTCGCTATACGTGACTTGACATAATCCATGGTTATAAGATTCTGTTCAATGATGTAGTTGATAAAGGATCGAATTATACTGTAACTAATACGAAAAGGTCAATGGCGGAATCAACCTGTCTTCTTATAGATCTGGGGGAATGTTTCGGATCTGCCAATCACAGTTCGCGCACTCATTCTGTTATACAAAGATTGAATGTAATTTTGAGAAATTAATTTAATGGTTGTATACGGCTAGAAGTAATAAGAACCTAATGGGTCACACATAAGACTTGGAACCCAAAAGAGGAACATATGTTAATTAATTGATGGAAGCCCAACTGAGTCCACTAAGGCCCATTTAAGGAGGGGCGATTTTATGTGTTGTGACACATAAGGAATTAATTTAATTTTAATCAATTATAATTAGATTATGATTATGGATTAAATTAATTATAGGATAAATAAGCTAGGAAGTTTATTGAGATTAAATTGCTCCTAATTATTATCCTGTTTAATAAGTTATTATTATCTTTATAATTAGATATAGTTATAGATAATAATAATAAGAGTATTATTCCAAATATAACTCTTACTAAATAACCTAATTCTATCTAACTAGGGTTTAGATACAAGAGGCTATTTATACCCCCTACCATTAAGAATTTCGGCCAAGCTAAGCAACCCCGGGAGAGAGAAAAATCGACCCCTACCGTAGTGGATCAATTTTCACCACTTGCTTCCGATCAATTGATTTTCATCTCTTTCTTTTATTCTTTGATCTTGTGTTGATTAATTAGAGGCAATTTATCTTGATTGCTATTATTCGGTTGAGTTCTAATATCGTTTGATTTGTGTTTTTGTTTTGTGCTCGTGAACTCGGATTAAGAGTTGAGGGCACTTCGCTAGCAACGGTAGATAGTTCGTCAAAAGTTATTTCCTTTTATCCCTCTTTATATGATATAACGATTAACAGATCTTGGTTTAAAGGAAATAGGTTAAAAAAATTTATATTTCCGCTGCCAAACGTTTGCCTATTTTCCTTCAGGACGAAGGGGACAGATGATGTCGTTGATGGAGAGTGAAAGAGAATAGCAGATTAGGAGTTGGGTTGGGGTGAAATAGAATTTGAGGGAGAGAGATCGAGAGTTTATGGATTCAATTCGGTTGAGAGGTTAGGTTTAGTTTAGGGATTTAGGCAGCCTCTTCCTCGACAGAATGAGGGAGGGTATAATTAGATTTTTTTTATTTCGTTTACTTAAAAAATGAGTGTCGTTTTGTGTAAAAGAAATAAAAAAAATACAATTATACCATAATCTGCATATTTCCTTCTTCCTCGATAGATTTCTTCAAATCTGCAGTACAACAACTCTCTTTCACCGGCATTAATGGGGGAAAAGCCCAAAAATGATTTTTTTTTTACAGAGGGATATTATTTCTTTACGGATCTCAGTGGGGGCAAGTGCCCCAATTGCCTCCAATGTAGATCTGTCCCTGCCGAGTAATAGTTATGTTAACGTACCTCTAGGGTTTTGCTATACCTCTCTATTTATATTGCTTAATGGATCCTTCTTCTTCTTATAGGAAACATCCTTCTTTTTAATAACGGACGATTTCTCTTTAATGGCAGACAATTTTTGCTTTATGGAAAACGGCTTCTGGAAGCTGCTGGATCTGAAGGCTTTTAATACTCACTGTGATCATTTGATCTGAAATGCTCCATGTGTCATCATTTATTTCCTATGGTATCATATGCCCCTCTATTTTTCTAGAAAATTGAGCTCTTTAGGGTTCGGTGTGCCTAGTAGAAAAAAGTGTATGGTGTTATGTTTCATTGTTTCGGCTTTCTTATTAGTTTTCTTGCTTCGGTCTTGGCGCGTGTGGTAAATATTTTCTTATCATGTGAAGTAGGTAGGCCTTAGGACTTGTAGTTTTTCCCTTGTGCACGTATGTCCAGATGTATATCAGGCATTTCTCTCTCTCATTCTCATTTGTGTGAATACTTGAATTACTGTTTTTCATCATAGTAAGCTTTAAATGAGGTTGTCGAATTGTTGCCACCGTTTGAATCTTTCTGAGTGCCTATAAATACTCCTAGACTTTCTTCATCGTTATTTTCTCGTGCCTACCCCATCTCAAGTAATAACTAGTCTTCCCGCCTCAAGTTCCTTAGGAGCTTCCTCTCAAGGGACTAGGGGTCCTGTTGTTGATAATCCTTCTTGCTTTATTGAACTCTCCTCATCCTTTTCCTCCTATAGTTCTTCCTTAGGTATCCAACCTCACTTGGACCGCATAGAGGAGGTGATTCAACAAGCTCGGAAGAATGATATCCCCCACCTTTGTCCCAAAAAATGCCCCAAACTGTCACTCCTTCGACGACCATCATTGCTGAAGGTTTGCGTGCTGCTGCACATGCTATAGCACAAGTTGCTGCTGTCGAAAAGGCTTTTGCGGGAAATGTGATGGCTCCTATTGAGAAGGTTGCTTTGGGGGAAGGTGTGTCTGAGAAGGCTACCCCTAAGTAGGAAAACCCATTAAAGTGTTTGTTATGGCTCAATCCCAAAGGACACCAAAAGTGAAGGAACCAGTTGTGTGCTCAAAAAGAGTTAGGAAGGAGCTTGAACAAGCCCTACTGGCGAAGAAGCAGAAAATGGATGTTGTTAGGAAGAAATTGGTTAGAAAGCCTCTGAAAGTCCAAGTTGGGAAGAATGGCTCCTCCCAAGGTACGAGGATGTCCCACCCTCTTAAGGGGGTTTTTAAAGAATTCTTTTAGTACTTCCAACCTTCCAAATTTGCCATCTATTGGCCGAGGTCATGGAAGGGTTCCAACCTTTATTCTTCTCACTATGTCTTCTATGGCTTGATCGATGGTTATAGGAAGCTTGTTTACACTTTCGCCCTTTCCTCAAAGTGATGTTATGCCCTTTTTCTAGAAGTCTCCAGATCTTCCTTCCGTCTATATGGACTACGCATCCTAGACCATCTTCTCTGCGGGGTTGGGCTTCTAGCGTATCTTATAGTTGTTTGAGTTGGACGGTGCTGGATTCCCCAGTGTGATATTGGCTACGATGTACGATATTTTCTGCCCTTTTTATTTTTTCTTTTAACTCTGCCATTTCTACCGCGTGCGCCGCCATGATATCATCCATCTCTTTTTGGATATCACTTAAGTTTTGGTATAATCGGATTTCATCAACTAATCTCTGGTACTGAGGAACTAATGGTTTCTAGTAGTGTCTAGACTTTGGCTCAGATTCCTCCATATCTTCTCCATGAACTTCAAACTGGAGGGGCGTGCTGGTTGTAGGTATGTGTATATAATCTTATGTTGGAAACATTGTTTTTTCGAAAGTTAGGTGTTTGTTCAATTTCACACTCGCCGCCTTGATATCGCCCATCTCTTTTTGGATATCACCTAGTTTTGGCAGAATCGACAAGTGATTTCATCGACTAACCTCTGGTACCGAGGATCTAATGGTTTCTGGTGGTGTCTAGACACTGGCTCAAATTCCTCCATACCTTCTCCATGAACTTGAGATCGGAGGGCCTGCTGGTTGTAGGTTTGTGTGTATGATCTCTTGTCGGAAACATTTTTTTTGGAAATTACGTGTTTGTTCGATTCCACACTCACCGCACTAATGATAACATGGTATTCAAAGCGTCCTCAAAATCTTTCTTCAAAACACATGCAAGAAAGAACAGATAGTCAGAGAGGGGTCGGCGTCCGGCAAACCCGCTCCGATGCCTAAGTAAGCAAGAGTTTAGAAGGGTTGAAGACAATTGAATACCGAGTAATTTTTTTTTTAAGAATGCCGAGTAATAGTTATGTTAACATACCTCTAGAGTTTTGTCATACCTCTCTATATAGTGCTTAATGAATCATTCTCTTCTAGAAAACACGTTCTTTTATTAGAAAACATCATTCTTTTAGTGAAGGACGGTTCCTCTTTAATGGCAGGCGGTTCTCCTTTATGGAAAACGTTTTTGAAAGCTGTTCGATCTAAAGGCACTTAATGCTCCATATGGCCACTCGATGAGAAAGCTCTTAATGCTCCATGTGTTGTTTATTTATTTGCTATGGTATCATTAAATATTAAACAAAGGTATAATACACAAATAACCCCCTAAACTTGTCCAAATGTTGCAACTGTCCCCTCCAACTTTCAGTTGTAACAATTTACCCCTTAAACTTGTTCAATTGTAAAACATAACCCTAAATTGGAAATTTTTTCACCCCGTACTTGAAGCAACCGTAAAAACGTTTCTCTGGATTCGTATCACGCTAAAGATCTGATTATCACACTCCACGAGCGTTGCAACTTTTGTATTTCACGTGTTTCTTCAATTGCAGTCCATGTCAGCAATTTGGAGTTATGTTTTACAATTGGACAAGTTTGAGGGGTAAGTTTTTACAATTGAAAGTTCGGGAGGGCAGTTGCAACATTTGGACAAGTTCAGGGGTTATTTGTGTATTAGGGCTTAAACAAATTAAGTGAAATTTAAATATTTTTATAATTTAATTTTGATTTGAAAAAGTTGGTTTTAAGATTTTCAGTTACTGTTCTGTAGTTAAATTGAAACACTAAACTGTCTTTACCAAGCATTGACAAACGAGAAATTACCAAACCACCGTACGATCAGCCTAAGAAACACTCCTCTCATCCTGTTAATCCCATCTAACGGCTGGACATGAAAGGCATACAACCAAATGAACAACACAGAAAGCCTGTCATTACATAACGACACTGAGCGTAATAATCGATTTTCTTTCCCCCACTTTCTCAGCACCCTCTTCGCCACCAGCCTAATCTAAAACGGGCGGTTCCTCGGCCGTATCAACACCGACGTGCGATGGCCGAAAGCCCGTCTCATTCGCCGGCGCCTGTTTCTGTGCCGGAATCGGATACGTCTCAGTATTGGTGCTACCACTGCAACAAACGCGTCTCTGTCGAAACCCTAGCCAATCAACCTGATGTTATCTGCCTCGAGTGCAAGAATGGTTTCGTTGAATCAATTACTGCCACGGAAACTCCACCTTCCGCCACTCCTTCTCTCACATCAGACCAGGCTGATGATTCTTCTTTTGGATCTCAATTTCTTCAAATGCTTCGCATAATCGCGCAGGCGGCGCGTGATGAGGACGCGCCTCCTCCTCTTCCTCAGGATCCCCAATCTGAGGATGATTTTCTTAGGATTGAGCTTAATGGATGGGAAAACGAGGAAGATGAGGATGAGGATGATGAAGACGATGATTTAACCGAGCACGAGAACGAGAACCACCACGAAAACGAGGAGAACATAGAGGAAGGAGAGCATGACGGTGAAGATGGGGACGAGCGATCTGATAACGAGCATGAGGAGCTCAGAGAGGAAGGGGACGAAGCTAGAAGGCAGCGGGATATTCTGCGTCTTAGGATCCGTGATTTTGCGACTAGAGCAAGGAGCGGGCGTAACAGAATTCTTGACTGGGCAGAGATCTTGATGGGACTGGAAGACAACTCAATTGAGTTTCGCCTTGAAGTCCCAGAAACGGACAGATACATAGGCAATCCAGAGGACTATGTGGATGCTGCTGGATACGAGGCACTGCTGCAGAATTTGGCTGAGAGTGATGGTGGTAGAAGAGGGGCTCCACCTGCTGCAAAATCAATTGTGTCAGCATTGCCCACAATCGAGATCACATCAGAGAAGCAGACTCTGGCATGTGCTATATGCAAGGATATGGTCAATGTTGGTGAAAAAGAGACTAGATTGCCTTGTGGGCATGGATATCATGGGGGCTGCATCGTACCGTGGTTGGCTTCTAGGAATTCTTGTCCTGTTTGTCGGTTTGAATTAGCAACTGATGACTCCGAATATGAGGCAGATAGAAAGAAGAAACCAGTCAGCGCTATCAATGGAGCTTCAGGTTCAGGCGGTGATGACTTGGGTTCCTATTGATTGGAATTGGTATGTCTCGAAATTGGAAAATTTACTCTCATGTAGTTTAAATGGTTCATGGAACTTTGTTGTTTATCTACTTTCCATCAATTAGATGAAGTTGGATTCACTTTCATTTGCCTATGAATGTAAATAATATTTTACTCAGCTTGATTATCTTATTGTTAATATATAACTCAGCTCATTATCAGCCTTGAACTGGCAGTCTGGCACATTAATGTGTTGCAACTAGACATGTAAAAGCTTGCTGCTTGTCCCCTTCCACTTGCTCAAGATTGCTTCTTTTTAATCCTTTTGGGCTCGGATATGAATTTTTTTGACGTTTGATATTTTAGTGGTATTAAAGTGAAACTTCTTTGTGGTTAGTTTTTCCATTTCATGTACCGGAAACCATGTGCATAAGCTTGTTTAATGTCATGAACTAATGATTAGATTTGGACTTAGGGCTTATGATGAAGGTTGCTTGATATTTTTGTATTGGTAACTGTTTGTTAGAAGCTTTCATTTGGCAAAAGAGACTGGACACGAGGTGAACAATATTTTATGCTTGATACTCCTCGTCCTTTGTCTTTCTTGTTTGTCTGATTAATGGTCAAGAGTTTTATTGGTCATCCTTTGAAGTAAATGAGACCATGTTTGTATGCTTTCTGAATAATGGTAGTATACTAGTGATGTGGTACCTGAGTTGAGGTATTGATCCAGTCACTGGAGATGTACTTGTAAAATGGTCGGGTGGGTTCCCAGTGAACTCCAATGGCGAAGTCAGTAAAGGTAGCTGATAATGTATGGTTTATTGTGCTGTGAATGTCTTACCCCTTTGTTAGAAATCTTATACACATATGTATAGGACACGGTATGGAGTAGAAACACTACCTATCCCCGCTATAGGTTCATATGGACTTGTATGTGGACCCTGGCTTGTTATGTGGTTGCTTGTTGGATCTTTGGGCCTTCTTGGATTGGCCTGTTGTATTGGTCATCATCAACTGGTATAGCTAAATTTTTTTCTTTGCCAATTTTTGTGATCTCTTGTTCTCTTTTGCTTGTTAGTTGTTAGGAAATCGAGACTGTCACCTTACTCCAAACCTTTGAAATAGTGATTGTGTGAGGTGTATTTCTTCCTTACTGGTTGCAGTAGTATGGTTTTAGCTCATGCTAGTTGCTAAAACAATCTAGATAATGTGCATCCATATAAGTTCTCATTAGCCTGGATTTGCTTAGTGGAATTGAGTAAGTGAATTGAATGTTGATTAAAGTTTATGTTGAAAATAAATTGTCTACATTTTTTATATTATATGGACTTAGGCTGTTTATTTAGCTTCACAAGGTGTTATTTATGGCATGTGCAGTAAGAAAAGGCTGCATATTTTGCATTGGTCTTTTTTTGCCTTGTATATAAACTTTTAACTTGAGACTGAGAAATTTATCTGGTAGACTCTCTGACCCTATTAGAGCTTGTCTTCAAATGTTTTTTTTGCCCATGTTGTTGTACTATATAGTACATATCACGTGATTTGAGTGGTTAGAAAAACTTTCTGCTGTCTTATTTTTATTGTTGGGAGAATGCTCATTTTATTTTGGAGTGATACGTCCTTTGATGAGAAAAAGCTCAAGATTAGGGCTTTTTGAATCAGGAGCTTGAGGCACTCTAACAACTATTGATTGGAAAAATTGCCACCATAAATGAGGTGTCTGAGACAAACAACTATCAGCTTTCCCAAAGAGTCTAGTAAAATGCCCTTGTTTAGCCACATACAGAAGGAAATTGCTTTCTGAAAAATATGGACGGTATCAGCAGATGACATTTAGTATTAGAAAATAGATGCTGCAGTTGTGTACTTAATTTATATAGGACTGGCAATTGGTTTTGTCCGCCTGCAACTGTCTGGCTTTTATAGTTGTATTGATGTTGTAAAGAGTCTTTGGAATTTGTAGGTGGTGCATCATTTCATTTGATGGTTCTATTCGCATATGTGCATAGATGAAACAGGATTACTGATTCTGATCTGCGTAATGATTGTTTTAGTTTGGTCCTTGCAAGTTGTGTGTTCGTCTGTGTTGTGTTAATAGTTCGCACTATAGTTGTACACTTGTATTTGTGTGAGTTTTCCTGTATTCTAAGGTGTAGAACTCTAATATTGGTGCTGAAGGGGTAAAGCAGGATTTGCTGAGGGCACGGGTCTATTGCTCGACCGTTGCTTTACTCTTAGTGCATCACAACAGAATGAGTAACGCACCCCCAGAGAAAACTCACACAAATACAAGTGTAAGAACTGAGTATAAATTTTAGTTTTTAGCTTAGTTGTTCTTGCCTACTGAGGTTTAGCTGCTTTTAATTGGGTGAAGTGAATTATGAACTTGATTAATGGCTTCTTCCTACTGTGATATGCTGTTACGGTTGGAACTAGTTAAAAGAAACAATATATATACATATACATATTCTGTTAATTTTATCTTAGGAGGGTGAAATGGATTGTTTTATGTAGTATATATGTTTATTTCGTAGTGGACTTGTTAACGTTTAAAATGGTGGATAGCCAAACAGTCAACAAGCCAGCCATGTTCATCTGGGCGTGTATTTAGGGTTTTGATCTAGAGGGGGCAGCTGCCCCCTTGCTATCCTGACGTGTGGTTCTGTTACTATGAAAAGATAATCCCCCTTCCCTCTTATTGGGTGTCTTGTTAGCCCCCGAACCTAGATTGGTCATCGGAATTTGCTTAAAGTGATCTGTTTCCCTTGAGCCCATTCAGCCCTGCCTCCTAAACTTGCATATAGTTCTAATTTGTCAAAATCCTCTCATGTTTTGCCATGTGGTTTTAGAAGGTTAATCAATCATGTCACTTTAAGTAAGTTTAGGAGTTAATGAGACACTATAAGTTCAGGGAGCCAATAAGTTTTTGGACCAAGCTCAAGGGACTTTGATGTATTAAGGGCTTAAAGCACTATTTGATCCCTGATCTATCCAAAATTTTGTCATTTGGCCATTGATCTATTATTTGGTCACATTTGGCCCCTAATCTATCCCAAATTGGTGAACTTTCACCCAATTTGAATTCAAACTTAACCGAATTATTATCTCATTGATAAGTAACGATATTTTGACACTTGAACTTAATAGATTTTAGTTTAGGATTTGTTTTTTCTTTTTTTCTTTTTTTAATCTAATTAATTATTTCCACATAATGTGGGGGAAAAATACTTTAAGAAATATCACGTTTCAAGTTTAAGTGTCAAAATAACGTTGCTTATCAATGAGATAACGATTCCGTTAAGTATTCATACAAATTGGGTGAAATTTAACCAAATGAAATAGGTCAAGGGCCAAATGTGACCAAATAATAGGTCAGGAGTCAAATGACACAATTCTAGATAGGTTAGGGGCCAAATAATGCTTTAAGCCATGTATTAAGTCTATTATACTATATTTTAATTAGGGATAAGATTTCAAAATAGGCTTATGGTTTTTGAGAAGTATCAATTTAGGCTCAATATACAAAATAGCACAAATGTATGCTTAACGATTAAAAAAATTATCAATTTAGGCCTCGATAACGGAACGTGACATGTCATTTATATTACTCTGTTAAGTTCTGTGGAGAGAGAAATCAGAACTTAACGGAGTAATATGAATGACGTGTCACGTTCCGTTATGATGCCTAAATTGGTACTCTTTTTTAAACGTTAAGCATACATTGATGTTATTTTGTACGTGGAGTCTAAATTGATATTTCCCTAAAAACCATAAACCTATTTTAGCAATTTATCCCTTTCATTATCCTATTATCTCTCCTAAATTAGGAGATTTCTTTTCGATTAATTTTTAATCAGCAAACCTAAATATTCTAGCGGTAGAATACATCTTCATTTTTCAGCTCTTGATTATTTCATTCCAAAATTGTTTATTATTCTTATTTTTTTTTTTTAAAGAATCTTAAATATACTTTCTAAAATTTACAAAAGCTTCTTTCTAAAAAAAAATCTCTTCGTTTGTGTTTTTTGTTGCTAGCGTTGTCCTCTTGGAAATTTTTATTTATCTACATAAATTTTTTCTTAGATTTTTCCGAGTATGCGATATTGGCTTGTTGGTGTTGAATGAATGATTGTTCATTCATTGGTAGTGGAGACTAATTTTATTGGGCAAAAAGCATTATTAGTCTTGATTTTTTTTTTGTTCATTAAGCTTTTGATTTTTTATTTGGATATATTAAGCTCTGATCATTTATTTTTTATCTCATTAAGTCATTTATAATTAAATTAGTAAGTTATGAATATTTAATTCTGTTAAAAATATGTTATTAACTTTATCTGTATTTGAAATTATTAAAAAAAAGTATTTTTTACAGTTTGAATTAAGGTTTTACAGTTTTTCTACGGCCATATTATACGTTCAAAATTGCATTCAAACAGTGAAAAAATACAAATTTTGAATGCAGGTGCAATGAATAACAGTTTGTTAATCGAATTTTATGTTCAAAATTATTATTTTTTGTCATAAGGGGCTTAATGAGATAAAAAATAAATGATCAGTGATTTAATGTATCCAAATAAAAGGTTAAGGGTTTAATGAATCAAAAAATAAAAGATTAAGGACTTAATAATGCTTTTTTCCTTTTATTGGCTAGAGTTTGCATGTGGGTTGGGGATCTAAGATATTTATGTTATGTTGGTTTGTCATGATTGATCCTCAATGGGTAAAAAAAAAAAGTTATTCTCTCACCAGATATAAATAAACATCGATAAATAAAGGCATAAAGCAATTTGGCCCCCTAAACTAGTTTTGTTGATGGAAATTTAGGTAGATCAGAAATTTTGTCCTATCAGGAAATGCTATGAATGGGGATTGAAACAAATGAGTTCACTTTGGGAAGTTGTGGAGATGTTTCATGCCTTGGTATATAGAAATAGTCTCTTTTCAATCTGATAAGGAGGATACATCATTTGCTTGCTCTGTTTTAGTTTTAGTTTTGGGTTTGATTGTTGATTTCTATAAAGGTTAGAGACTCATTTGCTTATTTGAAGAGAAAGATGGGCTAATTGATTTTGGTTTTATAGTTTGAGAGATCAAATGGGTTTCATGCCATTAATAAATATATGTAGTGTTACGAGAACAGAGGAGTACATGTGTACGTATCTGTTTTTCTAAGTATCCTAATTTCAACCTTGACGAGTGCGGATGTGATACGGGGCGTGCCATAAAAAATAATTTCCAAAGGATTTTTGGTATTTTTAAGAAAATAGTTGCCCCAAAACTTAACTTCTAGAAACGAGATTGACGAAAGATTCAAGGACTGAAAATATAGAGGATTCCCGACTCTACTTATAAAAAGCTTAACTATCTTAAAAATGGCTACCAAGAAAGTGAAAGCACAGAAAATAGAAAATCAACACATGATGTTTTAATTTTTCTATTTTTATTGGGTTTTTAATAATAATATTTCGATTACAAATCGGGAAGGAAAACATGAAATTACAAGGTGTGCTCACGGAGGAATAGAAATTGCAAATAAAAGGGAAATAATGACAAAATATATACAAGCAAGAAGGATTGAAACAATGTAATTTTTTTTGGGTTTAAGGGACTGGAAGGTGCTGGAAAAAATGTTGGAAAAAGGGTGGTCGAATCTGGAATTTTAGAGCAACAAAAATGAGCAAATTTTGGTGAACTTTGGAGCAATAAATAACTTACATTTGGGTTTGGATTTGGGAAATAAAAAATTTGAGGTGGAAGTTGGGTTGCTAAAGATTATTTAGAAATCGAAATTAGGCAAATCATCGGAAGTCGGTAAAAGAAATCGTTGAAGTTGACAGGTCGAATCTGATTTTTTAGTGCAGAAAAACCAGTAAAGATTGTCTTTTGGAAGTCGGGAAATATCTTGAAAAGTTAGATTTTGGGTTCGGTTTTGAGCGAAAAGAAAAATTCGAATTTGGTATGTTGGGATGACAATGAAAACAGAATTTGCTGAAAAAATAGGCACATGTTAGTTAGAAATGATTTTGAAAGTGGCATGGAGTACAATTTTTGACAAAAAAAATGATTTGTATAAAATTTTCAACTAATCAAAATCTTAATTATGAATCATTTTGTTGAATCAGGATGATTAATGACTTGGAAATAATGGATGGAAATAGTTTGGCAATTGAAAATGGTGAAAACCGAAGGTGTGATGTGTTTTGATTCGAAGCTCAAAAGCTTGAAAAAAATGGAGAAAACATAATGGTGAATTGAAGAATACTCGGTTTTGCACGAATTAAAAACTTGGGAAAACCAATTAGGAGCTTGATGATGAAGATTGAATGTTCAGAAACGAAATTTGATGGTTGGGATGAAGAATTCAATAATCGAATTAAGAACTTGATTTTTTTGACAGAAACTGGATATTAGAGCTTTAATATTTGAATTTAGGAATTGGAAGTTGAAGATTATAGCTTGAAAATGGAAATTGAAAGTTGAAAAAAACAAAATGAGGTCTTGAAAAGAATTCAAAAATTGATTTTGAGTTTATGATTTTTGTTGTTGATTTGTTGGTATCTAAAAACGAAGAATTCAAGCTCTGTTTATAGAGTTTTTGGGCATATATTAACCTCATTAGCTCCTATTTTCACTCATCCTCAATCTCACTACTTCCATTAGAGAAGAAATTCATGCATCCCTATTGAAGAAAATTGCATAACAAATGACATTGAAAAAGTTGTTCACGAGTTGAATTTTGTGTTTTCTGATCTAACTTTGAAAACCCATATCTCCTTCAATACAAGTCTATTTTAGCTTCATGAGTAGTTCATAGTTTCAGAATTCCTTGACGTAATGCCAAAATTCCATCATTTGATGTCTCGAAAAATTTGTCAAAATTGGTAGCTTGGGTTTCATTAAATATAAATATTCTTTTCCCACTTTTGCTTTTATTCTTTTTTACTTCTTTTCTTTGTTTTATTATTTGCTTCATTTTAATTTTATTAACTATATAATATAATTATAACGTATGTTATTTAATTACATAAAAATGAAATTAAAAAAATTAGCTCCCAACAGTATCTTGATATTTTTTATGTGAACATGTTTAGGAATGTTGGTTCGTACATAAGGAACAAAAAGGAATTTGGGAAGAGGAATAATAATAAAGGAAAAAGAAATAAATGATTCTGAATTTCTTTGTCTGTTTGTTTCTGTTGGAAAAAGTGAATATCATACTTGTGAGTAAACAAAGGAGACAATCAACTAAAGTTGTAGATAGTGGTGGAACTAGGATTTCCGAATAGAGGGGCTAATTTTAGCCCAATATTAGAAGAAAAAAAACTTGTTCATGCATATATAAAAAATTAAAATCAAACTATATAAAATTTTAAAATTCTTTGAAAAATGTTAAAAAGCACTTGTTACATATATTATAATACCGATAAATGTACCTATTTTTTTTTTACAATAGGTGAGCTACCGATAGAAGGCAAACTTACTCACCAGGAACCCAAATTTTAAAAATGTTGCAAGATGACTTCATCTTCAACATTGTTGAAAGAAATATTCTCAATGTAACACAACAAGCAATTTGTGAGATAAGCATCTCTCATCCGGTTGCATAAATCTGTCTTAACAATATTCAGTGTAGAAAAACATCTTTCAATAGTTAGATGTTGCAACATGTAAGACTAATGCCAACTCTATAAGTTGATATACTAAATAGAAAAAAAAGTGATACTACACCATCTTTTTTGTAAGCTCACCTATATCACCAAGACTAGCGAATGCTTCATTTACTCCCATAGCATGAATGTAAAGACTAATTAAGTTGATGTCAAGCTTGGTTATATCACAACTAGAAAAATCATCTGAATATAACTTAACAAGACAAGGTGGTCTCTCGTGATCAAACTTAACAAATGAATTTAAAGGATCAAGACACGATAAGCACAAAAGTAACTCAGAAGTTGATTCTCGAAAAGGATTGTTCATTTATGAAACAATAGAAAATCAAGTAGCCCGAGAAAGACATACTTGGAATGGTATCTTCCATATTAGGCACATGTATATCTCTTGCTTAACAAAATTCAGTGACTTTTTTTTAATAGTAATAACATTTTTTTATACTTTGTCTGATTTATTGGCTTGAGGCTCGTTAGACACCATTTTACGTGGATTCTCTCCCAATTAAAGCTTTTTGCGTACGTTAGGACTCGAATCCGAGATCTAGATTAAGCGACTTGAAACCCTTAACCACTCAAGTCCACCTTAATTGGTAATAACAACAATGTTTACATCTATATGTTCTGTATTAATAAATTAATCTCATATTAAAATCAATTACTTTAATAATTAAAATTAAAAGATGGTAAAATAGAAGAAAGCGAAATAAAATTAATTAAAGAAAAATGCTCTAAAAAATAATAATTAAAAAAATATATAAAAATCATACTTTAGAAAGAAAATAATAATTTTAAAATAATTAAAAATACATATTAAAACTGAGATAAGATGAAAAAATAAACAAAAAAAAATGGTTAAAATTATTTTTTGAGGTAAACAAATTAAAAATAAATAAGTACAAAGATTAAAAATGAAATTAGTCTATAAATAAAAATAAGGACTAAAACAAAAATTAAAATTAAATAGAGACTAAAGTATAATTTTGCGAGAATGCTAGAGATACAAGCTAGTAAAAGAGGGGAAACAAAATGGAAAATTGCACTGGGAGTTGTACATTGAGATTAGAAAAGTTTGGAGTGAAATAAATGAAGTGATTGTATTAATAAAATAAACACCAACAAAAGAAACACAATCTCTTTTTTCACTCACCATTTCCTGGAACCCCTAAAATAATTGCCCTCGTGTTTTTAATATTTCAATCTCTTCAAAACGCATATAAATGTCTACATTGTGTATATTCTATAAGTAGATGTAGAATTATAAGTCGTTAATTTCTCATCTCTATAACTTGTATTCAAGTTCTTATAATTTGTTATCATTTAAGGGAGTTTGGTTGGGTGAAAATAGGGTATGAAAATGCGTAATTTCCTTTCTTAATGTTTGGTTAGACAAGATGTAATAGGCAATGAGAATCACATTACCCCTTGTATGAGAGTGGGTCTTAAGTAATCAAATTTGATTCCATTATTCTCTATAAAAAAAATCTCCCACGTTTTCATTATCCGTTTTAAAACCTTTTTCGTTTTTGGTTCATAAAAGCTTTAACTATGCAATTTGTGTCATCATATATTAGTAGAAAAATTCAATTTGCAAAATCTATTTTCTTAAATACATAAGAATTCAATTTTGGTGTGGGTGTTTACATAAAGACTAGATCAATAAAAATCGTGAACTAAAAACCATACCTTCTTTAGGCTCCCATAATTGTGATTCCATAACTTATGGAGCTAAAAGACTCGTGGCAAAAGACTCAAGTAACCGTCTGTTCTTCTTTTCAGCTTGAGGATTTTGGGTAGAGGGATGAGACGTAGGGTTGTCAACGCTTACAAAACCACTAGTCCACTTTCAAACGCCCGAGGGTTGATGCAATCATATTCCTTCGGCAAGGCTAAGCCAACTTTAGTCAAGTCGAGATCCAAGCACGAATCCTCTTACTCTTTCTCACTAAGGGTACTTATATGAGAGTAGAAAGAGCAATCAAAATGTTAGAATTATAAATTAAATCAAGTGGAAAATTCTTCCACACAAGAGGATCATCATAAAGGCCTTACTACACCGCTTTAAAGAAAATTTATTTATCACAACTTCAACTTCTTCAAGCAGTTTTTCCCTACCACACTCCTCGAGCACTTTTGCTACATGTTGCTTGTTCATATCAGATATCATGAGGAATCTCCATCCCTTCCATATCCATTAACATCCATCCATAAATTCATCTAATAAAAGCCTCCACTAATTCTCAATAAGGATGGGACCCATACTTGACACCCAGTACCCACTCGAAGGTTTCGTGTTCAACCTCGAGTAGAGCCCTTCCAGGCATACGAGCACCTAAGTCCAATTGAGAGGAATTCGAAATCGTTAGGAATGGATAAGGATGAGGCTCATACTTGACACTGAATACCCACTCCAAAGTTTCATGTTCAACCTTGAGCAGAGCCATTCCAGGCATACGAGCACCTAAGTTCAATTGAGAGGGATTCTGATTCATTAGGAATGTGAAAGGTGTCTTTCTTCTCGCAATGAAAAACTCACTCCTCCACTCGGGGAGCTATTTCTAGGCTTTAAGAGGAAGGGAGATTTTTGTGTCTTCCAATGTAGATGACACGAGTTCGTATTCTTGGTAATAGTTAAAAGTTGTTTGATTAGCGTGATAGTAAGCCTACATCCTTTACAACGACAAAATTGATACATGTTACTAGTTGAGACCAAATGATAGGACCTATTTGGCTTAGAGCTTTGTCTAGATCTAATTAACTTATCAAAAGAACGATGACAGTGGAACTTAAAACCCACACGCGACATGCGCCTCATAAAGAATAAAATCATCAGGCATCATGCTATTTGCTCGAATCTCAAGCCTTGAAACATCCAATACATATAACTATATATAATGGCTATTAAAGCCACATCCCTAGGAGTTAATATACTACCGAATTCATCAACGAGGAAGAGTTTTTTTTTTGGGTGTAAGATGATGCCAATGCTCAAATCTACTGCCCAACATATTCCAGTGCTTTGTCTCCGTCCACCGTTGTCTCTTGACATCTTCATACATCGTGCTTAAGATCAATGTCAACATCCTTTAAGGTATAAGAATCAAAGAATTCTTTTATGTACCTAGCCATGGTCGGAAGGAATGTCCTTATGCGATAGGTAACAACTTCTAATTTATTTTGTTTTTCAATAGGGGGATTCTTATCTTCCTCACTAGAATTGCTAGTCCAAGAAACGTCTAAAGAGGAAAAAAGCTTGGGCATTTCATAGAAAAAAAGGAGACATGAGAGTAAACTATAAACTTTAGATTTTATAAACAAAAGGGGCGGCTAGATAAATAAAGTTAAATGAGGTGCGATTGAAACAAGGAAAAGACTAGAAGAGAAAATTACAAAGCGAAACTAGCCCGAATATGTTAAAGTTTTTTCACTCTAGAATTTAAATTCAAATAAAATGCGGTCCTTGTGTCTTATACTCGAAAATTGCTGACTTAATCCGAGTCTATATACATTTTCACCATTATAAGTAACCATCAGTTTTATATTGAGTTATCATAGAAGCCTTTGATCGACAACGATTGAACCTTGAGATAAGAGCAAATACCTCTTCACATTAATGTATAATGAGATAATGGGGCATTATTTCGGACGTAGTCCTAACAAAAATCCAATTCGCTTTCTAAAGCCCATTCTTTTCTAAATGGCCCACCGATAAAAGAGAAACCCACAATAAAAATCGTGCCACCGAGTAGACAAAGAGAAATGTCATTTTCATACGAAGCTTATAAGTAGGCAATCTTGAGTTTTTCTCTCTTAATTATGTTAGATATCACTTTATTAACTTTGATATTATAGTGTACCCATAAAGCTCATACTAACGTAAGTCAACGAGTAGACTTACGAGTCAACTCAGAACCAGACCCAACAATATTTATTTTGGGTAATACTTTTAGCCTTTGTTTGGGAGTTTGGAGCTTAACAGATGTGAGAGTTAAAAGAGGTAATGGAAAGGGAAGTGATGGAAATGAAAGTTAAAAATTAACCTTGTTTGGAAGTTGATAGGATGTAAATGAGGCTAAATGTTTAACTTTGTTTGGGAATTTAAATATGGAGGGGAAGGAAGATTAAATTTACTCTGCAGAGACAAGAAATTTTAAAAAAGTTTACGTTACTCCCATTAACCCCCAATTTGGAGGTTAGAAGAAGTAAACATTTAACCACATTAACCTTCATTTACTCTCAAAAAATAACTTCAAAACAAGGTTAACTTAATACTTAACCTTCGATTACTCTTATTTACTCTCATTAACCTCCTCCTAAACAAGAGCTTAATTTATTAATAATGTTTTATTAAATCAAATATGAGTTAGCTAATAATTAATTTTTTATTTTTTATGAATGTAAATGTTTTTAAATTTCAATATTTACGAAAAGCCCTGACAAAAACGACGCGTTGCTTCTGCTCCCTAAAACCCTTGCTAGTCTGATGCATGAAGAAAAACCCTTTTGCATAAACAGAATTGCATAGCAGCTGTAAACACTGCTATCAATTTTTTCGATTCCTGCCAGTGCCATGGCAAGCTTTGTCTTTGAACCTGCAAGCGACGAAGAGCTCAATTTATCCCCTGCCGAAGAGGAAGACAGCGATGATGAACAGGAAGTGGAAGAAGAGGCACAAAAGAAACCTTCAGGTCGGCGGACTCAATCACCATGGGATTTCGGTTCCTACTCCGAATCCGTAGCGGAAGAACACGCTCGTCGAAGCACTACCTCCATCGATTACAAGATATCAAAAGTGCTCCAAGAACGCTCTGTCTCCATCCCCAATCCCGACGATGACGATGCCTCCGATTCTGAACTTGACCAACAAGTACCTCAATCACTCTATTCACGCATAATCTCCGTTTCTTAGGCCGCGAAGATTTCATAATCAGAGTTTTTGGTATTATTATTTATTATTTTCTTATTAATTGCGCAGGAAGATTACAGACCAGAAGAGGATGATGATGAGGCGGGTAATGTTAATGAAAGCAAGCCGTTTTTCGCACCGTCAGAAGGGACTTCATTCCATGCGAATTCCTTTATGGAGCTCAATTTGTCTCGCCCTCTGCTTCGGGCCTGTGAGGCTTTAGGTTACGCTAAGCCTACTCCTATACAGGTTTCAATATTGCCTCCAATTCTACTTACTTATGAAACGTGATGCATTTCTTCTTTGGTTACTGGCTGATAAGGATTTATTTCTGAAGGCGGCTTGTATACCATTGGCACTCACTGGCCGTGATATTTGTGGAAGTGCCATTACTGGTTCGGGAAAGGTACATTTTTAGTTGATACACTACTATATTCGCCTTAGCTATTTACTATTTGGTTGATAGTGGGAGTTTCTTTTCCTCGTTTTTCAATCTGGCAGACAGCTGCTTTTGCATTGCCTTGTTTGGAGAGACTACTTTTCCGTCCCAAACGTGTTCCAGCAATACGGGTCCTTATTCTTACACCAACCAGAGAATTGGCGGTTCAGTGAGTCCTGCTTCCCCTGGCTATGTTATAATTATTGTGCTAGCCACTTCTTTGCCGAATCTTGTTAAGTAATTAATCTAAGGTTTGGACTCAATTGCATCTTTCAATTGTAGGGTGCATAGTATGCTGGAGAAACTCGCTCAGTTTACAGACATCAGATGTTGCTTGATAGTCGGTGGGCTTTCTTCGAAGGTCGGCTAATTTATTTAATCTCTTCAATGTTAGCTCAAATGTTACAATGGCAATATTTTTGGGTATTGCATTTTACTAATCCACCTTCAGTTCTTCTTTGCACGGTTATATTTTTGTCAACCCTCAGTCGTAACAGATTATATGTTGACTATCAAACAATGTTTCATGCGTGTTTGAATTCTACTAGGATAAAGGACTTACTGATTATGTTTTTTTGTTTCCCATTTGTGCACAGTTATCTTTCATGTTTTCAGGCAGTTGGTAGCGAACAAGGATTTTTCTTCTTTTCTCTTTCGCCCCTCCCATTTATGGATACTTCTATTCTTATATATCTCAACACGAGTATAGCTTGAGAAGATTTTTTTTATAGGTACAAGAATCTGCCCTGAGAACAATGCCAGATATTGTTGTGGCTACGCCAGGACGAATGATAGACCATTTACGCAATTCTATGTCTGTAGATCTGGACGATCTTGCAGTTCTAATTCTCGATGAAGCTGATCGCCTTCTGGAGCTTGGCTTTAATGCTGAAATTCAAGAACTGGTACCTTAACTTCTATATCTTTGGCCATTTGAAAGTTGTAACTTCTAATATAGATCATAAAATTGTCTCTGAAAGTTAAGATGTTAATGCTTATTTTTCTTTCTAAACTATTTTTAATCTAACTTGCATGTGCATACAAATTATTGGTAAAGCAATCTATCTATATTGCTTCAGGAGATACTTTATTCATTTTTACTCTAGTTAGCAAAATCAGACAAATTACTAGGGTTCTTATTTCTTAAGGGTGGAAAGTTTTAGTTCGGCCTTATTGACCAGCTGAGTTAAATCATAGTGTTTTCTGTGCTTCAGTTAACAAATTCTTTTACATTTCTTATTTCTCTATTGTTGGAATGTGCTATTTTTATTCTAATCTTTTTCTAAGCAGTTCCTGGTTTATTTGCAGGTTCGACTATGCCCCAAACGAAGGCAGACTATGCTTTTCTCAGCTACAATGACTGAAGAAATTGGTGAGCTTATCAAACTCTCACTGACTAAACCATTGCGGCTATCAGCTGACCCATCAACTAAACGACCAGCAACATTGACTGAGGAGTAAGATAATTTGATCCTATGATCATCAATCCCCTCCCACTCTCTTTTGTCTGGACTTGTTTTACCATTGGGTAATTTGACTTAGGCATGGATAGGATACGCGTTCTCTTTGATTATGTGTGAAGCTTATTAGGAACTATATGGCTTTCTATCTGCAGAGTGATCAGGATACGAAGGATGCGTGAGGTGAATCAGGAGGCTGTTCTTCTTGCATTGTGCTCAAAAACTTTTACATCTAAAGTTATTGTCTTCAGGTGGTTATTACTTTTTATTGCTGCATTAGCATGTTTTCTATCATAGGCTGTTTAGATGTTAGGATAATTGCATCTTGATTTTATTTTTTATTGAATCATTACTGAAGTTGACAATGAGGGTTCATGTTAGCTGACACGACTTGATTTCACGGTTTTATATGATGGTTCATGTTAGCCGACCCCGAATCATTTCGGGACTAAGGCTTTGTTGTTGTTGTTGTATTACTGAAGTTGACAATGAGGGAAACATTGAAGTATAAGAGCGTTATCATTTACCTCTGAAAAGGGAAAAAGGGAATGTAGGTACACAAACAAAAATGTTAATGGCATACCGTTAACCAAAAATGTTATTCTGAGGTGCGAGGACTGAGATTGCAAAGCTTTGACATCATTTTTTTTTTATTGATGATGTCCCCATTTTGGTACTATCTACTTGCGATTTGTCAATTGTCTAGATGGGATTATCATTCTGAGTTTCTCTTGGCAGTGGAACTAAGCAAGCTGCTCATAGATTGAAGATTTTGTTTGGATTAGCGGGCTTCAAAGCTGCTGAGCTTCATGGAAATCTTACACAAGTCCAACGTCTCGATGTAAGTAGCTTATTTTGGAAGATTGCGTGTGTCTCTCCTGAAGATCCTGCAAAAAGATGCAAGAAGATTGTCCTATATTATGCCAATTGTTGCAAGAAGATCCTTCTTGGTTTGTTAAGATCCTTAATTTTCTTTATCTGACTAATGGTTACTTGGTGTAGGCTTTGGAGCTTTTCAGGAAGCAACAAGTTGAATTTCTGATTGCAACAGATGTAGCTGCTCGTGTGAGTAGAGATACTATGTGCTATGTTCTTGTAGTTTAGTTGCAACTTGCATTCCAACAGATCATTCTTCATTTAATTTTTTCGTGACATAAGCAATAGCTACTTATGAAATTCTCCATGTGTTTTGGTGGTTGGGATTTTGATGTTAACGAGAACTTAGATTTGAGTTCATAATAATGCTGAAGATGTTATTTTTGTCCGCTGAAATATAGATTGGCTCCTCTACTTTCCTCTACTTTCCTATGCTTTTTGTTCTGTTTGTTTACTTGCCGAGTATAAAAATTTGGATAACTTTAAGTCATGCTTTATCCTGTGACATATTTGGTTGCTTTTTTTCAGGGACTTGACATTATTGGTGTTCAAACAGTTATTAATTATGCATGTCCTCGTGACTTGACAAGGTAAATGGGAAACCTCCCTTTTGTTTTCTTAATATATGATACTATTTTGTGTTTTTTACTAGAACTTTGTTAACTCATATTTGTGTTTTGCATATCTGGTTTCTATTTCTTTTGTTCTACAGTTACGTTCATAGAGTCGGACGTACAGCAAGAGCTGGTAGAGAAGGTTATGCTGTTACATTTGTGACAGATAATGATCGCTCTCTTTTAAAAGCCATTGTGAGTCATGATCTTCCTATATCTTCTTGAATTGTTTTGTCTTTAACTTAATTTCTGTAAAAGATGGATGTGCTCTGGTTGTGTAGTGGATATCTTAAGTCAGAAGAGTGATAGATTTAGCATTAAAAGTTATCTTAGGTATTTCATCGGCAAAAGCCATATTTTGGCCCCTATACTTGCATATTTTTTTTGAATAATCCCTCTACTCTGATTTGGACTTCCCTAACTCATGTACTCTCAGTTATTGGATGATTCAATCGTTGACTAACGAATCTGTAAAATTGGATTTGTAAATTTTTTAAATTTTACAGATTTAGATTTAGTGTGAAAAAGGATAATGTTAGGATCCAAAATCTCAACTACACGTTAGATCCTTTTTAGCCCTCAATTTGAACAAAAATCTTAAAATTTAATTTATAAATTTTACAGGTATAATTCCTCCATCATCTGTAAAGTTCTGTACATTTATTAGTCTGGCTAGATTATCCAATAAATGAGAGTACGTGGGCTAACTAAGTTCAAAATCAGAATAGAGGGACTTATTAAAGATATTTAGGTAAGTACAGGGGCCAAAAAGGGCTCTGCCCTATTTCATCAATTGGAGAAAATTGGATATTTATTTAATATAGGAATACCTTCTACCTAGCTACATTTTTGTACTTGCTTGGAGTTGCCATGGATGTTTCAACCCCTTAGCTATGAGAAGACAAACATTTTGTTTCTTTATATGTCAGTAGGTATTGGAGGATCCCTTAGGTAATATTACTTAAACCAACCTTGTTTTTTTGTCTGGGTTACTGTAGAGTAAAATATATATTCGTACTTCCCACTTTTTTATATGATCTTTTCCCCTTGGTTTTTCATATTTCTTCATACTATCTAGACAAGAATTTTTAGCACAGCCTGTTCATTCTCGAAATGAAATTGATAAACCATAAGTTTTCCCTTAGGTTGGAACTTCTCCAATGAGTTCAGCTCCTTATCTTGCAATTGAGAACTGTCTTTTTTTTTCCCGCACAAAACCATGTCAATGAATAAAATTTTATTTATTGCCTGAGAAATTGTAGCTTAAAATTCAAACTATAAAATTATGAAATGAAGAATTGTGAAAAACGATTCTTTAGTTTACCGTATTAACATAGAAATTATGAAATGAAGAATAATGAAAAATGATTCTTTAGTTTCCCTTTTTTCTTTTCCTTATTTGCATCATTAGTTAAATATAATGACCAGAAGCTACGACCTTAATAGGCAAAGAGAGCTGGTTCAAAGTTGAGGAGCCGTATTGTGGCAGAGCAATCAATTTCTAAGTGGTCTCAGATAATTGAACAGATGGAAAATCAAGTGGCTTCTATTCTTCGAGAAGAGAGGTTTGGACTGGCCTTTTTCTCTTGGCACTTTGAACCATAATGTTATTCAGATGAAGTTATATATGTTAAATTGTTGCAGAGAAGAGATAATTCTTAGAAAAGCTGAAATGGAAGTAACGAAGGTACTTGTCCCTGCTTTGTCTAGACTGCTCCCATCTTGTTATACACTTATTCATGGGTTATTTTGGGAAGGGTCTTATTATCAGAACTATGTTGCACGGACACTTCTAGTTAGTAGCGTTTCTGAGTTTCTTGTTCGTGTCCATTTTCGTTTGTAGGCTATTTTATGATGGTTATGTTTTAGAAATAACGTTTCCTGTCTGTGTCCGTGCAACATAGTCAGAAGATTATTTCGACTATATTATAAGTATTGGCATCCATGAACACTGTTATGCATATGAGCAGGCAGAGAACATGATTACACATAGGGATGAAATTTATTCACGCCCCAAAAGAACCTGGTTCGTAACGGAAAAAGAGAAGAAGCTGGTGTCAAAAGCAGCAAAGGTAATTTATTTTATGCCATAGCTATTTTTGCTTTGGTCTAGTTAACGTATTAAATAATTCCAGATGTACATAAGATTCATGCCAATGCTACAATTGACTGTATTCTCTTATAAAACTTTTTTCCCATTAAGTATAGCTGTTACGAGATCTAAGACATAATATATTGTGAACATAGAAATTAAGAAATTAAAAAATAAACCATTTTTTTCGTGAAATGATATTGAGACACGTAGGATATCATCTTTTGATAATCATAAATCAGAGAATCCTGAATGGCTGGCTTTTTTATTAGCTGTTTCTTTGTCTCCATCTATATATGAGGCTAAGAACTTCTGAGTGATATCTTTAGTCAGCGTTTGCCATGACATCTGCTTTCTTGCCATTGATACCTGGGTGCTTTCACTTTGACTTAGTTTCTTGCGAAAACACAGAATTAAATGCTGAAAAATTAAAGGAGTTATGTAAGTTTTGAATGTCCCAGATGCTGAAATTATTAAATCAAAAAGTGATTTGGTAAACTAAAATAAAGCACTGAATTTTATCTATTTGCGATTTTCTCTAACGGGCTCATGTATTTTTGTTGTTTTGATTTATTAGTGATAATATAAAGATATTTCAAAAATTCTTTTTTTTTCCCCAGAAGATTTTGGAACTATATTACTGAGCTTCTTGAGTTGAAATTTTTAGTGAAAGATCTCAAGGTATAAGATTAAGAAGATTCAAACTTAATTGAAGATTATATTAATAGTAGCCATAAAAATGTGAAGTGCTTAATTTTGTTCAAATTGTTGAACGAAATTATAAAACAGTCACTTAATATTCTTTTGTCAAACCTATATAAACAGAAGTTCATGATACAGAAGATAAATCTACTGAAAAACAAATTGATTGGCTATTGAGTGCAAATCTGCATATGGATAGACTATAGGAAGTAGCATTTAATGGAGTATTGAGTGTAAGATCTACTTTCAATCTCAAAGAAACTTTGAATATTAGTGACTTCATATGATATTAATTTTGCTAACTGCTTAAGGTGCTTCTCTTGATTTCGTTATATTAATCTCTCTGTCGGTTAAGAAGACTTGGACTTAATTGAATTTTTTTGGTAATAGCAAGTGTCCATTATCAGTCTTTAAAATAATAAGCACTCTTTTTTGAAGTTCAATTTCTGAATGAAATTATCATATACATAGTTATATTTATCTTTAAACCTGATTAAACAAATATAATAAGTGTTAGATAGAAAGGACAACCTACTGAAAAACAAATTCATTGACTATTTAGTTCAACCATGTAAATAGATTTAGGGAGTAGCATTTACCACCAGTGTTGAATGTTAAATCTGCTTGAATTAAAACTGTGATGACATTATTTTCTCCAATTGATTGCAATTCCCCTAATTCATGTGACAGGAATCAAACATGAATGAAAAAGGTTCTGGTAATGACGTTATGAGCGCCCAACAGGCTGAAGAACTTAAATTGAAGGAAAAGAGAAAGCGGGAGCGAGAGGTTCCTTTTTTTATTTTATTTTCAGCAGTTCAACTTTATCATCTTTTGATTTAAAAAATCTGCTCAAGGATCCATCCAATTCTCATGCTAATGTCTTTGGACAGAAAAATTTGCCCCGAAAGAAGCGTCGAAAATTACAAGCAGCTAGAGAGATGTTGGAAGATGATCAAATTGAGAAAGCAGAAGTATGTCTTCTTTGAACTTGTATACTGATTTTGTTGAGTTGGAGGTTTTAACATCAAACTAACAATTACATGGTAGACATGCACTTCATGATATTGGGGACAGTTTCTTGTGCATCTGCATGTTGTTTCGACCTTTAATAATCCATTTACTGATGCCTAAACTAGTTTTTATCTAGTTAAGCTTTTCTTTCAGTTGCAGCTACATTTTGTACTTAAATACAAATTATTGCAGGGAAGTGGAAAGAATAAGAATGAAAAGAATGGTATGTCATTGGTTGACCTGGGTTATCGACGGGCAAAAGCAGTGAAAGCAGTGAAGAGGGCACTAGATTCTGGGAAGATTGTACAAAAGGATCACAAGAAGCCAAAGCGTCCTTCCCAAAAAGGTCAACAGAGGACAGAAGAAATGAAGGAGCTATTCCAGAGTGACATGAGTGAGACAAAGCGGAAGAAAATCAGTGGTGGAATGGGGAATAAAAAGTCCAAAAACTCATTTAAGAGCAAAGCACGGTATGAATCAAACTAATTTTCTTCCTTTTTCTAGTGCTGATGTCATAATTCAGGCTATCATGCTGTTTATACTTGCATACATGATTTAACTTAAAATTGAATATACAAGAGGTATTAATCAGTCCACAACCGTTTAGAAAAAGAATGCTTAAATCTTTAATGTTTTGAGTTTTTCATGCTTTGTGAAGTGAAATGCGGTATTTATATCAGAATTTTAATGCAGTTGAACTCTTTAGCCAGCTTTAGCGAAACCATTAAAAGAATGGGTAAATTACATGTGTGGCCCCTCAACTTTGCTTTCTTTATGACCCCTTAACTACAAAACTGGACATAAAAGCCCCTTAACCTTTGATCACTCCAATATCAATTAACCCTCCATCGTAGATGATATTCTAAAACAACTTCAATTCTTGAATGTTTTGTTTTTGAGGTCATTTAGGTGTTATTTGGTTAAGAGAGAGAAAGTTGCTATTTAGAGAGAAAAAGCTCCGAAAATGGTATTTGGAAAATAAAAAATGGTGGTTCCATGGGAAATGTGGTTCTAAAGAACTTTGATTCTTGGACTTTTTCATTTTGAGATGTGGTTCTAAAGTACAAAGTTCATGAGCCTTTATGTCCAGTTTTGAAGTTTATAGAGAAAGTAAGGACAAAGTTGAGGGGGCCATAAGTATAATTTACCCTTGAAGGAATGGACTGAAGTTTTTTGCATCCATATATGTTTTTTTTATCGCCTATTGCATGCATACATTTTCACGTTAGGAACTAAATGGGCATAATTTGCCAAACTCATGAATGAAAGAGTGGGCAAGTTTTATGTTTTTCAACTCATGGTTATTTATCATAACGTCATCGCTGAGCATGTCAAACTGTTTTTCCTTAAAAAGGAAACCTTTCAAGGGTGGAATAGGTTAATAACAATTTTCAATGAAAGTTGAAGATCATAATTATTAGTGTTTTTTTTAGGCACTTCTATCTAGGGTTGCAAATGGAGAGGGGATTACCCATCCTCGATGGGGTTGCCCCGGCGGGAATGGGGGATCCCCGTTTATTTCCCGAATGGGTGGGGTTAGAAAAATTCCCTAGAGGTGGGGATGGTGCGGGGACCTCTAACCCCATCCCCACATATCCCACATGATTTTTAAAATAGTATATTCGGCTTAATACCTCCCCAGCTCCCTCAACTTGTCCCTTTTTGTCACTTAATCCCCTATGCTTAGTGGCCAACCTTCCAGCCTCCTAAACTCATCAATTGTGTCACATTTAGCCCCTTTTTGCCTACATGTCACATGTTGCGTTAGGAGGCGTGTATGTGCCATGTAAGCAAAAAGGGGCTAAATGTGTTACAATTGTTGAGTTTAGGGGGCTGGGGAGGTATTAAGCCTAGTATATTCATATGGAATTTTAGATATTCATTTTTATATTTGATAAATTGATGTATTACTTTTTTTTTTTTTAAATAAACAAACTTTTATTATCTTAAATCATTAGAAAGAACATCAATAAGAGATGGAGGTGAGTTCATTTTTATAGATTATATTTGCCTAAGTATATTACAAAGCAAAATTTAAATTTCACTAAAGAAAATGTTATTTAGAATTTGAGTAATGGGGACACCACATGGATGGGGATAATTTTTTCTCATTTCATAAACGAGAACAGGGACGGCGGAAGCTGTCCCCACCCCATTCTGCCACATTTGCAACTGTACTTCTATGTGGATAATGTAAGCATAGAACATCATTGTTATCCTAATCACATAATTGCGATATTTGTCCTATTTAAGCCTTTGCAACCTCAGATTGATTTCCTATTATCAAGTTATCTAAATGTAAAGGAAGTGTTTTGATAGTTACATTTCTTTATGATAGATGTCAATATCATCTGCAATGAAAACTAGTATTGGTAACGATTCCTGATTCTAAGCCCTTTTTATTTTAATATGTGATGTCCAGATACAAGCGGAGGTAGCACTGTCAAGTCTTGTCTTGGTTGATGGTTGGCTGGGTTTGTTAGGAATGAGACGGAGACAGAGACTGAGAGAGACATTCAAACAGCAGAGCTATCCAAAAATTGAAGAGGCAGTTTTCTGTAGACAGATTACGATGTAACAATATATTAACTCAGTTCTAGAGGCGGATGATGCATCAAAGAGGTTGTCATTTACCTCATTTTCTGCATCTGATCGCTACAAATGTATTATTTTCTACCGACTTAACATTTTTTGTATTATTTATATTATACTACCTCAACCAAAAACAAACAAACAAAAAAAACATACACGGACAAATATTTACAAAAATATATTTTTTTATAAAATAATACTCTTTTTTTTAACTTCAAAAAATTTACAAGGTTTAATATACCAGAAGCTCTCTGAATTTGGGCTGATATTCAGAGCTGAAAATCAATCGGTGTTCAAGACTTGTAAAATGTAGGTTAGTCTCTTGAATTTGTACAAAATGATTTAAGCAATCTATCGACACTCTCATCTTATTTTGCTTATAATGATGTTAAGAGGTTAATGAGATACTTGTAAAAACTAATATAGTGTTTTTTAGGGTTGCTCATATTAAGTTAATTTACAACGATAAGCTACTAATAATCAGTCATGTGGATTGGGGAAAATCTACTAATGATCAGTTGTAGGGACTGGGGATATAATGCACACAGGCACTTACAATTTGCATCATTAACTGGGAAAAGTATAGAGGCATTTCACAATTCAAGCAATTTAAAAGTAAATGATTTATTTATAGAAAAAATTATAATAGAGTTCCAATATATATTTTCAATTTCATAGGTCGTGATAAAGCAATATTTGAAATACGTACCATACAGAGTAGACTTCAAAGTTCTTCTCATCATCAATGACTTCATGAACATATCTATCAAGGAGTCTATATTTCGATAAAAGCTGTAAGAAAACTCCAAACCTGATGAAGTTAAAAAATTTCTTGATTGCTAGAATTCCATCATCTCAATGTGCTCAATGAATGAATGAGGTTTTCATTTGGTTATTCAGAGTCCAGAGGTAAACATTACTATACAATTAGATATAGGAAGTGAAAAAAAACCACGCACAACTAGCATCAGATCTAGGCTTATTAAAATTAAAACTAGGAAGTTTGGTCTATCACCATTAAATCAAATCAAGGTTTATTAATATTATAGGGGTGGAGTCTTAGAGATTAAAAGTGAAAAAAAAACGTATAACTTGGAAACCTAAGAATAATATGAAAAAATAGAGTATATGCTCTTGCTCTTCTTGTAGATATGATCAAATACTACATGATTATTAAGGTCGTTTGATCAAAACTGGATAAGAATGTTTGTCTATGATGGGTGAATATCGATTTGGTGCCTAACCGTTCATTCAACCAAATCATATTATCTATTAACTAAACTGAAATGATCGTCAAATTTAACATCGAGATGAACAAGGTTAATAACTGAACATAATTGATAAAATTCGATTTAGTTCAATTACTAACCGATGACTAATTAAAATTATTATAATAGGTTAAAAATAAATATTAGATAAAAAAAAGTAGTATATTAGTCACTGTTCAAAAAGAAAGACTGCTTGGACCACCTACGCCACGTCTAGGCGCTTGAAATCAAGAATTTGTCCCGATTTTTTCCGATTAGTCATTTTAAGCGTTTTTAGAATCTTAGGTGGTTTTTAGTTGTTTGGCCTCCACCTAGGCTGCCTGGATGCTTCCTAGACTGCATAGGCGCCGCCTAAACGACGATGAGCAAAAACTTTTTTTATTGTGATATTTTTTACTTTATTAATTTACTTTTGAATTCTTTCAATGATATTGTTGTTGAAATGTTGATGTTTGCATATATTTAAAGTTATATAGTACAAATATACATGTTTTTCGATATTTCATAATTTTATATTATTATTTTTAGATAGTATAATACATATTTCAATTAAATTTATATAATAATTTGTAGATTGATAAATAAAAATACAAAAATACAAATTCGATTAGTCTCCGATTAGTCCCCGACTAATCCTCGAGGACCATGTCCGCCCAACTAGCGCCTAGTGTCTTTTACAACCTTGATATTAGTAGTAAATATATTAAAGGGTAATTAATTTATTAGTCCCTATATTTTGACAAAACACACTGTTTAGTCCCTTTATTTTCAAAAACACGTGGTAAGGTCCTTAACCTTTTTCTCAGTGAACTGTTTAGTCCTTCTGTCTGTTTGTTAGATTTGTTACCGTTTATGACTTCGGAAATGACTAAATTACCCTTTACTATTTACCTTCAAACTTCAGAAGAGAAAATCCAATTTAGAAGAAGAAGCTATTTGTATGGAGAATAAGAAAAAGAACAGACCCAGTGCTTACGAATTTGAACGATTAAGAAGAAAATCAAGAAGAAGAACATTCAAAGTTGATTTCAGATGCATTAGAGTTTAGAGGAAATGAAAATAAAGGAAAAGAAGAACGCAAATCCAAATTGACTAACAGAATCTTCATGAGAGTCTAACGGCAGGGCCTAAACAGTTCACCGAGAAAAACCTTATGGATTTTACCATATGTTTTTGAAAATACAAGGACTAAACAGTGTGTTTTGTCAAAATATAGGGACTAATAAATTAATTATCCTATATTAAATAATCAAGTTAAATTATAAAAATGTAGAATAATTATTTTATATAAGTATAATGTAAAAAAATGCAATCTAACATTGACAGCTAGGAACGATTTTACTCACAACGGTGAAAATGATTCAATTTTATTCCTAATGTTGGCAGCCAATAATAATTTTATGTTGTCGTATTCTGCATCAGTTGCATATCAGTTGACACTAAAAAAGAATTTGCATTTTTTGTAATTTTATAATACCATTGGAGATTAATATATTATAAATTTAACGAAATATTTGGATCTTTTTTCCAACTCGTACAAAACACGATATAATTTTTATTTTATTTTTTTTCCATATGTACATGTTTGTTATGTGTTGCCGACGCGGATTGATAGATTCATGTCTAAAAAAACTATTTAATGAATTATTTTTCAAATTGACTCAACCCGTCAATGTTAAAAGTAAATTTGCTGTTGACCACCCGCGTTAAGATTAACGATATTTTGGAACCTTGCCCTTTCATATACACACAAAAATATCTTGATATTATTCAGTTATATATATATATAACCAAACTGATTGCTAATAATTAAATTACTCTAATTTGAAACCAAATCAAATCAAACTAAATAAATAATCGAATCAAACTCTTTTCTATTTGGTTTCAAATAGTTTAAATTAGGTCTTTTAAATTAGAGACCTAGGGGGCGTTTGGTTTAAACTTCGGAATCGGAATTGGAATCGGAATCGGAATGTGACGGAATCAGAAACGGAATGACTATTTATTTATTTTGTTTGGTTCTATCTGGAATCGGAATATGATTTCATTTGAAGTTGTTGGATTATATAATACTTTTTTTAAATAACTTATTAAATAATAACAATTATAACTTCGGTTAAAAATAAATCTCCTTCAACAATTGAAGCTCTATATCAACACTCGTCTGAATATCAATGGTATAACCTAGCTTGATCTAATTGGGTGAGAAGACAATAGAAGCAACTAATGTTTTATTATTTTCAGCATTCTCTCCCTTTTCTTCAGTCCTATTTTGAATTTCAAACTAATATAAAACCTATAAATCTCCGATTTTGGAGCAAGTGTGACTACCATATTCAACCATGATTGAGAACCTTCTAATCTCATTTCTTCAGGAAATCCAGATACTTGCTTTTGCACAAAAGCAAACAAAACATCTCGATTGATGCTGTGGAAAGTGTTCACGAAAAAGACGGATGAGGGGGCAGGATATGTGAAAGTGGGGGAGATAATTAAGGAGGAATAAATAATTAATTGATTAGGGAATCAGATTTAATTCCTTGGGGTGTCGGGAGGAATGGGTGATTCCCATACAAGAGGGAATGGGATTCTCATTCCTGTCATATTTTGTGTAACCAAACATTATCAAAGGGAATTAAGCATTCCCATTCCGATTCCATGCCATATTCTGATCTAACCAAACACCCCCCTAGTATATACATAAAACTTTAATTCATAAAAAACGAGAAAAACCCCAAAAATGTCAAGTAATATATAATTGCTTTAAATTGCTGTGCTATGTAAGAAAAGAGAAATTACAGCTACATGTACCGAGCTTCTATGATTGCTGACCTATGGAACATGGAAAAGGAAGAAGAAAGTAAGAGACTAGAACAAATAAAAACCTAACTTTTTTTCTTCAGCAATTAATCTCATGAATCATAATACATTCATAATCCCCCCCAATCTTATTCAGTTCTAATTTATCCCCTCACTGAAGCCAATGGGCTTGCAAACTCTTCAATGTTATCGTCGCAAATCCATAAATTAACCAGCTCGCCGGAAGAAGAAATCAGGCAATTAAGATGTATTGTATCCTATCTCCATGGAGGTTGTTGATGTTTATAGGGTAAAGAGTAATGATCCCAGCCGCTATCAGGTTCTCTCCTTTTAACACCTATTCCGGAGCTTGGGCCGGGTTGCACATTGGCCCTCAAATGCTCTTCCATCATTCGGCTTTGACCAGGCATGAGAAACTGCCTTAAACCTCCAGCATTTACTCCATCATTTGTAAAACCGGTATTCAGATCGAAGCTGGGCCGTGAGGGCCCTGCACCATTTAAATTTGGTGGTGCACTGGCCATGTTCATGATAAATGGCGGCTGGGAGTAAGGAGGAACAGATGCAGAACTCAAAATTTGAGGAACCATAGAGGCTGCTACTCTTGTATCCACCATGTAAGGAATCGAGGGGCCAGCTCCATACATTGTTGAGGATAAGGACATGTTGGGAGCTGGTGTCAGTCCGTTGTACCCGAAAACTGGAGAATGTGTGAACGGAACAGTTGGAATCCCCAGAACACCGCCCATTCTTGCCACATTAGCATCCATTATGGCGTGGTCTAGAGACTTGCCGTTTGCTAATGATGGATGTTGCGGAATGAAATCCTTTCGACCGACTTCCACCCTGCTACCCACTTCAACTCTAGTACCCAGAATAGAAATAACAGGATCACCCGGTCTAGATATTCCAAAAGCACTTACATTTTGGTTGCGATGGTAGAACCCCTGATCTGAAGAATCATTGTGAAAAAGCGGTCTATCATTCAGATCAAAATTCCTCAGTGAAGGCTGCATCGATGATGATGAAGATGCAGGTGATGGGCTGCGATGGCCATTTCGAGGGTAAAATAGCTGCCCCACCATCCTCAAAGTTGATTGTGGAACATCGCCTTCATTGCTCATACGATTTAAATCCAGATTGGGCCTCTCTGTTCTTCTTGGACCAACTTCAAGTGAGGATTCTGCAGATTGCAGGCCAGATGAGACTGGAACAGGCCTTACTGGCATTAAGTCCAACATCTTCTCATCTCCATCCCCAGCAACATTGAGATCAAAATCAAAGCTGTCCTTCTTAGCTTTTGAACTATGGCTAGTTCCCCCGGTCTCAAAGATCCTATCACCATCAGAGGTCTTGCGTGGGGAAGCTGGGCGAAAAGCACTAGTAGCTGCAGATCCTTTCCATCCAAGAATCCCCTCGAACTGCAAAGGTGCTGAAGGAGATGCAGAAGCCACTGCTGGCCTGGAAGCTGAAACAACCGAAATTGGAGTAGAGATGGGATTCACTGCACGCTCCATATCATCAGAACATACTTCTTGATTCAAATCAAAATCATTCAGATCAAAAGCACATAGACCTTTCTCTGACTTAATTTCTTGTTCCGGAGCCACTTCAGTGACCTGTGATGACTCCAACTCATGTGTGCCATTTTCTGCTTCCGTCTCCATGTTGTTTGAACTAATTAAGCGCACATCTTCCATAGGAGATGGTTCCGCAGGCTGATTTTGTCCACTTGGCATGTCTTCATGGGAAACTCCTGTATGCAGGTCCTGCTTTGTATTTATTGAATCAGGGCTATCTGGTCGCCTAGTATCACTTGCCATGATTTCATCTGAAGAAGAGCTGCAAGATGGTTCTCTATAATCTATGACCTCTCTTTCCACTTCTTGAGCAACTTGTCGAGCAACTTCTAGAGCATCAACTATGCCATAGTCAAGCTCGATATCAGACCTCCTTCTGCTATTCCGATCCGGGCTTGGGGTATCTTCGGTTCTAGTGAAATCGCGCACATCTCTTAAATAATCAGCTCCATCACTGCTATGCTCCCCATCATCCTCATCCTCATCATCCTCATTATTACCATCCCCATCATTATCATCATTATCATCATCATCAGCAACTCCAATGTCTAACATGTGTGAAAAACGAGTCCCTACATCATCTGGTTTCTCTAACTTCCTGTTACTGAGAGATGAGTCTAGCAGAGGGTCGGGAGAGCAATCATCTTTATCTGTAGAATTGAGTGCCTGCGCTGGAAGGTTATTATTAGCCCCTCCATCGTCTTTCCCAGCTTTTGGCAGAGATGCAGAGTTTCCTGTATCACTAGACATACTGTTTGAACCAAAATCACCTTCCCGTGTATCAACATTGTTTTGCACTGCAGGTTCAGCCATATTCTCTTTAGCATTACTGGTGTTAACAACTGAAGAGCACACTCCAGGTTCCACCTTACAAGGTGGAGAAGCTAGCATATCTGAGTTATCAGAGAAACTGCTTAGCTTCTTTGAAGAATCCAACTCTGGTTCAGTAGTTGGTCCATTTGATATGGAAAAACTATGAGTCTCAGTCAGAGTAGTTCCTTCAACGGCACTCATCGAGACCTTTTCCTTTAATGGAGGACTCTCTTGAACAGAGTTTGCCATGACAGACGTATTAAGAGGATCGGGTGATACATGCTCCCTGTTTCTATGAGGTTGTTCTTTTAATTCTTCTGATTGAGGACAATTCGAATCATCTCTGGCAGGTTCAGCTATAATATTTTCTTCATTGACAATTTTATTGAAAAGGGAAAGATTCTCAGCAGCACACTCTGCCACTTCACAGGCGTGATGAAGTGCCAGCACACCATCATGATGAACCGCATCACTAACACTGCCCTGCTTCCAGCTATCAAACAGTGCTCTTGCTCTATCCTGTACACGAGAGCTGCCATGATCAAGAAGATTATTGACAGTGATCCAGATCCCAGAAGAAACAGACCTCTCCTTGTCTATTTGCAGCTTTTCCAAAGCTCTTAACAGTGCAGTAAGTGACTCCTCCACAAAGCTATCAGCTGCATCATTGCCATACTTCTTCGCATCTTTTAACCAGTTATCAATATATGAGAGTCCATCTAATTGAATAAAAAGATCTAGACAATCTTTGTTCTCTGTAGCAGCGATCGTGCTTGCAACAGCAGCCCACTGCCTTAATGCATCTCCGACATTCTTTACACTAGAATCTTTTTCCTTCTGCATTACAGCAACCAGCTCGTGCACTCGAGAAGGCGCTGTGAGCCCATCTTTCATTTCAGTCAAGGTAAAGAAATCTTCAAGTGTCATAGTTCTTCACACCCCAAACCTCCAAGAATTACAAAAATCCTCATTGTGTAATTGTCCTCTCTCCATTGAGAACAGGTGGCTTTGGGAACAATAATTACAGAATAACCTGTAGAAGACACAAAAATGGAACCCCTAAGCAAACAATGTCGACAAATTCAGTAGCTCAACTACAGCCTACAAAATTCAGCTTAAAACAACACGGGGAAGACAATAATTGCATAATAATCTCAAAAGGAACAAAATGCAACAAGCTGAGGACATCCAAACACGCAGCTTGAGAAAACTATGACCAAGCATGGGCAACTAGAATAAGGGACAAGGAACAATAAATTAATGTGCAAGATACCATATATCTAAAGGACTTAATACAACTGGCACTTACAAAAAGATAGAATCTAAATGTTATATTGTTCACTTATCCACTAAGGTTCTAATTGACAGCATAACCAGAATTTACCCAAATTATCAAGCAATGAATACAATATCATGCATGAAAGTTTGTTCTACTTGTTATACTTCCTAGCTAAATGTAGACTAGCATGAAGACTTCCTAGATAAATATGGATCAACATGGAGACACACAGCTAAATATCGACCAACAAGGAGATAAAAATATTGTTTCAAAGATAACAGCCACCTCACATATTCATAGAGGACGAGAAATCAGCCAACAAGGAGACTTGAATGATGCCAAAGAGGGGAAAAAAGTGCAACACTTCTAATGATATGATCCTATCTACAGTGTTTTCTAATTGTACTCTCATCATTAGTACACACAATAAGCTATCATACATACACAGCTAACCTAAAAAACAAGCATAACCATAATGGTTGATGAACATTAATCCATGATACAACAACAACAACAACAAAGTCTTAGTCCCGAAATGATTCGGGGTCGGCTAACATGAACCATCATATAAAACCGTGAAAATCAAGTCGTGTCAGCGACACAGATTCGCTCCCTCCACTCCGTCCTATCCACTACCATATTTTCCTCAATTCCCAGTAAACTCATATCACTCTCGATCACCCTCCTCCAAGTTTGCTTAGGTCTTCCCCTACCCCTCACCACTACATCCCTTTGCCACTCTTCGGTTCTCCTAACCGGCGCATCAAGCGCTCTACGTCTCACATGGCCAAACCACCTTAGTCGGTTTTCTCTCATTTTATTCTCAATAGATGTGACCCCTACTTTTGTCCTAATTATTTCATTACGCACCCGGTCCTTTCTCGTATGACCACACATCCATCTCAACATACGCATCTCCGCCACCGACATCTTACGGATGTGGCAGTGTTTCACTGCCCAACACTCCGTACCATATAACAATGCTGGTCTAATTGCCGTCCGGTAGAATTTTCCCTTCAATCTATTAGGCATGCCGGGATCACAAAGGAAACCCGTAGCACTCTTCCACTTCGACCAACCAGCTTTAATCCTATGAGCAACATCTCCATCTACTTCTCCATCCGTTTGGATAATAGATCCTAAATACCGGAAGCAATCCGAGGCCTGAACAACTCTCCCATCTAGGGTGATTGTCCCTGCCTCCCTACTCCTACGGCCGCTAAACTTACACTCCAAATATTCTGTCTTACTTCGACTCAACTTAAAGCCTCTAGATTCTAGAGTTTGTCTCCATAGTTCCAACTTCCTCTCCACTCCTTCTTTCGTCTCATCAACCAACACAATATCATCTGCAAACAGCATGCACCAGATGCAGCTGGAAGTAGAATAAATTTGATATGAAAAGATTTTCCAAATGCAGCTGGAAGTAGAATAAATTTGACAAATCCTTAGTACATATCTTCTATAGAATGTTGTCGTTCCTCAGAGTGTAGGTACATACACATGTATAACAAATAAGCAAAATTTCCTCCATACAAGGTAAAAAAGAAATCGCTACAGAACTGTTATCCATAGACAGGAACACCTTTCAAAAAAATGTTAACAGCAACAGAAAATCAAATTGGCTTGTTGTGATTGGATCATTAAGTATTGATTGGAATGCAAAACTAAAACCTCAAATTCAACAACTCTTTTAACTAGATGCATCTCAGAATATCAATAGCTCACTTTCAAATTAAGATTTCCGAACTGAAGAAAGTAGTTAAATTAGGGTGATCCTACTTAAACACTTCAAAAGGAACCTTTGAAGTTAATAGATTAGAGTTCAGTTAATTATCTAAAGTTGATTGTGTTAAGTAAAATCTTATCTATTAGCCATTTGTTAATGAACAAAGTAGTACAGGTAGGACAATATCTGCTTTCCCATAGTTACTAAAGGTGCAAGGGGCACTAGCGCTTTGTGCCTGAGCGACACAAGGCGCACTAAAAGAATAAAATTACATAGAACCACCATAAATGATAATTTTTAAAATAAAAGAAATTGTAAACTTTGAAATCTAAATGCAATAAATACGAAATCATGTCAATATTCTTAATCATAAATTCTAACATGCAACAAACCTTACATTCTAAAGTTAAAGAGTTCAACTAAATAGTAAATGTAAATCCTAAGCTGACTAATAGCTACTTCTTATCAAAAGTCCAAATTCAAGTTCTGCCCTTGTTTCCTTTTTTTTTGGTATTTTACAGTTGTTGGGTGCTTCTTTCCTTTGTTTCCTATTATGCATCTTTCTTTCTCTCTCTGTTTTTATTTTCTGCAATTGTTCAATTTGGAAATCTGTCTGCTTTCCTTTTGGTTTTGTTATTTTTGGACGCTAGTTGTACCTAATCCAACGGTGGAGATTGAACACGTGGGTAAATAATATAAAACGGGATAAGGTACAAAAATGTCCCTAACATTAACAACAAGGAGCAAAAGTGCCCCTATCGTTAAAACTTGGTCCAACATTAGACAAAACTAACAGATCCCTACTCTCAGTTAACTTTTCCGTTTCTCACCTTCAGGCGTCTTTGTCTGCATCCCCTCTTCAGATGAAAACGCAAAAACTCACAATTACCCAAATCAGTGGTAAATTCCTTAAACCCAATGATCGTAATTCACGTAGGTTTCATGTGATCTGGATCCTTCACTCCCAAATTCTCGCCGATCCCCTCTTCAGATGAAAACGCAAAAACTCACAATTACCCAAATCAATGGTAAATTCCTCAAACCCAATGATCGTAATTCACGTAGGTTTCATGTGATCTGGATCCTTCACTCCCAAATTCTCGCCGATTTCTCTTGATTATTGTTTGATTGCACTTCGAATTTTTTCGGCTTTATGCAGTTCACTCCGATTTGGTTCAGAAAATCAGTATATCTGTACATTTATGGTCTTTTTCCAATCTTTATTACGGCTTCCAAATATCAGAACATAAAACAGAATTACTAAATCGGTGAACGACGACTTGGAAAAGTGAAAGGATTTGGATCGAATATGTTTAGAAGGTTTATTGCAAAAATCAATGGCAGTGAGCATGCAACGGTGAGCCTGCAGCTGGTTGCTTAATGGACTTTGACAACTGGAAGCTAAGATATAATAACAGATCTTTGGCACTGCGTATTTTATTTGTAAATTTTGAGTTTTTGCTCTTTCTTTCTGATGGACGATTTTTGAGTTTCTGGGTTTTCGTTTCGATGGAGATCAACTACGAAAGCTAAATATGGTATTTTTTTATGACATGGAAAACACTTGGAGCGGAGGAACAGAAAAATTATTTGACTATAGAGATCTGTTAGTTTTACTTAAAATAGGATCAAGTTGTCAACATAAGGTCCTTAATTGTACCATTTTAACGTTAAGGGTATTATTGCTATTTCCTATCAACATTAAGGGCATTTTTGTACCTTATCCCAATATAAAACCCTAAAAAAATAACCTACGGAAAAAAAAAAAGGCGCACCATGGCATCGTCATTAAGGACAAAACTCATAAAAATCCATCCAACAGACTAACTAATTCGCCAAGCTACAGCTAATGCAGAGTTGTATACATGAGACAGTATTAATTAACTGAAATTATAACAGTTGTTATTGCAGATGTAGAAAAGGAAAGAACAGTAATATTATACTTACACAAAACATGAAAAATCTCAGCTTGTAGAACAGCAACTAAAAAAGATTAAAGTCTGTAGATGATTTCACCAAATAAATATCATTCAATCCTGAAACTGCACTGCACATAATACTTGTGATTAGGAAAAAGAACATTAAAATTGGGAAAAAATTAAAAAGATGATCAGCTTAAAACAGGGAAAAAAAATAGGTATAGCTCCATTAAGATACTAGACAAAACCATACAATACAACGCCACTGCACTGAGCGAGGGCAAAAAAGATCGAACCCTAAAATTTAAGAACAATCACGCAAAAAAAAAAAAAACTGACAAAACCCTAGGTTTACGGCTGCATATTACAAAGTGAGGTGCAAATGAAAAGGGATTTGATGACATAACTTAAATTATCACAATTAATCAAGGAAGACATGTGATTCTAAGCTCCTCACATACAAATAAATTCACAATCCAATAAATCATAATGGAAATGACGGTAATAGCAAGCGTAACATGAACTTTACCCTGATAAATTAATTTCACTGGAATCAAATTAAACCCTAGCTGCGATGACGGCTCCAACAGAGAGCACTTCAATTTCTGGTTGTTTCTCTCTCTCTCTGTATAGAAACTTTCTCCAGCAAACGGATTTTGAGCTATATATCCGTAAATTCTCGGTCTAACGAGCTCTGAATTATTATTCGTTTCTCTCGTCACAAAACCCTCGCTTCGTCTCAGAGAAGAACCCTTTTTTCAAAGCAGAGACAAAGAAGGAAACAATGCTTCTTCTTCGTGCAAATTGTGTTTCTTTCTATTTTTTTAATTTTTCCTGAATTTTTCTCGATATTTAAATTTTTGTATACATTTCAATTTGCTGGTCGGGTTTGGTTATGAATTGGGTAAGTGCACGTGCCACGCGTATGTAAGCCGTTGGCTCAGAGCCGGCTCAAAAGAGACCCTGTTTCTCCTATATTTTTATTTTTTCATAAAAGAAAATAAATGATTATGAATGAATGTATGAATGAATAATTATATTATAGTATGTCCTTTCAAAAAATAATAATTATATTATATTATATGATATGAAATGAAATGAAAAATAACTGTCAATTTTCGGGTATGCTATAAATGTGGGTCTTACTGAAAGTATGGGATAGACAAGGTCCAACCTGAAAAAGAAAGGAGCACATCGTTGTCTACGGCTCTGCCCTGTAACTTGTAAGTCACGTGCCATGTACACGTCTATATTTTAGATCACGATTGAGCAACATATCCTTCTAACATTTTTCCATTTCCATCCATCTTTCTATACTAATTCACCATATATTCATCTCAAAGTGGACCCTAATGGACTATGGTGTTAAAAAAATTAAAACCGATGGACCGATAAAATTCGATTTTTTGATTCGGTTTTCAATTTATACGGTTTGGTTTAGTTTTATTTTCACGTAGATTTGATCGGGTCTATTTTAGAATAAAAGAATTATGAATAATTCGAACCGACCGTTTAGTTAAGAGAAATAGTTATTTGTCAACTGAATTTTAAGATATATAGAATTTTGAATAACAAGTAGAGTGTTTTTGTATTCTACTCCATGAGATCTTTCTACGTTATTTGTCAATTTGTAATAGTTGTTTAGAGGAGTGAAGACATTTAAACGGTCAGAAGTCCATTTAAAATTTAAATGTTAACTATAAAGTTAAATCTCATTGATGAAATTAATGTTTATTATTAATTTGTGAAATGTTTTAGTGGTTACACTGGTTTTAATTGCCACTAACGTGAATTAGTTCGGTAAGACTACTTTTTCATTAAGTAAATTAATTGAGAAAAAAAATGTTTCAGCAGTATAGAGAAGTGAAGTGTTTTTTAGAGAGAATGGAGTTAAGGAAATTTAAACTTTCAGAATTCCTTTGCAATTCTGAATAGTAGTTACCAGAGAATTAAACCTCATCAATAAAATTAATGTTCATTATTAATTTGTGAAAGATTATAGTGGTTACACTGATTTTAATTATCATTAACGTGAATTACTAATGGAATTAATGTTCATTATTAATTTGTGAAAAGTTTTAGTGGTTACAGTTTTAATTATATTTAGGATTGTAAAGGAATTCTGAAAGTTTAAATTTCTTTAACTCCATTCTCTAAAAAAAAAGCATTCAATTCTCTATACTGCTGAAACATTTTTTTTCTCAATTAATTTACTTATTGAAAAAGTAATCTTACCGAACTAATTCACGTTACTGGCAATTAAAACCAGTGTAACCACTAAAACGTTTCACAAATTAATAATAAATATAAATTTCATCAATGAGATTTAACGTTTCAGTAAGATTAATTTTTCGTTAAGTAAATTGGTTCTTGAATTAATTTAGGGAAAAAAAGTTTCAACACTATGTCTGTAAGAGTGTCATTTTCCTCATTCGAAACACATAAATATAGACAATTTATTTCAAAATTTCCCTCTCCACCAAATTTTGTTTAACCCCACAAACTTCTATTTCAACTCGTTTGTCCTATTTATTGATTTTTTTGGTGATAATTCGACATACATAGTTAGAGTTCGACTCATGCTTCTATTATATATTGAGATCCAATTGTCAATTGTAGCACAATTTGTCTTAAGAAGACGGATTACATCAGGCCTCGAATGCTTCTTCTTCCGTTCATCCAGTTCATCTGAAGGTTTATTATATTCAACTTATTATAATTTTATTATTTTTGTTCTTCAATTTAATAAAATTATTATTTTGTTCTTATTATAGTTTTTTTATGAATCGATATTCTTAATAATCTTAAGACAAATATTAATCTTTCCAAAGAGATGTACATGAATACCTTAACTGGATTACCTTGATAAATGGATTAATTTTTCGGACTAACCCTACGACCAACAACCTAGAGCACAACTGGATTGCCTTTCACACTTGGAGAGGTATTGTAAAAGCAAATATGTGGTTGCGACATGTTTGTGACACATAGTAGACAATGGCGAGAACACACTGTTTTGGACTGATAAATAACTGTTGGACAGATCGATTATTTCAGCCATCAGTGTAATGATTCCCCTTGTGGGGAGGTTTAACATCATTGCTTTTTACTAGGTGGGATTTGCTTAATAAGTATATTACTGATGAAATTGCTAAATTGTATGCTTATTAATATGGATCCTACCAACCTAGACAACATGTGTTGGGCACTTTCCCCTAATGGCTCTTTTACAGTTAAGTCTGTGTATTATTCCTAATTAAGTACTTTGGCAAGTTTATAGGACATTAACTAGAAAAGTGTTTGGCAGCTGAAAGTTCCTCACAAAATCTACACCTTGCTATGGATTGTGCTTCATGGTAAGTTAATGGGCAATTATGAACGGAGCATATGTGGCTTTACCCAAATTGATATGTGCCCTATTTGCCATGCCCATTCCGAGACAACCTTGCATATCCTTAGAGACTGCTATAAAGCTAAATAAATTTGAAGTCATTTCATTCCAAATAAGCTTTGGAATTTTTGGACCTCTATATATTTGCAGGATTGGATTTTGTTTAATATTAAATCCTTTGTTCATCTTGAGTTTATTAGTGATATCTTGCAGATTTTCCTTCACCGGAATACGTCCATGTGAGGCGTCGTTGGGATCGGCTGAGGCACTCCGATGCCAAAGTCAATAATATTCTAATAACATCCAAATGTTATCCAAGGGCTTATCCTTGAAGATCCTCTTAATCGAAGGACCCAAAGAACATTCAAACCTCATCATCAGCCGAGATTCGCCAGATAGATAACGTATAAAGGAAGCCATACACATTGAGGGGACCACAAGATATAGATACGCCACATAAAGGCCAAAAGCCTTTACGAGATCTGCATCCGCTAAGGACGAAAGTGTTGGTCCCTTGTAAGGTTGCAAGTATAGTTCCAAGGGGGGGTTAGGAACTATTTAAACTTTTTTGCAATTAGGGCAGACTTCTTTTTCTAAAGAAAAGGTTTGAACAGCGGCGCTGAGTAAACAGCAAGATACTGGATTAGTCAACAGGTGACTAGGTCAGTTTCTTAGCTTGAGTCAGGAGATAGCACTTAGAGTCTATTCCTGAGCTCAGACGTTCAACGCGCACAACTCAACTTGACCTCTTTACTTGGTCAGTTTTTGGTTATTTTAAGCAAGCAATATAAATAAGGAGTTAAAGGTAAGGAATACTTCACTCAGCAGATTTATCCAGGTTCGGCTTCTTCTAAGCCTACGTCCTGTCTCCGGAACACGTTTCGAGATTTCAAATCCTCTACTGAGCTCTTTAAAGGTAGAGCCTCAAACCTTTTACAATATCAGCAACTGAGTATGACAAGAGTACCTTCCTCTATACTTCTACTCAATCCTAATCTCTCGCTGAGTACTAAAACCGAGTACTCAGCCTCTCCTTTCTATCTCTAGAAATGATAAGTGTTTTGTCCTATACAAAGGTTTGCTAAGACACTTTAGACGATTTAACAATCACTCTAGACTTTTACACAGATATAAGAAATGTAGTGTAAGAATTTGCTTTGCTTCTTTGCTTGCAGAACTTGTAGAAATTTGGTCAGCGTAACTGCTTGATCAAGTTCTGTGTATTGTGAAGCTTGTGATGGCACTATTTATAGAGACGTCTGGGCATCGGTCATTTTGAATTTCGAAATAACCGTTGGAGGGAAACGGCTACATGTCATTGTCATCCTGACTTGCTCAGAGCTCTCGGCCAATCAAAATTGTGTATCTTCTGTCCTCGGTCAGCTCAGCAGACTGTCTCTCCTTTTATGGTAAAGTCAACTGGACAGCATACTGTGTCGTCTGAACTTTGCCCAAAAGGGAAATACTTTGTCTGGAAGTTTTGCTATGCCAGCTGCTGTCTTGTACGCTTTGTCGAGACTACTCAGCAGCTTCATCTTGAAGTTGTTCCCGAAGGTCTTCTAGATCCTTCCGTTTGTTGAGTTGCGTTCTGTTTAGAACGGTAACGTTTTGACAAACGCGGGCCGAGTGTACTGAGTTGTTTGACTTGGGCCTTGGCTTCCGTAATGGGCTTGGGCCATTTAATCCTTATGTCTTATAACAGTTTTAACTCAACATTGAACAAACACATTAGTAGAATAAATCAAAGCATTTAAACTTAGTGTGTTTAGAATATGTATTTTAAATTATACTTAAACAATTTTGTCAAATCAAAATTATGTGGAAAGGTGTTTCAACAAACTCCCCCCATTTTGATGTTGGCAAAACTATTCAGCAAGGAACTCAGTATGAGCTCCCCCATGATAGTTGACCTAGTATAATTTAGCAAACTCCCCCGTAAGGGTTGAGCTACTGACTTAGTTTTACTCAAAACATTTAAAGGTTTAAATGAGTAAGTCTAAGGTCAGTTTTCAGATATAGGTCAGCTATATCAACATATTCTATTTACTCAGTATTTAGCGGAAGGTTTAGTCATATAGAGTGCGCTGAGTAATTTGTTGTTCAATGAGTTCTTATCAGAATGTTTATAAACACATAGGTCAATGTCAAACATGTTATCAGCATATCATTTAGTTAATAAATGTTACAAGTATTAAACATAGCTGATTTAATTGAAGATACATAATGACTCAGTACTTAATAACATATATCATAACTCAGGATTTGAATAAGAGATGCAAATATGATATATAGATAGAAGTCAGTATTTACACAACAACATATATATAGATAAGGCAAATAGATTACAACTGTATTAGCCTATACTGAGCTAGCCTATCTATTTCTTTTTCTTGTGTTGCGATGACTGACTTCGCTCATGCTAAGCTCTTGCTGCATGTTCTTTCTCCCCCGTTTTGTCAACTTCAGGGAGCCTGAAAGCATCAGTTAATACAACGCGAGTCAGTTCTTGGGATAGCTCTTTAAGCAGCTTAGCGCTTTCATTTACGCCATCAAAAATGGCAACTCCATCAGCTGAGACCTCTTCGGGTACTTTGAGATCAGCAGCACTGAGCATATTGACGCTGAATGCTTGAGCTTTGCCTTGCCAGATAAGAGCTTCAGTAAGGCCAGCAAAGATTTGGTGGAAGGTTTTTAAGAGAGCTGTGTCGTAATACTGACGTTGGATGTTGTTATGACGAATGTGATTGAAGGTCTGTTGTGCAAGAGTCATCATCTCGTTCTGCTTCATTGCGTCAGTATCCATCTCTTGCTTATTTAGATTAAGCAATCTTACTGCCTCACCAATTTGCTCTACTGAGCACTGACTGTATGATACCATTTGCTCGTTGGTCTTAAGTTGCTCAGTATGAAGCTGAGCAAAGAGCATTTTGAGTTCAGAGGAAGTGGCATAGTCAGTGTGCACAGCTGACAACTTCTGGACTTGTTGATGGAGAGAGTTCAGATGTTGAACGGTTGTCAGCTGGATCTCTGCCAACTTAGCAATGGAATCCTGCTTAGCTTGCTAGGCTTGGAAAGATAGGACGACGTTCAGCAGATCCTTGAGTCCCTTAACTTCGTTAAGAAGCTGAGTGACTTGGGAGAGCTGGGTGGTCTCAAGAATTGAAGAGCCAGCAGCAGGAGAAGTGGAATGTTGAAGGTCTCTGATTAATGCTTGCACTGAGTCAATGATCTTTTTGCCGGACTCAGTGGCATTCAGATGGCTTTGCGAACCTTCAGGGACATCAGTATGACCGGAAGGAAGTGGAGTGAAGGGGGTAACCTGGTCAGTGACTGGAATAGAAGTCTCAATCTGCACTTGAGTTGAAGGAATAGTTGATTGATCGGCAGAGAGTTGAGTTTGAGAAGTTACAATGTGAATACTGTCTGTGCTGACGGTAAAGCTATGTGGAGTCAGCACCATGCTTGAGGAAGTAGCATGAACAGTAAGCGGCTCAACCTGACTGGTTGATGTTGTAGAGGCATTGGGGTCGGCATGTTCCTGTTGAGAAGAAACAGAGGCTTGTTTTTCTAAAGGCGCCGATGTAGTGGAAGTGGATTGGCGTTTGAAAAACTTAAGTTGGACGGTAGAAGGGTCCTTAGTTGTCTTTGAGATGACAAAGTTAGGAATAGTTGGTATGTGCACAGGAGGGTCACTGACTAGCTTCTCACTGGCCTTGACCAACTTTCACCTTCTTCGAGGTGGAGTGTCAGTATGAGCAGGTTCTCCTGAGTGAGTGGGGGAAGATACTTGTTGCTCAGTGTGAGTCTGGTCAGCTGGCTCTTCAACTTGATCAACAGTGTGTTGGTCAAGTACTTGCTCAACTCCCGCAGCCAACTCAGTGTCGACATGCACATTTCCACCAGCTAATCCAGTGTTAGCATCCTCAGCTTCATGTTCGCTGGCAGTTTCCTCAGAATCTTCAGCGTCATCCTGACCGCTGGCTTCTTCTTCTTCTTCTTCCTCAGTACTATCTCTATCAAGTTCTTCCTCAACTTGAGAGATGAAGTGATCATCTAGTTGGACCTCAGGCTCCTCAGACTCAGCACCTGTACCTTGACACTGGGTGAAGTGAGAGTCATCCGGTACAATGAAGTCGGTCGGTATGGCTTCCAGAGGAGTCAAGGTTGAAGTTTTCTGCTTCTTCTGAGGTTGCTCGGCAGCTTCCTCAGTTCCAGGCTCACCTTGCCTGGTTCTCTTCTCAACTGTCTTACCAGCTGACCTCTGCCTCTTTGCTGGAGACTCAACGTTTTGTGAAGGAGTCTCAGCAGTTTTCCTCTTGCGGGAAGCTGGGGCCTTAGTTCTTCGCCCTTTCTTTGGCCCAGCAGCTTCCTCAGCTTGGCCAGCAGCAGCAGCAGCAGCAGCTTTGCCTTTCTTCAAAGGCTGTCCAAATTTCAGTGCCCTCAGCGAGGATGCTGTTATCTCAGTTCCTTTAAATTTCTCCTCACCTTCGAGGTCAATTTTGTGGTTAATGAGGATTCTTGTTATTATTGACCCAAGCCTCATTGTACCAGTGCTGCGAAGAAACCCAGCAATGAGAAAGACAGGCATGTTGATGGGGGTGTATGTCAGCATGTGCCATATGAAGCACTGTTCAAAGTTTGTTGCTGATGTAGTGCAGTTTATCTTTGGGTAAATAAAATAACTCAACAGGTAGTGAGCCATCTTCTGGTGCTGACCCATTGATGATGCTGAGACTTCTCCTGAGTAGCCATCAGGTTTGCAGAAGCTGTGTACATAATTAGTCTTGTCCTGATCTCCCGATTTTCTCAGCCTTGCTCCCTCAGTTTTCAGCTGGAGGAGATTTCCTATGTAGAGAGGGTTGATGAAGATGGTTTTGCCTCTTACCTCAGTGCATAGGTAGTCGGTGGAGTCATTTGCGACTTTGAGGTTGTGGTAGAATTCCCTCACTAGGTCAGGATAAGTTTCATCCCTAACCGAGAACAGCCCAGTCCATCCATTCTGGGAAATCCATTCGCAAAAAGGCTGTTCATACTGTACAAAGTGTTCCGAAACCCATCTGGAGGGCTCAACCTTCCATTCTCGTACGTTCTCAAAAACTTTGGAGTAGGTTCGAACCTTCACAGTTTTTCCTTGACCAGAGTTTTGGCCAGTTTTTCCCTTACTCGGCGTAGGAGGATTTTGAGTAGGTTCATCGGAGTTAGCCTTTTGGTGGCCGGCACCGGAGACGTTGAAAGATAACTTAGTCATTTTCAGGGATTGGGAAAGTTCAGAAGGATTGAGAGAGAAGGTTTCTTTGCCTTAGAATTTGATTAAGCGTAAAGAATAAAAGATGGGAAATTACCCATAATTTATAGACAGAATGAGCGGTGTGGATTTAATCAAATCCATGTGTCAGTTTTGCCTTGGGATTGTGTACCGACAAAGATCCTGGCATTTATGACACATACGGCGAATACGTCATCCTAGGGCTATACGCGTGCTTTTACATTTATGCTAACGGATCTAACACTCAGCATCTAGAATGTCAAGCGTTTGATATTCTGAGTGGTCAGTAATGCATTTACGGATGATTTTAAAGTTTAAGTTTAAACTAATTTACTCAGTGTGCAAGTTACTCAGTATTTGATGTTCAGTCAGTTTCGATGAGTTACTCAGCAAACAATCAATCATTTAGCATAGTAATTCACTCAGCATTCATATTCATTTAGTACAGGAATTTACTGAAGAGGATTAAACATACCAATTGCTTCTCTCAGTATGCTGAACTGCTCACGGGCCAGTGGCTTCGTGAAGATATCCGCAAGCTGTTCGTCCGTTGGGACAAAGGTCAACTTGATCTCCCCTTTGAGTACATGGTCTCTAATGAAGTGATGTCTGATGCTGACATGCTTCATTCTGCTGTGTTGAATTGGGTTCTTGGAAAGATCAATTGCACTTTTGTTGTCACATTTGACTTCAATTGTCTTCGTTTGAACACCATAGTCTTCAAGCTGTTGCTTAATCCATAGGACTTGAGCAACACAATGACCAGCAGCAATGTACTCAGCTTCAGTGGTAGACAAGGCTACTGACGCCTGCTTTTTGCTGAACCAGGATACAAGACAGCTTCCTAAGAAGTGGCATCCTCCAGAGGTGCTTTTACGTTCTAGCTTATCCCATCCATAGTCAGCGTCAGTGTATCCGATGAGTGTAAAATCATGAGTATTTGGATACCACAGACCTGCGTTCACTGAGCTTTGCAAGTATCTAAGGATTCTTTTTACAGCAATGTAATGAGATTCCTTAGGGTTAGATTGATATCTAGCACAGTAGCATACTGAGAACTGAATGTCTGGTCTACTGGCTGTTAAGTAAAGTAGAGAGCCTATCATACCTCGATATAATTTGCTGTCTACTGACTTACCATTCTCGTCAGTGCAGAGGACAGTGTCAGTGCCCATAGGAGTGGATATTGGCTTGCAATTCTCCAAGTCATATTTCTTTAATATCTCCTTGGCATATTTGGCTTGACTGATGAAGATGCCATTCTTTCCTTGTTTAATTTGAAGACCGAGGAAGAAGTTGAGTTCTCCCATCATGGACATTTCAAACTCAGTCTGCATTTGTTTGCTAAACTCCTTGCACATTGATTCGTTAGTTGCACCAAATATTATATCATCAACATAAATTTGGGCCAGCAGGGTATCTTTACCCTTTCTCTTAATGAATAAGGTTGTATCAGCTTTGCCCCTGACGTAATTTCTAGTCAGCATGAAACTGGTCAGCCTCTCATACCAAGCACGTGGTGCTTGCTTGAGGCCGTCCAGAGCCTTTTTGAGTTTGTAAACATGGTTTGGGAACTTAGGGTCCTCAAAACCTGGAGGTTGATTTACATAAACCTCCTCGTTTATAACTCCATTAAGAAATGCACTTTTGACATCCATTTGGAATAATTTAAAGTTCATGTAAGATGCATATGCACATAGAATTCTAATTGCCTCTAGCCTTGCCACTGGGGCAAAGGTCTCACCGTAGTCAATACCTTCTTGCTGACTGTAGCCCTGAGCTACAAGCCTTGCTTTGTTCCTGACTACGTTTCCTTGTTCATCCATCTTGTTCCTGAAGACCCATCTTGTTCCGATGGTCTTTTGACTCTTTGGATGAGGTACTAGCTCCCATACATCGTTTCTTCTGAATTGATCGAGCTCCTCTTGCATTGCGTTCATCCAGAATTCATCGTACTCAGCTTCAGCGAAATTCTTCGGTTCTTGTACTGAGACGAAGGCAACATTGCTGAGGTACTTCCTGAGTTGATTCCTCGTCATCAGGGTATTCCCAGCAGAATCAAGGATTGCACTCTCTGAGTGCCCTCTTGGGATCCTTATCTCTTTAGGTAGATTTATGTCTTGTGATGTTTCTGTTTCAACAATCTCTACAGAAGTAGATGGGTCAGTAAAAGTAATCTTAGGTTCACTCTTACTCTTGGTCGGCCTTTTCGTGAATGACTCAGTAGCTGGTTCTTGGTCAGCGGTGGTTACTGAGTGAGGATCATCTTCAGTCAGCGGCCGGTATCTATCTGCAGGGTCAGTTTCGTCGAACTCTACATGTACTGACTCTTCTAAAATTTGAGTTCGCTTATTAAAAACTCTGTATGCTTTGCTGTTTGTTGAGTAGCCCAAAAAGATAGCCTCATCAGCTTTTGAATCAAACTTTGCTAAGCTATCTTTGGTATTTAAAATAAAACATCTACAGCCAAAGGCACGAAAGTATCCAATATTGGGCTTTCGTCCTTTCCAAAGTGCATAGGGGGTTTTCTTTAATATAGGTCTAACTAGAGCCCTATTAAGAATATAGCATGATGTGTTAACAGCCTCTCCCCAAAAATACTTTGGAAGCCTATGCTCATCCAGCATTGTCCTGGCTATTTCAACCAGAGTTCTGTTCTTCCTTTCTACAACCCCATTTTGCTTAGGTGTTCTAGGAGCAGAAAAATTGTGGTCAATGCCGCTGGCTTCACAGAATTCAACAAACTTTTGGTTTTTGAATTCCCCACCGTTATCACTACGGATGTGAGCTAATTTTAGGTCTTTTTCATTTTCAATTTTTCTAACCAAATTTGAAAATGTCTCAAAGGTCTCATCCTTGCTGGTCAGCAGGATAACCCACGTATACCGAGAGAAGTCATCTACAATGACCAAGGAAAATCTTCTTCCACCCAGACTCAGCGGCTGGACTGGACCGAAGAGATCCAAGTGTAGTAACTCTAACAGACGTTTAGTTGAGACGATATTTTTGCTATAAAAAGATTGTTTGGTTTGTTTTCCAGCTTGGCAAGCGTGGCATAATCGATCTTTTTGAAATTTAAGTTCAGGCAGTCCCTCAACCAATTGCTTTCTTGCTAGTTTGGCCAGGAGGTCCATGCTTACATGACCAAGTCTCCTGTGCCATAGCCAGGAATTTTCTTCCTTTGATACTAAGCACACAGTTTTTGAAAACTTTTTCTCTAAGTCTAGCATAAAGACATTATCTATCCGAGGGGCAGTTAAAATTAACTCATTTGTTTTACCCTCGTATATTTTACATCCAGTAGCATCAAATATAACTTTTCTCCCATTATCACATAGCTGAGCTACGCTGAGTAAGTTATATTTGAGTCCGCTGACTAGGGAGACGGATTCAATAGTAGGATTACCTCCGATGGTTCCTGACCCTACTATCTTACCCTTCTTGTTGTCTCCAAAACTTACGCTTCCTCCTCGTTTACGCTCAAACGTGATGAACTGAGTTTCATCACCCGTCATATGCCTTGAGCATACGCTGTCAATATACCACATCTTTGACTTCTCGGCACATCTCAGGCTTACCTGCATTGTAACTAGTTACTTTTAGGTACCCAATTCTTTTTGGGTCCTGGCTAGTTAGGTGCAACAGGTATAGCATCATATTTTATTTTATGGCGAATACATGGACAGTATGGCCATTCTTTCCACAGAAGTCACAGCTGACCTTCTGTTTAGGATTTTTTACTGACTTGTCAGCACCCTAGTGCTGAGCGTGCCAGCACACCTTAGTGGTGTGTCCTAACTTCCCACAAAAGTCACACTGGACTTTTCGCTGGGGTTTCCATCTCTGCTGAGTACCTTGGTACTGAGTTCTCAGAGGAATGTTATTTTTATTAGGAACCTTTAGTTGGTTCTGGATGGTTGTGACGTCCTTCCTCAGTTTCTTTGAAACTGACTGGACTTCAGAGACAGACTCATGTATGATTTTCATATTATCATGCAGAGTTGAATTGTCCTGAAGAAGGAATCTGAGGTCACTCAGTTTGACCTCTTCCACTTCGTCACAGCGCCTGCTGAGTGCTCTAATTTTCTTATTACACTTATTGACAAGTGTATAGAGATCACTCAGGGCATTAACTATATCATTTCTGAGCTGGGGAAGAGAAATTACCTCATTTTATTGCTCCTCATCTTCTGATAGGTCAGCATGCTTAGAGACGCATGGCTCAGCAAGTTCGTCAGCCATGAAGCATATCTTTGCTGACTCGGTGGCCTTAGTTTCTGTAGATGAAGACTCATCGTTGTCGCTCCAAGTAGCCACCATTGCTTTCTTCCCACTTTTCTTGTCTTTCCTCAGCGTGGGGCAGTTTGACTTAATATGGCCAGTTTGATGGCACTCAAAGCATGTAATAGGCTTTGAGCTGTCCTTTCTGTATTTGCTGTCACTTGAGTCAGCCTTATACTTATCAAACTTTCTGTAAGGATTTTTAGAGTATTTGTCACTCTTCTTGAATAGCCTTTTCATCTTCCTTGTGAACATAGCCATCTCCTCATCGTCAGTTGAACTCCCGTCAGTGGAGTCAGCTTTCATGACAAGTGACTTCTGCTTCTTGTCTTCAGATTTTTCCTTCACCTCAAAGTTTTTCATGGATATCTCATGGGTCAGCAATGAACCGGTGAGTTCGTCATATTTGTAGGTGGATAAATCCTAAGCTTCCTCAACTGCTGTCTTCTTTGCTTGCCAGTCTTTAGGAAGACTCCTGAGAATCTTTTTGACTTGTTCTTCCTCAGTGAAGATTTTCCCAAGTCTCTTGAGCTCATTAATGATATTGGTAAACCTTGCATTCATGTCTGAAATGCCCTCATCATTGTTCATCTCGAACAGCTCGTACAGTCTCATCTGCTGATTCACCTTGGACTCTTTTACTTTATTTGTTCCCTCGTAGGTGACTTCCAGCTTTCTCCAGATCTCTTGTGCCGACTCACAACCTGAGATTTTATTATATTCTGCAGCATCGAGCGCACAGTGAAGCATATTGATAGCCGAAGCATGGTTTTGGAGCTTCTTAAGATCATCCTCTGTCCATTTGGCCTCAGCTTTTACAACTGTTTGGCCAGCCACAACCTCGACAGGTACAAATGGGCCTTGGACTATAGATAGCCAGACACTCATGTTTGTAGCCTGAATGAAGTTTTTCATCCTATTCTTTCAGAAGGTATAGTTTGACCCGAAGAATAGGGGAGGCCTAGTAATGGACAGCCCCTCAGGCAGTATTTGAGTTGTTTGGTTTCCAGGGAGAAACCGAGTGCTGTTTTCGCCCATGGTAGGGATCAGCTCAAGGTTGTTAGACCTTTTAGAGTGAGCTTTTAAGCTCCGATACCACTTGTTGGTCCTTGTAAGGTTACAAGTATAGTTCCAAGGGGGGGGGGGGGGTTAGGAACTATTTAAACTTTTTTGCAATTAGGGCAGACTTCTTTTTCTAAAGAAAAGGTTTGAACAGCGGCGCTGAGTAAACAGCAAGATACTGGATTAGTCAACAGGTGACTAGATCAGTTTCTTAGCTTGAGTCAGGAGATAGCACTTAGAGTCTATTCCTGAGCTCAGACGTTCAACGTGCACAACTCAACTTGACCTCTTTACTTGGTCAGTTTTTGGTTATTTTAAGTAAGCAATATAAATAAGGAGTTAAAGGTAAGGAATACTTCACTCAGCAGATTTATCCAGGTTCGGCTTCTTGTAAGTCTACGTCCTGTCCCCAGAACACGTTCTGAGATTTCAAATCCTCTACTGAGCTCTTTAAAGGTAGAGCCTCAAACCTTTTACAATATCAGCAACTGAGTATGACAAGAGTACCTTCCTCTATACTTCTACTCAATCCTAATCTCTCGCTGAGTACTAAAACCGAGTACTCAGCCTCTCATTTCTATCTCTAGAAATGATAAGTGTTTTGTCCTATACAAAGGTTTGCTAAGACACTTTAGACGATTTAACAATCACTCTAGACTTTTACACAGATATAAGAAATGTAGTGTAAGAATTTGCTTTGCTTCTTTGCTTGCAGAACTTGTAGAAATTTGGTCAGCGTAACTGCTTGATCAAGTTCTGTGTATTGTGAAGCTTATGATGGCACTATTTATAGAGACATCTGGGCATCGGTCATTTCGAATTTCGAAATAACCATTGGAGGGAAACGGCTACATGTCGTTGTCATCCTGACTTGCTCAGAGCTCTCGGCCAATCAGAATTGTGTATCTTCTGTCCTCGGTCAGCTTAGCAGACTGTCTCTCCTTTTATGGTAAAATCAACTGGACAGCATACTGTGTCGTCTGAACTTTGCCCAAAAGGGAAATACTTTGTCTAGAAGTTTTGATATGCCAGCTGATGTCTTGTACGCTTTGTCGAGACTACTCAGCAGCTTCATCTTGAAGTTGTTCCCGAAGTCTTCTAGATCCTTCCGTTTGCTGAGTTGCGTTCTGTTTAGAACGGTAACATTTTGACAAACGCGGGCCGAGTGTACTGAGTTGATTGACTTGGGCCTTGGCTTCCGTAATGGGCTTGGGCCATTTAATCCTTATGTCTTATAACAGTTTTAACTCAACATTGAACAAACACATTAGTAGAATAAATCAAAGGATTTAAACTTAGTGTGTTTAGAATATGTATTTTAAATTATACTTAAACAATTTTGTCAAATCAAAATTATGTGGAAAGGTGTTTCAACAGAAAGATCTGCCATTCAGCCTTAATTAGCTCAAAAGATGATGACAAACCCGTCGTCATTTAATAACTAGAAACATCCTCATAAATGAGCTAAAAGGCCAGACATAAATAATGTAACAATCTTACATTAAGGGAGCACTAAATGAGAGTTTTTCTAGTTATCAATTGATGGTTACAGAATCTTAGTATAAATAACCATGCCCCCAAGGCATTGAGGTACATTATTCTAACCCTACTGTGTGATTATTGTTTTATTCTTAAGAGTATTACTGACTTTGGCATCAGAGTCTCCCCAGTCGATCTCAATGGCACACCCTAGGGACGGAATCCGGTGAAGGAAAATCTGTAAGATATCAATTGGTGCGGTGAGCGTGGAATTCTAAGATTAATAGAATTTACACCACGAATACAAAATGTCTTCGGAAGGGCTCAACCCTTCCACTAGAGGAACCTCTATACGAGCAGCCACTAGAGGGACCCCCCATAACACCATCTACTATGGGAAACTCAGTCAGAAATGATGATGCGAATAACATAACCTACACAAGAAATGTTTCCCTACCGGAAAATGGAGTAATCCAGCCAGCGCATGAGTGGTCGCCAGAATATTTCTTTGAACAAATGGTGGAATCCGTTAGGCGAGAGTTGGGAAATGAATCCGATGAACAAGCCAGCAGAATATTGCATGGAAATGAGTTTGTTGAACGAGCCAGAAGAATATTTCAAAACCCGTCAGTCTAAGGAGACACAAGGGGAAGGCAGAATATGGCAGCAAATCATGTTGCATGTGGTGTCGGTTATGTTGCTCGAACTTCAAATCCTAGCAATCAAAGATCCCAACCACGCCCGAGATGTTCGCTCAAATATCGTCGAGATAGATCTCATTCCCATTCAAGGAACTCACCAAACCCCCCGTCGTAATAACCACATAGGGCAGAACGAAAGTTTGATCTCACCGCGACGGTTCAATACAGTTGTAGAAGCAGGAGTCCAGGAAGAGCTACGAAGGCAAAATCAGAATGTTGAAAGATACGCCCATCAGGTTTGATAACATCCAGATATTATTTACGGGACTAAAAGGGTAATTAACCAAACGACCGTGGATAAAGAGGATCGCCAAGGCTATGACGTATGAAGCAAAGCTCCTAGGTGGCGGATCAACAGATTCCCCAACACGCAACAAAGAGTCAAATGCTTTGGGAGACCTGCTGTCTCACCTCGATACGCCTGCAGAACGGTGAAGCCGATTCCCAATAAAAGCAACTAATAACCCATTAATGCGCTAATGGTCATACTTGAATAAGATCAGTAACCACCATTAATGTTAATGGAGACTTTCTAGTTATCCGGAGTTACAACTATATGAGTATAAATAGCTTGCACCCCAAGCTATTGAGGTACACACTTTCCAAAAACCCTACTTCGTGCTTACAGTTTATTCTCGTACAAGTTACTAACTTTGGCATCGGAGTGTCTCCCGCCGATCCCAACAGCGCCTCACATGGAAGAGCTCCGATCAAGAATTCCCAACCAGTCATCAAGGTTAATAAGCATTTGCCTTTCATGGTGTGGATCCTGGGCTATGAGACAAATCAGTGATTCAAAGCTCCACATCTACCTCGGCACCAAGGAGAAGATAATCCAGAGGCCCATATAAGGCAGTACAGGGAGCTGATGGACATATACGGAGCTAATAAAGGGATCCTATGTAGAATGTTCTCCACAACTTTGAAGGGATCGGGATACAGTTAGTTTCAATAACTTGTTGATGGAACTATTGATAGTTTGGAACAATTGAGCCGAGAATTTTATGCAAAATTTACAGGCAGCATTCCGCTTGTAGTGTCCAATCGAACATTGTATGAGCTCAAGCAGAAAGAAATTGAATCTCTCAGGGCGTATATAGACAAATTCAACAAGCTTTGCATCAAGATTACCGATGTTGATGTCAATGCAGTAGTAGAAGCGATTATAAAGAATACCAGATGCAAAAGGCTATAAGAAAAGCCGGTTATGCACAGGTCGTGGAGCCTCATAGAGCTGATGGAAAGATGCAAAAGGTTCATGTAGATAGACGACATCAATAGAATTCCTGATTCGCCAGAAAAGAAAGGAAGAAGTGAATCCAGGAGGAAAGACAAAAAAAAATGTTACGGACTGATGCGCCTCAGGTGAGGCTCACTAAGGGATAAGTGTACCCCGTCGTTACCAAGTAATAAAATCTGGACAAGTCTAGGTATCGAATCCACAGGATTTATTCCTGCAAGTATCGAGCTACTCGGTTTCTAGTGTTATCTAGGCTTTGGGGGGTTTGAGATTGAGTTTTGATTAAGTTAACCTACTCCTAATTAAGTTACTCTACTCCTAAGTGATCTTTCACTAAAGTAAATACCCGAAGAGATATGGAATGGTACGATAATGATGTATATAGGATGTCCAGACAACCAATTTAAAACCTAATCTAAGTCACTTGTGTTCGAGGTGATTAACCCTACTTATCCTTCTGAGGTTCCTAGTTCGTGATTCCCTTGTAAGGCCGAAACTAGCTCTAAGGCTTAGCAATTTGGGCTTAATCATCTATAAGGTCGTCAATCTTATAGGCTCTGACTAGGTTAGATTCAGCTCGTAATATGTGCCAATTTAATTTTTGGATTTATGAATGAGTTAACCCAATCAAACAAAGCGTAAGACAAAGATTAAATAAATAAACCAATTGAACAAAACAAAAACTATATTATCATTAAAGATGGAGAAAATTGTCCCGGAGATACAATTAGCCTAGGATTCATAGACTGTATCAAGAGCTAAATAAGTTATGAAAAGAGTAAGAAAATCCCTTTCAGGGAACCTGTCTACCACTGCAGGCGTCTTCCTAGAACTTACGGAGGAACCTTGAACAATCCTTGGTGAACGGAGCTTCGAAGGTTCTTCAATGGAGGTTGAAGGAGATGGAGGAGGTGGAGAGGATTCTTAAAGGGGGAAAGCTAGGGTTTTTACAATAATGAAAGATATCTAAATTACATAATGAAATTCCTATTTATAGTTGCGGTTCAGGCCCCAAATCTGACCTAATTCGTTTTCTTTTACAGGTGGGAAGAGTGGGGACAGTTTGTGTCTTCGTAGGGCCGGCTGATTCCCACAGGTTAGCTTGTCGAGCTGGCTTTTAAAGGCCAGCTCGTCGCACTGGCAGTGCCAGCTCGCCGAGTTGGCCTAAAAGGCCAGTTTTGACGAGCGGTGATGCCCAAATGCCCCGCGTGACTGTTGGGTGTCTCGAGACGCGATTTTTGCCCAAACTTGTTCCTATTTTGACCTGCACACGCACGTAAACTCCAAACGACATTAGTTCCGAGGCTAAATTGACCCACCAATCACTTGTTTTGAGTGAACACTCCGTTTGGTGCGACTTTTGGTGGATCAATTAGCCATAATAGATAACTGAAAGTTAATATACGTGCTAGTTTGGCAATATTTGCCAAAAAACGATCAGAAAACGAACTTAAACCACAAAAGTAAATAAAACATATACAAAATCTAACTAACACACACACACACATGCATATAAATGCGAGAATTGCTCGCTTATTGGTGAAAAAGTAAACTAAAACCGTCCTAAAATCGTACATAAAGATAGGGATTTTTGACCCCTATCACGGACCCTCCATCAAGAGGTAGGAGGAATCTAAAAGGCAGGACAACGTATACACCCTTGAATGCTCCTATGCAGGAAATCCTCTTATGGCTGGAGAAAAGCAAATTCAAGCGGGACATTACATATCCCGAACCAAAAAAGGGAGAATATGTACCCGTTGGAAGAAACGTAAAAGCATACTACCGATTCTACAGGAGAAATGACCATGAAATCGAAGCATGCTTTGAACTGGAGAAAGAAATTTAAAGGTTGATCGAGAGGGGCAAACTTGATAAATTCATCCAAAATGATAAAAATCAAATCGATGATAAAGAAATGATGGAGCCCAAGAAAAAGCCAAAAGGAGTTATCAACGTTATTGCTGGCAGACCCGAATATCAACCACCAGCTAAAAAAGCTAAGACATCCGCCATAGACAAAACAGCCCTCAACCGTCCATTCACAGAGGCAGGCTCTACAAATGCCCCCCACACAGATGCTTTGGTAATTATGATGACCATTGCAGGATGGAAAATGAAGAGAGTCATGATAGACACAAGCAGTTCTTGTAACGTGATCACTAGAGGGGCATTTGCCAGAATGAAAATAGATCCTATACAGGTAGAAACAACCATTGTGGAAATCTTGGGAGTAACTGGACACACAATCCAGACCAATGGCCAGGTAACATTGGAATGCGAGTTCATAGATGATGACCAAACCTAGAGGGGTGATCTAGAATTCTCCATCATGGATGGACAGCTAGCATACAATGTTATTCTGGGAAGACCATTTCTCTCTGAGGCTACAGCCCTAGTCTCCATCTGCCACTTAACAATGTATGTTCCTACAACCAAAGGAGGAGTTATGATTAGAGGAAGTCAGAAGACGGTGCAAAAGACGTATTCGGCCTCATTAACAATTCGCCTGCAAACTAAAGATGATGAATGAGAGGATGAAGAGCCCATCACCACGGCATGGGGTGACACCGAGATGTATCTTATCACAAAAGGAAAGAAAGTAAAAATTGCAAAAGGGCTCAACCTAGAGATAAAAGAAGATATTGCAAAAACATTAACAGAATGTGAGAATGTCTTTGCTTGGGATAATGAAATATTGACAGGGGTGAGCCCAGATGTGATCACTCAAAAGTTAAACATAGCGGATGATATGACGCCCGTAGCCCAGAAGAGGCGTAACCATGGACCAGAAAGGCAAAAAGCCATAGAAGAGGAAATCACCAAACTAAAAAAAGCGGGTGCTATAGAAGAAGTAATATATACCCAATGGCTGGCAAACGTAGTCCTTATCAAAAAGGTAGGCGGATCTTACAAAATGTGCATTGATTTTACCGATCTGAACAAGGCATGTCCTAAGGATAACTATCTGCTGCCATGCATTGACGTCTTAGTAGATGGAACCATGGGATACGAAGTTTATTCCTTTATAGATGTGAAATCTAGTTACCATCAGATCCCAATGGAGCCAAAGAATAGGATCAAAACCTCATTCGTCACACATCAGGCTACTTATTGCTTCAAAGTAATGCCTTTTGGACTGAAGAATGCAGGGGCTACATACCAGAGAATGATGAATAAAATCTTCAAAGATAAGAATGGAGATAACTTCTCCATATATGTAGATGATATGATCATCAAAAGCACCACAATAGAAAAAGTTGCAGCCGATATCAAAGAAGTCTTATAAGTGCTACACAGGTACAATATCAAACTCAATCCTGAAAAATGTACATTCGGAGCAATTTCGAGAAAATTCCTTGGCTACGTCATTAGCCAAAAAAGAGTTGGAGCCAATCCAAATAAAGTAAAAGCTGTGCTGGAGATGAAGGCGCCACAGAATGTGAGAGAAGTGCAACGATTGAATATAGCTCTGGGAAGATTTATATCATGTTCCGCCAGACGATATCTCCCATTCTATGAGGCGATCAAAAAGCAAAAGCTATTTGAATGGGATGGAGATTGCCAATAAGCCTCCCAAGGGATCATCAAACAATTCTTGACAAAGCCACATTTAATGAGTAGGCCAATCAAATGAGAAGACTTGTACTTGTATGTATCAGTCACAGATAGAGCCATAAGCATTGTGATCATTCGAGAAGAAGAAGGATAACAATATCCCATCTACTATGTGAGCAAGGTGTTAAAAGATGTCGAGACAAGATATTCCAAATTGGATAAAATGGCCCTGGCGGTTGTTACAACATCAATCCGCCTTCGGCCTTATTTTCAGGCTCACACAGTCATAGTGCAAACATGGATCCCCATGAGGAAGGTATTATAGAAACCATAAACATTAGGCAGGTTGATGGAATGGTCTATGAGCCTTGGCAAGTTCAATGTTTAGTATGAAGGAAGAACCGCCCTAAAAAGTCAAGTCTTGGCGGAACTCATCAATGAGTTCACAGAAGAATTCATCGATTCACCAAAAACTGAACCGGAAGAATGGACCATGTACACTAATGGAGCTTCGTCCAATGAAGGAGCAGGAGTGAGTGTCATGATCAAAGGCCCAAAGTACATTAAAATACATTATGCAGCAAAGTTAGATTTCCCAGCAACTAACAATGCAACAGAGTATGAAGTTTTGATCCTCGGGTTACGCTTGCTAAAAGAAATCACTCTGGAATGTGTGGTGTGATAGGGACGTTTTGTCCCTATCTTTTAGCGTGATTTACGATTTAATTTTGAGCTAATAATTAAGTTTAATTACAAAAATAAGTATGTTTTCAATTAAATAATAAAATAAAAGTAAAACCTATAGTTTTAAGAATTTCCTTTACTTTTGATTAATTTCAGAAAAATAAAACATCAAGCTAATTCGGTGCTCGTAAGTTGTATTTTGCAGGTTCGGGATGAAACGAACAAATGAAGAATTGGGATTCAAAGTACGTGGGGCGTAGAACACTCCACGCGGGGCGTGCCACACAACTGTGCAATTCCCACTAAGTCATAGCAGTCAACCTGTGCGTTCCTACAAGGTCAACAGGTACCACGCGGAGCGTCCCCAGATGTACGCGTGGCGTATAGGGGAAATGTTTCAATCCGGAGTTCCAGAGACTCACTCACGCGGGGCGTACCCTGGTCTACGCGGAGCGTGGATGAGTCAACTCTTCTGAATTCAATCCACGCATAAGAGAAATCTTCTACGGGATGAGTAATTGCTAGACACGTGGGGCGTGCCATGTGAAACCTGCATTTACAATGTGAAATCTTATTTGTAACTTGTGTATTTATGATTTTACCCCCGAACTTGATGTGTATAAATAAGAGTGATTAGCACTCATTTCATTCATTCAGACTTTGTATACTAAAACCCTACCACCTTGAGAGCTTGTACACTTATTCCGTCACTCCGTCGAAGTTCTGTTCCATCCTCTTCCACCAAGCTCGAGAGTTCCACCTCCAAGACCTACGAGATGACCTTGAGTCCGGTTAGCTAGTTCCAAGGGCCGATTCTTTTCCCTTCTTACCTGCTAATTAGCTTGCACTCTTCCTATGTACTAGGCTTGATTGTATTCCGCATTTACGCGTTCCACATTTATAATATATGATTTGCAATTTCCGTTTCTCTATACGTGTTGATATTTATTGTTTGTTTTGATATTCATAATTGATTATTGTGTAGGGGGACGTGATTCCCGATACTTTTTGGGAGCCATATAGGTGCTGTCTTACCGGAATTGACACATCGGAAACCGTAGGAATTGACAAGCCACGAAACTTATGGGCCCTAGTTTCTGATCCCTTGCATTAGACATGCCTTTAGGAGGAACCACGTAGTCTAAGTACCTCACGGGTCGGTCGGTCTACACATAGTCATCTTTGTAAGAGTAAATTATCATTCGTATATGTTCAGAATTATTATTTATTATATTTATAACTTATCATCACCCGTATCACTTCTTTAGAGTTTGAACTATACGAGTCTGTTTCACCATAGTTTAGGAGTAGTTTGTAGATGTCACCCAAACCAAACTAAAGTATTAACTGCTTAGATAACGAATAGAACCGAGTAGTTTAATACTTGTGGTTATAAATCCCGCGGATTCGATACCCGGTCTTAACCAGATTATTACTTAATACGACGGGGTACACTTTCCCCTACGTAGTAGCATCTAGTAGAGTTAAAGCACCTAGAAAGACCTTAATCATAACGCACACACATAATAACCTCATCCACTATACTACTAGACGCACGCACATCAAGTTTTTGGCGTCGTTGCCGGGGATTTATACTTTCTTGGAATATTAGACCAAAATGTTTTATTGTTAGTCTAAGCATTCTTTTGTATAAATTGTTTATATACTAACAACATTGTTTCTTGTTCATATTTTCTTTTTTATAATCTTTCAATAGTTTATGCTCACCCGATCTCGGAGTAATACTCTTGTTCCTATTGATCTTGAAATTGAACGTACTCTTTGTAGGATCCGAAGAGAAAAGATTGTTGGGGTTTAGTGTCCTATAGACAATTGTTCTAGGATACAAACTTAATGTAAATGAATTGTTCTTTATATCATTTGTGTAATGAGATATATGTTTTATAACTATATAAAGACAATCCCTTTTAAGCACTAAATAAAGTCTAATAAAAGGAAATCCGTAAGTTTATTTAAAGTGATTATAAAGTGTTCATACAAGCATGAAGTGAGACAAAACTTTATAGTAAACTGATAAACTTAAAACCATCCCAAGTCAAGTGATATGTTTGGGATTGACATATCACTGTTGAGACTTGTATGTAACAATGTCTTCTGTCCGACAGAAAGCTGATCTCACAAGCTTCATATATACAGATATCTGGACAGTTACATAGATCCGATGAAACGTTGTTCATTAGGATTGGGGATCCGATTTGAGATAACAGGATGGGTAGATTCATCCTTGTCACATGTTCATCTCATTGGTATTAATAGGTATAACTAATCCTCAGACTCAAAGGAATATTAATTGGTATTCTGGATTACGGAATGTAATGCTTTGACTCTGGTGTAACACGATCCTTAACAGAGATGACTTTGGGGTGTGAACAGTAGACGTTGGGTATCACATGAAGTAATTGCGGAGTTGTTATATATTGGATTGAGCATTTATCACTCCCGATAAATGGGAGATACATCCATGGATCGCTTGTGGAAGACTCGACTCTAAATCCTTGCAAGGTGATAGCTTAAGAGTAAGAAATACAAATTTCACTTAACCTATCTTTTTGAGTTGACTCGGCCTGTACAAGTAAAACGAACGTCTCGCTATATGTGACTTGACATCACCCATAGTCATAAGATTCAGTTCAAGGATGTAGTTGATAAATGATCGAATTATACTGTAACTAATACGGAAAGGTTAACGACAGAATCAACCTGTCTTCTTATAGCTCTGGGGGAATGATTACGGACTTGCTAATCACATACTCTGTACATCATTCCGTTATGCAAAGATTAAATATAATTCTTTGAAAATTAATTTAATAACGTTGCATACGGCTAGAAGCAATAAGAACCTAATGGATCACACATAAGACTTGGAACCTAAAAGAGAGATAGATGTTAATTAATTGATAGAAGCCCAATTGAGCCCAATAAGGCCCATGGACATAAGGGGGTCGAAATTCATGTAGTGATATACATGAATAATTAATTTGATTTTGTTAATCCTAATTAGATTAGGAATATGAATTAAATTAATTAAGAGATAATTAAGTTAGGAGTTTTAATTAGATTAATATACTCCTATTATTATCCAATAAGGTTATTATTATTATCCTTAATATATTAGATATATAGTGAGATAATAATTAGGAATTCTATTCCGAATGGAATTCCTATTAAGTAACCTAATTCTATCTAACTAGGGATTAGATACAAGAGATTATAAATACCTCTTCCCTTGAGATTTTCGAAATCCGAGCAAGCCATACCCTACTTGTGATTTTCGAAATTCACATAGTCCAAGAGAGAGAAAATTCGACACCCCTAGTTCGAGGACGAGATTTCTCTACGGCTTCGTTTGATCAATTAATTTTCATCTATTTTTTTTATCCTTGATCTTGTGTTGATTAGTTAGAGGCAATATACTTTGGTTGCTATTCAACGGTTGATTCCAAATTAATCTTCCCGTGTTTTATTTCGTGTTTGGGAACTCGAAGAAGAAAAACAAACAAAAGGGAGAAATTCGTTTTACTACTCCTACATCAGGTCAGTTCACGATTTCGCGGATTCCCGAAGATTGAACCGTCGGATCGTCGCGAGTTTTGGACAGGAGCTTCTAGACATATTCTTCCACGTTTCCAGCGAAGGGATTGTCGTTCAGAAGTCTGGAAGGTCTGTTTAGAAGTTTTCATATATGAAAATTTAGAAGTTTTCAATAGGATTGAATAAATATTTATAGTTAGGATTAATTAACAAATTGTTTTGATTAATTAATTCTAAAGATAAATAAGTTTTAATTAATTGTTAATTAAAACAGATTATGCGTATGTTCCTAATTTGTTTAAAAGTTTGTTTTACCAATTTGTAAATCAAAATGTTAAATGAATTAAAATCAAAATAATTGGGACGTGCATAATTAAAGTTTTGTATAGTTATATTAATCTAAAGTTTAATATAAAAGATACGAAACTATTAGAAGTAAAATTGGATGAAAGTTAATTTGATATGTTAATGTGATTAACATAAATATTACATAAGATAGTTATGTAATCAACCAATTAAATTTATTTAATTGAGTCTATGCATGTTTGGAGTTATGGACATATTTGGACCCTCTTTAGTCTTTTGGTATTTTTGAAATAGGGCCTGCGAGTCCTGCCTTTCTACTATCTATTGTAATTTCTCCTCTCATCTGATTCCCTTCAATTCAATTGAAGTTTTCTTCAGTAGTTTAGAAATTAATATGTAATTTCAAGGCGCCATGGAGAAGACGGAGGACCTAAAGAGAAATATGTAATAGTTAGTATTTCCTTAGGTTTGCCCTTTTATTCCGTCTCTGGCTCGACGGAATAATTTAGATGATATGTCCATAACGCCAATGTATGTGAATGTGTGTGTCTGATGTATGCTAAAGCAAATCAAGACTAAGTTAGATTATGAGACCTAAAATAAAATCCCTCATTAAAAAGTTAAGTAAATAAACAAGTTATTAAAATCGGTTGCCCCTCCCTAATATTATAATTCAGCCGGCAGTACTGATGGCCTTTGGGTTGTTGAGTAAACTCAAGCTCGGGGTCCTTTTGGTAACACCTGAATTATCGAAAATCATTTTTCATGAATATGGGGTAATACTTAAATTAGATTATGATAATTGGATGAGTAAACTCATGTTGTCATAAACTAATGGGCAAGACGGTTGGGATTAATATGAATATCATATTAGTTACTAATGTGGTTAGTAACCCAATAACCTAGGAATCACATTAAAAATGTGGTTGATTACATGAATCTACCTAATGAATGAGACTAGCTTGTTGAGTAAACTTAAGGCGAAATCTCAGGAGTTAGGATCCTAGCTCACTAAAGGATTTGTGAAATTCTTCGAATTAATATGGAGGGCTATTAATTTGGCAAAATAGTGGGAGCAATATAAAATAAACTAAAAGGCCTATAATTTTAGATTGATATACTTTAAGCAAATGAATGACATACGTTTACTCTTTCTCACTCTCAGGTTTAATTAAACCCACTCTTATAATCATGACTAAAACCAATCTGCAAAACATTCTTACCGATAACAAATTGAATGGTTCAAACTTCACCGACTGGTTTCGTAACCTCAAAATTGTTTTGAAGTTCGATAAAATAGGGTATGTACTTGATACATCAATACTCCCTCTCCCTGCTGATGATGCTCCCATTGAGGAAATTGATGCTTACCAGAAGCATAAGGCTGATGATGATCATGCCGGATGCATCATACTTGCATCGATGACACCGAAATTACAAAGGCAACATGAGGAAATGGATGCCTATTCCATCATCATGCACCTAAAGGAATTGTTTGGGAAACAAACCAGGTGCAAACGCTACGAGATATCCAAGTTGCTATATCATAGTAGGATGCAAGAGGGCACATCTGTCATGACATATTGTGTCAAGATGATTGGCTACATTACCAAACTTTCTAGTATTGGATTTGCGATGGATAACGAATTAAGTATAGACTTAATTCTTCAATCCCTCCCAGAAAGTTATTCACAGTTCATTATGAACTATCAGATGAATGACTTGCAAACCTCTCATGAAGAGCTTGCAAATATGCTCAAGTCAGTTGAGCCCAATATGAAGAAAGACAAAGCCATACCGGCTCTTGTCATTGAGGGATCAAAGAAAAGGAAAGGGAGCTATCCCAATCCTAATTATCCCAAGAAAGGTAAGAAAGTCGTGCCCTACAAAGCTAAGGGAAAGGAAGTGAAGAAGCCCAAAGGAGAGTGCCACTTCTGTGGTAAAGACGGGCATTGGAAGAGGAACTGCAAGGAGTACCTAACCTCTCTCAAGAAGGGAAATGTCGGTGCTTCAACATCTGGTATGTTTTATATTGAAATAAATACAGTTTCACTGTCTGAATCTTGGGTATTAGATACCGGATGTGGATCTCATATTTGTACAAATATGCAGGAGCTAAATCAGACTAGGGAACTAAAGAAAGAAAGCATAAACTTGCGAGTAGGAAATGGAGCAAGAGTTGCCGCCCTCGCAATTGGAGATTATGTTTTAAATTTGCCCTCTAGGCTTGTAATAGAATTAAGGAACTGTTTATACGTTCCTCAAATGTCTCGCAACATTATTTCTATTAGCCGTCTTGTTGACGACGGTTCTCATATTTCAATAAAAGACAAGAGTTGCAATTTTTATAAAGATTCGATCTTTTATTTTTCAGGAATATCACAAAATGGGATTTATGTGTTAGATGACAAAATTCCTGTTTTTGCAATTGATACCAAAAGACATAAGCTAGATAATTCAACTTACTTGTGGCATTGTCGTTTAGGCCATATAAACAAGAGACGCATGCTAAAGCTACATTCAGATGGGCTTATAGATCCAATCGATCCCGAATCATTGGAAACATACGAATCATGTTTAAAAGGTAAAAGGACAAAGACACCCTTTAGCAATAAAGGTGAGCGTGTATCAGACACTCTAGGACTCATTCATTCAGATGTATGCGGTCCTATGTCAGTCCAAGCAAGAGGAGGATTCAGATTCTTCATAAGCTTCATAGATGACCATACCCGATATGGTTACATCTACTTGATGAAGCACAAATCAGAAGCTTTTGAGAAATTCAAATGCTTCAAGAATGAAGTAGAAAATCAATTAGGAAAGAAAATAAAGACGCTTCGATCTGATCGAGGTGGCGAATATCTTTCAGATGATTTTCTGAATTATCTAACTGAATGTGGGATATGCTCACAATGGACACCTCCCTATACACCACAACACAATGGTGTGTCCGAGAGGAGAAACCGTACCCTATTAGATATGGTACGATCCATGATGAGCATGGCCTTACTTCCAAAGACGTTCTGGGGCTATGCCTTAGAAACTGCCCTCTTCACCCTAAATCGAGTACCAACTAAATCCGCTAGTTCCACACCATATGAATTGTTCGTTGGTAGGAAACCCGTGTTTTCATTTATGAGAATATGGGGTTGTTCAGCCTTTGTCAAACGCATTGCGTCCGACAAACTAGATTCGAAATCTGATAAATGTTTCTTCATTGGATATCCTAAGGAAACATGGGATATTACTTCTATCATCCAGATGATCAGAAAGTAATCGTATCCAAGCACGCAACCTTCTTAGAGAAAGAGTTTCTCGAAGAAACACAAAAGGGAAGCATGATTGAACTTGACGAAGTTCAAAAAGAAGAAACACCGACTGAAACAACAGAGGCGGTTGAGGTACCCGAAGGAGTCCCATTAGATGAGACTCCAGTGCCACCAATTCGTAGATCACAAAGAGTTCGTGAACTCCCAGTTAGATATGGTTTTCTAGTGGGAGATGATAATGAGGTTCCCGTGTTAGACGACGAACCCGAAAACTACGAAGAGGCTCTTACTAGTCCAGATTCTAAAGCATGGCTTGAGGCCATGGATTCTAAAATGGATTCCATGTATACTAACCAAGTGTGGACTTTGGTTGATCCACCCGAAGGGATAATACCCATTGGGTGCAGGTGGATCTTCAAAAAGAAGACATACATGGATGGAAAGGTTAGCACCTACAAAGCTAGGTTAGTAGCGAAAGGATATCGTTAGAAGCAAAGAATTGATTATGACGAAACTTTCTCTCCTGTGGCTATGTCCAAATCAATCAGAATCATGCTTGCAATTGCCGCTCACTACGATTATGAGATTTGGCAAATGGATGTGAAAACAGCTTTCCTAAACGGAAACCTGCTTGAGGATGTATATATGATGCAGCCTGAAGGTTTCATATCGAAGGATGCAAATAAAGTTTACAAACTTCAGAGATCCATTTATGGACTCAAGCAAGCATCTAGAAGCTGGAATAAGCGTTTTGACGAAACCATAAAACAATTTGGTTTTGAACAAAATTGCGAAGAAGCTTGCATTTACAAGAAAGCAAGTGGGAGCTCTATAGCATTTCTCATACTATATGTGGACGATATATTATTAATGGGAAATGACGTTGCTCTCTTACAGTCAGTGAAAGTATGGTTATCTGGTAACTTCTCAATGAAAGACCTTGGTGAAGCAGCTTATATACTTGGTATAAAGATCTATAGAGATAGATCGAGAAGACTGCTTGGTCTTTCACAGGCTACATACATTGAAAAGGTGCTAAATCGGTTTAGCATGCTTGAATCGAAACGAGGTAACTTACCCATGTTACATGGAGTAAAGTTAAACATCATCAATGTCCTAAAACCGATGATGATAAACGACGCATGGCAGTAGTCCCGTACGCCAGCGCAATCGGTTCGATTATGTATGCTATGCTATGCACTAGACCTGACGTAGCGTTCGCGTTATCTGTAACGAGTCGTTACCAAGGGAATCCGGGAGACGAGCATTGGATTGCCGTCAAGAACATTCTTAAGTACTTGAGAAGAACTAAAGATATGTTCCTAGTGTACGGAGAAGGTGATCTGAAAATAGAAGGATTTTCAGACGCAAGTCATCTCACAGATGAGAATGATTATAAATCCCAATCAGGATACCTGTTTATCTTGAATGGGGGCGCGGTCAGTTGGAAGAGTTCCAAGCAGGGAAGCGTAGCTTTCTCTACGACTGAGTCAGAGTATATCGCAGCTGCGGAAGCAGCAAAGGAAGCGGTTTGGATTAGAAAGTTCATTACAGAACTAGGTGTGGTGCCTGACATTGTCAATCCCATTACACTGTACTGTGATAACAACGGAGCCATTGCGCAAGCAGAGGAACCACGGTCTCATAATGCATCCAAGCATTACCTTAAGCGATACCACATTATTAGAGAGATTGTGGCTAGAGGAGATGTGAGAATAGAAAGAGTACCTACAGAGGACAACGTTGCAGATCCGTTGACAAAGCCTTTAACCCAGAGAATACATGATCGTCATTTAACTTCTACTGGGATAAGTTTTAGAAACAATTGGCTTTAGTCCAAGTGGGAGTATGTTGGGGTTTAGTGTCCTATAGACAATTGTTCTAGGATAAAAACTTAATGTAAATGAATTGTTCTTTATATCATTTGTTTAATGAGATATATGTTTTATAACTATATAAAGGCAATCTCTTTTAAGCACTAAATAAAGTCTAATAAAAGGAAATCCGTAAGTTTATTTAAAGTGATTATAAAGTGTTCATACAAGCATGAAGTGAGACAAAACTTTATAGTAAACTGATAAACTTAAAACCACCCCAAGTCAAGTGATATGTTTGGGATTGACATATCACTGTTGAGACTTGTATGTAACAATGTCTTCTGTCCGACAGAAAGCTGATCTCACAAGCTTCATATATACAGATATCTGAACAGTTACATAGATCCGATGAGACGTTGTTCATTAGGATTGGGGATCCGATTTGAGATAACAGGATGGGTAGATTCATCCTTGTCACCTGTTCATCTCATTGGTATTAATAGGTATAACTAATCCTCAGACTCAAAGGAATATTAATTGGTATTCTGGATTACGGAATGTGATGCTTTGACTCTAGTGTAACACGATCCTTAATAGAGATGACTCTGGGGTGTGAACAGTAGACGTTGGGTATCACAAGAAGTAATTGCGGAGTCGTTATAAATGGGAGATACATCCATGGATCACTTGTGGAAGACTCGACTCTAAATCCTTGCAAGGTGATAGCTTAAGAGTAAGAAATAGAGATTTCACTTAACCTATCTTTTTGAGTTGACCCGGCCTGTACAAGTAAAATGAACGTCTCGCTATATGTGACTTGACATCACCCATAGTCATAAGATTCAGTTCAAGGATGTAGTTGATAAAGGATCGAATTATACTGTAACTAATACGGAAAGGTTAACGACAGAATCAACCTGTCTTCTTATAGCTCTGGGGGAATGATTACGGACTTGCTAATCACATACTCTGTACATCATTCCGTTATGCAAAGATTAAATATAATTCTTTGAAAATTAATTTAGTAACATTGCATACGGCTAGAAGCAATAAGAACCTAATGGATCACACATAAGACTTGGAACCTAAAAGAGAGATAAATGTTAATTAATTGATAGAAGCCCAATTGAGCCCAATAAGGCCCATGGAGATAAGGGGGTCGAAATTCATGTAGTGATATACATGAATAATTAATTTGATTTTGTTAATCCTAATTAGATTAGGAATGTGAATTAAATTAATTAAGAGATAATTAATTTAGGAGTTTTAATTAGATTAATATACTCCTATTATTATTATCCTTAATATATTAGATATATAGTGAGATAATAATTAGGAGTTCTATTCCGAATGGAATTCCTATTAAGTAACCTAATTCTATCTAACTAGGGATTAGATACAAGAGACTATAAATACCCCTTTCCTTGAGATTTTCGAAATCCAAGCAAGCCATACCCTACTTGTGATTTTCGAAATTCACCTAGTCCAAGAGAGAGAAAATTCGACACCCCTAGTTCGAGGATGAGATTTCTCTACGGCTTCGTTTGATCAATTAATTTTCATCTATTTCTTTTATCCTTGATCTTGTGTTGATTAGTTAGAGGCAATCTACTTTGGTTGCTATTCAACGGTTGATTCCAAATTAATCTTCCCGTGTTTTATTTCGTGTTTGGAAACTCGAAGAAGAAAAACAAACAAAAGGGAGAAATTCGTTTTACTACTCCTACATCAGGCCAGTTCACGATTTCGCGGATTCTCGGAGATTGAACCGTCGGATCGTCGCGAGTTTTGGACAGGAGCTTCTAGACATATTCTTCCACGTTTCCACCGAAGGGATTGTCGTTCGGAGGTCTGGAAGGTCTGTTTCGGATAGGGACGGATTGGTAGACAGTTTCTATCTCTTTTGAAGTTGTGGGCACTTCGTTTGCAACGGTAGATAGAACTTCTAAAATGTATTTCTTCTTATCCTTCTTTATATGAAATAACGGTTAACGGATCTTGTGGTTAAATGGAAATAGGTTAAAATTTTTTATATTTCCGCTGCTATACCTTAGCCTAATTTCCAACAAAGATGGCCAACGTCAACAACGAAACCAACCAACCCAACCCACCGGTGAACAACACCCGAAATGGAGGAGGCAACGACACAAGGACAATGATGGAGATCCTAGCTCCACATAGGACACAAAATTGCAATGGAATCATCGCCCCCACCATCCCGGTCAACACATATGAGATCAAGACTAGCATGATCCAATTGATCCAACAACTCGGTCAATTCGGAGGAGAACTTCATGAGAACCCTAACGAACACCTTGATAAATTTCTTATGTGTGCCAATACTTCTCGACAAAATGGTGTCCCGATTGAGGCCGTACGTCTAAAACTTTTTCCTTTCTCTTTGACAAGCCAAACGTTGGAGTGGTTACACTCATTGGAAGCCGGAACTATCACATCATGGGATGAACTTGAAAAGGAGTTCTTGTCATATTATTTTCCAGTGTCCAAAACCGTGAAGTTGCACAATGACATTACCTCTTTTCGCCAACTTGAATACGAGGCCCTTCACTCAGCTTGGGCTATGTTCCGAAAGTTGCTCCGAAGTTGCCTGCACCACGACATCCCCAAGCACGATCTTGTAAGTACTTTTTTTTATCATGGGTTAACGCCTACTAATCGTGCAACCGTGGATTCCACAGCAGGTAGGGACCTATTTAGGAAATCGACAAGTGAAGCATACGAGCTCATCAACGAGCTCGCAAGGAAAAGCGTCCAGTGGCAAGAAGATCGGCTTGCCGGACCACTGCGACATCAAGCGTTCGCTATGGAGAAAGAGGCTCCAAAGAGTTCCATGGTCGAGATGAATAAGAAACTAGACGCTTTGATAGCACAATTAAGCCTCAATAAAGATGCACATATCCTGATATGCAATCACTGTGGTGGAGATCATGACGAACACAATTGCCATGCCGGTAGCCCTTTTGCCGGCGATGCCGAAAATGTAAGTTACGTAGGAGGTAACCAAAGGTATAACTCTAACTCAAACTCCTACCCAAACACACACCACCACAATAATAATGATAACGGGTGGAGACCTCGGTACCAGCATCCTAACTTGTCGTACGGCAATAATAATAATGTATTGAGCCCTCCACCTGACTTTTATCAAGAATATAGGGAGCATGGGCTAGGCCAATCACAAAATGTTTCCGGAAGGCGAAACGCCCAACCTCCCAACAACGTACAAGGCCAATCGGTAACTTCCTTGCTCAAGGACATTCTAACACGTCTTGCCGATAATGAGGTGTTTTGCAGGGATTTGAGTCACCAAGTGGCTCACTTAAATCATCAACAACAGGAGAGGCAGCTAGGAACTCTCCCGACAAATACCAAGCAAAACCCGCGAGCCAAAAATAGAGAGTTCGGACAAGCAATAACTCTCCTTAACGGTAAAAGATCGGATCCGTCGGGTTCTAATTCGGACATCCTGCAATAGCCACACCCATTGAGAAAGTCGAGCTACTCCGACTATAAACGTAGCACCGGTTTGCATTCTCCAAACCTTTGTTTATATGTATCATACACGTTTTTCAATTTCTTTTCAATATTGTTTTTACTTGTTTTTGTCTCTTTTCGATTTTTAAATTTTTCACCTTCTAAGCTTTATTTTTCATTCGCGTTCTTTTCACAATTTCATTTGGGCCTTCAATCATAACCAACAAAAAATTACAAAAATCAACAAAGAAAAAAAAAACAAATCCCTTTTAAATCCAAAGTTCACGTGGGGCGTTCAAATAGGCAAGCCCCGCGTAAATAAGCTCCTACCGAAAATAACGTGCTAAAAATCACTTCACGCGGAGCGTGCCCTCAATTACGCTCCACATGTTTTTAGACCTGTATGATCAAAGAAAAAAATCACGAATTAACTGCCCACAGACAGGCCACGCGGAGCGTACCCCCATACCACGCCCCGCATGTCCTGGGGGAGTTGCGAACTGCAACTCCCCATGGCAGTTATTCCTTCTCTTCTCCACTCTCACACTCCACCTCCTTCTTCCACCACTCACATCACTCTTCCCTTTTCCCTATTAATCTTTCCTACTTCTCCACTCCACCTCTCATCTCTTCCAATTAAAATCCCTCATTCCTCCCCATAATTCAAATTTAAAACACATTAACTCACCCATTTAATTCCTCATTAATTTTCCAATTAAATTCCTTCAATTAATTAACATTTAAAATCCAAAAAAAATTAAATATACCCCAAACTTTTTAAATTCCCACCGTTTTTATGTCTGTAACCTCAGGCACACGGGGCGTGCCCTCTGGCAAGCCCCGCTTGCCGCCCATTCTTTTTCTTGTTTTTGGTCAGAGACATGAACATGCGGGGCGTGCCTTCGGACAAGCCCCGCATGCCATGAACTCATTCGACCAATTTATGGTCAGAGACAGAGACACGCAGGACGTGGCCCCGCCAGGCCCCGCGTGCCTATTGGGAATCCGAAATTCACTTGGATTCCCACCTCTCTCCCTTATATAAACACCACTATTCCTCCTCTCCTTCTCCCTCACATCTACACCACTCTCCATCACTTCAACCATGACTCGTCTCAAGCGATCCGCCGATGAACATGTCCGTTCTTCCCTAGCTCGCTCTTCCCGTTCCGACCAAACACCACCACCACCCGATACCGACAAAATTCCCCCGCTCACCGTCCACTATCGAGCACCCTTCCATATCCTTACTGACACGGAAGGGCGACACTACCAAAATGTCGCCTCATCCCCCGTCATGGCCCTCCCTTACTTTAACATCAACGCTCTCGACCAACATAACGTGGGTCATGACTTCGAGGACCATCTTCGTGCCCTCGGGTGGCACAACCATTTCCTTGCATGCCACTGCGCGTACTCTTCCTTGGTGCACGAGTTCTTCACCACTCTCACCGTCACCGGGATCCTAGGCAACTACGTACTCGCCTTTCGCCTCCAAAATCAACCCCAAACCATCAACACGGCCTAGATCTGCAACCATTTCACAACCCAAACGGAGGTCGGTCTCACCGATTGGCCTCCCGAGGTCACTCCCCGTGATTTTTGGAAATCCATCACCGGTTCGGAGTCCTTTGACATCTCTAACCTTCACCCAGGGTGCATCCGCAACCCAATCCTCCAACTCCTCCACCGGTTCCTCATCTATTATTTCTCGGGAAAAGCCGAGGCGAACAAGGTCAACAAGCTCGAGCTTCTTGCCCTCTATTGCTGCGAGAAAGGGCTCGCTTTCGATTTGTCTCTACTTGTCGAGAACACTCTCCGACAAATGACTCTAAAAGGCGTACCGGTTTAGGTTTGGGGCACTTGGTCACTATCTATGCCTCCTCCGCTCTCGGTCAAGACATCCTTAATCGCCCATCCTACTATGACCCCCACCCTTTAGATAAAAATGCTTTCAAAACTCTCCACCGCCCTTCCTCCGGTCCGGGTGAGAGCTCGGGCATCGGCCATCAACACGAGGCGGGGGATTGGGATTCGGAGTATGATTTTGACGATTTGGGTGACATTCCGGCCGGGCCTTCCTTCTCCACCAACCCCGACTTCCAATCGATTCATGCTCGGTTGGACATCTTGGAAGGCAACCAACGTCAAGACCGAGCCATAATGAATACTCGGTTTGACACTCTCGAGACTCATCGCCTCATGGACCCTTGCCACCCATTTTGACCACATTGAGGCCCAACGCTAAGTGGACTGAGCCAACTTCAACTCTTTCACTAACGCGTTTTGTAATCACTTCCACATTAATTGGCCTCCTCACCCGCCTCCCCACTAGTTTTCTTTATTTTTTGTTTTCGTGTTTTTATTTCTTTGTTTTTGTTTTTTAAGGCGTTTTTGGAATTAACGTCTATTTAGTCACGCGGAGGGTCGCGCAACCCCACACTTAGCTTGTTTTGCACGTTATCTTTGTTTTTATTTTTTCTTTATGTTTAGATATTAATATATTTGCATTTTGAGGTTTACTTTTCTATTTTTCGTGTTTAGTGCATTTTCGTACCATTTTAGACGTTTAATTTTTGTGTTCCGAACAAATAAGATATGGTTCACGCGGAGCGTGCCTTTGGGCAAGCCTCGCGTGAACCAGCCTCTGATTCAATAATTCGCCAGGAATATGGTTCACGCGGAGCGTGCCCTTAGGCAAGCCCCACGTTTAAACCAGTCTTTGGAAGATGTGACCGTTTTTAAGGCATACCACGGGGAGTGTAGCTCAAACCAAGCCCCACGGGGCACCACTTAAAAACGTATATATATTAAAAATTAGAGAAAAATAAAAACAAATTAAAAATAACAAAAACAAAGAAATAAAAAGCAGTAAAACGAAAATAATTAAACTAAATTATTGGTTCAAAAATTCTTCCGACACATAACCTCCCTCGGAAATAAATTAAAAGTTCTGTTGTTTGTCCTTAAAAGTTAAAAACGTTTAAATGCAAAGGATCGATCTAATTAAGAAGTTTAAGTCTTGGTTCCGAAGCTAGGGAGTTTATGCATAGTCGAGATTTGCACTTAACAAAAGCAACGAGTCCTAACCCACAAGTTATCTCCATAGTGAAATTTAAAAAGGCAATAAAAACGGGATTTTTGAAAATTTTACAAGAACTTGAAAGTACACGATTAAACCCGAAATCAATGTGAGGTATTTTGAGCCTAAAAGAGTTCGCACGAGAACTCTATTTTTCTTGACAACATTTTGAGGGCTTTTGCTTCACTCAATTCATAGAGTTTGCATTAAATATCGGGTTAAGTACACTTGTTTTGGTAAAAAGGGCAATAGATGATAAAACGAACCCACTTAGGCTAATTCTTTCTTAATTATTTTTCTTCGTTTTCATAAACCTCTAGGAAGCCCCTTCGAGCCTATTAACCAACTTCTTTGCTAACACCCTTTTAACACGTAACCCTTTTTTTCCTCTTGTTCGAATACTAAAATCAAATGCATCAAAAAGACCCGAAACAAGCTAAGTCTCTAGCAAGAAAGCACAAGTAATCTTTGAAATCGTTTTTGTGCCACTCTCGGATAAAAAGAAAGGAAAAATAAATAAAAATAAAGAGCAAAATAGGCATTCTCAAGCTCCACTTGAGTAATTTCAAAATCCATCTTTCGTGCTTGCTAGGACAAAATGATAAAAAGATGATGCAATCACCAAAATCGGTATTCGGACTCGAGTTCCTAATATTAACCACTCACCACTAAAAAGCCCACCTACATTACAACCCCCCTCCGGGTTCCTTTTAATATTGCCCGACCATAATATAGGTGGAAAAACTCGGATGAACATGCAAACTTGGGATGACTTTGAGTAGAAACAAAGAAGAGCATACAAACAGCAACCCACCAAAAATTGAGTGATAAGAGTGAAATACCTTGGTGAGGTACAATTGAGTTCTCAAAGAATGATCAATCCTCGTTAATATTGCCTATTAAGTTTGATCATGGAGGTTTCGAATAAGTTTGGCCACTCATCCGCTTACGTAAGTGCTCATTGAAAACTTTTCATAAAACCTTGGTTTTGAAACGCACTTGGTTAAACCAACCGGAGGTTTGTTTCTTAATTGTCTCAATCCCTTATCTTTCGACTTTCTTTACTTGAGGACAAGTAAAACTTTAAAGTCCGAGGAGGTTGATAGGGACGTTCTGTCCCTATCTTTTAGCGATTTACGGTTTAATTTTGAGCTAATAATTAAGTTTAATTACAAAAATAAGTATGTTTTCAATTAAATAATAAAATAAAAGTAAAACCTATACTTTTAAGAATTTCCTTTACTTTTGATTAATTTTAGAAAAATAAAACATCAAGCTAATTCGGTGCTCGTAAGTCATATTTTGCAGGTTCAGGGTGAAATGAATAAATGAGGAATTGGGATTCAAAGTACGTGGGGTGTAGAACACTCCACACGGGGTGTGCCACGCAACTGTGCAATTCCCACTAAGTCATGGCAGTCAACCTGTGCGTTCCCATAAGGTCAACAGGTACCACGCGGGGTGTCCCCAGATGTACGCGGGGCGTACAAGAGAAATGTTTCAATCCGGAGTTCTAGAGACTCACCCACGCAGGGCGTACCCTGGTCTACGCGGAGCGTGGATGAGCCAACTCTTCTGAATTCAGTCCACGCGTAAGAGAAATCTTCTACGGGATGGGTAATTGCCAGACACGAGGGGCGTGCTCCCATCCATGCGGGGCGTGCCATGTGAAACCTGCATTTACAATGTGAAATCTTATTTGTAACTTGTGTATTTACGATTTTACCCCCGAACTTAATGTGTATAAATAAGAGTGATTAGCACTCATTTCATTCATTCAGACTTTGTATACTAAAACCCTACCACCTTAAGAGCTTGTACACTTATTCCGTCACTCCGTCGAAGTTCCGTTCCATCCTCTTCCACCAAGCTCGAGAGTTCCACCTCCAAGACCTACGAGACGGCCTTGAGTCAGGTTAGCTAGTTCCAAAGGCCGATTCTTCTTCCCTTCTTACCTACTAATTAGCTTGCACTCTTCCTATGTACTAGGCTTGGTTGTATTCCGCATTTACGCGTTCAACATTTATAATATATGATTTGCAATTTTTGTTTCTCTATACGTGTTGACATTTATTGCTTGTTTTGATATTCATAATTGATTATTGTGTAGGGGGCCGCGATTCCCGATACCTTTTAGGAGCCATATAGGTGTTGCCTTACCGGAATTGACACACCGAAAACCGTAGGAATTGACAAGCCACGGAACTTACGGGCCCTAGTTTCTGATCCCTCGCATTAGACACGCCTTTAGGAGGAACCATGTAGTCTAAGTACCTCACGGGTCGGTCGGTCTACACATAGTCATCTTTGCAAGAGTAAATTATCATTCGTATATGTTCGGAATTATTATTTATTATATTTATAACTTATCATCACCCGTATCACTTCTTTAGAGTTTGAACTATACGAGTCTGTTTCACCATAGTTTAGGAGTAGTTTGTAGTTGTCACCCAAACCAAACTAAAGTATTCACCGCTTAGATGATGAATAGAACCGAGTAGTTTAATACTTGTGGTTATAAATCCCGCAAATTCGATACCCGGTCTTAACCAGATTATTACTTTATACGACGGGGTACACTTGCCCCCTACGTAGTAGTGTCTAGTAGAGTTAAAGCACCTAGAAAGACCTTAATCATAACGCACACACATAATAACCTCATCCACCATACTACTAGGCGCACGCACATCATGGTGATATATAGCGATTTGAAGCTATGGTAAATCAAGTCATCAAAAACTTCAACGTAAAGAATGTCTTGTTAAAATATGCAGAAGAGGCAAAACAGATCCACACCATTCTGGAAAATAAAGAAGTCAAATAGGAGATGGTGCATATCTTACGAGGCTCAAATACTGAAGAAGATCACTTAGCAAAACTAGCATCAAGCAAGGATCAATGAGAAGACCTCACCTGCTCATTTAAAATGAAAACAAAGCCAGTGTTCGCCCAAGAAATAGTTGCAATGATAACTGTCGCCCATGATGATTGGCGGACCCCCTTGATAGAATACTTAACAGAAGGAGTCTTGCCTGAATACAAAGATAACGCTAGGAGGGTGGTGAATAAAGCAGCTTACTATGCAATCATGAACGACCAACTATGCCGAAAGTCATTTAGTCAACCATGGTTGAGGTGTGTCATCACAGAAGAAGGTCATGACATCTTATGGGAATTTCATGAAGGCATATGCGGAGCTCATGAAGCATCCACCACCATCTTCAAGAAGGCGAGATTAATGGGTTACTTCTGGCCCATCACAGAACATGACACGCAAAAATTAGTGGAAACATGTCACAATTGCCAAGTTCATGCAAATGAGGGTTATATGCCTAAAGCCCTCCAAAGACTAATCGTTGAAGGATGGCCATTTGCCACTTGGGGAATTGACATAGTTGGACCATTCCCACCCACCAAGAAACAATACAAATTTGTAGTGATAGAAACTGATCACTTTACAAAATGGGCAGAGTCAGAAGCCATTAACAATGGGACTCGATGCAACGGTGAAGAGTTCAAAAGATATTTCAAGGATTGGGGAATCACCAACAAATTCTCATCAGTATATTACCCTTAGTCCAATGGTATGACAGAAGTCACGAATAGAACCATCATCAATGGTATCAATAAGAGGCTAGGTGAGAAGAACAAGTGATGGGCGGATGAGGTGATGAGAGTCCTATGGGCGTATCGAACCACTCCTAGAGTTGGCACTAGAGAAACATCTTTTGCCCTCACTTGTGCGACTGAAGCAGTTATCCCGATAGAAATAAAAAAAACCCGGTGACAGAGTCTCCTATTACTGTGAGCAGCAAAATGAGGAGAGGCTCAGGGAAAGGTTAGACGGTCTTAAGAATAAGAGGGATAAAGCTTACATCTGTATAGTCGCCTACAAGCAGTGAGTCGCATCTTACCACAACCGAAGAGCCAAACTAGTGGAATTGAATGAAGGGGATCTAGTCTTACGCAAGGCGGACAAAATCCAGTCTACGGATGGAAAAGGCAAGCTAGGCATAACCTGGACAGGACTTTATCGCGTCACCACCAAAATTGGACCAGCCACTTTCAAATTAGAAGATATGGATGGACAAGAAGTACCGCAGACATGGAACATCCAAAACCTCCGCAAATATTTCAAGAAGTAAATGTAATTAAAATGTCTTGAGCACTCTTTTTCCTTAAATGGGGTTTTTCCCAATAGGGTTTTCCAATTAAAGGTTTTAATGAGGCTCCCAAAAGAGATCGCTATCCATTATAATACAAGCAAGAACATTGCCCCATTAATAAACTATTCTTTATTATCACAATTTTGTTCATAATTTTGTTTACAGAGTTTCTTAGCAACGTAAATGTCTCCATACAAAAGGAGGGGGACAACAAAATGCACAATGCAAATATTCCCCAATAAAAGCCCCACAGGGGGATCAACCACCTCAAAGGCAGGACAAAGTGATCCCCATCAAGGGCGGGTCCACTTTCCTCAAAGATAGGAAGTGCAGACCCTCAAATTTTTTCTCTAAAGCTCAAATCTCTCCTCATAGGAGAATGAAAAGTCCCACCAGCGGATCAACTACCTCAAAGATAGGAGAATTCATCCCCATCAAGGGCGGATTTCTTTTTTTCCAAAAGAAAACGAAACCCACAAGCTTGTTACTAGCTTTTAGGGTACGGCTGGCCACCTACCCTAACAATTCGAGAAATCCTAAGTAAATCAGATTCTAAAGATTGCTTGCTAAAAGATGTATGCTAAGTAAAATAGTTCTGGGAGAAAGAGAGGATTCATGCAGGTACATCATAAAGATATATATGTTAAAAAAATTGTACTGTAAAAGGCATTAAAAAAAGCCTTAATTTGAAGTTAAAGGGAACACATCGTTTTTCCTATTACAAAATGTTGCAAGTTCAAATCACTTGGCATCGCCAGTCTTCTTCACATGTGAAGACTCGACATCCGCCTTCTCATCTATGGTATGGAGGGAGACATCAGCATTTTTGGGCGTGTCCTGAGCTTCGGCATCATCAAGATCCGCCTCAAGGTTAATGATAGGTTTCTGCTCTAAGGCGTTGGACGAATCCTTCTTTAGCTCTGCCACCACCTCTCTGAAGATGTAGCCACGAGCATCTTCAAGTCGATCATACCGTTTAGCCTCCTCAGCAGATGGAACTTGCAACTCTGGGTCCTCAAAACCCAAGTCGGGATAGTCCCTTTTAATGACCGCCATGATCCGCTCACCATAGAAATATGCCCTAACACTACAGGATAGCTCCATCCGATCAAAATCCTGATGGCGGTCCTCCCTCTCAGCCTCCAACGCCTTCTGAAGTCCCTCCAGGTCCTTCTTCCCCTTCTCAACGGCAGTCTCCAACTCTGCAACCTTAGCTGCATGGCTTTTGATCACTTGGGCAGCAGCGAGGGCACTAGACTTTGCCTTAGACAACTCCCATTCAAGGGTCTTTATACGCTCAATATTGGCGGCATTCTGAGCAATATCAGTCTCGATCATGCATATATGGTTCTAAGACTGAAAGTCAAAAGAAAAACTAAAGTGAAAACAAAGAATAAAAGGAAAAAGCAAAATCTGATAAGGTAAGTCCAAAACTTACCCCCCATCATATTTCGTGTGCTGAATATCACATGGTTGGTCGCCGGGTACTTTACCCTCGTATCCTGTACCGAGTTGATCCGCCCAATGGTTTCATCAATGTCATTTAGAATGGCATCTGACTCTAAGGCAACAGAGCTACCGTATTTCACATGTCAGTACCCTCCGAGGTCTGGATTCTCCAGATAAATATGAAAAGTTTCAAAACATTAGAAACACAATTAAAAGAGGAGATAGGAAAACAAAAGAGAACGTACCAGCTTGTACTTCGAAGGCTTCATCAGATCCACCTTCGGACTTCAGAAGGACACCACATCCGCCAGTTGGGTTTGTGATGACTAACTCACCCGCCCTCACAGGTTCGGCCACCTTGGCCCTCTTTGTTTTGTCCTACTCCATTTCATCTCGAGGGCATTTCCCCTCCTTTTTATTTGTAGTGACATCTGCTGCTCTTTTCGTTTCCAACTCACACTGGCGTTTCCTACTCTCTATAAGGGCATTGTCAACATTAGTCTTCCCCTATGCCAAAGGGATAAAAAGAGTCGATTAGATTTAAAAGAAAAAATGAAATACCTTCGAGGAACTACGAATAAGAAGTATGAATGATCTCTCCATCATGGAGCTCGACTAACGGCACACAGGCCGCCATAAACTCTAGGGCTTGGGTGTATGTCCAATGATTCGCCTTCACAGCCCTCAAAAGCTTAATAGTCTCCATTTCTGCTGAGTTAATGATGAAGCCCCTATTCGCCCGATCCTTGGGGTTGTAGTTCCAAGATGACAGAAACCACAAAGGTATACCCTCCGCTAATTTAATAAAGAAATTTGGATTGTTAGTGATGGACATTGGACTTTTTGTCACTAAAAGGAGAATAGCCTTTCAGCTTGGAGAAAGTTATAAAGTCCTCGATCCCGTGCTTAGTTAGCGTGTGAATGGATCAAAAGACATAAGGGGATAATGTAACCCTAAGATCTAACCATCCATTGGGATGGAGCTGGCAAATAGGGAAGCCAAAGAACTCCAGGACATCCGCTATAACCCTAGGGATTGGAAAGGTGAAGCCTCTCTCTACATGGCTTTGGTATACGATGAAATAGCTTCTTGGTGGCAAGGCGGCTCGATGGAACAGCTCTGGCACCAGACATTCAACCGCCTCCAACCAAGGGTAAAGGGACCTCTACGAAACTAGTTCGCCAAAGTTCACCTTAGAGGGAGTGACCTCCATTTTTAGGCCCTTATCTTTCCTTTTGGGGCCTGAAGAACTGGCTTTTCCCCTTCACCAGAAACTGGGTTTGGTATCACTATCATGACAATCGGAGTCACCACAACATGAGATATATGGGCTTCTAAATCTACAGGTTTGATTGCGTAGCTTCTGGGATCATTGAAGTATCTAATCTAGTTTCTACCTCTAAAGATATGGTCATATCAGATGTGCTAGAACTAGTACCTAGAAGATCTGAACTAGAGCTAGAACTCATTTAAAAATGAAGAAGAAGCAAAAAAAAAAAATTGAAATCAAACGAAGTCAGGACAGAAGATGAAACTTATATGAAACTGATCGGAGATGAGAAAAGAAGACCAAAGAATCTTAGATGGAAGGAAGATTGCTGAGGAAGACGAAAGCATAGATGAAGGGACGGAAAAAACAAATGGGTAAAGAAAAACCAAGAGAGAGAAAAGACTGGTTTTTATAAAGCCATATGACGTCATTGTACGGGGATTTGAGCCCTTATGACATCTGTCATTGATCTTGTGGTCTAGATAAATGTATTTGTCAGAAGTAATTAATACACCAGACACGCGCATAAGTCGAAAAGTCCTAAAGAACTAAATTACCACTTTGGGGGGGGGGGGGGGGCTTTTGATAACATTGATGCGCCTCAAGATGTCACTCAATTGAGACTCACTAAGGGATAAGTGTACCCCCTCGTTATCAAGTAATAATCTGGATAAGTCCAGGTATCGAATCCATAAGATTTACTCCTACAAGTAAGCTACTCAGTTTCTAGTGTTATCTAGGCTTTGGGGGGTTTAAGCGTAGTTTTGATTAAGTTAAGCTACTCCTATCTAAGTAATTCTACTCCTAGGTGATCTTTCAACAATGTAATTACCCGAAGGGATATGGAATGACACGATAATGATGAATATAATCTGTTTAGACAACTAATCAATAACCTAATCTAAGTCACTTTTGTTTGAGGCGATTAACCCTACTTATCCTTCTATGGTTCCTAGTGCGTGATTCCCTTGTAAGGCTGAAACTAGCTCTAAGGCTCATAAATTTGGGCTTAATCTTATATAAGGTCGTCAATCTTATAGGTTCTGACTAGGTCAGATTCAGCTTGCAATATGTGCCAACAAAATATTTGGATTTATGAATGAGTTAAACCAATCAAACAAAGCGTAAGACAAAGATTAAATAGATGAATCAATTGAACAAAACAAGAATTGTATTAACATTAAAGATGGAGAAAATTGTCACGGAGATACAATGAGCCAAGGATTCATAGACTGGACCAAGAGATAAACAAGATGTAAAAGAGTAAGAAAATCCCTTTCAGGAAACCTGTCTACCACTGCAGGCGTCTTCGTAGGACTTAAGGAGGGAACCTTGAATAATCCTCAGGGAGTGGAGCTTCGAATGTTCTTCAATGGATGATGGAGGAGATGGAAAGGATTCTTCAAGGGGGAAGCTAGGGTTTTTACAAAAGAAGAAAGATATCTAATTTACATTGAAAATGTTCTATTTATAGTTGTGGTTTGAGTCCCAAATCTGATGGAATTCGTTTCCTATTGCAGGTGGGAAAGTGGGGACGCGATCGTGGTGTTGTGGGGTCGGGAATCAGTCAAAAGACTGATTCCCGAGTGCCAGCTCGTCGAGTTGGCTATATAGGGCCAGCTCACCGCACTGGCAGTGCCAGCTCGCCGAGTTGGCCTAAAATGGCGAGTTTAGCGATCAGCAAGTGCCTAAACGCTACGAGTGACTGCCGGGTGTCCCCGAGACACGATTTTTTCACCAACTTGTTCCTGTTTTGACCTGCACACGCATGTAAACTCCAAACGACATTAGTTTAGAGGCTAAATTGACCCACCAATCGCTTAATTTGAGTAAAAACTCCATTTGGTGCGACTTTTGATGGATCATTCAGCCATGATAAATAATTGAAAGCTAACATACATGCTAGTTTAGCAATATTTGTCCAAAAACGATCAGAAAATGAACTTAAACTATAAAAGTAAATAAAACATATACAAAATCTAATTAACACACACACATGCAGACAAATGCGAGAATTGCTCGCTTATTGAAGGAAAACTAAACTAAAGCGTCCTAAAACCGTACCTAAAGATAGGGTTTTTTTGACCCCTATCAAACATCCAAATGTTATCCAATGGCTTATACTTGAAGATCCTCTTAATCGAAGGACCCAAAGAACATTTAAACCTCACTGTCACTTGAGATTCGTGAGATAGATATCGTATAAAGGAAGCCATACGCCTTGAAGGGACCACAAGATATAGATACGCCACATAAAGTCCAAAAGCCTTTACGAGATCCGCATCCGCTAAGGATCAAAGATCCGCCATTCAGCCTGAATCAGCTCAAAGGATGATGACAAAGACTTCTATAGGAAAACCGTCGTCATTTAATAACTAAAAACAACCCCATAAATGAGCTAAACGACCAGACATAAATATGTAACAATCTTACATTAAGGGAGCACTAAATGAGAGGTTTTCTAGTTATTAATTGATGGTTACAGAATCCTAGTATAAATAATCATGCCCCCAAGGCATTGCGGTACATTATTCTAACCCTACTTTGTGATTACTGTTTTATTCTTAAGAGTATTACTGACTTTGGCATCGAAGTCTCCCCAGCCGATCCCAACGGCACCCCCTAGGGATGAAATCCGGTGAAGGAAAATCTACAAGATATCATATTCTTAGAGAGAATAGACAATAATCACGAAGTAGCCTTTAGAATAATGTACCTCAATACCTCGGGGTGTGGCTATTTATACTAGGATTCTGTAACCATCGAATTAGTAACTAGAAAGCCTTTCATTTAATGCTCCTTTAAAGTATGATTGTTACATTATTTATGTTTGGCCGTTAGCTGATTTATGAAGCTGTTTCTAGTCATTAATGATGTTAGTTTCCCTTTAGAAGTCGGTGCCGACATCCTTGATCTGGTCAAGGATGGATAGCAGATCTTATATCTTTGGCGGTTGCGGACCTCATAAAGATGTTTGGCCTTTATGAGGTGTATCCATATGTTGAGGTTCTTTCGGGGTGTATAACTTCTTTCATACGCCATCTAGTTGGCGGACCTAGGCTGGTGATAAGGTTTAAATGCTTTTTGGTCCTTTGATTATGAGGATCTTTATAGATTTGCCCGTAGATAATATTTGGATGTTATCAATTAGTACGTGGAAAATTCTTTTCTCCACCATGACATGGTGGCTCTAGAAATGGCGTTGCATTAAGATCTTCGAGGGGATGAAGCAATAGACTGGAACAAGGATTTGCTTCCTTGTCTCCACTCTAAATGAGACCTCTAACACTTTTAGGATTGGGGAGGATCTTAATCATCTGCTTGTGACTCGAAGAGATATCCAAGTGCGTTGGTAGACTCATATTCTTCTATACTTCAAACTGAACATGGGTGGAAGTAGTAAAGGCAACCCATGTATTGCAGGAGGAGGTGGTGTCATCGGAGATTCAGAATGCAAGTGGGTTTTAGGTTTTTCCATCAACATTGCAATTTGTTCTGCCATTCAAGCAGAACTATGGGCCATTTACAAAGATTTGGATCTGACTTGGAACATGGAGATTAAACACATTATTGTCGAGAGTGATTCAACCTTTGCAGTCTAATGGCTAAATATAGGGTAAATTATATACGTAGTGTGCAACTTTTGCCATCTTTCACTCTTTGGTGTACAACCTTCAATTTTGCACATAAAACTACACAACCTTTTGGTAACCTCTCACTAAAGTGTACAGTCGGTAATTATGACCGGTCAACTCAAAGTTAACAGGACACCTCACACTTTTAACCTCTTAACAAAATAAAAGTGGGTCCTACCCAATCTTAAAAGACTAATTTACTCTTAATTGTATTTTCTTTTATTTTTCAATTTTTTCCATGAATATTCATATTCTCTCTCCTAATTCTCTCTTTTCTCCCTCTTTCATTTTCTCTCTCCAAGTCATCTCTCTATTTAAAGTACCATTTGATCAAATGTACAGAAAATCGCCAACGTTAATGTCATGACCCGGACCTGGCCATGACCGGCGTATAAATTAAGACTACCTTAACCTATGCTAGCCTCAAATTCAAAGTGCAAATTAATACTTGTTTAACTAATAAAGGCTTCTAGCCTGATGATACAACTTAAACTGTGAAGAAGTATATACCATAAATTTATCCAAAAGTCTCCAAATCAGTACAGTAGCAATATCTAACTAATAATATCATCCTTCAACATCGAACCCAAAAGTCTGCGCAGCTATAGAGATCTTAATCTGAAAAATATAAAATCAACGTGGTATGAGATTTCGTCTATGCGAGCGAAAATCTCAGTGAGTGATAGTCATAGCACAACAGACGGGGAACAGGCAGATATGCAGATAAGTTTCAAATTTGTTTTCCAAATTTATCAAACATGGTAATGCAGAGAAACCAAATAATATTGCGATATTTACTCAAATCAGGTAAATCGAATAATAATAATTAAATTACAGAAATGATCAAAACCACGGTACAGTAACATCAGAGTAATGATATTCCACATCACCAAAGGCCAGATAACAGATACAGATGGTAGCGCTACCAGATTCAGATACAGAATGTCTTCACCGACCTTATGCATGATTCTAATACAACTGACACAAAGACAAACAAATACACAGATAAAACAACGACAAATAATGCAAGCCTAATATGAGGATCGGTGAGACATGAAAACAGATACAGATAATACTGAGCACATGTACCGGTTTCAAAGTGTATAATTTATATCTCATAATATTTTCAAATAACTTAAATATCCAGACGGCAGAATTCGAATAAAATTTCAGATTTTCAATACACACGGTAACAGATAAAATCAATCGATTAACAGAATTAAGTATAATCTCAAAGAATTTTTACTTCCAAATAAGATAAATGATATCAGACAAACTAATGTACTAAGGGCCTGTACCCAGAAGCCTAGGCTCTAATGCAGAGAATATTTGACAAATAAAATTAAGCTCAAGAAGGTCCTTTTGACAAATAAAATTAAGCTCAAGAAGGTCCTTTATCATTTAAAAAGAATAGTCACTATTTTGAACAAATAACATTTTTAGGAAAGTTCATCAGAACTATTTTAAAGGAACGAAAATATAAAATAAATTTAAAAATCGGATATAATTATATTTATCAAACCTTTTAATATTAATTACTAAAGGACGGAAATATAATTTAAACGAAATACTTTTATCAAACGGATTTCATGATAGAGATTTCAAAATCAAACAAATAGTGTCATGAACCATAATTACTACTCACCTCGAACTCCAAATAATAGCCAGATCCAAAGCTTAGTTATCAATTTTCCCAATCCATCTGAATACCGTCAAATTTCCTATTCAATCAATCCAACTAAAATTACTCCAAAATTTTCTATCATACTTAATAAAATCTACAACCCAAATAAAATTGAGTCAAACTAAACTATTGGGGAATCGAAATAAGTGAATTTTATAATGAATATATGGTTTTATAAAAGAACAAGAACTAATGAGTAAATTACCTTTTATTGTTTGAAGAGTAAGATCAAATGCTTCCCAACTTGTTCAAAATCGATGAATACGGTTAAAATAAAAGGTTTCGGCGAAAAGGAGAAGACTCAGATGTGCAGAGAAAACGTTATGCCCTCAAAACTGGTTTTTATTGGATTATTTATTTGTTAAGAGGTTAAGTAGTTTAAGTAGAATGGAAAGCTTAAATATAGGAGAAGAATAAGGTGTAGAGTATATCTAATATATATATATATATATATATATATATATATATATATATATATATATATTTTAAAACAAAGAAGGATAATTATAAAAAAACCACCATGATATACTTTTTCGAAAATATATTCAAATTTAAATACTAAGTTTTTGTGCAGGATTGAAACTTTAAAAAAAACTTTAAATATGAATAACATATACAAATTCATCAAATATAACAATTGGCAATCACTAATTTTTTAAAAAGATATATATAATTAATTCAAATATTTTTTTAACCAATATACATTTTCAAAAAAATCAGGATATTACAGTTAACTACAAGTGCTCCTCTTTATGTTGGATTAACTGAAACCCATCTGCTTTCTTCTTCCATTACGTCACTATTCATTTCAATTATTATGATACTTGAAATACTAGTTTATATAATTAGATGGAATACATACCAAAAATTGTGATAATGAATAGTCCCTAACTTTCTTTTGTTACAGAATAGGCCATAGCTATATAGCATGGGCAAAGAGGGAACCCGTAATTATAAAGCCTTCATGCAACATATACTTGTTAAATAAATGAGATATCATATCTATAATGTATTTGGTTGCTCCACCAGGGGGCTCTAACACCTTTAACTTTTGTGATGTCGGAAGAGAGAAAAGTCGTCGTGTCTCCATCCCAACGTCATCTAATAGAGTTTCATCTATCTCACCCCTCTCTTTAGCTCAGGCTTCATCTCTCTCACCCCTCTCTTTGAATATCTCTATGGTTGCTTTTTACGTGCAAATCACTGGGACTAAAATCAAAACACGGTAATGGTAAGTCATATTTACTTCATTCCTCGATGTATTAGAGTTTCATTGTTCCTTAATCTATCTTTTCCTCATTCGATTTACTCTTGGAGATGTGGATTTCATCTGATGGAATAAGGATCTATTAATTTTCAGACTTACCGTTGAAAATGTTAGATCTTTCGCTTAGATACACTGATTTTACTGTATTCATTGTGAGATTTACTAATGAAAAGCGTGGGTCTTTATCTTACAGGTGGGCAATATACTTCGTGATGCTATTGTGGGTGGTTTTGATAGGTAGATCTTGCTCTTTTTATTTGCAAATATTATTAACAATAAGGATTATGAACTGATATGATTCCCTTTTTATTTGAAAATAATATTTGCAGGGATAGTAAGAATGTTTATGTACATGGGAAGGTTGATTGAAGAGATGGTCAATCAGTTCATGCCTATAACATGGGAAGATTTCTTTAACTTATTGAGTATATATATGTGATTGAATGTTATCTTATTGAGTATGTGCATGGAGCTTGTATGAATATGTATGTGCATAAAGCTTGTATGAATATTGGTATGAACTGACTAGTAAAGGGTTGTGTATGAAGCTTGCATGTGAGTTATATTATTATGAACTAATTTCATTTGTATACCTTAATCAGACATGAGTATGTAAGAACTGAACTTGCATGTATGAAGCATAATCATATAGTAAAAGGTTGTGTATGAATCATAGTGGGTTATATTGGTATGAACTAATTTCGCTTGTATACCTTAACCAGACATGAATATGTAGTGAATGGTTGTGTATGAAGCATAGTCATATAGTGAAACATAGTCATATAGTGAAGGGTTGTGTATAAATCATAGTCATATAGTGAAGGGTTGTGTATAAAGCATAGTAAAGGGATATAAATGTTTCATTCACTTGAATAAGTATGTTGTAACTAAATTGGGTTGTGTATGAAGCATAGTCATATAGTGCAGCATAGTCATATAGTGAAGGGTTATGTATGAAGCATGGTCATATAGTGAAGGGTTGTGTATGAAGCATAGTAAAAGGATATAACTATTTCATTCACTTGAATAAGTATGTTGCAACTAAATTGGGTTGTATATGAAGTATAGTCATATAGTGAAGGGTTGTGTATGAAGTCATATATGCACAAGTTAGATAAAACAAGTTAGCTGATTATCATGATCTGGTTTCATTAACTTGAATAAGTATGCTGTAACTAAATAAAGGGTCATATATCTTCTGGTGTGACTTGAATAAGTATGCTGCAACTAAATTGGGTATGTGTATAAAGCTTACATGTGAGTTATATTGCTATGACTGATTTTGTTTGTATACCTTAGTCAGACATAAGTATGTAAGAATTGAACTTGCATGTATAAAGCATAGTCATATAGTTAAGGGTTGTGTATGAATCATAGTGGGTTGTATTAGTAGGAACTAATTTTGCTTGTATACCTTAACCAAGCATAAATATGTAGTGAAGGGTTGTGTATGAAGGGTAGTCATATAGTTGTGTATGAAGCATAGTCATATATGAAGATTAATAAAGAGATGTTGTTTCATTCACTTGAATAAGTATGTTGTAACTAAATAAAGGGTCATATATCTTCTGGTGTGACTTGAATAAGTATGCTACAACTAAATAAAGGATCATACATTTGGTTTCATTCACTTGAATAAGTATGCTGCAACTAAATAAAGGGTCACCTATCTGTTTCATTCACTTGAATAACTATGCTGTAACTAAACAAAGGCTCATATATCTTCTGGTTGACTTGAATATACATATGCAGCCCTCCTTGTATGGTATTCACACATCATGTCCCCCTTACATGCTATTCGCATATCATGCCCCCCTTACTTGCTCTTCTGTCCATCTCTTTGAGTGTTGCCTTTCGGTTCTCCTTAAAGTTCCAAATCTCCTTTACTATGTACCTTCCATTTGGATTGTACTCGTTGAAAAGCATTCAACATGGTAATGAGGTTTATGATGCCATCACCACAAGTTTTAAACCAGTGGTGACAACACCATAAACTTCATCACCATGCTCACTTTTCAATGAGTACAATCCAAGTGGAAGGTACATAGTAAATAAGATTTGGAAAAAACAATTAAGCAGCACACACTTGAAAACCAATGGGAAATTAATCTTCGACAACTGCTTAGTGCTTTCCTTCATGTCCCCCTTACATGCTCTTGAGTCCATCTCCTAGCAGTTGAATCATAATCTTCCCTGTTGCTGAGGTATTGCTCAACAACTTATTCTTACCCAAGAAATGGCTCCTCAATGAGGGGTTGTATTAGCAGTGCATATATATGCCACAGAAGCTATAAAATGCATAGACTAATTAGATCATAAACATGATTAAATGTTTATCAAATAACTAAATAAATTGTGGCAAATCTAACTGTGGTAGTGGGATAGACAGGGAGAGAAAGGAGATGTGGAAGAGAAATCATCCCCTGAGGAGCCACATTAAGATGATAGATCCTAGTCCTGAAATAAAATTGAGAATACAAAGATAGTTTGATTAGTGTATATATATATATATATATATATATATATATATATATATATATATATATGCAATATCATGTAGGGTCATATATCTTAATGAAATAAGTTGTTATTAATATTGGAGTTCTAGTTGGAACTCCAAAAGGGAGCAGATTCAAATTTGAAATACACCCCCTTCATAGGGGGTGTATTGGGGGCCTCTTATCTTGATTCCACATTGTAATATGTTTTCATCCAGAGGACATGTTAGCATCAAATATCAGAAGAATCATTATATGTAGAAAGATGAAATCAGGAAGAAAGAAAAAAATATGGATTGACAGTAATACCTTCGATGGTGATAAGCCACCCTGGGTTCTCCTGGTACAATCTGCATAGGTCCAATAAGACCAGTCTCTGAACACGTCCAAGGGACGCTATGATGTAGTGTAATTTTTCTGGGTCTGAATGTGTAGAATGTTGTAAAACTGAACGAGTGAAAAGCTTAATATTTATACCGGTTTGAGAGTGGCTAGGTGAATGGTCGTGGAAGGGGAAAGGGTAATGCGTTTAGGGTTTTGTGAAATGATGTTACTGGATTAATGACTTGCTTTTGGTTTTATAGATATTGTCACGCCCGTGCCCGCGTCGCACCATCTACTCTGCTCTGTCTTGTTCGTGAACCGTCGTTTGTTCGCCTTCCTCGTGAACCATCGTTTGTTCGCATTGCTAGGTGAACCGCCGTTTGCTCATCTGCCCGCCGTCACGGTCTCATCGGCGGTTATGGCTTCTGTTCCTTGATCCGCCGTCTAACGTCTGCCCTTGGTCCGCCGTTGCTGTCTGGTCGGTGTTCATCGTGGCTCTACCTCCGTCTTCATCGTCATGACTCTTCTGCCACCGTTCTCTTGCATTGAGGTAAGATCTTTTGGTTTCTATATAGCCTTTTACGTTCTCTTTGGATGTGTGGGATGAAATCTGAAGTGCTGAGATGTGTTGTTTTTCATTTAGATCTGGAATCTCAGGTGAACAATGGTGATGATTCAGATGCAGTGAGGGCGGAGAAGGAAAATAAGAGCTCTCTTTGATATCTGATTGAGTTGCTTATCTTTGTTTATTATCTTTTATAGAGTTTTTTTTTATTTCTCGGCATTCTGTAATAGCAAAATAAAATAGTGGAAATCTACTATATGCCTGCCGTGAGAGCTGAGAGGAGAATAGCAGTGGGGTTTGGATTAAATCTAGTCTAAAGATAAAAATGAAGTAATTTACAGATAAATTAGTTTAAAGCTCTAATCAATATTTACAAAAATGTAAACTTACATTATTTAGAAGATGGAAATAGGTTAGCACAAATAATGAATGGTTAATATAAATGTACAATATGATGTTAGTACATGATTATATATACAACTGTAAATATAAGAGGTTGTAATTAATATGTAAGGTTAGTAAGACTATTAAATGGTTAGCAGTAGATATTTAAAGTGCAACAAATAAACAATATGTATTTAAAAGAGCTGAGAACTAATAGATCTTTATTCAAAGTTTACAAAATCAGTTCATTTCAAAAGCAGAATAGATGCTCTTAATCATTGTTTTTATAAACTAAGAATAAAGACCCTTAGCTTAAAGCTTTGAAGGAGAAGAATTAATTTATATTGAATTTTGATGAATACAAAATTTTCACTCTTTGGGTACTCTCAAATTTGAAACTATTACAAGGATTTCTGCTTAGAAACAATTCTAAAAACTTGATTTGAGTATGGGTATGGCTGCATCAGCATTGCTCCTTTTGTCTCTTTTGTCTTGAAATTGAAATTTCTGCATAATTTTGTCCTTAGTTTTCAGATTTTTCATGTGACTTTGTCTCTTTAGTCTTGGGAGATGACTTTTGCTTCTCAATAAGGTTTTTGTATCTTGTGTCTTGAGAGTAGTTTTCTTTTTTGGATAGAGAACCACAATGCTGCCCACTTCTTCAATTTGTCCAGAAATTTCAAATTTGAATTTGGGTTCTTGCTTGGGAATTATTTTCAGGATTTGAGGCTTGATTAGGAGTTGGGTTAGGAATATTGAGAGGCTTAATTTTACCTACAAAACAAAGAGATGTATAGATTAGTTTTGTAAAATGCAAATTTTATTTCTTAATAAAAGCATCCTATTTTTATTTTTTCTTTTATTATTTTTTATAATTTATTTTCTAAATATTAATCCATTCATCATTAATTGGTTCTAAGAATAAATTATGTTGTAAATATGACTTTATATAAAAAATTATCTTTAATAGACAATCTTTTAACAAAAATTATATCTAAAATCATATCTATTTCTTGAACATAAATTATAAAATGAATGAGTTAAATTCATGATATTAACTTAACTATTAAACAAAAATTGAGTTTAACTAACAATTTGAAATATAACCATTGCAAAATTATATTCACAAATAATACATTACATCTCATATATAATTTATAGCAAGATGGAGGATACTTTTATTCCAAAGAATTATATCTTGAATGTGACTTGGTACTTATATTGAGATATAACAAATTGGTATACAAAAATCTCATTTCTCGGATAAATCATACGTGGGAATAAAATGTTTTATTTACAATATAATTTATGACCTTGTCAAAATTTCAAATATTATCAGTTAAAGCATAAAAATGTCCTCGATAAAAATGGGTATCTACAGCTGCCCCCCTTTGTATATCTCCATTGGAAATGGAGTATACAAAGTACAAATAGATAACCATTTTTGCACTTTATTGAGCGAAAAAGTAAAAACTTGAAAACAATGAAAGGTTTAGTAAAACTCCCTGAATGTTTAGATCAATCTGTGCTGATCTGACTTGAGTCGTGTTGATTTGATTTTGGTTTGTGAATGTTTAGAGCGGCTCCCCGCAACCGATATGTGAGTGTTTAGAGCGGATCTCCGCAACTTGCGTATGAGTGTTTAGAGCGGCTCCCTGCAACTTGTGTGTGAGTATTTAGAGCGGCTCCCCGCAACCGATATGGAGTATTTAGAGCGGCTCCCCGTAACTTGTGTGTGAGTTTTTAGAGCGGCTCCCCGCAACTTGTATATGAGTATTTAGAGCGGCTCCCCGCAACTTGTGTATGAGTGTTTAGAGCGGATCCCCGCAACTTGATATGTGATTGTTCATCTTACAATTTGAATGACTTGAGACTATTCATCCTACAGTTTTGAATGACTTGAGACTGTTCATCCTACAGTTTTGAATGACTTGAGACTGTTCACCCTACAGTTTTGAATGGCTCTGAGACTGGGCATTCTCCAGTTTTGAATGGCTCTGAGACTGGGCATTCTCCAGTTTGAATGGCTCTGTGACTGGACATTCTCCAGTTTTGAATGGCTCTGAGACTGGGCATTCTCCAGTTTGAATGACCTTTAACGGGCATCCTCCGTTTGTTTTGGATGACTTGAGACTGTTCACCCTACAGTTTTGAATGGCTCTGAGACTGGGCATTCTCCAGTTTGAATGACATTTAGGGGCATCCTCCGTTGGTTTTGGATGACTTGAGACTGTTCACCCTACAGTTTTGAATGGCTCTGAGACTGGGCATTCTCCAGTTTGAATGACGTTTACGGGCATTCTCCGCTGGTTTTGGATGACTTGAGACTGTTCACCCTACAGTTTTGAATGGCTCTGAGACTGGGCATTCTCCAGTTTCAATGACGTTTACGGGCATCCTCCGTTGGTTTTGGATGACTTGTACGGGTATCCTCCATTGGTTTTGAATGACTTTTATGGGCATCCTCCGTTGTTTTGAATGACGTTTACGGGCATCCTCCGTTTGTTTTGAACGACTTTTACGGGCATCATCCGTTGGTTTTGAATGATTTGCAGACTTTTCTGCCATTGAAGTTAAAGTGATGTGAATAGGCGATTCTCCAAACGGACATTCCCTATCCACCCTTCGCATTTGCTCTTGATTTTTTTTCAAATTTGGTTGGTACGATACTGTTGATCGCTCGCCAGGCTTTTATTGATTTCCTGCAAAATAACTCGGTGGCTATGCAGGACAAAATGTATTTACACACATGAAATACACATGTAATGTTTATGCTTATGAATGCATTCTTTTAATGATGTGTAATGTGATGTGTCTTGCGACTCTAATTTCATTGAGAACATTCACAAATGAACTTTTGAGAAAATTGGAGCTTTCAGTGCAGAAAAGGGTTTCATGATTTTTTATGTGGTTTAAAAACCTTTATTGAAAACACCATGAAAGATGTTATGTATTGTTGATAATGGCTTTCTTGTCTGTTTGGCTCATTCAAAATGCATAATCTAAGAGAGATCATCTCTACTCCTTGGGGATCTTGACTTCATCTGGATAAAGGCCTCGATTTCTTTGATTTATTCTCGAGTTTGTTCCTCTGACTTCTTGTTGTCTTCGAGGATGATCTGAATCTCCATGCTCTTGAAGATTATGGTTCTTTATAACATGTGTATTGAACCATTTTATCTCTTTGTTCGTATCATGGGAAGGTATGATGCCCCCAATGCTTTTGTTTCAACTTCGGCACTACTGGTACCTTCATTTGATGGATCCGGTGCTAAGAAAATTAGCCATGTTGCCCCCTGGCAAGATTCCAGATGAAGAATGATTTGAAGTGATGCATCAATGTCCCATTCCTGTGAGAGACTATGGTTCTAGAAAAGTCAAACATTCGTTTCACATATTTTTCAGGATCATGACTCTTTAACAAATGCATAAAATCATTTCCAAAGTAAGGTTTATGAGGAAAAGATGAATGTTGGTATTATGTTTTTCATTTTAGTCTTTTCTTTTCTTTTATTTTTTTGGGAGAGTGGTTTAGATAATGAAACCATAAAAAAATTCAAATGATCAAGAAGATTCCATTGCTCCACGTGTCTTGACGTGATATTCTCGCCTTTATTGGTGACATCGTCTCGGTTGCCCCCAACTCATATTCTGTCTTGTTGATGAAATCACTGGATCGTATTGGTGGCATTTCTGTGATTGCCCCCAACTTTGCTTTTTCATAACTATCAACTCGTATCAGTTCAAACGCGAACGAGTTTATGTTGATGTTACGGAGATCAACCTTGTTGCCCCCAACGCTTTTGATATTTTGCTTGTTGAAGTCTTTCCACAGATTCTTGAGGTTTTTTCCTTTTTCTTTTTTCATTTTTTTTCAGACTCTTGTTTGAATAATGAGACAAGCTACCTTTGATCGTCTAATGAGAAGATGTTGCTTGTCACAACTCCTTATATATGCTTGAATCATAGCTCCCTATTCTGGGTAGATTATCCAGACCAAGTCAAATTTGAAATGCAAATTGTCATATGCATAATTTTCTTATTCCTTTCTGCTAATATAGACTAACATCATGACTAAGGATCGAAAGGTCTTTTTAGGTTTCAAAGGTTGAAGGTAATAATGTTGGAAAAGGTTTAGATGAATAGAGTAAACCAATTGATTTTGAGAATTCCTTGTCTATCACGAGGAAACTACTATCTTGGACGGTTGTTTTTTTTTCAATCGGTTTTCAATGACACACGATTGATTTTTATCGTTTGCCTTTCCTTTTGCCTAAATTTCCTTTTGAGAATGTTAATCTAGCAGGCATTTTTTCTTTTATTTGCCCTAACTTTTGCCTAGATCGCCCTTGCGGGTTTTCAATCTAGCGGGCTCTTTTTCTTTAAAAGATTTCAGCGGCCTTATTCATCTGTTGTAGTGGCTTCAAATGTTCTTTAGATTTGACAAATTGAAGGAACACTGACGCTTTATTGAATTTTGATCATTCTTTAATCAATTGGTTTCCTTTTTATGGAAAAGGGAAAATTGGCGATATGAAAGAAAATGTTTACGGCTCAAAGGGGTGAACAAAGGAGTATATTGAAAAATGTGGGTTAAAGGCTGAATGTACGATCCAAAGAAGGCCTTAATCATTTCCTTAATCATGAGCAGTCTGATATTTCGCTTCGAGGAATAATCAAATGAGTTTTAAATTTTGACTTAATCAAGATAATTGTCCTAGAAAATGATAGATTGATTACGAGACATCTATCATGTGGTCTTCATTGATCTCATTGATGATAGGATCAAACTTCTATTTCTTTTCTTTTTTCTTTTTTCTTTTTTCTTTTTTCTTTTTTCTTTTTTCCATTTTTTTGTTTTTTTTCAAACCTCAACTCAAGCATCTCCCAAGTGCGTGAAGGTCAATGGAAATTCTACCTTGATCATTATCACTTTTCAAAATGGTTCCGTTACCTATTGATGAACGATAGTGAATGGAAGGAAGGATTTAATATGAGGTATGAATATAATGAAAATGATAACATGCATTTTATTAAACAATTATGATCCTGATGATATTTGACATGAATATCCGCCTTCTGTAAATCTTGGGAAAAATTTGAGAGAATGTTCTGTAATACATCCCTCGTTCAATCAAAGTTCAACTTTCTTGAAAGTCCAATAACTCGCGAATGGTATGTGCATCTAACATTTAGGATTATACTGCTTCGAACAAGGTGGTCGTAGAGGTTTAGAACGTGCTGATAATTCTGAAGCAACTTATTGAATAATTTTGCGTGAGGCATCAAAGTAAGGTCCCCCGACTTTTTTCTTTTTTTTTCATGATCTCTATTTATCGTTTTTTTCTTTTTGCTTTTTTTTGTTGGATTATTTCTTGAATAAGCCAAACAGACAAATTTTTAAAATGTGTTTTTTTTTAAATTTTTGTTTTCGTTTTAGAAAAAACAATGCAAATGCATGCGATGTTGAAAGCTTTTTTTTTTAAGGTCCCTAGAATTTTTCTCTCGTTAAAACGAAGAATGAAATGTAATATATGAAATGCATGTTGTGTGAAACTAGGTCACATTTGACCATGTCATGTATGAAAATGTATGAAAAAATCATTATAAAAGCTTATGCATGATAATGAATGACACAGACTGACATGTGAAAAGGAGACCGCACAACTACAGTGACGTACGGACTCAAAGCAATCATTATAATATTGAATGATTGTATTCATGATATGGATGATTAACACGAGAGTGTTTACATATGCATGGTGACACAAATCACGATACATGATGTCATGTAGCCTAGACGTACGTTGACATAATGATATGACATGCGACAAGAATGTACAACATGGAAGATGATATGAAATGGGAAGACGTATCTTGCGTAATGGAGTGCGTAAGAATACATCACTAACACATATGGTGGACACACACATACTGATGACATAATATAATGTATGTAATGACGTGATGTGATGTTATCAAAATATAATCTCACTAGGCAAGAAATGCTTTCTTAGACACTCTTCGTACATAGTATCGAAACAAAATATAAATATAAATATTCGATAATAGTCTCTTTCTTCAAGCACATTCATCGTGTTATGTTATCCCATTGATGAGTTAATCAATCTATTTTGATACCTATTTTCAAGATCAACTTTTTTATTGTTGTTTTTTTATTCAAGATTTCTATTATGCTCGAAGAAGATGCCATGAGAAACTATTGAATATCCATATTTATATATTTATTCGATAATGGGTATAAGAGAGAAAACAAAGCATTAGTGCCAAGAAATCATATTCCATTTTAAAGCTTTTTATTTTTATTTTTATTTTTTAGTCACGAATAAATGACAAATCTTTCCATTTAAATTATGATTATTTATAACAACTGAATTATCCTTAGAAGGTCCATCCCATTTCTCATAATATCTTTGGACAAAAGATGAATCATTTTTGGCATCTAAAAAGTGATTTATTTCATGCTTAAAACAATGTCTTCAATCAAATAGGTATTCTTTAACATCCTAGACATTTTAAGGATAAGTCCGTTATTATTTTCATAATCTTTCATGGAAAAATCAAGTTATGGTAGACGTCGACACAAGAACAAACAATTAGGTATAATCATATATAGACATGTAAATCAAATCACACCAATCAATTTTTATATTATGATGTAAATCCTATAGGGTTAACCTGCACAAAAGGGCTAGCTTCTATTGGGTAGCTTTTGGATCTATTTCTAAAGGTACAAAAGTCATGGTTCGGGTCACAAATCCTTAACCCCATCATTGCTGAATAGGGAAGTCCAATTTGAGTTGAGTCGTTTCAGGACCCCAACCTCGGTGTTCCCGAGAGGACAGTCCGTACTTTGCCTCGTCCTAGATCCTAGAAAAGGGTAAGATCATATACATGACCTTTGAGTGCAAGTGTGATAGTGTGGCTTGAATGATATGTCCAGAAAATAACATTTAATCAAAGCAATAACATATATAATAGTGAACACGTGGTACAAGCATATAGAAATACGTACACAGCCAGGAAATCAAAATCCCCAGCAGAGTCGCCAGCTGTCGCGCCCGTGCCCGCGTCGCACCATCTACTCTGCTCTGTCTTGTTCGTGAACCGTCGTTTGTTCGCCTTCCTCGTGAACCATCGTTTGTTCGCATTGCTAGGTGAACCACCGTTTGCTCATCTGCCCGTCGTCACGGTCTCATCGGCGGTTATGGCTTCTGTTCCTTGATCCGCCGTCTAACGTCTGCCCTTGGTCCGCCGTTGCTGTCTGGTCGGTGTTCATCGTGGCTCTACCTTCGTCTTCATCGTCATGACTCTTCCGCCACCGTTCTCTTACATTGAGGTAAGATCTTTTGGTTTCTATATAGCCTTTTACGTTCTCTTTGGATGTGTGGGATGAAATCTGAAGTGCTGAGATGTGTTGTTTTTCATTTAGATCTGGAATCTCAGGTGAACAATGGTGATGATTCAGATGCAGTGAGGGAGGAGAAGGAAAATAAGAGCTCTCTTTGATATCTGATTGAGTTGCTTATCTTTGTTTATTATCTTTTATAGAGTTTTTTTTATTTCTCGGCATTCTGTAACAGCAAAATAAAATAGTGGAAATCTACTATATGCCTGCCGTGAGAGCTGAGAGGAGAATAGCAGTGGGGTTTGGATTAAATCTAGTCTAAAGATAAAAATGAAGTAATTTACAGATAAATTAGTTTAAAGCTCTAATCAATATTTACAAAAATGTAAACTTACATTATTTAGAAGATGGAAATAGGTTAGCACAAATAATGAATGGTTAATATAAATGTACAATATGATGTTAGTACAGGATTATATATACAACTGTAAATATAAGAGGTTGTAATTAATATGTAAGGTTAGTAAGACTATTAAATGGTTAGCAGTAGATATTTAAAGTGCAACAAATAAACAATATGTATTTAAAAGAGCTGAGAACTAATAGATCTTTATTCAAAGTTTACAAAATCAGTTCATTTCAAAAGCAGAATAGATGCTCTTAATCACTGTTTTTATAAACTAAGAATAAAGACCCTTAGCTTAAAGCTTTGAAGATCAAAAGGAGAAGAATTAATTTATATTGAATTTTGATGAATACAAAATTTTCACTCTTTGGGTACTCTCAAATTTGAAACTATTACAAGGATTTCTGCTTAGAAACAATTCTGAAAAATTGCTCTCTAAATGGCTTCCAATCCCTCTCCCCAAAATTGGCCTCCCCTTTGTTTAAAAATTGGCCTCCCTTTCTGAAAATTTGGCCCCCCTTTTTGAGCAAAAGAGAGCTCTATTTATAGCTTGATTTGAGTATGGGTATGGCTGCATCAGCATTGCTCCTTTTGTCTCTTTTGTCTTGAAATTGAAATTTCTGCATAATTTTGTCCTTAGTTTTCAGATTTTTCATGTGACTTTGTCTCTTTAGTCTTGGGAGATGACTTTTGCTTCCCAATAAGGTTTTTGTATCTTGTGTCTTGAGAGTAGTTTTCTTTTTTGGATAGAGAACCACAATGCTGCCCACTTCTTCAATTTGTCCAGAAATTTCAAATTTGAATTTTGGGTTCTTGCTTGGGAATTATTTTCAGGATTTGAGGCTTGATTAGGAGTTGGGTTAGGAATATTGAGAGGCTTAATTTTACCTACAAAACAAAGAGATGTATAGATTAGTTTTGTAAAATGCAAATTTTATTTCTTAATAAAAGCATCCTATTTTTATTTTTTCTTTTATTATTTTTTATAATTTATTTTCTAAATATTAATCCATTCATCATTAATTGGTTCTAAGAATAAATTATGTTGTAAATATGACTTTATGTAAAAAATTATCTTTAATAGACAATCTTTTAACAAAAATTATATCTAAAATCATATCTATTTCTTGAACATTAATTATAAAATGAATGAGTTAAATTCATGATATTAACTTAACTATTAAACAAAAATTGAGTTTAACTAACAATTTGAAATATAACCATTGCAAAATTATATTCACAAATAATACATTACATCTCATATATAATTTATAGCAAGATGGAGGATACTTTTATTCCAAAGAATTATATCTTGAATGTGACTTGGTACTTATATTGAGATATAACAAATTGGTATACAAAAATCTCATTTCTCGGATAAATCATACGTGGGAATACAATGTTTTATTTACAATATAATTTATGACCTTGTCAAAATTTCAAATATTATCAGTTAAAGCATAAAAATGTCCCGGATAAAAATGGGTATCTACAGATATCAAGACTTCGGGATTATATGCCTAATAATTACTTTAAGATATGCAGATACATCAAGATTGATTTTGTTTCCCATTGGATATGTATTGCTTATTTTTTTGATATTACATTTAGAAATTTATTTGTACAAATGTAAACAGATTATGAGCATTGGTCTCCAATTAATTTAAAACCATTGATATACAGAATTTTATGTTCATTTGAATATCTTTCATTATTCAGGTAAAAACAAGAAATTCATTCGAAGATGAAAGCAAAGAGTCACATTTAATTAAAAAAATGTCATCTAAACAACAATAGCAAGACACAAAAATAAACGAATCTGTCATCTGAAAACAAATCCATTGATATGATTGATTAAGACCTATGCCATCTGAAACAAGCTACAACGACTGAAATTATTATACAAACTGTCATCGTAAATACCAATATACCAATTTCCCATATATCTCATTGGTGTTTTTAATTATTAGGATGTCATGCAATGACCCTATAGGTGACGGTAATAATAAAAAAGCTATCATCGTAACACGCATAATATGACAGCCTACAAATAGGCTTATGTCATGTGAAGTGCCTTCATATGACAGAACCCAATCGACATCTGAACATCCATCAGATGTTTGCGAGCGCCGTGACATTTTTATTTCTTGCGGGACAACGGTTTTAAACCATCATCTGAAGGGCTTTTCGGCGTAGTGTGTCAATGTCCTAGATGTGGTATTAAATAATACTCTCAATATGAATCTCATTGCCCTTTTTCCATTTGGATGAATTCAAAACGGTTTATATTTTAGATGGCCCCGGATAAATCCTTTGGACTCGATGGGCTTAGCTCGAGTTTCTTTCAACATTTTTGGAGTTTTATTGGTATGGATGTGTTCTCAACACGTGTGGGGTGGCTTAGTCAAATTGAATTACCTACTAACCTTAATGATACAATTATAGTACTTATACTGAAGTGTGAGCCCCCAAAATCAATGAAGGACCTAAGACCAATATCCCTTTGTAATGTGCTATATAAGCTTATTTCCAAGGTCTTAGTGAATAGGTTGAAAGCCATTTTACCGACTATAATTAGTGAGAGACAAATTGACTTTGTGCTAGGGCGATCCATTATTGACAGTGTCCAATTTGCTTTTGAATCCCTAGATACTATGAAACGTAATATTACGAGACAGACAACGCATGTTGCTTTAAAGATAGATATAAGTAAAGCATATGACATGGTTGATTGGGGCTTTCTGGAAGCAGTGCTTACCATTATGGGCTTTCATGTCACGTGGATTAAATGGATTATGATGTGTGTGACTACTGTTTCATATTTGGTATCGGTTAATGGGGATTTGATTGGGCCCATTCAGCCAAGTAGAGGTTTGAGACAAAGGGACCCACTTTTTCCTTATTTATTCATTTTCTGTGCTAAAGTTTTATCCAAATGATGTACAAGGAAGAGGCTGATAATCTAATCCATGGATGTAAGGTTTGTCGAGGGGCTCCTTTAGTATCCCATTTATTTTTCACTGATGACAGTTTCTTATGTTTTGGTGCCTCTATGGATGAAACAAAGATAATGGTGGATATTCTAAAGGAATATTGACAAGCGTCAGGTCAGGCTATTAACCTGAACAAGTTAGGGATTTTCTTCAGTACGAATGTTCGAGCCGAACTCATGGCATGTAAGTGATGTACTACATGTATTGGATACTGGCGGATATTTAGGATTACCTTCACTTATTGGCAGGTCCAAGCGAAATATTTTTCTGTTCCTGATTGATAGGCTACGAAAGCGATTCAATAGTTGGGGATTTCAGTTTTTGTCTAATACAGGGAAGGAAGTGCTTCTTAAATCGGTGGCCCATGCTTTTTCCACTTTCTATATGAGTACCTTTCTGTTACCTGTTTCTATTTGTGAGGATTTGCAAAAAATGATGAACTCCTTCTAGTGGGCTTCGAAGGCGGATGAGGGGAAGAATATTCATTGGTTTAATTGGACAATGATAACCTAATAAAGTATGACTAACTCTAAAGAGCAAGTGGACTCTATCATTCCTAAGAATGGTATCGATCCCTCAGAGACTAGGTTCCAATTCCCTACTCGACTAAAGTTCTTTGTTTACTAAGGAATAGTAAAGTTGATTGAATTATTATGTAATCTAAGACTAAGAATAATTAAAAGCAAAGATTTATATTGGTTTATCTAATGAATGAGTGAAACGCTAAGATGTAGGATCCCTGTGTCTAACTCCTATGATATTTAACTAAGTAGTGTTGCAATAAAGACATAAACTACAGACGGTAGCTTTCCTTAAAAAGATAATAATCCCAACCTAATTACTAACTCTATTCCTAATTATTTAGGTCGATGCTTGGTTAGGCAAAATCCCTAAGTTACTAAGAAGCATGAATTCTGGTGAAAGTTAAAGCTAAGTCGTAACTTAGACTACAAAGTCGCACTATCCGGTTAAGGTATATGTAAAGCTAGGTTACTCGGTTGAATTGTTTACTTGATTAGGTTTCACAATTCAACCCCTTTTGCTAATTACTTGTTTAGGTTTCTTAGCATAAGATGAGTAAAGAATCCTAACTAAATCTTTCGTTTAATACTTTTTACAACACACTTTAAACAATAGTTAAATAAACCATACTCGTTAACCACGGTTCACCATAATCTTAGCCAAAGGTGATTTAGCTCATGTCTGAGCTAAAACACAGAATGGGGGAAAGATGTATACATGATGATCCCATGTTTATCGATTACGTTATTAAAATTCAAGATGGATAATGAAATATGAGATGAAAAGAATTGAATTCAATAAGTAAATAATGAACAAAGAGTGAAGACAAACCAATATCGATATCTTACAACTAAGGAATGAATGTACCTTGGTTAATTGTACAAAATTCGAATCTGAACTTACTTGAAAGTAAAAATGAACTAAAATTGTAAAATATAGCTAAACTGAACTAATGCTAAAAACTGAATAATCAACTACATAACATAGGCCTCGATTTACAGTGCTTTGATTCCTCTCCCTGGCCTATTTTGGCATTCTTTCCACATTAGAGTCGGATTATGAAGATTGAGATTGATTCGAAATGGAACACCCGAGTAAGAGTTGAAGTAGGAATATATCTGCAACTCGGTGTTGCTCGTCGAGTAGAAGCTTGCCTTACTCGTCGAGTAACATGTCTAATTCGTGCCTGTGAGTGTTGACTTTGTGCCTTTGTCTTGCACTGGTTAACTACTCGTTTGGTGAGAAATCTCGACGAGCAATGAGGTTACTCGCCAAACATCATGTAGCCTTGGTCTTTTTTTGCTCTATTTCACTCTGTTTCTTGCTCGATTGTTCCTGAAACAATTCAAAACATACATCAGACAAATAATAGAGAGAAGACGCCATAAACCAGGGTATAAAGGTGATAAAAGCACATAAATGAGGCCTAAACTATACCTAAGACTCTATATAATATGGTGCTAACAGACGTCAATGTGTAAAGGCAAAGAGCAAAGAGGTATTGGTTTTCATGATTTATATCAGTTTAATCTCTCTCTTTTAGGCAAGCAATAATGGAAGTTGGTATCAAATCTTCATACGTTGGTTAGTCGGATCTTTAAAGCGAGGTATTATTCCCGAGGCACTTTTGTTTCTTCAAGTTTGGGCACTAATCCTAGCATGATTTGGAGGGGTGTGTGGAGTTCAATATCTGTTGAGAAGCTTGGTTTGAGATGGAGAATAGGCAATGGAAAAACTATACAGGTTTGGCAGGACCCGTGGATACCAGGTAACCCTCAGTTTATAATTACATCACCATGTATCGACAGCTATAAGGATGGAGTGGTTGATGAGTACTTTGTACATGGCACTCGAGTTTAGGATAGATGAAAGCTTGAAGTTATGACATTTGTGGCAGATACCCAACACATTTGTAATATGCATATGCCGAGCGGAGATAGACCAGACTCATTAATATGGAATTTCATAAGGAATGGCCTATATTCATCCAAATCTAGGTATAGGATGATGGAACAGGGACTGAAGATGGACAACCGAGTCTGGGTTGGAAAAAGCCATGGCAGCTGAAGCTACCTCCCAAAATTATCCATTTTCTCTAGAAAGTGGGATCTTAATGTTTACCATTGCGAACTCGGTTAGCTCAATGACATATTAGGGTGCTTAATCTGTAATATGGTAGTGAGACTGGAATGCATCTGTTCTCGGACTGCTGCTATGCGACGGAATGCTAGCTTGAGTCAGTGTTATCATCGTAATTTATAGCATTTTTAGTATTTAATTACTAGTTATTTTTTACCATTTTAATAAATTTTAATAATGGTTTTTGTTTATTTTCTTCATTTTATGTATCTAAGCCACTTTGTGTGTTTTTAGGCACTTTCGCAAGGTTTTCGACACAAATAACCAAGTCGGGACTTAAGACGACAACTCGGGAGTAAAAAGGACTAGAAGAAAGGAGTTTTAGTGACACCCAGCGTGCACCTCGTCGCGGCTAGGTGCTGTAAGATAAAAGTCCAATTGTTCACACTATGATAGATTTGACATATTTTCGTATTTTCAACTTATCTCCCTCATACAGACTCGGATTGAGGCGATTCAAAATGCGTTGGAAATATAAGAGAAAGATGAACAAATGAATATAATAATCATATCCAAATTCCAAGTGTATCAGGCCCAAAAAATTATCCAAAGTTGATGAACATGTTGAAGCCTGTGATTCCTTTCCCACCTTTACACATTTCAACTCCTAAATTGCCAAATGTTGAAACACCTTTCCACATGATCTTGATTTGACAAAATTATTCCCATGATTAAAACAATTAAATTTAAGTGCTTTGATTTAATTGTACTAATGTGTTTGTTCAATGTTGAGTAAGTTAACTAACGAGAACAGGAACTGAAAGTCTATAAAAGAAAGACAGAACAAAGTCAGCATAAGCAAGTCACACAGCAGACGCTGAGTAAGAATGCAACTCAGCTTTAAGAAAAGAAATGTCTTCTTCAGAAAAGCTTGAAGGCGAAGCCACTGAGTCAAGCTGAGTAATAATCAAGTCAGCATCAATGATCCATCAACTTGCAAGACAAGATTTGAAAAATGTCTGAAACAAATCAGAAGCCTCGAAAATCCATCTTAAGGACCTTTTCGAGATGCATGGACCATTTGACTTTTGGCTAGAAGACAAACCTGGCGCAAGAAGACAAATCTGACACAAGAAGACGAATCTGGCAAACCTGGCGTCTGGTAAAAACAGAAGACAGGATTGGCCTGCAGCTCTGGAAGCTGACCACGTGATGACGAAGAAGACCGTTGTTCCCACAACGGCTATGTCGGGATTCAAATCATTGAAGCCTAAAGATTGCTATAAATAGGCCAAATCATCACTTGGATCAGAGTACATACAAGAGAGATACATACAGACAAGTAAAATCTTCACTAAGTGATAATCCAAAATAGAAGCTGTCTGAAAAGAAAAAGCAAGCTCTTACACCAAATTCCAATCATTGTGTAAAAGTCTAGATTGATTCTGTCATCTAAAGTGTTCTTTGTTGTATTAAGAACAATTTCTTATCATTTGTAAAAGGTTAGAAGAGTGATTATAGCCTAAGTTTATATAAGGGTCAAATTGAGTGTTTATAGGTCAAATAAGAAAATCGAATGACATTATAGATTTATTGACTTTTATGTATATAAGGATATCATTTGGAGTTTGTAAAAACGTTGATTATCGTAATTTAGGTACTATATATTCATTGACTATATAGTTTGGAGAAATGATTGAAGTTTATTTGGTAGGATTAATGGTGGTGAATATAAAAAAAATAGCATAGTAGTTCAATTGAATTTAAGAAAATAAATGGAAAGTTATGAGTGATATGGATATTGAGATTTTATAAAAAAGAGTCTTATTGATAGGAAAATTGTATTATAATAATAAGGTTTATATTTGATTGATGATGATGATTGAATATTATAATATAAATCATGATTGGGGTGAAAAATTATCGATATAAGTATTATTATCATGATGAAGTAAGATTATGTATTGATGCAATTTATTGATTCGGATTATGTGAAGTTTAAGAAAAATATAATATCATACATATTAGCGGTTCAAAAGTGACTTTTTAGAAGTCTATAGAACTTGGAGATAGGTGAAATATATTTGATATATGCAATGGATGAAATCAATTCTGATTTAAATCTACTAAAGTGAGATTTGGTTTAATACTAGGAAGATATGAATATAAAATGTATCATATTATATTGAATAAATGATATTTGAAGTTTTATGGTGGATTTATTGGGTGATGGAATTAACTAGATTGAAGTTTAGAGTTACTAATTGTTATATAATGATTGTTACAAAGATATCGATATTGATAAACGATGAAGTTAATGGAATGAAACATTTGAATTTGTGGTCTCATGATGATTATGATGAATCTTAGTGATTTGAAATAACTTCGTGATCTTGAAAACAGTTTCGGAAGAAAATTAAGATAGATTGGAGAATATGAATTTCGAGGACAAAATTCTTTAAGGTGGGGAGAATTGTCACATCCGTGTCCCTAATTTTAGTTATTATACCCTAATATTATGTTACATTATATTTATTTATTGATTGGAGAGTTAATTGGGTATTATGGATATAGTGGGAGGCCAATTTCATACTTTAAGTGTAAAATTAAAAGTTTAGGGTAAGTTTTAAAAGAAGTTAAAGTTTAGAGGGGCAAAAATGGATATTTTCCCTTATTGGGAAACAAAAATCACACAAAACTAGACATGTATATTTGTGATTTTGCCCAGCAATTTTCGAGCTCCATTCCCCTTATGTTCATATTCATCTCTCATTTCTTCTTTATACATTCAAAATCACCAAGGTTTGATCATATCCTGATATCTAGAAATTGAACCGTCGGATCGAGCTGATTTTTTTACGGTAGGTTCTAAACATCCTAATACACATTGTGGTCGGTGTGATTTGAATTTTGAGATTTGTAGCTTGGGTTCGACTTGGGCAGATTAGAGGGATAAATTTGAGGTTTAATGTATTATTTCTCTCAATTATGGCTAAAGTAAGTAACTATCAACTACCCTTTTGAGTTTTTATGTATATATATGTATATATAACTCTATATTTTCCAGAAAATTGAATTTTTGTGGTGATTTTTGACATGCATTTGATTAATTGGAGTTTTTATGAATTAGTTTTTTAACATGAGCTTAAAGTTAAGTTCAAGTAATTATATATGTATTTGCATGTCAATTTCAACCTATAATATATGTTTATGTATACATGATTTGAGTTTGGTTTTGATGAACTTAGTATATTTGATTAATATTTGTGTAAGATTTGATATTTTGAAGAGTAAATGAGTGGTTTTCTATAAATTTATTTCTCAAAGTAAATTTGAGTTTTAATTAAAGGTTGTTAAAATATTAATTTTGATGAAATTATGATTTATTGAAATAAAGTCTATATATGATGATTTATGTGTTATTCTTAAGAAATTGAAGTTTTTTTTAACTGAAAATTGGGACGCACAGGCAGTCCGGACATCCCAACTAGGTTGGCACCCCCGGCTCAGCCTGCAACCCTGATATTATTAAGAAAAAAGAAAGAAGAATACAGAGGCAGGAGAAAGAATGAAAAAATAGAAAAGAAAAACATAAGATTACAGAAAACGAACGTGAGCTACGTTACATAAATCATCAAAGGCAAATCCTTGACAATGAGGCGGAGCAGAGGACCACCATAATGCGGAATCAGCAGATTGTCCGATGCTTGCAAGTCGATCCACCGCTTGATTACCTTCACGAAAAATATGGGATGCCCTCCAGTTCATTTTCGAGAGCTTTTGAAGACAGAGATGCCATATTTTCCTGATTCGCCAGGGCACTTCAGAGGACATATTATTGATGAGGTTAACTGCGTATGTGGAATCCGATTCAATCCACAGGCTTCTCCAATTTCTATTCCAGGCCTCATCGACAGCCTTGATGATGGCGTGCAGTTCAGCAATATGCGCGGGGCAATTCTGCAAGGGAGATGCAAAACAACCAATAACGAAGCCTCTACTGTTTCTGAATATTCCTCCAATACCCGCACTCCCATTGTGGCTCGAGGCACCATCCGTATTAATCTTATACCAGTTAGCCGGTGGGGGCAACCAGCGGACAATTTTAAAGTTTGGTGCAGGATGGGGCCGTGATCGAGCAACGGAGTTTGCAGCGCATTCATTAATTAGATGCAGCAGCTTGTAATGAATCATTTGGATTGAGGGGAGCTCTTCATTGAAGATTGCATTGTTCCTAACAAACCAGATAAACCACACACAAGTGACAACAGAAAAGAGCCATCGCTGTCTGCGATTTTTGCTAGTTTGAGCACAACTGATCTGATAGCAGAAATCATTCAAGGAAAACAGCGGGCACCTTACCATGTTATCGCAGCAAATGAGCCTCCATAGGCTTGCGGAGATCCTGCAATTCAAAAACAGATGTTCTGTGCTCTCTTCATTTTCTTTGTAAAGAACGCAGCGTTGAGCCATAGAGATTCCGCGGGCTTGAAGTTTGCTCTGAACCGCTAGCTTGTCGTGGATTAATAGCCAGCAAGTGAAGGCCCTTCGCGGGGGGATGAACGAATTCCAGATCAATTTTCTCCAATTAACCGGCTCTCCTTGCAGCATATCAATATACACTTCCTTGACAGATAGGTTCCCAGAATCCGCAGGCTGCCAGATGCAACGGTCAATGACATCAAAGCTATCAACCCTCTTGATATTATCTTGAATATGCATTGGAAGGGTACCGATATCAATCCAGGTTCCATTGTCCCTGCATTCATGCAAAGGTTTATAGAGATTCGATTGCAGCTTCCTTGGAATATTCATCTGATCTGCTACCGAGGGAACAATCCATCTCGCTGTCCAGAAATTCAGATTGGACCCCTCCCCAAACCACCAAACTGAATTATTTCTGACATTTTCATACATAAATTTCAGGGAGGACCAGATGGAAGAGCTGTTAATGAGGGCTTTTGCTAAACCAGAGCTGTCCAAGAACCTGCTTCTAAGCAGAGAAAGAGTGAAGCCCTTACTTTGCAGAATTCCCCAGCAAAATTTAGCAATTAGTGCCAGATTGAACCGCTTGAGATCTTTTATGCCCAGCCCCCCGTCTCCAGTGGGTAGGCAACAAACCCGCCAGGGAACAGTGATGAACTTCCGTTTGTCACGATCTCCAGTCCATAGGAAGTTGCGAATGGCTTTGTTTATTCTCTTAATTAAGCCACTGGGCCACTTGTAGATCATGAACGAGTGTACCAGGGCACCTGTTAAAGAGGATTTGACGAGAGTGAGCCTTCCTGCAACTGAAAGAGATTGGCCTCTCCAAGCACTAAACTTGCTAAGAAATTTATCCATGAGCTGATGTAGGTAACGGGCTCTGGGAGCTCCTTGGAACAGCGGAACTCCAAGATAAGTGATGGGAAGGGACGCAATTTTGATGCCTAGAGCGTCAGCAAGCCGAATTTTTCGTGAAGAGGGGATGAAGTTCCCAAAAATAGCCTGTGATTTGTCCCAATTGACTGCTTGGCCTGACATGGATTCATACATCCCAAAAAGGTCGTTAATGCACCGCATGTTTCCCAGCGTGGCTTTGCAGAATAACATCATGTCATCTGCATAGAGAAGATGGGAGGGAAAATTGGCGTTTTTTGTGTAAGCCATGGGGCTAAAACTCCCTTCTTCGACAAGCTTGAGGATCCATCTGCTGAGGAAGTCTTCTGCAAGCCCAAAGAGAGTGGATGAGAGAGGGTCACCCTGCCTAACACCACAAGAACAGCTGAAGAAACCCTTTAATTCTCCCCCAATGTAAATAGACATTCTAGCAGATCTCAGAATTTCTAGAATCCAGTTCCTAAATAGAAGCGAGAAGCCAAAGGATTCAAGAACGGCTAGAAGGAAGTTCCAGTCAAGGGTGTCAAAGGCCTTCCTGATGTCAATTTTGAGTGCCATGTTGCCCCCAAAACACTTTTTTTTAAGCAGATTGATGCCTTCTGACGCTGCAGCAATGCTCTGGTGAATACTTCTGCCATTAATGAACCCAAACTGATTATTTGAGGTGATTCTGGCTGCAATAGGAGCAATTCTAGAAGATAGGATTCTGGCGATTATCTTATAGCTGAAGTTTCCCATAGCAATTGGTCTGAATTGATGAATCTCATTAGCACCCTCAACCTTAGGGATAAGAGTGATGATGCTGGAGTTCATCCCAGGGAGCATATATCCAGTATCAAAGAAGGTGAGGACCATTCTGCACACATCGGCGCCCACAATATCCCAGTAGGACTGATAGAAGACCCCTCCAAAACCATCTGGCCCAGGTGAACTGTCCTTGTTCATGTTGAAAACTGCTTCACGGATCTCAGAGGTGCTCGGCTGCTTGGTAAGGTCCTCGTTATCAGAGCTAGTCACGCTGCGGGGTATGACAGAGTCGATAGCTGCATAGTTAATATGCCTTATGCTGCCAGTGAAGAGTGACTCATAGAAGTTTACAGCATGTTGTGCAATTACCTGCTCATCGTCCACCAAAGCGCTGTGAATAATGAGATTGTCCATAGATGACTGAACCTTCCTGATTTTTGCCGAGCGATGGAAAAAGGAAGAGTTTCTATCTCCAGAGGATAACCATTTCTCTCTGCTTTTATCTCTCAGGAGCATCTCCTGTCGAAGAATCTGGAGATCCAGGTCACGCTGCGCCTCCTTTTCCTGAGCCATTCTAGTATCATTCATACCATCAACAGCGATCCGTGTCTGAACTTCTTCAAGATTACTTAGGGCCTCAGCAATGTTACATTCAACTCTTCCGAATACTGCAAGGTTCCAGGCTTTGAGCTTAGGGCGAAGGGTTTTGAGCTTATGACAGAGAAGCTGAGTAGGAGGCAGAGAAATAGAGCAGGAGTGCCAGTGTTCAGCAATAAGATCATGCAGTGATTCGTGAGTTGTCCACATGGAGAGGAAACGGAACCTTCCTTTACGGGCAGCGCCATTAGAGCAAGAGAGCAAAATCGGACTATGATCCGAGTTAGTTCGGGGAAGAGTCGAGCATTTGATTTTGTCCCATCTGTCAATACACGCTTCATTGATTAAGGCTCTGTCTAGCTTACACTCAACATGTACATTCCCCATTCTGCCGTTGGTCCATGTGAATTGGAGACCTGAGCTTTCAACCTCCATAAGGCCCGCATTATTGATGAAATCCCTGAAATCTCTGCAGCTTCTGAGAGAAGGAGGGCTGCCAGTTTTCTCATGTGCTCCTCTGACCGCATTGAAATCACCAAGAACAATTCTGTTATCCTCGCCTTCCATTCCTGTGATAGAATCCCATAACAAGCGACGTCTGTTGACATTGTTATTCCCATAGACGAAGGAGATCTGAAAAACCTGAGAGTTAACCCTGTAATTTATAGTAATATGTTGCTCATGATTCAGAAAGATGTGATGGTTATTAGATAGCCCAATCTTACTGAAGAGCCATATTGAGTTGCAATCATTTCGACAGATGAATTCCAGGCCGAGCGAGCTCCAAAAGAGGTTAGGTATACTATCAAATTCCACCATCGGCTCTGCTAAACAGACAAGGTCAGGATTATTGGTTCTGCATAGAAGCTTTAAGGCCCTCTGGGTACCCAAGTTTCGGATCCCCCTACAGTTCCAGTACAGACAGATCATGTAAATTTGCTATTCGATCGGACTCGGCCTTTCAGCTTGGAGTCGATGGATTTAGCCTTATTCTTTTTTCTAGAAGTGATCCACATACTTCCCTCAGCAGCATAGTTGCCGTCAGAACAGTTATCCCTGTTTTCCCTGTTATTCGTTCTACGCATATGCTCATTCCATTCAGTAGATTCAGATAGAAAGTTTACCTCTTTGGAAGAGCCAGATGGTGTCTTTAGCACGACTTCCTTTGATTCTGGGTCAGATAGAGGTTCATTTTCATCAGATATTACCGCATGGTCAATGCTGTCATCGACATCATCAAACCTTTTAAGAGCAGATGTGTGTAAAATCATTTGCAAAGGATTTTGAGTGAGCTCTGTGTCATCGGACGGTTTCACCTCAGTATTTTCATCGCTTGCGCAGGCCTCCTTAGCGATGCCAGCAGAATGACACCATTCTTTAGTGACTTCTTGCTTTTTCGGGTTTCTGTGATTCTGTGCCTTAGTGTTGCGTCGATATTGGTTAGATGAGTGACCAATGGAGGAGCAGGTTCCACAGATATCAGGCATATTCTCATAATCCAGGTATACCCACTGTTTGTGGCTATTTGTGTCGAGCCGCAGCTCAGATTGAATCTCACAGGATAGATCAATATCAATTAAGACTCTTGCATAGTGCCCAAATTCGCCATTTACTGTGTTTTGATCAAATCGAATAGGAGTACCGACCGCCCTAGCAATGCTAGCAATGATTCTGGTATCCCAGAATTCCCAAGGTAAGTTGTAGATACGAACCCAAACCTAAGCGGAGGTGTTTTTGTGCAGACCAGGACTGAATCCCGGCGTCCAGGGTGAGAACCTAATGATTCCAGGCTTCAAGGCAATTGCCCCGAGGCTCCAAACTGATTGAAGGGAATTTTCATTGGGCATAATTATTTGGTAAAAACCCTTGCCCAGAGAGATCATCTGCCAATCAAGATTGCGTTTCCATACAAGGTTTAGCTTCTTCTTAAGCTCAGCATGCTTCCATGGCCGCTCCCCTTTGTTCAGCATGACACGTCCAATGACAGAGTGCTTAACCGTTCTGATTCTCTCCTCATAGATTTCCTGAGGTATGCGAACCGCCTTAAATCCACCCTCCTCAGTAATATGCGGCTGCGAGGGGGCAGGAATCGCTGTATTAGGGACAGCGCCTTTAACCGCATCAGCGAATGAGAGCTTGGTTTCCTTTGTATTATGCGAGCAGGTGGAGAATTGCGCGAAGGATTTCCGATCAAAGAGATGCGCTATCGCAGACGGATAGTCGCCGGAAGCCGGAGAAGCTTGCGCCGCCATCAACCTTGATTATTTCATTGTTCAAGAACCTGTGTTTTGTATGAATAAATTGAGGTTGGGGAGAATTGAACCTAGGATCTTTTAAAAAGAAAAAAACCAAAGAAATTGAAGTTAATATTGATAAGTATATTTTTAAATTATTTATTGGTGATTTTAGTTCAATCATGATTTATGATTTAATATTTTGGAAATTGATTGAGTAAAGGTATTGAGAAAATTTATGATGTTGATTTATGAGGTATATATATATTTCTGATTTTAAATTATATTATGAAATTATAAGATTTTTAGTATCCATCAAGAGTAATCCGGATAGGTGGTTTTTATTAAAGTCCGTATTTAGTGAGAAATACGGCCTGTGTACACAGTTGAAAGACCTATCGGGTATGGCAAAGAAGTGTTGAGTAAGACCATGCGGGATAGTCACAATTATGAGATATCTCGATTCTATTATATCGTGGGGATTGATACATACGGGGATTATCTCTCGGATGGATACGGTTTGTGAAGTAATTATTGAGATACGATTTGTGAAGTATGTATTGATTTACGGTTGATTTGAATAAATGGTTAATTGCAAATCTATTTATTTTGTATAGTCGAGATTTTAAACAAATAAATATATATAGTTATTTTGAACATGAGTTTTATATTAAGTGTTTTAATACAGTGATTTATGTTTTGACTATGCGTGATATTTTGAGAAATAATGTTTATAACAAGCTTATGATATTTAAAATTGCATATTTGGTTAAAAGTACTATTTGAGTATTTTATTATGGTTTAATCCATAAAATGTTCATTTTGAAGTATATGAATTTTATATGATGTATTTTGAAAATTAAACTATATATATACTTATTTTGAGTATAAGTATTTTATGTAGTTGATAATTGCTTACTGAGATTTCTGTCTCACCTTTTTAAATGTTTTAATGTTTTTAGGTGAGAAAGTGCAGGATAGAGAGAAGGTTACCGACCGATTAGGCGATGATCGAAAGTAGTTGCTTATTGTTAGAACTTTATTATTAGAACTTTATTATTTAACTGTAATATGATGAAGTTGGTAAATATGTTGAGGTTTTAATGTAATAGGAATACGGATTTGTTCAGAATATACATTTAAGAGGAATACCTAGAAAAGTGATATTTATGATATTTGGAGACTATTAAGTGTTGATTGTGATCTTTCTATTTAACGCCCGATGCCGATTGAGGTCGTTTAGGGTTGGGGGTGACAGATCTGATCATGAGGAACATACAACTGAGGATAATACCAGGCAAGATGAAAACTTGAAAATCATGCATAGGTTTGTCTATGAAGTCCAATCAGACTCTAAAAAGTTGAGAAAAGACATCACATCCATACAGAACTAGCTGAATTCATTGGCTAAGAAAAGGTTCTATTCAAAGACTGAGTATTCGGATACTAGTCAGCAAAGATGGTACACTCAGCCCAAGAGTCAGTGTGACTATTATGGAAAGAGAGGACACACTATAAAAGTGTGTTGTTATGCTCAGCACCATCGTGCTGACCAAAAATGGAAATACCCCCAAAGGGTAGTTTAGTGTGACTTTTGTGGGAAAGATGACCACACTATAAATGCATGCCGTCACAAAATTAAATATGATGCATCACCTGTTGACTCTAACAAACGAGGACCCAAAAAGAATTGGGTACCTAAAGATAACTAGTTCAATTGCAGGTGAGCCTGAGGTGTGCTGAGAAATCAAAGCTATGGTACATTGACAGCGCATGCTCAAGGCACATGACTGGTGATGAAATTCAGTTCATCACACTTGTGCATAAACGAGGAGGAAATGTAAGTTTTGGAGACAACAAAAAGGGTAAGATAGTAGGGTCAGGTACTGTTGGTGGTAATCCTACTATTGAGTCAGTCTCCCTAGTCAGGGGTCTTAAATATAACCTACTGAGCATAGCTCAGCTGTGTGACAGTGGTAGAAAGGTTGTATTTGATGCCACTGAGTGTAGGATACTTGAGGGAAAAACAAATGAGTTGATTTTAACTGCCCCTCGTGTTGAAAACATTTTCATGCTAAACCTAGAAAAGAAGTTTTCAAAGAATATATGCTTAGTGTCAAAGGAAGATAATTCCTGACTATGGCATAGGAGACTTGGTCATGTAAGCATGGATCTCCTTGCCAAATTAGCAAGAAAGCAATTAGTTGAGGGATTACCCAAACTCAGGTTTGAGAAGGATCAATTGTGTAATGCTTGTCAGCAAGGTAAACAAACTAAAAAATCTTTTCAAAGCAAAAATATAGTCTCAACCAAGCGTCCATTAGAGTTGCTACACTTGGATCTCTTCGGACCAGTCCAACCGCTAAGCTTGGGTGGTAGGAGATTTTCCTTGGTCATTGTGGATGACTTTTCTCGGTACACTTGGGTCATCCTGCTAAGTAGCAAGGATGAAGCATTTGAGATGTTCTCAACATTAGTGAGAAAACTTGAAAATAATAAAGACGTCAAACTGGCTCACATCCGAAGTGATAATGGTGGAGAATTCAAAAATCAACAATTTGATGAATTTTGTGAAGCCAGCGGCATTGACCACAATTTTTCTGCTCCTAGAACTCCTCAACAAAATGGGGTAGTTAAAAGGAAGAACAGAACCTTAGTTGAAATAGCCAGGACAATGCTGAGTGAGAATAGGCTTCCAAAATATTTCTGGGGTGAAGCTTGTTGGGGTTTTAGTGTCCTATAGACAATTGTTCTAGGATACAAACTTAATGTAAATGAAGTGTTCTTTATATCATTTGTTTTAATGAGATATGGTTTCATAACTATATAAAGGCAATCCCTTTTAAGAACTAAATAAAGTCTAATAAAAGGAGATCCGTAAGTTTGTTTAAAGTGATTATAAAGTGTTCATACAAGCATGAAGTGAGACGAAACTTTATAATAAACTAATAAACTTAAAACCACCCCAAGTCAAGTAATATGTTTAGGATTGACATATCACTGCTGAGACTTGCATGTAACAATGTCTTCTGTCGCGATAAAAAGCTGATCTCACAAGCTTCATATATACAGATATCTGGACACTTACGTGGATCCAATGAAAAGGAGTTCATTAGGATTGGGGACCCGACTTGAGATAACAGGATGGGTAGATTCATCCTTGTCACCTGTTTATCTCATTGGTATTAATAGGTATAAGTAATCCTCAGACTCAAAGGAATGTTAATTAGTAATTATGGATTACAGAATATGACGCTTTGATCCTGTTGTAACACGATCCTTAACAGAGATGACTCTGGGGTGTGAACGGCAGATATTGGGTATCACAGGAAGTAATTGCAGGATAGTTATACGTTGGATTGAGCATTTATCACTCCCGATAAATGGGATGTCCATGGATCGCTTGTGGAAGACTTGACTCTAAATCCTTGCAAGGTGATAGCTTAAGATTGAAATACAAATTTCTCTTAACCTATCTAATTGGAGTTGACTCGGCTTGTACAAGTAAAACGAACGTCTCACTATATGTGACTTGGCATTATCCATAGTCATAAGATTCAGTTCAAGGATGTAGTTGATAAAGGATCGAATTATACTGTAACTAATACGGAAAGGTCAACGACAGAATCAACCTATCTTCTTATAGCTATGGGGGAATGTTTCGGATTTGCCAATCACATTTTGCGTACTCATTCCGTTATGCAAAGATTAAATATAATTCTGTGAAAATTAATTTAATAGTTGCATACGGCTAGAAGCAATAAGAACCTAATGGGTCACACATAAGACTTGGAACCCAAAAGAGAAACAAATGTTAATTAATTGATGGAAGCCCAACTGAGCCTAATAAGGCCCAGTTAATGAGGGGGTGATTTTATGTATATAAAATACATAAATAATTAACTTGATTTTATCAATTCTAATTAGATTAGGATTATGAATTAAATTAATTAAAGGATAAATAAGTTAGGAGTTTTAATTAGATTATATTACTCCTATTATTATCCTATAAGGTTACAAATATTATCTTTATATTTAAGATATAATTATAGATAATAAATAAGAATTATATTCCGAATTAAATTCTTATTCAGTAACCTAATTCTATCTAACTAGGGTTTAGATACAAGAGGATATAAATACCCCCTTATATGCAATTTTTGAAATACACTAAGCAAGCCGGGAGAGGGAATTTCGACCCACACCATAAGGACGAGATTATCTACCGCTTCCTTCCGTTCAATTGATTTTCATCTCTTTCTCTTTATCTTTGATCTTGTGTTGATTAATTAGAGACAATCTATTTTGGTTGTTATAAACGGTTGAATTCTAACTTGATCTTCGATTGTTTTGTTTTGTACTCGGGAACTCGAAGTAAGAGTTGTGGGCACTTCGTTTGCAACGGTAGATAGAACTTCTAAAAGGTATTTCTTTCTATCCCTCTTTATATGAAATAACGATTAACGGATCTTGGGTTTATGGAAATAGGTTAAAATTTTTTATATTTCCGCTGCCATACGTTAGCCTATTTTCCTTCAAAGCTGTCAACACAGCTTGCTATATACTCAATATGGCTTTAGTCAGGCCTATACTTAAGAAAACCCCTTATGAGCTTTGGAAAGGACGAAAACCCAACATTGGATATTTTCGTGCCTTTGGTTGCAAATGTTTTATCCTAAATACTAAAGACAACCTTGCTAAGTTTGATTCACAAGCTGATGAAGCTATCTTCTTAGGGTAATCAACAAACAGCAAAGCATATAAGGTGTTTAATAAACGAACTCAGGTCTTAGAAGAGTCTGTACATGTTGAGTTTAATGAAACTGACCCTGCAGGGAAAACAAGTTAGCCTATCGAAGATGACACATGCTCAGCTTCCGCTGACCAAAATGGAGCCACTGAGTCACTACCTCAAGGGCTGACCAAAGGTAAGAACGAACTGGAAATTATCTTTGCTGACCAATATAATCCTGCAGAAAATGTTGAAACACCTATCCCTGAAGACACAACACTACCAAAGGAGATCAAGGTTCTAAGAGGACACTCTAAAAGTAGCATTCTTGACGCTGCTGAGAACACCCTAATGACCAGAAATCAACTCAGGAGATATCTCAGCAACGTAGCCTTCGTGTCAGTCCTCGAACCAAGAAACTTCTCAGAAGGTGAGAACGATGAATTCTGGATAAATGCGATGAAAGAGGACCTCGACCAATTCAAGAGAAATGAAGTATGGGATTTAGTGCCTAAACCAAGGAATTAAAAGACCATTGGAACAAAATGGGTGTTTCAAAATAAGCTAGATGAACAAGGAAACGTAGTCAGGAACAAAGCCAGACTTGTAGCTCAAGGTTACAGTCAGCAGGAAGGTATTGACTATGGTGAGACTTGTTGGTCCCATGTGGTTAGTTCCAAGGGGGGGTTAGGAACTAATACAACTTTTTCGCTAATTAATCTTGCTGACTTAATTATTTTGGTGAGTTTATTAACACAGCTTTGGTCAGCTTGGCCAAACTTAATGTAAGACAGCTTTAGTCAGTTGCTGACTAAGACTGTTTTACTTGAGAGTTGGGAATTGACGCTTATGTGGTCAGCTTCCAACTCAGCACTCCAATTTACTCAGTGTCAGCTTCTAACAGTTTATATGCTGAGTAAATATTACAAGCAACCAAGCACATGTATATATATATATTTGAGAGTTAGAAATTACTCAGTATCACTTATCCTGGTTCAGCCTCTCCGCCTACGTCCAGTCCCTAGAGTCCTCCGGGCTTTCAGAATCCAATACTGAGCTCTTTAAGGGTAGAGCACAAACCGATTATAGGCAGTTGAATATGCAAGAGTACCTTCCTCTATTCGTCTACTCAACTCCTACTAAATGCTACAACCCAGCACTTAGATTTCTCTACCACTAAGTACTAAATAACAAGTACTCAGCACGTACACTCTCAATATTACAATTGATCACACACTTGTTCCTTTTAAGATAAAGAACACTTTAGATGATTACAAACAATCAATCTAGCATTTACACAAAGAATAGAAGATTGGTGTAAGCTTTCTCTTTTGTTTTGAGTGCTTTGAATTTGTATCTTTCTCACTTGTAATTTTCTGTAAATCGGAAATCTTCCAAATGATATCCTTGTCCCTTTTATAGTTGAAAATGCAAGGAACAAATCATTTGAATTTGATTTGTCCGTTGAGTCCAACACGGCTCTTTTGGGGGACAAACCTCTGGTCAGCTTCAGATGTGCAGACCAATCCTGTCTTCTGAATTCTTCAGATGTCAGATTTGTCTTCTTCCTACAGTCTTTGTTTTCTTGCGGCAATTTGTCTTGTAGCATAAAAGAGTTGACCCATGCATCTTGGAATTTGGCTTTTGCGTAATTCAAGACTTTTATTATTGGTGCAGACAGTTGTCGAATTTGTCTTTTAGCTAACGGATCAATCAAGCTGTCCTGGAGATAACTCATCTTTACTTCGATAATCACTGTCTTCGATTTTCACCAAGTTTCATACTGTGTTCTTTTTCTACTCAGCTTTCATGGTCAGCTTCGTTCTATAGACACTGTTACTTGGAGCAAACTTCTTCTGTGCTGAGCTTCGTTTCACTCAGCTTCTTTGTTTAGCTTTATTTCTGAAGCTGTTATTCTGGAGATGTCTTATCTTCTCTTATGCTGAGTTGCTCGTTACTCAGCTTGTGTTGTATTCTCATGCTGACTTCGTCCTGTCTTAATCTTTGTTTCTTTTTGCATGTATATTTATACTCAATATTGAACAAACAGATTAGTACAACTAAATCAAAGCACTTAAATTTAATTGTCTCTTAATCATGGATTAAACTTAAATGATTTTGTCAAATCAAAATCTTGTGGAAAGGTTTTTCAACAAACTCCCCCATTTTGATGTTGGCAAAATATTTAATTTATGGAACTCTTTGTTGAAATTCCCATGATTGAATTACATTTTATTCTTCTGAAATTACTCCCCCGTAAGGGTTGCATGTATTGTCTTGACTTTACTCTAAACGTTGGAGAAGACATGTTTATCCTAACTTAGTTCAATTTTTAGAAGAGTTTAAATGTTTACTCAGTTTGATACATGATTTATTTTGGTATCGGAGTTAGAGAGTAATGAGTATTTTGATTTGAAGTTATTTGTTTGTTCAATTTTTAGACAGGTCATCATATAAGTAAGCATCGCAAATAGTTAAGTCAATTTAAAAAAATACTTAACATATATTCATACATACAGAATAAGCTAAGTCCTATGCTGACTAAGCTATTACTTTCTATGGGCAGCTTGATACAATTTTCCCTTGCCTTTGTCTTTCCGCTGCTTACTGCCTGAAGCTTCTCCTGTTGGATGAGTTCCATCATCTCGTCTGTTCTCCCCCGTTTTGCCACCATCAGGCGGAGGAGCAATGAAGGTGTCATTGAGAGCAGCACGAGTCAGTTTGACAGAGTATGCCTTGAGACGTTTTGTGCTTTCAAACAACCCATCAAGTACCGGAACTCCATCATCCAGAACTGAACCTGGGACTCGAATGGAAGAGCTGATCATGCTGAGCATGTATTCTTGAGATTTAGCGAACCAGGACATTGCTTCCGCGAGCTGGGCATAGGATTGATGGTGCATTCTGATGATATCCTTGTCATAGATGTCACGCTGAGTGTTTGTATGACGGACATGGCGAAACAGGCTTTGAGTGGTTTGGAGAATGGTATTGGTCTTGACCATATCAGTTTCCATCTCCTCTTTGCTCAGATTCAGAAGACGGACAGCTTCACTTATTTCATCCATCGTGCATTAGGAAGATGAAGAAAGAAGATCACAAGTGATCTAACTCAGCAGAGGTAGCATAGCCCGTGTTGATTGTGGGGAGAGCATTGAGCTGACTTTGGAGAGCATGGATCTGACCTTGGAGAGAGTCAATGTGATTTACCATCAAAAGGTGCAGCTCGGCCAGTTTATCAATCGATTCTTATTTGGACTGCTGGGCTTGCATTGTGGTCATGACGCTAACCAAGTCTTTGAGATTTTTTATCTCATTGAGAAGCTGAGTGACAGATGGGAGTTCTTGGGACTCAGCATTGGCCGTCCTAGCAGCATCGGTATTGGATTTGTTTAAGTCCTGAAGAAGATGTTGAGCGGAGTCTATGATGCGACGTCCAGACTCAGTGGCAGAAAGATAAGCATACTGGGTTTCAGAACTTGGCTAAGCTGCCGGAGTTTTGGTACCACCAGATGGAGGGGTTTGGTGTTGTCCATGAGTTGAAGTTCCAGCTTGATCAGCAACTGGACTTTGATGTGGATGAGCAGCAGGAGCTGACTGTTCAATGTTCTGCACAATAGGATGGGAAGGAGGTGGATCGGCAGAGAGAATTACCTGCTCAACATGGTCTTGAGTTGGTGCAGGGAGAGGCATTTCAGGCTGAGTAGGATTTTCCTTAGCTTGCTTTTCTCCCTGAGTAGCTAGGACTTCGAGTGTTTGCTCGATTTGGTTTGGATTTTCTGGAGTCTTGGCGTGTTGCTCGGTATGAGTAACAGAGGCTTGGTTTTCCTGTATGGAAGGCTCAGGATGTGAGGAGAAGAACCGAAAATGAGTGGTTGTGAGATCCATGATGTCATCCCTTGGAGGTGAGTCATCCAGGAGGTTAATAGTTGGAGATTTGTAGGCCTTCTTCTTAAGCCTTCTTAACTTTCTGGCCTTTGGAGGAGGTGAGTCAGCAGGAATGGAATCGAGTGATGATTCAATTCCAAGATCAGCATTGAGTCCTTCCCTGACTATTTCTTGCTCTGGGAGCTCAGCATCACCTGTCACATTCTGTTCAGCTGGACTTTCAACTTCCTCAGCATGCTCTGTTTGTTCTTGCTCAACATAAGTTTCTTGATGTTGCTCAACATCCTCATTATGATCATGATGACCTTCATTATCATTTTGTTCTTCTTCATCATCTTCTTGATCAGCTGGGGTTTGCTCAAGGTCAATTTCTTGGCTTTTGATAAAGTGAGCATCATCAGGAACAGCAAAACCAAGAGGAATAGCTTCAGCCGGACTCAGCTCAGCAGTTTTCTTCTTCTTCTTCAGCGGGGTTTCCACATTTTCTAGCTCCTCATGCTCATCTTGCCTTTTTCTTTTCTCTGCTGACTTACCTTGGTCAGCATCAATTTTCTTCCCCTTGGAGACAACCCGAATTTTCTTGGGGACAACATCAACATCCTTTGAGCTGGTTTGGATTGCCTTGCATTTCTTTTCTTTCTTAGTTTGGACAGCAGCTTCGACTGCAGCTATATCCTCATCCTGAGGTAGCTCAGCATCCCCTTTCTCCTGACCTTCCTCTTCAGCTTCTCCCTCAGCTTCCCCCTAAGCTGCCTCGATGACCCCTTTTCCCTTCTTGGGCTTGATAGGTTGGTTGTATACTAACCCAAACAATAACGCAGCTGTAATTTTTGTTCCCACTGTTTGTATTTCAGTTGTTACATCGATTTGGTGGTCTTCAAGGATTCGGGTTATCAGGGAACCCAGCCTGAGTTTGATAGTGCTTCGTTGGAATGAACCTACCAGAAATACGGGCATGTTGAGGGGGCTGTAGGTCAGCATGTGCCAAATGAAGCACTGCTCGAAGTTGGAAGCGGATGATGCTGCGTTGAATTTCGGGAAGATGAAGTTGGTAAGTATATAGTGCGCCATTTTCTGGTTTTTCCCCATGCACGTGCTGGGTATTTCCCCTTTGTGTCCAGCAGGTTTACAGAAAGTGACAGTATGGTCACGCTTCTGTTTAGTGGTTCTAAATTCCTTTCTAGCGTTTGGAAGGTTTAGCAAGGTTGCGAGATAGGAAGGGGTAATGGTGAGCTTTTTACCTTTAACGTGAGTGACTAGATGGTCAGCATCACTTCCATCAACACAGAGGTTGGAGTAGAATTCACGTACTAACCTAGGGTAGGTTTTTCCAGGAAGCGAAAAGAGTCCAGCCCATCCGTTTCTCGCAATCCATTCACAAAAGGGTTGCTCATGTGTTATGAAGCTTGGGGAGAACCACCTACATCTGAGAACCTCATGATTCTTCACACTCGGGTATACTTTGATGAAGAATTTCTCATTTGGCTGCTTAGCTTTCTTCTTCTTTGTTGACGAGGTTGCTAGGTCGGTTTGGGGGTTTCTGTTTGGAGTTGAGTCGTACTGACCTAGTTGAGGCGGTGACTTGGGGTTTTCATCGGCGTGGTCGTTGTTGTTACCAACGCCGGAAGGATTTTGGGTTTTCGCCATTGTTATGAACTTTTTGAAAGGATTTTGAGGTTGAGAGAGAGATGGATTCGAATGCCAAGGGTTTTCGCGTGTAAAGAATGATAAGTGGGAAAGCTTCCACTTTATAGAGGTGCTAATGAATCCTAAACGTTGAACTAGCCGTTTTACCCTCGAGATTATCAACCGACAGGGATTCTGTCATTTATGACACGTTCGGCGCATGGGATTTCTCATTATTGCTTACGTTATCCTGGGTGGCCATTAATGCGCGTGCCAGCATTTAATGTTTTAAATGTGATTTACTCAGCATAGAGAATGTCAAACGTTTGTGATTTCTGAGTAGTAAGTTTTACGTAGGATAGTTGTGGATTTTAGTAACTCAGCTTAGGGAGAATCACTCAGCATGCGTGTCTACTCAGCTTAGGGTGATTTCATGTCATTCTTAACTCAGCATGCAACAGTTACTAAATTTTCACAAACCACTCAGCATGGCAATCACTCAACATTCAATTTAGCACATAGAATTCATTGTAGAGGATTAGACATACCGATAGCTTCCCTTAGTATGTTGAATTGCTCACGAGCCAAGGGCTTCGTGAAGATATCTGCGAGCTGTTCATTTGTTAAAACGTAAGTCAACTTGATCTCATTCTTGAGTACATGATCTCTGATGAAGTGATGTCGTATGCTGACATGCTTCATCCTGCTGTGTTGGATTGGATTCTTAAATAAGTCAATGGCACTCTTGTTGTCACATTTGACCTCTATTGTTTCTGTTTTTACGCCATAATCCTCAAGCTGTTGCTTAATCCATAGGACTTGAGCCACACAGCTTCCAGCAGCAACGTACTCAGCTTCAGTTGTAGACAAGGCCACTGATGACTGCTTTTTACTAAACCATGAAACCAGACAGCTTCCTAGGAATTGGCATCCTCCTGAAGTGCTTTTTCGTTCTAGCTTATCTCGTCCATAGTCAGCATCAGTATATCCAATTAGTGTGAAGTCACTTGTATTTGGATACCATAAACCTGCATTAATTGAGCTCTGCAAATATCTGAAAATTCTTTTTACAGCAATTAAGTGAGATTCCCTGGGGTCAACTTGATATCTTGCGCAATAACATACTGAGTACTGAATATCAGGTCTACTGGCAGTAAGATAAAGTAGAGAACCTATCATACCTCGATATAACCTGCTGTCTACAGACTTACCTTTCTCGTCAGCACAAAGGACCGTGTCAGTACCCATTGGGGTTGATATGGGCTTACATTCTTCCATATCAAACTTCTTTAACATTTCTTTGGCGTACTTAGACTGACTTATGAAGATGCCATTCTTACCTTGCTTGATTTGAAGTCCAAGGAAGAAGTTGAGTTCGCCCATCATAAACATTTCGAACTCAGTTTGCATCTGTTTGCTAAACTCTTTACACATAGAATCGTCAGTAGCACCAAAAATTATGTCATCTACGTAAATTTGTGCAATTGTGTCAGCTTTGCCTCTGACATAATTCTTGGTCAGCAGGAAGTTGGTCAACCTCTCATACCAAGCTCTTAGAGCTTGTTTTAGGCCGTATAGGGCCTTTTTGAGTTTATAAATGTGGTTTGGAAATTTTGGATCTTCAAACCCTGGAGGCTGACTAACATATACCTCTTCGTTTATAAAGCCATTAAGAAATGCACTTTTAACATCCATTTGATATAGTTTGAAGTTCATGAAACTAGCATAGGCACACAGTATTCGTATGGCTTCTAACCTAGCAACGGGTGCAAAAGTTTCACCGTATTCAATGCCCTCTTGCTGACTATAGCCTTGGGCTACAAGTCGGGCTTTATTTCTGACTACATTGCCTTGCTCATCTAGTTTATTCCTAAAGACCCACTTAGTTCCTATGGTCTTTTGATTCCTAGGTTTAGGTACTAAATCCCATACCTCATTTCTTGTGAATTGATCAAGCTCTTCTTGCATAGCGTTGATCCAATATTCATCGTGCTCAGCATCAGTAAAATTCTTTGGCTCATGTACTGAGACGAAGGCAACATTGCTGAGATACTTTCTAAGCTGATCTCTTGTCATCAGCTTGTTGTCAGCAGCATCAAGAATGGACCTCTCCGAGTGTCCTCTTGGAATTTTTATTTCTTTGGGTAATGTTGAGTTGATTGGAACAGGTGTTTCTACAATCTCTGCAGGAATAGATTGATCAGCAAATGTTATTTCATTCTCTTGCTTACCTTTGGCCAGCCCTTGTATAGATGACCCCGAGGCTTCATTTTGATCAGCGGAAGCTGAGCTTGGTTCATCTTCAGTGGGCTGAGTTGTCTTTCCTGCAAGGTCAGCTTCATCGAACTCAACATGGACAGACTCTTCTACAATCTGAGTTCGTTTATTATATACCCTATATGCTTTGCTGTTAGTTGAGTACCCTAAAAAGATCGCTTCGTCAGCTTTGGCATCAAATTTTGCAAGATTATCTTTTGTGTTGAGTATAAAACACTTACACCCAAAGGCACAAAAGTAGCCAATGTTGGGCTTTCGTCCTTTCCAAAGTTCATATGGGGTTTTCTTGAGAATAGGTCTAACTAAAGCCCTATTCAGAATGTAGCATGCTGTGTGGACAGCTTCACCCCAGAAATACTTTGGAAGCCTATTTTCACTCAGCATAGTCCTAGCTATTTCGACAATTGTTCTGTTCTTTCTTTCAACAACCCCATTTTGTAGGAGCAGAGAAATTGTGGTCAATACCACTGGTTTCACAGAATTCATCAAACTGTTGGTTTTTGAATTCTCCACCATTGTCACTTCTAATATGAGCTACTCTTAGGTCTTTGTCATTTTCTAGATTTTTAATCAATGTGGTAAACATCTCAAATGTTTCATCCTTGCTACTCAGCAAGATGATCCAAGTGTACCGAGATAAATCATCTACAATGACTAAGGAAAATTTCTTACCACCCAAGCTGAGTGGCTGGATAGGTCCGAAAAGATCCAAGTGTAGTAATTCCAATGATCTCTTGGTTGAGACAGTATTTTTACTTTGAAATGACTTCTTAGTTTGTTTGCCTTGCTGACAAGCTTTACATAATTGATCTTTTTCAAATTTAAGTTTGGGTAATCCCTCAACTAGTTGCTTTCTAGCTAATTTGGCAAGAAGATCCATGCTTACATGACCAAGTATTCTATGCCATAGCCAGGAGTTATCCTCTTTAGACACCAAGCATATATTTTTAGAAAACTGTTTTTCTAAACTCAGCATGTATACATTGTCTACATGAGGGGCAGTTAAAATTAATTCGTTTGTTTTTCCCTCGAGTATTTGACACTTAGTATCATCAAATACAACCTTTCTGCCGCTTTTGCAAAGCTGAGCTACACTCAGCAGATTGTATTTGAGACCTTTAACTAAGGAGACTGACTCAATAGATGGGTTACCTCCGATAGTACCTGAGCCGACTATCTTACCCTTCTTATTATCTCCAAAGCTTACACTTCCACCTCGTTTAAGCTCTAGTGTGATGAACTGAGTTTCATCACCAGTCATGTGCCTCGAGCATGCGCTGTATATATACCACAGTTTTGATTTCTCCACGCATCTCAGGCTCACCCGCATTTTAGACTATTCATTTTTAGGTACCCAATTCCTTTTGGGTCCTCGTTTGTTAGCATAAATAGGTGCAAAGTCATATTTTAATTTGTGACGTCATACTTTGATAGTGTGGCCACTTTTGCCACAGAAGTCACAATGAATTACCCTTTGGGGGTGGTCAGCATTGTTGTGCTGAGCATGCCAACATACCTTTGTGGTATGTCCTCTCTTTCCGCAGAAGTCACATTGGACAGTCCGCTTATTGTACCAGCACACTTCTTTTGTGTGTCCCTTTTTCCCGCAACAGTCACATTATATGAGCTATTTATGCTGACTAGTACTTGAGTACTCAGCATGGGGTTTATTTTTATTTGAGCCTCTTATTTGGCTTTGTAAGGTAGTTACGTCCTTTTTCAGTTTCTTTGAATTTGATTGGACCTCCGAGACAAACTTTTGCATAATTTCCATGTTACTATGCAAAGTTGAGTTGTCTTGGAGAAGATATCGGAGGTCACTCAGCTTGACCTCTTCAATCTCATCACACCGCCTGCTGAGTGCCTTTACTTTCTTATTGCACTTTTTAGTTAGTGCATATAAGTCACTCAGGGCATTTACCATCTCATTTCTAAGCAAAAGTAGGGATGTTACCTCATTGTTGTGTACCTCCTGGTCAGTTTCATCAGAGATGTCAGCTTGCTCAGATTGAGAGTGATCAGCATCATCGGCCATGAAGCATATGTTTGCCGTTTCATTTGCATCAGCTTCGGATGATGTTGACTCATCACTATCACTCCATGTTGCTACCATTACTTTCTTGTTTCCCTTCTTATCTCTCTTGAGGTTTGGGCAGCTTGACTTGATGTGCCCAGTTTGGTGGCACTCAAAACATGTGACAGGTTTGGAGCTGTCCTTCTTGTATTTGTCACTAGACTCAGCTTTATATCTGTCATTTTTTCTGAATGGCCTTCTGCTGTTCTTCTCATTCTTCCTAAATAGCTTCTTCATTTTTCGTGTAAACATGGCCATCTCCTCATCGTCTGATGAGTCAGCTTCAGTCGAGTCAGCTTTCATGACAAGTGATTTTTGTTTCTTGTCTTCTGACTTTTCTTTCTCTTTAGCTTCAAAGTTTTGCGTTGAGATCTCATGAGTCAGCAGAGATCCGATCAGCTCGTCATACTTGTATGTGGTCAGGTCCTGAGCTTCTTCTACAGCAGTTTTCTTAGCTTGCCAGCTCTTGGGTAAGCTTCTCAAGATTTTCTTTACTTGCTCTTCTTCAGTGAAGTTCTTGCCGAGTCTTTTCAGCTCATTTATAATATTAGTGAACCTAGCATTCATTCCAGAGATGTCCTTATTGTCGTTCATTTCGAACAGCTCATCCAATCTCATATGTTGGTTCACTTTTGACTCTTTGACCTTGCTTGTGCCTTCATAGGTCACCTTGAGCTTTTTCCATATCTCCTGTGCTGACTCGCAACCTGATATTTTATTGTATTCTGCAGCATCTAGAGCACAGTGAAGCATATTGATAGCCGAAGCATTGTTTTGAAGTTTTCTGAGGTCATCTTCTGACCACTCAGCTTCACTCTTAACAACTTTCTCATTGTCAACAATTTTATATGGCACGTATGGGCCTTGAACTATTGCAAGCCATGCACTCATATTTGTGGCTTGAATAAAGTTCTTCATCCTATTCTTCTAGAATGTATAGTTGGATCCAAAGAATAGGGGAGGCCTACTAATAGATAATCCCTCAGGGAGTATCTGTGTTGTTTGGTTCCCGGGAAGGAAACGAGTGCTGTTCTCAGCCATTTATGGGGATCCGCTCAAGATAGTTATATCTTTGAGTAGTGAGCTTAGGCTCTGATACCACTTGTTGGTCCCGTGTGATTAGTTCCAAGGGGGGGTTAGGAACTAATACAACTTTTTCGCTAATTAATCTTGCTGAGTTAATTATTTTGGTGATTTTATTAACACAGCTTTGGTCAGCTTGGCCGAACTTAATGTAAGACAGCTTTAGTCAGTTGCTGACTAAGACTGTTTTACTTGAGAGTTGGAAATTGACGTTTATGTGGTCAGCTTCCAACTCAGCACTCCAATTTACTCAGTGTCAGCTTCTAACAGTTTATATGCTGAGTAAATATTCCAAGCAACACAAGCACATGTATATATATATTTGAGAGTTAGAAATTACTCAGTATCACTTATCCTGGTTCGGCCTCTCCGCCTACGTCCAGTCCCTAGAGTCCTCTGGGCTTTCAGAATCCAATACTGAGCTCTTTAAGGGTAGAGCACAAACCGATTACATGTCGTTGAATATGCAAGAGTACCTTCCTCTATTCGTTTACTCAACTCTTACTAAATGATACAACCCAGCACTTAGATTTCTCTACCACTAAGTACTAAATAACAAGTACTCAGCACGTACACTCTCAATATTACAATTGATCACACACTTGTTCCTTTTAAGATAAAGAACACTTTAGATGATTACAAACAATCAATCTAGCATTTACACAAAGAATAGAAGATTGGTGTAAGCTTTGTCTTTTGTTTTGAGTGCTTTGAATTTGTATCTTTCTCACTTGTAATTTTCTGTAAATCGGCAATCTTCCAAATGATATCCTTGTCCCTTTTATAGTTGAAAATGCAAGGAACAAATCATTTGAATTTGATTTGTCCGTTGAGTCCAAAACGGCTCTTTTGGGGGACAAACCTCTGGTCAGCTTCAGATGTGCAGACCAATCCTGTCTTCTGAATTCTTCAGATGTCAGATTTGTCTTCTTCCTACAGTCTTTGTTTTCTTGCGGCAGTTTGTCTTGTAGCATAAAAGAGTTGACCCATGCATCTTGGAATTTGGCTTTTGCGTAATTCAAGACTTTTATTATTGGTGCAGACAGTTGTCGAATTTGTCTTTTAGCTAACGGATCAATCAAGCTGTCCTGGAGATAACTCAGCTTTACTTCGATAATCACTATCTTCGATTTTCACCAAGTTTCATACTGTGTTCTTTTTCTACTCAGCTTTCATGGTCAGCTTCGTTCTGTAGACACTATTACTTGGAGCAGACTTCTTCTGTGCTGAGCTTCATTTCACTCAGCTTCTTTGTTTAGCTTTATTCTGAAGCTGTTATTCTGGAGATGTCTTATCTTCTCTTATGCTGAGTTGCTTTTTACTCAGCTTGTGTTGTATTCTCATACTGACTTCGTCCTGTCTTAATCTTTGTTTCTTTTTGCATGTATATTTATACTCAATATTGAACAAACGGATTAGTACAAGTAAACCAAAGCACTTAAATTTAATTGTCTCTTAATCATGGATTAAACTTAAATGATTTTTTCAAATCAAAATCTTGTGGAAAGGTGTTTCAACAAGACCTTTGCACCCGTAGCTAGATTAGAAGCTATAAGAATATTGTGTGCATATGCTAGCTTTATGAATTTTAAATTGTTCCAAATGGATGTTAAAAGTGCATTTCTTAATGGAGTTATAAATGAAGAGGTTTATGTTAGTCAGCCTCCAGGGTTTGAGGATCCAAAATTCCCAAACCATGTTTATAAACTCAAAAAGGCTCTATACGGTCTGAAGCAGGCACCACGTGCTTGGTACGAAAGGCTGACCAGCTTTCTGCTGACCAGAAATTATGTCAGAGGAAAAGCTGACACAACCTTATTCATTAAGAAAAAGGGTAAAGATACCCTGCTGGCACAGATATATGTTGATGATATCATTTTCGGTGCTACTAATGAGTCAATATGCAAGGAATTTAGCAAGCAGATGCAAACTGAGTTTGAGATGTCAATGATGGGAGAACTCAACTTCTTCCTTGGACTTCAAATCAAACAAGGCAAGAATGGCATCTTCATTAGTCAGACAAAGTATGCCAAGGAGATATTGAAGAAATTTGATATGGAAAATTATAAGCCAATATCTACCCCAATGGGTACTGACACTGTGCTCTGTGCTGATGAAAAAGGTAACTCGGTAGACAGCAAATTATATCGAGGTATGATTGGCTCTCTACTCTATCTAACGGTAAGTAGGCCAGATATTCAGTACTCAGTATGTTACTACGCAAGATATCAAGCTGACCCTAAGGAATCTCATTACATAGCAGTAAAAAGAATCCTTAGATATTTGCAAAACTCAGTGAATGCAGGTTTATGGTATCCCAACACGAACGATTTCACACTCGTTGGATACACTGACGATGACTATGGATGAGACAAGCTTGAGCGGAAAAGTACTTCAGGAGGATGTCATTTCCTTGGAAGCTGTCTAGTGTCTTGGTTCAGTATGAAGCAGTCGTCAGTTGCCCTGTCAATAACTGAAGCTGAGTACATTGCTGCTGGAAGCTGTGTTGAACAAGTCCTATGGATCAAACAACAGCTGGATGATTATGGAGTTCAAATGAAAACAATAGAAGTCAAATGTGACAACAAAAGTGCCATTGACTTATCAAAGAATCCAATCCAACACAGCAGGATGAAGCATGTCAGCATAAGGCATCACTTCATTAGAGATCATGTACTCAAAGGTGAGATCAAGCTGACGTATGTTCCAACAGATGGACAGCTTGCAGATATCTTCACGAAGCCGTTGGCTCGTGAGCAGTTCAGCATACTAAGGGAGGCTATCGGTATGTTTAATCCTCTTCAATAAAATTCTGAGTAAAATGAATGTTGAGTGATTATATCATGCTGAGTGATTATTACATGTTGAGTAACTGAGTAGATATGAATGCTATGAAATCACTACTTGCTGAGTCACCATATATATATTGAGTGATTACTAAATGATGAGTTACTACACATGATATTAACCCCATCTGTACTAATCTATACACTCAGAATCTCAAACGTTTAAATCCCTAGATGCTGAGTAAAACGTCCTGCGAGAATTAATGCATGCACGCGTATTTAAGTAACCACCTAGGATGACGTAAGAATAATGATTAGAAAACCATACGCCGAATGTGTCATTAATGTCAGAATTAAATGCCATTGATTGATTCAAAACGAACCGCCATTCTGACCTATCAGATCAACACGCACCAGCTATAAATAGTGGACGATTTCCCACTAATCGCTCTTTACGCTTGATAATTTCGCACTCAATCTCTCTCTTCTCTCAATTCCCAAATCTTCTAAGTTTCTCAAAAATCCTCAAGAACACCATGTCGAACGATTCCCAGAATATCTCCGGTGAGCAATACAATGACAACCGCTCCGACATTAATCCTCCATCTCCTGCTGAGCAGGAATATCACAAGACTTCCTCAGAGTCTCAAGAACAGATACATGGTCAGCGTGACCAACCAATGCTCGAGGTCATCATTCTCGGTGAAAACCCTCACACTGACCAGATGACTCCTTCGAAGAAGAAGAAGAAAAAGCAACCTAAGGAAAGGAAGTTCTTTCCAGTCTTCAGCAGTATCAAAAACCTGAACGTCTACCATTCTCGATGGTTTTCCGGAAGCTTCATCGAGGAAGAAAAACCCTTCTGTGATTGGATTTCAAAGAATGGGTGGATTGACCTCTTCTCTCTCCCTGGAACTACTTACCCACAACTGGTGAAGGAGTTCTACGCAAACCTAAAGGTCGCTGATGACGACGATGACTATTTGGTCACCAAAGTTAAGAATAAGGAAATCACCATCACCCCCTCTTACCTTGCTATCCTACTAAAGCTTAAAGCAGAAGGTGCAGAACTGCGATGCACGAATGATTATAAGCGGGTTCAGTACGTTGTTGAGTTCTGTAAACCCAAAAACCACAAAGGATAAATCTCCAGCACCAGCATGGGTCAGCCTAAAAAACAAGCTCACTACATCCTGACCAACTTTCCCTTTCCCAAGGTCAACTCCTCCTCCTCAGCCTCAAACTTTGAGCAGTGCTTCATCTGGAATATGCTGAACTACAAACCGCTCAATATGCCCGTTTTTCTAATTAGAGCTTTTCAACGCATCACCGGGATCCTTCGGATGGGCTCTCTCATCACAAGAATTCTTCAGGATCACCAGGTCAGCTTAAAGGGGGAAATTGATGTAGAGGGCACTGAGATCACCTCAGCAATTCTGTTCGGCTTAGCTCACAGCCTTCCTATCAAACCTAAGAAAGGTAAGGAAACCATGGTTGAAGAAGCACCTGCTGAGGGAGATATGGTTGAAAAAGCAAAAGGTGAGTTACCTCAGAAAGGAAAGGGAGTTGTGGTTGAAGCAGCAGCTGCTGAGCGAACCAGAAATGAAAGAAAAAGGAAAGCTGAGCCATCCTCAACCCCACTAGCCAAAGATATTAACAAGGCTATGAAGAAGATCAGAGTGGTGGTCGGTGAAAAGAAAGTTGCTCCTGCTGAGCCAGAGTCAGCTGAGAAAAGGAAGGAGAGAGCTGACCCTGAGGAAGAAAGTGAGGAGACACTTGAACAGTCTCTAAAGAGGAAGAAAACCTCTGGAATGACGTCGTTAGATGCTGACCCACTTGACTTTGTGATCTCAAAGGATTCACACTTTGTGCGAAGTCAGGAAATTGACCTGGAAAAGACTCCTCAGGAAGAAGAGCAAGGCTGCACTAACAAGATGGGTTCTGCTGAGCCAAGTAACACAGCTGCTGCTGAGCAAGCTGATGAGCAAAGAGTTGAGTCACCAGTGAAGGACAAGGTTGTGGAGAACCTTTATGCTGACCTTGGACTCACCTCCTCTTCTGAGTCATCAGAGTCTATTGCTGCTGACCCTTCTCCTTAAACCAAAACTCAAAAGGGCAGTACGGAAAAGCGGTTCATGTTGGGGTTTAGTGTCCTATAGACAATTGTTCTAGGATACAAACTTAATGTAAATGAATTGTTCTTTATATCATTTGTTTTAATGAGATATATGTTTTATAATATAAAGGCAATCCCTTTTAAGCACTAAATAAAGTCTAATAAAAGGAAATCCGTAAGTTTGTTTAAAGTGATTATAAAGTGTTCATACAAGCATGAAGTGAGACAAAACTTTATAGTAAACTAATAAGCTTAAAACCACCCCAAGTCAAGTGATATGTTTAGGATTGATATATCACTGTTGAGACTTGTATGTAACAATGTCTTCTGTTGATCTCACAAGCTTCATATATACAGATATCTGGACAGTTACATAGATCCGATGAAACGTCGTTCATTAGGATTAGGGATCCGATTTAAGATAACAGGATGGGTAGATTCATCCTTGTCACCTGTTCATCTCATTGGTATTAATAGGTATAACTAATCCTCAGACTCAAAGGAATGTTAATTGGTCATCCTGAATTACTGAATGTGAGACTTTGATCCTGCTGTCCCACGATCCTTAACAGAGATGACTCTGGGGTGTGAACGGCAAAGGTTGGGTGTCATAGGAGGTAATATCAGGGTAGTTATACATTGGATTGAGCATTTATCACTCCCGATTAATGGGAGATACATCCAAGGATCGCTTGTGGAAGACTCGACTCTAAATCCTTGCAAGGTGATAGCTTAAGAGTAAGAAATACAGATTTCACTTAACCTATCTATTTGAGTTGACTCGGCCTATACAAGTAAAACGAACGTCTCACTATATGTGACTTGACATCACCCATAGTCATAAGATTCAGTTCAAGGATGTAGTTGATAAAGGATCGAATTATACTGTAACTAATACGGAAGGGTTAACGATAGAATCAACCTGTCTTCTTAACGAACTCTGGGGGAATGATTACAGACTTGCCAATAACATACTCAGTACATCATTTCGTTATGCAAAGATTAAATATAATTCTTGAAGAAATTAATTTAATAGTTGCATACGGCCAGAAGTAGTAAGAACCTAATGGATCACACATAAGACTTGGAACCAAAAGAGAGATGGATGTCATTAATAGATGGAAGCCCAATTGAGCCCAGTAAGGCCCATTTAATTAGAAGGGGGGCCGAAATTTATATGTAATAATAAGGAATTGTTTTAATTCCATGAATCCTAATTTGATTAGGTTTGTGAATTAAATTAATTAAGAGATAATTAAGTTAGGAGTTTTAATTAGATTAATATACTCCTATTATTATCCAATTAGGTTATTTATTATTATCCTAGATATATTAGATATATAATGAGATAATAATTGGGAATCCTATTCCGAATTGAATTCCTATTAAGTAACCTATTCCTATCTAACTAGGGTTTAGATACAAGTGATTATATATACCCCTACTACATGAATTTCGACTAAGCCTATACAACTCCCCTTTGTGATTTTCGAAATTTGCAAGTAAGAGAGAGAAAGAGAATTCGACTCCCCTAGTTCGTGGACAAGAATTCATACGGCTTCCATCGATCGATTAATTTCATCTATCTCCTTTTCTTTGATCTTGTGTTGGTTAATTAGAGGCAATCTATTTTGGTTGCATCTCATACGGTTGATTCTAACTTAATCTCACTGTGTTCATGAAAGAAGGAAAAACAAACAAATGGGAGAAATTCGTTTTTCTTCACCTACATCAGGTCAGTTCACTATTTCGCGGATTCCCGGAGATTGAACCGTCGGATCGTCGCGATTTTTGGACAGTAGCTTCTAGACATATTCTTCCACGTTTCCACCGAAGGGATTGTCGTTCGGAGGTCTGGAAGGTCTGTTTCGGATAGGGGAAGATTGGTTAACAGTTTCCATCTCTTTTGAAGTTGTGGGCACTTCGTTTGCAACGGTAGATTGTTCTTCAAAAGGTATTTCTTCTTAGGGTTAATTACAAAAAACTACTCTGTGGTTTGGCCGATTTACGATATGGTACCTGTGGTATTTTTTGTTACAAACAGGTACCTGTGGTTGTCGCCGTTACTAAAATCAAGGAAACGGAAAATTGACTGTTAAATTACAGGGGTATTTTCGAAAACATATTTTTTTTGACTTTTTTTTTACTTTTTTGTTGACTTCTCTCTTTCCTCCTCTCCTTTTCTTCTTTAACGATTTTCTCTCTCTTCTTTTCTTCTCCTTCATCTTCCTTCATCTTCTTCTTCCTTTCTTCTCTTCTTCCCCATTTCTTTTTCTTTTTCTTCTTCTTCCCCATTTCTTCTTCTTCTTTTCTTCTCTTTTTCCCCATTTCTTTTTCTTTTTCTTCTTCTTCTTTCTCATTTCTTCTTCTTCCTTTCTTCTCTTCTTCCCCATCTTCTTTTTTTGTTTTTCATTTCTGGTAAATTCTAGAATTCTGGAATTCTGGAAATTCCAGAAAATTCCAGAATTTCCAGAGTTCTGGAATTCTGGAAATTCTGGAATTCCAGAATTTCCAGAATTCTGGAATTTCTGGAATTTCCAGAAATTCCAGAATTCTGGAATTCACCAGAAGAAAAAAAAAGGAGAAGAAGAAAAGAGAAGAAAGGAGAAGAAGAAGAAGAAGAAGAAGAAAGGAGAAGATGGAGAAGACGAAGAACATCGATGGAGAAGACGAAGAACGTGGATGGAGAAGAGAGAAGGGTGAGAGAGAGAAAGAAAAAATTAAAAAAAAAATTAAAAAATCAAATTTCCGAAATTACCCCTATTCCACGTCAGCTTTTTAACAGAATTCTGTCCGTCTCCTTGATTTTGCTAACGGTGACAACCACGAGTACCTGTTTGTAACAAAAAATACCACAGGTACCAGATCGCAAATCGGCCAAACCACATGGTAGTTTTTTTTATAATTAACCCTTCTTCTTATCCCTCTTTATATGAAATAACGATTAACGGATCCTATGGTTAAAAGGAAGTAGGCTAAACTTTTTATATTTCCGCTGCTATACCTTAGCCTAATTTCCTTCAGTGGTATCAGAGCCATCGTTAAATCCGTTATTTCATATATGAAAATTTAGAAGTTTTTCAATAGGATTGAATAAATATTTATGGTTAGGATTAATTAACAAATTGTTTGATTAATTAATTCTAAAGATAAATAAGTTTTAATTAATTGTTAATTAAAATAGATTATGCGTATGTTCCTAATTATTTCGGTTGATAATCATTATAACAAAATCTATTAGTTTTATAGTTAGGTTAATAAAATTAGTTTTATTAATTCTAAGGATAAAACGGAAATCTATTGTAGTTTTTCCTATTTCTGAAAATCGTTTTTAAAACCGTTTTAAAATCTGATATATATATATATATATGTTTCGGAAATTAATAGTTTTCTGTTTTGATTATCGAATGAAAAATTCGTTTAAAAGTTTTATTTTTACCAAGTTGTAAATCAAAGTGTTAAATGAATTGAAATCAAAATAATTGGGACATGCATAATCGACGTTTTATATTGTTATATTAATCTAAGAATTAATATAAAGATACAAAACGATTAGAAGTAAAATTGGATGAAAGTTAATTTGACGAGTTAATGTGATTAACCTAAATATTACATAAGACGGTTATGTAATCAACCAATTAAATTTATTTAATTGAGTCTATGCATGTTTGGAGTTATGGACATATTTGGACCCTCTTTTAGTCTTTTGGTATTTTTGAAATAGGGCCTGCGCGTCCTGCCTCTCTACTATCTATTGTAATTTCTCCTCTCATCTGATTCCCTTCAATTCAATTGAAGTTTTCTTATAGTAGTATAGAAATTAATATGTAATTTCAAGGCGCTATAGAGAAGACGGATGACCTAAAGAGAAATATGTAATAGTTAGTATTTCCTTAGGTTTGCCCTTTTATTCCGTCTCTGGCTCGACGGAATAATTTAGATGATATGTCCATAACGCCAATGTATGTGAATGTATGTGTCTGATGTATGCTAAAGCAAATCAAGACTAAGTTAGATTATGAGACTTAAATAAAATCCCTCGTTAAAAAGTTAAGTAAATAAGCAAGTTATTAAAATCGGTTGCCCCTCCCTAATATTATAATTCAGCCGGCAGTACTGGGGGCCTTTGGGTTGTTGAGCAAACTCAAGCTCGGGGTCTTATGGTAACACCTGAATTATCGAAAATCGTTCTTTCATGAATATGGGGTAATACTTAAATTAGATTATGATAATTGGATGAGCAAACTCATGTTGTCATAAACTAATGGGCAATATGGTTGGGATTAATATGAATAACATATTAGTTACTAATGTGGTTAGTAACCCAATAACCTAGGAGTCACATTCGAGATGTGATTGATTACATGAATCTACCTAACAAATGGGACTAGCTTGTTGAGCAAACTCAAGGCGAAATCTCAGGAGTTAGGATCCTAGCTCACTAAAGGATTTGTGAAATTCTTCGAATTAATATGGAGGGTTATTAATTTGGCAAAATAGTGGGAGCAATCTGAAATAAACTAAAAGGCCTATAATTTTAGATTGATATACTTTAAAGCAAATGAATGACATACGTTTACTCTTTCTCACATCTCAAGTTTTAAATTAAAACACTCTTAAAATCATGACTAACACCAATCTGCAAAACATTCTTACCGATAACAAATTGAACTGTTCAAACTTCACCGACTGGTTTCGTAACCTCAAAATCATTTTGAAGTTTGATAAAATAGGGTATGTACTTGATACATCGATACCCCCTATCCCTGAGGATGATGCTCCCATCGAGGAAATCGATGCTTACCAGAAGCACAAGGCTGATGACGATCATGCCGGATGCATCATACTTGCATCGATGACATCGGAATTACAAAGGCAACTATGCTTGTTCCATCATCATGCACCTAAAGGAACTGTTTGGGAAACAGACCAGGTGCGAACGCTACGAGATATCCAAGTTGCTATATCGCAGTAGGATGCAAGAGGGCACATCTATCATGACACATTGTGTCAAGATGATTGGCTACATTACCAAACTTTCTAGTATTGGATTTGCGATGGATAACGAATTAAGCATAGACTTAATTCTTCAATCCCTCCCAGAGAGTTATTCACAGTTCATTATGAACTATCAGATGAATGACTTGCAAACCTCTTTTGAAGAGCTTGCAAATATGCTCAAGTCAGTTGAGCCCAATATGAAGAAAGGTAAGCCGTGCCCAACAAAACTAAGGGAAATAAAGTGAAGAAGCCTAAAGGAGAGTACCACTTCTGTGGTGAAGACGGGCATTGGAAAAGAAACTGTTGGTGTACCTAGCCTTCCTCAAAAGGGGAAGAAGCCGGGACTTCAACATCTGGTATGTTTTATATTGAAATTTCACAGTCTGAATCTTTTGGTATTTGATACCGGATGCAGCCTAAGGATATTCTAGGAATATCTAGAAATATTATTTCTATTAGCCGTCTTATTGACGACGGTTTTCATATTTCAATAAAAGACAAGAGTTGCAATTTTTATAAAGATTCGATCTTTTACTTTTCAGGAATATCACAAAATGGGATTTATGTGTTAGATAACAAAATTCCTGTTTTTGCAATTGATACCAAAAGACATAAGCTAGATAATTCAACTTACTTGTGGCATTGTCGTTTAGGCCATATAAACAAGAGACGCATGCTAAAGCTACATTCAGATGGGCTTATAGATCCAATCGATTTCGAATCATTGGAAACATGCGAATCGTGTTTAAAAGGTAAAATGATAAAGACACCCTTTAGCAATAAAGGTGAGCGTGTATCAGACACTCTAGGACTCATTCATTCAGATGTATGCGGTCCTATGTCGGTCCAAGCAAGAGGAGGATTCAGATACTTCATAAGCTTCATAGATTACCATACTCGATATGGTTACATCTACTTGATGAGGCACAAATCAGAAGCTTTTGACAAGTTCAAATGCTTCAAGAATGAAGTGGAAAATCAATTAGGAAAGAAAATAAAGACGCTTCGATCCGATCGAGGTGGCGAATATCTTTCTGATGATTTTCTGAATTATCTAACTGAATGTGGGATATGCTCACAATGGACACCTCCATATACACCACAACACAATGGTGTATCCGAGAGGAGAAACCGTACCCTATTAGATATGGTACGATCCATGATGAGCATGGCCTTACTTCCAAAGACGTTCTGGGGCTGTGCCTTAGAAACTGCCCTCTTCACCCTGAACCGAGTACCAACTAAATCCGCTAGTTCCACACTATATGAATTGTTCGTTGGTAGGAAACCCGTGTTCTCGTTTATGAGAGCATGGGGTTGTTCAGCGTATGTCAAACGCATTGCGTCCGACAAATTAGATTCTAAATCTGATAAATGTTTCTTCATTGGATATCCCAGGGAAACCATAGGGTATTACTTCTATCATCCAGATGATCAGAAAGTAATAGTATCCAAGCACGCAACCTTCTTAGAGAAAGAGTTTCTCGAAGAAACACAAAAGGGAAGCGTGATTAAACTCGACGAAGTTCAAGAAGAAGAAATACCGACTGAAACAACAGAAGCGGTTGAGGTACCCGAAGTAGTCCCATTAGATGAGACTCTAGTGGCACCTATTCATAGATCACGAAGAGTTCGTGAACTCCCAATTAGATATGGTTTTCTAGTGGGAGATGATAATGAGGTTCCCGTATTAGACGACGAACCCGAAAACTACGAAGAGGCTCTTACTAGTCCAGATTCTAAAGCATGGCTTGAGGCCATGGATTCTGAAATGGATTCCATGTATACTAACCAAGTGTGGACTTTGGTTGATCCACCCGAAGGGATAATTCCCATTGGGTGCAGGTGGATCTTCAAAAAGAAGACTGACATGGATGGAAAGGTTAGCACCTACAAGGCTAGGTTGGTAGCGAAAGGATATCGTCAGAAGCAAGGAATTGATTATGACGAAACTTTCTCTCCTGTGGCTATGTCCAAATCAATCAGAATCATGCTTGCAATTGCCGCTCATTTTGATTATGAGATTTCGTAAATGGATGTGAAAACAGCTTTCCTGAACGGAAACCTGCTTGAGGATGTATATATGATGCAGCCTGAAGGTTTCATATCGAAGGATGCAAATAAAGTTTGCAAACTTCAGAGATCCATTTATGGACTCAAGCAAGCATCTAGAAGCTGGAATAAGCGTTTTGATGAAACCATAAAACAATTTGGTTCCGAACAAAATTGCGAAGAAGCTTGCATTTACAAGAAAGCAAGTGGGAGCTCTATAGCATTTCTCATACTATATGTGGACGATATACTGTTAATGGGAAATGACATTGCTCTATTACAGCCGGTAAAAGTATGATTATCTGGTAACTTCTCAATGAAAGACCTTGGTGAAGCAGCTTATATACTTGGTATAAAGATCTATAGAGATAGATTGAGAAGAATGCTTGGTCTTTCACAGGCTACATACATTGAAAAGGTGCTAAATCGGTTTAGCATGCTTGAATCGAAACGAGGTAACTTACCCATGCTACATGGAGTAAAGTTAAACAATCATCAATGTCCTAAAACCGATGATGACAAACGACGCATGGCTGTAGTCCCGTACGCCAGCGTGATTGGTTCGATTATGTATGCTATGCTATGCACTAGACCTGACGTAGCGTTCGCGTTATCTGTAACGAGTCGTTACCAAGGGAATCCGGGAGACGAGCATTGGATTTCCGCCAAGAACATTCTTAAGTACTTGAGAAGGACTAAAGATATGTTCCTAGTGTACGTGTAACCCCCTCATTTGGATCACATGATATCTCACACAATATCAGTCATAGACATGTTTTCAATTCTCAATCATATAAACTTCAATCTCATATAAATTTTACATATTATACATAAGAGAAAGCATTTATAATTTACAATACACGTTTAAGTCATTATCCTACACAGAGGATTTACAAAACAAAAGTACATTCACAAGACTCCAAAATGCCTAGATGAGAATGGACTGACACTGCTGGTGTGACCTTAAGCAAGAAGAACTCCACCTAACCTGTAAAATCTGTTGGCAAGGGGTGAGCTGCCTACTCAATAAACATATTACACATATATGTATATACAAGTAATGTAAAGAGCACAAACCAAAATAGGTCATCAGTACCAAGTTAGAATTTATTCATTTAGAATAGTAATACTGATTTTAGAAAGGCCTTGCTATACTTAGACAATATATATAAAATGGTCCTTGGGCCCAATCTGTATTCCGGCTCACTAAATTCGGAATACAATCATCTGTGCTACGGAGGAGTTACACTCACTCACGTACTCATATATCTCAATACATGTGCTTCCGGCTCACAATATTCGGATAGCACTCTCAACTTGGACCATTTCACATATCCATCTAAGCAAGCTCATATTCATTTATAATCCAACCATTATTCAGTTCCAGTATGTGCACAAGGCTTAACATGCCGTATTTACGCATAACACTGCAACATACTCAATCATAACACTTTCTTATCAATCATGACGTATCATAAACACTCAAACATTATCCACATCATTCACATCAGATTCAACCACATCTCACACTCAACAAGTCACAAGGCACAATACATTCATACACATATATAAGCAATATGCTTACCGTCGCACTTGGTTCGATCTATTCAACACGATCGGGTGTGCGTTCAATTGCACCTTGCCCTCCTAATGTCACATAACATTGATACAATTAGACTTAACATAAACTTAATGAAAATAGAAACTAAGGAATGCTATATGATTTACAAGACACTAATGCCACAAAGTTTATGCAATCTAATCCTTTTGTCTTAGATCATCACATGACCTACTTGCCCACATTCTGCCATAACTTTCTCTATATTAATCCAAATGCCCTGATTCTTGAACCTACTGAAACTAGACATATATGGGTATAACATATCCCAAATTCAATTTAATATCACTTCTACACAATATATGGTATGCAAAATGATTCGGTCCTGTTTCCAGCCAAGAAACAGACTATTCAGATTTGCATCTACCATAATTCACTCAACCTAGCTCACAATAAACACAATGGATTGCCAAATACTTTTACAGACATATACTTCAAGTATTTAGGAACACTTTTGTATAAAGAAACTTTCTCCAATTCGGACTTTAAGATCCTCAAAATGCTACATCAACATGGCCGCCTCACATGACATTCAATTTCGAGGCAGTCATGATCCATCTAGGTTTTCTTCCTCTATATATGGAATTAAAGTCCCATATTTTACAGAGGGTTTCATAACACATATAGGAACATATGTTATTCTTTATGTATCTTCAAATTCGAACAATATCAATATGAAAAATAGGCTCCAAAATGACTGAAAGCAGTACCCTAGATTTCTGTTTAGGGCACTTGATACATATCTTTTATTTGGACAGCCTAAAACCAATGAAAACAACACCAAAACTCAACAAGCTCAATCACAACTCATCCACAACAAATCCTATGATCATACCTAGGTTTTTTCAGAATCTCCAACTCATAGAAAACAAGCTAAAACAGCATACTAACTTTCAACTTGTGTCTATCACCTAGTATGCTTCCTAACTTGACCTGTTTGGCTTGAAAATGGAAGAAATTGGAAGAGTTTTGTTTGGAGGATGTTAGGGTATATCAAAGGAAGGTTTGCTGAAGTTTTGGTCGAAATTGTGGCTGGAAATGAGGAGAAATGAGTTGTACCAATCATTGTTAAAACAAAGAGGCATACTTTGTTTTACTTGAGTGACACCTCGTGCTTGCTCACAAACCTCCAATCCAGCCCTCCACAAATGTAAGTTAATCAATTTAGGACATATGAATTCATTAATTCATTCATTTAATTCCTAACTCAATTAACCAATCGTTACATCTTAACGACACACTAATCGCCTACTAATCGCACGATAATCGCATTATGCATACAAAACTTCTACTGACAATGAGATGAATCTAAAATGTATGTATTCAATCATGAAAATATATATGAATGTGGGAAGACTCATATGTTAGGGTTTTGGGGATGTTACAGTTCTTCCCCCCTTAAAGAATTTCGTCCCCGAAATTCACTTACCAGAAGCTTCAAATAGGTAAGGATATTGTGTCCTCATATTTTCTTCTACCTCCCAAGTTGCCTCATCAAGTGTTTGATTATGACTCCATCTCACCTTAACCATTGGAATTTCACGGTTTCTGAGTCGTTTCATTTCTCGTCCCAAAATCTCTAAAGGTTGCTCACGAATAGTTAAGTCTGTATTCACTATTGCAATCTCAGGTTCAGGAATCATATGACTTGGGTCTGATCTATATCTTCTCAATACTGACACATGAAATACATCATGTATTAAAGACAATTCTGGTGGTAGAGCTAACCTATAAGCCAATGGTCCAACTCTCTCAATGATCTCATAAGGCCCGATGTATCTTGGATTCAACTTCCCTCTTCTGCCAAAACGAACTATTCCTTTCCATGGAGATATTTTTAAAAACACTTTATCTCCAACTTTATATTCCATCTCCCTTCGGTGCTGATCCACATAGGCTTTCTGACGTTCCTGTGCAGCTTTTAAATACTTCTTTATGACATTGATCTTCTCAACAGTTTCCTGGACTAACTCAGGTCCTTCCAATTGTCTCATTCCTTCAACATCCCAACATATAGGGCTTCTACACGGTCTTCCATATAGTGCCTCATAAGGTGCCATGCCTATACTTGAATGATAACCATTATTATAAGCAAACTCTATAAGAGGTAAATGTATATCCCACTCACCTTGGAAATTAAGAACACAAGCTCTCATCATATCCTCTAAGGTCTGAATAGTTCTTTCCGATTGTCCATCTGTCTGTGGATGAAAGGCTGTACTGAAATGCAATTTTGTTCCCAATGAGTGTTGTAAACTGCCCCAAAATCTAGATGTAAATCTAGGATCACGATCTGAAACAATAGATATAGGTACTCCATGCAACCTCACTATTTGTTCCACATAAAGTCTAGCCAATTTATCCATCGAGTCTGTCTGTTGAACCGGTAGAAAGTGAGCAGATTTCGTAAGTCTATCCACTATCACCCATATACTATCGTGTCTACGCCTTGTTCTTGGTAATCCCATCACAAAATCCATAGTGATCCTCTCCCATTTCCACTCTGGTATGGTTAAAGGTTTTAGTTTTCCCACGGGAGCTTGATGCTCAGCTTTAACCTGTTGACATGTCAAACATTTGGAAACAAAATCAGATACATCTTTCTTCATTGTAGGCCACCAGTAAAAAGGTCTCAAATTTCTGTACATCTTTGTCATTCCTGGGTGCATAGCATAAGGAGAATTATGTGCTTCCTGTAGAATTTCTGATCTTAAATTTGCTACATCTGGAACACATAATCGACTACCTATCATCATAGTTCCATCATCTTCCACAGAAATATCAGGTCTTTTACCTTGTTGTACATGATCTCGCATTTTCTGTAAATAAGGATCATGCCATTGTGCTTCTTGGATCCTTTCTTTCAAATCTGGTTTTACTCGTAGTGTAGCCATCAAACCTGTTACTTCATTTACTTCTAACTGCACATCCATGGCTCGCATCTCCACTAGTGAATTCAAACTATAATTCTTCATACTAGCCACAATATCAACACTCTTTCTACTCAAAGCATCTGCAACCACATTAGCTTTTCCTGGATGGTAATCTATTGTACAATCATAATCTTTTAATAGCTCAATCCATCTCCTTTGTCTTAGGTTCAACTCCTTCTGTGTAAAGATGTACTTCAAACTCTTGTGATCAGTGAGAATCTGAAATGTCTCCCCATATAGGTAATGTCTCCATACCTTCAATGCATGGATGACTGCTGCCAACTCTAAGTCGTGTGTGGGGTAATTCATCTCATGAGGTCTCAGTTGCCTAGAAGCATATGCAATGACTTTCCCATTTTGCATTAGAACACATCCCAAACCTTGTCCCGAGGCATCTGTATAAACAACAAAGCCACCACCTTCAGAAGGTAACACTAACACTGGTGCAGAAGTCAATCTCTTCTTTAGTTCCTCAAAGCAGGGAAGCGTAGCTTTCTCTGCGACCGAGTCAGAGTACATCGCTGCTGCGGAAGCAGCAAAGGAAGCAGTTTGGATTAGAAAGTTCATTACAGAACTAGGTGTGGTGCCTGATATTGTCAATCGCATTACTCTGTACTGTGATAACAATGGAGCCATTACGCAAGCAAAGGAACCACGGTCTCATAATGCATCCAAGCACTACCTAAAGCGATACCACATCATAAGAGAGATTGTGGCTAGAGGAGATGTGAGAATAGAAAGAGTACCTACAGAGGACAACGTTGCAGATCCGTTGACAAAGCCTTTAACCCAGAAAGTACATGATCGTCATTTAACTTCTACTGGGATAAGTTTTAGAAACAATTGGCTTTAGTCCAAGTGGGAGTATGTTGGGGTTTAGTGTCCTATAGACAATTGTTCTAGGATACAAACTTAATGTAAATGAATTGTTCTTTATATCATTTGTTTTAATGAGATATATGTTTTATAACTATATAAAGGCAATCCCTTTTAAGCACTAAATAAAGTCTAATAAAAGGAAATCCGTAAGTTTGTTTAAAGTGATTATAAAGTGTTCATACAAGCATGAAGTGAGACAAAACTTTATAGTAAACTAATAAACTTAAAACCACCCCAAGTCAAGTGATATGTTTAGGATTGATATATCACTGTTGAGACTTGTAAGTTGTATGTAACAATGTCTTCTGTCCGACAGAAAGCTGATCTCACAAGCTTCATATATACAGATATCTGGACAGTTACATAGATCCGGTGAAACGTCGTTCATTAGGATTGGGGATCCGATTTGAGATAACAGGATGGGTAGATTCATCCTTGTCACCTGTTCATCTCATTGGTATTAATAGGTATAACTAATCCTCAGACTCAAAGGAATGTTAATTGGTCATCCTGAATTACTGAATGTGAGACTTTGATCCTGCTGTCCCACGATCCTTAACAGAGATGACTCTGGGGTGTGAACGGCAAAGGTTGGGTGTCATAGGAGGTAATATCAGGGTAGTTATACATTGGATTGAGCATTTATCACTCCTGATTAATGGGAGATACATCCAAGGATCGCTTGTGGAAGACTCGACTCTAAATCCTTACAAGGTGATAGCTTAAGAGTAAGAAATACAGATTTCACTTAACCTATCTATTTGATTTGACTCGGCCTATACAAGTAAAACGAACGTCTCGCTATATGTGACTTGACATCACCCATAGTCATAAGATTCAGTTCAAGGATGTAGTTGATAAAGGATCGAATTATACTGTAACTAATACGGAAGGGTTAACGACAGAATCAACCTGTCTTCTTAACAGACTCTGGGGGAATGATTACAGACTTGCCAATAACATACTCAGTACATCATTCCGTTATGCAAAGATTAAATATAATTCTTGAAGAAATTAATTTAATAGTTGCATACGGCCAGAAGTAGTAAGAACCTAATGGATCACACATAAGACTTGGAACCAAAAGAGAGATGGATGTCATTAATAGATGGAAGCCCAATTGAGCCCAGTAAGGCCCATTTAATTAGAAGGGGGGCCGAAATTTATATGTAATAATAAGGAATTGTTTTAATTCCATTAATCCTAATTTGATTAGGTTTGTGAATTAAATTAATTAAGAGATAATTAAGTTAGGAGTTTTAATTAGATTAATATACTCCTATTATTATCCAATTAGGTTATTTATTATTATCCTAGATATATTAGATATATAATGAGATAATAATTGGGAATCCTATTCCGAATTGAATTCCTATTAAGTAACCTATTCCTATCTAACTAGGGTTTAGATACAAGTGATTATATATACCCCCTACTACATGAATTTCGACTAAGCCTATACAATTCCCCTTTGTGATTTTCGAAATTTGCAAGTAAGAGAGAGAAAGAGAATTCGACTCCCCTAGTTCGTGGACAAGAATTCATACGGCTTCCATCGATCGATTAATTTCATCTATCTCCTTTTCTTTGATCTTGTGTTGGTTAATTAGAGGCAATCTATTTTGGTTGCATCTCATACTGTTGATTCTAACTTAATCTCATTGTGTTCATGAAAGAAGGAAAAACAAACAAATGGGAGAAATTCGTTTTTCTTCACCTACATCAGGTCAGTTCACTATTTCACGGATTCCCGGAGATTGAACCGTCGGATCGTCGCGATTTTTGGACAGTAGCTTCTAGACATATTCTTCCACGTTTCCATCGAAGGGATTGTCGTTCGGAGGTCTGGAAGGTCTATTTTGGATAGGGGCAGATTGGTAAACAGTTTCCATCTCTTTTGAAGTTGTGGGCACTTCGTTTGCAACGGTAGATTGTTCTTCAAAAGGTATTTCTTCTTATCCCTCTTTATATGAAATAACGATTAACGGATCCTATGGTTAAAAGGAAGTAGGCTAAAAAATTTATATTTCCGCTGCTATACCTTAGCCTAGTTTCCTTCAGTTCAAACGGAAAGCTTAGAAGCCCAACGTCATAGACTTGTTGGATGAATCTCCGCTGAGGGACCCCATTACTGACTTAACTGGGCTCCAATTCCAATTCTTCACCGACATCACTGAACCCACTCCGGATCATGTAAAGGAAAAGCAAGCCTCTGTTTCTCAAGCTGAGGAACAAGCCGGCCCAAAAGCTCCTACGGGTCAAACCTTTGCCGACACCTCTGCTCCACCTTCCACTGAGCAAGTGCTCGAAGTTCCTGCTGCTCAACACACCGAGTTGGCAAAGGAAAATCCTCCTGCTAAAGACAGCTCTGAGTTGCCTCAACCTCAAGTTCCAATTCAACTGTAGACTGACCCTGAGCATGTAACAAACACTGCTGAGCAAACTCTTCCATCTTCTACTGAGCAGTTAGTTTGCCAGTCAGCTCCTACTACTGGCCTCAATAATAAAAGTGCAGCCACTGATGAAGCTGGAACTTCCACTTCCGGGCAGCACCACAATCCTCCAACATCTGGTGCTGACAATGAAACGGCCCCTGAGACCACGCAAAAACAATCTGAAGATGATTCTTACAACTTTCTCAATGCCTCTGAGTCAGGTCATCGAATCATCAACTCAGCTCATATGGTTCTTCAAGCAATAGATCAGTCTCAAGCCGATGCTGCTGGGTCCACTCCTGCTGAGCCAACTCAATTCTCATCCATCACGCAACTTTTGACTGAACTCAAAGGTCTTAAGGAGCTGATGAGTGTTATGACTTCTCTAGTCTCTCAGCAGCCCAAACAAGAATTCATGGTCAAGCTGGCCGAACTTCAACTGATGATGGTCAATCACATGGACTCGATTGAAGGTAAAATCAATGCCCTATCTGCTGCGAACTCATCATCCGTAACTTCTGCTGAAATCACTCAGCATTTCACCCAGCTGACCGCCGAGCTAACCGGAGCTCGTGAACTTATCTCCTCCACTTCTCAATGCTCCATTGAACAGATTGGTGAAGTCATTCGCCTACTCAACCTGAGCAAAGAGGAAATGGAAACTGACCAAGTAAAGACCAATGACATACTTCACTGCACCCGATCAACCCTTGCACATTGCAGCGTCATTCGTATGATTCTTCACTGCTCAGGATGTACTATCAATCTTATGCACGGATGATGGACTCTATTACTTGGATAGGGAAGTCTCTTGAGTTTTTACTCAGTATGCTCAGCGCACACATTAAAATCCCCTCTTCAAGTATGGCTGATGGCATGCAGGTCTTTAAGGGTCTTAAAGAAAGTACGAGTCACATGCAACAGTATTCCACCATACTGACTCGCGCTGTTCAACATGGGCAATTCTATGCTCCTCCCCTTTCGTCTAATGATGCTGGCAAAACGGGGGAGAAAGATAAAGCTAAGCAGCCAGCTGACGGAACTCGTCAAACTCAGCAGAAGCCTCCTAGCTCAACTTCTACTGTCCCGAGCAACCAAAGTCAGCAACAAAGAACAACCAAGCCCAAAGCCAAATCCAACCAAGTTCAAGCCAATATCAAGAAGTAGAACTAGAACTAGACTTAGCTTGAGAAGTTGTAATCTGTATCTGGCATGTTTTCTCTTTGTTGAGCTAACTATCTATATATATAAGCATCCTTTCTACAAACTGTCTTTTTATATGTGATGCTTATTTGTTGTGGTTATGTGTTGATCTGTGTCATGTAACTACTCATTGAACAACAACTTAAAACTTGTGAACACAAAAATTAAACAAGTAAAATATACTCAGTATACCTCAACTCTGATATCTGAACTTAACTAAGTATCAATCTGAGTAATGACAAAATGTTCCAAGCACTGACCTACTTCTGAAAGCTGACCTTAGGCTCACTTCGATTAAATCTTAGAAGGTTTAGAATTGAACTAAGTCAGTAGATGCAATCCTTACGAGGGAGTAATTTCAGAAGAATAGAAAAGGTCAACTACCATGGGGGAGCTCAACACTGAGTTCCTTAATTGAATACTTTTGCCAACATCAAAATGGGGGAGTTTGTTGAAACACCTTTCCACATGATTTTGATTTGACAAAATTATTCCCATGATTAAAACAATTAAATTTAAGTTCTTTGATTTAATTGTACTAATGTGTTTGTTCAATGTTGAGTAAGTTAACTAACGAGAACAGGAACTGAAAGTCTATAAAAGAAAGACAGAACAAAGTCAGCATAAGTGGTGTATTAAATAGGGACGCTAGCAAGTGTACTAGGTCGAATGTAGTATTTAGTAAGGCCAAGTGTCGTATTCCACAGGGATTGGTCTCTAGTGAGAAGAATAGGTTACCTTAAGTGTTAGATTCTTAACTTGGATGAATAATGTGTGAGATCTTAACATAAACAGAAACAAGCGGAAAGTAAGACGAATGAATTCAAGATAAACAAGCACAGATCTAGCCATACGCCTAACGAACAACTGTGCCTAACTTTTATCACTAAATGAATTAGATCTATATTCCTGAGTTGAGTCTCTCTCTCATTGGTCACTAAGGTCCGGTGTCCCATTTCCAAAGATACTAAGTAAGTAGTATTAACCAAGTGTTCTTGCGCTAACATACAAACAAGCATTAAGCAACAGAGAGCATTCGTAAAAAAACCCCAATATGTGGTAGTTTTCGTATCCGTCCACTACAACATATGCCGATTAGCTTTTTCCATTACGTCGGAGCACTGTCGTGTCATCCTCGGTAACTATCAAATAGACTCGATCTTAATCTATTCTTGAAGCATGCTAATAACACTCAATCATGGATAAATATACTTCATTCATTGATAAGAGATACTTACAGTCGCCTTCTAAATGGCTGGCTAGGCCTGCAGAAGAACTACTCACTCATTGTCATGAGTGAACAACTTGTTCTTCCCAAAAACATTCTTGCAACGGAAAAATAAAAACAGAATATAAAGCTAGTGGTGGCGGTAATGCCGAGGTATCTATTACAATCATCTTCCTCCTATTTATACTCCCCTTACATCAACCCTAATTATAAGGGCAAAAAGTCACAAAAAGGTAAAAACAAGGACAAGTAAACAATCTTCCTACACTTGGCGCAAGATCGAAAGCTGTCTTGCTTTCCACGTGATTCTCTCTTTCTCTCTCCTATAACTTGCTCGACCCGTGCGTTTATCCGTTTTCCTTCCAAATGACCCGTTAAATGCTGTTGTTTAAGCTGTTCTGTTCTACTGAGAGGCTGTTCGTAAAGATTCCTGCTTGAACTGTAATTTCTGGCTGTTTATTCCATTTCTGGTTGAAAACTAGAACTTTGAAGCTCTTTTCCATGAATGATCGTCCTCATAAATTTTCTCTTTTTACTCGCATCAATAAGCAAGTCACACAGCAGACGCTGAGTAAGAACGCAACTCAGCTTTAAGAAAAGAAATGTCTTCTTCAGAAAAGCTTGAAGGCGAAGCCGCTGAGTCAAGCTGAGTAATAATCAAGTCAGCATCAATGATCCATCAACTTGCAAGACAAGATCTGAAAAATGTCTGAAACAAATCAGAAGCCTCGAAAATCCATCTTAAGGACCTTTTCGAGATGCATGGACCATCTGACTTTTGGCTAGAAGACAAACCTGGCGCAAGAAGACGAATCTGGCAAACCTGGCATCTGGTAAAAATAGAAGACAGGATTGGCCTGCAGCTCTGGAAGCTGACCACGTGATGACGAAGAAGACCGTTGTTCCCACAACGGCTATGTCGGGATTCAAATCATTGAAGCCCAAAGATTGCTATAAATAGGCCAAATCATCACTTGGATCAGATACATACAAGAGAGATACATACAGACAAGCAAAATCTTCACTAAGTGATAATCCAAAATAGAAGCTGTCTGAAAAGAAAAAGCAAGCTCTTACACCAAATTCCAATCATTGTGTAAAAGTCTAGATTGATTCTGTCATCTAAAGTGTTCTTTGTTGTATTAAGAACAATTTCTTATCATTTGTAAAAGGTTAGAAGAGTGAAGCTGAGTACTCGGTTATAGTACTCAGTGGTAGAGAGAAGCTGAGTACTCGGTTATAGTATTCAGTGGTAGATAGGATTGAGTAGACGAATAGAGGACGGTACTCTTGCATACTCAGTTTCTATTGTAAACGGTTTGTGCTCTACCTTTAAAGAGCTTAGTAGAGGATTGAAAAAGCTCGGAAGGATTCTGGAGACTGGACGTAGGCGGAGAGGCCGAACCAGGATAAGTCTGCTGAATAAACTCTAACCCTTTCTCTTGATATATATTTGTATGTGTTGCTTGCTTAAAATCACTCAGTAAATAATCTGTACAAGCTGAAGCTGAGTAATCTGAGTGTTGAGTTGGAAACTAACTTAAGTGTTACTTCCCAACTCACAACTGAAACAGCTCTAGTCAGTATCTGATTAAACAGTTGTCTCACACATCACTCAGCCTTGCTGACCTGAAACTAAGTTAAATAATCAAACATTCAATTAAGTCAGCATTATTAAGCGAAAAAGTTATATTAGTTCCTAACCCCCCCCCCTGGAACTAATCCTATCACATTACACGGGACCAACACCAAAGTCTTCCACCATCCTCTCTTAAAGGTTGAATTCAGAAGATTAGGGAGTGAGAGGCCATATGGAGACTTGGTCCTTGGAATTATGTGTGTCATTTTAATATAAAAGGAGACCTTGAGAGCTATTTGAAGACACACCAAGCTTAGGCTTAATTCTTCCCTCTATAATGTTATTTTGTTGATTCTTCTCTTTAAGAATCAGTTGTTTTTGTTGTTGTAATTATTGTTATTATTCTCAAGGTGTTGTTTGTGCAAAAGTTCATCCAATAAAAGTAAGTTTCAAGTTACCGAAGAAGTTCGTTCGACAATCGTCATTACGGTTTCTTCTAAACTTTAATCTCTTTTACTACTATGAACTCCATTATCTATCTTTCTAAGGTGTGTTTTAATCTAATTATGGGCTAAAACCCCTTTAACTAAGACTAAAAGCGGATCTTAACCTTAATTATGTGATAATTACGTTTAACTTATTTATACTATGTTTATCCTTTTTGAGAACTAACTTATGATTCTTAATGCTTGTAGGTGATGGGCCCAATTCCTACTTGAATATAATTAATCGTTTATATTGACTGTGATTAAATTGATTAATCGAAATTCATAAGTTGGACCTAATGACCATTTAGTGTGGCTTATTGGTTTTTCAAGGTTTTTCATAAATCTTATTTACAAATCTTAGATTTATTACTTGAGCCAGACCAAGGAAAAGTAATTAATCGAAAGTTTAAAACTAATTACTCGAGTGGTTTTTCTTGAACCTTAAGTAATCACTTTAGCCGGACCAAGGTAAAGTAGGTTAAAAAGATTTAGATTAATAAAACTTAATGCTTCTCTAGATTAATTACTTGAGCCAGATCAAGGGAAAGAAATTAATCGAGAGTTTAGAGCCAATCTCGAGAATCTATTAGTTAATAAGAAAAATCGTCATCTTAAAATGGATAAAACAACTTAAAAGGGGTTAAGTGTTATTACCAAGCAAAGAGGTTAAGTGAAGCTAGAAGCCTTAGTTTCTTTAATATAAGTAATCTCTCAATTGATTTGTATAATTTTCATTTCATTTCTTGTTTAAGTCTTAGCTTGGTTGTCCAACAAACTCTACATTTTGATTGTTTAAATAATAGATAGTAAGCAAACAGATTAGTACTTATAATCACCATTCTCGTGGAAACGATACTCTACTTTCACTTTATTACTTGATACACGACTAATGTACACTTGCCTTCACATGCACGTATACGTAAAATGCACATCAGCCAGGAAGGATTGGTCTGATAAGGCACTACCAGGCTTTGGCGGATTGGTTGTTTGAAAGGTGTCATAGCTTGAATGGGATAGAGATGGAAGGTATTGTTAGCAGGAGAATAGTATGTTATGGAATAACAGAATTTTAAATCCGAGAGAAGTTGTTCTATCAGTACAACAGTTCTTGGGGGACTAGCAGTAGGCTTGTCAAACGATTGTGGTGGACAGAGGAGCAGTGGTAAGGCATGTGGTTTGTTGGCAGGCTCCTGCAGACGGTGTCTGCAAATGCAACATGGACGGGCGGTGTTTGGTGACTCGAACATTTGTGGCCTGGGCGTTATTTTTCGTCAGCAAGAGGGAGTTTTCATGGCCTGCCGGAGTGAAGTTGTCTCAGGTGTCCACGAAGCCAAGGTTGTAGAAGTGTTGGCGCTACGCAAATGACTTATCTGGGCGGTATCTCTTAACCTTGATAAAGTGGATTTCGAAACTGATGCAAAAAGTGTGGATTGCATTAAGTCGGTACACGCTGACTTATCGGATTTTGTTGACCTTATACAAGATTGTAAGGATATTCTCTTAACTCATACAAATTTCTCTATATTGCATGTTTCTCGGTTAGCGAATGTAGTAGTTCTTCTTGTGGCTAAGCATGTTCGTTTTTATTCTAGCGATTAGATCAATTTTATAGGTCTTTTATGGCTTTTTGATGTTTTTTTGAAGGATTCTAATCCTATTGATTAATGAGAATTCCTTTTAATTTAAAAAAGAAAAGGTAAGAAGTAGTAAAAAGGTGAGAAACAAGAAGGCATAAGGGTATGTGGCAATAGGTCCATTTAAAGGGTACAAGGTCGGAGTCAAGGCAAGCAAGTGTGAGTTTGAGTGGGACACTTTGTCCAAAACTATGATTTTAATATACCAAAAAGATTATATATTGCATTGCATGTGATCCAAATCTAAAAGACTGCAAATTACTTTTCTAAATTAAATAAATAAATAATTCAAAGGATTCTAGCCTTGACTTACCATTATTTTGTTCCCTTTCACGTGTTAAGCTTATAAGCATAAATATTGAATGGTTCGTATTCAATGGAGCTTCTCTATTTCCTTTTTCTTTTATAAATATTTACATTTTTTTAGGGAGAGATTACGTGTATAACTTATATTAATCGATAATAACAGAATCTGTTTAATTTAACTGTTGTTGTTTATAGTTTATTTGAAGTAAAATGGAAAAAAACAAAACTAAATGAGTACTTGGAATGCAAAATTAAGTTTAGAACTACAAAACTTAACAAAAAAATATCCTAAAACATTCTATAATTTTTTGAAGTTAGATATGTAAAGTTATCGTTGAATGGAAAAGAAGGAATTTTGTGCAATAAAATCAATGAACAGGTATAGCTATTTCAAGAGAGTTTTGTTGAATATACTAGTGTATGAAATATATTCGGGTCGAACAAAATCCACTTGTAACTTAAATTCAGGGCCGAATTTAAGGGTGTGCAAGAAGTGCGATGACATATGGCCTCCAAATAGTAGGGAAGCTATCGAGACTCTTATGGTATTGATAATCAAGATTTGGTTTGAGAGTTCAAAAATTTACAAACAATTTTACCAAAACCACCAAAAAATAATATTGAGTTATTGAAATGATTTTATTGTTTTCTAAATATACTTACTCTTTATAAGATATTATTGATTATACATGTTACTATTGCATTTATAGAAATGAGTTTTTTAAATTTTAAGTTACTTATTAAATATATTTATGATTAACCATATTATATGGAAAGTTTAAATGAATTAGTTTTATTATTTATTAGATGTGATTTGCTTGAAGATATTGATAAGAAAAGTCTAATATTAAAAAAAATGATTATTGAATGCTTAATTAATGATTCCACTTAAAAAATATTGTAAGAACAGTAGTGTTCACATGGACCATAATGATCACGGTGAATTTGGTCATTCACCGTTAGATGTAGAATGGTTAAATTTAAGTCTTAAGATGCTTTGAATCTCTACCTTAGGATTTTAATCAGCCTACATCTAACGGTGAATGATCAAATTCACCGTGGTCATTAGGGTCCATATGAACACTACTGATTATAAGAATGACTATTCTTACTTGATTTTTAGTAATCTAAAAATTGTAATTTTTCATCATTTTAATTAGACACATTTTAATTGGACACTTTTCCAAATTCGATATAGGACATTCGAAATCAGTGGTAGAGCCAGCCCAGGGCTAAGGATTCCTCCGACCACCGGCTCCACCTTTGAATAAAATTGGTTCGGTATTTGATAATCCCCTAATTTTATTTTATTAAGACATATTTATAGTATTATTTCAATGTTTTAAGGATCATGTTTTTAATAAAAAAAATCAGGGTTCAAAGAAACCTTATCTTTTGGCTTTTATTATCTATTTGATTTTATTTTCTATTATTATTAATTACTTTCTTTATCATCTTAGCTCTTTTAAACTATTATTTTACCAAAATTTAGGGATCTTAATTTACGAAATTAGCATTGAATATATAGAAAATTAAATGTCTCACGTTAGGCACTTTTAATTTTTTAGTCACCACACCAAAACGAAGCAGTTTTATCATGATGGAGACTAAAAAAATTTGAGTTTTGAAAAATTACCACAAACTACAAAGCTAAAATTACCCTCCAAGTATGAAATCCTGGCTCCGGCGCTATTTAAAATCTCTCTGCTTAAATTGTGCGGAAGAGGTTATGTGGGTAATTCGGGTTTGACCTAATATTATAGTCTATAAATAGATAGCTACATTCGCATATGTATTATATTATATTCGGATTTATAAGTGAATAATTCCTTTAACAAACATTTACCTAATTAATAACATACTAAAGCAAAGCAAAGCTCTAACTAAACTCATGGCATTTGAAACAAAATTCGTTTAATAATTTATGTTTTTTTTAATGTTTTTAAAAGATGGCTTTTTTTGAGTTCTTGAGATGCTTTGGGTAACCATATAATTCAATAAGTGGGATATTAAAAGATGAAGGCTCTTGGTGCTATCAGATGGATAAGACACAGAATAAGAACAATTGGGGGAACAATATTTGATTTTGATTTTGATCATGATTATTCAGCCTGGAAAAGCTAAATAGAAACAATATATACATCAATAAGAACAATTTAGAGAATATTCTTTATTCATTTTTAGAAACAAGATATACACAAAATACCAAATTGATTCTACATAATCCTTTTTTAAAATATTTCCAAGTCAATATTTGAATTAAATTCATTAAAATTGATGTTATTGTTTGTACATGATTTATTTCTAAAAAAAAATCAAACCATGATAATGATAATGAATGTTTTTGGGGAGTCAAAGGTTAAACTCATCATTATCGATGACAACAACAGCAGAGTAACATATTATTAAAATGTAGAAGAATAAATCAGCAAAGCAGTCTAATTGGAAAATGGTTGCAGTCAATTAATTTCAAAACTTTGATGGATCAATTATAGGTGAACTGTCATTGCTGAATTAAGGATCGCTTTTTAATTTTTTTTTTTTTAGATAATTTAGACCTAACATTTTTTGAAAAATGGAAAAATAAACAGAGTATAAATTTAATTTTATGATTATTAGGTAGCGCAGATTTAGTCGCCTAATCCTTCATCTATTCACACCTCCACAGATTAAGATGTATAAACGGATAGGATGAAAATGCCCTTATACAATTAGGGATGAGTGTTGTTCTGTACAATTTGGGTATTTGAAAATCTCTAAAATTGTAATGGTACAATTCCATTTGGTCCTAACGAAAAAGTCAATATTCAATTCGGTTTTGGATCTATTTTTTTGGACATTCGGTTTGGATCCAGAATCTCCAACATATTTACTCAATAATATCAGGAGCTTGAAAATATCCAATAAGCCAACGGTTAGTCTTAAAAAAATCAATAGTTCAATCCAATTCTAATTCTTTTTATTTGGATATTCGATCTGGTTCAAAAATATCCAAAATCCACGCTCAGTCTACTTCTAATAGCTAGGAATGCACAAGCACTTATGTATCCTTGTCTCCGTAAGTAAGAATCACATTGCATGAATTTTATTATGTGAATCCAAAATTCATCTGTATACAGCTTTTTAGCCTATAATTACTTCAAATTAACATATAATTTTATGTTAAAAGTATATTTACACTTAAGAAAGAGTCTATTACATCTGTTTTTCCTAAAAAAATTAACGGCTCTCTTTGAATTTTTAAAAGTTCCAAATTACCCTTTATTTTATCCAACAGTATTCAACAACTCTATATTTTTCAATAAAATTTGGTAAATATACAAAATAAGACACGTCCACCACATGTCAAAAAGAAAATACTAAATGCAAAAATAATTAAAAACTTTTGAAAATTAACAAGGTAATTAAAAATTTCGGATTATTGAATGTAATTAGATTAAAACACGTTACTAAACTCAACTTAAAAAAAGGGTAAAAAGTACAATTTTACCATACCCCTAATATGTTTGGGCTCAAGGTCTGAAGGAAGACAAATGTTGAAACAGAACAGTTGGGTTCTTTCACTGAAAAGACATTTTGCTCGGGAAAAGAGGAATGAATGGAAACCGGCAGACGGGTCGGGCCAAAAATAATTTGATAATTAATTGAATACTACAATCTTATTATTATATTGAAAAGACATGATGAAAGCAAGAAACAAAAAGTAGAAAAGATGAGAGACCTCATAAAGGTTTTTCAGATAATCAATGAAGATTGAGACTCAGCCAGCCAGCCATATGCTTTATTTGTTGGACTATGTCTAATCCACAATCAAAAATTAAAAGAACTTTGGCCCATCTTACCATCATATTCACTACCTCAAGCCAATTAAAACTAGCCAAATTTAATTCTATCATTTCCTTTCACACACCAATTATTAATTTCCTTCAGCATGTCTTTTTATTTATTTTTTTATATGTATAACCTTTTAACAAGGACATTGTCAAGATAAGTTTCCCAATCAAACAAAACTACGTCGTTGGTCTCCACCAAAACTGGCAAACAACATTTTGACCATAATCAACTATCTAATAGAAAAATAAAATTGTGAAAAATAAAAATTTAAGACTTATCATAATTAATAAATTAAACAGATTCAATAAAAAATAATACATTAATTTCAAATGCAACTCAATATATAGTTACATTTCTAAACTTGCCAATTTTTAAATGTAAATTTATATTTGAACCTACCACACATGTAAATTTATCGATGTTAGATCTTCTACAATGGTAAGAAAAGTGTTTGTATGGTAAGAAAAGTGCTTGTATCAAAGTTTTGATTTGATTGTGTTTCTACAACTTTAAAGTCTACTAAATCAATAAATAAGTTCTAATTTAAATAACCCCTATTTTGGGTTAAATAAATGCTTTCCTTGACTTATTAGAATTTCATTCCAAAACAACAACTACATCTAATTTTCATATTTCTTCTTTGGTTGTTTTGCTGAGATTTCTATTTTAGAGTAAAACCATCTAATGATTTATGAAACCTTTTGTTTTACACCATAATAACTGAATTAGCCATGCTGCCATTTGATTCTTACTAAAAAATAAACACTAAATTCTAATTTATAAACCCTGACGCCTATTCATAAAAATATTATTAACTAAACAAATCAAAGAATACACACATTAATATATGAAAATGACAAGAAAAATGGTAGTTTATTTGGCTGGACATAATTTAAATATTATGACATAATTATAGATAATTTTAAAACATTGCATTTCCGTATAAATTTCTCTTTTTAAATACTGATAAACAACCCATTAATCTTCAAGCAAAATCAGGACCTTAAACTCGAACAGCCCGGTGAGCCCATTTGCTTCGAAGCTTAGTATCTCACTAAACTCTTTCCATGTTCTCAAAATAAAGGCCTTCGAAGCTTAGTATCTCACCAAAGTCTTGCTTTACATTAGTTAAAAAGTGGTTAAAATTCATTCGGGTTAGTTACATGAATATCACAATTATTGTAAAAAAACACAAGTATGTCATAAGAGTGTCAATAATTCTAAATTTGTCAGAGATTTATAAATTCATATGGCATATGTCACGAATTCAATATTCTGTAGAATGGTGTGGGTGTGCCGTTTTGCACACAGAATTTCCTCAAATTTTCATGCTCTTCGAAATCACATAACTTTATACAGTTTCTCCTAGATATAATTGCAGACGCCATGGATGAGGGGTACTTGCGTGAAATTGTTGGCTACCTTTTCTAGAGTCTTCTTAATTTTTGAAATTTGAAAACTCCCAAAAAAAAAATTTGTAGTCCAAAGCAGATTCAATAGATTACCTAATTTGTGGATTTTCATTTTTGGTGATTGAGTTGATTCTTACTAAATTCTCCTTAATTTTGAGGACTCAAAAGTAAGAAAAAAAAAAGAAGTGAGAGAAAGGGGAAGTAAAGAAAAGAAGATGAAATATGACTCAAGTACCAATTGCAGACTCCATGGATAAAGAGAGGTGAAGAGGTAAGAAGCAGACCAATCGTAGGAGATGATGAGATGATTAAAATATTTCTTTAACTGTTTTAGTTTGACAAAAGTAAAATAAAAGGTGATGTATTGATAAAGGAAATAAAAGCACCTTTGTTAATTGTAATAATAAATTGATATATGTTTTTTGATCGTAATTTTCTCAATTCATTACCTATGAAATCAGGCCAGATTTCCAAAAAAGGCTATAATGTGAAACACTGAAAGTCCATATTCACCAAGTTGGGGTTTTAGCATGCATCTCTGAAGTGGAGACTTTTTGGGGTTAAGAAATCGTATGTATAGAAACTTTCCTGATTTGATTGATAATTGAAAATGAAAAGCCATGATTAGGTGCTATAGACGGAGATTTTTCTGAAGCAAACGTACAAGAGTTCTGCTGCCCTGAGTTCTCTCATCATCAACCATTTTCTTTCCACCTCTATTCCCCTGCAGAGGAAGTTAAAACAGAATCAGAATCTCCAAATGGAATCTGTTTCTTTTATTCCAATTCCTACTACATATTACTTGTGGTTTTGAATTTCGGCTGATGTTGATCCTTTGCTATATAATCTGATTTCCCAAATTTGAAGCAAGCATTAAAAAAATTCAGATAAGGATTAAAAATATTTCTAAAATTGGCATGTTGTACGTTGAATTTCCTCTACAAAATGGGTTAATTGACGGTACAACTATAAGCAGACAGATCAATCACAATCTCCACTGACGAATAATATTAACAATTCTGATGGCGAAATCTATCAGTATGGCAATTAGCAGGTTAATGACAAATTGGTATCAATTATTGATTTAGTTTCAAATGAGTCAATACTTAATGCAAAAAAAGTTCATGATCGTCTCAACACAATCAGATTAGTGTCAATTTTATACCGTGTTTGTAGGTCACACATAATCTTAATTATAAAATTAAAATATATAAGGGAATATAATAATATTTTTTGATTGACATTTATTCTTAACCATTAAAAATTTAACCTAAATCTCTTTAATAAACCCCTATATTGCACGGAAACGGAAACAGATATCGGAAAACGTTGTTTCTAATAAAAATTAGCTAGGAAACCATAATGGAAACGGAAAAGAAATGGAAACCGACAGTGAAACGCTAATGAAAAAGAGTTTACATGCAACATAAATAAACCCTTAATCCGGACAAGTTGCATATAATTTTACTATCAAATGATAATTGCAATTTGATTACCTTTATTAATGGGTAAATTACATTCATGGCCCTCAAGACTTTGCACTTACTTTCATTATGACCCATAAACTTCAAAACCGAACATTATAGCCCTAAACTTTACATTGTACTAACATAATGACCCTTTTAATATTAATCAATACGATCACACTCTAATAGCAAATAGCCCTCCATTATAGAACGGATAGAAATGAAATTTTGAGCAACTTTAATTCTTGAATTTTTTGGATTTGAAGTTATTTAGGTGTCGTTTAGATAGAAAAATATCCAAAAATTGTGATTCGGAAATTATAATTCGTGGTTCATAGAAAATATAATTTTAAACAACTTTAATTTTTGGATTTTTTTATTTTTAGATCATAATTGGTCTCTTTGACATAGTTAACATAGCAAAGTGTAAAATTCTGAGCCACAACGTTCGGTTTTGTAGTTCAGAAATCATAGTGAAAGTAAGAAGCCACAGATGTAATTTATCCTTCTATTAATTAAGGTGCATGTAAAACATAAAGATATAATATAATTTAAATATTCATATCATTTTCAAATTAACAGGCTAACATGACAGAATTTAAAAATTTGCATGTAAAATCAGTGTCAATTGAAAAATAATTCATTATTTAATAAAACACTAATACACTAAATTCATATCATATTATCAGATAATATATATAATTCCACCTCCAGGAACATATAATTAGGTATAAGTATCGAACTTAATTGACCAATTTTCTAGTTAGGTTTAAAATTCTAACTTTTCTGTTTGTCAATGATATAGGGATATTTTTTGCCGTTAAGTTGATGTATGTCTCAACAAATTACCCCCAAAGAGACGAAAAAAACAGCATAAGAAGGATTAAAAAACGGAATAAACTTACTTTTAGCTTCTCGGACTCATCTTCAATCCCCAGAACAGTAATATCCCTCAGTAATATTGATGAGGCAGGCAGAAGTCTCCTAGAGTAATTAAATGCCCACAATACACATTCAGGAATTCGGTAAAGGAAAATAAAATTGAACAATTTCAGAGAAACAGTAATCAGCTATGTTGCACAGAAAATCTTCTTCAGTAGCGTTTTGGTATTTCGTATCCATTTCCCTTTCTATTATCATTTGTTAGTTATATTTTTTAGAAATAATATTTACCGATGTTCATTTCGGTTTCAGTATCCACAGCATAGGTAATCAATGGTGTATATATATAACGCAAAGCAAGAAAAAGACAGCAAACCTCTTTGGTTTCTTCAAAGTCGACGATTTGCATGAAGCGTCCGATTTGATTTCACAATGTAGCTCAGAAAGGTTGTTCTGTTCGACAGATGCTGCATCTTCTTTGTGTAATGGTGGTAGATCAAGTGGTTTCTGAAAACAAGGAAGAGTTGGAAAAAGAACTACAAAATGTTAATCATATCCTACAATGAGTCAGACTCTAGCAGTTTTGACTTACTTTAATTTTTTGTAGATAAATTAAAGGGAAAGCAAAACATATCCTAACTATGCATTGATGACAAGGATATAGCAAATATCATGATCTGCATCCAAATCCTCAATATATATACGCGGACAACTGCTTTCTCTGAGCATTTCTGTACAAGTTTTCTCAATAAACAATATGAGAGTTGCTAATTAAAAAAAAAAAAAGTCCTTAGCAGCCTAAACTCACCTTGTTGTCCTCACAGAGTAAATCCTGATCCTGTCTTGGACAGTTGCTGCTTTTAGATGCCTTGAGGTTTGAAGAAAGCATAGTTGCATCCATCTAAGCATACAAAAAAAAAAAAAAAAAACTCACTGTTATTTGGTCTTCAGAGGATATATGCACAGGAAATCTCGATAAGTGTCTTGCTTTTTTCTTTCTTTTTTTATTCGAAAGAAACAAAGTAATATTCAAGATCACTTATACCTGTTCTGTAACATGCCGGTGGACTCTATCAGTACTCATGCACCCAGATGCCTTGCAATCAGGAGAACAAGTATTCGTGTCAAACTGCAAAAAAATATTAGATTAACTACTCAGGTTTTTGGGTGTGTCATATATTTTTGAGAATTATTGGTTTTTGCTAAAAAATGGGAACTTCACTTGGATGATTATTAAATGTTCAAGTCTTAAATGTTAACTGCAGAAATCTTCTCAATGATCAAGGTGAGTCAGTCTGATCTTAACAAATGCAAAGTAGCTTACATGTACCAGAGATGAAAAATCCTGAGCAGATCCTGGAGAGCTACCACATTTTGATTCCTCTATATCTGAAGAAAGAACAACCGCATCCATCTAAGAACAAAAAAGAAAAAAGGTTTTAGATCATATATGGGTTGAGAAAATCCCAACAAGGAAAACTTCATCACTGTACCTCATGCGCAACATCCTCATCGCCTCTAGGAGTACACTTACTTTGAGATGCCTTGTGATTGTGAGAACGATTATCAGCCTGAGAACAAGTCTGAGATATAAATAACACTTTGAGGATGTCAATATTCAACTATTGACAATTTAACACCTTGTAGATTGTTCAACGTGAGATTAGGCTTTTCAGTTAAATTTGGATTCGAATAATACTTAATAATATGATTGATTATAGAAGTTATCACAGTTCTGATGCAGAATGAACATGTACTTCCAATGAACAACATGATTTTAGTCAAACATTATAAAACAGCAGAGCAGCTTGAGTATGCCAAATATGAAATAGACAGAACATTTTGAGTACCAGCTAAAGTGGTTTTGCATTTGGATTTCTTGAGGTTTGAGGAAAAAACACTAGCTTCCATCTAAGCCAATGGTTACTGATTGTTATTAAACCTACTGGTAACCTCAGCAAGTTCCATGCCATTTCTTCTCAATTAAAAAACAATAAAGAATAAATAAAAACATAAATTTCAGCAGCATAGGTACTTCAGGAGTACTTGCACATTCAAATGCCTCGTTAAAGGGAGAATGACTATTCTCATCAGCCTGAAATTAAGCATTAACTCAATTACATCATAGAATCTTTCTCCAATAGTAAGATATATACTTCTACTCGTGCTCGAATCAATAATCATACATGAAAGGTGCTCATATATCAAAATAAGAATTGTGCTTGAACATTTGTTCACAAGATAAGTATGTGAATGGTCCCAGAACACCAGATTAATGATATTTTAATAATTTTTACTTCTAATATATATATATATATATATATATATATATATATATATATTTCTTACTTTGGATTAAAAATGAAAAATGTGAAAAACTGTAACACAAGATCTTAACAAATGCTGAGCAGCGCACATGTACCAGAGATGAAAAAACCTCGGGACATTTTGGAGAGCTACTATATTTGGATTCTTGGATGTCTGGATAAATAACAATAGCGTCCATCTAAGGAAAAAAAAAAAAAAAACCATTATTAAATGCTTTTGGAGCGTACACGCATTGGTGAATTCCAATAAGGAAAACTTCACCAACATTGTACCTGATTTGTAATATCTTTATCGCCTCTACAAGTAGACTTCCTTTGAGATGCCTTGTGATCATGAGAATGACTATTCACATCAGCCTAAGAACAAGTGTCAGATAAATAAACAATTGGTATGCCAATATGCAATTATTGACAATTTAACACATCACCGATTTAATTCAACTTTAGTTTAGACTTTTCAGCTAAATTTGGATTCAAATAATACTTAAATAGCACATATGATTCATTACAGAAGACATTGCCTTTAAGATGTAGAAACAAACATGTGTTCTAAATAAACATTTTCTACAGAACTTTATAAAACAGCAGAGAAGCCTGAGTATACCCAACGTAAAATATATATAACAGCTTGAGTACCAGGTAAAGTGATACACTGTAGTTGGATTACCAGATATTTGAGCTAAACACAGTTGCTTCCATCTAAGCTACTGACTATTAATTGTTGTTCAAGCTAAAATACATGGTACCCTCAGAATTTGTTCTTTATCTGAAAAAAGAAAATCAGTGTCATATGCACCTCATTTGCAGCATCCTGATCGTCTCCAGGAGTACTTGCACATTCAATTGTCGTGTGATAGGGAGAATTACTATTCTCATCAGCCTGAAAGTAAGTAATCAAATTATTTAATAACATTAGTAGTGCTAATTGTTTTGCAATAAAAAAATAAAAAAAAATATTTAAAAGGTGTTCATACTCATATGTCAAAATAACCAAAAGAAACTATTTTAATGGTCCCAGGATACTAAATTAAGCATATTTAATAGTTTTATCCCTTCTGTAATATGCATTTCAGATATTGGATTAGAAATAAAAAAGAAATATGAAAAATTGTTCGACTGAACTTTAACAAATGCTGAGCAGCCATCATATATCAGAGATGAAAAAACCTGAGCATATACTGGAGAGCTACCACATTCACATTCCTCAATGTCCGCAGAAAGAATAGTTGCATTCATCTGAGAACAAAAACCCAGCTATTAAAAGCTTCTAGAGCATACACACATGGATAAATCCCAACAAGCAAAACTTTGACAACATTGTACCTGATTTGTAACATCATCAATGCCTCTAGATGTACACTCACTTTGAATCGCCTTGTCATTGTGTGAATGAGAATGACTATTCACATCAGCCTAAGAACAAGTGTCATATAAATTGCACATGAGGATGTCGATATTCAATTAATGACAATTTAACATCTTACACATCAATTCAATTTCAGTTTTAGACATTTCAGCTAAATTTGGATTGGAATAATACTTAAATGATTGATTATAGAAGTCATTGCTTTTAAGATGGAGAAATAAACATGTATTCTCAATGAACAGCACAATTTTAATCAAACTCATATAGCAGAGTGGCTTGAGTATACCAGATATCGAATATCCACAATTCAAAATGAGCACAACTAAAGTGGTACTACATTTGGATTTGTTGAGGTTTAGGAAAGTATAGCCAATTCCATCTACGTGACTGATTACTTATTGTAGTTAAAGCTAAAATCTAAGTACCCTCAACAAGTGCCGTACTTTTTCCATTTAATTGAAAAAACAAAAGAAAAGCAAACATATAAGTATCATATGTACCTCATTTGAAGCATCCTGATCGCCTCCAGTAGTGCTTGTACATTCAAATGCTTTCTGATAGGAAGAATTATGATTCACATCAGTCTGAAAGAATTAAAACAATTACACCCAGAGAATCTCTTTCTCCAGGTTGATATGTTGAGGATTAATTCATTTTCAGTTTTGCTCCTTTGCAAATTGTGCTGGAATCAAGAATCATACTTGAAAGGTGAAAGTTGTGATTGAACATTTGTTCGAAAGATAACTATGTGAATGGTCCCACCCAGGGCACCAAATAGTTTTCCCTTCTGAAATATGCATGAATGCATGTATTTATGCCAAAGAATATATGTACTTTTTACGATTTACTTTGCACTAAAATAAATAAATATGAAAACTGTCATCCTTTTATTCAAGCAAACTATGAATACCATTCATAAAAAGTTTTGTTTTCTATAACAAGTAGTCTGTGCCATATGAATACAACAAAGCACAAATCTTTAATGATCTTAGTCAAAATTTCACCAAAGGACAGTAAATGAAATCTTAAATGGTATTATGGTAACATAGATGTAAAAAGCTTTTATCCCATACGTATAGAAGCTGGTATTTTACAGGATGTTTTTGGAACTGTGGTGTACTTCTTTCCTGAAGGCCAAAAGCACATATATTCAAAGTGAATAATATGTTTCTGTTTCTTTATAATTTGATTACCATAAAGATGATTATAGAATAAAACAAAGATGAACCTGAGAAAATATATCTTTATCTCATCCTGGAATGTGGCAACATTTTTCGCAAGTGCTATTTTGTTCAAATGCCTCAACCTAAGGGTTCAGCAGATAAAACCCTACGTTCATCTAAAGATTGAATAACTTTTCAAAGACTTGAATATATGATTACTATAGATTGTGCAGTGGCTTTAGGTTGCACATTCTAGGAGTTATCACAGTTGAATCCCTTTTGACAGAGGTCATCAGGAAAACACTTGCAAATTATCATTCATTACTTTGTGCACAAAGTATATTGGTATAATGGAATTGAGTTGTAACAAAACACAAAAGTTACAGCCATTAAAAAATATCCAACAAATCACTTAGAAAGAGGGGAAAGAAAGTAGCTTACTGGCTTACCTTTTGGATGTTGTCATATTCATTTTCATCCAGATATAATGGGACATCAATGTCATTATCTACTTTAAGAAAGTTAGCCCCCACTGAAATTTCCTTGCTACAAGTACAAAATGACTGAAAAACCTCATGCTCCTTTTCCAGCTGAATATATCTTGTCTTTTCATGTCTTAGATTCTCATTGAGAATTTCTATTTCTTTTTCTGCAACCTAATCAAGACTATGAGCACATTAATTTCCCATTAAAATTGGAAGTAGTAACCATGTCAAAGTATTGTGAATGAATAACGAAAATTAAAAAGCTATAATATAACCCCAAAAAAAATGAAAATTTGCATTACCCTAAGTTCTTCTTTGTATTCCTTCAAAACTTTCCAAATTGCTTTAGCAAAATTTTGCATGATTCTATGTTCCCTCTCTCCCCTAAAATCAGTACGATCTATAGATGGAGTAGCAGCAGTGTCCGGTTTGGTGATAATTGGGGCATCCGGGACTAAAAAATAAGTTGATCAGAATTTCCGAACAGAAAGAAAGGAAGTATATAATTAAAAAGGAGAAATCACAAAAAAGAATATGCAAGTCACCGCTACAACTGTTACATCCTTCTTCCAATTCCTCTGCACTCCTTCCTTCTTCAATCTGAAAGAAAAAAAAAACATTATACACAATCAGCATGCAATTGAACAAGCTTACTCGCTTAGAAATGAATTTTATCTCATACACTTAAGCCGTCAGAATGAAGCATCCAATTATTTTCTTTAATTCAAAAGTATCTAACAAAGGGTCCAGTTTCGTTAAGATGTTTTCTTTGCAACCCATTCAACTAATTGAACTTTAGACACTAAATTTCAATTTAAAAGGTCAAATTGGTCCTTATTTGGACAGTGATATATAAATAACTTAATAAAAAAAAGATGGAGTAAGAATATGAAATTGGATACACATGGAATTAGCTCATTGAAAAGAAAAATATAATACCGCATGAGCATTGGGGTCACAGTATTTCTTTCTTTTGGGCTCTTCAGCTCTAGAGAATGATTGTATACGCGGCCTTTTCTGAATAACTGAATTAGATTGTTCCTCGACATTATTGAACCTAGATAAATTATAAAAAAGAATCATGTTTATAAAGTGAAGAAACTTGAAATTTCAAAATGATGAAGGCCTGGAGGGGGGAAATTTTACTTGATCTTCATATAAGGTGAAGCTTGTCTCAGCAGGTAAGATGTATCGAGGTAATCCTCTTCTCCTGGTTTAACTGTTAAAATCTTCAATAACAAAGAGAAAATAGAAAATCTAATATAAGTAGGCACAACAGGTTTTTATCTGCTACACATACAACATTTAGTATCAAGTTTAAACTAGGAACTGCATACCAAAGCCATCCGCTTCTTCCCTTCCAAATAGTCTCTTAGATACCTAGTCAACTATTGAAAGACAGAATCAGATTGTTGTAAATTACAAGGAATCATTAACAGTGATGTTAGACAAAACTAAATAACTCCAATGATGTGTTAAGAAAGCATCAGATAAAAAAATCATAACAATCTGAACCACTAAGATGAATAGACCAAATTAAGAAATCATAAACCATAATGGAAAAGCGAAAAAAAACATTACCAAGGAGTTCTGAAAGTGCTTCTGCAATGGCTTCTTGGGGTTCTTCTGGTGCTCTAATAGTGACTGGAAGTACAGGAAATTGCAAGATATTATAAAAATGGATGGAGAAAGGGAGCATAAGGAAAGAAAGAAATTGTTAAACTACCCCAGATTATCTAGTCATTAGAAATATTGTGGCAAAATTATGAAAATGAAGCAAAAGAAAAATGATAAGCAATTGAATAGCAGGAATGCCTTGAAAAACCATAAAGTAGTGTGACGTACCCTTAGGCACAGGCCAAAAACCATCGACGTGTTGTTGATGAAATTACTTTCAAGCAATCTTGACCCCTGCAAAGATGATAAACCATATTGTGATCCAAGTAATCAAACCTGCACCGGCACCAGATAGAATGTAGGATGGAGGCTTGGTCACTAAACCTACTATTTTCACTTTCATGATGCTTATTTTTTGTTTAATTAGAGACAAAAAGCAAATAAGCCATAGTTATTAAAGGCGCATGGCGCACTAAGGCACTAGGGGTCCTGGAACCTTGGCACAGGGCGATGGCGCGCGCCATAGCGAGACAATACATAATTACAAAAACAAAAATTATAAAACTATAAAACTAACATAAAAATGCAATGAATACTAAATCATGACAATATTCTTAAGCATAAATAAATTTTAAAATGCAAAATAAACCCCATGTTAGAAAGCTAAAGTTGAATACTAAATACTAACTTCTACTCCTCATCAAAACTCTCCAAATCCATCACTCCTGTTGAATTCAAATTCTCGTTAGCGGCTTTGTTTCAGTTTGAATTTGTTTTCTGTGTGCTGTTCTACTAAACTTGTTCCTCTTATAATAAGACTTTGTCGCTGCCTCTTCTAACAGTCTCTTCCTCTTCTAATTTATTCAAACCTATAATCTGTCTTTCTTTTTAATATTTGTTTCTTGGAACCCTTCAGAACACTTGTTCCAGATATGTAACTGCCAAAAACCCATAAAACTGCCCCTAACTCACCGAGACGCGCCTTGGTGCGCCTTTGGCAACTGTCCCTTGGCGCAAAATGGCGCACCAGGCGCAAAATGGCAGTTGCGCCACGCCATGGGTGTGTCATGGCGCTAAGGCCTGCACCTGGTGCGCACCTTTAATAACTATGAAATAAGCTATCTATGAACAACAGATAGCATGTAGGATGGAGACTTGAACACTGAACCTACCATTTTCACTTTCATGGATGCTTATTTTGGGTTTTATTAGAGACCAGACCATAGTTCTGAAAGGTGCAAGGGGGTCCTGAAGCCTAGGCGCAAGGCACCCGAGGGACACATGGCGCACCAAAACAAAATAGCATATAAAATTATAAATAACAACCCTTAACATTTTTAAAATGACACAAATAGTCAAATAACAACAATTTTAATCATAAAAAATGCATGAGACAAATTCTAATTAACTATTATGACAGAATTATAATTCATAGTAAAATTTAAATCTAACCTAAAGACCAAAGTTCAACTTCAACTACACAATAAGTTACTAACTAATAGCCTAATAATAACTAATCTTCCTCAAGCAAGACTAGTAAACTTTTAGTCTTTATAGTCCCTATTCATCATCAAAGTCACCATCATCTCCTCCATCATCATATTCTTCTTCAAGGTTCTCAATCTCATCGTCATCTTTTTCTTTCTTTTTCCAATATAATCCGAACCCTTAATCCTAAAGATTCCGTATGGCTGTGATTAAAAGCTGAAAAAACCCTAAAAAATCGTCAAAGCCCTTACAATAGCGCCTAGGCACGCCTTGAGTCAAGGCGCGAGGGTAGCCAACGTGTGCCTGGCTGACATCGCCCGCCTCACACCTATAGAGGCGCTAACCCCTGCGCCTTGCGTCAGGCACGCCTTTGATAACTATGTTAGAGACAGAAAGCAATAAGGATGTTAGAACAATGATAATGAAGAATGTTCAATCCAACAGTTGTTTCAAGATATGATAAAAACAGATTCCCATCAACAATCTAGGAGCTAGAGAAGTTAGAATTAGAAAACATCATCCCAATGGAAAGAAATTATTTTCCACTTTTACATTGACTTATTAATAAGCAGTTTATTTACTCTAACTCTTAAACCTATGGTAATATATATCATCCAAAAAAATAAAAAATAAAAATCTAACTTTCTACATGCCTACATCTTTATTATGTTCACCCTGTGCGTCTACTGTACAACTAAAACTACAGAAATGCATACAAGTATTTACTTTACTTAAAATGCTAAATCATGGGAAGAGAAAAAGGTATATCTGGAAACCTGATTCCCAGTTCTCCTTTCTCTTTCAGCTCCAGCCAGGTCAACAACAGTTAGGACAGCATCGTTTGGTTGAACATCTAATTCTCTGTTGGACTTGTTACCAAGACTGTGTATGTTGATGATGCACTGAGATCGGCTGGAAACATGTTAAAAAGGGAAAAGGCAATCATAAATATAACACCCTGAAAAGTTACTAATCAAATAAGAAATCCGAAGAACATTGCAAAAGCTATTCAACACTGAGAAGCAACAACAATATAGAAGGAAAATGCAGCAAAAAATTATAAAAAGTCAATCGCGGAGCTAAATGCAAACAAATAAACACTAGGACATAAGTGCTCACATTTGTGTGTAGTTGTGTTGTGTGTATGTGTATCATAGTTATTAAAGGCGCTAGGGGTCCTGGAGCCTTGGGCGCCTTGGGCATCGCGCACTAGCGAGATAAGGCGCACTTACAAGAACAAAAATTATAAAACTATAAAACTAACATAAAAATGCAATGAATACTAAATCATGACAATATTCTTAAAGGGGCGGCCCGGTGCACTACGCGTCCCCGCTGAGCGAGGGTCCGGAGAGGGGTCCCACCACAAGGGTGTACTAGGGGCAAGCCTTCCCCTACCAATTTATTTGGTAAGAGACCGCTCCTAAGACTCGAACCCGTGACCTCTTGGTCACATGACAATATTCTTACGCATAAATAAATTTTAAAATGCAAAATAAACCCCATGTTAGAAAGCTAAAGTTGAATCCTAAAACCTAAGTTCTACTCCTGATCAAAACTCTCCAAATTCATCACTCCGAATTCCCCTTTGATGCTTTGTTCTGTTGACAAAGACCTTTTCAGTAGGAAGAACAGTCATAAAATTATTCTAATGATAGATATCAGAACGACAAATTAACACTTCCCTCCTAATTCTTAAAATCCAAAAAACTGTTAGATCTTTCATCAATGCCATCTATAAAGTTCGATGAAATGGGGAAGCACTGATGCAATAAGTACCTTGATTGGCTGTTTGTATTTGTCATTGCAGTTGCACGTTTCAACATGGCTGAAGCTATCAAGGATTCTGCCTGTTCAGCACTCGTAATAGGAACCTGTTCGCATGAGTGAACAGACAAAGGTCTTATGCTGAGTAACTATCTCAATAAAAAGAACGTATTTGGCAATGCAAGAAATATTATTCATATACAACATAAATAGCTATAACCTCTTGGATGCCTTTAATAGCTGACTGTTGCATGGACAACCCAGCTCCATCAGGGGATAAATCAAAGATTTTCTCTGCCTTCCCTTCAGAAGATATTTCAAAAATGGATATATAGAATGACCTGTAAAGACAGGAAATACTGAAATAACTCCTTTCATGACCATCAAAGAACATGATCAATAGTCATATTTTAAATTTTATATGTGAGAGATTAATATAGAAGTTATTCTTGGGACTTAACTAAAAGCTTAAGCTGATAGTTAAGTCTCAATAATAACTTTTATATTAATCTCACACATCCCCTCAAGCAAATGTGAGTTGGGCTTGAGGAGCAAAAGAGATATTTTACCATGTGTTGAAATTCAATCAGCAAATGAAGTTGTGAGTATTCGAATCATGACCACCTGATCTATGAAGCTTAAGCTTATAATTAAGGAACAAAAATAACTTTTATATTAATCTCTCACATTATCCTCTTGGCATTAACCCCGAAAGAAGTGCAGAAAATTTGCCAAGTGTAGGAAAAAAAGAAAATATAATCAATTACCTAGATTGCTTCCCCTGAGGTTGTTTAAAAATGTGTTGAAGTGCAAGTGGAACCATACCAGGTTCCCTGCCAGTCCCAAACACTGTATGGGTCTTTCCTGAACCACTAGGCCCCAGAGCTGCTAGCATTCCACTTTTTCCATTAAGAAATTCCTCAACTAGCGGCTTCACCATTTTCTCGTACACTTCACTCTGCGATAATATACGAAATATCAAGATCACTGAAAGAAATAAGGAAACAATCAAAACGGAAACAACGGAAGGCTTGCCTGGGATATATCGGACGCAAAAACATGTGAAAATCCTTCATACACGACGGACTTGATCCTTTTGGAATCTTGCAAGGCCTGGGGCGGGGCTAATGTCACTGATTGTGAATCATTAACTGATACACACACCTCGTTGTTCTTTTTCTTATCAGTCTGGTCTTTTGCTCTATTCTTCTTAGCAGCAGGGTTTTGGGGCCAAACATTTTTGTTTCTCAGCCTTCCATTTTGATCAGCTGCTGCTTTGGTTGACTTGAGAAGTATTAGAGGTCGAATCCTAAGGTAGACTTTGAGGTTTTCGGATACTGGAGGTTCAATTTGGGTGGAAGAAACGGTTTCTGGTTGAGGAATTTCCATTGATAGAATTTCTTCAGTAGGGAACGGAGTAATAGCTGGTTTCACTAATTTTGATGATGCTGGCGGAGGATTTGACCAAGGTGTAGGCCTTGCCCTCCGCGTAGGATTTCGGCGGACGGTGACGGTACTTGGACATGGAGGGGGACTCTTCAAATCCATTGATGTTTTATGCTTCCCTTTCTGAAAATTTCATAGATGTTGGATATTCTGTGTGTGCGATTAGAAGATGGAAAGACTCGAAACAGAGTTTCCCTCCCTTCCTCTTCAATTCAATTTGTGCAATCTCAAGTTTTTATTTGTGGGGGGAAATGTATTGGGAGCGATAACTTTAAATTTTAGGGCACGTTTGGAGGACATGCTCATTGTAGAATGGAAGGAAACAATTAGGGATTTTGGGGCTTCCAAGTAAGGTTTTGGTTATTTTATTTTTTTGTATTTGTTTTATGGGTTAAGGTGTAAAAATATACCCCCTAACGTTTTGGGTCAAGAGCAATTTTACTCTTAACGTCTAAAATGGTGCAATTTTACCCCTAACGTTGGAAGCCAAGAGAGCAATTTTATCCCTAACGTTGATAAATTGAGTCAATTTCAGATACTATTATAAAAACAGATATTTTTGTTCATTATTCTGCATCAATTACATAATAATTCGTTCTGAAAAAAGGATTTCATGTTTTTTAATTTAATAATAGAATTTGAGATTAATATTTATAAATTCGGTGAATTTTTTGAATTTTTTTGTCTAATTCGTGCAAAAAGATAGTATATTTTATTTTATTTTCATATCCCAACATATGTTTGTGATTTGTTACTGATAAAATGACACGTGTGTGAAGTTTAGATGATAAGACTAATGACCGAGAAGACAATTTGATGAATTATTTCTCAAAATGATCCAATTTATCAACGTTAGGGGTAAAATTGATCTTGGCTTCTAACATTAGGGGTAAAATTGCACCATTTTAGACGTTAGGGGTAAAATTTCTCCTGACCCAAAACGTTAGGGTATTTTTGCACCTTAGCCCTTGTTTTATTAATTCAATCCTTCTTTCTCTTTAGATGACTTTGAATTCAAAGAAAACAAATATATAGACATTCAATTTTTTAGAAAATAATTATTTTAAAATAATTAAAAATAAAAATTAGTAAATATTGCTTTCCATATGAAAAAAATAAATAAATAAAAAGATCAAAAGTGAAATTTTAAGTTTGATAAATAAATAAGTATACGAATTAAATAAAAAAGAGAAAGTATAATTTATTCAAAAATATTTTTTGAGAAAAATTTAAAATATATATAATAAAAAATGAAATTAAATTAAGAATAAAAAGGAAAAATAAATAAATATATGAATTAAAAAAAAGTATAGACTAAATAGAAATATAATTTTATAAAAGTATATTTTGTAAGAAAGGTAAATATTAAATTAAACAATTGAAAGACAAGATATCTCACGTCTGAGGAGCTTGAGGCGGCGATGGGGTTCTGACCAAGACTTTGTCCTCGCGTTCCATGGCCGGAGAGGCATCTTTCTCGATCGCCCACATATTCGAACGGAAGGCTTTCACTCGTCATTCTGGAAATGCCTCGAAGACCATGCCAATCCCTCCTCCGCCTTCCTTCGCAGATGCTGTGAAGGGTATTGCCAAAATCGCAATCCCGTCTCCGTCTGCGCCGCTTGTCTCCGAAGAGGGGGGTTTTATGGCGGTTAGAATTCCTCAGGATATTAACGAGGAAAGGATAAAATCGGTTCAGTATTCTGTAATCGGTCGGGTCACGATGAATAAAGGGGATCGTCCCTGGAAGCATGCAGACCTGAAAGCGAAATTGGGCCAGGCCTGGAAGAGAGGGTCAGACTGGAAGATGATTTCTCTTGGGAAAGGCTTCTATCAGATTGTAATGCCAAATGAATCTGCTCTTCAGGCTATCTGGGGGCTTGGAGCTATTTCTCTCAGGCCTGGGATTATCAGGTTTTCGCCTTGGTCACCGGGATTCAATCCAGAGATGCACAAGTCCACTTTCGCACAGGTTTGGGTTCGTTTTTATAACTTGCCTTGGGAGTTTTGGGATACCAGAATCATCGCCAGTATTGCTAGGGCGGTGGGTGTGCCTATCAGATTTGATCAGAACACTGTTAGTGGGGAATTCGAGCACACACCAGGGTGCTTATTGACGTTGAGCTGTCCCGTGAGATTCAATCCAAACTCCGAATTGATACGGATAATCAGAAGCATTGGGTATTTGTGGAGTATGAGAACCTGCCGGAGCTTTGTGGCTCTTGCTCCTCTATTGGGCATTCTTCATCTCGTTGTCGACGGAATGTTAATCCTCAAGCCCCTCTAGCCAACGGGATCAAGCAGGGGAAAGCTAGAGCCAAGCCTAAGAGGAAAGTGGCTAATCAGGAGGATGTTCCCATGACTCAGGAGGATAAGGCTCTAGATAGCACCGCGCTGCAAAACTCTATGCAGATGGTGATTCACAACGATTTTAAATCGAATGGCGAGGCAATTTCTTGGGCTGGTTCGAAAAATTGGGATGGCGTCAGTGAAGATTCTGGACACTCGGCGTCGGAGTCAGAGGGCTTAAAGCTAAAGCTCCCGATGGGCATGCCTAAAGAGGTAAATTTTCTCTCTGAAACTCATAAATGGACTCAGCATCTAATGATATCAATGAATAGGGATATTGGGATCAGGAATGAATATGCTGCAGAGAGCAGTGATTGGATTACTAAAAGAAGGAAGCCTAAGGCAAATTATAGGCTTAAAGGGAGGGCAAATCCTCATGTCATTATCTCATGATTATATTGTACTGGAACTGCAGGGGTATCCAAAATCAGGGTACCCAAAAGGCTTTAAAATTATTGTGCAATACTAATCATCCGGATTTGTTGTGTTTGTCAGAACCTATGACTGATTTTGGCAATATATCGCCTCTTCTCTGGAAGTCTCTTGATATGCAGCCTATTTCACAAAATAGCAATAACTCAATTTGGCTTTTTTTGTAAAATTGGCAATAGTGGCAGGTGCTTCACTCTTCTTGAGCATGAGCAACATATTTCCATTAGGTACAGTTTGAATCAATCTGTCTTCCAGATTTCTTTTGTTTATGGAAGCAATAACAGTGGAAGACGCCGATTGCTCTGGGAATCGCTTCTGGGAATTGAGGACAGCCATAAATGGGTTGTTCTGGGAGATTTTAATTCTGTCAGGGGTGCGCATGAGAAAACCGGAAGGTGCCCTGCTGAGAGCAGTTGTCGGGAATTTAGAAAGTTCATCCGGAACGGTGATCTAAATGAGGTTGACTTCACAGGGATACAGTTCGCGTGGTCTAATGGGAGAATGGGTGATGCCCATATTGAATGCAAACTTGACAGGGCTCTTGTCAATGAGGCCTTTATTGACAGCTGGGACAGGATTCAATGTTCTTCTCTTCCCCGCAGCAATTCTGATCATTGCCCAATTGTGCTCTCTTGTAAATCTGGAATGGTAAAAAAAGGTAGATTCAGATTCCTTTCGATGTGGACTACTCGCAGGGACTTGTATAGACTTGTCTACGGTCACTGGCACTCCTGTGCGGTTTCTCTTCCCCCGGCTCAGTTACTTTGTCACAAACAAAAAACTCTACGCCCTAAGCTTAAGGCTTGGAATTTTGAGGTTTTTGGATGCGTGGACACCAGCATTGTGGCTGCCCTGGCAAAACTTGAAGAGGTTCAGTCTAGTATTTCAAGGGATGGTTTAAATGATGTTAGCTTTGCCCAAGAAGCGGAAGCTCAGTATGATCTTGATCTACAATTATATAGGAAGGAGATGCTTCTTAGGGATAAAAGCAGGGAGAAATGGCTTCAAGCTGGGGATAGAAACTCATCTGTATTTCACAGGTCAGCCACGATCAGAAAGGTGCAATCCTCTCTTGACTCCCTTTTGATTAATAACTCTCTTATCAGTGATGAAAGCACGATTGCTCAGCATGTTGTTAATTATTATGAAACGTTGTTCACTGGTGATCTAAGATATGTTGATTATGGTGTAGTTAGCTCTGTGATTCCCAGTAGGGTGTCTGATCCAGACAATGAGTCTCTGATTAGGAGACCTTCAGATGATGAGATCCGTGCTGCTGTCTTCCAAATGAATAAGGACAGCTCGTCTGGGCCAGACGGGTTCGGAGGAGTTTTTTATCAGCATTGCTGGGACATAGTAGGTCCTGATGTGTGCAGAATGGTAACTAGTTTTTTTGATTCAGGCTATATGCTTCCAGGTTTGAATTCTAGCATCATTGCGCTCATTCCTAAAATTGAAGGTGCTAATGAAATTCAGCAGTTCAGACCCGTGGCTATGGGAAATTTCAGCTACAAAATCATCTCAAGGATTCTTGCCGACAGGCTGGCGCCAATTGCCTCCAAAATCATCTCGAATAATCAATTTGGCTTCATTTCAGGCAGAAGTATTCATCACTGCATAGCCGCGGCTTCGGAAGGGGTAAATTTGCTCAAAAAGAAATGTTTCGGGGGCAACATGGCATTGAAAATTGACATCAGGAAGGCTTTTGACACTTTGGATTGGAACTTTCTGCTAGCTGTTCTAGAATCCTTTGGCTTCTCCCTGCAGTTCAGGAATTGGATATTAGAAATTCTTCGATCGGCCAGAATCTCTATTGCTCTAAGTGGAGGAATTAAAGGTTTATTCAGCTGTTCTTGTGGTGTCAGACAGGGGGATCCATTATCTTCCATTCTCTTTGGGCTTGCGGAGGATTTTCTTGGCAGGAGAATCAGCCAGCTGGTGGAAGAAGGTAAATTCGATCCTATAATGTATACAAGGGATACTGGGTTTCCCTCTCACCTTCTTTATGCAGATGACATGATGCTTTTCTGTAAAGCTACTTTGAAAAATATGAAGTGCATTAAATATTTATTCAGTATGTATGAAGCTTTCTCCGGACAGGCGGTGAACTGGGACAAATCCCAGGCTATCTTTGGGAATTTTATCCCTGCTGTGCGTAGAGGCCGTCTCTCGAGGATTCTGAGGATTAAGACCGCATCCCTCCCCTTCAGTTATCTTGGAGTACCGCTGTTTCAGGGGTCCCCTAGAGCAAGATATTTGCAGCCTCTTGTTGACAAATTTCTCAGCAAATTCAGTCTCTAGAGGGGTCACACAGATGGATAGAGCCTCCGATAGCGGATCAACTTAATATCCCTAGAAAGCAACAATCTAATCTCTTCAAGCATATTTCTGAATTCCGAGAATTTGGGGATTGGACTGGTCTGCAGGATCTTCCCGTGCAGGTTCAAGCAAACATTATGCAGACCAGCGCCTTTGGAGACTCGGACAGCTGCATTTGGAAACCGTTTGACTTAGGAAGGTTGACGGCAAAGCTCTATTACATGGAACTTCAGACAGGGACGCCGGTTTCGTGGTCTAAATTCCTGTGGAACTCATTCGTTCCTCCGAGGCGCGCTGCAATTTGCTGGATGATGATTCACCGGAAACTCGCGGTGCAGGATCTAATGTAGAAACGCGGAATTGTTTTTGCTCAGCGATGCGAGCTATGCAAGATGGCGGAAGAGACGACTGAACATTTGTTCATTCACTGTTGGGTTGCCAAGAGATTGTGGGATCTGGTCTGCAATCTACACAGCGCCCCCTACTGTGATGGTTCTGATATCGACAGCTTTTTTAGAGAGATACGAACTGTCCGGGTAAGAAAACGGCTAAGAAAAGGATGGAACTTTTCGGTGATCACTTGCATTTGGTTTATTTGGCTCACCCGTAATAAGGCTATCTTTGATAATGACCTCCCTTCAATCCAAAATTTGTGCCGTAGCTTGCTGCATTTTATCAGGGAATGCGCGGTAGCTACTGCCGCCCGGACTAGACCCCCGCCCGAGCCGGACTTAGTTATCGTCCGATGGCTCGCTCCTCCCGCTTACTGGATTAAGGTCAACACGGACGGCTCCTCGAGTGTTGGCGGAGATGCAGGGGCGGGTGGAATCTTCAGGAATCATAGAGGATTTGTGGTAGGATGCTTTGCATTTCCTATTGATAGTGCAGCGGCTCACATTACTGAGCTAAGGGCAATTGTCTATGCGGTTGAATCTGCCTGGGAAAGAAACTGGAGGAATCTGTGGATTGAATCTGACTCCTCATATGCTGTCAATCTTCTTAGCATGAACTCTACTAATGTTCCTTGGAAAATCAGGAAGGACTGGATGAGTTGTATTGACAAACTCTCAAGAATGAATTGGAAGGCCACGCACATTTTCAGGGAAGGTAACTCGGCTGCGGACTGTCTTGCTAGCTTTGGTCAATCGGCGGGTTCTGCTATGTGGTGGCACTCTGAACCTCAATTCTGCAGGGATTTCGTTTTTGACGATCTGTGTAGTGTAGCGCATGTTAGATTTCTTTAATTTCTCTTCCTCCCCCTCTCTCTCTTGTACTACTTTCATTTTTTCTTAATTAATAATATTCGGATTGTTGGTTGCGCTGGTGGTGCCAACCTAGTTGGGATTACTGGCCTTCCTTCGCGTCCCAACCTTCAGAGAAAAAAAAATTAAACAATTGAAAATTTGATTAATAGTTGTGGGTATCTTTTCAAATAAAAATTACTTTAAATTTGGTAAATCAAGGAAAATAATTTAAGAAAGCTGATTTAGTAAACTAACAAAATAATATTAATTATTTTCTTAAGAAATTTTTAAAAACATTGCATTATATATATTATAAAAACGAGGAAATATCTATATATTACTATTATAAAAAGTAAAATCCTTAATAACTGGTGAAAAAAATCTTTGATTGAAGCACTTCTCTATGAGGCGCCGTTGGGATCGACCGGGACACTTCGATGCCAAAGTTAGTAATATTCTTAAAAGAATAATAAGTAATCATAAAGTAGAGTTAGAATAGTAATAATCTGTGTACCTTTGCTCCTATGAAGTTTGGGTATTTATATAGGTTTCTATAACCTTCAATATTAATGGGGACGCAGGTGAAGAGTCATGTCATTACTCATCTTTAATTGCTATCAATTCTCCATTAATCCCAACATTTATCCTTGAAAACTTCAGAGTTGGGGTATTCGAACAGTCAAGTCTTTATTCCCTTTAATGCATATTAATTGTCATTTAATTGTATTTATTCTCATTCATGACTGGTTATAAGTACAACTTTTGGTATTCTTAGAACCGTCGCGATGTATGTACGATCTTCTTGAGAACAATGGCGGTCTCCATTACTCGCTCTCATCGGGCGTATCTTGTTATGGGCAAATTATTAGAAGCACTCAGTTCTCCATGTCAAATGGAGGACCTTCCATAATATTTCGACACGTATAACATGGACTCATACATATTATAAGAGGCTTCACTATTTTAATTATTACGTGGGGTCACAATACACGTGTCTAAATATGAATTGAAGGTCCTCCGAGTGACATGAAAGACTCGGTGCTTAATATAAGAACTCTTTGTTATGGCGTGTCTCGTCATGGTCCACGTGACGTAGCATAATACTAGAGACTTCTTCCTTTTTCTTTATTATTTGCATATTCACCCTTGCACATTAATTATCATTAATTTCATATTAATCATATATAATTCCCAATTTTTTATAAGAAATAATGTTATTTCTATTAATTTTCTCTTTATTCCTCATTTTAGAATAATTTGGGTTGTTATCAATCCTAACTTGCCACGTGGCAAGCTAATAAAAATCTAGTAGTTGATGTGTCAACTTCATAAAAAATTTAATTAATTATTTAATCTTAATTTATCAATCTATTGTCTTTCTATTCCATTTCTTTATATCAATGGTTATTTATGACAAAAAATTCTTTCACTTTTTCAATCTCAATCCTCTCTCCACTGTCTATCATCATTAATCTATCTCTCTCAACTGCTCTCTCCCTCAATCTGTGATTCAACTCATCCCATCCCCTCATTTCAACAATACACTGGTGGATAAATTGATTGTCAATCACACTAAAATCTCAACATCAAAGTCAAAACTCAAATTCCTTGGACTCACACTAAAATCTCTCTCACCCGAGAGCAATCTTCAACCCAAACTTAAGTACTTCGTAGAAAATGGTTTTGTGTGAGATTCCATCAGATAACTTTGATCATTTTCGACTACTCATTTATTTCGAGTTCCTCTATTTTTTTCTACTCTTAATTAGCTATAAAACAAATGTTTGATGTTTCAACGACTTATTTTTCGGAAGATGAAGAATCATCACTGTCACTCCATGTTGCAACCATAGCCTTCTTGCTATATTTCTTTTCCTTTTTTAGTGTTGGGCAATTATATTTAATGTGCCCGTCTAATGGCATTCAAAGCATGTGATAGGCTTTGAGGACTCCTTTCTGAATTTGCTATCACCTTGCTCTATTCTGGATCTGTCAGATCTCTTGAATGGTATTGATCACTTTTTCTGAACATCCGCTTCATTTTACGGGTGAACATTACCATCTCCTAATCGTCATTAGTGCTTTCCTCAGAGGAGTCAGCCTTTAGTACTATTGACTTATGATTCCTGTCTTCTGACTTTTCTTTGGTTTCAAAATTTTTCATTTAAATTTCATGTCTCAGAAGAGACCCAATTAGCTCATCATATTTGTATGTGCTTAGGTTTTGAGCTTCCTCAATAGCCGCCTTTTTGGCCTGCCAACCTTTCGAAAGGCTTATGAGGATCTTTTTGACTTGCTCCTCTTCTGAGAAGATTTTTTCCAATCTTTTGAGCTTGTTTATGATATTGGTGAATCTAGTATTTATATCATAAATGCCTTCTTTTTCCTTCATTTCAAACAACTCATAGAGTCGCATGTTCTGATTTACTTTAGACTCATTGACCTTGCTAGTTCCTTCTCCAGTTTGTCCCATATCTCTTTGGTAGTCTCGCACCCTGAGATTTTATTAAATTCTGTAGCATCTAGAGCACAATGGAGCATATTTATGGCAGAGGCACTAGTTTGCAATATTTTAATGTCATCTTCAGACCACTTATCCTCACCCGTGATTACTTGAGTCCCACCCACTATTTTCAATAGGAACATAAGGTCCTTTGGTTATTATTAACCAGACACTCATGCTTTGAGCTTGGATGAAATTTTTCTTTTTGTTCTTCCGGAATGTATAATTTGATCCAAAGAACAAAGGTGGTCTGGTAATGGATAGACCCTCCAGAAGGATTTGAGTGGTCTCATTACCAAGGAGGTTTCTTATGCTGTTGGCAGCCATTAGAGATCTTAAGCTTGAGATAGTGTTATTTTTCCACTAGAGCTTGTTAGGCTCTGATACCACTTGTTGGTCCTTTGTGAGGTAATATTAGTTCCAAAGAGGGGGTGAATGAAACTATTGGGTAATTTTATGGGTTTTATAATTTACTCACTTGGCATGCACAACTTTATTAAGCACAGAGGCAGGATAATTAATATCAGAGGCTAGTTCACAATAAACAAAGATGGTTTTTAAGAGAGCAGTTCTGATCTTAATTATTATCTTTGAGTTTGCCTTTTTAGTTGGATAACGCTTCTGTTTAAGATATGTGATGCTTAATGAATGGTAATACAACAGAAGCAGTTTTGCAATAGAGATAGGATATAGAGCATAAATAATCAGAAGCAATAGGTCAGAGGTTAGAAAATAGTTACTCAACAGATTTATATTGGTTCGGCCTTTAGCCTACATCCAGCCCCCCAAAATACCTTCTTCCGAGCTTTAATCCACTAAAGTACTCTTTCACGGATAGAGCACAAACCTTTATACAAATAGACAGAGCCTCTGTAAAGTATCTTCCTCTAAAAGCTCTCAAGTATCTATACTTTTATTTCTTGCTTATGACCGAAGCAAACAACCGAGATTCTAGAATAATATTATGAACAAAAGAAGTTATTTGAAAGAACATAATGAAGATCCAAACAATATTTTTGGATGAACACAAATATAAACAATGGTTTGTGTATTTGAATGTTGCTCTAGCTCTTTTGAAGATTTTGATCTCTCTTGATAGCTTGTAAATTTCGTCAACTTCGAATGGAGCATATGACATGGTATTTATAGGAGGGGCTGGTAAGAGATCTGTTTGAATATAAAATTCTGATTTAAACGGAGCCTGTCACATCAGCTTCTGACGTCTTTTGTCCTTCAGACAAAAAGTTATGCAGCTTCTCCAGAGGCTCTTATGTCTTGAGCCGTGGTTTTCTGCAACCTTTTCTTCTGCGGTTGTGACAGAGGTACATTGAGGGAACATGCCCTCTGCAGCATTGTACTTCTTGTCAGGCATTGGGAACACACGTACTCCATAGTATTTTTCCAGATGTCCGTCCGTTTTGTTTGTGGGCTTCTGAATTGTTAGGGCCTCTGGATTAACCTTTTGGGTTTCTCTTTATATCAAGCCCATTTCTTTTGCTTGCACTTAAGTTTATTAAATCACTCGACATAAATGTTAGTGGATAGCAAATCAATTTAAACTTAAGATTTCATATTCAATTTAATTTTGGGATTCTGATTAAATTATTTTTGTCAGAATAAAAAACTATTTGGAAAATTGTGTTTCAACAATCCTATCTATGACAAAAGTAACAATTTTTACCATACAAATCAAATGAAGAAGAAAACTAATGCATTACCGCGTGTTTGAACTATTATGCTAATTATTTTGTAAGTTTTCATTGTTTCAAAGTTGGTTACTCATTATGGTTTCAAGAAAATGCATCTTTGGGGTTGTGGTTTGTAAATTCAAATTTTAGATTTTAGTATTGCAATTGATGGATATCGTTAATTAATTTTTGGATTTTCTCTGTATGAATCATACATATACATTATAAAATTAATTAAGATAAGATTTTTACTATTTAGACTAATATATACATTATACTGTCTAGTCAATAACAGTTCTAATCATTTATGTATTGATCATCTTTTTAAAATAATAAATAGAATTTTTAAATATAAAAGGCATAAGTAACTAGAATTATATTCCATTTTTTTTTGGTAACAGAAGAAGGGCTAAAACACCCCGAAAATATAAAGAAACAAGAGAAAAAAAAACAGCCAAAATGATAGGTGCTAACTCTACGAGGAAAGCTAGCCATACGCTACGAGACATGTAGACGGCCCATCACACTCATGATGACCTAAAGAAAAAAATCATGAGAAGTTTAGCAACCAATCAGCTTCTCTACTACCTTCCTAGAAGGTATGAATGACTCTAATAGTAATACCACAATCTTACTTCAATAATCTTTTGCATCTCTCAATAAATCAAAAGTACTTGTGGGTCGAAATCTCTAAAACCAACACAAGTCGAACTACTAGCAACGGGTCAACTTCAAAGATAATTTGTTTAAATCCTTTTTTTCCAAGTCATATCAATCCCATAATACATGCCCCACAACTTGTTTAAATCCTTTTTTTCCCAAACTAATTTCTAAAAAAACACATTTTGTTTCTTTTATTAATTCAATTGATTTTAGAGAGAAATTAACAAAGATGAAAGAGAAAGAAAAAGAAGAAGAAAAATAAGAAATTAAAAAGAGATGGAGAGGTTGATGTATTTGATTTTTATTTATTATTTCAGGGTTTGTTTGTGATAATTAGATAATGAAATGATTAATTTATAAAATAAATAAATATAATCACAAAATGAACTTTTTTCCCCTTGGCTATTGACTTTTTTAACACCGTTAGTCAATTTGGACTGTGTTTGTTAATGGAATCGACCTCAAGGTATCTGTTCTCAAACTTTTAAACCATATAGTTTATGTTTGAAAATTGTCCAAACCACATGATTTATTTTTGTACTTTCCCCTTTAAAAAATTTAGACTCTATTTCATAAATCCTAAATTCTATGGAAAAATATATCCTAAATCTCTAATTTAATAATCCTAGTCTTTAAAATATATTAAAAATAATAATTTATTTCATTTTATATAATTAAAATTATTATTTAAAAAAGTAAAGTTATTATGCAGATAATTTTGTAAAAATGAATTCCTACGTAAATTTTATAATATATATTTTAAATTGGAACATCATTAGCATCACGCATTCTTCTAAGGCCCAAGCCCAACGAAATCTTATTTAATCAATCAAAAGCTCATTTTGCTATTTTTTTCCCTCTCAAGATTCCTGCACAAAAACGTCCGCGAATTTCATCCATTACTCTACTCCCGAATCATTTTAAAAAAGTTCACTGTGAAAGTATTTTGCTGGAAAACAACTTTTGATTAGAGAAAAGTCTTATAAAAATATGATTTTATTGTATTCTTCCTTACCTGAAAAATTACAATTTCCATACTTAAATTCACATATGGCACCACAAATAAATTTAGCTTTAAATAAATTAAATGTATATCACTTTAAACAAATTTAAATAGCTAAATAATCAATATAAGTTTAAAGTTTAGAGTTAATAAATTATTTTAAACAAATTAAGATGGTGAATAGATCGATCGACTTTTTACGTCAAGTTGAAGGTACTAATGGTATATTAAACCGTTCCTTTTGTACAATGCATTATCTACATCTATTGACTCATTTTGTATTTAATTTAGAAGCAGCAAAAAAAAATTTAATGTTAAAATTAGACCTAGTATATTTCCAGTCTCTAAATTTGTGCAAAAAGGTTAGTTTTTTTCAACAAAATTTAGTCAATTCTAAAAACGATTTGTAAGTCATTTTTTTAACAAATTGAATCAGGTATATTAAATAGTCAAACACTTTAAAAAATTCAAGAGATAATTGATTTTTATAGCCAATTTGGAGGTGCTATTTATATTAAGCCTTAAAAATATTTTTTGAATCAAAGAAATTAATTGAAATATGTAATCGAAAATGAAATAACAAAATCAAAACTTGAGCTTCATATGGTGATCTTTAGAAGTTAATTAATTGTTTGTGTATTTTTCACAATAGATATGATACAAGTAAAACTACCAAGAAAAAGTGGTATATACACATTCAAATAAGAACCAATCAGGACTTTGGTGCACAGGGTAGTCAGTCACATCACAAGTCAATATAACAGATTCTCGTTTCTCTTATAAACACCAAGTCTGCAAAAAAAACACAGATTGCATTCCTCTCACATTGAGAAACGATGACCAAACTTAATCACACATTTTAGACACCTCTCTTTTCTTTTTTCTTTTATCAGAAATTTGTTACAAACTTGTTGAAGTTTTTTATTTGTCATGAAAAACATATGTTATACGACGCCGGTGCACACAATAGGGTGAGCAGGGGGTGGATTAGTAAGCATGTGAACAACTTCCCTCATGGTGGGCCTGGTTGAGCTTTCATCTTCGACGCACATCATAGCTATCTTGAACAGATGAATGACACCTGTCAGTGGGTACCCGGTAAGCCTGTGGTCCACAACAGCTAACACTGAAGATGCATCGGACGGTTGAGATAGTTCTGATGTGGTTTTCCTGATCCACCTAACTATGTCCACTCCATCTCCAAATTCTCCTACAGGCCTTTTCCCTGCTATCAGTTCAAGCAGCACAACTCCAAAGCTGTAAACATCGCTTTTCTCGTCTACTTTCAGCGTGTATGCGTACTCTGTTGTACACCAAATCAACATTTGAGTTAATCACAACACTTTCTGCTAAAATTTCACATATAACATTAATACAAACTACAAACTTCAATTGTGATTTAAAGTAGAAATTTATATATTAACTATCAATAAAGACTAAATTATTAAACTAGATTTTGAAAGAGTGAGAAATCAAATTTCAAACCTGAAAATTAGAGATTCCACTCCTTATCTTACATAACATTACTTTTAAATAGCTCAATTGTCATTTTCCCCTTCAATGCTACGTTAATAGGTTGAGACCCAAATGTTGCATATATGGAAACAAGATAAAAGTTCTAATTGGAAAGTAAATCAGGGTCAATTTTCCCCTTCAATGCTACGTTAATAAGCTGAGACCCAATGTGGCATATATGGAAACAAGATAAGAGTTCTAATTGGATAGGGGTCACAATGTCTACAAAATTTGGATTTAACAAAATTTAGCTAAAATTAAATTTTAAGGTTCAATTTCTTGGATGACAACATTTGACAAATTACCATTTGACAAATTACCATAAATTAAAGGCTTAAAGCACTATTTGACCCATGATCTATCTAAAATTTTATCATTTGACTCTTAACCTATTATTTGGTCATATTTGGCTCCCGATGTATCCCAAATTGGTAAAATTTCACCCAGTTTGAATTCAAACTTAACCGAATCATTATCTCATTGATAAGTAACGATATTTTGACACTTGAACTTAATAGATTTTAGTTTAGGATTTGTTTTTTGTTTTTTTTTTGTTTTTTTAATCTAATTAATTATTTCCACATAATGTGGAAAAATAACTTTAAGAAATATCACGTTTCAAATTTAAATGTCAAAATATCGTTACTTATCAATGAGATAACGATTTCGTTAAGTATTCATAAAAATTGGGTGAAATTTCACCAAATGGGATAGGTCAAGGGCTAAATGTGATCAAATAATAGGTCAGGGGCCAAATAACACAATTTTGGATAGGTCAGGGGCCAAATAATGTTTTAAACCTAAATTAAATTTCAAGTATCTAACTCATATTTCAAATTTACAATATCTAACAAATTAACCTCAACTTTACAAAATTTAAGTCTTAAAACTAGTTATATTTAGACTAATTTATCAAATATTGATTTTGATTTAAACTAAATTAATCCCGAAAATACAATGGTTCAAGACCATTCAAGTAATGACATGTCAACACCACTACTATAATGTTATATGTCGAGTGATTGATGACATTGACACTTCATGTTTGATTTTTCATAGCTTTTTTTCTTTTATAATAGGATCTAGAATAAAAATATTTGATTACAACTAAAAATGTTGTTAACTATTTCGGAAGAAAAACTTCTACAAGTTATAGCAAATATTAAACAACTAACAACAAACAAATATATAATATATATATGAACAATTAAACCGGTCACACCTTTAAGTTGTTATCAAGTGATACAAAATATGATTCCACTATCAATAAATCAACAATTTAATATTTATAATCAACTGAATTGAATTAAATCAGCTCAATTCACAAGTTCCCAGATTTTGACAAATTGATTCACATACAATCTGTTTGAATATTAAAAGTTTATAAAGTTTGGACCAATTTAACAAAATTTACCAAATTGGTTGATGAGTTATACCTAAACTTAGAATTTGATTAAATTAATACTTATTTCCAAGTTTGAGGCCATGTTTACACTTAATTCATGATTGTGACCTTCTAATAGTGTTAGTAGGTTATTTTAGAATCATTTAACAAAAAATGACATACACAAGGGTGTCAACTTGACATAAAATTTGGAACAATCATCCAACAAAACTTATGGCTAAAATACCCAATTACTGATCAAAATTTTCACAAGATTTTAGCAAGGCATTGCAATATAATGATAATTAGCAGTAAATTCATATTGGGTAAGCAAAACGAACCTGGTGCAATGTAACCATAAGAGCCGGCTATGGAGGACATACATTCAGAAGCACCGGCGTCCTGCAAGAACTTGGCCAGCCCAAAGTCAGCAACATGAGCTTCGAAATCTGAATCAAGCAAGATATTGTTTGATTTCACATCCCTGTGTAAAATCAGAGGACAACAATCATGGTGTAGATAACAGAGCCCCTTGGCCGCCTCAACGGCGATCTTGTACCTAGTTTCCCACTTCAAATGTCCTCCTTTTGACCCATGTAACAGCTCGCCTAAGCTTCCATTAGGCATGTATTCGTATAGCAAAAGATTAGTGTCCTTGTTTGATACATAGCCCAGCAGCCTCACAATATTTCGGTGCCTGATTCGACCAAGAGTTTGAATCTCGGCGGAGAAACCGTGATCGTTCCGTCCACTGCCACGACCTATTAGTCTTTTAATTGCAACGTCAAAACCATCTGGCATTGAACCTCGGTAGACAATTCCGGCACCGCCTTTGCCTATTATGTTTTCTTCTTTCAAGCATTCGAGAACATCTTCAGCTTTGAAATCGAGACGTTGGAATGCAGTTAACTTCCAAGCTCTTGATTTCTCAATCCTCTTCTTCCATAAACCGTAGAGTGTAATGATTATTAGCAGCAGAAGAGTGACTCCGATAATCGTGATTATTATTTTAGGGATGGTGAATTCTCCGGCGTGACCATGGCCTGGACTATGAAGCACATTCCTCAGGGAGGGGCAAGAAACTTGGTGTGGTTTGCATAGATTGATGTTTCCAGAGAATGCGCTGTCATTGAACGCCAAAAATTGACCTTCGGCGGGGATTCTGCCGATCAGATTGTTGTAGGAGAGATCGAGAGATGTGAGACTAATCATGTACCGCATCTCAACTGGTATTTCTCCAGTGAGTTGATTGTGGGAGGCATTGAAAATGCTGAGATCCTTCAGTTTTGTAATCTCTTTTGGAATCTCTCCCTGAAGTCTGTTTCTACTGAAATCAGCGGATGTTAGAGTTGAACAATTTGAAATTGAAAGAGGAATTTCACCACTGAGGTTGTTGGCGCTGATATTGATTACAGTGAGGTACTTGAGGTTGAAGATTTCATTAGGAATTTCACCTGTAAGTCCATTGATGCCAAGTGATAGAATATGTAAGTTCCTTAAGTTTCCCAAGGCCGGAGGAAGTCTTCCGCCAATTCGGTTGTTAGAAATCACCAACTGCCCCAGTTTTTCTCCTGATATCTCCGACGGAAGTTCGCCGGAGAAGTAGTTGTCGTTGAACTCAAGCAATGTCACATTAGGCAAGTTAAAGATTCCGGCAGGAATAGTTCCAGTTAGGAGGTTATTCATTATACGGACTTTGGTCAAAGACTTGCACTGGCCAAGTTCCTCAGGAAGCGATCCGAGAAAAAAATTACTCATGAGAACCAGCTCTTGCAACTTGCCTCCCCTGCATAAATCACGAGGAATCACGCCGGTCAGGTGATTGAAAGATACGTCCACCATTATCAACTTCTCGTTCCTGCCTAGATTTCGCGGGAGCTCAAATGTGAAGTTGTTCCCCCAGACATGAAGCACCTCAAGATTTGCAAAATCGCCGATAAATTCTGGAATTCTACCGTACATATTATTTCTGAACAGATGGATAAGCGTGAGGTTCTTCAACTCAGCAAAGCTTTCCGGTATCTCACCGGTCAGATCGTTGATCGACAAATCAAGCGATTTCAATCTAATTAAATTAGAGAATTCAGAAGGAATATGACCTGAGAGACGATTCATTTGCAGAAACAAGGAATCGAGACGAGTCAACTGGCCTAAACTCGGCGGAATCTCGCCAGTAAGATTACAATTCGCCATGTCAAGAACTTCAAGCAAACTCAAGGATCCAAATTCCGGCGGAATACCTCCCTCGTACGAGCTATAGTAACCAACATACAATCTCCTCAGATTTTTCAACTTAGCCAAGCTTCCAGGGACCTTGCCAGAGAGCGCATTACCGTTCAAACCTAAGTACTCCAAGCTCTGAATCTCCGAGTAAGACTCCGGTATCGAGCCAGAAAAATAGTTCCCTCCGAGATGAAGATGCTTGAGATTCTTCAAGTGCATGAGCTCCACCGGCAGAGGACCAGATAAGTTGTTATTATAAATGTCAAGAATCTCAAGCTGCGTCATACCAAGCGTGATTTCTCCAGGGAAATTATCAACAAACACATTATTAGAAATGTTGAAAATCCGAAGAGAAGTAAGCGTAGCCAATTCCATCGGAATCCTACCGGTGAGATTAAGTGAAGCAATAGTAAGATTAACAAGCTTGTTCAAAAGCCCAATTTCTGGAGGCAGGAAGCCGAAGAGACCTTGATGAGACGATAAGTTAAGAGACACAACTCTTAAATCCGTATCGCAAGTGACTCCAGTGAAGAAGCAATGAGCAGAAGGAGACGGCGACGGCGACGGCGACGGTGACCAATCGTGAAGGCCAGAGCCATTAGGTCCGATCATGGAGGATTTAAGCTTCAAAAGCACTTCAAAATCACTGTAATTAGCAGTGCAAGTAACAGCATATAGAAGAATAATAAGAAGAAAATTCAGAGAACTTTTGGTTTCCATGATCTTCTTCTTGCTGTGTGTGGTACTTTTCATCACTGTTATCCACAGGAGAAGAGAAAGGAGAAGGGTGAGTTATATGAATGCGGCTTGCTGTTAAATCAAGTAGGAGCTGGAGGCTATTTTAAGTAGCGTTGGTGGAGTGTGCCTCGGAAAACGAATCGAAGACTCGCAGTATCAAAATTGAACGAATAAACAAAAGGTGAGAGAGAGAAGACGAAATAACAAAAGAAATTGTAGGGATTGGCATCGCATGGAATGCATGCTGGTTTTCTCACTCTGCTGTGAGAAATTTTATTACTCCGTTATTTGTGTAAATTACACACATGGTCACTGAACTTTATCTATTTTAACATAAATGACATCAAACTTCATTTTTTTATTTTCCAAAATCATATTTTTTTGGAGTTTTTTTCTCTCTAAAAATGTACTCTCTCCTAACCAAACAATACATAAATGACCTCAAATTTAAAACTTTCAAGATTTAAAATTTCTTAAAATATCATTAACTTTTCAAAATTTCATTTTGATAGTGTTAACGGCCGTTTTGAGGCATTGAGTGATCACCGGTTTTAAAGAGTGTAACGTTTAATGATTATACCATTAAGAATTGAAATTCAATAACCACGGTATTAAAATGGTACTTTTTACCTAAAACACTGTTTAGTCCTCATATTTTATGAAACACATTTTAAGGTCCCTATCTTTTGCCAATGTTAACCTTATAATCCTTTTATCTATTTTTTTATATTTTTAACCGAATAGATCTTAGCTTTTAGGACCACCACAGTATAATACAAGTTGACCATGTTACTCTGTTATTTTATATATATATATATATGTTTATGTTAAAATATAACGATTACAAGTCTAAAAAAACTAGATAAAATGACCAAAGAGTTAATATTAGCAAAAGCTAGGGACCTTATAATGTGTTTTTCAAAATATAGGGACTAAACAATGTGTTAGGTAAAAAGTAAGGGACTAATAAATTATTTACCCTTATTTATATGTTGTTTATTGTTTGATATTGCTATTGTCTGTTTGTGGTTTGTTGTTGCTGATTTTTTTTTTTTTTTTTTGCTAAAATGTAGTTGTTTCAAAAACTCTTATTTAAAATTAAAAGGTAAAATTTAGTTCTAAAAAATAAAAACAAACTAGCACTAAATTGGTATGTGATCAACCCTTTACACTCTGACTTACACTAAAAGTTTAGATCCGTACATAATGTTTATTAGGCATCTCTCTCACTAACAAACTCATCAAGTTGTCAATTTTTGCTTCACAAATAGATCGGAAGTATGATGTGATGTCTAAGTGTATATGGATTAATTATATGATCATCTAATGTTTTAATTTTTTTTTTTTTTGTTAATGATGCATTTAATTGAGGGCGAGTATTGGCGCAACGGTAAACATTGTTGTCATGTGATCAAGAGGTCAAGGGTTCGAGTTTTAGAAGCGGTCTCTTGCCAAATAAATTGGCAGGGGAAGGCTTGCCCCCTCTACACAGACGCGTAGTGCGACCAGATAGTGATGCATTTAATTATATTGCTTTATGCATTCAACTTAAATTAACTCCTTTTCAAAAAAAAAAAATATTTAAACTATGTTGTTATTCTATTTTTTTCGTATAAAATTTAAGATCCAAATAAATCATAAATGATAAAAGGATAAGATATAAATAAAATGTGGTTGGTGTGAGTGATTAGAGCACTTACACTCCTTAAAAGAGCTCATGAGTTCGAGTTCTACTCTTGTATTAAGCTATCACACTTTATGGACTCATTCTGAACACTGTACGGATAATGTACAAATTATAGTCCTATGATTATTCTGAACACTGTACTGGATGCAATTTCAAACTTCATTAACAAAGCAAGAGCTATTCTTTCATGTGCAATTTCATGTTTTTACGACCATCCAATCCAACATTCTCGCATCTGAATAATGCTTTAAATTTTACATGTTTTGTTAATAAATAAAATTTATATTTTGTAATAAGATTTCAAATTGCATTATCTCATAAAAGTTTAAGATTGCATTATTTTCTACGTGGAGGCTAAATTTGTACCTTATCCTAATTATAAACCTTATACGTTAAAATACATTATACGACATTTGAAGGCTCTAATAGCCATAATGGATTCCTCTAACCTCTAGGGGACATGTAATGAACCTCGATATATCAATAAATAAATCAACGGATTTAGGCTTATCTTTTGTAGCGCAGATCCGTTGAACAACAGCGGAAGTAATCAACATTGGCTATGTATCACCGATCTATGAGGTTACTACACCGAACGAGCAATCTCCGTTGTTCCACGAACTAAGAGCGCTACCCAAGAACAAAAGGAAGGGGCAATGGCTAAGGGATAGGGAACATAGGGATTGTCTTTGTGCAGTCTTTGATATTTTTGTTCAGGGTAAACTATTGTAGGCAGTATATTTTGTCTCTGATGTCGGTTAGGTTTAACCTCTATATCTATCTATGTGTAGCTAGGCTAAATCTAAACCCTAAGCCTAACATACTAGATTACGGATGGACCATAAATAGATCAGTAAACGGGTCAGTACGCTTTACTCCATTTATTCCTACAACATTAAAGTATTGGTCCGACATACAAATAGGGTGCATTGCATTTATAATAAAACGACTAAACACATAATTAAGCCCTTACACTTTTATGATTTTAAAAATTAATTTTTTTCATTTATTTATTTAGATTAAATGCTTGAACTTTAATTTTTACACACATTGAGTTTTCACTAATTGTTATGTTATCTAAATCGTTAGTAAAGTGTTCAATGCGTGTGAAAATTAGAAACTGAAAATTTAGTCTTTAAAAAGTTCAAGGGCTTAGTCTTATTTTAAATCGTTTAGGGATTTAATAACATGTTTTGATATTTATTTACTTCATATCTTATTATTTTGAAGAGAATAATTAATTAATTTTTCCAATTTAATTGAAGGGTTTTGTCCCAGGGAGACAGATGATGGACAACATTGTTATCGCACAGGGGATGGTTCACTCGATGAAGGTCAAAAAGGGTAAGTGTGGGATTGTGGCTCTTAAGCTGGACCTGGAAAAAGCTTATGATTGGATTAACTGGAGTTTTCTTCTAGACTGTTTAGAGAAAGCTGGGATTCCGGATAAGTGGAGAAACTTAATTGATGTTTGTATTTCTTCTCTTGTCTTCCAAGTTTTGATTAATGGGGATTTATCTGAGGAGTTTACACCTTCCCGGGGAATACGTCAGGGGGATCCTATGAGCCCGTTCTTAATTGTTATCGCTATGGAGAGGCTCACTCATCTTATCCAAGACATTGTTAGCATTGGGGGGCTTCATTCAGTTTCCATTAACAAATTTTGTCCCCCTATCACTCATTTATTCTTTGCAGATGATGTTATGATCTTTGTGGAAGGGAGTGGGGAGCAAATAGGTGTGATCATGGATATCCTTACTAACTTTTGCTCTGCCTCAGGTCAAAATCTTAACATCCAAAAGTCTAGGATGATGTGCTCTAAAAATATGGACCAGAGAGTCTGTAAGCAGTTGAGTGAGATTTCTGGTATCCCTCTAACCAAGGCTTTTGGTAACTATCTAGGGGTTCATCTCCATAGTGATAGAGTCTCGAAAGATTCTTTTAAAGAAATCTTTGATAAAACTAATAAGAAGTGTGCTAATTGGAAGGCTAAATCCCTTTCTCTGGCGGGCTGGTTTACCTTGATCCAATCAGTGAACTGTGCTGCTCCCAATCACTTAATGCAAACTTGTAAATTACCGGAACATATTCTTAATGGCCTTGATAAAATCAATCGTCGTTTCCTGTGAGGAAGCTCGGAAGAGGGAAATAAAGTTCATCTGGTTCCTTGGAAGGAAATCTGCCAACCTAAAGATAGGGGAGGTTTAAGGATTAAACAAGCCAGAGACAATAATAAAGTTCTATTAATGAAGCTTATTTGGAGAATGCGGCATTTTCCGTCGGCTCTTTGGGTTCGGTTATTGTGTGGTAAATACAGAAAGGATAAAGTTTTTGGGGGCCCAAAAGAGAGAGCTCTTAATTGTTCCTTCTTATGGAAAGGTGTTAACGCTGTGTTCTCAGAATTTTGCTCTGGGATTGGTTAGTCGGTGGGCAATGGAAAATCTATTAGTTTTTGGAACGACACTTGGCTGGGGATGAAGCCTTTATTAGAAGTGTGTACCTCGCCGCCGCCTCTGGAGATTCGTAATTGGAGTATTGCTGATCTGGTGGACTCGGAGGGAGATTGGATTTGGTCGAAATTTAAAGCCTACCTTAATCTGGAAACGCTCCTGAAGATTAGGGGAGTGAAAGTTAGCTATAAGGAGGAAGATGGGGATATTCACAGTTGGTACCTTACAAATAACGGGGCCTATTCTTGTAAATCTGCATTTGAGGCGTTCTATATAAATTTAGATTCTCCTTCTTCAGTCGCTTGGAAGAATATTTGGGCCTTGAAGGTTCCCTATCGCATTAGGAGCTTCCTGTGGCTTGGTGCTAAAGACATGTTGCTTACTAATGTGGATAGGAAAAAGCACCATTTAGTGGAGGCTGATACTTGTAGTAGGTGCAGAATCCAGACTGAAACTACATGTCATGCTCTTAGAGACTGTGTGAAGAGTAAGAATGTGTGGAGGGATATTCTTCCAGATCATTTGCTGCCAAAGTTCACGGCTTATCCTAGTCATGAGTGGATTATTGATGGTGTTAAAGGTTTGTTATTACCTGAGCTGGAGCATGGTGCTATTATCTTCGCCGTTGTTTGTCACCAGCTTTGACAATGGAGGAATGCTGATATTTTTGGAGATGGGGCAATTATCTTTCCCAATTTACTTGCTTTATTTCTCTAAAAAAAATTAACACTATTATTAAGAGCTTTAAGGATGAGGGTTTTTCTATTTATAGCCAGAGGAATGAGGTTCACTTAGTGGGTTGGAGTAGACCTTGTGAAGGGACTGTTAAGTTAAATATTGATGGATCATGTCTGTCGGATGGGAGGATTGCGGCAGGGAGGGTTTTGAGAGACGCTGGGGGTGCTTGGGTGTCTGGCTTTGCTCAGAACCTTGGTATAGGTTCTTCCTTCACCACTGAGATATGGGGAATCTTTTCTGGGCTTAGGCTCGCCAAAAGTCTGGGTGTAAAAAGTCTGCTCGTGGAATCTGACAACTTATAAGCAGTTAAAATTATCTCTGAAAATAACGCTTTTTGCTTGAGCAGCCAAAATTTAGTAAAAGGGATAAAAAGATTATGCTCCTCCTTCGACACAATCAACTTTGGACATGTCTTCAGGGAGCATAACAGGGTTGCTGACCGCCTTGCTGCTGAGGGCCATGTGATGATGCTAGGAGTCTCCACTTTCTCGTCGCCCCCAGACTTCCTTTTTTCTTTACTTTCTGATGATAGAGTTCGGGTTAGCTTTCCCAGGCTAATCCCAGGATAATTCTTTGGGTTTTGTTTGTCTTTTCTTTCCTTTTCCTACCAAAAAAAAATATTGTTTTATGTATAAGAAAACATGAATCGGAGGGTTAAATTTATTATAAGTTAGTTAATATAACGTAATTATAGACTGTGTCAGTTAATAAAACAAATTGTAACTAGTTTAGGGGAAAGACTCTCACACACGCATGAAATGCAGTCAAAGCACCATTGGATTAGGAGCGCACCTGCACGACGTGAATACCGCAGCAAAATGAGGTTCCTCTATTTTATAGTGCGGTTTTAATTCAAAAAATTCTTTAGGGTTCGCACAAAGATTATTGATTTGGATCTAGTTTTTTTTTTAAATAATGTCACTGTTAGAACATATATAGATATAAATTAAGAAAAAAACAGGGGTTGCACCGGTTTTGGATTCACGTCGGTTTGTTGAGGATTCAACAATCTAGCGCAACTCGGACGAATCCTCGTCGGTTTTCGGTTCAACCAGTTGAACTGGTCAGTCCGGTTAAAGTTTTATAACATTGCACATTAATCTCTTCAACTTGCTTAAAATATTCTATAGGTTATCTATATTTGTTTAAAGTGACCTACTCCCTGCTCACAGTGACAATTAGCCCTTAGATTTGTTTAAAATGATATATATTTCAATTTGTCTAAATCTGTAAAAAAAAAATCAAAACTTACAAAAATAAAGGTCTAATTCGCGATTCTAAAATTGTAAAGCAAATTAACTTTCTATTGTTTTGACGTTTAGGGTGCTTTTATAGATTTAGAGATTTAATCACTATATTTTAAATAAATTTAATGGACTAATAAGACATTATGTACATTCAGAGGCCAATCAAGATTTTTGAACAAATTTAAGTCGTAAATGAATCAAGCCTAATTTATATGTACATATATTCTAACACAAACATTATTACAGATTATTCGATTTAATTATAATTTCATGCATGGCCTATTTTTTTTAAATAATTTTTTGATTATTCCATACCAGGTTCATCAGAATCTTTTATGTGGATTCTCTCGTAATTAAAGTTTTATATATATATTAGAACTCAAACTGAGATTACTAAAATCCTCTTCCAATTAAAGTTTTCATGTAGTTATTTAGTGTTATAATTTAAAAATAAAAATAGATATTAAATATCAATTTAATTTTATAACAGCTTGGCACCCGCCATCAGAAGGATTTCTCTCATGTTGTGTTGATGTCGCATGCTTTAACGCTAATGGTCGTGCATGGATGGGAGCAGCAGTACGAGATGCAAATGTGCAGTTTGTAATGGGGAGATGTGTGGGTTTGTTATGTTGTCCGACAACACGAGAATGTGAGGGCGAAACTCTATTACATGCTATGCAATGGCTAGAAGCTGATGGAATAAGAATATGGTTTTCGAATCTGATGCTAAACAAGTGATTGACGCAATAAATTCTAATTTTATTGATGATTCTGAATTTGAGGATAGAATTATTCAAATACGATCGATTCTAACATCAAATGACTCTTACACATGTGTTTGCACAGTCTTCTCATTTATCCACTTACCTTTCTTTTTTTTTAATTTATTACCGAGTTATGTTTCTGATTCATTGTTACAATTTTGTCGTGATTTGACCTATTAATTCATTGTTTTTTTTATTGAAAAAAATAAAAATAAATTATTAGTGTCACAAACCACTGAATCCACATACATAAAATAAAATTTCTCCTGTTGCAGTATGATGGGGCCTAACTCATCGCCTGCGGTTAGCATGGCACAAGGTCCCACACTGTACGTGTACGTCGTGAAATTCAGTAACGGAGATATAACTTCGTTGGTGGATTTAGTTTAGGAGCTACTAAAACTCACCGTTAAATTATAACGGTGTTAGTGTAGATAGGCAGCTCTATTAGTGTGACAGTACTAACCTCATCTGACAGGTGTGTTTGACGGCGTGATACGTCTGTTCGAAAGACAAGCGCATGGCATGCGCACGATAAGGTTTGAAAAAAAAAAAACAGTGTCCTTTCCTTTACTTCCAATTTTCCTCTTTAATGGAGAGGACTTTTATGTTTTAACGTCTGGCAGGCACGACACCGTTTAATGCCAAAAAACTTTCTACTCTTTTTTTTTCCCCTGGCTTTTGGGGTAATTGTCGTTTTGTAGCAAAAATCAATGTGGATAGTGTCCTTTTTTGGGCTTACTGGGCCCATAGAAAGGCTGTCTGTGTTTTTTCCTAAATAGATAACTTTCTTTCCGACTTCATTTGGCTGGGTGCTGAAAGTCCACTCTTTTTGTTGTTTTTTTAGGTAAATTATATTATGGTCCCTCAAGTTTTGTGTTACTCTCTTTATGCCTCATAGACTTCAAAATCTCTCCAACGGCAGGTAAGTTCTCATTAGATTAGTAGAAATGATTTTCTAAACCTTTTTAATTATTGATTTTTTTTTTTTTAAATTTAAGGGCATTTAGCCATAGTATTTAGTTAAGAAAAATAAAATAGTTGTTTAAAGAGAAAGATGATAAAAAATTATGATTTAAACAATTGAAAACGTGGTTCATAAAAAATATGGTTTAAAATAGATTTAGGATCTGTTTGGTCCATTTTTTTTTATATCTAATGTTAGTTGTTTATTGTTTTTGTTGCTAATAGGTAGTCGATATTAGTTGATTTTCTACTAAAATCAACTGTTTCAATCCCTACAAAAAAAAAAGATCACTAAAATTGAAATAAACGGACATTTAACTTTTGAATTTTTCTAGTTTGATATTGCGAAGTAATTTTGAAATTATTTACTTTTATAAGAGATTTTTATACTAACAAAAAGCCTAATGAATCATCTACCCTTTGTACTTTGTCCAAAAAATCAATTACTCATAAATTTTCAAGAGTTTCAAATAACCTCTATTTTTGTCTAATTGCATGCAATAATCTCTTATTGGATGCAGAAATTGGAAGACACGTCCATCACGTGTTAAAGTTATCACCATGTGTGAAAAAGACTTATACAAAATAGATAAATAATTAGGAACTTTTAAAAATTCACGAGACAATTAAAATTTTAGAGTTAGTGAACGTAATTAGATTTTGAAAATTTTGAAAATTTAGGGACAATTGAAATCTTGGATTAAGTACATGAACTTGTGATGCATTAAGCCTTAATAAAATGCCAAGTATAAGGACTTTCATATCCGAAATTGAAATTTATTTATTTTTTTTATAAAAGAAATTGAAATTTATGAGTTATAAAGAAAGTAAAGAAAAGTTAATGGAGCATGGGAGTAATTTATATTTGTTGTTTGTTTCTCATAATGGATGGGGTCCGTCCTTGGTCAAATTGATTACAGTTTATAGTTATTATATGTACCATACTGCAATTTTGTTTACTTTCTCAACGATTCTCGTGATCCAGTACTCTGCAGGTGCAGGGTACTGCTCACTAGGGCCAAACTTTTTTTTTTGTTTTGTTCTTTTCCTAAGCTGAATTGTATATTTTAGTAGTATTTATCATTGACCATATACATATATACTTGAATAACAAAAATAAATGTGTTTAAAGTTGTTAAAATTGCATCAAATAATAATAATAATAATTTGTACCTAAAAGCATCGTATCCACATTGGTAATGAAAAGAGTTATGCTTTCTTTCTTAAAGCTTTATCTATTTATATATATCAAGTAAAGTTGCTTTTGGATCGTACATATGCTTGATGTAAGGAAAAGAAGCAAAAAGCAACTTGTGTGGGTGTTTCATTTTGGATTTTTCATCATAATAATCATTATTCCGAGGACTATTAGGAGGATAATTGCATAATGAAAGTTTTATTAAACAACTTTTCGATTATAATGCTAATTTTAACTCGGATGATACCGGTTAAACTTCTTTAGTTTCGATTGTTATAAACCGGGTGAAAATGTTTTAGTCACAAATACAAAAAAATACATCACAATAATCAAGCAAGAATTGTCCGATTTTACATGTAAAAAAACCGAGCAATTTTTGTATATTGGTCTACATAAAATTCGTTTTTCAACAAATGAAATGGTTTTAGAAGATGTGACAGTAGAAACAGCTTCAACTTCCCGTTTTTTAAAATGGTCTACTGCTACTATCAAGAATTTCTTTTTGGCTTTTGTTATTGATAAAGCTCCAAGTATATCAATTCTCCATGTTGCAAAGACAATCTCACAGTTCTTTGAATGTCCATTATTTAGCAATATTTTCCCCTTCTTCTAAGAGTTGCCTCACCAGTGTGAGATATTCCATTATTTAGCAATCTTTTCCCCTTCTTCTAAGAGCTGCCTCACCAGTGTAAGATATTGTTTCATTATGACATCATTGACCTCGTAATTGTCAATGAGTTGACACATTACCAACTTTGAATCACTCTTCAAAACAGCTCTGTCAGGTATCATGTTCAGAATTCGAAGTCCTTGAAGTAAGGCTTTGTATTGTGCCGAAGTCTAGTGTCGCCCACGTATCTCAATTTAATACTATTAGGACTTTTGACGAAGACTCATATGCCTGCTCCCTCCTTATTCGAACTTTCGTCCATATAAAGCTCCCCTAATTCCGTGAATGTCGAAGGAATAATAGAGTCTTCAGGTATTTCCAAAAGGAAGTCTACCAATGCTTGTGCTTTAAAAGCTTTTTTAGGCTCAAACCGAACTTCAAACTCTGTTAGCTTTACTGCGTATTTGCCAATTCTTCTAGAAGTTTCTGGTATTTGCAGTCTTTCTAAATGGTGTATCCGTGCAGGCCACTATTGAGTGACTTTAAAAATGGTGCCTCAACTTTTGTGCCACCACCACTACTCTATTCACTAGCTTTTAAAGCTTCAGGTATCTGATTTTTGCATTTGTTAAAACCGAAAACTATTCTGAAGCTTCTTCTCTTATCAATACCATACCTATGAAATCTATTGTCACACTACCATATAGGTACATAGTCTCAACTTAGAGGTCTGCTTAACAGTGGTGGAGATGCCAATAAGATCTTTAGTTGCTCAAAGGATGTTTGACATTCTGCCCTCGAGTTGAAGTCATTCACTCCTTTAGGAATTTTGTAAAAGGGCATGCATATTTTTGTCGAGCAAGAAATAAAATGTCCTAATACATTGATTTTTCCATTCAGTTTCTACACATCATTGAGCCTCGTTGGTGGTTCCATGTTGATGATAACTTGAATGTTTTCCGGATTTGCTTTGATGCCTCACTAAGAAATCATGAACCCTATAAATTTTCCTAAGAGACACCGAAGGTGCATTTCTCCAAGTTCAGTTTGAGATTATGCCCATGTAAAGTAAAGGAGATCATAACTAGGTTTGAAGCATGCTCTTCCATTGTTCGGTTATTGATAATCATGTCATCAACATATCTCTCCATCTTGTCCTTAATGGTCTCTCTAAAGATTTGTTTACGGCCGTTGTTAAGTAGCTCATGAATTCTTCAGACTAAAAGGCATAACATTATAATAATAACTACCTAAGTGGTGAAGCTCGTTTTGATCTGGTCATTCGAATTCATTAGTATTTGATGGTAACCTGCAATTGCATCCAACAATGAATAGATATCATAACCTGCATTTAAACAATTAACATATCTATACGTGAAAATGGATAATAATCATTTCAGCAAGCTTTATTGAGATTTGTAAAATCTTTACATAATCTCCACTTGTCGCTGACCTTTTTAACAAACACCATATTTAAAACCCACTTAGGATAATACACTTCTTTAACATGGCCATAGTCGTTTAACCTTTTTACTGTTGCTTGAATGATATTTTGCCTTTCGGCTACATGATTTCATTTCTTCTGAATGACCGGAGTGGAAGTCGGGTTGACATTTAGCGAATGCATAATGACTTTGGGGGAAACCCCTTTGATATCTTCTGGACACCATGTAAAGGAATCAACGTTTTATTTTAACATTATAATGACAAACTTGTTTATTAAGCCCTTCGGTAAGTCATATTGTTTCTAAGGCTCCCACTGGTTCAACCTTTTCCTTTTCTTCTTCAACAGGATACTATAGTGGCTTCATATTCAAATAAGCAATGTATGCCTGTTGAGATTTTATTTAATTCCCTCGGGTTACTGCCATTCCTCTTTTGGTTGGAATTTGCCATGTTAGATGATGAATATAAAGGGCTCCAACAGATTTAGATAATAGAGGCATGACTATGATCATATTATAAGGAAGAACATAATCAATTACTAAAAACTCATATTTTGTGTACCATTTTATTGGGTCATCTCTAATTTCCACACGCATTTGAAGGGTAAATTTCATTAATGGTGTACAACCTTTGTCAAATTTCACACTTTGGTGTACAACCTTCAATTTATCCCACTAATATGTACGAACTTATAGCTGACCTCCCACTTTGGTGTATAACAAGTAAAAATTACTGGTCAACGTGCCACGTCAGCAGTTTTTGACCGGTCAAAAGTCAAAATTTGACCATCTAATATAAAGTTACTTATATACCCTCATCTTCCTCCTTTCCCTTTCCCTTTCCCTTTCTCTCTCTAACTCTTCTCCCTCTACCTTATCTCTCTCTACAAAAATAGAAATTATATTTATGGACCAACTATATGATGAATTTATTATGTACTCATACATTTATAAAATGACTTTCTATAATTTTGTTTGAGGAAGCCACAAAATCGGGAAGACTCGATGCATCATCTTCAGACAGAGGTTGTACAACCAGTCAGGCAATTCAACACCTAACTTCACACTTGATCAAGCTAGCAAGGAAATAGGCAGAGAGTAATCAGCTATTCTTCGAGAAGTTTGCTAAGTCAATGATTAGCATGGGAAATATTTCCCTCTGACAGGTTTAAGAGGAGAAATTAGAAAGAATTTCAGGAATTAATTATGAATATTGGTGAATGTTTTGTAAATAATAGTGAGTGAAATTATTAGTGAACTAATTTGACCAAACTACGAGGATGTAATATTGGTGAATGTTTTGTAAACAATGGTGAGTGAAATTATTTCTGTTTTTGTAAAACGTAAATTGTTTTGTAAATAATTGTGAATGGTTTTGTAGATCGGTTTGTAAATGTACGAGGATGTAATATTATTTCTGTTTTTGTAGAGAGAAATAAGGTAGAGGGAGAAGAGTTAGAGAGAGAAAGGGAAAGATAATGTGAAAGGAGGAAGATGAGGGTATATAAGTAACTTTGTATTAGATGGTCAAATTTTGACTTTTTGACCGATTAAACTGTTGACATGACATGTTGACTTCATGTTGCCCGGTCATTTTTACCTGGGGAAAATTACACAGAAATTCATATTTTAAAAACTATTTACAATTAAGAAAATCGCTTTTATGTATTTTATCATTATATGATTTTAAATTTTAAAATATCAGAATATCATAATTTTATTTCTATTTTTGTCAAATTTTCAGTTATTCAGTTGCAGGAAATAAAAACAGTTTTAAAAAAACCACCAAATATGACATTTAAATAAATTTGTTTGACACTTAAATAAATTTGTTTAAGAGTCTGACACAGTTATAAATAATTTGTTAATTATGATCATTGTGTAATTTACCCTTTTACCTGCTATACACCAAAGTGGGAGGTTATCTATAAGTTCGTACATATTAGTGAGACAAATTGAAGGTTTTACACCAAAGTGTGAAATTGGACAAATGTTGTATACCATTGATGAAATTTACCCCGCATTTGATTGATTTCTAAAAAAAGAACTGCATGGCCACTAATACCCACCAATGGTGACAGGGTGGGTGTTAATCACTCTGGGCTTAGGCGAAGCACTTCAAATTCATTTCTCATAATGATGTTCACTGAACGGCCTGTATCAATAAAGACTCGATGAACCTTATAATCGTCATTCAATCACCAAGGCATCGTCATGTGTCTTCCGAGGGAGATATCCAAAAGTGAACTTTGATCTTGATTTTATGATCCCCTCATTATCTTCATATAACTTCTTCATTTTAACTGAACAATCTTTGTTCGGTCCTCCGGCTATGACGTTGATAACACCCTCGACGCCCGATCTGCTTGGCCCTTATCACATGGCTCCCGTTTTTTCTTTGACATTTTAAAAAACTTATCAAATTTGCTAGGTTCGGCCATTTTGTTGATTTTTGCTGCTAACTGCATACAATCTTCAATGTCATGACCAGAAGGATTTCAACTTCAGAGGGTACTGGATTTGTTGCATGTTTCTTTCTACCCAATAAATAATTTCTTTTCTAAAAGCATTTATAGGAGTGTAGTTTCAATTTGTATGCTCTCTGAACCTTCGATTATCTTTGCCCTTGTCACTTATGGATTCTTGAACCTATCATTGAATAAGGGATTTAGGCGATGCCCATCCCATTTGATGAAATCTTCGGCTCTCCTTATCAAACCGGGGAATGTCTTTCGCCTTCATGTAGTGAGCTCTTTAGACAAACCTTTGCTTCGACAATTCCAGGCCATTGCTTCCATTGCCCCATTTTAATCGCTGAGCTTGAAGGAGTTAACATAATAATTTTTACGAAATATTCAAATTCATGGCGAAATTTTTAGTTAAGAATGAAAATAAAATAAAATTTGGGTTTCTAACTAAGGAAAGAGCTAACGGTTAAAAACCAGACAACTAAGAAGTAATTCGGTAAAAACATGGGAAGAAAAAGTTAACGATCTACATTCAAATGTTTGATATGGATGGTCTTTCTCTAGAATCGATATACCCATTCTTTATGGGATTCACTTGGCTCTTGCACCAAATAATCCATATCATGCATGGTTTCTCTCTAGAATTGATGTGATGAAGTGTTGTGTGAATTTGTTCAACATCTGGTTAAATGACAAGATAGAACCCAAGAGAAGCTAATCATACCGATATACAACAAACTCTTTTAAAGTTGTAGAAAATAGTCTACATATAAGAGCATCCATTGTTGTGGCTGTCTATAAAGCCCTACAATTTTTTTAACATGAATAGTAGGAATTGTTACACCGTTATAATATTTCAGTAAAGGATATTGAAATCCTTGGGGCATTGGTTGTTCCATGATTTATGCACGTAAAGGAGTATCGACATCTGTGACTTTAGGGATTCACGAATCGGTTCCGACATCTGCCTTTGCATGATGGAGCTCCTTCCGAATGAGGTTGTATACACAATCTTTGAGAGAAGTTGCTTCATTAACCTTAGATTTTGGATCAGATTAAGGATTCCTTCAATCTGCATATCTTGACCTTGCAGGCTTGTGACGACTTGCTTTATATTTCTGAAGTAGAGATTCAGTGGATTCATGATGAAGGCCTCTACGTCTCTTTAGAGAGCTTGAGTTATCCGAACGATGAGACTATTTTGGAGGTACTGGCGATTAATGATGCCTTTGGTGTATAGGGCTAGAGGTTCTTTCCCTAGATCGTCCTATGTCAACCCCGTGCTAAGATTCCTCTGATGCATTTCTTTTTTGAGGGCAAGTTCGGATGATATGATGTACGGTAGAACATGTAATGAAGTCATTTTTTTTATCAATATGCTTGTTTGCCTTTTTTTTTGACTCAACTCAACTCACATTACCTCCATTTGCATTGCATGCTCAACTCTTATAATGTTCATGGATTCCCGAATAGAGTCCATATTATATATGAGATTTTTTGTAATATCATCCATGAATCGACGCTGCTCATGATCTAGAGATCCTAAATAAGCTTCGATCTTCTAGTCTACCATAAGAGTGATATGTAATGATTCTAGTAGATTATCACTTGCATCAACAAGGCCATGATTTCTAACGGGAGTAGTTGAAGCAGTCAGAATATCTGAAACTCGTTGAATAACAGGTTGAAGCACGTGACTATTCATCTAAGTTATAATGCGAGGTTCGATCCATGTTCACCGCACCACTTGATGTCTCCCAAAACGCGATCTAAGCTTGGTAGACGGCTTCTAGTACACCTAAGATGAGATCAACAAAATGTCAGAGAAGACCTGGAGTACCACGTTTCTTCTCCAATGCTTAAATGAGTGATGTTACTAAGAGTAAGTGAATGACTAGAAAACATAGTGAAGTAAAAATGAGTATGTACCTTATGCTATTTGAGATAACCATTAATAGAGATAAGTGAAGGGTGCTCTACAGCTGGGTTGGTTTCCACGTGGCAACATTTGATTGACCCACGTGTCTATACACTTTTACATCTATCTCCCATTTTCCATAAGTTACGGTATATTATGGGGATAAGGAGACTATGTTTCAAGTCTCCCATTGTGATTGAGATACATGTCCTTGACGCTTATGCTTTTTACATAAGACTCCTCGTTGGTCCATGTGTCAGTCTACTTCAACTCCTTATTTGATGTAATATCAACGCTCAATCACACTTGGTTCAATTTAAACGGAAATTAATGTGTGTACAAAAAGAATCCTTAAATATTTACCTTTGATGATTACTAACGCAACAGAACAATTATAATATTTCGTTAATGAACCCTCGGTAACTCTGTGTACTTCCGTTCCTGAATAAAATGTTAAATATATGAACTTAGAATATTACGAATTGAATGAATAAAAGTTTCTAAACATCCTCATTGTTCCTTATTTATTAGTATATTAGTATGGTAATATGAGAGGTGCAAGAGTTGTAGAAAAGAAGAGAAGAATATGTTCTGATGCATTTGGTTGGAGAACAAATTCATATTCTTTGCAATACAGGGTGTTAGTGTTAGTGGGAGAATTCTGATTTATAAGAATCTTAAAGGTGGATTATATTATATTATATCATATTATATGGAGAATAAAGATAATTCTTTAATTATTTTATTTATAACAAAAATACACTACCCATGAATAATATTAATTTAGGCTTGTTGAAAGGAGGGGAATCCCTCCATGAGGCTTTGGAGGGGTTGAATTGAAAGCCACGTATAGTGTAGTGTAAAATCTATTGGTCTAAATTAGAGTTCAATGCTACTTTTAGTCCGTTGACATTCTATACAATAATCCACTTTGTGTGGGCTTTTAATTGATCAACTCAAACCAACCAATACACCAATATTTTTTATTAGGAGACAAAAATATAAAGAAATAATAAATAAATAACAAAAGGAGAGTAGAAAAAGAGGAAAAACAACTTTTTTTGAGAGGATACATTCATGAAATAAAACATAAAAAGCATTAAAGGGAAGTCATGATACTACAATCTCACTCGTATAATTAAGTTAGTAGAGTTTTCGAGGAAGAGAATGAATAATAGTAGAATTCTAAAATTTTATGATGATGTATCTTTAGCTGCACATCTACCTTTTATATTTATAGGATGTCACGAGCAATCCAGATAGTTTGGCACTCTATGTGCCCTAGTAGAGATTTGAGACACATGTAAAGACGCTAATGAAACGTCATTCGGTGGGTCTGGTGAGATTAGACAAATAAAGTTGTCATCCTGCTATTAATGACATGATATGGATGGACGTCTAACGAACTCGAGATTCAGTGTCACTGGTCCATGTGGAAGGGCGATTATTCTCTTGTTGTCACACTAATATTAGTCCACGTGTTTGGTATGATTATTTGCCTATTATCAGATGTTCTCCTTTTCGGTTAGCCAATACTTTCATTAAGCTCATGGTTCAAAGAACCGAAGCCTGACGGGTGAAACTAAGGATGTTGCAAAATTTGTTGAAAATGAAAGCCCTTTAAGTAGAGAAACAGAAAGGACCTGTTGAGACATAATGTCAATTGGAAGGGAACATAATCCCTTGCAAACATCTTTTTAAATAAAAAATTGCTCTTCCACTAGGAAATAGCCACACGTTAGGACGCGTGATGCCGTTATAAAAGGTAAAGAAGTGAAAAGGTTTTGGGGTTTTAAGTGTTGCGCCTATAATGGTGTGCATTAAAGCTATTGATTCACGTTTCTAGGTGTAAATGTTTATAAAAGAGGAAGACACTTTTGAAATTTAATAGGTCCATTGGAGACAAAAACGACTTCTGTCGCTTTCACCTTCTGACTTCTGCTTCAAAAGATAACCGTTGTGGACGCCCATGCTTCTATCTCTTTGAGTTGCGCACATTTCTAACTTCTTTTTAGGCAGATCGCTGGTTTGAGGATTTATGGCAAACAATAGAAGTTGTTGGCGGGACAAGCTTTCTGGCACTTGTACTTCTTTCTCTTTTGGGACACGTTGTGTTAGAGACAAAGTTAATGCTAGTGTTTCTTGTCTTCCGGCTCCATTACCTCTGGGCCTTTCTTTCTTCTAGATTGTTCCAACTTCTGGGCCAGAACCAAGACTTTGGGCCTTTAATTCATTTAAGGCATTTCTTTGTTTATAGCCTTGTCTTATGGTTCAACACGACACTTTAGTAATATTGTTAACACAATATATATAATTAATTTTGTACTTAAACATTTATTTTGGGAATCTACTTGTATAATAACTATTTTTGTCGGACTCAAAATTCTGTGTGAAAATTGTGTTTCAACAAGAACAACCAGAACAAGTCACGAAGCTCGTCTGAAAGATTAAAGGTTGCACAACTCTCACATGAACAAAACAAAACGGAGCAAAGAAAACAAACTAGAGGAAAAAATCAACATACGCAAAAGAAAACTATATTATACCTCATAATGGAAGGCCAGTCGTCACTGACATTAAATAAACATCATTATATAATTGACACAATCTTGAGTAGATACGTCGAACGCTTCCAAAAACAATAAGCATGCTCTAAAAAGATATCATTATATCAATACTAAACACACGCAGAACACATGTCCAAATAAAATACACATGGAGAGACACCTTTAAACTCATTAGCTCTTACACATACAAGACAAGTGTCTGGAGTATGACAATGAGATGGGCCTTGAACCCATCACCGCAACGAGGAGACAACTCACCAAGTTGTGAAAAACTCCACAGCTCGATAAACTCATATCGACCTTAGACAGACTCGCACCTAGTACCTCGTAATGGCTTAAGAAGGGGGGGGGGGGATTGTGATGAAGCATTTGGAGCATAAACCCACTTAAAAGGCCCATGGCTCCTAGAGAGATCCCTACCATCATCCTGGAACCCTTCCGAGAGCCTAATCGGCTCGAGGTATAGACAGAGCATGTCAATGATGTAAGGGCATCAGTCAGAGTCTATAAATGAGAGGAACTAAGTAGGAAGTAAGAATTATTTTTCTCTCTAGATTGGAACTTTCTCTCCATTATCTCTCTACTAACTTGATTATCGAAGTGTATTTGAGGGACGGCTCCCAATATAGATGGGCCACATATAGAAAGAAATCACTATTCAAACCCCAATATCCCATCACTATTTTTTACTTTTTAAAATATAGTAAGTTAGAATGGATTTAATTTTTTTAATTTTAAACCAATTATGATAATATTATGAGGACCGCCATGAGAAATCTCCATCCCTATTTATAAAATGAAAAAAAATATAGTTTCCATATCTATCTATGCGGACTGTAGGATTTCATAAGGTCTTCATTCTCAAATTCTAAATAATTTTTTTTTAGTAAAATTCGAATTATTTTTTGTCATATAATGTAGTTAGACAAGTACAATCTACAAAACATCAATACACTTTATATAAAAAACATCATCAATCATAATTTATAGTAATACATCAATATACAAATGATCTAAATATATGACAATACACATTTTAAGATATGCATAAACTACATGAGAATGAGGGACGAGGATCCCGAGAGAAATCCCTATCACCATCTCAATGGAATTTATTTTCTCAATCACTGTCCCATGATAAAAATAAAGGAAAATTTCATGATCTAGTTGAGTGAATCCCACCGTCCTATTTGTAACCCTAATTGCGCATCTAAAATTTATTGTGGCACTCGAAATTGAATGAAAAGTCTACGTTAACTCTTTATCCTTCATTGTTGCCACCAGAAAAACAAAAGTAGTTTAGACGTCTAAATATAAATCCTAAAAATATATTTTATAACAAGCTATTTTAACTTGTAGTTTGGTTTGACACATCAGATTTTCAAGTTACAACGCTTTTTAGCTATAAACTATTTCAACCGTGAGGAGTTGTAATTTTCGACACGAAAACACGATTTATAGAGATAAACCAACTGACATGACATGACATGATTGAGACGAAAATCATTTTTCTAACATTTATAACATATAAAACCATATGGAACATATATATGAGATAACACGATTTTGACACAAAACACGACACCTCTTCACAATTCTTATAATTTGAATATATCTCACATGTATACTGAATTCTGAATTATAAAGTCTCCTCAATTCATTGATGGAGTAACTCAAAATTTCTACAACTTAAAAGATAGTCTGTTTGGTCTTTTTGCTCTATGTTATCATAAAAGATGCTCTAATGAGGTATAGGGTGCGTGAGGGTGAAGGTTTCAAGGGGGTCATCAAGAGAAGACAGAAGAAGTAATGATGGGTCTTTTTTACTGAATCTAGTAAAATCTATCCAAGTAGAAAATACTCTGCATTTGATTGATACAAACCCAACTTTCTTCAACAATGCAATCATTATTACTATTTCTATTTTCAATCTAACTCTGTCAATGTCACATCTTTAATTAATTATAACTTATCTACCAAGACCAAGATCCGGCCCATTCTTATGTGAGCCTTGTAAGCTGGGCTAGCTTCGGACTAATATGCCATGTCCGGCCCATGAAACCATGCCCTTGGACCTACGTTAACAGTTCTACCAATTTCAGAGTCCGTTTGATCAGTGTTATTGGGGATAATAATTGGTATGAGTTTTGCCGTATCCGATACTATTCGATTCTAATGATATATAAAGAAATATGAAACGGATATGAGATCCAATACATTACACATGACAGGTACGAGAAGGGTATGAGATTACCTTAGGGTATCCGGTACCTGCCGTGTATTTGGACACATAAATTTTATTCTCTTGAAGTTGATGAATATGGATACCAAATAGAGGAAAAAATGAAAATTATCATTATATCACATTAACATTTTATTTTTATTTTTAGTGTGTTTTTATTTCTTGATAATTTGACTGATTTAAAATGTTTGTTAAATTTATGGATGATTTATTAAATTTATATTTTGTTAGATTTGTTTATTCTTCACGGGTAAGGATGCCCGCTATTTTAATAGGACGAGTATGAGAATCAAAAAGTATACCAATTAGGGTAATGTGATAAGTATATATAATTAAAAAATAAACAAGTAAGAGTTTGTGATTGAAAATACCCGTAAATACTATATCCGTTGTCATCCCTAGCTTTTACTGTTTGTTATTGTAGTTAATTATTATTTTACAATAACATCTTATTAGATTTCCCTGTATATCTGTTGGAGCACACATTGTGGGCCTTGATAGCCCATAATGTCCATAAGACTCCTCTCTATTAAGGCATCCACCTCTCTTTCCTGAGGGTGGGTGTCCATTTCTTAATCCAGGGGTAAATCAATTATGCCTAATGCCGAATTATTAGACTAGATGTGGCAGATAATCCGCATTAGATGAATCTCCATGTGGATTGCTATACGTCGTTCCTATTTTACTTACCGTCGTCTGCTGTTTGACATTTTTGTCCTTTTCATTTTTCATTCAAAAAAGTGAAATTCTCTCAACCTCGAAGAACAAAACGAAGAAAAATCATGCCTCCAAAACAAGAAAAAATACTTGAACATCTAAGTTTCGTATTTACCAATAATCTGAAATTTAACGAATTTAACTTGAAACGAATTTTTTTTTTCCGTTGAATTTGCTCTAAACGGGTAGCCCATACGGTCCGGTCCATGGACCGGTAGTATGAACTACCCGTTTTTACCTAGAGAAAAACGGGTAGGCTACCCGTTTTCCTTTAGGGAAAACAGGTTTATTTATTTTTAATTATAATAAATATTAAAAATTGATTGGATACTTCAATACGTATTTTTTATAATTAAATTTATCTATACGTTTTTTCTATCCAATCAATACATAATTTATCAATAATTAAATCTACATTCTAAAAGATAAATAAATATAAATTAACAAATAAAAATTAATTGCACGTGTTAATACATGTTTTTTTATTTCCAATCAATAATTTATATATACGTTTTTTCTATCCAGTCAATACATAATTTACGTATAATTAACTTTACGTTCTAAAAGGTAAATAAATATAATTTACCAAATAAAAATTAATTGAACACTTCAATACGTATTTTTTATTTCCAATCAATAATTTATCTATACGTTTTTTCTATCCAATCAATACATAATTTATCTATAATTAATATTTATTATAATTAAAAATAAAATAAACCCGTTTTTCCTAGGTAAAAACGGGTAGGCTACCCGTTTTTACCTAGGAAAAACGGGTAGCCTATCCGTTTTTACCTAAGAAAAACGGGTAGTTCATACTACCGGTCCATGGACCGGACCGTATGGGCTACCCATTTAGAGCAAATTCAACGGAAAAAAAATTCGTTTTAAGTCATATTCGTTAAATTTCAGATTATTGGTAAATACAAAACTTAGATGTTCAAGTATTTTTTCTTGTTTTGGAGGCATAATTTTCTTCGTTTTGTTCTTCGGGGTTGAGAAATTTCACTTTTTTGAATGAAAAATGAAAAGGGCAAAAATGTCAAACAGGAGGCGACGGTAAGTAAAATAGGAGCGACGTATAGCAAAACCCCTTTCTATCCTTTATAATAGTTCACGAAGCATTTTGAACTCTAAACCCATCTAGAATCCACTAAAATGGACAGTCCACCAAAGCACAAAAGACCCAGGGCTCTCAAAAGGTCTAAAGCTTCTTATTATTATTAAGTTATTTGTAGTGGTAAAGCTATAAAAGAATTAATGTGAGATTTAAGGAATTCCGATGATAAATTTTTAGAATAGAGAAGAAGATAAGAGAGAAGAATAAAGGAGTTCATAATTATGAGAAAGAATTAGAGTTTATAATTGATATTTTTCATCAACGGTTATACAACTGTGGAATGACAGCTAACCTAACAACTTAGCTAGAATCCAAAATAGGATAAAGTAGAAACAATGCATAAAGGAATACAAAATGCAACGAACAACTAATAAAATAGTAACTAATTTAACCGTTAATAGAATAACGGCTAATTGGAATCTAACAATTAGCATTCTTAGTCGTTATTCTTCTTGAGTATGTGACAATACTTCCCTTTTTGCACATTCTTGTTCCCAAGAATGATAAAACACAAGGAATTGATGACTAATAGTAAGCTTAGATTCCCAAAGGTCCATCTATGTGCAGACATGCCAGACCACAAAATTAGAGACAAGATAGTCAATATTGATGTAGAAGGACTCAACCGTTTCTTCAATAATGAAACATGGAAAACTGAATGAATGCGACTTGTTTGCGGCATCTTCAACTTATAAGAAATTTTACCAATGCGTTCTAGAGTAAGATAGGGACCATAATACCATGCATATAGCTTAAGAGAAGTTATGGCAGCAACTGTTGACTGTCTGTAAGGTTGTAATTTAAGGAGCACTAGGTCTCCAATCTTGAATCCCCTATTAGTGCTTCTTATCAGCATATTGCTTCATATGATTATGGGCCTTAGCTAGACAGTTCTATAATATCTTGTTCATATTCTCCCTTTGTGTCAAAAGCTCATCCAAAACTACAACTGATGATGTAAAAGCAGGCAGGATAAGTAGAGAAGGGCTCATACCATATAGAGCTTATAAGGGGCTCATTTTGATAGAAGTATAACAATTAGGGGGCGTTTGATTCACAATGGGTAAGGGAAAAGGAATCAAGAAAGGAAAACTAAAGGAAAGGAAAAGAATAACCATTAATTCCCCTATGTGTTTGGATATGTTTAGGAAAAGGAATCCAATTCCCTAGAGGGCATGGGGGTAATGGCTTAACCTAAAGTGGGTAAAGGGAAAGAGTTTTTTTTTTTTGTAAACAAACAAGAACAAAGGGAATAAAACCCTCTCATTCCCATTCCCATTCCTAAAGACCCCAAATCAAACGCCCCCTTAGTGTTATACCAGTATTCAGTTAGGGTTACCAAATGGACCATCTCTTAGGATTAAGAAAACACATGCATTAGGATTAAGAAAACACATGCATCGAAGATAGTTTTCGAAACATTGATTTAGACTTTCAGATTGGCCATTAGTTTGAGGGTGATAGCCACTGGTATATTGCAGTTCAATACCTAATAATTTAAATTCCTAGTGAATATCTTATCCCTATGACACAATAGAGTGAGGAACTCCATGGAACTTAAAAACGTTGTCTAACGTTGTCTATATGAGGTTGAAATCCATGATCTTTTCTTTACCTGGCCGATGAGTGTCAACTTCAATTATCATGGGATCACAATTGATTGAATAACATTCTCCTTCTTCATAACTAGCGATAGTTATCTATTGTTCGCGGTTCAAAAATAACATATAGTGGGATAACATCACTTGGATTCATTCGATAATACTCTATGAAGCACTCAACATCACTTGCATTAAAAATCGGAACTACTATTCTAGGAACTTGTTTGGACTGTATTTAGTTTGCATGACCATACATATGTTAAATTATGTTGAATCAATGCGTGCAGAAGTGCAGACTCTCTCTTATAAAATCTCAAAGTTGGTTTTTTTTTAAAGCCGAAGCAACTTTGATTCACCACCCTCGTATGTGATGGCTTTCCCCTCTGTTTTTGGCCGTTCCACATTATCACACACAAGAAATGGTTGGTTGACATATGTTAAGAAACAAATACATTGGCAAAACAATATTCAAGAAACAAGCTCAAAAGAAATGTGCTTCGCAGTTCTAACAATTACGAAACATAGTATACAGCTACGACAGTCACAGTCCTTCGCGGTTATGTGAATTGCGAACCCTATCATCTAAGACAATAGCTTCATAGTTTACGATTATAATCGTAAACTTGTACACAAAACTTTGTAATAAAATTTGATGAATTCTGTACCTATTCTGCGGACGATTTTATGCCATTTTTACAGGAAAAAGAAACTCTAGGCAACAGTGTTGTTGGAGAGACTACTTTTGCGTAACCAACTCCTAAGATATAGTAGTGTTAGGTAAGCAAAGTAGATGAGATTTAACTTTGAAAGCTTCATCGGAGATCGTCTTCAAAGATTTTCAGTTATTGCTATCTACCAACTAATTACATGATACATAGGTTTGGCACATGTAGCAGTTTCCACACGTGGGAGAAATCAAATAAATGAAGAAAATGCTACTGAATTTCACTGCCCCTTTACAGGATGATTCTAATGTGACTGACTCTCAACAAATCTCCAAACACTGACTATCAAAACAAGGAATGCATTCATTACAGAGTTTGTTTGATTATTAGAAAGCACACCAAAGTATTTATACACACAAATGGAATGAATGCATTCATTCCACCTTGAAAAACATACCAAACTTGATTCAATTCAACAATACCCACCTACCCTTAAGAAGATGTTCTCCATTGCAGCTCAATTTGAACCTTGCCGTTCCTCGAGTCAATCAGATGGTATTTCTCATTTGTTCTCTTGTTGCTAACTACATCACCAAGCTTTATATCCACATAACCCAAACTTTCCTGTTTCATTCACAAAACATTACAATAATCATATGTCAACAAGAAATGATGCTTAGTTCAAAAACATCCAAAATGGTTTCAATTTCTTATGCAAGTTTGCTGGATCTGCTACAATGTTTAATCATATCAAAGCAATTTGATGTAGGGCTTCACAAAACTAACCGAAAACTGATTTTTGAAGACAAAACGGAATTGAAAAATAGGTTAGCCGAAACCGGTAGACTAGTGAATAGTTTTTCATTCAAAAACCCGATGGTTAACTGAAATTAACCGATTATGTATATATACACATATGCCTAATAGGCTCAATACATCCCTAGCTCCCTATACTTGTCATGAAAAGTCAAATGTCACCCTATACTTTGAAAACGTCCTATTTACCCCTTGAACTTGCTTAAAGTGACATATTGACTCTCTACAGTGACCTATTGCCTCCTAAACTTGCTTAAAGTGTTGCAGGCTTCAACTTGTTCAAAATCTTCCCTTGTTTTGCCAAGTGTATTTTAGGGGTGAATAGTTCCATTGCTTAAAGCAAGTTTAGGTAGGACGTTTTTAAAGTATAGGTGACATTTGACTTTTCATGAAAAATTCAGGGGGCAATAGGTCACCGTAGAGAGTCAATATGTCATTTTAAGCAAGTTCAAGGGTAAATAGAACGTTTTCAAAGTGTAGGGGGCAATTGATTTTTTTGGACAAGTTCAGGAGGCTACAGGGGTATTAAGCCTAACTAATATAAACATACACAAAATTTTAATAATATATGATATGCATATTTATATTTCATTTTTAAGTTACAAATATTTAAATTTATTTGTTTACGTGTTTTTTTTATTTGAATTTGAATTTTAATATTTTTATTTAATATCTAAATAGTTGTATATTAATTTTAAAGTGAATAATTATATATAGTTTTTCTTTTTCCAATTAAAAATCACTATTGGTTAACCGACCATATGCTCTCCTAATTTGATTATACCTTGGGGTGAAGTAGACCCATCCTTGTGGATGCACTAAGAACTTCCACATGAAGTCTATCATTTGTGGGTGGTTCCTCTAGCATGAATTGAAACTCCTCATCCCATCTTGGAGATCTGTTTTTCTTCACAAGCTGTATCAATGCAAAGCATAGACATTAATTGGCTGATAAAAGAAAAATACTGCTTTCAATATTTTCTTTTATCAAATAAAAATCTTGTATCTCAACATTATCATTGGAGTTAATATGAAAGTTGCATCTTAGAAGCAGCTCTGTTAAAAAAGAGGTGCAATTTTACTGAGGTTATTACATACCCTTGTTTTTCTCTCCTCCCCTTTAAAAAACAACCTGACATAAGGATTTGTGTGGTGTTTTCCTTCAACATCTTGAGCTTCATGTACGATAATAACAAACAAACCACCAGTAGCAGGTGTTCCTTCGGGAGCCTTTTCTACTGCATCTGCATCTACAATGTCCTTTGGTATCTCATCTTCCTTGAAAGCTTTGTATGTCAATTCCACAATGATCTGCCCGCGTAATTTCTCATTTTGAGCATCATTTGCATCCATGTTTTTCAGTAGATCAAGCGTGAAAACTTTTGTCTCATCAGGTGTCAGCTCTTTCAGTGGAACAACATTCATACCCATCTTGTCATGTTTGGCAATCTAAGTAGAAAGAAATGAATGGCTTTATAATATCACGAGTAAGAAAGGTAAAAGTAAACGACAGTACTTTAGCAAATAAGAGATCCGCGGAGCCAGCCAGAAGCTATCTTAAAACATATAATTTTGTGTTCTTTGATGCAAATTAAGCACAGCAAATCGAAGAGATAGTGGGAAAGCTAGGAAGCAAGCAAGAAGGTACCTGTTCCCAGTCATAAACAATAATCTCTAGGGCTTGAGATTCTGGGTCTTTGACAACAATGTTAAATTCCTCATTCCATTCAGGGTTCAAGTTTTTGTGCCTAACAGTTGTCTTTTTTGAAGGGAGCTTATCCTCTGTGAGCTTTAATTTCACATAAGGATCTGATGCACCAAGAAAATCTTTCTTTCTAAGTTTCATTGCCTTCACAACCTTCACAGCCAGAATTCCAACAGGTCGCTTTGAGGCTCTGTAAAATTTTAGGAAAAACAAGTAAGTGCCTTTAAAATAATTAGTGCCTAATACTAGAAAACAAGGAGAGAAAACACATTTACTTTGCAGGATCCAGGATTGGTACTTGTAGGGCTTTCGGCCATAAATACATATTTGCAACTTGATCTTTAATAAGCTCCTAAGAGATGAAAAATGAGTAAAAAATGTCAATGATCCATTTATTGAGGTGGATAAAGTTGCAATTTTCCTATTGAAGCCTGTAAGTGTAGAGGAAAATGAGCGGCCAGGGGCATAATACACCTTTTGTAGTGAAGACATCCCACTTCTAGTTCTAGCTATGAAGCAAAATCAGCAATTGCAAAAGAATAAATAAACTGAAATGACCATGATCACCTGGACAAATCTGTATAGGCCAGGAATGGACATGGCATCTGCTCCAAGCAATTTCAGTCCGAAGTCAACATGAGGCTGCATAAGGAGACGGATGAGATGGTATTTCTCACTACAAAGTATTAGGATCTATGAACCTATAAATGCATTCAGCGACTAGCATTTCTAATGATCTAAAACACTAGAATACTTTTGCATAACGATTAATAAGTTTAGAGAGTTGGTTGTTACCTTCTCCATTAGAGAGACAAATATATTTGCAAAACAAGGAAAGGAAGGAACCAAAGGCTTTAGGGTGATGCGTGGCGAGGCAAACACTTGCAAATCAACCACCTGAAATTTCTCTGAAGAAATTAATTATCCTACTTTGAAACATAAAGCAAATGGCAATGTATCTCACATCTTTAGTCTCAGCAATTATTTGTCTGTGTGTGAGGAATATAAACATATTTTCGAAGCATTTAATCTGATAATTAGATTCTCTTTTCACTAATTATCAAATCAATAAAATACCTGAACTGTTGCTCTCAAACCAAATGCTTTAACTGCAATGGTGATGTTTGGATTCCCAGCCCACTTCACTGATGGTTCAATAATCAGCTCTTTCTCGTCAGTGAGATAAACTTTTATTCCTGGAATAAAATAATCTAGAATGAGCACTGTATAAAATGTTTCACCAAAAGTGCGAATTTAAACCACAAGTAACTAGATAACATGTCCATGGCATAAATATATATGTGAATACAGACTGCATTGAGTTTTATAAAGGCAACAACAAGCAGCAACATAATTAGTTAATAGCAGTTGCAAATTATACACAAATTAACTGGAGTATAGGAGTCCTGCTAATGCATTTTCCATTTTACAGGGTATAGCAGCACCTTTTTACCCACCTCCCTACTGCCAGAATCTAGTGAAAATTACGCTGGAGATGGGGATTGATGTATATGAAATGATACTTAATTTTATGAACATCTACTGCCAGAATCTAGTGGAACTTACGCCGCAGATGGGGATTGATATATATGAAATGATAATTATTTTTATGAACATTTATAGCATCCTAGCTGGAATAATACATGATATTTTATAATATAAAAACATACATCCGTGTGGATTTCCAGCGTAGTTCACTCCGGATTCCAACAATAGGGACACTAGATGAAAGATATTGGAAGTTCAGTAACTCCTGTTACAAAAATAAGTTTTTAATTGTGTTTACGGTTCTAAAAGGAAGATTCGGAGATGGTAGATGATATCCTACACCAGAGAAAAATTCTAAGGTCCAAGTGGCAGCATAAAGCAATCTACCCCCAAATATTAAAGCATAAATTGCTTGCTAATTCATATGCTAAACTTGCAAGCCAAATTTGCAGAAGAACAGTCATTCACACATTACATTGGCCCCTTACTTACACAAGAACATTTTCACATTATAAATGATTAGACACTAATTTTATTTTCAATTTCTGAAAAACATCAATTAGTAACCGTGGTGCAAGAAAATTCATAACAATACAGCCATCTATGTTATTTATATTGCTGACTTTCTCATACTGATAGAATGGCTAAGGAAAACGTGCATGTGGGAACATTTATGTACCCATAAGAGAGGGTGCAACTTAACCTTGAAAAGTTGGAGGCAGGGAGCCCAAGGTAAGTTCCTCAAATTCTACGGAGTCGATCTTGTATTTAGGAATTTGCTCAGCAATAATGGGTTTTGCTATAGTCCTTACCATCTTGCAGATTGCCTAAAAATACTTGTGGTATTAATGCAGGTTACATATAGGAAACTGAATTTGCAGTGCAAATATCAGATTATTAAAATATCATTCTACTACATACAGTATTTAAGTAAGGCCACATGGTTTCAATGAACCTGTTAAGCCAGTCAACCTACACCAGAAAAAAAAAGCAACTTTATAAGAAGATTGTTGTAAAATCCGAAAAATGCATTTGAGACTGCAAACCTACAACATTGAAAAAGGCAAAGTACAGTAGCATAACATACACGATCATAGTCCGGATTCTTCACCCAAAGGGGTATTTCTGGAAGTAATTGTTGCAATGTTTTCGAGTCTTGCTCAACCAAAGGACGAATGACAGGATCCTGAAGAATTTAGTAGTCAGAACATGTGAAAGCTACTAAAATTGTGTGTTTGAAACATCTTTTTGAATGGAATTCCATCTCCTTAAATTTCATGTTTGCACCCAAAAAAAGTTAAAGGAATTCAATTCCTTCTTATCTTCGATCAAACTATGATAAGAGTGTTAGATAGAAATCATGCAAAAAGTGGCATGATTTTGTGGGGATTCAATTGAAAGTATTTTGGGGAATATATAACCCCAATTAATCAATAAACTTTGGTTCTCAAGTGTTGTGATCTTTTAATCTAATCAGTAATACTCAACATCAAGTCCAACTCTGAATAAAAAAACAATCCAATAACCATAACCAGTTCAATTTGCAGCAAAATCATTTTTTGGGGGTAAACTCTGGAAGAATAATATTACTCTCTAACCAAGTAAAACATGATAAAAAAAATGGAAACCAGAAAGAATGTACGAAAGCAAAGTATCATTTACAACATACTTTACATCCCATTGATAATGAAATGAAGATTCATGAAGCATGATCTTGAAATAGGCTTACAATTTTCTCCTACTTTCATCTCAATACATAACCAAAATTACCAAACAATATTCAAAATCGAAATCTAGAAAACAAAAATTAAGCCAAAGAAATCAAGTATTGAGCAAAAAACACAATGATCTGTAGAATAAAAAGATTAAAACTAACCTTGACATCAGTTGGCTGGAAGTATATGAACATATAGTACCCAATCACAAGCCCAACAGAAGTTCCTACACCAAACCCACAAAAACCGAGTATACCACTCAAAACACCCATCTGAAATCCCTTGACTTCAATTCCACTCCTCCTCAACCAAACGCACAACTCAAAATGAAGAAAGAAGAAGAGTTCCGGCGAGAAATAAAAGCTCTGGAGAGAGCGTGTTTATCTTTTTTTTTTTAACTTCTTCTGATTGATCTTCTTCTTCATCAGGTAAGTGTAATAAAGAGAGCATTTATTCCCATGGCCAATATTTTTATTTTTTACGTTTATTAACGAACGAACCAATTTGGGTATTTTTGATTTCTCAACGGCTTGAAACTGAAATCTTCGCCCGCGTGATGCTTGGACTGCTGTCGGCAGGCAACGTTTATTTGGATTTATGATCCGACGTGTCGTTTTGTGATTGGGTGATGGAAATTAGGAGGTGGGGTCCAAGTACTGTTGACTGTAGGAGAGTAAGTAAAAAAAGAAGATATTTGATTATCACAAAAGGAAAGAAATGAATGATTGCTTTTCTCCATTTTGGCTTTATTTGGATTTTTTTGGTTAATCCGAAATTAGTTAATTAATTATTATTTAGTGGTGCTAATTGCCACGAGATGTTTTGAGTCTTGGGTGACATTTCTAACTTTTTGGATTCTTAAAGGAGACGATTTTGATACTAATGCCGACATCATGTTTCTAACGAGAAAAGAAATTAGAAAAATAGCAATTCAAAGAACTACATTGTACTAATAAATTGAGTTGGCCACTAGGTAAACTCATCCCAAGTATAGGTGTGACTCTCAATAAAGTATTTGATGAGGGTATGAACCAAGTACACAAGGGTGAAGCAAGTAATTTACACGCGAACACGCTAAAGAATGTAGGAGTTTTGAGAACGTAACGAAAAGTATTTAATGCGGTTATGAACCAAGTAGACGATGGTGGTGAGTAACTCACAAGCGAACGTTTCAGAGAATATAGAAGTTTTGAGAACATAACGAAGAACTACGGGGAAAGGAATAAAAATGATTTTTCTAGATTTCGGATTGATGATCAAATTCAAGGTCGTCGACCTAATGGTCCAATTGACCCTAACAAAAATTTTAGGGCCGCCGCCCTATTTAAGTCAACGGCTAAAAAGTAATTTATTAGGCATTTTCATATCCAAAATTGATCTTTTATTTTCATGTTTTGAGGTGGATACTCCCACCTTTCTTTTCTTGTGACTATTTATAAGTATGTCATTCCTTAATCCCCTATTTTTGCTTTAGTTCAATTAAATTAAGATTTTTAATGTAATTTCTATGTTGTAGGATTTAAGGGTATAAAAAAAATATTAAGAATATGTAGACTAGGGTTTATGTCTTGCAAATTGAGGATGTTTTAATTCCCGTAGGTTTTATTTTGAAAATATTATTTGTTGATTTAGGGTCAAAATCAATACTTCTTTCTTTTAATCACTCGCTGCAGTAGTTGATATCAAAGTCAATCTTCCTAACCCGAAACTTTTTTAGTGATGGTTCAATCAGAAATTCTCTAAGAACAAATGGAAGCCATTGGCAAGAAATTTAAAAATTTGAGACAAGAGTTGAGACTCCCATAATAGAATCAAATCAAACTCTTAAACGAGATATGGGGACCTCCATAGAAGGGTTAAAAGTGGAGTTTTCAAGGCATGTTTCAACAAATGTTTGAGTGGAATCGAAGAGGAGAAGGAGAAGATCGTCCACTGCTGCCACCACCTCCATCACAACCGTAAAAAAAGGAGCCTATAAATCAATTTCAACCAAGTGCCAAACCCTGGAGGTCCAAGAATCCTTGAGGTAAAGAGACCTAATCCTAATCAATTTGACGAGTTTGATAGCGGGGTGGTGAATTTGATTAAAATAAGGTATATCGGTCTAATGAGAATAAGGGAGACAAGGGTGACTTTGGTGAAAATAAGTATGGGTGGAATCCACTTAGACCGAACCAATATAGGGATGATGCTTTTAATTTTTTTTTTTTTTTTATGATGCTTTTAAGTTGAATGTAAACTTATCTACATTTGGGAGAGACTTTGATATTAAGGGGTTTCTTGATTAGTTATCAAAAGTAGATAAGTTCTTTCAATATACAAACATACCCGGCTATAGGAGGGCGAGATTGGTTGCTTATTTTTTGAAGGGATGAGCTTCGGTTTGGTAGGATCAAGTTGATAAAGAACAAAAAAGAGGGGGAAGGGAACTAATTCAGTTTTGTCCACACATGAGGGATATGTTAAGAGAGTGGTTTTTGCTACCGGATATGAGCAATACATTTATTATTCTTATAAAATGATACAGATTGAAATCGAGATGAGGATTTTAATCTTAAATCCACAGAGATCTTTCTTCTCAAACCTATGCTGGAAGGAGTTAATCCCAAATAAGATGAACAAAGCCCTCAATGGAGGCTAAAGGTTTGAATTTAATAAAAGTTACCTTTCATTACAAATAAAAAGGTTTATATATATCGAATTAGGTTAAGTAAATATACTAAAATGCCTCCACCAGGCTTACAAACTAAGAGCCTGTTTGGTTCAGCTGTTAGCTAATAGCTGTTGCGGTTGTTGTTAGCTATTTGCAGTTGCAGTAAGCTGTTAGTTGTTACTGTTAGCTGTTTGTTATTAGCTGTTTAATTACTAGTGTTTGGTAAAATTATATTGAACTGTTGCTGTTCGGATTTAAAATGTCTAAAATGGATATGTTTTAAATTAATCAACGATGAAATTATAAAAAGGAAAATGTGAAAAAATGCCCATAACATTTACAACTAGAAATAATTTTACTCTTAACGTCTAAAATGGTGCAATTTTAACCATAACGGTGGCAGCTAAAAGCAATTTTACTCCAATTGCACATATTATTAGAAAACATAGATATTTTATTTCTTATTATACACCAATTGCACATAACAGTGGTTTTAAAAAAGAGATTTCATTTTTTTGTTGTGATTTAATAATAAAATTGAAAATTAATATTTATAAATTCGATTAAATAATGGATTTTTTTGTCCAACTCGTACAAACGACAATATTTTTTTTATTTTCTTAAAAAAATCACGTCTAATCATATGTTTGTGATTTGTTACTAATGATGATAAAATCGTGCACATGTGAAGTGTAGATGACAATATTCATAACCAAGAAGACAGTTTGATAAATTATTTCTCAAATAGACCCAACTTGTCAATGTTATGGGTAAAATCGTTTTTGGCTGCCAAAATTAGGGGTATAATTGCACCATTTTAGACGTTAAGAGTAAAATTGCTTCTAACTATAAATGTTGGGGGTATTTTTGCACCATATCTTATTATAAAATAAAAAATGTGTTACACAAAATAATAAAAATAAGGGTAAATTTCAAATAAAACCCCTGTGGTTTCACTAATTTTCAGATAAAGGACTGTGGTTTACTTTTTGTCAAAACGAGGATTGAAGTTTCCAATTTTAGCAAAATAAGGACTTTTTCGATTGATACTATTAAAATCACCCTTGACGACTTAAAAAATGACATATTTTAAGAACTACTAATATTCTAAACAACTTTAATTCTTCAACCTTTTTATTTTGAAATTATTTAGATGAAGTTTGATAAAGAGAGAGAAAGTTAATGTTTAGAGAGAGAAAGTTCCAAAAAAGATTATTTTCGAAAATCGAAAATGTAGTTCCATAGAAAATAGGGTAAATTTCAAATAAAACCCATGTGGTTTCACTAATTTTCAAATAAAGGACTGTGGTTTACATTTTGTCAAAACGATGATTGAGGTTTTGCACTTGAATTAATGCTATTAAAACCATCTTTAACGACCTGAAAATGAAAATTTTCAAGAATTAAAGTTGTTCAATGTCATATTTTCTATGGAACTACATTTTCGATTTTCGAAAATAATCTTTTTTGGAACTTTCTCTCTCTAAACATTAACTTTCTCTCTTTATCAAACTTCATCTAAATAATTTCAAAATAAAAAAGTTGAAGAATTAAAGTTGTTTAGAATATTAGTAGTTCTTAAAATATGTCATTTTTTAAGTCGTCAAGGGTGATTTTAATAGTATCAATCGAAAAAGTCCTTATTTTGCTAAAATTGGAAACTTCAATCATCGTTTTGACAAAAAGTAAACCACAATCCTTTATCTGAAAATTAGTGAAACCACAAGGGTTTTATTTGAAATTTACCCTAGAAAATATGACATTGAACAACTTTAATTCTTGAAAATTTTCATTTTCAGGTCGTTAAAGATGGTTTTAATAGCATTAATTCAAGTGCAAAACCTCAATCATCGTTTTGACAAAAAGTAAACCACAGTCCTTTATTTGAAAATTAGTGAAACCACATGGGTTTTATTTAAAATTTACCCTAAATATTGGACGCAAAAAAAACATTATTTTCCCGGTAATTATATTGTAGAAATATAAATAATGTTAAAGAATAAACATGTTTTGTGGAAATAAGAAGGATAATTCTGTCAATAACAACTAACTAGAAACAACTGTTTATGAAACGCTCCAAATATGAGCTTTTTGTGAAACGCTCTAAAACACTGCAGTTTCCAGAAAAAATGCTAAACGCTGCGGTTAGATAAACCTAACCAAACGCTAGATTTTCTGCGGTTTGGAGTGAAACGCCAAACGCTAAACGCTCATCCGAAAAGTTGAAACAAACACCCTTTAAGTAGAAGAGAATAGAGATAGAATGAGATAAGTAGTGTAAATGGTAATGAGGAAAATAAGGTTAATAGAAAAACAATAAATAATGCAGTGGCAAAACAGTAATTAAGGAGATATCAATCCTTATTCCTCTAATTCTAGCTTGGTGAAGAAGGCAATATACCACGCAGATATCGAGTCACCTATTTACGTGTGGGTGTGTTCTGCTCCTACGTGGTTCTAAAAAAAATAGATAAATTTGGAGTCTCCCAAATAATCCAAACTATATTACGTGACAAAATTGAATACATTAAAAATAAAATTAAACTTTTGTGAGTCTTGGAATAAAATTGACTTTTTTTTTTCCCATTAATTTTTAAATTGTAACCGGATAACTTTTGCTGGTGACGAGGCGTAAATTGGATCTAGACTCGTGAGTCGTCGTAACTCTTGCCGGTGATGTAATTAAAGCAGAACATGTAAAAGTAATAACCCGAAAAATGCTGTCAATTTTTATCCAAATTAAACTATAAATCCAATAATAGAGAAATTGCAGAATAAAAGCTGACTTTTCCTTAAAGTGAAAATTTACTTTCCTTCTTTGAGAAAAGTTAAAATAAAAAATAAGTGTTTATATAATTAAATTAATTAGGTGTGATTGTGATTGAGATAGTTTGTATTATTTGCGCACCATGCATCTGAAAATGACAGACCTTTTGTTTTCTTTCCCGTTCAGTAATGAAAAATAGCTGTGATCTACATTACTGCACTGGAAAGCAATTTTATTTTATTTTTAACATGGGTTCTGCCATAAAAAGGTCCAAATTATAAGATCTTTTGTTTAAGGGCAAATTATAAATATAGCCCAATTAAAAGAGTCCATTTATATATCTAACCATTTTGCTTCCATCTCACCAAATTAGACACTTTTATATATTTTCGACAAAATTATCCTTAATTCTATTGGATCGATCCATCTGCTCCTGCTCTAACTTCTTTTTTTTTTCAAAAAAAATTATGCGCAATTCACTTACATTTAAACAAAGAAAAATTACATTAAAGACAAAGGAAAACTCCTAACTGATACAGATCGGTTTTATCTGAAAGTTTTAATTGTAAACTTACAAAGATATTCCAACTTCTCTAGCTAAACTAGAAGGAGTGAATCCCAAATTCATAGACTAAATCCATAGGAATAATAAAATCCACATTGTTGAAGGTGAAAACCTTAACAAACTTCTTGAAGAAGTTTTAATATTGATTGATAAAAAGTTTAACCTATTACAAGAGAAAGAGATGAATTTATATCATCTCAAAAACCTAATTGCCAAATTACAAAAAAGGTAAATTATCTACGAATTAAAATACAAATCTAAAGGGTAAACTGTGTTAATTAATAAGGGGTGGCATGGGTGTAAATATAGGAGTGGTAGAGTTGTAATTAGGGAGTGGCAAATGTGTGAATAAGGAGTGGTCCCAACAAGAAGAACTTGGTGAGGAAGTCTCCTTCAGAAAGGGCACGCCCCGCGTAGGTCTGGTTACGCCCCGCGTGGTGCAGCTCCTGATCCTGGTGCGTCTTGTTGATGGGGTTAAGCGTGGCGTCCCGGGTATTACGCCCCGCGTAGTTGACCTCCTGGGTAGAACTTGTCCCGGATACTTGATCTGCGCTCCGCGTAGGAGAGGCACGCCCCGCGTGCAACAGCTCCTGAGCTGTCATCCGGAAGTAGCTTCCTCCACGCCCCGCGCACTGTCTGATATGCCCCGCGTGGAGTGTCTAGTGATCTCCCTTCCGCAGGTTTTCCCCCTTTTCTCCGTGGCTCCGGATTCACGCCCCGCGTGTTCTAAGTTACGCTCCGCGTAGAGCAAGATGCCCTCATCATACTCCTCTTCTTCAAAAGAGTTGGACCCCAACTCAACTATAGAATAAGACTTGTGCTCGGTAGGGGTTAGCCACCCCATATATTGCCGGCTTCTCCTTCTCGTTATGAACTCTTCCCACACCTCAACTCGTGTCTTGCCCTCGGTGCTCATCTTCCAACCTCCACCAATATCGGATGCTCTACCAACATCAAAGGGTATGTCTTGGCGAAGCGTATCAAACCACTTCCCCATAACTGCTTGGATGGTCTTCCAACGCCCCTCATTTGGTTGCACGGACCACCCATGGACCCTCTTGATCTCCCCATCACGAGCTTGAGGAATCAACTCAATCTTCTTCCGCTCATGACCTGTATCGAATGGAATGTTCCGACGACACATATCATCCCAACTAGGATCAATCCCATAAGCACTCTTCAAAACCCCAACATGGCCTTGAGTCGAGTATGCCCGGACCTCAATATACCTCACGCCTTTAACCCGGATGCTAGGCTCAATCTCCACTCGCTCATAGCCAACCTCCAATGTCATGTCCCGGCGCCACATATCAACCCAAATTGGAGTGATCCCTTGAGTACTCTTCACAATCCAAACATGATTTTGAATTGAATACGCCCGGACTTGGCTATCACTCATTCCACTAACTCGGCTACCATACTCATTATCTCCTTGCCCATGGCCCACATCAAACGGAATATCCCGACGACATTTGTCAACCCATATCATAGTGAACCCAAGCACACACATAGTAGCTCCTCCCTCACCTCGGGTTAACAATCTCGGAACTTCAAGACTTGCCACTTTACTAACTTGGCCATTGTTCTCCAAGCCTTGAATTCCGTCAATCTCTTCAACATCTCTCGGGCGGCTCTTCCCATTCACCAAAGACTTCATAAACCCCACTCTCTTCATCACAAGCTTGCTTCTCATTGACTCCACATTGGGTTGTTGCTTCCTCAACAAGCACCATATATACCCCCACACATACATATCAATAAAGCGCAAAATAATGAGTTCCGAGTTTACCAAGTCTTGACTTCCTTCCATCTTTTCTATGTTCCCCGGGAAGCCATTCCCCTTCAATGAACAATCACCATAGCCCACAACAAGATCAACCCTCACGGTTCCATCATAGGGAAGGTTCTCCCTCAATATAAAGCTCCCCTTTCTCACAACAAGATCACCTCCCATAAGCTCATCATCGGGAAGGTCCTCCCTCAACATACACATCCAAGATTCCAACACAAATATCTCAACAAAGCACAACATAATAAGTTCAGATTTTACCCAATGAGTGACTCGATTCTTTTGCATGTGGCATGTGCTAGGCATCTCGGTGTTATCAATAGGCTTCATAGAGCAACCTTCCTCTTCCTCTCTAGAGCTCAACTCACCATATGTAGAGCTAGGTGCACTATCTCCCGGATCCCATGCTATGTCTCGTGGTAGCTTTCTCAAAGGTGGCAGCCCTTTAGGAAGCCTTATAGGTGGCTCATTGAAAGACATGTGCTTGTCACCCTTGAACATCGGCTCTACTTCCTCACTTCCAACTTGGCTCTCCCCTTTCTCAACTTCATTCCCCTCTTGGGATTTGACTTCATTAGGAGAGTGGCTAGCTATCTCAGCCATGGAACCCAAATCAAGATGACTCAATGTCTCACCCGTTCCACCAATGCACCCATTCACATTCAACTCCCGAGTTGGACAATCTCCCATAGTGGTCTCCATTTTCTTACTAGGAGAACTCTTCAAAGGTGTAAGGACATATCGGATTTCGCCTTTGCGTATGGTGTAGGTGTTGCTTCTTCCCGCATGTGAGGCATCACAATCAAATTGCCATGGCCTACCAAGTAGCACATCACAAGAACCCATCTCTACAACATCACACATAGCTTCATCCCCAAAAGCTCCAATAGTGAAAGGTGTTGGTCCCTAGTAATTAGTTCCAAGGAGGGGATAGGAACTAATGTAACTTTTTCGCTTTTAATTGTGCTGACTTAATGTTATTTTAAGAGTTTATTAACTCAGCGTGTTGGTCAGCACGGGCGATTGATTAGTCAGACAGTTTTAGTTCTATGCTGACTAAGACTGCTTGACTTGAGAGTTGGGAATTGACACTTGAGAGGTCAGCTTCCAACTTAGCACTCAGATTTACTCAGTTTCATTTTTAACAATTTATAAGCTGAGTAAATATAACAAGCAACACACACACACACACACACACACATATATATATATATATATATATATATATATATATATATATATTGAGAGAAAGAGTTTAGAAGTTACTCAGCACGACTTATCCTGGTTCGACCTCTCTGTCTACGTCCAGTCCCCAGTTCCTCCTGGGATTTTCAATCCAATACTGAGCTCTTTCAAGGTAGAGCACAAACCCTTTACAAGGCAGTGAGTATGCAAGAGTACGTCCTCTATTCTTCTACTCAGCTCCTACTAAGTACTACAACCCAGCACTTAGATTTTTCTACCACTGAAGCTTACAACCAAGCACTCAGCATACACTCTCAATATTCCTATTGATCACACACTTGTTCTTTTTCAATAAAGAACACTTTAGATGATTACAAGACAATCAATCTAGCATTTACACAGAGAATAGAAAAATTGGTGTAAGATCTTTTTGTATTTGAGTGCTTTCAAGATTTTCTCTCTTGTACTTTTCTTTTGATACTTCAGCAATGATCCAAGCTTCTTGATTGTCCTTTTATAGATGGAAATCTGCAGATGGATCATTTGAATTGTTTTAGCCGTTAACATCAAAACGGCTCTTTTAGGGAACATCTTCTGGTCAGCTTCAGACTGTTCCGCCATTCCCTTCCTCTGTTTTCTTTAGGCGTCAGGTTTTGTCTTCTTGCATCAGACTTGTCTTTTTGTGCCAGTTGTCTTTTACCAATAATCCATTGACCCATGTTTCTTGGAATTAGTCTTCTGTGTATTTTCGAGGCTTCAATTATTAGTGCAGAAGATTGGCAGACTTTGTCCTTTAGTGAACGGATCCTTCATGCTGTCCTGACTGTCACTCAGCTTCATTCGTTATCTTCGATGTTCAACTTCCATGCTGAGTTCCTTCTTAGTCAGCTCCGTTCTGTTTATACGATTCTGAAGGAGTCTTCTATTTTAGTCAGCTTCGTTCTGGCAACTTTGAAGGAAGCTTTCTGAGACTGAGTTCTACTCCACTCAGCTTCTATTCTTTCATGCTGAGTTCCATTCCACTCAGCTTGGCTTATGCTGACTTTTGTCCTGTTTAACTTTATATATATATTTTTGCACTCAATATTGAACAAACACATTAGTACAATTAAATCAAAGCATTTAAATTTAATTGCCTCTTAATCATGGATGATTTTGTCAAATCAAAATCTTGTGGAAAGGTGTTTCAACAAACTCCCCCATTTTGATGTTGGCAAAATACATAATTATGGAACTCAGTTATAAGTTACCCCATGATTGATTTATTTTTGAAATTACTCCCCCGTGAGGGTTGCACATACTGTCTTAACTTAATTCTAAACCTTCCAAGATTTAATTGAATTAACCTTAAGGCAATTGTGTATACTGACTTAGTTTAGATTTTTCAAGATCTGAGCTAATTTGATTTAAGTCAATTTTCAAAAATATTAGAAGTATGCTATTACTCAGTTTATTACATAAGTATTTTAGTGTTAATGTATACTGAGTATGTTTTACTTCTTAATTTGTTTATTCAATTTTATCGACCAGATTGAGGAAATAGTACTTGACATAGATTGAGCAAAAAAAAACAAAAACATATGAGCATATAAGGAAGGAAGGATTCTATGCTAAGTTCTAAACATTGACTAGACTATATCTAGTTCTTCTTCTTCTTTTCCTTCAGATGGTCAGCTTGATCAGCTTGATATACTCCTTTGCCTTTATCCTTACTTCCTGAGGCATTACCTGCAAGCTGAGTTCCTTCTTGGCTTGTCTCCCCCGTTTTGCCATCATCGGGTTTATAAAGGAAGGTTTCGTTTCTAGCTGCATTGGGAGGTAATGGGAGTAGCACTGAAGCCTCTTAGTGCTTTCACCCAAGCCATCAATTACAGGGACACTGCATCTTGGACATGCCGAGGAACTCGGAGGGAGCTGCTGATAATGCTAAGTAGGCATTCATGTGATTTGCTAAGCCAGGTGAGCGAGCTGGTGATCTGACCAAAAGATTGATGGTACATTTTTAGCAAGGCAGAGTCATAAAACATGCGCTGAGCATTGTTGATGTGCATTGCCTTCATAATTGCTTGGGAAAAGCTCAAGAGTGGACTGTTGGAGACTGGATCAACATCCATTTGTGCTTTGTTGATGTTGAGTAAACTTACTGCTTCACTCAGTTGGTCAATTGTGCACTGGGAGGAGGAGGAGACTAACTCACGCGTACTGGTCAGTTCGGCAATTAGCTTGGCAAAGCAGTCTTGTAACTCAGCAGAGGTAGCATACTCAGGATTGCTAGTTGCGCTTGATTTGGACAGTTCTGCAGTTAACTTAGCAAAATGGCCTTGAAGCTCAGTAGAAGTTGCATACCCTGAATTAACTTCTGTCGGTTGTTGGATTTTGCCTTCAAGCGAGTTCAAATGGTTCACCATTGTGAGTACCAATTCAGTCAGCTTTGCTATTTGGTCTTGGCTTGGTTGCTGAGTTTGAACAGTGGTGATAATACTTACCAGATCCTTGAGTCCTCTGAGTTCATTGAGAAGCCGAGTGATGCCAGATAGGTGGGAGGACTCAACATGGGACGATCTAGTAGCATCGGCTTGAGAAGGGTTCAAATCTTGAAGCAAGGACTGAGTAGAGGCAATGATTCGTCGGCCTGACTCAGTAGCATTCAAGTATTGGAATTTGGCAGCATTTGTCTCAGAGGCTGGAATTGAGCTTGATGGTGGAGGAGTTGGCTGTTTGCCAGATTGATCACCTTGATTGGTGACTGGACTTTGATGCAGATTAGCTTCAGGAGCTGAGTTGTCAACATGTTGAGTTGGAGGTGGAGTTTGGTTAATCATGTTGACCTGCTCATCCTGAGTGGGTGAAGTTGAAGCAGGATTTGTTCCATCTTGAGCAGTTTTTGGATTCTCCGGAGTCTTGGCTTGTTCCTCAATATGAGTAACAGAGGCTTGGTTTTGCACAAGATCCGTTGGAGGAGACTCAGGCTCAGCATCATGAGAGAAATATTTGAACTGAATTTTGGACATTTCAGCATCAATATCTGGAGGAGGAGAGTCTGCAAGGAGATCAATGACTTGAGTTTTATGGGCTTTCTTCTTAAGCCGCTTGAACTTTGTTTCTTTAGCAGGAGATGGGTCAGCATGAATGTTCTCCTCATCAGTATCAACTGTCTCTTCTACCATAGTTGGATGCTCATGTTGCTCAACATGATCCTCAACAACAACATTTTCTTCTTCCTCAACTCTTTGCTCAACATCACCCTGAGGTTGCTCAACATCAGCAGGTTCTTCTTGCTCAGTATGGACGTCTTCCTCAACATGAGTTTCTTTCTCAGCTTCCCTTTCTTTTTCAACATTTGCTTTCTCAACTTTTTTGCTCAGTTTCTTTCTCAGCTTCCTTTTCTAGGTCAGTTCCATGACCTTTGGAAGATACAACCCAATCTAGGGGATCAACTTTAACTGTCTTTAAGGTATTAACCTTCTTCCTTTTCATCAAAGGGGATTCCGGAGTTCCCTCTTCTTCATCCTCAGGCTCTTTTGGCCTCTTTCTCTTCTCTGCCGACTCAGCTTTCTCCTTAGCCTTGTCAGCTTTAACTTTTTCTTGAGACACTAGTCTCACTTTCTTTGGGACAGCATTGATGTCTTTGGAGCATGTTTCAATGGCCTTTCTCTTCTTCTTCTTCTTTTCCTTAGGTGACTCAGCAGGAGCCTCCACTTCTTTCTCAGGCTCATGCTCAGGCTCAACTTCTAGCTCAGCTTCATCATTTTCCTCAGCATCTTCAACTTCTTCATATCCTTTCAATGGTTGATTGTATAATAATCCAACCAGCAGAGCTGCTGTGATTTCATTTCCCAAGGTATCAGTTTCATTGATTGTCTCAATCTGTTGGTCTTCAATGATCTTAGTGATCAGAGAACCCAGCCTGAGCTTCTTTCCACTGCGTTAAAGAGCCCCAACCAGAAAGATGGGCATGTTAAGTGGAGTGTAGGTCAACATGTGCCATATGAAGCACTGTTCAAAATTGGAGGCAGATGAGGCTGAGTTGAGTTTGGGGAAGATGAAGTTGGTCAGCATGTAGTGAGCCATCTTCTGTTCTTGCCCCATACAGGTGCTGGGTATTTCACCTTTACAAATGCGACATTGTAACAGTTCAATTGTTAGATTTTCTTTCTTTCTCATTTTTTGAGATTTCCATCCTAATCCTCTTCTGTAGACACTAATTCTTCAAAGATTGAACGAAACATAATCTCTTCTCTCTATAAACCACCGTCTTTTGGTCGGTTTGGGATAGCGAAGAAGACGTTGAGAGTCTGAGAAAGAAGGTGAACTGAAATAAGGGTATTCTTGTCCAAAGTAGATGAAAGTGAGATGGAAGCAAAGTGTGTTAAATATGTTAATGGATCCTTTCAAATAGACTAGATTAGTAATTAGTCCTTGTTTCAATTTGTATTTAAGAAGAATTACATTTGCTAAATTTCATATTTATACTCCTAATTAATTTTTGTTAAACAATCTCATCATATTTTAAATATATATTAAAATCTTGACACGTTAATTTTTAATCTTTTAAATGAAAACATTAAACCTATAATCAATTATTTTTAATATATTAATCTCTTTTTAAACGATCCAGTTATATACATAATTAAAACTTCATTTAGAATATTTCTAAATATAATTATTTTAAAGGTAATATGATAAGATTAATTAATTTAGGAATTAACATGGTAATATTGTTAGAAAAAAATTTATTTTATGTGAAATTTATGTGTTAAATAACGTGTTAAACTAGTAAATATTAATAGTTTCACGCGCTTTAAATATATTTTAAATAACGTACATAACTGAGTTTTCAAGAATAGTTTTAATATGTTCAAAAAAAATTAATTAATAATTTAATATATTCATTAAAAAAAATAAAAATTCAATCAAACAGAAACTTAAATATATAATTTTTATCATTATTTTTTTTATTAGATTTAAATTGGAAAACATGGATAAATTTAATCATATAATTATTGAAAAGGACGGATTTAACCTCTACGAATAAAACAGTGCAATTTTAAAATCTATTAAGACGGTGAAATTTCATGTTATGACCAGTTTCCAACCTCTAAATTTTTGCTATCCAATATTTAAGATTTAAAATTGCACATTGTCTATTAATAATAATAAAAAAAATCAATCTTTTGTTAATGAAATTTAAAATTGCACCGTCTGTTAAACGCCATGATTAAGATTATATTATTTCATACTTGAACCCTAAATGTGATCTTCCTCAAGAATTATAGGGCTTAATACATCAGCAGCTCCCTGAATTTGTCCATAATAGTAGATTGTCTCCCTGAAGTCTGCAAGTGTCTCACTAGCTCATTGAACTTGATTATTCCGTATTACCAACTCCCTGAACTTGTCCATAAAAGTAGATTAGCTCCCTGAACTTTATAAGTATCTCACCAACTCCCTAAACTTACTTATTCGGTAAAAACTAAATACAAAAACCATAATACTAACTCTCAATCATCATCCATTCGATCTCTCAAACTTGCAACACTAACTCTTATAATAGATTGAAAGAGATGAGAAGAGGAAAAATTATGAACATGTATTTTTAGAACTAGGTTTAATAGATTTTTGTGTTTAGTTGTTGCGGAATAAGCAAGTTTAGGGAGTTTGTGAGATGTTATAAAATTTAAGAAGCTAATATACTTTTGCGGACAAGTTTAAGGAATTGGTAATACGAAATAAGGAGTAAATTCTCTCTTACCCTTTATATTACAACAAAATCCTTTGTTTGTTTTCAGGGAAACTGGATGTGGGTAGGCCCAAAGTGGGACATAGTGGGCTTTGTCCCAACCCAACAGCAGTTTCTGCTGAGTCCATGATTGATTGGGTGAAGCACGTGATTGATGGCCCTATATCTTCATGACACGTATTAAAAGGCTTATATCTGAAAATGTCATTTGCTTATGCGGCCCCGTTTCAATTTATGACAAAACAGAAAATATGGTATCAATAGTGACAGTAGAGAGATGAAAATGATAATTCAGAACTAAATTATGTCACTTTGTACTCTCTGTCGTCTCGTCTACAATGGCAAATGTTTTTTCTTTAAGAATAAAAAATGCATTAACTCATAACCTGAGTCCACAACCAAATGAGAGCTGAAAAAGATGATAACTGACTAGTATTGGATCGGGTCGGGTGTATCGTACAACGATATATGATGCCTCATTCATTAGCTTAGGAAAAAAAATACTGGAAAATCGTATCTGCTATTTAAAAGACACTTGCAATCTTCAATAATAAAGTTAAAATCTGACCAATCGAGCTCGGCCGAGTTTACCCTCGTTATAACTTTTTAAGCATCACATTGAAAAATAACATTGATATGTTTAAGCTAAATAACCCAATTTATTGCCTCCCATAATGCCATTGCCTCCACGATACGTGATTTGTGGTATTAACTGCAAATAATTCGTTGTGGAAGGCAGTAAATGACCTGTCCGAGCTCCTAAGAACCGCACCCATACCACACGACGCCTCGCCCCTGGAAATAAAGCTCCAACGGTGTTACATTTAATGAAGCTTCGACCAACGAACCTGTGATGCAATCCGGCTGCCACTGCTATTCGGACCCTGCCTCTGCATCCAGTTACAATGTTACTCGCTAATTATAAATGTGTTATTTACAACTGTCTGTTGTAACTTTATTTTTTGTTTGTTTTTGTATCCAATTCATTATTAATTTAGGTGGATCGGAACAGTAGCAAATACAAGATTGGTCGGTTGAAGAGTCGATTTTATATATGCGTATATAAAAAAAAATTTGTTAAATCGAATTTGTTCAATTTTTTTCCATGTATATATGTGTTATAATCTGACTGGTCAATAACCATTTTTAAGTACCAATGTAAAACTTCTCAAAATTAAGCTAGATTGTGTTTAAGATTCCTAACATGTAAAAAAATTGTGTTTAATCAAATGGAATCATCAATTTATAACAATTCATAATTTATCAAATCCCGAATCTAATTAAAGATAACAATTCCCAATTTATCAAATCACCAATCCAAATTTCAATTAATTATAAGTTAATTATCAATAATAAAAACTACAATAAATAGTCAAATGATCAATTAATTTAAAATGTACATAAACAAACAATGATTTAATTAATTTAAATTATAGGTTAAAGTACAAAATAATTTAATAAATACTAACCAAATCTAAATAGACAAATAAACAAGTTAGAAAGAGGAAGGAAAAGTAAAAAAAAAAACAATCTAAGGACGGATTTAGAAATTTTGAATTAAAAAAAAAAAAGACTAACAAGCCATTTTTTTTTTTTTACTTTTGGCCATTCTTGAGCCAATTTCGATTGAGGCACCTAGCCATCAACATTTCTTGGAAATAGGGGTCAAAACTATCCGTAATCAGGGTGGTTTCGACGGCCGAAGGGGTTTGGCCCCAGGCTCCCCCGTCTCCACCCCTGGCCAGACTGAACTAAAACTTAATAATGTGCTTAATTTTGTTATAATTAATTTGGTCATTTAATTGACTTTTTAGTATGATTATATTATATTATTATAATTAATTATGATTTTTTTATGTAGACAGTCCATTATTTATTCTTATGGATATTGATTTTTGGTGCAATGTTGCGTCAAATTTTATAATGTAACAAACTTTCGTAAATATAAAGCAGAATCAGATCATTCTGCTTATACAATCTTTTTGAGTTTGAAATGATAGTTTAGTAAAATTGTCCATGTTGCGTGAGATATTTTAATGTAACAGTGATACTGTTGTAAATATAAAGCACAATCGCATCATTCTGATTATATATTTCTGCCGTAACGTTACATCATAGATCATTATCGCTATTCTTATTATTCTCATTAGTGCTTTAATTTGCATATTTGAAAAATTAAAGTGCAGTTTATGAAGTATAATTGAGTTTTTTTTAATATAATTATTTCATTCATAAGAAAAAATAGTACATTTCAACATAAGTAATTAAAAAATTATAATCCAGAAGTATATTAGAGAAGTTTGAATCTGCATCTTTAATATTATAAACCGTGATAAAGCAATAGTTGTCCGTGCTTAAAAGTGTTATTGGCACAACGATGAGCCCAAAATCAACTTCATAATTTTTTTCTCTAGGAACGACTTCATGATTTTTGAATCATATCTATGTGATGATAAACAAAACCTTTAAGCTTTAGAGCACCTTTCTAGTTTGGGAAAATAATTTATTAGGCCTTTGATTTGTATATATTATATTAATTAGTCCCTCTATTTTAAAAAATAAATAATAAGAAATTTTAACTTTAAAATTATAAAAGTATTTTTTTAATAGTTTATCTGATTTTTGTTTGAGACTTATCAGACATCTTTTAATATGAATCATTTCTTAATTAAAACTTTCTGCATATATTAAAAATCGAAACTCTGAATTTGATGAAAGTTTAATGGTTTGAATATGGGTTTAGTTAAACTATAGTAATACTTAAATTTTTTTGACGGAGAGGCCTCAACAGGACCTAGTGAGAGAAGCTCCTCATTCTCTCTAGGTTCTTCTACCTTCTTCCATTCCTTCCTTACTTCCGCCGCCCACCACCCCCCACCCCTCTTCTCCTCCTCTCCGAAAACCGACCCCTCTCCCCTTTCCCTTCTTTGAAAAATATCTGTTTTAGCCCCGATCTTACAACAAAGTTCAAGACTATTTCTATCTAGTTGAGGAGGAAGAAGGAAGCTTGTCTTCCTTCTTCCTCCTCCTCCCCCTGTTCTTTATTTTTCGTGCTAGTTGTTTTTCCATTCGTTTTCTGTTTGTATCATTTTATTTTGGTCGGATCTGACATATTTTATCCGATCTCTGGATCCGTTTGTCGTGTATCTGTTTGTTAAAATCTTTGTTTTTCTAACCTTTTCTGTTGTAGCAAGCGCGGAAAAGGTAGATCTTATCCGTAGATCACTGGATCTACGTGGTTGCAAAAGAAGGGACTTAGATCCGATGTTTCAGAATGGTTCAAAGGATAAAGATTGGACTACGGTTGCTCCGCTGCGAATCTGAGGTTACGATAAATATATGTTTCAACGGTCTTTTATTTTAGTTATACCTTTTATGGTTTTTTTTTGCTTTTTATAGTCTTTTTCTTACCTTCGTGGATCATGTAATAGACTTTATCTATAGGTATGTGAGGTTTTATTCCTTACTATTTTCATGTTGTACTATCAATCTTATTATTACTTAATGAAATGGTAGCATTCTTATAAAAAAAAAAAAAAATTTGACGGAGAAAGCACGTGAGCTTTAATGTAATGGACGGTGCTCTAGTTGAAACATGCCAGTGTCATTCCTCCTTTCTTTAATGCCAACGCCATCCCCCCTTCGTTAGTCATTACTCTTACAATGTCTCATGCCAAATATGGAACTCGTGTCTTTAAAGGCAAAAAGAAAATATTATATATCTCTAATTTCCATTAGGATATTGAAGAATGATTTATCCTAATTATTCTTAAAACTGTTTTCGAAACTATTCTCTTAATGCAATAATAGTAGTTAGTAACAATGATTGTTATTTATGGATGTCACATAAGTTATAGTAACAATTATAAGTAACAAACCATTATAATGATTTGTTACTTTCAATTTGAAAGGCTCACTTATTATAACATTACAGTAAAATCTCTATAAATTAATAATGTTGGGACCATGGAATTTTATTAATTTATAGAGATATTAATTAATCGATAAATTAATAATTATTAATTTATAGAGTGATTATAATTTTTTTTTAAATAAATTTTAAATTACTAATTCTTTCAAACATTGAAAAATTAATACAAGGGATGAATCTGTCACAACGAATGTAGAGGAAGCAATCACTGAAGAAGACATTCATGAACTTGAGGGAATGATTGGTCAGCTTGGTTACCGCAATCAAATGAATGTCAATCAAATATTGGATTATCCAAGTGAAAACAATGAACGCTCACAAGTCCAAAGTTTAGAAAAAATTGTGTCGAGTGTTATGCAAAATTCAATTGAAGATGAAGTTGAGGATGATTCGGTACCTTTGAAACCAGTCACAAGAAATGAAGCAATTATAGCATCATCCACTCTTTACAATTTTTTTGTTACAATTTGACAATGATACACCAGAACTTTTAAATGCATCGAGAATAGTTAGAGATGAAATTCAACTAGATTTAAATTTCAAGAAAAAACAAAATACTGTAACGGGGCGTTTGGTATTCTATTGGGATAAGGATAAAGGTTGTGATAGGGATAAGGATAAATGGTTGGGATAAGGATAAAAATATGATAGTCGAGAATTATTATTCAATATTTGGTATGTGGGATAGAGATAGGTATAAAATAATACATTTTACTATTTTAACCCTATTTAAACTACGTAACATTAATTTGAGGGATAAAATGAACTTTTTCATCCTATTAAAATTGCAGGAGCTTATCCTACCTCCTTATACGACCCCCCTCCTGGGTATAGGATTTGAGGGATAAGAAGCTTATCCCTCATCCGTCTCACTCTTCTATCTCACAAACAAACACGAGATAACTTATCTCGTGTTTTTTTTATCCCTATCCACCTCCTATATCCCTTTTAACAAACACCTAGTAAATTCATATTTTGCTAAATTATCCAAAGTATGTACATCTATATATATTTCACATATGTAATTGAGAAATTATTAATTTATAGAAGTAATAATACAATGTATTTATAAAGGGTTGTTCCAAAAAATTATTATCTTATTAATTTATTAAAATTGATCATTTTTTGAACTGGCCCAAGTCGGGACCAGAAGAAATTATTATTTTAAAGAGTTTATTAATTTATCGAGTATTAATTTATAGAGGTTTTACTGTATATATATTTACTCGTTATACTGCGGAAGCTATAAATCTCGTGCAAGGTAATTTGCAAAATCAAGACCAAGTCCTTGTCGAAAGTTTTCAATATCGGACGGTTCAAATACTTATAAAGGATAGGTTATGAGGTAGAGGTATCGCTCATCTTCGACAATCATGTTATGTAATATGATATAAGGTTCCATAATATTATGGACTTTACTTTGATGTCAGAGCCTAGCTGGTCCACGAACTATTGCAAAACAGATTTAGAGTACCTCGAATGCCTGTTCGACATCCTTCCTTGCACTCTCATGGTTTTGTTTGAAGGTAACTTTCTTAGGTTCACCACATGTGGAAAGATTTTTACAAAAGCAACTCAGTCGAGATATATACCATATGTTAAGTAGTATCTCATCTTGTACATCTTGTAATTTTTCTCAAAACAAAGTAGATTTGTTCAATATATTGAGGTCATTGTTTGACATAGCAACACCGAAGTAGGCATGTCATATCCATATATCTTTGATGAAGTTCCTGTTATTCCGTGCTTTTATTTGGATGTTTTTGGTATGATCATAACAGGGTCACTCATGGGAAAAGGATGCTCAGTGATGCAGCTATTTTGAGCGGAGCCCAGAATACTGTGGAATATGCCATATCGGAGTCTCCATCTCGAGGGGGTGGTGTTGGCTCCCGAAGGTGGATTCCTCCTCCTCCTGATGTGATTAAGTTGAATTGCGATACATCATTCTCCACGAGGGGCAAAATGGGTGATGTGGGTTTCATTGCTCGAAATTGCAAAAGCCTGGTTCTTATGAGTTGAGCGTGTCCTTTAGGTCAGGTGTTGGTCGATATTGTATGTAGAGCTGCTTGCTATTTTGAATGGGTATCATTTGCTAAGGATATTGGTTTTGGGAAGGTAATTATTTCCTCTGATTGCAAAGTTGCCATTGAAACTTATATTAAATGCCAGGGATGTGAATTATATGGATCTTGTGATTCTCTCTCTCGTGAGGCAACTGACTCCTTTACTGATTCGAGCTTTATCCTTGAAGGTCGAACTCTTAATTTTAATGCTCATAAACTTGTTAGATGGAACCTTAGTTTAAATTGATATTCTTTCTTTTCTTTTGTATTCAACTTAATTTCTTATTTTAATTTTAGTACAAATTGAATTTTCTATTAAAAAAAATGAAACACCGTCAATATATTTTGCTCGATCTAATGTCAATTAGCAATTTCTTCAATAATTTTTTCCAATAATTTTTTTTTGTTAGTTATTGGAATATAAAATTTGATTTGAAAATGTTTAAAAATATTAGGGTCCAATAAAAAATTTATTTTTCAATTTTCAATCTCCATAAGTTTTGTCCCCATATTAAAAGTCTACGTAAATATTAAAGTGTGTTTTTCTTTATTTTGTAGGTAAATATTGGAGATTATAAGCCTAGGTTGGAATTCATAATGTATTTTGTAGTTTAAAAAATTTAATTATTTTTGGTTCAATTAACTATAGTATCCTCATTGAGATACTAGTTAATTATATTGGAGGCTTCACAAGTAAGGTTCATCACTCATCCTTGTAGATATATTATATTAATTTACTCTTTTAATAAATTTGATTCGGGTTTTTTTAGGTCTGTGGTGGGGGTATCAGCATAGCTGGGATGTTCGCTGCTTACCCTTCATCGCTAACCAATCTTTAATAAAAAAAGAGAGAAACCACACAATTAATTAAATATATTTTTTTTATAATAGAATGGTAAAAGCTAACGGATGCTCGATAAAAAAATATATTTTACTATTTTTTTATATAAGTGGTTTGACACAAATTAATTAAATAAACGTAAAAGCTTAAATAATTGTATCAAAATTAATTAAAATAATTAGGAATAACAAAATATTAACATTTTTCAATACAATAACATTTTCCAATACAAACCATTTAATGTGTGTTATATAAAAAATAATAAAATATATTTCTTATCTAGCATCCGGGACGTCCGTTAACGGACTCGTTTTACATATATTGTTTAAAGACATCCAATTTATTTGATCCAAAAAAAAAAGACATCCAATTTAATATATGTTCATAATTACATATATATTTATTATTCATCTCCGTCCCAAATTCTTTTTGGTTAAATAAATTTGCATTTATAAAAGTAACTAGATCTATTTTAAAGTTTTCTTCTTTCTTCTTTTTTTTTTTTGAATGGATTCTTCTTTCTTCTTTCATCTATATGTTTAAACGCTTTTAATATTCTCCCCTTATGAGTATTTTCCTTTCGATTGAAATCCATACATGACTTTTCCATCTAATTTACATTGATCATGTATAACTCTTTCATTTATCTCTTTATGAGTTTATCTAGAGTGGAAACATATTATCTTATACGTAGATCCATGGATTTACGAGGTTACATTATATATATAGTGGAAATGACTCAGATCCGATTGACCGGAAAAAAACTAAACAATGACGATTGGTTTGCAGCTGTATTCTTGCAGATTTAGATTTATGAGTGATATGGGTCGGTTATAGCTTTTATATCTTATGTGGTCTTTTTCTTTCTTTAATACATCTTATACTGAACTGTACTCTATATTTATATGGAGTTTTTTATTCATGTTTATGTTCTTTGTTTTTTTTTTTTGGCTTAGTACATATTTACACTCTTAAACTTGGCACGTTTTGTCTATTGACATCCTGAACTTTTAAAATAACCTATCACCAGGGGCATAGACAGGGGGGCCGGGTCCCTTTGGCCGTCGGAACCACCTTGTCCTCGGGTATTTTCGGCCCCTTTGTCTTAATTTTTTTTTTTATCGGGGTGTTGAATTAGCCCTCCCAAGATGGCCCGTTAAGTGTTAGGCTTGTTCAAAATTTAAAATTTTAATATTTTAGGCCTATTAGATACTCCCTAAATCCAAATTTTTTTTTTTTTTTTGCCTGTTAGACTTCTGTAAATCCAAATTTTTAATTTTTTTGGTATGTTAAGCCTCCCTAAATCCAAATTTCTTTTTTTTTTTGCTTATTAGGCCCTCCTTAAATCCAAATTATTAATTTTTTTGGCCTAGTATACCCTTTCAAATCAAAATTTTTAATTTTTTTTTACCTATTCAGCCCTCTCTAGATCCAATTTTTTTTACATGTTAGGAATCTTAAACGGAATCTAGCTTAATTTTGAGAAATTATACACTAATACTTAAAAATTGGTTATTGACCACTCAAATTATAATACGTATATATACAAAAAAAATGAGCAAGTTTGATTTAGCATTTTTTTTTGCAAACGCATGTGTAAAATCGGCCCTTCCAACTGAGTAATCCTGTATTCGCCACTGCCCATCATATACTTGTAGTTGGTTTTAAAAACCTATCACACATTTATAGTTGACCTTAAAAACCTATCACACATTTGTAGTTGCCTCTAAAAACTTATTGCATACCTATAGTTGACTCATTCGGACCTCCAGCACACAAAATCGTTGATCTGTCATCGTAGACAGATGAGACGACATACACGAACTCACGTGCTTTGACTTTTTCTATAGCGCACACACATGCCACTTCATCTGTCAAAGATGATAGATCCACGATTTTATATGTAAAATGTCTGAATGAGCCAACTATAGATTTGTGATAGATTTTTAAAATTAACTATATATATGTGATAGACTATTTTAAAAGTTCGGAGTGTTAATAGGTAAAACTTACCAAATTTAAAGGTATAGGTCTTGTTTGGCAGTTAGCTGTTAGCAGATTAGACAAGCTGATTTGATTAGCGGATTGTGTGAACTTGTTTGGTAAAACTTAACTGATTGCTAATAGTTATTTGTGTAAAGTTACAAATAAGGACATAATAAAATATTTGTTTGAGATTAAAGAATATTAATTAGGGGTAAAGATGTCCATAAAAATAGATGAAACAATAATCTAAATAAAAAAGCTCCTAAAACGAGCTTTTTTCAAAATTAGCGTTTGGACTTAATAAATTTTTTCAAACCTCTTTTCACCAAACACCACTATTAAAAATTTTACTTTTAAAAACTTTTAAAATGGGTCAAACCTCCGATTTTATTTTAAAAAACTCTAATTTTTATTCCTTTAATGGGATGAAATTTACTTTTCTATAAAAGAAACGCATTATTGGCAATGAGCTAATCCTCAACTCACCAAAAATCCTCAAAATTTTCACAAGATCATAAGCAAACAAACACAAGAAAACAAATTCCTTCTAGTGGTGGTTGAGGAAATTAAAATTAAAAAATTAGGCAACCGTTTCTTTGAAAAATAAGTGATCAATAAACCAATGGGAGGCATGCATTTTCTAAATTACTACAATTTAATTATACATCTGGGGCCCATTGGACGGACCACATAAGGAAAACTAATTTCTCATTGGTTAAACCCAGTTATGCTCTACCCATCAACTTGTTCAATTGTTTAATTTGAGTATGAGTTTATTTTTCTAAACAATTACTGGATATTTTTTTGAACCTATTTATAGCCATTCATATATTTTTCAAAACATAATAAAATCTTTCTCTATATTAATTAATTTCTCGTATCATTATCACTGATCTCAAGGTATATAAATATAGTTATTTGAGAAAATGATAGATATGTATATATATATAACATATATTGTTAAACATGTGCAAGTTGTATAATTTAAAATGATAATTCAATTTCAAATACAAGTCAAGGTTTGAAACAGTAGCCATTAATTTTTCTTATTGCTTTATTGAAACTAAACTAATCCTATATAGTTGGCTCAAGGACAATTCAAGTTTTTAATTTTTATGACTATTTAAATTGATTTGTTATCGATGTTGATTGTTCGTTGTTAATAATAGATATTAACTAATTTTCTTTCAAAATATTAACAATTAATTGATCCTAGGAGTGAGCTTGAATGGTAAGTAGTTGTTATTTGTTCACGAGTTCGAAGCTTAGGGAGAGGGTTGGAAGCTTTCTGGTAGACATATGGCCGATGTAATAAAAAAAATCAATAATTAGTTATCAATCTATAAAACATTTTATATCTACTGTTTGAAAGTAAAATAAAAAAAATATTTTGTGGAAAGGTATTTAAGTAGTTAGTATTAGTTTCTTGTTTGATGAGTTCTGCTCGGGAGTTGGCCTGGAGGTGGGGAATGGTAAATCCATTAGTTTCTGGTTTGATAACTGGATTGGGGATAAACCGTTAATTGAGGTGTGTTCTTCCCCCCGCCTAGTGATATCCGCAACTGGAGGATTGCCGATGTGGTTGACTCGGAAGGGGACTGGATCTGGTCAAAGTTTGATACTTTCTTTAGCCTTGAGACTCTCCTTAGAATGCGGGGAGTGAAGGTGAGGAATCAAGAGGAAGACTTGGATAGGCACTGCTGGGCGCTGACTAACAATGGAGTTTATTCTTGCAAATCGGCCTTTGAAGCTTTCTCTCTCAATAGATCTGATCCTCCCTCGGATGTGTGGAAGTCGATTTGGACCCTTAAAGTTCCTTACCGTATTAGGAGTTTCCTGTGGCTGGGCGTTAAGGACAGGCTTCTTATTAATTTGGATAGGCACAAAAGGCACTTGGCTGATTCTGGAGCTTGCAGTAGATGCAGAGGCCATGTTGAGACTTTGTGCCATGCTCTTAGAGATTGCTCTAATAGTAAAGAGGTTTGGAGGAAAATTCTCCCACACCATATTTTCTCTTCCTTCATGGCCCATTCTAAGGTCGACTGGTTCTCTGATGGTATTAGTGGCAAGTTGCTTCCATACATGGAGCATGGTGACATTTTCTTTGCTATTATCTGTCACCAAGTTTGGAAATGGAGAAACGAGGAGATTTTTGGAGATAAAACTGTTTTTAGGACAAACTTAGCTGATTTCTTCTCGAAATTTTTTTTCTCTATTATCGATAGTTTCAAAGGAGAGTCCCTTGCCAGATCCTCTCAGTGTTGTGATGTCCATCTCATGGGATGGAGCAGGCCAAGAGAGGGGGTTGTGAAGCTGAATACTGATGGTTCCTGCCTCAGTAATGGTAAGATTGCGGCTGGAGGTGTGCTTAGAGATGCAGGGGGCGCCTGGCTTTCTGGGTTCTCCCAGAATTTAGGGTTGGGTTCTTCCTTTTCTGCGGAGCTCTGGGCTATTCTTACTGGAATCAATCTTGCTAAAAGGCTGGGTGTTAAGAGGCTCTCTGTGGAGTCTGATAATATGGAAGCAATCAAAATGATTTCTGAGAATCATTCTATGGGTCTTAACAGTCGCAACCTCATCAAAGCTATTAAAAGGCTTTGCTCCTCCTTTGAGTTCGTAGAGTTCAGTCACATTTTTAGAGAGCAGAATCGTGTTGCTGATCGCTTGGCGGTGGCGGGCCATGAAGGGACGTTAGGCGTTACTACCCTTTCTGTTTCCCCTAGTTTCATCTCTCCTCTTCTTTTTGAAGATAGGATTGGGGTTAGCCTCCCTAGGCTAATTCCTGGGTAGTTTGTTGTTGTTTGTTTTTCTTTTCCTTTTCTATCAAAAAAAAAACAAAAGTAGTTAGTATTAGTAGTTACTTCAAGAAAGAAAAGTCCCAAAAACTTATTAATCTTAATAAAGTCATTATCAAGCAACACCGACCTTAAGGATTTGCAGAAAATACGACTGTACAAGGCTTTCAAATAGTTGAGATACTATAAAGATTCTTGTCATATTGATAGTCAAGACTTTTTTTTAGAATTAAAAGTTCACGAACTATTGTACTAAAAAAGACAAAAGATGCTATGAGAAATTGACTTATTTGAAAACTATTAAGCTGTGGAATAATGTAGTGTTGGACACTGGACACTGCTGGAGACACATAAAAGCCTTATTTACCAATTGGAAGTTCATACTGCTAGTCCATTCTTGTCTGGGGGCGTCTACTCCGCTAGCTCGTGCAACATGGCAAAAACCGAGGTCTGGTTTCCTCAAATGCAATGTCGAGGGTGCTATTTTCCAAGTTGAAAATGTTTGCGGTATTAGTGCGGTTGTACGTGATAAGTTCGGAGCATTTCAATTTTGCAGCAGTCAACTTGTTTGGAGCATTTCAGTTTTGCAGCAGCCGACTTGTTCTAAATCAATTGGACGCCAAGATCGTTGAGGTACTGGCCCTCCATGATAGCCTCCTATGAATGCAAGCCCACAATATGAAGTAGGTGGAATTTGAGACAGATGCAAATGTCGTTGCGAATGGAATTAACTTTATCAAAGTGGATTTTTCTGAGTTTGAGTCCATCGTTTATGACTATCGACAAATCCTCTTTGATAATACAGACTTTTCAGTCTCTTTTGTTCCTTGTTTAGAGAATGAAGCTGGCCATCGAATTGCTAGACATGCTTATTCCAATGCTAATAAAATTTTAACCAATGTTATGCGTATTAACTCGCTGATGTAACCGATAAGGATAACAATACTATTGAGTAATAAATTCTCTTTTCTGTAAAAAAAAGTACAATAGAGATATATGGCTAATTGAATTGAAAACCTAATTAGTATTAAGGGGCCGTTTATTTCAGCTGGCCTTATTTGCTGTTATCTGTTTGATGTTTACTATTGCTAATATATAGTAATATTTTTTTTTTACCAGAAAATCGAGATTCATATAAATGATGGACTCGCATCCATTTCAATAGTGTTCACAAGCCATTCCGGCACAACAATTGAAAAGAAATCGCTAGCATTGGAACAGGCAAGCCTAGCTACCAGATGAGCTGCACTGTTCGCTAAACGAGGAATAAAAGCTAATTTAAAATGTGGGTTGGATCTCAACAATACTCGACAGTCCTGTATAATCATTCCGAACTCAGATATATCCTGTTTTCCCGCTAGAATAGCATCGACCACAAGTTTAGCATCAGACTCGAACTCAATAGATGTATAACCCAAATTAGCAAGCCAAATCAAACTTGTTCGAATAGCAAGAGCCTCAATAATGCAAGGTTCTTTGATACCTGGAATGAAGCTGTTGCTGCAGAATAAGAAAGTACCATTTTCATCTCTGATTACCGCGCCCATGCCGCTGCTCTTTAATTCTTTGAAAATGGCACCTTCGATGTTGCATTTAACAAAACCTGGGTTGGGTGGCTTCCATTTCTGAACCGGAACCAATTGCCTCATAGGCCTGATGATCGAATTCTCTTGGCCTCCAGATGCAATGTTGCTGCACGATGCCTGGTGAGGCCTTGTTTCAGCTCCTGATGTCGCTGCAGGTTGTCTGGGTGGCTCACTTTGTTGGTATGCTTTCCAGTCCTGAACCGTCTCCAAGCTGGTACGCCAGCTAGTGTCTGCCGGCCACCACCTCATGTGCCAAAGAACTCTGTTTTTGTGGTCCCATATTGCTTTCAAAGCACAGCATGTTCTGAGAATTATCTCCTGGTTTGAGCCGCATAGAGCTTGCAAGAGCCATTCTGCCATGCTCGAATTGCCCACCATCGGAGAAGGAACGCCTGCAATTCGCCAAATGTCACCTGCAAAACAACACTCAGTGAATAAATGGTTATCCGTCTTCTCTTGCTCCACACAAACAGGGCATTCAGTTGAGATAGGGACTCTTCTCTGGGCCAACCGAGCTCTAGTTGGAATACATTTCGAGCAAATCCGCCAAATAAACTGTTTCAGCTTAGGGGGAGTCAACAACCTCCATAATTTCTTCCAGCCTTCCTGGGCCCTATTAACTTCACCCAAACCCATACCAACCAGATAGCCTGAGTGTACATTATACTGCCCATCCTTAGACCAATGCCAGATTCTCACGTCTTCCCCAACATTGTATGGTAAAATAATAGGGTTAATACACATATTTGCCCTTGTGTTTTCTCGGAAAAACAGATTTGCCCTTAAATCAAATAAACCCACAAAACTATCCCTGCATTTTCCATAAACCTGCAATTATACCCTAATCTGACGGAGGTGCTAAACGGCGATGACATCAAACCTTCTTATCTCCAGAAAAACTTCAGAAAAGAACAACCAATCACAAACAGAAAAAAATATACACATTCAATTTCGATTAAAAGCAAGTTAGAAGAACAGATTGGTCAAAATTCATTTTCATAAAAGCTCAATCAACCTAATAAAATGGCGTCTAAACCTCCTAATTAATCCAAAAGCAATAGCAATAGAGAACAATAAGAAACCAAATGAATTTTGATTGTCGTCATCCAATTTTTTTGGAGACAAGAAAGTTTGATGTCATCGTCGTTTAACAGCTCCGTCAGATTAGGGTATAATTGCAGGTTTATGGAAAATTCAGGGATAGTTTTGTGGGTTTATTTGATTTAAGGGTAAATCTGTTTTTCGCGAAAACACAGGGGCAAATATGTGTATTAACCCTAAAATAATATCACTGATGGCTTGCACTTCTATTTCACTGAAGCACCCAAACAATCTCTCCATATCCCATCCCCTCTCATTCTCCAATAACAGGTCCTTAACTGTCATGTTTTCTAATCCAGGGACTAAAAAGGAATTTATGCTAAAGCCCTCTAAATTAGGTACCCAAGCATCCTCCCAAACTCTAATAGATCTCCCATTCTCCACCCTCCATCTAATCCCTCTTCTCAGTATGCTAAGCCCTTCCCATATACTTCTCCAAACCATACTAGGATTATTGCCTAATTTAGAGGAAAGTAAGTATTCCCTAGGAAAATATTTAGCTTTGAACATTCTACTTACTATAGTATTTGGGAACTTTAGCAATTTCCAACCCTGTCTACCTAACATTGCCAAATTAAATACATGCAAATCTTTAAAGCCCATCCCACCTGAATCTTTTGGCATACATAATTTGCCCCAATCAAACCAATGAATGCTTTTCCTCCCCTCAGGTTTCAAACCCCACCAAAAGGAATTCATTAATTTTTGCAATTCATCACAGATAGATAAGGGTAAGAGGAACGTACTCATACAAAAAGTTGGCAAGGTCTGAGCCACAGACTTTAGTAGTACCTCTTTCCCCGCCTGGGAAAGGAATTTAAGGCCCCACGCACCAAATTTCTTTCGCAGCCTATCCACCAGGAAGGTGAAAATCCGACGTTTGGAACGTCCAATAAGAGAAGGCAGCCCTAGATACCGTCCCGTGTCTAGAGGAGTGCACACCCCCAAAATCGTTTTTATCTCGTTTCTCACTCCCTCTGGCGAATTTGAGCTGAAAAAAATTCCTGATTTGTTCAAATTCACAGCCTGCCCTGATGCCACTTCATATTCAGACAGGATTTCCATCACCTTTCTAGCCTCAGTTACAGATGCCCCCAAAAAATAAGAAACTGTCGTCTGCGAAGAAAAGGTGAGTAATTGCCGATGCCCTGCTGCAAATCCGACACCCCGAGATAAGCCCTTCACTTTCCGCTTTCCTTATTAGTTTAGATAAGACTTCATCACACATGATAAATAGGTAAGGTGACAAAGGATCTCCCTATCTTAGACCTCTTCTTGGGATGATCTTAGCACACAGTAATATTAGTTGTTTTTTTCTGTAAAAAATAGCGGTTTAATTTTTTTTATTAAATACTTTCTATATTCTGTTTAGTATTAAAAGAAAAAAAAAACAGTTTCAAAAAATAGAAACAAAAAATTTGTAAAACCTCTCTCAATTTAAACTATTTAATGACAAGAGAAATTATACTCTACGCCTGGCATACCACGTCAAATTCTGATGTGGTATGCCATGGCCAATAAAATAATGACAGGTGTATTAATTTTTTTTTATTATCATTGAAATAAAAACTCAATCATCCACTGCAACCTTCGCCTTCCATATCTTTCTATTCTCCTCCACTCCAGCCGTATTTCTCCGCCGGCGACCACCATCTCCGTCCGTTTCTTTCGACAAACACCATTTTAGTTGGATTTCTAACTCATTTTTAATTATGGTTCGGTTTAATTGAACCAAAGAAGATCTATTTTTCTTTCAATTGTCCAACAGCTTTCAGTGTAAATCCAAACTCAGGTGTTCAAACTCAGTTGCAGAATTCAGCTGATTTGTTTGAATTTAGTACAATACCAAATCAGATTTTGCAAAAATTTAACACCAAAGAACTAAACCTTTTCAATAAATCTGACCCAATTGCAACGATATACCCAATTTTAACAGATCATCCACATCTCCACATCAACAAACAAATTGTCTCAATAGATTCGACCTAATTATAAGTCCATACATTCACAGGTGGTGGTGGTCAATGGATGAGAACGGATGGAGGTGGTAATAGTTGGCGGAGGAGAACGCCGATAGGTGGTGGTGATTGTCGGGGGAGGAAGAGAGTGAAAATGCAGATCTGCGGTATGAAAGGATTAGTTTCTTATGTTTTTAAGATGCCATATTTTGATTAACAATGGTGGTGAATGGTTATATAAAAGAAAAAGGAAGGAGGAAGAGATGAACGGTAAAGACGGTGGTTGGGGTCAGAAGTAATGGTGGTGGAGTTGCTTTGTGAGGTTGAATCAGAAATAATAAATTAGTTTTTATTTTTTTATTAATTTTAAAAAATTTATACACCTATCATTATTTTATTGGCCATGGCATACCACGTTAGAATTTAACATGTATGCCAGGCGTAGAGTATAATTTCTCTTAATAACAAACATAGGACCTACCAATCATCACTAGAAGATCCACAAGTGCCACGTATCAAGAGAGGTTCTCCGAATGCCACGTGTAATAATTTCAATATCCTATATCAAATTATTCGACCCACCAAACCCGAAATCATGTTGCTCTCTCTTATTCCCCTCAAATGAGGTCACGCAGACTAAAACAACCATTTCTTTAAACAAATCTTAACCATACATCAACCGGCCCACACTCGTTGAATACTTGTATGGCTAGGATTCTTCTAGTTATTATCGCACGAGACCAACTTTGAGGAAACCGAGGGAGTCATCAACGGCTAATATTCCTCCAACGGCTATTTCTAAAATAATAATCTAACGGTCATAGTGAAATCGGCGGCGACCGCCCAACAGTGTCCCCGGCCTTGGGTTACCGCGGTAGCCGACTGTTGCGGTTGTCGGTAAATTAAGCGTAAATGCGATAGAAAAGGACTAGATATTCCTCATATTTAAAATAAAAAATTCAGTAGCCGTTACCAGCTTTTCTTCTATAAAATGCAGCGCTCACGAATACTTAACACTGAAAATATCAATCCAAACATTTTCTCTCTCGAGTAGGGTTCTTAGGATCTCTTTCAGATCTGATATATCAATTTTCTCCTCGTGGGAGAACTAAATTTCTATCGCTAACTGCTTTTTCTTCTTCTTCTTATCGTTCATATCATATGCATTATTTTTATGATTATTTGTACGAATTAGTCTTATAATCTTATTTCGTAACTTTGCAACTTACGGATTTGTTTTTTTCTCGTTTTTTTTATCAGATCGTTGTAAAGGAAATTACAGGTTGCGTGATCGTTTATTTTTCAGGATCATCGCCTAACTTTTTCTGTTTTGAATTTGTTGTTTATATTGACGAATCTCTTTTTTGTTGATTCTTCGTTTTGTTTTTGGAATTCGAATTCGGAAGCAAGTAATGGATTCTATGAACATGGAGGCGATTTTTGCAGCATCCTCAACCGAACAATCATTCTCTTCTTCTCCATACAGAAATCATCCTTCAAAAAGGAACACCAGAGATTTCAGCATTTATAGACCTACTGAAAACTTAGTTCCAACGAACTACATCATCCATGGAGGAAATGGAGGCTTCTTGTTTGCTCCTCCGCCTTCTATCTCCTTCTCTTATCCTCCGCCGTCTCCGGTGATGTATCCGAATCAGCAGAATCAAAGACAGCCAGCACAGCCGCCTCTCCTCCCTCTTCCGATCTCTAAGCCGCGTCATAACTCTCTCCCTTCTCGATCTCGAGACCTCTCTTGCCCTCCTATTGCTAGAAAACCAAACCGACCTAGATCTCATTCTCTTACGCCAAAGAAATCGAAAAACCCTATCAATAAAAGAGATGAAGTTAAGAAAGCGCAGTTGATGGATTCTTCTTCCACTGTACCAGTAGGACCCGATCGGAAGGATCTACCTAAAGTTGTTTCTAAGGTTTTATCGGCATTACCTCCATCATCTTTTTCATCAATGGCAGGTAATGTTAATAATCTTCTTAGTATCGAAGATCTGGAAAGGTTTTCAGGTTCGATGTTTACACCATCTCCTCATCCGAGTAGCTTACCATTGCCGAAATTCTCTGTGAAGCCGAAACTTAGTTGCACTGCTGAAGCCGCTGGGGCCGATAACGGAGCAACAGACAATCTCCACCGACTTCTCCGCCTTCGGTGAAGTCTCAGTTAAAATACTGTGAGTGCGTATGATTAAATATTACTATTGACAAACTAAGGTCGGTTTGCTTTTGGATCTTTCCTTCCTGTGAATAAAAGCATAGCCAGAAGTTGTTGGTTGTGATTTTTTTTATTTTCTTCAAGTGGAAGAAGTTTGTGATGACCACCTGCGTTTTTTAATTGGAGGTGCACAAACTTTAAGTTAAGCATTTAAGTATTTCCTTGTTTCGATCTGGTATCTTTTGCCCATCAATTAATAATAAAGTTTACTTTCTATATACACAACTTTTGCGTGAATTGTTTTTTTTATATATAATCTTTGGTTACTACTTCCTCCGATATTGTTAATTCATATTTGGATGAAATGGCACAAAAGTTGTTGATGAATAGGATTGATAGTTCTCATCTTTATCATGATGGAAACTTGGATAATTTTTTTGCCAGTCTTTTTAACCGACCATATCTGATCTTATCGTCTTTCCATGTATTAATGCACACACTAGAGATTCTCAAGGACCAAGATAGTGGAGTATATCATACTCCCATCTCTTTTGAAATGTTTGATGTTTAAAGAATATAGTACAATATTAGTAACTTTTTTCCCTCTTCGTTAACTACTCTGCTGCTACCAGAATTTTTTAAGAGTGCAAAAGCCTTCGGCAAACATAAATTTTATGTTAGGTGGAAATATAAAATATATATATACATGTATTCTAAATTCATTGAATAGGAGTATTATTCAAAAAATACCTTAAAATTTTCCTTTCATAATTTATACTTATAAAGTATTTAAAATACCTAAAATGAATAAAAACATCAACCATTTTGAAACTAACATCTATTCTAATTCGATAATAACAATGGTTGACGTTTTGTGGCATTCTAAATAGGTAAATTATTTTATTCCCTCGGTAATCATAAATATTGGGTAAATTATACTTGTAGTTATTGAGCTTTACCAATTTGTATGTATGACCACTAAACTTTAAAATATAACATAAAAACTACTGAATTTTATATTTGTTATACCTATAACATAATCATTAAACTTTGGCACATGGTCATCAAAGGTTCGGATTATTTTATAGTTTTTGACTAGTCAAACCTCAAATTGTATTTAAAAAAATGTCATCTATTCGATTAAAAAAATGACCTAAGTTACAATTTATATATATTTATTTAGTTATATTTTAATAAAATTTACTATTATATTTTTGAAAATATAGTTTTATTGGAAACTTTAAAAGAAATATAAAAATACAGGAATTTTCACATGCACTTTAATTAGCAAGTGAATTTACTCATTCACCGTTAGATATAATAGGCTTAAATCTAAACTTCATGATGCTTTGAATCTCCACCTTATGATTCTAATAAGTCTAGATCTAATGGTGAATGAGCAAATTCTACATGCTCATTAAGGTGCATATGATCAAGACTGTATAAAATATTATTTTTTTTAATTTTTTTTTTGATTAAAGATTTGTTAGCGAGGAAGGGTAAGCGGCGGACATCCCAGCTATGCTGGCACCCCACCACAGATCCAAAAAAGCCCCGAACCAAATTTATTAAAAGAGTAAATAAATGTCATAATACAAAAAGAATAAAGAATAAAATGAAGCCAAAGAATTAGGAAAAGCGATAAACGCAACGTCCTACACGATCATGAAAAACGACCGATCCACAAAAATTCGGGACAACATCCCACCAAGTCGAAGCTGTTGCCGTCCGTCCATAATTTGCAAGCGTATCCGCAACATGATTTCCTTCACGAAAAATATGAGACACCACAAAAGCCACAGAATCGATTTGATTTAAACAATTGAACCATTTTTGTCTAAGCAACCAAGGAACCGAACAAAATTTAGATTTGAACAGCTTCACAACATACATTGAGTCGCTTTCAAGCCAAATTTTCCGCCAACCTTTGCTGATAGTCATGTCAATGGCGTAAATAGCAGCAGATAGTTCAGCAAGATAAGCAAAGGAACTTTCAATCAGAAACGCAAACGCACCAAGGCACATGCCAGTATGCGAGCGATAAATACCTCCGCAACCTGAAGGACCAGGAGCACCCGTGACAGACGCATCAGTATTGATCTTAATCCAATCCCTCGGAGGTGGTTGCCAAAAAATCAGAGTAATGTGCGGAGCCTTAGCAAGACGCTTTTCAATCCCGAGCTCACTTAAGATTTGAAGTTCAACTAGCGAATTCCAAACAGAGCCCCGTCCAGTGTGAGCAGATTCACGAACAACTCCCTAAATCCGTCTCAGCGTGACGGAAGCATCAACCCTCTCATCCTAAAAAATGGACCTATTACGAGCAAGCCATAGAGCCCAAATTGTATTAACAATTGCTGTCGCCCACAAATCAGTGATTTGAGTACTGAAACGTTGAATAACAGCATGATCAACCAGATTCCTAAGAGTCGAGTCAGTGTTAATTCGTCTTCCAAACAATGAGCTAACACCATGCCAAATAAATTTGGAAAACCGACAGGAGACAAAAAGGTGGTCCAACGTTTCAGTATCTAATGAGCACAAACTGCAACGAGAAACAACTTGACAGTCGCGCAACTGAAGCTGATCATGTGTTGGCAAATACCCAAGATAAGCCCGCCATCCAATAAGCGAGTGTGCAGGAGGAACACTCTGACACCTTAAAAAACGACTCCAAGGCTGTTGAGTAGGAGGAGATCTAAGCCAATCGTACAAGAGCTTAACAGTTAAAACCCCACTCGTAGCAGGCTTCCAAACACAAATATCAACATCGTCCCTACCCCGCCTAATATTCCGCAATCTATTCTCCACATCCACAGGTAACACGGGCAGATTATGCCAATTATTATCATCCAAATAATCCTCTACCAAATCAAAACAACGACGCTGTTGACTAGCAGATAGGCCAACCTTTGCAGCCAGTGAAGGACACATCCAGGCCCCCATTCCAAAAATTAAGTTCAGAGTGCTGACCAATCCACCAAAAACAGTGATGCTCAACTTCAGAATAAATGGATTTTATCGAGCCCCAAATAGAAGAATTCATGATATAATGTCGTGACTGTCTCGCTTTATTGAGAAAACGAGTTCTAAGTAAGTTAAAGCAGATAGACTTTTCTTGAAGAAGGCCCCAAACCATCTTTCCATTCAACGCCTTGTTTAGAATAGAAAGATTCTTGATTCCAAGACCTCCATCCTTGAAGTTTTGACAACAAATTTTCCAAGGGACAGTGACAAGCTTCTTGCAATTAATGGACCCAGACCAAATAAAATTCCTCATATGCCTAGTCATACGTGTAAGCAGCGCAGAGGGCCACTTATAAATGCTAAAAGAGTGAATGAAGCTACTAGTAATTACAGAATTTACCAGAGCCACTCTCCCAGCCATAGACAAACAATGCCCTTTCCATTTAGCAAAGTGAGCAAGCACCCTATCCATCAAACTAGTCAGATATCGTGTCTTTGGTAAAGTAAAAAACAAAGGGACTCCAAGATAGCGAAATGGAACAGAACCTTGACGAATACCAATAATATTAGCAAGACGATTGCCACGTCCAGAAGAAACAAAGGAGCCCAGAAATAATTCAGATTTGTTCCAACTAACACATTGACCCGAGATAGATCCATACAGCTCAAATACACCCTTAATAACAGCTAGATTACCCGAAGAGGCCCTGCAAAAGAGAAGAATGTCATCAGCATAAAATAAATGAGTCGGAAACACCTTTGCAGAAGTATATTGCATTGGAGCAAGTCGCACAGTATCCACGAGGTGAAGCAACCAACGGCTAAGAAAGTCCTCGGCAATACCAAACAATATAGGAGACAGCGGATCGCCTTGTCGAACCCCTCTTGAACATCTAAAATATCCACTAATGGCTCCATTGTTTAAAATTGAAATCCGAGATGCAGATAAAACATTCAGAATCCAGTCTCTGAATTGAATAGAGAAACCAAAAGTGTCCATCACGGCAAGTAAAAAATTCCAATTTAAAGTGTCAAAAGCTTTCCTGATGTCAACCTTCAAGGCTAAGTTCCCTCCAAAATACTTTTTACGAAGCATATTAGTGCCTTCAGAAGCAAGCGAAATGCATTGGTGAATACTTCGTCCAGGAATAAATCCAAATTGATTCTGAGAAACAATGCGAGATGCAATAGAAGCGAGTCTATCAGCCAAAATTTTTGCAATTATTTTATAACTAAAGTTGCTCATTGCAATAGGCCTATACTGATCAAGAGATATCGCACCCTCCACCTTCGGGATAAGGACCATAATACTGGAGCACAGACCATGATGTATCATGCCACTCATATAGAAGCTTTTGACAACAGCATACACATCAGCACCAATAATATCCCAGAAAGACTGAAAAAAGACCCCAGAAAACCCATCAGGTCCAGGAGAACTACTGCTATCCATTGCAAAGACTGCCATACGAACTTCATTCATATCTGGACAACGAGTAAGCAAATCATTATCCAAGTCAGAGATAAGATGTGGAACAACCTCATAAACAAGATCATAATTTTGTGGCAAGACCTCATCATTTTTAAAAAGATTTGAATAAAATTCAGCAATATGTGTCCCAATTTGATTCGGATTAAAGACAAGCTCATCCTCAATTTGAAGCATCGAAATCCTAGAGGCAGCAGCTCGAATAGATGCCATACGATGAAAGAAGCTGGTATTTCGATCTCCCTCCTTAAGCCATCTAACTTTGCTCTTGTCACGCAAAAAAGCCTCCTTTCTATGCAAAATATTATCCAAGTGTGCATGAGCATTCATCTCCTCATGATGTAGTTCAGGAGTAAACCCATTCTCAGAGATTTCCGCCTGCAAACGAGCTAGATCCGTCTCAGCATTAGCGAGACACATATCAATGTTACCAAAAACCACTTTATTCTAGTGACGGAGCACCTGCCGAAGTCGCCTGAGTTTATCGCATAAAGCTTGCATAGGAGGTAAGCTAGGATGCATTCCATTCCAAAAATCAGCAATCACCTCCCTAATCCCCGGATGCAGAATCCACATAGACTGAAATCTGAATCTAGAGATAGGGCGATTCCCCTTGGAGCAGCTAAACATCAAAGGGCAATGGTCAGAGTGATGTCACAGCAAAGCCAAACTGCAAATCGATTCCCAGAAGTCCGAGAATAAAGCAGATAATAAAACTCTATCTAGTCGACATTCAACCCGCGCAGAGCCAGACCTGCCATTAGACCAAGTAAAGAAGGCCCCATGAGTAGGACCATCAATAAAAGAACCAGAATCAATAAAATCACGAAACTCCCTACAAGGATGCAAAGCAGGAGCCCGTCCCGATTTCTCATGAGATCCAAGGACAGAATTAAAATCTCCAAGAGGCACCCAATGCCCATTCAACCTATTTTGATGAGCCAAAACATCATCAAACATAGTGACACGTCTATTTGCCCAAACGCTCCCGTAAACAAAGCAGACAAAAGTATTTAAATTAGACAAACTCAGAATAACAAACTGTTCATGTCTGAAACAAATATTGGTAACCATGGAAGAATTAATCTTTGCAAAAACCCATAGAGTTGGAAGCTCCTTATTGTTAATAGCAATTAAAGACAAACCAAGCATTCTCCAAAAGGCCTCATTAACAGAACTGAACTCCACCATAGGCTCAGCTAAACAAAGAAAATCTGGTTTATGAAGAGAACACAAACGATGCAAGTAACCCTGAGTATCCTTATTAAGAATACCCCTACAATTCCAGTAAAGAAAGATCATTTAAAACGGACCGGAGGTTTACTGGCTCGTTTGTTTCGAGCTGACAAATTCTCCGTTGTTGTCATAATTTTTTCCCTCCGCCTTACTTTCTTAGTGCTAACTGTGTTCCAGCTATTGTCATCCTCCTCTGGCATATCTGCCCAGGATTTAGTACGAGATGATGATTCAGATGCTGAATCAGCTCCCTCATATCTAGTGAGAATATTGTCCATTCCAGGTGAATCCGGCCTATCAGTTTCATCACAACTGTATTCATCCTCCTTCCTAAGTTGCGGGCTGCCAGGTAGAACAACCTCCACCACACAACCAAAATCAGCAGAAGGCCTAAGCTCAGAAACAATCCGTGAAGTGGCATGTTGAACAGGTACCTCGGTCTAAATTGCATTAGGCTTTTTCACAAACTTCCTCTCCTGTGAAACCATTGTACGTTTTCTTTCAATAACCGGAGCCTCTAGAACCTTTTCCAATGGTTTTTTTATTTTTACTGCAGTCATAAGCCATGTGGCCAATGTTTGGACAAACTTTAGAGAAGCTTGGTAATCTCTCATACACCACATCTATCCAAATTTGTTTTCCTTCTCTCTCAATACCCATTTTAATAGGAAGCTCATTCATCAAATCCACATCAATTAACATTCTAGCATAATGACCAAACTCACCTTCAAGAGTGGTATTATCAAATCGTATAAGCCCTCCAATACCCTTTGAAATATCTGAAAGAATTTGAGGATCCCAATACTCCCACAGAAGAGAATATAATCTAACCCAAACCTGAGCATTTGTAGACTTCTCAGCATAGGGGTCAAAGTCCGAAACCCAGGGTTGCAAACGGAAAGTACCTGGCTTAGTATTGATAATGCTCCGTGTTAGCAACTAATTCTTGATCTCCTGGGATCCCAAAACCACATGAAAAAAGCCTCTCCCAATAGATATCAGTCGCCAAGAATCCTTCAAACCCCAAACCTTTGTTAAAGTTTCCTTAAGAGAAAGAACCTTCCATGGGGCATCTCCTTTGTTTAAGATTAACCCGCCAATCAGAGATGAGGAGCAAAGGGCCGCACGCCTATCATAGGCAGATTGAGAAATTCGAACCGACCGAAGACCACCAATATCATAAATCACAGCAGATGAGCAAAGAGTCGGATCCAGATTCCCAGCAAGGACCTTCGCAAATGACCTACCCTGCACCTCCAAATTAGGCTTTCTCAAAGGCTCCTGTGAAATTGAAGCAATCTGTGGTTGCCGGATACGCGATTGCGAATTATGAAAATGGGCCTTTGGATTAAAGAGAACCTCTATACCGAGGTAGTTATCTAGATAATCCATGGTGCATAAAGAGTGATTCCTAAATGATTTGGAATTTAGTAAGGAATGTTTTGGAGTCTTTTTAGGCAGATTTGAATCTCCATAACTTTATAAGATACTTCATTTTCTTGCTATAATTGATGTGTAATTTAGCAAGGGAGGTTTTAGAGTTTTTAGGAAGGTTTTAGTTTTTCTTCTAATTTTCCTTAACAGTTGCAAAATCATTAAATTTTTATTTTAATAAAATATTAAGTTTTTATTTTAATAAAATATTAAATTATAAATTAACTAATATATATTAAAAAAATATATTATATTTCTTCTTAAAAATAAACATATTATATATAATATATTATCTAATATAATATTAACAATTTAATTCTAAATTTTTTTTATCAAACATATTAAAATCTCATTTTTATTAGTAAAAAAACTAAAGAATAATTTAATTATAACTAAAAAATAATTTTATTGTTTAAATATATTTTTATATATTATAAAGACCTAAGTTACAATTTGTATATATACTATAGAATGTAATTAAAAGTATGAATGATTAAAAAATAAAATAATATCCATAAAATAATAATATTTTTATTCGTAATTTTACTCAAACAACTATTATCAGTCATTTTAGTTTTACCAAACAAGTTTACATATTAGTCAAATCAGCTAGTCAAAAAGGTAATCAACTAACCGCTAATGTAATCAGATAACAACTATGTTTGGCAAATAGCTGCTAGCCATTAGCTAATAACTGATTACATTACTGTTAGTTGATTACCTTGTTATAGTTACATGATTTGACTAACCGATTGCATGAACTTGGTTGATTAAACTTAACTAATTGTCATTAGCTGTTCGTGTAAAATAACAAATAAGGACATGCTAAAACTTTTTATTGGGGATTAAAAAGTATTAATTAGGATAAAAATATCCATAAAAAGAAATGAAGCAATAAGCTAATTGAAAAAACTCCTAATGAGATTTTTCAAAATTAGCTTTTTGGACCAATAAAATAAGATCTTTCAAACATCTTTTCATGAAATACCACTATTAGAGGTTTGACTAGTAAAAACATCTAAAGTGGCTCAAACTCTAATTGCTCTTTTACCAAATAGGCTAACAAGTATTTGACAAACATAACCTTTAAACTAACTCATGAAAATGATCCTTAACGACCTCAAAATTAAAATATTCAAGAATTAAAGTTGTTAAAAACAACATTTATCATGAAACCACATTTTTTATTTTCCAAAATCACCGGTGATTTTTGGAGTTTTGTCTCTCTAAAACACTCACTCTCTCCTCTAAACAACACTTAAATGACATCAAAATGAAAAATTTCAAGAATTAAAGTTGTTTAGAATCTCATTAATTCTTGATTTTATTTTTTATTTTAAGGCCGTTAACGGTCATTTTTAGGCGTTAATTGAAATATAGTGACCACGAATGTAACAAAATAATGTTCAGTGACTTTTATGTTACATTTTAAAGTTTAAAGGCAATACCGTAAAAATTGGTAAAGTTCAATGGCCATAGATGTAATTTATCCACAGATATTTCAAAACGATGATTTTTACAATATTTAATATTTAAGGGTTTCTTCATATGTTAGCATAACAACTTGAGTTAATTAATCCGAATATTTTTATTTTTCTTACATAGTGAGCCTACTAATGATTTTCTTTTATTAATTCACGACTTCAATTTTTTAATAGCCTCGTTAATTTACTTAAAATATATCGATAGTTTTCTAAACTTGTAGTCAATTAATTTTTGTGATTGTAAGAAAAATAAATTGCATATACAAAATGTATTACACACGTCATCGAGTCAAACGAATTGATAGTCAGCGATACGTTGGACTTAGACTGGATTATTCCCTTTCCAACATCGGTTAGCACCCGTAGATCTTTTAACTCTTTCCATGCAGATAACCAACCATTATCCGTTAGCACGTTTCACGGAAATTCTATCGAAAAATCGGTAGTTTCCCCTGTAAAACGGAAATTTCCCTAGTATAACTAGAATCAACCCTGCATAAAAAAAAACACTTCTATATTTAATCATAGTCCATGTTAGGACTCCACACTATAATTTAACAACCCGACTAGACAACGATTCTCCAATTCCACAATTCTCAACAATTCTCATTTCTTAGAGCATAACTTTGTTGGAGCATGCTCTAGTCCCGAGACATTATATCTACAATACTTCTAATTGCAAGGCATTAATGTGTTCTGTTAATTCACTTATGCGAACCAACTTGACGAAGTACCATTAATTAATGACGTGCTCATGTTTGACTGGTTGATGGCCCGGGCAAATGAAATTGTGAGGCAATAAAATACTAATCTAGATATTCCTAATAAGTTGTTGTCAAGGGAAGAATAACGAACAAAAGACTAGTATGTTCATTGGCTTTGATGGTGTTTCATCGATTACAAACATGAGATGTTAGACAGAGGGCATAAGGTTTTATGGAGGAGTAAACTCTGGATGATCCGCTATGAGAACACCATATGGTATTAATGTGATGAGTGGTTCTCATGTAATGTTCATAGATGAGTCCTTAGACGCAAAGTAATGATGACACCTAGGTGAGATACAACATGCTTTTGTTATCGCCTAACTGTCTAGTTAATTGGTACCAAGTATGGGTTAGCGAGCTTGTTCTCAATCACATTGAGGGACCATGAGTAAAGTGCAGAGATTACCACTCTCTTATGGGAGAGCAGATATCACCGGCCACTTGATTAGTGAAGCTTAGAAACATAATTTGTCACACCTGAATGAAGCAATAAAATATTGCTTATTCGAACTTACCATTTCACTAAGAGATAAAATAAGGGTATTGCTATTCACCGCCACATCTTTACTTATCACTGTCCCAATTTGACAATTTCACCATTCTCAATTTGTTTGACCAAAAACTGAAAATTCTTTCGTTCTCCCAAGCAAAACTGAAATTCTAAAAAAAGGGACCCGAGAACTGCAGAAATGGACGATTTAGAAAAAAAAATCATAGTTGTATTTGGCCGCCTGCGGATGAACTTCCCGCCTATCCTTTGGGCAGGTGGGAGAATCTCATAGGCGGATGACGAGTTACGTCTCCAAATCCAGAGACAGAACTCATGTCTTCGATGAAAATTTAACAAAAAACGTAACTTTTCAATAAATTTACCGTAATTTTCCGTCATGATTCTCATGTAAGGGTTTGTGACTTTTGGAGAGATTAGAGAAAATGAGAAGTTTTGGTTGAAAAAAAAGAAAATGGAAAAAACGTCAAATGAGGGGTGGTGTTAAGTAAAAGGGGGACGGTGAATAACAATCCACTAAAATAATGTTTGATCAATAGATGATGGTGACAGGATCGTGCCTCAAGTGCAAATGATCACTTTGAGATTACAAAAAAGTTCTCAGTATTTATACACGAGCTAACTATCTGAATTGGGTAGTCATAATGGCTTGCTAGAGCATAACTATGACTTGTGAGACGAAACTCAATTTCGGTTAAACTGTCAATATTAGATATACATAGATTAAGGGTTAATTATATAAAGATACCCTGTGGTTTCGCCGATTTGTAGATGGGTAATTGTGGTACCATGTGGTTTGTAAAATTTTGCATTTGGTTTCACTTTGTCAAAATTTGGCGAGCAAGCGTTGGGTATCACATAAAGTAATTGCGGGATTGTTAATGTTAGATTGAGCATTTGTCACTCTTCGTAAATGGAAGATAAATCCATAGCCTCTTCTTTTGGAGAATTAACTTGAAATCCTTGCAAGGTGATAGGGTTAAGATTAGAAATGGATATCACTTAACCTATATATTCAGAGTTAATTCTACCTGCATAAATAAAACAAACATCTCATTATATGTAACTTGACATATTTCATAGTCACAGATGTGTTTAAGGATATAACTGATGAAGGATCATATTATACTGGACCTAATACGAAAGGTAAACATCAGTATCAACCCGACTTTGTTTTAGGGAATGTGACGCTTCTGCCAACAACAGTCTGTGAACTTATTCCGTTATACGTTTAGTTGAAATTAATTTGTTTAAATTAATTCCAATAGACGTATATGACTAGTGGCAGTAAAAACCTATTGGATCACACACAAAATTAAGAGCGAAGGATATAATGATAATTTTAAAGTGAGAAAAGGGAGTGGCTGGAATTTGTAGTGTAAAGAAATTGTTTGGTTAATTGATTTATTGATAATTGTAATTTGATTATAATTATGGATAAATTAATTAAAGGATTATAATTCTAATAAGAAACCTGAATTCTAATTTGGTCAGAATGATGAATGATGAATTATTATATATATATATATATATATATATATATTTAATCAATGATAATGTTTATGATGAATTATTAATTATATATATATATTTATTTATTTAATTAATGATAATGTTCTAATATTAATGAGTAAATATAATGTGATTATATCTCTAATTAAAATATCCTAACATAAATAAGTTTTCTAATGGGATAAGAATTTGAATTATTAATTATATTTATATTAGATATAGATAAGATTAATAATTATCTTTAATTATTTAATTAGTAAACCTAGTGAGATTAGAGTTTTAATTAAATATTTTAACCTAATTGGATTAGGGTTAGAAAATTGAAACAATATAAATACCCCCTACTACATAGAATCCGGTCAAAACATCAATTAGGCTTTGAAAGTTCTTCCCGGACCTTACTCGAATAATTAGCTCTCCAGTTCATTTGTTTATTAGTTCGTGTGGATACTATTAGAGACAATATACACTTAATTGTTATATTTGGTTGATTAAGAACATATATTCTTTCGGGTGTTCGTGTTCATGAAAGACGGTTGATAATCTAGGTGGGCTCTTCGTTTGCAACAGTAGATAGTTCTTCAATCAAAGGTACATATGTTTAAACTTTTTTAATATGAAATAACGATTACCGGATCTTGGGAAAGGGAAATAGATAAAAAAAATTTATATTTTTATTGCATCTACGTTTGTTTATTTTCCTTCAAATACCACATAGTATCGATGTCATAGGTGGTGCTCACATAATACTCATAAGACGAGTCCTTAAATTCAAAGTGAGTATGAGACCTAAGTGAGACACAACATGCTTTTGTTATTGCCTAACAGGCCAATAAATTGGTTCCAAGCATGAGTTACCAAGGTATATTCCAAATCATGCTGAGGGACCATGAGTGAAGTGCAGGGATTGCCACTCTCCTAGAGGAGAGAATATATCACCGACCACTTGATTAGTGAAGCTGAGAAGAGTGCGTCCACACCCGAATGAATCAATAAGATATTGCTTATTCGAACTTATAAGTTCAGTAAGAGATCAAACAATGTTCAAGCAATAGATGAGAGTGACAGGACCGTACCTCTTGATATCGCGTAACAAAAGATCGTTAGACCTTAAATCTTCATTCTCGAATAGAAAATAATGGAGCTTACAATTCCAACGAAGAAGATATAAATGGAAAATAAGTAATATTCTATATATTCGAATTAGGGAGATGCCCTAGAATAATGTATATGTTAATTGGCCAAAAGTGCCTCTTAAATAGCCCTCCTTCTTGGCAGGGCCCTTTGCCGTTAAGCAAATTGGTAGAAATCTATTTTAAGAAATTAAACCAACCACATAAAAACCGCTACAATACAGAAACAACAGAATTGTTCTTTAGGTGGCACCAATGAAATGGTGCCACCAATACTATTACATCATGAATTTTTGTCATATTGTCTCCCTCCTTATGCATTCCTCCGTAACAGACTACTTTCATTTCGGAAAGCTCTCCCTCATTGGTGAATTTGGCATTCATCAAATATAAGCTTGCAATTATAAAATAAACACAATAAGCTTATAGTTTTCAATCATTTGAGTCCATTAAGCCAGTAGGTACATGTTGTTTCGACTCTTTTATAAGCATAATCAGAAAATTTTAAGAATTAAATTTGTTTAGTATCATATGTACCATGTAACCACATTTTTTATTTTTGAAAACCCATCATTTTGGAGCTTTCTCTCTCTCTATACACTGACTTCCTCTCTTCTAACCAAACAACAACTAAATGAACTCAAAACTAAAAAGTTGAAGACAAAGTTACTTAGAATGTCATCTATTCTTGGAATTTTCTATATTTTGAGGTTCATCAATGATCAATTTGATAATATCATTCTAAAAGTCATTGATTTGGAGATAGAAAACAACTCCAGTCCTCTTTTTTTAACAAAAAAAATCAATAGACATTCGTTTACAAATTAGTGAAACCACATGTACTTTTTAAAAAAAAAAAAAATAACCATTAGTTTTATTTGGTCTAATTTGATCTTGACTTTAACAAAAGGGCTAGAGTTTGATGGAAACAAAATTTAGAAACTATATAATTATTTCTAAATACATAAGGACCGATTAGTATATATGTAAAAACATAGTGACTAATAAATTATTTACCATATATATTGTTACCGTAATTCTTGATAAATGCTTCTGTGTCACTCTTTCGGTCATCTGAAATCACAACAGACGTTAGAAAATGAACCGGAGTTCCGGCGAACTCTCTCCGATACTAAAGTCAGTGATATTAGAGATAATATCAAACCAATGTAAATAATAGAAGTAAAGTAATGAGCAATATAATTAAGATCCTTGAGATTATGGAATACCTTTGCTGTTTATAGACAAAATAAAGTGTAATTGGATACGTGGCAGCTCATGATAAGTTTTTGGACCCTATCTTTCCGTGCCACTGTACTTGTGAAATCGAGGAGCGTGTATTTGGAATCCAGCATACTCATTAGTCCACGTATTTCTAAATACTCCTTCGAAGACAGTCTTCGGTCACTCAAGGTGTCCAAAGCCTTGACTTTGGTCAAGCTTCGGCCAAGACCAACAATCATAGCAGGCGTGAATTGACCTAGGTCCATCTGAGGTCTTCGAATCATACATTGCTTTTGCCAAAAAGCTCAAATGACCTAGTACCTTATCATATATATATATATATATATTAAAAAATCCTTGTGGTTTCACGAATTCGCAAATTGGTACGTGTAGGTTTTTTCTCCTAAAACCAACTCTGTCGTTTGCTCCGTTAGTAAAATCAAGGCAAAAGCCCTAACACTGTTAGATTGCTTACATAGCAAGATACAATTTTGCAAATAATTTTTTTTATCCATTTAAACTTTACAAAGAAAAAATTAATTTATATATATATATATATATATTTTACTCTCTCTTCCACCTTCTTCTTCACTGTACACCCCCATTAAAACGGCTTTGAAGTTCTTTTATGTGAAGAACATTAAAATCTCCGGACATTTGAAGTGCTTTGGTCCATTTTATTTTTTTATAAAAATATCATACATCATTCCATTAAATCAGAAAGTATATATCAGGATCATTAAAAGGAATAAAACCTCCATTCCATACCGGCTACAACCAGTATAAGATCTACAAAAGAAAAAAAAATAGACTACAAAAAGCAATAAAAAGACTACAAATAGCAATAAAAACCATAAAAATACAAAAAATAGAAATCATATATTTCTCATAAGTCGAATCCTATTGAAAAATAGTTGCAATCCATTCTTTATCATTTAGCCTCTTCCCGACATTCGGATCTGAGTCCTTTCTTTTTTTGCAACCACACAGATCTATAGGTCTGCGGACAAGATGAACCTTTTCCGCTCTTGCTAAGACCGAAAAAAAGAAAAAAAAGTATAGCTAACAGGTGTAGATCGAACGAAGAAAGAAATTCGAGAAAGTATATAGACTTCAAACAAATAAAAAATGTAAATATGAAACTAAAAAACGAAAATTAAAACATAAAGGAGATCTAAATAGAAAGCAAGAACCGAGAAGGTGACAGTGACGGTGACAGCAACGACGGAAAGCTTGAAAAGAAGGAGCAAAGAAGGAGAAGAAAAGATAGAGAGAAGCCTCTCTCTCTACAATAATATAAGAAATTTCAAAATTAAAAATGAGTGTGTTGTTATTCATATTATCCTCTTATTTCATTTGTACCATGTTGTGCTAAGTTGTGTGATAAATTTCAATCATTCTTTTCTGCAAATCTGTGAAAACTTTTATAGAATTTTTTATATGGCTTACTTGTTTTTAGTTTACACCTCAAGTGGGTTCTGCATCATGAATATGTTTAGGTTCAATCTTTGGACAAAATAAAGTGCAAAAAAAGAATATTAAATGGGTACCTCAATGCTACACTTCAACTGAAAAAAATATATATATTTACAAAATTGCCTCTTATCACTTCAGCAATATAAAAATGTTAGGGCTTTTATTACTAACGGAGCAAATCGTATAGTTATTTTTTAGGTAAAAAAAAAAACAACAGTTATTAATTTGCGAATTCATGAAACCATAAAAGATTTTTTTTTTTTGAAATGAACCCATATATTTTACCCTATTTGCAAATACACGCACCTCTTAAAAGAAATAGATATTTATAGTATATTTTATTTACAAAACACAATATTTTAAATTACATTGTTAAGTTCTAATGAAAAGCAATAACAGTTTTATCTTTTATAAATTAACATTTAGATTTGGACAAAACACAACCCTCCCCTCAAATTTCACAGGACCGATCCTGATATTTTAGAGATCTAGGGCGAAATAGCAAATAAAGGCCATAATAAATAAATACATATAAAAAATAAAATAGAAAAATTAATTATGTAAAACAAAAATTGCTTAAAAAGGACACATTTTTATTACACTTAACACAAGATCTAATAAAAATATCAAATTTCATATAAAAAACATTTTATTTCACTTTAAGTACCCAATTGCTCATAAAAAAAATTTCTACGAGAATTTGTAGCTGCAAAATTACTAATAATAACAACTACATCAATATGCGCTAACATATTTCTCTCAATACATAAAAAAAAGCTAAATTATTCAATCTTTCTCACAATATGATGATCTCAAATAGCTTTTTAATGATTTTAACTTCAAACGTTGATAACCATCTACTATTTTGAAAAACTCAAGAATTTCAAACGTTGAACTTAATACATTGGCTAAAGTAATTTGCAACACTCTAATTTGTAAAAAAGTTCATCAACGTTAACATGTGAAATATTATTACAAGAAAATATAATCATAAAATATTATTTTTTAGTCCAAAACGACGTCGTTTTGGTTCCCCCAAAACGACGTCGTTTTGTCTTGTGGGTTTTTGATATAAAAAGAAGGGTTAAGGTGCCAAAATACCCCTAACGTTTTGGGTCAGGAGCAATTTTATCCTTAACGTCTAAAATGGTGCAATTTTACCCATAATGTTGGAAGCCAAAAGCAATTTTACCCCTAACGTTGATAAATTGGGTCAATTTGAGAAATAATTCATCAAACTGTCTTCTCGGTCATGAATCTTGTCATCTACACTTTACACATGCGTTATTTTATCAATAACAAATCACAAACATATGTTGGGATGTGAAAAAAATAAGAAAAAAATATTAAAAATATACTGTATTTTGTACGAATTGGATAAAAAAATTCAAAAAATTCACCGAATTTATAAATATTAATCTCAAATTTTATTATTAAATTACAAAAAATATTATATCTTTTTTTTAGAACAAATTGATATGCAATTGGTACAAAATAAAGAAAAAAAATGACTGTATTTTATAATAGTGTCTGAAATTGATCCAATTTATCAACGTTAGGGGTAAAATTGCTCTTGGCTACAAATATTAGGGGTAAAATTGCACAATTTTAGACGTTAGGGGTAAAATTGCTCATGATCCAAAACGTTAGGGTTTTTTTTGCACCTTAACCCTAAAAAGAAGCAGTATAGGTAGCATGTCGTTTTCAAACTATGACAGATCGTAGATGTCAATTGCCACATCGTAATTGTCGATCTACTTAGCATTAGAAGTTTTTTTATTTATTTTAAGATATTTTATATCGAATAACAATTATGTACTAAAGTATATTTTTTTCAATTAATGCTATTTTGTCTAAAAAAAATTTACGTAGAGTTTTGCCCCCTTCCCTACAATTCTAGATCCGCCATTAGTTATTTACATCTAGAATTATTTTCGCAACTATTGTATCTTATGAAATTTAATTTTTATTATTTTAAAAAAAAAAATATACTCTTGGGCTTTGGATAGACTCCCTTCCTCCTCATGCACATGGACGACTTTGAAAATTGATATATAAATGTAATACTTTTCAAAAAGATAACAATATTGACATTGGTTATCATACCCATCATCAAAATATAATGTAATTTAAAATATACTGTTTTACAGAATATATTGCTAGTCTCTATTTACAAACTTTTTAATTACATAAATATACTTTTTAATTACATAAATATATATGTCTGCGAATAGAACATATTATTAGTTTTTTTTTACTTCTTCCAGTAAAAATATAGCTTTAAAAATAAAACATATAGAAATGACAAATTACACACGGTTAAAGTATTTGATTAAAAGCAAACGGTTAAATTTTTTCCTTTCAGCTGAATCGCATTTGTATAGTAGTATTATATACACTAACAGGGTGTTTGTTAGAACGGATATAGGAGGTGAGATAGGGATAAAAAAACATGAGATAAGTTATCCTGTGTTTATTTGGAAGATAGAAGAGTGAGACAGATGATGGATAAATTTTTTATCCCTCAAATCCTATACCCAGGAGGAGGGTGGTATAAGGAGGTGGGATAAGCTCTTGCGATTTTAATAGGATGAAAAAGTCCATCTTATCCCTCAAATTAATGTTATATAGTTTAAATAAGGTTAAAATAGTAAAATGTATTATTTTATCACAATCACTATCCCACATATTTGAATAATAATTCTCGACTATCATATTTTTATTTTTATCCCAACCATTTATCATTATCCTTATCCCAACCTTTATCCCTATCCCAATAGAATACCAAACGCACCGTAAGAGCATCTGCAATAGATTTTTAATGCACTATCTAAAAATAATATAAATAGCCGACTCTTAGTGATTCAAGAGTGACTAGGACATACCACCTCCAATGATACTCTTCATATTCACTCCTTATTTATTATTTTATCATTAAAATATTAATTTTTATTATATTTACTAATAGCAAGAGGAGCCAGACTTTACAATAATAAATTTATTAATAAAAAATGAATTAAGGAGACACAAGGAGATAGAGAGATGCTCCCTATTAATAGAGAGGCCGAAGAGGCTCTCCGTGATTTGAGGAGTCACTAAAAGGTTGTTGGAACTGATTTTTAATTCTCACTCCTTAAATTTTAAGGAGGGAGTCAAACTAAAATATTGTTTTTTTGATAGAAATTGGAACGAGACAGAACTTGGACGGGGTGAGCACCCATGGTCCAAGAACTGACAAACCCGCAATATATTAATAAAAGAAAAAAATGAGTGTTTGAACAAGAGAAGATGAAGGAGAACAAACAAAAAGAAGGGGAGAGGAGAAAAAATAGAAAAACTCAAGAAAAACTCAAGTGTGAAATACTACAAATGTCATCACAAACTAAAATACTGTTAAAAATGCTCTAACCGGCTAAATTGCTTCTTCTTTTTAAGAAAAAAAAATCAACGATATAAATTAATTGGGTTATACTCTCTTCATTCCCTTATATAGATTATTCTAGCAAATTAGTTTTTTTTTTCCCAAATATAAGTCATTTTAGGATTCAAATAACTTTTAGTTTAGTTTTTTGGTCCAAATATTAATTTTTTTTGTATTGGTACATGTGTTTTTTAATATTCCAATGCGTATTTCCTAATAGTAACATAAGAGAAAATTTTTTTTGTTAACCAATATATTTTTTAATTTGTGTGAAATACCCTAAAATGATTTATATAAGGAAATAGATGGAATATTTTTTTTTCTCGGAAGCCGGGTTATAATTATTTTTATGTTTTAGAGGATTTATATGAAATATTACAGAAAATATAGTGCTTGTCTATTTAGCTTAGTGTGGCACTAACTATTAATTCCTTCTACCCACTTTTAGAAGCTTCTTTTGACCTTTCAAATTTTGCATTTTCAAATTATTTGAAACTAATTATTTGGCTTAAATTATTAATGGAGAGAGTCTCCCTCTACTCTTAGAATCTCCATTTTTTATTAATAATTTATTATTGAAAAGTTTCTCTCTTCTCACTAATAGTAAATATAATAATAATTAATAATTTTATTAATAAAATAATAAATAATGAGTTAATATAAAAACTATTATTAAAGATAATATGTATTAATCACTCTTAAATCACTACAACTAAATTATTTCTAAAGAATGTACTACGAGTTAGAACAAGTGGAAAATGAGAGGCCCTAGGAGTGTCTATTTTCTCTTCTGCCCCTAAGTTTCTGCTGTCTTTGCTATTTGAAGATAATGTGAGAGTTAGTTTTCCTTTGCTAATCCCGGGCTAGTGTGTTGTGGTGTTTTGTTTCTGTGTTGTGGTGTTTTCTTTTCCCTACAAAACAAACAAACAAACAAATGGAAAATGAAACATTTATGGATACAAATGTTGCAAATTACATACGTGGTATACAACCTTTTATTTCACAATTTAGTATACAACATTAGTTTTTGCAAACAAAACTGTACAACATCTTAGTAACTTCTCAATAAAGCGTACAATCGGTAATTATGACTGCTCAACATGAAGTCAACGAGTCATGACAGTAATTTGACCTTCCTAAAAGTCAAAAGTTGACTAGTCAACACGACCCGTCAGTAATTTTGACTTTTAGCGAGATCAAATTGCTGACTTGGAACATTGATTTCGCGTTGACCGGTCATAATTACCGATTATATACTTTAGTAGAAAGTCACGAAAAAGTTATACAATTTTATATGTAAAATTAAATGTTGTAAACCAAAATTTGAAATATTACAAATATTACATTCAGCTCACACACCCTCTCTATAAATATGGACAATCCTCATTAGAACTTATCAAATAATAATTAAGCCCATCTCCAAACAATGTCTTCCTCCCATATCATTCTAATAACAATTTGTATATTTATCCCACAAATTCTAGGATCAGATCCACTCTTCCATTTCTGTTCAAGCTCAGAAAACTTCACAGAAAACAGCTCCTACCAGAATAACCTCCACAAGGTAAACCTAACTCTTTTCACTAAAACCCCGCCCTCAGGTTTCGGTTCAGCCTCATCCGGCCGTGTATATGGCATTGCCCTCTGCAGAGGAGATGTGTCCCGCCGAGATTGCCAAACCTGCGTCGCCGAATCCGCCACGGAGATTCGCAAACGCTGCCCCTATAACAAAGCAGCAATTATTTGGTATGATTACTGCCTTTTTAAGTACGCAGATGAGGCTTTCTTTGGCCGTATTGATAATGGAAACAAGTTTTATATGTGGAACATCAGAGTTGTGAGTGAACCGGTGTCGTTTAATGAGAAAACGAAGGAGTTGTTGACCGGATTGACCCAAAAAGCTTATGTGAATCCTAGATTGTTTGAAACGGGAGAGATGCAGCTGGATGGTTCGACTAAGCTTTATGGTTTGGTTCAGTGCAGCAGAGATCTTTCAAGTGATGTTTGTAAGATTTGTTTGGATGATATAATTCGTGAAATTCCGGCTTGTTGTGATGGGAAAGAAGGTGGTAGGGTTGTTAGTGGAAGTTGCAATTTTAGATATGAGATTTACCCTTTTGTTAATTCATATTAGAATTAAACAATCCTAGATTATCTATTACCATTACAATCTATACCAATTAATCCTATACTGCAACTCTATTGGTGCAGAGCGGTTGTTATTAACTGTTTGCGGTTGCAGTAAGCTGTTTGTTGTTGTTGTTAACTATTTAATTATTAGTATTTGATAAAATTATATTAAACTGTTGTTGTTAGTATTTAAAATTTCTGATATAGAGAAAATTATTAAAAACATCTGGTTCTCTATGTCAAATGGAAGACCTTTTATACATATTTTAACATTTGTAATACAAACACACACTTATTATAAGAAGCCCCACTATTTTATTTATTCAGTTAGAGTTGTAATCGAGCCGAGCTGAACCGAGCCGAGCTTTGACCTGCTCAAGCTCGGCTCGCTATAAAATTAACGAGCCCGAGCCCGAGTCGAGCTTTGGCTTGCTCAACGAGCTCGAGCCGAACTTCGAGCCCAAAATCCTCATTGAACTTGGTTTATTAAGAAAATTATCTAACTATGCATTGTTTGTGAGTAAATCGTTAATTATATTTGTGAAGTTTGCTTGTAAATAACTCTTTAATTGTGTACATAAACAAGCTCACATGCATAGTTCGTAAATAAATAAACAAGATGCTTACAAATAGTTCGTCTATTACTCATTTATTATGTTTGTGAACAAACTAATCTAATAACAAATGAAATAATATTAAGTTTAGATATTTGTAAAATAACACATAGTTTTCTACCAAACTAAAATTTGTTCATAAATGTTCTAATCGAGCTTGCTCGTGAGCTTTCGAGTCGAACTTTGGCCTGCTAAAGCTTGTCTCGTTTATGAATCGAGCCAGTAAATCATGCTCACGAGCGGCTCGTTTACAAATCGAGTCAAGTCGAGCCGAGCTTTTATCGAGCCGACCACCGAGCTGTTCATGAGCGGCTCGGCTCATTTACAGTCGTATATTTAGTGGGATCATAATACAAAAATGTATATTGGGAATAAGTGACATGAAATATCAGGTGCTTATTATAAAAACTCCTGATATAGACATAGGGGGGAGTGTTGAAATACAAGTATTGCAAGATGAATCCTAAGATACTATAAACACTATGCTTAGTCATCATAATTAGTTAGAGGTTGTCGTAAATAGGTTATGAGTTGTTACTTCCTTAGTTAACTTTACATTTTGTGATGAGGGGCATCTTTCCCTAGGATCGAGTCCGAGCGAGGAAGTCGAAGGAAGAACCAAGTGCGAGCAACAAGCGAGTACGAGTTACCAATAACAACAATCAAATACGCGGAATACCAATAACAACACCACAAGGATCAATCTAACAAACAATCAACCAAAGCACAAACCAAGTCCAAATCAAAATAGCAACTATAACCACAAGAATGGAAATCCAAAACCACAATCAACAACACAAGATTTATACGTGGAAAACCTCTTCGGTGTGAAGAGTAAAAACCACGGGACGTTTGAGGAGTCCACCCTACTTCTCTTATTATGATAAAATTGAGGGCAAAACAAACCCAATAAAGTCTTACAAAAGGTTTATAACCCACCAACAATCATGAAACAATAAGAGATTTGAAGAAGTAGACAAATACCAAGAAAGAGAAGAAATCAGTCTACAATCTGCCCCAACTCCGAACAGACCTTCCCGACCTCCGAACGGCGATCCCAACGGTGAGAACAAGGAACAATGTGTCTAGAAGCTCCTGTCCAAAAATCGTGACGATCCGACGGTTCAATCTCCGGAAATCGACAAAAACGTGAACTGACCTAATGAGAGAAAAGGCCAAATCCGAAAATCTCATTTTGGTGTGTCTTTTCTTCTTCCTTCACTTATCTCAATAAATGACAACTCATACACTTAAATACATATTAACTTAGCTTCTACTAAGAAGCCAAAATTAATATTAAATGGACCTTAAATATGGACGGGACCCATAACATAAATTAATCAATAAATAAATTATAAAATTATAAATATATCACACAAATCAATAAAAAAAATCTAAATAAAAAAATTATTGAACGCAATAAAATTTTATTTTTTCGATAATTGTGTTATAAAAATAAAAAAAATAATAATTTTATTAACAATAAATAATTACAACCAGTTATTTAACAAAAAAAAAAAAAAAAAACTAAAAAAAATCGAGAAAAGCTCGGGAAAAAAAATTGAAATTTTTCATAAAAAAATCCAAACTACTATTCGTTAGTCTACTCTTATCATCTTTCTACAATGGTTGACTAGTCACCTTCCACTTGTGTATTTTTATGACTTACATGATTTTTCTCTTGTCACATATATTTTCTTCAATTTCGGCTTGTAAATTGAATTCACACTTATTTAAATCTCATGTAAAGAAAACAACCGGTAAAAAAAATCAATTATCTCATATTTAAAATAGCTTGTGCTGTGGAATTTAAAATCATGCTAAATATATGACATCATTTTATGAGAAATTCAATTGGATTCTTTTATACTTTTAATTTGTTTTCTTTCAAACAATTGAATTCTAATAAAAAAACCAGTTCTTCTCATGCACACTAATGGATAAAAACTTAATTGCGTCCTGCTTTTAGATCTAATAGTTTTGTATTTTCAGTGATGCAATTCGTCGGCTAAAAACACGACAAATAAAGGATCAATTGTGGTATACTTTTATAAACCGTGATGTAATTGATGTTAGCGCGGAGAAAATGAACAAAGTCAATTGTATCATGCTTTTACAAAGCGTGACATAATTAATCTTTTATTGTGTAGGGCTATCTTAATACTCGACGTGATTATTCAATTGTATTGCGCTTTTGTAGATACAATTGTTATTTTTATTATTATTATTTGTAATATACATAGATTTTACATTCAACAAATAAAAATGTTTTTTTAATAGAATAGGTTTTTGTAGATATGAACAGTTGAATCAAATGACTTGTAATTGTCCATAAATATAAAAATCTAAAAAATACATGTAAACAAACAGCCTATAAATTTACAAATGTACAAATTATCTACAAATGTAAATACGTAAAAATAGAAAAACACAACCTAGTCGGTGTCACAATTCACAAAGAAAAAAAAAAGAAAAGTAGAAAAACAAAATGCAAGATGCACACTCATTAAGGACTAACACGTGGGAAAAAAGAGTTTTTGTAAACTATGTAATAACATTGTTCACTTATAGTTGTGTTTTAATAATCTGGTATAGTTGGGTGAAGAGTTGTTACACTCCTTCCTAAATTACATACGTTGTGTATAACTGTTGGCCCAAAATAAAATAAATTTTATTTTTATGTATATAGAAAGCTTATGTTTAATTTAGGGTATAATTTCTATTTTTGTCTAGAAAATAATGAAAAAATACACTTGTAAACTAACCGCCAACCGATGAGAAAGTCCGGCACTACGCAGGGCGTGTCTTCCAATACGCGGGGCGTAGATCAAGCAACCAGAGAAGGTCTGCTTCAGAAGCTCCAATACGCGGGACGTAACCTCAGAGACGCCACGCGTAAAACTTGGCAACAAGTCGTTTCAAGATCAGAAGCTCCAACACGCGGGGCGTCCATTCTCATACGCACGACGTCCTTCTCTGCGCAGGACTTAACATCAGAAACGTCACGCGTAAATATCATCAACAAAACGCACAGGTTCAGAAGCGACACCATGCAGGGCGTAGTCGGACATACGCGGGGCGTAACCTCTCTCTCGGCAGCAGTTGGAAGTAGTCAATGGAAGTTGATGGTAGTTAGTGGAAGTTGAGGTAGTGGGGTGATGTGGCATGGAGGTAGTTGAGTTAGTTGGTGAATAATTACCAAAATGCCACTCCAAAATACTATAAATAGACCCCCTCCCCTTCATAAAAAATCACACTCAATCATAACACAAAACCCCTCTCTAAAGGTCCCTTTCAATGTTCTAGTTCTTAGTTTTAAGTTCCTAGTTCTTAAAGTTCTTCAAAGTTCTTTCTTTCGTTCTTCGTTTTTCTTGGTTTTAATCCCTCATTTAGCTTCCTTTAGCTTCAATTCAAGTTCTAAAGCCTTTTTTTTCGAGTTTCTCAAATCAAATTAGTGTTTTTAAGTCGTTACTCTGCTCAAGTTTTCAATTAGAGTTTCCTTTCTAAAGTAATTTTCCAGATTCGTCCATCCTTTTTCAAAGCTCAATTCTGTCCATTTAAAGTTATTTTTTGCCTTCAATCCCTTCGACAAAGTTGTTCCTAACGTCCTGAATTTCGATTTAGCCTTTTGATTCATTCAATTCCGTGTCCAGAAACTCCATTTACAAGCTGATCTTTATACCCCAAGTTCTTTTAGCTATTCTGCCCAGATTTTTCCAGATTCAACTAGTCATTTTCAATCTTCAATTTCGTCTGTTTACCATTCGTGTTGGCCTTCGATCCCTTATACAAAGTTATTCCTGACATCCCGAAGTTCAATTTACACTATTTATTTGCCCAATTCCGTGTTCTTAAGCACTCCAACCAAGATCCCCAAAGTCAAGATTAAATCTACCCCATTTGCCTACCAACGTTTAGTCATTGCACAAGGCACATACCGTACGGGCCCGACCGGTTGCAGTTCTCCAAGGACCTCACACCGACACCAAAATTCGACATCAATCCGAGATAGCTATTGTGGCTCCGAGTTTGTTGTTGAGTTCCAATTTGTTTTATTGCATTTCAATTCTTCGTATTGATGTGTTTGTTTTAATTCAATTGATTGCCTATATGTTTAATATAGAGATTTCTCAATTGTAATTCATTTCCAATTTTATGTATTCAAACCTTTATTCATCAATAAAATACCAATTTTCACCAAATCTTGTGTCAATTTCGCATTTTAAATTCCTTTATTTTCTCGTCTTCAATTTACCCGCATTAGCTTAAATAAAACAATTTATCTAGCAAAGTTTTCATAAACGGCGCTAGAGACCCAAGAGGGACTTTTTCAATCCTTGCGTCCCTCGCCAATCGCTTCGATTTAGAATTCATGTTTTCGGCGCGCAAATCCATAAACTTAACCCACTTTAATAATTGAGAAATAATTTCTCTGACACGCCCGCACCCTAACCACACGTGACAAGGTTGAAATTAGCATATTCGCAAAATATCGCTAACAATAACTTTAACCTTATTTCACTTTTTTTGTGTACAACTTTATTTTTACACACAAAACTCCACAATCTTATGATAACCTCCCACTAAAGTGTACCACATGTAAAAATGACTGGTCAACCCAATCAACCTGTCACCTCACTAATTTCTAACTAATCTTTTAATAAAAAAGGAGACCCACTCATATTCTTCAACCTTATATCTCCATCCTTATTTTCTTTCTCCTTAATTTTTTTTCAAACATCATTTCTCTCTCTAACCATCCTCTTTCTCTTTAATTATTCCTTTTTGTTTCTAAATCTCCTCTCTCTCTATAACTCTATCTTTCTCTCTCTTATTCACGACATAAACAATAAAACAATGGAGAATTAGAGTGGGGTGATGATCTCATCAAGCTCAGAATTGTGTTGAACGATGAGTTCAGGGATGGTATATCTGAGGAAGATTTCTTCATTCACCATCCACCATTTCATGCACGGGAGGCTCTAAGAGGAGACCACATATGTGTCCGCTTACGCCTCCCGTTTAGGAGAGCCTCTAATCCATTTTTTTTTATATAAAATTCAAAACTAATTTCAATTATAATATAATTATTGAGATTTCAATTGTTGAAAAGTTATTTATGTAAATAATTATTATATCATGTTTAAATTTAATAGTGATCATATCTAGAAAGAGAAGAATACACTCTATTAAATGGAATCGAAAATCGACAATAATAACACAAGTTATCTCCTTTTTTTGTTAGTTATCGTCTCTTAATAACAACAGCACAAGAAGGGTCTTCAAAATTTATTTCATAACTTTTCTCTTAACAATAAAAGGTAGGGGTGTACAAAAATTAACCAACCCATCAGATATAACCAATCCAACCCAACCCAATCTACATATTTTCAAACTAATGGTTTTATCTATGGGTTGGATTGAAATCCAACCCATGTAAGAAATTGATTGATTGGGTTGGGTTGGGTTGGGTTGAATTTTTATTCAAATATTTGCATATATTTTTTTGTTCTCTTATTTTCCATTTAAAAACAAGTTTATTACAAAATATTATTATAATTTATATATTAAATTAAGAGTATGTGCAAACAGAAACTTTATTTATTTTAAAAACACAAAAAATGAGAAAAACTAAAAAGTTAGAAAAAAAGCGAAACAAAATGTGAAAGTCGTGAAAAACGAAAAATAGAAAAACAAGAAAAATAGAAAAAACAATAAAACGAACAAAACATGAAAACATGCAAAATTGAAAATTAGAATCAATTGATATGCAATTGAAATTGAAAATTAAAAACAAAATATCTGTATTTTTTTTAATAATATATGAAATTGATCAAACTTATCAACGTTATAAATAAAATTGGCCATAACTGTCAACTTTATGGATAAAATTGTTCATACTTATCAATGTTATGGATATTTTTGTATCTAATCCGTGGATAGGTTGAATTTTATCCAAATAAATGATAAATTTTTGTAAAACAGATTCGAAATTTTAATTATAACAAAGAAGAAACCTAACCCTCTTATTAACGATATTTTATAATTTTAGAAATTCTAAAATTCTAAAATTTTATAGAATTTCAGATTTCTGGAATTTCAAAAACTCTAGAATTTCAAAAATTATAAAATTTTGGAAATTTTGGAATTCTAATTTCAGAAATTCTAGAATTCCAGAAATTCTAAAAATTCTGGAATTCTAAAAATCTAGAATTTCAGAATTTCAAAAATCCTGGAATTCTAGAAATTTTGAAAATTCTGAAATTTAGACATTTTGAAATTTCAAAAATTCTGGAATTTTAAAAATTCTGAAATTTCGAAAATTCTAAAATTATGGAATTCCGAAATTCTGAAGTTTTAGAAATTCTAGAATTCTAGAATTTTTGAAATTTAGAAATTCTAGAATTCTAAAATTTATAGTTTTTTTTTGAAAAATTTGTAGTTATTATTTTAATTGATATTTTAGCTAAGTTTATTAAGAATTAAATAGTTATTTTTTAAGTTATAGTTGGGGGTGGCAAAAAAACCGGTCAAACCGATAACCGAGCCGAAAATCGGTAATCCGAACCGAAAAAAGCGGTTAACCGAATCGGTAGTTTTCTTAATGGTTAAGAAAATATATAGGTACTGGTTTCGGTTTCGGTTTCGAGTTAGAGTTTTAAAAACCGCGGTTAATGGTTAACCAAACCGTTTAATAAATATAAATTAAAAAAATATGTATATATAATTATATAACATATAATATATAACATAGATTATAAGATTAAAAAAAGTCTTTAACATAGATTATAACCTATATTAATATAAATATATAACATAGATTATACTTGAATGTAAACTTGATGGATTAATGTTGTAAGAAGTACTTTGACGAAATATTATTTACATTTCTTTATGTTTTAAATGTAAACTTGATGGATTTTTTTTTAGTTCGGTACTTGTCACGACCCATCCCACGGGCCGTGACCGGCGCTAGGGAACGGGTAAGCTGAAGCTACCGGAACCCGTAGCAAGTCTTAATATAATATAAAATCAACCTTACCAATAGTCTTAACATAATTTAATATTAAAACCTTCAAAAATAAACACACACATAATCCTCAACCTGGTACTGCGGTCTAGAATATAAAATTTAACATAATTCTTAAATAGTCATACATAATAAGATAGATGTGCTGCCCGAAGAAAGATCGTGGGCTGCAACAGACTTCTAGTTACCTGAAAAATTGGAGGAGTCAAACCTCCCATAGTGAATTAATTATATGCAATGCATGAGTAATTTAACATTTATGTCACACACAATAATAATAATAATAATAATATATAATATATAATATAAGTGATCACACAATATGCTTTTCATAAAATTGTCTTATAAATAAATAGATAGGTGGTTTAATATGTGTGTTGGACCCTAAACCTCAATACCCAATCTAATAATCCACCAATAATCACCATATCACTTTTATCCAATAACTGGGAGACCGAGAATAACTCAACCGACCACACGCCCAGTTAGCTGGAGGACCGAGAATAACTCAACTGATTCCGTACCCAGCCTCACTTAAATCCAAAATCCACATATCATATAGCCCGAGAATATCTCAACCGAGCTTATCCATATATCACAACATTCACAATACTAGTATCATCAATATCCAATAACCCGATAGTACCTGTGCGCACAAGGTCTTGATGCCGCTCACCAGGAAGCATGTCCATAACACGTATTTATCCACAAATAATTACGTATAAATTATTATAAACAATAAAATACTTTTATAAGTAAAAATAATACTTTACTTGAAATATCACGAAATCATTTATTATGAATGCAAATGCTAAATTAAAAATGCATAACATATAATTAACTCACAAATTGCTCCTAGCCGACTGTCCTAATTTTCAGGTATTGCTGCTCCTCCTACCAGTTGAGTATCTAAAAGAGATAATATTATTTTTAGAATTTATATATGTTTAGGAAAATATTAAAATTTATTTTGTCTCGTTTTACAGACTGTCTACCGAAAATTCGGCAGAGTCTCCCCTATAAAACGAACACCCTCCTAGTAATAACTAGGGTCAACCCTGCAATAAAATACACTTCTATATTCAAAAATATCCAAAGTCCAAACCGGGACTCCATAGACTGCAATTTATCAATCCGGTTGGACATCAATCATCCGATAGTTCCATAACTGTCAGTAATTCAAATACTTTACTCCCAAAATTACTCATCATCAAACAACATATAAACATATATACTTATAATTCATTTTCATAATATCTATATCGATCAAATTAACTAACCAATAATCTTAAGAGCATAATTAATTAATTATGCTTAGTCCAATCTCCCTTCAACCTTTATTTTTTTAAAATTATATATTCTGAAATTTATTTAAATAAGGATCCAAAAATTATTTTTAACCCAACTTAATTTATTTTCCTTAATTTCACCCTACTATATACTTTCGTAATTTATAGAGACTAAACGGTAAGGAATTTGGCCAAGGTCCAAGAATTAATGTTGCTCCAAATAATATTTAGAACATTCTGAAGTTAACCAACTATTTTTTTCTAAAATTATTTCGTATGTCACCGGAAAATATCACCGGTGTTCGGGATCCGCCTATCGGAAAAATTAAAGTTGTTTGTTTTGAGAAATTAACTATATCACTTTGTTCCTTATGATTCCAGGAGTCTAAAATCACTATCAAAACACCCAAAATCGACCGGAAAATTAAAATTTGGTTAGATTTCTTACTTTTTCCGGTGTAGCTCCGATTACACCTCAAAACTCCTTGCATGCATCAAAATCTAGTGCACGCATAGGTAAATCGACCCCCTGAGTCCATTTTTGGTGTTAGAATTGCAAAATAATGAACATAGGACCGAGAAATAGAGAGAATATCAAAAGCAGCGAATTTTCTCTCTCTAAACGATTTTTAAAAACTCAAAATCTCACAATAAAATTTACATGCACTTGTAGCTGGAGTTGAGAGCTTCGTTTCGGTATAAAGAACGCCAAAAACGGCGAAGAAATGAGGAAGAACAAGGTTGGAGAAGATTGAGGAATAAAAATCAAGCTTGAATTGAGGAAGAAGATGATCTGCGCAGTCGGCAGATTTTTATTTACCAAATATTGGCCAAATTTTCGTTTTAGTCCCTACATTTATAATATTTTTTAAAAATTTCCCAAAAATAATTATATTTTAGCGTTAACTCCTTCTAATTAATTCAATTTAGCAACTAGTTTAAATATATAAATTGGGGTATTACAATTCTTCCCCTCTTAAAGAAATTCGTCCTCGAATTTGAAATTGGAGGACTAACCTCATGTTTGAAATAGATACGGATAATTGTTCTTCATCTCCAACTTGGATTCCCAAATGCACTCTTTCATGGAATGATTATTCTATAACACCTTCCCCATTGGAATTACTTTTGATCGAAGTTAGCGAACTTGACGATCCACAATTGCCACTGGTTGCTCCTCATAAGATAAATCTTCATTAACTTCTATCGCTTGAGGATGAAGAACATGAGAAGGATCAGGAACATATTTTCTTAGCATTGATATATGGAACATATGATGAACCTGTGATAAGTTAGGAAGCAATGCTCATTAATATGCAACTTCGTCTATTCTCTTCAAAATCTCAAATGGTTCGATGTATCTAGGTGTCAACTTTCCTTTCTCTCTAAATCTCATGATTCCTTTCATTGGTGATACTTTAATAAAAAAACATAGTCCCCTTCCATGAATACCACGTCCTTTCTCTTTGGATCCACATAACGTTTATGTCTACTGAAGGCAGTTTGCAATATTTGGCGAATGATAAGAACTTTTTCAAAACCAATTTGTATCATCTCTGGACCAATAAGTTTTCTTTCACCAACCTCTTTCCAACACAAAGGAGATATGCACTTCCTTCCATATAATGCCTCATAAAGTGCCATTTCATTGTTTGAATGATAACTATTATTATATGCAAATTCAATGAGAGGTAAATGAGCATCTCAATGACCACTAAAATCCATCACACACATTCTCAACATGTCTTCCAGCGTTTGGATTGTTCTTTCAGATTGACCATCTGTCCGTGGATGAAAAGTTGCGCTAAAATTAGTGCCCAAGGCACTTTGGAGTTTTTCCCAAAACTTTGAAGTAAATACCGAGCCTCTATCTGACACAATAGACACTGGTACTCTATGTAGGCAAACAATTTTATCCACGTACAACTCTGCCAATTTTGCCACTGAATATGTTGTTTTTACTGGAAGAAAATGCGCGGACTTGGTTAATCTATCAACTATGACCCAAATAGAATTATATCCGGTTAAAGCATGGGGTAATCCAACTACAAAATCCATGGTTACTCGCTCCCATTTCCATTCTGGAATAGGCAATTGTTGTAATAATCACGAAGGCTTCTGATATTCGAGCTTCACTTGTTGACAAGTCAAACATCGAGATACAAACTCTGCTACATCTCGCTTCATACCATCTGCAAAGTGTGCTTCTTCCATGATCTCTTTCCTCAAATCATCTACATTGGGAACACAAAATCGGTCTCCATATCGTAGACATCCACCATCGTCAATTCTAAAATCTCGAGCCTCACCATAATTCAATTCATCTACAATCTTACACAACTGAGGATCTCTTGATTGAGATGCCTTGATTCTATCAAGTAATACCGATCTAACCTTAAAATGAGCTAAGAATGTGCCATGATAATTCAACTCTAGTTGCACTCCAGAATCATACAGATCATGCATTTCTTTAATCAAAGGCCTTCTTTCTAAGCTAATATGAGCTAAACTTCCTGAAGATTTCCTGCTTAGAGCATCTTCCACGACATTAGCTTTACCAGGATGATATAAAATGGCACAATCATAATCTTTCAAAAGTTCCATCCAACATCTCTGCCTTAAATTCAAATCCTTTCCTGAAATATGTATTTAAGACTCTTATGATCAATGTAAATTTCACAAGCATCTCCATACATATAATGTCTCCAGATCTTTAGTGCGAATACTACTGCCGCCATCTTTAAGTTGTGAGTTGGATAGTTCTGCTCATGTTTCTTTAATTATCTCGAAGCATAAGTCGTAACCCTACCATTTTGTATCAAAACACAGCCTAAGCCAACTCTAGAAGTATCCCAATATACAGTGAATCCTCCTGATCCAGATGGTAAAATGAGTATCGGTGCTGAAGTTAAACATTCTTTTAGCTTTTGAAAACTGTTCTCACATGCTTCTGACCATACAAAAGGAATATATATATTTTTTTAGTTAGCAGAGTTAAAAGTGCTCATATCTTGAAGAAACCTTGAACAAATCTCCTATAATAGTCGACTAAACCCAGAAAACTATGAATTTATGTTACTGCAGTAGGTCTCTTCAAATTAGTGATTGCTTCTACCTTTTTAGGATCTACTTGAGTTCCACCTTTGGACACTACATGTCCTAAAAAAAACCATACTTTCCATCCAAAACTCAGATTTAGAGAACTTAGCACAAAGTTGATGTTCTCTCAGAGCCTGCAATACCATTTCCAAATGATGTGCGTGTTCCTCCTCGCTCCATGAATATATCAAAATATCATCAATGAACACAATCACAAGGCGGTCTAAAAATGGATTAAACACCTTATTCATTAGATCCATAAAAGGCTGCCGGTGCATTGGTTAAACCAAACGACATTACCAAAAATTCATAATGGCCATATCGTGTTTTAAATGATGTCTTGGGTATAACTTCGCTCCGGATTCTCAACTGATGATACCTAGACTGCAAATCAATTTTAGAGAAGTGACACACACACACCTTGCAACTGATCAAATAAATCATCAATTCGAGAAATAGGGTATTTGTTACGAATTGTCACCTTATTCATCTGTCTGTAATCAATGCAAAGGCGAAGCGATCCATCTTTCTTCTTAACAAACAACACCGGAGCACCCCAAGGAGATACACTAGGTCTAATAAAGCATTTATCAATTAAATCTTGCAATTGTTCCTTCAACCTTTTCAATTTTGTTGGCGCTATTCCTTAAGGTGATATGAATAATGGGGTAGTTCCAGGAACTAAGTTAATATAAAACTCAATTTCTCTTTCAGGAGGTAACCCTGGTAATTCATCGGGAAAACATCTGGAAATTCATTAACAATAGGACCATTCTCTACTTTACCCTCATTTACCATTGTATCCTTAACTAAGGCCATATATCATTGACACCCTTTTTGCAATAACTTCCTAACCGATATGGCTGATATGAAAATCAAAGAGGAAGTATCTTTATTGCCTTGGAATTGGAATTCAACATCTCCCAGTATGTTAAATCTCACCACCTTCCCACAAGAATCTAAAGTGGCAAAATATTGAGATAACCAATCCATTCCCAAGATGACATCAAAATCAATCGCATCTAACAGAATCAAATCTGCTAGTAGATTTCTTCCTTCTACTGTAACATGACAAGAAGAAAATACAAGATCTGTTTCCACCGAGTTGCTTAGTGGAGTAATTAAGATAAGAAGTACCTTAAATTTATGGAGTTTATTTTATTCTTATAGGATATCATGAAGCAATAAAAGAATGGGTAGTACTAGGATCCAAAAATATTGTAGCATCCTCCGAAACATTTCAAGTTTAATTATCTTGTGGAGTAAGAGTGAATTACACTCTAACTTGTCCATGTTTAGATTATGAATTTTTTACCAATTGTCATGTCTCTACAAACAAAACAACTCAGTTGACCCAGATGCAACCCACACATTCTAGAATTAAGATGATGTAGAAAGATTACCAATTTGAATAAGTAGTTTGGTCTTAATGCACTAGATGAAAACCGCTGAAAAAGCAGGTTAATTGGTTTTTTTTTTCGGACATTATTTCTCATATGCCCACACTACTTACATAATATCTACTGGTTGTAACATAATAAAGACCATGATCATTTATGCCATAAATATTATTATTTTTTTCTGATGGTTACAAACTTTTATTATTATTATTATTAATTTGACGAGGACTTCATTAAATAATTCCTTAAATTTAGCCCATATCATACTTTTCGTTCAAGATTAAATATAATCTTTGAACCATACTCATACATCACTCTTAAAAGATTATCCTACCATAAAGATAGTAAGATAGTCGTCACACTTTTCTCTACTTAATTTAGCTAGTCCATAGAGTCATCTGTGACACCATCATACATGGTATGCATCATTCTAAAAAACCTTTCAACTGATATGAACCGCAATACTTTCCACTAATCTATTATCATCTTATCAAAACTTGCACAAGTCGAGCTGATGTGAACAATTGTGTGGTGGTACGAAGGTTAGTAGATAATCTATAGGGTTAATAAGTTCTAGGTTCGTTAGAGACATATGAGAAAACGAACCAAATTATGGATATACATGCCGCACTTAAGAAATTGAGGCAAAATGAGATACACTTTGATGCAACGGCCTATCAGTGAAGTCACAATTCATAAGAAAATATAATAGCGGGTTGGTAAGCCGAAGTTTGAGGAGAAATGTAATATTGATAAAACATATGAATGACAATAAAAAAGAATTGATTGAATTTTAAATTGATTCCATTTTTAAAAAAAATTATTTCTTCCTGTCGAACTCTTTGGTTAAAATGAGGTTCCACTTATTTAGTCCTCTAGTTCGTTTAACTTCTAAATTTGCCTCTTCATCTCATAGGAGGTAGTTAGGGTAATAAATTATTACACTTTTTGCGAACAAAATCTCATTCATCTAAATCACTGTAATTGCTTGATTTACTAATTTGGTTTAAACTGTTTAGATATTGATTGCCTCATTTTGTGAACAAATAAAAGGTATTTGCAAATAATAAGACTCTTACGGTACGCTGAATCTAACTAAAAGAAGACTGTCAAAGATGAATTTGAAACCTATTTCCGCAGTATCCAGATTTTCTATCATCCTAGGTCATACAATCTCTAACCTAGGCTCTGATACCAACTTTGTCATGACCCATCCCACGGGGCGTGACCGGCGCTAGGGAACGGGTAAGCTGAAGCTACCGGAATCCGTAGCAAGCCTTAATATAATATAAAATCAACCTTACCAATAGTCTTAACATAATTTAATATTAAAACCTTCAAAAATAAACACACACATAATCCTCAACCTGGTACTGCGGTCTAGAATAAAAAATTTAACATAATTCTTAAATAGTCATACATAATAAGATAGATGTGCTGCCCGAAGAAAGATCGTGGGCTACAACAGACTTCTAGTTACCTGAAAAATTGAAGGAGTCAAACCTCCCATAGTGAATTAATTATATGCAATGCATGAGTAATTTAACATTTATGTCACACACAATAATAATAATAACAATATATAATATATAATATAAGTGATCACACAATATGCTTTTCATAAAATTGTCTTATAAATAAATAGATAGGTGGTTTAATATGTGTGTTGGACCCTAAACCTCAATACCCAATCTAATAATCCACCAATAATCACCATATCACTTTTATCCAATAACTGGGGGACCGAGAATAACTCAACCGACCACACGCCCAGTTAGCTGGAGGACCGAGAATAACTCAACCGATTCCGTACCCAGCCTCACTTAAATCCAAAATCCACATATCATATAGCCCGAGAATATCTCAACCGAGCTTATCCATATATCACAACATTCACAATACTAGTATCATCAATATCCAATAACCCGATAGTACCTGTGCGCACAAGGTCCTGATGCCGCTCACCAGGAAGCATGTCCATAACACGTATTTATCCACAAATAATTACGTATAAATTATTATAAACAATAAAATACTTTTATAAGTAAAAATAATACTTTACTTGAAATATCATGAAATCATTTATTATGAATGCAAATGCTAAATTAAAAATGCATAACATATAATTAACTCACAAATTGCTCCTAGCCGACTGTCCTAATTTTCAGGTACTGCTGCTCCTCCTACCAGTTGAGTATCTAAAAGAGATAATATTATTTTTAGAATTTATATATGTTTAGGGAAATATTAAAATTTATTTTGTCTCGTTTTACAGACTGTCTACCGAAAATTCGGCAGAGTCTCCCCTATAAAACGAACACCCTCCTAGTAATAACTAGGGTCAACCCTGCAATAAAATACACTTCTATATTCAAAAATATCCAAAGTCCAAACCGGGACTCCATAAACTGCAATTTATCAACCCGGTTGGACATCAATCATCCGATAGTTCCATAACTGTCAGTAATTCAAATACTTTACTCCCAAAATTACTCATCATCAAACAACATATAAGCATATATACTTATAATTCATTTTCATAATATCTATATCGATCAAATTAACTAACCAATAATCTTAAGAGCATAATTAATTAATTATGCTTAGTCCAATCTCCCTTCAACCTTTATTTTTTTAAAATTATATATTCTGAAATTTATTTAAATAAGGATCCAAAAATTATTTTTAACCCAACTTAATTTATTTTCCATAATTTCACCCTACTATATACTTTCGTAATTTATAGAGACTAAACGGTAAGGAATTTGGCCAAGGTCCAAGAATTAATGTTGCTTCAAATAATATTTAGAACATTATGAAGTTAACCAACTATTTTTTTCTAAACTTATTTTGTATGTCACCGGAAAATATCACCGGTGTTCGGGATCCGCCTATCGGAAAAATTAAAGTTGTTTGTTTTGAGAAATTAACTATACCACTTTGTTCCTTATGATTCCAGGAGTCTAGAATCACTATCAAAACACCCAAAATCGACCGGAAAATTAAACTTTGGTTAGATTTCTTACTTTTTCCGGTGTAGCTCCGATTACACCTCAAAACTCCTTGCATGCATCAAAATCTAGTGCACGCATAGGTAAATCGACCCCCTGAGTCCATTTTTGGTGTTAGAATTGCAAAATAATGAACATAGGACCGAGAAATAGAGAGAATATCAAAAGTAGCGAATTTTCTCTCTCTAAACGATTTTTAAAAACTCAAAATCTCATAATAAAACTTACATGCACTTGTAGCTGGAGTTGAGAGCTTCGTTTCGGTATAAAGAACGCCAAAAACGGTGAAGAAATGAGGAAGAACAAGGTTGGAGAAGATTGAGGAATAAAAATCAAGCTTGAATTGAGGAAGAAGATGATCTGCGCAGTCGGCAGATTTTTATTTACCAAATATTGGCCAAATTTTCGTTTTAGTCCTTACATTTATAATATCTTTTAAAAAATTTCTAAAAATAATTATATTTTAACTTTAACTCCTTCTAATTAATTCAATTTAGCAACTAGTTTAAATATATAAATTGGGGTATTACAGTACTTATGTTTGAATTCTGAACTTTTATATGAATTCGTTTGTTTGAATTTTTGAAATTATTTGTATTTTAATATTGTTTAAAAATTTAGGTTTGGGTAAAAATTATGGTTAACCGTTGATTTTTGGTTAACTGGTGAGAATTGGTTAAAAACCGTTAACCGAAAAACCTAACCGAAATTAATGGTTAACCGGTTGTATGGTTAACCGATTGATATGGACCGGTTTCGGTTTGGATGGTTAAAAAACCGTTGATAACTGTTCGGTTAATTTGTTTGCCTAATGCACCGATTAACCAAACCGTGTCCACCCCTAGTTATAGTTATTGTTTTAGTTGATATATTAGTTTAGTAATGTTGGTGCATTGGCTTAAAAAAAGTCATAATAATTAATATTTTCAAAGTTTGGATATTTGATATTTGATGGGTTGGATTGGTTTCAGGGGCGGAGCCAGGACCTAAAGGTCAGAGGGGCTAGACCGTCTACAAAAAAAAATGGGTTAAGGTGTAAAAATACATCTAATATTTTGGGCCAGGAGCAACTTTACCTCTAACCTCTAAAATGGTGCAATTTAACCTCTAACGTCTAAAATGGTGTCATTTTACCCCTAGCGTTGGTCGTAAAGAGCAATTTTATCCCTAACCTTGACAATATTATAAAACACAAATATTTTTGTTCGTTATTCTGCACTAATTGCATATCACTTCGTTCTAAAAAAAGATTTCATGTTTTTTTTATAATTTAATAATAGAATTGGAGATTAATATTTATAAATTTGGTGAATTTTTTTGATTTTTTTTTGTCCAATTGGTACAAAAGACAGTATATTTTATTATTATAATTTTTTTCATATCTCGTAATTTGTTACTGATAAAATGACATACGCGTGAAGTGTAGATGACAAGATTCATGATCGAGAAGACAGTTTGATGAATTATTCTCAAATTGACCCAATTTATAAACATTAGGGATAAAATTGTTATTGGTTTTCAACGTTAGGAGTAAAATTGCACCATTTTAGAAATCTCTAAGAAAAACAACATATTAATAATTTTCAAATAAAATTGTAAATTAAAAATCACTCAAAAGAATCTCTAATTTAGCAATCCCTATTAAAAATCATAAATCTTACTTGGAAATTAGAAGATGAGTGAGAATAAAAAAAATAATTGAGTGAGGGAAATAAGAAAAGTTTAAGAAAATAAGGAGTAATATAGGAATTTTTCCTAAATGTTGGGTATTCTTATTTTCCCGGATGGGAAATAAGAAAGTGGCAGATGGAAAGGGTATTTTTGCCCTTTCCATCTGTTATATTTTTTTAAATGAAAACAGCCCAAAACGACGTCGTTTTGGGCTGTTTTTACTTAAAAAAATATAAATGATGGAAAGTGCAAAAATGCCCTTTCCATCTAACACAGAAGAAGACCATTTAGGTCTTCTTTTTCACCCCTTCAGCCGCCATGGCTGGAGGGGCTCTAGCCATGGCGGCTCCGCCACGGAGCCAGGGAGAAAACCCTATCCCTGGGGTTTTTCGGCGAGGCCGGAGGGTCGGCCGACCCTCCCCGCCCCCTCTGGCTCCGCCCCTGATTGGTTTTAACAACCAATCCATGAACTATTTATTTTAGTGGGTTGGATTCCAAATATAAAAAAAATTATTCATTGTACACCCTAATAATAGTGTTGAGTTACAAATTTAACCATATGGTTATTGAGGAAAGCAAATTTAGCATTTACGTACAAAAAAAATACAATTTTAAGCTTAAGATTCATCAGACCATACTATTTTAACATCATTAATTGATGATGATTTTTTTTGGAACAAAAAAACCTTATTGGGTGCTCAGAATGTTAGAGATTGAAGGATAGTCATAACATATAATTGCACATGAAACAAAAACTCACCTTTCATTAATGGGACTTGAAATTGGATTGTTTTGTACATAAGAGTTAAATTAATTTTCACCCAATAACCATAGCATAAATTTGTACATAATCTAACAATAATATAGCGATTAATTACTCCGTTCTTTGGAAATTGCCGAAAAGTATGATATTCGATTGGTTCTTCTTGTTGAGACAATAACTAATTATACCTCATATATCTTAAATTTAAATTTGTAAAAACTGAAGTATAAGAGCTGTTTAGGGCCTCTAAAATACTGGAGTCGCCCCTGGTTTCATGTCACCAGAAGGCAGACGCATTTTCGAAAAGGGTTTAGTCTTTCCCATGGTACCTCCAAATTCATTAAACTTGCACGTTGTATACCAAGCACTGGAGTGCCTTAAAATGATAAACGAAGAGGATTGTCACATCGATGGGATTAGCAGTTCAAAAGAAGGCCCAAGTTCCTTTTTAATTACTAGCTTGAGGATGGGCGCCCTATTAGGCCTATAAGGGATAAACACTGAAAAACTTTTATGGCGGCTGTGATCGCTATGGTGGTTGATAACCCCTTCAATAATCATAACTTTAATCACATGTTGTCCAAGTTTATCATTTCCGAGCAAATTAAGCGTCACTGGTCTGTTTTGGAGAATCTTGAATTATGTATGTATTTACCTAGGCTTAGAAGCGTGGAAGGCGACAAAGTACCACATCCCATTATTGTTCGGAGAGGAAGTTAATGGAGGTAAATTGAAGGTTAAATATCATATTAATCTTGTTTTGGAGTTTTTTTTTAGAGTAAATGAAAGTTAATGGATTGAGATTTGGGAGTAACATTTGAATTGAGATTTTTAACTTTCATTTTCATTATTTCTCTTTTCTTTTCCTTTGCATAAACCTCCAAACTCTCAAACATTTGCCTCTTTATCCTTAATTATTAGAATAACAAGTTGTCTTTTTTTTTGAAGCTAAATATCATTAATGAGCCAAAAGACGGCAACAGTTTAACACAGAAAGAGGAAACCTACTAGGGATAATATCAAAGTAACGCTGACTAGCAAATTGAGAGGTCGCTCTAGCAAAAGCATGAGCTAAATTGTTTGCTTGTCTTCTAATGAAACGGATAGTGTAACCGTTTTGAGATGATAAAAGTGTGCGACATTGCCCAATAATATCACCAAGCTCAGACTGATCCAAACTTCCTGAAGTAATAGCTTTAACAGTGGTCAAGGAATCAGATTCAAATAGAATTTTATTGTAACCTGCCTCCATGGTCCATTCGAGTGCATGTAAGACCGCCCAAGATTCCGCCTCCCTAACTTCCATAATTCCTTCCACCAGATTTGTCCGGGCCGAGATAAAAGCACCCTGTGAATCTCTAAGTACTGCACTACCTCCTGTTTTTCTAAGAATTGTAAATATGCTTGCATCTGTGCAACAGGAAACAACATCAATCGGTGGTCGGTGCCATAATTTCTGACAGACATCCTCTCTAGGTATCGCGGAAGGAATTATACTTCGCTCCCTAGCTGTTTTCCAGTCTGCTAAATAACGCATGCTCCTCAAAACGACTCCAACAGCGGTTGTGGATTTTGATTCCAAAAGTAGTCATTCCTCGCCTCCCACCATGACCATAGCAGCATCATAAAAATCTCAGAATTCCTTGCACCAGCTAATCTGCAAAAATAGAAAAAGAAGCCAACAAAGTTATCTGCATCAAGGCTTGATTGTTCAATTAAATTAGCAAGGCCCGCCTCTCTCCAAACTTCCAAGACTTTTGGACATAGCACAAATAAATGCCAATTATCTTTGATGTGATTCCTAGGTTATTGGGTTACTAACCACATTAGTAACTAATATGCTATTCATATTAATCTCAACCATATTGTCCATTAGTTTATGATAACATGAGTTTGCTCATCCAATTATCATAATCTAATTTAAGTATTACCCCATATTCATGAAAGGACGATTTTTGATAATTCAGGTGTTACCATAAGACCCCGAGCTTGAGTTTGCTTAACAACCCAAAGGCCCCCAGTACTGCCGGCTGAATTATAATATTAGGGAGGGGCAACCGATTTTAATAACTTGCTTATTTACTTAACTTTTAATTAGTGAGGGATTTTTATTTTAAGTCTCATAATCTAACTTAGCCTTGATTTGCTTTAGCATACATCAGACACATACATTGGTATTATGGACATATTATCTAAATTATTTCGTCGAGCCAGAGACGGAATAAAAGGCCAAACCTAGGGAAATACTAACTATTACATATTTCTGGCGCCTTGAAATTACATATTAATTTCTATACTACTAAAGAAAACTTCAATTAATTTTGAAGGGAATTAGATGAGAGGAGAAATTACAATAGATAGTAGATAGGCAGGACTCGCAGACCCTATTTCAAAAATACCAAAAGACTAAATAGAGGATCCAAATATGTCCATAACTCCAAACATACATAGACTCAATTAAATAAATTTAATTGGTTGATTATATAATATACTTATGTAATATTTAGGTTAATCACATTAACACATCAAATTAACTTTCATCCAATTTTAATTCTATTAGTTTCGTATCTTATATATTAACCTTTTAGATTAATATAACTATACAAAACTATATTCATGCATATCCCAATTATTTTGATTTTAATTCATTTAATACTTTTGATTTAAACTTTTAAATAAAATTTTCATTCGATAATCAAAACAGAAAACTATTAATTTCTGAAACATATAGTGCCCGCTATCCTCACTTCCTTTAAAAACAAAGTAAATTTACTTTGTTTTAATAACGAATAGTATTGCGACATGTGTCAAATTAATTTAAAATAAATTAAATTATATTAAAAGTTGACCTGCTATTACAGGTTACCACTAAATAGGGAAAATTAAAGTTACATAAGGTAGAATATAATTCTATCCACCAAACTAGTTTACGAAAATTGACACTACTTTACGGAAAATCTAAAAAACCTTTACAAATTTCCGTAACATTTCTATAATTTTCCGTAAACTAATTATTTTTTGTTAAATTATTAATAAAAAAATAATTTTAATTATATCCACCAAACCACTTTACGAAAATTAACACTACTTTACGGAAAATCTAAAAAACCTTTACAAATTTCCGTAACATTTCTATAATTTTCCGTAAATTAATTATTTTTTGTTAAATTATTAATAAAAAAATAATTTTAATTCTATCCACCAAACCACTTTACGAAAATTAACACTACTTTACGGAAAATCTAAAAAACCTTACAAATTTCCGTAACATTTCTATAATTTTCTGTAAATTAATTATTTTTTGTTAAATTATTAATAAAAAAAATAATTTTAATTATATCCACCAAACCACTTTACAAAAATTAACACTACTTCACAGAAAATCTAAAAAACCTTTACAAATTTTCGTAACATTTCTATAATTTTCTGTAAATTAATTATTTTTTGTAACATTTCTATAATTTTCTATCCACCAAACCACTTTATGGAAAATCTATAAAACCTTTACAAATTTCCGTAACATTTGTATAATTCTACGGAAATTAATTATTTTTGGTAAATTATTAATAAAAAATAATTTAAATTCTATCCACCAAACAACTTTACGTAAATTGACACTACTTTACGGAAAATCTATAAAACATTTACAAATTTCCGTAACATTTGTATAATTCTACGGAAATTAATTATTTTTGATAAATTATTAATAAAAAAAATAATTTTAATTCTATCCACCAAACCACTTTACGAAAATTGACATTACTTTACGAAAAGTCTATAAAACCTTTACAAATTTCCGTAACATTTCTACAATTTTACGTAAATTAATTATTTTTTGTTAAATTATTAATAAAAAAATAATTTTAATTCTATCCACCAAATCACTTTACGTAAATTGACACTACTTTACCGAAAATCTATAAAAATTTTACAAATTTTCTTAATATTTGTATAATTTTACGTAAAATAATTATTTTTGGTAAATTATTAATAAAAAGTAATTTTAATTCTATCCACCAAACCATTTACGTAAATTGACTCTAATTTACGGAAAATCTATAAAACCTTTACAAATTTCTATAACATTTCTATAATTTTACGTAAATTAATTATTTTTTGTTAAATTATTAATAAAAAATAATTTTAATTCTATCCACCAAACCACTTTATGAAAATTGACACTACTTTACAGAAAATCTATAAAACCTTTACAAATTTCTGTAACATTAGTACAATTTTACGTAAAGCAATTATTTTTCCGTAAAATATTAATAAAAATAATTTTAATTCTATCCACTAAACTATTTTAAGTAGTTGCAATACTTGGCGTAAAATCCATAAAATCTTTACAAATTTCCATAACATTTGAACAAGTTTACGTAAATTAATTTTTCAGGAGTTTTTTTGCGCTTTAGTTAATGTATCAGTAGATTAGTTAGATGTAGCAACCGATATTTTGAAATCTTTTATTTCTGATGTAATATTATGTTGAATGTTTTTTAGGGTTTAGGAGTTATTTGTTCTAAATAAGCAACTTGAGGAGTTATTTATTCCACTTGAGCAATTTCATAAGTTATTTGTTTAAAATAGGATTAAGGTGCAAAAATACTCCAAACATTTTGGGTCAGGATCAATTTTACCCGTAACGTCTAAAAGGGTGAAATTTTACCCTTAACGTTGGAAGCGAGGAGCAATTTTACCCCTAACATTGATAAATTGGTTCAATTTGAGAAATAATTGATCAAACTGTCTTCTCGGTCATGAATTTTGTCATTTATATTTCACATGCGCATCATTTTATCAGTAACAGATCGCAAGCATATATTGGGATGTGAAAAAAAAATAAAAAAATATACTGTCTTTTTGTACGAACTAGACAAAAAAAATCAAAAAAATCACCGAATTTATAAATATTAATCTCCAATTCTATTATTAAATTATAAAAAATATGAAATCTCTTTTTTAAAAACGAATTGTTATACAATTGGTGCAGAATAAGAAACAAAAATATATGTGTTTTATAATAGTGTCTGAAATTAATCCAATTTATTAACGTTAGGGGTAAAATTGCTCCTGGCTTCTAACGTTAGGGGTAAAATTGCACCATTTTAGACGTTAGGGGTAAAATTGCTCCTAATCTAAAAAGTTAGGGGTATTTTTGCACCTTAACCCTTTAAAATAAGCAAGGTGGGGGATAAATTATCACAAATCTAAATTCGGGGGTCAGTTACGTAAAATTATAAAAATGTTACGGAAATTTGTAAATGTTTTATAGATTTTCCGTAAAGTATTGTCAATTTACGTAAAGTTGTTTGGTGGATAGAATTAAAATTATTTTTTATTAATAATTTACCAAAAAATAATTAATTTACGTAAAATTATAAAAATGTTACGGAAATTTGTAAAGGTTTTATAGATTTTTCGTAAAGTAGTGTCAATTTACGTAAATGGTTTGGTGGATAGAATTAAAATTATTTTTTATTAATAATTTACCAAAAATAATTATTTTACGTAAAATTATACAAATATTACGGAAATTTGTAAATGTTTTATATATTTTCGGTAAAGTAGTGTCAATTTACGTAAAGTGGTTTGGTGGATATAATTAATTTTTTTAATAATTTAACAAAAAATAATTAATTTACGTAAAATTATACAAATGTTATGGAAATTTGTGAAGGTTTTATAGATTTTCCGTAAGGTAGTGTTAATTTTCGTAAAGTGGTTTGGTGGATTGAATTAAAATTATTTTTTTATTAATAATTTAACAAAAAATAATTAATTTACGTAAAATTATAGAAATGTTACGGAAATTTATAAAGGTTTTTTAGATTTTCCGTAAAGTAGTGTCAATTTTCGTAAAGTTGTTTGGTGGATAGAATTAAAATTATTTTTTATTAATAATTTAACAAAAAATAATTAATTTACATAAAATTATAGAAATGTTACGAAAATTTGTAAATGTTTTATAGATTTTTCGTAAAGTAGTGACAATTTACGTAAAGTTGTTTGGTGAATAGAATTAAAATTATTTTTTATTAATAATTTATCAAAAATAATTAATTTTCGTAGAATTATACAAATGTTACGGAAATTTGTAAAGATTTTATAGATTTTCCGTAAAATAGTGTCAATTTTCGTAAAGTGGTTTGGTGGATAGAATTAAAATTAGTTTTTATTAATAATTTATCAAAAACAATTAATTTCCGTAGAATTATACAAATGTTACGGAAATTTGTAAAGGTTTTATAGATTTTTCGTAAAGTAGTGTTAATTTTCGTAAAGTGGTTTGGTGGATATAATTAAAATTATCTTTTTATTACTAATTTAACAAAAAATAATTAATTTACGGAAAATTATAGAAATGTTACGGAAATTTATAAAGGTTTTTTAGGTTTTCCGTAAAGTAGTGTTAATTTTTGTAAAGTGATTTGATGGATATAATTAAAATTATTTTTTATTAATAATTTAACAAAAAATAATTAATTTACAGAAAATTATAGAAATATTACGAAAATTTGTAAAGGTTTTATAAATTTTCCATAAAGTAGTGTCAATTTTCGTAAAATGGTTTGGTGGATAGAATTAAAATTATTTTTTTATTAATAATTTAACAAAAAATAATTAATTTACATAAAATTGTAGAAATGTTACGGAAATTTGTAAAGGTTTTATAGATTTTTCATAAAGTAATGTCAATTTTCGTAAAGTGGTTTGGTGGATAGAATTAAAATTATTTTTTTATTAATAATTGAACAAAAAATAATTAATTTACATAAAATTATAGAAATGTTACGGAAATTTGTAAATGTTTTATAGATTTTCCGTAAAGTAGTGTCAATTTACGTAAAGTTGTTTGGTGAATAGAATTAAAATTATTTTTTATTAATAATTTACCAAAAATAATTAATTTCCGTAGAATTAAACAAATGTTACGGAAATTTGTAAAGGTTTTATAGATTTTCCATAAAGTAGTGTTAATTTTCGTAAAGTGGTTTGGTGGATAGAATTAAAATTATTTTTTTATTGATAATTTAACAAAAAATAATTAATTTACGGAAAATTATAGAAATATTACGGAAATTTGTAAAGGTTTTTTAGATTTTCCGTAAAGTAGTGTTAATTTTCGTAAAGTGGTTTGGTGGATATAATTAAAATTATTTTTTTATTAATAATTTAACAAAAAAATAATTAATTTACGAAAAATTATAGAAATGTTACGGAAATTTGTAAAGATTTTTTAGATTTTCCGTAAAGTAATGTCAATTTCCGTAAAATAGTTTGGTGGATAGAATTATATTCTACTTTGTGTAACTTTAATTTTCCCTATTTAGTGGTAACCTGTAATAGCAGGTCAACTTTTAATATAATTTAATTTATTTTAAATTAATTTGACACATGTCGTAATACTATTCGTTATTGAAACAAAGTAAATTTACTTTGTTTTTAAAGGAAGTGAGGATAGCGGGACGGGCCCGAAGCCATGGCTACTGCCGTTTGGCAGCAGCCAGCGTCTGGCCCATCGTTGCCTTGCGGCAGCGGCGGTCAGACGCAACCCGGTTGCTGCCTCACGGAACGGTTGTTCGGGTCGCGCGGTGCGACCCGAACTGCTGTTCATCATTTTTTTAAAGTGTATGTGTGTTTTAAAACAGTTTTAAAACGATTTTCAGAAAATAAGGAAAAAACTTATTAAAGATTTTTTCCGTTTTATCTTTAGAATAATAAAACTATTTTTTTTTATCAATCTAACTATAAAACTAATAGATTTTGTTATAATGATTATCAACCAAAATAATCAGAAACATATGCAGAATCTATTTTAATTAACAATTAATTAAAACTTATTTATTTTTAGAATTAATTAATCAAAATCAGTTTCGTTAATTAACCTAACTATAAATATTCATTCAATCTGATTGAAAAACTTCTAAATTTTCATATATGAAATAACGGATTTAACACAGGCTCTGATATCACTGAAGGAAAATAGGCTAACGTTTGGCAGCAGAAATATAAATTTTTTAACCCATTTCCATTAACCCAAGATCCGTTAATCGTTATTTCATATAAAGAGGGATAGAAGGAAATACCTTTTGGAGTTCTATCTACCGTTGCAATCGTAGTGCCCACAACTCGTACTCCGAGTTTCCGAGCACAAAACAAAACACAATTCAAAATCAAGTTAGAACTCAACCGTGTAAAACAACCAAAGTAGATTGTCTCTAATTAATCAACACAAGATCAAGGAAAAAGAGAAAAAGATGAAATCAATTGAATCGGTAGGAAGCGGTGGATTATTTCATCCTCAACAAGGGGTGTCGAAATTCTCTCTCCCAGGATTGTCTGTGTTGGTTGAAATTTACCAATAGGGGGGTTATAAATACTCTCTTGTATCTAAACCCTAGTTAGATAGAATTAGGTTACTGAATAAGAATTTAATTCGGAATATAATTCTTATTTATTATTTACAATTATATCTTAAATATAAAGATAATAATAATAACCTTATAGGGATTGTGAAAAACCTAAAATCGCAACCTAGGTTGCCTGCGCTGCCGCCTCCTTGCCTCATCTTCGCTGCCAGCGTCTCTGTTTCATCTTCCCCGTGGATCTGATGGTCTTGTAAGGGTTCCGCCGCTGCTTGCTTGGTTTCCGCCGTCGACCACCGCTGTTCTCTGCCTTGCCGTTCTCTGCCTTCATTCTTGCCGGCGATCTGATGATTTCCCCTGTTTCCGCCGCCGCTGCCTTCATGCTCGCCGGTGATCTGATGTTCTTTTCTCCTGGCTCGATCTCTTGTTAGCTTGACGCTGTGTTTCATCTTCTTGGTTCACGTGACGCCGATCTAAAATAAAATGCTCCTGTTGAGAGCCTACTCCATTTGAGAGTTTCATTGAATTATCCTTGTCTACTCCTATTGAGAGAGTTTGGTTTATGTTGGTTGGTGTCTTTTAGATTGTGTGTGTGATGGTTTTATCTAGCTGGCGTTTTGTTTGATTGGGAGTTCGTTGGATTTGTGATATACTGTTGTTTTTCTGTTCTTTTTTATATCTGAAATTTCAATTTACAAGAAGGCAATGGAAGATAAATTCCACCAACTGAAGATTGTTGACGATGGGTTTGAGTTCGAGGTGACTGATACCGGAGGAGAAAAGATTGATTATAAATGGTGCATGGTTGGATCACTTGTGACGAATAAAAATTTTAATTTTGAAAATTTCAAACATCGAATGGCTAGTATATGGAGACCGGGGAAGGGTTTAACGATTTCTGAGATTGGGGGAAATTTGATTTTATTTAGGTTTTTATCATCCGTATGATCTGAAATGGGTAAATGAAAATGGTCCTTGGATTTTTGATAATCAATTGTTGATTTTGTATACACTGAAAGAGGGAGAAGATCCATCTGAGGCTTAGTTGACACATACAAACTTCTGGATACAGATTCATGGTCTTACACAGAATCTGTTTACTGAGACAGTGGCACAGGCATTGGGAAATTTCATTGGGTCTTATGTGTCTATGGACTCAAAAGGGAAATGGATAAATGAGCAAAGCTATCTCCGTATGCGAGTTAGCGTGGATATCAGACAACCATTGCAAAGAGGAAAAAAAGTAAGAAGGGCTAGAGGGGATTGGTTGAACTGTGTCTTTAAATATGAAAAATAGCCAACTATATGTTTTATATGTGGGCTAATTGGACATTTGGATAGACATTGTGAGATCTTTTTTCGTAGTAAGGAAGAGGATTTAGTAAGGGCTTGGGATGCTTCTATAAAGGCTCCCTTGCGTCGTACTAGTGTTATGGGAGGAGAAAGATGGCTGAAGGAAGAGGCTAGGCCCGATGGAAATATGGTATATGGCCTAAACAAAAATGCGGGTAGTAGTACAGCGGGACAACTGAAGGAACCAACTCCTAGACATAATCTACGACATCTATCAAAGAACTTTGGAGTAGGCTTTTATGATCAGCAGGATGTGGAAACCCATCCAGTTAATCTCTTGCCATCAGAAACTGGATTAGAAGTAGTAGAGGAAAGGAAAAGGCGAATGGGAGAACTTGTTGCATTTCAACCAAAACCAATTGAGACTATACAAGAGGTAACCATTCAAACCATGGAAGTTGATGATCTATCCCTACACCAGGAAAACGATAATGATAATAAAGCTTGTGAGCAAGAACAGAGAAACCCGAAAGTTCAAAACAAAGTTAAACAACAAACAAGAAAGGCAGGCCAAATGGTTTACCCAGAGCAATGAAAATTTTTAGTTGGAACTGCCAAGGTCTAGGCAACATTAGGGCAGTTCCCATTCTATGTGAGCTCATCAAAGCTCATAGGCCTGATATTATTTTCTTGTATGAAACTCTGGTTTGTCAATCTCGCATTGAAGCTATCAAGGTACGCATTGGTTTTGAAAGTTGTTTTGTTGTTGATAGGATTGGAAGGGGTGGAGGTATATGTGCTTTTTGGAGGAAGGCCAGTATGTGCTCCTTAAGGTCATTTTCATCAAATCACATTGATTTGACTGTAAATGACCCTAGGGATGGAGATTGGCGCCTCACTGGTTTCTATGGGTATCTGAAAAGAGCTAGACGAAGGACTTCTTGGGATTTACTAAGGAGCCTTGCTGCCGCCTCTTCTCTCCCATGGTCTATTTTGGGAGATTTTAATGATCTACTTGTTCACAGTGATAAAAAAGGAATAAATGAGCACCCTGAGTGGTATTATAAGGGATTTAGAGATACACTGATTGATTGTGGTCTCACTAATATTCCGTTACAAGGGTATCTGTATACATGGGTACGGCACAAAGGTAAACCAAATGAAGTTCAAGAGAAGCTAGATCAAAGCCTTTGTACAGAAGCATGGGGGAGGCGTTTTCCTGGCAATTTTTGTATTAATTCTATTGCTCCCACTTCAGATCATTCTCCAATAATCTTGCATACGTCAACCGATTCAATTGGTCCGAGGCAAAAACAGTTCAGATTCGAGCAACGATGGCTAAGGGATGAAGAGGTTTGGAATGTGATTAAGGAGGCATGGGGATCTGATAGGCGAATAGTACTGAGTTCGCGGTTAGCACATGTGGCAGATGTTCTTATGAGATGGAGCAGAAGGAGTGATGTCAATTTTCGTCAGAAAATTCAACAATTAAAAGAAAAGTTAATACAACTACGTGAACTGGGAGGTTCAAATAATAGTGATGAGTATGAGTCGACCCGAGCTGAGTATGTGAGAATTATGGTTGAAGAGGAAGACCACTGGAAACAGAGAGCAAAAGTCTTATGGCTTCAGGAGGGAGATCTAAATACTCGTTTTTATCACTCTTTCGCTAATGGAAGGCGGAAGCAAAACTGCTTAACAGGGCTCAGAAATAATGCAGGAGAATGGGTTGATGATAAGGATGGGATGGGGTAGATCGCAATACAATATTTTGAATCGGTTTTCTCTGACAGTAATAGTGAATGGAGTGAAGTGGTAGATTTAATGCAACCACGCATTACTGATCGGGACAATCAGCAATTACTGCGACCACTTACAAAACATGAGTTGAAGAGAGCTTTATTTGATATGCATCCTGATAAGGCTCTAGGACCCGATGGATTTAATCCAGGATTTTATCAAAAAATTTGGGACATAATTGGAGATGATATCTTTACTGCTGGGTCAACATGGTTCGATCAAGGTATGTTCCCCTCTGAGCTTAATAATACTATCATTACTCTTATTCCAAAGTGTGAGAATCCTGTTATTATGACTGAACTTCATCCAATAGCACTGTGTAATGTTATACTCAGAATTTTCTCCAAAGTCTTAGCAAATAGATTGAAGATGCTTCTGCCTGGGATTATCTCGGAAAATCAATCTGCTTTTATTAAAGGGAAGTCTATTCATGACAATGTTTTGATCGCATTTGAACTTATTCATAGCATTAACAATAACGTTGCTAAGAAAGTAGGTAATATGGCACTAAAGGTTGATGTGAGTAAAGCATATGACAGGGTGGATTGGAATTATCTAAGAGAAGTGATGCTAAAGTTGGGTTTTGCAGATAAATGGGTGAACTTGATAATGCATTGTGTATCTTCTGTGCAATATATGGTTAGAGTAAATGATCAGTTGGTTGGTCCTATTTGCCCGAAAAGAGGACTCCGCTAAGGTGATCCACTATCACAATATTTATTTTTGCTTTGTGTTGAAGGGTTGACATCATTATTGGTGGCAGCTGAGAATAGGGGGTTATTGCATGGATGTCGAGTTAAGCGAGGGGCGCCTGCGATTTCACATTTGCTCTTTGCTGATGATGCATTTTTATTTTGCCAGGCTACCTTATCTGAAATTAGAGTGTTAAAAAAATTACTCAGATCATATGAATTAGCTTCGGGACAAGCTATAGACTGTCAAAAATATGGAATCATGTTCAGTAGAAATGTGGCAAATGACCTGGCTATGGGAATTTCAAGCATTTTGGGAATTAGTAGTCCGTTGAATACAGGAAGGTATTTGGGCCTTCCATCATTGGTGGGCAGAACGAAGCGAGCAATCTTTGCACACTTCAGAGACAGATTATGGCAGCGACTACAGCACTGGAGAGGGAAAGGAATATCAAAAGCTGGTAAGGCTACACTTATTCGAGCAGCAGGACAAGCTATCCCAATCTATTTCATGAGTGTATTCTTGCTTCCTATATCGACGACTGAGGAATTACAACGAATGCTAAATTCGTTTTGGTGGGGTAATAAAAAGTCAGGTGAGAGAGGACTGAATTGGATGGCATGGGACAGATTATGTGCTCCAAAATTGATGGGAGGACTGAGTTTCCAAAATTTCACAGCCTTTAATCTTACTATGTTGGGAAAACAGGGATGGCGGTTATTAACCAATCCATCTTCGCTTGTTAGTAAAGTTTTCAAAGCTAAATATTATCCAAAAGGGGATTTTATGGGAGCCTCATTGGGGCATTCACCAAGTTTTATATGGCGAAGTATATGGAGTTCTCAACTAATCATTAGAGAAGGAATCAGATGGAAAATTGGAAACGGTCAATCAATAAATGTGTGGAGTGAGAGATGGTTGCGTAATGAGGAGGATGGCTATATACGAACCCCTATAGTGGATGGGCTGGAGTATTTGAAAGTTAGTGATTTGTTTATCCATAATTCCAGAGATTGGGATGAAGAGTTATTAGAGGAAGTTTTCGAGCATAGAGATATTACAGAAATTCATAAACTGTCCGTTGGTACTTTGAGTAGTGAGGATCGGTTAATATGGAAATTCCATTCTACGGGACGTTACACAGTCAAAAGTGCTTACAGGTTGGCTACAACTTTGGAAGCAGGTGAAAGATTTCATGTTCAGGGAGCTTGGAAAAAATTGTGGTATGCTGAAATTCCACAAAAGGTCCGACATTTTGGTTGGCAACTAGCACGAAATTGTCTCCCAACGCGTGTGAATCTTCTATTTCGTGGGTTACAGGTATTTAGTACTTGTGTGATATGTAACGAACCTTGGGAGGATGGATGGAATCTTTTTATTGAATGTGCAAGAGCTATAAGAGTATGGCAGAAGGCAGGGATGCTGGAACGAATTAATGCGGAGGCAACAGTGGCTGAGAATCTGACATCATGGTTTCATAATATGATTAGAGCAGCACCAGAACAAATTGTGAAAACATTTTTGATGCACCTCTGGAGTTTATGGCAGGCTAGGAATACCCGTCTTTGGCAGTATGAGATTCGCACAACAGATCAGATAGTGGCTCAAGCTTGCACAGTACTTAATGATTGGTCAGAAGCAAATGCCTTGAGGAATCGGACTGGTACAGGAGAACAACGGATTGGAAATACAGTAGCAGGAAATAATTCATTCGCTACTTGCACGGCTTGGCACCCGCCATCGGAAGGATTTCTCTCGTGTTGTGTTGATGTCGCATGCTTTAACGCTGATGGTCGTGCAGGGATGAGAGCAGCAGTAAGAGATACAAATGGACAGTTTGTAATTGGAAGATGTGCGGGTTTGTTATGTTGTCCAACAACTCGAGAATGTGAGGCTGAAGCACTATTACAGGCTATGCAATGGCTAGAAGCTGTTGGAAGAAGGAATGTGGTTTTCGAATCTGATGCTAAACAAGTGATTGATGCAATAAACTCTAGTTATGTTGATGATTCCGAATTTGGGGATAGAATTATTCAAATACGATCGATTCTAACATCAAATGACTCTTACTCGGTCAAATGGATACGGCGGCAAGAGAATGGGGTGGCACATGTGTTAGCACAGTCTTCTCGTTTATCCACTTGCCCTTCTTTTTTTAATTTATTACCGAGTTATGTTTCTGTTTCATTGTTACAATTTTGCCATGATTTGGCTCATTAATGCATTGTTTTTTTATTCAAAAAAATAATAATAACCTTATAGGATAATAATAATAGGAGCAATTTAATCTCATTACACTTCCTAACTTGTTTATCCTTTAATTAATTTAATTCAAAATTATAATCGAATTAGAATTGTTTAAAAATCAAATTAATTATTTATGTATTTTACTACATAAAATCGCCCCTCCCTCATTTACTGGGCCTTAGTGGACTCAGTTGGGCTTCCATCAATTAATTACCATCTGTTTCTCTTTTGGGCTCCAAGTCTTATGTGTGACCCATTAGGTTCTTATTGCTTCTAGCCCTATGCAACTATTAAATTAATTTTCTCAGAATTATATTTAATCTTTGCATAACGGAATGAGTGCGCGAAATGTGATTAGCAAATCTGAAACATTCCCCCAGAGCTATAAGAAGACATGTTGATTCTGTCGTTGACCTTTCCGTATTAGTTACAGTATAATTCGATCATTTATCAACTACATCCTTGAAATGAATCTTATGACTATGGATAATTTCAAGTCACATATAGCGAGACGTTCGTTTTACTTGTACAGGCCGAGTCAACTCCAATTAGATAGGTTAAGTGAAATCTGTATTTCAAGTCTTAAGCTATCACCTTGCAAGGATTTAGAGTCAAGTCTCCCACAAGCGATCCTTGGACGTATCTCCCATTTATCGGGAGTGACAAATGCTCAATCCAATGTATAACTATCCTGCAATTACTTCCTATGACACCCAACATTTGCCGTTCACACCCCAGAGTCATCTCTGTTATGGATCGTGTTACAACAGGATCAAAGCATCATATTCCGTAATCCAGAATCATTAATTAACATTCCTTTGAGTCTTAGGATTACTTATACCTATTAATACCAATGAGATGAACAGGTGACAAGGATGAATCTACCCATCTTGTTATCTCAAGTCGGGTCCCCAATCCTAATGAACTCCCTTTCATTGGATCCATGCAACTGTCCAGATTATCTGTATATCTGAAGCTTGTGAGATCAGCTCTCTGTCTTGACAGAAGACATTGTTACATGCAAGTCTCAACAGTGATATGTCAATCCTAAACATATTACTTGACTTGGGGTGGTTTTAAGTTTATTAGTTTATTATAAAGTTTCGTCTCACTTCATGCTTGTATGAACACTTTATAATCACTTTAAACAAACTTAGGGATTTCCTTTTATTAGACTTATTTAGTTCTTTAAAAGAGGTTGCCTTTATATAGTTATGAAACCATATCTTATTAAAACAAATGACATAAATAACACTTCATTTATATTTAGTTCATATCCTAGAACAATTGTCTATAGGACACTAAACCCCAACATACTCCCACTTGGACTAAAGCCAATTGTTTCTACAACTTATCCCAGTAGAAGTTAGATGACGATCATGTACTTTCTGGGCTAAGGGCTTTGTCAACGTATCTGCAACGTTGTCCTCAGTAGGTACTCTTTCTATTCTCATATCTCCTCTTGCCACAATCTCTCTTACAATGTGGTATCGCTTTAGGTAGTGCTTGGATGCATTATGAGACCGTGGTTCCTTTGCTTGTGCAATGGCTCCATTGTTATCACAGTACAGTGTAATGGGATTTACAATATCAGGCACCACACCAAGTTCAGTAATGAACTTCTTAATCCAAAACGCTTCCTTTGCTGCTTCTGCAGCAGCGATGTACTCTGACTCGGTCGTAGAGAAAGCTACACTTCCCTGCTTGGAACTCTTCCAACTGACCGCGCCCCCATTCAAGATAAACAAGTATCCCGATTGGGATCTAAAATCGTTCTCATCTGTGAGATGAATGGCGTCTGAAAATCCTTCTATTTTCAGATCCCCTTCTCCGTACACTAGGAACATGTCTTTAGTCCTTCTCAAGTACTTAAGAATGTTCTTGACGACATTCCAATGCTCGTCTCCCGAATTACCTTGATAATGACTCGTTATACTTAACGCGAATGCTACGTCAGGTCTAGTGCATAGCATAGCATATATAATCGAACCGATTGCGCTGGCGTACGGGATTACAGCCATGCGTTTCTTATCATCTTCGGTTTTAGGACATTGATGATTGCTTAACTTTACTCCATGTACCATGGGTAAGTTACCTCGTTTCGATTCAAGCATGCTAAACCGCTTTAGCACCTTTTCAATGTATGTAGCCTGTGAAAGACCAAGCAGTCTTCTTGATCTATCTCTGTAAATCTTTATACCAAGTATATAAGCTGCTTCACCAAGGTCTTTCATGAAGAAGTTACATGATAACCATACTTTCACCGACTGTAGCAGAGCTATATCATTTCCCTTTAATAATATATCGTCCATATATAATATTAGAAATGCAACTGAGCTCCCACTTGCTTTCTTGTAAATGCAAGCTTCTTCGCAATTTTGTTCGAAACCAAATTGTTTTATGGTTTCGTCAAAACGCTTGTTCCAGCTTCTAGATGCTTGCTTGAGTCCATAAATGGATCTCTGTAGTTTGCAAGCCTTGTTTGCATCCTTTGATATGAAACCTTCAGGCTGCATCATATATACATCCTCAAGCAGGCTTCCATTTAGGAAAGCTGTTTTCACATCCATTTGCCAAATCTCGTAATCGTAGTGAGCGGCAATAGCGAACATTATTCTGATTGATTTGGACATAGCCACAAGAGAGAAAGTTTCGTCATAATCAATTCCTTGTTTCTGACGATATCCTTTCGCTAATAACCTAGCTTTGTAGGTGCTAACCTTTCCATCCATGTTAGTCTTCTTTTTGAAGATCCACCTGCACCCAATGGGTTTTATCCCTTTGGGTGGATCAACCAAAGTCCACACTTGGTTGGTGTACATGGAATCCATTTCAGAATCCATGGCCTCGAGCCATGCTTTAGAATCTGGACTGGTAAGAGCCTCTTCGTAGTTTTCGGGTTCGTCGTCTAACACGGAAACCTCATCATCATCTCCCACTATAAAACCATATCTAATTGGGAGTTCACGAACTCTTTGTGATTGACGAATGGGTGGCACTTGAGTCTCATCTAATGGGACTGCTTCGGGTTCCTCAACCGCCTTTGTTGTTTCAGTCGGTGTTTCTTTTTCTTGAACTTCATCAAGTTCAATCATGCTTCCCTTTTCTGTTTCTTCGAGAAACTCTTTCTCCAAGAAGGTTGCGTGCTTGGATACTATTACTTTCTGATCATCTGGATGATAGAAGTAATATCCCACAATTTCCTTAGGGTATCCAATGAAGAAACACTTATCAGATTTAGAATCTAGTTTGTCTGACGCTATGCGTTTGACAAATGCTGAACAACCCCATACTCTCATGAAAGAGAATGTGGGTTTCCTACCAACGAACAATTCATATGGTGTGGAACTAGCGGATTTAGTTGGTACTCGATTTAGGGTGAAGAGGGCAGTTTCTAAGACATAGCCCTAGAATGTCTTTGGAAGTAATGTTATGCTCATCAAAGATCGTACCATATCTAGTAAGGTACAGTTCCTCCTTTCAGATACACCATTGTGTTGTGGTGTATGGGAGGTGTCCATTGTGAGCATATCCCACATTCAGTTAGATAATTCAGAAAATCATCTGAAAGATATTCGCCACCTCGATCAGATCGAAGTATCTTTATTTTCTTTCCTAATTGATTTTCTACTTCATTCTTGAAGCATTTGAATTTCTCAAAAGCTTTGGACTTGTGCTTCATTAAGTAAACATAACCATATCTGGTATGGTCGTCTATGAAGCTTATGAAGTATCTGAATCCTCCTCTTGCTTGGACTGACATAGGACCACATACATCTGAATGTATTTATCCTAGAGTGTCTGATACACGCTCACCTTTATTGCTAAAGGGTGTCTTTGTCATTTTACCTTTTAAACATGCTTCGCATGTCTCCAATGATTCAGAATCAATTGAATCTATAAGCCCATATTGATGTAGCTTAAGCATGCGTCTTTTGTTTATATGGCCTAAACGACAATGCCACAAGTAAGTTGAATTATCTAGCTTATGTCTTTTGGTATCAATTGCGAATACAGAAATTTTGTCATCTAGCACATAAATCCCATTTTGTGATACTCCTGAAAATAGAAAATCCCATCTCTATAAAACTCGCAACGTTTGTCTTTTATTGAAATATGAAAACCGTCGTCAACAAGACGGCTAATAGAAATAATGTTTCTAGACATTTCTGGAACATACAAACAGTTCCCTAATTCTATTACAAGCCCAGAGGGCAAACTTAAAGCATAATCTCCAAGAGCGAGGGCGGTGACTCTTGCTCCATTTCCTACTCGCAAGTTTATGCTTCCTTTCTTCAATTCCTTAGTCCGATTTAGTTCCTGCATATTTGTACAAATATGAGATCCACATCCGGTATCAAGTACCCAAGATTCAAACTGTGAAATTGTATTTATTTCAATATAAAACATACCAGATGTTGAAGAACCGTCTTTTCCCTTCTTGAGGGAGGCTAGGTACTCCTTGCAGTTCTTTCTCCAATGCCCGTCTTTACCACAGAAGTGGCATTCTCCTTTGGGCTTCTTCACTTCCTTTCCCTTAGCTCTAGTGGGCATGGCCCTCTTGCCTTTCTTGGGATGTTTAGGATTGGGAAAATTCCCCTTCCTCTTCTTTGATCCCTCTATGACAAGAGCCGGTATTGCCTTGTCTTTCTTCATATTGGGCTCAACTGACTTGAGCATATTTGCAAGCTCTTCAAGAGAGGTTTGCAAGTCATTCATCTGGTAGTTCATGATGAACTATGAATAACTCTCTGGGAGGGATTGAAGAACTAAGTCTATGCTTAGTTCGTTATCCATCGCGAATCCAATACTAGAAAGCTTGGTAATATAGCCAATCATCTTGACACAATGTGTCATCACAGATGTGCCCTCTTGCATCCTGCAATGATATAGCAATTTTGATATCTCGTAGCGTTCGCACCTGGTCTGTTTCCCAAACAATTCCTTTAGGTGCATGATGACGGAATAGGCATCCATTTCCTCGTGTTGCCTTTGTAATTCCGGTGTCATCGATGCAAGTATGATGCATCCCGCATGATCGTCATCAGCCTTGTGCTTCTGGTAAGCATCAATTTCTTCGATGGGAGCATCATCAGCTGGGAAAGGTGTGTTGAAACACCTTTCTACAAGATTTTGATTTGACAAAATCATCCATGATTAAGAGACAATTAAATTTAAGTGCTTTATTTTAATTGTACTAATCCGTTTGTTCAATGTTGAGTATAAATATAAATATAAATAGATATAAAAGTAAAACATGACAAAGTCAGCATGAGATGACAGAACAAGCTAAGTGGAATAAAACTCAGTATAGAAGTCTCATGATCAAGCTGAGTGGAAACAAACCCAGCATCAAAAGATTGAGGCTTAAAATCCAACAGAGCTTAGTGAGATAGAACTCAGCATGAGAAGCCGTCTTAACAACTGTCTTACGAAGATGAGCGAACTAAAACATAACTCAGCATAGAAGTTGCCAAAGACAATGAACAAAGCTGAGTGAATCTTCAGGACATCATAAAAGAGTCGTTCACTAGAAGACTGATTGCCATCCCTCTGCGCCAATAATTGATTCCTTGGAATAACGCAAATGACACATTCCGAGATGTATGGGTCAATGGATTATTGGTAAAGGACAACTGGCACAAAAAGACAAGTCTGCAAGATAATGACAAACCTGGCATCTGAAGAAATCAGAGGAAAAGGATTGGCCTGAGAATTCTGAAGCTGACCAGAGGCTGTCTCCTAAAATAGATGTTTTAACATTAACGGCTACATCATTTCAAAATGATCCGATTCCAGATTTTCTCCTATATAAGGACAATCAAAATCCTTAGATCATTGCCGATTGACAAAAACAAAAAGTACAAGAGAGAAAGGATACAAAAGCACTTAGATACAAAAAGAGATCTTACACCCATCTTCCATTCTTTGTGTAAATGCTAGAGTGATTACTTGTAATCTTCTAAAGTGTTCTTTAGTTGAAAAGGAACAAGTGTTTCTCAATTGTAACGTTGAGAGCGTTGTGCTGAGTGTTTGGTTGTAAACATTCAGTGGTAGAAAAATCTAGGTGCTGGGTTATAGCACTTAGTAGGAGTTGAGTAGACGGATAGAGGAAGGTACTCTTGCATATTCAACTGCCTTGTAATCGATTTGTGCGCTACCTTTAAAGAGCTCAGTATTGAATTCTAAAAGCCCGAAGGACTCTGGGGACTGGACGTAGGCGGAGAGGCCGAACCAGGATAAGTGATACTGAGTAATCTCTAACCCTCTCTCAATATATATTTGCATGTGTTGTGTGAGAAGTTTACTCAGTATATAAAATTGTCTAAAGTTGACCCTGAGTAATTTCAAGTGCTGAGTTAGAAGTTGACCTCCAAGAGTGTCAATATCTAACTTACAAGTAAAACTGCCTTAGTCAATATCCGGTCAAAGCTGTCTTGTAACATATCTGGCCAAGCTGACCAAAAGCTGAGTTGACAAACTCATCAAATAACTAAGTCAGCACATTAATTAAACGAAAAAAGTTATATTAGTTCCTAACCCCCCTTGGAACTAATCACATGGGACCAACAAGTGGTATCAGAGCCTAAGCTCACTGCTCAAAGATATAACTATCTTGAGCGGATCCCCATAAATGGCTGAGAACAGCACTCATTTCCTTCCAGGGAACCAGACAACACAGATACTCCCTGAGGGATTATCAATCACTAGACCTCCCCTATTCTTTGGATCTAATTATACATTCTGGAAGAATAGGATGAAAAACTTTATTCAAGCCACAAACATGAGTGCATGGCTTGCAATTGTTCAAGGTCCACATGTGCCATATAAAATTGTTAACAATGAGAAAATTGTTAAAAGCGAAGCTGAGTGGACAGAGGATGACCTCAGAAAATTACAAAATAATGCTTCGGCTATAAATATGCTTCATTGTGCTTTAGATGCTGCAGAATACAATAAGATTTCAGGATGTGAGTCAGCACATGATATTTGGAAGAAGTTGGAAGTGACTTATGAAGGCACAAGTAAGGTTAAGGAGTCCAAAGTCAATCAGCATATGAGACTCTACGAGCTGTTCGAGATGAATGAGAACGAAGACATCTCAGAAATGAACTCAAGATTCACCAACATCATAAATGAGCTCAAAAGACTTGGAAAGAACTTCACTGAAGAGGAACAGGTGAAGAAAATCCTGAGAAGTCTACCTAAGAGCTGGCAAGCAAAGAAAACAGCTGTAGAAGAAGCTCAGGACTTGACTACCTGCAAATATGATGAGCTGATCGGATCCTTGCTGACCTATGAAATCTCTATGAAAAACTTTGAAGCTAAAGAAAAGTCCGAAGATAAGAAACAGAAATCACTAGTGATGAAAGCTGACTCCACAGAAGCTGAGTCAATTGATGATGAGGAAATGGCTATGTTTACTAGAAAGATGAAGAAGTTGTTCATAAGAAATGATAGAAACAGCAAACGGCCATACAAGAGAGGTGATAGGTACAAAGTTGAGTCCAGTGACAAATATAAGAAGGACAACTCAAAGTCTGTCACATGTTTTGAGTGCCACCAAACTGGGCACATCAAGTCAAGCTGCCCAAACCTAAAAAGGGAAACAAGAAGGCAATGGTAGCAACATGGAGTGACAGTGATGAGTCAACATCATCCGAAGCTGATGCAAATGAAATGGCAAACATATGCTTCATGGCCGATGATGCTGATCACTCTCAATCTGAGCAAGCTGACCTCTCTGATGAAACTGACCAGGAGGAACACAACAATGAGGTAACATCCCTACTTTTGCTTAGAAACGAAATGGTAAATGCCTTGAGTGATTTATATACACTAACTAAAAAGTGTAACAAGAAAATCAAATCACTCAGCAGGCGGTGTGACGAGATTGAAGAGGTCAAGTTGAGTGACCTCAGATATCTCCTCTAAGACAATGCAAACTTACATAGCAACATTCAAATAATGCATAAGTTTGTCACGGAGGTTCAATCTGAGTCAAAGAAACTTATAAAGGACGTTACAACCCTATAGAGTCAAGTAAAAGGCTCAAATAAACATAAATCCCATGCTGAGTAGTCAAGTACTAGTCAGCATAAACAGTTCACCCAGTGTGACTATTGCGGGAAAAGGGGACACACAAAAGATGTGTGTTGGTTCAACAAGCGGATTGTCCAAAGTGACTTCTGCGGAAGAAAAGGACATACCACTAAGGTATGTTGGCATGCTCAACATAACAATGTTGACCACACTCAGCATCACCCTCAAAGAGTAAGTTATTGTGACTTCTATGGTAAAAATGGCCACACTATAAAAGTATGTCGTCACAAACTGAAATATGAATTTGCACCTGTTTATACTAACAAGAAAGGACCCAAAAAGAATTGGGTACCTAAAGATGAATAGTTTAAAATGCAGGTCAGCTTGACATGCGTGGAGAAGTCAAAACTTTGGTACATAGACAGCGCATGCTCAAGACACATGACAGGTGATGAAACACAATTCATCACACTAGAGCTTAAACGAGGAGGAAGTGTAAGCTTCGGAGACAATAAGAAGGGTAAGATAGTCGGCTCAGGTACTATCGGAGGTAACCCAACTATTGAGTCTGTCACCTTAGTCAAAGGTCTCAGATACAATCTACTGAGTGTAGCTCAGCTTTGCAAAAGTGGTAGAAAGGTTGTATTTGATAATACCAAGTGTCAAATACTCGAGGGAAATACAAATGAATTAATTTTAACTGCCCCTCGTGTAGAAAATGTGTACATGCTAAATTTAGAAAAACAGTTTTCCAAAAACATATGCTTGGTGTCTAAAGAGGATAACTCCTGGCTATGGCATAGAAGACTTGGGCATGTCAGCATGGACCTTCTTGCCAAATTAGCTAGAAAGCAATTAGTTGAGGGATTACCCAAATTAAAATTTGAAAAAGATCAACTGTGTAAAGCTTGTCAGCAAGGCAAACAAACTAAAAAGTCATTTCATAGTAAAAATATTGTCTCAACCAAGAGACCACTGGAATTACTACACTTGGATCTTTTCGGACCTACCCAGCCACTCAGTTTGGGAGGTAAGAAATTTTCCTTAGTCATTGTAGATGATTTCTCTAGGTATACTTGGATCATCCTGCTGAGTAGCAAAGATGAAACATTTGAGATGTTCACCACACTAATTAAGAAACTTGAAAATGACAAAGACCTAAAAGTAGCTCACATTAGAAGTGACAATGGTGGAGAATTCAAAAACCAACAGTTTGATGAATTCTGTGAAGCCAGTGGTATTGACCATAATTTCTCAGCTCCTAGAACACCTCAACAAAATGAGGTTGTTGAGAGGAAGAATAGAACTATTGTCGAAATTGCTAGAACCATGCTGAGTGAAAATAAGCTTCCAAAGTACTTCTGGGGTGAAGCTGTCCACACAGCATGCTATATACTGAATAGGGCTCTAGTAAGACCTATACTTAAGAAAACCCCATATGAACTTTGGAAAAGATGAAAGCCCAACATTGGGTACTTTCGTGCCTTTGGGTGTAAATGCTTTATACTCAATACAAAGGACAATCTTGCAAAATTTGATGCTAAAACTGACGAAGCAATCTTCTTAGGGTACTCAACAAACAGTAAAGCATATAGAGTCTATAATAAACGAACTCAGGTTGTAGAAGAGTCTGTCCATGTTGAGTTCGATGAAGCTGACCCTGCAGGAAAGTCAACTCAGCTCACTGAAGATGAACCAAGCTCAGCTTCCGCTGATCAAAATGGAGCCTCTGAATCATCAATACAAGGGCTGACCAAAGGTAAGCAAGAAGTTGAAATTACATTTACTGACCAGTCTAATCCTGTAGAGTTTGTAGAACCACCTATTCCAAACGACTCAACACTACCTAAGGAAATAAAAATCCCAAGAGGACACTCAGAAAAGTCTATTCTTGATGCTGCTGACAACAAGTTGATGACTAGAGATCAGCTTAGGAAGTTCCTCAGCAACGTAGCATTCGTCTCAATGCATGAGCCAAAGAACTTTGCTGATGCTGAGCACGATGAATATTGGATCAATGCTATGCAAGAAGAACTTGATCAATTCACCAGGAATGAGGTATGGGATTTAGTACCTAAACCTAGGAATCAAAAGCCTATAGGAACCAAGTGGGTCTTTAGAAATAAACTAGATGAGCACGGAAACGTAATAAGAAACAAGGCTCGACTTGTAGCCCAAGGCTATAGTCAGCAAGAGGGTATTGACTATGGAGAAACTTTTGCACCAGTTGCTAGGTTGGAAGCAATACGTATATTGTGTGCTTATGCTAGTTTCATGAACTTTAAGTTATACCAAATGGATGTTAAAAGTGCATTTCTTAATGGTTTCATAAACGAAGAGGTATATGTTAATCAACCTCCTGGATTTGAAGATCCAAAATTTCCAAACCACGTTTATAAACTCAAAAAGGCCTTGTACGGCCTAAAGCAAGCTCCAAGAGCTTGGTATGAGAGGTTGACCAACTTCCTGCTGACCAGGAACTATGTCAGGGGAAAAGCTGACACAACCTTGTTTATTAAGAAAAAGGGTAAACATACCCTACTTGCACAAATATATGTAGATGATATAATATTTGGTGCTACTGACGAATCTTTGTGTAAAGAATTTAGCAAACAGATGCAAACTGAGTTCGAGATGTCCATGATGGGTGAACTCAACTTCTTCCTTGGACTTCAAATTAGGCAAGGTAAGAATGGCATCTTCATAAGTCAGTCCAAGTACACCAAAGAAATGTTAAAGAAATTCGAAATGGAAGACTGCAAACCCATATCAACCCCAATGGGTACTGATACTGTCCTATGCAAAGATGAGAAAAGTAAGTCAATAGATAGTAAACTTTATAGAGGTATGATAGGCTCCTTACTTTATCTCACGACTAGTAGACCTGATATACAGTACTCAGTATGTTATTGTGCAAGATATCAAGCTGACCCCAGGGAATCTCACCCAACTGCTGTAAAAAGAATTTTTAGATATTTGCAGAGCTCAGTTGATGCAGGATTATGGTATCCAACTTCAAATGACTTCACACTCATTGGATATACTGATGCTAACTATGGACGAGATAAGCTAGAGTGTAAGAGTACTTCGGGAGGATGTCATTTCCTTGGAAGCTGTCTAGTATCTTGGTTCAGTAAAAAGCAATCATCTGTAGCCCTGTCTACAACTGAAGCTGAGTACGTAGCTGCTGGAAGCTGTGTTGCTCAAGTCCTATGGATAAAGCAACAGCTTGAGGATTATGGAGTAAAAACCGAAACAATAGAGATCAAATGTGACAACAAAAGTGCCATTGATCTGTCCAAGAATCCAATCCAACACAGCAGGATGAAGCATGTCAGCATAAGGCATCACTTCATCAGAGATCACGTACTAAAAGGTGAGATCAAGCTGACCTATGTGCCAACAGATGAACAGCTTGCAGATATCTTCACCAAGCCATTGGCTCGTGAACAATTCAACATACTAAGGGAAGCTATCGGTATGTCTAATCCTCTTCTGTAATTCTATGAGAAAATTTGAACGTTGAGCGATTGCCATGCTGAGTTAATTCAAAATTAGTAAATATACATGTTAAGTGATTATCCTGAGTAGATACACATGCTGAGTAATCACCCTATGCTGAGTAGATACACATGTTGAAGTGATTATCCCATGCTAAGTTACTAAGAGAAGAACTTCATCTACATAGAACTAGGTACTCAGTATCACAAATGCTTCGAATTCTAGCAAAGCTGAGTTAAAACCCACTTGCACCATTAAACGCTAACACGTGTAATAAATAGCACCTAGGATAACTCAAGCAATAATGGGAAAACCCATGCGCCGAATGTGTCATAAATGACAGAATCTCTGTCGATTGAACGTCCCAAGGTGAAACGGCTAGTTCAACGAATAGGATCGATTTCAATCTCTTTAAATAGTGGAAGATTTCCCACTTAACCCTCTTTACGCTTGAATCTTTTGGCATTCGAACCCCACTCTCTCTAAAATTCAAAATTTCTAAGAATCTCTGAGAAAGAAAATGTCGAACCCTCAAAATGTCGCCGGTGGTGATTCCGGCAAACATCACACCGATGATAATCCCAAATCTCCTGTTCTTAACAAAAACCCTCAAAATGACCCAGCAAGCTCCTCGAAACAACAGAAACCCAAGGCTAGAACCATGGTAAAGGTTCACAAGAACGTCAACAATCTCGAAGTCCTAAAATGCTGATGGTTCTCTCCTAGCTTCATCACAGCCGAGAAGCCATTCTGTGAGTGGATTGAGAAAAACAATTGGGCAGGCCTTTTCTCTCTCTCCGGAACTACCTATCCTCGCCTGGTTAGGGAATTTTACTCTGGTCTGGTTGTGGATGAAGACGATGCGGACTACTTGGAAACCCATGTCAAGGGCCACAAGATAACAATCACACCATCCTACTTGGCAACTCTGCTAAATCTGCCAGAAGAAGGGACTGAGTTTAGAACAACAAAGGAAAAGCTTGATCATGTTAAGGGATTCTGCAAACCCAAAAACCATAAAGGAGAGATACCCAGTACCTGTATGGGACAAAACCAGAAGATGGCACACTACATACTGACCAGCTTCATCTTCCCTAAACTCAGCTCAGCCTCGTCAGGCTCCAACTTTGAGCAGTGCTTTATATGGCACATGCTGACCTACAGCCCCTTCAATATGCCCGTGTTTCTGGTTGGTGCACTTCAATGTGGAGGTAAGAAACTTAGACTAGGTTCTCTAATCACCAAAATCTTTGAAGATCACAAAATAGAGACAATCACTGAGACTAAGAGTTTGGGAACATAAATAACCGCGGCTCTGCTATTTGGGTTATTATTCAACCAACCTTTGAAGGGAATTGAAGGTTCTGAGGCAGATGAGGAAGAAAACGATGATGAACAAGGAGTCGAAGCTGAGCAAGAAGTAGAAGCTGAGCAACAAGCAGATGCTGAGCCAGAAGTTGAACCTAAGAAAGGGAAGGAAGTCCCTGCTGAGTCACCAAAGGCAAAGAAGAAGAGGAAAGCACTTGAAACGTGCACAAAGGACATCTCTGCCGTCCCAAAGAAGAAGCGGGCCATGGCTAAGGGCAAAAACGTTGATACTGACCAACCTCAGGTTACACCTAGGTCAACAGAGAAAAGAAAAGGGCAAGCTGAGCCCGAAGAAGAAAGTGATGACACCCCAGAACAACCTCTAAAGAAGAAGCGTCGAAGTTCTGGCTTGAATATTGTAGAAGCTGATCCCATTGATTGGGTTGTGCCACCCAAGTCACACTACGCTCAAGGTCTTGGAATTGACTTGGAGAAAACTCCAGTTGAGCAAACAGAAGAAGAGGAAGAACAGCGACAAAATGTCAATCAGCCTGATGTTGAGGAAGAAGTTCATACTGAGTCAGAAGATGTTGAGCAACATCAAGTGAAAGATACTGAACAAGAAGGAGATGATCAGCAAAAGGAGAAGCTCACACAACATGAAAGTCCAGATGACATTCAAGCTGACCCGTCTCCTCCCAAAGCTAAGTCATTCAAAAGGCTCAAGAAGAAGGCCTTCAAGGGACCAGTTATTGATCTACTTATAGATTCTCCGCCTCTGGACCCAATCACCGATATGTCTGATATTCAGTTTAAATACTTCTCCCACACTGTAGAGTCTCCTCCTAAAGAACCGGCCAAAAATCAAGCCACTGTTACTCATATTGAGGAACAAGCCAAGACTCCAGAGGATCCAAAATCTGCCGAGCAAGAACTCGAAGTCACAGCTACTAAAAAAGGAGCCCAACCCATGAATCCACCTGCTCAATTTCCACCTCATGAAGAACACTCAGCTCTTGGTACTGAATTACCTCAAGGACCAACTGTTGATCACTCAACTCAAGCTGATAAGCAGCCAACTCCACCACCATCCAGCTCAACTTCCATACCTGCTTCTGAGTCAAATCCAGCTGGTCAATTTGCCTATTTTAGTGCAACTCAATCTGGCCGTCGCATCGTAGACACTGCTAAATCCCTTCTCCAGGAGTTCAACACTTCTGATGTTGCTGGGTCTGTTCATCCTGAGTCATCTAACATCTCATCCATCGCTCAACTTCTTAATGAAATCAAGGGGCTCAAGGATCTTATAAGTGTTATGACATCAGTTCAAACACAGCAACCCAAGCAAGACCAAATTGCGAAGCTGACCGAGCTGCTACTTCTCATGGTAAATCACATGGATTCGCTTGAAGGAAAAATCAACACTCTCTCTGTGGTCAATCCAGGATATGTCACTTCAGTTGAGTTATCCCAACACTTTGCTAAGCTGACTGCAGAGCTGACCTATCTACGGTCTACGGGAAATCCTGAATCTGCCACATCTGCCGAGTTACAAGAATGCTTTGCCAAGCTGACTGCAGATCTTACTTGTACACGTGAGTTAGTTTCTTCTTCTTCTCAGTGTACAATTGACCAACTGAGTGAAGCGGTAAGTCTACTCAACGTCAACAAAGCACAGATGGATGTTGATCCCATCACTCATGAAACCCTTCTGAGCTTCTCACAAACCATCCTTCGCTCAGTACGCTACACAAATGCTCAACGGCAATTCTACGACTCAGCTCTGCTCAAGATGTACCATCAATCCTTTGCTCAGCTCACTGCATCCATCACTTGGATCAGCAAATCTCATGAATGTCTCATCAGCATGTTGAGCAGCTCTTTACGGTTCCTCGAACTGTTCAAGATGACAGTGTTCCAGTTATTGATGGCTTAAGTGAGAGTATAAGAAGGTTAAAACGTTATTCAAACACTCTGTCTAGTGCTGCTAGAAATGATACTTTCATTCCTCCTCCTCCCGATGATGGCAAAACGGGGGAGAAAAGTCAAGATGGAACTCAGCACGCCGGTGGTGCATCAGGGAGTAAAGATAAAGGAAAAGGCAAGTCTCAAGCTGATCACCAAGCTCAAGTCAATCCGAAGAAAAATAAGTAGTCTAGTCGAAAGCTTAGAACCTAGCCCATACTTCACTTGTACTTAATATTTATATTTCTTGTTGAGTAAAATTATGATGAGCATCACTTTATCCAACTTGTCTTAATATCCAACTTGTCTTAATACCAATGCTGATCTGTCCAAATTGAACAAACAAATAATAATGAAACATACTCAGTATACATAAAAACAAATCAATCAAACTGAGTACTCAAGCATTTCTGAAAGCTGACCTAGACTCGTCTAAATTAGAACTTTATGCCTAGGACTGAATCTAGTCAGTACAAATATCCTTAATTTGTCTCAATTAAATCTTGGAAGGTTTAGAGGTGAATTAATAGATGCAACCCTTTCGGGGGAGCAATTTCAGAAATATGAAAAATAATTCAATCATGGGGAATTTCAAAACTGAGTTCCATAATCATGTATTTTGCCAACATCAAAATGGGGGAGTTTGTTGAAACACCTTTCCACAAGATTTTGATTTGACAAAATCATCCATGATTAAGAGACAATTAAATTTAAGTGCTTTATTTTAATTGTACTAATCCGTTTGTTCAATGTTGAGTATAAATATAAATAGATATAAAAGTAAAACATGACAAAGTCAGCATGAGATGACAGAACAAGCTAAGCAGAATAAAACTCAGTATAGAAGTCTCATGATCAAGCTGAGTGGAAACGAACCCAGCATCAAAAGATTGAGGCTTAAAATCCAACAGAGCTTAGTGAGATAGAACTCAGCATGAGAAGCCGTCTTAACAACTATCTTACGAAGATGAGCGAACTAAAACATAACTCAGCATAGAAGTTGCCAAAGACAATGAACAAAGCTGAGTGAATCTTCAGGACAGCATAAAAGAGTCGTTCACTAGAAGACAATGGTTGCCATCCCTCTGCGCCAATAATTGATTCCTTGGAATAACGCAAAGGACACATTCTGAGATGTATGGGTCAATGCATTATTGGTAAAGGAAAACTGGCACAAAAAGACAAGTCTGCAAGATAATGACAAACCTGGCATCTGAAGAAATCAGAGGAAAAGGATTGGCCTGAGAATTCTGAAGCTGACCAGAGGTTGTTTCCTAAAAGAGCCGTTTTAACATTAACGGCTACATCATTTCAAAATGATCCGATTCCAGATTTTCTCCTATATAAGGACAATCAAAATCCTTAGATCATTGCCGATTGACAAAAACAAAAAGTATAAGAGAGAAAAGATACAAAAGCACTTAGATACAAAAAGAGATCTTACACCCATCTTCCATTCTTTGTGTAAATGCTAGAGTGATTACTTGTAATCTTCTAAAGTGTTCTTTAGTTGAAAAGGAACAAGTGTTTATCAATTGTAACATTGAGAGCGTTGTGCTGAGTGTTTGGTTGTAAACATTCAGTGGTAGAAAAATCTAGGTGTTGGGTTGTAGCACTTAGTAGGAGTTGAGTAGACGGATAGAGGAAGGTACTCTTGCATATTCAACTGCCTTGTAATTGGTTTGTGCTCTACCTTTAAAGAGCTCAGTATTGAATTCTAAAAGCCCGGAGGACTCTGGGGATTGGACGTAGGCGGAGAGGCCGAACCAGGATAAGTGATACTGAGTAATCTCTAACCCTCTCTCAATATATATATTTGCATGTGTTGTGCGAGAAGTTTACTCAGCATATAAAATTGTCTAAAGTTGACTCTGAGTAATTTCAAGTGCTGAGTTAGAAGCTGACCTCCAAGAGTGTCAATATCTAACTTACAAGTAAAACTGCCTTAGTCAATATCCGGCCAAAGCTGTCTTGTAACATATCTGGCCAAGCTGACCAAAAGCTGAGTTGACAAACTCATCAAATAACTAAGTCAGCACATTAATTAAACGAAAAAAGTTATATTAGTTCCTAACCCCCCCCCCCTTGGAACTAATCACACGGGACCAACAAGGGGGTATCGATGTATCAAGTACATACCCTATCTTATCGAACTTCAAAACGATTTTGAAGTTAAGAAACCAGTCGGTGAAGTTTGAACCGTTCAACTTGTTATCGGTAAGTATATTTTGCAGATTGGTGTTAGTCATGATTTTAAGAGTGTTTTAATTTAAACCCGAGAGTGAGAAAGAGTAAACGTACGTTATTCATTTGCTTTAAAATACATCAATCTAAAATTATAGGTCTTTTAGTTCATTTTAGATTGCTCCCACTATTTTGCCAAATTAATAGCCCTCCATATTAATTCGAAGAATTTCACAAATCCTTTAGTGAGCTAGGATCCTAACTCCTGAGATTGCACCTTGAGTTTGCTCAACAAGCTAGTCTCATTTGTTAGGTAGATTCATGTAATCAATCACATTTTTGATGTGATTCCTAGGTTATTGGGTTACTAACCACATTAGTAACTAATATGCTATTCATATTAATCTCAACCATATTGCCCATTAGTTTATGATAACATGAGTTTGCTCATCCAATTATCATAATCTAATTTAAATATTACCCCATATTCATGAAAGGACGATTTTCGATAATTCAGGTGTTACCATAAGACCTCGAGCTTGAGTTTGCTCAATAACCCAAAGGCCCCCAGTACTGCCGGCTGAATTATAATATTAGGGAGGGGCAACCGATTTTAATAACTTGCTTATTTACTTAACTTTTAATTAGTGAGGGATTTTTATTTTAAGTCTCATAATCTAACTTAGTCTTGATTTGCTTTAGCATACATCAGACACATACATTGGTGTTATGGACATATTATCTAAATTATTCCGTCGAGACGGAATAAAAGGCCAAACCTAGGGAAATACTAACTAATCAGGTATGTGAACACAGTGATCCTGGTCTCCGGAGAGGTACTCTGGATTGCCGATGGCTCGCCCCTGCGTCGGGAAGGGTCCCTGCGGATACTCCGACGAGCAAGATAGTTAGTCGCTCAAGAGAATTTATTGAATGTAATGTGCAAGTGATTGAAAAGATTACCCGCCCCTAGCTTCCAATGTGAGTTGTGTATTTATAGAGGGTGCTTGGGCCCTGGGCCCTTCTGCTTGCTTGGGCCTTCTTGGGCCTCTTGGGCCTTTTACTCGTATCCCAAATCAAGTAGTCCCCCCCCCCCATCGAAGAGCTAAATCGAGTATTTGATGCGAGAAGATAGGGTTGTGCATCCGTTTCCCGTAGGGATACATGGTGTTCAGCCGTAAAGAGGGCTGCTCGAATAAATGTGGGAAAAACCTTTGGGTTTACTGCATGCGTGCCTTATTTATAGCGCCGCATTGATTGCGCATGTGCTTTTAATCACTCGTGCGCCGTAATAATTTATTGCAAAATTACAACTGTGCCGGCGCCTTGTTTCCTCCCCCAACTATAAATATTAGGAGGGATGAGATGAAATCTCTTTACTTCATTTTTCAAACTTGTTTGAGAGAAAAAATTGCTTGCTTTCGTTTGCTGTGTCCCCTCCTACGATTGTGCCGTTCCATACCTAGTTGTTTGCGCGGTAAGCATCCGGCGGTTTATCCGACACCTGTTGTTTCGTCGGGAGTTAACTCGCGTCAGAATTTGTCGTATTTTTGCTGAGGTTAGTCGCATAATCCCTTAGCTTTTTTTTTGCGTTTTTCTTTGCTTTATTTCGACTTCTAGGGAGGGGTATTATGTCAGAGGGTTCTTCACGGGGAGCCCTAAGCAGACTGCCGCCGGTTTCCCCTGGTGACTTCACGCTTCGGGAGTCTTCTCGGACGCGAACTGTATCGTGAAAAAGGCGAGCTGAAAAGGATAGTGGAGATAGCGCAGCGGGTGGTGCGACGAAGAAAAGGAAGAAACTCGTTGATCGCCCGCTGCCTACCGTCGATCGCCCAGTCGGAGGCATTGCCTCCGGCGTTCTAGAGGTGGTGGTGGCCGTGCCGGAGGGTTTGATTACTGTAGAGCGGCCCCTTACCATGATTTACGAGGAAATGCGTGAGAGAGTGTGGACGCGAGCTCCAGGTGCTTCTAGTAGCGAGGGGAAACGGTTTGAGAGAGCCGAGCGTCCTAAGAGGCCGGAGTCCCTTTCGGTCGAAGATGCATACAGTATAATCATCGCAGCAGACCTGTCGGCGATCTCTACAGTGTATCGACTCGGAGAGCCTTATGAATTAGTAGCTTTGGATGAAGAGACCAGAGGCCATCACGCGGGTAGCGCGAATGAGCTCATCATTTACGAAGAGCAATTAGAATCGGGGATGCGACTGCCGCTCCTGCCCTTTTTTATGGAGGTATTGAAGGAATATGATTTGTGTCCTGGGCAAATTCATCCGAATGGCTGGAGAATGATGGTCGCCTTCTATTCGCCGTGTCGTTCTGCCGGGTATCGTGCAACAGGTCTAGTCTTTCATGAGTTTTTTAAACCGAGCAAAGGGCAGCGATCTCAACATGTCACTTTCTCTCATCAGAAATTCAGAGTGATGGGTGGGTTGAAGGATAAACTGTCCGAATACCGCCACCGCTTCTTTTTGGTGAGGAAGCTTGATGGGGATTTTCCCTTTCGGGTTGTGTGGAATGATGACCCCATGGACTCCAGTTGGTGGTTAAAGACCCGACCGAAACTCCCATTCGAGGAGAACTTGGTGACGCATTTGAAAGGTCTGCCGACGGACAAAGATCACAAGCAGGATGTAGATGAGCTGGTTCGTCACTTTCTTGCCGCCGGTTACTACATTTGGAATAAATGGCGGATGGCCAACATCAGAGGATGGTCGGCCGCGGATTTTGAGAAATGGAAACGGGGCTATAAGTTCAAAGCTGGGGAGTTGGCAGAATTGGAGGCAATCTCCGTAAATGTTGCCGTTGTAGGTGAGGGGCTGGGATCGCATTCTTTGTGAATTATGTCGTATAAAATGTGTTGTCCGTTATTCAGAAATCTGACGCTTTTCCCCTTTTTGTGCGTGCAGGTCCAGGAGATCCTCGTGTCAGTATGGATTTTGACCCTAACGAATTTAATGTTGGTTTGGAAACCACTGATGAGGCATTCGGAGGGGCTTCGGGTTCATTGGTTTCATATTCCTCGCTCGAGGATGCGAACCAGGTGGTGCAAAGCATGGGAGGGGTTCTCGATGCGCGGGAAGATGCTGACGGGGTAGTTGATGTCCCGCAAGGGAAGCCTGTGGTTGAACCAGTTGCCCAAGAACCTGAGGGAAGTGTGGAGATGATCGGTCTTGACGAAGAGACAGTTGGCAGTCCGACCCGTGGGGTGCTTGCTCGGAAGAGAAAGAGGGATACGGGGAAAGCCATTGACGAATATGTGGCTGGGGAGAAGTCTTCTGAGGAAGGTGTTGCCGGGGCCAGTGAGGGTGTCAGGAAACCCTGTTCTGATGGCGGGAACGAGCTGTCCGCTGATGTGCCGGATCGGGTAGGGGATCATCCGGAAATGGTCAAGAGGATGGAAATGAAAATTTCCAAGTTCAGGGATTATGTGATGAATTTGTCGATGCACTCTGATATGATGACTTTCGATCTGGCCCGCGCGATGGCCCGTGTGGCCCGGGTTCCCGGCGAGCATCAGCGGATGGAGGGGGCTTCGAAAATGAACTTGGGCCTGGAGACCTTATCGGCCCTTGGTGTGGTGAGTTCTCCTATTCGCATTCTTCAGCCTTGTGTCATCTTTTGCAAGCTTTTTATCTTCTAACTTTTGTTCTCGTTATGCAGTCTATCCAGAATGCAACCCGAGTTTTCGACATGTGCGTTAATGATGAAAAAGCTTTTCGTGATATGGAAGAGGGCTTGCGAAGATCTATTGGTGATCTCGAGGAAGCGAATAAGAAATTGGCGGCTGCACGAGAGCTTTTGGATCATCGCGAGGCTGAGATTACCATTTTGTCGGAGAAGCTGAAAGTAGAGACGGCTGGTCGAGTGGAGCTTTCTCAGCGTTTGAAGCAAGATGTCGAGGAGATTTGTGCATACCGGGTGTTGCTCAGGATGGCAGTCGGGTGGACTCGCCGAGTAGCTGAGATTTTGAAGGAGAGGACGGGATGGGCTGCCGAGCTGACCGAGGAGAACGACTCTCTTAAGCGACAACTGGAAACTGCGTGCAAAGAAGCTGCTGATCTTCGCGCTCTGGCTGGTCAGCGCGAGGAGAAACTCGTAAAACTAGACCGTATGATGCTGATTACCGCAGCTCATGCTGCAGGTTACAACGTTCCCCCGGAGGTGATTTTTTCTCTGAAACATCTATGATAAGGCTGCCCAGGCGAAAGCTGTTGAGTTTTGTAGTCGTTTTAAGAAGTAATAGGCAGTCTGTACCTTGATTTTGCTTTTCCAAGATGTAATGATGATTCGTACAATTTGAATCTTTTTTGTGATATTGTATTGCACCTAATTATGTTCTGCCTGTTGATGTGATTGTGGTGCATTGTGATGTCTTTCATGTCTTTTCCTCGATGTTCTATAAATAGAAGTCGGATTTTTCGGTATTGACTTGCAACTTGTTTTGTTTTTACCACTTTGCTTCCTTCTTGAGATAATTTCTTCGGGAGAATGTCGCTTCGGGACGTCGTCGATCCGGCCCGAGTGTTGGAGGTTCAGAAGGCAATATCGGTGATGCCGCATCCCTATGTTTACTGCCCTCCGTCTGAGGAGAATGATGCGGAGAGGAAGGTGAGGTACTCGTCCCCTGTCTGGATGAACCAGGACTGTATATCGCAAAGGATGAACCGGATCTGTCACCGATTCCTGTGATGTTGTGGTAAGCGCAGTTTCTACCACAGAAAATAAAATTTGGTCTCATGAGGGCATCGGTTATCTCCTCCCTGATGAGACCGTCGCTCCGGTGCTCAACCCGCACCCTTCCTGGATCAAGAGGCTTCTAACCGACGAAATGGAAAGGGTGTTGAACTTGCCCCATGAGGTGGAGTACCGTCGGGTAGGGCGTCATGCTTCGCCAATCGTGGTTTTCCTGGAGTTTACGCGGTAGGGTAGCCTGGGTCCCGTTCCTGCTAATCCTAACCATCACGTGACCCACATGGGCAAAGCCTGTTTGTATCATCGGCAAAATGGTCATAACACCGATGAATGCGTGGACTGGAGAGTGATGCATCAAGATTTGATGGACGAGGAGGAAATCCCGGACCCTGATCGTCCTAAACCTATCTGAATACTTGTGTTTATCCGACTTAGTGTAGCCCTAGTAGCTCATGTAATGGCTCTATGTAGTAGTGCCCAAGGTTTGTGGTGTAAGATCGTTGTCGTTGTAATTTGCCCTTTTATTTCAATGTGTTGTGTGATGACCTGAAATTTGAGTGTTTTATTTTATGCTGAAGCTTGGACTAGGCGCATTCCAACTTGTTTGTATCATGTCGTTCGATATCATCGAAAAGCCGTAAAGGCCTGCACTTAAACGCTTGGTTGGCGGAGAACACGATAAGGTTCTGTTCGCCCGAAATTGTTAACTAAATGATAGATGTAGGAGGCGTTCGATATGATCGAAGAGCCTGATCGCTGAGCATTAGAATGCTTAATTGGCGGAGAACGCGATAGGATTCTGTTCGCCCGAAATCGTTAACTAAATGATAGTTAGACGATGTAGGAGGCGTTCGATATGATCGAAGAGCCTGATCGTTGAGCATTAGAATGCGTAATTGGCGGAGAACGCGATAGGGTTCTGTTCGCCCGAAATTGTTAACTAAATGATAGTTAGACGATGTAGGAGGCGTTCGATATGATCGAAGAGCCTGATCGCTGAGCATTAGAATGCTTAATTGGCGGAGAACGCGATAGGGTTCTGTTCACCCGAAATCGTTAACTAAATGATAGTTAGACGATGTAGGAGGCGTTCGATATGATCGAAGAGCCTGATCGTTGAGCATTAGAATGCGTAATTGGCGGAGAATGCGGTAGGGTTCTGTTCGCCCGAAATCGTTAACTAAATGATAGTTAGACGATGTAGGAGGCGTTCGATATGATCGAAGAGCCTGATCGTTGAGCATTAGAATGCGTAATTGGCGGAGAACGCGGTAGGGTTCTGTTCGCCCGAAATCGTTAACTAAATGATAGTTAGACGATGTACCCAAAATATTGTGAAACATAATTTGTGTATATTATTGATAATATCTTTTTAATGTTTGGACATTCCAGCTATTGTAGTAAGCCACCCCCTCCAGAGAGGCAATTTTATAAGCTCCGTTGTGGAGAACAGTGTCGATTTTGTACGGACCCTCCCATGATTGGCCGAGCTTTCCTTGAGCTAACGGGGATTGCGCAGCTGCGGCGTCTCTGAGCACAAGATCCCCGACCTGAAAAGTGCGGGGGCGAACCCTTCTATCGTGATAGCGCGCGATATTCTGCTTATGGGCCGTGATGTGCAACAGAGCATCAAGGTGCTCTTCTTCGAGTCGGTCGCCGGCTTCCTTGAGCTCTGCATTGTTGTTGATTTCTTCAAAATTGGTCTGTCGGGGGGAGCGAAGAATGACTTCAGATGGTGCCATTGCTTCTGACCCGTAGGCGAGGAAAAAGGGGGTACGACATGTTCCTGTGTACGGGGTGGTGCGGTATGACCATAAGATTGCCGCAATATGATCGGGCCATGCCCTGTCTTGATCGGTTAGCCGTGCTTTGATCCCTCGAAGGAGCGTTCGATTGCTTACTTTCGTGAGGCCGTTGCTCTGAGGGTGAGCTACCGATGTGTATCGGCCTCTGATACCCCAGTCCGCGCAAAAATCACGAAACTGGCTACAGTCGAACTGCTTCCCATTGTCGGTGATGAAGGAATGGGGGACCCCAAAACGGTAAATAATAGCTCTCTTGAGAAAACTGATGACGTTGCCAGCGGTTATCTTGGCGAGGGCTTCAGCTTCGATCCATTTGGTAAAATGATCGACTGCCACCACCACGAAACGCTTTTGTGCTAAAGCCATTGGGAAAGGGCCGAGCAGGTCAACACCCCATACTGCGAATGGCCATGGTGTTATGATACCCTTGAATGGGGCCGTCGGGGCGTGATGGGTATTGGCGTGTAGTTGACATGCCTGACAACTGCGGACCAAGCGCGTTGCATCAGAATCCATGGTCTGCCAGTAGAATCCCTGGAGCCGGGCCTTCTTCGCAATTGTTCGGGCTCCCTGATGCGAGCCGCATACACCTTGGTGAATTTCTTTAAGACAGTGATCTCCCTCTTCCTCAGATATACAACGCAACCAGGGATGCGTGGCTGATTTGCGGTAAAGTAAGCCATCCTGTAATGCATAACGCCAAGAACGCCGGACAACTAGGGATGCCGCTGTCCGATCTGCTGGAAGCGTCCCATCCCGCAGGTACCCGATAATTGGGCTTCTCCATCCTCCCACCGCGGCGTCAGCTGAGTCAATCTGTAGTGAATTCTCAGTGCGAAAAGCTGGGGCGCTTGTAACCTCAATCAAGGTGAGCGGGTCACTAGACTGTTCGCCTGCCGCAAGAGCAGCGATAGCGTCTGCCTCCTCGTTCTCTTCTCGCGGGACTAACACCAGATCCAGGGTTATGCCTCTGTTTTTGAGATCATTGAGTAGGGACGTGGCGAGGGTCAGGTATTGACACATCGTGGGGTCCTTTGCTTGATAAGCTCCGCTGACATGGCTAACGACCAGCTTCGAGTCTGAGCATATTGTCAACCGGCCAGTTACTATTGTTTTTGATAATCGGGGGCGGCGATCAAGGCCTCATATTCGGCCTGATTATTGGTGGTCGGGAAATTCAATCGGACGGCGTAACGTAAGCGGAGATTGTTGGGTCCTTGAATGGCTACACCGGCGCCTGCCCGTCCAGGAGCGCAAGACCCGTCGATGCTCATAATCTAGACATCGCCCGGGCGAGCTGGTGTTGCCGTAAGTTCGGTGGTAGCACGACGGGTAAAATCGACAATGAAACCGGATAAAGCCTGAGCCTTGATCGTCGTTCTGGGCTCAAAACGGACGTCAAACTGGGAGAGACGAACAGACCAATTGGTGATACGCCCGGAAACCTCTGGCCTTTGGACGGCCTTTTTTAGCAGATAGTTCATCCTGACGATGATCGTGTGCGCTTGGAAATATGGTCTCAGACGTTCTGAAGCTTGTGTGATGGCGAAAAGGGCCTTTTCCACCTCGGAGTATCGGATTTCGGCTCCCTTCAGCACTCTGCTCAGGAAATAAATCGGAAAAAGCTCTGTCCCCTCCTCCTGAGTTAGAACGACCCCTATTGTTTCATCCGTGATGGTGAAATATAAGTGAATGTCCCGTTCTGGCTTCAGCACCGAGAGCAGAGGGGGAGTTGCGAGGAAAGTTTTTATGGCGTTGAACGCGGCCTAGCAGTCAGTCGACCACTTAAATGGGTGCTCTTTCTTGATTGCTTTATAGAACGGGAGACATCGCTGAGCCGAGCAGGAGATGAAACATCCCAGAGCGATGATTCTTCCATTGAGCCTTTGCACCCCTTGCAGGTCGCGTGGTGGCACCATTGCTAAAATGGCTTCGATTTTCGCGGGGTTAGGCTCGATGCCTTTTTCCGACACCACGCAACCCAGAAACTTCCCACTGCGAATTCCGAAGAAACATTTTTCCGGGTTCAGCTTGAGGTTATAAGCTCTGAAGATTTTGAATACTTCTGTCAAATCTCGCGAATGGTCGCCCTCTTTGGTGCTTAGGACCACCATGTTGTCGATGTACACCTGTACCGTCTTACCGATGAGATGGGCGCACATCTTATCTACCAAACGCTGGTACGTGGCCCCTGCATTCTTTAACCCGAAAGGCATGACGTTATAGCAATATGTCCCCTCGTGCGTAATGAAGGAGGTCTTTTCGGCATCGGCAGGGTCCAAAGGGATCTGCTGGAAACCGGCGATGGCGTCAAACTGCGACAAGATCTTTCGACCAGCCGTCTGATCTAGGAGTTGATCTATGTTAGGCAGCGGATAAGAATCCTTGGGGCAGGCTTTATTGACATTCGTGAAATCTACACACATACGGTTCTTTCCGCTGGCTTTCTTTACAAGTACAACATTAGAAAGCCAGTCCGGATAGTTGACCTCGCGGATAAATTTTACAGCTAGGAGTTTGTCAATTTCTTCTTTTACTGCCGCCTGCTTGTCTTTCGCATGCACTCTCATCTTCTGCTTCATTGGTTCGATGGAGGGGTCGATATTCAGCTTGTGCATTGCTCTCTCAGGGGCGACCCCCGTGATGTCCTCGGTGCGCCAGGCGAAAACATCTGAATGCTCTTTTAGGACAGTCTTGATTTCCTCGTCCAGCGGGGAAGCGAGCTTCGTTCCCATTTTCACTATCATGCCATCCTCGAGGATACAGTCGTCGACTGGTTCAATGGGCACGGGATTGTAACCCCTCATGTCCATCAGCCCGTCTTCTAAGTAGAGCACTGTTCGAGGTTGAGTTGCCTCCCACTGCAGCTTTTTGGCCAGCATACGGTCACCCTGGACGGTGATCTTTCCACGCGGGGAGGGCAACGTTAAGCATAATTTGGAGATATCCACCGTGGCCCTCAGGGCGGCCAGGAGAGGCCTCCCGATAATGGCATTGTAAGCCAGGGGGATATCGACCACCACCCATTCCGCGGCATTCTCGACCTCTTCTACCTCTTCGGCCAAGATAGTCGGTAGTGTTATAACTCCTTTTACCGGCACTTCGATTTCTGAAAGGCCGACCAGGGGGAAAGTCCCAGCCCGGAGGGCGGTGCGAGTATTCTTCATAGCGCGGAGTGCCACCCAGGTGAGCAGGTTCCCTGAACTTCCGGTGTCGATAAGCACTCAGTGAGTTTTGAAACCTACGATGCTCATGGTGACAACAAGGGCCTCCGAGTGGCTAGTTCGGAGTGGAGGCTGCACTATTAACGTCTGTCCGATCGCCTTTCTCTTTCGGGAGCAGTCGGGCTGTGTGAAAAGTGCCGGTGCTCCCTCCCTTATGACGTGTATCTCTCCATGATACCTTGGCTTCTTCGACTCCTCTGCTCGCCCCGCCTCCTTTTGCTTCGGGCTTTGCTCTCTTTGCCTGCTCGCCTTTGGCGGCGCCCCTTGCTCCGTGATTCGCTCGACCTCTTTCTGTAGTTGATAACAGTTATCCGTGGAATGTCTGGAGGATCTGTGGTACTTGTAGTAGTCCTTTTCTGCTCGGGTTTTGCCCTTATCACCGACCGGAATCTGTTGTGTGAACCGACGAGGCTGATGCTAAGTGGCGTAATGCACCTCCTTGCCCCGGGATCTGTCCCCCCTTCGCTCCGGGTTTGTGCGCTCAGCACGGGCCGGATAGGGCATTGGCGCCTCCCTGCGGACTCGGACCTCCTCACGTGATTCCGGGGCCGCTCTGCTTCTTTCTTGCTTTTGTGTGTCACCATTGGCCTTATCCCTCTCTGTTTCCTCGTATCCGGTGGGTCGGTCACAGTCATCGTATCGGACAAACGTTTGTGTTATGGTCATCAGTTCTTCGAAGGATCTAGGCATCTTTCGGAAACACTTCTGCTTTAGAGGCTCGCAAGTGGTCCCCTTTGCTAAGGCGTCGTGGGCCACCTCCAGGTTGAGGCCTTTGACTTGCGAGGCCATGTGATGAAACGTCGATAGGAAATGGCGCAGAGGCTCGGTTATTCGCTGCTTAAGACCGTTGAGGTCCGAACTGATTTTCCTGACCTTTGCCGCTGCGACAAAACGAGAGAGAAAAAGGTCCTTCAGGAGATCAAACGAATCGATAAACTCCGGGGCAAGTCCCCGATACCATTCCTGCGCGCTGGATGAGAGAGTGGTGGGGAAGACCTTGCACATGATGTCTTCGTTCTTTGAGTATAAATTTATGGTGCTCATGAACGACGCCACATGATCGTTGGGGTCCTCGGTCCCTGAGTATTGGGCCAGTCGAGGAGCTTTCCAGTCACGCGGGAACCTTTTCTCGATTATCCTTTGCACCAGTGGTGTTTTGCTGGACGTGATGCTACCTCCCATTACACCCCCGAGTGCCCTTTTGTCGAGAAAACGCTGAATTTTTAGTTCCAACAATTCTTCGCTATCTGCGGCTGTGGCTCCCGCTCGTCGCTCCTCGCCTTCTCTGGTGATTCCGGCTCCGGCTTCTTTTCCCGCGATGATCGCTGCTTTCGGGCCCTGCTCCGGGAGGGCTCCCTCCCTCTGTAACTCTGCCGCCTCCTTGAGGTATTGCCAAATTTTGGCATTCTCCTCCTGCAAGCTTCTCTGTTGGTCAATGATCTTCATTTGAGCAGCCGTGTGTACGGCCTGCGTAGTTTGAAAACCTTGGATTGCGCTGAGGAGTTGAGTGGCGTTGAAGGCTTCTTCTTCTTCTGGGCCTACCTCCTCTATCAAAGGGCCAAGGTTTCTGGGGGAGATCGGAAGGCTCTGGATCATGCCTCCGGCGTGAGTCGTGGAGGTGGTCGCTCCAGCTTCGGGTATCACCATTGGAGCCGAGTCATTAGGGGTTTGCATCTTGTTTGAAGATCCGAAGTCACTTATAGTCCACGTTCACCGCACCAAATAATCAGGTATGTGAACACAGTGATCCTGGTCTCCGGAGAGGTACTCTGGATTACCGATGGCTCGCCCCTGCGCCGGGAAGGGTCCCTACGGATACTCCGACGAGCAAGATAGTTAGTCGCTCAAGAGAATTTATTGAATGTAATGTGCAAGTGATTGAAAAGATTACCCGCCCCTAGCTTCCAACGTGAGTTGTGTATTTATAGAGGGTGCTTGGGCCCTGGGCCCTTCTGCTTGCTTGGGCCTTCTTGGGCCTCTTGGGCCTTTTACTCGTATCCCGAATCACTAACTATTACATATTTCTCTTTAGGTCCCCCGTCTTCTCCATGGCGCCTTGAAATTACATATTAATTTCTATACTACTAAATAAAACTTCAATTAATTTTGAAGGGAATTAGATGAGAGGAGAAATTACAATAGATAGTAGATAGGCAGGACTCACAGGCCCTATTTCAAAAATACCAAAAGACTAAATAGATGGTCCAAATATGTCCATAACTCCAAACATACATAGACTCAATTAAATAAATTTAATTGGTTGATTACATAATATACTTATGTAATATTTAGGTTAATCACATTAACACATCAAATTAACTTTCATCCAATTTTAATTCTATTAGTTTCGTATCTTATATATTAACCTTTTAGATTAATACAACTATACAAAACTATATTCATGCATATCCCAATTATTTTGATTTTAATTCATTTAATATTTTTGATTTAAACTTTTAAATAAAATTTTCATTCGATAATCAAAACGGAAAATTATTAATTTCTGAAACATATATATATAAATATATTTAAAACTTAATTTTATTTTAAAAACAATTTTTAAAACAAATACCCATCGGGCCAGGCCCGTGACGGGCCCGAAGCCATGGCTACTGCCGTTTGGCAGCAGCCAGCGTCTGGCCCATCGTTGCCTTGCGGCAGCGGTGGCCAGACGCAACCAGGTTGCTGCTGTGAGGCAGCAACCGCGGAACGATTGTTCGGGTCGCGCGGTGCGACCCGAACTGCTGTTCATCAATTTTATATATATGTGCGTGTGTGTGTTTTAAAACGGTTTTAAAACGATTTTCAGAAAATAAGGAAAAAACTTATTAAAGATTTTTTCTGTTTTATCTTTAGAATAATAAAGCTAATTTTTTTTTTATCAATCTAACTATAAAACTAATAGATTTTGTTATAATGATTTTCAACCAAATAATCAGGAACATATGCAGAATCTATTTTAATTAAAACTTATTTATCTTTAGAATTAATTAATCAAAATCAGTTTCGTTAATTAACCTAACTATAAATATTCATTCAATCTGATTGAAAAACTTCTAAATTTTCATATATGAAATAACGGATTTAACGCATGCTCTGATACCACTGAAGGAAAATAGGCTAATGTTTGACAGCGGAAATATAAAAATTTTAACCTATTTCCATTAATCCAAGATCCGTTAATCGTTATTTCATATAAAGAGGGATATAAGGAAATACCTTTTGGAGTTCTATCTACCATTGCAATCGTAGTGCCCACAACTCTTACTCCGAGTTCCCGAGCACAAAACAAAACACAATTCAAAATCAAGTTAGAACTCAACCGTGTAAAACAACCAAAGTAGATTGTCTCTAATTAATCAACACAAGATCAAGGAAAAAGAGAAAAAGATGAAATCAATTGAATCGGTAGGAAGCGGTGGATTATTTCGTCCTCAACAAGGGGTGTCAAAATTCTCTCTCCCGGGATTGTCTGTGTTAGTCGAAATTTACCAATAGGGGGGTTATAAATACTCTCTTGTATCTAAACCCTAGTTAGATAGAATTAGGTTACTGAATAAGAATTTAATTCGGAATATAATTCTTATTTATTATTTACAATTATATCTTAAATATAAAGATAATAATAATAACCTTATAGGATAATAATAATAGGAGCAATTTAATCTCATTAAACTTCCTAATGTTTATCCTTTAATTAATTTAATTCACAATTATAATCTAATTAGAATTGTTTAAAAATCAAATTAATTATTTATGTATTTTACTACATAAAATCTCCCCCCCTCCATTTACTGGGCCATAGTGGACTCAGTTGGGCTTCCATCAATTAATTAACATCTGTTTCTCTTTTGGGCTCCAAGTCTTATGTGTGACCCATTAGGTTCTTATTGCTTCTAGCCGTATGCAACTATTAAATTAATTTTCTCAGAATTATATTTAATCTTTGCATAACGGAATGAGTGCGCGAAATGTGATTAGCAAATCCGAAACATTCCCCCAGAGCTATAAGAAGACATGTTGATTATGTCGTTGACCTTTCCGTATTAGTTACAGTATAATTCGATCATTTATCAACTACATCCTTGAACTGAATCTTATGACTATGGATAATGTCAAGTCACATATAGTGAGATGTTCGTTTTACTTGTACAGGCCGAGTCAACTCCAATTAGATAGGTTAAGTGAAATCTGTATTTCAAGTCTTAAGCTACCACCTTGCAAGGATTTAGAGTCAAGTCTTCCACAAGCGATCCTTGGACGTATCTCCCATTTATCGGGAGTGACAAATGCTCAATCCAATGTATAACTATCCTGTAATTACTTCATGTGACACCCAACGTTTGCCGTTCACACCCCAGAGTCATCTCTGTTATGGATCGTGTTACAACAGGATCAAAGCATCATATTCTGTAATCCAGAATCACTAATTAACATTCCTTTGAGTCTTAGGATTACTTATACCTATTAATACCAATGAGATGAACAGGTGACAAGGATGAATCTACCAATCCTGTTATCTCAAGTCGGGTCCCCAATCCTAATGAACTCCCTTTCATTGGATCCATGCAACTGTCCAGATTATCTGTATATCTGAAGCTTGTGAGATCAGCTCTCTGTCTTGACAGAAGACATTGTTACATGCAAGTCTCAACAGTGATATGTCAATCCTAAACATATTACTTGACTTGGGGTGGTTTTAAGTTTATTAGTTTATTATAAAGTTTCGTCTCACTTCATGCTTGTATGACCACTTTATAATCACTTTAAACAAGACTACTTTATAATCACTTTAAACAAACTTAGGGATTTCCTTTTATTAGATTTATTTAGTTCTTTAAAAGAGGTTGCCTTTATATAGTTATAAAACCATATCTTATTAAAACAAATGACATAAAGAACACTTCATTTATATTTAGTTCATATCCTAGAACAATTGTCTATAGGACACTAAACCCAAACATTTTTTATATTTTTTGGTTCATTAAATCGTAAGATATATTAAGCTTTTAAATTATTATTTTTGTAACATTTAAGTCCATAATTATTAAAAAAATCAATTTAATATAAATTTCAGTTAATAATTGTTATGTCTAAAAGAATAGAATATAATGTAATGTGAGCTACTTTTAGGGAATGGAACTCTTTTATATAGAAATTAAAAGTCTTATTCTATGATTAAACTGACTGTATTCTATGAAAGATTATACCTACACCGTACATATTACGTTTATTGGACCAATATTAATGTGATGCCACGTAACTTAACCAATGAAATAATAACAATATATAATTAATTAATTACCTATTTTATTTAAAATAGGTCAGAAGTTAATATAATATCTACCATTAGACATTAACTATTTGAGAGTAAACTTGACTAAATGGTTTAGGGTTGGATTCATGACAGCCTCATTTATTGATTTAATTGTCGGACATGGTAATATGAATCCGATGTTAATATGAAGTGGACATTTAACTATTAGTTTGAGCTTTTAGTTAAATCGGTTCCATGATATGGTATCAGAGCCTCTTAGACCTAACGTTCGAATTCTGACAACAGTGGCGGACGCATGATTTTCCGAATAGGAGGGGCTAATTTTAGCCCAACATTATATAAAAAAAATCATGTATAAAAATTAAAATCAAACTACATAAAATTTTAAAATTTTATTGATAAATGTTAAAAAGTACTTATTACATATATTATCTTACCAATAAATGTACGTACCGATAGGTGGTAAACTTAATGCTGGAAATCAGGAATTTTGGAAATGTTGTAAAATAGTTTTATCTCAAAGAACCTAATAAAGCCCGATGATATTCCCGCTGATCCAAAATGCCCGATCTGCCATTATGAGCTGGAAGACTAGAACCATGCCTTTCTTACTTGCCCGGCAGTAACAGAAATATGGAGATTGGCTGAACTTCCGTTTCGCTGGGATCGAATCCGTTCAACGGACTGTCGAAACTGGTTTGCTACTTGTTGGGAGAAGTCTGGAGATGAACATAGCAGCTGGGGGATGATAATCCTCTGGTGGATTTGGTATCGTCGAAATTTGGTAGTGCACGAAGGAATTTTCATCAACAATGCTTCTGTTTTAACTAAGGCCCGAAATTTCCTGAATGAGTTGAAAAATATAGATGCTAATCCGTCCCCGTCTCACCATAATTTACCTCTTGATACTTACAAGGTTTGGTGTCCTCCTCCCGAAGGCGTTACTAAAATCAATTGTGATGCCGCATGGGGGGATAATGGCCTTTCCACAAGTATTGGGGTGGTTGCGCGTGATAAGGACGGACGTGTTCTGTATTCAGCTGGGATTCCTGCACCACCATGTATTTCAGTGGAAGCAGCGGAGCTAGCTGCAATTTGGGAAGGGCTGAAGTTAGCAAGGGACAGACAATTGACGCACATTAGCGTGGAATCAGACGCCAAAACAGTAATTTCCACACTAGCAGGAGGAGCGATCCCGTTATCCTCTTTGCACTTCTTATATTTAGGCCCTGTTTGTTTGGAGAAAAATATTTTGCAGGAAAATATTTTCTCAATTTTTCACTGTTTGTTTGGGCAGAAAAATAAGTCAAAAGAAAATAAGTGGTAAGTCAATGAAAAATGAAGGAAGAAATAAGGGAAAATGTTTTACCCTTTTCAAAAGTGTAAAACATTTTCCCCAAGACATACGCGTTCAGAGAAAAATGGAAAAAACGTTGAAAAATGTAAAAATACGAAACACGAAAAACATGAATAACGTGAAAATGTTACAAAACACGAGAATGTGAAAAAAAACCCGCAAAAAAACATGAAAAAGTGAACAAATACGAAAAACACAAAAACACACAAAACAAACAAAACAAACACTTGAAAAAGCACAAGAGATGAACAATGCGAAAAAGTGACAAAACACGAAATATACAAAAATGTGAAAAATACAAAAAACACGAAAACGTGAAAAAATACAAAAAATACGAAAACGTGAAAAAATACGAAAAACACGAAAACGCGAAAAATGCTAAAACACAAAAACGTGACAATATGTGAAAAACACGAAAAATGCTAAAACACAAAAACGTGACAATATGTGAAAAACACGAAAAATGCAAATAAAACACGAAAACGTGAAAAATACAAAAAACATGAAAAAAGCGTGAATAACACGAAAAAGTAACAAAATGTGAAAAATAAAAAATGCGAAAAAAAGAAAGCATGAAAAAGGGAAAAACCAAAAAACTAAACACGAAACAATGAAGAAAAAATGCAAAAAAAAAAAAAACACTAACATTAATTTTTTTCACATTTTTTGTGTTTTTCCACTTTCTTTTTCCTAAGGAATTTGTATTCCATTCTTTGCTACTCTATTCCTTTGGAATAACAATTCAATTTCATTCCATTCCGCAAACCAAACGACACCTTACAGTTTATCTGTGTTTTCGGTGCTTAATTTGTGCTTAATACATGTGAATCTATTTTTTTGTGTTTTATATATACAATTGAAAATAAAAAAAATACAGAAAATCTATATTTAGTGGTTGGAAAATATTTTCCAGTGTTGTAGCCAAACACCGGAAAATATTTTCCAGTGTTATTGCCAAACACAGGAAAATATTTTATTTTCCTGCATAATATTTTCTATGCATAAAATTTTCAGAACACAATATTTTTCCCCCAAACAAACAGGGCCTTAGATGTTTTAGATTTAGCTGCTTCTTTTCCTGTTTGCAATTTTCTTTTCATTGGACGGGACGGGAACAATGTGGCTCACGGCCTAGCTAAGTGGGCACAGGGGTCCCTTCTGCAATAATCACCATAGGTGACGTCCCGAGTCATATTAGGCAATTTCTGTGTACAGACTTATCTATTCAGTAATCTATGCTATTTTCCCTCAAAAAAAAAAAAAAAAAACCTAATAAAAAACAAGTTAAAGAACCTACCATAAAAAATCTCTTAATTAAATCTTCAAATTAGAACCCCCAAATCAAAATCTCTTAATTAAATTTTCAAATTAAAACCCTTAAGTCAAAGCCCCTTATTTAAACCCCCAAATTAGAACCCATAAATAAATAAAAAAAACTCTTAATTAAACCCCTAAATCAAACCCCTAAAATCAAATTAAGGTAAGTAACTCACAATCTAATCAAAACTCCTAAATTAAATCTCCAAATTAGAACTCCAAATCAAAACCCCTTAATTATAAAGTTAATACAACCTAAATTAAAATCTCTAAATTAGTTCAACCCAAAATCTAAATAAAGTAAACCTAATTTATTTAAAACCTAAATTAATAAAGATAAATGAGATAAAGAGAGAAGAAAAAATTATTGATTGATGGTGTTAGAAGATTGAGAAGAAAAAATATAAAAAATAGTGACTAAAAATATATTTTTCAAAGAAAAATGAAAGGGACGGGCAGAAGCAATTATTGTCCATTTATTTTTGGGTCAAATACATGAATATCATAATTAATACAAAATTACAACTAAGGCATATCACCAATTTTAATTCTTAATATGTCATTATTCTCTATATATTATGATTTTACATCATAAAAAAAAAAAAAAGGGCGGCCCGGTCGCATTACGCGTCCCCGCTGAGCGAGGGTCCGGGGAGGGGTCCCACCACAAGGGTGTATTGGGGGCAAGCCTTCCCTTGCCAATGCCGCCCCTAAGACTCGAACCCGTGACCTCTGGTCACACGGCAACAACGTTTTACCGTTGCGCCAAGGCTCATCATAATTTAAAAAAATTAGACTCCAATTCATAAATCATAAACCCTAAAAAATGTATTCTAGACTTCTAATTTATAAATTCTAATCCTTAAAATATATTAAAAGTACTGATTTTACTATTTTGACATAAGCCAAAATTATGACTTGACATAGTTGTAAATAGTTTTTAAAATATAAATTTTTGTATAATTTTCCCTTTATTTTTTCAATTTAACCCTTTTACCTAAAGGGCCAAATTAAGTGCCCAGCCCAATGGGCTGGGCACAAACCCTAATCTCATTTCCTTCTCTGTCCGGAAGGAGAAGGAGGCTGCAAAAAAAAGAAAAGAAAAGGAGGGCTAATTTTCCCGACCTATATATCTTTGGAAGGTAGCGCCGGGGTTGACGCCCCCAGGCGCGGGCTGCGTCCGTCACTGTCTGACAGTCTCAATAATTTATGAAATTAAAATGAGTTTTTATTTAAATCGGTTCCATGACATATCTGTTGTATCTAGTCGTTTTCATTATATGGTATCAGATTCTAACCTTTTGAATTGTATTATGCATTCCGTTAGAGATTAATATTAAATCTAAAACACACGTGACATTATATTATTAGTCGAACACGGATCCAGCCATGCACTCTATCTAAACCGGATTTATAAATATCCAGTTTCACCATCAGTAATGTATTACTCCTAGAAATTGTCTTGTAGTGGATCGATGGTGATGGCATTTGAATTTTCATGTGGTGGAAATTGGATTGGTTACATAAGCATTGATGATGGGGGCAGTTAGCCAAAAGAAGCTAAACTGAACTCCCCTTTTACCACTTCATGTGTCCCTCTCGACACCAACCCATTCTTATTTTGAAACCACTAAAGTGGCCTGTAATGATTCTGAGGTTTATGATTTTATAAGTGTACAACGTTAAGTCCTTCAATACCATTCCTTTTACTTAACCTATCCAATAAAAGGCGGTCCGGTGCACTAAGCGTCTCTGCTGAGCGAAGGTTCAGGGAGGGGTCCCACCAAAAGGGTGTAATGGGAGCAAGCTTTCCCTTGCCAATTTATTTGACAAGAAGCCGCTCTTAAGACTCGAACCCGTGAACTTTTGATCACACGACAACAACGTTTACCGTTGCGTCAAGGCTCGCCCTCACTTAACATATTTAATAATTAAATTAAATTAAAATTCGAAATACAGTTAAGGAGCCGAGTTGTTAGTTGGCCACCCTTTTACATTTATTGGCGGGAGATAAAATAAAACAAGTACTCATATATTCCACGGACTCTTTGTGAAATAGTAGTTTCATTTTCTAAAATCAGATGAATGAGACTTCGCCTGCTGCCTTGGATCAGAAAATGGATCAGCCGAGGAAAAAGCCAAGTGTTTCCTTTTTTGGACTCTTTTTTGCTGCAGATAAATTAGATTATCTACTTATGTTTTTAGGAAGTTTTGGTGCATGCTTACATGGTGCTGCTCTTCCTGTTTTCTTTATTTTTTTTGGTCATATGATTGATTCTCTTGGAAAATTAGCTCACAATCCTCACAAAATGTCTTCACAGGTCTCCCAGGTATCACAAACTTCGATCATAAAACGTTTCGGGTCACATTTCGGGTCAAATATGGTCATAAAACTATTGATTCCAATATAAAGATTTTATATTTTCTTGCAGCAAGCCTTGCATTTAGTGTATTTGGGGCTAGTCATTTTTGCGTCCGCATGGGCAGGTGTGTTTCTGGAACCTAAGAAACTTGAGCTATTTTGACACGAGTCAAGTCGTGTCAAGCAATTATAAAATGTGTTGTCGTGTTAGAAATTGATTGCGTTATTTTTTTTAAGGTGTTGCATTTTGGATGCAAACGGGCGAGAGACAGACAGCTCGTTTGCGTCTCAAGTACCTCGAGGCTATTTTGAGAAAGGATATGAACTTTTTCGACACGGAAGCCGCAGATTCCAACATCATATATCACATTTCTAGTGATGCAATATTGGTGCAAGATGCAATAGGTGACAAGGTATCTTGCACGGACATTCCTCTTTAATAGCTATGTTACAAAAGCTATATTTTAGAAGTAACATTTCTGGTGTCTGTTTCCGTGTTATGCTGATGCAGACAGGGCATACGATGCGTTATCTTTCGCAATTTGTAGTTGGATTTGGCATTGGTTTTGCATCAGTTTGGCAATTAACACTTGTTACATTGGGTGTGGTTCCATTAATAGCTATTGCTGGAGGAGCTTATACTATAATTATGTCTACATTATCAGAAAAAGGTGAGGCTGCTTATGCTGAAGCAGGAAAACTTGCAGAAGAGGTATAAAATTTACTTCCTAATTCAAAAAGATTGATAGTAATTAAATTGAACTGCTTACAATTTTACTTCTTCTTTCCCTTCTGTCATGATGAATTAGGTAATTTCGCAAATTCGGACCGTATACTCATTTGTAGGGGAGGACAAAGCAATTGAATCATACTCAAAGTCCCTCAAAAATGCACTTAAATTGGGGAAGAAAAGTGGTGCTGCCAAAGGAATTGGTGTGGGATTTACTTATGGGCTATTGTTTTGTGCTTGGGCATTGCTGCTTTGGTATGCTAGCATACTTGTCCGGCATCACCGCACTACTGGGGCGAAAGCGTTTACGATGATTCTCAATGTCATTGTCAGTGGATTGTAAGTGAAATGTTTATGATACTGGCAACTCTAATTCTTTGGTCTTACATTACTACTAGAAAAAGGCTGATTTCGTCGAAAATTCCGTCAGTAATCCATGAAATTCCGTCTCAAATCGATGTTTTCTGAATTTGTTACGGAATGTTTCGTCAAATATGCTCTTTTTTTCTAGGAGTTCTTTAGTAATGGTTAATGTGTTTTATTAGTGCTCTTGGTCAAGCTGCTCCAAACCTTGCTGCTATTGCTAAAGGCCGGGCTGCTGCTGCTAATATCATCAGCTTGATCGAAACAGACTCCACGCCTTCAAAAGTCTCGGAAGATGGAATTAAGTTACCAAATGTAGATGGAAAAATTGAATTTTGTAGTGTCTCATTTTCTTATCCATCAAGACCTGGTATGGTTCTTGAAAACCTAAGCTTTTCGGTAAGCGCTGGCAAGACTTTCGCAGTGGTTGGCCCGAGTGGTTCAGGAAAAAGCACCATCATATCTATGGTTCAGCGATTCTACGACGCGAATGCAGGTATCTGCAGTGATCTACCTCTCACTCAAGTGGTTTTTTCTCTTTTGCAACATATACTATGGTCAAATTTTAGCTTATGCAACAAAATTGACTAGGTAAAATATTATTGGATGGACATGAAATTAAGACTCTCCAGTTGAAATGGTTAAGAGAACATATGGGATTAGTGAGCCAAGAACCTGCATTGTTTGCTACAACAATAGCTGAAAACATTCTCTATGGTAAAGAAGATTCAAGAATGGACCAGGTTTTCCAAGCTGCCAAAGCTGCTAATGCACATTCTTTTATTCAACACTTACCGGACGGCTATGACACCCAGGTAGTCCGTTTATGTGAATTAATCGAACAATTGAAGAGAAAATAGACATTTAATTTGATGTGATTTCTTTATTTTCTTGAATCTAGGTGGGAGAGGGAGGGACTCAGCTTTCTGGTGGGCAAAAGCAACGGATTGCTATAGCGAGAGCAGTGCTACGAAACCCGAAAATATTACTTCTAGATGAGGCTACTAGTGCTCTTGATGCAGAATCAGAGCTCATTGTTCAGCAGGCATTGGATAAGATCATGTCGAATCGAACGACAATCGTTGTTGCTCATCGCCTTTCGACTGTTCGAGATGTTGATACCATCATTGTATTGAAGAATGGCCAAGTTGCTGAGAGTGGGAACCATGTGGAGTTGATATCCAAGGGAGGAGAGTATGCCAATCTAGTGAGCCTGCAATTATCAGAAAATGTAACGAATCCGAAATCCGTTGTACATTCTGAAGATGCTCGTAAGGATAGCTTTCGAGAGTCGCTCCTTGCTCAGGACTTGAAGTCTGTCTCATTAAGGGAGGTTCAGTCAATGAATGAAACTGAAAACAAGTCTGCATTAACAGAATTTCCTAATCCATCAATTTGGGAACTAGTAAGACTAAATGCCCCGGAATGGCCTTATGCGTTGCTTGGATCAATAGGCGCGGTTCTGGCTGGTATGGAAGCTCCCCTGTTTGCCCTGGGGATCACACATGTCTTGACCGCCTTTTACTCTACAAATCCATCCGAAATCAAACACGAGATTACACGAATAGCTCTCATTTTCGTTGCATTGGCTGTTGCTACGATTCCTATATATCTGTTGCAACACTACTTCTATACCTTGATGGGAGAACGCCTCACTACTCGTGTTCGGTTATCGATGTTTTCAGGTCCATTTCGTGTTCCTTCTTCAAGTTTTAGTGTTAAAATATTTCAAACATCGATGTTTCATTAGTAATCCGGGTTGTTCTGAAACATTTTTCGCTTATCAACTGCAGCTATACTTTCAAATGAGATTGGCTGGTTTGATTTAGATGAAAATAGTACCGGTTCTCTAGCATCATCTTTAGCTGCTGATGCAACTTTAGTAAGAAGCACTCTCGCGGACCGCCTCTCAACAATTGTGCAGAATTTAGCACTTACACTAACAGCATGCGTGATTGCATTTACGTTAAGTTGGCGCATAGCAGCTGTCGTTGTTGCCTCATTGCCTCTGCTTGTCGGAGCATCCATCGCGGAGGTTTGTCTACGAGACTTGCAATTCAAATGATTCTGTTGTTTACTTGACCAAATAGTATCTTTACTTTCAATCTGCAGCAACTATTCCTTAAAGGGTTCGGAGGAGACTATAATGCATATTCTAGAGCAACAACTGTGGCGCGCGAAGCCCTGGCCAATATCCGAACTGTTGCTGCATTTGGCGCGGAAGAACGCATCTCTATTCAGTTTGCTTCTGAACTAAACAAACCGAACAAACAAGCACTTTTACGCGGACATATATCAGGTTTTGGCTACGGTCTTACCCAGCTCTTGGCGTTCTGTTCCTATGCACTCGGCCTTTGGTATGCATCAGTCTTAATTACGCACAAACACTCGAATTTCGGGCACATTATGAAAGCCTTCATGGTTTTGATAATCACTGCATTAGGAATAGCAGAAACACTTGCTCTTACGCCGGATATAGTGAAGGGTTCACACGCACTTGCATCTGTTTTCAGTATTCTTCATAGAAAACCCGCAATAGAACCAAACAATCCTGTAGCGAAACTAGCAACCGAAATCAAAGGCGATATAGAATTCAACAATGTGAACTTCAGTTACCCTACAAGGCCTAATGTTACCGTTTTCGAGAGCTTAAATCTCAAAGTTCCAGCAGGCAAAAGCGTGGCAATTGTAGGCCAAAGTGGATCAGGCAAAAGCAGTATAATTTCCCTGATACTACGCTTCTATGACCCGAAAATTGGCACAATTCGGATTGACGGATGTGACATTAAAACGTTCAACTTGAAATCACTAAGGCGAAAAATAGGCCTAGTTCAGCAAGAGCCAGCACTTTTCTCCACATCCATCTACGAAAACATAAAGTACGGGAACGAAAATGCGTCGGAAATCGAGATAATGAAGGCAGCAAAAGCAGCAAATGCTCATGGATTCATCAGCAGAATGCCTGAGGGGTACGAAACGAACGTAGGCGAAAGGGGGACGCAGTTATCAGGCGGACAGAAACAAAGAGTGGCAATAGCTAGAGCAATACTAAAAGACCCTGCAATTCTACTACTAGATGAAGCTACAAGTGCATTAGATACAGCAGCAGAGAAGCAAGTTCAAGAGGCTATTGATAGGCTTATGGAAGGAAGAACAACAGTTGTTGTAGCTCATAGATTGTCGACGATTCGCCATGCGGATAGTATTGCTGTGCTGCAGCAAGGCAAGGTTGCTGAAATTGGCAGCCATAAGCAGCTTTTAGGTAAACAAAATAGTATTTATAAGCAATTACTTAACCTACAAGAAAAAGAAAATTGAGCCTTAAATGATTAAAAGATATGTCTATGTTGTGCCTATGAATGAAGAAGCTTAATCTGTATTTGTTTTCTGCAAAATTCTTTACAAGAAATTTGTATACCAAACTTACCAATATATTGTGCAAAGATTATTACAGCAACCTTATTATCTGCAACATTATGAAATTTAAACTTATAACGTTTTAGTTTGACATTTTGTATTTATATTTGATCTCACACATCTAAATTTGTAACTTTTTATCGATTGACATCTGCATTTATCAATTTTGACACCCTTATTTGCTGATTCCACAAACTTCAAATACAATTCATATTACATACTAATATCATACAAAATAACATCACACACATGATCACAGTCTTCAACACTTTTACACCACGTGTGATAAAACAAGCATTTAAGACCTTTAGAAGCTTTTATAGGACTCCTAAGTCTAAAACGACTTCTAACAAACAAAGGATTCGGTCTAAACCTTATATATATATATATACTGGTATAACCACATTGTTGAAACACCTTTCCACATGATTTTGATTTGACAAAATTATTTAAGTTAATCTCATGATTAAGACAATTAAATTTATGTGCTTTGATTTAATTGTACTAATGTGTTTGTTCAATGTTGAGTATATTGATAAATGAGAACGGATATAAAAAGTAAGACAGGATGAAGTCAGCATGAGCCAAAGAAGCTGAGTAGAACACGACTCAGCATCATAGAAGAAAAGTCTTCTTCAGAACTAATGCTTGCAGACGAAGCTGACCGAGGAAGCTGAGTAGAAAGTAACTCAGCATCGTCAAAGATAAAGATCGAAGGCAACGTCTATAAAATCAAGCTGAGTGTTCATCAGGACAGCGCCAATGATCCGTTAACTAGAAAACAAAGTCCGACAGAGTCTGCGCCAATTCAGAAGCTTTGCAATTACGCAAAGAGACCTTTTCGAGATGCATGGGTCAACTGGCACTTGGCTAAAAGACGAAACTGGCGCTAGAAGACGAACCTGGCAGAAGAAGATAAGCCTGACACCTGCTAATTTCAGACGACAGAATTGGCCTGCAAATCTGTATGCTGACCAATGAATGACGCAAGAAGACCGTTTGAATCCAACGGATACATCCGAATTCAAATGATTGAAGCATCAGATTTCACTATAAAAGGACAAGTTCATCACTTGGATCCATTGCCGAAATACAAAAAGAAAAGAATACATACAAGCACATACAAACAAGAAAAGCAAATACTACACCCAAATCCTATCTCTGTGTAAAAGTCTAGATTGAATTTGTATTTATCTAAAGTGTTCTTCATCTAGAAAGAACAAATTTGTATCAATTGTAAAGATTGAGAGAGTGGTGCTGAGTACTCGGTTTTAGTACTCAGCGGTAGAGAAAATCTGAGTGTTCGGTTATAACGCTCAGTAGGGTTGAGTAGACGAATAGAGGACGGTACTCTTGCATACTCAATTGCTTGTAAACAGTTTGTGCTCTGCCTTTAAAGAGCTCAGTAGTGGATTGAAAAAGCCCGGAAGGATTCTGGGGACTGGACGTAGGCGGTGAGGCCGAACCAGGATAAGACTGCTGAGTAATTTCTAACCCTTCTCTTGATATATATATGTATGTGTTGATAGTTTAAATTACTCAGTATATAATTATATAAGCCGACGCTGAGTAATCCGAGTGCTGAGTTGGAAGCTGACCTCAAGTGTTATTTCCCAACTCACAAGTAAAACAGTTCTAGTCAGCCTCTGACTAAAGCTGTCTTGAATCGCACTCAGCCTTGCTGACCTAAACTGAGTAAAGTGCTTAAAGAATTAAATTAAGTCAGCAATTAAGCGAAAAAGTTACATTAGTTCCTAACCCCCCCTTGGAACTAATCTTATTACATTACACGGGACCAACAAGTGGTATCAGAGCTCAGTAGCTCACTACTCAAAGATATAACTATCTTGAGCTGATCCCTGTAAATGGCTGAGAACATCACTCGTTTCTTTCCTGGAAATCAAACAACACAGATACTCAGGGATTATCTATTAGTCGGCCTCCCTTATTCTTCGGGTCAAATTATACATTTTGGAAAAACAGGATGAAAATTTTTATTCAGGCAACAAACATGAGTGCATGGCTTGCAATAGTCCAAGGCCCGTTTGTTCCTTACAAAATGGTTAACAACGAGAAAATTGTTAAGAGTGAAACTGAGTGGTCAGAAGATGACCTTAGAAAATTACAAAATAACGCTTCGGCTATCAATATGCTTCACTGTGCGTTAGATGCTGCAGAGTACAACAAAATTTCAGGTTGTGAGTCAGCACAGGAAATATGGAAGAAGCTGGAAGTGACCTATGAAGGTACCAGCAAGGTCAAGGAATCAAAGGTGAATCAACATATGAGATTATACGAGCTATTCGAGATGAATGACAATGAAGACATCTCTGAAATGAACGCAAGATTCACCAACATCATAAATGAGCTGAAAAGACTCGGCAAGAACTTCACAGAAGAAGAGCAGGTGAAGAAAATCTTGAGAAGTCTTCCCAAGAGCTGGCAAACTAAGAAGACAACTGTGGAAGAGGCTCAGGACTTGACCACATACAAATATGATGAGCTGATCGGATCTCTGCTGACCCACGAGATCTCCATGAAAAACTTTGAAGCTAAGGAGAAAACTGAGGACAAGAAGCAAAAATCCCTCGTCATAAAAGCCGATTCAACAGAAGCTGACTCATCAGACGATGAGGAGATGGCCATGTTCACCAGAAAGATGAAGAAGCTATTCAGAAAGAGTGACAGGAACAGCAAAAGGCCATTCAAGAGAAGCGATAAACAAAAAGCTGAGTCCAGCGACAACAGATACAAAAAGGACAGCTCGAAGCCTGTCACATACTTTGAATGCCATCAAACTGGGCACATTAAATCAAGCTGTCCCACTCTGAAGAAAGAAAAGAAAGGTAGTAGAAAAGTTATGGTGGCAACATGGAGCGATAGTGATGAGTCAACCTCATCAGAAGCTGATGCCACTGAGTCAGCAAACATATGTTTCATGGCTGACGAATCTACTGACTAATGCCGATCTGAGCAAGCTGACCTCTCAGATGAATCTGATCAAGAGGAACATTCCAATGAGGTAACATCTCTTCTCTTGCTTAAAAATGAAATGGTTAACGCCCTGAGTGATCTATATACACCGACCAAAAAGTGTAACAAGAAAATAAAGGCACTCAGCAGGCGATGTGATGAGATTGAAGAGGTCAAACTGAGTGACCTCCGACATCTGCTCCAGGATAACACCAGGCAAGATGAAAATCTAAAAATCATGCATCAGTTTGTCTCGGAAGTCCAATCAGATTCCAAGAAACTGAGAAAGGACATCACATCTATACAGAACCAGCTGAGTACATCGGCTAAGAAAAGGTTCTACCCACATGTTGAGTATCATGGTACTAGTCAGTCTAGACAGTACACTCAGCAGAACAGTCAGTGTGACTGTTGTGGAAAGAGAGGACACACTATAAACGTGTGTTGGTATGCTCAGCACCATCATGCTGACCAAAAGAGGAAATACCCTCAAAGGGTAGTTTTTTTGTGACTATTGTGGTAAAGATGGCCACACCATAAATGTATGCCGTCACAAAATGAAATACGATGCGTCACCTATTCATACTAACCAACGAGGACCCAAAAAGAATTGGGTACCTAAAGATGAATAGTTTAAATTGCATGTGAGCCTGAGGTGCGCAGAGAAGTCAAAGCTTTGGTATATTGACAGCGCATGCTCGAGGTATATGACTGGTGATGAAACTCAGTTCATCAAACTTGTGCATAAACGAGGTGGAAGTGTAAGCTTCGGAGACAATAAAAAGGGTAAGATAGTAGGATCAGGTACTATCGGAGGAAACCCTACTATTGAGTCAGTCTCCTTAGTCAGGGGTCTCAAATATAACCTATTGAGCGTGGCTCAGCTGTGTGATAGCGGTAGAAAGGTTGTATTTGATCTCGAGGGAAAAACAAATGATTTGATTTTAATTGCCCCTCGTGTTGACAATGTGTTCATGTTGAGTTTAGAGAAGAAGTTTTCGAAAAACATATGCTTAGTGTCAAAGGAAGACAATTCCTGGCTATGGCATAGGAGACTTGGTCATGTAAGCATGGACCTCTTTGCCAAATTAGCAAGAAAGCAATTAGTTGAGGGTTTGCCCAAACTTAGATTTGAGAAAGATGAATTATGCAATGCTTGTCAGCAAGGTAAACAAACTAAAAAGTCTTTTCAAAATAAAAATATTGTCTCAACCAAACGACTATTGGAATTGCTACACTTGGATCTTTTCGGACCAGTCCAGTCGCTGAGCTTGGGTGGTAAGAGATTTTCCTTGGTCATTGTAGATGATTTCTCTCGGTATACATGGTTAATCTTGCTGAGTAGCAAGGATGAAGCCTTTGAGATGTTTTCAACACTGATAAGAAAACTTGAAAATGACAAAGATTTAAAATTAGCTCATATCCGTAGTGATAATGGCGGTGAATTCAAAAACCAACAGTTTGATGAATTCTGTGAAGTCAGCGGCATTGACCATAACTTTTCTGCTCCTAGGACTCCTCAACAAAATGGGGTAGTTGAAAGGAAGAACAGAACACTAGTCGAAATAGCAAGGACAATGCTGAGTGCGAATAGGCTTCCAAAGTATTTCTGGGGTGAAGCTGTCAACACAACGTGCTATATACTCAATAGGGCTTTAGTTAGACCTATTCTTAAGAAAACCCCCTATGAACTTTGGAAAGGACGAAAACCCAACATTGGATATTTTCATGCCTTTGGTTGTAAATGTTTTATACTCAATACGAAAGACAACCTAGCCAAGTTTGATTCTAAAGCTGACGAAGCGATCTTTCTTGGGTACTCAACTAACAGTAAAGCATATAGGGTGTTCAATAAACGAACTCAAGTCGTAGAAGAGTCTATCCATATCGAGTTCGATGAAACTGGCCCTGCAGGGAAGTCAAGACAGTCTGCCGAAGATGACCCATGCTCAGCTTCCGCTGACTAAAATAGAGCCGCTGAGTCATTACCGCACGGGCTGACCAAAGGTAAAAACGAACCTGAAATTACCTTTGCTGACCAATCTAAAACTACAGAGATTGTTGAAACACCTGCTCCTGACAACTCAACACTACCCAAAGAGATCAAAATTCCAAGAGGACACTCGGAGAAGTCCATTCTTGATGCTGCTGAGAACAACCTGATGACAAGAAATCAACTCAGGAGATATCTTAACAATGTTGCGTTCGTCTCAGTCCATGAACCAAAGAACTTCACCGAAGCTGAGCACGATGAATTCTGGATCAACGTTATGCAAGAAGAGCTTGATCAGTTCAAGAGAAATGAGGTATGGGATTTAGTGCCAAAACCTAGGAATCAAAAGACCATAGGAACTAAGTGGGTTTTCCGAAATAAGCTAGATGAGCAAGGTAATGTAGTCAGGAACAAAGCCCGACTTGTAGCTCAAGGCTATAGTCAGCAAAAAGGCATTGACTATGGTGAGACCTTCGCTCCCGTTGCTAGATTAGAGGCTATAAGAATATTATGTGCATATGCTAGTTTCATGAACTTTAAAATGTTCCAGATGGATGTCAAGAGTGCATTTCTTAATGGATTTATAAATGAAGAGGTATATGTTAGTCAGCCTCCTGGGTTTGAAGATCCAAAATTTCCAAACCACGTTTATAAACTCAAGAAGGCCATGTACGGCCTGAAACAAGCACCACGTGCTTGGTACGAAAGGTTGACCAGTTTCCTGCTGACCAGGAACTATGTCAGAGGTAAAGCTGACACAACCTTATTCATTAAGAAAAAGGGTAAAGATACCCTGCTGGCACAAATTTACGTAGATGATATTATCTTTGGTGCTACTAATGAATCTATGTGCAAGGAATTTAGTAAACAGATGCAAACTGAGTTCGAGATGTCAATGATGGGAGAACTCAACTTCTTCCTTGGACTTCAAATTAAGCAAGGGAAGAACGGCATCTTCATTAGTCAGTCTAAGTATGCCAAAGAAATATTGAAGAAATTCGATATGGAAGAATGTAAGCCCATATCTACCCCCAATGGGTACTGACACTGTGCTTTGCACTGACGAGAAAGGTAAGTCAGTAGACAGCATGTTATATCGAGGTATGATTGGTTCTCTACTTTATCTAACTGCTAGTAGGCCTGACATTCAGTACTCAGTATGTTATTGCGCAAGATATCAAGCTGACCCCAGAGAATCTCACTATATAGATGTGAAAAGAATTTTTAGATATTTGCAGAGCTCAGTTAATGCAGGTTTATGGTATCCAAATACAAATAACTTCACACTCATTGGATACACTGATGCTGATTATGGACGAGATAAACTAGAGCGTAAGAGTACTTCAGGAGGATGTCACTTCCTTGGAAGCTGTCTAGTGTCTTGGTTCAGCAAGAAGCAATCGTCAGTGGCCCTGTCAACAACTGAAGCTGAGTACATTACTGCCGGAAGCTGTGTGGCACAAGTCCTATGGATTAAGCAACAGCTGGAGGATTATGGAGTACAAACTGAAACAATCGAAGTCAAATGCGACAACAAGAGTGCTATTGACTTATCCAAAAATCCAATCCAACACAGCAGGATGAAGCATGTCAGCATTCGGCATCACTTCATTAGAGATCATGTACTCAAAGGTGAGATCAAGCTGACCTATGTACCAACCGATGAACAGATTGCGGATATCTTCACGAAGCCTTTGGCTCGTGAGCAATTTAACATACTAAGGGAAGCTATCGGTATGTCTAATCCTCCTTAATAAAATTCTGTGCTTAAATGAATGTTGAGTGATTATCACATGCTGAGTGATTACTGCATGCTGTATGATTAGTGCATGATATGGTGAGCTAATATGAATAAGATAAAATCATGCTATGCTGAGTAGACACACATACTGAGTGATTACTATGAGCTAAGTTACTAAGCATGATAAAATACCTTCTACGTAAAACTGAGCACTCAGAACTTCAAAACGTTTAGTATTCTAGATACTGAGTGAATCCACTTGCACAATTAAAGCTAGCACGCGCATTTAAGTAGCCACCTAGGATGACGTAAGTGTAATAAATAGAAAACACATGTGCCGAATGTGTCATAAATGCCAGGGATAACGGTCAATTGATCAACTCGAGGTGAAACCGCCATTCCGACCTATCAGATGAAATCCAAAACGACTATAAATAGTGGATGATTTCCCACTAAACTCTCTTTACACTTAAAATCTTTGGCATTTGATTTCTCTCTCTCGGATCCCAAATCCTCTAAACTCTCTCAAGAATCCTTAAGAACATTATGTTTGACGATTCCCAGAACAACTCCGGCCGGGATTACGATGATAATAATTCCGACCTAAACCCTCCGTCTCTTGCTGAGCAGGACTATGAAGAGACTTCCACTGAGTCTCAAGGACAAGGTCAGTATGACCAATCCAAGGTCAGCACTCCTAGCAAAAATCCCAAAGCTGACCAAGCAACTCCTTCAAAGAAGAAGAAGGAGAAAAAGAACAAGCAACCCCAAGAAAGGGTTTTCCTTCCAGTCTTCAAAAGCGTGCAAAAATGTAAAATCTTTCGTTGCCGTTGGTTTTCCAAGGGATTTGTAGAAGCTGAGAAGCCCTTCTGCGAATGGATCTCCAAAAACGGGTGGACCGAGCTTTTCAAACTCCTCGTCACCACTTACCCGCAGTTGGTAAGAGAATTCTATCAGAATCTAAGGGTTGTCGAAGATGATGTTGACCACTTAGTCACCAGAGTCAAACACACGGATATCACCATCACACCATCCTATCTAGCCAAATTGTTAAAGCTGACGGCAAAAGGTACAGAACTCAGGACCACGAATGACTATTTGCGCGTTGAATACCCTGTTGAGTTCTGTAAGCCAAAGAACCACAAAGGAGAGATAGCCAGTACCTGCATGGGTCAGCCTCAGAAAATGGCTCACTACATTCTGACCAACTTCCTATTCCCCAAGGTCAACTCCTCCTCATCAGCTTCGAACTTTGAGCAGTGCTTTATCTGGCACATGCTGACCTACAAGCCGCTCAATATGCCCGTATTTCTCATCGGTGCTTTCCAACACAGTACCGGGACACTCAAGATGGGTTCTCTAATCACCAGAATTCTCCAGGATCATAAGGTCAGTATTGTAGAGGAGATTGAAATTTTTGGTACAGAAATCACTGTTGTCGTTCTGTTCGGCTTAGCCTACAACCAACCCATTAAGCCCAAGAAAGGAAAGGGAGCTGCGGTTGAAGAAGATCCCACTGATGAAAATGAAGAAGGGGATAATATAGTTGAAGGGGATAATATGGTTGAAGCAGCACAGGATGCGCTGACCAAGAAAGGAAAGAAAGTGATGGGTGACAAAGAACCCGCTGACCGCACTAGGCAGGACAAAAAGCAGAAAGCTGACCAATCCGCAAGAGATATCAACACAGCTCCGAAGAAGTTTCGGATAATCTCTAGTGCGAAGAAAGCTGCTGCTGAGCAAGCTCAAGGAGAACCTAAGTCAGCGGAGAAACAGAAAAGGCAAGTTGAGCCTGAGGAAGAAAGTGAGGATACACTTGACCAGCCCCTGAAAAGAAAGAAAACCTCTGGGCTGAAGCCGATAGAAGCTAACCCACTTGACTTCGTGATTACTAAGGAATCACACTTTGTGCGGAGTCAAGAGATTGATCTAGAGAAAACTCCTTATGATCAAGAGGAAGAACTGGGTGATACTGAGGGACAGCCTCAAGCTGATAAGTTGGGTGATGCTGAGCAAAGTAAACAAGTTGATGCCGACCAAGTTGAGCATCTTGCCAGGTCACCAGTGAAGGAAAAGGTTGTGGAAGGCCTTGATACTGACCTCAACTTCTCTTCTGAGTCCCTTGAGTCTATACATGCTGATCCTTCTCCACCAACCAAATCTTCTAAGGACAGTACGGATAAGCGCTTCAAACGTAAGGCTCAAAAACCCAATCTTATCGATCTGTTGGATGATTCTCCACTCAGAGATCCAATCACTGACCTGACCGGCCTTCAGTTCCAGTTCTTCACCAACGTTGTTGAACCGACTCTAGATCAAATTAAGGAAAAACAAGCCTCTGTTTCTCGAGCTGAGGAACAAACCGACCCCACAATCCTTAAAGGTCCAATTTCTGCCGACACTTCTGCTCAACCTTCCACTGAGCAAGTGCTCGAAGTCCCTGCTGCTCAACCCAATGAGCTAGCAAAGGAAAATCCTGCTCAAGTCAGCTCTGAGTTGCCTCCATCTCCAAAATCTAATCAACTGCAGACTGACGCTGAGCAAGTCAATATCTCTACTGATCCATCTCTTCCTACTCCTTCAAAGCAGAATGAAAACCAGTCAGCTCCTGCTGCTGACCTGGATAAAAGTGCAGCTGCTGATCACGCTGGCATATCTACTTCTCAGCACGAAATACCTCCTCCATCCGTTGCTGACAAGATTCCGGCCTCTGAACCACAAACTGATGAATCCTATGCCTACTTAAATGCTTCTGAGTCTGGCAGGAAGATTATCGACTCAGCTCAAGCTCTACTTCAGGATATTCATCAAACTAAAGCCGATGCTGCTGGGTCTGATCATGTTGAGCCAACACAAATCTGCTCCGTCACTCAGCTTCTCACCGAAATCAAGGGTCTCAAAGACTTGATGAGTGTCATGACATCTTTTTCTTCTCAACAGCCCAAGCAAGAGTCCATAGTGAAGCTGGCCGAACTCCAGCTGATGATGGTGAATCATATGAACTCCATCCAAGGTCAACTCAACGCCTTATCAGCTGCGAACTCAACATATGCAACCTCTGCTGAGGTCAATCAACACTTCTCCCAGTTGACCTCTGAGCTGACCGGAGCCCGTGAACTTATCTCCTCCTCTTCATAGTGTTCCATCGAACAGATTGGTGAAGCCATTCGCCTACTCAACCTGAGTAAAGAGAAAATGGACACTGACCTAGTGAAGACAAATGAGATTCTGCAATGCACTCAAACCACCCTTGCACAGGTCCGGCAAACAAATACTCAACGTCAACAATATGACACTGCCCTGCTCAGGATATATCATCAATCATATGCCCGGATGACAGAATCAATAACTTGGATCGGGAAATCTCAAGAGTATTTGCTAAGTATGCTCAGTGCCAATATTAAGATCCCCGCTTCCACTATGTCCGATGGAATACAAGTCTTCCAAGGTATTCGGGAGAGTACAAGTCAACTCCAACTGTACTCATCCAAACTGACTCGTGCTGTTCAACAGGGGATTTTCTATCCTCCTCCTCCAACTCCCGATGCTGGCAAAACGGGGGAGAAAGAGCAAACAAGGAAAGCTGTTGGAACTCAGTATAAAATGGGAGAGACATCTCGGCCAGCTGCCGGCACTTAGCAGAAACCTAGTTCAACTTCTGCTGACTCGCGCTTCCACACTCAGCAACAACGAACTGCCCAAACCAACCCTAAGACGAATCAAGTTCAAGCCAACATTAGGAAATAGTGCTAGCAATAGTCTATTGTGCTTGTAACTTATATCTTTATGGTGTGTTCTTGTTATGCTGAGCTATATAATTTGAAAGCATCCTTTTATCCAAACTGACTTATATATATGCGATGCTTACTTGTTATGCCTATATGCTGATCTGCCATACTTAACCATTCATTGAACAACAAATTAAAGCTTGTGAACATAAGAAATATACAAGTAAAATTTACTCAGCACACAACTCTGATATCTATAATCGACACTGAGTAATAACTATGTTCCATGAATTAACCAACTTCTGAAAGCTGACCTAGGCTCATCTGAATTAGATCTTGGAAGGTCTAGAATTGAACTAAGTCAGTAAAGGCATGTCTTAATTTCACTCGATTAAATCTTAGAAGGTTTAGAGTCAATTTTAAGTCAATAGATGCAACCCTTACGGGGGAGTAACTTCAGAAGAATAAAAGGTAAATCAATCATGGAGAACTTTAATGCTGAGTTCCATAATTAAATATTTTTGCCAACATCAAATGGGGGAGTTTGTTGAAACACCTTTCCACATGATTTTGATTTGACAAAATTATTTAAGTTAATCACATGATTAAGACAATTAAATTTATGTGCTTTGATTTAATTGTACTAATGTGTTTGTTCAATGTTGAGTATATTGATAAATGAGAACGGATATAAAAAGTAAGACAGGATGAAGTCAGCATGAGCCAAAGAAGCTGAGTAGAACACGACTCAGCATCATAGAAGAAAAGTCTTCTTCAGAACTAATGCTTGCAGACGAAGCTGACCAAGGAAGCTGAGTAGAAAGTAACTCAGCATCGTCAAAGATAAAGATCGAAGGCAACGTCTATAAAGTCAAGTTGAGTGTTCATCAGGACAGCGCCAATGATCCGTTAACTAGAAAACAAAGTCCGACAGAGTCTGCACCAATTCAGAAGCTTTGCAATTACGCAAAGAGACCTTTTCGAGATGCATGGGTCAACTGGCATTTCGCTAAAAGACGAAACTGGCGCTAGAAGAAGACAAGCCTGACACCTGCTAATTTCAGACGACAGGATTGGCCTGCAAATCTGTATGCTGACCAATGAATGACGCAAGAAGACCGTTTGAATCCAACGGATACATCCAAATTCAAATGATTGAAGCATCAGATTTCACTATAAAATGACAAGTTCATCACTTGGATCCATTGCCGAAATACAAAAAGAAAAGAATACATACAAGCACATACAAACAAGAAAAGCAAATACTTACACTCAAATCCTATCTCTGTGTAAAAGTCTAGATTGAATTTGCATTCATCTAAAGTGTTCTTCATCTAGAAAGAACAAATTTGTATCAATTATAAAGATTGAGAGAGTGGTGCTGAGTACTCGGTTTTAGTACTCAGCGGTAGAGAAAATCTGAGTGTTCGGTTATAGCGCTCAGTAGGGTTGAGTAGACGAATAGAGGACGGTACTCTTGCATACTCAATTGCTTGTAAATGGTTTGTGCTCTACCTTTAAAGAGCTCAGTAGTGGATTGAAAAAGCCCGGAAGGATTCTGGGAACTGGACGTAGGCAGTGAGGCCGAGTCAGGATAAGACTGCTGAGTAATTTCTAACCCTTCTCTTGATATATATATATATATATATATGTATGTGTTGATTGTTTAAATTACTCAGTATATAATTATATAAGCCGACGCTGAGTAATCCGAGTGCTGAGTTGGAAGCTGACCTCAAGTGTTATTTCTCAACTCACAAGTAAAACAGTTCTAGTCAGCCTCTGACTAAAGCTGTCTTGAATCACGCTCAGCCTTGCTGACCTAAACTGAGTAAAGTGCTTAAAGAATTAAATTAAGTCAGCAATTAAGCGAAAAAGTTACATTAGTTCCTAACCCCCCCTTGGAACTAATCTTATTACATTACACAGGACCAACACTAGGTACGTTAACAATTGTCTCACAGTTAGTCCATACTCTTCGACCCTTCCTAAGTACTTGACTGACTTAGGCATCGGAGCAGGTTCGCCGACTGCAGCCCCTCTCTAACCTTGGTTCTGTTTTATAGGTCAATACATGAAAGATTTGGCAAGACGATGCAAACAATTAGTCAAGGTTCAGATACACAGTTATCACATATCTAATCCAATTTGAAGCGTAATATTATAGGTTTAAGTATAGTAAAGCATTTTCAACTCAAGCAGCCTAAAAAAAAGTTTACAAAACTTAACAAATCATTTCAAAATATAATATTTTATTTTCTCTCTTATCTACTATGTCACTTTTAGCAACTTTTGAGGCTAAAAGTGATTATGATTGTTGGTGATTTTTGATATTTTAGTGATTACGATTGTTGGTGATTTTTGATACGTGTCATTTTAAAAATGATTTAACAAAAAAATGACAAATTAAAAAGTTAAATTGATACCAAAATCCCTTTAACCAATTTATATAATATAAGCATATAGCTGGTCCATATTGAACTGAAGAAAAAGCTAACCTTTCATGCATGCTTAAGTTGTTTAAGAATATGATTGAGTCATCACATTGTAATTTTACCGTACATGTTTGAGAAACTTTTATGGTTTGTTTGGTTGAGTTATTATTGGTTAATTTTTACTGCTTGTTATTGAATAAATATTTGTAAATCCTAATTAAATATTTCTATTGTTTGTATTGAAAAAAAAAAGAGAGTATAGTCTAACATTCACAATCAAAATAATTTTATTCGTAATGTTTAAAATAATGTAATTTTATTTTTAATATAGGCAATTCCAAGCAACTTTACTCTTAATGTTGACAAGTTGTGTCGATTTCAGACATAATTCGAAAACACATATATTATATTTCCGTATTGTGCATCGGTTGCATGTTAGTTGATTCTAAAAAAATTACGCTTTTGTAATTTTGTAGTAGATTTGGAGATCAATATTTTTAAATTCGACGAAAATTTAGATTATTAATTTTTTGTTGTTCAACTCCTATAGAACACAATATAATTATTTTTTTATTTTTTTTCCACTTGTATACATATATTTGTGATAGGTTACTGATTAGTGATGAAATGATGTGCATATATGCAGTAGAAATGACAACATTCATAATTGTAAAAACAATTTGATGAATTATTTTTTAAATTGATCCAACTTATCCATATTAAAGATAAAATTACTTTTTTTTTTTGAAAATAAAGATAAAATTACTTTTATTTATCAATATTAAAAATAAAATTGCATTATTTTAAAGATTATATATCGTTAAGAAAAACTAGGAAAAGATGAGAGAGGTCTGATGTGAAGCGATTAAAAATAATGACTTTATAATCGCGAAAACCGCCGTCTCTCTCGTACCAGCACCGCTCACGGCCGCCGCTCGCCTGCGCTACCTGGGCTGCGCCGCCGCCGTCCGTTCTGCTGCCGGTGAGAGTGTCCTTCCGCGCCGGTGAAGGTATGTCTCACCTCTGTGTGGGTTTAGTTCGTAGTATACTGTGATTGTGTTGGTTTCTCATATCCGGATCTTGGAATTTCCCGATTGCGTTTTGTATTACTGGTTTGTCTGGAGTTGCTGAGTTTTATGCTGTTGTCGTTTTGTGTGATTGGAGAAAGGCGTCGGTTTTGGGGCTTGGGTGTGTCTGATCAGAATTGGTTTTTGAATCTCTGTTTATTGCTTCTGTTTTGATTTCTATGGAGTAGAGGCTGGCTGGGGGTTCGCTTTTGGTTTTGGTAATCTGCTGTTTTGATTTCTATGGACCTTTGCCTACTTTTGTTGCTGTTTTGGTTGTTCTGGGCCGCTGTGATTATTGTCTGCATTTTCTTGAAGCAAAGTTGGGGATTCTGAAAGCTCTTTGCACTGTGCTTTGCTTTGTTGTTTAATTGGAACAGGTGCTGTGTCACTGTGGTTGAGGGTGCTCTTGGTTGTATTTTTGTGGCTTTCTGTTTGCTATTCCAATTGGAATAGGTGTAGTTGGAAAGATCACCAAAAATGGAAGGGGAATTAGAGAGGCTCAGAATTGAAGGAGATGAAGGAGGGCTGATTGATTTGCTCACACCGGCCGCTCCAGAAGAAGTGATTGGTACGGGTCTTCGTTACTTAGGAAGGTTTGTGGCAGATAGACCGCTCAATTTCGTGAGCATGAAAAACCGGATGGCGGCCCTATGGAGACCAATGAGAGGGGTCGAAATTCAAGAGGTGAATCCTAACCTTTACTCCTTTGAATTCTTTCATCAGTTGGATAGAGATAGGGTAATTGCCGGGGGTCCTTGGTCTTTTGACAACTACATATTGATTATGAATATCTAGAATTGGGGTGTGCATATAGATGATGTGAACTTATTGAAGTACTCTATTTGGGTGCAAATTTATGGACTTTCTGTGGGGACCATGTCTGAAGTAGTTGGCAAACAACTAGGTAATTTCCTAGGAACCTTCGAGGAATATGATATAAATAATAATTCTGGGTTTCACAGACAATTTATGCGTATCAGGGTCAACCTAGACAGTGAACGCCCGCTGAAAAGGTTTAAAAAACTGAGAAGCACTGGAAATGTTTGGTCTCTAGCTACTTTCAAATATGAACGCTTGGGTATTTTCTGCTATGTGTGTGGTTGCCTGGGTCATACAGAACGCTTTTGCGAGAGAGTTTTCAATATGCAGGGGGGCGAGATTCTGAGGGAGTGGGGGGATTGGCTTAAAGCCCCAGTAAGAAGAGGGGGAGACAGTAGTGGGGCAAAATGGCTAGTAGATAACAATGGGGGAGGAGGGAGGAGGGGATTCGGAGGAGGTAGGGGAGGGAGTTCGGGTGCTATGAGGGATATAACTAATACAGGGAGAGGGTTGGATGTGAGGGGGAGGAACAAACAAGTGAGGGAGGGGGAGAGAGAAGTAATGATCTGTCCATATACAGGGCCTTTCTTTAAGCCTTTAGTGGAAGATGAGGATCAAGGGATGGGGGGGTGAGGAGAGGGGGGATAAGGGGGAAGATACTGAGATGGAATTAAATGATGCCAGGAAAAGAAGAAGGGAGGAAAAGGGAAAGGGAAGGGAGGGGGGGAGAGGTTAGGCAGGAGGGGGAAGTCTCTGTTCTTGGAAAGGATAAGGGGAGTTCAACAGAAATTAGTTCGGCGAGCCCTAAAGATCAGGGCCGCCGGGGGAAATGAGTTGCTTAAGTTGGAACTGTCGTGGCCTGGGAAACCACCGAGCAGTTCGCTCCCTAAAGGAGCTGGTTTCATCCCAAAGCCCTAATATTGTATTTTTGATGGAAACATTAGTAGAGGATCAGAGATTAAGCGTGCTAAAACAACAGTTAAAGTTTGAAGGAGCATTACCAGTCAGTAGAAGAGGCCGTAGTGGAGGGCTAGCCTTGTTGTGGAAAGCAGGGACTCGGGTGGTGATCAAAAGTTTTTCTGACCATCATATTGAGGCAATTATCACCAATTCTTCTTAGGGGGACTGGAGATTGGTGGGCTTTTATGGTTTTGCTGATCGTAGTAGGCATGGAGAGTCTTGGGAATTACTGAGAAGTTTAGCCAGAGATGATTCTATCCCATGGGTAGTGATTGGAGACTTTAATTGTATCCTGAATTCTGATGATAAGATGGGTGGAGCGGCTTACCCAAACCCATTAATGCAGGAGTTTGCCAAAACTATTAAGGAGTGTGGGCTGAGCGAACTGATTCTGAACGGTAACCGCTTTACTTGGGAAAGAGGTAGAGGATCCGAGCTCTGTGTTAGAGAAAAACTGGATAGGGGTTTTGCTTCAACTGAGTGGCTGAATCGATTTGACAATCATCATCTCAAAACTTGTATGACTGGGTATTCAGACCACCTCCCGCTTTTTCTTCAACTGGAAAGGGAGAGAAGTAGAAGTAGAGGAAGGAGATTTCATTTTGAAGAGGTTTGGCTTAAGGAGCAGGAGTTCAATAATCTGGTTAGAGGTCATTGGAGAGACCAGAGGGGCAAACCAGTCCAGGAAAAGTTGGAGGAGTGTGTGCAGAAAATGTCAGTGTGGGGGAAGAGTTTCAATATGCGTTTCAAAAGCCAAATTAGGAAATGGAGGTCCCAAATGGAAAGATTACATGGTAGTAGAAACAGGGATTCCATTGCCGCTTATTTCTTAGCCAAAAGAAAACTTAATGATACTCTGGAAGCTGAGGAGAGTTATTGGAAGCAGAGGGCTAAGGTTTTCTGGCTGACAGAAGGGGACAGAAACACACAGTTTTTCCATGCTAGTGTCAAAACTAGACGTCAACAGAATTCAATTAGTTCTTTGACAGATGAGAATGGGGAGGTGTTTGATAACCAAGAAGACTTATTGGATCTTGCACAGAGTTACTTTCAGGATGTCTTTTCGGGTCCGAATTCGAGTAGGGGTGCCACTGTGCAGGCAATTGACACGTGCATCAGTCCCGACATGAACGAAGCACTTGTGGCTCCTTTTGACCAGGAAGAGTTTAAACAAGCCCTATTCTCTATGAGTCCTAACAAATCCCCTGGCCCTGACGGGCTAAATCCAGGCTTCTTTCAAGCCTTTTGGGACACATTGGGGGCAGATGTAGGAGCAGCCTGCGCAAAGTGGCTTAGTGAGGGGGAATTCCCAAGCGGTATTAATGACACCACAATTGTCCTGGTTCCAAAGGTTGAAAATCCTAGAATGCTGAAGGATTTTCGCCCTATCGCCCTGTGCAATGTCATTTACAAGATAATTGCTAAGGCCTTAGCAAATCGCCTGAAAAGGGTTCTCCCTAAGATTATTGGGGAAACTCAATCTGCTTTTGTTCCTGGAAGGTCTATAATTGACAATGTGCAGGTGGCTTTTGAAAGCATACATTATATGAAGAGATTGAATAGAGGGAAGAATGGGCAGGTTGCCTTAAAAATTGATATCAGCAAGGCCTATGATAGAGTTGATTGGGATTTCCTTAAAGCAGTTTTGGGAAGAATGGGATTTCATGAAACCTGGATTGGCTGGATGATGCTATGCATAACAACTGTGAAATACAAGGTAGCAATAAATGGGGAGTGCTCTGACCAAGTTGTCCCTGGAAGAGGATTGAGGCAAGGGGATCCCCTATCTCCCTACCTTTTTATCCTGTATGCTGAAGTCTTATCTAAACTTATCAGAAAGGCTGAAGAAGAAGGGCTTATTTCAGGGTGTAAAATCTGCAGAAGGGCACCTGCAGTCACACACCTTTTCTTTGCTGATGACAGCTTTTTGTTTTTTCGGGCAACTATTGATGAGACTAGAAAGGTCATGAACATCCTGTCAGAATATGAAGTGGCGTCGGGTCAGGCAGTAAACTTGAACAAATCAGGGGTTTTCTTCAGTCTTAATGTGTCTGAACCTTTGCGATTGCAGATCAAAGCATTACTGGGGGGTCTGCACTCCCCTTGACACAGGCAGATATCTGGGTTTACCATCACTCATTGGCCGATCCAAACGCAGAATTTTTGCTTTCCTGATTGATAGGCTTCGCAAGAAGTTTGGTGTGTGGGGACTCAAATTCCTGTCGCAGGCTGGGAAAGAGGTGCTTCTTAAGTCTGTGGCTCAAGCCTTGCCAACCTTTTGTATGAGTACGTTCCTTTTACCTTTATCTATCTGTGATGAGCTGCAAAAATTAATGAATTCTTTTTGGTGGGGTATGAAACCTGAGGGAAGAAGAAACATTCATTGGTTTGATTGGGGTAGATTGTGTAGACCAAAAGATTCAGGCGGGATGGGTTTCAAGGACCTACATGTGTTTAATCTAGCAATGTTAGGTAAACAGGGCTGAAAATTACTAAAATTCCCAAATACTTTAGTGAGTCAAATGTTCAAAGCTAAATATTACCCTAGGGAGGACTTACTTCTCTCCAAATTAGGCAATAATCCTAGTATGGTTTGGAGAAGCATATGGGAAGGCATCAGTATATTGAAAGCAGGGGTTAGATGGAGAGTGGAAGATGGTAGATCAATCAGAGTTTGGGAGGATGAGTGGGTTCCTAATCTAGAGGGTTTTCGCATAAATTCCTTTTGGTCCCTGGAATGGAGAATTTGATGGTAGCAGATCTGTTCCTTGAAAACGGGAGAGGGTGGGACATGCAGAGACTCAATGGCTGTTTTAGCGAAGTGGAAGTGCAGGCTATTAGTGATATTATCTTGCCATACAATGCAGGGAAAGATATGAGGATCTGGCATTGGTCAAGGGATGGACACTACAACGTTCACTCAGGCTACTTAACAGGTCTGGGGCTAGTAGAAGCTAGCAGAGCCCAAGAGGGCTGGAAGAGGTTGTGGAAGTTGATGATTCCCCCTAAACTAAAACAGTTTATTTGGCGTCTGTGTTCAAAGTGTTTACCCACTAGAGCTCGGTTGGCCCAGAGAAGAGTCCCCATTTCAACTGAATGCCCAGTATGTGTGGAGCAAGAAGAGACGGATAACCATTTATTTGTTGATTGTTGTTTCGCAGGTGACATTTGGAGTGTAGCAGGTGTTCCTGTGCCAAGAGTGGATAACAGTCACCTTGACGAGTGGCTTCTCCAAGCCTTAACCAACTCAAATCTGGAAGAAATAGTCAGAATCTGTTGTGCACTCAAAGCAATCTGGGATCACAGAAATAGAGTCCTTTGGTACATGAGATGGTGGCCGGCAGACACGGCTTGGCGAATCAGCCTGGAGATTGTTCAGGATTGGAAGGCCTACCAACAGAAGGCACCAGCGTTGGGCAATCAGTACACGAACGCAACGTACATACAGACGGCCCTGCCAATGGCTGCCCAGCCACTCCCGCATGCACAGGGCACGCAGATGAGAGGTAACCACCCTTTGCCAAATCCTCTTCATAGATGGAACACGCCTTACCCGGGCTTTATCAAATGCAATATAGATGGGGCCATATTCAATGAACTGGAGAGCAGTGGCATGGGAGCGGTTATTAGGGACGAAAGGGGAGCATTTCTTTTTTGTAGTAGCAGTCTTATCCCAAGCATTAAAGAGCCACGTGTCATTGAAGCTCTTGCAATCCGCACAAGTTTGTTATGGATTGCTAATTTGGGTTATTCTGCTGTTATATTTGAATCTGATGCTAAGGCTGTGGTAGATGCTATTCACTCTGAAAAGCAGGACATTTCTGAATTTGGCATGATTGTAGAAGATTGTCGAGCCCTGCTAAGATCCACCCCTTCTTTTAAATTAGTTTTTATTTCTCGCCTAGCGAACAGTGCGGCTCATTTGGTAGCTAGGCTTGCCTGTTCCAATGCTAGCGATTTTGTTTCAACTGTTGTGCCAGAGTGGCTTGTGAATATTATTTACATGGATGCAAATCCATCATCTATTTAAGCGTCTCTTTCAGGTTAAAAAAAAAAAAAAAAACTAGGAAAAAGATAATGAAACAACCATAACATAATGGTGAAATCTCAGCTATAATATCCATAAAAATAATGGTAGAATCTGAGCTATAATATCCATACAAAAGATGTTTAAACCTAATTATAAGAAATAATTAAGGAAGTTGTTGAAAGGTTTGGTGGGTCTAATTCTATGGGTAAGAAGCACATGGGCCTATAAAGGGAGGTTTCCTTTCCCCCATGTGCTTTATCTATCTAAATGTTCTTCTTAATTCCGCAATTCACGGGTTGTCATTACTAATCATTCTTACTAATATTTTAAGTTAACTAAATTTGAAGTGGGATGGTCCAATTTTTATAACTAGTACATAATTTATTATTTCCTTTTTGACATATTAGGATAAAAAGGGAAGATATGCATATGAACTTCATTCTAATTGTATTTTTTTAATGTGAAAAGCTTTTGAATAATGGCTAGTTGGGTTAATATAATGAAAAATAAGTCTTTATACTTTATAGTAGACTCCTCTCTAATATATAGAATGTATAAAATTTAAGAAATTTTTATCATACAACTACTATAGAACTTTATTCTATACTAGACTCCTCACGAGCATGAATATCTTATAATCATAAGAGTTCCTATCATGTAAAATCTCATTTTCGAATGAAAATGGCATAAGGTGAGTCCTCGTGAATGCGAGCTCCCATCACATAAAAACTCATTCTCAAATGAGAATGGTACAAGATGAGTTATCGTGAATGTGAACTCCAAATAACCAACACACATTCTTGAATATTTGAATGGTACAAGATGAGTCCTCACGAATGCGAGCTCTCAATAACCAAATCTCATTCTCGATGAGAATGTTACAAGGTGATTCCTTGCAAATGTGAGCTCTCGGTAACCAAATCCTATTCTTGAATGAGAATGGTATAAGGCGGGTTCTCGCGAATGTGAGCTCCCAACAACCAAAACCTATTTGTATAAGGGTACAAGGCAAGCTTGCGTTCTTGAAGTCATTCTCAACTAAAGATGATACAGTGTTAATCTTCTTATGAAGAGCTCGAAAGTAGTTCAAAATGTCTTAAAAAAACTCGATAGTATGAAGTTAATATGTAACGTTATACTTGAAACACTTAATAGATGTGTTTTTCAATTAGTGGTGAATGGAAACAGTGTTTTCTTTCTTACGATGAAGAATTTGTCCCTCTATTCGAGACTTTTATTCATGAGGTTCCAAATAAAATGGAAACTATATGTCTTCCAATTTATGTGACAAGAATATGTGTTCTAATTAGATATAAGAAGTTGTCGAACTATACTAGTGGTAGGTATACACCCCTTCTCGATGGAAAAATTAGTACGTAACAATCAATTGAGACCAAACAACAAGACCTATTTTGAATTGGAGCTAGATTTAGATCTCACAAGACTTCTGAAAATAAGGGAAGCATAGGAACTTGGAAGCTTGCCTCGTGATGTGCCTAATAAATTATAAAAGCATTATTTATCCTCATCTTGTTGTTTGCTCGAATTTTTTTGCCACAATTTTCTCTTAATAAGCATCACTAGTTCTGTATACTATGGCCATCAATGCCACATCTTCGAGTGTAAGTATATTGGAAACTTCACCAACCAGATGGTACTTATTTGGGGGGTGTAGGGCACCGACGATGTTTGAATATGCTATCCAAAATGCTCCATGGATTTTCTTTATGTCACAATTTTCTCTTTGCCTTGTCATATAGAATACTCATATTAATATTTGCATTATTGAAAGTTTGAGAGACAAACAAATTCCTTTGTAGTGCCATAGTTGGAAAGAACGTTCTTACATAATAAGTGATCACTTCAAGCTGTTTTGGTTTTTCTGTTGAGGGATTCCTACATTGGTCCAACAATTGTCCAAAGAAGAAAAGAGTTTAGGCATTTCACGAAAAGGATAAATTGGGAGATGGATTACAGATCTTTGCAGATCGAATTGCAGAGAACCATTGAAAGAAATAAAATAGATAGGGGAAAAATGACAAGTGAAATGAAGAACTAGCCTAAACAATAGAAATTTCTTATCCTTTGCTCAGATGTAGAAAAGAATGATATTGCTTTCACACTTTATACTTGAATTCTCCCGAGTTTTGCGAAATGTGAAGAGGTTTCTATGACTCAACATGAGCTTATATACCTTTTCACAACTATAAGTAGCCTCTAATTTTTACATCAACGGCCGCGGGAACCTTGAATTTCAACGGTTAAAGTCTCGGTATAAGTCAAACAGACAGAACATATCCTTTCACATCAATGTTCAAAATTGAGAAAATGGGAGACATGTATTTCAGATTAAGCTCAATAATAGGCTCATTATGCTTCCAATGGCCCATTTTAGTAAAGAAGCCCAAAAATGAAATCGCCCCACTGCCATGATCAGGGGGAAACAATATTTTTTACATAACCAAAGCTTATAAATAGGTAATTATTTTTATCTCTCTTCATGATTAAGCAACTTCCATCTTTTCACTCTTATTTATTACTAACTTTGGCAACAAAGTGTATATTGGGATGCACTCTGATGCAGGTCAACAGGCAACAAGTCTGGTCAATCATCCAAAACTCGAACCATACTAAATAGGAGGTGATTCTCCATTGTAGAACTAATAGAAATAATATTCTACTCATTTTTAATTCTTGTACTTTTTGGTTTTGATGTCATTTGAATGTTGTTGGCTAGGAGAAAAAATTGGTTATTTAGATAGAAAAAACTTTGAAAATGATGATTTGGAAAATGAAAAATGGAGGTTCTGCGGTTCTGAATAATTTTAATTCTTAAATTTTTTCATTTTAAGAACGGCATTTATTTTGACTTGGTCAATGATAAAAGAAGTATTTATGCTAATAAAGTGCAAAGTCTAAGGGCACAATGTTCGATTTTGAAATTCAAAAGTAATAACAAAACTAAGTGCAAAGTTGAAGAGTCTTGTGTGTAATTTACCCCATAAATGTTACGTATATTTTTTAGTTAGGCTTAATACATCATCCGCCATGAACTTGTCTAAAAAACTTGATTGACTCCTTGCAGTTTTGAAGTGTTTCGTAGCTCTTCAACTTGCTTAAAATTTCTGATAACCTCCTCAACTTGCTTAAAATGTAGTTAATTAATCAATCGGTTGCAAGAAGTAAATTGCATGTGAAATGTGTATTGACACGCCTTGGAAAAGTCAAACAAATTGACACGTCGGATTTGGACTGATATGTAGGAAAAATGAAAGCAAGTTAGTTAATTTTATTTTCACCGTGAATTCAATATCTCATGTTACTTGAGCAGAATTATTGACACCGCTTTGCTCTAGCTTTAACAATTCTTTAGTGTACCGGACTATTAAAATACAACCAAAAGCGAACAATATTATCGCATAATTTATAAAGTTAAGGTTTTCATAGTGAAAAGATAATAATTAACCTCCTTTTTTTCTCTAAGTGCCAGTCCAAATTCACTGAGTTGCTTATGTGTCAATTTGTTTGACTTTTTTAAAACACGTTTCGCGCGTATTTCTTATAGAATTTACTTATTTACAACTGAACGATTGATTACTATATTTAAGTAAATTAAGGAAGATATCAAGATATTTTAATGAAATTGATGGAGCTATGACAAGCCTTTTACTATAATATATAAATACAAATACTTGGACAATGGTCCAAATGGAATAGTCACAAATGGGTCGTTGTCCATAGTTCTTTGGTGTTTAAAAGTGATAGAATTGTAAGTTTTATTTAGAAGGGAAATTGATACGATTGGTGAGCTAAACAGAAATAGAGAGAGGTGGCCACGTCCTCTTCATTCCATTACTATTTCTTCCAATATGCTGTTAATGAAAGCAACAAATGCTACCCACGTTCTGACGTCTTCTAAGTTAAAAAAAGTGTATATGATTCGTTTAAATGTTTACAATAAATTAAGCTTGTAATAAATTATCCGAGTCAGTTTAGTGGTAAAAAAAAAAAATAATTTATTAGTCTTCTCTTTTTTACCTAACACATTGTTTAGTTCTTTTATTCTGAAAAACACATTATAAGGTCTCTATCTTTTATCAATGTTAACCCTTTGTTCCTTCTGTTTATTTTTTTTAGACTTTTAACCGTCATATTTTGCATAAACATATAGATGGAAAATAACAGAGTCACATGATCATTTTGTATTGTACTATAGCTATCTTGAAAGCTAAGATAAGTTCGGTAAAAAATCTAAAAAAAATAGACAAAAATGACCAAAAGATTAATATTGACAAAAGTTAGGCACCTTATAATGTGTTTTTCAAAATAGGAGGACTAAACAGTGTGTTACGTAAAAATATGAGGACTAATAAATTATTTACCCTAAAAAAATATATGATTTATCGGCAAATTCGGGCCTTTTACACCATCTACAACTCAACGATATTGGAAAGGAGATTTGATGATGTCGGACTCTTCAACCATCATCAAACTGTATTCTCATGTCTCATAGATTTAATATTACATCAAAAATTTGATGCAACATAAAATAATATTTTATTACTTTATATATATATATATATAATACAGTAAAACTTTCATAAATTAATACTCGATAAATTAATAATCTCTTTAAAATAATAATTTTTCATGGTCCCGACTTGGATCGGTTCGAAAAATGATCAATTTTAATAAATTAATAATATAATAATTTTTTGGAACAACCTTTTATAAATACATTGTTTTAATATCTCTATAAATTAATAATTTCTCAAATACATATGTCAAGTATATATAAGTATATACTTCGGATAGTTTAGCAAAATATGACTCTATACCACATTTTGTTTTTTCTTGAAATTTCATCTCTAACTATTCTCAGTGCATTCAAAAGTTATGGTTTACCCTTATCAAATTGTAACAAAAAATTGTAAAGAGCGGTTGATGTTATAATTGTTTTCTTTCTTTTAACTAGTTCCAAAGGCACCGAATCGGTTTCATCACTCTACAAATTAATGATTTATAATTTATTAATTAATTAATATTTCTATAAATTAATAAAATTTCATGGTCCCAACATTATTAATGTATAGAGTTTTACTGTATTATACTTTTTATTATATAAATGTTATTATTAGAAATGAATCTTTTGTCCAAAGAGAGGAAATGAGAAAATGAGTTGGAGCAAAAAATACTCTAGCAACATCAAACAGAGAGAGAAAATGAAAAAAACACGATTTACAAAAATAATAAAATAAATTTGAGATAGTCTTGTAAGATAATTTCGAAAGTTAGTCTTTATATTTATCCCAAATTGCTTTAGTGGTAAAGAATCACGATAATAATTTTGACAAATTTACAAACTTTTAAAGTAGAAATATGTTTTGGCAATTTGTACTTCTGCATTTAGGTAATCTGAATCCATTTTTTACTTCTACCTTAGGCAACTAATTAGTGTTATTAATTAGTGAGCATCTGATTCTGTTTTGAGTGTGCACAGGCATACCTTCAAGGACAAGGTAAGACATCAATTTGAGATTATCACCACAAAAAAACTGATTTTAGTCTGTTGAAACACGGATCAATGGCAATGATGGATGTAGGATTCACTAAAAAAAAGGTGTTTATCGGATTTATGGATGTTAAATTGATACTGTATATTTTAAGTGTTTGTACATAAAAAAAAAAAAAGTAACTCCGTCTATAATTTCCATATTATTTTTAGTATTTTCTACAACCAGGACAGCTTCAGCATCTACTAATTTTTGAAAAATGGTGAAAAACTTAACGGAAATTATATACGAGGGTCTATTTTTCGATAAAAACACTAAAAAAATATCAATTTATCTCCCATCAAACAGGAGGAAACACCTCAAACATTGGAAAGAGAAAAGAGACCTGTGGATGAGGGCAATGCAACTTCAATGCAACCCATCACTTGTATTAAACATTTATATATATATATTCTGGTGATCCTGAATTCCACCATAAATGTCCATTTCCATTCAAATCTTCTCTAAGAAAAAGAGGGAAAAGTTTTAAATCTACCCGGGTTTCAAAACTAAATTAATAAATATCAACAAAAATTTAGATTTTTTTTTTCTATTTACACATTGTACAGCATTTTAATATTTCAATATGACAATTACCTTTCTTCGAATTTTTTTTATTAAACTATATACATTTATGTTATTAATTAGCTGTAAATATCAAACCTAAGTAAAAGCATATGATTCATTTATCAATTGTTTACCTAACATTTTGTATAGCCTGAAAAGAGATATTTAAGGTATGTTCGATTCAGCTGTTAGTTGATAGTCATTACTGTTGTTAGCTGTTTACTATGGAAGTTAGCTATTTTTTTGTTGCTATTAGTTGTTTGTAATTAGATGATTAATCATTAATATTTGGATCAATTAAGGTTAGCTTGAGTGGTTAAGGATCGCAAATCGTTTAAGCTAGATTTCAAGTTTGAGTTCTAGCATACAAAAAAAAAAAAATTGAGACCTAATAAAAAGAAATGTGTTTTCTTAGAAATAAGAAGGATAATTTTGTAAAAATTAAATAAATATAAACAACTTTTAATAAAAAGTTCCAAAAACGTTGTTCTTCCATCAAAAAAGTTAAAAGTTGTTGTTTTACAAACCTAATTAAATACTATATTTTCAGCAGTTTAAAGAAAAATGTTAAAAACTACTCCGAAAAGCTGAAACAAATACTCATATAACTAATATGATATAAAGGAGCGAGAGAATGTCAATCATTCTATTTTAAAATGTTTGTAAAATAAGAATTAATGTTGATTTAAATGGTTAAGAGTTTCAAGTCGTTTAACCTAGTGATTTCGAGTTCGAATTTTAATGTACGTAGTAAATTTTAATGTACGTAGTAAATTTTAATTGAGATAATTCAATTAAAAGGTTTCTGGCCATCTTTGAAAAGAGTAATCAGGTAAAATTATAAAAAAAATAAAAATAAAAATTGTAATGTTAGATGAAAATGAAATAAATTACGAAGTGGTTAATTAAATTCCTGGTTATTTGTTTCTGAAAAATATTGTGTTGAAAAAATATTAGACATTCCCTCAAAAAAATTATTAGAGATGACATTTTTATTGAAAAATAAATATTTTTCGATGTTTAACTACAACACCGAAAAGCGGAAAAAAAAGTGGTGAGTAACTAGTATTTTTAAAAAGGTAATAATAAATATAGTAGGCTTCTAAAAACTTAGTAAAAGGTTTTGCTTGTTAAAATATTTTTTTCAATTTCTTTATTTATTTGTTTTGGTTACATTTCTTTATATATTTTTCTGATAACTAACCTAAATATTTTCTTGTTCTTCCTAGCTAAACAAACACCAGAAAAAGTTAAGAAAACGTTTAATAACTATAGTTATGGCATTAGTTAAGATATTTATGCCTGTAAATTTTAGATTGTAATATGTCAAATTTAAATACTAAACTCCATAAGTTAAAAAAATAAAAAATAAAAAGATTCAGTAATTTAAAAAAAAAAATTGACATTTTTGCGTTGTATAGTTGTATATTCATATCATAATGTTAAAATAAAAAGGACAAAGGAAATTGATGTTTCAAACATTTTCAACCGGGAAATAAATAAATAATTAAATAAAAATGGGGATAAAAAAAAAAAAAAAAGACGAGGAGTGGTTAGATACATAAATAAATAAGTACATAATACATATAGCTGCCAAATGGTTGTCTTAAGTCAGCTCAGCTCTTCAACCGCAAATACCATTTCCTCTTCTCTCTTTTCCTTTTCAATTTCCATAGCCAGAGCAGAGCCAAACCCAATACTAAGCTTTTTCTCTAAATTTCATTCTCACTTCTTTATTTATCTCACTTCTCCCGATATTAGACTCACTATTTTCCTCTTTTGTCCTCTAATTAGGGTTCTTCAACTGATTCTTACGATTCTTGATTCTTTAGTTGCTGATGACCGATCATAGCTCTGAAATTGATTTCGAATTCGAAGAATCGGCACAAGGAGACAGGTTAGGGCATTGTTGTTATTGAAGAGTACTAGCAGTAGCTGCAGCAGTAGTGGTAGTTCTTTTAGAGGAAGAAGAAGTAGCTAGAGAGAGAGAGAGAGAGAGATCAGAAGAAGTGAAAATGAGCGCCTCTAGGTTCATCAAGTGCGTCACAGTCGGCGACGGCGCTGTCGGTAAGACTTGCATGCTTATTTCCTACACCAGCAACACTTTCCCTACGGTACTCAAACTCTCTCTTTTTCTCTTTATTAACGTGTTATTTCCTGCGTTTTACTCTGAAAATCTCGATTTCACGGGAAGAGGAATTCAATTTACTGCAGAATCAAGTTCTATGTTGTTGGATTTCAATTTTGGGGATTTTCAACGTATCTGGTTGTTGGTTCAACTGCTTCTATATTGTTTCTATAGTTGTTGGAGCTTACATTTTATGGCTGGATGTCCTTTATCGTAGTTGGTGCGAGAAATTATGTATATACATGGTTGTCTACTAGTGTTAATTCCGTGTTCTTGAGCAATATTGTGATCGCTTAGTCTTAAATCTGGGCAGCACAAAATGTCACGATGCTGAAAATGCTTGTTTGACAGCATACAGCTTGTAGGCTATAGCTGTATTGGGGAAGATGGAGCTATAATTGGCATAACAATCTGGCCCATTACCATCTACATATTATCTGCGTTAATCCAAGTCTCATTGCTTTGTCCCACGGCTTTAAAGTGTGTCTACATGCATTGAAAACGCACATTACTAATATAGCCCCAGTAACTACCTCTCCATTTTCATGTGAGATTGAGTTAATTCCTACTCATTTTCATCTTTTAGACCCTTATAGGTTTTAGTGTTACTTCTTAGAATTGAAATTTAGCTGGCATGAACGGCCATAGAAGAGGAATGAAGCCAGCCAGAGATTTGTTTTTGCTCCCTTTCTATATTACAATGGTTCTTCATTAATCAGGATGTTCGAGGTGGTCTGAATGGAAAGAAATGCTTTTATTTTACCAGGCTTTCTGATCTACCTTCATTATTTAGTAGTCCAAATGTTTGCTTGAGTTTGTTTTACAGCTTGTTTCATGATGATTCTTATTGAATCTGTTTGCTTTTAGTTATTTGGATATCAGCTATTGTACAGTTGGTCCTTATTTTCTTTTGGCTGCTGTACTTGAAAACAGGACTATGTACCAACTGTTTTTGACAATTTCAGTGCAAATGTGGTTGTGGATGGCAGCACTGTTAATTTAGGGTTATGGGATACTGCTGGTAATTCTGAATTCCTTGAAAATTTATACATTTATTTATAGCTGGGATATCTTTCTTGCTCGGGGATTTATTTTATCACATCTGAACAGGTCAGGAGGATTACAATAGGTTAAGACCTTTGAGTTATCGCGGAGCAGATGTCTTTATTCTTGCATTCTCTTTAATCAGCAAAGCCAGCTATGAAAATGTTGCCAAGAAGGTTGTCTTCAATGACTTTTTTTGAGATCATTATTAAGTTCCTGCCAAAACACTGCTTGAATTTCTCTATGCTTACATACTGGCTTTCCATTTCAGTGGATACCTGAACTGAGGCATTATGCACCTGGAGTTCCAATAATTCTTGTCGGAACAAAACTTGGTAACCTTTTTTTTTTATATATATATCTTGCATCTTCTTAATCAATTGGCATATAGAATACAAATGTCAGTTCTTTTAGTCGACACCACATATTTCAGGAATGATGCCTGGTACTGTTGAATTTTATCAATTCTGTAGTCTTAGTTAAGTTGGGTTGACAATCAACAATCCATAAGCTGGTCTTAGTTCTTAGATGACATGTTGCTCTTTTGTTTCGGTCACTTGTGACTTTATGCAAGCATGTATTAATGTTGCAGATTTTCATTGCAGAAGTTTTTCATAGTTACCATTTATGATTTGACTTTAATTAATTAAATACGAGTAATTTTTTCTATTGACGTTGTCTTTCTCTTTCTAAACTTCATTACTTCACCAAGTTTATGGTTTAGTAATATTATTTGGCAGCCTATCGCTATTGCAGGCTAGCTAGTCAGCAGTTGTAAGAACTATTGCATGACTCATCGATTTATGCTTTTGGTTGTAGAATTTATCGTGTAAGCATTGATGTTTCGTTTGCAGCCTATCGCTATTGTTGGAGCTCAATAATCTCACACACGTAGCTTTATCTTTCTGAAATCTAATAGTTCTCAGTTATCTTTACCTGTTGCAGATCTTCGAGAGGACAAACAGTTCTTCGTTGACCATCCTGGTGCAATGCCTATCACCAGTGCTCAGGTAAAGATCACATATTTCCCCGTTTCTCCTCATCCTCAATTTCATCATCATCCTCGTAATTAATTGTTCTTGCTTTTGGATTTATCTGAAGGGAGAGGAACTGAGGAAACTTATTGGTGCTCCTGCTTATGTTGAATGTAGCTCAAAAACACAGCAGGTGTGTTTTCCTAACTTCCATTTTCATGTACCATAACAACTTCAACTTCATCTTCATAGCTTAGAACGGATTTTTGTTACATGAAATGCAGAATGTGAAGGCGGTTTTCGATGCAGCCATCAAAATGGTTCTCCAGCCTCCGAAGCAAAAGAAGAAGAAAAAGGGACAAAAGGCTTGCTCCATACTGTGATTTGATCTAGGAATAATTAGGCTTGACAGAGGTGGTGTTTCGGCCGCTTATGGCGGTCACTTTCAGTGTTCTTTTTCAATTTCATCCTTGCACGAGGAAGCACGAAATCTTGTTGTACAGTATTGACTGACATTTTAGGGAGTTTCTGTGAGAACTTCAGGTCTTCGATTTCTTTGATTTTATGATATGTAATTGTACTGCATGAACATTTATTTGTGTATTAACCAAATTTGTGGAAGGCATCTAGCTTTTGGAGAGATGTTCCTGCTTTTTTTTTTTTCTGTTATTTGTTTATTTTTTTCCCAACTTGTGGCAATGTTTGAAGGTTTAGCCCCAGAAAATATTTTTATTTTTAGTTGCATTTTCTATCAGTTTTGTTTTTGTGATTTTGTGAAACATTGCTGGCTTAAATTATGAATATATTTATGAGAAAATTACATCAAGGGGAATTTACAAAGAAATTCAAATTTTAAAAATTATTTACAAGTTTCTAAAAAAAAATTATGAATTATGTCAAGTATGCATTATGTCAAGTATGCAGTTAACGATTTCAATGGGTATTTCACCAACTAACCCACTTAGAAAATTTGACATAAATTTGATATTTGCAAGACAAAGATTCATATTACTAATTAAAATAGGGATAATTACAAAACTGGCCCTATTTTATAACCCATTTACGTTTTTAGCCTAGTTATATTTGTAAAAAGTTGGAGCACTACACTAAAAACGTAAATGGGTTGTAAAATAGGGCCAGTTTTGTAATTATCCCATTTTTTTTGTCCTGTAATAATTTAAGTAATTCTTAACTTCTAGCGACTAACCTTACATTTATTTTAAGAAATATTTCTTTCAAAATTCAAAATATTATTAAGATTAGTTTTGGAAAATATTTTTTAAAATAATTATTTTCACAATTTTCTAATATTGATTTAAAAAGAAATGAAAATATATATAGAATAAAAAATAAAATTTTCTTTTATTTATTTCCCAAAAAACAAACAAACAAAACATATCAAACTAATATTAATTTTTATTCACTATCATGAACATGAACACAAGTCTTGTAATATTATATTTTTGGGACGGAATTTTCAATCCAAAGGATTATAGGAATATATCATAATCATATGGTCATATGGTTGAAATAATTTAAGCTATCAAACGTGCAAAACAAATTATAGAAAACCTCGACCAAAATTAATTAAATTTGATTAAAAAAATACTAACTCCCTAAATTTTAAATAGCTTCTTTTAAGAACCCTAAATTTTAAATAACTTCTTTTAAGATCTACATTTTTCATTTTTAGATTTAAATTTTCTCCTATGATTTTGAGTTCAATTTTACAAGATTGCAATTTGCTCCTAATGATTCTGAGAAAGCAGGGATACACCTCTCATTCATTTACATAATAAATGTGAAATTTTGTCCTTAATGTTTCTAACCTAAATTTAAAATAATTTTAGACCCAAAAAACAGTATATGCAGCAATTTCAGACCATGATAACATAAAACCAAACTCTTGCCTAGATTCAAATACGACGCATCACCCATTGAGAACCACCCAAGAGGTGGTTCCGAACTCTGCCCACCCCTTCATCTACATCTGCGGAGTACAAGTACCCCGATACATGAAAGGTTGTGCTTCTTTTTTCAGCCCAGGCCAAAATGGTTGGCCTGCATAAAAGCCGGGGAGAAAAACAAAACAAACACAACCCATATAGGTTAGTTTTAATTTTTGCACTCCAAACAATCAAAGGTTAATGCCGCTACTGCGGATCTAAAATTGCTCCATATTAGAACGTTGAAAACAAAATTTATTATTTCTTACATTAGAGATACATCTACAGTTTCCAAAAAAAAAACATTTAAGGTATTGATAGGTAATTTGTAAATTCTACTGTAAATCTTCATCGAGGTTTAAGGTTTACCCTGACCTTGGAAGAGGGCAAACCTACCCTCACCTAAACCTTTATCTATCAAAAAGAAAATATAAATCGATAACAGATTTGAGTGAGAAGTCAAGAACGTAGCAAATAAACTTGACGAGTCATTAGTAATTATTTTGCCACACTCGAAACTAAATGAGGCAAGATTGACTAATAATAATATAAACATATCGTCCTCTCAGATGATTCTTATTCAATAAAAATGAATGTAATGTACATTCCATCAAATATCAAACTTAGCCAATAAAAAGTCGAGAAAGGTATAAATCCATCAACCTTAGATAAACAAGAAAACCTCATACTAGAGAGTAGAGTATAATAAAAGACTATACACGTAAGCCACAATGTTCAACCAATAAATCCCCCACAACTCTACAAGGAATAAATAATAATGAGCAATTTCACATAACTCAAATTTCGCAAGGATCAAGATCAAACAAAAGTAAGATTCAATTTCAAATTGGAGAAAAGGTACCACAGGGTGTTTTTTTTCTTCTTTTCTTTATTTTTTTGGGTAAAATTTTCTTTCATCTCAAATCAATTTTAGGGTGAGAAAAATGCTATGAAAAAGGCAAAACACCAGCTATTACTAAACAACCCGCTTGATCAAGTTATGACGTAAAACAAACACACCTCATTTTACACATGTTGGAAGTCACACCTGGATAGGGTCAAATTTCTCACCAATGGCACCGCCTTTTGTTTTCTGGAACTGAATATATCGAACAGTGCTGGCAAAGAAAGTTTTTGCTGCTGGATCCGGAGTTGTAGAGTCGATTTGCAATTCGGCTTTGATCAACTCTATCAAGCCCTGTATCGCGGCACTTGTAATATGTGGGTTTCCTTTCTCAAAAAAGTATAGATACCTAAAGCATGTCCACAAGGCATAAGTAAATTACTAGCTAAAACTACTGTATAATTGGGTTCAGGTAACAGGCTCAAGCTACTTACTTGTTCAATATTTCAACAAACAGTGTAACTGGTCCATTGCTACCTCTTGTAACGTTGGCCATTTGCTGAGCAGCATTCGCAATTCTTAAGGCGCGCTTTAGGCAAAGGAGGACCCTGAAAGTGGAGACAGTTTCAATAATTATTAGCTACTATAAATGTAAACTGGAGAAGAATTATCCCGCTGCAATCCGTTCATAAATTTATTTAGTTTTTGGTAAGATAATTCATTCATAAGTTAGTTGTTGTTTGATAAAACTGAAAATTAAGCACTGAATATAAAAAATATTAGTTAAATATTTTGACTTATCAAAATAATTGATTTTTAACTTAATTGAACATTTTAAGTGGTTGAAAAATTGAAGTTATCAAACATACTTAATGTAAATAAGTGCTTAAACTATTAAATTAAGTGATTTGAGTAGTTATCAAACAAGGGCTAGTGAAAAAAGAACCTTTCCCCATCCTTAATGCCATCCTGATCCTCGACCCAAAATAGATGTGAACATGCATAAACTGCTCTGCATTGATCAGGTTTCTTCAAAAGCTTTGCGGAATACTGAGAAAGAGAGAAATCACGAAAAGAAATGCTCGTAAATGGTTTAGTCCGAAAAATTATTGACCATTAAAAAGTTTGCAATAATTATTATTACTCCAGTGGCCTTGTGAGTTAAGGTATCCCTGTTCTCAACACCAAATACATTCATCCTCTGGAGAGTGCCAATAATGAGATGTATTGCAGTCACTTGGGCTTTGGAATCCTGGAAAGCAAGAGAATTTGGTAAAACAATTTAGAAGGGACAAACATAATTATTCGATAAAAAAGATCCTGCTAAGTATCAGTTGAGAATAATTCAGTAGTAGATACCGCAATTTCTTCTTCATATAATACAAATGCCTCTGTGAAAAATTCATAAGCAACCGACTCAAGATCAAGATCCGAATCATTGGCAGCCTGATTATTCAAGATCAAATAACAGATAAAATTAAATAGTGAACATCTTATAAAAGAATCCAAGCAAGAAGAGAGTCACTATAAAGAAAGAAAAAAAAAACACTAGATCTTTAAACCACAAACTAGTTGTAGTAAAGACAGAGGAAGAATCTTCCATGCATCTAGTATGCGAGTAATATAATGTGCATGATAACATTCAGAATTACAGATAAATAGGGGGCAAGTGGTACACCAACATCAGGTGCTCGCCCATGTATGAAGGTAGGGAGGTGGACATGACTTAGGTTCAGTAGGTTAGCAAAGCTTTCAGTTTCATTTCATGTATGTGTGAGCAAATTTTTTGTCAGCATACATGCCTGAAGCAGTAACATCAATATTTTTGTTACTTTACTTAATTATTGCTACAAACAACCTTATTAATTTTTATGAATTACCAAGTCAAACCATGACATACCTCAGCACATTGCAAGTATAATCTTAAGGCAAGTTCAGGTGATGGAATGGATGAAAGAGCCTCAATGATCTGATAAAAGTAGATAATATTACTATCAGTGCCAGAAAAACAAATGAAACAGGTCTGTAGAAAGGGTTAAGCATAAATATGAGCATCACAGGAAAATGGAAAATAAGAAAGTGAAAGAAGGAAAAAGTATAGAACATTTCTGGTAAAACCCATTCTAAAAGAAAAAAATGTCCCATCTTAACAAGTGAAGAATAGTATACTAATTGGTCTAGGGATACAAGATAAAATTAATAGGATGATCCAGTTCAAGCAGAATTTCAAACATGTCATAACTAGAAATGTGTTTTCCCACACATAGTTTTGGAAGGCGCACTAAGGCGCAAAGGTGTCCTGGAGCCTAGGCGCAAGGTGCAAGGCTCAGACGCACGCCCGAGCTACAAGGCGAACAAAAAAAATAACATATAAAATTATAAATAACAACACATAAATAATGGTGCTTTACCCTTATCCCTTGACCTAGGCCTAGCGCTTGAACTAGAGGTATTCATAACATTTTTTCCTACTCCTCTAGTATGATAAGCACTTTCTTCAGCTCCAACACACCTACAAACAGCAGCCCAGGTTAAATTTTCATTTGGGAACACTAGCTCATCTTCATCCGACCCCTTTCCATCCAATCTACCCATCAACCATTCATTGGCATCGTCTATATCTTGTAAAGGAAAGGGGTCAATAGTGTCACGAGCTTCAAGGAGAAGAAGCTGCTACTTTTGCATTTTTTCCTCCAGGGCCACAGCTGCTGGTCTTTTATTTCCTTTTTTTTTCTTTCTTTTTCTAATTTGATCCGAGCCCTTAATCCTAAAGGTTTCCTATGGCTATGATTATAGGTTGAAAAAGGCCTAAAAAACTCTCAAAACCCGTTAAAACAGCGCCTAGAGAGCCTAGGCACAAGGCGCAGCAAGGCGTGCGCCTTGCTGACATCGCCCGCCTGAGACCTACTGAGGCGCTAACCTCTGTGCCTTGAGTCAGGCGCGCCTTTAACAACTATGCTCCCACAGCTTCTGTTTCTGCTATATGGAGCACCGTACTACCAATAATGATCACCTATAGAGTTACCTGATTCAGGATTTGAAAAATTTTCTTAGGAGTTGCCTGAAGTTCTTCTCCCACTATATCTCCATCCTGACGTTGCAACTGTCTGACCAGCTGCAAACGACATAAAAAAGTCCAAAGAAATGTTGTAGTTAGAAACAATGTTAATCGTACTCTCGTGAACATAAAACAATCCTTGAGTTGATCTTTGATTCAAGAAATAGAAAATACAGAGAAAAAGCTCGCAGAAATAATATTACAAATAATCGTTGTTGCTTTAAACACAATCTATTCACCCATTTAGATAATATTTTTCCTTGTTCACTAACAAATCGACTAATTAAACTCATGTTTCTAAATACTGTGAAAATGAAACATACGTGTCAGTGTTATTCGTATTATGATATATTATTTGGGTAAGTTACATCCATGGCCACTTGACTTTGTCCTTATTGACATTATGGTCACTTAACTTCAAAACCTAACATAAAAGTCACTCAACTTTGCCTTTATATGCCCCTGATGAAAGTAAATGGCCTCAAAATGGACAAGTCTAAAAACTAAAGTTGCTTAGAGCCACATTTCGATTATCCAAATCACCATTTTCGGATTTTTCTCCCTCTAAACAGACACTTCTCTCTCCATACTTATCAAAGGCGCACTAAGGCACTAGGGGGTCCTAGAGCTTAGGCGCAAGGGCCGGAAAATGGAAAAAAAAAAAAGATACAAAATCTAAATATCAGTATTTGATACTATTTACTAATGCCACTGTCATGGAACCAACTGAACTAAAGGTAATAGTTAAAGACCCAATTCATATTAACATCTGAAACACCCCGCACGCAAATGCCCGCTGGGCTTGAAGCGTGCACAACACAGGCCCATATTATCATGTCCTAAAATTTAATCAATAAATGAGATTGCCAGGAATCGAACCTTTCATCACTTAGTCAAAGAGGCTCTGATACCATGTCATGGAACCAACCGAACTAAAAGCTTAAGCTGATAGTTAAAGGCCCAATTCATATTAACATCGGACGGTCACTGATACTCTATTACTAGTTAAAGCACAAGTTATGATGAACTAAAAACACACACTTATAACCACACAAAACAAAACCACATTAAAACATAATAATATTAAACGTCAAAAACACCAAGTTAAGTTCATATGCTTAACCTAACTAATGCTAATGAACTAATAAGGATTCGTTGTCAATAAAAAAAGAACACAAAAAGAAACTAATAATCATCATCAAGATCATCCTCAAGATTAATATTGTCCTCTTAATTATCATTTTCATCTCCAATTTCCTCCTCCTCTAAGTCCTCTCCATATGCATCCTCCTCCTCATCTATAAGTGACAAGGATGGCCTAGCTCTCACATGAGAAGTTGCTTTTTACTTACATCAACCTTTAAGATTTAGGTTTACTAAATAGGATAAGTGGTTGAGATTAACCGAACCTTTTATTTTAATGAGCAGTAAAAAAAAAAAATTAAAAATCTAATCAAATCGTCTGATGTAGAAGAGGCACGCCTTTAACAACTATGTCTCTATCATAACCAAACAACATCTAAATGACCTCAAAACCAATAGGTTGAAGGATTAAAGTTACTTACAATATCATTTTCATCAGCTCTACATTGGAGGGTTACCTACTATTAGATTGTTCAAGATTGAGTGCCTTTTATGTTAGTAAAAGGGGGTTGAGTGACTCTTATGTCAGGTTTTGAAGTTGAATGGTCATAATGTTAATAAGGGCAAAGTTGAGTGACCGTGAGTGCAATTTACCCTATATTATTTCCTATGCATGTGGAGCACTTGTTCAAGCAAATATAGTAATTCTGCAAAAATCAGTCATCTAATAACACATTTCTAATAACGATTGGTGTTTACCGAACAATGTTATCACAATTACTGGAAGCTAACATGTGACCTTCGCATTTCAGACTCACCTCAAAACCTAAGAATATCAAACTACAAATTAAATAACATATAAGTAGTAATAGAAATCAGCTTTTCCTTTAGGTCCTTATGATACATAATTTGAATTATTTTTTTCCCTAATTAACATGCTGCCGGAATATATGATGATAAAACTAATTATATTCAAGATGACAGATCCTACGTAGACCACAGTGTGTCCATGGTAAGCATCTATATATATTAGAACAGGTACACGTACAACGGTTGTCTCCCTTAAAAAAGTGGTGTCTGGGTAAGTTATCTAATATGCTCCTACTACCTAAAAGCTAGTCCCAAGTAGGTTGCACAAAATGGATTTACAGAACATAAGGACCTCCTAAATATTGCAATGTGTTCTCTGTTAAACTAAATATTGTTCTCGGTTACTAGCTTTTCATTGCAAAAATAAGGCATGCAATCAGGCAAGTTGTCTGAAATTCAATACAGCCTTAAACTGATTCTATCAGCCAAAATGTATAGTGAAAATTGAAGAGGACGACCCAGAAATCCTGGAAAATGTAGAAAAGTTACCCTGAGTGCAGAAAACGTTAAAGAAGGAACTGTAAATGGTAAGCGCATTGGTCCTCCAGCCATTATATGCTCCCTCACTGTGCAGATAATCTGTATGGTAGATTAACAAAAATGACTTGTTCAATTAAACAAACAGGTACAGGTATAGTCTAAGCAGAATCTGAAACGAGGTAAATGGTCAATTTGGCCCTTCAACTTGACTCACATGATCAATTTGCTCCACAATGAACCTTAGGTATTAATTTAGTCCGTAACTTAGGTTTTTTGTCAAATAAGTCAAAAACGTTACATGTCATCTTATGATTTGTGGTTTGTCGACACGTGTACGTGTTAGTTTCTTATGCTAATATATGTCAATTTGGACTGATTTGACAAAAATGTCAAGTTGAAGAAGTAACTTGATGCCCAAAGTTCAATTTGGGGCAAATTGGCCTTGAGAGCCAAGTTGAAGGGTCATATTGACTCTTTATTCATCAAATAGCCTTATAAAGTATGGAAGATTTCAGAAAGCTTCAAAGACCTAGACCATGCTTGCATTGAATTCTTACTAGTGGCATATTTTTAGAGACAATTGAACTGGAGTTCAACCCAACTCCCTTATTTTCACAATATTTGATGATTATGTTTCAAAGAAATAGGGCAGAATGTATGTGTGTATATATACATATATGGGAGATTCAATGAAATTAACAACTAATTTTTTTTATCATGAGGAATTGAAGATTCTAAGTTCGAACAATAGACCCCTCACTCCCACTTTGTGAAGTTATACCAATTGGACTAATACCCAATTCGTATTTAAGAAGTAATCTGCATGACAAAAACCTCGACTCCACAAACTTACCTTCAACATTTCATCTGGATCATCATTATAAAGCATGTGTATTAGGCGTGCAACAGAGTTTTGCTCTTCTTTGAAATCCTCTTCATCAAGCTATTAATACAAGTAAAACATCAAGAAGGGTTATTATGCTAATTAGCTGGAGCAATAGACAGCATAGTCTTGATGGAAACTGGAAAGATAAACTCATAAAAGTAAGATTAAAGATCTAAGAACCATGCTGAATAGAAGGATATCACAAAGAAGCTACCAAAATAACCATATACAATTAATTTTTCCCAATATGAATATTTGTACTCAGTATTCACCTCATCTGCAGTAGTTTCATCCAGATCTTTGATGAGGCCCTTTATCAATTCAAATAACACCTCAACCTACAGAAAGAGAATAGCATTCTTACCACATATCCAGGAGCAATTTTTGTTATGATGCAAATAAGCAGAGACTTCTTACCTTATTAGCACTAGAAATGCAAGTATTGTTTGTCATAATGCTTTGAATAATAACCATGGCCATGAGCTTGTTAGTTTCATTGTCAAGGCAGTCCATGACGCGAGGATAATTCGAAAGCCTCAAGGTAGTGACAACATCATTAAATTTTTCTAAGGGAGCACTTAGAAGTGCAACAATTTGTTTTCTTGCTCTACTGTCTTCAAGCTTGACCTTGCCGGAGAGCTTCTTAACACATAAACCCTGTAAATATTACAATAGATATAATTGTGGTTAGAAGAATACTATCCATTGCAGTTTAATGGGGCTGAAAGCTCAAAGTGAACGCTTCAAATGCTGCATGGTTGACTTGACCAGCGACAGACATGCCAAAAGCCAAGCATGAAAAAGGAAAATATTTACTTGGATGAAGTCGTATGTAAATAATTAAGAGAAAGCATACCAAAACTTGATCCACGTAATCAAGACGATCAGGATGTACACGGAGTGTAAATGTAAGGAGGGACAAATACAAAGTAATAGCTCCAACAATTGGCATGTCAACCTGCACTTCTATCACCTGTCATTCATTAACGATATCAGCATAATAGAATATGTCTGATGCTTTCAATCAGACAGATACGTCAGAATCCCCTTGTCATAATTTATATTCCAGGGTTTAGATTTAGTTTTCTGCGACATTTTCCAATTGGTAATCCTTGGGCAACCAAACATCCAATTGCTATTAACAATCTATTCTAAAACAAACATAAAGCTTGAGGACAAAATAACAGCACTATAAAATCTTAGTTTGGAGCAGTGAATTCTCAACAAATTTCCATAGTAAATAAAACAAAGAACATTAAGCGCATATATGTTGTATAATACCTTCCCTATAGCATTGCTCAATTTAGTAAAGGCTTCTACTTGCAGGAACTGTGGTAATACCTGGAAGAAATTAACTATAATAAATTAAATTGTAAAAGGACTAGTTACAGGCGCATAAAGGTTACTCACATCTTCAGTTGAAGCAGCATAATTAGATAACCTTTCCATCAATTCTGATAGCACTGTCTTCACATCAACCGTTGGCTGGAAATCCATATGGAGACAGAGAAGAACATGTCAGGGAGCAGCCTTTGTTCAGTTCATTATACACTTCCAACAGACACACACACACACATCATGAAAAATAGCAGTGGAAGGAGAGGGAAAATGCAATATTCATGTACTTATAGTATAGCCACAAAACTCAACAACTTATGGACAAATACTCAAAATAGTAATTTTGAAGAAATCCATGAACTATGTAACTGGCATGATCCACAGATCAAAATCCATAATGAGATTCTTTTATTTGTAAATTTTATAACAATTTACTAGACTAGAAATTATGATTTATTTTTCCTAGATCGAAAATTCTGCGTCCTAAGAAAGAAACAGAGGATCCTTGATTCAGGAAAAGGTTTACCTGAAGCTGAGAGCATGCTGCCAATAATGTATCAATTGTCTGCAAGTGGTACTCGTCTGGAAATACCTGAATTAAGCAGCCCATCAAGTAAAACTGTGCAAGCTCATCCTTACAGTTGACAACCTGTTTTTATTTTACAGGGACATTTGAAGCATCATTAAATGCCCACTGAGATAAATATATGATTCCAAATGAAGGATAAGGAAACCAATAAGACAAGACCTACATAATCCAACCTGTTCTAAGACTCTGGGAAGAACAGCATCTTTGTACATTTCAAGGTCTATACCTTCTATCTGACTAAGAACATGGAGATTCTTCCCTACCTAACAAAAAATGAACAACAGGACACGTGTAATTTCCACAGAAGAAATTAAATGTGATAACGGTTCTTCAAGGATAGATATAGATCATAAGTATTACAAGGTCACGTAGTTCGCTTCTTTCCTTCTCCTGCTTCTCTCTTACCCGACTGGGTCCCTGCAGACCAGAAAGCCCAATTGAAGGCCTCAACTCAGGATCACCAAAGAGTATGAATGATCACAAGCACCAAAACACCTGTATGGCCAAAAATCATGCTCTCATGACTCATTTTACATGTATGGCATGCAAGTCCTATGGTGCTATGAACACAATAACATACATGAGTTCAGAGATGCACATCAAACCTGATACTGCGTCCGAACCCAAAGTTTATTCATCTCAGTGAAATTTTGAATCACAAATTCTATAGCATCCATTACTGTGTCGGCATCTCTGGATAAATGTACAATCAAATTAAAATTCTTATCTCAATACAAGAGGCAAAACAAATTTATAGCTGATCATATGCAGTTTTAACAAGCCCTGCAAGATGAAAAAAAAAAATATGATCTACGATGTTATAGAAGATATGCTGACAATCGTATAGGCAACTGTCTCATGTAGCAATGTGAAGGAGCTCAGTCAAATGAACTGTAGATCTAACTTAATGTGGTTAGTAGGAGGGATTCTTATGAACATTTTGACAACAATCTTCTTCTAATTCATATTTAGAATTTGCTTTAGTTAGTAATAGTAAATTAACGTTGATGATAGGACACTTAATAACTGCTAATATCGATTTAGTGAGTGTTTGCCAAAATAAGTTACAAGTATACAAGTTAAATTGGCCAGTGTTAAAAAGTCTATCAAGGAAAAAACAATACTCAAGAATTTCTTACCCTTCGTACTCGGAACTAACATCAAGCAATTTATCTCTACTGATTTGAGCAAGGTAACTTCTAAGAAATAATCCACGAATTGGATGCTGAACAGCACGACACATTTCCACAAGATCCTTAAGCACATCCTTTGCCGGAGCCTCCTTCGATTTGATGTACACTGAGCCAACCGTACATAGCAGATACCTGGTAAATATTTCAAGCATTGGTCTATATGTTAACAAAACTCAAGAATAGAAAAGAAATTTAATAAAAGGATTTCCCGGAGTATCATCATATCACTCACAGTCTAGGTAATATATTGCCAGCATGCTGCACAAGTTCATACAAATCAACGACCGAAACACCGTGCCTGCTCTCGTCCTTGAAGAAGATCTCCAGCTTCCTCAATTCATCGAAAGCTCTCATATCTAAAACAATTCAGCGAATTAAAAATCAAATCCGGTTGCGATTTCAAGAATAATCGAGATTAAAATCCATATAAACATCATTTATTTAATCAATCGAAACTCAAGTCGGGTTTTACAGAGTTCGTAGTATTTGTGAGGAGAGAGTTTCGAAGTACGGAGCTCCGACAGCATCTGAGCTGAGTACTTGAGAGCTTCTCTGAGATTATTGGCATCCTGATACAAAGAATTGAAATGAAAAATAGGAAATTAAGATTGAAAAATGCAGATACGTAATGAACTTTTGAGAAAAGAAATACCAAAGCGCGATGCATGTAAAAGGCGTTGTGTTGAATGCTGGCAATTCCTTCGGCAAGCCATTTCTCTTCGTCCTCAATTCCGTCTAAGATCATATTCTCTGTTCTCTGCTAAGACCTCGCAGCAACAGGCTTCAAGGCGGTACTGAGCTATGATCCACTTCGGTTTGGATTTTATCCGCCAGTCCTCACAGAAAACCAGTAAAACGTTTATCTCTCTCTCTCTCTCTCTCTCTAAAAATATGTACTATATCAATTTTGCGTGGGATCTTTTGCGATCAACTGATAATGATACTCCATTCCTCCTTGTCTTCCTATAAAAAGCACATAATAAATATATTACTCGTATATTTTAATTTTAAGGGAAATGTTTTTTTTTTATAAGCATTGGTTTGTCTTTTTTTTTTTTTTTTTACATACAATTTATGTGATTGTTGAAGAGAAATTCTACCGTGAATTAGTAATTAGAAAGATGTGTCGTTATCTGAGTGAAGGACTATTACTGGTTCCGGTTCAACCATATAATTTTTCTTGTTCAAACCACTTATCAAACACTTAAAAAGTGAATCCATCTTTTTGAATTCAAATTTTAATAAATATTTAATTAATTCATGTATACACTGACCAGTCTATATATATTTTCATGCTCTTAAATTTTATTTTAATCAACTATTTAGCCTCTCATCATAAATAATCAGTGTGTTTTTCTAAAAAATGAAAATATTACATATAATATCCTGATTATCTATAAGTTAATGCACATTCTAAAATATCGACGCTAATGGAAGATGAAAGTGGCTATTAAACTACACATGAGTAAAGCTTATGATAGACTATAATGGGGTTTTCTTCAACACATTATGAAGATTGCAGGCTTCTGGTCAAAATGGATCAAGTGGTTATGGAATGTGTTTCTTCAATTACTTATTCTTTTAACATCATTGGCGAGTTTCATGGTTATATTCAACCTCAATGAGACGGTCGCCAAAGACATATCTTTTCTCCTTTCTTGTTTATTTTGTGTTTGAAATATCTTGTTTATGTTCAAAACAATGTTGAAATTAATGATAAAATTCAGGGAGTCAAATGAGCAAGAAGAAACCACCAATCTCATCTCCTTTTTTAGGAGAATGCATTATTATTCTGTCAAGCGAATGAAGTAAACATCAACAACATAAAACTAAATTTTAAATCAATTTACGATCTTATATGAAGCAATCTCTAGATTCAGCAAACTTAGCTCAGTATTCCTCACATTAGAACAATTTAATGAAGTCCAAATAGCTAATATGACAATTTGATAAGTATTTAAAAATATTTAAGTCTTGTCGTATTGGCAAGTTTTGTTTGGTTTCTCTTATGAGTCTAATGATCTAGAACCGTTGTGGATTGGGAAATCCATAGGTAGTATGAGTTTATATAGATCTTGTCTTTCAATATAAGTCTTATATTCTTTTCCTTTCCAAGCCTCGCATATGTGTGGATCGTTTAGGTGTATTTTGAAGAAGAATTAAGTTTGATGAGCGTGTAAGTGTTGACTGCGAATGAAGGAGTGGCGGTTTAGGTATGTTCTGGTGTCCGTTGGGGATGGTTAAAATTCTAAATTTGGATCGGCATTTTATGGATGTGGAAGTCAATTTGGAGGGTAGTATGTCCTGGTGGTTTGCTCGTTTTTATGGGATTCATGAGCGTACTCGTCGGTCTGCTTATTGGGATCTGTTGCATAGTCTTTTCGGGCGACCTGCTTAACCTGAAGTTGAATGTGGATGCTTAGATATTTGTGGGTTCTGAGGTCCTAGAGATTGACGTTGTTGCGCAAAATGATAAGGGTGAGGGGTTTTTTTTTTACGTTCTCTTGTCACCTTCCTATGGAGTTTCATTCTCGTGATGGGGAAGCCATGGGTATTTGAGAGGCGTTGAGCTGGTTAAAGGATAAGAGTTTGGATGGGACTGAGGTTGAGTCGGATGCTGCAACAATTGTTGCTCATTTAGTTGAGTCAAGTTTCTCGTCATCCTATGGTGTTTTGATTGTTGACTGCTTTTATAGAAACCCATAGAGATCGAAAAGGTAGGAGTCCTAGCATCTCCTTCATCATCTTTCATCTTCTTCGAATCAACCATGTCGTTGTATGGGTAATTATTTGGCTAAAAAAGGAGAAACTACTGGGATTAAAGAGGTTCTTAATGGACTCAAAAATTATGGTTTGAAGAATTGTTTGGTTGAGACTGATGGAACGATAATGGTTAAGCATCTTAGACAGTGTCCTGTTTGGTCATCATATGAATTATTTCATATGGATTATTTTAATAATTCTTTACTTTCTTTTTTTTTTAATGACGTTAGTTTTTAAGTTTATTGGTCGTTCTGGGAACAATGTAGCTAACGAACTAGCTAGAAATATTTATTCCATTACTATAATAGAATGACCAATAGCCCACCCGATTTATACTTTGATTTTGTATCAATATTATTTTTTTCTTTAAAAAATTAGCTAATATGACATTTTTATGATAATCAGATACTAGTATTACATTCCATTGAGAAAAGATCACTTCATAACATAAATTCTATCTTAACTTGTAGCCTGTTTTAATTAAATATTTACAAAAATTACCAGTAACTTCAAATTTATAGGTGATTACCAATATATTCTTCTGGAAAGAAAAAGTTCTTTAGTAAAAAAATTAATTTGAGCTAGAATTTAGAGCCAATGTTAACATGTTTTGTAGTGTTTATCTTTTTCAATAAATTTAGAGTCAAGGCTAACTCTTTATCTTTTTCTAATTGGAGTGATTTAAAAAAATGCTTTTTATCCTTTCCTTTTCTTTTCTTAATTTTATGTCCAAACTAAAATAATTTTAAGTTTGTTTATTAAAATCATTATCCAATTTCATTAAAAAAAATTGGAAACTTAAAATAATGGGTTAAGTTTTTCTTTTTTTACCTGTCGGTATTTTAAATTGACAGTCCAAACTAATTGAGGTTCGAACTAGGTAGACTCTTTTAAGAAGCAAAACTCGCTCACTAAATATTTTAATTATAGCTATAATCGATTTGAATCCTCATTTAATGAATAAACTTACTATATAAGTGGAACAAATAGTATCTTAATTAAATGGACTATGGACTATTTGTTTGTTGCTAGTGATATTTGATATTATTTTTGTTACATGATCTTATTAGTCAAATAGCATTAGTAGTCAACATCTTATTATTTCATTTATGAAGTTCTCTGTTTCTTATTAAAATTTAGGCTTAATACATCATTTGCCTCCTGAACTTGTCTAAAATAATTGATTGGCCCTTTAAAGTTTCAAAGTATCCTGATTGTCCCATGAACTTACATAAAATATTTAGTTAACTCCTGAACTTGCATAAAATATAATCAATTGATCACTCGGTTGCAAAAAAGTAAGTTAAATGCGAAAGATGTATTCCACATGTCTTAGAATATTATTACATAATTAAAAAATAAAGTAAAAATAAAGTTATCACTTGCTCAACTATAAACTTTATATTCTCTAATATTACAACCACAATGCCCCGATCTTGATTGTTTTACTTTTTTTAAGACGCGTGTAATACATTTTCCTCATTTAACTTACTTTTTGCAACCGAGTGATCAATTGATTACATTTTGTGCAAGTTCAGGAAGCTAACTAAACATTTTATGCAAGTTCAGGGGGGCTATCAGGATACTTTGAAAGTTCAGAAGGTCAATCAAGCTTTTTGTACAAGTTCAGGGGGCAAATGATGTATTAAGCCTAAAATTTATAAAGTCCTCTCCAAACGATATCTAATTAAAGTAAAATCTCGATAAATTATTAATCTCGATTAAGTAATAATTTTCTCCGGTCTTGATTTGGACCAATGGGATAAAATAATAATCTCGTTAAATGTATAAAATAATAATTTTTAACAAAAAAAACCTTAAAGTCCACTGAAAATATAAAATAAATAATTTATTAAGTACATATGAAAATTATATATATAATTCATAAAATAAAACACTTTCTAAACCATTTTTATTTCAAATTTTATGATTTTCTAAAATATGTATATATAATCAATCTTTTCTTCTTCTCATGCGAATTGAACTCAACTTCATCTTTAACTTTTTGAAGGGCATAAACTACATTCAGCATATTCTCCTCATTTTGAAGAAAGTAATTTTTAAAGTCTATACGCCAAAAAAAAAAAATCTTTTGGAGAAACATGTGCTAGAGTGTTACTATCACCTGGATCTTGATTGTCATCATCTTTCATACTCGTTACTCCTTGAATAATTTCTCTCATCCATAGGTGATTTCATTAAAGCTTTATTTCACTAGGATAATTCAACATCGGCTCTACATTCATACCATTTCTATAATGTAGATTAGAAATAACTTCCTCTAATTTTTGAATGCCTTCAACCTCTATAAACTTTTTTTTGACAAGATTAATAAACTTAGATACAATACATCATCATTAATTAATTAATTGTTTATTTATTTTTTTCTTAGTTATTGGAAAAAAATTAATTGTTTAATTTAAAAAAATATAATGTACAAAATAAAATTTATAGAATAATAATTTTTCGAGTACTAATTTATAAAAGTTTTATTGTAGTTTATAATTTAACAACAGGCAAAAAAAAATATCTAAGGCTCTCAAATTTATTTCTTTTCCTAACGTCATTGCTAAGTTATTTTAGCATAGGACTATTTAAGGTTTGGGTAAATTACAGATATCGCTATTGAACTTTACTCATTTTTATAATTTCAAAATATAATATAAAAGTTATTTAAATTTACATTTTCGAATATTATAATCAATTAAAGTTATTTAGAACCTTCGTATTATTAATAAATCAATAATTCTAGAGCTTTTTTTCTAAAATATTCATTTTGAGTAAAAGATTTGAGGCTAAAACTTAGGTATCCCTAAGCATTTCAACTAGGTTGGTATCCTCGAGAGAAACCGAAGACTCAAGCCCAAAAAATATATTAATAAAGAAAATAAAAGAATAGTTAATTACAGCATCAAGAAGAGGGCCCTAACAAAAACGGAATTGCTCAACCCTATTAAAATCATCATAAACAAGGGAATTACAAAAAGGCAAGAATAAGGACCACCAGCAAACATTAGTAATAGAAAGACTAAACTTAGCAAGAGTATTAGCAATCCCATTTCCTTCTATATAGATATGGGTAACCACGATGGTCATGGACTGTAATAAGGAAAGAGTATGAAGTCAATCCTGTCTGATGCTCCAATAAACCTCAGTAGAACGGGACCTAAACAGGTGAACAATGAACAGCGAGTCACATTCAACCCAAAGTTGATGCCAGCCATGATCCCAAGCTTTTTGAACCGCGAAAATAGCCGCTTGGATTTCTGCTAAGAAAGCAAAGGAATTTGGAAGGGGGAAAGCAAAACAACCGAGAACAAAACCTCGCGTGTTTCTGAAAACTCCTCTTGCCCCCGCGAAATAGGAGCACCCAAAGCGGAACCATCAGTGTTTACCTTGATCCATCCCGAAGGAGGGGGTTGCCAGAGAACACCGACAATTCGCGGAACAGCACCAGGTCTCAAAGAAACTCTCAATTGTCGAAGAATACAAAGCTCAGACCCCAAATTCATCATAGTTCTTGAATTGCAGCCGTTAGCGCCTCTCATGGAGGTCCAAAGATGGTGAAGAGCATGGAAAATAGTCGGACATTGTTCCTCGGAAAAAAAAGCATTAAGGATTTTTCAAATTATCGAAACGGCATTAATAATAGCAGCTAACCATAGTGTTTTTGTAACGACCCGGTCCGGAGAGGGTGGCGCCGGGGTAGAAGGCCTGAGCAAGGAGCGGCCCTAAGGGATGGCGATGGGGGCAGGAATGAACTGAATCCCACATCGAAAATGGAGAGTGAGTGATTGAGGCTTATTAGTAAGATGTGAATCTAATACATGCAGACGCGTTTTAAAGCCGTGAGGCCCAAGGTGTTGGAATTGGGCCAGAGCGGACAATATCTACATGGTATTGGATCAGGGTGTTACAATTGGTATCAGAGCCGACTCTCCACGTATGATGTGTGGTTCGGGGACGAACCAGGCGGAAGCTGGTGGGCCTGTAACGACCCGGTCCGGAGTGGGTGGCGCCGGGGTAGAAGGCCTGAGCAAGGAGCAGCCCTATGGGATGGCGATGGGGCAGGAATGAACTGAATCCCACATCGGAAATGGAAAGGGAGTGATTGAGGCTTATTAGTAAGATGAGAATCAAATACATGCAGACGCGTTTTAAAGCCGTGAGGCCCAATGTGTTGGAATTGGGCCAAAGCGGACAATATCTACATGGTATTGGACCAGGGTGTTACAATTTGGTATCAGAGCCGACTCTCCACGTACGATGTGTGGTTCGGGGACGAACCAGGCGGAAGCTGGTGGGCCTGTAACGACCCGGTCCGGAGAGGGTGGCGCCGGGGTAGAAGGCCTGAGCAAGGAGCGGCCCTAAGGGATGGCGATGGGGGCAGGAATGAACTGAATCCCATATCGGAAATGGAGAGGGAGTGATTGGGGCTTATTAGTAAGATGTGAATCTAATACATGCAGACGCGTTTTAAAGCCGTGAGGCCCAAGGTGTTGGAATTGGACCAGAGCGGACAATATCTACATGGTATTGGACCAGGGTGTTACAGTTTTCTCTTTTAACCAAACAAATTTAAACATTCATGTTTTCTCTTTTAACCAAACAAATTTAAATGATTTCAATCGAAAAACTAGAGGTATTTATAATATTATCAATTTTTAGAATTTTTTATTTTAAGATTATTTTTAAAGCGTTAATTGAAGTTTAGTGGTCACAATGTTAGAAAGTGTAAAATCGAACAATTGTTGTGTTTACGTTTTGAAATTTAATTAATATAAAGTTAAGCTAAAAGTCACCATTAGATCAATCTCGCTCTCTTTTATTGTTATTTGGATTGATGAGGTTGCTTGAATGTGTTTTTATTTCTTTCCTTGTGTGTATGCTTTCATGTGGAATTTGGTGTGGTGAAAGAATGAATTAAAGAACAAAAGGTGAAAAGTAAAAAAGTTGGAGAAAGAAAAATGATGAAATTATGTGGGGGAATTTTAAAAATAATATAATAATTAAAAAAAGGGTTCCACATAATTTTAAAAAAAGTATAAAAACAAATATTATGTTTTCGTGGTTTAAAAGTTAAGAAACATGTACTTTGATATTGATTTCGTTAACAAAAAAAAATAGTTCAAATTGACTAACAGTATTAAAAAAAGATGATATGTCAGTTAAAATCAAGTGGTCAAGTGGGCATTTTTATCATTTATTTTATTTTTAAAATCAAAGTCATTCTCCAATTCTCAATTGACCTCATAGTCTCTTCCTCTCACATCTCTTTTCAATCTATCTTCAATGAGCTTTTTTTTCCTCATTTGTGCTGTTAGAAAGAAGAATAGTTAACGTAATCCTCATTGCTGATATTGATGGTTCAGATGAGAGAAAGAAGATTGATTGAAGCGATAGATGCGAGGGAAAAAAGAATATAGTGAGGTGTCAATTAGGAATTAGGTAAGCTGTTTGATTTTAAAAATAAAATAAATAATAAAATATAAAATAAATGAAATAACAAAAATACCTCTCTGACTTTACTGTTAGAGTTTGGACTGTCTTTGCTAACGGAATCAAACTTAATGTATCTGTTTGTCAATTTTTAAACCATGAATATTGAAAAATCGAACAAAACATAAGTTTTATTTTATACTTTTACCTAATTTTTATTATTGTTATTATTATTAGTAGGATATTACACATACACTCTCTCCAAAAATTTATCTATTTAATTAAATTTGTTATACTATTTTTTTTATTATATTTGGCATCTTGCTTATAGTAGTTCAAAATTACTAAATTAACTGCTACACTAATTAAAATATACTCTTATTAAAAAATCATGAAGGAGAGAGGGCGAGAGCGTGAGCGTGATTGGGAGCGTGATCGGTCGGTAGAGAGGGCGGGACTGTTGGTCCCTTATAACGTAACAAGTTAGTTCCAAGGGGGGGATAGGAACTATTTAAAATTTTAGTACGTTAAGGCTGACTTCTTTTTCTTTGAAAAGGGATTACACAGCGCGCTGAGTTAATTAAGACACTAGCTTAGTCAACTGGTGACTGAGTCAGCTTCTTTCTTTGAGCCAGGAGATAGCACTTGAGTCTATTCCTGAACTCAGATACTCAATGCACACAACTCAACGTGACCTCTTTACTTGGTCAGTTTTGTTTAAGCAAGCAATATATATATTAAGGAGTTTAAGGTTAGAAAGATGTTACTCAGCAGAGTTATCCAGGTTCGGCCTCTAAGCCTACGTCCTGTCCCCGGAACACGTTCCGAGCTTTCGAATTCTCTACTGAGCTCTTTAACGGTAGAGCATCAAACCTTTTACAACTTAGAAGCTGAGTATAACAAGAGTACCTTCCTCTATACCTCTACTCACTCCTAATCTCTCGCTGAGTACTATAACCGAGTACTCAGCCTCTCCTTTCTAATCTCTAGAAATGATAAAGATTTGTCCTAAACAACAATTGCTAAGACACCTTAGATGATTGAATAATCACTCTAGACTTTTACACGAAAGATATAGAATTTGGTGTAAGTATTTGCTTTGCTTTTTCTCACAGAACTTTGAGTAGAATTTTGGTCAGCGTAATGGCTTGATAAATTCTGTATTGAATGAAGCAACTGAAAGGCCCTATTTATAGAGACGTCTGAGGCATCAGTCATTTTGAATTTCGAAATAACCGTTGGAGGGAAACGGCTTCCTGTCGTTGTCACTCAGTCCTGCTCAGTGCTCTTGGCCAATCACATTTAAGTATCTTCTGTCTTCGATCAGAGCTGAGCAGCTTTTAGTCAGTCCGTCAGAATGTCTCTCCATTTATGGTAAGGTCAACTAGACAGCTTTCTGTGTCTTCTGAACTTTACCCGAAGTAGAAATACTTTGTCTGGAAGTTGTTCTTGCTCAGCTGCTGTCTTGTACTCTTTGTCGATACAACTCAGCAGCTTCGTTCCGAAGTTGTTCAACGAAGGTCTTCTCGAACCTTCTCTCGCTGAGCTGCGTTTTATACACAACGGCAGCGTTTTGCACACGCGGGCCGAGTGGTCTTGATCTGTTTGACTTGGGCTTTGACTTCCATATTGGGCTTTAAGCCTTTTAGTATTTATGTCTTATAAACAATTTAACTCAACATTGAACAAACACATTAGTATAATAAATCAAAGCATTTAAACTTAGTGTGTTTAGAATATATTTAATTTTACTTAAATAATTTTGTCAAATCAAAATCATGTGGAAAGGTGTTTCAACAAACTCCCCCATTTTGATGTTGGCAAAACTATTCAGCGAGGAACTCAGTGTTGAGCTCCCCCATGATAGTTGACCTAATATTACTGAGCAGACTCCCCCGTAAGGGTTGAGCTACTGACTTAGTTTTACTTAAATATTTTAAGGTTTAATCGAGTAAGTCTAAGGTCAGTTTTCAGATATAGGTCAGCTCATGGAATATATTCTATTTTACTCAGTGTTAAGCGGAAGATTTAACATTCAGAGAGCGCTGAGTATTTGATTGTTCAATGGGTCTTATGAGACATTGTTTAATAAGCATACAAGATGATGTCAAACATTTTATCAACATAGCATACAATCAACGAGTATTATAAACAGTAAACACAGTTGAAGTATTTGAAGATACATAATAACATAATACTCAGCATCATATAAAATAACTCAAGGTTGGATAAAAGATGCAAGTATTGTATTGAAATAAAGTAGTCAGCATATACAGCGAAAAGATAAGCAAAAAGCAACATAAGCCTATTTCTATTTCTTCTTCTTATGCTTAGACTGACTACTTCTTGTAGCCTCCTGCTGAGTTCTAGCTTGTTCTTTCTCCCCCGTTTTGTCAGCATCGGGAGGAGGAATTCGAAAGGAGTCGGTTAAGACCGCGTTGGTCAGTGTGCCGGACAACTCCTTAAGCTTGTCGGTACTTTCATTAATGCCGTCGAAGACAACAATGCCTTCATCCAATACCTCTTGAGGTATACCGAGTTCAGCTGCGCTGAGCATGCTCAGTATGTAGGCTTGAGACTTACCCACCCAAGTAATTGTATCTGATAGTGCAGCAAAAACTTGATGAAATATCTTCAGCAATGTTGAGTCATAATATTGACGCTGGATATTGTAGTGACGCACATGGGTGAAGGTCTTTTGGGTAGTGACCAGTATCTCATTCTGATTCATCTGGTCAGTGTCCATCTCTTGCTTATTCAAGTTCAGCAAACGAACGGCTTCACTAATTTGCTCCACCGAGCATTGAGAGTAAGAAGCCAGCTGATCATTGGTCTTGTTTTGCTCAGTGTGAAGCTGGGCAAATAGCATCTTAACTTCAGCAGAAGTGGCATATTGAGTGTTCGAAGTTGACAAGGTTTGGAATTGCTCTTGAAGAGTGTTTAGATGTTGAGCCATTGTCAGTTGGATCTCAGCCAGCTTCGTGATTGAGTCCTGCTTGGGCTGTTGTGTTTGGATGGAGATCACAACACTTAGCAAATCCTTCAGTCCTTTAACTTCATTTAAAAGCTGAGTGACTTGGGACAGCTGAGTTGACTCATTGTTGGTAGACCCAGCAGTAGGTTCAACATGATGAAGATCCTTGATTAACGTCTGCACCGAGTTGATGAGTTGACTACCAGACTCGGTGGTATGCAGATAGCTGAGTGATGCTTCATCAGGTTGCCGAGTTTCCGTAGTGTGACCAGTTGATGGAGGAGTAGGATTTTTCTCAGGGATGACATGGTCAGTGACTGGAAGGAGGTTGTCAATCTGCATTTGGTTGTCTTGTAGAGATGATGGATCGGCAGGAATGATTGTTGTTGCAGAAGTAGGCTGAATGGGTTCAGTGCTGACAGGGGCAGGAATTTCCTTAGTCAGCACAGTGCTTGGAGCATCAGCATTAGCGAGAACTTGCTCGGTTTGGCTTGAAGGGTTGGTAGAAGCATTCAAGTCGGCTTGTTCCTTTGGTGAAGAAACAGAGGTTTGCTTTTCAAGAGAAGCTGTTTGAGAAGAAGAAGTTTGTTTACTGAAAAACTTTAGCTTAAGTGTAGAAGGATCTTTGGTCGGCTTTGGTGCAGGAAGGTCAATGACAGTTGTCTGACTTGCCTTTACTAGTCTTCTTCTTCGTGGAGGAGGAGTATTGTCAGCTGGGATAGACTCTACTGAGTGAGGAGGAGAAGTCTCTTCTTGATCAGTATTGAGCTGGTCGGTTTGTTCTTGTTCTTCTTCTGCAGCCAACTCAGTATTAGTTGGGTCAGCAGCTTCCTCTTCACTGGCTGTCTCCTCAGTGTCATCCTGACCACTGTCTTCTCCTTCTTCTGCTTCTTCATCATCCTGATCTTCGTTATCTAATTCTTCTTCCACCTGAGTGATGAAGTGATCATCCAGTTGCACATCATCTTCTTGATGCTCAGCTTCAGTTCCCTGACATTGTGTGAAGTGAGAATCACCAGGAACAATGATGTCAGTGGGGATAGCATCAATAAGGGTCAGCTCTGAAGACTTCTTCTTCTTCAGAGGTTGCTCATCAGCATCCACTCTTTCTTCTGTATCAGGCTCATCTTGCCTGCTTCTCTTCTTAGCTGTCTTAGGTCTCTCCTGACCTTTTTGAGCAGCTGACTTCAGCTTCTTGGCCGACGACTCAGCATCTTTTGAAGGAGTCCCAACAGCTTTCCTTTTGCGGGCAGCTGGAGCCTTTGTTCTTATGTCCTTCTTTGGGACAGTCTCCTCAGCAGGCTGATCACCACCTTTGGCTTTCTTAATTGGTTGGTTAAACTTCAAGGCACGCAGCGCAGCAGCTGTTATCTCAGAGCCTTGGGCCTGAGTTTCCTCGAATAGGTCAATCTGATGGTCTATGAGGATTCTGGTTATGAGTGAGCCCAGCCTTAAAGTTCCAGTGCTCCTTTGGAAGCCGGCAATTAAGAAAACTGGCATATTGATGGGCTTGTAGGTCAGCATATGCCATATGAAGCACAGCTCGAAGTTTGTCGCTGAGCTGGTGCAATTAATCTTGGGGTAGATGTAATTGGTCAGCAGGTAGTGGGCCATCTTTTGGTGCTGGCCCATTGAGGAACTGGAGATTTCTCCAGAATGGCCAGCGGGCTTGCAAAAGGTTGCAGAGTACCCAGTACCTTCATGATCACCAGTTCTCCTCAGTTTTGTTCCTTCATTCTTCAGTTTCAGTAAGTTGGCAAGATAGGTAGGGTTGACAAAAATTGTTTTCTCTTTTACCACAGTTACTAGGTAGTCCTGGTTATCGTCAGCAACCCGTAGATTATGGTAGAATTCCCTTACTAAGTCAGGATAAGTTGGATCTCTAATTGAGAACAGCTCCGTCCATCCATTCTTCGATATCCATTCACAGAACGGTTGCTCGGTTTCTACGAAAGCCTCAGAGAACCATCTTGAGAAGTCTATCTTCCACTCTCTAACGTCTTCGAAGACCTTAAAATAGGTTCTGACTTTGGTTGGCTTTCCTTTGGAGGAAGTGGCTTGGCCAGCTTTGCCTTTGCTCGGTGTAGTGGCCTTAGTCGTTTCAGGCAGAGTAGTATGCTTGGAAGGTTCATCGGAACTGGTCTTAGGGTGACCAGCACCGGAGATGTTCACTGAAATCTTAGTCATAGTTTCAGAGAGGGGTTTGGAGTTTTTGAGAGTTTTTAGAGAGAAGGTGCTTTTTTTAGAGAGAAGGTGCTTATGCCAGAGAATTCGGTAAGTGTAAAGAGATAAAAATGGGGATTTGCCCATTATTTATAGCGGTGTGAGGTGGATCTTATCGAATCCATGTGTCAGTTTTGCCTTGGGATTATCAACCGACAAGGATCCAGGCTTTTATGACACATTCGGCGCATACGTCATCCTAGGTGGCTATTGCGTGCTTTAGCATTAAATGCAACGGATCTTGTACTCAACGTTTAGAATTCTAGACGTTCTATATTCTGAGTAGTCAGTTTTATACAAACGGATGAATTAAGTAGTTGGTTGGTCAGTTTGAGATAACTACTCAGTGTGCATATTTGCTCAGTATGTGATATTAATTTATTTAGCATTAAACACTCAGCATACATCTATTCACTCAACAAATAATAGCATAAGTCACTCAGCATGGTAATTCACTCAGCATGAATATATATTAAGAGCTGGAATTTATTAAAGAGGATTAAACATACCAATGGCTTCTCTCAGTATGCTGAACTGTTCACGAGCCAGTGGCTTTGTGAAGATATCTGCAAGCTGCTCATCCGTTGGGACATAGGTCAGCTTTATCTCACCCTTGAGTACATGGTCTCTAATGAAGTGATGTCTGATGCTGACATGCTTCATCCTGCTGTGCTGAATTGGGTTCTTTGATAGATCAATTGCACTTTTGTTGTCACATTTGACTTCAATTGTCTTTGTTTGAACACCATAATCTTCAAGCTGTTGCTTAATCCATAGGACTTGAGCAACACAGTGTCCAGCAGCAATGTACTCAGCTTCAGTGGTAGACAAGGCTACTGACGCCTGCTTCTTGCTGAACCAGGATACAAGACAGCTTCCTAAGAAGTGACATCCTCTAGAGGTGCTTTTTCGTCCAAACTTGTCTCGTCCATAGTCAGCGTCAGTGTATCCAACGAGTGTGAAACCATGAGTGTTGGGATACCATAAACTCGTGTTCACTGAGCTTTGCAAATATCTAAGGATTCTTTTTACATCTATGTAATGAGATTCCTTAGGGTTAGATTGATATCTAGCACAGTAGCATACTGAGAACTGAATGTCCGGTCTACTTGCTGTTAAGTAAAGTAGAGAGCCTATCATACCTCGATACAATTTGCTGTCTACTGACTTACCATTCTCGTCAGTGCAAAGGACAGTGTCAGTGCCCATAGGAGTAGATATTGGCTTGCAATTTTCAAGATCATATTTCTTCAATATCTCCTTGGCATATTTAGCTTGACTGATGAAGATGCCATTTTTCCCTTGTTTAATTTGAAGTCCAAGGAAGAAGTTGAGTTCTCCCATCATTGATATTTCAAACTCAGTCTGCATTTGCTTGCTAAATTCCTTGCACATTGACTCATTAGTAGCACCAAAAATAATATCATCAACATATATTTGAGCCAGTAGGGTGTCTTTACCCTTTCTCTTAATGAATAAGGTTGTATCGGCTTTGCCTCTGACATAATTTCTAGTCAGCAGGAAACTGGTCAGCCTCTCATACCAAGAACGTGGTGCTTGCTTGAAGCCGTACAGAGCCTTTTTGAGTTTATAAACGTGGTTTGGGAATTTAGGATCCTCAAACCCTGGAGGTTGATTAACATAGACTTCCTTGTTTATAACTCCATTAAGGAATGCACTCTTAACATCCATTTGAAACAGTTTAAAGTTCATATAACTTGCATAAGCGCATAAGATTCTAATAGCCTCTAGCCTTGCCACTGGGGCAAAGGTCTCACCGTAGTCAATACCTTCTTGCTGACTGTAGCCCTGAGCTACAAGCCTTGCTTTGTTCCTGACTATATTTCCTTGCTCATCCAGCTTATTGCGGAAGACCCATCTTGTTCCAATGGTCTTCTGACTCCTTGGATGTGGCACTAACTCCCATACATCGTTTCTTCTGAATTGGTCAAGTTTCTCTTGCATTGCGCTCATCCAGAATTCATCTTCCTCAGCATCATCGAAGTTCTTTGGTTCCTGAACTGAGACGAAGGCTACGTTGCTGAGGTATCTCCTGAGTTGATTTCTTGTCATCAGGGTATTCTCAGCGGCATCAAGAATGGCACTCTCTGAGTGTCCTCTTGGTATCCTTATCTCCTTTGGTAGATTGATGTCTTGTGCTGTCTGTGTTTCAACAATCTCTACAGGTATAGATTGGTCAGTGAAAACAATTTGAGGTTCACTTTTACCTTTGGTCAGCCCTTGAGGGAATGACTCAGCGGCTGGATCTTGATCAGCGGATACTGAGTGTGGATCATCCTCGGTCAGCGGGAGATATCTTCCTGCAGGGTTAGTTTCGTCGAACTCAACATGTACTGACTCTTCTAAAACTTGAGTTCGTTTATTGAAAACTCTGTATGCTTTGCTGTCTGTTGAGTAGCCTAAAAAGATAGCCTCATCAGCTTTTGAGTCAAACTTAGCTAAGCTATCTTTGGTGTTTAAAATAAAACATTTATAGCCAAAGGCTCGAAAGTATCCAATGTTGGGCTTTCGTCCTTTCCAAAGTTCGTAGGGGGTTTTCTTTAGTATAGGTCTAACAAGAGTCCTATTAAGAATATAACACGCTGTGTTAACAGCTTCTCCCCAAAAGTACTTTGGAAGCCTATGCTCACTCAGCATTGTCCTGGCTATTTCAACCAAGGTTCTGTTTTTCCTTTCAACAACCCCATTTTGTTGAGGTGTCCTATGAGCAGAAAAATTATGGTCAATGTCGCTGGCTTCACAGAATTCAACAAACTATTGGTTTTTGAATTCTCCACCATTATCACTTCGGATGTGAGCCAATTTTAGGTCTTTATCATTTTCAAGTTTTCTAACCAAATTTGAAAATGTCTCAAAGGTCTCATCCTTGCTACTCAGCAAGATGATCCAAGTGTACCGAGAAAAGTCATCTACAATGACCAAGGAAAATCTTCTTCCACCCAGACTCAGCGGCTGGACTGGACCGAAGAGATCCAAGTGTAGTAACTCTAACGGACGCTTAGTTGAGACAATATTTTTACTATGAAAAGATTGTTTGGTTTGTTTTCCAGCTTGGCATAGTTGATCTTTTTCAAATTTAAGTTCTGGCAGTCCCTCAACCAATTGCTTTCTTGCTAATTTGGCCAGGAGTTCCATGCTTACATGACCAAGTCTCATGTGTCATAGCCAGGAATTTTCTTCCTTTGATACTAAGCATACAGTTTTTGAAAACTTTTTCTCTAAGTTTAGCATGAAGACATTATCAATGCGAGGGGCAGTTAAAATTAACTTATTAGTTTTACCCTCGAATATTTTACATCCAGTGTCATCAAATATAACTTTTCTCCCATAGTCACATAGTTGAGCTACGCTGAGTAAGTTATATTTGAGTCTGCTGACTAGGGAGACAGACTCAATAGTAGGATTACCTCCAACGGTTCCCGACCCTACTATCTTACCCTTTTTGTTGTCTCCAAAACTTACGCTTCCTCCTCGTTTACGCTCAAATGTGATGAACAGAGTTTCATCACCAGTCACATGCCTTGAGCATGCGTTGTCAATATACCACATCTTTGACTTCTCAGCACATCTCAGGCTTACCTGCAATGTAACTAGTTACTTTTAGGTACCCAATTCTTTTTGGGTCCTTGCTTGTTAGGTTCAACAGGTAAAGCATCATATTTAATTTTATGGCGGCATACTTAGACAGTATGGCCATTCTTTCTACAGAAGTCACGGCTGACCTTCTGTTTAGGATGTCTCACTGACTGGTCAGCACCCCAGTGCAGAGCGTGCCAGCACACCTTTGTGGTGTGTCCTTTCTTCCCGCAAAAGTCACACTGGACATTCCGCTGAGGATTCCATCTCTGCTGACCAGTACTTCGGTACTGAGTATTTAGAGGAATATTTCTTTTGTTTGGAACCTTTAGTTGGTTCTGGATAGTTGTGACATCCTTTCTCAGTTTCTTAGAATCTGATTGGACTTCAGAGACAAACTTATGTATGATCTCCATGTTATCATGCAAAGTTGAGTTGTCCTGAAGAAGGAATTTGAGGTCACTCAGCTTGACCTCTTCAACCTCGTCACAACGCCTGCTGAGTGCTCTAACTTTCTTATTACACTTTTTGACAAGTGTGTAGAGGTCACTCAGGGCATTAACCATTTCATCTCTGAGCTGGGGTAGTGATATTACCTCATTTGATTGCTCCTCATCGTCAGATGCAATGGAGGGGTCAGCATGCTCAGAGACGCACGGCTCAGCAAGTTCGTCAGCCATAAAACAGATCTTTACTGACTCAGTGGCATCAGCTTCTGATGATGAAGACTCATCACTGTCGCTCCATGTTGCCACCATTGCCTTTTTTCCGTTCTTCCTTTCTTTCCTCAGCGTGGGGCAGCTTGACTTGATATGGCCAGTTTGATGACATTCAAAGCATGTAATGGGCTTTGAGTTGTCCTTCTTGTATTTGCTGTCGCTGGACTCAGCTTTATACGTATCAAACTTTTTGTAAGGCTTCTTAGAATATTTGTCATTCTTTCTGAATAGCCTTTTCATCTTCCTGGTGAACATGGCCATCTCCTCATCGTCTGTTGAGCTCCCATCAGTGGAGTCAGCTTTCATGACAAGAGATCTCATGGATCAGCAGTGAGCCGATGAGTTCATTGAGATCTCATGCTTCTTGCCTTCAGACTTTTCCTTCACCTCGAAATTCTTCATTGAGATCTCATGGGTCAGCAGTGAGCCGATGAGTTCATCATATTTGTAGGTGGTTAAGTCTTGAGCTTCCTCAACAACAGTCTTCTTTGCTTGCCAATTTTTAGGAAGACTCCTAAGAATCTTCTTGACTTGTTCTTCCTCAGTGAAGATCTTTCCAAGTCTCTTGAGCTCGTTGATGATGTTTGTAAACCTTGCATTCATGTCAGAGATTCCCTCATCATCGTTCATTTCGAACAGCTCGTATAGTCTCATCTGCTGGTTCACCTTGGACTCCTTTACTTTGTTGGTTCCTTCGTAGGTGACCTCCAGCTTCTTCCAGATCTCTTGCGCTGACTCACAACCTGATATCTTGTTATATTCTGCAGCATCCAGCGCACAGTGAAGCATGTTTATAGCCGAAGCGTGATTTTGTAGCTTTTTGAGATCATCCTCTGTCCATTTAGCCTCAGCTTTAACAACTGTTTGGCCAGCCACAACTTCAACAGGAACAAATGGGCCTTAGACTATTGAAAGCCATGCACTCATATTTGTTGCCTGAATAAAGTTTTTCATCCTATTCTTCCAGAAGGTGTAGTTAGACCTGAAGAATAGGGGAGGCCGAGTAATGGACAGCCCCTCAGATAAGATCTGAGTTGTCTGGTTTCTTGGGAGAAACCGAGTGCTGTTTTCAGCCATAGTGGGGATCAGCTCAAGGTAGTTAAACCTTTCACAGTGAGCTTTTAAGCTCTGATACCACTTGTTGGTCCCTTATAACGTAACAAGTTAGTTCCAAGGGGGGGGATAGGAACTATTTAAAATTTTAGTACGTTAAGGCTGACTTCTTTTTCTTTGAAAAAGGATTACACAGCGCGCTGAGTTAATTAAGACACTAGCTTAGTCAACTAGTGACTGAGTCAACTTCTTTCTTTGAGTCAGGAGATAACACTTGAGTCTATTCCTGAACTCAGATACTCAATGCACACAACTCAGCGTGACCTCTTTACTTGGTCAGTTTTGTTTAAGCAAGCAATATATATATTAAGGAGTTTAAGGTTAGAAAGATGTTACTCAACAGATTTATCCAGGTTCGGCCTCTAAGCCTACATCCTGTCCCCGGAACACGTTCCGAGCTTTCGAATTCTCTACTGAGCTCTTTAACGGTAGAGCATCAAACCTTTTACAACTTAGAAGCTGAGTATAACAAGAGTACCTTCCTTTATACCTCTACTCACTCCTAATCTCTCGTTGAGTACTATAACCGAGTACTCAGCCTCTCCTTTCTAATCTCTAGAAATGATAAAGATTTGTCCTAAACAACAATTGCTAAGACACCTTAGATGATTGAATAATCACTCTAGACTTTTACACGAAAGATATAGAATTTGGTGTAAGTATTTGCTTTGCTTTTTCTCACAGAACTTTGAGTAGAATTTTGGTTAGCGTAATGGCTTGATAAAGTTTTGTATTGAATAAAGCAACTGAAAGGCCCTATTTATAGAGACGTCTGAGGCATCAGTCATTTTGAATTTCGAAATAACCGTTGGAGGGAAACGGCTTCCTGTCGTTGTCACTCAGTCCTGCTCAGTGCTCTTGGCCAATCACATTTAAGTATCTTCTGTCTTCGATCAGAGCTGAGCAGCTTTTAGTCAGTCCGTCAGAATGTCTCTCCATTTATGGTAAGGTCAACTAGACAGCTTTCTGTGTCTTCTGAACTTTACCCAAAGTAGAAATACTTTGTCTGGAAGTTGTTCTTGCTCAGCTGCTGTCTTGTACTCTTTGTCGATACAACTCAGCAGCTTCGTTCCGAAGTTGTTCAACGAAGGTCTTCTCGAACCTTCTCTCGCTGAGCTGCGTTTTATACACAACAGTAGCATTTTGCACACACGGGCCGAGTGGTCTTGATCTGTTTGATTTGGTTTTTGACTTCCATATTGGGCTTTAAGCCTTTTAGTCTTTATGTCTTATAAACAATTTAACTCAACATTGAACAAACACATTAGTATAATAAATCAAAGCATTTAAACTTATTGTGTTTAGAATATATTTAATTTTACTTAAATAATTTTGTCAAATCAAAATCATGTGGAAAGGTGTTTTAACAGGGACATGGCGGTGCTGGTGGACGGGGTCCGTCGGGCAGGGTGGATCTGGACGATGGGGAGGGGATCGGTGGAGATCAGGGGTCGACGAGAGCGATGGGGGGTGTCCATGGCAGATCGACGGGATGTAGGGGGGAGGGCGATGTAGGAGCGGGAGAGGGGTGTTGGTCCCGTATAATGTGACAAGGTTAGTTCCAAGGGGAGGGATATGAACTATTTAAAATTTTGTCCATTAAGGCTGACTTCTTTTCTTTAATAAAAGGTTTACACAGCGGCGCTAAGTAGTTTTAAGACACAAGCTTAGTCAACTAGTGACTAAGTTTGTTTCTTTCCTTGAGTCAGGAGATAGCACTTAAGTCTATTCCTGAACTCAGCTTCTTAGTGCACTCAACTTAGCGTGAGTTCGTTACTTAGTCAGTTTTATAGCAAGCAATATATAAAGGAGTTTAAAGGTTAGAAATATGTTACTCAACAGACATATCCTGGTTCGGCCTCTTCGCCTACGTCCAGTCCCCGGAACTCGTTCCGAGCTTTTTGAATCCTCTACTGAGCTCTTTAAAGGTAGAGCACGAAACCTTTTACAACAGAAGCTGAGTATACAAGAGTGCCTTCCTCTATTCCTCTACTCACTCCTATAACTACCGCTGAGTACTATAACCGAGTACTCAGCTTCTCCTTTCTATTCTTCTAGAAATGATAAGTGTTTGTCCTAAATAACAATTGCTAAGACACTTTAGATGAATGAAATCACTCTAGACTTTTACATAATGATTGGAATTGGTGTAAGATTTGCTTTGCTTTTCTCACAGAACTTCAAGTATGAATTTGGTCAGCGTTTCGACTTGATTGAAGATCTGCATCGAATGAAGCATTTGAGAGGCCTATTTATAGTGACACTTCAAGCATCGGTGATTTCGAATTTCGAAATAACCGTTGGAGGCTAACGACTTCCTGTCGCTTTCACTAAGGACGTGCTCAGTGTCGTTGGCCAATGAGATTCTTGTATCTTCTGTCTACGGCAGTGCTTAACAGCTTTTCGTCAGATGAACAGAATGTTTCGACATTTATAGTAAAGTCTTCCAGACAGCTTACTGCGTCTTCTGAGCTTTACCCAAAGTAGAAATACTTTGTCTCTAAGTTGATTCTGTTCTGCCGCTGACTTGTACTTCTTGTCGTTTAACTCAGCAGCTTCATCTTGAAGCAATTGATAGAAGGCTTCTCGATCCTTCTTCATGCTGAGCTAGTGCTTTGCTTAGAACGACTGCGTTTTGTCTTCCTGGGCCGTGAGGTCTTGATCTGTTGACTTGGGCTTGACTTCCTCTTATGGGCCTTTAGGCTTTTTATCTTAATGTCTTATAAATCAATTAACTCAACATTGAACAAACGCATTAGTGTGAATAAATCAAAGCATTTAAATTTAATGTGTTAGAATATTTTTATCATTCACATAAATAATTTTGTCAAATGAAAATCATGTGGAAAGGTGTTTCAACAAACTCCCCCCATTTTGATGTTGGCAAAAATATTCAGTAAGGAACTCAGTGTTGAGCTCCCCCATGATAGTTGACCTTGTTTTTCTCAAGATACTCCCCCGTAAGGGTTGAGCTACTGACTTAGTTTTACTTTAAACATTTCAAGGTTTAATCAAGTAAGTCTAAGGTCAGTTTTCAGAAATAGGTCAGCTCATGGAACATATTCTATTTAACTCAGTTAAGTTCTGCGGAAGATTTAGATATCAGAGTACGCTGAGTATTTCTTTGTTCAATGAGTTTTAGTTAAGAAGACAATTAAAAGAGGTCAACTTATAGATCAACATAGCAGACAATCATGAAGCAATGTAGGCACATAACACAGTTGATTTAATGAAGATACGTTAAATGTTTAGCACAAAAGATAAGTAAGCATCACATAATTTGGTCAATTTGAAAAAGGTAGATGCATGCATAGTTTTGAATTGATGGTCAGCACAACAAAATATATTAGGAAAAGAATACAGGTTTTAAAAGCCTACATCTAGCAATTCTAGTCAAGCTATTTTTTCTTGTAGTTGATGTGGGCAGAATGCTCTTTGGCTTTTCCCTTTTGTTTCTGCTGACTTCCAGATGCTTCTCCTATATGCTGAGTTCTTTCAGCTTGTTCTTTCTCCCCCGTTTTGCCAGCATCAGGTGGACGAGGAATGAAGGTGTCGTTGAAGGCAGCACGAGTTAACCGTACAGAGAATGCCTTAAGCTTGCGCGTGCTTTCATTAATACCATCAAAAACAGGGACACCATCATCCAAGACAGAGCGAGGAACCCTGACCGAGGCACTGAGCATACTCAGAATGTATTCTTGAGACTTCCCAACCCAGGTGATATTGTCAGTCAGCATGGCAAAAGCTTGATGAAACATTTTAAGCAGAGCCGAGTCATAATACTGACGTTGAGCATTCGAATGACGCACATGTTTGAAGATGGATTGGGAGTATTGCAGAAGCTCATTTGTTTTGAGTTGGTCAGTTTCCATCTCTTCCTTACTCAAGTTGAGTAGACGGACAGCCTCACTAATTTGCTCAATGGAGCATTGGGAGGTGGAAGAGAGTTGCTCGTTGGTTCTGGCTTGCTCAGAGTGGAGCTGGTTGAAGAGTTGATGAACTTCACCAGAAGTTGCATACATGGAGTTCGCAGCTGACAGGTTTTGAAATTAACCCTAGAGAGAGTTCATGTGATTGACCATTGTCAGCTGGAGTTTGGCCAGCTTTACTATTAATTCCTGCTTGGGCTGTTGAGACTGGAGTGATGTCATGACACTCAGAAGATCCTTAAGACCTTTGATTTCTGTGAGAAGCTGAGTGACAGAGGAAAGTTGAGTTGGATCAACAGGAACTGACCCAATGGCATCGGCATTGGTTTGATGGAGGTCCTGAGGAGAGCTTGAGCTGAGTCAATGATTCTTCGACCAGACTCAGTGGCATTCAGATAAGTATAGGATCCACCATGATTTGGCCCAGTTGCCGGAATATGAGTAGAACCAGAAGGTGGAGGTGTGTGGTTCCTTTCATTATTGGAGGTGCCAGCATGATCAGCAGCTGGACTTGCGTTCAAATTGCCAGCAAAAGCTGACTGGTTGATATTCTGCACTTGAGGATGTGGAAGTGGGTGATCGACAGAATTATCTACTTGCTCAGAGTCAGGCTGAAGCTGACTGGTTTGAGGAGGTTGAGGAGTTTCAGCGCTGACCTGAGCAGATGTTTTCTTAGCTAGCTCAGTATGTTGAGGAGCAGGAACTTCGAGGATTTGCTCGGTATTATCTTGGCTTAGAGTAGCAATTGAGTCGGCATGTTCCTTAGGTTGAGAAATAGAGGCTTGCTTTTCCTGGTGCTCTCTTGGAGGAGACTCAGTGGGATTGGCGAAGAATTGGAACTGCATATCAGAGAGATCAGTGATAGTCGGCATGTTCCTTAGGTTGAGAAATAGAGGCTTGCTTTTCCTGGTGCTCTCTTGGAGGAGACTCAGTGGGATTGGCGAAGAATTGGAACTGCATATCAGAGAGATCAGTGATCGGCTCCCGTAGTGGTGAGTCATCCATAAGATCAATCACTGGGGATTTATGAGCCACCTTTTTAAGTCTCCGTAATCTCTTAGTCTTTGGAGGAGAGGGGTCAGCTGGAATAGACTCAAGTGAGTCAGTAGGTGAAGTTGCCCCTTGATCAGCATGATCCTTTGCTGTTTGCTCAGCTTCTTCTTCAACCTGCTCAGTGTTGGTTGTTTCATGTTGCTCAACATCTGCTGTCTCATGTTGCTCAACATCCACTGTCTCCTTAGCATCAAACTGACCTTCGAGATTACCCAGTTCTTCTTCATCTTAGTCAGTGGGGTTTTCTCAAGATCAATGCCCTGACTTCTCACAAAATGAGAGTCTTCAGAGATGACAACGTCAAGCGGAGGTGCATTGATAGGACTCAACCCAAAAGAGATCTTCTTCTTCTTTCTCAGTGGTTGCTCAGGAGTGTCCTCTTTTTCTTCTTCCTCAGGCTCAGCTTGCCTTTTGAGGTTTTCTGCTGACTTAGGTCCAACCTGACCTTGTTGAACTTGAGGCTTTGTTCCCTTGGACACAAACCGAATCTTTTTCGGTGGAGCGTCAGCGTCTTTGGTAGAGGTTTGAACAACTTTCCTCTTTCTGTTTTGCTTATCGGCTTGAGTTTGCTTTCCCTTCTTCCCTTCTCTGGTCAGCATCCCCTCTGTTTCCTTATCAGCAGCCCCTTTTCCTTTCTTGGGCACAATTGGTTGGCCGTAGACCAAGCCGAACAGTGCAGCTGCAGTAATTTCAGTCCCCCAGACATTAATTTCCTCAACCAAATTCACCTGGTGATCTTTGAGGATTCTGGTAATAAGGGAGCCTAACCTAAGGGTTCCAGTACTCTTTTGAAAACCACCAATTAAAAAGACTGGCATGTTGATCAGCTGGTAGGTCAGCATGTGCCAGATGAAGCACTGCTCGAAGTTCGACGCTGAGGAAGTGGAGTTGACCTTTGGAAAGAGGAAGTTGGTCAGTATGTAATGAGCCATCTTTTGATTCTGACCCATAGAGGTGCTCGAGATTTCCCCGACATGAACAGCAGGTTTGCAAAACTCAATGGGATAATCAATTTTATCTTGGCCACCTGATTTTCTAAGTTTAGCTCCTTCTTCAGCTTTAGCAGTTTGGCAAGGTAAGGAGGGTTGATGAAGATATCTTTTCCTTGAACCTTGGTGACCATGCAGTCCCGGTTATCATCAGCGGCTCTTAGGTTAGTGTAGAACTCCTTCACTAACTCAGGGTAGGTGGCTTCTCGAGTTGAGAACAGCTCGGTCCAGCCGTTCTTTGAGATCCACTCACAGAAAGGTTGCTCAGCTTCCACAAAGCCCTTCGAGAACCAGCGGGAGTGGTCAACCTTATATCCCCTTACGCTGTTGTAAACAAGGGAGTAGGTACGTTCCATCGGTTTCTTTCCCTTATCCTGCTTCTGTTTCCCTTTCGAAGAGGTAGCTTAGTCAGCTTGGGTTTTCTTGCTCGGGGTAGTGACCTTAGAATGGTCACGCTGACCAGGTTCTTGAGACTTGGTGGGAGTCTCGCTATATTCCTGTTGAGCAGGAGATGGAGGGTTTTCATCGGAGCGGTTATCGTCGTAACCGGCACCGGAGACGTTCTGAGAATCGTTAGACATGATTCTTAGAGAAATTTGAGAAGTTTGGGAATTTTAGAAAAGAGAGGATTTGAATACCAGAAATTTCTGAGCGTAAAGAGGTACAAGTGGGAATTCGTCCACTATTTATAGAGGTGTCGAGTTGATTTGAAGCGTTGAGGTGTCCGTTTGACCTCGAGATACTCAACCGACAAGGATTCTGGCATTTATGACACAATCGGTGCATGTATTTTCTAATTATTACGCTTACGTCATCCTAGGTGGCTATTTAATTCGCGTGTTTAGCATTAATTTGTGCAACGGATCTTTTACTCAGTGTTAAGAATTCTAAACGTTTAATGTTCTGGGTAGTCAGTTCTATGCAAGGAATTATTCGTGTGCTTAGTAACTCAGCTTAAGATAACCACTCAGCGTGTATATCTACTCAGCATGTAATAGACATTGATTTAGCATAAATCACTCAGCATGGTAATCAACTCAGCATGCATATATCACATATTATACTTGGAATTTATTGAAGAGGATTAAACATACCAATAGCTTCTCTAAGTATGTTGAATTTCTCACGAGCCAGTGGCTTTGTGAAGATATCAGCAAGCTGCTCATCCGTTGGGACATAGGTCAGCTTTATCTCTCCCTTAAGTACATGATCTCTGATGAAGTGATGTCTTATGCTGACGTGCTTCATCCTGCTGTGCTGGATTGGGTTCTTTGATAGGTCAATGTCACTCTTGTTGTCACATTTGACTTCAATTGTTTTAGTCTGAACGCCATAATCTTCTAGCTGTTGCTTAATCCAGAGGACTTGAGCAACACAGCTTCCAACAGCAATGTACTCAGCTTCAGTGGTTGATAGGGCTACTAGCGACTGCTTCTTACTAAACCAAGACACAAGACAGCTTCCAAGGAAGTGACATCCTCCTGAGGTGCTCTTTCGTTCAAGCTTGTCTCGTCCGTAGTCAGCGTCAGTGTATCCAATGAGTGTGAAATCATAAGTATTGAGATACCATAAACCTGCATTCACTGAGCCTTGCAAATATCTAAGGATTCTTTTTACAGCTATGTAATGAGATTCCTTAGGGTTAGATTGATATCTAGCACAATAACATACTGAGAACTGAATGTCCGGCCTACTAGCAGTTAAGTAGAGTAGAGAGCCAATCATACCTTGGTACAGTTTGCTATCTACTGACTTACCATTTTCATCAACACAGAGGACAGTGTCAGTGCCTATAGGAGTAGATATTGGCTTGCAGTTTTCAAGTTCATACTTCTTCAATATCTCCTTAGCATACTTAGTTTGACTGATGAAGATCCCATTTTTCCCTTGTTTGATTTGAAGTCCAAGGAAGAAGTTGAGTTCTCCCATCATTGACATTTCAAACTCAGTCTGCATCTGCTTACTAAATTCCTTGCACATGGACTCATTAGTGGCACCAAAAATAATGTCATCAACATATATCTGAGCCAGTAGGGTATCTTTACCCTTCCTCTTAATGAATAAGGTTGTATCAGATTTACCTCTGACATAATTTCTAGTCAGCAGGAAACTGGTCAGCCTCTCATACCAAGCACGTGGTGCTTGCTTGAGACCATACAGAGCCTTTTTGAGTTTATAAACGTGGTTTGGGAACTTGGGATCCTCAAACCCTGGAGGCTGATTAACATAGACTTCCTCGTTTATAACTCCATTAAGGAATGCACTCTTTACATCCATTTGAAATAATTTAAAGTTCATATAACTTGCATATGCACATAAAATTCTTATAGCCTCTAGCCTTGCCACTGGAGCGAAGGTCTCACCGTAGTCAATACCTTCTTGCTGACTATAGCCCTGAGCTACTAGTTTTGCTTTATTCCTGACCACGTTCCCTTGTTCATCTAGCTTGTTGCGGAAGACCCATCTTGTTCCTATGGTCTTCTGACTTCTTGGATTTGGCACTAAGTCCCACACTTCATTTCTTCTGAACTGATTAAGTTCTTCTTGCATTGCACTCATCCAGAACTCATCGTGCTCAGCTTCAGCGAAGTTCTTTGGTTCCTGAACTGAGACGAATGCTACGTTGCTGAGGTATCTCCTGAGTTGATTTCTTGTCATCAGCGTGTTTTTAGCAGCATTAAGAATGGCACTCTCTGAGTGTCCTCTTGGTATTCTGATCTCTTTTGGTAGAGTGATGTCTTGAGCTGGTTGTGTTTCAACAATCTCTGCAGGTATAGATTGGTCAGTGAAAAAAATTTGAGTTTCGCTTTTACCTTTGGTCAGCCCTTGAGGTAGTGACTCAGCGGCTGTTTCTTGGTTAGCGGGTGCTGAGTATGGATCATCCTCAGTCAGCTGCTTGTCTTTTCTTGTAGGATTAGTTTCATCGAACTCAACGTGTACTGACTCTTCTAAGACCTGAGTTCGTTTATTGAAAACTTTATATGTTTTGCTGTTTGTTGAGTAGCCTAAAAAGATAGCTTCATTAGCTTTTGAATCAAACTTAGCAAGGCTGTCTTTAGTATTTAGAATAAAACATTTACAGCCGAAGGCACGAAAGTATCCAATGTTGGGTTTTCGTCCTTTCCAAAGTTCGTAGGGAGTCTTCTTTAATATGGGTCTGACTAGAGCCCTATTAAGTATGTAGCAAGCTGTGTTGACAACTTCTCCCCAAAAGTACTTTGGAAGCCTATGCTCACTCAGCATTGTCCTGGCTATTTCAACCAAGGTTCTATTTTTCCTCTCAACTACCCCATTCTGTTGAGGCGTTCTAGGAGCAGAAAAATTATGGTCAATGCCGCTGTTAGACGAGGTGCCGCGGCCTAATCCCCCGGGCGGACCGGGGGGTGGACAACCTCATAGCGACGTAAGCGGTGATTGGCGCCGAAAGCAACCAATCGTGGAATCAAGCTGCTCGGCAGGACCGGAGCTCGGAGATATGGAAGAGTCGCCACCCACGAATGGGAAAATGAACACCGATCCCTTGCGGGAGACCGGTGTGGGTTCGGGAAACTTAGGTACGAGCCGAGAAGGCTAGCTCCTTTCCGGAGAAAGGCTACTAGGCACCCCGACATCGCCCGGTTATGAACCACCGGCCCCCTACTCAGCATGTTAGGCGATAACGGACTAATCGTATACTTCTTTAAGTTTAAAATTCATTTGAAACCCTTTTCTTTCTCTTTTTAGAAACCGTTTTGAGCATATGATATTGAAAAGCCACATCAGTAAAGAATCACCCATTTATGTTTATACATACACAGAGAGGGGGAGGAAAGAAGTGATTTATTTACAACCGTTTTAAATATTATGTCGTGTGTTTATTAACTTACTTCCCCAAAACAGATTTATTTACATGGTTCGCACCTTAATCGCCGTTGGAACGATTAGGGTGCGTTTTAAAATCCCGTTTGATGAAGTCCACTTGAATCGCCGTTGGAACGACTCGAGTAGTTGAAAACGTTTGAGATAAAAACCTTTAATGAGAAAACATGGTTAAGCATACAAGTCTATTTTACTTTGTACAAATCGTTTAAGAAAACGGTTCAAAACTCCTTATTTACAACGAAAACGATTTTAATTACAATGATCCTTTAATCCGCCTTTGGAACGGATTAAGGTTTTAAAACGTGGTGTTTTGAAGATGACTTGAAATATTAACAAGAATGACCCTATTTATTTACATTAGAAATCTACAAGAAACTCATTAGTTTAAATAAGTTAATTGAAAAACTCTCTTTTTGTGATTTATTTTACCCACTTACTTAATGGACTCTTTAGCTATTATGATTACAATAAATTAGCATTTACACTCAAATGAAGCCCTTTTGGAACATGGGCCCATGAATGGGCCAAAAGAATAAAGAAAATGGTTTTAGACCATATATATATATGTATACATTTAAATCAAAAGGGAATATAAGAAAATAAGATTTTAACAAAAAATCACTATATGTATATGAAGATAATAAACACAATATACCTTATACTTTGAAATGTGAAAATAATGAGTAAATCCTATAACTAAGAAAGTAATACTTATCTAAAAATAATTTAATTCAATAATCACTAAAATAACCCAAATATTCCAAAAAACTATACATATATATACATAATTAATATAGTTTAAATATCAAAAATACCATATGCTAATGTCTATTCATTATTTCTCAAAATATCAAATAACTAATATTTAAATATAACCTAAGTTAATAAAAAAGGGAAATACATATATATATATTTATACTTATATTACAAAATAGAATAAAAAGAGATATACAAATATTCTAAAATAAATATATATACTAAAGTTCTAAAATAAGTTGAAAAACATGTATTACATAATTATATGTATATATACTAAGGATTAAAAGTCTAAAAGTTAAGAAAAGGGGACCGAAATGGCATTTTTTACATCTTGGCGGATTTACCGACGGAAAATCCGTCGGTAAACAGCCTTTAGTGACAGAATTGGCAAATTACAACAGCACTCCCATATTTTCTAGATTTGTTCAAAAGCTTTAAATTAAATCTAATTCAATCGTTTTGGATTTCCGAACTACCAAAGATGGATCATAGTCGAAAACGGAAGTTCCTAAAACGATGTTTTTATTTTAAAACGTTATTCGGAAACCTCTTTTAAATTAAAAAACTTATAATTACAACATTTTCGATACCCGAACTACCTTTTTTATCGGATCACGGTTCGTATTGGGATATCCAAAACGAGGTTTTTATTTTAAAACAAAATCGAATTTTATTTAACACGAAACGAAAATTAAATAAATATGCTAACTAAATAAAACGTGACAAAATAAATAAATGATTAAAGGAATAAAAACTATGGCATAAAAAAAAATAGAAGGAGAGAAATAAATTAAATAAAATAAAGAGTCTAGTCCTCGGATAATACCTTGATTCGGTATCTGACTGTCGAAGCCGATTGATTCCACGAACCGCGAGCTCCCGATTTTAATAAAAATTTAGTAAAAATTGAACTTAGGAAATTTGGAATTTTTGAGAAAAAAAAAATATTTTTCTCAAAAAAAATCCACACTCTCTCTCTCTAAAAATGTTTAGAGTGAGAAAGTTTTCCCTCCTCCTAAAAGGCCCCCCTTCACCTTGGGATCCGTGCCCTTATATAGGGAAACGGATCCCGGAACAATGGGCGACGCCCAAAAAAATTTGGGCGTCGCCCATTGTGGTTGGGCGGCCGCCCAACGCGAGGTTGGGCGCCCGCGCCCAATCCTCGTCGGGCGTCCGCGTCCAATCCTCGTCGGGCGTCCGCGCCCAATCCTCGTCGTGCCCCGCGCCGTCGGACGCGTGCACTCCGTGGCCGCCGAGCGCGCGTTCCGCGCAGCCAGACGCTCGTACGTCGCGGCCGCCGAACACGCGCCTCACGCTGCCAGGCACGTGCGCTCAACGGCCCACGAGGGCGCGCACCGCCAGCGGTCCCAGGCATTGCTCGGACGTCGAGAGCGTGCCACTCGCGGTGCGTCCGACGGACGCCGCGCGCATGTCTCGAGCCGTCGAGTGGGCGTTCGACCATCGTCGTCCGCGTGCGGGATGCCGTTGCGCGTCCGCGCCGTGCCGTTAATTTTCCTCCGCTTATTATTCTTTATATATTTTCCAAAGCTTCCGGAATCAATCGCTTCGACCGTCTTGTTTTCAGGTTTTCGTCACAGGTCCTCCGACTCGGTGTCTACAGTTGCCCCTACTTTTCTATTTTGACAGTGATGTGTGTGTTTCGAAAACGTTTTTTTGCTAACGTACACATGCAATGTAAAACATATAAAAGTAAAAGACACGTAACGAGTAGGAGGGAACATACCTGACCTTTGCGCTGCGTGCTCCGGCGTTGTTCTCTGACCTTTTCAGACTCTGCTTCGGGCTGCACCCTAATTCACGACTGCGGGGATAATGGCTAAACAGCTACCCTATTTGTGACTGCGGGGATAATGGCTAAACAGCTACCCTGGTTTACGACTGCCGGGATGATGGCTAAATAGCTACCCTATTTTAAGATTGCGGGGATAATGGCTAAATAGCTACCCTGATTTGCGACTGCGGGGATAATGGCTAAATAGCTACCCCGATTTACGATCTTAGGTAAATATGGCTCAAAAGCAACTCCGGCCTGCGACCATGAGTCAGATGGCTCAAAAGCAACTCCGATCTATGACCGTGAGTCAAATGGCTCAAAAGCAACTCCGGTTTGCGACCGTGAGTCAGATGGCTCAAAAGCGACTCCGGTCTGCGACCGCGAGTCAGATGGCTCAAAAGCAACTCCGGTCTGCGACCGCGAGTCAGATGGCTCAAAAGCGATGGCTCAAAAGCAACTCCGGTCTACGACCGTGAGTCAGATGGCTCAAAAGCAACTCCAGTCTGCGACCGTGAGTTAGATGGCTCAAAAGCAACTCCGGTCTGCGACCGTCAGTCAGATGGCTCAAAAGCAACTCCGGTCTGCGACCGTGAGTCAGATGGCTCAAAAGCAACTCCGGTCTGCGACCGTGAGTCAAATGGCTCAAAAGCAACTCCGGTCTGCGACCGCGAGTCAGATGGCTCAAAAGTAACTCCGGTCTGCGACCGTGAGTCAAATGGCTCAAAAGCAACTCCGATCTGCGACCGCGAGTCAGATGGCTCAAAAGCAACTCCGGTCTGCGACCGTGAGTCAAAATGGCTCAAAAGCAACCATGGTCTCTAAATCGACCTCAGGTGTGTAGTGATGCATATAGATGGATGAATGTAGCCTAGTCTATGGATGCATGTAAACACCTATGTGTGTGTGTAGGTGACTGTGCGTGTGTTTGAATGTGCATAAGTGTGGCTTATGTGTTTTGCTTTATGCGGATGTATGGACATGTGTGTATGCAAACTATGTACATGTGGATGAAATGCTCGGATGGATTCCCTTTTCATAGGCTTGGAGGATTTTTGTAGCTTCAGATCAAGAAATGATGTTTCGGGCCATCCCCCAGGAGTGCGAGGATGAGGGCGAGGTTAAGTTTGAAACTAAGGGTTGTAAGGATGAGGATTTGGTCTTGATGAGCTCGTGTCAAAAGGGCTCTCATTTTTAACCAGAGTTAGTTGTATTCATTTTTCCCTAATTTTTGCCTGAGCCGCCCTTTTCGGGTTTTCAACTCAACGGGATCTCTCCGATATTCTCTATCTCTCCTTTTGCATGAACGGCCCCTAGGGGTTTTCAATTCATCTTTTCTATATCTCACCGATTTTCTCTATCTCTCCTTTTGCTTGGATCGCCTCTTTTGAGGTTTTCAATCCAACCTTTTTGTTCAATTTTTCTTCTCCTTTTCTTTCTTTCTTGATTGTGAATGATACCGCATAGCACAGGGGGCTTATATCCACGGGCCATTTCTATGCTAATCATTTGACGATGAGTTCATGCCCGATGCCTTCGTTAATGGAGAAGCTTCCGAAGTGAGATGGACGTTGATCTGATTGTAGGGTCGTGCCCCCGATTAAAGTTACCGTCTTGGCGTAGGTTAGAAGTTGATGCTAGCGTATGCCCCTGCCAACTCGAGGTGAGATTTCATGTGCGCCAAACTAGGGATACTGCCGTTGGGAGTAGCTATGGAGGAGAGACGCTTCGGTCGAAGTTTGACCCTTGAGAGGACCACATAGGAGCAGAGGAACCAGACTTCATGGAGCCTGAGAGAGAGGAATAGTCTTCTTTTTTTTTAGTTTTTCTTTTTTATAGATTTTGGATTGGTTTATGGGTGTTGGGGTGATTTCAGTTGAGATGGGGTGTCTATTGATGCGGGTGTTTTCATTACAAATGCAACCGTCTAGCTTAAATAAAGCACCTGGCAAAGATACATTGAATTGTTTACTGCTCAGTTTATTAACCACTGTCACCAAAGCATGCCCTTTCGGGTTTTCACACTTCAGTTATTTTAACTCTCTCCTTTTACCCCGGAATTTTCAAATAAGCGCCCCGTGGGGTTTTCACTTATTGGGGTGTCCCTTATTGTTGCATAGGCCGTCCTTTGCGGATTTTCAACCTATCGGGATTTTCTTTCTTTCTTTTTTTTTTTTTCATGAGAAGGATTCCTCGGTTCCCTCGAGATTGATTAAAGTTCTGAACTTTGTTGCCGCCTTCGGCTTCACTTGACTACGCATTTGATCTTTCTTCGTTACAGTGAGCTTTTCTCGTACATTTGATTACACATTTGCTGGGTAATGTCAACCACTTTTGCCACCTTGACGCCTCTTGGCTGATCACGTCAGCTTTTGATTTATTTTCTTTTACTTCCGATTGACTTGACTTTGCCCCAGGGCCTTTTTAGCATCATTTTTTTTCTTTTTTCTTCTTCCTTTGTTTAACTTTGAGTCATCATAGGTCTAAACCCTTTCGTTGATCCTGGAACAAAATACTTTATCGCTGATAGGTTAGTTGCCCCCACCTCGTTCTAAATGGCGCACTCCTGTACTTGTGTCCCCCTTTGGGGGGAGAAATCTTTGTCGGTGCCTCAGTGTAAGTATGGCTCTGAAGGCTTGTTGCTTGCTCTATATTTTCTTTTCTTTTTCTCTCTTTTGGACTTTGTTGATTGTCGCTCAATCTTCTTTCTGCCAAAAGCCGATGAGAACCCTTCGTTTGATGGGTCTACGCCCGACTTATCATCGTAGAGTCAGGGAATCGTTTCTCATGATTTATTTTGCTTTTTTTTTCTTTTTTTACTCTCTTAATTTTCTCTCTTCAGTGGTTAAGTATTGAGCAATAAGTATATTCTAGATCTTACGTCCGTGCTATGATAGAAGCGGGAATATCTCAATTGAGTAGATATCAAATGTAAGTACGTATGTTTAGGATAAATTTGCGGAAACGAAATTTCATTGAATTCAAAAGGAGGTTAATAACATCTTGTGGAATAGAAGATAAAATAAAAGACAAGGATAAAGACTACAAGTGCAATCCTCTCTCTCATACTACTTCAGGAAGCTTCAAGTTCACCTGCTTCCTAAGTGTCCTCAATCTAGAGAACTTCGTCTCTCGCTTATCCTGATCCGTGATAGACCTCACCGTTCAAGGAACAAGTCGAAGACTTCATCCGCTGAGAAGGATCTGGATCACTTATCTTCCCAGCTTCGATGAGATCTTGGATTTCATGCTTCAACTTCATGCAAGTGCTTGTTTCGTGACCATATTTCTGGTGGAAGTGGCAGTAGCCCCTGCGTTTGACTAATTCAGTAGACCCTCCAACACTTCAAACAAGGGTTGAGTGAAAGTGGAGAATTCCCTTCCCTCCCTTCTATACTGAGTGGGCGACGGAGGGCGAACAACCCTGGTAATCTCATGTCCTTGGTGGTGTGGATCTTGTTGTGTTCGTGAAATATGGTGTGAGACTACCCTTGGTGGAGTGAATGTTTGTGGATTAACTTGTGACGTGAGCTGGAACATAGGTTTCTCCACAGCAGCTTTCGGGATCTCCGCAACCAGTGACTCACTTAGGACCTCCCTGACCAACCTTTTCAGCTCTATCTTGAATTCATCTGCAGCAAGTATCTCGGGAAGAACTCGCTCGATTTCTGCTCTGAGATTGAAATCTCCTATCATCTCTTGGGAATTTTCAACCCCTCATGCTTAGTATTCTCCGGATCATTAAGAGCACATTTGAACTCATCAGAAAAGATGTATTTGGCTAAAGCCCTTTGCACACGGATCTCAAGATTGTGGTTAGAATTGCTGGACTGGGCCATGAGTTGGGTCTCTAACAAGGAAAGAGAAAGGATCGGTGAGTGGAGCTTTTTAGGCATTATGAATTTTGATGATGCACGTGCGATGCGAATGCTAAAGCTATCTACTTGTGCCTCCTATAGATGGATGTATGATTTATGCATGATTCGTGGTCTGCGCTTTATTTCTTACAACATAAACACGATTTGACTGGAGCTAAACCCCTTTTTTTCTTTTTCTTTTTTTTTACCAGAGCCGTCGGCAGTACCTCGATCGTTTGTGCTAACTTACCAGTTTGGAAGTGCCGATGTCTGAAACCATTTTGACTGTTATACACACACTAGTACGAACCCTACAAGTTAACCTTGCAATGCTTTACAAGATGTACAATGTTGAATGACGCTCGACACGACTGACACTTGTGAGATTGAGACGACCCTCATGATACGTAAAATCCCCTATGACACTAGGTAAATGAGAGTGTACCCCGATGATATCCGTGACGTGTAGATACATTGGAGGGGTAGCGATATGAGTGGTGGGAATGGCATATTTGGTACATCGATACGACTCACGATCTAAAAAGAACAACCTAAGCGATCATGCCTGAGGTGTATGTGAGGGATTGCCATCCTTGGTAGTAATGACGTACTTCGAAGATACGCGGTGTTACATGGACTGATATGATGCTCATGGTATGTCCGAGACTCAAACAGACCGTGACGGAGACATGCGGGGCACTTGTCCATAGTTTACTTGGTATTGATACTGATAACAGGGAACCGTCTTTCTGGGAAACACAAGTTTCCTGAAACAGGTCGACATAGAGGATGTGTCCTAAACTAGAAGCAAGCGGGACGAGACCACCGCATATGGGGTGTGGGTCAATGGTTAGTTTAAACCCAAGACACGAATACGTAGGCGTACCAACGGAACCTTGGCGTGTTATGCAGAAAGTGGTGATGCACGGGACATGCCCTAAATAGGTTAAGGCATAGGGGAGACTCGAGTGACATATGTCATGTGCGCCAATCGTCAGCTTCTCCTGGAAAGCAACTATTACGATGATGGGTATTATCTGACGGGATAACGAACATGGAATTCCCGACACTCGAGGTACGAATAGGATGCATATGTCAACGTACGAGGTACGTGCCAATTATTAACTCCTACTTGGCTCACTAGTATCTTGACATAGTGGTTTGAAACGTGGTGCGTTCAGGAAATACGATGACGTACGTGGTATGCCTTAGAGGTAGCCAAAAGGCATGATGGGAGTCCCACTTGATGTGCCCCCACGATTGACTTATACGTAACTCACGAACGATGGGATGGCTTGATTTTGGGATTTCAACCATTGTGGGGGAAATCCAACATGCTAGGTACGAGACACGAATAGGGTACGCATATGACACACGTATTACCTGACCAACTTTGGGTATAGATGAAGCACAAAGATGACTCGAGAGGTACCTTCTAACAACATTGGAGGTGTAAGCTCGACACGATACCGACACGCAGGGTGTGGTTCAAGGATTAACTTAAGCTAGGGACCCAAATACCTCGATGGATTTGCGGACATCAGTGCGTCCGGTAGAATGAGAGGTGTCCTAATCCGATCGAGGTATCAATGAGACGGAAATGAAGACTTACCTGGTACGTGTCGAAGGTCAATTTGTTTCATAGCGCAAACCCAACGAAGATATATTTTATGAGAATCACTAAAGATCTTACGCGGATATGTCTGACGTATTCGGTCCATCATTGATAGTTGAGATACCAACGATGACACACAGGGTGGACATCCATAGTTCGACGGGAACCTATTACTATGAACAACTCGAGGAGCAACGAGGACGCGAACCAAGACCTTCGAGGTAAGTGCCAAATGTTGGACTTAACCGCGGTATGAACAACTCGATACTACTGATACGAGTGAGACTCAAATAGCGACACATAGGGCATATGTCTCAGACTCGTGAATAAGGCAATTCGGAGTTTGGGGGCGCATGGACAGCGGTACCAATGATGTAGGGAGAGCGTGTCGAGGATTTGACAATAGAAACAAACCGATGTTTGAGACGTACTCCAGATATGAGTGACAATTTACAGGGCGTACGTCAAGAGTTTGATAGGAACCTCATGACATGAACGACTCAGTGTGTCAAGGTATGGGCGAGATGCCCGAGATATCCCATAGGGTACGTGCCTAAGGGTGTGACTTGGACTCGATGACATGAATCACTCTATATGACAGGTACGGGCCAAAATTTCAACTTGAACTTGTCGATACAAATGACTCGACATTGGGGGTGTAAGCAAGATGCACGTGATGACATATATGAACTTGCCCCAGATTCGACTGGAACTCAATGACATGAGTGACTCGACATTTGACATGCGAACAAGACGTACCGAACCGCATATGTGGGTGTGTGCCACAAGCTTAACCCTGACTGGATGGTATAAACGACTCAGTTTTCGACATGTGAGTAAGGTGCGAGGGATGACCTACGGAACGCGCGTCAAAGGTCGGTCCAGAATTGGATAGCCTAATGACATACTCGTGGGCTACAAATATTGACAAGGCGACATGTGGGGCACATTTTGACAAGGCCTAACGTATAACTAAAGCGCAAGTGGTGACATAAGGGTTACGCACCGAAAGCTGATACGTGTTCGAAGGACTAGTGTCACATGTTTGGAATACTGATGTGTTACGATATATGATGACACACCTGGTATGTCTCATATCGATTTGCCCATTTTTGAAGATGCGACAGTGTGTCTCAAGGAGGCCAAGGATGTGCGGGTTACCTTAGTACAATGACGTGTCGATATACAAAGTACGGTCGAGAGTACCAATGGGGGCATGAGGATGACCTACTAGCTAAGAGTTTAGTGCAATGACGCATGGATTTATTAGATGTGACGAGGTGCCATATAAGGTGCCAGTTAAAACGCGGATGTGACACCATGACTTCGTGTGAAGCGTGCGTCAGAGGGTTAATGCGAACCTGGGGTCCGGACAGTGGGATGGTGTAAATACGAGGGGACACTATGATGACCCACATGGCGCACCTAAAGGTACAAATGGGAAGCGTGGACAACATACCAGTCAAGGGTTCGTTTTGAAGCTTAGGGTATTGCCCATAATTTTGGAAATACGGAGGTGCTACGTATGGACTACCTCCCCAGATGCGAATGATGACAGGTAAACGAGATTCATGTGAAACAGTTCACTCGACCCTAAGGTTTTGATCTTACGACCACGTAACTTTGGAGTATAGGTGCACGGCGCACCGACACGCGTGGCATGCCTTAGTGTGCGAAGGTCATGATGGCAACCTACGAGGTGAGGGGCATGAATAATACAACAACATATATTTGGAATCACTTAGGCATTATGTATAGCGTGGCGACATTCGTGGGTATGTTTTGAGATACGAAAGGGAGGTGACGATGACCCATGAGATTATGGTTCTATTTGAGATCAAGGTACCAGTCATAATCTTGAGATGTGTTGGCTAAGGCATAGCGACATACATGGTATGTCTTGAGACATAAGTAGGACGTGTGTGAGACATGTGACGAATGGTTAATTCGAGTCTCGGGGGGAACCGATGCCATGACAATGTTTCTTTTTTTTTGAACTATCGATAAGTTGTAAGTGACGCGGGGACACACATAATATGTCTCGAGTCGACCATGCGGGAAGTGAACGGAATTTTACCCACGATGTGAATGTTAGGACAACAAGGTACGATCACCAAGCAGCTTGGTATTGTTAACCATGACAGAGGGAGGCGGAGTACGTCACGACATATGGGATATGTCTCCGGATGACTTAAACATGATGGCGAAGGTGCGTGTGGCAGGTCATGATGCAGGCAGTATAACCCCTAATGGTATGAACGGGACGATAAAGATATGTCCGACCCATCCCACGCAAAGTATAACCTGGCGAAGACGTAGAGAACACCTCGGGGTCTAGAGGTAGACCACTTGACGGGTATGCAAGACCTGGTAAAGACGTGCGAGATTCATCATGACATACGGGGTATGTCTTTCATTAGGCACCTAGCGAGGCGAGAACTCAGGTTATGACATACGGGGTATGGCTCTACACTAGTGTACTTGATATGGAAGGCGCATATACGGCCTATCACGATGTACGACCTTGACAATTCCCGGATGTACACAATGCATGGGGGGCGCATCGAGTACACGTCCTGACTAGTGTATAGTTGACGTGATGAAGACGCATAGGACACTCCACGATATGGAAGATGGGACGGGGTAAGGATGTCTGGGCTACGCCACAGCCCAAATGGTATGCCTTTTGTCTAACGTATATAACATGGTGAATAAGCACCTGATATGCCATGAAATACGAGGCATGCAACTCATGCCCCTCGCTTGATGCAAGGAATGAGGTGAAGATGTACAGGATGCGTTATGACACACACAGTACCCCTTTTGACCAGTGTGTAATGACGTGGTAGAGACACAAGGAATGGATCATAATATACGAGGCACAACAGGGAAGGGACATGTGGTATACGTCATATCATAATGGGTACGCCCCTTGATCGGTGTCTGAATGATTAATGGAAACTGTATGGGGGTGCATTACATCCTCAGGGGTATGACAAAGTAAAGATGCAAGGAATACGTCACCACATGACAGGTGGGACTCCTGACGGGTGGATGCGTGATGACACGACACAACAAGGACATAGGGGATACGTCACGAGAGAACAGTACGCCTCTTGACAGGGTAAGGACATATTGGAGGTGCCGTGACATACGAGGTATGCCAAAACAAAGGCGTATGGGATATGCCATGATATAAGGGTTGTACCTTCTGACTAGTGCCTGGGATACGAGAGAAATGTACGAGGTAAGCTACCATACATACAATATGCTAAGGTGAAGACGGATAGGATACGTGACAACATAATGGACATATCTCCTAGCTAGCATACAAACGACATGGTGAAGGTGTACGAGACGTGCCAAAGACGCATAGGATGCGTCCCAACGCCTAGGTATGACAAGGCAAAGACGTATGGGATACGTCACGACATAACTAGTATGCCTCCAGAATGACACGCGACGCTGGGGTCGACTCTTTCTCACATTCCTAATAAATACGTCCTAAGTCTACGAAACCTAGAATGGCTGCACGCAATTTGGTTAGCATGCAGCGCTCTATATGGTATGACTGCAATGATTCGTTAAGCGTAGAATGCGTTATAACTTAAATCTGACTCGATTGATGTACAACAAGATATAAATCTATACAAACAAACTAGTTAGCGAAAATCGTACATAACACGTAATCAGATCGCAACAAGAGAAAGAAAATGTTAGATATCAATCACAATTATCACATCATCTCTCTTCCATCCTTATTCCTCCACACACTCGTTGGTCCAAGTCTCTTTCCTAGGATTTTGGTATGGGCTCACATCATGGTCCAGAGGACGCGTGATGCCGTCGATTATTGAGGAAAAAGTAAATCATCCATCAGACAATACAGTTCATTTTGACGTATCAACATCCAGTGACTAAGATATCGACCAAGTGAGATTGTTCCTTCGGAATAACTTGTCTTTTGTCCTTTCGCGAGACACATTAGTTCGGGTTTTGACTCCCTTCGAGCGCATCTCGATTTTTAGACGTGATACGAGTTATTCTTTTAGTCCAATCGTTCGTTATTGATAATGACTCGTTCCCTTTTATTCACATGGGTTCGTGCCTCGATTTTTGGATTACAACAGGATCTTTTGGATCTCTCGAGAGACGCAGCCACGTGTTTATTTAGTGATGAAATCACTTTTGGATTTTATTTTAGGGAACGGACTCGTCGCGTAACGCGTTTGTTCTTAGCGTCGAGGATCCGTTTGCTCATTTTAGCTACGTGGAAAGACGGCGAGTCTTATTTTGAGCGTACGGTAATCTTTCGGCTAGCAACAATTCGTTGTTCTTCTAATCCACGGGATATATCATCTTAGCATGGTTATAGAAAATCAACATTTCGTTGAATCGCGCGTTTATTCGAAGCGAGGATATCATCGTTTTCTTTCCTTTAAGCGCGAGTTTAAGCAAACCTGTATATCGGGCCATATTTCTTGCAGTTTTGGGAACGGTCGAAATGATCGAGTCGTTAGCCAAAACCCGCAGTCTCGTCCATATGGCGCAACTATATGGTTTGGCTTAATTCGGCTTCGAGATTTCAAACGGGGTATATAATCGTTCGAGACACGTATTCAACGGCATTGGTTTATTTTCTTTAACTACCCTTGGGATTGACATATATCGTAGACTCGGAATGATTTTTGGTCGTTTAGTTCATTTTTTCCTTTTCTTTTATTTTCTTAGTCACCTTTGCGGATACATCCATTTCTCTTAAGAACAACTCGAGGCGTAACGTAAAAGCTCGTCTTTTATTCAGTGCGAAACTTTTCACGTTACGACAGGGTCATTCGAGACAGAAATGTTCTTTGTTTTCGTTTCGTCATGATTTCATTTTATCCCAATTTATTTAAAGAATGTGAATAACGGCTACCGTTAATATAGTCTTTTGTATCGACATGTAATTATCCTCAACAACAAACCGATTCATACTAATACGTGCTTACATCATAACGCATTTCCTGAAACATGTGCCTTCATCGGGACACCGAAAGGGACAAGGCGGGTCGCACATGTTCATTCATACGAGATGACTAAGTCGTCTTTAGTTCAAATCGTTTTAATGTTTTAGGGTAATTAGTATGTCGATTCATGAGCATATATTAACGCATCGTCTCATTTTCTTTACATATTTTAGGATTTAGACACGTATCATGGCGGTTTGAAAACACGAACTGATTCATTTATCACATCAAAAATAGTAACGGGTAATCCTATAGAAACTTCTAAGGCTACTATATGCTGACACGGCTGACCGCGGGACCTCACAGGACCGCACAGATTCGCCCCTAACGAATGGATGGGGACCCTCTGGCGCCTTACTGTAAGGGGGAACTTACGCTATCCTCTTTCGAGCGACGAATGGACTCTCGCTAGAGGTTTCGCGGAAATTACCCAAAGGGTTTGTAATAATGCACATGTATGCATACGAAAAGAAGTAAAACGATCCGTCCCCGTTAAGGGCTTAGTGCATGCCTTCCGGAATCAAATTTCTCGCTTCCCCAGCAGAGTCGCCACTTGTTAGACGAGGTGCCACGACCTAATCTCCCAGGCGGACCGGGGGGTGGACAACCTCATGGCGACGTAAGCGGTGATTGGCGCCGAAAGCAACCAATCGTGGAATCAAGCTGCTCGGCAGGACCGGAGCTCGGAGATATGGAAGAGTCGCCACCCACGAATGGGAAAATGAACACCGATCCCTTGCGGGAGATCGGTGTGGGTTCGGGAAATTTAGGTACGAGCCGAGAAGGCTAGCTCCTTTCCGGAGAAAGGCTACTAGGCACCCCGACATCGCCCGGTTATGAACCACCGGCCCCCTACTCAGCATGTTAGGCGATAACGGACTAATCATATACTTCTTTAAGTTTAAAATTCATTTGAAACCCTTTTCTTTCTCTTTTTAGAAACCGTTTTGAGCATATGATATTGAAAAGCCACATCAGTAAAGAATCACCCATTTATGTTTATACATACACAGAGAGGGGGAGGAAAGAAGTGATTTATTTACAACCGTTTTAAATATTATGTCGTGTGTTTATTAACTTACTTCCCCAAAACAGATTTATTTACATGGTTCGCACCTTAATCGCCGTTGGAACGATTAGGGTGCGTTTTAAAATCCCGTTTGATGAAGTCCACTTGAATCGTCGTTGGAACGACTCGAGTAGTTGAAAACATTTGAGATAAAAACCTTTAATGAGAAAACATGGTTAAGCATACAAGTCTATTTTACTTTGTACAAATCGTTTAAGAAAACGGTTCAAAACTCCTTATTTACAACGAAAACGATTTTAATTACAATGATCCTTTAATCCGCATTTGGAACGAATTAAGGTTTTAAAACGTGGTGTTTTGAAGATGACTTGAAATATTAACAAGAATGGCCCTATTTATTTACATTAGAAATCTACAAGAAACTCATTAGTTTAAATAAGTTAATTGAAAAACTCTCTTTTTGTGATTTATTTTACCCACTTACTTAATGGACTCTTTAGCTATTATGATTACAATAAATTAGCATTTACACTCAAATGAAGCCCTTTTGGAACATGGGCCCATGAATGGGCCAAAAGAATAAAGAAAATGGTTTTAGACCATATATATATATGTATACATTTAAATCAAAAGGGAAGATAAGAAAATAAGATTTTAACAAAAAATCACTATATGTATATGAAGATAATAAACACAATATACCTTATACTTTGAAATGTGAAAATAATGAGTAAATCCTATAACTAAGAAAGTAATACTTATCTAAAAATAATTTAATTCAATAATCACTAAAATAACCCAAATATTCCAAAAAACTATACATATATATACATAATTAATATAGTTTAAATATCAAAAATACCATATGCTAATGTCTATTCATTATTTCTCAAAATATCAAATAACTAATATTTAAATATAACCTAAGTTAATAAAAAAGGGAAATACATACATATATATTTATACTTATATTACAAAATAGAATAAAAAGAGATATACAAATATTCTAAAATAAATATATATACTAAAGTTCTAAAATAAGTTGAAAAACATGTATTACATAATTATATGTATATATACTAAGGATTAAAAGTCTAAAAGTTAAGAAAAGGGACCGAAATGACATTTTTTACATCTTGGCGGATTTACCGACGGAAAATCCGTCGGTAAACAGCCTTTAGTGACAGAATTGGCAAATTACAACAGCACTCCCATATTTTCCAAATTTGTTCAAAAGCTTTAAATTAAATCTAATTCAATCGTTTTGGATTTCCGAACTACCAAAGATGGATCATAGTGGAAAACGGAAGTTCCTAAAACGATGTTTTTATTTTAAAACGTTATTTGGAAACCTCTTTTAAATTAAAAAACTTATAATTACAACATTTTCGATACCCGAACTACCTTTTTATCGGATCACGGTTCGTATTGGGATATCCAAAACGAGGTTTTTATTTTAAAACAAAACCGAATTTTATTTAACACGAAACGAAAATTAAATAAATATGCTAACTAAATAAAACGTGATAAAATAAATAAATGATTAAAGGAATAAAAACTATGGCATAAAAAAAATAAATAGAAGGAGAGAAATAAATTAAATAAAATAAAGAGTCTAGTCCTCGGATAATACCTTTGATTCGGTATCTGACTGTCGAAGCCGATTGATTCCACGAACCGCGAGCTCCCGATTTTAATAAAAATTTAGTAAAAATTGAACTTAGGAAATTTGGAATTTTTGAGAAAAAAAAATATTTTTCTCAAAAAAAATCCACACACTCTCTCTCTAAAAATGTTTAGAGTGAGAAAGTTTTCCCTCCTCCTAAAAGGCCCCCCTAAACCTTGGGATCTGTGCCCTTATATAGGGAAACGGATCCCGGAACAATGGGCGACGTCCAAAAAAATTTGGGCGTCGCCCATTGTGGTTGGGCGGCCGCCCAACCTAGTGTTGGGCTACCGCCCAACATGAGTTGGGCGGCCGCCCAACAATAGTTGGGCGGCCGCCCAACAATGTTGGGCGATCGCCCAACGGCGTTGGGCGAGCGCCCAATCCTCGTCGGGCGTCCGCCCGACGCGTTGGGCGTTCGCCCGACGTGGTTGGGCGCCCGCCCGGCGACCCTCGGGGCGTGCCCCGCGCCGTCGGACGCGTGCACTCCGTGGCCACCGAGCGCGCGTTCCGCGCAGCCAGACGCTCGCACGTCGCGGCCGCCGAACGCGCGCCTCACGCTGCCAGGCACGTGCGCTCAACGGCCCACGAGGGCGCGCACCGCCAGCGGTCCCAGGCATTGCTCGGACCGTGGTGCGTCCGACGGACGCCGCGCGCACGTCTCGAGCCGTCGAGCGGGCGTTCGACCATCGTCGTCCGCGTGCGGGATGCCGTTGCGCGCCCGCGCCGTGCCGTTAATTTTCCTCCACTTATTATTCTTTATATATTTTCCAAAACTTCCGGAATCAATCGCTTCGACCGTCTTGTTTTCAGGTTTTCGTCACAGGTCCTCCGACTCGGTGTCTACAGCCGCTGGCTTCACATAATTCAACAAACTGTTGGTTTTTGAATTCTCCACCATTATCACTTCAGATGTGAGCTAACTTTAGGTCTTTATCATTTTCAAGTTTTCTTACTAATGTTGAAAACGTCTCAAAGGTTTCATCCTTGCTACTCAGCACGATGATCCAAGTGTACCGAGAAAAGTCATCTACAATGACCAAGGAAAATCTTCTACCACCCAAGCTCAGCGACTGGACTGGTCCGAAGAGATCCAAGTGTAGCAACTCGAGTGGACGCTTGGTTGAGACAATATTTTTACTATGAAAAGATGTTTTAGTTTGTTTTCCAGCCTGACAAGTATTGCATAATTGATCCTTTTCGAACTTAAGTTCTGGCAGTCCCTCAACTAATTGCTTTCTTGCTAATTTGGCCAGGAGTTCCATGCTTACATGACCAAGTCTCCTGTGCCATAGCCAGGAATTTTCTTCCTTTGACACTAAGCATACATTTTTCGAAAATTTCTTTTCCAAATTCAGTATAAAGACATTATCAATACAAGGGGCAGTTAAAATCAATTCATTTGTTTTTCCCTCGAGTATTTTACATCCAGTGTTATCAAATATAACTTTTCTCCCGTTATCACATAGCTGAGCTATGCTGAGTAAGTTATATTTAAGTCCACTAACTAGGGAGACTGACTCAATAGTAGGATTGCCACCAACGGTTCCTGACCCTACTATCTTACCCTTTTTGTTGTCTCCGAAACTTACGCTTCCACCTTGTTTACGCACAAGTGTGATGAACTGAGTTTTATCACCCGTCATATGCCTCGAGCATGCGCTGTCAATGTACCACATCTTTGACTTCTTAGCACACCTCAGGCTTACCTGCAATATAGCTAGTTATCTTTAGGTACCCAAGTCTTTTTGGGTCCTTGTTTGTTAGGCTCAGCAGGTACAACATCATATTTAATCTTATGACGACACACATGGACAATGTGTCCATTTTTCCCACAGAAGTCACAGCTGACCTTTCGTTTGGGATATCTCACTGACTGATCAGCACCCCAGTGCTGAGCATGCCAGCACACCTTTGTGGTGTGTCCCTTCTTCCCACAGAAGTCACACTGGACATTCCGCTGAGGATTCCATCTCTGCTGACTAGTACTTCGGTACTGAGTGTTCAGAGGAATATTTCTTTTATTCAGAATCTTGAGTTGATTCTGAATAGATGTGATGTCCTTTTTCAGTTTCTTAGAATCTGATTGGACCTCTGAGACAAACTTGTGCATAGTTTCTACGTTGCTAGGCAAAGTTGAGTTGTCTTGGAGAAGATATCGAAGGTCACTCAGTTTGACCTCTTCAATCTCGTCACATCGTCTGCTGAGTGCTCTAACCTTCTTGTTACACTTTTTGATAAGTGTGTAGAGGTCGCTCAAGGCATTTACCATTTCATTTCTGAGCAGGGGTAGTGATATTACCTCAGTTAAGTGTGCCTCATCGTCAGATGCAATGGAGGGGTCGGCATGCTCAGAAACACAAGGCTCAGCAAGCTCATCTGCCATGAAGTAGATTTTTGCTGACTCAGTGGCATCAGCTCCTGATGATGATAACTCATCATTATCACTCTAGGTTGCCACCATTGCCTTCTTGCTGTTCTTCTTTTCATTCCTCAAGGTAGGACAGCTTGATTTGACATGGCCAGTTTGATGACATTCAAAGCATGTGATGGGCTTTGAGCTGTCCTTCTTATACTTGCTGTCGCTAGACTCAGCTTTGTACTTGTCAAACTTCTTGTAAGGCTTCTTGGAATATTTATCATTCTTTCTGAACAGCCTTTTCATTTTTCTAGTGAACATGGCCATCTCTTCATCGTCTGTTGAGCTCCCATCAGTGGAGTCAGCTTTCATGACAAGAGACTTTTGCTTCTTGTCCTCAGACTTCTCCTTCACCTTAAAATTCTTCATTGAGATCTCATGGGTCAGCAGAGATCCAATGAGTTCATCATACTTGTAGGTGGTCAAGTCTTGAGCTTCCTCAACAGCGGTTTTCTTGGCTTGCCAGCTTTTGGGAAGGCTCCTCAGTATCTTCTTGACTTGCTCTTCCTCAATAAAGATCTTGCCAAGTCTTTTGAGCTCGTTGATTATATTTGTGAATCTTGAGTTCATTTCAGAGATTCCTTCTGTTGGTGTGCCCTAGTTCATAGGCATTGGTTCTTATAAAATGTATTTGTGTCACATTAATAAAGACATTAATCTAGTTCATTTATATCTTGTGCTATAATATGAATAGAGAATCCATTGATTGATAATCGTAAAACCATATCCCAAGTCTATTCTATCATGGGAATGATTAGGACCACAAACTTGTATATTGGACAACTGTATGGTAGTAATTGATACTAGCCATAGCACTTGATAAGTCAGTTGTGAATATGGGTACATCTTGCATACATGTGACTGGATCGATCCGCCCGGGAAAACTACATGGTGGTTGTGTCATTAGTTTTCTTAAGTAGGTCTCTAACTATCTTCAGACCAGATTTCATTATAATATCAATATGGGATCCGGTTCACTTTGACATACGCCTAACAGGTCTGTAACAGGATGCCAAATACGGGTATGATTGGGTGAACAGGTGAACACATTGGTATTGATAGTGAAGTGATGGAATTACCACTCATGTAACAATGAGATGATATCACAGGCCACTTGATAAGTGAGATTGATAAGTGTGTGGCCAGACCCTAATAAGTAGTTTACTTATCTGATTCATTAATCTACTTAAGATCAAGAAATATCATAAACATCAGAGAGGATGACAGCCGTCATGCCTCTAGTTTATAATACCGATATCAAATGGTAAAAGAAGTTAAGAGATAACTACAGGGTCTCTGCATCTTTAGACTGCTGAAACTCTGTCTTAGTTAGGGGCAGTAATGGTTTGCTAGAACCCACTTACTGTTTGTGAGCCATAAGCCCACTGCTAGCTAAGGACAGACCCATAGGATCGTGCACATCGAACATCTGAGTTAGAACTTATAGAACGGTACATTGGAGAGATAGAATTTATTAATTGATTGACAATAAAATGTCAAGGTAATTAATTAGTAGTTAATCAATTGATTAATTGATACTATGTATCAAGGTAATTGATTAATGGTCTTAAGTGTTGAGTATTTAATTGATTAATTAGTTTGCGCGATGTAATTAGTTAATTTGTAAATTAATGAAATTGCATTCGGTGAATAATTAATTAGGTCAATACGTTAATTTATTAATTAGTGTTATTCATTTAATTGGGGTAATTAAATTTAATCTAATCATAATTAATTGCATAGAATAAATATTATTGGTATTTATTTATGTAATTAGATTAGGATTGGATTAGTTTTGTAATTAACCAATTAACCCTAAACCAATTAGGTTTAGGAATACAATATATATATATATATAAATTAAAACACTAAAACCCTAATTAACCTAATACACATATTCGGCCAACATTTATTTTTGCTTTGAAGTTGCAATAGCAAAAACGGCGGCCACCACTTTTGAAGATAGTGGAATAGTTGGCAAATTTCATTATCTCTCCAGTTCTTCACCCGTTCTTCGGCTAGCACCGGTTCTAGCTCAATAGCTGTTTGTGCACCTGACTACGGAGATCTTACTACCTAGTGGATTCTTCAGCCGTCTCTAGAAGAGACAGTCCGGGTATGTTTATATCCTTAAACGGATCTAAAAGGTTTTATTCAATCAATGGTTAACGGACAAAGACCAAACTCAAAGGGATTAGAAATAAATTTTAAACCGCAATTCCGCTGCGCTACAGTTGATTAACTGGCTATAATCCCTAACACCTTCATAATCATTCATTTCAAATAGCTCGTACAACCTCATGTGCTGGTTCACCTTGGACTCCTTAACTTTGTTGGTTCCTTCATAGGTGACCTCCAGTTTCTTCCAGATTTCATGCGCTGACTCACAACCTGAAATCTTGTTGTACTCTGCAGCATCTAATGCACAGTGAAGCATGTTTATAGCCGAAGCATGATTTTGTAGCTTCTTGAGGTCATCTTCTATCCACTTAGCCTCAGCTTTGACAACCGTTTGGCCGTCAACAGTTTCAACAGGAACAAATGGGCCTTGGACTATAGAAAGCCATGCACTCATATTTGTTGCCTGAATGAAATTTTTCATTCTGTTCTTCCAAAAGGTGTAGTTAGACCCGAAGAACAGAGGAGGCCAAGTAATGGACAATCCCTCAGGAAGAATCTGAGTTGTCTGATTTCCTGGGAGGAAACGAGTGCTGTTCTCAGCCATTGTGGGGATCAGCTCAAGATAGTTATATCTTGCTCAGTGAGCTTTTAGGCTCTGATACCACTTGTTGGTCCCGTATAACGTGACAAGGTTAGTTCCAAGGGGGGGGGGATAGGAACTATTTAAAATTTTGTCCGTTAAGGCTGACTTCTTTTCTTTAATAAAAGGTTTACACAGCGGCGCTAAGTAGTTTTAAGACACAAGCTTAGTCAACTGGTGACTGAGTCTGCTTCTTTCCTTAAGTCAGGAGATAACACTTAAGTCTATTCCTGAACTCAACTTCTTAGTGCACTCAACTCAGCGTGAGTTTGTTACTTAGTCAGTTTTATAGCAAGCAATATATAAAGGAGTTTAAAGGTTAGAAATATGTTACTCAGCAGACATATCCTGGTTCGGCCTCTTCGCCTACGTCCAGTCCCCAGAACTCGTTCCGAGCTTTTTGAATCCTCTACTGAGCTCTTTAAAGGTAGAGCACGAAACCTTTTACAACAGAAGCTGAGTATACAAGAGTACCTTCCTCTATTCCTCTACTCACTCCTATAACTACCGCTGAGTACTATAACCGAGTACTCAGCTTCTCCTTTCTATTCTTCTAGAAATGATAAGTGTTTGTCCTAAACAACAATTGCTAAGACACTTTAGATGAATGAAATCACTCTAGAATTTTACACAATGATTGGAATTGGTGTAAGATTTGCTTTGCTTTTCTCACAGAACTTCAAGTATGAATTTGGTCAGCGTTTCGACTTGATTGAAGATCTGCATCGAATGAAGCATTTGAGAGGCCTATTTATAGTGACACTTCAAGCATCGATGATTTCGAATTTCGAAATAACCGTTGGAGGCTAACGGCTTCCTATCGCTTTCACTAAGGACGTGCTCAGTGTCGTTGGCCAATGAGATTCTTGTATCTTCTATCTACAGCAGTGCTCAGTAGCTTTTCGTCAGATGAACAGAATGTTTCGACATTTATAGTAAAGTCTTCCAGACAGCTTACTGCGTCTTCTGAGCTTTACCCAAAGTAGAAATACTTTGTCTCTAAGTTGATTCCGTTCTGCCGCTGACTTGTACTTCTTGTCGTTTAACTCAGCAGCTTCATCTTGAAGCAATTGATAGAAGGCTTCTCGATCCTTCTTCATGCTGAGCTAGCGTTTTGCTTAGAACGACTGCGTTTTGTCTTCCTGGGCCGTGAGGTCTTGGTCTGTTGACTTGGGCTTGACTTCCTCTTATGGGCCTTTAGGCTTTTTATCTTAATGTCTTATAAATCAATTAACTCAACATTGAACAAACACATTAGTGTGAATAAATCAAAGCATTTAAATTTAATGTGTTAGAATATTTTTATCATTCACATAAATAATTTTGTCAAATCAAAATCATGTGGAAAGGTATTTCAATAAGGGGGACGGGAGCTGGCGTTTTGATCAGGGGATTGGTGAGGCTCCTTGGGGTGTGGGTCGCGGTAGGAGTGAGGGGGAATCGGAGGGGAGGATGGCGCCGGACGCGCTATTTGCGGGACAGGAATCTATGATCTGTGTGCAGGGTGCGTCTTCGGTGGGTAGGGCGGCTGTAGTGGGAGGCAAGGGGCTGCCGCTGGCGGGTGATGTGGTGGTGGCCAGCAGTTCTGGCGCTGGTGAGGGCACTGCCATTGGGAAGGATCTTTGGGGCAGGAATTGGGCGGACAGGGACGTTTTGTTTCGGGCTGAGGCTGCGGCGGCGGTGGTGAAAGCTGCCGCGAATCAGATCCAGGGTATGGGAGAGATATCGGATAAGATAGGTGTGGGGTGTGGGGATCAGGTTCAGGGGAACGCGATTTCCTCCAAATCCCGGGTTATTTTGAATGTTTCTCCTAAACCTATTGGAGAATCGGTAAATATTTGTCGTTCTAACCCTGGTATAGGGAAGTTTTCATGGAAGGATACAGTGATGGGTGTAGTTGAGGAGAAGTCTTGTATGGAGGAAGGGTTGTTGGAGGGAGAGTCGGAAGTTGTGTTTTCTGATTCTGATGAAGAGGATGGTGATCAAGATGATCCTCTTTGTCCGGTAATTCGGCTTTCCTATAGGGATAAGTGGAGAATTTCATTAATAGTTACTGTGATGGGGAAAAGAATTAGTTTTAACTATTTCGCTCAAAGGATCCAAGCTCAGTGGGCTAAGAAAGGTAAAGTCAGTATTACTGACTTAGAGAATGACTACTATGTCATTAAATTTACTCGAGTGGAGAATTATAACGTTGTGATTAATGGGGGTCCTTATATTATTTCAAATCACGTTTTGGCCTTAAGGCCTTGGGTTCCAAATTTCAATCCTCATGATTGCTCAGTTAACAGGATTTTGACATGGGTTAGGTTCCCGGGCCTACCCATTGAATATTATAGTGAGACTTTTCTTAATAAGATAGGAGGTTTTGTTGGGAAAGTTCACCATGTGGACAAAACTACAATTGGGGCCATTAGAGGCAAATTTGCAAGGGTGTGTATCGATATTGATCTTGCTAAACCTCTGTTGTCAAAATTCTGTGTCCATAACAAGGTTTACTTTATTGAGTATGAAGGGCTACATAATATTTGTTTTGATTGTGGTATGTATGGTCATACTCATGAGGGATGCCCCAAGAGGGAGAAGGTGGTAGAGGAGGTAGTTGGGAGTATTATTGGAGGAACTGAGGGGATTCAAGGAGATGGGGGCAATTTTGGACCCTGGATGGTGGCTAAGAGGCCTGCTAGACGAAGGACACGTCCGCCGGTTGTTCAAAATCGCCCTCTTGACATTGTAATGAATGGTGGGTCTATCCTGTCAAATCCCATTCCCAATCCTGTTGCCAAGTTGAAACCTAGCCCTAAATCTGGAGTGGCTTCTGGGGTTGTTTTAGGCATTACTTCAGGGTCCAAATTTGGGGCCCTAACTATTGAGGAAGTCCCAGGTTCTGACCAGGCTAGCGTTCATGTTGAGCAAATCATGCCAGACATAGAATCTGCGGTTCCTCCTGTTATTGTGGTGGAATCTGTTAACCCCATTTTTGTTGCCAAAGGTGTTTCCCATTCTGGGTCCCACACTCTGGCGGATCAAGGGAAAGAGAAGGCTATTGAGGTGAGTATTCCTAATCACTCTGGTGATCCTAGAGTTGGGAAAGCTATGGCAATTAATAAAATTAATTTGAAAAAGCCTAAGGGTAAGCAAAAAAATATCCATTATCCTTTGGTTTTGTCGGATAAGGGGGGACCTGCGGGTACCTCGAGTAGGCTCTCAAGAGCCCCCAATAAATACCTGGTATAGGTTTGAGTGTGCGGTCAGTTGTCCTCCTTTCTATGGATTTGTTGATTTGGAATGTTAGAGGTGCGGCTAGCAAGGCTACCCGTATCCATGTTAAAGATTTAATTAAACAATTTAATCCTTCTTGTTTTGCTTTATTGGAAACTAAGATTAGTGGAGTTAAAGCAGATGAGGTGGTTAAAAAGTTTAGGAACTGGGATTGTGTTAGATCGGAGGCTACTGGCCGGGCGGGCGGGATTTGGCTTTTCTGGAAGCCAGACCGTGTTCATTTCGATATTATTAGTATGGATAAACAATTTATTCATAGTAAAGTAAGCCTTTCTGGAAACAAACCCTTCTTTATTACTCTAGTGTATGTTGATCCTGTTCTGGCTAATCGGAAACGACTTTGGGAGATTCTTTACTCTATGAGTGTGAACATGAAGGAGTCTTGGTTTGTGGCTGGTGATTTTAATGATATTGCCCAGATGAGTGACCAGAGAGGGGGGCGCATCACTATATTAACCGGTGCCTCAATCATAAAAATAGTATGGATTTGTGTGGGCTTTCTGATCTGGGTGCTGCTGGTCACAAGTTCACTTGGAAGCGCAATAGCACCTTTGTTCGGTTGGATAAAGTCTATACTAATGTGTCTGCTCAAACTAGTTTCCCTGAAGTGTCTGTGTTAAATCTCCCTTTCCGTCATTCAGACCACTGTCCTATCTTATTCAGGCTTATGAGAGGTATCCGGTCTAGGGGGGAGAGACCGTTTAGATATCAGGTGGCTTGGGAGTCTCACTCGGAGTTTAAAGATTTCGTTCAAAATAATTGGAAGCCTCACTCGAATATTCTTCATGCTGCTGAGGGTTTCAGAAGGAATGTTCTGGGGTGGAACAAAAACGTCTTTGGGCATATTATTAGGAGAAAGAATAAATTGTTGAGTAGGATTGAGGGCATTCATCGTAGTCTGGAGGTTAACTTTGATCACAGTTTGAATGGTCAGCTCAGGACGCTTCAGAAAGAGTTGAAAGCCGTGCTTCGTCAGGAAGAGCTTCTGTGGTTTCAGAAGTCTAGGAAAGCCTGGATCAAAGATGGGGATCGAAATACCATGTATTTTCATCTCTCTACTGTCATTAGAAGACAGAGGAATATAATTGATGCTATTAAAAACTCTAATGGGGATTGGGTCTATGAGGATGAAGATATCCGTCAATTAGCCCTTGATTTCTATAAAGACCTTTTCAAAGAGGAACCTGTTGAGTTGGAGAAGGCTCAAACTATTACTTCCTTTCCTATGGTGGGAGAGGATAGATTTCGGGAAGCCTTCGACCCTATTTTTCTTAAAGAAATTGACCAAGCCATTTTTAGTATTGGGGCTATTAAAGCTCCTGGGGTTGATGGTCTGTCTGCTGGTTTTTACCATAAACACTGGGAGGTTGTGAAGGAAGGCATTTACAACTTTATCAAAGGTGTTTTTATGGGTTCTCAGGATATTGGGCTTGTGAACAAAACCCTTCTTGTTCTGATTCCCAAAGTGGAGAAACCCTCCTCTTTTTTTACAAATGAGACCCATTAGTCTTTGTAATGTTCTCTATAAGACTATTACTAAGATTGTGGCTAATAGGCTCCGTTGCATTCTTCCTGAGATCATTAGTCAGAATCAGGGAAGCTTCGTGTCTGGTAGGCAAATGATGGATAATGTGGTTATTGCCCAAGAGATGGTCCACACTATGAAAAACAAGAAGGGGAAGAAAGGTATTGTGGCTCTTAAGTTGGATTTGGAGAAAGCCTATGATCGTATTAACTGGAGCTTCCTGCTTGAGAGTCTGGGTAGAGCTAGGATACCGGACAATTGGATAGAGTTAATCAAGGTTTGTATTTCTTCTCCTGTGTTTCAAGTTTTAATCAATGGAGATATGTCAGATGAGTTTTCTCCTGGCCGTGGCATCCGTCAAGGGGACCCGATGAGCCCTTTCCTTTTTGTTATTGTTATGGAAAGGTTATCTCATCTTATTCAAGATGTTGTTGATAATGGGAAACTCCACCCAGTGGCCATCAATAAGTTCTGTCCCAAGATTACTCATTTATTCTTTGCAGATGATGTTCTGATCTTTTTAGAAGGGAATGAGGAGCAGTTGAGTGTTATTATGGATATTCTTCATTGTTTCTGTGCTGCCTCTGGACAGAAGCTCAATATCCAGAAGTCCATAATGTTGTGCTCTAAGAATATGAACCAGAGAGTCTGCAAAAAGTTGAGCGAGTTGTCTGGGATTCCTCTGACTGTTTCTCTTGGGAAGTACCTGGGTATTCCCCTCCATGGTGAGAGAGTGTCGAAAATGTCGTTTAAGGACACTTTGGATAAAGCCAATAAGAAGTGTGCCACCTGGAAAGCTAAAACTCTCTCTCTTGCTGGCCGTTTTACTTTGGTTCAATCGGTTAATTGTGCGACTCCCAATCACATTATGCAAGCTTGTCAGCTTCCTGAGCCTGTTCTCAAGGATCTTGATAAGATCAACCGTCGTTTCCTGTGGGGTGAAGCTGAGGAGGGGAGGAAGATCCACCTTGTTCCTTGGAATGAGGTGTGTCAGCATAAAGATTTGGGGGGTCTGGGCATTAGGAAAGCCAGAGATAATAATAAGGTCTTATTAATGAAGCTTCTGTGGCGAATGTGGCAACTTCCTTCAGCTCTTTGGGTTAAGCTTCTTTGCGGGAAGTATCGTAAGGATAAGGTGTTTGGGGGTCCCAAGGAAAGAGTGGGAAATTGCTCCTTTCTCTGGAAAGGCATTAGTTCAGTTTTTGCAGAATTTTGTTCTGGTATTGGTTGGAATGTCGGGAATGGTAGATCCATAAATTTTTGGAAAGACATTTGGATTGGTAATAAGCCTCTTTTGGAAGTCTGTAATCCTTTACCACCTTCAGAAATTCGGAACTGGAGGATTTCAGATGTGGTGGATTTTGAGGGTGATTGGATTTGGGCTAAATTTGAGTCTTATCTGAACCTGGAGTCTCTCCTTAAAATAAGAGGAGTTCGGATTAGTAATAAAAATGAAGATAAGGATAGTTACTGTTGGTCTTTGACAAACAACGGGACCTACTCTTGTAAATCGGCATATCAGGCCTTCTATCAGGACTTGGGTACGTCTCACCCAGGGGTGTGGAAAAGGATTTGGGCCTTAAAGGTGCCATACCGTATTAGAAGCTTCCTTTGGTTAGGGGTTAAAAATAGGTTGCTTACTAATTCGGATAGAAAAAGGAGGCATTTGGTGGAGTCTGGAGCTTGTGGCAGATGCAGAGGTCATGAAGAAACTTTGTGCCATGCCCTCAGAGATTGTGAGAGAAGTAAAGAGGTTTGGAGAAAAGTTCTCCCTTTAAATGTTCTTTCTTCCTTCTTTGCCCACCTTGAGAATGATTGGTTTGTGGATGGGATTAAGGGAAACCTCTTGGCCGAGTTGAATCAGGGAGTTATCTTATTTGTGGTGGTCTGCCATCAGATCTGGAGATGGAGGAATGAGGAAATTTTTGGAGTAGATAGGGTTGTGTTGCCTAATGTCTTGGAATTCTTCTCCAAGAAGGTTAGTACCGTGGTTGATAGCTACATTGAAGACCCCTTGGCTAGGTCTTTTAAGAGGAAGGAGGTCCAGCTCTTAGGCTGGTGTAAACCAAGGGAAGGCATGGTTAAGCTTAATACTGATGGCTCTTGTTTATTGGACGAGAGAGTTGCTGCTGGAGGGGTTCTGAGAGATGATGGTGGCAGGTGGGTCTCTGGTTTCTCTCAGAATTTGGGGATTGGGTCTTCTTTCTCTGCTGAGCTTTGGGGAATTTTTTCTGGTATTAAGCTGGCTAAAATTTTGGGGGTGAAGAAGCTTCTAGTGGAGTTTGATAACCTGGAAGCGGTTAATATGATATCAGACAACAATGCATTTTGCTTGAATAATCAAAATTTAATCAAAGGCATTAGAAGGATTGGAGCTTCCTTTGATGCTCTCAGCTTTGCTCATATCTATAGGGAGCAAAATCGTGTAGCGGATCGTCTTGCGGTTGAAGGGCATTCAAGGATGGTGGGGCTTTCAACCTTTCCTTCTCCTCCGTCTTTCATTTCTTCTCTAGTCTTGGATGATGTTGTGGGGGTCAGTTTTCCCAGACTGATCCCGGGCTAGTCGGCTTTGTTTGGCTTTTGTTTTTTTGTTTCTTTCCTTTCCTACCAAAAAAAAAACTGCTACACTAATTGAAAAGTAGGGTAAATTACACCCATGGCTACTGAAGTTTACCCATTTTCACATTATGGCCACTGAACTTCATTTCTTCCCGGTATGGCCACTGAACTTTACACTTTTTAACACCGGTGGCCGTTCAATTTTAACTAACTTCTCAAAATGACCATTAACGATCGTTAATGACCTCAAAATGAAAATCTTCAATAAAGTTGTTCAGAACGATATTTAACATGAAACCAAATTTTTTATTTTCGAAAATCACATTTTTTGGAGCTTTCTCTCTCTAAAAATTCACTTTCTCTCTCCTAACCAAACAACACCTAAATGACCTCAAAACGAAAATTTTCAAGAATTAAAGTTCCTTAGAATATCATTAACGCTTTGGATTTTTTATTTTTAACCGTCAACGGTCGTTTTGAGACGTTAAGTGGCCACCGGTGTTAAAAAGTGTAAAGTTCAGTGGCCATACCTGGAAGAAATGAAGTTCAGTAGCCATAATGTGAAAATGGGTAAAGTTCAGTGGCCATGGGTGTAATTTACCCTTGAAAAGTATATTAGAAAAGGATATGAGCTAACTTTGTTACCAGATTATTGGTAACTATACCATAATTTTACCTTTACTTCTACGAGATTTTCATCATAAATCTGTTGGTAATTACCAATTGCTGACATGCTTTGATTTGTGTAATTTTGATTAGTATTTACTTAATACTTTTTTTATAATATTTCCAAAATATGAGTCAAACAACAACAAATTTCATTCATAAATAATACTAATAAAAAAAAATATTTTTAATTAATATTTTTCTCTTACCCAATGAAATGGTAATATATATTATTTTTCTCCCTCCTTGAAGCTAATGAATTCCAACTAGAAGAATTAAAATTCACTACTACTATGTTACTAAACATAGAAATAGTTCAATTGCTTCTAGTTTCAGAAATAGACTCTCAACCGCGGTAGATGAATTAAGAAATGATAAATTGTGTAGATTTTCAGTGATTGGATCTCTGAATCTTTTCTCAAGTCGATTATTTTCTGCAAAATAAAAAAGGCATTGTGTAGAACTAATGTCTTACTTAATAGGAAGCTATCACATATACTCTCTCTAGGAGCCCATCCATATTGGACTTTCAAGACGGGTTAAATGCATCATTGGTCACTGAATTTATATGGTTGTCTTAAAATAGTCACTCGATTTCAATTTGTCACATAAATTACTCAACTTTGAATTTTATCTCAATCAAATCACTCCGCGATTTCAATGATTAAATAGGCATCGGAATGATGACATAGATGATATGTCAGCATGAGTCAACTTAGAGCTCTGATCGAAACAACATGTAGCATCCACATATGTGCCACATGGTTGTCATGTGTCAGTTATTTTTATGAAAAAATACAAAATCGAGTTTTTTTTCCATAAAAATAACCGACACAGCTTTCACCTGTCGTTTCGATCAAATATTTGAGTTGTATAATGCTAACATGTCAGGCATGTCATCATTCTGATGCATTGACCTAATTGAGACATCATTCAAAGTTGAGTGATTTTATTGAGACAAATTGAAGTTGAATGACTATTTTGAGACAACCATATAAATTTAATGACCAATGTTATATTTAGTCCATCAGCCATGTTCCCATGCACCTTAATGACCAAGTGAATTTGGTCATTTACCGTTAGATTTAGACTTATTAAATCTAAGCCGTAAGATGTTTTGAATCTCCACTTTAGGATTCTAATAAACCTAGATTTAACGGTGAATGATCAAATAATGCATGGTCATTAAGGTCCATATGATCAAAACCGGTAATCCCTTTATCGTTTCCTTTAAAATAAGATCTGAATCCTTTATCATCCGAGTTTGGAGGATCCGGCCCAAACTTCTCTCAAAGGCCCACAGGAATAACATTCCTCTATTATATAAAGTAGCATTCATTTCATTACTTTGTGGGAGTGAATAATTAGTAAGCCTATAACTACCAAATAATTAAGTTCTTTAATCATTATTATTGGTTAGAACAGAAAGATGATGAAATAATTGTAAGAGAGTACTTAAAAAACCTCAATTTTGAATAGAACACTTAATTTTCATATTTAAAACAAAAAGTAATTAAAAGAATTGAATTCTTTCATATTTTTTTATTTAAAAACTACTTTAAAATAATAAATATAAGTTTTTTTTTTATAACAAGCAAATAATCGCAAAGGACACATGGACTAATAAGCACGTTACGGCCAGAATGTAATCGTCATTGACATGTGGACCGTAGGATGGCACACTGAAATTGCAGACTGTCAATCCCTATGATTATGGGTTGACAATTAGTAGGATTGAGCAAAATAATCGGTAATCGATAACTGAACCAAAATCTTAGTTTTGTTCTGTTATTTTTACTTTTTGGTTCGATCTTTTTTAGGATTTTAGTAGTCGGTTATGATTTTAACCGCACAGAAGTTTATTTTATATTCAGTGTACAAGTGCATTTGGTTTTGAAAATATCAAATCAATGTTAAACTTCAATAGAATTCAAATTTATATAATTTTTTCATAAATAAATATATTTTCTTGAATAAAAAATTATAATTTTAAACATTTAGAAATTTATATATTTTGATTATACGATTTGATAATATTCAATTTCCAATTTATCTGATTCAGTTCGATTCCTAAAATAGGGCATATTTCGGTTCGCTTAGTAACTGAATCGAACCGATGTTCATCCCTAAAATTTGGCACATGCCAAATCCCATTGGAGCCATCGAATGATACTCTCTACCATCAACCTTACACGTGTCACAAGTCAATATTAGTGTGTACACATTGATAACTTACCAAACACCTTATAAATGGAAAATGTTGATGTGCAGTAAAAGGTACATTATCACAAAACACCTAGAATTTTAGTATTCATCATCTTCTTCCTCCAAACTCTGGTAACTTAAGCATCAGAGGAGGTCGTCGATCCTCGTCCCCTTCCTTTGACTCTCTTTCTATCATATCTCAAGATATTTCCATCTCGAATCATATCCAAGAGTTCCTCCCAAATTTTCCCTTTTCAAATTGGGGTGACTTTACACTGCATTCACAACTCATTTGAAAGACCCTACAATCTCAGCCACTTCAAACCCCCTAATCAATAACCTCCCCCCTCTAAATACAAACTCATCTCAAGAGCCCAGGGCCCTTTAGATGCTAGCGGAAATTCCATCTTATTCCAAAGAATCGCCACAAATTTAGATAAGCGCATGAATGAATGTTTGGGTTCTCTAGACCAGCAGAGTAGAAAATTCATGGATGGGATCATCAAGCGGCTTATTTATAATGTGGACATCATCCAAGATGTGGTAAATGGGACAAGAGGGGAGCATGCGACGGAAACGACGCCCATCTAGACCCAGCTCAAAGTAGTAGAAGAAGCCATCAAGCGTACAAGTAACCATGACTCTACAACCCGTTTTACCGGACATCATATCATTTGAAGTAGCCCAAGGCAAACGGAGGTCACATGCTTCTCCAAGCACACCGACTCAACAGGGGGATCCAGGGAGAGAAAGATTATCTCGGACAAGCGTCGATGTCATCTCTCCATATCACATTTGTTGCCCTCGAGCGAAAGCAACTGGCAAGAATCATAAGAGGAAGTACGCTCCATCCGTGTGAAAAGTGGACTAAAAAAACTCCATCCAACATATTTCCCCTCAGGATCGACGTTCTCCTCAAAGTTAGAGAATATGTATAACCTCATTAGCAAGTATATGAATCGGAGGCTGGAGAGCTCTATGGTAGACGCTAGAATTGATGTCTGAATACCAGAGGTCGCAGAATGAGTCAACGCCTCGTGGTTTCAAGTATCCATCACTCAAAAAGTACAATGGCCTAGGAGACCCTATTATGCACATCAAGAACTTTAGAAGGTCATTAAAGACAACAACGACCATCAGTGATGTTACGTATCTTGTTCTCTACACCCTTAAGGAGGAAGAAGCCTATTTGTATGAGAAGCTCCTAACAAGTTCCATCTAGAGCTTTAATTAGATGGTTATAGAGTTCGCCCAACAGTTCATCACCTCCATCCTTCTGAACTTTGTCTACTTGCCAGCTAAGCCCACAATCTCTTTTGGAGTCATAATCGAGGGTTGATCCCAATCCTTAGGGTTAGTTTATATAGAAGCAACTAGTTTTGCATGAGCGATGGATTTTAAGGAGGTGGGTATTGATAGCTCCCATTTATATAGGGTTTTTAGGATTAATTTAGATTGTTTTAGCTTAGTCTTTAGTTAATTTAGATGTTAATTTGGTAGTTTTTAGTTAAATTACGTATTTTCCATTATTTATGGCATTTTCTGTATTTTCAGGTGTTTTTAGGACTATTTGAGCATTCCCGAACCAGACCCAAGCCTTTTGAAGCAATTCCGGACAATTTAGGGACCGTCAGAGCACTTTTGGGACTCACCAGGGACCATTAGAGCATATTTCGGAAGCCTAGGGATCAAAACGGATAAAAACCAGAGTTCTGCCCCATTTTGGCACTTGTCTCGACGAGACACAAAAGTGTCTCGGCGAGACAAGGCCTGTCTCGACGAGACAGGTCCTCGTCTCGACGAGACAGGTCCTCGTCTCGACGAGACACTGTCTGTCTCGACGAGACGAGGCGGGAGAGGCGCAAAAACGCCTCTCCCTTGCTGGAATGTCGAATCTTTATGCCTAAAATACCCTTTTAAATGTGGGAAATGACTATTGTACCCCCGGAAGACCTAGGGTTTCACCCTATCTCTATAAATAGGGAGCTACACTCAGTTCTTCGGGGAGACGGATTCAATAGGGAGCCGTCGTAATGTAGAATTTTAGCTTTTTATTTCCTTGCTTTCTAGATTAGGTTTATTTTCAGTATTTATTTCTTTCAAGAACAATTGATGGGAGAAGCGCTAGATCTTCTATTGTGTAATTGAATCAGACAAACGGGTTCTAGATTTCTTCTCTCTTACCCTTTTATCTTTTACTTTTATAATCTATTGAAGCTCTTTTTCCATTGTTCCTATTGTCCTTTCTCTATGATTGGTTTGTCTATGAACTGATCCCCATCCAATCTGGGATGGGGATGAGATTGATTGTATGATTATGTATGATTAGGGATCCATGGTTTATATGATTGCTATTGATTGATTGATTTATGCATGCTTAATGCCTTGAGACCGACAGGAGATAGGATTATAGATAGATATGAGACCGACAGGAGATTATCTAGTCTGAATTTGTATGAATTGACCTCGCTAGGACACTAGGAGTGCGGCTTCGTGCATGGGCTACGACTTTAGTCTTAATCACCATAGAACCTAATGCTTTGCATGACCTAGGTTATATTGCCTAACCAAGCTATTAACCAAATACATGTAAATCAGTTATATGGATCTTGATCACGTTCATATTTCTTGTTAGGGTGATTACCGTCAAATAGATACCAAAAATATAAACCTGAACCCCCTAAAATCATACATAGGATTTAATCAAAGGATTCCTCATCCTAGATTGTACCTTCCATTAATTCACACTCTATCCTGTCAATTGTTCACCTTATTTTGTTATCTTTATTGCTTTCAATTAGTTAGTTAATTATCCAAAACCCAAACATTTATCCAACCCTTTAAACAATTAGATCATTCTAGGTAGATTTGCTAGTTATAACAAATAGTCTTTGTAGTTCGATCTCGTGCTTAGCACAATATTACTTGTTGCGATAGGATACACTTGTCCTATTATATGCTATATATTTTACGAGCATCAAGTTTTTGGCGCCGTTGCCGGGGATCGAACCCGGGTCACCCGCGTGATAGGCGGGAATACTTACCACTATAAGCAAAACACTCGCCAACGCTAAATTGATTTCCAGGACATTCGTATGGATTTCAAAGCTTAGCATCGGACATTCGGGGTTGGAGTGACAGCCACCCCTGAGGGAGTTTTTCTATCATATTTCTTTTCTGCGCTTTATGTTTTACTTTTATGGATTTTATGAAGTAAATGCATGAGTAAGTGTGGGGAGGTGGTTTATAGCTCCCTAATGTGAAAAATGTGTCCTTTTTGTCCTTTTTGCAAAAATTTTAACTATTTGAGTCATTTAACTTTTTGCCTAAAATTTCCTTTTTCCTACCCCAACCTTTAGCCAATGTTACAACCCTTTAAAGACCTATGATTTTGTTTAATTTTAATGCATTAATTTTGACCGGATGGATGATGCAATCCCAATGTGACCACTTTGTGCAATTAAATGTAGAGCGTTTACAAAAAAAATTACACCCAAACACTTGAGCGCTAGAGTGGCCACTTGTGAGCTATCAATTTTAGTTATCTTCTTTCGTTTTCATGAAGTGTTGATTGATAAAACCAATTAATCAGTTTTGGAGACTCATCTGAGGTTTATTATGTTTTTAATTGCAAAATGAGTAGTCTGAACTGTTGTGAATAATAAAGTGTAGTAGATTCTTGTTTTTGTAAGGGAGCTATTTGTTGATTTTTCTCTGTTTTGGATTCTGTCTTGCTTGAGGACAAGCAAGATCCAAGTGTGGGGAGGTTGATAGCTCCCATTTATATAGGGTTTTTAGGATTAATTTAGATTGTTTTAGCTTAGTCTTTAGTTAATTTAGATGTTAATTTGGTAGTTTTTAGTTAAATTGCGTATTTTCCATTATTTATGGCATTTTCTGTATTTTCAGGCGTTTTTAGGACTATTTGAGCATTCCCGAACCAGACCCAAGCCTTTTGGAGCAATTCCGGACAATTCAGGGACCGTCAGAGCACTTTTGGGACTCACCAGGGACCATTAGAGCATATTTCGGAAGCCCAGGGACCAAAACGGATAAAAATCAGAGTTCTGCCCCATTTTGGCACTTGTCTCGACAAGACACAAAAGTCTCTCGGCGAGACAAGGCCTGTCTCGACGAGACACATAAGTGTCTCGACGAGACAGGTCCTCGTCTCGACGAGACACTGCCTGTCTCGACGAGACGAGGCGGGAGAGGCGCAAAAACGCCTCTCTCTTGCTGGAATGTCGAATCTTTACGCCTAAAATACCCTTTTAAATGTGGGAAATGACTATTGTACCCCCGGAAGACCTAGGGTTTCACCCTATCTCTATAAATATGGAGCTACACTCAGTTCTTCGGGGAGACGGATTCAATAGGGAGCCGTCGTAATGTAGAATTTTAGCTTTTTATTTCCTTGCTTTCTAGATTAGGTTTACTTTCAGTATTTATTTCTTTCAAGAACAATTGATGGGAGAAGCGCTAGATCTTCTATTGTGTAATTGAATAAGACAAACGGGTTCTAGATTTCTTCTCTCTTACCCTTTTATCTTTTACTTTTATAATCTATTGAAGCTCTTTTTCCATTGTTCCTATTGTCCTTTCGCTATGATTGGTTTGTCTATGAACTGATCCCCATCCAATCTGAGATGGGGATGAGATTGATTGTATGATTATGTATGATTAGGGATCCAGGGTTTATATGATTGCTATTGATTGATTGATTTATGCATGCTTAATGCCTTGAGACCGACAGGAGATAGGATTATAGATAGATATGAGACCGACATGAGATTATCTAGTCTGAATTTGTATGAATTGACCTCGCTAGGACATTAAGAGTGCGGCTTCGTGCATAGGCTACGGCTTTAGTCTTAATCACCATAGAATCTAATGCTTTGCATGACCTAGGTTATATTGCCTAACCAAGCTATTAACCAAATGCATGTAAATAGGTTATATGGATCTTGATCACGTTCATATTTCTTGTTAGGGTGATTACCGTCAAATAGATAGCAAAAATACAAATCTGAACTCCCTAAACCCATACATAGGATTCAATCAAAGGATTCCTAAGCCTAGGTTGTGCCATCCATTAATTCACCTTCTACCATGTCAATTGTTCCCTCTATTTTATTTCTTTATTGCTTTCAATTCCTTTAAATTAGTTATTCACAAACCCAAATCTTTATCCAACCCTCTAAACAATTAGATCATTCTAGGTAGATTTACTAGTTATAACAAATAGTCTTTGTGGTTCGATCTCGTGCTTAGCACAATATTACTTGTTGCGATAGGATACACTTGTCCTATTAAATGCTATATATTTTACGAGCATCAGGTATACTCTCAACATGAAAAAAAAGGAGAGGAGATCGTCAATAGGTTCAAGGATTAGAGATTTTCTACAGTATTTCCGAATCAATGGTTCTATACACCAAAAGAACTTCCCCGAAACCCCCCAGTAACTAAGGTAAACAACGTAAAAAAAGCACCCATTTCTGTACCGGTTCCGGGATCAAAAAAAGTGTTTTTCTGGTCAAGTTCCAGCTCTAGATAGGGAAGGACGACGAAAAGCACGAGTTTACTTCTCGGTAAAAAAGCCGACAGTGCCTAATATCCTCGGATATCATCGGCCATCGTTCTCATCGCTGCGATGCCCAAACATGTCACACCATCCCTCGCTGCCCTAACTCACCCGATCCTCGACAATTTTGATTTAGGGTGGATCCCCTTCTACTTTCTATTCTAGAAAGTGGATCTCTCTTCTGCACCACTTCGAAGGAACCTAGCTTGGACTGCGGATGGATTACCAGTTTCTCATTCACCTGCGAAAAGCAAATGGAGAAAAAAAGAAATCGCATACTTATTAAGCTCTGAAAACTCGAACTCTAAAAGGTTTGAGAAGAAGACACAAGAAAGAGAGAGAAAATGGAGAGGTTCTTCCCCTTTTTTTTTATAGACAATTAAGTCTAGAAAATTGAAATGGTACCTCAAAAAGACATCATTACAAATGCACCGTTCGAAGAACCCCAAATTTAAGAGGCTCTTTAATTGTTTGAAAAACCTTTTCGCTTCCTACCCTTTGGAAACGACAACACACCTCACAACGCGTGGCAATGACTCAGAAAAGAAGTCATCAAAATCAAGAAAATGTCTGCAGCGTTCCACGTGCCTTGACAGTTAAAGCTCACGTACCCACGCTTCCTCCATTTTCTCAACTACACAAATGAAGAAATTGGATGCCATACGCTGGAGGGTATGCTCATTTTCTATAAATGTTGCAACATCCTAGCTTTCATCTACCAATTCTATTATGGTATCCTCGAAACCACAAAAAGTTTACACAAAGGTCTTCGGTTCTCCGCACCACAAAGCTAGTATGCATGCAATGAAGCTCTAAAGAACTTCAGCTAACCGAGGGAGCAGAGGACATCTAATAACAGACAAATAACCGCAAGAGACACATGAACTAATGAGCACGTCTTGACCAAAGCATAATCATCACTGACACGTGAACCAATAAGAAATCACATTAAAACTGCAGGTTGGCAATCCCAATAATAACAAATTGATAGTTAGTACATACCAAATCTTGTAATGATACTCTTTATCGTCATCCTTACACGTATCTCAAGTCACTATTGGAGCATACACACTTAACAAAAGGTTATTGCACAGTAAAAGATACATCACCATGAAACTCTAGAATATTACTATGTATCATTTTCTTCCTCTAAAACTCTGCTAATCGTGGATATCGGAGTGAAGTCACTAGTCTTCAATCCGCTTTGACTCGTTTTCTACCTTTTATCTCACAATATTTCCTCTAGAATCATACCCAAAAATTCCTCCCACATCAGTTTTATTGATCAGGTAATTTTAAGTCAATTTACTGTAGAAGAAAATAAATTTCAAAATGACCTCTTGACAATGAACCTTCACTAAAAAAACAAAAGATGAATTGCGTGCAGACGTCTCTATTTCCTTTTACAAAATTACAACTATTCTTCTTTTGCACTGGTCTCAATAGGTGTACAAAGTTTGTCCATAGTCTAGCAAAATGTTTGGTGGAATTAGTTAAAAAAAAGAGTAGTATAAAATAGTCAAACTTTCATAAATATTGACATACACATCATATGTGCTATTGTTGGAATTTTTTTAATCTACTTGAATTGTCTTTTACCTTAATCTTCAGCCGATTGCTTCTCTTATTAAATTAATCACATAAAAATCATGTGTTTTATTCCTTGATTTTGATTAATGGTGGCTCTGTATTTATTAAATGGAAATTAATGAATTTCATCAAACAAGTAGAAGAAATGGCAACTTCTTCTCTCTAATCTAGATTAAGCTTGAAGATAGTAGTTAGTTAAATGAAAAGAGCTTCTCAGCTTAATTTAATGAAAAAGGTATGTTTCTATAATTACTTGTATTGACGAATCTATATTTTCGAATTTTATATTGTTATTGAACGATTCAATGTTCAGAGAATTTTGAAGAAGATAAAGCGTTGTGCAGCCATGGAAATGAATAAGAAAAACTCTCTAAGGTGAGTTCGGATTTCAGATTGTAAGTTTTTGATTTAGTTCATGGAATTTCTTTGTAATTTTGCGCAGAAATTGTTTCAGGAATCAGCTAGCTCTGGCGAGAAAAATTGCTGATGAATTACCGGAAGTAATTATTCTTCGTGCTTTGGATGAAGGAAAGATAATCTACAAAAGGAGGTCTATAAGAAGGATAAGAGGTTTGAATTTGAATTTGAAATTGAAATTGAAATTGAAATTGTATCCTCTAGGTGTTTGTGAAAAGTCGTAAGAGAAAATTGTGAATTCAGTGAGGTTTTTTGCAGGTTTCAAGTCGAATTCGACGCCAAAACTTTCTCTCGATGATAAGATTCAAAGCTCTGGTTATGATTCAACATCTGATAATGATAGATTAGAAGATGAAAATGGATGCAAGGAGGAGATAGGTCTGAAATCAATTTCTGTAATCAGAAGAGAGCTTCAGCCTGAATCGAATCTCGGTTGGCCGCTTCTTCGGAGAAGTGGTGTTTTGGATAGGGATGATTCGGGAAGAAGTAAAGCTAAAGAAAGAAGCATGTCTCTTGTAGAGTGGGTTATGAATCTACCTAGTCGATCATCTGAAACAATAATGGAAAATCAGATTGATGAATTTGATAGTAAAACAGAAAGTTGTTCTTCTACTGTCTGTGAAAATCGATCTGTTGCAGAATTTTTGGAAGAATCTGAGGTTGACGATCAGTCTACAGAAGCCACTTCCGAATCGCAATTTGAAGAAAAAGATATGAGTATGCCTGAAAATCTGCCGGAGAAAGTAGAGATTGTCCTCAGATTGAAATCATCTGGTTGCAAGCAGTTCAGCTATAAGGATCTTGAGAGAGCAACTTGTAGATTTTCCTCAGGTTTAATTTAACTCTGTTTTTCAAGAATTTTGCTTTCATCTAACTGAAGGTTGATGTCAAAATGGCTCATAAAGTGGGCAGATTATTATTTTTTGGGGTTTTTTTTTAAACAAAGGTCAATTCAGTTTTAAGTTAATATTTGACAAATTAGCTTAAATTTTAAATAATTTAGGTATTAAAACTAATTATATTTAAGTTAATTTTTTAAACATTGTTAACTTAATGTCTGAGTTAATACTTAAAGTTCGGCTAGACTAAATTAAATCATATCTGTCAATTATATAACCCTTAATTCAAAGTTTTACCTAGTTAAAATTCAAGTATTGAGCTTTCATCTAAATCAAGTTTTATGAATAAAGGTCAAAATGGCCGATAAAATTGGTAGGCAGTAACAATCAGTCCAAATCAATTTTAGATATCAATTCATTCTTCAATTTGACATTATTTTGACATATTATCCAAAATTTTAAAAAATTTAGATATTAAAACTGATTATATTTTAATTTATTTGTCAAATTTTATCAGTTTGAGGATTGAGTTGATATTTAAAACTCAATGGATCTAAATTAATCATGTTTGTCAACTTTTAAATTATTGACCCTTTTACTTAAGGGGCATGTTTGATAGCATATAAGTGTTTATTGATTTGTAGTTTGTTTCATCACAAGACAAATATTTAACTTAAAATTTTAAATTAAATATTACTATCAAATATTATTTTTTAATTCAGTATTTTTTTTTTTAAGAATTCAATATTAATTTTTAGTATTATCAAATAGTTATATCATTTTATACTTTTAGTACTTAAAATTCAGAACATATTTTTTCAACACTTCATTTTTAGTTTTATCAAATTATCACCTTAATTAAAGTTCAACTATTGTGTAGAAAATTTGATTGGAGAGGGAGGATGTAGCAATGTATACAAAGGACGGGTATGTTGGGGAAAGCAAGTGGCAGTCAAAGTTCTAAAAGATTACAAGGAAGCTTGGAATGATTTCTGTTTAGAAGTTGAAATTATGTCTTCATTACAGCATAAGCACATTACACATCTGATTGGCGCATGCATGGAAGATGATCATCTAATTCTGGTCTACGATTTCCTGTCCAAAGGAAGCTTAGAGGAAGTTTTACGAGGTGGTATTCTATTAATATTAGTACAAATATGAGATTATCATTAAACAATACACTTAGAATAACTAACACCAGTTAAAATGCAGGTCAGAATTACAAGTCTATAATGCCATGGAAAGTGAGATTCAAGCTGGCTATTGGAATTGCTGAGGCTTTAAATTACTTGCACAATCAATGTTCTCCTCCTGTTATTCACAGAGATGTCAAGTCCTCTAACATTCTCCTTTCGGATGACTTGCAACCACGGGTATTTAGTTTACTCAAACTTCTCGCATTTGGTAACAATTTCAGGCTATATCCCGTAGATTGACAATAACTTTCTAAACTTTGGCATAAAATAAGTGTTAGGAATTGGATTGATTATAGGAATAAAGTACAAATTTAGTTGTATTGTTAATGGGTGAGAGCAGATTTAATCAGATTTTGATCTCTATATACAAAACAGTGCAATTTTAATCCTAACATTTACCAGTTGGTGCAATTTCAATTCAACGGGTGGCCAGAACACTAGAAGTTGAAGGAAAACCAAAATATGAAATTACACACACACACAAAAAAAAAAAAAAAAATCATATTTCATCAATTAAGCTTGAAATTAAATATTAGGGTTAAGATTGCATTGTCATTTACCTAAATTAGCTCTCGGTTATTGAGGGCTAAATTTGTACCTTTAACCCTTAATTATACAAGCTTGATATGCGGACCAGAAAATTAGATATGCAAGTACAAGAACAAAATAAAAATTATATGATTCGGCTAATTTTTCTTGCATCCACGGGCGAGAAAGAGTATATAATTCATTAGTAATCAACAAGTTGGTGCAACAATAAGAAATTTCATCCTATGTGATTAGATGCAAAAGTTCGCATATATATACACACATCCCAAGAGCACAAATAAATAAGCAAATAACCATTGTTTATATAGGTCTAACAGTATAATCCTGTTTCTAGTAGGATTCACTTTCAAGAGAGTTTTTAATTTTTATTCCAATTAAGAAAATCAAACTAGGCATACCTTAATACTTAAGTTTTTGAGTTTCAAAGTGATCTGGTCAAAGATGTGTAGCTTTCAACATGGAGTAAAGAAAATTGATACCACTTCAAATCCCAATATAGGCAGCGCAAACATTAACAACTGTTTTCATATTTATGCAGTTATCTGATTTCGGGCTTGCTATATGGGGAGCCGCAGATTCGGCTTACACAATGTGCAGTGATATTGTTGGAACTTTTGGGTATATAGCTCCAGAATACTTCATTCAAGGAAGGGTCAGTAATAAAATTGATATATACTCATTTGGTGTAGTCCTCCTGGAATTATTAACAGGGAATAAGCCAGTAAGTTCCACAGGTCCAAAAGGACAGGAAAGCCTAGTTAAGTGGGTAAGCACTTTCCTCTTTGGTTGATGATACTGGTTTGTGAATTGTGATGTTATTCTTATTCTCCAAAAAAAAATCCATAGTCAAGGATGACAACAATTCGGGTTCACGTGTCATAATATTGTTATATTTTTTTTATGTATTTCAGGAGATTATATATTATATAAATGAACCAAAAACTATAATCGTATCAATAACTGATTTATACTAATTCAGGCAATGCCGTTACTAGAGAGTGGGAATCTAGAAGCATTACTGGATCCGAAATTAGGAGGGGAATTCGACATTGTTCAAATGCAGAGAATGGTTCTTGCTGCAACCCTCTGCATCAAACGGTCACCCAGATTACGCCCAAATGCAAGCCAGGTACTGTAATATGACTTTTCTAGTTCTAAGAAAATGGCATATTTTAAATGGTGTTTAGGACTTAAAAGTTAAATCAATTATCATCATCATACCTAAATCACAATATTAACAATGTATACAATGAAAGACACCAAAAATTTGCATCTCTTCCATCAGTTTTGAAGTTAAAACCTGCTATTGGATTTCAAGCTAACAAATATATTTCCAATTTTACTCTACTCCAGATATTAGAGCTCTTGAGGGAGGAGAAACAAGTGCGAAAATGGATGAATAACTATGTAAATTATCTAATAGAATCGAGTCATGAAGAATGTGATGAGCTTACCTCAGAAGCTGGCCAAAAGCAGAGCTCAGATTCTTCACTTCTGGTTTTGAAAGAGGATGGTTCGTCAGCAGATAGCGGTAATACACCACTAACAATTGTGGTGAAAAAGCACCGTTTGAGGTTGAAGGACTACTTAAAAGAGCAGCACGACTAATCTTTTTAACGTTACTGAATTTCGTTTTCTTACTCACCAAAACCTGGCATTTGGGTTGCAAGAGAGAAGCATGCTAACTGGTGCTTGGACGCAACCATTGTCAATTTAACAAGAAGAAATTTTGTTGTACATACAAATCTTCCATCGAACAACTACTGTTTCCTTGAGATGCATATTGCTGGACTCTGCTCTACCTTTATTCTGGAGCTGTGTGAACTTTAGCCTATGCTTTCGACAATGGTTGGATGGTTAATTTCCTTTTCTTTCTTTTTTTTTTTTTTTTTTTTTTTTTGTGACAATATCACTTGGATGCTTTCCAGTTGAGATTACACTGAAGCATGATAGCAAAATGTAATACAAAGGACAATTACATTTCATTTATTCATTAATAATTAATAAAGAAAATGAATTTGATGGTTCGTTTTTCTGTGTTTTTACCGTGGTTCTGGTCTAAAAGATGTTTCTCCATTGAGAAACAAAAATCAATACCAGCATAAAATTTAGACTTGGCAATAAACACACCCATACTGATGCCCCTTCAGCTAATGTTTAATGCTTATAATAACTGATAGTAAGCAAACAACTGATATGATATATACGAAAATATTATAGACAAAATATACCAACGTGGTAAATACTGACAATATATACGGTACATGCTACTGTTTGATATAGTCCTATGATCCTCCAGTAATTTCTCCTAACTGAGACGCAACATTGGCCCAAGGTAAGGATCAACGCAAACAAAGAGGTTGTACAATGCTTGAATACATAAAAAAGGTGTGCCGTGTTTGATTAAAGGAGTAAAAATACCACTTACCTCCAATCCTTTGTATCAGAAGGACCTGCATGTTAGTTGCTTATGACTCCTTGGCCATAATGCTTCTCCATTTATCTTTCAGATCAGTGGGATTTCGACTTGGATCAAAAATATGACGACCAAATTCCAAAATTTTTCTCCAAGGAAGGTTTTTATTTGCAGTAGTAGAAAATTTATGCACTCCTTCCTGTCAGATAAGAATAAGAATACTTGAGATGAGTCAGGCAATCAATTTGCATACTGTTGTATTATCTACATTCCTTAGTCAATCTTGTTCTATAACCAGGAATTGCAGATTAGAAGCAAGAAACAACAATTTCTTACCTTGTCAATAGCCAATAGCAATAGGATATGCATGGATTTTAGTTATGAACTGCAATATTAAAGCACCAGCATTTCACAGGTCTTTAACTTCAAATGCCTTAAGGTTAAACCTCAAAGGCTCAAATCATGACAAGCTACCCATTAACATTAGAAAATCCATTACGAAATCTTTTTCTATTTCTAAAGTACCCAATATATGTTTTACACCGCCTGTGTGAAAATGTTCTATTTGCACAAGAGTGTGACTCTTATTCAAAAAGTCCCATAATGTATGTATATTAGAGCTTTAATAGATCTCATGAGTCAATTCAGATTGGTCAACAAAAACGTATATAAATGGTATTTCTTTTCTTTCTTTTTTTATCAATTTAGCGATCTAGAAGTCCAAGAACAGCTGCACAAACTCCTTTGATTTTCATAAACTTGTTAAGTATTAAAATCTTATGAAGAGCACACAAAAGCTCCCATGATCAATATAACATAGTCGACTTCAAAACCATGTTAGGACAGTTTGCTTCGCAGAACATGCACAAAAAAGAATGCAACTTAACAGGTGATTCCATCCAAAGCCACATCTATAGGAAATCACTATCATATAAAGTAGCAATTTTATGGCCATTCATACCCTTAACATTTCTTCCTCTTCAGGTTTCCAAAGTAGTCTTCTACGCTTTTCGTGAGCAAATGGCAGGCCAATGCTGCAAAAAAGTGAAAGAAAATTTTCAACCGACACCATCTCAGGCAACAAAATTATGTTATCTCAAACATAGTACTGTAGAAGAAAACTAATTTCTTAAAATTAGACCATAAAACTCACAATTTTATAGCAGGCATTTTAGGTTGTTTGGGCTTTTTCAAAGGAGCAACTTCATCTACTGGTTTCCCAGTTGCTTTAGTTGATCTGGTAGGTAATGCTGATTTTTTTGGTGAGTCTGTATTCTGACTCTCTCTTCGCTTGACATGTCTCAGTCGCACTACCAAATTCTCAGTTTCTGAATCAGGCACGTCAGGGCCATTGAAGGCTCCATCCACACTAGTCCATGACACATTGGCTGTAGGTGCGTCCTTATCAATTTGATCTTCCTTCTCCATGCTTACTCGGCCTCGTTTTGATGTATTTGAAGTTTCAGATTTTGCTCCTGGGGATCCCTGAAAAGCACCATCAACAACAGTCTTTTCTGCTACACATTGGGCATTTAATGCTTCACCACGCCCATCATCTGCATTGGTTCCCTCATCTTTTTCATCATCATCTTGCTCATCGTTTTTTCCTTGTTCCATACCTACTTCCTCTTCTAGAATCTCATGTGCATGAGTTGCCGAGATTTTTTCACATTCAGCCACCTCTCCACTTTGATCACCGCATTGAAGTTTTTCATTAATATTATGTTGATGATCTTCCTCCCCTTCCCGAGCTCTTTCGCGTACAGCCACCTCTCCACTTTTATCACCTGATGGAAGATTTTCATTAATATTATGTTGATGATCTTCCTCCATTTCCCGAGCTCCATTCTGCACTTCTTCATCAACATCCATACTCTTCACATGTTCACATCGGTTACTCTCCCCAATAATTTTTCTGACATTCAGATCATTCTGTTCCGCACTCTTACTATTCTGTTTCTCCTTATCACCACAAGTCACTTCAGATCTGAAATTGAGAAAAGAATTCACATCTTTCCTGGCCAACATAACCTTCTTCCTCAACTCTTCAGTCCTAGCTTGTAGAAGTTTATACCAACAATAAGGACAGTAAAACTTTCCTTCGTCATACTTAGGCTCACCCGAGATACACTTCTCATGAAGAGCAATTGTACAATCAATTCCACAACAAATCAGCAATTGCTCACCTCTATCGCATTCTAAACAAGTGTTTTTGTCAAAACCATTCGTCTTATCAGGACCAGAAAAACCACTCGAATGACTCACATTATCATCAGTTTCAATTGAGCTATGGACTTCCATCCTATCCGCATTATTATCATTGCCATTTGAAATATCATCCTACAAAGATGAATAGAAATTTCGAGTGTTGAATACAATTTTGTTAAAAAAAGAAGAAAACGATCCCTAATACGTATTCATGTGGGGTGAAAGAGCTTATAATGAATGTAAGCGGATATTACCGTTATAGGAGGAGGAAGTGGCCTTGCGGCGGTAGCTGAATCCGACCTGAGAGAAGTTCTGTGGAAGCGACCTCTGGCGCTCCGTTTAGTTCTCATTCTTTCATCAACGAATTCGCGAATCCAAAAATTAGGGGTTGCTGCGTTACTCTTGAACTGAAATCAACATTGATGCTTGTAATTCGCGATGATGAATTGGGAAGGACTAAATTAAACTTCTAAAAATTCAAGGGAAAAGTTTACTTTGAATACTTATTTTAATTAGGGTTTAAAATGACCCTCAAACTCCATAATTTTTTTACAAATTAGTCCAAATTTCATAAAAAAAAATATATATATATTAATTGTATTTAGATTAATTTATCAAAAATTTGACAGCTTGAAGATTGAGTTGATAAAAGATTTGGATTAAGCTCTAAATTTAATCCTGTCATTTTTAAAAGGCTTAAAGTACTTTTTGACCCTTGACCTATCCAAAATTTGTGTATTTGGCACCTGGCCTATTATTTGGTTATATTTGGCCCCTAACCTATCAAATTAGATAAAATCCAATCCATATTGAATGAAAAATTAACTGTGTTGAAAAATTAACGGCAGTAACCAATACAAAAATTACACATGACACATAAATAAAATTAATTTTCACTCTATCGGAACACTAGAAAAGTTTTTAGGATTTTTTTTACTGTGTAAAATAGTTACTATTGCCATCTCTAGTTGAAAATTAATTTTATTTATGTGTCATGTGTCGTTTTTGTATTGGTGACTGCTGATAATTTTCTAAGCAAGTTAATTTTCCATTCAATATGGATTGAATTTTATCTAATTTGATAGGTCAGTGACCAAATGTGACCAAATAATAGATCAGGAACCAAATGCAAAATTTTGAATAGGTCAAGGGCCAAAAGGTGCTTTAAACCTTTTTAAAATGTAAATACTCTTAACATGCAAAATAGTAAAACATTTTCAAACAAATATTAATAGAGAAAAAATTTAAACATACTTGTTAACTGTTAATTCACTAGTTATTTAATTATCCAAATATATCTTCTAAACATTAATTATTATGTTTAAAACATTTATTATAATACTAACATAATTGCAAATAACTTATAAAATACTAACAACTAAATATGTCCAGTGGCGGAAGTAGCCTAACCGTCCGACTACCGATTCCACCCTTGAGTATAATGATGTGGACTCTTTATAATCCACTTAATATTGGATTATATTACTTTTGTAGTATAATTTTAATATTTACGATAACTGAGTTGGATTGAGTTGTATGTTTTAATGTAAGAGAGGATGAGTTATAATCATATAAACCTCATTTTTAATTATTTTCTATGAACTCGTTATCTTTGTAACACTTTTTAACTAAAGGTAAAAAATGTTATAATTTTTAAGAAATTACCGTTAGACTTCTAAAAAATTAAAGATGTCTACTATTTTTTAGGCTGGATAATTTTAATTTTTTTTTGTCTCCGTCACATCAAAACGGCGAAGTTCTAGATTGTTGAAGACAAAAAGAAAAAAATTGTCCACCCCTGATGAGCTGTATTTTGGAAAATTACACCCTATCCAGGGGCTAAAATTAGTCACATTAAGTGTGGATCCTAACTCCGCCACTGAGTATGTCACGTATAACTTATCACAAAAAAAAAAACTGTTTAAAATATTTATTACTCTCTCCATTTTACAATAAATGTCTTTTAGGAGATTGTACATGAATTAAGAAATGTAATTAATTTTAATCGAAAGATTTTGTACTTTCGTATTAATTGCATCCACTATTAAATTTTAATCTATTCCCAGAATAAAAATGCAACATAAAAAAAGATATATTTGGTAAAAAAATCAATTATTGTGCATGAATTAAATCACAACGTAATGTATTATGAAACAAAAAAAAATCTCTAAAAAGACATATATTATGAAACAGAGAGTATATTATTAATACAATTATAAATGATTTGTCAAAATGCACAAAATTACTTAAGTTATTAATAAACTTAATTGGAAAGTCTGATGTGACAGAAATAACGAATTAAACATATCTGTTCAAATTTTATGTAAAGTAAGTATAAAATAGATTTTACTTGGAAACTTTAGGGTGTAAAAGTTTATTATTTTATATGTAAAGTTGCATTTCCTTAAAATCGATAAGAGCAAACCTCTAATTCAAAGATGAAGACGAGAGAAACGCGTGAAACGAGAGGGGCGACGGGGGCGATGGTGAACGGAGGGAGCGGTCGAGGTCGGGCGGCGGTCCGGGAATGGAGGCGGTGATGCGTTCGTCCCGTCCGGTGGAGGAGGCGCGGGTCTCCTTGGCTTGGGAGAAGGAGTCGGATCTGATCGGAGTTGAGGGGATGGTGGCGAGATCGACTGTGGCGGATTCCGGCGGCGTGCGGTTTGTGGAGGCCGGATCTAGAGGAGATAGGGTGGAGGGGGCGCCGGCTAGGGTGGATCCGGTTGGAGATTTGAGCAAGATGGTGGCATGTGGGGCTGTGTCGCCTAAAGCCATGCCTGCCGTTTTCTATGGCAACGATTCTGGCATTATTGCCGGATCGGGTGTTGAGGATGGGGTCGGGTTGTCCGACCAGGCGGTTTTGAACTCATATAATGGACAGAAAGCGTCCGTGGGGATCCCTGTGGAGGAACTTAATTCCTCATTGGATTTAAAAGCTAGGGAAAAATTGATGAATGGAGTACAAGGAGGTGCATCTCCGGGGAACAAAAAAATGAATTGGAAAAATACTGTGTTGGGTATTGTGGAGGAGGATAATTCGATGAACGAAGGGATGGAAGAGGAAGACTTGGAGGGGATTTTATCAGACTCAGATTTGGAAGACGAGGAACAAGAGGATCCTTTGTGCCCTGTGATTCGTCTGTCCTCGGCTGACAAACGATCCCTTCGATCAAATTGGAAATTGTCCTTAATAGTAACGGTCCTAGGGAAAAAAATTGGATTTAGTTATTTTGCTTAGAGAATCCGGTCTTAGTGGGCTAAGAAAGGGAAAATCAGTATCACTGATTTGGAGAATGACTACTATGTGATTAAGTTTACTCAAGCTGAGGATTATGAAGCGGTCATTAATGGGAGCCCCTACATTATCTCCAATCATGTTCTTGCCTTAAGACCTTGGGTTCCTAACTTTAATCCTAGGGACTGCTCGGTTAATAGGATTTTGACTTGGGTAAGATTCCCAGGTCTACCGATTGAATATTACAATGAAATATTTCTAAAAAAAATTGTTGGGCTTGTTGGGAAAGTCCACCATGTGGATAAAACAATTATTGGAGCCGAAAGAGGCAAATTTGCTAGAGTATGTATTGATATCGACCTAGCGAAACCCCTATTGTCCCAATTTTGTCTTTAACATACTATCTACTACATTGAGTATGAAGGGATTCATAATATCTGTTATGAATGCGGGATGTTTGGTCATACTTATAAGGGATGCCCTAAAAGAAAGTTGGTAACTATGGAGTTAGGGGAAACTGTCAAGGCTAGGGAGGAGGATTTCCATGAGGATGTGAGGAATTTCGGACCTTGGATGTGATGAGGGCATCTTGTCCCTGGACGTGGGGCGTGAGAGAGAACACGCGGAGCGTGAATCCGGAGCCAAGAGAGATAAAGAAAACCACGCGGAAGAGGGCTCATCAGCCAAAGTACGTCCCGCGTACTTTTGGGCACGTCCCGCGTATAATGGATACTGATCCTGAGAAGGGCTCATCAGCCAAAGTACGTCCCGCGTACTTTTGGGCACGTCCCGCGTACTTTCACTTTTCAGGAACTTGTTCCTTACTCCAGCTCCTCCTTATTTACAATCCTGCCACTCTTTATTCACACCTTTGCCACTCCCTAATTATAACTCTACCACTCCTATATTTACACCCATGCCACCCCTTATTAATTAACCCAATTTACCCTTTAGATTTGTATCTTAATTAGTAGATAGTTTACCCTTTTTGTAATTTGGAAATTAGGTTTTTGAGATGATATAAATTCATCTCTTTCTCTTGTAATAGGGGAACTTTTATCAATCAAATTATTAATCTTCTTCAAGAAGCTTTTGTTAAGGTTTTCACCTTCAACACTGGGGATTTCATATTCCTATGGATTTAGTCCATGAAGTTGGGATTCACTCCTTCTAGTTTAGCTAGAGAATTGGTATTCTTTGTTAGTTTACGATTAAAACTAACACGTCACGATTTCAGATAAAACCGATCTGTATCAGGATGGTGGCAAAGCGGTTTGGGAGACGAAGGACTCGCGCTCTTGTGGCCCATAATCTCCCTCTTGACATTAGTAGTGAGCAGATCCGAATCCAGAATGATTTTGGGAAAAAGGAGATTTCCAACCCTAAGGAAAGTGTGGCTTCTGTCATCCCTTTGAAGGTTTGTTCTGGATCTCGCTTTGGGGTTCTTCCGGTGGATGGAGAGCAAGACCCAGGTCCTACTGATGATCAATCAGAGTTGGAAATGCCAGATTTAGAACCTGCTGATCCTGTTGAGAATAAGGTGGAGACTGACAACCCTTTGTTTGAATCCAAAGAAGAGTCCCAGAATTGTCCTCAGGTTCAAGCTCCTCAAGGTTCAGAATTAAATAAAGAGGTTAGTTTTTCTAAACTCAGTATTGAGACTAGAAATGATAAAACCATGAAGGTCAATAAGATGAATATGAAGAAACTTAAGGGTAGTAATAAGACTAGCCAAACCTCTTGTGGCCCATATATTTATTAGGGTTGCTGGTACTTCTGCTAGGCTCGCAGGAGCCCCTAATAAATATATGGTTTAGGTTTGGTTGGGCATGTGCTTTGTTGTCCTCTTTTGATGGATTTGTTTGTTTGGAATGTTAGAGGAGCGGCAAGCAAGACAACCCGTATCCATGTTAAGGATTTGATTAAACAGTTTAACCCTTCGTGTTTTGTTCTTTTGGAAACTAAGATCAGCGGAGCTAAAGCTGATGATGTGGTGAAGTTATTTAGAAGTTGGAAGTGTGTCAGGTCTTAGGCTTGTGGCCGAGCTGGTGGTATTTGGCTTTTTTGGAAACCTAATCTGGTCTAGTTGGATATCGTCAAAATAGATAGACAATTTATTCATAGTAAAGTTACCTTCCCTGGAAATAAACCCTTCTGTATTACTTTTGTTTATGCAGATCCGATTCTGGTCAACCGTAAACGTCTTTGGGAGGCCTTATTTTCTTTCAGTACAAATATGGTGGAGGCTAGGTTTGTTGCTGGAGATTTCAATGATATTGCAATTATGAGTGATCAGAGAGGGGGTGGAAATCACTATATTTATAGGTGTCTTAATCACAAGAAGGATATGGATGTGTGTGATTTAACTGATATTGGTACTGCGGCTCATAAGTTTACCTGGAAGCGTAATAGTACCTTTGTTCGTTTGGACAAAGTCTATGATAATATTATGGCTCAGAGCTTTTACCCGGAGGCGACCGTGTTAAATCTCCCATTCCGTCATTCTGATCATTGCCTTATCCTTCTCAGCTTGGTGAGAGCTCCTCGGCCGAGAGGGGAGAGACCCTAGGTATCTGGTGGCGTGGGAATTGTTGAAACACCTTTCCACAGGATTTTGATTTGACAAAGTTAATTAAGTGAAATTAAATAGTCTATAACACATTAAGTTTAAATGCTTTGATTTATTGTTACTAATGTGTTTGTTCAATGTTGAGTTTATAATTGTTATAAGACATAAAGATCATAAGGCCCAAGCCCTATATAGAAGTCAAAGCCCAAGTCAAACAAGCCCAAGATCACTCAGCCCGCGTATTTCAAAACGCTGCCGTTGAGTATTGAAACGGAGCTCACCAATGAAGGATCGAGAAGATCCACGTAGACAACTTCGGTATGAAGCTGCTGAGCTGTCTCGACAAAACGTACAAGACAGCCGCTGACTACAAAGCAGCTTCCAGACAAAGTATTTCCTCTTTTAGTACAGATCAAAAGACGCAGCAAGCTGTCTGGTTGACGTTACCTAAAATGGAGGAACATACAGTCACACTGACTGAAGAACAGAAGATGCTGGAATCTGATTGGCCAAGAGAACTGCTGACAGACTGAGTGAAAACGACCTGTAGCCGTTTTCCTCCAACGGTTATTTCGAAATTCGAAATAACCAGAAGCTCTCACAGCTCTCTATAAATAGAGCATTCAGAATCCACATTAAACAGAGAACTTTGAGCAAAAAGCCGTTACGCTGACCAAACGTGTACAAAAAGTTCTCCATCAAAAGCAAAGCAAATTCTTACACCACAAGCTTATTTATTTGTGTAAAAGTCTAGAGTGATTGATCCTCAATCATCTAAGGTGTTCTAGCAATTGTTGTTTAGGACAAATCTTAATCATTTCTAGGAATAGAAAGGAGAGGCTGAGTACTCGGTTTTAAGTACTCAGCGGAGAGATTAGGATTGAGTAGAAGTATAGAGGAAGGTACTCTTGTCATACTCAATTGCTGATATTGTAAAAGGTTTGAGGCTCTACCTTTAAAGAGCTCAGTAGAGGATTTGAAATCTCGGAAGTGTTCCGGGGACAGGACGTAGGCTTGGAAGAAGCCGAACCTGGATAAATCTGCTGAGTGAAGTATTTCTAAACCTTAACTCCTTATTCATATTGCTTGCTTAAAACAAACTAAAACTGACCAAGTAAAAGAGGTCAAGCTGAGTTGTGCGCTGTCAACGAATTAGTTCAGGAATAGACTCCAAGTGCCATTTCCTGACCTAAGCAACGAAACTGACCTAGTCACTAGTTGACTAAGCCAGTGTCTTGTCGATTGATCAGCGCCGCTGTCATATAATCTTTTCTTAAGAAAAAGAAATTTGCCCTAATCAATTACAAAAGGTCAAATAGTTCCTAACCCCCCCCCCCCCCTTGGAACTATATTTGCAACCTTACAAGGGACCAACAGGAATCTCACCCTGATTTTAAGAAATTTGTGCATGATAAATGGAAGCCTCATTCTAATGTCTTACCGGCTGAGGAGGGTTTCAGAAGCAATGTGGTGAGCTGGAATAAGAACACTTTTGGCCATATTATCAGAAGGAAGCAGAAGATTCTGAGAAGAATGGAAGGTATCCAACGTAGCTTGGAGATCAGGTTTGATCATAGTCTGAGTTGTCTTCTTAGATCCCTCCAAAATGAGTTGGAAGCGGTGTTGAAGCAGGAGGAGTTACTTTGGTTTTAGAAATCAAGGAAAACCTGGATCAAGGATGGAGATCGCAATACAAGGTACTTCCATCTTTCTACGGTTATCATGAGACAGAGAAATCGGATTGATGCTATTAAAGATCTGGATGGTAACTGGGTTTATGAGGAGGAGGAGATCCATCTTTTGACCCTCAATTTTTACAAAGAGTTATTTAAAGAAGACCTGGTGGACTTGGATTGTGCTCTGGCGGTTTCTACGTTCCCAACTGTTTGTAAGGATAAGGTTATTGAAGCTTTTCACCCTACTGACCTAAAAGAGATTGGCCAGGCTGTGTTTAGCATTGGTGCTTCTAAAGCTCCTGGGGTTGATGGTCTCCCGGCTGGCTTCTACCATAAGCATTGGGAGATTGTTAAGGAGGGAGTTTACTCCTTTATTAAAGGAGTTTTTGAAGGTTCTGAGGATATTAGGCTTGTGAATAAAACTCTTCTGGTACTGATTCCCAAAGTGGAGAAGCCTTCCTCTTTCTTACAGATGAGACCTATTAGTCTTTGCAATGTGATTGATAAAGTGGTTACCAAAATTGTGGCTAATAGACTTCGGTGTATTCTCCTTGAGATTATTAGCCAGAATCAAGGAAGTTTTGTCCCGGGAAGACAGATGATGGACAACATTGTTATCGCTCAAGAGATGGTTCATTCGATGAAAGTAAGAAGGGTAAGAGAGGAATTGTGGCTCTTAAACTGGATCTGGAAAAAGCTTATGATCGGATTAACTGGAGTTTTCTTATGGATAGTTTGGAGAAAGCTGGGATTCTAGACAAGTGGAGAAAGTTAATTGAGGTTTGCATTTCTTCTCCTATCTTTCAAGTCTTGATTAATGGGGATATGACTGAGGAGTTTACTCCTTCCCGGGGTATCCGTCAAGGGGATCCCATGAGCCCGTTCTTATTTGTCATCGCCATGTAAAGGCTCACTCATCTTATCCAAGATACTGTTAACTCTGGGAGGCTTCATCCGGTCTCCATCAATAGATTCTGTCCTTCGATCACTCATCTGTTCTTTGCTGATGATGTGATGATCTTTGTGGATGGAAGTGAGGAGCAAATTGGTGTGATTATGGATATCCTTTCTAACTTTTGTTCTGCTTCCGGTCAAAAGCTTAACATCCCGAAGTCTAGGATGTTGTGCTTGAAAAACATGAACCAAAGTGTCTGTAAGAAGTTGAGTGAGATTTCAGGTATCCCTCTGACCAAGGCTTTTGGAAATTATCTTGGGGTTCCTCTCCACAGTGATAGGGTTTCAAAGGCTTCGTTTAAAGAGATCTTTGATAAAACTAATAAGAAGTGTGCAAATTGGAAAGCTAATTCCCTTTCTCTAGCGGGCAGGCTTACATTGATCCAATCTGTGAACTGTGATGCTCCTAATCACTTAATGCAAGCTTGTAAGCTTCCGGAACCTGTTCTTAATGGCCTGGATAAGATCAATCGTCGTTTCCTGTGGGGAAACTCAAAAGAGGGTAATAAAATCCATCTGGTCCCTTGGAAGGAAGTCCGCCAACCTAAAAATATGGGAGGGTTAGGGATTAGACAAGCCAGAGACAATAATAAAGTCCTTTTGATGAAAATTCTTTGGAGAATGTGGCAATCCCCGTCGGTTCTTTGGGTTCGGTTATTGTGTGGTAAATATAGAAAGGATAAGGTTTTGGGGGGGCCTAAAGAGAGAGTTCCTTGTTGTTCCTTCTTATGGAAAGGGGTCAGTGCAGTGTTCTCTGAGTTCCGATCTGGGATTGGTTGGTCGGTGGGTAATGGAAGATCCATTAGTTTTTGGAATGACACATGGCTGGGGGTGAAGCCTTTATTAGAGGAGTGTACTTCTCCACCGCCTCCGGAGATTCGGAATTGGAGTATTGCCGATGTGGTGGATTCAGAGGGAGAGTGGAGGTGGTCGAACTTTGAAGCTTACTTTAATCTGGAAACGCTCCTGAAGATTCGGGGAGTTAAAGTGAGCAGTGAGGAGGGTGATGGAGATAGTCATTGCTGGTCCCTTACAAGTAACGGGGCCTACTCCTGTAAATCTGCTTTTGAGGCTTTCTATATCAACTTAGATTCTCCTCCTTCAGTCGCTTGGAAGAGAATTTGGGCCTTGAAGGTTCCCTATCGCATCAGGAGCTTCCTGTGGCTTGGGGCTAAAAATAGGCTGCTCACGAACGTGGAAAGGAAAAGACGTCATCTAGTGGAAGCTGATACTTGTAGTAGATGCAAAGCTCAGGCTGAAACTACCTGCCATACTCTTAGAGATTGTGAGAAGAGCAAAAAAGTGTGGATGGAAATTATTCCGAGCCATTTACTGACTAATTTCTTTGACTATCCTGGGCAGGACTGGTTTATAAATGGGGTTAAAGGTTTGCTTTTGCCTGAGCTGGAGAATGGTGCTATTCTCTTTGCAGTTGTTTGTCACCAGCTCTGGCATTGGAGGAACGCTGATATTTTTAGAAATGGGGCAGTCATCTTTCTGAACTTACTTACTTTTTTCTCTAAAAAAATTAATACCTTTATTAATAGCTTCAAGGAGGAGGGTTTACCGAACACTTGCCAGAGCAAGGTGGTTCACTTATTGGGCTGGAGCAAACCCCGGGAAGGAACTGTGAAGTTAAATTCTGATGGTTCCTGTTTGTCGGATGGTAGGATTGCGACTGGTGGGGTCTTGAGAGACGCTGGAGGTGCTTGGGTGTCTGGCTTTGCTCAGAACCTAGGACTGGGTTCTTCCTTCTCTGCTGAGCTCTGGGGAATTTTCTCGGGGCTTAGCCTCGCTAAAAATCTGGGTTTAAAGAATCTTCTGGTGAAATCGGATAACCTTGAAGCTGTTAAGATGATCTCTGAAAAGAATGCCGTTTGTTTGAGCAACCAAAATTTAGTCAAAGGAATCATAAGGTTATGTTCTTCCTTTGATTCCATCAACTTTGAGCATGTCTTTAGGGAGCAGAACAGGGTTGCTGACCGCCTTGCTGCTGAGGGTCAGGTGAGGATGCTGGGAGTCACTACCTTCTCGTCTCCTCCGGATTTCCTTTATTCCTTGCTTTCTGAGGATCGGGTTGGGGTTAGCTTTCCCAGGCTAATCCCGGATTAGTGTTTTGGTTTTTTTGTTTTTTCTTTTCTTTACCTACCCAAAAAAAATAAGAGCAAACCTCTTTGTATTCGATTTGACATGTTTTCCTCTTCCGATTGAAAAAGAATAATTATTATAGGGTAATTAATTTATTAGTCCCTGTATTTTGACAAAACACACTGTTTAGTCCCTGTATTTTTAAAAACACACGGTAAGGTCCTTAACATTTTTCTCGATGAACTGTTTAGTCCCTAACATTTTTCTCGGTGAACTATTTAGTCCCCGCTGTTAGACTCTCATGAAGATTCTGTTAGTCAATTTGGATTTGAGTCAAATTAAACTCATCATTGAGCGTAAGAGGATTTCCACCTTCAATTCTAACAGGAAGAGTAAGCGAGAGAGATTTGAGTCGATTTCTACCTTCAATTCAAACAAGAAGAGTCGGCATGAGTGATTCGATTATGGGTTAGGGATTCAATCATTTCTCTATTTTTTTTGTAAGCGCGAGTTGTGAGAGAAAGACATAGAGGTGTGAATTGCTTTTGACTGATAAATAGTAAAGGGTAATTTAGTCATTTCTGAATTCATAAACGGTAAAAAATCTAATAAACATACGGAAGGACTAAACAGTTTACTGAGAAAAAGTTTAGAGATCTTACCGTGTTTTGAAAATACAGTGACTAAACAGTGTGTTTTGTCAAAATATAGAGACTAATAAATTAATTACCCATTATTATATTATATTACAGAGTAATTAGTTACATTATACAACAAAGCTTTAAAAAAAACGTGTAAAAGCTCTATTTGCCTCTCATTCATTCTAAAAAAACATTTATTTTATTTTATTTGTTTTCTTAGTTTTCAATAAAAAAAAAATCAATTTTCCACATAACGATCTTGTGTCAAAATAATAATGACTTTTGATTCTATTTCTAAAAATTACTACACTATTCTCAGGTTTTTTTTTTCTAGATTTAGCATAACTTACTTTTCAATTTATATATAAATTTTATTCTTTTTTTTTTATCAAATCCCGTTGTATCTTATGTTTCAAAGTTCTTTCCCAAAATTTTTCATTGTCTGGTCTACGTTCATCATTGTAAAATGCTAGTTTGTAATCTATCATGTTGGATTGATATTTTTTAAATGTTTTTACACCAACATTTAAAACATTCGTCCTGGTTTTAGTAGTTAGCTAAATTATGATAAAAAAAAAAAAAATTATACTTTGGAGATGATATAGTTAGGTGAAGTATATAGACATAGAATCAAAAATCTAGGATATATTACAAGACTCGTGAACACAATACATGCAACATAATAATATTAAAAGTAAATAGTAGCGTTGACCTAGACTTTAAATGACTAAATGAATTTGTTAATTCACCGTTACTCTAAAAGTAAAACATACCGCCAATCAAGCTTCATATGAGGCTTTACTATGATGAAAGTGGAAATTAAACATCTCTTATAAGAAGAAGAGGCTTCACCAAATCAACACTTGCGCCAACTGCAATTTAGAAGCTGAGACCTCTTTACATATCTTGGGAGACTGCCATAAAGCGAGATGTAGTTAGAATTTTTTTGTTCCTCCTTCTCTTTATCCTCATTGGTCTTCTTTTAATTTACAAGATTGAGTGATGTTTATTTAATTTCAAGAAAATAAAGTATCTCGATGTTAACAAGGATTGAAACATCCCCTTCCCTATCACTCTAGTGAATTTGAAGATGAAGTTGCATTTTGATTTTCCAATGTGAGAAGCACCTATCCATCTAAAAATTGGCTTCCTAAGTCTCTCCAACAAGTGAAAGATTGCCTTTCATCAACATGTGGAGAGAGGCAAGATTTATGTCCATTGCATGCTCTTTATTCTCAATTAGTACAGGCCCAATCAGGATCGATCCTAACATTTAATGAGTCTCATACGAAATAAGAGATAATGGACCCTTAATGGGAAAAAAAGTAGTTAAAAGTCTAAGATAGAAACTTAGAACCATTTTAGATTAAAAATATTAGATCATTTGGTCTCTTTTTAGGTCTGAACGGGTATTATAGTTACATTTATAACAAAAAAAAATACTATATTCAATAAAATTAAAAATTTAGGACCCCTTTTAGCCTTGGACCCTGGCCGGTCCTGAGCTCAATATTGATGGCTGCCACGAAAGGGATATAGGGCCTCCGAAAGCTAGATGTGTTATTAAGGACCATAATAGCAAGTGGAATTTTGGTTTCGCCTATAATATTGGTGACTATACAATTAGACCCGGCAAAGCGACACACGACCCAATGACACGATACGAACACGACACGCTTTTTTAGTGTTAGTGTTCTCCTCCCACTCTCTTTCACTTCTGTCCTTCTCTTTCACCGGTCACCGCCCCTCTCTGACCGCTCACTCACTGTTTATCCCTCCGTCTAGTCGTCGTTGTTTCTATCTTAAAAAGAAACTGATTACCATTTACCAACACTTGGAAACAGGTATATCTTAGTTAGATCTAATTAATTGATTCATATACACATGATCTAATTAACTTTTTGAATCTGTGAGTTCTTTTTCTAGATTTAGCTTTCTTTTTGTCTTTTTGTTCAAAGTATTTGAAATTACAGGTTGGGTCGTGTTATACAGGTCGTGTTGAACATGTTAGGTCGTGTTAGCAGGTTAAGTCGTGTCAATTTAATTGGTTGTGTAAAAAAATCGTGTCGTGTCGTGTTTACCGTATCAAGAGCATGTCGTGTTCGTGTTCTGATTTTGTGACACGAAAAGTTTTCGTGTTTCAGGTTTTGACACGAACCCGAAACCTGACACGACATGAAAATTGACAAGTCTATATACAATGATTCAAGCAGGGATATGGGCAATGTTCCAAGGCTTGGAGCTTGCCTGGAGCCTGGGGATTAATATGCATGTGATTGTTTCTTTCCACCCTAGTTGGCCCTTGTTTGGAATCAGCTTAATGGAAGTAATGTAATGTAAAATGTTAAATTGGGACGACTTAATTTGGAATCAATCCCGAGTACATCCAGTTTGAGATAGGAATTTACATGGTCATCTTAAAATGGTCATTCAGACTTCAATTTATTTCAATAAAATCACTTAACTTTAAATTTTATCTCAATTAAATCACTATGGCAATTTCAATGATTAAAAAACATCAGAATGATGATATAAGTGATGTTAATATGAGACCACTCATATTTCTAACCGAAATGACACATGACATCCACATATACACCACCCGGCTATCACGTGTCGATTATTTTTATGAAAAAAACTAAAATTTAGTTTTTTTTTATAAAAATACCCGACATGTGACTATCACATTTCATTTGGTCGGGATTACTCTTGTTAACATGTCACCCATGTCATTATTTCGATACGTTTTAACCACTAAAATCGACAAAGTTAGACAAAACTCAAAATTGAATAATTTTAATAAAACAATCTGACCATTTTGAAACAGCCATAATGCATTGATCCAATATGTTTATGTTGAATAGGAGGAGTAAGGACAGGATGCCTGGCTGGTACCCGGTTCAACCGGTCCAAACCTGATAGCACTGCAAAATCAATCCGAAACAGTGGTGCATAAAATTAAAAAATTTCATTAGATTTATCAAAATTTTGCTATACATAATACAACTGTGATTTCAACCTCAATCCTACACCACCCCACCAACAGCCATTCTAACGATCTATCATCGTGTGCGCTTAACAAAAAAAAATGGCACCATAAACATCAAAAATTTGATGTGATTGGCTTTTAGAAAGGAACTGAGTAAGGTAAAGCTAAGATATCAGCCTCAGACAAGTACCGAGCACAAGGCCAGACACTCGTTCTCTCATGGGACTGTTGATCACCGTGCAATAATTTGAATCTTTTACATCCAGGGCCTTCATTCTCTTTTGGTTCAAGAAGCCATGAATCATCAAAAAGGTTTTGATCCAATTCAAGAGCCGGAGGAATCCAGTCATCAATTAAAGATTTGTACCGTAATTCTAGTTTGTGTGGCTTTTTCTTATGTGAGGAAGCAGAATCAGTTTTGGTTTCATTGCAAGCAATGTTATTCGGTTTCTTATTCGCTTTCAAATCTTCAACACAGGCTTTCGCTTTCAAATCTGCAACACAGGCTTCTTTAACTTTAGCTGCTTCGGAACCAAATTCTGAATTAGAAGCAACAGAGTTGCATTCTTCTCGACATGGTACAGTTGCTACAGATACTGCTTTTACAGATTCAGAACACAAACCCTCTGCCCTAAGTGAGGCAACAGGTTCTCTATGCCTTTGCAATGGCAACCGAATGCGAAGGATATTCCCTGAAATTTAAAGATAATAACAAGTAAGAAACAATGTTGAACTCATCCCAAAATTAGTATGGAAAGTATAAAAAGCACTCACCGTGAGTTTTTGTAATAGATCCTGTGTCATCTTCTTTTCGTTTGTTGCCCCTTCCGCTGCTGTCCGGAGAATGACAGAAGTTCTGAGAACACACAGGCTGCTCATGTTCTTCCGTCAAATCACTCCTTTCAGCTTCTTCCTCTTTTCTTTTTGGAAGAATACTTATGTTTGATATTTGTTTGTATGTATCCACCATATAACCAAGTTCCTTCTTACCTTTGTCATTCTTCTTCTTATCTTTCTTCTCCTTTCTCTCCTTTTTATCCTTCCTTTTCTTATTATCAAGTTCTGTTATCGTATTCTCTCTGCCACTTTTGAGCTTTTGTATATCAAAATAACAGTTTCAGAACATACGGCCAGGGAAGACTAAAGAACATGAATGACCAAACCAATGATACCAAGGTATCTTCTCGGCAAGACTAAATATCACTTGCAACTTATCCATACACAAGAATAGCTACAGCGTGATGCCTTTATGTACAATACATGCATGCTAAATTAGCATTTGATTGGCATCTGTATATGTTAAGCCTATATAGGGGCTTGAATATCCCAAAAGTCTCTAAAAAAATTAACAAAAACTACTACTCTGGCATTTCAAACTTGCAAATTCACAAAAAGGCTGCAGCAACTAAGTATTGTCAAATCCTGGGGAGAAGGGTATATTTTCATAAAATTGGTCTCAAAAGCATAGCATTGTTGATTAAACGGATTAAAAATTATTACAAGATTAAAAAAAGCAAGAATCAAATCTTGGCCTCTTAAGGGTCATGAGCCACGCAGTTGATCGTTTGGAAAAACAAACATGTTTCACATTTTCAAAATGCATTATAGTTGAAGTAAAAACATCTCACAGCCAACCAAATTCGAAATAAAGAAAAAATTAAATTACTTAAAACCTTGGCTCTTGAAGTTAAATGTTTCTCCATAGTATAAATTAACATAGAAACCATACAGTCATGTTCACATGCACAGTTAGATCTAGGCTTATTAATTCTAAGCCTTAGGATGCTTTAATTCTAAGGCTTAGGATGCTTTGAATATCTAGTCTAGGATTCTAATAAACCTAGATCTAACCGTGAAGTACCAAATACTACATTGTCATTAAGGTCCCCGATAACACCATGTTCCTATTACAATGCTACTTCAGGACTATTTATTTCCACTAACAATTAACTATTCATTATTTTGAAAAAAGTTAATCCAAATACCACCAATGAAAATTGAATAAAAACCTTAAAGCTTTGTGGGTTTGATTGGATGGAGAGTTGGGAAGGGTAAGTAAAGGGAGGGAATGGGAAGGAAGGTTACCAAGGGTTCAGGGTTTTTAATTTTCAAAAAACAATAAAACCAGCCCTTCTAAACCCTTTGCAAAACCCTCATTCTCCCCAAACAAGTGTTTCCATCAACACTTACTAACCCTCCCGCATCTAATCAAGCTCTAAATGTTCCTTAAATCATAAATTAACTCAGAAACCATAACAACACATTCGTTCTAGGCTACTATCAGGGCTACTTCCTGACTATTTGCGCACTAACTCCTAATTATGTTTTACTTCGAAACATTTAATCCAAACATCACCAATCTATACAACACAGAACTTTCATTAACAGATAATTAACATCAATCAATTAGGAACATCCATACAAACACTGAACCTTCACTACAAAAACATGGGTTCTTCGTTCTTTATCAAGATTAAACTACAAGTCGATTTACAAAAAAAGCAGTTGAGCATGAACACAAAAGCCAGATTTGCTCAACGAACCTTAATCGGATCTCTCACGGCCTCACCGCACACTTCGTTGCTCAAATACCCCGGAGGAGGGTAAGGAAAGCACCGAGACATAGCGAGATCTCTGGTCTGTGACTGAACCCGAAAGTAAATCTTCAGGGATTGGATCGATAGGTTTTTTCTTAAAAAAAAATTGAAATCCCTCTTGGATAGGATTGCTAGGGTTTACCTAAAAGAATCAAAAGATGAAATTATTCCGATTAGAAGATGAGATGACTAAGTTTCCGGTTTGATATAGCGGCGGAGGAAAAAGACGGCTAGGGTTTTCTATGACGAGAAAGAAGAGAACTCTACAACCCTTGTATATACTATGGATTGCGTAAAACCTAGAGAAGGAGAGGCTATATATAGAGGGGCGAAGTCGGCGAAATTATTAGTTCTCTTTATTATCTCCAATGAGCTGGCAATGGAAAGTAATTAGGTTACCGATAATACCCTTTATTGAAATGATATTGTACGGCGCCGTTTGAGATTATTTCAGATGGCTCTTTCGGCAAAAGAAAATGTCCATAAATAAATTTAAACTGTGATAATTACTTCATACGCGGCTTATACTATTGACCATTAAAACATAAGCATCTTTTGAGTTTTTTTTTTTTAACAAAGCCAAAAGCAAGATATCATTTATTTATCGGTTTTGATATATATGCATGTATATGTATAAGTATTAAATATAATAGAATATTTTTTATATCTTTATACTATATTTATTATGCATTGAACTTTAAACATAATTTAATACAATAATGTAATGTAATTAATATTAAAACATCGATTAATGTACATTAATTAAATCAAAACGTCAATATACATTAAGGGTCCGTTTGTTTTATCCACTGTTTGTTGTTACGGTTTGCTGTTTGTTGTTGTCATTTGCTGTTACGGTTTGCTGTTTGCTTTTTGAAAAAGCTGATTTTCCAAAAAGCAGAGATTCTTTGTTTTTGTAAAAAGCTGCTTTTCAGGTGTGAAAGACAAACAGGAGGTCACTAACCAAACACCTAATGCTGCTTTTCAGATTTAAAATGCAAACAGGAAATAACTAACCAAACACCTAAAACTCTCTCTTTTAAAATGAAAAGGCAAACATGAGCGTGAAAAGTAGCAACCAAACGGGTCCTAAATGTCTTTACACTATATTTATTATGCATTGAACTTCTAAACACAATTTAATGCAATCATGTAATGTAATTAATGTTAAAACATCAATTAATGTACATTAATTGAATCAAAACGTCAATGTACATTAAATGTAAATGTAATGTAATTAAGTATATCTTTACACTATATTTATTATGCATTGAACTTCTAAACACAATTTAATACAATCATGTAATGTAATTAATGTTAACTTAAAAATTTTAAAAAACATCAATTAATGTATATTGATTGAATCAAAACGTAAAACATTATGGAACAAAAAAGTTTCTATAGAAAGACAAATATTATGAAACAGATGAAGTATTCTTTTATATTTTCAATATCTACATTTATTATACATTGAACTTCTAATATTTTTTTGGAAAAGTGCAGATTTACCCGTAACTATGAATTTGTGCTATTTTACCCCTAACAATGTAAAGTAAGTTCAATTTTAACCTTACATAATAGAAAATTTGAACTGATCGATTCGACAGTTATTTGCTATCACATCAGGTCTTCCAAAAAAGTTTATCGATAAAATAAAACAGTTATTTGTATTTTGACGGGTTGTATGCAGTTTTTTGTGACTAACTTTTATCTGACAGACTTAAATATTATCATTTCGACAAGTTATTTGTAACCTTGTTAATAATCGAATAAATATTTTATACATAATTGATGTTTGCAATGTCTCATGTGATAATTAAATAATAGTGAAACAGTGTGTTTCAGTTCACGGTTACGGATAAATCTGCACTTTTCCAAAAATATTAGAAGTTCGATGTATAATAAATGTTGAAAATAAAAGAATTGCATTGCAATAAAATATTTTTTATATTTCTAATATCTATATTTATTATGCATTGAACTTCTAAACACAACAAAACTCATTTAATGCAATCATATATTCTTTTATTTTCATTATCGACATTTACTATACATTGAACTTCTAATATTTTTGGAAAAGTGTAGTACCCGTAACCATGAATTTAAACAGACTGTTTCACTGTTATTTAACTCGTGATTTAATTATCAAATAAGACCTTACAAACATCAAGTATGTCTAAAATATTTATTCGGTTACTTACACGATTACAAATAACCTGTTAAAATGATAATATTTAAGTCTGTCGAAATGATTGCATTAAATGAGTTTTGTTGCGTTTAGAAGTTCAATTCATAATAAATATAGATATTAGAAAGATATAAAAAAAATATTCTATTGCATTTAATGTTTATACGCAACCCTAAGAGCTACATATATCAAAGCCGTTTATTTAAATGTACTTCGAAAATTAAAAAAAAAACTAAATAAATATATTTGTGCCTTCCCTTCCTAGTATGTATCGCATCAAAGTGTAAAAAACGCTAGCGCTAGTAGGATGGAAAGAGCCCTTAGAAATTAATTAGAAATTAGTAAGATATTTGTATTTTTTTATTTTTAATAAATAAAATATTATATAAATACAATTAACTTAGCCGGTACAAAGCTATACGATAGCACCCAATTTTTCCGATTTGTCAGTTCGAAATATAAATTATACTATATAAAAATAATAATATAAAATATTTAAGATAAAAAAACATATATCTATTAATATTTATCACATTAATGTTCTTAGAAAATAAAATTGTGCCAACAAAATAATATTAATATCCCTAAAAATATTTGATAATTTTAGGTCTATTCTTTTAGTTTTTTTTGTTATTTAATATTTTATTTAAAATTAAAAAATTTGATATAAAACTCAATGGCCAATTTTGTTAAACATGGTGGCTCGAGCCATCTAGATGGCAAGAAATCGATAAACCGATTTTATATATTTGAGAAAATCGAGATTGTGATGTTTATAAGATTGATCTCATCCTTCAACCTAAGGATGTGCAAAAAAAATTGATTAACCTGAATCGAAAATAAAAAACAAACTGAAAAAAAATTGATTAACCGAACCGATGGTTTTGGTTTATGGCTAAAGAAATAGATTGTTTCGATTTGAATTGTTAAAAACCCCCAACAATTTCGACCGTTTATACTTATTTTTACATATTTTATTATATACTAGTTTTTTACCCTTATTATGTACAATATTTTTTTCATTTTAGATAATGTATATTTTTTCATTGTAATTTTATTGAAGATATATATGTATTTATAATTTTATCCATTCAAATAATTTTATACTTGTAAATTAGATTTTTTTTTAATTTTAATTAAATAAATTTATTTCAAACTATACTAACGCAATGAAATCAAATACATGAATGATTCAATCAATACTATTAAAAGATTTCTTGAAAACTACATTATGGGTATAATTTTTTGTTTTACTTTTCTCATCACAAATTTCAATCATTTTTTTTGTTGGGCTAGGCCCTTATATGAATTTTCTTTTTGAGACCAGAATAATCTCTAAGTCGTTTTAAGTCCCTCAAAAGTTTTGAAAAGTGTCAAAATTCACACAATCATTATGATATTTGGACACTTACATTTTCTATGATATTTAGTTTCATTTAATTAAATATTTTTTCATTAAACAAATTATCTAATTCTTATTATTATTTTTGTTATATTAGAAAAAGTCATCATTACGTTTTTTTTTTTTTGCTGTTGGAGTAAGAAATATTAAACAATTATTTTAATGGCTTCATTCAATGTTGATTTGGTCTTTTTCTTTTTATGTTCCTATTCTTCAGCCACCATCCTGATTCTTCTCCACTTGACCACTTCTTATGTATATTAAAACTGTTTCTTTGTGCCGTTGTTTGCCGTTGTTTTTTTTTTCTTTTTTATTTTCTTTTGGAAGCACTCATCCACTATAAATAGGAGTGTTTTAGTCGAATTGAAGAGACAGAAAAAGTACAGCTCTTTTAGTTCTCTTTATTTTGTTTATTCTTTGATATCAATTCTCTTTTCTTTGAAGAACTATTAAAATTGAGCAATTAATTTGAGTGTAGACAGATCGGGTTCGTACTGTGCAATACGAACTCGTATTATGAGTGGGCTGTTTTATCCTGAAGGCGACCGGAATTTAATCTGCTTGCACCTTCTGGCAGTTCCGCGAATGTCTTAAAGAAAGCGACATAGTCCGCGACTCTGCCCATTATTTTGTTCGGTCAATTTTTGTATTTCCTTGTTCCGGTTCCAACAATTTTAAGACGATTCAATTACTGCTGAGATGGCTACCTAACAATCAAATGGGATTGCTAAAATCAACAAACCATTCCGGTTTGAAGGAGCTCACTTCTGAAGATGGAGACAGAAGATGATGTTCTACCTCACAACAAAGAATGTAGCTTTTGTTCTGACTTCTGAGAAGCCTATTGTTCCTGAAGATGGTGATGAGGCAAATGCTCGTGCTGCTGAAAAATAGACAGAAACTGACTTTCTGTGCAAAAACTACATCCTCAATGGGCTGACAGATGACTTGTATGACTACTACACTGCTGAAGAAAAAACTGTCAAAGAAATTTGGGAAGCTTTGCAGAGGAAGTATGACACTCAGGAGGCTGGATCGAAAAAATATGCTGTCGGCCGCTACCTCAAATTCCAGATGACTGATGACAAATCAGTTAAGTTTCAATCTCATGAATTGCAAAAAATAGCACATGAAATTATTTCAGAAGGTATGCCTCTAAATGACCAATTTCAAGTTGCTGTAATTATTGACAAATTGCCTCCTTCGTGGAAAGATTTTAAAAATGTTTTGAGGCACAAAACAAAAGAATTTTCGATGGAAAGTCTGATTACACGCCTCCGAATTGAGGAGGAAGCTCGAAAAAAAGATTTAAAAGAAGAAGTGCTTATTGTTTCTAATAACACTAAAAGGTCCACTGCGGTTCTGAAACCCACTCAAAAGAATTTTAAGAATCAGAACCGCAAACCAATCCAAAACCGCAACACCCGAGTTAATTTGAATTGGAACCTTCAAAGGAACTAAAATAGGCCACAGCAACAGCCACCTAGAAATGATGCTGCTTTCCTATGCTTTAATTGTGGGAAACTAGGTCATATGGCACGTAAGTGCAGGAACAGGCCAAACACTACTCCTAGTGTTAACCTGACTGAAGAGCAACATAATTTTGTTGCTATGATTTCTGAGATCAACCTCATAGGTGGATCAGATGGGTGGTGGGTAGACACTGGTGCTTCCCGCCATGTTTGCTATGATAGAAGTATGTTCGAAACATACACTACTGTGACCGAAGATAAGAAAGTGATGTTGGGTGATTTCCATACCACTATTGCTGCTGGGATTGGTAATGTGGAATTGAACTTCACATCTGGAAAAACTTTAACTTTGAAGGATGTGATGCATACTCCAGAAATGAGGAAAAATTTGGTTTCGGGTTATCTTCTCAACAAGGCTGGTTTTACTCAGACTATAGGAGCAGATTTATTTACTTTGACTAAGAACAATGTGTTTGTAGGAAAATGTTATGCAACTGAAGGCATGTTTAAGTTGAATGTTGAGATTAATAAAGTGAATGCTTTTGTTTACTCCTTGTGTACTTTTAATGTTTGGCATGCTCGTTTTTGTCATGTTAATAAGCGTATCATTAAGAACATGAGTAACTTAGGATTAATTCCAAAATTGAATTTAAATGAGTTTCTTAAATGTGACTATTGTAGTCAGGCAAAAATCACAAAAACACCTCATAAATCTGTTGTTAGGGATTCTGAACCTCTAGATTTAATTCATTCTGATATATGTGAATTAGATGGAAAGTTGACTAGAAATGACAAACGGTATTTTATAACGTTTATTGATGACTGTTCTGACTTTACTTTTGTTTATTTGATGAAAAATAAAAGTGAAGCGTTTGACATGTTTAAGTTGTTCGTAGTTGAAATAGAAAATCAATACAATAGGAAAGTCAAGAGACTTCGTAGTGATAGAGGCACGGAATATGGTTCTAGCTTGTTTATTGATTTTTATAAATCACATGGTATTATACATGAAACCACAGCACCCTATTCACCAGAAATGAACAGAAAGGGTGAAAGGAACAATAGGACACTTACCGAATCTGTAGTAGCTATTATGCTTAGTTCAGGTGCTGCCTCACATTGGTGGGGAGAAATCCTTTTGACTGTTTGCTATGTGCTAAATAGGGTTCCTAAATCAAGAAGCAAAACCTCTCCTTATGAGACCTTGAAAAATAAAACACCTAGCCTATCATATTTTAGAACTTGGGGTTGTTTGGCTTATGTTAGGATTCCTGACCCAAAGAGAGTCAAACTTGCTAGTAGGGCTTATGAATGTGTGTTTATTGGATATGCTGTGAATAGCAAAGCATATAGGTTCTATGATTTGAATGCAAAATTTATCTTGGAGTCAAATGATGCTGACTTTTATGAAGATAGATTTCCTTTTAAATTGAGAAATAGTGGGGGTGCATCATCTAGTAGCATGCTTGTTGTTAGACCTATAGGACAAAATGAGAGTGAGAAATCTGAACCTAGGAGAAGTAAGAGACCTAGAGTATCCAAAGACTTTGGTTCTGACTTTTATGCTTTCACAGTAGAAGAGGATCCACTTAATATACATGAAGCCTTAACCTCCTTAGATGTTGATCTATAGCAAGAAGCCATTAATGATGAAATGGACTCACTTGAGTCAAACCAAACTTGGCACTTAGTAGACTTACCACCAGGTTGTAAACCAATAGGTTGTAAATGGATCCTTAAAAAGAAACTGAAACCTGATGGTTCAATAGATAAGTATAAGGCCCGCCTTGTAGCTAAAGGCTTTAGACAAAGAGAAAATGTTGATTTCTTTGATACTTATTCACCTGTCACTAGGATTACGTCAATCCGTGTTTTGATTGCTATTGCTTCTGTGCATAATCTAGTGGTGCACCAAATGGATGTTAAAACTGCGTTTTTGAATGGTGAATTAGAAGAAGAGGTTTATATGGATCAACCTGAGGGCTTTGTAGTTTTTTATCAAACCCATAAGGAATGTAAGTTAGATAAGTCTTTATATGGACTAAAACAAGCACCTAAGCAATGGCATGCAAAATTTGATAACCTGATTATTTCAAATGGCTTTAAGGTGAATGAAAGTGATAAATGCATCTACTACAAATATGAAAATGGTCTTTGCACCATTATATGCTTATATGTTGATGACTTGCTTATTTTTGGATCTAATATTCATGTTGTGAATGATGTTAAGTCAATGCTGTGTGAAAACTTCGACATGAAAGATCTAGGAGAAGCAAACGTCATTCTTGGCATAAAGATAACTAGGTCTGAAACTGGAATTTCTTTAGATCAATCTCACTACATTGAGAATATTCTAAAGAAATATAACTACTTTGATTGTAAACCTGCATGTACACCTTATGACCCGAGTATAAAACTCTTTAAGAACACTGGAGACAGTGTAAGACAATCAGAGTATGCTAGCACAATTGGCAGCCTTCGTTATGCCACTGATTGTACTAGACCCGATATCGCGTATGTCGTAGGATTGCTATACAGATTTACAAGTAGACTTAGTATGGAGCATTGGAATGCTATAGAAAGGGTCATGAGATACCTTAAAAGAACCATAAAACTTGGATTACATTATCAAAGGTTTCTAGCAGTCCTTGAAGGATATAGTGATGCTGACTGGAATACCTTATCAGATGATTCCAAGGCTACTAGTGGCTATATTTTCAATATAGCTGGTGGTGCCGTTTCATGGAAGTCTAAGAAACAGACTATCCTAGCTCAATCAACCATGGAATCAGAACTGATTGCACTAGCTGTGGCTAGTGAAGAAGCAGGTTGGTTGAGAAGTCTGTTAGCTGAGATTCCCCTATGGGAAAAACCGATTCCTGCTGTATTGATCCACTACGATAGTACCACGGCTATTGCTAAGATTCAGAATCGTTATTACAATGATAAGAAACGACAGATACGTCGTAAGCACAGCACTGTGAGAGAGCTACTCACTAAAGGAGTTGTTAGAGTGGATCATATTCGCTAAGAAGAGAATTTAGCTGATCCTTTGACGAAAGGATTAGCTAGAGAGAAAGTCCAGAATACGACAAAGAGTATGGGACTTATGCCCCTACAGTGATGAGTTACACACAATGGTAACCCAACCTATAGACTGGAGATCCCAAGAAATAGGTTCAATGGGTAATAACAAGTTGTGATGTAATATGTGTCAGATCATGCAATTTGAAGCATGAATATCCTGAAGCGATGTGAGGTTGAGATAATAGAAACTCTTAATGAAGTTTATACTCCATTTGGAGTGAAGTACATAGCTACAAGAGTACTTTTGATAGACTCACCTATATGAATGTGGAAGTGAGGCCGCTTCCTATGAGTTTAGGGCAAAACTCTAGAGCATTCATTATACCGAGATAGACGTGCATGGCCATAAACGCACGGGCTACGAGAACTACACTCTGAAAAGGTTATAGCGTGGTACAATGTCAGAGATAGAGTTCAAGACTACGAGTCACTTTAGTAAAATCTGAATTGTACTCACTACGCAAGGGTTCAAATCGAAAGATACCTTTGTCTATGCTTGACCTTATGTTTATGCTCAATAAATAAATTTTAAAAATTCAAGTGGGGGATTGTTGGGCTAGGCCCTTATATGAATTTTCTTTTTGAGACCAAAATAATCTCTAAGTCATTTTAAGTCCCTCAAAAGTTTTGAAAAGTGTCAAAATCCACACAATCATTATGATATTTGGACACTTACATTTTCTATGATATTTAGTTTCATTTAATTAAATATTTTTTCATTAAACAGATTATCTAATTCTTATTATTATTTTTGTTATATTAGAAGAAGTCATCATTAATAAAACTTTATTATTGTCCTTTGCTTTCCTAATACCCAGACCCCCAGAATCTTTAGGCTGGCAAACCTCACTCCAAGGCACAAGATGGATCTTCCTGCCCTCCGCAGCTTCCCCCCACAGGAACCTACGGTTAATCTTGTCAAGATCATTAAGCACAGGATCCGGAAGCTTACAAGCCTGCATGATGTGATTGGGAGCAGCACAATTAACAGATTGAATTAACGTGAGGCGGCCAGCGAGAGACAGAGTCTTGGCTTTCCAAGTGGCACACTTCGAATTAGCTTTATCCAAAGTCTCTTTGAAGGAGCCTTTAGACACACGCTCACTGTGGAGGGGAACGCCCAGATACTTCCTAAGAGAATCAGTAAGAGGAATACCTGAGAGATCACTTAATCTCTTACAGACTCTCTGATTCATATTCTTAGAGCACATCATCCTAGATTTCTGGATATTAAGCTTCTGCCCAGAGGCCGAACAAAAACAATCCAGAATATCCATAATGACTCTCAACTGCTCCTCATTACCCTCAAGAAAGATAAGGACATCATTTGTAAAGAATAAGTGAGTCACCTGGGGACAGAAGTTGTTGATCGCCACAGGGTGGAAACTCCCATTATCAATCGCATCCTGAATCAGGTGAGAGAGCCTCTCTTTGGGTTCGCCTCCTTTGTGGTAAGTATCGGAAAGACAAAATCTTCGGGGGCCCGAAAGAGAGAGTTGCTAATTGTTCCTTCCTCTGGAAAGGACTTAGTGCTGTGTTTGATGAGTTCTGCTCGGGAGTTGGCCTGGAGGTGGGGAATGGTAAGTCCATTAGTTTCTGGTTTGATAACTGGATTAGGGATAAACCGTTAATTGAGGTGTGTTCTTCCCCCCCGCCTAGTGATATACGCAACTGGAGGATTGCCGATGTGGTTGACTCTGAAGGGGACTGGATCTGGTCAAAGTTTGATACTTTCTTTAGCCTTGAGACTCTCCTTAGAATGCGGGGAGTGAAGGTGAGTAATCAAGAGGAAGACTTGGATAGACACTACTAGGCGTTGACTAACAATGGAGTTTATTCTTGCAAATCGGCCTTTGAAGCTTTCTCTCTCTTTAGATCTGATCCTCCCTCGGATGTGTGGAAGTCGATTTGGACCCTTAAAGTTCCTTTCTGTATTAGGAGTTTCCTGTGGCTGGGCGTTAAGGACAGGCTTCTTACTAATTCGGATAGGCACAGAAGGCACTTGGCTAATTCTGGAGCTTGCAGTAGATGCAGAGGCCATGTTGAGACTTTGTGCCATGCTCTTAGAGATTGCTCTAATAGTAAAGAGGTTTGGAGGAAAATTCTCCCACACCATATTTTCTCTTCCTTCATGGCACATTTTGAGGTCGACTGGTTCTCTGATGGTGTTAGAGGAAAGTTGCTTCCATACATGGAGCATGGTGACATTTTCTTTGCTATTATCTGTCACCAAGTTTGGAAATGGAGAAACGAGGAGATTTTTGGAGATAAAACTGTTTTTATGACAAACTTAGCTGATTTCTTCTCGAAAAAACTTTTCTCTATTATCGATAGTTTCAAAGGAGAGTCCCTTGCCAGAGCCTCTCAGTGTTGTGATGTCCATCTCGTGGGATGGAGCAGGCCAAGAGAGGGGGTTATGAAGCTGAATACTGATGGTTCCTGCCTCAGTAACGGTAAGATTGCGGCTGGAGGTGTGCTTAGAGATGCAGGGGGCGCCTGGCTTTCTGGGTTCTCCCAGAATTTAGGGTTGGGTTCTTCCTTTTCTGCGGAGCTCTAGGCTATTCTTACTGGAATCAATCTTGCTAAAAGGCTGGGTGTTAAGAGGCTCTCTGTGGAGTCTGATAATTTGGAAGCAATCAAAATGATTTCTGAGAATCATTCTATGGGTCTTAACAGTCGCAACCTCATCAAAGCTATTAAAAGGCTTTGCTCCTCCTTTGAGTTCGTAGAGTTCAGACACATTTTTAGAGAGCAGAATCGTGTTGCTGATCGCTTGGCGACGGCGGGCCATGAAGGGACGTTAGGCGTTACTACCCTTCCTGTTTCCCCTAATTTCATCTCTCCTCTTCTCTTAGAAGATAAGATTGAGGTTAGCTTCCCTAGGCTAATTCCTGGGTAGTTTGTTGTTGTTCGTTTTTCTTTTCCTTTTCTACCAAAAAAAAAAGAAGTCATCATTACGTTTTTTTTGCTGTTGGAGTAAGAAATATTAAACAATTGTTTTAATGGCTTCATTAAATGTTGATTTGGTCTTTTTCTTTTTATGTTCCTATTCTTCAGCCACCATCATGATTCTTCTCCACTTGACCACTTCTTATGTATATTAAAACTGTTTCTTTGTGCCGTTGTTTGCCGTTGTTTTTTGTCTTTTTTATTTTCTTTTGGAAGCACTCACCCACTATAAATAGGAGTGTTTTAGTCGAATTGAAGAGACAGAAAAAGTACAGCTCTCTTAGTTCTCTTTATTTTGTTTATTCTTTGATATCAATTCTCTTTTCTTCGAAGAACTGTTGAAATTGAGCAATTAATTTGAATGTAGACAGATCGGGTTTGTACTGTGCAATACGAACTCGTATTACGAGTGGGCTGTTTTATCCTGGAGGCGACCAGAATTTAATCTGCTTGCACCTTCTGGCAGTTCCTTGAACGTCTTAAAGAAAGCGACATAGTCCGCGACTCTGCCCATTATTTTGTTCGGTCAATTTTTGTATCTCCTTGTTCCGGTTCCAACATTGTTTGTAACTCTAGAAACTCCTAGAGCCGGTCCTGATAATTTAGGGGCCCTAGGCAAAATAAAGAATAAGGGCCCATTTAATAATAAAAAAAATTGTACATAACAAAATCCTTCGAAAATCGATGTTTAAACAACAAATTTTTTTTCCCATTCGAATCACTATTCTACTACTGTCATCGTTTATCATACAAAATTCTTCTAAAAATCATCGCCTCTTACGGTCTCACCTGCAAAACAATATACACAATTCTCATAAGAAGCGGTGTCTTCTAGCATTTTGAGATGCAAAATCATTAATAATAGCATCAACATCAATATTTCCTAACATATCCTTCTCAATAGCTAAAGTTGCTAAACCATTCAACCTTTCCTGTGACATTGATGATCTCAAGTATGTTTTTATTAATTTGAGCTTTGAAAAACTTCTTTCAGCTGATGCTACTGTAATAGGAACCATTAATAAAATTCTATATGCAATTGAAACATTAGGATAACAATCTGCAGATTTGACAAACATAAGAATTTCAGTGGCGGATAACAACTCTGCCGGCAAAGTCATTTGTAAAATTTTCAATTCAGAATAAAGATCCTCTAAATCAACATCCGATAAATTTTCATGAGAAAAGGTAGAGTAAAAATGAGCACAACATTCTCTCAACTCACTATCATCCAATGACTTTAACTTATTCGAATCATATAAAAATCCAAAAATATTTTCAAATGTCTTCAATTGCTCAAATCTTTCATTTAGCGATTTAATTGCCATATCCACCACAACAACAAAATAATCAATTCTAAATGACTCTTCAGGCGAGTTAACTACTTCATTCTCATTATTCTCCCCAAATTGTTTTTTCCTAATTACACGACGCTTGGTAGGAAAGGTAGGCTCTACATCCATTTCAAGTGCAAGATTTTTAGCAATGTTAATAGTATTCATAAACCCTTCAATTCTATACTTTTTGAAGTACGATATCACTCCCTCTATTTGTTGTATGGTAGTGTCTATGCACATAGACTTAGATTGCAATTTCTTGCTCACCGCATTAACAGCAAATAAAATTTCATACCAAATCACCATACTAAGCAAAAACTCGTAACTAAAGAGTGCATTAGCCAAACTTTCTGCTTCACTCTTTGATTTTGCATCATTTTCACAAGAATCATATAATTCCCACAAAGCTAATTTTATTTGGGGACATTGAAATCTAATAGCTTTGACATTGTTAATTCTACTCTCCCAACGAGTATTTGACAAGTATTTCACAGTTAACCTAGGAACATTATCAAGCAAAATTTTCCATCTCTTTGTAGACCCCAAAAATAATGAATATACACGTTGAACAACTCCAAAAAAAGAAATAGCTTTAACACAAGAATGTGCCATATCACTAAGAGTAAGATTAAGACTATGACAAGCACAAGGCATGTATAAGGCTGTTGGATTTATTTCAAGAAACCGCTTTTGGACACCTTGGTTTTTTCCTTTCATATTAGAACCATTATCATAACCTTGACCCCTTACATTATCAACATTAAGATCAAGAGATTTCAAAACATCTTGCAGTTCATTAAAAGTCCTAATCCTGATGTATCATCCACTTTTAAAAACTCCAAAAAGAACTCCTCAATTTTAATTTGGGTTGTGGACATATTCACACATCGAATTACAAGAGTCATTTGTTCTAGATGACTTATATCAGGGGTACAGTCAAGAATTATGGAAAAATATTTTGCCTCTTTAATGATCTTAATGATAGAACTTCTAACATTTTTTTGACAAAAGGGAAATAAATTCATTTTGAATCTTATGCCCAAGATAATGATAATGAATTTCTCGATCCTGAATGCGTCTAACATGGTCTTGCATAATCATATCAAATTCAGCAATCATTTCAATCAATCCTAGAAAATTACCATTGTTATCTTGATATAATTTTTCATTGGACCCTCGAAATGCAAGATTATGTTTAGCAAGACATTTCACAACTGAGAATATTCTATGTAAAACTTGTCTCCAACGGTCTTTCTCTTTCATGATCTCTTCTTGCAAATGCTTATCGATTGTTTGATTTTTATCTAATCTTACTCTCAAATCATTCCAAGTACTCATATTAGCCATATGCTCCACACTAAGTTCATGTTGTTTAAGTCTTTGGCTAATATGTTTCCAATCATTTAAGCCCTCATTTGCTAACAAACTTATGTTACTAACAGATTTGAACAATTTACAACAAAAACAATATACTTTGTCAACATGTTTGGAGTAAACTAACCACTTTCTATCACTAATCTCACCATTGCTCAACTTTCTAGAATAATATGCATATGAGAAATGTCTAGAAAACTATCCATAGGAAAATTAAGATTCATTTCTCTTATAGGACCCTTTTCAACTAAAATATCTCTCACATTGTTGTCCATACCCTCCCAATTTCTAGGATCATATATATCCAAATGAGGAAGCATTTGCTCTTCATTATTAATGCATAAATTTTCAATATTAGATGCAGTTGGCACATCATTAGGATCAATTGGATCATTAACTTCATCATTAGGATCAATTGGATCATTAGCTTCATCCAAATTTTCAATTGATTGATCCAAATTTTCATGAGAATCTGGCTTCTTAAATACAAACTTATCTAGAGCCCCTTGTTGTGATTTCACTAATTCTTCTTCTCGTTTTTTCCTTTTTCTTTTCTCACTTCCAGATAAATGTTTTTCAGGCAACATCTCTTCAACAAATATAATATCTAACTAATATAAAAAGAACAATTGCACCTGGAAAACTTTAACTCTGGATTCTTGAAGTAGGAAGACGAAATTTGAAGCCAACTTCCGTTACACAAAAAACCAGTGCACCTGAATGAATCAAAATCAAAATTAAGTTAATGTAATGGTAAAGAATAAACAAATTAAAAAAATCACATTTTAGACTAATCTTTTCATACAGAACACAAATTACAAATTGATTCAAAAAATACAATCAAAAAAATTGTTCATCAAATCCGTTCATCATCAATTCGATCAAAATCACATTTTAGACACAAATTACAATTTGATTAAAAAAAATACTATCAAAACTAAATCTAAAAGTAATAATATAATTAAAACTAAATCAAAATTCAAATACTCAATATATATTATATTATATAATCTGGAAAAAATATTGTTCATCAAAAGTTCATCATCAATTTGTTCAAAATCACATTTTAGATTAGAGGACACAAATTATAATTTGATTCACAAAATACAATCAAAACTAAAACTAAAAAAGCAATAATATATAATTAAAACTAAATAAATCAAATATATAATCTGGAAAAAAAACGAAGAAAAACTAAAATACCTCAACGGATTTGAACAGATTTGATGAACAGATTGAACGAACGAATTTCAAGCAAGAAGGCGACTAGTTGCCGGAAACGGAAAGGAAGAGTTGGAATAGAAAGAGGAGAAACCGTGGTGATGAAGAGTTTGAATAGAAAGAGATTCACTGATTCTTAAATGCAGTGGGAACAGGAAACGTTTTGGAAAGAAATAATTAGGAATAGGCCTTTTAATTTACCAATTAAAGTCTTGGAAAGAAAGAATTAGGAGCAGGCTTTTAATTTACTAATTAAAATCTAGAGTGGGTAGGCTTTTTCATTTATTTGATCAATGGGCTTTTAAAATGATATAGGCCCTCCTGTTTAGTTTAGGGAAAACTACACAGAAATTCATCTTTTAACAATTATTTACAACTATGTCAAGTCATAATTTTGTATTATGTCAAACTAGTAAAATAAGTACTCTTAATATATTTTAAGGATTAGAATTTATAAATTAGAAATCTAGAATATATTTTCTAGGGTTTATAATTTATGAATTGAAGTCTAAAATTTTTAAAGTATGGTGTAAAATCATAATATATAGAGAATAATGACATATTAAGAATTAAGTTTGGTGATATGACTTAGTTGTAATTTTGTACTTAATTATGATATTCATGTATTTGACCCATTAGTTTATAACTCTTTATATTAACAAAAAAAGTGACCTGCGTACACATATATATAAGCCTAATTTGTTTTTTGGGCCCCCTTCAGCCTTGGGCCCTAAGCCGGCGCACTCCGGGCCTAGGCCCAGCTGGAAACTCCTACATATATTTGACTATGATTAAACAATGGTCGATAGAGGTATGATCCAACATATGCAAGTGACTGACCTTAGCTTTTATTTATTGTCATAACAAAGCAAACAATTAATGGATATTGTCTCTGTTGAAATATGAATGGTAATTTTATATCTGATGTAGCCAAAGCAAGTCGAGTAATGATTTTTTTTGTCCAGTATTACAATTTGTAAGTTTCCTTGTTTCAATGGCATCTTTTCTTAATTGAGTTGCTACTAGATGGGTGTCATTGTATGAGCCTAGAGTTTTATCTATATTACGAAGTAGCATGCCAGGTACTCCAATTTTAATTTCAACTTGTGATTCGGCAAGCCTCGTGATTTTATACTATTTAGAAATTTTGGAATGTAAACATCATTTTGGCTTGATGAAGCATTTTCAACTCAGCGGATAGTATCTAAACTTAAATAACAAACTTATTCACCTGGCCAAACAAACAACATGTATTTATTGACTATATTTACAATAGGGAAAAGTACAAAAATAAACCTTGTAGTTACACATGTTTTTGAACAACACTCATGTGGCTTAAAAGTTTTCAAAATGGTACCTTGAGATTCATTCCGTTAGCAAACACATATAAAATTGACTAACGGTGTCAAAAGTCAAAGAAAAAAGAATTAATTTGGTCCTTATATTTATTTATTTTATAAACTAACCCCATTTATTATCTAATATCATAAACAAACCCCAAAATAAAAAAAATAAAAATCAAATACACAATCTTCTTCATCTCTCATTAATTTCTTATTTTTCTTCTTCTTCTTTCTCTCTCTTCTCTCTCTCTTCTTTGTTAAATTTTATCTCTAAAATCAATTGTATTTCCATCTCTCAAGTATGTTATCAATCTTATTGATTCGAAATCTGGCCATTTTATTTGAGTTATATAACTCTTATGATCTATATGATACTTGCAGTTATGTAAAGTCAACTGCTGGTTTTGATTCTCCGGACAACCTGAGAACAGATGCTCGATGAATCAGAGAAAATCTGCTTTTTACGGGGAAGCTTCTTATCGCACGAGCTGCAGTTTTTGTACCTTTAGAGCTTTGAAATTGAGGTTTGGTGGGCAATTTATTTCCCTATGTGTACAATGGTTAAAATAATGGAGAGTGAGTTAAATTACCAAATGAGTTTCTTAGTGAATTATAATGGTACGGTAATTAGCACTGTGTTTTTCGTAGGTTATGCATCTTTTGTAAGTATAAGTTGCTTCCTAGGTAACTCCACCCACATTATTGTGTGGTTCTATAAAATTAACAGAAAATTGAATTCATTTTTAAGTTATTGGAGACTAATTTGGTGAGATTAGGATGTATTGGGACAACTTTTTCCTTAAGATTTGTTCTGTTTCTAAAGATTGGAGCTGTGATTGACATAGATTAAATGCGTTGATTTTGTTGGAACTCATAACTAGTTTACTCGTTCATTTTTTGATCCATCTTTGTAGCTTTCTTTAGAAATTCGGTTTTCCGAAATCTATAAATTTGATGAGATTAGGATGTACCAGAGAGGCTTTTGCCTTAAGATTTGTTATGTTTCTAAAGACTGAAGTTGTAATTGACATAGACTAAATGCTGCTATTTTATTGGAGTTCATAACTTGTTAATCTAGTTTGGCAGTTCTGAGCAGTAACAAAAAAAATGAAAATACAATTGATTTTAGAGAGAGAAATTAACAAAGAGGAGAGAGAAGAGAGAGAAAGAAGAAGAAAAAAAAAGAAATTATGGAGAGATGGAAAAGATGGTATATTTGATTTTTATTTTTTATTTTGGGGTTTGTTTGTGATAATTAGATAATAAAGGGAGTTAATTGATAAAATAAATAAATATAAGGACCAAATTAACTCTTTTCCTTTGACTTTTAACACCGTTAGTCAATTTTGTATGTGTTTGCTAACGGAATGAACCTTAAGGTACCATTTTACAAACTTTTAAACCACATGTGTGTTGTTCAAAAACAGGTGTAACCACAAGGTTTATTTTTGTACTTTTCCCTTTACAATATCCATTGTTGGTGCAAGAATTGCACGTTCTTGTAAGTACTTTGGATCGACAATATTTTCCAACCAACTTAGACATGTGCTTTGAAAAATTGCTCCAATTGGATCCCATGTATCTTTAATGAGAAAATATTCAAGTATGCAAAATGTAACTTCACCATCATTTGGCTCACCAATGGTTCCATCTTCGGTGCTTAAAATCCATTATGAGAACCATATTAACTCTTTTATATCCTCAATCTTGTTCTCATATTGAAGTCGCGTATTTTTTTTGTTAGCTTAAGCACTTTACAATATCTGCACAAATAAGAAGCATTTATAGTAGTTGATATCATATTTTTTCTATTGCGTTTTGGAATGACATACAATATTTGTCTGAATTCTCCACCAAAACAATCACATTTTCCCTAAATGGCAAACTCATGCTATTACTATTATGAAATCGTAAGATATCTCGTAAAGTTCTGTCAAAGCTACAAAACAATGTTTATGTACCATTAGTGCCTCATCCCATATAAAAAGTTGTGCTCTAATTACTAGCTTAGTCAAAGGACTTCCTTGATTGATGTTGCAAGTAGAATCTTCATTTATAACAATGGGTATACCAAACCTTGAGTGTGTACTCCTACCACCAGGCATAAGAAGAGAATCTATTCCCCTTCATGCTATTGTGAGGACAATATCACCTTTGGATCTCAAAATAGATGAAAGAGTTATCCATATGAATGTACACGCGGTACCTCCATATCCACAAACAAAAAAAAACATTGACATCTTTCTTTCCTATTAAATTAAGGATTGTTTGGAGAACCATTCTTTGATCATTGTTTAGCAACAACATAAGATTTTGACTTTCTTTTGCCAAAGATCGTCTATCATAACGAAGTTCATCTTGAATGAGACTGTTGCTTCCTTTATATATAAGATCTACATATCAGAATGGTAATGTCGGGTAATCCATCAAGCTTCTTCCATTTCTATTCAAGATTTAGTAATGTTTTTACTTCTACACTGTTTAGTTTTAAGATTATATTATGTATATATGTTCGGATATTAATGAATCTTAAAATGTATCACCGTGATTACTAAGGAGCTTTCATTGATAATGTAGAATGTCATTGCAAAGACGTTGCCATGTCTGATTCCAAATTATTTCAGGCCTTGTGATGCAGTTAGAAAACATCAAATAAGCAAACAATAAGCGAAGAAATTGACATGTTTCCCAAAAAGATGCTTCTTCTATTGCATATATGTACTCTTTATCATCATTAAGTAAACACAATATAAAACAAGCCTCTTTGAAAGTGCACTACAAGAAAAACACTGATCTACTACGAAAATCTGCTACGAAACATATATATGTAGGAAGCATTTGAAAGAGCTATGCTTTCACCTACAAATGCGTGCTGCATAAGATATCCTACTGAGTATCCCACAGAACAGAAAATATTTTAGGAGATTTTTGGAGGGAAGATTCCCTCATCACTTATAATCTCCTACAAAATTATTTGTTTCTCCTACATACATGTTTCGTAAACGTTAAATAATAATAAGGGTTAATTATATATAGATGGTATGTGGTTTCACCGATTTACAGATGGGTACCTGTGGGTTTGTTTTTGCAAACGCAACCTTGTGGTTTGTAAAATTTTACATTTGGGTTCATTTTGTCAGAATTTGATCGATAAAGATCTCGAAATGAAAATTTTATTGAGTTAAATGATATTTTAAGCAACTTTAATTCTTCAACTTTTTAGGTTTGATGTTATTTATGTGGTTTTTTTATAAGAGAGAAAATTAATGTTTAGAGAGAGAAACTCCAAAAAAGATGATTTTGAAAAATTAAAAATATGGTTCCATAGTAGATATAATACTAAACAACTTAATTCTTGAAAATTTTCATTTTGAAGTCGTTATCAGCCAAATTTGACAAAGTAAAAAAAACAAAATTTTGCAAACACACAGTTGTGTTCGTAAAAAAAATATAGCAGGTACCCATCTACAAATCCGTGTAACCACATGGCATCTACTTGTAATTAACCCTAATAATAATAAAATAATTTATATGTCTATATCTAAGTTTTTTTAGAAGACTTTTTTTATCAATTGACCTTAACTAAAATCTAGGGGTGCACAAAAAATTAGAAAAATCTAAACTAAAATCAAATCAAAATAAAGGTTAACCGAAGCAGATGGACTAATATATGTCTTTTAATTTTATAAAGTAACAATAGTCATATGTAACCCTAACTAGCCTCCATTTCACGCCTCCCCCAATTCCAAACCCCAAAAAAAGAAACGTACTTTCCCTATTTATCTTCTCCATTTCATGCTTCTGCTTCGAAATTTCTTATTATTTATTTCAAAGAAGATTTTCGTGGATCTAGTTTTCTTTCATCTTTCATTCGATTTCATCTGATTACCTTGCCTAAATCACATGTTCTTTCAATAGATGTTGTGTATGTTGATCCACCCTGTGTCGAAAGGAAAAATTCAAATAGAAAATCAATAAAAAAATATAAGGAAAGCATGTCAATAAGTTTCAAAGAGTGAAATGAGGATTAGGGTTGCTCATTTCTACTTATTGGGAACTCAAAAAATTCTTTCACGACCATTCTAAAGTGAGATTTTCTACCTTTACTTACTGAAGATGCAAAAGTAAAATTGAAATCAGATATTTTATTGTGTTAGTACTCAAGTTTCTATGCATTATAGTATGGATTTGGCAACTTCTATTTGGCCTCAGAACTATTAGTACTCCTTATTATAAATGATTTACATCGTGTGTTGGGCTCTTATTAATATAAACTGATCGATTTTTGAAATCTTTTAATGATAACAATCTAGAGTAGTTCTCTTTATTTCCAGTGTATGTTGATACATTAGTTGTTGTATTGTTTAATATAGCTTGGGTTTTATATGGGGAAGTAATAGACACATAGTCTTTAATGAGATAGTTGGTGAATGTTATTATTTGACTATCTTAGATTACTTTGCATTTTTTTTCATGATATATATATTTATATTATAAATACACATTACATTCATTTCATGCTCAATACTAAAACTTGTTGTGAGTTATAAAGTGTGTTACAATGCTAATGCTTTCCCATTTCCAGGCCTCTAATTTCAGCTTAAGTGGACATGTTGAATTTCTATATGCACCATATATATGTTTTTCTCCTAGACAAACCGGAGAAAAAATAAGATTGGTTTTGCTTTCTTCTTATAGGTTGATGCACTTTATCCTTGTCTTGAGTTGAGGAAACTGGAAAATAAAGCAAATGAAGTCTTTGTTATTTGTCATGATAGTAAGGTCCTTTACTTACCTCTTCTTTAGTCAAATTATAATTGCAGTAGTGATTGTTAATGCCCTTTACTAATTGACTCCATGGTTATCAAAGGTCCAATTGAGGTGCAAAAGGCACTAGGTTCTATATATATCTTTTTGAAGTAAATATGGATTGTATTGTTTTGAGGACTATTTAATATTAAAATAATATATGTGAATTCTAACATATAATGGAAGAATGATAGTATCTATGTGCTGGATCTCTAGATGGTGAATAATTGATATGTTGGCAACCATTGTGTAAGTAAAAGTAAAATTTCACGTCCAATATTGCCAAAAAATCATAATTGTTTTAGTTATTGCTTAAAAAAAAATTAATAGAGAAACAAAAAGTATTTCAGAAAAATATTTCATCATGCTAGGATCAATTTATCTTTTGTCTCTTTTTGTTATTTATTGTTAACCATCATTTTATTTAGTTGTTTCATATGCTATCACACGAGCCACAACCTCATATATGTTACTAGAGAGGAAAACTTTAAACTTAGTTAAGCTCACCTTCTGACCTGAGCACTCACAAAACCAGTTAAGCATATTTTTTATAAGATATGCCTACCGAGTGTTTCCTCCAACCATCATATCAGTGAAAAAAGTGTGGGAAATAAGAGAACTATTTCTAGAAGGACGATCTAACTCCCACTGCTGATTAGTAACTTCACCCTTTATTATATGGCTTAACCTTTCAAGGCACAAAAAATTAAAGAGAAAGTGAGTTGCCCTGTCTTAACCCAAGCGTAGGAATAACTTAGAAAGTTTTTCCCCACTCTAGAGAACATTCAATAAAAGGCTACGACACAACTCATTATCAACCTCATCCACTTTAAATCAAAACATTGCAAACATAATATATCTCCTAATAAATTCTAATATGATAATAAGCTTTATCTAAATCAAGATTCAGGACCATATACCATTTACCTATTGTTTATGTCTCATCGAGTGAATAGTCTTATGTAGCAAGATAATGTTAACAAAAATCTATCTATGCGGGATAAAACTGCACTGGGACAGGCTAATAAGACTACAAATAAGGCTTAAGTCTATTCATAATACACTGGGTCACCACCTTATAAAAAACATTGCATAAACTTATCAAACGAAAATGATTCAAGCTCCTAAGATTAGGAATTTTTGGTATAACAATATTAAGGATCTCATTCCACTATAACACCATTAAACCTGATTTCAGAAACTACAAAACGAAATCAATCATCTGAGTAGCAATGATAAAAAAAAATGGCTTGATAGGCATCCGACCTAGAGGAATTATAGGGTGACATATAAAAAAGAGTAGTCCCGACATCATGATGATCAAAAGGACGAGTCATATTAACAAAGATATTGTTGCTCTAATTAGGAAAAGAGTGGCACTGAATAAGTTTGGGTCTATAGACATTCTCCCTATTATGCAATGTTTGGAAAAATTTGCACACCACATACTTGAGCAACACAACGTCTGAGACCTATTGTCTGTCGTAATGTTTCAAACCTTCCACTTTGTTTTGACGATAACTGACCAGAGTAGAAGAATGAAAAAATGAGGTATTTTGTTCTCCCAAGAAGGTCAATTCAACATTGAGATTTTTGATACCAAAAGGTTTCTTCAAACTAGAGGACTTCATTAAGCTCCTTGGTAACTTTCTCTTCCAACTTGATTAAACCCTGAGTAACCCCACTACTCAAACTACGTTGGGTTCCTTCTAATCGATGATAAAGCTAATTTTTTTCGAGCAAACATATTTCCAAACACATTTTGATTCTAGTCGGACACACGAGGAGTAAACTGGCCAATACTGTTTGCTATATCAAGAATAACATCCCAACTATTGTCAAAAAAATTCTATGAAATTCTTATGCTGGAGCCAAGTTTCTTGAAAGCGAAAAGGTTTAGCAGCCAAAGAAAAGACTAGGTTTTTCAAGTCAATTAAAATAGGCACATAATCAAAATGGTTCCGAGGGAGGTTGCAAAACAAAGCTTCAGGGAAACCACGAGGTTGTGGTGGAGTGGTAAAGGCTCCTCCTCCCTTAACCAAAGGTCTAGGATTCGATCCTCACCTTTGGGAATGGAAAGAATTTCCGTGGCCAGCAGTCCCACCCATAGAGGTGCAAACCATCTGCGAAAGGGATAGTTACTGCTGTCGGCGGTGGTTACCCTTACGAACACAAAAAAAAAACAAAGCTTCAGGGAAAGGCCATGTCGAGCCAGCCATTAGGATGTAACTGACTGATGGCAATGTCAAAGTATGAGAGGATATCCGCCATCATCTTGGGAAGAGGAAGGCGAAACCCTCTCTCTACATGACTACAGAATACAGTAAGGAAGCCGTTAGGCGGATTAGAAGGACGTTGATGAGAAGCAGCGAGTTGGGTCTCATAATTTTTGATCCACGGAAAGCGATCCGCCAGATTCACCAGATCCACGGCACTCATACGAGATGGAGTGGACTCCGCTCGAGGATTCTTTTTCCTAGCAGGGAAGGAAGAAGTGGCCATTGAACCCAGAAACCGATTACGAGCACCGGCCGGAACGGCACCGGAAACAGAAGAAAGAAAGAGGGATTTCTGGTGGAACGAGTCTGGTAATGGTTACGCGCCGAGTTATTGAACTCAGCTAAACCGGAATTAATCGCACCTATAGAAGATTGGGAGTTTTCCGATGACGAAGTGGTCCAACTAAAATCTACTTCAATCTTAGGAGGAGATGTCGAGTTAAAAAGTTCAGAAGTCGACCCAGAAGATGAGGATGAACTTCTAAACATTCAAGATAAAAGGAAAATGCACTTACATGGAAATGTAGAAGCTTGAGTAGGATCTCCGAAAAATTTCTGGGAAAAAAGCTTTGAGGACAGAAAGAGATGAAGAAATGAGGAAGAAAGAGAAATTAAAAGAAGAAAAAGGTTTTTAAACCTTCCTAGGGCAGTGTGCCACCACACGTGTCGGCCATCAAATGGCGTTGAACAGAGTGCACATTAATGAGGGAGCATATGACGGCGCGCAGAAGTCCAAAAGCCCTAAAGGACTTTAAAGGCATTTTAGGAGGGGCTTCTGATAACATCGAGATATTATCATGAGGACCAAAAGAGATATTCGCCTTTAAATATGCCACGTAGCAGTCTCCTAAAAGGAAGCTGGCTGGCGGATCTCCACGGATTGGCTCTAGGAGATCCGCTGACGGATCTCTAAGGCGAATCTCTCCATTCACCTCAGTAACGGTTGGCCGCCGGCTCGGCCATGAAAGATCATTAAATGAATCATTAATTGTCTTACCCGCCAGGTTAAGAATAACTTGTAACCGCCATTAAATGAGCATTAATGGAGACTTTCTAGTTACCTAGAGGTTACGAACTTCTCAACTATATATAGCCTACTATTCTAGGCTATCAAGGTACTCACACTTTTCTATATTCTCTAAGCTTTGTCAATACAGTTTATTCTCCATATTCTCTACTGACTTTGGCATCGGAGTTTCCCCCGTCGAACCCAACGACACCCCCCACAGGGACGAGCTCCAATCAGAAATTTCTCCCTTGTTATCAATTTTGAAAAACACATTATAAGGTCATCTCTTTTATCAATATTAACCATTTGGTCCTTTTGTCTACTTTTTTAGATTCTTAACCTTTATATTTGGTATAAATAGATAGACAGAAAATAACAGATTAACATTACCATTTTATATTGTACTATGGTTGTCCTGAAAGCTAAGATATGCTTCGTTAAAAATCTAAAAAAAAATAGACAAAAAGACCAAATGGTTAATATTAGCAAAACATAGGGATCTAATAATGTGTTTTTTAAAATAGGAGGTCTAAACAGTGTGTTATGTAAAAATATAGAGACTAATAAATTATTTACCCAAAAAATAAGGGTTTAATTCGTGATTATAAGTCGTTAAAACAAATTAACTTTCTGTTTTGTATATCTTTATGACATTTTTATAGATTTAGAGACTTAATCATGATACTTTAAGCAAGTTTAGGAGCTAATAAAATATTATGTAAATTCAGGATACCAATCAATCTTTCCGAAGAAGTTAACTTATTTACATTGATCATGATATATAACCTAATATATTTAATAAATAAATAACAAAAAATGTATAACCTTTTAATAACAGAACATATAAATTATATATTATATATACTTATAAAATTGAATGTTGGTGAACAGTACCAATTGCAAAATAATTCCAATTTATTCCAAATTTACTCTTAAACATTATTTCCCATTTTATCCTTGATATTTTCTATTTTCTCACAACTACCCATATAACTAGCGGCTAAACGGCGTCGTCTTGGGACTTCTAATCACTCCCAAATACCATCTCAGTACTTTGCACCTCTCTTTGTTCGTTCATTCTTTCCTTACCGTCTCTTACCGCCTCCTCATCTATCGTGTCTTCATTATTTCCTTCCTTTCCGTTAGATTGCTTGGATTCATCACACAAATTGGACATTTCTTCATTGATGATGGAGAAGGCAAGATGGAGTAAGGGATTCAATAATAAGTAAATTTTGTGATTTCAGATCACGATGAAGAACTATATAAGAATGACAATAAGCTATGCCACGAAGAATTTAATAAAGGAACGTCTGCAATAAATAAATAAAAGTCACAAATGTTCAATCACGAGTTTCTATAAATGTTTTGATGCTTTAGAAGCCAGAGCATAGTTATTAAAGGCATGGCACACTAAGATGCTAGGGTTCATGGAGTTTTGGCGCATGGCGCATGGTGATGGCACGCGCTATAGCAAGACAAGACCATTTACAAAAACAACCAAAAAAATGCTCCTAACTCACCAAGGCGCACCTTGGTGCGCCTTTGGCAACTGGCCTTTGGCGCAAAATGGTGTGCCATGGCGGTTGCGCCACACCTTTAATAACTATGAGCCAAAGATAGGATCAAAACTGTGCTCAAGTAGACTAATCCAGGAAGTGGTGATGTAGCAGAAATACAGAGGATGGAAGAAAACATATAGCATAATCATATGTAATTATAACATTTATAACACATCACAAGGGACAGATGCAAGTGGGGCTGAAAACCATCACTTTTATGATGAAAATAATCTGGAAACTTTCAAAAATTTGACTAGTATCCTAACATTGAAAATTGCCAAAAGTGCTACATAAACAATGTTGAAAACCTGAAAATGGGAAGAAAAAATGAGGAAATTACTTTAACCAATCCTTGGAAAATTCAGGACAATAATCCATATGCTTCTTCAAATCCAAATCAAGATACTCAAAAACCAAATATAGGCATTTCTCACTGTGTATTACATCTTGCGGCCTGCCACCAAAATATAAATTAGAAGAGTGATTAGTTATCACACCCGACCCTAAACGACCTTAATCGGCATTAGGCATGATATAGAAAGATTACAATCGACACTTAAGAGTATCCAAATTATCCAAGTACCATAAATTTCACACTTTTCAAACATTCATCTTAGATATATTCTAAAATAAATCTATATTCCTACTACATTAGTCATTCAAGAACCTCAACATATTTACCAACTCCATTATATTACAATTGAAATACTAAAGTTCTAATGACAATTCTAACAATAAGCCACAACTTTCAATCATCATCTATCGGTCGGTAACATTCTCTATGTCATGTACTTTGTCACCTAAAAACTTTAAAACATTTGAAAATGTGAGACAAAAATCTCAGCAAGCAATTATCAACTATATAAAATACTTATATTCAAAATAACTATATATATATATATATTAATTTCCAAAATGCATCATATCAAATCATATTCTTAAAAATGAAACCGTAATAGAATACTCCAATGACACTTTTAACAAAATCTGCAACTTAAAATATCAAGCTTGCTATCATTTCTCAAAATATCACACATAGTCAAAACTTAAATCACAGTATTAAAATACTTAATATAAAACTCATTTTCAAAGTAGTCATATATATTTATTTGTTTAAAATCTCAAGGCTACAAAATAAATAAGTTTACAATTAACCATTTACTCAAATCAACCGTAAATCAATCAATACTTTATAGACCTATCCATCCGAGAGGTAATCCACGTATGTATCAATTCCCACAATATAATATAATCGAAATATCTCATAATTTTGCCCAATCCTACATGGTCTTAGGCTCTGTTCTTTATCGCTGAAAAAAACTGAACTGAACTGAACTGAACTGAATTGAACTGGACTGAATTGAACTGAACTGAACTGAACTGAACTGAATTGAATTGAACTGAACTGAACTGAATACTGCTGAATACTGAACTGAATTTAACTGAATACTACTGAATACTGAACTTAACTGAATGCTACTGAACTTAACTGAATGCTACCCAACTTAACCGAACTTAACAATAATGATGATATTAGACTTTAAAATAATTTTCATGATAATATTGGACATTAATGAACTTATAATAATAATAATGGTTCTAATAAATTTAATAATATCAATAATAAATAAATATATTATTAAAGATAAAACTAAATTGAATATCAAATAAAAGCCCGAGATGATAAAATCTTGGCTCGATAAAAGCCTATGAAATTAAATAAAAATAAGTCTAATTTAAGTTAAAAATACAAATTACATACAAACACAAATTTATATATAATTTAAAGCCTATGAAATTAAATACAAATCTTCATATGAATACAAACTCTTAACTTTTTATTTTAATTAAGGGTTAAAGTGCAAAAATAACGTTTTGGGTCAGAAGTAATTTTACCTCTAACGTCTAAAATGGTGGAATTTTATCCCTAACATTGATAAATTGGATAAATTTGAGAAATAATTCATAATATGGATGCAATTCCTAATTTTTAAATACGGATGCATACTTTAGTTTTAATTTTTTTTATTAAACCATATATACTTTAATAAACTATCATTTCTTGACTTTTATCTAATTTATAGATAATGATAAACTATAAATAATAATAATAATAATAATAATAAATTATGATAAATTATAGATAAATAATAATAATAATAATAATAATAATAAATTATATATATAATTATAATATAATAAATAATGATAAATTACTGAATACTGAAACTGAATGCTGAAACTGAATGCTGAACTGAACTGAACTGAATTGAATTGAATTGAACTGAACTGAACTGAACTAAACTGAACTGAACTGAATTGAATTGAACTGAACTGAACTGAACTGATTGTTACTGAAATTAAGTGATAAAGAACATGGCCTTACTCAACACTTCTTTGGCATATCTTATTAGGTATTTCAACTGTGTACACATGTCGTATTTCTCACTAAATACGATCTTTAATCAAAACCAGCTATCCGGATTACTCTTGATGGATACTAAAAATATTATAATTTCATAATATAACTTAAATACACACACACATACACACAAATATATATATATAAGAGATCTAGTGTGACAGATTTCTTATGGTGTGACAAGGACCAATTTTGTAATTAAGTAGGGGAAGGTGGCAAATTTGTAAATAAAAGGAAAGAGAAAATTGTTTTATTTCTTTTCTTTAAAATTCATTTCCCAACTTTCCCAACCTCGTTTTTTAAAAAAAATTATACCGTTGGACTCGTCTTAAGTAGACGGTCATTTTAAGATCCAAAAGCTCAGGTAAAAAAAATTCGGTGAACGGAATCCGACGATCTGTTTTTCTGTGAGAAAAAAAAGCCTAGAAATTTTTTAAAAAATGTAAAACATCATTCTGAGAAACTTTAATTCTTGACTCAAAGTGAGATTTCTTATGGCTTACTCCCATTGCATTAGTTTAATATGGACAGAAATATGTTATTTCGAAACTCAGACATGAATTGAGAGAAATAATTAGTTCAATACCATCTATAACTAGGAAAATTAGCAAAAAAAAAAAAAAAACAATATGTCAATGTAATGTAGAACTCGGTGTTTGTGTCAAATGCATCTGTTGGTCACACCTTAAATAGAGTAAGGAAAGTTTTAAGTATCTGAAATAATGCTACAACTGAATGTTAGATGTACTTTTAGCAAAAAGATGAAGTTTTGAATTTCAAATAAACGCATGAAGATCCACATAGTAGTAAAGCTCAAGAAAATGTGTTGTACACAAGAGCACTTATACGTAGGAGGGGAAAGTTTAAGCATAGATGCATAAATGGGCCACTTTAGGGACCGAGTATGTAAGCATATTTTTTACAAATTGCAGACATAGAAGGACTTCGGAACAAGGTCTAAGTCCAAAAATTGGAAACTTCAGCAACAACTTGGCATTTTAGAAACATATTTTAGTGAAAACTCTAGCCAAGTACACTTATGGACTGAATATGGTAAAAAAAATGGATCATATGTGTCTGCTTAACCTTTAAAACTAGTGTGAACATTTAAAGAGTATAAAGATCATACACAAAGACATGCTTGAAATCTTTACAGTAGATGGAGGTCAGACAGCAAAATCAGGTTAGACACAGACTAGCTAAGCAGAAAATTTCCCCGAAACTGGATAACTATAGTTCAGTTTTTCTTGAAAGTAAAAGATTTAGACTCAAAACATTGAGATAAAAAAACCAATAGGCAAGCTGTTCAATCTCACAACACCACAATTGACAAGTTTTAGCATAAATATCATTGAGCCACTCATCAAACCAGTATTCTATTGAGCCCCTCCACTTCTAATGAGAATGCAAGTCACATGCTATTTATAAAAGCATACACAGCAAGACTGATAAGACAATAGCTAAAAGAAAATAATTTCAAGTTTCAGAGAAACATAACAATATGCTTTCTCCAATTTCCCAAAATCCAAGCCATTACCTTAGATGAACCTAACATCTAAACTGATTTTTACTTCAATTGAAAAGCAACACAAAGCAAATAATATAATATCAAACAATAAAAGAAATTGAACCCATTTCATATTTTGAATGGTCAACCAAACTTGCGGACATACATCAGCTAAACAATCCAACTTATCTGTTTTGGCTGCCTCTCTCCATGTCAATTCATTGCTTAATTCAGTTATAGGTTAACAGACATTTGTCAAAGGAGAGTTCTTATCAACAATTAATTTATATTTATCAACAAGATGTGAATGGTTTTATTGATGCTACATATAATACCAACTAAACTTCAGTTGTCTGTAAACTTTGATCATTCTAAGCAATAATATAGACTATTATCTTTCTATCTCTTCTCCGATTTCTACAAGACATGCTAAGTAATAAGTAATATATGCATATAGGGAAGATGAAGTTAATTGTGAGGACTCTTACCTCCCAAATTGACCAATGTTAAAGTTCAGTTTTGCTTTAGAAATAAAAGGAAAAATATGAGACAGATGAACGATATGAAAATCTGAGATAGAAAATAGGGGAATCCATAATAGTGTTCAATACACTATCAGTCGACAGACAAACTGAAAATGATCCAAATATTGCATATATATATAACCACATCCTAAGTAGTTTTAGAAATCAAAATCGAAACTGAAAATGGAAGCAAAGAAGGGAATGGATATAAAGAGATACATAGAAAGATGGTACGAAATAGCTTCATTTCCATCTAGATTTCAGCCTATGGATGACATTAATTCAAGGGCAATCTATTCCTTAATTCAAGATACAAATGTCTTTAGGCAAAAGAGGGTTTAATTAAGGTAAAGTAACCCTTAATCTGTGAATCATTTCTACAAAAGGACATAATGCAGTACATTTAAGTGACTCCCAACATAATTAGGTTTCGAAGAAACATAAGAAATATATTGAATACAAAAAGATGGTTGCTCACCTATTTCAATATAAAAAATATATTGAATACAAAAAGATGCATTTTAGACCATAAAAAACTTTCGAAGAATTCTCAGTCCTTCAACAAGAATCAGTTTCAAAGCAGAGTAGATATAAGTAGATGAACATTTTGATCCAATTAATTCCTCAACTATAACATTTTGATCTAATTGAGGTTTTCTTTCAACACTTACCATAAAAAGAGCCTTGCAGTCAGTCAGTAGACAGATCATAGCCCAAACCAGAGCCCATGATTCGGACTTTAGGTTTGACTTAGGGTAACGAAGAACTTCCCTATACTGGCCGGTGAGGACGATACTTGATTTTCGAGCCGCATAATTGTTGGTCCCGTGTGATTAGTTCCAAGGGGGGGGGGGGGGTTAGGAACTAATATAACTTTTTTTTTGTTTAATCGTATGCTGACTTAGTTATTTTGCAAGTTGGTCAGCTCAGCTTTTGGACAGCTTGGCCAGATATGCTATAAGACAGCTTTGGACGGATATTGACTAAAGCTGTTTTATTTATAAGTTAGATATTGGCACTCTTAGAGGTCAGCTTCTAACTTAGCACTTAAAATTACTCAGAGTCAACTTTAAACAATTTTATATGCTGAGTAAATTTCACATACAATACATGCACATATATATATTGAGAGAGAGTTTAGAGATTACTCAGTACCACTTATCCTGGTTCGGCCTCTCCGCATACGTCCAGTCCCCAGAGTCCTCCGGGCTTTTAGAATCCAATACTGAGCTCTTTAAAGGTAGAGCACAAACCAATTACAAGGCAGTTGAATATGCAAGAGTACCTTCCTCTATTCTTCTACTCAACTCCTACTAAGTGCTACAACCCAGCACCTAGATTTCTCTACCACTGAATGTTTACAACCAGACACTCAGCACAGCACTCTCAATTTTACAATTGATAAACACTTGTTCCTTTTCAAGCAAAGAACACTTTAGAAGATTACAAGTAATCACTCTAGCATTTACACAAGAAATAGAAGATGGGTGTAAGATCTCTTTTTGTATCTAAGTGCTTTTTTTATCTTTTCTCTCTTGTATTTTTCTTCTTGTGATTCGGCAATGATCCAAGAGGTTTGATTGTCCTTTTATAGGAAAGATCTGTGTTGGATCATTTTGAAATGATCTAGCCGTTAATGTTAAAACGGCTCTTTTAGGGGACAGATTCTGGTCAGCTTCAGACTGTTCCGGCCATTCCTTTCCTCTGCATTTCTTCAGACGTCAGACTTGTCTTTTTGCGTATGGCTTGTCTTTTTGCGCCAGTTGTCCTTTACCAATACTCCAGTGACCCATACATCTCGGAATGTGTCTTCTGCGTATTTTCAAGGATTCAATTATTTGTGCAGAGGGGCGGTAATCATTGTCTTTTAGCTAACGACTTTTTCATGCTGTCCTGAAGAGTCACTCAGCTTCTACTTCGTAAAACCTTGTCATTTACACTTTCCAATCTGAGTATAAGTTTAGTCAGCTCAGCTTCATGAGACAGTTGTTGTGGGCGTGTATGTCTTTGTTTTTTTTTATGCTAAGTTTGATTCCACTCAGCTTGATATTTTAGGCTTCTATGCTGACCTCTTCCTGTCTTACTTCTTATATTTATCTTTTATTTATATTTATACTCAACATTGAACAAACGGATTAGTACAATTAAAATAAAGCACATAAATTTAATTGTCTCTTAATCATGGATGATTTTGTCAAATCAAAATCTTGTGGAAAGGTGTTTCAACAAACTCCCCCATTTTGATGTTGGCAAAATGCATAATTATGGAACTCAGTTTTGAAATTCCCCATGATTGATTCACTTTTTAATATTTCTGAAGTTTCTCCCCCGTAAGGGTTGCATCTGTTAATTTACATTTTAAACCTACCAAGATTTGTTTGAGATAAACTAAGGATGTGTGTACTGACTAGATTTAGTTCTAATTTATTTTGAATCTAGATCAGCTTTCAGAAATGCTTGAATACTCAGTTTGATTTACTCGTTATTGTATATGCTGAGAATCAGTTTGTTCAATTTGCTTATGTTAATGTGTATTGACAAGTATGGCATTTGAACAGAAAAACAGTTCATTTGATAGAATGAAGCAACATATAGATTTTCAACCAAGCATACACATACACAATACTTGTACCCACAAAATAGATTTTTTAACCAAACAACAACCTAAGTTTCACTTGTGCTTCAAGCACAGCCTTAACCCTTTTTTCTTTTCTCACTCTAAGGCCTTACCCTTTCCTTTCACTTTGCTTCCTGATGCACCTGTCTTGTGTTGAGTTCCAGCCTGAGTTCTCTCCCCCGTTTTGCCAGCATCGGGTTTGTAGACAAAGGTTTCATTTCTTGCAGCTGAGGATAGAACATTCGAATAGCGTTGTAAACGCTTCGTGCTCTCACTCAAGCCGTCTATTACAGGAACGCAATCATCTCAAACATTTTGAGGAACGGGGATGGATCCAGTGATCAGGTTGATAATACACTCATATGACTTACTAAGCCAAATAAGGGAGCTGGTGATCTGAGCAAAGGATTGATGATACATCTTCAATAGGGCAGAATCATAGAAGATGCGTTGAGCATTGTCATAGCGAACGGCCTGTAGAATACATTGTGAAAGTTTATCATTGATGGGGTCAACATCCATCTGAGCTTTGTTGACACTGAGAAGACTCACGGCTTCACTGAGTTGATCAATGGTACATTGAGAAGTGGAGGAAACGAGTTCTCGTGTACATGTAAGATCGGCAGTCAGCTTGGCAAAGCATCCCTGCAACTCAACAGATGTGGCATACTCAGGATTAGCCATTGGCCCAAGGTGAGGTAGTTCTGCTCTCAGTTTGGCAAATTGTTGATCTAACTCAGCTGAAGTTGCATATCCTGGATTAGGGGCAGAGAGATTATTGATTTTACCTTCAAGGGAGTTCATGTGGTTTATCATCAGAGGGAATAACTCAGTCAGCTTGGCAATGTGATCTTGCTTAGGTTGCTGTGATTGGACGGTGGTCACAATACTGACAAGATCCTTGAGTCCCTTAATTTCCGTGAGAAGTTGAGTGATGGCAGAGATATTTGTGGACTCGGGATGAGCAGACCTAGTAGCATCAGAAGTGGTGAACTCCTGGAGAAGAGATTGAGCCATTTCGATGATGCGACGGCCAGACTGAGTTGCACTAAGATAGGCATGTTGCTCAGTGGAAGTTGGCTCAAACGCAGGAATGGAGGTGGAGCTAGATGGTGGTGGAGTTGGATGCTTACTAGCTTGAGCAATTGGGTCTTGATTAGGATGTGGAGTTTGAACAGGTGGATCCATAGCTTTCTCCCCATGTTGAGTGGCTGGATCTTTGAGCTCTTGCTCGGCATGATTTGGATCTTGTGGAATCTTGGCATGTTCCTCAGTCCAAGTAACAGAGGCTTGATTTTGCTCCGAATCCTTGGGAGGAGACTCAACATGATGGGAAAAATACTTAAACTGGATTTCGGATGGATCCGTGCTCTGCTCCAAAGATGGAGACTCAACCAAGAGATCAAAAAGAGGGGTTTTGACAGCTTTCTTTTTCAGTCTTCTGAGGGACTTAGTTTTTGGAGGTGACGGGTCAGTTTGAACATCTACATCCTCAACCTCAGCTTCAACATTCAGATCCTCTCTTTGATGTTCCTCTTCTTCTTGGTCAACATCATGTGCCTCTTGATTTTGCTCAATATTATCCTGCTCAGCATGATCATTTCCTTCAGCATTAAGCTGAGTATCAACCTGTCTTTGTTCTTATCCTTCATCAGCTTGCTCAACTGGAGTTTTCTCAAGATCAATCCCAATGTTCTGAGTGCAGTGAGATTTGGGTGTCACAACCCAATCAATGGGATCAGCCTCAACTATTTTCAACCCAGAATTTTTACTTTTCTTCTTTAGCGGCTGTTCTGGGGATTCTTCATTTTCTTCCTCGGGCTCATCTTGTCCTTTCCTTTTCTCTGCTGACTTAGGTGTAACCTGAGGTAGGTCAGCATCAATATCCTTTCCTCTTGTCATAGCCCTCTTCTTTCTGGGCACAGTTTCAATGTCATTGGCATAAGTGGCCAGTGTCTTTCTCTTCTTCTTGGCCTTAGAGGAATCGGTAGGAACTTCCTCTGGTTCAACTTCTGGCTCAGCATCATCTGCTGCTAGCTCAGTTTCAATTTCTTGCTCAGCATCGTTTTCTTCCTCATTTTCCTTAACATCTTCACCTCCCTTTAGTGGTTGGTTGAACAATAACCCAGTTAGCAGAGCTGCGGTTATTTCTGTTCCCAAGCTTTTAGTCTCAGTGATGATCTCAATCTTGTGATCTTCAAGGATCTTGGTGATGAGAGAACCTAGTCGAAGTTTCTTACCTCCTCGTTGAAGTGCTCCCACAAAAAACACAGGCATATTCAGCGGACAATAGGTTAGCATGTGCCATATGAAGCACTGCTCAAAGTTGGAGGCAGACGAGGCTGAGTTGAGTTTAGGGAAGATGAAGTTTGTTAAGATGTAGTGCGCCATTTTCTGGTTTTGCCCCATACTCGTGCTGGGTATTTCTCCTTTGTAATTTTTTGGTTTGCAAAAACCCTTCATCTGGTCAAGCTTTTCCGTTGACACCTTTTCTTTTATTGTTCTGAACTCGGTTCCTTTGTTGGGCATGTTGAGTAAGGTTGCCAGGTAGGACGGAGTGATTACAATCTTGTGACCCTTAACGTGCGTCTCCAGATAGTCAGTATCGTCCTTATCAACATGGAGGTTAGAGTAGAATTCCCTAACCAATCGTGGATAGGTGGTTCCGGGGAGAGAGAAAAGGCCTGCCCACTCGTTCTTCTCAATCCATTCATAGAATGGCTTTTCGACAGTAACGAAGCGGGGAGAGAACCAGCGGCATTTGAGGACTTCCAGGTTGTGGACTTTTGAGTGAACTTTGACCATGGTCCTATCCTTGGGTTTCTTCTGTTTTGAGGAACTTGCCGGGTCCGTTTGACGGCGTTTGCTCGGAGTTAGGTTAGACTTGGGAGGAGATTTAGGGCTTTCATCGGTGATCAATTTTCCAGAATTTTCACCGGAGATTTTATGAGTGTTGGTCATTTTCAGAGATTTTTTTGGAAGATTTGAGAGAGAGAGAGAGATTCTGAATACCAAAGGATTTACGCGTGAAGAGATTTGAAGAGTAATTCATCCATTATTTATATATACCTAAAACGATTCTATTAATTGAACTAGCCGTTTATCCTTGGGGCGTTCAACCGATAGAGATTCTGTCATTTATGACATTTCCGGTGCATGGGTTGTCTCATAATTGTTTGCCTCTCCTAGGTGCTTTTTATTACACGTGTTGGCATTTAATGGTGCAAGTGGGTTTTAGCGCGGTTTTCCTAGGAAATGAACCGTTTGTGATACTGAGTACTTAGTTCTATCAAGATGAATTTTCTATCTTAGTACATGATAGTAGCTCAGTATATGTACCTACTCAGGATAATCACTCAACATGTATGTCAACTCAGTATGAGGTGATTTTTCTATATTTCAAGTTCAGTAAGTAGGAGTTATTTTACTCAGCATGGCATTTGCGCAGCATTCAAATTTTCACTTAACATGGAAATCACTCAATATTCATTAGAGAATTATTGAAGGGGATTAGACATACCGATAGCTTCCCTTAGTATGTTGAATTGTTCACGTGCCAAGGGCTTGGTGAAGATATCTGCAAGCTGTTCATTTGTTGGCACATAGGTCAGCTTGATCTCATCTTTTAGTACGTGGTCTCTAATGAAGTGATGCCTTATGCTGACATGCTTCATCCTGCTATGTTGGATTGGATTTTTGGACAGATCAATGGCACTCTTGCTGTCACATTTGATCTCTATTGTTTCAGTCTTTACTCTATAATCCTCAAGCTGTTGCTTTATCCATAGAACTTGAGCAACACAGCTTCCAGCAGCCACGTACTCAGCTTCAGTTGTAGACAGGGCTACGGATGATTGCTTCTTGCTGAACCAAGATACTAGACAGCTTCCAAGGAAGTGACATCCTCCCGAAGTGCTTTTACGTTCTAGCTTATCTCGTCCATAGTCAGCATCAGTATATCCTATGAGTGTGAAGTCATTTGAAGTTGGATACCATAGACCTGCATCAATTGAGCTCTGCAAATATCTAAAGATTCTTTTTTACAGCCGTTAGATGAGATTCTCTGGGGTCAGCTTGATATCTCGCACAATAACATACTGAGTACTGTATATCAGGTCTACTAGCCGTGAGATAAAGTAGGGAACCTATCATACCTCGATAGAGTTTACTATCTATTGACTTACTTTTCTCATCCTTGCATAGGACAGTATCAGTACCCATAGGGGTTGATATGGGTTTGCAATCTACCATGCTGAATTTCTTTAACATTTTCTTGGTGTACTTGGACTGACTTATGAAGATGCCATTCTTACCTTGCTTGATTTGGAGTCCAAGGAAGAAGTTGAGTTCCCCCATCATGGACATCTCGAACTCAGTTTGCATCTGTTTGCTAAATTCTTTGCACAAAGATTCGTCAGTAGCACCAAATATTATATCATCTACATATATTTGTGCAAGCAGGGTGTGTTTTCCCTTTTTCTTAATGAACAAGGTTGTGTCAACTTTTCCCCTGACATAGTTCCTGGTCAGCAGGAAGTTGGTTAACCTTTCATACCAAGCTCTTGGAGCTTGTTTTAGGCCGTACAGGGCCTTTTTAAGTTTATAAACGTGGTTTGGAAATTTTGGATCTTCAAACCCAGGAGGTTGATTAACATATACCTCTTCGTTTATGAAACCATTAAGAAATGCACTTTTGACATCCATTTGGTATAACTTAAAGTTCATGAAACTGGCATAGGCACACAATATACGTATTGCTTCTAACCTAGCAACAGGTGCAAATGTTTCCCCATAGTCAATTCCCTCTTGCTGACTATAGCCTTGGGCTACAAGTCGAGCTTTGTTCCTTATCACATTTCCATGCTCATCTAGTTTGTTTCTAAAAACCCACTTAGTTCCTATAGGTTTTTGATCCCTAGGTCTAGGCACTAAATCCCATACCTCATTTCTGGTGAATTGGTCGAGCTCTTCTTGCATAGCATTTATCCAATATTCATCGTGCTCAGCATTAGCAAAATTCTTTGGCTCATGTACTGAGACGAATGCGACATTGCTGAGGTATTTCCTTAGCTGATCTCTGGTCATCAACTTGTTGTCAGCAACATCAATAATGGACTTTTCTGAATGTCCTCTTGGGATTTTTATTTCTTTGGGCAATGTTGAGTCACTTGGAACAGGTGTTTCTGCAATCTCTACAGGAATAGATTGGTCAGTAAATGTTATTTCAACTTCTTGCTTACCTTTGGTCAGCCCTTGTATTGATGATTCAGAGGCTCCATTTTGATCAGCGGAAGCTGAGCTTGGTTCATCTTCAGTGAGCTGAGTTGTCTTTCCTGCAGGATCAGCTTCATCGAACTCAACATGGACAGACTCTTCTACAACCTGAGTTCGTTTATTATAGACTCTATATGCTTTGCTGTTAGTTGAGTACCCTAAGAAGATTGCTTCATCAGCTTTAGCATCAAATTTTACAAGATTGTCCTTTGTATTGAGTATAAAACATTTACAACCAAAGGCACGAAAGTAACCAATGTTGGGCTTTCGTCCTTTCCAAAGTTCATATAGGGTTTTCTTAAGTATAGGTCTTACTAGAGCCCTATTCAGTATATAGCATGCTGTGTGGACAGCTTCACCCCAGAAGTACTTTGGAAGCCTATTTTCACTCAGCATGGTTCTAGCAATTTCGACAATTGTTCTGTTCTTCCTTTCAACAACCCCATTCTGTTGAGGTGTTTGATGCTCGTAAAATATATAGCAGTTGACAGGACAAGTGTATCCTATCGCAGCAAGTAATATAGTGCTAAGCACAGGATCGAACCACAAGGACTATTTATCACAACTAGTCGGCCCAAAGTGGGAACACAATTGTTCGGAAGGGTAAATATGGAGTAGAGTGATTAAAGAGGCTAATTTCTAAAATGAAAGATAAAAACGTTTGACAGGGAAGAATTCGAATTAATTGATGAGACAATCTAAGATGGGGATTCCCTTAATTGGATCCCATGTATGATTTACTGGGATTTAGTTTCATATCATAATGATAATTGACGGTAACCACCTAATTAACCATGTGGAGATTGTCAGTCTCCTGTAGTCTATTCACATGCATTTGGTTGACGGATTGATTAGGCATATAACCTAGGGCATGCAAAGCATTAGGGTCTGTGGTGATTAAGGCTAAAGCCGTAGCCCAACCACTAGCCCGCACTCCTAGTGGTCTCTAGCGAGGTCAGATTATGCTAATTCGGATTAGGTAATTCCTTGGTCAAGTATCTACCTATCTGCAATCCTAAATTTGTCAGACTCAAGGCATTAGGTTCTGCTATGTCAGGCTAGTTGATCATCATCGAATCTCATTCTAGCAATCATCCTATCTCTGACAAATCTAGACATTAAGCTCACATAATCTAATCAATTGGAAACAATCCAGTAAACGAAATCCCTAATCATACATGGTTACGCAATCAATTTATCCCCATCCCAGATTGGATGGGGATTAGTTCATAGTTAAATTAAACAAGCAACTATAACACGCATTATAAGCCTGAATCATCATTAATTCAAATAAGCAAAAAGCAAGAGACAGAGTAAGGAATTAGGAATGTAAAACCCGATTTCGTCTGATTCTGATTACACAATGGAGAGAACTCCCCTCGCCAATCTTCAATAAAACAGCAATTACAATGGTAGAAAACCCTAAAATCTACTAAAAAGAAGAAGGAAGGAGGAGGAAGAGATCAATAAAGCAGAAAAAGAAAAAGGTAACCCTCACAAAGGAGGCACATTGTTCTATTTATAGTGCTAGGTGTGTCAGGGGTATTTTGGACATTTATTTTGGCCAGAATTCGCGCATTGAAGGTGAGAAAACGCTGGGAAATTGCTTCTCAGCATCTCGTCTCGTCGAGACAAGAGGTGTCTCGGCGAGACAATGGGTGTCTCGTCGAGACACCACGTGATGGTTCCTTTTGGGAACCATCGGGCCGCCTCGTCTCGGCGAGACAGGCTGTGTCTCGGCGAGACGAGGGCCTGTCTCGACGAGACAGACACTGTCTCGGCGAGACAGGTGTTGAGAAGTCCGCAAACCCCTCCTGGACGCATCTGTTTCGGTCCCTGCTTCCAGTATTTGTTCTGGTGGTCCTTGAACTGTCCGGAAATGCTCAAAACGTCCTAAAAACACCTGAGAATACAGAAAATGCCATAAATAACGGAAATGATTCCTTTTAACTAATAAATAGCAAAATGATACTGAAATTGAATGGAAATAAAGCAAAAACGAACTAAAACAATCCTAAAAACCCTATATAAATGGGAGCTATCAACCCCCCCACACTTGAATCTTGCTTGTCCGTAAGCAAGAAAGAATCAAAGGCAACGAAAACTCAACAAATAGCTCTCGTACACAGACAAAGATCCACTGCACTTTTATCATCTATACTGTCTCAGACTACTCAAGTTACAATTAAAAACAAAGTGAACCTCAGATAAATCTCCAAAACTGATTAATTAGTTTTATCAACCAACACTTTGCGAAAACGAAAAGGCGAGGACTATGATTGCTAGCTCACAGGTGGTCGCTCTTGCACTCAAGTGTTTGGGTGAAATATGAATTTGGCAAACGCTCTACAGTCTATTGCACAAAATGGTCACGTTGGAATTGCATCATCCATCCAGTCGAAATTACGTATCAGAATCAAACAAGATTATAGGTCTTCAACGGGTTGTAACATAGGCTAAGGTTTGGGGGTAGGAAAAAGAGAATTTAGGCAAAAAGTTAACGACTCAACTAGCTGGAATATTTTTTGCAAAAATTGGCACTTTTCCCACTATATGCGAGATAGAAGCTCAAGGTTGATTTATTTCAGTTTGGGAAGTAATTAAAGAATGCCTTTTATCATTTCCTCTATAATTTATTCGGTTCAATTTTGAACCATATATATTTCTTTTCTTTTCTTTTGAGATAGAGGGGACAAAGGGTCAATTTGAATTGGTTACTTCTTCTATTTAGAATTACAACCTTTCAATGGTAGCTAATGGAAATTTGAAGGATGTGTGCCTAAGTATTTTCTAACCGAAATTGAGTCAATTCACTTGGGTGAGAAAGGGTATTTAGGAAGGCTAAGGGCTTGTAACAAGGTTGATCAAAGAAAAGGGGTAAATAAGGCTCAAAGGGGCTTATCTAGTGGAGTTGGTAAGGGATTTTGGCTTATCAAAGAATAGGCTAAGTTCACAAAGGGCTAAACCTAGATTGCCTAATCATTTCAAGTTCGATTATAACACAATATTCAACCAGTATTGGATGCAATTCCTATGAGCATAATGACAATAACTGTAATCCCACACCTAAGAGATCGATTGTTCCTAAAAATGAGTCTAAAATATTGACCTTTAGGCTCTAGCTCACAATTTAGGGGTTATTTGCAATAATCCTAGCCTCACCTAACGAAACGTTCCATGTCAATCTTAGTTAAATAACACTCTTTGGAGACTCAAATGTTGTTCACAAGTTTTTGCATGCATCGATTTCAACTGAGCTTTCAGACTTTCAAAGCACAATTTCAACTGTAATGTCAGGATTGCTAGATGCATCAAAAATCAACTGCCCAAGATTCTTTTTATTTCTAACTACTGAAAGCGAAAAATTGAAAGCAAAAGCTAAACATGCCACAAAACACAAATACAAATAGTGGCATAAAACATGCAATTGGTACATGTACAAAATGTCCTATCCTATTGCCTCCTCCCCCACACTAAATCATGCATTTAATTCCAAAAGATGCATATTTATGAAATTGAACAGTAAGTGAAAGAAAAAAGATAGGATAGGAAAAACTCCCTCAGGGGGGCCTCTATGTAACGCAGTGTTTCCACTACGCCCAAGTTATCTTCATAAATTTTCAGACGTTGCCTGTTGACCTTGAAAGGGGCATTGTGGCCGTCTGTGATCTCGACTGCTCCGGAGGAGAATAACTGGGTGACCTCAAACGGTCCATACCACCTCGACTTCAGCTTACCAGGGAATAATCGCTGCCTGGAGTTGTACAGTAAAACCTTATCCCCTACCTCAAAGTGGCGTTTGATTATTCTCTTGTCATGCCATCTTTTCGTCCTCTCCTTGTAGATCCGTGAATTCTCATAGGCACTGAGCCTGAACTCTTCCAGGGCATCAAGCTGCAATAACCGTTTCTCACCTGCAACTCGTGTATCAAAGTTTAGAAAACGGGTAGCCCAGTAGGCTTTATGTTCGAGTTCTACAGGGAGATGACATGCCTTACCGTAAACTAGCCTGAATGGGGACATGCCAATTGGTGTTTTGAACGCTGTCCTATATGTCCACAAGGCATCATCTAATTTGAGTGACCAATTATGCCTAGAGGAATTTACTGTTTTTTCAAGAATGGTTTTGATCTCTCTATTTGACACTTCAACTTGACCACTGGTCTGGGGATGATACGGGGTAGCCACTTTATGAGTGACCCCGTATTTATGCAGGACCTGTTTAAAAGCTTGGTTACAAAAATGAGACCCGCTGTTAGACGAGGTGCCGCGGCCTAATCTCCCGGGCGGACCGGGGGGTGGACAACCTTATGGCGACGTAAGCGGTGATTGGCGCCGAAAGCAACCAATCGTGGAATCAAGCTGCTCGGCAGGACCGGAGCTCGGAGATATGGAAGAGTCGCCACCCACGAATGGGAAAATGAACACCGATCCCTTGCGGGAGACCGGTGTGGGTTCGGGAAACTTAGGTACGAGCCGAGAAGGCTAGCTCCTTTCCGGAGAAAGGCTACTAGGCACCCCGACATCGCCCGGTTATGAACCACCGGCCTCCTACTCAGTATGTTAGGCGATAACGGACTAATCGTATACTTCTTTAAGTTTAAAATTCGTTTGAAACCCTTTTTTTTTCTCTTTTTGGAAATCATTTTGAGCATATGATATTGAAAAGCCACATCAGTAAAGAATCACCCATTTATGTTTATACATACACAGAGAGGGGGAAGAAAGAAGTAATTTATTTACAACCGTTTTTAAATGTTATGTTGTGTGTCTATTCTACATTAACTTATTTCCCCAAAACGATGTTTATTACATGGTTCGCACCTTAATCGCCGTTGGAACGATTTAGGTGCGTTTTAAAACCCCGTTCGATGAAGCTTACTCGAATCGCCGTTGGAACGACTCGAGTAATTGAAAACGTTAAAGTAAAGGCCTTTTAATAAGAAAACATGGTTAAACATACAAGTCAATTTTATTTTGTACAAATTCTTTAAGAAAATGGTTCAAAACTCTATTATTAACAAAGAAAACAATTTTGATTACAATGTTCGCTTAATCCGTCGTTGGAACGGACTAAGGTTTTAAAACGTGGTGTTTTGAAGACGATTTGAAATATCAACAAAAATGACTCTATTTATCTACATTAGAAATCTAAGAAAGCTCATTAGCTTAAATAATTTAATTGAAAACTCTCTTTTTGTGATTTATTTCCCCCACTTATTTAATGGACTCTCTAACTATTATAATTATATTAACAACCCATTTAAACCACCACCCATATTCAAACAAAGCCCACTTGAAATATGGACATAAGATTAGGCCCAAAAGAATAAAGAAAGTAATTTATGCATACATATATACATTTAAAATCAAAAATAGAATATGAGAATAAAAGCTAATACAAAATGAACTATATGTATATAAAAATAACGAGTACAATATATATATATACTTTAAAAATAGGAAAATAGGAAACAAATCCTATAATTAATGAAATAATTCTTAACCAAAAATAGTTTTATTCAATAATCACCAAAATAACCCAAATGTTTCAAAACTATACATATACATAACTAATATAGTTTTAAATACCACAAATACCATATGCTAATACATATTAATTATTTCCCCCAAAATACTAAATAACTAATATTTAAAACATAATCCAAATTAATAACAAGAATACATATATATACTTATATTTATATAGTGAAATGGGATAAATAATAATATACACATATCCTAAAATAATTATAGATGCTAAAATTCTAAAATAATTTGAAAAGAATATATTACATAATTATATATATATATACTAAGGATTGAAAGTCTAAAAGTTAAGAAAAAGGGACCGAAATGACATTTTTTACATTTTGGCAGATTTACCGACGGAAAATCCGTCGGTAAACAGCCTTTAGTGACAGAATTGGAAAATTACAGCAGCACTCCAATATTTTCCAGATTTGTTCAAAAGCCTTAAATTAAATCTAATTCAATCGTTTTGGACTTCCGAACTACCGAAAATGGATCATAGTCGAAAACGGAAGTTCCTAAAACGATGTTTTTATTTTAAAACATTATTTGGAAATTTCTTTTAAATTAAAAAAACTTATAATTACAACGTTTTCGACACCCGAACTACCTTTTTATCGGATCACGGTTCGTATTGGGATGTCAAAACGAGGTTTTTATTTTAAAACAAAACCGAATTTTATTTAACACGAAACGAAAATTAAATAAATATGCTAACTAAATAAAACGTGACAAAATAAATAAATGACTAAAGGAATAAAAACTATAGCATAAAAAATAAATAGAAGGAGAGAAATAAATTAAATAAAATAAAGAGTCTAGTCCTCGGATAATACCTTTGATTCGGTATCTGACAGTCGAAGCCGATTGATTCCACGAACCGCGAGCTCCCGATTTTAATAAAAATTTAGTAAAAATTGAACTTAGGAAATTTGGAATTTTTGAGAAAAAAAAATATTTTTCTCAAAAAAATCCACTCTCTCTCTCTCTAAAAATGTTTAGAGTGAGAAAGTTTTCCCCCAAAAAGCCTCCTTCTTTTCCTCTTTTTCTCCTTCTTCTTTTTTGCCTTGGGATCCGTGCCCTTATATAGGGAAACGAATCCCGGAACAATGGGCGACGCCCAAAAAGGCGTCGCCCATTGTGGTTGGGCGGTCGCCCAACCTAGTGTTGGGCTACCGCCCAACCTTGTTAGGCGAGCGCCCAACGCGAGGTTGGGCGTCCGCCCGATGCGTTGGGCGTTCGCCCGACGCGGTTGGGTGCCCGCCCGGCGACCCTCGGGGCGTGCCCCGCGCCGTCGGACGCGTGCACACCGTGGCTGCCGAGCACACGTTCTGCGCAGCTAGACGCTCGCACGTCGCGACCGCCGAACGCGCGCTCCGCGCTGCCAGGCACGTGTGCTCAACGGCCCACGAGGGTGCGCACCGCCAGCGGTCCCAGGCATTGCTCGGGCGTCGAGAGTGTGCCACTCGCGGTGCGTCCGACGGATGCTGCGCGCACGTCTCGAGCCGTCAAGCGGGCGTTCGACCATCGTCGTCCGCGTGCGGGATGCCGTTGTGTGCCCGCGCCGTGCCGTTAATTTTCCTCAGCTTATTATTCTCTATATATTTTTCAAAACTTCCGGAATCAATCGCTTCGACCGTCTTGTTTCAGGTTTTCGTCACAGGTCCTCCGACTCGGTGTCTACAGTTGCCCCTACTTTTCTATTTTGACAGTGATGTGTGTGGTTCGAAAACGTTTTTGCTAACGTAACACATGCAATGTAAAACATATAAAAGTAAAAGACACGTAACGAGTAGGAGGAAACATACCTGACCTTTGCGCTGCGCGCTCCGGCGTTGCTCTCTGACTGCATCAGACTCTGCTTCGGGCTGCACCCTAGTTCACGACCTCGGGGATAATGGCTAAATAGCTACCCTAGTTTACGACCGCGGGGATAATGGCTAAACCTCTACCCTATTTCAAGATTGCGGGGATAATGGCTAAATAGCTACCCTGATTTACGACTGCTGGGATAATGGCTAAACAGCTATCCTATTTCAAGATCGCGGGGATAATGGCTAAAAAGCTACCCTATTTCAAGATCGCGGGGATGATGGCTAAACAGCTACCCTGGTTTACGACTGCGGGGATGATGGCTAAACAGCTACCCTGGTTTCAAGGTTGCGGGGATAATGGCTAAACAGCTACCCTATTTCAAGATCACGGGGATAATGGCTAAACAGCTACCCTATTTCAAGATTACGGGGATAATGGCTAAACAGCTACCCTATTTCAAGATTGCGGGGATAATGGCTAAACAGCTATCCTATTTCAAGATCACGGGGATAATGGCTAAATAGCTACCCTATTTCAAGATCACGGGGATGATGGCTAAACAGCTACCCTGGTTTACGACTGCGGGGATGATGGCTAAACAGCTACCCTATTTCAAGATCGCGGGGATAATGGCTAAACAGCTACCCTATTTCAAGATTACGGGGATAATGGCTAAACAGCTACCCTATTTCAAAATTGCGGTGAAGATGGCTCAAAAGCAATTTCGGTCCACGACCGAGAGTCAAATGGCTACCAAGCAACTTCGGCCTGCGACCGAAAGTCAAATGGCTAACAAGCAACTTCGGCTGCGACCGAGAGTCAAATGGCTCCAAAGCAACTCCGGTCTGCGACCGAGAGTCAAATGGCTCGAAAGCAACTCCGGTCTGCGACCGAGAGTCAAATGGCTCAAAAGCAACTCGGGTCTGCGACCGAGAGTCAAATGGTTCAAAAGCAACTCCGGTCTGCGACCGAGAGTCAAATGGCTCAAAAGCAACTCCGGTCTGCGACCGAGAGTCAAATGGCTCAAAAGCAACTCCGGTCTGCGACCGAGAGTCAAATGGCTCAAAAGCAACTCCGGTCTGCGACCGAGAGTCAAATGGCTCAAAAGCGGGTTCTGTTTCTGGATTTTCTTACCACACGGTTGTCTGTATTTTCTCACTAGAGCTATCATCTCGACGATTCGATGGGCACACGTCTGAGTCCGAAATGAAATAGACTACTAATTGTTTTTCTATTGACTGTCGTCTGTATTTTGACTGGTGTCACTGTTCTGTAAAAATTAGCTGTTGTCTAGAATTGTTGTTTGGACAATGTTAGTCGCTGTCTGGGAGAAATGCAGGCTGAAACGGACTGCAAATCGGAGGTCTGTGCACCTGGTAATTAATTATTTACTTTTTACCTTTATGTCAAATCGTACTTTTTTCCTATTTACGGGAATGCCATTCCCTTTTCCTATATAAGGTGGTGGGGTTTCATTTCAACCCCACACCTTCTCTCTCCTCTTTCTCTCACTAGACTTCAATTTGGATTATTCTCGGGATGGATTTAGACGAATGGGATGGCACCAGAGGCATGGACGAGGTTTATGTGAACCTGGATAGAGTGGATACCTTCCACGACCCTACGACACATTTGAGCAGGACACGCTGCAACGAGGTAAGTGGTTTCTCACTTTTATTTGATTTGAACTCTAGGCTTTAGCATTCCTATACGAACATGATTTGCATGCTAACTCTTAGACTGCCTTAGAGGACTTTAGCTAGAAAACGTGAATTCCTTTATTTACACGTAACACTTGTTTGTTTTTGTAAGAATGCGCGCTATATGCATGTGAATAGTACACTACGAATTTATGCATGTTAACAGTAAAAACAACGTGCATAGTAAAAACGTGAATAGTGCACGTGAATAGTGACAACGTGAATAGTAAAAACTTAGCTAATGCACGTGAATAGTAGAACGTGAATAGTGACAACGTCAATAGTAAAAACTTAGCTAATGCACGTGCATAGTAGAACGTGAATAGTGCACGCGAATAGTGACAACGTGAATAGTAAAAACTTAGCTAATGCACGTGAATAGTAGAACGTGAATAGTGCACATGAATAGTGACAACGTGAATAGTAAAAACTTAGCTAATGCACGTGAATAGTAGAACGTGAATAGTGCACGTGAATAGTAAAAACTTAGCTAATGCACGTGAATAGTGAAAACGTGAATAGTGCACGTGAATAGTAAAAACTTAGCTAATGCACGTGAATAGTGAAAACGACGTGAATAGTAAAAACGTGAATAGTAAAAACTTAGCTAATGCACGTGAATAGTGAAAACGACGTGAATAGTGCACGTGAATAGTAAAAACGTGAACAGTGCACGTGAATAGTGATACGTGAATAGTAAAAACTTAGCTAACGCACGTGAATAGTGAAAACGACGTGAATAGTGCACGTGAATAGTAAAAACGTGAACAGTGCACGTGAATAGTAGACCGTGAATAGTAAAACCTAATCTACGCTCCTCGTTACCGCAGACGAGGGTGGATTAAAGAATTGCCTAAACCTTACGTGAATGACCCTACCGGAGAGATTTTTACCGAAAATTGGTCCTAACTGACCGGATGTCTCTAGGTTAGATAATGGAAGAATATCTAGTCTTAACGCGTTCTTTTCAATTGCCGGCTTTAGGAGTTGTATTTAAATTTTCTTGTCTTGTTCCTTTTTAGTTCATTGAGATTTCGGGGACCACCGCCGAGGTTCTCTCATGGTATGATAGGCTAGGTGCCGCGGCGAGAGCCCGCGTGCGCGAGTTGGGCTTCGAGCCCTTTATTGCAGTGCTGCCCCGTACCAACGGGGTGTGTGATCCTTTTGGCCTACGGGCCTTATACGAGCGGTGGGTTGACTCGACCCACACCTTCCACCTTTCCTTTGGGGAGATGACCATCTCGCCTCGAGATTTTTCGCTGTTGACAGGATTGCGAGGGAGCAACACTCCCGTCCCTTTCCACTTTGGTATGATGCGACCACGGGTCGACCCTGCTAGGCTTGCCGCCTTGATTGGACCGGGAGTTCGTCTATGCGCCAAGTCTACTCCGGCGAAGTTTGTCTCTACCGCGAGCCTCTTGAGTAGACGTGATTTCTGCGAGACTGACGCTACCGACCTGCCGGTTTGTAGTTTCTTAGTATATGCTCTGAGTGAGACGATTTTTCGCACGAAGGGCGGGAAGGTACACGCAGGTCTCATTTAGGCACTTAGCGATCTGGATGCAGCGGCTTCTTATGATTGGGCAGGGGCAGGATTAGCCTTTCTTTACAAATTCTTGGATCTGACTTGCCGGAAGCGCAAGGACTTCGGCGGTTATACCTTTGCCCTGTTGGTACGTGGCGCCTTCTTGACTTATCCGTCTTATCTTTTTCGCATTTTTCACACTCCTAGTCCTTGTTTTTACCGCAGGTGTGGGCATACGAGAGACACATCCTTCCTAGCCGGTCTCGACCTCGACCGAGAGTGCCGAGGCCGCCATTTATGACTCGATGGAGGGACTTCGACTTGAGCGCTGAGAGGAGTCGGACAGTGTCGCGGCTTCTGGATTGGACCGACTCGCTGACCCTGGGACAGGTAGATTTTGCCTAATCAAGCTAGATTTTTGTTTGAGTCCCTCTGACTTTCTCCTTGTGCATTTTTCTTTAGATTAAGTTCAGGTGGGATGATCTTGACTTCGGCCCTGATTATGCATACGCATCGATAATCCAGGAGCAGCAGTGCGTGCTCACCGGCCCTTGTGTGTGGGCGTGGTATTTGGGAGATCGAGGCATCACCGGAGTGAGTGATGTTCACTGGACGCCGGGGGAGATTCCCGTTTCCATGTTTGCTGTACGGACTCTGCCCTTATCGACTATCCGTCGAGATCTGACCCGCCATTTTGTCGGTAGAGTGGTCTGGATTCATGCCGGGGGCCGCGAGCCTTATTTGTCTACTTTACTGAGCGCGAGGGATGCCCCGGCGGCAGCGATGGAGGTAGATCCAGTGGCGGACGTGTTTTCGAGAGAGGCGGTCGAGGCCGTCTTTGGTCAGGTGGAGGTTCCGGTAAGTGATTCCGCCCTCTTTTCATTTTATTCATGATATGCTCGGAGGTTTTATTGTGTGTTTTTTTTTTTTTTTTTTTTTGCAGGAGGGATCTTGGAGGAGTGCCCACTTATCTGATTTTTTCGATGGCACTCAGACTCAGACACCAGCGCGCGAGCAGCCCTACTTCGTCGGCGAGTCCTCCAGCGCAGCCCGACCGGAGAGATCGTCCATAGGCGTGCCTATACCAGGCTACGGGAGGGATTATGCTACGATCCGCTATGACGAGTCTGGGACACCTTATGCGGGATTCGAGGCGGCCCCTCCTATCTTCTCTTCGAGGATCCCGTTTGATCCCTCGGACGCTTCACTGACCACTAGGGAGACCTGTACAGACTACGTGGATCTATCCGGCTTCCTACGAGATTGCCTCAGCTTGCGCTGCACCGACCACCTGGTATGTATCATCATTGTACTTTAGTGTAGTGAAATGTATGCATGTATGTATGATTTATGTTTTTGCCTATGCTGCCTCTTATCTTTTTTTTTTTTTTTTTTTTTTTTTTTTTTTTGTAGAGTGATCTTCATGCCCATGAGCGAAGACAGAGTGAGCTAGTGCGGGAAGCTGATGCCCGAGTTGGTCGTGTGTATCAAGAGAGGAACGACCACTGGTCGGGGGTGATGCGACGGGAGACTGAGGGTCGCCTTGCCGTCGAGGAGAGGGCGCGTGATGAGTCGATCAGACGCCTTGCTGCAGAGGAGAGAGCACGAGCTGCTGATGAGAGAGCACGGGTTTCTGATGAGAGAGCGCGTGCTGCCGAGGAGACACTATCTGCGGAGCGGGCATCTCACCTGAGAGATTTTGAGAACTATTGGGACTTCCCTCCGTATTAGGCTCGTAGCTTTCATTGTTGCTTTGTAGCTTTTATTAGGGTTTCTCCGGTGTATAGCTGATGTATAGGGAGTGGGGTGGATAGTAGGTAGGCTTTTTGTGAAAAGTAGGATAGGAAATGTATAACTCGTGATTCATATTACCATGCATTCAGTAGATTATGATGATTCCAATCATTCTCGTCAAATATATTCATGCCTTTATTTATTTACAAACAACAGAAATACTTAGTCTCTTATACATTGTTTTTGTAATTGCTCAAGTTATAACTATTGTTACCAGGACCCGCCTTTCGGTTTTCGGATCCCGGCGATTTTTCTCCTCTCCTTTTACTATCCCGGAATTTTTAAGTGAGTGCCCTTTCGGGTTTTCACCCACTGGGATTTCCCTTATTGTTGCATAGGTCGCCCTTTGCGGGTTTTCAACCTATCGGGAATTTTTCTTTATTTTTTTTTTACGAAAAGTATTTCTTAAGCCTATCCAGATTGGTAGGTTCGGAGAACTCCATACCGTCCATTGTGGTTAACTTCACCGCTCCTTTGCTTAGTATTTTCTTTACGACGAATGGTCCTTCCCAGTTAGGCCTGAACTTCCCCCTCGGGTCGGTGTGCGTCACACGGATCTGTTTCAGCACCAAATCTCCTTCTTTGATAGGGCTGGTCTTGACTTTTTTATTGAAAGCCCGAGCCATCCTTCTTTGATATAACTGTACATGGTAAAGGGCTTCCATCCTTTTTTCATCAACTAAAGCCAACTGCTCACATCGCCTCTTCACCCATTCTGTTTCGGGAATTTCTGCTTCTACTGCGATTCTCAACGATCGCTTTTCGATCTCAATCGGCAAAACTGCTTCTGTGCCATACACAAAAGAGAATGGTGTTGCCCCAGTCGAGGTTCTGACTGTCGTGCGATAAGCCCACAACGCGAGTGGGAGGTGCTCATGCCAGTTCCGATGTGATTCTACCGTCTTTACGAGGATCCTTTTAAGGTTCTTATTAGCTGCTTCTACTGCCCCATTAGCCTGTGGACGGTACGGAGAAGACCTGTGATGTTCAATGCCATATTCTCGGAAAAGATTCCTTACTTCCCCCTGAAACTGGACTCCGGTTATCCGTGATCATGTGATGAGGCACTCCGAACCTGGTGATCAAGTGTTTTTCAATGAACTTTCTCATCTGCTTGGATCCCAGTTTGCTAAACGACTCTGCTTCTACCCACTTGGTGAAATAATCGATGGCGACTGCAATAAACTTATGTCCATTTGAAGCATTAGGCCTTACTTCACCGATGATGTCAATGCCCCAGGCAGCGAATGGCCAAATAGGTGCTAGCACATGTAGTTCCATGGCCGGAAGATGACTGCAATCGCCGTGGATTTGGCAATCGTGACATTTCTTCGCATACTCGTTACAATCTTTTTCCATGGTGAGCCAATAGAAGCCTTGTCTGATAATTTTCTTAGCTAGTACTGCTCCTCCCATATGGGCTCCATAAATTCCCGAATGTACTGATTCCATCGCCTCGCGGGCTTCCCCCGCATCCAAGCATCTTAGTTGTAATCCGTCAATGTGCCTTTTGTAAAGCGAGTCGTTATCGATGACGAACTGACGAGCTAGCCTTCTAATCACAGCTTGATCCCTAGGTTCTGACTCTGCCGGATATGTTCCATCTTTCATGAAGTTCATGATATCGAAATACCACGGTTTTTCATCTGCCCTTAACAGCATTACGTCTTCGTAGCACGGTTTGTGAGATCTTCTCAATACCAATGGTTTCGAAGCAAGGTTCCGGGGGTTGTCCCAAACTGACATCAAAGTGGCCAAGGCATCCGCGGCCTGATTCTGAGCTCGAGGAATGTGATAGAAGCGACATTCTTGGAATCTCAATGCCAACCCTTCTAGCTGATCTAGATACGGATGTAGCCTTTCTTCTCTCACTTCCCAGTTTCCTTGTGCCTGTTCGATGATCAACTTGGAGTCACCCCAAATTTTGACATATGACGCTCCCAGTGCTGCTAATGACTCCAAACCATAAATGCATGCTTCGTATTCGGCCATATTGTTGGTAAGGGGGAAGGATAACTTCTTCGCCATCGGGATTCTTTCTCCTTCTGGTGAGATAAGTAGTACTCCTACTCCGGCTCCACTCGAATTAACTGCTCCGTCAAAGAACATTTTCCATGGTATGACTTCGATTGCGTTCAAATGTTCATCGGGGAAATCATAGCTTACTTCTTCCTCTTCTGCATTCAGGGGTTGGTTAGCCAGAAACTCTGCCACGGCCCTTCCTTTGATAACCTTCTTCGTCACATATTCAATGTCAAACTCGGACAAAAGCAACAACCATCTGGCTAACTTTCCCGTCAAGGATGGAGTTCGGTATAGATACTTTACGGGGTCCATCCGAGAAATAATGATCACTTTATACGATTGGAAATAGTGCCGCAGTTTCTTCGTCAACCACACCACTGCCACACATGTCTTTTCGATCATGTTGTATTTGAGCTCATACTCTAGGAACTTCTTACTCAAATAATACACCGCGTGTTCCACACCGGTGTCTCCCTCTTGAGCTAACATCGCTCCGATAGATCGCTCCTCAATTGCTACATAGAGGAGAAGTGGCTTTCCCAGTTTAGGCGGTCTCAACACTGGCGGATTAGACAAGTAACTTCGGACACTCTCCAACGCCTGCTGACACTTATCATTCCAAACGACGGGTTGTTCTTTCCTTAACAACTTAAAGATTGGCTCGCAGATTGTGGTGAGTCTTGCTATGAACCGACTGATATACTGAACTTGCCCCAGAAACCCCCTCACTTCCTTCTCATTTCTCGGCGCCGGCATTTCCTTTATAGCCTTCACTTTATCGGGATCCACCTCAATTCCCTTATTTCCGATTATATAGCCTAAGATTTTCCCCGACGACACGCCGAAAAAGCACTTCTTCGGGTTTAACCTTAGCTTGAATTCTGCAATTCGGGCCAAAAACTTCTCGAGGGCGGCAAAATGCCCTTCTCTTGTCTCTGATTTGACCATCATGTCATCCACGTAGACTTCTACCTCCTTGTGTATCATGTCATGGAACAGGGCTGTGGCCATTCGCTGGTAGGTTGCCCCGGCATTTTTCAAACCAAACGGCATCACTCTGTAACAGTATGTTCCCCACTCTGTTGTGAACGACGTTTTCGCTTTGTGCTTTTCGGCCATCTGAACTTGCATGTAGCCCATGAAACCATCCACATTTGTGTGTAAGACGCTTGATGCTGCACTATCGATCAATACATCGATATGAGGCAAGGCAAACTCATCCTTGGGGCATGCCTTGTTAAGATCTCTGTAATCCACGCACATCCTCACTTTGCCATCCTTTTTCGCGATGGGCACTACATTTGCGACCCAAGGGGGATAGTCGATCACTTCAATGAATCCTGCTTCTAACTGCTTCTTCACCTCCTCTCTGATCTTATCTGCCCATTCGGGTCTCATACGTCGGAGCTTCTGCTTTACGGGCCTCGCCTCGGGATATGTTGGAATACGGTGAGTTACGATTGATTGATCGATTCCAGGCATGTCTTCGTATGTCCAAGCGAATACAATTTCGTATTTTTTAATTATTCTCTCAAATTCTTTTCTCTCTTCAATAGTTAATTCTTGAGCAATTTGTATAAGTTTAGGATTTTCATCCGTACCAAGATTGAAAGTTGACATTTCTATTGTATTGATTTCAAATGTAGGCATGTTATATGAATAAGAATGCATGGAATGATCATGATCAACATCAAGCAAGTAAGAAAAATCAGAATTCATTTCATTGATAGCGTGGGTGATTACATTATCAGACTCAAACAAAGTAGTAATACAATTTTCATCCTCAATATCTTCGGACTTCTCATATACTCTCGAGGTACTAGGCTCAATTTCAGCTCCTGTAGCCGCTTCAATGGTAATGACCTGCTCCTCGGCATTTGAATCCAGCATCATGATCTCCTCGACAAAGCAGCTTGCCTTTCCTTTGCCCCAGTCGGCGACATCATTGAAGATTTCAAACCCTGGCAGAATCTTTCCTTCCGTGCTAGTCCACGACTCGGACGTTCCCGAATATGGCCTTCCATGCCCCTCGCTTACAAAATGCTTCCTCAAGCCTATTTTTCCTTCTGCACTCATGTTGGATGGACTCCCCTGCTCATATCCCAAACCCCTCCGGGTTTTCTGACTCTTAAAATCCAGAAACTCCGACAACCCTTGATGGTGTGCTCCTAAGCCCATTCCCGGGATGAAACCTCCTTTCATCATCTTCACCACATCGGTGGTCATGCTCGACTCGTAAATCCCAGAGACTTGGAATCCGGAGAAAAGTTGAGGCTCAATTCCTAATGCTGCCACCGAGCTCAGTTTTTCAGCTCTAATTGTAACTATCTCCTCCCCGAAGGGGAACTTAATCATTTGGTGGAGCGTGGAGGGCACACCTCCCAGCTTGTGGAACCAAGGGCGTCCCAACAACACAGCAAAAGTTACCGGGATGTCCAACACTGTGAACTCAGTTTCTTCCTCGTGCGGCCCCACTTTTAACTTGGCCTTGAAAACTCCTTCAATATGCCTACGGCTGTCATCGTATGCTCTGATCACTGTTTCAGAAGCTGTCAAATCTCCTCTCTCCACTCCTAACTTGGACAAGAGCTTCAAAGGACAAACATTAATGGCCGATCCATCATCGACCATAACACAGCTTGTCTTCTTCCCGTTAATTTCAGCTCGGATATACAATGGCTTGTTGTGAGCCTTCCCCTCTTCTGGAAGATCCTCGTCGGTAAACGTAATCTCAGTCTTCTTTCGGGCCATTATTGCCCCTACTAGCGCTGCCGGCTCAGTGTCGGTGGAGATCACCAAATTCTGCAACTCCTTCATCAGGTTCTCACGATGGTACTTAGAATGGCATAAAACTTCCCAGACCGTAGACTTAGCTTGCGTCTTCTTCAACTGTTCAAGAACTTGGTCGTCGGGCTTAGGAGCCGAACCTTCTCCAATCTCAGTCTCTACCATTGGTGCCTTTCCCTCGGCCACACGACCTGATCTCGTCATCACCGCAACTTCCGGCTCGTCATCCGACTCGTCCCAAATGTTGATAGGGATCTTCCGATTGGCATCCTCCTCGTCCGAGGAACTCGCCCAGATGTCTACGACCATTAAATCCATGACGTGAGGAACACTCGGATTCAGGAAAAAGGGATCCGCCGATCCATACAAGGCCCAACCTATCAACTCATCATAGTCACGGAGGGACACTCTACTCATCCTTCTCGCGGCCAATGGAATAGCGCCTCGTTGTATGCACATAAGCTGCACCTTATCGCTCATTGCCTCATTACACTGCTCATAACGGTGCCTCCATCTTCTAGCATAATCTACAAAATGTTCCTCGGGGAATTGCCTAATCCTGTCCAGATCATCCATGGATCCCGTCCATGGAACGTACATTTCATATCTCGCCACAAAGGCATTTCGGAGCGGTATCCAATGACACATCTTCCTCTGACAGACCCTGATGCCACAATAAGGCTTCACCCATCAAGGTTTCCGGAAAATGTTCATGCAACTCACACTGTGGGAATCCAGCGTTATACATATGATCGCGGAATATCCTCGCATGCTCTACAGGATCCCGGTATCCACCATACCTAGGCATTGCTAACACCGCATCAGGTGTTTGGTAAGATGGGGAATCAGGAGTTTGCTCTGCTAGCATCCATACCGTATATTCCTTGATAAATCTCTTCGTCATAGCTGCCCAATCGATCTTAACATACATCGGCAGCGACATGTACCACATTAGCGGTTCACCCATCAATGAATTACAAAACAAGCTAGTGATCTCTTCCTCTTTGAAACTCAAGGCTGTCATAGCTGACAAATAGAAATGAAGGTGCTCCATAGGGTCCTTATTGCCGTTATACTTGCTCACCCTTGGCAATGGACGCTTGATGGGTCCAATCTGCATTGCAAAGTGCTCTGCGGTTCTATCCTCAGCTCTCTGATACTTTTCAAGAAACAAATCCGACAACTGATCCCAATCGTGCTTGCAAGAGTCGGGCAATGAATGGAACCATTGCAAAGGCTCACCTACCAGTGAATGGTGGAACCACTGAGCAATTTCATCTACCCCGAAGGATTCAATAAACATGTCGTGCATATACTCACGCAAGTGCACTTCGGGATCCCTTCCTCCACTGAACAAACCCAAATTTGGCACGATAGTCCGAGACGCCCCTTCACCGGTTTCTTCGGCACTATCCTCGTCATATGGTGCTCCACCATCTGATCCTTCCTCCATTGGTTCATCCTCTTGTTCCTCACCCAAGAAGGACACATACAGACCATTTCCCACACTGCTCCTTTCGACGAAGTCCAACAACTCCTCTACATCTTCCTCAAAAGATTCCATCACTACAGTTTTCGTCAAACCAACTCCGATCACGCTCACCCTATGATTAGGCAATGGATTGCGCCTAACGGAAGGGTTTGCTGATGAAGGATCAGCTATCTTCTTCTCCTCAATCAAATCTTGGATTTCGTGTTTCAGCCTCTCGCAATTCTCAATCGTATGTCCATAACTGCTGTGGAATTCACAATACCCTCTAGCCTGAATCTGCGGAGTAGGTTGAGCTTTGTTATACGGGGTAAGGGCTTTCAACAATCCCTTCTTCTGCAGATGTTCAAAAACCTTTGCGTAAGTCTGATCGAATTTGGCGAACCGCCTCTTTTCGATAGCATTAAGATCAACCACTTTCACTGTCGCAGATTCCGCACTCATGCTAGGCCCTCCGGCACTATATCCCGACTTCGTCCACTTGGTATAAGCTTTCTTTGGCTCCCCATCGCCCTCGACAGTCAAGGCGCAACTATACATCTGATTGAAATCTGTGAACGGCATATATCTCAACTCATTCTTAATATACGGCAACGTATTGCCAATCACCATCCGGATCTGATCTTGCTCAAGCGGCTTCTGTTTCATGACCGCGGCCTTAGCCCTCCATCTCCTCACGAAGTCTGAAAGGGATTCCCTAGTCTGCTGCTTAGTGCTCTCTAACTCTTTCAAAGTGACTTCCAACCTGGTGTTAAAACTATACTGAGCGATGAATGACTTCGCTAACTCCTTCCAATCCTTCTTTGTCACCATTGGCAGCGCGTGGAACCATGTGAGGGCAGCCCCCTCCAGGTAAGTGTTAAACAGCCCCAAGACTTGATCCTCGGTCAGGATCGTGTGCTTCATCACCGCAACGTACTGATTCATGTGAGCAGTGGGATCTCCAGTTCCATCGAACTTTTTCATGTCAGGGAGCCAAAATTTTAGAGGCAAAGCTGTTGCTGTCAAGCAATTCTTCAAGTTATAGAAATCTTGACTCCCGGAGCTTCCTCCGCGCAAGTCCTGCACTTCTTGTGTGATGTGTTGCCTCCACTCCTCTTCCTTAGCTTTCTCCTTCTCTAACTGTTTTCGGACATAATCCTGATAATCCTCCTCATTCCCAAAGCGAGGGCCATCGTTCACCTCATTCTCAGCACGCTTACTACCACTCTTGTTGTCCTTCAGTGCTAACTCAGCTAGCTGGGCCAAGATTGCGGCCAGCTGGTCATTGATATTGTTCACAGAATTCTCTAACTCAGCCACCTTCTCGTCGGTTGCAGACATACTGACGAAAGACTGAGTATACTCGGATGAAGATGATTCAGGAGCCACAACTACTGATTCGGAACTGTCTACTCGCAGCTGATCAAACTGTCTGACAAGCCGATTACTCTCGCGAAACCACAACCGCTTAATGATGACGTCTGCGCGAACGGTATCCATTAGTATGTATGCATGATTTCATATGCATGATTCGTGGTGTGTGCGTTTATTTATTTACGATTATAAGATAAGAAGAGCAAACGTTAGTTCTATTTACATGTATCACAACATCTCTCTTCCACCCTTATTCCTCCACACACTCGTTGGTCCATGTCTCTTTCCTAGGATTTTGGTTTTTTTTTTTTTTTTTTGGCTCACATTGCGGTCCAGGGGACGCGTGATGCCGTCGATTATTGCGGGAAAATAAATCATTCATTAGACAATACAGTTCGTTTTGACGTATCCACGTTCAGTGACTAAGAAATCGACCACGTTGAATTGTTCTTTCAGAATAACTCGTCCGTCGTCCTTTCATGAGACGCATTAATTCGGGTTTTGACTCCCTTTGAGCGCATCTCAGTTTTTAGACGTGGTTCGAGTTATTTTTCTAGTCCAATCGTTCGTTATTGTCAATGACTCGTTCCCTTTTGTCCGCGTGGGTTCGTGTCTCGATTTTTGGATTACAACGGGACCTTTTGGATCTATCGAGAGACGTAACCACGTGTTTATTTAGTGACAGAATCACTTTTGGATTTTATTTTTAGGGAACGGACTCATCGCGTAACGCGTTTGTTCTTAGCGTCGAGGATCCGTTTGCTCATTTTGCTACGTGAAAAAGACGGCGAGTCTTATTTTGAGCGCACGATAATCTTTCGGCTAATTACAACTCTTTGTTCCTCCCACTCCACGGGATATATCATCTCAGCGTGGTTATAGAAAATAAACGTTTCGTTGAATCGCGTGTTTATTCGAAGCGAGGATATCATCGTTTTCCTTCCTTCAGGCGCGAATTTAAGCAAACACGTATATCGGGCCATATTTCTTGCAGTTTTGGTAACGGTCGAAATGATCGAGTCGTTAGTCAAAACCCACAGTCTCGTCCATATGGCGCAATTATATGGTTTGGCTTGATTCGGCTTTGAGATTTTAAACGGGGTATACACTCGTTCGAGGCACGTATTCAACGATATTGGTTTGTTTTCTTTAACTACTCTCGGGATTGACATATATCGCAGATTCGGAATGATTTTGGTCTTTTAGTTCATTTTTCTTTTCTTAGTCACCTTTTGCGGACACGTCCATTTCTCTTAAGAATGACGCAAGGCATAACGTAAAAGCTCGTCTTTTATTCGGAAGGGACGGGTTACTTGTGCGAAACTTTTCACGTTACAACAAGGTCGTTCGAAACAAAAATGTTCTTCGTTTTCGTTTCGTCGTGATCTCGTTTTATCCCAATTTATTTAAAGAATGTGAATAACGGCCACCGTTAATATAGTCTCTTGTATCGAAATGTAACTATCCTCAATACCGAACCGATTCATACTAATACGTGCTTACGTCATAACGTATTTCTTGAACACGTGCCTTCGTCGGGACACCGAAAGGGACAAGGCGGGTCGCACATGTTCATTCATATGAGATGACTAAGTCGTCTTTAGTTCAAATCGTTTCGATGTTTTAGGGTAATTAGTATGTCGATTCATGAGTATATATTAACGCATCGTCTCATTTTCTTTACATTGTTTAGGATTAGACACGTATCATGGCGGTTTGAAAACACAAACTGATTCATTTATCACATCAAACATAGTAACGGGTAATCCTATGGAAACTTCTAAGGCTACTATATGCTGACACGGCTGACCGTGAGACCTCACAGGACCGCACAGATTCGCCCCTAACGAATGGATGGGGACCCTCTAGCGCCTTACTGTAAGGGGGAACTTACGCTATCCTCTTTCGAGCGACGAATGGACTCTCGCTAGAGGTTTCACGGAAATTACCCAAAGGGTTTGCAATAATGCTCGTGAATGCATACGAAAAGAAGTAAAACGATCCGTCCCCGTTAAGGGCTTAGTGCATGCCTTCCGGAATCAAATTTCTCGCTTCCCCAGCAGAGTCGCCACTTGTTAGACGAGGTGCCGCGGCCTAATCTCCCGGGCGGACTGGGGGGTGGACAACCTCATGGCGACGTAAGCGGTGATTGGCGCCGAAAGCAACCAATCGTGGAATCAAGCTGCTCGGCAGGACTGGAGCTCGGAGATATGGAAGAGTCGCCACCCACGAATGGGAAAATGAACACCGATCCCTTGCGGGAGACCGGTGTGGGTTCGGGAAACTTAGGTACGAGCCGAGAAGGCTAGCTCCTTTCCGGAGAAAGGCTACTAGGCACCCCGACATCGCCCGGTTATGAACCACCGGCCTCCTACTCAGCATGTTAGGCGATAACGGACTAATCGTATACTTCTTTAAGTTTAAAATTCGTTTGAAACCCTTTTTTTTTCTCTTTAAGTTTAGGTGCGTTTTAAAACCCCGTTCGATGAAGCTTACCCGAATCGCCGTTGGAACGACTCGAGTAATTGAAAACGTTAAAGTAAAGGCCTTTTAATAAGAAAACATGGTTAAACATACAAGTCAATTTTATTTTGTACAAATTCTTTAAGAAAATGGTTCAAAACTCTATTATTAACAAAGAAAACGATTTTGATTACAATGTTCGCTTAATCCGTCGTTGGAACGGACTAAGGTTTTAAAACGTGGTGTTTTGAAGACGATTTGAAATATCAACAAAAATGACTCTATTTATCTACATTAGAAATCTAAGAAAGCTCATTAGCTTAAATAATTTAATTGAAAACTCTCTTTTTGTGATTTATTTTCCCCACTTATTTAATGGACTCTCTAACTATTATAATTATATTAACAACCCATTTAAACCACCACCCATATTCAAACAAAGCCCACTTGAAATATGGACATAAGATTAGGCCCAAAAGAATAAAGAAAGTAATTTATGCATACATATATACATTTAAAATCAAAAATAGAATATGAGAATAAAAGCTAATACAAAATGAACTATATGTATATAAAAATAACGAGTACAATATATATATATACTTTAAAAATAGGAAAATAGGAAACAAATCCTATAATTAATGAAATAATTCTTAACCAACAATAGTTTTATTCAATAATCACCAAAATAACCCAAATGTTTCAAAACTATACATATACATAACTAATATAGTTTTAAATACCACAAATACCATATGCTAATACATATTAATTATTTCCCCCAAAATACTAAATAACTAATATTTAAAACATAATCCAAATTAATAACAAGAATACATATATATACTTATATTTATATAGTGAAATGGGATAAATAATAATATACACATATCCTAAAATAATTATAGATGCTAAAATTCTAAAATAATTTGAAAAGAATATATTACATAATTATATATATATATACTAAGGATTGAAAGTCTAAAAGTTAAGAAAAAGGGACCGAAATGACATTTTTTACATTTTGGCAGATTTACCGACGGAAAATCCGTCGGTAAACAGCCTTTAGTGACAGAATTGGAAAATTACAGCAGCACTCCAATATTTTCCAGATTTGTTCAAAAGCCTTAAATTAAATCTAATTCAATCGTTTTGGACTTCCGAACTACCGAAAATGGATCATAGTCGAAAACGGAAGTTCCTAAAACGATGTTTTTATTTTAAAACATTATTTGGAAATTTCTTTTAAATTAAAAAAACTTATAATTACAACGTTTTCGACACCCGAACTACCTTTTTATCGGATCACGGTTCGTATTGGGATGTCAAAACGAGGTTTTTATTTTAAAACAAAACCGAATTTTATTTAACACGAAACGAAAATTAAATAAATATGCTAACTAAATAAAACGTGACAAAATAAATAAATGACTAAAGGAATAAAAACTATAGCATAAAAAATAAATAGAAGGAGAGAAATAAATTAAATAAAATAAAGAGTCTAGTCCTCGGATAATACCTTTGATTCGGTATCTGACAGTCGAAGCCGATTGATTCCACGAACCGCGAGCTCCCGATTTTAATAAAAATTTAGTAAAAATTGAACTTAGGAAATTTGGAATTTTTGAGAAAAAAAAAATATTTTTCTCAAAAAAATCATCTCTCTCTCTCTAAAAATGTTTAGAGTGAGAAAGTTTCCCCCAAAAAGCCTCCTTTTCCTCCTCTTTTTCTCCTTCTTCTTTTTTGCCTTGGGATCCGTGCCCTTATATAGGGAAACGGATCCCGAAACAATGGGCGACGCCCAAAAAAATTTGAGCGTCGCCCATTGTGGTTGGGCGGTCGCCCAACCTAGTGTTGGGCTACCGCCCAACCTTGTTGGGCGGCCGCCCAACATGAGTTGGGCGATCGCCCAACTTTCGTTGGGCGAGCGCCCAACGCGAGGTTGGGCGCCCGCGCCCGACCCTCGTCGGGCGTCCGCCCGATGCGTTGGGCGTTCGCCCGACGCGGTTGGGTGCCCGCCCGGCGACCCTCGGGGCGTGCCCCGCGCCGTCGGACGCGTGCACACCGTGGCCGCCGAGCGCGCGTTCTGCGCAGCTAGACGCTCGCACGTCGCGGCCGTCGAACGCGCGCTCCGCGCTGCCAGGCACGTGTGCTCAACGGCCCACGAGGGCGCACACCGCCAGCGGTCCCAGGCATTGCTCGGGCGTCGAGAGTGTGCCACTCGCGGTGCGTCCGACGGATGCTGCGCGCACGTCTCGAGCCGTCAAGCGGGCGTTCGACCATCGTCGTCCGCGTGCGGATGCCGTTGTGTGCCCGCGCCGTGCCGTTAATTTTCCTCAGCTTATTATTCTCTATATATTTTTCAAAACTTCCGGAATCAATCGCTTCGACCGTCTTGTTTCAGGTTGTCGTCACAGGTCCTCCGACTCGGTGTCTACACCCGCCATCGCTAATAATGGTGCGGGGGGTGCCAAACCGTGTGAAGATATTCTTTTGCAAGAATCGGATGACAGCCCGCGCATCATTACTAGGCAGGGCTACAGCCTCCACCCATTTAGAAACGTAGTCCACGGCTACAAGGATGTACTCGTTATTGAACGACTTCGGGAAAGGTCCCATAAAGTCTATCCCCCAAACATCAAAGATTTCACAGACTAAAATTGGTTTCATATGCATGGCATGTCTCTGTGAAATGTTACCAGTTCGTTGACACTTATCACAGTTTTTAACAAAATTAAAAGCGTCATGGAAGATTGTGGGCCAATAGAACCCACTCTGGAGTACCTTAGCTGCAGTTCTGTCCGCGCTATGGTGGCCACCTACCTCTTTAGAATGACAGAATGCAAGGACGAAAGCTACCTCCTCCTCAGGAATGCACCGACGGATGATGTTGTCGCCACAAACCTTGAATAGGTAGGGATCATCCCAGAGGTACTGCTTTGCGTCGTGCAGGAACTTCCTCCTCTACTGGTAAGAGAGGTCTGGAGGGATCAGCTTTCCTACAAGGAAATTAGCAAAATCGGCAAACCAAGGGACATGTCTAATTGACAGTAAGTGCTCGCCGGGAAATGTCTCTTGGATGTCTGCATCGGTGTCTGTATCCACCTCCTCTTGTTCCAATCTAGAAAGATGATCAGCAACCACATTTTCAACTCCCTTCTTATCTCGTATCTCCAGATCAAACTCCTGCAGTAATAGAATCCACCTAAGGAGTCTAGGTTTGGCATCCTGTTTTGAAAACAAATACCTCAATGCAGCATGGTCAGTGTAAACAATAACCTTTGAAAGCACCAAATATGAACGAAACTTGTCAAGTGCAAAAATCACAGCTAATAACTCTTTTTCTGTGGTGGTATAATTTAATTGAGCGTCATTCAGAGTTCTACTAGCATATGAAATTGGTCGGCAAATTTTATCCACTTTCTGACCTAAGCATGCACCTACAGCTGTGTCACTGGCATCACACATTAGCTCGAATGGTAAATCCCAGTTGGGACTAACCATTATGGGAGCTTTAATCAATCTGTCTTTTAAAGTGTTAAAAGATTCAAGATATTCAGGTGTGAAAACAAAATTGGCATCCTTCAGCAACAATTGGGTCATAGGCCTGGCAATTCTAGAAAAATCCTTAATAAAGCGCCTATAAAAACCAGCGTGGCCTAAAAAACTCCTAACTGCTTTGACATTGGAAGGGGGAGGTAGTTTTTCAATGACCTCAACTTTAGCCGGGTCTACCTCAATCCCTTTTCGTGATACCTTATGCCCTAAAACTATACACTCAGTGACCATAAACTGACACTTTTCCCAGTTTAGGACTAGGTCAGTTTCCTCACATCTTTGCAGCATTAATCCCAAATTATGCAAACAGCTATCAAGGGTGGTACCAAAAACAGAAAAATCATCCATAAAGACCTCCATGAATTTTTCTATCATATCAGAAAATATAGCTGTCATACACCTCTGAAACGTAGCAGGTGCATTGCATAACCCGAAGGGCATCCGTCTATATGCAAATGTCCCAAAAGGGCAAGTGAAAGTGGTCTTTTCCTGATCGTCAGGATCCACTGATATTTGCATGTAGCCCGAATACCCATCCACACAACAGAAGAAAAACTTACCTGCCATGCGTTCAAGCATTTGATCAATGAACGGAAGAGGGAAATGATCCTTCCTGGTGGCGTCGTTCAATTTCCTGTAGTCCACGCATATTCGCCACCCGGTGGTTTTTCGCACCGGGATTAGTTCATTCTTCTCATTCAATGTCACTGTTGTGCCCCCCTTCTTCGGCACCATATGCACGGGACTCACCCACTGGCTGTCAGAGATTGGATAGATCATCCCTGCATCAAGCAACTTAATTACCTCAGCCTTCACTACTTCCTTCATTTTTGGGTTGAGTCTTCTCTGTGGTTGAGCAGTCGGCTTCACCTTATCCTCCATATAGAGCCGGTGTTCAAAGAGAGACGGGCTGATTCCCTTGATGTCAGACATTTGCCATCCAAACGCTCCCTTATGCTTCCTCAGCACCTCCACTAAGCGATCTTCCTCAGGACCTGTAAGTTCAGCCGAAATAATCACAGGTAAGTGTAAAGGAGGTGCCAAGAACACATACTTTAAATGGGCAGGTAAGGGTTTGAGATCGAGGGTTGGTGGTTCTTCAATCGAGGTCTTAGGCCTTGTCTTGGTTCCTCTGTCCAGGAGTTCATCGTGCTGGGCCCAATGACAACCCTCTTTACCTTCTCCCTCGGTCTCCAAATCCAATGGCTCCTCATCTAGTTCAATACTCAGGTTCCGTTCTTCAGTTTCCTGGAGAACATTCTCAACCAAAGAGTCAGTTACGCTCAGAAAATTACAACATTCATCATCAAAAGGAAATTTCATAGATTTTAGAATGTTGAATTCAACTTCCTCGTTTTGAAGCCTGAGAATCAGTTTGCCTCCCTCAACATCAATCAGTGTTCGTCCAGTGGCGAGAAAAGGCCTCCCTAACAAGATCGGGACTTGATCATCTTCTTCAATGTCCATGATCACGAAGTCAGCTGGGAAGATGAACTGATCTACCTTGACCAAAAGGTCTTCCACCACTCCAACCGGATGCCTTATAGACCTGTCAGCCAACTGAATTGTGACTGACGTAGGCTTTGGGTCTCCCATTCCTAATTTCCTGTAAACAGACAACGGCATAAGATTTATGCTTGCACCAAGATCACATAAAGCACGTTTAAAATGAACCTTGCCTATTGTACAGGGAATGCTAAAACTACCAGGATCTTTAGATTTTTTAGGTAACGGATTTGTTAGCATGGCAAAACATTCCTGGCTTAGCATTACAGTCTCATGATCTCCTAATTTTCTCTTTTTAGAGATCAGCTCTTTTAAAAATTTTCCATACACAGGCATATTCTCAAGAAGTTCAAGAAACGGGAGGTTAATCTCGATTTTCTTAAACACATTCAACATTTTGGAATAATCCTTGTCTAACTTAGCTCTCCCAGAAGTAGGATAAGGCAAGGTAACCTGTGTTGGTGGTACATCAGTTTCAGTAATCGGAGTTGGATCAGAAACACTTACCTGTGGAGCAGACGGGGTAGAGATATTACCAGGAATCGGGTCTGAAGCCTTGTCTTGCTGAGGCACAAAGACTGGTGCGCTTACCTGTGTTCCGCTCCTAAGCGTGATTGCTCGTGCTTCCTCTTCTACCAATTTACTGACCTGTGTTTGAAGCCTTTGGCAGAAAGCTTCATTGTGTGCCAATCTTCCTTCTATGGCACTCAGGCTCTCTCTCAGGACATCTATACTTCTCTCCCATTCAGTCTCAGAACCTGATCCTCGATGTCTGTCCTGCTGCCAATGCGTGCCATTTGACCCATACTGTTTTAGATAATGGATCTGTTCAAGTACAATCGGGCACTCCACGTTCTTATGCCCTCCGCTACACACCTCACAGCTTGCTACTAGTTCTGATGATTTCAGGTGAGTTTCCAGTAGATCTACTTTTTCTGTAAGCGCTGCTATCTGATGATTTGATTCTGAAAATATTCCAGGGAACTCTTTAGCTGTTGTGCCTCTTCTTGGAGCCGGCTTCTCAACTTGCCAACATGCGCTCCGTTCAGCTAATTCTTTCATCTGATTGTATGCTTGAACTGCAGTCTTGTTGAATAGATTTCCTCCCGCTGCTGCATCCAGAAAGGCACGGCTGACAGGAGATATTCCTGAGTAGAACATGTCAACAAGCTGGTACCGCTGGTAACCATGGTGGGGGCACCGTCTTAACAACTTCTGGAACCTCTCCCAGGCTAGATGCAAGTTCTCACTATCGGACTGCCTAAACGAGGTGATGTCGCTTCTGAATTGTGCAGTCTTTGACGGAGGGAAGTACTTTGCTAGAAACGCTGATACTGTAGTGTCCCAGTCAGTGAGAGACCCTGGCTCAATGGATTGTAGCCATTCTGCAGCTTCTTCTTTCAAAGAAAATCTAAACAGCTTCTGGAAGATCTGTTCAGATGCAACGTCTTCACACTTGAAAGTGCTGCAGTATTCCATGAATTTGTCAAGATGTGAGTTAGGATCTTCGTAGTAATCCCCACCGAACTGTCCCGAGTTCTGGATCATCTGAATCATTGTTGGTCTGATTTCAAATGACATTGCTGTTATTATCGGATCGAGGATGCCAGAGGTGCTTATAGGCCGCTTTGCCCTCAACAGCTCCATGACCAACGGATCTTCGGCCATTGTGTCACCCTTTTTCGTCCTGCAAGAACAATATCAGCTTAAGAATCAAAATGCAATGATGAGTAATTCCCAGAACCTCGGTTCTTCGAATTCCAAACAATTATATAAACCTATCACCAAAAGTAAAATAGTCCCCGGCAACGGCGCCAAAAACTTGATGCTCGTAAAATATATAGTAGTTGACAGGACAAGTGTATCCTATCGCAGTAAGTAATACAGTGCTAAGCACAGGATCGAACCACAAGGACTATTTATCACAACTAGTCGGCCCAAAGTGGGAACACAATTGTTCGGAAGGGTAAATATGGAGTAGAGTGATTAAAGAGGCTAATTTCTAAAATGAAAGATAAAAACGTTTGACAGGGAAGAATTCGAATTAATTGATGAGACAATCTAAGATGGGGATTCCCTTAATTGGATCCCATGTATGATTTACTGGGATTTAGTTTCATATCATAATGATAATTGACGGTAACCACCTAATTAACCATGTGGAGATTGTCAGTCTCCTGTAGTCTATTCACATGCATTTGGTTGACGGCTTGATTAGGCATATAACCTAGGGCATGCAAAGCATTAGGGTCTGTGGTGATTAAGGCTAAAGCCGTAGCCCAGCCACTAGCCCGCACTCCTAGTGGTCTCTAGCGAGGTCAGATTATGCTAATTCAGATTAGGTAATTCCTTGGTCAGGTATCTACCTATCTGCAATCCTAAATTTGTCAGACTCAAGGCATTAGGTTCTGCTATGTCAGGCTAGTTGATCATCATCGAATCTCATTCTAGCAATCATCCTATCTCTGACAAATCTAGACATTAAGCTCACATAATCTAATCAATTGGAAATAATTCAGTAAACTAAATCCCTAATCATACATGGTTACGCAATCAATTTATCCCCATCCCAGATTGGATGGGGATTAGTTCATAGTTAAATTAAACAAGCAACTATAACACGCATTATAAGCCTGAATCATCATTAATTCAAATAAGCAAAAAGCAAGAGACAGAGTAAGGAATTAGGAATGTAAAACCCGATTTCGTCTGATTCTGATTACACAATGGAGAGAACTCCCCTGACCAATCTTCAATAAAACAGCAATTACAATGGTAGAAAACCCTAAAATCTACTAAAAAGAAGAAGGAAGGAGGAGGAAAAGATCAATAAAGCAGAAAAAGAAAAAGGTAACCCTCACAAAGGAGGCACATTGTTCTATTTATAGTGCTAGGTGTGTCAGGGGTATTTTGGACATTTATTTTGGCCAGAATTCGCGCCCTGAAGGTGAGAAAACGCTGGGAAATTGCTTCTCAGCATCTCGTCTCGTCGAGACAAGAGGTGTCTCGACGAGACGAAAGGGTGTCTCGGCGAGACAATGGGTGTCTCGTCGAGACACCACGTGATGGTTCCCTTTGGGAACCATCGGGCCGCCTCGTCTCGGCGAGACAGGTTGTGTCTCAGCGAGACGAGGGCCTGTCTCGACGAGACAGACACTGTCTCAACGAGACAGGTGTTGAGAAGTCCGCAAACCCCTCCTGGACGCATCTGTTTCGGTCCCTGCTTCCAGCATTTGTTCTGGTGGTCCTTGAACTGTCCGGAAATGCTCAAAACGTCCTAAAAACACCTGAGAATACAGAAAATGCCATAAATAACGGAAATGATTCCTTTTAACTAATAAATAGCAAAATGATACTGAAATTGAATGGAAATAAAGCAAAAACGAACTAAAACAATCCTAAAAACCCTATATAAATGGGAGCTATCAGTGTTCTAGGAGCAGAGAAATTGTGGTCAATACCACTGGTTTCACAGAATTTATCAAACTGTTGGTTTTTGAATTCTCCACCATTGTCGCTTCTAATATGAGCTACTTTTAGGTCTTTGTCAATTTCAAGCTTTCTAATAAGTGCAGTGAACATCTCAAAAGTTTCATCCTTGCTACTCAGCAAGATGATCCAAGTGTACCGAGAGAAATCATCTACAATGACCAAGGAAAATTTCTTACCTCCCAAGCTGAGTGGCTGGATAGGTCCGAAAAGATCCAAGTGTAGTAATTCCAATGGTCTCTTGGTTGAGACAATATTTTTACTTTGAAATGACTTTTTGGTTTGTTTCCCTTGCTGACAAGCTTTACATAATTGGTCTTTCTCAAATTTCAATTTGGGTAATCCCTCAACTAATTGCTTTTTAGCTAGTTTGGCAAGAAGGTCCATGCTGACATGCCCAAGTCTTCTATGCCATAGCCAGGAGTTATCCTCTTTAGACACTAAATTTAGCATGTATACATTATCTACGGGAGGGGCGATTAAAATCAATTCATTTGTGTTCCCCTCGAGTATTTGACACTTAGTATCATCGAATACAACCTTTCTGCCGCTCATGCAAAGCTGAGCTACGCTTAGCAGATTGTATTTGAGACCTTTAACTAAGGAGACTGACTCAATAGTTGGGTTACCTCCGATAGTACCTGAGTCGACTATCTTACCCTTCTTATTGTCTCCGAAGCTTACACTTCCTCCTCGTTTAAGCTCTAGTGTGATGAATTGTGTTTCATCACCTGTCATGTGCCTTGAGCATGCGCTGTCTATATACCACAACTTTGACTTCTCTACGCATGTCAAGCTACCCTGCATTTGAAACTATTCATTTTTAGGTACCCAATTCTTTTTGGGTCCTTTCTTGTTAGTGTAAACAGGTGCAAAATCATATTTTAATTTGTGACGACATACTTTTATAGTGTGACCTGGCTTACCACAAAAGTCACAAAATTATACCCTTTGAGGGTTATACTGAGTGCGGTCAGCATTGTTGTGCTGAGCATGCCAGCATATCTTTGTGGAATGTCCTTTTCTTCCGTAGAAGTCACATTGGACAACTCGCTTGTTATGCCAACACACTTCTTTTGTGTGCCCCCTTTTTCCACAGCATTCACATTGAGTGAACTGCTTATGCTGGCTAGGACTTGTGTACTCAGCATGGGGTTTATTTCTATTCGAGCCTTTTATTTGACTCTGTAAGGTTGTAACATCCTTTCTAAGTTTCTTTGACTCAGATTGGACCTCCGTGACAAACTTATGCATTATTTGAATATTGTTATGTAAATCTGCATTGTCTTGGAGGAGATATCTGAGGTCACTCAGCTTGACCTCTTCAATCTCGTCACACCGCCTACTGAGTGATTTGATTTTCTTGTTACACTTTTTAGTTAATGTGTATAAATCACTCAAAGAATTTACCATTTCGTTTCTAAGCAAGGGTAGGGATGTTACCTCATTGTTGTGTTCCTCCTGGTCAGTTTCATCAGAGAGGCCAGCTTTCTCAGATTGAGAGTGATCAGCATCATCGGCCATGAAGCATATGTTTGCCGTTTCATTTGCATCAGCTTCGGATGATGTTGACTCGTCACTGTCACTCTATGTTGCTACCATTGCCTTCTTGTTTCCCTTTTTATCTCTTTTTAGGTTTGGGCAGCTTGACTTGATGTGCCTAGTTTGGTGGCACTCAAAACATGTGACGGACTTGGAGCTGTCCTTCTTATATTTGTCACTGGACTCAGCTTTGTATCTGTCACCTCTTTTGTATGGCCTTTTGCTGTTCCTGTCATTTCTTCTGAACAACTTCTTCATCTTTCTAGTGAACATGGCTATTTCCTCATCATCAGTTGACTCAGCTTCTGTGGAGTCAGCTTTCATCACTAGAGATTTTTGTTTCTTATCTTCAGATTTTTCTTTTGCCTCAAAATTTTTCATAGAGATCTCATGGGTCAGCAAGGATCCGATTAGCTCATCATATTTGTAGGTAGTCAAGTCCTGAGCTTCTTCTACAGCTGTTTTCTTTGCTTGCCAACTCTTAGGTAGACTTCTCAGGATTTTCTTCACCTGTTCCTCTTCAGTGAAGTTCTTTCCAAGTCTTTTGAGCTCATTTATGATGTTGGTGAATCTTGAGTTCATTTCTGAGATGTCTTCATTTTCGTTTATCTTAAACAGCTCGTAGAGTCTCATATGTTGATTGACTTTGGACTCCTTAACCTTACTGGTGCCTTCATAGGTCACTTCAAGCTTTTTCCAAATCTCCTGTGCTGACTCACAACCTGAAATCTTATTGTATTCTGCAGCATCTAAAGCACAGTGAAGCATATTTATAGCCGAGGCATTGTTTTGTAATTTTCTGAGGTCATCCTCTGTCCACTCAGCTTCACTCTTAACAATTTTCTCATCGTTAACAGTTTTATATGGCACATGTGGACCTTGAACAATTGCAAGCCATGCACTCATGTTTGTGGCTTGAATAAAGTTTTTCATCCTATTCTTCCAGAATGTATAATTAGATCCAAAGAATAGGGGAGGTCTAGTGATTGATAATCCCTCAGGGAGTATCTATGTTGTTTGGTTCCCTGGAAGGAAACGAGTGCTGTTCTCACCCATTTATGGGATCCGCTCAAGATAGTTATATCTTTGAGTAGTGAGCTTAGGCTCTGATACCACTTGTTGGTCCCGTGTGATTAGTTCCAAGGGGGGGGGTTAGGAACTAATATAACTTTTTTTTGTTTAATCGTATGCTGACTTAGTTATTTTGCAAGTTGGTCAGCTCAGCTTTTGGACAGCTTGGCCAGATATGCTATAAGACAGTGTTGGACAGATATTGACTAAAGTTGTTTTATTTATAAGTTAGATATTGGCACTCTTGGAGGTCAGCTTCTAACTTAGCACTTGAAATTACTCAGAGTCAACTTTAAACAATTTTATATGCTGAGTAAATTTCACATACAATACATGCACATATATATATTGAGAGAGAGAGTTTAAAGATTACTCAGTATCACTTATCCTGGTTCGGCCTCTCCGCCTACGTCCAGTCCCCAGAGTCCTCCGGGCTTTTAGAATCCAATACTGAGCTCTTTAAAGGTAGAGCACAAACCAATTACAAGGCAGTTGAATATGCAAGAGTACCTTCCTCTATTCTTCTACTCAACTCCTACTAAGTGCTACAACCCAGCACCTAGATTTCTCTACCACTGAATGTTTACAACCAGACACTCAGCACAGCACTCTCAATTTTACAATTGATAAACACTTGTTCCTTTTCAAGCAAAGAACACTTTAGAAGATTACAAGTAATCACTCTAGCATTTACACAAGAAATAGAAGATGGGTGTAAGATCTCTTTTTGTATCTAAGTGCTTTTTTTTATCTTTTCTCTCTTGTATTTTTCTTCTTGAGATTCGGCAATGATCCAAGAGGTTTGATTGTCCTTTTATAGGAAAGATCTATGTTGGATCATTTTGAAATGATCTAGCCGTTAATGTTAAAACGGCTCTTTTAGGGGACAGATTCTGGTCAGCTTCAGATTGTTCCGGCCATTCCCTTCCTCTGCATTTCTTCAGACGTCAAACTTGTCTTCTTGCGTATGGCTTGTCTTTTTGCGCCAGTTGTCCTTTACCAATACTCCAGTGACCCATACATCTCGGAATGTGTCTTCTGCGTATTTTCAAGGATTCAATTATTTGTGCAGAGGGGCGGTAATCATTGTCTTTTAGCTAACGACTTTTTCATGCTGTCCTGAAGAGTCACTCAGCTTCTACTTCATAAAACCTTGTCATTTACAATTTCCAATCTGAGTATAAGTTTAGTCAGCTCAGCTTCATGAGACAGTTGTTGTGGGCGTGTATGTCTTTGTTTTTTTTTATGCTAAGTTTGATTCCACTCAGCTTGATATTTTAGGCTTCTATGCTGACCTCTTCCTGTCTTACTTCTTATATTTATCTTTTATTTATATTTATACTCAACATTGAACAAACGGATTAGTATAATTAAAATAAATCACATAAATTTAATTGTCTCTTAATCATGGATGATTTTGTCAAATCAAAATCTTGTGGAAATGTGTTTCAACAATAATGTCCTCTTCAAAATCAATATTCACATCACAAACATGAAATTCATTAGTCAAATTGATTCTACTCTAGGGAAGCACGACTGGACCAGTTGATAACAGAGACCATTAGCAAGAAAAAGTGATTTAAAATAGACTGTAAAGCTTCCTCTTATGAATAAATAACATCTAATAGGAAAACTAAGTGTGTGTGATAAATCGATTAAAATCATTAAACTCAAACAAGACAGACACCGAAAGAATTCCCAAAAGCAAATCCCATAATCAGAATCCCAAATTTAGGGAATCCATTTGTTCACAGTAGTTAGGGCTTGAAGTACCAAAAAATAAAAAGAGAAACAGAGAATATGAGTAAGAGACAAAGTTTCCATACCTTAGAAAATGGAAGCAGCCGCTCTTTGATGAAGATAAACTGTTAGGTCAGATCGACGATAACATCCGCTGAAAGAATGAGAAACAAGGAAGGTTTTTGATTTGGCCATCGGACATCAGGAAGAACGGCGGGAAAGAAATGAGGAGAAAGTCTAGGAGCAGAGCATCGCACTCTCGATGGGTAAGAACCCATTTTTTAAACTCATTTTGGAGTGAGAATTGAAATTTCAACAGGGAAAGAATTTGTATGGTCTTTTTAATTTTGGAGGGAAAAGTGAAATTTCAGAAGGGAAAAAACTTTTACCAAAATTACTTTAGTTAAGCTTTAAATTTCACTTTTTAAAAGGCAAAGTAAAATAAAAGTTAAAAGATATTTTGATATAATTAAATTGATTGACTTTGAATTTTTTATAAACTTTTGATTCAATTAAAGTTTTATTTTGATTAAAAATGAATGAAAGGATAATATGACCTTTAAAATTCGTAGGATTGATAGGTGATATCAGTTTAGCTATCAATTTTGAAGTTGATAATATTTGATAAATTAGTCAAAATTAGTCAAAATTAGTCGAAATTTTAGGTATTGAAACTGATTGTGTTATGGTTAAATTATCAAATATTGTCAATGTTAATACCAAATGGATACATAAATTTTGAATTAGACTAAAATGAATTCGTTAAATTTGTGTGCATCTTGTTTTGGGTTTAAGATTCCGGATTTCAAATTTAGGGTTTTGGGTTTCAAGTTTTGAGTTTTGGGTTCTAGTTTCGGATTTCAATTTTTGAGTTTTATATTTCGGGTTTTGAGTTTCGTGTTTCATGTTTTGGGTTTCGAGTATTGTGTTTAGGGGTTTATAGTTTAGGGGCTTGATTTTGAAAGTTTGCGTCATGTCTTTAGTTCAAAAACTTAATCGTGTAATTTGTTGAGGTAAGCATGCCTCAAATTTAGAATAAGTGCACTACTTGGTAGTTAATCGTGGTTCACATCATTCTAAACAGCTTTTCTACCATGTTATCATAAATCAACATCATAAAGTTTTCCAAGTACCTTTCTTCAATTCCATCATCCAAAATATCAATTCTTAGTATAAATCATAAATCATTATTGAACTAAAATCACCAATAAATAATTTAAAAATATACTTATCAATACTAACTTCAATTTCTTAAAAATAAACACATAAATCATCATATATAAACTTTATTTCAATAAATCATAAATTCATCAAAATTACTAGTTTAACAATCTTTAATTAAAACTAAAATTTACATTGAGAAATAAATTTATAGAAAATCACCTAATATATATATATACATTTGTTCATAAATCAATTATCAATAAAGTTTCTCAATACACTTTTCTTTAAATTCTACTCTTCAAAATATCAAATCTTACACAACTATTAATAAAATATACTAAGTTGATCACAACAAAACCCAAAATATGTATACATATATGTATATTTATTTCTCCAATTTTCCAAAATCCAAGCCATTACCTTAGATGAACCTAACATCTAAACTGATTTTTACTTCAATTGAAAAGCAACACAAAGCAAATAATATAATATCAAACAATCAAAGAAATTGAACTCATTTCATATTTTGAATGGTCAACCAAACTTGCGGACATACATCAACTAAACAATCCAACTTATCTGTTTTGGCTACCTCTCTCCATGTCAATTCATTGCTTAATTCAGTTGTAGGTTAACAGATATTTGTCAAAGGAGATTTCTTATCAACAATTAATTTATATTTATCAACAAGATGTGAATGGTTTTATTGATGCTACATATAATACCAACTAAACTTCAGTTGTCTGTAAACTTTGATCATTCTAAGCAATAATATAGACTATTATCTTTCTATCTCTTCTCCGATTTCTACAAGACATGCTAAGTAATAAGTAATATATGCATATAGGGAAGATGAAGTTAATTGTGAGGACTCTTACCTCCCAAATTGACCAATGTTAAAGTTCAGTTTTGCTTTAGAAATAAAAGGAAAAATATGAGACAGATGAACGATATGAAAATCTGAGATAGAAAATAGAGGAATCCATAATAGTGTTCAATACACTATCAGTCGACAGACAAACTGAAAATGATCCAAATATTGCATATATATATAACCACATCCTAAGTAGTTTTAGAAATCAAAATCGAAACTAAAAATGGAAGCAAAGAAGGGAATGGATATAAAGAGATACATAGAAAGATGGTACGAAATAGCTTCATTTCCATCTAGATTTCAGCCTATGGATGACATTAATTCAAGGGCAATCTATTCCTTAATTCAAGATACAAATGTCTTTAGGCAAAAGAGGGTTTAATTAAGGTAAAGTAACCCTTAATCTGTGAATCATTTCTACAAAAGGACATAATGCAGTACATTTAAGTGACTCCCAACATAATTAGGTTTCGAAGAAACATAAGAAATATATTGAATACAAAAAGATGGTTGCTCACCTATTTCAATATAAAAAATATATTGAATACAAAAAGATGCATTTTAGACCATAAAAAACTTTCGAAGAATTCTCAGTCCTTCAACAAGAATCAGTTTCAAAGCAGAGTAGATATAAGTAGATGAACATTTTGATCCAATTAATTCCTCAGCTATAACATTTTGATCTAATTGAGGTTTTCTTTCAACACTTACCATAAAAAGAGCCTTGCAGTCAGTCAGTAGACAGATCATAGCCCAAACCAGAGCCCATGATTCGGACTTTAGGTTTGACTTAGGGTAACGAAGAACTTCCCTATACTGGCCGGTGAGGACGATACTTGATTTTCGAGCCGTATAAACTGTTAGGTCAGATCGACGATAACATCCGCTGAAAGAATGAGAAACAAGGAAGGTTTTTGATTTGGCCATCGGACATCAGGAAGAACGGCGGGAAAGAAATGAGGAGAAAGTCTGGGAGCAGAGCATCGCACTCTCGATGGGTAAGAACCCATTTTTTAAACTCATTTTGGAGTGAGAATTGAAATTTCAATAGGGAAAGAATTTGTAAGGTCTTTTTAAGTTTGGAGGGAAAAGTGAAATTTCAGAAGGGAAAAAACTTTTACCAAAATTACTTTAGTTAAGCTTTAAATTTCACTTTTTAAAAGGCAAAGTAAAATAAAAGTTAAAAGATATTTTGATATAATTAAATTGATTGACTTTGATTTTTTTATAAACTTTTGATTCAATTAAAGTTTTATTTTGATTAAAAATGAATGAAAGGATAATATGACCTTTGAAATTCGTAGGATTGATAGGTGATATCAGTTTAGCTATCAATTTTGAAGTTGATAATATTTGATAAATTAGTCAAAATTAGTCAAAATTAGTCGAAATTATAGGTATTAAAACTGATTGTATTATGGTTAAATTATCAAATATTGTCAATGTTAATACCAAATGGATACATAAATTTTGAATTAGACTAAAATGAATTCGTTAAATTTATGTGCATCTTGTTTTGGGTTTAAGATTCCGGATTTCAAATTTAGGGTTTTGGGTTTCAAGTTTTGAGTCTTGGGTTCTAGTTTCGGATTTCAATTTTTGAGTTTTATATTTCGGGTTTTGAGTTTCGTGTTTCATGTTTTGGGTTTCGAGTATTGTGTTTAGGGGTTTATAGTTTAGGGGCTTGATTTTGAAAGTTTGCGTCATGTATTTAGTTTAAAAACTTAATCGTGTAATTTGTTGGGGCCAGCATGCCTCAAATTTAGAATAAGTGCACTACTTGGTAGTTAATCGTGGTTCACATCATTCTAAACAGCTTTTCTACAATGTTATCATAAATCAACATCATAAAGTTTTCCAAGTACATTTCTTCAATTCCATCATCCAAAATATCAATTCTTAGTATAAATCATAAATCATTATTGAACTAAAATCACCAATAAATAATTTAAAAATATACTTATCAATACCAACTTCAATTTCTTAAAAATAAACACATAAATCATCATATATAAACTTTATTTCAATAAATCATAAATTTATCAAAATTACTAGTTTAACAATCTTTAATTAAAACTAAAATTTACATTGAGAAATAAATTTATAGAAAATCACCTAATATATATATATATATATATACATTTGTTCATAAATCAATTATCAATAAAGTTTCTCAATACACTTTTCTTTAAATTCTACTCTTCAAAATATCAAATCTTACACAACTATTAATAAAATATACTAAGTTGATCACAACAAAACCCAAAATATGTATACATATATGTATATTATAGGCTGAAATTTACATGCAAAGACACACATATATTTTTTTGAACATAGTTTAAACTCATTTTAAAACTAAATCATAAAACCTCATTTAATCAAATACATGGTAAAAACTCCCCAAAAAATCAATTTCTGGAAAATATAGAGTGATATATATATATATATATATATATATATATATATATATATAGGGGAGGGATCAAGTGAGAACCCTCCCTTAGATGAGGACACTTTGATAGGTGAGAACCAAATAAAACTACGCCGTTTTGGTCATTCTACAAAACACCTTCTAATCCAATGAAATATCACGCAAATCACTCACAGCAAAATCACGATCAAAAAACGATCAAATCTCTCAGATCTTCTCCATCACCGTTCTTCATCATCGTTCTTCATTAGCGATCTCAATCATCTTCTTCATCATCGTTCTCCATCATTTCCTCCATCATCGTTCTTCATCATCGTCAATTAGATCGACCTCCTTCATCAACGTTCCGTCATTAAACACTCCAAAAATAATCTGAAATCGCAAATCAGATTAAGAAAAAACGATCTACAGTCAAAGAAATAGCATCAATCAGGTAATTTTATCTCCAACAACTATAAATGAATATTAAATTGTGTTCTGTTTTTTATGTTTACAATTATTCAGATATTGCTTAAATCTGAAACAGATTGGAAATCATTCAGATTCTATTCCGAAACAATGGAATTGCATGAAATAATAGACAATGATCTACAGGAGAATGATGATAACCATGAAATTTCTGTCTTCAACTATTGAAAGAGGTACATGTGTTCTTCATAATTTCTATGTTCTTCATAATCTAAAAAATCTTGTTCTAGATAATTGTTCATGTGTTCTATAGATATTAGTACATATTATTCGTTTTTTATTTATAATTAGTTGTAAAATTTGTTGAAAAAATAAAATTGAGTATATTGAAATATAGAGTTCACTACGTTCTTCAAACTGTACCTCATGTTCTAAACAATTTTTCATATGTCCTATATATTATCACATATGTTCCACAATTGCACTTAAATGCAGTGTCACATGAAGAGCAGCCAAATCATTCTTCCAGTGCAATTATATCCTACACTCCACAAGTAGAAATTGTCCAGACTCCTGGAGGAACAAAAGAATGGAAGCCATGTTGCTCTCCGGAAAAAATACCTATTGTAGGAACAAAATTTAATACTATTGATGAAGGTATTGAATTTTACAAAGCATATGCCACTGAAGCAGGATTTAATGTTAGAAAATCTACAGTGAAAAAAAAAAAGAAAACAAATGTTGTGATTTTTCAATACTGTTTGTGCAATAAAGCAGGCCATAAGCAGAAAAAAAATGTTGAAGATACTGAAGGACATAAACCGAGAAGAAGATTAATCACACGTGTTAGATGTCAAGCACAAATTGTTTTAAAGTACTGCAATGATGGAAAATATATTGTATATCGTTTAAAAGAGGAACATACACACCCACTTTACAGTCCACGTTGTATGAAATTTCAAAAACAGGGAAGAAAACTGACAATACTACACAAGAAGTTGATTGTTGATAATTCTAAGGTGAGTCATATTCTAAATTTACTTTCCTAACAACATCTACAATTTTTTCAAATTGTATTTACTTTCTTTATAAAATCTGTTCATGTGTTTTGTGTAGATGAATGTTGGACCTGTAAGAACATACATGCAAATAAAAGAAAATGTAGGAGGATACAACAATGTAGGAGCATCTAAGCAAGATTTCAAAAACTTCCACAGAGATTTAAAGGCTTACATTTATGAGTCAGATGCCCAAATGTTTATTGACATTTTCAGCAAGAAAAAACTTCTATGGTCTGCTTTTTTTTTTCGACTTTGATATGGATGAAGATGATCATTTCTGCAGAGCTTTATGGGTAGACCCCATTTGTAGAAAGAATTATGCTCTATTTGGTGATATGGTATCTTTTGACACAACATACCAAACAAACAGGTATACACTAGTACAGAAATGCTTACTTGTGTCGCACTTTTTCAAGTTGTTGTGTCGCACCTTTGTGCGACACAACAGGGGTGCGACACAAGAACTTTGCATCGCTCTTGAGAGCGACACACGCTACTCATCTGTTGTGTCGCACTTCTCATGCGCGCGATACAATAGAGCGATAACTCTTGTGACGCGCTTCTAGAGCGCGCGACACAACATATGATAATTCTTGTGACGCGCTCTAAGAGTGCGCGACACAAGCTCCCCTATTAATCTGATACACTTTGTATCGCTCATTCCTCACGCGCGACGCAAAATATTGATATTTCAAAAAAAAAAATTACAAAATTTTCCAGCATCCAGCATAAAATTTTATAATCAAAATTTTAATTAATTCTACATGATATTACAAAACATACACATAAAACTACAAGTGCTACATAATCAAAACTACTAGATTCTACACTTTGTTTTTTCAAATTTCCAATTGGGCAGCGGTAGTCATCCCACTCTAGTGCCTTCACAACACCCGGTTTTATACCTTTTGAACGACCTCGTGCTCTCTTCCTCTTTTTTGAATTTGTCTCAACAGGTTGTGAGCTCTCCCGCTCAATGATATCAAACAAGTCCTCTCCAAGCTGCATGAAACAGAATAGACCATATAAAGAAACAACTACAAACTGAAAAATGAATTATCACTACAAAGAAGGTACCTCGTTAGAAAGCCGAAACTGAAGCTGTGCTTGCCTAAGCCTTACAAGCTCCTCCACATCCACATCCACATCTATATAAAAATAAAAATACAGAATTTATCAACATATAAAATGGAACACACTCTTGTTTCACTAGTAGCAAGCAAATTCTTGAAGATAAAATTTGCAGCCCAGGTTGAAATAAAAACCAATAAATAAATGAATTTTGTTAATGAGTCAACACTAGTCCATCTCCAAAAATAAAAGGCAATTTGCTTCAGGAGTCGACAGCCTCTTTTCATATATTAGAAAATGCAAATTATTTTGTTTGACTCATGGAGAAAAGAATCATGTGCAGAACCAATTAAAGGTAATTGAGGATTTCAGGATAAAATCACAAATGTTGTTAAATAGCATGCTTCTATTACAATGCCCTTCACATAAATAGTTGAGTATCTAGCACCCACCACAACAGGTTACATGATTATGGACATGTATCTTACCTCTGCTAACTGACTTAAGCTTTGAAGCATATAGCCTCTGATAGCAACATCAACTTGTCAGGATAAGAATATTGAAAATAAATAATTTGTCACAAAAAAAAGGTGAACAAAATTCTTGAGAAGTGTAACGAATCACAACCAAACCCATACATAGGAACACTAACATGCTTAAGAAAATCCAACACTTGTCATTTTCCATACATGATCAGTATACCCACTTGAAATCACATCAAAAAAGCCTAGACATAGATAATATTTAGGGATAAAGTACTAAAATAGGTCTAAGGTTTTTGTGGAAGTACCAATTTAGGCTCAACGTTCAAAATAGCACCAATATAGGCTTAACGTTTACAACATTATATCAATTTAGGCTTAACGTTTACAATATAGCATCAATTTAGTACTCACGTACAAAATAGCACCAATATAGGCTTAACGTTTACAAAAGAATACGAATTTAAGCTTAACGTCATAATTTAAGCTTAAATTCGTATTATTTTGTAAACGTTAAGCCTATATTGGAGGGCGAGCCTTGGCGCAACGGTAAACGTTGTTGTCGTGTGACCAAGAGGTCACGGGTTCGAGTCTTCGGAGCGGCCTCTTGCCAAATAAATTGGCAGGGGAAGGCTTGCCCCCAATACACCCTTGTGGTGGGACCCCTCCCCGGACCCTCGCTCAGCGGGGACGCGTAGTGCGACCGGGCCGCCCTTTTAAGCCTATATTGGTGCTATTTTGTACGTGAGTCCTAAATTGATGCTATATTGTAAACGTTAAGCCTAAATTGATATAATGTTGTAAACGTTAAGCCTATATTGGTGCTATTTTGAACGTTGAACCTAAATTAGTACTTCCCCAAAAACCTTAGGCCTATTTTGGTAAGTATTATGAATAAGTACCTGAGAATCAGTAAATTTGAAAACACGCTTCCAAGGTAAAAGAAATGATGATGCATCTCCAAAAACCAAAGTTGAGACATAGATTAACTTCTGAAATGCATGCACTGGAGAATTAGTACTAATGGTCAAGTTCCAAATTTCCATTGAAATGCTAGTACGAAAACTTGTATAGATTAAGAAATAATACATGCACAAGTCAAATAGCAATTGACCTACCCGACGCTGCTCTACATCACCATCATGATCTCCAGTTTCAAGCCTTTGCCTGAAAATCCGTCTACCAATCTACAATCATGAGAAGTAGCAGCTTAAAGAAAATTGTACCCATAATAATTAATGCCAGTAGCCAGTTATTACTGCTGTTGTCAATATATTAACCACCAATGAACAGGCTTTCATATATTTCATTTATCCTCGACAAGATGCAAACCAGCAGCAATGACAGCATGCTCAAAAATACTTCTTGCTTTTGAAACACCATCAACAGAACATTCACGCACTGACGGATCAGATTCTTGTACATAATTCAAGTAGTCACACCAAAGAGGGACATACTGCATAAAACTATGTTATAGTCAGTTTTATTACCTTTAAAGGCAAAGCCAGTTCAGTAAACACGCATCTATCACATGCATCATGACATGGTATTAGATATCTAGAATTGCTACAAATATTGGCTTCAATTTTCTTGACTTTGAACATTGAACAAGGAGACTTTCCCTTATTTACCCTGACTAAATTGTAAACTTTATAAACCTGAAACCATATTTTACCATCTCATAAAACCCAAAGATGTGGGATAAGGAAGAGCAAAACTGATTCCTACATATCTCATCAGCTTTAGCTAAGGACATGGTTACCAAGCTACAAGGGTTGTGCTAGAATAAGTCTTTATCACTATTCCAAGCTTGCATCCAAAAGAAAAGGCATCAACATGAGTTTTGTATTCACAACTGAAAATATTTTCCAATTGATCAACAATATAATAGCAAAGGTGGACCTATAAATGCATATAGTGAACAATCCAACTTTTACATTGTATCTTTCTTTCAACAACAATTAATCCTTAGAATTGAAGCTAATATGATACAAAGTATTGAAGGCATATGCATATAATTGAAAGTTAATTGATCATTCATATGAATGACAAAATGAACCCACCAGATGATCAAACACTCCTCGCTCATAAAGCTTCTGAACCACGGAAGATGCCTCTGGCCTGCAAAAATTTATCAAAGAAATCCTAATGAATCAGTTTTAAGTGTTTAAGCCCTAAACCCTAATGAAGTAATAGAGAAATGAAACAGAAATTGAAAAACGAAATGAAGTTGTGCATATGGCCACTTATGAGACCTGAGATATGGAAGCAATTTCTTCCATTCCTTGCCAGTTTTCCCATTAGAACGTCATCCAATCAACAATTCCGAGATTGTAACTGAGGTGGCGAACTCAAAAAGTCCTAATTACTTCTAATTTCCTAATTTCCTCAGAACAGAGAACAGAACACGATAGAGAGATTCAAAAGAAAAGAAATGAAAAATACCTTACCTGAGAATGCAATTTTTATTTTGGTAGAAAAACACAGTGGCGAAGGAAGACGTCAGTGACAATTTTAGGATTGAGGAGGAAGCAGAAGCAGAACCAGTAGGAGGCGTTGAAGTTGTCCGATCGGAGGCTTTGAGGTGGCACAAGCCTTGCCACGGCGGAAGAAATTTCAGGCGGCCAGTCGTATAGGGAAGAAAGGAGTTGGCGGCAGACGATGGGGAAGAAGAAGAAACAGAGAAATCGTGATTTTTAGGGTTCAAGTTGGGTAAAGGAGGATGAAAATCTATTGGATAAATCCCCAATTATTTATCTTTCTTCTTTCATAGGTTTACATTTTTTTTAATTTAAATGATAGAAATCTATAATAATTAGTTAATTTATCAATATCTTTTTTTAAAATTTATTTTTTTATATTTAAAAAATTATGATTAATATTAATATTATATCAATTATTAATTAATAGTTTTATACTTGATTAAAAAAAATAGTTTTATATAATTAGGGTTAATGTGTAAAAATATCCCTAACGTTTTGGGTGAGGAGCAATTTTACCCCTTACGTCTAAAATGGTATAATTTTATCCCTAACGTTGATAATTTGGGTCAATTTCAGACACTATTATAAAACACAGATATTTGTGTTCCTTATTTTGCACAAATTTCATATCAAATTGTTCTAAACAAAATGATTTCATGTTTTTGTAATTTAATAATACAATTGAAGATTAATATTTATAAATTCAGTGAATTTTTTGAATTTTGTTGTGTAATTCGTACAAAAGACAGTATATTATTTTTTTATTTTTTTCACATTCCAACATATATTTGTGATTTATTAGTGTTAAAATGACGTACGTGTGAAGTGTAGACGGGAAGATTCATGGCCGAGCACACAATTTGATGAATTATTTCTGAAATTAACCCAAATTATCAATATTATGGGTAAAATTGCTCTTGTCTAAAAACGTTAGGGGTAAATTTGCACCATTTTAGACATTAGGGGTAAAATAGCTCCTAACCCAAAACGTTAGGGGCATTTTTGCACCTTAACCCTATTAATTAATAATAGTTATAGCATTATTTTTTAATATATTATTATAATTAATTAAATTATTTTTTATTTTTAATTAATTTATATGGGATAAGTTTTTAAGTTTATATGTGTACATGCTATTTGATTTTCATCCTTTTTTTTAATTCTTTTGTATTTTAAGAAATATGAAGAAAAAATAATTATATTAAAATAGTAGTTCGTATTAGTTGTGTCGCACTTTTAAAAAGGAGCGACACAAAGATAACACACTCCTTGTGTCGCTTTTATAAAAGCGTGTCACAAAGATAACACACTTCTTGTGTCGCTTTGGTAAAGGTGCGTCACAAGCTTGTTTTTGTGTCACACTGTAAAACAAGCGATACAAGAAGTAACTCGTTTGTGACGCACGCTCTTAAAGCATGACACAAGTGATGACACAGAATACTTAGTTGTGTCGCGTTTACAGAACGTGCGACACTAGTTAATCTATTGTGTCGCTTTATCTTTAAGCGCGACACAAGAGGTGTGACACAAGTGAGCATTTCTGTACTAGTGATAATATTACATGTACAAATTTCTTATTGCAATGTTCTAAATATTAATTGGCATGTTCTAAAATCTTATTGGCATGTTCTAAAATCTTATTCTTATATTCTTAAAAAGTTTTCTTATTTACAAAAATTTGTGTATTATTTCCACAGATATAACATGATCTTTGGCCCCTTTACTGGAGTAGACCACCACAAAAAATGTGTTACGTTCGCTGCTTGTTTCATTGCTAAAGAAGATATTGCATCATTTGAGTGGGTTTTCAAAACGTTTCTTAACGCAATGGGAAGCAATGAACCTACATGCTTAATAACAGATCAAGATCCAGCAATGAAGATTGCAATAAAAAATGTTTTCCAAAAAACAGAACATAGATTCTGCATGTGGCACATTATGAAAAAGATGAATGATAAAATAGGTAAGCCTTCCAAAGCATTGTTTATAATTAAAAATTTTACTACTTGATTGTTCTACTATATGTTTTGATCACGTATTAAACTGTATGTTCCAATATATTATTGGCATGTTAATTTTTTTTTTTGAATATAATGAAGATAATTACTGGTTTTTTTAATAGGTCGTGCAATTATGCAAGAAACCAATTTCTTAAAAAGGATTCAACCAATTGTCTGGAGTGTTGAGATTGAACCTGAAGAATTTGATGAAAAATGGAAAGCAGTCATTTCAGAGTTTAATTTGGAAAAACATGAATGGCTAGGTCAAATATTTGAAATCAGAAACATGTGGATTCCAGCGTACTTCAGGGACTTATTCCTAGGAGGAATTATGAGAACTACATCAAGGTCAGAGAGCGAGAACAACTTTTTCACTGCTTTTACAAATTCTCATTTAAGTCTTGTAGAATTTTATTTGAGATTTGATAGTGCAATGGATGCACAAAGGCATAACCAAGCTCACAATGACAATGATGCCAAACATAAAAGACCTGTATGCAAAACACCAATGGGTATTGAAAAATATGGAGCTGATGTTTATACAACCACTGTCTTTTATGAGTTTCAGGACGAGGTTTATAATGGATCTTTTTTTTGTGGAATAGAAGAATTCTATAAACAACCTTTCAGGTTACGTACAGCAACATTGAAGACGAAACAAAATGTTCGTGCAAGAAGGTTGAGAGACAGGGCTTACCATGCAGACACATGGTGTGGGTTTGGAAGGCAAAAATGCTTGAATCAATTCCAAAAAGGTATGTGCTTAACAGATGGACTACATTAGCAACAAGTCAAAAAAATATAAATCTGCAAGGAAATCTTATGGAAGAATGTGCTGCTACAATTGATAAGAAAACATGGCTGAATCAACTATGGTCAGAGATTAACGTTTGTGTCTATTTAGCTCAAGGCAGTGAAGAAAATATAAAGGATCTTGTGAAGAAGTTTCAAGCAATCAGAATGGATTTAGAAGCTAAAAACACTCAAAAAGACACTGAGAAAAACAAAACTCTTTCAAAAAATCAAGACATTGAGATATTGATTGGAACTAGTGTACCAACAGAAATTAATGTCAAAGCACCGAAAATATCAAAGAACAAAGGTACAGGTGTACATATTCCAAAAGGAAACGGTGATAAAAGATTGAAGGGTGAAAGAGAGAAAGCTGTTGAGGAAAACCAGAAAAAAAAAGAGGTTATGCAGAGTCTGTAAACAGCTTGCTAACCACGATAGCAGAAACTGTCCAGAAAAAGAGAACTGATCTGATATATTGATTAGAACATATCATATAAGGTTTAGAACATATGATATAAGATTTAGAACATATGATACATGTTTTAGAACATACGATCTTTTTTTGGAACATACAATAATTTTTTTCCAATGTAAGAAGCTGAAACATAAATTTTTTCTTAAATGGTACAATATTTTGATGACAAACTGCATCTAACATGTTTATATTGCATCTAAACATGTATAGCACTAAAATTTAACTTCAACATTCTAATGCTATTCTGATTAATTTATATATAATTACACATATTTTGTTAAACAAGCCACTAACCTATACAACCTTCCACTTTAAACAGATATATACAATCTACTCAAGAAATTCACAAATCCTACACATTCAGTTGAATAAAATAACAATTCAAGGCCTTCTCATATATACAATCTACTCAAGAAATTCACAAATCCTACACATTCAGTTGAATAAAATAACAAATCCTACATATTTCATGTTCCAAAATAATATGTCTTACGTTCTAACATATATAATTACAACAATTGCAGAATATACAATTATTTTAATTGTTCATTCTTCCATTTTAAGGCCTTCTCGTTTACAATAGCAACTTCTTTGTTTCCAGAATTTGACAGAATCTTCCAACAGTATTCAATTCTGAAATTCTTCAACTGATCAACCTACAATATCCCATTCATTATTACTAACATCATCAAAACTCACATTGTTATTTCGAACTCCAATATCCCATTCAGACTCCTCTTGTCCAAAATAGGATTTCATATGTTTCAAAACGAAAACACCACAATCATCATTATTGCTTGACTCTTTCCACTTCAACTTCAAATGTTTTGAACCATATGCACTGATATCATTCAAGCAATTAGGGCTCTCTCTTTTTATATAAAGATAATATGCTTTCACCTATAAAACATAGAACACCATCTTATAAATATTAAAACAAATCATCAACTACTCAGAACATACACTTAGATTTTCTGAACATGACAGTAAATATGTAGAACACAATAACAAAACTAAAAAACAGATAAGTAATATTACCAAAGCCTTTGCAAACCCTTATATTTACTATGGACTGATACGCCTTTATCAAGAGCCTTGTTATCAATGACGTCTATCTTTCCAGTAAAATGATTAATAACAAAAACATAGAAATGGGCAGCATAAACAACTGGAAAGAATACCTACAAAAAAAAAACATTAGCAATCATAATAATTAAAAACAACAATTAAAGTAAATCGTGTTTTACTTTTAATATAATTACCAAGTGATAACTCTCTAAACTGTTTATTTTAGCTTCACGAAGTTCATAACTAATTCTCTCAAAAAAAGCATTGTGTCTGTCACTGTACTTGGTACTTCCAGGAACTCCTTAATCAGTACACAGTAAAACCTATACAAAAATACAACATTCATATTAATATAATCCAATTTCTTTTTAACAAAAAATATATCAAAATGTAAAAACACATACAAATGGTAGACTAGAGAAGAAGAATCTATGTACAGAAGTTGAGCCCTTGCACTTCTCTTCAGAATTCAATATTCGAGACCACGCATCAACCACATTACTAACCACATGATTGCTTCCTGACAAGCTCATAATCTCCTCTCTATTGATTGTGGACAAACAATCACTATACAACAACTCACTTCAAAAAGAAAAATAGAATAAAATAAAAACAATCAGTATAACTTAAAGAAAATTCAAATTAACACAAACAACATTCAATTAAGATCTTACTGTGGGTCTTCATTAGAAAAAGCATATTCAACCAACATTCTCCGCGAACTAAGCATATTGTTTAGTAAATGCTCAGACTCAAGCCAAAATGGAGATTGTAAATATCCAGGCAACTTTGAAATCCTTTTTGAACGATTTCCAACACCAACTTCTTGCACTTCCTCAACTACATCTTTGCCTACTCTCCTATTAACAACACAAAGAAAATAACAAAAGGTAACAAAATTAACCAAGTTCAAAAACAGATACCACATAAACTTAAATTCTATTCTCATGTTCTAAAATATAAACCATATGTTCCAAACACACATACACATGATCTAAATTAAAAAACTTTTTAAATATCACTTACCTTGCATTACTATCAAAAACATTATCAGCAAAACATTCATCAATCCCAGCAACTCCTACTCTAAACACTTCTTCAACAAACTCTTTCCGAACTTCATCCAAATCAAATTGACTATATTTCATACCACACCTACTTTTCCACTATAAAATATAAAAAAAATTAAAACCATAAAACAAATTATAATTTCAAAATAATGCAACAAAACACATTTATTATAAATCGACTATACCTTTTCAGCAAACTTCAAATCCTTGTCCATCACAATATCTCTCATGAACCGCATTACAAAAAAAACCACAAGTTTTGTGATCTTTTTGCTCTGGCACACCCTACAACACAACAACCACAACATTAGAATAATGTACATCAATCTAACCTTAATGTTCTAAAAAAATTCACACATGTACAAAACAAATATACAAGTTAATAATTACCAAAAGTGCAGTCCATTTGACTTTAACTTCATTATTCTCAGAGTATAATTGAACAGCCCTGTTAAAATAAAAATCATTAAAATCAGTAACATGATCTTAATATTCAAACATAGTTATATATCAAAATAAACTATAAACAAAATACAAACAAAAAAACATACTCATTCACAACATCAATCCATACATCTCCCTTTGGCAAACGCCTTCTCAACGGATCCAACCAATAAGCTCTAAAATTCTTCAAATCAATAATTGACAACGTCCAATGTCCACTAAAAATAATACTATTATTATTTCAAAATACATAAAATTACTTAAAAAAATATTAAATAAAATAACTAAAACAATCATACCCTGTATTATATGGACACAAAAAGATAGACTTATCCATTGTGGACATCTTCAATCGGTTCATCAAATCATTAGAGCGCTGGCTTACTGTTTTAGAACTTCCAATGGAATAAGTGTAATGAGGATCAACGAAATAAAACAATTTCTCCATTTCTCTTTTCTTCAACAAATTAAACAAGTAGCTACATAAAAACAAAAAAGAACGTAGTAAGAATCAACTACAACTAATATAAATAAAACTATAACATTTCAAAAACAAAATACCTCATATAGAAAATTATAACGTTGCAAGTTATCTCTTCCATATGAACCATAGAATATATATCCTGCCTCAACAATAATGCTTTAGCAGAATGTCCAAACAACTCTTCACAAACAACATAGCTAACAAAATTCCCTTTCACCAACTCTGCGTTTGCCCATTTGCATAACATCCGTAACTTATCTGGAATATTTCTAGGCAAAGCTTGCAAATCTACATCCAACGCATCTTCTATCACCACGTTATCAACTTCATCATCAACAACAAACCTGTTGACAAAACAAACAAACTTAAAAAATGAAATAGGAATGACATATCAGAAGCATAATACGTATGTTCTGAACAATAAAGCATATGTTCTAAAATATAACAAACATTAAAAAACATAAACAAAATACAAAAAAAACTATTTTCACATACATTACTTGAGGATCAGACTTATTCTTCATATCTGCACCATCCAATTTCTCAACAAAAGTTTTTGCTTCTGTAGATCCACCTTCAGTTCCAACAAAATCAGGCAACTCTTGGCTCAACAAATTAAAATTCGGAGAAGAATTTTTTCGTTCAGAATTCTTCATTGGACTTTTACTCTCTCTCTGGTCTTTCTTCTCTCTTTTAATTCTTTCAACCAACGCATCTATCTCATCAAAAAAATCAGAATTAAAATAAGGATGAGTATCTTGACTAGACAAATCACAATCAACATCTCCAGTCATTCCTGAATCTTTTTTACTTTCCGGTTTGTTCTCATTAACTACTTCTTCTTTCCCTCCTTCACTTTGAGAAACCGGATATTCATTGCCTCGAGAATATTTATTCCACAAGTTGTTGATCAGATTAGACATCTCAACACTTGTACCATCTTCACCAAAAACAACATTAGCTTCTTTCAACATAGAGTACATTTCATTAACTTTAGAACCCAATTCTTTAGCTAATGATTGGAACTTCGCAAGAAATTCCTGCATATACAAATCCATAATAAAAATCAGGACATGTTATAAACAATATTAAGCATGTTCTAAATTTTAATAAACATGTTCTAAAATGAAATAAGCACGTTCTAAAATTTAAAAACATAGATAAAGATGTAATAACGTACAAAAATTTGACCAGGTCCACTAGAAGAAGCTTCTCCACATTCCTTCCTATTCCCTCCTTCAACATCTTCATTATCTTCTCTTGGAACATTTCCTTCATCCATATCCATACTTTCTCTTACCAAATTTTCTCCCACCACTATTCTCTCTAACACAATCCCACTTCCAAATCCCCTCATCTTTTCCAAAATCATCCTCTTTTGTATTCGTTCTTTATTCCAAACAGCTATCAGTGGAAAATCTCTTGGATTAACAACATTAGCTCGTTGAAGCCTATCAAAATAACTTATCTACAAAAAAATAACAAAAATGAACAAGTTATAAACAAATTAAAAAATAAACAACAAACAAATCTTATCAAACACATAATCAAAAAAAGAAAATTACACTTACCAACAAGAAAGGAAGGGGACCTGTAAAAAAAGTAGGACTCCTTTTCCATTCACTGACAGAATCCAACGAATGCTTATATGCAAAAGAACACCAATCCAAATTTGCAATTTCCTTAACATTCCTACAACTATAAAGAAACTTATAGTTCATAGCCTGGTTCTTGGTAGAACGAATACAACAATTCACAGCACAAAATACAAAATGCAACAAAAACTCATCACACAATGGTTTCGTCTTCAGATCATTCAGCTTAGCAATTACAGTACTATTAATTGGCCTTCCAATCTCAAGTCCAAAATATGACCTCCATTGAGCAAAAAAATCCGAAGACTCATCTTCCCCAACATCTTGTGGCTCCTCAATCTCTACACCTCCACAAGGCAAGCCATAAACAGCCTTAAAATCATCCTTAACAAACTTCAATTCTTCACTATTATCTAGCATAAGGCTACACCTATCAACATTAAAACTATTCACAAGTTTTTCACAAAAAGTAGCATTATGAACATCTAAACTTAGATGCAAAAAACCACCAAAACCAATACTCTTAATTGCATCCTTATGAGTCTCTGGAATATCATGAAGAATACCCATAAACTGTTTAGGAGGTATTCTTTGACCAAGAGCAACCTTATTCCGTTTGGAAATATTTTCATCATCACCTACACTCAAAACATTCTTCCTCTTCTTTAAAAAACTAGAAGCAACAGACAAGTTCCTGGCAAACTTCACTTTCTTTACCTTCTTAACATCAACATCTTCCTTTACCTTCTTAGCATTAACATCTTCCTTTAACGCATCAACCGAAGCTTCAGAAACTTGAGAAGAATCAACACCTTTACTAGATATACTCCTTGTTTGACGCCTAAATATACCTTTCCTAGATTCACTACTAGTTTGCTGAATAAACTCACCTTTAATAGATTGACTCCTGGTTTGCCGCCTCAACAAACTATTGGACGGAACGACATAACTAGACAGCAAATCATTATCACCAGAAATGGCTGGCATTGAAGGTCTTTTAGACATTGAAGGTCTTTTCGAAGTCCTCTTAAATCTTTTAGAAGTATGTCTTTTTTCACTTCTATCTTCAACAGGAACAACAGGTTCACCTTTCTTCTTAATTTTTTTTATCTTCATCAGAACAATAATCTTCAATAATATCAGCTAACAATTTCTGATCAACCACATTTTTGGGAAAAATCTCTTCTCCATCATTCCTGCCCATTTTCTAAAAAACAAAACATATACTCAACATTTTAGAACAAGCAAATGCAAATATACAACGAAACATAAAAGAAATGGAATAACTCATCAACAAAACATAAATTAATTTAACAAATCAATAACTCAACAACAGCACGTTTGATCAATATTTTAGAACAAAAAATGCAAAAACAGAAAACAATAACAGAACAAACTCAAAAACGTTCTAAAACTAACTACATTTGAATACAAAAAACATACAAAAACATACCACAACAAACTTTTAAAGTTCAAACAAGCGAAAACACCAAACAAACAAAAATAGTTTTAACAGAACAATAGTTCAATATTTTAGAACAAAACACATGCAAATATAGAACATACGAACATAATTTTAGAACAACATAAAAACATTCTCAAACAGAATAGATTTGAATACAAAAATCAAAGAAAAACATACAGGAACTTCTTTATAAAGATCATACAAACGAAACCCTAGAAAATAAAAAAATATACAAAATTGAACTCAAAATCAACAAAGAATATAAAACAACAAAATAAACGAAACACATAAAGCAACAAACATCATTCAGACGAACAAATTCACAAAAAAAAACAATGAACAGAAAAAACGAAAAAGATATGAGCAACTAACCAGATTTAAGAGGATCAAATCCACGGTAGAATCGATGAAATACAAAGCGGAAATCTTCTATAAAAACAAAAGTTGATCGACGCTAGATTAGAAAAAAAATGACAGAAGATAGAAATGACGAAGAAGAAGAGGAAGAAGTCGAGGAACGAAGTAGAGGAACGAAGAGACTCAACTCTTCAACCTTAGAAACGCGGGAAAACATAATACCAAAACACAACGTTTTGGTTAATGAAAAACCCCCAAAACTACGTAGTTTTGGGGTGGTTCTCACCTAAGGTGAGTTCTCACCTAGGAAAGGGTTCTCACAAGAGCCCTTTCCATAAACTTGAAATGGTAGTTGATAGTTACTTATCTTTGCAAAGAATAAGAACAACACACTAAGAACTCATTTTCTTGCTTAGAATCTTCCTAGCTCGAACCTAATCTAGGGAGCTCCAAATCAAAATCACATCGACTAGAATATGCATTGTGATGTCTAAAATCTACTGTAAAAACATCATCTCGGTCGGACAGTTCAACCTGTGGACATCATAACATCATTGAGTTGAGCAGATTTAGGATAAATGAAGAAAAAGGAGATGGAGATGGTATTTTTTTTAGGGAATCAATTATTCTGCTCATTGAACCACGAAATTACCTTCATAATATGTGAGATTTATGTTCCCAATAAGGGAAAAATATCCCTTTTAGTCCTTCTAAAATTTAACTCCTTTAAAACTTACCCTAAACTTTTAATTTTACACTTAAAACATGAAATTAGCCTATAAACTATATCCATAATATCCAATTAACTCTCTAATAAATAAATAAATATAATGTAACCTAATATTATGGTATAATAATTAAAATTAAGGAAATAGATGTGACAATTCTCTCCACCTTAAATCGTCCTCGAAATTCATATTCTCCAATCTATCTTAATTTTCTTCCGAAACCGTTTTCAAGGTCACAAAGTTATTACCAAGATTCGTCATAATCATCATGAGACCACAGTATCTAATGTTTTCTTCCATTAATTTCATCATTTATCAATATTGACATCTTTGTAATAATCATTTAAATATAACTCTTAGTAACTCTAAACTTCAACCTAGTTAATTCCATCACCAATAAATCCACAATAAAACTTCAAATATCATTTGTTCAATTTTATATAATATGATACACTTTATGTTATATCCTTCTAGCATTAAACCAAATCTCACTTTAATAAATTTAAATCACAATTGATTTCATCTATTTCATATATATCAAATATATTTCACTTAGACCCGGCAAAGCGACACACGACCCGATGACACGACACGAACACGACATGCTTTTTTAGTGTTAGTGTTTAGGGTTTTATGACACGACACGAAATGACACGTTAATTTTCGTGTTGTTTTCGTGTCAACCCGAAAACACAAAACTGACCCGAATTTTAATTAAAAAAATTAAAAATTATAATAAACTTAAACTAGGTTAAAAGTAAAATAGACATACTTTTCTTATTTATCAGAGAGTATAAATATAGAATATAAAAAAAACCTATCTTTATTTCCTGCTCTCACTCGTTGCTCGCGTCTTCTCCCTCTCCCTCACCAGCGACGGCTTCTCCCTTTCCCTCACTACCCAGCGGTGGCGCCTCCTTCTGCCTCTCCCTCACTACCCAACGGCGGCGGCGACTGCTTCTCCTTCTCCCTCCCTAGCCAGCGGCAGCAGCGGCGACTGCTTCTCCTTCTCCTTCTCCCTCTCAATGCTCATCATCTTCTTCATCGACTGATGTTCATCTTATGGTATGTCTCTCTTTATCCTTTATTTAGTTTTCCGCAGACAAATTAGAAGTTCACCATATGGTATGTCTCTCTTGACATCTTATGGTTAGAGCCGATATTAAGGATTCTTTTAATTGCTGCTGTTTTGCTGATCTTGACATCAAATACATGGTTAAGATCTGCAAAATTCTTGGTTTTAATTGCATGATTTTAGACACCAGCAACATCTATAACCATGTATGCTTTTGGTTTTAATTGCATGATTTTGGTTTTGCCTGATCTTGACATCAAATACATCAAATTCATTATTATTTTAATTGCATGCTTTTGGACAGCAACAATATCTATAACCTCAGATAAAACACCATGATGAATCAAATCTAGAAGATAATGCTTCGTTGGTCACTTGTACTCTCTGCTAATTTATTTTCTGTTATGTGACTTTAGGGGCTTAATTGAACTCGTATGATTTTAAAGATTGTCCGATTAAATTTGAAGTTTTAATTTAGGGGCTTAAATGAATGTTATGCCTGTTATGTGACTTTAGGGGCTTAATTGAACTCGTAGGATTTTAAAGATTGTCCGATTAAATTTTATTGTCACATAAATGTTATGTTTCTTAATTTCCATTTAGCTTTGTTATGTAACAATGAGATATTTATAAATTAAAAATGGTATGCCTGTTATGTGACTTTTTGCTGTGTGTAAAGAATTGATTTTATTGTCATATAGATGGATCATGAAATAAGAGCTATTAATGTTGATCAATCCGGTGAAGTTGGTGAAAATGGTGACGATGGGTTGATGGAGCTAAAAGATGATGCTAAATCCAAAAAGCCACCAAAAAAGGCACCAAAAAAGTCAACAACAGAGCAAACAAAACAACCAACAAAATGTAGAAAGTTCTTGTCTCCGGCTTGGCAGTACTTTGATATTTTATCTAGCGAAGATGAGGAGCAAGAAAAATGCAAATGTGAGATGTGCGGAAATATTTATATTTCGGAGAGCAAGTATGGAACTGGAAATCTACTTCGGAATATAGAAACTTGTCGGAGGAGAGACACTCGTCATGTAGGTCAGTTACTTATATCCCAAAACAAAATGGCATTAAGTGGTGGTCAGTTTAATGATGAAAAGTTTAGAGAGATCTTGACTGGTGCTATTATAAAGCATAATTTACCTTTCCAATTTGTTGAATATGATGGCATTAGGGAGGCTTTTTCTTATTGTCGTGGAGATGTGAAGCTTGTCTCTAGGAACACTTGCAAATCTGATTGTCTTAAGTTGTACACCAGAGAGAAAACTAGGATAAAAACTATGTTGGCCGATGCTCCTGGTAGAATTAGTTTGACATCGGATTGTTGGAGCTCTTTGACCACCGATGGTTATATTTCTTTAAATTGTCACTTTATTGATAAAGATTGGAACATGCAGAAAAGAATTTTGAACTTTTGTTTCATGCCACCACCTCATAATGGTGTTTCTTTGTGTGAAAAAACTGAATATTTCTTGTCTGATTAAGGGATAGATAGAAAGGTTTTTTCGATTACATTGGATAATGCTAGTGCTAATGATGTTTGTGCTGAGAAGTTAAGAACTCAATTCACTTTGAGGGATGCTCTTTTGTGTGACGGGGAGTTTTTTCACATTCATTGTTGTGCTCATATTCTGAATTTGATAGTACAAGATGGTTTAAAGGAAATTGATTATGCAATTCAGAAAGTTAGGGAAAGTGTCAAGTATGTGAAAGGTTCACAAGCTAGAAAACAAAAGTTTCTTGAGTGTGTTTCTAATTGTAATCTTGAGTCTAAGAAGGGTTTGAGACAAGATGTGCCTACTAGATGGAACTCCACTTTCATTATGCTTGATAATGCCCTTTATTTTCGACGTGCCTTCATGCTTTTGACTGCTAGTGATGTGGGTTATAAGAGTTGTCCTACTAGAGAAGATTGGGATAAGTTGGAGAAAATTAGTGAGTTCTTGTCACATTTCTATGATCTTACCCTTGTGTTTTCAAGAACTAAGTATCCAACTGCAAATTTATACTTTCATGGAGTCTTTACCATTTATGTGACTTTGGTACAAGAAATGAGGGGTGACGATAGATACAAAATAGAAATGGCAAGTAGAATGTTTGAAAAGTTCAACAAGTATTGGAAAAGTTTTAGTGACATATTGGCAATTGCAGTCATCCTAGATCCATGTTACAAGCTTACTTTTGTTCAATGGTGTTATAAATAGGTGTATGAGAATGATGGGACTTATGAGATTATGCGTCTGAAAAATAAGTTGTACTCTCTCTTTAATTGCTATTCAAAAGCAAATATGACATCAAGGTCCGGCTCACAAACATCACTCCTACCGGAAAAAAAGTCATACCCAAGAAGTGCGAGATAAGCTACTTTCCATCAAACAAAAAAAATGTTTTGAAGGTAACTTCTATTCCATAACTTGTATTCTTTATCTAATTTTTTTGTAGCTTATCTTATTGAAATTTTGTTTTTTGCTTTGTTATAGAACTTTTTTGACAATAAGGAGGCTGCCCAATAAAGATCACAACTTGATCAATATTTGGATGAGCCAGGGTTGGAAATTAATAACTTGGATGTCCTATCATATTGGAAGGCCAATTCCTACCGCTATCCTGAAATTTCAGCCATGGCTCGTGATGTTTTAGCCATTCCGGTGTCAACTTTGCATCAGAGAGTGCTTTTAGTGTAGGTGGAAAAGTGTTGGATCAATTTAGGAGTTCACTTACACATGACACAGTTGAGGCATTGATTTGCACAAGAGATTGGTTATTTGGGGAGCAAGGTAAATTTTATAACTTACTAACAATTGATAATTGTATTTGTTGAATTTCAATTTGATAATCAATGTTTAAGGATCTTTAATTTGTGTTAATATTTTTCAGTATTGACCAAAGATGATTTGGGTGAAGATATTGTGGAGAAGGATGATATGGTTGAGAGTATTAATACAACTATGGCTACTGGTTCAAGTTCAATTCAAGTTGATTGATATATGTAATTTGATTATGCTATTTTGATGGATGTTAAACCTAAATATTTTTAGTTTGTGTGTTTATGGATGTTTTAAATTTATTTTGATGGATTTGAAACATATATTTCAGATTGTTTGTAATAAATATCTTAACTTATTAGGTTTTAATTTTTCAAATTATGAAGTTGAAGTAAAGTTCAAAATATTTGGAATAGCAAGTCAGGTCGTGTTAGCAGGTCGGGTCGTGTTAGCAGGTCATGGCGTGTCAATTTAATTGGTTGTGTAAAAAATTTGTGTCGTGTCGTGTTTACCGTGTCAAGAGCAGGTCGTGTTCGTGTTCTGATTTTGTGACACGAAAAGTTTTCGTGTCGTGTTCGTGTTTCAGGTTTTGACACGAACCCGAAACCTGACACAATACGAACATGACACGAACACGGAAATTGCCAGGTCTAATTTCACTCATCTCCAAGTTCTATATATTTCTATAAGGAAAAAATATCTATTTTGAACCACTAACATGTACAATATTATATTTTTTTCAAATAATACGAATCAATGATTTGTATCAATATATGATCTAATTTCATCATAATAACAATACTTGTATCTATAATTTTTCACTCCAATCATGATTCATATTATTAACATCAATCATCAACATCAATCAAATATAAGCATTATTATTATAATACAATTTCCTATCAATAAGACTCATTTCATAAAATCTTAATATAAATATCACTCTTATAACTCTCCATTTAATTTCTTAAAATCAATTGAACTAATATGCTACATTTTTTTATAATCACCACTATATATACCATTTATCAATCTAAATAAATTTTAATATTTTCTCCAAACCATATAACAAAGTAATATAGAGTACTTAAATTACGATAATAAATGTTTTTACAAATACATAAAAGTTAATAAATCTATAATATCATTCGATTTTCTTATTTGACCTATAAACACTCAATTTGATCTTTATATAAACTTACACTATAATCCTCCAAAATTCAACTACAAATAACTTGACTACAATAAAAGTACTATATAAAATTTAAATGTATCCTCAACTATGCTTAAGATCAAAAAAATTTATCCCCAACATTCATATCCTAATTATTTCCTCAAACAATATTTATTTTCATATTCATGAAATTCACCAATAAAACAATAATTTAAATTTCAGATCTCATTTATTCAACTTAAGATTCTATAATACATTAAAATCCTGTTATAATCTTCCAATTATTAATCAACCTCTAGAACCATTAATTGAAATTTTCATATTTTATCTTTCTCAATCTCATATCTATTATCTTCAATTTATCATTTTATCATTTCTTCAATTTCCTAAGAAGACCAACTCATAATCCTTATTCCAAATCTGATATATATAGGCATATATCAATTACAATACGAAAATATATTTTAAATTAACGCAATGTGTATTATTTATTGGACATATTAAATATAGGGTTAATACACATTTGCCCTTGTGTTTTCACGGAAAAACAGATTTACCCTTAAATCAAATAAACCCACAAAACTATCCCTGAATTTTCCATAAACCTGCAATTATACCCTAATCTGACGGAGCTGCTAAACGACGATGACATCAAACCTTCTTGTCTCCAAAAAAATTGGATGACGACAATAAAAATTCATTTGGTTTCTTATTGTTTTCTATTGCTATTGCTTTTGGATTAATTATGATGTTTAGACGCCATTTTATTAGGTTGATTGAGCTTTTATGAAAATGAATTTTGACCAATCTGTTTTTCTAACTTGCTTTTAATCGAAATTGAATGTGCATATTTTTTTCTGTTTGTGATTGGTTGTTCTTTTCTAAAGTTTTTCTGGAGATAAGAAGGTTTGATGTCATCGCCGTTTAGCAGCTACGTCAGATTAGGGTATAATTGCAGGTTTATGGAAAATGCAGGGATAGTTTTATGGGTTTATTTGATTTAAAGGCAAATCTGTTTTTCCGAGAAAACACAAGGGCAAATATGTGTATTAACCCTTAAATATATGATCCTCAACTTCAGTTTTTCCTCCATTATAATTTTGAACTTGAAAACCATACTGAAAGTCTATGAGTTTTTCTCGAGATTTGAATATTGTTGGGGAGCCCTCCCTTTGTGTTGAATTAAAGTTGACACATATGGCTCCGCAAAGAGAACCATCAAAATAAAACCACTCTATTTGTACAAACAGGGGAAAAATATTACAATTTACATACATATTTTAGATGATTAATTATGATGAGTATATTGCAAAATATTAGATGATTATAACATATCACAAAATATTCAAGATTATTGATTGTTCCAATGTAATTCACAACTAATAAATTTGATAACATTTAGTAAAAAAAATGAGTGCATTGTACATTTTATAGAGTTAAAAACAAAAACTTCTTATTAATGAATTAATAATTTTTTAAAGGAAAACATAATTGTGTTGAAAATGTTGTATTCAAATATCAATTTATATGATATTTATATTTCATGGATGGATTCAGGGACGGATCTATAGTGGGGGCACTTGCCCCCACTGAGATTTAAGAATGTATAAAACCCTAAGTATTGATTTGAGATTTTTGTACTTTGCCCCCATAATAGAAAACTCCATTATTGCAGGATGAAGGCTTCATCGTGCGACAGAGAAGATGAAGGCAATGGATACAATTAGGATTTTTTTCTGATCTGTGATACATAAAACGACGTTGTTCCACTTAAAGTGGAACGACGTCGTTTTGTATATCATAATCAGAATTTTTTTAAATAGTAATACCCTAAATCCTTATCTCTTTTATTTTTACCGCAACAACAAGAGAGATAAAAAAAAAGATTGAGAATACCATCCTATCCCCAACTCCTCTCTTTTCTTTCTCAATCTGGCAACAATCAATCAGGGCTTTGCACATCTGCTTCTTCTCTATCCTATCCCTAACCCTCAATTTCGAATTCTCTCCCAAAACCAAATCTGCTTCTTCTTTTTCTCACTTACCAGAATGAAAAACAAAGGAAGGTTGCTTTGCTGGTTGCTGTTAATTTTTTCCTTTATTCTTAATTACATATTATGAAGTATATAAGGTTGCTTTGTTGCTCTAAATTGTTTATTATGAAGTATATGGTTTTAACTGTGGTTCTTTTTATATTTTGGTGTTAGTTCCTCATACATTTTATGCACTTTTGTTTAATGTTGTATATTTTGGTGTTAATTCTTTTTATTAATTTCACTCTCACTTAATACTTTATTAATTCCTCCTATTAACAAGAAAGGATAGCTAGACATAATGTTGAATTGGGAATATTGAATTAATTGATAGTAGTTATATGGTGAGATAAAGAAAGATTTTTTTTTTTTTTCATTTTGTATTGGCAGTTGTATATTTGCTTGGTTTCAAATACTCTATTATTAACTAGATATTAGAAAAGGGCATGTTAACCTCATTTATGAAAAGCTCCAGTGGACAAATATTTTATGTGTTTTGTTTGATGTAAATTATATTGTAATTTAGCTATTTAGTATTTCTATTCAGCAATTCAGCACTTGAAGTAATTTAACAAAAGTTTGAAGAAATTTAACATTTAACAAATCCAATTTATCTTATTCAATTTAGCAATTTTTTTGTATAATTTTTTTTACAACGCATATATAGTTTGCCCCCACTACATAGAAATCTTGGATCCGTCCCTGGATGGATTAATAAATTATTTAGGGTAAATAATTTATTAATCCCTATCTTTTTACACGTAACACACTGTTTAGTTTCCTATTTTAAAAATTACATTATAAGGTTCCTAACTTTTGTCAATATTAACCCTTTGATCATTTTTGTCTATTTTTTTAGATTTTTGACCGAACTTATCTTAGTTTTCAAGACATCTGTAGTACAATATAAAATGACCATGTTACTCTGTTATTTTCCGTCTATCTGTTTATGCCAAATATAACAGTTAAAAGTCTAAAAAAATAGACAGAAGTACCAAAGGGTTAACAGTGATAAAAGATATGGACCTTATAATGTGCTTTTCAAAATAGATGAACTAAACAGTGTGTTAGGTAAAAAGTAGGAAACTAATAAATTATGTGAATTACTATACTTAGCCTAGGTTTCCCACACTTAGCCTAGAGAAATGACGAAACTGCCCTTTCAACAAATTCACTAATCCTCTCAAATTCTCAAAAACCCAAAACTCTCTAAAATCTAATCCAGACTAATTTGGTAAAGAAAAACATGGATCGGGGAAGGAACGGCCGCGGGAAAGGACTAATGGTACATAATTTCGTTTTATTTACAGTTGTTTATAGTAAAATCGAATGTTTTTTTAAAAAATTAATTTTTCAATGTCGGGGCATATGAACAATATACCTCAATCACAGGTGGGGCGTATGAACATCATGTCCCACCACAGGTAGAAAGGTATTATTCATATGCCCCACCTGTGGTGGTAGCTAATATGTCTCACCACGTGGTGAGGCATATTAACCACACGCCCGCGTTTCGTAGAGAGAAAAAAAAATCAATTTTGCTTCTCCAAAGCAATAAAGGGAAGTTTCATCATTTCACTAACCTAAATATGGAAACCTAGACTGAGAGCATCTCCAATAGGATGACATGGCTCTCTAAATTGTCAAATTTAGCTAGCCATTTAGAGAGTGATCACTCCAACAAGGTAACATGGCTCTCTAAAACAAATAGAGAGTCATTTTCACTAGTTAAATTTGGCTAGCTATTTCTATTTTTTATTCATTATTTCTCTTTCCTCTTTATATCTTTTTTCTACTTTTTCTTTTTCTTCTTTAAATTTAATCATTTTTAGTGATAAAATAATCAAATAGAGAGTCATATATGTAGCATGGTTGGAGTAAAATATAATTTTGGTTAGCTAAATTTAATTAAACTAATTTTTTATATTATTTTAGAGAGCCAAATAGCTAGTTAGTGTTGGAAATGCTCTGAGTATAACAAATACCCATTTTTTTATTTTAAAGTTTGTTATGCTAAAAAATTGTAAACCACGTCCAAAACTAATTTATTTTTCTAAACTCAGAAAATAAATGCGCAGTAATAATATTACACACTTTATGCATTGCACGGCTATATAAGTATATCAGGTTATGATTTTTATATAAAAAAAATGTTATGAATTATTGGGCATTTTCTTTTTTGAAGAATATTATTGAGCATTTATTGTTTGGTTATCAACAAAGAATTGAATGAATAATCATCATCTATAATAATCGCAAATAGAATAAAAGTTAAAAGTACAATCATTAGAGTGATACCCAAAATCATTTAAAAAGGAGCTTTGCTTTGAATTCCTTTTTCCAGCGAGCAGGACAGACACAGAACCACTTCAAAACATCTTTTTGCTGGTAAAATTAAATAAAAAGCTATTATTATATTCTGCTAAATGTTCAAAATTACAATCAATCAGAATCTCTAGTGGAATCCAGGAATTAACCGACCCTACTCCGATTGAGTTTCAAAATCAGGGGAAATTCCGCTAATTCTGACTCACAAGTTTTCTACTCGCATTTGATCGTCTTCTTCCGCACACTCCTCGTTGTCCAGTTAAAAATGGCGACTCAGGTTGTATGGCAACCCAAGGAAGAAGGTCTTAGAGAGATATGTGGTCTGCTTGGACAGCATATTTCTCCCACTTCTGATAAGTCTCGAATTTGGCAGCAGCTTCAGCACTATGCACAATTCCCTGATTTTAATAACTATCTAGCATTTATTTTTGCCCGTGCTCAGGTTCTTTTTTCTTTCTCCTTGTCTCTTTCTGTTTAATGAAATTTAGTTAGGGGTTTGTTAATTATGTAGCTTAATATTGGAACTGTTCTTTTTATTGGAAACTGCTATTCTTGCTAAATTTTATGGGCCATGCTTGACGATGCTGCTATGAATTAGTCATAAATTTGTACTTTTAGTATTAATTCTCCTATTACTCATAAATTTGTACTTTTGGTGTATAATTCACCTCTTCTTCTTCTTCTTCTTCGGTTTAAATAGCTTTTAGGTTAACACCTAGTGATTACGGTAACCTTATCTCATGTGACATTGGGACTGCAATTTTTGTTGTGAAATTCCAACATTATGCTGTAAAATCCAAGCCTGAAATTGTAAATACTGCAATTGGAACTTCTACTTTATAAACTCAACTAATTTCTTCACTTGAAAGTAGAAAGAGTGACTTTTAGACAAGTAGGGAATGGTATCTGTACTTTGGAATGTCATATCTTAGTTGATAGTTTGGCAATTGGTTATTTGGCTTGCTTTCTGAACAGGGAACGGCAGTTGAAATTCGTCAGGCTGCTGGTCTACTGTTGAAAAATAATCTAAGAAGTACTTTTGCATCCGTGGATCCTGCCTATCAACATTATATAAAATCAGAGTTGTTACCTTGTTTAGGAGCAACAGATAAGCACATTAGGTGCACTGTTGGAACAATTATCAGTGTTGTGATTCAGCAGGTGCGAATCCTTGGTTGGCCGGACCTGTTACAAGCTCTTATTCAGTGCTTGGACAGCAATGATATCAACCATATGGAAGGTGCCATGGATGCATTGTCTAAGGTGTGATTTGGTTCCTGCATTTTACATTAATTCAGAATGAACTAAAAATGATGAGGATTAAGAAATCTTTACTATGCTGTTTCTCAAAAAAAAAAAAAAAAAAAAAAAAAGAGGAGGAAAGAAAGAAAGAAAAGATGTAATGTTGTGCCCTAATATCAATGCAACATGTTTGGACCTCAGATCTGTGAAGATGCTCCGCAAGAGTTAGATTTTGATGTACCTGGCTTAGATGGACGCCCTATTGATGTTTTACTACCCAGATTATTCAAGGTGACTGAAGCATTTTATCATTTGTTTGTTTCTCCCTCTCTCTCTTTTCAGTTTGGCTGTGAATTCTATTTTATTTTAAAACGTCCTGTACGATTTGATGTCCTTTATGTATTCAATGCACCTAACTTTTTCAATATGTTTCCTCTGAAATCAGTTTTTCCAGTCGCAGCATGCTTCTCTTAGGAAGCTTTCTCTAGGATCCATAAACCAGTTTATTATGTTGATGCCCACAGTAAGAATCTATGGTACTCTCATTTCTTCTGAATAACACAATATCATGTTCTCAGTGGAATGCTTTCTTTGTTTTCTTGTGCATACATAGGGTCTTTATCTCTCCATGGATCAGTTCCTTCATGGCTTGTTTCTCCTTACTCGTGATCCTACTGCAGAGGTTAGAAAATTGGTGAGTATCATCCTTGGACACTTATTCAGTAGGTTTTATACATTTATCAGTATTTCACAAAACAAAATAGATGTATTTTTCATTTTATTTCCACTTGTTGCCTTTCCATCTATATGCATACCATGATGGTCCTCAGTTTATTTACGTAGGTTGTATCAAATTTGTTAAAATTTGATGTTTCGCTGCAGCTTATCTGTCTTTTATGTTTTTCTATCTTATTTGTCATGAACATACTGCAAGAATTGTATATATTTTGAGTTAGAATAAACTATTGCTGGATTGTTATCAAAATTGCACTTCAGACATTGGATAATCATTTTTGTGGTTGTTTAGATATGCATTCCCTAATATTATTCTTAGGTTTGTTCTGCATTTAGTCACTAATACTATATATTGTTCTGAACAGGTTTGTTCGGCATTTGTTCAACTCATTGAAGTTAATCCTTCTTTCTTGGAGGTGAACATCATACTCTGTTTCATACTGGTTCACTATTTATTCTGGTTTCTATTTTGATTTGCGGCTATTATGAGTTGAAAACATTTTTATTTGCACATTTAGTTTTCAATTTCTGAAGGATGCTTCACAGTGATTTATCTGCTTTCTTTCCTAAAAAAAGGGCGGCCCGGTCGCACTACGCGTTCCCGCTGAGCGAGGGTCCGGGGAGGGGTCCCACCACAAGGGTGTACTGGGGCAAGCCTTCCCCTGCCAATTTATTTGGCAAGAGGCCGCTCCTAAGACTCGAACCCGTGACCTCTTGGTCACACGACAACAACGTTTTACCGTTGCGCCAAGGCTCGCCCTCTATCTGCTTTCTTTCCTAAAATGAAATATTTAATTTGCTTGTTCATTTTTACATGATTTCTTCTCTTCTGTTCTGCAATGCTATTTGGCATTTTCACGTCTTGATAACTATAACTCCTTTTTTTTTAATCTCATGACAGCAACATATGAGAAATCTCATCGAGTTTATGTTGCAAGCAAACAAGGATGCTGATGATGAGGTTGCTCTTGAAGCTTGTGAATTTTGGTATCCCAATCACTGAATTACATCACACTCTCATCTATTAGATTTTGTGTGTAGCTTTAGCACTATAAATGTATTTATTTGAAGAAGATACAGTTTGTGATTATGAATGATAAATGAAATAGTTAGTTATCTTTCTAAACACGAGAGCTATGATGTTTCTTCTTAGGAAGGGAGTCTTTTAATTTTTCTTCCTATTAGTAGTTTTTGGCTTTTAGAATTCATTTTAATCTGTCATCTTGATTGCTATGGAATGAGAATACCCACATTTTGCATTGGATTTCTTGTAATATGTTGGCTTTATGTGATTTTTTTTTGTTAGAAAATAAAATAAACAAGCCTTCTCCTTTAAATACTTATGTGGGAATGGAATGTTTCTTGATTCAGAATAAGTTGAGGAAATATTATCTATTCTACGGATAAAATGAGTATTTAACATTATCATATTACGGAAATCTCTTGAAAAGGTTTCCTATTTCTTATTTGCAATTTGATATTTTATTAATATATAACAAGCCACTGTAGGATGTCTTAGTTATTAGTAATAAGCTTGTGGCATCAATTGGAAGTTTAGTAATAAATCTAAAGATGTTGATCAGTTGATCTCATAAAAGGTTAGGCTTAAATTGGTTTGTTTAGAGGAACATACATGTTTTCTCTGTCATATTGACTGTAATATCTTTTTATATGCGTCTATATTTGCGTCCGCATTTCTGTTTGGCATGTCACAATTCTTCTCCATCATGCTTTATATCGGAATTGTTGGGAGTGGAGATGCTCTGCATGTTATACCTGAAGTGAACAGCTCCATAATAGAAGATTTTTTCCAAAACCCTACTGCCATTTTCTCAGTAAGACTATTTACATCCTTGGAAATGTTTGCTCCCACTGTCAGGTCAGCATACTGTGAAGCTCAATTGAACCCTGAACTTCTAAGAGAGTTCTTGCAGCATCTAATTCCAGTATACCTCAATAACCTTCTGTTGAATTCTTGGCCAATTGTTTGCTAGTCTCTATGCTAATGCAGAGGTCTCTTATTCTTAGATTTTGCTGTCAAATATGGCTTATGCCGATGATGATGAATCTCTTGTTGATGCTGAGGTAATCTTACTCTGTGGTTTTGGTGTTTGTTAAACTATCTGTTGATACCTAGTATTTGTTTAATTATCTTGATCCTCATTTTCCTTGTTTGCAGGAGGATGACTCACTCCCAGATAGAGATCAGGTGGCCACATACTTTCTGCGTTCTATCTTGGTTTTCTAAATTTAATTCATCTATTTACATGAAGTTTAATATATATGCTGTCTCACTTTTCTTTTGATGAATTTTCTCTCTATAGGATATGAGGCCTCGCTTTCATTCATCAAGGTTTCATGGATCTGATGATATTGAGGATGATGTATGATTTGCACATGAACATATTCTTCACAGATTTCCCATGTTTTATTTTCATTTTCATTTTCGTGCTTCTTCAAGTATTCTAAAACACAAAATATGTTGGATTTCTATTGACTGTTTGAAGTTGTTAACAGGATGATGACAGTTTGATCGTATGGAACTTGAGGAAATGCAGTGCAGCTGCGCTAGATGTTATTTCAACTATTTACGGGGATGATATTCTCCCAACATTGATGCCTTTAGTTGAGGTAATTCCTCACACTGTGCACAAAAGATGTTACTGTAAAACAGTGCCTCTGCATTGCATTTAGTAGTGAGGACTATGTATGCTTCAGAAAACAGCAATTGATGAAACTATATTTTCTGCATAATCTTTACAAGACTGGGCCAAATCGTTAGCTTCATACACGGATTTCCTGTGGTTTCCAATTATTTTTCTTCCTCTTCCTTTTCCATGGTTTTCTTGCCAGATTCTGAAATAGAGAGTAATAATTATTTCTCATAATATCCTGTACAAGTATGTGCAAGGAATGTGTATTAGCAAATTCATCAGTTTAGTTGCTTCAGCATGCACTTAAACTTAATATTTTCAACAAATCTATGAACTGTACTTTTGAGCCAGGCCAAGTTATCTGCCTCTGATGATGATACCTGGAAGGAAAGAGAAGCAGCAGTATTGGCAGTTGGCGCCATAGCTGAGGGATGCATAGGAGGTCTTTATCCTCATTTGCCTCAAGTAATATTCTTTTTTTTTTTTTTTTTACTTCTTTTGACCTGGTTGTTGATGGTGTATTAACTCGAAGTTACTGTAAGTTCTGCTTACCAACTTGAAGTGATAATTCAGACCATTCACCCACAGTTAAGCCTTGATTCTAGATTTTGAGCACACGTTTAAATTCTAAAATTTCATATTTGTTCAACTATAAATCTGACTAACTAGTATATATGCAATATGTAATATCATATTTTTAGAAAAAGTTGTTGGAAAGGGTTGATTAATCACACGTTCTGGTCCTCTACAATTTGGAATTTTGGATGTGATTCCACATTTCCATTATTACTTTTTGTGACTTCTACTAATACAACGGTGTTATATGTCTTATCATTGTGATCTTTATCTCTCTGTATTTGCAGATTGTGGCATATCTCATCCCTATATTAGATGATAAATTTCCTCTACTTAGGAGTATAACCTGTTGGACACTTTCTCGCTTCAGCAAATTTATCGTCGAGGTATGGAGAATTTTCCAAATAATTTTCCTTCTGTTCTCTTGTTTATCTTCTACGTACCCTGCATTTTTCAATGCTTTACTTTGTTGGACGATACTTCAAAATTATTTTGGTTTCAGGGTATTGGTAATGAAAGGGGTAAGGAGCAATTCAACAAAGTTCTTATGGGCCTTTTAAGGAGGATTATAGACACAAATAAGCGGGTGCAAGAGGGTGCTTGTTCTGCTTTTGCTACTCTAGAAGAGGTTATTCTTGCTGTCACTATATCAATGAAGCAAGTGTGCTTGATATAAATGTTAAACATATTAGTCTACAATTAATTGCAGGAAGCTGCAAAAGAGTTGGCACCATATTTGGAAATAATTCTTCAGCACCTTATGTGGGCTTATGGAAGATATCAGGTCTTTTATTTATTTATATTTTTCCTTCAATTACTTGATCAATGACATATCATTTACTGATCACCCACTTGTTGACCAGTTCCATACTCGACAATATGACACTTTGGATCAGTGTTCCAATGCATTGATAGAAATTTATATGCTAGTTACATCCTCTAATTTCTTTGATTTTTTTTGTTGGTTTAGAGAAGAAATCTTCGAATTGTTTATGACGCTATCAGTACTTTAGCAGATGCTGTCAGGGAGGAACTCAATCAGGTAAAATTTATCTTTTTGTTTTTCCTATTATGAGGTAGGAGGCTATTGAGTTTGAGTTAGGATGCTGAACATTTTTTTTATACCTATAACATATTATTGCTTTTTCTATTGGATGATTTGCAGCCCAAGCATCTTGAGATTCTGATGCCTCCATTATTTTCAAAGTGGCAGCAACTTTCTGATTCAGATAAAGATCTTTTCCCATTGCTAGAGTGCTTTACATCTATAGCGCAGGTATGTTCTTGAAATTCTGGAGGCTTAACTTTGCATGATGCTGTTGTTGCATCTCAAAAGGATCATGAGTTCGAGTTAACTAACAGTATAATGTGCTGTCTATCAAACATCAACATCTGCAATCATGGCATGCATACAGCTTTCCAACTTCATTATATGATGGTTTTGGTCTCTGAAGGAGCAAACAAGTACTGAGTTTTTGTTTGCATGTGGAGCTATTTAAATTCAGAAGGATATATGTAAAGCATGATACACACACACACACATATAGCATGAATACATTATTATCTTTCTTCATCTTCTACTTTTCTAATGCTTTCATGTCTCAGGCACTAGGAACTGGATTCTCTCCATTTGCTGTAACAGTATTTCAGAGGTGCATGAACATCATCCAGTCACAACAATTGGCGAAGGTCTGAATTTTTTTTTCTTCTTGCATGGCTCCATTTATTTTGTCCACCATAGATAGCACTCCCTTTTGTGAGTTCTGCCTAAATTAAGAGGTTCCACTTAGCCTATCTATATGTACATCTACCGAAAAAGTTAGTTCTTACTGTGTTCTAGGTGTTGTTGGCTCCTACGATTACTCTGAGACCTGATCCCCTCCAAACCCCCTTTTAACTGAATAGTAAAAGTAAAAGCATTTGCAGTTATTTCTGCATTTAGCTTGACTGCTTTTTAGATTTTTCATCAAGCAAGATCTTTTCTGAGAATGTTAACTCATCCAAGTTTTGTGTTTGTGTATATATTTTTCTGCTGATATTAGACCGAGGACAAATATTATTAACATCTATGAATTTTATTTGTGTCAGTGTGTTGTCATTCTTTTCGCTAATTTGATAACTAAAATAAGTACAGAGATGCTCTGAGTGTTCAGAATTCTATAATACAAGAGTGTTCTTTTGAGGGTCTTTTTGTACCAGGACGTAATGGCAAAGTATCATTGAATGATAAGCACAGTAAAGCTAGGTACATGCTTAGGATGCCTATCTATTTAGTACTGCAGGCTGAATAATATTGCACTGCCATAGGGTTTATGTCTATATTACAAGTTTATTTTTCATTTTTGTCTTTGTTTTAAATGTGTTTTAGTAGTAAAGTAATGTGATAACCAACAATTTGCTCCTAGTATTGATGGGATTGTTAATGAGAAGTTGATAATGCCTTGCCTGAGAAAATTTCAACCTTTAAAATATGACTGCTGAAGGAATTCATAACTCCCAATTTGCTAATTGCAGGTTGATCCCGCATCTGCTGGTTTCCAGTATGACAAAGAGTTCATCGTCTGCTCTTTGGACTTACTTTCGGGGCTTACAGAGGGTCTTGGTGTTGGGATCGAGAATTTGGTATTTACCTGTTTGAAGCTTTCTTTAAATGTGCAATATTATAAAGCCTAAAAGTATATGGGTTTCTACAACATGACAGTCAAGTCCCAAAAGTTATATGTGACAATGCCTAACAGAATTGAGTGTTTACCAACTAAAATTCCACTTCAGGATAAAGAGTGACTGATTTTAGAAGTACTTGGAATTAACAGGATGAAGAAAATAAATAACTTTTAGGGCGTCATGTGAAATCCAATATAAGTTTAGAACTACAACTGTTGTCGTCTGCATCATAATGTGTCCTTTGTGGTCACCTGTCCTTACTTTTATTCTGAGCTTTTGAATTTGATGCTATTACAAAAAAATTGTCATTAATTGTCCATACGAAAGCTGTAGATTTAAGTTGACATTTGTCTTTTGGAGCTGTTATTCCTACTAATCTAATCTAAGACATCAAAATTCCATTCAATATGTTTTTAACAATTATGCATGCACATGCCTTTTCTTGTCCGTTGATACCACCTCCCTTGTAGGTTTCACAAAGCAATTTAAGGGAGTTACTTCTGCAGTGCTGTGTGGATGCTGAAGCTGATGTCCGGCAAAGTGCTATTGCACTATTAGGTGATCTTGCAAGAGTGAGTTTGGGTGTTATAATGTTTAGTATTTCTTTTATATCAATGTTTCAGTTTGCTGCTGTCATTTTTACAGCTGTATTATATGTGACTAGAGTTTATTGCCGGTTTGATCAGGTTTATCCAGTGTATTTGCGCCCCTCTCTGTCCAGCTTCCTTAATATTGCAGCCAAACAACTGGTAATTGGAATTTATTATTGACTTCAACCCCATCTATTATCCCAAATTTACATTTCTTCTCGCCTCAAGTTTCACATCTTATCTTCAGGACACTTCTGAGCTAAAGGAATCCATTGCAGTAGCAAATAATGCATGCTGGGCAATTGGTGAATTAGCAGTTAAGGTTGGTTCTTATCCTTCTGATGCTTGTTTCTGGATGCTTTTTTTATGTTTCTTGCATCAGCTAGATACATGGACCGGAAATTTTGGGATGAGCAATTGCTTATTGTGATGGGAATTCATGTTGAACTTCTAGTGTCCTGGTGAGACCACAGGCATCTTTGTTGTTTATGATGGGATCTGGAATTAGCCGACATTCAGTTAAATATCTGCTAAATGAGGTGAAATCATAGAGTTACTGGAGGGAGCAAGAAAGTGAGTATATGCACGGTTGGGATGGTGGGATGCATAAGATTTATGGGAATGCATGTCAGCAAGCAAGACTGTAGTGTGTGAATGAGATGGCTATTAGATAGCTTATAGGCACGTGTTCTTTTGTGAGGGTGTGCCTCAGCTTATATGGATGGATAAACAATTATTATATGTTGATAGAGCAGTGTGGTTGGTATTCTGGCTTGTGAGAGAACTATAGGTTGTTTTGTTTTGAGTTGGAGTTGTAAAGATACTGCATTTGGCGGAAACTCATCTGTGGAAAGGAAGTATGCTTGACTGCAGGAGGTCTATGGTTCAGGTATCCATGTACTTGAACTGAATGTCGGCTAATTCCAGATCTCTGGGCAAGTGGGTTCACTAATGGGACTGAGATACAATGGCGATTTCTGGGATTGATGTTTTCATTCTGTTGACTTCTTATAAGTTATATATATATATTCAATTGCAAGGTTGAATAAGCCTAAGGCTAAATCTTAAAAGTACTGCGATCAAAGTTGACAGGTCAAAAGTTGTGATTAAATTTTAGCAACTCTGTCATCAAGTGCTTATTTCATATTACAGAAGATCAATGGATCAAACTTTATACTTTCTCCTGCTTCTTTTGAAAAAACGTTCCTGATGCTGACATTTGTTTGAGCACTTGGTCACTTAAAAACACACAATATGTGATAATCATTTTCGAGAATGTTCAAGGACGAAAGGAACAATCGTGTTTATAAGAGGTTAATGCATGGACAAAAAAGAAAAAAAAGGCAGGCCCAGGAAGCAGTGTTTCAAATTCTGTCTAAAATCTTTTTGTTTTCTCGGATTATCTTTTTATTACTTTTAGTTGCAGTTTTTCATCATGTTAAGTTGGTTTTGGTTGCTGTTATGGTATTGTTTGAGTTAGTTATGTATTTCTATGTCCCTAAAAACATGGTAATCATTTAGGTAGTGAACATTTTAGCTCAGCTATTTTCTTTCTTGTGGCGTTGTTGTGTATAATGGAAAGGATATTGGGGAAGACAAGTTGCGTTTTGTTAAAATTTCTTCACTGAAGTAGCGCGGTTCTCTCGCAGTGAGCCCTTAATTTTTTTATCCTAAGCTCAAATTTCTTTAACACAAAATGAGAGAATTCTGTATTTTTTGTATTAGGAATGGACACACATATATAAACATGAGAGAGTATGCTATACTAGGGAAGAAATAAAATCTTTAATCTATCCCTGTAATCAAGGAACCTAATTCCTATGATTAAGATACCAGTTACATACATATGTAACAATTTCAAAATAGGTAGAAGAGGCAGAAAACTATTAAACATAATCTAGTTGCAAAATTTTCAACAGATTTCCCTGTAAATCACCCTATAACTCCATCTCTGAGTATGAACCGTAACAGAACGGTCATATGAAATGAATCATCTGTCCTTATCCAATTAAATGTTGAATAAGATGGATTATTGTCGTTTTTTGATGAATAGAATCTGATATGTTTTAGCTTAATCCTTTTGAAATCCTTGAGACTTTCTATTAAAAAATGATGGCTTGAAATTTCAAAATTTCTTGATGCTGATATATCTTCAGTTGCATTCTCTTTAAAGCAGATAACAAGTGATAGTGGTCAGTGATGGTGTCTTGTATGCTTGTTTTGGCAATTCAGTATTTCAGGCTTAACTGTGTTCATTTAGGTTAAAGAATTTTTACTATTGTTGATTCGAGTTCTGAACATAATGCTGTGCACCTATTCGTTAGGTGACTAATATTAAATTTTTGATAGTTGAAAGTTATTGATTGATGACTGGGATTTTGTTCTTTTTCATGGATGGATGCGTATTTCTATTATATATGCATCTTTCGATAGATGCTAGTATAGTAACAATGAATGAAGTAGGAATGCTGTTGTGACAAATGGGCTAGCTAAATGCTGTGTTACTTACCTACCATGCATGTTTTCTTTCAATTCTATTTAATTTCGTTCTTTCTCCTACATTTTAACTTAGTACTACCTGCATTTTCATGGAAATCGGTGTGTCAATAGAGTATTCTTTAGGGAAGATGTGCAATAATCTTTCAGGAAATTTGTTAATCATACCACTCAGACCTGCAGTCATGCAAATCAATGAACATTTCACCTGTCAGATTGCTAACAGTGAGATCATATTTTGTTTATTCAATTGACAGGTTCAAGGAGAAGTATCACCAGTTGTGTTGCCTGTTATCTCGAGCCTTGTTCCAATCCTTCATCATGCTGAGGTACTGATTTAGTTCTCTAGATAAATTAGCATTGTCTACTGTTTCATCTTTAAGCTGCTACTGAATCAACCCACTCATGTTTGCAGGGTATCAATAGATCACTGGTAGAAAATAGTGCCATTACCCTTGGGAGACTCGCTTGGGTCTGTCCAGATATTGTGTCGCCACATGTTGAGCATTTTATGCAGTCATGGTGTATAGCTTTATCCATGTAAGCACTGTATTTTTTTTCTTTGTTGGTACACCTTTGACTTCAATATCATTTGATTGGTGCTTTCTATTTCTTTCTTTGTTTTTATCTTACTTTATATGTACTTTCTTTCTATCACAATTGGATTGATTTTATATCAACTAATTAATGGTGATTATGTACAATTGAGTAGTTATTTTATACAAACTAACTATAGAACTTCCTTAGGTTCCTATGTGATTGCTTGAATGGAGCTATTCTTTATTGCTTGAAGTTGAATCTGGATCTATTCCAGAAGAAAGTTTACTAGATTTTTCACACATTTGGGTGCATTAGTGATGTGTACATTGTATCTTTACAAATGCAGTTTCTAGAAAATCCGATTCTGGCTTGAATCACAAGTGGGAGAAGAATGAAATTATTTAGGAGGAATAAAGTTTTATGCTTTTCCTTTCCCTTAAAAGAGATAGAGTTCATCTATAAATAACTAGATCCAACTTTCACTGAAAAGGACATTTGGAAAACTAGAATTCCATTTAACAGTCATGAAATAGTGGATGCGATTTTCAGCATTGCATTTAGTAGATATTGGGAGTTGGACTATAAAAGCATGCTGTATGAGACTTTTGATGACAACTGAACACAAATTTGGATTATAATTTTTAAATCTGCAACCAATTTCGCTCAAGTGAATTCTGGAAAACCTGCCAATGTGTTAATATCAGAAATAAGAAGAGAAAAAAGTTCCTCCCAAGACATATGAGATAAGTTACAGATAAGCATTTGGTAAAATATGCATGTTATTTTGATGCAGATCCAAGATTTGTTAGAAGTTTTGATGACTGACAATGTTTAGATTTTTGGGTGATAGGGTGAGCAGCCCAGCCCCGTTCAGTTAGCATTTCTGGAATAGAATGTTGTTTATCAAGAAGTTTATAGGGTATTCCAGACAGAAAATGCATTTGCTTTTAGGGGGGCATGTATTGCTGCTAGAATAAAGATGAGAAGCAATTTGTTAAAAAAAAATTTATTATGAATCATAAGTCAATATCAATACTTAAATCTTAAAAATTTAATAAAATGTAACTTTTACTTGTTGGAATTGACTATTATATGAACCTCAGTTTTTTTATGCACAATTTATTTTTTTGACTTAATCAATATTTAAATGAATAATTGGCAGGATCCGTGATGACATTGAGAAAGAAGATGCATTCCGTGGTCTATGTGCAGTTGTACGAAAATTCTATGCTTTCTCTTAGTAAAATCATCTTTTGTAATTGCAATTTCTTACTGATTTTTATATGCATGCAGGTGAGATTAAATCCATCTGGAGCATTGAATTCGATTGTTTACATGTGCAGAGCTATTGCAAGTTGGCATGTAATATTACAAGAATTTAATTGCTGATTTTAGTAAACTATTTACTTCATATGATGGACGCACATTCTTTTATCAGGTTATAAGGAATGAAGATCTACGCAATGAAGTTTGCCAGGTGTTACTTGCATATAAACAGGTAGATTTATCTCTCTCTCTCTCTCCTTGAATGAAGCCTCCTATATTTTTCCTATAGCTTGAATTGTGCTTGCAGTAAAAATCAAATAAATTCACTTGCTTCTACAATAGCATCATCACTACAATATTTTGTTTTTGTGGGGTAAAATACATCCATGGCCCCTAAACTATGCTACTAACATTATGCCCCTGAAACTTCATTTCCTGACATAGAAGTCCTTAGAACTTTATATTCTTGTAACATTAAAGTTCAAATCATAGAGAAACCATTTAAAAAATTAATGAAGGGATGACTTGGACAATTTTGGCTACATTGTCCACATCACCGTAAATTATGGTCAAATACCTATTTCTAGGGGTAAATTACATCCATGACCCCTCAGCTTTGCCTGCCCTTCCTTTCTTTATGGCTCCCGAAATTCAAAATCCAACATTCAAGCACCTGAACTTTACAAATATAATGACCCATTTTTACCATTGATCGAGATGACCACTCCAATAGCTAGGTAATCCTCCATTGTAGGGATGATAAATATCATATTCTAAGCAACTTTAATTTTGAGGTTATTTAGGTGTTGTTTGGTTATGAGAAAAAAACTCTGAAAATGGTGATTCGGGAAATCGAAAACAGTGGTTCCATGGGAAATGTGATTCTAAACAATGTTAACCATTTCCATTTTGACAGTTGTTGAGGGATGGAGGTTGGGAACAATGCCTATCATCATTGGAGCCTCAAGTTAAGGATAAATTGTTGAGATACCTGGTTTAACATTGGACAACAGAATGGAGGTGTTCGTTGAACTCAACGCTATCAGATGAATCTTCATCATGGTGTGTGGGTCCTGAGCTAAGTTTTGGTTCATACTCTCTCAGTCCCAAATGAACTAACTGTTACAGAAAAATGTTCAAGGAAGAAATCAGTGATCATATTGATGCTTGAGATACCATTCCTCTTTCACATTGGGAGCAGAATGCAAATTGGGGGAAGTTGCAATTTTTCAATTTTTTTCTTTTTAAATATCTGTAAGCTATTGTGGTGGTGATGAGGAGGTTTTGAGTCTCATCACTGCCGATTTGGTCATTCTTTTTTTCCCAGACAGATTTCACTCTTTGTTTTATTAATTTGTCAAATTCTGGGAAAACGAAGTAGGGAATTGGCGTTTGTGATTCTTTTTAGCCATCTAAGGAGATATGTTAACAAACAACAACAGAAAAATACATAGGCAGAGATAACCCCTGGCTGGGGTAAGCTTACAGTTTACAGCTTAGGTTGCGTTGTATGGCTGAATGCTGAGCATCAGCAGTTATCCCATTTTGAGGGAAAAAATCTGCACAAAATTGCCATGAATTTCAGTACTTTGTTCGGCAGCATAAGATTGCATTGCTTTTTATAGTTATTTGGGTAAATTTACATCCATGGCTTCTCAACTTCGTCCTTAAGAACTTTAAAACTTGACATTATGGCCGTCTCAAATTTACATTTTACTAACATAATAACTTTTTTATTCTGGATAATAATGACCATTTCAGCAGTATATAACCTTTCATTGTAGAGCCAATGGAAATGATATTTCAGAGAATTTAATTTTTGAACTTTTTTTGTTTTAAGGTCATTTAGTTGTTTTTTATTACGAAGAGAGAAAATGATTATTTAAAGAGAAAAAACTTTAAAATGGTTATTTGGAAATTCGAAAATAGTAATTTTATGAGAAATGTGGTTGTAATTTTGGACTTCTCTATTTTTGAGGCTTTCATTGGTGATTTTGATTCAATCAAGGGGAAAGCTATTATGCTAGTAGAGTTAAAAGTGAAATCAAAAGCTGTGGGCAAAATTGCAATGACTTTTAGCACTTTCTGCAATGAACCTCAGCATCCAAAACTTACAAAAGTACAGAACACCAAAACACTGGCAAATCACAGCCACAAATCCCAGTCAAAACCAATCGCTTTTCGAGTGGAAGTGAATGGCGAATATAGAATTGGTTCATGCGTGCCTAATCATCGAACTTGTGCAATTTTTTTCCAGCATGTATACATGTTAACGTTTGAGTGGTCTAGAACCAGTTTTTACATACCCCATAAAACTTCTCGAAATTAAGTTAGATTTGAACTACAAAAGTAAAATTGAGTCGTTTGGAACAAACTTAGGATAATTTATCGTCTGTCATATGTTGATCATGTTGGATTTCGTGATTAAATGCAAACTCAAGAAGTTAATTAACCATTTTGAACTTTAATTTGTCGGAAATAGAAGGAAATCATCGATAGTGGGGAAAGTTCCAACGGCCGGGATCTGAAACCATTGTTTCAGCGGCGGAAAGCGTGGCCGGGCCACCTCTGTGTCTGCCCCAGCCCTTTCCTATTACAATTTCTCTTTTGAAGCTGAAACTTAACAGAATACAAAATATGAATTTGTAAAGATTACACAAAAATCACAGTACAAAAAATACCTCAACCTCGTTATCTCCCAGTTTCTTACTTCTGAGAGCATATGCAAATGGACAGTCGAAAATTATCTCTAGTTTAATATTTGAGGATAGCCTAATGCAATTTAACCTTAAGAAAAAAAGCAAAAAGATAACAACAAATGTTTAGAAATGATTATGAATGCTAAAGATATGCACAAAAATTAGGCACCCAGATAAATATAAATTTATAATGGAACCTGTTAACTGTAATTCGTATTTTTTTCTTCACATAAAGAAAATTCTGCTAGTAATCTTTTTGAAATCCCTAATTATTAGGGCACGAAGTTAGATGTGAAAAACCGATTCAACGGCGATCTCCTCCACCGCCACCACGTTCCTTCTCAATCTGCTGCCTCTGCTTCTCGACTAGTTTTTCAAGAGCAGAATCTACAGCATCTCTCCCACCAATTAGCAATCGAGTAACGATCTCCGGATCTTTCTCAAACCGTGCTTCCTCGAATTCCTTCCTCGCGTTTTCCCTCAACACATCTCTCCACAATATGCCCCGTGAATCAGGCCACATGAAGAATCGGGTCGCCCGAAGTATATCTCGGTACAGATGCAATGCCTCTCGACGGGTGCTGGTCAAGCGCTGCCGATTCAGTAATTCTTCCTCGTCATCGTCAAGCGATTTCACCTTCTTCACCACGTGTCGGTCCAGCAATTCCTCAAAGGTGTCTGGCCCATTGTGTAGCAGCCGCTGATTGCAAGCAAGTTCCTTACGGATGATAAGATTTGAGGAATCTGGTAAAAGATTTAGAGAATTTGATAAATTTCGCCATTTCTGCAGATTGGTGCGCATCCTCCCCACCTTCTCTTACTTCCCCTGCTAGCGTGTAACAAATTTTCCAAATGAGACGAAGAATGGAGAAGCTGAGGAAATATGCAAGGGAAATTGGGGAAAACTGCAGGAAGAGATTTGGTGGCCGATGGGAATTGAAAAATCAAGGGAATTTGCAGAGAAATTGAATAATGAAGAGCAGTTGGAACGAGGAAAAAAAAACCTAGAAAAAGGGAAATTACCTGCAATTTTGAATAGGAGCTGCAACTCTCAATCGGAATTAGTTCGCCGACGTGATTACGAAAAGCAAAGGAGAGTAAGGCTCTGTTCTTTGTTACTGGAAAAAACTGAACTGAACTGAATGCTACAGAACTGAATGATACTGAACACTGAACTGAATTTAACTGAATGCTACTGAATTTAACTGAATGATACCAACGTAACAATAATGATGATATTAGACTTTAAAATAATTTAATGATAATATTGGACATTAATAAGCTTATAATAATAATAATAATAATAATAATATTTCTACCAAAAAAATAATATCAATAATAAATAAACATATTATTAAAGATTAAACTAAATTAAATATCAAATAAAATCTAGGCTCGATAAAATCCTATGACATTAAATAAAAAATGAGTCTAATTTAAATTAAAAATATAAATTACATACAAACACAAATTTATATATAATTTAAAGCCTATGAAATTAAATATAAATTTTTATATGAATACACACTCTTAACTTTTTATTACAATTAAGTATTAAGGTACAAAAATACCTTTAACGTTTTGGGTCCGGGATTATTTTACTCCTAACGTCTAAATATGAATATTTTACTCCTAACGTCTAAATATGAATTTTCATATGAATACAAAATCTTGACTCAATTTATCAATGTTAAGGGTAAAATTGCTATTGGCTTCTAATATTAGGGATAAAATTGCACTATTTGAGATATTAAGGTAGTTGAGCCAGTTAATTTTTTAGAGCATTGTAATGTAAACGTATTAATATAATATTTATTTACTTTTCGTAAAATTTGCAAATAAGTTACACCAAATAATTATAATTATAATAAATAATGATAATATATATAATGACAAAGCATAAATTATATATAAATATAATTATAATGAAAATAGATAAATTAATATATAATAAATTATAATAATTATAATAAATTGCTGAAATTATAAATAAATAATGATAATAATAATAAATTATATATAAATAATAATAATATATAATAATTATAATAAATAATGATAAATTATTGAATACTGAAACTGAATACTGAATACTGAACTGAACTGAACTGATTACTACTGAACTGAACTGAACTGATTGTTAATGAAATTAAGTAATAAAGAACAGGGCCTAACTCTGTACTTGTTTTTTTAGGAGGTTCAAGAGTGCCAAAACTTGACACATAATTTCAAAATATAATATTTTATTATCTCTTTCATCCACGTCACTTTTGATAACCTTTATTTAAAAAAATGCTCCAATAGAGGTTGCTTGAAAAGTTGCCATTATAATCCTATAAATTGTTATTTTATTAAAAATATTAAAATAAAAAGCTACAGATTTTATTATTTCTAGGAGAAGGACCACCTATTTCATATTAAAAAATAATAAACAAGGTTGCTAAGAGGTTGCCCAAAATTGGCAACTTTCCTTGGCACCCACAATCACTCCAATAGTGGACACCCTTTAAAAGTTGCCAAACCTGATGCCACATACTGGCACTCTTTTGGGCACCCCCTATTAGAGATGCTCTAATGTGCGAAATGTTGCTACACTACGTTTTTTTTTTTTAAGCATAAACTAATTGAGAAATTACTACTGATATCAAAATAGTCTAAGTGTTTTGGAGAGTATCAATTTTAACTCTACGTATAAAATAACATCAATATAAATAAAAAAAAAAAGAATCAATTTAGGCATCGAGAACGGATTGGACACGTCATTGCTATTATTACCTTAAGTTCTGATTTCTCTCTCCACGTACAATTGACATAAGTAATATCAATAGCTAAATTGGTACCATTTTTTAAACACTAAACCTTATACGTGTTTGTACATGGAGCCTAGATTGGTACTTCACCAAAAATTATAAAGTCTATTTTGGTACTTCATCTATTATAATACATCAGTTGACAAAACAGAACTTAGAAAAACGGGTTCTGACTACCAAACCATAAACCTGGTCAAGGACAAGGCCTCACTTGCTAACATGTGAGCCACTTTGTTAGCTGACCTTATAATTGAAACATCTACTAGGCTAGTGATCATCGAGCGATACGATTGAATAATCGTTGCTAACTCTAAGATATCACTATCATCCAAACTACAAGCAGAAACAATTTCACTGACATCCATTTCAAAAGTCACTCCTGCCCACCCCATCTCCTGGATTCACAGCAAGGCCTGCTGCAATCCGAGGACTTCGGCTAGACGTGGAGCCACACTGCCCTGTTGGACTTGAGCAAATGCTAGGATCATTACACCAGTGTGGTTCCGCCCTACCCCTCCGATGCCGAAACTGGGTGTCCCTTGTCTAACAGATACATAACTATGAAAAACACTCCGCATACAATATTTCACTCTGTTTTTAAAGATCCCTAGTTAGAGATTTTTAGAACCTTCTTTGAATTTTTACATCACAAAACTCAGTCAGGCTTCTATCTTTATTAGATAAAACCGTTTACGTTACTTCGATTGCAAATCTATACTCACATCAGGATGAGACCTCACCTCCAATTAAATGGATTAATGATCTAAAACGAAATTACAGTCTCTTTAGGAATCTGTCCGGAAGCCTAAGGAACTAAGCGGGACACCGAACTGCGATAAGCCCCTTTTGAATCTCGTTAGCGTGCAGGGATCCACCCACGTTGACTCACTCGGACTTTATATTTCACATTCACCATTGATCAACTCCGATTCGGATTCCAGGCATACAATTCTGGAACATTTGACCCAAACTTACCGTGAAGGTAATCTTTGAACCTTTGATTAGTTAGTTTTAATAATTACTAGTACCAAATATGGAGGATAGATTCTTTATACGAAGTAGTAACAATGACTATCTAAATCTAGCACCTTGATCCTTATTGATTGGACAACTCTTGTCCTCCCATTAAAAATACAATCATGAAAAAGTGACCAAGCATGTGCATAAAAGTTGTGAGTTTTCATCTTTACAAAAGGAAATTATAATATATCCATGCATTTGCATCAGTTGTTTTCAAGAGTCATAACATGCATTTGCCTCCCACAGCGCTTAAAATCAATTAGGATCTTAAATTATCAAAATCATCCATTAGGTTTCTAAACTAAACAAAAATTATCAATTAAGTTTTCATCTTAAGCAAAAACCATCAACTGAGTCATCATCGAAAATCATTCAGTTGAACAGTTTCAGACTCTCCTTCCAAACTCATTTTAACTGAGATTATTACAATTCATGTCAAATAGTCATGGTTTCTGATTTTAGGATAGGATATGAATCCAATTGATGATTTTTGCTTAGTTTAGGGACTGAATTGATGATTTTAATAGTTTAAGGTCCTAATTGACTTTAAAGCTATAGTTCAAGGGATCAAATGAGTATTAGGCCCTGTTCTTTATCACTTAATTTCAGTAACAATCAGTTCAGTTCAATTCAATTCAGTTCAGTTCAGTTCAGTTCAATTCAGTTCAGTTCAGTTCAGTATTCAGTTTCAGTATTCAGTTTCAGCATTCAGTAATTTATCATTATTTATTATATTATAATTATTATTATTATTATTTATCCATAATTTATCATAATTTATTATTATTACATATTATTATTATTATTTATACTTTATCATTATTTATAAATTAGATAAAAGTCAAGAAATGATAGTTTATTAAAGTATATATCGTTTAATAAAAAAAATAAAACTAAAGTATGCATCCATATTTAAAAATTAGGAATTGTATCCATATTATGAATTATTTCTAAAATTTACCGAATTTATCAATGTTAGGAATAAAATTGCACTATTTTAGATGTTAGGGGAAAATTTACTCCTGACCCAAAACGTTATGTTTGCACTTTAACCCTTAATTAGAATAAAAAGTTAAGAGTTTATATTCATATGAAAATTTGTATTTAATTTTATAGGCTTTAAATTATATGTAAATTTGTGTTTGTATGTAATTTGTATTTTTAATTTAAATTAGACTCATTTTTATTTAATTTCATAGGCTTTTATCGAGCCAAGATTTTATCAACCCGAGCTTTTATTTGATATTAAGGTCCTGTTCTTTATCACTTAATTTCAGTAACAATCAGTTCAGTTCAGTTCAGTTCAGTTCAGTTCAGTTCAGTTCAGTTCAATTCAGTTCAGTTCAGTTCAATTCAATTCAATTCAATTCAATTCAATTCAGTTCAGTTCAGTTCAGTTCAGTTCAGCATTCAGTTTCAGCATCCAGTTTCAGCATTCAGTTTCAGTATTCAGTAATTTATCATTATTTATTATATTATAATTTATTATTATTATTATTATTTATCTATAATTTATTATTATTATTATTTATAGTTTATCAATCTATAAATTAGATAAAAGTCAAGAAATGATAGTTTATTAAAGTATATATGGTTTAATAAAAAAAAAACTAAAGTATGCATCCATATTTAAAAATTAGGAATTGCATCCATATTATGAATTATTTCTCAAATTTATCCAAATTATCAATGTTTGGGATAAAATTCCACCATTTTAGACGTTAGAGGTAAAATTACTTCTGACCCTAAACGTTATTTTTGCACTTTAACCCTAATTAAAATAAGAAGTTAAGAGTTTTTATTCATATGAAGATTTGTATTTAATTTCATAGGCTTTAAATTATATATAAATTTGTGTTTGTATGTAATTTGTATTTTTAATTTAAATTAGACTTATTTTTATTTAATTTCATAGGCGTTTATCGAGCCAATATTTTATCATCCCGGACTTTTATTTGATATTCAATTTAGTTTTATGTTTAATAATTTATTTATTTATTATTGATATTATTAAATTTATTAGAACCATTATTATTATTATAAGTTCATTAATGTCCAATATTATCATGAAAATTATTTTAAAGTCTAATATCATCATTATTGTTAAGTTCGGTTAAGTTCGGTAGCATTCAGTTAAGTTCAGTAGCATTCAGTTAAGTTCAGTATTCAGTAGTATTCAGTTAAATTCAGTTCAGTATTCAGCAGTATTCAGTTCAGTTCAGTTCAGTTCAATTCAGTTCAGTTCAATTCAGTTCAGTTCAGTTCAATTCAGTTCAGTTCAGTTCAGTTTTTTTCAGCGATAAAGAACAGAGCCTAAATTTAGTTTTATCTTTAATAATATATTTATTTATTATTGATATTATTAAATTTATTAGAACCATTATTATTATTATTATAAGTTTATTAATGTCCAATATTATCATTAAAATTATTTTAAAGTCTAATATCATCATTATTGTTAAATTCGGTTAAGTTCGGTATAATTCAGTTAAGTTCAGTAGCATTTAGTTAAATTCAGTTCAGTTCAGTTCAATTCAGTTCAGTATTCAGTAGCATTCAGTTCAGTTCAGTTCAGTTCAATTCAATTCAGTTCAGTTCAGTTCAATTCAGTTCAGTTCAGTTTTTTTCAGCGATAAAGAACAGAGCCTTATCCCTTTTCTATATTTTCATTTTTCCGGTTTGATTTATATGATTAGAATATTTGAATGTCATATCTTATATGCAACACACTTTGCACATGCAATTTACTGTTTTTTTGTAACCGATGAATTAATTGATTATATTTTAAGCAAGTCGATGGGACAATCGGAACATTTTAAGTAAATTGAGACATCGTTAGCCTCCACAATTACAATTAATAATTGGTTGTAACATAGTAATTTCACCACAAATGCGTTTTAATTTCATGAAATAGGAAGAAATCATAAGACTTTCATTAAGTAACATTTCCATATGTGAGTGGTTAATTGCTCGTTTTATAAAGGTCGGAGGGAGTTGAACATGTGACCTCTCAAATAGAAGTAAACATCCTTAACCATCTCATCTATTTTTAGACATTGTAATAATACTTAGTCAGTATAATTCTCTGCAAAATATTATCAGACATCATTACTAAAAAAAAATTCTCAATTCTCCGGCAGCAATGCCAGGACTCGAGCTCACCCCAACCCCCTGGTTCCGTCCCTGTCTGTGCATCTTTCATTTTTCCGTATTTTACAGCGTAATATTGAGATTAAAAACGTGTCTTTAGAATCTGACATTGTTACTGATCCACGTATCCAGTTATATATGCTTTATACTTGAATCTTTTTATTGGTATGCGTATCTAGATTGAGGCCTTAATTCTATATGATATCGGAAAGTTTAACTACTTGTTAACTAAACATTATTCAAATAAATTTTTGTTTTTTTATAGAACTTACTTATTCAAATCATTTAAAATGTGTCATATTGGCCTCAAAAGGGAGAATATAACCTAGGTATCCTAAGCTCCTACATTCTAATATCAAATTCCTAACGAGGAAGTGGGTTCGGTTTTGGTAAAACTTCATCATTTCGTGATGACTGAACTTTCATTTATTTCAATTCTTTTCACAACATTTTGAATTTTTTTTATTCTATATTCTATTAAATTGATTACATTTACAATTAAAAATCATATATGTACTATTCAAAATTTCTTTTCTAGCATATGGGTGAACCATATGAGTTAGTCCTATTTGAGAATTAAGCCTTCTTAATGGTCACAATGGATGTGTTTAGTAAGAAACATAAGCTATATATTCGTAGAGCAGAGCATGGGTGTTTGTTTACTCTATTTTCTCGTTTTATTTATATTTTCATATTTAAAATGAGAGTTTTAGATGTTAGTCAGGGAACTCCATTGTTGTTTTATATATGAAAATCAGTATTTTCCAACAGTACGGAATCTTTACTTTTTTTTTTTTTTCTTTAACAATAAAGTAACAGGTAAATTAAATTGGCCATTATATTTTTAGTGCTTGTCTGATTTTTTTTTTCTTTTACTTCAAAAAGGAGGACTAAATATAAAGTGTTTATTTAAAATTGAGAAAAATACGCTCATAAGAAATCAATTATTATTTACGAGCAAAACCAAACAGGCTTTTGATCTTGATTGACAGCTGAAGCACAACCATGTAGATCTAATCTAAATTTCTCTAAAAGAGTGTTTGGTTGCTACTTTTCATATTTTTGTTTACTTTTTCAATTCAAAATAGAGAGTTTTAGGTGTTTGGTTAGTTACCTCCTATTTGACTTTTACACCTGAAAACAGTTTTTTACAAATGCAGAAAATCTCTACTTTTTTGGAAAAGCAGCCAACATTAAAAAAACAACAACTAATATCTATTGTCTATCAGCAACAGCAAACAACAAACACGTAACACCAAACAGTAAACTGGAACAACTGAAACAAACAGACCTTAAGTGCTTGTTTGTATCTCTTTTTTGTAGGTATTTTTTACTTTTTCATCCTAAGCAGAAGAACAAAAGTGTTTGATTAGTATCTAAAAACAATTGTTGATAGTTCTTTCGAACAGGAAAGTGATAACTACCTAAATAATTTCAAGATTTTTGAAAAATAAAATCTTCGTTAACAGAAATTGACACATCATATTTTTGTGCCGTTAACCTCTCTACACCTAAGCGCCTCATACGATACGAGTAGCTGAACCGAACGAACAAACCCTACTAATTAAGGTTATAATGATGAGATTAATCAAAAGGAAATTAAAAAAAAAAAAGTATGAAAATGGCAGGACTTGTGCTTTTGCCAGAAAAAAAGACTCCCTGCTGGACAGGAAAGCTACACATCAAAATAGCATGGCTAATACAGTTGCTAAAATGCCTCTAATTAAGATTAGTGATTATAAAACATAATCAACATCCATAAATATCTTCCACCACCAGAAAAGGCTGAGCAGTGCCGCACTATAAGAGGATCAGATTGAAATTTTTCTGAATTCATAAAATTAGACCAACCCACTCACCATTTTTCTATTCTAAAAACCTTTCTTTCAATATATATAAACACCAATGCTTCACTAAGGAACCATTAACGTTAAACCATGAAAATTATTACACTAATCCTTCTTCTTTTTCCTCTGTTTTTCCTAATTGGAATTAGAGAAGCTGCAGCAGCAGCAGCAGAGAAAGACAAGGTTTTTATTGTTTATTTGGGTGCCAAAAATGATTGGCTAGACAACGATTATGTTCATCTTCTAACCTCTGTTTCTAAAAGGTCAGTTTTTTTATTTGGATTTATTACAATCATCTCTTTGTCCCTTAAATTTTGAATTGTACAACAGAATCAATATATGTTTGTCTTTTTGCTACTTGAATTGAATCAATAAAAACACAAGTTTATGCACCAACAGAAGCTTTATTTCAGAAATATGATGAGTTTTTCCTAATTTTCAAAGTCTTGTCTTGATCTTAGCAAGTTGGGGTAGATGTATGTTGATCAATCAATGTAGATGTTCGTTTGTTTCGAATTCAATAGGTTTAATCGTTTCTGCATTACTGCCAATTTAATTTTGTCATAATTTTGATTGTTTTCTTCGTTACTTCCATCTTATTTTAGATGTAAAAGAAGTATAAAGCCCCTGTTTGTTAAAGAGCTCCTGGAGATAAAATTAGAGGTTCCGACATTTTGGAGGTTTTGACTACAATGATATTTGGTGAAGAGAGGTTTAAAATAGTTTATTGAGTCATAAAGCAGTTATTAGCTATTAGCAGCTGATTACATTAGATGTTAACTTATTACATATGCAAAACCTTTATTTGAGGTTAAAAAGTAGTAATTAGCGGTAAAAATGTCATTTAAAAGAGATTGAGCAATAGGCTAATTGAAAAAGCTCATAAAACTAGTTTTTTCAAAATTAGTTTTTTGGATCTAATAAGCTTTTTACCATATCCTTATTTGTCATCTTACAAAACAAGTTAAGTTTTACCAAATAAATTTAGACAATTAGCTAGTCAACTCAACTAACTAAAGATAATCAGCTAATAACTATTTACCAAACAGCGTCTAATTCTAAATATTTGTAGAAAGTATGACATATATGTCTAGAATAGATTTCAATTTGAAAGAGTTCGAAAAAAGCACTATCAAAAGGTTATATACCTCTAGCCCTTTTGAACACATTTTGTAATCATCTCATCCAGAAGTGGAAGGTTTGTGCAAGAAATGATCCTAAGAGATTGCAATGCAACAAGAATGAATTGAACCCAATATTAGAAATGATCTGATTTTTATTAGTAAGATGAGAATCCATTATATGTATACTAGTTTTAAAACCGTAAGGTGAGAATTGGTGACAAATTGACGCCACTAGTGGAATTGGCTACGAAAACTGTCATCGTTGGTTCTTAATCCCCAAAATATCTTACATCACAATGCATATAGAGATGCAAATGGGGCGGGGATTCTCGGTCCCCATCGGTGACCCGCCCCGACGGGGACGGAGAATCCCCGATAAGGATCCTCATGAGACGGGGATGAGGATAATTTTGTCCCCCATGATGGGGATGGGGAAAGGTATCCCCGCACTGTTAATCCCCAATAGGGATCCCCGACTATTCCCCGTGATAATTGATTTTTTCGGATGATTTTAAGTACATTTTAATTAGGTGATTGGTTGTTTTCAATTTTTAGTTTTTTTTTATTTGAAAATTTTGAGAATGGTTGTTAATATTTGGTATTATTAGCCACTGTTTCTTAAACGTTTTTGCATTTACTGATTTTTTAAACATAAACGGTGATTTCCCGCGATAAATGGGGAATATGAATAATGTTTTTGGAACATCTATGGCGATCAGTTTGTCCCCGCTTAGCTCGCGGGGATGGGGATGGTGAATCCCCTACTAGTCGGGGACAGGGATGAGAAATGCATTCCCCGCCCCGTCCCGTCCGGGGTCGTTTACATCCCTAAATGGATAGTACGAAAAAGATAGATAATTAAGTCTTTTTCTGGGTGTATATTTCTTTATGGCAGGAAAAACAAATCTCTAGTACGCAGCTACAGACATGGATTCTCAGGATTCGCAGCTCGTTTAACAGAAGAAGAAGCGGAATCAATTTCCAGAAAACCTGGAGTTGTTTCAGTTTTTCCTGATCCTGTTTTCCAGCTTCACACTACTCATTCATGGGATTTTTTGAAGTATCAAACTGATGTTAAGATAGATTCATATGATCCCATTTCTTCTATCTCTAGCGGATCAGATGCCATAGTTGGAATCATTGACACAGGTGTGTAAAGCTTCCAACTTTATTGGAACTGAAACAGAGAGATACTTGTTTTATGCTAACAAAAAGGTTAGATTTCAGGTATTTGGCCGGAATCACAGAGTTTTCATGATAAAAATATGGGTACTATTCCAACTCAGTGGAAAGGAACTTGTGTCAAAGGTTATGACTTTAGCCCTTCCAGTTGTAATAGGTACGCCTTTAGTATATACTCAACCAATATCTATTGCTAAATTCCTATTAAAATGATATTTGGAAGCGCTTCTACTGTGGTCCCGGACTGCTCAGACTCCGCCATAGATGTGGAATCTGTGCGATCTTGAAAGAATATGGTCTGAAATCATAATAGAATTTTTTCTGAATAAGTAATCCAATGGATGTGGTGGAACGATAAGGGCTCTTCCTCCCTTAATCAAAAAGTGAGAGTTTGGAAAAGTGTATATATACGTTGAACCTAAACAATTATAAAATTTTGTTCTTAGATATTCAAACTTGAAGCAATTTTTGGTCCAAATAAACATACATAGAGGAATTTCAAGCACGGGTAACATAGCCCATAAAATGAAACTCTGTTTGGACCCAAAGGCGGAGCCACGGGCATAAGGTGTCGATGCACCTCTGACCTTCTAAAACCATCTCTTATGGTTGAGCTAAAACCATCTCTTATAGGAGTGGTTTTGCCCTAGCCCATCCCCATCTTTATTTACGAGCGGATGAAAGTTGTGCATCTTTTTTCACTTTTTTTATTTGCTCCAACCGACGTTCAAAACACGTCGGTAGATTTATTTTTTTGCACGTCAAATAGTCAAAGATTGACTCCACAGATGACCCAAAAATTGTTCACATTCAAAAAGTGAAAGATAAAATTTTACTATTGATAACGTCAGTGGTCATTGTTGTTAGAAATTCAACATAAACATTTCTAGCAACAACCGCTTGTAGTAACATCTTTCCCTAATAATAGTATCATTTTATCTCACTCTGTTTTATATTATTTTAATTTTATATCTCACCAGTACAAAAAAAAAAAAAATTCAAAAGTTTATACAATTTCCAGTAACTAATTGATAATCCCACTTTAAGTGAGTCTCACTTTGTTTGTAATCGAAAACAACCAATTGTGTTACATACGATTTCTAGTAATAACCACTCTAATGTTTGATTATATCCAATCAATTTTTTTTAATTGTAATAAGTCCTTCTTTTACAACAATAGAGATGCTCTTACGTCACCCATAGATATTTACATTTTCCCTAAAATTAGGGTTAAATTTTATAGTTTATCCCAATAAAAATCTCACCAAAAATTGAAGTTTAGAGGGGAAATGCCCATGTTTTGTGGCAATCACAAGGGCCGAAAACATTGTCTTTCCCCTAATTCCTCGGCTAGTCTTTTCTTATATATGTATCCTTAACAGGAAATTGATAGGAGCAAGATTTTATGATGGGCCAGATGACGACGACGACGAAATATATCAAACACCTAGAGACATGATTGGACATGGTTCTCACGTAGCTTCAACAGCAGCAGGATGTTTAGTCTCAAACGCCTCTTACTACGGCCTCGCCGAGGGCACTGCGAGAGGCGGCTCGCCAGGCTCAAGAATCGCTGCGTATAGAGTATGCTCGGTGAATGGTTGCCGAGGTTCAAGCATATTAGCAGCATTTGATGATGCAATTGCAGATGGTGTTGATATACTTTCATTATCAATGGGTTCTCCTGCTGCTTATATGCCTGAATTGAAAAATGATCCAATTGCAATTGGATCATTTCATGCTGTTGAGAATGGAATTACTGTGGTTTGTTCTGCAGGAAATGATGGGCCTAGTTCTGGTACTGTTGTCAATTCTGCACCATGGATTTTGACTGTTGCTGCTACTACTATTGATAGGGATTTTCAGTCTAATGTTATCTTGGGTGGAAACAAAGTTATCAAGGTAATAATTAGTTCTATAGTTATTGGGGAACCGAGTTAGACTTCTCATATAAAACCGAGCAATGTTAGCACTAATGCTTCGTAGATTGAGCTATTTTATACTCTATTAAGGGCTGATTTAATAGAATGTCATTTTAGTTAATTTGAATTCATGTATAAGCTCCGCTGGCGTCCACATGTAACCAAAGTTTAGTGTTAATGTTGCACGGTTTTATAGGTTAGTATATTATAGTCATTTTAGTTAATTTGATTTCATGTCTAAGCTCCGCTAATGTCCACATGTAACCAAAGTTTAGTGCTAATGTTGCACGGTTTTATAGATTAGTCTATTATAGTCTATCCGTATGGTATGGATGAATTTGGACTTTTCTAGGAACCGTTTTACGGGAGTAGTGTTGAGTAGAACATGTCAATGTCTAGTCTTTTCATGTTCAGACTTGGTATAAACACTATTGTAGTGAGTGCACATACTCATACCAGAAAACCCCAATAGGCACGAGCATGTAGCCTGGCTGCTATGGTCACGTAGGCTATCTAAATTAGCAATGTAGGGGGACAGCATCTGTGTATCATCCTATATGTCTGATATGGCTACAGAATGAATTTCATACGTTTTAATTTATTAACTAGAGGTTCCATTTGTACGATTAATCATTAATCGAGAGTTTAATGTGTCAAATCAATTTGACTTCAGGGTGAAGGCATAAATTTTGCCAAAATCGGAGAAAACCCAGTGCACCCTTTGATATATGCCAAGTCAGCCAGGAGAGCTGGTGCCTCAGAAAATGAAGCAAGGTATGTATGACATCTTTCTATGCACCTCTACTTTGGCTTAATATAACAGTACCCCTAAACTTGACCGAATAATCCGTTTCACCATCTGAACTTTAGAGATTAACCCCTAAATTTGCTTACAGTAATCTATTAGCGATATAAACTTATTTAAAGTGATCTATTGGCTCTGAACTTATTTACAATGATCCACGTAGGACTTATGAGCTAATTATATCATTTGAAGTAAGTTGAGTCATCTCCAAAATTCAGGGAATCAGTCGCTAATAAACTTATTTAAAGTGATCTATTGGCTCTGAACTTATTTACAATGATCCACGTAGGATTTATGAGCTAATTATATCATTTAAGTAAGTTGAGTCATCTCCGAAATTCAGGGAATGAGTTGGATTATTTGGCTAAATACAGGGTGATGTATTAAGCCTTATAGCTTGAAAAACTTAAGAATTAGATGTAATTGAAGAAACTTAACACTGATTGATTCAGAAACTGCATAAGTGATTCAATGGAGAAGGATATGATAAAAGGGAAGATAGTAGTGTGTGATAATGACAATGAGAGTGACTCGCCGACTCAGAAGAAGCAGGAAGTGCAGATCTTAGAAGGAGTTGGTATGATTCTGGTTGATGACATCACAAAGGGAGTTGCTAGTGTTTATAAGGAATTTCCAATGACAGTAATCAGTTCAAAGGATGCAGCTCAAATCTTATCCTACATTAACTCAACGAGGTAACAACACCTAAACCAACTAGCTTATTTATTGTTGCCTTGTAATTGGTACAAAATCATTAACTGCTTGCTTAGATTTTTAAAAGTATCAAATGATCCTCTCTCTTTCTATTCTAATTGCATCCAATAGCCTCTATTCTGATGCGATTGTATTCAATAACCTCCTGTTTTTATCCTATAACATTCAATAATCCTTTGTTCTTGTCCAATTGTATCCAATAACCCCAAAACTATAACTACCCCGTGAACTTTCAAAATTGATAATTATTTGTCTATTTGCATTTTCCTTTTAGCATGTGAGGAGCACTCTGACATGTGACAGAATGTGTTTCCTATTTTCTACATCCAATAAATTCTATTGAAAAATGGAGTGTTATTGAATGCCTTTATCTTTTGTCTTAGATTTTTGGATAATGAGTCAATTTATTCTAATTAAGAGTCAAAATGACTCGTGAAGTAGATCAGTTTAATCTAGATTGAAATTTAGATATCAATTCAGTTTTGAAATTGATAATATTTGACAAATTAGTCTAAATACAATCACTTTTAATACTTAAAAAAATTGTCAATTAAGCTAATTTATCAAATATTATCGACTTTAGAACTGAATTGATACCTAAATTTTAATTTAGACTAAATTGATTCGGTCTGTCAACTTCAACTATCATTTTTACCCTTAATTCCAATTTAGTCTTGTGGTAGCTGGTAGGGTCAATTTGCCCCCAAAAATCAACCTAAATTCACTTCAATCCTTTAACTTGGCACATGTGTTTAAATTAGAATTAAGGTCAAAATAACACTCAAACTTGACAGTTATATCAGTTTAACTCAAATTGAATGTTGGATATCAACTCAATCCTCAAGTTGACAAATTTTGACAAATTTGTTGTATTATAACGAATTATATCTGCGTCAATTTGTCAAAATTTGTCAACTTAAAGGCTGACACTAAATTCGATTTGGGATAAATTGATCCTAGCTACCAACTTTAGGAACCATGAAGTTAGCTAGTAGAATCAATTTAATTGAAATTCAAATTTGAGTGTTTAACTTGTCATTAGAGATCAAATTAATCTATAAACTACACGTATCTGCCTGAGGAAATAACTTATGTCAGATAACTCCTCGAATTAAGAGTCAAAATAGCCCCGAGTAAGGATTGGTTTAGTTCAAATCGAATTAGATGTCAACTTAGCTTTTAAGTTGATAAATTTTGACAAATTCACCCATATGCAATCAGCTTTTAATACCTAAACTTTAGATTAATTTGTCAAAATTTACCAATTTAATGACTGATTTGCTACTTAAAATTCGATTTTGAGCTAAATTGATATTGGCTGCCAATTTTAAGGGTCTATCCTCGAAAACTACAAAATCATATACTGTGTTATTTTGGATTCATTTAACCAGATAAAATTGATACCAAACTTAATTTTTAACCAAATTAATCCTTTATTTGATTTAGAATACGCATAAAGAGCTAAATTGATATCTAAGGACCAATTTGATCTCCAAAATCAAATTTGAGGGCCAAATTGACTATAATTTTGTCAACTTATTAGTTACTAACAGATTCCAAAACGTACACAGAAATCCAGTTGCAACAATCTTACCAACAGTAGCAGTGACAAATTACAAGCCAGCACCTACAGTAGCATACTTCTCATCCAGAGGTCCTTCTACCCTCTCAAGGAACATCCTCAAGGCAAAAACAACTAATTAATCCTATCTAATTAAATTACATTAAATTAACTCAAAAGATTCTAAGTTTGTTCATATATATGGATTGCACAGCCTGATATTGCAGCACCAGGAGTAGACATGCTTGCAGCATGGAAGGGAAATGATACAGATGAAGCTCCTAAAGGGAAACAACCTCCAAGATTCAATGTCATATCTGGAACTTCCATGTCATGTCCCCATGTTTCTGGACTTGCTGCTGAGGTTAAACTACATAATCCCACTTGGGGTCCTTCTGCTATCAAATCAGCCATTATGACTACAGGTTCACAATCATAATTCACATCCACTTAATACATAGTTACATATCTAAATTTGTCATTTTTTTTTTTATCGTTGGACTGTTTATACTTGGTTTATCACTAGGAGTAAACTAAGTCTAGAACTAAACGATAATTGAGTTCGTTGAAGAGTTCGGTTCAGTTGTTTATTTATTTTGGAGCGAACCAAATTATATATATATATATATAATCAAAATAATCTCAAAGTTTTGGGAAAAAAGTCAATATAGCCTATACAAAAATTGACATATCAAATGCACAACGTTCATCAAATTGTAATGCTAAAAGATAAAAAACGATATTAGAATTGAAATATGTGGCATCAATATGTAGACGAGTTAGCGACAAAATCACCTAATATGTCAATTTCTATTTGTATGGATTTAATTATACTATTTGATAAAAGTTAGAACTGAAATTCTATTGTTCTATTATAGGTGAAAAATAAATTAGTTGTCCCTCAAAAACTTTAAAGAGTATTTTGATATTTTATCACTTTAGTTATTTAATATACTTGCCATTAAGGTGCATCTGTTCAAGACTGTAATATAGTAATATTATTTTGTTTCATATTTATGTCATATCTACTGAACCAATAAATTTTAGCTTAGTTATGTTCAATTATTATTAGACTTGTTCGGTTCGATTTTAATTTAGAGAAGAATTTGATTTAATGCAATTCATTGATTTAATGCTCGTTCTACATATCACACCTAAGCTTGTCAATTTTAGACATTCAACATCCTTATTTGATTACTTAACAATAAAGTTAACATGACACCACCGAACCAAAATTCTACGTAAACACATTTTATACCATGTCAGCAAGGCAAGAGTACCAAACAACAAAAAATGACAGGTTTAGAGATCTCAAATAATAAAAACCTCCCGTAGTTTAAGCTAGAAATCTCAAATCTCAATTTCGAATTCTGATATATACCAACTTTTATTGAGACCTGAAAAAATGTCAAGTTTAGATATATAATTATACATTAAGCGAATTCAGAACCCTTTTAACGTGTCTCACTTCTTTTTGGTTTTGTGATGCAGCATCTCAAACCAATAACGTTAAGGAAGCCATAACAACAGATTCAGGAGCCAAAGCCACAGCTTACGATTATGGGGCGGGAGAAATAAGCACAGCTGCACCACTTCAAGCAGGGCTTGTCTATGACACAAACACCACAGATTACATAAACTTTCTCTGTTATTATGGGTATGATACATCCCAAATCAAAATCATCTCAACAAACTTGCCAAATAATTTTAGTTGCCCTAAAGATTCAACCTCTGATCTAATATCCAATATAAACTATCCATCTATAGCAATTTCCAACCTGTCCTTAAACCAGAGTAAGAACATAACTAGAATGCTTACAAACGTTGGTGGAGATGGTAATTTCACATACACAGCAAGCACATTTGTACCTCCTGGATTGGAAGTTGGAATTACACCTACTAAGCTGCAATTTATGAGGAATGGACAGAGAATAAGTTACCAAGTTTATTTCAAAGCTATATCACCTGTTAAAGATGTGTTTGGGGAAATTATGTGGACTAATGGAAAATATAAAGTCCGTACTCCATTTGTTGTAAGCAATCAAAGCAGTAGGAAGTGACACACAAACAATGCTCAATGACAAACAATAATGACTGTTGCGAGAACATCAAATCCACTGGATCTCAAAATGCTTGCTAGTCTGTGGACTTTGTGCTTGATATAATCTCAATTCTACAATGGAACATTAAGAATCTCGGACTTCCCTGCATAAAAACATTCATTTCTGGGCAACTGGAAGCAACAACAAGAACTAAGCCTGGAAACTCTAAATCACATTACGTGCCCATTTGATTCTCTTTCTTGTAGCTCCATGTTGATAGCTATTTTAGAAGGAAAATTAGCAGCAAACAGCAAAATAGCTAACAGAAAATAGATAACAAAACAGTAAACAGTTGAACGAAACAGACCCTAAAACTTTTTTCCATGACACTGAAGATTTCAATGCAATAAAAAGGAATTCGAACCCAACACTGAAGATTTCAATGCATAAATTCACAGATTTTACCATATTAACATATAATAGCAGGGTTACAGCCAGACATCAGAGTTGGTGATTGTCTTGGGTTGGCAATGTAGCAAGTAAATTAACAATTGCTTGCAAACAGTGGTCCAGACACCACATCCAACACAAACAGGAAACAGAATTAAAGATAACACTATCCAACTTTTTCACTCAAAAGCCCACTGGTTCTCTCTTCGAACTTCCTCCTCTTCCTCTGGCGTAAAGTCGTTCTTGATGTTAAAAGTCTTGCGAATTTCTTCTGGAGTTTTTCCCTTGATCATGTCTGCTACTGTCTGACAAGTGAGATCCAGCAAGCTCTTGATGTTCAAGTAATTGGCAGCCTAGAAAAAACACAGAACTTCAGTTTGTTTGTTCCTTTATAGAGATACAGGAAAACTCATTGAGAAAGTGTAATAAAGTATGCAAGCAGCTCTTTCTAGGATAGACAGCTGAATCTTAGTCCTGCACTTGATTGTGTGTTGAACACTGAAAACAAAAGATTAGTTCATCGTGCTATCGTAATAAACAGAGAGGCAGAAAGCTGGACCACTATTTCCACATTACTTGAGAATTTTTTCCTTGCCCCAATCAATGAAAAAAAATGTTTGCACAGAAAATTATTGAGCAATTATCTTAAACTGGTCATTGTTAATGTCCTAAGCTGACATATTCATTACCAAACAAAAATAAACCAATAGACCAGCATGGAAAAGGGAAAGGGAAGGGAAAAGAAACATTAAGGTAAACAATTCTTCAAAAAAACACACAGGAAACATCCTAAAGCCATAATCAAATTCAACCCACAGTTCATCTACAGCAGAGAGTTATGTGAAGAACTAGAAAATAAAATCTTCAAAATATAAAGGCCCTGTTTGGCAATTAGCTGTTAGCTTATTACCTTTTTTGTTAGCTGATTTGACTAACGGATGGTGTGAACTTGTTTGGTAAAACTTAGCTGATTGCTAATAGTTGTTTGTGTAAAATGACAAATAAGGGCATGGTAAAGCATTTATTTGAGATTAAAGAGTATTAATCAGGGGTAAAGATGCCCATAAAAAGAGATGGAGCAATAAACTAATTGAAAAAGCTCATAAAATGAGCTTTTTCAAAATTAGCTTTTTGGACCCAATAAGCTCTTTCAAACCTCTCTTCACCAAACACCACTATTAGAGGTTTGACTAGTCAAAACCTCTAAAGTGGCTCAAACCTCTCATTTTACTCCAAAAAAGCTCTTTAACAAACATGGCCAAAAGTTCAAGTCCATGTTTCAGGCCAACGAAGACACTGGCAGACAAAAGAAGTGGGATAAAAGGGCACAAAAATGAAAAAACTTATATGTATCCTCAACTATTTGCTCTAAATTCAAAACTATTTCCTATTAGAATCTCCAAATTATTAACCAACTCCAATATAATTAATTATAATCTCCACATTTTTATCTTTCTAAATTCCATATCAATTATCTTCAATTCATCATTTTATCATTTCCTCAATTGCTTATACTCGTAAGAACACCAACTCATCATGTCATTTCAAAGTCTTCTAACCTTATTTATTTCACTTCTGAAATAAAGCTAACTATTAAACTCCCAAATAGCAATTCTAATCACAAAATATGGAATTCAATGTATGTAACCCATATCATGTCATGTATGTAACCCATATCACCAAATATATCATAATTTACTTATTTACTCAACTTGATTTTGGGGATTTTGATGAATTTATTCTTTAAATAATGTTGAAATTATGATTTATGTATATGATTTTATAAAGTTCAAGTTGGTCTTTGATTAGCTATGATGCACGGAAATGGAAACGGGAAATGAAACGGATATTGGGAAACATTATTTCTAAGAAAAATTAGCTAGGAAATGGTATTGAAAACGGAAAAGAAAAGAAACGTGAAAGCGCTAATGAAGAAGAGTTTCCGTCCAACATAGTTGATTAGTATGTTTTGATTTTGAATATTGATGAATTTTACTTAAAGCTTCTGGTTTTCCCATTAACGTTACATTAAACCCCAATGCAACTAAAAATTTCCATTTTCATCCATTAGGAGAAGGTTTCATATAGCATGAAAGCGCCAATGAAGAAGAGTTTCCGTCCAACATAGTTGATTAGTATGTTTTAATTTTGAATATTGGTGAATTTTACTTAGAGCTTCTGGTTTTCCGAATTAAAACTGCCTTAAACCCCAATACAACTAAAAACGTCTAGATCGTAACCATAGTTTTAAAAGGCGAGAGGCGATCACCTCATCGCCTTCCAGAATGGAAGGCGATGGACCTGCAAGAGGCGACCGCCTCACCCTCTAAGGCGAGAGGCGGTCACCTCTTGCAGGTAAGGCGATAAGTCAGTATTTTTTTTAAAAAAAAAAAAACCTAATTAATAGACTTTAAGACCAAATAGACAGAAGAAATACAGCGATACAATTAAAGAAACAGAACAGAAACGGTTCTCTCGCCGGCGGCCGGTCATCAATCACCACCGGTGTGTTTTTTTCTTTCCGTTCCTCTTTATTTCATCTTTTTTTTCTGTTTGGGGTTAGGATTTCTGATTCTTCTTCACTCTTGATTTCTTCTTATATTTTCTTTCTTTCCATGTAATTGTGCCGTTATGCTGCTGAATTTTTGTGGGAATTTCTAGCTTTGAGATGTGATTCGAATTTATGCTTTGAATTGATTATATTTTTTTTCTGTTTTTTGGAATTTTATTGTAATAAATTACTTGTGTATCATTTTTGTTAGAGCACCTCTAGTGCATCTTACTTTCTTGTTACTTTGTGTGGGTTAGTAACAACCAAGCATTATGGAGCTTGTAACCAAATTTGGTTTCATCCACATTTTTAGATTAAAAAGCATGAAAGATAAGAGAGTGTGAAGCACACAAGGAGTGAAGAATGGAAGGTGTAAGTCACGCAAGAATGAAGAAGGTAGGTTGCCTCAAAATCTAATGTGCTGTTTTTTTACAACAAATTTCCAATCCAATCCTTCTTGTTTTATTTTTATTTTCTTTTTTACCTCAAAAAAGTTGTGAAGTTACAAAGACTCTAATGGTTTATAATCTTTTGTTGTAATTTATCCTAGTTGGCACCTTCAAGTTGTGATCTCCCACTAGGGATGCTCTTATTAAGATGTTTTCAATTGATTGAATTTTGCAGGTGTAGTGCTACTGATTCACATTGATGGAGGACATTTTGTCTCCAAATGATCTTAAGTACTACTAGTTTTTATTGGGTTAATTTTATTTTATTTTATTTTCTAATTTTTTGTCGCCTCAAGTGCGAGAGACCAGGCCGTCACCGATATTTTGCCCTTGTCGGCTTGACTCGCCTTTCGCCTTTTAAAACTATGATCGTAACCACCTAAACCTCGATTTCCTCGGACAAAAAAACAGCTACCATCAACAAGGTCTAGCTATGCTGAATTCAAGCAAGAACCGCTTTTCCTTAAAGAAAGATAAAATAAATAAATAATATCAACTGACAAAATAACAGATATAAGAAACCCGATCAATAATCAGCAATAAATTGTAAAAACAAACTTCAAAACCTAATCAGATCTCAAACCGTAACGCAAAATCAATATCAGGTAAACACAAACAATAACGATCTATAAACCATATAAAAGGAAACAGAAGAGCGCACCAGTATGAGATCAAAGAGGGTAGCCTGATCAACTTTGACGAACTCAGCGTCCCAGGTCTTCAACTCTTCGTCGGCGGAGGAGGGACGTTCTTCGGACTTAGGAGTCTCGACGTGCTTCTTGCAGTACTCGATTACCTTTGAAAGGATCTTGCTGGTGACATTAGGCAGAGGGATACCGTTATCAGCGCAGTCGTCTTCAATCATATGCTTAATCGTCTGAGATTCAAGAGCCACCGCCTCATCTACCTCAAAAGTCTCGCCGTCGGAGCTTTTCAACGTGATTTTCCTGCCAGTTGACATGGTTAGTTGCTGTTATCTCCGATCTCTGAATAAGCTGTTTCTTCCGCTTCGTTGAGAAAGAAACCCCTAATTTCTGGATAAGATGCAATTTGATATTAATATTATGACTCTTGAGAGAGAAACACCGATTGATGATGGAGCCCTAGGTCGACGTGTATGTGTTTTGACGGGTAATATTGGATATGATCCAGCGCGCTCGTTTTCACGTGGGATCTACTTCTTGTTCGCATTGTTGAAAATTTGGATCAAATCAAGTTAGCCACTTTAATCCACTAAATTTAGGGCAAATTACAAATCTAGCTCAATTAAAGGGGTCCATTTACATATCTAACTCATTTTGCTTTCATCTCATCAAATTAGACACTTTCATCCATTTTGGACAAAATTACTATTAGTTCTATTCGATCCATCCATCTGCTCCTGCTCCTGCTTCCGCTTCGTTCGCTTCTTCTTCTTCTTCTTCGTTTCAACTTCTTCTTCGTTTCATTTTCTTCCATTTCTAATACCAATCGTTAGCGATTTTTAATATTATTGAAGTATTATGTTCAATTTCCCATAGAAATGATATGTTTTTAGCTTATACGACTGCTTTTCTCGTTGGTCTTGCTTCTTTCTTCATCTGTAACGATATCGTTTCATTTTCCTCTATTTTCCTCCATTATTATCGCATTTGTAACGAAATTTGTCGCATTTGCCGTTCAATTGTTAGATTTTTTTTGTTTCTCATTTTTTGAGCTTTCCATCCTAATCCTCTTCCACAAACACTAATTCTTCAAAGGTTGAACGAAACATAATCTCTTCTCTCTATAAACCACCATCTTTTCATCGGTTTGGGATGGCAAAGAAGACGTTGAGAGTCTGAGGAAGAAGGTGAATTGAAATAAGGGTATTCTTGTCAAAAGTGGATGAAAGTGTATAATTTGGTGAGATAGAAGCAAAGTGGGTTAAATATGTTAATGGACCCCTTCAAATGGGCTAGATTAATAATTAACCCCTAAATTTATTACTCACCCTCCTATTAACATGGGTTAATGCACTCCTTTCCACTCGGTAACTTTTGTCTATTGGTACTCTGAATTTTCAAAATAACATATTGATCTTGTTTGGCAATTAGCTGTTAGTTGATAGCTGATAGCTGATTACATTAGCTGTTAGCTGGTTATCTTTTTTGGTTAGCTGATTTGATTAGCGGATTGTGTGAACTTGTTTGGTAAAACTTAACTGATTGCTATTTTTTTTGTAGGAAAAAAAAAGGAAAAAACAAACAAAAACCAAAAAGAGGCCTATCCCGGGATTAGCCTAGGGAAGCTAACCCCCACCATATCATCCAAAATGAGAGAAGAGAGGAAAGTAGGAGGAGAAGAGAAAGTAGTGACACCCAACATCTTCTCATGGCGCTCGGCTGCTAAACGATCCGCCACCCGATTTTGTTCTCTGAAGATATGGCAGAAATTGATGGACTCAAAGGAAGAACAAATCCTTTTGATACCTTTGATAATAGCTGTTTGTGTAAAATGACAAATAATGACATGATAAAACATTTATTTGGGATTAAAGAGTATTAATTAGGGGTAAAAATGTCCATAAAAAGAGATGGAGCAATAAGCTAATTGAAAAAACTCATAAAATGAGATTTTTCAAAATTAGCTTTTTAGACCCAATAAGCTATTTCAAACCTCTCTTCACCAAACACCACTATTAGATGTTTGACTAGTCAAAACCTCTAAAGTGACTCAAACCTCTAATTTTACTCCAAAAAGTTGTTTACCAAACATGGCCATTATATATTTGTAGTCGGTTTATTCGGATCTCGTACATATAAAATCGGTCACTTTTCATCTTTGACAAATGAAGTGATATGTGTGTGCTACAAGAAAAAAAGAAAAACACATAGTTTTGTTCTGTATGCATTATAACAATAAAAAAAAATCAAACTTTTATAAATATTTCTCTTATAACAACAAAACATGTCATCTCATTTGTTAAAGATGAAAGATCAACGATTTTATGTATAGAATGTCTAAATGAATCAATTTATAAATGTTTCTTAAGCAAATTTATTTATAAAAGTTTGATGCTTTACTGTTTTAATACATACAAAATAAAACCAGGCAATTTTTTTCCTGGAGCACACACATGTCTCCTCATCTAGATCAACGATTATGTGTGATAGGTTATTTTGAAAGTTCAGGGTGTCAATAAGCAAAACTTATCAAGATTAAGAGTGCAAATATCCATTAAACCTGTTAATATTATTTATGACATTTTTCCAAATCATACATATTAAGGAAATTATTTATTTATATTAAATCTATATCTATATCTATATGTAAATAGAACTCTTTGAATCTTTCAAGATGCTACCATATCAATTATTATTTTTTCCATTACTTCTCGTTATGAGCATCTCTAATAGAGAGTGATTAGATGAGTGTTTGGTGAGGTGGAGTATACTTGGAATAGTGTTATGCATTGAGAAGATAAATGTTATTTTTTTATGGTAATGTTATCACTTTTTGACATCCTTTCCATCTCTCTTTTTCCAATAAGAAATACTGTTTTAAATAATAAAATAATAATTTGTGGGATCATAGTGATAACTTTTGGAATTGCTTAAATTGAAGCATTTTTTTTTAATAAAAGTTACAAAAAGTGATGTTGATAAGACACAAATAAAGTATATTAGATTTTACGATGATGTGTGAGGGGATTATTATCTTAACAAATAATCCTAATACAAATATGGATTTAGAGCATCTCTAAGAGACTCTTAGTGGGCTCTCTAAAAATAATATAAATAATTGACTCTTAGTGATTTAAGAGTGGCTAAGATATATCATCTCCAACAATGCTCCTTATATTCACTCCTTATTTATTATTTTATTATTAAGATTATTCTTTATTGTTACATTACCAATAGTGTGAGGAGAGAGACACATCAATAATAAATTATTAATAAAAAATAAAGTTAGGAAGCACTAAGAGGTGGAGAGTCTCTATTAATAGAGAGGATTGAGAGGCTCTTACTGATTTAAGGAGCCACTAAGAGGCTGTTGGAGATGAATTTTCATTCTCCCTCCTCAAATTTTAACTTAAGAGCCAATTTAAGAGGCTGTTGGAGATGCTCTTAAGGGTTGCCTCTTGTAGAGTAGAGCCCGTTGAGAAGATAAACAAAGGAATGATAGAATCAACCACATTCTCGTACCACTGGTCATGTATCACCCACATGTATATTAGTCACGAGGTGAGAATGTTGGATCCACGAACGTTAAAGATAGAGAGAGGATATCGCGGGAGGAGGGGGGAGTCACATGAGAATTGTGTATTCTGTTGGATTAATTCTGATTAGCCTTGTGATTAGGGTTATGTGGCTATCTATAACCTAAGTTTAACTTATAAAACTAACCTAAATCTTCATCTATTTGAATGGACTTGGCACGATTCCATTTCGGGTGGTATTTATTCCGCCCATAACGAATAAATCCTAACATCTCCCACTCGTATACGTAATGGAACATATCCAATCTTCATCTCAATCTCATTCATACTATAGCAAATAGTTCGTCCGATCGGCATACTATCGAGAGCTCTAATGTTATATACTCATTGGAACATATAGATGCTCGATGCGCATGTATCAAATTTGGGACTATATACTACTCGTTGGAGATATCTATACTATATATAATAGTGGAAGCAGAGAGAAATGAGAAGAAGTGTTTTAGAAGCCTTTTTGATGAGTTGTCAACGTAGTATAAAATCAAAATTAAAAATATTCAATTAATTAAAAATAACAAATTTATATTCATAATATATTAAACAATTATTACCCAATTAATTAAATAATAAAAGACAGTAAGAGTTACATGAAGATGAAAAAACACAAAGCAAAGGAAATCCAAAAGTCATAAATAAACTTCTATATAAAGCATGATAGATAGTATTCCACCATTATATTCATTGGCCATGATAGACAGTATTATATTTCTGAAGGTAATGATTCGATTTTTTTTATATGTTGTTATTTTGTTCTTAATTGTGTTGTTGTTTTATTTTTATTAAACAATAGTTGTTATAGTTTCATCTTTCAGATCCATTTCTGCTGTTACTCAGGTTCTATACATCTCGCTACCTTATCCATTTTTTCTTTTTTATTTGTCTTTTTTTTTTTCCAACTCGATATCTCCAATTGAAGAAATCCGATAAAAATAGAAGATGCATGGACAACTAAAATCGGAAAACACAAAGGTGTCAAAAATTACAAGAAATTATTATGTTTCTCAATGTAATTATTCGATTTTTTCATATGTTATAGTTATTTTTGTTCTCAATTGTGTTGTTTTATTTTTATTAACCAATAGATGTTATAGATTCATCTTTCAGAGATGAAATTCCATTTCTGTCGTTACCCAGGTTCATACCTGTCGCTACCTTATCCATATTTTCTTTTTTATTTGTCTTTTTTTCTTTTTCAAAATGACTAAAATAAAGATTTTGTATATTTGCATTCTTTTTTAGTATATGTTGCTAGGTGTTACCGTTTCGATTGTTAACTCTAACTAAAATTTAGATTTTCGGCTTTATATGGACTCAATTGTTAGCTTTAATTGAAGTTAGATTAATTTTTCTAATTCGGAACCTGTTGAAATCCACTCATTTTTTTAGTTTGAGTTTATCTAACTGATATGGATTTTATTTTTTATTTTTATGCATTTTGGTAAAAATAGATATAAAGTTTCACACAATAGTTGTTCAATGAAGTTAGAGATATATTGAAGAAAATATTAAAGAGGAATTGAAATGGTATACTTACAATGAAGTTTATTTCAATTATAAATTATGTTATATCATTATTATTATTATTATCAAAAAGGTATTTTTTTTTTCTCAGTTCTCTAGACAAAGATATTGTAAGCGTCTAATACACTTGATAAGATGTTTATTCTTGAAGAATTTAGATTATGCTAGATATGAATTTAAAATGAAGCTAAATAAAAATAAATTTTGATGCTCAAAATCCTAAAAATGTACATTAATTATGAGATATTGAGATAATTGCTTTTGCAACATTGGCCTATATTGTTTTTAACTATTATATTGTGGTTTATTCAAAATTGTTAGTATTTCAAGAGTTTTTAACAGATGAAAATAAAACATGATCATAGGACAAGTTGAAAAATATTAATTAAAAAATATTATTATTTGAATCTCTTCAAATTCTCAAATGTTGAGCATAATGATTCTAATTAATAGAATTAATTTCACATATTAATTATAAAATGTTTTATTTGTACTGAGTGGTTACAATTGCGATTTAATTCTATTTAACTAAAATTAATTTATAGACTTAATATTTCATTAAGAAAAAAAATAAAAAAATTAATTAATGTGCAAAAAGTATTTTCACTCTCCTCTTTATATGTTTATATCTTGACATTCTCTCTTATTTTCGAAAAAAACGAAAGGAATATACTCCTAATTATCTTTTTTGTCCATTCATTTTTGTTTTCTATTCTTTTGTTTGTTTTGCTTCTTACGAAATTCAAGAATATATAATTATTAGAAAATATTAATGAAGTCAAATAAGTGATATCTGCGAGCGTGACTGATATTTTATACAATGAAAGAATGAAGAACAAATTGATTGAATGTCTTGATGAGATATTATGAGATGAAAATATGAGAAATCGTCACTTTAAGCTGATTCAATTGGATATATTGAGTTATTGTAGCATAATGAATAATTAAATTCAAATACTTGGTTATTATGAAATTCCATCAAACAAAATGAATATCATCAAAATGAATTTGTGACTAATTCTTATGAATTTTATTTTTTTATATATAACATATTGAATTGATAAAGTTTCTTCGTGTGCAACATTAGAAAATTATTGATTGTAATAGTTTATAGCATAATATATTGATGTTGCTTCCATTTTAACATAGATTGTAATTCTTTTGTATCGTAGATATAATATTTAATTTTAATTGTAGTTTAACTCAATTTTTGTTTAATATAGATTGTAATTCTTTTGTATCCTAATATAATATTTTTTTTTACCATATAATATTTAATTTTAATTGTAGTTTAATTCAATTTTTGGTTTTTCATTATATTCTAATATATCTTTTAATTAATCTCCTATTTTATTATCATTGTTTCACAGAATTCTAATTATATAAAAATATAAAAATGTATTAAAATTATTAAAAAGTACAAATCATTGAATTTCGTAAAAATAAATAAATTATTCACTTTTAATTAAAATTCTATAAAAAAAAATTAATCAATTATTTTTAGGGTAAATTCCAAAAAAAAACCCTTGTGGTTTGATGTTGTTCCAAAAAAACCCTTGTGGTTTGGTTTTACAAAAAAAAAGGATCGTGGTTTCTTCGTTACCCGAAAAACGGAAATTGGCTTAACACCGTTAAAAATGCTGACATGGCAAGGGGCAGAGTTGGAAATTCGATTTTTTTTATTTTTATTTTTATTTTTTTTTCTTTTTTCTTTTCCTCTCCCTTCTTCTTCCTTCTCTCCTCCTCCTTCTTCCTTCTCTTCTCCTTCTTCTTCTTCTTCTTCTTCTTCTTCTTCTTCTTCTTCTTCTCTTCTTCTTCTTTTTTTTTAAATTTCTGAAATTTTATTTTTTTTAATTTTTATTTTTCTTTTTCTTTCCCCTCTTCTTCCTTCTCTCCTCCTCCTTCTTCCTTCTCATATTCCGGCTTCTCCTTTTCAATTTCGATTTGATTATCTCCGTCATTATTGTAATCGTTCTCTTTCATGTCCTTTGATTTATTTTGGTAATGAGTTATTTCTTCAATCGAATGGATTTTGGGTTTCTTTTTTATGTCCATTGAAATAATGTTCAAGTGAATTTTGAATTCTGAATTCTCCATCAAGCAATCGTGAATAGTTATCCAGAGACGTTGTTTATTCATTGTGACCTTGAATTTTTGCTTTCAGGATCTTTGATCAAAGTGGTTGATCTGGTAAGTAAGCTTTATAATAACATTCGAATTATTTTCCGGTGCCGTGAAAGCTTTTAGAAGAATCAGACGTCCAACTGTCAACTGCAAATCCTGGAAAGAAAGAAAGTCAAACGGAGTAAAAACGAAAGAGAAAAGGAAGAAATAATTGTTAACCAAAAAAATAAAAAACCGGACATTTTCATATTCAATCGCTGCTGCTGCTGCATTGAATGACTTTGTATTCATCGATTTGAGAGACGAAGATAATCTGTTCTTTTAGCGGATAAGAGCCTCGAAATATGAGTGGGTAAGTGGGATGGGTTAGGTACAGAGTGGGGGGTGGTAGTTTCATTTCTGGAAATTTTCCAGATTTAGAAATCTGGAAATTTTCGAAACGTAAAAAAAAATAAAGGAAGAAGAAGAGGGATGAAGAAGAAGAAGAATGGAGGAGGGGAGAAAAAGGAAGAAGAAGAAGAAGAAGAAGAAGAAGGAGGAGGGAAGAAAGAGGAGGAGAAGAAGAAGGAGGATGAGGAGGAGGAGGAGAAGAAGAAGAAGAAGAAGAAGAAGAAGAAGGAAAAGAAAAAGAAAAAGAAAAATTTAAAAAAATTAAATTTCAGAAATTTAAAAAAAAAAAAGAAGAAGAAGAAGAAGAAGAGAAGGAAGAAGGAGGAGGAGAGAAGGGAAAGAAAAAGAAAAAGAAAAAGGAAAAGAAGAAAAAAAATCGAATTTCCATCTCTGCCCCTTGCCACGTCAGCATTTTTAACGGTGTTAAGCCAATTTCCGTTTTTCGGGTAACGGCGAAACCACGGTCCTTTTTTTTTGTAAAACCAAACCACAAGGGTTTTTTTGGAACAACATCAAACCACAAGGGGTTTTTTTGGAATTTACCCTTATTTTTAAAATTAATTTAATTTAATTTAAATTATCAATAAAATATATATAATACAAATTTTTTTCATAGAATGATATAAATCACTTAAAAGTAAATATGTCAATTTATTTATTTATCTAAATTATATAAAAGCTTCATATCTCGTGCATCGCATGGGTTTTCGACTAGTATAATCTTTATATTTGAACATGGATCGTATGTGGTGTATGTTTTATTATAGATTTCACATCACATATACTGTATTAACATTACTCTACAGTTCTTCTATTTTTCACAAATATACACATTTGTATAAGTGTCCGGATAGTGAAATACATAAACTCTTAAGATGTGAACTTAATGGATATTTTTTCTCTTATTCTATGCTTTCCATTATAGTGTAACTCACTTATCTATTCGGGTTCTTTTTGGTTCATCAACCTAAAAATGACATTTCCAAGGTAGCCACATCAAACTATACTTCTAGAATAAGTTAAAAATCTTTAAGTATAAAGAATATCGAGAAATCATGATTTCACGATGTAAGTCTCACACTAGGAAAAGGCAAGATTGTCTCTTTTCCATCTTGTGGTCGGGAAAGCACACATGGTATGAAATATGTGTTATGGTGTTCAATTCTTTATTCAAAATAGGAGCATGTCTTTTATCTTAACACCATACAAAAGTATAGATTCATGCATGTACCAAATCTGTTTCATACACTTGTAGTGTATGTGATCATCTTGCACTAGACTTGGGCATGGGCCGGTGAGCCCGCCCAGGCCCATTTAACCGGGCTTAGACACATAAAAATACTGTCAGGCCCGGTCCGGCCCGGTCCAGGCCCGTGTAAGCCCGCTAAAAATGGGTAGACTTGGACTTTACCAATTTTACATCGGGTCGGCCCGACCCGGTCCAATATAATAATATATATATATATATATAAATATATATTATAATATATTTATATAAAGATAATGTTGGTATTCCTAAGGTTTTACCAAAGTGTGTATGTTGTTCAACCTTTTCTAGATAATGTTGGTATTCCTAAGGTTTTGTTGAATTAGTATGAAAACTAGTTTTAGACCCGTGCTTTGTACGGTTTTGATTTGATTTTGTCACTATTGTGTAAAAAATACTAAATTTACATATTAAAACTTTAATAAATAAAGATCAAATTTTTAACTACAACATTTTAAAAAAGTGCAAATTTAGCCTTAACATATGAAATTGTATAAATTTAACCCTAATATTTTTTTAAGAAAATCAATTTTAACCCAACGTCATCGAAAATTAGAAAAAACTGGTGGTAGTATAACAAATTGCATTTTACGATAATATATTAACTAATTATATATTGTAATATGATTTTGATCCAATCTAATTCTCATTTGGATTTTTTAATTTAAAAGATATCCATCCTCTCTTTAATTAATAACAGCACTGCTAATCTTCACACACACAAAAAAAAAATAACAATACTGCTAAGTACTGCTAATTAGGATATGCTTTGTAATTGATTGAATCCTATTCTAATCTACGTTTTTTAATTTTTAAAAAAGAATCCAATTTTTATAATTAGATCTCCACTCTAGTCTACCATATACCCGAAACATGAAACAATAGGTGAATGTCACCTATTGTTACATTGATCTATTTTAAAATACTTACAAAAGTAACTCAGAACTGAAAATATCATTAAACAATTGAATTACTGTGGATCAAATGTGTTTAATCTTTAAAAGCAGGCCATTCACTTTGTAAAGGACAAAACTGAATCTAAAAAATACCAAAGTTCAAATTAGCCTAAAAATATACTATTATTATGATCAATCACATACATAATAAACTGTGAGTTAATTTAGTTAAAAATATCTCATATGAAGTATGAAGTAGTAATAAATAAAATCCAGCAGATAACTTTGAGATTTCAACAATAAATGAGTCACATTGAAAACTTTAGAAGATCAAAACACCTTCTCATAAATGTACTTGTGCTGATTTCTCACATAGGTTGTTGTAGTTTATCTGGATGAACACAAAGAGTGGCTTTCCTGTAAGCTTTCTTCACAGCTGCTGCTGTTATTACTTTTGTCAGAGGAATTTGTTGTCAACCACTATTAGCTCCAAGTATCTGCCAACAATACCATTTTTATAGGAAGATTAAGATTAGATCAGAAGTTTAGTCTATTAAATTTAGCAGAATCAAGTCAAATATTTACCCGGATAATTTCAGAGATGGGTGAGGCAAAGTTCAAGGATTGGAAAACCGGAATGTATCAATTAAACCATCACTCCTATAACTTGCATCTTTGCACTTTTTCAATGTCTAAGGAAACATTGCAGTTATAACATTCATATTTTATGTAAGGCAGTATATAGCTACCAAGGTTGATTGTTTAACAACTATTTACACAAATAAGAAAAATCAATCATGCAAAAAATGATGCAAGGAAAAACCAACATACATATTGCAAAGTTGAAAGCAATGCCCCTAACTTCCCTTCTTTCCCACTTGACCATCTCTTAGCATCAACATCAAGAATTTCTGCTAATCTATGCAGACAAAATTTAAATCAAGAAATTAAGTTAAATATGTCATTTAAAATCAAGCAAAATTTATTTGTAGAGTAATTACATTTCTTTCTACTTGTTCTCTTTTAGCATGAAGATTGCGTATGTGTTTCTCTTCCAATGCTTTTGCCTGGAGAACAGCCAAAAGGTTAGGGTTAATCTATGTATCTATGTATGGACCAACTAAAATCAGTCTATAAAGGCTGAAAATCATACTGCATGTTCAGTTGTTCTTTGATGTCCTTCTTGTTGAAACACCTTTCCACAGGATTTTGATTTGACAAAATTAATTAAGTGAAATTAAATATTCTACAACACACTAAGTTTAAATGCTTTGATTTATTGTTACTAATGTGTTTGTTCAATGTTGAGTTTATAATTTATTATAAGACATAAAGATCATAAGGCTCAAGCCCTATATGGAAGTCAAGGCCCAAGTCAAACAAGCCCAAGATCACTCAGCCCGCGTATTTCAAAACGTTGCCGTTGAAGTGATGAAACGCATGCTGAGCAAAGAAGGATCCAGAAGATCCACGTAGACAACTTCGGCTAGAAGCAGCTGAGCTGTCTCGACAAAACATACAAGACAGCCGCTGACCACAAGACAGCTTCCATACAAAGTATTTCCTCTTTTAGTAAAGATCAGAAGACGCAGCAAGCTGTCTGGTTGATGTTACCTAAAATGGAGGAACATACTGTCACACTGACCGAAGAACAGAAGATGCTGGAATCTGATTGGCCAAGAGAACTGCTGACAGACTGAGTGAAAACGACCTGTAGCCGTTTCCCTCCAACGGTTATTTCGAAATTCGAAATAACCAGAAGCTCTCACAGCTCTCTATAAAAAGAGCATTCAGAATCCACATTCAATAGAGAACTTTGAGCTAAAGCCGTTACGCTGACCAAACGTGTATAAAAGTTCTCCATCAAAAGCAAAGCAAATTCTTACACTACAAGCTTATTCATTTGTGTAAAAGTCTAGAGTGATTGATCCTCAATCATCTAAGGTGTTCTAGCAATTGTTGTTTAGGACAAATCTTAATCATTTCTAGGAATGGAAAGGAGAAGCTAAGTACTCGGTTTTAGTACTTAGTGAATTAGAATAGAAGTGAGTAGAGGTATAGAGGAAGGTACTCTTGTTATACTCAGCTTCTGACTTGTAAAGGGTTTTCGAGTCTCTACCTTTAAAGAGCTCAGTAGTGAATTGGAAATCTCGGAACGTGTTCCGGGGACAGGACGTAGGCTTAGAAGAAGCCGAACCTGGATAACTCCGCTGAGTGAAGTATTTCTAACCCTTAACTCCTTAATATATTGCTTGCTTAAAACAAACTAAAACTGACCAAGTAAAAGAGGTCAAGCTGAGTTGTGCGCTACCAACGAGTTAGTTCAGGAATAGACTCTAAGTGCTATTTCCTGACCTAAGCAACGAAGCTGACCTAGTCACTAGTTGACTAAGCCAGTGTCTTGCTGATTGTTAAGTGCCGCTGTTACATAATCTTTTCTCAAAGGAAAGAAATCTGCCCTAATCATTTTAAAAAGGTAAAATAGTTCCTAACCCCCCCTTGGAACTATATTTGCAACCTTACAAGGGACCAACAAGTGGTATCAGAGTTTAAAAGCTCATTACTAAAGGTCTAACAACCTTGAGTTGATCCATACCATGGGTGAAAACAGCACTCGGTTTCTCCCTGGAAACCAGACAACTCAGATATTACCTGAGGGGCTGTCCATTACTAGGCCTCCCCTATTCTTCGGGTCAAACTATACCTTTTGGAAGAATAGGATGAAGAACTTCATTCAAGCTACAAACATGAGTGCCTGGCTATCTATAGTCCAAGGCCCATTTGTACCTGTGAAAGTTGTTGCTGGCCAGTCAGTTGTCAAAGCTGAGATTGAATGGACAGAGGATAATCTCAAGAAGCTACAAAATCATGCTTCAGCTATAAATATGCTTCACTGTGCACTGGATGCTGCAGAGTACAACAAAATATCAGGTTGTGAGTCAGCACAGGAGATCTGGAAGAAGCTGGAGGTGACCTACGAAGGAACCAACAAGGTGAAGGAGTCCAAGGTCAACCAGCAAATGAGATTGTATGAGCTGTTCGAAATGAACAATGATGAGGGGATTTCTGAGATGAATGCAAGATTCACCAACATCATAAATGAGCTCAAAAGACTTGGAAAAATCTTCACTGAGGAAGAACAAGTCAAGAAGATACTCAGAAGTCTTCCTAAGGACTGGCAAGCCAAGAAGACAGCCGTTGAAGAAGCTAAGGATTTAACCACCTATAAATATGATGAACTCATAGGCTCACTGCTGACCCATGAGATATCCATGAAGAATTTCGAGGTGAAGGAAAAATCCGAAGACAAGAAGCAAAAATCACTTGTCATGAAAGCTGACTCAACTGATGATGGCTCAACTGACGATGAGGAGATGGCTATGTTCACGAGGAAAATGAAGAGGCTGTTCAAAAGAAATGACAAATACTCCAAAAAGCCTTATAGAAAATTTGACAAGTATAAGGCTGACTCAAGTGACAGCAAATTCAAGAAGGATAGCTCAAAGCCCATTACATGCTTTGAGTGCCATCAAACCGGACACATCAAGTCAATCTGCCCAACTCTGAGGAATGACAAAAAGAATGGAAAGAAGGCAATGGTGGCAACATGGAGTGACAGTGATGATTCTTCATCAACTGAAGCTGAGGCCACAGAGTCAGCAAAGATATGTTTCATGGCTGACGAACTTGCTGAACCATGTATTTTTGAGCATGCTGACCAATCTGATGAGTCAGATAATGAAAAGCAATCTAATGAGGTAATCTAACTCTCTCAACTCAGAAATGAAATGGGTAATGCCCTGAGTGATCTTTATACACTTGTCAAAAAGTGTAACAAGAAGATTAAGTCACTCAGTCGGCGCTGTGATGAGGTGGAAGAGGTCAAACTGAGTGACCTCAGATACCTTCTTCAAGACAACTCAGTTTTACATGAAAATATGAAAACCATTCATGAGTCTGTCTCTGAAGTCCAGTCGGTTTCCAAGAAACTGAGGAAGGATGTCACAACCATTCAGAACCAATTAAAGGTTCCAAACAAAAACAATTTTCCTCTGAGAACTCAGTATCAAGGTACTCAGTACCAAGGTACTCAGCAGAGTCGAAATCCCCAGCGAAGAGTCCAGTGTGACTTTTGTGGGAAGTTAGGACACACCACTAAGGTGTGCTGGCACGCTCAGCACTGGGGTGCTGACAAGTCAGTAAAGAATCCTAAACAGAAAGTCAGTTGTGACTTCTGTGGAAAAAGTGGCCATACTATCAATATATGTCGCCACAAAATAAAATATGATGCTTTACCTGTTGAACCTAACAAGTCAGGACCCAAAAAGAATTGGGTACCTAAAGGAAACTGATCACAATGCAGGTAAGCCTGAGATGTGTCGAGAAGTAAAAAATGTGGTATATTGACAGCGCATGCTCAAGGCATATGACGGGTGATGAAACTCAATTCATCACGTTTGAACGTAAACGAGGAGGAAGCGTAAGTTTTGGAGACAACAGAAAGGGTAAGATAGTAGGATCAGGCACCGTTGGAGGTAATCCCACTATTGAATCTGTCTCCCTAGTCAGCGGACTCAAATATAACTTACTCAGCGTAGCTCAGCTATGTGATAATGGGAGAAAAGTTATATTTGATGATACTGGATGTAAAATATATGAGGGAAAAACAAATGAGTTAATCTTAACTGCCCCTCGGATAGACAATGTCTTCATGTTGAACCTAGAAAAGAAGTTTTCAAAAACTGTATGCTTAGTCACAAAGGAAGAAAATTCCTGGCTATGGCACAGGAGACTTGGTCATGTAAGCATGGACCTCCTGGCCAAATTAGCAAGAAAGCAATTGGTTGAGGGACTGCCTGAACTTAAATTTCAAAAAGATCAACTATGCCATGCTTGCCAAGCTGGAAAACAAACCAAACAATCTTTTCATAGTAAAAACATTGTCTCAACTAAACGTCCGTTAGAGTTACTACACTTGGATCTCTTTGGTCCAGTCCAGCCGCAGAGTCTGGGTGGAAGAAGATTTTCCTTGGTCATTGTAGATGACTTCTCTCGGTATACGTGGGTTATCTTGCTGACCAGCAAGGATGAGACCTTTGAGACATTTTCAAACTTGGTTAGAAAAATTGAAAATGAGAAAGACCTAAAATTAGCTCATATCCGTAGTGATAACGGTGGAGAATTCAAAAACCAAAAGTTTGTTGAATTCTGTGAAGCCAGCGGCATTGACCACAACTTCTCTGCTCCTAGAACGCCTCAGCAAAATGGGGTTGTTGAAAGGAAGAACAGAACTCTGGTTGAGATTGTCAGGACAATGCTGGATGAGCATAGGCTTCCAAAGTATTTTTGGGAAGAAGCTGTTAACACAGCATGCTATATTCTGAATAGGGCTCTAGTTAGACCTATACTTAAGAAAACCCCCTATGAACTTTGGAAAGGACGAAAGCCCAACATTGGATACTTTCGTGCCTTTGGCTGTAGATGTTTTATTTTAAATACCAAAGATAGCTTAGCCAAATTTGATTCAAAAGCTGATGAGGCTATCTTTCTAGGCTACTCAACAAACAGCAAAGCATACAGAGTTTTTAATAAGAGAACTCAAGTATTAGAAGAATCTATACATGTGCAATTCGATGAAACTGACCCTGCAGGAAGATACCAGCCGCTGATAGAAGATGAACCAAACTCAGCACCTGCTGATCAAGAACCAGCTACTGAGTCCTTCACAAAACGGCTGACCAAGAGTAAGAGTGAACCTAAAATTACTTTCACTAACTCATCTACTTCTGCAGAGAATGTTGAAACACAAATAGAACAAGACACGAATCTACCCAAGGAGATAAGAGTCCCAAGAGGGCATTCAGAAAATGCAATTCTTGACTCAGCTGGAAATACGCTGATGACAAGGAATCAACTAAGGAAGTATCTCGGCAATGTAGCTTTCGTCTCAGTTCAGGAGCCGAAGAACTTTGCCGAAGCTGAGCATGACGAATTCTGGATGAATGCCATGCAAGAGGAACTCAACCAATTCAGGAGGAATAATGTATGGGAGCTAGTGCCACATCCAAGGAGCCAAAAGACCATTGGAACGAGATGGGTCTTCAGGAACAAGCTGGATGAACAAGGAAACGTAGTCAGAAACAAGGCAAGACTTGTAGCTCAGGGCTACAGTCAGCAAGAAGGTATTGACTACGGTGAGACCTTTGCCCCAGTGGCAAGGCTAGAAGCAATTAGGATTTTATGTGCATATGCATCTTATATGAATTTTAAACTGTTTCAAATGGATGTTAAAAGTGCATTTCTTAATGGAGTAATAAACGAGGAGGTCTATGTCAATCAGCCTCGAGGGTTTGAGGATTCTAAGTTCCCAAACCACGTTTACAAACTCAAAAAGGCTCTGTATGGTCTCAAGCAAGCACCACGTGCTTGGTATGAGAGGCTGACCAACTTCTTACTGACTAGAAATTATGTCAGAGGTCAAGCCGATACAACCTTATTCATTAAGAGAAAGGGTAAAGATACCCTGCTGGCACAAATATATGTAGATGACATCATATTTGGTGCTACTAATGAATCTATATGCAAGGAATTTAGCAAGCAAATGCAGACTGAATTCGAAATGTCAATGATGGGAGAACTCAACTTCTTCATTGGACTTCAAATTAAACAAGGAAAGAATGGCATATTCATCAGTCAAGCTAAATATGCCAAGGAGATATTGAAGAAATATGAACTAGAACATTGTAAGCCAATATCCACTCCTATGGGCATTGACACTGTCCTCTGTGCTGATGAGAATGGTAAGTCAGTAGACAACAAGTTGTACCGAGGTATGATTGGCTCTTTACTTTACTTAACAGCAAGTAGGCCGGACATTCAGTTCTCAGTATGTTATTGTGCAAGATATCGGGCTAACCCTAAGGAATCCCATTACATAGCTGTAAAAAGGATCCTTAGATATTTGCAAAGCTCAGTAAATGCAGGTTTGTGGTATCCAAATACTCATGACTTTACACTTATTGGATACACTGACGCTGACTATGGACGGGACAAGCTCGAAAGAAAAAGCACCTCTGGAGGATGCCATTTCCTAGGAAGCTGTCTTGTATCTTGGTTCAGCAAGAAGCAGGCGTCAGTAGCCCTGTCCACAACTGAAGCTGAGTACATTGCTGCTGGAAGCTGTGTTGCTCAAGTCCTATGGATTAAACAACAGCTTGAAGATTATGGTGTTCAAACAAAGACAATTGAAGTCAAATGCGACAACAAAAGTGCAATTGACCTCTCAAAGAACCCAATTCAGCACAGCAGGATGAAGCATGTCAGCATAAGACATCACTTCATCAGAGATCATGTACTCAAGAAAGAAATTAAGCTGACTTATGTGCCAACAGATGAGCAGCTTGCTGATATCTTTACAAAGCCTCTAGCACGAGAGCAATTCAGCATACTGAGAGAAGCCATTGGTATGTTTAATCCACTGTCTTAAAATTCCTAAGTAAAAATGTGATATGATGCATGCTGAATGAGTGATGCCATGCTGAGTGCCTAAAGATTTTCATTCAAAATCACATGCCCAGAAATAAATGCACACTGAGTGAGTTATCTCATGCCGAGTAACTAATCTCTATAACTATCCGTTGAACAAAACTGACTACTCAGAATATGAAACGTTTATAACAACACACGCTGAGTAAAAGTAATTATTAGCATTTAATGCCACCACACGCGTAATGACACATGTACTGTGCATGCGCCGAATACGTCTTAAAGTGTCATAAATGTCAGGGTTTCTGCCGATTGGACAACCCAAGGGCAAAATCGACCTAAATTCAAACGGAAACCTAAGTTAAAAAATCTATAAATAGTGGGTATTTCCCCACTACCTTCTCTCTACGCGTACTGAACTTTAGAAAGCTTCAGAATTTTCCTTAAGCACTTAAGAACTTCAGAACTTCAAAAATGTCCTATAGCAAAAGTACCTTCTCTCCAACCCTTAAAACCACTAATCAGGCTGGTCCTTCAACTAGCATGATAAGAAGGATGATTAAGGTACACTCTTGGACCAAGAATCAAGAAGTACTAAGGAGCCGATACTTTCCTTCTGGTTTCATCTCTTCTGAGAAACCATTCTGTGAATGGATCGAAAAGAACAAATGGAAAGATCTCTTCTCTCTTTCTGGACAAACCTATCCCACGATAGTGAGAGAATTCTACTCCAACCTGCACGTTGATACAAATGACTCTGACTACTTAGAGACCACAGTTAAAGGTCAAAAGATAGTGATAACTCCTGATTATCTAGCAACACTGCTAGATATACCAAACACAGGGATCCAGTTCAGGACAACAAAGGAGCCAATACCAAAAGCCATCGCAGAAAAGATGAAGGGGTTCTGTAAACCCAGAGACCACAAAGGAGAAGTACCCAGCACCTGCATGGGCAAAAATCAGAAGATGGTCCACTTCATGCTGACCAACTTCATCTTTCCTAAACTCAGCTCACCCTCATCCGCCTCCAACTTTGAACAATGTTTCATCTGGCATATGCTGACCAGCACTCCATTCAATCTTCCTGTCTTTTTGGTCGGAGCTTTTCAACGAAGTGGAAGGAAGCTCCGTTTGGGTTATCTCATCACAAAGATAATACAGGACAAGAATATAGAGACTATAGGTGAAATAAGTTCATCAGGAAATGCTATCACTGCAGGTCTGTTGAATGGACTATCACATAGTCAACCCTTGAAAGGATATGACGGAAATGGAAACACCGAGAAGGAGGATATTATGGCTGAGATTGAGCAAGCCATTGGAGAAATGGAAAATCTAACAGATCTGGAGCAGTCTTCTGAAACTGCTCAATCTGATGAGGGTACAGAACCAACAAATGAACCTAAAACTGAGTATACTTCTACTGTGCCATCTGAGATTGCTCAAGCTGAGAAGGAGAAGAAAAAGGGAACCTGCTCGAAGGATATTCGTACTGTCCCAAGAAAAGTAAGGCTAATGCAAAGAAACAAGAAGAAAGCTGATCAGGAAATAGCTGAGTCAGCTCAGAAGAAAATGAGAACAGCAGGAGATATGGATAAGGAAGAAGACACTGTTCTTGAGCCCAACATCACTCAAGAGGATTCTCCACAAAAACAAGCCTCTGTTACTCAAGGCACTCAATGCGAGCCCACTCCTACCCAATTTGCACACCTAGGTGCTACTGAATCAGGACGGCGTGTCATTGCCTCAGCTCACACTCTGCTTAAAGAACAAGTTCATCCTCCACCAAACCATAACCAGTCCACTCAAGATCAGTCCTCTCATCCTTCTGTAACTCACCAAATTCTGCGTGAAATCCATGACCTGATCAACCACTTCTCTTCGGTTCAGGCGCAGCAACCAACCCAAACTCAAATGACCAAAATGACCGAACTCATGTTGACTATGGTCAATCACGTGAATTCTTTAGAGGGTCAAATTCGTCTGCTGCAAGAACTCACCAAGTCCACTGCCCCTACCGGGAATTTGCCTACTGTTGTTGCTGGCAAAATGGGGGAGAAAAGTGGCAATTCAGGAGAAGGAACTCAAAGTTAGAAGTTAGAGAAGAATTTAGAAGTTAGGAATTCCCTATGAATGTCCTTTTATTTTTATTTTTATTCAAGCAATTCAATATGCCTAACTTCTTTTGTTATTCATCCTTTCAAATGCTAAGTATTATCTGAATGCATGCTGCGTAAAAATTAATGATTGAACCTGTCCAAACTAAACCATTGAACAAATAAATTACTCAGCGCTCTGTCACTATACATTATTTCCGCTGAATACTGAGTAAAATAGAATATGTCCCATAAGCTGACCTATACCTGAAAACTGATCTTAGACTTATTCAATTAAACCTTAGAATGTTTAGAATAAAACTAAGTCAGTAGCTCAGCCCTGACGAGGGAGTTCACTTAATAAAAAAGGTCAACTATCATGGGGGAGCTCAACGCTGAGTTCCTTGCTGATTAGTTTTGCCAACATCAAAATGAGGGAGTTTGTTGAAACACCTTTCCACAGGATTTTGATTTGACAAAATTAATTAAGTGAAATTAAATATTCTACAACACACTAAGTTTAAATGCTTTGATTTATTGTTACTAATGTGTTTGTTCAATGTTGAGTTTATAATTTATTATAAGACATAAAGATCATAAGGCTCAAGCCCTATATGGAAGTCAAGGCCCAAGTCAAACAAGCCCAAGATCACTCAGCCCGCGTATTTCAAAACGCTGCCGTTGAAGTGATGAAACGCATGCTGAGCAAAGAAGGATCCAGAAGATCCACGTAGACAACTTCGGCTAGAAGCTGCTGAGCTGTCTCGACAAAACGTACAAGACAGCCGCTGACTACAAGACAGCTTCCAGACAAAGTATTTCCTCTTTTAGTAAAGATCAGAAGACGCAGCAAGCTGTCTGGTTGACGTTACCTAAAATGGAGGAACATACTGTCACACTGACCGAAGAACAGAAGATGCTGGAATCTGATTGGCCAAGAGAACTGCTGACAGACTGAGTGAAAACGACATGTAGCCGTTTCCCTCCAACGGTTATTTCGAAATTCGAAATAACCAGAAGCTCTCACAGCTCTCTATAAAAAGAGCATTCAGAATCCACATTCAATAGAGAACTTTGAGCTAAAGTCGTTACGCTGACCAAACGTGTATAAAAGTTCTCCATCAAAAGCAAAGCAAATTCTTACACTACAAGCTTATTCATTTGTGTAAAAGTCTAGAGTGATTGATCCTCAATCATCTAAGGTGTTCTAGCAATTGTTGTTTAGGACAAATCTTAATCATTTCTAGGAATAGAAAGGAGAAGCTAAGTACTCGGTTTTAGTACTTAGTGAATTAGAATAGAAGTGAGTAGAGGTATAGAGGAAGGTACTCTTGTTATACTCAGCTTCTGACTTGTAAAGGGTTTTCGAGTCTCTACCTTTAAAGAGCTCAGTAGTGAATTGGAAATCTCGGAACGTGTTCCGGGGATAGGACGTAGGCTTAGAAGAAGCCGAACCTGGATAACTCCGCTGAGTGAAGTATTTCTAACCCTTAACTCCTTAATATATTGCTTGCTTAAAACAAACTAAAACTGACCAAGTAAAAGAGGTCAAGCTGAGTTGTGTAGACTCTAAGTGCTATTTCCTGACCTAAGCAACGAAGCTGACCTAGTCACTAGTTGACTAAGCCAGTGTCTTGCTGATTGCTAAGTGCCGCTGTTACATAATCTTTTCTCAAAGGAAAGAAATCTGCCCTAATCATTTTAAAAAGGTAAAATAGTTCCTAACCCCCCCTTAGAACTATATTTGCCCTTACAAGGGACCAACACTTCTAATCTGGATTTACACCTTTAAGGTGATTCACCTTCAACTCGAAATCTCTCCGTAGAATAGAAATCTTTCTAATATATATTATTTAAGCATACATAATATTATGGATAATATATAAAAAAAGTTAAAAGAATTAATATATGGAAGTAACAAAAGGTAAGTAAGCATACAAAAGATGAAGTTATTGAATCTGTATGAAAACGCGTCTGTGATGTGGAATGATATGTTGGGTATTTCTGTTGTCAATCTAAACTGATGTTATATTTTTCGCCACCAATTGCCGAGCCTTTGACTCTGTCAAGAACAAATGAGGTTAAGAATAAGATGCACAAATGAACACCTAAAGAATCGGCAATAACTGAAATATAATAGTAAATCAAAATGAGGCATACAAAACACATCAGTTTATACACCCAAGAAGAAACACTAAAGCAAATCAAAATAACTTAAAATTACTCCTAACAACACAAATAAGAAAATGTAAAATCACACTTCTAGAACCATGCAAGGGAAATTCACCTAGAGTTAAAGGAAAAAAAAGAAACAGAAAGAGCACGAACTGATTTCCCTAAAGATTGAATTTGCCTATTTCTGATTATATTCTGCTACTATTTTGATTAGTGTTCCTGCCCCAACCCCAACCTCTGCTACAACTTTGTTAAGTCGAACTAAGAAGAATTTTAGTTCAACCATCAATTTGGAAATTCAGAAAAATATAAACTCACAAGTAAAGTGGACAACATTATCCCACAAGCAAAGTGGACAACATTATTTTATTCAACCATCAATTTGGAAATTCAGAAAAATATAAACTCACAGAAAGAACTTACTTACATAAAGGGAGGGAAACCTTGGTTCCGCACCATGAACCCATTCAAATTCTGTGAACAAAACACAATAACAAAAAAATAGATAGGTTAGGCAAAAATCAATTCAGCATCAACAAATTTCTGAAAAATTGAAGAAACCGCAAATGAGCCAATATATGTAAACGGAAAAGATGCAATAGGAGAAAAGATAAAGTACCTATTGAAGCCTGAGTTTCATTCTACTACGAATTTGACACAGTTCCGTTTCAAGGTCATAGACGGATAAATCAATTGCTTAGAGAATGAGTGAACTTGAACAATTGAAATGTCAAACAATACCCGTTACTGGTATTTGCTATTCTGCATCAAATGAAATGCCTAGACATTAATGATTATTCATCTCATTCTTTACCCTTTCATCTGTTAGGTCAAGCATCAAGTTCAAGTGCAAATTCCAAAGAATGAAAACCATAAAAATACCTCAGATCAGCCTTCAATTTCGCTTTGGGTTTACTGTGACTTTCTTCTGCATTCCCTTTAACGCTCCAGGTTTTTCAAATTGTTGAGAGAGAGCAAAGCAGTTGAGAAAATATAGAAAATCAGTTTAGAGAGGTAAAGGAAGAAAGTGGGAAAGAGGAAAGAGGTATAAACAAAGAACGAACGTGGAAAACAAAGAAAGTGGGAAAGAGATGTAAACCGTAAAAGAAACTTCATAAATGTAAACTGAAAAAAAAAAAGTTAATTAACAATTTGACAAATCAGCATTTGGTATCTTAAAATTGTGACACATCAGCAATTTTTCTACTGATTTAGAGTATAGTATAGATATTACGAGTTGGCGTTTTTGTTTTCTTAAATATATAAAATGTGGTGTTAGGGATTTTTTGTTTTTTTATTAGTGGGTTTAATAATTATGTTAATTCATTGAATTAATTCGATTTATAGATAGGTATTCTTTATTGTTATGTTGTAATTTATTTTGGATTTGATGTTTTGATAGACAATTAGTTTATTAGAATTTTTCCAAACTTATTAAGTATTGTGTTGTATGTATTATTTTTTTTTATTAAGAAAGTTGATGTATTTTAAATTTAATTGTATTTTTTTTAATATAAAGATGGGCTTGGACGGGCGGGCTTGGGATTCATTTCTTAGGCCCGAGCCCGATTAAATTTCTTGCAGGCTGGGCTGGGCTTGGTCGCCAGGCTTTATGAAAAGCCCGACAGACCCGGTCCGAGCCCGACCCATGCCCAGGTCTATCTTGCACCACGATGAAATTGCTTTCATACATTCTGCAAGGCGGCTTTTGTTATTGAACATGCTATCAAATTGCTCAAAAATAGCACCATCCTTCTATTTGTCACCATATGACAAAACAAGGGTCAAAGCTCGTGTGAGTGAGCTCATTTTTTTTGTCTGACATGCATTATATCATATAACAATAAACATTAACAAAAATATTTGCACTTGTGTATTGTAAAAATTCATGAAACATTTATTAATAAATCATGTTCACAAAAATACATGGAAAAACAAAAGTGTACCTAGATCCTACGCAATCCTTGGTTGTATAAACATATCACTTGACATGTTTGGTAAGGGAATCGGCAACCATGTCATTAGTGGACACATATTTCATACTAACTTCGTTACGTGCAATTAAGTCCATGATAAAGTGGTATTTAATCCTTATATCCTTTGACTTGTTATGGTATCTCTAATCCTTAGCGAAAACAATAGCATATTGACTATCATTATTAACTATAACCAGAGTAGTAGAGGTAGTAACATTTAAATGGTTTAGGAACCTATTCAACCAAACTACCCTTTGTATTGCTGATGAGTATGATATGTACTCGGCTTCGATGGTGCATAAAGCTACACATGTATATTTCTTGCTCCTCTATGAAATGGCAACATTCCCAAGCAAGAGGTGTGTAGCCTGATGTGGACTTCCTTGTTGAAACACAATTTCCAATAATTTTTTATCCTAACAAAAATAAATTATTAAAGAAACTAGATCCTCAAAAATATTCAAATCAAGGAATTAAATTAAAATTGATTTAAACTAACATGTTTGTTAAATGATTAAATACATAGCATTTATATCAAAACAAATATAAAAGGCCTTATGGAAGCTAAAGACTAACTTTTGGAACCAAAAGCAAAAGCCCAAAGTAACCAGACCAGAAGCCCATAATGGCGTTGACCCTGTAACATCATGCGTATTCTCCAAATTGGAAACAAGTACAAGCTACAGAAGTTTGTCCCCTCAACGTCTCTCTGCGCACACCTAAGATAGAAAATTGGCAGACTGCACGTCTGCTTGTTTCAGAAGCACGGCTCAAGACAGAAGAGTTCATCCTTCTGCAACAGAAAACTTTTGGACAAAAGAACACAGAAGTCAGAAGCTGATGTTGACAGGAGTTGTTTCCCTCCGAACGGCTAGTTTGAAATTCAAATAGAACTTCTGTCCAGCCTCTACTATAAATACCAAGTGATATGCTCATTGTGAAGTTGACGAAATTATAAGCTGCAAAAGAGATCAAAACTTTCAAATGTTTTTAAAGCAATATTTGTGATACACAATCATTGTAATATTTATGTTCGTCCAAAAAGAGATTTACATCTTCGTTGTATTCTATATTAGAACTACTTTCTATTCATAATATTTCAAAAACTTTGTTGTTTACTTCAGTTATACGCAAATAGGTGAGAGATAGATAGTTAAGTAAAATTGTAAAGGATGATACTTTAGAGAGGCTCTGTCTATTGTATAAAGGTTTGTGATCTACCCGTGAAAAAGTGTTTTAGTGGATTAAAACTCAGAATAAGATATTCTGAGGACTGCACGTAGGCTAGAGGCCAAACCAATATAAATCTGCTGAGTAACGATTTCCTAACTCTGCTTTTTACTGCTTCTGATTATTTTTCTCTAACACATTTATCTCCTATACATTAGCTCTGACTGATTAACACGCAAACTTTAATCACTCGTAATCAAAAGCTCTGTCCAAATAACAACCTATTGAGCGCACTCTTCCGAATCAGAATCAAGCTCAATAGACTATACTTATCCTTGATCTGAACTTGCTTCTAATTTTGAATTCTGCCTCTATGCTGAGCAAACAGAAACACGCCAAGTGAGTATTTGAAACTAATCCTATCGCACAAGGGACCAACACAAGCCAGCCAATGGCCGTTAAAGCCCGTCTATATTTTGGGCGGGCTTGGGATTTATAAAAATAGCATTGACCAATCCAGCTCGGCTCGTCTATTAAATTTGCATATTTATATATTAATATTTATTTTTAATTACAAATTTTATTTTTTATTTGTGAAAATTATACATATATATTTAGGTGGATTTATATGGGCTGAGTTTGGAATTTGATTTTTGAGCCCGGACCCAGCTCAGCCCGAGCTCGCCTAAACTAACAGTGTGCTGGATTGGATCTGGACTGAGCATTTTTTAGATAAAAGCTTGTTGGGCCTGGTATGAACCCGACCCATGAGCAGGTCTACCCCTAAGGTTGGCAAGTTGGGTCAACTTTAGTCATTATTATAAAAACAGATATTTTGTTCCTTATTCTGCATATAAGAGATATTTTGTTCCTTATTCTGCATATATTTCATATCAGTTGGTTTTTAAAAAAAGATTTTGTAATTGTTGTAATTTAATAATAGAATTTGAGATTAATATGTATAAATTAAGTGAAATATTTAATTTTTTTTTGTCCAACTCGTACAAAAAGACATTATATTTTTTGAATTTTATTTTTTTCACGTTTAATTATATGATCGAAAAGAAAGTTTGATGTATTATTTTTCAAATTGACTCAACTTGTAAATATTAAAAATAAAATTATTCTTGACGATAATGTTAGGCTAAAATTATACCATTTTATAAGTTAAAAGGTAAAATTGTTAAACGTCAGTGCATTTTTACACGAATTAAGCCAAAAAGAATAATTTAGGATATATAATCCAAGAAAGAATGAGACAAAAATGACGGATTATTGGAGGAGAAACCCTTGCTTAATTGGATATTCCATTTTGCAACAATAAAGGAAAAGAAAAACCTCAGAATAATTGCTCAGCTGAAATGAAAGGTGAACAATCAGTGGAGACTCCGGTGGGTGTTCCGGCGAGCGTGGTGTGGGAAGCTTATCGTGGGCTAGAGCTGGGTAGACTTGTGGATCAACTCCTCCCTGATGTTGTCGGCAAAGTTCAAATTTTGGAAGGCGACGGAGGCGTCGGCACCATTGTCAAACTTACATTTCCTCCTGGTAATTCTAATTCAACTCTTTCAATGATATCTTCTGAATTTGGTGTTTTTCTAGTTTGAGCAGTTAATTTTTTTTTTGTTTTTACAAATTAACTATGGGTCATTTTCTCAACTCATTTAGATCCTTGAACTCTTGATCAACAATACCAATTTGTAAGTTTATAAATGATTAGAGGTATAATTGTACATTGAAAAATGATAAAAATTATACACATGTAATTTACCCGGTTATAAAACCAAAAAGCATATCTGATATTTTATTTTTAGTTTTCTACGAATTTCAAGCCAGTTTTGAACATAGAATCCGGTTAAAGGGGTGTTATTGATTTCGTAGGTGTTTAAATTTTTTGCAATTTTAATGGTTTGAAAGTAAATTTCTTACACGTATGATGTGGCTATAAGAAATTGTAAAAACATTATTTTCAATTTGTAAAAGATATAATTTGAGATAGTATTATTGTTTTAATTGATCTAAATGTTCACGATTAATTAATTTTACAAACAGAGGTTTAATGTAAAAAAAATAAACAAATGATTTGAGGTATATGATGGATTGAAATAAAATATTAGTAGCTTAATTCACCATCATCAAAATAATCAGATAAATTACACGTATCATCTCTCAACTTTACTCTTACTTTTATTATACTATTGACAAGATGACCACTTTAATATCGCGTATTACGTTGTAGATCTGATGTAAATGGTATTTTAAGCAGTTTTAATTCTTGAATTTTTTTATTTTGAAGTTAGTTAGGTGTTCGTTTGGTTATGAAAGACAAATGTCCAAAAATAGTAATTTAAAAAACCGAAAACGGTGGTTTAATGAAAAGTGTGCTTGTAAACACCTCTAATTCTTAGACATTTCTATTTTAACGTCGTATTCATACATTTTGACTTACTCAATGTGATAATTAGGAACGCCGGGGAATGGTTACTTGAAGGAAATATTTAGAGAGCAAGATGATGAAAAGCGAGTGAAGGTAACTGAAGTTATTGAAGGAGGTTACAAAGATGTTGGTTTTGATGTTTGTCGAATTTGTTTGGAGATAATTGAAAAGGATGCTGAATCTGCTATTGTTAAATCAACAATTCAGTATGAGATTGATGACACCAAAGCTCACCTTGTTTCCTTTATATCCACCAACACACTTGAGATCATGGCTCAGACTGTTGGCAATTATCTTGCTCACAACAAATCATCCACACCTACTATTTAAGATCTCTATTTGGATTTTCAATTATTAAACTCATCTGAACTGTGTTCGTCTTTGATTACCGTTTTGTACTTTCATAAGCGTTATGTTTTGTAAGTGAATGCCAAATTCGCTATTTAAAATAGCTATGCGACTAAATTTGTAACTTATCTATTCATTTTCTTCTTTTACACAAAGAAGAACCTAAAAGGTTAAAGAACATGAGAACAAGGAAAAGAGACCTTAACAATATGCGTTATTTCTACTTTCCAATCCGTCGCCCAACAAGTCACAATTTTGCGGATAAACCCACACCCCGATTTCAAAAACATTTCAAATAAGGCCACCAAAACTGGACTCCGTCAACTTTATCTTTTGAATTTACTTTCACCAATAACGCATAGGTAAACACCAGCTAACCAATCTTTTAACACGATGGTCTAATGGATACCATTAAAATAAAAATATATAAATTGGATTAAGTTAGATTATATTTAATAACTTGGTTAAGAAACTGAACAAGTGGTACTATTAATAAGAACATCAACACATACATTATTCAACCAAACATGACTTTTATTGCTCATAAATAAATATTAGACTTCCGTTATTTAGGCTTAAATTTGTTATGCGTCTTCAACGTTAAGCCTAGTATTGCTCAATTTTTTTTTTACATCGAGGGTAAATCTCTTCCCCCAATTACCACAGGATAAAAATTGTATCTTTATCTCCCTGATCGGATTTTGATTAAACATTACAAGAATGGATCAGAGCTTATGGAACTAACCGGGCCAAGCAAGAAACCGCAAGTGCAAACTACTGTTCAATCACAACATACAATAGTAGAGACAAAAGAACAACAAAGGGAAAATTTCTAGAATGATCGACGACCAAACTAGTTCCAACCATTCAAATGATGATACGTCAGCACAACTGTTGACCATCTAAATGGTCCAGGACTAGTTGGTCCCGGACCACAGGTCCACAGTGAAGGATACTTACCAAATGAAAACTTTGCTCAGAAGGACCAGCTAGAGCGAAGCATAAGAGCAAATATATTGGCATTGCCATCCATAGCATATGCAATACCAGGTTTTATGCTGAGTTTATTCCCCAAGTTCAGTTTTAGGTATGATTCTGCTTGTAAATGAGCCCAATTACTTGAACCCTCAACCATCCCACTCACACACATTCCCCACCCGGTTTCATCTTCAGATTCATCAAAAACATTGACTGCCCACCGCACCTGCTTGGAGTTGGAACTTTCCATTTCAACCCAGCCTCCAATTTTTGTATTCTCGTCCAGTTCGGATTCTAGATTCAGAGCGATAGAGTCTGTTGCTAGAGTTTGAAGGGCATTCCTTTCTAGCATTGGCTCAGGATCTTCATGTTGTTTGCTGAAGACCAAGGGAATGGTGAGAGGTCCAAAAGCAACATGCTGATTAGATGATTTTGGTACTCGATGCAGACCCGAAACTGAAAGTTTTATTCTTCTAGGAAGATGACAGACAATTTGCCCGAAAGTGCTTAAGCAGTGCCCTATTCCATTAGAAGAATGTTGCTGCATTCCTAATCCGGAGACAGACTGGGTTATTGAAGCAATAATATTTGATTTTCTCACTGTCAAACCAATGGTACTACCATTATGCTGATTCAAAAGCGGCGGTCCAGCAAATGAAAGATCAGTTAGGCCCTTTCTCTGTGACAATAGAAAGAAAAATTTCTGGTTAATTTATCCACAAAAATCCAAAAGCAACATTTTTTAGTAATAGCAAGTTCAATTCCAAAGAACACATACAAAACAATAAGCATCGATCTGCGATCAGCGATCTGCATTAAATACAGTTAAGATAGAAAATAGGACTAACTAGCCACATGAAAACAGCTCCATGCACAATTATATTGCCAATTATATTGACACGTTCTACTAAAGGAACCAAAGAGCCACAAGGATGACAGAAAGAACACTAGCAGGAACGAGGAAACCAAATTCCTAACAACATGCTGTATTCAAAATGACTGAGCAACAAGTACTCTAGCTATCATCTTAAATGATCTAATTAAAGCAAAAAATGATGGAAGAAAATCACGTTCACAGTAAAGGTTGACAATCTCATTATATTAAGAAAACATGGATTCTAGTAATTGTTCTTGCAATAATCTAATTAAAACCAAAAGGGTTGATGTTTAGAATAAAGCTTCATCATGTTTAGCTTCAAGGACCAGACATGTCCTCAATTTTTAAGTACTTCTTCAACCAGATTATGATGCACAGTAAAAACAATCAAATGCTTCATCAATATTAAAAATGAAAACAAACCTGATTTGAAGAATTTGAGATGATTCTGAGATCTCTCGACTGAGCTCCTACTGGGATCGCAATCAACGAAAACCAGTCACTAATATTTGCCATATATGATACCTTTGTAAGAGAAAGTGCAGTTCCCGAACCATCACCATCATATCCCATGCCATTTTGACTAGCCACAAACTCTGCAAAAAGAGTATCCCTCTCCCGGACAGTTGTTTCAAAGGTGAACTTTGATTCAACTCCAGTTCTAATACCGGCTCTAGAAAGGGCATCATAATGCTCTTGATTAACATCACCAATTAATAGTATTGCTCCCAGGACATCAACATCTCCCCTCAGATGAGTACTGGCTTCTTGAAACGGACTCCCTTTTGATGTTCGGTAAAAGGACAACAATCTTTCAAGTTTATCTTGCCTGTCCCTAAGTTTCATCTGATCTGAAAATGCTTCCCGTTGCAACCTCTTCAGGATCTCAATCTGTAAACAATATAATGGGAACAGTGTAAAGCTCCATCATTCAGCTTGTTGTTACCTATGGAACCAGAAAATTGGTTAATTCAAATTGCAACAGAAGAAGGCATGATAAAATCAGTGCCTCTCCAGTCTCCAATACATTAATTGGTATACATACAGACATAGTTTCTAGAACATTGGACGTCAGAGGCTTCCTCAATAAATATAATGTGTCATTGTGTGCTCAAAATGCACATCTGTTAGTTATTACTGTGAACTTCAAACATTATTTAAGCTAAAAAAACGAAGCGCAATGTCAGACATGCCGTATATTCAATGTCTTTACATATGCATAAGCCTACAAAACCAAGTAATCACTATTAAAACAATAATCAGATGCCTAAAAGCCCATAATCAACAACAACAACAAAAGATCAATGATTACAGTAGATTAAAATGGACTGAAGCACAACATTTACAAGAATGGAGGACATAGGCTAAAATTCACATTAACAATACAACTATTTTCTTAATAATATCCCTATTTTTTGTGCTGAAAGTGTTAATGCAGTGGGCTAGACATTATCATTAACAAGCATAGTGGAAACTAATGCTTCAACTACGCAATTGAGCATTGAAAAAACATCTTCTAGGCAAAAATATTTGCTACAATTACTGAACTGAATCGCCTGAGAACAGTTACCATTCCTCCACAAATTTGCATCAAATACGCTTTCAAACAAACTCAAAACGAGTTCAGAAAAAAAAAAAAAAATCATAGTATTAAGATATTGTTCACAGACTATCAATCTGACAAAGTTCAAAAGCAAAGTAAAAATAATTTTCGCAAGCTTCATTAGTATAATTGAAATGTTGAGCTGTACCAATAATCCAAAAGCTACATAAATTGAACAAACCAAAGGAGAATAGCATAGGTGAAAGCAACGGCGATTATTCTTAAAATTAATAATAATAAACATACCGGGTTCCGGCGATTAGAATTGTCTCTGCGACGAAGGACGCCGTCGACGAAGTCTTGCCCTGATTTAGCAAGCCGTTTAATTTTGTCCATGACGAAATCTACAGGCTCCATTTCACAGAAATACTGAACAATAAACCCTAAAGGAGTTCAGTGTGGATTTCAAAAGCGGGAGCGGGCAAAAAGATCGATTGAATTGTTGGATGAAGACTTTGAAGTTTTTGGACTTCGGACCTTTTTTTGACAAGTACAATGTATCTGCTTTAGTTACTTTCAGTATTTTGGGGCTTCCATGCTGCTTTCTTATCCACTTGACAGCTGTGACCCTAATTATTTTAGTTTTACCACAAGCCACTTTTTTTCCTTTACTTTAAAAGATGCATAAGGTGTTGATACCGTCCAACCCTTTCTTTTTATATATTCAGTAACGAATATAGTCGTTCGACTTTGAACAGATATAAGGCAGTGGTGAGGACGCAGCGATTGGAGCGGGCAATAGGCCCGCACATGTCCGAGGAGGCTACTACGCTCACCGCGCACTTGAATCAATCACCACCTGAGCTTCGCTACCGCTTCGCCCAGCTCCTACGCCTACCATGAGAATCATCACGTGGATCCCTCTTGTTCCTGTTTAGCCCCCCCCCCCACCCCCCCTTCGGCCTTACCAGATCTTGGGCTTATCGCCCCTCTCTTCGGTGGCCGCAGTCCGACAAAACCGCTCCGATGACTAAGTCGAAAAATAATGACTAGTTGCAAAGTAGTAGTGTAACGTATCATTGGATGTAGAGCTGTACAAAATATATCCAATCCATCGATCCAATCCAAGCGTGTTCTATATCATCTAATTTATTATTGAGTTGAGTTGGATTTGATAAAGAAATATTGAATGCAATTTAAATTATTCATCCACTAAATCATAATTAATACTAAAATGTAAGTTAATACTGGAAATGTAATCATTATTAGTTTTTTCAACTCATTATGAAATGTGAGAAATGTAACAACAATCCAATAAATAATTCCATTAGAATATTCATTTATTTAATAGTTTTTTTTGTAGGAAATGAAAGAAAAACAAACAAACAAGCCGCTTAACCCGGGATCAGCCTGGGAAAGCTGATTCCTACCATGTCATCCAAGATCAGAGACGAAATGAAATCCGGAGGAGAGGAAAAGGTTGAAAGACCCAACATCCTTGTATGACCTTCAGCCGCGAGGCGGTCCGTCACCCGATTTTGCTCCCTATAAATATGGCCGAAGCTAAAAGAATCAAAGGAAGAACAAATCCTTCTAATTCCTTTGATTAAATTTTGGTTATTCAAGCAAATAGCATTATTTTCCGAGATCATTCTGACAGCTTCGAGGTTATCAGATTCCACAAGAAGATTTTTCACCCCCAGATTTTTAGCTAGCCTAAGGCCAGAAAAAATACCCCAAAGTTCCGCAGAAAAAGACGAACCCATGCCCAAATTCTGAGAGAAACCAGAAACCCAACCACCACCATCATCTCTTAGAACCCCTCCCGCAGCAATTCTCCCGTCCTTTAGGCAGGAGCCATCAGTGTTTAACTTAACCACACCTTCACTAGGCCTACACCAGCCTAAGAGATGGACATCTTTCCTCTAAATAGCCCTAGCTAAGGAATCCTCTTTGAAACTATCAACAAAGGTGCAAATCTTTTTGGAAAAGAAATAAAAAACATTAGGAATAACAACCGTTTCTCCTCCAAAAATCTCCTCATTCCTCCATTTCCAAATCTGATGACAGACAACCACAAATAAGAGAGCACCATGCTTTAGATCAGCCAAAAGCTTCCCACTAACCCCATCCACAAACCAATCAAGATCAGAGTGGGATAAAAAAGTAGACAGCAACTTTATAGGGAGAACTTTTTTCCACACCTCTTTACTCTTCGCACAGTCTCTGAGAGCATGGCACAAAGTTTCTTCATGTCCTCTGCATCTACCACACGCTCCAGACTCCACCAAATGCCTCCTTTTCCTATCAGAATTAGTAAGCAACCTATTTTTAACACCTAGCCACAGGAAGCTCCTAATACGGTAAGGCACTTTTAAGGCCCAAATCGTCTTCCACAACTCTGGGTGCGAAGTTTCCAATCCTTGATTGAAAGCCTCAAAAGCCGATTTACAAGAAAAAGCCCCGTTGTTTGTCAAAGACCAACAGTAACTATCCATGTCTTCCTCCTAGGGCTGGGCGCGGATCCTGGAGATACTGGACCGGACTGAATATCCGAGGAAAAAACTCCGGAATTGGACCGGACCGTTGACTTTTTTTGGAGAACCGAACTGGATTGGACTGTTGACTTTTTGTCAAAGAACTGGACCGAACTGGACCGAAATTTATCCAGGACCGGACCGATAACCGGATTGAATTGGATTGAATTGGACCGAACTGAAATAACCGAAAGTTTAGCAATAATAAATTTATATTTCATACATTAACTTTGTATAAAGAGAAATATTATATAATATATAGTTATATATTTTGTAAGGTTTGGTAAACTAATTACAATAATATAAATTTATAATTTAATATATATAGTGCAAAATGTGCAAGAAAATGTGAATCTTGGAGCACATTCTTCTAGTTTGGATGAAGCGGATGATGACATTGATGATGAGATTGATGATTATTTTTTTAATATTGATAAAGATATGTCAATTGAGGGAGAATGGGAAAGATATGTCAATGAGGCACCTGAAAAATATGTAATTGAGTTTGACCTTCTATTGTGGTGGAAGGTTAATGCTATGCGATATCCTACTTTATCCAAAGTTGTAAAAGATGTTTTTGCAATCCAATGCTCAACTGTGGCTTCTGAATCTACGTTTAGCACAAGTGGTAGAACTTTGGATCAATTTAGGAGTTCTTTAACTCCTGCTACAGCTGCGGTTTTGATTTGTTGTCAAGATTGGTTGAAAACTTCAACTCAAGCTTTCAAGCATGAAGAAGAAGTTGAAGATCTTGATGCTATTGAAGAAGGTAATATTTACTTACCAATTATATTTCATAGTTTTATTTTAATTAAATGTTTATGAATACTAACTATATAAATGTTATTTAATTTATAGAAATTAGTTATTATCCTGAAATTGCATCATCTCTTTTATCCATATTTCAATTGGATATCTAAGGTTTTTTTAACCGAATCAAATGCACTTTGGTAAGTATATTTTTTTTCCTTTTACTTTTTGTTAGTGTGTTGATTAATTTTATTGAAGTGAAAGCTAATTAATTTAACATTTGTTGATTCACTAATATGATAAATTTTATATGTTTAGGTTGATGTTTGGCTTTTACTGCCTTTGCTTTGGAAAACAAGGAATTTGTTGTGTTAAGAAGATTCAATTACAACTTGGGATGCTGATTAGAGAGATTTTGCTAATGAAGTGTTGTTTTTTTTGAATTAAAGGTTGTTTGTTTTTATGGATTTGTTATTTTGTAACTTTGATTTGTGGGTTTTTTTAGCCTTGTTGTCTACCGTAACTTTTAATACTTTGATTTTGTGGGTTTTTTTAGCCTTGTTGTCTATTGTAACTTTTAATGAATGTTGTTTACTTCCTAAAAAAATATCATTTATTTCAAGTTATGTAAGATAATAAAATTTTGTAAATTAAATTTTTAATTTATTTTTTAGGACTTAAACAATTAGATATTTATCCGAATCACCGAAAAATTATATTGGATTGGACCGGAACCGAATCTCCGAATCCCCGAACTGGACTGGACCGAAATTTTGGGGCAATTCAATTCTGGAGATTTATTCTTTCAATCCAATCCTGGAGATTTCCTTTTATTAATCTCCGAATTTCAATCCAATACTGGAGATTCATGAATCCCCGACTTGGACCGAACTGTGCCCAGCCCTACTTCCTCCTTGCTACTAATCTGAACTCCTCTAATTCTCAGGAGTGATTCCAGACTGAGGTAAGAATCAAACTTCGCCCAAATCCAATCACCCTTAGAATCCACCACATCTGCGATCCTCTAATTCTGAATTTCTAAAGGCGGTAAAGACTCACAAACCTCTAATAAAAGCTTTTTACCAATCCAGATATCATTCCAGAAGCTAATAGATTTACCATTTCCCACATTCCACCCAATCCCAGAGCAAAATTCTGAAAACACAGCACTAAGGCATTTCCAAAGAAAAGAACAATTAACCACTCTTTCCTTAGGACCCCCAAAAACCTTATCCTTTCTATATTTACCGCATAATAATTGAACCCAAAGAGCTGACGGAAGTTGCCACATTCTCCACAGAAGTTTCATTAATAACACTTTATTATTATCTCTGGCTTTCCTAATCCCCAGACCTCCCATATTCTTAGGTTGACAAACCTCATTCCAAGGAACAAGGTGAATCTTCCTCCCCTCCCCAGCTTCCCCCCACAGGAAACGACAATTAATTTTATCAAGATCTTTGAGAATAGGCTCAGGCAGACGACAAGCCTGCATAATATGATTAGGAACCGCACAATTGACAGACTGAATCAAAGTAAGGCGACCCGTAAGAGAGAGGGTCTTAGCTTTCCAAATCGCACATTTCTTATTGATTTTATCCAATGTATCCTTAAAAGAAGCTTTAGAAACTCTATCACTATGGAGGGGAATCCCCAGATACTTACCCAGAGAATTAGTCAGAGGAATACCAGATAAATCGTTCAACCTTTTGCAGGCTTTCTGGTTCATATTCTTAGAACACATCATCCTGGACTTTTGGATATTAAGCTTCTGACCAGAGGCAGAGCAGAAACAGTTAAGGATATCTATAATCACACTTATTTGCTCCTCATTACCTTTCACAAAGATCAAAACATCATCTGCAAAGAACAAGTGAGTAACCTGGGGACATAATTTATTGATGGACACCAGGTGGAATTTCCCATTACCAACAGCTTCTTGGATAAGGTGAGTCAGTCTTTCCATTCAAATAACAAATAAGAAAGGGCTCATAGGGTCCCCTTGACGGATACCCTGGGAAGGAGAAAATGTTGGTCCCTAGTAATTAGTTCCAAGGGGGGGTTAGGAACTAATGTAACTTTTTTGCTTTTAATTATGCTGACTTAATGTTATTTTAAAAGTTTGATAACTCAGCGTGTTGGTCAGCACGGCCGATTGATTAGTCAGACAGTTTTAGTTCTATGCTGACTAAGACTGCTTAACTTGAGAGTTGGGAATTGACACTTGAAAGGTCAGCTTCCAACTTAGCACTCAGATTTACTCAGTTTCAGTTTTAACAATTTATAAGCTGAGTAAATGCAACAAGCAACACATGCACACACACACACACACACACACACACACATATATATATATATATATATATATATATAGAGAGAGAGAAAGAGTTTAGAAGTTACTCAGCACGACTTATCCTGGTTCGGCCTCTCTGTCTACGTCCAGTCCCCAGTTCCTCCTGGGATTTTCAATCCAATACTGAGCTCTTTCAAGGTAGAGCACAAACCCTTTACAAGGCAGTGAGTATGCAAGAGTACGTCCTCTATTCGTCTACTCAGCTCCTACTAAGTACTACAACCCAGCACTTAGATTTTTCTACCACTGAATACTTACAACCAAGTACTCAGCTCAACGCTCTCAATATTCCTATTGATCACACACTTGTTCTTTTTCAACTAAAGAACACCTTAGATGATTACAAAACAATCAATCTAGCATTTACACAGAGAATAGAAAAGTTGGTGTAAGATCTTTTTGTATTTGAGTGCTCTCAAGATTTTCTCTCTTGTATTTTTCTTTTGATACTCTGGCAAATGATCCAAGGTTCTTGATTGTCCTTTTATAGATGGAAATCTCATCCTGGATCATTTTGAATTTGTTTAGCCGTTGTGTCCAAAACGGTTCTTTTAGGGAACATCTTCTGGTCAGCTTCAGAATGTTCCTCCATTCCCTTCCTCTGTTTTCTTCAGGCGTCAGATTTTGTCTTCTTGCATCAGATTTGTCTTTTTGTGCCAGTTATCTTTTACCAATAATCCATAGACCCATGTTTCTTGGAATTAGTCTTCTGTGTATTTTCGAGGCTTCAATTATTGGTGCAGAAGATTGGCAGACTTTGTCCTTTAGTGAACGGATCCTTCATACTGTCCTGACTGTCACTCAGCTTCATTCGTTATCTTCGAATGTTCAACTTCCGTGCTGAGTTCCTTCTTAGTCAGCTTCGTTTTGTTTGTATGATTCTGAAGGAGTCTTCTAATTTAGTCAGCTTCGTTCTGGCAACTTTGAAGGAAGCTTCTGACGCTAAGTTCTACTCCACTCAGCTTCTATTCTTTCATGCTGAGTTCTGTTCCACTCAGCTTTGGCTTATGCTGACTTTTGACCTGTTTAACTTTATATATATTTTTTGCACTCAATATTGAACAAACACAATAGTACAATTAAATCAAAGCATTTAAATTTAATTGCCTCTTAATCATGGATGATTTTATCAAATCAAAATCTTGTGGAAAGATGTTTCAACAAACTCCCCCATTTTGATGTTGGCAAAATACATAATTATGGAACTCAGTTATAAGTTACCCCATGATTGATATATTTTTGAAATGACTCCCCCGTAAGGGTTGCACATATTGTCTTAACTTAATTCTAAACCTTCCAAAATTTAATTGAATTATCCTTAAGACATTTGTGTATACCGACTTAATTTAATGTTAGATTTTTCAAGATCTGAGCTAATTTGATTTAAGTCAGTTTTCAAAAATATTAGAAGTATGTTGCTACTCAGTTTATTGCATAAGTATTTTAGTGTTAATGTATACTGAGTATGTTTTACTTCTTAATTTGTTTGTTCAATTTTATCGACCAGATTGAGGAAATAGTACTTGACATAGATTAAACAAAAAGATAAAGCAAAAAACATATATGAAAGTTTCTATGCAAGTTCTAAACATTTACTAGACTATATCTAGTTCTACTTCTTCTGAGCTTGGTGGTCAGCTTGAGCAATTCCTTTGCCTTTGTCTTTACTTCCTGAGGCATTACCTGCAAGCTGAGTTCCTCCTTGACTTGTCTCCCCCGTTTTGCCATCATCGGGTTTATAAATGAATGTGTCAGTGCGAGCATGAGAGGAGAGGTGAGTTGAGTAACACTGGAGCCTCTTAGTACTTTCTCGCAAGCCATCAATTATAGGAACACTGTCATCTTAGACATGGTGAGGAACCCGAAGAGAACTGCTAATCATGCTGAGCAGGCATTCATGAGATTTGCTAAGCCAGGTGAACGAGATGGTGAGCTGACCAAAAGATTGGTGGTACATCTTGAGCAAGGCAGAGTCATAAAATATGCGCTGGGCATTGTTGATGCGCATTGCCTTCATAATTGCTTGGGAAAAGCTCAAGAGTTGACTATTGGAAACTGGATCAACATCCATTTGTGCTTTGTTGATGTTGAGTAAACTTACTGCTTCACTCAGTTGGTTAATTGTGCACTGGGAGGAGGAGGATACTAAGTCACACGTACTGGTCAGCTCAGCATTAAGCTTGGTAAAGCATTCTTGAAGTTCAGCAAAGGTGGCAAACTCAGCATTGCCAGGTGCGCTTAATTTGGTCAGTTCTGCAGTTAACTTAGCAAAATATCCTTGAAGTTCAGCGGAAGTGGAATACCCTGGATTAACTTCTGATGGTTGTTGGATTTTGCCTTCAAGCGAGTTCAGATGGTTCACCATTGTGAGAACCAATTCAGTCAACTTTGTGATTTGGTCTTGCCTTGGTTGCTGAGTTTGAATGGTGGTCATAACACTTACTAGATCCTTGAGTCCTCTTAGTTCATTGAGAAGCTGAGTGATTCCAGGCAGTTGAGAGGACTCAGTATCAGAAGATCTAGCAGCATCAGCTTGAGGAGGGTTCAATTCTTGAAGCAAGGACTGAGCAGAGGCAATGATGCGACGGTCTGACTCAGTGGCATTCAAGTAGGTGAATTGAGCCGCATTTGTCTCAGAGGCTGGAATTGAGCTTGATGGTGGAGGAGTTGGCTCTTTGCCAGATTGATCACCTTGATTGGTGACTGGACTTTGATGCGGAGTATCTTCAGGGGCTGAGTTGTCAACATGCTGAGTTGGAGGTGGAGTTTGGTTAGTCATATTGACCTGCTCATCCTGAGTGGATGAAGTTGAAGCAGGATTTGGTCCATCTTGAGCAGTTTTTGGATTCTCCGGAGTCTTGGCTTGTTCCTCAATATGAGTAATAGAGGCTTGGTTTTGCACAAGATCCGTTGGAGGAGACTCAAGCTCAGCATCATGAGAGAAATATTTGAACTGAATTTTGGACATTTCAGCATCAATATCTTGAGGAGGAGAGTCTGCAAGAAGATCAATAACTTGAGTTTTATGGGCTTTCTTCTTAAGCCGCTTGAACTTTGTTTCTTTGGCAGGAGATGGGTCAGCTTGAATGTTCTCCTCATCAGTATCAACTGTCTCTTCTACCATAGTTGGATGCTCATGTTGCTCATCATGATCCTCAACAGCAACAGTTTCTTCTTCCTCAACTCTTTGCTCAGCATCACCCTGAGGTTGCTCAACATCAGTAGGTTCTTCCTGCTCAGTATGGACGTCTTCCTCAACATGAGTTTCTTTGTCAGCTTCCCTTTCTACTTCAACATTTGTTTTCTCAGCTTGTTGCTCAGTTTCTTTCTCAGCTTCCTTTTCTAGGTCAGTTCCATGACCTTTGGACGATACAACCCAATCTAGGGGATCATCTTCAACTGTCTTTAAGGAATTAACCTTCTTCCTTTTCATCAAGGGGGATTCTGGAGTTCCCTCTTCTTCATCCTCAGGCTCTTTTGGCCTCTTTCTCTTCTCTACCGACTCAGCTTTCTCCTTAGCCTTGTCAGCTTTGACCTTTTCTTGAGACACTAGTCTCACTTTCTTTGGAACAGCATTGATGTCTTTGGAGCATGCGTCAATGGCCTTTCTCTTCTTCCTCTTCTTTTCCTTAGGTGACTCAGCAGGAGCCTCCACTTCTTTCTCAGGATCATTTTCAGGCTCAATTTCTAGCTCAGCTTCATCATTTTCCTCAGCATCTACAATTTCTTCATATCCTTTCAATGGTTGATTGTATAATAAACCAACCAGCAGAGCTGCTGTGATCTCATTTCCCAAGGTATCAGTTTCATTGATTGACTCAATCTGTTTGTCCTCAATGATCTTAGTGATCAGAGAACCCAGCCTGAGCTTCTTTCCACTGCGTTGAAGAGCCCCAACCAGAAAGACGGGCATGTTAAGTGGAGTGTAGGTCAACATGTGCCATATGAAGCACTGTTCAAAATTGGAGGCAGATGAGGCTGAGTTGAGTTTGGGGAAGATGAAGTTGGTCAGCATGTAGTGAGCCATCTTCTGTTCTTGCCCCATACAGGTGCTGGGTATTTCACCTTTATAATCTTTGGGTTTGCAGAACCCCTTGATCTTGTCAAGCTTCTCCTTTGGTACCTTCTCTTTTGTTGTCCTAAATTCTATTCCTTCGTCTGGTAAATCTAGCAAAGTAGCTAGATAGGCAGGGGTTATAGTGATTTTCTGACCTTTGACTGTAGTCTCCAAATAGTCAGCATCTTCTTCATCAACAAACATGTTGGAATAGAACTCTCTGACCAGTCTAGGGTATGTTTTTCCGACGAGTGAGAAAAGACCGGTCCATTTATTCTTCTCGATCCAGTCACAGAATGGCTTCTCGGAAGTGACGAATCCTGGAGAAAACCATCTGCACTTCAGAACCTCCAAGTTGTTGACCTTTTTATGGACCTTGATCATATTCCTTTCTATTTGCTTTGAAGAACCAGCGGGGTCAGCTTGAGTGGGTTTGCCAGAGGTTTGGCCAGGCTGAGTGGTGACGTTAGGGATTTCATTTTTGCCGGAAGCCATTGTTGCAGATAAAGGTTTTGAGGTTTAGGGAGAGAGAAGAATTCGATTACAGAAGATCATAAGCGTAAAGAGTAATGAGTGGGGATTCTTCCACTACTTATAGAGTTTTGAGTCATTAATGAACTAGCCGTTTTCATCTTGGGACTTTAATCGACAAAGATTCTACCATTTATGACAGGTTCGGCGCATGGGTATTCATTATTACTTGCGTTTTTCTAGGTATGATTTGTTACACGTGTCATTGTTTATTGGTGAAAGTGGGCATTTACTCAGTTTGCAAGAATATGAGTCGTTTATGATACTGAGTATTTAATTCTACGTAGATGGGTTTCCTATCTCTTAGTAACTCAACATATGTTCATCACACAACATGTACATTCACTCAGCATAAGGTGATTACTCAATATGTCTATCTACTCAGCACAAAATATTTACTCAGCATTTGTATCTACTCAGCATAGACTATTAAGCTCAATGTGCATTAGTTACTAGATTGATATCAGTCAGCATGACAATCACTCAACATTTATTCAAATACTTAGAATTACTGAAGAGGATTAGACATACCGATAGCTTCCCTTAGTATGTTAAATTGTTCATGAGCCAATGGCTTGGTGAAGATATCTGCAAGCTGTTCATTTATTGGCACATAGGTCAGCTTGATCTCACCCTTTAGTACGTGATCTCTGATGAAGTGATGCCTTATGCTGACATGCTTCATCCTGCTGTGTTGAATAGGATTCTTGGATAGATCAATGGCACTTTTGTTGTCACATTTGATCTCTATTGTCTCAGTTCTTACTCCATAATCCTCAAGCTGTTGCTTTATCCACAGGACTTGAGCTACACAGCTTCCAGCAGCAACGTACTCAGCTTCAGTTGTAGACAGAGCAACTGATGACTGCTTCTTGTTGAACCAAGATACTAGACAGCTTCCAAGGAAATGGCATCCTCTTGAAGTACTCTTACGTTCTAGCTTATCCCGTCCATAGTCAGCATCAGTGTATCCTACGAGTGTGAAGTCATTTGAGGCTGGATACCACAAACCTGCATCAACTGAGCTCTGCAAATATCTAAAAATTCTTTTTACAGCAATTAAGTGAGATTCCCTTGGGCCAGCTTGATATCTTGCACAATAACATACTGAGTACTGTATATCAGGTCTACTAGCAGTGAGATAAAGTAAGGAATCTATCATACCTCGATAAAGTTTACTATCTATTGACTTACTTTTCTCATCTTTGCATAGGACAGTATCAGTACCCATAGGGGTTGATATGGGCTTACAGTCTTCCATATCAAATTTCTTTAACATCTCCTTGGTGTACTTGGACTGACTAATGAAGATGTCGTTCTTACCTTGCTTAATTTGAAGTCCAAGGAAGAAGCTGAGTTCTCCCATCATAGACATTTCGAACTCAGTCTGCATCTGTTTGCTAAACTCTTGACACAAAGATTCGTCAGTAGCACCAAATATTATGTCATCTACATAGATTTGTGCAAGTAGGGTATGTTTACCCTTTTTCTTAATGAACAAGGTTGTATCAGCTTTTCCTCTGACATAATTCCTGGTCAGTAGGAAGTTGGTCAACCTTTCATACCAAGCTCTTGGAGCTTGCTTCAGACCATATAAGGTCTTCTTGAGTTTATAAACGTGGTTTGAAAATTTTGGATCTTCAAAACCGGGAGGTTGATTAACATATACCTCTTCGTTTATAAAACCATTAAGAAATGCACTTTTAACATCCATTTGATACAATTTTAAAGTTCATGAAACTAGCATATGCACACAATATACGTATAGCTTCTAACCTAGCAACTGGTTCAAAGGTTTCACCATAATCAATGCCCTCTTGCTGACTATAGCCTTGGGCTACAAGTCGAGCTTTGTTCCTAATTACATTTCCATGCTCATCTAGTTTGTTTCTAAAAACCCACTTAGTTCCTATGGATTTTTGATTCATAGGTTTAGGTACTAAATCCCATACCTCATTTCTCGTGAATTGGTCAAGCTCCTCTTGCATGGCATTGATCCAATACTCATCATGCTCAGCATCAGCAAAGTTCTTTGGTTCATGAACTGATACGAAAGCAACGTTGCTAAGAAATTTTCTAAGCTGGTCTCTAGTCATTACTTTGTTGTTGGCATCATCCAGGATGGATTTTTCTGAATGTCCTCTTGGAATTTTTATCTCCTTGGGTAATGTTGAGTTGTTTGGAACATGTGTTTCTACAATCTCTGCAGGGACAGATTGGTCAGCAAAGGTAATTTCAGTTTCGATTTTACCTTTGTTCAGTTCTTGTGCTAGTGACTCAGCATGTCCATTCTGGTCAGCAGAAGCTGAGTTGGGTTCTTCCTCTGTGTGTTGAGTTGTTCTTCCTGCAGGGTCAGTTTCATCGAAATCTATATGGACTGACTCTTCTACAACCTGGGTCCTTTTATTATAAATTCTATATGCTTTACTGTTTGTTGAGTATCCCAAAAAGATCGCTTCGTCAGCTTTGGCATCAAACTTTGCCAGATTATCCTTAGTGTTGAGTATAAAACATTTACACCCAAAGGCACGAAAGTATCCAATATTGGGCTTTCGTCCTTTCCAAAGTTCATAAGGAGTTTTCTTTAATATGGGTCTTACCAAGGCCCTATTCAATATGTAACATGCTGTATTGATAGCTTCTCCCCAAAAATACTTTGGAAGCCTATTTTCACTCAGCATTGTCCTAGCAATTTCTACTATTGTCCTATTCTTCCTTTCAACAACTCCATTTTGTTGAGGAGTTCTAGGGGCAGAGAAATTGTGGTCAATACCATTAGTTTCACAGAATTCATCAAACAATTGGTTTTTGAATTCTCCACCATTATCACTTCTAATGTGAGCTACTCTTAGGTCTTTGTCATTTTCAAGCTTTTTGACTAATGTAGTAAACATCTCAAATGTTTCATCTTTGCTACTCAACAAGATGACCCAAGTATACCTAGAGAAATCATCCACAATAACTAAGGAAAATTTCTCACCTCCCATGCTGAGTGGCTGGATAGGTCCGAAAAGATCCAAATGTAGTAATTCTAAGGGTCTTTTGGTTGAGACAACCTTTTTGCTATGAAAAGACTTTTTGGTTTGTTTACCTTGCTGATAGGCATTACAAAGTTGATCTTTTTCGTACTTTAGTTTGGGTAATCCCTCAACTAATCGCTTTCTAGCTAGTTTGGCAAGGAGGTCCATGCTGACATGCCCAAGTCTCCTATGCCATAGCCAGGAGTTGTCCTCTTTTGACACCAAGCATATACTTTTTGAAAATTCTTTTTCCAAACTCAACATGTAAACATTTTCTACACGAGGGGCTGTTAAAATCAAATCATTTGTTTTTCCCTCGAGTATTTGACACTTAGTATCATCAAATATAACCTTCCTTCCACTCTTGCAAAGCTGAGCTACGCTTAGAAGATTATATTTGAGACCTTTAACTAAGGAGACTGACTCAATTTTAGGGTTACCTCCGATAGTTCCTGAGCCAACTATCTTGCCCTTCTTGTTGTCTCCAAAGCTTACACTACCTCCTCGTTTAAGCTCTAGTATGATGAACTGAGTTTCATCACCTGTCATGTGTCTTGAGCATGCGCTGTCTATATACCAGAGTTTTGATTTCTCCACGCATGTCAAGCTGGCCTGCATTTTAAACTATTCGTTTTTAGGTACCCAATTCATTTTGGGTCCTTTCTTGTTAGTGTAAACAGGTGCAAAGTCATATTTTAACTTGTGACGACATACTTTTGTAGTATGGCCACTTTTACCACAAAAGCCACACATAGTTACCCTTTGAGGGTGATGTTGAGTGTGGTCAGCATTGTTGTGTTGAGCATGCCAGCATACCTTGGTAGTATGACCTTTCTTACCACAGAAGTCACATTGGACAGTCTGTTTGTTATGCCAGCACACAGCTTTTGTGTGTCCTTTCTTCCCACAACAGCTACATTGAGTAAACTGTTTATGCTGACCAGTACCTGAGTACTCAGCATGGGGTTTATTCTTAGTTGAACCTTTTATTTGGTTCTGTAAAGTTGTGACATCCTTTCTAAGTTTCTTTGACTCAGTTTGAACCTCCGTGACAAACTTATGTAAGATTTGCATGTTGGTATGTAAATCTGAGTTGTCCTGGAGGAGATATCGGAGGTCACTCAGCTTGACCTCCTCAATCTCGTCGCAGCGCCTGCTGAGTGCCTTAATCTTTTTGTTACACTTCTTAGTTAGTGTATATAAGTCACTCAGGGCATTTACCATTTCGTTTCTAAGCAAAAGTAAGGATGTTACCTCATTGTTGTTTTCCTCCTGCTCAGAATCTCCAGAGAGGTCAGCTTGCTCAGATTGAGATTGGTCAGCTCCATCATCTGCCATGAAGCATATGTTGGCTATTTCATTTTGCTCAGCTTCAGATGATGTCGACTCATCACTGTCACTCCATGTGGCCACCATTGCCTTTTTGCTACCATTCTTGTCTTTCTTCAGATTAGGACAGCTTGACTTAATATGCCCAGTTTGATGGCACTCATAACATGTGACAGGCTTGGAGCTGTCCTTTTTGTGTCTGGTGTCACTGGACTCAGCTTTATATCTGTCTCCTCTCTTGTATGGCCGCTTACTATTTCTTTCACTTCTTCTGAACAACTTTTTCATTTTTTTAGTAAACATGGCCATTTCCTCATCATCAGTTGACTCAGCTTCTGTGGAGTCAGCTTTCATCACTAGTGATTTCTGTTTCTTGTCCTCAGATTTTTCTTTAGCTTCAAAGTTTTTCATGGAAATTTCATGGGTCAGCAAGGAACCGATCAGCTCATCATATTTGTAGGTGGTCAGGTCCTGAGCTTCCTCTACAGCTGTCTTCTTAGCTTGCCAGCTTTTGGGAAGACTTCGTAAGATCTTCTTCACCTGTTCTTCTTCAGTGAAATTCTTACCGAGTCTTTTAAGCTCATTTATTATGTTGGTGAACCTGGCATTCATTGCTGAGATTTCCTCATTGTCAGTCATCTCGAACAGCTCATACAATCGCATGTGTTGGTTCACTTTGGATTCCTTGACCTTGCTGGTGCCTTCATAAGTCACTTCCAGCTTTTTCCAGATCTCTTGTGCTGACTCACAACCTGAAATCTTATTGTATTCTGCAGCATCTAGAGCACAATGAAGCATATTGATAGCCGAAGCATTATTTTGTAATTTTCTGAGGTCATCCTCTGTCCACTCAGCTTCACTTTTAACAATTTTCTCATTGTTAACAGTTTTGTATGGCACATGTGGACCTTGAATAATTGCAAGCCATGCACTCTGTGTTGTTTGGTTTCCTGGGAGGAAACGAGTGTTATTCTCACCCATTTTTAGGGATCAGCTCAAGATTGTTAGATCTTTGAGTAGTGAGCTTAGGCTCTGATACCACTTGTTGGTCCCTAGTAATTAGTTCCAAGGGGGGGTTAGGAACTAATGTAACTTTTTTGCTTTTAATTATGCTGACTTAATGTTATTTTAAAAGTTTGATAACTCAGCGTGTTGGTCAGCACGGCCGATTGATTAGTCAGACAGTTTTAGTTCTATGCTGACTAAGACTGCTTAACTTGAGAGTTGGGAATTGACACTTGAAAGGTCAGCTTCCAACTTAGCACTCAGATTTACTCAGTTTCAGTTTTAACAATTTATAAGCTGAGTAAATGCAACAAGCAACACATGCACACATATATATATATTGAGAGAAAGAGTTTAGAAGTTACTCAACACGACTTATCCTGGTTCGGCCTCTCTGTCTACGTCCAGTCCCCAGTTCCTCCTGGGATTTTCAATCCAATACTGAGCTCTTTCAAGGTAGAGCACAAACCCTTTACAAGGCAGTGAGTATGCAAGAGTACGTCCTCTATTCGTCTACTCAGCTCCTACTAAGTACTACAACCCAGCACTTAGATTTTTCTACCACTGAATACTTACAACCAAGTACTCAGCTCAACACTCTCAATATTCCTATTGATCACACACTTGTTCTTTTTCAACTAAAGAACACCTTAGATGATTACAAAACAATCAATCTAGCATTTACATAGAGAATAGAAAAGTTGGTGTAAGATCTTTTTGTATTTGAGTGCTCTCAAGATTTTCTCTCTTGTATTTTTCTTTTGATACTTCGGCAAATGATCCAAGGTTCTTGATTGTCCTTTTATAGATGGAAATCTCATCCTGGATCATTTTGAATTTGTTTAGCCGTTGTGTCCAAAACGGCTCTTTTAGGGAACATCTTCTGGTCAGCTTCAGACTGTTCCTCCATTCCCTTCTTCTGTTTTATTCAGGCGTCAGATTTTTTCTTCTTGCATCAGATTTGTCTTTTTGTGCCAGTTGTCTTTTACCAATAATCCATAGACCCATGTTTCTTGGAATTAGTCTTCTGTGTATTTTCGAGGCTTCAATTATTGGTGCAGAAGATTGGCAGACTTTGTCCTTTAGTGAACAGATCCTTCATGCTGTCCTGACTGTCACTCAGCTTCATTCGTTATCTTCGAATGTTCAACTTCCGTGCTGAGTTCCTTCTTAGTCAGCTTCATTCTGGCAACTTTGAAGGAAGCTTCTGACGCTAAGTTCTACTCCACTCAGCTTCTATTCTTTCATGCTGAGTTCCGTTCCACTCAGCTTTGGCTTATGCTGACTTTTGACCTGTTTAACTTTATATATATTTTTTGCACTCAATATTGAATAAACACATTAGTACAATTAAATCAAAGCATTTAAATTTAATTTCTTCTTAATCATGGATGATTTTGTCAAATCAAAATCTTGTGGAAAGGTGTTTCAACAGAAAATTCCTCCGAAATATCCCCATTGATCAAAACTTGAAAAATAGGAAAAGAGATGCAAACCTCAATTAAACTCCTCCAGTTATCAGGAATCCCTGCTCTCTTCAGACTATCAAGAAGGAAACTCTAGTTTATGCGATCATAAGCTTTCTCCAGATCCAACTTCAGAGCCACAATACCCTTCTTCCCCTTTTTGATTTTCATGGAGTGGACCATCTCCTGGGCAATGACCACATTATCCATCATTTGTCTACCAGGAACAAAGCTTCCTTGATTCCGGCTAATGATATCAGGAAGAATACCACGGAGTCTATTGGCCACAATTTTAGTAATAGTTTTATATAGTACATTACAAAGACTAATAGGCCTCATTTGTAAGAAAGAAGACAGCTTCTCAACTTTAGGAATCAGAACTAGAAGAGTTCTGTTCACCAGCCTAATATCCAGAGAGCCATTAAAAACTCCCTTAATAAAGCTATAAATGCCTTCCTTAACAACCTCCCAGTGCTTATGATAAAAACCAGCAGGCAGACCATCAACTCCAGGAGCTTTAGTAGCCCCAATGCTAAATATAGCTTGATCAATTTCTTTCTGGGTAATAAGATGGAAAGCTTCCAGAATTTTATCATCTCCCAACATGGGAAAAGTAGAAACAGTTTGAGCTTTATCCAGATCCACAAGGTCCTCTTTAAACAACTCTTTATAGAAATTAAGGGCCAAGTGACGAATATCATCATCCTCATAAACCCACTCTCCATTTGAGTCTTTAATAGCATCAATCCTATTGTTTTGTCTTCTAATAACAGTAGAGAGATGAAAATACCTGGTATTCCGATCCCCATCTTTAATCCAGGCTTTCTTAGATTTTTGAAACCAAAGTAACTCTTCCTGTCTAAGCACAGCTTCCAACTCCTTCTGAAGGGTTCTGAGAAGACCATCTAAACTATGATCAAATCTAACCTCCAAACTACGATGAATGCCCTCAATTCTACTCAATAATTTATTCATTCTCCTAATAATATGACCAAAGACGTTCTTATTCCACCCCAGAACATTGTTTCTAAAGCCCTCAGCAGCTTGTAAGACATTAGAGTGAGGCTTCCAATTCTCTTGAACAAAGTTTTTAAACTCAGGATGAGATTCCCAAGCCACCTGATACCTAAATGGTCTCTCCCCTCTAGGCCGATGGCCTCTCACCAGCCTAAACAAGATAGGACAGTGATCCGAGTGCCGGAAGGGGAGATTTAACACAGACACTTCAGGAAACCTAGTTTGAGCTGAAACGTTAGCATAAACTTTGTCTAAACGAACAAAAGTACTATTCGCTTCCAAATAAACTTATGACCAGCGGCACCCAGATCAAAAAGCCCACATAAATCCATACTTTGCTTATGATTGAGGCAACGATTAACATAGTGATTCACACCCCCTCTCTGATCACCCATAAGGGCAATATCATTAAAATCACCAGCCACAAACCAAGACTCAGTCATACTAACACTCATAGAATAAAGAACCTCCCAAAGCCATTTCCGATTAGCCAGGACAGGATCAGCATAAACAAAGGTAATAACGAAAGGTTTATTACCAGGAAAACTCACTTTACTATGAATAAACTGTTTATCCATACTAACAATATCAAAATGGACTCGATCTGGCTTCTAGAAAAGCCAAATCCCACCAGCCCAGTCAGTAGCCTCCGATCTAACACAATTCCAGTTTCTAAACTTTTTAACCACCTCATCTGCTTTAACTCCACTAATCTTAGTTTCCATTAAAGCAAAACAAGAAGGATTAAACTGTTTAATTAAATCTTTAACATGGATACGGGTAGCCTTGCTAGCCGCTCCTCTAACATTCCAAACCAACAAATCCATAGAAAGGAGGACTACTGACCCCACCCATTACCCTAAATCAGGTATTTATTAGGGGCTCCTGAGAGCCTCGCAGAGGTACCAGCAGGCCCCCTCTTATCTGACAAATCCATAGAACTATGGACATTTTTCTGCTTACCCTTAGGCTTTTTCATACTAATTTTGTTGACACCCATAGCCTTCCCAATAGTAGGCTCAACACATAAATTAGGGATACTAACCTCTTTTAACTTCTCCTTTCCTTGAGAAGCCTGAGCTTGGGATCCATTCTGGGCTTCACCTTTGGAAACAAAAAGAGGATTAACAGTCTCAACCACATTATTTGTTGGCTCAGCAGATTCTAAGCCTGGCATGCTTTGCTCAATATGCTCGTCAGACTGGTCAGATTTTTGAACCTCCTCAATAGTCAGAGCCCCAAATCTGGACCTTGAGGTGATGACCGAAGCAACCTCAGACCCTTCAGTATTTTTTGGGTTAGGCTTCTCTTTAACAACAGGATTAGAAATTGAATGAGTCAGAGGAGTCTCGACATTAATGTCAGGGGGACGATTCTGAACAACAGATGGACGTGTCCTTCGTCTACCCGACCTCTTAGCAACCATCCAGGGACCAAAATTCCCCCCAACTCCATGGATCCCTTCAGCTCTTCCATCAACAACCTCAACTACCTCCTCCAACACCTTCTCCCTCTTGGGGCATCCCTCATATGTATGACCATACATACCACATTCAAAACAGATATTATGTAAACCTTCATACTCAATAAAGTAAATCTTATTATGAACACAAAATTTTGACAAAAGGGGTTTAGCAAGGTCAATATCAATACACACTCTCGCAAACTTACCTCTAATAGCCCCAATGGTAGTTTTATCCACATGGTGGACCTTGCCAACAAACCCGCCTATCTTATTAAGAAAACTTTCATTATAATATTCGATTGGAAGCCCTGAGAACCTAATCCATGTCAAAATTCTGTTCACCGAGCAATCATGTGGATTAAAATTGGGAACCTATGGCCTTAAGGCCAGAACTTGATTAGAAATAATGCACGGACCCCCATTAATCACAGTATTAAAGTCCTCAGCCCTAGTAAATTTAATTACATAGTAGTCATTATCTAAGTCAGTAATACTGACTTTCCCTTTTTTTGCCCACTGTGCCTGGATCCTCTGAGCGAAATAGTTAAAACTAATTCTTTTACCAAGCACTATTACAATTAGAGAAAGCTTCCATTTAGACCTAAGAGCACGCTTATCGGCCGAGGAAAGCCGGATCACAGGACAAAGCGGATCATCTTGATCACCGTCCTCTTCGTCTGACTCAGAATAAACCTCTTCCGAATCACCCTCCATCAAATCTTCATTCACACAAGGCTCCTCCTCGACAACACCCATCACCGTATCTTTTCATGAAATTCTCCCAATTCCAAGATTAGAATTAAATTCATTCGCCAAAACTCCAATAGGATTATGAGACCCATTCACACCAACCCGGGTCTCGGAGGAAGCCGCATTCCCCTGAACCTGACCACCTCTAAAATCTCCTAACCTACCCGAATCCCCGCCTCCTGCCTGGATCCGACCAACGTCCGCCATCCCCAAGGTGCTAGCCTCGGCCTGCACAAACCCTACCCTACCCGAATCACCTCCGCCCGCCTGGATCAATCCAACGCCCAACCCCATCCCCACAGACGCAGCTGCGCCACCCGCCTGCTTCATTCGCAACCCCTTCATTCACAACCCCCGCCCCCTGCAATCGCCCCTCTCCCCCTTGCCACACCGAACGGTGGCAAAAATCCCCACTGCCCGCCTGCGATCCACCGCGCCCCCTCCCCAAATCCTCTGGTCTCCCTCCTCTCCCCTCACTTTCCCCATCCGAGTCGCGCTCACCCTCATCACCCAAACCCCCCCCCCTATCCGCCCTAACCCGCGCCCCTCCCTCGCCACACGTACCATGAAACCCTAGCAGAGCAAAAAGAGAGAAAAAGAGGAATGTTTTTATTTATTTAATAGTTAATAAATATATATTTTTATTTCTCATATAAAATATCTAAAACAAAAAATAATATTTTCTAATTCCATAAAAAATTAAATTAGATATTTAAAAAAAAAATTATAAAATTAAAGGTTAATATAAAAAAACTCATGTAGTTTCATTGATCGGTGTTTTTAATTTTTTTTTCTTAAAATAAACCATGTGGTTTGTGTCATTAGTAGAATAAAAAAAATGACTTGAAATTGTTAAATTGCTGATGTGGCAGAGGTTAATTTTAGAAAAACAAATTTTGATTTTGAAAAGTAACAAAAACACACTTTGTTCTTATTTTTTTGTTTTTTCATTTTCTGGAATTTCAAATTTCTAGAAGTGCAGATTTCTTAAATTTTAGAATTTTTCGGAATTTCAAAAATTCTAACTTTGTGTATATAAGCCTCAAAAGTGATGAAAATTTAACATGTAAAATGTTATTTACCCCAAAAATTTCCAACACACTATGAAGTGAGTTGATAAGTGCTGTCGGGAATGGGCGGGTAAAGGTTGAACATAGCATCTAGGGTAACGCCATGCAGGTTAGTGAAGTCCGGGAAGATTCAACTCAAAGTCATGTTAGGGTTTTGAAGAGTGCTTAAGGGATCGCTCCGAATCGGGTTGATATGTTTCACCGGGACATTTCATTTGAGGTCAGCTATGAGCGGAGAACATTGGTGGCTAATCTTTAAGCTAGTGATGTGGAGACCGAGAAGGTCTGAGGTTGGTCCATTCGACATGACGCGAGAAGTTGGAAGAGAATGCAAGATCTTCTGAGAGAGTGGTTTGACAAGTTTCACCGAAATATCCCATTTGATGCCAGTATGAAGTGGAAGACGACTGTCACAGAATATGAGAACCTGGACAATTTACAAGTTGAAATACCAAGATTAACTCCATCTAGTTTAACTAGAGAACAAACCTCTTTATTGATTTAAGATTAAAATAAACTCGTTCAACATTAATCATCTTCTTCTTCTTCTTCAGTCCGCCATTTGCTGCCACAGTCGTCGTCCTACAACTCCCTTCTCAGTTTTTTCCTTATTTTTTCTCTATTCTAGTCTTTTAACCAGGTTTAGTTTTAAATTTACTTTTTCTTGTTGGTTTTATAATCTATCTACCTTATCAAACTTCTTTTTCCGTTAGATCTACACCTGTTAGCTATACTTCTTTCATTTATTCTTTTCTCGGTCTTAGTAAGAGCGGGAACATTTCATCTTTTCCGTAGATTCATAGATCTGCATGGTTACAAAAAAAAAAGAAAAGACTCAGATCCGAATGTCCGGAAGAGGTTAAATGATGGAGAAAAGATTATAACGGTTTTTCAATGGGATTCGACTTACGAGTATGATATGATTTATATTTTTGTTGTGTTTGTACTTTTTATGATTTTTATTGCTCTTCGTAATCCTTTCTATTTCTTTTGTGTATCCTGTACTGGCTGTAGTATAACATGTATGAGTATGAGGTTTTATTCCACTTATTTTTTTTCATGCTGTATTTATACTTTTTAATCTTATATGGCATTTTTATATATATAAAGAAAACAAAAGAATAAGATGTCTAAGCAGCTAAGGACAACAGAAGGCCCAAAGCCTTAATTAATGTACCCAGTTTAATTGAAGGCCCAAAACTATAACCTGCAATAAAATTGAATTTATAGTAGTATATAGTTTTAAATTATAAATTCAATATTTTACGTTACAACATTAATAATATTTTAATTTATCTTTCCAAAATCAGTACAACTTTACTCAAAGTGATGTCAATTGAAGTAGGAGCATTTTACTAGCTCATAATAATTACACTTAAACACCTTGAATAAAGAAAATTATTTAAAAAAAAAATGACAGTAATTAATCAAAAGATGGGTTAATTTAATTAGTAAAATTTGACAATATACTTAGCAAGTAATTGAGATACAAGTATTTTATAAGCAGATTCAGTAGGATGATAACTGTCCCAAAACACGTGATCAGAAACGTTAGAACATGTGACCGGAGATAGTTTATTACATAGTATAGCGACCTCTAAAGCTCCCGTTCCGCAACATCCTTTGTTTACAACCGAAAAACCTGCAAAATTAAAATCGAAATCAACAAATGTTCACTAAAAGTAATTAATTTGAATAAATTAAGAGGTTGAAAATGTAATTACCAAATTGATGAGGGTTTTGAATGAGATTAAGGAGAGGATAGTATATGTCTATGTAGACAAGTCTGCTATTGGGGAGAGATGAATGAAGTGAATTTAAAGTTGAAGATAATTTGGAATTGAATAAAGTTGCAGCTTGGTTGTAATTTTCAGCACAATCTCTTTGCAGTCCTCCTCCTAAAGTTCTTTGTGATGGCACACATCCTATTGGTGGTACACTGAAAAATCCAATCCTTCTTGCCCCAAGATTATATAAATCCTTCAAGTTTAAATAAAAAGGTTAATATTATCGTAACGAGTAAAAAAAATGAAAAGGTTAATATGGAGTTATTGAATGTAATTGAATAAAAATTGGAAGGTAAAAGAAACGGATAAAACACGAAAGCAGTGTCTACCTTTACGAAAGTAGCAGCAGAGTCAGACATAAGTTGAGTATAGGCAGGGACATCATATTGTAATTTTCTAGCACGTAGAACGAAATAAGTATTTGCAATATCATCACTTCCAGCTACCACGAAATACAGACTATTTTCTATTATGAATTTTGCCCTTTCTTCTCCGACCATTCCTTTCACCTTTTCTATGTACTCTTTAAAGTAATTTAATTGCTCCGACAATGATATTACTCCCTGTATTTATTTAATTTAATCAAATTAATTAATTAATTTTACATTTATTTAATCAAATAAAATAAACAAATAAGATAAATAATTACCACTAATTTGGGTGTTAAAGGATCAAATCCCGATCCACCTGATGCAAATGTTACTCCTGTTATAAGTTCTTGAGGTGCCAAGGATGGATCTAAATATGCTGGCACTACGTCTTTTATTCCTAATTCTTCCGCTGTAAAAACAAGTGAACACAAGGGGTTAATGTAATGAGAAATAAATGAATATAATTTGATACGTTGAAATGAAAAATTAGAGATTTAATTAATAAAAACTGGAGTAATTAAAAAAAAAATGTTATTTTAATTTGGGAGTTTATCTAGAATTTAAGAGAGTTTGAATAAGTGAAATATGGACCATTTTTGGTAAGACATTGGAATTGGATTTGGAATAATATTAATATATATGTAGGAGTATCTATCATTATTAATTTGAAATATTGATGTTTGATCAACTGCCAACTCACTGTACCAGTCAGCATTCAATTCCACCACAATTTAATTACCTTTTTTTTTTTTTAAATTTTTGTTACCAAGGCATCTCACACATTTATTAGAAAAAAAAAATTCATTATATTTTTTCTTTTGTATAAAAGTTGAGTATTTATCTTTCAGAAAAAAAAAATTGAGGGTGCCTTATATGATTACTTTGTTTTTGATAAAGTATTATTACTTGGTGTGTTTTTACCATTGGATGATGGAGTATAAAATTAATCCAATGGTAAAAACACACAAAGTAAGGCTTACTTTGTCAAAAACAAAATAAACATATCCTTTACCAAAAGTTGAGTAATTATTATAGAAACACACGCGCAACATATGATCTTTGATTATTTATACATACACGTAATATTTTCCAATTTAATTTCCCTATCCACCACATATTTTATTTTATTTATAATTTCCTCTATCATTTTTATTTTTTGGAAGATCCTCTATTATTGTAGTTTGTAACTTATTTTCAGCAATAACTTATTTGTTTCCTTATTGATATTTAATTTTTGATGGAACCTCATTAATTAAGCTAGCAATGATATTATTTTAAAATAAAATATATGCATATAATAATATTTTTATATTATAAAATATATTCAGAAGAAAACATACTATTAAGTGAATTATTATTATTATTATGCAGGAATATTTTTCTAATTTTTCTTTCTTAGAAAAATAAATCAATTGAAAATTTTAAACTAGTAAATAAAAAAATATATGAAGAAAATTAAGAAAATATTAAAAATGTAAAATATTTTCGTAAGCCTTTTAGAACATTATTTCATTTCTTTTTACTCTTTTAAAAATAGTAGCCACCTATCACTTTTTTTCCGTTTTCGAGTTTTGTTACCAAATACCAAAAAATATTTTATTTTAGATAAAAAAAATATCTTATCCAATATTTTTCGGCAAACAAACTGTTAAGAATTAAAAATACATTATATCTCAATTATTACGTAAAAAAATTGAGATTAATGAAACAAATTTATCAATTTCACATTTAGAAAAACAGATTAACCAAGTGAAATAATGTGCTTGGTGTACTATATTTTACAATTCGGTATTATTATTAATAGATTATTAAATTTAATATTACATGTACTGAAAATATATAATTTCTAAAATTATATATATATATATATATATATATATATATATATATATATATTTTGAATAATTAGTAAGAGTCCATCCATGCATGAAGGAAATAGTTTCCTTTTTTAGTAAGGAAAATTATTGTATATAAAATAAAGTAAAAATTTGGCACTGTGATGATTCGAAAGAGCAGATTTAACCTGAGTATATAAAGTTATACAATTGTAAGTTTAAGTTTACGAGATGATGTAATTTCAAATATTATGAATAAAAGATGAGTTTTTTTTTCATTAACCGAAAATGTGCAATTTCATATTCTAACTGTCTTTCAATCTCCAACGTGCTAACCATCCAATAAGGTTTGAAACCGCACATATTTGTTAATGAAAAAAACTTATCTTTCATTAACGAGACTTGAAACTATACCATCTGATAAACATTAGGATTAAAATTGCATCGTTATGTACGTGAATGCTAAATCATCTCTTTCTGAGTAACCATACGATTAAATTTGTAAATAATTAAAGAGAAGAGAAGAGAAGGGATAAAAAGTAAATACCTATAAGGTCAGAAGGTATTTTACCATCAGAAAACCTTCCAGTAGGAAGACCACCTCTGAAATTAATCCCATAAGGTTCAAAATTGCACTTGATTACACTTGCAAGATTGTTGTTATTTCCAGCATCTACTATTGAATCTCCAAACACCAAAACTGCTGGCATTTTCACATTTTCAGGCAGTTTTACCAGACCTTTTGTACTCCATACTGTAACTAGAAATATCAATATTCGTAGCTTAGCAGATGAAGAAGAAGAAGACACTCTATTCCTCATAAACGGCATCGTTTTAATGTTATGCTTTTCTTCTTCAATATCTCCACCCTTTGAGGAAGACATCTGCTCTGTTGTTTCTGATGCCTATTTATAATAAAATTCTATGAATTTTAATTCATTTTTTTGTTGGATAATTTTATTTTTTAATTTATGGTTGAGGGTCTCTTGTCTTCATATCTATGTGAATGTGATACTCATTAATTAAAAGTGATTGTGTGTGTAAAATTATAAAGTGTCTGCTCATTGAACTTAATTAACCCTTTAATTCATATGGCAACACAGGAGAGAATTTGGATAAATTTCAATATATATCACGTTAAACAAGTTTAGGAAGCTAGTAGATCGTTTTAAGCAAGTTTAAGGGGCAAATTTGAACAAATTCGATGACTGATATATAATTTTAAGCAAATTCAGAGATTAAACGACATACTTTATAAATATAACGGGACAATTATTTTTTGGGACCAAGTTGATGTATTAATTTTTTTTTTGGGGACCAAGTTGATTTTTTTTTTTTTTTGGTGGAGATAAAATAATTTTGTTGCTTTGCATTTCTCTGTTTAAGATGTAAGTTTCTACCCCAATCCCTTATAGATTTTTTTTTTTTTTTTTTGAGATACCAATCCCTTACAGATTTATTATCAGTAGGACTCTGTTAGGTATACCTACAAATATTTTTATCAAGGTCTGCCTTATAAATTATGGGGTCACAGGCAAAATAAAACATAAAAAAAAGAAATTATGGGCCCTAGTTTTAGTTGAGTACCCTAGGACCAAGTCTGAATAAATTTATATGTGGAAAAGAAACAGTGAAAATAATTTTTTATTTAGTAAATATATTTATATCCTCAATCTAACCGATACAATATTTTTTTTTTATATGAAACCGATACAATATTTTTAATGTTAAAAATAATTGATGAATTTTTGTAACAAAAATACTAAATATAGGATCTAATGGTATCATAAATGTTAGTAGAGGTTATGTTTACTTTGTTTTTGACAAAGTAAATCTTATTTTGTGTGTTTTTACCATTGGATGCATTTGACATTCCATCATCCAATGGTAAAAATAAAATTAATAGGGATTTTAGAGCCGACTTGATTCCCATATCCTTGTCGTAACATTCTAGCCTAATACCATGAACATTTTCCGCTTTAGTCCAAATTCAACACATTGGGTCTCACGGTTTTAAAACGTGTCTCCATGTATTAGATTTCTACCTTATTAATATGCCTCAGTAACTTTCTTTCTATTTTCGATGTAGGATTTAGTTTATTTATACCTTCATCATCATCCTTTAAGGCCGCTCCTTGCTCAAACGTTCTACTCCCGGCGCCACCCACTCCGAACCGAGTCGTTACACTTGTAATCCTGATTAAGGACTTTTGTTAATATATTTATTCTTTTCAAAATTATCTTCTCTAATTCTTCAATCTCTGAGGTTTATTACTATTCGAATAGTGACTTGCATAGGTGCTCAGATGATACCGTGGAAGGGTGCCTTTTACATATTTTTTAGGCAAAAACTTGGTTTCTTAGCACACATGTAAACATATGATAATTGCTAGTTCTTCTACTGAAAATTAATACAAGACCCTACTGTTGAGTTACTCTCGATTCCATCTTTATTACACGAAACTGCTTATCCAAGTCTCCGATCGATTCAACTTTGGTGTGATAATATTGGTATTATTTGTCTCACAATTGATCATGTTTTTCATGCGTGCACCAAATATATTGAATTCGACTATGATTTCGTTCAGAAACAGGTGCATAATGGCTTCTTATCAATTCAATTTATTCTGGCCAAGAATAAGATTGTAAATATATATTTTAACCAAGCCGATATCGACCTCTCAGTTTTCTATTTTTCAATAATAGTTTAAGGTGTATCCTCGATATCGACTTGTGAAAGTATGTTAATGATAAAGATAAATTGTTTGTATTTCTCTCTACATTTGTATCCTAATCTCATATAGGTTTAATTCCTTATACTGTATCACCTCCACCTATAAATATCCTTGTGTCCTTGTAACCTTATTAAGGACTTGTGTACTAGAAAAATGGAAATGGATCATATCATATCACATGTGTAAATTTATTGGTTTCATTCCATATCATTCACGTTTGATCTCACCTTTCATTTCAAGTTTATAATTATCATTTCAGGTACTTACTGTCACACCCGACCCTAGACGATCTCAATCGACATCGGACGTAAAAGAGAAAGATCACAATCGACACTTAAGAGTCTCCAAATATTAAATATCACTTTTCTAGGTATTCCTCTTAAACGTATATTCTAAACAAATCCATATTCCTATTACATTAAAGCCTCAACATATTTACCAACTTCATCATATTACAATTAAATACTAAAGTTCGAACCACAATTTTAACAATAAGCAACAACTTCCGATCCTCACCTAATCGGTCGGTAACCTTCTCTCTATCATGTACTTTCTCACCTAAAAACATTAAAACATTTAAAAAGGTGAGACAAAAATCTCAATAAGAAACTATCCGCTACAAAAACCAACTTTATTTAACATAGCTACATATATACATTTATTAAGGGATTTAATCAAAACCTTATAAAATATACTCAAAACTTAAGTTCATATATAGTCAAAGTAGTAAACCAAAACCATAAAACTATATAATCTTGTATCCATTCTTGAGTTCAAAACCTTATAAAATATTGTAATCAAATAAGTGTTTTATCAAACCAACTCGTATTTAATCAAACGTAAAACCTTATATCAAAATCAATCATAACCGAAAACATAATCCAAATGAACTTAAAACATTGAATCCATCATCGAGTTTCTCCCCTTAAGTATCAATACATAACCACATATATAATCGAGACGTCTCTTAACATTGCCTATCCCATATGGTCTTACCCAACACTTCGCTGCCATACCCAATAGGTCTTAAGACTGTGTACACAGGCCATGTCTCTCACTGAACATGGTCTTCAAATATAAAACCACCGATCCGGATAACTCTCGATGGATATAAAATCATAAAATCATAACATACCAAATTTCCTTTCACAATCAAATTCCAAACAATTTCATAACATAAATCATTTGGCTTCAATTAACCCTTTTGTATCATAAAAATCATATTTGGATTTCAATCCAAAATAATAACAACAATAACCGCAACAGATTTCTCAATCCAAAAACAATTCATAAAAAAATCATCAAATTCATTTTGTTCAATATGGATATATATTGAAACCAAAAACATATATGTATATATGTAAATCAACCAAATTAAGCCTTAAATCAACATAATCAAGTAAAATCTGAAATTCACATAGAAGCATAGTCAATAGCTTCATTTGAAGCTTAATTTCACAATAAAAAGCAAAATCGTGAAAAACACGAATTTTACAAAATTTCTGCATAACCTTAAAATATCATTTTCTGAAAATTCTTTGATTATATATATATCTATATACATAAAACTCAAAATATAGTTGATAGTTACTTACCTTGGCTACTAATTGAGAAAAACACACACGTTCAATTCTCCTCTAAATTCTGTCTAAGACATTTCCCTCTAAACACTGCCAAAACTCAAAAACTCTTCAGTTAGGATTTAAATCTATATATAAGGATGCTATGTTTTCAATTTCGAGTAATTCGAACGGTCGAATCTCCGTAAATCAAAGAAACGGTGGAGAAATGGTTCGGAAAAAACTGATAAATCTAAAAGAATATGATAAATCTCACCTCTTCGCCACATATATATCTAAATCTGGTGAATATCTGGTTTGATCCTCCATCTTTATATAATCTTTTAAAATTATCCTAAACTTTTAATTTACACCTAAAACCATCAAATTAACTCCAAACTTTTCCTATAGCACCAAATAAAACTCACACACCTAATAATTATCATATATACTAATATCAAAATATAAATTTTAGAAATTTAGACACAGACGTGACAATTAGAGGGCGTTTGGTTCACAAGGGTAAGGGAAAAGGAATCAAGAAAGGGAAATTAAAGGAAAGGAAAAGAATAACCATTAATTCCCCTATGTGTTTGGATATGTTTAGGAAAGGGAATGAGGGTAAAGGGAATCCAATTCCCTAGAGGACATGGGGTAATGGCTTAACCTAAAGTGGGGTAATGGCTTAACCAAAAGTGGGTAAAGGGAATGAGTTTTTTTTTTTTGTAAACAAATAAGAACAAAAGGAATGAAACCCTTTCATTCCCATTCTCATTTCTAAAGACTCCAAACCAAACGCCCCCTTATAATATATATTTTAAACATGTTTATAAGGCTAATAGAACACTTTCAAAATTGAGAGACAAATCCGTTTATTTGGATAGGCTTAAACCTGGGCATGGACCGGCGAGCCCGCCCCGCCCCGCCCAGGCCCAGGCCCATTTAACCGGTTTTACACCTATGAAAATGCTACCAGGACCGGCTCGGTCCAAGCCTGTATAAGCCCGTCAAAAACTGAACCGACTTAGGTTTTATGAATTTTACATTGGACCGGCCCGACCCGATATACTATATATAATATATTTATATAAGTTATAATTATAATATATTTTTTATAAATATAAATTATTTATACTTAAAGTTTGTTGTGATGTGTTTTGTTTCCATAAAACACTGCACATCAAATTTTAAGTATAATAAATTATAATATTTTTTTTAATCAATAAATTATAATATAATTTAATTATATTTTTAATTGTCATAAATTATAATATATTTTAATTGTATTTTTTTAATATATAGATGGCCTTAGACGGGCGGGCTTGAGATTCATATTTTAGGCTCGAGCCGAGCCTGACTGAATTTCTTAAGGACAGGGCTGGGCTTGGGTTTGGGCTTGGACTTGTCAGGCTTTATTAAAAACCCGACAGGTCCGACCCGAGCCCGGCCCAGCCCGGTCCATGCCCAGGTCTACGCTTAATATATCATTTGCCTCCTGAACTTGTCTAAAAAGCTTGATTGGCTCCCAGAATTTTCAAAGTGTCCCGATAGCATCCTGAACTTGCATAAAATGTTCAGTTAGCTCCATGAACTTGCGTAAAATGTAATCAATTGATCACTCGGTCGCAAAAAAGTAAGTTAAATGCGGAAGATGTATTGTACAAGTTTAAAAAAAAAAGTAAAACGATCAAAATCGGGGTATACAGTTCTAATATTAGAGAAGACAAGTTATATAGTTGAGCAAGTAATAACTTCATTTTTAATTTATTTTTTTAATTATGTAATAACATTCTAAGATGCATGAATGCATCTTCCGCATTTAACTTATATTTTGTGACCGAGTGATCAATTGATTACATTTTATGTAAGTTCGATGAGCTAATTGAACATTTTATACAAGTTCATGAGGCTATCAAGTACTTTGAAATTTCAGGGGACCAATCAATCTTTTTTGACAACTTCAGGAAACAAATGATGCATTAAGCCATTTGTATAAATACAGAAAAACATGATGTACTATGCCTATTTTATTTCTTCCGAAAAAAAAAAAAAGATTGTGCATCACAAAAACATTTTATTATTATTTTGGTTCAACAACCTCTTTATTATCTTCTTTTTTTGCAAAGACCTCTTTATTATCTTCTCATTACGAAATATTATATTTAATTGAGTGTAATTCAATATGATGCAACTCGACCTTGTAATAAGTTTACAATAATTGAGAGTTTCAATTTTATCTTTTAATAACTATATAGTCAAAGAATGGATAGTTTGGTGGTATTTGTGGTGGATAATACATACTTGCAAGTAAAAGTTAGAGATGAAAAAACAGTTTCTAGTTAGGAGATTTCATTGCTAACAAATTTAGGAAAAATAATAATATGGTTATTATTGTTATTACATCCCAATTTGTCTCAACTACTCAATCTACTTGTGTATAGACAAGACATGTGGTTAATTAGCTAAGGCTAGACTAGACCATCAAAATTCTATCTTCCATTATTAGGTTTTTATCTTTTATCTTTGATTAGGAAAAGTAAAATTAGAGTTTTTATGAGTCAAACTTAGTGTTTATGGATAATAAAGCAAGAAAGAACATTCAAATTAAATGATTTTTTTTTTTTGAATAAAACACTTCTTAGTCATTAGAATCGGAAGAAAGAAAAACATTGAGATAGGGTGGTGGACATGCCCACACACCACGAACAGACTGAAAATTGACCGCCTTAGCTAAAAGATGAGCGACTGAATTCGCTGAGTGTTTTACATAAGAGACTGAGCAATTTTCTAGCTCTTTTAAGATACTAACACAAGACAAAATGACCTCAAAACCAAATTATTTACATATTTATGAGATGCATTCTGAGTTAACCATTGTCTCTATAAGAAACACTAACATGGGCATGTGGACCTGCACCAAATCCTTTAGAACACTAATTGTCTGTAGGTTGCCTAGCCCACGACAGTTCTAGCTTATGAGACTAATAACCCCAGGCGGGCCTGGACTCCAGGACCCGCCCCATATCCATTTTTTTTATATAATATCATATTCTACTTCCATACTAACATTCTCCATGCGTGGTCGTTTTGGATCGTGAATAAGTCCGTCTTCAATAGAGAGATTCTGACTCTCCTTATTGTTTGAACTGTCAATTCGGGACGGAGCACCACTTGTTGGTATATTCTTGCTCCTAAACGCCCTAGATTTAGACTTATCCGCTGTAGAACTTCATCAACATTTGAACTGTCTAAATTATCCTCATCAACTGCCTCCAATGGATTCCTTGGCCATCCTCTTCCAATTTGGGTCGTCGTTCTTATTGACTGGGCACGTAGATAGCTGCCAAAATATCTCTCAATAGGATCATCAGGATTGTCAAATAGCAATTGGCAGAATTTGACTGAGTGTCCGATAATTCCACAATAAAAACAGAAGAATGGTAATCTCTCATAGAGAAAATTGATCCACAACCACTCTCCATCACCACATTTTAACTTCTGGCCCCTTTTGATTGGGTTTCAGACATCGATAGTAAGTTTTATTCGCTGATAATTTCTCCGCGCACTAGTAAAGTTATTCGGATCTGATTCCGAGTAATGGCCTATTTGGTTGCCTAGAATTTTACATGTATCCTCTGTTTGAAAGCTAATTGGAAGATTAGATATCTGAACTCATATGATTAAATCATGCAATTCAACTTGGGTTGCTTGCTCCATTACATACAACTGTCTCACTATCAGCACATTTTGATTGAATGTCCAAGGGCCGTCATTTAGCACTCGTAGTACATCTCGCTCGTGAAAAACTGGAAAAGAAATCTCCCCTCCAAGTCTGATTCAGTGATGGTGACTCCCTTCACAAGCTTCCATATTGATGCTAGCATATTCTTCATACTTTCAAAGTGTACAGATTTGGCTGTTTGAAACTGACCAATAGCAAATTAGAAACCTTGATTGGTAGGATTAACAACATGTTCTTCTCCCAAAATCATCCATTGTTCCTCATCATCTTCTAAACATAATCGGAAATATGCCTCCATTAATCTCTTCCTTTTGTCCATTGAAAATCAGGTCGAAACCCTAGCTTGTAAGGTAAGTATTGCAGAAAATATAATTAGGTTAAAAACTTCTCAAGAGAGAAGACGACAAACGCTCCAACATGAGGGACTAAGAGCTAAAAGTTATTTAAACAGAAAATATGTTTAAGAAGAGAAAAAGATGAACAAACAAAAGAAGACAAGAAGCAAAGAAAAAAAGGCAATGGAGTAGAGAAAAAAAGATGAAGAAGAAACAATGAACTGGATGAATGGCAGAAGGAGACTCTCATTGGGACTCCCTTTCAAATAGATTGTAAGTTGTTATTCAAATTAAATGATTATTCTCCATAAAAAAAATAAAGAAAAAACTGAAATAAATAAAATGGGAAAGAAATTTAAAAGAAAAGATATAAAATTAAAAGATGGCATGTGACAACATCGTGTAAGAAACAAACAAAAAAAGAAACGACTGCAAATATTTAATGGTTGTGTCATGATTAAAAAAACAAAAGTTTCAATTAGTTAGTTGTCCGTAGATGCATCTATCACGTGAGCCAAATTTTTTAATATTCATCTGATTTATCAACCGATTGTGATTTTAAATGTGTTGCAAATGCTAAATAGAGTAAAATTAAGAGGGAAATATTATATTCACAGAAAGAAATTTCCGCCAGTGATTTTAACATGTTAATATTTTTAAAATTTTATATCATTTCCATATAGTGATAGTAATATTTTTGTTATAGAAAAAACGCGTGCTATTAATTAACATATTATACAAAAACGTGATAGTGGATTAAAAAATCAAAATAAATTTTTTAATTAATTAATTAATAATAATAACATATTAATTATAAATTATTTGATTCAATTTTTTTATTTATAAATTATACATTCCAAAAGAAGTGTATCAAATCTGTATATAAAATATAGTATAGATTAAAAACAATATATTAATATATTAATGAAGTAGGTGAAGAAGTATTATATTAATTGATGTTATAACATCAAATTACTAATGAAGTAGGTGAAGATGTATTATATTTATTAATATATAATAATAGATTAATAATTTATATTTAATAGGTATTATTATTTACAATATCAATTATAATTTACATTGTTATATTTTTTTTGGTAGAAACAGAAAAGGAAACAAGCAAACAAAAAACTAACCCGGGATCAGCCTAGGAAGGCTAACCCCAATCCTATCCTCTAAAAGAAGAGACGAAAGAAAGATGGGAGGATCAGAAAGGGTAGAAACACCTAACATCCCCTCATGCCCAGCTGCCGCCAAACGATCCGCAACCCGGTTCTATTCCCTATAGATGTGGCTGAATTTTAAGAACTCAAAGGAAGGGCGCAGCCTTAAAATAGCTTTGATAAGATTTTGACTGTTAAGACAAATAGCTTGGTTATCAGAAATCTTGTTGATTGCCTATAAGTTATCAGATTCCACAGACAACCTCTTTACACCCAGGCTAATGGCAAGCTTGATACCCGAGAGAATACCCCAAAGTTCTGCCGAAAAGAAAGACCCCATCCCCAGGTTCTGGGTAAACCCAGCCAGCCAGGTGCCACCCGCATCTCGAAGAACTCCTCCGGCAGCAATCTTGCCACTGCTAAGGCAGGAGCCATCCGTATTCAGCTTAACTACTCCTTCTCTAGGCTTGCACCATCCAACAAGGTGGACCTCTCTATTCTGGGTAGACCTGGCAAGGGGATCCCCTTTGAAGCTCTCAGTAATAGTAGAAAGTTTTTTTGAGAAGAAATCAAGTAAATCAGGAATCAGGACAGTTTTATCAGCAAAAAGCTCCTCGTTCCTCCACTTCCAAATCTGGTGACAGATGATAGCAAAGAAAATGTCACCATGCTCCATGTTAGCCAATAATTTTCCACTAGCTCCATCAGAGAACCAGTCATACTCAGAGTGGGCCATGAATGAAGGAAGAATGTGGTGAGGGAGAATCTTCTTCCAAACCTCTTTACTTTTAGGGCAATCCCTCAGGGCATGGCACAAAGTTTCATCATGGCCTCTGCATCAGCTGCAAGCCCCTGAGTCCACCAAATGCCGTCTGTGCCTATCCGAATTAGTAAGCAACCTGTTCTTGACTCCCAGCCACAGGAAGCTCCTAATACGGTAAGGGATTTTAAGGGCCCAAATGGACTTCCAAGTATCCGAGAGGGGATCGGCCCTGTTAGGGGTAAAAGCTTCAAATGCTGACTTGCAAGAATAAGCGCCATTGTTCGTCAGGGCCCAGCAATGCCATTGTTATATAATGTGAGGAGTTTGTGATTTTTTTTCTTCACAAATTTATATCCCCACAAACTAAAGCCTTCAGGTACGACTATGTTGGATTTTGTTAGAGTTATATGATTCTTTTTAATTGTTTTATGTAATTATTTGAAAAAATCATTTATTGGTTTAAGTTATGATTAAGTTGTTATACATTTCTTATAAAATTCAACTCTTAAATGATGTACAAATTACTTTATTTGCTGTATTTTGGTGTTTTTTTTAATGAATTTGTTTTTATGCAGTATAACAATATTGCAATTGAAACCACGCTTCAACCAAATTATTAATCACCTCTCTGTCGAAAAAGATACCTGGAGAATAAAAGTCAGGGTAATTAGGTTATGAGAAACACTTAAAACAAAAGATAATAATTCTATAATGAGTTTGGATATGATATTGCTAGATGAAGATGTATTTATTTCACATTTTTATATATTCATTATGTAAATATACTAATATAATTTTTTATTGCAAAACAATATAGCACCATTCATGGAAGCATTCGTAAAACCCAAATTTATAAATTTCGAAGCAAATTACATGAAGGAAATATTTATGCTATTGAGAACTTCAAAATTATATTAGCTTTGCAAAGCTAAAGGTCTATTTCTAATGAACATAAGACTGTCTTCCTTCTAAGAACTAAAGTAACACAAGTTAATGAGATTGATTACAAAGTTTTCAGCCACGAATAACTATATGTCGTCGTATCAAGAGTGACAACAAAGGTTGGACTAAAAATCTTGATCACAGATGAAGAAATCACCGCAAAAAGTCATGCCGCAAATATAGTGTACAAAAAAAATCTTCAAGGACTTTATTATATTTGTAAGTATACAAAAATAATAATATAAATGATATATTTATTAAAAAAAATATTTAATTTCATTGGTTAAATATATTACTAATAAAGTTAACAAAATATTTTGCAGATCCTTTCAATTTTGTATTTTGTATTTTTTTTTTTTTTTTTGCAGATATGCAGATAATGGAATAACAACAAAATCTATCTTCCATTACGTCAGAAAAAAAAAACTTTAGATAAGATATAATTTACATTTATATAGTTTTTTAATAAAATATTAGCATATATATATTCATAAAGGACAATTGCAATTGACAATAAATTTACAAATTAACATATTGAATTAAAATAACATATCACAATGACAAAAAAAAATTAAGACCTTAAAAAATTTGGTTATTTAAAAATAATTTTAAATTTAATTATCATTAAAATATTACAAATTTTTAAAATTAACTTTTATATCTATAAATATGTTTGTGGATCTATCTATATACATTTGTAATTATTATATAATAAAATATTTACTAAATAGTATTTAATTACACTAAGAAAATAATAAATGAGTTCTCATATAAAAGAGAGACAAAAAATATTAATACAATATAGGTTCACTTAGACTATTGTAAACTACTTTAAAAAAAAATTAAGTTAAATATTATATTATTTATAATGAAAACTCACTCATGCTATTTTTAATGTAGGAATTTATAAAGTTTATTACCTATCATTCGGGGACGTCGGTACAGTTGATGCCAAGCTTTATTCGGATTAATGTTGATGCGGCCACTTTTATGACCGACAATAATGCCGGCTTTAGGTGTTTGGCGCGGGATGGCAATGGTCAATTCATTGCAGCGAAGAACGGGCTGATTGAAGGCGATGTGGATGCTATACTAGCAGAAGCTATCGCGCTACGTGAGGCCATGTCTTAGGTTAAGACTCGCAGTTGGCAGAGGGTACTAATCGAAATGGACGCACAGGTAGTGGTGACGGCTTTACAACATGTCGCCAGCGCTACATCTCCGTTTTATCTCCTCATTCAGGATTGCCTTTCTATTTTGAAGGATATCCCACAGTGTTCTATTTGATTTATTCATAGAATATACAATTCGAAGGCTCACGCCCTTGCACGGGCAGTATCTAACATTAACAATAGGGGAGAATGGCTTTTGTTACCTCCTCATTTTTCTTAGCTTTGTACTGAACCTTTCTGATTAATGATATTCATCCCAGTTTCAAAAAAAAAAAAAAAAACAAATTACCTATCAAGCAAAATGTTTCATGAAACAAAATGTATTTATGAAGTAAAATGTTGTTTGAATTAAACCAAAAATGGGGTTTAAATTTGTCATAAACTATTCAAACAAAAAATTATACAAACTCATTTTTAAAAATAATTATTTTTTTTAATTTAAATTAAAATAAAAATTTATATAATTGCATGAAAATTATATATAATTAAAAAATAATACATTAAATTTTTGTACAAAAATTTAGTAAATTCACGCAACACGCGGGAATAATACTAGTATATATTGATAATATTGCTACACTCTCTTAGTACGTTATAACGAATTTGTGGTTTTTTTATTCATTTTATATTGGACAATTTTTTTAACTAAAAATCAAATACGATAGATGAGCTTCATCGAAAATAGAATTAAATTACAATTTTTTTTTTGTCATAAACTATACAGTTGAATAGATTTGTGAATTTAATTGCAAAATATTGATAATAAACCCAAATATATATGCTAATATCAATTGTTGAATTTGGGTTAAATATACATTAAGATTTAAGACCACGTATTTGAATGTAAAATTATATTGAATGGATTTTAGTTTTTAATGTTTTTTTAATGTAATTAACCTTTATATTTGTATCGCAAATAACTAAAATTTCAAAATATTAATTAATATATATTTTTAAATTCAATAATATGTTTAGAGTGTTTGATAAAATATTATATATTATGCGTAATGGGCGTATCTTAACCTAGTTTTGTTTTAAAAATGTAGTTAATATATGTATTTGAAAAAGGAAGTTATTCTAGATAGAAAGAAAATATATCTCAACTGTAACTTTTATATATCCAAAAACAAAAACAATTTATTTTTATAAAAATTTAGGGGTAATTACTAGATGTCCCAAAAAAAGAAGAGATTAAGATATTGTGAGCATAATTCTGATTTTTTGTTTTTAGTTTGGTACCAACAGTGAAACATTTTTTTTTTCTTTACAAAGAGTGAAGAAATTAATTAATTAAATTAGTTACAACATACATTAAATGTCACAGTTATCCCAATAGGCCAAACAGAATTCTGCATATATATTAATATAGATAGCTAGGGTCCCTCACATTTTAGGTAAAGTTCAATCAATAGATAAGTTTTAAAAAATAAAAGATGTCTCTCCCTTTGGAGTGTCTAACGTCTTCTCAATTGAGAAGTTTTCTACCTTAACCTAAATTTCTGATCATCATCTCCATACCTAGAAACGCTGATCATAAACCCAGCCTAAGATCTAATCAAAATTATCTCTCCATTACCATTAATTCCCCAATCGCCCTCCCAATAATCTTCTACCCCCATCGCAATATCCATCGTTGTCCTCTCCTGTACCTATCACAAAGTAATCCAATACAATCAAGGATGGAGAAGAACAAAGGGCGAGCGGAGGAATATGCCCAATTATGTCTCGACAGCAACGACGACGGGTTGGAGATCGCCGATGACCTGCTGCAATTAAATATCAACAATCAACACTTTTTTTATAGTCGGTCAGTTTCTTGCGATCAAAACAACACATTTTGAATCAATGAAAACTACCCTTGCAGCTATCTGGCAACCAGTGAAAGGTGTTACAATCACGGAAACTAACATGGAGGGGAGATATCTTTTCCAGTTTTACCATGAATTGGACATGAAACGTGTGTTGAACGACGGACCCTGGACTTTCAATCAAAACTTGTTAATTGTGAAACAACTAGAAGTTTCTGAGCAGCCATTGCACCCTACCCTCAATGATCTGATAATCTGGATACAAATATCTGATCTTCCTGTAGGTTTTCAAACGGAAGCTGTGTGTAGAGCTATCGGCAATCATGTTGGAAACTATGTAGAATCTGACCCCAAGAACTTTACCGGGCTACGGCGAAGCTATCTGCGTGTCAAGATTACCATTGATATCAGGAAACCAATTAAGACAGGTCAAAAGATTAAAAGAAGTGGAGGTGATTGGCTGTGGGTGAATATCCGATATGAAAGACTCCCCCAGCTCTGTTTTTTCTGTGGGATTATAGGCCATATGGACAAGTTCTGTCCTCAACTATTTGATTGTAAGGAAACAACCAGTGAGAGGAAATTTGGCAGCTGGCTTCGCGCATCTTTGAGGAAAACTGGTATTCAACGGGGTAAGGAATGGCTCCGTGACCCCTCAGAAGAATCTGACACAGCTAGGTTTGATGCTCAATCACATACGCATTTAAACAACAACGCTCAAGGCAATACAAAAGCATCAAACGCAAATGGGAATCTGAACACACAAACACCTCATAATAACAATTCTCGAGGACCCGAAACTACACAACCTCAGCTGGTCGATTTAATCGTTGAAGGGCTTGTCGTTGAACCAAAACGTCAGCGAATTAATGAGGATCATATGGAATTCGAACAAAGTTGGACCGAACAACAGAAACACGGTGAAGAGGCGAGACCTGGAGGCCAGGTCCGCCCGGAAGCATGAGTCTACTAAGATGGAACTGTCGAGGATTGGGCAATCCTCGTACAGTCAATGTCCTAAGGGACCTAGTTCTTGCCCACAGGCCTTTGATCGTTTTTCTCATGGAAACTATGATCAAAGTGTTAAAAGTTTGTAAAAAATTAGGATTTACGAAACATTATATCATCAACGGTATCGGACATGGGGGTGGGCTGACCCTCTTCTGGAAAGATAGTATTCATATTGATATTCAGTCAACCTCACTAAATCATATTGATTCACTAGTATCCATTCCAGGAATAACTCAATGGAGACTGACAGGCTTCTATGGCTTCCCTGAAAGAAGTCGGCGCAGAGAATCTTGGAATTTTCTTCGATCCCTCATCTCAAATAACACACTGCCGTGGTGCTGTGCAGGTGACTTCAATGATATTGCTTATCTTTCGGATAAGAGAGGAGGCTCTACTAGACCGTACTGGCTAATTGACGGCTTCCAAATGGCTCTGGAGGACTGCGGCTTAACTATTGTACCCATGAAAGGGTACCAATTCACTTAGGAACGAGGAAGGGGTTCTGATCGATGGATTGAAGAAAAACTGGATCGTGTGGTTGTTAACCAGGAATGGAATGAGACTTTTAACTCATCGGAGCTTTTCAATCTCACTACAGCCTGTTCTGATCATTCAGCGCTATTTTTCCGTCTCAAAACCTGGGTAGTGGCTCCGAAAGTAAAACGCTTCAGATTTGAGAACCAATGGCTTAGGGAGAATACTTGTGCAGCAGTCATTCAAACTTCATGGGAAACCAGTATAGGGTCTCCAATCGCAACAAGAATCGCAGCCTGCACTGATGCTTTGCAAGAATGGAGCAAGTCTCTGGAAGGTAATTTCAAAAACAGAATCAACACTCTTTGTAGACGATCTGAACTTCTAAAACAACGAACAGATCAGTTGGGAATCGAATTGTTCAAGGCAACCAGAACTGATTATATCAAAACGCTTCAGCAACAAGATGATTATTGGAAGCAAAGGGCGAAGCTTCACTGGCTCCAGGACGGGGATAATAATTCCAAGTATTTTCACCTGTATGCCTCCGCGCGGAAGAAAAACAACTCAATAAAAGAGCTGCGTAATAACGAAGGGCAGATGTGCGATTGGGATTGCGGCCTTGAGAACATCATTCATGATTATTTTCAGCAGATCTTTACCAGCTCCGGAAGCACAAATAACAATATCCTTACCTATATCAGCAAGCACATATCTAATGAACAGAACATGTATCTAAGCAAACCTTTTGAAGCGGATGATGTTAAAGAAGCTTGTTTTGCTATGAGCCCTAATAAAAGTCCAGGCCCCGACGGCCTTAATCCGGCTTTCTTTCAAAGGTTCTGGCCTATTATCGGACATGATGTTAGTTCGTTTTGCCTCCAAGCTCTTCATTGTGGCCATCTTCCACCAAATTGTAATGACACGCTCATAGTACTCATTCCCAAAAAAGCGAATGTGGAGAAAGTCACCGATCTCAGACCAATTGCTCTTTGCAATGTAATATTCAAAATCATCTCCAAAATGCTTGCACAAAGATTCAAAGCTGTACTACCATCAGTAATCTCAGACAACCAGAGTGCTTTCCTAAAAGACCGCCTAATATCAGACAATATTATTGCAGCTTATGAAGTTATCCACCATATGAAGAATAAGAGGCAAGGTAAAAAAGGCGCTGCTGCCCTAAAACTCGATATGAGCAAGGCATATGATCGCGTTGAATGGAAGTTCCTTTGGGATATGCTAGCACGAATGGGTTTCAATGTTATTTGGATTCAGTGGATGAAAATGTGTGTTGAAACGGTTAGCTATAAGATCATAGAAGAAGGTCGGGAAATCGGACCCATTAAACCATCACGGGGCATAAGACAAGGTGACCCACTTAGCCCTTTTCTGTTTCTAGTATGTGCTGAGGGACTCTCTGCACTCTTACGGGCTAAGGAAGCTTCCGGAGCCATTCATGGCTACCAAGTGGCAAGACATGCTCCGCGCATATCTCATATGTTCTTCGCCGATGATAGCTACTTGTTCTTTCAAGCAAACACTGATGAAGCTGAGACTATCCGTCATTGCCTTACTGAATACGAACAAGCATCGGGACAAAGCATTAATTTCGAAAAGTCAGCTCTTTTCTATAGTTCTAATACAGCAACACAAGCCAAAGAATCTTACAACCTATTACTTGGCATCCATGAAGTTCAAGAACTTGGTTTTTACCTTGGCGCCCCAGCTGATGTCGGACGAAATAAGATGCATACCTTTGGTTTTCTCAAAGACCGGATACAAGCTAGATTATCTAACTGGAAGGAGAAATTCTTATCTCGAGCTGGGAAGGAAGTATTGATTAAATCTGTCCTCCAAGCCATTCCGACATACATCATGAGCATCTTTTTGCTTCCGAATCAATTTTGTAATGAGATTGAAAGACTTCTGAACCGATTTTGGTGGCAAAATGATAGTACAACAAGCAACGGGATGCACTGGATGAGCTATGACAAACTTTGTGCCCCTAAAAAACTTGGAGGCCTTGGCTTTCGACATTTGCATGAGTTCAACATAGCACTTCTCATGAAACAAGCATGGTGAATCCTCCAAAATCCGCAGTCACTCACAAGCCGCATGCTAAAAGCCAGGTATTATCCAACCTCGGATTTTCTTAATGCAGGTACGGGACATAACCCATCCTTTGTCTGGCGAAGTATTCTAGCATGTAAAACTTTACTGTTAAAAGGTCTCAGAAGAAAAGTGGGTAACGGTTCTCAAACTCGGATCTGGGGAGATCCCTGGCTGCCTACTGATGAGGAACCAACAATTACTAGCCCAGAATCTCTTGCGTTACCAACTGGAAATGTCAATGATCTATTATCGGAGGATGGTCGTTGGAACCGCAGTCTGCTGCAGAACTATTTCAATGCTAGAGATCAGAAACATATTCTATCAATCCCATGAACAACTTTGATGCTCACGGATTCATGGTACTGGGGATTGGATAAATCAGGTTAATATACAGTTAAATCCGATTATCAGACTCTAACATCAAACAAACATTCTCATAATGAAGGTCAGCACAGAGATTGGAACGTTATTTGGAGGATTGAAGCTACACCAAAGATAAAGAATTTCATATGGAGAATTCTATCAGGTTGCTTACCGGTTATGCAAAACCTTGTGATCAGGCACATCAATCTTTCTCCTCTTTGCCCTGTATGCAAATCCTCAATCGAAGATGAGAACCATGTGTTTATTCACTGTCCAGCAACGCAACTTCTGTGGCTCAAGTTCTTTGGGGATAACAGAATGATCTCAATTGCAAACATCGATCTCTGGCTAACTACGATAATCGATTGTCCCCGAGTCCTTGCAAACCTCAAAAATTACGCACATATTATGGTGGATCTGGAAGGATCGGAACAACTTAGTGTGGAACAACATAAAACTAAACCCAGATGAATTACTGACTCGAGCTTTGCAGGAACAAGCAGATTGGTCTTGGGCTAAGGAGAATCGGATTTTAAACACTAATCCTCAAGCTACTTATATGACAAAATGGAAGAAGCCAACGGAAGGGCATCTGGCCTGCAACATCGATGCCGGGATCTTTCAAGAAGCAGGATATAGCTCTTACGGCTTTATCATTAGAGACCACGAGGGCAGCTGCAGATTTGCGAAGCACGCAACGTTTGATGGCTTATACGAGCCCATTATTGCCGAAACAATGGCAATCAAAGAAGCTCTTTCTTGGATTAAGGCACACAATCTGACCAAAGTGGAGATTCGCTCTGATTGTCTCTCTGCAGTACAGGCCATAAATAAGCAAACTCTATCTTTATCTTACATTGCGGATGTTACTTCTTTGTGTATTAGTTTATTACATGAGCTAGAAAATGTCTCTATCTCATTTGTTAAACGTTCAGCGAATTGTGCGGCTCATAGCTTAGCTAGAGCAGTCAATTCTGAGTCTGTTCGTGAGGAATGGTCCTGTGCTCCTCCCTTTATTTCTACCATTCTTTTGTTTGATTTAATTCAATAAAGTGTTTCTTTCTTAAAAAAAAAAAAAAAAAAGATAGCTAGGGTCCCTCACATTTATTCAATTTTAATTAATACAGAATTTTTTTTGTTGGCACAACAATTCATATATATATATTAAATGCAATAAAAATTATAACAATATGAATGTATCAAACTAAATAAGTTATTTTTATAAATCATATTTTGACCAAAATTAATAGATGAAATAAAAAAACCATGTTTAAATTTTTTTACAATTAACTATCTTCTATTTTTTTTATTTTATTATCACATGATATTTTTAATTTAAAATATCAGAAAACCAGATTTTTAATTAACAGTAATTCATCTTTTTTTAAGGAATGTGTCGATTCATATAAAACTGTTTAAGTTGATAATTATTTGATATTGTTGAAATTTCTTTTGATTAAGACATTTGTAAAAATTAACACTTTTTTGACTTTTCTGTAACGGTCCCAAATTAATAACTATAGGAGCTACATGGGTCGTATAGAGTCCATTAATCTCCCGACTTAGGAGAAAAATTATCGAAGATTATATTTATCCGATAGGTTTTTTTTTTCAACACATAAAATTTTCGTGGTAATTTTATTATTTTCATGGAAAATTCGACAAATATATCCATCCATAATTCTGTTCTTGTTTTTACTAAATTTTTGTCCAATCACCCTTGAAAATATTTTGGCTTTAATAATGGGACAAACAATCACACATGGCAAAGTACTTGTAAAAGTGCTTAAATTGGTTATTAGTAAGCAAAATCTAGAAAAGAAAAGAGTAGTTGATATTTTTGGAAATAAAAATTAAAGTTTGGTAGAAAAGAGTCACCTTCTCTCCAGCTCTCCTCTCCTTTCCTTCTAAAAGGAGAAAGGTCATTTGCTCTTCAATTTTCAACTACAATTGCAGCTTAGTCTTGTCGTGTGGTGCTGGATTTATTACACCCAATATTTTATTCACTTCTTTATTTTTCCAAATAAAATAAAATCAAATGCCAAAAATAACTTATATATCTCAACTATTTCAGGAATTCAAATATGCATATTAAGGAATCATTTTATCCGAAAGTTTAACTAAGGTTTACAAATTATTATTATGATCTGGGACATATTTCCACACACAAATGAAAGTAGTAACGGGGCGTTTAGCATTTGAGATGGATATGGATAAGGATAAATATTGAGATAGGGATAAGATAAATGATTGAGATATGGATAAAAATAAGATGCTGGAATTAATTATCTCATGTTTGTTATGTGAGATAGAGATAGGGATAAAATAATGCATTTTACTATATTACCCTTATCCAATTTTAAATACATTAAATTGAACTATCTTACAGGGATAACTTAGTCTTTTCCATCTAACTCTTCTTATCCCAGATCTAATACCACCCCCCTCCAGGTATAACTTTGATGGGATAAAATCCTTATCCCTCTCATTATCTCACCCTCTATCTCATAAACAAACAAAGGATAATTCATTTTAATTTTTTTTATCCCTATCTCCATGCCTTTATCCCCTCAAACAAGCGGCCCGTAAAAGAAAAAAATAGCTTATCAGTAAGAAAAAGAGGTTGTATTGCATGAGAAGCCACTACTTTGAAAATTGTGGGGTAACTTTTCCAGGCTAACAAGCCATTACTCCAATAATGCACGTCAATGCTTCTTCAATTTGAAGCGTGTAAAACGTATATTATTAATAAATAGAGTTATTAGGACCGGTTCTCGGTGTAGGTTAGGAGTGCGGCGGTCTAGGGTTTAGACTATAAGGCTCAAAAAATTTTGTTAGATCTATAAATATATGGAGTAATTTTTTATATACATATATTAATACTATTTATGTTTTAAATGGTCCAAAAATTTATATTAAAATGGTACAATTGGTTTTTTTGAATATAGGTTAATTTAAAAAAATTGTGAAACATTTTTTTGATTTTGGATAAATAAAAGTATATTTGCAAACATAAATTATTAATTTATTAGAATATATTTTAAATTTTTACTACAATTTTTTTTTATTAAAGGAACCTTTATGTGTTATTTTGCCAAAGGCCAATAAATTGTTAGGACCAACCTTGAGAGTTACCATAAGAATCTTTAAATAGTTAATTATATCCTAAAGAATATTCTCTAGCATATTCCTACAAAGCATCTTGAAACATGGATCGATACCCTTCCTACGATCTAGATAATTCATAAGGATCGTCAGCTAACATATCAATTTCCACTGTTCGGTCTATAATCAGTATAATGAAGGAAAGAGCGCCATTAGATTTTGTGAGGCAGTTTTACACAAAGGACATCTGCCATATGGCAGGGTACACCGTTTGATGTCATAGTGATTTAAGAGCCTCATGACGAATCTGATGACGACACATGTCTGACGGTCACTAGAACATTCATTTCCCAAGATTGCAACAACTACCTTGATTCTACTATATATATAGGACAAGTGCGGCACCCTAAAATGATATGTAACACAGTCACCAATATTCTTATTATCTTCAACCCTCTTAAACCTTTTACTAACTTAAGCATCAGAGTTGGTTCGACGGATTCTAACCCATCTCTCACATGTTGTTTCTGTTTTTCAAGTCACCAAAGAGATTACTAGAAGACAACACATATTGATTGACATCACTTAATATGATATTATATCATTTAAGAATTATTAAACCGAAAAACTCGAGTACATAAATAAAGTCTAAAAATAAGTATAAATGACATGAAAATAAGCTTAAGAGACACGTGAATCAATGGGAAGATGCTCTAAAGCATCAGGCTCTCAATCCCTATAATTATGGGTTGACAGTTAACTCATGCAAAATCTCGTTGGCCCGCCAAGGAATACTCTCTACCGTTGGCCCTACACGTCTCCAAGGTCACTATTAGGACGTACACACTAACAAGTAACATAATTATGCTGTCACCTTACAAATAGAAAAGGTGAATGCACACTAAAAGGTATATCATCACAAAATCCTAGATTTGTACTATTCATCACATTCTTCCTTTACAACTTTACTAGTTTAAGCATCAAAGTGAGGTCACCGACCGCTCCTTTGACTCATTTTTCTATCTTACCTCAGGATATTATATATCATCCCAAATCACACCAAGGAGATCATCATTAGATTTTTCTACATCAAATTGGTCCAGTGGACATGGACTTACGTTGCATTTATGGCTCACCTAAAAGATTCTACAATCTCAGTCACTTCAAAGCCCCAACTAATAACTTACCCCCCAAATACAAAATCCTCTTAAAAACAGCCTTGGATGCTAGCGGGAGTTCAGTTCCTAGAAATCATTCCAGATCTAGACAAACACATGGACAAATGCTTGGGTACACTAGATCAAGAAAGAAAAAGTTGATGGAAGGGATCACAAAGCAACTCATCTATAATTATAATGTAAACATCATTTAGGATGATCTGAATGAGATTAGAGGAGAACATGCTCCAGACATGGCGCACATCCGTGCCAACTAAAAAAGGCAGAAGAATCTATCAAATAATCAAGCAACAAGGATTCCACAGCATGTTCCACCGATCATATTGTCTATAGTTGCCCTCGATACAAAGGTACCTCATCTACCTCGAAGCACGTGAGCTCGAGAGGAATGCCTAAATAAAAGAAGTGTAGTCCATGCAAATTCAAGTGTCATCTCCCTACATAAACCTCGTGACCCTCTTGCAAGAGAAATTAGGAAGAGTCACAATAAGAGATACATTTCTCTTCTCTTAAATGTTTGATGTGGATAAACACAATAACTACGTATGACAGTCAATTACAAACAACATACAAACAAATACCAACTATGCATGTAATTAACCACTTACCTCTATTCAGAATGGAAAACTTACAAGTTATCGGTCTCTAACCTATTACTTGTTTGATCACCATATCAATATAAGAAAAGTTCATAGCCCTACTGCTTCATAGGGACATGACGACTCCAAAATAAAAGTAGATTTTGTTTCCTATTGAATCCTTAGGTTTTTATCCATAGAGTCCTTGTATATATGATATATGTAAATAATTAAGTAACGACAATATATAATAATTACTTATTATATTTATTACAAATTTTATTTTATTAAATATCACTATAAATTAATCACATTAATTATTATATTTATTTCTCGTAACTCTTTTAATTAAAATTCTAATTTAGTCTATCGAATTATAATTCTAATTAATTATATTTATTTCTAATTGATTGTATGCTCTAATTTTTTGGAATGTTACAATAATGATGAAAACTTTATAAACCGACGTACTCCTTTCATTGGCCTATGTGTCAAAGTGGTTACAAATTTCTCGAATATATACTTATTGGTCCATATGTCCGGTATTATATATTGACTCTTAGCATGATGTTGCGTTTGGGGTTTAACTTTACATGTTCAATTAATTATAGGTCTTTTCATAAATTAATTATGGTTTTTAATTAGCTGTACGTACTTATCAACATTTTTTGATAATTGACAAATAAATGAAGGTTAATGAATATATACACTTCAATAATCAAATGAAATCTGGAGGACCTAAGTTTGTGGGATCCTAAGTATGTGGTGTAAACATCAACTTGTCCCAACTAAACAGGTAAACAAGTAATCAGAGAATTCAATAATAGCTTTTTAGACTTATTACTAGTCAATTCTTCGATATAGGTCTATTTTTCGAATTTAAGCATCAATTAATAGATATAAGCCCATTTTTTGAATTTAAGCATCAATCAATATCCCGAAGTAACTGTTTTTTTTATTAAATAAGAATATTGAGAGTAAAACATGAAAGCAGTAAGGTATAAAACTCCATATAAATATAAGCTATGACTAATACATGATCCACTAAAGTAATATAACGACCGCAAAAAGCATAAAACTCATTAAAGGTACGACTAACATAAACAAAAAAAACAGATAAATCATATATTTCTCGTAGCTCCAAATTCGCAGAAAAGCAATTGCAGTCCAATCTTCAACATTAGGACCATCCTGAACCTTCGGGATATGAGTCATTTCTTTTGCAATCTCGTAAATCTAGTGATCTATGGATAAAATCTACATTTTCTGCTCTTGCTAAATAAGAAAAGATTACAAATGAAAAGATTAAGAATAATAGATGCATATGAAATCCAACTAGGCGAAACTTAAGAAAACAAAGAAACTAGGAAAAAAGAATCCTTCTTCCTCCTCAAAGGTTTAGGAGCAAATGGATCTACATAACGTCACCAATCTCTGTTATGGATCTTAAAATTTTGAGAAAAAAGATGAGCAACTCCGGATCTCTGATATGCAGAAATGAAGAAAAAAAAGATGATTGACGGATAAGAGGATGTGGCCGGAAGAAAGTGGATGGGAACTAGAGAAGAAACAACAAAGAAGGTTGAGGAATGAGAATTGTATATGACGTGGGAAACTCACTAGAACATGGTTGATGGTGGAGGGTTGAGGAATTATGTAATAAGATAGAAAAAGAGATTAAATGAGGGGTTAAAATCCAGTGATCATACTCTAATGATCAAATTAATAGAATTTTTTAGGATGAAGATGAAAATAGTGAAATTTTGTTGATTAAGAGATGAGATATATTGGTTGCACATCATCATTTTCTATTAATCGGGTTCTAGCGGTATTTTTGGAAAATACAGAATTTTTTGCCCTAGCTAACGTTGTATACATATGTAAGGAGGTTCGTGAGAGTACATCGACTGTTGAGACCACTCTGATTTAGCGTGTGCCAACCGCAAGCTGCACAAATAAGAATGACAACTTTGAGAGAGCAACGTGCCTATTTCATTGGTTCCTGTGTCAAGACCGTTAATTTTCCATCATTTTTCCTAGTTGAGACGTGCGATTGGGTCATGGCGTGTTTAGTTATTTTCCCATTATCATATATCCCCTCCTATTCGGTCCACTAAAGTTCTGTAGGGCTTCAATTGTGCTTCCTTCCATTTATGGTTCGGGGAATCAAAGATCTAGTATCATGCCTTGTTGTATTATTTAGATCGAAAGGTCTGACCCTGTGTCATATCAAATGTCTTGATTGTTTTGGAAAGGTAATTATGGTCACTCCATTCCCTTTAGTACTTGAAGTTGACTGACTCGAAATGTGTGTCACGAATAGAGAGAGAAGCGTGGGGAAGTGAAGATGTTTGGGTAAACACGTACTTCCCTGAAAGGTGTTTTCAAATTACCAAAGGCTCTCGTGAATGGACACCATGTGTCCATAGGTTTGCCACTATTTGAGATGAGATTTTAATCTTTGGTTTTAATAGACCGATTATTAAAATTAGGGATCATCTTTTCATAATAAAGATTAATTGAGTATTTTGAGTATTTTATACTCAAAATGAGTTTATCGAAATTTATTATGAGATTTCAGAGATATTTCTAATAATCAATTGATTATTGAAATTAGGGATCAACTTTTTCTAATAAAGATTAAATGAGCATTTTGAGCATTTTATACTCAAATGAGTTGATTGACATTTATTATGACATTTCGAAGATATTTCTAATGATCGGTTAATTATTTATTAGAATTAATGGCATTTCTCGACATTCCCCGTAGCACTCCACACTCTGTATATTCCATATCTATCATACTTAAGTCCATATATGAGTTCTGTAATGTCGAGTCTAGCGTCCCAATATCATATGAAGACGGGCTCAAAAGCCTACAACCCTAACTATTATTATTTTGCAGGATTAATAGACATGTACATATTTAATATTGTTCTCATGTTGTATATCCCAGTTTTTCATTTTGTATCCCCCACTTCTCCATTTGTTGTAAATATGTAATTAATTAATTATTTACCGCTTTCCTTTATATTAGCATATACATTAATTAATCAATTGTAGTATCATATGAAATAAATCAAGTGTAAAACTTCAAAATAATTTAATATAAGAGATGACTAAGTGAGTGTCCCGAACCTATCTCTGAAGGGTATAGTAATCAAGTGCTCTATCCACTATATCAATTTGCTCGATCTAGTGGATCGGGTGGCGACTCTGTATAATTCATCCATATGATGTTTAAGTTCATCACAGGTAAGCTTTTATTTCTGAACATTAGAATAGTTGTTTCTCGGGTTCCACCGGATAGGGAAGTTTATTTCATCATCACGGACAAAGAAGAATATATAGTGGTCATCCTTCCAATGGGGTATTGGGATAAGAAAATGGTAGTTATCCTTCTTGTAGAGAGAAATGTGGTCTTCTAAAGCCTTCCTCACTGGTGGATCGTGTAGTCGAATATCCTTTTATTAAAAGAGATATTCATGTTGAAGCAAACCAAATAGAGGCAAGTAAGCTCACACTATGCATCAAGATGTATTTAGAGTGGGTATATGTTGAAATGATAAAGAATGGAGGAAATGCCATTTGATAGAGTAGTTGAATCCAACGTAAACATATTCATTATAGAGGGAGAAATGTCCCTCAAGAGGCCTATTTATCCTCATTCAGGATGTAAGGTTCTAATAGTGTTCTTTGACAGCCAAGAAAAAACAAAATCATCATGCACCAGGTCGATTTGTGATGCTGATGAAACCACGTCTTTGATATTTGGATATTTTTCCCTAATACCACTAGTGAGTCTAGGATGCTAAGAGGTGGTGGGAAGACTTTGAAATACTTGTGATGTCCCTAAATCATTTTGCCTTAAGTTCCTATGAATGTAAACGAGAACTCCATCATCTGTTAGAATTAGCCTAACCCGCTCCACCATTTCTTTGATTTATTTAGAAGCAAAAGATGCCCCACTATTAGAGTCCTCTTTCATAGGGTCGGTTGTCGGCACTCGATGGAAGGAACCCATAGTGGAAATATTATCAGAATGTTAAAGAAAATGAACTTAGTGAAAATGGACTTCCTATGGGAACTCTCGATGTAAACCAACGATGATGGATTTCTATTTTCAATAGTTTCCCCTTTATATAGAGGTTCCAGCAGTAGTCTTCATCTATAATTTTGCAAAAGATTGTGTTGCCACTTGTGGTTGGGGATCATGTTCTCTCAAAACGACAAATGCTCCAACCTTAAAAGGCTAGGTTTATCTTATAGGGGGGTTTTATAACATGCGTAAATATTTTGGAGATCTAGTCTCAAATCATACCGTATCTTCCTACCTTTTCACTGGATATTTGATGCGAGTTTCCACAAGATTCTTACTTCCTAAATAAGGATATCGCATTATATCCTATGTAGGAGTCCTTTTAGCGTGCGTACATAGCGCCACATGGTATGAAATCTCAATTATCTTGGAGTCCTTTTCTTATAAAGTTCTAAAGTCACTTTTCTCCAAATTAGACTAGGAGTATCCGCTCCTATATAAGGGGAAAGAACTCCCCCAGCAAAGGTACAACGTAATCTAGCATACCAACACTATGTTAAATTCTCCTTTCATCTCCTTTAGATTAAAACTAACTTGAGCATTGGACCATCGAGACTCGGTGAAGCTCTATTTTGCAGGTTTAGTAGAGTGACATCGTTGATCCAAATAGACAGAGAAATTCTACATCCTCGGCCTTATACCCTGATTCTTTCTAAGCAGATCTCTAGATCTCCAGTGGTGGAATTTTCCCACTACGTTATCAGTTATCAATTACGTAAAAAGCTACATGAAGGTTAGTTGAAAACAAGACAATGGGTAGTGAATGTAACAAATGATTGCTTAAGCCATATATACAACTTTGATTTGGTTAGTTGTTTGATGTTGTAGTTAGTTCTTTACTATTGCGGTTATCTATTTGTTGTTGTTGTTGGTTGTTTGTTATTAGTTGATTAATTATTAGTTTTTGATAAAATTGTGATGAACTATTGCTCTTAGTATGTAAAATGTCCAATATGAATATATTTTAAATTAATCAACAAAAAATTATAAATTATAAATTTTATATATACATACATATATATATATATATTAAAAAAATAACCTAAACAACTAAATAATAATTAAAAATAATAATTTATTGAATGAAGCAAACTTTATTATAGAGATGGAAATAAAATTAAAAGAGAAACATGTTTTGTAAAAATAAGAAAAGCATTTTTGTCAAAGTTAAATATAGGGGAAAGTGGTTTGATTGACTTGTAAATACAGTCTTATGGTTTAAAAGTTTATAAACATGAGGTTTGTGAAGTTTGATGTTAAAAGATATGTAAGTCATTTTGTTGGTCAAACAATACTTGTGGTTTAGTTAATTTGTAAAGTCATACCTTATATATGAGATAATTTACAAAGTTAGTCTTTTTAATTGCTCCAAATTGCTTTCTTTTGAGGTAAATAGTCAGATAACAATTATTGATGGAATGTCTAAGTTTACAAACTGCACAAAGCACATGTCTTCCTTAAATACTATTGGAAATATATTCGGGTTTCAGCCAAATATGTAAGTCCATCCGTTAATGGACTAGGCCGGATCTTAATATATGGAGATAGATTAATGTTTCACTTTAATCCCTGCGTATATATATGGCGTTTGTTTACCTACTTTTCATCTCTTGTTTGCCTTTTCAGTTTAAAAGGCAGAGTTTTAGGTGTTTGGTTAGACACCTCCTGTATGCCTTTTGCAACTGAAAAGTAGCTGTTTACAAAAGCAGAGAATCTCTGCTTTTTGGAAAAGCAACATTTTCCAAAAGGGAAACATCAAACAGGAACAGCAACAAGCAAACAGGAACAACAAACAGGAAGTAGCCAGACAGACCCATAGTTAGAGTTTTATGTAAACTCTAACTTAATCTCATTAAATTAACTTGAAACCCAGACGGACCCAAGTGGTGAAAATGTTGTTTAAAATACTCTGTCTGTTCATAATGTTCTTAGTTTCCTACTCCGATGATAACGAGTCTACACACGGTTTGAGTTCGCTTACGTAATTTGTTGTATCCTGGGAGACGATCGTCAATAGCAACGACATCTGTTTTAAGGAAACTACTAATACAAGCCTCAGATTTATCCAACTCTTTCCTTTTAATTTCAAGTTTTATTATTCGTATATTTTTCTGTGTTCGATTTGTTTTTTGGTTAATAACATCTAACATTCTTAAAACAGACCTTATTGTTTTTTTTAGAATCTAACATTTTTAAAACAGTCGTAATTGCTTCTCTAACATTCTTAAGACAAACGTAGTTGTTTGTCTAACATTCTTAAGACATATGTAACTGTCGTGCAACATTCTTAAGACGTCTTCTATTGTTTTCTTAAGAATCTAACGTTCTTAAGACATATATAGTTGTTTGTCTAACATGATGTCGCCGCCCTCTCTTTCAGTGTTTTTCGCTCTTAATTCATGATCAATCGTTTCATCTCCCATTGATCGGCGTAGTTAATACGTGATCGTTAATACAAACGTCGTTGTAATCCTTTCTTCCACTACTCATCACATCGACAAATATCGGGGCTAGAAAAAATAACCCCATAACCCAAGTATGTTCCATGTGTGATATTATTTTTCTTCAAACACCTTATTGGTTATAACAATTTTTATTTATTGGTACATGTTACGACTAAATTGATTCTCATTAAATGAAAGTGAGACAGCTCTTTCATTGGTATTTCAAAAATGAAAGTTATATTTTATTGATAATAAAGACAAAATAGTAGGGGTGCACACAAAAATCCGCAAAACCGAAAAACCGAAAAAACAAACCGAAACCAAACCGAAAATAAGGTTAACCGAAACCGATGGACTAGTGTACGGTTTTTAATTTTAAAAATAGTGGTTAATGGTTACGGTTACGGTTTTCATATTCTAAAAACCGCGGTTAACCGAAACCGACCGAAATCAATTAAATATATAAAAATATATTTATTTAAATTCATATTTATACATATAATTATACATTATCCCACTTAAAATAAATATAGGGATCAAAAGCAAACATTTAATAAAAAACACTAATTATTTCCGGTGATTAAGACTCACTGATGGAATATTTCATCCCAAATGTCATCGTACTATCAAATTTTTCACAAAGTAGATAATTAATGGAATATACACACACACACACACACATATATATATATATATATATATATATATATATATATATATATATATATATATAGGGGAGGGATCAAGTGAGAACCCTCCCTTAGGTGAGAACCACTCAAAACTACGTAGTTTTGAGTGTAAAAATTAATTAAAAAAAAGCTAATGTCGCTGCTAGGATTTGAACCCTGACCTCATCACTTACACTCCATACTGCTTACCACTGAGCTATTTGTTTCTTTTGTGTATTTTGCCGCGCGCTGATTAATATATCAATGTCCTTGTAGCTTCTATTGTTTAATATTTGATGCATGCACTTATTAATATTGATTAAATTCACATAATAATTATTAATAGAAAAAAACAAATGTGCATAATAATTAATTATTAATAGAAAAAAAACCAAGAACATGCTCTAATTTCTTATTTATTTAATTCCTCTATATTTTTGTAATTTATGTTTTAAATTGTTAAGGACGATGTTCTAAATATTGTTACATATGTTCTAAACTTTATAATTTGTGTTCTAAAAATTAAGATAATGTTTTAAAAAAATAGTAAATATATGGGCCATTTTTTTTTGTTCAAAAAAAAAAACTCACATTCTAAATAACATAACGTATGTTCTAAAAAACATAACTGTTGTAGCCTGAACTAAACAATAAATTTGTAAGATGGGAGATCAATCGTTGAACCTCTGAAGGAAGGCAGTCCTTCCAATCAGGATGATGATAGCCGACGTTCCTTGAGGGTCGAGCCTCCTGGATGAAGGTTGAACGTCCCTGGATGAAGGTTGAACGTTTTCTGGATGAAGGTTGAACGTCTTCTGGATTAAGGTTGAACGTCTTCTAGATGAAGGTTGATCTTCCTTGAGGATTAAACCTGTTACAGTGTGGGAAGCGGTCTTTCCACAAACGCTCCGATGCTTAAGTCAGATACCGTCTAAATATAGTATTATTTCCTCTCTCTAAAAACCAACCCTTTCTCCTTCGAACTTAAACCTATTTATAGGAATAAAGGAGGAAGTTACTCGTGAGCTATCGGTAAGATACCGTACTGAACGTGGGTACGGTTATTTAGATAGATAATGGGTTACGTGTGTTATGGTCATATCAATAACATATGTTCTAAAGTTTATAGTTTGTGTTCCAAAAATTAAGTATAATTTTCTAAAAAAAGCAGTAGATATCTGGATCGTTTTTTCACTTGTTCTATAATATAATTTATAACTCATGTTCGAAAAAACATAACACGTGTTCTAAAAAACATAACGTATGTTTTAAAAAATATGTCGTACGTTCTAACTTCATAGTTCGTGTTTTAAAAGTTAAAATATATGTTATAACGTATGTTTTAAAAAAATATATAGTTTGTGTTCTAAAAATTAAGTATAATGTTCTAAAAAATCAGTAGATATCTGGATCGTTTTTTCATTTGTTCTATAATATAATTTATAACTCATGTTCGAAAAAACATAACACATGTTCTAAAAAACATAACGTATGTTCTAAAAAATATGTCGTACGTTCTAAGCTTCATAGTTCGTGTTTTAAAAGTTAAAATATATGTTCTAACGTATGTTTTAAAAAATATATTTTCTTATATAACATAAATTACAAAAATATAAAGGAATTAAATAAATAAGAAATTGGAGCATGTTTTTGGATTTTTTTCTATTAATAATTTATTATTATGGACATTTTCTTTCTATTAATAATTCATTATTATGCAAATTTTTTTTTATTAATAATTTATTATTATGCAAATTTAATCAATATTAATAAGTGCATGCATCAAATATTAAACAATAGAAGCTACAAGGGCATTGATATATTAAGCAGTGCACAACATAATACACAAGAAAAGCAAATGGCTCAGTGGTAAGGAGTGTAGAGTGTAAGTGAGGAGGCCAGGGTTTGAACCCCAGTAGGTGAGAACCACCTAAAACTACGTAGTTTTGAGTGTAAAAATTAATTAAAAAATACTAATGTTGCTGCTGAGATTTGAACCCTAGCCTCCTCACTTGCACTTCACACTCCTTACCACTGAACCATTTGCTTTTCTTGTATATTATGTTGCGCACTTCTTAATATACCAATGCCCTTGTAGCTTCTATTGTTTAATATTTGATGCATGCACTTATTAATATTGATTAAATTTGCATAATAATAAATTATTAATAGAAAAAAAAAGAAATTTGCATAATAATGAATTATTAATAGAAAGAAAATGTCCATAATAATGAATTATTAATAAAAAAAAATCCAAAAACATGCTCCAATTTCTTATTTATTTAATTCCTTTATATTTTTGTAATTTATGTTATATAAGAAAATATATTTTTTAAAACATACGTTAGAACATATATTTTAACTTTTAAAACACGAACTATGAAGTTTAGAACGTACGACATATTTTTTAGAACATACGTTATGTTTTTTAGAACATGTGTTATGTTTTTTCGAACATGAGTTATAAATAATAATAACTCATGTTATGTTGCGCACTGCTTAATATACCAATGCCCTTGTAGCTTCTATTGTTTAATATTTGATGCATGCACTTATTAATATTGATTAAATTTGCATAATAATAAATTATTAATAGAAAAAAAAAAATTTGCATAATAAAAAAAAAGAAATTTGAGTGTAAAAATAAATTATTAATAGAAAAAAAAGAAATTTGCATAATAATGAATTATTAATAGAAAGAAAATGTTCATAATAATGAATTATTAATAGAAAAAAATCCAAAAACATGCTCCAATTTCTTATTTATTTAATTCCTTTATATTTTTGTAATTTATGTTATATAAGAAAATATATTTTTTAAAACATACGTTAGAACATATATTTTAACTTTTAAAACACGAACTATGAAGTTTAGAACGTACGACATATTTTTTAGAACATACGTTATGTTTTTTAGAACATGTGTTATGTTTTTTCGAACATGAGTTATAAATTATATTATAGAACAAATGAAAAAACGATCCAGATATCTACTGATTTTTTAAAACATTATACTTAATTTTTAGAACACAAACTTTATATTTTTTAAAACATACGTTATAACATATATTTTAACTTTTAAAACACGAACTATGAAGTTAGAACGTACGACATATTTTTTAGAACATACTTTATGTTTTTTAGAACACGTGTTATGTTTTTTCGAACATGAGTTATAAATTATATTATAGAACAAGTGAAAAAACGATCCAGATATCTACTGCTTTTTTTAGAAAATTATACTTAATTTTTGGAACACAAACTATAAACTTTAGAACATATGTTATGTTTTTTTAGAACATACGTTATGTTATTTAGAATGTGAGTTTTTTTTTTTTGAACAAAAAAAATGGCCCATATATTTACTATTTTTTTAAAACATTATCTTAATTTTTAGAACACAAATTATAAAGTTTAGAACATATGTAACAATATTTAGAACATCGTCCTTAACAATTTAAAACATAAATTACAAAAATATAGAGGAATTAAATAAATAAGAAATTAGAGCATGTTCTTGGTTTTTTTTCTATTAATAATTAATTATTATGCACATTTGTTTTTTTTTCTATTAATAATTATTATGTGAATTTAATCAATATTAATAAGTGCATGCATCAAATATTAAACAATAGAAGCTACAAGGGCATTGGTATATTAATCAGCGCGCGGCAGAATATATAAGAGAAACAAATGGCTCAATGGTAAGTAGTGTGAAGTGTAAGTGAGGAGGCCAAAATTCGAACCCCAATAGCAACATTAGCTTTTTTTAATTAATTTTTACACTCAAAACTACGTAGTTTTGAGTGGTTCTCACCTAAGGGAGGGTTCTCACCTAAGGGATGGTTCTCACTAGAGGGCTTAGTTGGTAAAACACGGAGGATAAGAATTTTGGTCCAAAAAAACATAGTAGTTTAATGCCTTAAAGAGTTGGTATAAAAGGAAAAATGCTATTTCATCGTCACCTTCTGATGATCGTGTAAAATAAATTTTGAAGTGTTCCGTGAGGGAGGACGTCTTTGCAACTCTCTCTTATGGTAGCACTGCTCCAAGATGCCAATATCAGATTTGGGTAAATCTATTGAGTATATTTCCGTTGCTGATGCTACCCCTGCTGCTTAACCTTAGGAGCATAAAAAATCCAAATGGAAAAAAAAAAAAGATAGCAAAAGCTACCCAACCTACTAGACAGTGTCTAATCCATAGTCCAACGTACATAATGCACGCACATCTCCTTCTTCATCGTTAATCTCTTCAACTCGTAAATGATCCGTCGTTCCACTCACAATAAAATTTATAAGTTTTTTATTGTTATTTTTTTATTTACTAATGGTTAGAAACCGAAATAAAAGGTTAACCGACCGAAATAATTTGTTAACCGATTAGTGGTTAACCGAATTTATTGGACTAATGTATGGTTAGTGTTTTCAAAAAACCGATAAAATGGTTAACCGACCGAATTAACCTTAATGGACTGGTTAACCGACCACGTGCACCCTACAAAATAGGCATCTTTGAGAAAATAGAAATTTATTCTTATTTTGTTATTATTTTACTGAAATCCCCCATAAATATTTATGTACATGGAAAAATAGGTTTTGCCGACCCTATTCAAATTTAATTTCATAGAGTGAAAAAGACATTTACTAATTATCACAATAGACACAGCCTATTTGCATTCTAAGTTTTTATTTCTCTGTTTTTCTTCTTCGGCCCCATATCTTTTTTTTTGAATTAAATACTATCTTATTAATTTCAAATTCCCTTTTCATGTAAAAGCAGCTCAACTTCTTTTTCATTATTTATTTTGTTGTATATCTTATTTTATTTGAGAGGATAAATGTAAAAATCAATTTATTTAATTATTTTCTTCCAAATTATTATTGAAATTAAATTAATAAAATAATGATTGTAGGTATAATTATTAGGATTAATTATAAAAAAATACCCTATGGTTTGACCGATTTGCGATGTGGTACCTGTGGTATTTTTTTGTAAACACCATTTTATGGTTACAAAATTTTACATGTTTTTTTTACTTTGCCAAATTTGACCAATAACGACCTCAAAATGGAAATTTTCAAGAATTAAACTTGTTTGGTATCATATTTACTATGGAACCATATTCTTAATTTTTTAAAATCATCATTTTTGGAGTTTTCTCTCTCTAAACATTATCTTTCTCTCTCATAAAAAACAACACATAGATGACCTCAAACCTAAAAAGTTGAAAAATTAAAGTTGTTTGAAATGTCATTTAACTCTTGAAAATTTTCATTTCGAAGTCGTTATCGATCAAATTTTGACAAAGTGAACTCAAATGCAAAATTTTGTAAACCAGAATCGCGTTTGTAAAAAAATACTACAGGTACCACATCGCAAATCGATCAAACCACATGGTACTTTTTCGTAATTAACCCTAATTATTACAACAAGCTTGAACCAAGGAAATTAAGCCAGGTATATAGTATATGCTATATATCAAGATATTCACGTGGCTTAATTCAGTTTATACATGTACACAAAAATAAATACGTCCGACAATTTTTTAGTTGGGAAAGAATTCATTAAATCATCCACTGATTTATTTACCAATTTCCTGTTATATACTCCACAGTGCTGACTGACAATAATAAAATATTAATTAATTAATTATTTATTTATTTGTTTCTTTAGCAAATTAAATGAAGTGTTGAAACTACCTACAGTAAAACCTCTATAAATTAATAACGCTGGGATCATATAATTTTATTAATTTATAGAGTTATTAATTAATCGATAAATTAATAATTATTAATTTATAGAGTGATTTTAAATTTTTTAAGAATAAATTTTCAATTACTAATTTAAATAAAGTTTTTGTCTAAAATCAATGAACAAATAAAATTAAATGTGCATTATATAAGTTAATTGAACTTTGAAGTCCATTGTATTTATGTTAAAAATATTCAATGTATCATAGTTAACGAATTACTATATAAATTTATATGGAGTGTCGTTTCAAATCATACAAAAAATGAGGATGAAGCTGAAGATAATTCGGTACTTTTGAAACAAGTCAAAGGAAATGAAACAATTATAGCATCATCCACCCTTTATAATTTTTTTTTTTTACAATTTGACAAGGATACATCAGAACTTTTGAATGCAATGAGAATAGTTAGAGATGAAATTCAACTAGATTTAAATTTCAAGAAAAACCAGAATACTATAGATTCATATTTTGCTAAATTATCATAAGTATGTATATCTATATATATTTCGCATATGTATTTGAGAAATTATTAATTTATAGAGGTTATAATACAATGTATTTATAAGGGGTTGTTCCGAAAAATTATTATCTTATTAATTTATTAAAATTGATCATTTTTTGAACTGGCCCAAGTCGGGACCAGAAGAAATTATTATTTTAAAGAGTTTATTAATTTATCGAGTATTAATTTACAGAGGTTTTACTGTATATGATTTGTTTTTCTCATGTGCATGTTGTTTGTCTTTTTTTTTTCATTTTCGCCTAATACATCACCAGCTCCTTGAACTTGTCCACAATAATAGATTGACTTTTTGTATTTTATAAGTGGCTCACCAGCTCCCTGAACTTGTTTATTTCGTATCACTAGCTCCCTAAACTTGTCCATAAAAATTGATTAGCTCCATGAACTTTACAAATGTCTCACCAGCTCCCTAACTTGCTTATTATGTAACAACTAAGTACAAAAACCATAATATTAACTCGGATTAAGGTGCAAAAATATCCCTAACGTTTTGGGTCAGGAGTAATTTTACCTCTAACGTCTAAAATGGTACAATTTTACCCTTAACGTTAGTAGCCAATAGCAAATTTATAAATTTTTTGAATTTTTTTATCCAATTCGTACAAAAGACAATGTATTTTTTTATTTTTTCACATCCCAACATATGTTTGTTATTTGTTACTGATAAAATGACACATGTGTGAAGTGTAAATGACAAGATTCATGACCGAGAAGACAGTTTGATGAATTATTTCTCAAATTAACCCAATTTATCAATGTTAGGGGTAAAATTACTCTTGGTTTCCAACGTTAGGAGTAAAATTGCACCATTTTAGACGTTAGGGGTAAAATTACTTCTGACCCAAAATGTTAGAGGTATTTTTGCACCTTAACCCGAGTTAGTACTATGGTTTTTGTATTTAGTTATTAGGAAGCTGGTGAGACACTTACAAAGTTTAGGGAGCTAATCAATTTTTATGAGCAAGTTTAGGAAGCTGGTGACACGAAATAAGCAAGTTCGGAAAACTAGTGAGACACTTATAAAATTTAAAGAGTCAACCTACTATTGTGGACAAGTTCAGAGAGCTGTGATGTATTAGGTCTTTTATTTTCCTGTTGGATGCAGCTATATGAGAATTAAATAAAATAATTAATAGAATATGGATCTGTCGGATTAATTAATTAAATATTATATATATGTGGATGAGTATGATAATTTATGCAGTTGTTGGTTCAACAACCTACCACTCTGATATCTGATAGTTCAATTATTTGCTAAATCTTGTCGATATAAAAAAATTAGGATTTTTTTTTTAAAAATTAATTATTATAAATAGAATTACACTATTTCTCAATGTAAAAAGATCTTATACTTTACAAATTAAAGTTCAAAATCGTATCTGAAGTTTGCAAGTTATCAATCCAGTTTAGAAGTTGGTAAAAATTAACAAATTATCTCAAAAACAATCTATATCTAAGAGTTTGATAAATTTGAATTAATTATCAATTTATCGATTTCAGAACTAAATTGATATCTAAATTGATTTGACATTTCCACCAACTTTAGCATCCATTTTTACACTTATATGCATTACACTATTGTGTTTTTTTTTTCAATATAGAATTTTTCTCTTATATTAAACCTTTTTTTTTCTAATTATACATGAATCTTTAAAATAACCTTAATTTTATTCTAAATTAAGGGTAGAAACAGATGGCATAAACAAGATGGCATAAACAACGTCTACTCCATTATGGGACTAGTAATAAAACGACACGTCAAATAATATTTTGTTGAACATGTAATATTTATTTATAAAAAAATCCCCTTAATAATCTAACCCTAATTTTATCCTTCAAAAGTCTAATAGATCTCAAAATACTCTTCTTCTTCTTTATGTGAGAACGAAAAAAGAACAATAAGATTCTAGTCTCCATATATATTTATAGCTTCGATTCTATGAACCAACACTCGGATGACCAGTAACTGTTGACAAGCGACCCTACTCGATGTCTAAGTCAATAATAGAATGGAGTGCTTTTGCGATCAGAGAGTAATTACTAAGAATGTGAGTATGTAACTTGATTGTGGGATACTCAAACATATTTATAGGGATTTACCGTCATAGGAACCCTCAAATGATAGTTTAGGTAGGTGGCTTCCTACTCGTTTTGCATTTCCTTAATTATGGGCGAATTTAGAGGAATATAGTCCGAGTTGGATACAAAGACCTCCCTATTAACCCATGTGTCATGGTAAAAGGCGGTATCCTTATTAGCTGAATCTAACAGCTTCATGTGCTCCGTTTATACTTGATAGCATGAGACGGTGACACATGTACTGATGTTTATTTGGCATTACAACGACATCATGGATACTTGGTTTTGGGAAAACCTCAATCTGAAATGGAGATTTCCTTAACCTTTCTAGATTGGACGATGTCTTTGCCAATTGGTCCGCTTTATAGTTTTCTTATCTATGGATGTATTTGATCTCACTTTTCCTTTCCCTCTTGATGTGTCGAAGCTATGACTTGTCTAGTCACGAATAGGTATTGTTTCATTGTTGCATCTTTAGCTTCGTAGAAGGTTGATATCTGGATTACTACTAGATTAGAGGCGCTCATGAAGTTTGCTCTATCCGGTTTTATAACGTTCAAGATTCAGAGCCTTCCGAGCATGACTTTATATTCTGCAGCATTATTGGAGGTAGGGAATGCTACAATGGTTGCATATTAGAATTCTACTATATTTGGTCCTTTCACATAGACTCATATCCATGCTCCTTTGTTGGAGATGTCGTCTACAAACACTTCCAATAAGTTTTGAGTCGTATGAATCTCTGTTTTGGATTCTGAAATTTCTATTAAGAAGATAACTAACGCATGAGCTTTGAAGGCTTTTCGGGATTCAAATTTAATGTCAAACTCTATCAAACGGAAGGCCAATTCTGCATGCCTGAAGTTTCGGGTCATAGGACAATTTTCCTAAAGGGTGTATCGGTCCGGATTATGATAGGATGGCTCTGAAAGAATGCATGAGCTTTTGAGTGGCGATGACTACTCTATAAGCTAATTTTTCCAGCTTCAGGTATCGTGTTTCAACGTCTCTAAGGACTCTACTGATATAATATACAGGGAATTTTTCTATACCTTCTTCTCTTATCAGGATAGTGCCTATTGACTCTTCGGCTATGCTGATATAAAGGTAGAGTATTTCCCCCACCATTAAACAACTTAAGATGGGGGAGAAGATAATAATTCCTTAAGGTGCTCGAATGATATCTGACATATGGGAGTCCAATTAAAGTCTTTGGCTCCCTTTACACTTGTAGAAAGGCATACACGTTTTGGTCGAGCAAGAGATAAAGCGTCCTAGGGCGTTATTTTGTTGTTAGGCTTCTAGACGTTGTTAATCAATTTTGGAGGAGCCATGTCCATGATTGCTTGGATTTTGTTTAGATTTGCCTCAATTCCTCTCTATGAGATCATGAAGCCCAGATATTTACCATAGTTTACAACGATGATGCATTTTTCTAGATTTAGCTTGAGATTGTATTCTTTTAACACTTAGAAGACCTTATTGAGGTCTAAGGTATGATCCTTGATGTTCTTGCTCTTGACGATTCATCCATCATGTCTTTAAAAAAAAATTTACCAATCGCTAATAAGTTGTTTTGGCGTTCTTCAGGTCTAAGGCGACCTTGTAGCAATAAATCCCTTCTGGGGTAATGAATCTTGTTTTCTCTTTGTCTCATTCAGCCATTATGATTTGGTAGTATCTGGCTGATGTGTCTAGCAAGGAGTAAATGGCTTAGCCAGCTGTGGAGTCAATCAAGATGTTGATGCAAGAAAAAGAGTATGAGTCTTTTGAACATGTTTTGTTCAAGTCAGTGAAGTTGACGCAGAGTCTCCACTTTTCATTGGCCTTTTTTACTAAGACCGCATTGGATAGCCATAGGGCGTATTGTACTGACTCGATGTGCTCACATGCTAGTAGTTTATCAACATCAACCATGATGAACTTCCACCACCTCCCTATTGACCCACGTGTTAGGGTAAAATATGGTATCTTTATTAGTTGAATCTGACTAATTCACGTGCTCTAGATATGCTTAATAACCTGAGATGGTGCACATGTACTGATGTATGATTGGCGTGTTATCATATATAGCAAAACCTTGATAAATGAATATTCAATAAATTAATAACCTCTATTAAACATTGTTTTGATATTCACCCAATCAATGGAATATTATCACGATTCTATCCAATATGCCAATAGTAGGCCGCATCATTATCCATAGAGGCCACACCATATCTCACATCTTTATTGCCTCTAGATTTTAAGTCCTTTTGGGGTTATGGAAAAAGTTGTAGGCTCCGACTCTTTTTAAGATATAGTTGATAAGTAAGAGGTCAATAAAATAAATGATAGGAGGCCAACAAAAAAAAAAAAAAATATATATATATATATATTAAAAAAATTCAACCTCGGTCATTATTCATCGACATAGAGTTATGAGAAACAAAACTTAGAGAAACATTCACGAAGCCAAATACTAGACTTTGATACCATGTAAAGGACAATAGAGAAATTGGAAAATGTTCTTCTATATATTATTACTAATTAGCTATATGTATTTGTACCAGAGCTAAAAAGCTAAACAATGAAAGCTAATAATAGCTACTCCCTCCATTCCATTATATAAGTCATTCTAGGTTATTTCACTCAAATTAAGAAATATATTGGTTAACTAAAAAAAATCTCTCTCATGTCACTATTGGGGAATAAGAATTGGAATATTAAAAAACACATGTACCAATACAAAAAATTTAATATTTAGACAAAAAAACTAAACTAAAAGTTCTTGGAATCCTAGAATGACTTATATTTAGGGAAAAAACTAATTTGCTAGAATGACTTATATAATGGAATGAAGGGAGCAATAAATTTACATATATTGACTATTGGCTATACTATTAACTATTACATATATTCACTATGTACTTTTCAATTTGGTTTAATTAGCTTAATTCAATTTTAATATCTAAAATTGCATTTTGATTAGCTAAATGTCAATTCCCAATAGTTTAATTCGATTTAATTCATACTTTCATTAATATGTTCAAATTGAATTTCAATAAGTTTAATTAGATTATTTCTCTTTAAAAAAAAAAAATAGATTATTTCATTAAGTTAATCTAATTGGTTTAAATGTAGGGGTAAGATGTAAAAATACCTTCAACGTTTATAGGAGCAATTTTATCTCTAATATTTAAAATGGTGCAATTTTACCCTTAATATTGGCAGATAAGAGCAATTGCATATCAGTTGTTCTAAGCATCGATATTTTGATTTTCTTTTGTACCAGTTGCATATCAGTTGTTCTAAAAAAAAGATTTCATATTTTTTTGTATTTAATAATAGAATTTGAGATTAATATTTATAAATTCGGTGAAATATTTGAATTTTTTTTTATCCAACTAATACAAAAGACAACATATTTTATTTATTTATTTATTAGTTATTTATTCTCGTCTAATCATATGTTTGTCCTTATAACATACTTCATATGAGTTTAAAATATTTATAAAGAAAAACAATCATGTTATTGTCGAGATTCCAGAATAATAGATGCTACTTGTAGTCGGAAAACACAAACTCGGAGAAAAATTTCAAACAATGAAATATATATTAAAGTTTGTAATGTATTTTGTTCCTTATCAAAACCTAATTGTCTAGCTAAAGACTCAAATGTCTAACCTTTTTCGTGTCATTTTTTTATGGGTTAAATCTTATTTGAGTTGTAAATTTTATTGAAAACTAATAATAACCAATTAAATATATATATTAATTAAAAAATAATCGAGCATGCTCGCAAGCTTTCGAGCCGAACCTGAGGAAGATCGGACTTAGCTCGTTAGTGCTCGAGCTGATCTCAAATTCGAGTTAAGCTCTATCGAGCCGAGCTTTGATCGAGCTTTCACCGAGCCGATCTCGAATAGTTTGCGAACTAGCAAGGCTCGTTTACACCCCTAAATAGGAATAAGATTAGTTAGGGTTAGTTCTTTATATAAAGGGTGGGAATGGCTCCTCAAATCTTAACTGTTGATCAAATGACCGAGATTCATCCTTATGTACAAAGCTAGCCTCCCTTCTCAAATTCAAGTAGGATATGCACTTGGTCCTAGCCCATCTATTTGCTTCCTCTCCAAGCCTTGAGCCCATATAACCTTCCTTTCTCTCATTTCTGAATATTGGTTTGGGCTTGCGCCTTATCCAATTGTTTTTAATTCCCTATTTAGCAATTTTAAGCCCATTTTGGATCATGTTTGTACTTTTATGATTAATTTTAATTTACTTTTTTTAAAAGTAATTTTAATTTACTTTTATTTTAGAAATAATATATTTTGATAATTACAAAAAATGTAATTTATTTAATTTTTATTAAGAACAATATAGAGATTAGAAAATGTTTTTCTATATATTATACCAAGACGTAGAAAGCTAAATAATGAAACCTAATAAATTTACACATATTGACTATTGACGATTGATTATTGACTTTTACATCTATTCACACTGTAACATTAAACTTCCCAACCCAAGACTTTGTTTCAACCCATACGGAGACGATAAACTTTGACATACTTCACTTAAACAACAAACTCATGTAGTTGCTCCATATTAACTTCTTTTTGAAAATCCCTGTGTAAGAAAGCATGTTTTGATATCCAACCAATCAACAAAATCATGATTATATTCTGCTACATTGGTTTGTTGCTTAGGGGAAGTATGGCAAAGTTTGTCGTGTCTATATGGGTTGAAACAAACTCCTCGAGCATGGCTTCGAAAGTTTAACCAAGCAGTGTTTTGATATCCAACCAATCGAAAGAATATTATCATGATTCTATCTAATATGCCAACAGTAGGCCCCCATCATCAGCCTGGGGGCAAGCCTTCCCCTACCAATATTTTGGCAAGAGGCTGCTCCTAAGACTCGAACCTGTTACCTCTCAGTCACACGACAACAACATTTACCGTTGCGCCAAGACTCGCCCTCATGTTTTATCAATGGATATTTCAGATAAAAAAAATATGTTTCTCAGAACTCTATGTCAACGAAGGTTGAAATATTTTAAGATATTTTTTTTTGTGTTGGCCACATATCTCCTTTATTTTATTGAGCTCTTACTTATCAAATTATATTTAAAAATAAGTCAAACCCTAGATATTTCTCGATAACCCCAAAACGACTCAAAATCTAGAGGCAATAAAGATGAGAGATATGGTGTGGCCTCTATGGCTGATGATAGAGCCTACTGTTGGCATATTGAGTGATAATATTTTATTTATTGGTTGGATATCAAAATACTGTTTGGTTCAACTCATATGGTGATGACAAAACGTTTCCATACTTCCCCTGAGCAACAAATCCATTTAGCTGTTTCATGTATACTTATTCTTCAAAGTCCCATATTTTGATATCCAACCAATCGACATAAAACACTCACGATTCTTTTGATTGGTTGGATATCAAAACATGCTTTCTTACATAGGGACATTCTAAAAGAAGTTTACATGGAGCAACTACATAGACTTGTTGCTTAAGCCATCTCCAACCATCTACTCTATTTTTCCTACTTCCACTTTATTTTTTCCTTCTTCATCTTCAATTATAGAGTTACTACAGTAACACTTCTCCAACCATCTACTCTATTTATAACTCTAAAATGAATATTTCTATTAATAATAATTTTTTTTATTATTATATTAATTTTAAATACCATTTATTATAATAAATGATATTTTTATTTTTAAACAATCATTAAACCTTACTTTAAAAATAGAGATAACATTTTGATATATAAAGTATCAAAAGCCTTACTCTAAAAATAGAGTAAGGTTTTAGAGTACCATTGGAGTACACTTTTACTCTAAAAATAGAATATTACGTATGGTTGGAGATGGCCTTAGGGTGGAGCATGGGTTGAAAACGTAGTCCTCGAGCATGGTATATCCAGCCAATCAATAGAATATTATCATGATTCTATCCAATATGCCAACAATAGGCCCCATCATCATCCATAGAAGACACACCATATCTCACATCTATATGCCTCTAGATTTTGAATCCTTTTGGGGTTATGGAGGAGTTTGTAGGCTTTAACACTTTTTTTTAAATATAATTGACAAGTATGAGCTCAAAAAAAAAAATAAAGGATCGATATAGGAGGCCAACAAAAAAAATATCTTCAAAAATTTCAACCTCGATCGCTATTCGTTGAAATAGAGTTTTGAGAAACAAAACTCAGAAAGGGAAGATGGATCTTCATAGAGAATACTTTGCCTCTCGTTCCTTTTTTGGTCGCTCAATCCCCTATTGAAACTGCTAACGCCTCTCATTCATGATCTCTAGATTGAAAGTCAGCCCCTCAATAAAGGGCTCTTCTAGCCAGCGCCGTAAGCAACCTTTTCTACTACAAGCAAGGCAGACTTTACAAAGGCTATGAACGTAGGCCGGGGTGTACCCAGTGACGATTTCCCTTTCTATTTCTCGTCTATATATGGAAGATACAGGAAGCCAAATACAAGGCTATGTTTGATATCATGTAAAGAACAATAGAAAGATTGGAAAATGCTCTATAGGTTTTTATATAAGAGCTAAAGAGCTAAACAATGAAAGCTAATAAAAGTTAATAAATTTACATATTGACTATGACTATTGACTATTACATCGATTCACTCTGTAACACTTTTCAATTTGGTTTAATGTAATATCCAAAAAAAAAAAAACTCAATGGTTTATAAATATTAATTTAAAAAAAAATATATATTAATTTATTAGATAGTTGGTTTAAAAGGCATTTAGATTTTGTATAAACTTATAATCTTTCCGAACAAAAAAGAAGGGTATTTAGCATTTTTTTCAATTTTATTTATTTGGTAGGGATTATTATTTATCACTATTAATATCTAAAATTATTTACCCTCCAAAACTCAAGTCATTATCCTTACCCAGCCTAACTAACCATAAAACCCTATAAGTGTTTGATATTTATCAAAATTGGTCTTCTCTCCCAAGGTTGCCGACTTTTTATTCAAAAACTGTATTTTTGCCTTTGAGTTATTGTTTGGGATAGTGCCATTCCTGGATCTCAAGTAAGTATATTTCTTTATATTATATCCTTTTTTAAGTCACATTGAATTTCTGTATAAATCAGTTTTAAATCAAGTATTAAAGGTTTTGTTGTAGATGAACGGTGGTTTTATTTAATTTTGTTTACAAGATGAACTCAAAGTCGTTTTATTTTTAAAACATTATTGACTATTGCGTTTTTTTTTATAATGGATATAAAGTTTAAGTTTTAACAAGTATATAAAGAATTATGTTTTTACATATACCAAATTCCTTTTATAATTGCAGTCGATCTTATTCTATTAGCATTGAGTGGGAAGGTTAAATTTAAGTCAATTAGTGTATGAGAATTGTTGGAGTAATTTATTTCAGTTTCTGTACTGACAATAGGAATCCTTCTTTATACTGGTTTGGTGCAACGGGACGATTGTTAGATACTTTTCTGGACCTAGCTTTAGTTCGGAGATATCAGGTGAGTGGTAATTATAGTACATGACACTATTTTATTGAAATATCAGAACTGTTTATCAAAAATTAGCATTTGACGGTATTTTCCCTTTCATAAAAGCGTATATTTTGAACCTTATTTTTTTACTAAATATTCTTAGTATTAGAGCGTATATTCTGGGAACAGGCCTTTATATTAATTGTTTGATTATCAGTTATATTGAAATTTTTAAGATTTTGATTTGATATGATTTGTACTCTCTGATACGCGATTTATCGCAGTTATTACCTTTGTTTTAGAAATCTGATAATTCGTTCAATCAGTTATGATTTTCTGATTTATATATGTATACTATATGTTTTCAAACTGGTACAAGTGCTCAGTATATCTGTATCTGTTATCTGGCCTCTCACCGATCTTCATAACATTAGGTCCTTGCATTTGTCTTTGAGTCAGGTTGTCAGTTGTCAGTTTGTCGTCAGTTGTGTCAGCATTAGAATCATGCATAAGATCGGTGAAGGCGATTATCTGTTATCTGTATCTGTTATTGGTAGCGCTTACCATTTATCTGGCCCTGGTGGTGTGCAGTATCACCACTCTGTTACACGGTACCATGTGTTTTAAAGCTTTTGCCTTATTTTCTGATTATTCTATTATTTGATATTTTGAAAGGCTTCAGGATTGTGGTTGACAATTGAATTCCAGTATTTGAATTGATTATCTCATATTGACCCTTTGGTTTAACTGATTTTGAAATACTATATTTCGAATTATATTTGTCATAATTTAAAAGTATCAGCCTGTCTGCCTGTTCCTTTTCCGTTGTGTGCTATAGCTACTGCTCACTGAGGTTTTCGCTCTATAGACGAAAATCTCATACCACGTTGAATCTTTCTTTTTCAGATTAAGGTCCATGTTCGTGAGGTAACCCTTGGATTGATGTTGAAGGAGACTGCTTAAGAATTTAGCTTTATTTTATCTGTTAGAGAATTTTGATTATTGAGGTTTAGACTTGCACATTTGATTCTTTTAAGGTTTATTGATGTAATTGAGATGACTTTGATATTCTGTTAGTAAATTTTGGAATTTCTATTAGTTCAGAATTAAGGCTAGCATAGATTAAGGTTAACTTAATTTATGCGCCGGTCATGGTCTGGGTTGGGTCGTGACAAAGTTGGTATCAGAGCCGACTCTCCACGTACGATGTGTGGTTCGGGGACGAACCAGGCGGAAGCTGGTGGGCCTGTAACGACCCGGTCCGGAGTGGGTGGCGCCGGGGTAAGAAGGCCCGAGCAAGGAGCGGCCCTAAGGGATGGCGATGGGGGCAGGAATGAACTGAATCCCACATCGGAAATGGAGAGGGAGTGATTGAGGCTTATTAGTAAGATGTGAATCCAATACATGTAGACGCGTTTTAAAGCCGTGAGGCCCAATGTGTTGGAATTGGGCCAGAGCGGACAATATCTACATGGTATTGGACCAGGGTGTTACAATTAATTAGCTTAATCCAATTTTACAGTCTAAAATTGCATTTTCATTAGTGAAATGTCAATTCCCACCATTTTAATTCAATTTAATTCACACTTTCATTAATATGTTTAAACTAAATTTCAATAAGTTTAATAGATTATTTTATTAAGTTAATCTAATTAGTTTAAATTTATTGATGTACAAATAATTCGTTTTCGTATATGTTGTATGTGTGAAATAAATTCATGTTTATAAATTTAATCTCGTATGTATATTGTGAATTGGTTAGGATATATTTCATTTATATTATCTTCGTTTAATTCATGATTTAGCTCAAAATCTTTGAAACCAGAATGTACAATTCATTAGTTAAATATGTATATTATAATTGTATACAAAATCAACATGTTATTCGGAAACTAATCAAATTTCTTTTCCAAAAAATTTATAACATTGTTTCAAAAAAAAAAAAAAATTTATAACATAAACCCACTACGTAATGCTACGTTTTAACTAAACCCACCACCGTGCACATCAGCTGCAGCGGCCGAACTACTTGCAATTTGGCAGTCCCTAAACCTGGCACGGGACAAGGGACTCACGCACATTATAATCGAGTCAGATGCCAAAGCTGTCATAGACAATCTCTGTTTAGGCGATATTCCACTGTCCACGCTCCATTTCCTATATCAAGATGTACTCCAGCTCTCTTTAGCTTTCATTTCTTGCACTTTTAATTTCATTAGGAGAAGAGGGAATCATGTTGCTCACTGTTTAGCCAAATGGGCCAGCAACCTATCCCTACCTCTCGTTATTCAGGAAGATGTCCCGACTTCTGTCTGGCATGCGCTTTGTAAAGACGCTCTTATTGATTAATCCGAAGTACCAATTCTTTTCGGAAAAAAAAAACTATATGCACGGTTATTAAGAATAAAAACAAGAAAGAATCGTTGAATTTTCTTTCTTTAAAATATTCATTGGTAAAACATATTGTTAATTAGTGACAAATCACTTGAAAAATACGTAATCTTTCAATTTAATTTTATCCCACTACATATGGCTATGTTATATTAATGTGTATGATTATGAGTAAAACTGAATTGATTTTAATATATGTAATATTGTTTCTTCATAAATTTAAACGGGATAAGGTACCAAAATAGCCTATGGTTTTTAGAAAACTATCAATTTAAGCTCCACGTACAAAATAGCATCAATATAGGTTTAACATTTAAAAAAAATACCAATGTAGGGCTCGATAACGGAACGAAACACGTTATTGATATTACTCCGTTAAATTCTGTCGATTGTACGTGGAGGGAGAAATCAGAACTTAATAGAGTAATATGAATGTCGTGTCCAATCCGTTATCGAGACCTAAATTGGTATTTTTTTTCAAACATTAAATCTATATTCGTATTATTTTATACGTGGAGCCGAAATTGATAGTTCCCAAAAAAAATATAGGCCTAACCTTATCCTAAATTTAAACTCTCTACACAATGCTATGTTATAACCATGTGCACGGTTATAAAATTGAAACATGAGAATAATTATATCCATCTTATCCTAGTGCGCAGGGTTTATGTCATAACCGTACGAACACAAACACCTCTTAAATCCCTTAATTGCGTGGTTTATATTACTCAAAGCAAATGGAAAATAGCGCATATAACTTCATCATAGTATCGAATTACCAGGCAGGGTAGAGTGAGACTACGTCTCTTCCCTATACGTAAAAAAAACGAAACTCGACCAACTTTATCCAAATTAACCTAAAAGGGTCAACTTCACAACAGATTGGTATTTAGTCACATCATCGAGCTTATTGGTGGCGACTCGAATTCCTATGAAGTGTCCTCCTTAGAAAGGTTTGTTCATATGAGAGAACTCAGGGAAAAACGATGGAGAGAGACCAGATCATCAGCAATTGCAAAACACCATCCTCGGCCCTAGAGGCAAATTGCATTTCTAGAAATAAAACATGTAAATTTTGTTTCTTCAAATTAATCAATTTCTGAGAAAATTGGGACTTTCTTTCCTAATAGGTCACCAACTTCATGACCTTTTTCCTTCAGGGGCTCTTGGGGTATAAAAGTGGTGAATTTCAAAATCAGAATTAAATGAAAAAAATGGGGATGAGTTCGGGTTGATCAATCTGTCCAAAGCCTAAATGAGGATATGGATGAGAATTGTTATATCTGCTCAGTGGTGATCACCTCCATGTTCCCATATAAATCCTCGTTAGGATCCCCAAAAGATCCCCTAGGGATCCCAGAATAATTACTCACCATTGATTATTTTAGAATTAAATAAAGTGAATTACTATACCTAGCCACAAATTCCTACATCTAGCTTCGGGAATTGACCGAACTACCCTTTGCACAAAAATTGAAAAAAGACAAAACCTCTCAAGAACTCTATACAATCTTCGATCAAATCCTGACTAATTTTTGAACCAAATCATGGATGGTGACAAAGGCCGTAAAGGGAAAGAGAAAATGGTAAGATTTACGCTTTTATTTCGTTGTTTACGCTTAAATATGAGATCTATGGGATGTTTTTCAAAATCGCCGGAATCGCAGTCGGGCGTATGAACATCACGCCCGACCTGTGGTTCCGGCGTAAGAACATCACGTCGGACCAGTGGTGCGGGCGTGATAGCCACATGCCCGCACCATAGGTCGGGCGTGATGTTCAAACGCCCGCACCATAGGTCAGACGTGATGTTCATACGCCCGACCAGTGGTTCAGGCGTGATGTTCATACGCCCGAGGGTGTTTTTTTTTAAATTATATTTACATTATTTACATTTAAATTAATTTAGTGTAATTTATAATTTATATGTTACAATTTTAGATTAACTTAGTGTAATTTTTTGTAGACAGAGCGGCCTACTAGGGGTGGGAAATCCATCCCGTCATCTGCTCGTCGTCTAGATATGGACGACGAGGATGATACACCATGGTATACGAGATTGTGTGGTATTGATATATCTGGTCGTAGGCGGAGAGGGACTGCGACGGAGCAGGTGAGGAGGGGGCCGATTGTGGATCAGCCTGATATTCATGGATCGGAGGGGGCGACGGATTTTGGTAACAGAGAGCCTGATAGCGATTCTGTGGAGGACTACCTGGATGTGGTAGCCCAGGTACTGCGACAGTCTGCAGTTGCACGTGATCGCGAGGGTGAGGATATCGATGAGCAGCCGACCCAACACATAGGAGGTCGCTTTAATTTTATAACTTTAGTATAGTTTAGTATAATTTTATAAGTTTAATATAATGTTATAACTTTAGTATAATTTTATAACTTTAGTATAGTTTAGTATAATTTTATAACTTTAGTATAATTTTATAACTTTAGTATTTTTTAGTATAATTTTATAACTTTAGTATAATTTTATAACTTTAGTATAGTTTTAGTATAATTTAATAGTTTTAGTATAATTTTAGTATAACTTTAGTATAATTTTAGTATAATTTAATAGTTTTGGTATAATTTTAGTATAACTTTAGTATAATTTTATAACTTTAGTATAGTTTTAGTATAATTTTATAGTTTTAGTATAATTTTATAACTTTAGTATATTTTTAGTATAATTTTAGTATAACTTTAGTATAATTTTACAACTTTAGTATAATTTTATAACTTTCAGGGACCAGTAAACGTCCCAAAGCTAGTGAGGACGAGAGCTGGCTAGATAGTGGACCGGTGGATGGCCCCGTTGATGGTTCTATGATTCCTAGTTTTCTAGGATATGTTGCCTCACGGATGCTGGAAGGAGAGCTTTGGTCGTTTCTGACATGCTACAACAGATCAACATCATGCCGAGATTTGTGGGTGTGGTTTTCTGGTGCGTCACCCGAGGTAAGAATAATTTAGTTTGTCAACATTTATTGTAATTTGTATTTTTAACTATAAACCTCAAAAACATTCAGTAATTGTATATGTGTCATTTACAGCTGAAGGATATGATCGAGAAGACTGGGTTGTCTCACCTTCCACATATCATGTTTAGGAACCTCGACACTCCGTTGTTGACTGCGTTCGTGGAGCGGTGGCAGCCCGATGCGAACTCCTTCCACATGCCGTTCGGGGAGATGACTATCCAGCTGCATGATGTATGACAGATTCTTCGGATCCCGATCGACGGTGCAATGGTGTCCGAGTCTCCCACTACTGACCGGCTTCATGCCATATGCATGATGATGTTTGGGTGGATCGGGAGCAGCTTCTGTCGCCGACCCGACATCTCTAGAGTGGTGGAGGTATATTTGTTGATGCTGTACACAGGCTTGTCATCCAGGGTAGGGATGAGGCTACTCGGGCCACAGTGTGGATGTGGCTTATGCTTGGATCCACTTTGTTTGCTAACAAGAGTGGAGATAGGATTAGGCCGGCCCATCTTGCTGAGGTTTATGGCGGTGTCAGAGGGGCAGATGGAATTTCATGGGGGTCTGCTACACTTGCCACGTTGTACCGGCAGCTGGGGATAGCGAGTAGAGGAGACTGTTCTGGTATATGCGGATGTTTGACCCTACTACAGGCATGGATATACAAGTATTTTTCGGTGTTCCGACTGCATAGACTAGCTCACGTGATCCTAGCTGACCATGCTCGTGCACTAAGATGGGAGGTCGGGGCACCAGGCAAGACGACCGCTCGACTAGATACCATATGCGGGCAGCTGGACCGTATGACGGCAGCAGATGATGATCGGTTGCCGTCATACGGTCCTGTCCCCAATGATGATCGGCTTCGAGTGTCCTATGCCGGTTGGATACGGTGTAGAGACATCGTCGAGCAGTATATGCCCGATCGAGCGCTGCAACAGGTCGGATATACTCAGCCTATCGCAGCTAAGCGTATTAGACCTGATAAAGCAGTACGACCATGGAGGTCTTTATCGTACAAGCTCACGCATTCCTCTGTCACAGTTGAGGATACCTTGCGGAGATTTTCATCGGCTCGGGTCATTGATCGGAGGAGATGCCGGCCAGTTGGATACGATCCCACTGCCTGTGATCCTGCTTACATGGACTGGTATATGCGATATTCGCATCCTCATCTCCTTCATGCACCACAGGTTGGATCGGTTCAGTATGCTCGCGCCAACAGCAAATTTGTAAGTTTATTATTATTTAATATTATTATTTAGTATTAGTTTATATGTGTTTATTTTTTAATATTTTTTTTTTGCAGTGGGTTAGCTGGTTGTGGCATGTCACCCAACTAGCGGCTACCCACCAATCTGACGAGGATGCTCCACTCATTAAGAGGGAGATGGATGAGTTTATGGACGCGTGGTGTCGGGCGAACTAAATTATTTTAGTAGAACTTTATACATTTTAACACTTTTGATATTATATGTACTCTTTTTTGTTTATTAATTTTTATTTTAATGTTTATGTTGTTAAATTTTATTTGTTAAAGGGTAATCCGAGTTAAAATGCCGTAATTTTTATTTTTACACGGATAATTCGAGTTAACCACAATTAGCAACAATTTTTTTTGGATTTATTCATGCGGGCATGAGGTAATCACGCCTCACCGGAGGGTGAGGCGTGAGGCTATCACGCCTTACTGTTAAGCCCAAAATATACATAAAATATCATATATAAATACGTTAAATTTACATTGAAATCGTGCTAATTATATTCATTTGGAATACTTTTACGTCTTTATTTACTTCTTTGATGCAAGGTACTTAATTATTTGGTTAAATCCAAATAGGAGCTAAAACGGAGCTAAAATGGAGGAAAAACCAAAAAAACGTACCAAGAATACGTATCAGTCAGAAGAACGCTCAAGAAGGACAAGAAGCAGTCGAGAGACGGGGAGAAAAGTCCCTGTCGCGACTGAGATTTTCAAAATCTCAGTCACGACATACGAAAGCCGAACTCCGAAATTTCGAAGTCTTCAACTCGCCCCTTCACCCCCTGTCGCGACTGAGATTCTCGGAATCTCATATGAGACAGCAAAGAATTCTCCACAGTTTTCACATGTTTTAATCCGAGAAACGCGTCTGTTCGTTTGGATAAAAGCGACCCTTCACCAGCGGACATAACCCTTCATTTACAACCCTTCAACAACTATAAATAAGTGATCCATTTTAGAAATCAATGTTGTTGGTTAAGTTAGAAAAGTTAGAGAAATCAGAGAGTTATTATGTTGAATTTCTGATTCAGAAAAGAGTCAGAAAGTTAGATTTCATTTCTGTGTAAACAAACTTGCTGTACACAAGTTGTTATTAGATTAGTTATAAACTGTTGGGGTTTAGTGTCCTATAGACAATTGTTCTAGGATACAAATTTAATGTAAATGAATTGTTCTTTATATCATTTGTTTAATGAGATATATGTTTTATAACTATATAAAGGCAATCCCTTTTAAGCACTAAATAAAGTCTAATAAAAGGAAATCCGTAAGTTTATTTAAAGTGATTATAAAGTGTTCATACAAGCATGAAGTGAGACAAAAATTTATAGTAAACTGATAAACTTAAAACCACCCCAAGTCAAGTGATATGTTTGGGATTGACATATCACTGTTGAGACTTGTATGTAACAATGTCTTCTGTCTGACAGAAAGCTGATCTCACAAGCTTCATATATACAGATATCTGGACAGTTACATAGATCCGATGAAACGTTGTTCATTAGGATTGGGGATCCGATTTGAGATAACAGGATGGGTAGATTCATCCTTGTCACTTGTTCATCTCATCTAGTTCGAGGACGAGATTTCTCTACGGCTTCGTTTGATCAATTAATTTTCATCTATTTCTTTTATCCTTGATCTTGTGTTGATTAATTAGAGGCAATCTACTTTGGTTGCTATTCAACGGTTGATGCTAAATTAATCTTCCCGTGTTTTATTTCGTGTTTGGGAACTCGAAGAAGAAAAACAAACAAAAGGGAGAAATTCGTTTTACTACTCCTACATCAGGTCAGTTCACGATTTCGCGGATTCCCGGAGATTGAACCGTCGGATCGTCGCGATTTTTGGACAGGAGCTTCTAGACATATTCGTCCACGTTTCCACCGAAGCGATTGTCGTTCGGAGGTCTGGAAGGTCTGTTTCGAATAGGGGAAGATTGGTAGACAGTTTCTATCTCTTTTGAAGTTGTGGGCACTTCGTTTGCAACGGTAGATAGAACTTCTAAAAGGTATTTCTTCTTATCCTTCTTTATATGAAATAACGGTTAACGGATCTTGTGGTTAAATGGAAATAGGTTAAAATTTTTATATTTCCGCTGCTATACCTTAGCCTAATTTCCAACGTAAACATAGTAATATTAGTTTAGTTTCAAAGGTAGATCAGAGACAAGTTTTCATTCTGGTAGTGGACTGGCCAGTCTCTATTCTGAAGATTCAGCGAGAAGAACTAACGGCTGAAGCGCAAAGAGGTCTGACAAGCCTACGGAGTTTGAGGGAAAGATTGACAACCCGGATCTCAAAGTTTTCGTCACAATGCTATCCATGTTTCTACTTCTCTGTTAACTTGTGAAGATTCACATTTCATTAATGATATATTTATTTTATTCAATACATTCTTCCTGTTGTTATTTTGATATTGTTCTGACAAAATGATTTTCAAAGTGATAAATTGGTGTTTTTATTAAAACGTTTTATACTATCTTATTTATATAGAAACTTTGTTGAACACTTGAAAGAATTAGTTTTTACGGATGATATGATCGCTAGTGCAGCTTATCGGATATAAAATACTAATTTGATTAAGGTAGAAATCTGCTCCGATCCAGAGAGATTTCTACGGTTCAAAGCAATTTAATTGAATAAATTCCTATATTATTTCATGTACATAATCTTACCAAAGTTATAGTTGTTTTTCGCTTAATGAAAATAAGTTTTATACCTTATATTTATTTCAATTACGGGAGTATCTGTCTTGTAATCAAAATCTCAAGACAGAATTGTTCTCTAAGTTCAATATAATATTCTTATCTAATCCTAATTTATTCGAACCAATTCAATCAATTAAACGATTTTCTTTTGTTAAACCTAAAGACGTGAATAAAACTGAATTAAATAAGTTTTTAGTTAAAAAGCGTTCCCTGTGGGTTCGATATCTTTTATTACTACAAGCGTATACCGTGCACGTGCGGAAATCGCTCAACAAGTTTTTGGCGCCGTTGCCGGGGAACGCCAAATTTTTAACAAAAATTTATATTTTTCGTGTTTTATTTTGAACCTTGGTTTATAATATATGTATTTATTTACTTTATAGTTTTTTTTTTTGAGGATGGTCGCTAGGACTAAATCCTCGTTGTTATTTAACATTTGCAATTAGATGTTTGCAGATAAAAAAATTCAAGTTTTTTCAAAGATAGACTGGAGATTTGATTATCAATGAAATTCACAGAATGAGTCTATAGAAAAGAAATTCGGCTAGCAAATACATCAGAAGGGAATGTAAATTTTTCAAATTGCATATCGGGTTCCGCAACTGCAGTATCAGGAACAAGACAGATAATTTTTCCCAAGAAAAAATCTTCCCAGAAACCTTTACCTCTTTTCTATACACTTAGTCCTTCACCAAAACATCATATCTCTTTGTAAAAAATTATTCAAATCCTACATTACATCCAAATAATTTCTTCTTTTATCATACCATTTCCTTAAACACCTACATTTATCTCTCTAAGAAATCACCATGGAAATTTTTCTCAGACAGATACATCAGAACGTGGAGTGAGTGCAACAATATGATACGGACTGATTAAATTCGACGGGACAGCAGAGGATACAGACTGATTAATGGGAGTGGACTTAGAGACAGACGACGTGGATTGATTCGACACGACAGGGGACGACGACGCTGATTGGTTTGACACGGCAGGGGACAATACGATTGACTCGGGGCTGACAGAATTTCGAAAATGAACAGCAGGTAGAAAATTGTTGTCCGACGCGGAATGAATTGGAGGGGAGGGATCGCGATTTTGAGGCGCGGTAGAAAACGGAAGTGTGGATTCGTCAAATACAACATGTCGGGAGATTATGATTTTGTTCTTAGACAAGTCCAGACACTTATAGCCTCTATGATTAGATGGATAGCCTAAAAATACACATGGATGAGAACGAGATTCAAGCTTATTTCGTGTTTGGGATGGAATTAGAGGGAAGCAAAGGCATCCGAAGACGCGCAGGTGGGAGTATGTAGGTTCCTGGTGATATAGAATTTTGGTTTGTGATTGATATCCTAGAACCTTGTGAGGATATATATTTAGAAGGTAGGTTGCTAATTCGAGGGCATGGTGCCAGAATTTAAGTGGAATGGAGGCATGATGCATGACTATTCTAATCAGATTATTAATGGTGCGAATGGTGCGTTCTGATTTTCCATTTTGAGGTGAAGTGTACGGACATGAGAACCGGAATTGCATCCGTTAGTTTGAAAAAATTGTTTGAAAGAATTATTATTGAATTCACCCCCATTGTCACACTGAAAAACTTTAATTTCTCTTTCAAACTGAGTTCTGACATATGACCGAAAGATAAGAAAAACAGAATATACTTGTGATTTGTGAGCTAACGGAAAGGTCCATAGAAAATTAGTGTAAGAATCGAGAAATAGAACATAAAAACGATGACCACCTGAGCTAAGAACGGGTGATGTCCAGATATCACTATGAATTAAATCGAATGGCATACAAGCAAAATTGTTCGAGGACTGAAAAGGTAATTTTACTTATTTTCCATTAATACATGAAGAACAAACAGAAGAATCCTTAACTTTATTACAAGAAATTAAATTCTTATTGACCAGGGCGTTCAAAACAGGAGGCCCTGGATGACCTAATCTATGATGCCAAACGACGGAAGATAAAGCAGTAAAAGCAGAGTGAGACGACGATGAATTGGGGAAGCTAGAGGTGACTAGATATAGATTGCCGGAGCTTTTACATCTCATGATAATATTGCCCGTCCGTAAATCCTTCACAGAAAAACCGAAAGGATCAAATTCCACAGAAACTTGGTTATCTTTAGTAAATTGACGGACAAAAATAAGATTTTTGATAAGATGAGGTGCATGCAAGACATTGATTAACTTTAAAGGGTGATGTTTAGAAGCTAAAGTTGCATTACCAGATCCACAAACAGGCATACAATGACCATTAATGACAATTATGGTTTCATTGAGACTCGAATCAAAATAAGAAGTGAGTGTACCTTTGTTGGCTGTCATGTGTGATGTAGCTCCTGTGTCCATGTGCCACTGATCAGAAGGTGGAGTTAGTGTCATGGTGTGCATAGCTTCAGCAATATCTGTAGGCACATATGATGGTGATTCCATATGGAGGTGTGCTTGTTGCATGTGAGGATGTGGTCCTAGAATACCAGACTGAGACGGTTGCCTGCCTGATGTGGGATAGGGGCAAGGAGGAGATGCCCATGATTGCGGTGGTGCCCAAGGGTAGGTATATCCCCAAGGAGGAATAGCAGCAGGGCGATAGTGCGGTGGCTGAGATGATCGGTGGTGGTGTCTTCTGCCTCTACCGCGATAGGGACGACCACCGTGTCTGCCGCCGCGGTACGAGGAAGAGCCACGATATTGCGCAGGTCGGGAAGATTGGTGTGGCGGCGGCGGAACAGTAGTGTCACCAGACGACACAGTTAATGCAACAGGTTCAGACGGAGGGAGATTCTTACGGGCACGAGCAGTTTCCTCCAGAATCAGCATGGATCGAGCTCTCTAAAAGTGGGAAGGGGATCCCCATGTCTAATTTGAGTGCCGACAGTATCATACGCGTCAGTCAGACCGGATATAAGCTGTAACACCATCTGATCATTGGTAACCGGGCAATCCACATTTGATAATTGATCAGATAGGGATTTGAGGTGCTGACAGTATGTGGAGATATCAGAATAGTCACTGAGTTTGGTTTTGGAGAACTCTTGTTGAAGAAATAGAGCCCAGGAATTTTTGTTGTCTGAGAAAATCTCCTGAAGACGGCTCCAGGCCCTGGCGGCTGTGGAGTCGGCTACAATAATAGTATGTAGAAGGTCAAGGGAGATGGTGCTATAGATCCATTGAAGAACAACAGCATCAATACGAGTCCAGAGAGCAGGATTGGATTGTTTGAGAGTATTAGCGGAAGGGTCTATGGGTGAGGGAGGAAGTATATGGTCCAGGACCTCAAATGCCGTGGCATGGAGTTTGAATAGGGCCGCCCAAGTAGGATAATGTCCCTTTTCTATGTCGAGGGTTATTTTGATGAAGGTAGATATGTTGGATACGGTAAGGGAGGGATGGTGATTAGGGTTTGTGTATGTGGTGCTAAGGTTTGAGTTTGTGCTGTTGAGGTTCGAGTTTGTGTTTGGTGGTGTTCTGGCGGTGGAGTTTACCGTGTTGGTACTCATGATCGGCGATGGGAGGAGAGGGATGGTGTTTCGGTTTGGCTGGATCGGTGGAGATGGTGGCCGGAATCTGGGACGGCGGCGGCGGCGGCCGTATATTGGAGAGGAGAAATAGTTTTTCGGTGAAGGTAGAAGAGAGGGAGAGGATTAGGGTTAGGTTTAGGCCTCTGATACCATGCAACAATATGATTCTCAGTGATTGTTATTGATGATAAGTTTAGTATTTATACAGAATACAGTTTACTCTAGGTAAACAACTATAGTCAACAAACTAACCTATATTCTAGGCTAGAGATAAGTAACAGAATAAATACAGATAAGTAATAACTAAATACATAGTCTAATAGTGAGGAATACAGTCCTTGAAATTATCTTATCCCCCAGGAAGGAATTGTTGATTTTTACACTAGTTTTGAAAGTTTCAGTTAATGTGCGTAGTTTTTGTTCGAGGCCAGAACCAGAAGTTCGGACATTCAACCGAAATCATTAGATTCTTAAATTGAGAAAACGCTAAAAAGAAAGTGCTTAAAAAAATGCTAAAAAAAGAAAAAAAAAGAAAAAAATATAATAATAATTTCAGAGTTTGGGATACAGTTCTACTTTCTTTTATTCCTGCTTGAAATTATTCTCAGGTAAGCTCAGGTCTAGATGGAATGGACCGTTTGTGGTTAATAAAACGTTTGATTATGGAGCTTTAGAATTAGAAAATTCCAAAGGCGATCGATTTAAGGTTAACGGTAATCGATGCAAAATTTATTACGAATGAGCTCCAATTCAAGCAATTGAATTCGTGGACGAATTCTATGAAAATTAATTTATTTAGTTTTCATATTTTTAATTTTTAGTTTTTCTTATCTTTTGTTCATAGTTTTATTTTTATTTCTTTTTAAATTAATCTATTTTTATTTTAATTTTTAGGTTAATTTATTTTTGTTTTTATTTTTGTTTATTTTTATTTTTATCTTTATTTTTGAATTTGTGTACAAATAAGTTTTTGTAAAATTAAATTCTAATCTAGTCATGTTTTGAAAATTTTCATAAAGTGTTAAGTCTTTTTGAGAAAAATATATATCTCGAAATCTCAGTTGAGATTTTCCATGTTTCAGGACTTGGGAATTCTCAGTTGAGATTCCGGAAATCTCAGTTGAGATTTTCTGTATTTTAACATTTTGAAATAACTGTAAGGGATTACAGACATCTGATTTCAAAAATTCTGTCAGTTAAATCCAAGAGGTATCATTTGACATCTTTTATTTTTAGACAGACACAACTTTTCACTTATGTATCTTATATATTCCTGTAGGCTCAGAATTATTCAATTTCATTTCATCTTTCAGAATTCTGAATTTCTTCCTTCAATTCTAAATTCCTACAGACACAATCTTATTTCACAAACATGACCAAATCTCTAAAAAATGCTAGGAAGAACACTTTTGCTCATAGCAAGAGAGTTGACATTTCTTCACGCTATGGAGCATGGTTTCCCATCTACAATCATGATGAAGGGAAACGATATTTGTAGTTTAGATATGCACAATTCTGTGGCATGCTGTATCTGGACGAGTTCCTGAATGAAGAACTCGGGATAAGCGATGACATGAATCGCTATCTGGCAAATTTGGGATGGACCAAGTTTGCTTCTATGAAGTTTCCTATGATTGGGAATTGGGTTCTAGAGTTTCTGTTTACCGTTCGGTTCGTCAATAAGAGGCGTGTTCATCTCAGTTTTCGTTGTGAAGGGAAGATGTTCACTTTTGGATATCTTGAACTCTATAATTGGTTTGGTTTTCCACCACGGGACACCACTCCACATCATCCTGGCAGAGATATGACTTCTACAGATATCTGGAGAATGTTGACAGGATTTTGGAGATTCAATCCAAGTCTTGCCTTCAACAAATCAATAAATTCTAACTCCATGATGTATCTTCACAAATTTCTCTGTCATAGTTTGTTTGGTCGAGTCAGAAGCAGTGTTGTCCAGGATACTGATTTATATGTGCTAGGTGATATTTTCCAAGGTAACACAGTTAATTCCTCAAAAAAAATTTTGATGGAGGGATTAGTTGGCGCTTCCCGTTCGAAGAATCGGACAATTGGGTTTGGAAATATTATATGTGGGATAATCCTAGGAGCCAAAGGATCAGTTTCTGTTCCTTGGACTGATAAGGAACCATTTCCCGTAATGAATTACGAGTTTCTAGGAAATGAGGGACTTGTGAAAAGAGAGTTTCGTTCTGGTCCAAAATTTCTTTCTCCTACAGAAAGAGAAATCTTCATTCAAGCGAAGATTGACCGGGCCACTGTTCGTCGTATTCCAATTCATCGGGATACAATTTGAGTTTATATAGTTTGCTTGTAAATAGTGTATATATGTTTGATGTTTTTATGCATAGATGTTTTTCTGTACATATGTAATAAGGTATTTTATTGTATTTTCTTTGATTATGATTAATAAAAGTGCATTAATTCTTTCCTTAATTTCTTTTATTTAAGGAACAACCTTTGGTTTTCCTTTCATTTAATGTTTCAGTTTTGTTTATCTCAGTTTCAGGAATTAAAATTTGCATTAATGTCACTTAATTACATACGGAATTGAATTAGTCATGTTCAAATTGTCAAAAATAGTCCAATTATTACCCAGAAATTCCAGAATCTCAGTTGAGATTCTGAAATCTCAGTTGAGACAGCAACAGAGCAATTTTTCAGCACAAATCCGCCCCCTTGCAAGCTTGCTATCGCGACTGAGATTTTGAAAATCTCAGTCGCGACTCGCGGCTGCTATGACGGGATTTGGCTGGTTTTTTCAATTAATCCTATTCCTACTCTAATTCACTCCCTATTACTCTATCCTAATAAATACCTACTACTTACACCTATTTATATCACCTTTATTTTCACCAATCACTCATCTTTTACTCTTCCCATCACAAAGATTCACTCACCTTCCCCATAAATCTTTACCCTATTCATCTTCTTCTTCCCTAAATCACCACCATTATCTTTTACTCTTCCTTTCATTCTTTCATATTTTCTTCATCTCTTTCACCAAATTTCACAAACAAAAATGCCTAGACAAAAGACCGTTGCTAACAAAACTAAAGCCACTGAAGTCAATATATTACGGGTTTAATATGGAGCACCGTTCGATATTGCGACGAAAGCCGAAGGCCGCAAATTTCGCCGTTTTTCTAATAGCCAAGTTGAGTTCGTCGACATGCTTTTCCTTGACATCGACACGGTAAACATATTTTCTTTTACCGAATGTATTGATGAATATCTATCCGTTCTTAGTTGGAAAAGATTTTCTAGTATGCGTTTTTCTAGTATTAAATCGCATATTATTGAATTTTTGGTTACTCTAACCTATGATAAGAAGAAAGGAATTATCTCTTTTCGTAATAGTGGAGTTCGTTTTGAGGTTGGGTATGCGGCTATGAACCGATGGTTTGGTTTTCCTACTCGGAATTTTTATTCCAAACCAAAAAGTTTTAATGCACACACGGTTTGGCACTCTTTAACCAGTTTAGATGTTTTTAATCCAAAGAATACTTCTAGTAAGCTACTTAAGGAAGATTGTATCTTTTTCTTTCACAAGTTTTTATCATTTTCCTTATTTGGTCGGGTTGAAAGTTCAAAGGTGCAAGTCCGTGATTTGTTTGTGTTGGATAGTATTTTTAAGGGTTTGACCATTGATAGTATTGAGATGATATTTACTAATTTAGTTCGAGCTTCCAAGTCCCGCAATAAGCAAGTGCCGATGGATAATTTAATTACCGGCATTGTTTTGGGTGCTCGGGGTGAATTAGCGGATTATCAAAATATGCCTCATGTTGGTTTACCTTCCTTGGATCTCACGGCACTTCAAAGAGCCAATTTGTTGAAGAAAATGGGACCGCCCGCCTTTATCTCTTATGAAGATCGCACAAGACGTGTTTTTGCTACATTGGGTGGTGAAGCTTCAAGTTCTCAAGGTTTAGGTGCCCAAGATGATGATGAAGAAGATAATGAGGAATTTGATGAAGAAGAGGAGGAGGAGAATGTTGATGCCAATGATCAAGAGCAAGCAAATGAAGAACCAAATGTTGAAGAACAAGTTGGTTGGCAACGTATTTTGACACAAATGAACGAGCATAACCGTCACATGAATTTGCGGTTAGATAAAGTCGTTGCCAACAATACCGAAATAAGTTCGAGGATAAACACGGTGGATGCCAATATCACTACATTAAGATGTGAGCACAAATCTACTCGTCGCCGGTTGCTATCTTTCTTCCGACGCCAAGAAGTTGAGACTACGCCTTCTCCACCGAGTTCACCTTGATAGGTTTTATCATTTCTATCTTTTACCTCATTTTCGTTATTATGTTTTATTCGGTTTGGTACAATATTTCTAATTATGTTTGAAACAATTATTTTGAATATTCTGTTTGAATGTTATCATACTTTATTTTTAATTCTAATTCGTATGATTTATTTCGTACTATTTTTCGTGTTTTATCGCTTTTTGCACCAATGAGGACATGGTCCAAATTAAGTGTGGGAGGAGATATTTCATATTCGTTTTAATTTTAAGTACGAATGAATGCAACGAATGAGAATGAATGCTATTTAGTAAAGTATAAATGCATGTTGTTATTCAAGTTTAAGTAAAGTATAAAATGCAACATTTTCAAAATAGAAATGCAACATTTTTATATAAAGTGCAACATTTTTTCAAAACTAATAGCAATTTTTCATAAACGTAAAAATTTTGTTAACTATATTAACTTTCAAAAATAATGTTAAGCATATTTTAAGGTTATCATTATTGGTAGAAATAATATTTCTATACGGGCAATATTTTTACACATATTTTTACAAATCTCCGACACGATTTTATCAAAACATCTAGAGTAAATGTATATAAGTAAAATTTCTTTAGTTTCAAATCTCTATTTTATATCATGAATTCATGATAAATATAAATCTTATTTTCAATTTTCAATTAGGTTTATAGGCATAAATCAAACTAACAACTTTAGCTTTTTAGCTCGATATGATTTTTCGTCTTACATTAAAAACCAATTGAAGTTTTTAAGGAAACTTTAGCCATAATACATGTTGAATTTCAAGTCAATATAGGATGAATGTGCTATTTTTCTTTTCCAATTTTATTTTTTACGTGTTAATTAAATCAAGTAGTCGTATTCTTAACTTTTGGCCACGATTGAGATCAACCTTATCACAATCGAGGTATGAAAGGGAAGAACATTAAGTACCGTTAACTTTTGGCCACGATTGCGACCACCCTTATCACAGCCGAGGTATGAAAGGAACGTTCAAAATTAAAGCAAAATTAAACGTGTTTAAAGTTTTAAGTAACGATTGCGTCCACCCACGGCATGGTCGGTACCTCTTAAACGAACACAAAAGCAAATTAATTTATATAAAGTCACGGACGAGACCACCCTTATCACGGTCGTGACTAAGCAAATATATTAAACCTAAGTCCTTAATAAATCTATATTTGTAATAGTTTAGGTTTGGGAAAGGAAATTTTGTGCTTAGAAATGCCTTGAGACGAAAGATTCGAAAACATGCGTGCTTACACCGTCCCGAATACTTCAATATAAAAATTGAAATACAAGACGAATAATATATCTCTTTTACACTAGCTAGTTTGATACTTTGCGTATAAATTTACCATGAAAAGTTTATCTTTCGGTTTAACTAATTTAAAGAGGGATATATGGATATATGTTCTATTTATAAAGAGATTGATTAAAGAATAAATTCAGTGAAATTTTGCTCGGGACTAGCAAAAGCTTAAGTGTGGGAGTTTGTTAAGCCCAAAATATACCTAAAATATCATATATAAATACGTTAAATTTACATTGAAATCGTGCTAATTATATTCATTTGGAATAGTTTTACGTCTTTATTTACTTCTTTGATGCAAGGTACTTAATTATTTGGTTAAATCCAAATAGGAGCTAAAACGGAGCTAAAATGGAGGAAAAACCTAAAAAACGTATCAAGAATACGTATCAGTCAGAAGAACGCTCAAGGAGGACAAGAAGCAGTCGAGAGACGGGGAGAAAAGTCCCTGTCGCGACTGAGATTTTCAAAATCTCAGTCGCGACATACGAAAGCCGAACTCCGAAATTTTGAAGTCTTCAAATCGCCCCTTCACCCCCTGTCGCGACTGAGATTCTCGGAATCTCATATGAGACAGCAAAGAATTCTCCACAGTTTTCACATGTTTTAATCCGAGAAACGCGTCTGTTCGTTTGGATAAAAGCGACCCTTCACCAGCGGACATAACCCTTCATTTACAACCCTTCAACAACTATAAATAAGTGATCCATTTCAGAAATCAATGTTGTTGGTTAAGTTAGAAAAGTTAGAGAAATCAGAGAGTTATTATGTTGAATTTCTGATTCAGAAAAGAGTCAGAAAGTTAGATTTCATTTCTGTGTAAACAAACTTGCTGTACACAAGTTGTTATTAGATTAGTTATAAACACAGTAATATTAGTTTAGTTTCAAAGGTAGATCAGAGACAAGTTTTCATTCTGGTAGTGGACTGACCAGTCTCTATTCCGAAGATTCAGCGAGAAGAACTAACGGCTGAAGCGCAAAGAGGTCTGACAAGCCTACGGAGTTTGAGGGAAAGATTGACAACCCGGATCTCAAAGTTTTCGTCACAATGCTATCCATGTTTCTACTTCTCTGTTAACTTGTGAAGATTCATATTTCATTAATGATATATTTACCTTATTCAATACATTCTTCTTGTTGTTATTTTGATATTGTTCTGACAAAATGATTTTCAAAGTGATAAATTGGTGTTTTTATTAAAACGTTTTATACTATCTTATTTATATAGAAACTTTGTTGAACACTTGAAAGAATTAGTTTTTACGGATGATATGATCGCTAGCGCAACTTATCGGATATAAAATACTAATTTGATTAAGGTAGAAATCTGCTCCGATCCAGAGAGATTTCTACGGTTCAAAGCCATTTAATTGAATAAATTCCTATATTATTTCATGTACATAATCTTACCAAAGTTATAGTTGTTTTTCACTTAATGAAAATAAGTTTTATTCCTTCTATTTATTCCAATTACGGAAGTATCTGTCTTGTAATAATCAAAATCTCAAGACAGAATTGTTCTCTAAGTTCAATATAATACTCTTATCTAATCCTAATTTATCCGAACCAATTCAATCAATTAAACGATTTTCTTTTGTTAAACCTAAAGACGTGAATAAAACTGAATTAAATAAGTTTTTAGTTAAAAAGCGTTCCCTGTGGGTTCGATATCTTTTATTACTACAAGCGTATATCGTGCACTTGCGGAAATCGCTCAACACTCACCGTAGATGCGGACGTGATAGCCTCACGTCTCACCCTGTGCTGAGGCGTGATTACCTCACGTCTAACCATGTGGTGAGGCGTGATTACCTCATGCCTCACCACATGGTGTGTCACGTCCGTGTCTAAATTTCTACAATTTTATATTTTGATATTAGTATATCGGATAATTATTGGGTATGTGCGGTTAATTTGGTGCTATAGGAAAATTTTGGAGTTAATTTGATAGTTTTAGGTGTAAATTAAAAGTTTAGGATAATTGTAAAAATTATAAAAAGATGGAGGATCAAATGTGATATTTGCCAAAAAATTCTCAAATATTCCAGAGTTGATCCGATCCCTCCATCATCATATATATATATTATTTTCTTTTCTTCTCTTTATTCCTTTTAAAATTCATCAGTTTTCTTTGAACCGTTTCTCCACCGTTTCTTTGATTTACGAAGATTCGACCGTCCGAATCACTTGAAATTGGAACCATAGCATCCTTATGCATAGATCTAAGTCCTAACTAAAGAGTTTTTGAGTTTCGTCAGTGTTTGGAGGGAAATGTCTTAGACAGAATTTAGAGGCGAATCGATCGGGTGTATTTTGTTCAATTAGTGACCAAGGTAAGTAACTATCAACTATATTTTGAGTTTTATGTATATAGATATATATATAATCAAAGAAGTTTCATAAATTGATATTTCAGTGTTTATACGGGTATTTTGTAAAATTAGGGTTTTTCATGATTTTGCTTTTTATTATGAAATACATAAAGGGCTAATTGTAGCCAAATGATTGTGAAAGGAAATTTGAGTACGTTATGATTTTATGATTTTATATCCATCGAGAGTTATCCAGGTCGGTGGTTTTATATTTGAAGACCATGTTCAGTGAGGGACATGGTCTGTGTACACAGTGTGAAGACCTATTGGGTATGGCAGCGAAGTGTTGGGTAAGACCATATGGGATAGGCAATGTTAAGAGACGTCTCGACTATATATGTGGTTATGGATTGATACTTAAGGGGAGAAACTCGAGGATGGATACAATGTTTTAAGTTCATTTGGATTATGTTTTCGGTTATGATTGATTTTCATATAAGGTTTTACGTTTGATTAAATACGAGTTGGTTTGATAAAACACTTATTTGATTACAATATTTATAAGGTTTTGAACTCAAGAATTGATACAAGATTATATATTTTTATGGTTTTGGTTTACTACTTTGACTATATATGAACTTAAGTTTTGAGTTTATTTTATAAGGTTTTGATTAAATCCCTTTATAAATGTATATATGTAGCTATGTTAAGTAAAGTTGGTTTTGATAGCTGATAGTTTCTTACTGAGATTTTTGTCTCACCTTTTAAATGTTTTAATGTTTTTAGGTGAGAAAGTACAGGATATAGAGAAGGTTACCGACCGATTAGGCGAGGTTTGGTAGTTGGCTGCTTATTGTTAGAATTGTGGTTAGAACTTTGGTATTGCAATTGTAATATAATGATATTCGGATAAATGGGAGACTTCTAAGTATTGATTATGATCTTTCTATTTCACGTCCGATGCCGATTGAGGTTGTTTAGGGTCGGGTGTGACATGGTGAGGCGTGATTACCTCACGCCCGCGTGTCGGGAGAGGTATTTTTCCCCCATTTCCCACCTCAAAGCCTCAAGGGGTATTTTCGTCCTTTCACGGAGCTAGAGGTGAGAAATTGGGGCTGGATTTAACAACACCCATAATAAAATATCTTCTTCTTGCTTTAAGCTAACTTTTCCTCTACTTCAAATTTTCGTGGTCATCAACATAACTCATTCCTACTCTCTGTTCAACATGGGCTCAAAAATATTTTTTCACCTCATTCCGACGGCCAGCCAAAGCTTTGTAGATACACCAAAATAAAAAATGGAAATGTTAAGAAAAACACAAAAAAATAATCGAATTTAAAAGTGAAAAATTGTTTAATATTTAAGAAACCATGAAACTCCTAAGCTAATGTTTGTTCTGCTATTGAAATTCAGAATGTTGTACATGGTAACAATAAAAAACTGGGAAGGTGGTAGATAAAGATGAGTAACTATTTGCAATTGAAATTGAAACAACTTTCCTTCCTTCACTCATTCGGAAAAAATTGTTTGCAGTTAACATGAAATTTGCAAAAACCAAATTTAAAAATAAGAAATCGGCAAGAGGAATGTAACTAGGGATGGCAACGGGTAGGGTACCTGCGGGTAATGTCATTCTCAAACCCTTACCCTTTTATTTTTTAATTACCCGTACCCGTCTCATTACCCTAACGGGTATGCTTTTTGCATCCCATACCCTTCCCATTTAATTCTTACCCGTTAAGAATCAATAAATAAATAAAATATTATAAATTTAACAAACTATAAATTTAATAAATCATCAATCTAAAAATTAAATAAATTGAACCTTAATTAATAAGAATAAAGTATCTTAGTGGTATCACTCAATTGTTGAAAAATAAATGGTTGGGGTTTAAATTTCACGTCTTACATTTAAAAGACAATGATATTTATTAATATAAATTTTTTTATGACGGGTAACGGGTATCGGGTACCCTAGGGGGTATTCCCATACCCGTCCCATTACCCTAACGGGTAATGGTTTTGATCTCATACCCTTTTATACAGGGTACAGGTAATTCCATTAGGGTCGGGTAGTGTCGGGTACCCGTGGGTACACTATCCGTTGCCATCCCTAAATGTAACTGAACTTTTGACAAAAGTAAAATTAAAAATTGGCATTCTGATATGTTTTTAATTAAAAATATGAAGTGATAAAAAACGCAGAAAAATATGAGTTAGATAAATGTAAAATAAAATCCAAATTTGCTTTTAGACGAATTTCCTCTTCCCTATTTAGCAACTTTTAGCCCATTTTGAGTCATGTTTGTACTTTTGTAATTAATTTTAATTTACTTCTATTTTAGAATTAATATATTTTGATAATTACCAAAAATGAAATATATTTACTTTTTGTAATGAACCATAGGTATTATACTGATTATCTATAGGTATCTTTTTTTTTTTTGAAATAATTATCTATAGGTATCTATTATATATATATATAAAGTGTGAAAACAAATTAACATAGGGCATGATATTTAAACTTCCTAAGATGATGTTGCATAAGGTTTAGGTGTCAATTTAATAGAATTTTAAATTTTCTCAAAATTATATAAAATTTAAATACTCTCTACTTTCCTGTTGAATAAACTTAAACCAGAATCCTAATTAAAACCCAACTCATCCTGCGATAAACTTAAACCCAAAACTAACTTTCCCTTCTCCTTATCTCGACTTAGTTAACTAGATCTCTTATTCTTTGTAAAGTAAGCTTTGTATTCTCTAATTTGCACGGGCTTGACACTGAGTCCTTTCTAATTCACTATGAAATCCCAAAAACCATCTTCAAAGATGGCAGCATATAGCCGAAAACAAATGCAATTTGGGGTTAATAATAATAGTCATTTGGAGAAGGAAATTTGGAGCTTGGGTTTGCAATTACATACTATTGTACCAAAAAAACGTTCAATTGAATTTAGTCTATCCGTTTTTTTTTGTGTTGCACTGATCATTGTTCAACCAATATGCTTCATGGGTGTTTCCTTTGCAAAGATTTTTACAGTCATGTTTAAATTGTAGATGTAGCACAACTTGCATTTATTTGTTTTAGTACAGGAAGAAGCAAATAATGAAAATGTAAAACTTTGTTGACTCTGCTTTTGTCCGTGGATAACTCCTGAAACATATTTATTTCAATGGTTTAAACAAGGCCATTGAGAATAGAAGTGATAATTGCGGTCTCATTGTTAATAGCAGATGACTGAATTCGGAATATTTGGTGGTAGATATAATTTTAGTTATTTGTAAACTGCTCATTTTAAATTGGATATGATAAATATTTGGTGAGTACAAACACTTCTGATTATTAGAAAGAATAGAGCTTGATGAGCGTATGGTTATTGTTTGTAGCTCAGTACTGGTGAAGACATGAACAAGATACAACTCAAAGTTGAGGGTGTAAGGACATGAAATTCAATGAGAATGATTGAAAGTTCTCTTCAAGCACTTCCTGGTGTTCAGAGAATAGACATGGACCCTAAGCTCAACAAGTTCTATCTTTCTTACAAACCAAAAATGACTCGTCCTAGGAATTTTATTAAAGTGATTGAATCAACTGAATCTGGGCGATATAATGCAATTACATTCCCTGAAGGGGCAGGAGGAAGAGAAAGTCATAGAATATTGGATTTAAAATCCACAATGTGGGATTTACATGTATACTATAGTAAATTATGAGCTATCATGTATAAGTCTATTAAGTGATCTAATTTAGTTTATGGACATAAGACATATATAATGGGTATGGTTTATTTATGTGTAGATACCCAGTTGTAATATACTAATTCTATAATGGGCTGAATAGTAATTACAACAATTAGGTTTTCACTATAAATAGAGGGTTATGGTCCCTATTGCATTAGCATTCTAAATCTACAGCTTCCCCCATCAAGTGTAGATGTGCTAATTGCTTCTAGCCCTAGAAGACCAATGAACCTAATGTGTCTCTTATTCTCTTCAATCCGTTGCGCTATGTATTCAGGTGCCCTTCCACTTTAGATCTTAATGGATTAACATGAGTTTATGATCTTGTAGTTTGTGGATCTAATTCCAATCAGTAATTCCACCAACTGGTATCAAAGCAACACATGATTGATTCATTGAGATTTTGTTTTACTTTGATGAAAAAGTTTTTTTTTGGTTTTAATCAACCTTATGTTAAGGATTTAGGAATCAATATTAATTGATTCAGAGACATTCAGTTGAATATCAATATTCTTTTAAAGTTGGTTTTTTTACGTTTTAGTTTATTAATATTTTAAGTACATCGTGTTTTTTCCTTGTTTCTAAACATGGAAAAACCTTATGGTCTTGATCTTGGATCAAGTTTTTTACTTATATATTATGGATTCAAAATCGTTTGTAGTAACTATTTTATTTTTGAGGTTTTAAACATTGATTCAGATACTTTAATTTGATGAATTCTTTAAACTTTTCAGTTCATTTGTTTTATTACAAATCAGAAGTTTTAGATATTAATGACTTTTATATTGTGTTTTAAATCACAAAAATTTCATAGTTTTAGACTTTTGAAGTTTTTGTGTTTTAATATTTCGGTTACAGAGAATATTTGTAACAATTTTGGTATTTCGGTGACAGAGAATATTTGTAACAACTTTGGTATTTCGGTTAAATTAATGTTTTAGTTACAAATTTTTGTAACAATTTTGGTATTTATTTCCTTACATTAATGTGTTGGTTATAAATTTTAATAATAACTTAAGTATTTATCTCCTTACATTAATATTTTGATTGTAAAAAAATTTGTAACAAGTTCAGTATTTATTCCTTTAGTTTAATGCTTTGGTTACAAAAATTTTGTAATAACTTCGGTATTTATTCACTTAAATTAATGTTTTGGTAATAAAGTTTTGTAACAATTTCAAAATTTATTCCTTACATTAATGTTTCAGTTATAACATTGTTTTATAATAACTTTTGTATTCGTTAAACATTAATGTTTTGGTTTTGAAATTTATTAATGGTTTGATTTTATGTTCCAAGAATTTTCAAATCATGGTTTAAAGTCAATTAAATGTGTAACAATTGTTTGGGTTTCCATATGAATATTAAACTTGTCCAAAGATATGTTTATTATTTGATATGATTTATTGTTAATATTTGACTGATACAACAAGATTACCACTTACAAGTTAATATTTCTGTCCAAAGACAAAATATTAATATTGTGTTAGGTATCTTATAATAAGATTAACCATGATTGAAATTTTTGTATTTGCCCAATTTTTTTATAATAAACTTTTGTAATTTTATTTGAGACAAATATATAATATTGGGTGATTATGTGAATTAAAGAAAAAATATTTTGGGCATAATCATTTTATGCACTTATTTAGTTTAGATGACCATACTTTTGTTATGAGAGTTTGTTATAACTAAATATTTATATGTTGTTAAAAAAATTGTTTTTAAGTTATCTCTGACAATATATAAATATTAAAGTTTTTTTATGGTCAATTATGTATATTTGTCTCATCTGTATTCAAATCATAATTAGAGACGTTTTATATGAATTAGTTTAAGCAACATCCTGTCAAAGTGGACTCTCTTGTGGGGATTAATTTGATATATAACGGGCACGTTTGTTTTACCTAATGTTTGTTGTTGGAAAAAACTGGTTTTTCAAAAAGCAGAGATCATCTGCTTTTGTAAAATGCTACTTTTCAGGTGTAAAATACAAACAGAAGGCACCGACCAAACACTTAAAACTCTCATTGTTGAAATAAAAAGGCAAACATGAGCATGAAAAACAGCAACCAAACACCTCCTAAAAATCATAGACACCCATCTATAAATTAATGGAAAAAAAAACGAATTGTTTTTTAAATTATCCTTATCATTATAAGTAGACACTAATTAATTGAAATTTGAGTCATTATTTATTTTATTTTTCTTTCTAGTCATTATTATCCTTAATATGTAAATTACGTTTGAGATTTTATGAGGAAAGTATTCAATTAACTATTTATGTAATTCAATTGGTTGGTAACAAATATTAAGTACGTGTTCATCTGCAACACTATAAATACAACCATTTGGGTTTATTTTCATGCTCAGCATTCAACTACTTGCTGTCATTCTTCTTTCTTTGATGAAGGAGTGCTAAAAGATAAAAATGGGCTATGGTGGTGAGGTATTTTTTTTTATTTATACCATTAACTTTTAAACTGGTAATTTGTAATTTTTCTATTGAAATCACAATTTAGGATTTTAAAGATTCTTTTAATTTTGGTAATTTTGTAGACTGGTGATCAAAATAAGATTTCCCCTGCATTTATCATGTGTATTATAATTGTCAGCACATTATTAGTTGTTGGAATTATAACATACGTTCTACGCTGGTTATATCAAGCATATCTTGCTAATAGACATCAAGCAAGAATGAAATTATATGTGTTCTTTTTTTCTTCCTTGTTCTGCATTTGAGTGTATATATTATAATGTGTTCTTTTTTTCTTCGTTCTTCTTCATTTGAGTGTATATATATATATATATATATATATATATTAGTTTAAGAGTTTAATTTATTTATTTTTATTTTATTTTTTGTTTGTAGGAAAACATGTTTCCTCACTATGCAGAGGTTTGTCATTTTAAACAATAATAATATGATAAGTTTTTGTTTTTTTACTGATTTTTTTTGTTGTTGTTTTACAAATATCAGAACATCTCTCAATCCCTTCCACCAAACAAGTATTTTATATTGCTGATTTTATGTTGGCCCTTCTCATAATTTACAAGATGGTTCGCAAGAAATCATCAAAAAAACCTGCTGCAGGCATTGAGCTCCCAACTGTATAGGAGTTGAGTGAGCTACTCATATATACAACAACTATGTAGGAGTTGAGCTGAGCTGATGATATATACAACTATACATGAGTTGATATTTATATACCGAGCTGATGATATATACGACTATATAAGAGCTGATATCTTTATGTGTGTGTGTGTGTGTGTGTGTATATATATATATATATATATATATATATATATATATATATATATATATATATATATATATATATATGGGAGGGATCAAGTGAGAACTTCCTCTTAGGTGAGGACACTTCCTTATGGTGAGAACACTCAAAACTACGTCGTTTTGAGTATAAAAATCAATAAAAAAAATACTAAATGTTACTGCTTGGACTCTTCATCTACACTCCACACTACTTACCACTAAGCCAATTGTTTTTCTTGTTTATTATGTTGCGCGCTGCTTAATATATTACTGCCCTTTTAGCTTCTATTATTTAATATTTGATGCATGCACTTATTAATATCGATTAAAGTTTCAAAAAAAATATCGATTAAATGTGCATAATAATGAATTATTAATAGAAAAAAAAAAAAGAAATGTGCATAATAATGAATTATTAATAGAAAAAATCCAAGAACATGCTTTAATTTTTTATTTATTTAATTCCTTTATATTTTTGTAATTTATGTTATATAAGAAAATATATTTTTTATAACATACGTTAGAACATATATTTTAACTTTTAAAACACGAACTATGAAGTTTAGAACGTACGACATATTTTTTAGAACATACGTTATGTTTTTTAGAACATGTGTTATGTTTTTTCGAACATGAGTTATAAATTATATTATAAAACAAATGAACAAACGATCCAGATATCTACCAATTTTTTTAGAACATTATAATTAATTTTTGGAACATAAACTATATATTTTTTTAAAACATACATTAGAACATATATTTTAACTTTTAAAACACGAAATATGAAGTTTAGAACGTACGACATATTTTTTAGAACATACGTTATCTTTTTTAGAACATGTGTTATGTTTTTTCGAACATGAGTTATAAATTATATTATAGAACAAATGAAAAAACGATCCAAATATCTACTGATTTTTTTAGAACATTATACTTAATTTTTGGAACACAAAATATAAACTTTAGAAAATACGTTATGTTTTTTAGAACATACATTATGTTATTTAGAATATGAGTTATAAATTATATTATAGAACAAATGCAAAAATGATCCATATATTTACTATTTTTTAAAACATTATACTTAATTTTTAGAATACAAATTATAAAGTTTAGAACATATGCAACAATATTTAGAACATCGTCCTTAACATTTTAAAACATAAATTATAAAAATATAGAGGAATTAAATAAATAAGAAATTAGAGCATGTTCTTGGATTTTTTTCTATTAATAATTCATTATTATGCACATTTAATCGATATTAATAAGTGCATGCATCAAATATTAAACAATAGAAGCTAAAATGGCAGTAGTATATTAAGCAGCGCGCAACATAATAAACAAGAAAAGCAATTGGCTCAGTAGTAAATAGTGTGGAGTGTAAGTGAAGAGTCCAAGGTTTGAACCCTAGGAGCAGCATCGTTTTTTTATTTTCATACTCAAAACGACGTAGTTTTGAGTGTTATCACCATAAGGAAGTGTCCTCACCTAAAAAAGGGTTCTCACAAGAGCCCTCTTATATATATTTATATATATATATATATATATACGGGTGAGATCCAGCGTGACAATGGCTTAAGTTGTGACAAGGAGCTTATTGTATTACATAACAAAACTACGTAGTTTTGATGATAATTAAAAAGGGCAAGGTGGCAAATTGGTAAATAAAATGAAAGAGATGATAGAGAAAATTGTTTTATTTCTTTTCTTTAAAATACATTTTCACAACATCTCTAATATCGTTTTTCGAAAATTTTTATACTATTAGACTCGTCTAAATTGGACGGTCATTTTAAGATCCCTGAAACTCAAGTAAAAAAATTTCCGGTGAACGGAATCCGGGTGGGCGTTTTCCGGCGAGAAAAACAGTGCCCAGAAAATTCTCAAAAAATTTCAGAAAATGTAAAACATTATTCTAAGAAACTTTAATTCTTGGGTCGAAATAGAATTTCTTACGGTTTAGTCCCAATAAAACTTTTTCCTTAATTTTATCCATTTTACATGTTTCAACAATTTGTTGGGACTATACCGTAAGAAATCCCGTTTCGACCCAAGAATTAAAGTTTCTTAGAATAATGTTTTACATTTTCTGGAATTGTTTGAGAATTTTCTGGGCACTTTGTTTCTCACCAAAAAACGCCCACCCGGATTCCGTTCACCGGAATTTTTTTTAGTTGAGCTTCAGGGATCTTAAAATGACCGTATAATTTAGACGAGTCTAATAGTATAAAAAATTTCGAAAAACAAGGTTAGAAATGTCGGGAAAATGTATTTTAAAGAAAAGAAATAAAAAATTTTCTGTTGGAACAATGCAAGTATTATGTTGGAACAAATGGTACACTGATTTCGAACAATGTAAGTAGGACAAAAAAAACGTACCCAGAAAATTATCAAAAAATTCGAAAACATGTAAAACATCATTTTAAGAAACTTTAATTCTTGGCTCAAAGCGAAATTCTTTACAGTTTTGACCCAATAAATTGTTGAAGCATGTAAAATGGATAAAATTAAGGAACAAGTTTTATTGGGACTAAACCGTAAGAAATCCCACTTCGATCCAAAAATTAAAGTTTCTTAGAATAATGTTTTACATTTTTTGGAATTTTTTAAGAATTTTCTGAACACTTTTTTTCTTGCCATAAAACGCCTACTCGGATTCCGTTCACCGGAATTTTTTTTACTTGAGCTTCAGGGATCTTAAAATGACTGTCTAATTTAGACGAGTCTAATAGTATAAAATTTTCGAAAAACGAGGTTAGAAATGTCAGAAAAATGTATTTTAAAGAAAAGAAATAAAACAATTTTCTGTTGGAACAATATAAGTATTATGTTAGAACAAATGGTACATTGATTTGGAACAACGTAAGTAGGACAAAAAACGTGTCCAGAAAATTATCAAAAAATTTCAAAACTTGTAAAACATTATTTTAAGAAACTTTAATTCTTGGCTCAAAGCGAGATTCCTTACAGTTTTTACCCAACAAATTGTTGAAGCATGTAAAATGGATAAAATTAAGGAAAACGTTTTATTGGGACTAAACCGTAAGAAATATCGCTTCGACCCAAGAATTAAAGTTTCTTAGAATAATATTTTACATATTTTGGAATTTTTTGAGAAGTTTCTGGACACTTTTTTTCTTGCCAAAAAACGTCCACCCGGATTCCGTTCACCGGAATTTTTTTTACTTGAGTTTCATGGATCTTAAAATGACCGTTTAATTAAGACGAGTCCAACGGTATAAAATTTTTTGAAAAACGAGGTTGGAAAAGTCGGGAAAATGCATTTTAAAGAAAAAAAATAAAACAATTTTCTCTTTCCTTTTATTTACAAATTTGCCACCTCCTTTTGGTTAATTACAAAATTGGTCCTTGTCACACAATAAGACTTGTCACACCATAAGAAATGTGTCACATCTGATCTCCCCTCTATATATATATATATATATATTTATATATATTTATATATATATATATTTATATATATTTATATATATATATGGATGGTATGTACTTTGAAGTTTAATTCACTATTATATTATATACTTTTTATTTCGTATTTTTATTTTTATTTACTTGAGATTTCGAATTTCAATATAAGATTAAGGATGTTAATAAAATATAATTGAATGAATATGCTTAGAATTATATTTTGACTAATTAGAATAACTGTCAATTCCTTACAGTAATAAAGATCTTGTGCATCCCAGATAGTATAAAAATAAAAAAATAAAAAATAAATGAATAATAAAATTAATTTTGAATTATTAAGGTTTGAATTATTTCAAGAAAGAAAAAAAAACATTGAGAATAATCTGGTTTAAGAGTTCGATATATCTACCAATTATATATATATATAAGAAAAAGGTTGTTCACCATGATTTTTTTTTTAAGGAATTGGTTAAAGATAGAAATTTTAATTGAAAAGGAAATCTGTTCAGTTACTTTTGTGATGGTGATGTGGCACTGTCAATGTTTGTGAATCTTTGATTTGGTGGATGTGGTCTGTTTGAGCAATGGATGGGGGGAAATGGGCTCGGCCGGAGGTACTAGTGGGGATGGAAACCACCTAATGCGGGGTGGGTGAAGATAAATAGCAATGGCTCTAGTAAGGGCAACCCGGGGCTAGCCTCGGCATAGGTTATTCTCCATAATGACAATGGCATTATTGGTTAGGTGGTTATGCGGTTAATCTTAGGGTTTGTACAACTGTTCTAGCTGAATTATCGGGGTTTTACTTTGATTAAAACATGCATGGAATAAAGGTTATCACCGGGTTATTTTTGAGTTGGATTCATTGTTAGTTGTTCGGATGGTCAGTGATGGCATAGAGAATAGACATCGTTTATGTTAGCTTATTTCAAAGTGTAGGGAGCTGTACGGTACAGATTGGAATGTGCGGTTAGTCCATGTGTTCCGTGAAGGGAATCGAGCAACAGATTGGATGGAGAACTACGTAGGGAGATTGACTTTTGGTTTTCACGAGTGTGATGTTCCTTTTGCACGTATCCATGATTCTATTTTTGTTGATATTTGTGTTTAGTGTCTTCCTCAGTTGACTAGAATCTAATTGTTTTATTGTTGCTTTTTCCGGTTATTTTCATAACACTTAGCCCCTTTCTTTTAAAAAAATAAAATAATAAATATTTTAATGTTTAATATATATTTTTTGAGAAGAATGTTTAATATTTCTCTTTTAATTAAATCTCTATTTCTCATGTTAAACTTTTTTTTGTCAATTATTATTGTTTAATTTATAAAATTGTCACGTTGTCTCTCGCTTCGTCACCATCTTCTCGGCCATTTCTACTCTTCTTAATTCATGAAGCTTCAAAACGTTCCTCTTTTGATGATCTACTCTAAGTAGGAAGAAGGAAGTTTGTATTGCTTCTTCCTACTCTCACTGGGTTAGATTTTATGTATTTTACTTTGTTTTTTATTCGGTTTCCATATATTTTCTCGGGTCTGTTTATCAGTCTGAATGGTATTTGCTCTCTATTATTCTTTCTTTTGTACCTTTTCCGAATTTAGTAAGAGCATAAACGGTTTATCTTGTTCATGGATTAATAGATTCACGTAGTTGCATAAAAAGAAATGACTCAAATTCGAATATTCGGAATAACCTAAATGCTGAAAATTGGATTGCAACTACTTTTCTGCACATTCCGATTTATGAGAAGTATATGTTTCATTGTTGTTTTGTGTTTTTTATGCCTTTTATGACTTTTTTTGCTCTCTCTAGTCGTTTTAGTCTCTTTGTAAATCTTGTAAGGTTTGATTTTTTACTGTACTTGTTGTGTTTTCATCTAATGAAGCTTTATGCACATGAAAATTTATAAAATTGTCTCCAATAATATAAATATTTCACTTAGTGAAAAAAAGGAAAAATTATTAATTTTGGGGTAAATAATTTATTAGTCCCCTAGTTTTTACCTAACACACTGTAGAGTTCTTTTATTTTGAAAAACACATTTAAAGGTTGCTATCTTTTGTCAATATTAATCTTGTGGTCCTTTTATCTATTTTTTTTTAGATTTTTAACCGAATATATCTTAACTTTTAGGACAACCACAGTACAATACAAGTTGACTATGTTACTCTGTTATTTTATATACTTATATATATATATATATATATATATATATATATATATATATATATATATCTGTTTATGCTAAAATATAACAATTACAAGTCTAAAAAAATAGACAAAATGATCAAAGGGTTAATATTGGTAAAAGCTGGGGACCTTATAATGTGTTTTTCAAAATAGAGGGATTAAACCGTGTGTTAGGTAAAAAAGTAAGGGACTAATAAATTATTTACCCTTATATTTTTTTTTGCCAAAACTACATAATATAAAAAGCAAAGTAGTGAAACTAAAATGAGAAACTACACAGAGAACTTTAACTATTTTTAAACTTTTGAATAATTCTTTTTATTTTTCTCTTCCTTGACAAAATTTCCATAATATACTTTGAGAATTTGTTTGGGGACTTTGACTATTTTTGTTAGTTAGATAACTGTTAGTATAAACTATAAAGGGAGAAAATTTAATTTTGACCTTAAAGTTTTTTAAAAAGTGCAGAACTAGTTTTAACCGAACTATCTTAACTTTTAGGACAACCACAGTACAATACAAGTTGACTATGTTACTCTGTTATTATATATATATATATATATATATATATATATATATATATATATGTATGTGTGTGTGTGTGTGTTTATGCTAAAATATAACGATTACAAGTCTAAAAAAACTAGACAAAAGGATCAAATGAAATATTGGTAAAAGCTAGGGACCTTATAATGTGTTTTTCAAAATAGAGGGATTAAACCGTGTGTTAAGTAAAAAAGTAAGGGACTAATAAATTATTTACCCTTTTTTTTTTGCCAAAACTGCATAATATAAAAAACAAAGTAGTGAAACTAAAACGAGAAACTACACATAGAGCTTTAACTATTTTTAAGCTTTCGAGTAATTATTTTTATTTTTCTCTTTCTTGACAAAATTTCCATAATATACTTTGAGAATTTGTTTGGGGACTTTGACTATTTTTGTTAGTTAGATAACTGTTAGTATAAACTATAAAGGGAGAAAATTTAATTTTGACCTTAAAGTTTTTTAAGAAGTGCAGAACTAGTCTTAACGTATAAATATGGTAAATTTAACCCTAATGTTTATTAAACAAGATCAATTTTAGCACTACATTATTGAAAATCTGAAAAGCTGATTTTACTATTATTTAAGTGTCATATAAGACATTCGAAACAAGTTTATTGATAAAGTGAAGTAATTTGGTACCTTTTTTGTTGGTTATTTGTAAATATATTAGTAACATGGTAAACATTTTAGAACCTTTATAAAAAAAATGTGATTAACTTATTTGCAGACGTGGTTGTTAGCATTTTAACATAGTGTTTTTTTTTTGTAACTCTGTTGGTAACACATTAAATATATTAGAGATAACTGGTATTTGGAAGATCCGATGTGGTAATTAAATAAAATTCAACGCAACATTTTTAACGTAAGACTAAAATTGATCTTGTTTGAAAACATTAAAATAGATATTTTGAGGAATTAAATTTTTTTACTACCATAATTACTAGGGGTACACATGGTCAGTTAAACAATCCATTAAGGTTAATTCGACCGGCTAATCATTTGATCAGTTTTTTAAAAACACCAACTATATACTAGTCCGCTAATTATTTACCATGCGACTACATTTTTTATTTTTCAAAGATCATATTTTTTAGAGTTTTTCCTCTCTAAATATTAATTTTATCTCTTCTAAGCAAACAACACATAAATGACTAAAAAAATAAAAAGGATGATAGAATATAATCCATTCTTGAAATTTTCTGTTTTGATGTTGTTAACAGTCAAATTGGCAGTATAAGGGCACATTTGTTTTACCTACTGTTTGCTGTTAGAAAAGCTGGTTTTCCAAAAAGCATGGATCATCTGCTTTTGTAAAATGCTACTTTTCAGGTGTAAAATGCAAACAGGAGGTCACCAACCAAACATTTAAAACTCTAATTGTTGAAATGAAAAGGCAAACAGGAGCATGAAAAGCAGCAACCAAACACCCACAACATCTATTTGATTTTGTGCCTATTAATTCATGTGGATATTACCCAGCCCAAAGGAAGGCTGGCATTTGGCCGAATTACATACACACATGCGGCAATAAATATGTAACAATTACCTAGTTTTCCATGTGAATAATAAATTTGTCCAAAGATGATTTATTATTTGACAGGACTTATTGTTTGTTGGGCTTAGCCCAAGTAAAATTTATGAAATAAAGCCCTTTCAAGTGTCTTTATGTTTTTTCAAGTGAAAAACATCCCACATTGCTTTCAAAGCACTTGGTGGAGATGTTTATAAAGAAGGTCCTCACATGCTTGGGGTGTGCCCCAAGGAGTACCCACTTTTGTGAAAGGGTGAGGACCTATCTCTTTGGTTGACCACCACACACGCGCGCGCGCGCCGTCCGTCCGACCGACCGACCCGGGCCGGTTGGGTTGGTGTGGTGTAAAATGTATAATTTTTTATTAAAAAATTAATAATAATTTTAATATTCTTTTTTATTAATTTCGGAAATAATTTTTTATTTAATTATTTACATTTTGATTCAGTCTTTGAGAACGTTATTCACAACGTCTACTTTGCTCTGAACGTGTCTTCACCAACTCAGTCTTCCTGATTTTCCTCTTTCACCTTCTCCATGAAATCAGAGCTCTCAACAGCTCTTTTTTCTTGTATAAATAGGTGATGAGAGACTGCCTTCAAACACAATTTACTTTCATTCATTCTTTATTTTTTCGAAAACTGAGCAACTTAAACAGAGAGTGTATACAGAACGATTTTCGTACGGTGCAATACGAAAATCGTATTTAAGAGGGCTGTTTTATCCTGGAGGCGACCGGAGTTCATACTGTTTGCTAAATTCCGGCAGTTCTGCGAACGTCTTAAAGAAAGCGACATTGTCCGCGACTCTGCCCATTTAATTTTTTTCGGTCTGTTCCTATTTTCTGAGTTCGAGCTACAACAATTTTAAGACGGTTCAATTACTGCTGATGGCTACCGAACAATCAAATGGGATTGCTGAGATTAACAAACCATTCCGGTTTGAAGGAGCTCATTTCCGAAGATGGAGACAGAAGATGCTGTTCTACCTCACAACAAAGAAGGTAGCTTCTGTTATGACTTCGGAAAAACCAATTGTTCCTGAAGATGGTGACGAGGCAGATGTTCGTGCTGCTGTTCGTGCTGCTGAGAGATGGACAGAAAATGATTTTCTGTGCAAAAATTATATACTCAATGGACTGACTGATGATCTGTATGATTACTACACTGCTGAAGAAAAAACAGCAAAAGAAATTTGGGAAGCTCTGTAGAGGAAGTATGACACTGAGGAGGCCGGATCGAAAAAATACGTTGTAAGTCGCTACCTCAAATTCCAGATGACTGATGACAAGTCAGTGGAAATTCAATCTCATGAATTACAGAAGATAGCACATGAAATTATTTCAGAAGGTATGCCTTTAAACGATCAATTTCAAGTTGCTGTCATAATTGACAAATTGCCTCCTTCGTGGAAAGATTTTAAAAATGTTTTGAGGCACAAAACAAAAGAATTTTCGATGGAAAGTCTGATTACACGCCTCCGAATTGAGGAGGAAGCTCGAAAACAAGATTTAAAAGAAGAAGTGCTTATTGTTTCTAATAACACTAAAAGGTCCACTGCGGTTCTGAAACCCACTCAAAAGAATTTTAAGAATCAGAACTGCAAACCAATCCAAAACCGCAACACCCGAGTTAACTTGAATTGGAACCTTCAAAGGAACCAAAATAGGCCACAACAACTACCACCTAGAAATGATGCTGCTTTCCTATGCTTTAATTGTGGGAAACCAGGTCATATGGCACGTAAGTGCAGGAACAGGCCAAACACTACTCCTAGTGTTAACCTGACTGAAGAGCAACATAATTTTGTTGCTATGATTTCCGAGATCAACCTCATAGGTGGATCAGATGGGTGGTGGGTAGACACTGGTGCTTCTCGCCATGTCTGCTATGATAGAAGTATGTTCAAAACATACAGTGCTGTGACCGAAGATAAGAAAGTGTTATTGGGTGATTCCCATACTACTATTGTTGCTGGAATTGGTAGTGTGGAATTGAACTTCACATCTGGAAAAACCTTAACTTTGAAGGATGTGATGCATACTCCAGAAATGAGGAAAAATTTGGTTTCGGGCTATCTTCTCAACAAGGCTGGTTTTACTCAGACTATAGGAGCCGATTTATTTACTTTGACTAAGAACAATGTATTTGTAGGAAAAGGTTATGCTACTGAAGGCATGTTTAAGTTGAATGTTGAGATTAATAAAGTGAATGCTTCTATTTACTCCTTGTGTACTTTTAATGTTTGGCATGCTCGTTTTTGTCATGTTAATAAGCGAATCATTAAAAATATGAGTAACTTAGGGTTAATTCCAAAATTGAATTTGAATGAATTTCTTAAATGTGATTATTGTAGTCAGGCAAAAATCACAAAAACACCTCATAAATCTGTTGTTAGGGATTCTGAACCTCTAGATTTAATTCATTCAGATATATGTGAATTAGATGGAAAGTTGACTAGAAATGACAAACGGTACTTTATAACCTTTATTGATGATTGTTCTGACTTTACTTTTGTTTATCTTATGAAAAATAAAAGTGAAGCGTTTGACATGTTTAAGTTGTTCATAGTTGAAATAGAAAATCAATACAATAGGAAAGTCAAGAGACTTTGTAGCGATAGAGGCACAGAATATGGTTCTAGCCTGTTTATTGATTTCTATAAAACACATGGTATTATACATGAAACCACAGCACCTTATTCACCAGAAATGAACGGAAAGGCTGAAAGGAAAAATAGGACACTTACCGAATCTGTAGTAGCTATTATGCTTAGTTCAGGTGCCGCCTCATATTGGTGGGGAGAAATCCTTTTGACTGTTTGCTACGTGCTAAATAGGGTCCCTAAATCCAGAAGCAAAATCTCTCCTTATGAGATCTTGAAAAATAAAACACCTAGTCTATCATATTTTAGAACTTGGGGTTGTTTGGCTTATGTTAGGATTCCTGACCCTAAGAGAGTCAAACTTGCTAGTAGGGCTTATGAATGTGTGTTTATTGGATATGCTGTGAATAGCAAAGCATATAGGTTCTATGATTTGAATGCGAAAGTCATATTGGAGTCGAACGATGCTGACTTTTATGAAGATAGATTTCCTTTTAAGTTGAGAAATAGTGGGGGTGCATCATCTAGTAGCATACCTGCTACTAGACCTATAGTGCAAAAAGAGATTGAGGAATCTGAACCTAGGAGAAGTAAGAGACCTAGAGTATCTAAAGACTTTGGCTCTGACTTTTATGCTTTCACAGTAGAAGAGGATCCACTTACTGTACAAGAAGCTTTAACCTCATTAGATGCTGATTTATGGCAAGAAGCCATTAATGATGAAATGGACTCACTTGAGTCAAACCAAACTTGGCACTTAGTAGACTTACCACCAGGTTGTAAACCAATAGGTTCTAAATGGATCCTTAAAAAGAAACTGAAACCTGATGGTTCAGTAGATAAGTTTAAGGCTCGCCTTGTAGCTAAAGGCTTTAGACAAAGAGAAAATGTTCATTTTTTTATACTTATTCACCTGTCACTAGGATTACGTCTATACGTGTTTTGATTGCTATTGCTTCTGTGCACAATCTAGTGGTGCACCAAATGGATGTTAAAACTGCATTTTTGAATGGTGAACTAGAAGAAGAGGTTTATATGGATCAACCTGAGGGCTTTGTAGTCTTTGGTCAAGCCCATAAGGTATGTAAGTTAGATAAGTCTTTATATGGGCTAAAACAAGCACTTAAGCAAAGGCATGCAAAGTTTGATAACTTGATTATTTCAAATGGCTTTAAAGTGAATGAAAGTGATAAGTGTATCTACTATAAATATGAAAATGGTCTTTGCACCATTATTTGCTTGTATGTTGATGACTTGCTTATTTTTGGATCTAATATTCATGTTGTGAATGCTGTTAAGTCAATGTTGTGTGAAAACTTTGACATGAAAGATCTTGGAGAAGCGAACGTCATTCTTGGCATAAAGATAACTAGGTCTGAAACTGGAATTTCTTTAGATCAATCTCACTACGTTGAGAAGATACTAAAGAAATATAACTACTTTGACTGTAAACCTGCATGTACACCTTATGACCCTAGTATAAAACTTTTTAAGAACACTGGAGACAGTGTAAGACAATCAGAGTATGCTAGCATAATTGGCAGTCTTCGTTATGCCACTGATTGTACTAGACCCGACATCCCGTATGTCGTAGGACTGCTATGCAGATTTACTAGTAGACCTAGTGTGGAGCATTGGAATTCTATAGAAAGGGTCATGAGATACCTTAAAAGAACCATGAAACTTGGATTACATTATCAAAGGTTTCCAGCAGTCCTTGAAGGATATAGTGATGCTGACTGGAATACCTTATCAGATGATTCCAAGGCTACTAGTGGCTATATTTTCAATATAGCTGGTGGTGCTGTTTTATGGAAGTCTAAGAAACAGACTATTCTAGCTCAATCAACCATGGAATCAGAACTGATTGCACTAGTTGTGGCTAGTGAAGAAGCAGGTTGGTTGAGAAGTCTGTTAGCTGAGATTCCCCTATGGGAAAAACCGATTCTAGCTGTATTGATCCACTGCGATAGTACCGCGGCTATTGCTAAGATTCAGAATCGTTACTACAACGATAAGAAACGACAGATACGTCGTAAGCACAGCACTGTGAGAGAGCTACTCACTAAAGGAGCTGTTAGAGTGGATCACATACGCTTAGAAGAGAATTTAGCCGATCCTTTGACGAAAGGATTAGCTAGAGAGAAAGTCCATAATACGGCAAAGAGTATGGGACTTATGCCCCTACAGTGATGAGTTACACACAATAGTAACCCAACCTATAGACTGGAGATCCCAAGAAATAGGTTCAAAGGGTAATAACAAGTTGTGTTGTAATATGAGTCAGATCATGCAATTAGAAGCATGAATATCCTGAAGCGATTTGAGGTTGAGATAATAGAAACTCTTAATGAAGTCTATACTCCATTTGGAGTGAAGTACATAGCTACAGGAGTACTTTTGATAGACTCACCTATATGAATGTGGAAGTGAAGCCGCTTCCTATGAGTTTAGGGCAAAACTCTAGAGCATTCATTAAACCGGGATAGACGTGCAAGGCCATAAACGCACGGGCTACTACAACTACACTCTGAAAAGGTTATGGCGTGATATACGTCAGAGATAGAGTTCAAGACTACGAGTCACTCTAGTAAAATCTGAACTATACTCACTACGCAAAGGTTCAAATCGAAAGATACCTTTGTTTATGTCTGACCTTATGTAACTGCTCAGTAAAACGTTTTCAAAAAATTTAGTAGGGGATTGTTGGGCTTAGCCCAAGTAAAATTTATGAAATAAAGCCCTTTCAAGTGTCTTTATGTTTTTTCAAGTGAAAAACATCCCACATTGCTTTCAAAGCACTTGGTGGAGATGGTTATAAAGAAGGTCCTCACATGCTTGGGGTGTGCCCCAAGGGGTACCCACTTTTGTGAAAGGGTGGGGACCTATCTCTTTGGTTGACCACCACACACGCGCGCGCGCCGTCCGACCGAACCGGGCCGGGTTGGGTTGGTGTGGTGTGGTGTAAAATGTATAATTTTTTATTAAAAAAAATTAATAATAATTTTAATATTCTTTTTTATTAATTTCGAAAATAATTTTTTATTTAATTATTTACATTTTGATTCAGTCTTTGTGAACGTTATTCACAACGTCTACTTTGCTCTGAACGTGTCTTCACCAACCCAGTCTTCCTGATTTTCCTCCTTCACCTTCTCCATGAAATCAGAGCTCTCAACAGCTCTTTTTTCTTGTATAAATAGGTGATGAGAGACTGCCTTCAAACATAATTTACTTTCATTCATTCTTTATTTTTTCGAAAACTGAGCAACTTAAACAGAGAGTGTATACAGAACGATTTTCGTACGGTGCAATACGAAAATCGTATTTAAGAGGGCTGTTTTATCCTGGAGGCGACCGGAGTTCATAATATTTGCTAAATTCCGGCAGTTCCGCGAACGTCTTAAAGAAAGCGACATTGTCCGCGACTGTGCCCATTTAATTTTGTTCGGTCTGTTCCTATTTTCTGAGTTCGAGCTACAACATTGTTAAATATTTGATTGCTACAACAAGATGCTCACTTACGAGTTACCATTTCTGTCCAAAGACAAAATATTAATGTCGTGTTAGGTATCTTGTGATGGGATTTGCCATGATTTGATTTTTCTGTCTGCCCAAATTCAAATATATATAACTTATGCGAGCTTGTTAACTTCTCTGGTATTGAATTTGCTACCATTATATTTACTCATAATTAATTTAATTTGCATACTAAATGATGTTATTTAAGTTTTGAAAGAGAACATTATGCTAGTTCTAAATGATGTTATCTATTACTCATAATGATAAAATTCATTATGGGAAGTGAGAAGATCAAATTGCATGAGTCTGATGACCATGAAATTATCCATTTTAAAAGTTTTAAGGGTATTAAATCGACTTATGAGTAGGGGTGTCAAATGGGTTAATGGGTCGTAAAAGGATCGTGTCAACCTACTCAGGTGATCCGTTTATTGAAACCCAGACACGACTCGTTTAACTTAACGGGTTGACACGACACGACTCGGTTAAAACACGGGTTGACACTGGTCAACCTGGATAACCCGTTTAACTAAATTAATAAATAAACAGGTCAATTTTTAACACAACCCGTTTATACTTAACGAGTCAAACCATCCTAAACGAGTTATCTGACCCATTAACACTTTAAACTTTCAATAAAATTTCAGGAAATCCATTAAACAACATTCAATTCAAGTTCAATATAACAAAACATAAAATAAAACATCCAAATAGTTCAACATAAACAACAGTAGGAACAAATAAAACCATAACATTCGATTGACAGCAGCGGAATTCGCATCTTACTGATTAGGCTTTGATTCATGGGATTCCAAGTGTAATTCCATCAACTCCTTTTCAAGTTCCTCAACCTCCTTATAGTTTTTATCCACACCTAAAAAAATATAAAAACAAATAATCAAAATATAATTGAAGTATTTAAACCAAAAAAAAAACCAAATTTTGTGAAAAGAGTTTACCATCAATTTCTCAAGAAATCCAATCTTTAGTACATAGCAATGCTTCCACAACATCACATTTTAATGCACTCCTATATTGGTCAAGAACTCTTCCACTTTTGCTAAATGCACTCTCTGAAGCTACTGATGTAATTGGAATAGCTAGCACATATTGGGCCATGGCTGCAATTTTAGTGCATCTAAATTGATTTGCTTTCCAATAAGCTAATATGTCTAAATTGATCTTTCTATCCATTCTTGGCTCACCAAGATACAAATCCAACTGAGACTTTTTGAGGTGTAAATTCCATAGTATCTAAAGAATCAAATTCCTACACAATATTACAAATATATTAAAAAAAACCCATCAAAAGTGTGTTTATAAATGTTTTTGTCAAATGAAAAAAAAAGAAGTAAAATAAATAATAGTTTAGAGTAATATGCCTTGCCCCAATCTAAAGCAACAGATGAAGAAGAAGTTTGTTGATCCATCATTGAACTGTGCTTGCTTGCATTATTGTCACCGCTTGACCCACAAAGATTTTGCTTATTTGTAGAATTTTCATACTCGGTAAACAAACCATACAAGTCAATCCTAACTCGTTTTGCTTCGATCAACCCATCATCACCATAAAGCTTCCTACAACAATACTCAACAAAACCTAGCTTGTACCAAGGATCCAAAATCACAGCAATCCCCATAACCTTGTGGGAAAAAGAAAAGATATATGCTAAGATAGAACTCATAAACCCTAATGATGTTAGAACCAGACCAATAAGATATAGTCCTGATGATCAAAAAGAATTTGAAATACAAATAAAAGAATTATTAGACTTAAAATTAATTCAAGAAAGTAAAAGCCCTCATAGTAGCTCAGCATGACCAAAATTCTACTATATGCACTCCAATAATTTTTAAACTTCGCCATCATTTTTGTTGCCATGGAACTCATATATAAATCATCAATATTCATGTTTTCTTTCAAAGTCAAATGAGCAGTAAACACCAATGGGAAGTACAGATTTGCAGTCACATATTTGGAACCCGAGAAAAGACAAGTAATATCGTTAAAAACTCTAAGAAATTTGTGTTGGTCCCGTGTAATTAGTTCCAAGGGGGGTTAGGAACTAATATACCTTTTTCTTAATTATTTATGCTGACTTATATGTTTTAGATGAATTGGTCAACTCAGCTTTTGGTCAGCTTGGACGAGCTTAGTGCCAAACAGCTTTAGTCAGATGTTGACTAAGGCTATCAAGCTTGTGAGTTAAGAATTGACGCTTTAAGGGGTCAACTTCTAACTCAGCACCTTAATTTACTCAGGGTCAGTTTAGGCAATTTATATGCTGAGTAAATATGTCAAACAACACATGCAATATATATATATATATATATTTTGAGAGAGAGTTTAGAGATTACTCAGTATCACTTATCCTGGTTCGGCCTCTCTGTCTATGTCCAGTCCCCAGAGTCCTCCGGGCTTTTTGAATCCAATACTGAGCTCTTTAACAGTAGAGCACAAACCGATTACAAGGCAATTGACTATGCAAGAGTACCGTCCTCTATTCGTCTACTCAACTCCTACTAAGCACTACAGCCCAGTACTTAGATTTCTCTACCACAGAATGTTTATAACTAAACACTCTGCACAACTCTCTCAATTTTTACAATTGATAAACACTTGTTCCTTTTCAAATAAAGAACACTTTAGAAGATTGCAAGTAATCACTCTAGCATTTACACAGGAATAGAAGATGGGTGTAAGATCTCTTTTTGTATCTAAGTGCTTTTGTATCTTTTCTCTCTTGTACTTTTTTTTTCTTTTCAATCGGCAATAATCCAAGGAGTTTGATTGTCCTTATATAGGGGAAAATCTGTGTTGGATCATTCTGAAATGATTTAGCCGTTGATGTTAAAACGGCTCTTTTAGGGGACAGCTTCTGGTCAGCTTCAGACTGTTCCGGCCATTCCCTTCCTCTGTTTTCCTTCAGACGTCAGGCTTGTCTTCTTACGTCAGGCTTGTCTTTTTGTGTCAGTTGTCTTTTACCAATAATCCATTGACCCATACATCTCGGAGTGTGTCTTTTGTGTAATTCCAAGGTTTCAATTATTGGTGCAGAGGGGTGGCAATCTTTGTCTTGTAGCAAACGACTCTTTCATGCTATCTTGAGGAATCACTCAGCTTCTACTGCGTAAGTCTTTGTCTTCGGTAATTTCTAAGCTGAGTATATTTTTAGTCAGCTCAGCTTCGTAAGACAATTGTTGTTGCGGCTTCTTATGCTGAGCTTTATTTCGCTTCTTTTTGTTGGGCGTTTATGTCTTAGTCTTTTGATGCTAAGTTTGATTCCACTCAGCTTGATACTATGCTGACCTTCATTCCACTTAGCTTGTTTTGTTCATCTCATGTTGACTTCGTCCTGTCTTGCTTTTTATGTTTATCTTTATTTATATTTATACTCAACATTGAACAAACGGATTAGTACAATTAAAATAAAGCACTTAAATTTAATTGTCTTTTAATCATGGATGATTTTGTCAAATCAAAATCTTGTGGAAAGGTGTTTCAACAAACTCCCCCATTTTGATGTTGGCAAAATGCACAATTATGGAACTCAGTTTTGAAATTCCCCATGATTGATTTATTTTTCATATTTCTGAAATTGCTCCCCCGTAAGGGTTGCATCTGTTAATTTACCTCTAAACCTTCCAAGATTTATTTGAGACAAACTAAGAATGTGTGTACTGACTAGATTCAGTTCTAATTTATTTTGAGTCTAGGTCCGCTTTCAGAAATGTTTGAATACTTAGTTTGATTTATTCATTATTATGTATACTGAGTATTTGTTTGTTCAATTTGCTTATGTTAATGTGCATTGATAAGCATGGCATTTGGACAGAATGAAAGACAAATTTCATTGGATAGATAATGAGACATACAAAATATTTGTGCCTACAGAATAGAAAATCTTAAGTTTCACTAGTCTCTGTTCTTTAGATTCACTTGTGCTTCATGCACAGCCTTACCCTTTTCTTTCTCTTTGCTCCCTGATGTACCTGCCCTTTGTTGAGTTCCATCTTGAGTTCTCTCCCCCGTTTTGCCAGCATCGGGGGTATAGATAAAGGTGTTATTTCTCGCAGCAGAGGATAGAACATTTTAATGGCGCTGTAATCTCTTCGTGCTTTCACTCAAGCCATCAATCTCCGAAGCACAATCATCTCGAACGTGTCGAGGAACTGGTATTGACCCAGTGATCAGGCTGATAATGCACTCATGGGACTTACTAAGCTAAGTAAGAGAGCTGGTAATCTGAGCAAAGGATTGGTGATACATCTTTAGTAGGGCAGAGTCATAGAAGATGCGTTGAGCATTGTCGATGCGCATGGCCTGCAGAATACCTTGTGAAAGTTTCGTCAGATTATCATCGGTGATGGGGTCAACATCCATCTGAGCTTTATTGACAATGAGAAGACTCGCGGCTTCACTCAATTGATCAATTGTACATTGAGAAGTGGAGGAAACGAGTTCACGTGTACAAGTGAGATTAGCAGTCAGCTTGGCAAAGCATTCGTGCAACTCAGCAGATGTGGCATACTCAGGAGTGACCGTTGTCCCAAGGTTGGGCAGTTCTGTTCTCAGTTTGGCAAAGTGTTGATCTAACTCAGCCGAAGTTGCATATCCTGGATTTGGTGCAGAGAGATTGTTGATTTTACTTTCAAAGGAGTTCATGTGGTTTATCATCAGAAGTAACAGCTCAGTCAGTTTGACGATGTGATCTTGCTTAGGTTGCTGTGTTTGGACGGAGGTCATAACACTGATCAGATCCTTGAGTCCTTTAATTTCAGTTAGAAGTTGAGTGATGGCAGAGACATTTGGTGACTCAGGATGAGCAGTACCCAGCAGCATCAGAAGTGGTGAACTCTTGGAGAAGAGATTGAGCAGTTTCTATGATTCGACGACCAGACTGAGTTGCACTAAGATATGCAAATTAACCAGTGGAATTTGGCTCAGACGCAGGAATGGAGGTGGAGCTGGATGGTGGTGGAGTTGGCTGCTTATTAGCTTGAGTAATTGGTTCTTGATGTGGTTCAGTACCAGGAGCTAAGTGTTCTTCATGAGGTTGAGATTGAGTAGGTGGATCCATAGTTTTCTCCCCGTGTTGAGTGGCTGGGTCTTCGAGCTCTTGCTCGGCAGGATTTGGATTCTGGGGAGTCTTGGCATGTTCCTCAGTACGAGTAACAGAGGCTTGATTTTGCTCCGGTTCCTTAGGAGGAGTCTCAACATGGTGGGAAAAATACTCGAACTGGATATCGGATAGATCCGTAAGTTGCTCCAGAGGTGAAGAATCTGCCAAGAGATCAATAAGAGGAGCTTTAAAAGCTTTCTTTTTCAGTCTTTTGAGGGACTTAGTTTTTGGAGGTAAAAGGTCAGTTTGAACATTTATGTCCTCAACCTCGGCTTCAACATCAAGATCCTCACTCTGCTTATCTTCTTCTGCTTGGTCAGCATGTACCTCCTGATGTTGCTCAACATCATCCGGCTCAGCATGATCTTTTTCTTCAATATGAGGCTGAGTATTATCCTGTCTTTGTTCTTCTCCTTCATCAGCTTGCTCAACTGGAGTTTTCTCAAGATCAATCCCAATGTTCTGAGTGCAGTGAGATTTGGGTGTCACAGCCCAATCAATGGGATCAGCTTCAACAATTTTCAACCCAGGACTTCGACTTTTCTTCTTTAGAGGTTGTTCTGGGGATTCTTCACTTTCTTCTTCGGGCTCAGCTTGCCCTTTCCTTTTCTCTGCTGACTTAGGTGTAACCTGAGGTTGGTCAGCATCAACGTCCTTTCCTCTGGTCATAGCCCGCTTCTTCCTGGGCACAGTTTCAATATCCTTTGCACATGTTGCAAGTGCTTTTCTCTTCTTCTTTGCCTTAGGGGACTCAGCAGGAACCTCCTTCCTTTTCTCAGGCTCATCTTCAGGCTCAGCTTCCTGCTCAGCATCATCAGCTTCTTCTTTTTCCTCAAGTTCTTCAACCCCTTTTAATGGCTGGTTGAAAATTAACCCAAATAGCAGAGCTGCGGTTATTTTTGTTCCCAGACTCTTAGTCTCATTGATTGTCTCATTTTTGTGATCTTCAAGAATTTTGGTGATTAGAGAACCCAGTCTGAGTTTCTTACCTCCTCGTTGAAGTGCACCAACCAGAAATACAGGTAGATTGAGTGGGTTGTAGGTCAGCATGTTCCATATGAAGCACTGTTCGAAGTTGGATGCCGACGAGGCTGAGTTGAGTTTGGGGAAGATGAAGTTGATCAATATGTAGTGCGCCATCTTCTGGTTTTTCCCCATACTAGTGATGGGTATTTCTCCTTTGTGATTTTTGGGTCTGCAGAATCCCTTCATCTGGTCAAGCTGTTCCGTTGATACCTTTTCCTTTGTTGTTCTAAACTCGGTTCCTTTGTTAGGCAAGTTGAGTAAGGTTGCCAAGTAGGACGGAGTGATTGCAATCTTGTGACCCTTAACGTGCGTCTCCAGATAGTCAGCATCGTCCTTATCAACATGGAGACCGGAGTAGAATTCCCTAACCATCCGAGGGTATATGGTTCCGGGGAGAGAGAAGAGGCCTATCCACTCGTTCTTCTCAATCCATTCACAGAATGGCTTTTCGGCGGTGATGAAGCTGGGAGAGAACCAGCGGCATTTTAGGACTTCCAGGTTGTTGACTTTTATGTGAACCTTTACCATGGTTCTAGCCTTGGGTTTCTTTTGTTTTGAGGAGCTTGCTGGGTCAGCTTGACGGCGTTTGCTCGGAGTTAGGTTAGATTGAGGAACAGATCTGGGGCTTTCATCGGTGATCAATTTGCCGGAATTTTCACCGGAGATATTCTGAGTGTTAGACATTCTCAGAGATTTTTGTGGAAGTTTTGAGAGAGAGAGAGATTCTGAATACCAAAGGATTTACGCGTGAGGAGATTTGAGGAGTAATTCTTCCATTATTTATATAGATCTAAAACGGCCCTATTTATTGGACTAGCCGTTTTTCCTTGGGGCGTTCAACCGACAGAGATTCTGTCATTAATGACATTTTCGGCGCATGGGTTATCTCATAATTGTTTGCCTTTTCTAGGTGCTATTTATTACACGTGTTGGCATTTAATGGTGCAAGTGGGTTTTAGCGCAGTTTTCCTAGAAAGTGAACCGTTTGTGATACTGAGAACCTAGTTCTATCAAGGTGAATCTCCTATCTCTAAGCAACTTAGTATCTGATAATTGCTCAGTATATGTACCTACTCAGGATAATCACTCAATATGTATGTCAACTCAGTGTAGGGTGAGTTTTTAACATTTCAAGCTCAGTAAGTAGTAGTTACTTAATTTACTCAGCATAGCATTTGCACAACGTTCAAATTTTCACTCAACATGGCAATCACTCAACATTCACTAGAGAATTATTGAAGGGGATTAGACATACTGATAGCTTCCCTTAGTATGTTGAATTGTTCACGTGCCAAGGGCTTGGTGAAGATATCTGCAAGCTGTTCATTTGTTGGCACATAGGTCAGCTTGATCTCATCTTTTAGTACGTGATCTCTGATGAAGTGATGTCGTATGCTGACATGTTTCATCCTGCTACGTTGGATTGGATTTTTGGACAGATCAATGGCACTCTTGTTGTCACATTTGATCTCTATTGTTTCAGTCTTCATTCCATAATCCTCAAGCTGTTGCTTTATCCATATAACTTGAGCAACACAGCTTCCAGCAACCACATACTCAGCTTCAGTTGTAGACAGGGCTACAGATGATTGCTTCTTGCTGAACCAAGATACTAGACAGCTTCCAAGGAAATGACATCCTCCCGAAGTGCTCTTACGTTCTAGCTTATCTCGTCCATAGTCAGCATCAGTATATCCAATGAGTGTGAAGTCATTTGAAATAGGATACCATAGACCTGCATCAATTGAGCTCTGCAAATATCTAAAAATTCTTTTTACAGCCGTTAGATGAGATTCTCTGGGGTCAGCTTGATATCTCGCACAATAACATACTGAGTACTGTATATCAGGTCTACTAGCAGTGAGATAAAGTAAGGAATCTATCATACCTCGATAAAGTTTACTATCTATTGACTTACTTTTCTCATCTTTGCATAGGACAGTATCAGTACCCATAGGGGTTGATATGGGCTTACAGTCTTCCATATCAAATTTCTTTAACATCTCCTTGGTGTACTTGGACTGACTAATGAAGATGTCGTTCTTACCTTGCTTAATTTGAAGTCCAAGGAAGAAGCTGAGTTCTCCCATCATAGACATTTCGAACTCAGTCTGCATCTGTTTGCTAAACTCTTGACACAAAGATTCGTCAGTAGCACCAAATATTATGTCATCTACATAGATTTGTGCAAGTAGGGTATGTTTACCCTTTTTCTTAATGAACAAGGTTGTATCAGCTTTTCCTCTGACATAATTCCTAGTCAGTAGGAAGTTGGTCAACCTTTCATACCAAGCTCTTGGAGCTTGCTTCAGACCATATAAGGTCTTCTTGAGTTTATAAACGTGGTTTGGAAATTTTGGATCTTCAAAACCGGGAGGTTGATTAACATATACCTCTTCGTTTATAAAACCATTAAGAAATGCACTTTTAACATTACTTAGCCTCTGAAAACCATTTATAATAAACTAACATAAAAAATTAATTATAAAAATATTTATAAATTAAATTAATATATAATTAAGATACTATATATTATATTATAGTATAGATATTATTTGAAAATCCAAAAGGATTACATTATAAATATATTATATAAATAAATATAATATATATATATATAGCAGTTACTTTTTTTTTATCTAGTATATGGGCAGTTACAAATCGTGATTTTCATATTTTTTCATCAAAAAAATTACAAAATTGTGGGTTGATTTTTTTTTTCTTTTTTTTTTTGTTATTAAATTTATGAGGAGTGAGAATCAAATTTGATTAAAGGGGAATGAAGAGGGAATGGTTGATTTCTTTAGTGGGATAAATGTGATTCCATTTCAATACCAAAATTGTAAAACCAAACAATAATAAAGGTAATTAATTATTCTCATTCAAATTCCCTACTATAAATATGTCTAACCAAACACCCCCTTAATGTGTGGGATTGTCAACCTATGGTTATATCATATAGACAAATTGAAAAAAAAAACTGGTCTTGAAAAATGATTTTTTGTTTTTTCATTGGATACTGTGAATATAGTGGTTTCTAAATTCTATGTTTCTAAATTCTATGTTTTCACTACTAAGAATTTATAAGACAAGTAATTCAAGATTCTTTGAAGATGTTGAGCTTGCAGAAGGCTCATCCAAAAGAACAATCTCAACAACCTCAACAATAAATAGAGATATGAGAAATATAATTTTTTGTTATCATTATTTTGTATATATCTAGGAACATAAAGATGGAAGTTCCAATTCTCAATTGTGAGTTGATGTCCAACCTCAAGAATAAATACAAGTAAAGTGAAACTCTGTAAAGAAATGAGAAATACAATTTCTCGATCATTATTTTATATATTTCTAAGAACATAAAAATGAGAGTTTCAATTCTCAATTGTGTGTTGATGCCCAACCTCAAAAATAAATGCCAATAAAGTGAAATTCACTAGAGTAATGAGAAATATAATTTTTTTTACCGTTGAGGAACATAAAGATGATATTGAATTTACCATGCCATAAGGAGTTCCAATTCTTGATTGTGAGTTAAATTTAGAGTTTTCAAATCTTGTCAATTTTCAAATATAGAAGGGGTGCTGCTTCAGTGAAAAATGATGAATCAATCTTTTATTTGATTATAAACATGCACGATCAAATTACAAATCCATAAGCTTCTTTAAATCAAATAGGAACTCAACTTTCAGCGGCATTTTGTAAACGCAAATAAGCAAGATAATTACATGCTGGCACCTTTTTCCAACCAATATATAACTTCACAGTTCAAGTCTTAAAAATGGACTGGCACCTCTCCTGTATTGGAATAGCAATTTATACAGGCGACTGTCGCCTTCGCTGATGCAGAATTAGTTGGCACTTACAAGAAACGGATGTTGGCAGACTCCACACTCAATAGTTTCAGAACCCGAGCTAGGAACCTGGACCTGTTATATATACGACCACCCACAGTAAATTAACAAAAATTCTGGGAAATTATCATTATAATACTACAGTCGAGAATGAATTCAAACCTGCAAATGAACAGTACAAGTAGGACAGGCCACTTCCTTCATCCGCCTTCCACTTCCATATCCTCCATCTGACTTGGATCCTGACAAATCAGAATCAGAAATGTTTTAACGCTACCATCGGGCTCATTGATAAAATCAAACTTTAGTGAAGATTTTGTATTATGCAACTTGCGCTCCCAGTACAAGGAATTATTGATTTCATTATTTCAATAGAAGTACATTATTACCTGATGATGCCTTGCGATTTTTCTCCATTTCCTCCTGTGACAAAAGAGCGTCATTCATACAAATTGAAGAACAAGAAATAGATCTCGAATACAAATTCAAACGAGTGTTCGTAGCTGTGAACATTGTGCGAACACCCAAGCACGCCCCAAGTTAATACATTGCTTACCTGAAGCTTCCTCGCAAGATCCTCGTGTGACTGCAATCCAGCAGGTTTGTTAGCTGCTTCCTTTGCATTACTTAGCCTCTGAGTCACTTCTGCCTGAAGGTATGATATAATTATCAAAATGAAAACCGAGACAACAACAATATTCAAATCATGCTCTTTTGTCACTGCACATCATGGACTCATTCAAATAAAACAAAACCCTATGTTTTAAAATGAGAATAAATAACTCAAATCCTAATGCCATGAAAAAAAAAATCCATTAGAAACAAGCAATCAAGTACCATTCTAGCAATCTAATTCATAGTTTTGTAGCATGCCTATCTAAAACCATCTGCAACAGTTTTGATTTCCTCATGGAAAGCATCCATGTTCTTTGACAGGAAAAATCATAGTTACTGAAGGCGCACCTCAGGCTCAAAAAGCACTAGGCTCCAGGCATGTCACTCTGTTCAAGGGGTGCGTGCCTGATTGCACTTTATTGAGCCTAGCTCCTTGATTGAGGCGCACCTTGGTGCAAATTTGGACGGCAGAAATATGGCAAAGAACAACACACAAAAAAACACTGCTCCATTTTGAAAAGTTCAAAAATATCACAAATAGAGAGTTTATTCTCAAGGAAAAGCAGTTATTAGACTATTAGTTAATTAACTTGCAATTTGGTTGAAGTTTTTTAGTCTTTAGATTTAGCATTTTTATTATGAATTATGATTATGTTGGTAGTTCATTTTGAAACTATTTCATGCATTTTATGATTAAGATCATGGATGATTGGATATAATTTAGTATTTGACTATTTGTTGCATTTTAGAAATTTTAACTATTGTGGTTTATGATTTTATATATTATTTTGCTTTATTGCGCCTTGTGTTGCTCAGGTGCTCAGGTGCACGCCTGGGCCTCCTTTAATAACTATGCCTATTTTTTTTAAATGAAAACAAATACACAAATGGTAACATAAATAAAAAAAGAGTTCCATTAGGACCAAGTAATCAAAACCATTCCAAGAGAGTGCCATTAGGAACAAGTAATCAAAACCATTTCCAATAGTTTTGATTTCCTCATTGAAAGCATCCATATTTTTTACAGGAAAAATTCACTAACTTAAACCACTAAGATGTCTGCCACATCAGTTCCACAATATCTGGGACCATGAAATAAAAAGGAAGGTAAACCAACCTAAAAATCCACCCACAATAATGATGAGAGAACATATCAGCAAGTTGGCATCTGAATATAGCACAAATTGGATGCATATGTATATATATAACACTTACCAAACATCGGTCACAAACTCTAACAGGCTGCGCATTCTCCTCAGCAGTGAGAGCAGTTCTGCCATGTGTGCACTTGTCACAGAAAATGTCTCCACAGTTTCTGCAGTGATGCTGATAAATAAAAAGGATATAGAAGCATTAAGCTTAACACAATAATGCAGTCAAAGGTTTGGCTCATCAAGAATTGGAATTAACTTTTACCCTGCGAACAAAAGCCCCAAAATCTGTACCACATGCTGTACACTTTGAAACAGCTTCATCAGGGACCTGGATAAAGAACAAAGGAAAAACATAGGCAACACCATTAACTACAAAATCCACAATACAATAAGCAAGGAAATAAAATTAAAAAAAAATAGCAACTGTGATTATGTGTATACTTGTGAAAATAAATATGATATATGAAAAAATATAATATTACAATATTTCAAATCCTATTCCCTTAAGGATGACATTCAAAAAATAATTTCAACTAAGATCTATTTTTACCCAATGATCCTTCTCTTCATTGCCTGGCTTCATCAAGTTCATCCAATCAACCAATCCTTTCTTCTTCTCTGTAGACTGGTCAGTTGTCTTGGAAAAATCAGTAGGCCTGCTTCTTGCACCCATCTCCTTGATCTGCTTTTCAAGAATAAAGAAGAAAGGTCACAACTGAACATCAACATCAAAAAAACAAATTTAGAGAAAGTGGAATGCCTACAACCTAGGAAAGAAACTTAAAAGAAATGAAATTAACATGTGGATATTGAGTTCTACTCGTCGTGGTACCATCAATAGAGGCTAAAGAGTTGAGCATCTACAACAATAGTGAATCTTTAAGAATACATTAGTCCTCTATGAGAAAAGAAGCAAAACCAGGAAAAGGACACATTCTTTTGTTATTAAAATAGAAATAACTTTTACATTTCTTGGAGGTGAAAATTTTTGTTCCAAAATTTAGACATAGCTACTCAATCCACTGTGCATTTAGTGCCACCATACACACATAAGAAAAACCTCCAACTCCTTCGCAAAGCATCAAGCACAAAACCCCCTAAATGAGATAATCACTTATTGAATGACCAGTGAATCTGAAATACAATTAAGCCGACAAAGTCAGCGAGGAAATGAGAACGGAACACGAAGTGAATTGCCCGATGCATTACAGCATTAATAACAACGGTAGTCAGTTTGAAATTTAAACTAACAAAAGATATATATTTTATGGGAAGCAAATAAATCAATCAATCAATCCAGTGCCCATATATATTCCGATATATACACACACACACACATATATCCAACTAATATCTTTGTTCTCTAATTCTAGACTGAAATCTCCAACAATTTGGACAGAATAAAACTAATGACATGTTTACCAGATATTAACCCACTTTTTCCAAGATTTTTTATTTTTCATCTTCTACATATAATAAAATCAACAATGTATCTCCTCATTGAATTTCTTTGAAGCATTGGCACAAATGCAACAAGCTGTCACTATCAAGAACATCAAATTCCTATATATCGCACCTGCACAGTTGCAGCTGTCACCGTGTCAAGTAGAGTATTTGTAGTGTAACTATTTGATTGCAATCTGATTCGCCTTGGTTCAATATCCACAGAGCTCTTAGACCAGAATGCAAAAGTAGATGAATCTGTTTTCTACATAAGAAGAATGTACATCTCAATGTTAAGCCATTAGAGTATCAACAAAAGAAAGGCCGAGAGAAGGAAAGGGAATTGATATTTTACATCGCATCTTGTTATATTCTCAAGGGGATATATTCTCAGTGTCCGACTGGTATTGGGATCAAGCATACGAATTCCATCCAAACCAATCTGCAAGAGGATATACATGTAAGAAACCAATATTATTGAACAACAGTAGAACACTAAAAGACGAGATACTATGTTGGAGAAGAAGCATTCAACATCCATTTTAAGATAAAACTAAGTTGGTACAGAAAATTTGAGTCACTCATACACTACCTGAAATGCTCCACCATTTATCAGGAGGCTAAAACTCAAGCAACCATCTACAACATATAAAATTCTAAACAACCTTATGGAGTTCGTTGCAAGCTGGTATTCTTAGTTCAATTTTATAACAAAATCTATCAGAAGTGGAATGATTTACAGATTTGTCAGAGAAAGATAAAGAAACACAACTTTATATGCTTAAATTCCAAGGTCTTCTTGCTGTTTTTCTGTTTTCTTTACATACATCATAATTATTACAGCTAACTTTAAAATTCCTGGAAGTCTTTGCACCACCACTGAGTGCCTAAAAATTTCCCTCGCTAACCACACTACAAGAGCAAGATATAACAAGAATAGAAATCCATTGTTTTTATGGTTCTATATTCTCTATAATTAACATGTTGAATTTAATATAGAAATAAGGTGTGGTTCTGTGATGACTGACCAGCTATGTTGCACGGACATGGACACAGGAAATGCTGTTTCCAAAAAATATAGGACATATGTTGTGTACATAATAAAAATATAAGGGTGCATTTATAAATATGAAAATTATAAAAATAGGTTTTATAACAAACATAACTATAGTTCAAATCAAATCAATAAGATTTATATATATTATTATTTTAATTATATAATTCTAATTATTCTAATTAACAGATCTTATTATTCTTATAACAAAAGTCTCGCTGACCTCGTGATGGACAAGATTATGGAGTTCCAATTTCACTTTTATCGTCTCCTTCATTCTATAATAATTTGCTTACAAACAAACCAAACAATATCTCATATTCTATACACAAAATCAAACTCAATAAGCAAAAAATTGTCAACACTCAACAGTTCGAAATAGATCAACACTCAAGAGATGATTAATTTGACATGCATGAAAAAAACACTAAAACAGAAGTTGCTTTTGGAACGGTGCTCTTTTTTTATACAAAAAATAGTATTTGCTTGGATTCCAACTACACAAACAGAACCGGATTCACCTTCGTCTTGGGTAAAGAATGGAAATTACTGTTATCTTTATATGAATTCAATGGAATTTAGTTTTTAGGAGAGTAGTTTGCTCCACCAGTATACCTTTGATATTGAAGAGACTGCTTTTATAGAAATGGACAAAGACTTGTAACTCCAATAAAACTCAAAATTATGCCATAATGGTATTGGATTTGGAATTAGATTAGTTATTCAAAGGTGTCCTAGAGCCTTGGCACAAGGTGCAGGCGTGCCTGAGCGGCACAGGGCGCACTAAAAGAATAAAAATATATAAAACCATGATGATATTTCAAATATAAGAAAAGATAAGTTCTAAAATCAAAATGAAATAAATACTAGATCATGAAAATATTCATAATCATAAATTCTAACATGCAACAAACCCCATATTCTAAAGTTCAAGTGTTCACTAAACAGTAAATCCTGAGTTGACTAATAGCTACTTCTCATCAAAAGTCTCCAAATACATCACTCATTATCATCACTCTCCTCAACTCCAACACCATCAAGTTCTTCTTCAAGGATTTAATCCTCTTCATACTCACTCGTCTACAAAGCCAATTTCCCATTGTGTATCTACATCTCTTCAAAGTATGCATTTCTTTTCTTTTCTTCCTTTTGTTTTTGTTATTTATTTTGGACAATGGATGTGTATAATCCAATGCTACAGATTAAAACACTAAAAAAAACTGACACATAGGTGCGCGCCTCTTACAACCACGACCAGGCGCAGAAAGGCTCGCTGTGGGAATAGCACGCGGCTTTGGGGATGCTAAGGCACTCAGCCTAGTGCCTTTTGCGCCTAGAGTCTGGGATGTGCCTTTAACAACTATGTTAGAACAAATACCCAATATTGACCAATCTAGTTTAGGTTTCAGCAACAATATTGATATTCCTAATTTATTTCAAATTAGGATAAAAACAGAAGGAAATTTTCAGGAAGTCCACCCAGGAAACATGTATTCTTTATTATAATAATACTGGATCCAATTTCTTCAAATTACAGAAACATTCCCCAGTAGCTTCCTACTGAGTATCCAATCATCCCGGCATCGGAAACATGTTGCATACTGGAAACTACGTCTAACATGTGTGCATCATAGCTGACCAGTATAAATATATTGCTTAATATGGCATTCTTATCAATCACATATTCCCCTATAATATTCACATTGCCCTCTCTTTCTCTCTTCTTCTTTTTCTTTTTTTTTTTGCTTCTAGTGAAGTTAGTTATCTCAAGTTTATTTAAAAATAACAAAAATTATTTTCAAACACACATGATACATCACTCTATTAGCTCCCACACCATAATCAACTTATTCAGCATCATACAAAACATTCCGAAATAAACAGAATTCCTCATAGGGTTGTGTTTCTGACAGAGTAATTCTCAAAAGGGCCACAAACTTAAAGTACCACATAACTTGACTAAACCGACATCAGCTAAAGAATGCAGTAAGAGAAGTCATGAGTCATTTCCTATAGATACATGTTACTTGGTGGTTGTTAATCATACTTGTCTGATTTGGTAGTGATAAGGTGAACAGAGGATGACTATACATGTTTAGTAGTCGTAATAACCTATGTTATGTTGCATGGAAATAGAAACCGCAACACTTTATTTCTAAAAAATATAGCTAAGAAATGGTAATGGAAACGGAAAAGAAACTGATACAAACAAGGATAAGAAACACGGAAAAGCTAATGAAGAAGAGTTTCCGTGAAGCATAGGTCATAACAGAGCCAAGATATCGAGTGTTAATCAACGGCAACCTTTAACATGTAGAATTTAACACACATAGCCAGGTTAGACAATCAAGAATTGTACAAGAAGGTTCCTATGCAATTCAATAACACAGTCCGAACACTAAAACGTGTTGGTAAATTGGAGAAGTGATCACATAATTTCCATAGGCAATTCAAAAACATATCTAGCACAAAATTTATAGAAAAAAGTGAAGTACCTGGCAAAGCACATCCATGGTACTCTGGCCCCCGCTTTCAGCCAAAAGCTTAACCCTGAACTTCTGGACTCCACTCTTAACATCTTGCTGCGTCTCTGCCTTAGGTACAGCTCGAACAATCTTTCCTGAACCAGAAACAGAACCAGCTGATGAATCCTTCCCAGAAGGGAAGCTAATTGCTCTCCCATAATCATCAAATAAAGCCGAATTTGATGATTTCGGTGCAGTTCCCCTGGCTCCATAAGGCTCCATTCTGCCCCCTTCATAAGCATAAACGCCATCTCCGTAGCCATCATCCCGACCCATATCATACCTGCTCTCCGACCGTTTGTTATATAGATCCGACCCCAAATCAGACCCGCTTCTATTATAACCCCCATACTTATCATCAAAATACCCAACGCCGTAATCAAATTTCGCAGTATTCTCATATGAATTGTCATAGGCAGGTGGCACGGATGATCCTAGAGAATTATAGGGAGGACCACTGTACATGGAGGAGTAAGGTGTATTGGCACTAGGGTTAGGATTTGGTGCAATTGAGGAAGGGGGAGGTGGAGGAGGAGGTGCATAACTGGAAGCTGCCGAATTCTGATCAAATGGAGGATAGTAAGATTGCTGAGTGGCAGCAGGCTGATAGGGCCCATGTGACTCGTAAGGAGGAAAATTCGGTGGCTGAGATTGTTGTGGCGGATGGAAAGAAGATTGCAGACTGTTAGGGTTCAAAGCTGGTGTAGTTGCTGACGGCACTGGCGGGGGTGGATTGTATGAAGGAGCGGTAGGAGGAGGCACAGGATCTGAATTTTGAGAATATGGAGGATAATTAGGAGGATAAGCAGGGTAATCGGAGGGGGTGTAACTGTTCGTGAACGGCGGTGCTGATGCGTAAGAATTCTGATGAAGATCAGCTAAATTAGGATTAGGGATGGTGGGAGTAGGGTTAGGGTTTTGAGGGTGAGGGTACGGATAATAGGAGACGGAGTTGTAATCTCCTTGGTGCATCGCTGGTTCCGATCGGGTTATTAATTCCGTTATCGTCAAACAGAAAGAACGCCGGCGATCTTTCTTTCAGTGGAAGGAAACACAGACGGAGAAGATGAACAAAGAGGGAAAGTAAACGGACAGGGATTAAGGGAATGATTGCTTAAAAGCGAGAAGTTGCTTGGGTGTAAACAGGAACACGGAGATTTAAAGTGCCCGAGCTAATATTTTATCCTACGTGGCCAATCGGATGTTTCCAGCCGACTATGTTTGGAACATTAGCTGGGACCAGGTTATTATATTTTGGTAATTTTGGAATGCTGGATAATGCCCCTTTATTAGACAACTTTTTTGTTTTGCAAGCAATGTTGGACTTTCAAGTACCGGTGATGAAACACTGTCGTATTGATTGGGAATTGGATTGGCTTCTCGTTTAAATTATCCAACATGTTCATGGGTTGGATTGGATGGAACCCACAACTCACAACCGGGCTGCATACTTAATTATTAAGGAATTTAAATGTGTTTGATTTCATCACTTTTATCAATTTCATTTTTAGATAAGGTATTAGAGTAGGTAATAACAATTTTATCTATCGATACTAAATCATTTAGGTTTTTGGAAGTCAGATCCCGTTATGATACGAAGTCTTCATACGGACCCAATTGCACCAAAGCTTATTATAATATCATTTTTAGCCGAAAAGGTTGTCTTCAAAAGTTGTATTTAGAAACACGTGGACCAATGTACATGCTAGATTCCAAATACACGCTCCCCACATTCAAAATATTGTGGTACGGAAAAATAGGGTCTAAAGACCTATCAGGTGTTGCCACGTGTCCATGTATGTTTTATTTTATCTATAAATAACAGAGATATAATACAAGCTTATATATCTTACTTCAACTATTTTATATTTCACTTTTTGTTACTTGTTGGCTAGATATTATCTCTAATATCTTCTAACTTTAGCATCGGAGAGGGTGCGCCGGACTTCGACCCCCCTTTTCTGACATCGTTTGTAATCTCAGATTATCGGAAACGAAGTTTACAAGAAATGCGATATCAATATATACCATTTAAAATGATGCAAGTAAATTATCTAATATTAGTAATAAGAATAATTTTATCCCTAACTTTAACAAATTGAGTCAATTTTAAATATTATTAACAAAATACTGATATTTTATTCTAATATTCTGCATCAGTTAAATATTAATCGGTTCTAAATTATTATACATTATTAAAATTTCATAATAGAATTAAATATTAAAAATTTAAAATTTTACAAAATATTTAGATTTTTTTTTGTCCAGTTCGTACAGAACACGGTATATTTTTTAATTTTTTCATATATATACATATGTTTGTAATATGTTAGTGATAAGTCATAAAATAACGTACATATAAAATGGAGATGATAATATTCATAATTAAGAAGACACATTTGATAAATTATTTTTTAAATTGACACAATTTGTTAATATTTTTTTGTTGTAATTATTAAGAATAAAATTGAACCATTTTAAAGATTATGGAAAAAAATGTTATGTTATAGTTTTCTTTCACCTTATATTTTTTTTAATGAGATTATCAAAAATTCGGTTATTGTCTTTCTTTTCTATTCTCCTTTTTATCTTGCAAATTTATTAAATCGATAATAAATAATTCCTACTTATAATATCTCAATTTTAAGAAATTATATTATATTTTTGATATATCACGCTATTTATATGTCGGATTAATAATTTATTATTATATATTTTAGGAATTAAAATTTATAAATTAGAAATTAGAGTTTATATTTTAAAGTTTAGGATTTATGATTTATTATTTAGGATCTAGGATCATATTATAGAGTATAATTTTATGAAAATAAATAAATAATTATATATAATTAATTTACTAAATATATGTATAGAACCATTGTTTATATATCTTACTAAATTTATCCTCAAAATTCCTAACATGTAGCATTTTTAGACCCAGATGTGATTTAGAGTACAAAACACATACCTAAACCTTATGTGTTGGATTTAAAATTGGTTTGCCCTACCCAAGCCAAAACTACGTGTTTTTGGGCGGAGGTAAAAAAATGGATATCACTTCATCTGCTAAAGGTGCAATCAACACTTCGCGGATGACGATGCAATCAACCCCCGAGCTTTTTCCTGCTCAAGTTCGGCTCGTTTATGAACCGAGCCAATAAATCATGCTCACGGATGGCTCATTTACAAGTCGAGCCGAGTCGAGCTGAGATTTTATCGAACTGACCACCGAACTGTTCATTTAGCTTTTTTTAGACAATCAACTAACAATTCTCTTTCATTTGTTAAGTGATCTATGAATACCATAAGTGTGCTTGATTTCATGACATATAGAGTAATTTAAAAAAAATCACAATAGTTTCCTTAGCATGTTGACACAAAACACACAGATTGTCTCTCAGTCCATATAACTAGCTATTATGCTCTTGAGTAAACCAAAAAAAAAAAAAAAAAGCTATTGTGCTCTTGACTACTAAGGGTCTGCTTGGTTGAGGGTTAATGGGGGTTAATTAAAGGGAAGGGGGGGAGAGTGAGGTGAGGTGAGGTAAGGTGAGGTTATTAAAATAACCTTGCTTGGATACATGGGATGGATTCATAAAGTTAAATAATTAACTGTGCTTGTTTGGAAGGTTTTATAAAGAGAGGTTATATATATTAGTTACAAAAATACCCTATTTATACATAATTATATATCTTTAAAATCCGTACCATACTAACACATAACTAAAATATTTTTTTACATCATTATTATACTAAGCATATGCTCATATATTGTTTTCTTTTATTATTTCTTTTGCAGTAATATCATAAAGAAAAAACTATATACCAATTCAAATTTGCAATTATTAAATTTTAACCATTCTTTTGCATTTCGAAAAAAACATCACTCTTTTGCAATAATTTTTTGTTTGGCACACAATAATTATTAAAAGTTAGACATAAGCATTACTCAAAAAATTATTCATATCAAACAAAATAAAATAATTAACAAAATCTTATAACTCTAACTAATAGCAACCTCGTTATTTAGATATTTGAATGTTCAAAACATGCTAAAATTTATTTTTAAAATAGGTCATAAAAATCCATGCAATAAATGAATATCCAAATGCTAAACATACTTAAAATTCGTCCCTTTCAAAAAAAAAGATAAGAAATTATTTGATATTGTCGATCTTACTTCCAAATGAGCCATCATTCCTACATGAAATGTAAAAACAAATACATAAGAATACAGTAAAGAAATTAATAGAAAAAAAAAGAAGCATTTAGTAATCAAACCTTATTTATGGATGCATGATTTTGAATAAAACAATTTTGCGTTGATTTGTCGGGCACTTAAGCAAAGATTCCAATATATTTGGATTTTTTGCTAGAAAAACATAGCCATCTGCAATATCTTGAGACTCGACTCCCATCTCTTCAAGCAAAACCCACACATCGCAATTTGAAGTTGCATTTTTAGCTAATATGGCATTTGACATATTGTCTGATGATTCCTTTATAGCATTAGCCATATTAACCATTGAATTAGACAAGCTTGTGAATCCATCATCATCATTATTAGACTTTTTAGTTTTCTTTGATTTCGAGGAAGATGGAGGTTCAGAGTTGCTTCGAAGTGGAGGTTCAGAATTGCCTCTGGATCTTCTTCGCCTAATGTCAATATCAGCATCTATATCTTCATATTCACCAAAATTTTCCAATCTTATATCATTTTGAGAAACCCCAAAATCAACTCCATCAATTGTGTGCTCTAAAGTAGGGTTAACATTTGTGTTAATTCTTCTCCTATTAGAAATCTCTATAGGATCTTCAGAAAGTAGTCCAGTTGCCCTATCTTGTCCATAAAGCTCAGCTAGCTTTTCATAATTTCTAGTACGTTTATTCATCCATTCTTGAGCCTCAGGTTTAGACTATACATGAAAAATACTTATATTAAATTTTTAAGGAATGAGATTATAGCAACATACACTATAACAAATTTATTATTCTTAATATAATACTAACCTCAATTAGTTGTTTCCACACTTCAGATTCAGCACTCTACATTTCAGTCGATGGATTCCAAGCAAAGCCACTCATTCCATTTTTGAAAACATCATAGCAACGGGTGAATGTCCTTTTCATGACTTTGATTCGGTTTTGAGCTTTTTCTTTGTCTATCGGCTTATCAGGAAACTTTTCTTTTAGCTCCTTAACAATATTCTCCAATGCACTTGTAGTAAATGTTCCTCCAACTCTATTTCCAATTTTATCTTGATTCAAGTATGCATCAATTAAGGCATCATCCATAATTGGTGTCCAAGTACATGTATTCACCTCACCATTACTTGGATTAAGTGCTCTTTTTGGCGGCATACTTACAACTACAAAAAAAAAAAATTTAAACAAACATTGTAATGCTAGAAAATAAAAAATATTAAATAAAAAACATAACAAAATGAGTAAATTTAATTTATTGTGTATGTCTAATACATAGATCTTAAAGCTAATAATAACATTACATTCATAAAGTAAAAAAATAAAAATAAAATGTTTCACTTCAAATAGCACAAAATAGCAATCAAATCATTGAGTATAGTCAACCCACATTTCAGCAGCCATAGAATCCCTTAGAAACTCCCCTTTTCTAGTTTCTTCATTACTTTCTCTACTGACATGATGCTCTTGTTGTAAATCATTCGCATTTTCAAGTTCACTATCAACTTCAGCAAGTATTTCAGTACTTGGATCAGTACCCATTAAATAGTTATGCAATATACAACATGTACAAATAATTTCATTTTGTGTTTTGACATTATAGTGTGGCTCCGATGAGCTTCCTATGATAGGGAATCTTTTCTTAAGTACTCCAAATGAGCGTTCAATTGCATTACGTAAGGATGAATGTCGAAGATTAAATAATTCACGAGCATTTTGTGGAGGATTTCTTGAATACTCTTTCAAGTGATATCGCTCTCCTCTATAAGGTGTAATAAGTCCACTTCTCAACATGAATCCAACATCAACAAGATAATATTTTCCTAAACATATAATGAACTTTGTTATTGCATGATCTAATATATATACATCCTAAGAAAATTAAGCCTTACATAAAATTACCTTCTGGAATTTTAAGAGGGTGTTGTCTAGATAATGCATTTTTTATGATTCTTGAGTCAGATGCTGTCCCTTCCCACCCAGTTAACACATATGTGAATTTCAAATCAAAAGTACATGCAGCTAATACATTTTGAGTAGGGTATTCTTTCCTTCCACGATATTTAGGAGCATCTACATAAGGGACTTTTACCTGACATTAAATTTTATATTTAATACTCAAACAATACAAATTTAAAATAAATATTTATGCACTAAATAATTAATCACCTTGAAGTATGGGTAGAATCTATCCTTGGTCAATATTTCGCTAGGAATTTGTGACCCATCTGGTTGTTTCAAAAGCATGGTGTGCAATGCTATTATGGAGTCTAAAACATTGTGAAAATGACGACTTGTTGTCTCACCGGAACGACGAAAAAAGAAAGAAATTTCACGATGAGAAACATTATGTCCTAACAACCAAAGGGCTTTTGCTACTTGCTCTTGAACACTTGCTCTTATAGTTGGTCTAAGACCACCATGTTTAACTAACAAGTCACACAATCCTAAAAAGGTTGAAGCACTCATTCTTATAACACTATGACAAAGTGTACTTGACGATAAATGTGTCATTAACTCATCTCTTACCTGCTCTCCTTCAATCTTAAATCGCGTGTTATTCGATGCTTATTATATTTATGCATCGCATAACAATAAACTATAGCACAAACAGCTTGAATTGCGGCTAAATGATGCATATGTTGCAATAGCAACAAACTAAGTTCATCATCGTCCATCTAAAAAAATAGTATCATATGTGAATAACATTAGAAAAACTTAAATATTTAACAATAAATAAACACAAGCATTTAATTATTACATAATTCAATTAAGGATAATATGTAAAAATACCATTAATGTCACAATCATGAGCAACTTTATCCCTCAAGTTTAAAATGCTACAATTTTACTTTTTTTAATTAATAACATCAAACAATAAAAATAATGGGTGCAAATCAAAATTTTGCAATAATAATAAAATTATCCGCAAATTGTTTTGGATAAAGTTCAAGCTTTTTGACTCAAAATATATGAATTTGGGTAAAGTTCAAGCTTTTTGACTCAAAATATGTGAAAAAGGGTACTTGAGGTGATGAGCTATCTAATTAATATATTAACAGATTAAGACAAAATAGTCATTTTCTCAATAGTAACCAAAAGACAAAAAGACAGGATGGTGAAAGCATTCAAAATACATCAATGCACAAAGACACATTTCACAAGAAATAATAACAATAAAAAAAGTTTAAAATAATTAATATTTAACTTAATTTTTTTTAGTTCTAAATCAAATTCATTACTTACAGAGATAAAATGCCAAAATAGGTCTATAATTTTTAAAAAAGTACCAATTTAAACTTTATGTATAAAATAACACAAATAAAAGCTTAATGTTTAAAAAAAATCAATTTAGACCTCGATAACGGAGTGGACACGTCATTCCTATTACTCCGTTAACGGAATCACATTAATAACGTGTCTCATTCTGTTATCGAAGCCTAAATTGATTCTATTTTTTAAACATTAAGCATATATTTGAGCTATTTTATACGGGGAACCTAAATTAATACTTCTCCAAAAACTATTTTGGTAAATAGAAATATTTAATATCATTTAATAAATTTCTAAATATGACTCTACCCACCAACACCTACTCTGTTACCATACAAAACACAAAATTTACACAAACAAACACATGGTACCATGAACGATACAAAGCCAACACATGGTATCAATATATATTACACGTCATTTTTTTTTTTTTTTTTGCATAGTATTACACATCATTTAATATAAATCAAAAAGGTACAAAAACATGATCATTATTAATCTTTAACCTTTTATATATTCTAAAGCATTTAATAGAACAAAATAATGATATTATATTTAAAGAATTACCAGGAGAGAGAAGCACCACAATGGAATCACAAGGCAGAAGCACTGAGGCAGAAGCAGAGAGGCAGAAGTACAGATGAAGTCGGCGCAAAATAATATCTTCAATAATTGCACTAGGTTAGATAGGATATTTTATATACACGGTATGATAGGATTAGATGGGGATATTTCAAAGATTAAAAAAATAAGATAAGGATAATTTTGGCATGTGATTTTATTTAACCTTGAGATCCACCAAATCCGTGGGATTGAATTTGGAGGTTTTTTAATGTTTTTAAACCTCCATTTAACCTTCCTTTAACCTTACAAAAACTCACTAACTTGTTTAACCTTCTTTCCAAGCAAGATTATAAAATTAAACTTCCTTTAATTAACCCCCATTAACCCTCAACCAAGCAGAGCCTAAGAGGAGGGCTCCAGTAATTTATAGAGGCTATAGGCAGTTTTATACTCCATATTTTATAAATCTAAATTTAAAAAAATATAACCTAATTTATTCTCGACATGACTCAAAATAATTAAATAAAAATCAATTTTTTTTGAAAAATTTGTAGAGAACAAAATAATTAGGATATTTTTATGGTTATTGAAGAACAAATTTAGCTTACACGTGTAAAATAGTGTAATTTTAAGGTTAATGTTTACCAAATAGTACAAATTTAAATCTCGTTAAAAAAAGATGAGTTTTTTTCATGTTATGTCTACTCTCCAACCTTTAAGGTTCTAACTACCCAAAACATCTTTTTGGTAATTAATGAAAAAAACTAAGCATTTGTTAATGAGGTTATCAGTCGTTGATAATGATATTGAAATTGCGCCGTCTAGTAAATACTACACTTAAAATTGTTTTTTTATATGTAGAGACTAAATCCACTCTCTTTCCACTAATTCTATAACTTGTCCCTATTATTATCGACATACAATTTGTACAATAAATTTTGAGGGCCCCTATATTGTATTATTGTTATTAATTAAGAGTCGATGATGAAAAAAAAAAAGAAAAAGAGATAATGTGTATTATTGTTATGGACTTTCATCTCATTTTAGGAGGTTATGTTCTCATCTTCTATATATGATTACTATCAAATTCAATCATTGGTTTTGAATATAATTTTCAATAATCGCAATCGCAATTTCAATATTATTTTATAATTAAATAAATTTTGAATTTTATTATATATAAAAAAAAAATTGATGGGACTCCTTGAATGGGAGGAGGCTTAGGAAGCATTGATGCCCCTAAATAAGAGGTCCTAGGTGGATGCTTATGGCAGCTTTCTAGAGCCGCCTTAACTATCAATTCATTTCTTAAGAGCATCTCCAATAGCCTCTTAAGTTGGTTCTTAAGTTAAAATTTAAGGAGAGAGGATAAAAAATCAGCTCCAACAGCCTCTTAGTGGCTCCTCAAATCACTAAGAGCCTCTTCATCCTCTCTATTAAGAGCATCTCCAAGAGACTCTTAGTGAGCTCTCTAAAAATAATATAAATAATTGACTCTTAGTGATTTAAGAGTGACTAAGATATATCATCTTCAACAATGCTCCTTATATTCACTCCTTATTTATTATTTTATTATTAAGATTATTCTTTATTGTTACATTACCAATAGTGTGAGGAGAGAGACACATCAATAATAAATTATTAATAAAAAATAAAGTTAGGAGGCACTAAGAGGTGGAGAGAGGCTCTCTATTAATAGAGAGGATGTAGAGGCTCTTAGTGATTTGAGGAGCCACTAAGAGGCTGTTGGAGATGAATTTTCATTCTCCCTCCTCAAATTTTAACTTAAGAGCCAACTTAAGAGACTGTTGGAGATGCTCTAATAGAAAGCCTCTCTCCACCTCTTAGTGTCTCTTAACTCATTTTTTATTAATAATTTATTATTGAGGAGTCTCTCTCCTTACACTATTGGTAAAGATAACAACAATTAATAATTTTAATAATAAAATAATAAACAAATAGTGAATATAAGGAGCATGGTTATCAAAACCGGACCGGTCAAAGAACCGGAATAGATAAAGGGTGAAGGGTTTAAGGTTTAACCAGGGTTGAACCGAGGTTCAAATAATCCTAAAAAATTATAATTTTCATTTTATTTGCACCTTCCAACATAATAAAAATGTTAATTTGAATTTTATATTCTAATATATAACTTAATTATCATGACCAATTATAACTTGCATATTCTGAATGTAACAAAAGTTTAACATAACTTGATTAATTTATATTCTGATATATATAAGTTATATAACCAAATTATGAAATTAAATAATATAACTTGATTTTATTACCTATATTATTAATATTTTTTTTTACTACATATCCCTCTATCATGATTTAATTTATTGGTTTGTTCTATGTGAACAAACAAAAATCAATTATCAACACAATCAAATAAAAGTATGAATACCAAACCATTAACAAATATTCCTTCTTCAAAAAAAAAAAACATTCCAGTACTTCATTAATACTAATTTGAAAGTTATTTTTTTTAAAATGAATTTCAAGTTAAGTTTTTCTTAATTGGATTAGTAATTTTAATTGAAAGTTAAATTTTTATTTTCTTAAAAAAAAAATTACAGTTCAAATATTGAACCGTTTGGACCGTAAAAACCGTGACCGGGTTTTCGGGTCGTTGGTTCAACCGGCCGGGTCACCGGTTTTTTAGCGGTTTTCTAAGATGTAATAAAATAGTCACTTCCGGACCGGAATGCCTACCGGGTCCGGTTCAACCCGGTTGAACCGGCCGGGCCGGTCCGGGTTTGATAACCTTGATAAGGAGTATTGTTGGAGATGATATGTCTTAGTCACTCTTAAATCACTAAGAGTTAATTATTTGTATTATTTTTAGAGAGTGCACTAAGAGTCTCTTGGAGATGCTCTAAAACCAACCAAACAGTGATGGATGGGATATGGGACAAGACAGTTGCCCCTTACCGGTTTGCCCTTTATGGTTTCGCTGCTGTTAAAATATCATTTCGTCCCTCTTGCAAGTTTGTCTCAATGCGGTTTCGTCACTATTAAAAATATTTCCGTTAATTCTCTATTTTGCGTCTATAATTCTAATAAATCGCTTTAAAATTATTAAAGCCAACATTAAATGCGAATAAGATATATAAGTTAATTTGGTCGAAAGCTACTCAATAAATACGAATATATTTGATAATTACACAAAATTTTATTCTCCCTCTAATAAATCATATTACAAACAATATTTTAATTATCCTATTTATCCACTAAGTTCTCATAAATTACAAAGTAAATCTTGGTTGATTTTTTTTTTGAGAAGAATGCAGAACTTTTATTCATTCTGCACTACATATTAGGTGCCAAACAATTGTCGGGGCATCTGCAATCAGGTACATTGGTTCAGGTAACCCTTTAGCCCATTGTGCGATCCCATGGGCCACGCAATTGCCTAATCTAGATATGAGCACAAATGAACATCTGCTGAAGGTGGAGGCAACTGTGAGGATATCCATATAGATTTCCTATAGAGCTGTATTCGGTAGGGGGTTAGCGTTTACCGCATCAACAACCATTTTCGCGTCAGATTCAAGGATAATTGCTGAAAAGCCACAATTCCTCGCCCATATAACCGCTTCAAGCATAGCCCGAGTTTCGGCTGCTTCTGCTGAGATTTGTGGGCCAATAGGTATGCCTGCCGACGCCATAACCAGACCATCCGAGTCCCTTGCGATTAACCCGACCCTGCAATCCTGATCATTATCCCCCATGGAGGCGTCATAATTAATTTTTATGACACCATGAGGGGGTCGACACCAGAATTTCTTAGGGTCAAGAGTTTGATCACGAGTGACATTACTATGGTCCAGTGCTTGAGCCAGGGGCGTTTTCGTTTTCGACCACTCCATTAGGAATTGTTGGGCTTTTGCAATAACTGTTTCTGCTGATATCCACTTTCTCTCGTGTCTCCAAACATTCCGCCGGTACCAGGTCCACCAGGTAAGAACTGCAAGCATTTTGATATCCGTCTGTTTCAGTTGTGCGCAGCAAATTTCCATCCAATCGAAGGGGTCAGCAGCAGCAACTTTATCAGCTCGAATTGGTATAGGCGCTTGACGCCAGATTTCCTTTGCGTACGGGCAGCGCATAATGCAGTGAAGAGCATCTTCATTTCCGTAGTTGCAGCACGGACACAACATCATATTTGTCAGCCCACGCCGACCAAGGGCTTCCCCTGTTGGGAGCTATTACGAATCAAACGTCAGAGGAAGTGTTTGATCTTCGCCGGGAGCTTGAAATTCCAGAGCTGTTTGTATAGCCTGTTGCTTGTTGTTCTGGATGTCAAGCTGCTGCTTGATAGGCGGACGCTTTCTGCAAGGTAATAACAGGATTTGACAAAAAATATACCTGAAGGTGTGAGGCCCCAGTACAGCTTATCCGGGGGTAAGCGGAAACTGATGTTGATCTTTAAGATCTCATGAACTTCCTCGTCCTGGAAGACTTGGCGGAGGAGCGATCTGTTCCAACTGCAACTGCCCTGTTCAATAAGTTCATTCACAAGTGTCGGCCTTGGCGTGATTAGCGAGAGCAGCGGTCGGCGAGCATTGAGTGATGGCACCCACAAGTCATTCCATATGTTAATATTCAATCCATTTCCTACTCGCCAATACACTCCTTTGCAGAATCTTGGTTGATTTTTATTCAATAAACTATTATATCCGGACAATAGAATAAGTTTTCATTTCCATTTTAAGCTCTATTAATTATTCAATTTCAAAATTACTCTCATTATTCTTAAATTGTCAAAAAAAAATAATAATTAACCATCATCTCTAAAAAATTACAAAATATTCATTCTAAAAAAAATATTTCATCTTCTCCCCTATTTTTTTTCTTTCGAATGTTTCTCTCTCCAAAATTTTTATTGCTCTTTGTAGTATTTTATTGTTTTTTGTAGTCTTTTTCTTACTCTTTGTAGTCTATTTTTTTTCCTTTGTAGATCTTATACTGACTATAGCCTGTATGGATGGAAAGTTTGACCGTACTGTATTTGTACTTTGTGATTTGATGAATTGAAATATGATATTTTTATTAAAAAAAATAAATCCCCCGATAAACCAAGTAATAAAATTATGGTTATGAATATACTTACTTCCTGGAATAACTTTCCACCAACTCACCTCTGCTTTGGCTTGTTTCAGGTGCTTTATAAATTATAAGCATAGTAATTAATTTATTAGTCCCCATATTTTGACAAAACATATTGTTTAGTTCTTATATTTTTAAAAATCTATAATAAAGTCCATAACCTTTTTTTCAATGAACTGTTTAGTCCCTAACGTTTTTCTCGGTGAACTGTTTAATCCCTGACGTTAGACTCTCGTGAAGATTTTATTAGTCAATTTGGATTTGCGTTCTTCTTTTCCGTTCCTTTAAACTCTAATGCATCTGAAATCAACTTTGAGTGTTCTTATTCTTGATTTTCTTCTTAATCGTTCAAATTCGTAAGAATTGGGTCTTTTCTTTTTCTTGTTCTCCATACAAATAGCTTCTTCTTCTAAATTGGATTTCATCTTCTAAAGTTTGAAGGTAAATAGTAAAGGATAATTTAGTCATTTCCGAAGTCATAAACGGTAAAAAAATCTAACAAACAGACGGAAAGACTAAACAGTTCACTGAAAAAAAGGTTAGGGACCTTACCGTGTGTTTTTTAAAATACAGGGACTAAACAGTGTGTTTTGTTAAAATATAGAGACTAATAAATTAATTACCACCATTAATTTATTTCTGGATATTACCTTCAATTCATCATTAATCACTAATGTCAGATATTAATCCAACCTTAATTATTTTTAACATTTCCCAAAATCATAGAGCCGTAAATGAAATAAATAATTTTCACAGTTTGAGGATACGGACTAGTCTGAAATGAACTACAGAATCAGACTACTTTTATCATTGTGAAAATGAAAAGTGTGCATTGGAAGGACACAGAGATTAAAATACCTAAAGTGGCGGTAACAATACAATTCAGTTCTTTAGCCTTTCAATATCTTTTCTGTCAGTCAATTTCCAGTGAAATGTTACGGCTAAAGCTGCCTTTTTCTTACTTATTTACTGTGATCCCCAAGCCAAGTACTACATCAGTAAAAAAGTAGTCTAAATCAGGCAAATTATATTTTAACTAAAAAAGTTAAAAAAAAAAGGTACAATTCCAATTCCAAGTTATGGATAGGGAGGGAGGGGTTGCAGTTTAACCAATACAGGAAAACACAGTTAATTACTACAGTTCTTGTTTCTTTTTTTTTAGACCCTATGACTGTGGAATCAACCATAACGTAACAAAGCTGACTTTTCCCAAAATCCACTATTTTTTGTGACCAACATTTTCTTTCAATTAATAGTTAAAATGGTCCATAAATTTAAGGGATAATGTACCAAAAAATGTCTACGGTTTTTTAAAAGTATCAATTTAATCTCTACATACAAAATAACATCAATATAGATTCAACGTTTAAAAAAACGTACCAATTCAGGATTCGATAAGGAACGTAACACGTCATTCATATTACTTCGTTAAGTTCTGGTTTCTCTCTCCACGTACAATTGACAGCAGCACTTAACGGAGTAATATTAATGACGTGCCCCGTTCCGTTATCGATGTCTAAATTAGTATCATTTTTTAAACGTTAAATCCATACTGATGTTATTTTATACATGCAGCCTACATTGATACTTCCTTAAGAACCATACGCTATTTTAATATTTTATCCCTAAATTTAATAATCATCATTGGTTTAGTACAAATAGAATTTTAGATATAAACTTAGTGTTTATTTTGATAAATTAGTCTAAATTTTAGACATTAAAATCGACTATTTTAGAGCTAATTTGTTAAAATTTAACAACTTGAACACTAAATTGATACATAAAATTCGATTTAAACTAAAGACGATACTCAAAGCCGGCCCTAGGCTTAGATTTAGACATTAAAATAGACTATTTTAGAGCTAATTTGTCAAAAATTAACAACTTGAACACTAAATTGATACATAAAATTCGATTTAAACTAAAGACGATACTCAAGGCCGGCCCTAGGCTTAGATCAGGAGTACACTGGCCTAGCGCCCATGGCTATAAGAGGGTCCAAATTTTTTTTATTACATGTATATATATTTACGTTGTAAAAAATTTATATTAAAACTAATAAGTATCCTAGTAGTTAAGATCACAAACCCCATTGAAAGGGGCTAAGTTCGAACTCTCTTGATTGCAATTTTTTTTCCCAAAAAAGAACATATTCAAATATTTGGCTTTCTTATATTTAAATTTTTTAAAATTTGAGTATAAAATCATATGCTTTATTTCTTATATATGAAAAATAATAATATATTGAAAACTAATTTTGATGATATGATTTAATTGTAATTTTGTAACCAATTATTATATTCATGTAAAGCCCTAAAAATTATTTAGGTTTTAAAGGGTCAAATAATTAATATTTTAAACTTAAAAGAGGTTCAATTGATATTTTGAATATAGATTGAAGGTTAATTTAAGAATTAAACTCATATTTGGCCTCTGTGATATGCAAAAATTTGGCATACCATTTTGTAATATTTTCCCCTTAAAGTATTTCCATAAGTGGCATTCAACTTGGATGAAAAATTAATCCATTTGTTAAAAAAAACAAATTTGGCCAAATAACACAACTTTTGACATGTGGTATATACATGTGGCAATTGATTTAATTTTTTTATCATAGATTTAATATGTAGATAAATAAGGAATTAATGAAATACTTTTTTTGTTTATCATGAACTGAAATCTATTTTAAATATTTTGTACGTAAAATATTTTTATTAAGGGGTCCTTATTTATTATTTCGCCTAGGACCCATGAATTATCAAGACCGGCTCTGACGATACTTGTTTCAACCTTTTGAAGTATATTTTAGCTCCTTACTCCAAACAATAGGAAATATAGTGTTTTTTTGTTACACCAAGGGGGATAAAGGCTCCAAAAGAATAAAGAAAGTAAAAAGACATAAACTGTCACATCCGTGTCCCCAATTTTAGTTATTATATCCTAATATAAGGTTATATTATAGTTGTTTATTGATTGGAGAGTTAATTGAATATTATGGATATAGATTGGAGGCTAATTTCATGTTTTAAGTGGAAAATTAAGAGTTTAGGATAAGTTTTAAAAGAAGTTAAAGTTTAGAGGGACCAAAAGGGATATTTTCCATTATTGGGAATATAAATCACACATTTTAAGAATTCAATTTCGTGCTGCATCAATACATGGTTCACTAAAAGAAAAACATATTGTCTTTCTCCTACTTCTCATTCAAACATCCAAAATGACCCAGCTCCAATGATTCTTTGAGTGCCGGAGATTGCACCGTCGGATCGTCGTGAAATTTAAACTGTAGCTTCTAGAGACATATTTCTAAGTTCTGACCGGAGGGATTTGGATTTCGATATTTCTATAATGAGTTCGGCCTAAACAGATTCTAAGGCGAATTTGGTGTTTAGTTAGAGTTTTATTCAAATCCTTACTAAGTAAGTAATTATCAACTACCCTTTTGAGTTTTTATGTATATATATATATATGTATATATCACTCTATGTTTTCCATAAATTGATATTTTTGGGGAGTTTTTACCATGCATTTGATTAAATGAGGTTTTTATGATTTAGTTTAATATGATTTTAAACTATGTTTAAGAATGTATACTTATATATCTTTGCATGCAAACTTAATTAGTTTAAAGTTAAGTTCAAGTAATTATATATGTATTTGCATGCTAATTTCAACCTATAATATATATTTATATGTATATGATTTGAGTTTTGTTTTGATGACCTTAATATATTTGATTAATATTTGTGTAATATTTGATAATTTGAAGAATAGATTTAAAGAAATATGTATTGAGAAAATTTATTGAAATTGATTTATGAATAAAGGTATATGTATATATATAAAGTGATTTCTATACTTTATTTCTCAAAGTAAATTTTAGTCTTAATTAAAGGTTGTTAAAGTAGTAATTTTGATGAACTCGTGATTTATTGAAATAAAGTTTATATATGATGATTTATGTGTATTTTTAAGAAATTGAAGTTATTGATAAGTATATTTTTAAATTAATGATTGGTGATTTTAGTACAATTATGGTTTATGGTTGAATATTTTGGAAATTGATTGAGAAAAGTACTTGGAAACTTTATGATGTTGATTTATGATATATTTCTGATTTTAAGCTATATTATGAAATTATAATGTTTTTAGTATCCATCAAGAGTAATCCGGATAGGTGGCATTAATTAAAGTCCGTATTTAGTGAGAAATACGGCCTGTGTACACAGTTGAAAGACCTATCGGGTATGGCAAAGAAGTGTTGAGTAAGACCATGCGGGCTAGGCAAATTATGAGATATCTCGATTCGATTATATTATGGGGGTTGATACATACGGGGATTATCTCTCGAATGGATACAGTTTATGAATTATTTATTGATATAAGGTTTCTGAAATATTTATTGGTATACAGTTGATGAAGTATTTATCGAATTACGGTTTATGAAGTATTTATCAAAATACGATTTATGAAGTATTTACCGAAATACGGTTTATGAAGTATTCATTGATTTACAGTTGATTTGAGTAAATGATTAATTGCAAACCTATTTATATTGTGTAGTTGATATTTTAAACAAATAAATATATATAGCTATTTTAGACATGAGTTTTATATTAAGTGTTTTAATACAGTGATTTACGTTTCGATTATGTGTGGTATTTTGAGAAATGATAAAAAGCTATGATATTTTAAGGTGCATATTTGGTTAAAAGTACTATTTTGAGTATTTTATTATGATTTAATCCATAAAGTGTTCATTTTTAAGAACATGAATTTTATATGCTGCATTTTGAAAATTAAACTATATATATATATAGCTATTTTGAGTATAAGTATTTTATGTAGTTGATAATTGCTTACTGAGATTTTTGTCTCACCCATTTTTAAATGTTTTAATGTTTTTAGGTGAGAAAGTGCAGGATAGAGAGAAGGTTACCGACTGATTAGGCGAGAATTGGAAGTTGTTGCTTATTGTTAGAATTGTCAATAAGCTTTAGTATATCAATTGTAATATCAAGGAGTTGGTAAATATGTTGAGGCTCTTAAATGACTAATGTAGTAGAAATATGAGTTTATTTCATAATATATCTAAGAGGAATTCTTGAAAAGTATGTTATTATATTTGGATAATTTGGAGACTATTAGGTGTTGATTGTGATTTTTCTATTTCACGCCCGATGCCGATTGAGGTCGTTCAGAGTGGGCGACAGAGCCTTAATTAAGCAAGCTCTTTGGGAGGTGAGCGATTGAGCTTTTAACTAAGTGAGTTCTTCATGGTGTGAGTATGCAAGCTTTAACTAAGCGATTTCTATTTCTTTGTGGTGTGAGTGAGCATTGCTTTAACTAAATGAGTCCTTCGTGAGTTTGGCGAGCGATACTGAAATTTTCCCAGCGAGTTGATGGAAGAAATTTTTTACGATGTTTTTTTCGAAAATATTTTGTGATGCTTTTCAGATTGATTGAAAGCCTGGGTTTATGAGGACCATTATGCTATACTTTTACCAGTGTGTGGGAGTGTGGAAATGGAAAAAGGGAAATAAGATAGTTAATGCATGTAAAAGCTAGTAAGTGAATGCATACTCCCATACGGTTATAGGCGATGGAATTATATGAGATTCAAAGTGTGGGAGAGTTTGTAGTAGCCAATCGAAATTCAATGTTCATGCGAAGTAACACAGATCCAATCTACTGAATTAATGATTGTCGTGGCAAAATTATTGAGGCGTAGTTTGGGCTGGAGTTATCTTAATTCGGTGAGATATGGGTTTTGATTTTTAATGAGTTAAGAAAATTCGTGTGGAGCTTGGGGATTATATGAAGTGCCATAAGAATGGACTATTGGATTCTTGTTTGGCGAGGTAGGATTATTGCGGCATAATTCGAATTCTGCCCTACTTAGAGTCAACGAAATATTATTTGTGCCTTCTCCGGAGTTGATAAAAAAACTCGTATAGAGTTATATTCGGATTAAATGAAAACTAACCATCGGAAGTGATTGCCTAGTCTATCTTCACAAAGATAGACATCAGAAGTGATTGCGAATATTGGGTGGAATCTCTGATTGAGGAATTTTATGGCCATAAAAGGCCTTGTGTGGTAAAATTTCGAAAGCTATATTTGATCGAAGAAGGTCATGGGATAATATTACGAAAGATTCATTTGACCAAAGATGGTCATGAAATTTGATTGTGTAAATTTGCAAAGACCCCAGAGCCCTAACAGAAATGAGGAATAATTAAGAAAAGTATAGATCGTGATCACTCCAGAAAATCATTGGTAGGGGCCATTTGAAATTAATCAGGGTGGATAAATGCCATTTTCATGCTACTCTTAATGCATCGAGGGGATGCCCCAAGATAATTCATAGGTTTTGTCCTTGTTTGTAATGAGCTCTGTGGAGGGAATGCGCAAAACAACTCATGTACAAAATGCCGTGTTTTCTGTGTAGATATTTGAGTTTCAAGTAGCTTGAGAGAAGCTACGAGTGTCAAGGTGAAGCAAATTGGTGGACCATAACGAAAGCAGTGAAACTAACTAAGAATGAGGCATGGGTCATAAAAAGACGATCCAACTAAAGTGAATGACAGAGAACGAGCATTTATTTAAACTCATCGGAGGAAAAATCAATGAGCCTAACCAGGAATCAACCAAAGAAAGTTAGAATGGTGACAAAGAGTTGAGTCAGACGAGAGCCATGAACAAACAGAAATGGTGGTTAACAAGTTGGCGAGCAGGGATTTTGGCAAACTAGGGGCATGTACAACCAAATTGGTGCGTTCCACTAGTGAACCAAAGTTGGCGGCAACAAAGAGTCCCAATCAAGTAAAGGCAATATCAGTGAAATAAGAGCTTGATCCAATTCGGGTGAGACATATTTTCAGAAGAATAGATTTAATGCGGGGGTCGACGTTAATTTCAAACTCATTTTAAGGGAGAAGGAAGAAGCAACCTAACACAAAAGAGACAGAGAAGGAAGCAAGGTTTTAACCTTCGGCACACAAGGCCAAATTTGTGGCAAAAAATTGAAATGTTCCTATAAGATAGAGTGGGTGAGAACAAGGGATGGCGATGAACAACAACAAGATATTCATTAAGTAGTTGGTGTAGCAATTCTACCCAGCATAAATCTGAAGTTCGGTAAATCAAATTGTTTCAATATTGGGACACCCATGTAAATGTTTCTACCTTTATCGTATGAATAATGGGAATTATATTATTTTCTTGATGCTTTGTCTTTTATTGTGAGTGTTGTTATGTGTGCATTAACTGTGTTTAGGTACCAACATTCACACAAAAAATTATGGATATTGTGGTATACTTTTGTTTATTTTGCAAAGTGCAATTTGAAAAGAGATTGTGCATTCAAGCGGACATCGACAACGATTAAACTATTGAGAATGCGAGCAAACTAAAACAAGAGCATGTACTAAACATTCAATGTTAGGGAATCATGTAGTGAGTCGTGGATTGATGCAATGAAAAGTTGATATCAGGGTTCTTTGTCGAGGTACTAAACTCATTAACCCTTATCACCGACGAGGACGATACCTTAAGTGGGGGAGGGGAATTGGACCCGTATAAAATACCCTTTATGGTATATTATATTATATTGTGATAATTATATAAAAGACTTGGATAAGATTATGATGAGTCATCGAAGAATAAGATGTATGACCCTGGATAGAGAAAGAAGACTAGGATAAAGAACGTGAATGATAGAAAGGAATTTTTAAAATTTCAAAAACTTTTAAAAAAATTCTTTTACTATTAGCGAGGAATGAGCTTAGGAGTGCATTACGAAAAGGTCTTCATCGGTCGAAGACATTCAATTCGAAGATTAACAAGTAGTGAAATGATGGTAGAATTCAAAACCATTTTTCAAAGATATCAAATAGAGTTCAAGAGCGAGCGGAGATCTTTTAAAAAAGGAGGCAACTTGTGCGGAACCTTGATAGCGTTCGAGTGGAATGCAAAGCTCTCTTTACAAGAGGAAAACTCGATCAACAATGACATTGATAATCTAAGTGGGGGCAAATGTTGGGGGGTGGGAGTTTGGCCATAAGTGAACTCAACCCCATGCATTGGCAGGGCTACGAGGATGTGTCGACAGTTAGTGGTGAATGAGACATATCAACATATGCTAGCTATGAAGTTTGAGTTAGCATAAGAAACGTTGTAGGGGGGACAGGGATATCCTAGCGTCGGATCTCTACCAACCCATAGGCCAGTTGTCGATATTGGTTTAAGCAATCCACAGTAGTCCACTAAGGACAAGAAGGATCGGGCATCCGACCTTTATGAAGGGAGTTGGATGTCTCCATAGAGTGGAACTCTATTGACATTTTAGGCTCCTGAGTGAGCCCATAGTGCATGTCCTTTATAAGGCAATGTTTATACATAGGGAGACCCTCCAGGATGGAGCACTTCGTTAGGAATTGGTTGGACGAGGATTCAAGGAATCTTGGTGCCACACGGGGTTTTGGTCTCGCTCAGACTTGGCCCAGGATATTGAGTGATAGAGTCAAGATTATTCATGCAGGAATATCGGTTATCACCCAAAACTCGTTCATTACGCAACTGCCATCATCACTGAGGAACTGTAATAGCAAAAAGTGCATCCTCGAATGACCACCATGACCTCTACCTTACCTCTACCCGAATGACCACCCCAACCCAACCTTAATTAGAAGAAAATGGTCTGGAAACTCAAGAGCAAAGGAAATCTTAGGTCGTAACATATTGTTATCAACAAAGCTAGTTTTGATCATGCCTAAAGCCACTAAGTCTTGGGGATTTAATATGTGCTTCAGAGATTTCAATATCTCCACACGACAGTAAGATTTTAGGGAAGGGCTTTTTTTTGGAGACACACGGTTGGACTCAAGAGGTTGAACGGGCAACATGCAAGGCAAATGGTCATGGGACGTGTTCAGTGCGCTAGGGTTTTTTAGTTGTATTCTTCCAATATAGTGTTGGTTAAGTTTATAAAATAGACTTTTAGTTTTTCTTTTTGACTTTTTCTAACTTTTCATGGGATTTTTTTTTTGAAGTTTTTCGCAAAAATCATTTATATTTATTTGATTTTGACAAAATTATTATTCTTATTTCCACATAACACCTATCTTTTTTAAATTAGTCCACTCTATATAATATAATTTTCGAAATGAAAAGTTTTTATCCATTCAATGAATTATTATTTTTAATTTCTATTTAGTTATTTTTATTAATTTTTGTATTATTTTATTAATTTATAAGAGTTAAACCTCGAAAGAGATTCTCTTTTAAGGAAATTATTTCCAATCTGAAAATGGTTCAAAAATAATTCTTTTCGAGTAGTTGTTTTTAACTATGTTATTAAAAACAACTTATTACAGCAAGTTCATTGCTGTAATCGTACAAAAGACAAAAGTAGAATACTTTTATCTATTATAATATTATAGTGGGTTCATCGTTGTATTGATATCATTAGGACGTTGCATTGTCATAATGAGTTTACGTGGTTAATGAGTTTTCATGGGTGTTGGTTAAGTTTATAAAATAGACTTTTAGTTTTTCTTTTGACTTTTTATAACTTTTCATGGGATTTTTTTTGAAGTTTTTCACAAAAATCATCTATATTTATTTGATTTTGACAAAATTATTATTCTTATTTCCACATAACACCTATCTTTTTTAAATTATTCCACTCTTTATAATATAATTTTCGAAATAATAAAGTTTTTATCCATTCAATGAATTATTATTTTTAATTTCTATTTAGTTATTTTATTAATTTTGTATTATTTTATTAATTTATAAGAGTTAAACCTCGAAAGAGATTCTCTTTTAAGGAAATTATTTCGAATCTGAAAATGGTTCAAAAATAATTCTCTTCGAGTAGTTGTTTTTAACTATATTATTAAAAACAACTTATTACAGTAAATTCATTGCTGTAATCGTACAAAAGATAAAAGTATAATACTTTTATCTATTATAATATTATAGTGGGTTCATCGCTGTATTGATATCATTAGGACGTTGCGTTGTCATAATGAGTTTACATGGTTAATGAGTTTTCATGGTTGTTGGTTAAGTTTATAAAATAGACTTTTAGTTTTTCTTTTTGACTTTTTATAACTTTTCATGGGATTTTTTTTTTGAAGTTTTTCCCAAAAATCATCTATATTTATTTGATTTTAACAAAATTATTATTCTTATTTCCACATAACACCTTTCTGTTTTAAATTATCCCACTCTTTATAATATAGTTTTCGAAATAATAAAGTTTTTATCCGTTCAATGAATTATTATTTTTAATTTCTATTTAATTACTTTATTAATTTGTGTTATTTTTTTTAATTTATAAGAGTTAAACCTTGAAAGAGATTCTCTTTTAAGGAAATTGTTTCCAATATGGAAATGGTTCAAAAATAATTATTTTGGAGTAGTTGTTTTTAACTATTTTATTAAAAACAATTATTACAGCAAGTTCATTGCTGTAATCATACAAAAGACAAAGGTAGAATACTTTTATCTATTATAATATTATAGTGGGTTCACCGTTGTATTGATATCATTAGGACAATGCGTTGTCATAATGAGTTCACGTGGTTAATGAGTTTATTTTTAACCACATAGTTAAAAACAATCCCTCTAAGCTCAAACCATTATCATGTTGAAATAATTCTTAAAACGTCTATTTTTACCGTTTAATCTTTATTTATCCGTTAATTTAAAAATGTCAATATTAGATACTAAAAGAAACATTTCATGACAATTTTATCAAAACACTAGTTAAAATTACCAACCGCATCAACAATTAAAACAATAACAAACAGTAACAATTGAACCAAATAACCCGAAACCCGAACCTATCACCGCTACCAACTCAAGAGCAGAGGAAATCTTAGGTCGTAACATATTGTTATCAACGAAGCCAGTTTTGATCATGCCCAAGGCCACCAAGTCTTGGGGATTTAATACGTGCTTCAGATATTTCAGTATCTCCACACCAAAGTAAGATTTTGGGGAGGAGCTCTTTTTTGGAGACCCACGGTTGGGCCCAAGAGGTTGAACGGCAACAAGTGAGGCAAATGGTCATGGGACATGTTTAGTGCGCTAGGGTTTTTCAGTGGTACTCTTTCATGGGAAAGTTCTTTTTGTAGTTTTTCACAAAAAAAAAAAAAAAATCATTTCTATTTATTTGATTTTGATAAAATTATCATTCTTATTTTCATATAACATGTTTCTTTTTTAAATTATTCCGATCTTTATAATACAATTTCCGAAAATAATAAGATTTTATCCGTTCAATGAATTATTAGCTTTAATTTCTATTTACTTATTTTATTAATTTTTGTATTATTTTTTTAATTTATAAGAGTTAAACCTCGAAAGAGATTCTCTTTTAAGGAAATTATTTCCAATCTGGAAATGGTTTAAAAATAATTCTTTTCAAGTGGTTGTTTTTAACTATGTTATTAAAAACAACTTATTACAGCAAATTCATTATTGTAATCGTACAAAAGACAAAAGTAAAATACTTTTATCTATTATAATATTATAGTGGGTTCACCGCTGTATTGATATCATTAGGACGGTACGTTGTCATAATGAATTCCCGTGATTAATGAGTTTATTTTTAACTACATAGTTAAAAACAATCCCTCTAAACTCAAACCATTATCATGTTGAAATAATTCTTAAAATGTCTATTTTTTCAGTTTAATCTTTATTTATCCATTGATTTAAAAATATCAATATTAGATGCTAAAACAAACATTTCATGACAATTTTATCAAAACACTAGTTAAAATTTACCAACAGCAATAACAAAATTGAACCAAACAATCCGAAACCCGAACATATCACCGCTACCAACTTAATAGTCATTTTTGACACTTCAAAAAAATAAAAAAATAAAAGAAATTAAACCCACAAAACCTCTATGCTTCCTTCCTTAAAAGATTGACAGACAGGGCAAGAGATGAAAAAAGCTTCACAAGTTTTGCAGGAGCAGAGATGCCTACATGGTAGCAAGATAAGGCTCGAAGCCCTATAATTACACCCTTTACACACTATCTTTTTCGCCCTTTCTGCTTCTTCTTCCTCGTTTCTCTGCCAATTAGAACCAGACTCTGAATCAGGGATATTTTCAGTGCTCAACTGCTCAATCTTTTTGCTTAAATTTATAGCCATTGCTTCATTTTGTTTAGCCATTACTTGCAGACATTCAATCTCTTTTTGTGTTTTTCTTATGCAAGATTCTAGCGCCATGCTTTTGTTTCTTGCTTGTGTCAAGTCTTCTTCCTTTTGCTTCATTAAGTACATTGCTTCTGATTCCACCTTCCTCACCAGGTAACCCATGTGCTGCCTTGTTAGCTCTTGCAGACCACATTTTAGCTTCTCTGTCTGCATTTTTATAACCATAATAAAAAAAAAAAACGCCACTTTAAAGGCGCGTTTGGTAAGAAAGAAAGCGAAAATGTAAACAAATGTCTAATTTAGCCAAAAAGTATCAATTCATTAGCATGAAAGTAATATTTGCACGGAAACAGAAGTTGAAACGGACATCGGGTGATGTTATTTTTTTAAAAACTTGGCAGGGGAAGATTTGTCCCGATACACAGCTGTAGTGGGACCCCTCCCCAAACGTTTGCTGAGCTGGGACGCGTAGTGCGCTGGCACTGCCTTTTATGCAAGAAACCGAAACAAAACAGGAAAATGCTATTAAAGAAGAGTTTTCGTGCATGGTTACCAAAGATTGAACTGTGAAATAAACAAAGAATTAACGTAGTCACAAAATCAAGGCAGGAACTAACCGGGGAAACGGGGATCATCCACCCCGGACTCCGATAGAAAATAATGAAAATTAGATATATTGACGAACAAATATTAACGGGGGATACACATTGAGACATGACTCTGATACTATAAACAATAAACAACGATTTAACTTACCCCCAAAAATAGGGGTAGAATTACGGGTCATGGAGGGTCCATCGACCCCGACTTCCATATAAAACAATGAAAAATTACATTTAGCGACGGAAATATCCTTTTGTCAACATAAAACTTCCGCTTTCAAAGTATTCGTGACAAACTGGAAGATACTTAAAACTTATTAGCGACGGAATATTCCGTCGTTAATATTAATTACATAAAATGTGTTATTCGATTCTTGTTCCGCCATAGCCAAAAGTAGAATTATCTCGTACATATAAAAACAACCATATAGCTTTCTAGTTAAACAAAATATGATTAATTACCTGTGATTGAAGGAAGCAATCAAGCTCTTGATTTTGCCTCTGCATTTCAAGATGTTGAGAATCGAAAAATTGGGGAAGAAAAGAATCCAAATTGGATAAGGAGGAAGAAGAAGTAGAGGAAGAAGAAGCCTGAGTTCCTCTATTGCAATGTTCAAAAGGGGCTATTTGTTGAAGAAAATAAACATTTTGGTGGTGAGATTGTTGGAAATCGAAAGCGAAAGAATCAACGTCAAACCCTAAAGAATCTTGAAAGCCAGTGATGAACTGTGCTTGAACAGCCATATATATGACAGACAGGCAGCTTCTTCTTTGGATGAATGCGTTAGGTTTGACGATAGAGGAGAAAAGAAAAAGAGTTATATGGAAAGAAGTAATTATGGTTAATTAGTTAATAATATGAGATTTGATTAAACTAAAAATGGAAAAATATTCAGAAATGGACAGAGCTGATATGACAAAGAAAAGAGAGAAAATCAAAGGCATAAATGAATGCAGATTTTGTTATAGGAGAAATTGTCAGTTTGGTCATTGGAAAATGCTGAAGAATAGCCTTTTTTTTATGTTTTTATATTCATTTCTATTTTCCTTGTCTTTTCTTTTTATTTTATTTTAGGGTAAATTACACCCATCATGTTATGGTCACTGAACTTCGTTTCTTTCTGGTATGGCTACTGAATTTTACACTTTTTAACATCGAAAGTCACTCAACGCATCAAAACGACCATTGACGGCTAAAAATACAAAACCCATAGCGTTAATAATATTCTAAGGAACTTTAATTCTTGAAAATTTTCGTTTTGATGTCATTTAGGTGTTGTTTGGTTAGAAGAGAGTTTTAGAGAGAGAAAACTCAAAAAAAAATGTAATTTTTGAAAATAAAAAATGTGGTTTCATGGTAAATGTCGTTCTGAACAACTTTAATTCTTGAATGTTTTTATTTTGAGGTCGTTAACGGTCATTTTGTGAAGTTAGTTAAAATTAAGTGGCAACCGGTGTGAAAAAATATAAAATTTAGTGGCTATACTGGAAAGAAATGAAGTTCAGTGGCTATAATGTGAAAATAGGTAAAGTTCAGTGGTCATGGGTGTAATTTACCCTTTTATTTTATTTTAATAGGCTATACCGGTTTATAAGTGGAATAATTCAATTAGAATTGTGAGTTTCGGTTTCAATGTTCATAAATAAATACAGCTCACTTTACCATATAGTATATTTTTGGATAATATACTGCCAAATTTATTGGCTCTCAACGCTGTCTTTATTTGCTTTTAGGATAAATTACCAAATTTGATTCTAACCTTTAAAATTATAAATTCACTTTTAATTAATGTATCAGATTGCATGAATTTAATTCTAACATTTATAAATTTTTTTTTTAAACTCTAACATCATAAAATAAATAAAATCAATTATATATTTATATGAATTTGAAAAGGCAAATTGAGTTATTTACCTGTATTAATATAATTATAAATAATCAATGTATTAATATAGTTATAAATAATCAATGATAAATCAATGTATTATCATGTATTAAATTCATGATAATTATAAATAATCAATGTATTAATATAGTTATAAATATAGTTATATTTATAATATTTTAATATTGTGATCATTGAATTGTAATTTATAACGGTATGATCATTGAACTTTACACTTTTTAATACTTATGACCATTCAATTTTAACTAACTCTTCAAAATGACCGATAACGACCTCAAAATGAAAATATTCAACAACTAAAGTTGTTCATAACGACATTTATCATGAAACTACATTTTTTATTTCCCAAAATCACATTTTTTTTTTAGTTTTCTCTCTTTAAAAATCTACTATCTTTCTTCTAACCAAACAACACATAAATGACCTCAAAACGAAAATTTTTAAGAATTCAAGTTCCTTATAATATCATTAACTCTTCGATTTTTTTTATTTTGAGACTGTCAATGGTCGTTTTGAGGCGTTGAGTGGCCACCGATGTTAAAAAGTGCACAGTTCAGTGGACATACCGTTAACAATTGCAGTTCAATGACCACAATATTAAAATGGATAAAGTTCAGTGGCCATATGTGTAATTTACCCTATACAAAATTGTTTCAGTTTATCAACAAATTTATTTAGAATATCCGATGTGATAGTTAATTAACAATTAAACCAGTCTTTTTAAATTATCGATCATGAGTAGGACTAAAATTGGTCTTTTTTTATAAACATCCGAGTTATATTTGTATGGTTTTGTACGCTAGGATCAAATTTGACCATTATCTTTTTTTAATGACCATTACACTTTAAAGTTTGATATAAAAACTATTTACGTCTGTTTTTTCATGGTTTATTTTCACTGTTAACGACCATGACTCATAGCGATCTCAAAATGAAAAAAAGTTAAAAATTAAAGTTGTTTGAACCACATTTCCTACGGAACCATTGTTTTAGATTTTTCAAATCATTATTTTCAGAGTTTTTTCTTTCTAAAAAACCATTTTCTCTTTCTTAATTAAACAACATTTAAATAGCCTCAAAAAACTTCAAGAATTAAAATTACTTAATTCTTATTTCTATTAGGGATACGATGGAGGATTATCTACTATTGATTACATTGATCCATGATAAAAGCTAACAGAAAAAAAAAATTGAATAGCAAAGTTCATAAATTTTTAAGTATGGTTTTAAAATTCATCAACCATAATAAATAAAAGTAAGTACAAAGTTGAATTTATCCAATAAAATACATCCATAATAACTTTTTAACTTTGTAAATTGCCAAAGTGATGACTTTGAATTTCAAAATTGAATATCTTTTTTTTTTGGTAGAAAAGGAAAGGAAAGCAAAGCAAAACAAGCAACTACACCGAGATTAGTCTAGGAAAGCTAACCTCAATCCTATCCTCTAAAAGAAGAGGAGAAAGAGCGATATGGGGAACGGTAAGGGTAGAAACACCTAACACCCCTTTATGGCCTGCCGCCACCAAGTGATCTGCAACACGGTTCTGCTCCCGGAAAATGTGGCTGAACTCAAGGATATCAAATGAGGGGCTAAGCCTCTTAATAGCTTTAATAAGGTTGCGGCTATGAAGACCCATGGCATGACTACCCAAAATCATATTGATGGCCTCCAAGTTATCTAATTTCAAAATTGAATATAATGTTACCTAATATTTATATGTTATCTTGTTAGTAACTCCAAAATTAAAGGTTCATAAATATATTTTTAATTGATTTGTTTATGGACCAAAGTGTAGGCCTAATTCAGTGATATTTTCAAATGCATAAATTTATTTAAAAAAAATAATTAGAACATTTTTATATATTTTATACAAATAAATTAGTAATTTTATTTTAAACCATAAATGAGTAAATTATATAAAGGACATGATGACAAATTGAGATTTGATGGGCTTCTGTTGAGATTCAGCAAGAGCGTGTTAAGCAATTCAGGAATATTAGTTAGAAAGTAGAAATCCCCTATTTTTCATTTGTTCCAAATGGATTTTATCTAATGGTGCAGATTTTGTTTTTTTGATTATTCTAAGGTAAAGTTTTTATGTTTTTTTAAAAAGAGAATTAGAATAATGAGCCTTTGAAAGGCAGCCGGTTAACGTATCAGTTAAAATAAAACTTGGAATTACATCAAAAAAAAAAAAAAAAAAAAAAGAAAGGAAGAAATGGGACAAGTAATAATAGAACGGGAATACTGAGCAAAAGCGTGAGCCAACTCATTAACTTATCGCTGAACAAATTGCACTGAGTAAGATACGTTGGAGGAGGGGAGAGAGTACGACATTAGTTTATGATATTTCCGAACTTTGAAGGATCCTGAGTGTGAGACCTGATAGCTTCAACAACGACTTTAGCGTCCGTCTCGAATATGACTTGATGTAGCCACTTTGATGAGACCCAAAGAATCACTTTTAGTAAGGCCAGTGATTCACATTCATGAACTAATGGATGACTAGAAATCTTTAGCGTTCTCGTCTCCATGAAAGAACCTAAGGAATTACGGAGGACTAGACTGACCTTCGCTTGCAGCGAACCAGAAAATAGAGCCGCATCCGAGTTGCATTTTAAGAAGCCTGATGGAGGCTTGTGCCAAAAAGGATAGAGGGCCGCAACATCGGCAGGTAAGGTTTTTTCTTAGATCAGTAGCCTGCAACCAATCATAGAGGGATTCCAGTGTCACGTCTGTGTCTAAATTTCTAAAATTTATATTTTGATATTAGTATATATTATAATTATTGGGTGTGACAGTTTGGTATCAGAGTTCTAGGTTAAATTCTTCGGACCTAAGGTTGATAGATCGCTAAGAAATACTCGATAGTACTTAAGGAATATGGATATTTGGTGAAAGCTAAGAAATAATTTGAAAATTTTCGAGGATTTGATGGTTAGTAAAATATTGGGTGTATGAACATCTAGAGATATAGAGAATTATCTATATAGGTGCTGCTGGATAATCAGATTCGTACCTGAATCTTGTGATACATTTTTCGACTAGATATAGACTGAATCTGTCAAAGAGTCCTTAATGAAAGTTCTTTATTTTTGTCTTACATTTCCAGAGGTTTTTGAATCGCCTTAATCGGACTCCGTATGAAAAAGTTATGCTGGAAACGACGTATGTTGGCCATTTTAGTGTTAAACCAGAATTTGGTTTTTGTTTTGATTTTTCTCCTTAGTGTGACTTGGAATTGATATTTGAGAGTTTAATAGTTAGCTGACAAATATACGTATCTTAGATTTGAAGTAAGGTTAGGAGACTTTGAAATGATATTATGAGTTTTGAAGATAATATATATGTGATTAAGAAAGCGAAAATGTGGAGATGTCAATTAATTGTTTTGGAGGTTGATTAATTGGAGATTATGATAGAAGTTTAATAAGTTATGAAATCTTAATTGGAATAAATGATATTTGAATTCAAATTGCAGATCTATTGTTGAACTTTATCGGGTTGAGGTTTAGAATTATTGAGAGTTGTATAAAAGATGTTTAGAGAGATACCGATGGTAGTGATCAATGAGAAGTAAAGTGGGAGAATATATTTGATGTTTGAGAAAATAATTAAGATATGAATTTTGAGGACAAATTTTCTGATCTTAAGCACAGTTTTGAGATAGGAAATTAAGAGATATATTGTTAATAGAAGTTATTTTTAGTTGAAGTTTGTGTGATTATGGTTTAAGTTTATTTGGTTGGATTGATGGTATATATAGTGATGATTATAAAAAAAAATAGCAGGTTATCTTAATTGATTTTAAGGAGTTAACTGGAGAATTATAAGAGTGATATTGATATTAAAATTTTATGGAAAGTAGACTTATTGATAGGAAATTGTATCATCATAATGAAGTTTATATCGGTAATTTTGATGTTGAGGTTTATGAAATGACTCTTATAAGAGTGATGATGATGTTGATGCTATTGATTGCAGATTATAATATACATAGTTATTGGAATGAAAAATTATAGATTTAAGTATTATTATGATGAAATATGATTATAGGTGTATGATGTTTATTGATTGGAATTATTTGAAGTTTAAGACAAATATAAGATCGTACATATTAGCGGTTCAAAAGTGATATTTTTGAAGTCTGTAGAACTTGGAGATAGGTGAAATATAATTGATATATATGCAATTGATGGAATCAATTGTGATTTAAATTTATTAAAGTGAGATTTGGTGTATGTTAGGAAGATATGAATATAAAGTATATCATATTATATAAAGGTGAATAAATGATATTTGAAGTTTTATTGTGGATTATGGTGATGGAATTAACTAGGTGAAATTGAGAGTTACTAAGAGTTATGTATAAATAAGTGTTACAGTGATGTGAATATGGATTAATGGTGAAGTTAATGGAATGAAACATTAGAATTTGTGGTCTTATGATGATTATGAGGAATCATGGTTTTGGAAGGAAATTAAGATAGATTAGAGAATATGAATTTCGAGAACGAAATTTCTTAAGGTGGGGAGAATTGTCGCGTCCGTGTCTAAATTTTTAAAATTTATATTTTGATATTAGTATATATTATAATTATTGGGTGTGACATCCAGAGCCAAGAAGATGATCTGACAAGGAGGAACAACCTCGTTTTGCCACAATTTTACATTGCGAGAACGCCATAGACTCTAAAGAATCATCATGAACTTACCCACAGTAGATATAATTGAAAAAAATAGATTCTATAAACTTACCGCATTTCCCACGGTTGTTGTAATGATAGACACTAGTCTTACCTCCGCCCAAACGTCTTTCGGTATCAGACATTCCACGAAATTGTTCCAATTGTCTTCCAAGTCCGTTCCACAATGTACACATGTGCGAATAACACATATTCCTCGAGTCAACAGGTTGGCACAATTCGCAAGGCAATTATGTGCCAAGCGCCCGCAGAAATACTGAGTCTTTAATTTTATCACATCATCACTTTCATTGTGATTCGTCCTTAAGGTGTTGCACATAGTGATGAAATCTTGAATATGAGCATTGGGATCTTCATTAGGATAGCCCCTGAATTGCACATCTGTTGTAGCATTTGTATCATTGAGGCCTTGATCTCAAACATGTGGTTCCCCTCATTAGGTAGAATGATGCATGATGAATGCCCTTCAGTTGAAGGTTTGGAATTATCGTTCATTCTTAGCCTAAGAGGTTCGTTATTATATTATTATTATTATTATTATTATTATTATTATTATTATTATTATTATTATTGTGCTCATTGTCATCATGACCTTCGTTATGATTCTCTGGTTGTTCATTGTTAGACCCTTACACACAACTGTTCGCTTGGATTCTTCTTCAAATGTAATTTTAGGCGTGTTTGCATCTTAAATACGTGCAAACTTCTTCATTTCCAGAGCTTTTCCGTGAATGTTCAGTCCGTAAAGAGTGACATTAAGTAAATTATTACCTTAAACAGTTAGTCAACTTATCTTAAGAGAGGGTTTTTTAAATTCTTAAGTATGAATAGTAAGTTTGCTTGTTGGTTGAATACATGTTGGTTAAGGCACAAGTCCAGCACATACTTAGAACAAGTAGTCGTTTTAGATTATATTTCTAGCTATACAAGAACGTTGTTAAATTTGATGGCTCAAGTCTCTTCCACTAAAGTCACTAAGGTTTGGTCTCCTTTTTTCTTAGATTCTAAAAATATTAAGTAGCCAAGTCTTATTGAGTTACGAATCATTCATGCATTAAGAGCAAGGAATCATTTTACAAGTAAAACCCCTGATAAATAGTTATATTCATCTCCGTCCACAACCATATAAGTAAGAAGGCAGATCTGTGCAATAAGAGTACTCTCGTATCATCTCACCATATTAATATAAATAAATACTCCTTCAAACAACCATATAAGATAATATTCTTCATTAAATAGAGATAATAATACTTACAACCACCAGCCTAGGTTGTCTGAACTTGCTAATGGGACTACTCACTCATGGTCATGAGTGAACAGCGGCATGCAATAAAAATTGCTTTCCCAACATAGAAGCTTCTAAATTGTAATAAAACTGGAGGTAGAAGATAGTGAATGTCTCACCAACCAGAAACTATTATATTTGTATTGAAATAGAAAGCTCATAGGTCAAAAGGGTAAAAGCACAAAACAACTGTTCATCATAAGATTTAAATAAATCTTAATCATTAGATACAAAAGTAATCATTACAATACAGAAAGTTGCTGTCAGTTGTAATCCATTTCTTCTTCTCTCTCTCTCTGAAGATCCGTGTGTGAAACCGCAAACCGCCAAAAGACCCGATTTTGGATGAATTAGGTTGTTCGATCCTTACACACAACTCTTCATTTGGACTTTTCTTCAAATGTAATTCCAGGGTTGTTTGTATCTTGAATATGTGCAAACTTCTTCATTTCCAAAGCTTTTCCATGAAGGTTCAGTCCATAAAATCTTGTCCATTATGCTTGCATGACTTGTCGGAATCGAAACGTTATGAAATTTGATAAGAAAATGTATTCCTCCATAATGTTTTAAATTAAAGATTGTGATCGAGGTTGTTGTAGCATGCATATGACCGATCTTTAATTATAATCTAAAGAATTTTGAGACTTGAATAATTCATTGATATATAATGGTCGACTACTTATATAAGTATGTTGGGACCGAATGATCTCACAAAACTTGCTTGATCGATTGTCTAAAGATAGGATCTTAGGTGAAAAGAAATGACATGCTAAGACCGGAAATATTTTTTAATTGTAATACTTCTGAAGAGAGGGTCATGTTCTAATTTCTGAAAACTGACTTCCCTGTTAACTCCTTCAAGCGATAAGTGCGTACGTTTATTTACTCACTATTATTTTAATTTTTCTTGAATAATTCAAATTTAATTATATTTTTCAGGAGCCTAAAAAATTGAATTCATAGTGATATCGGGTGAAACAATATCACGTACGTAACATCATCACTACCCTCATTACGGTCCAGGTCCCAACGCATCCGAGACCGCCCCGACAGGACGAAAACTGTTGATGCGGTTCAAGCCCATCGAGTGGTGGTCCATCACCAAAACGTCCAAACCCTCAAGCCTCAACAGATGAAAGAACCTTCTAAAATCCTACGAGATAAAGGATTCCTCCCAGGATTCAGAATTCTTGATGGATACGGAATCCTAAACTTGTAAGGATTCCTAAGAAGATGACAACCTTAAACCTAATCATGCACTATAAATACACAGGTATACACACAAGGTTCGGTACGTTAACTACTATCTCTAAACTAGTCCACACTCTTCCATCCAGTCCTAAATCATAAACTGACTTAGATATCGAAACGGGTTTGTCGGACTACGGTCCCGGCTGACTTGCTTATTGGTTTGCCAGATCATCACCACGGTTGAGACATCTCGAGTAACAAGTTATCACATAGTTACATTAGATTCATATGGCTTCCAATATTAGATTTTTATTTAGCATTATATATACTTTAAGTGAAAGGAGCATAATATATTATATAACGTAGATTGTTACATAAATTTATGCATTTAAAGATATAAGATGCATATAAAAAAGTATAAATATGACATTCATAAAAATCATGAGAAATTTGTTACTTTGAGAAAATGCACATGGTATTCTACCATTTCTTTAGACCTTTGTGTTTCTCACGGCATTCACCACTGATTTTCAAATTTTCAAATTTTCAAATTAAGCTGCAAGAACCATGTGATTTGCGTGAACAAATCAATACATGTGTTTATCCATTCAGAAATAGAAAGTTTTTTTACCAATTACAAAACTACAAATGTAACATCCTAATCCAGATATTATCCACTTTGCTTTAAGTCCAATCCTTTAAGTCTTCCGGTTTTAAAATACGTCTATATATGTAAATTCATTGTACTCAGTTTATTCATGCTCCCATCAATCTCTTAATGATGCTCCTTGCTCAAACATTCTATTTCAGCACCATCTATTTTGGTTGAATCGTTATAACAAACTAATCTGATTTATGAGACTCGACCATTACATATGTTATACCTGGCCCAGACCCAACTCAAATAACTGTTACATAATCTATGAAACGAACACAACAGTTTTTTCTCTTTAAGCTCTCTTAACCTGTGTTGTGATAGCTTTCGGCGAAATCTGCAGCAAGCACACATAACTTTGGACTGTCAGTTAAAGGTCGAGCTGATAGTTAAAGGTAGATACCATGGTATCAGTAGATACCATGGTATCATTAGAGATCATGGCTCAGTCCAAACAAAATCTGCATTTACCATGGTATCAGTAGGTCGAAAAGTATTTGAGGGTCCATCGACGGTATTGTGATACGAATTGGAGAAAAAAGATGGAGACGGATCATGGGTTAATTGAGTATTATACCCAAATGGTGAGGTATTGGATTCAGAAATTACCTGACGGTTGTTACTGGCTTCGGCTGCCTGGTAGGCGGCTAGGGCAGCGAGAACTGATGGAGAAAATAAAGTTTGAGTGGCCGAGGTAACCGACGGTTGTTGTGATTGAATCCGTTGTTGCTGAACCGGAATATGTTGATTTTGCGGCAGCGGAACTGCTGCCTGGTATGCTGCAAGAGTAGCTAACACCGCGACATCGGCGGTGGAAGGAGTCGGGGTCGGGAGAGGCGCTGGTTGCGCGTTGAGAACAGAAGCAGTAGGGATCGCAGTTGCCGCGGCCGTCTGGTGCGACGCGATCGGCTGCGACGGTCCGCGAAGACTTGCCGCCTGGAATGCGTCAAGCGCGTCACGGACAGCCTGCGGCAGCATGTCGCCTACGGTTTGCGGGAGCTACTGTTGCGCGGGTGGCTGGAGCGGCTGCTGCGTGTGTTGCGTCTGCGATGGATTCTGCTGGTTCGCCGTTGCCGCAAGAAAGGACGACTCACCTGTGATGAACGGCGAGGTAAATCGCCAGCCTGAGCTCGGTTCAACCGAACCACTTGATATATTATTCATGCTATAATCAGCGGTGGCTGTTGGTGCAGAAACGGTGGGAGCCGCGGCGGCGGTAGCAGATGCAACGGCGGCGGTGACAGCTTTGTATTGGGAATAGGTTGGTGATTGAGGATGATCAGAGGATTCGGAAGATGCGGAAGTTGATACTACTGATACCATGTTGAATGTATAGTTTGATATATGGGAAGATTATGGAGATAGAGATGTTGAATGTATAGTTTGATATATGGGAAGATTATGGAGATAGAGAGAGATAAGTAATAACACAATAAATGATTTGAATCACCTTAGTGATTATGGCTCAGAGGCCTTGTATTTATAGTGAGCCAATAGTAGTTTGTATAGGAATACAATACACAAGTATAATCGTATTAGAACTCTACCTAGCTAGGGTTATAGACAAATTGAAACTCTAACTAGATAAGAATCTATTTACAGAGATAATAGGAACATTATCTCTAACACCCCCCCTCAAGCCGATGGCGGGCACGAATAAAGACGCGAGAGCGTAGCATCGTGAAGCGAGCTGGAGCTAGCGGCTTGGTGAGTATGTCTGCAACCTGATCATCGGTTGGAATAAATCTGACATTGAGAAACCCTCTGTGAATTTGTTCACGAACAAAATGATAATCTAGCTCAATGTGCTTCGTACGGGCATGGAAAACTGGATTTGAGGTGAGATAAATTGCTCCAACATTATCACACCATAGCTGAACCGGGGTGGGTAAGGGAAATCCTAGATCCGAGAGAAGTGATTTGAACCATAGGAGTTCTGCTGTGGCATTTGCCACTGCCTTGTATTCACTTTCTGTTGAGGATCTGGCTATTGTGGGTTGCTTGCGGGTTTGCCACGATACAATGCTGGATCCAAGGTAGACACAGAAGGCACCCGTGGATCGTCGATCATCAGGACACCCTCCCCAATCACTATCTGAGTAACAGTGGATGTGCTCTATTGGTTTGATGGACATGACTATCCCAAAGTCTGATGTGCCCTGAATATAGCGTAAGACCCTCTTAACTCCTTTCCAGTGCTCATCAGTCGGACAGTGCAGAAACTGACATAATTTGTTAACTACAAATGCAATGTCAGGACGAGTGAATGTTAGGTATTGAAGTGCTCCCACAATGCTTTGATATTCATCTCCAGAGGTTAAGCTGATGCCTAGCTCCTTTGAAAGTGTTGGCGTGGTGGTCATGGGCGTTAGTGTGGGCTTGGAGTCAATCATCTTCACTCTGTCTAGGATGTCAGCCACATACTTGGCCTGACACATGTGAATGCCATCCTTCTCATATCTGATCTCAATTCCAAGAAAGTATTCTGCCTTGCCAAGATTGAGAATGGGAAACTCATGTTCAATGGCTGCAATAGTGTTGGTGATGTGTGCAGGGTGGTTACCTGTTATGAGTATATCATCAACATAGCACAAAATGTAAGTCTTTTCAGTGTCGGTGCGTCTGATGAACAGAGGTTGTTAGCCTGTGACATCTTGTACCCAAGGGAGAGGAGGAATGTTCGAAGGCGTGTGAACCATTCTCGCGGTGCTTGCTTTAATCCATAAAGACTCTTTTTGAGAAGACAGACATGATTTGGTCGGTCACTATCCCGAAAACCCTGCGGTTGTTCCATATAGATTGTCTCTGATAAGTTTCCATGAAGAAATGCATTAGAGGCATCCAGCTGATTGATGAACCAGTTGTTTGCTGCTGCAATGGCAAAGACAGACCTAATGGTTTTAGCTTTGATTACTGGACTGAATGTTTCTTTGTAGTCAATCCCAGCTTTTTGAGTGAATCCCCGTGCTACCAAACGGGCTTTGTGACGATCAATGGTTCCATCAGACTTCTTCTTTGTACGAAAGAGCCATCTAGAGGTGATGACATGCTGATCATGTGGTCTCGGTACAAGTTGCCAGGTGCCATTGTCCAGAAGAGCTTGAATCTCTTCAGACATTGTTGTGCGCCATTCGGGTTGTTTGTTGGCTTTGCTGAAGCATGTGGGATCCACTGTGCCATTTGGATGTGTAGCTAGAAGTCCCTCAAACCGTCCCCTTGAGTGAAGAGACGACTGTCGAAGCTGCATATAATGTTGACGTGGACCAATTAGCGGTGCATTGCGAGGTCTGGGCCTTGCAGTTGGAACAGGAGCAGGTGGTGCAGTTTCAGGAGGAGGAGACTCTGTTTGTGGCATGATATTCTCTTCATGAGGTACTGCATGCTGTATTTCCGGTGTGGTGATGTTCACAGCGTCAACTGGTGTGCTGAGATCATTCTGAGAAACAGGTGTTGATGCAGCTGTGACTACTAGTGACAAACATTGACGTGGAGCTAGTGGAGCAGTGTTTGTGGCTTCAGATTCAGGGGGAATAATTGGGGTACCAGGATGAGGTCCAGAGTGGACAGGTGTGATGGGTTGGGAACATGGAACCAAGTTAGAATGAGATAATATAGGAGTGGGATTAGAGAAATTACCTGGATACGGGCCGAGTAAAGATGGTAGTTGACACGATGTGCTTACCCCCAAGTTGCTAGATGAAGGTGATGATGCAGTGACTGCTGATGCAGGAAATACTTCTTCATTGTGCTGCACAAATTTGCAGATGTATATGCGTCCGGTGGCATACTCAAGACAAATATCCCCAGAATGATTTTCTGATGGACCAAGGTAGACACATAACTTGGAACGAAAATCAAATTTGTGCTGGTTGTATGGACGAAGAAGAGGATAGATACCACTACCAAAGATGCGTAATGCCTTATAGGCAGGCTGTTTCTTGTAGAACAGGAAATAGGGTGAATTGTTGTTCAGTATTTTGGTGGGTAAGTAGTTGATTAGCCTAATGCTGTGTATCATGGCATAGTTCCAGAATTTGAGAGGTAAAGATGCATTGGCTAACAAAGTAAGGCAGGTGTCAACGACATATCTAATTTTTCTCTCAGCTATACCATTTTGTGCATGAGTGTGAGGGCATGCAATTTTGTGTATAATGTCATGTCGTTTGAAAAAAGGTTGTAGTTTTTGGAACTCTCCCCCAAGATCTGAGTAAATATTCTTAACCCTTGCACTATACTAATTAGAGATCATAGCATAAAAGTCACAAAAGGTTGAGAAAACATCACTCTTTAAATGTATAGTTTGATATATGGGAAGATTATGGAGATAGAATACAATACACAAGTATAATCGTATTAGAACTCTACCTAGCTAGGGTTATAGACAAATTGAAACTCTAACTAGATAAGAATCTATTTACAGAGATAATAGGAACATTATCTCTAACAAAACCTTTAATAGTGGTATTTGGTGAACAGGTGTTCGAAAGAGCTTATTGGGTCCTGAAAGTTAATTTTGGAAAAATTGATTTTAGAAGCTTATTGTTTTATCTCTTTTTAAGGATATTTTTACCCCTGATACCATTTAACCCAAAAAAAAAGGGTGTTGTTATACCCAGCAAAAAAAAAGGGTGGTGTTATACCCAGCCTTGAAGGCGTTCCTAAGGGTGCAAATGAGTCAGGGTGGTTCGCAAACTGTTCGAGATCGGCTCAGTCAAAGCTCGATCAAAGCTTGACTCGATAGAGCTCGGTTCGAGTTCGGGATCGGCTCGAGACATTCATGAGCCAAGTCGAGCTTCCTTAGGTTCGGCTCGAAAACTCGTGAGTAGGCTCGATTGATTTTTTAATTACTTTATATATATTACTATTTAATTTATAGTGTAACAAATAATAATAAAAAAACAATTATCTTAAGTGATCCTAAAAAATATAAAGACGTTCAATTTGTATTAGACTAAAAAAAAAGACATTTAAATGTTATATTTGTTTTTCGGAGTTTAAATTTGGTATTCCTTAATTAGAAGACTGATTTTAGATAATAAAATATTAATCAAGTATAAGTAAGTATATTCAAAACTGTTTTTTTTTATAAAAAAAATCAAAACGAGCCGCTCGACGAGCTCTGAGCTCGAGCCGAGCCCGATCTCAGCACTTCTCGAGCCGAGACAGACCCTATTCGGTCTCGGTTCAGCTCGAGTGCATCCCTAGTCATTCCAATGATCTCAAAAAATAGCATTTTATACTTGTTTGTTTTATATGTTGAATCCATATCAACAAACAAGTAGTAGGATCGGAACAGGATGATCGAAGTATGATGTGCCATAAAGAGGTGAGTCGCAACATTGCTGCCCGACTCCGCTTGCGTCCAATGTATGTAATCCATATCTATAGCAAGCCGATAAAACTGATTGATTACATCCCGACCCTCAAAACTCTCAGTTCTTATTTTTTCCCTGTAATTATACACATGTCTTTAGGTTGGGCAATCCTCAGGGTGTTTTTCTTTAATTGCTGCAAAAATAGCTGAAGGCTTTGCTTGAACTGCACTCATTTGACGAACAATTTTTTTTGAACCGGGACTTAGTCCGCTCATCTATCGATAGCCCTCACGATATACAACCAATTCATGATTGTGTTGTCCTCTCTCTCCAGCAACAACATTCACCACCCAACCCCCTAATTCAGCGATTTCCAGAACCTTCACCTGGAATTTGCAACCACAGTATTTAGTTTTCGTATTCCTCCGCACTACTTCCTCCATATCCATATCCCTAGTCTTTTGAGTATTCTTTATACCACGGACACATTTAACCAATATCCATTTTAACTTACCCCTGTCTTGTGAGAAGCTATAGTTAACTCGAAGCCAAGCCGAATCGCCGTCTGTTTTGCCCAGTTAACAGTTTCCTGGTATGTTTCAAACGTTTGTACGGGATAAAATTCCCGACTGTAATCGACACCGTTACCTCCGAAGTCTTCTAACGGAACCTGCAAATGATAACTAACGAACATTAGACTCAATTACGATCAATTTCATCAATTTTTCGGTGCCTACACCCCTAAAATTCAATTTTCATACTACTGGGTGTGTGTACATCATGCCCCACCATGTGGTGGGACGTATGAACATCACGCCCCACCTTGTGGTGGAGCGTGATATACACACGCCCCACCACATGGTGGGGCGTGATGTTCGTACGCCCCACCACATGGTGGGGCGTAATGTTCACACGCCTTACACTCGTTCATTCCGAATTTTCACAAAAAAATCAGATATGCTTAATCGGAAAAATACCTCAACTTGAACGGTTTGGTCGTTCTCGTCTCTTCCCGAGGATAACGGATTGCTCGCCATTATACGTGTAATCTCTTATTTCGGAAAGAAATGAGTTTGGGAGAGTTTAAGAGAGTTTAGGGTTTTCAAATTTTTGTTAAGGGACGATATCGTCTTTTTTCGAGGCTGAGGGTGGGAAATTGGGGCTGGGTATAGTAATCCACAAGAAAAAAAAGCTTTGTCGTGTCCTTATTTGTCATTTTACACATATATCTATTAACAATAAGCTAAATTTTACCAAACAAATTTACACAATCAGCTAACAACTATTTACCAAACAGGACAATGATCCATTCTTACCAAAATCCCACTTATTGAGCCTCACAATTTTAAAATTCATTTACATGTATCAAAAACACACATTACTAACATATCTCAATCACTACCTCTCAATTTCTGATGTGGAGTTCGATTCATTCATACCCCAATCGCTATCCTTCACGGATGCTCATTAATCAAACTTTTCACCCCGACATCACCCTCTCAAGATTTGAATGTTACAGGTCCACCGGCTTCCATTTGGTTCATCCTCGAACCAACACATAATACATAGACAGCCAACTCTAACACCAGTTGTAATAGCTTGGTCAAATGTCATGGAGATATTGTATGTTTTGGCCAAAATCTCATTCCTTGAGTCAGGAGCCTTTAAAACACATCTATATGTTTTGGAACACACCACCCAAATATACTCCAATTTGCCTCTCTATTTCCGATATAAGACACAATTAATTCTTATTCAGACTTTCTATCCTAACGCCACCCTTTCAAAGATCGTACCGTGTAGTTACATTGGCTTTGAGGGAAGGTATCAAATTTGGAATGCAGAATGGTTTTAGCAATATTATATTAGAGGGAGACTCACTGGAAGTTGTTCAAGACTTCAAGCTGTGGATCACATCAACGCCTCTTGCGCAGCCTCCATCTCTTATTGTGCTTGTTGATGAGATCCATCTCAAGCAATTTTTTTAACTGCTGAGTTTTTCAACATGTTGCTAGCACCTGCAATTGGGCAGATCATGCAGTTGTCAAGAAGGCTTTTTCTGTTTCCTTTTGTAAGGACGAAAACTCAGTAATGTTCTTGGGAGGTGGTTTTTGTATTTATTTCTGCTGGAGTTTTCTAATGAATTCAAAAAGGTCTAACCTTTTACACAAAGCTTATGCCGAGAGCAGTCTGTATTAATAACTGACTGGAAGATTCATCATCCGGAGTAGGAAAGTTGAAGACAATCCGCTTGACGCGATTATCATTTTTGTGTTATTTATAACATATATAATCATGTCAAATAGATCACATACACTACTATATAGATCACATAACATTTTTATGACACGATAACTCATTTTGACGTACCTAGTTGAAGTGAAGTACGTAACTCGGACACAAATCAATCATCGTCTTGTTTTATTTTTTTAAACAGCGACCAAATATACAACAATTAAATTAATCTTATTGAGAGTCTTACAGCTGTTTCACAGGCAATTTCTCATTATTTCAATTACAAAACAACTTCAGCTCTTCTCATAAGTACTCATATGGTAACATATACTTAAATGAGTATTATTTTAAGCTAATATTCTATCAACAACAAATTTGATATAATTAACTATTTTAACCACTTACTAGTCACTATCATTCTTGTATTGCCAGAATCACAGTTATTCACAAAATCATAAAACATTACTAGGCTCAAGAATTCAAATCCAAATAAATTCTTTCTAGTATTTATTCTATGAAATCCGATAGATGCACATCCAATTGAAATTCCATATACCTGGAGGCTGATCAACCAACAAAAACAGTCACACTACTTCATGCCTTAATCACTCTAGGTGCTCCAACTTCATTTTCCATCCGGCCGTACCATTCACCAATGCGTGTATGCTCCACCATATCTTTACCAGATTTCAGGTATCGAATGGGCCTCAGAACTCCGAATACAGCAAGATCGGCAAGATTAGGTTTTGCACCACCTATAAAGAGGACATAAGTTGCTCGTGTTATCAGTCATTACCCGAGGTAATCCTCAAGTCTTGCTAGATAACTAATAAATACAAACCTAGATATTCACGACCCTTCAAGGCATCAACCCATGTTTCTGCAGCATCATATAAGGCTGCACGCTCATCTGTGATGTTATGCCTCTTTTTCAGTTTCTTTGAGACAAAGTACATAGCTGCAGCTCCAGCATACTTCGCAAATAGCCTCTCTGTGAAGCTGAAATTGCCTGATTTACAAGGAGTATCATACATATTAAGATAGTTCCGGAATTATATTCGATGCTTTTTCCCTGCGATAGAAGTTCCAGATCTGTGTTTTTCTACAGACAAATGAATGATATAGGTATAGAGGCAAATTTCAACAACTGAAAAATATCTAGATGAAAACATAGCTCTAAGCACTAAATAAACAATACTTGACAAAATGCATCCACCTTTGCAGAAAGATCAACTAAATACACATGATTCAGTTAAAGAATCTATTGTACTTAATCTGAAGTCTTACCGTGAGTGGTAATGTAGTCAAATGATTCAAGAGCCTCAGAAGGACTTCGGTAAATGTTTGGTGATAAAACATGTACTAAGTGGTTGTCCACCCACCTGTGTCAACAATGCTGGTATCAGATAACAGACCATATAACAGATCAAAACAAAGTATTGATTACAAATGGAAAATGTCTATGATACTGTGAAATCTGGAAAAAGGAGAAGAAAATAAATTAATGGATGTTCTTTTGGGAATATTCACAGCAAAAAATATAAATTAATACAGAAGAAACAAATATTAAATAACGAATTTACATTGAAATATTGAGTCTCTGAATCTCAAAATACTGAAATTAAATTGCAATATACGCAATCATACCCACGCCATTTGCTTTCTTCATCACCATTCGGGATAGATTTGTCAGGATTAATCCTTTGAAACAGCTTATCAATTATGTCTGTAAGAAACATGTAAAATTTCGAGAATAAGTAAAACATGCCAAACATAAAATTGATGAGTTAAGGGCGGGCCCAGTGCATTACGCGTCCCCGCTAAGCGAGGCTCCGGGGAGGGGTCCCACCACAAGGGTGTACTGGGGACCAGCCTTCCCCTGCCAATTTTTTGGCAAGAGGTTGCTCCTAAGACTCGAACCCGTGACCTCTCGGTCACACAACGACAACATTTACCGTTGCGCCAAATGACTACTGTCTTTACCTAAATATGAAGGAAAACAAAAATATGAATCAATGACCAAAAACCTGAAGAATCGACCATTTGTTCTCCATCAACTTTTAGTATTGGCACCTTCTTATAATCCGACCACTTTATCTCCTTTTTGTTCATTGGATTGACTTCCACCACCTTGTATGGAATATTATTATAATCCAAGAAAGCTGAAGAACAAAAGCAAAAACAGGGGGAAAATCATGTAAGCATCATGTTGGAAAAAAATGCATATAAAAAAGAGAATCAACAGACACAGAAAGTCTTAAGTTAAAATGATGGAACACAGATTCTCACTATGAGTTTCATCAGAAAAACAATAAGAAGATACTTCAGGGAAACGGTGAAAGGTAAGAGCTTCTAAGTTGGTAAATAATAAGTGAATTATATAAAGATCTCCAATTAGAATCACAAATAAACAATTGCAAACATTATTTCACATGAAATTGTTCCTAATGGTTTTGCCTATGCCTCAAACATAAAAGGTTTCATTTGATCAAGTAAGTTGAACTTGATCTAAATATTATCTTTTCCTCCATAAGGTCATAACCCTGACCAACAAAAATGTATCACAAACTAATTACTAATCCAACAATCACTTCACAATAAAGTTGATGTGATGAAGAAGGGAGCAAATACTGGAGAAGGAAAAAAACAGAAGCCAATCCAATTTACAAACAGCTGATGGGAATTAACTAAATTTCTCAATTAATTTAGAAAATGATGATAATTTAATTCAATTTAAGATTCAAATCATCCCGGTTATTTCCTTGCACCAAATTTTGAAGGAGCAATTACAGTGGATAGAGTTTCATTTCGCTAGGAGAGTAATACAAAAGAGCAAATTCCTAATTACTCCAAGGATAATAAAAATCTATACAAAATTACGCAGTGCAAAAGCTTAAGTTATCGTAGTTTCAGCGAACAAATACCTTTAACCTTGTTGCAGAAAGGGCAAGCTTCGTATTGGTAGAGGACAACATCCTTGGGGAGCAAATTCTCGGCGTAGGCTTCTTGCCTCAGGGATGATGCCGCGGCAGAGAAGAACACGGTGCCAGCAACACCGCGTGCAACAGAAGCGTTCGAAATTCCAAAATGATCGGCAATTCTCCGGTTAGAATTCAGACTTGCGTGCGTGCTGATCATTGCAGCCTGAAACACCTGGTGCTGACCCGTGCATCCGGCAACGGAGGCCGCAATTGTTCGGGTCAGCGAGGCGATCCCGTTGAATCTTCTCATGGTGATCAAAACGAAATCTCTTGTGCACTCTTGTTTCTGGAAGAGTTGAGAGTATTTTCCAGTGGAGGAAGAAAGAACAAACGAAATGTGTTTGGTTACAGTTATAAGATTGACTAGGGTTTTTGAGGGGTTTATTCAGTTCAGGGCTTTGATTAATAATTTGGGGTATAATTTCCAACACGCGTCACAGTCTACTGCCGTGAAACTAAGTAAAAAACATAATTTTTAATTGCTTCTCGAGACCAATTTTTCCATTAACATCAAAAATTGTTATAAATAATGTAATGGATGACCATTATACCCATATTATATATATATATATATATGCTACACTCATTAGTAATAAGATACATACATTTACAACATGTTATCCGCACGAAACCCTAGTCGTCTGAGCAGGCCTCCCATCAATCGTAGACGATCCTAGCCACTATCGTTTTTATTCAATTTGTTGCGCCATCGGTTCAGGTACGCTCCAGCTGCGAGTCTGTATTTTCTTCATTGTCGTCTCTATCAATTTGGTATCCATTTTCTTTCTGTTTTGCGATGATCTTATCTTCTTCTTTCTCTTAATTTTGCGATTGTGATCTGATTTGTTGTATATTATGGGTTGAATAAGTGTGAGCATTAGGCTTGATATCGAATTGATAGGATTCGTTGTATATTATGCTTACCTCTGTCTCAGAAACACCAGAGCAAATGAAGTTTGTGTTGCTTCTCTTACAATTTGTACTTCGGTTTTATTTCTTTGTTTATTCTTCTTGGGAATAAGATTAGCAATGAGTCAATTGATGATTTGTGTCACTTGAGAATTCCCGTTTGATACCACTGGCCCGTTGCTGCATTTAGTTATATATATCTTCTATGGTCTAGAAAAGGGAAATACAAATCATTTTAGGAATGCATGTTAAACAGCTAAAATGCTTGTTACATTTGCCCCACATTTGCTAATTGGCATAGTTGTCAAGTCGAGATTTGACTCGTGAATTGAAATCCTCAATTTATGAATCGTGACTCGTTCAAATTCATCTGATTTGAACTCAAAATAAAATTCTAATAACAGTGCTAATTGGTATGCATATGCTAGGCTTATATGTACTGAGCTTCATGCTTAGAACTTGCAATAGTTCATATTTCAAGTGTAAGAGCATTCGAGTTTGAAACTTAACTTCTCACTATTTGCATAATTATCTACAATGATTTGAAAAATGAACCCCTTTGCTTGTTTATACTACCCGGGCCAATTAGTTCTTGCTGATATTACTTTCCGTATGCCTGATTTGGTTTTATCTCTATCTGGAAATGATTAGTTAGTTTGACTGGTGTAAACCATTTGTATGTGTTGTTAATTTTTCGTTTTGCTACTTTAAGAAGTTGCAATGAGATGTTTGCCTGAATATGACATTAATCAAAAGGCAGGGGATTCCTAAAGTTCTCTTCTGGGGATTAAAGTCCTAATTAGGCCCTAATAAGCTACTATCATTATAACTGGGCCGTGTTTAATAGGGGGGTACACGTATCATTAGAATCAAGCAAGGAAAATTTGGTGAATTCTAATAATCTCAGAAATTTTTTCCAGTTCAAAGTAAGTTCATCCTTAGTTTTGAGTTGATCACTTTTTATGACTTGAGCATTTAAGGATGATGATTAACGATATGGATACTGTTTGCTAAACTGTAAATTGACATACAAGATTGAATTTTGGTTCTTGCTTCAAAATGATGATTGTCGAGATGCAGTAAAATTTATTCTTAGTTAAGCTGCGATGGACCAGTTATCTCGATTTCGGTCACGCCACCTCATTTTACAATTCCTTTGAAATGTCTTCATGCAAGTGCATTGGTTTTAAATTTTAATCATGTTCTGCTTGTATTCCTTGTTATGTTTTGTTTTGTTTTCTGCAGCTATTACATTGAGAATGATATCTAGTCGAGGTGTTCGGTTGGTTAATTGGTTTAACATGATTGTTTTTCGTTATGCTTATGCACGCCTCAGGTTATGGTAGGGGGATTTGATAAGTAATAATGTAGAATTGTTTGCTTTTGTAGATTTTTCTGAATTTGAATTTAATAATTCTTTTCGGCCTAAACCATACGCAACCCCCTGAACTTATCATTTTAGCGGGAACAAATTTGACCCTGTCCTAGACACGTGCATATTGGAATATGTTAATCAATAGTTATGTGAATATTGGACATGATCCCTTCATTTTTTTGACCAGCGAATAACTTGGTCTCTATTAGACTAAGGCCTCACTTGAAATGGATGAAAGTGAAATATGGAATTCATTTGTGAATGAATTTCTTTTATGTTTGGTTTTCGTAATTAAAATATGGAATGCAAATAGGGATATTTTTGTGTTTCTAAAAGGTCATCTTTTAAGTTTCCTAGAATTCACTTGCAGATTATACATATTTGGTGAAATTGGATCAAAACATCTCCAATTCTGTGCTAAAATTTAATTTTGATTTCTTCATATAGCCTTATGATATCTCGGTTGATATGTGATTAGTATGTCCTAATTGATAATTTGTTTTTCTTATATATATGTATAGTGAACTATGTCGAACCTTACGAAACTTGAATTTGATGCCCTTGATATTACTGGAGACAACTATTTATCTTGGGTGTTAGATGCTGAAATTCACCTAGATGCAAAAGAACTTGGTGATACAATCAAAGCAGGAAATGAAGTAACCAGTCAAAACAAGGCAAAAGCTATGATATCTCTTCGTCATCACCTCCATGCAGATCTTAAAATTGAGTACCTGACCGTAAAAGATCCACAAGTCCTTTGGAATAATCTAAAGGATAGGTATGACCACCAGAAAAATGTGATATTACCTAAAGCTCGTCATGAATGGTCTAATTTAAGACTACAAGATTTTAAGTCAGTAAGTGAATATAACTCAGCCATATTCAGAATTACTTCACAATTGCTATTATGTGGAGACAAAATCACTGATGCAGAAATGTTAGAGAGAACATACTCTACTTTTCATGCAAATAATGTTGTCCTGCAGACACAATATCGTGAAAAGGGGTTTAAGAAATATTCTGAGCTTATATCTTGTCTCCTTGTGGCTGAGCAAAATAATGAATTATTGATGAAAAATCATGCGTTGCGTCCAACTGGTTCTGCTCCATTCCCTGAAGCGAATGTGACATCATATAATATGAAAGAAAAGGATCATAATAGTAGTGGTTGAGGACGTGGCCGTGGACGTGGTCACGGGCATGGAAGTGGACGTGGATATGGTCGAGGTCGAGGTTAGGGGTGAGCAAATTAACCGGTAATCGAAAACCGAACCGGAAACCGAACCGAAATTTTAATTTGGTTCGGTTATTCGGTCTTTGGTAAACGGTTCGGTTTTCAACTATGGGAATTTCGGTTATCGGTCTTCGGTTCGGTTTCTAGGGAAAAAATTTCGGTGTAACCGAAACCGAACCGAAGTTTTCATATATATAAAAAAAATCATTGTTTTTGATATTAGAAATGGAGGATACATACTTTTTGGGTTCTAATTTTTTGGGTTCTGATTTTTTGGATTGTAAATTTGTTAATATCATACTTTGAATATTAAGTTTTTTGGATTAATTTTTGTTAATATCATACTTTGAATGTTAAGTTTTGTTATTTATGATATATTTTGTTATCTATGATATTTTTTTAATAGGATGCTTGCTTTTTTTAGACAATTGTATGCTTTATAAATTAGTCATTTAATTCACTCAATTATTTAAGCTCAATATTTTTTTATTTAAAAAATAATTTCGGTTATTCGGTCGGTTAACCGAACCGAACTGAAAAATTTCGGTCTGGTAAAATTCAGTTTTTATCCTTGTTCGGTTCGGTTCGGTTTCAGAAATTTAGAAAAATTCGGTTCTGTTAACCGACAGTTCGGTTCGGTTAGTAACCGAACCGAACCGATGCTCACCCCTAGTCGAGGTAGTTATTTTAAGAACTCACAATCCCACCAGAAGTGGGACAATAAAGATGGTCACAGATACGGAAAAGATAACAATGCAGGAGTGACCACTACATGTTACCGCTATGGATGAAAAGGCCATTGGTCTCGCACATGTCGTACACCAAAGCGTTTTGTTGATCTTTATCAACAATCGTTGAAGCAAAACAACAAGAAAGAAACAAATATTGTGTATGAAGATGGCGAAGATGACTTTGATTGTAGAAATACAACCCTGAAGGTTGATGATTTCATTCCCCCCTCTGGCAATGATATAAATTAGACATAGAAATAGTAGACATTATTTTCATTATTTTTGGATGTTACTAGGATTTCTTTATTATTATGTTTTTATGGATTTGTGTTAAACTACGAGTTTATGATTTTATGGATTTTATTTTGAATTTTATATGCATGAGATATTATTGAACTTGAGTTGTTAAAGTTATTTATGTGACTTTAATTTATTTATTTTGAAGAACATGGATAGTGAAGAATTATGTCTAGCAGACAGTGCAACTACTCATACCATACTGAGAAGTAGGAAATATTTCTCTCATTTGACAATGAAAGAAACTTGTGTTAATACTATATCGGGTAGTTCAAAGATTATTGAAGGCTCCGGAAGAGCAAATATATTATTATCTATGGGAACGAAATTTGACATTATGGATGCATTATACTCTCCCAAGTCTCAAAGAAATTTATTGAGTTTTAAAGATATCCGTCAGAATGGATATCATATTGAGACAATAAGTGAAGGAAATGTAGAATACCTTCAAATCACGAGTATTACCCAAGGCACTAAACATGTTGTTGAGAAATTACCTGCATTCTCCACTGGATTGTACTACACTAATATTAGTACAATTGAATCATATGCTATAGTAAACCAGAAGTTTACTGATAATGTTACTGTTTGGCATGACCGATTAGGCCATCCGGGTTCAATAATGATGCGAAAAATAATCAAAAATTCATGTGGACATTCATTGAAGAACCAGCAGATTCTTCCTAATGATTTTACATGCGCTGCTTGCTCACAAGGAAAATTAATAATTAGGCCTTCACCAGCCAAAGTTATACATGAATCAATCAATTTTCTGGAACGCTTACAAGGAGATATTTGTGGGCCAATTCACCCACCGTGTGGATCATTTAGATATTTTATGGTTTTAATCGATGCCTCGACTAGATGGTCACACGTCTCCCTATTATCAACTCGCAACCTGGCGTTTGCGAGATTACTTGCTCAATTAATTAGATTAAGAGCACATTTTCTAGATTTTCCTTTGAAGGCAATTCGCCTCGATAATGCTGGTGAATTCACTTCACAAGCTTTTAATGATTATTGTATGTCCATTGGGATAAATGTTGAACATCTTGTAGCTCATGTTCATACACAAAATGGTCTAGCTGAATCGTTAATTAAACGTTTGCAGTTGATTGCTAGACCATTACTTATGAAGTCCAAACTTCCAATATCAGCTTGGGGACATGCTATATTACATGCAGCAGCATTAATTCGCATCAGGCCAACGAGTAATCAACAATTCTCCCCATCACAATTGGTTCTTGGTCAGGAACCAAATATTTCTCATTTGAAAGTTTTTGGATGTGCGGTATATGTTCCAATTGCTCCACCACAACGCACTAAGATGGGCCCTCAAAGGAGGATGGGAATATATGTTGGATTTGAATCCCCATCAATCATTAAGTATCTAGAGCCAGCTACTGGAAATCTATTTAAGGCTCGATTTGCTGACTGTCATTTTAATGAGTCAGTTTTTCCAACATTAGGGGGAGAAAAGAAACAGTTGGAAAAAGAAATTAGTTGGAATGAATTATCTATGTCTCATTTTGATCCTCGTACTAAAGAATGTGAAATAGAAGTTCAAAAGATAATTCATTTACAAAACTTAGCGAATCAATTGCCAGACGCATTTTCTGACCCAAAGAGAGTGACCAAATCACATATTCCAGCTGTAAATGCTCCAAATATAATTGAAGTCCCTGAAGGACAACATCCAACTGCTAAGGAGTCTCACACACGCATGAAGCGTGGTAGACCTATCGGTTCCAAAGATAAGAATCCTCGAAAAAGAAAAGGAGCAGAAATTGACAATGGCCTTTCCGAGGAACCAAAGAACAATGAAGGATCTCCTGAAGAGACTATAAACATGACAAAGAAAGAAATTCAGGTACTTGAGAATGAAGAGATCTCTATTAATTATATCATGTCTGGAATAAAATGGAATCGAAATAAAATCGACGTCGATGAAATTTTTGCATGCAATGTAGTAGTTGATTTTATGGATAAAAATGAGGATCATGAACCAAAATCCATTGAGGAGTGTACACAAAGTAATGATTGGCCAAAATGGAAAGAAGCAATTGAGACAGAATTGAAATCTCTTGCAAAGAGAGAAGTATTTGGACCTCTAGTCCGTACACCTAAAGGTGTAAAACCAGTGGGACATAAATGGGTCTTTGTGAGAAAAAGGAATGAAAATGGTGAAATTGTGAGATATAAAGCACGCTTAGTTGCACAAGGATTCTCACAAAGACCTGGAATTGATTATGAAGAAACATATTCTCCTGTGGTGGATGCAACTACTTTTAGGTTTCTCATGAGTCTGGCAATGAGAGAAGGACTTGATTTACGTCTAATGGACGTAGTCACAGCCTACTTATATGGTCCACTGGATAATGAAATTTATATGAAAGTCCCGGAAGGATTTAAACTGCCAGAAGCAGCAAGATCTAGTTCTCGAGAACATTACTGCATAAAGTTAAATAGATCTCTTTATGGATTGAAACAATCAGGGCGTATGTGGTATAATCGCCTTAGTGAATATTTGATAAGAGAAGGCTATAAGAATGACCCTATCAGTCCGTGCATTTTTATTAAGAGATTTGGGTCTGGATTTGTCATAATTGCAGTGTATGTTGATGATTTAAATATCATCGGAACTCCTGAAGAGATTTCACATACAGTGGAATTTTTGAAAAAAGAATTTGAGATGAAAGATCTTGGAAAGACAAAATTTTGCTTGGGACTGCAAATTGAACATCTGAAAGATGGAATACTTCTGCATCAAACAACATACACAGAAAAGGTGCTTCAGAGATTCTATTTTGATCAAGCACACCCGTTGAGTAGCCCAATGGTTGTAAGATCACTTGATGTGGATAAGGACCCATTCCGTCCTCGGGAAAGCAATGAAGAAGTTCTTGGTCCAGAAGTACCATACTTAAGTGCAATTGGGGCATTGATGTACCTTGCTAGTCATACAAGACCCGACATATCATTTTCTATGAATTTGTTAGCAAGGTTTAGCTCATGTCCAACCCGAAGGCATTGGAATGGGATTAAACATGTATTCTGTTACCTTCAAAGTACGAAAGATATGGGCTTATTCTTTTCTAACCAGTCCAAAGAGGACTTGATTGGATTTGCTGATGCAGGATATTTGTCTGATCCTCATACTGCTCGATCACAAATGGGATATGTGTTTACATGTGGTGATACTGCAATTTCTTGGCGTTCTATGAAGCAAACCATAGCAGCTACTTCTTCTAATCATTCAGAAATTTTAGCTATTCATGAAGCTAGTCGTGAATGTGTATGGTTATGGTCTGTAACTCAACATATTCGAGAAGATTGTGGTCTATCTACCGGAAAAGAAGCTCCAACAGTTTTGTATGAAGATAATGCTGCATGTATTGCACAACTGAAGGAAGGATACATTAAAGGAGATAGAACGAAGCATATCTTACCAAAATTTTTCTTCACCCATGATCTACAAAAGAATGGTAATGTGAAAGTTCAACAGATTCGTTCAAGTGACAATTTGGCGGATTTATTCACCAAGGCGCTTCCAACTGCTACTTTCAAGAAGTTAGTTTATCGCATTGGATTGCGTCGTTGTAAAGATTTTTAGCTATGTATTCATGAGGGGGAGTAAATGCGTGCTGCACTCTTTTCCTTGACCATGGTTTTTCCCACTGGGTTTTCCTGGTAAGGTTTTTAATGAGGCAGCATCCCCAAGCGCATTTACTTATTTTTGTATAATGGACATCCAAGGGGGAGTGTTATAAATAATGTAATGGATGACCATTATACCTCTGTTATATCTATATATATGCTACACCCATTATTAATGAGATACACACATTTACAACAAAAATGGTTTTTTTTTATGTTGAAAATGAAGAGTAAAAATATAAATAATTTGCTCTTATATTTTATATCAATTATATACAGTAAAACCTTTATAAATTAATAATATTGGAATTATAAAATTTTATTAATTTATAGAGATATTAATTTATCGAGTGTTAATTTATTGAACTGGTCCAAGTCGGGACCATAAGAAATTATTATTTTAAAGAGGTTATTAATTTATCGAGTATTAATTTATGAAGGTTTTACTGTATTATTAATTGATTGGTTCAAAAAAAATTATATATTAATTGATTCTAATTTTTATGCTTTTTTTTGTAGGATAGGAAAGGAAAAACAAAACACCACAAAAACAAAGACTTAGCCCGGGATCAGTCTAGGAAAACCGACCCCAACCATATCATCCCTTAGAAGAGAAGAAAGGAAGTTAGGAGGATAAGAGAAGGTAGAAACTCCCAGACTCCTCATATGGCCTTCTTCTGCAAGACGGTCCGCCACCCTGTTTTGCTCCTTGAAGATGTGACAGAAATTGATGGCCTCGAAGGAAGAACAAAACCTTCTAATCCCTTTGATTAAGTTCTTGCTACTTAGACAAGTAGTATTCATATCAGAGATCATTTTGATAGCTTCCATATTGTCAGACTCAACGATCACCTTTTTCAAACCCAGATTAATAGCTAATCTGAGACCAGAATAAATCCTCTAGAGCTCCGCCGAAAAGGAAGACCCTTTACCTAAATTTTGAGTAAACCCATACACCCAGCCACCTCCTGCATTTCTTAACACCCCTCCAGCAGAAATTTTACCATATCTCAGGCAAGAGCCGTCAGTATTCAATTTCACCAATCCTTCACTAGGCCTACTCCAGCTAAAGAGATGGACCTCCCTCATCTGAATAGACCCAGCTACAGTGTCCTCTTTGAAGTTATCCACAATAGTCCAAATCTTTCTGGAGAAAAAATTAAACAGATTGGGAGTGACAACAGTTCCTCCTCCAAAAATCTCCTCATTTCTCCATTTCCATATCTGGTGACAAACTACTACAAAAATGGTAACACCATGTTCAAGATCAGCCAACAGCTTCCCACTAACACCATCAACAAACCAGTCGAGATCCGAATGGGATAAGAATGCAGGCAACAACTGGTTTGGGATAACTTTTCTCCGCACCTCTTTGCTCTTAGCACAGTCTCTAAGAGCATGGCAAATGGTTTCTTCAAACCCACTGCATCTACTACAATCTCCTGAATCCACCAAATGCCTCCTTCTCCTATCCATATTAGCAAGCAACCTATTCTTTACCCCCAGCCACAAGAAGCTCCTAATACGGTAAGGAACTTTCAGGTCCCAAATAATTTTCCACAGCTCTGGGTTCGGACTCTCCAAGCTTTGATTAAAGGCCTCAAACGCGGATTTGCAGGAGTATACCCCATTATTAGTCAAAGACCAACAGTGCCCATCTCTATCCTCCTCCTCACTACTCACTTTGATCCCTCTAATTTTCAGGAGTGATTCCAAATTGAGAAAAGACTCAAACCTCAACCAAATCCAATCACCCTGAGAATCAACCACATCCGCAATCCTCTAATTACGAATATTTATAGGTGGAATGGAATCACAAACCTCTAATAAAGGTTTCTCACCAACCCAAATATCATTCCAAAAATTAATAGACTTTCCATTGCCCACATCCCATCCGATCCCAGAGCAGAATTCAGTGAAGACAGCACTGAGACCTTTCCAAAGAAAGGAACAGTTACTAACTCTCTCCTTAGGACCCCCAAAGATCTTATCTTTTCTATACTTTCCGCATAACATCTGAACCCAAAGAGTAGAAGGAAGCTGCCACATCCTCCACAAAAGTTTCATCAATAACACCTTATTGTTCTCTCTGGCTTTCCTAATCCCCAGACCCCCTTTATCTTTAGGTTGACAGACTTCATCCCAAGGAACTAGGTGAATTTTTTTTCCCTCCTCAGACTCCCCCCACAAGAAACGGCGGTTAATCTTATCAAGGTCATTAAGCACAGGTTCAAGCAGCCGACAAGATTGCATAATGTGATTAGGGACCGCACAATTAATTGACTGAATAAGTGAAAGGCGGCCAGCAAGCGAAAGAGTCTTAGCTTTCCAAGTGGCACATTTACTATTAGTTTTATCTAATGTTTCTTTAAAGGAAGCTTTAGAGACTCGATCACTATGGAGGGGAATCCCTAGATACTTCCCCAGAGATTTAGTCAGAGGAATGCCCGATATATCACTTAGCCTTTTGCAAACTCCCTGGCTCATATTTTTTGAACATAACATTCGGGATTTTTGGATATTCAGCTTTTGGCCAGAAGCAGAACAAAAGCAGTTAAGGATATCCATAATCACACCCATTTGCTCCTCATTGCCTTCAACAAAGATTATAACATCATCAGCAAATAACAAGTGGGTAATCTTGGGACAGAATTTATTGATTGACACCGGGTGCAACACCCCATTACTGACAGCTTCTTGGATAAGGTGGGTCAGCCTTGTTGAAACACCTTTCCACATGATTTTGATTTGACAAAATTATTTATGTGAATGATAAAAATATTCTAACACATTAAATTTAAATTCTTTGATTTATTCACACTAATGTGTTTGTTTAATGTTGAGTTAATTGATTTATAAGACATTAAGATAAAAAGCCTAAAGGCCCATAAGAGGAAGTCAAGCCCAAGTCAACAGATCAAGACCTCACGGCCCAGGAAGACAAAACGCAGTCGTATCAAGTAAAACGCCAGCCCAGCATGAAGAAGGATCGAGAAGCCTTCGACCAAATAGCTTCAAGACTAAGCTGCTGAGTTGAGCGACAAGGAAGTCAGGTCAGCGGCAGAACAGAACCAACTTGGAGACAAAGTATTTCTACTTTGGGTAAAGCTCAGAAGACGCACTAAGCTGTCTGGAAGACTTTACTATAAATATGCAAACATTCTGTTCATCTGACGAAAAGCTGCTGAGCACTGCCGAAAACAGAAGATGCAAGAATCTCATTGGCCAACGACACTGAGCACGTCCTGAGTGAAAGCGACAGGAAGCCGTTAGCCTCCAACGGTTATTTCGAAATTCGAAATCACCGGTGCTTGAAGTGTCACTATAAATAGGCCTTTCAAATGCTTCATTCGATGCAGATCTTCAATCAAGTCGAAACGCTGACCAAATTCATACTTGAAGTTCTGTGAGAAAAGCAAAGCAAATCTTACACCAATTCCAATCATTGTGTAAAAGTCTAGAGTGATTTCATTCATCTAAAGTGTCTTAGCAATTGTTGTTTAGGACAAACACTTATCATTTTTAGAAGAATAGAAAGGAGAAGCTGAGTACTCGGTTATAGTACTCAGCGGTAGTTATAGGAGTGAGTAGAGGAATAGAGGAAGGTACTCTTGTATACTCAGCTTCTGTTGTAAAAGGTTTCGTGCTCTATCTTTAAAGAGCTCAGTAGAGGATTCAAAAAGCTCGGAACGAGTTCCGGGGACTGGACGTAGGCAGAGAGGCCGAACCAGGATATGTCTGCTGAGTAACATATTTCTAACCTTTAAACTCCTTTATATATTGCTTGCTATAAAACTGACTAAGTGACGAACTCACGCTGAGTTGAGTGCACTAAGAAGCTGAGTTCAGGAATAGACGTAAGTGTTATCTCCTAACTCAAGGAAAGAAGCAGACTTAGTCACCAGTTGACTAAGCTTGTGTCTTAAAAACTACTTAGCGCCGCTGTGTAAACCTTTTCTTAAAGAAAAGAAGTCAGCCTTAACGGATAAAATTTTAAATAGTTCCTATCCCCCCCTTGGAACTAACCTTGTCACGTTATACGGGACCAACAAGCCTCTCCATAGCAATTACAAATAAAAAGGGGCTCATATGATCCCCTTGGCGGATACCTCGGGAGGGAGAAAATTCCTCAGACATATCTCTATTAATCATAACTTGAAAAGCAGGAGAAGAAATGCAGACCTCAATTAACCTCCTCCAGCTATCAGGAATCCCAGCTCTCTTCAGACTGTCAATAAGAAAACTCCAGTTCAGACGATCATATGCTTTTTCCAGGTCCAATTTCATAGCCACAATACCCTTTTTACCTTTCTTGATTTTCATAGAATGAACCATCTCCTGGGCAATAACCACATTATCCATCATCTGTCTCCCAGGAACGAAACTGCCTTGATTTTGGCTAATAATATCAGGGAGAACACTCCGGAGTCTATTAGACTCAATTTTTGTAATAGTTTTATACAACACATTAAAAAGGCTAATAGGCCTCATTTGAAGAAAAGAAGAAGGCTTCTCAACCTTAGGGATCAAGACCAGAAGAGTTTTGTTTACCAACCTAATATCCTCAGAACCACTAAACACTCCTTTAATAAAACTGTAGATATCTTCTCTAACAGTTTCCCAGTGTTTATGATAAAAACCAGCAAGCAGGTCATCAACTCCCAGAGCCTTAGTAGCCCCTATACTGAAGATAGCTTGATCGATCTCTTTCTGGTTAATAGGATGGAAGGCTTCCCGAACTTTATCCTCTCCTAAACTGGGAAACGTAGTCCTAGACAGAGCTTTATCTAGGTCCACAGGTTCTTCTTTGAACAGCTCAACATAGAAATCAGGGCCAAGCGGCGAATGTCCTCATCCTCATAAACCCAATCTCCATTAGGATCTTTGATGGCATCGGTTCTATTCTTCTGCCTCCTAATCACAGTAGAAAGATGGAAATACCTGGTGTTGCGATCCCCATCTTTGATCTAAGCTTTCCTAGACTTTTGAAAACAAAGTAATTCCTCTTGCCTGAGCACAACTTCTAATTCATTTTGGAGCGATCTCAGAAGCCCATCCAAACTGTGATCAAATCTGATCTCCAACAAACGTTGGATGCCCTCCATTCTGCTCAAAATTTTATTCTTTCTTCTGATAATATGGCCAAAGATATTCTTATTCCATCCTACCACATTATTCCTAAAACCCTCAGCAGCTTGGAGGACATTAGAATGAGGTTTCCAATTATCTTTAACAAAGTTTTTAAACTCCGGATGGGATTCCCAAGCCACCTGGTATCTAAAAGGTCTATCCCCTCTAAGTCGATGACCTCTGACCAACTTGAATAAGATAGGACAGTGATCAGAGTGACGGAACGGGAGATTTAACACTGAAACTTCAGGAAATCTACTCTGGGCAAAAATATTCGCATAAACTTTGTCTAAATGAACAAAGGTTCTATTTCTTTTCCAAGTAAACTTATGACCAGCAGCACCCAAATCCGAAAGACCACATAAATCCATACACTTTTTATGGTTCAAACAACGATTGATATAATGATTACCACCCCCTCTTTGATCACTCATGAGGGCAATGTCATTAAAATCCCCCGCCACAAACCAAGGATCATTTAAGTTAATGCTCATAGTATAAAGAACCTCCCACAGCCTTTTACGGTTGGCCTGGATAGGGTCAGCATAAACAAAAGTGATAATGAAAGGTTTTTTTAAAATTTCATAATAATATTAGAAATGAATAATTCGATAAAATATTTAAATTTTTTTATTTAACTCATATAGAACACTGTGTAATTTTTTTAATTTTTTTCAAAATAAACTAAGGTGTATATATATATGTTTGTGATATTATATCGATGAGTAATAAAATGAAGTTCATATATAATGGAGATGAAAAGATACATCACTGAAAACGCAGTTAATGAATTGTTTTTCAAATTGACCTAACTTGTCAATGTTATGATTAAAATTGATTTTGGTTGCCAATTTTAGAGGTAAAATTGTATTATTTTAGACGTTAATGGTAAAATTACTATTGACAATAAATGTTAGAGGTGTTTTTCTTTTTGCACATTATCCCTTTTCAATTCCTTTTGTTGTTTAAGGCTTGTTAAGTTTCACAAAAATATATGGTTCGTGCTTTATTTCGAAGAGCGCAATTAGTAATCTTAACCCTAGTTTTATTGGGTTGATGATATTCATACAAGGTTACGGTTTTCTAACTCTAAAGTCATGTAGATCGATGGCTTTCGTGGAGGTATTATGATATTTTGATAGGATGATTGGGTGTGTTAAAAATTGGCAGTTTATTCATTCTTGTATATCTTATGTCAGTGGTATAATTTTGAAGGTACATTGGTTTATGTGTGGTCCATAATACTTTTAAAAGATACTTTATGGATGAGTTAAGGGCTTTAGGAAGTATGATTACTAGGTCTTGGTTGGTAGGTGATGATTTCAAGTATATTAAGTCCTTTGATGAGAAAAAAAGGGATTTTGCCACTATTTGGAGCCCTTTTGTGGATTTGATCCTCATAAGGGTCCGGATTTAACATATTACCCACTATGGGACTTTTGCTAACCCATGACGAAACCGGTAGGATCTCTACCGGTTTCAATTTGCAAAGAAACCAATAGAAATCCTACCGGTTTCTAAATTATCGATTTTTTTATTTTTATATTTTGAAACCGGTAGCATTGCTACCAATATCAATTATGTGTCAACCTGCGGGCTGACACAAAAGCGTTTTCAACGTCGATGTCTTTAATGAGACTGATAGGCCTGTTACATGTCTCATTAAAGTATCCATTGCTCCCATCAATGGAAGCAGTGACTACACATTCATAGAATTAAATCTCATGAATGTGTAGAATCCAATCAATTCTGGTTTGGTTCACTGAACCAGAATTGAAAATAGGTTAAATTAAACTAACCCACCATTCTTTATTTATCTATAAATATAACTCATCCTTCATTCATTCTCTTTCACTCATACACCCTTCATTCATTCCCTTTCACCTATACATTCCTTCCTGTTCTCTTTCTCTAAATTTTTATTCATCCATTTCAATAACGCATTCCTATACATTTACCCCTTAACACTTAATATCAACACCCTACCGTTCAAGTTAATGAGTAAGGTGGGCATTTTGAAGAAAAATAATAAAAATGAAATGAGAGATTGTAGGTTTTTTTATAAGTGAATAAACGCATGGGAAGAGAGAAGGAACTGGTTTTATATTATAGAACCAAAAATTATAAATCACGCATTCACGGGATTAAAATCCCATGAATATGTACTCACTGCTCCATTAATGGAGCAGTGCACTACTTTATTGAGACTGGTAGCATGCTTGTCGATCTTAATAAAGTTATCAAAGAGACCGGTAGGCATGCTAACGGCCTCTTTCAATTTCGAATATGTGTCAACCCGCAGGCTGACACAGATTTGAAACCGATAGCAGAGCTACCCGTTTCAAGATAAAGTAAATCATAATTAAAAAAAACAATAATATAGAAACTGGTAGGATTGCTACCGATTTCCTTGCAAATTGAAACCGGTAGAAATCCTACCAATTTCATCCTGGGTCACCAAAAGCCCCATAGTAGGCAATATGCTAAACACATGCCCTTATGAGGATCCTTAAAAGGGCCCCAATGGAGCCAAAATCTGAAACAAAAGGTGGTGTTTACAGGTTTTGATGCATTGTAGTATGTCCAATAATTGGATTGAGGAAATGAATTATGTTGATTTAGGTTTTATGGGTCCTTGCTTTATGGGTCCTCTCCTAGAATGTTTGTGGCTTGTAGGTTTGATAGAGAGCTTGCTTATATGGAACAGTGGCAGCTATCTCGCTTCAAATTTAGGCGTTGTTTATATGGGCCGTATCTTTAGAGCCTTTCATAAACCTTCCAAGAGGAAGTCGGAATCCTATCTTACATTTGCCAAATTTGGTGTCTACTCGCCTTTTTACGATAAAATGTCCAATGTGCATTGCTGGGATGAGAGTTTCTTCTATGTGAAGATAAAGGAGGATGAACCGCTAGGTTTTCCTTCAGTTTGGAACTCTCGACCGCTACATATGGCGGGTGACATGCGAATCTTAACAAGCAGTGATGAAGTGGTGGCGAATCTCATGAAGCAGATCAAGGCGGATGCATGGACTTATGCGGATGCCTTAGCCTTTATGATGAGTGACATTCCATTGATTCGCCGAGAAGAGGATCAATTTACTTATTCAAAAATTACTCAGTTTGATCAAGGTACCTTTCTGTTACTTCGGGAGTCTTGATTATTTTGATGTCTTCTTTAGCAGGGGTGTATCTAAGGCCAATCACGCTCTTGCAGAGACGCGCAGGAAGCTTTTGGAAGATGAAGAGCGCAAGAAAAGTCAAGCGGTTAATCCTCAAGCCGATACGGGCAAACGTCCTGCAGAGACAGCTGCCGATCCGCCACTGAAGAAGAGGCGGCCCAACACTATAGGTAGTACCAAGATTATGGCGGACGCGATACGATCTGCCAAACCTGCTGAGAAGATTGTTCAGGTAATCCATCTTTTGATTTCTTTTTTGCTCATCCGATTCTAAAGCGGTGTATGGCTCTTTTCTGTTTGTGCAGATGGCGAAGCCCGATATTGGAGGATACTGGTCCGCCAAATTGGGGGCCCAAGGTTCTTTTGAGAATGAATCCCTTCTGAATGATCTGGATGAGGCCTTGGGTCAGGTGGGAGAGGTACAAAGGAACTATAACCAAATCCCTGGACCAATTCACGTCCACAAGGGGAAATCGGAGCTTCTTTCGGTGAGTTCAAAAAGAATATAGATAATGGTAATTCCTTCACTTCTTTTTCGCCCTTGGACTAAATCATTTTGTCTTTTATAGCTGTATGCTCGTCTGCGTACTTTGGAAAATGGGCTTCTTCAGAACGTGGCGGACAGGGCAACTATTGAAAAGTTAGAAAAAGAGATAGCGAATGCCAATTCCACCATTGCCTCTGCAAACGCGGATCTAGCTTCCGCCACAGCTGCTTTAGTTCTTCGGGATAAGGAGATTAAAAGTTTAAAGGCAACGATGGCTTCTGATGCCAAAAGCCATGAGGATGCTCTCAGAGAAGCTGAATACACGGCGGGTGTACAGGAGTTTTATTATGGCGAGATGCTTATGGCGTACTTCTCCCTGGCCCATCCTGAAGTTGATTTCACAGATCCCCAGTTCGCCGTCCCCGAACCAGAAGACATGGCGAGGTTCAATAAAATGCCAGATGTCAGGGAATACCTCCGCAATTATGTACGGAGATGGATGAAGGGACCCATGCAGGAAACCAAACCTTCTACCATAGTTGTGGCGGATGATTCCGAAGAGATGCCGCCCAAGGCAGGTACATAACCAATTCTTGACTCTGTCCTTCCACCGGGTCCTGCTTCTTCGAAGGATAAGAAGGTATCTCCTGATGGCGGATCTGTGACTGTGGAGAAGAAGGATCCTCAAGCAAGCATCGTAGGCGAAGGAAGCACAAAAGAGGATGCCCCTATTATTATTTAGCTTTTGCTAGAGATCTTTTTGTAAAAACCTTCTAAGTACAATTTGGTTAATCCTTTACGCTGCTATCCATTTATTTTACTCTTACATTTGCGCAAAGAAGTACTTTAAATATAAGCATGTTTAGGATTTATGTTTGGAGCAGGTGGCCAGCCATACTCCATGGTATGAACCTTTGCGAAGGTTTGAAGCTGTTCTATTCCTTCTTGGAGGAAGTAAAGCTGCCCAGGGGTTCAATTTGCTACCTATCTTTGAGGTGAAATGATCCGCCCGCAGGACTTATGAATCCTTCTCTGGGAGGGATAAGAGAGTGTAAAGACCTTGTGTCCAAGGATCGTTTTAACTCTATCGGTGATCAGGATCCGCCAAGTGGCGGATCTACTGTGAATGTGGAGAGCGTTGGATGCCCCCCTTCTTTTTTTAAGACTGGAATATTGATATTGCAGCAGTAAACTATAAAAAGAACATAGATAATAAAACCAACAATGTTTATTAATGGGAGAAACACCTTATTACAACGAATAGGTCTTTATAAATGAGCCTCGTTAAAACCTTTAACAAGAAAAACCACATGGGAAAAAGCTTGTTAAAGGAAAAAACGTACTCAAGACCATGGACATACTTCATTTTTTAACAAAGTATTTGCGGAGGTTTTGGAGATTCCACGTGCGTGGCAGTGTATTGCCCTCCATATCTTGTATTTTGAATGTGGCCGGTCCAACCTTGTCCACTATCTGGTATGGACCTGTCCAGTTGAGCCCCAACTTGCCCTTGCCTTCTCGAGATTGGACTTTGTCAGTTTTGCGAAGCACAAGATCTCCTATCTTTAAATCTACAAGCTTGGCATTTTTATCATGGTAAGCCGCAATCCACTGTTTATATGCTGCCATGCGTACATAGGATTGGTTCCTGCGATCCTCAACCTGATCCAAGCGCTCCCTTAATCGTTTGGTGTTGTCCTCTTCATAATAAAAGGCCACCCGATCACTGAGGACTTGTATTTCAACGGGGATTACGGCCTCCACTCCATGAGAAAGGGCAAATGGTGTTTCCCCAGTAGCTGTTCTTGGGGTGGTACGATAAGCCCATAAAACACTTGTAAGCTGATCCGCCCACCTCTTGTCATGCTCTCCCAACCTCTTCTTTATCCCCTTAACAATCGTCCGATTGGTAACTTCGGTCATTCCATTGGACTGAGGATAATAAACGGAGGCGAATCTGTTCAGGATGCCCAACCCCTCACAGAAAGCCTTGAATTTGCCACAGTTAAACTGTGTTCCATTGTCAGTGATGATGGTATGTGGAATGCCATATCTTCCCACGATGTTGTCTTTGACAAACTCCACCATCTGTTCTGCTGTAATAGAGGAAACAGCCTCGGCTTCTAACCATTTGGTGAAATGGTCTACTGCCACTATTACGTACCTCTTTTGCCGGCGAGTTGGGGGAAATGGGCCAACGATGTCTATTCCCCAGAGGGTGAATGGACGTCCCTCAATGATTGGCTTTTGGATATGTTTGATAGTATGTGACTCATTTGCGTGAATCTGACAATTGTGACAAGATTCTACCAAACTCTGGGCATCTAATTCAGCTGTGGGCCAGTAGAAACCTGCTAACCTGGATTTCTTCAAGATCGTGGCGGATGCTTCATGCGACCCATAAGATCCCTTGTGTAGCTCCTTGAGGATCTGCTGCCCTTCTTCTGGTAGAATACATTTCAGCCAAGGATGACTAAAGGATTTTCTGTAAAGACCATCGTTGATCAAGGAGAAATAGGCTGATCTCCTAACTATCCTCCGTGCCTCTTCCTTGTCTTCAGGTAATGTTCCATTTAGCAGATATTGGCGGATGACTGACCTCCAATCATCTTCCACCGTTGTGAGTAGGGACACTTCTTCAGAGGCAAATGCTGGAGCCATTTTTACTTCAAAGGGACAATCCGGGTCCGCCCACTTTTCCTCACAAGAAGCCATTTTGGCCAATTGATCAGCCTCTGTATTGGATTCCCTTGGTATGTGAATCAATTCCCACTTAGTTTCTTTAACTTCAAGGTGATCCAGCAACTTTTTGACTTCTGCTACATATTTGGCCAGAACCTCGTCTTTCACCTCGTAATTCTTGATTACTTGGTTGACCATTAGTTTTGAATCGCTATATATCACGATCCGCTCTGGGGTGATTTCTTGAAGTAGACGTAATCCCAGTATCAGAGCTTCGTACTCAGCAGCGTTATTAGTGGCATGGAAATTTAATTTTGCTGCGTATCGCAATCTTATGTAGTGGGGACCTTTGATCACAACTCCCACACCTGCTCCATCCGCCGAGGAAGCTCCATCAGTGTACATCGACCATTCTTCTAACGGAGGCTTGGGATGAGATATCCCTTCGTCAGTGAATTCATTCACAAAGTCCGCCAGGACCTGACTTTTCAAAGATGATCTGCTTTCATATCTTACATCAAATTCGCCCAGGCGAATCGCCCATTCCATCAACCTTCCTGAAGTGTCCGGCTTCTGCAATACCTTTCTCATTGGTATATTGGTTCGAACTATTACAGTATGCGCCTGAAAATATGGCCTAAGGCGAATTGCCGTGGTTACAACAGCCAGTGCCATTTTATCCAGCTTTGAATATCTGGTTTCAGCATCTTTCAAAACTTTGCTCACGTAATAAATTGGGAATTGTTGGCCATCTTCTTCTCGTATCATGATCGTGCATACGGCTTTATCCGTGACCGATACATATATGTATAGATCTTCCCCTTTCAAAGGTCGACTCATCATGGGTGGCTCTGTGAGGAACCGTTTGATTCCTTCGAAGGCATTTTGACAATCTTCATTCCACTCGAATGTTTTTTGCTTCTTGATGACTTCGAAAAAAGGTTGACATCTACGAGCTGAGCAAGAGATAAACCTGCCCAAGGCTATGATACGCCCGTTGAGGCATTGTACTTCTCTGATATTCTGGGGCGCTTGCATTTCTAGGACTGCTTTGACCTTGTCAGGATTTAGGCTAACTCCTTTTTCGCTGATCATGAATCCTAAAAATTTCCCATATGTTGCCCCGAAAGTGCATTTCTCTGGATTCAACTTGATGTTGTGGTGCCGAAGTACGTCCAGTACCTCCTTTATATCCTCTGCATGCCTTTCTACAGTCGTGCTTTTAATGATCATATCATCTACATAGACAGAATAATTACCACTCTTATTGTCCGCGAATATCTTGTTCATCATCCTCTGATAGGTAGCACCTGCGTTCTTGAGCCCGAAGGGCATAACTTTAAAACAATAAGTGGCTTGATGCGTCACGAACGAGGTCTTGATTTTATCTGAGGGCTCCATAGGGATTTGATGATAACTTGACTTCACATCAGTAAAGGAATACATTGCGTGACCGGCAGTTCCATCTACAAGCATGTCTATGCATGGCAAAGGATAGTTATCGTTGGGGCAAGCTTTATTGAGATCTGTAAAGTCAATGCACATGCGGTAAGATTCGCCAGCTTTCTTGACTAGCACGACGTTCGCCAACCACTGGGTGTAAAGTACCTCCTCGATGGCATCCGACTTTTGGAGCTTGGCGATCTCTTCCTCTATCACCTTTTGCCTTTTCGGACCATGGTTTCTCCGCTTCTGAGCCACAGGAACTGCATCTTTATCGATGTTGAGTTTATGGGTGATTACGTCTGGGCTAATTCCTGGGAGAACTTCATCCTTCCATGCGAAGACATCTTCAGCCTCACAGAGTACTTTGGTGATTGCATCTCTGATCTTGCCTTGTAGCCCCTTAGCTATCTGCACCTGCTTCTCTTCTGCCATAAGGTACATTTCGGTCTCGCCCAAGGCCATTGTGACACGCTCCTCCTCATCTTCTTCCTTAGATTGAGGGCGAATCATTAAGGATGCCGAATATGTTTCTTGGGCCACCTTTTGACAACCTTTGACCATCACACCTCCCTTGACCGTGGGAATGTAAAGTGTCAAATGGCGAATAGAGATAAGAGCTGCGACTTCGGAGATAAAAGGTCGTCCGAGGATAATGTTATAAGCTAATTGTCCATCCAAGACCGAGAACTCCAAATCTCCTCTCCAAACTTGATCATCGTCAGTAAGCTCACAATCCAAAGTAACTTGGCCTTTTGTCTGAATGGTATGACCTGTCACGCCCAAAATGTCGACCACAGTCGGCTCTACCTGGACAGGATCAATCCTGAGTTTGGCGAATGCTCCTCGGATAATGACATTACATGAACTTCTCGTATCAATCATTACCCTCTTCATTTTCCAACCTTCAACCATCATAGTGACGACCAGTGCATCCGCATGGGGTGGAATCTCAGGACCTGCGTCTGAGAAAGGGCGGTTTAATGATGTCCTATCAAGGGTGGTCGTCTTTGCCTTTTTCAATGCTGGCTGATAACCAGGTCCGCCTGCTATGACATTGATGGTACCCTTTCCTTTCTTCTTTGGGTCCTCATTGGATCTATCATCTTCTTTTCCTTCTGTTTGGATGAACCGATCCAATTTACCTCTTTCAATGAGTCATTCAATTTCTCGAGCTAACTCCCAGCAAGCATCCGTATCATGGCCATTTTTCCTGTGATACTTACAATAATTTTTAGGATTTTTACCTTTATTGGTGTACTCCCCCCCTTTTGGCTCGGGGTATGAAATGCTCCGCTTGTGCCGGCTGTTCTCAATCCACATAAGAACTTCACTTTTAGAAGCATTGAGAGGTGTGAATGAGGTGACAAACGTCGATTTGTTCCGAGAATCCCTTCATTTGTTCCGAGAGGAAGAATCCTGACGTTTATCTTTGTCCCGGACCCGAGGACAAGATTCGCCTCTGTCCTTTTTTGGCGATGATGGTGAACCTCGGCGAATATCATCTACTTCTATAAAGTCTTTACAACGCTCCATTAATTCTGCCATGCTGGTGGGCTTTTTGCGAATGAGATCCTCTTGCAAACTTTTACAGGTAGTGTTTCTCACAAAACACTCCACAGCTACGGAGATATCTACGTCAACGATTTGTATACACAATTGGTTGAAAGTGTCCACATAGTCTCGGAGGGATTCATTCGCCTTCTGTTTTAATTCAAAAAGCTTTCCAGATTTCACCACTGTAGGAATGCAACCAGCAAATTTAGCACAAAATTCCCTGCTTAATTGATCGAAGCTGTTTATTGAGCCTGGAGGTAGAGATTGAAACCACAAATAAGCTGGACCTCCCAGCGTGGTGACAAACATTTTGCAGAGCACGGGCTCGGTGGCTCGATTGAGCCTGGCCAAGATTCGATACTTTCGAACATGAGCCTCTGGATTGTCTTTGCCTGTGTATATTGCGAGATTAGGAATCTTGAAAGCTCTTTCGATTTCCTCTGCCTCGATCCAAGCTGCAAAAGGCGAATCCCTATTGGCGAATGGATTGTGCCTAGCATTTTCTTCGTTCATTTGGAGTACTAGGGCCCTCACTATATCATCAAAATTCTTCGGATCCGCCCTGGGGCGACCTCTTCGGGGCGATCTGCTTGGAGAAGAAAAAGAGGAAGAACTTGACTCAGACGATGGATCTGATGGCGAATGTCTTCCTGCATTACCACATCCGCCTCCTCCTCTCCCTCCACCATCTCCTCCACCACTTCCTCTGCCTGGGGGAGTTGGACCATTTCCTCCTTGCTGGCCTCCAGACAAGGTGTGTCCAACAGTTCCTGAAGATGGAGGTGGCGGTGGTCCACCTACATGAGATGTTTTTTCTGGTCTCTTACTTCTTCTACGACCAGTAGATGGAGGTGATCTGCCACGGCGTGGGGATCTTGCTCGTCAAGGCGAAGGGGACCTTGCTCGCTTATCTTTATTCTTTCTATGCTTTTTACGAATGGGCTCCTTAAATCCGCCAAGAGACGAATTTGTCCGCGGGCGCCTGGGTACATTTGGCCCATCAAGATTAAACCTTGGAACCCCTGATCCTCCAGGAGGGACTGTATCATTCCTTCGACTTCCCTCACCAGGGAATAATTCCCGGTTAACTGGTCGCTCGCCACCCGATGTCATGGTAGTTATCATGGAATCAATGTTGTGAGCTTGAAGGAATGAAGAGCTATGTGCACCTGGTCCAAGACCAAAGTTTAATGGAGGTAAAGATGAGACAGCTGACGTAGATACCGTACTCCAACGAGGAGGAAGAGTCATGAATGCCCGGAGGCGGTTCCCAATCTCAAGCCCATATCGTGCTTCGATATCCTGAGCACACATATCGATGAAAGACGCAGTGGGCATGTTTCCATCAATATTTGTTATAGGAGCAGTTGTGTCGGTGCGACTAGCACTAGATGGTGTAATTATCGGTGATTCAATCCCAGAGGAGGGATTTTGTCCTCCATTGGTCATGATGTTTCAGCGCGAACGAAAAACCTTTATTTGATCAAGGATTCCACCTTCACCGCACCAATTGATAACAAGGGAGAAATTTCTGATTGGAGCTCGTCCTTGTGGGGGCGTCGTTGGGTTCGACGGGGGAAACTCCGATGCCAAAGTCAGTAGAGAATATGGAGAATAAACTGTATTGACAAAGCTTAGAGAATATAGAAAAGTGTGAGTACCTTGATAGCCTAGAATAGTCGGCTATATATAGTTGAGAATATCGTAACCTCTAGGTAACTAGAAAGTCTCCATTAATGCTCATTTAATGGCGGTTACAAGTTATTCTTAACCTGGCGGGTAAGACAATTAATGATTCATTTAATGATCTTTCATGGCCGAGCCGGCGGCCAGCCGTTACTGAGGTGAATGGAGAGATTCGCCTTAGAGATCCGCCAGCGGATCTCCTAGAGCCAATCCGTGGAGATCCGCCAGCCAGCTTCCTTTTAGGAGACTGCTACGTGGCATATTTAAAGGCGAATATCTCTTTTGGTCCTCATGATAATATCTCGATGTTATCAAAAATAGATGAGTAAACATTGTGTTAGGTAAAAAGTGGGGACTAATAAATTATTTACCCTTATTTTTTAAGTTTTGAGTTTTTTTTTTTACAAATTTAGACAAATTGCAATATATATCACTTTAAACAAGTTCATGGGACAAATGGATCGGTGTAAGCAAGTTTAGGGGGCCAATAGATCACTTTAAAGAAATTCAGGTTGCTAATTGATTATTTTAAGCAAGATGAGGGGCTAACGAGACACCATATAAGTTTAATGGACAAACAACCTTTTTGGACAAGTTCAGGAGGCTTTTGATGTATTAAGCCTTTTAATTATAATATTTTGGAAGTTCTATATATTTAAGCAGATACAGTACAATACTAGATTTGGACCCGTGCTTTGCACGGTTTTTTTATTTGATTTTGTCACCATTGTATAAATATCTAAAAATTCACAAATTAAAAATTTAATGAATATATATAACTATCAAAATTTATTATCAAAATTTTATAATATATGGCGCATTGAAGTATTGAAAAGTAATGAATAATTCAATTATTATTAAATACTTTTTTAAAAACTACATTTTAGGTACAATTACATATTTTGACCGATTTATATGACACATTGAAGTATTGAAATAAATAATGAATAATTCAATTATTATTATTAAATATTTTTTTGAATACAATTACCTATTTCAACCAATTTACTATGGTTATAACATGCTAATTGACCATATCCAATCAACTGGCAGAAAGTTTTTTTTATATTTTTTTTCCAAATTGAGTCTTCTCCTTACATATGGTTGCCGAATATATGACATGATCAATGTAGATGCATGTCCCTAATATATAGAAAATTTAATGATTCAAAATGAGATATAATTTATACATGTAGTGAAGTTAACATACATAAATAATTGATACTCTAAACCTTGTTTAGGTACAAACCAATTTAGTCAATATTGAATTTTAACTCCACATGAACATAGTTTTTTACTTGAATTTTCAAGTTATGCACAACTATGACAATGACAAATCAATTGAAATAATTATTATGCCAAAATCATTTGCAACTTGAGAATTGAGTCTCAGATTTTCAATTTGACATTAAGCTTTGCTTTTCCCAGACAATAATCTTTCTTTTACCCAATTTCCTTCTCCTTCATGCATCTAATACGCATATGATAACAATTTCATTATTAAACTATTGAAAAAAATACAACAGTTTTCAAAAAGAAATAACAGGAAAAAAAATCTGAAAGTGCAAAGCTGTGTAAAAATCATAAAGTGTAAAGACAATCAACAATTTGTACTCTTGACCTTTTCCAAAAGAATTGCCAAATGATCATTTCATTAAATAGGCATGCCTTTATAATAAAAAGTCACATCACTAAGTTCACAACGCTAAGATTGAAAATGAGATAATAAGGGTGTGTGTATGTTTTCTCTAAATAGGTAGATAAACACTACCTAATGTTTTCAACATGCTCAATTGCACCACAATAAAGATCACCAACATATGAACCTTTAGGACTTAAACATGTAGTATAACCACCAAACTCAAGTTTTTATGAGACCTAAGCCAAATGACTAACCTACTAATTAATTCACTATGGTTGTATTTAAATAAAATACTTTCAGCAACCAGATACCAACAAAAGAAAATTAAAATAGAGTAGACAAATGATTAACCTACTAATCGTTGTGGTTGTTTTTATAGCCATTGCACCAAGTTTCATCATTTCCTGCCATGGTGAAAAACAAAATAATAATTGTTCAAGAACAAACAAATTACATGGAATTTAAAGGATCCAGGAACAATAAATTTACCCAAAAAAACATACTAAAGCAATTAAAAAATTTCAAACTTCAAAAGCAATCATAAATTCCCATGAGAGTTTGTTGCATAAGGAAACTTATATTCAAGTACAACATAGTAGAAACCAAAACAATTTGAAGAATAAAAACATTATAAATGGTAAAATATGAATCAGAGAGGCATCAGCATCCGTAAACAGAAATTCAAAATAGAGTTATAACATGCATGTATTTGGTAATGTATGAATCTGAAGGACAAAAGCCAGACAAAGACAAACAAAATGAAACAAAAACAAAATAGACTAACTACTTGTATGCATTTGATTTCAACATTTTAAAGTAAACATCTCCAGTAGCAACAAAATCCCCTTTCTTATTTTTGAAAATAGTCATATTCTCCTCCTATATTCAGAATTGCTATATTCAAAATTGGAAGTAGAGATAAGTGTCACAAGCTAAGCTGGAATAGAAGAATACTTAATTGCGTTTTAATAAAATGAAAATGGTACACTGAGTTTTTTTTAGAATGTTAGGATACTTAGAAAAATAATAGATAGGCCAGGTTGAGGCAAGGGCAATAGTAGATTCATAGCAACAAAAATTATGGTCCATATAAATTAGAAAAAATAGTTTCTAGCCCCAAAAATTAACAAAATTAAACATCCAAATGCAAGAGAATTTACCAAAAATTTAAACTATAAAGAGTTTCTTCTTCTTTTTAGATTCGAGAATGGCTCCAGTGATGGAACCTTTATATACAAGCGCTAGATAAAGAACTATCCAACCGCTTAACACAATCATAAAACAAAAATTGAACCAAAATTAAGTACACATAAAAGCATCATAATAAACTATTCATTATTCTGTAAAAGCAAGAAGAAACTCCAACAGTGATTAAAAAAAGTAAGAAAACTCAACAAGAAATGTCCATTATGAAACATATTTAGTGTGAAAATCCATATGACATTTTCGTATGAGAACATGGAATAGAATAACTATAGTTATCAGTCATCAAGATCAGTTATAATGAAAAAAACTTGTGAAATAGAAAACCGAGGATATTAATTTCAGTTAAGCATAAACGAAATGTATTCTAATGTACAAAAGCCTACATGTACATAAATTAGAGAAAAGATGACAAAAATATATTACCTTGCAGTTGCATCACTAATTTTCTTTCCACCATAACACCTGCAAACCAAACATATTGACAATCATTACAAATTTATTCACCAACCTACAAAAAAAAAACAAATAAAATTAGTAACTGAATCTTTGGAATGGAAAGATAGTTAATTTCCTTGAAAACAATAAAACTAAGACACAAACAAACAACACCGGTGAAATTTCAAACAATGACAAAATATTGATTAAAATATTGATCGAATTGCAAAATGATGAAATAAGAAGCAATGCATCTAACATTTAATCTTGCAAGAAAGGTTAAATTAGAAAAGTTAGAGTTAATATTGCAACTTGAACTTCTTATTGATAAAATTAATTGCAAGAAAGTTAATCAATAATTAATCAAAGTAAAACCAACAATTGCATAGAGTTTTAGACAATTTGAATCATAAGACGACTTATATAGTTACAGAATTGGTTCCAAAAGAATAAGCACCTAGAATTTGGATTGAATGAGATAAGATCCGCCCTTGATTGAAGAAGCATCTCGTTGCTTACTCCATGCTGACAAAGAAGAAGAAGAAAAATTGAAATGTTAGAAAACACAATTTCTTGAACAAATGAAATGAAATTCCTAGAAGAAGTAAGAAATAAACATAGATCGAGAACAATTGAAATTAAATTTCCAGAGAACATACCGTTAGAATACACAGATCATGGACAACCAAGCAAAAAATGTTTACATCTTTAATAGATTGATGCATGTAGGGTAACCATCGCCTGGCTTACTCCCTGCTAACAAAGAGGAAGAAGAAAAATTGAACCGTTAGAAAACACAGATCGAAAACAACTGAGAAAATTGAAGCGATAACAGTTCAAAAAGCAATTGTGGAAGATGAAGCAATCCGAGTTCAAAAAGAAGAAAAAAGCAACTGTGGCATCAACTGAAGAAGATGAAGCGATGATATAAATGAGTAACTGAGAAAATTGAAGTGATCAAAGTTGAAAAGGCAATTGTGGAAGATGAAGCAATCCGAGTTCAAAAAGAAGCAAAAAGCAATTGTGGAAGATGAAGCGAGTTAAAAAAGACGCAAATGGTTTTAGGTATTTTGAATAGATACGGAATGGGTAGATTGAGAACGTGGGTAGTTTTCTGGGAACGGTTTATGACCATGGAAAAGCAAAGCTAAGGAGAAAAGTTGTAAAATTTTAAGAAGTTGACATGTCAACCATAGACACTTCTGAGAGATGACACATCATCATTTATTACTACAAATTTAGTATGTAGTATTGATTTAACCAGATACAATACAAACTCACCTTACCATATAAGCACAAATAATTCAGTTGAGTCAAAATCTGTGTAACCACCTTCATTGCTTAAACTAAAAACTTGAAAAAATAAATATAGGGGCATCTAAACTTCTCTTTAGAGAATTGTCTTGTCATTTGACAAGTTTGGTTTTGTCTTGCCCTTTGACAAGTTTCTTCTTTTCTTTTCAATTATTGCGTCAAAAGTTATTTTTCCATCTATGACATTATCAAGTAATCACTCTGGAAAATGCATTCTAGCTAATATGTGAGCTTTTCAAGGAAATCCCAATCCTCAGCTAGCTGAAGCCATGACTATCAAAGAAGCTTTAAGTTGGATTAAGATGCATCGTCCCGGTGAGAAAATTCAAATTCAGTAGTCAAGATAATTCAAATGGGTTTAGAAGGTCGTTCGTATTTAGTTGACATTATTTCTGATTGTATTCATTTATTACAAGATTTAGAGTTGTGCTTTATCTCCTTTATTAAGCGTTCAGCGAATTCGGCTGCCCATGCTCTAGCAAAAGCGGTCAATTCTATGTCTGTTCGGGGTGAGTGAGCATATCCGTCACTTTTTCTTAGCAATATTCTTTCTTCTTATTTAAGTTAATAGAACTTGGAATTATTTAAAAAAAAACTCACCTTACCATGTATTAAAATTCATTTTAATGAATGAGAGTTGCAAGGATTCCAACCCCCAATCGCTTAGTCTAAGAATACCATATCAAGAAACTATTTGGAAAAAAAACCTAGTATAGTTCATATTTAATAATAGTCTTTATTATAATTTGTGGAGATGTTTGTTTACTTACTTTTCTCCGGTTGTTTAGAAATAGATTTTTTACCTTTTAGAGCATCTCCAATAGAGATTGCCCAAAATTAACACATCATAATATTTTATTTCTTAACTCATACCTATCACTTTTAGCAACTATTGTTAAAAAAACACTCTAATAGTAAGCAATTTTAAAAGCTACATTATGTCCCACAAATCATTATATATAATTTTGATAACATCCGCAATGATATCGTGAAGACCTCGCTGGGAATATTCCCTGAAAAGAGGATCAAAAGGGAGAAAAGACATAAAAAGATCCACCGGCTAGATGAGGGATATGCATACGGTGACACGCCTTTGACCATCCTAGATCCAAGGTCCGTTACATAAGACGATCCGCCACGATAGAAGGATACAGGGTCCGTCCCGTAAGACGATCTGCCATGATAAAGACAAATAGTTGTTATACGGCGGGGTCACCATCATTAATGAACATTAATGATACCTTAAAAGCAATAACAACTCGGAGGTTAAAGGTCAGAGTTAAGCTGCATTAAAAGAGCATTAAACTTCATTAAAAAGGCATTAAATGAGAGTTATTACAGTTATCACTCAAACCTATATATAAATACCCCTGTAACATGACAACAAAGGTACACACAATATTTGAACCCTATTTTTGTGATTATAGTTTATTCTCTCAAGAATATTACTGACTTAGGCATCGAAGTGTCCCCGACCGATCCCAACGGTGCCTCACAGGGAAGCGTTCCGATCAAGAATCTTTTCACAAGATATCAATTGGTGCGATGAAGGTGGAATCCTAAGATTAATAGGATTTACACAACGAACATAGAATGTCTTCAGAGTTTCACAAAGAACAAAACAATGGAGTCAACGAAACAGAAATCTCAATCTCAAACCTTGGCTCAATTAGTACAAACAAATCTATCCAAAGATAAGGTTCTCTATATATTGGTGGGAAAGAGTTTTCTACATTAAATCTGGAATTTTATGATAAATAAGATAAGTTTCCTCCCCTTTCTTATTCCATTTTTAATTAAAGAAAATTGAAGTTTCTTACCTTTGTGAAGTGTTATGAATACCATTATGATAAATCTAATAAGCTATGAAAGAAAAAGTGTAACATCCCTAAAACCCTAACATATGAGTCTTCCCACATTCATATATGTTTTCATGATTGAATACATACATTTTAGATTCATCGCATTGTCATTAGAAGTTTCATATGCATAATGCGATTACCATGCGATTAGGAGGCGATTAGTGTGTCATTAAGATGTAACGATTGGTTAATTGAGTTAGGACTTAAATGAATGAATGCATATGTCCTAAATTGATCAACTTACACTTTAGGAGGGCTGAATTTGATGTTTGTGAGCAAGCACCTCAATAAAGCATGAGGTGTCACCCAAGGTAAGACAAACTACACCTCTTCATCTTTAAAAGGATGTACAAAACTCCATCCTTATTATTTTCAGCCATATTTTCGAAGAGAGCTGCAGCAAATCTTCCTTTTTCATATCCTAACACCCTCCAAATAAAAATTTACCAATTTCTTCCATTTTCAAGCCAAACAAGTCAAGTTAGGAAGCATACTAGGTGATAGACACAAGTTGAAGGTTAGTATGTTGTTTTAGCTTGTTTTCTATGAGTTTTAGATTCTGAAATACCTAGATATGATCATAGGATTTGTTGCGTATGAGTTGTAATTGAGTTTGTTGATTTTTGGTATTGTTTAAAGTGGTTATAGGCTGTCCAAATGAAAGATATGTATCAAGTGCCCTAAACAGAAATATAGGGTACTGCTTTCAGTCATCTTGGAGCATGTTTTTCATATTGATATTGTTAGAATTTGAAGATACATAAAGAATAAACTATGTTCCTATATATGTTATGATACCCTCTGTAAAATATGGGACTTTAATTCCATATATAGATGAAGAAAACCTAGATGGAACATGACTGCCTCGAAATTGAATGTCATGTGAGGCAGCCATGTTGATGTAGCATTTTGAGGAACTTAGAGTACGAATTTGAGAATGTTTCTTCATACAAAAGTGTTTCTAACTACTTGAAGTATATTTTTGTAAAAGTATTTGGCAATCCATTGTGTTTAGTATGAGCTAGGTTGAGTGAATTATGGTAGATGCAAATCTGGGTAGTCTGTTTCTTGGCTGGAAATAGAACAGAATCATTTTGCATGCCATATATTGTGTAGAAGCGATATTAATGTGAATTTTGGATATGTTATACCCATATATGTCTAGTTTCATTAGGTTCAATAAACAGGGCATTTAGATTCATATAGAGAAAGTTATGGCAGAATGTGTGCAAGTAGGTCATGTATTGATCTAAGACAAAAGGATTAGATTGCATGAACTTTGTGGAGTTAGTGTCTTGTAAATCATATAGCATTCATTAGTTTATATTTTCATTAAGTTTATGTTATGGCTAATTGTATAAATGTTATGTGACATTAGGAGGATAAGGTGCATTGAACGCACGCCCGATCGTGTAGAATAGATCGAACTGAGTGCGACGGTAAGCATATTGCTTATATATGTGTGAATGTATTGTGGCTTGTGACTTGTTGAGTGTGAGATGTGGTTGAATCTGATGTGAATGATGTGAATAATTTTTGAGTGTTTGTGATACTTTATGATTGATAAGAAAGTGATATGATTGAGTATGCTGCAGTGTTATGAGTAAATACAGCATGTTGAGCCTTGTGCACATACTAGAACTGAATAATGGTTGGATTATAAATGAATATGAGCTTGCTTAGATGGATATGTGAAATGGTCCAAGTTGAGAGTGCTATCCGAATATTGTGAGCCGGAAGCATATGTGTTGAGATATATGAGTATGTGAGTTGAGTTTAACTCCTCCGTAGCACAAATGATTGTATTCCGAATTTAGTGAGCCGGGATACAGATTGGGCCCAAAGACCATTTTATGTATATTATCTAAGTACAGCAAGGCCTTTCTAAAATAAGTATTACTATACTAAGTGAAACAAATGAATATCTTTCTATTGAAAATTCTAACTTGGTACTGATGATATATTTTTATTTGTGCTCTTTACATTACTTTTGTATATACATATGTGCGTAATATGTTTATTGAGTAGGCAACCCACCCCTTGCCAACAGATTTTACAGGTTAGGTGGAGTTCTTCTTGCTTAAGGTCGCACCAGCAGTGTCAGTCCATTCTCATCTAGGCATTTTGGAGTCTTGTGATGTACTTTTGTTTTGTAAATCCTCTATGTAGGATAATGACTTAAACGTGTATTGTAAATTGTAAATGCTTTCTCTTATGTATAATATGTAAAGTTTATATGAGATTGAAGTTTATATAATTGAGAATTGAAAGCATGTCTGTAACTGATATTGTGTGAGATATCATGTGATCCTAGTGAGGGGGTTACAAAAAGTCATAGAGACATATCCTCATTAAATCTTGTTGAAACACCTTTCCACACGATTTTGATTTGACAAAATCATTTAAGTTAATCCATGATTAAGGGACAATTAAATTTAAGTGCTTTGATTTAATTGTACTAATATGTTTGTTCAATGTTGAGCATAAATATAAATAGAAATAGAAATAAAAAGTAAGACAGGAGAAAGCCAACATAAGATCACAGCACAAGCTGAGTAGAGTGGAACTCAGCATAACCGAAGATAAGTCATCTTCGGAACAGAAGCTTAGAGGTCAAGAAGCTGAGTGGAGTGAAACTCAGTATCAAGAATAGAAGAGTCTTCGAACTAAGTCTTGCAGAACGAAGCTGACCATGGAAGCTGAGTAAAAGAGAACTCAGTATCTGGATTAACAACAATAAGAAGACAACGAATAACAAAGTCATGCCGAGTGATCTTCAGGACAGCACCAAACATCCATTAGCTAAAAGACAAGTCCGACAACTGTCTGAACCAATAATAGGAACCTCGGAATTACGCACAAAAATGATTTCGAGATGCATGGGTCAAACGTCCGTTAGCTAAAAGATGAAACATGTACAAGAAGACAAAACTGCAAGAAAAGGACAAGCCTGGCACCTGAGGAAATCAGACGACAGGATTGGCCTGCAAACCTGAAGCTGACCAGAGCCTTGTCTCCCAAAAGAGCCATTTTGGATTCAACGGGCAAATCAAATTCAAATGATTTGATCTTCAGATTGCAACTATAAAGAGACAAGTAAACCTCTTGGATCATTGCCGATTTACATAAAATACAAGTGAGAAAAATACAAGCAAAAAACGCATCAAAACAAAAAGAGATCTTACACCAACTTTTCTATTCGTATGTAAAAGCTAGAGTGATCTTTGTAATCATCTAAAGTGTTCTTTGTCTGAAAAAGAATAAGTCTGTATCAATTGTATTATTGAGAGAACTGTGCTGAGTACTCGGTGTTGAGTGCTTAGTGGTAGAGAAACCTAAGTGTTCGGTTATAGCACTTAGTAGGAGTTGAGTAGACGAATAGAGGAAGGTACTCTTGCATATTCAACTGCCTTGTAAACGGTTTGTGCTCTACCTTTAAAGAGCTCAGTATTGGATTTCAAAAGCCCGGAGGGACTTTGGGGACTGGACGTAGGCGGAGAGGCCGAACCAGGATAAGTCGTGCTGAGTATTCTCTAACTCTCTCAATATATATATATATATATATATATATATATATATATATATATATATCTGTATGTGTTGCTTGTTATATTTACTCAGCATATAAATTGTCTAAATTGATATTGAGTAAATAGGAGTGCTGAGTTGGAAGCTGACCACAAAAGTGTCAATTCCCAACTCATATGTAAAATAGCTCTAGTCAATATCTGGCTAAAGCTATCTTACGCTACAATCGGCCGTGCTGACCAAAGCTGAGTTGACAAACTTAAGAAAATATATTAAGTCAGCTTAATTAAAATCGAAAAAGTTACATTAGTTCCTAACCCCCCCTGAAACTAATCACACGGGACCAACAAATCTTGCATGCTCAATATGCCTTATATTTTTTTTTATGCATGACGAGTATAATATGTCATTATCGTTGAAATAGAACAAAATGCATATATAAGACATGTAATATTGGAATTTTATAAAAAAATTCATCCATTCAAGGTGATTTTATCACTTAATATTAAGATATCATAAAAGGCTCGTGTAATTACAGATGATTTAGGTCTGATTAGTCTTTTGGATGAACATGCATATAACTATTAGAAGAAATTACAAAAAAATCATATTTGGTTTTTCTTGTACAATTGTATGACTTTTCTCATATATAGTACTTTTAATATCAGAAATTCATATTTTTGAATATTGTTTTGTCAAATAGTTATTTCATCCCCTTTTTTACAAGGATGTGTTTATTCATATAAAAACTGTTTATCTAACATTGTTAGAATTTCTTTTACCAACGTAAGAGACTTGAACATATTGAATCTATTTGTGATTATCATGTAATTGTCCGTAACTATTAAAGCCATTATGGGCTGATGAATTACCAAATTGGATAAACAAAACTTTCGTGTCCTTAACTAACTACAAAAGAGTGCAAGTGTTAGTTTCGAATAAGAACATTAATTTATGCAAAGTTCTTAGGATATACATATAAGAGTTCTTTAGAGATTGTTTGGATGATGACATTTGAAGATAGGTAGTTGGAAAAATTTCCTTACACCCCGAATTGAATGAGAATCATGATACATGTCCTTTTCTTCCAAAATTACCCTTTGTCATTTATTTTATTTATACAAATAAAATAATATAAGAGTAATTCTATATATAACTACATTATTAAACCATCACTGTCTTACTTTAATTGCACTTCCTCCAAACAAGGCATTAATAATCTCTGAATGCCATTAAGGCATGAAAGCATAATATTAGTTACAAGTGAATAGTAACTATATCTTACCAATATTGAAGGTTATAATGTTTATGCTATTTAAAATAAATTTATTATCTTGGATGATAATGTGCATTATAATGCAAAAGACATTGTTTTTAACCTTTGTCATTATGGTTATTCATTATTAGAAATTCATTATGATATTTATGTGCAATCGGCCGTACTGACCAAAGCTGAGTTGACAAACTTAAGAAAATATATTAAGTCAGCTTAATTAAAATCGAAAAAGTTACATTAGTTCTTAACCCCCCCCCTTGGAACTAATCACACAGGACCAACAAGTGGTATCAGAGCTAAATAGCTCACTATTCAAAGATTTAACAATCTTGAGCTGATCCCAATAAATGGCTGAGAACAGCACTCGTTTCCTTCCCGGGAACCAAACAACACAGATACTCCCAGAGGGATTATCAATTAGTCGGCCTCCCCTATTCTTTGGATCCAATACATTCTGGAAGAATAGGATGAAGAACTTTATTCAAGCCACAAACATGAGTGCATGGCTTGCAATAGTTCATGGCCCATATGTGCCATATAAAACTGTTGACAATGAGAAAATTGTTAAGAGTGAAACTGAGTGGTCAGCAGATGACCTTAAAAAATTACAAAACAATGCTTCGGCTATCAATATGCTTCACCGTGCGTTAGATGCTGTAGAATACAACAAGATTTCAGGTTGCGAGTCAGCACATGAGATTTGGAAAAAGCTTGAAGTAACATACGAAGGTACAAGCAAGGTCAAGGAGTCGAAGGTGAACCAACATATGAGATTGTACGAGCTGTTCGAGATGAACGACAATGAGGACATCTCTGGAATGAACGCTAGATTCACCAACATCATAAATGAGCTAAAAAGGCTCGGCAAGAACTTCACTGAAGAAGAATAGGTGAAGAAAATCCTGAGAAGCTTACCTAAGAGTTGGCAAGCTAAGAAAACTGCCGAGGAGGAAGCTCAGGACCTAACCACATATAAATATGACGAGCTAATCGGATCTCTGCTAACTCATGAGATCTCTATGAAAAATTTCGAAGCAAAAGAAAAGTCAGAAGACAAGAAACAAAAATCACTTGTCATGAAAGCTGACTCAACCGAAGCTGACTCATCGGACGATGAGGAAATGGCCATGTTCACAAGGAAGATGAAGAAGCTGTTCAGAAAAAATGAAAAGAACAGCAAGAGGCCATTCAGAAGAAGCGATAGGTACAAAGCTGAGTCCAGTGACAAATACAAAAAGGACAACTCCAAATATGTCACATGCTTTGAGTGCCATCAAACTGGGCACATTAAGTCAAGCTGCCCTAATCTAAAGAAAGACAAGAAGGGAAGCAAAAAGGCAATGGTGGCCACATGGAGTGACAACGACGACTCAACATCGTCAGAAGCTGAAGCCACTGAGTCAGCAAACATATGCTTCATGACCGATGACGCCGCTGACCACACTCAATCTGAGCATGCTGACCTCTCTAAAGAATCTGAGAAGGAGGAATACTCAAATGAGGTAACATCCTTACATTTGCTTAGAAAAGAAATGATTAACGCCCTGATTGATTTATATGCACTAACTAAAAAGTGTAACAAGAAAATAAAGGCACTCAGCAGGCGGTGTGACGAGATTGAAGAGGTCAAACTTAGTGACCTCCGATATCTTCTCCAAGACAACTCAACCTTGCATAGCAACATGGAAATTATGCATAAGTATGTCTCGGAGGTCCAATCAAATTCAAAGAAACTAAGAAAGGATGTCACAAATCTTCAGAGCCAAACTAAAGGCTCAAACAAAAATAAATCTCATGCTGAGTACCCAGGTACTAGTCAGTATAAACAGTTCACTCAATGTGACTGTTGTGGAAAAAGGGGACACACAAGAGATGTGTGTTGGTATAACAAGCGGATTGTCCAATGTGACTTCTGCGGAAAGAAAGGACATACCACTAAGGTATGTTGGCATGCTCAGCACAATGGTGCTGACCAAAAACAAAGTCACCCTAAGAGGGTAACATTCTATGACTTCTGTGGTAAAGCTGGCCACACAATAAAAGTATGCCGTCACAAGTTAAAACATGACTTTGCACCTGTTTATGCTAACAAATGAGGACCCAAAAAGAATTGGGTACCTAAAGATGAATGATTCAAAATGCAGGTGAGCCTGAGGTGCGTGGAGAAGTCAAAACTGTGGTATATTGACAGCGCATGCTCGAGGCAGATGACTGGTGATGAAACTCAGTTCATCACACTTGAGCTTAAACGAGGTGGAAACGTAAGCTTTGGAGATAATAAGAAGGGTAAGATAGTAGGATCAGGTACTATCGGAGGTAACCCCACCATTGAGTCAGTCTCCTTAGTTAAGGGTCTCAAATATAACCTATTGAGCGTAGCTCAGCTTTGTGATAGCGGTAGACAGGTTATATTTGATGCTACTCAGTGTCGGATACTCGAGGGAAAAACAAATAACTTGATTTTAACTGCTCCTCGTGTTGACAATGTATATATGTTGAGTTTAGAAAAACAGTTTTCCAAAAATATATGATTAGTGTCTAAAGAGGATAACTCCTGGCTATTGCATAGGAGACTTGGTCATGTAAGCATGGACCTCCTAGCCAAATTAGCTAGAAAGCAACTAGTTGAGGGATTGCCCAAATTGAAATTTGAGAAAGATCAATTATGTAATGCTTGTTAGCAAGGTAAACAAACGAAAAAGTCTTTTCAAAGTAAAAACATTGTCTCAACCAAGAGACCATTGGAATTACTACACTTGGACCTTTTCGGACCTGTCCAGCCACTCAGCTTGGGCGGTAAGAAATTCTCCTTAGTCATTGTAGATGATTTCTCTCGGTATACTTGGATCATCTTGCTGAGTAGCAAGGATGAAACATTTGAGATGTTCACCACATTGATTAAAAAGCTTGAAAATGACAAAGACCTAAAAGTAGCTCATATTAGAAGCGACAATGGTGGAGAATTAAAAAACCAACAGTTTGACGAATTTTGTGAAGCTGGTGGTATTGACCACAATTTCTCTGCTCCTAGAATGCCTCAACAAAATGGGGTCGTTGAAAGGAAGAACAGAACAATTATCGAAATTGCTAGGACTATGCTGAGTGAAAATAGGCTTCCAAAATATTTCTGGGGTGAAGTTGTCCACACAACATGCTACATACTCAATAGGGCTTTAGTTAGACCTATTCTTAAGAAAACCCCATACGAACTTTGGAAAGGAAGAAAGCCCAACACTGGCTACTTTCGTGCCTTTGGGTGTAAATGTTTTATACTCAATACATAAGATAACCTGGCAAAATTTGATGCTAAAGCTGACGAAGCAATCTTTTTAGGGTACTCAACTAACAGTAAATCATATAGAGTATATAATAAACGAACTCAAATTGTTGAAGAGTCTATCCATATAGAATTCGATGAAACTGACCCTGCAGGAAAGACAACTCAGTCCGCCGAAGATGAACCAAGCTCAGCTTCCGCTGACCAAACAGGAGCTACTGAGTCATCAGTACAAGGGCTGAACAAAGGTAAACACGAACCCAAAATTATCTTTGCTAACCAATCTATTCCTGCAGATGTTGTAGAAACACCTATTCCAGACAACTCAACATTACCCAAAGAAATAAAAATCCCAAGAGGACATTCGGAGAAGTCCATTCTTGATGCTGCTGACAACAAGCCGATGACGAAAGATCAGCTTAGAAAATACATCAGCAATGTCGCATTCGTCTCAGTACATGAGCCAAAGAACTTTGCCGATGCTGAGTACGATGAATATTGGATCAATGCCATGCAAGAAGAGCTTGATCAATTCACAAGAAATGAGGTATGGGATTTAGTACCAAAACCTAGGAATCAAAAGACCATAGGAACTAAGTGGGTCTTTAGAAATAAACTAGATGAGCAAGGCAACATAGTTAGAAATAAAGCCCGACTTGTAGCCCAAGGCTATAGTCAGCAAGAGGGCATAGACTACGGAGAAACTTTTGCACCCGTTGCTAGGTTAGAAGCTATACGTATACTGTGTGCATATGCTAGCTATATGAATTTTAAGTTATATCAAATGGATGTTAAAAGTGCTTTTCTTAATGGCTTTATAAACGAAGAGGTATATGTTAGTCAGCCTCCAGGGTTTGAAGATCCAAAATTTCCAAACCACGTTTATAAACTTAAGAAGGCCTTATATGGTCTGAAGCAAGCTCCACGAGCTTGGTATGAGAGGTTGACCAACTTCCTGCTGACCAGGAATTATGTCAGAGGCAAAGCTGACACAACCTTGTTCATTAAGAAAAAGGGTAAACATACCCTGCTGGCACAAATTTACGTAGATGATATAATCTTTGGTGCTACTGACGAGTCTATGTGCAAAGAATTTAGTAAACAGATGCAAACTGAGTTCGAGATGTCTATGATGGGCGAACTCAACTTCTTCCTTGGACTCCAAATCAAGCAAGGTAAGAATGGCATCTTTATTAGTCAGTCCAAGTACGCCAAGGAAATGCTCAAAAAGTTCGATATGGAAGATTGCAAACCCATATCAACCCCAATGGGTACTGACACTGTCCTATGCACGGATGAGAAAGGTAAGTCAGTAGATAGTAAGCTATATCGAGGTATGATTGGATCTTTACTCTATCTTACTGCTAGTAGACCTGATATTCAGTACTCAGTATGCTATTGCGCTAGATATCAAGCTGGCCCCAGGGAATCTCATCTTGTAGCTGTAAAACAAATCTTTAGATATTTGCAGAGCTCAGTTTATGCAGGTTTATGGTATCCAAACTCAAATGACTTCACACTCATTGGATACACTGATACTGACTATGGACGAGATAAGCTAGAACGTAAGAGTACTTCGGGAGGATGCCACTTCCTTGGAAGCTGTCTAGTATCTTGGTTTAGCAAGAAACAGTCATCAGTTGCCCTATCTACAACTGAAGCTGAGTACATTGCTACTAGAAGCTGTGTGGCTCAAGTCCTATGGATTAAGCAACAGCTCGAGGATTACGGAGTCAAAACAGAAACAATTGAAGTCAAATGTGACAACAAAAGCACTATTGACCTATCCAAAAATCCAATCCAACACAGCAGAATGAATCATGTCAGCATAAGACATCACTTCATTAGAGATCATGTACTCAAAGGTGAGATCAAGCTGACCTATGTACCAACAGATGAACAGCTTGCAGATATCTTCACTAAGCCTTTGGCTCGTGAGCAATTCAGCATATTAAGGGAAGCTATCGGTATGTATAATCCTCTTCAATAATACTATGTGCTTAAATGAATATTGAGTGATTACCATGCTGAGTAACTTGAGCTAAATTAGTAACTGCTACATGCGGAGCTTAAACTGTGTTTTAGAAAGTAACCCTATGCTGAGTAAGATATACATGCTAAAGTGATTATATTAGGCTGAGTTACTAAAATAGCATAAAAGCCCTCTACATAAAACTATGCACTCAGTACCACAAACGTTTAGTATTCTAACAAACTGAGTAAAGCCCACTTGCAACATTAAATGCTAGCACGCGAATTAAATAGCCACCTAGGATGACGTAAGAAATAATGAGAAAACACATGCACCGAATGTGTCATAAATGCCAGGATCTTTGTCGATTGATCATCTTGAGGTAAAACGGCTAGTTCAACGAATAGGATCAATTCGAACTTCTATAAATAGTGGAAGAATTCCCACTTATCTCTCTTTACGCTTGAAATTTCTGGAAATCAATCTCTTTCTCTCTCAAAATCCCAAACCTCTCAAAGATTTCTAAGAATCATGTCTAAGAACTCACAAAACCTCTCAGGTGCTGGTTCCGACAAAAACCACCCCGATGAAAATCCTAAATCTCAAGAACCTGGTCAGCATGACCAAACTCCGAACAAAAGCTCTCATGCTGACTTGGCTGCTTCATCGAAAAGGAAACAAAAGCAGGATACGGGAAAGAAACTAATGGAACGTACCTACTCCCTGGTTTACAACAGTGTAAGGGGATACAAAGTTGACCACTCCTGCTGGTTCTCGAAGGGATTTGTGGAAGCCGAGCAACCATTCTGTGAATGGATCTCAAAGAACGGCTGGACCGAGCTGTTCTCGACTCGAGAAGCCACCTACCCTGAGTTAGTAAAGGAGTTCTACACTAACCTAAGAGCCGCTGATGATAACCGGGACTACATGGTCACCAAGGTTCAAGGAAAAGATATCTTCATCAACCCTTCTTACCTTGCCTCACTGCTAAAACTAAAAAAACGAGGAGCTAAACTTAGAAAATCAGGTGATCAAGATAAAATTGATTATCCCGCTGGATTTTGCAAACCTGCCGGTCATGTCGGGGAAATCTCTAGCACGTCCATGGGTCAGAATCAGAAGATGGCCCACTATATACTGACCAACTTCCTCTTCCCAAAAATCAATGTTGCGTCCTCAGCATCCAACTTCGAGCAATGCTTTATATGGCACATGCTGACCTATCAGCCAATCAACATGCCGATCTTTCTCATCGGTGGTTTCCAGCGAAGTACAGGTACCCTTAGATTAGGCTCTCTAATCACCAGGATCCTCAAAGACCACCAAGTAAGCTTAGTGGAGGAAATTAACGTCTGGGGCATAGAGATCACAGTTGTTGTATTGTTTGGTCTTGCCTTCGACCAACCAATAGGGCCTAAGAAAGGAAAAGGATCCGCAATTGAAGGTCAAGATCCGCAAAAAGAAAAGAAACCTGCTAATCGCACTCGGCAGGATAAAAAGAGGAAAGCTGACCAGGCAGCTAAAGACATTAACACAGTTCTAAAGAAGCTGAAAATTGTGTCAAGGGGAAAGAAGGCTGAAGCTGAGCGAAGTCAGGAAGAACCTAAGTCAGCTGAGAAAAGAAAAAGGCAAGATGAGCCTGAAGAAGAAAGTGAAGAGACTCCAGATCAACCTCTGCTGAAGAAGAAGAAGAATTCTGGTTTGCAACCTATTGAAGCTGCTCCTCTTAACCTGATAGTAACTCCTGACTCCCATTTTGTGAAAAGTCAAGGCATTGATCTCGAAAAACCACCCACTGACCAAGAGGAAGAAGAATCTGAAAATCTCGGAGGACTAGGTGATGTTGAGCAAACTGAGACAGCAAATGTTGAGCAACATGAGGAAGTGGATGATGAGCCAACAATAGGTGCTGAGCATGAACAAATAATCAATACTGAGCTGGTTGAAGAGCAAGCTGAGCCCACAGCACATGAACATGTTGACCTAGGGGTACATTCACTTTCTGACTCTCTTGATTCTATTCAAGCTGACCCCTCTCCTCCTAAGGCTAAGAAGTTGAGAAGGCTTAAGAAAAAGGCTCAGAAGTCGCCAGTTATTGATTTTTTGGGCGATTCTCCTCTGCGGGATCCCATTACTGATTTATCGGATATGCAGTTCCAATTCTTCTCAAATCCCACTGAGCCTTCTCCAACGAAACTTCAGAAAAATCAAGCCTTTGTTACTCATCCTGAGGAACAAGCCAAGTCTCCGGAAAATCCAATCCCTGCCGAGCAAGAGCTCGAAGTCCAAGCTGCTCAACATGAAAAGCATGCTAAGGAAAATCCTGCTCAAACTGAGCTGCTTCCACCTGCACCAACTCAAACCATCATTGAGCAGGTCAATATCTCTGACGATCCACCTTCTTCCCATCCAATATCACAAAATATTGAGCAGTCAGTACCTGCTGCTAATCAAAGTCCAGTTGTTAACCAAGCTGGCCCCTCTGCTTCCACCAGAATTCCGGCAACTAAGTCAATTCCTGAAACAACCTATGCCTATCTTCATGCTACTGAGTCCGGACGTCGCATTATTGACTCCGCTCAAACTATTCTTCAAGATTTGAATACTTCTCATGCCGATGCTGCTGGGTCTGCTAATATTGAGTCACCCCAAATCTCATCTATCACTCAGCTCCTCAACAGGGTCGTTCCTGACCTTTTGTAGGCCCGGGGCGAGAAAATAAAATTGGGCCCTTTAATACCAAATTTCTAAAAATAAAATTTCTTTAAAAGTTGAAATAGAGGTTGTCGGATATCCCAACTAGGTTGGCACCCCCAAACAACCTGCAAACACTGTTGTAATTTTAACATGTGCTAAACAAAATCAATATTGTTAAGAATACAACTTGAAAATATACTAAACATAATCAAAATTATTCTAAACCACTAAAGAACGGTCTCTATGTTGATATTCTTCAATTTCTAACTCTTTTCCAACCTTGAATATCATCTTTAATTGCCTACAAAACAAAGTATGCAAATAATTAAAAAAGTTTACTTCTCCGAGCATTACGAGAGGCAAAATCATTAATGATAATATCAGCATCCATAGTTCCCAAAATTTCTTTCTCAATAGACAAAATTGCTAAACCACTCAACCTTTCTTGAGACATTGATGACCTCAAGTAAGTTTTTATTAACTTTAGTTTTGAAAAGCTTCTTTCAGCTGATGCTACAGTCATAGGCAAAGTTAATAATATCCTATAAGCAATAGAAACATTTGGATAACAATCTGCGGCTTTAACAAACTCAAGAATTTCAATAGTTGACATTAATTCATCAGATGGCAAAGTAATTTGCAATACTTTCAATTCAGAAAATAAATCATTTAAATCAAAATCGGATACAACGTCATGAGAAAAAGTAGAGTGAAGATTATCACAACAATTTTTTAAATCACCGTAATCTAATGATTTCAATTTTTTTGAATTAAATAAAAATCCGAAAATGCTTTCGAAATATTTTAATTGCTCAAATCTACTTTGTAAAGAAATTAAAGCCATGTCCACAACAATCAAAAAATACTCTTCTTTAAATAATTGTTGGGGAGTCTTAATTTCTTCTTCACAATCATTCTCATCAAATTGTTTTTTTCTAGTAATCCGACGTTTTGTTGGAAAAATAGGCTCCACATCCATATTAAAAGCAACATTTTTAGCAACATTCAAACAAGATTCATAACCTTCATCTCTAAACTTTTGTAAAAATAATATTACACCTTCCAACTGTTTCATGGTAGAGTCAATGCACATAGATTTAGATTGTAATTTCTTGCTTACCATGTTAATAGCAAACAAGATTTCATACCAAATAACCATACTAAGCAAAAACTCAAAACTCTCTATGGCATCTACTAAACTATCTGCATCGCTCTTTGATTTAGCATCATCACAATATTTTTTTAATTCCTCCAAAGCCAATTTAATTTGAGGAGTTTGAAACCTAATAGGTTTCACACTTTTAATCCGACTCTCCCAACGAGTATTGCACAAAGACTTTAAAGTTAAACCAGGAACATTATCAAGAAAAACTTGCCATCTTTTTGTAGAGCCCGCAAATAATGAATATATACGTTGAATAACCCCAAAAAAAGAAATAGCTTTAACACAAGAATGTGCCATATCACTAAGAGTAAGATTAAGACTATGGCAAGCACATGGCATATATAAAGCTCTAGGATTAATTTCAAGTACCCTAGTTTGGACTCCTTGGTGTTTTCCTTTCATATTTGAACCATTGTCATAACCTTGACCCCTCACATCATCAACACTAAGATCAAGACCTTTCAAAACTTCTAAAAGTTTATTAAAAAGCCCTAACCCAGTTGTATCATCCACTTTTAGGAACTCAAGAAAGTACTCCTCAATTTTTATTTTCTTACCGGACATATTAACACATCGTACTACTAAAGTCATTTGTTCTTGATGACTCACATCAGGAGTACAATCAAGAATAATGGAAAAGTATTTGCTTTCTTTGATTATCTTGATTATGGAATTTCTAACATTTTGTGCCAAAAGAGAGATTAACTCATTTTGCATTTTATGTCCAAGATAATGATAATGAATTTCACGATTTTCAATACGTCGTACATGATCTTGCATTACAATATCAAATTCCGCAATCATTTCAATCAATCCTAAAAAATTGCCATTGTTATCTTGATATAACTTTTCATTAGAACCTCTAAATGCCATATTATGTTTAGCAAGACATTTCACAATAGAAAGGATTCTAACTAAAACTTGTCTCCAACGTTCTTTCTCTTTCATAACCTCTTGTTGCAAGTTTTTATCAATTGTTACACTCTTATCCAATCGAACTCTTAATTCATTCCAAGTATTCATATTAGTCATATGTTCAATACTATTCTCATGTTGCCCAAGTCTCTCAACAAGATGCTTCCAATCATTATATCCATCATTTGCTAACAAAGATTTGTTCGTACTAGATTTGAACAATTTACAACAAAAACAATAAACTTTATCAACATGTTTAGAATAAACCAACCACTTTCTATCACGTATCTCACCATTGCTTAGTTTTCTAGAGTACAAGGCATATGAAAAATGTCTAGACAACTTGTCTAAAGGAAAACTCAAATTCTCTTCCCTTATAGGTCCCTTTTCAACTAAAATGTCTCTTTCCTTATTATCAAGACTTTCCCAATTTCTAGGATCATAAATATCATTAAAAGGATGAATTGTTTGTTCTTTACCAACATCGGGATTTTCAGACACCTCATTTACCTCACTCAAATCATTAGCATTATGGTCACTAATATCATTTTCAACCAAATTATCTATTGACTCATTCACATTAGTTGCACCTTCCCCATTATGATTCTCATTCGAATCTTTCTTCTTAACTATAAATTTATCAATAGCTCCTTGTTGTGATTTTACTAAAACATCTAATCGTTTTCTCTTTTTTCTTTTTTCACTTCCGGACAAATGCTTTTTAGAAAACATCTTATGATTTAAGAACAAGAACAATTCAAATATAATATAAAAAGAAAGATAACACCTTGATAATAAGACGTTCCCTCAAATTCTTCTAAACTTTAATAACTTGATAATCGGTATTCAGTGATGATGCTCCTGCCTGAACTCTTAAAAAAAATTAATAAATTCAATATCAGTAACATAAAAAATCAAACTTATCTAAAAATCAATAAGATCAAAATCAAACATAAATCAAAGCTTCAAAATGGTTCAACAGCAAACTCAAAGCTTCAAAATTATAGAACAGCAAAATATCAGTAAATTATACACACATTAAACTTATTTGAATAGAAAATCATATATGGTAAACAACAAAATCATCTAAAATTATAAATTAGACAGCAAATCATCTATAAATTAAATTATAGACACATTAAACTTAACTATAAATTATAAATTTATAATATAAACAAAACAGCAAAATAAATTATAAATAAATTAAAACTTGAATTAATAAATTATAAATAAATGATTTTCCTTACCAGGAAAGAAGCAAAGAAGACTCAGGAAGAAGAACAGCAGGAACAACGGATCGCAAGCAAAGAAATCGCAACACCAAACGGAAAGGAGACACAACAGTAAAAAGAAAGAAATCGCAAGGGAAAGGAAGCAGGGGTCGGCGAAAGGAAGGAAGAAATCGCAAGGGAATGGAGGGAAGCAGGGGGTCGGCGAAAGAAAGGAGCACAACGGTTAGATTAGGTTTTGTTTTAAATTAATTTTTTTTATATATATAGTAAACTGGAAAATTGATTTTGGGGCCCCTCTAATTCATGGGCCTTGGGCCTGCGCCCCAAAATTCAAGGCCCTGGGCCGGCCCTGCTCCTCAATGAGATCAAGGGTCTCAAAGATTTGGTAAGTGTAATGGCAACGGTCCAAACACAGCAACCCAAGCAAGAATCCATCGTCAAGCTGGCCGAACTACAGTTAATGATGGTGAATCACTTGAATTCCCTTCAAGGCCAAATTAATACTCTTTCTGCGGTCAACACGGGCTATGCTACCTCTGCTGAGTTGAATCAACATTTTACCAAGTTGAACTCTGAGCTGACCGGCACTCGCGAGCTAATCTCCTCAACTTCTCAATGTTCGGTCGACCAAATAAGCGAAGCTGTCCGTCTACTCAACTTGAGTAAAGAGGAAATGGAAACTGATCAACTCAAGGCCAATGAACTGTTGCAATACTCTCGGGCAACTTACAAACATGTGCGTCACACAAACGCTCAACGTCAGTTTTATGATTCGGGTCTGCTTAAAATGTAGGCTTAAACCATTATCTGGCCCTTGACCTATCTAAAATTTTGTTATTTGGCCCCTAACCTATTATTTGGTCATATTTGGCCCCTGACCTATCTCAATCGGTGCAATTTCACCCAATTTAAATGGAGACTTGACATAATTGTTATTCTATTAGCACGTAAGAATATTTTGACACTTAAATTTGATAAATTTTAGTTTACATATTTGTTTTTATTTGTTTTTCTTTTTTAATCTAATTAATTATTTTAACATAAGAGAGTTTATGTGACAAATAAACTTAAAAAAGAGGTGATGTGTCAAGCTCATATATCAAAATATCATTATATACGAGAGGGGATAATGGTTTTGTTAAGTCTCCATCTAAATTGGGTGAAATTTCACCAATTTGGATAGTTTAGGGGCCAAAAGTAACCGAATAATAGATCAGGGGTCAAATAAAAAAACTTTGAATAGGCCAGGGGCTCAATAACACCTTAAGCCTAAAATGTACTATCAAGCTTATGCCCAGCTGACTGACACAATCACATGGCTTGGAAAATCCCAGGAGTACATACTCAGTATGTTCAGTGCCTCCATCCGCATTCCTCGCGATACCTTAGACGATGGTATACCTGTTTTTGATGGGTTAAGGGAAAACACGAAAAGGCTTAAGGCTTATTCAGTCAGATTAACTTGTGCTGCTCTCAATGACACTTTTGTTCCTCCTCCGCCAGATGGTGGCAAAACGGGGGAGAAAGAACAAGCTGATAGAACTCAGCATGCAGGGGAAGCGTCCGGTAGTCAGCAGGAAAAGGGAAAGGGCAAAATCAATACTGCCCATGTCCAAGTCAATAGGAAGAAGTAGTTTAGCTAGGTTGCTAACTTTTATTCTTGACTTGTATTGTGAATTTTGTCTTGTTGACTATCTATATATTATGCATCTTTTTATTCCAAACTGATTAATTGTATGCGATGCTCACTTACGTTTTGTGCTTTATGCTGATCTGTCTTAATTAATCTTAATTGAACAAACAAACAAAAGAAAAAGAAATAAACTCAATCCACATTAGACTTGATACATTTACTCTCAAAAAGGTTTTCCTATAAAACTAACCATGTATCAAAACTAAGTTAGAACACATTGATCTCTTCTGAAAAGCTGACCTAGGCTCATCTGAATTAGATCTTGGAAGGTCTAGAATTGAACTAAGTCAGTATAAGCATGCCTTAATTTTACTCAATTAAATCTTAGAAGGTTTAGAGTTAAGTTAAGTCAATAGATGCAACCCTTACGGGGGAGTAATTTCAGAAGTAATAAAAAGAATTTCAATCATGGGGAATCTCAATGCTGAGTTCCATCAATTAAATATTTTGCCAACATCAAAATGGGGGAGTTTGTTGAAACACCTTTCCACACGATTTTGATTTGACAAAATCATTTAAGTTAATCCATGATTAAAGGATAATTAAATTTAAGTGATTTGATTTAATTGTACTAATATGTTTGTTCAATGTTGAGTATAAATATAAATATAAATAGAAATAAAAAAGTAAGACAGGACAAAGCCAGCATAAGATCACAGCACAAGCTGAGTAGAGTGGAACTCGGTATAACCGAAGATAAGTCATCTTCGGAACAGAAGCTTGGAGATCAAGAAGCTGAGTGGAGCGAAACTCAGTATCAAGAATAGAAGAGTCTTCAAACTAAGTCTTGCAGAACGAAGCTGACCATGGAAGCTGAGTAAAAGAGAACTCAGTATCTGGATTAACAACAATCAGAAGACAACGAATAACAAAGTCATACCGAGTGATCTTCAGGCCAGCACCAAACATCCGTTAGCTAAAAGACAAGTCCGACAACTGTCTGAACCAATAATAGGAACCTCAGAATTACGCACAAAAATGATTTCGAGATGCATGGTTCAAACGTCCGTTAGCTAAAAGACGAAACCTGTACAAAAAGACAAAACTGCAAGAAAAGGACAAGCCTGGCACCTGAGGAAATCAAACGACAGGATTGGCCTGCAAACCTGAAGCTGACCAGAGCCTTGTCTCCCAAAAGAGCCGTTTTGGATTCAACGGGCAAATCAAATTCAAATGATTTGATCTTCAGATTGCAACTATAAAGAGACAAGTAAACCTCTTGGATCATTGCCGATTTACAGAAAATACAATTGAGAAAAATACAAGCAAAAAGCACATCAAAACAAAAAGAGATCTTACACCAACTTTCTATTCGTGTGTAAAAGCTAGAGTGATCTTTGTAATCATCTAAAGTGTTCTTTGTCTGAAAAAGAACAAGTCTGTATCAATTGTATTATTGAGAGAACTGTGCTGAGTACTCGGTGTTGAGTGCTTAGTGGTAGAGAAACCTAAGTGTTCGGTTATAGCACTTAGTAGGAGTTGAGTAGACGAATAGAGGAAGGTACTCTTGCATATTCAACTGCCTTGTAAACGGTTTGTGCTCTACCTTTAAAGAGCTCAGTATTGGATTTCAAAAGCCCGGAGGGACTTTAGGGACTGGACGTAGGCGGAGAGGCCGAACCAGGATAAGTCGTGCTGAGTATTCTCTAACTCTCTCAATATATATATATATATATATATATGTATATGTATGTGTTGCTTGTTATATTTACTCAGCATATAAATTGTCTAAATTGATATTGAGTAAATAGGAGTACTGAGTTGGAAGCTGACCACAAAAGTGTCAATTTCCAACTCATATGTAAAATAGCTCTAGTCAATATCTGACTAAAGCTATCTTACGCTACAATCGGCCGTACTGACCAAAGCTGAGTTGACAAACTTAAGAAAATATATTAAGTCAGCTTAATTAAAATCGAAAAAGTTACATTAGTTCCTAACCCCCCCTTGGAACTAATCACACGGGACCAACAAATCTTGCATGCTCAATATGCCTTATATTTTTTTTATGCATGACGAGTATAATATGTCATTATCGTTGAAATAGAACAAAATGCATATATAAGACATGTAATATTGGAATTTTATAAAAAAAATTCATCCATTCAAGGTGATTGTATCACTTAATATTAAGATATCATAAAAGGCTCGTGTAATTACAGATGATTTAGGTCTGATTAGTCTTTTGGATGAACATGCATATAACTATTAGAAGAAATTACAAAAAAAATCATATTTGGTTTTTCTTGTACAATTGTATGACTTTTCTCATATATAGTACTTTTAATATCAGAAATTCATATTTTTGAATATTGTTTTGTCAAATAGTTATTTCATCCCCTTTTTTACAAGGATGTGTTTATTCATATAAAAACTGTTTATCTAACATTGTTAGAATTTCTTTTACCAACGTAAGAGACTTGAACATATTGAATCTATTTGTGATTATTATGTAATTGTCCGTAACTATTAAAGCCATTATGGGCTGATGAATTACCAAATTGGATAAACAAAACTTTCGTGTCCTTAACTAACTACAAAAGAGTGCAAGTGTTAGTTTCGAATAAGAACATTAATTTATGCAAAGTTCTTAGGATATACATATAAGAGTTCTTTAGAGATTGTTTGGATGATGACATTTGAAGATAGGTAGTTGGAAAAAATTTCCTTACACCCCGAATTGAATGAGAATCATGATACATGTCCTTTTCTTCCAAAATTACCCTTTGTCCTTTATTTTATTTATACAAATAAAATGATATAAGAGTAATTCTATATATAACTACATTATTAAACCATCACTGTCTTACTTTAATTGCACTTCCTCCAAACAAGGCATTAATAATCTCTGAATGTCATTAAGGCATGAAAGCATAATATTAGTTACAAGTGAATAGTAACTATATCTTACCAATATTGAAGGTTATAATGTTTATGATATTTAAAATAAATTTATTATCTTGGATGATAATGTGCATTATAATGCAAAAGACATTGTTTTTAACCTTTGTCATTATGGTTATTCATTATTAGAAATTCATTATGATATTTATGTGCAATAGTAACCTTTATGGTTATGACCGTTATACATGGTATTATTAAAGCAAGCACGATTAAAAATTCTATTATGAATTTGTTTGGCATATAATATTTACTTGCTTTTATACTTTGACTAAGTTCATTCAAGAGTCAGGGACTAACGTGAAGGAATTACTGAGTTGATTCCAAGATGAACTAAAAATTCCATAAGGAGACATGGCATAATACATGATATTTGCCAACGAGGCCAATGCAAACAGTCTTTCGCTATGAATTCTGTTCATAGATCAAGCAATTGATCCCTAAAATGCCAAACACTGGCATGAAAAATAAAGCTCAAACAGAGAAGTGTACATTCGGAGCCACTTTAAAAAAAATTCCTTGATTATGTCATTAGCCAAAAAGGAAAGATCCAAAGGTTGAATAGGTGGATCATCATATTAGGAAGGTTCATACCTTGTTAACAGGAATTCGCCATCCGCAGCACGAATCCTGGGGTATGAGGCGGACAAAAGGCTTAAAGCTCCCAACTTGCCACAATATAAAGAAGAAGAGTCAGTATAAATGGGACATTACATATCCTAACCCCAAAAGAGGGGAACATGTACGCCAAGGTGAATTGCAGGTTCCGTAGAAGAAATGGCCATGACACAGAAGCTTGTTGGGAGCTGGAAAAGTAGAAGATACATTTGTCTAGAATAACAAATAACAAGACAACGACAAGCAAAAGATAAAGCCTAGAAAGAAATCCAAAAGTGTCATTAATGTCATAGCAGATAGACCAGGGTATCAGCCACCCGTGAAAAAAGAAGTCAAAATATCCGCCCTGAATAAAACATCCCTCAACCACTCTTTTTGCAGAAACAGGTCCAGTAATCTTTCCACATATAGATGCATTGGTAGTAACAATGGAGATTGAAGGATGGGAGATGAAGCAAGTCATTATTGACACGTAGGCTAAACATGGTGGAAGATGCAACTGCAGTTGCTCATAAAAGATGAAACCATGGGCCTAAAAATCTGTATTTTTACGTATTCTTATATGTGCATTAAACTGTTATAGTACTCTATATTTTATAATTTATTATTTCTCGCCATATTTCTTATATTCATTTGCCTAGTTTTGTTCTATTTCTTTCCAAATTCTATAGAGGAAGAAATAGCAAAGCTAAAGAAGGCGGATGTAATCAAAGAGGTAATATACGCCTAATGGCTAGCGAATGAAAAATCCCACAGGCGGATCAGCTACCTCAAAAATAGGACAAAGTGATCCCCCATCAAGGGCGGGTTTTAACAAGCCTCTTAGAAAGACCGGTATCCATTGTAATAAAGGCAATGACATTGCCCCATTAAATAAACTAACCTTTGTTATCAAACGTGTTTATCGTTTTGTTTGCAGAGTTCACAGACAACATAAATGTCTCCATACATTGAGATCCCAGTGAAAGAAATCCATAAAGCTTATCATAAGCTTCTAGGGGATGACTGGCCACCTACCCTAGTAATTCAGAGGAAATCTAAGGCGAATTGAAATTCTTTCTGAATTTTCGACAAAGGCAAAATTGTGATCAAGATGCTAAGTAAAAGCACAAACAATCACAAACAAGAGGTAAAAGCATCAAAAAAGTATGTAAAAATACTATAAATTGTTAAAATTTTACACAAGCGTTGAAAGCCTTGGAAAAACGAAAAGCAAAAAATAAACTGAAGCGTCGGAGGAGAAACATTCACCTCGCCCTAAAAGCGTATCATATCCATATATGATCCTATATAGGGCCGATCTTACCATAAGATCCTACATAAAAGTCTCACCATGGGCAAAGCTCAAAACTCTTATCATAAGAGAACACAAAGTCCCGTCAAGGGCAAACAAAGTCCTCATCAAGAGGCATCATATTTTTTACTAAGGCGTCAAAGTCCCGCCAAAGGGGCAGACAAAGTCCCATCAAGGGCAGACAAAGTCCTCATCAAGAGGCGTCACATTTTTTTATCAAGGTGTCAAAGTCCCTCCAAAGGGCAGACAAAGTCCCGTTAAGGGCAAACAAAGTCCTCATCAAGAGGCGTCACATTTTTACCAAGGCGTCACATTTTTTACTCTATCGATTGTAATAAAGGCAAGTCATTCTTTGCTCATTAATAAATTACTCTTATTATTAAGTTTTATGTAGCGTTTCTATACTAGAATACATAAATGTCTTCTTACAAAGAAAGGGGGAATCCTCATCAAGAGGCATTACATTCTCCTTCGTTGATCAAATACAAAATCTCTCCAAACGGCGAAATTCCTTTCCCCGTGAAGGAATCTTACACAAAAGTCCCTTCAAATGGTAGATTCTCTTCCTCGTGAAGAAATCTTACACAAAGTCCCTTCAAAGGGCGGATCCAAAAATAAATGTACCGCAACGGATAGACTCACTTCCCCGTAAAGTGGTCATTAAAAATCCTACTAAAGGGCGAATACATCCTACTCAAAGAAAATCCTTACAAGCTTATCGCAAACTTACTGGGCGACGACTGGCCACCTACCCCGGGATTCGGTGGAATAAGTTTAAACACTTAAAAATATCTCTCCAGAAAAGATAAGTTTAAACACTTAAGCAAAATCTCCTCAAAGGTGGAATAAGTTTAAGCACTTAAGCAAAATCTCCTCAAAGGTGGAATAAGTTTAAACACTTAAGCAAAATCTCCTCAAAGGTGGAATAAGTTTAAACACCTAAACAAAAATCTCCTCAAAAGCAAAATAAGTTTAGATACTTAAAAAGATGTTCTCAAAAGTTCAAACATAGAAGAAGCAACGAAATTCTTCACAAAAGCAGAATAAAAGGAAAATTTATAAATATGGCGAACGAAGGAAAAAGCCCACGAGGCGAATACCTAAATGGAAAAAGTAAAGCCTATCAAATGGCGAATGGCACAAAGAACGCCTAAGAAAAAGCCCGATATGGTGAATGAAAAATATGGCGAACGAAGGAAAAAGTCCCATGAGGAAAATGCATAAATGGAAAAAGTAAGGCCTATCAAATGGAGAAAGGCACGAAGAACACCTAAGAAAAAGCCTGATGTGGCGAATGCAAAATATGGCGAACGAAGGAAAAAGCCCCACGAGGCAAATACCCAGATGGCAAAAGTAAAACTATCGAATGGCGAATGACTCAAAGAACGCCCAAATAAAGCTACAATTGGCGAATCTCCTTCATCAAAAGTAATGAAACCTCATCTTCACCCAAGATAATAAAGTCTCGCCTTCACCAAAACTAAGTAAAAACATGATAACATCGAGATATTATCCCAAGGACCAAAAGGGATATTCACCTCAAAGTACGCCACGTAGTGATCCCCAAAGGGAAGCCCGGCAGGCAGATCTCCACGGATCAGCTCTGAGAGATCCGCTGGCGGACCTACAGGGCGAATCTCTCCATTCGCCGCTATAACGGCTGGCCGCCAATTTGGCCATAAAAGATTATTAATGAGTTATTAATTAGCTAAACCGCCAGGTTAAGGATAACTCGTAACCGCCATTAATGAAGCATTAATGGAGACTTTCTAGTTACCTGAAGGTTACAACTTCCCAGCTATATATAGCCCAATCCCCTAGGCTATCAAGGTACACACACACATTCTCATAGCCTCTGTCAATTCAGTTTGTTTTCCTTGAATCATCTTACTGACTTTGGCATCGGAGCTTCCCCCCGTCGAACCCAACGACGCCCCCCACAGGGACGGACGTTGATCGGAATTTCTCCACTTGTTATCAATTGGTGCGGTGAGCGTGGAATCCTTAATCAAATAAAGGGTTTTTTGTTCACACTGAAAACGCAATGACCAACGGAGGTCAAAATCCCTCCTCAGGGATTGAAACGCCGTTAGTTACACCATCTAGTGCTGGTCGCACCGATACAACTGCTCCTATAACGCACGTCGACAGTAACATGCCTGCAGCTGCTTTTATCAATATGTGTGCTCAAGATATTGAGGCGCGATATGGACTTGAGATAGGGAATCGCCTTCGAACATTCATGACTCTTCCTCCGCGTTGGAGCACGACGTCTACATCGACTGTTTCATCTTGGCCTTTAAACTTTGGCCTTGGACCAGGTGCCCATAGCTCTTCGTTCCTTCAAGCTCACAACACGGACTCCATGATAACTGCCACGACATCAGGTGGCGAGCGACCAATTAATCGGGAATTATTCTCTGGCGAAGGAAGTCAAAGAAATGATACGACCCTTCCTGGTGGATCTGGGGGTCCGGGATTGAATCTTGGTGGGTCCAATGTACCCAGGCGTCCACGGATGAATTTATCCCTTGGAGGATCTAAAGGGCCAACTCACAAGAAGCGTAGAAAAGAGAAAGGTAGGCGGACCAGGTCACCTTCGCCTCGGCGAGCGAGATCCTCCCGTCGTGGCAGATCGCCCCCATTTACCGGCCATAGACGAAGTAAAAGGCCAGAAAAGACATCCCATGCAAGTGGACCACCACCGCCGCCGCCTTCAGGAACGGTTGGGCATATCACGTCAGGAGGCCAGGGGGGAGGAAGCGGTTCGACTCCCCCAGGTGGAGGAAACGGAGGAGGAGGTGGTGGTGGAGGAGGAGGCGGAGGAGAAAGTGGACGCGGTAATGGAGGAAGGCATTCGCCATCAGATCCATCGTCTGATTCAAGTTCTTCTTCTTCTTCTTCTTCTTCTTCTTCTTCTCCTAGCAGATCGCCACGAAGAGGTCGTCCAAGGGCGAATCCAGAAAATTTTGATGATAGAGTTAGAGCCCTGATGCTCCGTATGAATGAAGAAAATGCTAGGCATAATCCATTCGCCAATAGGGATTCGCCTTTCGCAGCTTGGATTGAGGCGGAGGAAACAGACAGAGCTTTTAAAATTCCCAATCTTGCAATATATATAGGAAATGATAATCCAGAAGCTCACGTTAGAAAGTATCGAATACTGCTTAGACTCAACCGTGCCACTGAGCCCGTGCTCTGCAAAATGTTTGTTACCACGCTGGGGGGCCCAGCTTATTTGTGGTTTCAATCTTTACCTCCAGGTTCGATAAACAGCTTTGATCAATTAAGCAGGGAATTTTGTGCTAAATTCGCCGGCTGTATTCCTCTAGTGGTGAAATCTGGAAAGCTTTTTGAGTTAAAGCAAAAGGCGAATGAGTCCCTTCGGGAGTATGTGGACACTTTCAACCAGTTGTGCATACAAATTGTCGATGTAGATATCTCCGTAGCTGTGGAATGTTTCGTAAGAAACACCACCTGTAAGAGTTTGCAGGAAGATCTCATTCGAAAGAAACCCACCAGCATGGCAGAGTTAATGGAGCGTTGTAAGGATTTCATAGAGGTGGATGATATTCGCCGAGGTTCGCCATCATCGCCGAAAAGGGACAAGGGCGAATCTCGTCCTCGAGATAGAGACAGGGACAAACGTCAGGACTCTTCCTCTAGAAACAGGCGAAGAGATTCTAAGGGCAAATCAACGTTTGTCACCTCTTTCACACCTCTCAATGCTTCTAAAAGTGAAGTTCTTATGTGGATCGAGAACAGTCAACACAAACGGAGCATTTCATACCCCGAACCAAAGGGAGGGGAGTACACCAATAATGGTAAAAATCCTAAAAACTATTGTAAATATCACAGGAAAAATGGCCATGACACTGACGCATGCTGGGAGTTGGCTCGAGAAATTGAGCGTCTCATAGAGAGGGGCAAATTGGATCGGTTCATCCAAACTGAGGGCAAGAAAGGAGATGGTGATAGATCCAAGGAGGACCCAAAGAAGAAGGGAAAGGGTACCATCAATGTCATAGCAGGCGGACCTGGATACCAGCCAATGCTAAAAAAGGCAAGGACTGCGGCCTTTTACAAGACGTCGTTAAATCGCCCCTTTTCCGATATAGGTCCTGAAATACCTCCCCATGCGGATGCACTGGTCGTCACTATGATGGTAGAAGGCTGGGAGATGAAAAGAGTAATGATTGATACGGGAAGTTCGTGCAATGTCATCACTAGAGGTGCTTTCGCCAAACTCATGATTGATCCTGTTTAGGTAGAGCCAACTGTGGTCGATACCTTGGGAGTGACGGGACATACTATTCAAACAAAAGGCCAAGTCACTCTGGATTGTGAGCTTACAGATGATGATCAAATCTGGAGGGGAGATCTAGAATTTTCTGTCTTGGATGGTCAGTTAGCTTACAATATCATCCTTGGACGGCCCTTTATCTCCGAAGTTGCAGCTCTTATCTCCATTCGCCACTTAACACTTTACATTCCCACGGCTAAGGAAGGTGTAATGATCAAAGGTAGCCAAAAGGTGGCCCAGGAGACATATTCGGCATCACTAATGATTCGCCCACAATCTAAGGAGGAAGATAAAGAGGAGCACGTCACAATGGCCCTGGGCGAGACCGAAATGTACCTTATGGCGGATGAAAAGCAGGTGCGAATGGCTAAAGGGCTCAAAGGCGAAATTAAAAATGCAATCACCAAAGTGCTTTGTGAGGCGGAAGATGTCTTCGTATGGAAGGATGAAATTCTCCCTAGAATCAGTCCAGACGTGATCACTCACAAGCTCAACATTGATAAAGATGAAGTTCCCGTGGCTCAGAAGCGGAGAAATCATGGCCCGGAAAGGCAGAAGGTGATAGAGGAAGAGATCGCCAAGCTCCAGAAGGCGGATGCCATTGAGGAGGTGCTTTACACTCAGTGGTTGGCGAACGTCGTTTTGGTGATAAAAGCTGGCGGATCTTACCGCATGTGCATTGACTTTACAGATCTTAATAAAGCTTGTCCCAAGGACAACTATCCTTTGCCATGTATTGGCATGCTTGTAGATGGAACCGCCGGTCACGCAATGTACTCCTTTACTGATGTGAAGTCAAGTTATCATCAAATTCCCATGGAACCCTCAGATAGAATCAAGACCTCGTTCGTAACACACCAGGCCACCTATTGTTTCAAAGTTATGCCCTTTGGGCTTAAGAACGCAGGTGCAACTTATCAGAGGATGATGAACAAGATATTCGCAGATAGTAAAGGGGATAACTATTCCGTCTATGTAGATGACATGATCATCAAAAGTACGACCATAGAAAAGCATGCGGATGATATAAAGGAGGTACTGGACGTACTCCGACGCCACAACATTAAGCTGAACCCATAAAAATGCACTTTTGGTGCAACGTATGGAAAATTCTTAGGGTTCATGATCAGCGAAAAAGGAGTTAGCCCAAATCCTGACAAGGTTAAGGCTGTCCTAGAAATGCAGGCACCGCGGAATATCAGAGAAGTACAACGCCTTAATGGGCGTATCATAGCCTTGGGCAGGTTTATCTCTTGTTTAGCCCGCAGATGTCAGCCCTTTTACGAGGTCATTAAGAAGCAGAAGGCATTCGAGTGGAATGAAGATTATGAAAGGGCCTTCGAAGGAATCAAGCGGTTCCTCACAGAGCCACCCATGATGAGTCGACCTTTGAAAGGAGAAGACCTCTACATGTATGTATCGGTTATGAATAAAGCCGTATGCACGGTCATGATACGAGAGGAAGATGGCCAGCAGTTTCCAATTTATTATGTGAGCAAGATTCTGAAAGACGCCGAAACCAGATATTCAACGCTTGATAAAATGGCACTGGCTATTGTAACCACGGCAATCCGCCTTAGGCCATATTTTCAGGCGCATACTGTAGTGGTTCGAACAAATATACCAATGAGAAAGGTGTTGCAGAAACGAGACACTTCGGGAAGGCTGATGGAATGGGCAATCCGCCTGGGCGAATTCGATGTGAGGTATGAAAGCAGGTCAGCATTAAAAAGTCAGGTCCTGGCGGACTTCATGAATGAATTCACTGACGAAGGGATAGATCATCCCAAGCCTCCGATAGAGGAATGGTCGATGTACACCGATGGCGCCTCCTCGGCGGATGGAGCTGGTGTAGGCGTTGTGATCAAGGGTCCCCAATACATAAAATTACGATACGCTGCAAAATTAAATTTCCATGCCACTAATAATGCTGCTGAATATGAAGCTCTGATATTGGGATTACGCCTACTCAAAGAAATCACTCCGGAGCGGATCGTGATCTATAGCGACTCTAAACTAATGGTCAACCAAGTAATCAAGAATTACGAGGTGAAAGACGAGGTTCTGGCCAAATATGTAGCGGAAGTCAAAAAGTTGTTGGATCACCTTGAAGCTAAGGAAACTAAATGGGAACTGATTCACGTACCGAGGGAGTCCAACACAGAGGCAGATCATTTGGCCAAAATGGCCTCTTGTGAGGAGAACTGGACGGATCCGGATTGTCCCTTCGAAGTTAAAATAGCTCCAGCATTCGCCTCAGAGGAAGTTTCTCTACTCACAATAGTGGAAGATGATTGGAGATCAGTCATCCGCCAATATCTGCTGAATGGAACCTTACCTGAGGACAAAGAAGAAGCACGACGGATAGTTAGGAGAGCGGCTTATTTCTCCGTGATCAACGACTGCCTTTACAGAAAGTCCTTTAGTCATCCTTGGTTGAAGTGCATTCTACCGGAAGAAGGACAACAAATCCTCAAGGAGCTACATGACGGATCATGTGGGGCACATGAGGCATCCGCCGCCATCTTGAAAAAGTCCAGGTTAGCAGGTTTCTACTGGCCCACAGCTGAATTGGATGCCCAAAAATTAGTAGAATCTTATCACAATTGTCAGATTCATGCGAATGAATCACATACTACCAAACACATTCAGAGGCCAATCATAGAAGGACGTCCATTCGCCCTCTGGGGAATAGACATTGTCGGCCCATTTCCTCCGACTCGCCGGCAGAGAAGGTACGTGGTAGTGGCAGTGGACCATTTCACCAAATGGGTAGAAGCCGAAGCTGTTTCCTCCATTACTGCAGAACGAATGGTGGAATTCATCAAAGACAACATCGTGGGAAGATACGGTGTTCCACATACCATCATCACTGATAATGGAACACAGTTCAAATGTGACGAATTCAAGGCTTTCTGTGAAGGGTTGGGCATCCAGAACAGATTCGCCTCCGTTTATTATCCCCAATCCAATGGAATGACTGAAGTTACGAATCGGACGATCGTAAAGGGGATAAAGAAGAGATTGGGAGAGCATGATAAGAAATGGGCGGACCATCTGACAAGTGTTCTATGGGCTTATCGCACCACCCCAAGGACGGCCACAGGGGAAACACCATTCGCCCTTTCTCATGGTGTTGAAGCCATGATCCCAGTTGAAATACAAGTCCCCAGTGATCGAGTGGCCTTTTATTGTGAAGAGGACAACGGCAAACGGCTAAGGGAGCATCTTGATCGGATAGAGGATCGCAGGGATCAATCCTATGTGCGCATGGCGGCGTATAAACAGCGGATTGCAGCTTACCATGATAAAAATGCCAAGCTTGTGGATCTAAATGTGGGTGATCTTGTGCTCCGAAAGGCGGACAAAGTCCAGTCTCGAGAAGGCAAAGGCAAGTTAGGGCTCAACTGGACGGGTCCATATCAGATAGTGGACAAGATTGGATTCGCCACATTTAAAATCCAAGACATGGAGGGCAATACATTGCCACGCACATGGAACCTCCAAAATCTCCGCAAATATTTTGTCAGAAAATAAAGTGTACATACGGTCTTGAGTACTCTTTTTCCTTTAATAAGCTTTTTCCCATGTGGTTTTTCTTATTAAAGGTTTTAACGAGGCTCACCTATAAGACCTACTTGCTGTAATAAAGCATTTCTCCCATTAATAAACATCATTTGTTCTATTATCTATGTTCTTTTTATCGTTTATTGCAGCAATATCAATATTCCAGTCTTAAAAGGGGGGCACCCAACGCTCTCCATATTTACAATGTATCGCTATCTTATAGCTACGTTCTTTTCGGGATAAAGGCATAAGAGAATCAATCTTATGGGCGGGTCCATCTCTGAGCGGACCCCAATCTCCAATAGAGTTAAAACGATCCTTGGACGCAAGGTCTTTACACTCTCTTATCCTTCCCAGAGAAGGATTCACAAGTCCTACGGGTGGATCACTTCACCTCAAAGATAGGTAGCAAATTGATCCCCTGGGCAGCTTTACTTCCTCTAGAAGGAATAGAACAGCTTCTAACCTTCACAAAGGTTCATATAATGGAGTATGGCTGGCCACCTACTCCAACACAAATCCTAGACGCCTATATATTTCCTTACGCAAACGTAAAGGTAAAATAACATAGCTTCCATAAAGGATTAAAACAAATTGTACTTAAAAGCGTTTTTACAATGTCACAAATAAAAACAAACTAAGTAACAATGGGAGCATCCTCCTTCGCGTCTTCCTTGCTCATGGCGCTTGCTTGGTGATCTTCTTTTTCCACATCCACAAATACGCCAGCTGGAGATACCTCCTTATCCGCAGAGGATGGGGGATCAAGGGGAAGAGTCTGATCAGGCCCCTCCTCAACCTCATCCAACGTGACAGTAGTGGATGGCTTGGTTTCCTCCACAGGCCCCTTTATCCATCTCCGAACGTAATCACGGAGGTACTCCTTAGCGTCTGGCATTTTATTAAACTTCGCCACATCTTCTGGTTCGGGGACGGCGAATTGCGGATCCGTGAAGTTAGTCTCAGGATGCGCCAAGGAGAAGTATGCCATAAGCATCTCGCCATAATAAAAAGCTTGCACACCCGCCGTGTATTCAGCTTCTCCAAGGACGTCTTCATGGCTTTTGGCATCAGATGCAATCTTTGCCTTTAAACTCCTAATTTCCTCATCCCTGAGAACTAAGGCGGCTGTGGCAGAAGCAAGGTTTGCATTCGCAGAAGCAAGACCTGCATTGACAGAAGCGATAGTGGAATTGGCTTCCACTATCTCTTTCTCCAATCTCTCGATAGTTGCCTTATCCGCCACATTCTGAAGGAGCTCAGTTTCCATAGTACGTAGGCGAGCATACAACTGTCCAAAAACGAACGATTCAATCAAAAGGCAAAAAGGATTAAGGAACTAGTATTTTCTGCATCCTTTCGAAAGAAACTCACCGAAAGGAGCTCCGTCTTCCCCTTTTGAATGTGAATTGAACCAGGAATCTGGTTATAGTTCCTCTGCACTTCGCCCACCTGACCCAAGGCCTCATCCAAATCATTTAGGATGGATTCGTTCTCGAAAGAACCTTGGGCTCCCAATTTGGCGGACCAGTACCCACCAATATCGGGCTTCGCCGTCTACACAAACATGAAAGAGTCAGAACTCCGGTCCAGAGCTTGATGAACAAAATCAAAGGTAACCTACCTGAGCAATTTCCCCAGCAGGCCTGGCGGACCTCATGGCATCCGCCATAAGCTTAGGAACTCCAGTGGTGTTAGGTTTCCTCTTTCTTGCGTGCTTCAGCCTCCAAAAACTTCCTACGCATCTCTGCAAGAGCGTGATTGGCCTTAGATAAACCCCTGCTAAAGAAAACATTAAAATAATCAAGGTTCATGAAGAAATGAAAGGTACCTTGGTCAAATTGCGTAATCTTTGAGTAAATGAATTGATCCCCTTCCCGGTGAATCAATGGGATATCACTCATCATGAAGGCTAAGGCATCTGCATATGTCCATGCATCCACCTAGATTTTCTTCATGAGCTCCGCCACCTTCTCATCACTATCCGTTAGGATACGTGTAGACACCGAGTCGGAGGACCTGTGACGAAAACCTGAAAACAAGACGGTTGAAGCGATTGATTTCGGAAGTTTTGAAAAAATATATAAAGAATAATAAGCGAAGGAAAATCGGCGGCACGGGACGTGCGCTCGGCGTCCGTCAGACGCACCGCGAGTGGCACGCTCTCGACGTCCGAGCAATGCCCGGGTCCGGTGGCACGGTGCGCGCTCTCATGGGCCGCTGAGCGCACGCGCCCGGTAGCGCGAAGCGCGCGTTCGGCGGCCGCGACGTCTGAGCGTCCGGCGGCCGCGGGGTGCGCACGCCCGACGGCGCGAGGCACGCCCCGAGGGTCGTCAGGCGGGCGCCCAACCACGTCGGACGAATGCCCGACGACCGTTGGGCGAACGCCCGACGAAGGTCGGGCGCGGGCGCCCAACCTTGCGTTGGGCGCTCGCCCAACAAATGTTGGGCGGCCGCCCAACAAGGTTGGGCGGTAGCCCAACACAAGGTTGGGCGGCCGCCCAACCCCAATGGGCGACGCCCAATTTCCTTTGGGCGTCGCCCATTGGTCCGGGGACTCGTTTGCCTATAAAAGGCACGGATCCCCATGCAAAAAAAGGGGAGGGGGATTTTTGGAGAGAGCTTTCTCACTCTAAACATTTTTAGAGAGAGAGAGTGATTTTTTTGAGAAAAATATTTTTTTTTCTCAAAAATTCCAAATTTCCTAAAGTTCAATTTTTACTAAATTTTCATTAAAAACGGAAGATCGTGGTTCGTGGAATCAATCGGCTTCGACTGTCAGATACCGAATTTAAGGTATTATCCGAGGACTAGACTCTCTTTTATTTTATTTTATTTATCTTCTTCTCCTATTTATTTTTATGTTATAGTTTTTATTTATTTAGTTATTTATTTATGTTGTCATATTTTATTTAATTAGCCTATTTATTTAATTTTCATCTCGTGTTGAATAAAATTCGGTTTTGTTTTAAAATAAAAAACCTCGTTTTGATATCCCAATACGAACCGTGATCCGATAAAAAGGTAGTTCGGGTATCGAAAACGTTGTAATTATAAGTTTTTAATTTAAAAGAAATTTCTAAATAATGTTTTGAATGAAAAAACGTCGTTTAGGAACTTCCGTTTTCGACTATGATCCATCTTTGGTAGTTCGGAAATCCAAAACGATTGAATTAGATTTAATTTAAAGCTTTTGAATAAATCTGGAAACATTTAGGAGTGCTGCTGTAATTTACCTATTCTGCCACTAAATGCTGTTTACCGACGGATTTTCCGTCGGTAAATCTGCCAAAACGTAAAAAATGACATTTCAGTCCCTTTTTCCTAACTTTTAAGCTTTTAATCTTTAATATATATATGTATAATTATGTAATATATGTTTTTCAAATTATTTTGGACCTTTAGCATATATAATTATTTGATAATATTTGTATACCATTTTTTATACTATTTTCTAAATATAAGTATAATTATGTATATGTATTTCCTTTTTATTAATTTAGGCTATGTTTTAAATGATAGTTATTTGATATTTTGAGAAATAATTGATAGACATTAGTATATGTTATTTTTGGTATTTAAAACTATATTAGTTATGTATATATATATAGTGTTGGGATATTTGGGTTATTTTGTTGATTATTGAATGAAATTATTTTTGGGTAAATGTTATTTTCTTATTCATAAGATTTACTTATTATTTTCACATTTTTTTTTGTATAAATGTGTTGTACCTATTATTTTCATATACATATAGTTTCTTTTGTGTTAACTCTTACTTTCATATCTTCTTTTTTGATTTAAATGTATATATATATATGTCTAAATTATTTTCTTTATTCTTTTGGCCCATTCATGGGTCCATGTTCCAAATGAGTATTATTTGAGTGTGAATATTAGTTTAAATGAGTTTATTATTGTAATTATAATAAGTAGAGAATCCATTAAGGAAAAAGGGGGAAAATAAATCACAAAAAGAGTTTTCAATTTAATTATTTAAACTAAAGGTTTTTTTAGAGATTCTTAATGTAAATAAATAGTGTTTTCTTGACATTTCAAATCGTTTCTTAAAACATCACGCTTTAAAACCTTAGTCCGTTCCAAACGACGGATTAAGCGAGCCTTGTAATTAAAATCGTTTTCATTGTAAATAATAGAGTTTTGAATCGTTTTCTTAAATGATTTGTACAAAATAAAATTGACTTGTATGTTTAACCACGTTTTCTCATCAAAGGTTTTTTATCTCAATGTTTTCAAACACTCGAGTCGTTCCAACGGCGATTCGGGTAAACTTCATCAAACGGGGTTTTAAAACGCACCTAAATCGTTCCAACGGCGATTAAGGTGCGAACCATGTAAATAAACTCGTTTTGGGGGAACAAGTTAGTGTAGAATAAGCACACGACATGACTTTTAAATACGGTTGTAAATAAATCACTTCTTTCTCCCCCCCTCTCTGTGTATGTATAACATAAATGGGTGATTCTTTACTAATATGGCTTTTCAATAATATATGCTCAAAACGGTTTCAAAAAAAGAGAAATAAAAGGGTTTCAAACGAATTTTAAACTTAAAGAAGTATACGATTAGTCCGTTATCGCCTAACATGCTGAGTAGGAGGCCGGTGGTTCATAACCGGGCGATGTCGGGGTGCCTAGTAGCCTTTCTCCGGAAAGGAGCTAGCCTTCTCGGCTCGTACCTAAGTTTCCCGAACCCACACCGGTCTCCCGCAAGGGATCGGTGTTCATTTTTCCATTCGTGGGTGGCGACTCTTCCATATCTCCGAGCTCCGGTCCTGTCGAGCAGCTTGATTCCACGATTGGTTGCTTTCGGCGCCAATCACCGCTTACGTCGCCATGAGGTTGTCCACCCCCCGGTCCGCCCGGGAGATTAGGCCGCGACACCTCGTCTAACAAGTGGCGACTCTGCTGGGGAAGCGAGAAATTTGATTCCGGAAGGCGTGTATTAAGCCCTTAACAGGGACGGATCGTTTTACTTCTTTTCGTATGCATTCATGTGCATTATTGCAAACCCTTTGGGTAATTTCCGCGAAACCTCTAGCGAGAGTCCATTCGTCGCTCGAAAGAGGCTAGTGTAAGTTCCCCCTTACAGTAAGGCGCCAAAGGGTCCCCATCCATTCGTTAGGGGCGAATTTGTGCGGTCCTGTGAGGTCTCGCGGTCAGCCGTGTCAGCATATAGTAGCCTTAGAAGTTTCCATAGGATCACCCGTTACTATTTTTGATGTGATAAATGAATCAATTCGTGTTTTCAAACCGCCATGATACGTGTCTAATCCTAAAGTATGTAAAGAAAATGAGACGATGCGTTAATATATACTTATGAATCGACATACTAATTACCCTAAAACATCGAAACGATTTGAACTAAAGACGACTTAGTTATCTCGTATGAATGAACATGTGCGACCCGCCTTATCCCTTTCGGTGTCCCGATGAAGGTACATGTTCAGGAAATACGTTATGACATAAGCACGTATTAGTATGAATCGGTTCGGTGTTAAGGATAGTTACATTTCGATACAAAAGACTATATTAACAGTAGCCGTTATTCACATTCTTTAGATAAATTGGGATAAAACGAGATCACGACGAAATGAAAACGAAGAACATTTCTGTCTTGAACGACCCTGTCGTAACGTGAAAAGTTTCGCACAAGTAGCATGTCCCTTCCGAATAAAAGACGAGCTTTTACGTTATGCCTCGTGTCGTTCTTAAGAGAAATGGATGTGTCCGTACAGATGACTAAGAAAATAAAGAAAAGAAAAATGAACTAAATGACCAAAATCATTCCGAGTCTACGATATATGTCAATCTCAACAGTAGTTAAAGAAAATAAACCAATGCCGTTGAATACGTGCCTCAAACGAGTGTATACCCTGTTTAAAACTTTGAAGCTGAATTAAGCCAAACCATATAATTGCGCCATATGAACGAGACTGCAGGTTTTGACTAAACGAATCGATCATTTCGACCGTTACCAAAACTGCAAGAAATATGGCCCGATGTACGTGTTCGCTTAATTCGTGCCTAAAGGAAAGAAAACGGTGATGTCCTCGCTTTGAATAAGCATGCGATTCAATGAAACGTTGATTTTCTGTAACTACACTAAGATGATATATCCCGTGAATTAGGGAAGAACAACGAACTGTTGCTAGCCGAAAGGTTACCGTGCGCTCAAAATAAGACTCGCCGTCTTTTCACGTAGCTAAAATGAGCAAACGGATCCTCGACGCTAAGAACAAACGCGTTACACGATGAGTCTGTTCCCTAAAATAAAATCCAAAAGTGATTCCATCACTAAATAAACACGTGGTTACGTCTCTCGATAAATCCAAAAGATCCCGTTGTAATCCAAAAATCGAGACACGAACCCGCGCGAACAAAAGGGAACGAGTCATTGACAATAACGAACGATTGGACTAGAAGAATAACTCGTACCACGTCTAAAAACTGAGATGCGCTCAAAGGGAGTCAAAACCCGAACTAATGCGTCTCACGAAAGGACGAAAGATGAGTTATTCCGAAAGGACAATCCAACTTGGTCGATTTCTTAGTCACTGAACGTGGATACGTCAAAACGAACTGTATTGTCTGATGGATGATTTAATTTCCCGCAATAATCGACAGCATCACACGTCCCCTAGACCGCAATATGAGCCAAAATCCTAGGAAAGAGACCTGGACCAACGAGTGTGTGGAGGAATAAGGGTGGAAGAGAGATGTTGTGATACGTGTAAATAGAACTAACGTTTGTTTTTCTTATCTTATAATCGTAAATAAATAAACGCACACACCATGAATCATGCATATACAATCATGCATACATACTAATAGATACCGTTCGCGCAGACGTCATCATTAAGCGGTTATGGTTTCACGAGAGTAATCGGCTTGTCAGACAGTTTGATCAGCTACGAGTAGACAGTTCAGAATCAGTAGTTATGGCTTCTGAATCATCTTCGTCTGGGTATACTCAGTCTTCCGTCAGTATGTCTGTGACCGACGAGAAAGTGGCTGAATTGAAGAATTCTGTGAACAATATCAATGATCAGCTGGCCGCGATCTTGGCCCAGCTAGCTGAGTTAGCATTGAAGGACAACAAGAGTGGTAGTAAGCGTGCTGAGAATGAGGTGAACGATGGTCCTCGCTTTGGGAATGAGGAGGATTATCAGGATTATATCCGAAAACAGTTAGAGAAAGAGAAAGCTAAGGAAGAGGAGTGGAAGCAACACATCACACAGGAAGTGCAGGACTTGCGTGGAGGAAGTTCCGAAAGTCAGGACTTCTATAACTTGAAGAATTGTTTGTCGGCAACAGCTTTGCCTTTGAAATTCCGGCTCCCTGACATGAAAAAGTTCGATGGAACGGGAGATCCCACCGCTCACATGAATCAGTATGTTGCTGTGATGAAGCACACGATCCTGACTGAGGATCAAGTCCTAGGGCTGTTTAACACCTACCTAGAGGGGGCTGCCCTCACATGGTTCCATGCATTGCCGATGGTGACAAAGAGGGATTGGAAGGAGTTAGCGAAGTCATTCATCGCTCAGTATAGCTTTAACACCATGCTGGAGGTCACTTTGAAAGAGCTAGAGAGCACTAAGCAACAGGCTGGGGAATCCTTTTCCGATTTTGTGAAAAGATGGAGGGCTAAAGCCGCAGTGATGAAACAAAAGCCGCTCGAGCAGGATCAGATCCGAATGGTGGTTGGCAACACGTTGCCGTATATCAAGAATGAGTTGCGGTATATGCCATTTACTGATTTCAATCAGATGTATAGTTGTGCCTTGACTGTTGAAGGGGATGGGGAACCAAAGAAAGCTTATACCAAGTGGACGAAGTCTGGATATAGTGCCGGAGGGCCTAGTGCGAGTACAGAATCCGCAGCAGTGAAAGTGGTTGATCTTAATGCTATTGAAAAGAGGCGGTTCGCCAAGTTCGATCAGACCTATGCAAAAGTTTTTGAGCGTCTGCAGAAAAAAGGATTGTTGAAAGCCCTTACGCCGTATAACAAAGCTCAACCTACTCCGCAGATACAGGCTAGAGGGTATTGTGAATTCCATAGCAGTTATGGGCATACAATAGAGAATTGTGAGAGGCTGAAACACGAAATCCAAGATTTAATCGAAGAGAAGAAGATAGCTGATCCTTCGTCAGCGAACCCTTCCGTCAGGCGCAATCCATTGCCTAATCATAGGGTGAGCGTGATCGGAGCTGGTTTTACAGAAACTGTAGTGATGGAATCCTTTGAGGAAGATGTAGAGGAGTTGTTGGACTCCAACGAAAAGAATAATGTGGGAAATGGTCTGTATGTGTCCTTCCTTAGTGAAGAACAAAAGGATGAACCAATGGGAGAAGGATCGGATGGTGGAGCACCATATGACGAGGATAGCGCCGAAGAGACAGGAGAAGGGTCGTCTCGAGCTATTGTGCCGGAATTGGGTCTGTTTAGTGGAGGGTGAAATCCCGAGGTGCACTTGCGTGAATATATGCACGACATGTTTATTGAATCCTTCGGAGTAGATGAAATTGCCCAGTGGTTCCACCATTCGCTGGTAGGCGAGCCTCTGGAATGGTTCCATTCATTACCAGGCTCTTGCAAGCATGATTGGGATCGGTTGTCGGATTTGTTTCTAGAAAAGTACCAGAGAGTTGAGGACCGGACTGCGGAGCGCTTCGCAATGCAGATTGGACCTATCAAGCGTCTGTTGCCTAGGGTTAGCAAGTATAATGGCAATAAGGACCCAATGGAGCACCTTCACTTCTACTTGTCGGCTATGGCGCCCTTGGGTTTTAAAGAGGAAGAGATCACTAGCTTGTTTTGCAATTCGTTGATGGGTGAACCATTAATGTGGTACATGTCGTTGCCAATGTATGTTAAGACCGATTGGGCTGCAATGACGAAGAGATTTATCAAGGAGTATACAGTATGGATGCTAGCAGAGCAAACCCCTGATTCTCCGTCTTACCAAACACCTGATGCGGTGTTAGCAATGCCTAGGTATGGTGGATACCAGGATCCTGTGGAGCACGCGAGGTTATTCCGCAATCATATGTATGACGCCGGATTTCCGCAATGTGAGTTGCATGAACATTTTCCAGAAACTTTAATGGGAGAAGCCTTGTTGTGGCACCAAGGCCTATCAGAGGAGGAAATGGGTCATTGGGTACCGCTCAGGAGTGCCTTTGTGGCAAGATATGAGATGTATGTTCCATGGATGGGATCCCTGGAGGATCTGGATAGGATCAGGCAGTTCCCCGAGGAACCATTTGTGGACTATGCTAGGAGGTGGAGGCACCGTTATGAGCAGTGTCATGAAACAATGAGCGATAAGGTGCAGCTTATGTGCATACAACGAGGTGCTATTCCGTTGGCCGCCAGAAGGATGAGCAGAGTGTCCCTCCGGGATTATGATGAGTTGATAGGTTGGGCCTTGTATGGATCGGCGGATCCCTTTTACTTGAATCCGAATGTTCCTCACGTCATAGATTTAATGGTTGTGGACATTTGGGAGAGTTCCTCGGACGAGGAAGATGCTAATCAGAGGATTCCTATCAATATTTGGGATGAATCGGATGATGAGCCAGAAATCACCGTCATGACAAGGTCAGGGCGAGTGGCCGAGGGAAAGGCACCTATGGTTGAGACTGAGATAGGAGAAGGGTCGACTCCTAAGCCCGATGACCAAGTTCTTGAGCAGTTAAAGAAGACACAAGCTAAGTCCACGGTGTGGGAAGTTTTATGCCATTCCAAGTACCATCATGAGAACCTGATGAAAGAGCTGCAGAATTTGGTTATTTCTACCGATACCGAACCGGCAGCACTAGTAGGGGCAATCATGGCTCGAAAGAAAACTGAAATCACGTTTACCGACGAGGATCTCCCAGAAGAAGGGAAGGCTCACAATAAGCCTTTGTACATCCGAGCGGAAATCAACGGGAAGAAGACTAGCTGTGTGATGGTCGATGATGGATCGGCTATTAATGTTTGTCTGTTGAAACTCTTGTCGAAGTTGGGAGTTGAGAGGGGAGACTTGACAGCCTCTGAAACTGTGATTAGAGCATATGATGATAGCCGTAGGCATATTGAAGGAGTCTTTAAGGCCAAGTTGAAAGTGGGGCCGCATGAAGAAGAAACTGAGTTCACCATGCTGGATATACCGGTAACCTTTGTTGTACTATTGGGACGCCCTTGGTTCCATAAGCTGGGAGGTGTGCCCTCCACGCTCCACCATATGATTAAATTCCCCTTCGGGGAGGAGATAGTGACAATCAGAGCTGAGAAATTGAGCTCGGTGGCAGCATTGGGAATTGAGCCTCAACTTTTGTCCGGGTTCCAAGTGTCCGGGATTTACGAGTCAAGCATGACCACCGACGTGGTGAAGATGATGAAGGGAGGTTTCATCCCAGGAATGGGCTTAGGAGCACACCATCAGGGGTTGCCAGAATTTCCGGATTTTAAGAGTCAGAAAACCCGGAGGGGTTTGGGATATGAGCAGGGAGGTCCATCCAATGCAAGTGGCGAAGGAAAAGTGGGCTTGAGGAAGTACTTCGTGAACGAGGGGCATGGGAAGGCGTATTCAGGGACCCCCGAGGCATGGACTAGCACGAAGGAAAGATTCTGCCGGGGTTCGAAATCTTCAATGATGTTGCCGACTGGGGCAAAGGAAAGGCGAGCTGCTTTGTCGAGGAGATTATGATGCTGGATTTGAATGCCGAGGAGCAAGTCATCACCATTGAAGCAACGGCAGGAGCAGGAGATGAGCCCAGTACCTCCAAGGTTCAGGAGAAACCCGAGAACCCTGATGACGAAAATTGTATTACTGCTTTGTTTGAATCAGATGATGTAATCACCCATGCTATCAATGAAATGAATTCTGATTTTGCTTACTTGCTTGATGTTGATCATGATCATTCCATGCATTCTCATTCATATAACATGCCTACATTTGAAATCAATGCAATAGAAATGTCAACTTTCAATCTTGGTACGGATGAAAATCCTAAACTTATACAAATTGCTCAAGAATTAACTATTGAAGAGAGAAAAGAATTTGAGAGAATAATTAAAAAATACGAAATTGTATTCGCTTGGACATACGAAGACATGCCTGGAATTGATCAATCTATCGTAACTCACCGCATTCCAACTTATCCCGAAGCAAAGCCCGTAAAACAGAAGCTCCGACGTATGAGACCCGAATGGGCAGATAAGATCAGAGAGGAGGTGAAGAAGCAGTTAGAAGCAGGATTCATTGAAGTGATCGACTATCCCCCTTGGGTCGCAAATGTGGTACCAATTGCGAAAAAGGACGGCAAAGTGAGGATGTGCGTGGATTACAGAGATCTTAACAAGGCGTGCCCCAAGGATGAATTCGCATTGCCTCATATTGACGTATTGATCGACAGTGCAGCGTCAAGTGTATTACACACGAATGTGGATGGTTTCATGGGCTACATGCAAGTTCAGATGGCCGAAAAGCACAAAGCAAAAACCTCGTTCACAACTGAGTGGGGGACATACTGTTATAGAGTAATGCCGTTTGGTTTGAAGAATGTCGGGGCAACTTATCAGCGAATGGCCACAGCACTGGTCCATGATATGATACACAAGGAGGTAGAAGTCTACGTGGACGATATGATGGTCAAATCAGAGACAAGAGAAGGGCATTTTTGCCGCGCTCGAGAAGTTTCTGGCCCGAATTGCAGAATTCAAGCTAAGGTTAAACCCGAAGAAGTGCTTTTTCGGCGTTTCATCGGGGAAAATCTTAGGCTATGTAATCGGAAATAAGGGAATCGAGGTGGATCCTGATAAAGTGAAGGCTATACAGGAGATGCCAGCGCCGAGAAATGAGAAGGAAGTGAGAGGGTTTCTAGGGCAGTTTCAGTATATCAGTCGGTTCATAGCAAGACTCACCGCAATCTGCGAGCCAATCTTTAAGTTGCTAAGGAAAGACCAACCCGCTCTTTGGAATGATAAGTGTCAGCAAGCTTTGGAGAGCGTCCGGAGCTATTTGTCTAATCCGCCAGTGCTGAGACCCCATAAACTGGGAAAGCCGCTTCTCCTCTACGTAGCAATTGAGGAGCGATCTATTGGGGCAATGTTGGCTCAAGAAGGAGACACCGGTGTGGAGCACGCGGTGTATTATTTGAGTAAGAAGTTCCTGGAGTACGAGCTCAAGTACAACATGATCGAAAAGACATGTGTGGCAGTAGTATGGTTGACAAAGAAACTACGGCATTATTTTCAATCGTATAAAGTGATCATTATTTCTCGGATGGACCCCGTGAAGTATTTGTACCGAACTCCATCCTTGACGGGGAAGTTAGCCCGATGGTTGTTGCTTCTGTCCGAGTTTGACATTGAATATGTGACGAAGAAGGTTATCAAAGGAAGGGCCGTGGCAGAGTTTCTGGCTAACCAACCCTTGAATGCAGAAGAGGAAGAAGTAAGCTATGATTTCCCCGATGAGCACTTGAACGCAATCGAAGTTATACCGTGGAAAATGTTCTTCGATGGAGCAGTTAATTCGAATGGAGCCGGAGTAGGAGTACTACTTACCTCACCGGAAGGAGAAAGGATCCCGATGGCCAAGAAGTTGTCCTTCCCTCTCACCAATAATATGGCCGAATATGAAGCGTGCATTTATGGTTTAGAGTCATTAGCGGCACTGGGAGCGTCATATATCGAAATTTGGGGTGACTCAAAGTTGATCATCGAACAGGCACAAGGAAACTGGGAGGTAAGAGAAGAAAGACTACGTCCGTACCTCGATCAGCTAGAAGGGTTGGCACAAAGATTCAAAGAATGCCGTTTCTATCATATTCCTCGAGCACAGAACCAGGCGGCGGATGCCTTGGCCACTTTGGTGTCAGTTTGGGACAATCCCCGAAAACTTGCTTCGAAACCGTTGGTATTGAGAAGATCTCACAAACCATGCTACGAGGACGTAATGCTATTAGGGACAGATGAAAAACCGTGGTATTTCGATATCGTGAACTTCATGAAAAATGGAACATATCCGGCAGAGTCAGAACCGAGGGATCAAGCAGTGATTAGAAGGTTAGCTTGGCAGTTCGTCATCCACGACCACTTACTTTACAAAAGGCACATCGATGGGTTACAGCTAAGGTGCTTAGATGCGGGAGAAGCCCGCGAGGCGATGGAATCGGTGCATTCAGGAATTTGCGGGGCCCATATGGGAGGAGCGGTGTTAGCAAAGAAAATCATAAGGCAAGGCTTCTACTGGCTCACCATGGAAAGAGATTGTAACGAGTATGCAAAGAAATGCCATGATTGTCAAATCCACGGCGATTGCAGTCATCTTCCGGCCATGGAACTACATGTGCTAGCACCTATTTGGCCATTCGCTGCTTGGGGCATTGACATCATCGGCGAAGTAAGGCCTAACGCTTCAAATGGACATAAGTTTATTACTGTCGCCATCGATTATTTCACCAAGTGGGTAGAAGCAGAGTCATTTAGCAAACTGGGATCCAAGCAGATGAGAAAGTTCATTGAAAAACACTTGATCACCAGGTTCGGAGTGCCTCATCACATGATTACGGATAATGGGGTCCAGTTTCAGGGGGAAGTAAGAAATCTTTTCCGAGAATATGGCATTAAACATCACAGGTCTTCTCCATACCGTCCACAGGCTAATGGAGCAGTAGAAGCAGCTAATAAGAACCTTAAGAGGATTCTCGTAAAAATGGTGGAATCACATCGGAATTGGCATGAGCAGCTCCCACTCGCATTATGGGCTTATCGCACGACAATTAGAACCTCAACTGGGGCAACGCCATTCTCTTTGGTGTATGGAACAGAAGCAGTCTTGCCGATTGAGATCGAAAAGCGATCGTTGAGAATCGCAGTGGAGGCAGAAATTCCCGAGGCGGAATGGGCGAAGAAGCGATGTGAGCAGTTGGCTCTAGTTGACGAAAAAAGGATGGAAGCACTTTATCATGTACAGTTATATCAAAGAAGGATGGCTCGGGCTTTCAATAAAAAGGTCAAGACCAGTCCTATCAAAGAAGGAAATTTGGTGATGAAACAGATCCGTGTGACGCACACCGACCCGAGGGGGAAGTTCAGGCCTAACTGGGAAGGACCATTCGTCGTGAAGAAGATACTAAGCAAAGGAGCGGTGAAGTTAACCACAATGGACGGCATGGAATTCCCCGAACCTACCAACCTGGATAGGCTTAAGAAATACTTTTCGTAAAAAAAAAACAAAAAATAAAGAAAAATAAAGAAAAATTCCCGATAGGTTGAAAACCCGCAAAGGGCGACCTATGCAACAATAAGGGAAATCCCAATGGGTCAAAACCCGAAAGGGCACTCATTTAAAAATTCCGGGATAGTAAAAGGAGAGGAGAAAAATCGCCGGGATCCGAAAACCGAAAGGCGGGTCCTGGTAACAATAGTTATGACTTGAGCAATTACAAAAACAATGTATAAGAGACTAAGTATTTATGTTGTTTGTAAATAAATAAAGGCATGAATATATTTGACGAGAATGATTGGAATCATCATAATCTACTGAATGCATGGTAATATGAATCACGAATTATACATTCCCTATCCTACTTTTCACCAAAAAGCCTACCTACTATCCACCCCACTCCCTATACATCAGCTATACAGCGGGGAAACTCCAATAAAAGCTACAAAGCAATAATGAAAGCTACAAAGCAATACATAACGAGCCTAATACGGAGGGAAATCCCAATAGTCCTCAAAATCTCTCAGGTGTGATGCCCGCTCCGCAGATAGTGCCTCCTCGGCAGCACGCGCTCTCTCATCAGAAACTCGCGCTCTCTCATCAGAGGCGCGTGCTCTCTCATCAGCAGCTCGTGCTCTTTCCTCTGCAGCAAGGCGCTTGATCGACTTATCACGCGCCCTCTCCTCGACGGTAAGGCGACCCTCAGTCTCCCGTCGCATCATCCCTGACCAGTGGTCATTTCTCTCCTGATACACCTGACCAACCCGGGCATCGGCCTCCCGCACCAACTCGCTCTGCCTCCGCTCGTGGGCATGCAGATCACTCTACAGAAAAAGAAGAAAAAGAACAGATAAAAAGCAGCATAGGCAAAAACATAAATCATACATACATGCATACATTCCACTACACTAAAGTAAAGTAATGATACATACCAGGTGATCGGTGCAGCGCAAGCTGAGGTGATCTCGTAGGTAACCAGACAGCCCCACGTAATCCATACAAGTCTCCCTCGTGATCAGAGAAGCGTCTGAAGGATCAAATGGGACCCTCGAGGAGAAGATAGGAGGAGCCGCCTCGAATCCCGCATAAGCTGCCCCGGACTCGTCATAGCAAATCGTGGCATAATCTCTCCCGTAGTCTGGTAGGGGCACGCCTAGGGAAGACCTCTCCAGTCGAGCAGCGCTGGAGGACTCGCCGACGTAGTAGGGCTGCTCGCACACAGGCGTCTGAGCTCGAGTACCGTCAAAGAAATCAGATAAATGGGCACTCCTCCAGGACCCCTCCTGCAAAAAAAAACACAATAAAAACCCTTAAACATCCCATGAATGAAAGGTAAAATAAGAAGGGGGTGGAACCACTTACCGGGACCTCCTCCTGACCGAAGACTGCCACGACAGCCTCCCTCGAAAATACATCTGCCACCGGATCCACCTCCATCACTGCCGTCGGGGCATCCCTCGCGCTCAGCAGAGTAGATAAGTAAGGCTCACGGCCCTCGGCGTGAATCCACACCGCTCTACCAACAAACCGACGGGTCAAGTCCCGACGAACGGTCGATAAGGGCATGGTCCGCACCGCGAACATAGAGACGGGGATCTCACCCGGTGTCTAGTGAGCGTCCCTAACTCCAGTGATGCCTCGATCCCCTAAATACCATGCCCACACGCAGGGGCCGGTGAGCACACACTGCTGCTCCTGGATCATCGATACATATGTATAATCGGGGCCGAAGTCGAGGTCGTCCCACCTGAACTTAATCTAAAAAATGCACAAAGAGAAAGTCAGAAAGACTCAAACAAAAACCGAGCATGATTAGGCAAAATCTACCTGTGTGAGGGTCAGCGAGTCGATCCAATCTAGGAGCCGTGGCACCGTCCGACTCCTTTCGGCGCTCAAGTCAAAATCCCTCCATCGAGTCATGAAAGGCGGCCTCGGTACTCTCGGTCGAGATCGAGACCGGCTGGGAAGGATGTGCCTCTCATACGCCCACACCTGCGGTAAAAACAAGGACTAGGAGTGTGAAAAACACGAAGAAGATAAGACGGGCAAGTCAAGAAGGCGTCACGTACCAGCAGAGCAAAGGTGTAACCACCGAAATCCTTGCGCTTCCGATAAGTCAGATCCAAAAACTTGTAGAGAAAGGCTAAGCTTGCCCCCGCCCAATCGTAGGAAGCCGCTGCATCCAAATCGTTGAGTGCCTGAATGAGACCCGCATGTACCTTTCCACCCTTCGTGCGGAAAATCGTCTCACTCAGAGTATACACTAAGAAGCTGCGAACCGCCAAGTCGGTATCGTCTGTCTCGCAGAAATCTCGCCGACTCAAGAGGCTCGCGGTGGAAATAAACTTCGCTGGAGTAGATTTGGCGCAAAGACGAACTCCCGGTCCAATCAAGGCAGCGAGCCTAGCAAGGTCGACCCGTGGTCGCATCATATCGAAATGGAAAGGGATGGGAGTGTTGCTCCCTCGCAACCCTATCAGCAGTGATAAATCTCTGGGCGAGATGGTCATCTCCCCAAAAGAAAGGTGGAAGGTGTGGGTCGAGTCAACCCACCGCTCACATAAGGCCCGTAGGCCAAAACGATTGCATACCCCGTTGGTGCGGGGCAACGCTGCAATAAAAGGCTCGAAGCCCAACTCACGCACGCGGGCTCTCGCCGCGGCACCTAGCCTATCGTACCACGAGTGAATCTCGGTGGTGGTCCCCGAAATCTCAATGAACTAAAAAGAACAAGACAAGAAAATTTAAATACAGCTCCTAAAGCATGCAATTGATAAGAACGCGTTAAGACTAGGTATTCTTTCATAGAGACATCCGGTCAGTTAGGACCAATTTTCTGTAAAAATCTCTCCTGTAGGGTCATTCACGTAGGGTTTAGTCAATTCTTTAATCCACCCTCGTCTGCGGGGACGAGGAGCATAGATTAGGTTTTACTATTTACGTGCATTAGCTAAGTTTTTACTATTCACGTGCATTAGTTAAGTTTTTACTATTCACGTGCATTAGTTAAGTTTTTACTATTCACGTGCACTATTCACGTTTTCACTATTCACGTGCATTAGTTAAGTTTTTACTATTCACGTTTTTACTATTCACGTGCACTATTCACGTTTTTACTATTCACGTGCACTATTCACGTTTTTACTATTCACATGCATTAGCTAAGTTTTTACTATTCACGTCTTCACTATTCACGTTGTTTGTACCGTTAGCATGCATAAATTTGTAGTGTCACTATTCACATGCATATAGCGCGTATTCTTACAAAAATAAACAAGTGTTACTTGTGAATAAAGGAATTCACGTTTTCTAGCTAAAGTCCTCTAAGGCAGTCTAAGGGTTAGCATGCAAATCATGTTCGGATAGGAATGCTAAAGCCTAGAGTTCGAATCAAATAAAAGTGAGAAATTACTTACCTCGTTGCAGCGTGTCCTGCTCAAATGCGTCGTAGGGTCGTGGAAGGTATCCACTCTATCCAGGTTTACGTAAACCTCGTCCATGCCTCTAGTGCCATCCCATTCATCTAAATCCATCCCGAGAATAATCCAAATTGAAGTTTAGCGAGAGAAAGAAGAGAGAGAAGGTGTGGGGTTGAAATGAAACCCCACCACCTTATATAGGAAAAGGGAATGACATTCCCGTAAATAGTGAAAAGGTACGATTTGACATAAAAGTAAAAAAGTAAATAATTAATTACTAGGTGCACAGACCTCCGATTGGCAGTCTGTTTCAGCCTGCATTTCTCCCAGACAGCGACCAACATTGTCGAGATATGAACTTCAGACAACAGTCAATTTTTACAGAACAGTGACACCAGTCAAAATACAGACAACAGTCAACAGAAAAATAATCGTTAGTCTATATCATTCCAGACTAAAATACGTCCCAATTAAACCTCCGAGATGCTAGCTCCAGTAAGAAAATACAGACAATAGTGTTGTAGAAGAATCCAGAGACAATCCCCGCTTTTGAGCCATCTTACTCGCGGTCGCAGACCGGAGTTGCTTTTGAGCCATCTGACTCACGGTCGTAGACCGGAGTTGCTTTTGAGCCATCTGACTCACGGTCGCAGACCGGAGTTGCTTTTGAGCCATCTGACTCACGGTCGTAGACCGGAGTTGCTTTTGAGCCATCTGACTCAAGGTCGCAGACCTGAGTTGCTTTTGAGCCATTTTACCCGCGGTCGTGGACTAGGGTCGCTTTTGAGCCATCTTACCCGCGGTCGTGGACCAGGGTCGCTTTTGAGCCATCTTACTCTCGATCGTAGACCAGAGTTGCTTTTGAGCCATCTTACTCTCGGTCGTAGACCAGAGTTGCTTTTGAGCCATCTGACTCACGGTCGCAGACCGGAGTTGCTTTTGAGCCATTTTACCCGCGGTTGTGGACCAGGGTCGCTTTTGAGCCATCTTGCTCTCGGTCGTAGACCAGAGTTGCTTTTGAGCCATCTTACTCAAGGTCGCAGACCTGAGTTGCTTTTGAGCCATTTTACCCGCGGTCGTGGACCAGGGTCGCTTTTGAGCCATCTTACTCGCGGTCGCAGACCTGAGTTGCTTTTGAGCCATCCCATTAGCGGCCGTACACCGAAATTGCTTTTGAGCCATAACCAACGTACGCTAGATTCCGAGAAAAGAACATTCATCGATGGCCATTCCAAAGGTGACGATGGAAGGAATCAGAGGACGACACCGGAACACGCAGCGCGAAGGTCAGGTATGCTCCCTCATACTCTTTACGTGTCTTTTACTTTTATATGTTTTACATTGCATGTGTTGCGTTAGCAAAAAACGTTTTCGAAACACACACATCACTGTCAAAATAGAAAAGTAGGGGCAACTGTAGACACCGAGTCGGAGGACCTGTGACGAAAACCTGAAAACAAGACGGTTGAAGCGATTGATTCCGGAAGTTTTGAAAAAATATATAAAGAATAATAAGCGAAGGAAAATCGGCGGCATGGGACGTGCGCTCGGCGTCCGTCGGACGCACCGCGAGTGGCACGTTCTCGACGTCCGAGCAATGCCCAGGTCCGGTGGCACGATGCGCGCTCTCGTGGGCCACTGAGCGCACGCGCCCGGTAGCACGAAGCGCGCGTTCGGCGGCCGCGACGTTTGAGCGTCCGGCGGCGCGGAACGCGCGCTCGGCGGCCGCGGGGTGCGCACGCCCGACGGTGCGAGGCACGCCCCGAGGGTCGTCGGGCGGGCGCCGAACCACGTCGGGCGAACGCCCGACGACCGTTGGGCGAACGCCCGACGAAGGTCGGGCACGGGCGCCCAACCTTGCGTTGGGCGCTCGCCCAACAAATGTTGGGCGGCCGCCCAACTCTTGTTGGGCGGTAGCCCAACACAAGGTTGGGCGGCCGCCCAACCCCAATGGGCGACGCCCAATTTCCTTTGGGCGTCGCCCATTGGTCCGGGGACCCATTTGCCTATAAAAGGCACGGATCCCCATGCAAAAAAAGGGGAGGGGATTTTTGGAGAGAGCTTTCTCACTCTAAACATTTTTAGAGAGAGAGAGTGATTTTTTTTGAGAAAAATATTTTTTTTTCTCAAAAATTCCAAATTTCCTAAAGTTCAATTTTTACTAAATTTTCATTAAAAACGGAAGATCGTGGTTCGTGGAATCAATCGGCTTCGACTGTCAGATACCGAATTTAAGGTATTATCCGAGGACTAGACTCTCTTTTATTTTATTTTATTTATCTTCTTCTCCTATTTATTTTTATGTTATAGTTTTTATTTATTTAGTTATTTATTTATGTTGTCACATTTTATTTAATTAGCCTATTTATTTAATTTTCATCTCGTGTTGAATAAAATTCGGTTTTGTTTTAAAATAAAAAACCTCGTTTTGATATCCCAATACGAACCGTGATCCGATAAAAAGGTAGTTCGGGTATCGAAAACGTTGTAATTATAAGTTTTTAATTTAAAAGAAATTTCTAAATAATGTTTTGAATGAAAAAACGTCGTTTAGGAACTTCCGTTTTCGACTATGATCCATCTTTGGTAGTTCGGAAATCCAAAACGATTGAATTAGATTTAATTTAAAGCTTTTGAATAAATCTGGAAACATTTAGGAGTGCTGCTGTAATTTACCTATTCTGTCACTAAATGCTGTTTACCGACGGATTTTCCGTCGGTAAATCTGCCAAAACGTAAAAAATGACATTTCAGTCCCTTTTTCCTAACTTTTAAGCTTTTAATCTTTAATATATATATGTATAATTATGTAATATATGTTTTTCAAATTATTTTGGACCTTTAGCATATATAATTATTTGATAATATTTGTATACCATTTTTTATACTATTTTCTAAATATAAGTATAATTATGTATATGTATTTCCTTTTTATTAATTTAGGCTATGTTTTAAATGATAGTTATTTGATATTTTGAGAAATAATTGATAGACATTAGTATATGTTATTTTTGGTATTTAAAACTATATTAGTTATGTATATATATATAGTGTTGGGATATTTGGGTTATTTTGTTGATTATTGAATGAAATTATTTTTGGGTAAATGTTATTTTCTTATTCATAAGATTTACTTATTATTTTCACATTTTTTTTTGTATAAATGTGTTGTACCTATTATTTTCATATACATATAGTTTCTTTTGTGTTAACTCTTACTTTCATATCTTCTTTTTTGATTTAAATGTATATATATATGTCTAAATTATTTTCTTTATTCTTTTGGCCCATTCATGGGTCCATGTTCCAAATGAGTATTATTTGAGTGTGAATATTAGTTTAAATGGGTTTATTATTGTAATTATAATAAGTAGAGAATCCATTAAGGAAAAAGGGGGAAAATAAATCACAAAAAGAGTTTTCAATTTAATTATTTAAACTAAAGGTTTTTTTAGAGATTCTTAATGTAAATAAATAGTGTTTTCTTGACATTTCAAATCGTTTCTTAAAACATCACGCTTTAAAACCTAGTCCGTTCCAAACGACGGATTAAGCGAGCCTTGTAATTAAAATCGTTTTCATTGTAAATAATAGAGTTTTGAATCGTTTTCTTAAATGATTTGTACAAAATAAAATTGACTTGTATGTTTAACCACGTTTTCTCATCAAAGGTTTTTTATCTCAATGTTTTCAAACACTCGAGTCGTTCCAACGGCGATTCGGGTAAACTTCATCAAACGGGGTTTTAAAACGCACCTAAATCGTTCCAACGGCGATTAAGGTGCGAACCATGTAAATAAACTCATTTTGGGGGAACAAGTTAGTGTAGAATAAGCACACGACATGACTTTTAAATACGGTTGTAAATAAATCACTTCTTTCTCCCCCCCTCTCTGTGTATGTATAACATAAATGGGTGATTCTTTACTAATATGGCTTTTCAATAATATATGCTCAAAACGGTTTCAAAAAAAGAGAAAGAAAAGGGTTTCAAACGAATTTTAAACTTAAAGAAGTATACGATTAGTCCGTTATCGCCTAACATGCTGAGTAGGAGGCCGGTGGTTCATAATCGGGCGATGTCGGGGTGCCTAGTAGCCTTTCTCTGGAAAGGAGCTAGCCTTCTCGGCTCGTACCTAAGTTTCCCGAACCCACACCGGTCTCCCGCAAGGGATCGGTGTTCATTTTCCCATTCGTGGGTGGCGACTCTTCCATATCTCCGATCTCCGGTCCTGCCGAGCAGCTTGATTCCACGATTGGTTGCTTTCGGCACCAATCACCGCTTACCTCGCCATGAGGTTGTCCACCCCCCGGTCCGCCCGAGATATTAGGCCGCGGCACCTCGTCTAACAATACGCATGTCACCCGCCATATGTAGCGGCCTGGGATTCCAGACTGAAGGAAAACCCAATGGTTCGCCATCCTTTATCTTCACGTAGAAGAATTTCTCATCCCAGTAATGGACGTTAGAAATTTTGTCGCTAAAGGGTGCATATACTCCGAACTTGGCGAACGTGAGATAAGATTCGGACTTCCTTTTTGAGGGTTTGTGAAAAGCTCTAAAGATACGGCCCGTATATATAACTCCTAAATTCGAGGCGAGATAGCAGTCTAAGGCGATGTCCAACCAGCAGTTAGGATGTAGCTGGCTGACTGTGATGTCAAAGTAAGAAAGGATGTCCGCCATCATCTTTGGAAGAGGAAGTCGGAACCCTCTCTCCACATGACTACAATACACTGTAAGGAAGCCGCTAGGCGGACAGGAAGGACGTTGGTGAGATGCGGCAAGCTGAGTCTCATAGTTTTTAATCTAAGGAAAGCGATTCGCCAGATCCACTAGATCCGCGACGCTCATACGAGACGGAGTGGACTCCGCTCTGGGATTCTTTTTCTTAGGAGGAATCGAAGAAGAGGCCATTGATCCCGGAAACCACCTATGGGCACCGAACGGAACGACGCCGGAGATAGAAGTAAAAAGGGATGGATTTCTAGTGGAACGAGTCTGATAATGATTACGCACCGAGTTATTAAACTCAGCTAAATCGGAATTAATCGTGTCTTCTGAAGAATGGGAGTTCTCCGATGACGAGGTGGTCCAGCTAAAATCGACTTCTATTTCAGAATGGGAGGTTGAATTAAAAAGTTCTGAAGTTGATCTAGAAGATGAAGACGAACTTCTAAACATCCAGGAAAAAGTTAAGCGAAAGAAAATGAACTTACATGAGAAATTGGAAGCTTGATGCGAAACTCTGAAGAAATCCCAGAAAAAGCTTCGAGCAAAAGAGAAAAATCGAAGAAGTGAGGAAGAAAGAGAAAGCATGGGAGGAAGAAGAAAGTTTTCTCCTTCCTGGGACAGTGTGTCCATTACACGTGTTGATCATCCACTGGCATTGAACAGCGTGCTCATTAATGCAAATGTTTATGACGGCGCGCGGAAGTTCAAAAGCCCTAAAGGACTTTAAGAGCATTTTGGGGGGGCTTCTGATAACATCGAGATATTATCCCAAGGACCAAAAGGGATATTCACCTCAAAGTACGCCACGTAGTGATCCCCAAAGGGAAGCCGGCAGGCGGATCTCCACGGATCAGCTCTGAGAGATCCGCTGGCAGACCTACAGGGCGAATCTCTCCATTCGCCGCTATAACGGCTGGCCGCCAATTTGGCCATAAAAGATCATTAATGAGTTATTAATTAGCTAAACCGTCAGGTTAAGGATAACTCGTAACCGCCATTAATGAAGCATTAATGGAGACTTTCTAGTTACCTGAAGGTTACAACTTCCCAGCTATATATAGCCCAATCCCCTAGGCTATCAAGGTACACACACACATTCTCATAGCCTCTGTCAATTCAGTTTGTTTTCCTTGAATCATCTTACTAACTTTGGCATCGGAGCTTCCCCCCGTCGAACCCAATGATGCCCCCCCACAGGGACGGACGTTGATCGGAATTTCTCCACTTGTTATCAAAACACTACGTGGCTAGAGTGCTAGAACCCCAAAAAAGCGAATAAAGCTTAAAATGGGGAACAAAGCTAGAGTGGCGAATGTCTAGAATGACGGTAGAACTACGTGGCTTTGATTTCCAAAAAATTAATGGGGTACGTAGGAAGCTTGACAAAATAAGAAATTATCAAGTCCAAGCCAAAAAGATTGGAAGATGAACTTACATGGAAATCGGGTGTGCAAAGGGTGAAAAATCACAGAAAACTATTGCAGGAACCGAGAAGGCAATCGAAATAAGAAAAAACGCCAGTCAAGAAGCAATAAATGCCACCTACATGTGGAGGAGATAAAAAGCCATAAAGGACTTTATGGACCTTTTAGAGGGGCTTTTGATAACATCCGCAATGATATCATGAAGACCTCACTGGGAATATTCCCTGAAAAGAGGATCAAAATGGAGAAAAGACATAAAAAGATTCACCAGCTTAGTATATATGGCGTACAGCTAGATGAGAGATACGCATACGGTGACACGCCTTTGACCATCCTAGATCCAAGGTCCGTTACATAAGACGATCCGCCACGATAGAAGGATACAAGGTCCGTCCCGTAAGACGATCCGCCATGATAAAGACAAATAGTTGTTAGTGGGGTCACCATCATTAATAAACATTAATGATACCTTAAAAGCAATAACAACTCGGAGGTTAAAGGTCAGAGTTAAACTGCATTAAAAGAGCATTACTGTGGTTTTGTGAATAATCGTATATCTATTCATCAAAAGAATAACCTATTTATAGGCAGATTACAAATGTACAGATAACCTAGGTTAACTAATCTCCTAAAAATCAGGAACTAATTTCCTAACAATCAGCAATGTACAAAATAAGATAATCTCTAATTAGTTAGTATCCTTAAGGGATAAATACCAAATAATTAAAAGATATTTACATAAATCTACACTCCCCCTCAAGCTGGGTTATGTATATCATACATTCCCAGCTTGCACACTAGTTCATCAAAAATAGTCCTAGGAAGAGCTTTGGTAAGAATGTCGGCAGTTTGCAGTTTTGATGGAGTATAGATAGTCTGAATTGTGGAATTTTCAATCTTCTCAGTGATGAAGTGTCGATCTATCTCAATGTGTTTTGTTGTGTCATGTTGAACTGGATTTTTAGCGATACTGATGGTAGCTTGATTATCACAAAGCATTTTTATAGGTTCTCCTGCAAAGAGATTCAGTTCACTCAACAATCTTTTTAGCCAAATCCCTTCACAAATACCAAGAGCTAGAGCTCTAAATTCTGCTTCAGCTGAACTTCTAGAAACTACTGATTGTTTCTTACTTCTCCATGTCACTAGATTACCCCAAACGTAAGAGCAATATCCTGTAGTACTCCTCCTAACTTTCTTATCTCCTGCCCAGTCTGCATCAGTGTAGACTTTGACATCTTTGTAATCATTTTTCTTGAATAGAAGACCTTTGCCAGGATTCATCTTGAGGTACCTTAAAATTCTAGTAACTGCTTCCATGTGTTCTTCGGTAGGATTGTTCATGTATTGACTGACGACACTAACCGAGAAACCAATATCAGGTCTGGTATGAGATAGATAGATCAAGCGACCAACTAATCTTTGATATCTTCCTTTGTCCACTGGTGTTGTATTTATTTCTAACCCAATTTTCTTCTTAGAGTCCATTGGAGTTGAGACTGGTTTGCATCCAAGCATTCCTGTTTCCTTTAGTAAGTCTAGGACATACTTGCGTTGAGAAACAAAGATGCCATGCTTTGATCGAGCAAATTCCATGCCAAGAAAGTATCAAAGACTTCCAAGATCTTTAATCTCGAATTCCTTAGACAGGAAGTCTTTCAATCTTTCAATCTCTTCCTTGTAATCACCTGTCATTATTATGTCATCTACATAAACAATTAGGATAGTTATCCTTTTATCAGATGAAAATTTCACAAACAAAGTGTGATCTGCTTGACATTGAGTGTACCCATTTTGAGTGATTGATTTAGCGAATCTACTAAACCATGCCCGTGGAGATTGTTTAAGGCCATACAAAGATTTCTTGAGTTTGCAAACTTTTCCCTGGTTTGAAGAGTTCTTGAAACCTGGCGGAATGTCCATATAAACTTCTTCTTCAAAGTCACCGTTCAGGAAGGCATTCTTCACATCAAATTGGTGTAGGGGCCGGTCTTTATTTGCAGCAAGAGATGGTAATACATGAATAGTGTTGAGCTTTGCAACAGGAGCAAATGTTTCTTGATAATCAATTCCGTAGGACTGAGTGAATCCTTTAGCAACAAGGCGAGCTTTAAACCTCTCAGTACTGCCATCCGCTTTGTATTTGACTGTAAAGACCCACTTGCAACCCACTAATCTTTTTTCAGGTGGTAGATTTGTGATTGTCCATGTGTTGTTTTTTAGAAAAGCATCAATCTCATTTTGAACAGCTTCTTTCCAGCGTGAATCACTTAGTGCCTCTTGAATAGTGTGAGGAATCTGTATATTATCAATGGTGGAGACAAAAGCATGATAGGATGGTGATAATATTTTATAGGAAACAAAATTGCCAATAGGATGTTCTGTACATTTACGAACTCCCTTTCTCAATCCAATAGGCAGATCTGAATCATCATTTATTTGAGCAGTATTATCAAGGTCAGAATTACTTAAACCTGAATGAGCCTCTGAAAGAGAATTCGGTTCCGATTCATGACGGTCCTCTGGATGTGTTATGTGCTCTATATCGTTACTAGATTTTTTTCTTTCTTGTATAGACAAGAGTTTCTCTGTTTTCTGGTTCTTGATGAGGGGCAAGGATCATAGATGGACTTGTCAAAGATGAACCTGAGGATTGGGAACCTAAGGGATTAGACTGAGGACTAGATAAACCTTGATTTTCTGTGACTTGAGAGGTGGAGGGACCCTCATGATAAATGCCAATAAATGGAGTGTTGATACTTGGAGCAGTATCCCAAATATGAGATTCACTAGTATTCTCCCCCTGAATCTCATTTTTATAGTAAGCCTGATTCTAAAAAAATGTGACATCCATAGAATTATATATTTTCCGAGTGATAGGAGAATAACATTTATAACCTTTTTGATGAGAGGAATAGCCAATAAAAATGCACTTGATAGATTTGGGATTTAACTTACTACGATTTTGAGAAGGAAGATGAACGAAGGCTGTACAACCAAAGACCTTAGGATCAAGAAGAGTTATGAACCTCGTGTGAGGGAATGATTTCATGACAGTGTGACACGGAGTTTGAAAATTGAGTACACGAGAAGGCATACGGTTAATAAGATAGGTAGCTGTAAGGACAGCTTCTCCCCAGAGATATTTGGGAACTTGAGTAGAAAACATGAGAGAACGAGCAACTTCTAAGAGATGTCTATTTTTCCGTTCGGCAATCCCATTTTGCTATGGAGTATTGACACAAGGGCTCAAGTGTATAATACCCTCTTGTGTGAGATAGGAACCAAGAATGGAATTGAAGAAATCTTTAACATTGTCGGTCTTGAGGATTTGTATTTTAGTGTGAAATTGAGTTTGAATCATAGAGTGAAAATTCCTAAAAATTTCACTAACTTCTGATTTTGTTTTCATGAGGAATACCCAAGTTAATCTAGAATGATATAAAAGATACAAACCATTTCTGTCCCGCAATAGCATTTACACGGGAAGGGCCCCACACGTCACTATGAATCAATGAAAATGGTTTGGATGATTTATATGATATTCTAGGATAGGTATTTCGAGTATGTTTTGCAAGTTGACAGATTTCACAGCAAAAGGAGTTTGGATTTTTATTAATAAATAAGGAAACATCTTTGACAAATACAAGAAATTTGGATGACCAAGACGATAATGCCATAACATAATATCACTATCTTTATTTGAAATAGATTCATTATTTAAAAAAAACAAACTGAACTTCTGAGCTGTTCCAATTGGTGGAGTGTGATCTTGTAGGATATAGAGACCAGAACACATCTTAGCACTGCCAATCATCTTCCCCGAATCCAATTCCTGAAACACACACAGATTTGAATAAAACTTAGTCACACAATTGAGATCACGAGTAAATTTACTGATAGATAGTAAATTACAGTCTAGTTTCGGCACATAGAGAACAGATGTGAGAGTTAGATTCTGATTTATTTTTACTGAACCCAAGCCCTCAACCTTAGATGATGTACCGTCGGCAATTTTCACTGTATGATGTTCTGAGCTCGGGTGAAACTCAAAAAAATATATTTGCATCACCTGTCATATGATCTGATGCTCCAGAATCAAGGATCCAAGGATTAGTAGGTCTTTTATTGACAACAAGAGCTACTGAATGATTACCTTTCATGGCTAACAGCCCTGTACCAGGTGTAGTTATGTTGGACTGACTCGGGAGTTTCTGAAGTGCCTCTAACTGTGCTTTAGTAAACGGTGATGAATCAGATCCACTTTCTATTCCTTCAGCAATGATACTTGAAGTGGCAGCAGTATGTCCATGACTTTCCTTGTCTTTCCATGACCTGGGCTTCCAATCTGCTGGCTTTCCATGAATTTTCTAGCATGTTTCCTTGAGTCCAAGCTTACGACAATGATCACACAATGGGCGTCCCTTCTATTGTCGATTAAATTGGTTGGTACCTTGGAATTGTCCTCGGGCAGCAAGGGCAGAGGAGTCCTGAGCAGCTGGAAGGATAGAAGAGCCCATCATGACTTTCTTCCTACTTTCTTCATGTCGAACCTCTGAGAATGCTTCTTTGACTTGAGGAAGGGGCTTGGTACTCATGATTCTACTCCTGACTGCATCAAGATCCTTATTGAGGCCATGGAGAAACTTGAATTTTCTCTTTTTCTCCATAATGCTCCTGTATAGAGTAGTATCTGCAGGGCACTTCCAAGAGTAGGATTCGAACAGATCCAGTTGTTGCCAATAGCGTGTAAGAGTGTTGAAGTATTGAGTGACTGAGGTATCTTCCTGGCGGAGATCATAGAGAGCAGCCTCAATTTCGAATAATTCTGATGTATTTTCAGAACTTGAATAAGAATCTTTTACAGCATCCCATAGTTCTTTAGCTGTAGCGTACAAGAGAAAATTTTCTCCAATCTCATTACTCATGGAACTAATCAGCCATGACTTAATCATGTGATTATCAGCTTTTCAAGTTTTGTACTTTGGATCATCAGTTTTTGGAGCAACTACCTCTCCGGTGAGGTATTCCTCTTTCCCTTTTCCACCGATACACATCATCACGGATTGTGACCATTGGAGATAGTTGTGGCCATTGAATTTGTGGCTGGTAACCAGAGAGGCAACCTCGGTACCGTGAGATGAAGAGCCAACTATGAGAGGTGGGTTCGAGATTAAGAAGGGATGGGAGGCTGTGTCTGAGAGTGAGGAGTCTTTTTCTGTTGTCATGGTGTTTTAGGTTAAGAGCGGCTTGAGAAAGAGGAGAAGAATGGCTGCTTTAGGTTAACACCAGGAAGGACGGCTGTTTTTAGGTTAAAAAAAGAAACGGCTGGAGAAAGATACGATTAGAGTAAAGAGAGCTCTGATACCATGTGGTTTTGTGAATAATCGTATATCTATTCATCAAAAGAATAACCTATTTATAGGCAGATTACAAATGTACAGATAACCTAGGTTAACTAATCTCCTAAAAATCAGGAACTAATTTCCTAACAATCAGCAGTATACAAAATAAGATAATCTCTAATTAGTTAGTATCCTTAAGGGATAAATACCAAATAATTAAAAGATATTTACATAAATCTACAATTACACTTCATTAAAAAGACCTTAAAAGGGAGTTATTACGGTTATCACTCAAACCTATATAAATGCCCATGTAACATGACAACAAAGGTACACACAATATGCGAACCCTACTTTTGTGATTATAGTTTATTCTCTCAAGAATATTATTGACTTAGGCATCGGAGTGTCCCCGGCCGATCCCAACGGTGCCTCACAGAGAAGCGTTCCGATCAAGAATTTTTTCACAAGATATCAAATTTATTTATATCATAAAAGTTAAGGAGCTTTACTAGAAGGTTGCCAAAAAATGACAATATTACTTGAAAATTTCAAGCATTCATCATCACTCCAATTGATGACTCTTCAAAAAGATATCAAAGTCATTGTCACTAGACCTGTTCACGAGCCGGACTCATACCGCGTCCAACAGGCTTTTATATAAAATTGTTCATCCTATACCCAGTCCAACTCGTTGTTAATTTAGGGGTGCTCGGACTGGACTAGGGCTCAAAAATCAAATCCCAAGTCCATCCCATATAAGTCCACCTAGATATATATGTATGATTTTTACTAATAAAAAATAAAATTTTCACTTAAAAATAAATATTAATATATAAACCTATTTTTACTTCAAAAAAAATATATAAACCTATAAATTTATTAATTAATATTAATAGGTGGATCGAGATGGGAAGATCTGTGCTATTTTTATAAATCTCAAATCCGCTCAGAATATAAACGGGCTTTAACGGACTGGACCGAACTGGACCTAAAGATAATTTTTCTTAAAAGTCCGACCCAAGAGACACGAGTCTGAACGGACCGGATAGGTACACGAATCCGTGCGGACCGGATGGGTACCTGAATTCGTGAACAGGCCTAATTATCACATCACTAAGAGCTTGTTTAGATGAAGGTTATTCAAGGTAAGGTATGGTAAGTATATGAAAGTTAGTTTGTTTGTTTTGATGTGTAACTGAGAAACAAGTGATGGTAGGTGAGGGTAAATTTTTCCTTGTTTTTTTTGCACTCGGATTTGGGGTAAGGAGGGTTAATTAAAAAACTTTCCAATAATACCCTCCTTTTTAATAAATAGCTGATTTTTTTTTACTAGCAAAATAAAATTCACTTTTACTATTTGCAACCCACTACCAATTTATATTGGGCAAAATTTTAATTGGTATGTTTTATTATCACTGGAATGTTGCAGTACACTTCAAGATTATTATATTTTGGGTTGTTTTATTATCTTTATCTATAATATTTTGGTTTGTTTTAAGATCATTTTATTTCTACTTTGAAATTGTAATAATTTGAAATTTCTTTTTTATTATTATTTTTAGATGAATCATCAAAAATATTATTGATGAAGATCTTGAGAATTTGTAATACATACATTATTTATTAGAAAAATTGCATACCATTGTTTTATTCAAATCTCTCTTAAAATAAAAACAAACACCCTTAACTAACACTTAGAATTTTATTTTGATTGTTACTAAGTGAGGATTTAATTTCCATATTTAGCAAAAATTAATATATAGCAATTTAATTAATTTTGGTTAGAATTTATTTAGTTTATAAAAAAAATAGAAGTCGTGATTAAGAGTAAGAGTAAGGATATAAAAGTAATTTTATACACAATTTTACCTTACTTTACATTCAAATCAAACATAATTACATTATTAAATCGTCACTTATCCTACATTCTATCCAAACACAACAAGTTATTTATAAACCTCACTTATTTTACCTAAACTTACTTTACTTTAAATAACTCTCAACCAAACAAGTTCTAATGATAAACCGGAGAGTTATAGTTACCTTCTCAAATCTTTAGGGTAAATTACATACGTGTTGTACAACTTTACCCATAATCACACTTTGATGTATAATCAAAATTTTGTCACACTAAACTATACAGCCTTCCAGTGACCTCCCACTAAAGTGTATAGCCGGTAATTTTGACCGGTCAACGCCTGGTCAATGCGTCACCTCATCACTTTTAACCTTCTAGCAAATAAAAGTGGATCCCACCTAATGTTAAATAACTAATTTACCCTTAATTATATTTTCTTTTATTTTTTATTTTTCTTTCATATTAATTCCATCTTTTCTCTCTCCTAAATTATTTCCCCTCTCCCTCTCTCTCTAATTTACCCAGAATGTATGAACTCCATACCCTTGCATTGTCACATTCTTAACCTTTCCCTTTCTCTTCCTTTAATCCCTTTCTTCCATTTCTCTCTACATCTTCTCTCTTACTCCTCTTTCTACAATTTCTCTCTCAAAATTGAACTCATTTAAATCTAAGAGAAACTTGAATTTCATCAATTCCGCAGATTATTTTGGTGAGGTTGGATTTTATAACACATAAAAAGCTCTGAACCATAAAATTGAAATAATAATCTTAAAAAAACTATAGAAATTACACATTCATTAATTCAAAAATAAAACAAGAACTTTCATTGCTTTGGACGGATTCTCCATTGCTTGCTATCTTCAATTAATAACTTAGCAATCCTCATAAATCATGTTATTGTACTTCTCAGAACAATAAGTAGCTGTGGGGACGGCGATCTGAGCGACTTGATGAAACAGAGGGAGCTTATTCAGTGAAGAGAGAGATTTTGGTTTTGGAACACACGGTGATCTGAGTTGCTTGATGAAACAAACGGGGATCTGAGCGGCTTGATGAAACAGAAGGCGATCTGAGCAATTTTGGTTTTGGAAGCTTGGAAAAATCTTTGAATTAAAAATCTAGTTTGAAAAAATCTTGATTTTGAAGGTTTTGAGAAATCTAGGTTTCTTTGTGTTGAAGAGATGGAAGAAAATATGAAAAGAGAGAAGTATGTGGAGGAGAAGAATAATTAATTGAAGGATGTAAAAGTAATTATCAATATTTGATGGCTTTTGAATTGAATTTATAAAATTGTAACTTAGTAATTGCACATGTCATGAGCTCATTATGTTAATGAAAATTGATGACATGGCGGTTTGACCAGCGTTGACCGGTCACAATTACTGACTGTACATTTTAATAGAAGGTGACTAAAAAAAGGTTGTACAATTTAGTGTAATAAAATTTTAATTGTACATTATTATGGATAAAGGTCATACACCACGCATGTAATTTACTCCAAATCTTTACTATTAATCTTATGTCAAGCAAACTATCAAACAGTCAAATTATAAATAATTAATTATATTTTCAGAAAAAACAAAAACAAATTTACAATATTATTTTGAATTGTTAATTTAATATATATATATATATATATATATATATATATATTTATATATATATATGAGTTTAAAATATGACATATTATCATGATCGGTCTTCGCGATCGCGAGTATCCAAAGATAAGGATGTGGACAGTTGTACAGCAGCTCTTGCAGCAGCAGCTGCGTAAGCTGCTGATTCAAAAGCTTCTAAAGCTGCATCTTCCACGTTTCTGTATTTCCTTTTTCCCTTCACCTTATCATCTCCATTCAATTTCTCTGCCCAAACTTCTTTATCATCATCATCCTCCATTAATGCTAATTTATAACACTCCTGCTTCTGCTTCTCCTGAAATTGTTCAAAATCAGAGTTCTACCTATTTCTTAAAATTATTTTCGATCCCTAAATTGCCAAAATTGGTACCTGTGCAGGAAGAGGAGCATGTTCCACCAAATCCAGGATGATACCATTTTCAGAAGCAATGTCTTTCAGAACTTTCATTTTGCTTTCTAAACTCGGCCGTTGTGTCGAAAGCTTTTGTATGATCTAAACCAAGATTTAGTAAATTCATTCAGAAGTTTGTTTGTTTTTGTATACATACATACATACAGAAGTATTTATATACCTTAGCATTTACACCACAATTGTTCCGCAATTCAACAGCACGAGTAACAAATTCCTTGCCATATTTGGACGCAAAAATTCTTCGAAAACCTTGTAGCTCTGGGAATTCTCCGCACCTTGATGACGCAAATATCAAGCTTGACATTGCTTCCTTCACCTCATCATGGCATTCCCTTTTTCCAGTGGCAGAATCAGAACCAAAAATTCGAGAGCTCAGAGGATAAAAGTTTAAGTAAAAATCACAAATCTTTTGTTGGATTAAGAATCAGCATCGAAAACCGTCGGAAATTGCGTCGTTAACAGGAAAGGATGAAATTAATGATATCCTTTTTATTTTTACTGACGGAATTTCCGTCGGAAATCTAACTTTTTCTTATTTTCTCCCAAGTCGGGGTCTACGGCATTTATGTAGTTTCTTCCTGTTTGGTTATAATCGAGAAACAACTGTTGCTAGTTATTTCGATAGAAAAATCAACTAATTCCTCTATACTACAGCTACTACGAGTAATAGAAAACAGTAAATACGAACATCTGAACAAAGTAGATCCGATCAGAAGAAACTAATTACCTCTCGTTTTTAAGCATGACGAGCCTATCTATAAGGAGGTAACAATATTCCTCTATCATAACAAACACATCCATCATATTCTGCTCCTTCACCATGTGCTCCACCTTTCCAGAAAAAAACATAAAAAAATGGATTCAGATTAAGAAAGAGTATCCAAAAATCAGTTAATTAATTACACAAAGAAGAAGAAGAAGAGTGAATTAGTTACACGAAGAAGAGCTTTGTCATGTTGGCCAAGATTTAGAAGCTGAAGAGTATCAGATTTAGCATTTAAAAAGCGGACATGGCGTTGTTTTTTGAGGACGGCAGCCCTGGAAATTGCTAGTTTTGCTAGAATCTTGAATTTAGAGGCCTTGAATTTCCTTCCCATAACACTGTCAAGACAACCTTCCATTTTTTGTCCCCTTTTAATGAACAAGGATTAGAATTACATGTATATATAGTGTTTTGAGATATGTCATTAATTTCATTTCACTTTGTTAAAGTATCTCAATTTGGATAATTAGAAAGGCATCATTCATAATTTCCTTAAACTTGCCTTTTAAACCGTTCAAGAAAATTGGGTAAATTACACCCATTACAACCTGACCAATTTTTACGGTAAGGTCTAAACTTCAAAATATAACATAAAAGTCATTTAACTTTACATTTTGTTATGTTCGTCGTTATTAAACTTCAATCAACGTTTTAAAATGGCCATTGGCGGCTTCAAAATAAAAAGTCTCAAAGTAATGATATTCTAAGCAACTTTAATTCTTAAAAAGTTTCAATTTGAGATCATTTAAGTGTTGTTTGAAGGAAGGAGAAAATTGATTTTTAAAGAGAGATTCAAAAATGGTGATTTTATAAAATTTTAAAATGTGATTTCATGGTAAATTTTGTTCTGAACAACTTTAATTCTTGAATATTTTCATTTTGAGTTTGTTAAGTGTCAATTTGAGGAGTTAGTTAAAGTTTAGTGGCCACGGATATAACAAATTGTAAAGTTCGCTGGTCATACCGTGAAAATTTGTAAAGTTCAATAGCCATGGGTGTAATTTACCCCAAGAAAATGTCCACCTGAACCGTCTAAATAAAATTAAGAATTCATTTTCTGATTCTTGTCACGGGGCCAAGTCGGAGCCATACCAAGACTTCATGTGACGTCGAGATCTTTTCCGGGTCTCGGCCAGCCAACACCTACCGAAGGGGTCTATCCCCTTAGAACATCAAGTATCTCATCAATTCGTATATCCGTAGTCCGTCCCGGAAGGGATTCCCGTTAGGACTCTAATCGAGCTGAGCCGAGCTTTGATGTGCTCAAACTCGGCTCGCTATAAAATTAACAAGCTCGAACTCGAGCCGAGCTTTGGCTTTTCTCAACAAGCTCGAGCTGAGCCGAGCTTTGATGTGCTCAAACTCGGCTCGCTATAAAATTAACAAGCTCGAACTCGAGCCGAGCTTTGGCTTGCTCAACAAGCTCGAGCAGAGCTTCGAGCTTGTTTTGAGCCCAAAATCATCTTTGGACTTGGTTCATTAAGAAAATTATCTAACCATGAATTGTTTGTGAGTAAATCATTAATTATATTTGTGAAGTTTGCTCGTAAATAACTCTTTAATTGTGTACATAAACAAGCTCACAAGCAAAGTTCGTGAATAAATAAACAAGATGCTTACAAATAGTTCGTATATCGCTCATTTATTATGTTTGTGAACGAACTCATCTAATAGCAAATGAAATAATATTAAGTTTAGATATTTGTGAACTAACGAAAAACTATATAGTTTTCTACAAAACTAAAATTTGTCCATAAATGTTCTAATTGAGTCTGCTCGCGAGTTTTCGAGCCGAGCTTTGGCCTGCTCAAGCTCGGCTCGTTTACGAACAGAGTCAGTAAATCGTGCTCATGAGCGGCTCGTTTACAAATCAAGATGAGTCGAGCTGAACTTTTATTGAGCCGACCACCGAGTCGCTCATTAAGCGACTCGGCTCATTTACAGCCCTAATTCTCGTAGTTAAACCTCGCTTCCTAAAGGAACCACACTGTGGGCCATCTCGTGGGCATAAAGTGTCCGTAGGTAATCCACCCTACAAAGACATCTGCCTCCCTTTTCAAAGGCCGGATGTGCGACTCTCCTAGTCCCTAATGGACTAGGGTGGATCGCTTAAACCAGTCCCGATAATTGGCCCAAGGATTGACGGTGATCCAACGCCAGAGACCCTGTCCCCCTATAATGTTTCTTATACCGAGTCCAAGCCCACGGCCAGTAGACATTCATATGTTCCAATCTACCGTGATGACAGGTCCGATCTTCCATATTAGACCCTCTAAATAAATTTTTTGGCTTTTGGGCCTTTTTTTACCACTAGGAGGCGTCCATTTCATCTAAGCAATGGTTAGGAGACGCCTAGACCGACCGGCGCATCGCCTAAGTGGTGATTGGAATAAAAACATTTTTCTATTATTATTTTTTAATTTATTTTGCTTTATTAATTCACTTATTATCGTACATTATTATTGTTGAATTATGTTTATTATTTTTAGATATTTTTGTTAATTGTGTTGTCTATTTATTTTCATTGGTTTAATGATAAGGATTAACTTGAGCTGTTAATATATGTTAATGTCTTTCTGTTATTATTTACTTTGTATTATCTTTACAAATACCAGTTGTTTAATATTTGTAAATATATTTTTGTTATTAGCTAAAACTTAGTATATCTAGTTGTTTATCCTTCTAGGACTATATTGTATGTATATGTTGTTTACCATCAACGAGTGTCAAATGAAGATCATTTGCAAGCTCTAAAACTTTTCCTTTATTTCCTCTACATCACTTTGCTTAACATGCGAGCTAAGCAAGAGAAGATAAGACTGAACTACTAATTAGAGCAGAAATTAGTAGTGTTGCAACGGTCGATAGATAACGCGGAGGTTGTGTCAGTGACAAAGTGATATTGTATTGTTGTTGAAATATTGTTGTTTGCATATTTATAACGATATACATTATAACTATACATATTTTTTATATTATTATTTTTAGATAATATAATGTATATTTTATTGGATTAACATTTTTACAACCTTACTTTTAAGTGATTTACGTCTAAATTTTATATGACGTCACCGTCAATGTTCTAAATATTCGATGACGGGCATGATAAAAGTATATTAAGTGTACTAGCTATAAAGGAAAGGTGTTATCTATAAATGTGAATGCGAGTAATACTTTTACTTAAAATGTTTCAAATTCAATGCCTAAATTTATTACTTCCTTTTGAAATTCATGCTTATCAAAATGCATGTTATCATATTTATCCAAAATACAAATGATATAATAGGTGGTGATCTACGTGTTGGCTATTCATACGAATTAAATTTATTTTGCCAAGTAAAAAAATTATATATACTATAATTTTGGTGTCTTCTTTTGGTCTAGGAAAGAAAATCTTGCACAAAGAGTTTCAATTTCAAAGCCTATACGTACACAATTACCTTTTTCTGCTTTACCAAGCGGCACAAATATGGCTTCTTTTTCATTTGAGATTTGGTTGGATTTTATGTGAAGACAAAGAACTTCATAGTCTAATTAAATTGTGTAAATAATATATTCCTTTTACATTATTCTGGTCATTTAAAATTTTGTTAATTAAGTAATAATTATATTTTATGCATTACATCCATTTGGGTCGTCAAACTAAAGTTTTAAAGTCAATTAGAACTATAAACTACTAAAATCATCAATTAAATCCATGAACTAAGTAAAAATCATCAATTGAGTTCTCATCCTATCATAAAATCCGAAACTATGACTTTTTTTTATATAGATTGTAATAACTATATGTTCGTTCAAAATGAGATTGGAGAAAAGAGTCTGAAACTGTTCAACTCAATGATTTTCGATGAGGCCTCAATTGATGATTTTTGTTTAGAATAGGGACTCAATTGATGATTTTTTATTACTTCAAGGACCTGATTGATGATTTTAATAATTTAACGTTCTAATTGACTTTAAAATCTTAAATGAGTATTATATCTATATTTTAGTATAAAAAAATATTTTTATATATTATATTAATCAGTCTCTTTATTTTTAAAAAAATTATATAGTGTTTCAATTTTGTTCCATCTCCTTAAACCTTTTATTAAAGTCAATAGTATAAATGTATAAACCCGTTTAATATCATTCAAGATAAAGTTTGAGAGGCATTCCGGAGAATTCAAGAAGTAAATGACACCGGAAGAACAAAAAGGGGTTGATTGAACATTTTCAAGCCCGGGATCACCGATCCACAGGCCTAATCAATGAATTGGGGTAGCCGATCCAAATTCTTGTTGGGTGCTGTTGCGTCCAACACTTTTCTCAAATACATTCTTAGAAAAGATTTGAGAAATATGGGGCCTTGTTCTTTATCTTTCTCACTTTACTAAAATGTATTTACAACTTTGTCACTTACTTTCTTTTTTATATTCCTTTTGTATCCCTTAAGTTATGTTTTTATGTAAAAAATATGGGTTAATACACATATTTGCCCATGTGTTTTCTCGGAAAAACAGATTTGCCCTTAAATCAAATAAACCCATAAAACTATCCTTGAATTTTTTACAAACCTACAATTATACCCTAATCTAACAGAACTGTTAAACGGCGTTCACATCAAACCTGCTTGTTTCCAGAAAAACTTCAGAAAAGAACAACCAATCACAAACAGAAAAAAATATGCACATTCAATTTCGATTAAAAGCAAGTTAGAAGAACAGATTGGTCAAAATTCATTTTAATAAAAGCTCAATCAACCTAATAAAACGGCGTCTAAACCTCCTAATTAATCCAAAAGCAATAACAATAGAAAACAATAAGAAAACAAATAAATTTTGGTTGTCGTCATCCAATTTTTTTTGAGACAAAAAGGTTTAATGTCATCACCGTTTAGCAGCTCTGTTAGATTAAGGTATAATTGCAGGTTTATGGAAAATTCAGGGATAGTTTTGTGGGTTTATTTGATTTAAGGGCAAATCTGTTTTTCCGCGAAAACACAGTGACAATATGTGTATTAACCCAAAAAATATTCATAGGTTTCACCCCTTTATGAATTGTAAAAGTAATTTTTTATTAATCAAATGAAATTGTTACTATGGAGTCTAGGATTCATCCTTTTATCAATTGGGGGTTTTTTAATTCCAAGTTTATCTTGTGAAATTCTTTGTTTGTTTAGGGTAAAAGCAAACACTCTTCTTTATCTCAATCCCTCTTTGCATCAGTTGGTATTAGAGTCAATTATTTCTTAATCCGAAACTTTTTTGGTATAGTTCAACCAAGAAATCCTCAATAATAAATGGAGGCCTATGACAAGAAACTTGAATAGTGCACTTCCTGCCCGTGCCTCGATGTGATTCCTTTGTCTTCCCTTTGTGCACGTGCAACTTCCTTTCTAGGGTGGTGGGAGATGAGACCTTCGTCCCTTCGAACTCGAGAATCTTTTTTTTTGTCACGACCTTCCCTTTTTCTTCCTTCATGTCCCTACCTTTCTTGTCATCCTCCATTTCTTCATAATCTGTTGGCCGCATATTGTTGTCATAATGGGCAAAGCTTTGGCCTAGGGCCATGAGCTTTTGAAAGGTTAGGGGGTTAGCTTTATCTGAGGGATTGGTAGCTCATTCTCTTGGCCAGGGCGACGATGGCGACCTCCACATTCATCAATTTGACTTGCAAGAACATGTGATGGAAACACGCCAAATATCCCATGAGGGGCTTGGTCAAGTGTTGTTTAATTTTATTAAGGTCGGAGCTGATTCGTTTGACCTTGACTACACCAGTGAAGCGGGCTACGAAAAGATCTTTGAGTATGTCGAAGGAATCGACAGGGTTTCAAGCTCCTATACCATTCTTGAGCGACGCGGTTTTTATGCAATTTTTGTGATTAATTTGTATCTGACAGACTTAAATATTGTCATTTCAGCATGTTATTTGTAACCGTATTATTAGTAACAAAATAAATATTTTAGATATAATAGATGTTTGCAATGACTGATGTGATAATTAAATAACGAGTTAAATAATACTCCCTCCGTTTCATATTACATGTCTTTTTAGAGAGTTGTATAGAAATTAAGGATATTATAAAAAAGATATTGTTGCCCTTTATTTATTGATTCCAATATTTATTTATTCTATAATAAGTCCATTATTCTAATTAATTTCCGTAAACCTGCGTTTTATAGCAGAAAAAAAGATGACTTAACATGTACTGATCATATAAAATGACATGTAATATGAAACAAAAAAAAAATCTCTAGAAAGACATGTAATATGAAACGGAGGTAGTAGTAAAATAGTTTGTTTAAATTTGTTGTTAGATAAGAGTAAAATTGATTTTGATTGACAATGTTAGCACCATTTCACATGTTAGAGATAAATTTGTACTTCGCCAAAAATGTTATGGGCAAATTTGCACCTCATCTCAAAATTAATGATGTAATTAGACATTTCCATAGGTCCGGCCCATCCAGACCCGTGTCTCTTGGCCCGAACTTAGACAATGAAAATTAATCTTAAGCCCAGCTCGGCTAGCTACAGTCCAACTATTTTTTGGATGGACTTAGGATTGATAAAAATAACACGGACCGGTCCAGTTCGGTCTGTCTATTAATATTAATTAATAAATTTATATATTTTTATATTAAATAATTATTTTTAAGTATAAATTTTATTTATATAAATATTTTTAGGTGGGTTTATATGAGTTTAGTTCAAAATTTGGTTTTTTTTGGACTCGAACCCGCCTAAATTAATAACAAACTGAACTGGATTAGATTTAAACGGTATAAGGGTCAAATACATGAATATCATAATAAAGTACAAAATACAACTAAGTCATATTAACAAATTTAATTCTTAATATGTCATTATTCTCTATATATTATGATTTTATACCATAATTTAAGAAATCTAGACTCCAATTCATAAATCATAAATCCTAGAAAATATATTCTAGACTTCTAATTTATAAATTCTAATCCTTAAAATATGTTAAAAGTATTGATTTACTAGTTTGATATAATCCAAAATTATGACTTGACATAGTTGTAAATAGTTTTTAAAAGATGAATTTTTGTGTAATTTTCTCTATATTTTTACATAAAAGCCTGTTAGGCCCGGCCCAAATCCGGCGTGTACAATCCAAAGGCTCAAGGTGAAATATACAGTATCAAATACATGAATATCATAATTAAATACAAAATTACAACTAAATCATGTCATCAAATTTAATTCTTAATATGTCATTATTCTCTATATATTATGATTTTACATTATAATTTAAAAATTCTAGACTCCAATTCATAAATCATAAACCTTAAAAAATATATTTTAGACTTTTAATTTATAAATTTTAATTCTTAAAATATATTAAAAATAATAATTTTAATAGTTTGATATAATCTGTAATTATGATTTGATATAGTTGTAAATAGTTTTTAAATGGCTTAATACACAAATAACCCCCTGAACTTGTCCAAATGTTGCAACTGCCCCCTCCAACTTTCAATTGTAACAACTTACCCCTTAAACTTGTCCAATTGTAAAACATAACCCCAAATTGAGAATTTTTTTACCTCGTACTTGAAGCAACCGTAAAAACGTTTTCCCGGATTCGTATCACGCCAAAGATTTGATTATCACACTCCATGAGCATTGCAGCTTTTGTATTTCACGTGTTTCTTCAATTGCAGTCCATGTTAGTAATTTGGTGTTATGTTTTACAATTGGACAAGTTTAAGGGGTTATGTTTTACAATTGGATAAGTTTAAGAGGTAAGTTGTTCCAATTGAAAGTTCAGGAAGCAGTTGCAACATTTGAATAAGTTCAGAGGATTATTTGTGAATTAGACCTTTTTAAATTTGTGTGTAATTTTCCCAAATATAATAGACGACGGAATTTTGTAAATGAATTATCGTTGACTTTCTTTCCTAATTTTCATGATCGAAATGGTAGACGGTGTATTCAAGTCCCACAGTTAAAAAAAAAAAACCTTGTGCTGCCGGCACGCAGGATAGACGGGACAAAACTGCGGATCATCGAAATGACTTAAAAGCCCATAAGTATAACAAAAACTCGATCACCATATAGCCCGAGGGATAATCACCTCGGGGACATAAACGTAGATTTAAAAAATAAGCTGTCATAATCTGAAAATTTGTAAACAGCGGGAGTTCAGAAACCGCCACAGCCACCAGCACCTTCAACCCCTCCGACTCTGGTCGATTACCTTCGTGCGAAGCTCATTTATTGACTTACAAATTGATAATATAGATTGGACTTTTCATTCAGTTAGTTGAGATATAAACATATATATACATTTTTCTTTTCTTTTCCTTTCCTTTCCTTTTTGTATTCTTTGATTGATCAATTAGGGTTTAGAAGCTGATGAAAATGGCTAAAGTTAGACATTCTAGGATTATAAAGAAATGGTCTGCATTGAAGCTGGTGTTGACGATGCTATTTATGCTGTCGGTGGTTCTATTGATGCTTTTGGGTTTGGGTATCTTCTCCCTTCCTGTGAGCAGCGATGATTCCTCTCCTAATGATCTCACCGGTTCCTATCGGCGTATGATCGTTGAAAGGTATTTATCTGTTTCTCTCCATACTATTTGCATGTCAATTGATTGTGATTTGATCATTACTAGATACTCGGATTTTGGTTTTTAGTCTGTTTGGCTGGTCTTAATGCAGAGAGAGTAATGAATTGGGAGAAAGAGGAGAGCAGTGGACTGAAATTCTTTCTTGGGAGCCCCGAGCGTTTCTATATCACAATTTCTTGGTTTGTTTCTAGAATTTTGATTTCTTAAGTGGAATTCTAACTTCTAAGTCTGATAGACCGATAAAATATTGTTTACTGAAACTTTTATGTAGATCTCCTATAACTAATGTTATCAAGTACCACACATTTATTAATTTTCGAATGCCTTAACATGGTTGAATTAGTTAGAATGATTTACATGATAATAGCTCACTTTCGAACGTTTTTCAATTTGAACTTGAAAAGGTAGCTTGTTGTATAGTAATGAAATTGGGGAGTGAAAAGAGAAGTGTCAATTTCATTTCCTAAGTAAGTGATGTTTGTTGAGCTTTAGCAATTACATCCGTACAGAGATTTTCTGCCAGTTATTGGCATACCATGTCCACTCCACTTTTACCCTGAACGATGTAGCAGTTTCTCATGTTTTTCATTGTTGGCTGTTTGTCTGGCATTTAAGTTGTATTGTCATAATATGTCTACTTTGCTTTACCACTGGACACTGAAGCTTAATAATGAAGTTATGCTATGTACCAAATGAAGTGATTTGCAATTTTCCTAGATGTAAGCATGATTTTAGTTGTCATTCAAAGTTTGATCTTGGATTAGTAATTTTTCTGACCAGTCAAAAGAAGAATGCGAGTACCTAAAAGCTCTGGCTGGACCACATATGGTAAAGTCAACTGTGGTAGATAGCAAGACAGGAAAAAGTAAAGATAGCAGGTACGAGATCTTATATTCCATTTCACCTGTTTCTGTGGAGCAGGGCGAATCATGTGTCTGCATCAATCATCATCTTCTTGATTTTATTCTGTACGTTAATTTGTAGGAACTTGATTGCAGGGTGCGTACAAGTTCTGGAATGTTTCTGAGGAGAGAACGAGATAAAATTATTAGGAACATCGAGAAAAGGATAGCAGACTTTTCTTTTATTCCTGTAGGTATGACAATTCGAAAATCTTGACAAGATATCTTCAGTTGGCTTGAAATCATAAAATAGTGAAACTGGGATGATGGATCAAAAGTCTCTTATAATTCAATGAGGATCCTGACTGGATATTGACACTTTACAATGTCTGGTTCACTAGTTTAGTTTATCTGCTGACTGCTGCATTTTAAAATATTTTGTTGAAGAAGTGATTTGATCTCTCTAAGTAAAGAAAATTGAAACCTCTTAGGATCTCTGAAATGATCTTGCCAAGAAAAGATGTTGAATGAACTGGCTTCTTGGATCTCCTTCTAAATGTTATATTTTCTCAGACATATATGTATGGACTGTATGCATGGCATGACTCGTTCAGAACTTTTGTTTATTGTTTATAATAAAGATAGTTAATACTCCAACACATTTCAAATTTATTCGCTTTGTCGCTTTATTTTTTCCCAACTTATCACATCATTTGTGAGATGCAATTTTTCATCTAGACTATGATTCCACTTGAAGGACTGTTAGAGAGGGTATTTCAATTGTTGACAGATGCAACACGGGTGATGCATGTGCTTGACTTATCATATGCGATGTTTCTTTGTTTCTAAATGTGTTCTGAAATGTAACTAGTTGGTCCAAATCTTGAGCTGAAGTCTATTTGAACTTTGATACGCAGAGCATGGGGAAGGACTTCAAATCCTTCATTATGAAGTTGGACAGAAATATGAGGCTCACTATGATTATTTCCTTGATGAGTTCAACACTAAGAATGGAGGCCAACGGACAGCTACTGTTCTTATGTATCTGTGAGATTCGCCTCTTAATAGCATGACTCTTAAATATGTGTTTTCATGTATTAGTTTTATTCTTACATGTTTACATTCTCCCGTTCTGTCTCCCTTGATGCAGATCAGATGTTGAAGAAGGGGGTGAGACAGTATTTCCTGCTGCTAGGGCAAACATTAGCGCAGTACCATGGTGGAACGAGTTGTCTGAATGTGCCAAACAGGGTCTTTCCGTGAAACCAAAAATGGGCAATGCGTTGCTGTTTTGGAGCACAAGGCCTGATGCTACACTAGATCCTACAAGTTTACATGGTGAGTAAATCATACAGTTAACAAATGGTTGGAAACTTTAACTTAGATCAATAAATGATATCGCAGTTTTTTCTTGCATTTTATTTTTAAAAGAGGTGTTTGGTCCTAGTTTATGCTGTTGTGGTAAGATCAAAGTTTTTTTTTTAAGTAAAAGATTCATCCTGAGGACCAAAAAACATCTCTTATTCCATTGACAGGTTTTACTACAGTTTCTTAAATTCATCTTATTGATTATATTAGGTAGTTGCCCCGTGATTAGAGGGAACAAGTGGTCAGCTACAAAGTGGATGCATCTTGGGGAATATAATGTTTGAGCAGGTATTAGTTAAGGTACTTACCTTGTATTTATAGTGGTTGCTGGTAATTGAATTCATTGTTTGTTATTTTTATTTGTATAACCTTCCAACTCATCCGTGTATCTTTTAGTATGAAGAAATATGAATGAAGACAGTAGTCTTCACATGGATCATGAAGACCAAATGAATTTGGTCATTCACCGTTAGATCTAGATTTATTCACCGTTAGATCTAGATTTATTAAATCTAACTCGTATGATGCTTTGAACTTCCACCCTAGGATTATAATAAGCCTAGATCTAACGGTGAATGATCAAATTGAGTTAGTTATTTAGGATCCATGTGAACACTACTATGAATGAAGAATATGCATACGCCGATTGCAGATAGTGGCGAATTGTTTTTTTGTGAACTTGATAGATGTTTGGATTAGATGAAAGTTGAAATGATGAGAGTCGGACCAATAATTTGATGTCACGTCATATAGGGTCTAGGGTATATATAGGGTTTATGTTTTAGGGACTAGAATTTTATATAAAAAATTAACTAAAAATATATAATTAAGTACAGCGTTAATATGTTATTGGTTGAGGTGTACATGATATTAAATTGGTTGAGGTGTACATGATATTAAATTATTGGGTCCAAACGGATGACCTGGTGCACCAGGCATACAGTAAAAACTTTCAGTCGAGCAAAAGGTGTGCTAGTTGAACTAGGTGATCGTAGTGTAATTTATGAGTCGTCTTTTCACTATGTTGCCTCTGGAAATACAGAGAGACCATGGGTAAAGTACATCCATGCCCCTTGGCATGTTATTAACATTATGATCCTTAAACTTCATTTCATGACATAAAAATGCTTGAACTTTACATTATTTAACATTAAAGTCCAAATCAAAGGAAGCATGTTAAAGAAAAATAACAAAAATAATGATATGAACAAGATTGACTATATCATTGAATTTTTTTTTTATCCATGTTGCCATGGACTGTGCTCAAATATCTATTTTCCATGGTCAAATACCTATTTCCAGATGATCATTCCGTTAATTCTTTAATGGATTTTCTTTCGTCTAATTGTTGAATAATGTAAAGTTCAAGGCTTTTTATGTTACAAAAGAAGTTTAGGGGTTATAATGTTAATGTATTTTTACCGACACGGTCATAGAATGCTGTATGTATCAGTAGAAGTTGTTTGTGTAGAATTTCAGTTACAATACAATTTATGAAGCATAATTATAGTATGTTTTTCTTTAATTCTCTTATCCTCAGGATAGAATATGTATCATGCTGGGAGTGGTGAATGATGACAGAACTAGACACATCCCATGAAGACACAGCCATATAAAAGTTATACACATAACATTGACTCTTTTTTTCCCAATTTGATGCTCTTCTTACTGCCATTTAGGTTTCGAAGTTCATGAAAAAAAATTCATTTGATTGTTGTAACTACAGAATTAGTTGAGGATAGAAAAAGCAGCACCCAGTATGTAACTGTAAACAATACAGAATAATCTCCGGGATATAAATTATTTGGTTTTTCCTCAATTTGGCTGTTCATATTTTATATTTTTCACAGGTAAATCACACCGAAGGGTCACTTAAAAGTTCGGATAATTTACGAATACAGTTACAAAAGTTCATTATGTCTCAATAAAATAATTATCTTTGTAAAATAATTATCTTTGTATTTTGTACTAAGGAGGTGTTTGGGTAGACATTTTTATAGTGACAATGGGAATGATAATTGTTAATTACATTTGTTAGTGTTTTTGATATAGGAATGGAATCATTTTCGCCCTGCTATGAGAATCAACCATTCTCTCTTTCTTCCCCTTTAATCAAATATGATTTCCATTCCTTTATCAAATTTAATTAAATAAAAAAAACACGTAAATTCAATTAAATAAAAAATAAAAAACAACCCACCACGTTTGTAATGTAACTGCCTCATATAACCATTAAAAAAACTGCCTCATATAACATAAGAAAAAATCATGAATGCCTGCGGATAATTTAAAAGGGTGAAGTCAAAATGGCATTAAGTAAGATGAAGTTGAAGAAAGCAGTAAGACCTGATGGCATCCGTATTGAGATTTGGAGATGTTTGGGAGAAAGAGGAATCGAATGGTTGACGACGTTCTTCAACAAAATTTGGAGAAACAATAAGATGCCATCAGAATGGAGGAAAAGTATCTTAATCCCTTTGTATAAGAACAAAGGCGATGTCCAAGATTGTGCCAACTATCGGGGAATCAAATTAATGAGTCACACTATGAAACTTTGGGAGCGAGTGATCGAACAAAGGCTAAGAATGACGGTGAAAATCTCGGAAAACCAGTTTGGCTTTATGCCGGGAAGATCAACTATGGAAGCCATCCATCTAATGAGATAATTAATGGAGCACTATCGAAATAAGAAGAAAGACTTGCATATGGTTTTCATTGACTTTGAGAAAGCATATGGTAAGGTACCAATGGAAGTACTTTGGTGGGCCTTGATAAGGAAATGCATTTCGCGAAAATATATTGACATCATAAAGGACATGTATGAGGGAGCATGCACGAGTGTACGTACTAGTGTTGGGAAGACTGAAGAGTTTCCTATTACGATTGGAGTGCATCAAGGTTCCGCACTAAGCCCATTTCTTTTTGCCATCGTTATGGATGAACTAACAAGTTCACTTCAAGATGGTATACCATGGTGCATGCTGTTTGCAGATGATATTGTGTTGGTTGATGAGACGAAAGAAGGAGTGGAGAGGAAGTTGGAACTATGGAGACAAACTCTAGAATCTAGAGGCTTTAAGTTGAGCCGAAGTAAGACAGAATATTTGGAGTGTAAGTTTAGCGGCCATAGGAGTAGGGAGGCAGGGACAATCACCCTAGATGGGAGAGTTGTTCAGGCCTCGGATTGCTTCCGGTATTTAGGATCTATTATCCAAACGGATGGAGAAGTAGATGGAGATGTTGCTCAGATTAAAGCTGGTTGGTCGAAGTGGAAGATTGCTACGGGTTTCCTTTGTGACCCCGGCATGCCTAATAGATTGAAGGGAAAATTCTACCGGACGGCAATTAGACCAGCATTGTTATATGGTACGGAGTGTTGGGCAGTGAAACACTGCCACATCCATAAGATGTCGGTGGCGGAGATTCGTATGTTGAGATGGATGTGTGGTCATACAAGAAAGGATCGGGTGAGTAATGAAATAATTAGGACAAAAGTAGGGGTCACATCTATTGAGAATAAAATGAGAGAAAACCGACTAAGGTGGTTTGGCCATGTGAGACGTAGAGCGCTTGATGCGCCGATTAGGAGAACCGAAGAGTGGCAAAGGGATGTAGTGGTGAGGGATAGGGGAAGACCTAAGCAAACTTGGAGAAGGGTGATCGAGAGTGATATGAGTTTACTGGGAATTGAGGAAAATATGGTAGTGGATAGGACGGAGTGGAGGGAGCGAATTTGTGTCGCTGACACGACTTGATTTCACGGTTTTATATGATGGTTCATGTTAGCCGACCCCGAATCATTTCGGGACTAAGGTTTTGTTGTTGTTGTTGTATAGCATAAGAAAAAATAAAAAGGCAACTAGCCATGGTTGTATGATATGGTATATTTATTTTTATTTTTTTTGAAAAGAATATGGTATATTTATATTTTTTTTTTTGTAGGAATAGGAAAAGAAAACGAACAAACAAAGAAAACTAACCCGGGATCAGCCTAGAAAGGCTAACCCCAATTCTATCCTCTAAAAGAAGAGACGAAAGAAAGATGGGAGGATCAGAAAGGGTAGAGACACCTAACATCCCCTCATGCCCAGCTGCCGCCAAGCGATCCGCAACCCGGTTCTGTTCCCTGTAAATGTGGCTGAACTTTAAGAACTAAAAGGAAGGGCGAAGCCTTAAAATAGCTTTAATAAGATTTTGGCTGTTAAGACAAATAGCCTGGTTATCTGAAATCCTGTTGATTGCCTCCATGTTATCATACTCCACAGATAACCTCTTTACACCCAGGCTAATGGCAAGCTTGATACCCGAAAGAATACCCCACAGTTCCGCCGAAAAGGAAGAACCCATCCCCAGGTTCTGGGTAAACCCAGACAGCCAGGCGCCACCCGCATCACGAAGAACTCCTCCGGCAGCAATCTTGTCATTGCTAAGGTAGGAGCCATCCGTATTCAGCTTCACCACCCCTTCTCCTGGCCTGCTCCATCCAACGAGGTGGACCTCTCTTTTCTGGGTAGAACTCGCAAGGGGATCCCCTTTGAAGCTCTCAGTAATAATAGAGAGTTTTTTCGAGAAGAAATCAAGTAAGTCAGGAATAAAGACAGTTTTATCAGCAAAAATCTCCTCGTTCCTCCACTTCCAAATTTGGTGACAGATGATAGCAAAGAAAATGTCACCATGCTCCATGTTAGCCAATAAATTTCCACTAACACCATCAGAGAACCAGTTATACTCAGAGTGGGCCATGAAGGAAGGAAGAATGTGGTGAGGGATAATTTTCTTCCATACCTCTTTACTCTTAGAGCAATCCCTCAGAGCATGACACAAAGTTTCATCATGGCCTCTGCATCTACTGCAAGCTCCTGAATCCGCCAAGTGCCGTCTGTGTCGATCCGAATTAGTAAGCAACCTGTTCTTGACTCCCAGCCACAGGAAACTCCTAATACGGTAAGGGGTTTTAAGTGCCCAAATGGATTTCCATGTATCCGAAAGAGGATCGGCCCTGTTAGGGGTAAAAGCTTCAAAGGCTGACTTGCAAGAATAAGCACCATTGGTAGTCAGGGCCCATCAATGCCTATCCTTATCTTCCTCATGATTACTAATCTTAACTCCTCTAATTCTAAGGAGAGTCTCCAGGATAAAGAATGTATCAAACTTTGACCAGATCCAGTCTCCCTCAGAGTCCACCACATCGGCAATTCTCCAGTTACGGATGTTACTAGGCCGGGGGGATCTACACACCTCAACAAGCGGTTTGTCACCAATCCATGTATCATACCAGAAGCTGATGGACTTACCATTACCCACCTCCAGACCAACCCCCGAGCAGAACTCTTCAAACACAGCGCTAAGCCCTTTCTAGAGGAAGGAACAACTGACAACTCTCTCCTTAGGGCCACCAAAGATTTTGTCTTTCCGATACTTGCCACAGAGAAGATGAACCCAAAGAGAGGATGGGCATTGCCACATTCTCCAGAGAAGCTTCATTAAAAGGACTTTATTATTGTCCTTAGCTTGTCTTATACCAAGACCTCCCCTGCTTTTCGGCTGGCAGACCTCCTTCCAAGGGACAAGGTGAATCTTTTTCCCTTCTCCAGACTCTCCCAAAGGAAACGCCGGTCGATTTTGTCAAGCTCGTTGAGGACCGGCTCAAGCAGTCTACAGGCTTGCATGATATGATTAGGAGCCGCGCAATTGACAGATTGGATTAAAGTTAGACGGCCTGCTAGGGAAAGAGAATTAGCTTTCCAACTAGCACACAAACCATTGGTTTTGTCCAAAGTTTCTTTAAAGGAGGCTTTGGAGACTCTGTCGCTACGGAGAGGGACCCCAAGATACTTACCCAAAGAGTGAGTAAGGGGAATGACGGAAAGATCACTCAGCCTTCTACAAATGCCTCTGTCCATGTTTTTAGAGCAAAGCATCCGAGACTTTTGGATATTAATCTTCTGGCCAGAAGCAGCACAGAAACAATTAAGAATATCCATTACCACACTAATTTGCTCCTTATTCCCTTCCACGAAGAGCATCACATCATCAGCGAAGAACAAATGGGTAATAGGAGGGCAAAATTTGTTGATGGACACAGGATGGAGAATCCCCTTGCTCACAGCCTCTTGGATCAGGTGCGACAATCTTTCCATAGCAATAACAAAAAGGAAGGGGCTCATGGGATCTCCTTGACGGATTCCCCTAGAGGGAGAGAACTCATCAGACATATCTCCATTGATCATAACCTGGAAAACATGAGAGGAAATGCAATCCTCAATCAATTTCCTCCAGCTCTCCGGGATACCAGCTTTCTTCAAACTATCCAGGAGAAAACTCCAGTTTAAACGGTCATAAGCTTTCTCCAGATCCAGCTTGAGCGCCACAAACCCTTTCTTACCCTTCTTCATTTTCATGGAATGAACCATTTCCTGGGCGATAACCACATTGTCCATCATTTGCCTGCCAGGGACAAAGCTGCCTTGGTTGTGGCCTATAATCTCAGAAAGAATACGCCGGATCCTATTAGCCACAATCTTAGTGATAGCTTTGTATAACACATTGCAAAGACTAATCGGCCTCATCTGCAAAAAGGAGGAAAGTTTTTCGACTTTTGGGATCAGGACCAGGAGGGTTTTATTCACCAGTTTAATATCATTAGAACTGCTGAAAACACCTTTAACAAAACTGTAGATGCCTTCCTTCACAGTGTCCCAGTGTTTGTGGTAAAAACTAGCAGGAATACCATCGATCCCCGGAGCTTTAGTGGCTCCAATACTAGAGAACGCCAGATCAATTTCTTTCTGGTCGATAGGATGGAAAGCTTCTTTAATAGCATCCTCCTCCAACCTAGGAAAAGAAATCCCAGCGAGGGCTTTATCCAGATCCACCTCGTCCTCTTTAAAAAGGACTTTGTAGAAGTCAAGGGCCAGGCGACGAATCTCTTCATCCTCATAGACCCAGTCTCCATTGGAATCTTTAATAGTATTCATCTGATTCCTCTGCCTCATAACAATAGTCGAGAGGTGGAAAAACCTGGTATTCCGGTCTCCGTCCTTAATCCAAGCCTTCCTAGATTTCTGGAACCAAAGAAGCTCTTCCTGTCTAAGAACAGCTTCCAGCTCGTTCTGGAGGGATCTAAGCTGACAACTCAGACTGTGATCAAAACGGATCTCCAAACAGCGTTGAATGCCGTCAATTCTTCTCAAAAGTTTACTTTTCCGTCTGATAATATGGCCAAAGATGTTTTTATTCCATCCCACCACATTCTTCCTAAACCCCTCCGCGGCGAGGAGAACATTAGAATGAGGCTGCCAATTATCTTTAACAAAATTCCTAAACTCAGGATGAGATTCCCAGGCAACAAGGTACCTAAAAGGTCTATTCCCTTTAGGCCGACATTTAACTAGATTGACGAGGATAGGACAATGGTCAGAATGACGGAAAGGGAGATTCAGTACGTTCACCTCGGGAAATCTACAAATAGCCGCAACATTCACATACATTTTGTCCAACCGAACAAACACGCTATTCCTTTTCCAAGTAAACTTGTGGCCAGCAGCTCCCAGGTCAGACAGTCCGCATAAATCCATATTCTGCTTATGGTTAAGGCACCGGTTGACATAATGATTACCTCCCCCTTTCTGATCACTCATCAGGGCAATATCATTAAAGTCCCCAACAACCAACCAAGCATCCACCATGCTTGTACTAATAGAGTATAGGATCTCCCAAAGCCTTTTCCGGTTAGTCAAAACAGGATCGGCATAGACAAAGGTAACAAAAAAAGGTTTATTGCCAGGATAACACACCTTACTATGAATGAATTGATTATCTATACTGATAATATCAATATTAACACGACCTGGCTTCCAAAAAAGCCAAATCCTCCCTGCCCGACCAGTCGCCTCCGATCTGACACAATTCCAATTTTTAAACTTTTTAACCACCTCATCTGTTTTAGAACCACTAACCTTGGTTTCAAGAAGAGCAAAACAAGAAGGATTAAATTTCTTAATAAGATCATTAACATGGATGCGGGTCGCCTTGCTAGCCGCACCTCTAACATTCCAAACAAAAAAGTCCATCAGAAGGAACACTACAAGAAAATATCTATTTACTGACGGAAAATTCCGTCAGTAAACATAGAAATTCCGTCAGTAAACTGGTTTATTGACGGAACTATGACGGAACGAGTCAGTAAATTATTCTGACGGAATATTGACGGAATAATGAATTGACGGAATACTGGCGGAAATATTCCGTCAAAAAATTTTGACGTTGGAACCGTCAAAACTGTTGCCGTTTAAAATAACAGAAACATTTTCGTCAGGATATTTATTCTGACGGAAGTTTCTGTCAATAAATTTAAAATCAAAATTTTTAAAATAAATAATAATATATAGCATTGATTTTATAATTATAGTTCATAAATTAAAAAATAAATATTATTTGTTAAATATCAACATTTGGATTGAAGGGAGCTAATTATATCTACAAAGACGCATTAAAAAAATTGTGCCCAAAACTAATAATAAAATTGTCCCAAAAAGAGGATAACCAACACAAATATGGTGACCATGGATAAACAGTTGTAGGTGAACATGTTACATTTGGATTGAAGGAGCCAATAAAATATATAAAAGTGGCAAACTCTTACATTAAATTAGCAATAAGTGAGTAATGCTAATTTACATCAGGTTTATATATACAAAAGAAAGAAGACATTATAATAATCCATTCCAGGGAAACAGAATATACAAGCTATACTAAGAAACATTGTGTAAGATGGGCACAATTTCGTAATTGAAATTTGTGAACCTTTAAACATTATGTGCAATGTGGCATATCAGCAAATCTATGAACACAAACAACAAATCCAATTTTTCTAGTCACCAACACTTAAAATGAACCCATACCCTAGAGTTTACTTTGGCAGATGAAAACTGCAATAGACAACTTCTACATAGGACGAACAGATGCTTACTGCAATTAGCTCGATTGCCACCTGCCTTGGTTAGTTACATACATCTGACTACCTAAATCTCAAATTAGCTCTAGTAATTGGCACCAACCTAAAACACGAACTGAACTTAGTACAACATTAATAAATGACGTCCTATAATTTTAAACAGATGCCTATCTTGTTTAAATAAGGCACGAACTAATACAATGTATCGACTAGACTACCGAGTTAACTAAATCATGGTGATACATGAACAACCTTGGACTAGTGTACACTTACAAGTGATAACGAGTATGACAGCAAAGCCGTGACAAGCAAAACATGGATCTTTCACTGATTTGAACATGAACATCTACAACTTGGATCTCGATGCCCCTTTTTTCTTCAAAATCTATTTCACAAAGCAGGAACCAGCATGGTCCAGGAAAGCTTCAGCCCTTTAACTGCTGCTGCAAAAATCTGGAGATCCAAATGTGGAACTTGTCAAAGAATTGAAACACAAATAGCAGTCAAAGAATTGAAACACAAATAGCAATCAGATGCATATAAAAAAAAGCAGGAACCAGCATGGTTCAGGAAAGCTTCAGCCCTTTAACTGTTGCTGCAAAAATCTGGAAATCCAAAGGTGGAACCTTATATATATATATATATAGTGTTATTTTATTTTATTTTAATTATGATGAATGGAATACATATATCTATTTTAGGTCCAGGTAACAACCCCTAAAGTAGGTCTTATATAGGTCCAGAGGCAGAGTTAAGAAGCACGAGGATAGAGGCAGAGCTAAGGTGCACGAGAATGTCGGTGCACTTCTAGCCCTTCGGAACCACCCTTTACAGGATAGTTCCCCTTCCTCTGCACATCTCTCATTTTACATTTTTAGGGAGTTGATTGCATCTTCAGTAGATGAAGGTTTATGTATCTACTTTTTTTCTCCAACCTAAGCCAAAACAGTGTCGTTCTGGCCGAGGTTATATGTACTTTACCCCGAACATCAACCACATTTTGATGAGCAAAAAAATAGGTGAAAGAAGTAAATTTAGAGGACTGTTCATTGGTACTTTGCTACAAATCCTTTACTTCCTAGTGTTAAAAGACCTAACCATTGAGGTTGAATTTATTACAATGTCAAAAATCACTTACCATAAAAAAGCAAACAAACAAAAAGTGTCCTTATTTGTGCCATAAAACATCAGTTTCAGTGTTCACACCAATAATTTGACACTATTAATAACAAATTAATAATAATTTCAGAACTCATATTCTTCACTTTACGAAATACTTCTTACCAGACTATATATTAATGTCATTATCTAGTTTCACAACAAACTCAAACTCATTCACAAGGAAATGGCTTTCCTGCATTATATGTTAATCATAGCATTCCACTTTAATCGTAATAACATGGTTATAGCTACCTGGGTTCTCTTACACTCCACAAAGAGCTTATCGTCGATCAAAAAGTTTAAGGCTCTGCCTCCTTTGCCGAAACCTAAATTGCCTCCTTTGCCGAAACCTAAATTGCCTCCTCTGCAACCAACCCCACGGGAAGCATCACCGACTCAGACATCATCAGAATTGCCTCCTCAACCTGCATTTACACCTACCTGCATTATATGTTGATCATAGCATTCCTCTTTAATTGTAATAAGAACCAAAACCAAACCCATTTCACATTAAAGCCGAAAAATCAGTCATTACTCAAATTATCAACATAAACTATGCAACACAAAAACCCATTTGCAGATGGTACGAGTTAAATGTAAAAAAGAACAGATCTTTTTAAGAGAAATCCAACAAAGAGCTAAAAAAATAACAGCAAAGACTAATGATCACATTAATTAATAATATAGTGCAAATATTAAATAAAAGGAACACAATGTTGAACAAGTTGTATATAACATCCATAAAACGCTGGAATGAAAAGGGAACAAAAGCAAAATAAAAAAATGAAACTAAATTAAACGGAGAAAAATAAGAGAAGTACGAAATTTCACCGGAATAAGTAAGCATTCGGTGAAGAAGAGAGCAGATCCATAGGAGCTTCGAGGAATAGACATCATCGTTTCCGTTTGGAAGAGAATCACCAGATGGGAGAGTGTAGCGCCTGTACATAATAGCTACATGCGGATTTTGCGAAGATATCGCAGATGAGAGAGATGGGGCAGGAAAATGAAGAGAGAGATCAGCCATCTGAGAAAATGTGAGAGAGGCGTATCAAATGAGGATGAGAGAGAATAAGTGAGACTTTTATATGAAGCCATTAGGTTTTCATTTTAAGCCATCTGATTGGAATCATATCAATGGTTAGGATTAATCATCTTGGCAAATGCTCATTTGACCCCTTAAAGATAATAATAATCAAATTTAATTGTAAGTTAATTATATTTTTTCTTTTTTATATTAACTTCTCCATTTTTATATAAATAACAATTTTCTCTTTATAATTGAAATGAGAACCAAGTAATACGGTTTAATTGTGAGTAAAAAAAATGATTTTCTAACCTTAAAATTAAAATACGAAACATTTATTTATATAGAAACAAATAACCATTAATATGAATATAAATTTTAAACATTTAAGTAAACCATTAATATGGATATGAATTTATAAATATGGTTAAACATGTAAGTAAAAACAATATGATCTTATAATCTTAAAAGGAGATAGTAACATCGGAAAGCATTTATAAAAATGATAAAAAAATATAAAATTGATATTTATTAGGGGTTTTAATAATTTAGAGCTACATATTAATAAGCATTCAAGTTAGAATAATATGATTTTTTTTTTTTTTTTTATGTCTTTATATACTTCACCATATATTTTCAAAATTAGATTATTAGTATAAAATAAAATATTAATATATAAATATCTAATTATAATTGATAACAAATATAATAAAAAATGAAGCAATAAAAAAATCTACAAATGAATTTTTGGTTTAAAAATGGAAAAATATAAAAAAGTTAGTGTTTGACGGAATTCCGTCAGTAATTCCATCAGCAAGTCTGACGAATGTATTTCCGTTAAAATAGAACGTCAGTCATAATGGCGGGAATGTTCCCGCCAAATTATTTTGATAGAATTTTCGTTCCGTCAGAAAATCCATCAATCAAATTGACGGAACACCTTTTGACGGAATTCCGTCAAACTTTACTGACGGAATATGTTCCGTCAGAAAATTCCATCAGAAAACAGACATTTTCTAGTAGTGGAAGACAACTGATCACAGGCCCAAACCCTAGAGCAGGTATTTATTCGGGGCTCCTGAGAGCCTTGAAGAGGTGCCAGCAGGCCCTCTTTTATCCCAAGAATCCAGAGAACTATGGTTCTTTTTATGGTTAGCCCTAGGTTTCTTCAAATTCAACTTATTAACTCCCATAGACTTCCCACTAGGGATATCAACAAGAGTTTGCAAATTACTAACCTCATTGAGCTTTGCTTTCCCTGTCGAGCCAATGATCTGGGATTTCCCCTTAGCATAAGCTTTGGGGTCGAAAAGAGGATTAATAGAGTCACCTAGGATGGTAGCTGGCTCGGCAGACTCAAGGCCTGGCATGCTTAGCTCCATATGCTCATTAGGTAAATCCGAATCATGTCCATCCTCAAGAGATAGGACTCCGAATCTAGATCCTGACCGGGAAGCTGAGCCAGCACCAGCACCAATCTTAATATCAGGTGGCCTAGCCTTGATCTCAGGAGCAATTTGGAGAGAATTCATCTCCTTGCTGATATCTGGAAATTGATTCAGAGTAGCATTTGCTCGTGGCTTCCTTCTGACAGACCTTTTGGCCAGCATCCAGGGACCGAAGTTCTTCCCTTCACTTTGGTTCTCTTCAGCTCTGCCTATGATAGGCACCACCACCTCCTCGACCACTTTCCTTCTTTTGGGGCAGCCATCATAGGTATGGCCAAACATACCGCATTCATAGCAGATATTGTGAATACCTTCGTATTCGATATGAAAGACCTTATTCTGAACGGAGAATTTAGACAGAAGAGGCTTAGCAAGATCAATGTCAATACAAACCCTGGCAAACTTGCCTCTCACTGCCCCAACGGTAGTTTTGTCAACATGGAGAACTTTCCCAACCAAGCCACCAATCTTATTCAGAAATCTTTCGTTATAGTATTCAATGGGTAAACCTAAACCTGAGAATCTAACCCAAGTAAGGATCCTATTAACAGAGCAATCATGAGGATTAAAATTTGGGACCCATGGCCTCAGCGCCAAAACATGATTGGAGATGATATAAGGTCCACCATTAACAACTGCATTATAATCTTCTGCCCTTGTAAATTTTATGACATAATAGTCATTCTCCAGGTCCGTGATGGTGACCTTCCCTTTCTTTGCCCATTGCGCCTGGATCCTCTGGGCAAAGTAATTGAAGCTTATCTTTTTCCCAAGCACAGTGACAATTAAGGAAAGTTTCCATTTGGATCTGGGAACCCGCTTATCTTCCGATGAAAGCCGGATAATAGGACACAACGTGTCCTCTTGCTCATCATCCTCAATATCAGAGTCGGAAAAAACCTCCTCAGAATCCTCCTCGATAATATCATCCTCAATCATGGGTTCTTCCTCAACCACCCCCATCACCTTATCTCTCCAGGACAAATTCTCCAGCCCTATTCCCGGGTTAACATAATTAACGGGATTAGTACTAGGAATTGAGACTTTCTGGCCCGCAGCCCCCTGGGTCAAGGCCCCGCTCAACGGGGGAACCGCAAAATCCCTAATCGCCCTAGACTCCATTATAACCGTCGGGGCCCCGCCCTGGGCAACCTCCTTAACTGCCGGCTCCCCCGCATTACTGCCTGCTTTAGCAGTAGCGCTAGGCGCAAGCTTGCCGCCCTCCCCAGCCTGGACGAGGCCAGCCGCAGCGCAGGCCACAACCAAATCAGAGCCTGCCCCTCGCTCCTGCCCTCCCTCTCCTGCAACCGGCAACACCACGGATCCAGCAAGCGAGCCGTCACCAACCCGTCCGAGCGCCACCGATGCCCCGGTCCGCTCCCGACCACACTCCGAGCCCCGAATCCCAGCACCATCAACCCCTGTTGCCGGATCAGAACCCCTCTCCCTCGACCTCTCACGAACACGGTCGGAGCTATTCCGCCTACCACGCGGAGAATCCACCTCCGATCTCTTAGCCTCCTCCGCCAATCTCCCATCCGGATCCAAATCCGCTCCCAGCCCCCTAGCCGCCTCACGATCCGCCGCCTCCTTCGCAAATCGGTCGGCCGCGCCTCCCAAAGTCACCCTCGTTCTCGCCTCACGCTCCTTCTCCATGGAAATCGCCTGTCTCTCTTTTTGAAATATTGGTATATTTATATTATAATAATATAGTATATTTATTCATATATTAATTTATTTTACGAATAATTTTATAATTAATCTTTTTTCGGTTAACATATAATGAATGGTTTTCATATTTCATTTTTTTATTAAATTTAATTTTTTTTTTATTTTGTTGAATTTTGATTTTGATTCCAATTTCGAAATTTGAACCAAACACTCTTAAAAGTAATTGGATTCTGATTCCGGAATTAAACCAAACAAAATAAATAAATAATCATTCCGATTTTGATTCCGTAACATTCCGATTCCAATTCTGATTCCGAAGTTTGAACCAAACACCTCCTAAAGTTAATTTGAACATTTCCAGATCAAATCATCTTGCCATGTAATTACATGTATCCATTGACTGTCACGTCTCTCTCTTAAATTCTAACCTTCATTTAGGCTATGTTTGATAAAGAGAGGTTCAACATCTAACAATATAAAAGAAAGACAGTCTCCAGCCAAACTTTTCACCTCCCTTAATTTCCATATTATTTTGAATATGTTTTATCTTTCCAATTGTATGTACCAAAACATAAATGTTTTGAAAAGCTATAATTAGATAATAATATATTTATCAAGTAATGAGAAATTAAGAAAACTTTACAAAAAATATGTAACGGAAAGAGAGTTATATTATTCAAAGAAAACTCATTGCATCAAACACAACCACATTTCTCACAAATGAAGGAGTCGAGTCCCAAAAAGGAAAGTTTCAGCTATGGCATCTGCGACACAATTAGCATGTCGATTTACACGATTAATAGCAAGGCTAGTACAAGAAGAGGCAATAATGCTAGTACAAGAAGAGGCAATAATGAGACACTCAGAGATAATGTACCCAAACTTTGAGCAATCCATAACTTTGTTAAAGAATTGTCAGGCTTGATTGGATGAAGGATAGGGAAGGGTTAATAAAGGAAGGGTAAAGAAGGGTAAAGAAAGGTAGAGAAAGCAAATGAGAAGGAAGGGTAATTTCTAACCCTTCCAAACCCACCAAATTGGAGGGTTCAAAATTGGATGCAATTTGTTAAAAAGAAACCCTTCAAAACCCCTCCAAACCCTTACCCTCCTAAGTTTTTTATGTTCCAAACATTGGTTTGTAGAAACCCTTACTAACCCTTCCTCCTTCCAAACAAGGGTTTCTATCAACCCTTACTAACCATTCCCTTACTAACCCTTCTAAACCCTCCATCCAATCAAGCCCTTAGGGTCCATTTCCACAATGACATTATGCATATCTTCACGCCTAATCCAGCTGAGAACCTCCTTCAAGCAAGTTGCCTCAACAATTAAAGAGGTCCATCTGCCTTTGGTGACCTTCTTCCAACAAGCTTTGATTTGACCAAGTTCGTTCCTTTGAACCACACCAAAACCCACATAGCCAACCGAATAGGACCGAATCAAATTACAGTTGGGGGTGAGCATGATCCATTCGATCCAAAAACCAAACCGAACCGAATAGGACCAAACCAAATTACTAGTGTTTTTTTGAAACCAGACCAAATTGTAATTCTATTCGGTTTGGTTCATGTTAGAACCGAATGGTAATCAATTTTGTTAAACTTTTTCATTTGTTAATCGAAGGTGGTGGCATTGATTTTTACATTTTAAAGGAAAAATATAATTAGAGACAACAATTGAATTGAATAGCTTAATTGTTGGTAAAATCTTACGGATTAGGAGTGAGCAAAATAACCGATAACCGATTACCAAACCGAAATCTTAGTTTGGTTCGGTTTTAATTTTAGCTTAATTTGGTAATCAGTTATCGGTTCGGTTATTGAAAAAAAATATCGGTGTCACCGAACCGAACTTAATATATAAATATAAAAAATATAATTTTATTTTTATATATATAAATAAAAAGTCCAACCCTAAAAAATACACTTTTATCTTTTGTATATATATATTTTTTGATTTAGTAGCCTTTAATTTCTTCAATTGTAACTTTTGTACAAGGATATTATTTGAAAACTAATTAAATAAAAATGTACGAAAAATTAAACTTTTTGAGTTTTCGGTTATTCGGTCGGTAACCGTACCGAAAATTTTCAATTAAATCAAATTCGGTTACCAAACTTATTTAGTTCGGTTCGGTTACGAAAATAAAGCAAATTTCGGTTCGGTTAACTGAAAATTCAGTTCGATTAGTAACCGAACCAAACCGATGCTCACCCCACAGATTGGTTCATGAGATATAAATGTATTTGTTCTTTGACTCAATAATTTGAGTAGACTTAGTATAAAAAAAAAATCTGACATGCCAATCAAAGTTAATTATCTTTTGAACCTTTCGTTTATATTAGTTTCACAAAATTAGTAAGTAATTCTTACATGATGCCCTAGAGAAATGTATTAAATATATTCGTAAGAAATCAAATTCCAGTATATATATAGTAAGCACTATGAAGAAAGAGGCAAGAATGAGTAGAATACAGTAAAACCTTTATAAATTTTAATAATGTTGGGACCATGAAATTTTATTAATTTATAGAGATATTAATTTATCGAGTATAAATTTACTGAACTGGCTCAAGTCGGGATATGAAGGTTTTATTGTAGATATATTTTTCTAACCATTTTAATAGTATTAGAAATAATTACAGTGTAAGCTCTTAGATGTGTTACCTACTTTTCACCTCTTATTTGTCTTTTTATTTTAAAAGGTACAGTTTTAGGTGTTTGATTAGACACATTCTATTTGCTTTTACAAAATCAGATAATCTCTGCTTTTTGGAAAAGCAGTTTTTCCAAAGGCAAACAGAAAAACGTAACAGCAACTAGCAAATAGGAACACACAAACACCAAGTAGCCAAATGACTCTTAAGTTTCAGATGAAAAGGTTCAAATGAAACGCATTCAACAAATTTCAATTTTAGAAAATAACAGAGAATATATACGTAAAGATGGAATAGTAAGAGATATGTAATCAGACTATAATTCGATTCGGTTTTGAACTGAACTAAATCGGACCGAATAAAAAACCGAACTGTTTGAAAAATAAGAACCAAACCGAACTGAAATACAATTTGGTTCGGTTTGGTTCAGTTTTTTCGATTCGGTTTCATTAGTTTTTGAGTTTTTGGTTCGGTTCTACTCACCCCTAATTGCAGCATCGAGATTTACCTTCACCAGGCTCGAAACAGGAAAGCATTATCGGGTAATAACTTCGAAGCAGATTTCCTTTTTTTTTATCTTTAGTACATTGTTTGACATCGTCTTTGTTTTTTTAACAGTAGCAATATGTCAACCAACCATTTCTTGTGTGTGATCATGTGGAACGACCAATGAAAACCTATGGGAAAAGCCATAACATACGAGGGAGTGAGTCGAAGTTGCTTCGGCTTTCAACAAAAATCAACTTTGAAATGCTTCAATAGAGAGTATACACTTCTATACATGTTGATTCAACATCATTTGATGTACGAATGACTATGAAAACTACATATGGTCCAAACAAAGTTTCTAGGATAGTGATTCAACATCATTTGATGTACGAATGACTATGAAAACTACATATGGTCCAAACAAAGTTTCTAGGATAGTATTTCTGATTGTCGATTCAAGTGATGTTGACTACTTCATAGAGTATTGATAGATGAATCCAAGCGATGTTATCCCACTATATGTTAATTTTGAATCACGAACAATAGATGCACAACTGTCGCGAGCTATGAATTCAAAGAATGTTATCCAATCAAGTTGTGATGCCACCATTGAAGTAGACACAATCGTTAAAGTCGAAACTCATCGGCCAGGCAAAGAAAATATCATTATTTTTAACCTCACATCCAACCTTGGTTTAGATGATATTAGCTCGAATCCCTTTTTTGATCCGGAAGAAACGATATATGAAGAAGATATTTGAGGTCATTTTAACCTTGAAGAAACGGTATATGGTGAGCATCCTATCCCTCGGAGAGAATCTCGTCGTGAAGGTGTTGCCAAAAGCAATGCACAAGCTGACCAAGTATCAGTAAGTATCTATGATGTGGATGATGAAGATTGAAGAACAAAGAGGATTGATCCATTTCGATGGCTGCCAGAGGTCCATAATGCACTTGTGCTTGTTATTGAATCAAGTGCATCAAAATGGGTTATCGGTTTAAAGGTGCATGATATATTCTCAAACAAATAAGAATTGCAAGATGCATTTGGAAAATACACAGTTAAAAACATGTTTGAATGGATAGTGTACAAGTCTAACAAGTCCATATTTGAATTTAGATGTAAGTATGATGAGACATGTAAATGACGTGCTAGAGGTATTGTGATACCCAATTCTGATATGTTCAGGCTCCAAAGAATGGATGAAATGAACAAACACACATGTGTTAAGGATCAAATGTTATCACATCACACGCAATCGGGGAAACGAGTTGTTGGCAATACTACATACAGATACATTTGATCTCGAGGATAAAGTGTATAGACTAAAGGACATTGTGAAAGATTTTGAGAAAGTGTATAAAATCAACATGTCTTACATGCAAGCTTGGAGATCAAGAGGTTGGGTGTTAGAAGATGTGGGGGTTCACTAGAAGAGTAATTTATGTTGTTATCGGACTATTACGACACCTTGAAAAAATTCAATCCAGGTACGATGACACATATTCAAATTGATGATGCTGATCACTCCAAGTACTTCTTTCTAGTGCTGGGTCCTTGACTTTGAGCGTTTAAAAAACACATTCAACTTGTTCTTTATGTTGACGGAGCGTTTTTAAAAGGTAAATATCATGACCAATTGTACAATGCAGTTGGCAAAGATGGTAATAACCGGCTTTATCCTATTGCTTTTGGGGTTGGACCAAATGAAAGTAATAAGACATGTACTTGGTTTATGACCAAACTTAAAGAATGTGTTGGGGATATAGAGAATTTTACCATAATCTCGGGTAGGCATAAGGGAATTGATTATGTTGTGAATTTAGTGTTTCCAAATGCGATATATGGATGTTGTTGTCAGCATCTGAGAATGAATGTGAAATCTAAATTCCAGAAAATTAGAAAGATAGATGAGGTGTACTGGCGAGTTGCTAAAGCTTATAGAGTTTCTAATTTTAACGAGGCATTTTCTCGACTTCGACAACTATATGGCTCCCGCAGCAGAATAGTTAGAGGTCGGCATCCAATAATAGTCATATGCATATTTTCATACATGTTGGTATAACATGATGACCACAAGCATAGTAGAATCATGGAGCGCGGTTATGGTGGTAGGAAGACGTTTACCTATCATAATGTTGGTAGAGAATATTAGAGCTACTCTATAACGATGGTTTACGCAAGACATCAATTTTCTGGTATATATTTTAGATATGGTATTTTATGAAACCTGGATGTTATATAAATATATTAACGTAACAACTTTGATTTTCAGGATCACGACACACACATTTGTCGCATTGGGCTGAAAAGAAGATGAGAAGTCATGTTGAAATAGTTATCACTTGTACCTTTTCTGGAATAAAAGCACACACATTTCAGATCGAAGATCGAATAAAAGGGGGAGTTGTGGACTTAAATGCAAGAACTTGCACGTGTAGGAAATGACAAATTTCTCAGTTTCCTTGTAAACATGCATGCAAAGTTGCGTGTTAGCATCGACTGAGTAATGCATACTAATGGGTGGATAGTTACTACACAAATAACACAGTTAAATTATCCTACGTTGAGTAGCTGGACCCCAATCGGAATGGACAAACTGTGATCCTCCAATGAAAGTTCTTCCCTTGTAAAAGGCTCTGCACCTGTCGATCGACCAAGAAGTCAGAATAGAAGACCTTCACAAGGTGAAGATCCAGTTCCAATAACATGTAGCCGATGCAGGAATACTAGTCACACTAGGTTGAATTGTCATCAACTGCTACCAAATACAAGTCAGCTTTCAAGTATAATAACAAGTTCTTTAAGTTTTAGGACATAATGTAAATTTTTTGCCATATTATAATAGTTTTGAGCTCATTGTAATATTTTTGAAGTTATGAATTTCATTGTAATAGTTTTAAACACTTTGTAATAGTTTTGAATTCATTGTAATAGTTTTGAACTTATGAATTTCATTGTAATAATTATGAACTTATTGTAACGTACACACCTCTATATATGTCAAATGCCCAAAATAAGTTTTTCTAAACATCAACATTTGCTATTTAGTTAATTTAGTTTTCACTTTTTTCATTACATCCCAATCACCCCTCACTATGATTGATGCATTTGTATTCAAGTTAAACGGATGCTTGAATTTAATGCCTTTCACACTATCATCAACTGCTACTATGTTCCTCTTCTTTGAATCCTTCTTAGAATTGTCAATCTTCACAAAAATGTAGTTCATTTTAGGAAAATAATGAAAGAAAAACAGTTCGCAGTTTTATGAGATACTTCGCACAGCAAAGTAAATCATGTGTATTTTCTTCGCAGTTGAGCATAATTGCGAAGCAGGAGTAAGACTGCGAAAGCTCTGTAGCTTTTAGGATTTCAGCTCTATTCTTTATCGCTGAAAAAAACTAAACTGAACTGAATTGAACTGAACTGAACTGAATGCTATTGAATACTGAACTGAATTTAACTGAATGCTACTAAACTTAACTGAATGCTACCGAACTTAATCGAACTTAACAATAATGATGATATTAGACTTTAAAATAATTTTAATGATAATATTGGACATTAATAAACTTATAATAATAATAATAATAATAATGGTTCTAATAAATTTAATAATATCAATAATAAATAAATATATTATTAAAGATAAAACTAAATTGAATATCAAATAAAAGCTCGGGTTGATAAAATCTTGGCTCGATAAAAGCCTATGAAATTAAATAAAAATGAGTCTAATTTAAATTAAAAATACAAATTACATACAAACACAAATTTACATATAATTTAAAGCCTATGAAATTAAATACAAATTTCATATGAATATAAACTCTTAACTGTTTATTCTAATTAAGGGTTAAAGTGCAAACATAACGTTTTGGGTCAGGAGTAATTTTACCCCTAACGTCTAAAATGGTGCAATTTTATCCCTAATATTGATAAATTCGGTAAATTTTAGAAATAATTCATAATATGGATGCAATTCCTAATTCTTAAATATGGATGCATACTTTAATTTTAATTTTTTTTATTAAACGATATATATTTTAATAAACTATCATTTCTTGACTTTTATCTCATTTATAGATAATGATAAAGGATAAATAATAATAATAATAATAATAATAATAATAAATAATGATAAATTATAGATAAATAATAATAATTATAATATAATATAATAAATAATGATAAATTACTGAATGCTGAACTGTACTGAATTGAACTGAACTGAATTGAACTGATTGTTACCGAAATTAAGTGATAAACAACATGCCTTCTTTCTTTTCCCAAAATTCTCTCCTCCCTCATTCTGAAACCTCAACTTCCTTAAATATTTTCGTGCATTTTTCTCTCACCCACCATCCCGAGTGCTTCCTTGATTTCAGGAAGTTGTGGGAAAATTCCCTACATAGCCAATAAGCTATATCAAGTGGCCGATTTGTTATGATCGGATTAAAATATGCTGTCCCAACTTTGCTGTCCCTCCCCCTGTTCCCCATTTATTTGTTGACATATGGCAATTTAATCCTAATCAGCTTTAACGTTTAAACCCTAAAGGTTGGTTAACGTTTAATTAACTCTAGTAATCCTAACTCAGATTAGCGTTTCTCCTGATCAGATTTTCTTTCTTCCCATTATCATCATAAACCTTTTTCGATCATTGTCCATCTTTTCTGATCATCAACCTCCAATCACTGACTTTCTATTTGGACACCAAATCTCCTACTCTTCTCCAATTATATAAAACAATCTCTCTTCCATTTTTTTTGTCTGTCGATATTTTTCATTTTTGTCTGTCGATATTTTTCACTGCTGAGATTTTTTTGTTTCAATCTGTAGAATGTTCTGTTGAAATAATAAACTTATAATTAATAGAGTCTTTAATGTGGTTCAGTGTATTATCTAAGAGTCATTTCTGTATCTGTATTTATAGTGAGTTAATGTGGTTTACTAAGAGTCATGTTTGTAATCTATAAATACCTATCAATACAAAGTAGTAAGGCAAGAGAATCAGAAGAGAATTTCTTCCAGCAATTATACTCTTCCCCTGTACCTCTGAAAGTTTATTTATTTGATCCAACATGTTCCACCTACATATGTTTGATTCCAACTCCTCCAAATCGAATTTTATAATTTTTTAGATTACCGAAAATTTGAGTTTTATGTGAAAACTCATCTCTTTGATACATTGGGCTTGGTTCAACCTGTGCAGGTGCTGACCAACCTCTGTATTAGATATTAAGTCATATAGGATATACAATGCAGCAGCTAATAATCTATTAGAACACTGGAAGAAATCAGTTGGAATTAGCCCAACTTATTTTTCCTTTTTCTGTTTCAATATTTTGCTTTTGTCTTCAATTTACCAAATTGATATGTATATTTTGTGATGGAAAAATCAATAAAATGTCATTATCAGTTTGTTCATGAATGAACTGCATTACAATTGAATTTTTTTTTTTCCAGCCTTGGCAATTGTTGATGTCATCACCAGTTTGTTAAACAGTGATCAGATTTAGCTGCTCTCTTACTTTGATGATTAGGTATTAGAGATGTTACAAATTTATCACAATAATAAGTAATAATGAAAGGTCACGGGTTCGAGTCTTAGCAGCGGTCTCTTGCCAAAAAAAAATTGGTAGGGAAAGGCTTACTTAAGTTAGTCGCGTCTTAGCTTAATCAAAATACAACAGCTCATGACATCTTACTTCAATTCTGTATGAGATCTTCTGCAGAGCTTATTGCTTGGTACCAAATCATTAATTCAAACCTTTATCATTATGTGACTAAGCTAGATGTTAGTTAGACCTTATATATTTGTAATTGTCATAGTTAACAAGAGCAATTTTAATTTTATTAGTGAATACCTTTCTATACAAGAGTTACTTCTATATATGTTCTAAAGGAAGAAATTACCATTTTAACTATTTGCAAATTTCATTGTGGAATCAAAGTGATTATGATTTTGGTTCTTTTTCAAGTTTTTTTTATCAATAAACAAATATGTATATATCAACAAACTATAAAATATCTATTACAAGGAAAAATCAAATAAAAATCAGCCTAACTATTTCAGAGAAACAGCCCTAAAACAAACAAAAGCCCAATCATAACTACAGGGATTTTGAAGCATCCCCTTCTTAGTTTTAACATAATTACAAACATTCTAAATCACAGGTGCACAATTAAAAGGGATCCCTTCAAAGCACTGCTTATTACGAGCAAACCAAACTTGATAAACCAAAGCTGAGAAAGCAAACCCCAGCAAGGATACTTCCACTAGCTCTCTTACATGTGGTTCAGTCATGGTTGACGGGTTGTGAAACTCTGCGCATCATAATGGCTTGATGTTGCAGCTGTCATTTTGCACTTGATAATTTCAAATTTACATATCCACCTTTGCTTAAGATGAATTGTTAGTTACAGATTACTTCACATAACATAGCTGAAGACATTGTGGGATGGGGGAGTGGATATGAGGCCAATACTGAAGTGTTCATGCCCACATATTTCTATTGCTTTAACATTAGTTAGGGAATATATGATACTTATATCACAATTTTATTTTCCCATAAAAACAATTATGACAATTTTTTCATGTTCATATTCTTTTGAACTATCCTTACATCTCACATGTGCTCTATAACAATATAACTTAATGTCCCATGCTATATAAAGCGTTTACTTGATACATATCTGCAAATACAGAAGATTTTACCCTTGGTACCCATCAAGCAAAAGCTAAACTAACAAAAAAGCTACACCAATATTGCATACCATTTCACCATGCATACATTCTCCATCGCAAATTTAACTTTGATTTTTGTGGCTTCAACATTCCATGAATTCTCAATAATAATAATAATAACTGAAGAGAAATAAACCATAAAAGAATTCAGTAATCGGAATTGGGAGAGAAAGATGATGCTCGGTAATCAGCTTTACTGGGCGTGATTGAACAATCATAAAACCGGAAGAAATTTTTTTATCAGCAATAACAATTACAACGTATTTGTAAGAAATCGGAATCAGAAGAGGCAAAACTCTGTTAATTGGTAGAAAGAGAAAATTGAAAAGCAGACTTGAATATGTGTCATCGTACCTGGATTGAATTATTAGAGTTAATTAAAGGTTAACAAACATTTAAGGTGTTAAAGCTATTACATTGCCATATGTCAAATGATAAATGGGGTACAGGGAGAGGGACAGCAAAGTTGGGACAGCAGATTTTAATACGCTATGACCTGTTTAGAGAGCTGATTAATTCTTTTTAATTAATTGACGTGGTTGATCCACCAGCCACGCTCAAAAAACCTCTAAAATTTATAAAAGGAAATTCAGATTTCAGTCTATGATCTCATACAATGAGATGCGGAGTCCATCTATAACATGTTGGATAAAGGCAACTTAATTTCATCGTGAGGATTGGAAAAGTTACATGCTCACATCACCGTGGTTTCTCAATGGTTATTGTTTAGTTCCCATTCCTTTAGATTTTATGTTTTGGACTACTTTAACTCTGATTTGTTGGTTTATGTAATTTTACACTTTACTATTACAGTAAAACCTCTATATAGGAATACGTTTGGGACCGGACAATTTGTATAACAATTGGGAGGTTATTCTTATATAGAGTTTGGTACCCAAAAAAAAAATCAACACTTAAAGTTTATAAATTTAATGTTTAGCATATCAAGTCTACGAGTTTTATTTCCAATATCTAAAGAATTGGAAGAGTTTTGAGTTTAGTTTCCAATACATAAAGAAAAGAGTTTTATGGGAAAATGGTAAGAATTTATAGTTAAAGTTGGAATTTGTGTGCCAACTCATATTTAATCTCAATAATTTTTAAATTTTTTAATAAATTTTGTTTAAATCCTTAATACATATATACATTATTTACATAATTATTCCTATATAGAGGTATAGTTTCTAAAGGTGGGACTTGGATTATGTATAACAATTAACATTTGGGAGGTTATTCTTATTTATAACCGGCCCAAGTTGGGACCAAATTTTTTTATAACAAATTGGAGGTTATTCTTATATAGAGTATTCCTATATAGAGGTTTTACTGTACTATTATAGATGTATAAATTTCTCTCTTTGAAATATGTACATAGTTTAGGGGTTAAAGCTGTATAAATTTCTCTCTTTGAAATATGTATTTTTTTTTTTTAGCATTTTTATCAAATCAATTTTAGATTTATGTGGCCTCAGAGGTAGAGCTCTTGAGGGAAAATTGAGGATTTTTCTATTCGTTTGGGATTTTAGCTAAAAAAAAAAGATAATATCCATTTGACTCCTTAAACTATCATTTTAAAGTCAATTAGGATTTTAAACTATCAAAATCATTAATCAGGTCACTAAACTAATAAAAAATCATTAATTGAATCCCTATTCTAAACAAAAATCATCAATTGAAGCTTCATAAAAAGTCATTCGGTTAAATAGTTTCAGACCATATTCCCTAAATTTATTTTAAACCAACACAGAGATTATTACGGTCTATATCAAATAGTCACAGTTTCTAATTTTAGAATAGAATATAGACTTAATTGATGATTTTACTTAGTTTAGGGAACTGATTTGATGTTTTTAATAGTTTAGGATCCTAATTGATTTTGAAACTTTAGTTTTGGGACTAAAAGTGTGTGTAATGCCTATAAAAGAAAAAAAAAATAGAGTTAGCTTGAGAATTGGGAATTTTGCTATTCCTTCCCATTTTAGCTTGTAAAATTGGAGGTTTTATTGATTTAGGTCAAAACCACCTTCTCTATTTTCCTTCTCTTAACCCCTGACTCCATCATCCGCCGTCCCAGTACAGATCGGAACACACAGCAGCGATGAGGCCAATTTTGATGAAAGGCCACGAAAGGCCCTTGACATTTTTAAAGTATAATAGAGAAGGCGATCTATTGTTTTCATGCGCCAAGGACCACACTCCCACTGTTTGGTTCGCCGACAACGGCGAGCGTTTGGGTACCTACCGCGGCCACAACGGTGCTGTTTGGTGTTGCGATGTCTCAAGCAAGTTTCTTCTTTTTTCTCTTTTGATATGGTTTTCGATTGGCCTTTTTTTTTCCCGGTTAAGCTGTATATATTCTTCAATGCTTGATTTTTCTTCTTCAAATTGTTGGTATTAGTTTTTGCAGCTTCCAATAACATTATTTTGTTTTTGTAATTATAGGAGACTCTATGCGCCTTTTAACTGGGAGTGCAGACCAGACAGCAAAGCTGTGGGATGTTCAAACTGGGACTCAGTTATATTCTTTCAATTTTGATTCACCAGTGAAATCTGTAGATTTAGCTGTTGGAGATAGACTTGCTGTCATAACAACGGATCCTTTCATGGAGTTGCCCTCGGCAATTCATGTAAAGCACATTGCTAGAGATCCTGCTGACCGTAAGTATTTTTCTTTTAAGTAACTTCAACTGCTTCATGTTGTATATGTGAAATTTGTGTTATTCAAACTCTATTGAACCAAGTAGTACACTTCCAATGGACTTATTTTGGTAGTCTGCTTGGGCTTGCCTATGAAAATTCCAATTTATTCTGGGTTTGGTTCATTATTGATGATTGACTACTACAGCTTTCTTTCTTTGAATGAATAAATTATTTGTATTTTGTAATTGGTACTGCTAATATGTTTGAGTGAACTTAAGATTCCAGGCTTGACTAGATTTAGAAGCTGTGTTGCAATGAAACTCTTTTTCATTAGCGTTTCAGTGTTTCATGTCCGTTTCGATTACTGTTTCCTAGCTAATTTTTATTAGAAATAACCTTTCCTGGTATCCGTTTCCATTTCATTTCCCGTTTCCGTGCAACATAGTTTAGAAGTTTTTATGTAATTTATCTTACATTAGTTTAATAATTTGGAATCCTGATTTTGTTTGAAGAGGAAGCGGGATTCTTGAGTGAAAAAAAAGAAATAACATGGATTATGAGATATATAGGGTTCAACTCTTTCAGTTGTGTAGCAGAAGCCATCATTGTCTTGCATTGCTGCTATTGCATCATGCGGATTCACAGAGCTATTCATTGGTCCATACATTCACTTATTATTGTATTTGCATGGAGGTTTTGGTGTATTGCGATGCAGATGCTACGTCTCTCATGTCATTGTTTTTGTTATTTATACTGGAAGGCTTTTATTTAGAATTGTGTACATCTAATTTTATCAATAATATGTGTAGAGACTGGTGAATCTGTGCTTGTTCTCAAGGGCCCGCAAGGAAGAATTAATAGAGCTGTTTGGGGACCCCTAAACAGGACTATCATAAGTGCTGGAGAAGATGCTATAATTCGTATATGGGATGCTGAGGTAACTACACTACCTACTATTACTTATTTAGCAATGTAGGATTAGAAAAACGTAATCTTGAAGTCATGTAGGACAGCTACGGAAGATTGTGTCGTAGCTGATATGTTTGCCTATTCTTGGTAATGAATAATTCTGTAGCACGTTTAATATATTTGGTATAGCAGAGGAAAATTTGGTGTCCTGAATGATCTTGTCTTGTGGCTAAAATGGATGGATATGTTGCATATATGGTTGCATGAGAAGAGGCTGAAATCTGAAATTTTCATTTGGTCAAACAGTGATCATACTAATCTACAAAAGTGTAGCTCATGGCCTTACCTCTAGAGATTTCCAGGCTCCTTTCACCTGGAAATGGAAAGCAGTTGAAAATAATTTTGTTACATCCAAAACAGGTGGATGGATTAATTTACTTGAAAATTTCAGATTCCGGCCTCTGAAAGTGTAGCTCATTCAGTTAATCTCTGAAGTGTTGGTCCTAAGTGGTACTACATCAGGTTGAACAATATGATGTTTGGTTGACTATTTTGCTAGCTTCTTATGCTCCGAATCAAGTAGCACTGCAGCCCTATGCAAAGGCTTGAGATGATTTGGATGAAAATGAAATATTTTTGTTCAAGATTGGATAGTATCTTTTTGCTGGTGCATTTGGATATGCATGTCTCTTATGCTCTGTATTTATCATTTGTTTCATGTCTTCTGTATTTTTTTTTTTTTTACTGTAGTTGACTTTTGAGGGCGAGCCTTGGCGCAACGGTAAAACGTTGTTGTCGTGTGACCGAAGGTCACGGGTTCGAGTCTTAGGAGCGGCTTCTTGCCAAAAAATTGGCAAGGGAAGGCTTGCCCCCAGTACACCCTTGTGGTGGGACCCCTCCCCGGACCCTCGCTTAGCAGGGACACGTAATGCACCGGGCCGCCCTTTTACTGTAGTTGACTTTTATGAGCTGACTTTGTTTGAAGTGTTTAATTTTAAAGCTGTGCTCTTCAATCAAACTTTGCAGACTGGAAAGCTTCTGAAAGAGTCAGATCAGGAAGTAGGGCATAAGAAGACAATAACATCACTCTCAAAGTATACTGATGGCTCACACTTCCTTACTGGTTCTTTAGATAAGTCTGCTAAGGTAAAACGCCAAGATATATGTTCTCTTCCTGACTGTTTATGTTTTAGTTTCGCTATTTCTCATATCACTTGGCATTAATTGACTCTTCATATAGTAGTTAATTGCTATTCTCTTACTTCTTCTTAGCTTTGGGACACCAGAACTTTGACTCTTATCAAGACTTATAAGACAGAACGTCCAGTCAATGCTGTTACGATGTCTCCACTACTTGATCATGTAAGTTAAGATGAATTATTATTGACTATTTTACTGATATGGTAGTGTTTTTTATTTATTTTTCAAATTCAAATTATTTTTTTCATTGGATACTTGTGAACTTATGAAATTGTGTTCCGAGAGGGCTGTTTCTTTCACATGATTTTTCATGGACATAGTTGCTCTTTGGCTCTGCAGGTTGTTCTTGGAGGTGGTCAGGATGCTTCATCTGTCACTACCACTGATCACCGTTCCGGCAAGTTTGAAGCAAAATTTTATGACAAGGTTAAAATTTTCATGTTCATAATAAGATTTTTTTTTTTTTAATGAGGAGGATTTACTTTTGAAACTGATATTCATTGGCTTACTTGTTTAGATTCTTCTTGAAGAAATTGGAGGTGTGAAAGGCCATTTTGGACCTATAAATGCTTTGGCTTTCAATCCTGATGGGAAGAGGTACATTTTATGTTATGCTTCATAAAAGGTTCAGGTCATGTTTGTGTGTACATAATCGGGTAAATTACATCCATGGCCACTCAACTTTACTCATGTTTGCACTTTTCATTGTGTAGCTTTTCGAGCGGCGGTGAAGATGGGTATGTGAGATTGCATCATTTTGATCCAGATTACTTTAACATCAAGATTTAGATTTAGTGCAACATAGTTTGGTGTCTGGTCTTGTTTACCAGAAAGAGAAGAATGAAAGCAATTTTGTTAGTTGTATTTCCAAGGAGGAGGTCATGGTTACAGAATGTTTATTCAAATTATAACAATATTTATCTTTTTCTTGTAATGCATCACTTGTTTGTACTATTGTTCCCTATTTCTCCCAATGTTCTTAAAATGATTTTCGCCCGTCAATTAAGAAAGTCATTAAAATGTGTTATTTTATTAGCATGTATTCCTTCAATTTCTGAGTGGGGTTTGAGTGGAGAGTGAAACGTTCTTTGTAGGAGGCTTCCTCGATCAACGAAGAAGTTGATCCTCTCAGCAGGGGATAATTTAAGGCATGGGGTTTGCCATACCCAAACTCAATCCCAAATACTACTCTCCAAACTCAACCCCAGATACATAGTGGTGGTGAATAGAATATATTAACGTACGCTAACCGTAAAAGCCGAGTTGGTATGTGGAATACTACAGGAAACAAGGACTATCCTGACATTGGATCTTCGTCACCCTCTAGGTTAGTAATCGGTAAGTGATCCATACTAGTCACTAGAAACTAGGAGAGTCGGGAATTCGTCCTTCGTGAAAAGAGGTGGATTCGTCCTTCGTGAAGAGAGGTGGATGTCTCCATAGGGTTGGAACCCTAGGGACTTCGACATAGGCCATAATGTGTGATCCTTATAGGATGAGGTTTATATACGGAGGACTCTCCAGGATGGAATATCGATAAACGCATTGTCGTGACGCTTAAAGGGATAAGTCCATTCGATAGAAATTGGCTGGCCTTGTCGAGACCCATATCTGTGACACTTACGGTTCATCAAACAACATTTCGGCTCATATGGAATTTTAGAGTTGATAAAAAAAATTATTTGAAAAAGATTATATACGCCTGGTTTTTAACTAGTTATATTTATATTTAGATCAATCGCATATTTCAACTTTTCATTTTGAATCTATCAACTTGTCCATTTGAATCTATGATACACATGAACTTGTCAATTTTGTAGCTCATCCACTCTTAAATTGAATCTATCAACTTGTCAATTTGAATCTATGATACACATGAACTTATCAATTTTGTAGCTCATGCACTCTTAATTGTTGATTTGGCAAATTTAAGTCTAACAAGGTATGGAATATGCTTTTCAATTCTCGGTGAAATTCATTGAATAAAATAATTAGATGATTAACAACAAGTTTCAGGTTTTCGATAGTTCAAGATACGAATAATGTGCAAAAATACTCTTAGCGTTTATATGTAGGAGCAATTTTATTCTTGACATCTAAAATGCTGCAATTTTACCGCTAACATTGTCATCCAATTGCAATTTTATTCCTAATATTGGCAAGTTTGGTCAATTTTAAACATTATTATAAAGAAAAAAGTATAAAAATAATGCTTGTAGTTTGTCCAATTTGCAAATAGAGACATGTGGTTTAAAAGCTTGCAAATAGAGGTCTATGGTATGGTTTAATTTACAAATAAGGTATTTCATATTACTGTTCTGATGTAATCAAGAACATTTTTATTTTATTTTTTTAATTACATTTACATATTGACAAAATACATGCCTAAAAATTAAACTGCAGTTGTGTAAAATGAACCTCGATATCAATTTTAGTTCATAAAGTGTGAAATAAGTAAAGAACGTAAAATTTCCATCGTATGCTATATGATTCCGATTTAGGGAGCTGCGTTTTGGGGGAAGGACCGTGTTTTGTCGATATGTAAGAATAATTTTTTCCAAGATAAAAATGTCATTGCCAAGCTCCTTGATGAAATCGAATAAAAAAGAAGAAGCATTACCGCGAGAATCGAAACTCGCCTCCAAGGATGTAAGAGTAAATTCTTATCCCTAAGAGTTACACTTATCAAGTCAATCAGTCTATTTTTCCGGGTTGGTTGTAATTAGAATTTAAAAATATAATATGAAATACCTTATTTTGTAAATTAAATCATACCACCGACAATTTAATGAATAATTTCTCCAATTAACCCAACTTGTTAACATTAGATATAAAATTACTGACCGCAAATGTTAAGGATAAAATTACACAATTTTAAACATTAGAGATAAAATTAGCCATAGGTGTAAACATTACGGGGGTATTTTTACACCTTATCAATCAAAATATACTATTAAACTTGCAAAATGTTACAAGTTAAGGGCTTATATTATATAGTAAGCATTACTTTAACAAGGTTCTACAGAGAAGTGGATAAACAATCAGTGACGAACCACGCCAGTAGTGATTGTCAGCGAATCAATAATTACAGAAGAAAACCAAGTTCGTTTATTCACAACCAATTTTCCAAGTTTACGCCTTCCGATTAAACTCTTTCTCCAACTCTTCAATTTCTATGAGATTATCCGTAAATACTTGTTAGTATCAGATCCGTACTTTGATTTTCAATTCATGTTCTCTGTTTCTATACTTTTTTTAACATAGCTTTGTGGTCAAGGCTTCACTTGTACCCAGTTTAACATAATTCCTTTCTTTGGATTTGACAAGGCACTGATTTTTCTCCAAATTTCCCTCCAGGGAGATAATCATTTATTTTTCTGATTACTCATCACCTGAAAAATGTAAGCGGAAGAAAAGAGTTTAGAAATGGAGGGAAATCTAGAGGTTGCCATGGGTGAGGTCTTTTATTCTTTTTCAAATGTTCTGTTTCAATTCTACATTTAAATTCTCCCATTTTTGAGTCTGATGTTTATGTAATATGGTTTTTGTTATATTGCCTTCTATTTTCAGAGTATAGAATAGTCTCTGGTGTTGCCGGGCCTCTGGTTATTCTCGAGAAAGTCAAGGCTGATCTTTTTGCGCTTGGTTATTTCTACTCTGAAGTTCAATATCTTTCATGTCACATAACCTTTCGAATGTTGCAGGGTCCAAAATTCCAGGAAATTGTTAATATTACCTTGGGAGATGGAACAATTTGGCGCGGTCAGGTCTTAGAATTAGATGGGGAAAAAGCCATTGTGCAGGTCTACTTGTGCTCATTTCTTACTTTACTCCTTTCCTTGAACTTCCCTCCCCTATCTACCGATGGAGAAATCCCCAGAAGCATCAAGTAGCTTCCTTCTTTCCCTATATAAAATTAGTAGTTAATTGTTGAACATGATTTTCGCCAATACACCTAATTTAAGCTTTTCTTTCCTTATGATTTATTCACAAATTTCTATTTGTTGGAGTCTAATTAATTTGCACCTAAATCATGGGCTTCTCTCAAAAATTTAGTTAATTGAGTGCTGCCTGAGCAAGGTGCAGAAAGAAAACCTAGAAAGATGGAATCCATAAGAGGGTGGCATCAATTTACTATTGCTCTTCTTCTACTGATTCCATCTCACATTTCTGTTCATTCTTGTTTTTCACTAATAACGGTTTCTTCTTTGTGCAATATTCTTCTTCTTCTTCTTCTTTCCTTTTGTTTTTGGGGTATGTGTCTGTTTTGAGCAATTGTGTATAGCGCTGCAGTTTTTGCATTGCTGCAGCCTTGAACAAGGGTGCATAAATCAGGAACTGCTTAACCAAGCAGTAGCCTAGCCTGGAAAATGGCTGGCTACTTACCTACCCATTGCATCTTACAGTTCTCTTGAGCCCTCAGATAAGACTAGCTTATTATCGGAAAGGACAAAGATGCAGAGGTTGGTATCATTCTATGTCTTATTTAAAGTTTCAAGTTTAATTCTTTTGTGTTTAATGTAGAATAAAATTCATACTTTCTTTTTTGTGTTCATAAAATGGTATAAAATTACAAATGCTCCATCTAGAGTCAAAGACCTCCCTGATAGGATCAAATAAGCATTTGTACTTTTGTGCCTACCTAAACGGTTTAAAATTTCAGTAAGATGTTTTATTTTTTTTGTTGTGTAGATGTTCTATCCTTATACTTGTTTGACATTATTATTGGTCTTTGTAGAAAGGCTTGGTTTATGTCTAATTCTCCCTCCCTTTTTAGTGAAGGCTTCTACTGGAGACTGATTTTTTCTGTTTACTCCAAGACAATTAAAGTTGACCATTTCCTTTGATTAACTTCATGATTGTTAAGCTTGCTTGTGTATACTATGAGACAAGACTAGCCACTCCATTCTCTTATATATGTTTTTCTTTGCTTGCAGGTTTTTGAAGGAACATCTGGTATTGACAACAAGTTCACAACTGTGCAGTTCACAGGAGAGGTACAACGTTTTCCTTTCTTTTTCTTTCAGTTCTGGAACTTAGTTGAGTTCATTGATTTGGGCCATGAAATGTTTGTTGAAATATGCCAATAATGCAAGAAAAGTTGAATAATCAATTTATTAGTTGTTTGTTCAGTGATGAGCCATGATCAAAAGAAATATTATTTATTTACTATAAAATCTTTGTTTGGCACATTTTAGTTTCATTTTACTATATTAGATTGAGTGGAATTTAAGCTAACCGTTAATGACTCTTTTCGTATAATCTTTAGCATAAGATGCATTTCATTTTCTTTAACTAGAATATTCTAATTTCATTGTGGTATGGGAGACAACTTTCATATATTCATCCATTATGGTAAATTTTGTGATTTATGAAAGATAGGAGCAAAGTTTTTACGTTAGTGAACATTTAGGATTCTGCATATTGCCATATTTTTTGTCCAGCTGCACATATGCATGACCGATGGCTGAATACACACTGTTATATGAGTTGCTCTTGTTATAATTGTTGTAGAGATCTTTCTTGTGAAGTTGTTTTATTATATTATTGTGACCTTTGTAATAACTGAAATTTCGTCAGGTTTTGAAAACACCTGTATCATTGGATATGCTTGGATTGGGCGCATATTTAGTGGTTCCGGAAAACCCATTGATAATGGTCCTCCAATTCTGCCAGAGGCTTTCCTAGATATTTCTGGTAAGATGTGGAACGTGATATTTGCTCTATCATTGGGTGTTAGAAGTTTTATTGTGTTTTATTTTGTTCTTTCTCGCTTTAATTGGAACCCTTTTCCTTTTCCTTGTCTTTCTCAGGAAGCTCCATAAACCCTAGGGAAAGAGCCTATCCTGAAGAGATGATACAGACAGGGATATCATTGATGTCATGAATTCTATTGCCCCTGGTCAGAAGATTCCACTTTTTTCTGCTGCTGGTCTTCCTTGTAACGAAATAGCTGCTCAGATTTTTCGCCAAGCAGGTCTTGCGAAGAGGCTTGAAAAGTCTGGAAATCTTTTGGAGGTATATTTTGTACGCTGGTGTTGATAAGGAGGCCATTCCCACCTTTTCTTTATTAGTATGCTTTGTTGAATTGAAACCAAATTCTTGGTCTTTCTTAGTCCATCATCACTTGAATGCCATTCTATGCTTGTTTGTCTGTCAGAGATGGCCGCCTTTAACTTGTATTTGCTTTCTCTCTGTAATATTAACTACTGGAAACTAACCATTAATCTGCACTTCGGGGATAAATAACTTGCCAGATTCAATTGTTGTCTCACTGGGTATAACTTTTAATTTATGATTCAGAGACTTTTCTGAAAGAAAAAGGTTTTATTGTATTGGATTGAATTATTCAGATGGTTATTCATATGGTTTTTGCCTTTTCTTATTTGGAATTAGGACTCCATTTGCCTTTTCTTTCTCTTATTTATATGTTTTCTTCTAACTGAGTTTGCTAAGTACGAAGCTGTTCTCTAATATGCGATGATTTTGTCTGTAGAATGGGGAAGAGGACAATTTTGCCATTGTATTTGCAGCCATGGGTGTAAACATGGAGACAGCCTAATTTTCAGGCGCGATTCTGAGGAAAATGGATCAATGGAGAGAGAGTTCCCTTTTCTTAAACTTGGTAATTTCAACTTAATTAATCTCTGTTCTTTTCTCATTTTGTTTGTCTAACTTCGCTTTATTGAATAGTTTGTCTATAAATATGCCTATGCACTACTTGTCAACATTTTGCTTGCTGTTTTACAGGCCAATGATCCCACCATCGAGGGAATCATCACTCCTCTAATTGCCCTCACAACTGCAGAGTTTTTGGCCTATGAATGTGGGAAGCATGTTCTAGTTATACTTACTGATATGAGTTCTTATGCTGATGCTCTTTGTGAGGTAATGAATTTACCTCAACGAGTTTTGTAGACACATTAACATCCTTTAAACTTGAAGATCTTCAGTTTCTTGCGAGGATTGGATCATGACTTTTCTCGTTTTCTTTTATATGTTTCATTAGAAATTTTCTGCAACTGACTGATCTGATAAAACATTGCTGATTCTAAGTCCAGGTATCTGCTGCTAGAGAGGAGGTGCCTGGAAGGCGTGGATATCTGGGTTACATGTATACTGATCTTGCAACAATTTATGAGGGTGCTGGGCGCATTGAAGGCCGAAAAGGCTCCATCACCCAAATTCCAATTTTAACCATGCCCTATGATGGTAATCTTTTGGGTTAAAAAAAAGAAGATATGCTCTACTTGGCACACAATTGCACTTGCCATCAATTTATGGTTGATTTTTTTTATATTTAAATAGATATCACACACCCTACTCCTGATCTTACGGGTTATATTACTGAGGGTCAAATATATATTGATCGACAACTTCATAATCGACAGGACTCTTAGTAGGTTTTGGTTCATTTCTCTCAAAATTGTTTCCTTAACGTCTCCCAGCAAACCGTTCTTACTGGACCGAATTCAAGCTGTGCCAAATCCTCGTAATACTGTTGGTTATTATGGAATAATAGTTAATGGAAAAGTTTTTTTACTTTGCCAAGTATGCCAATCAGCTACTAAATATGGAACCTCCAGTAGAACTAGTCTAACACGAATTCTGCTCATCATGTGCTAGAATGCCCCCTTTGCTTATATTAAGTGAACTTCATAGGATCCTTTCCAATATGAATGATTCAGAGACTCGTTAATATATACGTTCTTTCTCTTCTTTGAAAGATATTCATGGAAATGAGTATTGTCCTGCTTCTTTTGAGTTAGCATAATAGACCTTTTTTTTTTCTTTCTTTTTTTTTATTTTATAAAAAGCTGTGTAATTATCGGTTCATCTTTTGAGCAGATATACCCACCTATTAATGTCCTGCCGTCACTTTCTCGACTAATGAAGGTAAGGCATATCGCCTTGCCTCATGCTCAGGGTGTCTTCTTCAAATACTGATGTATACCGAGTTAAGAAATTCATTTGTCAAGGCTCATTGTTTTTGATATACCTGCAGAGTGCTATTGGCGAGGGAATGACTCGTCGAGACCATGCTGATGTGTCCAACCAGGTCATTTTCTTTTTGGAAGTTCGAAGTTTATGATCACTTAATATATCTTGTAGGTCTCTCATTTAATTCCCTCTTGATTTGGAATTTCAGTTGTATGCAAATTATGCTATTGGAAAAGATGTCCAGGCAATGAAAGCTGTGGTTGGAGAGGAAGCACTTTCTTCTGAAGATTTGGTAACCTCTCTTCTCTCTCTATTCTTTCACGTGTCTTCTTATTGATTGAAATTTTCATATGGAGGAAGGGTAAATTACACCCATGGCCTTTCAACTAAGGTCTTACTTTCTTTATGGCTTCTTACCTTCAAAACCGGACATAAAAGTCACCGAATTTTGTTCTTTACTTACATAAAAGTCCATTGATCTCAAAATGACTGATGACGCCTCAGAATAGAAAAGTCCAAGAATTGAAGTTGTTTAGAACCACATTTTCCATGGAACTAACATTTTCAGTTTTCCAAATCACCATTTTTGGAGCTCTAAACAACCATTTTCGCTCTCCTAACCAAACAATACCTAAACGACATGAAAACCAAACGATTCAAGAATTCAAGTTGCTTAGAATATTATTTCCATCAGCTCTACAATGGGAGGGTTACCTGCTATTTAAGTGGTCAAAGGTTGGTAAAAGGCAAAGTTCAAGGACTTTTATTTCCGGTTTTAATGTTCAGGGGTCATAAGAAAGTTGCTTGGAACACAAGTGGAGGGGCCATGGGCGTAATTTACCCTATGGAGGAAAACAATTGGCTTGAATACAACTGCCTTCAGCATAATTGTTTTTTATGTTAAAACAACTCTGTCTGAGTGCAAACAATCTTTCAAAAAACACTGAATGTGTGTTTCTTTTCTGCAACCACTAGCTATATCTGGAGTTCTTGGATAAATTTGAGAGGAAATTTGTGGCACAAGGGGCTTATGACACCCGCAACATCTTCCAGTCCCTTGATCTGGCATGGATGCTGCTCCAAATCTTCCCTCGCGAGCTTCGGCGCCGAATATACTACAGTCGTGATGCAACAAACTGAGCTGATGAAGCTAGTGAGTTTTCATTTTCTTATTTCTATCCGTTTCTACTAGAGCAGACTTGAGTTATGCAGTTGCCCTGCCGGAGTTTCAGGACTCGGCCATCTCGCTTGCAGAATGCTGTGTGTAATCTCAACTAAGGGTGCATTAAGATGTTTGTCTGGTTTTCAAAATTATTAGCAGATTTTTGTTTGTCAAGAACCTGGAAGTGTCAGCCTATGATATGATAATTCCTCTTGCATTTTAGCAAACTGGAACTGATAGAAAGGTCATTAGAAACATAAAAAGCCCTTTGTATTTGAAGTTTATATTCCCTTCGAAATAAAAAGAAATGCTTGTCAAACTAAACACATCCTTGAAGAATAAAAATTAGTTTTAGTTTATCCTTGTACAATTTGAATATTCTAAACCTATGAATATGTACAAATAAAGAATCAATCTTTCTCTAAACAAACCAAACCCCAACAAAGAACAAATGAATGAATTTCTTCCTACATTCTATGCTTAAATTTCAAGTATCTTTTCCCATTTTAACTATCATGGCAATCCAAGTTTTTGATACTCTTCTTCTGCACATTGGGCAAGAACAGTGTCCCGTAAACCACTTACAGATACATGACAGGTGGAAAGTGTGTCGGCAATTCGGCAAGCTGCAAACAGTATCCCCTAATTGGAAGTCCTTCCAATGAGAAGGAAAATGAAAAATTCTCTAGTAAGTTCATATTCTTATTTGGCTTTAGTTAGCTCCTGTACTTGTACGTTTTTGGACAGTCTAGCCGCTGACTAACAAATCTGTTAGACGAATCTCTCATTTTTCGTTAACTGGTGCATCATTAGTTTCTATCTGAGCCAATTAATGGAGATTGGAAGAAATGTCTAACAGATTTATTAGCAGAAGCTAGATTATCCGAAATTACAAGCACATGAACTCGATAAAACAAATAGAAAGTGATAAAGAAGAAAACCTGAAGGCAAATTGAACAGAATGGTCCATTCCATAGGGTGTCCACTAGGTTCTTGTCTGTGAGTATAATCTTATTTTTCTGGACTTCATTTTGCATTATATGCACAACATTTCTTGCCTGATAGATTACATTCATATTGGAGCAATAAATTAACATTACCATCTTATTTAAAGGAAAGGACAGTAGAAGAAAAAGACTAATTTTGAGCATTTGAAATGCAGGTGCCTTCTATGCTTACTTTGTTTTTTCTACCATTGGATGAGCTTACTTTGATAAAGTTCATCACCATCCAATGGTGAAAAAAACAAAGTAAGCATATCCTAACCCTTGAAATGCATATGAATACAAGGGCGAATACAGACTTCGAAAGCTAGAGAATGCAAATTTGCATCCCCAACAATCTATTTTGTGGGAAGACTGAACCACCACTCTCAGAGGTGGTTCCCGGAAGTTAGGGTGCTATCTCCGTCTTGTCCTCTTTTTCATTTGTAAAAGGGGAAATAATTTATTAGTCCCCTACTTTTTACCTAACACACTGTTTAGTCCTCCTATTTTGAAAAACACATTATAAGGTCCCTAGCTTTTGCCAATATTAATCCTTTGGTCCTTTTGTCTAGTTTTTTTAGACTTATAACCGTTATATTTGGCATAAACAGACAAATATAAAATAAGAGTAACATGATCATTTTATATTGTGTCGTGTCTGTCCTAAAAGCTAAGATATGTTCGGTTGAAAATCTAAAAAAATAGATAAAAGGACCAAAGAGTTAATATTGACAAAAGATAGGGATCTTAAAATGTGTTTTTTAAAATAGGGGGACCAAACAGTGTGTTAGGTAAAAAGTAGGGGACTAATAAATTATTTACCCAAAGACAATATGCTTTGCATTGGTAGGAAAAAGAAATTAAGTTGTTGAAAGTTACCTGAGTTTCTTGCAGGACATGCATGGTTGGACTAAATCTTCCTTGAATTAGTGTTTTTCTGAGGCAGTTTGAACCATATTCGACCTTGAAAACAGAATTAGGTGTAAATTAACTAGTCAAAAGTTGAAATAGAGGGTTAATTTCACCTATGATCCTCAAACTTTTATTTTTATAACAGTATAGTGATAATACTTCAATTTGTAGCGTCAAGCCCTACAGCGCCTAAAAGATTTTAACGTTACAAATTGAAATATAATGGCTATACTGTTGTAAAAGTGAAAGTTTATGTACCATAAGTGAAATTAACCCTTCAAATTTATGGAGAAGAAGAGAAGCAGGAAGCTTACAATGGAAATGAAAGAAGCAATTGTACAATGATCAAAATCGAAGGTTGCAAATGAAACTTTAAAGATTTCGGCAGAGAGAATACAGCCCACAATAGTTCCAACTGTGGCTCCATGGAAAAACCCACTTTTAGTACTTACTCCGACCAAACCTCCCGATATGGCTCCCAATGTGGCGCCAACTACAAGTATGGATATCAAAGTTGTGGGTGAATAATTATGTAAATCAGTTAAAAAAAATTACTAACTGAAAATTTGACAAAAATAAAAATAAATTTACGATATTATGATATTTTAAGATTGAAAATTATATACTGATAAAATACATAAAAAAAAGATTTTGATAAATGTAAATAAAAAAATTTAATGTAATTTTCTCTAATTTTTTTTTTCAAAATTACCCTCATTGAAAAACTTTTTTTTTTTAAGAACCAGAAAAGGTAATAGAGCGCTAGAGAAATGGTAATTTTGTGACCCAAAACCATGCATATTTCATGATATAATTGATGTCATATGTTACATAGAAAATCCTATGACGTGAAAAGTATAATTCTGCAGTCTGCCTTTATGTTATATATATTCATAATTTTATACACAAAAAATTTAATCTCAAATTTAGAAAAAAGTTTAGACGTGATTATTTTGAATGAAGTTTTGAGGTGATTAAATTGGTTTAAGACATAGAATTTTTCTGATTAAGCTTGAAGTAGACTTGTCCATGGCCAGACTGGATTGAATTTGAGCCAGGCTTAACAAGTTTTTGTTTAAAAATGTTCAGCCCAAATCAATCTGTTATTAATTTAGATAAGTTCGAACTGGAAACTCAGGCTTAAAAATGAAAGCCCAAGCCGGTCCATATAAATCCAACTGAAAAAAAATAAATAATTTTTAATAATAAAAAATAAAATTATACTTAAAAAAAAATATTTAATAAATAAATATATAAATTTAGTAGTTAATATTAATAGGCCGGGTCGGACCGTACTATTTTATAAAACTCATGCCTATTTCAAAAAATAGATAAAATTTAATGGGTCTGGATGGCTTAAACCTAAGGTCAATTATTTTATATAAGTCTGGCCTAGGCGGACCAAACAGATATCTAAACCCGTGAACAAATCTTGTCCGAATCTGACCTTTGAATTTTATGGGCTGAGTTGGATTGGGACAAACCCGGACCGACCCAACATAACCCATGAACCGATATTAGAGAAATTAAACACATTCTTAGAAAAAAAAAGATTTTTTTTTTTTTTTTTAACCTTTGTGCAACAACTTTGAATGATAAATAATGGTGAGCTTTACTAAGAGGCGACAAGTCGTAAAGTCAAGTAAGTATCCATTTCTCACACGGAACAGAATAACAAAATTATTGCTTAACATTTAACTTTTACGTTTCCTAATAACTCAAGCATCTATGGCTGCTGCTGCATTTCGCTATTTTCATAATTAAACTGATCTATTCTACATATGGAAAATTTAAGGAATAATAGTAATAATAATGAAAGAGAGGAATTGAACAGACCCACTGCGAAAACGAAAGCTGAGATTGCGAAAAACAAGCTGCAGGAAATTGATGAAATTGCAGAAGAAACCCCTAAAATTAAAGCTGATGAAGAAAATATGTACGTCGCCATGGATAAAAAAAGAAGAAGAAGAAGAAGAAGATGGTGAAAAGGAGAGAAGAGAAGTCTATAAATATAATAGACAAGGCAATGAAGCCGCCATAATGAGAAAGCTGACCATTTACCTCTTTTCTTCTTCTTATAAAGGAATTTGTCAACTTCTTTTTCATCTTTATATAGAAATTTACACTTCTGTCTCTTTCTCTCTCTCTGGATATTTTATCATTTTTTTAAATACATTATGAGTACTTTAATTTGGTACAAAAAACTAATTGAGTCCTTAAATTTACAAATTGTCTCTTTAAAGGAACATATCACAAATTTGTTTAAATTCTTCAACTTATATATTTCAATTTGCATAAATCTCTTTGCAAGTTCTTCAAATTAACCGCCTGTTTGTTAGAATGGATATAGGAGATGGGATAGAGATAAAAAAACACGAGATAAGTTATTCCGTGTTTGTTTGGGAAATAGAAGAGTGAGACGGATGAGGGATAAGCTTCTTATCCCTCAAATCCTATACTCAGGAAGGGGATGGTATAAGGAGGTGGGATAAGCTCCTGCGATTTTAATAGCATGAAAAAGTCATTCTTATCTATCAATTTAATGTTATGTAGTTTAAATAGAGTTAAAATAGTAAAATGTATTATTTTATCCCCATCCCTATTCCACATACCAAATTGAATAATAATTCTCGACTATCATATTTTTATCATTATCCCAACCATTTATCCTTATCCCTATCCCAACCTTTATTCCTATCCCTATCCCAATAGAATACCAAACGCCCCGTAACGACAAAATGCTTTATAAATTTAAAGAGACAAGTGGTGAAGCTCTTTAGCCAGATGATTGAGAGGTCATAGGTGGGAGGTGGATTGAGGGTTTTTCTTTATCTTTAATGTAATTTTCATTTGTTTAATGTAAGTGCATTGCGCACAACTTAAAAAAAAAAAAAACGAGACAAATAATTTTTGTAGTCCAACTTGAAAGAGTTCCTAGTATATTAAGCCCAATTCTTCCAAATTATCATTTAAGACAACTGAATTAAGGGTCAAAAATGTTTAGTAAATAAATCTAATTTTACGCATCAATTTAGTTTTATTAACAAATATTAGTTCAATTTTTATATATTTTAAATATTAAAACTAGTGGAATTTTAGATTATTTTATCAAATATTACCAATTTAAAAGTTAAAATGATCCAAATTTAATCAATTAAGGTTGATTTGAGTGGTTAAGAGTATCAAATCAATTAAGTTAAATCTTAAATTCGAGTCATAGCGTATGCATAAAACTTTAATTGTGAGGGATCCACTTAAAAATTGTCTGATGAGCCTCAAACCAAGAAATCAGATAAACTGTATAAAAAAAAAAAAGTTAAATTGAGATCTGAATTTAATTTGTACTAAATTGATTTTTAAAAACATTTTTTATCCTGTTTTATTTTTTTCCTACGAAAACACCATTTTGATCCTTAATGTTAAGAGAATTTCATGATTTTGGATTCTTGCACCAAAATAAACGTGAAAGAGGAAAAGAAAGAAAGAAGGGGAATATTCTTACTAGCCCAATGCAGCCCAATTTTGTGTTGACCATTGACCATGTCGTCCCATTTCTTCTTCCAATTCCATTTCACTATTTGCAATGCAACTAACTTCAATTAATTACTTTCTTTTAAATATGATTTAGTACAACGTAATCAATGAAAAAAAGTAATTAATTTATTAGTCCCTATATTTTCAAAAACACACAGTAAAGTCTCTAACATTTTTCTCGGTGAACTGTTTAGTCCATGCCGTTCAGTGGCGGAGCCAGAGCTCAAAGTCCGGAGAGGCTCCATTGCATGGAGATTTTTTTTCCTTAATAACGACTTAAGGTTTTGATTCAAAATCAAAATTTTCAATTTTTTGATAATATAAGGGTAAATTTGATCATAATTAGAAATATTAAGGTGCAAAACAATTAAGCTTCAATATAAAGTAAGGATAAAGTGTAAAAATACTCTAACATTAACACCTAAGAACAATTTTATCCCTAACGTCTAAAATGGTGCAATTTTACCCTTAACGTTGGCAGCCAAGAGCAATTTTATCCCTAACGTTGACAAGTTTGGTCGATTGGAGAAATTATTCATCAAATTGTCTTCTCGATCATGAATTTTATAACTAAAAAAATACAATTAAAAATAATAAAGACGAATGAGGTAAATAATGATTAAAAATGATACTTAGGTAGTAATATTGATATTTTTAAAGCAGAATTAGGTTTAAGGGAAAAAAAATTAAAATGAGATAAAAAATGAAGAGATGGAGATTTAAACATGGGACCAATTGGATGTGGAGATTCCTTCAATTATCACTACAACCAACTGTGCAAATTTAGTTTTATGTTATATAATCACATTCTATATTATAAGTACTAATTTTAACTATTTTGGGGGCTGCTCGAGACTGAACCACTGTTCGTCAAGGGTGTTCCGGAGGGCCGGAGGGTCGACCGACCCTCCCCGCCCCCTCTGGATTCACCCCTGACGCCGTTAGACTTTTATGAAGATTCTGTTAGTCAATTTGAATGTGCGTTCTTCTTTTCCTTTATTTTCCTTTCTTTTAAACTCTACTGCATTTGAAATCAACTTTGAGTTTTCTTCTTCTTGATTTTCTTCTTAATCGTTCAAATTCGTAAACATTGGGTATGTTCTTTTTCTTGTTCTCCATACAAATAGCTTCTTCTTCTAAATTGGATTTCCTCTTCTGAAATTTGAAGGTAAATAGTAAAGGGTAGTTTAGTCATTTCCAAATTCATAAACGGTAAAAACTCTAACAAACAAGCGGAAGGACTAAACAGTTCACTGAGAAAAAGGTTAGGGACCTTAACATGTGTTTTTGAAAATATAGGGATTAATAAATTATTTATCCACAAAAAATAAGAGAAAATTACAAAAATGGATCAAATGGGAGGTCCATTTACATATTTAACCCATTTACTCAACCTACTACATATCTAGATTGATTTTGTGTGATTTTTCCATAATACCCTCAATATTTACGCGCGTCTGTCTCCCTCCCATCTGACTTCGCAGATTCGATCTTATGCGAAGCCTGCGAACTTAATGTTTGGGTTTACTTGATGAATTTAATTAGCATATGCGGAGCCTGGATGTGTTTTGAAGCTAATTTGCGAAGTGGTATATAAAAAAAATACCAAACAACAACAGATTCTAACATTAAAATCATAACATTATCAAAATTTAGAACAAGATTGCCACAATAAACTCCTAACAAATCACTTCATAATACATAGGCTCTTATTCACTACCGATGGATGGATGTGTCTCACGGTACAGAACAAGATTGCCACAATAAACTCCTAACAAATCACTTCATTATACACAGGCTCTTATTCACGACTGATGGATGGATGTCTCACGACACATAGGCTTTTATTCACCACTGAGGGATGGATGTGTCCCACGGTGTAAGCTCATATTCACCACCGATGGTTGGAAGTCCAGGCCTTTTGAAATGGATGTCTCTCATGGCACCCCAGCACGCCGACTTCTAGGAATGAATATTATGTATTCAATCACCTTCAGAAAAAATTATTCGTGTTAGGTAGAAAAAAGGAAGATTTGGCTTCGCTAAGTATTCGAACATAAATGTGCAAGGAACAGGGTGATTTTACTTAGCGAAACAATGATTTCGCGACGTTTGCGAGGAGGAATGTAACGCTCTGACTTCGCGAAATGATGATTTCGCGGAGTCTGTGAGGAGAAATGTGACCTTCTGACTTCGCGAAATGATGAATTTGCAGAGTCTGCGAGAGAAATTTATCGAATTACCTCCCAAACTTCGAGTAATCATCGTTTCGCAAAGTGAAATCGATAAATTTCTCCCCACAGACTTCGCGAAAACCGCATATGCTAAGTGGATTAATGGGAAAAACGCAGAAAAAACAATATATACTTACATTTTTCGACGAAAACAATATGATAAACTGAGAAAAACGATCAAAATAACGTAGAATCACCATTTCTTCGATGGTCATAAGAAAGAAGAAACCAAGAAACGAGCAGGAAATGGAAGAGGAAGAACCATGGCTTCGTTTTCTAGGATTAGGAAGTTGCAGGATCAAGAGATGAAGAGATGAAGAAGAGAAATACATTGTGATTTGGAGAAATGGTGCAGATTTCGTGCAATTTAGAGGAAGATAGGAAGATCAAAAGTCTTGGAATCATTAATGGAGGAGCTGTCAACCGTTTCGCATAACCAAGGAGAAGAAGGGAGAGAACGTTCCAGTAAGGGGGAAGTGGGAAGGTTAGGGGTATTATGGAAAGTCACACAAAATCAGTCTAGATATGTAGTAGGTTGAGTAAATGGGTTAAATATGTAAATGGACCTCTCATTTGATCTAGTTTTATAATTTATCCTAAAAACAAACCTACAGACCGTATATGTAATACTTTTGTTCCACTTTAAGGTTAAAGTACAAAAATTTTAAAAAAAATTAACTTTAACTAAAAAACTTTATTACCCTAATATTAATTACATCCACTAATTATCTTTTTATCTATTCTCAAAGTAAAACGACAATTTAAAAAAATATATATTTAATAAAAATCAATTAATGTATATGGATTGAATCAAAATGACATGTATTATGGAATAAAAAAAATTCTCTAGAAATAAAAAGACATATATTATAAAACGGAGTATATTATACCCACTACAAAAAAAAATGGTCTACTATGACACTAAAATTTAAGGTTTAACGACGCTTTTTGACGTCCTTAAACATTTACCCACGCTTTCTAAAGTGTCGTCGCAAGCGTCATTAAATCGAGTGTCGTTAATTTTAACGACGCATTAAAGCTTGTGTAGGTAAATTCAAAGCGTCGTCACAAGCGTCGTCATGCTTCCAACGTTTATATTTTTAGCGTCGTAATTTTTTTATATTTTATATTTTATATTTTTGAAACTTTCACTACGTTTTAATGAAATGTCGCAAAGTTAACGACACGTCATTTTTTGCTACACAAAAAACCACGACGTTTAAATTTTAAAAGCATCACTAAAGTCACGAGAATTATATATTTAACTACAAACCTATTATGTTTTTGTTAATTAATTATGCATATACTTTTGATGATACTTCAATATAACTTTTTTATATTTCAAGTATAATCACGTTGTTTTAATTGAAAAATGTAATCATTATTATTAGTGTTAAATATAAGTAGTCTCACACGGCTCATTAGTAATATAAAATACATATGAAAAATCAAGTAGAGCAAGAGCAACTGAATGTAAATAAACAATATATTGTCCAACATTTTATTGAACCACTTTTTAAACTAAAAAATGAACACAAAATCAATACAAATATCCCAAACGGTTGAAAATTGAAAAGGCTACATATTCAAATAAATCAAGTATAAGTTTATAGATAACAAAAATAGCTTCAGCCGTTCAAATTTACTAAAACAAAAACCATCGATTAACTTCGTCTTTTCTTCCTTTATCTCAGCAACATCATTCTTCCATCTTTCGTCTGCTCATCTAGAAATAAAAAAATCGATAGTCAAACTCACAAATTAAAGGTTTCTACTGCATTTCAAAAATCAACAACATAAGAATAGAAAAGGAAAAGCTAAAAAACCAGAGAAAAAAATAAAAACCAAGAATTAGAAGAAAAATTGTCGAGATTCAGAAAGAGAAAGATACCACAGGCGAAATGAAACCCATTCGTCTTATAGTCAATGGTGGAGGAGCTAATACATGCTAGAGTAAAACAAAGAAGATGAAGTCACCGGATGTTAGGATATGAAATTAATATTAGACAGTAGTTTGTATTTAATGGGTAATTAGGTATTACTTTTGTTAGTTGGTTAGTATATGCACCACGTTTTAACTCCACTAAGGCTTTTAATTATTTCTTTCTTTCTTAATAAAATTTATTTTTTTATTAGTTTTGAGGTAATCTTTTTTATTTGTCTAAAAGCGTGGTTGAATATTAAATATAGGGACAAAAAATAAAATTACATTCAAATAAAAAATATCAAGACACTTTTTTATGATGCAAATTCTAAACCGTCTTTAATTTCAAAAAAATGCCGATGCTTTTTTTTAAAAGTGTAGTTACTTTTTCTAAATGCCAACGTATAATAAAAGTGTCGTTAAGTGACAATACAAACCAACACAAATATAAAAGCGTGGTTAAATTTTAAACTATGAAGACACATGTCAAAATGCGTCGCTAAGCAAGTGTCGTAATAAACCTTTTTTTTTGTAGTGACCCAACTTAAGTGAACATGTAAATTAGAATTATATTTAAGTGCACGTGGCTTGTGGATAAAAAATTTATATAAAAATTTAACTTTTAATATATATATATAGAAAAAGAGGGCGAGCCTTGGCGCAACGGTAAAACGTTGTTGCCGTGTGACCTGAGGTCACGGTTCGAGTCTTAGGAGCGGCCTCTTGTGGTGGGACCCCTCCCCGGACCCTCGCTCAGCGGGAACGCGTAATGCGACCGGGCCGCCCTTTATATATATATAGAAAAAAAACATGCTAAAATGAAATTGAGAATCGACAACAATAACATATATTGACTCTGTTTGACAATTAGTTGTTAGCTGATTGACTTTTTGGTTAATTGATTTAATTAACGGATTGTGTAAACTTGTTTAGTAAAACTTAGCTGATTGCTAGTAGCTGTTTATGTAAATGACAAATAAAAATATGATAAAACATTTATTTGAGGTTAAAGTGTAGTAAGTAGGGGTAAAAATGTCCAGAAAAAGAGATGAAGCAATAAGCTAATTGAAAAACCTCATAAAATGAGCTTTTTCAAAATTAGTCTTTTAAACTCAATAAGCTCTTTCAAACATTTCTTCAGCAAACACTATTATTACAGATCTGACTAGTCAACTTCTAAAGTAGCTCAAGCCTGTAATTTTACCCTAAAAAGCTCTTTACCAAACATGGTCATTGTCTCTTTCAAAATTTATTTCACAATTTCTCTCTTAACAGTAATAAGGATAAACTACAGTTTTAGCCATATGGTTATTGGAAGAGAGCAAATTTAACCTCTACGTACAAAATAGTACAATTTTAAACCAAACACTTAACATACGGTGCAATTCCAAATCCCACTAACGGAAAATAACTTCATTAATGGAAGACGAGTTTTTTTTTTTTAATTAACTTAAGATGTGCAATGTCAAGTCTTATTGGATGGTTAGAAAGCTAGAGGTTGGAGAGTACCTAGAACATGAAGGTGCACATGAAAAAAACTCATCTTTCGTTAATGAGGTTTGAGATCAGTGGCGGAGCCAGAGCTCAAAGTCCGGAGGGGCTCCATTGCATGAAGATTTTTTTTTCTTAATAATGACTTAAGGCTTTGATTCATAGTAGTCAAATCAAAATTTTCAAATTTTTGATAATATAAGGGTAAATTTGATCATAATTGGAAACATTAAAGTAAAAAACAACTGAGATTCAATATAAAGTAAGGATAAGGTGCAAAAATACTCTAATGTTTACACCTAAGAATAATTTTACCCCTAACGTCTAAAATGGTGCAATTTTACCTTTAACATTGGCAGTCAAGAGCAATGTTATCCCTAACGTTGACAAGTTTGGTCAATTTGAGAAATTATTCATCAAATTGTCTTCTCGGTCATGAATTTTGTAACTAAAAAAACACAATTTAAAATAATAAAGGAGAATGAGGTTAATAATGATTAAAAATGATACTTAATATTGATATTTTTTAAAGGAGAGTGATGTTTAAGGGAAAAAATTAAAATGAGATAAAAAGTAAAGAGTTAGAGATTTGAACATAAGACCAATTGGATGTAGAGATTCCTTCAATTATCACTACAACCAACTATGTAAACTTAGTTTTATGTCATATAATCACATTCTACATTATAAGTACTAATGTTAACTATTTTGGGGCTACTCGGGACTGAACCACTGTTCGTCAAGGTGTTCCGAAGGGTCGGGAGACCCTCCCCTACCCCCTAGCTCCGCCCCTGTTTGAGATTGTACTGTTTGGTAAACGTTAAACTTAAAATTTACATTATTTTATACGCAAGAGCTAAATATGTTATTCCTCAATAATCATAGAGTAAATTTATACTTTAACCCACAATAATATAGTCATAAACTGTTTCATTCTCTGCAAATTACCTAAAAAGAAAAAAGAATTGCACATGGGAATATTACCCCAGCCCAAATTTACGTTGACCATGTCTTCCTATTTCTTGATCCAAATTCGTTTCACTTTTGTACTGCAACTAATTTGAATTAATTGAAATTTATAATTATGATTTACATCGTAATCACTCTTTCAGTAAAGATAAACGTGCACATTATATATGTAAATTATTACATATTGTTAGAGTAAGAGTAATCCCATATTATATAGAACTAGATTTAATTTTAGCTAACTTTTCCAAAATAATTAAACTTTCACTTTTCAAATTTACCCTTATATAAATTTATTATATATAACCAATTTCGTGGATTAAACAATTTTAAATATTTTTTTTTGATAGAAGTTGGGACGATACAGTAGTAATGATCCTGGAATCCCAACTAGGTTAGCACCCCAAGAACACGCACTGAAAACCCGATATTATTAAAAAAAAGAAAAAAATAATGTAACACAGGGAGGGAAACGGAAAAACAAAGTAAAAAATAAAAAAAAATAATAAAAAGCAAAAAACAAACAAACAAATAAGTCAGCGAAATCTAAAGTGACCAACATTACAGATATTATCAAAAAGCAGTGAGTGGCAGAATTGCGGAGCCGATTGCCACCACGTAATGCCGGAGAAGGAGACTATTGGGGTTTAGTGTCCTATAGTCAATTGTTCTAGGATATAAACCATCTGTAAATGAATTGTTCTTTTATATCATTTATTTTAATAAGATATGGTTTTCAAACTATATAAAAGCAATTACTTTTAAGAACTAAATAAGTCTAATAAAAGGAAATCCTTGAGTTTATTTAAAATGATTATAAAGTGTTAATACAAGCATGAAGTGAGACAAAACATTATAATAAACTTACCCCAAATCTAGTAATATGTTTGGAATAGGGATTGACATAACATTGTGGAGACTTGCATGTAATAATATTTTCTGTCGAGACAGAGAGCTGATCTCACAGGCTTCAGATATGTAGATATCTGGACAGTTACATGGATCCAGTGGAGGAGTTCATTAGGATTGGGGACCCAACTTGAGATAACAGGATGGATGCATTTATCCTATGTCACATGTTCATCACATTGGTATTAATAGGTATAAGTAATCTTCAGACTCAAAGGAATGTTAATTAGTGATTCTGGATTATGGAATGTGATACTTTGACTTTGTTCAAACACGATCCATAACAGAGATGACTCTGGGGTGTGTGCGGGCAAGCATTGGGTATCATAGGTAGTAATTGCAGAATAGTTAACATTGGATTGAGCATTTGTCACTCCTGATAAATGAGAGATATGTCCAAGGATCGCTTGTGGAAGACTTGACTTTAAATCCTTGCAAGGTGATAGCTTAAGACTTGAAATAGAGATTTCACTTAACCTATCTATTCAGAGTTAACTCGGCATGTACAAGTAAAACGAAAGTCTCGCTATATGTGACTTGACATAATCCGTAGTCATAAGATTCAGTTCAAAGATGTAGTTGATAAAGGATCGAATTATACTATAACTAATACGGAAAGGTCAACGACGGAATCAACCTGTCTTCTTATAGCTCTGGGGGAATGTTTACGGTTCTGCTAATCATAGTCCTCGCACTCATTCCGTTATACAAAGATTAAATGTAATTTTGGGAAATTAATTTAATGGTTGTATACGACTATTAGTAATAAGAACCTAATGGGTTACACATAAGACTTGGAACCAAAATGAGGAATGGATATTAAGTAATGGATGGAAGCCCAACTTAGTCCACTAAGGCCCATATAGAGAGAGGGGGGGGGGGAGGAAATTCATGTGTATACATGTGGGAATTAATTTAATTTTGATAATTGTAATTAGAATATAATTGTGGATTAAATTAATTATAGGATAATTAAGTTAGAAGGTTTATTATGATTAAATTGCTTCTAATTATTATCCTATTAAATAAATTAATATTATCTTTATATTTAGATATAATTATAGATAATAATAATAAGAGTATTATTCAGAATATAACTTTTAATAAGTAACCTAATTCTATCTAACTAGGATTTAGATACAAGAGGTTATTTATACCCCATGCGGCCAACCCTAATCATCCCTTAGAGTGAGAATTTCGACCCCCATCGTAGAGGATGAAATCGCACTGCTTGCTTCCATTCAATTGATTTTATCTCTTCATCTTTCTCTATGATCTTGTGTTGATTTGTTAGAGACAATCTACTTTGATTGTTTTCCAAATAGAGTAATAAATAGATAGCAAATATAAAGAGGGTTGTTGGAGATAATATGTATTAGTCACTCTTAAATCACTAAGAGTCAATTATTTATATTATTTTTAGAAAGCGAACTAAGAATATTTTGGAGATGCTTTAATATCCATAAAATTTAAATATTGAAAAGGTTAATATGTCTACTTAAAATACATTAGAGTTCTAAAAAAAATAGACCTACATACTATGGTTAAAAGAAAGTTTCACTACTGTGCATTGAATATTTTAATACACCGTAATGAATCTTTTTAATTTAATTACTCATTAGGGAAAGTTTTCGTTTTGCTCTGAAAAAAACTTTTCTGAAACTGCCGTAATCCTTCCTTTCTTCTCTTTTTTTACTATTTTCTATCAAAATCTTCGAGCTTTCTTCTCTTTTGTGGATCTACTTTGAGAAGGAAGAAGGAAATTCCTTCTTCCTCCTCTTGTCGGGTTAGATTTACTGTTTTTTTTTTCTTTCTCTTTAGTCTGTGTTTATATATTTTATTAGATCTTTTTATCCGTTTGAATTGTATCTACTCTCCATTATTCTGCTATTTATATCTTTTTCGGATTTAGCATGAGCGGAAACGATTTATTTTATACGTGGATCAATATATCTTTGTGGATCATAATATTCCTACAGTGTGCAAGGTGTTTCTATGAAAAGGGAAGCCATTGAAAATCATCTATTATTTACTACATAATATTAGTTATATGCATTCTAATCCATTAAGAAAAGGAGAGTTGAATAAACCAGTTAGCAGGATTTACCGTGGTCAATCTACATTTTGTGTTCTTATTGTTCTGCATGCAGAAAGAGGCAAGTGTTTTAGGCTGTGGATTTTAGGATTTAAGATCATTCCTAGTTATTTCATGTTTGAAGTGCATTTCCGATAAGGATAATATTACTAGCAGTAGACTAAAATCTCAGAGGCCATCATTCAATTTTGCAATCAAATACGTGAAGTGACAACAACAACAACAACAACAACAAAGCCTTAGTCCCGAAATGATTCGGGGTCGGCTAACATGAACCATCATATAAAACCGTGAAAATCAAGTCGTGTCAGCGACACAGATTCGCTCCCTCCACTCCGTCCTATCCACTACCATATTTTCCTCAATTCCCAATAAACTCATATCACTCTCGATCACCCTCCTCCAAGTTTGCTTAGGTCTTCCCCTACCCCTCACCACTACATCCCTTTGCCACTCTTCGGTTCTCCTAACCGGCGCATCAAGCGCTCTACGTCTCACATGGCCAAACCACCTTAGTCGGTTTTCTCTCATTTTATTCTCAATAGATGTAACCCCTACTTTTGTCCTAATTATTTCATTACGCACCCGGTCCTTTCTCGTGTGACCACACATCCATCTCAACATACGCATCTCCGCCACCGACATCTTATGGATGTGGCAGTGACAAAAGAAAGAAATAGACTGACCTTGTTAACACTAGGGACCAACTCCTGCAATGCCCTTATTCTTTCTGCAATTCTTTCTCTGCGCAACTGCAGCAAATAGGAAACAACTAAGAGGGAAAGTAAACATGTGGCCCATGTGCCAGAGCTGCTCCTCAAGTGTCAGGTGTTCATACTACTGTCACTAACAGTTTGATACTCTTGACATTAACAATTACTTGGATAGTGAAATCATCTAGAAGCACTGATATGAAAGGGGAGAAGATAACATGGAACATAATATATTCAATCTTAACAAAATCAAGTGCAACATGAACTTATTTGACCTCAATAACAGATAACTCTTTCCCCCTTAGCTAAATGTTTCAATCTAGTTAAGCAATTATCCTGCAGGCATTTGCACATAGTTGTGGAAATTGTGCAGATGAAACTTGTACCAGATCAATCTATTCCCTTAAATAAAATAAAAAGAAAAATGCTTACGAGCTTCTAATTTGAATTTATTTTTCAAATTTTGTGTTTGAGAAAAAAAAAAATCTGAAAGTTTTATCTATTTTCTTGACATTATTGCATTAGTTTGATGGTGGTTTCCTTTCTATACTATGTTAGACCTGCCTGTTCAGCAATGCTATGCACATGCCGCAAATATAATACAATCCCCAATCATTTTGAAAATCAATACCCGGCCATAAGGAAACATGCCGCTATTGTACCCAGACATGCAATTTTCCACCATAGGCAGTCCAACAACAAAGTATTTCCTATATCTTTACGTCTCATTACAATTCTAAAACTTGTAATGGTAATTCTTTCTATACTAAAAGAAAACGAATTGAAAATCAATAGATGAATTGGGAGAGAATTTCCCCGCAATCAGCATGTTCAGAACAACTGCAATTTCCAGGAATCCACCATACCAGATCCATCACCGATATATCTAAAGAAACTCCCGAATCAATAATGAAACCAAAACCAAAACCAAGACCAATAAATTGAAAAAAACGCAGTCAGATCACTAATACAGGAAAACAAAAAGGGATCTAGCCACCTAATATAAGAAAAAAAGGCAGCTCTATATCACGCAGACACAACAACCAAAAAATTATGGCAAGTAAAAATCAAAGCATCAGAGAGCTATCAAATATGATATCGAGATGTCAGTACGAATATGAAAATAAACTAAAATTTATCTGATAGAATCACTTCAAATAACAGCAAAGGAAAGTTCTGATACTCTAGCATCGGTAATCAGCACAATAGAAGGTTAAAAAACCTAACACGAAAGAAAAATAAAGAAACTACATTGTGAATATAAGTATTATTTTTGTCTTAAAAAACTATAATAAAAATTATATTTTATTTTTTTTTTATATTTTTCTGTAGGAATTTTTTTCTCATAACTCTTAAAATTATTATATATTTGATCATAGTTGAAAACTAAAATCTATAAAAACAATGAAGATTAAATAATTTAGTATCTAACATTATTTGGGTTCCAAAATTATACTTTTACAAACCCAAAATTGTTTAATGAACTATAACTCTTGAAACTGTAACCCTCGTCTCGGGTCACATTGAAAACACATAGAAAACCAAGCAACTATCATAATTAAGCATAAACACGAATATAACTACATAAAGGCTCCCCATTTAATTACCGTTCATTAAAAATTCATAACCAAATGGCTAAATAACCAATAAAACAATTTAATCGATCAATAAAAATTCACTCAATCTAAATAAAGTAATCCAGTTCAACAATATATTAAATCCTAATAGATGCTCGTAAAATTTCTAATGGGAATAAGACGCTTGTGATGGTCAGCCTGAATGTAGAGTAAACCTGAAAATCTAACAAATAGGAGAATCTCTGAACCTAGCCTGAAAATGTCAACGTGGCAAAGGGTGAGCTGCCTACTCAATTAGAATAATTACCTACGTTTATATATACAAATATATATATAATTTCATGCATCTTAACATTTAATTAATCAAACAATTAACAATCAATCAATCAAGAATACAATATAAACATATAATCTCGTATATGACTCAATTTACTTCAAACAATAAAATTATAATTTATTATCTTTATTTTTAAGGGCCCAGCTAGACCTAAGTGAAATATACGCAATGGTCTCATGGTTAACAATATTCCAACTGTTTCCAGTTTCAGGACACGTACCCTTTTAACCTCATAATGATTATCTCAATAATACGGTATCAGGACACAGTACAAGCTCAATTAAAGCAAAATAACACCCTACCCAGGTGCCTGTGATTACAGTATCAACAAAGCTCCAGACCATTGAATATACCCACTCAAGCTAACTATTTATGTTTTGTACTAACTCATACATAAACCAACACAATTTTATAATTCTCAATCTTTTGAACTCATATACATTCTTATTCTACCATGGTATAATTTCACGGCTAATTATCTCAATAGGTAATTACATTAGTAACACGATTTCAAAAGAAACAAAACATTATATCAATAAATTCAACTATACAGGGAATATTTGAAACTCTAATCTCAAATCACCGTATATATAAATCAAGTACCAATTAAAGGATAATCAAATACTCAACATTCATCATTCAATATACATTTAATTATCACTACTCAACATTCATCATCCAAACATACATTTAATTATCATATGACAATATACCAATAAACACTCATATATATATATATATATATATATAAACATAAGCAATTAAGTTTACCTCTCATCCCAAAACACTAATTAATTTGTCCGGGTTCTATCTGACTCATTACTGGCTCCCCGGAGTTTCGTCGGAGCACGGTGGTCGGCCGCCGGAGGTTCGCCGGAGATGTCAGAATCGTGAACCGAGACTATCACGAGATAGCCAACGATGAGGGGAGTCCAAAAGTACACTCCTTTCATTATTAAAATCGCCTAAAAGGTCGAGATCTAACATTATCCCGGTGAAAAATACCCACTCCGACCACTATATTTTTCAATCAGAAAAATATCAATAGTGGTCTTAAAATCTTCCTTACGGAATAAGGAATTTAATGGTGTAAATTTCGTTTCAAGGAGTGACCGGAATAAGGAATTATAAAGGAAAATAGAATTGGAAGAAATAAGAAAAAAAAAAGAAGCTGCGCAGGTACTGTTTATAAAAAAAAAATCGTTTTCTTTTCCTCCCCTTCCCAAACCTAATTCGAATAACCATAATAATAATAATAATAATAAAATGATAATAAAATAATAATAATAATAATAATAATAATAATAATAATAATATAAAACTTAAAGAAAAGAAAAGGTTGAAGGTCCTTAACTTAATACTAAAAATTCTATTTTTAAATGATAAAAGTTATAAAATAAATACTAATAAAAATTACGGATGTTACAGAAACTGTCACAGATTTGATAATATATTTTCCCAAATAACAAAAATTAAATGATTTAGTGTCTAACATAATTTGAGATTTTAAGATCATGATTCATTAAATTAACATAATAACTCTTGAAACTACAAACACATTTGACAATATATTTTCCAAACTATATTCTAAGAAATCAAATTTAGTAATAGCCAATCAATATTATTAATGTTTACAATTTATAAATATTTTCGAATATAAAATTTATAATACTTACAGATTGCAAATTATAATTTAAAAATCACAATGATTTATAGTTTAATTGAATCTAGTTTAACACATGAAATAACAACCAAAGTCAATCGTCGTTACCTTCTGAGAGATTCTGTTGTGGTTGACTTGTTTATATCGAGGAATGACAAAACAAAATCTCCAAATTAAAATAATATACTACATTGCTTAATCTTACACCTTTTTGTTTGGTAATTTTGTTCTCTTACACTTAGGGTGGGTTAAAACAGGAAATAACAACCAAAGTCAACCGCCATTACCTTTTGAGGGATTCTGTTGTAGTTGGCTTGCTTCTATCGAGGAATGAGCATCCATAGATTTTCACAAGGTCGAAAAGGTTACGCCAATTCCGACGAGGCATCTCAGGTTCATGGGGATTGCCATGTCTATCACCTTTGTTCGGTGGAGCCGCGGCGGTCGCAAATGTGAGGACCGCGGCAGCACATTAATGAGGAATCCTTACGTAGCAAGTCTTGGTTTAAAAATTCTCCTTATTAAGTGAATAAGGATACTATATTATTACATTGATTTAAGAGAATTTACATAAAGTAGGATCTAAAAAAGCTCAACACTAAGAAATTCAGTATAGCGGATAAAATCAATATTGGTCTTTTATTTATTTATTTATTTTTCATGGGTCTCCACTCAATCTTCCTTGGAATCACCCTACATTGTGATGTGTTTGCCTTAGTGCCAAACATTGCATCCATTTCGATTTTTATTGGGTTGGGATGCCAAACCATTTATTTTTTATGAGTTTTATCCTATGCGCTTCACAAAAATTGAAAGAGTTTTTGGATGAAGAGATGGCAAAAGTGATGAATATCAATAAGTTGACTGCTTTGATTGAAGAGAAAGATCAGTTGATCGAAGAAAATCGAAAGTTGAGGGAGGAAAATCTTAACTTGAGGGAAGAATAGATTAGTATGGTTAGAGCACACAATACTTTGAAACTTGCATATTCTATGCAGTTAAAAGCAATGCAAGCCTCCAAAACAATTTGGAACAGTTGCGTCGTGGTTTGCATTGAGCATATTGTGAGACTTGAGGGGTGGTAACAACTAGAATTTCTTTTTTTTTTTTTGGAATTTGTTCCTCTTGCCCCTTTTGAGTATAATTCTAATAAAAATGTTTGGTTTAATTTTTTTACTTTGTAATACTTTATTTTTCTGACATAGTTAAAATAAAACCGATGAACAATTCGCCGGTTTCATATTTGTATAGAACCCGACGTATCAAACACCGGGTTTACACTTGTTAGAATTGCTGCATCATTAATGCTACAACAACATAAAAATTTTGATACCGGTGATTAGATTACTGGTATCAGGCCCAACTAACACTCCCACCCATAGGAGTGTTAATAATAGGGTCTAATTTATTTTTTTAAAAGGTCTAGTTATTCTACTAGTTACAGACTCGTGCAATGCACGACATTTATATATTAGTTTGAGATAATATGAAAATACTATTTCTAATTTATATTAAAATAAAATAATAAAATGTAATGAATGATTCTTTAATTTTATTTTTTTTAAACTACATTGTGAATATAATTATTATTTTTGTCTTAAAAAATTATAATAAAAATTATATTTTGTTTTTTTTCATTTTTTCGTAAGAATTGTTTTTCTCATAACTCTAAAAATTATTACATATTTGATTCTAGTTGAAAACTAAAATCTATAAAAACAATGAAGATTAAATAATTTAGTATCTAACATAATTAGGCGTTCTAAACTTATAATTTTCCAAATCCAAAATTGTTGAATGAGATATAACTCTTGAAACTGTCACAGATTTGATAATATATTTTCCCAAATAACGAAAATTAAATGATTTAGTGTCTAACATAATTTGAGATTTTAAGATCATGATTCATTAAATTAACATAATAACTCTTGAAACTACAAACACATTTGACAATATATTTTCCAAATTATATTCTAAGAAATCAAATTTAGTAATAGCCAATCAATATTATTAATGTTTACAATTTATAAATATTTTCGAATATAAAATTTATAATACTTACAGATTGCAAATTATAATTTAAAAATCACAATGATTTATAGTTTAATTGAATCTAGTTTAACACAGGAAATAACAACCAAAGTCAATCGTCGTTACCTTCTGAGAGATTCTGTTGTGGTTGACTTGTTTATATCGAGGAATGACAAAACAAAATCTCCAAATTAAAATAATATACTACATTGCTTAATCTTACACCTTTTTGTTTGGTAATTTTGTTCTCTTACACTTAGGGTGGGTTAAAACAGGAAATAACAATCAAAGTCAACCGTCATTACCTTTTGAGGGATTCTGTTGTAGTTGGCTTGCTTCTATCGAGGAATGAGCATCCATAGATTTTCACAAGGTCGAAAAGGTTACGCCAATTCCGACGAGGCATCTCAGGTTCATGGGGATTGCCATGTCTATCACCTTTGTTCGGTGGAGCCGCGGCGGTCGCAAATGTGAGGACCGCGGCAGCACATTAATGAGGAATCCTTACGTAGCAAGTCTTGGTTTAAAAATTCTCCTTATTAAGTGAATAAGGATACTATATTATTACATTGATTTAAGAGAATTTACATAAAGTAGGATCTAAAAAAGCTCAACACTAAGAAATTCAGAATAGCGGATAAAATCAATATTGGTCTTTTATTTATTTATTTATTTTTCATGGGTCTCCACTTAATCTTCCTTGGAATCACCCTACATTGTGATGTGTTTGCCTTAGTGCCAAACATTGCATCCATTTCGATTTTATTGGGTTGGGATGCCAAACCATTTATTTTTTATGAGTTTTATCCTATGCGCTTCACAAAAATTGAAAGAGTTTTTGGATGAAGAGATGGCAAAAGTGATGAATATCAATAAGTTGACTGCTTTGATTGAAGAGAAAGATCAGTTGATCGAAGAAAATCGAAAGTTGAGGGAGGAAAATCTTAACTTGAGGGAAGAATAGATTAGTATGGTTAGAGCACACAATACTTTGAAACTTGCATATTCTATGCAGTTAAAAGCAATGCAAGCCTCCAAAACAATTTGGAACAGTTGCGTCGTGGTTTGCATTGAGCATATTGTGAGACTTGAGGGGTGGTAACAACTAGAATTTCTTTTTTTTTTTTTGGAATTTGTTCCTCTTGCCCCTTTTGAGTATAATTCTAATAAAAATGTTTGGTTTAATTTTTTTACTTTGTAATACTTTATTTTTCTGACATAGTTAAAATAAAACCGATGAACAATTCGCCGGTTTCATATTTGTATAGAACCCGACGTATCAAACACCGGGTTTACACTTGTTAGAATTGCTGCATCATTAATGCTACAACAACATAAAAATTTTGATACCGGTGATTAGATTACTGGTATCAGGCCCAACTAACACTCCCACCCATAGGAGTGTTAATAATAGGGTCTAATTTATTTTTTTAAAAGGTCTAGTTATTCTACTAGTTACAGACTCGTGCAATGCACGACATTTATATATTAGTTTGAGATAATATGAAAATACTATTTCTAATTTATATTAAAATAAAATAATAAAATAATAAAATGTAATGAATGATTCTTTAGTTTTATTTTTTTTAAACTACATTGTGAATATAATTATTATTTTTGTCTTAAAAAATTATAATAAAAATTATATTTTGTTTTTTTTCATTTTTTCGTAAGAATTGTTTTTCTCATAACTCTAAAAATTATTACATATTTGATTCTAGTTGAAAACTAAAATCTATAAAAACAATGAAGATTAAATAATTTAGTATCTAACATAATTTGGCGTTCTAAACTTATAATTTTCCAAATCCAAAATTGTTGAATGAGATATAACTCTTGAAACTGTCACATATTTGATAATATATTTTCCCAAATAACGAAAATTAAATGATTTAGTGTCTAACATAATTTGAGATTTCAAGATCATGATTCATTAAATCAACACAATAACTCTTGAAACTACAAACACATTCGACAATATATTTTCCAAACTATATTTTAAGAAATCAAATTTAATAATAGCCAACCAATATTATTAATGTTTACAATTTATAAATATTTTCGAATATAAAATTTATAATACTTACAAATTGCAAATTATAATTTAAAAATTACAATGATTTATAATTTAATTGAATCTAGTTTAAAATAGAAAATAACAACCAAAGCCAACCGTCGTTACCTTATGAGAGATTCTATTGTGGTTGACTTGTTTATATCGAGGAATGACAAAACAAAATCTCTAAATTAAAATAATATACTACCTTGCTTAATCTTACACCTTTTTTTTTTTGTAATTTTTTTCTCTTACACCTAGAGTGGGTTAAAACAGGAAATAACAACCAAAGTCAATTATCGTTACCTTTTGAGGGATTCTGTTGTGGTTGGCTTGTTTCTATCGAGGAATGAGCATCCATAGGTTTTCACAAGGTCGAAAAGGTCATGCCAATTCCGACGAGACATCTCAGGTTCATAGGGATTGCCATGTCTATCACCTTTGTTCGGTGGAGCCCACGACGGTCGCGAATGCGAGGAACGCGAACCGCGGTCGCGAATGCGAGGAACGCGGCAACGCATTAATGAGGAATCCATACGTAGCAAGTCTTGGTTTAAAAATTCTCCTTATTAAGTGAATAAGGATACTATATTATTACATTGATTTAAGAGAATTTACATAAAGTAGGATCTAAAAAAGCTCAACACTAAGAAATTTGAAAATTAGTTACATTCAAAAATTAATTAAAAAATTAAACACATTTTTGTAGGGCCTTTAAACATTTTTTATAGCGTTCACCGTTCTGTCCTCTAAAACTTGTGGGGCCAAAATAATTCAAAAATATACTTGTCACGTCCGTGTCCTTAATTTTTTATTTATTATACCCCGAAACCAAAGTTATATTATGTTCATTTTAGGATTAGTCGATTAATTGGATGTTACGGATATAGTTTAGAGGGTAATTGCATATTTTTAGAAGTGATTATAAGTTTAGGGTGAATTTTAAAAAGAAATTGGATTTTGAGGGACCAAAAATGATATTTTACAATCATTATAGTGGGCTATATAAAGCCTTATTATATGAATTATGATCATTTAGATCATAAATATTGAGCTTCTACATCATTCTTCTCCATTTTCTCTCCTTTCTCATCCACCTTCAACCACCACCAAAAACATGGCAGCTCCACCGTTTTGAGTATTTTCGGAGATCTAACCGTCCAAATCACCTCAAATTTGAACTGGAGACTCTAGACACATAGAATCAACTTCTGACCGGAGGGATTTTGATTTGGAGTAGTGTACAAAGAATACGGGCTAGGAAGATTTGGGACAGATTTAGGGTTTTGGTGGTGTTGTTCTCAAATTTAGGCTAAGGTAAGTAACTATCAACTAGTTTTGATTTGCATGTATAAATATATGTATATTGAGCTATAAATTTTCACGAGTTTGTCTCCTAAGGGCTTTCTTAGAAATGATTTGAGTATTGGTTGTTGATTTGAGTTTGTGTTCAAGTTTGAAGGAAATGAGTTCACAATGGTAATTTTGGACTATTTTAATTCATACGTTGATGTTCAATTGATTTTCTTAAGAGTTTGATTATTATTTGGTTCAATTGATGTTGAATTGGTTTTCTTAAGGGATATTTAGTTCAATTGATGTTGAATTAGTTTTCTTAAGGGTTTAAGTGCTATTTGGGTTCAATTGATGTTGATTTGAATTTCTTTAAGGTTTTAATGTTATTTTGGTTCAATAAATGTTGGATTTCGATTTATTGATGATTGTAGTAAAGTTTGATCTATTTGATGAGAAAATGTATACAATTGAAGTTTGGTTAGATTTTGGGTAAAGTTTGTATCCATCAGGAGTAGTCCGAACGGGTGGTTTGATATTTGAAGACCATATTCAGTGAGGAACATGGCCTGTGTACACAGTCTAAAGACTTAGTCGGGTATTGGCAGCGAAGTGTTGGGTAAGACCAATACGGGATCATGCATGGTTAAAGAGACGTCTCGATTATATTTGCGTGTTGTGGATTGATTTACGAGGGGATACTCGGTGATGGATACGATATTGAATTTGATTCGAACTTCGGTTTTTAGTAAATGTTTATATAAGAATCGTTGTGTTTTGATTAAGTTTGATTTGAGGTTATTGATTAAAATTCTGTTTTAATTGGATTTTGTTTACAAGTTAATAAGTTTAAGGTTTGGTTTGGTTAAATGTTTTCACAAATGTATACATATAGCTATTTTACGTAAAAACTAGTTTCTATAGTTGATAGTTGTTTACTGAGATTTTTGTCTCATATTTTCAAATGTTTTAATGTTTTTAGGTGAAGAAGTACGAGGTACCGAGGGAAGTGTTCGACACTAGGGCGAGGATTGGATACGGCCACGATTGTCCAAGTCGTCTTCTAGGGTATTGCATACCATTTTGTACATGTAAATATAGGTTTGTTTTGTGCTTATGAATGTTTAGGCACCCGAGTTGCCAATTTTGAAAGGGTAAAGAAGTTGTGGTATGCCGGATTTTGGTTTGAATGTCCAATTATGGTGTTAATTTGTGAGATTAGACAAATTAAAAGTTAATATGTTAGAATTGGAGTAATTTTCTATGTTTCGAACTTGTTTTGGTAAAACGCACGAGAAAATGATTCGTAATTGGAAATTATAAATGATTTTCGATCTTTTACAAATGTAAAAGTATATGTAGAAAGTGTTTTTAAGTTCAAAAAAGATTTGTAATTCTTAACATTTGATTGTGAGATGTTACTTCCGACTCGTTCACGTCTGTGGTAATGTCTCGCTGTCATATCCGACTCGTTCACATTTTATGAGTTCTTGCCAATCTGCTTCCTTATCTTTGGTTTCACTGGCACTTTTTCCAATCTATATTTATCTATTTGGTTTTTGAGGTCAGATAGATACTCTTTAAGATCTTATTTAATCAATTCATTTTCGCTCATTGAAGTTGGATTTTTGATACTTTCGTCATTGCGATTACTGAGCTTGGTACAGTTCAAATTTGACACTACTCAAGGGCTTCTTTGTCAGTGTTATGCCATGATCTTCTACTTCATATGTTTGCTTATCTCAAGCATCTAAATTTTTGCTCTTTATGTGCCATTTCAGATCTCTATATTGATTCACATGTGTCCAAGTGGGTATGTACTATTGATGCGTGTCACCTAGTAGCGTCGTTTTCTATGACAAAATATGTATATTGCGATGATTGTGCTATGACTATGGATATGGTCTTTCTAAGTGCTTTGTATCTACTAGATACCACTACGTAGGGGCAAGTGTACCCCGTCGTATCAAGTAATAATCCGGTTAAGACCGGGTATCGAATCCACGGGATTTATAACTGCAAGTATAAAACGACTCGGTTTTATACGTTATTTAAGCGGTGAATATTTTAAGGTTGGTGTGAGACATAACTACAAGCTACTACTAACTATGTGTGAGGCGAATTTATATAACGAAACTCTATGGGGTGATGTGAATGCGATAAGTTATAACTATGACAAATAATGACTTCTAATGTTTATACGGTTGAAGGTTTGCTCGTGCAAAGACGACTACGTGTAGTATAACCGACCCGTCAAGTACTTAGACTACGTGGTTCCTAGTCAAGGCGTGTCTAATGCTTGGGACTAGAAATTAGGGCCCGTAAGTTCCGTGGCTTGTCAATTCCTACGGTTTCCGGTTTGTCACTTCCGGTAAGGCAACACATATATGAATCCCTAAGGATAGCCCGAATGGCGTCGGAAATCGCGTTCTCCTACACAATAGTCAATTATGAATGTCAAAACAAGTAACAAACATCAACACATATATAGAAAAGAAGATTATGAATCATAAATTATAAATATGGAAAGTGTAAATATGAATTACAAACAAGCCTAGTACATAGGATGAGATCAAGCTAATTAGCAAGTGTAAAGGGAAGAATCCACCCTCGGAACTAGCTAACCGGACTCAAAATCCGTCTCTAAGGTCTTGAATGGTGGAGCTCTCGAGCTTGGTGTGCGGAGATGGAGCGGAACTTTGGTGAAATGCCGGTAGCAACGGGCAAGCTCTCGAGATGGAAGAGTTTAGTTACACAAAGCCTAAAACAAACCTAAACTACAATAATCAAAACAAGTATAGTTTTGCTCTCCCTAGTTGTGTGTGTTGAATGGGGTTCAAGAGCTTCCTATTTATAAACATCAAGCAAAGGGCAAAGTTGTAACTTCACAAGGAACAAGTATGGAGCAACATTATTTGGTGCAGAAATCCCATGACACGCCCCGCGTAAGGTTATCTACGCCCCGCGTAAATGCCCATTCCATCAGAAATCTCTTGCATGTGGACCAATTCCATGTCTAATTGTCTCAAACATGCCCTGCGTAGCTGGAGTACGCCCCGCGTGTTTGAGTCTCTGAAGTTTTATTGCTTGAATTGGAGCTTTTACGCCGTGCGTAGTTGAAACACGCCCCGCGTAAATGAATCTCTGAGCTTTTATCATTGAAGAACTACCTGATATGCCTCGCGTATATGGTGGTACGCCTCGCGTACCAAAAGTTGACTCAAGGAGACAATACAGTCTGACTTTCAGGATTAGGCCAATTATTTCCGACATGTGTCATACGCCTCGCGTAGGGTGGCATACGCCCCGCGTATGCTGAGTCAATTCCACATGGCGTCCATGGATAAGGCAATTATTGCTGACACCATGTTTCACGCCCCGCGTAAGGGGTGATACGCCCTGCGTGTTTGGGTGGATTTTCGCTTCTTGCTCGTACCTGAAATACAAATCTTGCGAGCCGAGTTAGCTTGACGTTTTTATTTCAAAAACACGGAAAATTAACTGCAAGTACGAAATTTATTTTCATTTCTTTATTTTATTAAAACGCTTTATTTTTGTGGTTAAACTTATTTATTTTATCCAAAATCAACCCGTAAATCATGCTAAAAGATAGTGGTAAAATACCCCTATCAAACCTCCTCGGACTTTAAAGTTTTACTTGTCCTCAAATAAAAGAAATCGAAAGACAAGGGATTGAGAAAATTAAGAAACAAACCGAAGGTTGGTTTTGCCAAGTGCGTGATTTCAAAGTTACGGTTTTATGCAAAGGTTTCGGTAGGTACCTACGCAAATAATTGAGTACAAAACTTATTTGAAACCTCCATGATCAAGATTAATAGGCAATATTAACGGGGGTTGATTATCTTTTGAGAACCCGATAGTACCTCACCAAGGGATTTCGCTCTTTCGCTCAATTAGGTGGGTCGGTGTTTTAGCACTCTTCTTTGCACTTACTCGAGATCATGTTGAATTTGCATTTGCATCCGGGTTTTTTCTCCAAAAATATGATTAGGAAATATTAAAAATGAATCCGGAGGTGGGTTGTAATGTGGGTGGCTTTTTAGTGGTTAGTTTAAAGAGACTCAAGTTCCAAAATACCGACTTATGATCGCACCGTATTTTGCTTCGGCCTTAGCGAATTTTACAAGATATACTTCAAAATTGCTCGGGTGGAGCTTGAGAATGCCTTTTTACTTTTATTGTGTCCTTTGTTTTGATAGAGGCACAAAAACAATATTTTGAAAGCTTATGGTGCTCATTTGCTAAGGCCGTGACTTATTTCGGGTAATTCGGGTGCAAATTGATTTTATCGGTATTTGAACAAGAGGAAAAAGGGTTAAATGTTAAAAGGGTATTAACCAAAAAAGTTGGTTAATAGGCTCGAAGGGTTTTTCTAATGTTTAATGAAAACGAGAAAAAGAAATTAAGGAAAATTAGCCTAAGTGGGTTCAGTTTATCATCTATTGCCTTTTTACCACAAATAAGTGTACTTAACCCGGTATTGGATGCAAATTCTATGAGTCGAGTGAAGTCAAAGCTCTCGAGAAATTGTGAAAGAATTAGAGTTCTCGTACGAACTCTTTTACACTCAAAAATACCTCACAAAGATTCGGGTTTAAATTGTGTACTATCAAGTCTTCGCTAAATTTTCAACTATCCCGTTTTTATTGTCTTTTTAAAGTTTATTATGGAGATAACATTTGTGTTAAGACTCAATGTCTTAGTTTAGCACTAACCTAAGCTTTGCACAAATTTCCTAACTTCAAGACCAAGACTAAAATCTCTTAATTGAATCATTCCTTTATGTTCTGACGCTTTTATTTTTGACGACAAATAATGGAACTTTAGTCAATTTCCGAAGGAGGGATAGCGTGTCGGGAAAATTTAAAAGAGTCAATAAATTAGTTTAACTTTTTTTTTTGTTATTAAATTTTCATTTTTGTTTTTGGTAGTGCAAACCAAACTAAGAGTGCAGGGTTGCACGACCCTCCGTGTTATTTAAAATGACGCCTATTCCAAGGGCGTTGCAAAAAGAAGTCAAAACAAAAACAAAAATAAAGGTAAGGAAGGAAAAGAGGACCCTTAGTAGTCAGGGACCCTACGCGAGGCGTGCCCAGGGGGCGCTCCGCGTAGGGCAGCATTTTTATTGCATTTTGAGTCAGAGACTCAAATACGCGAGGCGCAGGAATAGGGCGCCCCGCGTGTTTGAGTTTCTGAACTTTTTTAAGGCGGGGAATGCAGGGTACGCGGGGCGTACCATGGGGTACGCTCTGCGTGGTGGGCGCAGTTTTGGCTGAATTTGGCCAGAGGCGCGGAAGCGCGGGGCGTGATAGTGAGCACGCCCCGCGTGAGGTGTCTTGGAGTAGTGTGGGATTTGTTTTTCATTGATGTCATGGGAAAAATAAAAATAGTGCCTAAAAAGAACAAACGGGTTAGATACATATATACAAAGGGTTTGGAGTACGCAAACCGAGGCTACGTTTAGAGTCGGAGTAGCTCGACTTTTCTGGACGTGTGCATGCTCACGGTGTTTTGAGGAATGTTGTTTCTTTGTGTTGTGGAAGAGTGCCCCTGCAATAGGTTTTTAGTCGGTGTCCGTTCACCCGGTGGGTTTCGTTGTCGGAACCTTGGATGTCAACCGCTCCAGAGGAGTGAGCATGGACAACAGTGTATGGCCCCGACCACCGACTTTTTAACTTTCCTGGGAATAGGCGGAGGCGAGAATTATATAGGAGGACTTGGTCCCCTTTCCTGAATTCCCTGATTTGCACGTGCTTGTCGTGCCATTTCTTCGTTCGTTCTTTGTAAAGCTTGGCATTCTCGTATGAACCGAGACGAAGTTCATCAAGGGTATTGAGTTGGAGGAGACGTTGATCCCCAGCGGCCTGCATATCAAAGTTTAAAAATTTTAAAGCCCAATAGGCCTTATGTTCCAATTCCACGGGTAAATGACATGATCTCCCGAAAACTAAGCGATAGGGAGACATCCCGATAGGCATTTTAAACGTCGTGCGATAAGCCTAAAGAGCGTCATCGAGCTTTAGGCTCCAATCTTTTCTAGAGGAACTAACCATTTTTTCCAAGATACGTTTTAGCTCGCGGTTAGAAACCTCGACTTGCCCGCTAGTTTGCGGGTGGTAGGGTGTTGAGACTCGGTGGGCAACCCCATATTTTTGTAAGAGTTGGTCGAATTGGCGATTGCAAAAGTAGGAACCCCCGTCACTAATGATATCTCGAGGGGTTCCAAACCGAGTAAAGATATTTTTCTTTATAAATCTTCCTACCACTTTCGAGTCGTTTGAGGGTAAGGCAACGACCTCCACCCATTTAGAGACATAGTCAACCGCTACGAGGATGTAGGAGTTGTTATGCAACTTAGGGAAAGGCCCCATAAAGTCTATCCCCCAAACATCAAAAAGTTCGCAAACTAAGATTCCCTGTTGGAGCATTTCATGTTTACGGGAGATGTTCCCGCTCCGTTGACAAGCGTCACATGTTTTGACGAAGTCTTGGGAATCCTTGGACAAGGTAGGCCAATAGAAGCCACATTGTAGAACCTTTGCCATAGTCCGACTAGGGCCGAAGTGGCCCCTCGGCTCTTGGGTGTGACACATATGCAACACATGGTTTACCTCATCTTTCGGTATACACCTACGAATGACATTATCAGCGCAAGATTTAAACAAGTAGGGCTCTTCCCAAAGATAGTTCTTAGCGTCATGAAAGAATTTTCTACGCTGCTCGTAAGTAAGATGTGGGGGAAGAATATTACCGGCTTTGTAGTTTGCCATATCGGCATACCAAGTGATGTGATATCAAAAGCACAAGAGCATGGAACAAAGGAGCTTGGAGTTAAGGAGCCTAGTAGAAGCATGAGGGATCCATTGGAGCTGTCAATTGGACCTATGACGAAGAATCGTGCAAAGAAAGACCAACAAATGCTTAATGGACTCATCTTGAGCTTCTTTAAACAAGGAATGAATTCTAGCGAAGTCATTAAAGATGGTGTGTTTTTGTGTTGTATCCAAGCCCAAGCCCATAATAGTGATATGTAAAAAGGTTGATCATATTTTAAGAGAAGCTTTGGACTTGCATGTGTTTGGCATGTGCAAAACCCATTGGGACTCATTAAAATTAATGCTATAACCTTATAGGTTTGATTGGGCTTATTTCTAGCTAATTAAAAGGCCCAAATAATGTTAATTAGTGGGCTGAAATTGGGCTCTAAAGGACAAAAACGAATTTAATGTTTTTCCTTGTCTAATTAGGATTTCTTTTACCTTGGTGCACTAGGATTCAACTTCCTTTTTAGTTTAGGTTTAGGTTTATTTTGTAGTCTATATAAAGGCTTGTATTCTTCATTATTTTTATCAATCAGAAATCAATATTTTTATGAACAAAAGTTCTTCTTTTCCTTTGGGAATTATTTTCAATCCGGGATTGAATTCTTTATTGTGAGCTTGAGAGACCGGGTCATCATTCTTGCAATATTATCTTGATCGTGAACAAGTATTTTGGTAAGGTACTTGTGAATCGCCAAACACTCAGGTTCCAATTTAATTATTCGAAGGTGTAAGGTCAGATCTCCTTTCATTGTCTTTAATTCTTTGGGATTGGTTTGTTATCACCAATTTATGTTTGTTATTTGATTCTATTAATTCCTTAAGATAGATCGGGAAAACTTGTTGATTTGGTTATTATCTCTTTTTCATAACCAATATCACATCACCAAGGTAAAGGTGTTACCGCATAAAGAGTTTCATCGGGGAAGGTCTCCTTAATCTCCACAACATCCGGAGATGCGGCTTGCTCGCTTTGTAACCGGGAAAGATGGTCGGCTACAACATTCTCCACTCCTTTTTTATCCCTGATTTCAATATCAAACTCTTGTAGGAGTAGAATCCACCGTATTAATCGTGGCTTGGCATCCTGCTTAGTCATTAGGTACTTGAGAGCTGCGTGGTCAATGTATACGACAATTTTGGATAAAACGAGATATGATCTAAATTTATCGAAGGAAAAGACTACAGCAAGCATCTCTTTTTCCGTAATGAAGTAATTTTGTTGGGCCTCATTGAGCGTTTTGCTCGCATAATAAACGGGGCGGAAAATTTTATCCACCCGTTGGCCCAAACAAGCACCTACAGCCAAGTCACTGGCATCACACATGAGTTCAAAGGGAAGACTCCAATCAGGTTTTACCATGATGGGTGCATTAACTAGTTTTTCCTTTAGCGTATTAAATGCAAGCAGACATTCGGAGGAAAAACTAAATTCCGCATCCTTTGCAAGGAGTTGGGTCAAGGGGGTTGCTATCTTAGAGAAATCTTTAATGAATCTCCTATAGAATCTCGCATGACCTAAAAAACTCCGGATTCCTTTAACATTAATTGGAGGAGGTAATTTCTCAATCACCTCAATCTTGGCCGGATCGACCGCGATTCCTTCCCCGGACACCTTGTGTCCCAAAACAATACAATCTTGAACCATAAACTGACACTTTTCCCAACTTAGAGCGAGATTAGTGTCCTCGCAACGTTGAAAGACTTTATCAAGATTGTCCAAACAGATTTCAAAGGACGGTCCAAAAACAGAAAAATCGTCCATGAAGACTTCCATGAAGTCCTCAATCATTTCGGAGAATATAGCCGTCATGCACCTTTGAAAGGTGGCGGGGGCGTTACAAAGCCCAAACGGCATCCGCCTATATGCAAAAGTCCCATACGGACATGTGAATGTCGTCTTTTCTTGATCCGAAGGATCAACGGGAATTTGCATATAACCGGATAGGCCATCGATGGTGCAAAAGAATTTATGACCCGCCATTCTTTCCAACATTTGGTCAATGAACGGCAAGGGAAAATGATCCTTTCGGGTGGCTTCATTAAGTTTCCTATAGTCAATGCATACTCGCCACCCGGTTACTTTCCGTGTGGGGATTAATTCCCCTTGATCATTTTCCGTCACCGTAGTGCCCCCCTTTTTGGAAACACATTGGACCAGACTAACCCATGGAGTATCGGAGATAGGAAAGATTATACCTGTGTCGAGGAGTTTGATTACCTCGGTCTTTACTACCTCTTTCATATTAGGGTTAAGTCGTCGTTGCGGCTGTACGGAGGGTTTGACTTTATCCTCCATAAAGATGCGGTGTGTGCAGATGGTGGGGCTGATCCCCTTAATATCGTGAATAGTCCATCCAAATGCGCCTTTGTGTTTTTGTAACACCGCAATTAATGCTCCCTCCATTTCCGCTGTCAAAAGCGAAGAAATAACAATTGGTAAGAAATTAGGAGGTTGTAAAAATACGTATTTTAAATTAGGAGGCAAGGGTTTAAGTTCCAAAGTTGGAGGATCCTCGAGAGAGGTCTTCGGCTTTTCTTTGCTATCCCGGTCTAAACCCTCGAACCGGCTCCTTGCCAACAGACATTGTTCTATTTCGGAGGAGTATTCAAATGGCTTGTTCAATGGCTCCTCATCCAAGTGCTCAATATCATCTAATTCCGAAGAGGTTCCCGCAGAAGACCTATCACAAAAATCTTCAATAAAAAGGTCAATAGAGTCTACGGAATTTAAAAAATTGCAATCCTCCATGGTGTTAGATGGGAATTTCATGGAGTTGTACACGTTAAACTCTACCTCTTCATCTTGCAACCGCAGGATAAGTTTACCTTCGTGGACATCAATGAGAGTTCTACCCGTTGCAAGAAATGGTCGTCCTAGGAGGATCGGCACCGTATCGTCTTCCGCCATATCAAGCACTACAAAATCGGCGGGGAAAATGAACTTGTCCACTTTCACCAAGACATCCTCCACAATCCCTTTTGGCCGGGCAATGGATCTATCGGCCAGCTGGAGCGTCATATTGGTAGGCTTTGGTTCTCCCAAGCCGAGCTTTCTAAACACAGATAAAGGCATTAGATTGATACTAGCACCCAAATCACATAGAGCTCTTCTAAACTCAACATTACCAATTGTACAAGGGATAGAAAAACTACCTAAATCCTTGAGTTTAGGTGGGAGTTTGTTTGTTATAATTGCGGAGCATTCCTCCGTGAGCGCTACCGTTTCATTATAATCCAACTTCCTCTTTTTGGCGAGGATTTCTTTAAGAAACTTCGCATATGTAGGCATCTGTTCCAATGCCTCCGCAAGTGGGATGTTAATGTGAAGTTTCTTAAAAACCTCCAAAAACTTACCGTATTGGTGGTCCAATTTTTCCTTTTTAAGTCGTTGTGGAAAAGGGAGCTTCGGTACGTAAGCTCCAATTGGATTACACACATTGTTATTTTTATCCGAGGAAGTTGTGGGTTTCGGATTCGAACCGGGGTTGCTTACCGTTTCCGGTTCATCACTTACCTGTGGAACGGGTGGAGTCGCCCTTAGAACCGGTGGTTCCAAACCCTTACCACTTCGGAGAGTTATGGCTTGCGCGGTCTCCGGATTCTTTGGTCTCGGGTTTTGTTCGGTGTTAATTGGGAGGGACTCATGTCGTCTCTCATGTTGTTGGCGACTTAGTTGGGCCACTTGCTGTCCCAAATCCCTACAAAATGCTTCATTGTTAGCAAGACGTGAAGATATTTCTTTAAGAAGATCAATTACCATTGCGTCTTGCGCATTGCTAGGAGGTTGTGATTTTTGCCCTCCTTGGATATGAGGGAGTTGGCCCAAACCGCGTTCCATGATTTTACCATGGGGTTCGGATGGGGGTTTCAACACATAAGATAGAGTCGGGTGTTGGTGTAAAAAGGTTGTATCCAAGCCCAAGCCCATAATAGTGATATGTAAAAAGGTTGATCATATTTTAAGAGAAGCTTTGGACTTGCATGTGTTTGGCATGTGCAAAACCCATTGGGACTCATTAAAATTAATGCTATAACCTTATAGGTTTGATTGGGCTTATTTCTAGCTAATTAAAAGGCCCAAATAATGTTAATTAGTGGGCTGAAATTGGGCTCTAAAGGACAAAAACGAATTTAATGTTTTTCCTTGTCTAATTAGGATTTCTTTTACCTTGGTGCACTAGGATTCAACTTCCTTTTTAGTTTAGGTTTAGGTTTATTTTGTAGCCTATATAAAGGCTTGTATTCTTCATTATTTTTATCAATCAGAAATCAATATTTTTATGAACAAAAGTTCTTCTTTTCCTTTGGGAATTATTTTCAATCCGGGATTGAATTCTTTATTGTGAGCTTGAGAGACCGGGTCATCATTCTTGCAATATTATCTTGATCGTGAACAAGTATTTTGGTAAGGTACTTGTGAATCGCCAAACACTCAGGTTCCAATTTAATTATTCGAAGGTGTAAGGTCAGATCTCCTTTCATTGTCTTTAATTCTTTGGGATTGGTTTGTTATCACCAATTTATGTTTGTTATTTGATTCTATTAATTCCTTAAGATAGATCGGAAAAACTTGTTGATTTGGTTATTATCTCTTTTTCATAACCAATATCACATCAATTGGTATCAGAGCTTTGGCTCTTAAGGAATTTGTTGTTTTTGTTTTGTTTGTCGAAATTAAAAAAAAAAAATTACCCCAATCTAGAGTCTTTAATTATTGATCGAGTTCCTCATATCTTTGCATCTAGTTATTTAGGTTCTTAGTTGTAGCGAACTGATTATTTTTGGATTCTATTCTTACTAGCCAAACCCATTTATGTGTGTGAATTTCTACAATTTTTTTTTGCATGCTAAATCATTAGTGCAAGTTTAATTTGTTAATCAATTCCAATCTAGTTTAAAAAAAAGGAAAAAAAAAAAAGAAAAAAAAAGGAAAAAAAAGAGGAAAAAAAAATCGGCTCATTGTTTGTACTAAAGTTACAAGTTTTCTAGAATTTGCATGCTAAACACACATTCTTAAAATTTCTTTCAAACATTTGTCTCTTCTTCGAAAATCGTCTTTTATTCTATTCTTAGTGTGCTAAACTTTGGTTATCGTTACAATATTAGTCTTCTTTGCTTCTAGTTTCTGCTCTACTTTATTTTGTCATTCTTTTGCTTCATTGGCATTTATATTACCCGAGATAATCCTTGTGATCTATCAAGATAATATAAAAGAGTGATTGAACCGGTTGTGAGGTACTTCTTTTACTTTCTTTTTCTTCTTTTCTTGCTTTAGACTAGATTTCACTTTTCTTTCATTCTTTATATATTTTGTCATGTCTAACGAACCTAAAAAGGACAACGTTAACAATGTTGATTCTAAAGAATGGCAACAAGCTATTGTAGGTGAGATGAAGAGGTTAGGGGCTATTGTGGCTGATTTGGTTTCAAACCAAAAGAAATCAAGCCAAAAGAAAGGAGGACGCGGGAGATTGAATTTTGATGATGAACTATCCGAGTCTGAAGAGGAGGAGCAGTTTGGATACCGAAAAAGGGGTAACGATCGAAAAGATAGTAATCTTAATGCTATCAAACTTAAAATGCCTACTTTTCGAGGAGCTAGTGACCCAGAGGCGTATCTTGATTGGGTACGAAAGGTTGAAACAATCTTTGACATATATGAGTATTCCGAGGAGAAGAAGGTGAAACTTGTAGTATCCGAACTAACTGAATATGCGGCTGTTTGGTGGGACCAATTAAAGCGCACAAGAAAAAGAGATGGTGATGAACCCATAAGAACATGGGGTGAATTGAAGAAGGTCATGAAAAAGAGATTTGTGCCGGCTCACTATTATAAGGAGTTGTTGAAAGAACTCCAATCCATGTCTCAAGGTAACCAATCTGTTGAAGATTATCACAAACAATTGGAGATGGCACTAATCCGAGCTGATATACAAGAAGATGAGGAAGCTACCATGGTTAGATTTCTCATGGGAATGAAGAGGGAGATTCGCAACCCTCTTGAGCTACAAACTTATTTCCACATGGACGAGATGCTCCATAAAGCGATAAAAATTGAGAGACAACTTCAAGAGGTTGAGAAAGGGAGATCAAAGTTCAAAGGCACTACTTCCACTCCATGGAAGTCAGATCCAAGAGGTAATTTCAAAACTAAATCTGAATTTAGCTCTAAAAGTGACCAAACGCCTCAGGTTGATTCAAAAGCATTTGGGAAGTTGCAAATTGGTGGAACTACTCCAAAATACAAAACTACTGAAAAACCCACAAGAACTCGTGAAATTGTGTGTTTTAAGTGCCAAGGGAGAGGGCACTATGCAAGGGAGTGTTCGAATCAAAAGGCGATGGTTATGAAGCATGGTGAGTTAATATCCGAAAGTGAGTCCGAACATGAATCAGATGATATGCCCACCTTAGAAGATTGTAGTGATATAGAAGAGGTGGATAGTAAAGGAGGACATGGAGTTAACTTAGTCACTCGTAGAACATTGAAGATGGGAGTGAGTGGTGACATTGAGCAACGAGAGCACATCTTTCATGCTCATTGCAACATACTTGGAAAAACATGCTTACTAATTATTGATGGAGGAAGTTGTTGCAACGTGGTAAGCAATGTGTTAGCAAGACGATTAGGGATATCAACAATTCCACATCCCAATCCTTATCGGTTACAATGGTTGAATGATAGTAACGAACTCAAAGTTACTAAACAGGTGCTTCTGAACTTTTCTATTGGTTCTTTTTCTGATGAGGTATTATGTGATGTAGTACCTATGCAAGCATGTCATGTGTTATTGGGGAGGCCTTGGCAATTCGATCGATCAGCACTACATTATGGTCGAACAAATAAATTTACTATTGCTAAGGATGGGAAGAAGTATATTTTGCCACCTTTATCACCTGCTGAAGTGTTTGAAGATCAGCTCTACATGCAAAGAATGTTACAAGAACAATCTGTGAGAAGGGAAAAGGTTAAGGCGAGAGAAAATAAGAGTGATAAAATCAGTGAGGGTGTGAAGAGAGAAGAGGTGAGTGAAAAGGCATTAGTGAGGTCGAGAAATGAGGGTGAGAGGAGAGAAAAAGAGAGGAGCATTAACAAAAGCCAAAATCTATCTTTATATGCTAAATTGAGGGATGTAAAGCAAGCTGATTTTGAAAACAAAAATTTATTATTATTTTATTGTAAGAGTTTTTGTTTATCTTCTGTAAGTCAGTCTAACCTTCCTTCTAGTATTTCCCCTCTTTTGCAGGAATTCAAGGATTTATTCCCCGAAGAGATGCCTAATAAGTTACCCCCGATTCGAGGAATTGAGCATCAAATTGACTTTGTTCCCGGAGCACAAATTCCAAATCGACCAGCCTATAGAAGTAACCCTGAGGAGACAAAAGAACTACAAAGGCAAGTCGAGGAACTAATGGCAAAAGGGTTGATTCGTGAATCTATGAGTCCGTGTGCTGTACCAGTCATCCTAGTACCAAAGAAAGATGGAACTTGGCGGATGTGCATCGGTTGTAGAGCCGTCAATAAAATCACGGTAAAGTATCGTCATCCTATCCCTAGGTTAGATGATATGTTGGATGAATTAAATGGGGCTGTTATTTTTACTAAAATAGATCTTAAGAGTGGGTACCATCAGATACGCATGTCATTAGGAGATGAATGGAAAACGGCTTTTAAGACTAAGCATGGTTTATATGAGTGGTTAGTTATGCCTTTCGGTTTAACAAATGCACCTAGTACTTTCATGAGATTAATGAATCATGTTTTGAGAGAGTTTATAGGTAAATTTGTTGTTGTTTATTTTGATGACATTCTTATCTATTCTAAATCTGAGGCAGAACACATAGAACATGTTAAGGTTGTATTAGATGTTTTGAGAGAACAGAAATTATACGCTAACCTTTCTAAGTGCTCATTTTGCATGGAGAAAGTTGTGTTTTTGGGTTTTATTGTTTCAGCACAAGGAGTTTCTGTTGATATTGAAAAGGTGAAAGCCATTCAAGAGTGGCCAACGCCAAATTCAGTTACCGAGGTGAGGAGCTTTCATGGCTTGGCGAGTTTCTATAGGAGGTTTGTGAAGAACTTCAGTACCATTGCCGCACCACTAACCGAGGTAATAAAAAAGAATGTTGGCTTTAAGTAGGGCAAAGCACAAGAGGATGCTTTTGAGATGCTTAAGGCAAGACTAACTTCTGCCCCCGTTTTAGCACTTCCAAACTTTGATAAATCGTTTGAAATTGAGTGTGATGCGTCGGGAGTAGGGATTGGTGCTGTTTTAATGCAAGAGGGTCGACCTATAGCCTTCTTTAGTGAAAAACTTAGTGGTGCAACCTTAAACTATCCCACTTATGATAAAGAACTCTATGCATTAGTTAGGGCTTTGCAAATGTGGCAACATTATTTATGGCCTAAAGAGTTTATGATCCACACCGATCATGAATCCTTGAAACATCTTAAGGGTCAACAAAAATTGAACCGAAGACATGCCAAGTGGGTGGAATTTATAGAGACGTTTCCTTATGTGATTAAGTATAAGCAAGGGAAGGAAAACGTAGTTGCTGATGCATTAAGTAGGAGAGTTAGCTTATTGAATGTGATGCATGCTAAGTGTTTAGGATTTGAGTATATCAAAGAATTATATGTTGATGATCTAGACTTTGCATCTATTTATAAAGCTTGTGAACTTACTGCTTTTGGAAAATTTTATAGACATGAGGGCTACTTATTTAGAGATAATCGATTATGCATGCCTAAATGTTCACATAGAGAATTTCTTGTGAGGGAAGCCCACGGTGGAGGCTTGATGGGGCATTTTGGGGTTGCTAAGACTTTGGACATGATTTCTGAACATTTCTTTTGGCCTCATATGAAACGTGATGTGGAAAGAATATGTGCTAGTTGTATTAATTGTAAGAAAGCTAAGTCTAGAGTTATGCCTCATGGTTTATACACTCCATTACCTGTGCCGAATGAACCTTGGACTGCTATATCCATGGATTTTGTGATGGCTTTACCTAGGTCTAAGAGAGGTAATGATTCCATATTTGTGGTTGTAGATCGCTTTTCTAAGATGGCACATTTCATACCATGCCATAAAACTGATGATGCTATTAATATTGCTAACTTGTTCTTTAGAGAGGTTGTTCGTCTGCATGGGATGCCAAAGAGTATAGTTAGTGATAGAGATCCTAAGTTCTTAAGCTATTTTTGGAAGACTTTGTGGAATAAATTGGGGACTAAACTGTTGTTTTCTACTTCTTGTCACCCTCAAACTGATGGTCAAACCGAAGTAGTAAATAGAACTTTAGGACAACTTCTTAGGGCAGTTATTCAAAAGAATCTTAAGTCATGGGAAGAATGCCTACCATTTATTGAGTTCGCTTATAATAGGGCTATACATTCATCTACTAACTTCTCACCATTTGAAATTGTTTATGGTTTTAATCCTTTGACACCATTAGACTTGATCCCTTTGCCTGTTGATGAAAGGAAAAGTTTAGATGGAAAGAAAAAGGCAGAAATGGTGCTTAAGTTACATGAACAAGTGAAACAACAACTGGAGAAGAAGAATGAGCATTATGCAAAGCAAGCTAACAAGGGTCGACAATGTGTTCTATTTGAACCCGGTGATTGGGTGTGGTTGCATATGCGCAAGGAAAGGTTCCCCGCTCAGAGAAATCAAAGCTACATCCTAGAGGCGATGGTCCATTTCAAGTAGTCGCACGAATTGGGGATAATGCCTACAAGCTCGACTTGCCAGGTGAGTATAGTGTGCATGCAACTTTTAATGTGGCTGATTTATCTTTGTTTGATGTAGGAGATGAAGATTTGAGGACAAATCCTTTTCAAGAGAGAGGGAATGATGTGATATCAAAAGCACAAGAGCATGGAACAAAGGAGCTTGGAGTTAAGGAGCCTAGTAGAAGCATGAGGGATCCATTGGAGCTGTCAATTGGACCTATGACGAAGAATCGTGCAAAGAAAGACCAACAAATGCTTAATGGACTCATCTTGAGCTTCTTTAAACAAGGAATGAATTCTAGCGAAGTCATTAAAGATGGTGTGTTTTTGTGTTGTATCCAAGCCCAAGCCCATAATAGTGATATGTAAAAAGGTTGATCATATTTTAAGAGAAGCTTTGGACTTGCATGTGTTTGGCATGTGCAAAACCCATTGGGACTCATTAAAATTAATGCTATAACCTTATAGGTTTGATTGGGCTTATTTCTAGCTAATTAAAAGGCCCAAATAATGTTAATTAGTGGGCTGAAATTGGGCTCTAAAGGACAAAAACGAATTTAATGTTTTTCCTTGTCTAATTAGGATTTCTTTTACCTTGGTGCACTAGGATTCAACTTCCTTTTTAGTTTAGGTTTAGGTTTATTTTGTAGTCTATATAAAGGCTTGTATTCTTCATTATTTTTATCAATCAGAAATCAATATTTTTATGAACAAAAGTTCTTCTTTTCCTTTGGGAATTATTTTCAATCCGGGATTGAATTCTTTATTGTGAGCTTGAGAGACCGGGTCATCATTCTTGCAATATTATCTTGATCGTGAACAAGTATTTTGGTAAGGTACTTGTGAATCGCCAAACACTCAGGTTCCAATTTAATTATTCGAAGGTGTAAGGTCAGATCTCCTTTCATTGTCTTTAATTCTTTGGGATTGGTTTGTTATCACCAATTTATGTTTGTTATTTGATTCTATTAATTCCTTAAGATAGATCGGGAAAACTTGTTGATTTGGTTATTATCTCTTTTTCATAACCAATATCACATCACCAAGGTAAAGGTGTTACCGCATAAAGAGTTTCATCGGGGAAGGTCTCCTTAATCTCCACAACATCCGGAGATGCGGCTTGCTCGCTTTGTAACCGGGAAAGATGGTCGGCTACAACATTCTCCACTCCTTTTTTATCCCTGATTTCAATATCAAACTCTTGTAGGAGTAGAATCCACCGTATTAATCGTGGCTTGGCATCCTGCTTAGTCATTAGGTACTTGAGAGCTGCGTGGTCAATGTATACGACAATTTTGGATAAAACGAGATATGATCTAAATTTATCGAAGGAAAAGACTACAGCAAGCATCTCTTTTTCCGTAATGAAGTAATTTTGTTGGGCCTCATTGAGCGTTTTGCTCGCATAATAAACGGGGCGGAAAATTTTATCCACCCGTTGGCCCAAACAAGCACCTACAGCCAAGTCACTGGCATCACACATGAGTTCAAAGGGAAGACTCCAATCAGGTTTTACCATGATGGGTGCATTAACTAGTTTTTCCTTTAGCGTATTAAATGCAAGCAGACATTCGGAGGAAAAACTAAATTCCGCATCCTTTGCAAGGAGTTGGGTCAAGGGGGTTGCTATCTTAGAGAAATCTTTAATGAATCTCCTATAGAATCTCGCATGACCTAAAAAACTCCGGATTCCTTTAACATTAATTGGAGGAGGTAATTTCTCAATCACCTCAATCTTGGCCGGATCGACCGCGATTCCTTCCCCGGACACCTTGTGTCCCAAAACAATACAATCTTGAACCATAAACTGACACTTTTCCCAACTTAGAGCGAGATTAGTGTCCTCGCAACGTTGAAAGACTTTATCAAGATTGTCCAAACAGATTTCAAAGGACGGTCCAAAAACAGAAAAATCGTCCATGAAGACTTCCATGAAGTCCTCAATCATTTCGGAGAATATAGCCGTCATGCACCTTTGAAAGGTGGCGGGGGCGTTACAAAGCCCAAACGGCATCCGCCTATATGCAAAAGTCCCATACGGACATGTGAATGTCGTCTTTTCTTGATCCGAAGGATCAACGGGAATTTGCATATAACCGGATAGGCCATCGATGGTGCAAAAGAATTTATGACCCGCCATTCTTTCCAACATTTGGTCAATGAACGGCAAGGGAAAATGATCCTTTCGGGTGGCTTCATTAAGTTTCCTATAGTCAATGCATACTCGCCACCCGGTTACTTTCCGTGTGGGGATTAATTCCCCTTGATCATTTTCCGTCACCGTAGTGCCCCCCTTTTTGGAAACACATTGGACCAGACTAACCCATGGAGTATCGGAGATAGGAAAGATTATACCTGTGTCGAGGAGTTTGATTACCTCGGTCTTTACTACCTCTTTCATATTAGGGTTAAGTCGTCGTTGCGGCTGTACGGAGGGTTTGACTTTATCCTCCATAAAGATGCGGTGTGTGCAGATGGTGGGGCTGATCCCCTTAATATCGTGAATAGTCCATCCAAATGCGCCTTTGTGTTTTTGTAACACCGCAATTAATGCTCCCTCCATTTCCGCTGTCAAAAGCGAAGAAATAACAATTGGTAAGAAATTAGGAGGTTGTAAAAATACGTATTTTAAATTAGGAGGCAAGGGTTTAAGTTCCAAAGTTGGAGGATCCTCGAGAGAGGTCTTCGGCTTTTCTTTGCTATCCCGGTCTAAACCCTCGAACCGGCTCCTTGCCAACAGACATTGTTCTATTTCGGAGGAGTATTCAAATGGCTTGTTCAATGGCTCCTCATCCAAGTGCTCAATATCATCTAATTCCGAAGAGGTTCCCGCAGAAGACCTATCACAAAAATCTTCAATAAAAAGGTCAATAGAGTCTACGGAATTTAAAAAATTGCAATCCTCCATGGTGTTAGATGGGAATTTCATGGAGTTGTACACGTTAAACTCTACCTCTTCATCTTGCAACCGCAGGATAAGTTTACCTTCGTGGACATCAATGAGAGTTCTACCCGTTGCAAGAAATGGTCGTCCTAGGAGGATCGGCACCGTATCGTCTTCCGCCATATCAAGCACTACAAAATCGGCGGGGAAAATGAACTTGTCCACTTTCACCAAGACATCCTCCACAATCCCTTTTGGCCGGGCAATGGATCTATCGGCCAGCTGGAGCGTCATATTGGTAGGCTTTGGTTCTCCCAAGCCGAGCTTTCTAAACACAGATAAAGGCATTAGATTGATACTAGCACCCAAATCACATAGAGCTCTTCTAAACTCAACATTACCAATTGTACAAGGGATAGAAAAACTACCTAAATCCTTGAGTTTAGGTGGGAGTTTGTTTGTTATAATTGCGGAGCATTCCTCCGTGAGCGCTACCGTTTCATTATAATCCAACTTCCTCTTTTTGGCGAGGATTTCTTTAAGAAACTTCGCATATGTAGGCATCTGTTCCAATGCCTCCGCAAGTGGGATGTTAATGTGAAGTTTCTTAAAAACCTCCAAAAACTTACCGTATTGGTGGTCCAATTTTTCCTTTTTAAGTCGTTGTGGAAAAGGGAGCTTCGGTACGTAAGCTCCAATTGGATTACACACATTGTTATTTTTATCCGAGGAAGTTGTGGGTTTCGGATTCGAACCGGGGTTGCTTACCGTTTCCGGTTCATCACTTACCTGTGGAACGGGTGGAGTCGCCCTTAGAACCGGTGGTTCCAAACCCTTACCACTTCGGAGAGTTATGGCTTGCGCGGTCTCCGGATTCTTTGGTCTCGGGTTTTGTTCGGTGTTAATTGGGAGGGACTCATGTCGTCTCTCATGTTGTTGGCGACTTAGTTGGGCCACTTGCTGTCCCAAATCCCTACAAAATGCTTCATTGTTAGCAAGACGTGAAGATATTTCTTTAAGAAGATCAATTACCATTGCGTCTTGCGCATTGCTAGGAGGTTGTGATTTTTGCCCTCCTTGGATATGAGGGAGTTGGCCCAAACCGCGTTCCATGATTTTACCATGGGGTTCGGATGGGGGTTTCAACACATAAGATAGAGTCGGGTGTTGGTGTTGAGACCTCCATCCGTTATTATCATTGCTATGGTGGTGATAAGCATGCGTGTTAGGATAGGAGTTATAATGAGAATTATACCTTTGTTGTCCCCCTACATAACTTACGCTTTCGGTGTCGCCGGCAAAAGGGCTTCCGGCTTGACAATCCTTACCTTGGTGGTCACCACCACAATGAGGGCACATTAGGACTTGTGCTGAATTCTTGAGGCTCAGCTGCGCCATTAAGGCGTCCAACTTCTTATTCATTTCGATCATAAAGATTGTGGGAGCCTCATCTTCTACGGCAAAGGTTTGATGTTGCGAGGGTCCGGCAAGCCGATCTTCTTGCCATTGGACGCTTTTCCTGGCTAATTCGTGAATGAGCTCGTACGCCTCACTTGCCGATTTGCAAAATAAATCCCCACCTGTGGCAGAATCAATGGTTGCACGATTAGTAGGTGATAAGCCATGATAAAAGGTACTTACTAGATCATGCTTAGGGATATCGTGATGGGGACAGTTTCGGAGAATTTTCGAAACCTAGCCCAAGCTGAATGGAGGGCCTCGTGTCCAAATTACCGAAAGGAGGTGATATCTTTTCTCAACTTAGCCGTTTTAGCGGGGGGGAAATAGTAAGATAGGAACTCCTTCTCAAGTTCCTCCCAAGATGTGATCGATCCCGCCTCCAACGAGTGCAACCATTCCAACGCTTGCCCTGTCAAAGAGAAAGGAAAAAGTTTTAGTTGGACTGCCTCAACCGGACCACCGTCTTGCCGCGAAGTTTCGGCACACATAAGAAATTTATCAAGGTGTTCGTTAGGATTTTCATAGGGTTCCCCTCCGAATTGACCGAGTTTTTGGATTAATTGGATCATGCTAGTCTTTATTTCAAATGCGTCGGCCGTAATGGTGGGGGCGACGATTCCGTAGCGGATTTGAGGGCGATATGGAGCAAGAATTTCCAACATAGAATGCGTATCATTGCCTCCACCATTACGGTTGTTATTCACGGGTTATTCCGGCACCCTTTGGTTGACCTCGGGCTGGTTAGCTTCATTGTTGAGATTTGCCATTCTCTCTTTTCGAATCCTACAAAGAGTACGTTCAATTTCGAGATCAATAGGAATAAGAGGATCACTCCGAGATCAGGTATGCATAAAATGGGTGAAATAAAATATAATATTAACAAGAAAAGAATGTTGTTAGTAAAAGTATATATAAACAATTTATACAAAAAGAATGCTTAAACTAACAATAAAACGTTTTTGTCTAATATTGCAAGAAATTATAAATCCCCGGCAACGGCGCCAAAAACTTGATGCGTGTCACCTAGTAGCGTCGTTTTCTACGACAAAATATGTATATTGCGATGATTGTGCTATGACTATGGATATGGTCTTTCTAAGTGCTTTGTATCTACTAGATACCACTACGTAGGGGCAAGTGTACCCCGTCGTATCAAGTAATAATCCGGTTAAGACCGGGTATCGAATCCATGGGATTTATAACTGCAAGTATTAAACGACTCGGTTTTATACGTTATTTAAGCGGTGAATATTTTAAGGTTGGTGTGAGACACAACTACAAGCTACTACTAACTATGTGTGAGGCGAATTTATATAACGAAACTCTATGGGGTGATGTGAATGCGATAAGTTATAACTATGACAAATAATGACTTCTAATGTTTATACGGTTGAAGGTTTGATCGTGCAAAGACGACTACGTGTAGTATAATCGACCTGTGAAATACTTAGACTACGTGGTTCTTAGTCAAGGCGTGTCTAATGCTTGGGACCAGAAATTAGGGCCCGTAAGTTCCGTGGCTTGTCAATTCCTACGGTTTCCGGTTTGTCACTTCCGGTAAGGCAACACCTATATGAATCCCTAAGGATAGCCCGAATGGCGTCGGAAATCGCATTCTCCTACACAATAGTCAATTATGAATGTCAAAACAAGTAACAAACATCAACACGTATATAGAAAAGAAGATTATGAATCATAAATTATAAATATGGAAAGTGTAAATATGAATTACAAACAAGCCTAGTACATAGGATGAGATCAAGCTAATTAGCAAGTGTAAAGGGAAGAATCCACCCTCGGAACTAGCTAACCGGACTCAAAAGCCGTCTCTAAGGTCTTGAATGGTGGAGCTCTCGAGCTTGGTGTGCGGAGATGGAGCGAAACTTTGGTGAAATGCCGGTAGCAACGGGCAAGCTCTCGAGATGGAAGAGTTTAGTTACACAAAGCCTAAAACAAACCTAAACTACAATAATCAAAACAAGTATAGTTTTGCTCTCCCTAGTTGTGTGTGTTGAATGGGGTTCAAGAGCTTCCTATTTATAAACATCAAGCAAAGGGCAAAGTTGTAACTTCACAAGGAACAAGTATGGAGCAACATTATTTGGTGCATAAATCACATGACACGACCCGCGTAAGGTTATCTACGCCCCGCGTAAATGCCCATTCCGTCAGAAATCTCCTGCATGTGGACCAATTCCATGTCTAATTGTCTCAAACACGCCCTGCGTAGCTGGAGTACGCCCCGCGTGTTTGAGTCTCTGAAGTTTTATTGCTTGAATTGGAGCTTTTACGCCATGCGTAGTTGAAACACGCCCCGCGTAAATGAATCTCTAAGCTTTTATCATTGAAGAACTACCTGATACGCCTCGCGTATATGGTGGTACGCCTCGCGTACCAAGAGTTGACTCAAGGAGACAATGCAGTCTGACTTTCAGGATTAGGCCAATCATTTCCGACATGTGTCATACGCCTCGCGTAGGGTGGCATACGCCCCGCGTATGCTGAGTCAATTCCACATGGCGTCCGTGGATAAGACAATTATTGCTGACACCATGTTTCACGCCCCGCGTAAGGGGTGATACGCCCTGCATGTTTGGGTGGATTTTCGCTCCTTGCTCGTACCTGAAATACAAATCTTGCGAGCCGAGTTAGCTTGACGTTTTTATTTCAAAAACACGGAAAATTAACTGCAAGTACGAAATTTATTTTCATTTCTTTATTTTATTAAAACGCTTTATTTTTGTGGTTAAACTTATTTATTTTATCCAAAATCAACCCGTAAATCATGCTAAAAGATAGGGGTAAAATACCCCTATCAACTATCTTGTGCATTTATGTGCTATGGTGTGAGCTTTACTTGCTTTTATTATAACTTCACTATGTAATGTAAGATCTAGTTGCTATCGTATGCAGACCACTATTTAGTTGCAAACTAATTTTGGATATCTTTTTTTACTAAATCAGAAAGTGTTTTCAACCTATATTTGAAGGAATTGAAAAATCCCCAAATTTTAAGGTATAAACTAATTCTCCTAAAGAAAAATCTGAAATTTTATCAAAGATGATAAAAGGTGGCTTTTAATTACAAAGAGACGAATCTATACTTCTTTTAGATTAAAATTACCCTCAAAGCCCAACTAATAAAGACAAAGAAATATAAATAAAAAGATTAAAACGTTAAACATACAAATAAATAACACTTAAATCGGTAATTCTCTGCATTTCAACAGATGACTTACTGTGCGATTTGATTTTGAGCATGTTTTAGTCCAAATCTCGAAAAGTGTAAGAGATCGGAAGTTGAATCTCTATATCTTAGATATCAATATCAACTTGAATTGCATCTATCGAGCTAATTTGAAGAATTTATGCCCAAGATATGAAAATGTATTATTTATTATTATTATTATTTATGCTTCTGGTTAATGGAAATGGTTCAACCATTCAATAAATAAAAGAAAAGTAGATATCACTCAAATTTCTGTAGTACATGTTAGTAATTTAATTAATGATTGAAACAATTATAATCATAAAAATTAGGGTCAAATACATGAATATCATAATTAATTAAGTACAAAATTACAACCAAATCATATCACCAAATTTAATTCTTAATATGTCATTATTCTTTATATATTACGATTTTACAACATAGTTTAAAAAAATCTAGATTTCAATTCATAAATCATAAATCCTAGAAAATATATTCTAGACTTCTACTTTATAAATTCTAATTCTTAAAATATATTAAAAGTATTGATTTTACTAGTTTGACATAATCTAAAATTATGACTTGATATAGTTGTAAATAATTTTTAGAAGATGAATTTCTGTGTAAATTTTCCTAAAAATTAGGGCCTTATTTCTTGAAGGGTCAAATACATGAATATCATAATTAAGTACAAAATTACAACTAAGTCGTATCATCAATCTTAATTCTTAATATGTCATTATTCTCTATATATTATGATTTTATACTATAATTTAAAAATGATAGGCTCGAATTCATAAATCATAAACCCTAGAAAATATATTCTAGACTTTTAATTTATAAATTCCAATCCTTAAAGTATATTAAAAGTACTGATTTTACTAGTTTGACATAATCCAAAATTATGATTTGACATAGTTGTAAATAGTTTTTCAAATATGAATTTCTGTGTAATTTTACCTTCCCTTGAAAGGGAAAATGGGTCTGACTTTTGCTTCTTTCTAAAGAGGGAAAATTACACAGAAATTCAACTTTAAAAACTATTTACAACTATGTCAAGTCATAATTTTGAATTATATCAAACTAGTAAAATCAGTACTTTTAATATATTTTAAGGATTGAAATTTATAAATTAGAAGTCTGAAATATATTTTCTAGGGCTTATGGTTTATGAATTGGAGTCTAGAATTTTTAAATTATGGTGTAAAATCATAATATACAGAGAATAATGATATATTAAGAATTAAGTTTAGTGACATGACTTAGTTGTAATTTTGTACTTAATTATGATATCATGTATTTGACCCTTCTAAAGAAGAGATTCTAAAATGGGTCCATACCACCTTGGGTTGGGCCCTTCTTTATTATTCTAAGAAGACCTCCAAATTCGATTCTAATAAAAAGTTGTGATGTGTTATTGCATAATTAAACACTAAAAATAAACAGTTGTCAAAAAAAAAAAAAAACTAACAATAAACAAACAAAAGGAAACCCGAGAAATTGGATTATAACACTTGTTAATTGGTCTTTACTCTTTAGTTTTACACTAATCATTTTCAAATTAAATAATATGTACATCTTGATACCTACGGAATATTTCAGAAAACATATCTTACACGTGGATCAATGTCATCTTTTAAAACATAAGAATTCACATGAACCATCTGATTCGAATGAAAGAATATCCCCCTAGAAGAATGTTCACGGTACCATCCGGCCACGTAGATCAATATCCACTGCTCGTTCCAATATCAGTACGGTGGTAGAAGGAGAACCTTTGATTTACAAGAGGTGATTAGACAAAGGACGACTGTTACATGACAGGTGTGCACCGCTTGACGTCATAACGGTTTGAAGACCGCATGACAAATTAGATTATGTCACCTGGAAGAACGCCCGCTATATGGAAGGGTGCACCACCCGATGTCACAATATTTCGAAGGTTTCAGGACCAATCGGATGACGACACTTGTCTAGTGAGTCACCAGGGCACATTCCCAAGATTACAATAGCCACTCCTGAGAGCTACTATATATAGATAAGGCGAGAACCCCTCAAAAGATATGTAAACATCACAGTCACCAATATTCATATTGTGTTCAACCTTTGCTAAGTTAAGCATCAGAGCGGGTTCGCCGCATGTCGACCCCTATCTGGCCAGCTGTACTTTCTTTCAGGTTAATCAATAAGATATAAGAAGGTAGTGCATATTGAGTGACATTAACTGGTACAATGAGCGTGGACAAACACGTCCTCCCAGCAAGTAATGATTCTGGTTACCAATATGGTCCATGGAGCTACGATTAGTCGACCTCCAGGACCTATAATCCAAGAAGAAGGAGTGGTGGAATCTCATGAATATTCTCTACATGTCTCCCACGACCAACGCCATCCGGAAGCCCTAGACGCAATCATCAAAGGTTCCTTGATGAGATTAGCAGGTAGTTCAACCGTAATCTCACCAACTTTTAGTGGGATGTGGATGGAAATAGGGTGGAGCATGCAACAGATATGGCAGAGATGAAGGAAAAGATGCGGGTGGCACAAGAGGCCATATGATGAGCTAATCGAGAGAATACTTGTGCAACAAGGAAACAATCTCACAAGCATTCCAACAACCATATGAGGAGCCCATCACTTGAGAGACGATGTTCTAGAATCCACAGTCCATTCGCAAGGTAGCCATATAATGTTGAGTGATATGAGCCAATGTTTAGACACGAAAGTGACTACTATAGAGATTTGACGCTAGAAATTCTAAGAACACAAGTAGAGCCGAAGTGGTGGTGAATGGAGGAGCGCAGACGTCAGTCTAGAGACATAGAAGATAGGGAGAAAAAAAACCCACAAAGGCAGCGCCCGTTGCGAGACAGGCTTAGAGGCATATGAGGAAGCGAGCATAGAAGACAAAGGACGAGCCTATTAGCAAGTGGGAGATGTACGAAATCATCTTGAAGGAGTTGTAGAACGTAAAGGCTGAGATAGGAGTACAGACATGGCATCTAAAGATAATAAATACATACACCCTATTAAGGGGTTCCATATGCCCACCCTCAAGGAATTTGGAAGAGCAGGTGATCCAACTATCATGTCAAAATTTTCAAAAGGACCATGGAAGCTACGACGACAACTGATGTTTTTCTCTACTGCCTCTTTCCTACAACCCTGAAAGATTTAGCGACTTATTGGTATGAGTAGCTCCTCCATGGTTCCATGCGAAACTTCAACCAGATAGCGTCATCATTTGCAAAATATTTCATAACACCAATCCTCGGGGGAAAGATGGTGCATGAGATGAATAGGGTAATCTATGCCGAAGGAAAAACTCTAGCACAATTTATTAAATGGTTCTAGGCCCTAGCCATTCAGATAAAGAGTTCAATTTTGGTGAAGTAATAGAATATATGGTGTAAACTGTCAAAGTCGAGCCCTACAGCAAAATATTATCATCTCCCTCATTTGTTCGTTGTGAGTCCGATTTTGTTCTAAGAATATCTCTCTAAGCTCCCTTATGCTGGCCATGACATCTTCAAACCTCTTGTCAATGGATTCCATTGATTCTTGCGGCAGCCTCGGTTGAACCATTTCCAAAAAAAGTAGAAAAATGATTGGCTTTGGTATCAATTGATACGGATTAAAGACGATAGTGTTGATTTTGATTTTAAATCAACAAAGAAGTTCTTTACTAGCTAAACTATAAGGAGTTAATTCCAAATAGAGATATAAACCTTGTTCTCAAAGAGAATTTGTAATTGATTTATGAAAAGATGCTTCCTTACAAAGTTTGGGGTTTAAATACCTCATCTGAAACAACAAAGGATATTAAAGCCCTCACTAGGGTTGAGGCCTTCACTTACAACATAAAGGTAAAATAGGAGAAATAATATTTAACGGTAATTAAATGAATCAGTTTCAATGGCAAAACCGTAATTATGTTGAAGCGGGATTATGGTAGGATTGTCCTCCTTAACCACTTTAAGTAGTGTCAAACGACGTGTGACATATCTCACACGCGGTGTGACCAATTTTCGAATGAATCGCTCAAATCTTCATCCCATCTCCAAGCTGTCCTTCATGGATTTCACAATGTGTGTGACTAATATGACATGTCGTGTAAAAGATGCACGAAACTTCCAAAGGGTATAGCAAACCAGCCACACAACGTGTGGAAAGATCACACGTCGTGCGGCCCTTTCTCTGTCATTTTCCTCTCCCTTTTAGTCACTCACATAACGTTTTGAATAGGTGACACGTCTTGTGAGCACTGTTCCAGGCATTCCTCGGAGTCCTTAAGTCGATGCCCGCATCAGTCGGTGGCAGACGTTTGGCAAAAGAAGAGAAACCACTGATCCTGGTATGAACCCCACATGAGTATTTAGATACGAACTGAAAACAACACATGAAACAAAGGAAGTTGAGATCGAATTGCAGCACAATGCAGACATTGCAAAAGTAAGATTCCGTTCTCAGCCATATGTCAAAAACCAAAGGAATGTCAGATTAAGAGAAAAAATGAAAGAGAAATGAAGCTCTTTAATTAATTAATACATAGTCCTTTTTAGGGATACTACAAAATCAACATTCACGCATCAATAACAAGGGAAACTTTTAGGGTACTTCTTAAATAATACTCCCTACAAATTAATTCATGACACATGTAATTATATATTTTCTTTCCACCAATCATACCCATATAATGGTAGAGCCTCGAAGGCGATGTCCTCTTCGTCTAGGTGAATTTAGACAATGTAATTCCAAATACTTAATTTGAAAAATCTCCTCCTTGAATACCTTTTCCCCCTCTTTAATCTTTATTTCTTATTATTATAAAAATCCAAAAAACACAACAAAACAAAACAAGCAAAAAAGCAAAAGCTTTAAGTCATAGAAAAGAAAAGAAATGATACTCACCACCCTCCAATCACCTCAAGCAAAGCATTTTCCTTTTCCGACACTTCTTTAACCTTAATTTCACTTAATAAATTCTTCCTCTTCTTCTTACATAACTTACAAATCTCATCTCCTGGCTCCAAAGTTCTTCCTTTTCTTCCCCAAAATGGGACTCTGTTTCACCAGACAACGTTCCCACGATATTCCCATCTCTTACTCATCGGACTCCCCTCCCCGTCCGCCCAAAAAACGCTACAATCCACCACCACCACCACCTCCGCCGCCGCCGCCGCCTCCCACAATTGCTCCGAACATGGGTCCGATTCTCGGCAAACCTTACGTCGACATAACCTCAATTTACGATCTCGACAAAGAGCTCGGGAGAGGCCAATTTGGGATCACTTACCTCTGCACGGAGAAGACGACGGGGCTAAAATACGCCTGCAAGTCGATTTCGCGGCGTAAGTTAGTGAACGACAAGGACATTGAGGATGTTAGAAGGGAGATTTTGATATTACAGCATTTAACTGGACAGCCGAACATTGTGGAGTTTAAGGGTGCTTATGAGGATAAACAGAATCTTCATTTGGTAATGGAGCTTTGCTCCGGCGGGGAGCTATTTGATCGGATAATTGCTAAAGGAAGCTATACGGAGCGGGAAGCGGCGAGTATTATGAGGCAGATAGTGAATGTGGTTCATGTTTGTCATTTTATGGGGGTTATGCATCGGGATTTGAAGCCGGAAAATTTCTTGCTGGTGAGTAAAGCTGAGGAATCTCCGTTGAAAGCTACTGATTTTGGACTCTCTGTTTTCATTGAAGAAGGTTAGTTACAATGTACAATTTTCTCATTTCTACACTTGCTTTTTCCAAACTGTACCGGTCTTTGACATTTTATAGGCCCGGCGAAATTAGGTATTTAGAAATTTGAAACCATTTTAAACTTAAAATATCATATTGGTCCACTTTTAAAAAAAAACTACATAATATAACTACATTTATAAAAAAAACATAATATATTTTTAATAAAATTCAAAATTTTATACCCTTTTAACTTTGAACCCTAGACGGCTGCACTCTAAACCTATATCCAAGGCCGACCCTGTTTCCAAATTCCAATTGCTTATTTTGCATACAAATTTATTTTTGTTTAGCATCAAACAATATTGATACCGTCACTTATTCAAAATATTGATTTTACTTCCAACATATTATTTCGGTGATATTTGTCTTTTTAAACTATTAAAAACAATCGTACCAATCAATTAAGATTGGCTTGAAACTAGATATTTTTCATATTATATCAACAAATAAGAGTGTCACCGGTTTAAAATTGATAAACTTAGATTTTTAATAGGTACAAGTATATGTTAGTAGTGTCTAGTAACAAAAACTAACAAAATTTAGGTATATAATTATATGGGATAAATCCAAGCATGTTATTTTTGGAAAGTAACAAATAGAAGCTCTTAATGGCATAGTCGCTCTTGGTCTATGAGTTCTCGTGTCAGCTGTGATTGAATCCGCTCTACCATTCCATTTTCAAGATCAATTCTACTTATAATTAAAAAAAAAATTGAATAAATTGGTTTGATAAGTCTATCGTATTGGACTTTACAAATAAATTTATTGATAAATTAGAGTTGTTTCGTATATCTTAGAAGGTTGTTTACAATTGTGGTAGTAACGTAGTAAATATTTTGGATATTTTTTTTTGTGATAAATTTGCAGGTGACAACTTAATTGTTTATATTTTGAAAGGTTTTTTTGTAATTATATTATTAATATAGTAAACATTTTAAAGATAACTTATATTTAGGATATCTTTTGGTAAACAAAGAAGGCTAAGCCCTAAAAAAAAAAAAAAAAAAACTAAGAAAACCCTATTCTTCTAGTAGACTGGCCAAGACGGTCTCCTCAAGAATAGTCTGGAGGCCTACAGGTGGCACATCACACTCGTGATAACCCAATAAACATCGTCCTACGAAATTTGCTATCCAGTCAGCAACCTGATTATCTTTACGATAAATATGAACTAATTTCTCTGCCTGATAACCTTACATTTCATGATAAACCAGGCCTCAATATAGCGGACTTCCACATTTTCCTCCCGTGCTTTTATGACATCCTAAGAGTCTACTTCGAGCACAACCCGTCGATACCCGTTGGATATTTAGAATATCTAGTGTCACAGTTTAATTAGTCGAATAACTACAAACTAAATTTTCAATCAAATAAATCTAAAATTGATTTTCTTGTTAAACTGATTTTGTTTGTTAAAATTTTATAATTTTATATGTTGAAGGTATTAATTGAGGCCAATTTTGAGTGAAAGGTTTAAGTGTATGGGTAGAAAAAGATGAGCAGATGCCATGATGGGTCAACGGGACCAAGTCAAGGACGTCAACCCTTTTGAATTATAGAGAGAAAATAAAAACATTATGACACCCTGATTAGACGATGCACTGAAAAACACTATAACTCTTTTTTTAACCCAAAAAACAAGTTATAATTGACAAGCAAACCATCGTTCAAGTCCACCCTATTACAATAGAATAGAATACACCCAAAGTGCATTGTTGTAACTTAACTAAATATAAATTGAATATAAATAGATATACTCGTTTTTGGATCAATACCGAAATTAGTTAAACTGCAAAAACAATAATACAAATACATAAATTAGATCAATAACAACATTTTATACGAAATCAAAAAAAAATAAAATATACATCTTTATTGTCTTTAAGAACACAATTCTTCAAGATAGTGGAATGATAAGTGAATAATTTAAATGTATATAGGAGAGTGAAGAGTGAAGAGTGAAAATGAATAAAATGAAGTGTATATATAAATTGAGTTTGAAAAGGGGTTTATTTTAATGATTTTCGGAATTGAATGGGCAAAACATCATTTTGCCCCTTCAATTACATTCACGGACTCTGCTTCCTCCAAGGGAGGAAGCAGAGTTGGTGTGCGAATCTCACTAAAATGAGATTCGCATGCCTTCTGTCATCGGTAATTCATTCACCGGTGTCACGAAACCGGTTAATGAATTTCCATATTTGCTTTTCACAGACATGGCAGTGGCCCTGGTAAATGGATTACTGGAATCTTCACAAATTATAAAACCGGTGAATGGATTACCAGTTTCAACTAACCCGAGTTAAAAAAAACAAACATTACAGTATGCGTTATTTGTATGTGAGTAAATAATGCTAAAAATATCATTATTGTGAGGAAAACAATGAGGGTTAAAAGGATTGTTGTTAGACTATATTTTAAAAATATATTATTTTTTATACCTAAGAGACCATATACTCAGCTTAAAGAAACAGCAGGACTAGTCTATTTAGGCTCTTGAAATCTAGAAGCGGGTTCGACTTTCTGCGATGTGGCCCCTGGGTGCTCTTTTTTGCCGCCTAGGCGGCTGTTTATGCAGCGGTGGAAAACAAAAAACGTTTTTTCTTGTAATTCACTTTTCGGATATTAATATAATAATTTACTTATTACCAAATAAAAAAATATAAATCTGATTAATCTTCGACACCGTGCGTTCCCAGCTTACCCCAATTCCATTTTTAAACTTGTATATTTGACATGGTTCAGACTAATCTGAACCTGTTTATATCATGAAATTGATTTAACTAAAAACTCTGTGTTGTGCAGGAAAAGTGTATAAAGATATAGTTGGAAGTCCATACTATGTTGCACCAGAGGTATTAAATCGAAGCTACGGGAAGGAGATAGATATATGGAGCGCTGGAATCATGTTATACATTCTTTTAAGTGGAGTTCCTCCTTTCTGGGGAGGTATATATATTCACTTAATTACTTAACAAAAACCATATTTTTATTCGGTGCAGTGACAGATTCAAAATTCACTTTCTCCTCTGATTTATGGATATTAAATTGATATTTTCGATCGTTCTTACATACAAAAAAAATGAAAAATTCTTACACAAGCTCTCCCAAGCTCTCCCAAGCCTCCATTAGATCCGTCCCTGATTTAGTGTTTGTCTAATATAAATTCATTATGATACAGAGAATGAGAAGGGAATATTTGATGCAATTCTAAAAGGGCATCTGGACTTACAAAGCTTACCATGGCCTAACATTTCATCTTCCGCAAAGGACCTTGTCAGAAGAATGTTAGCCAGAGACCCTAAGAAACGCATCACTGCTGCTCAGGCACTGGGTAAACACTGCCTTAACTTAACTTAACTTGGTATCAATTATTGATTAACACGGAGCTATTTGTCAGAACATCCGTGGCTGAAAGTGGACGGCGAGGCTTCAGATAAGCCTATAGACAGTGCTGTTTTGATTAGAATGAAGCAGTTTCGAGCAATGAATAAGCTCAAGAAGCTTGCACTTAAGGTACGACACTAGTGGAAAAAAGACCATTTGCAGCGGCCATTTAGAGTTATTTGCGTGGGTCATGCTGAACTTAATTGTGATTAATGAATTGAAGGTAATAGCAGAAAACCTCTCCTCGGAAGAAATAAAGGGGTTAAAACAGATGTTTAAGAATATAGACACAGATGGAAGTGGCACTATCACATATGAAGAACTAAAAGCTGGATTAGGAAGGCTGGGATCTAAGCTTACTGAAGCTGAAATTAAGCAATTAATGGATGCTGTAAGATATTCCTTTCGTCTTTAATTTACATGGTTATTATGACACGATAACTTGTTTTGACACGGGTAACTATTAGGCTGATGTGGACAAGAATGGGACAATTGATTATGTAGAATTCATAACAGCAACAATGCATCGGCATAAACTTGACAAGGAAGAACATTTGTACGAAGCATTCCAATACTTTGACAAGGATAACAGTGGGTTAGTATTACATTCCATTACATTACAGATTATCAGAATTATTATTATTCTGATTTGATAAACAAACAGGTTTATAACAAGAGAAGAACTAAGACAAGCCATGTCTCAATATGGAATGGGAGATGATGCCACAATAGATGAAATTATCGATGATGTTGATACCGATAAAGTAATTTCTTTTTTCCTTTTACAACTTCTATATTGGTCCGAGACTAACTGATCCTGAGGTGTTAATATCTGAATGGTTCGTGGCGGTTTTAGAAATTGTCCTTCCTATCTGATGTGATTAATGAGTTGGATTATTATGTGATTCAGGATGGAAGAATCAACTATGAGGAGTTTTCAAACATGATGCGGAAAGGATCACCGGACAATGAGTAGCAACAGAGCTAAGAGCTAATTTATTTGCATATAACATGTACAAAAATCAAATAAAAAACTGGTGCTAATTGCTAATCGCCAGGTTGTTCATCTAGATTAGCAAATCCCACTTGTGATCTTCCATTGTCCATAATAATAATAAGTTTTTCTTGCTTAGCTTTTATATGTCACATCCTGATCGTCGAGAATCACCTTTCAGATGAATCATTACATCCTCATTGTACTTACATATATAAATCTTTAACCAACTCAACCATTTTAATATATTGAAATGATACTACATACAGTAAATATAAACCAATATTAAATAGAACTAGTGGCTGAAGGCTTAGTGACCAGAGACTCTCGCCCTCCAGGCTGACTCAGCCCCTAGCTTTGAACAAGATATCTCTATATAAATCATATATGACATGCGTCTGTTAACCAGGAATAATAAAAAAACCAACTGCAAACTAAGGTTAGATTAGATTTACTGTATACGGGAAATACATCAATATATACGAGGTTTGATGAAGCATTAGAGACTCAAACATTAGGCCACCCTTCGCAGTCACTATAGACTGCGCGACCTTGATAAAGACCAAGGACAACAAGGACTTTTCTTGTCCCTAGAAACATGTCTATAAATAAGGGGTTTAACTCTCACAATAAAGGATCCAATTTTCTCTCTCTACTCATTATCCCTCTATTTTATTACTATTTTCTTCATATCACATGATGTTAAGCATTAGAGTGTATTCCAAAAACGACTCCCTACGCAAATACAGTAAGCAAGTCCAAGAAACCATCCGGATCTCAACTTCTCATCAAGGTTTAGAATTATAAAAGCTTAATTAGCCAACTTTAACATTAAAGTTAACTATTTTGTTAACTTGGGGTCAATATATACATTAAAGACATAATATGAAATTGAAAGATCCCAAACTTAATCAACAAATATCACAAATGTCAGCAGATGTTTTTCCCCCCCTTTATGATTGAGCCATTGAGGCAGGAAGGTTCACAGCTTTAACACACTTAGGATGAATCTCATAGCCACAATCAAGACATTGATAAGCCCAACTAAACCCTTGTTCATCACAATCACAACATATATAAAACCCTCCTCCATTCCCCTCCGATACCAAATTCAACTCATGTCTATGCCCTTCATGATACTCAGAACTTGGCAACTTCTTAGCTTCTTCATCCATAGTTTTCTCAAGCAAGTTCACTCTTTCTTCAGTGAATGGATATGCATTTTCTTGATACAAATTTACCAAATTTCTCCCATTTTTTGTGATTGTTTTTCCATCAGGGCCTAAGATTATCAAGCAAGGAATACCTTTGACATCAAAGTGCTTAGCTAAGGTTTTGATTGTTGTGTCTTGGTGAGGTAAAGTCAGCCAGGGCATGGTGTTGAAGTAGGACTCGAATTCTTCCTCGTCCCTGTCGGTTGAGACGTAGATAATTTCGAAATCTTGGTTTTGTTTGATTTTGTGGTAGATTGAGATTAGCTTTGAAGTGAACTTTACGCCTGGGAGACACCATTGGGCTGAAAAGAACAGTCCAACTGTTTTTCCTACCAGTGATTCAACTGGGATCTGCAAATCAAATTTTCAAATTTAAACATGAACAACACGCCAATAATTTAAATGTAAGTCCACATATAAATTCAGAGTGTCAGATAGCTTAAATTTACAAATTTGGTTATGCAATTATGTATTATGCCAAGAAATTAAGTCTCCAACTAACTTTGTTATTTGTTGTGAACTACACACGAATTAAAATTATAATTACTCATTTAACATAGGCATTAATTTGATGTACATGAGCATACCTCTAATTTGCCAACAACATAAAATGAAGCGAAAGATAGTGGCAAATCTTTTACAACCTCTTCTCGTATCAAGCCGACCGTAGGAGAGCGTGCACCTTGATTTCATTGCTTCTTTGCCGCGGGTTTGAAGATTACGACTCTATTTTGGTAGATTTTTAAAGTATGGGACTTTCATTCCGATGGCCAAGTACTCCTTTACCGAAACAACATCGTGGGGAGCTTTTAGTCAGAACTATTTAGACTGCTCGGATCTAACCTGAACATGTCTACTAGCTATCACCCCCAAACTGACGGTCGAACAGAAAGATTCAATAGCATGTTAGAATAGTACTTTTCGGCATTTTGTGTATGCCAGCCAGAGAAACTGGATCTCCTTTTAAATATGGCTCAATTTTGTTTTAATAGCAAAAAAGCTTGGCCATTAACAACCCCCTTTGAAATTGTTACCGGTCAACAGCCGTTAGTGCCCGTTCGATTGATATGTCATACACAAGAAAGAATTCCAAGGCATTCCTCTTCATGGAGGAGTGAAAACAGAATGAAGAGATTGCTAAAGCTCGCTTAGAGAAAGCGTCCAACAGAATGAAGAAATGGGCGGATTCGAGTCGCCCACAGGAGTTCCAAGTCGGTGACCAAGTGATGGTCAAATTGCTCCTAGAGTAACTTGGCTTCCTTCACAGCCGAGATAGAAGATTGGTGAAGAAATATGAACATCCACTTCCAATCATAAAGAAAGTAGGTCCAATATCCTAAAAACTGAACTTACCCAGTTGGATATCAATACGTCCCGTCTTCCATGTGAGAAACTTGAAGTCGTACCATCCAGATAGAATAAACAATCGTTGGAACAGGACTACCAGGACATGAAGAAATCAATTGGGAGAAGGAATCATACCTCCAACCCTTCAAGCAGCAGATTGAAGACATCATCAAGACAAATTCGACGGGGACGTCGACCCTCCAAGTGAGGTAGTGTAATGGGGGAAATTTGTGTACTATTTTCAAACTGTTTAATGGGGGAGAGTGAATATATGTAATAGGGGAGAGTGATGATGTAAAGTGGAGAAGAATAACAGGATAGTGACGAATGAAACATTATAACGTCTACTGCCCATGTGTCTCGAGTTGGTGTAAGAAATACTATATGAGGAGTGACTAGTTTTTCCGAAACTTCTCACTAGGATTCCTTAGTTATTTCCATCTTTAGTAGTTCCCCCTATTATTACGGGTAGGGGCATTGATGGTGTATTAATGGTGTCCCTATATTAATAAAATGATTCATGCATTATTCATATCTCGTGTCCCTTTCTGTATTGTTGTTGCTTATTGATATATGTGATTAATGTTAATTGTCTGTATGTTATTAATATGAATCTTTGCTCTTTATTTAGCTTGGCTTATGACTTGTCCCTAATTCATAAGTGTCTCTTGCATATATTGTGAGATACAATTCTTGACGATCTTATCTCTACATGGAAAAGTAACTGCCCCCGTGACACGCTATACCTCATTTACAACCTAATCCACGTCAAAAAAGATAGATACCCCTCTAATATTGTTGATACAACCCATAACATATGGGCCCTTGGACACTACAGGCCCAATATGGCCAAACTTTGCAATCTAACCGGAAAATCAATAGTAATTGTGTTCAACTTCGATAATCTTCAATTATCAACAGAGCTTATAGGGAGACCCAGACCATACTCATGACAGTATTGTCGACCAGAATATCCCCAATTAGGTTGTCGTGTCAGCATCTGGAGTTGAGTAGAAGATAACAATACTGGTTAATCATTAAAAACATGATTAAAAACATGATGAGGTTGTTGAATCTTATCTGACACATCAGATGCTGATATGAGAAATTAAATTAGTGGACACAACACAACATGGATGTGGTGTTGATAGGACAAATGTCGAAGATAGAACACGTTTAGATGACAAAACCAGGAAGAATATATATGGTCCCAAGACTCAGAAAACATCTAGCTAGTTATGGGTAGATAGATATCAAGACAACTATTATCTTCTGAAAGCAGTATATATAGTGGAATATATATGTGTCTCATCAATTTTCCATCCTAAAATCCATGAGTGAGGTGATATTTTTCGTTATTTTATGGACCTTAATATGTGAAGTGAAGAAAAAAACATCTAAGAGACATTAACTTATTCTTTTCATATCTGATGTGGCTATAAAGAAATGTTAAGAAATCTATTAGGATAAGGTTAAAAAAAACTATTAATATCGATAGCCAAAAGCAATTTTACTTTTTAATATTGTAAATGATATAATTGAAGAGCTGGTTTTAATAAGGATGGCCAATTTCAGACGTAATTAAGAAAATACAAATATTATATTCATGTGCTCCGATTGGTTGCATATAAATTGGTTTACAAAAAGAATATTTTATGTTTTTGTACTTTTAAAATAAATGTTTTGATCAAATACCTAAAAACTTAATGAAATATTTAAATTTTATTTTTTTTTATTGTTCAGCGTGTACAAAAACATATGATATAAAAAAATCATATCCATATCCATGCATATATTTTTAATTTATTACTAATGAATAATAACATACGTTACACGCCAGATTATTAGAAAAAAGGTTTCATTAATGATATCTCAAATGACCGCCAACTTTAGGTCCTTATTATACCATTATAATCTACAAACCATTAATATAAGAGGTATTTTTGTACCTTATTCAAACCTTATTTCGAATGTTAAAAAATATAATATGAACACAGATAAAATAAGTAATATTTTTTAACTCGTACTGATAGATTTGGCAAACAATTACTTATGACATATAAATAATAAATGATTATGAATCTGATTTTCTAAAATTGGAATGATCAATGATATAAAGATGTTTACTAACATACGGGCTTATTTTAATGTTGACCACTCCAAATGACCAATGATTTAAATGATAATCTAAATGGCACAAAATTCTAGCATTAAAGTTCTTTAGAACTATGAAACCACTTTTTTAATTTTACAAATCACAATTTTTGGATATTATGCTCCTTAAACGACATTTTCTCTCTCTTAATCAAACAATGTCTAAATAACTTCAAAACCAAAAAATTTAACAATTAAAGTTGCTCCTAATATCATTTTTATCAGTTCTATAATAAGAGGTTACTTGTTATTGGAGTGACCATATCGATCAACGTTTAAAAAAAAAGGTCATTATATTAGTAAAATATAAAAATTAAGGTTGTAACGGATCTAAATAGGGTGGGTGAGGGCTTCAGCACCCATGGGCCACCAGAAAACTCCATTATAAATGTTTGTATAAACTTTATTTTTTAGGATAAAAGCACCCAAAGAAAATTCAATTTAGCTAGTACATATAGACATTGAAGTACCCCTTATTTATGAATCCGTGTCACTAAATTCAGGGGCCAAGATGAAAATGATAAAATATGTGAAAGTTGCTAAATTTTAAACTTAATTGTAATTAATCTGTTATTTAGAATGGTCCGAAGTTCTACTATACTTCTCAAATAATGCATCCGACCAATTAAAAGAAGAATGCATATCATTTCATACAAAATAATTAATGTTAAGAAATAACTATGTACAAGTGACATCAATTAATTGGTAGGATGTACAAATGACATCAATTAATTAGTCGGATGTATTGTTTCGAAATTATAATAGAATTTCCCCAAATGAGATAAAATTTAAAGCAGGTAAAGGCAGGGGCTTTAAATTCGTCGGTAAATTCGTCAGTAAAATTTACCTGTGTAGAAGCAGGATGAGCAAGAAGATAGTCCCTATCAAAATTGGTGAGTAAATTCATCAAAGTCTGAGTCTCATACTTCTCCTTAATTTGCAATTCCAATTCATCCAATCTCTCTCTAGTAAACGGAAAAGCTTCCTCTCCGAATCGGTACAAAAGTTCAACACCATCATGCAATGTTGACTCATCTTTCTTATATTCAGGTTGCAGAATGACCAAACAAGGAATACCTTCAATGTTGAATCTACGGTCCAACGCTTTTTTCGTCGCTAAATCGGAAAATGGAATCGAAAGCCATGGCATTGAAGCTCGATAAGTATTGAATGCATCTAAGTTCTCGTCTGATGACACGAAAACAACTTCGAAATTAGTCTTCACTTGCTCGTATGTTTCAACGAGGATCTCGTTGAACTCCTTGCACGGTGAGTACCAATTTGCCGAGAAGTATATTCCGAGGACTTTGTCTTCTATTTCTGATATCTTCACCTGCTAGAATAACATATATAGTCCACATAAATTAATAATTAATTATTAAACTCCGTACACACAACAGAACGTTATTTCTAAAATATAACCATCATAGAATAGTCATCAAATGAAAACAGACACGTACATGAAATGCGAAAGTGCTACTAAAGAGAAGTGTCCATTTAAAAACTATGAGATAAGACATCTCTCCTGTGTGAGCAATTTTGTTGTTACTTTATAAATTTTGGTTGTAAACAACCATTACGTAAGTTATTACTAAATTTTGTTTGTTACTGTGTACTTGTTAACAAGTCTTTCTCTCTCCATTTCTTAAATAATTTATTTCTCTTTGGTAATAGATGGGTAGCACGCAGTGGTGAAAATATGATTGATCGGCTGGGACGGCCGATTTTAAATGTGCACGCGTTAAAAAAAAATTGTTAAATCGAACTTGTTCAAATTTTTTCAATCTATATGTGGTATATCTGAATGGTCAAGAATCAATTTTTAAGTACCAATATAAAACTTCTCAACATTGAATTAGATTGTGTTTAAAATTCTTAACAAATAAAAAATATTGCATCTAATAAAAAAAATTGGATTTAGGCCAACAAAATTTAGAATTTTTTTGACAAGCCCAAAAAAATTGGATTTAAGGAGAACCTAACAGGTCAAAATTAGAATTTAGGAATGACCTAACTTTTGGCTTTTCTTGAATCAATTTTGGGGCTACTAATTTAGCACCCCATCAAAATTTCTTGGAAAGGGGGAACGGAATTACATCAGATTGCATATATTAAATACAACCTCAATGAATTAATTTTATATTAATCATATAACAATTTCTAATTTATCAAATACTCAATTAAAGAACAAATACAAATTTACTAAATAACCAATAAAAGATTAATCAAATCACCAATTTAGCACCTTATAACGTCAAATTTTGTGGAAACAGGAAAAGCCGGGACTACCCCTGAGTATAATTCGAAGCCTAGGCCCTCTCGGACCCCTCCCTGTATCTGCCCCTGCCCTCGTAGCATACAGGTGTGAGACGTCCACACCACACGGAGATACCCCTTTGCTCCTGCCTCCACCTATGTACTTAGGTAAAAGTTGCATTTTGTGCGTTCGGTTATCTAGCCAAAATTATTCTAATAAATTGTTTTATCCACTTTTTATATTATGTATATTTACCCTTCCAAAAAAAATATTAAAGGTAATTTAGAGTTTGGTTCTGTTTTACAATAGTTGTTAGCTGTTAACAGATCAAATTAGCTGTTAGCTGTTTACTTTTTTAGTTAACTGATTCAACTATCTGATTTGACTAATGGATTGTGTAAACTTAGCTGATTGCTAATAGTTGTTTGTGTAAAATGACACATAAGGACATTGTAAACTCTTTATTTAGAATTAAAGGGTAGTAATTAGGGGTAAAAATATCCTTCAAAAGAGATGGAGCAATAGCTAATTGAAAAGACTCCTAAAATGAGTGTTTCAAAATTAGCTTTTTGAACTCAATAAGCTCTTTCAAACCTCATCTCACCAAACACTACAATTAGAAGTTTGACTAGTCAAAACCTCTAATTTTACCTTAAAAAACTCGTTACCAAACAGGGCCTTTATCCTATAGTTGTACACATCAACGTTATTGAATTAAAAGCTCAAACCTATGAAGCACCGACTCGGATGCTGACATAGGTGTGGACACAGAAAACGATATTTTTAGAAAATATGAGACATGAGTGCGGTGGAACACGGTAAATTTTATGTAATTAATTATATATACATTAGATATAAAATTATAAAAAAAAAAACTCGTTAAATCATAAATAAATCATTCTCTAATCCATAAAAAAAACATCATATAAGATAAGTCATTAATTCATCACAAAAACAATATCTACTACTTCAAATCAAATTAAACCAAAGTACTTAATTTTCAATTTCTTCATCTACAAACACCATCGATTCCATTTGTTGGAGAATCGTATGAGATGAAAATGACAAGAAACAATAAGAAGAAAGAAGATGAAATTCTTAAGAATCGCAGCAGATGAAATCGTAAGAGAATTGCGAATCACAAAAGAAATAGAAAGAAAAGAAAGAAGCGCTAAACGCAATATAGCAGGTGAAAAATTAATGTATTTTAGGATTTTTTTTGTTAAATTTTGTAATTAATATTTTAAAAGATTTTTTAAAAATACCCTAAATTTTTACACATTTTCACCATTAGCCGTGTCCCATCCATGTCCCGTTGTGTCACTGCCGAGTCCCATCCGAATCCCATGTTTCTACCGTGTCCCCACCAAGTCTCCGAATCCGGCAAGTCTGACACAGCCACGACGACCTAGAGAAGAGTGTGCTTCATAGGCTCAAACTTATGTTTAATGTACAATCATAAATTTTATATTAAGTATTTTTTTTTTCGGCTGTCCATTCCATTTGTACCATTATAAAGTATGGTAGTCAGACTCGGACCGGAACAGACCAAATCTTAAATGAGCTTGTCCAAGTTCTACCTAGAAAACAGCGAGCTTGGGCGGACCAGTTGTTTGGTGAACAGGTCCAGGATAGAAGATGGACCATCTGTGTTTTACATGTGTAGGAAATGTATGTAAGGGGACAATAATTAGGTAGCCAGTCTTTTGACAAATGTCCGCACGACCGGCCACGTATAGTTTAGGGACAGATGTTGTGGGAACCCATTCTGATTAATACTCATTTGTCCTGTGTAATTAATTACTGGTAATTAATTAGGTCCATATGCTTAACAAAACGACATCTGTTTCTCCCACTTAACGAGACTAAAAAACAACATTTTTAAGACTACATGTATTTTCTTTCGGGATTACCCCAAAATATACGCCATTAAATAGTAGGAATAGTACCAATGTCTACATTATTAGTTGTGATAAATAATTTTGATTTATAATTAAATTAAAACTTAGTTATAGACCAAATAATCATATAATTAACACTAATAGAGATTATTTACTATCACTTCTCCTCCATGAAAAAATTTAAAATCAGTACTTTTTAAAAAATATATAGGTAAAATAGTTGTTTCTATGGTTTTTAGGATATAAATAAAATATATACATATATTTTAGGTGGATCCTCTGCTAATTAATTTTTTTTTATTTTTATGTACACTAAGACTGAGATTCCAATTCGAGATCTAATTCAGCCGACTTAAGATCTGTGTTGTGTTGCAATATGACAAGATGAAAAGTCTAAGGAAAAATAAGAAGAAATATTTCATGTTATTAAAATCTAAGCCATTTCTAGTTCTAACTTGTGAATCGCACAAACATAAAAAGGGAGAATTTTCTACCATACTTCTAGATTATAAAATAATATATAAATTTTTTATTTATTATACTCTAAAAAACTATAATAACAATTTCTTTAACCTTTCATTTTCATTTTATTAAGGGCTGCACACACTGAGAATATCATAAAATTTCTTAAACAAAATATAGTTTTATGGTATGCTAATTACTAAAATAATAATAATAATTCATTCACGGGTATAAAATGTCCAAAAAAAAAAAAAAACAATTAACCTAAAATATTAAGGTGATAGGTAAGATTAAGAATAATATTTATTATTATTATTACTATACACTTACACTATCAAGGAATCAATTAAACTCAAAATGATAAGATCCAAAAATTCTATGATTTATTGTTATCTCTTACATAAAAGATAGATAACATAACAGTATTATATATGACAAGATAATTAACGTTATCTGAAGAGAACATAGTGATATGAATAAAGAAGGAGAAAAAGAAAACCTGAGTTCCATGGGAAGAAAGAAGAAAGTCACGGTCGTTAGAAGCCAGAAGAGAGAAGAATCTTGAGCTTGGTTCAGACACAATCATCAGCTTCCTCCTTCTGTCTTCTTCTTCCTCAACCTCCATGAAAATAAAAAACAGCAACCTTAAAAGAAGTAATACTACTAAATATGAGCTTTCTCTTCTTACAAATGTTTATATGATGCTTACTGCCATCATTACATTGTCCATCACACCATCACTATATCTCCACGTAGCACTAACTCCCCTCTTTTCTTTTTATTTTCTTCACTCTATAATTGCTAAGCTGTCTGCGCCCCCACGATAACACAATGCAGATCAGGCCTTGTCCCTTGGATTTCTTAGCTGATTTAGATGAAGTGCCACGTTTACGGTGATGGGAGTGGGAAGTACTTTTAGTAATTCTGGCAGGGTGTGAGTTGGACTGGGAATTGATGGCCAAACATAAAAAAAAGGGACACCTGTCTATCTTTGTTTAATTTCTTCCTACTTTTATGGAATTTCGGAATTGTGTATTTCGGAGTAGTACAACTATTACTTTTTATCTAACGCCACCCACAGCTGCTATGTATATAAATAGACTTGTGAAGTGAGGTCACCTCATATTTTACACCTATTTTATTTCTCCTTTTAGTACTATATCTCTCATCAAAATTGCTCTTTTTAAATATTCAATAAAAAAAAGTGTTGTTAAATCCAGTTCCAATTTCTCACCTCTAGCTCCGTGAAAAGACGAAAATATCCTTTGAAGCTTTGAGGTGAGAAAAATTAGGGAAAAAAATCTCTCCCGGCACGCGGGCGTGAGGTAATCACGCCTCACCCTGTAGTGAGGCGTGATTACCACACGCCCGCATGAATAAATCACAAAAAAAATTATTGATAATTGTGGTTAACTAGAATTATTAAAAGTGTTACGATAAAGATAAAAATTAATAAACATAAAAATTTAAAAAACATAAAAGAGTAAATATAATATCAAAAGTGTTAAAATGTATGAAGTTCTACAAAAATAATTTAGCTCGCCCGACGTCACGCCTCCATAAACTCATCTATCTCCCACAACCAGCTAACCCACTGTAAAAAAAAATTAATAAATAAATATTAAAAAATAAACACATATAAACTAATACTAAATAATAATAAACTTACAAATTCGCTGTTGGCGCGAGCATGTTGTACCGGTCCAGCCTGTGGTGCATGAAGGAGATGAGGATGCGAATATCGTATATACCAGTCCATATAAGAAGGATCACAGGCAGTGGGATCGTATCCAACTGGTCGGCATCTCCTCCGATCAATGCCTCGAGCCGATGGAAATCTCCGCCAGGTATCCTCAACTGTGACAGAGAAATGTGTGAGCTTATACGATAAAGATATCCATGGTCGTACTGTTTTATCAGGTCTAATACGCTCAGCTGGGATAGGCTGAGTATATCCGACCTGTCGCAACGCTCGATCAGGCATATACGGCTCGACGATGTCTCTACACCATATCCAACCGGCGTGGGACACTCGAAACTGATCATCATCGGGGACAGGACCATAAGGCAACCACGTCACCTAAAAAAAATAATACTCAATAAAAAATAATAATATACTATAAATAATATTTAAATTAATTCTAAAATTTTATAAAATACCTCTGTTGCCGTCATACGGTCTAGCTGCCCGCGTATGGTATCTAGTCGGGCGGTCGTCTTGCTTGGTACCCCGACCTCCCATCTCAGTGCACGGGCATGGTCAGCTGGGATCAAGTGAGCTCCTCTATGCGGCCGGAACACCGGAAAATACTCGTATATCCACGCCTGTAGTAGGGTCAAACATCCGCATATACCAGAACAGTCTCCTATGCTCGCTATCCCCAGCTGCCGGTACAACGTGGCAAGCGTAGCAGACCCCCATGAAAATCCAGCTGCCCCGCTGACACCGCCGTAAACCTCAGCAAGATGGGCCGGCCTAATCCTATCTCCACTCTTGTCAATAAACAAAGTGGATCCAAGCATAAGCCACATCCACGATGTGGCCCGAGTAGCGTCATCCCTACCCTGGATGACAAGCCTGTGTACAGCCTGAACAAATACACCTCCACCACTCCATAAATGTCGGCCCGGCAACAGAAGCTACTCCCGATCCACCCCAAACATCATCATGCACATGGCATGAAGCCCTTCAGTAGTGGGAGACTCGGACACCATCGGACCGTCGATCGGGATCCGAAGAATCTGCCATACATCATGCAGCTGGATAGTCATCTCCCCGAGCGACATGTGGAAGGAGTTCGTATCGGGCTGCCACCGCTCCACGAACGCAGTCAACAACGGAGTGTCGAGGTTCTTAAACATGATATGTGGAAGGTGAGACAAACCAGTCTTCTCGATCATCTCCTTCAGCTGTAAAATGACACATATACAATTTATACCATTACTGAATGTTTTTTATGTTTATAGTTAAAAATACAAATTACAATAAATGTTGACAAACTATATTATTCTTACCTCGGGTGACGCACCAGAAAACCACTAACATAAATCTCGGCATGTTGTTGATCTGTTGTAGCATGTCAGAAACGACTGAATCTCTCCTCCCAGCATCTGTGAGGCAACATGTCCTAGAAAACTAGGAATCACGGAACCATCAATGGGGCCACCATCCACCGGTCCACTAACTAGCCAGCTCTCGTCCTCACTAGCTTTGGGACGTTTGCTTGTCCCTGAAAGTTATAAAATTATACTAAAGTTGTAAAATTATACTAAAGTTGTAAAATTATACTAAAATTATACTAAAGTTATACTAAAATTATAAAATTATACTAAAATACTAAAATTGTACTAAAGTTATACTAAAATTATAAAATTATACTAAAATACTGAAATTATACTAAACTATACTAAAATTATACTAAAATATACTAAAATACTAAAATTATACTAAAATTATACTAAAGTTATACTAGAATTATACTAAAGTTATACTAAAATTATAAAATTATACTAAAATACTAAAATTATACTAAAATTATAAAATTATACTAAAATTATAAAATTATACTAAAATTATACTAAAATTATAAAATTATACTAAAATACTAAAATTATACTAAACTATACTAAAATTATACTAAAATACTAAAATTATACTAAAGTTATACTAAAATTATAAAATTATACTAAAATACTAAAATTATACTAAATTATACTAAAGTTATACTAAAATTATAAAATTATACTAAAATACTAAAATTATACTAAACTATACTAAAATATACTAAAATACTAAAGTTATGCTAAAATTATACTAAAGTTATACTAAAATTATAAAATAATACGAAAGTTATACTAAAATTATACTAAACTATACTAAAATTATAAAATTATACTAAAATTATACTAAAATACTAAAATTATACTAAACTATACTAAAATTATACTAAAATTATAAAATTATACTAAAGTTATACTAAAATTATAAAATAATACGAAAGTTATACTAAAATTATACTAAACTATACTAAAATTATAAAATTATACTAAAATTATACTAAACTATACTAAAGTTATAAAATTATACTAAAATACTAAAATTATACTAAAGCTCTCTGTCACCAAAATCTGTCGCCCCCTCTGATCCATCAATATCGGGCTGATCCACAATCGGCCCCCTCCTCAACTGGTCCGTCGCAGCCCCTCTCCGCCTACGACCGGATATATCAATACACGCAATCTCGTATGGCGTGCTGTATCATCCTCGTCGTCCATATCTAGACGACGAGCAGATGACGGGATGGATTTCCCACCCTTAGTAGGCCTCTCCGTCTACAAAAAATTACATCTAGTTAATAAAAAAAATGGTAACATATAAATTATAAATTACACTAAATTAATTTAATTGTAAATAATGTAAATTTTAAAAAAAAAACCTTGGGCGTATGCAAATCACGCTCGCACCACTAGTCGGGCGTATGCACATCACGTCCGACCAGTGGTGCGGGCGTTCGAGCATCACGCCCGACCAGTGGTGCGGGCGTATGTATCACGCCCGCACCACTGGTCGGGCGTGATGCTCGAACGCCCGCACCACTGGTCGGACGTGATGTGCATACGCCCGACTACGATTCCGGGGATTTTTTGAAATAACCCACAGATCTCAAAACAAAGCGAAAATCAACGAAATAAAACCGTAAATCTTACCATTTTCTCTTTCCCTTTACGACCTTTTTCACGATCTAAGATTTGGTTCACAAACGAGTCCGGATTTGATCGAAGAGTGTATAGGGTATTTGAGAGGTTTTGTTTTTTTTTCAATTTTTTGGGCAAAGGGTAGTTCGGTCAATTCCCGAGGCTGGAGGTAGGAATTTGTAGCTAGGTATAGTAATTCACTAAAAAAATTCTTTCTGATTAAAAAAAAAAAAATTCTTCTTTACTTTCATAATCTTATAAGTTGTAACTTTATCGTAATTAAGGTTTCTCCATTGTTTTGTTGCGGAGGGTTAATTGCACATTTAATGTTAGAATTATTTATTAGAATTAAATCCATAAACGACTTGATAGTAGATTCATATTAATTCATTAAGATCTAAAAACAAAAATATATCTGAATTTACAGCACAACAGATTGAAGAGAATTAGAGACATCCTAAATTGATTGGTCTTCTACAACTAGAAGCAACTACCATATCTATCTTTGATGGGGAAGACAGAAGATTTAGAATGTTAATATCTTATGAATCATAACTTTCTATTTATAGAGAAACCCTAATTGTTGCTATTACTATTTCATCAATCATAGAATTAGAATATTACAACTAGGTAGCTACACATATTTAAGTCAACACCCATTATATATGTCTTAGGTTTATAAACTAAATTAGATCATTTAATGAACTAATATGTGATAACTCATAATTTATAATATTATACATATTAACCCCAGAATGTGGATTTAATCCAACAATCTCCCACTTGGACGAAACATTTATATCCCTATAGAACCAAAGTAGAATCAATCACCTTTAATATAACTTTACCAATAATGATCATATATATTAGCATAAACAAGTGATATGAATTATGGATGTGTAGCATCAGTGGCGAATACAGGATTACTTGGTTGGGGGCCGATTTTACAAGTGCGTTCGGGAAAAAAAAATTTGCTAAATCGAACTTGCTTAATTTTTTTTTTTGTTGTTGTATATATGTGTATTATAATTTGAATGGCCAAGAACCAATTTTAAGTATTAATGTACAATTTCTCAAAATTAAGCTAGATTTTATTTAATAGTCCTAACATGTAAAAAAATTGAATTTAGGGAGGGCTGAACATATAAAAAAATTGATTTCAGATGGCCTGTCAAGCCAAAAAAAACTAATAATTTGGATTTAAGAAGGCCTAAGAGGCCAAAAAAATTAGAAATTTGAATTTATGGAGGTCTAACAATCCAAAAAAAATGTAAATTTGGATTTATAGAGGCTTAACATGTCAAAAAAAATTAGAAATTTAGATTTAGAGAGGCCTAACAGGCCTAAACAAAATTAGAAATTTAGATTTAGAGCGTACCTAATAGGCCCAAAATATTGAAATTTTGAATTTTGGACAAGCCTAACACGTAATTGGATATATTTAAATTTTTTATTAGTTCAATGCTAGTTTCTAAAAAAAAATATAACATTTTTATGTTTTTTTAATTTTTAGTTTTTAGTTTTTAGTTTTAAAATTTTAAAATTTAATCTAGAAATTAAGTTGTTTGAGTCTCACAAAAAAATAAGAAATTAATTTTTTTAATGGAAAAGACATAATAAAAATGAGTTTAAAAGTGTTATGAAAATAAATTAATAATGATAACATAGTTTTAGAATTATTGAAAAATAAAATTTAAATAAATAAACACTTTTTAAAATAAATTGAGGTTAGGGGGAATTGAACCTAGGACCTTTAAAAAAAACAAATGTTTTTACCCATCTCATCTACCTTTAAAAAATGAAATATTACTACATAGAGTCTATAAGGCTAATATTTGGAGGGGGGCAAAACTACTCGTAATCATGCTTGATTTCCTTGGAAATTGTATTTTATTTGGCACTTGTTGTCCATGTGGCTTGTTTTGCCTTCAGTTGCTCCACACATATGATTTGAACAGCCGGAGTCTACGAACCAAGCATGGTTCCTTTTGCCTTCCTTTTATTTCACATATGACATCAAAACCAACTCCTCTTTCTCATTGAACTCATCATAGTTAGCTTCCTTGTCCCATCTGGGGTATTCATATTGAAAATGCCCCAAATTATTACATTTGAAACATTATACAGTGGCTTTTGAGAATGCTTGTCTTCCTCTTCCACGTCCTCTACCTCTGTAAGTTACTCTACCTCTACCTCGATTGCTTTCTACCTTGAAAGCTTGATCAAGATCATTGTTGCTTGTCTCCACCATCTTCTTTTTTTAACTTATGTTCATGTATCACAAGAGAAATTTGAAACTCATCCACAGACATATGGATTCAATGTCTTTGGATTCTTCAATGGAAATCACCACATAGGTGAACCGATCTGTTAATGTGCGAAGAATCTTTTGTACTACCTCCGAGTCAGTCATATTTCCTCCATTGTTGCGCATCTTGTTGGCCACTATCATGACTGTAGCGAAGTAATTTGTGATAATTTCTCCTTCTTTCATTTGAAGAATTTCAAAATCTCCCTTCAAAGAGTTAAGAATTGATCGCTTCACTCCTTCATTTCCTCCAAACTTTCTCTTCAGGGACTCCCAGACGATTTTTGAATTGCGTCTATCCAAGATCTGTTCGAAAATTGCTCTATCAATGGCTCAGAAAAGATAGTGTTTCATCTTATGGTCTTTGGTTCAAGCATTCGCTAGTTGCAACTGTTGTGTGCTTGTCAACACAGTCTCAAAGACTGGTTCTTCAAAACCATTTTCTACTAGTCTGCACATGCCTTTACTTTTCTCTCACCCTCTCTCTCTCTTCTTCCTAATCTTTTCTTCCCTTCTTCTTCTTCATTTTTTTTTTCTTTCTTGTTTTTTTTTTTAATTCTGGAATTCCAGACATAAAGAACCTTTGAAAATTCCAAATGTTCAACGTCTAGAATTCTAGAGAACTAAAAAAAATTAGAGAACAAAATTTGCAGATGTCTTAATTTTGGTAACAAGGACAAGCAGGTATTTGTAATTAACCCTCGATTTAATATCTTGTTTGTCTTTGTGATTGTTAGGATGCCAAGTAAGACTTAAATTTTTGTTTTTCTGCATAATTCTTTATTTCCGGAGATACAAGTGATTGACTAAAAATTTGGAGTTTTTTCAAATTTTTATTTTTATTTTTAATTGGATTGGATGATGTTGTTATGGATTAAATGTTGATGTCCAGTCTGTTTTTTTTCCTCGTCATCTACGTTATTAGTATTGTGAGTTCTGATCATATATTGCAGAGTAAATATAAGTTGTAAATTGTTTTGCCACGTGTTGGATTCAACTCTATATTTTACTTGATATATAATATTTAGGGTAGATAATTATAAAGTCCTTATGTTTTTGCTTAACATACTAGTAGGTCCATCCTATTATTATAAGGTCCTTAAGTTTTATTTTAATCAACTCTTTAATCCTTCCATGTGTTTTTGTAGATAAAAGTCCAAATTACCCCTAGTTATTTACATAAAAAAAACTTATTTTTTAATTTCAAATTTAATCGAAATAGTTTTAATAAAGTTTATGAAGTATATATATATACCAAAATTTATGTAATTGTATATACTAATCATTAAAAATGTATTTTTATTCTCTTAATTTTTTTTTTAATATAATGTCTTTAAACTAGCATTAAATATTAATAAAAAAATTTTAAAATCTTTTTTTTTCATTTATAAAATTTATTAGAGATAAATAAAAATTACTTTTTACACTTTATATAGTTTTGCTCTTATTTTGATAATTTTTGAAATATTTTTCATTCATTTTTTTAGTCAGTAAAATTAAGGCTACTAAATTAAATTTCTATAATTGTATAAAATTTAATAAATTAATTACTCAACATTGTAGAGATTATGCAGGAAAAAAAATATTGTAGAGACTATGTAGGAAAAAAGGAGAAAAAAACATAAAATAGGAAAAATAGATGTTTTATTATTAAAATATAGAATAAAGGGTAATTTTGGTATTTTGAAATTTATTTGGTATAGTTTGACCATTGACTCAAACATAAGGACTAAGGAGTTGATGAAACTAAAAACTGAGGGACTATATAATTATTTCTAAAAGTAGAGGAACTAACTAGTGTATTAAGTAAAAACTCAAAGACTTTATAATTATTTACCCTAATATTTATCCATAAAAAAATACCCAATTCAGAAACCACGAGCCTTCAAAAGAAACACAATGAATTCCCTTATTTAAGTTTTATAGTTTATGGTAACATGTATAGATATTATTTGAGTTTGAAATTATAATTAGATGATTAACTGCAAGAAAATTTAAATATTTTGAAGGGCCGGTCCAACCCGGCCCGCTTATTAATATTAATTAATAAATTTATATATTTATACATTAATATTTATTTTTAAGTATAAATTTAATTTTTTATTATTAAAAATTATACATATATATTTAGGTGGGTTTATATGGGCTGGACTTGAGATTTGATTCGGAAAAATTACACAGAAATTCATCTTTTAAAAACTATTTATAACTATGTCAAGTCATAATTTTGGATTATGTCAAACCAGAAAAACTAGTAGGTTTAATATATTCTAAGGATTAGAATTTATAAATCAGAAGTCTAGAATATATTTTCTAGGGTTTATGATTTATGAATTAGAGTCTAGAATTTTTAATTTATAATGTAAAATCACAATATATAGAGAATAATGACATATTAAAAATTAAGTTTAGTGATATGACTTAGTTGTAATTTTGTACTTAATTATGGTATTCATGTATTTGACCCATTTGATTTTTGAGTCCGAGCCTAGCCTGATCCGAGCCCGTCTAAATAAATAACGGACTGGATTGGGCTTGGACTGAGCATTTTTAGATAAAAACCCGTTGAGCCCCACCGAACTCAGCCCATGAACAGGTCTAGCCATTACAGAGAATATAATGCAAAGGAACGCTAATATGTTTCGCTGCAAAGGAACGCTAATATGTTTCGCTGTCAGATGAATTTCTGGTAGGTGATTAACTAGGAAGTGCGTTATTTAAAATGTGTATGTGAGCGGTCCATTCTCAAGCAAGGACTCAAAATATTATTAACTACGACCATGGGAGTTATTGTTAAGCAAGTATTTTTTTAACTGACTTCTTTAATGTTTAGGTCAGCGATTAAAGTTGATTCGAAACTAAATTTATACTACTCCTAAATGTGACCGATTAATAGTTAATGGACCAAATAACAAAATTTTGAGCTTTTACATGAATATCATAATTGCCTACAAAATTACAACTAAATCATATTATCAAACTTAATTCTTAATATGTCATTTTTTTTTCTATATATACCAAATAAAATATGCTTTTACACCTAATTTAAAAAGTTTAAACCCCAATTCATAAATCCCCAACTCTATATTCTAGACCCATAATTTATAAACTTTAATCTTTAAAAATAATAATTTTATTAGTTTGATATCATTCAAAATTATGATTTGACATTATTATAAATAGTTTTTCAAAAGTGAATTTCTGTATAAATTTCCCAATTTTAAATAGGCCAGGAGCTCAGTAACACCTTAAGCCCAAGTTGCTTTGTTCGTTGTTTTGTAAAAAATGCAAAAAGATCATCTAAACTTTTAGATCTATACTAAGAAGAAACACAAGAAACTTTATGATCATTTTTGCTCTGTGTAGTCATTTCATTCTCTTTGTATATCTTGTAAAATTTGATTCTTTACTGTTGTTTTCTTATTGTACTTATTATGTTTTGATATAATGAAATTATATATATTTTCTATTTAAAAAAAAAACACAAAAAACTAAGAAGGAGCAAGAATACTTTTAAAACACGTCTAAAAAAAGAGGCGGGGCTTGGACCGGTCTGGGTCTAAAGATAAATTTTCATATCCAAGCCCGGTCCATGAGACACAAGCCTGGACGGGCCAGGCGGATACCTGAGCCCGTGAACATAGGGGTGCACGTGGTCGGTTAACCAGTCCATTAAGGTTAATTCGGTTGGTTAACCATTTTATCGGTTTTTTAAAAACACTAACCATACACTAGTCCACTAAATTCGGTTAACCACTAATCGGTTAACCAATTATTTCGGTCGGTTAACCTTTTATTTCGGTTTCTAACCATTAGTAAATAAACTAATAATAATAATAAAACTTCTAATTTTTATTGTGAGTGGAACGGCGGGTCAATGGCGAGTTGAAGAGATTAATGGCGGAGAGGGAGATGTGCGTGCATTATTTATGTGTGGACTATGGATTGGATACTGCATTTTTCCTTTACATGAACTCTTTAAGGCATTAAATTACTATGTTTTTTGGACCAGAATTCTTATCCTCCGTGCTTTACCAACTAAGCCCAATCCATGTATATTAATTTCACTAATTATCTACTTTATGATAAATTTGATAGTACACCGATATTTGGGATGAAATATTCCATCGTTGAATCTTAGAGGGTGTTTGTTTTAGCTTTTCGGAAGAGCGTTTAGCGTTTCGCTCCAAACCGCAGGAAAAATAGCGTTTGGTTAGGTTTATATAACCGCAGCGTTTAGCATTTTTTCTGAAATCTGCAGCGTTTTGGAGCGTTTCACGAAAAGCTCCTATTTGGAGCTTTTCATAAACAGCTATTTGTAGTTATTTGTTATTGACAAAATTATCCTTTTATTTCCACAAAATATGTTTATTCTTTAATATTATTTATATTTCTACAGAATAATTATCGGAAGAACAATGTTTTGTTGTGTTCAATAAATTTTTTTATTTTTTATATAGATTATTTTTATTAATTTGTGTAACACATTTTTTATTTTATAATAGGATAAGGTATAAAAATACCCCTAACATTTATAGCTAGGAGCAGTTTTACCTTTAACGTCTAAAATGGTACAATTATATTCCTATTGTTGGCAGCCAAAATCAATTTTACCCCTAAAATTGCTCTTAGCTGCTAGCGTTATGGGTAAAATTGCACCATTTTATACGCTAAGAGTAAATTATTCGTAGTTGTAAACATTATAGGTATTTTTTCACATTTTTTCTTTTATAATTTCATCGTTGATTAATTTAAAACATGTCCATTTTAGACATTTTAAATCCGAACAGCAGCAGTTCAATATAATTTTACCAAACACTAGTAATTAAACAGCTAACAGCTTACTGCAACTGCAAACAGCTAACAGCAACCGCAACAGCTATTAGCTAACAGCTGAACCAAACGAGCCCTTAGTCACCGGAAATAATTAGTGTTTTTTATTAAATTTTTGCTATTGATCCATGTATTTATTTTAAGTGGAATAATGTGTAATTATATGTATAAATATAAATATAAATAAATATATTTTTATATACTTAATTGTATTCGGTCAGTTTCGGTTAACCGCGGGTTTTAGAATATGAAAACCGTTACCGTCACCGTAACCTATTTATTATATGGGTTACAGTTGGATCTATTAGAAAAAGAAAAGATGAGAGAATGAGGACTGAAGAAATTGGTTAGGAAAATATCTTACATTCTAAAAAGAGGAACCTTTTATATATTTTTTGGATTCACATAATATTTTTCATTTTCTTATTTTACTAAGTAATCAAAATACTGAAAATTGAGAAAATTTTCTGAAAAAGAAATCGGAAGTAAATATGAATGACACAATTAGAAAATGAAGAAATATTGATTGTGTCGTACTTGAATGGGTTTGATCATGATAATTAAAATGATTGTCATAATTTCCACTTTAATCTCATTATTGATAGGATAATTAATGCATAGGATGATCAACTCCATCGAATCATATTATTAATTTGGTTCAATTATTGCTTTGCATTCATATCATTTGAAATAAGATTTATAGTTGTCTTTAATACTTTATTTCATTTTAGGAATTAATGTTTTTCAATGAAGATATACAATCAGCATAAAATAATAATGACATTATTTTTAATGTTTTACAATTTGGAATAATGTAGTGATAGAAGACATTCGGTCATGATAGAATACATGAACAATCAGAATATAAGAACCATGACTCCTAGATCATCTTATGAGTTGTTAGGAGATCTTCATAAGAAGCCAATTGAGATGCCAACTTCATCGAGTGGATTCTCAAGAGCCACCACCTTGAACCATTCTAAGCTGATTAATCAGAACTCAACAGAAATCACAACCTATAGAATACATTCGGTCATGTCAGGGCTTGTGATTGAGTATATGTGGTCACATTGCAGGAATATGAGGTGACCGCGTATCTATTGAATAAGCTAAAACCTCAATTTGGTATTTTGTAATATTATCGTGGTTTATATAGAGAGTACAATAGAGAGAGGTTACAATTGAAAGGTGCAGAAAATATTGACCTATTCGAATGCAGATTAGTTTAACAAATATTATCTACTTAAATATTTAACAAATCTCCTAATATCTGCAATGACTAAACGGTCGTCTATCAGCCCCCTCAAGTTGATGGTGATTGAACCTTCAATTTGTTATGAAGAAGAAGAAATCGTGTTTTAGACGATGGTTTTAGAGGTTACAACTGAAAGGTGCAGAAAATATTGACCTATTCGAATGCAGATTAGTTTAACAAATATTATCTACTTAAATATTTAACAATCTCCTAATATCTGCAATGACTAAACGGTCGTCTATCAGCCCCCTCAAGTTGATGGTGATTGAACCTTCAATTTGTTATGAAGAAGAAGAAATCGTGTTTTAGACGATGGTTTAGTAAGAATATCAACTGTTTGGTCAATGGTGGAGATGTAAAAAACCTTCAGTTCCTTATGAGCAACTTTATCTCTAACAAAATAAAAATCAATTTCAATGTGTTTGGATCGATCATGAAAAATTGAGTTGGCAGTGAAATACGTTGCTCCTAAATTATCACACCACAAAATAGGGACCTAAGGCGAGCAGTACCCAATTTCTTGAAGTAACAGACGAAGCCATAGAACTTCAGAGGCAAGTGAGGCAAGGGCACGGTACTCGGGCTCGGTGGAAGAACGGCTGACTGTTCTTTGCTTTCGAGACTGCCAAGAATACAAGATTAGGATCCAGATACACAACAAACCCCGAGGTAGACTTTCAGTCATCCAGATCTCCTCCCCAATCGGCGTCAGTAAAACCATGAAGATCTAATGTTCGGCCACGCTAGATTAAAAGGTCATGGGACAGGCAGTATATGCTTTACTGCCTTCCAGTGATCAAGTGTAGGAGAATGCATATATTGACTTACTTTATTGACTGAAAAACATGACTGTAAGTTGAAGAAAGTGGCAGCTAAAATGTCATAAAAATAGTTATTCATGTTTGTGCAGTTTTTAGCTTTTGTATTTTCTGAACCAATTTTGAAAAATTATATCTCCTGTGATAGAAGTTTATTTGAGTTTCATGAGTAGTCCCTATTTCTTGTCATCTCTAGTTCCACAATTTCTATTTTCATGTTAAGATTCCATCATTTATGCTTCAAAAAAATCATTACAAAAGGATATATGTCACTGCTAAAAAAAATAGCAATTATGCTTCTCGTTTTCTTTCTTTTTTCTTTTTTTCTTTTTATTTGTAACATCCCGATTTTTTTAGGATATTTATTTGTTAAAAAATATATTTAAACTTATTTTATATATCTTTTTGAAAAATAATAGTGATTAACAACCTTTTTATTTTATTAATTTATAAGTTGATATTTATGTTTTTATTTTAAAAAAAAAAATTTAAGGATAAATCTTTTGTATTGATATTTGTTTACTTATATACAGAAAAGATTTTGAATTTTATTTGAAGTGATTTACATGATTTTCGAAAATCATATTTGTAGTGATTTACATTATTATCTTTCCTCTTTTAATAATGGATTTACACGTACATACACTTTATTTGTCTCCTATAATTAAGTATCCATTTTATTTAAACTTCTACTAAACAAATAAAATAAGTTTTTGAGGAAAAACGTTTTCTGCAAACGTGAAAGCTTCTACTTTTTCACCGAAACGATTTATTTAGCCACGATTATCAATTGCTCTAACACTTCAAACAACAAAAGGTAATTTACATTAGTTGTTCTTTTGTAAAACCATATATTCATTATATAATATAAATTCACTTATTTCGATTCCTCAATAGTTTAGTTTGACTCAATTTTATTTGGGTTGTAGATTTTATTAAGTATGATAGAAAATTTTGGAGTAATTTTAGTGGGATATGTTGATCGAATAGGAATTTTGACGGTGTTCGGATGGATTGGGAAGATTGATAGTTACGTTTTGGATCTGACTATTATTCCGAGTTCGGGGTGAGTGGTAATTATGGTTCATGATACTATTTATTTGATTTTGAAATTTCTGGCATGAAATCTGTTTGATAAAAGTATTTTGTTTAAAATATCTTTCGGTCCTTTGGTAATTAATATTAAAAAGTTTGATAAAAATAGTTCGATCCGATTTTTAAATTTATCTTCTATTTTCGTTCCTTTAAGACAGTTCTGATGAACTTTTCTAAAAATGTTATTTGTTCAAAATAGTGCTTAGTTAGATGATAACACACTTTCTTAAGTTTAAATTTATTTGTCAAATATTCTCTGCATTAGAGCATAGGCTTCTGGGAACAGGCCCTTGGTACATTAGTTTGTCTGATATCATTTATCTTATTTGGAAGTAAAAATTCTTTGAGATTATACTTAATTCTGTTAATCGATTGATTTATCTGTTACCGTTTGTATTGAAAATCTGAAATTTTATTCGAATTCTGCCGTCTGGATATTTAAGTTATTTGAAAAATATTATGAGATATAAATTATACACTTTGAAACCGGTACATGTGCTCAGTATTATCTGTATCTGTTTTCATGTCTCACTGACCTTCATATTAGGCTTGCATTATTTGTTATTGTTTTATCTGTGTACGTGTTTGTCTTTGTGTCGGTTGTTTTAGAATCATGCATAAGGTCGGTGAAGACATTCTGTATCTGAATCTGGTAGCGCTACCATTTGTGTCTATTATCTGGCTTTTGGTGATGTGGAATATCATCACTCTGATGTTACTATACCGTGGTTTTGAGAATTTCTATAATTTATTATTATTATTCAATATTATTTTGATTTCTCTGCACCATCATGTTTGATCAATTCTGAAAACAAATTTGAAACTTATCTGCATATCTATCTGTTCCCCGTCTGTTGTGCTATGATTATCACTCACTGAGAGTTTAGCTCGCATAGACGAAAATCTCATACCACGTTGATTTTATATTTTTCAGATTAAAATCTCTATAGCTGGGCAGACATTTGGGTTCGATATTGAAGGAGGATATTGTTAGCTAGATATTGTTATTGTACAGATTGGAGACTTTTTGGATATTTTGTGGTATATATTTCTTTACAGTTTAAGTTGTATCATCATGTTAGAAAGCTTTATTGTTAGAAATCTTAGATTTCATCATAATATTAGACAAACATAATTGCCCAGATGTTTGAATAAGATGATTTTCACAAACACTTAATAACACTCAAAAGAGCGTACCTTGATCCATGACGATTATAATTGAGTTCTTCGAGAATCACGAGAATTGTGTTTCTCTCACTTAACCCTTTAGACTTTACAGATTTTCTAGATGGAGAGAAAACGACTTTTAGATAAGTTAGAGAGAGGACCAATTCTGATTATGTTCTATAAATATACCTTCCATCAAGGTATCTCTTCATCCATAAGGTACCTTTTCATTAATGAACCAATAGGATTCAACGTACCCTTTGGTTAATCAAACATGATGATTGATCGTACCCTTACGTGAACTGACCAATAGCATTTATTGTTTTATTTTATCAAACTACATAAGTATATAATATACTAGGACCATATTCTAACTTGATATAAATTATGGAAAATCCAACATTCTCCCACTTGGTCCGTGTGAAATTATATATATACAGTTTAATAACAAACATAAGGCGCGCATTAAAAATAAATCCATTATCATACTGGTCACAATATAAAGTTATTGTTAAGCAATAAGACTAATAAGGATCATAGCGGTTGTATGTCAGTTCATCGACATAGTCCCTTCCATGTATCACAATATAAATCTTATACTCAAAATGAATTATAATAAGGTTTTCATGATGGTCCAGCTATAATGTCTTGGTTAGAGACTATATCCTGTTTAATTCCCATAATGCATTCATGTATATATACTATTCATAAGAAACAGGATATAAAAATTTATATCAGAAACAATATGTAAATGAGCTCAGAGTGTCAAATACATTATATCATAAAATATAATTATAACATCATCATTAATGATATTTGATAATCCCCATTCTTTCAACATGTTCACTAAACACCTTAGGGGATAATCCTTTTGTCAACAGATCCGCAACCATAATATTTGTGTGCTAATATGTTCTATTGACACTCTTTGTTTCTGAACTTCTTCTTTAATAACAAGGTATTTAATTTCCATATGTTTAGCACCTTGAGAATACTTGTCGTTTTAAAAAAGAAGACTGTTGCAGAATTATCACAATAAATTTTCAGCGGCTTGGCAATACTATCAAAAATTCCAAGTCCTGAAATAAAGTTCTGCAACCATATGAATCGTGGCCTCAAAGCATGCCACGAAGAATCCTTTTAATATATGCTTTCTGAGACAATCCCAATAATCTTTGTGATCTGTCATGAAATATTTATATTCCAATCACATAGAATGTCTCACCCATATCTTTCATTTCAAATTTCTTTGGTTTGACGTAATAAACCAAGATCGTTAGTTGCAAGTAAGATATCATCAACATACAGAACTAGAAATATAAACTTACTCCCACTGATCTTCGGATATATACATCGATCAACAATATTTTCTTTAAATCCAAAAGATGTGATGGTATCATTGAACTTAAGATACCATTTCGGGGAGCTTATTTTAGTCCATATATTGACTTTTTAAGTTTACACACCATATTTTCCTTTCCTTCAACCACAGATCTTTCTGGTTGAACCATATAGTTCATATGAAATGGACCATACTCAGGAGGTAAGGAATTAAGAACAAACGTTACTAGGAAATTTTCATTCACTTCCATTCCCATAGACTTTAGTCTTGTAGAAATATTAGACATTTCAATAATATCTTGATGCATGGTACAAGAACCATCAAACTTAATAGTGGTTAAAGTACCCATTAGTGTCCCAGCAAGAGACTTATCAGTAGACTCAGACTGGGAACATTCTTCCACAAATTTCATAAATTCTCTAGCACTTTCTGTTTTATTTATTGTGGACTTGATGTTGTTTGCTACTGTCATTCGCACAAACATTAAGCTTAGTCTGTTAGATTTTTTTTTCCCCATGCTTTATAGGCAGATCTTTGTTCGGCACTACTAGTAGCGGTAAGTGCATTAGGTGCATCAATTAAGAGTGCCAAATCAAGATCTAAAACACCAAGGTGAAACTGGATTTGTTCACACCATTCAGAGAAATTAAGCTCATTGAATTTAATTACAAACGTTGCTTGCGAATGAAGAGAGACAGGAACAAATGCTTTAAAGATATATAAATATACCCATCCATTAATGCTTTGAGTAATAAATTTAATTTCAATAATATAGATCCACAATTTTACCATCATCAAATGTATATTGAAATTCTCCTTTGGGTAAAATAACAATATACAACAATGAAACAAAACATAATTGATGCTTAATTCAATTACACGTAATTTGTAATTAATATACTGCAATTAGATATATTTGTTATCTTTGGATATACTAAACATGTCTAACCAAGTATATCAATTAACACGTAATGCTCATAAAATTATAAAATAACTAATCAACCTTTGGGTGATCCAATAATATTTTATAACAATGAACGTCAATATACTCAGGATAAAATGTTTTGATATATCATAATATCATCTCAGTTATAAGCATCACATACACTTGAGTAATTGAAATTATTTTGTTATGATACCTATGAAATCTTTCTAATTTGGCCACTTTGGTGACTAACAAATTACACATAATATAGATATCAAATTATACATAATATTATACAATTAAATATGTATAAGACCTTAATATTTAATCACTTTGGTGATTAAATTCATTACTGAATTTTAAATTATATATATACTCCACTTCATATATACATCATGTATATAGATATTGTAATATACACAAAACAAATATGGACAGTAAGCATAAAAGTAGAATAAAAAAACTGATTTAATCCATAAGGCTTTGCAAACTACAAAAAATAATTGCCCTTAATCAGCACAAACCGATTTGCCCACTAAACATTAATTCATAATTAAGGTAGTCATCACATTTGAATAGAATAAAACATAATGGAAAACAAACAGAGATAAAAAAATCTGATTAATGGGTTTCTCAAAACAATCAGAGATAAAAGAAATCAAATTAATGGTTTCATCTTTCTTTTAATAGCAAGTAATCAAAATCTCGCATAACATCATAAACCTTCATAATCAATATTCATGATTCAACAAATCAAAACAATTACAGGAAATAGATTTTGATTAAAGCATATGACACAATCATTTAAATCAAAATTGGTTTTTGTAATAAGAAACCATGATTAAAACAGAACATCTGCATTCTTATAAAAGAAAAAATTTGTTAATCAGATTATTTGTATAACAGAGTTCATAAAAAAAACATTAACTATTAAAGCAGCGGATAAACATGTTAAACATAATTGGAAAATCATCCATTCAAAACCAGGCTCTGATACCACATGTTAGAAATCTTAGATTTCATCATAATATTAGACAAACATAATTGTCCAGATGTTTGAATAAGATGATTTTCACAAACACTTAATAACAGTCAAAAGAGCGTACCTTGATCCATGACGATTATAATTGAGTTCTTCGAGAATCACGAGAATTGTGTTTCTCTCACTTAACCCTTTAGACTTTACAGATTTTCTAGATGGAGAGAAAACGACTTTTAGATAAGTTAGAGAGAGGACCAATTCTAATTATGTTCTATAAATATATCTTCCATCAAGGTATCTCTTCATCCATAAGGTACCTTTTCATTAATGAACCAATAGGATTCAACGTACCATTTGGTTAATCAAACATGATGATTGATCGTACCCTTACGTGAACTGACCAATAGCATTTATTGTTTTATTTTATCAAACTACATAAGTATATAATATACTAGGACCATATTCTAACTTGATATAAATTATGGAAAATCCAACATTTATTAGTTAGATCAGTATTATTTGAAATTAAATTCGAGGCTAGAATAGGTTAAGGTAATCTTAATTTATGCGCCGGTCATGGCTAGGTTCGGATCATGACATTATTTTCTCCAATTTTTGTACTTTTTATTTCATTTTTCTTTTTACCAATTTTTATAATAAAATTTACTGTATGTTTTATTTACATAAAAATTAAAAATTAAAATGACCTCAACAACATCATTAGTTCGTTCTTTTTTATATAATGGTTTGCGATGAATGCACTTTTAATAAAAAAAAATTATTAATTTACCTAAGAGAGATGTTAATTATTAATATAAACAATTCTAAATAAATAATATCATAAGAATATAGGATTTGTCTTTACAAGTGATTATCAATTGGAGGGATTGATGACGTTGATGGTGTGAGTTGCAGAACGCTTATGTCTGTACTGGTGGAAGAAAAGTCTGTTATTTTTTGTTGAGGGTGTGACGTTGCATTTTGCTTAAGTTGAGCGGGGTCATTCTTTATGGTAGGGTGTATATGTAAATGATGAGGTTGTAATTTTGAATCCCTAATTATATACTCCGTTCCTTTCAAAGTAATTCTCAAATAGAGAATAAAATTATTCTTTTATATTATTTATCAGTTTAAGTTTTTAATATAATTTTTTTATATTTTACTTTTTATTAATGGGTTTAATATCAAATACTTGTTTTATGGAAAAAAATCTTCTGTCCCGAATTCCCTGTCCCCCATTCAATTTTTGACATGTGTCCCTTTAACTACACTTTAATCAAAGTTAAGTATATCTAACCATAGTTAGTAGCAATAAAATAAGATAAAAGGGATACGTGTCAAAAATTGAATGGGGGACAGGGAATTCGGGACATAAGATTTTTTTCCTTGTTGTATCATTTTAATTGTGTAACTTAATAAATGTTAGAGAAAACCAAGATTATTAATAAAAATATACAAATATTACTATTTTATTCTATTTTTTATAAATTTAATATGAATCAATTATTTCTTTAATACTCTCTCCCTCCTATTTTAACTATCACTTTTTAAAACGGTTGTTTATTGTCTAAACACAAAAATAAAATAGTGTTTTACAAGGCTTCTCTCTCAAGGCGCCTTTCTCTCCTTCTCTGTGTTTTCTCAAGCGATGAAGGATCGGGACCGTGGGAGGGATCGGGACCGTTCGTGGTCTGTGGGAGGGTCGGCGCTATCGGCGTCGGCGAGGGCGGGGTTAGCGGCTGGTGGGGTGCGGTGTGCTAGGGAGGAGATGGGTGGATCAGGAGTTTTAGATAGAGGCTCAGACGAGATCGGTTTCCACCGATCTGTTTCTCCGAGATCGGGCATCGGCCCGCCACTGGCGGCATCGGCTGACTCAGATGGGAGGCTTGGTGTTTTGGGCGGTGGATCCGCGGGGGTCGGGATGTCACAAGCAGTAAAGGGTAGGGTTGAGGGAGGGGCGTTTGGGTCCGGTGGATCTGTTATTCTTAATGGATCGAGTGGTGCGGGGGAAGGAGAAGGGGGCGGAGCCAGGTTGGGCGGTCTGTCCGGTGGGGTTTCCGGGGGTCCGAGTGTTTCGGAGTTGGGTGCCAAGGGTGAGGGGATTTTGGATAACGGCCAGATGGTTGCCAGGGGTAGCCATCTTGAACAATCAATTGAAGTTAATTCTTCCTTACGCCCGGGAGCTACTAAACTGTCTTGGAAGGATACTGTAACGGGAGTAGTGGAGGAAATCCCTTCCATTCACAACGAAATGAGGGATGAAGATTTGGAAGAAATTCTATCTGATTTAGATGTGGAGGACGAAGAACAAGACGATCCGCTGTGTCCGGTGATTTGTTTAATTAACATCGGCGGACAAGCGGTCTTTGCGTTCTAAATGGAAGTTGTCTCTAATAGTGACTATCCTGGGGAAAAAATTGGTTTTAATTATTTTGCCCAGAGAATCCGTGCGCAATGGGCTAAAAAAGGGAAAGTCACCATCACGGATTTGGAGAATGACTACTATGTTATTAAGTTTACAGAGGCTGACGATTATCAAGCTGTTATTAATGGGGGCCCATATATTATTTCTAATCATGTTCTGGCCTTAAAGCCTTGGGTCCCTAATTTTAACCCTAAGGATTGTTCGGTGAACAGGATTCTGACTTGGGTGAGATTCCCGGGTCTCCCAATTGAGTACTATAATGAAACTTTCCTTAACAAAATTGTTGGACTTGTTGGTAGAGTGCACCATATGGATAAAACTACTATTGGTGCTGAAAGAGGTAAGTTTGCTAGGGTTTGTATTGACATTGACCTAGCTAAACCTCTTCTTTCTAAATACTGTTTACAACATATAGTCTATTTGATTGAGTATGAAGGAATCCATAATATCTGCTACGAATGTGGGATATTTGGACATTCTTATGAAGGTTGTCCTAAGAAGAGGAAGGTCAAGGAGGATGTTGTTGAAGCTGTCATAGCCAGTGAGGAGGGCATCCAGGGGGATGGGAGGAGTTTCGGACCCTGGATGGTCGCTAAGCGCTCTGGAAGAAGAAGGACATGTGCTCCTGTTGTCCACAATCGTCCCCCTGATATTAATAATAACCAGGTCCGACCCCAGGTTGGTTATGGTAGTAAAGAGTTGACTGTTTCTAATAAAGGTGTGACTTCCAATATCCCGCTGGAGATAGTTTCTGGTTCTAGATTTGGGGTTCTCCCCGTGGATGGGGATCAAGACCCTGATCCAACTGATGATCAATCAGAGTTAGAAATGCCGGACTTGGAACCTGCTGATCCTGTTGAGAATAATGTGGAGACTGTTAACCCTCTGTTTGAGTCCAAAGAAGTTTCCCAGAATTGTCCTCAGGGTCAAGATCCTCAAGTGTCAGAGTTAAACAAAGAGGTTAGTTTTTCTAAACTCAGTATTGAGGTTAAAATGGTAAAACCATGGGGGTTAATAAGATGAATTTGAAAAAAAATTAAGGGTAGTCATAAGACTAGCCAAACTTCTTTTGCATTCATGGAGAAAAGGGGGCATGCAGGCACCTCTTCTAGGCTCGCAGGAGCCCCTAACAAATATATGGTTTAGTTTGGTTGGGCCTGTGTTTTGCTGTCCTCTGTTGATGGATTTGTTTGTTTGGAATGTTAGAGGAGCGGCAAACAAGAGGACCCACATCCATGTTAAGGATTTGATTAAACAGTTTAACCCGTCGTGTTTTGCTCTTTTGTAACCTAAGATTAGTGGAGCAAAAGCAGATGAGGTGGTGAAGTTATTTAGAAGTTGGAAGTGTGTTAGGTCTGAGGCTTGTGGCCAAGCTGGGGGTATTTGGCTTTTTTGGAAGCCTAATCTGGTTCAGTTTGATATTGTCAAGATAGATAAACAGTTTATTCATAATAAAGTTACCTTCCCTGGTAATAAACCTCTCTTTATCACTGTTGTGTATGCTGATCCGATTCTGGCCAACCGTAAACGTCTGTGGGAGGCTTTGTTTTCTTTTAGTACGAATATGATGGAGGCCTGGTTTGTTGCTGGAGATTTTAATGATATTGCAGTTATGAGTGATCAAAGAGGGGGAGGGAATCACTATATCAATAGGTGTCTTAATCACAAAAAGGATATGGATTTATGTGGCCTAACTGACCTTGGTGCTGCAGGCCACAAGTTTACTTGGAAGCGGAATAGTACTTTTGTTCGTCTGGACAAAGTCTATTCTAACATTGTGGCTCAGAGCAGATATCCGGATGCAGCAGTGCTAAATCTCCCCTTCCGTCATTCGAATCATTGCACTATCCTTGTTAGGTTGGTGAGAGCTCCTCGTCCGAGAGGGGAGAGACCCTTTAGGTATCTGGTGGCATGGGAATCTCATCCTGATTTTAAGAGCTTTGTGCATGATAATTGGAAACCTCATTCAAATGTCTTACATGCTGCTGAAGGTTTTAGAAGTAATGTGGTTATCTGGAATAAGAACATTTTTGGCCATATCATCAGAAGGAAGTAGAAACTTCTGAGAAGGATGGAAGGTATCCAACGATGCTTGGAGATCAGGTTTGATCATAGTCTGAGTTGTCTCCTGAGATCCCTCCAGAATGAGTTGGAAGTAGTGCTGAAGCAAGAGGAGTTACTTTGGTTTCAAAAATCGAGGAAAACCTGGATTAAGGAGGGTGACCGTAATACTAGATACTTCCATCTTTCTACGGTTATCAGAAGGCAGAGGAATCAGATTGATGCTATTAAAGATCCTAATGGTATCTGGATTTATGAGGATGAGGAGATCCATTGTTTGGCCCTCAATTTCTATAAAGAGTTATTTAAAGACGAACCGGTGGACTTAGATTGTGCTCTGGCTGTTTCTACTTTTCCGATGGTTGGTGAGGATAAGATTATTGAAGCTTTTCACCCTATTGAGCTGAAAGAGATTGGCCAGGCAGTGTTTAGCATTGGTGCTTCTAAAGCTCCTGGGGTTGATGGGCTTCCGGCTCGCTTTTATCATAAGCATTGGGAGACTGTTAAAGAGGGGGTTTACAGTTTTGTGAAAGGGGTTTTTGAGGGCTCTGAGGATATTAGGCTTGTGAATAAAACTCTTCTAGTCCTGATCCCCAAAGTGGAGAAGCCCTCCTCTTTCTTACAGATGAGACCTATTAGTCTTTGTAATGTGATTTATAAAGTGGTTACCAAAATTGTGGCTAATAGACTTCGATGTATTCTCCCTGAAATTATTAGCCAGAATCAAGGAAGCTTTGTCCTTGGAAGGCAGATGATGGACAATATTGTTATCGCACAGGAGATGGTTCATTCGATGAAGGTCAAGAAGGGGAAGCGAGGTATTGTGGCTCTGAAGCTGGATCTGGAAAAAGCTTATGATCGGATTAACTGGAGTTTTCGTCTGGATAGTTTGGAGAAAGCTAGGATTCCGGATATGTGGAGGAAGTTAATTGAGGCTTGCATTTCTTCTCCTATCTTTCAAGTTTTGATTAATGGGGATATGTCTGAGGAGTTTTCTCCTTCCCGGGGCATCCGTCAAGGGGATCCTATGAGCCCTTTCTTATTTGTTATAGCCATGGAGCGACTTACCCATCTTATCCAAGATGTTGTTAGTACTGGGAGGCTTCACCCGGTTTCCATTAATAAATTCTGCCCTTTGATCACTCATTTGTTCTTTGCTGATGATGTGATGATCTTTGTGGATGGAAGTGAGGAGCAAATGGGTGTGATTATGGATATCCTTACTAACTTTTGCTCTGCTTGTGGTCAAAAACTTAACATTCAAAAGTCTAGGATGCTGTGCTCTAAGAACATGGACCAAAGGGTCTGTAAGAATTTGAGTAAGATTTCTGGTATCCCTCTTACCAAGGCTTTGGGTAACTACCTTGGAGTTCCTCTCTATAGTGATAGGGTTTCAAAGGCTTCTTTTAAAGAGATCTTTGATAAAACTAATAAGAAGTGTGCGAATTGGAAGGCCAGCTCCCTGTCTCTGGCGGGCCAGCTTACGTTAATCCAATCTGTGAACTCTGCTGTTCCAAATCATTTAATGCAAGCTTGTAAGCTGCCGGAACCTGTTCTTAATGGCCTTGCTAAGATCAATCGTTGTTTCCTGTGGGGGGAACTCGGAAGAAGGAAATAGAGTTCATCTGGTTCCTGGAAGGATGTCTGCCAACCTAAAGATAGGGGAGGTTTAGGGATTAGACAAGCCATAGATAATAATAAAGTTCTGTTGATGAAACTTCTTTGGAGAATGTGGCAATCCCCGTCGGCTCTTTGGGTTCGGTTGTTGTGTGGTAAGTACAAAAAAGATAAGGTTTTTGGGGGGCCAAAAGAAAGGGTTCCTTGTTGTTCCTTCTTATGGAAAGGGGTTAATGCAGTTTTCTTCGAGTTCTGCTCTAGGATTGGTTGGTCAGTGGGAAATGGCAGATCTATTAGTTTTTGGAAAGTTACCTGACTAGGGGGGAAGTCTTTATTAGAGAAGTGTATTTCTCCTCCGCCTCTGGAGATTCGTCACTGGAGTATTGCCGATGTGGTTAACTCAGAGGGAGATTGGATTTGGTCCATGTTTGAGGCTTACCTTAATCTGGAATCGCTCCTGAAGATCCGGAGTTTTAAAGTGAGCAGTGAGGAAGACGATAGGGATAGTCACTGTTGGTCCCTTACAAATAACGGGGCCTATTCTTGTAAATCTGCATTTGAGGCATTCTATATTAACTCGGATTACCCCCCTTCAGTTGCTTGGAAGAGCATTTGGGCCCTGAAGGTTCCCTATCGCATTAGGAGTTTCCTGTGGCTTGGGGCTAAAGACAGGTTGCTCACAAACGTGGAAAGGAAAAGACGTCATTTAGTGGAGGCTGATACTTGCAGTAGATGTAAAGGTCAGGCTGAAACTATCTACCATACTCTTAGAGACTGTGAGAAGAGCAATATGGTGTGGAGGGAAGTTCTTCCGAGCTATTTGCTTCCTAAATTCTTGGCCTATCCTGGTCAGGATTGGTTCATTGATGGAATTAAAGGATTATTATTGCATGAGCTTGAGCATGGTGCTATTCTCTTTGCTGTTGTTTGTCACCAACTGTGGCAGTGGAGGAATGCAGATATGTTTGGAGAATGAGCAATTATCTTTCCTAATTTACTTGCCTTCTTTTTTAAAAAAATTAATACTATTATTAATAGCTTTAAGGAGGAGGGATTACCTAATACTTGCCAGAGGAAGGTGGTTCAGTTATTAGGTTGGAACAGACCTGGGGATGGGACTGTGAAGTTAAATACCGATGGCTCCTGTCTGGCGGATGGTAGGATCGCGGCTGGTGGAGTCTTGAGAGACGCTGGAGGTGCTTGGGTGTCTGGCTTTGCTCAGAACCTAGGAGTGGGATCTTCCTTCACTGCTGAGCTCTGGGGAATTTTCTCTGGGCTCAAGCTCGCTAAGAACCTGGGTTTAAAAAGGCTGCTTGTGGAATCCGACAACCTGGAAGCAATTAAAATTATCTCTGATAATAAGTCTTTATGTTTAGGCAGCCAGAATTTACTAAAAGGGATCAAAAGGTTATGCTCTTCCTTTTACTCCATCATTTTTGGACATGTCTTCAGAGAGCAGAACAGGGTTGCTGACCGCCTTGCTGCCGAGGGCCAGGTGAGGACGCTTGGTGTCTTTACCTTCTCATCGCCTCCAGACTTCCTTTATTCTTTGCTTTCTGCTGATCAAGTTGGGGTTAGCTTTCCCAGGTTAATCCCGGACTAATTGTTTTGGTTTTTTGTTCTTTTTCTTTCTTTGCCTACCAAAAAAAAATAAATAGTGTTTTACAAGCATTAAAGAACAGTTATTGCTTATTGTAGTTTTTGGAGTGAACAACGGTTATTTGCATTTCATCTTGTCTTCAAAATGATTTTATTCCGTTGGTTTTGTAATATATGGTTTCTGTTTATAAAAAAAAAAAAAACAGTTGTTTGTTTTCAATGGCTCCATTTTGCAACTGTTAATAAAAAAAAACTCATACATACTTGATTTTTACTAATCAAAGTACCATTAATTTTCTATCTTTATTATGGAAATTGCGATTAAAAAAAACTCATTTACAATGAGTATTTCATAGCAATAAAAAATTATATTTATCGATTTATTTAAAATATGTTTCTATTAGTCATTTTATATATTAATAATCATAATTTTATTAAACACTAATAAATAATTAATATCAATAATAATAAAAACAAACCGCAAATCGTAAAAACAAATAACAACTATAAATACTAAACAGTAATAGATGTATTAAACGGGCCATTGTATAAAAAAATATTTATCCAACCTATCTTAGGAAAAAGCAGAAAAGGCAAGTACTATTTTTTTATGAGCTCTAATTCATTAAATAAACGTGTCCGGTTACCATTAAATTAAGGATTCTGATATTTACAGTCCTTAGAGTTGTAAATAAAAACTTATAAATTACTTATTAGTGTTAATTTGGTTTTTCTAGATAATATTATAATAAAATTCATTGATACTTTAATAAATATTCATAAAAACTAGTAAATTAATTATATTACAAATAAATGCTTTCAAATTAAGATTTTTATTTTATTTTATTGAAAATATATAAAGAATTAATGTTTATATATCATTTGCCTTAAATTAAATCTAGTCTTCTTAAAATTTTGGAAAAAAAATTACTAAAATTTAAATCTTACTAAAATTTAAATCTAAGACTTAATATATCATTTGCCTTTTGAACTTATCTAAAAAGTTTGATTGGCTTCTGAATTTTTAAAGTATCCCGATAATTCTCTAAGTTTACATAAAATATTCAGTTAGCTTCATGAATTTGCATAAAATGTAATCAATTAATCACTCGGTTGTAAAAAAAAGTAAGTCAAATGCGGAAGACATGGTGCATGTGTCTTAGAATGTTATTACATAATTCATAAAATAGATTAAAACATATTTAAAAAGAAGTTTTTACTTCTTCAACTATAAAACATTTTTTTCTCTAATATTAGAATCACATATTCTTACTTTAATCGTTTTTTTTAATGTGTATAATATATTTTCTACATTTAACTTACTTTTTTACAACCGAATTATTAATTAATTACATTTTACATAATTTTCAAAAACTAATTTAATATTTTATGTAAGTTATTTTTGGGTGATGTGAGAGAAAGTCTCACTTCTCTCTAGATTTCTTCTCCACCCACTTCCGTTTTTCCTTCTTCTCCTCTTTTCTGTTTTCTTTCTTTTTCTTCTAAATTTTGATTGATTCCTTCACAACTTTAAAGCAAGCTTCACCAAGACTAGATCTATTCAGAGGAGAAAGAAGGAAGGTTGTCTTCTTTCTTCCTCCTCCCATCTATGGCTTTATCTCCCTTTTGTTAGTTTTTATTTGTGTTTTTCTTTTGTTTGAGTTGAAATGCATACTTTTAATCGGATTCTCCGTCTGATTCGCACTTATCAGCCATAACTCTTTCGTTTACGCTTTTTTTGGGTTTAACAAGAGCGGAAACGTATTATCTTATACGTAGATCTACAGATCTACGGGGTTGCACTAGTAGAAAGGACTCAGATCCGATTGACCGGGAGAAACAAAATGATGACGATTGGTTTGCAGTTGCCTTCATACGGAGTTGGATTCGTGAGAAGTATGAGATTTGTTGTTCGGTTGTTTTAACTGTACATTTTATGGTTATTTTTGCTCTTTGTAGTCTTTTTACTACCTTTATGGATTTTATTGCCTTTATGGATTTTGTATTAGACATTAGCCCTTACTTATGTAAGGTTTTATCCTTTACTATTTTTATGATGCACTTGTACTTTAGATAATGAAATAAATAAGCATTTTAAAAGTTTAAAGAATCAGGTAAATGGTGTATTAAGCCTCAGTACACACCTTCTTAAGATCTAACGATATTGGAATTATGGAAGACTCAGCTCAGTATACATGTGAACATTAAAACTACAAAAGACATAGCTTGAACGCCAAGAGAGAGAAAAGGACAAAAGAAACTAAAAAGAGACACGTGTATGAGAAGGATGGACAGATGTCATAAAAGAGTCGTTGGGGTTACTTAAAATAATAATAACTGCAATTATTCGAATGTAGAAATGAGACCCACCTGTGAAACCCACGTGTCTTTCAGATTGCCGTGTCCAACTTTAGAAATGTTATGCTGCATTCCAGCTATTTTCTTTTCCATGCGTATACGGTTCAGATTTATACACGTGTTCCTTAAACTACTCCTATTTTTGCGAAACAAAAGCAAAAGTGTTTTGGTTATCTAATCCCAGCCATTAATGCGTTACAAGTTACAACCTTCAATCTCATTCTCAAGTCAAAGCTCCCTTTCTTTTCCTGTGATACTACTACTAGTATTAATTTGTAAATTTCACTTCTCCTGCATAACATCCTTCAAATTGATAATTTTATATCTTGATAGAGATATTTTTATTAAGTCCCTCAATTTAGGTGTCGTTTGATAAAACTGAAAATTAAGTGCTGAGAAAATAAGTACTAAATTTTAAGTATTGCATATTATAAGTGCTGAAATTATTAAATAATATAAGTGTTTGATAAATATTAAAAATAAATATTGAATATTAAAATATTAGTTGATAATTTGGAGGCAATCAACAGGATTTGGAGGCAATCAACAGGATTTCTGATAGCCAGTCTTTTTGTCTTAATAGCTAGAATCTGATCAAAGCTATTTTGAGGCTTCGTCCTGCCTTTGGGGCTCTTAGTTTCTCCCATATTTATAGGGAGCAAAACCGCGTGGCGGATCGCTTGGCAGCTGCTGGGCATGGGGGGATGTTAGGTGTTTCTACCCTTTCTATTCCTCCCTCTTTTCTTTTGTCTACTCTTCTTGAGGATAGGGTTGGGGTCAGCCTTCCTAGACTGATCCCGGATTAGGCTTTTTGTTCGTTTGTTTTCCTTTCCTTTTTCTACCAAAAAAAAAAATATTAGTTGATAATGTTCAACTTAAAATTTTAAGTTAAATATTTTAACTTATCAAAATAAGTGATATTTAGTTTAATTAAATAATTTAAGTGGTGAATAAAAAAACTATTATCAAACACACTTAAATTAAATAAGTGTTTAATTTAATAATTTAAGTGATTTTTTTGTTGTTATTAAACAGGGTCTTACTTAATCGATATGCTTAATCCCTATAGCTACGTGATGACAAAATAAAGAGAAAATTAGATAAGTTCGCATTTACTGCCCGTCTGTTTGTCAAAAATAATTTTCATATAAACGGGAATCCCATTAGAAGGGATTAATTTTCAAAATTTTATGAGATAAAAAATATTAATTAACAATAGGTATTGAAACTATAATTTTTTAGAACAAAAATTGTAAATTTTTACCTTCTAAAAAACAAAGTCATAAAGGCAGGGACTGCATAAATGCACCAGATTTGACACTTCTGCACCATCATGGCCTTTAAACTCTTGGATTTTGGATTTTAAGGAGGAATTTACTGTATATAACTTAAATTTGTAACAAACAATTTTTTTTTCAAAACCACTCCACTGGTTAGTTGTTACTCCACTTAAAATAGTAACAACTAAATAATGACCACTAGTATTGGTCTATAGTAACAATTAAATAATGACCACTAGTATTGGTCTAATAAGTCCTTAGGTGTCGTGTGACAGAATATACTACACTTTTAAATTAAATTTAAGACATAAGTTTAAAAAATTTGTAAATCACTTCAAATAAATATGTTACTTGAAATAAGTTACGAAGATGATAAAATAACTTTAAAATTTAGAAACTAATTTAGATTCGGACAGTTTTCCTTTTTCAAATTAGATCTCATTAATGGGTTTGAGATCATTTAAACACATAGATAACTTTTTTTTCAATTAAAATTTACTAGAACATAACATAGTACTCGAATTTAAAATCTGTAACCTAAAACAATTTATACCATTAAAATTTAAATCAATCTAAATTAGTTATAAATTAATAATCTAAGTATTTGTTCCGTAATTCAATTTATGATGAACATCTATCAATTTTAAAGAGTTTTCACGGACAAAAGTTATTGGAACCGTTCAACTGATTTTTGCATTTACAAAGTTGTAGGTCTACATCACGGTGAAGCCCAACGAAAGCCCATCAGGGATCTTGAATGGGAGGAGTTAAAAGCAATTTAACTTGCTTATTACATTACTTTACTCGTGTTATCAAAAGAATTCAACTTTGATTTTTGTTCTAATATAATCATTATTATGAGTTTTCAAACAATTATTTATGCAACACTTACCCCTCATGATTTAGACTACGAACTCAAATACAGGTATGGATTCAGTCAAGAGCGAGCACCATTTAAGAAGGGTTTTGCTATTCGTCGCCTCTATTTTCCTTTCCGTCATCTCCTGTTTGACATTTTTGCCCTTTTCATTTTTCATTCAAAAAAGTGAAATTCTCTCAACCACGAAGAACAAAACGAAGAAAAATCATGCCTCCAAAACAAGGAAAAATAATTGAACATCTAAGTTTCGTATTTACCAATAATCTGAAATTTAACGAATTTAACTTAAAACGGAATTTTTTTTTTCGTTGAATTTGCACTAAACGGGTAGTCCATACGGTCCGGTCCATGGACCGATAGCATGAACTACCCTATTTCACCTAGGCAAAACGGGTAGGCTATCCGTTTTCCTTTAGGAAAAATAGATTTATTTATTTTAATTATAATAAATATTAATTATAAATAAATTACGTATTAACGCGTGCAATACATGATTTACGTATTTTTTTATTTCCAATCAATAATTTATATATACGTTTTTTCTATCCAGTCAATACATAATTTACGTATAATTAAATTTACGATCTAAAAGGTAAATAAATATAATTTACCAAATAAAAATTAATTGGACACTTCAATACGTATTTTTAATTTCCAATCAATACATAATTTATCTATAATTAATATTTATTATAATTAAAAAAAATAAATAAATAAACCCATTTTTTCTAAAGCAAACCGGGTGGGCTGCCCGTTTTGCCTACCCTATTTTGCCTAGGCAAAACGGGTAAGCAAAATAGGGTGGGCTACCCGTTTTGCCTAGGCAAAATAGGGTAGCCTACCCGTTTTGCCTAGGTGAAATAGGGTAGTTCATGTTATCGGTCCATGGATCGGACCGTATGGGCTACCCGTTTAGTGCAAATTCAACGGAAAAAAAATCCCGTTTCAAGTTAAAATCGTTAAATTTCAGATTATTGATAAATACGAAACTTAGATGTTCAATTATTTTTCCTTGTTTTGGAGGCATGATTTTTCTTCGTTTTGTTCTTCATGGTTGAGAGAATTTCACTTTTTTAAATGAAAAATGAAAAGGGCAAAAATGTCAAACAGGAGGCGACGGTAAGGAAAATAGGGGCGACGAATAGCAATCCATAAATGATAATGGAGGTAGAAAGATGTAGAAAATAAAAAGATGGTGATTATACTCTTATTAACAAATTAAGTTTTATCAGAAAAAAAAAACAAATTAAGAAAACAAAAAATTATAAAATTGGATCAAATAAAAAGTTCATTTACATATTTAGATTAAGAGGATGTTTGGGTGCTCCTTTTCGTGCTTTATTAGGTGTTTGGTTAGTGACCTCCTATTTGTTTTTTACACATGAAAAGCAGCCTTTTACAATAGCAGAGAATCTGTGCTTTTTGGAAAAGCAGCTTTTTCCGACAGCAAACAGCAAACCGTAACAGCAAACAACAACTAGCAACAACAGCAAACAGCAAACCGTAACAGCAAACAACGACTAGCCACAACAGCAAACAGCAAACCGTAACAGCAAACAACAACTAGCAACAACAGCAAACAACAAACAATAGGTAAAACAAACAGGACCAATATTTATTGGTTATCAAAATACTCCAAATCTTTTATCTTATTCTCTTTATTTCTATCATTTCATCTTACTCTCTTCCTTTCTTTTTATTGTATAAACATTTCACCATTATTTCATCTTCATCTTTCTTCTTCCTCTCTTTGTTTTTTTTTCTTGTTCGAATCGAAGACATCGTTCTTCATTTTATTTTTCTTCTTCATCTCTTTGTTTCTTTGCAGAAACGATTTTTTCTGCGTTTATCATATGTTTATTGTCGATTTCAATGGAAAAATACATAAAATGCGAAGCAAACTCATCCACTGAATTAGTATTTTCTCCAGAAAATGATCTTCGCAGAATTAGTTTGCTTTGCAAATTTCGCAAAATGCGAAGCAAACTCGTTTACAAGAAGTTGTACATGTTCCAGCTCAGCCACAAGATTATATGAAGGGTATTTTTGGAAGTCACAACTAAATAGTCCAGAAATTTCCAAGTTGTTATATAAATATATATGAAGGTTATTTTGGAAAAATCACAACTAAATAATCTAGATATGTAATGTGATGGGTAATTAGTATAAATATATAAATTGGTCTCCTATTTGATCTAGTTTTATAATTATTTTCTCTTTACAAAATATAAAATATTAGTTTTAGTAAGGGTGGGTGTACTATTAGAGTGTGTTTGATAGTTCATTTTCATATTTCTGTTTGTCTTTTAATTTCAAAACGAAGAGTTTTAGGTATTTGAATAGTGACATCATGTATATCTTTTACATTTAAAAAGTAGTTTTTTATAAAAAGATAAAATTTCCACTTTTTTGAAAAAAGTAGTAAATAGTAAAACGGTGATTTGTCGTGTTCACCTTAAAAAAAAAAACAAGGCATGATCATATTCCTAGGTTTTGTACTTAGCTAAGAAGAGCATAGAGTCCAGTCAGAGTGGGCCTTTGTGGATAGAATTATTTTATATAAAAAGAGTTGCAGTGGATTAGTACAAAGAAGTAATGATAATAATAGACAGAAGATGATTAACAAAATAATAAATATTCATTACTATAGAAGATGATTAGTAGAAAGAAGTAATAATAAATAATAGACAGCATTTCCAATAGTGATTTTTCTTTGGGACAAATATATATCTCTTGTATTGGAAATGAAACAGATTGTTCTCAGATTTTAAGAATGCTGGACTATTTAAAAAATATTATCTTTGTCAATCAAAGATCAATTTTTATCTCATCTCACAAATAATATATACAAATCTTTTTTTTAAAGATAATAATATATACAATCCTAATGTTAGTAAATTCAACCATCTTCAAATCTCGTTATTTCATTCCACTTGTACAATAAATTTTACAGTAAATAGGATGTAATGAACCCGATCAATGAAGGGTCAATTTGACATTACTTTCCTAGAGTTTAAAAGCAGTTTCTTCCCAACTTTTGTTGCTAAAATCCCCGTTTGGATGCAAAATTTTTACTTAAAAGCTGAAAAAGCTAGGAAAATTGCTTTTAGAAAAACCTATAATTTGTAACTTTTCGAAAAATAGTTTTCCAAACTTATCAGAAAAGGTGATATTAGTGAAATAAGAAATCTATTCATTCCATTTATGTTGTGATTCAATGACTAGTCCTAGCTCGCTGACATAGCTGTCTTGCAGTTTGCTTGAGGAACCGTCAAATGCTCGTGATCCTAACTCCTGATACATCATGATTACCCTTATTTGTACATGGAAACAGTTGTTGGTCATGAAACGTCTGTTGATCACCATTCAATCAGAAAAGCTGATATTAGTGAAATAAGAAATCTATTCATTCCATTTATGTTGTGATTCAACGACTAGTCCTAGCTTGCTGACACAGCTGTCTTGCAGTTTGCTTGAGGAACCGTCAAATGCTCGTGATCCTAACTCCTGATACATCATGATTACCCTTATTTGTACATGGAAACACTTGTTGGCCATGAAACGTCTGTTTATCTCCATCCCAAGCCGATTGTGGACCTATGTGCGGAAGGCCTTTTTTAACCTGGAATTTTGTTCATAAGAACCCTCTACAACCTAGTTTCATTTTTGCTCTGCAGTTATTAGAGGATTGGTCTCATCCCTATAAGGCAACGCTAATCGTGAAATTTCTTGGTAGGAACATCAGATGTATTGCCTTGAGTCGTAGAGCGTTGGAGTTATAGAAGTCGAAAGGTAATGTTAACATTATGGACCTAGGTTAGTATTCCACCTTGTCAAGTTTGGTAATATGGAGGATCGAGATAGAGTTATTAGAGAAGGATTGTGGTGCATTCAGGGAAATTAGTTCACAATGAGAAATTGGTCGCTAGACTTTGCCTCTTCCGCAGCCATTGTTAATTCCAGCATGGTGTGGAGTCGGTTCCTTGAGTTTCCTATGCACTTTTATAATGATAATTGTCTTATGATTATTGCTAATTCTCTTGGAAAAGGGGTTAGGGTGGATAGTAACACTGCTAAGGCTGCCCCGTGGGAGATTTTCCAAAGTGTGTGTAGCAAGGTTGTAAAAAACGCTAGGCGCTAGTCGAGGAGACAAAGCACTCAAGGATTAATTGGGGAGTAGTCAGAATTAATCGGGGATTAATCGGATTTATATTTTTGTATTTTTTATTTGTTAATCAATAAATTATTATATAAATTTAATTAAAATATATATTATACTATTTAAAAATAATAATATAAAATTATTTAATATAAAAAAAACATGTACGTTTGTAACATATATCTTTAAAAATGTGCAAACATCAACATTTCAATAACAATATCATTGAACTAACTTAAAATTGAATTATAATAAACCAAAAAAATAAATTCATAATAAAAAATGATTTTATTCATTGTCGCTTAGGCGGTACCTAGGCGGTCTAGGCAGAGGCAGGACGGCTAAAAACCACCTAGGAGTCAATAAAACGCCTAGAGAGACTAATTGGAGAAAATCACAGTGGATTCTCAATTTCGAATGCCTAGACAATCCAGGCGACCTTCGTTTCGAACAGTGAAATTTGACTTAACCAAACCTTTAGTTGCCCAGTTTTGGGTCCATAGAAAGAATTATCGAGTTGAATATGAGGGTTTTATTCGTCACATGTACTAACTGCAATCGTTATGGCCATGCAAAAGATGCTTGTGCTCATCAAAGTGTCTTTGGACCTGTGATTATTGAGAAGCATATTGAACTCTTGGATGTCGTTTTAGGAAGTGAGAATACGGATGGAGCTACTTCAGAACATGCTATTGAGAACGTCATCGCTCCTCCACTTCCCCTGAAGGTACTTGAGTATGGTCCCTGGATGATTGTACGGAGAAGAAAATGGATGGACAAGAGGAAACAAATGGCCCAAGGATCCTAATGTCCACTAGTGGGTTCAAGTAACCATAATATTGTTCCTAATATGTTTAAAACTGCCTTTGGTGATGAACAAGGAAGCAGCCTAAGAGATAAAAGGAGTGATAATGAGAATTTTAGCTTGGGAAATGGCATCAATGAAGATTATTCTTATATCTCCGGAAGGGGTGGTAAAGCCGGTAGAGGCATGCCCTCTAAAGAGACACTAAAGAAGCAAGTTCTTCGAGATCTTATCAATTTTAATATCTCTGAGGACTTACAAGATGACGCTATTGACCTTAGTATAGACATGGGGTTTACCTTCAAGGAAATTGAATTTACTTCCTGAATAAGTAAGCAAATTCGTTCTGTCCGAGTATCTAGTTTGTTGCATCGCGCTCCTTCGTCTAGTCCTCGGCCTCCTAATATTGGCACGAGCTCGAATGGAAATAGTGAATCGCAACAACCTCATCCTCAAAGTATTTAGTGGTGAAATTGATAGGGGCAACATGCTTCCACTATGTCTATTTGATGCATTTTTCATGGCTCTATTTGGTTCATCTTGTTATTTTTTCCATGAAGATCATAACTTGGAATTGCTTTGGGGCTGGTGGTAATGAGTTTCGTCAGGCTTTTTGTCACTTGGTTATTACCTTTAATCCCTCTATTCTTGTGTTACTAGAAACCCATCTGCTAAGGCATAAGGCTGATGATATTCATAGAAAGTTCCAGCTTTCTCACTCTAAAGTGGTTGAAACTAATGGCTTTTGGGGAGGCATTTGGTTGTTTTGGCAAATGATCAAGTCCGTATTTCAATTATCTTAGAAAACATGAAGTTTATTCATTCCCGTATTTCTTATATTGTGGCATTTTGCATGATTTGAGTTCTATAGGAACTTTTCTTTATGTGAGACTTTAGGATATCTTTAAAAAGTTTTTCATGGATGAAGCTAGGGCTTTCAGATTCACAGTTACTGAGCATCGTTTACAGCGTGTGATTTCAACTGCATTAAATCTCTTAATGACAGACAACGAGGGTTCACTTCAAGTCTTAGATAGGTGCAATATTTTGCTGACTGGATTGAGGAGATGAATTTTCTTACTTGGGTTTTACTGGTCATGGGTTTACTTGGTTTAAAGGTGATAGGGGTCAAAAACCCCTATCTTTGGGTACGGTTTTAGGATGGTTTTTAGAGTAATTTGGTTAATAAGCGAGCAATTCTCGCATTTAAATACTTTTGTGTGAGTTAGTTAGAAATTGGAAACGTTCTATTTACTTTTCGTTGTTTAGGCTCGTTTTGTGATCAATTTAGGCAAATACGGCCGAAATAACATGCATATTAGAATTCCGTTATCTTTTGAAGCTAATTGGTCCGTCAAAAGTCGCACCAAACGAAGCGTTTGCTCAAAATAAGCGATTGACGGATCAATTTGGCTTTTAGACTAATGTTTCCTGGAGTTTTTATGCGTGTGCAGGTGTAAGTTCGGACGAAAAAGGGTATAGAAGTCATCCGGCACGGATCGAGCGCGTTTCGGGTGAAAACGCTCGACGAACAGGACCCCCCCGGCAGCCGCTCGGCGAATTGAGCATCGGCACGCAGCCCAGGCAGCACAGGCAGCGCCCAGGCACTGCCTAGGCACTGCCCAGGCAGTGTGCCTGCTCGCCGAGCAGGCACCCAGGGGCCTGCTCGCCGAGCAGGAAGTGCCTGCTCGCCGAGCAGGCCACCAGGCGCCTGCTCGGCGAGCAGGGGCTGCTCGTCGCAATTCTGCTCGGCGAGCAGCCTTTCCTGCTCGGCGAGCAGCCTTTCCTGCTCGGCGAGCAGACCTGCGGGAATTGGTCAAAAAGACCAATTCCACCCCCACGAAGCCACGTTCGGCCCCACATCTTCCTACACCAATAAGGACACGAAATTAGGTCAAAACGAGACCCGAGACGCGTCTATAAATAGGAATTTTCAATTGTAAATTAGATATCTTTTACTTTTGTAATTAGCTTAGCTTCCACCTTGAGAAATCCTCTCCACCTCCTCCATAACCTTCAAACCTCCATTGAAGACACCTCCGAAGCTCCGTTCACCGAGGATTACTCAAGCTCCATCCTTAAATCCTAGAAAGACGCCTGCATTGGTAGACAGGTTCCCTGAAAGGGATTTTTCTTCTTTTATATTCTGTCTAGCCTCTGATACATGCTATGAATTCTAGGTTTATTGTAACTTCGTGACAATTCCTTCATCTTTGATATATAATATAGATTTTGTTTATTCAACTGTTTTGATGTTTTAATCTTTGTCTTACGCTTTGTCTGATTGGTTTAACTCATTCGATAATCCCAAAATTAGGTTGGCACATATTGCGAGCTGAATCTGACCTAGTCAGTGCCTATAGGATTGACGACCCTATAGAAGATTAAGCCCAAATTACTGAGCCTTAGAGCTAGTTTCGGCCTTACAAGGGAATCACGAACTAGGGACTTTAGGAGGATAGGTCGGGTTAATCGCCTTGGACATAAGCGACTTAGTTTCAATTCAATTGCTTAAACACTCTATCATTGTTATCATCGTATTCCTTCATGTTCATTCAGTTAATTGCTTTGGTAAAAGATCAATTAGGGGTAGAGTAATTTAGTTAGGCTTAGAATAACTTAGCTAGAATTAGATAACTTAATTAGAATTAGTGTAATTCAACCTAGGAGTAGATTAATTAAACAAAACCAAACTCAAAACCCCCTAAGCCTAGATAACATTCGAGATCGAGTAGCTTGATACTTGCAGAAATAAATCCTGTGGACGATAACCTGGACTTACACCCAGAAATTTATTACTTGATAACGACGGGGTACACTTATCCCTCAGATCGGGTTCTTCACGGAATCCGCATCAAAAGGCACTTCTCTTAGGACGTGTGTTGTTTGTAGGCTTGAAACAACAATTGTTAATATGGATTAGTGAAGACTTTTCTCTAAAATTTATGCATGTTATGTCCCTCATAATTGGTCTTATCATATGCCTATTCTCATTGATCCTAGAGGACGTGGATCCTCTTCGACAAGTAACAATAACATCTATAATATAAACACCGAACGGGTTAAGCCAAATGAGCTTAACCTAACATACTTTCGGCACTATCGCCTAGGGCACATGAATGAGAAACACATCTCGAGGACCTATGGGTTTAGAGTGCTTTATTCATTTAATTTAGAATCATTTGATACATTCAAGCCTTATATATGGGGCAAGATGACAAAGAGTCCTTTCAACAAGTAGACTGAAAGGACAACAAGCTTATTGGCCATAATATATACAGATTTATGTGTTCCATTAAATACACCAACCAGAGGTGGTTATAGCTACTTTATCACTCTTCAGATGATTTGAAAAGATACGACTACATCTATCTAATGAAACACAAGTCTGAAGACTTTAAAAATGAAGTAGAAACCCAACTTGGAAAAATTATCAAGGCCATCCGACTGGATCAGGATGGTGAATACTTGAGTCAAGATTTTGACTTATATCTTGGAGAGTGTGGGATAGTCTCACAACTCACCTCACTCGAGACGCCACAATAGAATGGTGTGTCTAAGAGACGAAACTGAACCCTATTGGATATGGTTCAGTCGATGATGAGTCAAGCATCACTTTCGACTTCCATCTAGAGTTATGCCTTAGAAATAATTGCTTTTCTGCTTAATCATACACCAACTAAAGCAGTAGAAAAGACACCAGATCATATATGGATGGGTTAAGAGCCTAATATGATTTTCCGTCGAATTTAGGGTTACGAGCCTCACGTTAAAAGATTAACTAGGGACAACTCTCGTCCAAAATTGATAAATGATTATTTATGGGTTAGCCTGAAGAAACAAAAAGGTATTATTTCTATCATTTGGAAGAGAACAAAGTATTTGTTGCTCAGAAGGCTATGTTTCTTGAAAAGGAGTTTCTTCTCAAAAAAGACAATGGGAGTAGAGTTGAACTCGAGTTCAAACCCCACAGATTCTTGTAGAGGATAGTTTGGAGATTGAGGTGCATTCACCAAGAGTTGTGAAACTTGCTCCAATGACACAAGAATCGAACAGATTTATTAGGATTCAAAAAAAGACCGTAAGGTACAGTCTTTTTGTAGTCGATGATAAAAAAATATTATGATTCAAGGTTAGGATGGACCAACAAACTACCATGAGGGTATTGAAAGTGTTGAATCATCTCAATAACTTGAAGCTATGAATCTGAAAATGCAGTCGATGTATGGTAACCAAGTTTGGAACTTGGTTGATCCACCACTAAGTGCTAAGATCACCAATATCAAGTGGTGTTTCAAGTTGGAGGCCGATAACACCTTCAAGGGGCGGTTGGTGGAAAAATGTTTCAAGCAAGTTCATGGTATAAACTATGACAAAACCTTCTCTCCAGTCGCCATGCTCAAATCCATTAGGATACTACTTTTCATACATGCATATCACAACTATGAGATATGGAAAATTGATGACAAAACGACTTTCCTAAAAGGAAATCTCCTTGAGGACATTTATATGCATCAATTAGAGGGTTTTGCCAATCCAAAGAATCCTAATATGGTTTATAAGCTTCAAAGGGCCATATATGGTTTGAAGCAAACATCCCGAAGTTAGAACATTCATTTTAATGAAGCAGTCAAGGAATTTGGTTTCATCAAGAACAAAGACGAGCCTTATGTATACAACAAGGTTAGTGGGAGAATCATGATTTTTCTCATCATATATGTGGATGACATCCTGCTCATTGGAAACGATATCCTGACACCTTTAAAAGTAAATGAGTGATTGATAAAATGTTTTTCAATGAAGGACTTGGGCAAAGATGAAATGATACTAGGTATCAGTATCTACAAGGATAGATCACGATGACTTCTGGGCCTGAGTCGGGCGAGGTACATAAACAATATTCTGAATAGATTCAGGATGAGCGACGCTAAGAAACAATTGTTTTCCTATGCATCACAGTATTACTTTACATAAGAGTGATTGTCCCTCTACAAGGGAGTAAAAACAATACATGTGTAAGATACCATATTGTTGAGCGATTTCCGCAAGTGCACGGTTTCGCTTGTAGTAATAAAAATATCGATCCCACAGGGATACGTTTTTTAACGAAAAACTTATTTTTGAATTTATTAATTTCGAACTTGTTAGATTTATTATTAATTGTAAATGAAAAGTGAAATTTGTCTAATTGAATTTAGGAAAAATAATTGTTTAATTGAGTTTATGAACTTTGAATACTTGAAAAATGCTGGAATAAGATTTTATATTTAGAATAAATCGATTGTTAGAAAGATCTTCTGATTTAAGGATGAATTTTACAAAACAGGAACATTTAGAACTTTTTAGAAAAACAATGAATGTATTCATTTGCATTAAGCAAAGAAAACAACTTAAACTTTGTATCAATTATGATGATGAAATAAATGACGGAACCTCTAATTAATTGGCTTTGAACGCGACAAAACCCTTTCGGGATAGTTGCCCTTACTCAAATTAAAACTCTTTCGAGATGATAATTTGCCTAAGTATTCAACAAAGTTTTCTTGTAATGATTTTGAATTCAACTGCGTATTAATGAAAACACCAGCCTCACTTATATTGGATTGGTTACCATAAGTGCTGCATAACGATTTGTCGAATAGAACGGACTTTATTAGATGAAATATAAATTGATACAAGTTTACAGAGAACATGGAGCATCGAGTTCTTCGAGGGCGTGCAAGTGAACGGCTTGATCGGTTCCTTTCCTTGGGTTTCCTTAGAGGTTGTCAGGCTCAGGGGCGAACACTCTACTCAATCTTCTCGCTGTAACTTCGTAATAGGGATTCGGTCGGCCACTACCATGATGCAAACTAAAACTGGAACAATGTCTAAACGCTACTGAGTTGTAATTAAACTATAAACAATATGTGTACCTCATCTTGTTTTGTACAGAATCTAATTTCTAACTCTCGAAATGTTTTTACTTAGAACTTAGACATAAGTTCTACGCTCTGATTTCTATATCTATATTATAACATTTCATTGCATTTTTTCTCAACACAACTCTTTATTTATAGATGTTGAAGGGTTGTGTTTGAAGTGATGTATCCGTTGGTTAAGAGTCGTGTCCGTTGTGAAAGGACGTCTTTATCCACTTGAACGAACGCGTTTCTTGGATTTCAGCATGTGTTAAATGCTTTTGGCAAATTTTCTACACTTACCGAGGATAGGAATCCTCGGCCGTGAATGACGTAGCATTAAGTTGAACGTTGGACGAAGGGGAGAAATGGCTAAACCACGCGTGTCGCGGCCGCGGGTTGGGGATTCACTGTCGCGGCACTGTGAGTTTTCTCACTTCTTTGCTTTCGTTCGTGTCCTCGACTTGGTGCTTTCGATTTACGTCGTCTTTGACTCCTTTTGTAGGGTTTTTCTTCTGTTTTTGATCCTTTTTCGTTCCTATTTGGATTTTACCAAATATTTAGGTACCTTGCAAGAAAGAAAGATATTCGAGAGTAAAAGTAATCTAAACAGATATAAACAACATAAATTTGTAATAAAAATGATGTAAATATTAATGATATTTTAGGTATATTTTGGGCTTAACAAATCTCCACACTTAATGTTTTGCTAGTCCCGAGCAAAATTTCACTGAATTTATTCATTAACTAATCTCTTTATGAAAATAAAACATATATCTTTGTTTTTACCTTTTAAATTAGTTAAGCCGAAAAGACTAACTTCGCATGGCAAATTTATACGCAAAATATCAAACTAACTTAGTATAAATACGATATATCATTCGTCTTGTATTTCAATGTTTAAATTGAAGTATTCGGGACGATGTAAGCACGCATGTTATTGAGTCTTTCATCTCAAGGCATTTCAAAGCACCAAATTTCCTTTCCCAAACTTGAATTATTATATATGAGTATTAAGTTTAATTTATTTGCTTAGTTACGCCCGTGATAAGGGTGGTCTCGATCGTAACTTTATATGCATTTGTTTGTGTTCGCTTAAGAGGTACCGACCATGCCATGAGTGGACGCAATCGTTACTTTAAACTTTAAACACGCTTAATTTTTTCTTATTTAAACGTTCCTTCCATACCTCGATTGTGATAAGGGTGGTCGCAACCGTGGCCAAAAGTACGCTTTACTTTTTTATTTCTTCCCTTTCATACCTCGACTGTGATAAGGTTGGTCTCAATCGTGGTCAAAAGTTAAGAATACGATTATGAATTATAAATTGTAAATTGGGAAAAAGAAAATTAGCACATTCATCCTATATTGACTTAAAATTCAACATGTATTATGGCTATAGTTTCCTTAAAAACTTCAATTGGTGTTAATGTAAGACAAAATCAAAACCGAGCTAAAAAAAAATTGTTAGTTCAATTTAATGCCTATAAACCTAATTGAAAATTTAAAATAAGATTTATTATATCATGAATTTCATGATATGAAATAGAGATTGAAAATAAAGAATTTATTACTTAAATACATTCACTCGAGACAATTTTCACTTAAAATCGTGTCGAAGATTTGTGAAAAATATTTTGAAAAATATTACCCGTATAGAAATATTTATTTCTATCGATAATGATAACCTAAAAATAATCATAAAAGAAATTTAACTTATGATTATTTGATAAATGTAAAAATGATATTTAAAAAAAAATGTTAAGTTTTTTTTTTCATTTGTTGCAATATATTTAAAAGTGTTGCAATATACGTTGCATTTGTATTTTTGAAAACAAGTGAGTGTTGCATACATTCATTCATTCATTTGCATACATTCGTTCATTCATTCGTTTGTATAAAAATGATATATGTATATATCTCCTCCCACACTTAAATTGGACCATGTCCTCATTGGTGCAAAAATGGAGATAAAACGTTAAAGATAAAACAAACAGAAAGAAATGAAAGATATAGCAAAGAAAACATGCATCATAAAATTAAATTAAAACTGAAATTGTACGAAACATAAGAAATAAAAATGTACGAAACTGAAAATAAAACAAGATAAGATAAAAATAAAAGATAAAACCTAAGCATGCGGCGGGGAATCCGGAGGTGTTGGTGAAGTTTCCACATTTTGGCGACGGAAAAATGAAAGCATCCGATGCCGAGTCGATCTTTGCGCACGCCTCAAAGTATTGAGGTTGTCATTCATCACCATGTTGTTCTCCACCAAATCATCAATCCTTAAATTCATTTGTCGATTATTGGCATTGATTTGGTTCAAAATTCTTCTCAAATCCACCAGATCATTATCTTGAGATGCTTGGGCTTGTGGTGCATCTTCCGCTCCATCCTCCGCACCTCCTTCCTCGGTACCTACATAATGAGAACTAGAAGCACCTCCACCCATAGTGCCACGAAGATGTGCAATACGGGTAGCATAAGAAATAAAAACGGGAGGAGCCGCAGAAACCAATAAATGAGCCCGCTCAAGAGCCGCAATGTCCAAAACCGGAACATATCCATGGTAGGTGGACATATCATAAGTTGCTAAGTCATCCCGTGCTCCCAAAACAATAGCGGTGATTAAATTACCGAGAGGGACTTGAGGGGTGTGAGCCCTCGAAGCACGATACAAATTGTCAAATATCATTCCAATGCTATCAACCCTTAAACCCTTGAACAAACAATTCCAAACAAACAAATCCCGGACTTGAATTTTTGAACTCTCAACATGACCAAAAAGTGAAAAACTCAAATACTTGTGAAAGAAGAACACACAATTGTCCTTAATCAACTTGCTCGAAGTGTTTTTAGAGTCAAAAGAGGTTTGATCGAAAAGAGTTTGCCAAAAAGAGTTATTGTCAAAATCCCGAGGCTTATCATAAAAATCACTAGTAGGGAAACCAAACATATTTCCCATAGCCTCATAATCTATGGTATAGGTAGTACCATAATTCCGAAAAGAAATTTCTGTCCTCTTTTTGTTCAACTTCAAAGTAACCAAAAACTCAACCACATACTCGTGAATTTGGGGAAAACACATAGAAGCAAAAGTTTCCCACCCCAAAGTCTCAATAAAAGCATCAATTTGAGTAGTGAAGTTAAACTTCCTTACCGAATCAAAATCAAGAAACTGCATGTCCACGAACTTACGATTGGCGTGTGAAAAATGCTTGAAACGTCCAACTTCTTCCTCTGAATGAATGTCGAAATAAGCCCCGCAACTAATACGAAGGCGATTAGCCTTAGTGACAGCCGGCTTGTGTCCAACACACTTTGCTCTAGGCATGATTATGGTGTTTAGGGTTTAGAGAAAAAAAAAATGAAAAGAGAGAAAAGCTTGAGGTTGAAGATGAAGTAGAAGTTTTGTATGGAGACTTGAATTGAAAGGTTTAGGTGATTGAAAAGGGTAATGATGAAATTGGGAAGAGTAAAAGTAAGATATTGGGAAGAGGTTAGAGTAGGGGATTGGTTAAAATTGGAGGTGATGTAAGGTTTGTGTAAGTAATAGGTATATATAGGGTTGAATAGGAAGATTAATAGGTAGAGTAGGAATAGGAATAGGAATAGGTAGAATTGGAATAGGAAAAAGGTTGTAAAATAGGCAAAAAAAATCCGGACTTAGGAGTGCATCATCGTCGCGTGTCGCGACCGAGGACGGTCATCCGCGGCCGTGAATCGCGTTGTGCAGCGAATTTTTTTTTCCTGAATTTTAGAGGGATTTTGCTGAAGTTACCGAGGACGTGCATCCGCGGCCGCGAATCGCGTGTTTCAGCCAATTTTTTTCTTAATTTTTGGGGGAATTTTGCTGAAGTTACCGAGAATTTAGTCATTCTCGGCCGCGGATCACCTCGTGGCTACCCAAATTCTGCATATTAACTCCATTTCGTGCAATTTCTTGATAAATTCTATCCTGAACTCCTTGAAAATGTTATCTGTACTTAAAAACATAAATGTAAAACATTAAATGATAAGGAAAACCAAAGGTTTATCCTTATTAATTGGAAAAATAAATGAAAATGCTTTAATTAATGAATGTTAAATTAAGAATAGGAAAGGTTTGGAACTCAAATTAATTGAAGCATTTATGATCATTTATTAATGTAAGTTAAATGAATCTTTATTTAAGGAATTTGAACTTAGTTATTAACATTTAATTAGTATTGAATGCTTTAAAGTTTTATTTAATAGATTCATAAGTGTAAAATAATGAGTTTCCATATAATCAAAAGAGATATAATGCAAAAGAGAAAGTTTTATTGATTTAGCAATATATACAAGATATTTACAAACAAAATAATCAAAGTTATGCTAGAAATTCGTCCCTTTCAATCGGGATTTTCTTAGCCCTATAGCGGTCTATTTTCATCTGCACGAAGGCTTGACGTTCTGGTGCAGAAAGAAAATTTGGGCCTGATCGAAAAACTCGTTTCACTAGACCGTCATATTCTAAAAATTCATAGTCTAGTGTCGGGAAAGATTCAGCATCACTCCAAGGAACAGAAATACTTCCCTTGGTCCCTAGTATTATTCCACATATGATATTACCGAACCCAACCTTCTTAGCCTTAGATCTAGACGCGGCAACAAGACCCTCCATCAAAATCTTTGAAGAATCAACCATGTTGCCTTGAAATATATCGCCAAGGACATAAAGGTCAGTTTCATGGACGACACTACTGAACGTGCGACCGAACAGACTGTGACTCAGAAATTTATGCAAATATAGCATAGAGTTGGAATAAAAAGACTTATTATAGGCAAGTTTAGGGTTGAAAGGCCAGATGCCGGTGAGCATTCGCCAAATATCAGTGGATGTCATGTCTCTTCCATGATGACGTTTGGTAGTATCCTTCAAGGGAAAACCAAACCAAGCATGCAATTCAGGATATCCAAAAGTGAAAGTTTTGCCATCCCGACGAAAACTAAGACGCATCCGACGCTTGTTAACAAAACGAACCGTACAGAAGAACTCTAATATCCAGTCTCCAATTATAGGAAACTTCATATCAACAAATCTGGTCCATCCTAAACGTTCCATGTAGCGACTCATATCATCTTTAATTCCCAACTGATCATTAAGAAAGTCATCCATGTATAGCATTCCTACAAAGAATGTGTATCGAAGCTTCAAGAAGCGCCTTCCCTCATCATGATTGAAGATAGGAAAGTTACATCCATAACGCTCGGATATATCAATACGTTTATTGCGTGAAGCAACCACTTTCTTAGGATGAGTGTTTGTGGAAGTCATGGTGTTTGGAATGAGTAAGGAAGAAAGGTTCTGAACTTAATTTCTGGGTAGAGGAAATTGGAAGAAAATCAGAGAATTGTTCTGACAGAGATGAAAAAGAAAGTGACAGAAAACTAAACCTCTAGAACCTATTTATAAAATCCTAGGATGAAAAAGAGGTGTTGTTTTGAAGTGAAAAGGCATGAAATCAGACCTCTTAAAAATGAATAAACTCAATTTTTCGTTTCTGAAGAGTTGTGTCTGCTGGAGATGAAGAACACAGGTCTGATTTCTGCAGAAATTCAGCGTGTCGCGACCGGGGATTCTGACCCGCGGTCGCGACACGCTGATTTCCTTGCGGAAATCAGGCGTCAAAAACCCCTAATCTCTGATCCTCGACCGAGAATCCCTATCCTCGGTAAGTTCAGAAATTTTTCCTGTCTAATTGAAATCTATTGAAGTCAGAATTCTCAACTGAGAATCCCAAATCCTTTGTAAGTCCAGAAATTTTTCTAGCTAACCAGATTTACCCAAATTCTCAACTGAGAATTCTAAATTCTCTATAAGTTCAGAAAATTTCTCACCTTCTTAAGAATTTTAAATATATGAATTCTCAACTGAGAATTTCAAATTCTCAACTGAGAATCACAAAATTTCTTCTAATTCACATTAAATTCCTAAAAATTAATTAAAATCATGACTTGAATATATTTTTTATATATCTAAAATTCTAACATAAAATGATATAATCTAAAACAAAATAAAATAAAATAAAATAAATAAATAAATAAAAACTATGTGTAGAAAAACGAAATGATTTATATGTCAGGAAATCTTGTTACGAAATTAGTTCCTATTTCGGAAATATTTTCGTAATAAATTTTACATCGATTACCATTAACTTTGAAACGATTACCGTTGGTTTCCTCAAGTTCTAAAGAACCATAGTCGAATGTTTTGACGACTAAATACGGTCCGGTCCATCTAGACTTAAGTTTTCCTGGAAATATACGAAGCCGTGAATTAAATAACAACACCTTATCTCCAACATTAAAGTGTTTGACTTTGATCTTGGCATCGTGCCATTTTTTCACTTTTTCTTTATAAATCCTCGCATTCTCATACGATAGATGTCGTAACTCATTCAAATTGAGCAAACGTTTCTTTCCTGCTTGTTGTAAATCGAAATTAAGTTTTCTAATAGCCCAATAGGCTTTATGTTCTAATTCTACTGGTAAATGACATGATTTTCCATACACCAAACGATATGGAGTCATTCCTATTGGTGACTTAAATGCAGTACGGTATGCCCATAGCGCATTATTGAGTTTTTGTGACCAATCTTTTCTTGATGACGAAACAGTTTTCTCTAGAATCCATTTGAGTTCTCTATTTGAGATCTCCGCCTGACCATTAGACTGAGGATGGTATGGCGTTAACACGCGGTGGCGTACTCCATACCTTTTCATAAGCATATTAAAATTTCGATTTATGAAATGGGTACCGCCATTGCTAACAACGAATCTAGGACAACCAAATCTACAAAATATATCGTCAAGAAAATTAACAACTACTTTAGAATCATTCGTAGGGGTTGCAATTGCTTCAACCCACTTCGAAACATAATCAACGGCTACTAATATGTAAGTTTTACCATTGGAAGGCGGAAAAGGTCACATGAAATCAATTCCCCACATGTCGAAAATTTCAACTTCCAATATGTTTTTGAGGGGCATCTCATCTTTCCTTCCTAAATTTCCCGTTCTTTGGCATTTATCACAACGAGTAATAAATGAACCAACGTCTTTAAACATTGTAGGCCAAAAGAAACCACATTCCAATATTTTAGCTACCGTTTTATTAACTCCATTATGTCCTCCATATGAGCTGGAATGACATTCCGTTATTATAGATTCATATTCATTTTCTCCAACACATCTCCTAATTATCCCGTCACCACATGATTTGAATAGAAAGGGATCTTCCCAAAAATACTGTTTAATATCGAAGAAAAATTTCCTCCTTTGTTGGGAAGATAATCCTTCCGGAACAATATCGGTTGCAAAATAATTAGCAAAATCTGCATACCATGGTGACATGATATTTTCTACTTGATAGAGATGTTCATCGGGGAAATCATCTCGTATACCGACAGTTTCACCTATAGGACCGTTTTCATCTTCTAGTCTCGATAGATGATCGGCGACAAGGTTTTCTACTCCCTTTTTGTCTTTAATTTCTATATCGAATTCTTGTAACAACAAAACCCATCTAATCAGACGCGGTTTTGCATCTTTCTTAGCAAACAGATAACGTAAAGCTGCGTGATCTGTATAAATAATAACTTTAGATCCTAGCAAGTATGACCTAAACTTATCACATGCAAATACTACGGCTAACATTTCTTTTTCTGTTGTTGTGTAATTTAACTGTGCACCTGACAATGTGTGACTTGCATAATAAATAACATGTAATCTTTTATCCTTCCTTTGACCTAAAACACATCCTACAGCTAGGTCACTTGCATCACACATGATTTCAAAAGGCAAATCCCAATCGGGTTTAGCAATTATGGGTGCACTAACTAAAGATGTTTTCAATGTCTTGAAAGCTTTAATACAATCTTCATTAAAATCGAAGGTTGAATCCTTCATAAGCAAATTAGTAAGTGGTTTGGAAATCACAGAAAAGTTTTTTATAAATCGTCTGTAAAAACCTGCATGTCCTAGAAATGATCTTACTCCCTTGACAGTTGTTGGTGGGGGTAATTTTTCTATTACTGAAGTTTTTGCTCTATCCACTTCTAATCCTTTTTCAGATATTTTATGACCTAAAACAATTCCTTCGTCAACCATGAAATGACATTTTTCCCAATTTAATACTAAATTCGTTTCTTCGCATCTAGAAAGAACTTTATCTAAGTTTTTTAAACATGCATCAAAAGAATCTCCATAAACTGAAAAATCATCCATAAATACTTCCATGATATCTTCGATGAAATCATTAAAAATTGCAGTCATACAACATTGAAAAGTTGCTGGTGCGTTACATAGACCAAAAGGCATTCTTCTATATGCAAATGTTCCATAAGGACATGTGAATGTTGTTTTATCTTGGTCATCCGGGTAAATATATATTTGAAAGAATCCGGAATAACCATCAAGAAAACAATAAAATGCATGACCGGCTATCCTTTCGATCATTTGATCGATGAAAGGTAAAGGAAAATGATCTTTCCTAGTTGCCTTATTTAGGTTCCTATAATCTATACAAACCCTCCAACCAGTGGTGGTTCTCGTAGGTATTAATTCACCTTCATCATTCCTTACTACAGTTATGCCTCCCTTTTTGGGTACACAATGGATTGGACTAACCCATTCACTATCCGAAATAGGATAAATGATTCCATTGTCTAAAAGTTTAGTAATCTCATTTTTTACTACTTCTTTCATGTTCGGATTTAAACGTCTTTGTCTATCCGCTTTAGGTGGCTTGTCTTCTTCTAAGTGAATCCTATGCATTACAATACTAGGATTAATTCCTTTTAAATCTGAAATCTGCCATCCCATACTTCCTATTCTATTTCTAACAACTTCTTTCAATTTTTCTTCTTGATTTTCTGTTAATTTGTTAGAGATGATTATAGGTAGAGTATCACTTCCGCCTAGGAAAGCGTATCTCAGATGGTTTGGTAATTCTTTAAGTTCTAATTTAGGTGGAACTACTACTGAAGGCGGAACTGGTCCATCTTCTCGAATCAAAGGCTCTGGGTCCTTATCTTCTAATTATTCACCCATTATAGGTTCTATTATTTCTTCTCTTTGAACAATGTCATTAACACATTCTTCAACTAAATCAAGCTTCATACAAGCGAAATCCTCCATAGGATATTTCATCGCTTGATTCATATCGAACTCGATCTTATCGTCACCTATTCGTAAAACTACTTTTCCTTCCGACACATCAACTAGAGCACGTCCCGTGTTCATGAATGGTCTACCAAAGATTAGCGGACAATTAGCATCATAAGCAAAATCTAAGATAACAAAATCAGTAGGAAAAATAAATTTGTCAACTTTCACTAAAACGTCTTCAATTATTCCATATGGTCTTTTAGTGGATTGATCCGCTAATTGTAAAACCATATTGGTACGTTTGATGTCTTTTTCTAAACCTAATTTTTCAAAAATAGACAATGGCATCAAGTTTATACTAGCTCCTAAATCACAAAGACAACTTGGGAATTCCATATTTCCCAATGTACACGGAATGGTAAAGCATCCGGGATCTTTGAGTTTAGTAGGTAATTTGCTTGATACTATCGAACTACAATCTTCAGTAAGCGAAATGGATGAAATTCCTTCCCAACTAATCTTTTTTGAAATTAAATCTTTCAAGAATTTTCCATAGTTAGGAATTTGCGTAATTGCATCCATGAATGTTAAATTTATATGCAAATTTTTAAGCTTATCTAAAAATGATAAAAGTTGTTTATCATGGTCCTTATTTCGGACCCTGTGTGGAAAAGGTGGTTTTGGTTTAACATATCTTCTTTGGATTTTGGTAAATCATTTTCAGGTAAAGTTGAATTTCCGGGCATTTCCGGACCTAAATAGTTTTTCCCTGAACGAAGAGTGATAGCCTTAACATGCTCTTTCGGATTTTCTTCCGTTTGGCTGGGAAGACTTCCCTCTTTGCGGGATGGAATTGATTTAGCAAATTGTCCAATTTGAACCTCCAAATTATGGATGCTAGATGATTGGTTTTTGATAAGCTGATCGAATTTACTTTCGATCCGTTTAAAACCATCGTCTTGATTACTTACCTTTCCATTCATAGCATCTATAAATTTGTCGATTTTTGAAGATAAAGTGCTAATCGTATCTCTTGTTTGATTTTGATAATTATTTACACGATATTGATTAGCATTTGCATTATTATTATTATTACTATCTTTCCAATTAAAGTTAGGATGATTTCTCCATCCAGGATTATAAGTATTAGAATAAGGATTAGTAGTTTGGTTTTGTCCTTGGACAAAATTTACCTGTTCTATCTCATTCATACCTTCGTAATCAATGTCTCTCTGGATTAGATCATTAGGATCGCATGGTTCCATAAACTTATCAATTTTGTGCGATAAGGCAGAAAATTGGGCTTGTAACATTGCTACTGGATCAAGATTCATTATACCTTTAACCGATGATGTACCTGAGGATGATGGTTTCGCCGTTGGTATATGTCCACGCTCTGCGGGCCACATACTGCTGTTGATTGCCATTTCCTCCAAAAGTTCTCTTGCTTGGGCGGACGTCTTCTTCATAAATAACCCTCCAGACATAGCATCTAATGAACCTCTAGTTGTAGGATTTAATCCATTATAGAATGTCTGCATTAAAAGTGCATCTGGCAGTTGGTGGTGTGGGCATAAACGTTGAAGTTCTTTAAAACGTTCCCAAGCTTCATAAAGAGTTTCATTATCATTTTGTGTAAAAGATGTCAATTCTTTGATGACTCTTGTGGTTTTTGCTAAAGGAAAATATTTTGATAAAAACGCTTGGGCTAATTGGTCCCAAGTTTCAAATGTTGCAGCTGGCATAGAAGATAACCAAATTTTTGCCTTATCCTTCAAAGTGAAAGGAAAGAGGCGAAGTTTGATTGCTTCGGCTGTTACATCAGTAATTTTAAAAGTATCACAAATTTCTAAGAAATTTGTCAAATGTGCATTAGGGTTTTCGTTAGGTAGTCCATAAAACGTTACGTTGTTTTGCAACATATTAAGCAAAGCAGGCTTAATTTCAAATTGATTTGCGTTTATACGGGGTCTAACTACACTATTAGTTACACCGGCCATTCCTGGCCTAGCATAATCCATAAGTGTCGGTGGATCGGCCATATTTTTTGGCTGGATTTTTTTGGTTTTTATGGGTGTTTTGTCTTTGTTTTTGTTGTTTTTGTTGTTTTTCTTAAGTGTTCTTTCAATTTCTGGATCAAAAGGGTCTGGTGGTGTGCCCGAATTTCGCGAACTGCGCATGAACTTGAAATTGTTACACGAGCCAAACTACCTTCAAAACAAAATTGAAAACAAATATGTTATATAAACTGAAAAATAAATAAAATATAAAAATTGTATAAAAATAATGTGTAAACCTAGATTCAAAAATAAAATACGAAAAATAAAAATTTTGTCAAAATTTTTTGCGTATCCCCGGCAACGGCGCCAAAAACTTGTTGAGCGATTTCCGCAAGTGCACGGTTTCGCTTGTAGTAATAAAAATATCGATCCCACAGGGATACGTTTTTTAACGAAAAACTTATTTTTGAATTTATTAATTTCGAACTTGTTAGATTTATTATTAATTGTAAATGAAAAGTGAAATTTGTCTAATTGAATTTAGGAAAAATAATTGTTTAATTGAGTTTATGAACTTTGAATACTTGAAAAATGCTGGAATAAGATTTTATATTTAGAATAAATCGATTGTTAGAAAGATCTTCTGATTTAAGGATGAATTTTACAAAACAGGAACATTTAGAACTTTTTAGAAAAACAATGAATGTATTCATTTGCATTAAGCAAAGAAAACAACTTAAACTTTGTATCAATTATGATGATGAAATAAATGACGGAACCTCTAATTAATTGGCTTTGAACACGATAAAACCCTTTCGGGATAGTTGCCCTTACTCAAATTAAAACTCTTTCGAGATGATAATTTGCCTAAGTGTTCAACAAAGTTTCCTTGTAATGATTTTGAATTCAACTGCGTATTAATGAAAACACCAGCCTCACTTATATTGGATTGGTTACCATAAGTGCTGCATAACGATTTGTCGAATAGAACGGACTTTATTAGATGAAATATAAATTGATACAAGTTTACAGAGAACATGGAGCATCGAGTTCTTCGAGGGCGTGCAAGTGAACGGCTTGATCGGTTCCTTTCCTTGGGTTTCCTTAGAGGTTGTCAGGCTCAGGGGCGAACACTCTACTCAATCTTCTCGCTGTAACTTCGTAATAGGGATTCGATCGGCCACTACCATGATGCAAACTAAAACTGGAACAATGTCTAAACGCTACTGAGTTGTAATTAAACTATAAACAATATGTGTACCTCATCTTGTTTTGTACAGAATCTAATTTCTAACTCTCGAAATGTTTTTACTTAGAACTTAGACATAAGTTCTACGCTCTGATTCTATATCTATATTATAACATTTCATTGCATTTTTTCTCAACATCAACTCTTTATTTATAGATGTTGAAGGGTTGTGTTTGAAGTGATGTATCCGTTGGTTAAGAGTCGTGTCCGTTGTGAAAGGACGTCTTTATCCACTTGAACGAACGCGTTTCTTGGATTTCAGCATGTGTTAAATGCTTTTGGCAAATTTTCTGCACTTACCGAGGATAGGAATCCTCGGCCGTGAATGACGTAGCATTAAGTTGAACGTTGGACGAAGGGGAGAAATGGCTAAACCACGCGTGTCGCGACCGCGGGTTGGGGATTCACTGTCGCGGCACGGTGAGTTTTCTCACTTCTTTGCTTTCGTTCGTGTCCTCGACTTGGTGCTTTCGATTTACGTCGTCTTTGACTCCTTTTGTAGGGTTTTTCTTCTGTTTTTGATCCTTTTTCGTTCCTATTTGGATTTTACCAAATATTTAGGTACCTTGCAAGAAAGAAAGATATTCGAGAGTAAAAGTAATCTAAACAGATATAAACAACATAAATTTGTAATAAAAATGATGTAAATATTAATGATATTTTAGGTATATTTTGGGCTTAACACATATCAAAGTTGTAAAAGACGATAGGCGCTAGTAGAGCGGATAGGACCCTTAGAGATTAATCGGATTTGTATTTTTATACTTTTTTATATTTTTATTAAATAAATTATTATATAAATACAATTAAAATATGAATTATACTATGTAAAAATAATAATATAAAATATTTAGGATAGAAAAATATATTTTTTAATATTATTTGTATTAATGTCTTTTTAAAAATGGGTCAATAACATTAATAACAAAATACGTCAAAGAAAAATAAAATTAATATTCTTAAAAATACATTTGATAGTTTAAAGTTTTTTTTTAGTTTTTTCTTATTTAATATTTTATTTAAAATTAAAAAACTTGACATAAAATTTAAGGGCTAATTTTTTCAAAAGGACCGTCTGGGACCGTCTAGACCCTCGTCGAGGACCGCCTACACCCCCGTCTAGGACCTCCTGGATGGCCAAAGATAGTTCAATCGATCTATATGATCCGACTTGAGTAAATTGGAACAGTGTTCTAAAAATCCCTGCCTCAGATGATTTTTAGAACACTGAACCATATGCATTGGCTATCGTGACTATTATGTATGACATGCTATGTAATTGGCCTGATGTTGCACATGCACTAAGTATGATCATTTCGTTACCAACAGGATCCCGAGGAGGCACATTGGATCGTAGTCAAAGCAATCCTAAAGTCCTTAAAGAGTACTAAGGATAACTTCTTATTATACAGTGGTCATGAAGAGCTCGTTGTAAATGGTTACACTGATGCTAGCTTCCAATCCAACGTCGATGAATTGAAATCGCAAACTGGATATGCGTTCTTGTTAAATGGAAGTGATGTCAGTTGGAAGAGCTCAAAATAGGATACTGTAGCAGGTTCTACATCAGAATTTGTGTATATTATTGCATTAGATGCTACAAAAGAAGAAGTTTGGTTCAAGAAGTTTGAAACTGAGTTAGGAGTCTTTCCATCCAACCTATAGTTGATATTTTCTCTGACAACCAAGGGGCCATAGCACAAGCTTATGAGCCTTGGTCACACAAAAGGACTAAACATGTACTTAGAAAATTTCATCTTATTCAAGAGATCATCGATAGAGGAGATGTGAGGATCATTTAGGTTGTGTCAGAAGACAATGTCGTGGATCCACTAACGGAACAGTTGGCTTAACCGAAGCATGAGGGACTTGATAGATCAATAGGGAGCAGGACCATGACGAGCTGCTCATGTTTGGCAGGTTGGTATGGACAAGTGAAACCATGAGGCAACATGATACTATTCTAAAACATTTATAGTATATCTAGTGGTTGGGAGCTTACCTATGACTAGGGAGATCATGGGTTCGAATCACATCCGAGTGGGGTGGAAATTTTTCTTTCTTCTTTGTAATGTAAGCGTATTGTGCGCAATTTTAAAAAAATATATATATATTTGAATTTCTTTTATTAATATCTTAAACTAGTGTAGCTTACCAATGTTAGAACTTTAATAATAAAATTGATTCACTAACAATAATATGGATATTTTATACCTTATCTAAATTTTTAAACACATATATTTACATTGGAAGATAGGTTATTTTATGGATTGAAGCTTTTTAATTTCATATTATATCATTAAAAAAGTAATAGACATGTTTCCATTGAAATTCTCTTATATATAATTGCAAAGTATTTACAAATGCTTAAGGAATGTTAATATTTAATTTTACTAAAGCAGTGGATTTAGTAATACTTAAAAATTTAAATCTCATCTATCTCTCCATCTATATATTTATATATATTAATGTGTGAAGCATAATTTTCTTTTGATGATTTGAAGAGCCAAAAGATACAAGTGAGCTAAATAATTAGGTGGTCACCTACTTTCCCTTTCACATATAATTTCTCTAGCTTTTTCTGTCCAACTCTTAAACTTAATTGGTAGTAAATGAGCCATTAAATTTAGATTTATTATAATCCTATTAAATTTAGGTTTATTACGATGAGATTCAAACCATCATAATGCTTAAATATAGTAACAAAATTCATTTTGGTTGTTTAAAGGTCCAGGTGAATACTGCTGTAGTTGTATCTGGTTTTTTTTGGACCTAATGCATTTTGCTACTTATATTTGCTCGATCTAAACTTTTAAAAGTTACAAATGATTATTTATTTTTATCTAATTACATATCATAACATTTTCATTTTGTCCTATTACATTCAATAACTTAAAACTTCCAACTGCTCCTTGAACTCTCCAAAAGTTCCCAATTTTTTTTATCTATTTGATTTTTATTTTGCATTTTGTGAGCACTTTGACATGTAGTAGAGAGTGTCTTCCATTTTCTATATCCAACAAATTCTATCGATATTTATTGAATACAATTGGACAAGAAGGGAAGGCTAAATATTTAGAAGAACAGGGGCGGAGACAGGGGGGCCGGGGCCTTCCGGCCGCCGGAACCATCATGACCACGAGTAGTTTCGTCTTTTCTGTCTCTACGAAATTTGAGGTTGTGGTGGTTCCGGCCCCTGTTTCTAAGAAATAATGATAGGGTGTTGAATTAGCACCCCAAAATTAGCCCTAAATCCAAAATTTCAATTTTTTTAGGCTGTTAGACTCTCCTTGAATTCAATTTTTTTATTTTTTTGGCCTGTTAGGGTTCTTAAATCCAAATTTCTATTTTTTTTTTGTCTATTAGGCCGTCCCTAAATCCGAGTTTTTCTATTAGATACTATTTTTTTACATGTTAAGAATCTTAAACACAATATAGCTTAATTTTGAAAAGTTTTACATTGGTACTTAAAAATTGGTTCTTGACCACTAATTATAACACGTATATATACGGAAAATTGTTAAACAAGTTCAATTTAACAAAAAAAAAAATTACATACTATGTATAAATCGGATCCCAACCGATTAATTTTGTATTCGCCACTGTAGAAGAATATATGTATTAGGAATTTTTATTATTATTTCATTTTTCCAATCAGATCATTAGGTTCACAATTGATTGTGATATTGATGTAAGGAGCCATAATTAATCTTCTGATTTAATAAAGTTAGTGTTTCCCTTTCCTCAAGGTGTTATACAATATTATCAACTTCTTTTCTTTTCTTTTCTTTTCATTATTTTAATTTTCAGGCCCATTTAGGGTTTGGCAGGGACTTACAATAATTTTAGAGACTTCATCTCAAAGCTAATAAAATAGGAATTCATTTCTATGTTGTCAACTATGTGGATTGATTAGTGCTACATCCTACATAAGTGTGATTTCAGAGGGCGGGTTTGATATTACGGTTTGTTGTTGAAAAAAACTGATTTTCCAAAAAGCAGGGATTGACTGCTTTTGTAAAAAACTGATTTTCAGCTATAAAATGCAAACAGAAAATGTCTAACCAACTATTTTGTAACATTAAAATTAACTATTTATTAAGTTTTATTTGTATTTCAATAGATTTCGATTGCTTTTTAAATGAGTTTTAATTAAAATATTTCAAAACATATTTAGATTAAGGGGATGCTTTGCGTTTCCTATTCATAACTCGCCTGTACATATTGCTGAGCTGAAAGCTATTATCTATGCGGTTAGCGTTGCCTGGGAAAGAAACTGGAGGAACCTGTGGATTGAATCCAACTCATCATATACCGTGCATCTTCTTAATACTTACTCAAGTGGTGTTCCTTGGATAATAAAGAAAGACTGGCATTCCTGCTTAGCAAGACTTTCTGGCATGAATTGGAAAGCCACGCACATTTTTAGAGAAGGTAACCAGGCTGCTGATAGGTTGGCTGCAATGGGGCAATCGGCTGACTCTTCTCTTTGGTGGCACTCTGCGCCACATTTTTGTCAGACTTTTGTTTTTGATGACTTGTGTAACGTAGCTCACATTGGATTTCTGTAACTTTCTTTTTTCTGTCTCTTTCTCCTTCTTCTGTACTTTTTTTCTTTATTAATAATATTCGGGTTGTTGGCTGTGCTGGAGGTGCCAACCTAGTTGGGATGTCTGGCCTGCCTTCGCGTCCCAACCTTATTAAAAAAAGATTAAAATTTGAATTTTTCTTTTGATTTTCAATCTTGATTCCTAAAATACCAATAAAAAAAGGCAAAAAGAAGAAACAAAATAGTACTTTGAAGAAGAAAAGATAAGATATAAATAGTGATATAATGAATGGTATTGAGTGGAATAAAGTTGTAAAACATGTTAAATAGGATAATTTAGCACTATTATTTATTGGAAACCAACCTGAGAATATGATTAGTATAAGGGTTGGATTTAAATAATTAAATGGATGTGTCTCTTCCATTTGGTAAAAAATCTGGCCAATTCTGGAAGATTGTTTAATAATAGAAGTTTATTATGAGGCTATAAGCAAGAATTTGCCTAGGATTGGCTTCAATGTGACGCACAAGCCAAGAGAAAGAAAAATAGAAAGTTAAGCATTATTGTACACGCAATGACATTATTATTTAGAGATGAGATTGGGTAATGACATCAATCAAATGCCAAACAAATGGGAATGCCATTTCAGAGATGGCAATTTAAAGTTCTAATTGAATTATTTGAATTTATGTATGCTAATTTCTCATATAACAATTTTGACTTACAAGGAAATAATTTCACTTAGTTTGGAGAGGAAGAAAATCTGCTGTCTCCGTCACATAAAAAGTGATTTCTACTTAATTAAAATAATATATTTTGTGAGTCAAAGAGACTCGCACAATAAAAATGACCACTTTTTGTAAGAGGGACATGGAAGGAGACACTGAAATTGGGACAACAGATTTTCTTCTAGTTGGAGACATTATTATTTACTTTTAGGAGTATTTGTTTAATCCATTTTTTACTCTGTTTATCTTTTCCTATTAAAAAAAATAGAGTTTTAGATGTTTGATTAAAGAACTATTGTTGATGTTTTTATATATAAAAAACAGTTGTTTCTTGTGTTTTTCCAACAAAAGAATGTAATCTCTGCTTTTTGGAAAATCAGTTTTTTCCAATAGTAAACAGTAGTTAAACCAAACGGACTCGTAGTCTGGATTTGTTCAAAACACTTGATTGACCTTTTGATGTAGATTGAAATCGACTGAAGGTTTTAATCGTAAACCAACAAAGAATCCGATCTTCTCAAGCTAAACTTGAAGGTTGAGTTAACCCAAAGGATATGAAATCTCAAGCTCTCAATGGAGGCTATTGTTTTAATTCATCAAAAAGTTAAGAACATTACAAAAATGAGAGCTTAAATACTCTCCAACATTACAAGGGAAAGGACCAAAAGCCTATGAATAAGGTTTTGGCTAACACATGGTCATAAGGGTAGAATAGGAAAGTGGTAGTTTAGTAATTAGGGGGCCAATGGCAAAACAGTAAATAGAGTGTAACAGAAAATGGTCCCCTCAATGTGAGAACTTGGAGGGGAAGTATTCTCCAGGACAAACACGCCCCGCGCCTACGTGCTACGCCCCGCGTAGATGTGTTCCTGAACTTGAAGACGCTTGCTCGAATTCATTACGAGAGGCGCCCAGCAGATTACGCCCCGCGTCATAGGGCTCCTGATCTTGATGGCTCCGTGGAATGAGATCTACGCGTGGCACCCAAGGGGTGTGCCCCGCGTGTTTGACGTACTGGATGATTTCCTGCTTGATGTGGCTATCTACGCCCCGCGTGGTAAGGGAGGCGCCCTGCGTCTCCGAGTGGTGTGACTTTTCTCCAAAGGCAACCATTCCCACGCCTGGCGCTCGGCCTGACACGCCCCGCGTGCTCTCTATTTTGGCTTCTTCTTCCCTCTCCTTGAGTGGGTTCTCTCGAGTGGCTACTCGTTGCGCCAGACTCGGGTCTAGGGATAAGATGCCCTCATCATTCTCCCCTTCTTTGAAAGAGTCGGGCTCCGTCTCGGTGACTTTGGTTGGCAACGATCCCTCCGGCTTCCATAAGCTCAAGTCCTGCACATTAAAAGAAGAAGATATTTTCCCAAGCCAATTGGGAAGGGTTAGTTGGTAAGCGTTGGCACTGATTTTCTTTGTGATCCGGTAAGGACCATATTTTCTCGGCCTCAACTTGCTACTCGGGGCATGACTAAGTCACTCTTTTCCCAAGTACACCATCACCTCATCCCCAACCTCAAATTGCACATCTCTTCGGTGCTCATCGACCTTGGCCTTGTTCTTAATGTTTTTCTCCTCGATGCTATGCCGAACTTCTTGGTGCATTTGGTGGTAGTCATAGGCCAAATTCTGAGCCGCTGCGCTCTTCTTCTCCCCTTTCGGAACTTCCCCCAAATCAAGCGAATGGTTCGGAGCTTTGGTGTACACAACATCAAAGGGGGACTTCCCGGTGGTTGAACTCACGGTGGAGTTGTAGGCGAACTCGGCTTGGGCAAGCACATAATCCCACATTTTGGGTTTGTCCCGGCATTTGCTTCTCAATAAATTACCCAACGTCCGATTGACCGCCTCAGTTTGCCCATCCGTTTGTGGGTGAGCCGTGGTACTAAACTTCAACATGGTACCGAGAATAGCCCAAAGAGTTCGCCTAAAGTGGCTAAGGAACTTGGTGTCCCGATCCGACACTATACTCTTTGGGACCCTGTGCAGCCTCACAACCTCTCGAAAGAACAATTTGGCGATGGCGGTGGCGGTGGCGTCATTTGTCTTCCTACACGGAATAAAGTGTGCCATCTTTGAGAATCGATCCACCACCACAAATACGGAGTCCATACCCCATTGAGTCCTCGGCAGCCCCAATACAAAATCCATGGAGAGGTCTTCCCAAATAGTCTCTGGGACCAGTAGGTGCATACGTAGCCCGGCATTAGTAGCATGCCCCTTGGATGTTTGGCACTCCTCACATCGCTCCACGATGTAGGCGACGTCCCTCCTTACTTTAGGCCAATAGTAGCGGGAGCTAACCGCTTCAAAGGTCTTGTCTCTTCCAAAGTGTCCCCCAACACCCCTCCGTGTAGCTCTCGAATCACTCTTTCCCGGATGGATGTGTTCGGAAGGCACAATTGGCTGCCCCTCATGAGGAACCCATCCACAAGCTGATATCCACTCTCCTCAGTACCTCTTCTACATTTCTCCCATTCAAGCCCAAAGTCTGGGTCTTCCTCGTATTCCCCTTTAATGTGCTCAAAATCCACTAACTCCAAGGCCACTGTTTTCAATAGGGCTACCCATCGGCTCAAGGCATCCACAACCTTATTCTGTTGACCCGCTTTGTGAAGAAGTCGATAAGGAAACTTATCCACGAAAGCGGACCACCTAACATGCATGGAGCTCCGGAGTTGTTTTTGACTTCCCAAGTACTTGAGGGCTTGGTGGTCGGTATACAACATAAATTCCTTCTCGATGAGGTAGTGCTCCCACGTCTTGAGAGCCTGCACTACCGCATAGAACTCCTTGTCATACGTGGCCCACTTCTGTCTAGAATCACACAACTTCTCACTGAAGTACGCTATGGGCCTCCGCTCTTGCATTAGTACTCCCCCTACTCCGACTCCACTCGCATCACACTCCACCTCGAAGAGCTTCTCAAAATATGGAAACGCTAAAACCGGAGCGGTACTTAGCTTTTCCTTAATCAAGGCGAAACTACTCTCTTGCTCATTCCCCCACTTGAAGCCTCTACCCTTCTTCAAACACTCGGTCATAGGGGCCACGATCGCGCTGAAATTCCGGATGAACCGCCTATAGAATGTAGCCAACCCATGGAAACTCCTAATATCCCCAACTGTCTTCGGGGCCGGCCACTCCCAGATAGCTCTCACTTTCTCTTCATCCACTCGGATGCCACTCCCACTGACCACATATCCGAGAAACACCAAGATTTCCATCACGAAGTCACACTTCTTAGTGTTGGCAAAGAGTTGGTTCTCCCGGAGCAAAACTAACACGGCCCTCAAGTGCTCCACATGCTCTTCTATCGTCTTACTATGGATGAGAATATCATCAAAGTAGACCACCACAAACTTCCCAATCACCGGACGTAGTACTTGGTTCATCAACCTCATGAAGGTGCTCGGTGCATTGGTCATCCTGAATGGCATCACTAGCCACTCGTATAGTCCGTCCCGCGTCTTAAACGCTGTCTTCCACTCATCCCCCGCCTTGATCCGGATTTGGTGGTATCCGCTCCTCAAGTCGATCTTCGAAAAGACCTTGGAACCGCCCAATTGGTCAAGCATATCATCAAGTCGGGGAATCGGGAACTTGTACCGAATAGTAATCTTGTTGATGGCTCGGCTATCCACACACATCCTCCACGACCCGTCCTTCTTGGGCGTCAACAAAGCCGGCACCGCACACGGACTCATACTCTCTCTAACATAGCCCATCTTTATCAACTCGTCCACCTTCTCCTTCATCATTTCACTCTCCTTAGGACTCATTCGGTAGTGAGGGAGACTAGGCAAGCTAGCTCCCGGCACTAGGTCAATGTGGTGTTGGATGTCCCGTAGAGGTGGCAACCCATCGGGTAACTCTTCCGGAAAGACGCCACGGAACTCATTTAGCAACCTCCCCACATCCTCCGAAACTTCTTCAGCTTCACTTCCGACCCTCTCACTTGGTGTGCTCGACTTCACCATCACTACATAGACTGTTTGGCTCTCCTCACACTCGTTGAGAAACGCCTTGTGAGTCGGGCAAACAATAAAACTAGACTTCCCTTTGTCTTTGGTCTCTCCCAATAGAGGTGTTAGAACATACCGAATGCCGTCCTTCATGAACTGATAAGTATTCTTCCTTCCGGCATGGGTAGCATCCCTATCAAATTGCCACGGGTGTCCCAATAGTAGGTGGCATGCATCCATCTCCACCATGTCACAATAAACTTCATCCCGGTACTCCCCTATCTCAAGAGGAACCCTACACCTTTGAGTGACCTTCAGCTCTCCGACGCTCTTGATCCACCCCACACTGTACGGAATGGGATGCGGTTCAATCACTAACCCAAACCTCTTGGCTGCGGCATCGCTGATAATATTCTCTTGGCTCCCACTATCTATGATCACATTGCACTTTACCCCTTGTACTAGACATCGGGTTCGGAATAATTGGTGTCGTTGATCCGATTCCACTTTACTTGAAACCAATAGTCTTCTCACAACATGTATGGCGCGCCCACCATCATACTCTTCCTCATACTCATCATCCACGGGGTCACAACAAACATCCCCTTCGTCATCATACTCATAATCATCTTCGTATCTCTCAACTACGTTGGCGCTTCTCCTCTTAGGACATTCATTGGAACGGTGACCCGGCTCGTTGCATCGGAAACATTTGAATGGAGCCGGTTTAGCATAGGGGTTGCTGCCCCTAGGGGGTTGTGTCGCCTTAAAAGGCCTCACATCTCCACTAGGCGCCCTTTCCGCATTTGGCGCTTTGGGATCGCTAGAACTTGCGACTCCTTTACCCTTGTCAATGCTCTTGGGAGCTCCTCTCCCTCCATAGGTGCTCTCAACCTTTGTTCTCCTATAGCCTTCACGACCCCTCAAACTCAACTGTGACTCAGCCTTCAATGCTAAGTTACGGGCGTCTTGCACCCGAATCACCATCTGCATTGCAATCCGATCTTGGATGTTGTATCTCAGCCCTTCAAGATACCTTGAAGTCTTTTGGCTTTCGGTTTCCGACAAATTAGCCCTTGCCGAAAGCCGCAAGAACTCCGAGGTGTATTCGTGCACACTCCTAGCACCTTGTGAGCAATTTCTATAAGAGCTGTAGATGTATTGCTCGTAATCAGGTGGTAGAAACCTCTCCCGCAACATCGATTTCATCCTTAGCCAAGACCTAATCGATTCCCTTCCTCCTCTTCTTCTTTTTCTCTCCTTCACATTATCCCACCAAACCGACGCCCCTCCTTTCAACCAGTAAGCTACCAACCGAACCTTCCGATCCTCTGGTATCCCCGCGTAATCAAAGAACCGCTCTACCTCGAGCAACCAATCGAGGAAACCCTCTATGTCGAGTTCTCCCCCGAATGACGGTAAGTCCACTTTCAACTTGAAGGCATCATCTCTATCAAAATTTCCTACATACCCCATCCTCACATTCGGTTCGCCTCTATATCCGCCCCTCTCAGTACCTCGGCCCCCATACGGGTCATTCAAACCAACATTTCCCCTTTCAAAACCACCTACAACATCATTATGCACAACATCCATATTCCCGGCACGCACATGCACGGGACCGACAACATCATTTACATGCACATCATGCCTAGGCCTATCATTCATGGCATTATCATCAATCCTAATCCCCATATTCCTAGCAATCCTAGGCATATCATAATCATCAAACAAATCCCCATCACTATCATTATCCACATTTCTAATGGTTACGGGATTAGTCCACCTTACCTCTTGAACCCGAGGGTCCATTGCTTGGGGTGCATAGGTTATCCGTGGTGGTGGTGTTGGTTGCCGCTCAAGTAGAGGGCGGTTTTGTTCCTCTTGTCTCCGGTGAGATTCTCCGGCGGGTTGGTTGTGGCTATTTCGAAACTCAAGAATAAGCCTCTCCATATCAAGACGCATTTCTCTTCTACCCGCTTCTTGTTTTTCTTCAAACTCACTCATCTTGTCATTCATTGCCTTCATGCTTGATTCTAGTGCTTCAAACCTTTGCTCATGGGCTCCAATGGCTTCGGTGGTGATACGTGGTTGAACCATCTCCGAGAAGAAGTCTCCGGTCAAGGAAAACGACTCGGCTCTGATACCAACTGATGTAGATTGAAATCGACTGAAGCTTTTAATCGTAAACCAACAAAGAATCCGATCTTCTCAAGCTAAACTTGAAGGTTGAGTTAACCCAAAGGATATGAAATCTCAAGCTCTCAATGGAGGCTATTGTTTTACAACAACAACAACAACAACAACAAAGCCTTAGTCCCGAAATGATTCGGGGTCGGCTAACATGAACCATCATATAAAACCGTGAAAATCAAGTCGTGTCAGCGACACAGATTCGCTCCCTCCACTCCGTCCTATCCACTACCATATTTTCCTCAATTCCCAATAAACTCATATCACTCTCGATCACCCTCCTCCAAGTTTGCTTAGGTCTTCCCCTACCCCTCACCACTACATCCCTTTGCCACTCTTCGGTTCTCCTAACCGGCGCATCAAGCCCTCTACATCTCACATGGCCAAACCACCTTAGTCGGTTTTCTCTCATTTTATTCTCAATAGATGTGACCCCTACTTTTGTCCTAATTATTTCATTACGCACCCGGTCCTTTCTCGTGTGACCACACATCCATCTCAACATACGCATCTCCGCCACCGACATCTTATGGATGTGGCAGTGTTTCACTGCCCAACACTCCGTACCATATAACAATGCTGGTCTAATTGCCGTCCGGTAGAATTTTCCCTTCAATCTATTAGGCATCCCGGGATCACAAAGGAAACCCGTAGCACTCTTCCACTTCGACCAACCAGCTTTAATCCTATGAGCAACATCTCCATCTACTTCTCCATCCGTTTGGATAATAGATCCTAAATACCGGAAGCAATCCGAGGCCTGAACAACTCTCCCATCTAGGATGATTGTCCCTGCCTCCCTACTCCTACGGCCGCTAAACTTACACTCCAAATATTCTGTCTTACTTCGACTCAACTTAAAGCCTCTAGATTCTAGAGTTGGAGGCTATTGTTTTAATTCATCAAAAAGTTAAGAACATTACAAAAATGAGAGCTTAAATACTCTCCAACATTACAAGGGAAAGGACCAAAAGCCTATGAATAGGGTTTTGGCTAACACATGGTCATAAGGGTAGAATAGGAAAGTGGTAGTTTAGTAATTAGGGGGCCAATGGCAAAACAGTAAATAGAGTGTAACAGAAAATGGTCCCCTCAAGGTGAGAACTTGGAGGGGAAGTATTCTCCAGGACAAACACGCCCCGCGCCTACGTGCTACGCCCCGCGTAGATGTGTTCCTGAACTTGAAGACGCTTGCTCGAATTCATTACGAGAGGCGCCCAGCAGATTACGCCCCGCGTCATAGGGCTCCTGATCTTGATGGCTCCGTGGAATGAGATCTACGCGTGGCGCCCAAGGGGTGTGCCCCGCGTGTTTGACATACTGGACGATTTCTTGCTTGATGTGGCTATCTACGCCCCGTGTGGTAAGGGAGGCGCCCTGCGTCTCCGAGTGGTGTGACTTTTCTCCAAAGGCAACCGTTCCCACGCCTGGCGCTCGGCCTGACACGCCCCGCGTGCTCTCTGTTTTGGCTTGCTCTTCGCTCTCTTTGAGTGGGTTCTCTCGAGTGGCTACTCGTTGCGCCGGACTCGGGTCTGGGGATAAGATGCCCTCATCACCTTTTAATGCTATAATGTGTCCTTTACTTCCTGAATTTGTTTAAATTAAACATGATTAACCCTATAAATCTACTACAAGGCTCCAAAGGCCGTAAAAATATAAAATTTATATGTTTTCATGAGTTAGAATCACAAATTAAACTTTTATTTTTTTAATTTTTTTTTATATGTATTTGGATAAATTGAAATGTATCACACTTTATTGTAACCAAGTTCAAGAGGGTACTAGGTCGCTTTAAACAAATTCATATAATCAATAATATATTATTTTAAATAAGTTAAAGAGTTAACGAGACACTTTGTAAGTTTAGAGAGCCGATTGGGTTTTTTGGAACAAGTTCAAAGACCTCATGTATTTAACCGTTTATAAAATAATAGATGTTAGTTTTAGAAAAATTCATTTTAAAAGTTTTTTTTGTACTTATATTTAAAAAATATGTATAGTTTGCCCTATATACAAACAGGGGCATATGGTTTAAAATTGTACAAATAGAGGTTTGTATTACAAATAGAGGTTTGTATTACGTTTTGTTAACAAAATACAATATTTTAAATTACAAACTTTTAAGTTTTGACTGTACATTTTTATTTTAAAAAATATAGGGAAAAGTATAAAAATAAACCTTGTGGTTACACCCATTTTCGAACAACACTCATGTGGTTTAAAAGTTTGCAAAGTGGTACCATGTACTTCATTCCGTTAGCAAACACATACCAAATTGACTAACGGCGTTAAAAGTCAAAGGAAAAAGAGTTAATTTGGTCATTATATTTATTTATTTTTATAAATTGACCCCCTTATTATCTAATTATCACAAACAAATCATAAAATCAAAAATAAAAATCAAATATACCATCTTCCCCATCTCTCTTTAATTTCTTTTTTTTTCTTCTTTCTCTCTCATCTTTCTTAATTTCTCTCTCTAAAATAAAGCTACCACCATGAACACTTTCAAAATTTCTATATTTTGCAAGAACTTCCCCTTCAAACGGTGCCGTTTTACTCAACTCTTCTCCGATCAACCCTTCTTCGTTTCATAAACTTTCCGCTTATGTCCCTCAACATGACGCTTCTCTTCCTTTGCTTACTGTTTCAGAGACGTTTATGTTTACAGCTCGTCTTCTCTACCCAAACTCGTCGGAAATTCGTTGAATCAATTCTCGACGAGCTCAGTTTGACACATTTGGAAAATGTGCGGATCGCTCGCGGACTCTCCGGTGGAGAACACCGTCGGGTTTCGATCGGGTTAAGCCTGCTCCACGACCCGACTGTTTTACTTCTCGATGAACCTACCTCCGGCCTCGATAGCAAATCGGCACTTAATCTGATGGAATCACTGAAATCAATTGCGGTTTCACTGAAATCAACCTGGCAAGCTTTTTCTTACTTCGTTTTAGTCATTTGGATTGTCGTTTTAATGGCGAATTCGTTCGTTCTCTTCTTGAGTTCTCTAGCTCCGAATTACATCGCCGGAAGTTCGCTAGTCATGGTTCTTCTCGGTGCTTTCTTTCTCTTCTCCGGCTACTTCATTTGGCAGGAATGAAATTGGGATATGATCATTCAGTAGGAAAGACATGGGCAATTAGATTATGGTGCAGACCAATGTTTTAATTTGACGCCTAGATTATCTTGATTGGGCTCAATTATTTTCATTACCAACAGAGAATGTGACTTTTATTGTTATTGTGGTATGTGTGGAGTTTATGATCAGCAAGCTTTAGAGAATCCATGTTTATGCACAAGAAGAGTTTGAATATCCACAAGTGCTGGAATAAGAGCCCAATCAAGAAGAGTTTGAATATCCACAAAAGAAGAGTTTGAATATCCACAAGTGCTGGAATAAGAGCTGTGTTGAAACACCATTAATGGCAGATCAGGAAAGAGACTCTCTCTTGGAATTACAATTACCACCTCGCTGAAACTCGAATTCTGGGTAAACAAGAAGAAAGCGCAAAGAATAGAGCATTGGTTATGTTTGAAATGTGGATTGAATCTTTGAGAACACGGATTTTCAAAGATTCTGATCACAAAAACAAAGAGACTCTCTCTCTTGGAGAGTATAGGAGAGCAAAACGCCATTAATGGCAGATTAGGAAAGAGCTACGGGAGAACCAATGTGATCAAATACACCCTCTCTCCTGGTTCCAAACTGGCCATTCCTTAACTTATTATAGATTTTAGAGAGAAATTTACAATGACGAGAGAGAAGTGAGAAAGAAAAAGAAAAAAAAGAGATGAAAAAGATGGTGTATTTGATTTTTTATTTTTATTTTGGGGTTTGTTTGTGATAATTAGATAATAAATGGGAGTTAATTTATAAAATAAATAAATATAAAGACTAAATTAACTCTTTTCTCTTTTACTTTTAACGCCGTTAGTCAATTTGGTATGTGTTTGCTAACGGAATGAACCTCAAGGTACCACTTTGCAAACTTTTAAATCACATGGGTGTTGTTCGAAAATGGGTGTAACCACAAGGTTTATTTTTGTACTTTTCCCAGAAATATATTTACTCATCTACAAAGCACAACTCCCATATTGATTTCCATCTTTGGAAAATGAACTTAAGTGTCAATTTAGGTCATGTTTGTTTGCCGAAAAATATTTTTCTGACTTTCTGATATTTGTTTGCTTAGTCTAAACTTTTAGAATCCTGCTCCATTTATTCCTAACATTTTAAAAACAATAGTTATCTACTACTTTCCATTTTCCGGTATAGTCAAACACCAGATAATATTTTATTTTCAAACAAAAAAATTTCCCTTACCAAATATTTTCAGACAAACAAAAGGTGTCTGAGTTCATAAATTGTCAAATTAGTAAAAAAAGATGAAATGTCCACAAATTATATTGTGGTTTCGATTTGGGAGTTGTATTTTATCAATATGTAAATATAATTTTCTAAAAAGATGAAAATGTCATTCATTGTCATTAGAATTTAACTATATAATTTACGATGGTGTGTTTTGTGAACAAAATAAACCTTGAACCTCTATTTGCAAATTTTGAAGTACATATCTATGTTTGGTCGTATGGCTGATAGTTTACATTGGTGGGATTTAATTCCTGATTTTTGTTGCCCGACTTTTTTACATGATCTTGTGGGGCGTGGTTCTTATCGCTTCGCTTGACATGGTTTTGTTTTAAACTTTTGTATTTGGTTCTTTTTAACTTTTCTTTTCTTCTTTAATAATATTGGTTCGGGTTTGCTGTGATTTTCAGAGGTGCCAGCATAGCTATGATGTCTGTTTTTTACACTCTCTCGCTAACTGGCCTTCAATAAAAAAAATAGGGCAAACTACATTTTTTTCTTTGTATATTTCCCTTCATTTATTTCGAGATAAGATTCAAACTTACTTCTATCGTCTTTAAGAAAAATACATTTACTCTTAACGTATAAAATAATAAAAAAATTCTTTTCATATGAGTATGACCATTATTTGAATAATGTCACATTGAACATTCTAAATAAGATTATCAATAAAAAAAATAGATAATTTTTTCTGATTAACTTATATTTCCCGATTCAAAATAAATATATTTAATCAAATCACATATTAATTACATATTAATTCAATGGTTTTGGTTTTTAAAAAACCAGTGATTCTTTGTTTTTATAAAATGCTACTTTTTAACTATGAAAGAGAAAACATAAAATGTCTAATCAAAAATTTAAAACTCTATTTTCAAATGACAGAAGAATGGGGTATCTATATACCCCTTTATTTTTGTTTTTTCAATGGTTTAATTAATAATAGAAAAATGAGAAATTATACGGTGTGCCTGGCATACCAACTCCAACTCAGAATCTGAGGTGGTATGCCAGAACCAATTAAATAAGAACACTTGTCAAATAGTATATAATTTTTATATTAGTTATTAAACTCAGGTAAATCAGTAAGATTAGCTTTTTACTAGTCCCTTCCCTCTTATGCAATAGGTTTTATTTTTTGTGCCGCCGGTCCTTTGTTTCTTTCCGCTCCCTTTTTCTGCTGTGAATATACAATCTCCTGTAAATATTTATTTTTAATGGAATGAGTGGCTGGGTATTATGGTTTATAAAGTTAAACCATTGTTGCAAGTCCAATCCAATTGAATTAATTAATCATTATTTTAATTAAAACGTTAATTGCCCTTTCATTGAGTGGACCTTAGCATTTGAATTTTTTTCTGTGCAGAACACAAGTGATTTGAATTAGTTTCTTGTTTCGACTGTATTTATATAGTTCTTGATTAAAAATCCATATCAATTTTGATCGTTCCGAGGAGAAAATTTCATTTGTCCGGTGATGAATCTGTCATCATCTGCAGAACTCGATTTGGATCGCACCTAGAATAACCACCGTCGGAGTTTGCTTGACACGGCGATTACCACAGGAAAATGAAGGGAGCAGTGGTGGTAGCCGGAAAATGACGAACTGAGAAGTAATCGCCGGTAGTTTTTTGCGAGATATGGAGAGATGGGTTGAGAGCATTTATTTGTTTGCATAAGATAAGAGGGAAGGGACGAGTAAAAATCTAATCTCACTGTTTTACCTGAGTTTAATAACTAATGTAAAAATTATAAACTATTTGACAAGTGTCCTTATTTAATTGGCTCTGGCATACCACCTCAGATTCTGAGTTGGTATGCCAGACACACCGTATAATTTCTCTAGAAAAATAGAAAAAAAAAACTGCCTACCAAAATTTAATTGACAAATATTGTAGAACAAAAGAAAAAACAAATTTCCGATAATTGTTTTGAACCAAAGATATATGACAAGAGTTGATTTTAGTATTATATTTTTTTACAAGTTTTTTATAACTATGTTAACAACATAGCAAATATTTTTAGATACAATTAATGTTTTAAATGTCTATTAAAACATTTAAATATTAAATCAAATAACAGTAAATTAATTTATTCAATTTTTCTATTAATAAATTATAATTAATTTTATTTGGAGTAAAATTTTATAGCCGTTTAATTTTGATAAACAAAATATTTTTTTTGTTTCTAGAAAAAAAACTGTATTTCAATTTCAGTAACTTTATTATTAAACGAATAAAAAAAAGTTGTAATAAATTATTATATTTCATTTTTATTCAATTACTTAGATTATTTTTATTGATTTTTATAATTTATTTGGTAGCCGCACAGTAGTGTAATAGCAACAACTAGAAACCAAACAGGCAGGCATGCTTGCCATCTCTCTGTTAAAATCTGAGAAGAGAGGAATGGTGAAATTGTGGTGAAGCTGGGCCTGGGTATAAACTTTAATTCCTTTGTTATTTTTTGGAGGCAATTAAAACTTTATTTCAGGTGGTTATAATAAATGAAATATTTATTGAGTTTTATATTTTCCAGGTACAAAAGTGGCATGGCAATGGAATGTTACACCTCCCCCTTTTTTAAAATCTATGCACTGCCAACTCGCCAGTTTCCACCGATCACCCACTAAACTTATGCACCAACTCCCCACATTCTGCATCCAAATCCCCAATTCCAAAACCTATTCATTGTACTAAAAAACAAGTCAAAATCTCATGAATCTTCTTCATTTTTTCCTTAAATTCCCATTTTATGATTTTAACTCTGTTATTTTGCTAAACTAAATTTGGCATATGGTAATTAATTTTAATTTGTACTTTTACGCAAATAAGACAAAAGAAAAGGGCAAACAAACCCTCTTCTTCTTCGTGTACCTCGAGAATTGATGAACCTGCCAAGTGCCAATACTACTGCAAAACAGATCTTCAACAATGCTGGACTGAATCAATCTTTCTTCACCGTCAATTTTGTTTCAGATGAGATTTAATTTCAATTCATTTCGCCGCTCTCATCCCGCTAATTATACAACACGAACAAAGACAACAATTAATTAAGCCACTGTGAACAATAAATTTTTTACAGAAACCTAACCACTCCTACACAAATCAACAGTCGTCTTGTCCGGTGCCAGTGGAGATACCAGCGCCGCCATGGAAGAACAGAGCCGATTTTTTTTTCCTTCTTCTTCTTGTGTGATCCTGAATCGACAGCTTGAGTTATAATCAGCAAGGATTGTCCTCTGAAGCGCTGAAAAATTGGGCGTCAAGCTTCGCCCTACAAACAGGGCAAACAGAATGCTTAGAAAGCCAAGCATCGGCGCATTCCAAATGAAATCCATGATTACAACCAGGAACGAGTCTCGCCGTTTGTTCGCTCTCGATCTCATCCAAACACACCGCACATTCCGTCCCTAACACCAGCTCTTTCCCGGTAATTTTCGGCAATTTCTCGAGCTCAGATGCGGAAAGCCCTGTTTTAGCGGCGGGTTTGACAGGCTGCGGTATATCAGGATGATTATTGGCAGCGTACCAAAGAAGACAGATATAAACGAGAAACACAGCGCTCATCCCAACGCAGGGAAGAAAAAGAGCCAAAAACACAGAGAGAATCATGTTTTGATCGCCGTATGTGACTGGATTGTTCACGGAGGCTGGTGGCGAGGAGGAAGGAGAGGGGGAGGAGAAGATTGGCGCAGTGAGGGGTGCGTAGTGCACACCATAGTGCATTATAGGGGCTCTCTAAGAAAGCGAAGGCTATGAAATGGGGAAAATATAAGTTTTCTGTGGGGGTGGCGTTGGTCTTTCAGGTATATAATGTGTGAAGATGGTGACGCAAATACTCAAGGGTTTTTTTTTTACTTATTTTATTATTTTATTTGCAGTTGAAGGGTTTTTATTTAAAGAAAATGGTGATATAGGAGTTACGGAGGTACGGAGGCTACCCCTAACGCCGTTAGTACTACAGCCCTTTTTCGTTAAACGCCGCTACCACTACTTGAGGAGGAAGATTTGATATTTTTGACTTTTTGTCGTTTCTTTCTATTTAGAAACTTTATTATTAGTCCTTGTACTTCAAGTAATTTATTTTTACTTTCAAATTTTACTTTGGTGAGATTTTTAGTCTTAAAATGTTAATGTTAGATGTGATTTCGTCTTCATACATCAAATTGTCACATTTAGCCTTCACAAAGAAATATGTTATTTAATTATTATATTTTTTTTTTTAGGGAAAAGAAAGTAAAGACAAAACAAACGCCACAATAAATTAATTCGGAATTAACCTAGGAAAGCTAACATCCACGATATCTTCAGAAAGCAAAGATAACAGAAAATCAGGACAAGAAGAGAAAATAGAGACGTTCAAAGTCTTTTCATTATTTAATTATTATATAAATTTAAGGGATAAATTTTTTTTTTTTTAATGAAAGGTATAAAAAGAATTTTACCACCATAAACAAATGGTCTGCACTCTATTATTCTACCTTCTGAGCGGTTACTCTCTTTTTTTTTGGTAGGGCTGATTGAAGATGGAGTCATTATTATGTAGAAGGGCAAGGATCGGTTTCAGAACTGTCAAAAAAGGTACGGAATCATTATCAGACCATAGATCAGAATCATGTTAAAATTATGTGAATACAGTTGTATATTTCATAAAAAAAATATATATATAACAAATTCATATTTTTATTGTTTCAAATTGGCTTAATTGGCACCGTTCCATTATACAAAATTTTCTTAATATATACCTTTCAGAATTTAGTAAACACAAAATCGATTTAACTCTTAAATTTATGGCTTAATACTAGGGATGACAACGGGTACTGCATTATCTAACCTTAATGGAACTACTCGTATCATATATAAACAGGCAGTAGTGTTCACATGGATCCTAATGACCACGGTAAATTTGATCATTCACCATTAGATCTAGGTTGATTAAAATCTTAAGGTGGAGATTGAAAACATCTCAAGGCTTAGATTTAATCAGCCTAGATCTAACGGTGAATGACCAAATTCACGTGGTCATCGGGGTTCATGTGAAAAATACTGTATAAACAGGTGTTTGTTAGAAACGATAAAGACACGGGATTAGGGATAAAAAACTGAGACGAGTTATCTTATGTTTGTTTAAGAGAGATAAAAGAGGGATATGAGTCTTATCCCTCAAATCCTATACTCAGGAGGGGGTGATATAAGGAGGTGGGATAAGCTTCTGCAATTTTAATAGGATGAAAAAGTCTATCTTATCCCTCAAATTAATGTTGTGTAGTTTAAATAAGATTAAAATAGTAAAATGTATTATTTTATTTCTATCCATGTCCCACATACCAAACATTGAATAATAATTCTCGACTATCATATTTTTATCCTTATCCCAATCATTTATCATTATCCCTATCACAACATTTATCCTTATCCATATCCATATCCCAATAGAATACCAAACGCCCCGAAAAGGTATGAGATCGATGGGTATGAGATCAAAACTATTACCCGTTAGGGTAATGGGACGGGTATGGGAATACCCCCAGGGTACCCGGTACCCGTCATAATTTTTTATACATTAATAAATATTATTGTGTTTTAGATGTAAGACTTGAGATTTGAATCCCAACATTTTGTTTTTCAACTATTGAGTGATACCACGAAGCTAATTTATTCTATATGATTTATTAAATTTATAATATTTTTTGTTTTATTCATTGATTATTAACGGGTAAGGATCCCCACCGGTACCCAGTGAATTAAATGGGACGGGTATGAGATGCAAAAAATATACCATTAGGGTAATGGAACGGGTACGGGTAATTAAAAAATAAAAGTGTAAGGGTTTGGGATTGACATTACCCGCAGGTACTCTACCTGTTGACATCCCTACTTAATACATTAAAAACCTCCATGAACTTGTCCAAAATGTTTGATTAACTCCCTAAATTTACATGTTATTTCATCAGCCCCCTAAATTTGCTAAAAATAACTTATTAGCCACTTGAATTTTTTAACGTAGCTTATTGGCATCATAAACTTGCTGAAAGTGATCCATTTACCCCTTGAATTTGCTTAAAGTTATAAACTGTACATTGCAATTTATCTAAATCTTTTTAAAAAATTCAAAACTTCAAAATAAAGACATAGTTCGTGATTCTAAGTCTTTAAAACAATTAACTTTCTATTTTGTATATTTTTATGGCGTGTTTATAGATTTAGGGACTTAATAACGACACTTTAAACAAATTTAAGAGGCTAATAAGACACACTGTAAGTTCAGGCATTAATCGAATATTTTGAACAAGTTCAAAGAGCTTTTAGTATATTAATCCTAAATTTATATTATTTCATTGATTTTTTAACATGATATACATTTTAATTTACACAAATTTTTTTTTTTATAATCATATCACTTCTGGGGAAGTAAATTACACCTATGGCTATTGAATATTACTTAGTTTTATTTTCATGATATGATCATATAACATAAAATTAATTCAATTTTGCACTTTCTAACATTATGATTTTTAAATTTTAATTAATGGTTAACGGTCTAAAAATAAAAAATGTTCAAGAATTAAAGTCTTTTAGAACCATATTCATAATGAAATCATATTTTTTATTTTTCAAAATCACAATTTTTGAAGCTTTCTTTGTCTACACATCATTTTCTCTCTTCTGACTAAACAATATCAAAATTACCTCAAAACGAAAAAATTGAAAAATTAGAATATCGTTATTTTTTGAATTTTTTTATTTTGTTGTGATCCAAAACATTTGAAAATCCATTCCTGGAAACTTGAAACCCCATTTGTTGGGTTTGAAAGTTGCTGAGAAATGCCAGAAATTGCCCAACAATGTTGTGCTATATGGCAAGCAAGCAAGATACATGTGCCACATACTTTCCGTACCTATAGCACAAAAAAAAGGGACTGAAATACCTCTTTTAACCAAGTTTTTTTTATTTAGAAGGAATCTGAAGTTGCCAATGTATTCCAACTCAAAATATGAATTGAGCCATCGGAGCAGACTATACAAAAGCATAGTTGTGTTGTAACATGACTTTTATAGAATATTAAGCATTCTTTTGAAAAATTCCACACACAAGTATCATCTCCAGCTGAATGCAACAAAGGAATTCTCAAAATTTCACAGCAATCTATGTCATTGAAATGCTCAAGCAATTCTATACTCCATTCCCGATAACTAGGAGCTATAATATCTCTAACATTCAACGAAGTAATAGTCGGTTCTAGAAGGGTTGTAACATATCGATACTATTTACTGCGTAGTAAGGGTCCATCCAAATATTGATAGAGCTTCCATTTTCTATTTTTCACCTAATGCCACTTTCAATCTGTAACATTCCTAAAACCTTAATATATACCTCATCACATATTTATATATGTACACGATTAATATACATAAATTTTAGATTCATCTCAATTTCATTAGAAGTTTCATATGCATAATGTGATTAACGTGCGATTAGTGAGTGATTAGTGTGTCATTAAGATGTAACGATTGGTTGGTGAGAGTTAATTGAATTAGGACCTAAATGAATGAATAAATATGTCATTAATTGATTAAATTAGACTTATGGAAGGCTGTAATTGAAGTTTAGTAAGTAAGCACCTCGCTAAGCATGAGGTGTCACTCAATTAGGACAAATTATACCTCTTTGATTCAAAAAGATGCACATGACTCAATCTGTATCATTTCTGCTCAAAGTTTCAACCATTTTTACATCAGACCTTCATCTTTCATACCTTAAATCCCTCCAAAGAAAACTCTTCCATTTTCTATATAGTAGGTGAAAGACAACAATTGAAGGTTAATAAGCTGTTTTAGCATCTTTTCCTATGGATTTGGGATTCTGAAATAACTAAGTATAATGATAGGATTTGTTGTGGATGAGTTATGATTGATTTTTTTAGTGTTGGTGTTGTTTAAATTGGTTTAAGGCTATCTAAATGAAAAGTATGCATCAAGTGCGCTAAACAGAAATATAGGGTATTGTTTTCAGTCATCTTGTGACATATTTTTCATCTTGATATTGTTCGAATTTGGAAAGCCATAAAGAAGAATCTATTTGCATATATATGTTAACAAACTCTCTGTAAAATATGAGACTTTAATTCAATATATACCTGAAGCTAACCTTGATAGAGCATGACTGCCTGGAAATTGAATGTCATATGAGGTAACCATGTTGATATGGTATTTTGAGGACTTTAGGATCCGAATTTGAGAAAGTTTATTTATACTATATTATTTCTATCTACTTGAAGTTGACTTCGAATCAATAGACCTCTCCTTTTTTCTCATTTTGTTTGAGGCGGGCTGAATAGAGAATGAAATGTTTTCGTAAAAAGATTTGGCAAGCGATTGTGTTTATCGCGAGCTAGGTTGAGTGCATTATGGTAAATGCAAAGTTGGGTAGTTTGTTTCCTGGTTGGAAACACGACATAATCCTTTTGCATGACATACATTGTGCAAAAGTGTTAGGATATTAGTAAAAAAAACGATACGAGCTCCTCTACCAACTCAACGGAATTCTATGAGTAAGCCTATACACCAGACCGGATCTTGAGTATAATTTAGGATTAAGGTGCAAACATATTTCTAATGTTTACAGTCAGGAGCAATTTTACCTCTAACGTCTAAAATGGTACAATTTTGCCCCTAACATTGACAGCCAAGAGTAATTTTACACCTTAGGTTGATAACTTGGGTCAATTTGAGAAATAATTCATCAAATTGTCTTCTTTGTCATAAATCTTATTATTTACACTTCACATGTGTGTCGGTTTATCATTAATTAGTAACAGATCACAAATACATAATTAAACGTGTAAAAAAATTGAAAATATATATTGTATTTTGTATGAGTTTGACAAAAGAAATTAAATATTTAGCCGAATTTAAAAATATTAATCTCCAATTTTTTTTTACAAGTCGTGAATGCTAAATATCTTTTTTTATACAATTGGAACAAAATATTTGTATTTCATAATAATGTCTGAAATTGATCCAACTTGTCAATGTTAGGTGTAAAATTGCTCATAGCTGCCAACATTAAGAGTAAAATTGTATCATTTTAAACGTTGAGAATAAAATTGCTCTGGATTATAAATGTTATGGGTATTTTTACACTTTATTCCTATAATTTACCTCTATTGTATTTGCTTATACATGGAGTATTTTTTTTTTAAAAAGCAAACCAAATATTATATCATATCATCACACGCTTTTTTATATATATAATTCATTATATCGGTCTGTTTTATATGTAATTCATTATATTTCGAGGCTCCTTGAATAATTTTTAGATAGATTTTTTTTTAATTAAAGTTTTTTTTATTTTTCAAACACTAGTCTAGGATACGCTTTATAATTAGACACTAGTTTTTGGCCCGTGCGATGCACGGATTCATCTTAATATAAAAATATAATCTAATAATTACAATTAATGACATAAATGTGCTATATAAATTAAATATTATTATTTTATTTTATTTACTTTAAATAATCTTCTTATAGATAAATATAATAATAAAATTAAAATTAATATATTATATATTATATTATATTTTTTTATCAGTAAAAAAGGAGGAAGTGACACCTCAGTTCCATCGTTACTGTTTTATATTATAAATAGATAGATATGTAGAGAATTGTAGAGATTTTAGAGATTAATTTAAATTCTGTAGAACTTTTAGATATAGTACGCGATAAAATAATCATTTTATAGATAAATATAATAATACAATTAAAATTAATATATTAAACTTTTTATCGGCTTAATACATCATTTGCCCCCTGAACTTGTCCAAAAAGCTTGATTGGCCCCTTGAACTTTCAAAGTGTTCTGATAGCCCCCTGAACTTGCAAAAAATATTAAGTTAGCCCCCTGAACTTGCGTAAAACGTAATCAATTGATCACTCGGTCGTAAAAAAATTAGTTAAATACGGAAGATATATTCCACGAGTCTTTTAAAAAGTAAAACGACCAAAATCGGAATTGACGATTCTAATATTAGAGAAGACAAGTTGTATAGTTGAGCAAGCAATAACTTCCTTTTAAATCTATTTTTTAATTATGCAATAACATTCTAAGATACGTGGAATACATCTTCCGCATTTACTTATTTTTTTACGACCGAGTGATGAATTGATTACGTTTTATGCAAGTTCAGGGGGCTAACTGAATATTTTTTGCAAGTTTAGGGGGCTATCGGAATACTTTGAAAGTTCAGGAGGCCAATCAAGCTTTTTGAACAAGTTTAGGGGGCAAATAATGTATTAAGCCTTTTTTATCAGTAAAAAAAGAGGAAGTGACACCTCAGTTCCATCGTTACTGTTTTATATTATATATAGATATGTAGAGAATTAGAGAGATTTTAAGGATTAATTTAAATTCCGTAGAACTCTTAGATATAGTACGGATAAAATAATCTTTTTATAGATAAATATAATAATAGAATTAAAATTAATATCTTATATATTATATTATATTTTTTATCAGTAATAAAGGAGGAAGTGACACCTCGGTTCCATCGTTACTGTTTTATATTATATATAAATATGTAGAGAATTAGAGAGATTTTAGGAATTAATTTAAATTCCGTAGAACTTTTAGATATAGTACGGATAAAATAATCTTTTTATAGATAAATATAATAGTACAATTAAAATTAATATATTAAATTTTTTATCACTAAAAAAGGAGGAAGTGACACCTCAGTTCCATCGTTACTATTTTATCTTATATATAGATATGTAGAGAATTAGAGAGATTTTAGGGATTAATTTAAATTATGTAGAACTCTTAGATATAGTACGGACAAAATAATCTTTGTTATAGATAAATATAATAATAGAATTAAAATTAATATATTATATTTTTTATCAGTAAAAAAGGAGGAAGTGACACCTCAGTGTTTTATATTATATATTATATATAGATATGTAGAGAATTGGAGAGATTTTAGGGATTAATTTAAATTCTGTAGGACTCTTAGATATAGTACGGAGAACTCTTAGATATAGTACGGATAAAATAATCTTTTTTATAGATAAATATAATAATAGAATTAAAATTAATATATTATATTTTTTATTAGTAAAAAAGGAGGAAGTGACACCTCAGTTCCATCGTTACTGTTTTATATTATATATAGATAATAGAATTAAAATTAATATCTTATATATTATATTATATTTTTTATCAGTAATAAAGGAGGAAGTGACACCTCGGTTCCATCGTTACTGTTTTATATTATATATAAATATGTAGAGAATTAGAGAGATTTTAGGAATTAATTTAAATTATGTAGAACTTTTAGATATAGTACGGATAAAATAATCTTTTTATAGATAAATATAATAATACAATTAAAATTAATATATTAAATTTTTTATCACTAAAAAAGGAGGAAGTGACACTCAGTTCCATCGTTACTGTTTTATCTTATATATAGATATGTAGAGAATTAGAGAGATTTTAGGGATTAATTTAAATTCTGTAGAACTCTTAGATATAGTACGGACAAAATAATCTTTTTTATAGATAAATATAATAATAGAATTAAAATTAATATATTATAATTTTTATCAGTAAAAAAGGAGGAAGTGACACCTCAGTTCCATTGTTACTGTTTTATATTATATATTATATATAGATATGTAGAGAATTAGAGAGATTTTAGGGATTAATTTAAATTCTGTAGGACTCTTAGATATAGTACGGAGAACTCTTAGATATAGTACGGATAAAATAATCTTTTTTATAGATAAATATAATAATAGAATTAAAATTAATATATTATATTTTTTATTAGTAAAAAGGGAGGAAGTGACACCTCAGTTCCATCGTTACTGTTTTATATTATATATAGATAATAGAATTAAAATTAATATCTTATATTGATGATTCGTGAAACCAACTGAGCTGAATCATGAGCACGGGCCCATCCCAAACTTAAGCCCATGGTTCAAGATTAAATGGGCTCCTAATAAGGGAAAGGGCTAACCGCCCCGAAATCCCAACAAGGTACTAAACCACCCACTCAGAGAAACGGGACCACGTTTGTGACTACGTGGAGGACGTGGCACAGAAAGGGTAACCGCCCTCGGCGGTTACCTAGAAAGACTTATAAAAGAAATAAGAAAGCCAAGGGAGAAAGGTTCACATTTTTTTCCTCAATACGATTATCGATCTACTAAATTCCACACAAAACTGACTTGATCGTCGGAGAGTTTTCCCGGAGATCCTGTCTCCGGTTTTGTTTTGCAGGTAACTACGACGAGGATCATCCAATCAAATTCGGCAAGTTATCATTGGTGCGGTGAAGGTGGACCTTTTTTACCAACATCTGGTTAAAGGTACACTAAGAACAGGTCAGAGCCATCACGAACAACCGGAGTTACAACCAGATCAACTAGTACGAACTCAAGAGGTCCACGGACTGTGAGTTCGCAGCCTGCGAGTACACAGCCTGTGATACCCAGCTCGACGAATCCTTCAGGACAGTTGAGTCCATTATTGGAGGTCCAAGTGCAAACTGAGATGGAGATGTCGAATAGTGAGTTTGTGCAAATGGCAGGACAGGTTTTGGCTACGAATATGAGCCAAGCGGCTGGAGATCGAATGATTAGTTTATTAACTGCAATCGCAGATCACAATACCGTTGTAGCGGCTGCCCCACAAGAACCCGTTGTCACTTCGACACAACCCTCGACTATTCTTGCCGTATCTACGCTTCCGCAGTCATCTCAAGAGACGAATCGGGTGGGTCCGAGTAGTCGCATGACACCACGTAGCCATCCAGGCAACTACTCGCACCAAGATCCTAATATGACGGTCCATCCGACCTGGCAAACATCCCAACCGATGTCAGGAATGCAAGGAATTTTTCCGCTACAACAAACGGAGCCTTTTGTCCACAGACATTCAGAGTTGATGACATCTGGAGCGAATGTGTCTGGGCGGGAGCACACTTGGAATTTTGATCCTATGACTGGACAGCGGTTAGACCCACATCGAGAACAAGTGTCGGCACAATATGGCAGGTGGATATCACCCAGAATTCACCAGCTGCGGATGGAAGAAGTTCGGCGGGAACCCAATACTGAATTGGAAGATCAACTGCGAAGCATGATGGAGCGAATGGGGTACACCCCTAGGGCGAGAGCAGTGGTGCAGAGTGATTCGCCTTTTGCCCCATCGTTGCGGGAATTTATTCCAGATCACAGAATAAAAGCGCCGGCGATGCCTAAATACTATGGGGATCCAAATTCTGACCCTGAGGCGCATGTCAGGAACTATAGAGAGTTAATGGATGTTGCAGGAGCAAGTGAAAGCATAATTTGTCGATTGTTCTCGACCACTTTGGGCGGAGCAGCATCCGATTGGTTTCGGTCTCTACCTACTGAATCTATTCACAACTGGACTCAGTACAGTCGTGATTTCTGTGCAAAGTTCGTGGGCTGTAAAGCGGCAGATGTGACGGATAGGCAGCTGAAAGAGATCAAACAGAGAAATTATAATTCCCTAAGGGAATTTGTTGTAGCATTCAATGATATTCTGGTGCGGTTGCAGAACCCAGATATCGTGAGCATTCGCAACATAATGGCAGATGGAACCACGGATTGGAGCATGCGGGAGGAAATCATCCGCAACAAGCCACGCACAGTGGCCGAACTCATGAAGATAGCAAAGGAATTCATGGAAGTGGATGATGTTAACAGGGAACATAAAGCTCAGACCCGGCGAGAAAGAGATGCGGCTAGATCCACTTCGGACAATCGGCGCCATCAAAATCAAACCCAATCTAGGGGTAATTTTGTTCGGAAAGGTGATCGCTCCTCTCAAGGGGGGGGGATATCAAACACCATTGAACACGACTCGCCATGAGGTGTTACTTTGGATTGAAAAAAAACCCCTGAAGAAGGATGTGCGGTTTCCTGAGGCGAAAGGTCGAACCAGTTTGGGGCGATATCCTAACAAATACTGCAGGTTCCACAGATTGAACGGCCATGACACGAATGATTGCTACGAATTGAAGAGGGAGATTGAAAAGCTGATTGAGAGAGGAAAACTGAGTCAATTCGTTAGAAAAGAAACAATTGATGAAAAAGCAATACTCCCGCGTGAGATAGAAGCAAGGCCAGAAAAGAAGCAGAAAAAAGGAGTGATTAACGTAATAGCAGGCGGGATCTATGAGCCTCCAATAAAAAGGGCTCGCCGTGAACAGCGAAAAAGCAACACGAGTAGGGGGGATGCCCTTAATTATTCATTTGCGCGAATCACGGAGCCGCATGCGGATGCGTTGGTGATTACGGTGGCCATTGAAGGATGGGACGTCAAGCGGGTCCTTATTGATACAGGCAGTTCTTGCAATGTTATTACTCGAACTGCATTCAACAAGTTGGGAATTAACGATGAGCGAGTAGAACATACGTTCATGGATGTAACTGGTTTTGGAGGTCAATCATCTCAAACAAGTGGACAGGTGGTGTTGGAGACAGAAATGGGCGATAAGAATCTAAAATGGAGAGGTGATCTAGAATTCGCAATTGTTGATCTCCCATTGGCCTATAATATAATTCTGGGGCGTCCGTTCCTGTCGGAAACGGAGTCGCTCATTTCAATGAAGCATTTGACATTGCATTTGCCAACACACCAAGGGCGAGTCATTGTTGAGGGTGATCAACTTATATCTCAACAAGCTTATACATTGTCACTTGAAACAAAGCCAGAGGAAGAAGATAAGGTTGATGAGAAGTTGCCGGCTGAAGCGTTAGGAGAAACAGAACTATTCGCCATTTCAAATGACAAGAAAGTAAGGATAGCGGCAGGACTTCCAGAGGAAACGAAGAAAGCCATTACCGAGGTGTTGATCCAATGCGAGTCGGCATTCGCCGCCCCAGATGAAGTGCTGAAAGGGATAAGTCCAGAAATAACAACACATCGTTTGAATGTGGACAAAAGTGCAACCCCAGTGCGACAGAAAAAGAGAGGACATGCCCCAGAGCTGCAGGAGGCGATTGAAAAAGCAGTGGCGGATTTGCTAAAATCAGATGCAATTCGAGAGGTCACTTATCCGGAATGGCTAGCCAATGTGGTGCTAGTCAAAAAGCCGAATGGAACGTACAGAATGTGCGTAGACTTCAAGGATCTGAATAAAGCTTGTCCGAAGGATATGTATCCGCTACCTAACATTGACATATTGGTAGATGGGACTGCGGGATTTGAAGCTTTATCATTCACCGATGTGAAATCCAGTTACCACCAGATACCAATGGAGAAGGCGGACGAGATCAAGACGTTATTCATAACTCATCAGGCAACTTATTGCTTCAAGGTGATGCCCTTTGGACTGAAAAATGCGGGAGCAACATATCAACGGATGATGAACAAGATATTTTCAGACAAATCAGGCGAGAACTTCTCGATCTATGTAGACGACATGATCATTAAAAGCAAGAAGATGCAAGACCATCCGCAGGATATTAAAGAAATCCTAGAAGTGCTGATCAAATATGGCCTCAAATTGAACCCGAAGAAATGCACGTTTGGAGCGAGAGCAGGGAAGTTCCTGGGTTTCATTGTTAGTGGCAAAGAAGTTGAGGCGAATCCGGAGAAGGTTAAAGCAGTGATGGAGATGAAGACGCCAAAGAGCATAAGAGAAGTACAGAGACTCAATGGGCGGTTGGTGGCATTAGGGCGATTCATATCATGCTCAGCTAGGAGATGTCTACCTTTCTACAATGCCATCAAAAAATCTAAGTCCTTTGAATGGACATCAGATTGTCAAGAAGCATTCGAGGGGATAAAGCGATTACTATGTTATCCGCCCTTAATGAGCAGGCTAGAGGATGGAGAAGATTTATTTTTTTATGTATCCGTCACCAGCACGGCGATATGCACTGTAATGGTGCGAGAAGAAGAAGGGCAACAATATCCAGTGTACTACGTGAGTAAAGTCTTAAAGGATGCAGAACTTCGATATTCGAGGTTAGATAAAATGGCCCTCGCGGTGATAACCACGGCGGCTAGGTTGAAGCCATACTTCCAGGCGCATACTATCATTGTGAGAACTGGAATTCTAATGCGAAAGGTACTGCAGAAACCTGATGCATCCGGGCGATTGATGGAATGGTCAATTCGCTTGGGAGAGTTCGATATTCGTTACGAAGGAAGACCAGCTCTAAAAAGTCAAGTACTTGCCGATTTCGTGAATGAGTTCACGTGGGATGAAGACGAATGTCCAAAAGCACAAAAAGAAGAATGGAGTATGTTCACAGATGGGGCATTATCCACAGATGGAGCTGGACTGGGAGTCGTCATCAAAGGTCCGGATGTTATTCGCCTGTACTATGCGGCAAAGTTAACATTCAAAACGACCAACAATGCCGCGGAATATGAAGCAATGATATGCAGATTGAAGTTGCTTAATGAACTTATGCCAGAAAGAGTGGTAATCTACAGCGACTCTAAACTCATGATAAATCAGATCACAAAAAATTATCTGGTGAAACAGGAAGATCTGGTCAAATACCATCAGGTTGTCGGTAGATTGACGCAGGAATTAACACATAAAGGAATCGTCTGGGAGATGGTGCATGTTCCAAGAGGCCAAAACACAAAGGCTGATGAGTTGGCAAAAGCAGCGGCGAGTAGAGACCCATGGAGTCAAAAAGCATGTAATTTGGAAATAAGGTCGTCGCCAACATTCGAAGCCGATCAGATTATGATCATCGAAGAGCTAGAAGATGATGACGATTGGCGGATGCCCATCCGCCAATATCTGGAACATGGAGATTAGCCGGTTGATAAAAGTTTAGCCAGAAAGCTAATCGGGCAGTCAGCGAGATACTCAATTCGGGATGGGACTTTATACAGGAAGTCATATACATGTCCATGGTTAAAATGTATTAGCCGCAATGAAGGAGATTACGTGCTGAGAGAACCCCATGAAGGAATTTGTGGTGCGCATGAAGCATCCGCGGCGTTGGCAAGAAAAGTCAAGTTGATGGGATATTATTGGCCGAAGGTGGTGGAAGATTCCCAGCAAATGGTAGCGGAATGTCATAGCTGTCAAATCCATGCTAATGAAAAGCATGTCCCAGGAGCCGAACAAGTAACTATAATGACGGCGTGGCCATTCGCAACATGGGGGATTGATATAGTGGGGCCATTCCCAGAAACAACAAGGAAGAGAAAGTACTTGGTAGTCGCAGTTGACCACTTCAGCAAATGGGTAGAAGCAGAGGCAGTAACCGCTCAAACACCTGATCGAATGATCGAGTTCTTACGAGAGAATATTATCATACGGTTTGGAATCCCACAAATGCTTATAACCGACAACGGTACCCAGTTCAACTGTGTCAAATTCAAAGCATATTGCGAAAGCATGGGGATCAAGAATCATTTTTCCTCCGTAAATCATCCCCAATCGAATGGTATGACAGAGGTTACCAACAGGGCCATGCTTCAGGGAATCAAGAAGCGATTAGGTGATAAGAAAACAGGTTGGGCGGATGAGATACCTCATATGTTATGGGCATACAGAACTTCTGTAAAGGCAGCAACAGGCGAAACACCTTTCTCGCTGGTTTATGGAGCCAAAGCAGTCCTACCTGTTGAAATCCATTCGCCTACAGATCGGGTAATTTATTACCGCGACACCCAAAATCCTATCAACATTAGAGATGCATTAGATTCTGTTGAAGAACGAAGAGAAAAAGCTTACATGCGAATGACAGTATATCGCAATAGAATCAAGAAGTATCATGACAGAAGGGTGCGAAAGGTGATAATCAATGAGAGCGACTTGGTCTTGAAAAAAGCAGATAAAATACAGTCTAGAGAAGGCAAAGGCAAATTAGGCGTCAACTGGATCGGACCTTACAGGGTATCCAAGAAGTTGGGACCATCAACTTTTGAAATAGAAGAAATGAGCGGCAAAAAGCTCCCGCGCACCTGGAATCTAGAGAATCTACGCCTATATAAACAGGCCAAGTAGTTCAGGGAAATGACGAGTACTCTTTTTCCTTTTATGAGTTTTTTCCCACTGGGTTTTCTGATAAAAGGTTTTAATGAGGCTTGGATCCCACACAGTTTATGTATCCATGTAATGAAAAGTCTTTTTTCTTCAATAGCAAAATAAAGACATTACAACGGTTACAATTATTCAATATGTTACAATTGAATGCGGGTCCTTTTGAAACTGATAAACTTAAACACATAAATGTGTTGTCTACAAAAGAAAGGCGGATGCATGATTACGCATCATTCGCAAAACCTTATGGTTAACCTTAAACACATAAATGTGTTGCCTACAAAAGAAAGGCGGATGCATGATTACGCATCATTCGCAAAACCTTATGGTTAACCTTATGATTATTTGAAAGAAAAATTATAAGGCATAAAATTAAGCGAATAAACGAGTACTCAAAAAATTGCAAAAAGAGTCTGGCCACCCTAATAAAAACAAAACTAACTACGAAAAATTACAAGTATGAAGTCGGCAAAAGGCAAGGGTCGCATACGAAAATAACCGGTATTAAGGCAACGAAGAATAAAACAGCGATTGCACATATATGAAAAGCGGCAGGTGAAGAAAGCAAAGTCGCTCGATTGATATATATACTGACAGTTTGTTACATACAACAGTTCAGATATAAATAAAATTATACTACAGTTCCTTCTCCTTCGCCTCTATTGCCCCCTTCGCCTTCAGCGGCTCCTTCATCTTCTCCAGTAGGGTGATCTGCTTCAAGCGAATCCCCAACAATCAGATCAGTAACCGCATCAGAGCGAGGTACCACTTGTTCAACGTGAGAAACATCTTGTGGTGCCCCTCCTTCTACGTTCTGATTTGGGATCTCACAGCTAATTGGAGAGTCATGAAAACTCTGCCAATCTAGGAGAAGTACCTCATCCATATCGGCATCCTCGGCCTCCAACTTGTCCCATTTTTCAGCTAAATCCTTTTCAGGAATGGGAACTTTGGGGCGATTAAGTACACGATCTGGATGTCCATGCTCATAAGCCGCATGAATCCGCTCTCTATACCAATAGATGCGAGCACCATCTTCAGCTGTGATCTCCTCGGCCCTCCTCTTTTGCATCTCCAAAGCTTCCTTGGACGAATTCAGATCATCAATGGCCTTCTGAAGCTCATCGGACTTAGCCTGGAGGGATTTGAGAGCTTCCTCCTTCTCGCTGATGGCCTTCTGACAAGCACCTTCAAGGACTTTTACTTTGCCTTGGACATCATCAAAAAGCGACTTCTGAGTCGCCAATTCAGTGCCAAGGCTTTCCAGCTCTCTAGCTCATTCAGCATCCCTGCAGAGGGCACCCTCCGCGAAATTGATAATCTGCATATAGGACAATACGTGAAAAGAGCGAATGGAGACATGCATTTGAGGGATGGAACATGAGTAGAAAGCAATATACCTCTATAGCACGCTTCTCAATGCCCTCCATGGCAGTTGGAAGCGGCACCTGTTCGCGCACGCGAGAAGCAGAGGGGAGTCGCCCAAGGACATTGCATATGGAAGAAACAATGTCCTTACAGGAAAAGCTCACGGCTTTACCAAAGGTCCTAGTCTACCACCCGCTAATGTCAGGAATTGGCTGCGAATACATAAAGAAAGGGATCAGGAGAACAACAAATAACTGATAAAGGAAAATAAACAACACAAAAAGAGTGAGTAAATCATGATACCTCGTGAAATGGAGTACTGCCCTTTTCTTTGGATGGGGTGGATATGGGCGTACCACCAACAGTCAAGGATACGGAGGTCTTTTTCTTCCTGGGGCGAGAAGACTCCGTATCCGCATTACTCTTCCGCTTCCTATTTAAGAGAAGGTCCTCAGAAGCAGAAGCAGGGCCTTGTGAAACGGAAGCAATTGTGGGGGAAGCCGCCTCAACAGAAGGAGTCGCCCCCATAGGAGAATTCGCCCCTGCAACAGAGGTTGTTCCCGCCAATCGCCTCTTCCTCCTCGCCAAGGCTTTCGCTTCCCGATCTGCAGCGAGTTGGGATAAAGGGTCACCCCTGCAAAGGGTTAAGAAAAATCATCAACTAGGAAATAAGTTAATAGTACCTTGTACGAAAACGCGATAAGGGATATAAACGACGCGATCTTCCTCGCGGTAGGCAATCGCTACTCGGCTCCTTAGCATATGGAATGCCTGATCATATGTCCATACAAAAGGAGGAGTACTCTTTAAGAATTTTACAATAGCGGATTCTTCCTTGCTTGGATAACCAAAGTTCAAACTCTTTACATTAGATCGGCCCCAGCAACGAAGAAAGTTCGGATTCCCTTCGGGGAACTTGATGAAGAAATAAGACCTATCCCACTCGCGGATTTTGTTCGACTTCTCATCAAAGCCGTAGTAACCGCTCTGTCGGATGAAAGTAAAATACTCCCCCGAACTTTTGAAATGATGAAGCTTGGAGAAAATCTTGAGCGAGAAGGGAACCTCCAGACAATCCGCCAAAAACTTGTCCAGAGTCAAGTCGGCCCATCCATTGGGATGCAGTTGCCCGGGTGCGATTCCATAACCTCCAAGGATGGAAGCAATCTCATCTGCCAGCGGATATGTGAAACCGCAGATAATTTGAGCGACAAAAATGGTAAAATACCCCTTCGGGAAGTCGCCGGGTCCTTTATTTTCCCTGGGAATGCTTGTTTCCAGGCCTTGAAGCCAAGGATACTGCTCCCGCAAGTCGTCAATCGTCTCGCGGCAAACTAGGCTTCCCGACCTATCCTTCTTCGGTAATAAACGGGGAGTGGGGACAGGTGGTGGAATCAACTTCTTGGGGTCGAAACCTAGGCCCTCATTAGTCGTATTCGCCAGATGGAGAAAATCGACAGGATGAGAATCGGACCTAGGAGAGCTAGTTGAAGCTTCATCAACCATCTCATCAACCTCGTGAGACACCTCGCGATCGTAATTTTCATCGAAAGGTGCGAAATCAAGTTCAGGGTTCGACATATCGGTGAAGGAAACGAACAGAAATAAAAGAAAAAATGGTTGAACGAGTTACGAGTTACAGAAAGGGAAACTTACATGTGAGAAAGAATGCAGGGTAACTTATATGTAATTCATTATATTTCGAGGCTCGTTGAATAATTTTTAGATAGATTTTTTTTTAATTAAAGTTTTTTTTATTTTTCAAACACTAGTCTAGGATACGCTTTATAATTAGACACTAGTTTTTGGTCCGTGCGATGCACGGATTCATCTTAATATATAAATATTAAACAAAATATAATCTAATAATTACAATTAATGACATAAATGTGCTATATAAATTAAATATTATTATTTTATTTTATTTACTTTAAATAATCTTCTTATAAATAAATATAATAATAAAATTAAAATTAATATATTATATATTATATTATATTTTTTTATCAGTAAAAAAGGAGGAAGTGACACCTCAGTTCCATCGTTACTGTTTTATATTATAAATAGATAGATATGTAGAGAATTGTAGAGATTTTAGAGATTAATTTAAATTCTGTAGAACTTTTAGATATAGTACGCGATAAAATAATCATTTTATAGATAAATATAATAATACAATTAAAATTAATATATTAAATTTTTTATTGGCTTAATACATCATTTGCCCCCTGAACTTGTCCAAAAAGCTTGATTGGCCCCTTGAACTTTCAAAGTGTTCTGATAGCCCCCTGAACTTGCAAAAAATATTAAGTTAGCCCCCTGAACTTGCGTAAAACGTAATCAATTGATCACTCGGTCGTAAAAAAATTAGTTAAATACGGAAGATATATTCCACGAGTCTTTTAAAAAGTAAAACGACCAAAATCGGAATATACGATTCTAATATTAGAGAAGACAAGTTGTATAGTTGAGCAAGCAATAACTTCCTTTTAAATCTATTTTTTAATTATGCAATAACATTCTAAGATACGTGGAATACATCTTCCGCATTTACTTATTTTTTTACGACCGAGTGATGAATTGATTACGTTTTATGCAAGTTCAGGGGGCTAACTGAACATTTTTTGCAAGTTTAGGGGGCTATTGGAATACTTTGAAAGTTCAGGAGGCCAATCAAGCTTTTTGAACAAGTTTAGGGGGCAAATAATGTATTAAGCCTTTTTTATCAGTAAAAAAAGAGGAAGTGACACCTCAGTTCCATCGTTACTGTTTTATATTATATATAGATATGTAGAGAATTAGAGAGATTTTAAGGATTAATTTAAATTCCGTAGAACTCTTAGATATAGTACGGATAAAATAATCTTTTTATAGATAAATATAATAATAGAATTAAAATTAATATCTTATATATTATATTATATTTTTTATCAGTAATAAAGGAGGAAGTGACACCTCGGTTCCATCGTTACTGTTTTATATTATATATAAATATGTAGAGAATTAGAGAGATTTTAGAAATTAATTTAAATTCTGTAGAACTTTTAGATATAGTACGGATAAAATAATCTTTTTATAGATAAATATAATAGTACAATTAAAATTAATATATTAAATTTTTTATCACTAAAAAAGGAGGAAGTGACACCTCAGTTCCATCGTTACTATTTTATCTTATATATAGATATGTAGAGAATTAGAGAGATTTTAGGGATTAATTTAAATTCTGTAGAACTCTTAGATATAGTACGGACAAAATAATGTTTGTTATAGATAAATATAATAATAGAATTAAAATTAATATATTATATTATATTTTTTATCTGTAAAAAAGGAGGAAGTGACACCTCAGTGTTTTATATTATATATTATATATAGATATGTAGAGAATTGGAGAGATTTTAGGGATTCATTTAAATTTTGTAGGACTCTTAGATATAGTACGGAGAACTCTTAGATATAGTACGGATAAAATAATCTTTTTTATAGATAAATATAATAATAGAATTAAAATTAATATATTATATTTTTTATTAGTAAAAAAGGAGGAAGTGACACCTCAGTTCCATCGTTACTGTTTTATATTATATATAGATAATAGAATTAAAATTAATATCTTATATATTATATTATATTTTTTATCAGTAATAAAGGAGGAAGTGACACCTCGGTTCCATCGTTACTGTTTTATATTATATATAAATATGTAGAGAATTAGAGAGATTTTAGGAATTAATTTAAATTATGTAGAACTTTTAGATATAGTACGGATAAAATAATCTTTTTATAGATAAATATAATAATACAATTAAAATTAATATATTAAATTTTTTATCACTAAAAAAGGAGGAAGTGACACTCAGTTCCATCGTTACTGTTTTATCTTATATATAGATATGTAGAGAATTAGAGAGATTTTAGGAATTAATTTAAATTCTGTAGAACTCTTAGATATAGTACGGACAAAATAATCTTTTTTATAGATAAATATAATAATAGAATTAAAATTAATATATTATATTTTTTATCAGTAAAAAAGGAGGAAGTGACACCTCAGTTCCATTGTTACTGTTTTATATTATATATTATATATAGATATGTAGAGAATTAGAGAGATTTTAGGGATTAATTTAAATTCTGTAGGACTCTTAGATATAGTACGGAGAACTCTTAGATATAGTACGGATAAAATAATCTTTTTTATAGATAAATATAATAATAGAATTAAAATTAATATATTATATTTTTTATTAGTAAAAAGGGAGGAAGTGACACCTCAGTTCCATCGTTACTGTTTTATATTATATATAGATAATAGAATTAAAATTAATATCTTATATTGATGATTCGTGAAACCAACTGAGCTGAATCATAAGCACGGGCCCATCCCAAACTTAAGCCCATGGTTCAAGATTAAATGGGCTCCTAATAAGGGAAAGGGCTAACCGTCCCCGAAATCCCAACAAGGTACTAAACCACCTACTCAGAGAAACGGGACCACGTTTGTGACTACGTGGAGGACGTGGCACAGAAAGGGTAACCGCCCTCGGCGGTTACCTAGAAAGACTTATAAAAGAAATAAGAAAGCCAAGGGAGAAAGGTTCACATTTTTTTCCTCAATACGATTATCGATCTACTAAATTCCACACAAAACTGACTTGATCGTCGGAGAGTTTTCCCGGAGATCCTGTCTCCGGTTTTGTTTTGCAGGTAACTACGACGAGGATCATCCAATCAAATCCGGCAAGTTATCATATATATTATATTATATTTTTTTTATCAGTAATAAAGGAGGAAGTGACACCTCGGTTCCATCGTTACTGTTTTATATTATATATAAATATGTAGAGAATTAGAGAGATTTTAGGAATTAATTTAAATTCTGTAGAACTTTTAGATATAGTACGGATAAAATAATCTTTTTATAGATAAATATAATAATACAATTAAAATTAATATATTAAATTTTTTATCACTAAAAAATGAGGAAGTGACACCTCAGTTCCATCGTTACTGTTTTATCTTATATGTAGATATGTAGAGAATTAGAGAGATTTTAGGGATTAATTTAAATTCTGTAGAACTCTTAGATATAGTACGGACAAAATAATCTTTTTTATAGATAAATATAATAATAGAATTAAAATTAATATATTATATTTTTTATCAGTAAAAAAGGAGGAAGTGACAACTCAGTTCCATCGTTACTGTTTTATATTATATATAGATTTTTATAATAATTTTCAACTTATTTTTGTAATTATTTATTCAATTATTTTTAGTTTTGTTTTTATGTACATTTATAATTTTATTTTAAAATCCCTACCAAAAAAAATAATTTTATTTTAAAATATTATTCAGATAAAGCTCATATAATTTTTTTTATAAGATGGTGAGCTTGAATTCACTCCCTCTCACCTCTGAAATAGAAATATACCAATTAAATTATGCTCTTTTGGTTAAAACTCGTATAATTTGAACTATATTAAAGTCATTATATATAATGATAGATTTCAATTGAGATGAACGGTTAAGGTCATGATCAACATTATACCAAATACATTAAAAAAAAAAGTTCAATACATTAGTATGCTTCTCAACTTGTAAAAAAAATAACATTCACGACTTATAGAGTATCTCATTTTCCTCCAAAACTTGATTCAAAATGAATTATTAGTCATTTAAAGATCTTTTCACCCTCTAAATGTGCTTATAATTATCTATTAGTTCAATTAACTTGCTTAAAGTTAGATACATGTTAATTTGTTAAAATTCTTTTCTGATTTATCATATGTACTTAAAGAGTTAATCATGTCATTTAAGTAAGTTTAGAGAATAATGAGACACTCTGTAAATTAAAAAGATCAAACAAAATTTTGGGCCAAGTTGAGAAAACTTTTGATATGTTAAATCTTAAAAAAAAAATTAAGAAAGTTAGGTGAAGTTTGAACCGGACATTTTTAGATGCAAGTCCATTAAATCCAGCTCGTGAACTGAGCATATATATATATATATATATATATATATATTACACTATTACAAGTGTGGGTTTCCCTCTTCAATATTTGTTTCATTACAGTAAAACCTCTTTATATGAATACTCTATGTGGAATAACCTCTATTTTATTATAAAAAAATTCGGTCCCAACGTGGTAATAACCTCTATTATCAAACTCTATTTAGTAATAATCTCCTAATTTTTATACAAATAGTCTGGTCCTAAGTGTATTATTATATAGAGGTTTTACTGTATCTACAAATAATAGAACAATATAATTACTAATAAAAATAAAAATATCTTCTAAAAATACTTAGTCCTGGAGATGGGCTAATTGATTTTGATATTTATTAAATATTTCCAAATCTTGTTGGAAGGGAAAGAAGTGGATAACAGTCCATTTAATGTGAAGCCCCAAAGAAAAGGAAATCAAATAATGGCATCACTTGGAATATCAATATGTACCTTAAGTCGATTGTCGTATTTAAATAGCTATATAAAATTAGAGGTTCAAGTAAGTTTATGGGTTTTAGATAGTTAAATTTCTAATAGTGATGTTTGGTGAAAGAGTTTGAAAGAGCTTATAAAATTCAAAAAGCTAATTAAAAAAAAAAAAAAAAGCTCGTTTTAGGTTTGGAAGTTTAGGTGATGTCAACCTTGTTGGGATACCCGAATCTTTTTCCTTTGTCCCCCACTTTCAATAAAAGAAAAAAAAAAGCTGGTTTTATAAGTTTTTTCAATTAGCTTATTGTTGGACATTTTTACCCCTAATTACCATCATTTAACCTTAAATAAAGGTTTTATTATGTCTTTATTTGTCATTTTACACAAACAGCTATTAGTAATCTGCTAAGTTTTACCAAACAAGTTTACACAATCAATTAGTCAAATCAGCTAACCAAAAAGGTAATCAGCTAACAACTAACAACGATTTGCCTATATATAATCGAGGAACTTTTTTTAAAGCAACAATTGAGGAACGTTAATGTTAAAGTATAATCACTAATTTTTGTTGGTCCTGTGTAATTAGTTCCAAGGGGGGTTATGAACTAATATAACTTTTTCGTTTTAATTATGCTTACTTAATATAATTCTTTGAGTTTCACAACTCAGCTTTGGTCAGCACGGCCGAGTGAGGCATAAGACGGCTTTAGTCAGATACTGACCAAAACTGTTTTACTTGCGAGTTGGGAAATGATACTTTTGTGATCAGCTTCCAACTCAGCACTCTGATTTACTCAGTGTCAGCTTTGAACAATTTATATACTGAGTAAATATAGCAAGCAACACATACAGATATATATTGAGAGAGAGTAAGAAATTACTCAGCACGACTTATCCTGGTTTGGCCTCTCCGCCTACGCCCAGTCCCTAGAATCCCTCCGGGCTTTTTCAATCAAATACTGATCTCTTTAAAGGTAGAGCACAAACCATTTACAAGGCAGTTGAATATGCAAGAGTACCGTCCTCTATTCGTCTACTCAACTCCTACTAAGTGCTATAACCGAACACCTAGATTTCTCTACAGCTGAGTACTTAAAACCGAGTACTCAGCACAACTCTCTTAATTTTACAATTGATACAAACTTGTTCTTTTTTTTAAGACAAAGAACACTTTAGATGATTACAAAATCAATCTAGCTTTTACACAGAGATAGAAATTTGGTGTAAGATCTTTTTCTTGTTTTGATGTGCTTTGTATGTATGCTCTTTTTCTCTTGTATTTCCAGCCTAGGATCCAAGAAGTGTACTTGTCCTTTTATAGTTGAAATCTGAAGACACAATCATTTGAATTGGGATCTATCCGTTGAATTCAAACGGCTCTTTGCTATCATTTACCCTTCTTCTTAATGAATAAGGTTGTGTCAGCAGGAAACTGGTCAACCTCTCATACTAAGCACGAGGTGCTTGTTTCAGGCCGTATAAAGCCTTCTTGAGTTTATAAACGTGGTTTGGAAATTTTGGATCTTCAAACCCGGGAGGCTAACTAACATATACCTCTTCGTTTATAAAACCATTAAGAAAAGCACTTTTGACATCCATTTGATATAATTTGAAGTTCGTGTAGCTAGCATATGCACATAATATATGTATAGTCTCTAACCTAGCAACGGGAGCAAAGGTTTCACCATAGTCAATGCCCTCTTGCTGACTGTAGCCTTGGGCTACCAGTCGGGCTTTGTTTCTAACTACATTGCCTTGCTCATCTAGTTTGTTTCTAAAGACCCACTTAGTTCATATGGTCTTTTGATTCCTAGGTTTTGGTACTAAATCCCATACCTCATTTCTTTTGAATTGATCAAGCTCTTTTTGCATAGCATTGATCCAGAATTCATCGTGCTCAGCATCGGTGAAGTTCTTCGGTTCAAAGACTGAGACGAATGCAACATTGCTGAGATATTTTCTAAGCTGATCTCTCGTCATCAGCTTGTTTTCAGCAGCATCAAGAATGGACTTCTCCGAATGTCCTCTTGGAATTTTTATTTCTTTGGGTAATGTTGAGTTGTCTGGAATAGGTGTTTCTACAATATCTACAGGAGTAGATTGGTCAACAAATGTAATTTCAGGTTCGTGTTTACCTTTGGTCAGCCCTTGCACTGATGACTCAGAGGCTTCATTTTGGTTAGCGGAAGCTGAGCTTGGTTCATCTTCGGCAGACTGAGTTGTCTTTCCTACAGGGTCAGTTTCATCGAACTCGATATGGACAGAATCTTCTAAAACTTGAGCTCGTTTATTATACACCCTATATGCTTTACTGTTAGTTGAGTACCCTAAAAGGATCGCTTCGTCAGCTTTAGCATCAAATTTAGCAAGGTTATCTTTTGTGTTGAGTATAAAACATTTACACCCAAAGGCACGAAAGTAGCCAATATTGGGCTTTCGTCCTTTCCAAAGTTCATAAGGGGTTTTCTTGAGTATAGGTCTAACTAAAGCCCTATTCAGTATATAACATGCTGTGTGGACAGCTTCACCCCGGAAATACTTTGGAAGCCTGTTTTCGCTCAGCATTGTCCTAGCAATTTCGACTATTGTTCTATTCTTCCTTTCAACAACCCCATTTTGTTGAGGCGTTCCAGGAGCAGAAAAGTTATGGTCAATGCCACTGACTTCACATAATTCATCAAACTATTGGTTTTTGAATTCTCCGCCATTATCACTTCTAATATGAGCTACTCTTAAGTCTTTGTCATTTTCAAGCTTTTTAATCAATGTTGTGAACATCTCAAATGTTTCATCCTTGCTACTCAGCAAGATGATCCAAGTATACCGAGAGAAATCGTCTACAATGACTAAGGAAAATTTCTTACCTCCCAAGCTGAGTGGTTGGACAGGTCCGAAAAGATCCAAATGTAGTAATTCCAATGGTCGTTTGGTTGAGACAATGTTTTTACTTTGAAAAGACTTTTTCGTTTGTTTACCTTGCTGACAAGCATTACATAATTGATCCTTTTCAAATTTCAATTTGGGCAATCCCTCAACTAGTTGCTTTCTAGCTATTTTGGTAAGGAGGTCCATGCTTACATGACCAAGTCTCCTATGCCATAGCCAGGAGTTGTCCTCTTTAGATACTAAGCATATATTTTTGGAAAACTGTTTTTCTAAACTCAACATATATACATTGTCAACACGAGGGGCAGTTAAAATCAAATCGTTTGTTTTTTCCTGGAGTATCTGACACTGAGTGGCGTGAAATACAACCTTTCTACCACTGTCACACAGCTGAGCTACGCTCAATAGGTTATATTTTAGACCTTTAACTAGGGAGAATGACTCAATAGTAGGGTTACCTCCGATAGTACCTGAACCTACTATCTTACCCTTTTTATTGTCTCCAAAGCTTACGTTTCCACCTCGTTTAAGCTCAAGTGTGATGAACTGAGTTTCATCACCAGTCATGTGTCTTGAGCATGCGCTGTCAATATACCATAGTTTTGATTTCTCCACGCATCTCAGGCTCACCTGCATTTTTAAACTATTCATCTTTAGGTACCCAATTCTTGTTGGGTCCTTGTTTGTTAGTGCGAACAGGTGAAGCATCATATTTTATCTTGTGACGACATACATTTATGGTGTGGCCTTGTTTACCACAGAAGTCACAATAAGTTACCCTTTTGGGGTGACTTTGTTTTTGGTCAGCACCATTGTGCTAAGCATGCCAACATACCTTAGTGGTATGACCTTTTTTTCCGCAGAAGTCACATTGGACAATCCGCCGATTATACCAACACACATCTATTGTGTGTCCTCTTTTCCCACAACAATCACATTGAGTGAACTGTCTACGCTGACCAGTACCTGAGTACTCAGCATGGGATTTATTTTTAGTTGAACCTTTTATTTGGTTCTGTAGGGTTGTGACATCCTTTCTCAGTTTCTTTGAATCTGATTGGACTTACGAGACAAACTTGTGTATAATTTCCATGTTGTCATGCAAAGTTGAGTTGTCTTGGAGAAGATATCGAAGGTCACTGAGTTTGACCTCTTCAATCTCGTCACACCGCCTGCTGAGTGCTTTTATTTTCTTGTTACACTTTTTAGTCAGTGTATATAGATCACTCAGGGCGTTAACCATTTCATTCCTAAGCAAGTGTAAGGATGTTACCTCATTAGAGTGTTCCTCTTGTTCTGACACTTCTAAAAGGTCAGCTTGCTCAGATCGAGTGTGGTCAGCAGCGTCATCGGCCATGAAACAGATGTTTGCCAACTTAGTGGCTTCAGCTTCTGATGATGTTGAGTCATCGCTGTCACTCCATATAGCGACCATAACCTTTTTGCTTCCCTTCTTTTCTTTCTTCAGATTAGGGCAACTTGACTTAATGTGCCCAGTTTGATGGCACTCGAAGCATGTGACAGGCTTAGAGCTGTCCTTTTTATATCTGTTGTCGCTGGACTCAGCTCTGTATTTGTCGCTTCTTCTGAATGACCTCTTGTTGTTCTTGACATTCTTTCTGAACAGCTTCTTCATATTTCTTGTGAACATGGCCATTTCCTCATCGTCTGATGATTCAGCTTCGGTTGAGTCAGCTTTCATGACAAGTGATTTTTGTTTCTTGTCCTCTGACTTTTCTTTTGCTTCAAAGTTTTTCATAGATCTCATGAGTCAGCAGAGATCCGATCAGCTCGTCGTATTTGTACGTGGTCAAGTCCTGAGCATCTTCCACAGCTGTCTTCTTAGCTTGCCAGCTTTTGGGGAGACTCCTCAATATTTTCTTCACTTATTCCTCCTCGGTGAAATTCTTTCCGAGTCTTTTGAGCTCGTTTATGATATTTCTGAACCTTGAGTTCATCTCCGAGATATCTTCATTCTCATTCATCTCGAACAGCTCATACAGTCTCATATGTTGGTTCACCTTTGATTCCTTGACCTTCCTTGTGCCTTCATAGGTCACCTCCAGCTTTTTCCATATCTCCTGTGCTGACTCACAACCTGAGATTTTATTGTACTCTGCAGCATCTAGAGCACAGTGAAGCATATTGATAGCCGAAGCATTATTTTGTAATTTTTTAAGGTCATCTTCTGACCACTCAGTTTCACTCTTGACAACTTTTTCGTTGTCAACTGTTTTGTAAGGCACATATGGGCCTTGAACTATTACAAGCCACGCACTCATGTTTGTAGCTTGAATAAAGTTCTTCATCCTGTTTTTCCAAAAAGTATAATTTGATCCGAAAAACAAGGGAGGCCGACTAATTGATAATCCCTCAGGGAGTATCTGTGTTGTTTGGTTCCCTGGAAGGAAACGAGTGCTGTTCTCAGCCATTTATCGGGATCAGCTCAAGATAGTTATATCTTTGAGTAGTGAGCTTATTAGGCTCTGATACCACTTGTTGGTCCCGTGTAATTAGTTCCAATGGGGGGTTAGGAACTAATATAACTTTTTCGTTTTAATTATGATGACTTAATATAATTCTTTGAGTTTCACAACTCAGCTTTGGTCAGCACGGCCGAGTGAGGCGTAAGACGGCTTTAGTCAGATACTGACCAGAACTGTTTTACTTGCGAGTTGGGAAATGACACTTTTGTGGTCAGCTTCCAACTCAGCACTCTGATTTACTCAGTGTCAGCTTGAACAATTTATATACTGAGTAAATATAGCAAGCAACACATACAGATATATATTGAGAGAGAGTTAGAAATTACTCAGCACGACTTATCCTGGTTCGGCCTCTCCGCCTATGTCCAGTCCCCAGAATCCTTTCGGGCTTTTTCAATCCAATACTGAGCTCTTTAAAGGTAGAGCACAAACCATTTACAAGGAAGTTGAATATGCAAGAGTACCGTCCTCTATTCGTCTACTCAACTCCTACTAAGTGCTATAACCGAACACCTAGATTTCTCTACCGCTGAGTACTTAAAACCGAGTACTCAGCAAAACTCTCTCAATTTTACAATTGATACAAACTTGTTCTTTTTTTTCAGACAAAGAACACTTTAGATGATTACAGAATCAATCTAGCTTTTACACAGAGATAGAAATTTGGTGTAAGATCTTTTTCTTGTTTTGATGTGCTTTGTATGTATGCTCTTTTTCACTTGTATTTCCAGCCTAGGATCCAAGAAGTGTACTTGTCCTTTTATAGTTGAAATCTGAAGACACAATCATTTGAATTGGGATCTATCCGTTGAATTCAAACGGCTCTTTGCATGCGTCATTGTTCTGGTCAGCTTCAGATTTGCATGCCAATCCTGTCGTCTGAATTCGGCAGGCACCAGGCTTGTCTTCTTCTCGCAGGTTTGTCTTCTAGCACAGATTTCGTCTTTTAGCTAGCGGACAGTTGACCCATGCGTCTCGAAACTGTATCCATGCATATTTCTAAAGCTTTCTGATTTAGCACAGATCACTGTCGGATCTTGTCTTTTAGCAAACGGATCATTGGTTGTGGTCCTGAAAAACACACAGCTTGACTTTGATAGTCGTTGTCTTTGATCGTTGCTATTTCCGACACTGAGTTGCTTTTTCACTCAGCTTCCAAGGTCAGCTTCATTCTGCAAGATGTAGTTCCGAAGAAGACTTCTGTTCTTTCATGCTGAGTTGCTTTCTACACAGCTTCTGTGATCAGCTTCATTTGTAAGCTTCGATACTGAAGAAGACTTTCCTTCTTTCGTACTGAGTTATTCTTAACTCAGTCCGTGCTATGTTATCATGCTGACTAAGTTCTGTCTTACTTGATTCCTGTTGTTATCAATTTTTATACTTAACATTGAACAAACCTATTAGTACAATTAAATCAAACCACTTAAATTTAATTGTCTTAATCATGGATTAACTTAAATCATTTTGTCAAATCAAAATTATGTGGAAAGGTGTTTCAACAATTTTAACCCTAACGACTTTTTTTGAAAAGTGTTATTGTCAATTTACCCCTAATGTTTTGGATGAAAATTAATTTTAATATTACGTTATCAAAAAAATTAAAAAGACTAATTTGATTATTATTTAATGTTACATTCGACCATCTAAATATCAGCTATGTTTAAAATATTTAGTTTGTTAACAGGGTTATAAAAAATTATTAAAATGATAGTAATAACTAAGTCTGCAATATATAAGTTTATTACATTTTTTTTTATCAAAATGTCTAAATTAATTACTTTATATTAGAAATAACCAACTAAAAATCTATGAATAATACAAATCGGTTTACCTCGTAAGATTTCAATAGTGAAATTTGGAATGTAGTTATCTCTATGTGTGGCTATAAATTTGTGAAACATATTAATATTTTATTCTATTTATGAATTGTTTTCTTATGTGTTGTTTTTTTTTATAAATTCTTATGTTAAGTTTTTTTGTTGTCTTTCTAAACGGATTTCCTCTCTTTTATGGATTTTTATCGATTATATTCTAGATTTACATTAATTTTCTTTTTCTGTTGTATTTTCTTTCCTATATAAAAAGAAATCACCACAAATTAAGTAAAAAATGAAATAGGTAAGTTACACTTATATTGACATAAAAAAAGTAAAAAAGTAAAATGAATAATAATTTTTACAACCTCAATTATATATCTACTATAAAGGTTTATTTTCATTTATTACTTTATTTTTATGATGGAATCAAGGCTTTTATTGGCTAATTTATGCATTATATTATGAACATAACTCATAATTAAAAAGAAAAAGTGAAGGTTATGATTGGTTGTTGATAATGATTTAAATGATCACACAAATATTTCTTTATGTCATTCTTGTCTAAACAATAGCATGTATAATCATGCCATTGATCAATTGCTTTTTCCTTCAAATGATAAAGGTCTTTTTCATTTTTTTTCCCAAAGTTTTTACACATGTACCCGTTTATGTCTAACATTTTCTTTTTCTTTTTTCTTTTTTTTTTTTTTTGATGAAAAAGGCAACTTGTATTAAGGAAATTGATCAAGTTCAATACAAGGAGCTAAAAATACTGGAAAATCAGCAATAAGAATTTGAGGACTGCAAAGAGAAATTCCCCATTTCGCTAACTCGTGAGCAGTAGCATTAGACGAACGTCCTTCGTACACGAAGCACACCTCAGAAAAAGATTGAGCTACTGTCAGAATATGTTGAACCACCACATCAATGTAACTAACATCCCTAGCATCCTGAACTGCTTCAATAGCCATTTTGCAATCCGACGAAACCACCACATTAGAAAAACCACACTCTTTCGCAAAAATTAACCCATTTAAAATGGCTAAAATTTCCGCATGCATCACAGACCAACACAAACCCAATGGACACGCTCCACTCATCAGAACCTTACCCAAATTATCCCGTACCAAAAAACCAGCCGCCCCACAACATCCTCGCGAAGAGAATGATGCATCACAATTCAATTTAACAAAACAAGAAGGAGGAGGCATCCATTTTTCCAGAAGATTACAAGAAACCATAGAAGAAGGGATAGTACTTACCGAATCAGCAGCTCTACTAGCCCCATTGACGAAAGTCCGATCATCAAGAGACTTCTCGCCATGAGTGATAAGGTTATGATCATACCAAATCATCCAAATAAAGCAACAGAAAAGAAGAAATTCAGAATTTGGTAGCATTAGAAAAACCTTCTCAATCCATTCCAAACATGACCCACCCTCAACCGAATACACCTTCAAAGAGAAACCCCCGCACTTCCACCGATTTCGGGATCGACGACAGAATTTCATAATATGAATCAAAGTACTATCATTCTGACCGCAAAAGGGGCAATAAGAAGCAACAGGAATTTTTTTGCGAATGAGATTAGCAGCACAAGGTAAGAAATTATTACAACATGCCCAAATTAGATGAAGAATTTTGAGCGGGAGCTTGAGCTTCCACAAGTGCTTCCATAACCGACTAGGTCCTGACGATGCCCCCGGAATATTATCAAAAATCCTATTAACCTCAAGAGCCAGTTTATAACCAGATTTCACATCATAACACCCATCACGGGACCATGGCCAGTAAAACCGATCAACAGAGTTGGGTCGAAGAGGAATATGCAAAATAGTTTCAGCCACATCAGAGAAAAAACAATCATTTACCACCCTAGAATTCCATAAACATGTACCTGCAATTATTAAAGAATCAACAAATTCAGTTGGGGTATTGCATTTAACAGTCAAGGGACGACCACACGGCAATGAAGGAATCCAACTCTCCGAGAGAATCCGAATAGAGGATCCATTCCCCACCCGCCAAAGACCACCTCTCAACAAAATAGATCTAACACTTAGTAAGCTTCTCCATACGAAACTATCAGCAGCTCTTCCAGAAATCTCCACCCAAGATTGGTTCCTCAAATACTTGCAATTAAACACTTGTGCACACAAAGATAAAGGCTGATTTACAATTCTCCAAAGCTGTTTAGCCAATAAAGCTTGGTTGAAAGAAAATAAGTGCCGAAAACCAAGACCGCCTACCACCTTAGGTGAACAAAGAATATCCCACCTAGTCCAATGTATAGCACGTTTTCCATTAGTATCTCCCACCAATAACCAGCAATAATAGATTGCATCTCCTCACATAGAGTCTTGGGTAATAAAAAAACAGCTCATAACATACTGAGGGATAGCAACCGCAACCGCCTTGATAAGAATTTCTCTACCACTTCTAGATAATAACCTTTCATTCCATCCACTAATACGCTTTAGAAGGCGATCCCGTAAGAATTTGAAAATAAGTTTCTTAGACCTTCCTAACATTGTAGGTAGACCTAAATACTTTGGAAAAGCATCAACGACTTTCACCCCCATAAAGCTTCTCAAACTTTCTTTGAACTCCACCGAAAGATTCGAACTAAAGCTGATCTCAGATTTATCAAAATTCACACATTGCCCTGAAGCTTGCCCATACAATGCTAAGATCTCCTTAACCACAACCATTTCCTCAAAAGAAGCTTTGAAAAAAATAAGAGAGTCATCCGCAAAGAACAAATGAGTAATCATAGGACCACTAGGACCCGGCACAATCCCATGCAAACATCTGTCAACTACTGCCTTCTTAATCAAAGATGAAAACGCTTCCGCACATAAAACAAACAAATAAGGTGAAATAGGATCTCCTTGACGAAGACCCCGACTAGGCTTAACAAAGCCTTTAGGCACCCCATTTATAAGAAAAGAAAAAGAAGTAGTAGAAACACATCTTAGCACAAGATCCACAAATCCATTTGGAAATCCCATCCTCCTCATCACCATTTCCACAAAAGACCATTCAACCCGATCATACGCCTTACTCATATCAAGCTTTAACGCACAATAACCCTTTCTCCCATGGCATCTATATTTCATAGTATGAAACAATTCAAAGGCAATAAGTGCATTATCAGTAATCAACCTTCCAGAAACAAACGCACATTGAGTCTGACTAATAAGACCATCCAACACCCCTTTTAACCGATTAGCCACCACCTTAGACACAAGTTTATATATCACATTGCACAAGCTAATTAGACGAAGATCTTTCATAGAACCCGGGGACTGAACTTTGGGTATTAAGGTAATAAATGTATGATTGAAATTAGGAGGAAAATCCGAACCATTGAGAATACTCATAACAGCCTTAGATACATCCCCACCAATAATATCCCAATATGAAGAATAAAACAAAGCTGGCATACCATCAGGACCAGGGGCCTTAGTCGGCTGCATTTGATCTAAAGCAATTTTAATCTCCTCATTCAAGAACGGGGCAGCCAATAAATCCACATCTGCTACAGGGAGCCTAGAATCAATAGCCTCACAAACCCGATTTGGACAAACAGGAACAGTCGAAGTAAAAAGATGTTGATAGTAAGAAGTAACAATATTTTCAATTCCAGCCTCAGACTCACACCAATTACCATCCTCATCTTTAAGCTTAAGCAAAGAATTACATCGACGCCTATTATTAGCTTTACCATGAAAAAACCGAGTATTGCGATCCCCATCAGCTAACCAATCCACCCTAGAACGTTGTTTCCACAATTCTTCCTCTTTACCAAGCAAATCCCCTAGTCTAACAGAGACCCGTTTAATTTCCACATCAACCTCTCTCGACCCCCTCCGCATCTGAAGAAGACCCAAAGTCTCAGTTAAATCTTTAATACTCTTGCCCAAATGACCCACAACATCTCTATTCCACACTCTGAGGTTATTACTACAATGTAAAATTTTATCCATCACCCCAACATTAGCATGTGCACCATTCTCCCCCCAACTATCAGCAATAATAGCTCTACAGCCCTCCTCTTTTACCCAAAATTTCTCAAATCTAAAAAGCCTCCTTCCAGCATTAACCAAACCAGCCGTATCAAGCAAAATGGGTGCATGATCAGAACACACTCTAGCCAAGTGATATACACAAGCATTCGGAAACAGAAAATCCCAACCAACAGTCCTTAAAAATCGATCCAACCTCTCTTGAATACGACCTCCGCCACATCTTCCATTTGACCACGTATAAGATGCACCTTTATAACCCAAGTCAAACAACTCACAGTCATCAAGACATTCCCGAAAAACAAGTTGCTCCCTATTATTCCCCACCCTACCTCCATCTTTTTCAAAAGAAAAAAGAATCTCATTAAAATCTCCAAAACATAACCATGGAGCATCCTCCTTATTATACAACTCACGCATCATATTCCATGTACGAAATTTATTATTCCCTTCCGGCCAACCATACACCCCCGATCCCCTCCAAATAATTCCACCAAGACCATCAAAAATGCCAAAATGAATGCAATGATCAGAAAAGCCAAGAATCTGTACACAATTTTTTTTTCCCAACAAAGAATTAACCCACTTGATCTCCCAACAGCAGGAACAGCAAAAAAGAAAAAATCTATAAATCTCCTTCTTAACCCATCCACCTCATTCTAATTCAGCCTTATTTCCATCAAAAAAACAAGATCCGGGCAGTACCGGCTTAAAAGTCGCGCAAGCGCATGAACCGTCCAAGGGTTGCCCAGCCCCTGAACGTTCCAACTTAACGTTTTCATAATACCGGGTGGGGCTGAACACCAGCCTCCGCCAAACCTTCAGCACCATCAATCACCATAAGATCCATCTTAGCCTTTTTATTCACAGTCATACGCCCAAATTCAAGCCAATTTTCACCATCATTCTGATCAACAATTTGTTTCCTTTTAGAGCCCCCTCCTCCCCGATTTACAACCAGAACAACATCTCTATCACCTTTAGGAATCCCAATAGAATTCCTCTTACCTCTAGCCAACTTTTTAATATTCAACCGACCACCTGACTCCGCACCCGATGAACTTACACAGTGCACATGTCCCTTATTTATATCCTCATTACATACTAAACCTATCTTATCCACCAAATCCTTTACTTCAGGCACACACTCAATCACCCCCTTCATACCAGCTTCAGGTTCAACAATTTTAGACACCCCCAAGCCTCCATCCTTCATTACCATTTCCCCCACCTGGTTCTGAAATTCAAAATGGTCCAGGAGAGTAATCGAGTCATTCTCCCCTTCCGGAATCTCCACATTAACACCATCCATCACTTGGTTTTCAGAACAGCCAATCCCAGACTTATGCACACCGTACTCATCAACATCAGCCAAAAGATTTCTAACCACCCGATTTCTTCCCACATCAACATCAACAATTACCTTGGAGACACACTCCACCTTAACCGCTCTAGCCTTCAAAGGAGATGCACGCAATTGAGGACCAAAAGGCCAATTTAATCCGGCTTCCTCCTCGGGCCCTTCTAAACAATCATCAAATCCATGACCCAATCTTCCACACCAATAACAAAAATTAGGAAGTCGTTCATACCTGAAAGATACCCAAATACGATCACCTTTACTATTCTTCACAACAACACCACGCGTGAGGGGCTTTAGCACATCCACACAAACCCTCGCCCTCACACTACTACTCCAGGAACCAATATCATTTTCATCAATAGCCACAACTCTCCCATTCCGAGAAGCCACAGCCTGAATCGAATCCACATCTCTCCTGTTTAGAGGAAGGTTCTGAATCCTTACCCAAAATTCACAAGAATCCAATATCAACTCATTTGGTTGTTCATGACCCTTTACCTCTCTAAACATAACCAATTGACGTTCAAAGTGCCATGGTCCATCCTTCAAAATCGTATCCCTATCTCTTTTGCACCCAAATTCACACAAAAACATATGATCACCAAATTCTTTTAACTTAAAGGATTGAATTCTCCAAGCAATACTAAAAGCACTAGCCATACCTTTGAGATTAAGAGGTTTATGAGATAAAATTTTACCAATCAAACCAAACTTAAAAGCCAATTCCCCTGTATTTTGCGATTTTTGCAAATCCAGAACCTCCCCTTCGACCTCAGACAAACTAATATTCTTCAGCAGCTTATCAATTTGATCATCCATATTTCATCAAATACCACAAACAAACGAACCAAATTGAAGACAAAAACAAGAGAGAAAAAGCAAAAACCAGAAAACTGAAGTCGAAAGGTCACGCAAAACCGATTCAGGAAAGAAAAAAATCTCAAGAAATCGACAAGAATTGAAATCAACAAGAAGAAGAGAGATCAAAAACCAAAGAAATCAATTGGAATTGAAAAGAATAAGAGAGATGAAGAGGAAACAAACTAGAGAAATCGGTAGAAACACATTTTCTTAGTTTTAATTGAAAACTACTTTTTCATTATTCTTTTAAAACAATTATAAATTTTCCTCGAGAAAAGAAAAAAGAAAAAAACCAACTTGTTAGAGTAGTGTTTCTAGCTTCCTCCTTTGTACCATGTTATTTAGTAAAGGCTTGGATTACACATTTAAACCTTAGCTAATTAGGAATCCTTACTTTATAAAGTTTGTTGTATATTTTCTATGTACTATTGCTTCCTTTGGTGTATTCCAAGAAAAATTATTAATCATATTATTCTCCGTCTCTCAATACTAATAGTTATCACGGTATCAGATACTACAATAGCCCTAATCATTGCTGCTAGTAATTCTGATTGATTCATCTTTCATTTCAAACTTTCATGCTTTTGATTCACCCTAATCACTCGACAATCTCCTCTCTTGTTACTCTCACAAATCCATTCTTGAACTACTCAATCCCAATATTGCACCTACCCTCTCAATCTTTCTATATACTTAGTGCTTCCTGCTTGACAAATAGTTGTTAGCCGATCACATTTTTTGTTGGCTGATTTGACTAGTTGATTGTATAAACTTGTTTGGTAAAACTTAACTAATTGTTAATAGTTATTTGTGTAAAATGATAAATAAAGACATGATAAAACCTTTATTTGGAGTTAAATGATAGTAATTATGGATAAAAATATCATTCCAAAGAGATTGAGCAATAAGCTAATTGAAAAAAACACTTAAGCTTTTTCAAAATTAGCCTTTTGGATCCAATAAGCTCTTCAAAACATCTTTTCACCGAATAACACTATTAGATGTTTGACTAGTCAAAACCTTTAAAGTGGCTCAAACCTCTAATTTTACTCTAAAAAAACTTTTTACCAAACATGTCCATGTCCTATCATTTAAGAGCATTTCCAAGAGTCAATTAATTCATTCTCTAAAAATAATATAACAATTGACTCTTGTACATTTAAGAGTATCAAAATATATGTTATCGTCAATATTGCTTCTCATACTCACTTATTATTTTATTTCTTTATCACTAAAATTATTATGTTGTTATATTTATGAATAGTGAGATGGCGAGAATCTCCCGTAATAAATTATTAATAAAAAATGAAATAAAAAATGACTACGAGGAATGAGACTCCTCAATAATAGAAAGATAAGTAAGACCCTTTAGTGATTTGAAGAGTGACTAAAAGTTTTATGTAGGGACTCCTTAATAATTATTTTTTTGGTAATATGTAATTAAATAATTGAAAGAAAACCCTAAAAATAAAAATAAAAATAATTTAATCATTAAGATTAAACAAATCGGTAAAAATCAACCCATAAAAAGTAAATCAAACAAAAATAAAATAGAATATTTGGGGCCAAATTGAAATTCAACTAGTTTAATCAAAGATCAAATATTTAATGGATTAAAAAATAAACCAATAATTTAAATTAAAAAGAAAGAAAGTAATGAATAAAATAACATGAAAAATTAAAAGAGAAACAATAAATTAATGGCGAACAGGCCAAGAAAGCGGTCGCTTGCAAGGACCGCTAGCCTTGCAAATAAATAAATAACCCATACAAATATTAGAGTATAATTAGGTATTTGGTTAGATATTTCTATTTGTTTTTTTAGCTGAAATGTAGTTTTTTTATAAAAATAGTTTTTTTATAAAAGCTTTTTTTGGAAAAATATCATTTTCAAACCGTAAATATTAAACAGTAACAGCAAACAACAACAAACAGTAGGTAAAACAAACGGACCTTTAAAACTAAGAACATTTTTATTATGTTGCTTCAAAAAAAAAACATATTCGTTATGCAATTTGTTTGCAACTGAATCTCATTTAGGACTGTAAATGAATCGAGCCGCTCATGAGCGGTTCAGTGGTCGGCTCGACTCGGCTCGATTTGTAAACGAACCGTTCGTGAGTGGCTCGGTTCGTAAACGAACCGAGCTTGAGCAGGTCAAAGCTTGGCTCGAAAGCTCGCGAGCAGGCTCGATTAGAACATTTATGAACAAATTTTAGTTTTATCACAAATATCTAAACTTAATATTATTTCATTTGCTATTAGATGAGTTCGTTCACAAACATAATAAATGAGTAATAGACGAACTATTTGTAAGCATCTTGTTTATTTATTCACGAACTTTGTTTATGAGTTTGTTTATGTACACAAGAGTTATTTGTCAGCATTCACAAATATAATTAACGATTTACTCACAAACATTGGTTAGATAATTTTCTTAATGAACCAAGTCCAAAGAGGATTTTGGGTTCGAAACAAGCTCGAATCTCGGCTCGGACTCAAGCTCGTTAATTTTATAGCGAGCCGAGCTTGAGAAGATCAAAGCTCGGCTCGATTACAGCTATAAAATATATTTTATTTTTTTAGAGGGGGCTACAGAGGACAAAGCTTGAGAAGATCAAAGCTCGGCTGATAAAACCCTAATCTCACTAACGGTTTCAAATATATTTTATTTTTTTAATTATGTCAATTTGTGAAACTCAATTAATATCTTAATATAAAATATGTATTATTAATAAAATAAGTCTTTATGAATTATCCAAGACATTAAATTTTATTAGATCAACTAATTCATATTTCAATTTATGAATTATCCAAGACATTAAATTTTATTAGATCAACTAATTCATATTTCAATTAATAAATTATATAAAAAAATTGGTTATGAAAATTAAAAGAAATAGAACATTTTATAAAAATAAATTAGGGTAAAGTATACCCCTGACCACTTAATTTTAAGTATTTATACGATATGATCTCTAACCTTCAAAGTGTAATATGAAGTCATTTAACTTTACATTTTCTAATACTATAACCACTAAACTTCAATTAACGCATCAAAATAACTATTAACTGAAGTTTTTAGACGTTAATTGAAATTTAGTGGTCTCATTTTAAAAAGTGTAAAGTTGAATGATTTTGATGTTATATTTTGAAACTTAATTGCTATAATATTAGTTGATATAAATGGACATGGATATAATCAACTAAATGGGTGTTAGATTGTTGATTCATTGACCTATTACGAGTCTCTACATGATTCTAAACATATTTACAGATTATCTGAGAAATTTCAAAGCGTGTTTATTATCATACAGTGTATTGTTTAAAAGTATTAATTACATTGTTTTATATATTAATTATAATATTTAGCTTAATTGAAAGGCCCATTAATTTTTTTTAAACATTGATATTTATTTTAAAATAAACATATAATTATATATTTATTGTCAAATAAATTTTTTTGAAAAATATTATCAAATAAATTGAATATAGTAGTTTTTAAGTGATTAATATTAATTAATTCAAATAAAATTTCATTATTAAATATTTTTTTCACTTTAAATATTAATTAATTTTAAATAAAATAATTAATAAAATATGAAGTATTATTCATGCTATCTATATTTATTAAAAGTTAATAAAATAAGGCTCACACCTAATATATTATTTTATAAAATTCTTTCTCCTATTTCATAATAATTAAGGTTGTTAATGGAATTGGAATAAATTATTCATAAAAAAAAATGACAATTTTTTTTGATAGCAAAAGTAATTTATTGAATATCATCAATCAGCGCATTACAAATAAAGGGAGGGGGTTATTCACCCAAACCTCAAGATCAGACTCTGAATCAGTTGCCCGGGCTAATAAGTGAGTAACTTGATTCGCAGACCTTCTAATAAAAGAAACCGACTTAATCTCTAATGCGGAGATCATTGACTTGCAATCTTCTACTATTATGCCAAAGGGAGAAACTAACTCAATGGGGTTGTTTATAGCTAACACCAGGAGTTGCGAATCTGATTCCATTTGAACATTTTGAATATTTTCTCGCTTCGAGCCTCCCGACAACTCATACCTTCTGCAATTAGTGGATCCGAAGTGATTCCCAACCTGCCACTCCCCGCTGCAAGGAACTTTCCCTCGTGGTTGCGCAGCACAAACCCAAACCCTACTCTTCCAGAAGTTGGGAAAATAGTAGTGTCAAAATTTAATTTTACATGGCCCTCTCGCGGAGTCCTCCACTTCTCGATCCGAACTTGGCCTGTCTGCAAACAACCCTTTGCCTGTGCCTGTTGCCACCTACTTAGAAAGGCCGATGCGTTGGCGAACGAAAAAGCATGCACCGTGTTACGGTTCTCCCATACTTTGATGTTTCTGTCTTTCTAGATTGACCATAACAGCATGGCTGCTTGTTCCGCAGTTCCTTTGTTACGTTGACTAATAACCTCTTTCCAGAATTCTTGTAAATTACTTACCCTTGAACTGATGTCGCCCAACGCTGATAACAACCAGATTTGTCGAGCTTCCGTGCATTCTATCAGAGCATGGTAAGTAGTTTCCGTTCTTAGCTCGCACCGTGGGCATGATCTCGGGATTTCCACGCGTCTTCTGAAAAGAGTATCTCTTGTTGGTAATGAGTCGGACAACGCTCTCCATACTAGCTGTTTTACTTTTGGTGGTGTATGAAGTGACCATACGCTATTCCAGAATTCCTCATTTGCTGATATTGTTTCCGTCACTGGGCTGCTTTGCATAAAACGGTATCCGCTCTTAACTGAGTAGCTCCCATTACGCTCAAGTAACCACCACCACCTGTCAGGTATATCCCTAACACTGAGTATTATTGCCGCCACCAGCCTCCTGTCTCTGGCAGATAACCATTCATTTAGCCGATTCTGGTTCCAACCCCCATCTGATTCATCCCTTAACTGAGCCACTACTGCATCTTCTGCCCCTGGAGGCGGTAGACTGTCTACATACGGGTTGACCTCATCCGGTAACCAAGGGTCTGACCAGATTGAAACCTGAGTTCCGGAACCAATAAGGCGTCGGGCCTGGGCCTTGATTAGGGGAAGTCCTGCATAAACACTTCTCCAGATGAAGCTTGGATTAGATTTCAGTTGAGCTTAAAGTATTGACGTGTGAGGGTAGTATTTTGCCTTGAATACTCGCGCTACTAGAGAACTCGGCCTTTTTAGCAAACGCCAGATTTGTTTGGCAAGGAGGGCAATGTTGAAATTGTGTAAGCGTTTAAAGCCCATACCTCCATTCTTTTTGGGTATACAGAGCTTCTCCCAGCTCTTCCAGTGAATCTTCTTCCCACCTCCATTTTCCGAACCCCACCAAAATGAATTTAGTAGGCGTTCCAGTTCATCACACAAAGTACCAGGGATCAAAAACATGCTCATTGCATACGAAGGGAGAGCCTGTAGGACCGATTTTATCATTATCTCTTTCCCTGCTTTAGATAAATATCTAGCTTTCCAGTTGTTTATTCTCTTTCTGAACATGTCTTCAAGATACCCAAATATCTCTCTTCTATTCCTTCCTATTAGGGACGGAAGACCAAGGTACTTCCCCGGACTAGCAGCTGCTCCGACCCCAAGTCTTGCCCCCACCGCGTCAGCTTGAGCTGCGCTTACATTTTTACTGAAATGAATAGAAGATTTGTTGAAATTAACTTTCTGTCCCGAGGCTTTTTCATATTGCCAGAGACAGTGCCTGACAGCTTCACTTTCTTCAATCGTAGCCCTGAAAAATAAATAGCTATCGTCATCAAAAAACAAGTGTGATACTGGGGGAGCTTGTGGTACTACTGAGCACCCGTGGATGATTCCTCTTTCTTCGATCTTAGACAATGAGCTTGACAGGCCTTCTACACATATCAAGAATAGGTATAGGGAAATGGGGTCCCCTTGCCGAAGCCCTCTTTGTGGAATGATAGGTCCGATAGAATGCGCTCCATTTATAATATTGTATCGAGCTTTTGTCACACACTGCATTACTAATTGAATCCAGCGAGGAGAGAAACCCAATTTTACCATCATTTGCTCCAGGAATTTCCACTCCACTCTATCATATGCTTTTGCCATGTCTAACTTGAGAGAAGCAAAACCCACCCGACCTTGTGTTTTCCTGTTTAAGTAGTGATTCACTTCGAAGGCTAACATTACATTGTCTGAGATCAGCCTTCCAGGGATGAAAGCACTCTGTTGTTCAGATATAACCAGATGAAGAACCTTCTTGAATCTGTTAGCAAGTACTTTGGAGATAATTTTGTATATTACGTTGCATAGAGCTATCGGACGCAGGTCTGCGGCATATTCGGGCAGAGACTTTTTTGGAATAAGAACCAGAGTAGTTTCGTTAATCTCCTCAGGGAAAACCCCAGTGTTGAGCCATACAAGACATTCTTCTATCACCTTTTCTCCCACAATACTCCAAAAATTTTGGTAAAAACACGGGTTAAAGCCGTCCGGGCCTGGACTTTTGTCCGGATGCATCGAGAACACTGCTGTTTTGACTTTCTCAGGGGTAAAGGGTTTGATCAGCTGTTCTTTGTCGGCTGTCGTTAATCTGCACACTACGTCAGCTATAACTGGCTCGGTCAGGCACTGATCAGATTTGAAAATGTTCTCGTAGTAATTTTTCAGCACTTGTTCTAATCCGTTCCCCCATTCATGCCAACTTCCGTCTTCCCCTTTTAGCTTAGTGAGATTGTTCTTTTTCCGCCGAGCCGTGGCTGCGGAATGGAAGTATTTCGAATTTTGGTCGCCATCCTTTAACCATAGCTGTTTTGAACGTTGCCTCCAATAGCATTCTTTTTGATATAACAGATCATTCAGCTCTTCCCTTGTTCTTGTATAAAGCTGTTGATTAACCGCATCAGTTCTTCGTTTCGTTGCTCTCAATATCTCTTTACACGCTTCTATTTTCCTTTTGAACTGGTTTCGTAACTCATCACCCCACTTGAGAAGAGTTTCGCCGCAATCTTTTATCCTTTCTGTTAGCTGTACATTTCTATTGCGCTGCCAACCACTTTCCACCTTATTTTTGCATTCGGATTCTTGTAGCCATGCATTTTCAAACCTGAAGGAGTGCTGTCTATTGCTGCACGGTCCCCCAAGAGTCAGTATCAGTGCTGTATGGTCTGAACACGCAACCTCTTCGTTTGTAATTTTTGCTTCCGGAAACAAATTAAACCAGGCGTCAGTGGCAAGTGCTCTATCGAGCTTTTCCTCAATTAAGTTTCCTGACTCTCTTCCACGTTCCCATGTAAATGGATAACCTACCATCCATATTTCTGATAGCTTGCATTCAGCGATTACTTCATTAAAACCCTGGAGGAGGGCTGTGTTGTGTCTTGCCCCACCCTTCTTTTCTGACTGTGCTCTGATGTCGTTGAAATCCCCGACTATTACCCAAGGTAGAGTGGACGCTGAAGCTAGCTGTCTAATCATCTCCCAAGAGTCTTTCCTTCTCATCCTTTCCGGAAAACCATAAAAACCTGTCAAACGCCACGAGGGGTGGCTAGAGGTTGTAACGATTACATCAATATAGTTCCTTGAGAATTGAAGTAACCTGACAGAATTTTTAAGATTCCAAAAGAGAGCTAGACCACCTCCAAGGTTGACAAGATCAACATAGAAGACCCTATCAAACCCCAGTTGTTTCTTTATTACTTCTACTTTTGAACGGTTGCATTTCACTTCGATTAAGAACACAAATTCAGGCTTCAGTTTGGACACTAGGTCCTTCAACATACGAACTGTCCGGGGATTGCCTGCCCCCCGGCAGTTCTAGCTTAGGGTGCTCATAGCCCTGGGCGAGCCTGATTCTCAGGTCCCGCCGGAATGTTGTTGTGAATCTGCTTTTTCTGATCGTCTTCCCCTTCTAGCTCAGTATACATCTCGTAATTGTTCTCCATGTCTGTGTCCAAACTCCCTGAAGTTTCCTGCCGCCTCCTCTTAGTATCACTGAACTTCAACACTTCGGTGCTGTTGATAGCCGCTTGTTGTTCTTATGGAGGTGTGTATCCTTCGTAGAGTTGTTGGCTTCTGTATTCTGGTGATTTTGGTACTGGATTACTAGACTTGAAACTTGGTTATTTTGGATTGAAGTAGCTCTATTGCTTGTGCCATTAGTGATCTGTTTTAGATGCTCTGTTTCCTGTCTCAGTGGGGGGGTGGCTAATAGGAATTTAGATTGAACTTGTTGTGCAGCTCGCCATGACGGAGCTCTGAGGAATTGTGTATAAACCCTCTCCTCTGCCGACGGGTCTGGAACATCGAGTAGTAGCTCGCAGAACTTGTCAGAGTGGCCTAATTAACCACAGTAGAAGCAAAACGTTGGTAATCTTTCATAACGGAAGCATACCCACGAGAATTTACCACCTTCCTTGCTTATCTTTAGTTTTCTCTTGAGCGGTTTCAGGATATTAACAGATACCCGGATCCGCATATAAGTCCTTCCTATCCCGTTGAAGTTGTTCGGGTCTGTTTCCACAAAGCTTCCCAGAAAATTCCCAATATGAATTGCAACTTTTTCAGACATAAAACCAGGGGGTAAGTCATGTACCTGAATCCAGAAGTCTGTGTTGTTCAGTTCTACTTGTTTTGGATCTTGTCCCTGTTCTAGCGGAGCCAATATCAGTAGCTGTTGATCGAAAGTCCACGGACCCCCTTTCAGAACCCGATCGCGTTCCAGGGCATGGAAAAATTCGAACTGAAAGCGATTGGGGCCAATCTCTAAAACACACATTCCGCGTGAAGGGCACCAGAGGTCAGCAAGTGCGTTTTTCATGTACTGGACTTTAATATTTTGAACTGTCAGAAAGGTTCCGACAAGGCTCCAAGATGTTGGTTTTGGCGGGAGAGCGATGTCCTCCGGTGGGAAGACTAACCCAGCGGCCTGTTCATCTTCTAGAGTTATGCGTTGGATTAGGTCAGGAGCTTTTTCCATCTTCGCTGAGCTTGGGTGAGGGCTGGCGGCTGCTGCGGACGGTGGTGAAGGTTTTAGGTTTCCTAGGTTTTTGGTCGAACTTGGATGACACACTCCTCAATAGGGAGAAATTCTCAAATCAAGTCGTCTTAAAAAAAATGACAATTAAATATTAGTAATTCATTTGCAATTCAATACGTAAGAGATGGATATCTTCCAAGTTCGTGTTAGTGCTTTCTTGACCGATTAATAGTACGACTAGTAGTAAAGTCAGCTTCATCTACATAGATAGCTTAAACCCCGTAAATTATAATCTCATAAACTTCATATTCAATCTAACTGAGATAAATCAGTTGTATCTTTCTAAGGTCCTGTTCTTTTTGACTGAAATTAAATTAAATTAAATTAAATTAACTTAACTGAACTGAGCTGAATGCTACTGACCTTAACTTAACTTAACTACACCAAATAATTAATTGAACTTAACTTAACTTAACTGAATGTTGCTGAACTGAACTGAACTGAACTTACTTATTCTGAAATTAAGTAAAAAAGAACGGGGCCTAACTCCTTGTTTGCCCCACTTTCTCTCTCTATTTCAATCGTCCGCTATTACTATTAGTTCATAGATTTATCGTTTTTATCTCCTGACTAATCTCGGCGTAGGTGATTCGTGCCCGTTAATATAAAATCGTGATGATATGCTTTTACACTGCAATCTTTTCAACGGATTAACTTATATATTTAAATTAATATAAAATAATCCCTTCACTAATCATTCCTTTATTAAACCCTAAAATCATTTGTGCAATAAAGCATAAGGAAACCTTTAGAAGTATTCTCCTATATAGTGTGTTTGTTTCCATTTTTTGGAATTACTTTTTGACTTTTAAATTTAAAACGGGAGATAAAAATATATGTTTGGTAAAAATTCAAAACAGTTGCTTTAAACAAAAAAAAAAAATCAACTAATATCTTATGCTTATTACTAACAGCAAACAACAATTAACTAACAATAATAGCAAAAGCAAACATAAAAATGTGAAATAAACGGTCCAAAATCTCTCATCATCTGGTTAATTGAATTTATGTATCTCAAAGTATTAAAAATAGAATGTTCAATATTACAAAATTTCAATATTCCGAGTATCTATGTTGTGGAGAGAAATTTTACAGTATTGCAGAAGTAATACATCCGATCAATCAAAATCGTTTTATCTACTACTACATAAAAGATAATTGATGTAATGGAAAACATCAGGGGCGGAGCTAGCCCAAGGCTCCCCGGCCACCGGCTCCGCCCTTGAGTACGAGTTGATTTGTCCTCTGTAGCCCCCCTAAAATTAATATATGTTGACTTTATGTAGTATTATTTCAATGTTTAAAGGTAGATGAGATAGTTAAAGATGCATACTCCTATTTGAGAGGTCCTATGTTCAAGTCCCTCTAACCTTATTTTTTAAATGAAGTTTTTATTTATTTTAACTTTATTTTTAAATAATTATAAGAACATGTTAACATTATTAATTAATTTAAATAGTCTCTTTATTTTTATAACACTTTTTTTTTTAGAAAATGCTTGTAATTTCATTAGATAAAAAAATAAAGAAGTACAACAAGCAAAATGTAAGGAATAAAACCTCACATGATTACAGACTAAAACAAATACAATATCCACGAAGGGATGAAAATGACTACAAAGAGCAAAAAGAACCCATAAAAGGCACAAAAAAACACAAAACTACAATATATTTCTCGTTAATCCAAATCAGTAGAAAGACATCTGCAATCCAAACTTCATCCTTTAGACCATTCCGAATATTCGGATCTGAGTCCTTTTTTTGTTGCAACCACGTAGATTTATTGATCTACGGATAAGATAAATCATTTCCGCTCTTGCTAAATCCGAAAAAAGCATAAACGGCAGAACAATAGAGAGCAGATACAATCAGACGGATAAGGAGTTCTGATAAAATATATGAACACTGACTGAAAAAGCAATAAAAAATTACAGAAATCTAACCTGGTGTGAGGAGGAAGAAGGAAGATCATTCGTCCTCCTCAAAGTAGATCGACAAAATAGGAAGATTGATAGGAAAAATGGAAAAGAGAAAGGAGGAAGAAAGGAGTTTTTTTTTATCGGTTTCCTGCAGAGCATGCTCCGTTAATTGATGTGGTGATTAGAGGTGTTATGCGCATATTTAGCAAATCATTATGAATTCATTGTTATTATGTCATTTCCATTAAAAAAAATAAACATATTTAATTTTCTATTAGTTCGATGCTAGTTTCTAAAAAATGATAACATTTTTACAATTTTAACGCGCTGGAGGCTAAAATTTTTTTGATAACACTTTTGAATTCATTGTTATTACGTGTTTTCCATTAAAAAACAGTAAACATATTTAATTTTCTATTAGTTAGATACTAGTTTCTAAAAAAATGATAACATTTTTACAATTTTAACGCGTTGAAAATTTGTCCAACCCTAACAGACTGGACTTTGAAAATTTACCCTCCAACTGTATGGTTAAAATTAGCCCCCTAAACCTAAATTTCTGACTCCACTACTAGAAAACATGTATATATATAATATGAATTGATTGGTACAAAATATTACTCCGGAAACACTCTAAAACACATCGTTTGATCACTCGATTTCCTTTATTTCCCCGAATATATGGGGCTGAATCCCTAATAAAAGCCCATACTATTTATTTATTAGAGACATGATGACGTACTGATGAAATATGACAGTCGAAATGTATATCTTTCCATTTATAGTTATTATTATTATTAATAGAAACAAAAATTAAATGCGAGCCCTTTATTTTAAAATGAACGGAGTAGATTTCACATGATGTTCACTGGAATCTTAAATAATATGAATCTGAATCCATTCATTTCGTGACAAGGGAATGGAACAATGTAAAGCTGATGTATGTAACCCAAATTTCTAACACAATACATTATATGAATCCATTATCCTCTTTTCTTTTTAATTTTTAAATTACTAATAAAGTTACTGCAAAAAGCATATTCTTTTTTCTCAATTCAAAACCTATCATTTGAAAAACAGAGACGAAGAATCGGAGAGGAAGAATCGGCGATAAGATGCCACGTCTCCTTGTTCTTCTTCTCATCTTCTTCTCTGTTATTAGTCTCAGTTTATGGAGTCTTACTGCCCAGAGCTTGCCGCCGGCCAAGTACGACGGATTCCTGTACAAGACTGGGGATGCAGTTGATTCTGATTCTATTCTAATTGAAGCCTTCTTTGATCCTGTATGCCCTGATAGCAGAGATTCCTGGCCCCCTCTCAAACAAATCCTTCACCATTACGGTTCTCGCACTTCTTTTCTTCTTCACCTCCTCCCTTTACCGTTAGTATTTCCTTGCTCTCTCTCTCTTTTTAAATTCTAATTGATTGCAGCTAGAGTTTAATTTGAGTTTTTGGGATTTTTTTGTCTTTGTTCGATTTTGATTTGAAATGAGGGATACTGGATGCGAATGTTTGAATATTTCCCTCTCATTATGAAAATTGGATTTTAAACTAATTTGTGTTTCATCCCAATTTCTTATCTAAATTGTGCTCTCCTTCATCATCCGTAGATGGTTGATCTTCAAGCTTGTTTTGATATTAAAAAATTGAATTGATCTCAATAAGCTTCTATGTATGTGTTAAACTTACTTTTCTTCAAGTGATTTAGTAATTTTTTGTTTAATGGAAATTGCAGATACCATGATAATGCGTTTGTTACTTCTCGTGCTTTGCATATTGCAAATTCGCTGAACGCTTCTTCTACGTTCCCATTGTTGGAGCGGTTCTTTAAGTATCAGGTTAGAATTTCCATTTTCAGTTATGAGTAATTTAACTCTCAAGTTATTGTCAACTGTTTGTCAACAATGCAGACAATTTATACCACTTCTTAGTCTCTTAAGCAGAATATGCGTTGTGATTTGTTAGATTGATTGACTTGTAGAAGGAAAATTACCCCTGGCACTGTTTCCTTCTTAATAAAAGGTGTCAATGAGGTTGAGCGAGATAAATCTCCCTCTGGTTCGTATCTTGCATTTAATTTCTGTTTGTTTTGTCTTTCAGAATGTAGTGAACTATGTATGATGTAGTTTGAGTGGTTCTTACTTTAATTACGTTGTCCCCTGATACTCTAACATCAATTTAAACCCTGGTCCTGCTTGATCTTATACTGGAGCTTCTATTCACTCTCAACTTTTAAATTGACTAATCATAGTGTGGGCTGCTGCTCTGATTTTCTCTGTTAGAAGCTTTAATCAATGTTATGTAATAATGAAAAGTACAAACTCGGGATACATTTTAAGTTAGGTAGTCCATTGCCATGAAACTTAGGTAGCTTCATTCGGTGCTTGTAGTAGTGTGAAAGTGGAATGACTTTTGAGAATCATTTTGTGTTGAAGCTTATTAATATTGATAGATACGTTAAGCATATCAACAATCCTATTTAGTTTGATTTTCTTAATTGAAAATGAAAATGAAAACTTCATCCTACTAGGGAAAATATTATACTTTTAGGTTCTATATAAGGAAAAGTTGTTTGCCTATTTATTTGCACTCAGACAGTCTTGATCACATGTAGAATTTGCTCATTCACCATTTGATCTAGACTTATTAGAATTCTAAGGTGGAGATTCAAAGCATCCTGAGGCTTAGATTTAATAAGCCTAGATCTAACAGTGAATGAGTGAATTCACTTGCTCATTAAGGTGCATGTGAAAATTCCTGTGCACTCAGAATATTGGAGCTTGTGCTCTTGGGATATGTGTGTGTTAGCTTTGGGTATAATCGGGTCTCTTGAGACTTGCGATTTAGTGACTTGGGTAAAGAATGTGCGTTGCTTATTACTGTACCAACTTGTCGATTACTAATGAATTATGTGATCCTTCTCGCCTGTAGATGTATATAAAATTATTTGAACCACGCTAGATTTCTTGTTCTTATAATTGCAATGTCTAGTTTTCTGTTCTGCATGTATCACGTCTTTGTATTGTACAGGTTCAATTTTATTGTTGATCTGTTGCTTTATATATCTAGGGTGTAGTCCAGTATACTTTTGCTTCATTTGTGAAGTTGATCTGTTGCTTCATATGAAGTTAACTCTTTTCTTCTATCTGTGTTTGCATCATTATCAAGATTCCTCTAGAATATTCATAAGATATTTTAGGGAAATGATTGAACATTGCTACCGAAAGACGTCTCAGATTAAAATTGTGGTTTTAATCTACCGGGATGAGCTATAAATTTAGTCCTTTGTTATTGAGGGAAACATATTTATCACGTATAAAATCGTGCAATGTCAACACTAAAGTTTTGTAGATAGAGTCTAAATTCTATTAATGGTAGATAAGTCAATTTTCTGTTAGTTTTTCCATGTATACACGACATAAGGTACAAATTTAACCCTCGGGTATTGGGGAACAAATTTAGCCTCAACTTATAAAACTGTGCATCGTCCATATGAACACCAGTTTAGGTGGTGAAATATGGAACTGAATTAATGGGAAATGAGCTTTTGTTTAATATGTCCTTGATAGAGTTTGAAATCGCTCTATTTTTTAGGACTAACATTGCACCGTTGTATACATGGAATCTAAATTTGCTTTCCTTCCAATAACTATTTGGCTAATTATGTACTTATTCCCGGAAATCCTCATCTTCTGTGAAATTGTATGTTAATATTTGATTAGCCTATCTAAACCCACTTTCAATTTATTTCAGGAAAGGTTCTATAATGCTCAAACACGCAACTTATCAAGAGTTTCTGTTGTAAAGAAAATCGTGAAATTTGCAGCTCATGAAGTTGGAAATTCATATTATTCTGCGATTGAATCTGGCTTTAACGACAGACGAACTGATCTCAAAACTAGAGTTTCCTTCAAGGTAAGAAATTCATATGTATTATAAATGGATTCTTTTTAAAGGTAAAGTGTTTCCCTAGCTTCATATATAACATGTGACAATATGAGTTAAAAAACAATCTAGGTAAATTGCATTCATCACCCTTAATTTTGGCTTTACTTTCTTTATGGTCCTCTGTACTTCAAAACCGCCCACATATAGAGTTGACACGACAACACGAGTTAAATAAACAATCTAGGTAAATTACATCCATCACCCTCAATTTTGGATTTACTTTTTTTACGGTCCTCTAGTAACATACTTCAAAATTACCATTGACTAGACCTATTAATGGACTGAGTTTGGGTCAGGCTCAGTGGGCTTTCGTTTAAAGATACTCAGTTTAAGCCTCTCTCAGGCCGTTGTTAATTTACGTGACCTTTGGGTCGAGTCGAGCTATGTTTGGGCTTAAAAATCAAATATGTTTGGGCTTAAAAATCAAATGCTAATCCTAACTCATATAAGCCCACTTTAAAAAAATTCTTATATAATTTTACCCATTAATATTTATAGGATGGGCTGGGTTGGGCCGGGCTGGCTGTCTTGTGTTATTTTTATGAATCCCAAGCCCTTCTAAAAAAATAGATAGGCTTTAGTGGCCTGGCTTGCTTGAGGTTAATTTTCCCTGTTCAAGTCTAGCTCAGGAAACGGCGAATACATGATTCAAGTCTAGCTCAGGCAATTTTACATGGATTTGGAGTGGGTCGGATGGGTATTCGGGTTCATGAACAGGTCTTCCGTTGATGACTTTAAAATAGAAAACTTTAAGAATCATAGTTGTTTATAAACACGTTTATCATGAAACCGCGTTTTACTACCGCGAGAACTTTTTTGTTTTAAACAATTTTTCTCATGTAAACAATATTTAAAATAAAAAAGTTTAAAAATTAAAGTTATTTAGAATATAATTTTTATCCGCTTTACAATGGATGGTTACCTATTTTGAAGTTTAAATTTCATAAAGAAATAAAACGAAAGTTGCATGTATAATTTACCCGAAACAATTTGCTTAATTTTTCATTGTATTATATATAATGATAATAGATCTAATATATAGATGAAATAAAATAATTATACCCGATTTGACACTTGTAGCTGAATACTCATCAATTATGGTATGATTTGTGACAACAGTTCAGCGCATCGAGAGGGGTATATGGGACACCTATGTTCTACGTAAATGGATTTGTATTGCCCGATGCTGGTTCTCCTTTAGATTATAACGGGTGGAGGAAAATCATTGACCCGTTGGTTCATGCTAAGAAGGACACAAATGTAAATACGCTGCCTTTCTTTTTCTGAGGGGCGGGCTTATCTTGCAATTCGCATTATCAGGAATCAGATTACACCTGGCCTTTAAAAAGAGTTGTGAATTTGAGGTGATGCAATAAAATTAAAAGTTCTGAACTCAATCTGTCCTCTGTAGATAGTATTATTGATATTCGTCAGAGCTGCAATTATTTGCTTATTTTCTTTGCCCAAGGCAGATTTTATTATTCTTTTATATAGATATTTTTCATCTAGGTACTTGGGAAGAGAATATCTATGTCTGAGTTATAGAAAAAAAAAACATTTAAAGATCAATTATTGAAGTTGTCTAGTTCAAAATCAAAGTTTGCCTATCAATTTGCTATATTTCAACTTGATATTTAGAGTTAAATTAGTTCAAAATGGTTGTTAGTTATGGAACATGTGGCACTTCCATCATTTTGGACTTAATTTGATTCTATATGCTAAGTTGAATGGCTAAATTTTCCAGACAAAATTTATATTATCAATCATACTTTGTTTGTATTTTTTTTTTTTGGAAGAATATATGTTGTGTTTATCACCATGCATATAAATAAACTTGAACTTTCAAAACCTCTCACCGTAATTATTACTCCCTCCATTCCATTATATAAGTCATTCTAGGGTATTTCACACAAATTAAGAAATATATTGGTTAACTAAAAAAAATTCTCTCTCATGTCACTATTGGGCAATAAGCATTGGAATATTAAAAAACACATGTAAATACAAAAAATAATTATCTCTCATTTCACTATTGGGCAATAAGCATTGGAATCCTAGAATGACTTATATTTAGGGAAAAAACTAATTTGCTAGAATGACCTATATAATGGAATGGAGGGAGTATTAATTAAAAAATCATTTATAAAAGTTTTAGATCATTTAAATGATGAGAAGTCATTTTCGTAAAAATAAATTAATTATGTCTTTTAAAAAAAATTATATCTTTAATATTATCACTATTTTTTTAGAAAGAAAATGTCTATTATCGTATTGGATTAGCCATTTTCTCTTTTTTTTTTTTGTTATCATTATTATGTAGGAAAAAAACTTCTGGCAATTCAGTATGATTGTCTCGAGTCATTATGCGATGACAACAACAATGAGATGGATAGCGTTGATAAAGATTTAGTTCTGTAATGGTTTTTATTCGATTGTTTCCTAGATGATTTGAGAATTTTGTGAGTATAGTTCAGAAATGGATCAGAATCATAACAGATTGTAAATCATATTGGCGTGATGTTTTGGTTTTTCAAGAAGGAGTTCAAAGAGCAATACAAAAAGAAGTATTCTTTTAGGGAAAAGTATAAAAATAAATCTTGTGGTTACACCAGTTTTCAATCGGCACATTTCTGGTTTAAAAGAGTTAATTTTGTTTTTATATTTATTTATTTTATAAATTAATTCCTCTTATTATCTAATTATCACAAACAAACCCAAAATAAAAAAATAAAAATCAATTACACCATCTTCTCCATCTCTCTTTAATTTCTTATTTTTTTCTTCTTTCTCTCTCTTATCTTTCATCTTTGTTAAATTTTCTCTATCTAAAATCAATTGAACATTAAAAATACGAATTCATCAAATTGATTCATCAATTAACCGCTTTTGCTTGAGCATGGGCAGCAGAATTTGTTGAACGCTTAATAAAGGAGATAAAGTACAATTCTAAATCTCGTAATAAATGAATATAATCAGAAATAATGTCAACTAAATACGAATGACCTTCTAAACCCATTTGAATTGCCTTCATCACTTAGAATGACCAAAAGTTGATTTTATCAATATACGCATTTATTTTTATGGGAGAACCGATTTTTAATAAATAAATAAATAAAAAGTGACTTTTTTTTTAAGTGACTTTTTCATTGTTTGATTTTGTATAATGTTACAACAAGCTTCAATTTAGGAAATTAGTTTTAAATTGTTTTACATAAGATAGTCAAATTGGTTGAAAATCTGTAGTCTTCCAGATTGCAAATTACTTTAATTTATTGTATATATCTTTTTCAATTCAATATGAATCATTGACATTTTCCATGACACAGATTATTGCTAATTGTATATATATCCCACAAAAAGAAAAGAAAGCTAAATAAAGATAAAAACTGAGACAAATGTCTAATTAATGCAAATAACTTAACTTATGGGATTGGATTTGGATGAGTAACTGAAAAACTTTGGCCAGTTTCTGTTTCTTGACTCAACATTACATTACCAATCATAACAAATTTGTTAAAATCAAATTTCTAGTATTAGCAAAACCTCGTTTTGGTAGTGTAGGGACGCGATGGCATTTTGGTAAATAACTTGCACAACCTTTAATCAACAATTAAATGAGAAAGGATGAAGGATTCGACCCTAGAATGTAGAGAAGAGGAGCACACACGCGCGTGTATTACCACTGGGACACTTGTTTTTGTTTGTTCATTATACAATTCTTTTATTTATATATTATTAAGTGCCTCTGATACTAAAAAAAATCCAATACTATATTTTTTAATAAAAATATATTATATATTTTAATACAATTTCATATTAACATTTTATTTATATAAAAAAATATATTTTTAAAATATAAGTTAGAACATATATTTTAACTTTACGTTATGTTTTTTAAACATGCGTTATGTTTTTTCGAACATGAGTTATAAATTTTTTTCTTTTTTGGATAGAAATTGGGACGAGACAGAACTTGGGCGGGGTGAGCACCCGTGACCCAAGAACTGACAAACCCGCAATATATTAATAAACGAAAAATGAATGTTTGAACAAGAGAAGAGGAAGGAGAACAAACAAAAAGAAGGGGGAGGAGAAAAGTTTAGGAAAGTCAAGAAAAACGTAAGTGAGAAATACTACAAATGTCATCATTGATAAACCTGTGGCAAAAAGCAGGAGCTGAAGGCCACCAATTGATCACTGAGGAAGAGACTCCAAAATTTTCCAGTGCATCAGCAACTCTATTTCCTTCCCTAAAGATGTGTGAAAAAAGAATGTTCATCCTAGAGCAAATACTGAGACAATGCAACCATTCTTGACGAATACTCCAAGGAACATCCATGGAACGATGTCTAAGCAGATTAACAACGTACATTGAGTCTGACTCAACCCAAAGCTGATGCTAATTTTTCTCCCAAGCAAGTTCAATTGCAAAAATAGCTGCTCTCAATTCAGCCATGTAAGCAAAAGAAGGAGGGGTAGAAAAAGCAAAACAGCCTTTGGAAAATCCACGATAGTTGCGAAAAATACCTCCCGCTCCTACCTCGCCTGGAGTGCCAAAAGCAGAGTCGTCCACATTGACTTTAACTCATCCCGGAGGAGGTTTAAGCCAATGGACCAGAATAATGTTGGGAGCCGGAGGCGGCCTAGGAGAAGCCAGAAGACGGGATAAGATAACATCATCTCTTCGTGAAGAGCAAAAACCTTTAGAAGTGGCAAAGGACTCTCGAATCATTCGAAAGAGGGTGATCTTCGAGTGCTGAATAGAAGGAGAAACTTCCTTAAAGATTGCTTCATTCCTGCAATGCCAGATTAACCAGATGTAAGTGACAGCGGCAACACGCCAGATCATCGATACCTATGAGCCAAAATAAATGCTACGAAGAGAGCTGAAGAAGTGGATGAATTGTGAATAACGAGGCAAAGAGCAGTCAAAGTGAAACTCGAGGGCCCTCCAAAGAGAATATGCAAAAGAACAGCTAATGAATAGGTGGTTAATGGACTCAGCATCCCTACCACATAGAACACAACGAGAGGCAAAGGAGAATCCAAGATGTTGTAGGAGGTCGTGAGTCGGAACCCGGCCATGCAAAACTCTCCAGAAAGTGAAGGAACTTTCAAGCTTGGTGATGACTGGAGGAACGAAGCTCTTCAATAAATATGATAATGAATAATGCAAGAACAAGCTTTCTATAAGAGGGGAAGGGTAAAGTAAATGTTATTATTCTAAAAAACTCTCGACGCCCTAACGTACCACGCAAGGCTGCTGATGGAGCCGCCGGCATCTAACCCTTCATCCCGACCACCTTCTGAGCCACCGGACCGACATTTGAAGGAGGTGCTAAATACCACAAGGATGGGAAACAATACTGAATCGGCGATTTTACAAAGGAACTGGAGGGACCTGCTCCTAAACAAGGAAGTTGTGCGAAACCCCAAACCAAGCGAAAACCTGAGAAAATCTGGGAAGGTGGTGATCACGGTGGACGATACTAACCCACTCTATCCACGAGTTTCACTTGACCCCAACCTGAAACAGCAACTAACTGATCAATGGTGCAATGCTTTGATTATTAAAGTGCTCGGGAAATCTTTGGGATATATTGCGCTACATAAGAGGGTATCAGACTTGTGGAAGCCAATTGCCGCATTCAAGATGATGGAGTTTGGGAACGGATTTTATGTGGTAAAGTTTGATGATCCACTTGATAGGGAACATGTCATCTTGGATGGCCCGTGGTTAATCCAGGGGAATTACCTAACGGTTCGAACCTGGTCGTCCTCCTTTTCACCGTCAGACTCGCTAATAGAATCAACGCTGGTATGGATTCGGTTTCCACAAATCCCACTGTTCTATTATAATCAAGATGTGCTACTAGCTATTGCCGAAGCAATTGGAAAGCCAATTAAGGTGGATGATAATACTGCTTTTGCGGACCGTGGAAAGTTTGCCCGCATATGCGTGGAAATCAACCTCCTCAATCCTCTTATTGCCCGCTTCGAGTTGGAAGGAATGGAACAGAGAGTGGAATATGAGGGTCTGCATACAGTCTGTACAAGCTGTGGTCGCTACGGACATTTACGTCAGGCTTGTCTTTGGCCGAGTGTTCACGCAAATGGGAGCATAGGGGGTTTGCAGAAGGGTGGCGAGGCAGAGAAACAGACTGTAGGGTTGGACGAAGCTAACCAAATGGAAGGAGAATGCACAGATGAGACGCCGGATCAGAATGCCAAGCTACCTTTACTCGAAGAGATGGAGTATGGTCCTTGGATGGTGGTTCCCAGGAGAAAGCAGTCAACTCGCAGTCGGATGCCACTGAAACCGCTAGCTATCGATCCGGGGAATGTGATGATGAATCCTTTTGTGGTTGAGAAACCGGATTGGGACAGGAACAGACCAGGTGGTAAGTTAGTCTTCTCAAGCAAGTGGAATGAGGAGGCCACAACTAGACGGACCAAGAAAGGAAAAAACCCAATCCACGCGTCGAGAAGCGGAATAAACATAAACAGAAATACCTTTGGAGAACTTGCTAACACAGACAATGAATTGGATCTTGTTTCCCATCAGACGAGTCCGCCAGGGTTTGAGGAGAAGAACAGAAGGGGTAAAAGGATTCGGAGGCAACAGGAAGAGCTGGCTAACCCGACTGAAGATCAGAGGAAACAAAATGGTAAGCAGGTGGATAAGGGCCCCTCAAAGGAAGTTGATAGTATGGAAGGAGTGGAGGAACCTGCGTTACACTTCCCTAGATAATCAGTTGGTGGGTCGGATACAGATTGATTCAGTCTTTTTTAATGCATTACATCTTTTGGAATTGTTTTGGTGCTGGGGGAAGGGTCTTCCAGCGATCTTTGTATCACTTAGTTAGCTTACATCGCCCTTCCATTGTTGTCCTTCTCGAGCCCAGGATTTCGGGTACTCGTGCGGAGCAAATGAGGAAGAGGTTGGGTTTCTCCTCCATGGAAATTGTTGAGGCTGATGGATTTAGAGGTGGTCTTTGGATGTTCTGGGATTCGAAGAGAGTTCTCATTGATGTTCAGCATCAGAATGATCAGTTCATCCACGCCTGGGTGACTAACCTTTCAGGAAGAAGGCAAGGTGTTAAGATCGAGTTAACGACTGTGTATGTGAGGCCTCAGGGTGGAGCTAAGCGTCAGTTTATGGAGGATATGATCATGCTGAAAACTTCTATTCAGAACCCCTGGGTTATCGCAGGGGATTTTAATTGCATCAAATCGGCGGAGGAGAAACTAGGAGGATCTAGGGTGCTAGCTTCTCGATGCTCGATGTTTGCAAACTGGATCAATGACCTTCAGCTCATCGATATTGACTTCATGGGACCTCCGTTCACCTGGTTCAGTGGACTCTCGGCTCGTACTCGTGTTGCTTGCCGGTTAGACCGAGCGCTATGCGACTCTAGCTGGAGACACACATTCCCAAATGGAGTTATTAGACATCTCCCTAGAGATAACTCAGATCATGCCCCCATCCTGTTGGATCTCATAGACTCAGTTCCGACTCGTGTTAATAGACCTTTTCGATTTCAAATGGCCTGGACGGAGCATCCTGGCTTTAAGAAAGCGTTAAGCACGTTTTGGGACAACTCTCAAGGGATGAATTTGAGCCTAGCTAACCTGGCGACCAAGCTGCAGGACTGGAACTCTAATGTTTTTGGAAACATTTTCCACCGTAAGAAGAGGCTTCTTGCGCGGCTCGCGGGGGTCCAAAGAAGACTTTTCCAGGAACATGTAAGGAACTTGTTTCATCTTGAGCGCCGTCTTTCTAATGAGTTGTCTGCAGTTTTACTTCAGGAAGAAATGCTTTGGAGCCAAAAGTCCCGCATTAACTGGATCAGATGTGGGGATCGTAATTCCCATTTTTTTCACACGACTACCTTTATCATGAGGAGGCGAAACCGGATTGATGGTCTCCAGGATGAGAGTGGTGTGTGGATATGGGACCCGGATCGGCTTAAACAGATGGCAATTGAGTATTATAGTACTGTGTATACGAAAGAAGAGGAGGATAGGCCGAGGCTTAGAACTGTTCATCAGTACCCGGGATGGGAGGAGGGAGCCTTGACGGAGCTGAATAAGCATTTTTCTGTGGAAGAAGTAAGGAGGGCAATTTTCTCAATGGCGCCTTTAAAAGCTCCTGGAGATGACGGGTTTCAAGCTTTCTTTTATCAGAAATTTTTGGATGTGGTGGGGCCGGCAGCTGCCGAGTGCGTTCTGAAAGCTCTGAATAATGGAGTTATTGAGGCCGGGCTAAACAATACACTCATTACGCTCATTCCCAAAATCCCAGCGCCTGTCAATTTCTCCCAGTTCAGACCGATCAGCCTCTGTAATGTTTTGTATAAAACTATCACAAAGTGCTTAGTCCAGCAAATCAAGAAGCATCTTGGATATTTAATTGGACCATGTCAGAGTAGCTTTGTACCTGGTAGGCAGATTACTGACAATGTGATCCTGATGCAGGAAGTCATCCACTCTCTAAAGAGACGGACAGGACGCAAGGGGGTGATGGTGCTTAAGCTTGATCTTGAGAAAGCTTACGATCGAGTTAGCTGGGATTTTCTGCGTGAGACTTTAACCCTATTGAAGCTTCCCAATCATTGGATTAATCTGATAATGACTTGCGTCTCCTCTCCGAAGCTGGCAATCTTATGGAACGGGGAAGCATCCCAAGATTTTCAACCGAGTCGAGGGTTACGTCAGGGTGATCCGCTCTCACCTTACCTCTTTGTGCTGTGTATTGAGAGGCTTTGCCACCTTATCTCTGATGCAACTGCAGACAAAAGCTGGAAGCCCATACGTGTGTCTAGAAGAGGCCCTGTCCTTTCCCATCTGATGTTTGCGGATGACATTGTGCTTATGGCGGAGGCTTCTGAGGAGCAGGCGTGCACTATTAAAGGTATTCTAGATAAGTTCTGTCAGGCCTCTGGCCAGCGAGTCAGCTTTCCTAAGTCCCGGGTGGTATTCTCATCAAACGTCCCTGAGCATGTTGGTGCAAGGATTTGCTCAGCTTTACATGTTGCGCGCACCACTAATCTAGGGAAATACCTAGGGGTGCAACTGTTTCATCAACGTGTTGATAAAAGTGCCTTTCAGCACGTGGTTGATAGGGTTCAAAACCGTTTAAATGGCTGGAAAGGGCAATGCTTATCCTTTGCGGGAAGAACAACTCTCATTCGATCCGTTGCTTCGTCCCTCCCAACTTATGTGATGCAAACGGCGCTAATGCCGATTGGGGTTAGCAACCAGCTTGACAGTTTGAATCGGAGATTCCTTTGGGGAGGGACAAGGGAATCCCGGAAGATCCATCTTGTTAAATGGGATACTGTTTGTAGACCGCGCAGAGTGGGTGGGTTGGGCATTCGCAGAACGAGAGACTTTAACCTGGCTATGGTAGCCAAACTTGGATGGAGGCTACTCACTGAAGACGCAACTTTGTGGGTACGGGTGCTCCGAAATAGGTACATGAAAGGCTCAGCGGAGATTCATAAAATTAAACCCCATCAGAACGCGAGTCACGTATGGAAGAGTTTGGTTCAGGGGGTCTCTCTGCTGCGTCAAGGTTTGGACAGATTGGTTTGTAATGGGAAAGATACTAAGTTTTGGACAGATAGATGGATCGGGGATTCATCAATTGAAGAAGCCTGCGAGATCCCTATCCCGGATGAGATCAAAGGGAAATCAGTAACGGACTACTGGAAGAGCACTGGAGGTTGGGACTGGGAGAATTTGCAGGAGATGGTACCAAATTCAATTATGTTGCACCTTGCTTCGATGGTTATTTTTCCGGAGGCGATTGAGGGGGATACTTGGCGGTGGAGTTTGAACAGCAGTGGCATGTTCAGTGTCAAAACAGCCTTTAATTTAACTCAAAGTTGGGAGAGTTCTAACCTGGTGTCGGAAGATTGGAGAATAGCTTGGAACTTGCAGGTCCCTGAAAGGCTGCGATACTTCTTCTGGCTGCTGCTACATGATGCAGTACTGTCGAATAGAGTCCGAGCTGCAAGACACTTATGTGAGGATGATTCGTGCGCGGAGTGCGGTTACTCGGAATCCACCTTGCATATTTTAAGGGACTGTCAGTCCACGGTAGATCTTTGGCGGTCAATAATCCCGAGATCGGAATGGGGGACTTTTTTCAGCCGGGATCTAAAGGAGTGGCTTCAGATGGGGATGAACTGTAAGGAGAAGTGGCGGGATGTGGATGGGAGAATAGTTTTTGCAACTACTGTCTGGTGGGCTTGGAAGTGGAGATGTACGCGTATTTTTGAACCAGCAGAGGCGAGATGTGTGGAGAAGATCGAGTTCATTTCCGTGAAAGCGGGCGAGTACTAGAGAACTTTTATGGATGAAATGAGGTTGCGGGATAAACCGGTGAGGGAGGTTCTGGTTGGATGGAAGCCGCCGGCGCATGGTTGGGTGAAAGTGAACAGCGACGGGGCTTGTAAAGGAAACCCGGGGTTAGCCGCCGCAGGTGGGGTTGTTCGTAATGAGAGAGGCGGTTGGCTAGGAGGTTTCGCTGCGAACCTTGGTTTCTGTTCGGCGGTCCTTTCTGAGCTTTGGGGTCTCTACTTCGGTCTGAAGTATGCTTGGGACAGACAGTTTCGCAGAGTAATTTTTGAGATGGATTCGCTGGTTGTCGTGGACATTATCAATAAAGGCACGGATCATAGGCACAAGTTTTTTTGGCTGATTGTGGAATGCCAGAAGCTTTTAAGACAAGAGTGGGAGGTTCAGTTAGTTCACGTGTTACGCGAAGGAAATCGAGCCGCGGATTGGATGGCAAACTACGCAGGGAATGTTACTTTGGGTCTTCACGAGTGTGAGGTGCCTCCTGCAGGCATCCGGGATATTATTTTGTCTGACAGTTGTGGTACTTGCCTCCCTAGGAGGACAAGTATCTACTAGTTTTTGAGCCTTTTTCGGTTGTGTTTGTGTTTGTCCTCGGGGTTTAACCCCTCCATATTGATAAAAAAAAAGTAAATGTTATTATTCTAAATACCTTAGAAATGAAGATCCAAGGTCTTTTCTAAAAGAAAATTACAAGCATAAGGGGCACAAAATCTAAATAAAGTGTTGGAAACTTGAAAATTCAAATGCTGAAAATATGGCCAGCATGATGTCTTGATGGACAGACTTCGAGGAAATTTTTCTCCGAGGGCCAGCACGACATGTTGGCCTATTGTTGGCAGTGCCCTGGGCAGTTTTTGACAAATTTTCCTTGATTGCCCCCTGTCCACTCCTTAAGTGAAAAATCCCTAAATAAAGATAATTAAATCAACAAAATCAAATGTGTCTAAGGATAATTCCATTTAAAAAAAATACAAAACTCAAATGTAAATCTAACAATTAAAAACTCAACTTAATCTAATAAATGCAATTAAAACCATAAAATAAATGAAAACTAAAAATAAAAGATTAAAAATTCTAGAAAAATAAACTAAAATTTCAAAAACATCAACCCATCTAAACTAGGAAAAATGAAAGTATGCAAAAGTGAGTGAAATTAAACAAAAAAAAAAAAGTTACTAAAATTCAAGAACTTTGACTCAAATTCACAGAATAAGTTTACACATGCATTTTGACTAGAAAATTTATGAAAAATGACTTTAATGAAAAGACTCTAAAAACCATATATAAAGATAGAGATAAAACATCTCTATCAATATATTAGGAGCCCTTTGGACTTCTAAAAAAAGTTGATCAGTCCTATGAATTTACAAAGTGATTTCTTAGTTCCTAAAATTTATTTAAAGTGACTTGATTATCTCTTTAAGTCCACATAGAAAAAATAAGATTAAATTTGGAAAAATTGAAATGTATATTAGTTTAAACAAGTTAATGGGTCGATAGACAACTATAAGCAAATTGAGTGGGTTAAAATGTGATACCATAGGAAATAAATAACGACGCATAGAGTATTAAGAGCATTCAGATCAAGTAACCACGTGGATCATTAAGAGCATTCGGACCAAACAGCTTTCAGAAACCGGCCGCCATTAAAGAGAAACCAACCGTCAATATATGAAGGATGCTGATAAGTTCGAAATTTATTATCGCATGCATTTTCACGTTTATATTCATGCGTTTAGCTTAGTCTATTAAATGTTTTGGAAAGATTTCACGTGGTTGTTTGTGATTTGAATATAAATAGGTTTAATACGGGTGGGTGACAGCTCAATATTAAGGAATATCAGCAAGAAACGAGCAAAAGACAAAAAAAGAAGTGCGAATTAGGGCAAAACCACTTGTCACATTCGTGACCCCTATGCCACGAACGTGACATGGCTAGGAATCAGCTCGAAGGAAAAAACTCCCTATTAGTTTTGTGACACTACTATCACGTTCGTGACATGCAAAATTCCACCATCTTTGTAGTTTCCACATGTCATGAACGTGACACCCGTGTCTCGTTCATGACAGGCATTAGCAAAAAGACATGATTTTTCATGTCTGAGGCACATCTTTTCGTCTGAATCAACGCTCCTTTTCACCATTGGCTACGTCCATTCATCACAACTTTATAGAAGAGTATTATGTCAAGAGACATAATCTTTCATCATCTATAAGAAGAATCTTCCTCTCCATTCAAAGATATAGATTGATAATTACAGAGATATACATAAGATATTCAGAGATATACTGAAGTTATCAAGTTATAAATATTTCTAGAGATTTAAATCCAAGCACATAAAGAAGTGAAGTCGAGAGATAAACTTTCTTGAGATCCAAAGAAGAAGATACAAAAGAGAAGATGAACCCGAGGCTTGACAACCTTACAGAGATAGTAAAAGGATTCACAACCCTTATACTTTCATCTGTTACAGTCTTTGTTCCTTATATTCTTTACTTTTGACATATGACCAATACTGTCAATACTTGTTTATCAGAATAAAATCAATCAAATGCAAATTATTCTATGTTTATTATCTTATTCTTATTGCTTTATTTATTTTATAAGGAAATCCATATAAGCTAGACATATGAATAGTTATCATTTTTATGGATCTAGAAGAGATTCAGTTCATAAAAATATAATTTATCACATTATTTACTTATTCCGTTTTTAATTCTTAATTCTAATTCACTATGATAGGTCTATGAATTAGAATTATCTATCTAAAAACACTTAAGTCATTTAATCATGGATTGAGACATCAGATTAAATCTGTTCTGTCTGATACAACTGTATAAAGATTGAAAAGCATTAACATGTTTATATTTAGTAAAACCATCAATGTATCCTGAGCTATAGGTGGAAATAAATCATAGGAACTGGTTTAGATTTTATATTACTTGCAACAAAACCATTTACCAAATTAATTATTTTCTATAAACAAAAGAAAACGAATTATTAAATTAATATTCTTTAAACAATCAATAGCTTTCCCTATGGGATCGATATCTTTTATTACTACAAACGAAGCCGTGCACTTACGAAATTTGCCTAACAGATGTTTTCTAAAAGAAGAAGGATTCATTAAGCACTATAAATGGGCATGTATGGCAAAACCTTAGAGGTACGTTAACATCAATATTATGAAGTATTGAATTGCCTTCAACCCTTCTAAACCCTTGTTTACTTAGGCATTGAAGCGGGTTCACCAGACGCTGCCCCCTCCCTAACTGTTTGTTCTTTCTTGCAGGTGATTTGAAGAGGATTCTGAAGATGTTCCGGATACCATATTGTCATTGGTGCGGTGAGCGTGGAACCGAACAAACACGTAACTTGCAAGGTAGGAGATCATACATATAGACCTGCAACCAACAGGCCCATTCGATATGAAGTTCATGGAGAATATATGGAGGAATCTAAGTTAGAGTCTAGACACCATTAGGAACCATTTGACCCTCAATACTAGAGGGATTCGAGGGATTCAACTCTATCCCTCTCCATATTCTGCTATGGTTCGCCCTATGTATAATCACCGTCCATATAGAATGCTTCCAATAGGTTCACCTCCCCTTGTTTAAGGGATTCTTGGCATACGCTCGATTATCCCTTTAATTATCAGGCCAACGTTTCCTTCCATTACGCTAGTAGAGAAACCACAAACAATTGTTTATGTTGTCAAGATATCACCTTATATGGATAATGAATTTATGTTATCTCTATTTCGGATTTGTGGAGTAGTCAATAGTTGGAAGCATGCTCAAGTCCCCATTAATAAGACTCCCAGAGCCTTTGGATTTGTGAATTTGAATATGCTGAAAGGGTTTTCCGTGCATTATGACTTTTGAGCAAATTTAATGTTGATGTGCAAGAACTGGTGCTAAATTTCAATCAAGCAACAAGAGAATATCTCCAACATTATGTTAAAAAGAAAACTAAACTCTTAAAGGATATAAAAGAAAATCAAGCTGCATGCACTCATAAGGAGGATGCTACAGCTTTAGTTGCAAAGAGTGAACCTCTCAAATCTTTTGAAGCCTCTGGCAGTGACAAAAGGAACAAAGAAAATCATGATAATGCAAACCTTTATCATTGTGACGAATGAAGACAAGGAAGGAAAGAAAGAGGCGTTGGAGAACTTGGCCTTCGTAGTGTCATCACAACACAAAAACTTTAGCACTGTTTCCAGTTATATTCCATATTGGTTCGGACTGACTGTTTATGTTGGCAAGAAAATCCTTCAACGGCCAGAAACTTCCTGCCATTCGACAAAGGTCATGTAACTTCTTGACTTTCAGCAATCAAAACATGTCATTCAACAAAGGTCATGTAACTTTTTGCCTTTCGGCAATCAAAAGAATTATTAATAAAACGAATACTTATAGACACATACTACTTCTTTCTTTAGTTACTTTCGGAATTCCTTAATCGACTATATTAAAGGTCAATCATATGCATGCTAAAAGGATTTCGATCAAATGTCTTAAGTCGAAAAAGTTCCAAGGAACACACTCCTTCAAACAAATTGAAGAATACTCCCGTACAAATTATTAAGGATGAGATCACATTTTAAAAAGGTTATTTTTTACAAAATGCATAGAGAAAAAAAGTAGCATGTTATAAAAGTAACATTGAAAAAATAAGGAAGCCGAAAGAATGAAATGTAACAATAGGCGCTTTTTTCTACTAGGCACACCGAACCCTAAAGGGCTCAGTTTTTCCTAGAAAGAGGAGGGAGGAGACATATGTTACCGTAGAAAATAAATGACGACACATAGAATATTAAGAGCCTTCAGATCAAGTAACCATATGCAGTATTAAGAGCCTTCTGATGTAGCAGCTTGTAAAAACCGTTTGCCATTAAGAGCCTTGCCTACTATTAAGAGCCATTAAAGAAAAACCGACTGCCATTAAAGAAAAATTGCCCGTCATTAAAAGAAGGACGTTTCTCAATAGAATAACGTTTTCTAGAAGAAGGAAGATCATTAAGCACTATAAATCGACATATATACATTAACATCACTATCACGAAGTATTCAGTTCTCTCCAACCCTTCTAAATCCTTACTTATTTGGACATTAGAGCGGGTTCAACGGACGCCGATCACTTTCTAGCTTTCTATTCTTTCTGATATGTGATTTGAGGAAGGATTCCGATGACGCTTTACATGCCATGTTATTAACGTCAGTTTAAATAAATTCAGATAATCGATATATCATTTTAAATAAGTTTAGAGACTAATAAAATGCTACGTAACCAATTAATTTTTTTTAAACAAATTAAGAACTCGTCGTAATCAACTTTTGGAAACAAATTAAGGACTCCTCGTATATTAAGCTTTAATATTTTAACTAATTCAGCAATTTTAAGATTTCTTTTAGGACCAATTAAATGTGTATTTAAAAGCTAGGTGTTGGTAGGATAAATTAAAGCGTGTTGAAAACGTGGCAGCATTTAAAGAAGAACCGAGCGTTATCCGGGTTGAACCGGTTATAAATCGGTTTGGTTAGGGCAGTTTTGGGAACTGGGAGTATATAGAACACCAGACTTCTCCGCAAGCAGGTTAGGGCGTAAAAGAAGAAACGAAGCCGTAGAAGAGGGCTCTTTCTTGGCCGAGCATATTTATCTCTTAATTTTCCAAGGTACATGTTGATCAGATCCATTCCAACTTCAGTTCATGTTTCCTTTCGATTCTTCTAGTTTCAAATTTTCTGCCTCAATTTTTCTTACTGATTTTGTTCATGTGTTTGAATTTGTCACTGCAGATGGATCGGTACCAAAGAGTGGAGAAGCCGAAAGCGGATACACCAATTGACGAGAATGAGATTCGTATTACTAGTCAGGGAAGGATGCGCAGTTATATCTCATATGCCATGAGTCTGCTTCAAGTATGTTTCTCTGTTCTAAATTATGTTTTAGTACTCCTTTTTTCTTACTTGAGATTTTAATTTATGTCGGATACGATTTATAAACTGGCGGTGTTTGATTTTATGGTTCTGTATATACATGGAAACTTGAGGCTTAAACTTGGATCTGTGGAGAAGGATTCAAACCTTGTGTGTGATTTTTAGGGAGAAAATTGTAACGTCCTTAAGTTGCCAGGCGCTTGTTAATTATGTTACGGTTGCTTATTTTATGTTTTCTGGTTGTTTTTCTTTCTGTTTGATGTTTATTTGGGAGGTAATTTATTAATTCTTCACCAACTTCCGGCATAAACTCAAATATGTGTAGAGTAGAGATAACATAGTTATTAAAGGCGCATGGTGCACCATAGCAAGCGAGACAAGGCACACTTACAAAAACAAAAATTATAAAACTATAAAACTAACATAAAAATGCAATGAATACTAAATCATGACAATATTAAGCATGAATAAGTTTTAAAATGCAAAATAAATCCCATGTTAGAAATATAAAGTTGAATACTAAATCCTAAGTTCTACTCCTCATCAAAACTCTCCAAATTAATCACTCATGTTGAGTTTGAATTCGCTTGGCTGCTTTGTTTCTGTTTGAATTCGTTTTCTGTGTTTTGTTCTACTAAACTTATTCCTCTTATAATAAGATTTTGTCGCTGCCTCTTCTAATTAATTCAAATGTATAATCTCTCTTCCTTTTTAATATTTGTTTTTTTTTCCCTCATTTTGGACCCTTCACAGAGGGCGAGCCTTGGCGCAACGGTAAACGTTGTTGTCGTGTGACCAAGAGGTCACGGGTTCGAGTCTTAGAAGCGGCCTCTTGCCAAATAAATTGGCAGGGGAAGGCTTGCCCCAGTACACCCTTGTGGTGGGACCCCTCCCCGGACCCTCGCTCAGCGGGGACGCGTAGTGCGACCGGGCCGCCCTTTTTTTTTTTTTTTTGACCCTTCACAACACTTGTTCCATATATGTAACTGTCAAAAAACCCATAAAACTGCCCCTAACTCACCAAGGCGCGCCTTAGTGCGCCTTTGGCAACTGCCCCTTGGCGCACCAGGCGCGCACCATGGCAGTTGCCCCACGCCATGGGGGTGTCATGGCGCTAAGGCCTGCACCTGGTGCGCATGCGCCATAGGCGCACCTTTAATAACTATGAGAGATAAGGGTTGCCTATTGTGCATGTTCCTGTGCTGATAGGTGGAAAATAATTGAAGTATAAAATTATTCGTGGTTCTTGTTTGTTTGATAATTGTCTTTATCGCTGTGATTTTTATTTTTATGCCAATTTTGCAGGAAAAAGGGTCAGACGAAATTGTATTTAAGGCAATGGGAAGAGCCATCAACAAGACTGTTACAATTGTGGAGCTAATCAAGGTATTGTTTGTAATATTACTGAGTTTCATGCTATTCCGATTCTGATGCATGTGTTTCTTCATTGATGCAGAGGAGAATTGTTGGTCTCCATCAGATCACAGCAATTGGATCCACAGACATAACTGATACATGGGAGCCCCTAGAGGAAGGCCTTCTACCGTATGTACATTCCGAGATGAAAACCTCAATGCCTAATATTTTTCTGTTAGAGATCATCATGTGGTATCTGTTGCTACAATTCTGACCTCCTGTTCTTGTCATTGCAGTTTGGAAACCACAAGGCATGTATCGATGATTACAATTACCCTTTCCAAGAAGGAATTGAATACGTCTTCTATTGGGTGAGCTTTAGAATCCTACTATTAAATGTGATGATGTTTTGTTGATAGCAACCTTGTGGTTATTCAAGGCCATTATGCCGTTCTATATTTCTTTTATTTAGATACTATGCTTTATTTCTGTCTTCTGTTTAGCAACATTGCAGCTAAGTAGATAGTGTTCTCGATATTTTATTTTATTTCCCCCCTAATTTTGGGGCACAGCATTTGGAGATATCATAAGCCTTCATTTATACTCAATTGAGCTTATAGTTGCCTCTTTTTGTGCTTTTCCTTTCTTAAAACATACCTCACAAAATTTCCTGATAAATTTGATTTAGAGGAACAAGTTAGATTGCAGTGAGTTGAGTTGAGTTGAAAAGCATCTCTCATCTTTTTTTTTTATCAGAATAGCAGTGTGGTTGTTGGATAATCCCTTCTCCCTTGATTTTTTCCTTTTCAAATTTTTTTTTTTAGTGGTCATACAAGCTGGTTCACCTGGAAATAAATTGAGATGCATATTTGATTTCTTTTTCTTGTTTATAATTATGTTCTATGGGTAATACTTGTTTATTCAGGGTGTCATGAATCATGATATCCTTGTTCATGGAATAGTTCCTCTGTTAGCCAGAACAGAAAAATTAATTCCATTTGGCTAGTATTTCTCTGCACATATAATATGACCAATTGAGTTGGATCTTAATTTTTAGCTATCTCATAACTGATAATGACTACCTTATCAGATACCAACCTCCATTGCCTGCGGAACAGGTGAAGGGCCCCCAAGAATATGATTACGAAGGAGGTGATGCTCATTTACTATCTGAATTTCTACACACATTTCTCTATTCTATGTTTTGCTTTGTTCTAAGTCAATTTTATGATGCAGAGGGCTCACCAAATCGAGGCAGGGGTCGGGGTGGTAGAGGAAGATCAAGAGGCAGAGGTACGTCTGAGTGGTTTTGACACCATTCTTTTGTTTTCGAAATTGAATTGGAGCTTGTGAAATCGGGACTTTAAAATATTTGCCATTAACTTGACCATATATTTTTTTTTTTCCAATGGTTGCTTCGTTCTTGGTTTGTTATTTGAGGCAGTAGAATGCATTAGTTATCAAATGAGATAATGCTGCTGTTGGATTTTTTTTTTTATTCTTAGGGGGTGTTTGGTTAGACAATTTTATAGTAGGGAATGGGAATGGGAATGGGAATGATTCATTTCGTTTCTTAGCGTTTGGTTTTACAATTTTAATCTAGGAATGGGAATCATATTCCATCATCTATGGGAATCATTCATTCCCTCTTCCCTCCCTATCAATCAATTTTCATTCCCATTTCCTTCCAAATTTACCGCACAAAAAAAATGATCCCACGTTTGGTTATATTTCTTTTGGTGCTAGACCCACGTTTATTTTGTTTAGATACACTACTAAACAACTACAAATTGCTTTTAATAACTACCCACATATACATAATAATCGTATATATATATTTTTTTGTACATATGTTATATAAAATATGATTTATTAAATTTATTAAATTATATATTAATATAATATCTTATTATATTATCTAATAAAAAATATATTAGTTTAAAAAAAAAGTTTGTTCCGTTTTAATTCTGATTCCAATTCCGAAATTGAACCAAACAATCTCTTAATAATTGGATTCCAATTCCGAAGTTTGAACCAAACAAAAGAATTAAATAGTCATTCCGATTCTGATTCCGTAGCATTCCGATTCCAATTCCGATTCCGAAGTTTGAACCAAACACTCCCTTAATCTAATGTGTATTATAAAATTTGTGTATAAATGTTATATATTCTAGTTTGATTCCTCAGTAGATGGAAGTGTTGAATGAGGATCATGGTTTTAGGTATTGACGGTTCATGCTGCATTGCACTTATAGATGTTTTCTTCCTTCAGGAAATGGATTTATTGCTGAATATGAAGATGGTGGTTGGGATCGCAGTAGGGGCTATGGTAGGGGTAGGGGCCGAGGAAGAGGACGTGGTTTCCGTGGTCGCGGGAGAGGAGGATATAATGGACCTCATGCTGACATGCAGCAAGATGGAGGCTACAATTATGATGCACCAGCTCAAGGCCGTGGAGGCTACAATTATGATGCACCAGCTCAAGGCCGTGGAGGCTACAATTATGATGCACCACCAGCTCAAGGCCGTGGAGGCTACAATTACGATGCACCAGCTCAAGGCCGTGGTACTTCCCTTTTTCCTCAACTTATGACTTACATTTTTCACATTTATTTTTTATCTGCTGTATATGTTTTTCCAATGGTATGCCTTTTTTAACTATAATTTATCAAAATCGTCCTTGAACAAAATAAGATACATTTAAAATAATTCACAGCAAAAGCCAGCTGTTAATCTGGTGACAGTTTGGTGAGAAGGTGAACTCAAAACTGCAAAAGCTAATGAGATGATTGGAATGATAAATTAAACATCCAAAGAATTTATGTATTCAAATTCGGATGAATTTTCAAGAGATGTTCGAGTAAATATTAATTCCTAAAGGTTATAGAGATAGGATGAATTATGAACTCTCTCACCAGCATTGTGTTACATTAGTTGTTGAGAATTTTTATGAAAATTGGTGGAGGTTGAGTTTTCAGCACCATATGTTCGTTAAAAATGAGATGTATTTCGAATTGGTTAAACATAGTCTCGTAAGATGAACATGATCTGTTTATGTTGCAGGTCGTGGGCGTGGAAGGGGAAATCGTGGAAGGGGTCGTGGATTTAAGGTGTTGTAATGGACTGATCCAGGGAGTTGCATGAAATGGCCCGTTTCTGATTGAATGGAGTGCAGTGTTGTTGATCATGTTTGATGTCTTCTCCAGTATCATCGTTATTATCATATTTTATTCCTTCTTTTTATTGGATTTCTTGGTGCGAACTAGGAGTGTTAACTTTAGGATATATTATCGTGTAGCCCCGTAGACACTAATCTTTGTAGTTTGACATGGTTGGGTTTGAACATTTTAGGTGTAGTTGTGGTGTTTAACAATTGTAATTTTTTTGAGCAGTGGTATTCTTTTATTTTTCAGTTTAAGCTTGCGGATTGGTAGAAGTAAAATTGCAAGTGGTGAAATCTCTTTTAGGTTATTGCTTGTTAGGATAACGAATGACATTGCAATTTCAGTTATACATAAGATTCGGACAAATTATACTGATAAGGGTCTAATTTATTATTGTGGAATGCTGTATTACTTGTGTTACAATTGAGTTCTTTAGCAGTGACAGAATTTCAGTCTGTTGATTCTTTTGAAAAATAGGAAACTGGGTTTTATTTGGTCTAGACTTTTTAATTGTGATGTTTTAACGTGGAGGCTTTTTAAGGTCAATATAAAGATATTAATAGTGTTTTAATTGTGAGAAAAATTGTATGTAATAATACTGGTGGATTGAAGCAAGAAAGTTAAAGAGAAGACATAATTAGCCGTGTTTTGATATTTTTCATAATTCAACTTAATTAATGATCTGTTCCGATTCAATTCCTAACAATATTGCTGTCAAGCGTTGTTTACATTGTGTTCAATAGGACTGCTATAATAACAGACGCAAGTGGTCTTTCTTGCAAGGGTATACGATGTGCCTGTTGAAAATCTAGAGCTATTCATATAGTTGTGTGTTTAGTAAGTTTTCCAGGTATTTTTCGTTCTTTGAAATGGGAAATAGTTTGGATTTGTATCATAAATGTGTCAATATCGGGCAACAAAGAGCATGATTCAAGCCAAAGCAGTACTGACTAAATAGGGGCAGGGTGGGGCAAAGGTACTGAAAGAGAAAGGAGGCGGAAGCAGACGGGGTTGGAGGTGCTGACCAGCTCCCTTCTTCGGAAACAACCCTCTTTTTTGTTGGAACTCAAGGTACCTTTGCCCGTAATCCCTGGATAAATAATTTATTAGTTTTCACATTTTTATGTAATATACTGTTTAGTTTTCATATTAACTCTGTGATGAACGCTTTCCTGAGTAAGACATCCTCCCATGGAAAAAAGACGTTACAACGGTATTTGGTATTTCCTTCATTGCTCTTTTTTCCCTCCTTTGAAGAGAAAAAGTTCAAGACATCGGACCTATCATTTTGTTTATTTTTTTCGATTTTTAACCGAACATATCTTAGCTTTCAGGACAGTCATAGTACGATACAAAATGGTAACGTTACTCTGTTTTTTTTCTGTCTGTCTGTTTATACTAAATATAACGGTTAAAAATCTTAAAAAAATAGACAAAATGACCAAATGGTTAACAGTGACAAAAGATAGATCTTATAATATGTGTCTTAGATAAAAAGGAGAGAACTAATAAATTATTTACCTTTTGGCATTGTTTGGATGAAGTGTAATTAAAGTAAGGTAATGTAATATGGAGTGAGATGTATGAAATAATTTTTGTGCTTGAGTAAGGTAAATACTGATTTAATAATGTAATTATATATAAAATTACTTTGATATAAATAAAATAAAAGACAAATGGTAAGATCCAATCCCACTTTTAAATTAGTTCTAAGATGGAATGATATTAGAGGTGTTGAGTAGTTCTAAGATCCAATCCAACTTTTAAATTAGTTTTTATTCCTCGCTTAGCGAACAGTGCAGCTCATTTGGTAGCGAGGCTTGCCTGTTTCAATGCTAGCGATTTCTTTTCAACAGTGGTGCCGGAATGCCTTGTAAACACCATTGTTATCGATGCAAATCCATCATTTATTTGATCTTCACTTTCTGGTTCAAAAAAAAAAAAAGACAAATGGTAATTTTGGAAGAAAAGGATCAGTACCATAATTCCATATGCTTTTTAATTACACTTCAAAACAAACAAAGTTATCTAATTATATTTACTCTCACTTACTCTCAAATACCATCAACCAAACAATGTCTTAGGTAAATATTAGTCTTATATTTAATCCCATTTTAGATCATGTTTGATTTTTTTTTTTTTTTTTTTTTTACAATTAATGAAAGTGGTTTTCTATTTATTTGACATTTTGAGGATTAAGTTATTATTATTGTGTATTAAAAATAAAAATTTATAACGTAATAAGGTTGTAATTATTATTATCATTTGTGATTTTCATGTAACTTACCCTTCTTAGAATTGTAAGACCATCAAGTTTGTGTCGACAATAGAATTTATAGAAATTATAACACGATCCATTTAACACGATTATCATTTTTATTATAATTATATAATATATAAACATGTGGAATATATAGATCATGTTATCGATGTTATGTTTTTTAACCTTAGATAAATTTTTTATCTCGGAAAGCATTGACAATTGAAAGACTTAACATTGAGTTTGTACTTGGATTTCTTTTTAGACGCAAGACATGTTGGATTTACCAGCAGTAATTGTTTAAATTTATAGGTGAGCCTAGGATTTAGTTTTGGAAAGACATGACCCTTCAATCCTAGTTTGATCATGGGGTATTAGGAGAGGATATTTTCACCCCGAAGTCTCACTGTGCTGTTTGATAAAACTGAAAATTAAGTGCTGAAAAAATAAGTACTTTGAAACCTAAGTGCTGAAAATATTGAGTAATATAATTATTATAAAAATATTAGTTGATAATGTTTAACTTAAAATATTAAGTTAAATATTTTAACTTATCAAAATAAGTGTTTTTTTAACTTAATTTACTAATTTAAGTGGCAGAGAAATAATTGTTATCAAACGTACTTAAATTAACATTTTAATTTAAGTCATTAAGTAGGTTATCAAACAAGACCTTAGCTGAGGTTGTAGAGAATTAATAACATAACATAATACAATTTCAATTTTTTTTTTTCCCAGCGTGATATTATATTTTAGTTACCTTGAATATGTTAACATTCAACTAGGATTTTTTTTTTTTTGTTGTTGTTTACAAGACGAGTTGAGTTCAAAGCCTAAAAGTTGAAAAAGAAACAATGGATTCGATGAGGGAAAAAGAGTTTCTGCATTGATAGACAAAAAGAAAATCTTGAATGTGTGACATACTATTTTCGTGATGATTTAAAAAAGTAAATAATTTATTAGTCTTTAACTTTTTACTTAACAGTAATCTTTTGTCAATATTAACCATTTGGTCATTCTGTCTATTTTTTTTAGATTTTTAACCGTTATCTTTTGTATAAACAGACAGACAGAAAATAACAGAGTAATATGATCATTTTGTATTGTATTATAACGGTCCTGAAAGCTAAGATATTTTCGGTTAAAAATCTAAAAAAAATAGACAAAATGAATAAAGAGTTAATATTGACAAAACATAAGTTTCTTATAATGTGCTTTTTAAAATAGAGGGATTAAACAGTGTGTTATATAAAAAGTTGGAGAATAATAAACTATTTACCCTTTAAAAAAAGTTTTTTTAATGTTTGCTATCGAATTAGGAACACAATTCTCTTCATGCCAAGTACGAAGTAGTTTTACAACTTTCAATTTGTATTTTTTTTTTGATAGGGAATGCTAATATTTCATTAAATCATGAAATTGTAAGTACACGATGAAACCAGTAAGGAATAAAACCTTACACATATAGGCTAAGTCTAATACATAGTCCACTAGGGTAAGAAAATGACTATTAAAAGCAAAAACATGACTATTAAAAGCAAAAAAAAGTCATTAAAGGTACATTAAACAAAGACAACATTTGAAACATATATAGATCGTAACTCCAAATTCGCCGCAAAGCAACTGTAGTACAATCTCCAGAATTTGAACCATTCTGAACTTTCGGATCTAGGTCATTTCTTTTGCAACCATGTAGATCCAGTGATCTACGTATAAGATCTACCGTTTCTGTTCTTGCTAACACAGAAAAGGTTACCAAAACTGAGAATTTAACCAACAGGTGCAGTTCAACCGGATCCAGAAGCACGATGAAATATATATGATCCAACTAACGAAACTGACCCAAAACAAAAGGAAAACAAACACGAAAACGGAAAAAAGAAACGGTGGGAGGAGGAAGAAAGAAGACAAGCTTCCTCCTCCCTCCTCAACTAAACAGCAGCAACAAGGAAGGAAGAGGAGGAGGAAAACCAGTGGTTTAGGAGAGGTGGGGAAAGAGAAGTAGAAAAACAGAGAAAGGCAGTGGGAGGCTGTGGTTGTGGGTGTAGATCTAGAGAGAAGAGCACCAAAACACAAAGCTCTTCAATTTGTATTGATTTAGTTCGTAGGGTTGCAAATTATTAATATAAACAGTGACAGACTCAAAATTTATTAACATGGGACTGCTTGTGGTGGTTTTTTATTATTATATAATTTATGGTGTTAAATTGGTGATTTTATATAAAAAATTAAAATCTTGTATATAGTTTCAGCGTTTTTCGACGATCAGTGAGTGCTCAAGTCTTTCTAGCTCTTCCCTAGATCCGTCCTTCGTGATAAACATGTATCTCATCATACTATATAGGGTAATTTACAAAATTAGACATTAGGAGAAGTTCATTTATATTTGTAGACTCATTTAAACATATGCTATCAAACTAGACTATTCCAATATATTTTTTCAAAAATACCTTACAAACCTTTCATTTTCTTCAACCTCTTCTTTTTCTCCTACAATGATGAGTTACACATAATGGTAACCCAACCTATAGATTAGAGATTCCAAAAAATAAATTCAATGGGTAACAACAAATTATGATGTAATAGGAGTTAGATCATGCATTTCGAAGCATGAATTTCCTGAAGGGATATTAGGTTGAGGTAATAGAAACTCTTAATGAGATATACACTCCATTTTAAGTGAAGTACATAACTTCATGAGTATTTCTGACAGACTCACCAATGTGAATGTGGAAGTGGGTCCGCTTTCTATGAGTTTACGACAAAACACTAAAGCATTCACTATATCGGGATAGATGTATGTCTATAAATGCATGACCTACTTGAATTGTACTTTGAAAAGTTTTGACGTGGTATAATGTCAGAGATAGAGTTCAAGTCACTCTAGTATAATATGAATTATATTTACTATGTAAGGGTTCAAATCGAAAGATACCTTTATTTATGCTCGATCATATATTACTACTCAGTACAATGTTTTTAAAAATTCAAGTGGGGGATTGTTGAGATAGTCCTAAAAATTTGAATTTTCATTGAGACAAAAACAACCTTAAGATTTACTTGAGTCATCCAAAAGGATATAGATAGTGTAAAACATCCCACATTGGAAAATTGTCACTTGTATAAAGAGCGCCCTCACACTCTTGTGTGTCCCAAGGGGTATCTCACTTTTATGAAATGATGAGGACATACATGATGCTCGTGCGCATGCCGCCGTCCGTCCGAGTTTGGTTGGGTTGCTGTGGTATGGACACTTAATTTTTGAGAAAATTTTGTTATTTATTTAATTAAAATTTTTGGAAATCATTTTAATTAAATAAATTATTTTTTCAATAACTATTTTATTAAGCTAAATTGGTCTCTAGACTTGGTCTCAACTAACTACCACTATCCCGCTATTGCTCCACTTGACTAGTATAAAAAAAGGCTTCTTTTTCAGTTATAAATAGTTTTAATTTTCATATTTTTTTAATACACTGTATTTTTTCATAAACTACTGTTTCAACTAAGATATTGTTCTGGGTATATGTATTACACCGATTCTGAACTGTGCAATTCAGAATCGTACTTCTCCTTTATCTAATATGTTTTATCTTGGAGGAGGCTTATATTTCAAACTGCTTGCACAATTTAGAGGTAGTGTCGCGAATGTTTTAAAGAGACCGCGACTCAACCTATGTTAATGTGTTCTGTAACTTTGTCTTTTCTGTATTTGTGCTTCAACAACCAAGGATGATTTCCTTTTTTGTCCATATGACACGTTGATTGCAGAAGGGATGAGCCTTACGAAAGCCTCGAGTTGGCTAAAAGAGAGAGGCATAAGTCAGTGGCGGACGCAGCCTGGCGCCTGGGGCGTCGACGCTGCCTCTAGAAAAGATATAGGTGAGGCAAATTAGCCCCCCAATTTTTACAGCAGCCATGGCTGGCTGCTATAGCTGCTGCTTTCATTCTCCTTCTCAACAGGGAAGGAGAAGGGGATTAGGATTGTGCCCATCCCAATGGGCTGGACACTTATAATTTGACCCTTTACCAAAACGATGTCGTTTTGGTAAAGGGCTACAAAACTAAAAGATACAAATTGTTCATGTTTCCGCTTTTCTCCATTTTTTTTTGAAAAATATATTTTTAGTCCTTTTTTTTATACTTTTTCCTTCTCAATCTTCTAACACTATCAATCAATAAGTTTTTCTTCTCCCATTTTCTCATTTATCTTAATTAATTTAGGTTTTAAATAAATTAGATTTGTTTTATTTAGATTTTGGGTTGAACTAATTTAGAAATTTTAATTTAGGTTGTATTAACTTTATAATTAAGGGGTTTTGATTTGGGGTTCTAATTTGGAGATTTAATTTAGGTGTTTTGATTAGATTGTGACTTACCTTAATTTGATTTTAGGGCTTTGATTTAGGAGTTTAATTAAGAGTTTTCTTATTTATGGGTTTAAATAAGGGATTTTGATTGGATTGTTTTAATTTGAGGATTTAATTAAGATTTGATTTGAGGGTTTTAATTTGAGGATTTAATTAGGAGTTTTGATTTGGGGATTTAATTTAGGTTCTTGAACTTGTTAGTTTAGGTCCTTTAACTTGTTTTATTATGGTTTCATATTTTACATGAAGACCATGGCAGCGCCTCTTCCCTGACCTACATCCATGGCGACATCGTCTTCTCCGGCTAGCGGCAACTCGCCGTTTGCCATTGCTCACCTTTTCGACAGGAAATCGTTCACACAGTTCTCAGTTAGCCATTCGCCCCCTATACAAAAAACCTCTTTCGCCGATACCGTTAGAGGAGGTAGTGGGAACACCACGATTCCGGCTCTATCGCAGCCGCTGATATCTGAGGAGGGGGGATTCAAGGCTGTCCGGATCCCTCAGGATATCTATGAAGAGAGAATTAAGGCAGTTCAACACTCGGTTATTGGTTGTGTCACGCTAAATAAAGGTGAACGACCATGGAGACATGCTGAGCTCAAGCAGAAGATGAATAAGGTCTGGAATCGAAACCTCGACTGGCAACTGATATCCCTGGGAAAGGATTTTATCAAATCATCATGCCAAATGAAAAAGCCCTGCAATCTATCTGGGGGCTAGGGGCCATTGCTCTGAAACCTGGCGTCATTCGATTCTCTCCGTGGACTCCGGGATTCAGACCCGATCTGCACAAGAACACCTCTGCTCAGGTATGGGTTCGTATCTATAATTTGCCTTGGGAATTCTGGGATACCAGGATCATTGCTAGCATAGCAAGGGCGGTGGGAGTCCCAATTTGGTTTGATCAGAATATTGTAAATGGCGAATTTGGTCATTATGCCAGAGTTTTGGTTGATATTGACCTGTCTCGTGAAATTCAATCTGAGCTTCGGCTTGACACTAATAATCATAAACAGTGGGTCTATGTTGAATATGAGAACCTTCCGGCTGTATGCAGCTCATGTTCCTCCATTGGTCACACGCATGCTCAGTGTCGTCACAATGGTAATGTTGTAAACCGTTCGACCTCAAAAAGCAGTAAGCAGGGGAAATCTAATGAAGGTCCCAAATCCTCCTCGGATGGCTTGGCCAACGAAAAGCAGTCGACGGGTGATTTTCATAATGCATATGTGTTGAATAAAGCTGAAAATGACAGCTCGGACAACCCTCTACAGATAGTACTACATAATTCCGCTAATAAAGGGAAGGACGTGATGTAAGGGAGAGCTGATGCTAAGGTGTCGATAGAAACCAATGCTCTGCAAGCTGACAATGGAGCTGAAGGTTCTGAACCAAATCGGACAGAAAACTCATATGAGGTAAATTTCCTATCTGAATCTACTGAGTGGAATGAACACATGCGTAGATTAATTAATAGAAACAGCAGCTCTGAATTTGCTTATGCCGCTGAAGGAAGTCAGTGGATCACCTCCAGAAAAAAATCAAAGGCTAAATCTGTCGACTCCCGTCTAAAGGGAAGGAATCGATTGAATAGGTCTTATACATGATCTATTTGTATTGGAACTGTAGGGGGATCCAAAACTTGGGTACCCAAAGGGCGTTAAAGCTCTTATGTAATACTAATCACCCGGATTTTGTCTGCTTATCGGAACCTATGGTGGATTTTGATAGTATTTCTGATCTCTTTTGGAGTTCTCTTGGACTTCAACTCATTGGCAAGAATGAATGCAATTCTATTTGGGTTTTCTGCAAATTTGGAATCTTTAACTGCTGTGATATTCTTAACAACCATGAGCAACACATCTCGCTGATTTACAGTCTGGGCTCCCAAAATATTCAACTTTCCTTTGTTTATGGGAATAACAGGGCTGATAGGCGTCGACTTCTTTGGAACTCAATTGTTGAGATGGGAGAGAATGCAAGTAGAGTTGTGATGGGCGACTTTAATGCAGTTAAATGGGCTCATGAGAAAATTGGCAGACCTCCTTCTCTTAGAAGCTGCCAGGACTTCAGAGACTTCATTAGAACAGCAGGACTGACGAAGGTAGAGAGCTATGGTTTGCAATTTACCTGGTCAAATGGAAGAATGGGTTCTGATCATGTAGAATGTAAGCTAGACAGAGCTCTGGTCAATGAAGATTTTATTGACAGTTGGGACAGAATTCTTTGATTGGCTCTTCCTAGGACTAAATCAGATCACTGTCCAATTCTTCTCTCCTGCTCTAATGGAGCTGCTCGTAGGGGAAGATTTCGTTTTTATTCCATGTGGACCACTCATGAATCCCTGCGCAATCTTGTCTCTGATCACTGGTCCTCCTGCACTCTTTCGCTGCCTCCTACCCAGCTGCTCTGCCACAAGATCAAAACTCTTCGTCCTAAGATCAGAGCTTGGAATACTGAAGTCTTTGGGAGAGTTGAAAATAATATTGCTGCTGCTTTAAAAAAGTTAGAGGAAGTTCAGGCTATCATCTCTAGTGACGGTCTTAGTGACATTCGTATTGTTCAGGAGGATGAAGCTCAGAAGGATATTGAACTACAACTACTCAGGCAAGAGATGCTCCTCAGAGACAAAAGCAGAGAAAAATGGCTACTTGCTGGGGACAGAAACTCTGCCTTCTTCCACCGATCAGCAAAAATTAGGAAGGTACTCTCCTCACTTGATAGCCTTCTCATTGACAGCACTATTGTGAATGACAAAGATGTGATTGCACAACATGTTATCAATTACTATGAATCACTCTTTACTGGTGGTATAAGACAGATTAATTATGATGCAGTTAATGCTGTCATCCCCTGCAATGTAACCGAAGCAGATAATGAGGATCTCACCAGACGACCCAGTGCTTCTGAGATTCATGATGTAGTGTTCAGTATGAATAAGGATAGTTCACCTGGGCCAGATGGATTTGGAGGGATATTTTACCAACACTACTGGGATATTGTAGGTCCCGATGTTTGCAGGATGGTGCTCAGCTTCTTTGATATCGGCTACATGCTTCCTGGAATGAACTCAAGCATTATTTCTCTTATTCCAAAGGCTGAAGGTGCTAATGAGATTCATCAATTCAGACCAATCGCAATGGGGAATTCCAATTACAAGATTATCTCCAGAATCTTATCAAGCAGAATTGTGCCGATTGTAGCTAGAATCACATCTGATAATCAGTTTGGATTCATATCTGGCAGAAGCATTCATCAGTGCATCGCAGCGGCTTCTGAGGGAGTCAACTTGCTAAAAAAGAAATGCTTTGGGGGCAACATGGCATTGAAAATTGATATCAGAAAGGCCTTTGACACCTTAGACTGGAATTTTCTGTTAGCTGTGCTTGATTCCTTTGGCTTCTCTTTAAAGTTCAGGAACTGGATTTTGGAGATTCTTAGATCTGCTAGAATGTCAGTCTCGATTTGAGGTGATATCAAAGGCTTCTTTAGCTGTTCCTGTGGAGTCAGGCAGGGTGACCCTCTCTCCTCCACTCTCTTTGGACTGGCTGAGGACTTCCTGGGTAGATGGATCACCAAACTGTCAGAAGAAGGACGCTTTAACCCTATGCGATATACCAAAAATGAGATCTTCCCCTCTCATCTCCTCTACGCTGATGACATGATGCTATTCTACAGCGCTTCGCTGAAAAATATGAGATGTATAAAAGAAATATTTGATTTCTATGAAACAATGTCTGGGCAGGCGGTTAACTGGGAAAAATCTCAAGCTATCTTCGGCAATTATATCCCTCTGTCAAGGAAGACTCGCATGGCTGACACTTAGGCATCAAGGCGGTATCTCTTCCATTTAATTACCTCGGTGTGCCGCTATTCCAAGGAGCTCCCCGGACCCGGTATTTACAACCGCTTATTGACAAATTTCTCAATCGGTTCAGCCGTTGGAGAGGTCAGTGTCTTTCAATTGCTGGAAGGCTTACATTAATCAAATCATCTTTGACTGGTGCCCTGGTGCATTCATTCATGATATACAAATGGCCTCATGACTTAATTATGAGAATCAACAAGGCTATTCATAACTTTTTATGGACTGGGGATAAGGATAAACGAAAATTTATCACGGTTCCGTGGAACAGATGCTGTATGAATACTGGACATGGTGGTCTTGGCATTAAGGATCTGAAATTGTTCAACTTAGCACTGATTACTAAGCTCTGTTGGGAATTAGTGCAGGGGCATGGATTCATCATTAACCTGCTTAAATCTAGATTCTTGGAAGTCTCAGGCCTGGCGAAGCGTTTCATTAGCAGCTCTACGATTTGGTGTTCAGTAAGGGCTATGTATGACACTATCACGAGAGATATGGTTTGGTGGTTTAGGGAAGGCTCAAACTTGAATTTTTGGACTGCTCGCTGGATCTCCCCTGCCATCGCGGATTAGCTAAACATCCCGATGAAATTGCAACTTAAACTCTTCAAGCCTCTAAGTGAATACCGTGATAATGGTAGATGGATTAATTTGGATTCCCTTCCTGTTCTCGTTCAGGATAATATCAGCCAAGTCGAAAGATTTGGTGCCGTGGACTGCTGCATTTGGCAACCTTCGGATTCTAAAAATCTCTCGACCAAGGAGGTCTACTGTAATCTAATCTAGGGAGAATCGGTTGACTGGAGTAGGATGTTATGGAACTCGTTCCTCCCCCCTCGAAGAGCTCTCACCTGCTGGTTGTTAATTCATGGTGGTATTGCGGTTCAAAGTAAATTATAATCCCGAGGTTTCAGTTTGGCGCAAAGGTGCGAGCTGTGCAAGGAAAATGAAGAATCATTAGAGCATCTGTTCTTCAATTACAGAATTTCTGCAACTCTATGGAGACTTGTCTGCTGTGATAATTCGGTAAGATGTCCGATTTTCTCCTTGGTGGATTTTTGCAATCAGATAAGTAATGCAAGAATAAGTTATAGTTGCAGAAACCGTTGGATATTCTCGGCTGCTACATGCGTATGGTATATATGGTATATCAGGAACAGAGCGATATTTGAGCAAGACCTCCCTTCAATCCAAATGATTTGTTACAGGCTACTGATGTTTATTCGAGAATCGGCGATGTCCCCGGTAGCTACAGCACGCCCCCCGCTTGCTCCTAATATCAGAATTGTGCGCTGGATCCCTCCTCTGTGAAACTGGATAAAAATTAACACGGATGGTGCCTCGAACCCCAACGGTCGAGCTGGTGCTAGTGCAATATTTAGAAACCATCGGGGATTTGTCACTGGTTGTTTTGCGGCTCCTCTACATAGCTCGTCGGCTCTTATTACAGAATTGCAAGCCATTATAATGTCGGTACATGAAGCTTTGAGCAGAAACTGGAGATTGCTATGGATTGAATCGGACTCCAGTCATGCTGTTAACCTCCTCAACAATCTCTCCAGTGATGTTCCCTGGCGAATCAGAAAAGATTGGCAATCCTGTCTGCAGAAGCTCTCAAGTATGTCTTGGAAAGCATCTCACATCTTCAGGGAAGGCAATCAAGCTGCTGATCGGCTAGCACTCATTGGACTATCAGCTACCTCTAAGCTGTGGTGGACATCTGCTCCGCCCCCCTGCCAGAGCTTCGTTTTTGATGATATATGTAATGTAGCTCACGTTCGCTTTAAGTGAACCTTCTTTGTTCTTTACCTTTTTCTTTCTCTTTCTCTCCCTATGTATTCTTTCTTCTTTTTATTAATAATATTCGGGTTGCAGGCAGTGCTAGGGGTGCCAGCCTAGCTGGGATGTCCGGCCAGCCTGCGCGTCCCAACCTTTAGTTAAAAAAAAAACTTGTTTTATTATATTTTTATGGTAGGTTCGTTAACTTGTTTTTTTTATTAGGTTTTTAAGAAGAAGCCATTTATCGGAAATATAGTATATGTAACAAGTACTTTTTAGCATTTACAATAGGATTAAAATTTTATATAGTTATATTCCCCCAAAAAAAATTTATATAGTTTGATTTTAATTTTTATACATGATTTTCTTTTCTTCTAATGTTGGGTTAAAATTAGTCCCCCTATTCGGAAATCTTGCGTCCGCCACTGGGCATAAGGATTACTTGGTGGAATCCGATTCACAAATTCTAATTAAGCTTGTTGAGTATCAAGTTGAATTAATTTCTTTTATTTAGTTTAGTTGTTCAAGATTGTAAGGCTCACCTTTCAGGAGTTGGTTATAATTATTCAATCCTCTTTGTTAAACAGTCTACGAATCATACTTCTCATTTGCTAGCTAGAGAAGTAGATTCGTGGAGCTTGAAATCTAATCCTTCCTCCTTTTATTTGTAATAGCTTGTTGGTTGTTTAAATAATGTCAAAATATCTAAAAAAATTAGTGTGCTATTAACTCAATTACAAATAACTTAATAAAAATGTACGGAACTGTTTTAGTTTCATGGACAAATTTATTTAAATACAATCAAATTTACATGTTCTAAGTACCAGTTTTGATATCATTTTAATTCAAACAAATTTCAGCAATTAATCTAAACATAAATGTGAAATGGAGGCCCAATTTACTAATATTCCAATAAAACCTATAGTACTCTTTAACATGAATAAGTATGTATGGGGATGAAAGAGTGTTGTGTTGTGTGACACTTTAGAGGATTAAAAAAGTTGTAATAATTTGATTCTTACCTACCAAGTTGTGCATCCATTAATTGCCAGATATTCCATATTCATATATAAACCAAACCACATCCATAATTTAGTGTTTGGCATCAAAAGAATCACCAACCCTCCCTTTTGTAATCTACCAATTCCCAACTTTTATGGAAAGTGAGACACATATATAGTACAAACCCTCATAACCCATTCCGTTGATTATATATATTTTTTTGTAATCAAAGAATACCTTTATTAAGAAACGTCGCTAAAAGAATATCGGAAATAAAGGGAGGGGCCCATCCCACTCTGCACGGACAGACCTAAAAACTACAGCCTGTGCTAAACTATAAGCTGCACAATTCGCTGGACGTTTGACAAAAGAAATTGAGACATCATCTAATGCTCGCAATAATGAAATACAATCAGAAATCACATCACATAAGTATGAAAATTTAACCACTGATATGTTGATTGCTTGAACAACTGAGATGCATTCTGATCGAATCTTCACGTTTTTAAAGTTTCGAAGCTTTATCCACGACAGAGCCTCATGGATTGCAATAGCCTCGGCAATGATCGATTCGTACAGCCGGTCGAGAGGTCCATACGAGGCAGACAAACATGTCTCGTTGGAGTCCCTAATCAAAACCCCGAACGAACTGTACCCTCCTTCAAAAAAGATGTCAGCATCCACATTACAGGCCAGTGCGTCTTCGATGGGTCTTTGCCAATGGGAATCCATACGAAGAACAACGTTACTTCTCCTGCCTGCAGTATCATGAACCGCTAACCAGCCGTCTTTTCATGTTTAGCAAACTCAACTATCTGACCCGATAAATTCGACATACCGCACCATACAGTTTGGTTCCGGTTTCTCCAAAGCGCCCATAAAATGAAAGCCACTTCACCCATTGTCGGACCAGTTGTAACTTCCAGGGACGAAATAACCCATTCAACATAGGACCTGACCTGTTCCATCCTGTTATCCCCATAGAATTCTGCCCAAACTATGGCAGCCACCTCGTATGATAGAAAAGCGTGGGTTTCATATTTTCCTAGCATCTTACAAATCGGACAAAAGTTAGCCAATGAGTTATATCGCCATTCCAAGTTTGCCATCATGGGTAAGCAATGAAAAATTAACCTCCACAGGAAGTTCTTAATCTTCGGTGCAACCTGTAGGTTCCAGAGTCCCTGCCACTTGATCGACGGCTGGGCCACCATGGCTGCGAAAACTGCCATTGACAGTCTATATCCACTACGAACCGAATAATTCTCGTTTCTCTCCATTCGCAATAGCCAACCATCCTGCTTTAACAAATCCCTTCGTGGTATAGAGCGGATAAGCTATTGGTCTCGTAGGGAAAAGATCTCAGACAGAATATCCATATTCCAATGACCATCACCCGCTAGTAACGAGTTAACTGTACCATCACCCACTGTTAAGTTCGGCAGACTCTTAGGGAATGATGGTACAGAATTTGGAAGACATGGATCTCTCCAGATGTTCCTTGAGGCAACACCATCTATATTTCCTCAATCAAATGTCTATGCAGAAATTCAGTATTAACATGTAATTGGTAAAGACCCCACTATTGATTGGCTGTAATTGCTAAGAGAAGCCTTATTGTAGTCATCTTCACAACTGGAGAGAAGGTATCAATATAATCTATATCTTCTTTTTTGAGTGTATCCTTTTGCTACTAATCGAGCTTTGTATCTTTTCAAAGTACCATTTGCCATGAGTTTGGTTTTAAAAATCCACCTGAAGCTAATTCAGACTTTTCTAAATGGTAAATCAACTAATTCCCAAATATTGTTCTTTTCTAATGCAATATCTCTTCTTCCATAGTTTCCTCCAACCTGTTTCTTTGACAACCTAATTATTTGGTTATGTTTTTAGATAGAGGCAAGTATATACTATGGCTAATTCTCTCATTATTCTTCCTACAATACAACATAAACACTTATTAAAGACCCATATTTGTCAAACACGGTTCACCACCATCTTAGCCTAAAGTGGTTTAGCTCATATTTGAGTTAAAACATGAAGGCATGATGAGATGGACTGATGTCGAACTCATGTTCAACAAGTCGGGTTTATTAATTCAAGAATAAAATGTTGAAATTAATATTAGATCTATGATAGTTAGTGTGGGATTGCATACATGTTAGTTTTATTCTTTAGTTGACAGCTGTCCATAGCTGTCCTTCTTTTCTCTTTATATAAAGAGTTCACCATTGTATTCCTGATTAAAGATCTTTTGATACAATAATAACATAGAGATATTTGTCTCTCTTTCATTTCATGTATTCTAGATGGTATCAGAGCTTCAAGGCTGTTAACACGCTTCTTTCATGGTGAAAGGAAGAAGAAGAAGCTACGCTGAAGTTGTTGAAACTAGCGGAACCAGTAACGATCAAGAAGATCGAACATCGATGGAGACTGAAAACTCATCGAAAACTGCAAACTCATCAGAATCACCAGAAATTGAGAACACTGCAAACTCGCCGGAATCACCGGAAATTGAGAACACTGAAATCTCACCGGAATCACCTGAAATTGAGAACGTGCTGAAATCGGAGATGGAGCGCAATCGCAATCAATCTGAATCGAGTTATTTTACAGATAATCCAGGTTTAATTTTAGTTCACTCTCCTTTAATTGGAAGCAATTACTTATCCTGGAAACGATCTATGCTTATTGCATTAGCTGTTAAGAAACGAACCAATTTCGTATTGAAAGATGATTTAGAACCTCATGATAGAGAATCTACTGAGTATGAGACCTGGCTTCAAGGTGATAATCTTGTTTTTGCATGGATATTGAACACTTTAGACAAGGATTTAGCAGAAACGTTTCTTTATGCACCTACTGCTAGAGCTTTGTAGAAAGAATTAGAAGCTAGGTATGGTGAAAGAGATGGACACTTGTATTTTCATCTAAAGAAAGAATTGAGTACAATAGTTCAGGGAAATTCCTCTGTTACTGTATTTTACAATAGATTGAAGAGATTATGGGATGAGATAGCTACCTTAAAACCTATACCTAATTGCAAATGTAAAGAAGCAAGGGCGTTGATCCAGGATTTATATGATGAAGATAAGCTTATGCAGTTTTTGTGTGGATTAAACATAGAATATGAACATGTTCGTAATCAAATCTTACTTACTGATCCTCCACCTGATTTGAATAAAGCATGCTCTATGTTTGTGAGAATTGAGAAGCAAAAGGAGGCCAGTGCAGGAAATGTTGCTGGCAATAGTGAGTTTGTGAATTTGTCTATGTCTTCAAAGAATACACAGGGTGCTTCAAGTAGTAAGAAAGGAGGAAATTCCAACAACAGGTTTAATAAGGATAAGGAGGATAAGAGCAAGCTGTTTTGTGACATTTGCAAGCGTGCTAGACATGATAAGACAACTTGTTTTCGAGTTCATGGATATCCAGACTGGTGGAAGGGGTCTAAACCTGGTGGATCATCTAATGGAGTTGCATCCAATAATCATAAAGCTATGCTTACTCAAGGCTCAAATACACCTTTTCATGATTATGCTGGTTCAGATGATGACGAGCATACTGCAAAGCAGATTTCTCAAGATATGCAGAAAGAAATGCAGAGGATAATGCAGGTGGAGATTCAGAAGTATCTCAAAGCAAAAGGCAAAGGAGTTCAAAACCAAAGCTCATCCAATTCATCAATGGATTTCAGTGCTTTTGCATCTGCCTCAGGTACCCCTAACACACATATAGTGTTATCTGCTAATGATAATTATGAAGAAGCCTAGATTGTGGATTCTAGAGCCACTGCACATATGAGTTTTTGCATTCATATGTTTCATGATATTGAGGATTTATATCCCCATAGGAAGGTTTTTCTTCCTGATGGATCATCGCAAATGGTCACCAAAGCAGGCTCAATAATATTCACATCTGATTTTAAAATCAGAAATGTACTATATGTTGAAAATTTCAAGTACAACCTTCTGTCCGTGCCACAGTTGCTTAGAGATTCTTTTCTAAAGTTGATGTTTGTTGGTATGAAATGCTCTTTGCAGGACCTGAGCACTGATGCTGTTTTGGCTACAGGAACTTTATACCAAGGCTTGTATCTACTTGATTCAAGTGCTACTCGTAAGTCTAGTGGTGTTTTTAATATTGCTTTAAATAGTACTATTGTAGCAAATGTTCCTAAGTCTACAGATGCATGGTTGTGGCATTGTAGATTAGGTCATGTTTCTGCTCAGAAACAGAAGCATTTATCTGTCTTTTCTCTTAATGATGTAATTCAGAATTGTGATGTCTGTTACCAATCCAAACAACATAGGTTACCATTTGTAAACAGTTCTATTCACACCAGTAGACCATTTGAAGTTGTTCATGCAGATTGTTGGGGTCCTTATAAGCAAAAGTCTATGACTGCTGATAGATTTATGCTTACTTTGGTTGATGATTATACTAGAACTACTTGGACAGTGCTGTTCAAAACTAAGGATCAGGTGCCACAGTTACTTACTAGTTTTATAAGAATGGTTAAGACTCAATTTGAGCTTGCAGTGAAATGTGTGCGAACTGACAATGGGATGGAGTTTGTAAGTCAATCTTGTCAGCATGTTTTTCAGTTGTTTGGTATTGTTCACCAAAGGACTTGTGTATATACCCCTCAGCAAAACGGGGTTGCTGAAAGAAAGCATAGACATCTCACAGAAGTAGCAAGATCACTTCTGTTTCATGCTGGAATGCCTATTTGTTTTTGGGGAGAGGCCATCTTGCATGCCACTACCCTCATCAATATCATGCCTACAAGAGTTTTAGAATGGAAATCTCCATATTTAAAACTGTATGGCAAGGAACCAGTGTATGACAGGTTCAAAGTTTTTGGCAGTGAGTGTCATATAGCCAATACTAATCCTCATAAGGATAAATTTGAAGTTAGAGCATATAAGTCTGTGTATGTGGGTAACTCGTTAGGCCAAAAGGGTTATAAGGTATATAATCTTGAAACTAAGAAAATTTGTGTATCTAGGGATATTGTGTTTCATGAGGACAAATTCCCTTTTAAACATGATGTTTCAAGCACAGAACAAAAGGATACTTCTGCAGTGTCTTTACAACCCTTGTTTGGTGGTGAATCTTCTATTGTTTCCCCACATCACACTAACCACATAGAACTTAATGAGCCTAATACTATCCAATCAGACTCTCTTGTTCCCAATAGCCACACTTCTAACTCTCAAATTCCTATTGTTACGTCTCCAAATCATATTCAAACCACCACAACAGATGTCATATTACCGACCACTAACACTTCAGTGATTCATGCAAACATACCAATTAGACACTCAACCAGACCTCATAAAAAACCCGCAAAATTTAGTGATTTTGTTTTACAAGCCAACACTTACAGTCAGACCTGTTTTGCTTATTCATCTGATTACAAAGCCTTTTTAGCCAACCTCACCAAAATTCATGAACCTAAAAACTATGCAGAGGCTTGTGGTGATCCTAATTGGAAAGAGGCCATGAATAAAGAGCTTCAAGCTCTTGAATCCAATGAAACATGGATTTTAACGGAGTTACCTGAAGGGAAGAAACCTATTACATCTCGATGGTTGTATCGAACTAAGTACAATTCAGATGGGTCAGTTGAAAGGTATAAAGCTAGGCTTGTGGCAAGGGGGTTCACTCAAACCTATGGAGAAGATTATACATATTGTTTTTCTCCAGTTACCAAAGTGACAACTGCGAGATTATTCATTGCTGTTGCTGCTGCTAAGGGTTGGAATATACACTAGGCAGATATAAACAATGCATACCTACACGGTCATATTGATGAGGATTTGTACTTAGAGACACCTGAAGGTTATAATAAAGCTAAGCCTAGTCAATATTGTAAGTTAGTCAAGTCGTTATATGGTTTGAAACAAGCAGGGAGGCAGTGGAATTTGGAGTTTACAAACAAACTATTGGACATGGGGTTTCAAAAGTCCATTCATGATTATTGCTTATTTACTAAGCATACTGGTACAGATTTTTTGGTATTAATTGTGTACGTGGATGATATTTTGATAACAGGAACATCTGATTTGTTGATTGAAGAAGTTAAGAAGGAATTAAACAGGGCTTTTACTATAAAAGACATGGGGTTTGCCAAGTTTTTCTTAGGCATTGAACTTGCAAGGTCTTCTGCTGGTATACTTTTGTCTCAACAGAAGTACATCAGAGATATGGTGAATGATGCATGTCTTCAGGAGGCAAAGGCTGTCTCTAGTCCTGTTGCTAGCAATTTGCAATTGACTGATGACTCTCCTGTTCTCAGTCAGCCCGATCAATATAGAAGGTTAGTGGGGAAACTTCTTTATTTAGGGTTTACCAGACCTGATATAGGATTCATAACTCAACAGCTTAGTCAGTTTATGACTAACCCTCTTGAAATTCATATGCAAATGGCAATGCATGTTTTGAAATATCTTAAAGGCACCTGCACTTTAGGATTATTTTATCCCAGCAATATTGATTTCAAACTTAATGCTTACTGTGACTCTGATTGGGGGAGATGTAAGACTACTCGAAGGTCTGTAACAGGATATTGCATACTTCTTGGAAACTCTGTTATTTCCTGGAAATGCAAGAAGCAGGGCACTGTTACTAAATCTTCTGCAGAGGCCGAGTATAGGGGTATGGCTTCTACTGTTTGTGAAATCAAGTGGTTAGCATATTTGCTCAAGGAATTTAACATTGATTTGATTCTTCCAGTTCCTTTACATTGTGATAATCAGTCCGCAATCTACATTGCATCTAATCCAGTGTTCCATGAACAAACAAAGCACATTGCTATTGATTGCCACATTGTGAGAGAATGTCTAATGACTGGTTTCATTTCTGCTGCTTATGTCACCAGTAATTCTCAACTTGCTGATGTTCTGACTAAACCATTGAGTTCTGCTCAGATGCTGCCCAGTTTAATCAAGTTGGGATTAGTCAATCTACCGTCCTCAACTTGAGAGGGGGGGTGTTGAAATTAATATTAGATCTATGATAGTTAGTGTGGGATTGCGTACATGTTAGTTTTATTCTTTAGTTGACAGCTGTCCACAGCTGTCCTTCTTTTCTCTTTATATAAAGAGTTCACCATTGTATTCCTGATTAAAGATCTTTTGATACAATAATAACAGAGAGATATTTGTCTCTCTTTCATTTCATGTATTCAAGATAAAATGTGGAAAAGAGTGTAAATGAAGAGAAAATTTGAATTGAACGAACTAAACTTGAGAAAAAAGATAAAGGACAAACTATTGTCAAGCTTGCTTCAACTAAACTGGAAATAAAACGAAAACTATAAACTAAGGAAAAACGAACTATAGAGGAAAATATGCGAAAACTTAAAGTAAAACTAAGTTAAGATTAAGCTAAGATATTAATTATAATGGAAAAATCTATATTATACGGATCCAAATATCAACTCACACTTACATCTCTACATTTAAAAACAGCTTAGAAACACATCAACCACAAACAATATAGAGGGGTTACGGGGGATTAAACCCATTGGCAGGGCCGATTCTGACATTTTAGGGGCCCCAGGCGAAATAAGAGACGATGGGCCCTTAATAAAAAAAATTGTACTTAAAAGTCTAAAAATAGAAATTTGGACCCATTTTAGGTCTAAAATATCATTTTTTTGGTCAATTTTTAGACCTAATGGGTATTATAACTAAATTTATAACTAAAAAAATGGTATATATTCATTAAAATTAAAAAATTTGGGCCCCTTTTACCCTTGGACCCTGAGCGGCCGCACCCCGGACCTATGCCCATTGGTTGTCGAAAAACATCAAAAAAATTTCATTGAAGATGTTTATGTGTTTTTTTTTCCCACAAAAGCATCCAGAAAATATCAATTCAACATTTATAGATCACTAAATAGCTTTCCAATCATCCATCATTAGTCAATAGATCACCAAATAGCTTTCCAATCATCCACCATTAGTCAATCCTGGATCCACATCTTCGTATCACTCATATTATTTACGTTTATTTTACCATTCTAATTGAAGTTTTAAAAGTTTACTACTATATAAGCATATAAAAAATATTTTTGAATCGTTTAAAATATAATTTCAAACACAGAGTAAATGATAAATATATTTTAAACCAAGATTCAGGTTTCATGGCTAACGTTTCTGTTAAGCTTTAATACATTTACTGCATCATGTATTTGGCCCAAAACCTCAACTCCCTCAAAACTTTCAAAAGTTCTAAATGATCCTCTATTTTTCTCCAATTATAATCCAATCCTCCTATTATTTTTCCAATTGCATTTAGTAACCCTCTATTATTGTCCCATTGTATTCAGTAACCCTTTATTCTTATCTAATTGCATTTAACAACCTCATGCCCCGTTAACTTTTAAAAGTTTTTATTTATTTGTCTTTTTGACATTTTCAATTTGATACGCCATGTACTTTGACACGTAAGTCTTTTATTTTTTACATCCAATAAATTCTATTAAAAAATAAAGGGTTATTGAATGCAATCATTGAAGCAGTGACAATAAATGTATTAGGCCTTTCTATTAACTTAATACTATGTATGATTACAATTAATGAAAAACTTAACCTATGAAATTAGTTTAATAACAAAATAAAAGATAAGATCTGATTTTGTTTAGTTTTGTTTGTATTTCAATCAAGCAAACGTAATTGATACCTATCCATCACCGCCAAATGTGAAAAAAGAAGAAAAATAAATAGCTAAGCCATGTGCTTCATAAAACATTAAATGCCAAAGTATCCAAATGGGTGAAAGCCATTGGCATGTGATATGATGTAAGCCTAATATTCCCATAAACACACTAAACACCCCCTCTTTTCATCTTTTTTACTTTGCACTTCTTTTTTAAACCCAACCCCCCAAAAATAGCAATTTTGTAACAACCTATCCAATACGATGTAGATATCGTCCGCTTCTTTCAAATTCAATTTCTTAAATCTCACGGTTTTAAAACACATCTGCATATATTGGATTTCCATCTTACTAATAAACATCAGTCACTCTTTTCTTTTTCGATGTGGGAACCAGTCAGTGGTGAATACAGGATTGCTCGGTTGGGGGGCCGCTTTTACACGTGGTGTGTAAATTTTTTTTTTTTGCTAAATCGGTGTCTAATAGAAAAAATTCGGATTTAGAGAGAGCTTAATAGGTGAAAAAACTAGAAATTTAGATTTAAGAAAGACCTAACAGGCAAAAAAAAAAAAAAAATCTGGATCCAATGAGTGCTTAACAGACAAAAAAAAAAAAATTGAAATTTTAGATTTAGAAAAGAGTTAACGGGACCTGGGCCAATTTTGGGTACTAATACTGCATCCGAGAACAATTTCTTGGAAACAAGGGGCCAGAATCACTGCAACCTTAAATTTTGCCGAGACAGAAGCCGAAACTACTCGTGGCTGTAGATACCCTTTTTGTCCGGACCAATTTTTAAGTTTTTAATAAATTTTATTCGAAATTTAAACAAAAGCCAGGATGCGACAGTAACCATGGTAGTTCCGATGACCGGAGGGGAGAAAACCACGTGGTTTCAGTTCATTCCTGTCCGACCACCCATTTCGGACCGGGTCGTTACAAATTTGGCCAATGGGTTTTCCAAAATTTCACGGCTCTCTCAAGGGGAAAGACCATGTGGGTGCTTATGCAAGAGAACGTGGGAATTATTGATGTTAGTCAGAAAAATTAAATCAGATTTTGTTTCATGTTTATTTACATGTTACCTTCTTTCATCATATTTTGCAAATCTGGTACCTTTACCTTATTTATAGGTTCACTTCTTCTCTTAACATTTGTCAAATAATAACTGTAAATACACTCCCCCCTGTCTTCTTTTTTCACTATTCATCTTGTGGTTTCTACTAAGGAAATGGCAAGTTTTGTTTCATGTTTCTTGCTTCTACTCTTGGGGGTTTTGGCTATCAAAGTTCATGCCTTTTCACCTTCTGGTTGGACTAAAGCTCATGCTACTTTTTATGGAGGAAGTGATGCTTCTGGAACTATGGGTATGTTTGCTTCTCCTTTTTCTTTATGTTTCTGGTCCGATTAGTCGGTTCGAGGTTAACTTATAGCAGTTCAAGGCCCTTCTAACCCGGGCTAGTTTTAGTGCATGTTTGAGTCACTCCGTATGTATTTTCTAGTTTCCTCTAAACAAAATATAAAGTGTTCGATTAGAGTTCAGAAACAACTGTTTACAACTAATTTGGATGCGAAATCTACTAGCATTTAGTAGCATTTTTGCATTTTGTATTGTGTCCGTGTCTATTTTAGTTTGAAGACTATTTTATGAAGATTATGTTTTTGGTAGCTGTTTTCGAATTCATGTAACTTATAGCAAATCGCCCTTAGTTTCATTATCCGTGCAGGAACAACTAATAGCAAATCGCCCTTAGTCTTTCTTTTATATTATTGTTTTTGTGGAATATGCCAACATGTAACTTGTAAAGTTGGAATTTTTACATTAAGCACTCCGTCTTTTATGTCATTTGGAGAATCTCAATTCACATTTGGATATGTGTATTGTGACCCCACTGAATCAAAAGAGTGGAGTTTCTTATAATAGGTGTATTACATATGTCAAAATATATATGGAAGGTCCTTCGTTTAACATGGAAAACCGAATGCTTCTAGTAGTTTTTCTAAAGTTGAGGCCTTTTTTTGTTGAGGGGTGAATTTGAGGAGGCTTTTTCGAATGGTCCACTTCCGGATCAAATTGGTTCGAGGCCATTAAGATCATGCCATGTCAATGGAGATGCTAATCTTAGGGGTCATAGACCAATTTGGCCCGGAACCAATCTAGAATTTTTCATATTTGAGACCTTTTAGTAGTTTTTCTTTCAATTATAGTAGTTTTCTATCCTACACATTGAAATTAGACCTAAGTTAAACAAGTAGATGTTCTTTCTAGCTAACTTATAATTTATTATATTTGAGAACAGGAGGAGCTTGTGGATATGGAAATCTGTATTCAGCTGGATATGGGACAAATACTGCTGCTTTAAGTACAGCTTTATTCAATGATGGAGCTTCATGTGGTCAATGCTATAGAATCATGTGTGATTCTCAAACAGACCCCAGATGGTGTATTAAAGGCACTTCAGTTACCATTACAGCAACCAATTTCTGCCCCCCAAATTTTGCCCTTCCAAGCAACAACGGTGGCTGGTGCAACCCCCCTCTCCAACATTTTGACATGGCTCAGCCTGCCTGGCAAAAAATTGGCATTTACCGAGGTGGAATCGTCCCCGTTATCTTCCAAAGGTACCAATACCAACCCAATTAGAGATGTCAAAACGCGCTTTATCGTGTCATAATTGTTTAATGTAATTCTAATGGTTGCAGGGTTCCGTGTATGAAACATGGTGGAGTAAGATTCACAATTAATGGAAGGGACTACTTTGAGTTGGTGTTGATAAGCAATGTGGGAGGAGCTGGATCTGTCCAATCAGTGTCAATAAAAGGGTCAAAAACAGGGTGGATGGCAATGTCAAGAAATTGGGGAGCTAATTGGCAATCAAATGCCTATCTAAATGGACAATCTTTGTCATTTAGGGTGACTACTACTGATGGGGAGACCAAAATATTTACAAATGTAGTTTCATCAAATTGGGCATTTGGGCAAACATACTCTACAGCATTGCAATTCTGATAAATTGAATCAGCAACAACAGCAGCTTTGGAGTTATCGGCAGCGCTTTGTTTGGCTGAGGCGTGCTCACAAAATTACCAGAGCTGCCCGCCCGCCCGCCCTCCCTATTCTACTCTTAGGCTACTCTCTGCTTTCCATGTCCACAAACTGTTTTACTTCTATAAAAATCTTTCATGTTTTATTTCACCTGAATAAGAACACATTCAATTTTACCTTTATTTGTCACCTATAGCTTACTGTAGTCTGTAATACAGAGATTTGTTTTTTTGGTTTGTTTTTGTTAATGAGGCTATTATAATATATGTATGAATCTTTCAATTTTTTATGTTTGGAATGATGGGTAGGTGACCAATATAGAATAGAATTAAGATATTTTTCGTTGCAAAAGATGCAAAAGAAGTAAGTGATTTGTAAAAGAAAAAAGAAGAAGCTCTATCAACATTTATTGTTTGATTTTACTAATTATATGGCAATTGATATTTCATTAACTAAACATGTTATACATATTCCACTCTCTAATCTATCCCCCGCTCGTGGCCGATGACTAGCTCTGTTGGTGGCTCGTCGCCGCCGGCACCTCCTGAAAGTGTCTCCAATCAGTAGTAAAGAAGGCTAAGGGGGCAAATGGTTCGCCTGGTTCATCTGAATCTCTGAATCCCTTTTCATCACCAATCAAGAGGAAGCCTAACTGGAAGAATACTTTGCTAGGTCAATCCCACGATGAATCTTTTGACATGGCATTTGTTCCTAAAACCATTGATTTTGCTAGCAGCGATCATATAGGACCGGAGTTTGATATCGAGGAGGAAGATGATGACTCGTTATGTCCTTCCATTAGATTATATGTAGCATAGAAAAGCGCCTTCTGAAAGCCATGAAGCTAGTCTCTAATTATCAAAGTTTCGGGTAAGAAAGTTGGGTATAATTTCATTCAACAGAAAACCCGTTCTGTTTGGGCTAAACACATAACTGTTACATTGATTGACTTGGCGAATGATTTCTACATTGCGAAACTTTCCAATTCGAATGATTTTGATAATGCTATTAGGGGGGCATACTTGGTGGCGGATCATGTGCTATCAATTCAACCTTATATTGGAGTATGACCTAGTCCCGAGATGTTATATTTAATGGAACTGTTAACCGTAAGACAATAATATGTTAAGTCATCTTACTTGTTGAAACTGATTAATAAAGTGTCCAAGACTAGTGATTTCCTCAAGTTTGGCGAGTTGATGACCTCGTCAGGTGAAGCCGTGAGACAACAAGATACTAATATGAATTTTCCTAGTATGTTATTGTCTTGGAAACGATAACTAATGAAAGATTAATATGTACTTTGATTGTAATGATGTTTCAGTGGTTACAATACATTGGATATCAAATTAGGAGCATTGGGTTTATTAAATAATAAGCTCAGGATTGATTTATGAGAACACCACATGGTTAGGATAGTCATACATGGTTTTCATGTAACACTCTAAGTTGAATCCTTAAACCAAGCTCACTATGGGGCTTAGATGGTTTGCACTGTACTTTGGTTGATCACCTAACGGACCCGTAACTAGGTGCCACGTATGAGTTCTGCTGGGTGCATTGTACACCATGCTTAGAAACCATGAGCGAAGCGATGGATTGATGAATCTCTTATAGAAATTAGATATCACTGGCAACTTGATTGGTGAGATTGAGAAGCGTGTGGCCGCATCCGAATGAGGCAATGTGTAATTGCTCATTCGAACTTATTAGTTCACTAGAGATCAAAGAAATATCCGAACAATAGATGAGGGTGACTTAACTGTGCCTCTTGTTGGACTTGATATCACATAGCAAGACATTACTAAAAGGTCAATATTAGGTTCTCGAAGGTTCCACACGAGAGTATTGTCTGAGTTGGATTATCATAAAGGTCAGCTAAATCCTTATATGATTGGTAAGACGAACCAGATGTTCGGTCTAACCACCATCTCTAGATATGCCTACCAGGATCACTCGTAAAAGAGACTCGATAGGAACATAAGGTTTCTAGTAATGTCTTATTATACAAGTTTAACACAACTGCATGAATCTAAGAACATTATGTCAGCGTTATGTGGGTACAGGTGCACAGAGAAATTTAAATTGGATTAAATTCAAATTCAAGTTCAACTTGACCGAATTAATTAAACAAAGGAAAGTGCAAAAATTGTCTGAATAGAAATTTTAATTTTAATTTTTTGAAAAATAGAAATGTCAATTTAATTGGATTAAATTGGGAATATAAATTTAGATAATTTTATATGCCTGTATTTGTAACATCTTTCTGAAATAAGGGTTAAGGTATTTGATACAGGTTGGTGGTTTGACTTAATGTGTATCCGAAGCAAATCCTGACCTTAAGCATAGGTTGAAAAGTGCCAAAGTCCTAAAGAAGTTTCCCTCCAAATCGAGCGTTACACATGATGTAATAAGATAGTCCTACCTAACTAACTTAGACTTAGGTGTACAAACTAAATCGAGGCCAAATAGAGATCTCAACTCACTAAGTAAAAAACATACTACATACTACAACATGAATTGAGTTATATAGTTAATAATTTATTTAATGAGAAAAATAAAAGACTTTAAAAGTTACCCACTTTAATTTTTTACGTAGACTTAGTAAATGGAAAATTCGAACTCTTTTTCCCCAAGGTTCGTCCTTGAAAAGGACAAGCTCAATGGTCAGAAATTTATCGACTGGGTTCGAAATCTTCGATACTTATCCACGAGTAGAAAGAATATGTTTTGAACTAAGTTTTGTCATTCGTCTCTATCTGAAATGCTACTCAAGAAGGGTTGGGTATTTATGATGAGCATAAGAAGGGCTCACGTGATGTGAAATGTCTTATGCTAGCAATGATGGAACCTGAATTGTAAAAGCAGTTCATGGACCAACAGGCTTTCCAGATAATGAGCAGTCTAAAGGAGATGTTCTAGGCGTTGCACGTCAAGAATGGTTCTTGACGGCTAAGGCTCTAAATTTTGGATGCCTCCGAGTACTTCAGTAAATGCCTAGATTCTCAAGATGAATGGTTATATTGATATCATTGAGAAACTGTAGTCTTCTATATTGAGGGAGTTGGCTGTAGACACTATTCTCAAATCCTTACCAGAGTTTTATGATGGTTTCTTCCTAAACTATAACATGTTTGGAATGGAGAAGACTGTGGCTGAATTACATGGGATGCTAAAGACAGCCAGCCATCAAAAAAACGAATCCGGTGTTGCTCATGCAACACTCAGGCCAAGAGAAAGAAGAAGGCTCATCTAAGAAGGGTAAGAAGCCATTACAACCAGTAAAAAAGGTTGCAAAGGGGCCTTGCACGCTAAAGGGAAAGCAAAGGGGATACAAGAGCCGCTTTCATTGTTTCGAGATGAGACATTGGAAGAGAGACTGTCCAACCTTCTTGGAGTAGATAAAGAAGAATGGAGGCTAGACCTCGAATTCAGATATTTTCTTTAAAACTAATTGTTCTATTTCAATATTCTAGTATTCAATGCTATAAAATTGGTACTAACATTTGTTTCGAATGTATAGAGACCAAAAAATGAAAGCGACAGCAACATTGGAGGAGCATTGGATGTTGATGATGAGGGTTTATGATTTCTTGTTATACCATCTCTTCTTCTTTTAGATTGTTTGTTATAATTCTTAGGCATTTCTTTCTTATCATATAATTTCCATAGCCATTTGTGATTTAAAAACCTATGTATTTGAATTATAATTATAAGTGGGTTAGACTATACTTACTTTATTATACTTACTTCCATGAGCTTACTTTGTCAAAGTTCACTATCCAATAATGAAAAAAACAAAATAAAGTTTACTTTGTAAAAAATAAAGTAAGTATGGAAGGTACCATCATGCAAATACTAATTTGATTTGAAATGATATTTAATTAAAGGGTTAATTTCAAATATAACCTCTGTGGTTTCAAATTTTAGCAAATAAATACATGTGGTTTGATTTCAAGCAAATAAATACATGTGGTATGCTCCGTTTTTCAAAAACGCGGAAACGGATGATAGACAAATACTGACGTGGCCGAGGGTAATTTAGTCAATAAGAGTTAATTTCAAATAAATTGTTGTGGTTTGCGTGTTTTTTTGCAAATAGGTACCTGTGGTTTGGATATTTTTGCAAATAGGTACCCGTAGTATAACAAACCATAAACAAAAGCTTAATTTAGACAAATACCCGTGGTATAATAAACCATAAACAAACGCTTAATTTAGGCAAATAGGTACCCGTGGTATAACAAACCACAATATTTGCCTAAATTAAGCATTTATTTATGGTTTGTTATGCCACGGATACCTATTTGCAAAAACATCCAAACCACGAGTATCTATTTGCAAAAATATGCAAACCACATGTACCTATTTGTAAAAAACACGCAAACCACAACAATTTATTTGAAATTAATTTTTATTGACTAAATTACCCTTGGCCATGTCAGCATATAGACGGTGTCTTGACCGTTTCCGTGTTTTTGAAAAACGGAGTATACCACAGGTATTTATTTGCTCGAAATCCAACCACATGTATTTATTTGCTAAAACTTGAAACCACAGAGGTTATATTTGAAATTAACCCTTAATTAAATTAATTAGTGTTTTGCATCCATTAACTGGTTAGATATTGATTTTATAGAAACGAGTCGGTGATTAATGTACAAAGAAATTTAATTTGTAATAATAATAATAATGAAGAATTATATCCATAAACGTTAAAAGAGTAATTGAGAATGTGGACAGCTATTCTAAATAAAGAAAACTTTGTACACGTTTATTGGTCCAACCCAATGTACCAAACACATACTCATTCTCCTTAATTTTATAATCACCCAAATGAGTTCTATTTAAACTCTAATGATTAAGTTACAGTTGAAATGTATGTCAATGTCAAATTAAACTACCCCACGATTTAATAGGAAAATCAATGATTGTCTAAATCAATTATTGATTAAGTTCCATTCTTATATTTTTAGTTTTAGAAGTTAGTTGACAGTTCTAACTCATTCTCTTACAAGAAAAAAAAAAAATTGCATATTTAAAAAAAAAAATATAAAGATTAGACATGTTTATAAATTTATTAACCTGTTTAATCTGTTCAAATCCGTCTTTCATGAGTTGAGTTTGGACATACTTATTTAACATTTGATCTTATTCGGTCGAAGTTCATACAAACGTATAAATAAAATGGATTACCTTGAAAGTTCTCGCTAGCCCGACCCGATTAGCATGTCCAGTACTTAAATTTGATTAGAAGAGGACAAGATAAAAGAAAACATGAAGTCGGAATACTAGGTAAAAAGTAGGCTCACCAGCAGCGACACCTTCAACAACTCCTTTTGAAGCCTGTAGAGCACTGGAAATAGGAGTGGATTCAGGTCGAGAGAAGGTGAAGGGGTTAGCCATTCGAGAAGATTTGAAAAAGATACGTCCCATCCACGAGCCTCGGCTTCTACATTCTTTTGAGCTTTTAGACATTCGACGGCTTGCCGAGCTAACAATTTTTGGTATAAGGAAGGCATGTCAGAACCTGCAAAGCACAGGAAAACCCAAAATAAAAAGCAACACAAAAATATCAGAAAGATACCTTTAAGAAGATTAACATATTCGGGCAAGCCCTCATAGTACAAATCCCCTTCGGCAGAGCGAAAGAGGAAAGGAATGTTACTTTTTATGTGCGTCAGCAATGACTCTTTAGAAAAGGTGAACCCTAAGTTCAACAGGACTTGTTGATCCTCATTCTCTGCCATCATTAAAGGTCCCAACATTGGCCACTTCGTCTTATTCACAGGATCGAGGTTGTAGGAGGACATGGAAGGGGAACCATTAGGGTACAAATCCCCCTTCATCGACTTCCCACCTTCATCTACAGGGGAATAAATCCAGAACAACTTAAGTTTAAACTTCTTGTTACTCACAAACAATTTCTAGTTCATATGAAATTTTGAAATCCAAATGGAATCATTAAGCTCTGATATCATAGAGGGTGTCCATATCCGTTGAAATAAATAACCAATCAGCTTAATGTCCAAATCTTCGCATACCTTCACCAGCCCAAGCAAATCAAGCCAGATATTAAGGGAAAGCTAAGAGGGGCAGATGTCAAATTCATTCAACATGTTGATAATACCAGAAGAAAAGGGAAGCTGAGCCCCCATTCTCCAGAAACATCTTATAGAACCCCAAATATCCTTCCTGAGCTCTAGTTATTACTTGATCGGGCTCAGGAGCAGAAAACCCAGATGCGCAAATTTTGGATAGTTGGAGACCAGCTCCGTCAGCGAAATATCATCCAGGGAAGAAGGTTTATCAAAGTTCTTGAGATTAGGAATGATGTTCTTCTTTACCATTTCAACATCTAAAGCTTCATCAACTAGTAGCTTCTTACGACCCATAACGAAGTGAAATAACACACAAAATAAAAGCACAGTAGAAAATGGCACTTACTGAAGGAAAATAGAAAGATGAAAGCTTGAAATGCAGACAGAATTTAGAAGAAAATAGGAAGTAAAAGAAGTAAAAAGAAGAAAACAAGCTTAAATAACCTTTTATAGAGAAAAAGAGGAAGATGAAAAGGAAAACGACAGAAAATAAGAATAATAAATGCCTATAGACGAATAGACTAGTCGTCGTTTCAGAGGCCCTAATAGGCGCAAGAAACAAAGCCAATAAAAATAGGCCACCTGGACAACGCGTATCAACCAAAGAAAAATTTCGAGGAAACTCAAACGACATGTGTCAATAAAGAAAGCATAAGACCGAAGATATGGAACAACCAAAGGCAAAGGGAACAACCGAAGACGAAAATAACTACTTTGCTTATCCTTTCTCAGGGCCGGCTCAGGACTATTTGAGGCCCTAAGCGAGATATGAAATATAGGCCCTTTATATATTCATGTGACACAAAAAAATTTAATATTTATCTAAAGTTACTCTAGCTTTTTGAGATGCAAAATCACTAATTAAATTTTTAAATTTAATGTTTTTAGTGTCTCATTTTTCTATTGATAATAAAGTTAATCCATGTTCTTAAATAGTATATATAGCTATTTTTTATTTTTTATGTTGTTTAAAGTAAAAAAAGAAAAAAAAACGTTGTAAGATTTTGATAAATGGCAAAATATGGAATTGATAGACATACAGTAAAACCTTCATAAATTAATACTCGATAAATTAATAACCTCTTTAAAATAATAATCTCTTCTGATCCTGATTTAGGCCAATTCAATTAATACTCGATAAATTAATATTTCTATAAATTAATAAAGTTTTATGGTCTCAACATTATTAATTTAAAGAGATTTTACTGTATGGATTGGATTTGGATGGAAGAATAAATAAATTAACATCCTAATTCCATAATTATTATATTTTTCTAAATTCTATCTATAACAAACATATTAAATTGAGGCCCTCATTTGTTGGGGGCCCTAGGCGGTGGCCTTGGCTGCCTTAAAGGCAAGCCAGCCCTGCCCCTTCTCATTAACCTTGCAAATAGTTCAGAAAAAGGGCAGACATATTATGATATCGTATAAAATGACTCAGTTACGTGGTACTACAGGAGCCCTTAGATCAACTGTCACATGTTACAATTTGGACCTTCCGACCAGTCATGAAGCTTCCATAGAACGATTCCCCTATAAGGGAAACCCCCATGCAGCTAGGTTGAAGACTCCACATTATGGAGGACTTCTCCTAAAGCTAGACTTCTAGTTGAGAAGTAGGACTCCTAGAAGGAGGGTTCGGCCCAGCCTTATAAATACACATGTATGACCACATCCTACGGTATGTTAACACTACTATCTCACAACTATTCCTTACTCTTCAATCCTTCCAAAGCACTTACTGGCTCAGGCATCATAGCAGGTTCGTCGAACCTTGGTCCCTCTCTAACCATTGATTCTGTTTTACAAGTTGACTACGGAAGACTCGGTAGGATATTATGACTCTCAATCACAAGTTTAGATACACGGTTATCACCCTGCCATATCAATACATTGATAAAAAGTTATTGAATAAAGAATAAACTAAAGCAAAATAAAGAATAAGGTTATTTTCCGGCTAAAATTTGAAAGAAAACCTCAAAGCTTGAATAAGAATTTAAGAGTTTTTTTTTTAGGCTTAATACATCATTTGCCCCCTAAACTTGTCCAAAAAGGTTGATTTAGCCCCTGAACTTTTAAAATGTCTCGATAGCTCCCTTAACTTACGTAAATGTAATCAATTAATCATCAAGTTGCAAAATAATAATAATAATAATAATAATAATAAGTTACATACGGAATGTGTGTTGCACTCACCTTAGAAAAGTAAAACAACCAAAGTCGAGGTATCCAGTTCTAATATTAAAGAAGATAAGTTTTACAACTGAGCAAGTAAGAACTTCCCTTTTAATATGTTTTAATTCATTCTCTGAATTATGTAATTGATAACATCCAAACATTATCGTTGTGGCAAAAGTATAATAATGGAGGAACACGCCACATGGAATGAAATAAGATACACCGTCCGAGCAAGACATGACAAATGGAGATGAGTGAGAAGGATCCGCCATCTCACCTTATTCATCATACACCCGCCATCGTGTCTATTTTAAAAAGTTTCAGGAGATACCAAGGAACATTGCTGTTAATATCATTAAAATTAGCAATTAATGCACTTAAATGATACTTAATCATTATTAAAAGCGTCATTGATGTGACTATTCAAATACAACATCATTAATGATTAAAAGGTTATGAAAACTTATATAAATACCCTAACTCTAAGGTATTCTAGGTATTCTCACTAAGCCTTCTAAAGCTCTCATTAATTATTCTTATTATTCTCAAATCCTATACTAACTTTGGCATCGGAATGTCCCCTACCGATTCCAAACGAACCTCATAGGAAAGATATTCCGAGCAAGGAAATTCTCACTGTTATCAGTAATAACATCTTACGGTGCGTGCAATACACCTTTCACCTACATCTTATTTTATTTTTTTACAACCGATTGATTAATTGATTACATTTTATATAACTAGACCTAACTTTCCAAATAATATTATTATGTTTTAAACCCACCAATTTCATATTGGTCCAATTTTATCAATTGAGGCCACCCTTTTGCACTTGGGAGTAATTGGGATGTGGACAGGACAGTTATTCTAAACACAATAAACGGATCTTTCTTTTTTTTTTTGAGCAAATATGCGAGAACACATTTATTGGTTCATTCAATTCAACCCCATCAACCAAATACATCCTCTTTGTCCTTTATTCTTAGTCTAATATTCTTTATTTTTAGTCTAATGCATCGGTTATGTTTATATTTGCCCAAAATTTCCACTCGCCTTTAATTTTAAAAATTTCAAATTAGCATATATTTTTATTTAATTATATTCAATGATATTTTATTTTTTAATAGAATTTATTGAATTTTAAAAAAGAAAGACATGCTCCATCATGTATAAAAAAATATCAAATAGATAAATAATTAGAAAATTTTGAAAGTTGTAAGGTTATTGAATGCAATTTGACAATAACAAAAGATTATTGAATATAATCGAATAAGATTAGAGAGTTATTAAATACAATGAAATGAGAATCGAAGGTTAATAAATACAATTGAACAAGAATACAAAGTTATTTAAAATTTTAAAGTTGAAAAGACTCATAGATTTAAACATTTATTTTTTAATGAGCCAAATGAGTTCATGTGTTTTGCTTGATATAATTACAAGTGACTAACTTAACCTCTAATTGTAATAATTAAGTCTGTCTTGTCTTTTTTTTTTTTTTTTTTTTTAACAGATGGTCTGGGATACAAAAACAAAACAATTGCTGTTTTTCCTTAACTTCAATTATCAGAAATACACATACTGTACTTTAATCACTTGAAAATCAAGAGTATATCTATATGGATACCTACCTTAGTTGCAGTTATTTTAGCACTTCAAAATTTTCAGATTTCATCTCGGGTGGCTGCAGACTGAGCTTGAACTATTACGAGGGGGTTTGATATTTAATAGAGATAAGGATACTGATATAGGTTATTGGGACATATATATACCAATAAAAGATTGTTATAAGTCGAAAATTATTATATTGGACAAGGATATGGTCAAGGATAGGGAACGAGATATGAGATATGGATAAAATAAATAAATTTTATTATATTAGCCTGTAGATAAATAACCAGATATAAGAAAGATTTTCCATCTTATTAAAATTACAGTAGCTTATTTCAGCTCTTATACTACTCCATTAGGTATAAAATTTGAGGGTCAGATTTTTATATCTCACTTTATTTATCTCCTATAACAAACACACTCTATAATCAGACGTGTTCTGAGATAGAGTGAGTTGTTATTGGTGAAGTTAGAGCATCTCTAGTGGTTCTGTTTAGGGACTGATCTGCAAATATTATTAGTGTCTAACCACTATTTTATACAAAATTCTTTGTATCCGGATTTGATCAGTATCTAAATTTAGACACTGATATTTGGATTTGAGGGAGAAAGGAAGAAAGGCAGCAGGTTGAACAAGGATTGCTACTCGCGTGATGTGTCAAAGCATAAAAAGTGGCGTGGTCTTCCTACACAGTGAGGGCGCGTTTCCATTGATTTTTTTGTAAAGCAACCATATACTTTACCATGGGTCCCATGCAATTTTCGCCAAAAAAAAATTGGTTTATTTTGGTAAAATTTCTGTTTCAAAATAAAAAATGGTAAAATTTTAATTCAAAAGCAATTATTTAATAAAATCTATATTTTGTCTGAAATTATAAAAAAAAAACTTTACTAAATCCTAATTATTTGCATTAAATTTCTGCATTAAATAAATTATCAAATTTTATTTTTATTTAAATAATATGATAAAAAGCATTTTTTTATTAATTATTACTGACTGTTTAATAATATTATATTATTAGTATTATTAATAAATATTAATAATACAAACACTTAGATTAAAATGAAAAAATTAAAATATTAATATGTAAGACCTATTGAAATAAGATAAAAGTGTCTAACTATTAGAGGAGATTTTTAAGAAAAGTGTTTTAATTTGGAGGGTGTTTTGTAATAGTGTAAATTGATGATGTGTCAAAATTTGGATACTAACACCATTAGAGATGCTCTTAAGAACGCAATGAATGGTGACAACACAGTTCCAGGTGGACTGGTGAGGATGCAGTACCATGATTGTTTAATAATGAGAGTAAGTAGGCATCCATAAATTAGAATAAAAATAAATGAGTTTGGCAAGTAGTGAAATAGAATTAAATAGAGATTAAATATGTTAAAATGAATGCATAGGTTAAATTAAGCAGGGTTGGAGTAAAAAAAAGGGAAAGGAGAAAGCAGACATATATATCATTGCATTGCATGCTTTTTATGCAAAGAAAGCAGTTGAAGGCATGTGGCCAGCCCAGGCGTTGTTGTTTCTAGTGCTGATATCTTGGCTTTGGCTGCCAGTGCCAGGGACAGGGACCGGGACGCTGTAGCTCTGGTCACTGATTTATTCATCTTTCGACTTTTACACATTAAGCTCGTGATCGTGCATCATCTTTCAACGTAACATATATATAAAGTTATGAATTCAGATGCTTTACTGGTTAAGACTCCAAATTTCCTTAAACTCACATCTAAAGTTAATGATTGCTAAACCTAAAATGGATAAATTATAAAAATAAAAATTTAACATAAAAGTTCGTCCTCATGGTCATTGAATTTTAATCATTATTACCATTGAATTTTATCGTTTTTTTCTCAAATCAGGAATAATAGTCAAATTTAATCCCCTTCTCTACTCCGTTCCCAAGAGTATACGTTTTCATGTTCCAATTGAACACTTTCCTTTTTTTATTATTCTCAAAGGAGAAGATTTTTTTTTTTATCAAACATATGCGGATCCAATCACAACCTTATAATAAGAACAAGAGATCTTTCTCGATCAATCTCTTTGTTACAAACATAATGCAGATTTAGCCTTAACGTATGAAATGATAAAATTTAACTCTAAAGTTTTTAAGGAAAATCAATTTTAGCCATGCGCTATCGGAAATTTAAAAGGACTTGTTTGACTATTATTTAACTGTCATATTGGACATTCGAAACAAGTTTATCAATAAATTGAAGTAGATTCGTACATTTTTAGTTGATTTTTTTTAACTATATTAATAATACAGTAAATATTTTAAACAGTTTGATAAAAAAAATTATGATTAATATATATTTAGCATATTTAGTTAAAAGATTTTTTTTATAATTTTGTTAGTAATACATTAAATATCATAATTGATATACAGAAGGTTTGAAGTAACAGTTAAATATCAGTCAAACTAGTTTTTTTCTAATTTTCATAACGTATGACTAAAATTGATTTTGTTTAAAAATATTAAAATTAAATTTACATTATTTCATAAATTAAAGCTAAATATGAACGTTAGGATTATCCCTATCAGTTTATTAGCTGCATTATTTTATTTTTTATTTTATTTTTTCCTAATCCATGACCTAGTACCATCCAATCAAATATTTTTTTTTTCTAACAGATTGGTTTGTGCAGAATTTGTTTTATTACAAAGATCAGTGTTTGGGCCGAAATCCAACTCTGCAAGCCCAAATTGAATATTTCCGGATAGAAGCCCACAAGGCCCAATTGTGTACACGTCGTCAGTAACTTCCTTCCAACTTGCAACTGGAACAAACAACCTAATCGATTCTCTGATTCTCTCCTCTCTAGTCTTTCTTTACACTTGAATTTCAATGACAATTCACGACGGAAATGCCGACGAATCCGCCGCTGAAGATATCAGTCTACACGAAACGACAACCCACAAACAAGAACAGCAACCAAAACAAGTCGCACTTCACTATAAAGTCGCCGATGAAGAGTTGCATAAGCTTCTTTTACCTAACATCGACGACCTTCCTCTACTCCCTCCCTCTGCAATTGAAACCAATTTCATCTCTTATTTTGCTCCAGGTTACTTCTCTCAATTTCAATTTCACTTTCTCTGTTTTTGGCTTCTGCAACCTTAATCAGTTTTGTTTTCGTTCAGATTTTATCAAGCCCGGGCACGATCAGTACGTTTATCGACATGCCAATGGGTATAATGCTTGAATCTTTATGTTTCTTTTGATGTGTCTAGGGTTTCTATTAATATTGGATAGGAATTTGTTGTTTTGGTTGGAAGATTGTGCGTGATTGGGCTGGCTTCTACGCACATTGCGTTTAAGGATGAAGGGGGAATCACCGCCGTTGATTTTAATGTTGGCAAGTCTGATAGGAGTGGCTTTAAGGTTACTGGAAAACGCAAAAAGGTATAATCCAGATGGTAATTAGTGATTAGGATTTTAATCAGGCAGCTTAAAACTCTTAATTTTAGTCTGTTTGATGACTTTCTTGCTTGGTTTCTTATGAGGACCTATTGTTGGCTGTTTAATTGATTGATTGCTTATGCAATGATGCATTTGATTGTAGCTTGTTAATCTCATATCTGTCCATTCTAAGCGAGTTTAGATAATCTTCTGCAGAATGCACAACATTTCGAGCCCAATACAGCTTTATGTAAAGTTTGCACCAATACTGATTCCTATGTTGTCAGGTAAGTAGAACTAATTGATTCACCACAATTTTCGCCATGCTATTTCGCTTTGGAGTTAAAGTTGTTCTTCAATTTTGACAGATGTTGTGTAAAAGGCTCATTATTGGAAGTGAATGATAGACTAATCAAACAGCCTGGATTACTCAATGCATCGGTGAGAACAACATTCATAGTGATTCCAAAAACCATTGATTTGTGTTTTCGCTACATAGAGATTAACTAACAACTTATTATGATGATTATGGTTGGATACTGTAGTACAATGACATTTGAAGAAATCTCGATAAAGTTGTTATGCATTTTGATTCATTTGTAACAAGTGTTCTTGAAACATTGTTTCGGTTTGGGGGCAGTCTTTTATGACCATCACCATCTTTTGGGCTTTGATGGAGGATCAGGATAGTTAGCAATCATTTTACAGGCATAGATGGTGTAGTGTGATAATTCTATTATCTATTAATTTTATTGATTTCATTCTCGTGGACTTAGCATCTTAGTCAAATTTAAATCATTGATGGGTCCAATTGTTTTGCAGCAATTTTGTATCCATATAGCTCTGGTCACTTAATAAGGAAAGACATTTCGCGGAAATATATTGACATCAAAAAGAACATGTATGAGGGAGCATGCACGAGTGTACGTACTAGCGTTGGGAAGACTGAAGAGTTTCCTATTACGATTGGAGTGCATCAAGGTTCCGCACTAAGCCCATTTCTTTTTGCCATCGTTATGGATGAACTAACAAGTTCATTTCAAGATGGTATACCATGGTGCATGCTGTTTGCAGATGATATTGTGTTGGCTGATGAGACGAAAGAAGGAGTGGATAGGAAGTTGGAACTATGGAGACAAACTCTAGAATCTAGAGGCTTTAAGTTGAGCCGAAGTAAGACAGAATATTTGGAGTGTAAGTTTAGCGGCCATAGGAGTAGAGAGGCAGGGACAATCACCCTAGATGGGAGAGTTGTTCAGGCCTCGGATTGCTTCCGGTATTTAGGATCTATTATCCAAACGGATGGAGAAGTAGATGGAGATGTTGCTCATAGGATTAAAGCTGGTTGGTCGAAGTGGAAGAGTGCTACGGGTTTCCTTTGTGACCCCGGCATGCCTAATAGATTGAAGGGAAAATTCTACCGGACGGCAATTAGACCAGCACCACATCCATAAGATGTCGGTGGCGGAGATGCGTATGTTGAGATGGATGTGTGGTCATACGAGAAAGGATCGTGTGAGTAATGAAATAATTAGGACAAAAGTAGGGGTCACATCTATTGAGAATAAAATGAGAGAAAACCAACTAAGGTGGTTTGGCCATGTGAGACGTAGAGCGCTTGATGCGCCGGTTAGGAGAACCGAAGAGTGGCAAAGGGATGTAGTGGTGAGGGGTAGGGGAAGACCTAAGCAAACTTGGAGGAGGGTGATCGAGAGTGATATGAGTTTACTGGGAATTGAGGAAAATATGGTCGTGGATAGGACGGAGTGGAAGGAGCGAATTTGTGTCGCTGACACGACTTGATTTCACGGTTTTATATGATGGTTCATGTTAACCGACCCCGAATCATTTCGGGACTAAGGCTTTATTGTTGTTGTATAGCTCTGGTCACTTAGGTTGTCTCAGGTTCCCGACTTCTGCTGTTGTTCTTAGAGTTCTAAGTTAGGCATGCATATATTTTTCAGGCATCTGGTACTTCAACTTTCACCGACATGTGATCATATAAGAGGGTTATAAGTTGTCATTCTTTTGAGAGATGCATTAGATCTGTGATATGGTCGCCACTGATGAGAGGAATATGCATTGATGTCTATGCGAGCATCTGAAATATGCTTATCAGATTTATCAGCATAACCATGAGACCATTTTGTTTATCCTGGTTGATGAAACAATTTTTACTGTTGCGTTCGAGAAGTCATTTTACTATGCACAATCAGTATTGATTGATATTCTGGGTTAAATTGCAGGCAGACAGAGAAGGATTCATTGCCATTATTATGCCAAAGCCAGCAGATTGGCAGAAGGTCAAGATATCCTTACTGAGCCTCGATGATTACAAGAAACTGAGAGCAGGGAGTTGAGGATTGGAATGCTCGGATCAATTTCAGGAATATCAACGAAAACAGAATGAGTTATACTGCCTCATCCCGGGTTCCATATCTTGAATTTTCAACATCATCAATTCATTCACAATGAGAACATTTCCGTCCATCCCGGGGTGTGGCATTCGTACATCTCAGAGGGTGAAGGGTGAACTGTAATGCCATTGCCATCCCATTTTTGGTGTTGTTCTGAATTGTTTCATCACTTGTTTCTTCTTTTTCTTTTTGTTCATTTCAATTATTTAAGAATAATACTTGAGTGTTTAGAATATATTTCTTATTTAATGTAGCTTATTAAGTGGAAATAGAGTATCTTGATATATAATTTTTTCCCCTAAAATTTCTCTGGATTGCTGCATTCTGTTCAAAATTGGTTATGCAAGTTTTTACTGTCTTTTGAACGGCTTGTATAATTTCTCCAAACAAAGGGTATGAATTGTTCTAGAAATGCAATTAAAAATAAAGGACTCAATAGATGATTACACATTTCAACTCATCATTTTTACTGTTTGGCATCCTACATTCTTATTTGACAAATTTCAAAATTGACATCACATATGTCAAGTTAAACTTACTTTTATCTAATTTGACTTTTATCTAAACTAATTTTTATCTAAAAGTTGATAAATTTAGATGTGTAATTAAAGTCTAAAAAACATCACGTGGCTCTGACCTTCAAATTTTTAGTATATTAAATTCTTGATCTTTCACTATTTTTTTTTTATATATATTTGAAGTATTATTCATTGAGGGCGAGCCTTGACGCAACGGTAAACGTTGTTATCGTGTGACTAAGAGGTCATGGGTTCGAGTCTTAGGAGCGGTCTCTTGCCAAATAAATTGGCAGGGGACGGCTTGCCCCCAGTACACCCTTGTGGTGGGATCCCTCCCCGGACCCTCGCGTAGTGCGACCGGACCGCCCTTTTTTTTTTGAAGTATTATTCATTTCAACTGCTTTTAAAATTTGTATTTTTAACAATTCGAAAACAGTTTTTGATATTTAATGTGATTATAGCGAAAATGTAACAACTTTATTTCAAATTATAAAATATATAATTTTAAACATAAATGAAATGAACATCATTTTAATTGAATTAGATATTTACAACCGACTAAATTGATAAACAAGAGTTTATTGTGATAAAAAAAAATAGATAATAAAAAAGTTAATGTCTCTAAATAAAAAATCAAATGATTAAGCATACCAAAAATGAAAGATGAGAAAACTAATGGTGTTGTTTTTGCCAAAAATTGACCAAGTATGATGCAATGTTTCTTCACTAAAACCTTGGGTAAGATAATGCAAAAAAAAAAAAAAAAAAAAAAAAAAAAGCCAAACCTTGGGTAAGAACTTCACAATATATACATCTGCTGATTTTCCATATGGAAAAAGGAATATTCAGTTTTGGGCTTCTCTGCCTATATATTGTTATTGAATATTACATGGGACATTGAATATGCCATCTTTGGCCTTAATTGGAAAAGAATAAAATAAAATAATGAAGCTAAAGAAAAAGAATTAACAGTTGAGCTGCCACCTTCAATTTTGTCCTCTAACTAAATGATTATTGTTGTTGTGCAACCATAAGTTCCCTTAAAACAAGCCTTCTAGATCTGTTAATTGTATGAAAACACAAATAAACATGTTCTTCAAGCTCATCAAGCTGCTCCTGATAGCATGAATCATGCATATAAAATTCCTTCACAACTTCCTTTAACAACTCGCTATTTTTATGCCTAACACACATTTCAGCAAGAGCTTTCTTATGCTCCAATTCATCTGACAAACTCGCCACCAATCGACTCACTGTATCAAAATCATTAACCAATATGTAAGTACCTTTCGCTGCAACATCAAGCTGCGCACACAGCTTCTCAAAGAAGCTCTTCTTCTTTTTCTTAAACAAACGCAGAAAACAAGTGATTAACCCTGGCGCAACCACAATGCCTACGAATCCATGTATAGCAATGACCAGTAATGCAATTAAAAGCGCACTATGAGCAACCACAAGGCAATATCCTCCGATCCTCTTCCAAATTCTCTTCAATTTTGCTTTTCTTCTAATCTTCCTTTGCTCCGAATTCAATTTATGAAGTAGATCTAGGTTATTATCATGTAGATCTCGGAATTCTGTTTGGCTCACGAAGGATAACGGATTTTTCAGCATTGCGTACGCAGAAAGCTCTCTCAAGATAGATCCACGCATTTTCTTCGTGTAATCTGTAGAGTGTTTGGCTGATTTGCTTAGCTTGATTACCTTCTCAATCCTCCGATAATTAACGCGTGTTTGATGGATATTTCGGAGAAGTAAATCGCAGATATTACATGCTTCTAAACTCGATTCGAAATAGTCAATCAGAAGGCGGTGGAAATCCATACTGTGTACCATTCCTGTTAATGTCGCTTTATGCTCCGGTTGAAATAGGTAATCGGAGAGATGAACGTAAAATTTAGGAAGAGACGAGGAGGAAGAAGAAGAAGGAGGAGTAGAAGGAAGTCTTTCTAATCCTCCTCCATCAATAGATCTTCTTCTTATCTGACCATGAATTCTATTCCACATTTCTACATATGATGTAGTCCTGAAAGCTTCTTTATACTCTTCGTTCACATTAGGATTTTTGCTCAAGTTGTTTCCATCTTCATTATCTGATCTTCCTGAAAATCAAAATCAAAATCAAAATCAACATCAGAATCAAAATCAAAATCAACATCAACATCAGAATCAAAATCAGAATCAGAAAAAAGTAATACAAAAGTAGATAAATCGATACCTGTCCGGGAAAAGGGAGACTTAAACTTGCCCCAAAGCTTTCCCATAGAAGACATAATAACTTTTCGAAATAGGAAAGAGATATTAGAAGAGAAAAGAGAAGAAGAAGGCGTAATATATATAGGGGGGAAGGGAAGGAAGAAAGTTGGCAGTAGAGCGCCGCCTGCGCATTTTAATTTAGCTTAAGTAATACGATAGAGTGTCAATGTCCCTCACACGCTTTTGTTTTTATGTAAATAAATGCTGACGTGTCGTCCTCTTAGACAAAGCTTTTATTTCAGAAAAACACTGATATAATCCAATTGGAAATTATGTTACGCTATTATGTTTATAGTCACTAATATATTTATTTATTACCTTAATATTATTTTCCTTTTATTATTATGAAACCGATTCTGATGATAATCATTATTATTACTATTACTAACTGATTTTTAGGAAACCAGTAGTGTTAGTTACATTACTCAATTATTTATTTTATATTATTGCTTCTGAGTTTTAATAAATTAATAATTATAATGCAACAGCTATTTAAGGAATGAAGCACGAAAACTATTTAATTAAAGCTTGCGCGTTTATTAAATAATTGAATCATATACTTATATTTCATATAGTATATAAATAATATATATTTATATATTTCAGCAGAGGATAATATTAGGGAGTTAATTTGGCCTACAAAGCCTATAACAACACTATGTTATGACATAGGATTCGGATCCCCTCCTGTTCACCAAAAACAGGAGGGGTTCTGTTTATATTATTTCAGCCCTTTGATTAAATTAAGGGCTGTGATTTAATTAAATATAGTTTTTTTTGAAGATAAACTTATAAAAAACAGTCCACAGTTTGCGTTGAAAACAATTACCGCATTCTCCCTATCTATTCCTTTTCCAATTAATTAACGGTAAATTTTAAATAAAACTCCAGTAGTTTTATTAATTTTTAGATAAAAGACTATGATTTACTTTCTTTTTCAAAGTAAAGTCTAAAGTTTTTAACTTTAGCAAAATAAGAACTTTTTCGATTAATACTATTAAAATCATCATTGACGATTTTAAAAATGACATATTTTAAGAATTACTAAAATTCTAAGCAACTTTAACTCTCCAACTTTTTATTTGAGATTATTTAGATGATGTTTGGTAAAGAGAGATGAAGTTCATGTTTAGAAAGAGGAAGTTCTAAAAAAATGATTTTCGAAAATAAAAAATGTAGTTCCATAGCAAATATGACATTGAACAACTTTAATTCTTGAAAAATTTTCATTTTCAGACCGTTAAATATTGTTTTAATAGCATTAATCCAAAAAGTCTTTGTTATATTAAAAGTGTGAAACCTCAATCTTCGTTTTGATAAAAAGTAAATCACAGTCCTTTATCTGAAAAATAGTAAAACCACATGGGTTTTATTTGTAATTTATCCATTAATTAATTAGTTTAATTTTCTATCTTAAAACTAAAAAGCCTAAATTACACTTATAGCTATTGAATTATATCCATTTTAATATTAAGGCCGTTGAATTTACGATCACTAAATTTTATACATTTTAACATTGGTGGTCACTCAACGTCTCAAAGCCGTTGACGGTTTCAAAATAAAAAATTCGAAGAGTTAATAATATTCTAAGGAACTTTAATTCTTGAACTTTATATTTTTTTTAATATCGGTAGTCATTCAATTTTAATTAACTTCTCAAAATGACCGTTAACAACCTGAAAATGAAAATATTTAAGAATTAAAGTTGTTCATAACAATATTTACCCTGAAAATATTTTCAATTTACAAAATCACATTTTTGGAGCTTTCTTTTTAAAAATTCACTATCTCTCTCTTAACCAAACAACATCTAAATGGCCTCAAAACAAAAATATTGTTATGAACAACTTTAATTCTTAAATATTTTCATTTTGAGGTCGTTAACGGTCATTTTGAGGAGTTAGTTAAAGTTGAATGGTCACCGGTATTTAAAAAAAAATGTAAAGTTCATTAGAATATCATTAACTTTTCGAATTTTTTATTTTGAGACAACGGTCATTTTGAGGCATTGAGTGACCATCAATATTAAAATGTATAAAATTCAGTGATGTATCGTTAACAACTGAAGTTCAATGGCCTCAATATTAAAATGAATACAATTCAGTGGCCATGGATGTAATTTAGGCTTTTTAGTTTTAAGATAGAAAACTAAAATAAGGGCAAAAGGCATCATTAAGCCTTTGATTTTTTATTTGGATACATTAAGTCTTTGATCATTTATTTTTGGTCTCATTAAGCTCTTTACGACCAAATTAGTAAGTTATGAACACCTAATTCTGTTAAAATTACGTTATTAACTTCATTTGTATTTGAAATTATTAAAAAAATATTTTTTACAGTTTGAATTAAGGTTTTTGAAGTTTTCCTATATCCACATTATACTTCCAAAACTGTTTTCAAACAGTGTAAAAATACAAATTTCGAATGCAGGTTTAATTAATAAAAGTGTGTTTACCGAATTTTATGTTCAAAATTACTTTTTTTGGTCATCAAGGGATTAATGAGATAAAAAAATAAATGATCAAGGGTTTAATATATCCAAATAAAAGGTCAAGAGTTTATTAAACAAAAATGAAAAATCAAGAGATTAATTATGATTTTTTGCCTAAAATAAATAATTAATTTGAAGAGGGATGAATGGAAAGGGTGCGGTAATTGTTTTCAACTTAAACTGTGGACTGTTTTTTTTAATTTTATCTTTAAAAACTATAGTTAAATCACATCACTTCAATTTAATCAAAGGGCTGACATAACATAAACAGAACCCCTCCTGTTTTTGGTAAACAGGAGGGGATCCAAATCCTATGACATAAGGAGTAAAGAAAATGTTAATACTATATTTTCTTTTTGTCAATATAGTAAAAGATGAAATTATTGATAGTTTTGTTTAGACACGTAACTTTCTGATGTGGATATGTATAAGTGTTTTAGATTATGTTAACATATATAATTGAAGGGATTAAATAATCCGAATGTAGACACGATTTTAGGTTTACATCTTGTAGAGTAGTACTCGTTGATTTGATTAGCAGCGGAAGAGTCGGATCTATCATGATTGCATATCACCAGGCACGTATCACCCACGATGATAGTGATAACGAATGATCCACGAACTAAATGCTGACTTAGGAGACAATGGAGGTGGCGCATGAGTACAAAAGGAGGCATAGAGAATATTATGTATAGTGTAGTGTGATTAAGGGTAGGAGGCTATCTATTTATAGCTTCAAGATAGGCTATAAAATCCTAATCCTCAAATCCTTTAGATGGGTTTGACCTGTTTCACTTACAGGTGGATAAATATTTGATCCATAACCCGAATATTCCTAATATCTTCCACTCGCACATAATGGAATATATTCCAATCTTCATCTCAGTCTCATCCATACTATTGCAAATAGTTCGTGCGACCGGCATACTATCGAGAGCTCTAGTATTATATACTCGTTGGAACATATAGTTGTTCGATGTGCATATATCAAACTTGAAAATATACACTTGTTGGAGATAATATAGACTTTAGATTTGAACATGGGTCATCATCGGTGTATGATTTACCCTGGATTCCACATCATATCCACTATAATAACATTGATCTCTACAGTTCTTCTGTTTTTCACAAATATGCACATGTGCATAAGTGTCCGGACAGTGAAATGCAGAAACTCGTAGGATGTGAACTTAATGGATATTTTCCCCTCTTGTTTAATCCTTTCCATCATAGTCTAACTCGCTTATCCAATTGAGTTCTTTTTCGTTGGAATTATCACATCAACCTAAAGATGACCTTTCTAAGCTAGCCACATCAGACTACACTTCTAGAATAAGTTAAGGGTATGTAAGGATAAGGAATATTAAGAAATCATGATTTCACGATGTAAGTCTCGCACTAGGAAAAGGCGAGATCATCTCTTTTCCATCTTGTGGTCGACAAAGCACACATGGTATGAAACATGTGTTATGGTGTTCAATTCTTTCTTGGGAAGAGGAGCATCTCTTATGTTAACACCATACAGAAGCATAGGTTCAGATGTACCAAAACATCTAAGTTTAGTTTACTACATATAGTGGTTACTTCCATCTGTATAGGCAGAAACCTCTAAGTTGTCTCAAACTCGCCATTCAGATTGTGTGCGGACTTCTTGGCTAATCATGCTTTCGAATTCCCCATCAGAGTGTCAACTCTCCGGCATCCTGCCCTTGATTATGGATGATATGTTAGGAGTAACTCTCCCTCGTTTAGTTGCTGCCTGGTGCGGCCTTTTTCGTTGCTTTGTTTTCCTTTCCTTATTTACCAAAAAAAAAAAAACTCGCCATTCAGATTACACGTAATATGTTTTATACACTTGTAGTGTATATGAACATCTTGCACCATGATGAAATTGCTTTGATACCTTCTACAAGGTGATTCTATTATTGCACATGCTCTTGAATTGTTCAAAAACACCTTCATCCTTATATTTGTCACCATGTGACAAAATAAGGATAAACACGCTTGTGTGAGTGAGCTTATTTTATGTGTAACATGTATTGTATCATATAACAACGAACAATATCAAAAAAATATTCATACTCGTGTATTGTAAAAAAAATCATGAAACCTTTATTAATAAATCATGTTCAGATAATACATGAAAAAACAAAAGTATGTCTAGATCTTATGCAATCTTGGGGATCTAACAAGTTTGATGTAAACATCTCTATTGACATGTTTAGTAAGTAGATCTGCAATCATGTCATGATTCAACATACGGCTTAATTATTCCCACGATTTTATCGGCATATACGTAATTTGAAATATCAGCTACACTTCCATCTATAGCATTAATAATATGTTTCAGTTAATATTGTTTTGAAGTTAATGTTGTTAAACTATGAGTGAATGTCATATTACCAGTTGTAGCAGCATTCTAGATGAATCGGTACTCCCACGCACTCGGTAGAGTTTGGTAGATGTACTCCGCTTCGGTCGTCCTCATTTTGTAGTTTTCACTTATGGTTCATAGTAATTTGTTTGGTCCGGGTGAAGTTGATCATAAATAAAAAGAGATATGTTGTGCATAAAGGTTCTGTCGCTTTTATCAACCTCCTCAACCAGTGAGTAAAAGTACCGGTGATCCTCCGACCCATCATCATATCCGACATTGTCAGTAGTGTCAACATGACTAATGATAACTGTCTTCCAAAATATGTAGATACTGTCAACACTGATCGGGGTAGCCGAATCTACTATTGCTCTAATCTCGCATGAACATGGAAGTTGATGAGTGGTTCTCAATATACAATCACAAGATCCATACACTTCATATGCTCATACTCATCACTAAGCAACTTCATACATTAGTGGGACACTTTATACGTCAGGTAGTTGAATGGAAATCCGGAGTAAAAGACTCCTCTACGGTGTCTTGACTCCTCAAGATGATACCTATAAGAATAAATAATAATAGTCAAAATATATACTAATAAATAAAAAATAAATAATAACAGTAAAAAATTGGAATAAATGTATACCTGATCGTAGTTAACTAAAACTCAATTTTTTTGTGAACCTTCATACATACTCTATCGAGGGCTCCGGTGGAGGAATTGAGCCATTGCTTTTATTAGACGTGTTCACTCTCCAGTCTACAGGTAGTTATGTTGCCAAAGAGTAGGATATTCTTGGTCCATGCAACAACGAACTTCTCATTGTGAACTAACCATGTCCCCCTCAACATAAGAGACAACATGAGGTTACCTTCTCATTGTATCCCTCATCCGCATCAGATGTTTTTCATATTCCTCTACTATTGGGGCTTCCATTATCTTTTTTCATTTTCCATTCTTGAATAACTGCGCATAAGCCTTATCTTTTCTTATTAGTCTGTACACTTTATCTTCTACATCCTTGTTGATATGCCAAGTACATAGCAAGTGAGATGTATCTGGGAAAATCTCTCTAATCGGCCTCATCAAATCCAACTCCCGATCAGTGACAATAGCAGTCAGGTTAACATCAAACCCAATCAAATTTCTCAGCCTCTCCATCACCCAACGATAGCTCGACTCAGTCCCATCTTTCATTATCGCATAAGTTATCTTGAAGTTGTTGTTACATTGAGTCATCCCAATAATTTTTAAAAATGGTATTTTGTACTCATTCTTTTTGTATGTTGAATCCATGCCAATGTACTAGTGGTAGGTTCAGATTAATTCCACTGACTCTGGATGTGCCATAAACACATGCATCAACACACTGGTATCCGACTCGGCAAGCATCTAATGCACATACTTGTTCTCGATAGCTAGATGGAAAAATTGACTCACCACGTCTCTACCCTCAAACTCAAACTTCCTCAACTGATCTCTGTAGTTATACAAATTTTTATAGTTGGGTTGTTTGTTGGATGTTTTTCATGAAGTGCCGCCAAAATAGCACACGGCCTTGGTGGAGCCGTACTCATGTCACACACAATTTTTTTGAAGCAGGACTGAGTTCGCTAATCTATCGATATTCCTCTGGATAAACAACCAATGCATGGTTGCGCATACCCTGAATCCCTTCCGAAATCAGGATCCCCCAACCGCTATAGCCTTGCAATTGTACGACTTTATGCTGGAATTTACACTTGCACGCTTTAGTCTTACTTTTGCTTCTTAAAGCCTCATCCAAAGTATTCAAACCCCTCTATACCGTTCACCACGAGGACATCTCAAGCGCTTATACTTTCCTCCGTGTTTGTGCGAAACAATAATCAGCTCGAAATCATGTTGAATTGCAACATTTTTTGCCCACTCAATAGCTTCTGAACTTGCTTGGAAATCATGTCCGTAATGAAACGGCTATTGTAATCGATCTCGTCACCACCTCACTCTTCTAATGGCAGCTAAAAATAAATGAAAATCGTAATAATTATTAAAAAATGCACTTCAAACGCGTTTTATAGTTAAATAATTGAAAAAACTAGGCAACTCTATCTGTCCATAGGCTCAGACGGTCAAAAATACCGCCTGGCCATTGCACATGCGGTCACCGATACAGCTTGGCCATTGTCACCGTCCAGTGCAAAAAAGGGAGAAAACACAGAAAATTTTTAAATTTTTTTACCTCCTCTTCGAAATCGTCCATTTCCGGAGTTCTCGAGTCAATTTTTTTTAGAATTTTGGTTTTGTTACAATTAACAGTTTTTTAAGAAAATATATGAAAATGGCAAAATTGTCAAAATGGAGACGGTGAATAACAATACTCTAAATTATATATATGGCCCTGAATCATATTGAAGTGCCCGTAAACTTCATTTGTTGCATAGGTTTTTCTGCATTTTTGCATTATTGTTACATTAAGATTCAATTTGATTAAAAAAAAAAGAAACCTTATTATATTTCTTGCTTGTATAAACAATGGCTGAAATGTAGCAATTTCAATTTTGCCTAAATATCTTGTGTTCTATCACGGGAGCTGTAGCTGCTAGCTTAGGGTATGGTATTGCATTGCATTGCATTTGTCGTGTCCATAAAAATATCTTAGCGATTGGACTTTTTTGGAAGTATTAATTTTGCAAATTATAAGCAAAACATCTAATTTTTGTCTTTTTTTCTCAAATTATAATTTTAGGTGCAGAGGGAAGTTCCTCAAAGCTTCCACATTTAGTAGTAGTTCATACTTTTGTAATTGGATAAAATAATAGAAATGTTTTTCAGCAAGCAAAAACTTTAAATAATGATTTCTCTTAAGTATCCATAATATTAGGCTTAGTTTGTTGTTTTATTTTCCCATTTAGGTGCAAATGGATAACTCATGTTATTTTTGCAAAGAGAAAATTTTTTATGATTCAACATTTCTAGTGTTGCTAAGTATTGTTATTAAAAGTAAGCAAAAATTAGAAAGTGGCTATTTGTTTAGGTTGTTATAGTCTATTACTTATATTATTGTTTATTGTTTATTGCTTGATGTTGTTGATAACTTGTAGATAACGAACAAATTATGGCTTCAATGATTTTCTTCTCATTGATTAATTAGAATATGTAATTGTAAGAAAATAATTGGGTTACAGAAAAAACTTATCAGAAATCGAATCATGCCGTGGCAGGAGTCACTACCTTGAAAGCGATTTCAACAGACGAAGGTGTAATCTGAATCCGTTCGCTTTCCAAGGTTAACACAGAAGCTTCCAAATTTGTGCACTCAAAGTTGAAAACAGTGGAATAGCAAAAGTAATTTAATTGTCCAGAAAAATGTATGAAGAGAAGAGATGAAAAAACTGTATTTTCACAAAGCTCAAAAACGAATTTTATAATTGCAGTGAAAAACTGAACGTTAGAACGTGCGGTTGAGGAGAAAGAATAGCAGAAAATATTGGCTAGATTGTTTGAATAAAACCAATTAATTGTGGAAATAGTCAGAATATTAAAAATAAATTGTAAGGAAAAATAAAATTCAAGTTGGATTGGACGAGCGCGCGTTGTGGTATATTTACCAAAACCCACGAAACACAATTTAAAAACTCATTAGACCCAAACCTTTATAAACTCTTTCAATCTTTCATTTGTTTCCCATGTGGGATAGAAAAAACTACTTTAAGTGATAAAACACTCCATATATGTAGCAAAGGCTTTAAGCCATTTCCTACAATCCCCCACAAATGGTTTTATAGAAAAAACATTTTTAAATAAGTACAAAGAGAATCTTTTCTGGGCAATAAAATAAAATAAGGTTTTGAAAAACTTAAATATTAATGTCTTTCGATTGAATTGATACATAGTGAGATGAGGCAACAGTGTGACGCTTTATAAGTGAATTACTCTTGAACTTCTAAAACTTCATCTGAGACCCCCACAACATGTAAAAACCTTAGAAAACTTTGTTGTTCCACGATAAAAGAATACAACGCTTTTGATGGCCATGTGCAAATCTCATGAGTGCTCTAGAAAGAATGCCCAAGTCTTTCATAGAAGGCAGCTCACCTTCACACTCAAATAGATGATCTCAACGTGAGATCATTAAGAGTTTCTCATAACTCATCCTCTAGAAAACATCAATCCAGTCCATTAAGATGAACCACCACATTACGAGCTATAGATTACACACGCACTATTATATGTCATAGGAATGGGAGAAATATAGTGCAACAAAGGATAATATGGTTTTTTTTTTACCATGACCGGTGTCCACCATATTTCCTTTAATCAACGGGCTTTAGCCCCATTCCACTCGACGATTCAAGAACAACTCTTCTCGATAACCCTTTGGTAAAAGGATATGATTCTTTTCAGATCTCACATAACCCATTGTCTAATGCGAATATGTCTTCTCTTTCCATTATAGACACTATTTTTGGTAGTACCAATAGCTGCCTGTGAATCACAATAAATTGAGACGGGTGCAGAAGAATTCCCCCACAATGGAATATCGGCTAACAAAGCCCTCAACCATTCTGCTTCTTGACTAGGCAACTCAAGGGCTATAAATTCAGATTCCATAATTGAGTGTAGACCTGAGCATGGACCGGGCTGGGCCGGGTCTGTCGGGCCTTTAATAAAACCTGACGAGTCCAAGCCGAGCCCATCCCAGCCCACAATAAATTGAGTCGGACTCGGACTTGGGCCTAAAATATGAATCCCAAACCCGTCCGTCCAAGCCTATCTGTATATTTAAAAAATACAATTAAAATGTCACACCAACTTTTCTTAATAAAAAATAGTACAGACAACACAATACTTAATAAGTTTGGAAAAATTCTAATAAACCAATTGTCTATCGAAACAAATTCAAAATAAATTACAATATAATTAGGGGTAAGGTAAGTATATATCATCTCATAAAAAAAATATAATTAATTTATAAATTATAATATATATATATATATCGGACCAGGCCGAACCGATGGAAAATTCATATAGCCCAATTTCCGGCGGGCTTATACAGGCTTGGACCGGACCGGACCCGACACCAATTTCATGTGTCCAAACCCGGCTAAATGGGTCTGGGCTTCGGCAGGCTCATCGGCCCATGCCTAGGTCTAATTGAGCGAGCAATACAGGTTTGCTTGGAGGATTTCCAAGACACAACATCACCCCCTAGAACAAAAACATAGCCACTGGGGGAACTCATCTTATCATTGTCAGACACCCAATTTGCATCAGTATATCTTTTTAAAACAGCCGGAAATTTATTAAAGTGCAAACAATAATTCATGGGGCCTTTCAAGTATTTAAGTAAGTGATAAAGTGCATTCCAATGTTCATCATTGGGACAATGAGTATATCTACTCAATCTACTAACAACATAGGCTATGTGAGGTCTAGTATGGTTCATTAGGAACATTACACTACCTATGATCTTAACATATTCTTCTTGAGAGATATTGTTTTCTCCCTTCTCGAGAGATATTTTTCTTTGGTCCTCCTATTTTAAAAACACATTATAAAATCTTTATCTTTTGTCAATACTAATCATTTGGTCATTTTGTCTATTTTTTTATATTTTTAACCGAATATATCTTAGTTTTCAGGATAGCCATAGTACTATACAAAATGACTATATTACTCTGTTATTTTCTGTCTGTCTGTTTATGCCAAATATAATGATTAAAAATCTAAAGAAATAGACAGAATAACCAAATGGTTAATATTGACAAATAGAGATCTCATAATATGTTTTTCAAAATAAAATGACTAAACAGTGTGTTGTGTAAAAAAGATGAGACTAATAAATTATTTATCCAAAAATCTAAAACGATGTGTAATAAAAGAACAGATGGAGGATTGTTATAGTAAAGCTACTATTTCAAATATTAAAAATAACAGAATAAATTCCTTTCAAAAAAATAACAGAGTAAATTAACGGAAAAAATGAGCTGAGAAATTAGTTTGTTGAGCAAAAACTGGAATAGATAATTAGGCAAACGGAAGGAAATTAATTAAGAAATCTGTTTCTATATATATCGAATAATAATTAGTAATTAATTGCAGTGGCGGAGCCAGGACTGGAACTTTGGAGGGTTCGACTCAGTATAACTTTTTAAAATACTTATTAAATATATTTAGAATTTCTTTTGAAACCACTATTTAGAAAATTAAAATAAACATTATAAAATATAAATCTTATCATAAAATGCTAGTAAACAGTATTTATTTACGTATAGTAGTAAGACAAATAATTTTCTGATTTGAAAGAATTCAGACTTTCACCGTATTTTTCCATCAAAACTAATTGATGTCAAGAAATTACTATAAATATTGAAAGCTATATTAAGAGTAAACAATGCATCTCCATGTGAACTTTGCATATTATAATTCACATTCGAATCTAGTAAAGGAAGATAAAGTTTCTTTGCATTCGGTTAAACTCTTAGGGTCCGTTTGGTAAAATATAATTGGCTTTGTAATGAAATGCCCATTACATTGAAGGGTCATTAGCATGTTTGGTTGCATATTAATATTTTATTTTAATAGAATAAAAAATCCATAGATTAAATTTTGTTTAATAACCATTGTAATCTCCATTACATAAAAAAAAGCTTGAATTCTCATTACATCCAAAGCATTTAAAGTTATTTTTTGTTGTAATCTCCTCAAGGGCTCGTTTGATTCGCGGAATAGAGGGGGAATAGAATGAATAGTTATTCCCATCTTTGGTTCAATATTTTTTATGGAATAGCTATTTCATGGAATCCCTATTCCTTGTTTTCATGGAATAGTTATTCTTTAATTTATCAAAGGAATAGCATATTCATAATTTTATATTTTTGTAATTTACAAAATTACCCTCCATTAAATCCTCAATCTTCTCTCTAGCTCATTTCTCAAATCCTATATATTTTGGCGAATCCATAATTTATATAATAAAAAAACGTGAAAAATGAAAAAATGAAAAAACGGTTAAAAATGTAAAAATACGAAAAATATGAAACACAAAAATGTGAATAATGTAAAAAAGTTACAAACATGAGAATATGCAAAAAAAAAAACGCAAAAAACATGAAAACGCGAACAAACGTGAAAAACAAGAAAACGCAAAAAAGCAAACACATTAATAACGCGAAAAAGTGACAAAACACGAAATATACTAAAAACGTAAAAAAAATACAAAAAACACGAAAACGTAAAAAATGCTAAAACACAAAAATGTGACAATACGTGAAAAACGCGATAAACATGAAAATGCAAAAAACGCAAACAAAACACGAAAACATGAAAAAATATAAAAAAACATGAAAAAACGTGAATAACACGAAAAAGTAACAAAATGCGGAAAATACAAAAACGCGAAAAAAAGAAAGTACTAAAAACCAAAAAAACTAAAACTTGAAAATGTGAAAAAACAAAAAAAAATGTAAAAAAAATACAATAACGTGAATAATACGAAAAGGTGACAAAACGCGAAAAATACGAAAATGTGAACAAACACAAAAAAAAACAAGAAAACTTGGAAAACATGAAAAAGCGTAAAAAATGCAAAAAACATGAAAATATGAAAACACGTAATAAATGCATTTTTATATTTTCGTGTTTTTAACGTTTTTCGCTTTTTTCACATTTTCGTGTTTTCCTACTTTTTCATGTTTTTCTGTTTTTAATATTTTTTCATATTTTCATATTTTCGTGTTTTTAACATTTTCATGTTTTCCACATCTTTTTATATATATTTTTTTTATGTTTTTTTTTTTGCATTTTCTTGTTTTCATGAGTTTTTTCTACATGTTTTTCCTATTTTTACGTTTTCATAGCTTTCCACGTCTCTATAATAATGTTTTTATTGTTTTTTCGTTTTTAAAATTTTTCGTGTTTTTTTCCGTCTTTCATGTTTCCCTATTTTCTGTTTTTTTATATATTTTTTAAAATAATATATATTAAATATTTGAATAATTTATAGTAATAATTAAAATTTTAAAAGAAATAAGACATCACATTTGAGGGTAATGTTGTTCTTTGAATAAAAAACTATCTATTTCATTCTATTTTATTCCATCAACCAAACATAGGAATAATTATTCCCAGGAATTTCTATTCCATTCTTTGTTATTATATTTCTTTGGAATAGTCATTCTATTCCATTCCATTCTATTCCGCGAACCAAACGGCACCTTAATCCTTATTTCTATCTTTAAATTTTCATCTAACATCTCATTTGTCAAATCTCACTTTTCATCATTCTTAAAAATGCAAAAACTAGAAAAACTGAAAACGAAAAAAAAAACAAAAAAAATTATGAAAAATAAGAAAAAATGGTGAAAATGGAAAAGGAAAAAATGAGAAAAATGTAAAAAAAAATACTATAAAAACACGGAAAACTATATATTAATTTCACGTTTTTCATATTTATTTTTGTTGTTTTTAATTATATAAATAAAATTTTGCGATTACATTTAACTAAGCAAACATTTGTATTGTAATAGTAATTACATTTCATCATATTTTTTTTATTTGTCAACCAAACATGGTAATTGAATCACTATTCCATTCCATTACATTACGACTTTGATTACATTACATTGCATTACGACAAACCAAACAGATCCTTAACATTTTCTCAACAAAAACTATACCAATAAATCCATGAAAATCAATCAATTCAACTGAAAATTAGAAAGAAAAAAATGAGAGGAGAGAAAATAAAGAATATATTTCTTTCAAAACAATAGGAAATGTATAGTTTTAAAAAAAAATAGGAACTCTTTTCTAGATGGTCATACAACTTACCCAAAGTTTTTATTTTCAAGAAACTAAATTGCCCATCATAATAAATTTAATTGATTGAATAAAATAGTATACGAACAAGTCAATTGATTTCCCAAAAACAGAATACTTAATTATATATTTGGTGGTTAATTATATATTTGATGATGAACTGAAACACAAGCCCTAATATGTGGAGACTTTCCCCTGCGACGACTACTTTCGCAGCTAGGGTTTCCGGCCGCTTTCAGGCGCTTTAATCCCGGCGTTTTGTCCGGTGTTGCTACTTCCGTATTGTAGCTGACAGGATGGTGGAAGGGATAGAGAAACAGTGGAGTAAGATGAAGCTGACCGATGAGGAAGAGTTCACGGTATCGGTTGAGAATGATATTGGGGGCCTGAGGGTGGACACTTCGAAAAAAGTAGCTGGTAAATTAATATCTTCAAAACCACCGAACATCAGGGCAATGGCGAACGCGTTTAACATCGTGTGGAAAACACAGAAAGGTTTCAAAATTAATGAATGTGGGGATGGTCTTTTTGTGATTGAATTCCAATCCACAAAGGACAAAGAGAAGGTATTGGCTGACTCACCATGGCATTATGATCGACATCTGATTGTTCTAGCAGACATGGAAGGTGTCTCTCAAATGTCGAAGCTTAACCTGGATGCATGCGATTTTTGGATTCGGATGATTGGCGTACCGTTAGAATGGAGAACAGCGGGTCTGATCGCAAAACTGGCAGGGAGAGTCGGAGAAGTAATTGATATTGATGAGAACAACATGGAGATAACAGCGAGGTATGTGCGGGTGAGAGTCCGTATAAATATAACTAAGCCGCTTCTTCGAGGTATGAAAGTACAATATACGAGAAGCGAGATTATATGGGTCCCACTTAAATACGAGAAATTACCAAATTTCTGCTATCTTTGTGGCATTATCGGACATGTGCTCGAGGATTGTGAGCGTGCAAGGGAGACGGATGAGGATGAGGAATGGCCATATGACCCAAGCTTGCGAGCTACACCGTCCAGAATCCGTGTATACAGCTGTGGTTTCCAAGAGAGGAAGTACAATCAGAGCATTTACAGGAAAGATGACCTCACGAGAAGCCGTAATACCGCCAGGAAACTTTTTGAGGAAGAATCAGAAGGTAGCACCACTAGAAGTGCGGAAGTGGGGGCTCAGCTACTGAAAGATATGAAGGAAAAAGCAAAGCAGGTAATAAATCACAGCAAATCGAGTATGGAATGCGAAGTGGCCCAGGAAGAAGGCGAGAAGATAGCTGATATGCTGGAAGGGGACATGGAGGATGAGGTAAGGGATCGGGGGTTAACACACATGGATGGTATGCAGTCTAATATTGCCACTGGTGCACAGCAAGTAGACATCTCTCAAGGATCGACGGAGATGGGGGAGAAGCAGGAACAGCCCAAAGTACAGCACAAAAAATTCAGATTCAAGCAGGCTGCCAGACAAATTAACAGAGAATCGAAAGAGCTAAGGGCGGCTAAAGTGGGGGAAGAGATACAGAAGAGGAAAAGGGACAGTATTTCAGATAGCATGGATATCGAGAGAGCAGGAGGTATGAAAAAGGCCAAAAATGTTATGAGAGACCAGAGGGTGGGAGCTGTTGATCGGGCCCACCCTACATCATGAAAATCCTAAGTTGGAACGTCCAAGGGTTGGGTAATACTTGGACGTTCCGCACACTACAACGTTTGATTTACAGAAATTGCCCAGACGTATTCTTCCTCATGGAAACTAGAATGAAGAAGAATGATTGTAGTAAGCTTTATCAATGTTTTAGCAATTTTAATTTTTTTATTATTGATCCGGTGGGACTTAGTGGAGGTCTTATACTCGGATGGAATAATGATGTAGATTTACGAATTGTGAACTACTCCAACCATTGCTTTTATTTCACTTTGCATCTGAATAATTTATATTGCAGAAATTTAGCTATTTATGGGTGGCCGGAAAGGAACAACAAAAAGTTAACTTGGGATTTGATTAACCATTTTGGCTCTCTTGATACCCTCCCGTTTGTTTGCTTTGGGGATTTTAATGAGATACTGTGGACCTCTGAGAAGCGTGGTGGTTTGGTTCGGGATAATGCTGAAATGCAAAATTTCCATGACTGCTTAGAACAATGTAATTTGGTGGATGTTAACAGCTCCGGTTCGCTGTTCATGTGGCATAATAAGCGCTTAGGTTCAGATGCAATATGGGAAAAACTCGATCGGTTCACAGCGACACCGGAATGGATTGCAGCGTATCCCAATCTCGAGGCCAAAACATTACCGCGGTTGTCCTCAGATCATAGCCCGGTGTTACTTGATTCAAATGGCTTTAATACTGGTGGCCGACGGAAACGTCAGTTTCGTTTCGAGGCCTACTGGGCGATGGACATCGGTTGTAGGGAATTAATTAAGACGGAATGGAATGAAGCCGGGAGGAACCGTAGTGTCCAGGGTAAGATCCAGGCTGTGGCTGGGGCACTATCGCATTGGAACCGTGGCAAATATGGGGATATCAGTAAGCAGATCACGCATAAGCTGCAACAGCTTGAACAGGTTCAACGTCAAGCAGACCCGGGGCTACTGATGTCTGAACAGGCATTAGCTGATTCGATAAAAGAACTACAAGGGGTTGAGGAGACGAGGTGGAAACAGCGGTCACGAGTCGACTGGCTCAAGCTTGGCGACCGGAACACCTCGTTTTTTCACGCAAAAGCATCTGCGCGTCGCCGGAACAATCTGATTCGACAAATAAAGAATGAAGATGGAATCTGGGTTGAGGGAGACCAGGAGATTGAGGAAGTGGTAGTCAAGTACTTCAGTGACCTGTTCTCTAGCTCAAACCCGGACAATATTGACCAGTTTGTCGGCGCGATATCCAACCAATTATCACAAGAACAACAAGATCTACTGTCACAACAATATACAAGAGAAGAAGTGAACACTGCCTTAAAGCAATTCAATCCGACGAAAGCTCCAGGCCCTGATGGTATGTCAGCCCTCTTTTTTCAAAAGTATTGGGATATTATTTGTGATGATATTATTGCCCTGGTGCTCAGGACCCTTGACACTGTTTAGCATGCCTGATAAGCTAAACCACACACTAATAGCTCTAATACCCAAAGTTAAAGAACCGACATCTATGAAGGAGCTAAGGCCGATTGCGCTATGCAATGTCCTCTATAAGCTTATATCAAAAGTAATTGCTAATAGATTAAAGAGTGTTCTCCCCAGCATGATCCATGACACTCAATCGGCCTTTGTCCCTGGTCGAGTCATTACTGATAATGCCATTATTGGATTTGAGGCCTTCCATAGTATGCAAACCCGGATTAAGGGCATTCGAGGGAACTTTGCTCTCAAGCTTGACATGAGTAAAGCTTACGATCGCATTGAATGGGTTTTCTTACAAAAAGTACTTGAACAAATGCAGTTTCCCAGACACGTTATACAATTGATTCTTGTGTGTATTTCATCAGTTTCTCTGTCTTACTTGATAAATGGACAACCAAGAGGGTTTTTGAAGCCAACCAGAGGCTTACGTCAAGGGGATCCCATTTCCCCCTACTTGTTTATCATTTGTGCAGAAGCTTTATCAGCAAATATCAGGAAAGCGGAGAATGAAGGGAAATTACATGGAGTCAAGGCTAGTTGTGATGGGCCTAGCATATCTCATTTGTTTTTTGCAGATGACTCATTGATATTTGGCAGAGCAAATGCAGGTGAAGTTGGAGTAATACAGAATATTCTGAACGAGTATGAGCGGGCATCTGGGCAAATGATTAATTTTGACAAGTCAGAGGTCTCTTACAGTTGTGGAGTGACCGATGAGAGGAAGCAGCTTCTGACCAACCTCCTCAAGGTTAGAGAGACAGGGGCGTTCCCTCGATATTTGGGGTTACCAACTATCATTGGAAAGTCACGTAAAGATGTGTTCTCTGCAATCAAAGAAAGAATCAACCGCAGATTGAGAGGATGGGAAGAGCGCAAACTGTCAGTTTGAGGTAGAGAGGTACTGATCAAATCTGTTATCCAATCCATACCTACCTATATTATGTCGTGCTTCTTGCTTCCAGATTATTTCTGTAAGGACATCCAGAGTGCAATCAGCTGTTTTTGGTGGGGTGGAACCACTGGCACAAAACCAATCTATTGGTTAGCATGGGATATTGCCTGCAAATCAAAATTTGAAGGTGGGCTTGGCTTTAGAAGCATGCGGTCATTCAACCTGGCATTACTGTCAAAACAATGCTGGCGAATTATGTGCAATCCGAGTTCACTGTGTGCGAAAATCCTCAAAGCAAAGCACTTCCCTCTGAATAATTTTTTGGATGCTCCACTGTGCTCTGGAACGAGTTATTTTTGGCGGGGTGTGCTTACTGCAAGAGAGGTATATCAGAATGGGTTGGTTTGGAGAGTGGGTAACGGTCTGAACATAAACATATGGGCTAACAGCTGGGTACCTTCGTTGAATGCTCGCCGGCCGCTGATATCTCTTGCTACGCCAAGACCGGTGTTGGTTCATGAGCTCATTGATCATACGAACAACTGCTGGAATAGGGACATGCTTAGTCGTTGTTTCCAAGCCGACGATGTCACTGAAATACTAAAGATCAACATCAGCTTCCGCTCACCGCCTGACAGAATGTATTGGGGACTCACGAACTCAGGTATGTTCTCTGTCAAAACGTGTTATCATCTTGCAGAAAGTTCCCGGCTCACTAATTTTTGTTCGGCCTCCAACACGTCTGGGGAGCGTCCTATATTCAAGAAGCTGTGGTCTCTTAATCTCCCTGCAAAAATAAAGCACTTCTTATGGCGGATGATTAGGAACAAGCTCCCAACTGGCAAAGCACTGGGACGTCGTGGTATCTCCTCTGATCCGAGATGTCGCTGCTGCAATTTTGGTAACGAGGATCTGCACCACTGTTTACTACACTGTACGTGGTCGAAGGAAGTTTGGCGGACTGTGCCATTGCCGTTCTGGGTCGACAAGACGGGAATTACTGACCTTCAACGTTGGCTGGAACATTGTAGCGTACTACTCTGTCGGCAGGAATTCGAGCTAACAGCGGTTACTGCTTGGTGGATTTGGTATCGTCGCAATGTCTGGTATCATGAACTCTCTTGGATTCCAACCGAGATACTTATAACAAGAGCCCAAAAATTCCTTGCGGACTGGCACCAAACCAGCACGAATAACGCTCATAGCTTGTCCAATTACAGTGCCCCTCACGAACAAACTCTTAATCCTAAGAAATCTTGGTGTCGCCCTCCGCCTGGTGTCATAAAAATAAATTGTGATGCCTCTATGGGGGATAATGACCGGGGTTGCAGGGTTGGGTTGATCGCGAGAGACACACACGGACAAGTGATGGCGTCTGCTGGTATTCCTATCGGTCCAACAACGTCAGTTCTAGCAGCAGAAGCTCGGGCGGTGTACGAAGCAATTAATTGGGCGCGAGAATGTGTGTTTGCTTCTATAATCATTGAATCAGACTCGAAAACGGTCATTGACATAATTAACTCTGACTCAATCCCGGACACGGCTCTGCGGGAGCTTTACACGGATATTGCTACAGTAGCTCGTTGTTTTAGTAGTATTTCGTTCAGGTACATACCTCGAGTCTGTAACTCGGTGGCTGATGCTATTGCAAAATGGGCTAAGGGCCTCACCAACCCTGTTTCCTTAGTTGAGGATGCCCCTAGTATTGCTAGGAAGTTGATCTGTGATGATGCAACAGTTTCTGAATTTGAATAGAAGTTCCTTTTCTCTCAAAAAAAATTATATATTTGATGGTATCCTGGGTGTGTCTAGCAGAGGATTAGTTTCAATTATTCTATTAATTTATATTAAAAAAAACACACAAAACTAAGACCTTGTTTGATAAACCACTTAATTACTTAAATTAAAATATTAAGTACTTATTTAATTTAAGTGCGTTTGATAACGGTTGTTCCTCCACCATTTAAATTAGTTAATTAAGTTAAAAATCACTTATTTTGATAAGTTAAAATATTTAACTTAACATTTTAAGTTAAACATTATCAACTAATATTTTTATAAAAGTTACATATTTTAATACTTTCAGCACTTATAATATTCAACACTTAAAGTTCAGTACTTATTTTTTCAGTACTTAATTTTTCTTTTTATCAAATAGCACCTAACTGACATTTGGGTTAAAGAAAAACGGTTTCATTCTTTTTATTAGAACGTTTAAAAAAATGTAAATAAATAAGGGGTTTTTCTTCTTTATCAAAGAAGACTGTCATGGTTGAAGGGCTCCTAATCATGACAGTCTATTAGCGGGTTGGAGCAGGAGCGGAACCAAGAGGGGGGGCGGGGGGGGGGGGGGGGGGGTTAGGCAGGGCCGTCTTAAACATTTACAGGGTCCTGTGCGAAATGAAAAAATTGGACCTTATTCATTAGAAAAAATTAATATACTCATAAATAACAATAATGTTTCTATAAAATGAAACACAAAAATACTTTAACTTTATTCTTTGACATAATAAATATAACAAAAATAAGTTAATTAGATATTGTATAATAATAACAACAAAAAAATTGGACCTCTTAAAGCTCTTAAACCGTTTGACTTTAGATATTTCACATTCACTTAATTTTGAACATAATAAATAATAATAATAAATTAGTTAAATATTGTATAACAAAAAAATTAGGCCCTCTTAAATTTGGGGGCCTTGTGCTGTAGAACTTCTTGCACACCCTTCTCCTACTTCCCTAGGGTTAGGAGGGGCTCGAGCCCCGACAGGCGGTCGGAGAATTGAGAAAAAAAAATAGTAATGGTGTCTGGTAATATTTTGGAGAGAATTATATTGACTCTATGTAGTATTATTTCAATGTCTAAAGATAGATGAGATGGTTAAATATGCTTAATTCTATTTAAGAGGTCCTATATTTGACTCCCTTCAACCTTATTTTCTTTAAAAAAAAATTTATTTATTTTTATTTTATTTTTCAATAATTATAAAAACATGTTACCATTATTAATTAATTTAAATGGACTCTTTATTTTTATTTTGATAACACTTTTGAATTCATTTTTAATATGTCTTTACCATTAAAAAAAGTAGGCATATTTAATATTCATTTTATTATGTCTTTACCATTAAAAAAAGTAAACATGTTTAATTTTCTATTAATTCAATGTTAATTTCTAAAAAAAATGATAACATTTTTACAGTTTTAATACGTTGGAGGCTAAAAAAATTTTGCCCAACCCTAACGGACTGGACTTTGAAAATTTACCGTCAACGCGTTTTTTTTTGACGTTTTGAAATTTTTTTTACTGATATGTTTGAACCCCGAGTTATCCGGGGTTCTGGTTCCGCCACTGGATTGGAGGGTCGGCCGACCCTCCCCGCCCTCTTGGCTCCATCCTTAATTAGTGGGCAAATGACATTCAAAAACGAATTAATTGGTTGCTTCATTAATAGGAGTAAATTTTTTGAAACAACATATGATAAATAGTTAATTGACTTCCTTTACTTTACCTACCATTCCAAATATTACGCACACAATTTAAATTTATAAATACAAATCCGAATATGGACCGCAAAACGGATATAGAAAAGAAATTTAATTAAGAAATTATTGCTTCCACTCCTTGGCATCTTCCTTGTGGTTGTGGACATAACTAAGATGATTATATAATAAGTATAATTAAGTTTCAAAAAAAAAAAAAAAGTATAATTAGAAAAGATCTAAATTGCCACGTAGACTGAATGTGACATAATTATATGTATGATACATGGTCTGTAATTATCTAACATTTAATCTAGAAATCCCAAGATGCTCAAACCATGAATATAGTGGCTAATATTGATACTCTTATGTCATTTCATGCATATACGTGAAATGACTCATCAATACATAACATAACCCTTGTCACACTTATACCTAAATTTAAGACAAGGTACGGCGGGGCCTAGTACCATAAAATATATATGGTCCATAAGCTTATGTGATGTCACAGCCCCTTGTGGAATAACGGATTTTACAAGAGCCACTCAATCCACACAAAAAATTATCTGAAGTACGGGTTTTTTGTGTTCAACGGGATAAATTAATAGAAACATCCGGTTCTCCATATCAAATAAAGGATCTTACATAAATATTTTGACACGTGTAACATGAATCTATATATATTATAAAAGGTTTTACTCTTTTAATTATTATGTGTGGTCACAATACACGTATCTAAATATGAATTGAGGGTCTTCCGAATGACATGGAAGACCGAGTGCCAAATATAAGAACTCGTTAAACAGAGATTTTATGTGTATTTTGTCATAATGTGATATATGTTATAAATTGCAGGTAACTAATTTTATTAGTTTTTACTTTTTTTGTTTAGTAGACTATTTAGTCTGTCTGTTTTTTTTTTTTTTAGAAAATTTAGTCTGTTTGTTTTTAAAAACACATGATTGGGTAAATTATATCCATGACCACTAAGCTTTATCTATTTTAATATTGAGGTCACTAAATTTTAATTCTTAGCAGAATGATTATTGAATTTTACATTTTTTAACACTTGTGGCCACTCAACGCCTCAAAATGATCGTTGGCGGCCTCAAAATAAAAAATTCGAAGAGTTAGTGATATTCTAATAAACTTTAATTTTTGAAAATTTTTGTATGTCATCTAGGTGTTGTTTGGTTAGAAGAGAGAGTGAATTTTTAGAGAGAAAAAGCTCCAAAAAATGTGATTTTGGAAAATAAAAAATCTGATTTCATGGTAATAAATGACGTTCTGAACAACTTTAATTCTTAAATATTTTTATTTTGAGATCATTAACGGTCATTTTGAGGAATTAGTTAAAGTTGAGTTGCTACCTATGTTAAAAAAAATTGTTCAGTTCAATGACTATACCATTAAAATGAGTAAAATTCGGTGACCATGAGTGTAATTTATCTTTTAAAAATGGTGTAATTGAGGTAAAGAAAAACTTTAAACAATTGTGCAAAATTTGTGCAATTTTGCTTACATGAAAAATGATGAAAAAAAAGCTGTGTGATTGGAATTAAGGACTTTTCTAATTATAGATGGACTCCTCATCACTAGACCAAAACCTTCACCATGTTGTGGAATAGACTTAAATCAGGGAAATTACTTAAAAAAAATTATTTTAAAATTTTGGCTTAATATATTATTTGTCTTCTGAACTTATTCAAAAAAACTTGATTGACCCTCTAAATTTTTAAAGTGTCCCGATAGCCTCCTCAACTTGCATAAAATGTTTACTTAGCTCCTTGAACTTGCGTAAAATGTAATCAATTGATTACTCGGTTGCAAAAACGTAAGTTAAATACGAAATATATATTTCACGCATCTTAGAATGTTATTACATAATTCAAAAATAGATTAAAAGGGAAGTTATTACGTGGTCAACTATAAAAATTGTCTTCTCTAATATTAGAACCGCATACTCCGATCTTGGTCATTTTACTTTTTTTTAAGACGCGTGCTATACATCTTCCGTATTTAACTTACTTTTTTGCAACCAAGTGATCAATTGATTACATTTTGTGCAAGTTCAGTGGGCTAACTAAACATTTTATATAAGTTGAGAGAGCTATCATAACACTTTAAAAATTTAAGAGACCAATCAAGCTTTTTGAACAAGTTAGGGGCCAAATGATGTATTAAGCCTAAAATTTTATTCCGTAAACATTGAATATGATTTTTTTTTTATGTGTATATTCATTTTTTCAAGGCTTAATGCTTCTCCAGCCCCCTTAACTTGTCCAAATTGGTCATTTTATCCCTCCAACTCATCGAATGTCCTATTTACCCCCTTAACCCCATAAAAATGGTATTTCTCACCCCCATTAACTTGTCCAAATTTGTCGTTTTACCCCTTCTCAACTCATCGAATATCCTATTTACCCCCTTAACTCCATAAAAGTGGTATTTCTCACCATTTATGATCTTATTTACCCTCTTAACTCCATAAAAATAGTATTTCTTATCTCTTTATAGTAGTAAAAAAAGTTGAAAAGAGAAAGAACGAATAAAAAATACAAATAACAAGAACATTAATACATGAACAAGTTAAATACATTATATGTAGGGATAATGTACCAAAATAGGCCTATGATTTTTAGGAAAGTATCAATTTAGGTTCCACTTACAAAATAGCATAAATATAGGTTTAACGTTTAAAAAAAAGTTATCAATTTAGGCTTCGATAACGGATTGTAATGGGTGAAAAATACCCCTTTTATGGAGTTAAGGGGGTAAATAGAACATTATATAAGTTTGGAGGATAAATGGACAAGTTGATGGGGTGAGAAATACCACTTTTATGGAGTTAAGAGGGTAAATAGGACACTCGATGAGTTGAAGGGGTAAAATGGGCAATTTGGACAAGTTAAGGGGGCTGGGGAAGCATTAGGCCTTTTTTCAAAAATGTGTTTTTCTTTAAAAAAAAACGTGTTTTTTAAATATTAATATTCTATTTTTTTTATTGGGATAAGATATCAAAATAAACCTAAGAGAGACTATCAATTTAGGCTCCACGTATAAAAATAGCACCAATGTACGTTTACAAAAGAGTACCAATTTAGGCTTTGATAAGGAACGCGGCACATCATTCATATTGCTCTCTTAAGTCTGTCAATCGTACGTGGAGAAAGAAAACAGAACTTATATGAGTAATATGAATAACATGTCACATCGAGATATTATTTACTGGACCGAAAGGGATATTAACCAAAACGACCGCGTATCCAGACGATCGGGAAAGCTATGGCATATCAAGCAAGCTACCAAAGTGGCGGATCACATAGATTCCTCCACACGCTATCCGTAGTCAAACCTATGGGAGACCCGCCATCATGCCTCGATCCGCCCGTTGAACGGCCGAGCCGATTCTTAATAAAGGCAACTAATAACCCATTAATGAGCTAACAGTCATCCTTGAATAAGATCAATAACCACCATTAATGAGGCATTAATGGAGACTTTCTAGTTACCAGGAGTTACGACTACATGACTATAAATAGCTTGCATCCCAAGCTATTGAGGTACACATTCACGCTCTCCTAAACCCTACTTTGTCATTACAGTTTATTCCTACTACTATATACTGACTTTGGCATCGGAGCTTCCCCCCGCCGATCCCAACGGCGCCCCCTGCAGGGAAGGAATCCGATCGAGAGTTCATCACTAGTTACCAATTGGTGCGGTGATCGTGGAGGTTCTAATCCAAAAAGGACTTAGTTCACAATTACAAACATGACAAGTGGAGGGCCTAACCCCTCAACCGGAACTGCAACACCGTCAATTCCGCTTTCAATCAATCCTACAATACCCGCTGGAAGTATTGATCCTGATCGACCCATAGTTCATGATGAAAGAGAGATGTCACCAGAATCTCTTATAGAAATTTATGCAGAGGCAGTGGGGAGTGTGCATGGGCCACTTATGGCGGGTCAATTGAGGGCCTATCTGGAGAACCAGGATGTAGGTGGACCCACAATAGGGACTATTCCCTCGCTGAATCGTTGTCGCCCACTAAGACCAACCACATCACAATGGCAAGCCGCCTACTATAGACCAGGTGCTTTCCGCGATTCGTCATTCTTGCTCTCTCAACCCACAGATTCAATGGTCGTTAATCCGGAGCTCGCTAGTGAGATACCAATAAACCAAAGGTTATTTCCCGATATACCAGAGGGAAGTCGAAGGAATGATCAAACTCCCTCGAGGAACACGACAAACCCAAAAATTACTATTGGCGGACCCCAAGCTCCTCCGGTGCAAACTGGAACGCAGGCGGGTCAGGAACAGATTAATGCCATGGCGGATCACCTAGAAGGTGGACATGATGGTTGTAGACATAAAAGGCGAACCAGATCACGTGGGAGAAGACGATCCAAATCCCATCCTCATCGTAGACATCGAACTGGATCCCCCCATCGGGGAAGATCGCCGCCACCTCTAGGGCGAAGGGAGGACGAACGCCGAGCTGGGTCACCTCACCGAGTCATACCACTGCCACCAACAAATCAAGGAGGAGGTGGACGATCCCCACCGAGAGGGCATGGTGGAGGTGGAAGAAGGTCACCATCAGACCCTTCATCAGAATCCAGCTCCTCCTCCTCACAGCGAACCAGATCTCATAGTAGGAGACGCCCAAGAAGGAATCAAGGTTCTATGGCGGATCAGATCAGGGAAGAAATACGTAGGCAGAATGAGGAGAATGCCAGGCATAATCCATTCGCCAACCGAGAATCGCCTTTCACAGAGTGGATTGAAGCTGAGGAAACTGATAGGCATTTCAAGATCCTAAATATACCAGGCTACTCTGGTGAAGATAATCCTGAAGCTCATGCAAGGAAGTATCGCATGTTGCTTGGGCTTAACCGTGCTAGTGAAGCAGTGCTGTGCCGAATGTTTATCACCACGCTAAAAGGCCCGGCGTATGATTGGTTTCAATCTCTCCCTCCGGGATCGATAGATAGTTGGGACAAATTGAGTAGAGAATTTTGCGCAAAGTTCGCAGGAAGCATCCCGCTAGTGGTTAAATCGCGAAAACTCTTCGAACTAAAGCAAAAAGAAAATAAGTCTCTAAGAGATTATGTCAATAACTTCAACAAGTTATGCATTCGCGGGGTAGATGTGGATGTCTCCATGGCCGTAGAAGCAGTGGTAAAAAAAACACGACATGTAAGAGCTTGCAGGTGGATCTCACCAGAAATAAGCCAAAGACCATAGCAGAGCTGATGGAAAGGTGTAAGGATTTCATGGAAGTTGATGATATCCGAAGGGAGTCTGCTTCTCCTCCCAGGAGAGGGAAAGGCGAATCCCGAAGGAGGGATAAGGAAAAAGAAAAGCTCCCTGATTCATCCTCCCGAAGTAGGCGGAGAGGCTCCAGGAACAAATCAGCATATACGCCATCGTTTACACCGTTAAACGCCTCCAAAAGCGAAGTATTGATGTGGATAGAAAACATCCAACACAAACGGATCATTTCATACCCCGAACCAAAGGGGGGGGGGAGTACACCAATATGGGGAGAAACCCCAAGAATTATTGCAAGTATCACAGGAGGAACGACCATGAAACAGATGCATGCTGGGAGCTGGCCAGGGAGATTGAAAGGCTTATTGAGAGAGGAAAGCTGGACAGGTTCGTCTAAAACGACAAGAAAGGAGATGGTGATAAACCAAGAGATGAGCCAAAGAAGAAGGCTAAGGGGGTCATTAATATCATCGCTGGCGGACCAAGGTATCAGCCTACAGTAAAGAAGGCGAAAACTATCGCTCTAGATAGAGCATCACTCAATCGCCCCTTTGCAGATATTGGTCCAGCGATCCCTCCACATGCAGATGCTCTCGTCATCACCATGATGGTGGAAGGATGGGAAATGAAGAGAGTGATGATAGACACTGGCAGCTCATGTAATGTCATCACCAGAGGAGCGTTCGCCAAGCTCAAGGTTGATCCCATTCAGATAGAGACCACCATCGTAGACATCCTGGGAGTAACAGGTCACACAATCCAAACAAAGGGACAAGTGACGCTGGAATTGGAGTTAGCAGATGAGGATCAGGTGTGGATGGGAGATCTGGAGTTCTCCATCATGGATGGTCAATTGGCATACAACATCATCTTGGGGCGGCCTTTTATCTCAGAAGTGGCGACTCTCATATCGATACGCCATTTGACAATGTACATCCCTACAACCAAGGGAGGAGTGATGATCAAGGGGAATCAGAAGGTTGCTCAGGAGACATACTCGGTGTCCTTATCGATTCGCCCACAGTCTAAGGATGATGAAGAAGATGAGCTTGTTACAACTTCTCAGTTTACGTGGATGACATGATCATTAAGAGCACCACTATGGAGAGGCATGCAGAGGACATAAGAGAGGTCTTAGGAGTCCTTCGCCATCACAACATTAAGCTAAATCCTGAGAAGTGTACTTTCGGGGCAACTTATGGAAAATTCCTGGGATATATAATCAGCCAGAAAGGAGTAGGTCCCAATCCACATAAAATCAAAGCCGTACTGGACATGAAAGCACCGCAAAATGTTAGAGAAGTGCAACGTCTTAACGGTCGGATCAATAGCACTTGGCAGGTTCATTTTGTGCTCTGCTCGTAGATGCCAACCCTTCTATGAAGTGATCAAAAAACAGAAAGCATTCAAGTGGAATGAAGATTGCAAGCAAGCCTTTGAAGGAATCAAACGCTTCCTTTCGGAACCACTTTTAATGAGCAGGCCCCTAGAAGGAGAGAGTCTATACATGTATGTTTCTGTCACTGACAAAGTGGTTTGTACTGTCATGATAAGGGAAGAAGATGGCCAACAATATCCAATCTATTATGTAAGCACGGTCCTAAAAGATGCCAAAACTCGGTATTCAAGATTGGATAAAATGGCATTAGCTTTAGTCACTACCTCGATTCGCCTTAGACCCTATTTCCAAGCTCATACAGTCATCGTCCGCACCAACATACCCATGAGGAAGGTACTACAAAGGCCAGAAAGTTCAGGAAGATTGATGGAGTGGGCAATCCGCCTGGGCGAATTTGACGTTCGTTATGAAGGCAGATCCGCCTTGAAAAGCCAAGTCTTGGCAGACTTTGTGAACAAATTCACTGAAGAAGGCGTGAATCTTCCTAAACCAAAAGTGGAGGAATGGACGATGTACACTGATGGCGCTTCTTCAGCAGAAGGTGCAGGGATAGGCATAGTGATCAAGGGACCTCATTACATCAAGTTACATTATGCTGCGAAGTTAGAGTTCCCCACAACAAATAATGTTGCAGAATATGAGGCCTTGATATTGGGGCTACGCCTGCTGAAAGAGATTACGCCGGAGCGAGTTGTGATCTATAGCGACTCCAAGCTGATGGTCAACCGGGTGATCAAAAACTTTGATGTGAAAGATGAAACTCTGGTCAAATATGTAGAGGAGGTCAAAAAGCTATTAAACCACCTGAAAATCAAAGAAACCAAATGGGAGCTAGTCTATGTGCTGCGAGGATCAAACACAGAAACGGATCACCTAGCTAAACTGGCTTCAAGCAAAGATCAGTGGGTGGACCTGCAATGCCCATTCGAGGTGAAAACTAGATCGACATTTTCCCCAGAAGTCGTAGCTCTTCTTACATCCGCCGTGGGAGATTGGAGATCGTCGATCCAGCAGTATCTCGTAGACGGAACTTTGCCTCAAGACAAAGAAGAAGCCAGGAGGACGGTGAGAAAAGCAGCATACTTCTCCATAATAAATGATAACCTGTACAGAAAATCTTTTGGACAGCCTTGGTTGAAGTGTGTTACGACAGAAGAGGGACAGGAGATCCTCAAAGAGTTACATGAAGGTGCTTGCGGAGCCCATGAAGCATCCGCCTCCATTCTAAAAAATTCCAGGTTGTCGGGATTTTATTGGCCTACAGCAGAACTTGATGCTCAGAAGCTAGTAGAGTCCTGTCATAACTGCCAAGTTCATGCAAATGAATCTCACACAGCTAAGCACCTATAAAAGCCCATCATCGAGGGACAACCTTTCGCCATTTGGGGTATCGACATTGTCGGTCCTTTTCCTCCTACCAAGAGACAAAGAAAATACGTGGTAGTAGTTGTCGATCACTTTACGAAGCGGGTAGAAGCCGAAGCTGTCTCCTCCATAAATGCAGAGCGAATGGTCGAGTTTGTAAGTGATAATATCGTCGGAAGATTTGGAGTACCTCACACAATTATCATTGACAATGGGACGCAGTTCAATTGTGGGGAGTTCAGAGCATTTTGCGAAAGTCAAAGCATTCAGAACAGGTTCGCCTCAGTATACTACCCTCAGTCCAATGGGATGACTGAAGTTACAAATCGAACAATCATCAAAGGCATAAAAAGAGATTGGGGGAGCATAACAAAAAGTGGGTGGATCAGCTGATGAATGTCCTATGGGCATACAGGACCACTCCTCGGACAGCAACAGGTGAATCGTCGTTCGTCCTCTCCTATGGCGTAGAAGTTGTGATCCCCATAGAGATTCAGGTCCATAGTGACATAATTCTATTCTATTGCGAGGACGAGAACGATAAAAGGTTGAGGGAAAGTCTCGATCAACTAGAGGCGAAAAGGGAAAAAGCGTATGCACGAATGGCCGCCTACAAACAGAGGATTGCAGCCTACCATGACAGACACATCAAGCTCGTGGATCTGAATCCGGGAGACTTAGTGCTCTGAAAGGCGGACAAAATTCAATCCATGGAGGGCAAAGGAAAGTTGGGAATCACCTGAATGGGACCATACAAGATAATCACTAAAATTAGACCCGCCACCTTCAAGATTCAAGATATGGAGGGGAACACACTGCCACAGACGTGGAATATTCAGAACCTCCGTAAGTATTTCACCAGAGAGTAAAATGTAACCAAGGTCTTGAGTACTCTTTTTCCTTTAGTAAGGTTTTATCCCATGTGGTTTTTCTTATTAAAGGTTTTAATGAGGCTCACACATAAGACCAATTTGCTGTAATAAGGCGAATCGCCATTCAATAAAGAGAAATTTTCATTTACGATTTCCTTCTTAAGTATCTTTTTGTAGAAATATAAATATTCCAGATTCAAAAATGGGGAGGCAACAAAAGCATTCCCATGGTAGAACAACGCTATCATAGCACATGTACCTTCTCCTCAAAGATAGGAGGGCAACAAATTCGGATGGCGGATCAATCTACCTCAAATATAGGAAATGATTAACCACCGTCGGAAAAGGATTAAAAATTTCTCAGACGTGAGATCTTTACATCCTCAAATATTCTTCCCAAAGAAGAGTTTCAAGACCTAGTGGCGGATCGATTCACCTTAAAGACAGGAAGCAATCGATCGTCTAAGGCAGCTTAACTTCCTCAAAAGGAATAAGAAGCTTCAAAGCCTTCAAAAAGGCTCACATTCCGAGGTATGGCTGGCCACCTACCTTGAACTAGAAAAATAAGTCCTAAATACAAGAAATTTACTTGCTGAAAGATATAAAGCATATAAGTTAAAATTAAGGACCAAAAGGTTTTTAACAAAAATCGTACTTAGTTACAATAAAATTAAATGTTCACAACATTATCCTCTTTGGATCCCTTCTCAAGGGACGCATCCTTCGAGGGAACCTCATTCTCCTTATCAGCAATCCCCGCTTGAGGAGCCACGTCATTGATCCCCGCTACATCCGCCTGATCCCCTGCCTCCTTGGATGTCTCACTAAGGTCATCCGCGTCAAGGTTGACGATTGGCTTGACTTCTTTATTTGATCCTTTCAGCTCTTTCCGGACTTGGTCACGGATGAAGTCACGGGGATTTGGCACTCTATCATATTTAATGGCGTCTTCAACCTTAGGGACCACGTACTCCGGATCCACAAAGTCAATCTCTGGGTAGGCGACTCTGATGTAAGCCATGATCCGCTCACCATAATAGTACGCTCGACTACCCGCCATAAGCTCCGTATTTACCAAGGCAGCTTTGTGGTCCTCAGCATCTTTCGCCATCTTCTCTTTCAGCTCGCGGATCTCGTCATCCTTGCTCTCATTGAGGGAAATGGCAGCAGTTGCATTGGCATTAGCAACAGCCACATCATTCTCCAGCCTCTTGATAGTAGCCTTATCCGCGACTCCCTAGAGAAGATACGCCTCCATTGCGCGCATATGAGCATAAGCCTGACAAGGTAAAAGGACCGTTTAGAAACAAAGTCTCCCTCATGGAGATCACTCTTTCATCCAAAAATGTAAAACAAGAAGAGAAAAGCTCACCGAAAGGAGAACCCTTTGGTCTGCCTCTCTTGACTTCACCAAGCTGAGCAGTGGCTTCATTCAAGTCGTTCACAACCGCCTCGTTCCTCAAGGACCCCTTGGTACCATACTTGGAGAACCAGTACTTCCCCAAATCAGGTTTGATCACCTACACGTAGGAAGAAAAGATCAGAGCCTATAGCCAAAGAACAAAGAAAGATAAAGCGGTCGTACCTGCTCTTGGTTGAAGCCAAACCAGTCCATCTTAGGATTCCCGGCTCTTGAAGCATTCGCCAGTAATTTCTCCCCACCGAAAGTGGCTGATCTCGTTTTCTTACTTGGAGGGATCATAGCACCCTCCAAAGGGCGTTTCTCGTCCCTCTTGCTGGGATTTGCCACCTGCACGTTCTTCTGAGCCTCCAGCTCCTTTTGCTTCTTATGCCTCTCAACAAGGGCGCGACTGGCTTCAGACAAATCCCTAATAAGGGAACAACAAAATAATCAAGGTTCAAGGAAAGAACAAAGGTACCTTCATCAAGTTGAGTAAACTTCACGTAAGTAATCTCAGCCCCCACTCGATGGACTAAAGGAATGTCATTCATCATGAATTCCAGAGCATCTGCGTATGTCCAGAAATCTATTTTAATACTCTTCATGAGATTCGCCACTTTTTCCTCCGCATCAGTGAGTATACGCAAATCTCCTTTCATATGTTGGGGCTTAAAATTCCAGTTCAATGGGAATCCAAGAGATTCGCCCTCTTCCACTTTAACAAAGAAAAAATTTTCATCCCAGAGATGGACGTTTGACATCTTATCACTAAAGGGCGAATAGCCTTTGAATTTGACAAAAGTGATGAAAGATTCGGTTTGACGTTTTAAAGGCTTGTGAAGAGATCGGAAGACCCGGGGAGTACAGGTTACCCCCATATTAGAAGCTAAAAAACAATCTAAGGCTACATCCAACCAGCCATTCGGATGCAACTGGCTGACGGTGACCCCAAAGAAATCCAGAATATCCCCCATCACTTTGGGAAGAGGAAGGCGGAATCCCCTATCGACATGACTCCTATAAACAAAAAGATATCCCCTAAGGGGACATGCGGGTCGCTGGTGAGCATCCGCCAATATGGTCTCATAATTTTTTATCCACGGGAAGCGATCTGCCAAATCGGCAAGATCCGCGAGGCTCATACGAGATGAAGTGATCTCTGCACAAGGTTTCTTTTTCCTAATTGAGGTTGAAGGAGAAGCATCCATTCCAGAAAAGGTTCTAGGGTCTATCGCCGGAACAATAATTGAACCAGGGTGATGATTCCTACGCCACCTCGTTGCATTACGCAACTCCGATGAGTCACAACTAGGGGTACTCTCAGAGGAACCTGAGCTCTCAGAAGAAGTCCAACTAAACGAAGGCTCCGAGGAGGTAGTTAAATCGAAAAACTCAGTGGTAGAGTCAGAGGAAGAACTCATAAAAACCAGATGACAGCAAAATAGAACAAGAAGGTTAAACTTACATGGAAAATCGGAAGCTTCAAGAGTTCTTGGCATAGGAAAAGCTTTGAAAAAACGCAGACAGAGGTCAGAAGAAAATTAGCAAATGAGAAAGATAATGGAGGAAAGAGAAAGAAAGAGTTTGAAAAGATGCCGCCACTTACCTCGAGCGATGTGTCTAGGACACCTGTCGCACGGTGAATGGTCTGGGACAGAGCAACAATTAATGCGGCACCTATTGACGGCACGCTAGGGAGTTCAAAAGCCCTAAAGGACTTTAATATTACTTTGGGGGGGCTTCTGATAACATCGAGATATTATTTACGGGACCGAAAGGGATATTAACCAAAACGACCGCGTATCCAGACGATCGGGAAAGCTATGGCGTATCAAGCAAGCTACCAAAGTGGCGGATCACATAGATTCTTCCACACGCTATCCGTAGTCAAACCTATGGGAGACCCGCCATCATGCCTCGATCCGCCCGTTGAACGCCCGAGCCGATTCCCAATAAAGGCAACTAATAACCCATTAATGAGCTAACGGTCATCCTTGAATAAGATCAGTAACCGCCATTAATGAGGCATTAATGGAGACTTTCTAGTTGCCAGGAGTTACGACTACATGACTATAAATAGCTTGCATCCCAAGCTATTGAGGTACACATTCACGCTCTCCTAAACCCTACTTTGTCATTACAGTTTATTCCTACTACTATATACTGACTTTGGCATCGGAGCTTCCCCCCGTCGATCCCAACGGCGCCCCCTGCAGGGAAGGAATCCGATCGAGAGTTCATCACTAGTTACCAGATATCAAAATAAACCTAAGAGAGAATATCAATTTAGGTTCCACGTATAAAAATAGCACCAATGTACGTTTACAAAAGAGTACAAATTTAGGCTTTGATAAGGAATGCGGCACATCATTCATATTACTCTCTTAAGTCTGTCAATCGTACGTGGAGAAAGAAAACAGAACTTATATGAGTAATATGAATAACATGTCACATTTCATTATCGAGCATAAATTGATACTATTTTGTAAATGCTAAACATATATTGGTGTTATTTTGTACGTGAAACCTAAATTGAAACTATCCAAAAAACTTTAGGTTTATTTTGGTATTTTATCCATTTTTTATTTTTTTTACGACTTATTATTTCCAGGACCGTCTTTGAGAGTGTGCAAGATGTACAGTCACACAAACCCTCTAAATAGTAGGGACGCTATAAAAATTCTTGAGATATTAAATTATTTGAAACAATTTGATTGTTTTCCTGATGTATTTATTGTTTATATGATATTATATGTATCCGTAAAAAAATTAAATTAAAGTTGCTTAATCGAGGTTATGATCAACCATGTCATAAAAAATATTAAATGAATTAGTTTTTTTAATTAATCCAATTTTTTTTAATAGAAATTGGAACGAGACAGAACTTGGGCGGGGTGAGCACCCGTGGCCTAAGAACTGACAAACCCGTAATATATTAATAAACGAAAAATGAGTGTTTGAACAAGAGAAGAGGAAGAAGAACAAACAAAAAGAATGGGGGGAGAAAAGTTTAGGAGAGTCAAGAAAAACGCAAGTGAGAAATACTACAAATATCATCATTGATAAACCTGTGGCAAAAAGCAGGAGCTGAAGGCCACCAATTGATCAATGAGGAAGAGACTCCAAACTTTGTCAGTGCATCAGCAACTCTATTTCCTTCCCTAGTGATGTGTGAAAAAAGAATGTTCATCCTAGAGCAAATGCTGAGACAATGCAACCATTCTTGACGAATACTCCAAGGAACATCCATGGAACGATGTCTAAGCAGATTAACAACGTACATTGAGTCTGACTCAACCCAAAGCTGATGCCAATTTTTCTCCCAAGCAAGTTCAATTGCAAAAATAGCGGCTCTCAATTCAGCCATGTAAGCAAAAGAAGGAGGGGTAGAAAAAGCAAAACAGCCTTTGGGAAATCCACGATAGTTGCGAAAAATACCTCACGCTCCTGCCTCGCCTGGAGTGCCAAAAGTAGAGCCGTCCACATTGACTTTAACCCATCCCGAAGGAGGTTTAAGCCAATGGATCGGAATAATGTTGGGAGCCGGAGGCGGCCTAGGAGAAGCCAGAAGACGGGATAAGATAACATTATCTCTCCGTGAAGAGAAAAAACCTTTAGAAGTGGCAAAGGACTCTCGAATCATTCGAAAGAGGGTGATCTTCGAGTGTTGAATAGAAGGAGAAACTTCCTTAAAGATTGCTTCATTCCTCCAATGCCAGATTAACCAGATGCAAGTGACAGCAGCAACACACCAGATCATCGACACCTGTGAGCCAAAATTAATGCTACGAAGAGAGCTGAAGAAGTGGATGAATTGTGAATAACGAGGCAAAGAGCGGTCAAAGTGAAACTCAAGGGCCCTCTAAAGAGAATCCGCAAAAGAACAGCTAATGAATAGGTGGTTAATGGACTCAGCATCCCTACCACATAGAACACAACGAGAGGCAAAGGAGAATCCAAGATGTTGCAGGAGGCCGTGAGTCGGAACTCGGCCATGCAAAACTCTCCAGAAAGTGAAGGAATGAGAAGGGGGAGTGTGAGCATTCCATACAAATTTATACCAGTCCACCGAAGAAGAACTAGGATTGATAATCGAATAGTACTCTTTGGCAGAGAAAATACCATTTGTAGAGGGCTACCAAATGCAGAAATCAAGATCATCTCTACCCCTGTGAATAGATCGAATACTATCTTGAACAACCAAAGGAAGAGTGCCTAAGTCAAGCCACTCTGAATTAACCAAAAAATCATCAACAGAATTAATGTGTGAACGCTTATCCTGATGATCAAGACCCAATTTGTCTGCCACCGATGGAATGATCCACCTATTTGTCCAGAGATTGAGCTTTGAAGACTGGCCAATCCACCAAAAGGTCTGGTCCCAAATAGATGAATAAACAAACTTACAAGAAGACCAAATCGAGGACAAAGCAATGGAAGCTTTAGGCAAACCAGAGACAACCAGAAATCTAGACTTCATCAGAGAAATAGCAAGACTGGTGCCTTGAATTAATTCCCAACACATCTTACCCAAGAGAGCCTGGTTAAAGATCCTAAAGTCCTTAATGCCCAAACCTCCATCCTCCAAACTTTTGCAACAAGTTTGTCAAGGAACCATGATTGACTTCATCTGGTCAACACAACCCGTCCAAAGGAAATTCCTAATACTTCTATTGAGCTTATTCAACAAATCCACTGGCCACTTATAGATCAAGAATGAGTGAACCAGAGAACCAGTAATAGCAGATTTAATTAGAGTTAAACGCCCTGCAAAGGAGAGAGAGCTACCTTTCCACTTGCTAAATTGAGAGAGAAATTTGTCTGCAAGGCTGCTGAGATAACATGCTCTTGGATCTCCTTTAAATAGAGGGACTCCTAAGTAACTGAAAGGGAGAGACTCCAGACAGATGCCAAGACAGTGAGCAAGACGAACCCTCCTCGAGGGACTCACCTGAGAGCCAAAAAAGACAGCAGATTTGTCCCAACTAACCTGCTGACCGGAGATCTGTCCATATAGCAGGAAGAAATTCTTTAGAGCATGCAAATTGCTCAAGGATGCCACTCCAAAAATGAGCATGTCATCAACAAAAAGAAGGTAATAGGGAAAACAATTTCCACCAGAATAATACATAGGAGAATAAGTACCCTCCCTCACCATCTTAGCAAGCCAACGAGAGAAAAATTCCTCAACAATGTCAACAGAAGAGGAGAGAGGGGGTCCCCTTGTCTAACCCCTCTAGAACAAGAAAAGTAACCCTTTGGAGAACCGTTAATCATCATAAAAATACGAGCAGATGCCAGAATGTTTAGGATCTAATCTCTGAAAGTGAGAGAAAACCCAAAAGAGTCCAATACAGCCAAGAGGAAGTTCCAATCTAAAGTATCAAAAGCCTTACGAATATCAATTTTTAAGGCCACGTGACCACCAAAACGTTTTCTGTCAAGCATATTAACTCCCTCAGAAGCTAAGGCAATGCACTGGTGAATGCTTCTACCTTTAAGGAAACCATACTGGTTGGGAGAGACAATCCTTGCTGTAATAACTACAAGTCGATCTGCAAGAATTTTTTAGATGATTTTGAAACCAAAGTTACTCATTACAATTGGACGAAAATTCTCTATTCTGTCAGCTTCAGTAACTTTAGGAATTAGAGCCATAATACTAGAGTTTAAGCCAGGCAGGATGCAACCATGATCAAAGAAAGCCTGAACCATATTGCAAACATCCTCCCCTACAATACCCCAAAAGAAACGGTAAAAAGTCTGTTGAAACACCGTTCCACAAGATTTTGATTTGACAAAATCATTTAAGTTTAAATCCATGATTAAGAGACAATTAAATTTAAGTGCTTTGATTTAATTGTACTAATCCGTTTGTTCAATATTGAGTATAAATATAAATGCAAAAAGAAATAAAGATTAAGACAGGACAAAGTCAGCACAAGAGCAACTCAGCATAAGAAAAGATAAGCAATCCTCAGAACAACAGTCTCAGAATGAAGCTGATCAAAGAAGCTGAGTAAAACGAAGCTCAACACAAAAGAAGTCTGCTTCAAGATATAGACCCTACAGAACGAAGCTGACCACGGAAGCTGAGTGGAAAAAGAACTCAGTATGTAACTTGGTGAAAATCAAAGACAATGATTATTGAAGTAAAGCTGAGTGATCTTCAGGACAGCATGAATGATCCGTTAAGCTAAAAGACAAATTCGACAACTGTTTGCACCAACAATAGAAGTCTTGAATTACGCAAAAGCCAAATTCCAAGATGCATGGGTCAACTATTCGATGCTATAAGACAAACTGCCACAAGAAGACAAAGTCTGTAGGAAGAGGACAAGTCTGACGTCTGAAGAATTCAGAAGACAGGATTGGCCTGCACATCTGAAGCTGACCAGAAGTTTGTCCCCCCAAAAGAGCCGTTTTGGACTCAACGGACAAATCCATTTCAAATGATTTGTTCCTCACATTTCAACTATAAAAGGGACAAAGATATCATTTGGAAGATTGCCGATTCACAGAAAATTACAAGTGAGAAAGATACAAATTCAAAGCACTCAAAACAAAAGAGAAAGCTTACACCAATCTTCTATTATTTGTGTAAATGCTAGATAGATTGTCTATAATCATCTAAAGTGTTCTTTATCTTAAAAGGAACAAGCTTGTGATCAATTGTAATATTGAGAGTGTGTATGCTGAGTACTTGGTATTAAGTACTTAGTGGTAGAGAAATCTAAGTGCTGGGTTGTAGCGCTTAGTAGGAGTTGAGTAGACGAATAGAGAAAGGTACTCTTGCATATTCAACTGCCTGTAATCGGTTTGTGCTCTACCCTTAAAGAGCTTAGTATTGGATTCTAAAAGCCCAGAGGATTCTGGGGACTGGACGTAGGCAGAGAGGCCGAACCAGGATAAGTGATATTGAGTAATTTCTAACTCTCTCAAATATATATATATATATATATATATATATATGTATGTATGTGTTGCTTGTTGTATTTACTCAGCATATAAACTGATTGAAGCTGACACTGAGTAAATTGGAGTGTTGAGTTGGAAGCTGACCACAAAAGTGTCAATTCCCAACTCTCAAGTGAAACAGTCTTAGTCAGTATCTGACTAAAGTTGTCTTACATAAAAGAACGGCCAAGCTGACCAAAGACGAGTTAACAAACTCACCAAAAATTATTAAGTCAGCAAGATTAATTAAAGAAAAAGTTATATTAGTTCCTAACCCCCCCCCCCCCTTGGAACTAATCACACGGGACCAACAAAGTCCCCCCAAAACCATCAGGACCAGGGGCATTGTCAGGATCCATGGAAAAGACCGTATCTTTAATAACTTCAATGGAAGGTTTAGAAATTAATTCCTCATTCTCCAAGGAAGTTACTAAGTTAGGAATTGTTGGTCCCGTGTAACGTGACAATATTAGTTCCAAGGGGGGTGATAGGGGTCAAAAACCCCTAACTTTGGGTACGATTTTAGGACGGTTTTTAGCATTATTTCATGAATAAGCGAGCAATTCTCGCATTTATATGCTTTTTGTGTGAGTTAGTTAGAAATTGGAAATGTTTTATTAACTTCTCATTGTTTAGGCTCGTTTTCTGGTAATTTTAGGCAAATATGGCCAAAATAACATGTACGTCAGATTTCCATTATCTTTTATAGCTAATTGATCCGCCAAAAGTCGCACCAAACGGAGTTTTCACTTAAAATGAGCGATTGGTGGGTCAATTTAACCTTTGGACTAATGTTGTTTGGAGTTTCGTGCATGTGCAGGAACGAATTCGGGTGAAAAACGCATTTTGGGACATTCAGCAGACACGCACGGGCGTTCTGGGCATTGCCGCACGACGAACTGGCCTTCTTAGGCCAGCTCGCCGAGCTGGCCGTGCCAGCTCGTGATGAGCTGGCCTTTTGTAGGCCAGCTGGCCGAGCTGGCTATGCCAGCTCACCGAGCAGGCCCTTAGGGGCCTGCTCGGGCGAGCTGACCTGTGGACCCCACGAAGACACGTTTGACCCCACGATTTCCCACCTGCAAAAGGATATGAATTAGGTCAGAAAGAGGGCCCGAACCGTGCCTATAAATAAGAATTTCCAATTGTAAAATAGACATCTTTTCATTCTTGTAATTACTTTAGCCTTCACCCTTGAAGATTCCTCTCCACCTCCTCTATCTCCTTCAACCTCCATTGAAGCACCTTCGAAGCTCCGCTCACCGAGGAATATTCAAGGTCCGTCCTTAAGACCTAGGAAGCCGGCTGCAGAGTAGACAGGTTCCCTGAAAGGGATTTTCGTATCTCCTTTCATCTAATTTTGTTTGTACTCTTTGATACAGCCTATGAATCCTAGGCTAATTGTATCCCGTGACAATATTCTTCGCCTTTAATAATATCTTAGCTCTTATTTTGTTCTATGATTATTTGTTTTTGATCTTTGTCTTACGCTTTATTCAATTGGTTTAACTCATTCAAAAGCCCCAAAATCTAGTAGGCACATATTGTGAGCTGAATCTGACCTAGTCAGAGCTTAAGAGATTGACGACCTCTTAGTTGATTAAGCCCAAATTGCTGAGCCTTAGACCTAGTTTCGGCCTTACAAGGGAATCACGCACTAGATACTTCAGGAGGGTAAGTAGGGTTAATCGCCTTGAATACAAGTGACTTAGATTAGGTTTTTAATCTATTGACCTAATAATCTATCTTCATTATTATCGTTCATACCATGTTCCTTCGGGTAATTGCATTAGTGAAAGATCACCTAGGAGTAGTTTAACTTAATTAGGAGTAGAATAACTTAGTTAGGAGTAGAATAACTTAGTTCGAATTAGTATAACTTAGCTAGGAGTAGCATAATTCAACTAGGAGTAGATTAACTTAAACAAAACCAACTCAAAACCCACACAGCCTAGATAACACCCGAGACCAAGTAGCTCGATAGTTGTAGTAAATAAATCCTGTGGATTCGATACCTGGACTTTTCAGATTTTATTACTTGATAACGACGGGGTACACTTATCCCTTAGTGAGCCTTCTCAATGGAGGCGCATCAGGGGGGGGGGGTTAGGAACTATTTAAAAAATTTGTCCGTTAAGACTGACTTGTTTTCTTACAAGACTTTAACTTAGTCCTTAAGCACAGCGGTACTGAGTAGTTTTAGACACAAGCTTAGTCAACTAGTGACTAAAACTGTTTCTATTCTTGAGTCAGGAGATAGCACTTAAGTCTATTCCTGAACTCAGCTTCTCAGTTCACTCAACTCAGCGTGTGTTCGTTTTAGTGTTTTACTAGGCAGTGTTTAAGCAAACAAAATATAAAGGAGTTAAGGGTTAGAAGGATATTACTCGGCAGACGTATCCTAGTTCGGCCTCTCCGCCTACGTCCAGTCCCCGGAATTCCTTCCGAGCTTTTCAGAATCCTCTACTGAGCTCTTTAAAGGTAGAGCACAAACCTTTTATAATAGCAACTGAGTATACAAGAATACCTTCCTCTATTCCTCTGCTCAATCCTATTTCTACCGCTAAGTACTATGATCAAGTACTCAACTTCTCCTTTCTATACTTCTAGAAATGATAAGTGTTTCTGTTCTAAACAACAATTGCTAAGAACATTGTAGATGAACTAAGATCACTCTAGACTTTTACACAAAGATTGGAATTGGTGTAAGATTTGCTTTGCTTTTCTAATACAGAACTTCGAGTAATAATTTGGTCAGCGTTTCGACTTGATGAAGATCTGCATCGAATGAAGCTTTTGAAAGGCCTATATATAGTGACACTTGAGGCACCGGTCATTTCGAATTTCGAAATAACCGTTGGAGGGAAACGGCTTCCTGTCGCTTTCACTCAGTCTGTGCTCAGCGTCCTCGGCCAATCAACTTCTTGTATCTTCTGTCTTCGGCAGTGCTCAGATGCTTTTCGTCAGGCTGGTCAGAGGTGTTTCTATATTTTTGGCAAAGTCTTCCAGACAGCTTCATGCGTCTTCTGAACTTTACCCAAAGTAGAAATACTTTGTCTCCAAGTTTGTTCAGGTCAGCTGCTGACCTGACTTCCTTATCGCACAACTCAGCAGCTTCGTCTTGAAGCTTTTGGTCGAAGGCTTCTCGATCCTTCTCCTTGCTGGGCTTGCGTTTTGTTCAGCTTGAGCTGCGTTTTGATCTGCTTGGGCCGTGTGGCTTTCATCCGTTGACTTGGGATTGACTTTCACTTGTGGGCATTTGGGCTTTACAACTTAATGTCTTATGAAATAAAATACTCAACATTGAACAAACACATTAGTACAAATAAATCAAAGCATTTAAATTTTAATGTGTTAGAATATAATATATTTATCATGGAGATTTAATTTTCGTTAAATAATTTTGTCAAATCAAAATCATGTGGAAAGGTGTTTCAATAGGAATTACCTCATTAATTGGAGAAAGATCAATATGCTCCCTAGAACTGAGAAATAGATTAGAGAAATACTCAATAACATGATCAGCTAATCTTACCGTGTCAGAAGTGGGACCCCTATCGCCGATTCTTAAATGATGAATGCCGGCCCAAGTCTTTCTAACTTTAGCAGACCTTTGGAAAAAACTAGTGTTCCTATCCCCCTCTTTAAGCCACTTAACACGGCTTTACTCTCTGTACATCATCTCCTGCCGAAGAAGTTGTAAATCAAGGTTGGAGCAGGCGGCAGAAGCAGCACTACTCAACTCCGGAGAATCTCCTTGCTCTGAAATTTGCTTTTGAATATCGGCAAGATGAACTTTTACCAAATGGATATTAGAATCAATTCGGCCAAACACATTTTTATTCCAATCCTTGAGAATAGGCCTAAGAGTGCGAAGTTTATGACATAATAGTTGTGCAGGAGGGAGAGAGATGTGGGATGTTGTCTAGTGATTAGCAATTACCCCCTTTAAAGAATCATTAGTGGTCCACATGGCATGGAATCTGAACCTCGCAATCCTTGGTTCCCCAAATCTGCATTGAAGGAGCATCGGGAAATGATCAGAACTATACCTTGCCAAGCCGTGCAAGAGATAGAGTCCCAAGAATCTAAAAATCCATCGGACACCAAAGCTCTATCCAGATGACATTCAACATGAGTCACCCCATGCCGACCATTGTACCAAGTAAACCTCTGACCCAAAGTATCAATATCAATAAGATCACAATCATCAATAAAATTCCTGAATTCCCTGCAGGATCCAGCAGCGGGAGGAGAACCAAGTTTCTCATGAGAGCCCGTAATAGCATTGAAATCCCCAAACACCAACCAATTATTATGTGGAAAGGCACAACCATAAAGAGAAGACCACAACTCCCTTCTTTTCGAAGCCAGGTTACTACCATAGACAAAAGAAAGCAGAAAAGACTTACCATCCAACTGGTGTTGAATAACATGTTGGACATGAGAAGAATGAAGAGAAAGAGAAGAAGAATCCCTAGAAAGAAGCCAAAGAGTCGGCAAATCCTTATCATTCCAGGCAAAGAGAGAAAGACCCAGAGATCTCCAAAACCGATCAGAAGTGTTACTAAAACAAACAAGAGGTTCTGCAAGACATAAAAAATCAGGACGATGTTGTTGGCACAGAAGTTTCAGGGCTCGTTGAGTGAGATCATTATCGATGCCCCTACAATTCCAAAATAACACAATCACTGAAACCGCAAAGGCAGCTTGCTATGTCGTTTAACACTGACCTCAAGGGGAATGAATATACTATGTTGGAAGCTTTTATTTAAAAATAGGGTAAAGTTCAAATAAAACCCTTGTGGTTTCACTAATTTTCAGATAAAGGACCGTGGTTTACTTTTTGTCAAAACAATGACTGAGGTTTCAAACTTGGATTAATGCTATTAAAACCATCTTTAACGACCTGAAAATGAAAATTTTCAAGAATTAAAGTTGTTCAATGTCAATTTTCTATGGAACTACATTTTCGATTTTCGAAAATCAGCTTTTTTGGAACTTTCTCTCTCTAAACATTAACTTTCTCTCTCTTTACCAAACATCATCTAAACAATCTCAAAATAAAAAAGTTGAAGAATTAAAGTTGCTTAGAATATTAGTCGTTCTTAAAATATGTCATTTTTGAAGTCGTCAAAGGTGATTTTAATAGTATCAATCGAAAAAGTCCTTATTTTATTAAAGTTAAAAACCTCAATCCTTATTTTGACAAAAAGTAAACCACAATCTTTTATCTGAAAATTAGTGAAACAACAGAGGTTTTATTTAAACTTTACCTTTAAAAATATGTAAAGTCACAATTAAAGGAGTATGTACTCCATCCGAAACCTAGAGTGAGAAGGTATGCCTTCTCTCTTCTTTTCTTTTCTCTCTTTTTCTTTATTTCCTTTAGTTTTATTTCTCCTCATTTTCATACTGTATTTTTCATCTAATAAAATGATATATAGTATTTTATTTAAAAAAACGTAAAGTCCGAGTTGGTAAATATTGGATTTACTATATTGGATCTATTTTAGGTGCAAGCAGCACGCCATTTTATTGTCATATTAATTGAAGCAAAACTAGGATTGTATTAAAGATTATTGTTAGACTTTAGGGATAAAGTAAGAAATTGCCATTAACAGTTTTGGGTTTTCACAAATATACAGTAGCATAAGAAATGATAAATTATCCTTAACCTTTTTTATTTTGGAATGATTTTAAATCCAAATAATAGTAGTAAATAGATCAATTTTACGGTCAGTTTGTTTTATTTACAAACTGCTGTTGGAAAAAGCTGATTTTCCAAAAAGCAGAGATTCTTTGTTTTTATAAAAAGCTAATTTTCAAGTGTAAAAGGTGGAGTTTTCATAAACTAATTTAGCAGGGGCAGGTGGAATTTTCAGAAACTGCAGAGGCTTTCCGCATGGTGCTTTTGCGATGCCGTTTAGCATTTGTCTCCATTTTGAGGCGAAATTACAAGGTGTTATGCAGTCCATTCGTATGGCTTGGGATAAAGGCTGGAAGAAGCTTTGGATTGCATCAGATTCAAGCTATGTTGTTAATTTGTTAAAATTAAGATCCAAGACTGTTCCTTGGCGTTTCCGATAAGAGTGTATGCTTTGTCTTTCCCTTGTGTCCCAAATGACAATTTTTGTTTCGCATATTTTTAGAGAAAGAAATAGGGTGGCGGATTCCTTAGCTAACCATGGTCGATCGACTTCTTCATTGATTTCATGGAATTCCTCGTCTTCCATCTGTTCTCATCTTGTGGCTGATGACTTGGCAGGATTGCCCCAGTTTCGATTATGCTAGTTTGTTTGTATTTTATTTCGCTTTTTTGTTTGTCCTTTATTATTTATTTTGTACGGATCTTCTCTTCTCTTTTAATAATATTTTGGGCTCGAATCCATTTGATTCGAAGTGTGCTAACCTTGTTAGGATGTTTTGGTTCTTTTGGGTTGACCTCCAAGCTTTCAATTAAAAAAAGTGTAAAAGGCAAACAGAAAATCACTAACCAAACACCTCTCCATTTTAAGTGAAAAAGCAAACCGGAGCATGAAAATGAGCAACCAAATACCCTTTAGACTCAAGTAACAATGCTTGTAAAACGAAACTCTTATTTAAGCCTAGAAGCAAAAGTGCGAGCATTAAAACGAAACTCTTATTTAAGCCTAGAAGCAAAAGTGCGAGCATTAGGTGTAGAACGGCAAAAATTACCCCTTATATTATACAGGAATGATTAAATGGTAGTTACTTGTCTTAAACATTTTCGGGACTATGTACTAAATGAAAAAATTGATCATTGTTCATTAAAAAAAATTATTATTTTTATATAATAATGTGGGTGCCTTTTATGGTTACTTTGTTTTTGACAAAGTAAAGGTTACTTTGTTTTTTTCACCGTTGGATGATGGTTGACTTTAACAAAGTAAGTTCATCCAATAGTGGTAAAAACAAAGTAAGCATAGCCTAACCCAATAAGGTGTTTACAAAATGAAACACCAACATACGTTAACTTGATTTTTTATATAATAAATATAATAAAAATAATTTAATTAAATATCGTATAATAAAAGAAAAATAGACCTTTAAAACTCTTAAATTATTAGATTTTAAATATCACATTCATTTAATTTTTAATAGGGTAAATCCCTATATTTTGACAAAACACAATGTTTAGTCCCTGTATTTTAAAAAACACACGATAAAATCCTTAACGTTTTTCTCGGTGAAATGTTTAGTCCATGCCGTTAGACTCTTATGAAGATTTTGTTAGTCAATTTGGATTTGCGTTCTTCTTTTCCTTTATTTTCATTTCTTTTAAACTCTAATGCATCTGAAATCAACTTTGAGTGTTCATTTTCTTGATTTTTTTCTTAATCGTTCAAATTCGTAAGCATTGGGTCTGTTCTTTTTCTTGTTCTCCATACAAATAGCTTATTTTTCTAAATTGGATTTCCTCTTCTAAAGTTTGAAGGTAAATAGTAAAGGATAATTTAGTCATTTTCGAAGTAAAAAACGATAACAAAATCTAACAAACAGACGGAAAGACTAGACAGTTCATTGAGAAAAGGTTATGGACCTTACATGTGTTTTTGAAAATACAGGGACTAAACAGTGTATTTTGTCAAAATATAGAGACTTATAAATTAATTACCTTTTTAATATAATATATAATAAAAATAGTTAAATATTAGTATAATAAAAACTTCTTACCAAAAAAAAAAGTATAATAAAAACAAATTAGACCCATTTTTCAAAAAAAAAAATAGACCATTTTAAATTTCGAGACCCATTGCAGAGAGTTTTTTTATACTCCCTATGTCCAACACTCGATTTTCATTTATTGTCTTCTTGTTGGGTGCTCACTCCAACCCCAAAATATGAAGAGTTCGTGGATTTTTATTTTGAGCCGAGTTTTGTTCTGGGTTGTTGGATAGGGCAAAAAAGCATTTTTTTAAGCCTAATGAGTCCTTGTTACATGGATTTACAGATAAGTATGTGTATTATTTTTTTTTACAAACCCATTATTATAGTTTGTAAAATTTTGTATTTTTTTTATTTCGTCATATTTGATCAATAACGATTTTTTTTTAGAATTAAAGTTGTTTAGTATAATATCTATTATGAAATCATATTTTTATTAATCTGAATTGACATAACATAAAACTGTAAAACTAAACAAAATTGGTTTATTTTTACTAATCCGCGGATAGAATTAAACAAGACAATATTAATAGAAAACAAAACCTATTTAACACGGCTAAATCTTTGAAGATCCTCCGGCAATGTCAATCACAAAACGGTACCGGACATCATTTTTGGCAAGACGATCAAAGGCTTGGTTGATTTGGTCCGGTTTCACAACTTCAATATCGCATACAATATTATATTTCCCACACAAATCCATCATCTCTTGCGTTTCCTTTATTCCTCCGGTCATGCTACCCTTCACCGATCTCTTCCCTGCAACATAAATTTATTTTCCCTTTCTTCAATTAATATTAAGAAAATAATTAAAATAAAGTATCAATTTAATTGATATTGCAAATATTGAAAGACAAAATTAATATTATTTAAAAATGAAAAGGGTAATATTGTAATGTACCAAATATCAAAGGGAAAGAAGGCAGCTCCACGGGCTTATCTGGCGCACCCACTAGCACCAACGTTCCGTTCACTTTGAGTAATTCCAAAAGTGGCCCTAGAGAATGGTTTGCTGAAACAGTGTCCAATATTACATCTAGGCTTCTCTTCCCTGCCTATACAAACATAAATAATAACTTAATTTATGCATTTTTTTTATTTTTTATTTTTTTGTCAAACCACGAGATAATTCTAAAGGGTCCGTATAAATTACCTGCATTTGTTTAAGATCGGTGCTGACAATGAAATCATCAGCGCCCAAACGTTGTTTAGCCTCATTTTCTTTAGACGGAGAGGTACTAATGACGGTAACATGGTGACCAAAAGCCTTGCCGAATTTCACAGCAACATGTCCAAGACCTCCCAGACCTACTATCCCAATCCTTTTCCCCTTCATCTCCAGCAGATTTTGGTCTTTCATCGGACTAAATACAGTAATTCCTGCACACAGAAGTGGCGCCGCGGCATCCAACGCCATGTTCTCCGGTATCCGTACCACATACCTTCACACATATATTTCAAAAAATAAATATTCATTAATCAATATCTAAGAAAAACAATTAATAGGATAGATTTTTAGGTGTTTAGTTAGTAGCTTTTTCCAACAGTAAAATTATTTTTTTTTTACATAAACAACAGTTAAACCAAACTGATCCTACCTGTAATCTGCAACAAAAGTTTCAGAGTAGCCGCCATAGGTAATACTACCGTCCCAGAAAATACCGTTATAAGTCAACTGTATCTGGTCGCAGTAATTTTCCTGCGACGTATTGCAGAAATCGCAGTCCAAGCATGAAGCTGCTAAGCATCCAACTCCCACTCTATCTCCTACTTTGAATTTCTCCACATTGCTTCCTACTTTTGTGATGATTCCAGTAATCTCATGCCTAATTACAGTTAATTAAACTTAAATTAAAACAATTAAGATATCAGAATAACAGAGAAATAAATATGTGTTAATTACTTAATTACCCTGGTACAACAGGATACATGGTTATCCCCCAGTCGTCTCGCGCGTGGTGGAGATCGGTATGGCAAATTCCACAGTATAAGATCTTTATTGTCACATCATTTATCCCATTTTCTCTGTGCAAGAAATGAAAAAAAGTAATTAACATTATTGACACACGGACGGGACAGATCTAGACGGGGTTTGAACACTTATCATTAAAGCCTTGTACTATTATGGAGTTTTTTTTCGACGTTTTTCAGTGATCAGTGAGTGCTACTCGAGCTATGAGAAACATATAAAAGAACGTACCTTCTTTTGAAAACGTAAGGGGTGATATTGCCGGTAGAATCATGAGCTGCCCAGCCAGAAACAGTTAGGGTGTTATTGGGTGTTTTACGAGCCATGAGATAAGATAGATAGGATAGGATAGCTTTCTTTTGTGGTGGGTTTGATGATATTGAGGAAATGCAAGTTCAGTTCTTTTTTATAATAAGGGAGTACGGTTGGGAATTAAAAACATGGTAGTTAGATGATTTTAATTCTGAGAAAATGTCTCTGTCATTGAACAATATCATGGAAAATGCCTTGAAAAACTCTTGTCAATTTCTGGGTCAACGGTCAACTTATTGAAGGCTTTTACACTTCCTCACCTACCCTTTGGAAGTGGAGTTTTCTCTTTTAGACTTTCAATTAGCATAGGAACTGCAAGGAAAACTTCTACCATGAACCAGGTGTAATGGACCCAATCAATTAAGAAAGAAAATCATGCTATTTTATTAGGAGATGATTGGTGTAAGAAAAAAAGTGCACAATTATCACGTTTCTATTGGTAAGGTTCAATGGACTGAGACCAGGTTCAATGGACTGAGACCATAGTAGAATTTTTCAGACCATTTTCAGGGACAATTTCAAAAAGTTTCAACAAACGGTCTTGAATCAGACGATGGATCTGATGGCGAACGTCTTCCTTCATTACCGCGTCCACTTCCTCCTCCGCCTCCGCCTCCCCCTCCACCACCACCTCTCCCTCCATTTCCTCCACTTGGGGGAGTTGGACCGCTTCCTCTCCCCTGGCCTCCTGACGGGATGTGTCCAACAGTTCCTGAAGGCGGCGGTGGTGGTGGTCCACTTGCATGGGATGCCTTTTCTGGCCTTTTACTTCGCCTACGGCCAGTAGATGGGGGCGATCTGCCACGACGAGAGGATCTTGCTCGTCGGGGCGAAGGTGACCTTATCCGCTTATCCTTCTCTTTTCTATGCTTCTTGCGAGTTGGCCCTTTAGATCCGCCAAGGGATAAATTCGTCCGTGGATGCCTGGGTATATCGGACCCACCAAGATTCAACCTCGGACCCTCAGATCCGCCAGGAAGGGTCGTATCATTTCTTTGACTTCCTTCACCAGGGAATAACTCCCGATTAATTGGTCGCTCGCCACCCGATGTCGTGGCAGTTAACATGGAATCCGTGTTGTGAGCTTGAAGGAACGAGGAGCTATGGGCACCTGGTCCAAGGCCAAAGTTTAACAAAGGCAAAGATGAAACGGCTGAAGTAGACGTCGTGCTCCAACGCGGAGGAAGAGTCATGTATGTTCGAAGGCGATTTCCTATCTCGAGTCCATATCGCGCCTCGATATCTTATGCACACATATTGATAAAAGCAGCGGTAGGCATGTTATTGTCGACATGCGTTATTGGAGCGGTTGTATCGGTGCGACCAGCACTAGATGGTGTAACTAACGGTGTTTCAATCCCTGAGGAGGGATTTTCACCTCCGTTGGTCATTGTGTTTTCAGCGTGAACGAAAAAACCTTTTGTTTGATTAAGGATTCCACGATCACCGCACCAATGTTAACTTGAGGAAAAATCCTTGATCGGAGCACTTCCCTGTGAGGTGCCGTTGGGATCGGCCGGGGACACTCCGATGCCAAAGTCAGTAAGATGGATCAAGGAAACCAACAGAATTGACAAGAATGGTGAGAATGTGTGTGTACCTTGATAACCTAGGGGATCAGGCTATATATAGCTGGGAAGTTGTAACCTTCAGGTAACTAGAAAGTCTCCATTAATGCCTCATTAATGGCGGTTACGGGTTATTCTGAACCTGGCGGATTAGCTAATTAATAACTCATTAATGATCTTTTATGGCCGAGTCAGCGGCCAGCCGTTATAGAGGCGAAGGGAGAGATTCGCCTTATAGGTCCGCCAGCGGATCTCTCTGAGCTGATCTGGGGAGATCTGCCAACCAGCTTCCTTTTGGAGACCACTACGCGGCGTACTTTGAGGTGAATATCCCTTTTGGTCCTCAGGATAATATCTCAATGTTATCAGAAGTGTCTTCTGTTTGTGGCATAGATGCTATTGAACCAATAACTCATCAAGTTTTTGAAGCATGTAGGGAAGATAGGATGCAAGTAGTTATAGAAGAAAGCTTAGATGTGAGCAGCAAAATAGAGGAGAAAGAAGAGGAGATTGGAGAAGAAACACCGGCAGTTGAGCAGTGTAACATGAATATTGATGAAGTAGGAAAACTCTGGAAGTTGAAAGGACAAGAACTTGAGGAACTAAGGAATAAAGCTTATGAGAGTTCGAGGATCCACAAATTGAAGACTAAGAAAGTGGAAATTCATCGTTTGGAGAACAGGAAAGTGCAGAAAGTAAATGGCCATTGTCTCACGCCATTTTATGAGAATATCCCGATTGAAAGTGGTGAAGTTATGGAGATACAAGTTCCTGGAGACTAGCCTGAAGCTCGATTCCATCTAGCCAAAGACGTTAACTAGCGGCGCTAATGGGAGGCAACCCAATGTTGGTCCTGCCCAGGACCAGCATCAGTCATTTATATTCAGCAGTGTTGGTCCTGCCCAGGACCAGCATCTGTCATTTATATTCAGTAGTGTTGGTCCTGCCCAGGACCAGCATCTGTCATTTATATTTAGTCTTTGTTTTTATTTATTTATTTATTTATTCAATTAATATGGAATAACCAATTTTACCATCATCTTCTCCAAATGACTTAAATTTCTAGGTTTTGATTTTACAGATATAAAAAAAAAGAAGTTCCTAATTATATCCCTCAAGCCGCCACTCCCTCTCTCATTCCTACCCGACGGCAGGTCAAACCCCTTCACCACAACCCACAGCTTCTGGCCACCATCCTCCACGGGACAGTAACTCTTACTCTTTTCTTTTATTCTACTCCTGACCTTAGATTCTTAATGGCTTCTCTTTTTACATCGAGATGATGCATGTTATGAGTGGGGGAGGAGACTTGAGTAGAATAGAATGTAAATATATATGTTTGGTGTTGATTGGTGTGATGGGATCTTTGTTCCGGTTTACATGTGCTGTGGTAAATTTTTATTTTTTTAATGTAAATTTGGGGTCGGAACTGATTTTTGACTAAGTGTGAGGTGCACACCAATTTCTTATTGTGAATAAGTTTGAAATAGTGTGGGGTGTACACCCTTTGTTTTGTCCCTAGAAATAACAATGCTAGCTCTCAGTTTTGCACTCGGTTGAAACTAGGTTGCCAACTTAGTATTGAAACCCCTATGTCTTGTTTTAAGTAAAGCTGTCGATTTCAAAAGGTCAGGGTTGCACAATTGTCTTGAGCATGCATATGAATCACTTGACTAATCTCCCATTACATAACAGACGTTTTCGATGAAGCAACACCAATTTGACCCTAATTTTTGGAAAGTTTTTGAGCCTAAATGCAAGAACAAAAACATTACACTTTGTTCTATTCTTTCCGAGTGTTATCCAATTCTAGTTTGGAATTCTAGAACTTGCCATGTTATGCATTTCGAGACCACACTGATGTATTCGAGTATTAAAAATGATAAGGGCAGTAGGTTTCTTTTCTTAGCCATTTCAAATAAAATTTGAACCCTTAGTTTTGCTCAAGACTAACAAAAATAACAGTACCAGCCCTTAGTTAGCCACATTTGAGCCTTTTCCCATTCTTGACACACCTTTGTTCGAGTCCCTTGGCCAGGGACGTTCTAGCCATCAGAGTTTGTACATTCTTTCATTTATTTCTATGTTTAGTTGTTGCTTTGAGCAATTTCCATATTCAAATTGACCACAAGTTCATCAAAGTATGAGGATTTAGCATAAGTCCTTTAGTTATATGTGGTTGTACTTCCAAAGGTGTCTCAATGGATATTAGATTACAAAACAGTAACTACTCTTTGTTAATAGCAATTTTAGTGCAAAGAAAAAAATAATGAAAAAGAAAGAAAACAAAAAAAAAGGAAAAAGAAGTAGAAAAGAAAAGAAGTTTTTTCTACTCAATGTTTCATGAGCATTGTTTATAAGTCTGTTTGATTTTTTATTTTGGCCATTTCCATTCTCATCAATCACGCTTCTCTCTCATTTCCTTTCCAAACCTTACCCCTAGCCTGCATTACACCCTGTTTTAAGTCCCTTTGATTTAGTGTCTTGAATTCATACTAAGTGGTGGAGATTTGATATATTGGCAAGCTTATGGTAATTTCATTCTAGGTTGCGACTTGAGTGATTTCTTGAAATTAATTATAGCCCAAACACTTGAGTGCAATGAGTGGCTTCCGTGAGGGTGTTGTTGATTTTACTTCATACCTTATGTACATGGTCAAAAGCTCAATTGCTGAGATTATTCAAGTAGTTACGTTGTGTGTTTAAACATGAATAATATCTTGGCTTTGAGAATTGATGGCTGATAATCTTTACATTATGAGGGGGGTCGAGAAAGGTTGGTAAACACGAAATCATAAGAGTAAAGAGCTAATGATATGATATGATATGATATGCTTGAGGACAAGCATTGGGTAAGTATGGGGTATTTGATAAGTCTCCAATTCAACGTTCAAATGTCCACTTTAGTGCTAGGTTATTTAATTAATTTGGTGTTATTTTGGGTATTATTACTTGTTTTGGTTTGATTTGCATCCACAGGACTCAAATGATTAAAAGGAGCAGAATTGGACTTAATTGAAGAAACTTTGGACCAGAAAGGAATTTGGTGCTGAATTAAAGGAGCTGAAGTGAAAATGGAGTTAGTGTTGCCCAAGACTAAGGACCTCCGAATCTGCTGATGTTCAAATTGACCAGGACCTTTTCCAACTTGAAAAAGAAGGCAGAAAATCAGGGATTTGAAATTTGTAAAAGAGGTTGCTGATTTAGATAAATATTATTTGGTTACCTAACTTTTAGGATGAGGTTTTCTCTATAAATAGATGCAGAACAAAACTTCTTCTCTTAGTTTTTTTTTTCTCTTTTTGGATTTTAGTTAGCTTTATTTATTTTTATCTTTAATGGTTATCATAGTCGAATTCATGACTATGTGTAGCTAAACACTTTATTCGGTTAAGGGGTTAATCAAAGGCGAGCATTATTTTCTATCGTGAGATTGTTACTCTTTAATTTAGAAATCTGAATTTATATGAGCTGTTTGCATGTTTGTTAATCTATAAAATCAGACCATCATTGGAGGTTCAGGTGACGGTTCGGCCGGACTTTTGCTTTTTCATTCATTGAACAACGTTAGGAAATAGGATTTGTAATCATCTGGATATCTTAACAATGATTAAGTGCATGAACATGTGATTTGGTTTAAATAGGAATAGCTAAGAATTCGGTTAACTTAGATTGGGTCCTTCTAATTCCTAATGCTTTCGGCGGATTAAATTCTAAGCGCTAAGCTAGAACTGTCTGATTGAATATGAGCTTATCTTTAGGTGCTCTAGGATTTGCTTTACAATTAAGGAAGGATTAGGTCGGGAATGAATAAGGAACAGCTATAACCAATCCAGATCATGTTAATTAAGATAATGTCTCACCGTCAATGATCGATGGAAAATAATTGTTTGGCCTGCGGAATCTCCCTTAACTGAAATTCCAACATATAATTTTACATTCAGTTTCAATTTGACTCTGCAATTTTTATTTATTCATTAATCAACAATTTCAATCCCCCCTATTTACCTTTTTGTTAATTGTTTGGTTATATTTGTGATTAGATCAGTATTAATCCTTTGGGTACGACCTTTACTTGCTCTTTTATAATTTATTTTCGGCTAAGTGAAGTTATAATTATCTTTGGTGGATTCGACACCCATCATAGGGGTATCCAAAATAGGGATACCCAGGGTTACTTATATCGTTTGTGTTTGCTTCATAAACCGGATTTTTTTCTGTTTGGCTGAGCCTATGGTGGAGTTCAACTCAGTGAGTGATGCCTTTTGGAGAAAACTTGGTTTTTCTTTGGTGGCCATGGATAATAGGGAGCTTCCTACTCTTTGGGTTTTTGCTAGGAGTAATTCCTCTCTTGCTTCTAGTATCCATGTTCGGCATGATCAATATGTTATCCTGAGATTGTCGACTCTGAACACTTTTGTTTGTTTTGTTTATAGTAGTGTTTGGGCAAATCATCGTGTCAATATGTTTGAGGATATTTTGGTTCATCAAAGTAGACTAAAAGGGAATTGGATTCTCATTGGTGATTTTAACGCGGTCCTTGGCTCTCATGAGAAATCTGGTCGGCTTCCTGCTTCGCGACCATGTAGAGAGTTTCGTGAGTTTATTAACTCGGGAATTTTGGTTGATCTTTCTTCGCAGGGGGCGTTTTTACGTGGTCTAATGGGAGAGCTGGTTCTGCGAGAGTTGAAAGTCGTCTGGACCATGTTTTGCTATCTGCTTTGTTCATGGATTTCTGGGATTCAGTTAGCTACAATGCTTTGCCGCGTCATCATTCTGATCATTGTCCTTTGTTATTTAGCTGTTCGAAGGGTAATCGTATTGCTTCTCGTTTTAGATTTCAATCTATGTGGAGTATGCACCCGAGTATTAGGGAGGTTATTTCTAATTTTTGGAATGGGACTCATCCTAGATTGCCTCCAATGCAAGCTTTTTATGATAAACTTAGGAGGCTTCGCCCAATCCTTCGTTGCTGGAATAAAGAAGTTTTTGGGGACATTGATGTCAATATTACTGATGCTGAATCTCAGTTGCTCTGATTCAGGCGGATATTTCTGAAAATGGACACTCTTCTGATCTTCATCATGTTGAGTTTAATGCACATGCCCATCTTGATAATGTTCTGCGCCAAAAAGAGGCTTTCATGCGTGACAAAAGCAGGGTTAAATGGCTAAAAGAGGGAGATCGGAACACTAGCATCTTTCATCCTATAGCTTCCGCTCGCGATGCGGCCTCTGGGATATCTGTCCTACAAATTGGGGATGAAATGGTCTCTAATCCACAAATAATTGGTACGCATACTGCTGATTTTTACTCAAATTTGTTTAGAAATGAGGACACCCTGCCACATAATTATGATTTAGTTTATGATATTGTTTCGCTTATGGTCTCTGACTCGGATAATGATTCGCTAATTAAATGTCCGGATATGAATGAGGTTCGCTTGGCTGTTTTTGCGATGGATAAAGGCAGTTCGCCTGGACCTGATGGGTTTACTGGGGTTTTCTTTCAGAATTTTTGGGATATTGTTGGATCAGATGTCTTTGCTATGGTTAAAAAAAAATTATGAGTGGTTTGATTTATCCTGGTTTGAGTTCAAGCATTATGGTCCTTTTTCCGAAAATTAAGGGGGCGTTTTCTTTGGACCATTTTAGGCCCATTGGTATGAGCAACTTCAGCTATAAAATTATTGCAAAAATTTTGGCTGATAGGCTAGCTTTGGTTGCTTCCCGCATTGTTTCACAGAATCAGTTTGGTTTCATTCCTGGAAGGAGTATTCATCAGTGCATATCCCTGGCTTCAGAGGGCACTAATATGCTTTGGAAAAGATGCTTTGGCGGAAATTTGGCTTTAAAAATGGATATCAAGAAAGTATTTGATACAATAAACTGAAATTTTTTATTGGCTGTAATGGATGCGTTTGGTTTTTCTTTGCAATTCAGGGATTGGATTTTAAACATTTTATCAGCTGCTTGGATATCAATTCTCAATAATGGTGTCATCAGTGGCTATTTCAAATGCTCTAGAGGGGTTAGACAGGGTGATCCGTTATCTCCTATTCTATTTGGAATTGCTGAGGACTTTCTTAGTCGTTGGCTTCTACTTCTGAGTAGCACTGGACATCTGAATCTGATGCGTTATACCTCATCAGGGGTCTTTCCCACTCACTTATTATATGCAGATGATATTCTTTTATTTTGCAGGGCTTCTATGAATAATCTTGTTGTTATCAATGAAGTCTTTGAGATGTATGGCTCTATTTCGGGTCAATGTGTTAAATGGAATAAGTCAGAGCTTTTCCTAGGTTCTTTTGTCACTGCAGGACGTGGGAATCATCTGGCTGGTTTAATTGGAATTCGTCGAGGGGAGATTCCTTTTCGTTATCTTGGTATACCGTTATTTTTTGGCCGGCCAAAAACTTCACATTTAAATTGTTTGATGGACAGGGTCCTTGCCCATTTTACTAAATGGAAGGGCAACTGTTTATCAATGGCTGGTAGAGTTGCCTTGGTAAATTCTGTTATCACTAGGAGCTTTATTCATTCTTTTATTATTTACAAATGGCCTGCTGCGTTGCTTCGCCATATGACTAAATGTATGCGGAATTTTGTATGGTCGGGTTCAATTCACTGTAGGAAGCTGGTATTCCTTGGAAAGTCTGTTGTCAAAATCTCAAAGATGGAGGGCTTGGTATCAAGGATTTGTTTCTTTTAAACAAAGCTCTAATTGGGAAGATGGCTTGGGGCTTAATTCAGGACATCTCGCTCTGTTTTAACTTACTGAGGACCCGATTCTTAAACAAAACGGGACAGCCGCATCAATTGGTTTTAAACTCGTCTGTTTGGGCTTCGGTTAAGGGAATTTATTTGGAAATTTCACAACATTGTCTCTGGTGGATTGGTCAGAACTCGGTCTTAAACTTTTGGAACGGGGGTTGGATGTGTCCCTCTCTAGCTCCTCAGGTTGGGTTAACTGCTCGACAGCAACATTCTTGTTTAGATTCAGTTGAAAATTATCTGGATGGAGATAGTTGGAATAACCTACATGTGCTTCATTCTGAAGTTGAGGGTAGGGTTCGATGCATTGAGCGTGGAAAGGACGCGGATGATAAATGCGTGTGGAAGCCTGCTATGAGTGGGGTTTTTACTGTTAAATTGTTGTATGCTTGGCTTAGGGATCCGATTGATCAGCAGCAATGGTATCGTTTCCTTCGACATCCGTGCGTTCCTCCTGCACATTCGTTGGTCGCATGGCGTGCCTATCTCGGCTATTTGCCTACTCACGACAAGCTGAGATTTCGTGGTTGTTTTATTGTCTCGCGTTGTAGCTTATGTTTGTCTGATGTGGAATCAATTGATCATCTTTTCGTCACTTGTCCGTTTGCTAGAATTATCTGGCAAGGTATTAGCTCGTTGTTTGGACGTCGGATCAACACAAGCTCGACACTTAAATATCTCATAAGTGATGCCATAGTTCAGCGTTTTAGCTCTCAAATTTCTGAATTATGGGCAACTGCAATTGGAAATTCTATTTGGGCATTGTGGATTACTCGGAATAGATGCATTTTTTAGGATGAAAACCCAGAAACAGTAATAGTTTTAAGACGCATTTGGAGAGTTTTAAGAGAATCTTCTCACACGGGTCGGGGTACTACTTGGAATTCGTTAGTGGGAACACAAATTTTGGGAGAGCTCGGGATTCCTAAAAGGTATGCTAAAGGGCCGCGAATTATCTCGGTTGTTTGGCAGCTTCCTTTGAGGGATTGGACGAAGATTAACACTGATTCCTCTGTTTTGGGTTCCCCCGGACCGGCCGGGTGCGGAGGAATTTTTTGATCAAATATCGGTTTGTGTCTGGGAGCATTTGCTTTTCCAATAACCAGTTCGTTTGCCTTCCTTACTGTGCTGTCTGCAGCTGTTCATGCTATTGATTTGGCTTACAACAAAGGTTAGCGGAAGATTTGGATTGAAAGCGACTCTATGTATGTAGTGCAGATGCTGAAATCCAAATCCACATCGATTCCTTGGGTAATTAGACAGAATTGGTTAAATTGTTTGACACAGGTTGAAGCTATGAACAGTGTTGTTTCTCATATTTTCCGCGAAGGTAATCAGGTTGCGGACTCGCTTGCAAACTTTGGACGGACAACTTCTAGTTTTACGTGGTGGGATGATATTCCGAGCTTCTGTGAATCGGCTTTTCTTCATAATAGGGGAGGACGGTGCTCTTACTGTTTCTCTTGATCATGTTATGTATTTTCTATTCTTTCATTCTTTTGTTTTCGGATTTTTTATTTTCTCTTTTAATAATATTGGTTCGGGGGTCATGGGGTTGAGGTCGGGGGTGCCAGCTTTGCTGGGATGTCCGTCTTCGGCTCCTCCTCGATAACCAGTCTTTAATTAAAAAATGGTATAAAAAGACTAATGGTATTAAAAAGGTTGAGATATCAAAATCAAAGACTATGGGGGATAATTTTGTCCTTTCATTTATTTTATATTTTATAATGTCATAACACTCATTTTAACTCTTAAACAAAAAATTTAAAGTCAATTATGACTTTAAATTATTAAAATCTCATTAAGTCTCTGAACTAAGTAAAAATCATCAATTGAGTCCTTATACTATCTTAAAATCAGAAACTATGATTTTTTGACATTGACTGTAATGATCTTTGTGTTGGCCTAAAATGAATTAATGAGCTAATAAAATAGGTTTATGTGCTAATATTTTATTAGTTGGGTTGATTTCAACCGAGACCATTCTAAATTTTTAGTTCTCCAGTTTACACTATCGGGTCAAAAACTTTTTGTCTTCCACACATGGTTGGTTCACATATATATTGACCAAAGACTTTCCTAAAAATATTCGTTGCATGAGAGTTAGGTAGATTCTTTTGACCAAATAATTTATTAGTTACGGTTTTTTTTTCATATTTTAATAGAAAATTTATTTTTTATTTTATTTAACAGTTAGATTCTTATAAAAAGATTGAAGTGATCAAATTTTTTTTGAATAGAATAAAATTTAATAGTTAAATAAATATATTATTAAAAGAGAAAAGTATAAAAACAAACCTTGTGGTTGAATGATTTTCAAACATAAATTACGTGGTTTAAAAGGTTACATTGGTATCATATGGTTCATTTCGGTAGCAAAAGTAGTTCAAACCGATTAAAGGTATTAAAAAAAGTCAAACGGTAAAGAGCTATTTTTATTTTTATATTTATTTATTTTATAAATTAATTTATTTATTATTTAATTATCACAAACAAGTCTCAAAAAAATATATCAAATTCACAATTTCTTCCTTCTTTCACATCTTGTTTTAATTTATTTTAATTTTCTCTCTCTAAACACACTCATTTGTAATTGTATTATAGATGAAAAGAGCATAAAATTAAAAGCAAGCAATCGATCAATTACCATTAATTAAGAAGCAAACAAATAACAAAAAAAGAAGAAGTTGGAAATTGAAATTCCAGTAGAAACAAACCTACAATCAACTACCAAACAATTAAGGGGTGTTTGTTTACATACTTTTCACTTCATGTTTGCCTTTTCATTTTAAAATGTAGAGTTTTAGGTGTTTGGTTAGTCTCCTCATGTTTGTCTTTTATAGTTGAAAAGCAGTATTACGTGTTTGGTTAGTGACCTCATATTTGTCTTTTACACCTGAAAAGCAGCCTTTACAAAAGCAAAGAATCTCTGCTTTTTAGAAAAGAAGTTTTTTCCAACAACCAACAATAGCAAACAACAAACCGTAACAGCAAATAGCAAACAGTGGGTAAAACAAACGGGCCCTAACATTGCTGATGAATAAAGGTTTGAAAGTGCTAATGAGGTTTTAAAAAAGCTAATTTAAAAAAAATGGTTTTTTTTAGCCTTTTCAATTAGCTTATTGTTCAATCTCTTTTAAATGATATTTGTATCCCTAATTACCACCCCTTAACCTCAAATAAATGTTTTACCATGTTTGAATGATATTTGTATCCCTAATTACCATCTTTTAACCTCAAATAAATGTTTTACCGCGTTTTTATTTGTCATTTTATATAAACAGCTATGAACAATCAGTTAAATTTTACCAAACAAGTTTACACAATCAACTAGTCAAATTAGCTAACAAAAAAAAAAGTAATCAACTAACCACTAATGTAATTCGTTAACAGCTATTCGATAAACAGGGCCGAAGTCCAGTTCAATAATTGATTATAAGTTTATAATATTAATAACTAAAGAATTACGATATTATGAAATGGGACATCCATGGAACCCGGTGTCTTTTCTTTTGGCTTTGTGAATGAAATGGGAGGACCACGAGACCGACCAAGTGGTACTATATTATTCTATTAATGTAATTAATCCAATGTACTATTTATATAGTATTAGAGTCCGTTTAGCTACTTGCTGTTTACTGTTCCTGTTTACTGGTTGATGTTCCTGTTTGCTGTTGCCTTTAAAGCAGTGATTCTCTGCTTTTGTAAAAAGCTGTTTTTCAACGGTAAAAGACAAACAGGAGAAGTTTAACCAAACACCTAAAATGCTACCTTTTAAAGTGAAAAGACAAACAGGAGATGAAAAGTAGTTAAACAAACACCCTCTTAGTAATAGATCCAAAATGGATTAAATTACCACTGTTTCATAAAACTGACCTATATTTTATGTTCCAACTAATTAGTAATAGATTAAATTATCAATAAAAATGTCATCTCGAAGATGTAGATGATGATCGACTACCCACCTCTATGAATAAAGTAACTTCTTTGAATATGTAAAACAGAGCTTGGTTGGATCTCGACGAGTGACTCTTTGATGCTCAACTAAGTTATGGTTTGTAAAAAATATGTAAAGAAAAAGTATCAGAATAACAATATGAGAGAGTGTGTCGTACCTTTGAAGGAGTTTGTACCCTTTATATAGTTGTAAAGATTCCTAGCCTAATTTGGAGAAAACTAGCTTTGGATTTTATTAAGAAATAAACACCGAAAGGTGTAAACTTCCTTGTTTTGGGTGTTATCTATGCATGCTAATGACTCCTAAACAATATAAAAGAAGGAATTCTTATTTAGGAAGGAAGAAGCTTCTAGAAGCATAGACGGGACATACGGATGAAGAAAAAGTATATAACCTCTTAGACCGGATCTCCAAAATATTCACATTCATTATTAGAAGCCCCCACCCCCCACAAGTTGAACCTATCTTTTTACAGTTAGAGGAAAAATTTAGGTTTCCTGAGAGAATATGTTCGCTTAACTTTCACTCAATGACAATATCGCACGTGCTCCAAAACTCATTATTTGTGAAAGCTATCCTCAACTATTCTTCCCATGATATGAAATGTTGCCATTAATACTTCTGCAGTATTGAATGGAGCGTCACTTGGAGTAAAAAAACTTTCTTTCAATTCGAAGTGCCCATGTAATCAGGGGCGGTGATAGGGGTGGACCCGGGGGGTCCGAGGCCCTCCGACCACCGGAACTACCATAGCTATGAGTAGTTTCGGCCTCCCTAATATTAGTCTATATAGACTCTATGTAGTAATATTTCATTGTTTAAAAGTAGATGAGATTGTTTAAAACACTTATTTATTTTTAAAAGGTCATGGGTTCAATTCCCATCAACCTCAATTTATTTTAGAAAGTGTTTATTTATTTAAATTTTATTTTTCAATAATTATAAAACTATGTTACCATTATTAATTAATTTATTTATTTTCATAACAATTTTGAAATCATTTTTATTATGTTTTTTCCATTAAAAAAAATTAATTTCTTATTTTTGTTAAATATATCCCATTACGTGTTAGGCTTTTCCAAAATACAAAATTTCAATATTTTGGACCTATTAGATACTCCCTAAATCTAAATGTCTAATTCTTTTAGCCTATTAGGCCTCCATAAATCTAAATTTCTAATTTTTTTAGCCTCTTATGATTATAGGCTTTTTGGTTCCCAAATTTTTGTTGTTAAACTCGCGTCTATCCCAAGACAAGCAAATCATGTCTCTCATAGCTAGGTCGAGCAGCTCGTTTTAATGCTAGTCCATCTTTTTGGTTTACTGGCCCGCTCCTTTGTTAGTTATTAGCTGTTAATGATGTTCTTAATTCTATTTGATCAATGAAGTATTCACTTTAAAAAGAATCAATTAGCAAATAATTAACAATAACAATAAACAATTAGTAATAAACAATAAACAATAATAGATAAATCAAAGGTGTTGTTAAACCCAGCCCCAAATTCCCACCCCTAGCCCCGTGAAAGGACGAAAGTGCCCTTTCATGGGTTTTGGGGAGGGGAATTTCTATTTTTTTTGCCAATCCGACATGCGGGCGTGTGGATATCACGCCTCACCGCGTGGTCGGGCATATAGATATCACGCCTCACCGTATGGTCGAGCGTGATAGCCCCACGCCTCACCGCAAGGTCGGGCAGTTGGTTGTCACGTCCGACCACGCGGTGAGGCGTGTGTCTATCACGTCTGACCACGCGGTGGGGGCGTGATAGCCACACGCCCGCGTGTCGGATTGGCAAAAAAATAGCTTTTTAACCCCGTAAATAGTTCGTTAAACCCGTAAATAGGCCGTTAAACCCATAAATAGGCCGTTAAAACCGTAACTACAGAATTATACTTAAAACCTAAAAATACCATACAATTTAGTCCTAAAATCAGTAAAAAATAATATAAGTTAATTAATAAATATTATTAAGCACAACATATAAAACTAATATAATCTAGTCCAAGCCTCTCTCCTTTCAGCGTATAGATTCTCCAAGTGACGAACACTTGGATGACAAAATAAACGCCATTGGGTGGCAATGGGAGGCACTGGAAACGTAGGATGTAAATAAAGACGTATGTAGTGATGATAACTCCCCAAATGACAAATCACAATCTCTCACTCTGGTGGTCTTCCATCGTCCGAACGCATCGGCAGTATAGTGCAACATCCTAACTGTTGTGTAGTAAAGAGGAAAATTACTGCGTTCAATACAGATGCAGCAGCAAATAAGTCATCCGGACTCACCATCCAGTGGGACTCACCACAACCCACTCCTGCCCATTTAATACGTGTGAGGGCAGCATCAAATCCGTTCCCGTACACTGGCGCATACAGATCACGGTTTGCCCGCATCTCATTCTCTATGAGCACTCTCATCAGCTTCCACTCCTCTTGGTTATAAATGATGGCATCGGCTAAAACACGAAATCCACAGTTACCATCTGCTACAACATCATGGAATCCAGTAATAAATGGTACGATGAGACCTTGAACCCGATGTAAATGGTGGTAACCGGCGATATCCGCATCAAATCTGACTGAAAATATTAATATATGAAATTTATCAATAAAAATATATTTACTTTAACTTCAACATATATATAAATGAAATAAAATATACCCGGCATCTAGCTGTTATGCACAGATGAGGATGAGGAACGACTTCGACTATGACTACTCCTCGAACCTGAGGACCGTGCTCGACCTCGTGGTGCCTGACTGTACTCCCATGCACTCGGATTTCGTTTCGTCGATGAATTTCCCTTTGGTCTACCCCTAACAGTGTCTTCGACCTCAGGTTCTTTGAAGCCACTCTGTTCTGGGTTTATCTGATCATGAATGTACATCGATATGCTACGCACCATTGAAGGATCTAATTTTTCAACCTTTTCCACAAGAGATTGAAAAAATCGGTGATCCTCAGACCCGTCAGCATATACTGGAGCAGTAACTGGTATGTCACTCAACCCTTCAAACGCAAGAGATCTCCAAAAAGGATGGATGCGGTCAACACAGACTAATTCATCTGTGTCAATATATGTTTTAAGCTCACATGCACAGGGAATGCCATGAGTCATGGGCAACACGCATCCGCATTCACTTACCACATCCATACTCAATCTGTGCATCCGTTTGAGCTCAGCATTTAGTACAGCCAAGCAGTAATGTGAAACGTGTAAGTCGAGATACATGAAAGGTGCTCCACAGTGATTCACCGCAGATCTTCTTCTCGAGTCCTCGAGTGAGTATCTGATTATATACAGTGAAGGATTACAAAACTAATGTATTAAATTTTAAAAGATTAAAGCAAATAACAGAATAAATGTCTTACTTGATCGCCTCGATCTGAGCCTCAATGTCCTTGTGCACCTTCGCCCACACTGTATCGAGTGCACCAGTAGATGAATTCAACCACTGTTTCAACTGTGCATGTGAACTCTCCACTCGACAGGTTGTGGTGTTTCCTAAGTGCAACACCTTGTTCGTCCATGCTCGACAAAACTTCTCTTTATGCACTAGCCATGTGGTCTCCACGTTCTCTATCATATGAGGCCAGTTGGCAGTATTATTCTTTATGGCTACCACTGCCGCCTCATATTCGGCTACTGTCGGGGCTTCAATTATACGTTTCCATTTGGAATTCTTAAAAATTTCACCAAACCTCTTCATTCCACACAACTTGCCTACTCTATCCTCCACATCTTTATTAATATGCCATGTGCACAATAAATGATGACTATGAGGAAATACCTCACGAACCGGCCGCATCAGTCCTAACTCCCGGTCTGTAGCAATGGCTGTCGGATGCACATCAGGTTGGAGCAAAAGCTTCAATTTTTGTAACACCCACATATAACTACCCTCGGTTTCATCCTTCATGATTGCATAGGCGATCAAGAAGTTTTTATTTGAAGGTGTCATTCCAATGATTTCAAAGAATGGCATCTTATACTTGTTTGTTTTATATGTTGAATCCATACCAACAAACAAGTAATAAGATCGGAACAGTGTGATCGATGTTGGATGTGCCATAAATAAGTGAGTCACGACATTGCTGACCGGCACCACTTGCATCCAATGTATGTAGTCCTTATCTATAGCAAGCCGATAAAACTGATCGATTACATCCCGACCCTCAAAGCTCTCAGTCCTGATTTTCTCTCTGTAATTATAGATATGTCTTTGTGTCGGGCAATCCTCCGGATGTTTTTCTTTGATTGCAGCAAAAATAGCACAAGGTTTAGCTTGAGCTGAACTCATTTCACGAATAAGTTTTTCGGAAGCCGGGCTTAGTCCGCTCATCTGTCTGTAGCCCTGACGATATACAGCCAACTGATGACAGTGCTATCCTCTATCTCCAGGAATCCCATTCACCACCCAACCGCCTAATTCTGCGATTTCCATAACCTTTATCTGGAATTTGCAACCACAGTACTTTGTTTTTGTATTCTTCCATAGTATAACATTCGTATCCATATCCTTTTTCCTTTTATAATTCTTAACATCGCGAGTACATTTAACCAATATCCACTTTGATTTGTGCCCCGTCTTGTGCGACGTTGTGGTTAACTCGAACCTGATCCCAATTGCCGTCTATTTTGCCGAGTTAACAGCTTCATGATATGTTTGAAACGTTTGTTTGGAAAAAAACTGTGAACTGTAATCTATACCGTTTCCGTCAAATTCTTCCCACGAAACCTCTTGTAAATGATAAATAACGAACATTACATTCCAAAACGTGATATTTCTACAGCGTTTCGGTGTCTAAACCCAAAAAACAACCACAAATATGCTCGGGCGTGTGAGCATCACGCCTCACCATTTGGTGGGGCGTATGGGTATCACGCCCGACCATGCGGTGGGGCGTATGAGCATCACGCCTCACCATGTGGTGGGGCGTATGAACATCACGTCTAGGGGTGGGCACGGTTCGGTTAACCGGTCCATTAGGTAAAAAAATTAACCAAACCGTTATCAACGGTTTTTTAACCATCCAAACCGAAACCGGTCCATATCAATCGGTTAACCATACAACCGGTTAACCATTAATTTCGGTTAGGTTTTTCGGTTAACGGTTTTTAACCAATTCTCACCAGTTAACCAAAAATCAACGGTTAACCATAATTTTTACCCAAACCTAAATTTTTAAACAATATTAAAATATACATTTCAAAAATTCAAACGAAACGAATTCATATAAAAGTTCAAATTCAAACATAAGTACCGAACTAAAAAACAATCCATCAAATTTACATTTAAAACATAAAGAAATGTAAATAATATTTCGTCAAAGTGCTTATTACAACATTAATCCATCAAGTTTACATTCAAGTATAGGTAAAGGCTATGGTTACTTTGTTTTTGACAAAGTAACCCTTACTTTGTGTGTTTTCACCATTGGATTAATTTTATACTTCATCTTCCAATGGTGAAAACACACCAAGTAATGGTACTTTATCAAAAACAAAGTAACCATAGAAGGCACCTCAAGTATAATCTATGTTATATATTTATATTAATATAGGTTATAATCTATGTTAAAGACTTTTTTAAAAAAAATTTTATAATCTATGTTATATAATTATATATTAATTTTTTTTAAAAAATCGATTATATTTATTAAACGGTTCGGTTAATCGTTAACCGCGGTTTTTGAAACTCTAACCCGAAACTGGTACCTATATATTTTTTTAACCATTAAGAAAACCATCGGTTCAGTTAACCGCTTTTTCCGGCTCGGATTATCGGTTTTCGATTCGGTTACCGGTTTGATCGGTTTTTTTGCCCACCCCTAATCACGTCCCACCTCATGGTGGGGCGTGTGGCTATCACGCCCCACCATGTGGTGGGGCGTGATACTCATACGCCCCACCACATGGTGAGGCGTGATGCTCACACGCCCGAGTGCCGAACCAGATTTTTTTTAATTCAAATTACAGAAATGCAAGGAAGTTCAATCGGAAAAATACCTCGAATTCAGACACAGCATCACTCCCGTCTCCTCCCGGTGATAACGGATTGCCTTCCATCAAACGTGTTGTCTTTGATTCAGATGAAAATGTATTTGGGAGACTTTGAAAGAGTTTGGGAGGGATTGAAATTTTCATTTTTGGTTAAAGGGCGGTTACGTGTTTTTCCGGGGCTAGAAGTGTGAAAGTGGGGCTGGGTTTAGTAACCCACTAAATCAAATAGGAGTAGCAATTCATATAAGTAATAGTATCCGTATTATATCAATCATTTTTTTTATCAACATGGAGGGGTTAAGACCCCGGGAAAAAACCAAACGACCTACATACAACTTGTCATCCTAGGGAGACAAGTACCACATAGATCAGAAAAAAGAATATCTTGGATGCTTGCAGGAGGCACCTCACACTCGTGAAGACCCATCGTTAAACTTCCTACGTAGCTCGCCATCCAGTCCGCGGCTCTATTACCTTCGCGTAGCACATGTATCAGTTTGACCTCCCAATCTTGCTTCATAATCTTCTAGCATTCTGCAATTAACCAGTAAAAACTGTGTCTGTGTTGCGTACCATTATTCACCAAGTTGACCACAGTTAAAAAGTCCATTTCAAAAACAACTTTCCGATAATTTCTGTCCCAAGCATACTTGAGTCCGAAGAAGAGCCCCTATAACTCGGCCAGAACGGCAGAACAACAGCCAAGGTTTACAGCAAAACCCCCCATCCAGCCTCCCTTCTTGTCCCGTGCGACCCCTCCTGCGGTTTCCAACCCAAAAGAATATCCCTCACCGGTCTCTCCCGCAGCCGCTGTTCATTCATAAAAGCTGCCCGACATTCTCTGGCTTTCCCGTATATGAATTCCATCTTATTTGGACAACTAGTGGTCTCCGAATCAAAGACGAAGGAGCACCTCCATTTCCAAATCCACCAGATCGTGTTAACGAAGATGATATTCCGTTCTACATGCCGCCATTCTCCCTGTTCCTTCAACCCAGCAAGCACCCAATCCTTCAGTTCCGTACTAAAAAAATGACTCCATTCCGTCTTAGGTATAACGGATCTCCAGACATTAGCAGCCACATTGCAATCTCAAAGCATATGAATAGTTGATTCAGTAAACCCACAAGCCCCGCACGCTGCATCAACGCACAAATGCCTCATTACTCTTGTACCATTTGACAGAACCGCATCATTTAAGAGGAGCCAACAAAAATATTTTAGTTTCTCAGGAACTCTCAAGTTCCAAATGCCTTTCCAAACCCCTGCTTGCGGATCTCCATCCAAGCCCTGCATTATTTCGAACGCCGACTTGACGCTAAAAACTCCCGAGCTAGATAAATTCCAGCGCCAGACGTCCCTATCCTCCGCTTTAGGGAAGATTATTCTTGAGGCCAATAGCAGCAACACGAAATTAGGCACCAAATCCTGAAGAGCGGTCCAGTCCCAACCACCCTCATTTTTCCAGTAAGAAGCTACTGTTCTACCTCTCAGATCCTCCGGTAAGGTGATCGTACACATAGATTCTAGGGAGGACCCTCCAACCCAAATATCAATCCAAAATTTTGTTTCAGAGCCATTACAAACTAACTTCTCTAACCCTCTTTTCAGGATTTCTAAGCTTTTGACTATGCACTTCCACACATGGCTAGAGTTCTGTTTTGGCTTGATATCCTGAATATCATCAGATCCTTTCATATAGCGGTTCTGAAGAATCCAGACCCAGAGGGACGAGTCTTCCGTTAGGAGTCTCCACCCTAACTTTGCTACCATAGCCAGGTTAAAATCCCTAGTCTTACGAATGCCCAAACCTCCCATATTTCACGGCTTGCAAACCGTTCCCCAATTCACTAGATGAATCTTCCTGTGATTATTAGAGCCACCCCAAAGAAATTGTCGATTAAGCTTATCAAGACCCCTGCAAACCCCACTCGGCATTAACGCAGATTGCATTATATAAGAAGGGATGGAGGATGCCACAGACCGGATAAGAGTGGTTCTGCCTGCAAGAGTAAGACATTGGCCCTTCCAGCCATTTAAGTGATTCTAAACCCTATCAATCACATGTTGGAACGTGTTTTTATCAACGCATTGGTGAAACAGATTAACCCCGAGGTATTTACCCAGGTTAGACATTGGAGCAATGTGAATGGCAGCGCTGATCTTCGAGCAAATTCTATCGGGAACGTTTGACGAAAAAACCACTCGGGATTTAGGGAGGCTGGCGTTCTGACCAGATGCTCGGCAGAAAGTGTCCATCACACCCTTTATTACCCCAGCCTGCTCTTCCGAGGCTTCCGCCATTAACACAATGTCGTCGGCGAACATCAAATGAGAGAGGGATGGGCCTCGCCTGGACACACGGATTGGCTTCCAGTTTCTCTTTTCAACTTCATCATGTATCATGTGGCTTAGTATTTCAATGCATAGGACAAAGAGGTAGGGCGAGAGTGGGTCTCCTTGCCTGAGCCCTCTGCTTGGTTGGAACTCTTGAGTTTTTTCCCCATTCCATAAAATAGACAATTTTGGAGAGGATACACAGGTCATAATCAGTTGTATCCAATTTTGAGGCAAATTCAATAGATTGAGCGTGTCCCGCAGGAAGTCCCAACTTAGCCGATCGTACGCTTTCTCTAGGTCCAGTTTTAGAATCATTATGCCTTTCCAGCCCGTGTGAAGCTTCAACGATTGGACCACCTCTTGCATAAGTATCACATTATCCGTAATTTGTCTCCCAGGAACAAAGTTGCTTTGACACGGGCTAACAAGGTACTTAAGATGACTTTTAAACCTCTGCACCAAGAACTTGGTGATTGTTTTGTACAAAACGTTGCATAAACTTATTGGTCTGAACTGACTCAAATTGACTGGAGACGGGATTTTAGGTATAAGGGTTATAATTGTGTTGTTCAGACCTGTTTCAAGAATACCTGAGTTCAGCGCTTTTAAAACACAAGAAGTCGCCGACGATCCAACCACATTCCAAAATCTCTGATAGAACACAGCTTGGAAACTGTCATCACCAGGAGCTTTCAACGGACCCATAGTGAAAATAGCGTTCTTAACTTCCTCCGCCCTGAACTGTTTGCTCAAGCTCTCTAGAGCCCGCGCCTCCCAAGCATGAAAAATCCGACTCGTGCGCAGCTGCGGTCTGCTACCTTCCTCATCCATATACACATGCCGAAAATGCTCAACTGTCATCTGTTTCAGCCTGTCCGCCTCCCAGATCCACTCACCCCCTTCGTTCTGCAGCCCTTCAATCCGATTACGTCTTCTCCTTACTATAGTGGACATATGAAAAAACCGAGAGTTACGGTCACCACATCGAATCCATCGCACACGGGATTTCTGACACCAAAGGAGCTCCTCCTGAAGCAGAACCGTAGATAGCTCATTTGATAACCACCGCTCCAGCTTAAAAAGATGTCCCTCATTCGCTTCGAAAGCCTTTTCTGAACTCCCGCGATTCGGGCCAGCAAACGCTTTTTCCTGTAGAAAATATTCCCGAACAAATTTGAATTCCACCCCCTGAGCTTAGTTGCAAGGTTGGTTAACCCCTTTCTCATGCCCTCAGAGCTATCCCAGAAGGATTTGATCACATCCTCAATGCAAGGGCATTCCGCCCAAGCCGCTTGAAACCGAAAGGGTCTATTTACATTCTCATGAGGTTCCTCCATAAGGTCAATAAGGATTGGAGCATGATCGGACTTATGCCTAGGGAGATGACGGATGATTCCATTTGGGAAGGAATGGCGCCAGCTTGAGTCACACAACGCCCTGTCAAGCCTACACGCCACCCGAGTGCGGGGTGAGCAGCCTCTAAACCAAGTGAATGGAGGTCCCACAAAGCCAATATCTATCAGTTGTAAGGAGTTTATCCAATTGGAGAAGGATGAATAGCGTGAAGTGAAGGCTCGAGACCCCCCTAACTTCTCATCAGCTGACTTAATGCAATTGAAATCACCTGCAATAACCCAAGGTTCCTACAGCTTGGTTGGATGTTTAACACCTCTTCTATAAACTTCCTCTTAGCCCCACCTTGAGGTCTAACATAAACAGTAGTAAGCTCAAACTTCATTCCATGCCTTCTTCCTGACAAAATTTTGACAAGCGAGTGAATAAACTGTTCGTTGCGTTCGATAATCTCAATGTGAACTCTAGTAGAGTCCCAAAACAACCATATGCCACCTCTAAAACCTTCAGCCTCAACAATTTCCATTGAATCGAACCCCAAGCCTTTTCGAATCTGATCCGCTCGTGAGCCAGGGATCCTCGGTTCAAGGAGAGCAAACATGGAGGGGTGATGGGTTCGGTTTAAGTGAAACAGCGATCTCTAGAAGACCCTTCCTCCAGCGCCAAAACAATTCCAAATGATGTACTGCATTAACAAAAACGAAAAAAAACCACGAAACCACAAACCTCACAACTCACAGCTAACGAGGGAAATGTAAGCTTACCCCCTCAATTCCTTCCATTGCTTCTGTCTCATTTGGAGCACTACTTCCAGGATCCCTCAAAATCATCTGATTATCCTCCAGTACTGGTTGAAACATCGCCTCTGAATGCCTTCTGACCCATTTCCCCCTGCTACCAACTTCTTCAAAACCCGGCGGACTTGCATTGGTGGAATTTACCAGGACATCAGCACCTTCCTTTGTCAGATCAGTAAACGGATTTCTATTAATAACAATACCCCGATTTGAAGGTTGCAGTTGACCTTTGCCACTTCTGCTACGGTTCGAGGACGCACCTACACTCCCTAAACTTGAGAAGACTACCTTGCTGCTTGGTTTCTGTTTTATCCCCACCGTCGTCGAACAATCAAAGGGGTTGGTGACTACATTGCCAGGATCAATTGCAAGGGGCCTTAGAGGCGTGTGGATGCGAGTAGCCTGCTTCCTCATAGGAACAACCATCCAGGGTCCGTATTCAGGTTCCTCAGGTAAAGGGCCTTTCTCATTCGGTTCTTGGTTTTCCTGCTGCGCACCCGCTGCATATTTGGATGGATCTGTCATTGGCTCGTCAGACGTAGCACCGTTCCTTTTATCCCATACATTCCTGGACTCATGAACACTAGGCCAGTGACAAGCCTGTCTGACATACCCGTATCTTCCACAGCTGGTGCAAACTGTATGTAACCCCTCGTATTCGACTCTTTGTTCAGCGCCATCTAGGTCGAAACGAGCAATCAGTGGGCTGAGGAGATTAATTTCCACACAAATTCTGGCAAACTTACCCCGATCCGCGAATGCAGTGTTGTCATCCACTTTGATGGGGTTACCAATGGCTTCTACAATAGCTAACAAAACATCCTGGTTATAGTAGAACAATGGGATTTGTGGAAGACGTATCCAAACGAGTGTTGATTCAATCAGGGAATCAAACGGAGAGAATGACGGGGACCAAGTTCTCACAGTGAGATAGTTACCTTGGATTAGCCACAGACCATCTAACACCACATGTTCTCTATCAAGGGGGTCATCGAACTTAACAACATAGAATCTATGTCCCAGTTCCATCATCTTGAAGCTAGCAATCGGTTTCCATAATTCTGATACCCTTCTGTGCATGGCAATGTACCCTAGGTTTCTACCAAGAAGTTTGATGATCAAGGCATTATTCCATTGGGTAGTAAGCTGCTTTTTAAGCGATGCATCCAACGACACCTTCGGGTAGAGGGGATCAGCTTCATCTACAGTGATCACTACCTTCCCAGACTTGCGCAAGTTTTTCTGTGGCTTAGGATTTCTGAGAATTTCTTTGTCTAGGAGAAGATCTCTCTAATTCCTTTTCGGAGCTTCGTTAGAAGGGTCAGCCCCCATTCTCAAATGGCTATGACCAGACTCAAGCGTTTGATCCGGCGGGTCCGACGGTGGCCGGCAACAGTAGGGCGATGGTGGGATCTCCATGGAGAGACCTTGAGTCGCACGTTAGGGTTTTTTTCACTCGCGATATCTGTTCCAATATTAATTGAGAAAGTATTATATCAATAATTGAGTTAGTGTAAATCGTATATCCACTTCATATGAATCTACATTTATCCAACCTAAAAAAAGTTGTATTATGGTAATATCAATGTAATTATGTATGCATTATGTTTGCACCTATAAAATTTAGGCAAAAAGCATCCTGAGATATTGTTTGGTGTATTAAGCTTTTGATCTTTTATTTAGATATATTGAGTCCCTGATCTTTCATTGTTTGATGCATTAAACCCTCGATCATTTATTTAGATATATTGAACCCTTGATCTTTTATATATGGGTGTAGTAAACCCCTCCGTAAATCAATTCATATATGGGTGTATTAAGGGCCTGTTTGGTTAGATTTATATAACCGCAACGTTTAGCATTTTCTCTGGACACTGTAGCATTTTGGAGCTTTTCACGAAAAGCTCTTTTTTAGAACTTTTCATGAACAACTGTTTATAGTTACTTATTATTGTTATTGATAAAATTATCCCCATTATTTACACAAAATGTGTTTCCTTTTTAACATTATTTTTATTTTTAGAACATAACCATCGAAAAACAAGGTCTTGTTGCATTCAATAATTGTTTTATTTTTCAATTTTTTATTTAATCTAATCTGTATAATACATTTTTTATTTTATAATTTATTTGTTGATTAATTTAAAACATGTCCATATTGGACATTTTAAACACTAACAGCAACAGTTTAGAATAATTTTACCAAATACTAATAATTAAACAACTAATAACAAATATCCAACAACAACAACAAATAACTTACTACAACCAGAAAAAACTAACATTAACATCAACATCTATTAACTAATAGTTAAATCAAACAGGCCATTAATACACCTATATATGAATTGATTTTACGGAATAACATAATTCATCCATATATGAAAGACCAAGGGCTCAATGTGTCTAAATGAAAAATCGGGAGCTTAATGCACCAAACAATGAAAGATCAGGGGCTCAATGTGTCTAAATAAAAGATTGAGGGTTGAATGCACCAAACAATGAAAGATCAGGAGCCTCAGGATGCTTTTTGCCTAAATTTTACAATCTCAATTGATAATTCAACTTAAAGATATAGTATATTTAAAATAGGCAAAAAAAAAATTATTAGGTGCTAATCTTTTATTTTTTAGTTTATTAAGCCCTTGATCTTTTATTTGAATATATTAAGCCCCTAATCATTTATGTTTGGTCTCATTAAGCCTTTGATGATCAAAAAAGTAATTTTGAACATAAAATTTGGTTAACGGACTGTTATTCATTGCACCTGCAATCGAAATTTGTATTTTTTCACTGTTCGGAAGCAGTTTTAGATGTGTAATTTGGTTATAAGAAAACTGTAAAACCCTTAATTCAAACTGTAAAAAAAATATATTTTTTAATAATTTCAAATACATATTAAGTTAATAATGTCTTTTTAACAGAATTACATATTCGCAACTTACTAATTTGGTCATGAATGACTTAATGAGACCAAAAGTAAAAGATCAAGGGCTTAATAAACCAAAAAATGAAAGATCAGGGACCTAATGATGCTTTTTACCTTTAAAATATTTATGTGATTTTTTTTTTCTGAAAAGAAATATTTATGTGATTCTTAAATTAACATCATCAGCCAAATTATTAACAAAACATATGTTAATGGTGATATTTTAATTCTGAATTATTGTACATCTAGAAAATTTACCCAAGTCATTTTATTCATAACCAAAAACAAGCAATTAGAGTCTCTAAAAAAAAAAAAAAAGCAATCAGAGAACTTTTTTTTAGTTTTTTGGGCCTGTGAAAGCTCATGATTCAAAGCCTAGTTTGAATGGGCTCAATCGAGTCTAAGCTCCAAGGACTACCTCTATAGTGCAAATAGTGCACTAGAGCATTATCTGCCATTAAATTATTTAATTTCTCGGTTCAAAACTCGTCAGATACTCTTTAGATAAATCCTCTTCCAATTAAAGCTTTATGTATATACTAAGATTCGAATTCAAGATCTAACTTAAACGATTTGAGGCCCTTAACCATTCAAGCCAAATTTTTCTATAGTTAGTCTGATTTTTCAGTTTGAGGCTCGTCAGAGCCCTTTTAGGTAGATCCCCTTTCAATTAAAGCTTTCTACGTACGTTAGGACTCGAACTCAAAATCTAACTTATTTGACTTGAGACCATTAACCACTTAAACCAACCTAATTTATACTACTCAGTCAACCTTAATTGGTTAAATTTGTTTTAGGGTATTCATATTCACCGCACCCAAATTCCGGTCCATTGCCCCCTTTTTTACCATATTGCCCTTCTCATTTTTTTTCATCCAAAACCTTAAAAGCTCTCTCTCCCTTTCTCTCCCGAGCAAAAATCCCGGATTTTACAAAAATGGACCCAAACATTCCCGAAGATAATGATTTCGAACACGAGGTAATATTACGATTCTTAAATACGTGTCTGTTTAATTTTTAAATTTTTTTTTTGGTTTTTGCCTGAACGGGTAGCGCGTACTCCCGTTCTGTAGGCCGAACGGATGAACTACCCGTTCGGCCTAAGGAACGGGCAGCATGCGCCACCCGTTCCACCGATGGAACGGGTGGTACGCGTCACCCGTTCCACCAACGCAACGGGAGTATGCTCTGCCCGTTCCCACCAATGGTGAAACGGGCAAGCTACCCGTTCAGGCAAAAAAGGGCAGAAATTGCCCCAAACTATTTTTTTTAATTTTTAATGTAAATTATGATAACCTATTATGCTTTTTTTTTTGTATATTCAGGTACCGTTAGAAGATTGGAAACCCGATGACATTGAGACTTGGCTAGTCAATTCTACCATATTACTGTGGAGAACAAATATGTCAATTACACACAGGCTGATTCCGGTGTGATAACGCATATGTTTATGGCACATCCAGATTCAGTTGATATGTTCAGGACTTACCACTGGTACATCGACATTGATTCAACGTACAAAACAAACAAGTACAAAATGCCAATTGTTGAGATTGTGAGGACGACGCCATGCAATAACAACTTCAAGATAACTTATGCTATAGTTAAAGACGAGACTGAAAGGAGCTATCGTTGGATTTTGCAAAGGCTGAGGATTTTGATTGGGTTTGATCTTAACCCGACCGTTATTGTTAGTGATAGGGAGCTTGGCACTACAAGAAAATTGATTTTTTGCAACGCCGAAAGTCGTTGCCAAATAACTTTTTCGCAACGACAAACGCTTTTTTGCAACGACCCACGCTTATTACAAAAGATTCCGTTGCTAAAGGTTTCGGTAACGACAATGATGTCGTTGCCGAATATAACTGTTTGGCAACGACAATGCTGTTGCCGTATACCTATCGTTGCCAAATTGGCAACCAATAATCACGGATGAAATCTTTCTTTTGCAACAACAATTGTCGTTGCAATATATGTTTAATTTTCAGCAACATGTATTATCGTTGGCATAATTACAAGTTTCAGCAACAACATTGTCGTTGCCATATATTATTTTGTTTAGCTACTACGAGCGACGTTGCCATATATTATTTTGTTTAGCTACTACGGTCGACGTTGCCATATACTATATCATTTTGCAACAATGTTATCGTTGCCATATACTATATCATTTTGCAACAATGTTGTCGTTGCCAAATACATGTACGTATAGCTACAGTCATTGTCGTTGCTAAATATTGTATTATTCTGCAACACATATGTCGTTACCATAAATTCTGGAATTTCTTTCAGAACCTATACATGCTGATTTGACAGGTATAAATTATTATTACATCTATATCAAATAAATACAAAATAAAAATACATATATAAATAAAATCACACCAGATTACAAAACAGTAATTACCATTAATAAAAGTTACTTAGTATCCATCCTTAATTCTCAAATTAACAAATTCTTGTTTACATAAACTAAGACATCTAATTCTAAAAACTTCCAAAATAGCAAAACGCTTGAGTATTAATTTCACAAAAAGTACAACCACAACATTATCTATACAAAAAGGTGGTATATTCTCTCAAGCATGATTCACCTTCCTACTTCACTTCCATTCATGATCATTATCATCATCAATCTTCCTCCTAACTAAGAAAAAGAAAAGAAGAGGATAAGCAAATATAGGAATAAGCAAATGAAAAAAGATTTGTAAGTTATTCATTATTACCTATTGTTCCCTTTTATCATTTGCATAAGACGTTTCTCCATATCTGACATAGTGGATTCTACCCCTCTTAGATAGTCTGGTGCACCTCGATCTTTGAGTTTCATCCATTCTTTATCCATGGGATATTTCCTAATTTTCCTTCTAAAATAAAGACGATCAATTAAGTATAATTAGTTCGATACACTATAAGTTTGAACATATATTAGGACGGTTAATAGTTGTTGGCTTGTCCTATTATCAGAAATTTGGGCATTTGTCTAATACATATAGGTTAAAGTTTAAATATCTTGATTATGTATTATTGACAAGTCAATTTATCTATTAGGCAGCAACATTTTTTATAAGTTTAAATTTATAAACAAAGCTCTGCCAATTAAATGAGCAATTACTGACACGCAAATTCCTTGAATCTTTAGCAATTACTGACACGCAAATTCCTTGAATCTTTAGCATCTAATGCGAAATAAACATGGAGACATAGTCATCTCTTGATTGTGCTCATTTATCACCAAGAAGTACAGATGCTACTTCGGCTAGCTAGCTAACAATCTATCGAAGTTGCCTCTGGAATAAATTAACAAATTGAATTTTAATTTAAAATGCAATACAAAATGATCAGTCATTAATCAATATGATACTCTGACCAAATACAATTGAAGCAAGTCGAATTCTTGTCACAAATATTTGGATCATAGAACACCAGTCAAGAGCATGAAGTCTTACTTTTATGTGAAGAGTTCCGTATTTTGTTTCCAAGCCAATAATGCCCTATAATGAGTAAAAAATGTCAGCAGCACAAAGTTTGAATTCCATATGACCAGGAGAGCAAATATATTAGTGTATAACAGAGGAAAAAGAAGAGAAAAATTCAACAACCTTAAGATGCAGAACATTTACATTAAACGCATTTCAATCTCAAATGAAATAGGAAAGAAATACGGATAACAAAATTGGATACCTCTCCTTTTCCAAAGATGAGTCCTGAAGTCCAACTAACTTTAGCACCTGCTTCCTGCTGATCAGGGGAGAATATATCCTTCTGTTTCTTCAACCAGCACTGGACAAACAAATGAAGAAAGTCGCCCTAATGAGATTCTAAATAGAGATGACAATTCTAGATTGATGAACTTTGGAAATATCTTGTCACTGATTTAATTTATTTAATTTGATTAAATGATCCTTTGAATTTGTTTAAATTGACCAATAGATCCTTTAAATTTGCTTAAAATACCTGTTAATCTCTTCAACTAAGTTAAAGTGATATATTCAACCCGAATCTGCTTAAAGTATAGGTGTTTCAAGTTGTCCACATAAGTTTAGAAAATCAACTGAATTATTTGACCAAACACAGGACTCTGACATATTAAACCTAAACAAATATGGAATCTCAGTAACTAATTTGCAAAATTCTTATGATTCATGATGAAGAAAGTCCAAATCAAAGATAAGTAAAAAACTCAAGCATCTAAACCATAAAAATTCAATTCAATCCATTTGACAATTCCTATATTTAAAAGATGAAATCAAGCAAAGAGCCAAGAAGGTTATTTGAAAGTTCAATGCACTTGTTCTAGCATTTGAATTTACTTTCTGATACTAAAATTGTATAGTGACTGTGATAGCTAACCACAAAGGTCAGACTCTGCAATAGCTTTTTGACAAAGAAACCAAAATTTGTCATTTCAAACACAAGAATTCTAATTTTGGAATCTTAACCAACCTTTTTACAGTCCCAGCAATGTCAATGTTGCTCCCAATCAGAATCCAAAAATAAACAGTGCCAAATAAGGCTAAGTCCCTGTCAAATGGGTCAAGGATGGATATTCACGTTCTTCCTTTCCTTATTGCCCAATTATTACTGCACTCTCTGTACTGTGAAACAAAAGCAAAGACAAATAATCCAACCCTTTTTACTCATTCAATCAAAAACTATTACCATAGATTGCGCTATCTTTGGTTCCCTTTTGTCCCTGTCAAATGGGATTCAGAAATTAAAATTCAAGAGGCTATAGCGAACTTCAGCAGTAAGGATTCTAGAAGCAGACAGTAAGGCTTTTAACGCTCTCTCTGAAAATGAGCTCTTAGTTGAGACGAACAATCAGCTTAAAACCAAGGTTGATGAACTTGAAGGACTGCTAAGTTCTGCTGCTTCTGAGAAGGATGCCTCAGCTCAACAGCTTGCTTCTCACATGAGCACTATTACAGAACTAGAGAGAAGCACTATAGGGCTCTAGAACTTCATTCGGCTACTGAGGCTCAGACTTTAATGGCAGAAAAAGAGTTACAGGAGGTCGTTCAAAGGCTGGCTCAGAGAGATGAAGAAACAAAAGATTTGAATGATAAGCTAAATGCTTATGAAGGAAAAATAAAACTCTACGAAGAACAGGCTCATGAAGCTTCTGGTATTGCTGAAACTCAAAAACTTGAGCTAGAAGATGCTCACCGGAAACTAGAACATCTTGAAAGTATTATTGAGAAACTGCAAATCAAGTCAACTAACTTTGAAAAAGAGAGTGGTGGACTGGCTGAGGCAAATTTGAAGCTCACTCAGGAACTGGCCTCATATGAGGCCAAATTGAGTGATTTAGAGGCAAAACTGTCTGTAGTTCATTCTGAGAAAGACGAAGCAGTAGAATAGCTACAATCTTCAAAAAAAGTGATAGAAGACTTAACTCATCAACTTACTGATGAAGGACAGAGACTACAGTCTCAGATATCTTCGGTAATGGAAGAGAACAACCTGCTTAATGAAACATATCAAAATGCAAAGAAGGAACTTCAAACTGTGATTATCCAGCTTGAAGAGCAGGTGAAAGAGCACAAGGAAAATGAAGATGCCTTAGAATCTGAGATTGAAAATCTCAAGGCTGGGATGGCAGAGAATTCAGCACTGCAAACCCAGGTGAAGGAACTCGAGGATAAATTGGCAATAAGATATAGAAAGAGAAGCAGCTCTGAAGAGATCCCTTGAAGAGCTTGAAGCTAAGAACAAAGAGATTGTAGCGCTAGAGAAGCAGGTGAAGGAGATCGATCAGAAATTGCAAATGAGTGATGCAAAATTATTAGAAAAGGGGAAGTTGGCGGATATGAAAGACAGCACAGAGATAAAATCTAGAGACATGGGATTTGGGTCATCAAGTCCAGTGAAAAGGAAGAGTAAGAAAAAGCAAGAGGGTGCAACAGCCCAAGCAGTAGCGGAGACACATGCACAAACAACAGAGGCTTCTCCTGTGATGCACATCAAGGTCATTTTGGGAGTGGCCCTTGTATCTATTATCATTGGCATAATTCTTGGGAAACGCTATTAGTTTTCTTGCTTGCTGTTTCTTTTTTTTCTTTACTTTGGTTTTATTGGTTATGAAAACCTCATGGACAAGGTTATGCCCATAATATTATAAGTTATGTATAGTGGAGAGCTAGGTCTTTCATTCTAATCGTGACAGAAATTGTCACCCCTAATTATAAATGTAGTGACTAGAAGCTTTTAAACTAATATATCAGATATAAGTTCTTAATAAATGGCAAAAAGTTTTTAAACTAAGCTATTACAATCACTTGAACAATTAAAGCCAAGAGAAGTCTTTTCAATTGAACAAATTCATAGTTTATAAAGTTAAACCAACTAAAATTGGAGCTAAAAAAACTATTCATCATGATTCGTAAGGCAAGCATTATTAATTTCTGAATCTGCAATTAACTTCAGATGAGATCACTGATCCATCCAGGATTCAAAAATGCAGTAGATCATTCAATCCAAGTAAATCACAAAGCCAAAAGCAGAAAAATGAAAAGTCAAACACCAAATTCAATCTGACCTCACCCACAAAGCTCTCTATTCCCGCAAAAGAAATAATAATATCCCAACCACTACACAGCAAGCAAGTAATACAATAATAACAAAAAGAATCTCAATACCTAATTTACTTCCCCTATCAAACCACAAATAAAATCCAAAAGAAAAAAAATAAACAAATTAACAAAGCAAATATATGTACAGAGGATTAGAGAGCGTGAGAGGGGAAAGCGTTAAGTACCTTAGGGTTTGGGTGAGAGAGTGAGAGAGAAAACGCCGGCGTCACGGCAGAGTGGAAAGCTCCGGTGCCGGCGTCCTGGTAGGTCACTGAGGGAATTGTCGGCGTTAGGTTTGGGTCTGGAGGGAACTTGTTGCACGTAGTAGAATAAGGGGTAGGTCGAGGAGGGATCTTTTATATTTTATAGGGATAAATTTCAAAAATACCCCTAATCTTTAGGGCCGGGAGCAATTTTATCCTTGACGTTTAAAATAGTGTAATTTTATCCTTGACGTCTTAAATTGTCTATTTTACGAGATGGACAAAAAAAATTCACCGAATTAATAAATATTAATCTCAAATTCTATTATTAAATCACATAAAATATGAAATCTTTTTTTTAAACGAACTGCTATGCAATCGGTGCATAATAAAGAATAAAATATCCGTTTTTTATAATAATATCTGAAATTGACCCAACTTGACCACGTTAGGGATAAAATTGTTCTCGGCTGCCAACGTTAAGGGTAAATTTGCACCATTTTAGACGTAAGGGGTAAAATTGCTACTGACTGTAAACTATAGGGGTATTTTTGTACCTTATCCCTATTTTATATTTATCATTTTTTATTTTTTAATTGATATAATAATTGTCTTCTGCTACAACAGCTTTGTAGCGATAAACTCATAAACTTTACAGCAACTACTGTATTGTTACCAAACTTTTATGCATAATTTTCAGCTCTCCCCGCCAAATGAAATATTTTGGAGGGAATTTAACAATTTTTTTGTAACGACACAAATTGGTGTAGCGAAAATATAGTTTTAGAAACAACACGATGTGTAGCTATAAATTAATTAGTTTATTTTTTAATAGAAATATATATTTAATTTCTTTTATTTTCTAATTGCCTAATAAATATCTTTGGCAACAACAATTTGCGTAGCCAAACCTTTTACTCCAAACGCAACGACTTTACGTCGATGCTATACATAGGAAACTTTATAGTAACGAGGTTATTGTTGTTGCTATAAACGGTCCTGTTTCTAGCAACGACATACCGTTGTGGCTGTAAATCCTATACTTTATCGCAACGCTGATCTGGTTGCTAAAGGTAAACCCATTTTCTCGCTAACTACATTTGGCGAAATTTTATGGACGCGCGAACTGAAAGATTTATAGTAACAGACTTTGGCAACGACTTATACATATTCGTTGGTAAAGATGAGCTTTAGCTACGACGGAACTATGTCGTTGCCAAACCTTGTTGCAAAAGAGCAATTTTCTTGTAGTGTGGGTTATTAAAACCTATCAAAGAAGTTTTTCCACAAGCAGCGCACTTGCTATGCACTTGGCATATAAATAAGGATGTGGAAGATCGGGTGTATAGAATTTTGGGAGATAAAGGACATGCCTCTAAATTCAAGAATGGCAAATGGAAAACAATATTACAATCATTAACCATTGAGGAGTACGAGACCAATCTTAGCATGATGAAGGATGGGATGAGTAGGTATAAAAATCTTATCTCGTATGTTGAGGAGACGTGGTTGGTGCATAAGGACAAGTTTGTTGTTGCTTGGACAAAAGAGTTCCTACATTTTGGCAACACAACTTCTTGTCGAGTGGAGAGCGAACATGCTAGTCTAAAGCAATGGCTCAATACCGCAACTGGCTCCCTCGACACGGTATGGCAGAAGGTTCACAATCAGATTGAATCACAAACAACTAATATAGGGTATTTGCAATTTGTTCTACTGCAATTTCGGAATTTGGATTTATGAATGTATCATTTCACTAACTCATAGTAATTTTGTCTTCATCTCAGGTACATGCTTGAGCAGTCCCGGCTTCGTCAAGGAGTCACTTTCGCCGGATTCCCATTAAACCACCTGGTATTCAATGTCTCTCACCATTGTATGCAGTTGCTGAATGAAGAGTTAGAGCGCATGAGAGGGTTGAGCCATGAAGTGGACGTGCGTTGCGGTTGTGTATTGAGAACCTCGCATCAGATACCATGTGCATGAGAGCTCAAACGAGCTTGTGATCTGAACCAAATGATCAGTATTGAGAGTGTTCATGTGATCTGAACCTCACATCAGATATTAGTAATTATTGGTATTGTGTAATGCTACAATTTTGTTACAGGTTTGTTACAGATGAATTCTGTAGGGTTTTGTAAGGTTCTGTAATGTTACAATTTAGTTACAATTTTGTTACAGGTTTGTTACAGTTTAGTTACAGGTTCTGTAATGTTACAGTTTAGTTACAGGTTTGTTACAGGTGAATTCTGATAAATTTTATAAGATTATATAATGTTCTATAATGTTACAGTTTAGTTACAGGTTTGTTACAGGTGAATTCTGTAGGGTTTTATAAGGTTCTGTAATGTTACAGTTTAGTTACAGGTTTGTTACATGTGAATTCTGATGAATTCTATAAGATTTTATAATGTTCTGTAATGTTTTGTAATGTTACAGTTTAGTTACAGGTTTGTTATAGGTGAATTCTGTAGGGTTTTGTAAGGTTCTATAATGTTACAGTTTAGTTACAGGTTTGTTACAGGTGAATTCTGTAGGATTCTGTAAGGTTCTGTAATGTTACAGTTTAGTTACAGGTTTATTACAGGTGAATTCTGAGGAATTTTGTAAGATTCTATAATATTCTGTAATATTCTGTAATGTTACAGTTTAGTTACAGGTTTGTTATAGGTGAATTTTGTAGGGTTCTATAAGGTTCTGTAATGTTACAGTTTAGTTACAGGTGAATTCTGATGAATTCTGTAAGATTTTATAATGTTCTGTTTAGTTACAGGTGAATTCTGTAGGATTCTGTAAGGTTCTGTAATGTTACAGTTTAGTTACAGGTTCTGTAATCCGTACAATTAATAATAAAAACACCAAAATAATAATAAAGCGTACAACTAAAAATAAAAATACCAAAATACCAATTCTGTAATCCGTACAACTAATAATAGTACTAAAATACGTCGAAATATAAATCGTACAGCCAGTATACAGTCATAAATCACTTGGCCAAATGCCAAGCACCCATAATCTGCTCCAACGACTGTCTATACACATTCGCAGCATCCTCGTCAAGATGACTCATGTGATCCAAAACACCTTCACCCCAGGTAGATAAACGACTAACCCACTGTCAAAAGAAACGAACAAAAAACAGAGTAAATATCACTTCACACTTCAGTAAATATTATTTCATATTTGTAGATCAGTAGAGAAAAACCAAAAATGACTTACAATCTCACTGTTCGAGCGAGTATAAACAGTCGGTCCGGGTGCGACAATCTCCGGAAGTAGATGAGGGTGTGAGTGACGGGTGTACCAATGCATGTACTGATCCTCACAGGCCGATGGAGTATGTGCTGGAGTGAATATAGACAATCTAAGCACAGCCGACTCGGGAAAAGAGTCCCAAATATCCTGCACCATCACAGCTGGCACATCTACTCGGTACTTCAAACTGGCCCAGGGATGCACAGCCTTGGAAGGCTGCAATATCGGTCTGGGGATGGTCTGCTCATATCCAAGCTGTCAAAGGCATCTCTCCGGCATGTACGGCTCGATCACATCCCGATATCGTATCCATCCAGCGTATACCGTCCTCGGGCTTCCCGTAACGGCATCAGGACCATACGGCATCCACATCACCTACAGATGTATAAAACTACATTAACACATACAAGTAATACAAATTTGTTTAGTTTACAGTAAACGATTTACATTAAATTTTTGGTATATTTTCTAATAATCACGAATAAAATAAATAAAAATAAGCACATTTAAATTTCTCTTACCAGAAGACGATCCTGCGGTAGAAGAAAATCATCCGTCTCGACCCCTCGTCACGACGCCACTAGGTACGGGGATAGTATCAGAACTAGGACGAGGCATAGAGTCATATCCGTCCATCTCTACATCAGCCGCCACATCCTGACTTCTGACAAGCTCCTCCTCTGCTGCATATGCCCTTTGGGCATCTGCCATGAACCGTTGCTGCTCCGTCCGCTGCCACCGAGCAGAGGCAGTAACAACACGTGAAGATGTATGCCTGCGGCCAGAACCCGCCTCAACAACATCATCCTGTAAAATATCGAAAAATTCAATTATTTATTTATTATATTTAATTTACCGTTTTTCTTATTTTTTATGTGTTCGCGTCTGTCAACGACCGGCCCGAAATAAAAATTTTTTAAAAAAAATCACAAACCGGCCCATTTTTGACCTGGACGGGTGGTTTACACCACCTGGCCGCAGGTCAAACGGGTGCGCCGCGCGTTCCACCGGCGATTCCTGTCTCCACCATAGGTGGAATGGACAGTTCGTCTGTTGCACCTATGGTGGAAACGGAAATCGCACCCTATTAGTGCGATTTCTGTGTTTTTTTGCCTCCGATTTCGGAGGCAAAAATCATGATTTCGTTAATTTTTTTAAACAAAAACACTTACTGGGACACCCATGAGTCCTTTGCCCTTGCCTACCCTTAGTGCCATGTCGTTTTAGCTCGGTTTTTTGAAAATGCAAAGAAGGTAGAGAGGATTTGAGAGAATTTCACTTTTTTGTTAGAAAAAGTGAGGAGGGCAAATATGTCACAAATGGGCGGTAGACCGGAATTTCGGTGCGGTATATAGCAGCTCACTTTGTTTTATTATCACGTTTTAATTGGGATCATTTCAATAAGTATTATATTATCGCTTTTAAGGATCTTTCACAAGGCTATAATAATAATAATAATAATAATAAATTGCGATTGTTCAAATAAACAAACAATGATACACAAAATTCCCAAAAAAAAAAAACAATGATACACAAAAATGAAATGAAATGAAATTAAAATATGGGATTTAACATAACAATCATGGAAAATAATAGAACTTGCTTAGGATAATTTCTTAGAAAGTTGTTCCTTTTAAAGATAATTTTAGAAAACATGTTGAGTTAATATATTTTCCTACCTTAATGCTTCTTTTAACCTGATGATATAGTCTGATGTAGTTAACTGATACCAGCAATTGGTATACCGGTGTGAATGTTGTAAGAAAACCTGTGTTTGAAACACCGGTTTCCTTGTAAATAAATTGTTGCAGCATTTAATGCTGCAGCAGAAGACCATGTTTTGGAACCTTTAAATAAAGGTTTATAATAAAAGTTTCTGATAATTTTTTTAAAAAAATATTATTTTAAAGATAATTTTAAAAAACATGCTGAGTTAATATAATTTCCTGTTGTAATGCTATTTTTAAACTGATATAGGTAGCTGACATCGGTAATTGGTATACCGGTGTCAATGTCGTAAGGAAACCGGTGTTTGAAATCCCAGTTTCTTTATAAACAAACTGCTATAACATTTAATGTTGCCGCGGAAGATAGTTTTTAAACCTTTAAATAAAGGTTTATAATAAAATATTTTCACACAGTTTTATTTTTCCTATGTGTAAATTTTTTATAACCAATTAATAATTATTGAAATTCTTTTTTATTATAAATAATTAATAACCTTTACATAGTTTTTTTCAAAAAAAAAAAAAAATCTTTTTATAGTTTATATAGGTATTATAAACATATAAGAGATATTTGTTAAAGAATAATGTATTAAAATTGGTCTATGGTTTTTTTTTTGAAATATCAATTTAAACTCCACGTATAAAATAACATAAATATAAACTTAAAATTTAAAAGAGAGTATCAATTTAGGCATCGAGAACGGATTGGATACACCATTCATATTACTTCGTTAAGTTCTGATTTTTCCCTCCACGTACAATTGACACAACATACCGGAGTAATATCAATGACGTGTCTCGTTTTGTTATCGAGGCATAAATTGGTACCATTTTTTAAACGTTAAGACTATATTGGTACTATTTTATACGTGGGGCCTAAATTGATATTTTTTCAAAAATAATAGGCCTATTTTATCTTATCCCTATTTTTTATTCAAAGTTTATGGGGTAAATAACATCTATGGCTACTGAACTTTACTAATTTTTACGGTATAGCTACCGAACTTTAAAATGTAACATAAAAATCACCGAATTTTACACTTTTTTATACTCATGGTCACTAAATTTTAACTAACTCATCAAAATGACATTTAACTACCTCAAAATAAAAAGGAAAAATTACAAAACTGGATCAAATGGGAGGTCCATTTACATATTTAACTCATTTACTCATCCTACTACATATCTAGACTGATTTTTGTGTGACTTTCTCATAATACTCTCAATATTTACGCGCGTGTCGCCCCCTCCAGTCTGACTTCGCAAATTCGACCATATATGAAGCCTGCGAAGCTAATGTTTGGATTTACTTAATGAATTTAGTTCGCATATGCGAAGCCTGCGAAGCTGAAGTTTGTTTTGTTTGATGAATTTAGTTCGCATATGCGAAGGCGGGATATGTTTTGAAGCTAATTCGCGAAGTGGTATATAACAAAAAATGGCAAACAACAACGGATTCTAACATTAAAATCATAACATTATCAAACTTTACAACAAGATTGCCACAATAACAACATTCAAATCATAACATTATCAAAATTTACAACAATATTGCAACAATAAACTCCTAACAAATCACTTCAAAGTGAACCTAACTAATCCGGTACCAAATTTGAAGCAGATGAGTAATCTTGGTGTGCACCATGAGACACATCCATCCCAAAAGGTATGGACTTCCATTTCTCATCCCAGAAGGTCTGGACTTCCAGACCTTTTGGGATGGACGTGTCCCACGGTGCACACCAAGATTACTCATCCGATTTAAAATTGGTACCGGATTAGTTAGGTTCACTTTGAAGATTGGCACCATGGGATGGACGTGTCCCATGGTGCATCCCAAGATTGACACAACCTCTCCTAACCAACCATTTTAGTAGTGAATGTGTCAATCTTGAGGGAAGTTAATCCCTATACAAGAAGGAAAATCATCTCCCCTGCAGCCCAGTACGTCGCCTTCCAGAAAGGGATGTTACGTATTCAACCACCTTCAGAAAAAATTAATAGTGTTAGGCAGGGAAAAAGACGATTTTGGCTTCGCGAAATGAAGATTAGCGAAGTATGCGAATGTAAATGTGCATGGAAAGAGGTGATTTTACTTCGCTAATCGATTTTTTCGCGAGGTCTGAAACGTGAATATCTATGTCCCATATCGATGCTTTCGCGAAGTCTCCGAGGTCAGAAACGTGAGGATCTATTCGCAGACTTCGCGAACTAATCGATTCGCGAGGTAGATTCATACGTTTCAGACTCTTTCTCTTCGCAGATCTTCGTGAAATCATCGATTCACGAAGTAGATCGTCACTTTTCAGGCTCGTTCTCTTTGCAAAGCTTCGCGAAACCATCGATTCACGAAGTGTATTCATGAAAAAACGTAGAAAAAACAACAGATACTTACATTTTTCGCCCCTTTCACCCCCAAAAGCGACAATAACAATATGATAACATGGGAAGGACAAAGGAAATAACGTAGAAAAACCATTTCTTTGATGGTAACAAGAAGAAAGAAACCAAGCAACGAACAGGAAGATGAAAAACCATGGCTTCGTTTTCTAGGGTTGGGAAGTTGTAGAATCAAGAGATGAAGAGAGGAAAAAAAGAAATTCATTGTGATTTTGACGAAATGGTGCAGATTTCGTACAATTTAAAGAAAGAAAGGAAGATCAAAAGTCTTGAAATCATTAATGCAAGAGCAACTTTTCGCGGGGAGCAGCCGTTCGGGAGTGGTGGGAAGGTTAGGGGTATTATGGGAAAGTCACACAAAATCAGTCTAGATATGTAGTAGGATGAGTAAATGGGTTAAATATGTAAATGTGCCTCCCATTTGACCCAGTTTTGTAATTTTCCCAAATAAAAATAGGGTAACACGATAAGTTTGATTAATTAATGTGGTTCTTCTGATGTAATTATTAGTATTTTGGTATGCTTATATTATATACTATAATTTTTGTTTTGACGTTCCTAAGATTAAGATTGTCCCTCTTATTGTCGGTTTGACTCCAATTTTTGTTGATGAAACTGTGATTTGTCTCTCTTAATCCTAATTAACTCTTCCGACCCAAATTAGACCCTAATCTATAATTAGCTCTTCAACCTTTACTTAGATCAGTAATTACATTCTAACAACGGTCTGTCTACCATTGTTAACTTGATGCTCCACTTAATATTATTTTGGCTTAATACAATATTTGCTCCCTGAACTTGTCCAACAAGCTTGATTGACCCCTGAACTTTCAAAGTATTCCGATAGCTCCATCAACTTGCATAAAATGTAATCAATTGATCATTCGGCCGCAAAAAAAAGTAAGTTAAATGTGAAATATGTATTTCACGCATTTTAGAATGTTATTACATAATTCAAAAATAGATTAAAAATAAAGTTATTGCTTGCTCGACTATACAACTTGTCTTCTCTAATATTAGAACCGTATACCCCGATTTTGATTGTTTTATTTATTTTTTTAAGACTCATGCAGTACATCTTCTGCATTTAACTTACTTTTTTGCAACCGAGTGATCAATTGATTACATTTTACACAAATTTAAGGGGCTAACTGAATATTTTATGCAAGTTGATGGGGCTATCCGAACACTTTAAAAATTCAGATGGTCAATCAAGCTTTTTGGACAAGTTCAGGAGCAAATGATGTATTAAGCCTATTATTTTAATTAAACTTAAGAACAATGTTTTGGGCCAAAACTACCTACTTTTATATTCATCCATCAAGTGCATATTTTACTAAACATTTTTCTATTGATAGGGCTTCACCCAAAAATCATAAAAGTAACAAAAACCATTTCTTGCAATAATTCTAAGCTTCTGACACCATAAATTAGCCTCTAATTGATTCTTAAGTTAACGTGGATCATCCATAACATTATCAAAAAGTTATATTTCTTTGGGCAATTAATCTAGTTGAATTCCATACCTTTTGCTTTAATCTAATGAAGTTCATGAAGAGGGAAGATCTGGCAACTACTGTAGGAAGGAAGATCAAGGGCTTGAGGAGCAACTCCGTCTCTGCCCAGATCTGTTCGAATCCTAAAAGCAGGGGCGACTTTAGCATTTTAGAGGTCTTATGTGGTTTATAAATTTTTTTCTCATCTAAATTTAATATTATTTTAGAAAAAATAAATCAAAATAGTAAAACGAGTATATTAACTACAATCATGGTTGTTAAAACCGGACCGGTCAAAGAACCGAAAAAACTAAAAGGTTAAGAGTTTAAGGTTCAACCGGAGTTGAATCGGGGTTACAAAACACTATAGTTTTTAGTTTTAACCTTCTAACATAGTAAAAGTGTAAAACTAAAATGTTAATAATATTGATAAAAATTATACTAATGGTGAAACTTGAAAGGCAACATAAATGGACAAGGAAATTTTTTTTTTTTTATCAAAACAATATAAGAATAAAAACTTAAAAATAAGTAAAACAAAACTATTTTAATTTTAGTTTCAAAATGAAACTAAAATATTATGATTTCTCTAAAAAAAATTAATTCAATTTTGGTTGCAGCAATAGCCAAAAATCCTAAGAATATCAAGACTACAAATAGAAAAATAAGAAATAAAACTAACACGTTACTAAACTAAAATTTTAAAAAGTACTCAAACATAAAAAGTAAAAATTGAATAAGAAACCGTAAAGAATAAAGCCTATTACATTAATTGTCCCTATAAATTCCAACATTATAGTATAAATTAATTAGTATTGTTAAAATTAAGGGTTAATTGATGCCTTGTGGTTATACGGATTTGCAGATGGACACATGTGATATTTTTCATTACAAACACAATATTGTGGTTTGTAAAATTTTGCAATTTTTTTTTAGTTTGCTAAATTTGGCCGATAACGACTTCAAAATGAAAATCTTCAAGAGCCAAATGATATTTTAACCAACTTTAATTCTTCAACTTTTTAAGTTTGAAGTCATTTAGGTGTTGTTTTTTTTTATAAGAGAGAAAGTTAATATTTAGACAGACAAGTCAGAATCTCATTAAAGCCATCTTGAGGCTTCGTCCTGCCTTCGATTCTCTTACCTTCTCCCATATTTATAGGGAGCAAAACCGCGTGGCGGATCGCTTGGCAGCTGCTGGGCATGGGGGGGATGTTAGGTGTTTCTACCCTTTCCGTTCCTCCTTCTTTTCTGTTACCTTCTCTTCTTGAGGATAGGATTGGGGTCAGTCTTCCTAGACTGATCCCGGGTTAGGTTTTTGTTTGTTTGTTTTTTTTTCTTCCCTTCTTACCAAAAAAAAAAAGACAGACAACTCAAAAAATGATGAGTTTGAAAAATTAAAAATATGATACTAAACAACTTTAATTCTTGAAAATTTTCATTTGGAGGTTGTTATCGGAAAATTTGGCATAGTAAATAAAATACAAAATTTTGTAAACCACAGAATTGCGTTTGTAACGAGAAATACCACATGTACCTATCTGCAAAGTCGTGTAACCACATGATATCTATTTGTAATTAACCCTAAAATTAAGCTAGTGCCAGAGAACAAGCCTGAGGTAAAGTTAATGAAGCAGTTGAAGGAGATATTTTCCAAAGTAGGATTGTCATCATACTCAGGTGAAAAATAAATTAAGTTAAAAAGAGAAAGGAAAGAGTGAAAGAACTCGAGAGCATTGACATGAGTAATATTGTGTCAAGTTTACGTAGAAGGTCCATTACGAGTTATGTGCCTCCTCCAAAGACCAAAATACCAGTTAACAGTGATAATAGTAATGCTGATGCTACTGGCGATGTTGACGAGGAAGACGATGATGATGACGAGGAGGAAGAAAACAATAGGGATAGTAATAGAGATGATGGCAGCTAGAGTGAAGAGGTCAATGACATTGAAGTTTAAAGATTTGAGCAGATTAAGGACTGTTCTTAGTGTTACGAATGGATAACAAAAAAAATTATAAGTTTAAGGGGATGTGTTGAAAAAATAAACTTATAATTAACAAAGATTTCATTTGTATTGTCCAAAAGTCATGTTGTTTAATCTAAGATTCATATTATTGTCCTAAAATGTGAACACTAGCAAGTGCACTAGGTACAAGTAATAAAGGGATAAGTAAGATATCGTCTCCACAGGAATAGAATAAGTGAATACAAATGCTTATAAAGATGAGCTCAGTCAAGTTCAAAGAGTAACTGATCACTTAAATTAAGTTGGAGTTTGATTTGACAAAATAGAATGATAAAACAAGTTGAAAAGAAGTTTGATTTCAGATTTGGAAAGAACAGGCATATAGCATGCACAGAAATGGTAGTGAACATGCACTTCACTCCTTATTCATTAAATAGAAATAGCTTTGGCTTAAGGTATCTTTCACGAAAATCGGTTGAGTCAGGTGTCCCTTGATCCTAACGTTCTTTAAAAACAATTAAAATAAGTCTCATTGGGATTAATATATCTCCAAGCATTAAGAACAGGAAAGCATTTAATTTGAACAATTAAAACCCTTAACATATAATCAATTACGTCTCCAATTCATGATTATATGTGTTTAGTGAAAGTTCGGTTTCACAAAGAGAGTCTCCTCGTAATTGCTCAACTAAGAAATAGGTTAGTTATTCCTATTTAATGTTAATTACTCACCGAACGGTAAAGCTAAATGCACTTAACGAATTTAGATGGAAGCAAACATGTCATTTTACCTATTCTTGTACAACTGCATACCTGTTAATTAAATTACTCACTCATGATTGAATGAAGTAAGACAAAGTAATAATGAAGAAAACAACAATGCATTCAAAGTACTAAAAACAAAGTTACAAAGCAAGGTTCAGATATGGAAATCTGAATGCTCGAAACACAAAATGAGGACACATTAAATAACCCGAAAATGTACTACAACAATGATTGTTCAAGATAAAATAAAATATAGAAGATATGGTCTGGCAGAGTGTTCTGACAGTCAGGAACAATCTGTCGCACAGCAGACAACCCATGTTGCATCATTTCTTCTGGGAGGAGTGGTTGTTCTGCCTTCAGCATTTAATTGTCTTCAGGAAAGGACTTCAATGATTTTTGGCTTATGATTGATCATAAAATTTCGAGTACATGCTGCACTCGACTAGAGTTCTTGCTCTCGCCATTGTTCTTCTCCTGCGGCTTTCCTTTCTTGCTTGCTCACTGTGTGGATTCCACTTCCGAACAGGCAACTGCAGTGTTACAAGCAATCTATACAAAAAGTATATATTATTAAAACAATGTGCTACGTTATTGTTCCTTTTATGCCCAAAATTGTCGAAAATAATATACACATTTTATACTTATCACATATGTATTTATTAAGAGTAATATGTTTTATAAAGAGCCATTTGTATTTCTTGAGAATTATGTTGTTTACTAATAGTCATGTCTGTCATCTATACATATCTATCAATACAATCAGTAGACTAAGAGATTTTTCTTCCATTAATTATACTCTTCCTCTATACCTCTGAAACTTTATTTTTTGATCCAACACTGAATTGAGAGTCTAAGGTGGTGATTTTTTTTTAATTAAAGAGAGAGAGAGGAGGCGTGTTAAGATAGTAATTAACTTGTTGTGTTGTGTATTATAAGTCCACGTCTAATAAAACTCGAAAGAAATTGTTTTATTTAAAAAAGTTAATATACAATATGCAAATTAATACATGTGATTTTATATTTTTGGGGCTCACTGCCGGTCTAGGAGAACTCTCTCTAGAGTCGATCCAACCTGAAAAGTTGTGGACCGTGGGAAAGGGAGAGGAGAAGATAATTACTCCACCCTTTTTAGCAGTAGGTACGTTTGTTTTTTCAGCTATACCCTACTATTGGTTGTATCATTCTAATCGTTGATTGAAATATAATTTTGATGTTACGTGTTTTGTCAATTATTTTTGCTTCGGATTTGAGTGTGTTCTAAGGATGACTATGATTGATTCCAACATACTCTTTAGATAAATTTTCTTAAACTTCTCAACGAATTTACTATCAAAGTTCAGGATCTAAAAGCTCACTCTTTATTTGATTCAAGGATTAGTTTTGTAGATTCTTGTTAATTTATTTTTGATACTACTAAATATTTCTTTTAGAGGATGAGTGAACCAAATAACACTTGTCACCATTTCCGAATTATGTAACAGAATTGCAATGATGAGAAAAACAATACTCTCCAAATCCAATAAATTAAAATAAAGGTAGGATCCTTTTGAGTTACAAACAAAAATGAGAAAAGTAAATATTTGCTGGGTTCTCTGGTCCCTACTAATATTATTCCTTTCATTTTCATCCAGACAGAATTTCTCTCCAACTCCAAACATATTTAAAGACACAAAAAAAGAGGAATAAACCAAAGAGAAGCTGAACCTCTCATATTTATTTGTTGAATTGAAGCTAAATTAAAAAAAAAAAAAAAAAAAAAGGAAGAAAGATTCCACAATTGAATTTTGCATTGCTTCTAGCCCACATAACATCTCCTCTTCTATCCAAAACAAAACATCTAGTCTACCAATCTTGACTTTTTTTATTTTCTCTTGACTTTGATTTAATAAGATTTACTTTTTTTTTTATGTTAAAATTAATATTTTGTCGACTTGGCATGAACTCCTAGTCGGTCCCCGCTAGGTATCTTGATAAGAGCGAAAAATTCTACTGTGAACCGAAACCAGTAATGATTCCTGCACTCAGATAATATCATTTCATCCTACTGCTTCTATGACATCATCTGATCGAGGTCCAGATTAGAATTTCACGATGAAAACATTGTGTAATTAGGTTAATCTATATTGAATACGATAATTACTAAGTTACAAAGTAAAAATTTTTCTTAAACTTTATATATGTAAACCCTAATGTAACGAGGAAACTTAGTAGCATGCAAAGATTAGGAGATGATGATGAAAGTTACCTTAACCAATAAGATAGGATTTGTTACCGGAGATGTAAGGTTTTATCATGCTTTTTTGGTTTAAAAAAATAGTTTTGCATACAAAAAAACCTGATCCTTTCGGATCTAGCATATATATTATTTTATTAAGGTTAGGAAAAAATTACCTTTCATCTTTGGTAGAGCAATCATAGTTCTTGAACGAGACACATAAGTTGAAAAGCGAACTTCATGTACTTCGTCACTTGCGGAATAGAACCTACTACTTACCCGAATCAACAATTCTTGCTCGAACTAAAGGAACAGAAAACAACGAGAAAAGGGGAAGCTATTATCTAAACAGCTCTAAACAACTCAGCTCCTAAAAACAAGCTTATTTAACAAATTAAATAACAGCTATTTCCTATTATATAGCTACTACGTTGAAGACTAAGTCTAAGTCCAACAAATTCCTCCCCTTAAACTGAAATATGCTTGAACAGCATCAGTTTATTTCCTCAAGCCGTCTAACACCAAGCAAGCTTCTGAGTTTCACAAATTGATCCAACTTAATGGGTTTAGTCATGATGTCTGCCACTTGATCTTCAGTACCACAAAAGACTAATTTCACAATTCCATCAATTGACAGATTGCGCAAATAATGAAATCTGACATCAATGTGTTTTGTCCTTCGATGCATAACTGGATTCTTTGATAGCTTTATTGTTGAACTGTTATCACACATAATATCAATGCACTCACATTCCTTGAGTCCCAATTCTTTCAAAATTCCATTCAACCAGACTCCATGACACGCACAAGAAGTAGCCGCCACATACTCAGCCTCTGTAGATGATAGAGTAACAATTCCCTGCTTCCTTGAACTCCAGCATATTGCAGCTCTGCTTAAGAGGAAAACATAGTCTGAAGTGCTTTTTCTATCGTCTACATCTCGCGCATAATCACTGTCTGTATATGCCAGCAGATTTTTGTCTTTCTCCTCTCCTGCATAATAACTATCTGTGTATCCCAGCAGAGTCATATTTGAGCTTCTTTTGTAAAATACTCCAAAGTCTAGTGTGCCTTTCAAATATCTCAGTACCCTCTTAGCAATCATCATATGTTCTTCTTTAGGATCAGCCATATAACGAGAGATTAAGCATACCACAAACATTAAGTCAGGACGAGTTACCGTTAAGTACATTAAACATCCAACTAGCTGCTTGTATAGTGTCGCATCAACAATTTTGCTGCCTATTTTTGATAAGACAGTGCCAGGAACGATAGGATTATTTACATCATTGCAATTCCACATATTGAACCTTTCAAGGACTTCTTTTGCATACTTCTTTTGGCACAAGCGAACGCCTTCTTTGTTTTGATGGACTTCAACTCCAAGGAAGAACTTCATCTTTCCCAAGTCTGTCATGTCGAACTCCTTCTGCATTGAAGACTTGAATTCTGTGCACATGTGATCATCATTTCCTGTATAAATCAGAACATCAACATAAAGACTTATTATTAGCAACAATTTATCTCCATTCCTTTTCAGGAACAAGGTGTGATCATAGTTGCTTTTCTCAAAGCCTTCCCTTTTGAAATAACTCTCGATTTTGCTGAACCAGGCCCTTGGAGCTTGTTTTAAGCCGTAGAGAGCTTTCTTAAGCCGATACACTTTGTCTTCTTCTCCCTTTTTGACAAAACCTTTCGGCTGTTCAACATAAACCTCTTCCTTTAATTCACCATACAGGAAGGCACTCTTAACGTCAAGTTGATAGATGCACCAACCTCGTTGAGCTGCTAAAACCAATAAGATTCTAATTGTATCCCATCGAGCTACAGGTGCAAACACTTCATTGTAATCCACTCCGACCTTTTGAGAGTATCCTTTGGCGACGAGTCGAGCTTTATATTTATCCACCTTGCCTTCTTCATTTACTTTCGTTTTAAAAACCCATTTGATGCCAATTTTCTTCGCTTTATGTGGCAATGACACAAGCTCCCAGGTCTGATTTCTTCCAATGGCTTGAATTTCAAGTTTCATGGCCTCCTGCCATTTTTCTTCCTTCACTGCTTCCTCAAAGATTATTGGATCATCGTGAGAGACTTGAAAGGCTGAGATTTTTTCAGATTCTCCTTCTTTAGACAATTGTTCACCAGATTCATAGTCACACATCCAAACAGGCTCTTTTCTTCTCCTTGCCTGCTGTGTAATTTCTAGTGAGGACTCCTCGGTTTCTAGGACTTCTTCTGAGTTGTTTTCTGCTCCTCCATCAGACTCTTCTTCACTCTCTTCTGACTTCTCTGCAGTCCTCTCATCGTCATCTCCCTAAGCTAAAACATTCTGATCAGCTTCTGCTGGACTCAGGTTCCAATTCCATTTTTCACCTTCTTCAAACAAAACATCTCTGCTTATAATTATTTTCTTTGTTATCGGATCGTACATGCGATAGGCCTTGGATTCGTCACTAACTCCAAGGAAAATGCATTTGTGACTTCGATCATCAAGCTTAATTCTCTTCTGTTGAGGAATGTGTACATGTGCAATCGAACCGAACACTCTGAAATATTCTACATTTGGTTTTAGGCATGTCCATCTCTCCTCAGGTACCATATTCTTGACTGCTTTTGTGTAACTACGGTTTCAAACATGAGCTGTCCATCTAGCTGCCTCCGGCCAGAATGATTTTGGCATCTCCTTCTCAGCCAATAAACAACGTACCATGTTCATAATTGTCCGATTTCTTCTTTCGGCGACTCCGTTTTGCTGTGGAGTATAAGCTGCTGTTAGTTGATGCCTTATGCCATTGTCCTTGCAAAATTTGTTGAATTCATTTGAAGTGAATTCTCCTCCCCTGTCGGTTCTTAATCCGCAAATGGCCGTCTTTGCTTCCTTTTCAATAAAACTTTTGAAGACTTTGAATGTTTCAAATGTTTCAGCTTTATCTGCAAGAAAGTAGATCCATGTTTTCCGAGAGAAATCATCTACAAGAACCAATAAGTACCTCTTACCACTATGGGAGACTGGGGTGATTGGTCCACAGAGGTCTCCATGAATTAATTGCAATTTTTCTGATGCCCTCCATTTGCTTTTCTTTGGAAATTTGTGTCGCTGCTGCCTTCCAACGTTGCATACTTGGCAAATTTTTTCTGCTTCTTTCAATTTTGGGAGCCCTTTCACCATTTGTTTCTGCTGCATAATCTGAATGGACTTGTGGTTTAAGTGTCCATATCTCTTGTGCCAAAGAGTCTCAAAGTTTTCTCCCTCCATCTTCAAACAATTGTCAGACAGTGGCTTCATCATTGCATAGATTAAGAACATACGATTTACGGTCATTGGCGTGTTTATTATCAAACCCCTTTGCGGATGATAAACTTTGCAAGTACCTTCTTTAATTAGAATCACTAATTTCTTCTCCTATAGTTGGCCTATGCTTAGCAAGTTGTTGGTGAGATTTGGAACATAATACACATTTGACACAGTTTGTGTGATATCTTCCACTTCAAATCTGACACTTCCTTTTCCTTCAACTGCCATTTTCATGCCATTTCCCAATCTGACAGAGTGTTTGAAACTTTCATCGAGCTCAACAAACCAGGTTTTGTCTCCTGTCATATGATTTGAACATCCGGAATCGAGAAACCAAATGCCCTTTCCTGCAGCCTTGCTGATTTCTGTATGCGCCATCAAGAGTAATTCTTCCTCCTCGTCAAATTCAGCATAGTTGACGACTCCTCTTTCTGCACTAGTGCATTCAAATTGATAATGTCCCTGCTTTTCACATCGAAAGCAACTAATGGCAGCCCTATTGACAAAGGGCCTAGCTCTTCCTCGTCCTCTAGATGGACTTCTTCCTCTCTGAAATGTACCTCGGCCTCTTCCTTGTGTTCTTCTTGGCTCATTCTCTACCTGCAGAACTTGCTCTTCAATCCTCTTATCAATCACTTTTTGTTCATGTACAAGCAATGATGCTTGTAATTCGTCTACTGTGAGGCTGTCAATATCTTTGGACTCCTCAATTGAACATACTACGAAGTTGAACTTGTCTGTAAGACTTCGAAGTATTTTCCCAACGATTTTTACATCACTCATATCTTCCCCACAATTCCTCATATCATTAGCAGTAGACATGACTCTTGCAAAATATTCAGATACGCCTTCTCCCATCTTCATCTCAAGTGTTTCAAAAGTTCTACGAAGTCGTTGAAGTTGAGCCCTCTTCACTCTAGCACTTCCTTGGTACTTGACTTTCATTGAGTCCCACAATTGTTTGGCCGTCTCCTTCTTGGTGATAGTTTTCAGAATACTCTTATCAATGGATTGAAAGAGGTAATTCTTTGCTTTGAGATCCTTGAGTCTCGCTTCATCGATTGACTTCTGTTGCGCTGCGTTTATGACTTCGTTCCCCTTTGGTTCTTCGAAACCAGATTGAATCACACACCAATATTCTTTCGAACGCAAGAGATTCTCCATAATCAAGCTCCAGTGATCGTAGTCTCCGTCGAATTTTGGAACACAGGGTGTTGTGAAGCTTCCTGAGTCTGCTGCCATTTTTGTGTTTTTCCTCTCAAACACTCTCACAAGTTTATCTCCCCTGCTCTCAGTGTTTTTCTATTATGGCTCTGATACCAGATAAAGGAACTGATAATACTTGTTATTGAATAGAATGGCAACTGAAACTCTTATAGAGCTTTACAAAACAGAAAACAACGAGAAAAGGGGAAGCTATTATCTAAACAGCTCTAAACAACTCAGCTCCTAAAAGCAAGCTTATTTAACAAATAAATAACAACTATTTCCTATTATATAGCTACTACGTTGAAGACTAAGTCTAAGTCCAACATGAACCACATTATAGGGGGCGGCGGTTTTTCTTGAATGGAAGAACACAATGTTTTCTTTCTTTTCTAATAAATATAACGTGGAGTCTTGATTTTCTTAAAAAAAAAAGGGTTAGTTTTTTTTTTTAACTTAGCATTATATACTTATTAGTTTTATTAATTAAAAAGAAAACTAATGCCAAATAATGGGAGGGGGAGGGGGCACTGCATAGAAATAGGGTGAAAAAGAATTAATTTTTTTTTTCATTTAATTTTCAAAATAGATTTAATTATCCTTAGATTATGTTAATCAAATTCTAATTTTATTAACTATATATTGTGTGCTTATCATATACATGTTTTATATATATATAAAAAATATCTAACATTATTTTCTATATATATAATATGTATATAAACTTAATTATATATTAAAACTATACGTATATAACATCCAATATCAAAACCTCTGATTTGATAACAGTTCCATTCCACGAGTGATCCACGTAGTCACACTCTTCCCACTTCCACTACTCAAGTGACCGATGATATATACTCTTTCTCAGATGAGTAGCGATCTCCGCACTTCACTCATGGTTCCTTATCATGATTCACAATCAAATAAATGTAAATAGCTTTTTTTTTTTTTAATAAAAAGATGAAATGAAGCTTTATATATGAAAACTCAAAAAAGCAATTGTTTACATTGAAGAAAAAGCTAAACAAAATGTTGTTTTATAACCAAAATATATTTTTGTTGTTAGAACGAAAAGCTGAAACCAATGATCCTAAGTTATGGTTTGAAAAAAGAATATATAAATATTTGGTCACAATATATTAAATATAGCATTTATTTTTGTTTAAATATATCCTCCCCATTTGTCATCAAATTACACATACTAAAATAATAATGACTAATTTACTTTACATAAATAAACTAAAATACTCTTCACTCATTAATTAAAAGGCAAAAAGCATATTTAAGTCCCTGAACTTTATCTGTTTTAAGGATCAAGCCCCTGATCAATTATTTTTCCACATTGAGCCCCTGAACATTCATTTTGTTATGGTTTAGGCCCTTATTTAACTTTTTTGTCGAGTTTAGGAGATGAGAAGATCGATTTGGCAATTCTAATATTGAAAATCACAAAATGGGAGAGAAGAAAATCGAGTTTGGAAGAATATACTGAAAATTAATTTTTATAATTTCGTTTTAATTTTTAATTTTTTATCTCTCATAGTCAAAGAAATCTTTTTTTTATTTGTCCATGTCAACAAGCCGAATCGCTCTAACGATGTATGCAGTCCAAACTCGACAGAAAAGTTAAATAAGGGCCAAATCCATAACAAACTCAATGATCAGGGGTTCAATGTGGAAAAATAATTGATCAGGGGCTCAATCCTTAAAACAGATAAAGTTCAGGGGCTTAAATATGCTTTTTGCCTTAATTAAAATAATAATAAAACAAATAGTATTTTTTTTATAGAAATTGAGACGAGACAGAGTTTGGGCAGGGTGAGCACCCATGATCCAAGAACTGTCAAACCAGAAATATATTAATAAAAGAAAAAAAAGTGAGTGTTTGAACAAGATAATAGGAAGGAGAACAAACAAAAAGAAGGGGGAAGGAGAAAAGATAGGAAAAGTCAAGAAAAACGCAAGTGTGAAATACTACAAATGTCATCATTGATAAACCTGTGGCAAAAAGCAGGAGCTGAAGGCCACCAATGATCACTGAGGAAGAGACTCCAAACTTTACCAATGCATCAGCAACTTTATTTCCTTCCCTAAAGATGTGTGAAAAGAGAATTTTCATCCTAGAGCAAATGCTGAGACAATGCAACCACTCTTATCGAATACTCCAAGGAACATCCATGGAACGATGTCTAAGTAGATTAACTACGTGCATTGAGTCTGACTCAACCCAAAGCTGATGTCAATTTTTCTCCCAAGCAAGTTCAATTGCGAAAATAGTGGCTCTCAATTCAGCCATATAAGCAAAAGAAGGAGGGGTAGAAAAAGCAAAACAACCTTTGGGAAAGCCTCGATAGTTGCGAAAAATACCTCCCGCTCCTGTCTCGCCAAGTGTGCTAAAAGCAGAGCCGGCCACATTGACTTTAACCTAGTCTGGAGGAAGTTTAAGCCAATGAACCAAAATAACATTGGGAGCAGGAGGCTGCCTAGTAAAAGCCAGAAGATGGGATAAAATAACAACATCTCTCCGCGAAGAGCAAAAACCTTTAGAAGTGGCAAAGGACTCTCGAATCAATCGAAAGAGGGTGATCTTCGAGTGCTGAATAGAAGAAGAAACTTCCTTAAAAATTGCTTCATTCTTGCAATGCCAGATTAACCAGATACAAGTGACAGCGGCAACACGCCAGATCATCGACACCTGTGAGCCAAATAGCAGTCGAAATAAATCTCAATGGCCCTCGAAAGATAATCTGCAAAAGAACAGCTAATGAATAAGTGGTTAATGGACTCAACATTCCTACCACATAGAACACAACGAGAGGCAATGGGGAATCCCAGATGCTGCAGGAGGTCGGGAGTCGGAACCCGGCCATGCAAAACTCTCCAGAAAGTGAAGGAATGAGAAGGGGGAGTGTGAGCATTCCAAACAAATTTATACCAGTCCACTGAGGAGGAACTAGGACTGATAACCGAATAGCACTCTTTGGCAGCGAAACTACCCTTCGTAGAGGGCTGCCAAGCGTAGAAATCAATATCATCTCTACCCCGGTGAATAGATCGAATACTGTCTTGAACAACCGAAGGTAGTGTACCTAAGTCAAGTCACTCCGAATTTACAAAAAAATCATCAACAGAATTATAGCGAGAACGCTTATCCTGATGATCAAGACCCAATCTGTCCGCCACCGATGGAATGATCCACCTATCTGTCCAGAAATTGAACGTTGAAGACTGGCCAATCCACCAAAAAGTCTGGTCTCAAATGGATGAATAAACAAACTTACAAGAAGACCAAATCAAGGAAGGAGCAATGGTAGCTTTAGGCAAACCAGAGACAACCAGAAATCTAGACTTTATCAGAGAAATAGCTAGACTGGTGCCTTGAATTAATTCCCAACATCTTACCCAAGAGAGCCTGGTTAAAGATCCTAAAGTCCTTAATGCCCAAACCTCCACCCTCCAAACTTTTGCAACAAGTCTGTCAGGGAACCGTGATTAGCTTCCTCTAATCAATACAACTCGTCCAAAGGAAATTCCTAACACTTCTATTGAGCTTATTCAACAGTCCCACTGGCCACTTATAGATCAAGAACCAGAGAACTAGAGAACCAGTAATAGCAGACTTAATTAGAGTTAAACGCCCTGCAAAGTAGAGAGAGCTACCTTTCCACTTGCTAAATTGAGAGAGAAATTTGTCTGCAAGGCTGCTGAGATGACGAGCCCTTGGAGCTCCTTTAAATAGAGGGACTCCTAAGTAACTGAAAGGGAGAGACTTCAAACGGATGCGAAGACAGTGAGCAAGACGAACCCTTCTCGGAGGACTCACCTGAGAACCAAAAAAGACAGCAGATTTATCCCAACTAACCTACTGACCGGAGATCTGTCCATAGAGCAGGAAGAAATCCTTGAGTGCATGCAAGTTGCTCAAGGATGCCACTCCAAAAATGAGCATGTCATCAGCAAAAAGAAGATGATAGGGAAAAGAATTTCCTCCAGAATAATACATAGCAGAATAAGTACCCTCTCTCACCATCTTAGCAAGCCAACGAGAGAAAAATAAAACAAATAGTATCAAATTATACAGAAAAAATATTTTAAAAACTAAACTGTATAAATAATATGAAATAAAAAATTTAGTGTAATCTATATATAATATAAAACAGTAACGATGAACATACTTTCCCATTTTTTACTGATAAAAAATATAATATAATATATGATATATTAATTTTAATTAATTATATTATTATATTTATCTATAAAAAGATTATTTTATTCGTATTATATTAAGAGTTCTACGGAATTTAGATTAAGCCCTAAATTCTCTCCTAAATTCTTTTTAAATTATCTGCATATCTATATATAATATAAAATAGTAAAGATTGAGTTGAGGTGTCACTTTCTCATTTTTTACTGATAAAAACTATAATGTAATATATAATAAATTATTTTTAATTGTATTATTATATTTATCTATAAAAAAAGATTTTTTTATTCGTATTATATCTAAGACTTCTACAGAGTTTAGATTAATCCCTAAAATCTCTTTAATTCTCTGCATATCTATATATCTATATATAATATTAAACAGTAACAATGGAACTGAGATGTCACTTTTTCATTTTTTACTGATAAATAATATAATATATAATATATTAACTTTAAGTACATTATTATATTTATCTATAAAATGATTATTTTATTCGTATTATATATAAGAGTTCTAGGTGATTTATATTAATTAATCTCTAAAATCTCTCTTAAAATCTCGCATATCTATATATAATATTAAACAGTAACGATGGAGATAAGTTGCCACTTCCTCATTTTTTAATGATAAAAAATATAATATAATATATAACTTATTAATTTTAATTATATTATTATATTTATCTTTAAAAAAATTATTTTATTCATATTATATCCGAGAGTTCAACTAAATTTAGATTAATCCATAAATTCTCTCCTAAAATCTCTCTAATTGTCTGTATATCTATCTATATATAATATAAAACAGTAACGATTTAATTGATGTATCCACCATGGATTATCTAGATAACTACCTCGGTATAGAGGTTCTCTTTAATCCAAATGCCCCTTTTCATAATTCGCAATCGCGTATCCCGCAATCCAAAGGTCCTTGCTAGGAATCTGGATCTGACTCCTTGCTCGTCTGCTGTGATTTCTGATATTGGCGGTCTTCGGTCGGTTAGAATTTCTCAATCTGCCTATGATAGGCGTGCGGCCCTTTGCTCTTCATCTCTGATTGGCAGGTTAATCTTAAACAAAGGAGATGCCCCATGGAAGGTTCTTTCTCTTAAGGAAACTTTAATAAAGGTTTGGGGTTTGAAGGATTCTTGGCGACTGATATCTATCGGGAGAGGCTTTTTTCATGTGGTTTTGGGATCCCAGGAGATCAAGAATCAGTTGCTAGCGCGGGGCATTATCAATACTAAGCCAGGTACTTTCCATTTGCAACCATGGGTTCCGGACTTTGACCCCTATGCTGAGAAGTCTACAAATGCTCAGGTTTGGGTTAGATTATATTCTCTTCCATGGGAGTATTGGGATCCTCAAATTCTTTCAGATATTTCAAAGGGTATTGGAGGGCTTATACGATTTGATAATACCACTCTTGAAGGTGAGTTTGGTCATTATGCTAGAATGTTAATTGATGTGGATTTGATGAATGAGCTTCCTGTTAAAATGGGTATTGAGAGAGAAGGAAAACAAATTTGGATTGATGTGGTGTATGAGAGATTACCAAGCTTCTGTAAAGTTTGTTCAAACATTGGCCACATGGCTTATGACTGCAGGAAAAATAAAAAACCATTGGAAAAGGTTCTAGAGGCTCTGGTTATTGAAAGAAAACGTACAATGGTTTCACAGGAGAGGAAGTTTGTGAAAAAGCCTAATGCAATTCAGACCGAGGTGCCTGTTCAACATGCCACTTCACGGATTGTTTCTGAACTTAGGCCTCCTGCTGATACTGGTTGTGTGGTGGAGGTTGTTCTACCTGGCAGCCCGCAACTTAGGAAGGAGGATGAATTCAGTTGTGATAAAACTGATAGGCCGGATTCACCTGGAATGGACAATATTCTCACTAGATATGAGGGTGTTGATTCAACATCTGAATCATCATCCCGTACTAAATCCTGGGCTGATATGGCAGAGGAGGATGACAATAGCTGGAACACAGTTAGCACTAAGAAAGTAAGGCGGAGGGAAAAAATTATGACAACAATGGAGAATTTGCCAGCTCGAAACAAACGAGCCAGTAAACCTCCGGTCCGTTTTAAATGATCTTTCTTTACTGGAATTGTAGGGGTATTCTTAATAGGGATACTCAGGGTTACTTGCATCATTTGTGTTCTCTTCATAAACCGGATTTTCTTTGTTTAGCTAAGCCTATGGTGGAGTTTAGTTCTGTTAATGAGGCCTTCTGGAGAAGGCTTGGTTTGTCTTTAATTGCTATGAACAATAAGGAGCTTCCAACTCTATGGGTTTTTGCAAAGATTAATTCTTCCATGGTTACCAATATTTGTTTCAGACATGAACAATTTGTTATTCTGAGTTTTTCTAATTTAAATACTTTTGTCTGCTTTGTTTACGGGAGCATTTGGGCAAATAGACGTGTCACTATGTTTGATGATATTTTGGCTCATCAAAATAGGTTGAATGGGCATTGGGTGCTTCTTGGAGATTTTAATTCTGTCCTTGGATCTCATGAGAAATCGGGACGGGCTCCTGCTTTGCGTCCATATAGGGAGTTTCGTGATTTTATTGATTCTGGTTCTTTTGTTGATGGTCCTACTCATGGGGCCTTCTTTACTTGGTCTAATGGTAGGTCTAGCTGCGCGGGTTGAATGTCGGCTGGATAGAGTTTTATTATCTGCTTTATTCTCGAACTTCTGGGAATCGATTTGCAGTTTGGCTTTACCGCAACATCACTCTGACCATTGCCCTTTGATGTTTAGCTGCTCCAAGGGGAATCGCCCTATCTCTAGATTCAGATTTCAGTCTATGTGGATTCTGCATCCGGGGATTAGGGAGGTGATTGCTGATTTTTGAAATGGAATGCATCCTAGCTTACCTCCTATGCAAGCTTTATGCGATAAACTCAGGCGACTTCGGCCGGTGCTTTGTCACTGGAATAAAGTGGTTTTTGGTAACATTGATATGTGTCTCACTGATGCTGAGACGGATCTGGCCCGTGTGCAGGCAGAAATCTCTGAGAATGGGTTTACTCCTGAACTACATCATGAGGAGATGAATGCTCATGCACACTTGGATAATATTTTGCATAGAAAGGAGGATTTTTTGCGTGACAAGAGCAGAGTTAGATGGCTTAAGTAGGGAGATCGAAATACCAGCTTCTTCCATCGTATGGCATCTATTCGAGCTGCTGCCTCTGGGATTTCGGTGCTTCAAATTGAGGATGACCTGGTCTTTAATCCGAATCAAATTGGGACACATATTGCTGAATTTTATTCAAGTCTTTTTAAAAATGATGAGGTCTTACCGCAAAATTATGATCTAGTTTATGAGGTTGTTCCACATCTTGTCTCTGACTTGGATAATGATTTGCTTACTCGTTGCCCGGATATGAATGAAGTTCGTATGGCAGTCTTTGCAATGGATAACAGTAGTTCTCCTGGACCTGATGGGTTTTCTGGGGTCTTTTTTCAGTCTTTTTGGGATATTGTTGGTGCTGATGTGTTTGTTGTTGTCAAAGGCTTCTTTATGAGTGGCATGATACATCCTGGCCTGTGCTCCAGTATTATGGTCCTTATCCCGAAGGTGGAGGGTGCGATATCTCTTGATCAGCATAGGCCTATTGCAATGAGCAACTTTAGTTATAAAATAATTGCAAAAATTTTGGCTGATAGACTCGCTTCTATTGCATCTCGCATTGTTTCTCAGAATCAATTTGGATTTATTCCTGGACGAAGTATTCACCAATGCATTTCGCTTGCTTCTGAAGGCACTAATATGCTTCGTAAAAAGTGTTTTGGAGGGAACTTAGTCTTGAAGGTTGACATCAGGAAAGCTTTTGACACTTTAAATTGGAATTTTTTACTTGCCGTGATGGACGCTTTTGGTTTCTCTATTCAATTCAGAGATTGGATTCTGAATGTTTTATCTGCATCTCGGATTTCAATTTTGAACAATGGAGCCATTAGTGGATATTTCAGATGTTCAAGAGGGGTTCGATAAGGCGATCCGCTGTCTCCTATATTGTTTGGTATTGCCGAGGACTTTCTTAGTCGTTGGTTGCTTCACCTCGTGGATACTGGGCGACTTGCTCCAATGCAATATACTTCTGCAAAGGTGTTTCCGACTCATTTATTTTATGCTGATGACATTCTTCTCTTCTACAGGGCCTCTTCGAGTAATCTAGCTATTATTAAAGGTGTATTTGAGTTGTATGGATCTATCTCGGGTCAGTGTGTTAGTTGGAACAAATCTGGACGTGGTAATCGTCTTGCTGATATTATTGGTATTCGTCAAGGGTCTGTTCCATTTCTCTATCTTGGAGTCCCTTTGTTTTTTGGTTTACCAAAGACACAACATCTGACTAGTTTGATGGATAGGGTGCTTGCTCACTTTGCTAAATGGAAAGGGCATTGTTTGTCTATGGCTGGGAGAGTGGCTCTGGTAAATTCTGTAATTACTGGTAGCTTCATTCACTCTTTTAGGATTTATAAGTGGCCCTCTGCGCTGTTTACACGTATGACTAGGCATATGAGGAATTTTATTTGGTCTGGGTCCATTAATTGCAAGAAGCTTGTCACTGTCCCTTGGAAAATTTGTTGTCAAAACTTCAAGTATGGAGGTCTTGGAATCAAGAATCTATCTATTCTAAACAAAGCGTTGAATGGAAAGATGGCTTGGGGTCTTCTTCAAGAAAAGTCTCTCTGCTTTAACTTACTTAGAACTCGTTTTCTCAATAAAGCGGGACAGTCACGACATTATATCATGAATTCTTCTATTTGGGGCTCGATAAAATCCATTTATTTTGAAGTTGAGCATCACTGTTTTTGGTGGATTGGTCAGCACTCTGAACTTAATTTTTGGAATGGGGCCTGGATGCGTCCTTCACTGGCTGCACATGTTGGCCTATCTGCTAGTCAACAGCGTCGTTGTTTTGATTTGGTGGAGGATTATTTGGATGGTAATAATTGGCACAATCTGCCCGTGTTACCTGCGGATGTGGAGAATAGATTGCGGAATATTAGGCGGGGTAGGGACGATGTTGATATTTGTGTTTGGAAGCCTGCTACGAGTGGGGTTTTAACTGTTAAGCTCCTGTACGCTTGGCTTAGATCTCCTCCTACTCAGAGTGTTCCTCCTGCACACTCGCTTATTGGATGGCGGGCTTATCTTGGTATTTGCCAACACATGATCAGCTTCAGTTGCGCGGCTATCAAGTTGTTTCCCGTTGCAGTTTGTGCTTGTTAGATTCTAAAACGTTGGACCACCTTTTTGTCTCCTGTCGGTTTTCCAAATTTATTTGGCATGGTGTTAGCTCATTGTTTGGAAGACCAATTAACACAGACTCGACTCTTAAGAATCTGGTTGATCATGCTGTTATTCAACGTTTCAGTACTCAAATCGCTGATTTATGGGCGGCTGCAATTGTTAATACAATTTGGGCTCTATGGCTTGCTCGTAATAGGTCCATTTTTGAGGATGAGAGGGTTGATACTTCCGTCACGCTGAGACGGATTTGGGGAGCTGTTCGTGAATCTGCTCACACTAGACGGGGCTCCGTTTGGAATTCGCTAGTTGAACTTCAAATCTTAGGTGAGCTCGGGATTGAAAAGCGTCTTGCTAAGGCTCCGCACATTACTCGAATTTTTTGGCAACCACCTCCGAGGGATTGGATTAAGATCAATACTGATGCGTCTGTCATGGGTGCTCCTGGTCCTGCGGGTTGCGGAGGTATTTATCGCTCGCATGCTGGCATGTGCCTTGGTGCGTTTGCCTTTCCGATTGAAAGTTCCTTTGCTTATCTTGCTGAACTATCTGCTGCTATTTACGCCATTGACATGGCTATCAGCAAAAGTTGGCGGAAAATTTGGCTTGAAAGCGACTCAATGTATGTTGTGCAGATGTTCAAATCTAAATCTTGTTCGGTTCCTTGGTTGCTTAGACAAAAATGGTTCAATTTTTAAATCAGATCGATTCTGTGGCTTTTGTGGTGTCTCATATTTTTCGTGAAGGAAATCATGTTGCGGATTCGCTTGCAAATTATGGACGGACGGCAATAGTTTCGACTTGGTGGGATTTTGTCCCGGATTTTTGTGGATCGGTCTTTTTTCATGATCGTGTAGGACGTTGCGTTTATCGCTTTTCCTAATTCTTTAGCTTCATTTTATTCTTTTTTCTTTTTGTATTATGACATTTATTTTCTCTTTTAATAAATTTGGTTCGGCGCTTTTTTGGGTCTGTGGTGGGGGTGCCAGCATAGCTGGGATGTCCGCCGCTTACCCTTCCTCGCTAACCAATCTTTAATCAAAAAATTGATGTATCACTTCCTCTTTTTTTATTGATAAAAAATATAATATAATATATAAAAAATTATTTTTAATTATATTACTAAATTTATCTATAAAAATATTATTTTATTCGTATTATATCTAAGAGCTCTACAGAATTTTAGATTAATCCCTAAAATCTCTCTAATTCTATGCATATCTATATATATATATATATATATATATATATATATATATATATAATATAAAACAGTAACGATGGATTGAGGTGTCACGTTCCTTTTTTACTAATAAATAATATAATATATAATAAATTATTTTTAATTATATTACTATATTTATCTATAAAAATATTATTTTATTCGCATTATATCTAAGAGTTCTATAAAATTTAGATTTATCCCTAAAATCTCTCTAATTCTCTGCATATATATATATATATATATATATAAAATATAAAACAGTAACGATGGAGCTGGGCTGTCACCTCTTCCTTTTTTTACTGTTAAAAAATAGGGAAAATTACAAAATTGGGTCAAATGGGAGATCAATTTACATATTTAACCCATTTACTCAATCTACTACATATCTAGACTATGTTTGTCTGACTTTTCCAAAATACCCTTAATATATATATATATATATATATATATATATATATATATATATATATATATATATATATATATATATATATAACACTTAGAAAATTTTTAGCCTTTCGTCTTTCTCCCTCCCGTCTGACTTCGCAGTATGCAATGTCTGGACGTGTTTTTAACGAAATTTGCGAAGAGATATATAACAAAAAAAAAGACACAACAACAAGGGATTCCAACATTAAAATCATAATATTATCAAAATTTACAACAAGATTGCCACAATAAACTCCTAACAAATCATTTTAAGGTAAATGTGACCAATCTGGATGAAAATTTCTCCCTGTATTGGAAGTTCAGAACTTTTGGGATGAGAAATGGAAGCCGAGACCTTTTTGGATGGATGTTTCACAGGTTCCACAACAAGATTGCCACAATAAACTCCTAACAAATCATTTCAAAGTCAATGTGATCAATCTTGATGAGAAATTCTCCCCTGTATTAGAAGGAAAGTCATCTCCTCTACATCCAAGTACACCATTTTCTTGCGGGATGTTATGTATTCAACCAACTTCAGAAAAATTTAATCGTGTTAAAAGTAAGATTTGGCTTCGTGAAATGAGGATTCGCGAAGTATGCGATTATAAATGTGCAAGGCAGAGGATGATTTTACTTCGCGAAACGATGATTTCGCGAAGTCTGCGAGGATAAATGTGACGTTTTGACTTCACGAAAATGGATTACCCGAAGTCTGTGAGGGAAACATCATGAAATTTTCTCTTCACAAACTTCGCGTAATCCGTTTTCGCGAAGTCAAATCGTCACATTTCAGGCTCTTTCTGCTCGGAGACTTTCGCGAAACTAGATTACTCTAAGTGAATTTCTGGAAAAAACGCAGAGAAAACAGTAGATACTTACATTTTCCCCGCCTTTCACCATTAAAATCGCCAATAACCATATGATAAACTGGAAAAAACGATGAAAATAACGTAGAATAACGATTGCTTCGATCCGCACAAAAAGAAAGAAACCAAGAGACGAGCAGAAACAGGAAGATGAAGAACGATGACGTCGTTTTCTAGCAATAGAAAGATAAAGAATCAAGAGATGGAGAGAGGAAGAAGAGAAAGACATGGCAATGTAGAGAAATGGTGCAGATTTCACGAAATATAAAGGAAGAGAGAAAGACCAAAGGTCTGGGGAAGAGCAACTGTTTGCAAAACCAGAAAGGGGGAAGATGAAAGGTTAAGGGTATTTTGGAAAAGTCACACAAACATAGTCTAGATATGTAGTAGGTTGAGTAAATGGGTTAAATATGTAAATGAGTCTCCCATTTGACCCAATTTTATAATTTTCCCTAAAAAATATAATATAATATATTAATATTAATATTAATTATATTATTATATTTATCTATGAAATGATTATTTAAACTAAATGAAAAAATAAAAAAATAAAATTTAATTTAGATAATTGCTTTATGTCATTAATTTTAATTATTAAATTATAAAAAAATTTAATATTTATATGCAAAGATGAATTTGTGCATCGTACAAACAAAAACTAGTATAATAACTATTTTGAAACGAAGAGAGTAATATATAATATAATGATAACTAAGGTAAAATTTGTGCATTTGGTCTCTGGCCTATTATTTGGTCGCTTTTGGTGTTGACCCATTCAATTAGGCAAGATCTAATCCATATTGGATGAAGACTTAATTGATGTATGTTCTGACTTGACATTAATAACCAATACGAAAGTGATACGTGTCACAAAAATAAAAACTATTACTCACGTAGACATAATGATTTGGCAACCTAAATTATTTTTCCAAACTTAACAAATTTGTCTAGGTTGAGGATTCGAACTGATTATAGGAATTTGGAAGTGCTAATCACGAGGAAGGAGAAGTTTGTCAAAGGAATAACTTATATGGATCTGTGGAAACACGAACTTGCAGGGAGGATAAGTCAAAGACACGACGAGATCGATAGAAAGGAAACACAGGAAGGAGTGAACTTGCAGGAACGAGCGAACTTACAAGAAAGAGAAGTCGAAAACGACGGTAGGAAGGAATTGCAGGAAGGATCGACATGAGGGAACTTGCGGGAATCACGAATGGTTTTAGAGATTTCTCTGTGGAATCGTGAGTGGTTTCAGGAAAAGATACTGCATCATTTCTTTTTAGGCTCGATCGGTTGGAAAAATAATTAAGTTTACAATGTCATTATATCTACGTGGTAAATAATTTTTATTCTTATAACACGTGTCATTAACATAATAGTTTGCAATCGATTCTTTTTAGACTCATCGAGTTGGTTATAACTATCACATCACTAACATGATAAACCTTAGTTAAGTCTCCATCCAAAATGAGTAACGTTTTACATAATTGTATAGGTCAGAGATGGAACATGGTTAGAGTAGAAATAGAAACTTTTAGGTTGGGTTTGAAGTAGAACATGAATGAAATTAGTTTAGGCTGCCTTTACTCTTTTCTTTTTCTAAAAAAAATAGTTGCAGAGATGGAACATCAATTCGACAAGACTACTTCTTCCTCTGACGCCTCCACTTCACGGGCCATAAACATAAACACATTTTTTCATAATTTTAGGCGGTTTTTTCAATATACTGTACCTCTCTTTTTCAATAGTTTCAATTCAACTCTAACCAATATCTTTTTGGGTAAATTACACCGTGGCTATTGAACTTTACCAATTTTCACATTATGGCTACTGGATTTCATTTTTTCCCAGTATGACCACTGAACTTTACAACTTTTTTAGTATTGGTAGACACTCAATTTTAACTAACTTCTCAAAATGACCGTTAACGACATCAAAATGAAAATATTCAAGAATTAAAGTTGTTCAGAACTACGATTACCATGAGACCACATTTTTTATTTTCGAAAATCACATTTTTTGGAGTTTTCTCTTTTTAAAAATTCACTTACTTCCTCCTAACCAAACAACACATAAATGACCTCAAAAGGAAAAAATTCAAGAATTAAAGTTTCTTAAAATATTATTAACGATTTGGATTTTTTATTTTTAGCCATCAACGATTGTTTTGAGGCGTTAAGTGGCTACCGGTGTTAAAAAATGTAAAGTTCAATGACCATACCGGAAAAAAATGAAGTTCAGTAGCCATAATATGAAAATAGATAAAGTTCAATGGTCATGGGTGTAATTTAATAACACGATCAATTTTTTTGAAATAAGTTGAAGATGGTCTTTATATATTAAGCCATATAAAAATAAAGCGAGCAGAATACAATTTTTGCTACGGAATAATAAATACACAGATAGATTCACAATCTTTAATATCAAGATGGATGATTCTATTTTAGATGATTATAAATTTACGAAGCAAAAGGGAATAGTACAGAGATCTTTACAGGATATGCAATTCAGGATTCAAAATTCTAATGCGTAATTGCTGCTTAATTGATTTTTTCTTATTTGAGAAATTAAAATTTTATATACATATTCAATGAAGTTTTTTGGCAATCGCTCTAAATTCGTCACTAGATATCTATAGGGGAAGAAAGGTTCAATATTAATTCACTCGTTTAATACATCAAGCGGTACATTTGACTCAAAAAAATGATTGTCTGTCTTATCTTACAAAGTGTGTTCTTAGCCTCCTGAACTTGCATATAACGACAGGATTAACCATCTAAGTCCATTTGAACATGAGAGAATTTGGATAAATTAAAACGTATGTTACTTTAAGCAAGTTTAGGAGACTTACATTTAATAAGCTTATATCTAACAATGAATGTTCAAATTCATTTGGTCATTAAGGTACGCATGAACATAGTTGTTATGACAGTAATAAATCACTCTAAGCAAGTTTAACGGTATAAAGCATTTTAAATAAATTTAGATAGCCAATAAATTATTTTAAACAATTTCAAACACCATGTTAATTCAAAGTAACAATCAGATTTTTAAACTAAGTTCCTGCTCTTAATTTATTAAGTTTAATTTCATATTTGTATAAATTTCAATTTCAATATAATTAAAATTATTTCTTATAGGAATCTTTTCCCTTTTCTGTTTTTTACTTTTTTTTTTGGTAATGAGAACAAAAGCTCATGGTCTTTTGGTGAAAAGAAGTGAAGGAAAAAAACACAATACTTTTGTTTCTTGAATTTGGTCAAATTTTAACTTTGGGAAAGATTTGATTTGGTGAATTTTAACACATCTAACTTTTTTTTAACACATCTAACTTTTTTCTATATAACTTATTAAAATCTTGTTAGTTAGACATTCTTTATGTACATTCTCTCCTAATTAAAGTTTTTTCCGTATATTAAAACTAAAATCTAAAATTATTAACTACTCACACCAACAGGGGCGGAGTCAGCCTAGGGTCCGGGGTCCGAGCCACCAGCTCCACTCTTGAGTACATGTTGTTTTGTCTCTTATAGCCCCCACTAATATCAATATATATAGATTCTATGTAGTATTATTTCAATATTTAAAGGTAGATTAAATACTTAAAGAGGTATGCTCACACTTAAGAGGTTCTAGGTTCAACTTTCACCATTCTTATTTTATTTTTAGAATGTTTTTATTTATTTTAACTTTATTTTTCAGTAATTATAAAAATGTGTTACCATTATTAATTAATTTAAATGGACTTTTTATTTTCATAATACTTTTGAACTTATTTTTATTATGTTTTTTCCATTAAAAAATAATTTCTTATTTTTGAGATTCATATAACTCAATTTCTAAATTAAATTTTAATTTATGAAAAATTTAAAAAATTTAAAACTAAAAATAAAAAATGTAAAAATGTTATAATTTCTTAGAAACTAGAATTGAACTAATAGAAAATTAAATATGTTTACTCTTTTCACATCGAAATTTTTATTTTCTGATAAATTTTTTATTTTGAGATCGTGAACGATAATTTTGAAACATTGATTGAAGTTTGATATCATATTATTAGAAAATGTAAAGTTAAGTGACTTTCACATCACGTTTTGAAGTTTAATGGTAATAGAATTACACCTAAATTTTACCAATTAAAAATTGATTGATCATGAAATGTAAAAATTGAAGAAGATGTTGAGTCCAAAAATATGGGAGATTTAAAAGACAAATTCTATTGTAGTCCGATTGGCCAATTAGAACTAAATAATGTTAGAATGTTATCGGCGACAAGGGTGCTGCAATGTGCTCTTTGCTTTAATCCTGGTCGCTAATGTTTTCAGGTCGCCGGTCTTTTCAATTGACATGACCTTTTCCTCTTCCTCTCTGCTATTTCTACAGCCTTATTCTCCATTTTAACACTTTGCTTTTTTCCTCTTTTTTATCTTCTTATAAATCAACTTTAATTTCTCTAATTGTACTACCACTTGAACAACTCTAAATTAACAGGATTTTACAACCCAAATGAACCCTTATCAAGAATAAAATAAAATAAGGGTGTTATACTTAGCGTATGTTTCCTACATTTAATCTAAAAAAATAACGAAACTGTCCTTTATTGCTTTGGAGAAGCAAAATTGATTTTTTTTCTCTCTACGAAACACGTGAGCGTGTGCAAAATACGCCTCACCACGTGGTGAGACGTATGGCTTATATGCCTCACCACGTGGTGTGGCGTATGGCTGATACGCCTCACCATATGGTGAGGCATATAAGCAACACGCCTCACCACGTAGTGAGACATATTAGTCACCACCATAGGTGGGGCATATGAACAATATGCCTCCACCACATGTGGGACGTATGAACATCACAGGTGGAGACATATTGTTCATATGCCACGACATCGAAAAATCGATTTTTTAAAAAACATTTGATTTTACTATAAACAACCGTTAATAAAACGAAATTACGTACCATTAGTCCTTTCCCGCGGCCGCTCCTCCCTCGATCCATGTTTTTCTTTACCAAATTAGTCCGGATTAGATTTTATAGAGTTTTGGGTTTTTAAGAGGATTTGGGAACTTGAGAGGATTAGTGAATTTGTTGAAAGGGCAGTTTCGTCATTTCCCTAGGCTAAGTGTGGGAAACCTAGGCTAAGTATAGTAATTCACTAAAATAAGAGTATTGTTATTTACAGCTCCCGTTTTACTTATCACCACCTCTTATTTGATAATTTTGCCCTTCTCATTTTATTTTGATCAAAAACTGAGAATTCTCTCTCTCTCCCGAGTAAAACCGAAATTCTAAAAAAAGTGGAACCGAGAACTCCAAAAATGGACGATTTAGAAAAAAAATTATACTCGTATTTGGCCTCGGCGGATGACGAGTTCCGTCTCCATCTGGAGACGGAACTCGTGTTTTCGATGAAAATGTAACAAAAAAACGTAACTTTTCAGTAAATTTGCCGTAATTTCCCGCCATGATTCTTGTGTAGGTGTTTGTGATTTTTGGAGAGATTAAAGAGAGAATGAGAAGTTTTGATTAAAAAAATAAACATGGCAAAAACGTCAAATGGGGGACGGTGATAAGTAAAGGGGGCGTTAAATAGCAATCCACTAAAATAAAGGGAAAATTACAAAACTGATCAAATTAGAAGTTCATTTACATATTTAAACCAATTACACAATACATTACATATTTATACTCTTTTATTTGTAACTTTTCTAAAATACCATCTATATATATATATATATATATATATATATATATATATATATATATATATATATATATATATATAACAACTTAAAAGTTTCTTATTCTTTCTTCTTTCTCTCTTCATTTCTTTGTTCGTTTGCGAACTCGAAGGCACCGCTAAAAACCATATTTGTGTATCTATTGTATTTTTGCTATTTTTTTCGATTGGTTTTAAGGTTTTGCGATTTGTTTAGTACGTTGTACGTTTTACCCGGGATAATACTTCCCGCATATGATTTTACTTCGCAATTTTCATAAACTGCAAAGGGAAATACTACTTCAGTATATGAGTTTGCTTCGCAGTTTGCAAAACTGCGAAGCAAACTCATTATGCGAAGTAGTATTTCCCTTTGCAGTTTTGCAGTTTGCGAAAAATGCGAACTATTATCTTTTATTATTTGCCTAAAATATATACAAGTAAACAACATGTATAAGCAAACGATATCAAAATAAAATATTATCAAAATTTACAACAAGATTGCAACAATAATTCAACAAGAGTCGCATCACTGTCGTTTGGAATACAGCTAAACCCTAAACCCTAAACTAAGTACTTCCCTGGTGATCAGTTCTTGGATCAGTAAGTAGACGAGACTCATTGAAGGAAGTTTGAAGCTGATTAGTGAATGTATCCAGGGTATGCCTTCTAGCAATGACATGAGCACCAATGTACTACCCTACCCTAAACCCAAAAAGTCAACATTTGCTCTCTAGTTAAATTGGTCTTCTCTTTCTTCATCACATCCCAATCACCCATCACTGTGATTGATGACTTTGTATTCAAGCTAAATGGATACTTGAATTTGATGCTTTTGTATTCAACATTCACAAAAATTTAGTCATTTTACAGAAATAATGAAAGAAATACTTCGCGGTAAGCAAAACTGCGAAGCATGCGAAGGTAAATACAACCTAACAAATATGACGCGGTTTGCAAAAACTGCGAAGCAAACTCATTATGCGAAGTCATTTTCTGGAGAAAATACTACATCAGTACATGAGTTTGCTTCGCAATTTTCGCAAACCGCGAAGCAAACTCATTCTACGAAGTCATTTTCTAGAGAAAATACTACTTCAATACATGAGTTTGCTTCCGAGTTTTCGCAAACTGCGAAGCAAACTCATTTTGCGAAGTTGTTTTCTGGAACTATACTATCATTTTGAACTATCTCTAAGTTCCATTTCGCAAAATATAGCTAAAAACCTGGAAAAAAACAACTAAACCATAAACCAAAATCGCACAAAACAGATAACACGAGAATATAAAACTCTAAAAACATTGAAATCACAGAAATACAATAGATACTTACCTTCTTTCCGCCTTTTGCCATTGAAATCGATAATAAACAATATGATAAACACATAAAAAATCGTTTTTGCAAAGAAAATGGTGCCTTTGAGTTCGCACAAAAAGAAAGAAACTAAGAGAAGAAGAAACATGAAGATAAAACGATGCATTCGATTCGCACAAGAAGAAAGAAACCAAAAGAGGAAGAATAAAGAGGAAGATGAAAAGATGCCTTCGGTTCGCACACGAAGAAAGAAAGGAAGAGAGGAAGATATAACGATTTGGGTATTTTGGGAAAGTCATAGATAAATAGTCTAGATATGTAATATGTTGGGTAATTGGTTTAAATATGTAAATTAGCCTCCAAATTGACCCAGTTTTATAATTTTTCCTAAAATAAATCCTTGCAAGAGTCCAAGTTAACCATTATATCCATTGTGTAGTTTCTGCTAACCAGAGTAAAATCGGTGGTTACAGATTTCAATTTTATAAAGAAACTTTTTATCCTAAAATGTGAATACTAGCAAGTAGACATGTTCATAGGCCGGACCCAGCAGGTTTTTGTCTAAAAATGCTCAGTCCAATCCTAGATAGGCTTGGGCCGGACTGGGTTCGGGCTAGGATTTTATTTTGTATCTAAAGACTTGGTTTTTCATCCCCAAGGATTTAATGAGTTTTTAGCCATTTTAATCAAGTTAGCAATGGTTAGTTATCCTGTAGTATTATTTTCAGCCATTGTTAGCTAGTTTTTACTTTAGAATTAATTTTCATTCATTAGTGAGTATCTATAATTACTATTTGTAAATTCCTTATCTCATTGAGACACATCTGAAATAGATTCATTTTTCCATTGTTTATCTGTAAAAGCTTCATCTGTCACCCACCCACAAGTTCTCAAGGTACCACCTCCAATTCGGAATAATGACGGCTCAAGTCATCAGGATTCATAAATGAGATCTCTTCCCTTTTTTATTTCTCATCATCTTTAATATAAGTTTCAATTTGGTTTCATTTCTCCGTATATAATTCTTTTTATTCTTATGTATGTTTGATTGAATGATTCAAAAGTCCAAACATCGATTGCTGGTTTATATTGTGAGTCTAATCCAATCATTTATATCAAAGATTTTAGGTATTGACAACACCACAGTAATGGATCCAAGTTCCTGGATCCGAGTTCTTGAACCCTTAGAGTTAGTTATGGTCTTACAAGAGAATCATGTGCTAAGCACCTTAGAAGGATAAGTTAGTTCAACCATTTCATGTTTATATAATATTAATTCGAGTTATAGTTATATATGAATATTGATTGGATACTTATTTTATCGTACCACTACCATTTCATGCCTAGGATTTATAAGTGTTCTGGATTAACTTAGGAGTATCTTAGTATACAAGCAAACTCAAATCAATCTGTCACCGTTTAAATAACGCTCGAGAATTGAGTAATCTGGTACTTGTAGTATAAATCATATAAATTTGAGACTTGCACTTCTCCAGATTATTACTTGATAACGATATGGTACACTTATCCCTTAGTGAGTCCTTTAAGCGTTAGCTCGAGGCGCATCAAGTTTTAGCCATTTTAATCAAGTTAGATTGTTAGTTATCCTGTACATTTATTTTCAACCATTGTTAGCTAGTTTCAGCTTTAGAATTAATTTTCATTCATTAGTGAGTATCCAGAATTTCTATTTGTAAATTCCTGATCATCTTGAGACACATCTTTTGAGCGGCCCCCGACACTCCCAGGTGGACCTAGACGGCTCCCAATGAGCCTTAGACGGTCGTTTTAAAAAAAATAGCCATTTAATTTTATATCAATTTTTCAATTTTAAATCAATTTTTTAAATGACTAAAAACTAAAAGAAAATACCTAAATCTATCAAATGTTATTTTATTGGCACATTTTTATTTTTTAAAGACATTAATGTCACAAATATTAAATATATATATATATTTCTATCTTAAATATTTTATATTATTATTTTTATATATTATAATTTATATTTTAATTGTATTTATATAATAATTTATTTATTAAAAATTATAAAAATACAAATCTGATTAATCCTGAATGGCTCTATCTGTCCGTGTCACACCCGACCCTAAACGACCTCAATCGGCATCGGGCGTGAAATAGAAAGATCATAATCAATACTTAGGAGTCTCCAATTTAACCAAATATCATTATATTACAATTGCAATACCAAAGTTCTAACCATAATTCTAACAATAAGCAGTCAACTTCCAAACCTCGCCTAATCGGGCGGTAACCTTCTCTATATCCTGTATTTTCTCACCTAAAAACATTAAAACATTTAAAAACGTGAGACAAAAATCTCAGTAAGGAACTATCAGCTATAAAAAAAACCAATTTTATTTAACATAGCGACATATATACCTTTATAAAGGGATTTAATCAAAACCTTATAAAATATACTCAAAACGTAAGTTCATAATATAGTCAAAGTAGTAAACCAAAACCATAAAAATATATCATCTTGTATCCATTCTTGAGTTCAAAACCTTATAAAATATTGTAATCAAATAAGTGTTTTATCAAACCAACTCGTATTTAATCAAACGTAAAACCTTATATCAAAATCAATCATAACCGAAAACATAATCCAAATGAACTTAAAACATTGTATCCATCCTCGAGTTTCTCCCCTTAAGTATCAATCAATAACCACATATATAGTCGAGACGTCTTTTAACATTGCCTATCTCATATGGTCTTACCCAACACTTCTTTGCCATACCCAATAGGTCTTCAAACTGTGTACACAGGCCATGTTCCTCACTGAACATGGTCTTCAAATATGGAACCACCGATCCGGATAACTCTCGATGGATATAAAATCATAAAATCATAACGTGGTCAAATATCATTTCACAATCAAATTCCAAACTATTTGATAACCAAAAATCATTTGGCTTCAATTAGCCATTTTGTATCATAAAAATCATATTTAGACTTCAAACCCAAAATAATAACAACAATAACCACAACAAATTTCTCAATCCAAAAACAATTCGTAAGAAATCATCAAATTCATTTTGTTCAATATAGATATATATTGAAACCAAAAACATATATGTATATATGTATATACTTTCAACCAACTTAAACCTTACATCAACATAATCAAGTAAAATCTGAAAATCACATAGAAGCGTATGCAATAGCTTCATTTGCATCATAATTTCATAATAAAAGCAAAATCGTGAAAAACCTCAATTTTACAAAATTTCTGTATAACCTTAAAATATCAATTTCTGAAAATTATTTGCTTATATATATATCTGTATACATAAAATTCAAAATATAGTTGATAGTTACTTACCTTGGTCACTAATTGAGGGAAATACACTCGTTCAATTCACCTCTAAATCTTGTCTAAGACGTTTCCCTCCAAATATTGTCGCAACTCAAAAACTCTTCGGTTAGGACTTAGAACTATAAATAAGGATGCTATATTTTAAATTTCAAGTGATTCGGATGGTCGAATCTTCGTAAATCAAAAAAACGGTGAAGAAACGATCGAAGAATGACGAAGAAAACGAAAAATAAAAGAAACAGAGAAAAGAAAAAGAAAAAAGAAGAAAAGGTGATCCTCATCTCCACCTCTTCGATTGTATATCTTCCAAATCTGGCAAATATCCAGTTTGGTCATCCATCTTTATATAATCTTTTAAAAATTACTCTAAACTTTTAATTTACACATAAAACCCTCAAATTAACTTCAAACTTTTTCTATAACACCAAATAAAAATCACACACCCAATAATTATAATATATATTAATGTCTAGATATAAATTCTAGAAATTTAGACCCAGACGTGATAGTCCGACTAGCGCCTAGCGTTTTTTATAATCTTGCTCCTTCGACATTAACATATTAGTCACATGGATTTCCACATTACCAACTTTCATTTGCTTCTCTCCATGGATCAAGTCGATTACTATATTTTTCAAGTTTCTCGACCTAAGTAACATGCTACATCCTAACATAGTTGATCCACCAACATCTATCTCATCACCAGATCCTTCAATCTCCACACTTAAGGTGCTTTCATCCTTCTCCTCATAGGAAATATCAAGTCCAAAGTCACTCTCTACCTTTTCAAGATCAATACTCTCACATTCCTTAAGCATACAAGTGAAGTTATGCCTAAGGGACATTTTATCAAATATGTAGGGTGTATAATTTCCAACATGAGCTTCACCAATGTCCCCACATGCAAAATTAATCTTCCCAATGTTCTCACCTACTAACACTCCTTCCTCCTCATTCTCATTACCCATAAATTCAAAATGAGATTTTAAATCATCACTGTTAATAGAAACATCCAACTCATTAGAAATTTGACTATCTATTACTTCAACAAGAGAAATTGAAAAATCAGGGTTTACCTCTTGAGAGTACAATGGAGAAAATATTAGTGATGACTCTTTAAGAGTTGCCATTAGAGCTTCTTGGCATGATAAGATAACTTTATCTCCTTCTCCATTTAGTTGAACCAAGAATTGCTTTAAATCTCTTATTAGGCTTTCCAACATGTCTTTTGTTCTGATGTTCATCATTTTTCATCTCTTGTTTGATGCTACTAATTTTACTATCCAAATACTCCATGGATGTTCTTCAACCTGTGATGAAATCAAGTGCTCGAAAAAGTCTCGGATTAGGAGAAGATCAAGACTTTAATATCAAATGATGCATAGAAGGGTTGAGAGTAGAAATTGTTTGAAGGTTTTAACATTAAACCAACAAACATATTCTCAAACTAAACTTTAAAGAGTTGAAAAACCTCAATTTACAATCTAAACTTGCAGAAATTTAGAAATCCTTAATTGATAAGAGTTGAACCCTAACTCTCTCAAGGAGCAATTTTAATTTGATTGATTAAAAAAATTCACTAAACCTAACAAATGAAACTACAATAAAGCCCATGAGGACAAAGTAATTCAACATAAATTAAAAGGGCTAAAAACGACAAAGTATAACTCAACGTCAAGCTAGTAAATAGTGAGTTGCAGAACTGCAATAAGATGGATGTCAGAAATTGTAAATAACCAATAACACAACTGCAAATAAGAGACATCTGAAAGGTAGAGGGCCCACTAGTCTTAGCATGTGATACAGTGTGTCAAACTCATGACAAGTCGTGTGAATTCTAATTTGAGAAACGAAAAGTTTTTGTTCTCAACCACACGACATGTGGCTTGTTGACACGTCGTGTGGACTCTCCACACGACGTGTTGAGAACTCCACATATGTGAATGCTGCTCCTCTTCCATACAGATTGTCATCTCTTCCACTCGGCATGTCGCCCATTAAGACATTGTCTCGTCCGAAATCTCAAACTGTCTCATTCTAGCACTCATTTCTCACGATAATAAGAACACAGTGATCTTCGATTCTTCTATGTTGCTTCGAGTTGAACCTCTTTATCCCAAGTTCTCCCAACTACCCGTTTTAACATATTTGACCAGCTTGATGCCCTTATCACAAACACTTTAATACAAAGGAGATTTTCATCAAACAATAAGGCCAAAGGCTAACTCCGGTTGAATATGAATGAAACTTCAATTAAGAGACTCGTCGTTCAATAATCTACTACAATAAAATCTTAAAGAACTTTGATATGTGGATATCTGGGAAACATTTAATATCATACCCAATTAATCATATTATATATGTAATCCAATAAAGTAATTCCTCCCTAAACTTTAACCATCAACTATTTCAATGGAGTCATTAGTCGTCACTCCCTCCTTAATCATTTTTCTATTTAATCTACCAAACACATCACTTATCATTTTTACCATAAAATATAATTTTTCAATAAAAAAAAACATCAATGGTAAATCCGTAAAATAAGTACCAATAGAATATAATATCATCTATAACCTTGACTAATATTAATTAAAAAAAATTGAATTAGTGCAAACCGACAAAATGTGATTGAAACTTGAATAATTAAAAATGTAATTAAATTTCTTCAAAAAAAAAAAAGTAATTACATAACATTGATTAATAATATGTTTAGATATTTGTTGACACCTATCTTCAAATTAGCTTGGAAATTAACGTCCAATCATATCTCCAGATATGTCAGTAAAACTATTCACCAACAGTAGTTAATAAAAATTGACAGTGACAATTAAAATTAATATTGCATCATTAATTAATTAATATTGCTTCTAAAAACTTCCTAAATCATCATTCGTCCAAACAAAAGAAAATATCAGACATTAGCAAATAAAATTAGAGAGTGAAGAAATGATGGAAATTGATAGAAAATATGTCCCCCATACCATACCATTTATATAATATATAGTTATAAATGGACCGTCAAGCACTCCTCAAAAATGCCATTTATCTCCATCTCTGCCCCCACAAAACTTTCTTTCCTATTGGGACAGACAACTTGAAAGAAGACAAAACAGCCCAGTAGTTGATTTTTTCCTTTTTCTTGTCCGAATATGGAAAATATTTGCAAAATTACCACCAAACTTTTGATGGACATGTACCTATCAAAACAAAAAAACAAAACATTGTCATAAAATTTCTAAACATTCATGGTCTTTTAAAGAAAATATATACAGGTACAAATAAATTATTTTAACTGAGTGAAAAATCTTTAACTGAAACATTATTCTAATTCAGGAAAAAATCCCCTTTTTATAGTAGTGGGTTCTCAACCTTATTTTCAGACCAAATAAAGCAAAAAAAATATAGGTACAAGAATGAATGTCTTACTTACTTACTTCTCAAAATGGTGCTGTTGAGGTTCTGTAGAGTGTTTTCTTTTTTGTTGTCTTAACTTCATCTGTTGTCAAATGCTGTTCATTTTTACAAAACTATGTCAATGTTTTTATCCCTTTTGGATTAAATATGCATCATTCCAAATAAAGAAAGTAAATATTAAAAAAGAAAGATGAAATTCTACTGTAAACGGGATTAGTAGTAGTCCTTTTCGGTCTGAGCGAAAGAATCACTAATGGTCCTTGAAATTTTTCAAGAAATTTACATTTTCTTGCTGCTTTCTAAGCCTTGCATTTTCTTCTCGCAATTGAGCCACTTCCATTTCTAACTCTTGTGTATACGCCTGTCGTAAATTAAAATAATAAACAAAAGATAAGAATAAAAAGTCATACATTCATATTCTAAATATTTAGACCTGCTTTCTGGCTCTGGAGCGAGCAGCAGATTCTCTATTCTTGATCATCCGTTTGTCTCTCCGATCACCAGTACCATTTTCTTGATTTTCTTGCCGTCTTTTCTTCAAAATGTTTGGACAAGAACCAAGAACACCATCGCCGGAAGAGGGAAAACCCGTATGGAGGAAATGATGGTGGTTTTGCCTGGAGGAGAGTTCGGTTTCCATGTACTGAAAATCGGAGCCGGAATTAAGGCTCAACATAGTGGCCGGTCGAGAATTGATGAGATCATCGGGAGGCTGATGATGATGAGCCGGAGAAACTTGTGCTGATGTCTGATCTTTTCTGGAAGGAGTAGCTAAGAAATCTTGGAGGATCATACCGGGAAAAGAGGAGCGGTTGTTGTTTTTGTCAAGACAGGCTAAGTTGATGTCTTGCCAGACTTCTTCCATGGATCTTGTGGAGGGGAAGATTTTCAGAGATTGAGATTGAGATTGGAGTGAAGAGAAAGAGGAGGAGGAAGAAGAAGAAGTAGAGAAGGAAATTGAAGAAGTACTAGTATCACTGTTTGCATTTCCTGGCTGAAATGATGGGGTCATGGGGGTCAGAGTAGAGAGAAGTAGGAAGAAGAAAGGGAAATTGAAACTGGGAGAGATAGATATGAAGAGATGTGTGTCTGGATTCTCATATGTACTTTCTAATTATATCTTTTTATTCTATTTATTACTAACCCACTTTTTTTTATTACCTATTTAATTTGGGGTTAATTTCAAAAAAATGTATATTCCCTGTGTTTTCACGTTTTTGAATACCGGTATTTGTAGTATTTTCGGAGCAAAAAGCATTCACGTGGTGTACTTCGTGAACAAATGGTACAGATTACTCATGAACGAATTAGTTTTAATCGTAAAGTGATAAAGAGGTTTCTTCTCTATCTTAACTAGAAGAAGTTAATCTAATTGATAAGGTGTAAAGCTAGCCTGAAGATGAGTTTTTGAATTTGATTGATATAAAGATAAGTATCCTTACAAACATTGAGATTTAAATACCTCCCATGAATTAAATACAAAAGACTTAAATACCCTAACTAGGGTTACAAAACATAAAGCAAGTGATAGGGGTTAGGTGGGGTGAAGTGGTTAATAGGCCTAAATGGCAAAACAATAAATAAGGGGGAGAAGAGATCTGATAGGAATTCTGGCAGCATCTGTCTCCTTGCTGATTAAGTCACCTCACACGGCGTGTGGAGTGGTGACACGCTGTGTGGCCAATTCCTTCGACCGTCTATTGTTCGTCGATGCATCCATTAAGGCTCATCTCCAACAGATTACACGATGTGTGAGTAACGACCACACATCGTGTGAATTAACACTCTAGTTCTAGGAGCTCATCCACCAGTCCACACGTCGTGTGCCTATCGTGAGAATAACAATGCTCATAATTACCACACACAAAAAACAATACTACTTGCATTTTTTTTTCTATTTAAGTATTTATTAATCAATTCTATATACACAAAAATGCTTGCTTGATCATATCCATTTTTTAACACCAACGATAGATATATATGAAGCATCAAATGAGAGTTACAGTCTAAAGCAGAAATTCTCCCAGAACCAGTAATACAACAAGTTCCAATCTAAAACAAAAAGATGATCACTAAGGGCTTTTGAAGCTATCCATTAATATACTATCACTTCTGTCTTATTTAAGATTAGCATGTATTAGGTTCGCGAAGGATAATGAAAAGAAATTCAAAAAGGGAACTCGAAGAAAGAATAAAAATGACATTGAATTTCTTTGTCTATTTTATCTGTTTTAAAAAGAGAATAAATACTATGACTGATCCTAATATTTTAGAGGTCTATAGGTGAAATACCAAACAAGGACCCTAGTAAATAAATACAAGTAAAAGATAGAGTATTGCTATTTTTTACTTGTAATTTTTATTAGATCAATTATGTAAAAGAAAAATTACTTATAAATGACAACTTTTTATTACATTTAACAATTGATCTAATAAAAACATCAAATTTTAATTAAAAAACATTTTATTTTGCATTAAAAATCCAGTTGCTCATACAAAACATTATCTACGACCATTTATAGATGCGGAATCATTAAAAATAGTGTCTACATCACTATTCCCAAAAATATTTCTCAATACATAAAATTGTTAAACCATTTAATTTTTCTTGAAACGTTGATAATCTCAAATAGTTTTTCAATAATTTTAACTCTAAAAAAATCTTTTAAAGGATACAACGGTTGCTAGCATAGTTAAGAGGATTCAAAACACTGATGGTTGATGACCCCTTACCTAGGGATGTTGAAAGGAGGGAGGTCAATCTTTTAGGCTGGTGTAAGTCGAAGGAAGGGGTGGTTAAACTCAACACTGATGGTTCTTGTCTAAGAATTTTAACCGCAGGTGGGTCCTTAGAGACGATGGTGGCAGGTGGGTTTCTGGCTTCTCTCAGAATTTGCGTATTGGATCTTCCTTTTCTGCAGAGCTTTGGGGGATTTTCTCGGGCTTGAAACTTGCTAAGGAGCTTGGGGTGAAGAAGCTTCTTGTTGAATCGGATAACCAAGAAGCGGTTAAAATGATTTCTGAGGGCAACGCTGTTTGCCGGAATAACCTGATCATTATTAAAAGCATTAAGAGGATTGGTTCCTCCTTTGAGTCTATTAGGTTTGCTCATATTTATAGGGAGCAGACAGGGCCGGCTACAGGGGGAGTTCCCCCAGGCCGTCGCCTAGGGCCTCACCTTTGGTGAGGGCCTCTTATTTTTTTTAGGGTAAAGTTCAAATAAAACCCCTATGATTTCACTAATTTTCAGATAAAGGACTGTGGTTTACTTTTTATTAAAACGAGGATTGAGGTTTTTAACTTTAACAAAATAAGGACTTTTTCGATTGATACTATTAAAATCGCCTTTGACGACTTCAAAAATGACATATTTTAAGAACTACTAATATTCTAAGTAACTTTAATTCTTCAACTTTTTTATTTTGAGATTGTTTAGATGATGTTTGGTAAAGAGAGAGAAAGTTAGTGTTTAGAGAGAGAAAGTTCCAAAAATGATGATTTTCGAAAATCGAAAATGTAGTTCGATAGAAAATATGACATTGAACAACTTTAACTCTTGAAAATTTTCATTTTCAGGTCGTTAAAGATGATTTTAATAGTATTAATTCAAGTTTGAAACCTCAATCCTTGTTTTGACAAAAAGTAAACCAAAGTCCTTTATTTGAAAATTAGTGAAAGCACGTGGATTTTATTTGAACTTTACACTTTTTTTATATTAAAAAAATGCCTCCGGAACATTGTGTGTTAATGTTTCATATAGAAAAAGAAAAAAAAGTCTCACACTCAATTTGCTTGCTTGCACTTCGTTTTTTTTTTTTTTTTTTTTCTAGATCTTTTATTTACTCATCATCTGTCTTGGAAATAAAATACTAACACTTTGAGAAACAATATAAATTAGAACCCAAATATTATTTTGTTATCAAATTTGTATTAATTTATAAATTTATAATTTTTTATAAATTACTAGATAAAACTAATTATAAGGGATAAAGTATTGAGATAGGTTTATGGTTTTTGAAAAAATATCAATTTAGGCTCTACGTACAAAATAGTACTAATGTATGCTTAATCTTTAAAAAAGGTACCAATTTAGGGATTAGTAACGGAACGTGACACCGCATTCATATTACTCCGTTAAGTTATGGTTTCTCGCTCCACTTACAATTGACAGAACTTAATTAAGTAATATAAATAACATGTCACGTTCCGTTATCGATGCCTAAATTAGTACATTTTTTTAAACGTTAAGCCTATATTGGTGCTATTTTGTACGTGGAACCTAAATTGATATAGTCCCAAAAAATCCATATTCCTATTTTGGTACCATATCCGTAATTATAATTTGTAATTTGATGTAAAGTGTTATTTACCCATGATCTATTTAAAATTTTGTTATTTGACCACACTTAGCTCTTGAACTATTCCAATTGATATTTCACCATATCTTGATGGAAACTTGACAAAATCGTTATCCCTCTGATACGTGGTGATATTTTCACATATAGACTTGACACGTCGCACGTCTTAAAATTTATTTGACACATAGATTTTCTTATGTGAAAATAATTAATTAGATTAAAACAAGAAAAACAAATAAAAATAAACCTCTGAACTAAAATTTATCAAATCTAATTGTCAAAATATCGCTAGGTGTCAATAGAATAACAATTCTATTAAGTCTTGATTCAAAGTATGGTGAAATTTCACCAATTGAGGGGGCAAATTAAAACATTTTGAATATATTGAGGGTCAACTGATAAAATTTTCGATAATTCGACGGTCAGACAGTGGTTTAAGCCTTATAATTTATAATAAACGTCCAACTCAACCAATCTCTAAATATCAAGATAAATTATTCTCTTTCTCCCCTCACAGGATCTTACAATTAGGTTTGAGTTCAACCGTCCAAGTTTAATTTGTAGGATTTAGTACTTTGTCGTCTGCTTGCTTCTATCATGACTGATAAGAATAAACTTGATTTTACATGTACAAAAGTAAAAAGAATAATTATTTCTTAACTTTATGCTATTATTTGATTTTGGTTGTCAAGATTAGCATATGATTTGAACTGTAATTAATAATATACTGGTTTTATTATTTGACATTTATTATTTTAAAAATAATATTGAATTTAGACGTGAAAAGAAGTACAAAGATTACCTAGGGCCTCCAAAATGCTGGAGACGGCCCTGGGAGCAGAACCGTGTTGCGGACCGTCTTGCGATGGAAGGGCACTCTAGTGTGTTGGGTCTTTCTACCTTCTCTTCCCCGCTGGTCTTCATCTCTTCTTTGATCTTGGAGGATGTGGTGGGGGTCAGTTTTCCTAGGTTGATCCCGAGTTGAGTGGTTTTTTGTTTTTGTTTTTTTTCTTTTCCTTTCCTACCAAAAAAAAAAGAGGATTCAAAACACAATTGAAATATTTGGATAACAATCTGTTGTTTTGACAAACTAAAAAATTCTTAATGGATACAACGGTTGCTAGATAGTTAAGAGGATTCAAAACACAATTGAAATATTTGGATAACAATCTGTTGTTTATGGATAACAATTACATAGAGAACCTCAACTACTTCTATTACAATTCATCTTGTTCCATCGTAATCTAATCTTTACCCTGATAATTTCTTCACAACCTCTACCCTTTCAAGATTAACACCTAACACAAATGCTATTACAAGAATTGATACAACAACATATCCAAAATACTTCACCAATTTCACTACATCAAATTTTCTTTTCCTATTAAACTCCAACTTCAGTGCTTTTATTTCCACACTCTTCTTCTGTAACTTTTTCTCCATTTTAACATTAAGAACCTTACATCTATTGAGTTTCACCTCCATCTCTACCACCTTTGCATATCCTTCCATATGTTTCTCACATTCCTTGATTTGTTGCTTCATCTCATGAATAACCTCCCTCGCCCTGTTACATACTCGAGGATCCAACCATACGGAATAATTACATTTCGCTTGGTCTTTGTATCTACCACAACTATAAAATCTTTGACCAATATTTGAATTTGTTGAAGCTGTTGGAACAAGAAAAATCAAACCACATCGCCAAGTCATCCAATTCTCAGACTTTGTTCTGCCATCTAGAGACGACTCTACATTTGAACCCATCACAATTTATAGACTACCGAGTTCACTAACCATGTCGAAGAAAGTATCGAACGTAACCCAGAAGAAGTAGAGAAGAATTCAGGAACCAAATCAATTAGGGATTAAATAAGAACAATTGAGCAAACGTACAATTTGGTTCAAACAAATTCAGAAGATTTGAAGAATAAAATCGGCTTCATAACAACAACAACAACAACAAAGCCTTAGTCTCGAAATGATTCGGGGTCGGCTAACATGAACCATCATATAAAACCGTGAAATCAAGTCGTGTCAGCGACACAAATTCGCTCCCTCCACTCCGTCCTATCCACTACCATATTTTCCTCAATTCCCAGTAAATTCATATCACTCTCGATCACCCCCCCTCCAAGTTTGCTTAGGTCTTCCCCTACCCCTCACCACTACATCCCTTTGCCACTCTTCGGTTCTCCTAACCGGCGCATCAAGCGCTCTACGTCTCAATCGGCTTCATAAGAGTTCACAAATTCTTGCTTTGAAATTTAGGAAATTCAGTTCATCGAGGAGATTTAGGGATTTGATTTTAAATAATTGGGGAGTAACAAGTGGTTTACACGACAGGGTTTATAAGATATGACTCGTTTAGCAGGGTAAAATTATCCTTGGCAGTCACATGCATTCTTTTTGTCAGATCAGCACACATAACTTCGTTTTCCCTTTTGCTTGTGTTTGCTAACGAGTTGAAACATATAGTACCATTTTAAAATCTTTTAAACCACATTATTCATGATTGAAACAAATGTAACCGTATGATTTTTTTTTATACTTTTCCTTATTTATATATAATTGTTCTTTTAACAAAAAATTATATATAATTTTAGTTGTTGCGTAAAATTTTATATAAATTATTAATTAAAGAGTACAGTAATTAATACTGATACAGTGTTAAAGTTTTATTAGTAATATATATGAATTGATCATGTCATATAAATAACATGCGTACACTCGAAGCATAGTGAAATCTCTTTAAAATAATTTTTTTTGAAAGTAAAATAAATTATTATAATATAATCGTGTGTTTATTATTTGGGTAATTAATTTATTAGTCTCTATATTTTGACAAAACATGCTGTTTAGTCTCCAGTCTTGATCACATGCACCTTAATGACCATGTAGAATTTACTCATTCACCGTTAGATTTAGGCTTATTAGAATTCTAAGGTGGAGATTTAAAGTATCCTGAGGTTTATATTTAATAAGCCTATATCTAACGGTGAATGAGTTATTAAGGTGCATGTGAAAATTTCTGGTTTAGTCTCTGTATTTTTAAAAACACACGATAAAGTCCCTAACGTTTTTTTTTGTGAAGTGTTTAGTCCCTAACGTTTTTCTTAGAGTATCTCCAAGGCAAAATTTTCATTTTGCCTTCCCTATCCTCAATTCTCTATATTTCTATCCCCAATCTTTATTTTTTCTTCAACCCATTTATATATTTTCTTCCCATATTCCATAATTTATTCCACTTTATCTATTTTTTATCTCTAATTTATTAATTTATTATTTTATTTATTCCCCAAATTAATGGGCAAATATAGATTCTTCCCCAATTGTGGGTAAGAATTGATTTCTTCCCTACAATTAGGGAAGCCAATGGGGAGTCCAACTCTCCCCAATTCCTCATTTCCAACCCTACATATGGGGAGGGTTGGAGATGCCCTTAGTGAACTGTTTAGTCTCTGCTATTAGACTCTCATGAAGATTCTGTTAGCCAATTTGGATTTGTGTTCTTCTTTTCCTTTATTTTTCTTTCCTTTATTTTCTAATGCATCTGAAATCAACTTTGAGTGTTCTTCTTTTTTATTTTCTTCTTAATCGTTCAAATTCGTAAGCATTGGGTCTGTTCTTTTTCTTATTCTCCATACAAATAGCTTCTTCTTCTAAATTGAATTTCCTCTTCTGAAATTTGAAGGTAAATAGTAAAGGGTAATTTAGTCATTTCCGAAGTCATAAACGGTAAAAAATCTAACAAACAGATGGAAGGACTAAACAGTTCACTGAAAAAAGATTAGGGACATTACCATGTATTTTTAAAAATATAGGGACTAAACTGTATTTTTTGTCAAAATATAGGGACTAATAAATTAATTACCCTTATTATTTATATATTTCACGTGATTTTACCAACCTCAAACATTAAAGATGAAAGCCCCACTTTCGTACCAAACAAAGTCCAAACATGAGCCCTGCTTCCTATAAATTCGCGCAGGCCCAAAACTTGATACGAACGACACCGTTTTGAGTATTGATTTAATATTCTCCCTTGAAAACTTTTCCATCTCCTTCTTCCCCATTCCCATCCCGCCGCAAATTATTTCAGCTGCAACTCCAACCTTTCCATAGCATTTCCATGGCATTAATCAGGTCAAAATCGCGAGTAGCTTCCAGCTTCTCTCCTTTCTTACTTAAACCCTTTTCATCGTCATCTTCTTCTACCTCTACTATAACCTCACTGCCTAATCTCCAAGCAGACGATGAAAAACCCACAACAATCTCAACGGCGGCACTAACTCCCGAAGAAACCAAAATAGCCGACGAATTTCATTCTTTCATCAAAGACAACCACCGCAAAAACCCAACTTCCACCTCTCCAAATCCTGATTTCACCTCCCCATCACTTTCCTCTGATTTTGCCCTAATTTCCTCCTCCGTCTCCTCCTCCATCGTCCGTCAAGTAATAGAGAAATGCGCCGCCGCACACCACAACATCCCAATCGCCCAAACTCTCGCTTTCTTCAACTGGTCTACATCTTTAGACGGATTCGACCACTCGCCGGAACCCTACAACGAGATGGTGGATCTCGCCGGTAAGGTAAGGCAATTCGATTTGGCTTGGCATGTTATAGATACAATGAAATCTAGAAACATTGATATAACAATCGAGACCTTCTCCAATCTAATTCGCCGGTATATCCGTGCCGGATTAGCTGCTGAAGCAATCAGAGCTTTTAATCGTATGGAGGATTATAATTGCAAGCCTGATAAAATTGCGTTTTCAATTCTCATTAGTTACTTATGTAGAAAGAGAAGAGCTAGTGAAGCTGAGACCTTCTTTAACAGTTTAAAGGATAAGTTTGAGCCTGATGTTATTGTATACACCAATTTAGTCCGTGGCTGGTGCCGAGCCGGGGATATACCGGAGGCGGAGAGGTTATTTGCAGAGATGAAAACTGCTGGCATTGAGCCAAATGTGTATACTTACAGCATAGTAATTGATGCTTTGTGTAGATGTGGTCAAATTACTAGAGCTCATGATGTTTTTGCAGAGATGATTGATGCTGGAGTTGAACCAAATTCTGTAACTTTTAACAATCTTATGAGGGTTCATGTTAAATCCGGTAGAACAGAGAAAGTTCTGCAAATCTATAACCAAATGAAGAAGCTTGGTTGCTCCCCTGATGCCACTACCTATAGTTTTCTTATTCACACACATTGCAAGGATAATAACCTTGATGCAGCTATTAAAGTGCTCGATTCGATGGTTAAGAACGGGTGTAGCCCGTTTGCTTCGACATTCAATACCTTATTCGGGTGCATTGCGAAGTTACAAGATGTCAATTGCGCGCATAGGATGTATGAGAAGATGAAAGAGTTGAATTGTAAGCCTAATACAGTGACTTACAATATCCTGATGCGGATTTTCGCTGAGTCAAAATCTACTGATATGGTCATGAAGTTGAAGGGGGAAATGGATGAGAATGGTCTCGAAGCTAATGTGAACTTGTACCAGGTTTTGATTTCGATGTTTTGTCGATTGGGGCAATGGGATAATGCATATAAGTTCCTTAAGGAGATGATTGAGGAGAAGTGTTTGAAACCGAGCCAGCCTGTTTACGAGATGGTTCTCCGGGTGCTGAACAAGGCAGGGCAGTCAAAAAAGCAAGAAGAATTAGAGAAGATGATGAACATTGGATTTGTTTCTCGCCCTTTAGAGAATATGAATTGATGAGATATATTAGGTGATATTCATATCTCTTTGTGGCCTTTTTGTGTAATCTCTGCTGATCTGAATATGCAATTGTTTGATTTATCAAGTTCCATAATCTTAGATATCCTTTATGAGATATAGTATTTGTTGTCCACAGAATTTATTCAAGATATGAAGGAAAATTTCTACTATGTTTCGTATGATATGTAAGAAAACTTGCTTTTGATTTCCAATATTGGCTAAAATAGATGGTAGAATGACAAACCCTATGGAAATGCCTTTCACCATACTTATTAAGTGTCTGTTTGTTTCCACTTTTTGGAACTGCTTTTTTCTTTTCAATACTAAATAGGAGATAGGAAGTGTTTGGTAAAATTTCGAAACATGTGCTTTTTGGAGAGAAAACAATTAATATCTATTGCCCAAGAGCAAACAGCAAACAGTAGCAGCAAACACGAACAAACAAACGGGCCCTAAAGCTCCAAGGAGGTCTTGGAGCCTAGACATAAAGCACATAGGTCCAAGTCACTAAGATCATAAATAAAAAATAGTGAAATAATAAATCATATCTAATTATTCATAGTTGTAATTATAAAATGCATGAAATCTCAGTTGGTGTCTACTTCTCTCCTTTAAAATGGATCGGTGTTTGCGTTGTTTTTTGCTATATTTCTACTATCCAAATCTTATATATATATATAAGCGTTGAGTTGAGATTGGAACATCTTAGTTTTAATTTGGGACCTTAAAAAATATTATATAGCTTCTAAACTTGCACCTAGACACGTCTCAAGGCAAGCCCACGAGGCTCAAAAAGACGCGCTTAGGTGAAAGTCTTTTGAACAAAGTTCGCATATATGCATTTCAAGGCAGAACCACAAGACGCACTCAGTTTCTTGAACATAGTCTGTCTAGACAAATTTCAAAGAAAGGGTGCATGGCTCAAAAGGCGCACTTAAGGATGTCGATAGGTACCCAACACTATCAGATCTTAATTGGATTACTCATACCATGTCTAAAAAGGTATATGATGGGTACTAGCTTAAAAGAAATTACCCGGTATGAGAATATCTCTGGTTACTCGTCCTTACTCCTTTATATAAAAGAAACAAATCAATAGTTTTAAAGGTAGGAAGTGAGATTTAAAAACACAATCTATTATCTCGCCGGTGGATCGGTTTGTTTCTATTGATTAAGTTTGAAATATATATAACTTGTTATATATTATTTGATTATTATTAATGTCACTACGGACAACATTAAATCATTTTTACTCCAACAACCACCGTCAACCATCACTCTCAAAATGCTCTTACTTGTGTCTAGCTAGCACATTTGGAAAGATAAGAAAATCGGACTAAAATTTGTAAATTTTTAGTTTATGTATCAATTCTTAGCAAGGGTACCCGCGGATATCCACAATTTAAATGGAACGAGAACGAGATTCATATTGTATATCCGTTAGGGTAATGCGACGAATACGAGTAATGAAAAATTAAACAGGTAAGGATTTGAGATTGACATTGTCCATATTCTACCCGTTGCTATTCCTATGCTCTCAAGCGCCCATCTATAGAACAAAAGCCACCTTTTGGCTTCTCAAGCGACATGCCTGGAGCCTAGCACCTTGTGCTCGCCATTGATAATATGCCTTTCACTATGAGCAAATTTCTTACTGTTATCTCTTTCCTCTGTGCACATTTTTTTATAAAGATCTATCCACAAATTCTCGTTTGCATTTTATTATAGTTTTTTACTCATATAAGTAGATCTGAGTAGAAGTATACTGCATCCAAAACACAAAAAGAAAACACATTATTAGCATTTAGAACTCTCTAAAAACAAAAGAGTACCATATGGCAGCATCATCAACGCCATTGTCTAGGAGTCTTCTGATGACATGATGAATTAGGCTTAGGATGCTGCTGATTCAAATGAATCTGAAGACTCTGATTCCCATTAAAAACATTCAAACACTTTGAGTGAGGACAAACTTGCTTATACTTCTTGTGACAATCACTATTATGCATATGAAACCCATTAACTCTGCTGAAACAACGACCATCATGAATACAAGCATGTTCATCTTTGTTATGGTACTTCTTCATATGAGTCTTCACCTGCTTTGTTTCACGAAACACGTTGTGACATACTTTGCATTTTCTCTTCAACCTCCTGTGAACTGCCTTGTTATGTGCTTGGAAATCCTCAAGCTCGGCGAATTCTTCCCTATCGTGAATGCATTTGAGTAATTCTGGGGATTCAGACTCTTCTTCTTCTTGAGGTGAAAATAGCCAATCTAGTTCTAGTTCTACCTCTTCTGATTCTTGGTCTTCCATTCTGCAATGCCAAAGAATGGCGAAATAGAACTTTTGAGGCCCTCTTAAACTGTTACAGGAGAACTGAAAGGTCAGTGTTGTTAAAAATTGAAACAAATTATGTTATTGGTGCATCCTGCCTAATCAGAACCTTACTCGTTAATCAAATTGATAACTAATCATGTTTAGTTCATTAATTTCAATTCATGCATCTGTTTATCTTATCACCACTGAATCCGGAACATTTAAATGGTGCTGCAATTAACGAGATTATACACCATTTGTGCATTCTGATACACCATTTTTTTCTTAATTTCCCACCTTCACAAATCAATAATGTGATTATCCAGTGTATCCATATTCTTTAAGAGAACACTAATCAATGAAAAAGGATATTATATCACTTTAGTGTAAAGAAAAAAGTTACTTTCATTAATAAATTCTAATAGTCTGGAATCATAATAGAATTTCTGGAAGTTTTGGGTTCAACATACAACCTTTTTTATTTTTATATTTATACTTATATACATATATGGGAAAAAAAAAAAATTAACTGGAAAAGAAATGCTACATCTAGCTAAGTTCTTTCCAGAGAATAAGTTCTATATAAATAAGATCTATACAACATTACATTTTGAAGAAATGGTAAGAAAATAAAGCTCTTTAGGCATTACATTAGTTAAACTAAACAAATCGTGGAGAAATGAACGAAATGATTGCAATTTGCATAATCCTTGGTCTCCAATCAATGGCCCTGCATATCAAGGGTCTCATCCAAGCATTTTAATCTCTCTTTTCCTTCGCTAATCAGAAATCGAATCCTTTGCTTGTCTTTACAATTCCGATTATTCTCCATCTCCTGTCTTATTGTTTGCTTCAATTCCACTGTATAATACACTCATTTCAGATTAAGCTGCAACAAAGCATCTTTTAAAAGGCATATAATTATAGATCAGAAAGCTCAAAAGTAATCTTTGGATTTTCTTAAGAGAAACTTCACTCCTTGGAGTGACTAATTGCATAATATAACTGAAATATGTCGAGTCCAAAGATCGGTAACAACTAACAACCAAGTGAATGTGAAATTGAACACAAGTAACATAGTGTCCATTAGTTCTCCTTTCTCTAGCTGTTTCTTTTGTTGTTTTACTTCAAACATCAGATATAAAGTGTTTCGTAACGATTGAAAACAACTGTTGATAGGCATTTTGCAAGGAAAATCAAATAATATCTACTAGCTATTAGTAACACTAAGCATCTAACAATAACAACAACAACAACAACAACAAACAAAAAACAATAAACAGACACATAATGTTAAAAAGAAATGCAAAGCAAATGCTGTTCAAAGTACATGTGCAGAATTCCTCATTTTGAAGTAACAAGTCAAGCAAAACAAGTAAGAAGATCTGAAAAGAATGAACAGGCCAACACAAAAGTTCAGTAGTCTCTCTTAGTGACTGAGAAGGAAGTTCCTTTGCCAGTAATTATTTGCAGAAGATGAATATAGAAGAAGAAAATTCACCTCTAGAATGATTAGGGGCTCTTCTAGCAATCCTTAGTGCTTGTCTGTATAGCTTCAATACTTGAGCGCGGATAATAAACTCCTGTAAATCCAACCGAAGAACCATAGTTGCTTCCCCCAATCTATGTTACAAGAAAACAAAAAGGAACACCGGGAAATGTTATTTCTAGAAAAATATAGTTAGGAAATGGTAAGGAGAACGGACATGACGCGTAAACACTAATGAGAAGAGTTTCCGTGCAAGATAGCCCCAACCAATATGATGGCATATTGTATAAACATGCAAAAAGGTTTAAACATCTAGAGAAGATCACATAGCAAGAGCAGATAGTCAGCAATTAAAATCCACTTTCACATGCCCATCTAACTCAGTTACATTTCTTTATAAAAAATAAAACTCAGTTACATTTCAAGATCTTCATAATTAAAAACCTTTCCAGTCTATATCAAACAAAAGCGAAGGGCAATTAAATTAAATATCAAATTCATCCAATTTCTTATGAATCTATGCTTTACTTTGAACAACTGTGAACCTAAATCAAATATCAGAATCAAATTAGCAAAACGCAGCCCAAAGCTAACACAACTGACATATCCCAAACTTCAATTCTTCGATGAAATTGATTAAACCAGCAAATTACTCAGAGATTAAATTAGCTTCATTCATAATACAAAGTTTGAAACAATGAAGCCAGACAGACATACCTTGAGCAGCGGAAGAAGAAAATTAGGTTTTATCAGGATCTGTTGTGATGTGATTAAGCGGGAACTAGAGACAGGGTAGACTTCCAAAATTCTACCGACAGGATTGCATTAAACGACGTCGGCTCAGGCCGTCGTCGCATTTTGACTATGATGGGCTTAAACATGTAGATACAGGCCCAGTGATTGGAGATGGGCCTACACGACGTATAGAATTTCATTTTGCACAGTTTAAAAGTAAAAATGTGTTGAACTTTGAGCATATTCTTATTTAAATTGGATGATTAGTGGTTAATTCACAAATTTAAGTTTGTTTGAGATTCATTTTATATGTTATTTATTTTAATGTTATATTAAATGAATGTTAGAAATCACCTATACTATTGAAAACAGTTCAGTATACCTACTGAAGAAAGACAAAGAAATAGTACTATAATTTAAGATGAATGAATAAGAAAACAATTAAAATTATTTAATTGTGAACCTATTGTATTGAAAAATAAAGGGTCGATTTTATTATTGTTATTCTAACAATTGTAGCAGACGATGCATTGGATTAAATTTGTGTAAAATAAATTTAAGCTATGGAAATTCACATATTACACATTATATAAAAAGTTAACAACATCAACTAAAATAGAACTCAAAATGGATATATATATATATATATACACACACACATAGACAAATGCATACAATAAACGTGGCTCTATGTTATTGTGTGTGAAGTGATTATTAGATTTCCACCCAATTGTTTTCCTTTTAGAGTTTGAGTGGTTGAATAAACAAATAGAGAATAAAAGTATATTTCATATTTTATATTTGATTGTTTTCTCTTAATAATTGTTTATGTCACGTGGATAAAATTTAAAATTAATACCTCATAAATAGCCATGAGAATTGAACAAGAATAATAATTAATAAGCAATTAAACTGTAAATAGCTATGACAATTAGAATGGGCATTTGTTCATATTCCTTTTTTATTTTTTTATTTTATTTATTTTTTTTTTATTATAGAGTTCTTATTATATTTCATGGAATTAATATTTTCATTATCTCTCTGTTTCATTATATGGAATTATTATATTTCATTTCATGGGTATTCCATTTTTTCTCTATTTTATTCTGCGAACTAGCAAATATATATAGTTGTAGGATTTTTTTAATTTATCATCACGATTAATAATTAGATATATAGACTAATATAATACTAGAATTTATGTTATTTTATAATGGTAGAAATAGGATATTACTATTTACCGCCCCTAATTTACTTTTCACCGTCACCTCTTTTATCCTTTGCCCTTCTCATTTTTTCCTACTAAAACTCAAAATTCTCTCTCCCTTTCTCTCCCAAGCCAAAAAAACCCGACTTTTACGAAAATGGACCCGAGCATTCCCAAAGACTATGACTTCGAACACGAGATATTATTACGATCCTAAATTTACTCAAAATTCTCTCTCTCCCTTTCTCTCCCAAGCCAAAAAAAACCCGACTTTTACGAAAATGGACCCGAGCATTCCCAAAGACTATGACTTCGAACACGAGATATTATTACGATCCTAAATTTAAATAAATTCACGTTTCTGCATTTTTTTTTTGAATTTGGCCTCAACGGACGGCGCATGCTGCCCATTCCATGGACTGAACGGATGAACCACCCGTTTGGCCTACAGAACGGACAGCATGCGCCGCCCATTCCAGCCGTAGGACGGGCAGTGTGAGCTGCCCGTTTAGCCTAAAAAAGGCCCGAACAAGCCCCGAATTTTAATTTTTTAATTTTTGCAAGTATTGTTAATACCTGTTATGTATTTTTTGTATATTCAGGAGCCGCTAGAAGATTGGAATCCCAACGACATTGATTACAGTTCCCGTTTCATAATGGACACCGTTTTCCCTTCGTGTCAAGATGCTGTTGATTGGACAAAACAGGTAGCTATTCAAAATGGGTTTGAGATTATAATATCTTCGCACAAACATGGGGGAAAGCAGAAGGTGTTGAGATGTTCACGGGGTGAACGTTACAGAGGGAGAACTTCTGAAGATACTTTAATAAGAAAAAGTAAAACTAAAGCGTGCAGATGTAAATTTCAGATTAAAGCCTATCAACATTCAGACCTTTTTGGTTGGGGGATACAGACTAAGGCTGGGTTAACTGGTCAGCTCAATCATACGTGACGTGTGTATCCAGAGGGAAGTCGGCAGATGAGCGGACTCAGTACCGCATCTAAAATAATTGTGCGTGATATGAGTTCGGCTCAAGCAAAGCCCTGTGCTATTTTATTTGTCGTTAAAGAAAAGCATCCCGCAGACAACGCAACAATTAAACACGTCTACAATTATAGGGATAAGATGAGGAAGGGTGGGTTCGAAGGTAGAGACCCGGCTAGTCAGTTCTACCATATTGCTCTCGAGAACAAGTATGTTCATTATACGCAAGCTGATCCTCATTCTGGCGTGATAACACATGTGTTTATGGCACATCCAGAATCAGTAGATTTATTCAGGACCTATTACTAGTACATCGACATTGATTCAACGTACAAAACTAACAAGTATAAGATGCCATTTGTTGAAATTGTTGGGATGACGCCATGCAATAACAACTTTAAGATCGCGTATGCCATAATTAAAGATGAGACTGAAGGGAGCTATCGTTGGGTCCGCATCTTCCGAGCAGAGGTAGTAACCGCACGTGAGGTAGTATGCATGTGTCCAGAACGCGCCTCAGCAATATCATCATGTAAATTAACCAAAAAAGCAAGTAAATACATTTGTTATACTCAATTTCTCGTTTTTCGATTTTTTTACCAGTTCGGGCCTGCCAACGTGTGACCCGAATAAATTTTTTTTGAATTTTTTTTAAAACGACCCGTTTTTGGCCTGGGCGGGTGACTCACACCACCCCGTCATTGGTGCGCCACAACCGTTTGGCCCTACAGCCAAACGGACGTGGCATCCGTTTGGCCGTAGGGTCAAACGGGTGGCTCACTCGTTCCACCATTAGGTGGAACGGGTGAGCCACCACGTTCCACCTAATGGTGGAACGGGTGCGCCATGCAGTGGAACGCATGGCGATCTCGTTGCCGCCATGGGCGGAACGAACAGTTCGTGCGTTCCGCCCACAGCGGCAACGGGAGGCGCACTCGTTTAAGCAAAAAAAAACGGGTTCCGCCTTTGATTTTGGAGGCGGAACTCGTGATTTCGTTCAATTTTTGTAAAAAAAACTTACCGGAACTTTCATCAAGCCTTTTTCCATTCCTTGCTTTGGTGGCATGTCGTTTTAGGTCGGGTTTTTTAATATCTTAAAAAGCTAGAGAGGATTTGTATTTTCAGTTTGAAATTGTGAGAAGGGCAAAAATGTCAAAAGGATGCGGTGAAAAGTATTTTAGGACCGGTAAATAGCAGTTCACTAGAAATATTCAGATATGAGCGAATATAATATATATATATATATATGTGAATGAAATGAACGAGATCAATCAAAGAGAGAAGGTGGTAAGAGTTTACCCTAACTGTTTATCAATAGATAGCTTTTTTTTTTTTTTTTTTTTTTTTGTAAAAATATATCTTTAACAAACTAAGAGAGCTAAAATTCTACCTCTCTCCCCCCCCCTCCCCTCGATACACACATTGCCCCTCCTCTCTCTCATGCGCAATCGTTCTTAGTACGTGGATCTATCGTTTCTTCCCTCGATTAACTTCAGTATAGTCGAACCGTAAACTGATAATACAAAGATCGTAGTGATCCACTCTTCTGCTGCTAGTCACATCAAAAGTTATCCGCGCTCCAAGACGTAATCTGATAATCTGACTTGATTGTGTGGTATTTATCATTCATTGGTATCAGAGCCATAAATCTCATGTTCTGTCAATTTTGATCTACATATATGAAGAAATACATAGGTTTTACATGCGATAATTAGATTCAAGATTATTGGGCATGTATACGTATTTTTCTGATTGGTTTTTTGCAAACAACATCGCTGGAATCGCACGAAACAATGTGCGTGGCGATTTAGGGATTTTGTTCGGAAGAGTGTCAATTCTAGTCTCAATAGAGAGTGTGTGACTCTCAAACTTTATGCTCATCGTATTGAAAAATGAACTTCACAAACACTATTAGAAATCCCCAAAATCCTAGATTAGAATATGTTTCAAGAGGAAAAGACGGCAGGAAGACAGTGCATGTATCACACGCGCCAGAAAATGGTTAGTCGCCACATGTCGCGCGTACGACGCACGCAGCAATAATATTGTGACAAATAGTACCCTCCGTCCAATCCACGCGTGCCGAGCGCGTGGGAGGCCGTCCAATGGTATTTTAACTGCTGATTTTTTTCAAACCTTATTTTTGCAATTTTTTTGATTTTTAAATTTCAAAGTTAGTCAATAGGTTAAAAATTCTTGTTTCCGGTAATACAAAGATTGTAATAATTATTGTTTTCGCTCCTAATCTTATAAAAAATTATCCATATTAAAAAAAAAAAATCTGATAACCCGGTTTGATTTTGTAAGGTTTATTATTTATACAAATTAAATTCTTATTTCTATGTGCATCATCCAATTTTAACTAAACGAAATTGAAAATTATGCGTTCAACTTTACGCAATACTTTTAATTATTATACAGTCATAGAGTCACGTAATAGACTGGACATTTTTTTTTTCTTTTTCATTCTTATCCAATATATAAATTTGGCAAAAGGTATCCTGAGGTTCCTGATCTTTTATTATTTGGTGTATTAAGTCTTGGATCTTTCATTTAGACATATTGAGCCTCTGATCTTTCATTGTTTGGTGCATTAAGCACTCGATCTTTCATTTAGTCACATTGAGCCATTGATCTTTCATATATGGGTGTATTAGGTCCTTTTGTAAATCAATTCATATATGCGTGTATTAAGGATCTGTTTGGTTCAACTGTTAACTAATAAATGTTGTTGTTGCTGTTAGCTGTTTGCGGTTGTAGTAAGCTGTTTGTTATTAGTTGTTTAATTATTAGCGTTTTACTCCAAACCGCATGAAATATAGCGTTTGGTTAGGTTTATATAACCGCAGTGTTTCATATTTTCTCTGGACACTGCAGCATATTAGAGCTTTTCATGGACAGTTGTTTGTAGTTACGTTATTATTGACAAAATTATCATTCTTATTTCCATTAAATGTGTTTCCTTTTTAACATTATTTTTATTTCTAGAACAAAATTATCGAAAAACAAAGTTTCGTTGCGTTCAATAATTTTTTTATTTTTTATATAATCTATTTTTATTAATTTGTATAATATATTTTTTATTTTATAATTTATTTGTAGATTAATTTAAAACATGTCCATATTAGAAACACCCATATATGAACCAACAACATCAACAGTTGAACCAAACAGGCCTTTAATACATCCATATATGAATTGATTTATGGAAGGGTCTAATACACTCATATATGAAAGATCAAGGGCTCAATGTGTCTAAATGAAAGATCGAGGGCTTAATGCACCAAACAATGAAAGATCAGGGGCTCAATGTGTCTAAATGAAAGATGGAAAGCTTAATGCACCAAACAATAAAAGATCATGGACCTCAAGATGCCTTTTGCCTATAAATTTTGTCTTGTTTGAATATTATGGTTCTCTATTTTAGTATCCGCAGGCATTAATATCAAAAGTTCCAAATGAATAATACTGAGTAGTATATGTCTGACTTGGCTAATTCTCTTTTAAAATAATTTATTTAATTTGTCTTATTGGAATGAGACGTTAATGTGAACCTAATTGAAATTATCTTATTATGACTATGCTTCAAGTTGCTAAATCAAATAGTATAAGCAGCAGGTTTTAATTCAAAACAATTTATAAGATAATTCAAGCAAAAAAAAAAAGTACCTTAGCTATTCTTTATTATATTTATAGAGTATTTGTTTACTCAATTCTCTTTTTATATTTGTTTTTTCATTTTTAAAATTTTAAATGTTTAATTAAAGAATTATTGTTGCTGTTTTATACGTTAAAACCGGTAGGAATCTCTACTTTTCTAAAAACAAGTAAGCTGTTAGCTAATAGCTGTTGCTGTTGTTAGCTGTTTGCGGTTACAGTAAGCTGTTTGCTGTTTTTTTTTTTTGGTAAGAAAGGAAAGGAAAAAAACAAAACCAACAAAAACCTACACCGGGATCAGTCTAGGAAAGCTGACTCCAATCCTATCCTCTAGAAGAGAAGGCAAAAGAAAAGAAGGAGGAACATATAGGGTAGAAACACCTAACATTCTCCCATGCCCAGCAGCTGCTAAGCGATCCGCCACGTGGTTTTGCTCCCTAAAAATATGGGAGAAATTAAGATACTCAAAGGCAGGACGAAGCCTCAAAATAGCTTTGATGAGATTCTGGCTCTTCAGACAAACAGCCTGGCTATCTGAAATCCTGTTAATAGCCTCCAGATTATCAGATTCCACCGAGAGCTTTTTAACACCCATGCGAATGGCGAGTTTAATACCTGACAAGATACCCCAGAGCTCCGCAGAAAAGGAGGAGCCCGTCCCCAAGTTATGGGTAAACCCCGCCATCCAATTGCCACCAGCATCCCGAAGAACTCCTCCAGCAGCAATTCTACCATTGCTAAGGCAGGAGCCATCAGTATTCAACTTAGCAAACCCTTCTCTAGGCTTACTCCAGCCAACTAGCAGGATCTCTTTATCCGGGGAGGGGCGAACAAGGGAATCTCTTTCAAAGCTTTTAGTAATAACAAAGAGCTTCTTCGAGAAGAAAAACAGTAAATCAGGAATAAGGACAACCTTACCCGCAAATAATTCTTCATTCCTCCACTTCCAGATTTGGTGACAAGTAATAGCAAAGAGGATGGCACCGTGCTCCATGTTGGCCAGCAAGTTCCCCTTGGCTCCTTGAGAGAACCAGTCCCCTTCAGAAAAGGCCATGAAGGAAGGGAGGATGTGATGAGGGAGGATCCCTTCCCAGATCTTCTTACTATTTGGGCAATCCCTCAAGGCATGGCACAAGGTTTCCACATTGCCTCTGCATCTACTACAGGCACTAGACTCAGTCAAGTGCCTTCTGTGCCTATCCGCATTCGTAAGGAGCCTGTCTTTGATACCCAGCCAAAGGAAGCTCCTGATACGGTAAGGGATCTTGAGGGACCATATGGACTTCCAAATCTCCAAGGGAGGATCAGCCCTATTAGGGGTAAAAGCTTCATAGGCCGATTTACAAGAATAAGTACCATTATTCGTCAAGGCCCAACAATGTCTATCCTTATCCTCCTCTTGATTGCTAATCTTCACTCCTCTAATGTTAAGAAGGGTCTCCAGACTTGATAGTTGTTTGCTGTTTAATTATTAGTGTTTGGTAAAATTATATTAAAATGTTGTTGTTCGTATTTAAAATATCCAATATGGACGTGTTTTAAAAATATTTTCTGAAAATAAGAAGGATAATTTTGTCAATAACGAATAAATACAAATAGTTTTTCATGAAAAGCTCCAAAACGTTATAGTTTACAGAGAAAATACTAAACGTTGCGGTTATGTAAACCTAACCAAACGCTGTATTTTCTGTGATTTGGAGTGAAACGCTAAACGCTTTTTTGAAAAGCTAAAACAACACTCACTAAATCAAACAAACCTAAACTCTTTATGTGTTATCAAGTAATCATGTATATGAAATTTCCTTTTTGAAACAAAACTAATATTAATTAGGCGAATACTTAAAATATTTGGACAAAGAAAAAACATAAATTTGAAAGAGGTGCATGTATGAATTGCAAAAATTACATTTTTTTAAATATATAGTTATACTATCCACCTACTCATCATTATCTGGTGGATGGAAAATCATTTATGCTATATATATATAATATATTATTTTGCTCAATTATCATAATTAAATAAATTAGTGGAAACTAATTAATCAACAAGCAAACCAAATTAAGTGAGAAAAGGCGGTCATTTATCATTTGTTCACACAGTCGACAATCAATTCCTATTAAACAAATGTGAGAGATTCGGTTCTTCTATTTATAATAAAAAAAACATTAAAAACTCAGAATTGTATAACATAATTAATTAAAATAGAAAAAATCTCTTATACAACTCTAGGTTTTCAATGGCAAAAACTACATCTTTTTGAGTCACGGGATGATATAAACCCTACAAGATAAACACAAGTTTGATTACATTCTGAAAGAATATCTGAAAGCCATAAAAAGATACGACAATTTATGAACGCCGAGAGGAAGTTGATAGTCTAGTATTTTTATGGATTACTAGCTCAATTTCAAAAGAATATGTAAAAGGTTGTATGCAACTTCAGTAGGAGAAGAAATTAGAGTTAATTTTAGTTCAATATTAGAAAAATAAAATCATGCATATATTAAAACCCTTAAATTAAAAAGTAAAATCATCTAAATTAATAAGTTTAAATTCCTAAATTAAATTTCCAAATCAAAACTTTTAAATTAAAGTGACCTAAATTAATAAGTTTAAGCCTCTAAATTAATTCCACAAATTAAAAACTCTAAAAAAATAAATCTAATTTAATTTAAAATAAAGAAAAAGAATCTACATGTATTGTGGTGGTTGGCGGCAGTTCAAGGAGGAGCAAAGGCAGTGGTCCGCCAGAATTTAGAGGAGGCAAGAAGTTAAATTGACAAAGCGGGGATTCGGGCTTCCCAATCCCTATTTTTTAATTAGCGACAACTCAACGACGTCGTTTTGAGATTGGAAATAGTCGGCCAGAATTTATAGGAGGCAAGAAGCTGAATGTACAAAGTAGGGATTGGGGCTTCCCAATCCCTATTTTTTAATTAGCCACAACTCAACAACGTCATTTTGGGACTGGAGCTAATTATAAAAAAAAAAAGTCCAACCTAATCCATTTTGGGCTAGGATGAGCCTTAGCTCGATGCAGTACACGTTCCTACTAAACAACAGTCTGGGGAGGGATCATACTATAAAATTAATTTTTTATAAGAAATCACTTCTAAAACTCGAACTTATGATCTCTCAGTCACATGATATCAACGTTTAATGTTATATCGGTCGCCCTTTATTTTTACTCATAATGAAAGAAAAATAGTAGGATAACAAGGGGGAAAATCCTATTCATCAATTTAGAAACAAAATAAAGTTTCCATATATATCAACGTGGCAAAACATATATTATAATCATGGTACAACTTAATAATATATGTATATGTCTTTAACATAAACAACAAAATTATGTTTGTTGTTGCCGAATTAAACTTAATCAATTTTAATTTCATTTATTTTTATATATTTGTATTGAGACAGCCCTTTTTAATACACGTGTAATCTCTGATCAATAAATCAAAGTCATAAACGGACAATTGATAAAGCGAAATGATACGGCCGTTTATAATACTATATAGTAATATTGTCATTAAAACATATGTATTATGCGAATAATATTAAATTAAAACAAATTATTTGGACCTAGAATCAATCAACCACCCTCAGGCCCTCACTTTGCTAAATTTCTATATTAAACCCTAAACTTTTGTTTCTTTATGAATAATTTATGTCATCGAACACATTAAACTTCTAACGAATGAATTATTTGAAATGCTAAATATATTAAGGACGCTCTGCACTTAGACGGAAAAAAAAAAGATTAGCCCCATGAATTTTAAAAGATGATTCATTAATTAGCTACTTGAATTTTTTTAGGTGATGTGAAAACTCTTCACAACCTAAGAGATTTTAGAGAAATATCCTTTTATTCCCAATACCAGAAAACAGAGTGAAGACCAGTATTTATACTGATCAAGAATACACATTGTACAGCAAAAGTGTAACTACATGAAACACAACATTTTAAATGAATAAAATATAAAAATGATTCTATATTTCTAACACCCCCTTCAAGTTGGAGATGTTATGCGGACCAGTCCCAACTTGGATAAACTTGGCCACATCTGATTAGAACTCAATGGCTTAGTGAGCAGTGCGCACATCAGCCAATTGTGATTGTGAAGGGTGTGGTGATGAATTTTTCCTCCAAGTATTCACGAACAATATGGCAATCAATGGAAATATGTTTCGTTTGATCATGAAATACTGGATTTGAAGCAATGTAAATTGCTGACTGATTGTCGCAATACAGAGGAATTGGCAGTTGTACTTGAATCTGGAACTCAGCAAGAAGGTATGTTAACCACTTGATCTCACATACAGTGGTTGTCATTGCTCGATACTCCGCTTCAGCTGAAGATTTTGTCACCGTTTCTTGTTTCTTTGATTTCCAACTTAGCAAAGAGCTGCCTAACATGACACAATAATCGGTTACTAATCGTTGTGTAATTTTACATTGTCCCCAATCTGAATCGCAATATGCAAATAACTGGAATTCTGCATCTGCAGCATAGAACAACCACATGGACATTGTTCCTTTAAAATACTGAAGAACATGTTGACTAAGCTGCTGCGTGACATAAGCAATGTCAGAACGAGTGAAACCAAGGTACAAAAATCGACCAATTAGTCTCCTGTATTGCTCTAGTTCTTCAAAAAGATCTGAAATTGCATCAAATTGCAAACCAGAAGGGAAAGGACTACTGGCCACTTTAGCATTACTCATGTTCGCATCTTTTAACATATCAAGAATATACTTCTGCTGAGTGAGTAATATGCTAGAATTTGATCGAGCCAGTTCCACAGCAAAAAAATAACGAGCAATTCCCAAATCCTTGATGGTGAATGTGCGATCAAGCTCCTTTTTTATCTCTTGGATTAACTTTTTTGAAGTTCCAGTAATGAGGATGTCGTCAACATACACAATGAGGACAATTAAATCAGAGTCTTGTTTCAAAATGAACAAGCAATAATCATGAATGCTCTTTTTGAACCCCATACTTTTCAATTTGTTGCTGAACTCTAGGTTCCATTGATGCCCGACCTGTTTTAAACCATATAAAGACTTGGTAAGTTTACAAACATGTCCAGGTTTCTCAACATGATATCCTGCTAGAGGCTCCATGTACAAATCTTCATCAATATGGCCATGAAGATATGCATTATTTATGTCGGTTTGATGAATTGGCCAGCCTTTACTTACTGCAATTGCAATGAACATACAGACAGTTGTTACTTTTGTAATAGGAGCAAAACATTCATTGTAATCCACTCCAGCCTTCTGTGTATATCCACGAGCTACTAGTCGTGCTTTATAACGCTCCACAGAACCGTAAGGGTTGTATTTAACTTTAAATAACCACTTTGATGAAATAGTTTGCTTGTTAGGGGGTAAAGGGACCATAGTCCAGGTTTGATTAGCTTCAAGGGCATTTAATTCTTTAGTCATGGCTTCTAACCATTTCATATCAGATTTAGCTTCAGAATAGGATTTAGGTTCATGAATCTTGTTAAGGTTGACAAGGTATGCTTCATGAGTGGCTGTGAAAGCAAAACTGGCTTCTAAATCTGCTACCACGGTATTCAATATGAAGTCATTGTATTTTGTTGGTTTTTTTTATGATTCTAGAGGTGTGTCTATTAATAGGAAGAATTGGAATGGATGGTGGAGATATAGGTACATCACATAGAGTTGAAGGTTGTATTAAAGGACTGTTATTTGGATGTGATGAGACAGACAAATTGAGAGAATTAAGATCTATATCTTGATTGACACCTTGTTTTTGTTGAATTGGTTGTGGAGAATGTGATATGGGAGGTGTAGATATAGACTGATAATGACAATCAGATTCATCTGTTACAACAGATGGGAAAATGGGTGTATTGTTGTTTTGAACATCATCAACAACAATTTGTGTGAGATTCTTGTAGGGAAATATCTCCTCCTGAAAATGTATATCATGAGATACTACAAGCTTTTGTGTAGATAAATTATAGGTTTTAAAACCTTTTTGATGTGGAGCATTGCCAGGGTAAATGGCAGGAAATGATCTATCCTCAAATTTGGACTTATGAGGATTAGTATTAGTTATATAACATGAACATCCAAAAACTTTCAGTCGATCATAAGGTGGTGACTGATCATAAAGTTTCTGATAAGGATTGATCCAACCAAGTACCTTTGTAGGCATGATGTTAATCAACACAGTGGCTTGAAGTAATGCTTCCCCCCAAAACTCAATGGGAAGACCAGCCTTCATAAGCAATGCTCTTCCAGTCTCTATAAGGTGTCTGTGCTTGCGTTCCACTATGCCATTCTGCTGTGGAGTGTAAGCACAAGTTCGTTGATGAATAATCCCATGAGTATGCAATACATTTTGACATGAGGTACCTACAAACTCGGTCCCATTGTCAGTGCGAATGTTCTTAATATTGATCTCAAATTGAGTTTTGATCATATTAATGAAAACAGAAATCAAGTGAGCCACTTCAGTCTTATGCTTGAATAGCATAGTCCAAGTGTTTCTAGTATAGTCATCAACTAATGTGAGCATATATCTATCCCCTGTGATTGAATGTTTATGAAAAGGCCCCCAATAATCTATATGAACTAGTTCGAAAGGTTTATGTGTTTGAGAAGTACTAGTAGGGAAAGGTTTTCTGTGCTGCTTGGACCTTAGGCAAATGTCACAATCATTAGGTTCAATACAATTGTCAAATACAGGGATATGTTTCTGTTTATGAACAGATACATGACCTAGCCGTTTATGCCACAAACTACCATTATTTGTAGCACTAGTAGCATGTAAAACAGTACTAGAAATGACATTATTGGAAATGGAATTAAAAGGACCATTAGACAAATGGTATAAGTGGTCTTGTTGTGTTCCTTCAGCTAGGATATGTTTAGAGATAGGGTCCTGCAAAATACATTTGTAAGGTGTAAATGTCATTTGCAAACGAGTATCCTTCAGTAGTTGTGCAACAGAAAGCAAGTTATAATCAAAACAATCAATGAACAGGACATTATGCAGTATGAGATTGGAGCCTAGCTTCACATCTCCAATCTTGTTAACAAGTTTGACTGAACCATCGGGTAGGTAAACCTGTCTTGCTTTGTCCAAACTTCTAATATTAGAGAAGTTGTTTATGGAGCTGCTCATATGAGTGGTAGCGCCAGAATCAATTATCCATACAGCTTGACTGTTGTGGCAGTTATGATTCACAAATAGTAAATAAGTCTTAGGCATACCTGAACTGGATGCATAATGACTATGCTCTCCTATATCCTTGGTACGAGCAAAAGCAGTGAAATCAACCTGTTTCTTGCCTTTATTCTTCTTGTATTTCTGAATTTCTTGTTGAATCAATTTCTGCATCTCTTTCTCATCATCTGAATCAGTGGAGCTTTCATCAAAAGGAGTATGTGCTTCATGAGTAAGAAGAGCTTTTGCTGAAGGACCAGCAGGACCAGTCTTCTTGGATCCTGTCCACCAATCAGGATATCCATGGATGCGAAAACATGTGCTACGACCATGCTTCTTGCATTTGCAATAATCACAATAGAGATTACTGTTGTCTTCTTTTTGTTTATTGACAGATCTAGGACCTGCATGTGTAGTCACTATATTAGATTGTTTGTTAGCAGTTGCAATATGAGCAAAATTTGCCTTGACATCAGTTGTTGACTCCTTTTGTTTCTCAATTCGCAATAGCATAGAGAATGCACGATTGACATTTGGCATTGGATCCATCAGAAGTATCCGATTGCGAACATGCTCAAACTCGATGTTCAATCCATATAAGAACTGCAAAAGTTTATCCTCATCATATCTACTCTGTATCAATTCTCTAGCTCCACCATATTTGCAATTGAGAATCGGTTTGAGAGCCAAAATTTCATCCCACAATCGTTTCAGTTTATTGAAAAATGCAGTTACAGTCATCTGTCCTTGTGTGATGCTGTTTAATTCTTTTTTAAGATGAAAATACAAATGACCATTGTCCTCTGCATATCCATGCTCAAGCTCTTTCCACAGAGCCCGTGCAGTAGGAGCAAATAGAAAAGTGTCCTGCAATTCTTTACTTAAGTAGTTCATAATCCATGAAAACACTAGATTGTCCACCTGTATCCAATCTTCATATGGATCAATGTTAGCATCAGGATCTGGTATTTCCTCATCCTTAAGCATAAAATTAGTGCGTTTCTTAACACTAAGAACAATAAGCATTGATCGACGCCAAGAAATATAATTAGATCCATTCATAGGTGTATTCACAAGTATAGAACCTAGATTATCATAATGTCGCACATATTTGAAGATTTCTGGTGTTGAATGAACTTCACTTCGTCAATCAGGGCGTTGCGTTGATGGATTCAGTCCGACATGAATCAGATCTGCTTCAACTTCATGATTACGACTGGTTTCAGCATTAGGTTTTTTATTTTTCTGCTTTGGAGACTTAATCGGCGGTACTGTAATTTCTTCATCTTCTTCAATATCATCAAGGAAGAAATCATCTCTGCCTCGTGCAACATTGACGTAGCTTCTTCCTTTCGTCATTTGGATTGCAACTTGGATCTAATTTCCTTGTTGCTCTGATACCATGTGAAAACTCTTCACAACCTAAGAGATTTCAGAGAAATATCCTTTTATTCCCAATACCAGAAAACAGAGTGAAGACCAATATTTATATTGATCAAGAATACATATTATACAGCAAAAGTGTAACTACATGAAACACAACGTTTTAAATGAGTAAAATATAAAAATGATTCTATATTTCTAACAGGTGATATAAATTAAGTTATTCCAAGGATTGGTTTAGGACCTTTCCCGCACAACTTAGGTGGAAGATGAAGAAGGCCCCTTTCTGGAGGTCTGAACCATCAGTGAGATATCACTATGGAAGAGTTAGAATTCTAACCTAAAACATGTATTTTTCAACCAAATTTAAATAATAGATGACTTTAAAAAGTTTAAGGTATCAATAAATAACTTTAACTAAATTTAAATAACTAGGGTCGATTCTGAGTTTTTGAAAGCCCCTGGGTGACGTAGTAAATATGGACCTATTATAAGTAAAAGTTGAAAAAATGAATTATATATATAAAAAATTATTTAAAAATGATACATTTTTATTACTCTTAACAAGAAATCTAAAAACATCCGATTCCATATAAAAAATATTTTATTTCGTTTTAAGTACCGAGTTTTTCATATAAAATATTATCTACGGGCATTTCTAGATGCAAAATCACTAAAAAAAATAGTGTTTACATCAATATAATATATCATATTTCTCTCAATAAATAAAATTGCTAGATTATTTAATATTTCTTGTGACGTTGATGATCTCAAATAGTTTTCAATAATCTTAACTTCGAAAAATTTCTTTCAACAAATACAACGGTCATTGATATAATTAGGAGTATCCGTAAAGCAATTAAAATATTTGGTTAATAATATGCTATTTTGACCAACTCAAAAATCTCAAATGCTCACATCAACAAGTTTGTAAAAGTCATTTACAATATTTTCATTTAAAAAAATCATTTGAATCAACATGCGAAAAATTATTATAAGAAAAAATGTAGTCATAAAATTGTGTTGTAATTATTTAGACCTATCAATTATAATTATTATTCATCTTTTAGGATTTTAATTCTTGTACTTTTTTTTATTTTTTTTATATATATTTGGATCCCTCCCTTCTTTGTTTCTAGATGTGTGTTACTATTTGTTTAGATCAAAAATTATTTTTGTAATCGTTGCATCTTTTAAAATTTAATTTCTATATTATTATTATTTTTAAATATTTTTTGGCCCCTCCTTCCTTTGGACCCTGGGCAGACGGTCGTGTAAAGAACTAAGGAGATTCTCCAAAGTTCAAGAATCAATCCATTTATTAGACTAAGTTCAAAGCAGTCTTGGTGTATTTAGCCTCATTACAAGCTGGAAAGAAGTTCGTATCTTTTAAATGGGTGTTTTATGTCAAATATTAAATCGATGAGAGTGTGGAAAGGTACAAAGTACGATTAGTTACTAGAATTGATCGCTAACGCATTGAATTTTGTGCTTTATGGTGAATGTACCAAATAAATCTCTTTTTCAGTAGTTATTTTCCATCTCTGGCAAATTCCCGGACTGCTCCTCTCAGTGGATTGTGTGGGGAAAGGTTGGAAGTTTGGTAAATTCCTCTTTGATTCTACCCCGTGTCCCGGGGTTCCCTCTAATAAGAAATGAGATAAGGTTGATTTCACCCCTAGAAGCGACAATAACAATATGATAACATAGGAAGAACGAAGGAAATAACATAGAAAAACCATTTCTTTGATGGTAACAAGAAGAAAGAAACCAAACAACGAACAGGAAGATGAAAAACCATGGCTTCGTTTTCTAGGGTTGGGAAGTTGCAGAATCAAGAGATGAAAAGAGGAAAAAGAGAAATTCATTGTGATTTTGACTAAATGGTGCAGATTTCGTGCAATTTAAAGGAAGAAAGGAATATCAAAAGTCTTGAAATCATTAATGCAGGAGCAACTTTTCGCATAACCAAGGAGATAGAGGGAGCGGCCGTTCGCGAGTGGTGGGAAGTGGGAAGGTTAGGGTTATTATGGGAAAGTCACACAAAATCAGTCTAGATATGTAGTAGGATGAGTAAATGGGTTAAATATGTAAATGGGCCTCCCATTTGACCCAGTTTTGTAATTTTCCCTTAAATAAACCCTAATTATAAATGAGGGATTTAAATTACAAAACTGACCTTTTATTCACTAGATTTTTGTTTGAATCTTTGTACCCCAATTTCTGTTGGAATCTTTAATTGGAATCTTTAATTGAAAATCAAAGACTAAATTCAATTGGTTTGTTCTTTGTATACGCAAAGTGAGTCGCAGAGAAGAAGAGAAAAGAGAAAAGAAAAAGAGAAAAGAAAGAAAGGAAAAGGGGAGGGGGGGATCTGTTCGTTTTTTTGGTTGAGAGGGGTGGGTGGGTTAGCTTAGTGGGCTTCGGGTTGGGGTGGGTCTGTTCTGGGCCGGGGATTTATTTATTTGGAAGTCTAAAATGACATCGTTTCGTTAAAGTCCAAAACGACGTCGTTTTGGACTAGGAGGCTGCAAAAAAAATAGGCCGAAGGGGCTCCGACCATGGTAGAAAACCACCTACCCAGGGGTGGAAAACACCCCTGGTGGTGTTTTTCGACGGGCCGGAGGGTCGGGAGACCCTCCCCTACCCTTTGGCTCCGCCCCTGCAAATAGGTAAATGCGAAGCTTTCTAGATGAATTGCAAAGCCATTTTTAAGTCATTTTGTGCCATTTTAATATCGTCAACTTTTAGTTTCTATTTATTTTTATAGCATTTGTTCATGTTTATGCTCAATTTATATCATTTTTAATAAAAGAACGCAAAATTTAGTTTAAGTTTATTTTAATCCAGTTCGCACATAATTAATTTACCAAAAAGTAATCAATTTGACTTGGTATTTAGAGAAGATTTTTGGTAAATTAATTAAATGGATATTGGTGCTGATTTAATGTGATTTCGAATGAGATTTGCAGGGATTTTCGGCTAAAGAGTCAATTGACTGAAGATTGTGAAGACCCGACCACGCTAGGAGCTAGCTCGATGAGCTGGCCATTAAAGAGGATTTTGCCCAGATTGGCCTCCAGCTCGAGCTGGGAGACAAACTCACAAGCTTTTACTAAAGGCCAACTCGATGGCCCTCTGAATCAGTCAAAATTGATTGATTCTTCCCCTAATTCAAACTTGTAACCTCCATAGATATTTCAGTTGTTGTATTTTATTTGAATTTCATAGTTATGATTTGTTTTCTTTGGCTATTTAAAGACTTGTGTTTCCATCCCCAAAGGCAATTAGCTTTTAACTAATCTAGAAACCCATGCAATTTTAGATTTTAAGGTCTTTTCATGGTATTCCTTCCTCACGGGTATTCCCATATCGGGATCGGGAAGAATCTAAATTTTTCTCCTCTGCAAAGCTATCAATGCTTTTTTAAAGATCTTTAGCAGCAGTCGATCGTTCATTCTCCCTCCCCTCCCAAGGGCTTTCGAAAGCTCGAATTGTTGATGAGAATCTACTGTGTTGGAAGACAAGTGCTGTAATACAAATCAGTTGGTCCCCTCCTCCTGCCGAGTGGTATAAACTCAACACAGATGGTGCATTTAAGTCAGAAAGTGGAGCTGCTATGGCTGGTGGTTTGATTCGAAATTCTCTTGGGTGAGCGGCTTTGCTTTTAATATTTGTGCTTGTTCCATTACCAGAGCTGAGCTTTGGGGTATGCTTAAAGGGATTCAACTAGCCTGGGATCTAGGCATCAAGAAACTTATTGTCGAAGTTGATAGTCAGTGTGCGATCCAACTGGTTCAAGGATCTTCAAGTCCTCCTAATGCATTTAGTGCGATCATTAGGGAGATTCAACATCTGTTGGGAAGAGATTGACAGGTGCAGATTCTCCATACGTATAGAAAAGCCAACTTCAAACCTCTGCTCGCGTTCGTTCCCCGTAAAGAAAGTTCAAAGCTAGTCTGTCTGTTCCAAACGTGGGATTTTGCTCCTAGGAATCGAAAGTACCAAACGTGGGATTTAGCTCCCTTCATCAGTCGACTCAATTGCATCGTACCTTTCCGGTTGAACTAGTTCATTCCTCTCCTCTCCGTACCTTCTTTCTGGACCTTCTGGTCTCGCAGTAAAGCTACTTTCAACTCGGGAAGTTTTCAGATTTCAATGATAGCCTTGCTCGAGCTGCTTTACCCCTTCGGGCCCTTGGTCGACTAACTTAACGTTTCTCCGGTCGAGCCAGCTAATCTTTGCTTTTCGTTCCTCTCGCCTTGCTTGAGTTACTTTTCGTTCCCGATCGAGTGACTTTTAGTTCCTTCTCTTCTCTTTCGACGTTCGCCAATCGGAGAGGACAGAAAAAGTAGAATTTATCAGATCGGCTGAATTGAGCTAACGAACTTTCTAAGCGCCAGAAAGAGTTTCATTTCAATCGAACCGGTCCGGGAAAGCTACTTCGCTTCATCACTCCTGTTGGCCGAGCTAGTGAACTTCCCCGGTAAAGAGACTACCTACCTTTGGCCTTGCTGCTTTACTCCTTGTCAAGTTACTTCTTTCCCACGAGTCCACGAATGAGGCTATTCTTTCCATAAGATCCTATATCAGCTATACATCCTCCTTGCATTTATGCCGGAGACGTCGCCAGTGCTATGGGCTTTAGCTTATGTAGATAAAAAATGATGAATGGAATTATGGCACTCCACTCGCCGCCAATGCGGAAGGATGCCGCCGAAAAGAATGGAACGCTGCTTCGCTCTGCTGGATGCGTCGGATCTCGTATAACAAGCTCGCTTTTTACCCTCCAATTCAAACATGTGGGCACAAAATGCTATCATGCTCTATTGTTCCGTAGCAATAGAAGCCCGCTCATGCTGCTTCGGCGGCGCTTTTTCGCATTCTCTTCGCTCTAGACAGGAGCGCTAGTGGACACGGGGAGGGAGCAGGCGAAGCGTGTCGTTCGTCATGGAAAGAAAGATACCATTACTTCGCCTCTTTGTTGGACCACCGGCGCGAACACAGTGGTCTCTGACCAGGACCAGAAAGCAATTCGAATTTGGATCTTAACATGTTGGTGGTTTTTAACCGTAGGCATCTTGCCAGGAAGTTGGTGGGCTCATCCCGTGCTTTCGGGCACAGTCCTTATTCCCATCTCCTTGGCCTTTAATTCCATAGTTATTTCTTCCCATTCGAACTGGCATCACTGCCTATTATTCTTTCTTAAACGGATCTATCTTCCTTATCAAAGGGAATTGTTCCTGGTGTGAACTTCTAACTCATCCAACAGCTGAAATAGCAGCGGTCGTTTGAACAAGAACAGAAAGACGTGAAAGCAAGTCGAAAATCCCAGGGTAAGACCTAAACCACTAATTCCGTTTAATCGGCTTCGCCTATCTACAGGTATTCCCTAAAATATCTGCGGAGATGAATAATGAAAACCTCAGCGGATGGGTGGAGGAGAGAAAGGTGGAGGAGAGAAAGGAGAACCCTAATTAATCTCTTTAAATCCCTCATTATGGCTAGGTCTATTGGTGATTCCTCCTCTCCTTCACTTCAAAGCATAGAAGAGTGGGGGCTTCTTTCTTTCAAATTGTTCAGAGGTTTCAAAGCATAGTATTGAATGAGGTTGCATTGGATCGGACAACTAAAAGTTCTTACCCTTTTGTGACTGCTTGGTTATGGGACTATAGCTCCTGCTGCACCTTTCTTCTCTAACGGTGGAGCATAGTGAAAATAGATCTGCGGTAAGGGAAAGAATCTCTAAGAGCTGGTACCTAAGCCAGTGCTATCTTATAGTTCCAGTCTAGCGGATCAAAGAATCTTTCCTTCTTTTCCGTCTTCGTTGAGTGAGGAGTGATGTCAAGTCTTTTATTGTTCCGTGAGTGAATGGAAGTGTGGTTGGAACTGCTTACCGGCTCAAGTAATCAGTCCAAGATAGACCCTGGAAGTCTTATTCAATTCCGGTAGACCCTAAAGTAATTGGTATTATCGAAAGTCATCGATTTACAAGGAATAACGACGATGAAGAATACCGGTGTTGTCTAACCTCTCTACTCCTAATCACACTTTTGTTCAAATCGATTCGGAACTCTTGAATTTCATGGTTTTTAGGGTGTGACTAGGGGTTCGGTGGTATAGCTCATGGTATACTTATTAGGAAGAGGTCTTTTCTTCTTTTCAATTTCGATTTTCAATTTCGAAACCGCTACGCCCCTCAAGAGGAGTCACTTTCACATGGATCGAGGGAGAAAAACCTATGAGCAATCCCTTTGCCTTATTCGCCGACTTGCTCTTATCCTTGTCTCGGTTCCGTACTTTATTCGCCAGGACCCTGTAAAAGTGCAAAATGAAACTGGCTACATTCAACACTGAGGAGGGTCGGATCCCAAAAAACTATCCGAAAAAAGGGCATAACGTCGGCTAATCTGGCATAACAAAAAAGGATGGTTGGATCGGGTAGATCATCACGGTTTGCTTCTCCATTAGCGAGGGAGGTTGGATCAGGTCAGACTATCCAGGGAAGGAATAAGACTCATCTGGGTTCTGGACAGCAGTATTCTAATTTTATAACATAAGTTCAATCCGGGCCTGCTTATTCAGATCTCTCTGTGGTCGGGAATGGATGATCCCTATAAAATTCTGTATGTAGAGGAGGAGTGTTCTGCAGAGGCTAGCATGGCCAAATCCCCCAATTCTGGGCAGAGTTTGGTTGCTGTTCACTTAGGGACTGCTCCTAAACATGCTGTTCTTTCCTTGAGTGGAAATAATAACCTAGTTAAAGTGCCTGTTATGAGTGATTGCTGGCGAGGCTTGGAAAAGGTTCATACGTTGCTAACCTCTTATTCTCCCCCTATCTCCGAGCTCTTCTTGAATCGAGGAGTTAAAGCTAAGCTCAGCTAGGACAGTTCCTCTCTCTATCCCCCCGGACAGCGAACCGAAGGGACCTTAAGGAAACTCCTTGCCGTGGAAAGGGGTTGGTTCGTCTTGGCTTTGTCTAGTAAATTGTGATGGCTTCAGGACACATTCTTTCGAAGAAAATGACATGGATAACTAGGGAACCACTACAATAGGAAATAACGGATTTATTCACTTAAGTTGAAAAAGCTGCTTCATGGATATCTACCTAGGGAAGGGCGAAAGCTGAAGGAAGTATAATTTTTTTTTAATAAGATCGTGCTTCTTCTTCGTTTACTACATCGGCAATAGGATCGTCTCGTTGAGTATGAAAGGAATAGTAGCAACCAATTTTCACTTGTCAATAAGACAACCACAACAAGATTATTCATAGCTATTGTAGTTGTTAAGGACTAGAAAATTGACGAAGTAGATGTAAATAATGTCTATCTACACATCTATATAGATTAATATACTTACAAGATACCACGTGTATGGTATAAAAATATTGGCAATGGTCAAGTTTGCAAATTACACAAGTGTTTATATTGTTTGAAGTAGGTAGGAAGGCAATGGTACAAAAAGTTCACTCATATGCTACAGAAATCGGCATTTCAAAAATCAATCCAAGATTATTGTTCATTCACATGAGTTAGGGATTATTGTTCATTCACATGAGTTAGGGATTGCCATTTCTTAGCAACAGTGATTTATGTTAATGATATGTTTCTTACTGGTTCTTCAACAAAGCAAATATCAACAGCTAAAACAGCCTTGCATTAGACTTTTACAATTAAGGATTTACAATTTGCCAGATACTTTTGGGAGTGGAATTACGTAAATCATGTTAAGAGATTTTACTCTCTCAAATAAAGTGCGTTTCAGATTTGATTACAGACTTAAGATTGTATAATACTCACTTTGTTTCAAATCTAATTCTTAGTGGAGTTCAATTAGATCTTTTGTGAGAATCAAACAAGTATCGAAGAATATTAGGAAGGTTGTTGTATCTTGTTTCACACGATCAGATATAGCATTTTTACTCAACAAGTGAGTCAATTTATGAATGCTTCAACATAATTGCATTGGAAAACAACAATGTAACAAAGTATCACATAACCAAATTTAGAGTATATATCACTTTAAACAAGTTTAGTAAGTCAATATATATATTATTATAAGCAAGTTCAAAGGGCTAATAAGTTACTTTAAGAAACTTTAGAAATTCAATATATTTCTTTAAGTTCATGAGGGTAAGTAAAATATTTTTAAAATATAGAATAGTTAAATTTTCTAGATAAATATAGAGAATTATAAGTGTATTAAGTCTTTTCTTTTTGTTATAAAAGTTATAATAGCAATGCTAGACCTATGCTTAGAAGGTCAGATAAACCACATATCATAATGAAGATTACAGTGAAATTTACGAATTGTGTATCAATAAGGGCTGAAATTTTAACTCCTTACCACTCTGACTCACTCTTATTAGTTACAGAGAGTTAAGTAAAATTCAATGTGCTAATAATAAAAATTTTAGAAGTTTAATGCAATAGTCTAGTCTACTGTCATGTATTTTTTTTTTTTTTGGGTCCAAATTCAATTTCTTAGGTTTCACAACTTTAAAATTACATTTACAATTGTTAGAAATATATACTTTACTAATATACTGAATCATTTTCTCTCAATTTCATATATGAGATTCAGTTCATTTATGCCGCTATTCTTTTTAGGATCGTCTATTGCTCAAATTTTTTACCTCGACATCAACTATAAGACTACATTTAATGCATCAAATTAAACACTTACTAGGTACTTTATTTATAGAACCCAAACTTAAGGTTACTTTATTTTTTATTTGAAAGAGTTGAGGATACTTTATTATTTTTAAGTGAAATGTTCAAATTTGCTTTATTATTTTTAGGGAACTGTAGATTTTTCATAAAGATATAAAATATGTGCCTCCTATTACTTTGTTTTTGACAAAGTAAGTTTTACTTTGTTTTTTCTACCATTGGATAAGCTTACTTTGTCAAAGTTCATCACCATCCAATGATAGAAAAAACAAAGTAAGCATAATATAAATTTATTCATAATATTTTTCAGCAACATTAATTTTATCCATACTTTACAAAAAGAAATTTTTTTTTAAAGGAACGTGTTTGATAATTATTTAATTGACATATAAAACATTCGAAACAAGTTTATTGATAAATTTAGGCTTAATATATCATTGCCCCCTAAACTTGTCCAAAAAGGTTGATTGGCCTCCTAAACTTTCAAAGTGTCCAGATAGCCTCCTCAACTTGCATAAAATGTTTAGTTAGTCCCCTGAACTTGCATAAAATATAATCAATTGACCACTCGGTAGCAAAAAAGTAAGTTAAATGTCGAAAATGTATTCCACGCATCTTAGAATGTTATTACATAATTCAAAAATAGAATAAAAATGAAGTTATTGCTTGCTCAACTATACAACTTGTCTTCTCTAATATTAGAACCGTATACACTGATTTTAGTCGTTTTACTCTTTTTAAGACTCGTGCAATACATCTTTCGCATTTAATTTACTTTTTTGCAACCGAGTGATCAATTGATTACATTTTGCGCAAGTTTAGAGGGTTAACTGAATATTTTATGCAAGTTGAGGGGGCTATCAGAACACTTTGAAAGTTCAGAAGACCAATCAAACTTTTTGGACAAATTGAGAGGGCAAATGATATATTAAGCCATAAATTAAAGCAATTTCTATGTATTTTCACATGTTTGTAATTGCGTTAATAATAGATTGGACATTTTTTTACATTTTGACAGTTATTTTGTGATTAATTTATATGTAACAGATTCAGTCAATGCATTTTGACATGTCGTTTGTAACTGTGTTAATAAGACAATAACCATTTTAAACATTGATGTTTCGAATGTTAATTGTGGCAGTTAAATAACGATCAAACCAGTCTGGTCAATTAATATTTGGATAAAGTCCAAACAAAAACTCATGTGCTTTCATATTTGGTCAAATAGGTAACTGTTGATTTTATTTTGTCCAAACATGGAATGAGATTTTCTTTTTATTAAAAACAAGCATCCTTTAAATTTGACACTATAAAAATTGACCGCTAACGACTTCAAAATTAAAAATTTCAAGAATTAAAAGTTGTTTAATACTACATTTACTATGAAACTAAATTTTTATTTTCCAATATCATTATTATCGAAAATTTCTCTCTCTAAAAATTAATTTTCTCTATCCTCACCAAATAACACCTAAATGACTTCATATTTAAAAATTTGAAGAATTAAAATTGCTTAAAATATCATCATGTCTTTAAACTTTTAAATTTTAAAATCGTCAACGTTTATTTTAATTTTAAGATCTTTGTTTCTAGTAAGGCGAAAAACTTCAGTCATTTTCTGATCGCACCCCATTTGAACAAAAATATTTCACAAATAACTATTTGACAAAATGTGAAAACATACGGTATAATTTTTTTTACTTTGCCTGTATTATTTTTATACAGGCAAATTTAGAAATGACTCCTTATTTCTAATAATAATCCAAGAAATGGTGATTCAAAAAATTTAATTTGCCCGGGAAGTAATAGTAGTTACTAAATTATAATTAGCAATACAAAACTCCCAGCGGTACTAAAACCGAAACTGCAAAATAAAATAAAAATTCAAAACCATAGGATAGCTTCGGTTTTGCAAGCTGTAACATTAATTAATTAATGTTAATAATGAAATAATCATACTAGCCAAAGTTGGTTTGCTTTTCATTTGACCAATCCTCAGAAATAGTCAACAAACACGTTCTTCCCCCCTCTTAATTCCTCCTCCCTTCTCCTCTCACCATATATACATAAATCCATTTTTCAATCAGAGCTCCATTCGGAAAAAATGGAGAAACAAACACAAGCACAAGCACACAAGCCCAAGAACAACTTCATGAAATTCCTCTCTAAACCAGCTCCTTTCAGTCCAAGTAGAGATAAAAGATCCGATCACAACAAGAGAGTTAAACCTCACGCCGCCAAAGGATTTTCCGGCCAAATTGTTTCTCTAATCCCCGATGAAGCTCGCCGTAGATCTAAGAACAGTAGCTTCGAGACACAGGAACCTACATCACCTAAGATTTCATGTATGGGCCAAATTAAGCACAAGAAGAAGATAACAACAACAACAACAACAACGAATCACAAATCAAACAATTCCGATACTCCCAAACAGCTCGAATCGAGGATTGCTTCCACTCCACAACCACAGGCGAAGAAACGTCCATCCGCGATTAAGAAACTGTTAAGTGGCGGTTTAAAACCAGATCATGGAAGAAGAAGATCTGATGCTTCTGTTTATGATAAACAGCCACTTACTGATAGAGCGCCTCCGTTGAGTCAATTGAAACGGTTTGCTAGTGGTCGTGATACATTGGCGGATTTTGATTGGTCGTCGTCTCAGATTATTACACCGTTTGGATCGGATCAACGGAATTACTATTCCAATTCCGATGAGGAAGATGATGAAGAGGAAGAAGAAGAGATTATTATTCCTTTCTCGGCGCCTATGATAGTCGGAGCGGGAATGTCATTGCAGCCAAGGAAAGAAGTTAATCTATGGAAGAGAAGAACCATGGATCCACCTAGACCTCTTCAATTGAAATTATAGGTTAGAATAAATTGATACTATCATCTTCTTCTTCTTCCTCCATTTTTACCTGTAGAAATTTCAAAAAATTGTAATTGTTTTTTAAGTTTTTTGAAGATATTTTTTATTTTTGTTACTTTTTGCTTGATCTGACAGAAGATAATACAGGTTGAATTGAAAATTTTCCGAAATCAATTTATGTTTTGTTTTAATTGATAGAACTGTAATTAATTAATTTACTACTACAATAAATAAATTGGAAATAGAGTTTGATTTCTAAACATTTTTCGGAAATGAAACAAAAAATGTTACGTATATGTAATTAATGAATTGGCAGAATTTTGGGGTGTTGAATATTCATTCAAATTCATGTTTGGAGTACACTTGAAAATTGTAAACGTATTAGATAAGAAGTAAAGAAGCTGTTCCTATCAGCTCTTCAGGCTATTAATTTGATTTTAGGGTTTACACATATTTCCCTGTGTTTTTACGGAAAATCAGATTTGCCCTTAAATCAAATAAACCCACAAAACTATCCCTGAATTTTCCATAAACCTGCAATTATACCCTAATCTAACAGAGCTGCTAAACGGCGATGACATAAAACATTCTTGTCTCCAAAAAAATTGGATGACGACAATCAAAATTCATTTGGTTTCTTATTGTTTTCTATTGCTATTGCTTTTGGATTAATTAGGAGGTTTAGACACCGTTTTATTAGGTTGATTGAGCTTTTATGAAAATGAATTTTGACCAATCTGTTCTTCTAACTTGCTTTTAATCGAAATTGAATGTGCATATTTTTTCTGTTTGTGATTGGTTGTTCTTTTCTGAAGTTTTTCTGGAGACAAGCAGGTTTGATGTGAACGTCGTTTAACAGTTCTGTTAGATTAGGGTATAATTGTAGGTTTGTGAAAAATTCAGGGATAGTTTTGTGGGTTTATTTGATTTAAGGGTAAATCTGTTTTTCCGAGAAAACACATGGGCAAATATGTGTATTAACCCTTGATTTTATTTCGATAATGATTAAGTCAACAATAGCCACGTTGGATTATAATTGTAAACAATGTATTCATACCCTGGTCTAAATGGTAAGAAGTTAAATCTTTACTCCTCAAGTTTGAGATTCGATTCCCCACTTTATAAAAATTTAGCCCTTATTAGTAGATGATGATTTTGGGTGTAGGTAGACCTACCCTTACCGCTGGCAATACCACGTTTTGAAACCTTGAAAATGTGAGTGTTTGATTCAAAATGTTTGCTTACTAAATAGTAATGACATATTTTTTTGACACCTTGCAAATGCGAGTGTTCGATTTGAAAAGCCTACTTATCGAATGGTAATAACACTTTCTTGAAACCTCGCATATATGAGTGTCTAATTTATGAAATCTCCTTACAAAAACAATAACAAGTAACAAGGAAAAGTAAACTTCACAAATATCAAAACAAAATACACGGGAAGTCCAAAACATCCACAAACTATATGGAACGACAGAATAATAGCATTAGCAATCTATTCGCTAGTCCTTACTCTCACCCATTCCTAACCTAACTGATCGTGGTTTAAAAGGATACCTCAACTAATCATCACTTGGTATATTTCCCTCCAATCTCGACACTCATAGGTATTTTAACCATGTTGTTGATGATATATATATATATATATATAAACTTCATTGACATAGGTTACTGGATTTGGAAGAACGGTCCCAATCAAGCCTATGAAGTAGAACTCTCGAAACATTTGAAAAAAATGTGATTAACTTATATACAACAAACTTAATTATTAATATTTTATCAAGTTATTTATGATTACTAATCATGTTAGTAACATTCTAAATATTTGAAACATACTTAATGTTTGAAAGATTCGGTGTAGTAGTTAACTCTCAAATCAGCTCGTTCAAACTTTTCGTTACATGAGGATAAAATTAATCAATGGGATAAGGTATCAAAATAGTCTCAAGTTTTTTTTTTTTTTTTTTTTTGAAGTGTCAATTTTCAACGTACAAAATAGTACTATTTTGGCCTCAACGTTTGAGAAATAGTGCAATTATAGCCCCTCGTAGTGAAACTTGACGCCTCAACTTTTGTAAGATGATACCAATTCAGCTCCAAGTGTCTTTATCCAATACTATAATTGCATCATTTCACAAATATTGGAGCTAAAATGGTACTGTTGTGTACGTTATGCTAAATTGACACTTCCTAAAAAACCCTGAGACTATTTTGGTACCCTATATATTGATCTATCTCAGAAAAGTTATAGTTAGGTTTTTAGTATTACGTTAGATGTAATTCACAGTTTTCAAAATCAATAGGGAACATTTAGACTTTATCCTGAAAATTTACTAACTGTATCTCAATTTTGACATTGTTAAATATAAATCAATATTAGGAGGATTACACGGGATAAAACTAACAATACTCAAAAGCGCCATCGGCGGAGGCTTCGGCTCCAGGCCCCGAACTGGCTCCGCCACTGTATACATGGATCTATCCTCTCTTAACTCACATGACAATCCTATCATTCATGCATATGCATTGTCGGTATGTAAATGCATTATAGATAATTTTGCTTTAATTTGATTTTATGATCAATTTTGTATGTTTTTGGGATAGATTTTATGTCAAGATATGTTCCTAGCTACACTACTACCATACACGTAGGCAAGAGATTTGCTTGTCAAACCATTATTCTATTCACCGAATCAATCTGAATTTCTATGTACACTATTATTATTCCAAATAAAAACATGTACAAGCAACAAAATCTTTCAACCCATTTCTCCTCTAAATGGAATCAAAAAGATTAGAGACTATCAAACATGCTCTTATGTTTGCAGTGTTGACAACAAATTAATGGTTGTGCAATTATTTATTTTTTTTTTTTATACATGTCATGTTTTTTGTTTTTTAAGTTTTGAAATTTTTTGTATGGTGTTGTTTAGAAAGGGCTTAAAAGTTCATATATTGTTGTGTTCTTGCTTTATTTATTTGAGTATGAATTCGTGGCAAAACCGTCAGCTCAAATCTCACAATTTATGTCTACAAGAGACTGATTATATCCAAGTTTTCAAAAAAAAATGATTATATGTTTTACGTTGGGCTAAGCCTCCTACGATGTTTTTAAAAAGCTTAACATTGACGCACTGATTGTTCTGGGATTAGGTTTACTTGGTTTGGAGGATGTATTGCATGATAGTAATATTGATTTCTACAGGGCTTTTTGGAAGTTATTATTGGATAATTATTTGGCTAGAGATGGAGAGATTGTGAAGATTAGAAAGGCTCTTAATTGGCTCAAAAATTAATTGTTTGGTTGCGACTGATGCAACAACAGTAATTGAGCATCTTAGACAAACTCCTTTTCAGTCAACATATGACCTTACTTTGGAGGAATGTAAATATTTACTTTCTTCTTTTAATTGCGTGAGTATCTTTTGTTGGTTGTTCTGCGAATGGTGTGGTTCACGAATTTGCAGTAGTGGAAAAAGGCATTAGTGACGCGCTTTTACTGTCATTCACGACTTTTTTATGCGCCGCTAATGCTCGCGTTGTTGTTGTTCAATGACGTGCTTAAAACGTGCATCGTAATTGACCTAATTTTGATAGCGACACACATTTTGAGCAAACATCGCTATTGACCTTGTCAATAACGACACATGTTTTAATCATCGTCGCTATTGACCTTATCAATATCGACACACGTTTTAAGAAAGCATTTCTATTGATAAGGTTAATAGCTATATGTCTTTCAACATTCATCGCAATTGACCTTATCAATAACGAAGCTCGTTCCAAAAGAACGCCACAATTGACCTTGTTTTCTTAAAAAAAAATTACATAAATTATTTTTTCCTCTAAATCAAATATTTATTTTGAATTAGAAAATATTATTTCATATTAAATCATTAATAACATCAATTATACCTATTTTCAGTTTGTGACAAGAAAACCTTCATCATAATCTTGCCGTATAAAATTTGGATCGATATCATGAACAATGTCCATTCTGGGTATCAAATGGGGAAGGTGGAGTCTTATTAAATTGTTCATCATATTCTTGTTCGTCAACTACATCATCAATGCCAAGTATCTGTCTCTTGCCTTCAATCACAACAGACCATTGAGTATCCATAGGGTCAACCATATAGAAAACATATTTCGCTTTAGATGCTAATATGAATGTATCTTCCCCAAACAATTAAAGTTTACTAGGTTCAAGAACCAATGTTCATCTTGTTGGACACCGTGACTATTATCAACACTGTTAGATTGGAACAGGCAATATTGAAATCTATATAATCTAGAGGGAGAAATTTACAGTGATTCATGTATACATGCTACCCACAATGGTCTAGACGTATTGCTTCCATATCATCCTCACAAATATGGCGGGCCTTTTTGCCCTTCACAGTGTACCCTGAAAAAATTTCACAAGCTGGAAAGTCATTGATCGTACAAAAATCATTGCACGTAAAGTGAAATATGTTTTACTATATGCATCAAACACATACACACTTTCATCCCACACGAATTTTAGATCTTCAATGAGTGGCGCTAGGTACACATCTATGACGTTTCCAAGCTCTTTAGGTCTAGATATGAGAGGTGACAACATGATGTACTTGTGCTTTATACATAACCAATGAGGGAAATTGAAGGTAGGCAACAGAACGGGATAGGTGTTTTATTTGGTACTATGTATTCCAAATTGGTTCATCCCATCAGTATAAAGAATGAGTTAAGATTTTGATCTTTCCCACCAAAATTTGGGAAAATTTGATCTATGTTTCTCCATTATGGAGAGTTGACTGGATGCCTCATTAATGCATCGTTCTTCCTCCCTTCAGCATTCCACCTCAATAATTTTGCATGTTTGTCAAACCATGGCTCGCCTTTAGGTTGAATAATTTGAGGACGACTGAAAGTTTAGTAAAGTTTTTACAACCTTTATATAATGGTTTCTCAGTAGCTCTCTAGATACTTTCATACAAACGGGGTTACTTTGTGAAATGGCCTTCTACATTATGCATCATCTCGTCAATCTTATCCCTCTCCACTTCATTATCCTCATCAACTTCAATATCATTTTCCACAACGAACAACATCACCTTTAGTTGAGCTTTCCGCATCATCATACATCTCACCATGACATATCCACTATGTGAAGTTATTTTTAAACCCACGACAAACTAAGTGATGTTTAATGTCACCTATGTCATAAAACCCCCTCGAGTTGTTGCAATCACAACAAGGACAAAGAACTGTATGTGATTTATTCTCCCATTAGTGTTTAAGTGCAACTTTATTGAACTCTCCAATCCATTCAAGATACCTTGCATTTGTTCGAAGGCCAGACATCCAACTTCGTTCCATTTTCATCCACTATAAACAATGCAAAATAAAGTTTTCAAAGAGTTAAAACAATGTGCATTTTTTGATCTACTTGTGAAATCATCTTTCTTGGATCAATATAAATAGCTAAAGGATGAACTGTGGTTTTTCTCGTCATTTTCCCTACCACATTAGTAAACACCATGTCACTAAATACCATATCAACTACCAAATATGATATGCAACAGTTATTATATCACGAACGCTACCACACACAAATGCAAGAAAAAAATAAAGTAAAAGGGTTTTAAGAGTGATGTAATCAAATAAAGAGACATAATTGCTCCAACATGGTGTGTCGCGTTCCCACACGCCGTGTGATAGTCAATACACATGAACATTTCAAAATGAGCATCCCTATTGATTTGATTCCTCTCAACATTTTTATTTCTTTTTAGTTAATTTAGACCACGTGTGGAAAATAGGCATGCTGTGTGAAGTAATTATATCCATAGTGAAGCGCGTTTCAAATGAACGTCTTAAGTCCTCTGCGTATGGAAAATAGACACATCGGGTGGAGCAATTATGTCAATAGCGATGCTTATTGGTTACGTGCGTCGCTATTGACTTGATTCCTCTCAACATTTCTGTTTCTTTTTCGCTATTTTACACAATGTAGGAACAAGGCACGCCGTATGGAGCTTTTAAAGTCAATAGTGATGCATGTTTCTTACAAGCGTCGCTATTTAGGAATTAATAGGTCAACATCGACAAATGAGATTTACGGGCATCGTTATTATCCAATCAATAGCGACGCACATTATCCATGTTTGTCGCTATTGAAAAATTTATTTAAATTCGTTAAAATTATCGGTTCAATAACGATGCATGTTTATAAAATGTGTCGCTATTGACCATCAATAGCGACACATGGTATATATAAGTATCCCTATTGACAATAACGATACAAGGATCGTCGCAATTGATAGTCATTAGCGACATGCGTTACAAGAGGCATCGTTAATGAGCATTTTCCACTAGTGTTAGAGCTTTTTATTTCATATCAAGACTTATGAAATGGTCAAATAGACTACCATATTTTATTTGTCTTGTTTTATACTTTGATTTTTATTAATATATATTTTTTTCTTAATAAAATACTGATATGGTGTATAATGAAGAGTGAATCTCGAATGGTTCTCAAAGGCCCACTAATCCATACTTTTGGACCGGTCCATTTAGGGTCCCCAAAGGTTCTTAGAAGAAATGATAAGTTTGATGGCTTCGGATCTCAATCACACGCTAAAGCCATTTGGTATGAGAATTTAGATTCCGAACCAATATGGTGATGACACGTGTATCTAAGTCTAAGATCAAATGTCTATAAATAGTAGCCAAGTTTAAAGAGGAAGGTACACAATTCTAGATACTAAAACTCATTTACATTCTCCCTAAGCTTTGTGTTCACATACTAACTTAGATATCAGAAAGGGTTCGCCGGTCTCCGACCCCCTGTCGAATTGTTTATTATCTTGCAGGTCACTGAAAGCAGAATTCATACACTTTGAGGATATTTCGATATCAAATACTAAAGATAGTTTTTAATGTGATTAAATATTTCAAATTGTTTCATCAATGAGTTATAAGTTTTACAATATTATGTTAGTTTCAAATGGCTTGGATGTGAGAAGAGTATATTAAGTTTCTCACGTTCCTTATTTAATAAGTTATATAATTAAATGGGTGAATACATTACAGCTCATGCATTTGATAAGAAAAATTGAGTGGTTTTTGAATTTTAAAAGTGTTTTGTCAGCCATCTGATATTACTTATAGTGACATTTTGATCTCTTAAACTTGTTTAAATTAACATATTAATCACTTAAAGTGGTTACAAATTACAATAATGATCTATTAGGTCCCTAAACTAATATGAGCATCATCTCTGTAAATATCCGAAAAAAAGACAAAGAATCGCAAGAGATGAAATCCCAATGTCCGAAGGGGAAATCTGAACAAGATATAGCTATCTGACCAAGTGGTAAGTTTAGAACGATCTATTAGAGCGCACATATGATAAAAATCCGGATAAATAAAGAGGGTCTGAATACTTTCCTTTATACCCGAGTACTAGTAGATTCCTTCACAAAGAATGGTAGGGTACATCATTTTACTATTTACTTGCTTCGCCATTTCTATTCTTAATCTATTTTTGTCCTTACATGTTTATTACCATCCCTATAAACATATTAGTTGGAACCTTTGTAAGATTTTTGTATCTATTATTAACAAAAAAAAAAAAAAACTATCCTTAAAATGTTTCAATTCTTTGCTTTGACGAACTGTGATTCTTCCTTATCTCGAGATTCTCAATAATTCCTTCAAATCTTAACTTCGAATCCTCTTCCAATTTTTAGATTAAAATCTGTTTTCGATTAAAACCTCACAATTTCTTTCTCTCAATCTCGGTATTTGTATTCAACTTGTTTAAAAGTAATACATATTTTGTTATCAAATTTATTTGAAGTAACACATATCTACTAACAAACAATAACAATTACAGTGTAAATTTCAAACATTATTTATCATCATGTAAATTTCAAACATGAACAATTTGATTTAAAAATCTCTAATTAAGTAACCTTAACTCCTTGATATCTAAGAATCTCACCAATAAGCTCACCTTTACCAGATCCAACATACCTCCCACTAATCTCACCATTTCTAATAAACAAGAAAGTAGGAACCTCAATCACATCCATCTCTTTCAAAAACTCCATACAGCTCTCATTCTCATCGCCGTTCATCCTCGCAAACACCACCGTCTCACTCATCTGCTTCGACAACTTTATCACCACCGGATACACCTTCACACATGGCCCACAATGTTTCAACCCTACATCAAGCACAACTAACTTCCCATCACTCTTATGATCATCAATCAACTTCTGTACATCCTCCTTACAGTGCAGCTGCACCACACCAGAATGGTTATCCCCGTAGTACAACACGTCTCCCATTAACCGATCTGGCCCGATCGCTTCCTCCTCGTGGATCTTCTCCATTTCTTTGTAGAAACTGAAGTGCGGAACCTTGTCGACGTTTTCTCTCCGGCAGAGTTCTCTTGTTTTCTCCGATTCGTCTCCCATTACTAAGAGGAAATTCACGTCGCTGCAGGTTCGGCTTAGATCTACCATGAATGGATAGATCTTGCTGCTGTTCGCGCTGTGTGTTGCGGCGTATTCTACCACGACGAGTTTGTCTTTCGCTGATTTGAGAGCGTCGTCGAATTCTTCTTTGCTGTGGATTTTAATTACTTTCTCGTCGTTGAGTGCTTTTCTTTTGGTATCGGAGGCGGCTGTTGCTTTTACGATGAAATTGAGATTTGGTGTTTTTGTTTGTAGTTTCCGGCGTTGAGGTTTGGTGTGTTTGGCTGGGAAAGGGAGGTGAAAGGAGACATGGAAGGAAGAAGGAGTTGTTCTAGAGATGTTTGGAAGAGATGGAGAAGGTTTTGAGAGGAAATTTGTGGCTGTAGCCATGGCGAAGAAGCTGTATAGCAGAAGGGATGAGAGTGGAAGATAGCACAGAGAATGAGAGAAGGGGGAATTTTCTTGAGTTGTTAAAAAATCTTAGTGGGTGGACGTGGCGGCAATTGATTGGGTGTGGAATGTTATCCACAAATTATGGGTTGGCCTTTAGATTTTTTGTTTCATTTTCTATAATCCTTATTGCACTAATTGCGCTTCCAGGTGATAAGGCCTGCCAGCTTCTTAATATAATTTTATGAAATTAGTTAATTGTTAATATTTAATCCAGTTTATTTATTTTATTTCATTTGTTTGATATTATAATTTTTTATTTACAATTTCTAACTATATATTCCATCCGTTTCATATTACATGATTTTTTAGAGAGTTATATAGAAATTAAGAATATTAGAAAAAAGACATTGTTACTCTTTATTTATTGATTCCAATATTTATTTATTCTATAATAAGTCTATTATGCTAATTAATTTTCGTAAACTCGCGTTTTATAGCAGAAAAAAGGATGACTTAACGTGTATTGATCATATAAAATGACATGTAATATGAAACGAAAAAGAATCTCTAAAAAGACATGTAATATGAAACGGAGGTAGTATATATTATAAGTATAAAAAATGATTTTATTAAAGTAAAATTTTTAAAGACATGTGAAATGAAAATTACTTTATTAATCGACTTTATGTTTAAAATTATTGTTTTTTTATCATCCAAAGTTAATGAGACTAAAAATAAAAAATTAGGCTCATAATAAACTAAATAAATTGAATGATCATGGAGCTTATAATTTTATTTATTTATTGCCTACTGTGCTCCTAATTTCATAAATGAGTGTTTTTTTTTCTCCCAAATTTCTTATTTTTCTCATGGTTTTTTTGGTTTTTTCTCATAATGGGGATTTCAAAAACTTCTTCAGTACGGCCTGGGATCTCACGGCCAAGGCGGATGATGGCTTAAAGGAGGTTGTAAAGGATCTGATTGCATAGGATCGAGATGTTTTTGGCAGTCTGAGAGCTAGGAAGAGAAGAGTTTATAGACGGCTGGAGGGAGTGCAAACTGCACTCGCGAGTTCTGTGCACACGGGGTTACTGCGATTGGAACAAATGTTAGTGAATGAACTTAATTTAATTCTGGAATAGGAGGAACTGGTATGGTTCCAAAAATCCAGGGTGCAATGACTGCAGTATGGAGACAGAAATACAGCCTTCTTTCATCTTTCTACACTGATCAGATGTCGAAGGAATAAAGTTAGTGGTTTAAGGGATGCGAATGGTACATGTGTATGTGATAAAGAAAGCGTATGTGGGATAGTTGTGGATTACTTTAAGAAATTATATACTGAAGAGGAGGACATTAGAGGCCCAATGTACACATTGGTGAATTTCCTGCCAGTACCAGATTCTATGGCATCACGTCTGGTTACTGAATTTCAGGTGGAGGAGGTTCGTCGGGCACTGTTTGAAATGGATCCCTTTAAGGCTCCGAGGCCGGATGGTTTCCAAGCTATATTTTATCATCGTCTTTGGGATCAAATTGGAAATTAAGTAAGCGATTTTGTTTTGACAGCGCTTAACTCCGGAGTTATTTCCCCTGCCCTTTTCGCGACACTAATAGCAATTATTCCCAAAATCGAGAGCTCTGAATATATCTCCCAATTTCATCCTATAAGCCTCTATAATGTACAGTACAAGATTGTTACTAAGTACATCGTGAATATACTTAAACCGATTTTAGGAGACCTAATTGGACCAACACAGATAAGTTTTATCTCGGGTAGGAACATTTCTGACAATGTCATTTTAGTACAAAAGGCAATTCACTGTCCCGCAAGACTAGCAGACAGGGGGACATGATTCTGAAGCTTGATCTAGAAAAGGTCTATGACATGTGTAGATGAAGCCTACCTCGATAGGCTTTCACCTGTGGTTGGTCCGTCATGACTACTATGGTACTATTTGGACTCGAGGTCCACTAGAGAAAACGACTAGCTCGACAGGACCGGTGTCGGAGAAAGAGTCGCCACCCGGATTTTAGGTCCGAGAATGTTACTGAGATTCCTTGTGGGAAGCAAGTGGGTTTAGAAAGTTAGGTACGCTTGGGGAAGGTTAATATTCCTCGAAAGGAAATATTAAGCACCCCCAAAATCGTCCGGTGAATCCACCGGCCTCCTACTTAGCATTTCTAAATACAATCAGTCTATTAATGACTCTTTTAAGCTTTTTAAATTCGTTTTGAATATGATTTGTTTGGAAAAATAATAATTTCTTATATCATATTGCACATTATATACAAAAGAAAATAAACAACAAAATATTACAACCCCAAAAGCAATGAAATAAGTACAAATTAAATACAGTTACGTCCGGGCATTCCCGGGTCTTCAATACGCACCAAAACAATGTTTTTCCATACTCACATCAATCAAAATAAAAGGTTAGAAGCAAATAACATAGCTATACAATTACTTATGGTGTAAAAATTGACAAAGGACTAAACTGAATAAATTTAAAAAGTTTATTCAGGGACCTAATTGAAAGAAAGAGAAAAACTTGAAATTAAGAACCAAAGTGAATAAAATATAAAGTTCCAAAATAGGGACTAGAATGAATAAAAGGAAAAGTTCCAAATTAGGGACTAAAATGAGTAAAACAAAAAAAGTATTAAATTAAATATTAAACTGAATAAAAATAAGGTTTATTAAATTGTCGGCATCTAAACGATCGTGAAATAAAATTTATCTCGAATTGGTTCGTTTATTCCAAATCATCGTTATGAACAAAATAAACCAATTAAATCAATAATATTAACTTGCAATATTATTAATAGGGTAATTAATTTATTAGTCCCTATATTTTGATAAAACACACTGTTTAGTCACTGTATTTTCAAAAACACATGGTAATGTCCCTAACCTTTTTCTCAGTGAACTGTTTAGTCCTTCCATCTGGTTGTTAGATTTTTTACCGTTTATGACTTCGAAAATGACGAAATTACCCTTTACTATTTACCTTCAAACTTCAGAAGAGGAAATCCAATTTAGAATAAGAAGCTATTTGTATGGAAAACAAGAAAAAGAACAGACCCAATGCTTACGAATTTGAACGATTAAGAAGAAAATCAAGAAGAAGAACACTCAAAGTTGATTTCAGATGTATTAGAGTTTAAAGGAAAGGAAAATAAAGGAAAAGAAGAACGCAAATCCAAATTGACTAACAGAATCTTCATGAGAGTCTAATGGCAGGGACTAAACAATTCACCGAGAAAGACGTTAGGGACTAAACAGTTCACTGAGAAAAACGTTAGGGACTTTACCGTGTGTTTTTGAAAATATAGGAACTAAACAGTGTGTTTTGTCAAAATATAGGGACTAATAAATTAATTACCCTTATTAATATCATATTGAACTCACAAAAAAAAATTAATATCATATTCAAAAATAAAAGTATAAAAAAAGAGTAGATTAATTGGAATAAATAAAAAGACTCAAAACAAGTAATTTAACTGGTAAATCATTGCTTTAGGGTCAATTTAAATCAATTTAGGGGTCAAATATATATACAGAAAATATATTTGACAGCTTATTGATAATAAAAATCAACATTAAGAAATAAAATAAGGAAGAGGAAGAACAATCTATATTTCAAAGTACCAAATATCAAATAATAGACAGAATTTGTCCCTCAGAAACCTTTACCTAAATTGTGAGATGGTTGGAAAAATTACAAATAATGGAACACGAATTAATATTCCGACGGCTGAGTTTTTCTCGGGTGGTAGAGACAGAGTTCCAGCTATTTTTAATCTAATTTTCGTCCCCCTTAAAGCTGTGTAAAAAGTTGCTATTTATAGACTAGAATTAGGATTCAGGGTTAAGTTTGGAAAAATAAAATTGAAATAGGGGTTAAAAGGGAATTTACTCAACCTTTTACCATCATTGACTGTTTGTCCAGCCCATTGAATCAATACTTGTCATACGGGTACTCCTTCTCAAGAAACGGTTTGCATTCCACAAATGGCCGCAGGGGTAAAAATCGGTATTTCAGAGTCGAAGGAAGCGAGAGGTGGAATGGTATCCGGAGGGCTGCCTTTGAATTCTTTTAATAAGGCTACATGGAAAACGTTATGAATCCATGACTCATCTCGCAATTTTGGCTCGTAAGGCACTGCACCCACTCATTTTTGTACTTGATATAGGACCAAAATAACATGGTGAGAGTTTAAAGCATTGGCGATGGGTGATTTATTATTATCGATAGTGGTGTAATTTGACCCATACCCAATCTCCCATGTTAAACTCAACCTCGCGACATTTTCGCTCGGCCTTTTGTTTCATGCGGTACTGAGATGCAGACAGATTTTGCTTAAGTGTTCGTAACAAGTTATCTCGCTCGCGTAATACCCATCAAGGGTGGGAACTTTGGAAGAACCGAGAACATATACTAGGATGGCGGAATGTTCTCGTCCGTATAGAACCTTGAAAGGAGTCATTTGAATGATGTCACTGAAGTGTGTGTTATAACTGTATGCTGCCCAGCTTAAACTTGAAATCCATCCCGAGGGCTTGTTAGCACAAAAAGTGCATAAATATTGATCTAACCACCGGTTGACGACTTCTATTTGATCGTCAGTCTGAGGATGGTAAGCAGAACTGTGATTCAACTGTGTTCCACTAAATTCGTGTAACGTTTTCCAGAAGGCACTCATAAATACCGGGTCACGATCGGAAACAATAGAATCTATAAATAAGTGTGCTACTAACGCCGCGGTGAATTGCTTGGGCAAAGGTACGAAATGAGCATATTTAGTAAGTCGATCGACTACTACGATAATAACAGTGTGGCCTTTAGAACAGCGTAACCCAAATATGAAATTCATGGTAAGCTCCTGCCAAACATGTGACGGTATATGTAATGGTTGTAGCAGTCTAGTTGGGGCTTCGGTCGAGTATTTCATTTGTTGGCAATTTTCCATATAGTTCTTAACGTCAATAGCCATACCAGGACAATAGAAAAGTGACTTAAAAAAATCTCGAAAATACGTTCTACTTTAAAGGTGTCAAGTCATTTGTGTTGAAACACCTTTCCACATGATTTTGATTTGACAAAATTATTTAAGTAATGATAAAAATATTCTAACACATTAAATTTATAATGCTTTGATTTATTTACACTAATGTATTTGTTCAATGTTGAGTTTAATTGTGTATAAGACATTGAGATTAAAAAAGCCCAAAGGCCCATAAAGTGGAAGTCAAGCCCAAGTCAACACATCAACACCATTCGGCTTCAAAGTTCAAAATGAAGCCGTATCAACTAAAACGACGACTAAGCAAGAGAAGGATCGAGAAGCCTTCGTGGCAAAAGCTTCAAAGAGAAGCTGCTGAGTTGGACGATAAAGCAGTCTGGACAGCGGCAGGAAATGTTCAACTTCTTGACAAAGTATTTCTACTTTGGGAAAAGTTCAGAAGGCGCAGAATGCTGTCTCGTGGACTTTTCCTTAAATGGCGAAACATTCTGTCGAAGACTGACGAAGACAGAAGATGCAAGAATCCTATTGGCCAACGACGCTGAGCACGCCCAGAGTGACAACGACAGGAAACCGTTTCCCTCCAACGGTTATTTCGAAATTCGAAATGACCAGGTGCCTCAAGTGTCACTATATAAAGGCCATCCATTTGCTTCAATCAACACAGAACTTCAAGTTGTCAAAACGCTGACCAAATTCATACTCGAAGATTCTGTGAGAAAAGCAAAGCAAATATCTTACACCAATTTCCATATTATTGTGTAAAAGTTTAGAGTGATTTCCAATCATCTAAAGTGTCTTAGCAATCGTTGTTTAGGACAAACACTTTATCATTTCTAGAAGAATAGAAAGGAGAGGCTGAGTACTCGGTTATAGTACTCAGCATAGATATAGGAGTGAGTAGAGGTATAGAGGAAGGTACTCTTGTTATACTCAGCTTCTATTTGTAAGAGGTTTCGTGCTCTACCTTTAAAGAGCTCAGTAGAGAATTCAAAAAGCTCGGAACGAGTTCCGGGGACTGGACATAGGCGGAGAGGCCGAACCAGGATAAGTCTGCTGAGTAATATATTTCCAACCCTTAAACTCCTTTAATATATTTTGCTTGCTGTGAAAACTGACTAAGTGACGAGCTCACGCTGAGTTAAGTTTACTAAGAAACTGAGTTCAGGAATAGACTCTAAGTGCTATCTCCTGACTCAAGTAAAGAAGCAGACTTAGTCACAAGTTGACTAAGCTTGTGTCTTGAATTCACTTAGTGACGCTGTGTAATCCTTTTCATAAGAAAAGAAGTCAGCCTTAACGGACAAATTTTTTAAATAGTTCCTATCCCCCCCCCTTGGAACTAACTTGTCACGTTATAAGGGACCAACAAGTGGTATCAGAGCTTAAAAGCTCACTGTGCAAGGTTTAACTACCTTGAGCTGATCCCCACTATGGCTGAGAACAGCACTCGGTTTCTCCCAGGAAATCTGACAACTCAGATTTTGCCTGAGGGTCTGTCCATAACTCGGCCTCCTCTATTCTTCGGGTCTAACTATACCTTTTGGAAGAATAGAATGAAAAATTTCATTCAGGCAACAAACATGAGCTCATGGCTATCTATAGTCCAAGGCCCATTTGTTCCTGTTGAAACTATTGATGGCCAAACGGTTGTCAAAGCTGAGACTAGATGGACAGAGGATGATCTCAAGAAGCTACAAAATCATGCTTCGGCTATAAACATGCTTCACTGTGCGTTAGATGCTGCAGAATACAACAAGATTTCAGGTTGTGAGTCAGCGCAGGAGATCTGGAAGAAGCTCGAGGTTACCTATGAAGGAACCAACAAGGTGAAGGAATCCAAAGTCAACCAGCACATGAGGTTGTACGAGCTGTTCGAAATGAATGATGATGAAGGAATCTCTGACATGAACGCAAGGTTCACAAACATCATCAACGAGCTCAAGAGACTTGGAAAGATCTTCACTGAGGAAGAGCAAGTCAAGAAGATTCTTAGGAGTCTTCCTAAAAGCTGGCAAGCAAAGAAAACTGCTGTTGAGGAAGCTCAAGACTTAACCACCTACAAGTATGATGAACTCATTGGCTCACTGCTGACCCATGAGATCTCAATGAAGAATTTCGAGGTGAAGGAAAAGTCTGAAGACAAGAAGCAAAAGTCTCTTGTCATGAAAGCTGACTCCACTGATGGGAGCTCAATAGACGATGAAGAAATGGCTATGTTCACTAGAAAGATGAAAAAGCTGTTAAAAAAGAATGACAAATATTCTAAGAAGCCTTACAAGAAGTTTGATAAGTACAAAGCTGACTCCAGTGACAGCAAGTACAAGAAGGATAGCTCAAAGCCCATTACATGCTTTGAATGTCATCAAACTGGCCATATCAAGTCAAAATGTCCCTCGCTGAGGAAGGAAAGGAAGAACGGCAAGAAGGCAATGGTGGCAACCTGGAGTGATAGTGATGATTCATCATCATCTGAAGCTGATGCCACTGAGTCAGCAAAGATCTGCTTCATGGAAGATGAGCTTGCTGAGCCTTGTGTTTCTGAGCATGCTGACCCTTCCATTGCATCTGACGATGAGGAACACTCAACTGAGGTAATATCACTACCCTTGCTCAGAAATGAAATGGTTAATGCCATGAGTGACCTTTATACACTTGTCAAAAAGTGTAATAAAAAGGTTAGAGCACTCAGCAGGCGATGTGACGAGGTTGAGGAGGTCAAACTGAGTGACATTCGATATATTCTCTAGGACACTTCGATTTTGCATAGTAATGTAGAAATCATGCAAAAGTGTGTCACTGAGGTCCAATCAGATTCTAAAAAACTGAGGAAGGATGTCACATCAATTCAGAACCAACTTAAGGTTCCGAATAAAAGAAATAACCCTCTGAACACTGAGTACCGAAGTACTAGTCAACAGAGATGGAATCATCAGTGGAATGTCCAGTGTGACTTCTGTGGGAAGAAAGGACACACCACAAAGGTGTGCTGGCATGCTCAGCACTGGGGTGCTGACCAGTCAGTGAGACATCCTAAACGGAAGGTCAACTGTGACTTCTGTGGAAAGAATGGACATACTATCCAAGTATGTCGTCATAAAATAAAATATGATGCTTTACCTGTTGAACCTAACAAGCAAGGACCCAAAAAGAATTGGGTACCTAAAAGCAACTAGCTATATTGCAGGTAAGCCTGAGGTGTGCTGAGAAGTCAAAGATGTGGTACATTGACAGCGCATGCTCGAGGCATATGACTGGTGATGAAACTCAGTTCATCACGTTTGTGCGTAAATGAGGAGGAAGTGTAAGTTTTGGAGACAACAAGAAGGGTAAGATAGTAGGGTCAGGAACCATTGGTGGCAATCCTACTATTGAGTCAGTCTCCCTAGTCAGCGGACTCAAATATAACTTACTCAGCGTAGCTCAGCTATGTGACAATGGGAGAAAAGTTATATTTGATGACATTGGATGTAAAATATTCGAGGGTAAAACAAATGAGTTAATTTTAACTGCCCCTCGTATTGATAATGTCTTTATGCTGAACTTGGAAAAGAAGTTTTCAAAAACTGTATGCTTAGTGTCAAAGGAAGAAAATTCCTGGCTATGGCACAGGAGACTTGGTCATGTAAGCATGGACCTCCTGGCTAAATTAGCAAGAAAGCAATTGGTTGAGGGTCTGCCAGAACTTAAATTTGAAAAAGATCAACTATGCCACGCTTGCCAAGCTGGAAAACAAACCAAACAATCTTTTCATAGTAAAAACATTGTCTCAACTAAGCGTCCATTAGAGTTACTACACTTGGATCTCTTCGGTCCAGTCCAGCCACTGAGCTTGGGTGGAAGAAGATTCTCCTTGGTCATTGTAGATGACTTTTCTCGGTACACTTGGATCATCTTGCTGAGTAGCAAGGATGAAACCTTTGAGACATTTTCAAATTTGGTAAGAAAACTTGAAAATGATAAAGACCTTAAGTTAGCTCACATCCGAAGTGATAATGGTGGAGAATTCAAGAACCAACAGTTTGTTGAATTCTGTGAAACCAACAATATTGACCATAATTTCTCTGCTCCTAGAACGCCTCAACAAAATGGGGTTGTTGAAAGGAAAAACAGAACCTTGGTTGAAATAGCCAGGACAATGCTGAGTGAGCATAGGCTTCCAAAGTACTTTTGAGGAGAAGCTGTCAACACAGCGTGCTATATTCTTAATAGGGCTCTTGTTAGACCTATACTAAAGAAAACCCCCTACGAACTTTGGAAAGGACGAAAGCCCAACATTGGATACTTTCGTGCCTTTGGCTGTAAATGTTTTATCTTAAATACCAAAGATAGCCTAGGTAAGTTTGACTCAAAAGCTGATGAAGCTATCTTTTTAGGCTACTCAACAAACAACAAAGCATACAGAGTTTTCAATAAACGAACTCAAGTCTTAGAAGAGTCAGTACATATTGAGTTTGATGAAACTAACCCTGCAGGAAGATACCAGCCACTGACCGATGATGATCCACACTCAGCACCCGCTGACCAAGAAACAGCTGCTGAGTCATTTCCTCAAGGGCTGGCCAAAGGTAAAAGTGAAACTCAAATTACTTTCACTGACCAATCTACACCTGCAGAGATTGTTGAAACACAGCCAGCGCAAGACATCAATCTACCAAAGGAGATTAGGATACCAAGAGGTCACTCAGAAAGTGTCATTCTTGATGCCGCTGAGAATACCCTGATGACGAGAAATCAACTCAGGAGATACCTCAGCAACGTAGCATTCGTCTCAATCCAGGAACCAAAGAATTTCGCTGAAGCTGAGTATGACGAATTCTGGATGAATGCAATGCAAGAAGAACTTGATCAGTTCAGACGAAATGAAGTATGGGATCTAGTGCCAAAACCAAGAAGCCAGAAGACCATAGGAACAAGATGGGTCTTCCGCAACAAGCTGGATGAACAAGGGAACGTGGTCAGAAACAAAGCAAGACTTGTAGCTCAGGGCTACAGTCAGCAAGAAGGTATTGACTACGGTGAGACTTTTGCCCCAGTGGCAAGGCTAGAGGCTATAAGAATTTTATGTGCATATGCATCTTATATGAACTTTAAATTGTTTCAAATGGATGTTAAGAGTGCATTCCTTAATGGATTTATAAACGAGGAAGTTTATGTCAATCAGCCTCTAGGGTTTGAGGACCCAAAATTCCCAAACCACATTTATAAACTCAAAAAGGCTCTGTATGGTCTCAAGCAAGCACCACGTGCTTGGTATGAGAGGCTGACCAGTTTCCTGCTGACTAGAAATTATGTCAGAGGTAAAGCTGATACAACCTTATTCATTAAGAGGAAGGGTAAAGATACCCTGCTGGCTCAGATATATGTTGATGACATTATTTTTGGTGCCACTAACGAGTCAATGTGCAAGGAATTTAGCAAAAGATGCAAACTGAGTTTGAAATGTCAATGATGGGAGAACTCAACTTCTTCCTTGGACTTCAAATCAAACAAGGGAAAAATGGCATCTTCATAAGTCAAACTAAGTACGCAAAGGAGATATTGAAGAAATATGAACTTGAAAATTGTAAGCCAATATATACTCCAATGGGCACTGACACTATACTTTGCGCTGATGAGAATGGTAAGTCAGTAGACAGCAGATTGTATCGAGGTATGATAGGCTCTCTACTTTACTTAACAACGAGTAGACCGGACATTCAGTTCTCAGTATGTTACTGTGCTAGATGTCAATCTAACCCTAAGGAATCTCATTACATAGCTGTAAAAAGAATCCTTAGATATTTGCAAGGCTCAGTGAATGCAGGTTTATGGTATCCCAATACTTCAGATTTCACACTTCTTGGATACACTGACGCTGACTACGGACGAGATAAGTTTGAACGAAAAAGCACCTCAGGAGGATGCCACTTCCTTGGGAGCTGTCTTGTGTCCTGGTTCAGCAAGAAGCAGGCGTCGGTAGCCCTGTCAACCACTGAAGCTGAGTACATTGCTACTGGAAGCTGTGTTGCTCAAGTCCTATGGATTAAGCAACAGCTTGAAGATTATGGTGTTCAGACTAAAACAATTGAAGTCAAATGTGACAACAAAAGTGCAATTGATCTGTCAAAGAACCCAATCCAGCACAGCAGGATGAAGCATGTCAGCATCATACATCACTTCATTAGAGACCATGTACTCAAAGGTGAGATCAAGCTGACCTATATCCCAACGGATGAGCAGCTTGCTGATATCTTCACAAAGCCACTGGCTCGTGAGCAATTCAACAAACTTAGAGAAGCCATTGGTATGTTTAATCCTCTTCAATAAACTCCAAGTATAGTATGCATGCTCAGTGAATTTCCTTGATGAATGATTTGTGATATTGCATGCTGAGTAGATAAGTATATATGCTGAGTATTTACCTCAAGCTGAGCTTCTACGCATTATATCTATTCCTTTGCATAACACTGACTACTCAGAATTTTAAATGCTTGAAATTCTTAACACTGAGTAAAGAGCCGTTGCAAACCTTAAATGCAAAGCACGCGAATTAAATAGCCACCTAGGTTGACGTATAGGCTATAATTAGAAAACACACGCGCCGTATGTGTCATAAATGCCAGAATCTTTGTCGATTGAGAATCTCGAGGTAAGATGAACAACCCAACGCCTCAGATTAACTCAACATCTCTATAAATAGTGGATGAATTCCCACTTTTGTTTCTTTACGCTTAGAAAGCTTTGGCATCTATACTCTCTCTCTCAAGAATTCCCAAAACTTCTCTGAGAATATGACAAGAGTTTCTCCAAACATCTCCGGTGCTGGTCTATCCCATAACCGCTCCGATGAAAACCCTACTTCTCCTACTCAACGTGACCACGCTGGAGCTACTACGCCGAGCAAGAAAGCTCAAGCTGCCTCTTCCAAAGGGAAACCACAGCAAAAGGACAAGGGTAAGAAAGTAGTACAACGCACCTACACTAAAGTCTTCGAGAGTGTGAGGGGGTGGAAGATTGACCAATCGCGGTGGTTCTCAAAAGGATTTGTGGAGGCCGAGCAACCTTTCTGTGAATGGATCAAGAACAATGGCTAGACCAAGCTGTTCTCAGTTCGGGATCCCACTTACCCTGAGTTGGTACGTGAATTCTACGCCAACCTGAGAGTCGCAAATGACAACAGGAACTACCTAGCAACTAATGTTCGAGGAAAGAACATCTCCATCAACCCAGCGTACCTTACCTCACTGTTCAAATTAAAAAACGAAGGAGCTATACTTCGTAAGTCAGGTGACCATGACAAAACAAACTACGTTAAGACCTTCTGCAAACCTGAGGGTCATGTAGGTGAAATTTCAAGCACTTCCATGGGTCAGCATCAAAAGATGGCCCATTACATACTGACAAATTTCCTCTACCCCAAAATCAACTGCACCAACTCAGCAACCAACTTCGAGCAGTGCTTCATATGGCACATGCTGACCTACACGCCGATCAATATGCCTATCTTCATCATCGGTGGATTTCTACGAAGTAATGGAACCCTTAGGCTGGGCTCCTTCATCACGCGAATCCTCCAGGATCACAAAGTGGACACAGTTTCAGAAAATCGAGTTCAGGGAACCGAAATTACAGCTACTGCCCTATTTGGTTTGGCTCATGACCTCCCATTATGGTGAAGGAAGGAAAAGGAGGAGCTGTCCAGAACGCTGAAGGGGAAAACGCTGAGGGGGCTATGATTAGAAAGGGCAGAACACAAAGGAAGAGGAAAGCTGTGCAAAGCACGTCTAAAGGAGCTTCCTCTACCCCAAAGAGGATCAAAGTTGTATGTAAAGGAACAAAGCAAACTCAGCAAAGTCTGGGAGGATCTAGGTCAGCCTCAAAAAGACCTAGGCAAGCTGAGCCTGAAACAGAAGAAAGAGAGGTTGATGACCAACCATTAAAGAAGAAGAAGAAGCTCAACTTTGAGTTAAGACCTATTGAGGCCATGCCGACAGACATCGTCGTTCCTCCTAACTCACACTATGCACAGAGTCAAGGGATTGGTGCTGAGCAACAGGATGAGGAAGAACAATACCAAGACCAGTTGGGTGGTCAGTTTGATGAGGAAGAAGAGTTGGATGACCAGTTAGAGGAAGAAGAACTGGATGATGATGATGATGATGAGTCTGAAGAAGAAGAAGAAAGTGGTCAGGATGACACTGAGGAACCAGCAAATGATGAGCATCTTGAACCAATCAACACTGAGTTGGTTGATAATGAAGAAGAAACTGAGCACCAAGAAAATGCTCCTGCTGTGCAAAGGGATGCCTCACCCGCTAACTCAATTGAGTCCATTCCGTGTGACCCTACTCCTCCGAAGCTTAAGAGATTGAGAAAGAGGAAAGCCTTCAAACCACCCGTCATTGACATCATGGGTGACTCACCACTGAGGGATGAGATTCCCGATCTTACAGATGTCCAACTCAAATACTTCTCCAACACACCTGTGTCTCAACCAGAGTCTGAAGAAAATGAAGCCTCTGTTTCTCGGAAGGAACATACCGACCAACGCAATGCCGAGCAAGTGCTCGATGATTCCGCTCCTCAAACTATTGAGCAAAGTAAGGAATTTCCTGCTCAGGTGGACGCTGAACTTCCCAACCTTCCATCACCCAGTCAGCTTCAGCCTGACACTGAGCAAGCAACTCTTTATGCCGATCCTTCACTTCCCCATCCAAATGAACAGATTCAAATTCAGTCAGTTTCGACTGACAATACTAATACCAGGCCAGCCGCTGACAATGCTGGGCCTTCAAATAACGAGCAGAACCAAACACTGCCCTTATCTGGTTCTACTCCACCTCCGGCAACTGGGGCAACACAGGATGGATCCTTTAGCTACCTAATTGCCTCTGAGTCTGGTCGATGAATTGTTGACTCAGCTCAAGCTCTTATCCAGGACCTCCATCAACAAAGTGCCAATGCCACTGAATCAACCTCTGTTGAGACAACTCCATTTTCGTCTGTCACTCAGCTTCTTACAGAGATCAAAGGTATGAAGGATCTTCTGAGTGTCATGACTACACTACAAACTCAACAGCCCAGGTAGGACTCTATACTGAAGCTGGCTGAACTCCAGCTGACAATGGTCAACCATATAAACTCACTCCAAAGGGAGTTTCATCAACTGTCAGCTGCGAACACAGCATATGCCACTTCCGCCGAAGTACATAATCTCTTTAGCCAGCTTCACACCGAGCAAGAAAAAACCAATCACCAGCTGTCCAACTCCTTTCAGTGCTCTATCGAGCAAATCAGCGAAGCTGTGCGTTTGCTGAACTTAAACAGACAAGAGATGGCAACTGACGAGCTTAAGACTAATGAGATTCTCAAGTATTCTCGAGCAACCTTCATCAATGTGCGTAAAATCAATGATCAGCGTGAGTATTATGACTCCTCATTGCTCAAAATGTTTCATCAAGCCTTTGCCATGCTCACTGAAATAATGCACGGGATTGGCAAATCTCAAGCCGCTGTTCTGAGTATGCTGAGTGCTGCATCTATTAGAATTCCTCGATCCATTGTGGATGATGGTGTTCCTATCTTCGATGGCATGAATGAAAGAACGAAAAAGCTTAAGGCATTTTCTCAGCGCCTAACTCAAGCTGCAATTGAAGCCACCTTCATTCCAAAACCTGATGATGGTAAAACGGGGGAGAAAGAACAAGCCCCAAGAACTCAGCAAGCCTCAGGCAGTCAGCAGCAACACAAGGGCAAGGGCAAAAAAAGTAGTTTAACCTGTGTTGTCTAGAATAACTTTTGTTTCAACCCTTTTATCTGTGTTCTTTTTGTATTGTGCTGACTTTAAACCTGAAACAAATTATATGCATCCTTATCTCTTTCATACTGACTACTCTTGTGCGATGCCTACTTAAGTGTTTGATATAATTTGTTAAAACGCATCTTCATTAAATCAACTGTGCTTTACTATCTATATTAATTGATAATATGTCTATTGTGTTGATCATGCATGCTGACCACTTCTTATATGTCCACTTAACTAAAACTCATTGAACAAAGTATACTCAACGCTCTCTGATATTTAAATCTTCCGCGTAAAACTGAGTTAAAAAGAATATGTTCCATGAGCTGACCTATCTCTGAAAACTGACCTTAGACTTACTCAATTAAACCTTGAAATGTTTAAAAACTAAGTCAGTAGCTCAACCCTTACGGGGGAGTTATTTGATAAAGTAAGGTCAACTATCATGGGGGAGCTCAACACTGAGTTCCTCGACTGAATATTTTTGCCAACATCAAAATTGGGGAGTTTGTTGAAACACCTTTCCACATGATTTTGATTTGACAAAATTATTTAAGTAATGATAAAAATATTCTAACACATTAAATTTATAATGCTTTGATTTATTTACACTAATGTGTTTGTTCAATGTTGAGTTTAATTGTGTATAAGACATTGAGATTAAAAAAGCCTAAAGGCCCATAAAGTGGAAGTCAAGCCCAAGTCAACACATCAACACCATTCGGCTTCAAAGTTCAAAACGAAGCCGTATCAACTAAAACGGCGACTCAGCAAGAGAAGGATCGAGAAGCCTTCGTGGCAAAAGCTTCAAAGAGAAGCTGCTGAGTTGGACGACAAAGCAGTCTGGACAGCGGCAGGAAATGTTCAACTTCTTGACAAAGTATTTCTACTTTGGGAAAAGTTCAGAAGGCGCAGAATGCTGTCTCGTGGAATTTTCCTTAAATGGCGAAACATTCTGCCAAAGACTGACGAAGACAGAAGATGCAAGAATCCTATTGGCCAACGACGCTGAGCACGCCCAGAGTGACAACGACAGGAAGCCGTTTCCCTCCGACGGTTATTTTGAAATTCGAAATGACCAGGTGCCTCAAGTGTCACTATATAAAGGCCATCCATTTGCTTCAATCAACACAGAACTTCAAGTTGTCAAAACGCTGACCAAATTCATACTCGAAGATTCTGTGAGAAAAGCAAAGCAAATACCTTACACCAATTTCCATATTATTGTGTAAAAGTCTACAGTGATTTCCAATCATCTAAAGTGTCTTAGCAATCGTTGTTTAGGACAAACACTTTATCATTTCTAGAAGAATAGAAAGGAGAGGCTGAGTACTCGGTTATAGTACTCAGCATAGATATAGGAGTGAGTAGAGGTATAGAGGAAGGTACTCTTGTTATACTCAGCTTCTATTTGTAAAAGGTTTCGTGCTCTACCTTTAAAGAGCTCAGTAGAGAATTCAAAAAGCTCGGAACGAGTTCCGGGGACTGGACGTAGGCGGAGAGGCCGAACCAGGATAAGTCTGCTGAGTAATATCTTTCCAACCCTTAAACTCCTTTAATATATTTTGCTTGCTATGAAAACTGACTAAGTGACGAGCTCACGCTGAGTTAAGTTTACTAAGAAACTGAGTTCAGGAATAGACTCTAAGTGCTATCTCCTGACTCAAGTAAAGAAGCAAGACTTAGTCACAAGTTGACTAAGCTTGTGTCTTGAATTCACTTAGTGACGATGTGTAATCCTTTTCATAAGAAAAGAAATCAGCCTTAACGGACAAAATTTTTAAATAGTTCCTATCCCCCCCCCTTGGAACTAACTTGTCACGTTATAAGGGACTAACAATTTGTTTTGGAGAAAAAAAATCACATGTACCAATTTATGAAAACGAGAAAGCACATTAATTTTTTTTCAAAATTAACTCAAAAATTAATGTCATTTACGTTCTATTTGGTATAAATATTTGTAAGTTCATTAACTTTTTTTTTTGAATAAAACATAATTTATTATTATCTTAAATCGAAAGAAAGAACATCAAGTATAAACAATGGTGGACAAGCCCACTCACCACGAACAGAACTAGAAGTAACAGCCTTAGCAAGACTATGGGCTGCTAAATTCGCTGATCATTTCACAAAAGACATAGAACAAGTTTTCAAATCTCGTAATAAATCACAACACTCACAAATAACATCAGACAAATATGATAATCGAATGTTTTGATGTTTGATATCCCGAACCACTGCCAAACAATCAGATTGAAATTCGACGCGTCCTAGATTGAAATCCTTGACCCATGATAACGCTTCATGGATCGCCATAGCCTCTTCCAAGGGAGGATTAACTGTATCTGCAAGATAGCCCATACGAGCCGCAAAACATCGCCCTTGGTGATCTTGTAGAAGAAAACCATATGAACAGAAATTATTTTGGCTATCAATGCCTGCGTCAACATTCCATATGAAGCTGCCGACGCTGGGCTTTTTCCACTTACTCTGTGCATTTGAATATGGAGTAGCCTGACTCGGATGACAATTATGTGCAGCCTGCCAAGCCATAAGTTCTGTTGCTGCCGAATGACATATTTCCTCAGGGGTGCGAAGCTTATCGTTCCATACTTTGTCATTTCGCGCCTTCCATAATTGCCAACATATCATTGCGATACGATTACAATCGCTCGTTGTATCTTCAAGGAGATTGATAAACCACTGAATGAAGCTGGTAATCTGATCCATTCGATTATCTTGGAAAAAAATTTGCCAAACCTGATACGCCCGCAGACACTCGATGAAAACATGAAATTCATTTTCTCCTAATGCGCCACAAACGGGGCAACAATTAGGAAGAGCGCTATGACGGGATGCAAGGTTATTTAGCGTTGGTAAACAGTTAGTAAATATTCTCCATAGACAATTCTTAATTTTCGGTGCTACCTTCAGGTTCCAAATTAAATTCCAGTTGATTCGATTTGTATTTATCAGAGACATCGGTGTTGGTCCCAATGCTTGAAAGTATCCACTTCTTACCGTGTATGCTCCAGATTTATCCTTCGTCCAGAACCATCCATCTTCTGCCCTCCTACGTCTGATAGGAATGGAACGAATAAGCGCAGTATCACGCCTATTAAAATTAAATGTTGATGATCTCTTCATTCAATCCCCCATAATCATTCATTAAGTCTTTCACAAGGCCTGTTTGTAATGATGCAGCAACCGAACTCGTGGGATACGGATTCTGATCGTCAGGAAGCCATGGGCTATTCCAGATAGAACTGGACTCTCCATTGCCAATCTTCCGTCTCAGCCCCTCAATCAATAAATCACAACCCGCCATGATGCTACGCCATATGAAAGAAGGGTTATGCCCTAAGGAAGCCTGTAAGAAATCAACATTAGGAAAATAACGTGCTTTCAGTAATTGAGCAACCAACAAATTCGGATGTCGAACAAGCCGCCAACTTTGCTTAGCCAACAGTGCAAGATTAAATTTGTGAATGTCACGGAAGCCCAGTCCTCCATTTGATTTTGGCCAACACAACTTATCCCAAGCCTTCCAATGAATTCCACCTGATGTAGAGCCCGATGAATTCCACCAAAACCTGTTCAACATATTATTAACATCATTACAGAACTCATTTGGCATAAGAAAAATGCTCATTATGTAGGTGGGAATAGATTGTAGCACAGATTTGATGAGAATCTCCTTCCCAGCTTGAGACAAGTATTTTTCTTTCCAACTATTGATACGTTTCCAGATTCTGTTTTTTAAAAAGCCAAAGGCTTGCATCTTACTTCTACCAACAACTATAGGCGCCCCCAAATAGAAATCCATATCCTCAACTTCTCCAACCCCGAGTACATTACAAACATCAGAGTGAGCCTCAACTGTCGTATTTCCGCTAAAAAATATAGACGACTTTAGGAAATTCACGCATTGACCAGATGCTTTCTTGTAACACCTCAAACATGATTGAACGTCCTCGGCTTCTCTTTTATTTGCCCGAAAGAACAGGTAATTGTCGTTAGCAAAAAATAAGTGGGAAAATTTTGGAGCATTGCGAGCCACCTGAGCTCCATGAATCAATCACATCCGTTCTCTAGCTGATAGCAACGATGATAGGCCTTCAGCACAGATCAGGAATAGGAAAGGTGATAATGGATCCCCCTGCCTCAAACCTCGCTAAGGAATAATCGGTCCAATCTCTCTACCATCATGCAATACTTTATATGAAACTGTGGAAACCATCATCATCATCCATTGAATCCATCTTAAGTTGAACCCCATCTTTTTCATCATATTTTCCAAAAAGCCCCATTCAATACTATCGTATGCTTTGCTCATGTCGAGCTTCAAAGTGGCTGTCCCATGTTTCCCTTGCCTCAACCCGTGCAATTTATGGATCATCTCATACGCCACAATAATGTTATCTGAGATGGATCTGTCAGCTATGAATGCACTCTGAGTAGTAGCAATGATGGATGGAAGAACAATTTTAAGTCTATTAGCTAATATTTTTGATAGAATCCTGAGCAGAACATTACAGAGTGCAATCAGACGTAAATCAGAGACATATTCTGGCTTACTGATCTTTGGAATTAGCACAATCAATGTATCATTAAGATTCAAGGGGATCCTGCCAGAACAGAGAATAGAGAAACATACCTCACATACATCAGGTCCCACTATACTCCAAAAATGCAGAAAGAAAGCCGGATTTAATCCGTCAGGGCCCGGACTTTTATCCGGATGCATAAAGAAGCAAGCATTTTTTACTCCATCGTTTGAGAATGTGTGAGATAGCAACTCATTTTCCTCCTGCGTGACCCTTGATTGTACACACGATAGAAGTGAAGAATCATTATTACCCATACTCGTGAATATCCCGTTAAAATATTCAAATAGAATATTGTCTAATCCGTTGCCCTTTGTGCACCAATTACCGTTAGAATCCTTGAGACTCGAAAACTATTCCTCTTTCTTCTCTCTGTTGCGTAGGAATGGAAGTATTGTGAATTTGAATCACCATCTCTTAACCAAAGCAATTTAGCTCTCTGCTTCCAAAAATCTTCTTGTTTCTTTAATGTTTAATAGCTATAAATTTATATTTGAAATTATTTGAATTAGTAACCAACCCAACCCAATCTATTCAAGCTCAATATTTAATGGGTTGGGTTGGTTTTAACAACCAATCCATGAATTATTTCTTTTAATGGGTTGGGTTGGATTCTAACCCAAATACAAGAAATTAATTCATTGTACACCCCTAGAGGCAGAGTACAACTTGACATGTATATATACATATACATTCATAATCCATCATCATCTTAAGAGATCTTGTAGGATTTCATTGTCATAGATATACAATGTAATATTGATTGACTTAGATTTTTTTTTCTAAATAAAAGGAAGGTTTATGTAATTATCAATGTATTTTATATATTTTTTTCAATAGAGTGTCATGATAAAAATAAGACAGTTACATGGAACCATTTACCATGTAATAAGGAAAAAACTCTAATACGAAACTTTTCGAATTAACAGTTATAAGATGGTCTAATAGCCATGGGTTGCTGATTTTCCAACTTATATCCAATTTCAAGCTATTTGGACTTGAAACAACTATCAGTTATATGGATAGCTAAACCAAACACTCATGACATTAACTTTTCCTAGAGGTAGGAAGGAAGAATTGCTTAGAGGCAGGAACGAAGGAAGAAATGCAAGGATGAATTTCTCAATGAGGAAGGAAGAATTGCTCAGAGGAAGGGTACAACTTGACATGTATATATACATACATTCAGAATCCATCATAATCTTAAGAGATCTTGTAGGATTTTATTGTCAGAGATATAGAATCTAAAAATTAATTGACTTAGATTTTGTTTTTAAATAAAAGGAAGGTTTATGTAAATATTTATGTATTTTATATATATATATTCATTTTTCTTTAATTGATAGCTATGAGATAGTCTAATAGCCATGGGTTGCTGATTTTCCAACTTACATCCAATTTCAAGCTATTGGGAGTTGAAACAACTATCAGCTATATGGATAGCTAAACTAAACACTCACTAAATTTTGCTTCAAAAATATTTCCTATTTTTTCACAAAGAGCAAGGTTATCAACATCACTAGCTAACCCTAATACAATCATTTTTGTGTCCAAGACAGGAGAATTTGCAAATATCCATGCTTGTACTAAAAGTGTTAAAGTTGGATCTTGAACCCATGGTTACAATCTCAAACTTTAGCCATTGCACAAAGCAATACCCCAATAAAATATGTCAGTGGCAGTATCAAGGATATTATCCACGTATAGTGCCAATAAATCATACGAAGGTTCACTGTTTTTGCATGAAATAGTTTCTCTGAAACTCAAGAATGATATGCCCTAGGGAGTATTAGGATGAATCCTTTTGGGTGGAAGGAAACTAAACACCAACTTTTCTCAACTTTTAGAGAATAGCAAATTACATTGATAATTTGATGTCTAAAGTTTAACAAAGTAAGGGTTTAAATGGGGAAAAAATAATTGTAATCTAACTAGGTAAAGGAATTGGAAATCTAATCCTAAATAGATAATAAAAGCCTAACCCTAAACAAAATTGGAAATTTAATCCTAAATAGATAATAAAAGCCTAATCCTAAACATATAAGTAAACATAATTAATCATAAACAAACAAGGAAAACTAATTAACCCTAACTAGTAACTCCTATTTAATGTAATCAGGCCCCAGATAACGAGATGGTTTCACGCTCCTCTTGGATCGTCGAATCCCCTTGTTAATCGCAGCTTCGTCTGTATCATTCATCGCTGCATTAGAAAACACCTTGTCCTCAAGGTGGTAAGTAGGGAAAGCAGTATGGAAAAGGTCCCAATCCTCCCATTCGGCATCATTGACTGTTTGTCCAGCCCATTGAATCACTACTTGTCGTACGAGTACTCCTTCTTGACTGTTTGATTACATTTTACATAAGTTTAGGATGCTAACTAAATATTTTATGCAAGTTGAGTAGGCTATTGGGATACTTCAAAAATTTAGAGGGTCAATCAATTTTTTTGGACAATTTCAGGAGGGTAAAGATGTACAGGGCCGACCTTAGGCCTAGCCATGGGGTGCGCCAGCCTAGGGCCCAAAAAAAATTAGTTATATATATATATATATATATATGAAAGTTATTTTTTTAACATAAATAGTGAAAAAATCATACAAGATTGTGTATTTCTTTTTGAAATTTCATTGATAAAAAAATAATAAAAAAAAGCCTGCCCAACTTTTACACTTAAATTAGTAAATTTTGTATAGCCTTAGACTCCCAACTTTTTCCAAGACGTTTTCCTCTTCCATTCCTTCCATGATTTGATTCTAGAATAACTCGCCTGCTCTGCTTCCTTTCCAAACTTGTCTACTTTGCTTCATCAATTCGCATGCCTTGCTTCATCAATTCCCTTCCAAACTCGCCTCCTCTGCTTCATCAATTCATTCAACACTGACTCCAACAGTCGATAGGAACCACTGGCGAATGTCACTCATGTAAACACCTTGACGGTCGACAAAAACCACTACCAATGTTGAAATGTCGCTCGTGTCGCCTAGTACAGGGATCACCACCGATTGAAATTGCTTTATTATTTAGGTATTTCATTGTCTTTATTTTCCAAATTACTGATTTAGGTTTAATTATTTATTGTTTAGTTTTAGTTTTGATTGTATTTTTGAATTTGAGATCAGTTTGAATTGTATTTTTATATTGTATTTTTTAATTTAAGACCACTCTGAATTTAAGATCAGTGACTAAATGTGAATTGTATTTTTTTTATTGTAGCTTGGATTGTATTTTTGAATTTAAGATCAGTCTGATTGTATCTATGTGAAAATTCCAGTCTGAAATGTGATCTTATGAACAGTAGGGCCGATTTGAAATTTCATTCTGATTATGTGATTATATGAACAACAGAAAATATATTAAAAATAAAAATACTTTTCAAAAATGGAATAAATAATCACCATTAAATAATCAGAAAATTTTACTAATGACTCTACCGACAGAATTGTTATTCGCCACTGAAATCTTATGTTTGTCAAACTTGCAGAATGTTATCCTAATGTTTCAATTGCTATAGAATTTTATTAATTGTTCTTGTAAAAGTAGCATCGGCTGAAAAAAGATTTCAAAGCGTAAATTAATAAAAACATACTTGAGATCATTAATGTCACAGGAAAGGTTGAATGGTTTAGCAACTTTAGCTATTAAGAAGGATATGTTTGGAAATATTGATGTTGCTGCTATCATTAGTGATTTTGCATCTCAAAATGCTAGAAGAAACCGCTTCTTATGAGAATTGTGTATCTTGTTTTGCAGGTGAGACCGTAGGAGGCGATGATTTTTAGAAGAACATGCGATGATTTTTAGAAGAATTATGTATGATAAACAATGACAATAGTACAATACTGATTCAAATGGAAAAAACTTGATATTTGATAATCGATTTTTGAAGGAGTTTGTTACGTATAATTTTTACTATTATTAAAGGGGTCCTTATTGCTTATTTTGTCTAGGGACCCTAAATTGTCAGGACCGCCCCTGCATCCACGTTAAAATCCTACATGCATATAAAACTGTTAGAATTAGCATTCTACAAACTCAGGGTGTCCCAGTGGGGGCTTTATATATTACAGTTTTCATTACTCTTCTTTTAATAATGGCTTAATAAATCGTTAGGCTCAGTCCTGACAATTTAGAAGCCCTAGGCAAAATAATCAATAAGGATCCTTTTAATAATAAAAAATTATACGTAACAAAGTCCATCGAAAATTGATTTTTAAATATCAAAAAATTTCCATTTGAATCAGTTTTCTACTATTGTCATCATTTATCACACAAATTTTTTCTAAAAAGCATCGCCTGTTCTCCTAAAAATCATCGCCTCATACGGTCTCACTTGCAAAACAATATACACAATTCTTATAAGAAGCAGTTTCTTCTAGCAATTTGAGATGCAAAATCATTAATGATATCATCAACATCAATATTTCTTAACATATCCTTCTCAATAGGTAAAATTGCTAAACCATTCAACCTTTCATACAACATCGGCGAGTGTAGAGGGATCAATGATTGTAGAGAATTTTAGTGAGGGCGTTCTGCACTAACGCGAAACTGTCACATTGTAAGAAGGAAGTTATGATGAATGGTTTTATCTATGAGTTGGATTGAATCCAACCCATGTAAAGAAATGATTGGTTGGGTTGGGTTGGATTTGGTTTGATTGAATTTTTATTCAAATATTTGCATATATTTTTTATTCTCTTATTTTCCATTTAAAAACAAGTTTATTACAAAATATTATTATAATTCATGTATTAAATTAAGAGTGTTAAATAACAAATTGTAATTTAAAGTATGTGCAAACCGAAACTTTATTTATTTTAAAAACACAAAAAATAGAAAAGCTAAAAAGTTAGAAAAAAAAGTGAAACAAAATTTGAAAGTCACAAAAAAAAACGGAAAAAATGGAAAAACAAGAAAAATAGAAAAAAGGTAAAACAAAAAAAACAAGAAAAATGAAAAAACTGTTGAAAACAAGAAAAATTGAAAATTATAATCAACTAATGTGCAATTGAAATTGAAAATTATAAAGTACATATCTATGTTTTTCTTAATAATATATGAAATTGATCCAACTTATCAACGTTATGAATAAAACTGGTCATAACTGTCAACTTTATAGGTAAAATTACTCATACATATTATGGATATTTTTTTGTCTAATCCTCGGATAGGTTGAACCATATCCCAATAAATTATCAACTTTTGTAAAATCGATTCGAAATTTTAATTATAACAAAGAAGAAATATAAGCCTCTTATTAAGGATATTTTAGAATTTCATAAATTCTAAAATTCCAAAAATTTGAAGAATTTCAGAAACTCTAGAATTTTAAAAAAATTTAAAAATTCTGGAATTCAAATTTCAAACATCGTGGAAATTCTGGAATTTCAAAAATCTGGAATTCCAGAAATTCTGAAATCTAAAAATTTTGAAATTTTGAAAATTTTGGAGTTTCAGAAATTTTAAAATTTTAGAATTTCAAAAATTCTGGAATTTCAAAAATTCTGGAATTCTAGAAATTTTGAAATTTTAAGAATCTTAAATTCTAAATTCATTCGCGAAATATAGAATTCCAGAAATTTCTGAAATTCTAAAAAATTCTAGAATTCTAAAAATCTGGAATTCCATAAAAAAAGAAAGTGGGTCAAAAAGTCACGGAAAACGTAAAAAAGTGACTTAAAAAATCTCGAAAATACTGTTCTATTTTAAAAGTGTCAAGTCATTTGTTTTGGAGCAAAAAAAATCACATGTACCAATTTATGAAAACGAGAAAGCACATTAATTTTTTTTTTCAAAATTAACTCAAAAATTAATGTCATTTACATTCTATTTGGTACAAATATTTGTAAGTTCATTAATTTAGTCCAATGGTTAATAGCTATAAATTTATATTTGAAATTATTTGAATTAATAACTAACCCAACCCAAACCCAACCCAATCTATTGAAGTTCAATATTTAATGTTGGAAAATTTTGAATAAAATTATTATATTAATTTATATACTAGCAAATAGCCCCTTTCATGAACAGTCGTGTCCGTTCTGTACAGTCGTGTTTGTACGTGAAAACTCATATCTGTCCGTGTACAGTCGTGTTCGTTCGTGAAAAGACATATCCTGTCAAGTTCTATTTATATAGAACGGATTGTCAAATTAAAAAACGGTAAGAAAAAATATTCTCTGGAATTTTTCCTACTATCAGTCTGTTCATAATGTCTTGTTTTCCTACTCCGGTGATAACTAGGCTGCACACGGTTTGAGTTTGTTTGGGTAATCTATTGTATCCTCGGAGACGATCGTCAATAGCGACGACATCTGTCATAAGAAAACTGCTAATACAGGCTTCAGATTTGTCTAACTCCACTCTTTTGATTCTAATCCAAGTACAAGAAATTAATTCATTGTACACCCCTAGAGGCAGGGTACAACTTGACATGTATATATACATACATTCATAATCCATCATAATCTTAAGAGATCTTATAGGATTTCATTGTCATAGATATACAATGAAATATTAATTGACTTAGATTTTGTTTCTAAATAAAAGGAAGGTTCATGTAATTATCAATGTATTTTATATGTTTTTTCAATAGGGTGTCATGATAAAAATAAGACAATTAAATGGAACCATTTACCATGTCTATGGAGAAAAAAACTCCAATATGAAACTTTTCGAATTAACAGTCATGAGATAGTCTAATAGTCATGGGTTGCTGATTTTCCAACTTATATCCAATTTCAAGCTATTTGGAGTTGAAACAACTATCAGACATATGGATAGCTAAACCAAACACTCATGACATTAACTTTTCCTAGAGGTAGGAAGGAAGAATTGCTCAGAGGCAGGAATGAAGGAAGAAATGCAAGGATGAATTTCTCAATGAGGAAGGAATGAATTTCTCAATGAGGAAGGGAGAATTGCTCAGAGGCAGGGTACAACTTGACGTGTATATATACATACATTCAGAATCCATCATAATCTTAAGAGATCTTATAGGATTTCATTGTCAGAGATATACAATCTAAAAATTAATTGACTTAGATTTTGTTTTCAAATAAAAGGAAGGTTTATGTAAATATTTATGTATTTTATATGTATTCATTTTTCTTTAATTGATAGATATAAGATAGTCTAATAGCCATGGGTTGCTGATTTTCCAACTTACATCCAATTTCAAGATATTAGGAGTTGAAACAACTATCAGCTATATGGATAGCTAAACTAAACACTCACTAAATTTTGCTTCAAAAATATTTCCAATTTTTTCACAAAGAGCAAGGTTATCAACATCACTAGCTAACCCTAATACAACCATTTTTGTGTCCAAGACATGAGAATTTGCAAATATCCATGCTTGTACTAAAAGTGTTAAAGTTGGATCTTGAACCCATGGTTACAATCTCAAACTTTAGCCATTGCTCAAAGCAATACCCCAATAAAATATATCAGTGGCAGTTGTTAGACGAGGTGCCGCGGCCTAATCTCCCGGGCGGACCGGGGGGTGGACAACCTCATGGCGACGTAAGCGGTGATTGGCGCTGAAAGCAACCAATCGTGGAATCAAGCTGCTCGGCAGGACCGGAGCTCGGAGATATGGAAGAGTCGCCACCCACGAATGGGAAAATGAACACCGATCCCTTGCGGGAGACCGGTGTGGGTTCGGGAAACTTAGGTACGAGCCGAGAAGGCTAGCTCCTTTCCGGAGAAAGGCTACTAGGCACCCCGACATCGCCCGGTTATGAACCACCGGCCTCCTACTCAACATGTTAAGCGATAACGGACTAATCGTATACTTCTTTAAGTTTAAAATTCATTTGAAACCCTTTTCTTTCTCTTTTTTTGAAACCGTTTTGAGCATATATTATTGAAAAGCCATATTAGTAAAGAATCACCCATTTATGTTATACATACACAGAGAGGGGGGGAGAAAGAAGTGATTTATTTACAATCGTATTTAAAAGTCATGTCGTGTGTTTATTCTACACTAACTTATTCCCCCAAAACGAGTTTATTTACATGGTTTGTACCTTAATCGCCGTTGGAACGATTTAGGTGCGTTTTAAAACCCCGTTTGATGAAGTTTACCCGAATCGCCGTTGGAACGACTCGAGTGTTTGAAAACATTGAGATAAAAAAACCTTTGATGAGGAAACGTGGTTAAACATACAAGTCAATTTTATTTTGTACAAATCATTTAAGAAAACGATTCAAAACTCTATTATTTACAATGAAAACGATTTTAATTACAAGGCTCGCTTAATCCGTCGTTTGGAACGGACTAAGGTTTTAAAGCGTGATGTTTTAAGAAACGATTTGAAATGTCAAGAAAACACTATTTATTTACATTAAGAATCTCTAAAAAACCTTTAGTTTAAATAATTAAATTGAAAACTCTTTTTGTGATTTATTTTCCCCCTTTTTCCTTAATGGATTCTCTACTTATTATAATTACAATAATAAACATAAATGAACCAAAATTCACTCCCAAATAAAGACCACATTTGACACATGGACCCCTAAATGGCCCAAAGAATAAAGAAAATAATATAGGCATATATATATACATTCATTTAAAAATAATGATATACATATAACTTTAGAAAACCAAGTAAAGGATGCTACTCAATAGCTAAATATATAAATAATAATGAAAATGAAAGATACTAAATATATTTTTACCTTATTAAAAAAACATGTAAAATAATAAACGAAATTCATTGTTAATAAGAAAATAAACTCTATATCCCCAAAATGACTATTGTAATATATAGAAAATGACTTTCCCAAATATACATTAAACATTAAAATGACTCCTAATTATCCTCTAAACGTCTACTAATTAATTACCTCAAAAACCTAAATAAATAATATTTTAAAATAAGACCCAATATAACTTAAATGAAATGAGAAGAAAAATCTATATATATATAGGTATATACTTTATTAAGTCTAATTAATTGAAAATAATATATAGACACATTAAATAAATATATGTACAAAGTATTTAAAAATAACTTAAAAGTATATATTACATAACTATACATATATATATAAAGGACCAAAAGCTTAAAAGTTAAGAAACAGGGACCAAAACAGTATTTTTTACATTTCAGCAGATTTACCGACGGATTCGGTAAACAGCATTTAGTGAGAGAAAGGGCAAATTACAGCAGCACTCCAATATTTTCCAGATTTATTCAAAAGCTTTAAATCAAATCTGATTCAATCGTTTTGGATTTCCGAACTACCAAAAATGGATCATAGTCGAAAATGGAAGTTCCTAAAACGATGTTTTTATTTTAAAACATTATTTGAAAATTTCTTTTTAAATTAAAAACTTATAATTACAACGTTTTTGATACCCGAACTACCTTTTTATCGGATCATGGTTCGTATTGGGATATCAAAACGAGGTTTTTTATTTTAACACAAAACCGAATTTTATTCAACACGAAACGAAAATTAAATAAATACGCTAATTAAATAAAACGTGACAAAATAAATGAATAACTAAATAAATAAAAACTATAACATAAAAATAAATAGAAGAAGAAGATAAATAAAATAAAATAAAGAGAGTCTAGTCCTCGGATAATACCTTAAATTCGGTATCTGACAGTCGAAGCCGATTGATTCCACGAACCACGATCTTCCGTTTTTTTATATTTTTTTAGTAAAAATTGAACTTTAGGAAATTTGGAATTTTTGAGAAAAAAAAATATTTTTCTCAAAAAAATTCACTCTCTCTCTAAAAATGTTTAGAGTGAGAAAGCTCTCTCCAAAAATCCACCCCCCTTTTGCATGGGGATCCGTGCCTTTTATAGGCAAACGGGTCCCCGGACCAATGCGGCCGCCGAACGCGCGCTTCGCGCTACCGGGCGCGTGCGCTCAGCGGCCCACGAGAGCGCGCACCGTGCCACCGGACCCGGGCATTGCTCGGACGTCGAGAGCGTGCCACTCGCGGTGCGTCCGACGGACGCCGAGCGCACGTCCCGTGCCGCCGATTTTCCTTCGCTTATTATTCTTTATATATTTTTCAAAACTTCCGGAATCAATCGCTTCAACCGTCTTGTTTTCAGGTTTTCGTCACAGGTCCTCCGACTCGGTGTCTACAGCAGTATCAAGGATATTATCCACGTATAGTGCCAATAAATCATACGAAGGTTCACTGTTTTTGCATGAATTAGTTGCTCTAAAACTCAAGACTGACACGCCTTAGGGAGTATCAGGATGAATCCTTTTGGGTGGAAGGAAACTAAACACCAACTTTTCTCAACTTTTAGAGAATAGCAAATTAGATTGATAATTTGATGTCTAAAGTTTAACAAAGCAAGGGTTTAAATGGGGCAAAAATAATTGTAATCTAACTAGGTAAAGGAATTGGAAATCTAATCCTAAGTAGATAATAAAAGTCTAATCCTAAACAAAGTTGGAAATCTAATCCTAAATAGATAATAAAAGCCTAATCCTAAACATATAAGTAAACATAATTAATCCTAAACAAACAAGGAAAACTAATTAACCCTAACTAGTAACTCCTATTTAATGTAATCAGGCCCCAGATAACGAGATGGTTTCACGCTCCTCTTGGATCGTCGAATCCCCTTGTTGATCGCAGCTTCGTCTGTATCATTCGTCGGTGCATCAGAAAACACCTTATCCTCAAGGTGGTAAGTAGGGAAAGCAGTATGGAAATGATCTCAATCCTCCCATTCAGCATCATTGACTGTTTGTCCAGCCCATTGAATCAATACTTGTCATACGGGTACTCCTTCTCAAGAAACGGTTTGCATTCCACAAATGGCCACAAGGGTAAAAATCGGTATTTCAGAGTCGAAGGAAGCGAGAGGTGGAATGGTATTCGGAGGGCTGCCTTTGAATTCTTTTAATAAGGCTACATGGAAGACGTTATGAATCCATGACTCATCTCGCAATTTTGGCTCGTAAGGCACTGCACCCACTCATTTTTGTACTTGATATGGGACCAAAATAACATGGTGAGAGTTTAAAGCATTGGCAATGGGTGATTTATTATTATCGATAGTGGTGTAATTTGACCCATACCTAATCTCCTATGTTAAACTCAACCTCGCGACATTTTCGCTTGGCCTTTTGTTTCATGCGGTTCTGAGATGCAGACAGATTTTGCTTAATTGTTCGTAACAAGTTATCTCGCTCGCGTAATACCCATCAAGGGTGGGAACTTTGGAAGAACCGGGAACATATACTGGGATGGCGGAATGTTCTCGTCCGTATAGAACCTTGAAAGGAGTCATTTGAATGCTATCATTGAAGTGTGTGTTATAACTGTATGCTGCCCAGCTTAAACTTGAAATCCATCCCGAGGGCTTGTTAGCACAAAAAGTGCATAAATATTGCTCTAACCACCGGTTGACGACTTCTATTTGATCGTCAGTTTGAGGATGGTAAGCAGAACTGTGATTCAACTGTGTTCCACTAAATTTGTGTAACGTTTTCCAGAAGGCACTCATAAATACCGGGTCACGATCGGAAATAATAGATCTCGGGATCCCATGGAGTTTAACAATAGAATCTATAAATAAGTGTGCTACTGACGCCGCGGTGAATTGCTTGGGCAAAGGTACGAAATGAGCATATTTAGTAAGTCGATCGACTACTACGATAATAACAGTGTGGCCTTTAGAACAACGTAACCCAAATATGAAATTCATGGTAAGCTCCTGCCAAACATGTGACAGTATAGGTAATGGTTGTAGCAGTCCAGTTGGGGCTTCGGTCGAGTATTTCATTTGTTGGAAATTTTCCATATAGTTCTTAACGTCAATAGCCATACCAGGACAATAGAAAAGTGACTTAAAAAAATCTCGAAAATACGTTCTACTTTAAAGGTGTCAAGTCATTTGTTTTGGAGAAAAAAATTCACATGTACCAATTTATGAAAACGAGAAAGCACATTAATTTTTTTTTTCAAAATTAACTCAAAAATTAATGTCATTTACGTTCTATTTGGTATAAATATTTGTAAGTTCATTAACTTTTTTTTTTGAATAAAACATAATTTATTATTATCTTAAATCGGAAGAAAGAACATCAAGTATAAATGATAGTGGACAAGCCCACTCACCACGAACAGAACTAGAAGTAACAGCCTTAGCAAGACTATGGGCTGCTAAATTCGCTGATCGTTTCACAAAAGAGATAGAACAAGTTTTCAAATCTCGTAATAAATCACAACACTCACAAATAACATCAGATAAATATGATAATCGAATGTTTTGATGTTTAATATCCCGAACCACCGCCAAACAATCAGACTGAAATTCGACGTGTCCTAGATTGAAATCCTTGACCCATGATAACGCTTCGTGGATCGCCATAGCCTCTTCCAAGGGAGGATTAAATGTATCTGCTAGATAGCCCATACGAGCCGCAAAACATCGCCCTTGGTGATCTCATAGAAGAAAACCATATGAACAGAAATTATTTTGGCTATCAATGCCTGCGTCAACATTGCATATGAAGCTGTCGACGCTGGGCTTTTTCCACTTACTCTGTGCATTTGAATATGGAGTAGCCTGACTCGGATGACAATTCTGTGCAGCCTGCCAAGCCACAAGTTCAGTTGCTGCCGAATGACATATTTCCTCAAGGGTGCGAAGCTTATCGTTTCATACTTTGTCATTTCGCGCCTTCCATAATTGCCAACATATCATTGCGATACGATTACAATCGCTCATTGCATCTTCAAGGAGATTGTTAAACCACTGAATGAAGCTGGTAATCTGATCCATTCGATTATCTTGGAAAAAAATTTGCCAAACCTGATACGCCCACGGACACTCGATGAAAACATGAAATTCATTTTCTCCTAATGCGCCACAAACGGGGCAACAATTAGGAAGAGAGCTATGATGGGATGCAAGGTTATTTAGCGTTGGTAAACAGTTAGTAAATATTCTCCATAGATAATTCTTAATTTTCGGTGCTACCTTCAGGTTCCAAATTAAATTCCAGTTGATTCGATTTGTATTTATCAGAGACATCGGTGTTGGTCCCAATGCTTGAAAGTATCCGCTTCTTACCGTGTACGCTCTAGATTTATCCTTCGGCCAGAACCATCCATCTTCTGCCCTCCTATGTCTGATAGGAATGGAACGAATAAGCGCAGCATCACGCCTATTAAAATTATTGTTGATGATCTCTTCATTCCATCCCCCATAATCATTCATTAAGTCTTGCACAAGGCCTGTTTGTAATGATACAGCAACCGAACTCGTGGGATACGGATTCTGATCGTCAGGAAGCCATGGACTATTCCAGATAGAACTGGACTCTCCATTGCCAATCTTCCATCTCAGCCCCTCAATCAATAAATCACAACCCGCCATGATGCTACGCCATATGAAAGAAGGGTTATGCCCTAAGGAAGCCTATAAGAAATCAACATTAGGAAAATAACATGATTTCAGTAATTGAGCAACCAACAAATTCGGATGTCGAACAAGCCGCTAACTTTGCTTAGCCAACAGTGCAAGATTAAATTTGTGAATGTCACGGAAGCCCATTCCTCCATTTGATTTTGGCCAACACAACTTATCCCAAGCCTTCCAATGAATTCCACCTGTTGTAGAGCCTGATGAATTCCACCAGAACTTGTTCAACATATTATTAACATCATTACAGAACTCATTTGGCATAAGAAAAATGCTCATTATGTAGGTGGGAATAGATTGTAGCACAGATTTGATGAGAATCTCCTTCCCTGCTTGAGACAAGTATTTTTCTTTCCAACTATTGATACGTTTCCAGATTCTGTCTTTTAAAAAGCCAAAGGCTTGCATCTTACTTCTACCAACAACTATAGGCGCCCCCAAATAGAAACCCATATCCTCAACTTCTCCAACCCCGAGTTCATTACAAACATCAGAGCGAGCCTCAATTGTCGTATTTCCGCTAAAAAATATAGACGACTTTAGAAAAGTCACGCATTGACCAGATGCTTGCTCGTAACACCTCAAACATGATTGAACCTCCTCGGCTTCTCTTTTATTTGCCCGAAAGAACAGGTAACTGTCGTCAGCAAAAAATAAGTGGGAAACTTTTAGAGCATTGCGAGCCACCTGAGCTCCATGAATCAATCCCATCCGTTCTCTAGCTGATAGCAATGATGATAGACCTTCAGCACAGATCAGGAATAGGAAAGGTGATAATGGATCCCCCTGCCTCAAACCTCGCTGAGGAATAATCGGTCCAATCTCTCTACCGTCATTCAATACTTTATATGAAACTGTGGAAACCATCATCATCATCCATTGAATCCATCTTAAGTTGAACCCCATCTTTTTCATCATATTTTCCAAAAAGCCCCATTCAATACTATCGTATGCTTTGCTCATGTCGAGCTTCAAAACGGCTGTCCCATGTTTCCCTTGCCTCAACCTGCGCAATTTATGGATCATCTCATACGCCACAATAATATTATCTGAGATGGATCTGCCAGCTATGAATGCACTCTGAGTAGTAGCAGTGATGGATGGAAGAACAATTTTAAGTCTATTAGCTAATATTTTTGATAGATTCCTGAGCAGAACATTACAAAGTGCAATTGGATGTAAATCAGAGACATATTCTGGCTTACTGATCTTTGGAATGAGCACAATCAATGTATCATTAAGATTCAATGGGATCCTGCCAGAACAGAGAATAGAGAAACATACCTCACATACATCAGGTCCCACTATACTCCAAAAATGCTGAAAGAAAGCCGGATTTAATCCGTCAGGGCCCAGACTTTTATCCGGATGCATAAAGAAGCAAGCATTTTTTACTCCATCGTTTGAGAATGCGTGAGATAGCAACTCATTTTCCTCCTGCGTGACCCTTGATTGTACACACGGTAGAAGTGCAGAATCATTATTACCCATACTCGTGAATATCCCGTTAAAATATTCAAATAGAATATCGTCTAATCCGTTGCCCTTTGTGCACCAATTACCGTTAGAATCCTTGAGACTCGAAAACTGTTCCTCTTTCTTCTGTCTGTTGCGTAGGAATGGAAGTATTGTGAATTTGAATCACCATCTCTTAACCAAAGCAATTTAGCTCTCTGCTTCCAAAAATCTTCTTGTTTCTTTAATGTTTAATAGCTATAAATTTATATTTGAAATTATTTGAATTAGTAACCAACCCAACCCAATCTATTCAAGTTCAATATTTAATGGGTTGGGTTGGTTTTAACAACCAATCCATGAATTATTTCTTTTAATGGATTGGGTTGGATTCTAACCCAAATACAAGAAATTAATTCATTGTACACCCCTAGAGGCATGGTACAACTTGACATGTATATATACATATACATTCATAATCCATCATCATCTTAAGAGATCTTGTAGGATTTCATTGTCATAGATATACAATGTAATATTAATTGACTTAGATTTTTTCTCTAAATAAAAGGAAGGTTTATGTAATTATCAATGTATTTTATATATTTTTTTCAACAGAGTGTCATGATAAAAATAAGACAGTTACATGGAACCATTTACCATGTAATAAGGAAAAAACTCCAATACGAAACTTTTCGAATTAACAGTTATGAGATAGTCTAATAGCCATGGGTTGCTGATTTTCCAACTTATATCCAATTTCAAGCTATTTGGAGTTGAAACAACTATCAGTTATATGGATAGCTAAACCAAACACTCATGACATTAACTTTTCCTAGAGGTAGGAAGGAAGAATTGCTTAGAGGCAGGAACGAAGGAAGAAATGCAAGGATGAATTTCTCAATGAGGAAGGAAGAATTGCTCAGAGGCAGGGTACAACTTGACATGTATATATACATACATTCAGAATCCATCATAATCTTAAGAGATCTTGTAGGATTTTATTGTCAGAGATATACAATCTAAAAATTAATTGACTTAGATTTTGTTTTTAAATAAAAGGAAGGTTTATGTAAATATTTATGTATTATATATATATATTCATTTTTCTTTAATTGATAGCTATGAGATAGTCTAATAGCCATGGGTTGCTGATTTTCCAACTTACATCCAATTTCAAGCTATTGGGAGTTGAAACAACTATCAGCTATATGGATAGCTAAACTAAACACTCACTAAATTTTTCTTCAAAAATATTTCCTATTTTTTCACAAAGAGCAAGGTTATCAACATCACTAGCTAACCCTAATACAATCATTTTTGTGTCCAAGACAGGAGAATTTGCAAATATCTATGCTTGTACTAAAAGTGTTGCTTGTACTAAAAGTGTTAAAGTTGGATCTTGAACCCATGGTTACAATCTCAAACTTTAGCCATTGCACAAAGCAATACCCCAATAAAATATGTCAGTGGCAGTATCAAGGATATTATCCACGTATAGTGCCAATAAATCATACGAAGGTTCACTGTTTTTGCATGAAATAATTGCTCTGAAACTCAAGAATGATACGCCCTAGGGAGTATAAGGATGAATCATTTTGGGTGGAAGGAAACTAAACACCAACGTTTCTCAACTTTTAGAGAATAGCAAATTAGATTGATAATTTGATGTCTAAAGTTTAACAAAGTAAGGGTTTAAATGGGGAAAAAATAATTGTAATCTAACTAGGTAAAGGAATTGGAAATCTAATCCTAAATAGATAATAAAATCCTAATCCTAAACATATAAGTAAACATAATTAATCCTAAACAAACCAGGAAAACTAATTAACCCTAACTAGTAACTCCTATTTAATGTAATCAGGCCCCAGATAACGAGATGGTTTCACGCTCCTCTTGGATCGTCGAATCCCCTTGTTAATCGCAGCTTCGTCTGTATCATTCATCGCTGCATCAGAAAACACATTGTCCTCAAGGTGGTAAGTAGGGAAAGCAGTATGGAAAAGGTCCCAATCCTCCCAGTCGGCATCATTGACTGTTTGTCCAGCCCATTGAATCACTACTTGTCGTACGAGTACTCCTTCTTGACTGTTTGATTACATTTTACATAAGTTTAGGAGGCTAACTAAATATTTTATGCAAGTTGAGTAGGCTATTGGGATACTTCAAAAATTCAGAGGGTCAATCAAATTTTTTGGACAATTTCAGGAGGGTAACGATGTACAGGGCCGACCTTAGGCCTAGCCATGGGGTGCGCCAGCCTAGGGCCCAGGGATTGGGTCCAAAAAAAATTAGTCTTATATATATATATATATATATATATATATATATATATGAAAGTTATTCTTTTAACATAAATAGTGAAAAAATCATACAAGATTGTGTATTTCTTTCTGAAATTTCATTGATCAAAAAAATAAAAAATAAAAGGCATGCCCAACTTTTACACTTTATTTAGTAAATTTTGTATAGCCTTAGACTCCCAACTTTTTCCAACACGTTTCCTCTTCCATTCCTTCACATAAACACCACGACGGTCGACAAAAACCACTACCAATGTTGAAATGTCGCTCGTGTCACCTAGTACAATGATCACCACCGATTGAAATTGCTTTATTATTTAGGTATTTCATTGTCTTTATTTTCCAAATTACTGATTTAGGTTTAATTATTTATTGTTTAGTTTTAGTTTTGATTGTATTTTTGAATTTGAGATCAGTTTGAATTGTATTTTTATATTGTATTTTTGAATTTAAGACCACTCTGAATTTAAGATCAGTGACTAAATGTGAATTATATTTTTTTTATTGTAGTTTGGATTGTATTTTTGAATTTAAGATCAGTCTGATTGTATCTATGTGAAAATTCCAGTCTGAAATGTGATCTTATGAACATCACCGATTTGAAATTTCATTCTGATTATGTGATTATATGAACAACACAAAATATATTAAAAAGTAAAAATACTTTTAAAAAATGGAATAAATAATCACCATTAAATAATCAGAAAATTTTACTAATGACTCTACCGATAGAATTGTTATTCGCCACTGAAATCTTATGTTTGTCAAACTTGCAGATTGTTATCTTAATGTTTCAATTGCTATAGAATTTTATTAATTGTTCTTGTAAAAGTAGCATCAGCTGAAAAAAGTTTTTCAAAGCATAAATTAATAAAAACATACTTGAGATCATTAATGTCACAGGAAAGGTTGAATGGTTTAGCAACTTTAGCTATTAAGAAGGATATGTTTGGAAATATTGATGTTGATGTTATCATTAGTGATTTTGCATCTCAAAATGCTAGAAGAAACCGCTTCTTATGAGAATTGTGTATCTTGTTTTGCAGGTGAGACCGTAGGAGGCGATGATTTTTAGAAGAACATGCGATGATTTTTAGAAGAATTGTGTATGATAAACAATGACAATAGTACAATACTGATTCAAATGGAAAAAACTTGATATTTGATAATCGATTTTTGAAGGAGTTTGTTACGTATAATTTTTTACTATTGTTAAAGGGGTCCTTATTGCTTATTTTGTCTAGGGACCCTAAATTGTCAGGACCGCCCCTGCATCCACGTTAAAATCCTACATGCATATAAAACTGTTAGAATTAGCATTCTACAAACTCAGGGTGTCCCAGTGGGGGCTTTATATATTACAGTTTTCATTACTCTTCTTTTAATAATGGCTTAATAAATCGTCAGGCTCAGTCCTGACAATTTAGGAGCCCTAGGCAAAATAATCAATAAGGATCCCTTTAATAATAAAAAATTATACGTAACAAAGTCCATCGAAAATTGATTTTTAAATATCAAAAATTTTCCATTTGAATCAGTTTTCTACTATTGTCATCGTTTATCACACAAATTTTTTCTAAAAAGCATCGCCTGTTCTCCTAAAAATCATCGCCTCATACGGTCTCACATGCAAAACAAGATACACAATTCTCATAAGAAGCGGTTTCTTCTAGCAGTTTGAGATGCAAAATCATTAATGATATCATCAACATCAATATTTCTTAACATATCCTTCTCAATAGGTAAAGTTGCTAAACCATTCAACCTTTCATACAACATCGACGAGTGTAGAGGGATCAATGATTGTAGAGAATTTTAGTGAGGGCGTTCTGCACTAACGCGAAACTGTCACATTGTAAGAAGGAAATTATGATGAATGATATTATCTATGGGTTGGATTGAATCCAACCCATGTAAAGAAATGATTGGTTGGGTTGGGTTGGATTTGGTTTGATTGAATTTTTATTCAAATATTTGCATATATTTTTTTATTCTCTTATTTTCCATTTAAACACAAGTTTATTACAAAATATTATTATAATTCATGTATTAAATTAAGAGTGTTAAATAACAAATTGTAATTTAAAGTATGTGCAAACAGAAACTTTATTTATTTTAAAAACACAAAAAATAGAAAAACTAAAAAGTTAGAAAAAAAAAGTGAAACAAAATTTGAAAGTCACAAAAAAACGGAAAAAATGGAAAAACAAGAAAAATGAAAAAACCGTTGAAAACAAGAAAAATTGAAAATTATAATCAACTAATGTGCAATTGAAATTGAAAATTATAAAGTACATATCTATGTTTTTCTTAATAATATATGAAATTGATCCAACTTATCAACGTTATGAATAAAACTGGTCATAACTGTCAACTTTATAGGTAAAACTACTCATACATATTATGAATATTTTTTTTGTCTAATCCTCGGATAGGTTGAACCATATCCCACTAAATTATCAACTTTGTAAAATCGATTCGAAATTTTAATTATAACAAAGAAGAAAGCTAAGCCTCTTATTAAGGATATTTTAGAATTTCAGAAATTCTAAAATTCCAAAAATTTGAAGAATTTCAGAAACTCTAGAATTTCAAAAAAAAATTAAAAATTCTGGAATTCAAATTTCAAACATCGTGGAAATTCTGGAATTTCAAAAATCTGGAATTTCAGAAATTCTAAAAATTTTGAAAATTTGAAAATTTTGGAGTTTCAGAAATTTTAAAATTTTAGAATTTCAAAAATTCTGGAATTTCAAAAATTCTGGAATTCTAGAAATTTTGAAATTTTAAGAATCTTAAATTCTAAATTCATTCGCGAAATATGGAATTCCAGAAATTTCTGAAATTCTAAAAAATTCTAGAATTCTAAAAATCTGGAATTCCTTAAAAAAAGAAAGTGGGTCAAAAAGTCACGGAAAACGTAAAAAAGTGACTTAAAAAATCTCGAAAATACTGTTCTATTTTAAAGGTGTCAAGTCATTTGTTTTGGAGCAAAAAAAATCACATGTACCAATTTATGAAAACGAGAAAGCACATTAAATTTTTTTTTTTCAAAATTAACTCAAAAATTAATGTCATTTACGTTCTATTTGGTACAAATATTTGTAAGTTCATTAATTTAGTCCAATGTTTAATAGCTATAAATTTATATTTGAAATTATTTGAATTAATAACTAACCCAACCCAATCTATTGAAGTTCAATATTTAATGTTGGAAAATTTTGAATAAAATTATTATATTAATTTATATACTAGCAAATACCCCATTTCATGAACAGTCGTGTCCGTTGTGTACAGTCGTGTTTGTACGTGAAAACTCATATTTGTCCGTGTACAGTCGTGTTCGTTCGTGAAAAGACATATCCTGTCAAGTTCTATTTATATAGAACGGATTGTCAAATTAAAAAACGGTAAGAAAAAATATTCTCTGGAATTTTTCCTACTATCAGTCTGTTCATAATGTCTTGTTTTCCTACTCCGGTGATAACTAGGCTGCACACGGTTTGAGTTTGTTTGCGTAATCTATTGTATCCTGGGAGACGATCGTCAATAGCGACGACATCTGTCATAAGGAAACTGCTAATACAGGCTTCAGATTTGTCTAATTCCACTCTTTTAATTCTAACCCAAGTACAAGAAATTAATTCATTGTACACCCCTAGAGGCAGGGTACAACTTGACATGTATATATACATACATTCATAATCCATCATAATCTTAAGAGATCTTATAGGATTTCATTGTCATAGATATACAATGAAATATTAATTGACTTAGATTTTGTTTCTAAATAAAAGGAAGGTTTATGTAATTATCAATGTATTTTATATGTTTTTTCAATAGGGTGTCATGATAAAAATAAGACAATTAAATAGAACCATTTACCATGTCTATGAGGAAAAAAACTCCAATATGAAACTTTTCGAATTAACAGTCATGAGATAGTCCAATAGTCATGGGTTGCTGATTTTCCAACTTATATCCAATTTCAAGCTATTTGGAGTTGAAACAACTATCAGATATATGGATAGCTAAACCAAACACTCATGACATTAACTTTTCCTAGAGGTAGGAAGGAAGAATTGCTCAGAGGCAGGAATGAAGGAAGAAATGCAAGGATGAATTTCTCAATGAGGAAGGAATGAATTTCTCAATGAGGAAGGAAGAATTGCTCAGAGGCAGGGTACAACTTGACATGTATATATACATACATTCAGAATCCATCATAATCTTAAGAGATCTTGTAGGATTTCATTGTCAGAGATATACAATCTAAAAATTAATTGACTTAGATTTTGTTTTTAAATAAAAGGAAGGTTTATGTAAATATTTTTGTATTTTATATGTATTCATTTTTCTTTAATTGATAGATATGAGATAGTCTAATAGCCATGGGTTGCTGATTTTCCAACTTACATCCAATTTCAAGCTATTAGGAGTTGAAACAACTATCAGCTATATGGATAGCTAAACCAAACACTCACTAAATTTTGCTTCAAAAACATTTCCTATTTTTTCACAAAGAGCAAGGTTATCAACATCACTAGCTAACCCTAATACAACCATTTTTGTGTCCAAGACATGAGAATTTGCAAATATCCATGCTTGTACTAAAAGTGTTAAAGTTGGATCTTGAACCCATGGTTACAATCTCAAACTTTAGCCATTGCTCAAAGCAATACCCCAATAAAATATATCAGTGGCAGTATCAAGGATATTATCCACGTATAGTGCCAATAAATCATACGAAGGTTCACTGTTTTTGCATGAATTAATTGCTCTAAAACTCAAGACTGACACGCCTTATGGAGTATCAGGATGAATCCTTTTGGGTGGAAGGAAACTAAACACCAACTTTTCTCAACTTTTAGAGAATAGCAAATTAGATTGATAATTTGATGTCTAAAGTTTAACAAAGCAAGGGTTTAAATGGGGCAAAAATAATTGTAATCTAACTAGGTAAAGGAATTGGAAATCTAATCCTAAGTAGATAATAAAAGTCTAATCCTAAACAAAGTTGGAAATCTAATCCTAAATAGATAATAAAAGCCTAATCCTAAACATATAAGTAAACATAATTAATCCTAAACAAACAAGGAAAACTAATTAACCCTAACTAGTAACTCCTATTTAATGTAATCAGACCCCAGATAACGAGATGGTTTCACGCTCCTCTTGGATCATTGAATCCCCTTGTTGATCGCAGCTTCGTCTGTATCATTCGTCGCTGCATCAGAAAACACCTTGTCCTCAAGGTGGTAAGTAGGGAAAGCAGTATGGAAATGGTCCCAATCCTCCCATTCAGCATCATTGACTGTTTGTCCAGCCCATTGAATCAATACTTGTCATTCGGGTACTCCTTCTCAAGAAACGGGTTGCATTCCACAAATGGCCACAGGGGTAAAAATCGGTATTTCAAAGTCGAAGGAAGCGAGAGGTGGAATGGTATCCGGAGGGCTGCCATTGAATTCTTTTAATAAGGCTACATGGAAAACGTTATGAATTCATGACTCATCTCGCAATTTTGGCTCGTAAGGCACTGCACCCACTCTTTTTTGTACTTGATATGGGACCAAAATAACATGGTGAGAGTTTAAAGCATTGGCGATGGGTGATTTATTATTATCGATAGTGGTGTAATTTGACCCATACCCAATCTCCCATGTTAAACTCAACCTCACGACATTTTTGCTCGGCCTTTTGTTTCATGCGGTTCTGAGATGCAGACAGATTTTGCTTAAGTGTTCGTAAGAAGTTATCTCGCTCGCGTAATACCCATCAAGGGTGGGAACTTTGGAAGAACCGGGAACATATACTGGGATGGCAGAATGTTCTCGTTCGTATAGAACCTTGAAAGGAGTCATTTGAATGCTGTCATTGAAGTGTGTGTTATAACTGTATGCTGCCCAGCTTAAACTTGAAATCCATCCCGAGGGCTTGTTAGCACAAAAAGTGCATAAATATTGCTCTAACCACCGGTTGACGACTTCTATTTGATCGTCAGTCTGAGGATGGTAAGCAGAACTGTGATTCAACTGTGTTCCACTAAATTTGTGTAACGTTTTCCAGAAGGCACTCATAAATACCGGGTCACGATCGGAAACAATAGATCTCGGGATCCCATGGAGTTTAACAATAGAATCTATAAATAAGTGTGCTACTGATGCCGCGGTGAATTGCTTGGGCAAAGGTACGAAATGAGCATATTTAGTAAGTCGATCGACTACTACGATAATAACAGTGTGGCCTTTAGAACAGCGTAACCCAAATATGAAATTCATGGTAAGCTCCTGCCAAACATGTGACGGTATAGGTAATGGTTGTAGCAGTCCAGTTGGGGCTTCGGTCGAGTATTTCATTTGTTGGAAATTTTCCATATAGTTCTTAACGTCAATAGCCATTTGAATAAAACATAATTTCTTATTATCTTAAATCGGAAGAAAGAACATCAAGTATAAACGATGGTGGACAAGCCCACTCACCACGAACAGAACTAGAAGTAACAGCCTTAGCAAGACTATGGGCTGCTAAATTCGCTGATCGTTTCACAAAAGAGATAGAACAAGTTTTCAAATCTCGTAATAAATCACAACACTCACAAATAACATCAGACAAATATGATAATCGAATGTTTTGATGTTGAATATCCCGAACCACCGCCAAACAATCAGACTGAAATTCGACGTGTCCTAGATTGAAATCCTTGGCCCATGATGTAACCCCCTCATTTGGATCACATGATATCTCACACAATATCAGTCATAGACATGATTTCAATTCTCAATCATATAAACTTCAATCTCATATAAATTTTACATATTATACATAAGAGAAAGCATTTATAATTTACAATACACGTTTAAGTCATTATCCTACACAGAGGATTTACAAAACAAAAGTACATTCACAAGACTCCAAAATGCCTAGATGAGAATGGACTGACACTGCTGGTGCGACCTTAAGCAAGAAGAACTCCACCTAACCTGTAAAATCTGTTGGCAAGGGGTGAGCTGCCTACTCAATAAACATATTACACATATATGTATATACAAGTAATGTAAAGAGCACAAACCAAAATAGGTCATCAGTACCAAGTTAGAATTTATTCATTTAGAATAGTAATACTGATTTTAGAAAGGCCTTGCTATACTTAGACAATATATATAAAATGGTCCTTGGGCCCAATCTGTATTCCGGCTCACTAAATTCGGAATACAATCATATGTGCTACGGAGGAGTTACACTCACTCACGTACTCATATATCTCAACACATGTGCTTCCGGCTCACAATATTCGGATAGCACTCTCAACTTGGACCATTTCACATATCCATCTAAGCAAGCTCATATTCATTTATAATCCAACCATTATTCAGTTCCAGTATGTGCACAAGGCTTAACATGCCGTATTTACGCATAACACTGCAACATACTCAATCATAACACTTTCTTATCAATCATGACGTATCATAAACACTCAAACATTATCCACATCATTCACATCAGATTCAACCACATCTCACACTCAACAAGTCACAAGGCACAATACATTCATACACATATATAAGCAATATGCTTACCGTCGCACTTGGTTTGATCTATTCAACACGATCGGGTGTGCGTTCAATTGCACCTTGCCCTCCTAATGTCACATAACATTAATACAATTAGACTTAACATAAACTTAATGAAAATAGAAACTAAGGAATGCTATATGATTTACAAGACACTAATGCCACAAAGTTCATGCAATCTAATCCTTTTGTCTTAGATCATCACATGACCTACTTGCACACATTCTGCCATAACTTTCTGTATATGAATCCAAATGCCCTGATTCTTGAACCTACTGAAACTAGACATATATGGGTAGAACATATCCAAAATTCACTTTAATATCACTTCTACACAATATATGGCATGCAAAATGATTCGGTCCTGTTTCCAGCCAAGAAACAGACTATTCAGATTTGCATCTACCATAATTCACTCAACCTAGCTCACAATAAACACAATGGATTGCCAAATCCTTTTACAGACATATAATTCAAGTATTGAGGAACACTTTTGTATAAAGAAACTTTCTCCAATTCGGAATTTAAGATCCTCAAAATGCTACATCAACATGGCTGCCTCACATGACATTCAATTTCGAGGCAGTCATGATCCATCTAGGTTTTCTTCCTCTATATATGGAATTAAAGTCCCATATTTTACAGAGGGTTTCATAACACATATAGGAACATATTTTATTCTTTATGTATCTTCAAATTCGAACAATATCAATATGAAAAACAGGCTCCAAAATGACTGAAAGCAGTACCCTAGATTTCTGTTTAGGGCACTTGATACATATCTTTCATTTGGACAGCCTAAAACCAATGAAAACAACACCAAAACTCAACAAGCTCAATCACAACTCATCCACAACAAATCCTATGATCATACCTAGGTTTTTTCAGAATCTCCAACTCATAGAAAACAAGCTAAAACAGCATACTAACCTTCAACTTGTGTCTATCACCTAGTATGCTTCCTAACTTGACTTGTTTGGCTTGAAAATGGAAGAAATTGGAAGAGTTTTGTTTGGAGGATATTAGGGTATATCAAAGGAAGGTTTGCTGAAGTTTTGGTCGAAATTGTGGCTAGAAATGAGGAGAAATGAGTTGTATCAATCATTGTTAAAACAAAGAGGCATACTTTGTCTTACTTGAGTGACACCTCGTGCTTGCTCACAAACCTCCAATCCAGCCCTCCACAAATGTAAGTTAATCAATTTAGGACATATGAATTCATTAATTCATTCATTTAAGTCCTAACTCAATTAACCAATCGTTACATCTTAACGACACACTAATCGCCTACTAATCGCACGATAATCGCATTATGCATACAAAACTTCTACTGACAATGAGATGAATCTAAAATGTATGTATTCAATCATGAAAATATATATGAATGTGGGAAGACTCATATGTTAGGGTTTTGGGGATGTTACACATGATAACGCTTCGTGGATCGCCATAGCCTCTTCCAAGGGAGGATTAACTGTATCTGCAAGATAGCCCATACGAGCCGCAAAACATCGCCCTTGGTAATCTCGTAGAAGAAAACCATATGAACAGAAATTATTTTGGCTATCAATGCTTGCGTCAACATTGCATATGAAGCTGCCGACGCTGGGCTTTTTCCACTTACTCTGTGCATTTGAATATGGAGTAGCCTGACTCGGATGACAATTCTGTGCAGCCTGCCAAGCCACAAGTTCTGTTGCTGCCGAATGACATATTTCCTCAGGGGTGCGAAGCTTATCATTCCATACTTTGTCATTTCGCGCCTTCCATAATTTCCAACATATCATTGCGATACGATTACAATCGCTCGTTGCATCTTCAAGGAGATTGATAAACCACTGAATGAAGCTGGTAATCCGATCCATTCGATTATCTTGGAAAAAAATTTGCCAAACCTGATACGCCCACGGACACTCGATGAAAACATGAAATTCATTTTCTCCTAATGCGTCACAAACGGGGCAACAATTAGGAAGAGAGCTATGACGGGATGCAAGGTTATTTAGCGTTGGTAAACAGTTAGTAAATATTCTCCATAGACAATTCTTAATTTTCAGTGCTACCTTCAGGTTCCAAATTAAATTCCAGTTGATTCGATTTGTATTTATCAGAGACATCGGTGTTGGTCCCAATGCTTGAAAGTATCCGCTTCTTACCGTGTACGCTCCAGATTTATCCTTCGACCAGAACCATCCATCTTCTGCCCTCCTACGTCTGATAGGAATGGAACGAATAAGCGCAGCATCACGCCTATTAAAATTATTGTTGATGATCTCTTCATTCCATCCCCCATAATCATTCATTAAGTCTTTCACAAGGCCTGTTTGTAATGATGCAGCAACCGAACTCGTGGGATATGGATTCTGATCGTCAGGAAGCCATGGGCTATTCCAGATAGAACTGGACTCTCCATTGCCAATCTTCCGTCTCAGCCCCTTAATCAATAAATCACAACCAGCCATGATGCTACGCCATATGAAAGAAGGGTTATGCCCTAAGGAAGCCTGTAAGAAATCAACATTAGGAAAATAACGTGCTTTCAGTAATTGAGCAACCAACGAATTCGGATGTCGAACAAGCCGCCAACTTTTCTTAGCCAACAGTGCAAGATTAAATTTGTGAATGTCACGGAAGCCCAGTCCTCCATTTGATTTTGGCCAACACAACTTATCCCAAGCCTTCCAATGAATTCCACCTGATGTAGAGCCCGATGAATTCCACCAGAACTTGTTCAACATATTATTAACATCATTACAGAACTAATTTGGCATAAGAAAAATGCTCATTATATAGGTGGGAATAGATTGTAGCACATATTTGATGAGAATCTCCTTCCCTGCTTGAGACAAGTATTTTTCTTTCCAACTATTGATACGTTTCCAGATTCTGTCTTTTAAAAAGCCAAAGGCTTGCATCTTACTTCTACCAACAACTATAGGCGCCCCCAAATAGAAACCCATATCCTCAACTTCTCCAACCCCGAGTTCATTACAAACATCAGAGCGAGCCTCAACTGTCGTATTTTCGCTAAAAAATATAGACGACTTTAGGAAATTCACGCATTGACCAGATGCTTGCTCGTAACACCTCAAACATGATTGAACCTCCTCGGCATCTCTTTTATTTGCCCGAAAGAACAGGTAACTGTCGTCAGCAAAAAATAAGTGGGAAATTTTTGGAGCATTGCGAGCCACCTGAGCTCCATGAATCATTCCCATCCGTTCTCTAGCTGATAGCAACGATGATAGGCCTTCAGCACAGATCAGGAATAGGAAAGGTGATAATGGATCCCCCTGCCTCAAACCTCGATGATGAATAATCGGTCCATCTCTTAACCAAAGCAATTTAGCTCTCTGCTTCAAAAAATCTTCTTGTTTCTTTAATGTTTAATAGCTATAAATTTATATTTGAAATTATTTGAATTAGTAACCAACCCAACCCAATCTATTCAAGTTCAATATTTAATGGGTTGTGTTGCTTTTAACAACCAATCCATGAATTATTTCTTTTAATGGGTTGGGTTGGATTCTAACCCAAATACAAGAAATTAATTCATTGTACACCCCTAGAGGCAAAGTACAACTTGACATGTATATATACATATACATTCATAATCCATCATCATCTTAAGAGATCTTGTAGGATTTCATTGTCATAGATATACAATGTAATATTAATTGACTTAGATTTTTTTTTCTAAATAAAAGGAAGGTTTATGTAATTATCAATGTATTTTATATATTTTTTTCAATAGAGTGTCATGATAAAAATAAGATAGTTACATGGAACCATTTATAGTTACATGGAACCATTTACCATGTAATAAGGAAAAAACTCCAATACGAAACTTTTCAAATTAACAGTTATGAGATAGTCTAATAGCCATGGGTTGCTGATTTTCCAACTTATATCCAATTTCAAGCTATTTGGAGTTGAAACAACTATCAGCTATATGGATAGCTAAACCAAACACTCATGACATTAACTTTTCCTAGAGGTAGGAAGGAAGAATTGCTTAGAGGCAGGAAAGAAGGAAGAAATGCAAGGATGACTTTCTCAATGAGGAAGGAAGAATTGCTCAGAGGCAGGGTACAACTTGACATGTATATATACATACATTTAGAATCCATCATAATCCTAAGAGATCTTGTAGGACTTCATTGTCAGAGATATACAATCTAAAAAATAATTGACTTATATTTTGTTTTTAAATAAAAGGAAGGTTTATGTAAATATTTATGTATTATATATATATATTCATTTTTCTTTAATTGATAGCTATGAGATAGTCTAATAGCCATGGGTTGCTGATTTTCCAACTTACATCCAATTTGAAGCTATTGGGAGTTGAAACAACTATCAGCTATATGGATAGCTAAACCAAACACTCACTAAATTTTGCTTCAAAAATATTTCCTATTTTTTCACAAAGAGCAAGGTTATCAACATCACTAGCTAACCCTAATACAACCATTTTTGTGTCCAAGACATGAGAATTTGCAAATATCAATGCTTGTACTAAAAGTGTTAAAGTTGGATCTTGAACCCATGGTTACAATCTCAAACTTTAGCAATTGCACAAAGCAATACCCCAATAAAATATATCAGTGGCAGTATCAAGGATACTATCCACGTATAGTGCCAATAAATCATACGAAGGTTCACTGTTTTTGCATGAAATAGTTGCTCTGAAACTCAAGAATGATACGCCCTAGGGAGTATAAGGATGAATCCTTTTGGGTGGAAGGAAACTAAACACCAACTTTTCTCAACTTTTAGAGAATAGCAAATTAGATTGATAATTTGATGTCTAAAGTTTAACAAAGTAAGGGTTTAAATGGGGAAAAAATAATTGTAATCTAACTAGGTAAAGGAATTGGAAATCTAATCCTAAATAGATAATAAAAGCCTAATCCTAAACATATAAGTAAACATAATTAATCCTAAACAAACAAGGAAAACTAATTAACCCTAACTAGTAACTCCTATTTAATGTAATCAGGCCCCAGATAACGAGATGGTTTCACGCTCCTCTTGGATCGTCTAATCCCCTTGTTAATCGCAGCTTCGTTTGTATCATTCATCTCCGCATCAAAGAACACCTTGTCCTCAAGGTGGTAAGTAGGGAAAGCAGTATGGAAATGTTCCCAATCCTCGGCATCGTTGACTGTTTGTCCAGCCCATTGAATCAATACTTGTCGTACGGGTACTCCTTCTCGATTATTTGATTACATTTTACATAAGTTCAGGGGGCTAACTAAACATTTTATGCAAGTTGAGTAGGCTATTGGGATACTTCAAAAATTCAGAGGGTCAATCAATTTTTTTTGACAATTTCAGGAGGGTAACAATGTATAGGGCCGGCGCTAGGCCTTGCCATGGGGTGCGCTGATAGGGGCATTTTGTCCCTATCTTTTAGCGTGAATTACGGTCTAATTATGGGCTAGATAAGTGAGTTTAGTTACAAAAATAATGTGTTTGGATAAAATGACAAAATAAAAATAAGTTTTGTGCTTTTGATGTGTTTTCTATAATTTTAGTTAAATAAACGACGAACTAACTCGGCCGTCGAGAATTGTATTTCGCAGGTACAATTAAGGAAGTAAAACCCACCACCCATGCGGGGCGTCCCTATCAGTACGCGGGGCGTACAGGAGAAAACTCTGCAAATAAGTTCCAGGAGATCATTTACACGGGGCATAGTCCATACCACGCGGGGCGCCAGAAGCATGAATCAAGCAATGAAACTTCAGGAGCTCAGCCATGCGAAGCATGCTTCAACCTACGGGGCGTGCCCATGACATCAGGTCTGAAATCTGAACCAGGCACAGACAATTATCGAAGGAATGGGCACCACGCGGGGCGCCTATCGGTCCACACGGGGCGTGCCAATGACATCAGGCCTGAAATCAGATCCACACAGTCAATTATCAACGGAGTATGTCATCTACGCGGGGCATGTACCTGGCTACGCGGGGCGTGGCCCAAATAACAAGACTGAAACCTGATCCGTTTGCAGGAAAATCTCAACGGAATGGGCACCACGCGGGGCGCCTGCCTGACCACGCGAGGCGTGCCCTAGGAAATTCAGAATTTGTGCAACTTGTGTATTTACAATTTTACCCCCGAGTTTGTGTATAAGTAGGAGTGATTAGCACTCATTTCAGGCATTCAGTTTTCTATGTATTAGAGTTCCTCACACCTTGAGAGCTTGTACGATCTTCCCGTCACCCCGCCGAAGTTCCGCTCCATCCGCATCCACCAAGCTCGAGAGTTTCGCCTCCAAGCTCTAGAGACGATTTTGAGTCCGGTTAGCTAGTCTTAAGGGCCGATTCTTTTTCCCTTTCTACTTTTTAATTAGCATGTACTCTTTCTAAGTACTAGGCTTGGTTGTATCCCGTATTTTCATATTCCATATTTATAACATATGATTTACGATTCCGTTTTCTATACGTGTTAATGTTTATTACTTGCTTTGATACTTATAATTGATTGTTGTGTAGGTTGGTTACGAGCTCCGAAACCTATTAGGAACCATATAGGTGTTGCCTCACCGAAGTTGACAAACCGGAAACCGTAGGAATTGACAAGCCATGGAACTTACGGGCCCTTGTTTCTGATCCTAAGAATTAGAGTCGACTTAATAGGGAACCAGGACCCTAAGAACTTCACAGAGTTGGTCGGTCTATTCAATAGTCATCTTTGCAAGAGTAGAACTATTAATCGTATATATATTTTTTGTTGTTTATCATAGGTTATAACTTATCATCACCTGCATCATTCTAAGAGGGCTCGAAACACATGAAAACTGTCTCACCCTAGATTAGGAGTAATTTGTAGTTGTCACCCCAACCAACTAAAGTACTCATCGTTTAGATAACAACTAAAACCGAGTAGTTTAATACTTGTTGTTATAAATCCCGTGGATTCGATACCTGGTCTTAATCGGATTATTACTTGATACAACATGGTACACTTGCCCTACGTTGTAGCATCCAGTAGAGTCAGAAGCATTTAGAAAGATCGTACGTTTAGCCATAGCACACACAAAGTCATCTTATTTTATCGCTCTACACCGGACGCGCATCAAGTTTTTGGCGCCGTTGCCGGGGATTTATAATTTCGTGCAATATTAGACCAAAACGTTTTAGTGTTAGTCTAAACATTATCCTTGTATAAATTGTTCATATACACTTTTACTAACAACATTTTTTCTTGTTAATACTTTCTTTGTTTATGCACACCCGATCTAGAAGTGATACTCTTATTCCTATTGATTTTGAAATTGAACGAACTCTTTGTAGGATTCGGAGAGGAAAGATAGCCAACGCCAACAACGAAACCAACCCACCGGTGAAAAACGCCCCAAATGGAGGAGGAAACGATACCCGAACAATGATGGAGATCCTAGCTCCACATCGGCCACAAAACCGCAACGGAATCGTCGCCCCGCCATTCCAGCCAACACATATGAAATAAAGACTAGCATGATCCAGTTGATCCAACAACTCGGTCAATTCGGAGGGGAACTTCATGAGAATCCTAACGAACACCTTCAAAAATTTCTTATGTGTGCCGATACTTCTCGGCAAAACGGTGTTCCGGTTGAGGCCGTACGTCTAAAACTTTTTCCTTTCTCTTTGACAGGCCAAGTGTTGGAGTGGTTGCACTGTTCGAAAGCCGGTACTATGACGTCGTGGGTCGAGCTTGAAAAGGAGTTCCTCTCATATTACTTTCCACCTTCCAAGACAGTGAAGTTGCGCAATAATATCACTTCCTTTCGACAACTCGAGTATGAAGCCTTTCATGCGGCTTGGGCGAGGTTCCAAAAATTGCTTCGGAGTTGCCCACACCACGACATCCCTAAACACGATTTGGTAAGTACTTTCTATCACGGTTTAACGCCTACTAATCGTGCTACCGTGGATTCCGCAGCAGGTGGGGACTTGTTCAGAAAATCGGCAAGCGAAGCATACAAGCTCATCCACGAGCTCTTAAGAAAAAGCGTTCAGTGGCAAGAAGATCGGTTTGCCAGACCTCCGAGACATCAAGCGTTCGCTGTGGAAAAAGAGGCTCCAAAGGGTTCCATGGTTGAGATAAACAAGAAACTCGACGCTTTAATAGCACAGTTGAGCATCAACAAAGATGCACAGGTCCTGATGTGCAACCATTGTGGTGGTGATCACGACGGAAGAATTTGCAACACCGACACTCCTTTCGTCGGTGATACTGAGAATGTAAGTTACGTAGGAGGTAACCCAAGGTATAACTCTAACTCAAGCCCCTACCCTAACCACCATAATAATAATGATAACGGGTGGAGACCTCGATACCAACATCCTAATTTGTCATACGGAAATAATAACAACGTATTGAGGCCACCACCCGAGTTCCACCAAAAATACAGGGAGCGCGGGCTCGGGCAATCCCAAAACACCCCCGATGGTCGGAATGCCCAACCTCCCAACAACGTGCAAGGTCAATCGGTGACTTCCTTGTTAAAGGATATTCTAACCCGTCTTGCCGATAATTAAGTATTTTGCAGGGACTTGAGTCGCCAAGTGACTCAGTTGAACCGACAGCAACAGGAGAGGCAGACAGGAACTCTCCCGACCAATACTAAGCAAAACCCGCGAGCCAGAAATAGAGAGTCCGGACAGGCAGTAACACTTCTCGCCAATCATAGCTCAGACCCGTCAAGCTCTGGGTCGGACCTCTTGCAATAAGCTGACCCGCTAAAAAAGTCGAGCTACGCCGACTCTAAACGTAGCCCCGGTTTGCGTCTCTCAAACCCTTTGTCTGCATGTAGTATGCACGCTTTGTTTCTTTGTTTTCGTATGCATTGTTGTCTGCTTTCAATTTTTATTTTTTTCGTCCTTTCCAGCTCATTTCATCCCTTTTAAATAAAAAAATCCACGAAAAAAAACAAATCCCATTGTTAAAATCCAAAAGTCTTACGCGGAGCGTACGTACCCGTACGCCCCGCGTAGCTAAGTTTCTGCTCTTAGTTTTGTTCCAATGCATGGCTACGCGGCGCGCCGTACCTCCCACGCCCCGCGTCCTTGGTCTAGCCAATCCGCGACCAAAAATAAAGGCCACGCGGGGCGTGCCCCTTCTACGCCCCGCGTGTCCTCGGGGAGTTGCGAATTGTTAGTCCCCATAACAGCCTTTCCTCTTCCCCATAACATCTTTTTCCCACTTCTACACTCCACCTCCTCCCACATCCAATCACTTTCAATCTTTTCAAATTCAAACTTCCTTAAACTTCCCTCTTCATTAAATTTACCTTTAACAACCCTCTTAATTACCCCTTAAAACCATAACAACATTAAACACCAATTAAAACCCATAAAAATTCAAAATATCCTTGAAAAAACCAAAACTGTTTTCACTTCCGTCTTCCACGCGGGGCGTACCCCCATGTACGCCCCGCGTCCTCGCCATTTTCTCACTCGTTTTTTACCAGGAGGCGCGATACGCGAGGCGTGCTCCCAGGCACGCCCCGCGTGTCATGGCATTTCTGCACTAAATAAACTCAGGAGGTGGGATACGCGTGGCGTGGCCCCTTCACGCCCCGCGTACCCCCTGGGAATCCGAGTATCCCTTGGAATTCCACCCCTTTCCTATATATACTCACCCCTTTTTTCCAACTTCTTCCCTCACACTCACTCTAACTCCCCATACTCATTCTACACTTTTTCCCCTTCCTTCACTTTCACCATGACAAGGAGCAAGAGACCCGCTAGTGACCGTCCCCCGCGGTCCACTCGTGCACGCTCTTCGCGTTCCCAACAACACCAATCACCACCACCACCCGAACGGGAAGAAACACCACCACTCACCCGCCAATACCATGCCCCCTTTCACATTCTTATGGAGGCGGAGGCAGTCACCTACTATACCATCTCCTCCGCTACCATCATGGCCCTCCCCTACATCAATTTAAGTGTGCTCGATCACTACGATGTGGGTCGGGCATTCGAGGACAACCTCCGCGCCTTTGGTTGGCACAACCACTTTTGTGCCTGCCATCATGTGTACCCAACATTGGTGCACGAATTTTACACCTCCCTCGCCTCGAACAATGTCTCCGGGGCCGCACTCTTCACCTTCCACCTTCTGAACCGCCCCCACTCCATTGACACCACTTGGATCCTAGCACGTCCCAATGGCCCTCCGATGACACGGCTCGCGAGTTTTGGGCCTCCATCTCTGGGTCCGACACCTACAACATCTCCAACCTCGATCCGGGTAGCATCCGTGACCCTGTCCTTTACCTCCTCCACCGCTTCATCAGCTTCTACTTCCCGGGGAAGGTCGAGGCTAACAAGGTAAACAAGCTAGAGCTTCTCGCCCTCTATTGTTGCGAGAACGGCCTCACATTTGATCTCTCCTACCTTGTTGCCGCCATGCTCCACTAAATCCCGACTCGGAAGCGTACCAAACTTGGGCTCGACCATTTGGTCACCATTTATGCCACCTCCGCCCACGGCTCCGCCACCCTCGATCGGCTTCCCCATTACGAAGCCCGCCCCTTGGATAAGAATGCCTTCAAAACCCTCAAACGTCGTGCCTCCGGCCTGGGTGAGACTTCAGGGGCGGGGCAGCAGCAAGTGGAGGACGGGTGGGACTCAAACCTCGGGCTCAACTATAGCCCACCTCCCAACCACGACTTCAACTCCATCCATGCCCGGTTGGACATTTTGGAGGGAAACCAACACCGGGATCGGGCTCACTTCGACTCCCGGTTCGACGCCTTGGATGCTCGTTTCGATGCTTTTGAGGCCCAACGGCAAGCGGATCGGGCCAATTTCGATGCCTTCACTCGCACTTTCTTCACCCACTTCAACATCCATGGGCATCCTCCTCCACCTCCACCCTAGTTTTCTTTATGTTTTTATGTTTTTCTATGTTTTTCCTTCCGTTTGTATGCTTTCCTTTTGTGTGCTTTCTTTTCATATTGTACCCCTTTTTTTATTTCATTTAATATATATATTTCCATTTATGTTTCCTTCCTTCCATGCCTTACGTGTTTGATTTTGCATGCTTTTACTAAAATTCACGCGGTGCGCCCCGTTATACGCCCCGCGTGCCCCCCGTTCCCATTTAATAAATGACTGAACTTTCGAACTACGCGGAGCGTCCCTTTGCGTATGCCCCACGTACCCGCGTCTCTGCCCCAAAATGCTTCAAATATATCTCTTACGCGGGGCGCCCCTCTGGGTACGCCGCGCATAAGACTCACCTGTAAGGTCTATCTTTCTTTTTGTTTTTGTTTCCTTTCTTTTGCGACGTCCTTGGAATTGACGTCATTTTTCATCCCCACGGAGGGCCGTGCAACCCCGCACTTTTAGTTTGTTTTGCACCAACAAAAACAAAAATAAAAATAAAATAAAATAAACAAAATAATTAAATTCATTTATTAGCTCATAAATAAACCCAACACACTACCTTCCACGGACATCAACTAAAAGTTCCGTTATTTGTCGTTAAAATTAAAAACATCGTAACATAAAGGATCGGTTTAGTTAGGAAATTTTAGTCTTGATTGTGAAGTTATAGAATTTATACAAAGCCTAGACTCGTACTAAAAAAAAACATTGAGTCCTAACCCACGGGTTATCTCTATAATGAAACTTAAAAAGGCAATAAAAACGGGATGGTTGAAAGTTTGGCGAGAACGTGAAAGTACACAATTTAACCCGAATTTATTGTGAGATATCTTTGAGCCCAAAAGAGTTCGTACGGGAACTCTATTTCTTTCACAATTTTTCGAGAGCTTTGACTTCACTTGACTCATAGAGTTTGCATCCAATACCGGGTTAAGTACACTTATTTTGGTAAAGAGGGCAATAGATGATAAAACGAACCCACCTAGGCTAATTCTTTCTTAAAATTATTTTTCTCGTTTTCATTAACCTTTAGGAAGCCCCCCTCGAGCCTATTAACCAATTTCGTTGCTAATACCCTTTTAACATTTAACCCTTTTTCCTCTTGTTCAAATATCAAGAAAATCAATTCGCACCAGAATTACCCAAAACAAGCCAAGGCCTTGACAAGTAAGCACAGTAAGATTTCGAAATCGTTTTTGTGTCGCTCTCAAAATAAAAAGCAAAAGAACAAAAACACAATAAAGAGCAAAAGGTATTCTCAAGCTCCACCCGAGCAATTTCGAGTTATGAATTACGAACTCGCTAAGGCCAAGATAAGAATACGGTGCGAACATCAAAATGGTATTTGAACTCGAGTTTTCAAGAAAAAATAACCATTAAAAGCCACCCACATTACAACCCCCTTTCGGGTTCATTTTTAATGTTGCCTAGACCATAACATAAGAGGAAAAACTCGGATGAAAATGCAAACTCAAGGTGACTTCGAGTGAGTACAAAGGAGAGTGTACAAACACCAACCTACCAAAATTTGAGCGTAAAGAGTGGAATCCCTTGGTGAGGTACAATTGGGTTCTCAAAAGATAATCGATCCCCGTTAATATCGTCTATTAAGTTTGATCATGGAGGTTTCAAACAAGTTCTGGTCACTCATTCGTTTGCGTAGGTACTTGCCGAAAGCTTGGCGTAAAACTTTAGCTTCAAAAGCACGCACTTGGTAAAACCAACCGAAGGTTTGTTTCTTAATTATCTCAATCCTTTGTCTTTTGATTTCTTTTACTTGAGGACAAGTAAAACTTTAAAGTCCGATGAGGTTGATAGGGGCATTTTGTCCCTATCTTTTAGCATGAATTACGGTCTAATTATGGGCTAGATAAGTGAGTCTAGTTACAAAAATAATGTGTTTGGATAAAATGACAAAATAAAAATAAGTTTTGTGCTTTTGATGTGTTTTCTTTAATTTTAGTTAAATAAACGATGAACTAACTCGGCCGTCGAGAATTGTATTTCGCAGGTACAATTAAGGAAGTAAAACCCACCACCCATGCGGGGCGTCCCTATCAGTACGCGGGGCGTACAGGAGAAAACTCTGCAAATAAGTTCCAGGAGATCATTTACACGGGGCATAGTCCATACCACGCGGGGCGCCAGAAGCATGAATCAAGCAATGAAACTTCAGGAGCTCAGCCATGCGAAGCATGCTTCAACCTACGGGGCGTGCCCATGACATCAGGTCTGAAATCTGAACCAGGCACAGACAATTATCGAAGGAATGGGCACCACGCGGGGCGTGCCAATGACATCAGGCCTGAAATCTGATCCACACAGTCAATTATCAACGGAGTATGTCATCTACGCGGGGCGTGTACTTGGCTACGCGGGGCGTGGCCCGAATAACAAGACTGAAACCTGATCCGTTTGCAGGAAAATGTCAACGGAATGGGCACCATGTGGGGCGCCTGCTTGGCCACGCGGCGCGTGCCCTAGGAAATTTAGAATTTGTGCAACTTGTGTATTTACAATTTTACCCCCGAGTTTGTGTATAAGTAGGAGTGATTAGCACTCATTTCAAGCATTCAGTTTTCTATGTATTAGAGTTCCTCACACCTTGAGAGCTTGTATGATCTTCCCATCACCCCGCCGGAGTTCCGCTCCATCCGCATCCACCAAGCTCGAGAGTTCTGCCTCCAAGCTCTAGAGACGATTTTGAGTCCGGTTAGCTAGTCTTAAGGGCCGATTCTTCTTCCCTTTCTACTTGTTAATTAGCATGTACTCTTTCCAAGTACTAGGCTTGGATATGATTTACGATTCCGTTTTCTATACGTGTTAATGTTTATTACTTGCTTTGATACTTATAATTGATTATTGTGTAGGTCGGTTACGAGCTCCGAAACCTATTAGGAACCATATAGGTGCTGCCTCACCGGAGTTGACAAACCGGAAATCGTAGGAATTGGCAAGCCACGGAACTTACGGGCCCTAGTTTCTGATCCTAAGAATTAGAGTCGCCTTAATAGGGAACCACGACCCTAAGAACTTCATGGAGTTGGTCGGTCTATTCAATAGTCATCTTTGCAAGAGTAGAACTATTAATCGTATATATATTTTGTGTTGTTTATCATAGGTTATAACTTATCATCACCCGCATCATTCTAAGAGGGCTCGAAACACATGAAAACTGTCTCACCCTAGATTAGGAGTAGTTTGTAGTTGTCACCCCAACCAACTAAAGTACTCATCATGTAGATAACAACTAAAACCGGTCGTTATAAATCCCGTGGATTCGATACCCGATCTTAACCGGATTATTACTTGATACGTCAGGGTACACTTGCCCTATATTGTAGCATCCAGTAGAGTCAGAAGCATTTAGAAAGATCGTACATTTAGCCATGGCACACACAAAGTCATCTTATTTTATCGTTTTACACCGGACGCGCATCATGCGCCCGCCTAGGGCCCAGGGATTGGGTCCAAAAAAAAATTAGTCTTATATATATTATATATGAAAGTTATTTTTTTAACATAAATAGTGATAAAATCATATAAGATTGTCTATTTCTTTCTGAAATTTCATTGATAAAAAAAATAAAAAATAAAAGGTATGCCCAACTTTTACACTTTAATTAGTAAATTTTGTATAGCCTTAGACTCCTTACTTTTTCCAAGACCTTCCCTCTTCCATTCCTTCCATGATTTGATTCTAGAATAACTTGCCTGCTCTGCTTCCCTTCCAAACTCGTCTACTTTGCTTCATCAATTCGCATGCTCTGCTTCATCAATTCCCTTCCAAACTCACCTTCTCTGCTTCATCAATTCTTTCAACACTAACTCCAATAGTCGATAGAAACCACCGGTGGATGTCGCTCACGTAAACACCACGCGATCGACAAAAACCACTACAAACGTTGAAACGTCGCTCGCGTCGCCTAGTACAGTGATCACCAATTATTGAAATTGCTTTATTTTTTAGGTATTTCATTGTCTTTTTTTTCAAATTACTGATTTAGTTTTAATTATTTATTGTTTAGTTTTAGTTTTGATTGTATATTTGAATTTGAGATCAATTTGAATTGTATTTTGATAACATCGGGATATTATCCAAGGGATCAAAGAGGATATTTAGCAACAGGAAAGGTTGAATGGTTTAGCAACTTTAGCTATTAAGAAGGATATGTTTGGAAATATTGATGTTGCTGCTATCATTAGTGATTTTGCATCTCAAAATGCTAGAAAAAACCGCTTCTTATGAGAATTGTGTATCTTGTTTTGCAGGTGAGAACGTAGGAGGCGATGATTTTTAGAAGAACATGCGATGATTTTTAGAAGAATTGTGTATGATAAACAATGACAATAGTACAATACTGATTCAAATGGAAAAAACTTGATATTTGATAATCGATTTTTGAAGGAGTTTGTTACGTATAATTTTTACTATTATTAAAGGGGTCCTTATTGCTTATTTTGTCTATGGACCCAAAATTGTCAGGACCGCCCCTGCATCCACGTTAAAATCCTACATGCATATAAAACTGTTAGAATTAGCATTCTATAAACTCAGGGTGTCCCGGTGGGGGCTTTATATATTACAGTTTTCATTACTCTTCTTTTAATAATGGCTTAATACATCGTCAGGCTCAGTCCTGACAATTTAGGGACCCTAGGCAAAATAAGCAATAAGGATCCCTTTAATAATAAAAAATTATACGTAACAAAGTCCATCGAAATTGATTCTTAAATGTCAAAAATTTTCTATTCGAATCAGTTTTCTACTATTGTCATCGTTTATCACACAAAATTTTTCTAAAAAGCATCGCATGTTCTCCTAAAAATCATCGCCTCCTGCGGTCTCACCTGCAAAACAAGATACACAATTCTCATAAGAAGCAGTTTCTTCTAGCAGTTTGAGATGCGAAATCATTAATGATATCATCAACATCAATATTTCTTAACATATCCTTCTCAATAGGTAAAGTTGCTAAACCATTCAACCTTTCATACAACATCGGCGAGTGTAAAGGGATCAATGATTGTAGAGAATTTTGGTGAGGGCGTTCTGCACTAACGCGAAACTGTCACATTGCAAGAAGGAAATTATGATGAATGGTTTTATCTATGGGTTGGATTGAATCCAACCCACGTAAAGAAATGATTGGTTGGGTTGGGTTGGATTTGGTTTGATTGAATTTTTATTCAAATATTTGCATATATTTTTTTATTCTCTTATTTTCCATTTAAAAACAAGTTTATTACAAAATATTATTATAATTCATGTATTAAATTAAGAGTGTTAAATAAAAAATTGTAATTTAAAGTATGTGCAAACGGAAACTTTATTTATTTTAAAAACACAAAAAATAGAAAAACTAAAAAGTTAGAAAAAAAGTGAAACAAAATTTGAAAGTCACAAAAACGGAAAAAATGGAAAAACAAGAAAAATAGAAAAAAGGTAAAACAAAAAAAAATGAAAAATGAAAAAAGGTTGAAAACAAGAAAATTTGAAAATTATAATCAACTAATGTGCAATTGAAATTAAAAATTAAAAAGTTTATGTCTTTGTTTTTTTAATAATATATGAAATTGATCAAACTTATCAACGTTATGAATAAAACTGGTCATAACTGTCAACTTTATAGGTAAAATTACTCATACATATAATGGATATTTTTTTGTCTTATCATCGGATAGGTTGAACCATATCCCAATAAATTATCAACTTTTGTAAAATCGATTCGAAATTTTAATTATAACAAAGAAGAAAGCTAAGCCTCTTATTAAGGATATTTTAGAATTTCAGAAATTCTAAAATTCCAAAAATTTGAAGAATTTCAGAAACTCTAGAATTTCAAAAATTTTGAAAATTCTGGAATTCAAATTTCAAACATCGTGGAAATTCTGGAATTCCAGAAATTCAGGGATTCTAAAAATTTTGAAATTTTGAAAATTTTGGAGTTTCAGAAATTTTAAAATTTTAGAATTTCAAAAATTCTGGAATTCTAGAAATTTTGAAATTTTAAAAATCTTAAATTCTAAATTCATTCCCGAAATCTGGAATTCCAGATATTTCTGAAATTCTAAAAAATTCTAGAATTCTAACAATCTGGAATTCCGTAAAAAAAATAAAGTGGGTCAAAAAGTCACTGAAAACGTAAAAAAGTGACTTAAAAATCTCGAAAATTAAAGGTGTCAAGTCATTTGTTTTGGAACAAAAAAAAAATCACATGTACCAATTTATGAAAACGAGAAAGCACATTATTTTTTTTTCAAAATTAACTCTAAAATTAATGACATTTTCTACATTAGTTAGAAAACTTGAAAATGATAAAGACCTAAAACTAGCTCACATCCGAAGTGATAATGGTGGAGAATTCAAAAACCAACAGTTTGTTGAGTTATGTGAAGCCAGCGGCATTGACCATAACTTCTCTACTCCTAGAACTCCTCAACAGAATGGGGTAGTTGAAAGGAAAAACAGAACCCTGGTTGAAATAGCCAGGACAATGCTGAGTGAGAATAGGCTTCCAAAGTACTTTTGGGGTGAAGCTGTCAACACAGCCTGTTATATACTCAATAGGGCTCCAGTCAGACCCATATTGAAGAAAACTCCCTACGAACTTTGGAAAGGACGAAAACCCAACATTGGATACTTTCGTGCCTTTGGGTGTAAATGTTTTATTCTAAATACTAAAGACAACCTTGCTAAGTTTCATTCAAAAGCTGATGAATCTATCTTTTTAGGCTACTCAACAAACAGCAAAGCATATAGAGTCTTCAATAAACGAACTCAGGTCTTAGAAGAGTCAGTACACATTGAGTTCGATGAAACTAACGTTGTAGGAAAGGACAGTCAACCGACTAAGGATGATCCATACTCAGCAGATGCTGACCAAAGTGGAGCCGCTGAGTTACCACTTCAAGGGCTGACTGTTAAGCCCAAAATATACCTAAAATATCATTAATAATTACATCAGTTTTACTACGAATTTGTGGTGTTTATATCTATTTAGAATACTTTTATGTTCGAATATGTTTCTTTCATGCAAGGTACCTAAATATTTGGTAACATCCAAATAGGAACAAAAACAGGTCAAAAACAAAGGAAACCCCTAAGATAGGAGCCAAAAGATGAAGAAATCAGCACACCAATACGAAGAAGACGAGAACGAAGTCAGAAACGGGAGAAAAATTCCAAATTCTCGGTTGAGAATTATGGGCCGCGACCGAGAATCCAAATTCTGGCGCCTCTCTCCTTCATTTTGAAGACAAATCACTGCTTCCTCATTCTCGATCGAGAATTAATTATTCTTGGTAAGATCAGCAGCCTTTGCAGCACAACATACACGTGTTTAAAATCCAAGAAACGCATTCATTCGGGTGGATAGAAACGTCTCTTCGCAGCGAACACGACTCTCCACAACGGACACGACCCTTCAATCACGACTCTTCAACATCTATAAATAAAGTATTGATTTGAGAGTTGAAATATGATAGAGAGAGTTAGATTTTAAGATTGGTGCAGAGTTTATGTAGAAACTCTGAATCATAAATGAGTCAGAGATTAGAGTTCGATTTTGTAAAAAGCAATATGATGTACACACATTGTTTATCAAATAATTACAAACACAGTAGCATTTAGATTTGTTCATATTAGTTTACATTTTGGTAGTAGAAGTACTCGTTTCTATTCCGAAGATTCAGCGAGAAGATTAAGTAGAGGATTCGCCCCAGGAACCTGACAAACTATAAACGAGGTTCAAGGAAGGATTGACAACCCATTCGCTTGAAAGTCGTCGAAAGCTTCCATGCTTATTGTTCTCTGTAAACTTGTATCAAATTCATACTTCATCTAATAAAGTTATTCAATTCAATCGATGTTTATGTATCACTTATGGTAATTGATCCGAAGTGAGTTCTGGTGTTTTCATTAAAACGTAGTTGAATTCAAAATCTTTACAAAGAAACTTTGTTGAACACTTAGACAAATTGATATCTCGAAAGAGTATTAATTTGGTTAAGGAAGCAATCTAAACCAGTTAGGAGGATTGTTGCGTTCAAAGCCTTTTAATTGAATGAGTTCACGTTATTACATTTATATAATTTATTTACAAAGTTTAAAGTTGTTTTCTTTGCTTAATGTAAACGAATAAATTTATTCCCTTTTCTAAAAAGCACTAAACGTTTCTGTCTTGTAAATTCATACTCGAAACAGAATTGATTTCTAACATTCTACATTCTCCAATCTAATTCTTATTCTATTAATTTCACAACCAAATCCAATTAAACGATTTTCCATATTATAAACCTTAAAAGTAAATCAAACTGAATTAAAATAAGTTTTCGTTAAAAAAACGTTCCCTGTGGGATCGATATCTTTTTATTACTACAAGCAAAACCGTGCACTTGCGGAAATCGCTCAACACTGACCAAAGGTAAAAACGACACCCAAATAGTTTTCACTGACCAATTCATACCTGCAGAGATTGTTGAAACACAACTAGCTCAATACATCACACTACCGAAAGAAATCAGAATCCCAAGAGGACACTCTGAAAGTGCCATTCTCGATGCTGCTGAGAATACCCTGATGACAAGGAATCAACTCAGAAGATACCTCAGTAATGTAGCTTTTGTCTCAGTTCTGGAACCAAAGAATTTTTCAAAAGCTGAGAACGATGAATTCTGGATGGGTGCAATGCAAGAAGAGCTTGATCAATTAAAAAGAAATGAAGTTTGGGACTTGGTGCCAAACCCAAGAAGTCAGAAGACCATAGGAACGAGATGGGTCTTCCGCAACAAGCTAGATGAACAAGGGAATATAGTCAGAAACAAAGCAAGACTTGTAGCTCAGGGCTACAGTTAGCAGGAAGGTATTGACTACGGTGAGACCTTCACCCCAGTGGCAAGGCTTGAAGCAATAAGAATATTGTGCGCATATGCAAGTTTCATGAATTTTAAATTGTTTCAAATGGATGTTAAGAGTGCATTTCTTAATGGAGTTATAAACGAGGAAGTCTATGTTAATCAGCCTCCAGGGTTTGAGGATCCTAAATTCCCAAACCATGTTTATAAACTCAAAAAGGCTTTGTACTGTCTCAAGCAAGCACCACATGCTTGGTATGAGAGGCTGACCAATTTCCTGCTGACCAGAAATTATGTCAGAGGAAAAGCTGATACAACCTTATTCATTAAGAGAAAGGGTAAAGACACCCTGCTGGCTCAAATATATGTTGATAACATCATTTTTGGTGCTACTAATGAGTCGATGCACAAGGAGTTCAGTAAGCAGATACAGACTGAGTTTGAAATGTCAATGATGGGAGAACTCAACTTCTTCCTTGGACTTCAAATCAAACAAGGAAAAAATGGCATCTTCAACAGTCAAACAAAGTATGCTAAGGAGATATTGAAAAAATATGAACTTGAAAACTGTAAGCCAATATCTACCCCAATGGGCACTGACACTGTCCTCTGTGCTGATGAAAGTGGTAAGTCAGTAGATAGCAAATTATATCGAGGTATGATTGGCTCTCTACTTTACTTAACAGCTAGTAGACCGGACATTCAGTTCTCAGTATGTTATTGCGCTAGATATCAATCTAACCCTAAGGAATCTCATTACATAGTTGTAAAAAGAATCCTTAAATACTTGCAAGGCTCAGTGAATGCAGGTTTATGGTATCCCAACACTCATGATTTTACACTTCTCGGATACACTGAGGCTGACTACGGACGAGACAAGCTGGAGTGAAAAAGCACTTCAGGAGGATGTCATTTCCTTGGAAGCTGTCTTGTGTCTTGGTTCAGTAAGAAGCAGTCGTCAGTAGCCTTGTCAACCACTGAAGCTGAGTACATTACTATTGGAAGCTGTGTTGCACAAGTCCTTTGAATCAAGCAACAGCTAGAAGATTATGGTGTTCAGACAAAAATGATTGAAGTCAAATGTGACAACAAAAGTGCCATTGACCTATCAAAGAACCCAATCCAGCACAGCAAGATGAAGCATGTCAGCATAAGGCATCACTTCATCAGAGACCATGTACTCAAAGGTGAGATCAAGCTGACCTACGTCCTTACGGATGAGCAGCTCGCCGATATCTTCACCAAGCCGTTGGCTCGTGAGTAATTCAACATACTTAGAGAAGCTATCAGTATGTTTAATCCTCTTCAATAATTTCAAAGTATAATTCATGCTGAGCGATTTGTTACATGCTGAGTTGTTATGCATACTGAGTGCTTTTACTATACAAAGTTATAAAACTAACTTATAGCACTTGAACTACTGAGTAACTACGTTGCTGAGTAAAGCAACTTGCACAATTAGGGTTTGCATGCGTAGTTAAGTAGCCTCTAGGATGACGTAAGCATCATCATTAGTAAAAACACACGCCGTTTCTCGCAATTAATGTCAGTAATAACTGACTATCGATGGTTCAAATTCCCACCGTTCTTGCCAACCTACCAAATCAATGCTTACTGGCTATAAATAGTGAATGATTTCTCACTATTTACTTTCTACGCTTGATTTTCGCACTCGAACTCTCTCTCTCTCAAATCCCAAATCTCTAAGCATTTTCAAAGAAGTCTTCAAGAACACCATGTCTGATTCCCAGAATCTCTCTGGTGACCAGTATGAAGACAACCGCTCAGACATCAATCCTGCTTCTCCGCCTGAGCAAGAGTATGCTGAGACCCTAGAAGATGAGGTTCACACGGGTCATGGTCAGCATGACAAACCCATGGAAGAGGTCAGAGTCCTTGGTATTGACCCTAATACTATGCACTCAACTTCGTCTAAGAAAACGAAAAATAGTAAGAAACCTAAGGAAAGAACCTTTCTGTCCGTCTTCTCCGATGTTGAGGGCCTTGATGTCATCCCTTCACGTTGGTTCTCCAAGAGTTTCGTCGAAGCTGAGAAACCCTACTGTGACTGGATATCCAAGAACGGGTGGACCAAACTCTTTTCTCTGAACGGTCTAACTTACCCGAGGCTGGTGACTGAGTTCTACACAAACCTGCTGGTTGCAAAAGATGATGTTGACTTCATGGTCACATACGTGAATAACAAGCAAATCATCATCAACCCCTCATATTTATCCATACTCTTAGACCTAAAAGAAGAAGGGGCTGAGCTAAGAAAAACCAATGACTATAAGCGAGTCAAGTACATTGCAAAGTTCTGTAAGCCAGAAGGGCATGTTGGGGAAGTTTTATGCACCTCACTTAGTCAGCATCAAAGACACGATCACTATCTCCTGACCAACTACCTATTCCCAAAGGTCAACGCCACATCCTCTGCATCTAACTTCGAGCATTATTTCCTATGGCACATGCTGAACTACAAACCTCTGAATATGCCTGTGTTTTTTATCGGGGCAATTCAACGGAGCACTGGAGCACTTCGAATGGGATCGCTCATCATCGAGATTCTTAAGGATCACAAGATCAGCTTCAAGGGTGAAGAAAGTGTTGTGGGAACGGAGATCACTGTTGAGATCCTTGTTGGACTCGCACATAGCCTTCCTTTCAAATCAAAGAAAGGAAAGGATACGGTGATCGAAGATGAAGAGGAAGTTGAGCCACCATACAAAGGGAAAAAGAGAACAGCATACACATCAGCTACACCGAAAGCTAAGCCGACACTCCAAACTGTCAAGAGAATTAAAGTGCTAATGACCAACCCTTCTCCAGCTGAGTCCGCTAAGAAGAAAGCTGACCCCGCTAAGACTTCTCAGAAACAACCTACTGTTGTCCAAGAAATTGAGGATGAACCAGAGGATACTGAGCCACCCCTAAAGAGGAAGAAGGCTTCTGGAGTTACAGCCTTGGATGCAACTCCTCTGGACTTTGCTATTCCAGATGACTCTTTCTTCATGCGAGCTCAGGAACCTGATAAATGTGCACCAACTCCCAGCAGTCAACAGAATAAGTCTGTCTCTACTAAGAAGATAAGGAAAAATGCACCAAGCAACTCAACTGCTAAAGACTGGCTACTGAGCCTGAAGCTGAGTCACTTGTTGACACCACAACTGTTGAGGCTGAGCATGTTCATCTTGAGTCAACAGACACCATTTCTGCTAACCAAATCCCTTCTCCGAACTTATCCAACGAAGGCAGTGAGAAACGATTCAAGAGGAAGTCACGCAAACCACCTGTGTTCGATATACTAGATGACTCCCCTCTGCGTGATCCAATTGTCGACTTGACTGCATTGGAGTTCAACTTCTTCTCCAAACCAATTGCAAAGCCCATGTCAGTCAAGGAAAATCAAGTCTCTGTTTCTCCCAGTCAGGAACAGGCCAAACCTGATGCTCCTCAAGGTCAGAAATCTACCGACACCGCTGCTCTTGACTCAACAAAGCAAGTGATCGAAGAACCTGCTGTTCAAGCAAATGAACAAGCATCTGACAAAACTCATGCTCAGGACAATCTCGAGTTGACTCCTCCACAAGTCAATACTCAGCTCCCGAATGACACTGAGCAGGTAGATCATGCTGCTGATCAACTCAATCCTCCTACTGAACAGTTAGCAAATAAGTCAGCATCTGCTGCTGGCCTCAATATTGAGTCTGCCACTCCCATTGCTCAACCTTCACTTGATCAAGAGGGCACTTCCATTCTTGGTGCGCAAACAAATATCCAAACATCTGCTGCCAACCAGAGTTCAGTTCCTGAGAATCCATCAGTTGACCCTTTGAGCTTCCTGACTACTTCCCATTCTGGGAAAAGAATTCTCCTAGCTGCTCAAGAACTAATCGTAGACATTCAATGTACTCATGCCTCTGATACTGAGTGCCATTCTGCTGAGCCTACTCAACTGAGCACCATAACGCAACTTCTTACTGAACTTAAAAGTCTTAAGGAGCTTTTGTATGTGCTAACCAATATGGCTGCTCAGCAGCCAAAGCAGGAGTTTGCTACAAAGATGGCTAACCTTCATCTGCACATGGTGCACCACATGGATACCATTGAAGGTAAGCTGAATGCCTTATCTGCCGCAAACTCCGGTGTGGCTCAGTCAGCCCAAGTAGCTCAGGTCTTTACTGAGCTGACTGCTACTCGAGACTTGGTTTCCTCTTCCTCTCAATGCACTATCGAGCAGATCGCCGAAGCTATTCGCATGCTCAGCCTATCTAGAGAAGAGATGCAAACTGATCAGGCGCAGTCATCTGAAATCTTCAAATTCACCAAGTCTACTCATGAGTTCGTCCAACATCAATCTCATCATTGCCACCATTATGATGTTGCACTGCTCAGGATGTACCATCAGTCCTACGCTAAAATGACGGACTCCATCACTTGGATGGGCAAGTCACTTGAGTTTATACTTAGCGTCATCAGTTCTCATATGGAGATTCCTGCGTCTAACATGGCTGGTGGAATCTAAGTTTTTGAGGGCCTCAAACACAGTACGAGCCAACTTCAACAGTATTCAACATTTCTTACTCGTGCTGTTGCTCAAGGGAAATTTTACGCAGCTGTCCTTCAGCCAGTTGATGTTGGAAAAACGGGGGAGAAAAATAAACAACCGGCAGAAGGAACTCAAAAGAAACATCCTAGTTCCACTTCTGCTGTCCCTCCCAGCACACAACCTCAGCACCAAGATGCAACAAAGACTAATCAGCAAATCAAGCCTCCTCAGCAAACCAAGCCCAAATCGAACCAAGTTTCTGTCAACATTAGGCGATATAGATTTTAACTTGTGTAAACTTAGTATTTGCTGATGACATGTTTCTTGCTTAGCTGAGTTAATATATTATCATATCTTCTTCTGAACAATTGTGCTACTTGTTTATCGTGTTATGATTATCTGTTGTGTTGATCTAGAATCATGAACTTTCTCACATGTCTACTTACTCAGTCTTATTGAACAAAGTAACTAAAGCCTGTAAACATAAAAATCAATCAAGTACTTGGCCACTGAGTAAAACTACTCAGCTCCAACCATTACACTCAACCTACTCGAATATCTGAACTTAATCTTCCGCTTAACTTAATATAGTAACTGAGTAAAGTAAAAATGTCCCAAGTACTGACCTTACTCTGAAAACTGACTTTAGACTCACTTGATTAAACCTTGAAATATTCAAAATTAAACTAAGTCAGTAGTTCAACCCTTACGGGGGAGAATCTTAAGAAGTTAAGTAAAGGTCAACCATCATGGGGGAGCTCAACACTGAGTCCCTTATTGAATATTTTTTCCAACATCAAAATGGGGGAGTTTGTTGAAACACCTTTCTACATGATTTTGATTTGACAAAATTATTTAAATCTCCATGATAAAAATATTCCAACACATTAAATTTAAATGCCTTGATTTATTCATACTAATGTGTTTGTTCAATATTGAGTTATTCAATTCATAAGACATTAAGTTGAATGGCCCAAAAGCCCACAAGAGAAAGTCAAACCCAAGTCAACAGATCAAAGCCTCACGGCCCAAGCAGATTCAAAATGCAATTCGCACTGAGTAAAACGCAAGCCCATCCATGAGAAGGATCGAGAAGCCTTCGACCAAAAGCTTCAAGACGAAGCTGCTGAGTTGAGCGATAAGAAAGTCAGGTCAGCGGCTGATCAGAATGAACTTGAAGACAAAGTATTTCTACTTCGGGTAAAGTTCAAGAGACGCAGAAAGCTATCTGGAAGACTTTACCATAAATGTGGAGACATTCTGTTTTGTCTAACGAAAAGTTGCTGAGCACTGCCAAAGACAGAAGATACAAGAATTTGATTGGCCGAGGACGCTGAGCACGTACTGAGTGAAAGCGACAGGAAGTCGTTTCCCTCCAACGGTTATTTTGAAATTCGAAATTACCGGTGCATCAAGTGTCACTATAAATAGGCCTCTCAAATGCTTCACTCAATGCAGATCTTCAATCAAGTCGAAACGCTGACCAAATTTTCATTCGAAGTTCTGTGAGAAAAGCAAAGCAAATCTTACACCAATTCCAATTCTGTGTAAAAGTCTAGAGTGATCTAAATCATCTAAAGTGTCTTAGTAATTGTTGTTTAGGACAAACAAACACTTATTATTTCTAGAAGTATAGAAAGGAGAAGTTGAGTGCTCGGTTATAGTACTCAGCGGTAGAAATAGGAGTGAGTAGAGGAATAGAGGAAGGTACTCTTGTATACTTAGCTGTCTATTGTAAAAGGTTTGTGCTCTACCTTTAAAGAGCTCGGTAGAGGATTTCAAAAAGCTCGAAAGGATTTTTGGAGACTGGACATAGGTGGAGAGGCCAAACCAGGATACGTCTGCTGAGTAATATCTTTCTAACCCTTATCTCCTTAAATTATTGCTTGTTATAACACTGCATAGTTAAGTGCTAAAAAGAACATAAGCTGAGTTGAGTGAACTGAGAAGCTGAGTTTAGGGATAGACTCAAGTGCAATCTCCTAACTCAAGGATAGATTCAGACTTAGTTACCTGTTGACTAAGCTTGCATCTAAAACTTACTCAGTTCCACAGTGCTAAAAGACTTCAAGAAAGTCTAGGTTCAAAAATAACAGTCAGCCTTACGTGAATTTTTTTAAATAGTTCCTAACCCCCCCCCCCCCCCTTGGAACTAATATTGTCACGTTAAGAGGGACCAACAGTCATAACTGTCAACTTTATAGGTAAAATTACTCATACATATTATGGATATTTTTTGTCTTATCCTCGGATAGGTTGAACCATATCCCAATAAATTATCAACTTTTGTAAAATCGATTCGAAATTTTAATTATAACAAAGAAGAAAGCTAAGCCTCTTATTAAGGATATTTTAGAATTTCAGAAATTCTAAAATTCCAAAAATTTGAAGAATTTCAGAAACTCTAGAATTTCAAAAAATTTGAAAATTCTAGAATTCAAATTTCAAACATCGTGGAAATTCTGGAATTTCAAAAATTTGGAATTCCAGAAGTTCTGGAATTCTAAAAATTTTGAAATTTTGAAAATTTTGGAGTTTCAGAAATTTTAAAAGTTTTGAATTTCAAAAATTTTAGAATTCTAGAAATTTTGAAATTTTAAAAATCTTAAATTCTAAATTCATTCGCGAAATCTGGAATTCCAGAAATTTCTGAAATTCTGAAAATCTGGAATTCCATAAAAAAATAAAGTGGGTCAAAAAGTCACTGAAAACGTAAAAAAGTGACTTAAAAAATCTCGAAAATACCGTTCTATTGTAAAGGTGTCAAGTCATTTGTTTTGGAGCAAAAAAAATCACATGTACCAATTTATGAAAACGAGGAAGGTTATCAACATCACTAGATAACCCTAATACAACCATTTTTGTGTCCAAGACATGAGAATTTGCAAATATCCATGCTTGTACTAAAAGTGTTAAAGTTGGATCTTGAACGCATGTTTACAATCTCAAACTTTAGCCATTGCACAAAGCAATACCCTAATAAAATATATCAGTCGCAGTATAAAGGATATTATCCACGTATAGTGCCAATCAATCATACGAAGGTTCACTATTTTCGCATGAATTGGTTGCTTTAAAACTCAAGACTGATACACCTTAGGGAGTATCAGGACGAATCCTTTTGCATGGAAGGGAACTAAACACCAACTTTTCTCAACTTTTAGAGAATAGCAATTTAGATTGATAATTTGATGTCTAAAGTTTAACAAAGCAAGGGTTTAAATGGGGCAAATATAATTGTAATCTAACTAGGTAAAGGAATTGGAAATCTAATCCTAAATATATAATAAAAGTCTAATCCTAAACAAAATTGGAAATCTAATCCTAAATAAATAACGAAAGCCTAATCCTAAACATATAAGTAAACATAATTAATCCTAAACAAAGAAGGAAAACTAATTAACCCTAACTAGTAACTCCTATTTAATGTAATCAGGCTCCAGTTAACGAGATGGTTTCATGCTCCTCTTGGATCGTCGAATCCCCTTATTAATCGCAGCTTCGTCTGTATCATTCATCGCCGCATCATAAAACACTTTGTCCTCAAGGTGGTAAGTAGGGAAAGCAGTATGGAAATGGTCCCAATCCTCCCATTCAGCATCATTGACTGTTTTTCCAGCCCATTGAATCAATACTTGTCATACGGGTACTCCTTCTCAAGAAACGGCTCGCATTCCACAAATGGCCACAGGGGTAGAAACCGGTACTTTAGAGTCGAAGGAAGCGAGAGGTGGAATGGTATCCGGAGGGCTGCCTTTGAATTCTTTTAATAAGGCTACATGGAAAACGTTATGAATCTGTGACTCATCTGGCAATTTAAGCTCGTAAGCCACTGCACCCACTCATTTTTGGTGAGAGTTTAAAGCATTGGCGATGGGTGACTTATTGTTGTCGATAGTGGTGTAATTGGACCCATACCCAATCTCCCACAGTAAACTCAACCTCGTGACATTTTTGCTCGGCCTTTTGTTTCATGCGGTTCTGAGATGCAAACAGATTTTGCTTAAGTGTTCGTAACAAGTTATCTCGCTCGCGTAATACCTCATCAAGGGTGGGTACTTTGGAAGAACCGAGAACATATACGGGGATGGCAGAATGTTCTCATTCGTATAGAGCCTTGAAAGGAGTCATTTGAATGTTGTCATTGAAGTGTGTGTTATAACTGTATACTGCCCAGCTTAAACTTGAAATCCATCTCGAGGGCTTTTCAGCACTAAAAGTGCATAAATATTGCTCTAACCACTGGTTGACGACTTCTATTTGACTGTCGGTCTGAGGATGGTAAGGAGAACTGTGCTTCAACTGTGTTCCACTAAGTTCGTGTAACATTTTCCAGAAGGCACTCATAAATATCGGGTCATGATCGGAAATAATAGATCTCGGGATCCTATGGAGTTTAACAATAGAATCTATAAATAAGTGTGCTACTGACGCCGCGGTGAATTGCTTGGGCAAAGGTACGAAATGAGCATATTTAGTAAGTCAATCGACTACTATGATAATAACAGTGTGGCCTTTAGAACTGGGTAAGCCAACTATGAAATCCATGGTAAGCTCCTCCCAAACATGTGACGGTATAGGTAATGGTTGTAGCAGTCCAGTTGGGGCTTGGGTCGAGTATTTCATTTGTTGGCAAATAGTGCAATTTTCCATATAGTTCTTAACATCAGTAGCCATACCAGGACAATAGAAAAGTTGTGATAAATGCATAAGCGTGCATTTAATTCCTCCGTGACTCGATGTTAGTGTGTCGTGAAACTTAGTCAATAATGGAGTTTTAAGTGCTGAAGCAGATCCTAAATAAAAGCGTTGTTTATGGAATATAATGCCACTCCGGAGCTCCAGATGCGCAATCAACTTCCCACATGCTAATTGTTGATGAAGAGCCACTAAGTCTGGTAACATCTGGTTTTCGGCTCGTATCTGTATGAGGATATCCGAAATTGGTTGGCTAATGAGAAATAAATTTATAGGAGCCATGTGTTTGTCCTTCATATGGGTTTCTCCAATGTCTCCCTCTATTCGAGACAGGGCATCCGTAGCCAGATTACTAACCCCTGGATTATACTCAATAGTGAAATCAAAGCCTAAAAGTTTGTGTACAAAGAATTGTTACTCAGGTGTTTGTATCACTTGCCGGAATAGATCTTTTAGGCTCCTCTGATATGTTCGGATTATAAAGTGGCTCCTCTGATATTTCCGGACTGCTTTCGTGACAGCAAATAGCTCTTGTACATAAGCCGATTTCCCTTGCTTTCGAGGTCCCATTTTTTGCTTTAGTATGCGATGGGTCGCGTTTCTTGCATGAGGACTACGCCAATGCCTGTCTATAATACGTTGGTTTCCACAATAAATGGAAGGTTGAAGTCCGGCAAATGGAGTACAAGTGTGGAAGTCATGGCAGTTTTGAGTTGCTGAAAAGCTAGCTCGGCTGTTTCTGCCCAACTGAAAGAGTCTTTTTTAAGTAAGTCCGTCAGCAGAGCGGCGATAGTAGCATAATGTCAAATGAATCGTCAGTAATAGCCTGTTAAGCCCAAAATCCTCGTAATTGTTTAACTATAGCTGGACGCTACCAATTGACCATGGCTGCTACTTTCTATGGGTTAGCTGAAACTTCTTGTTGCGATACTAGATGACCGAGGTAATCGATAATTGTTTTTCCAAACAAACATTTGGACAGCTTAAGGCAAAAAGAGTGAGCTTCCAGACATTGAAATACATGTTTAAGGTGAGCATTATGTGCTTGAATGTCGGTACTATAAACCAGCATGTCATCAAAAAATACTATCACAAATTTGCATAGATACTTGGCAAACAGCAAGTTCATAGTAGCCTGGAATATGGAAGGGGCGCTTGTTAAACCAAATGGCATGATCAAGAACTCATAGCGTCCCTCGTGAGTACGGAAGGCCATTTTATAGACATCCCTCTCGTGAACCCTAATTTGATGGAATACGGCGTGTAAATCGAGTTTTGTGAATATAGTTGCATGACCCAATTCATCAAATAACTCATCAATGGCAGGTATTGGAAAATTGTCCCTGATAGTAACTACGTTCAAGGCTCGATAATCAACACAAAAGCGATAAGAGCCATCCTTCGAAAGGTTAAAGATGACTTTTCAGTGTTCCTATGGGCTGGTTTGATGTCTTTGTCGTTGCTCAAATTGGACTTAGGGGGATCAGTGTTGGTGACCCGTGGTTTACTGTTAAGCTGAGGCTTCTAGTTGGTTCGGTTAGTACTGAGGTGTTCTTGACAAAGCTCCTCCACGCGATCGACGTATTCTTTAGCAAGATCAATAGCCTCAAGTAAATTAACAGGTCTGGCCATGCGGACTTCTCTACTCAGTGTGGGTTTCAAGCCGAGGATAAAACACGAAAGAAGCTATGCTTTGGTAATGCCAGTAACTTGGTTCATTAATTTCTCGAATTGTGCTATAAAGGTGCCGGTTTGCATCAGTTTGAATAGGTGTCATTGGGGGTCTTCGAATTGAGAAGGGCCAAATCGGTGTTGTATTCTGTCATATAAATCTGCCAGCCAGGGAATTTGCTTTCATCCACCGAAACAATTCTAGGGCGATTTCGTCCATGTGGAGTGCAATGATTTTAACGCGGTTATCGGTGGGAGGTTCGTAAAAGTCGAAGTATTCATCGATCTTAAAAAGCTAGCTGGTGGGGTTGATACCAGAGAACCGTAGGGCTTCAGGTTTCATACAAGATGTGAGCGAATGTTGGAGGGAGGAGGAGCCGGATGGTTTCTCGGAATGTCGAATTTCGGCTTTGAGATCCTTGAGGCTTTGTTGTAATTTGTTTTGGATGGATAGTTCGAGGGCGAGGCATAGTTCATGAAATTCGAATTCGGTAGTACGTGGAGTAGACATAATGAAAGCACCAGTTGATGCGCCCTAGGGAGTATCAGGATGAATCCTTTTGGGTGGAAAGAAACTAAACACCAACTTTTCTCAACTTTCAGGGAATAGCAAATTAGATTGATAATTTGATGTCTAGAGTTTAACAAAGTAAGGGTTTAAATAGGGCAAAAATAATTGTAATCTAACTAGGTAAAGGAATTGGAAATCTAATCCTAAATAGATAATAAAAGCCTAATCCTAAACAGAATTGGAAATCTAATCCTAAATAGATAATAAAAGCCTAATCCTAAACATATAAGTAAATATAATTAATCATAAACAAACAAGGAAAATTAATTAACTCTAACTAGTAACTCCTATTTAATGTAATCAGGCCCCAGATAACGAGATGGTTTCTCGCTCCTCTTGGATCGTCGAATCCCCGAGGCGTTTGATTCGGATGCTCAAATAACAGTGAGGTTTAATTTGGATTATGGGGTTGTGATAAAGAAGCACTTGAGTGAAAAGTAGTTAGCAATCTACACAAAAACATGTTTTGGATAGTATTTGGATATGAAGGTTGCTAGTTTCTCTTCTCCAATAGTTCATCATGTCCTAACGCGGGAGATTTACCACCTAGAAAGTAAACACAAGGAGATGTGGTTCAGGGTAAGAGGAGTTGATATGAGGTTTGGAGATTGGGAGTTTGGACTGATTAGCGGTTTAAGGTTTGGAGTAAACATGGGATCATTCATGGAAAGGATGAACGAATTAGAGATGCCGCAGAGGTTGCGAAAGAAGTACTTTAAGTAATATAAGTCAATAAGGACAATTCACTTCACGAAATTTGTGAAAAGTATAGACTGGAAGAAGAAGGATGCGACTGACAGATTTGACCAAGATGTTGTTATGATTGCCATGTTGTACTTTGTGCATGGCAATGTACTAGACAATGCTAACGAAAGGCATGCAAGGGATTGGATATTAGATATTGCAGACTATCCAAAACTGTTTAATGAGCTTCCATGGGGTGCATTGGCTTGGGAGGAGACATATAAGACATTGGACTGGGCTATTAAGAAAAGGACGAAGCAAATCATTGCAAATGTAGCGGGAGATAGGGGACGTGTTCCATATCAACTTATAGCATTTGCGCATGTATTCCGAGTATGGTTTTTATATATGTTATTGATTTGGTGTATGATTTGTGTATGTGTATGATTTGGTGTTTGATTTGTGTATATGTATGTTTGGTGTATGATTTGGTGTTTGATTTGTGTATATGTATGTTTGGTGTATGATTTGTGTATATGTATGATTTTGTTGAGCGATTTCCGCAAGTGCACGATTTTGCTTGTAGTAATAAAAAGATATCGATCCCACAGGGAACGTTTTTTCACAAAAACTTATTTTGATATAGTTTAAATACGTCTTTAGGTTTATTTAATAAATAATCGTTAATTGAATTGAATTTGAGATTGAATTAATAAGAATCAGATTAGAATTATATGCCAGAATGTTAGAACTCAATTCTGTCTTGAGATTAGATTATAAGACAGAAACATTTAGCATTTAAGAATAAGAGAAGAGTTGAACTCGTTTGCATTATCAATTTTAAACTTTGTAAAAATTATAAGTGTGTAATCAATGAAAACTCTTTCAATTAAAAGGCCTTGAACTGTAGAGAATCCCCCTGATGTTGAGTAGATTTCTACCTTAACCAAGTTTATACTTATTTTCGATAAGCTGACCCAACGATCATATCGTCCATAAATACGAACTTGCTTAAGTGTTCAACAAAGTTTCCTTGTAAAGATGTGGATTAAATTCATTTTAATGAAAACACCAGAAGCTTACTTCGGATTAATCACCAAAGTAACTACATAAAAATATATTGAATTGCATGAACTTTATTAGATGAATTGTCAATTGATACAAGTTTACAGAGAACATAAAGCATGAAAGCATTCGAAATGACATTCGAGTTCTGGGTCGTCAATCCTTTCCTCAAACCTCATTAGAGTTTGTCAGGCTCCGGGGTCGCATCCGCTACTTGATCTTCTCGCTGAATCTTCAAAATAGAGATGATGTTTCTGTTGAAAAACCTTTCCACATGATTTTGATTTGACAAAATTATTTAAGTTAACCCCATGATTAAACAATTAAATTTAAGTGCTTTGATTTAATTGTACTAATGTGTTTGTTCAATGTTGAGTAAGTTAACGAGAACATGAACTGAAAGTCTATAAAAAGAAAGACAGAACAAAGTCAGCATAAGCAAGTCACACAGCAGAAGTTGAGTGGAATACAACTTAGCTTTGCTAAAGAAACGTCTTCTTTAGAAAAGCTTGAAGGCGAAGCCGCTGAGTCAAGCTGAGTAAACATCAAGTCAGCATCAACTATCCATCAACTTGGAAGATAAGGTCTGACACATTTCTTAAACAAATCAGAAGCCTCGGAAATCCGTTTCAAGGACCTTTTCGAGACGCATGGACCATCTGACTTTTGGAAAGAAGACAAACCTGGTGCAAGAAGACAAACCTGGCGCAAGAAGACGAATCTGGCAAACCTGACTCCTGCTAAAATAGAAGACAGGATTGGCCTGCAGTTGGAAGCTGACCACGTGATGACGAAGAAGACCGTTTTTCCCACAACGGCTATATCGGAATTCAAATCATTGAAGCCACAAGATTGCTATAAATAGGCCAAATCATCACCTGGATCAAAGACACATACAAGAATTTACAGACAGAAAAAGAAAATCTTTACGAAGTGAAAATCCAAAATAGAAGTTCTCTGAAAAGATAAAGCAAGCTCTTACACCAAACTCCAATCATTGTGTAAAAGTCTAGAGTGATTTTATTCATCTAAAGTGTTCTTCATTTAGTGAGAAAAATTCTTGTATCATTTGTAAAAGGTTAGAAGAGTGAAGCTGAGTGCTCGGTTATAGTACTCAGTGGTAGAGAAAATCTGAATACTCTGTTATAGTATTCAATGGTAGATAGGATTGAGTAGACAAATAGAGGACGGTACTCTTGCATGCTCAGTTGCTATTGTAAAAGGTTTGTGCTCTACCTTTAAAGAGCTCAGTAGAGGATTGAAAAAGCTCGGAGGGATTCCAGGGACTGGACGTAGGCGGAGAGACCGAACCAGAATAAGTCTGCTGAGTAACTTCTAACCCTTTCTCTTGATATATATATATATATATATATATATATATATATATATATATGTATGTATGTATGTATGTATGTATGTATGTGCTGCTTGCTTAAAATTACTCAGTAAATAATCTGTACAAGCTGAAACTGAGTAAACTGAGTGCTGAGTTAGAAACTGACCTAGGTGTTACTTCCCAACTCCCAATTGAAACAGCTCTAGTCAGTATCTGATTAAAGCTGTCTCACACCACACTCAGCCTTGCTAACCGGAAATTAAGTTAAATTATCAAACATTCAATTAAGTCAGCATTATTAAGCGAAAAATTTATATTAGTTCCTAACCCCCCCTCCCTTTGGAACTCATCCTATCACGTTACACGGGACCAACATTTTGTTCTACCAAAATGTAAACTAGTCTTTGAACAGATCTTAATCTAAATCTAATTGTTACTGTGTTTGTAAGTAATCTAAGAACAATTTGTGTACATCAGATTGCTTTTACAAGAAAGAAATCTCTAACTCTGAATCGTTTTGACGCGGAATTTCAGCATAAATTCTGCACTAAATCTTAATTAATCTAACTCTCTCTAACTCTGAAATCAACTCTTTATTTATAGATGTTGAAGAGTCGTGTTTAAGGTTCGTGTCCGTTGCGAAGAGACGTTTCTATCCACCCAAATAGACGCGATTCTTTGAATTAAAACATGTGAAAGTTGTGTTGATAAAATCCCTGATGCTACCGCGAGATCATGGAATCCCTGCCGAGATTAGGGGAGTAAATTTTGGTCTTCGGAACCCAAAGGAGAAGTGCTCGGATTTAGCATGTTACGATCAAGATTAAGGAATCTCGGTCACGACACGGGATCTTTTTCCCGAGTCCGCCGCTTCCCGTCTTCCTCGTATCGGTGTGCTGAATTTCCTCGTCTTTTGGCTCGTAACTTAGGGTTTTTCCTTCGTTTTTTGACCTGTTTTCGTTCCTATTTGGAATTTACCAAATATTTAGGTACCTTGCATGAAAGAAACATATTCGGACGTAAAAGTACTCTAAATAGATATAAATAGCACGATTTCATAACAAAACTGACGTGAATATTAATGCTATTTTAGGTATATTTTAGATTTGGTGTATAATTTGTTAACATGAATGCGCTCGAATGCTGCTATTATGTGTACATTTGTGTCTCATTTATTGTTGAATACGATCTAATGCGATAAGGATTACACTATAACCTTGTCGCAGTTGAGCGCATTCAAGAACAATGCGACAAGGCACTAGTGTCATCCTTGTCGCACTAGAGTGCATCCAACAACAATGCGATAGGGATTACACTAGAACCTTGTCACATTTGTTCTTGAATGCGCTCAAATGCGACAAGGTTCTAGTGTAATCCTTGTCGCATTAGATCACATTCAACAACAAATGCGATAAGGTTATATGTAATCCTTGTCGCACTTAAACGCATTCAACAACAAAATGCGACAACGTATATGTATTGAGTGCTTATCAAAGCATACCTCTTCTTTGCAGAGTTGGATTCTTGAGTTATTGAATGTGACTCATGCGTATTATAGCAGGAGATTGGGCAACCCACTTCCACGTTTGCTTAGATGGACCTAGAAAGTAACCCCCTTACACCAAATAGTTAGAGAAACGTTTGCTGTAAGCGCAATGAGATTTTTGTGTTTTCTATTCATTTTGTATTTGTTTACCAATACATCGCTATTTTTTTGCAATGTAAGTTTGCTGATCGTCCAGATGCGCATCTTGTGATTGAGGAGGAAGAGAAAGAGTTGGATTGTACATGTATTTGGTGGACCATATCGGAGGACGAGAGGCTGATATAGATGCAAAATTTGCCTAAGTAGGGAAACGTAAGGAGAAAGTGGATGGGGATGATGATAAGGAAGGGGGGATGATGAGGAGGGTGAGGAAGAATGGGATGATGTAGAGGGTGATGATGAGGAGGAGGTGATGATAAAGAGGGTGGTGAGGGAGCTGAAGATGAGGATGGAGGGGATGATGAAGTTGATAGATTTATAGTTGCACCAAGAACACAAATGGGCGGGGTAGATCAACTCCAAAAAGTTCTGATGGGTGCGCTTGATAGGCATCATAGGTGGTGCAAGGAAGAATTTAGCAAGGTCGGTAGTAGGTTGGGTAGCCTAGAGGAACGAGTATCATTGATTGATGGTGATATAAACGATTTAAAGGCTTCTAGTCGACCCAATAATACTCCAATAAACGTATCCCAAGCAGCTAGTATTGTTCAGGAGGAGCCAAATAAAGAAGTAAAGGAGCATGAGAAGGCTAGTATTTTTGAAGAGGACCCAAATAAAGAAGTAAAGGAGCAAGAGGAGGCTATTATGGTTCAAGAAGAGCCAAATAAAGATGGAAAGGTTCAAGAGGAGTTGGATATGGGTGGAAAACGAGAGGAGGTTGAGAGGGTTATTATCGTATTAGATGATTTTGTGCCTGAGGAAGTTGTCCAAGTAGGGAATTTGTCCATGTAGATGATTCTGTGCCTGAGGAAAAGTTGTCCATGTACATGATGCGCCAAAAGAACAAGTGGATGAAGTGCAACCAAAAGGACAAGTTCAAGTGCAGGAAGTGCAAAAAGTAGAAGTCGTGCATTTATACATCTGGTATATTCACTTGCATAAACGCACAATTTTTAAGTGGATTACGTGATCTACCGTACGACGACTCATATGTATATCCATACAACTCTACAGATGGTGCTTTTTTCCGTTTGCACCTTGCAGTTGAGTTGTTCAATGGACGTTTGTTAGATTTCAAATGATACTGTAATATTATGTTTGTGTTATATATTAATGTTGTTTATGTCCCTTTATTGTGTTCTATTTATGTCCCTTCATACATATGTACGAGTCGCATTTGAGCGCATTCAACAACAAATGCGATAAGGTTACATGTACAACATTGTCGCATTTTGACTGAATGCGCTCAAATGCGACAAGATTTCCCCAACCGACACTGTCTGAGTCGCATTTGAGCGCATTCAACAACAAAATGCGACAAGGTTATATGTAAAACATTGTCATATTTTGCTCAAATGCGCTCAAATGCGACAAGGTTTCCCCTACCAACACTGTCTGAGTCGCATTTGAGCGCATTCAACAACAAAATGTGACAAGGTTATATGTAAGACATTGTCGCATTTTGTTCGAATGCGCTCAAATGCGATAAGGTTTCCCCAACTGACAGTGTTTGAGTCGCATTTGAGTGCATTCAACAACAACATGCGACAGCCTTGGTCCCATCAATGCTTCATTTACTTTAAAATATGAGGCACACTATAAAGTTGGTTTCCCCTTAGAATCATAAATCATAAAGTATTAAAACAAGCACAATGTTAAGGACAAATGATATTAATCAATTCGATCATAAATGCTTCGAGGTAGTAGTGTTAGAACAACTTGCTGAACTTACACTAGGAAGTCGTGTGGTATTTGGAAGCATGGTAGGACAATTCAAACGATTATGACCGATGTTCCCGCATCTGCTACACCTTGTGCGAATTACATCTTCACCCATTGATGTCCTTCTTCTCTGACCTTTTGGACGACCAGCAGACTGCCCCTCCTTCTTAGGAGGAAGCACTTTCACAGGATTCCCTTTCACTTTCCATTTTGATTGGTGACCAAGTGGATATATCAACTCAGTCCATGCCAACTTAAGTGACTCGTTGGTGTAGTAATGGTGCACCCACCTATAGGCATTATCCATCATTGCTTTAGAAGCAACTTTGCATATGTGTTCATATGAAATTTGGGCTAGTTGCCATTTCCTACACGTACATGTTCCTGCATTTGAATCAACAACTCCCCCCTTTGTCCGATCAGCGATTTGAAAGGTGTGATTATAGACAGGGAAATACGAACAACATATTGTTGTTTGTACATGCTTTGTCATCTTTTTTTCCGCCCACTTGGTCAAATACCCTTCATGTTCTTCTACAGAAAAAAAAAGTCTTAGAAATGGCTAAGTATTATAAATAAAATAAAATAAAAGACACGTTCATAACCTGCTTCTGTATGTCTCTCGTAAAACCATTTCTGTAGAGTGGTTCGTATGAACTCAACCAACATTGTGATTGGTAGATGTCTAGCCTCCACCATTAACGCATTGAATGATTTTGCAATATTCGTGGTGATAATTTTATACCGACGACCATAGAAGAATGCACGTGACCATTTCTCTTTTCCAGCTTGCAGTAAATAGTCGGCAACACCAGAATGTAATGCACAAAGTGTCGCAAAGTTTTCCTCAAAATCAGATACCCGATAGGATTTTGCACATTTCCAAAACGCCTCATCTATCTTCCGAATTCCGCGATATTTGGCCTTCATGTTTTGTTGCAGATGACGAGCACATGCCCCATGTACAGCATTAGGAAAAACCAAATTAACCGCATGTATAATGCTCTGATTTCGATCTGATATAATGGCTAGATCTTCAACATCATACATACACTATTTCAATTTATTCATAAACCAAAGACACGATTCATTACTTTCTTTCGAGCCAACTCCAAATGCAATAGGAAAGATCTGTTTGTTCCCATCAATGGCAACTGCAATGTATAATATGCTGGGATATTTACCTTTTAGAAAGTTTCATCCACGGTTAAGATAGGTCGAATATGTTGTTTAAAGCCTCTCAATGAAGGCACCAATAGTGTCACGTCCGTGTCTAAAAATTTCGAATCTCTATTTTTCGAACTAGATTATATAATATATATCTTTTCGAGTATTAATTAATTATGAATTTAAGTATATTACTGGATTTAATTTAATATCTTCAGGTATAAATAAAAAGATTTGGGTAAGTTTTATAAAATTTAATAATTAAGGAGGACCTTTTATTAATAACTAATATTAATTAAAAAAAATAGTTGATTCACATGAATTACTAAAACAACTTACTTAAGTATATTGAACTATCAAAATATATATTTGGGGAGATAAAGAAGGTTATTATTAATATATAATGGTTAGTTGAGGTTACAACACATATATTTAATTATTAATTTTATGTTAGTTGTTTACTAAAAAAATAAAGAAATATGATGGTAATTGAAATAGAAAATAGGTTATACGTGGCATTTATTTGAAAGTACAATATAAGTATAAAACATGTGTATACCACTTATCGAAAGGTTATATAATCATCCATCATAAATCAATTTTACATAGTCTATAAATTAGTTTCTTTTGATTTATAAAGGGAAGATATAAAAATAATGGGGTGGAAAAGAAATTTTAGATTAATAAGAAAGATTTGGGTTTTCAAATAAGGAGAAAAAAAAACGTTTTTAGATGTCAAGGGATCACAACGGTTAATTTTCGGTGACTGATGGTGATGTTTCAGGATCAGCTATCAATGGATCGCACCGATTAATTTTTGGTGACCAGCGACGATATTTCAGTAACTGTATTTTTAGATCCAAATTATTTTTAAAATGTTCTAGGTATGATTTTAGTTTGGTTTCGATAGTTTCGTTAAATTTCAACAAGTTTACTAATAGTGATTTATTAAGTCAATAGGTTATTAATAAAAATAAAAAATTTAGACAATAGATGATCAGCTAGAGGTTTAGCTCACGGTCACGGAACGAATTTACAGAAAGAATTTAATAGACGATGAATTAGAGGTTTCGGTCACGGAAAATATATGACACTAGTTAAGTATTAGATTGTCAGTCTGAAATTCTATATATTGAAAAATAATAATAATATAAAGAAACTAATAATAAAAATTGGTACAGATAGACTTCTAGCAGTGTCACGAATCTAACAGAACCTTCATTCGGAATTAATGATACAATTTTGTTTACACGTTACAATTTCGGTGACAAACGAGAATAATAGTCGATAAAGTAGTTGGTTTAAAATTTAGTTTTAAGTTATTTATAATTAAGTGACTTTAAATTATCGGGTTAAAATGCGTTATAAATTAGAAGGATTAATACCGATATTTGTTAAAATTTCATATAAAAGTTGGTGGAATAATTTGAATATAAAAATTAGTAGAATAACTTGAGTATAAAATTAGGACGAATATATTCTTAGTAGTTAACGAGTCTAATAGTAATTCGGTTTAGAACTTTTGTTCGGCAATTGAAAGTAGTCCGATAAGAATATTTACTTTTAACGACGTTAAATTTTATCGATACAATATTTTGAGCTATTTAATTCTTGGAGTTCGATTAAATTATGAATCGATGATTTTATACGAATTTTTAACAATTTTAGTTATATTAAAAGATTATTTCGTTTTAATGATTGTGATTATTTTTGCAAAAATAGTCAATTGATGCCAAATGATTTTACGGCTATGGAATTAATTGGAAGTTTGACTGTGAAAAGAGATTTGAGCATATTGTGATTTATGATTTTATATATATATCCATCTAGAGTAATCCGGACGGGTGGTTTTGATATTTGAAGACCATGTTCAGTGAGGAACATGGCCTGTGTACACAATGTAAAGACCTAGTCGGGTATTGACAGCAAAGTGTGGGGTAAGACCAATACGAGATTAGGCAAGATTAAAGAGACGTCTCGACTATGTGATTCTTGATAAGTGTGGTTATGGATTGATACATAAGGGGAGAAACTCTAGAATGGATATAAGGTTTTATGTTATCGGTTATGAGTTGATTTTGATATATGGTTTTACGTTTGATAAATTACGAGTTTGATTGACTACGGATTTGGTTTTATGTTTTACATTTGTTTGATTACGAGTTGGTTTGATAAACGATTACGAATTGGTTTGAATAAAACGTATATTTGGTTACGATTCGGTTTGATAAAACGTTTCTTTGTTTTGATTCGGTTTGATAAAGCGTTATTTAATTTGACTCGTTTGTCAAAAACATTGATATTTATTTCGTGATTTGAATTGATAACATGATTTTTAAGTTTAAACTGTTATACTATCGAAGCCATAAAATATTCGTATATGAAATATATATTAAGTAGATTATTAAATCAATTCGAGATATTAAATATTGGTTTGGACCCAATAACCGTATTATGAATAATAAAATTTTATAGTGAGAAAGTGAAATATATAATTAAATGATTAGCGTGTCAATCAACGTATCAATTAGTTGAGAGAACTACCTAAAATAGGTAGAACTACGTGGCTTTGATTCCCGATTTAAAGATTAAAAGACGTTCGTGATACGTAGGAAGCTTGATAGAATTATCAAGTCCAAGCCAAATAATTAAATAAAACTTTAGGTGATTTGAATAAATTATTATCTATTAGAAAATATATTCATGTTTCAGACCGATAGGCATTCGTCATCCCTTTTCCCTTCATACTCGATGCCGTTTTGGGTCGGGTGTGACAAATAGCCATAAAGAAAAATCTAAAGTGATTGTCATCATCTGTCTCGATATGTGTCACGGTTCCTGGGTTTGTACTCTTCAACATCTTATAGTAGTTCGGTAACAACATAAACGATTCCTCCGACGAACCACTCTGAGCTTCCAATGTCCAGTGTCTTGCTCTCCAAGCTTGCATATAAGAGAGATTAACGGAAAAATCTCGTTCAAAATCGAAAACAATATCCTTTGGTCGATGCACCAGGGGATTTTCCAAATCAAACCTATTTCGGAGTAGTATCCCTGCAACACGTTTCCCCGCTTGCCTATGGTGCAGACATATCTGATCTCTTCCACAAGTGTGTATGTCTATACCATCCATTCTTGAAAGCCTTAACATATTGGAACCTGGAATGACGATCCCTCTAGCCCTCCATTTACATTTGTCCACATCCTTACATTTCACTTCAAACAAAAACTTGTTTGATTTGTAAACCTTCCATTCAAACGAATTTTCAATTGCATATTTTCCAAGTGAATCTTGCAATTCAACTTTGTTTGAAAATATATCATTGACCCTCAAAGTAGTCCATCTGTTTGATTGCTTAAGTGCAATCAGATTCATAGACGCAACACTTGGCTTTAGAAGCCATCGAAATGGATCAGTCATCCTTTTCATTCTATCTTCATCACCACCCTCATATGGGATACTTTGGACATTATTGAGCGATTTCCGCAAGTGCACGGTTTCGCTTGTAGTAATAAAAGATATCGATCCCACAGGGAACACTTTTTAAATAAAAACTTAGAATGCAAATCTGTCTGAAATTTTAATTACTTTACAGGAACTTTTCTGCTTAAGGTTAAGAAGCATTTCGAAACTTGCTTGCATTAAGCAAGAAAGCAACTATAACTTTGATTAGATTATGATTGTGTAATAATTTATTATTTAACTCAATTAATGGGCTTCGAACTGTAGACAATCTTTCTACGGTCGGAACAGATCGCTACCTTAATCAAATTGGTGTTTTATATCTGATAAGCCGAACTATCGATCATATCATCCATAAATCCTAATCCTTTTAAGTGTTCAACAAAGTTTACTTAGAAATATATTTATGTAAAATGGTTTTTATAGAAAACGCATGTTTATTATTTGAAGAACATTTTGTCAGAACATACTTCAGTACAACAACAGAAAACATAAATTGAATAGAAAAGCTATATTATTAGTGAATTGTGAATCTTCACAAGTTAACAGAGAAGAAGACACATGGATAGCATTTTAACTAATTCGAGTTCTGGATTGTCAATCCTTTCCTCAAACTTCGTAGGTTTGTCAGACCCTAGGGCACTTCAGCCACTAGTTCTTCTTGTTGAATCCTCGAAATAGAGATCGCTGAATCCACTATCAGAATGTAAACTTGTCTTTGAAAAATTCTTGAACCTAAACTAATTGCTACTGTGTATGACACTAAACTAAGAACAACTTGTGTACAGCAAGTTTGTTTTTACAGAAATGAAAACTAATATCTAACTCTCTTCTGAATCAAAATTTTCTCAACATAATATCTAACTTTCCAACCTCAACCCAACATGAATTCTGAAATGAACCACTTATTTATAGTTGGTGAATGGTTGTGTTTGAAGTGTCGTGTCCGCTGGTGAAGGGTCGTTCTATCCGGACGAACAGACGCGTTTTGTGGATTTAAAACATGTGAAATTAGTGTTGAAAATGCTGCTGCTGCTGCTACCGAGATTTAGAAATCTCAGTCGCGACCTGGGGCTGAGAGATATGCTTGAACGAAAGTGTGTTTTCGTGCCTGAAGTGAGCGTGTCACGACCGAGATATTTGGAATATCGATCACGACACGGGTGTTTGTTCCTGGTCCTGACAGCTTCCCAACTCCTTGTATCGGTCTTCTGAATTTACACATGCTTTTAGCTCGTAATTGTGATTTTTCTCTCGTTTTTACTCCATTTTAGCTCCTATTTGGATTTTACCAAATAATTGAGTAGCTTTCACAATAGAAATAAATATAGACGTAAAAGTACTCTAAATAAATATAATCAACACTATTTCAATGTAAAAGTGACATAATTATTAATGATATTTTTGGCTTATCAAACCTCCCACACTTAAGGTTTTGCTAGTCCCAAGCAAAATTTTACTGAATTTATTCTTTAATCAATCTCTTTATGAAAATATAACATATATCCATGTATCCTCTTTAAATTAGTTAAACCGAAAGATAAACTTTGCATGGTAAATTTATATGCAAAACATCAAACTAGCTAGTGTAAAAGCGATATATCATTCGTCTTGTATTCCAATTTTTATATTGAAGTATTCGGGATGGTGTAAGCACGCATGTTTTTCGAGTCTTTCATCTCAAGGCATTTCAAAGCACAAATTTTCCTTTCCCAAACCTAAACTATTATATGAAATATGGATTAATAAGGACTTAGGTTTAATTTATTTGCTAGTCACGCTCGTGATAAGGGTGGTCTCGTCCGTGACTTTATATTAATTAAATTGCTTTGTGTTTGTTTAAGAGGTTCCGACCATGCCATGAGTGGACGCAATCGTTACTTTAAACTTAGTACGTTTAATTTTGCTTTAATTTTAACGTTCCTTTCATACCTCGATTGTGATAAGGGTGGTCGCAATCATGGTCAAAAGTACCGTATTACTTACTTTTTCCTCCCTTTCATACCTCGATTGTGATAAGGGTGGTCGCAATCGTGGCCAAAAGTACCATTTTACTTACTTTTTTCTCCCTTTCATACCTCGATTGTGATAAGGATGTTCTCAATCGTGGCCAAAAGTTAAGAATATGACTACTTTATTTAATTAACACGAGTTATAAAATATAAATTTACAATGGAAAAGAAAAATAGCACAATCATCCTATATTGACCTAAAATTCAATATGTATTATGGCTAAAGTTTCCTTAAAAACTTCAATTGGTTTTAAGGTAAGACGAAATAAAAAAAACCGAGCTAAAAAGCTAAAGTTGTTAGTCCGATTTATGCCTATAAACCTAATTGAAAATTGAAAATAAGATTTATATTTATCATGTATTGCATGATATAAAATAGAGATTGAAAATAAAGAAATTTTACTTAAATACATTTACTCGAGACGTTTTTTATAAAATCGTTTCAGAGATTTGTAAAAATATTTGAAAAATATTGTCCGTATAGAAATAGTATTTCTAACGATAATGACAACCTAAACATAATCATAAGTTAAGTATGTTAAACATATTTTGAAAATTTAACTTGAAACATATGAAATATATAAAATTTATGTTTATGAAAATGTTATTTTTGTGAAAAATGTTGCAATACACGAAAATGTTGCATTTTGTGTATTACTTAAACATTAAGAATGAAAATTAAATTAATACAAACATGCATTTGTAATTAAATAAATAGCATTCATTCACATTCATTTGCATTCATTCGTACCCGAAATAAATAGTGAATATGAAATATCTCCTCCCACACTTAAATTGGACTATGTACTCATTGGTGCAAAAATTGATAAAACACGAAAAAATAGTACGAAATTAAGCATACGAATTAGAATCGAAAATATCGTATCAAAACATTCAACATAAAATTAGAAATTGTACCAAACATAATTAAAAATATTATACGGAACTTAATAAAAACAAGATAATAGGGAAAATAAGTTAAGAAAGAAAGGATAAAACCTATTCTTGCAAAGGTGAACCCGGTGGTGATGGTGTAGTCACGACTCCTTGGCGTCGAAAGAATGATAACAACCGGCGGCGAGTTGATGTGTGCTAATGCCTCAAAGAATGGATGTTGTCATCCACCATGGTGATCCTTGAACTCATTTCGTTATTGTTGGCAACCACTTCATCTAACCTCAAATTCATTTGACGGTTATGCTCATTAAGTTGTGTCAAAACACGTTGCCATCCGACTTGGTCTTCAGCATTAGGTTCTTGTTCTTGTGCTTGCTCTTGTGCTTGTGCATCAACATGCTCCGCCTCCTCATCCTCGTCATCTTCATCTTCATCCTCTTCGGTACCTAAACCTTGGGAACTCGAAGCTCCACCACTCGTACTAGCAACGAGACGCTTAATGCGCTCTTCATAGGATATAAAAGCGGGGGGACCAAATTTAAGCACTAAATTGGCTCTTTGAAGAGCTGCAATATCCAAAAGAGGCAATCCAACATGATGAGGTAGGTTTTGATAATCCGCTAATTCACCCCGAGCACCCAAAACTATCCCGGTAATTAAATTACCCATAGGCACTTGCCTATTGCGGGAAATGGCAGTTCGGTATAAATTATCGAATATCATGCCAATACTATCAATGGTGAAATTCTTAAAAATACTATCAAGCATGAACAAATCACGACTTTGCACTTTGGAACTTTCAACCCGACCAAATAGTGAAAACGACAAATACTTGTGAAAGTAAAACACACAATTATCCTTAATCCATTTGCTTGAAGTGTTTTTCGATAAAAAAACCTCTAAGTTCATTAAATAATTCCAAACTGAGTGCGTACTAAATGTTTTTGGCTTTTGATAAAAATTCTATGTGGGAAAACCAAACCATTCCCCCATCGTCTCATAACTGACCTCAAACTTAACTCCATTATCTCGAAAAGAAATAACTCCACGCTCTTTATCATAGCTCAAAGAGACCAAAAACTCCACAATATAGGACTCAATATGCGGAAAACGCATACTAGAAAATGTTTTCCAACAAAGTTCAAATAATCATCTATACGTTCGGAGAAAGAAAAAGCATTTACCGTATCGAAGTCCAAGAATTGCATATTGGTAAACTCCATTTTGGTCCCGGAAAAGGGTAGATAACGGCATCCTTTCGCTTCCGTTTCAATATTGAACGTCGCTCCATATTAAACACGTAAACGATTTGCTTCTGTGGCTTTTGTTTTGTTGGCAACTCTCTTATGTCTAGGCATTTTGGCTTGAATTTGGGTTGAGATAGTTAAGAGAGATGAAATAAATTGTAAATGGTTGAGTAAGGTTATGTTTTGTGTAAGGAAGATGATGATGAATAGGGAAAAGATTTATGGGGAAGGTGATGAATCTTTATGTTGGAAAGAGTAAAGGGTGTTTGATTGGTGAAAATAGAGGTGATGTATATAGGTGTGATTGATGGGTACTAAATAGGGTAGAAGAATAGGTATTAATTTAGAGTAGGAATAGGAATAGATGCAATTCTGAGGCTCAATCCTGCATCCACTATAGTGCGTCGCGACCGAGATATCAGGAATCTCAATCGCGATAAGAGGTTTTTTGGAAGGAAAAATTCTTCCTGAAGCCTTTGTTTCACTGGTCGTCCAGAGATTTTAAAATCTCTACCGAGATTTCTGACCTGGTGGCTGAAAATCTGATATTTCTATGCTGAAAAATTAATTTCTTCTTGCAATTATGTGTCATTAATGATAAATTTAATTCCTGTAACTTAAAAAACAGAATTAAAACATTAAATGTAAGGTAACCAAAATGTTTTGCCTTAATTAATAAGAATTAAATGAAAGAAGTAATGCTTTTATTAATAACAGAAACATATATTTACATTAAACACCAACTAAAAACATATATACATATATATACATGAATTAGAAAATAATATCAAACATATAAACAGTACAGAAAAACAATCCAATCATAAATTAAATTAAGCGGTATCCTGATGAATGGGAATACGTCTTGCATTGCCCTGTCAATCTTCGCTTGAATGAAGACTTGTCTTTCTTCTGGAGAAAGAAATTCACCAACACGAAATACTTTTTTGACAATTCCTTCATTTCCTAAGAACTCGTAATCAAGGACTGGAAACGACTCTTTCGCACTCCAAGGAACACAAACTGATCCCTTGGTACCAAAAATAATACCACAAATAATATTCCTAAACCTTATCTTCATGTTCTTCGAACGTGAAGCGGCAACTAATCCCTCCATCAAAATCTTCGAGGAATTAACTATATTGCCTTGGAAAATGTCTCTTAACACATACAAATCTGTATTTTGGATGATACTACTACTAACTCGTCCAAACAAACTATGACAGAGAAACTTATGAAGATATAGCATGGAGTTAGAATTTATCGACTTGTTGTAGGCAAAACTCGGATTGAATCTCCAAAATTCCGCCAACATTCTCCATATGTCTTGAGAAGTCATATCTCATCCAGGATGGTATTGATTAGTATCCCATGTTGGGAAACCAAACCATGCATGCAGTTCAGGATATCCAAAAGTAAACACCTTTCCATCATGACGAAAACTAAGACGAACACGCCTTTTGTTGAAGAAACGGACAGTTGAAAGGAACTCTAATATCCAATTTCCGATAATAGGAAATCGCATTGACGCAAACTTAGTCCATCCTAAGTTTATTAGATAATGAGTCATGTCTTCGCTAATCTTGAGTTCTTCATTTAGGAACTCGTCCATATACAACATTCCATAAAACATAGCATAACGAAACCTTAAATAGCGTCGGCCCTCATCTTCATTATAGATGGGAAATGATGCTCCGTACCGTGTTGAGATGTCAACACGTTTGCTACGAGCAGACGCATTTGGCGTGGTATTTTTCAGAGAGGAAATCATGTTTGAAAGAAAAGATTGTGCTCTGTAACTTTGAAAAATTGAGAGAAAGAAATTTACAATTCTGAAAAAGATGAAATGATAATGGAATTCTGAACTTACATCAATTTATAGGTTACCAAAATGAAAAATTATGTCTGTTGAAAATGAAAAGGTGTTAAATTGAAACCTTTTGAGTAAAAACTGACTGAAAATTCGAATTTCAGCATATAACTTAGGAAAATGTAAAAAACAAAGGTGACAGTACGAAATATAAGTTGTGTCGCGACCGAGATATTGAGAATCTCGGTCACGACACACTTTGCCAATTTGGGCAAAGTTGGTCGTGACCTCTTCCCGAGTCGCGGCAGAGATTTTTAAAAGCTCTACGCGAGCAGAAAATTTTTCGTATTTCTAAACACTGAAAATCTCAATTGAGATTTCTAAAATCTCTATAGAGATTATGAATTTTTCTTTATATACTTGACATTTTTCTGAAATAAATTTTCAAAAACATGACTTGACTAGTTTTTTTTTTAATTACAAAACTCATTTGTACATAAAAAAACAAATAATAAAAACAAAATAAAAATAAAATAAAATAAAAACTATGGACAAAAAGTAAGAAAAATGAAAATTAAGAATGAAAACTAAGTGACTTAATTTTCATGAAACTCGTCCACATATTTAATTTCTTGAATTGGAGCTCTTTCGTAATAAATTTTACACCAATTGTCGTTAACCTTAAATCGATCTTCTTTGGAATTTTCTAATTCCAAAGCTCCATAATCAAACGTCTTATTAACCAAATACGGTCAAGTCCATCTAGACTTAAGCTTACATGGAAATAACTTCAATCGGGAATTAAAAAGCAGAACTTTATCTCCAACTTTGAAAAAAAATAAATTTCTCATTTTTTTTTGCGTTTTCTCAAATTAAGGATCTAGTGATTTCGGTCGAATACCTGAACTTCTAGTTCTGTACACGAACAAAAACTATGCATATGAACCGAAACTTTCAAAACTATACTAAAAGTAGACAACTCCTTCCTAGCGGATAAAATAATTTCATTGACTGTATTCCTCATTCCTACTTTCTGATATATCTGTCTGAGAAGATTTTCCATGGTGATTTCTTAGAGAGATAGATGTAGGTGTTTAAGAAAATGATATGATAAAAAGAGAAATTATTTGGTTTTATGTAGGAATTGAATATATTTTTTTACAAAGAGATATGATGTATTGGTGAAGGGTTAAGTTTATAGAGAAGAGTTAAAGGTGTTTGGGAAGAGGTAAAAAAAAATTTTGGAAAAATCCTGTCACGTCTGACATGTTGTTACAAAAATTTCTTTTCCCTTCTGATGTATTTGCATGATGAATTTCTTTTCTGTAGACTCCTCCTATGAATTTGTATTGATGATCAAATCTCTATTTTATCTTCTTTAACAAAACTTGGATTTTTTTCTGTTTATCTGCTAACAATCTTAATGCAAACGTCAAATAACAATGAGGATTTAGTCCTAGTAACCATCCTCAAATAAAAAAAGCTATAAAATAAATAAATACATAAATTAAAAATAAGTCTATAAACCAAGATTCGGAATAAAACACGAAAAACATAATTTTTTGTTAAAAATTTTGGCGTTCCCCGATAACGGCGCCAAAAACTTGTTGATCAATTTCCGCAAATGCACGATTTCGCTTGTAGTAATAAAAGATATCGATCCCAACACTTTTTAATAAAAACTTATTTCAATTCAGTTTTAATTCACGTTTTTAGGTTTAACATAGAAAATCGTTTAATTATTTTGGATTTATTTGGTTTGGATGGAAGTAGATAGTTGAGACTTAGAATGCAAATCTGTTAGAAGTGTTAATTACTTTACATGAACTTTTATGCTTAAGATTAAGAAGCATACGAAACTTGCTTGCATTAAGCAAGAAAGCAACTATAACTTTGATTAGATTATGATTGTGTAATAATTTATCGTTTAACTCAATTAACGGGCTTCGAACTGCAGACGATCTTTCTACGGTCGGAACAGATCGCTACCTTAATTAAATTGGTGTTTTATGTCTGATAAGCTGAGCTATCGATCATATCATCCATAAATCCTAATCCTTTTAAGTGTTCAACAAAGTTTCCTTAGAAATATATTTATGTAAAATGGTTTTTATAGAAAACATATTTATTATTTTGAAGAACATTTTGTCAAAACATACTTCAGAACAACAACAGAAAAATAAATCGAATAGAAAAGATATATTATTAGTGAATTGTGAATCTTCACAAGTTAACAGAGAAGAAGAAACATGGATAACATTTTAACTAATTTGAGTTCTGGGTTGTCAATCCTTTCCTCAAACTTTGTAGGTTTGTCAAACCCTGGGGCGCTTCAGCCGCTAGTTCTTCTCGTTGAATCCTCGAAATGGAGATCGCTAAATCCACTATCAGAATGTAAACTTGTCTTCGAACAATTCTTGAATATAAACTAATTGCTACTGGGTATGAAACTAAACTAAGAACAACTTGTGTACATCAAGTTTGTTTTTACAGAAATGAAAACTAATATCTAACTCTCTTCTGAATCCGAATTTTCTCAATATAATATCTAACTTTCCAACCTCTAACCCAACATGAATTCTGAAATGAACCACTTATTTATAGTTGGTGAATGGTTGTGTTTGAAGTGTCGTGTCCGCTAGTGAAGGGTCGTTTCTATCAAGATGAACTGACGTGTTTTTTGGATTTAAAACATGTGAAATCAGTGCTAAAAATGCTGCTGCTGCTACCGAGATTTAGAAATCTCAGTCGCGGCTTGGGGCTGAGAGATATGCTTGAACGAAAGTGTGTTTTCGTGCCTGAAATGAGCGTGTCGCGACCGAGATATTAGGAATCTTGATTGTGACATGGGTGTTTGTTCCCGGTCCTGACTGCTTCCCAACTCCTCGTATCGGTCTTTTAAATTTACACGTACTTTTAGCTCGTAACTGAGATTTTTCTCTCGTTTTTTCTCTGTTTTAGCTCCTATTTGGATTTTACCAAATAATTGAGTACCTTGCACAATAGAAACAAATATAGATGTAAAAGTACTCTAAATAAATATAATCAGCACGATTTCAATATAAAACTGACGTAATTATTAATGATATTTTAGGTATATTTTGGACTTATCAGACATGATCAGATTGTTTAGCTATTTCATGAACACTTTTAACAGGAATTTCATTCCGAGTGATATCTTCATTTTCCACATCGTCACTATTATCGTACCAATAATCATTATCATAATGCTCACCATAATGATCATGATTATCATTATTCAGATAATCATCATTATTGTAGTTTTGATAATCAATACCATTTCCACCATCATTATCATCCTTACCATGTATAGGAGCATCCATTTCGATGGTGGGATCATGACTTACTACTTTCGTTGGTTTGCTATGACCAACATGTCCGTCCTTGTTAGGTCGCAATACTAAAGCTTCTATTGTTCGCATGTTTAGAGTAACATACAGTGGAATCAAATCGGTCAGATTCATTCGGCAATACTCTATGAATCCCATGACATCTCCATCATCATCAATATGTGCTATCCTACCACGCAGTTTATTTGGACCATATGGCGCCTGCATGGAAATTTGGAGATCATACGAGGTTGAATCAATGCAAAGGGCACTATAAAATTTCTCTTTCAATGTTTTGCCTTAATTAATAAGAATTAAATGAAAGAAGTAATGCTTTTATTAATAACAGAAACATATATTTACATTAAACACCAACTAAAAACATATATACATATATATACATGAATTAGAAAATAATATCAAACATATAAACAGTACAGAAAAACAATCCAATCATAAATTAAATTAAGCGGTATCCTGATGAATGGGAATACGTCTTGCATTGCCCTGTCAATCTTCGCTTGAATGAAGACTTGTCTTTCTTCTGGAGAAAGAAATTCACCAACACGAAATACTTTTTTGACAATTCCTTCATTTCCTAAGAACTCGTAATCAAGGACTGGAAACGACTCTTTCGCACTCCAAGGAACACAAACTGATCCCTTGGTACCAAAAATAATACCACAAATAATATTCCTAAACCTTATCTTCATGTTCTTCGAACGTGAAGCGGCAACTAATCCCTCCATCAAAATCTTCGAGGAATTAACTATATTGCCTTGGAAAATGTCTCTTAACACATACAAATCTGTATTTTGGATGATACTACTACTAACTCGTCCAAACAAACTATGACAGAGAAACTTATGAAGATATAGCATGGAGTTAGAATTTATCGACTTGTTGTAGGCAAGACTCGGATTGAATCTCCAAAATTCCGCCAACATTCTCCATATGTCTTGAGAAGTCATATCTCATCCAGGATGGTATTGATTAGTATCCCATGTTGGGAAACCAAACCATGCATGCAGTTCAGGATATCCAAAAGTAAACACCTTTCCATCATGACGAAAACTAAGACGAACACGCCTTTTGTTGAAGAAACGGACAGTTGAAAGGAACTCTAATATCCAATTTCCGATAACAGGAAATCGCATTGACGCAAACTTAGTCCATCCTAAGTTTATTAGATAATGAGTCATGTCTTCGCTAATCCTGAGTTCTTCATTTAGGAACTCGTCCATATACAACATTCCATAAAACATAGCATAACGAAACCTTAAATAGCGTCGGCCCTCATCTTCATTATAGATGGGAAATGATGCTCCGTACCGTGTTGAGATGTCAACACGTTTGCTACGAGCAGACGCATTTGGCGTGGTATTTTTCAGAGAGGAAATCATGTTTGAAAGAAAAGATTGTGCTCTGTAACTTTGAAAAATTGAGAGAAAGAAATTTACAATTCTGAAAAAGATGAAATGATAATGGAATTCTGAACTTACATCAATTTATAGGTTACCAAAATGAAAAATTATGTCTGTTGAAAATGAAAAGGTGTTAAATTGAAACCTTTTGAGTAAAAACTGACTGAAAATTCGAATTTCAGCATATAACTTAGGAAAATGTAAAAAACAAAGGTGACAGTACGAAATATAAGTTGTGTCGCGACCGAGATATTGAGAATCTCGGTCACGACACACTTTGCCAATTTGGGCAAAGTTGGTCGTGACCTCTTCCCGAGTCGCGGCAGAGATTTTTAAAAGCTCTACGCGAGCAGAAAATTTTTCGTATTTCTAAACACTGAAAATCTCAATTGAGATTTCTAAAATCTCTATAGAGATTATGAATTTTTCTTTATATACTTGACATTTTTCTGAAATAAATTTTCAAAAACATGACTTGACTAGTTTTTTTTTAATTACAAAACTCATTTGTACATAAAAAAAACAAATAATAAAAACAAAATAAAAATAAAATAAAATAAAAACTATGGACAAAAAGTAAGAAAAATGAAAATTAAGAATGAAAACTAAGTGACTTAATTTTCATGAAACTCGTCCACATATTTAATTTCTTGAATTGGAGCTCTTTCGTAATAAATTTTACACCAATTGTCGTTAACCTTAAATCGATCTTCTTTGGAATTTTCTAATTCCAAAGCTCCATAATCAAACGTCTTATTAACCAAATACGGTCAAGTCCATCTAGACTTAAGCTTACATGGAAATAACTTCAATCGGGAATTAAAAAGCAGAACTTTATCTCCAACTTTGAAAAAAAATAAATTTCTCATTTTTTTTTTGCGTTTTCTCAAATTAAGGATCTAGTGATTTCGGTCGAATACCTGAACTTCTAGTTCTGTACACGAACAAAAACTATGCACATGAACCGAAACTTTCAAAACTATACTAAAAGTAGACAACTCCTTCCTAGCGGATAAAATAATTTCATTGACTGTATTCCTCATTCCTACTTTCTGATATATCTGTCTGAGAAGATTTTCCATGGTGATTTCTTAGAGAGATAGATGTAGGTGTTTAAGAAAATGATATGATAAAAAGAGAAATTATTTGGTTTTATGTAGGAATTGAATATATTTTTTTACAAAGAGATATGATGTATTGGTGAAGGGTTAAGTTTATAGAGAAGAGTTAAAGGTGTTTGGGAAGAGGTAAAAAAAAATTTTGAAAAAATCCTGTCACGTCTGACATGTTGTTACAAAAATTTCTTTTCCCTTCTGATGTATTTGCATGATGAATTTCTTTTCTGTAGACTCCTCCTATGAATTTGTATTGATGATCAAATCTCTATTTTATCTTCTTTAACAAAACTTGGATTTTTTTCTGTTTATCTGCTAACAATCTTAATGCAAACGTCAAATAACAATGAGGATTTAGTCCTAGTAACCATCCTCAAATAAAAAAAGCTATAAAATAAATAAATACATAAATTAAAAATAAGTCTATAAACCAAGATTCGGAATAAAACACGAAAAACATAATTTTTTGTTAAAAATTTTGGCGTTCCCCGATAACGGCGCCAAAAACTTGTTGATCAATTTCCGCAAATGCACGATTTCGCTTGTAGTAATAAAAGATATCGATCCCAACACTTTTTAATAAAAACTTATTTCAATTCAGTTTTAATTCACGTTTTTAGGTTTAACATAGAAAATCGTTTAATTATTTTGGATTTATTTGGTTTGGATGGAAGTAGATAGTTGAGACTTAGAATGCAAATCTGTTAGAAGTGTTAATTACTTTACATGAACTTTTATGCTTAAGATTAAGAAGCATACGAAACTTGCTTGCATTAAGCAAGAAAGCAACTATAACTTTGATTAGATTATGATTGTGTAATAATTTATCGTTTAACTCAATTAACGGGCTTCGAACTGCAGACGATCTTTCTACGGTCGGAACAGATCGCTACCTTAATTAAATTGGTGTTTTATGTCTGATAAGCTGAGCTATCGATCATATCATCCATAAATCCTAATCCTTTTAAGTGTTCAACAAAGTTTCCTTAGAAATATATTTATGTAAAATGGTTTTTATAGAAAACATATTTATTATTTTGAAGAACATTTTGTCAAAACATACTTCAGAACAACAACAGAAAAATAAATCGAATAGAAAAGATATATTATTAGTGAATTGTGAATCTTCACAAGTTAACAGAGAAGAAGAAACATGGATAACATTTTAACTAATTTGAGTTCTGGGTTGTCAATCCTTTCCTCAAACTTTGTAGGTTTGTCAAACCCTGGGGCGCTTCAGCCGCTAGTTCTTCTCGTTGAATCCTCGAAATAGAGATCGCTAAATCCACTATCAGAATGTAAACTTGTCTTCGAACAATTCTTGAATATAAACTAATTGCTACTGGGTATGAAACTAAACTAAGAACAACTTGTGTACATCAAGTTTGTTTTTACAGAAATGAAAACTAATATCTAACTCTCTTCTGAATCCGAATTTTCTCAATATAATATCTAACTTTCCAACCTCTAACCCAACATGAATTCTGAAATGAACCACTTATTTATAGTTGGTGAATGGTTGTGTTTGAAGTGTCGTGTCCGCTAGTGAAGGGTCGTTTCTATCAAGATGAACTGACGTGTTTTTTGGATTTAAAACATGTGAAATCAGTGCTAAAAATGCTGCTGCTGCTACCGAGATTTAGAAATCTCAGTCGCGGCTTGGGGCTGAGAGATATGCTTGAACGAAAGTGTGTTTTCGTGCCTGAAATGAGCGTGTCGCGACCGAGATATTAGGAATCTTGATTGTGACATGGGTGTTTGTTCCCGGTCCTGACTGCTTCCCAACTCCTCGTATCGGTCTTTTAAATTTACACGTACTTTTAGCTCGTAACTGAGATTTTTCTCTCGTTTTTTCTCTGTTTTAGCTCCTATTTGGATTTTACCAAATAATTGAGTACCTTGCACAATAGAAACAAATATAGATGTAAAAGTACTCTAAATAAATATAATCAGCACGATTTCAATATAAAACTGACGTAATTATTAATGATATTTTAGGTATATTTTGGACTTATCAGACATGATCAGATTGTTTAGCTATTTCATGAACACTTTTAACAGGAATTTCATTCCGAGTGATATCTTCATTTTCCACATCGTCACTATTATCGTACCAATAATCATTATCATAATGCTCACCATAATGATCATGATTATCATTATTCAGATAATCATCATTATTGTAGTTTTGATAATCAATACCATTTCCACCATCATTATCATCCTTACCATGTATAGGAGCATCCATTTCGATGGTGGGATCATGACTTACTACTTTCGTTGGTTTGCTATGACCAACATGTCCGTCCTTGTTAGGTCGCAATACTAAAGCTTCTATTGTTCGCATGTTTAGAGTAACATACAGTGGAATCAAATCGGTCAGATTCATTCGGCAATACTCTATGAATCCCATGACATCTCCATCATCATCAATATGTGCTATCCTACCACGCAGTTTATTTGGACCATATGGCGCCTGCATGGAAATTTGGAGATCATACGAGGTTGAATCAATGCAAAGGGCACTATAAAATTTCTCTTTCAACTTTTGCAAGTCAATCTCTGTTGGCAAAACCAACAACTTCGCTTTACCACCCATGTATGTCATCGCAGTTCCCTCTATGCTCCACTGTCTGTTCCAAGACAAAAAAAAACACGTACACCTCTCTTTGGTTCACATGCTTCTACATTTAGTAAAATGGACACGTGATCAAACCATAATGAAACCAATTCATATGTAAATGCGACAATGAATGAGACAAGCTATACCAAATGCGACACCCTATATCAAATGTGACACGAATGCGACAGCTAATGCGACAGGGGAAACCAAATGCGATAAGCTATACCAAATCCTTGTCGCATCTGCGACATCTGTTGTCGCATTTGAGCACCAGAATGTGACCTATCGGGCGAAAATGGCAGAATCGAAAAATTTCTAGATTCAAGAAAATGCATTTGAATACCAACTGTGTATTTCTAGTAATGTGTATGAAAAATGAAGAAATGATACTTACATAAACTTGAATGGGGTATGGATGTGCTTAGATCTTGGGTTGAGTTGATGAATTTTGCTGTGAGAATTTGAAAATAAATGAAAGGGAAAGAGAAGATGGTTGTTATATGGGCTAATTACAAATCTAGCCAAACTAAGGGGGTCATTTACATATCTAACCCACTTTGCTTCCATCTTACCAAATTAGACCATTTCATCCACTTTGGACAAAATTACCCTTAGTTATATTGATCGATGGATCTGCTTCTTCTTCTTCTTCGGTTCATCTTCTTCGATTTCTGATATCAATCGTTAGCGATTTTTGAAGTATTATATTCGATTTCCCGTAAAAATGGTATGTTTTTAGCTTATACGCCTGCTCTTCTCGCTGGTCTTGCCTCTTTCTTCATCTGTAATGAAATCGTTTCAATTTCTTATATTTTCCACCATTTTCCTCCATTGTTGTCGCATTTGTGACGAAATTTGTCGCATTTCGTCGCAAATGCAACAACACTTGTCACAGATGCGACAACTCTTGTCGCATTTGTGATGAATTCGTTTCATCTGCGACAAGTGTTGTTGCATTTGAGACGAAATGCGACAAATTTCATCACAAATGCGACAACAATGGAGGAAATGGTGGAAAATAGAGAAAATTGAAACGATATCATTATAGATGAAGAAAGAGGCAAGACCAGCAAGAAAAGCATGCAAGATCCATCGACCATAGAAATAATTGTAAGCTAAAAACATACCATTTCTACGGGAAATTGAACATAATACTTCAAAAATTTCAAAAATCGTGAACGATTGATATCAGAAATCAATTCATCAATCAATAGAACTAAGGATAATTTTGTCCAAAGTTGATGAAATGATCTAATTTGGTAAAATAGAAGCAAAGTGTGTTAGATATGTAAATGACCCAGATTTGTAATTAGCCTTTTTATATACAACTAAGGGTAATTTTATCCAAAATGGGTGAAAGTGTCTAATTTGGTAAAATGGAAGCAACGTGGGTTAGATATGTAAATTGGGGTCCTTGATTGGGTTAGATTCGTAATTATCCCTATGTTTAAATCAAAATATTTACATTTAGTAAAGTTGTTAAGAAAAATATACATTATACCCCGAGAGTTCACAAATTGGACCATTAAAATGTTTAAATGTTTGGACAATTTTTAGTTATTATTAACAAATCACTCTATGCATTTCACTCGCAATGATATTATCACTCATCAATAATACATTAAAGAAAGTTACACGTATGAAAAAAATAAAAAAAGTTAAGAAAAAAAGTATCTCATGTCTTGCATTCGATTAAAGATACGCAAACACATTATATATTTTTAAAAAAGTCATGTAGGTACTCTCATATACATTTAATTTGTCACTAATAAGTGATAGCATGACAAACATGTGGGGTGGAGATAACGAGATTTATGAAAACATAGAGTATAGTTGCATAAGAGCTTGCGACAAGGATGTAATCGTACCATTTATGACGTGAAATATACTCTATGTTTTCATAAATCTCGTTATCTCCACCCCACATGTTTGTCATGCTATGTGCATAAGAGCTTGCGACAAGGATGTAATCGTACCATTTATGACGTGAAATATAAAATTTCTTTTGATCGACAGCTTTAGGCGAATGTTTTACACCTTACTATAGGTTCAACTATATCTTAGGTACCGAATATTTGAACTCTGTATATATATACTAACATCTTGATATTATCCTTTAGACAAATGTGTAATAATAAAAGAAGAGAATAAGTATCCAGCATTATGCCACGACACGTGAACGATAACAAGATACATCATATAAGAGAGATACGACGAAAAGAGTCCAATGAAAGAGACCCGCCATTATTCCCAATACCAACGTACATCCACCTTGATTATTCCAAGAATATCAAGGGGCGCCTTTACAGCCACCTTTAAATGGGAATAAATATACTTAAAAGGCAATTAATAGGCACTAAGAGGAGTAATGACATTATTGTTCAAATGAAACATCATTAATACTAAAAGGTTGCAAAAATCTACATAAATACTCCAACTTCGAAGTATTTGAGGTATGCTCACAAAACTCTTATCGATTATCCTTATTATCACTAAATATTATACTGACTTTGACATCAGAGTGTCCTTGTCGATCCCAACGATACCTCACAAAGAAGAGATTCCGGCTAAATTGTGAACAGTTGTTGCTGTTAGTATGTAAATGTCTAATATGAGCATATTTTAAATTACTTAATAAATAAATTATAAAAAGAAAAAAGAAAAAAGAAAATTCTAAATATAATTGATGTGGTTTCACCGATTTGCAAATTCGTGCCTATAGATTTTTGTAGCAAAAAAAAGATGATTGAGGCTTTCGTCGTTAGCAAAATTAGGGACTTATAGGTTGCCACTCTCAGTTTTGTCGGTTGATGAATGCAAAATAGAAAATCTCATGAACTTGAGATATTATAAACAACTTTACTTCTCCAACTTTTTAATTTTGAGGTCATTTATGTGCTCTTTATTATGAGAGAAAGTGCACGTTTAGAGAGAAAAGACTCCTAACATTATGATTTTGGAAAATCTAAAAACTAATTTTATAGTAAATATGGTACTAATCAAATTTAATTATTGAAATTTTTAAATTTGAGGTTATAAACGGTCAAAACTGATATCAACCTCAAAGTTCTTAATTTTGTTAAGACGGTGATATTAGTCTTCTCTTAGTAACAAAAGAAAAAATCACAAACACGTATTTGTATCGGCAAAATCATAAGATTATATTTGAAATTTGCACAATAAACAGCCCAAATTAATAAAAAATAATTTAAATAACTAATAGAAATTAAAAATAATAATTTTATTGAATGATGTAGAACTCTGTCCTTTCAGGAATAATATTAAAAAAATATGTTCGAAAATTAGAAAAAATAATTTTATCAACATCAAAAATATACAAACGGTTTTTCACGAAAAGCTCATTTTTTGAGCTTTTCGTGAATAGTCTGAAGCGTTATTGTCTGACGTTCATCATGCACAAAAAGTTATTATGGTATTAAGTTATTTGTGTTTATGTAAAGAAAGCCCAATATGGCTTAAAAGACCTCAGATGGACCTTGGCCAATTCAACAGAAACAAGAGATTAAATCTTGGCCGAAGCTCGAACTAAGATCAGAGCTTCGATCATCTTAGTACAATCAAAGTAGTCTTCAGTGGAAAATTTGTGAGAGACACATGGACCAATCTCAACGCTACACTCCAAATGTACACTCCTCAATTTCATAAATATATTGGCACGCAAAAATAAGATTCATTGACCTATCATAAGCTGCCATGTGTTTAGAGAAACAATACTTAATAACTTTGATTTACTTCATTCAGTTTTTGATATTCTCAATTATCAACTGACTTTAATATTGGAGAGCGTTCACCGGTCACCGACCTCTTTTCCAACAGTTATTGTGTTTTCAAGTGATCGGAGTTCTAACCGGAGATTCATTACACAAAAGTACGATAATAGAGGAAGAGCCACATAAAAAAGTGTATGACGAATATCAAACCAAAAAATCAGAAATATAAAAAGGCTTTATTGATCAAATATATTTTTATTGAGTCGGTACTATATTATTTTGTTTCACATGATTGAAATTTGAATGAATATTAAAAGTTTTATAATAGAGTAATTATTCAAATATTAATCACATATTAGACTTTTTATCCATACATGTAAGGTTTCATTGGAAATATAAAATCACAGTTGAAAAGCAATTTCACTGACTTTAATTGTTTTTCTTAACAATCTCATATATATATATATAATTAAGTAAAAAAATTAAATTTTCTGAATTCTATCGAATTAGAAATGGATGGGTGGTAAACCTTTGAAAAGTGTGAATAACTATAGTAATTTCTTGAATAAGAACTTGTGCGTGATTAATTTTTACTAGGTGAATTTATTCAAAAAGTTGATTCACCCTAAATTTATGTGACCCCTAAACTTGTTTAAAGTGCCATAATTAAATTCCTAAACCTGTAAAAATATCATAAAATCATGAATTAAGCCTTTACTTTTTAGGTTCTGAATTTTTTTACAAATTTAGACAAATTGCAATCTACGTCACTTTAAACAAGTTTATAAATCAAATGAATCACTATATAAGCAAATTCAAGGAGCTAATAGGTTATTTTAAACAAGTTGAGTAGTTTAATGAAATTCTGTGTAAATTCAAGGAGCACGAAAACATACTTTTTCATTGATCATCTCAAAATACAAATAAGAATTGAATATAACTATATATATTTACTAAGGTAATAAAAATTAGAACTAAAAGTATGAACCTTTGAAGTTAATTCGAAGACTAACAATAAAAGACAAATGTAATGAAAATGGTTCATTCTGTCTTACCATTAATCATTGACAAAGGATGTTATGAAAGCAAAAACAACTGATATAAATGCCAATTCACCTGTACATTAGAGTAGTCCAGACATGAGCATGAAACACAATACAAAGCAAGAAACGATTCATCAATACATCTCAATGAGTTTATTATAAGGATCCATAAACAAAACAAAAACATAGATAAAAAGAAAAACAGTTTAAAGGGACATGACAAAGTTGTGAAGGGTGGATCCATATGCTCAGTAATGGACAAATCTGGGTAAACTCTATTCAAGTTGCTGAGCAGGAATCACCAACCCGCTTCCGTTTTAAGGGACCCTCAAGGTCTACTACTGGAGCAGACAGCTTGTCTTTGGCTTTCACTAACTCACCATCAGCATTTGGGACATGGTTTTGTTCTCTCAGCAGAGAACATTCATAAACTGGATTTTCTTTTTGTCTTTTTGGAGGGGGCAAGGGAAGTGGATTGACATAGTAATCCTCCATTGAATTTGCTAGAGGCAGGAAGGAAGGAAGAATTGCTCAGAGGCAAGAAGGAAGGATGAAATGCAAGGATGAATTTTGAAAGAGGAAGGAAGAAGTGCTCAGACATGTATATATACATATATTGAAAATCCATCATAATCTTAAGAGATCTTGTAGGATTTCATTGTCATAGATACACAATCTAACATTAATTGGCTTGGATTTAGTTTCTAATGCCTTGCCTGCATTAAGAGAAGAAGGTGGGCCTTGGTCTTCTTCAGAATATTCAGGTCCAAAGTTCTCACTCCAAGTATTCCGTTCGTTTTATCCCATACGAATCCAAGACAATTTTCAGGACTTAGTTAAGAGGACCATCTATTCAGGCTTGGCACACTAAGAGAGGATCCTCCACAGCTAAGGAATTCACTTGGCCTTGTTGGATCGATCAAGACAACTTCCCTCCCAACTAGCTCCCACACTCAAGCTTATTTATTTAGCTACAGGGCAACTAGTTTAAATACTTATTGAATAGAATAGGATCTTTCTTAGCCCACCGGTGTACGGGATTCACTAGTCTAGCCTTCTCTTCCCTCTGCTCTGGGGAATATGATTCAGCTCTTGCTCACTAGATTTGAAGGGAGAGACCCGGGAACACCTGTGGTTCTTTTATTTGGCGATACTCGTGCAAGCTCAAAATAGATGTACTCTCGAGTCGCTAAACCCGGGGAATTGGACATAAAGAGCTCTTTCATTTTAAGAGAGGCTCTTCCCTTGTGTATCGGCAGGTACCAGTTCCTGAGAAGACAAGGGAGTCCCAAACGGTTTCTTACGCTAAGCTCAGTTATGTGAGTGCTGCAAGGGAGTAGCGTGAGCTACGTCTTAATATTAAGAAGGTAGCGGTCTTGTTCCAAAGGAAGGCTCAAGAGCCGTGGATATCCTGTAGTGAAAGTAAGGGCCCTTCTTTTTTTTTAGTAGAATGTCGCGTGAAGCTTTTTTTTTCATTCTGAATCTTGTCACTGACTCGAGGTTTTCGCCTAATGAATTCGTTTACATTTCCTTTCCCATTTCAAAACAATTGAAAAAATCTTCATATATATAGAAAACAAAGCAACCCACTTTTCTTTCCCCTGTAAAATTGAAAGAATAGCATTATATATATATTATGGATATGGAAAAAAAATTCAATTCAACTGCCACATCAGTTAAACTCAACCATTGAATACTGAAAGAAAGCAGAAATGATCTAGTTTCATTATTGAATGTATTGTTTAAGAAAAAGTAGAAATATCATATAAGATTCGAAGGGCGATTTACTGTCGAGAAAAAAGAGATAGGCTAGACTAAGAGCTCCCAGGAAGCAGGAAGGACGCTTTCAGAGACCGTCGAAACGGATGGCACACCTCACCTCAAGCCAAATTGCTAGAAACATGCGGGAGCGCATAAGAAAAGGTCTCGGGGGGGATCCCATGGCCAAGACAATCATGCGGCCAAAGAAGGTAAGACCCGCCGCTTGGATAGAAGATGGCTTTCGCCAAAGGAAAAGCCCAATCGAAAATAACTACCATATGATATGTATGCTAGCCTACGGCAGAGGCCAAACCAACCCAGGGAAGTTTTAGATAAAGAACGAGAGAGCGATCGTGCTTCTTGCGAGGCTTCACCTACGCTTGAAATGTGCTAACGGAAACAGTCCTGAGTCGGTCAATCAAACATAGAGTTAGTAAGTCCAACAATCAGACGGGCTCAGCGAATGCTGCCTTCACTCATTCTTGGGCCTTCGGGCCCGTCAGGGACGACTCCAGTCAAGCAATACAAAGAATGACATTGACCAGCCAGATATCATGTAGAAAAGACAGATCCGACCCCCTCGCGGGGAGCCTAGTCGAAGGAGTAGTTCGCAGAGCACTATGGACAGGCTGCAAAGGGCAGCGTCCCTTTTACAGGGAAAGTTTGATTGCGTGGAAAGGGATAGTGAGGGGTCAAATACAAATGGTATTTAGCTTCGGGTCTTTGTGATGCCTATCCGCGAAAGCGGGTGTTACGCCAAGGTTTGATGAAGCAGGGGGACACGGATAGGACTCGTCGAGGGTAAGTTTTTCGAAAATGGGGCTATATGTCTATGAGCCCTATGACCTTTCACTCTCGGATTTGTGCTGGTATTTGGCTGTAGCCCCGGAACAGAGTAATAAATAAGGAAGGAGGCTGAGATGAGAAAAGAGAGACCTCAAGGGTGAAACCTGTACGGCATAAGCCATTGTTCCCAAGAATAGGTCCTAACTAACGCTAACGATATGGAAAATAAATAGGCCTTTTTTTCCTTCCTTGAAACCGATCTTCGACCATGCTTTGCCTTATCTACTCCAGTGCAGAAATGCGCACGATACAGTGGGGTTAGATCACTATCTCAGGCGTGGAGTATCCCAGATGAGCCGCAAGCGAACTGTTGGAGTAAAGAAGAAGGTAGGGTTGGAGTATTCGTAGTAGTTTCAAGTTTGTCAGATTCTGAGACATGAGATGGGGCTTAGAATCAAGATCTTATTGGCTGCTAACAACCGACAAAGTTTTCCAGCCAACAATAAGATAAGATAAGAAAAGAAAATACTGAACAGTAGAAGAGGGAATTAATGACGGGGTCTTGCCAATTGGAAGAGCTGCGCAGTTTGTCAAGCCAGTTACGAGGGAGACCACCCAAGCCTTGCCCAGTGACCCCTCTGAGTGAGCGGAGGAGTAACATAGGTGCGCGTTGGTTTTGGGCTGACCCTAGCCTAATCTGATCAAATTGTATGTATACGAGGATGTTGGTCAGGAACAACAGTTTTTTCATTTCTCATGAGTCCATGAATTCCTTCATTGAGTCAGTAGAGGGGAGAGAGGAGGGGCAGGTTAAAGGTAGCCCAAGTCAATCGATCCGTTAGTGGCTGGCACTTGGCTTCGTGCAGGCCTTTGCCTTCTTTCTTTCTATTCGTTACGTTAGTCTTTGCTCCAAGCGTAAACTTCTCTTTTCTCGAGCTTACTGAAGTAAGTCAATCTCACAACAGACAGTACAGGCGAAAGAAGTTACCCGTAAACTCAATTTCAGCAAAGAAATGACTAAGGTAAATCAGTTACACCTAATAGGGATAGAATAGAACTAAATGTTTACAGAAGGAAAAGAAAGGAGGTTGTGCCTAAAAAAGAAAGGTTTACTTAAGAAGAAGACTAAGCAAGAATGACCTGATGGGTGAGAAGAAAAAAAAGGCAGGGAGCAGCAATAGTCTCCGGGACAAATGCCACAGAAGGGGGAGAAGTAGCTGCTCTCGAATGCCCTCTTGCTGTTCTCGAAGAAGCTGTTTTCGACGCTAACTCGAAATATCATTAAGAGAAGATAGAACTAGTCTAGACACCAATTTCTTTGGTCATGGAGTGAATCAAGAAAGCGGCGGGCATGTGATCATGCTTATTCTTCATTTACCTTGGAATCTCAATCTATAGGTATAGGTCCTCAAAGAAGACCCCCTCCTTATCCACAACACATGTGTGGTCCGGCCGCGCCCCTCTTTCGATTGGCCTTTCACCTTGTAAGGCAAGCTACAACAGAGGGAGCTTCCCTACTTCGTCTTCTATCTTTCTTCCACCCTCTAGACCCCATTCTACCCGGAACTCGTGTATGGATCGAGAGCTTAGAATGCCGTTAGAGAGAAGGCCTCATGAGTGGAAAGACTCAGATATTAGGTTTGTGACCTAAGTCTTTGGAGGCGATAGTCTCCTTCAGACCCACGCCCGTGGGTGAAGGTTACACTGTAACAGGTCTCTCTTTTCGCTCATATCCTGAGCGGGTATTTGATTGAAGTGTCAAATACGCTGTCCTGGTCCTACTAAGATCAGCGCCAACCATTGGCAGCACAAGATCGCTGCCATCACGGCGAGGAAAGTGCCCGACCTATTTGTCTTTCTCGATGATTAAACATAATAGCGTTATGAAAGAATGTTCGATTATCAAACAAACTAAGACTCACTGAAAGCTGCCGTCAGGGCATATAGATCAGCGGAGATGTAGTTGCGTGTACTGATTCTTTAGTCACCAACCTGTCCAAAGTCTCGTATAGAGAAAACATTCTTGGAAACTCTTCTCCGCCGAGCAGAGATTCCACCTTACCAACCTCATATAAACAAAAACATCCATGCCAGTAGCAGTTTCTTGCCTTAGGAATAGGAATAAGTATGCATAGGCTCTTTCTTTAACTTGCGTCATTACTCTTACTCTTAGCCTCCTCCCGTAACTTTTTTCATTACTACTAGTATCCACTACCCTTACGCTACAATGAGTTAGGTTAGCCCGAGGCTAGGAATTGAACTGAAACTGAGAATCTAGCGAAGAAGTACTGTACACACGAAGACCATAGCGAGTAGAGTGTGTTAAAGATTTACTAGCTATAGCGAGTAGAGTGTTAAAAAGAAGGCAAAGTGAAATGCAATGAAATGGCAAGGGTTAATCCAGGAGATAGAAAAGAATTAGTTTGCAATCGAGAAAGAGTTTACTTTACACATCTTTCTGTAAAAGCTAGAAATGGAGTCCCAGCTAGCACTGAGACAAAGGTGTAAAAGAAATGCTCAATCTATGCAGAATTGACTCTTACGTAAAAGTCAGTCTACGTGAAACGAAGTTTCGTCTCCACTCTTCACTTCATTCGTTACTTCGTTCCTTCGAACGTAAACAGACTGACGGCAGCCTTCTCTTTCTCTTGATATTGAATTCCGGGAGTAAGTGAGAAGTGTGGTTCTCGGAGTTACCACGGTGTCAGATCTTTCCCTTTTTTCAGCAACTTACTTTAGATAGCATCTTGGAGTCCGACTGACGCCTTTGGGCTAAAAACTTATCCTTTGCGGGAAAGAGACTGATCTTAATTATTCTTATTGTGCGCCTTGTGAGCGCGTTTGGATCCGCGGAAGTTAGAGCTCAAAAAACTTCGGAAAAAAATAGTAAGAATTTGGGCAGGAATGCAGTTGTTCGATCCGTTATTTCCTATTGTAGTGGTTCCCTAGACCGAATGAGAAAGGGGTTGGATTTAGCCGCTAAAGCTATCTCTAGAATAGCCAGACATGTAGTGCTAAGGAGACACCAGAAAAAGAAAATGAAACGAAAGTCCCAGAGCTAGTGAATATGGTTCTTACCATATAAATATAATAAATAGGAATAGAGGTGATCTCCCTGTTAAGTGGAGTAAGGTATGGAGTTAAGTGGAGTAAGGTATGGACTTTGCTCCAGTGAAAAGGAAATAGGACAGTATATCTCCAAAGAGTTACGGAAGGTAGAATCACGAGTATATAGGTTTCCAATTTGGAAGAAAAGCTACCACTTGCTGGCTCGGGTCTCTCCCAGAGAAGAGACTCCGTCTTACCTTTAGATCCGCGGTGAAGTAATAAGGAGATTTATATATATTGAAATATAAGAGTCGAGCCTTTCGTTGAACTTGAGCTTTGATAGTAAGTAGATTCGGGAAAAAAGGAATCTCTCTATTGCTTTGAGAAGAGAAATCGTTGGTTTGAAATCATAATTCTTGATACGGACCTTTTCCACATAAAAAAGCAGGAGCGTAATAATGAGAAGGAGTTCGTAGCCCTCCAACCATAACTAATCAACCCGCCTCTTTCTTTTCCATTTCCCATTCCATCTCTGGGATCCAATGCTTCTTCACCGGGCCCGCCCAATCCCATTCCAATGCCTAGCCCAAAAGCATGGAATCACCATCATTTTCCATATAACCCGATAGTAACACCAAGGATCCCAATCCAAGTATTTCCTCTCTCCTGGCAAAGCAAGGAGGGGAGAACCCCGGTATCTATCTACTGGTCACCCAAATGAAAGCTCCTGCCCTCAAATGCTTCCCAACGAGAGAAGCTAAGAGAGCGCCGGTTGTCCAATCAACGTAAATGGGAGTCAGTGACCTAATGGAGGTACTGAGCCCAAAGCTGGATCTAATGTCTTCTGTTCCAGGATCAAATGCTTGGGAGGCAGCCTCTGCATCTGCATTTCCATTCCCAGGGAGCTCAAAGCAATCAAGTTCATCCTTGCCATCAGGACCAATCCCTAGCACCCAAGCAACAGCTGCTAAGAACCTTTATTCGAGACCATTAGTAGGTAGCACGTCGAGGTTCCAAGCCCCGAACCAAAGCAAGATATTTATCCGAACCAACTAGCGATCAAATACCAGCCAAGGATTCCACTCTCTCTCCACCTGAATCGACGGTTTAAATATCTTACTAAGATATATCGGTTCAGCCAGCTAGCTGCATGCCGTATCGGGAAGCGCTGATTCATTCCCTGATTGTGGAATTTCGACATGTTTGTGGTGAACGAGGAGCGGACCTACGTCTAGAAGAGAATACCGGCTAGGGTGTGAACACTTTTATACTACGGAAATAACAGGCATACCAACTTGATCGTTACCGGTCATCAATTCAACCTCTCGTACGAGTAGGAGTGCTTGGTCTCCTACTTGAGCGATGCGATGGGCTAGACGAGCGATACCTTATATAATTAGAAGCTTGGATAGCTCTTTAGATAGTCCGAGAGGCGGGGTTAGAGAAGAGATAGGCTTTCTCACTTTTCTTACTTACTGGGCAAACTTACTTATGTTCTGGGGCTAGGCAGAAATAGGATCGATCAATACACTAAGTGTCCGGTCTTCAATCGATTGCACCGTCTTTCTCAAGTAATTAAGAGATGATGCGTGGAGTCTTCTTTCTTGCTGGGCTCAATAGTATGTTTCAAAAATCAATTTCTTGCTTACAGAAATTCGCTTTTGGCTCTTCTCGGGAAGGTCTGGGCTAATGGGGTCTGCTTTTCAAATGTAAAACCTACCGAAATGGCTCTGGCTTTATTCACAGGAAAATTAGGTAAAATTTGGTTTGGAGAGGAACGAAGTAGCTCGACTAAAAGGAGAGGCATTTTCTTCTAAGCCAATCCAATCTATTTATCATCCCACCAAGCAAGCTCAGGAGTTCAGGTGCTAGAGATTAGCTGCTTGAAGCCCGATCCTCAGTAACATCCACTGAAGAGATATTGTTTTTGTCCTTCTCGGGGGTTTCAGTCCAACCTTCTGCTGCTGCCCCCCGCCTCCACTTAATTAACGACTTTCTGGTCTAGGCCACCTCTCAGGCTTACACAAGTCTAATTCTTCCGCTACCGATATTGGATCTGAGTCTTCCTTGAAATAATTGCAAAGAAAGAGTCAATTTCTTAGCTTATCGAGATCTTAGCTTCCTTGTTCGCTGCCGAGTAGAAATAGAAAGCCCAACTATGCGGCTATAACGAATAAGAAATTCAAGGATGATTCCCCGCAAGACTGCTGCATGAAGTACTAAACCATAGGCACCACCTACTCTCCCACCACGCACTTTTGGTGTCGAGCCAATGAATTACCTATTCCATAGCGAGATCTCCTTCCATATTCGCATGGCCTCAAGGCCGAAACTCTTATTCTTCTTCTCGATGAATTCTTCGATTTAGTTGCCCTATCCCATCCTCCCGTGCTTGTATTTCGGATGCTCATTCTCGGTCCAGCGAAGTATCCTCTCCTTATCAGTCCAGTTACTTCATAACCTCTCTAGGAGCTTCACTCCTTTCTTATATGATTTTTCTTCTTGCGAATGTATTGTCGCTATATCTTAATTAATCAGAAGAGTCAGTGGCTATCCTGCGCTCAAGAGGAAGAACTCAACTCTTTGCAAAGCAAGAAAGAAAGACTTCCTGAAGAATCTGCCTTCTCCTCCATTAGCAGTCGTTAGGCCGGTAAGAGTAGTGGAAATTAGTCCTGGACGAGACTTCTCTCTTTAGTGTTCGCGCATTGACCAGTTTTGAGCCTGAGATTGGTATGCTCTACATTTGTAAAGAAACCCTCGGGTCTTGTTTTGTCTTTACTGACGCCAAGCTACCTCGCCTTTTGTTGATGAAGTGAATGAAATCGTTAGAATCCCGTTTTGGATCACTGCACTTCGAGCTAATGACATAGTAGTTAGAAAGTAGTGGCAATAAAGAGTTAAAGTTCTGGCGGCAAGTAGAGTTTAAGTACTTTTAGTACAGTGGTGTAAGCGGTCATGTCTGCTACTTCTCGATTCTGTGGTTCCTGTGATCATCTTGGTCTTTTCTGAGCCCTAGATCAGAAGCCTTGGCTGCTACTATGTCTCATTCGCAGACGACGAAGCTACATCAATCAAGAATTACCGCTGCCTCGTGGCTTGGATCGAAGGATAAGGTGCGGAGCAAAGGTAGTTCCGGAAAGATCATAGATTATCTGGACTAGATCCACCGGGTTTGCAAGTAGTAAAATAAGTAGTGTATAGAACAGAGTACATGGATCGATGTCGGATGGGATTCATTGGAGTGGAGCTCTACTATATAAGAGAAAGGAAGATGCGCTAATTCGGTTAGAGGACAGATTCGATTAACAGCCTATACCGCTTTTGACCAAGGCAGGAAAGAGAAGACAGATTAGATTGACTTCCTAGATCATGGAACCAGCTAGGACCAAGCTTAAGTTAGCTCCTTAAGTTCGTCCCTCTCCCCGAGAGTTACTTCACTAACTTTCAGACAGACTAATCTTTCCTTTCCCTTCCTAGACAGCAAACCTGCGCTTTGGTGCTTTTGGCTATGCCATGTATTCAAAACCTTAGATAGAGGGGGAGGGCCCCTATCGAGCCAGCGATAGCTTTCCTGCCCCTATCGAGCCAGCTTTCCTGCCCCTATCGAGCCTGCTTTCCTGCCCCTATCGATCCAGCTACTTCTTGCTTATTCTTCTTTCCGCCCTCTTCTTGCTAAAGAATTTCTTATTCTTCTTTCTCTCACAAAGTTACCCGTAAACTCGAACATCGACTTGGGTGTGTAAAGCATCTCGCTTAAGTAGATCGAAGCGAAGAAAGAAATGGGACTGGCGTAGAAGTTCCTTTCTTCTCTTATGATATTTCTGCTTACCCTACTTTAACCTTATATCTTTTTTCTTTAGCATAGCAAGGCTACGTGATATCCAACAGCGCTTACTCTCGTTGCGGTTATTGCATCAAGCACGGGTTACGAAAGCAAGGGATTGAGCGTTTTATCGAAATCATTGGTCGTGCTGTGTTTACTCATTGAACACCAACACAATCGAAAACCCCATGTTCTCACTCACAGGAGCCCCGAATCGCAGCGCGAGAGGCTGTGCCTAGGGCACATTACGAATGAAGAATATGAAATACCTTCTAAGGGATGTGATAGTGTTTCACTGCCCAACACTCCGTACCATATAACAATGCTGGTCTAATTGCCGTGCAGTAGAATTTTCCCTTCAATCTATTAGGCATGTCGGGGTCACAAAGGACACCCGTAGCACTCTTCCACTTCACCCACCCAGCTTTAATCCTATGAGCAACATCTCCATCTACTTCTCCATCCGTTTGGATAATAGATCCTAAATACCGGAAGCAATCCGAGGCCTGAACAACTCTCCCATCTAGGGTGATTGTCCCTGTCTCCCTACTCCTATGGCCGCTAAACCTACACTCCAAATATTCTGTCTTACTTCGGCTCAACTTAAAGCCTCTAGATTCTAGAGTTTGTCTCCATAGTTCCAACTTCCTCTCCACTCATTTCGTCTCATCAACCAACACAATATCATCTGCAAACAGCATGCACCATGGTATACCATCTTGAAGTAAACTTGTTAGTTCATCCATAACGATGGCAAAAAGAAATGGGCTTAGTGCGGAACCTTGATGCACTCCAATCGTAATAGGGAACTCTTCAGTCTTCCCAACACTAGTACGTACACTCGTGCATGCTCCCTCATACATGTCCTTTATGATGTCAATATATTTCCGCGAAATGTCTTTCCTTATCAAGGCCCACCAAAGTACTTCCCTTGGTACCTTATCATATGCTTTCTCCAAGTCAATGAGAACCATATGCAAGTCTTTCTTCTTATTTCGATAGTGCTCCATTAATTGTCTCATTAGATGGATGGCTTCCATAGTTGATCTTCCCGGCATAAAGCCAAACTGGTTTTCTAAGATATTCACCGTCCTCCTTAGCCTTTGTTCGATCACTCGCTCCCAAAGTTTCATAGTGTGACTCATTAATTTGATTCCTCGACAGTTGGCACAATCTTGGACATCGCCTTTGTTCTTATACAAAGGGATTAAGATACTTTTCCTCCATTCTGATGGCATCTTATTGTTTCTCCAAATTTTGTTGAAGAACGTCGTCAACCATTCGATTCCTCTCTCTCCCAAACATCTCCAAATCTCAATAGAGATGCCATCGGGTCCTACTGCTTTCTTCAACTTCATCTTATTTAATGCCATTTTGACTTCACCCTTTTGAATTCTCCGCAGGCATTCATGATTTATCATATCATGAGTAATACTTATATCTCCAACATCTTGTCTGCGATCTCCATTAAATAAGTCATCAAAATATGACCTCCATCGTTCCTTGATATCCTTATCTCCAACTAGGACTTTCTGGTCCACATCCTTCACACATTTAACTTTTCCGAGATCTCGCGTCTTCCTATCTCTCATCCGAGCGATTCTATATATGTCTCTTTCCCCTTCTTTCGAATCCAATCTTGTATACAGATCCCGATTCACCTTTGCTCTAGCATCTCGTATGACCTTCTTTACTTCCCTTTTAGCCTCTTTGTATTTTTCATAGTTCTCATCACTCCTACATTTCCCCAATATTTTATAGGATTCTCGCTTACTCTTTACTGCTTGTCGTACTTCTTCTGTCCACCAAGATGTGTCCTTACCCGATGGCATGCTACCTTTAGATTCCCCTAGAACTTCCTTCGCTACTTCCCTTATATTATGCTCCATCTTAGTCCATATCGAATCTATATCTAAATCCATATTAAAAGTCCAAATATCTTTTTTGGTCATCTCATCCACAAATTTTTGTTGATTCTCCACTTGCAATTTCCACTACTTAATCTTAGTCTCCACTTGTGGTGTTTGTTTTCTTAGACATTTCCTACTTCGAAAATCAAGCACCACTACTCTATGTTGCTCTAGCATCTCGTATGACCTTCTTTACAAACAAAAAAATTCTACAAGAAAAAAAAATTGAGACAGTTTTACCCGTTCTAATTATTTAAAAGAACATCAAATTACATATTCAATAAGCGCCTGTTTTTACAAAATATTATACCTACACGGTCCGAGAAACTCAAAAACCAATTGATTGGTAAGCATAATAATTACAAGGCAATTAAGGATATGGGCATTTTTTATTGTAATATGCAAAATAATGTAGATAGTACCACTGTCATCTTGAGTGTCATTATTCCAGGGAGAAGGAGAAGGGTAATAAATTATGAGCAGGAGCAGGATTATTGCAAGCGTACCTAATTAAATGAGCATTAGTAGCATCTAATCCTTTCTGAAAGGAAATGGCACCAACACAGCCATAGATAGGATCTTTCATTCTTGCCTCAGCTTCAGGATTAACAACATCTTTTCTTTGGTGAGGAAGTACTTCATCCAGTAGCTTACTCACATTGCTTGCAACATTTGCAAATTTTTGTGGCTCTTCTGCTGGAAAATAAGCTGCAAATATGCAATCTGGCAAACATTTCTGCAGGCAGCACATGGTGAGTTTGAATAGCTACAAGTTGATAATGCCATCTACTCCACATTACCTGTATATTCATCAAATTTTAATTTTGTGAGCATTTGAACCTATTTAATTCAAGCTGATAAATAAGGTACCAGTACCAGTATGTATCATCTAGATAATTTGATTAATTGTAAGATATTATTGTTTGTTCATGAGTAGTGCAGTCTGCAAATTGGAATTTGACAACAAAAGTTTCGATTTTCTTTATATATAATATATTTAGACCCTGTTCTTTATCACTTAATTTCAGTAACAATCAGTTCAGTTCAGTTCAATTCAGTTCAGCATTCAGTTTCAGCATCCAGTTTCAGTATTCAGTAATTTATCATTATTTATTATATTATCATTATTTATATATAATTTATTATAATTATTATTATTATTTATCTATAATTTATCATTATTTATTATTATTATTTATAGTTTATCATTATCTATAAATTAGATAAAAGTCAAGAAATGATAGTTTATTAAAGTATATATGGTTTAATAAAAATAAATAAAACTAAAGTATGCATCCATATTTAAAAATTAGGAATTGCATCCATATTATGAATTATTTCTCAAATTTATCCAATTTATCCAATTTATCAATGTTAGAGATAAAATTCCACCATTTTAGACGTTAGAGGTAAAATTACTTCTGACCCAAAACGTTATTTTTGCACTTTAACCCTTAATTAAAATAAAAAGTTAAGAGTTTGTATTCATATGAAGATTTGTATTTAATTTCATAGGCTTTAAATTATATATAAATTTGTGTTTGTATGTAATTTGTATTTTTAATTTTAATTAGACTCATTTTTATTTAATTTCATAGGCTTTTATCGAGCCAAGATTTTATCATCCGGGGCTTTTATTTGATATTCAATTTAGTTTTATCTTTAATAATATATTTATTTATTATTGATATTATTAAATTTATTAGAATCATTATTATTATTATTATAAGTTCATTAATGTCCAATATTATCATGAAAATTATTTTAAAGTCTAATATCATCATTATTGTTAAGTTCGGTTAAGTTCGTTAGCATTCAGTTAAGTTCAGTTAAATTCAGTAGTATTCAGTTAAATTCAGTTCAGTATTCAACAGTATTCAGTTCAATTCAATTCAGTTCAGTTTTTTTCAGCGATAAAGAACAGAGCCTTAGTGTGGTTTGAAATGGACAACAAGATTGCTGCTATATATAAAATTTGGTTGGACTATTAGCCGCATACAAGACACAAATCTGCTCTCTACTTTTTTTTAGCCTGCAAAACATATTATGAGTTTGGTGAAAAATATACAAAAAGAACTTTCATCTTGAAATCAACTAATTAGAACCATATATATGGTCAAAAAACACAAAATAATAGAGTTGGTCTAACCGGCAATAAAATCATATGAACTTAGAATATATGTAAAAAACATGATAACCCAAACACAAAGCTTGCTCATGTACATTACATGATCTTCCACAAACGAAAGGATAAAAGGACCAGCTTACATTATCTTCCTCAATGTCTTTATTCCTTGCTATTATACTCGAGGTAAATATAATAACCATATTGGTAAGACAAACTGCATTTGTTGAGAGTAAGCAAATACCTTCTTCTTCAAGAGATGAAGGAGGCCGATCAAGGCTACTAAGCTGTTCTGAACTATTTAAGCGGATACTTATTTGTCCTGCACCCCTGTTTTATTAATTGCTCGATCAGTTAATTTTGTAAACCTGTAGATGGTAGAGAGCAGCACAACGAGGACAAAATTGAAAAAAATAACAGAAGAATGAGAGTTTACCTAAAGGAGAGATCCTTGTTGATTCGGTTTGACTGGAATCTGCCTCGCCTCAGTCAACTTGTCGATAGCAATGGCAGGTTATATCTTAGGCTTTTAGAAGACCTAAGGACTCTAGTGAATATGACCCCAGACCCGATGGATTCTCTAATCAGCGACCTAAAAGCGAATCCGGCCTAAAAACGTTTAATTGATCGCAAAAAAATAGGCCGGCCTAAAAACGTTTAATTGATCGCAAAAAAATAGGGCTAATTCGACTTTCTAATATAGTTGTTAGTTCCGCAGCGTCCTCCTGCTGCTGATAGATTCTGCCCAGTGTCCTCCTGTTTTCGAGTAGTGAAGGAGGAAAGGAACATGATTTTGAGAGAGAGGGAAAATCGCAGATTATAGGGCCGAGGAGAAATCGTTTTCCTTGAGAGAAAGAGAAGGGAAAGTCGGGGAGAGTGTGAGACGCAGATGAAAAATCAATAAATTAATTTTCAAATTCATCCCAAACTTTGTCAAGCCTAGGAGTGTAGGAATCCTCTGGAGTTAAAAAGCTTCTAGAGTTAGTGGAGTTGTAATCTCAACCATTAATTGTAAAATTAATGGATAAGATTTAATTGATAAATTTTAATATTTAATTAGTCATTTATTGATCAATCAAATCTCATCCTTTCATTTTGCAATTAATGATTGAGATGGTTACAACTCCACCAACTCTAGAGGATTTCAACTCTAGAGGATCCCTAGGCAGCTTAGGAGGTATGGAATCTAGGGAACGTAAGGAAGGAAAGAAGGAAATTTCATGGAAGTATAAAAACTATTATTTTATAAAAATAAAAAGCTAATTAATTAGTCTTTATATTTTGACAAAACACGTTGTTTAGTCCCTATATTTTCAAAAACACATAATAAGGTTTCTAACTTTTTTCTCAGTGAACTGTTTACTTATGCCATCTGTTTCTTAGATTTTTTACCGTTTATGACTTCAAAAATGACTAAATTACCCTTTAACTTATTCCCCTTTTTAGCTTTCCAAATCCCACTTCAATCCACTAAATCCACTGCTATTTTCCAGTATTTTCATGTCAAAGTTTTCAATTTTACCTTTCTATCACAATACTCGTCTTGCTAATTTCTTTCAATTTGAGTACCCACCTAACCTAAAACGACACCGTTTATCTTCCCTCTATTTTCACCTGCTTCATTTTTTTAATCAACTTGCTTCATTCTTCTAATTCTCTTTTTTTTAATCAACTTGCTTCATTTTGCTGATAAATTGTACATTAGGTAAACGTTGTTGTCGTGTGACCAAGAGGTCACGGGTTCAAGTATTAGGAGCGGTCTCTTGCCAAATAAATTGGTAGAGGAAGGCTTGCTCTCATTACACCCTTATGGTGGGACCCCTCCCTGGACCCTCGCTAAGCGGGGACGCGTAGTGCACCGGCCGCCCTTTTAACTTGCTTCATTTTAATCTCAATATATGTAAGATTATGCAATTATAATTGTTGATAATAGATCTTGATGCCTCAATGTTTATAAAATAGTATCAATTTAGATTTAAGGTCTTTTAAACATAACTATAATTGCATCATTTCATATATATTGAGGCTAACATGATGCTTTTTTTTAAAATTGAAATTTTTATTAAAACTTTGAGTCTATTTTGATATATAAAAATTTGACGCAAAATGTTCATTAATCCAATTCATTCTCGATGAAACTATTTAAAATATATATTTTTCAGCTGATAAATTGTGTGATTTCCATGTTACAACATTGATATTTTGAGGAAAAATATATATACAAGTATTTTTTCAGAAAATAATTCGTTATATTAACATATTTTAACTTTTCTAAAAAAACAAATTACAATAAATTGCACTATTAAATAACTCAAGTCCCAAATTATTTAATTAATTTACTAACCAGATTAAAATTTATAATTTAATGTAACACAATTTAATTAGCGAAGCAAAGCAAAGATCAATTTTTAATGTGTATACATATCCATAAACTAAGTTTCCTATTAGATATGCAGCAACAAGGCCAATTGATGGACTGCGCGGCAGTGAAGCAGAAATTGAAGAAGAACTATCATAAACTAGGATTTATCAACATTTTTTTTGTTTTTCTCGTTACTTAATTTTTTTCGATTTTATCTCCGGCTTCTCTATTTAATTTAATTTTTCTTATATTTTCTTCATCTTTTTCTCATTTTCCGTGTTTTTCTTTTATTATTTCTTCATTTTCATTTTTTACATGTTTTTATTTTTTTTCGTTACTTGTTTTTCATTTTTTTTATTTTCTTCATTTTCATTTTTTACATGTTTTTATTTTTTCTCGTTACTTGTTTTTCGTTTTTTATTTTCTAGTTTTTTAACGCTGATATTAGGTCAAACCTAAAAAAAGATAAATCAAAATTAAATGAAATCAAAACACATCAATAATAAAATTAGTTAAACCGGAGCACATGGACAAGATTGCTATTGAAAAATTGAAATAAGTTTGCTAGCTTTGATAAAAAAAAAATATCAGCCAGTTGTCGATTGTCGTAGGATGCACTAGTCCTACTTTATGCTTCTGCGTGACAAAGTGACAATTTAATTTGATATGCTTTGTTTGCTTATGGAAAATAAAATTACTGGTTGTCGCGTCCTATCGCCCGACCGGGGCACATGACATCTACTCGACCTGCTCTCTGCCTCAACCCGCCTGCGGCCCTGCTTCTTAGATCTTGACCTTTGTTTGTGATCATTTGTTGTTTTGCTCTTTCGTGCCACCGAGGGTTGTTTTATGTGTGTTTCGAGTCGCCACCAATCATTATCTGGATAATATGGGTGCACTCAATGGTTGAAGAATAAAAGGTAGAGGTTAAAATCTCACATCTTACATCTAAAAAACAATAATATTTTTTAATATATAAAAGAGTTATGACGGGTACCGAGTATCATGAGGTATTTCCATAACCATCTCATTAATGGTTTTGATCTCATACATATTTATACATGGTACGAACAGTCCTATTAGGATCGGATATCCATAGATACGGTTTCTGTTGTCATCGTTATGTAAGGCAGTTAATCTGATAAAAAGGCATTTTTTATGGGTAATTAATTTATTAGTCCTTATATTTTTACAAAACACACTATTTAGTCCCTGTATTTTTAAAAACACATGGTAAGGTCTCTAACCTTTTTCTCAGTGAACTATTTAGTCCTTCCATCTGTTTGTTAGATTTTTTACCGTTTATGACTTCAAAAATGACTAAATTACCCTTTACTATTTACCTTCAAACTTCAAAAGAGGAAATCCAATTTAGAAGAAGAAGCTATTTGTATGGAGAACAAGAAAAAGAACAGACCCAATGCTTATGAATTTGAATGATTAAGAAGAAAATCAAGAAGAAGAACACTCAAAGTTGATTTCAGATGCATTAGAGTTTAAAGGAAATGAAAATAAAAGAAAAGAATAACGCAAATCCAAATTCACTAACAGAATCTTCATGAGAGTCTAACGGCATGGACTAAACAGTTCACCGAGAAAAATGTTAGGGAAATCCAATTTAGAAGAAGAAGCTATTTGTATGGAGAACAAGAAAAAGAACAGACCCAATGCTTATGAATTTGAATGATTAAGAAGAAAATCAAGAAGAAGAACACTCAAAGTTGATTTCAGATGCATTAGAGTTTAAAGGAAATGAAAATAAAAGAAAAGAATAACGCAAATCCAAATTCACTAACAGAATCTTCATGAGAGTCTAACGGCATGGACTAAACAGTTCACCGAGAAAAATGTTAGGGACTAACAGTTCACTGAGAAAAATGTTAGGGACTTTACCGTGTGTTTTTTTAAATACAGGGACTAGACAGTGTGTTTTGTCAAAATATAGGGACTATAAATTAATTATCCAAAATAAAATAACAACACAATTGAGAATAAAATAACTATTATATATGGAAAAAATCGAATTACCTTCAGAATGCATAAGGATTTCCTATAAATTTTGATACATTTGTGATTCCCGGTTTTAGTTGTGAACGCATCTTCTATTTCTATCAGATTTCTTCAATTGGAGATATCAAAGTCTAAATTCTGATAATCCTTGAAGAAAATGCTATTAATACAGTTTATCAATGGAAATCACTCCTAAATAAATCTGAATCGATTAATAAAGTAAGAATAAAATTATAAGACTATATTATTTGAAGTAAAATAAAACTATAAGATTAAGAACAAAGGTAATATATTATCAAAATTAAAGGTCGATGGGAACTTTGATTTTCTGTGACCAATGAATGTAATGATAGAATACTATCTATCATGCTTTATATATAAATATGTGTGTGTGTGTTTATTTGTGACTTTTGGATTTCTTTCGCTTTGTGTTTTTTCATCTTCCTGTAACTCTTACTTTCTTTTATTACTTTAATTGATGAGCTATTCATTGACAATAAATAATATGTTAATATGGATCCCAAATTGGGCATTCACCGTTAGATCCAATCTTATTAGGATCATGTGGTGGAGATGCAAATCATCTTAAGGCTTAAATTTAATAAGCTTGGATCTAACAGTGAATGGCCAAATTCATTTGGTCATTCAGGGTCCAAGTGAACAGTACTGCTCTGAGTAGTGCTCACCTGGTGTAACATCCGTGTCCAAAATTTAATTTTTATACTCAATATTAGATTGGGTTATATTATTAGGTGATGAAATAATTGGTTGAATAATATAGATATAGTTTAAAAACTAATTTTATGTGTTACATGTAAAAAAATTAAAAATTTAAAGTGTGTTTTAAAATAAATTATAATTAAGGACTTTAATTAATATTTTGTAATTAATATATAAATTTATTAAGCATCATATGTGTAAACCTCATTAATCCTCCACTAAGCTATTAAAGTGATATTTATGATTATGATAATAAAAATTAAATGAAAAAATAAAAAAAAAAATGAGAATGAAAAACGTGGCATGTAAATGGCATTGATAAAAACACATGTTAATCTGATGTTTATTCATGTACACATGTTAATTTAATAATTATCCACCTAATGATATCTATTGACACATAATACATAATATATGATCCTTTTCTTTTGATTTAAAAACATTCATATATCTATGGAGATAAGAAAAAGGGGAGGCGAATTTGGGAGGTATGAAAAGGGGTTAGGGTTACATATACCTGTATATAAAAGGAGAGGAAACTTCAGACCAACTTAACTTAACAAATCAAAGATACAATTTGATATAAAATATATAAAGATGGAAAGGAAAAGAGGGAGGTTTGGGGAAAAAAGACTTTTGGCTGTTAATGGATTACATCGAGTAATTTACGGTGGTGAGTGATGATGACGTTATCGAGTTATCGAGTAATTTACGGTGGTGTACGGTGGTGATCGACGATGACGTTTTGGATCAATTGTCAACGGATCACACGATTCATTTACGGTGACCAACGACGTCATTTCGGTAACTGTATTTTAGATCTAAATTATTTTTAAAATATTTTAGATACTATTTTATGTAAGTTTAGTTCCGGTAGTTTCCTTGAATTTTAACAAGGTTAAAATTAGTAATTTATCAAGCCTATGAATTACTAATAAAAATATAAAATTTAGAAAGTTGTCTTTTAGATTTATCGATGTGAAATTCAGTATAAAGACCTTTTAGCCGCGTAACGAGTTTAAATGTATAACCGGGATATAAAATTAGCACAAGAGTTTGGAATATAAAATTAGTACGGATACACTCGTAGTAGTGTCACGAGTCTAACTGAACCTTCGGTTGTAGTTAACGATATTAGTTTAGTTTACACGTTACAATTCCGATAGTCCGATAAAAGTGTACGAAAATAGTCTGGTAAACGTGTTTGATTAACATTTTAGAGACTTGAAATTGTCGAGTTAAAATAAGTTATAGATTAGAAGGACTAATACTGATATTTGTTTAATAGAGTCTATATCAATTTGAATATAAAAGTTCAAATATAATTTGAATATAAAATTAGAGCGAATATACCCTTAATAGTTTAACGTGATTTAAGAGTATTCATAGTTCAAATTAATTATTCTGTTTAGAATTTTTGTTTCGGTGACCGGAATTAGTCCGATAAGAATATGTACTTTTAAAACATATAATATTTTGAGCTATTTAACTTTTGAAGTTGGATTAAATTATGAATCGGTTATTTTATACGAGTTTTTAATAATTTTATTTATATTAAAAGAATATTTAATTTTAAAGGATTTTGGTATTTAAGTTATAAACTACTTTGAATAATTGTGATTGTTTGCGAAATAGTTAATTGAAGGCAAATGATTTGGTTTTGTAGTTATGGAATTATTGATTTTGGAACGAGATTTGAGGACATCATGATCTTATGAGTTTTATATATCCATAGTACTCCGGACGGTTGGTTTTGATATTTGAAGACCATGTTCAGTGAGGAACGTGGCATGTGTACGCAGTGTAAAGACCTAGTCGGGCATTGGCAGCGAAGTGTTGGGTAAGACCAATACGAGATTAGGCAAGGTTAAAGAGACGTCTCGACTATGTGGTTATTGAATTGATATGTGTGCTTATGGATTGATACATAAGGGGAGAAACTCTAGGATGGATATAAGGATATAAAGTTTTATGTTTTGGGTTATGAATTGATTATGATATAAGGTTTTATGTTTGATTAATTACGAGTTTGATTGATAAAGCGTTTGATTGATTACGGATTTGGTTTGATAAAGCGTTTGATTGATTACGAATTTGGTTTGATAAAACGTTTGATTGATTACGAATTGGTTTGATAAAACATTTGATTGGTTACGAGTTGTTTTGATAAAATGCCGACATAAGTTTTATATTGTCGAATCGATAAAGTATTCGCGTATATTAAATAAATAATAAATAAATTTTAGGCGGTCTGAATAAGCGTTTTTTGTCTATTCCGAAATTAAGTTACATTATTAGGAAATTAATTAAGTTTTTAACATGTTAAAAATTGATGAGTCGAATTCGTAGATCGGGATGGTAAATATATTATGAATAGTAGTAGCGATAAAATAAAGTCTATTAATTTCATCAGCGTGTAAATAAGTTAAAGAGAACTACCTAAGATAGGTAGAACTACGTGGCTTTGATTTCCGGTTTAAATATTAAAATATGTTCGGGATACGTAGGAAGCTTGATAGAATTATGGAGTCCAAGCCAAATAATTAAATAAAACTTTAGGTAGTTCAGAATGAATTTTTATCTATTATAAAATAAGTTTGGCTTTTATACTGTTAGAAGTTCGTCATCCTGTTTCCCATTCATACCCGATGTCATTTTGGGTCGGGTGTGACACCTGGATCCTGAATGACCAAATGAATTTGGTCATTCACCGTTAGATCCAAGCTTTGGTCATTCAGGGTTCAAGTGAGCAGTACTGCTACTCTTACATAGAGATAATTAAAACGCATTAACTCATTTATTCTCTTTGTTCCTACAATTTCAACTAAGCTAAAAAGCATCTAAAACACTTCTTACAAATTCTCTCTGCTTCCGCTATTATATATACTATACATTAATTGGAATAAATTTCATTTCTTTAATTGTTTTTTTTATGACTGTCTATACTACATTACACTATTTTATTCAATACATGTAATTATTCACAAACTATATATATAATCATTAATTAACAAGTTTTGAAATTAAATTTATCAAACTAATTAGGTATAGTGATTGCATTTTTATTAATTGCAACGTTAGAATAATATTTTTATATAGTACACCGTTGCTTAATTTAATTATAACGTTAATTAAGGACGCTTTAATAACAACTTTGGGGTTAACAACACAAAGCTTTCTTTGTTAAAACAAAAAAAAAAAACTTGAGAGGGGTGTAGAGCTCTAAGAAGCAACATGAAGATATGAGAAAAACATAGGAATGCCTAATAAAGAAGAAAATGGGTTAAACAATGTTGATTAAAAGGAGAATTTAGAGTTCTTTCATTTTCGTTGTTGTTCAACGGATATGGGTATTATCATTTGAAAAATTTGGTTTTATCTTGTCATTTGACAAGTTTCTTCTTTTCTTTTCAATTCTTGCATCAAACGTTCTTTTTCCATCTATAGAATCATCAAGTAGACCTGGGCATGGGCCGGCAAGCCTGCCTAGTCCGTCCAGACCCATTTAGTCGAGCTTGGACACATGAAATTGGTGTCAGACCCGACACGACCCAATCCTAATAAACCCACCAGAAACTGTGCGATCTTGGGCTATATGAATTTTCATCGGACCGGTCCGGCCCGATATATATATACACACATACACAGGCTTTGAATCGGACTTCTTGTTAGTGGTCAATAAATTAAATTCACATTCTACCATCGTTTCTTGGTCCGTCCGTCAAGATTGGTTGAAGTGTCTACAACAGTGCTCGCAGATGTCCATCATGATTACCCACATATACAGAGAAGGTAATTGGGTTGTTGATGCTTTAGCCCGTTTCCTCCTCCGGCATTACGTGGTGGCAATCGGCTCCGCTCTTCTGCCACTCACTGCTTTTGAATGATATCTGTAATGTTGGTCACTTTAGATTTCACTGATTTGTGTCGCTGACACGACTTAATTTCACGGTTTTATATGATGGTTCATGTTAGCCGACCCCGAATCATTTCGGGACTAAGGCTTTGTTGTTGTTGTTGTATTGTTATTTGATTTTTTACTTTGTTTTTCAGTTTCCCTCCCAGTGTTATATTTTTTTTTTATTATTAATATCGGGTTTTCAGTGCGTGCTCTTAGGGTAAATATAAATTAATTATATTTTTTATGAGATGATATATATAATTTATATATATATATATATATATATAATTTATAAATATAATTTATATATATATAATTTATAAATATAATTTATCATTGCCATTGTATCGTCTCAATATATATATATATATATATATATATATATATATATATATATATATATATATATATATATATATATATAATTTATAAATATAAATTAATTATATTTTTTATGAGATGATATATATACTTACCTTACCACCAACTAACTATTTTTTATTGTTATGTTGTAATTTACTTTGGATTTGATGTTTCGATAGACAATTAGTTTATTAGAAATTTTCCAAACTTATTAAGTATTGTGTTGTGTGTACTATTTTTTATTAAGAAAAGTTGGTGTGACTTCCTAATTGTATTTTTTTTTAATATACAGATGAGTTTGGACGGACAGGCTTGGGATTCATATTTTAGGCCGAGCTCGAGTCCGACTCAATTTATTGCAGGCTGGGCTGGGCTTGGGCTCGTTAGGTTTTATTAAAAGCCCGACAGGGTTGCCCGAGCCCGGCCCATGCCTAGGTCTATCATCAAGTAATTACTCTTGAAAATGCATTCTAGTTAAGATGGAAGATTTTCAACGAAATCTCAGTCCTCAGCTAGCCAAGGGCATGGCTATCAAAAAAGCTTTAAGTTGGATTAAGATGCATCGCGCCAGTGAGAAAAATCAAATTCAGTCTGATTGTCTCATCATAGTCAATATAATTCAAATGGGTTTAGAATATCCTTCATATTTAGTTAACACTATTTCTGATTGTATTCATTTATTACGAGATTTAGAGTTGTGTTTTATCTATTTTATTAAGTGTTCAGCGAATTCGGGTGCATATGCTCTAGCAAAAGCGGTCAATTCGATGTCTGTTTGGGGTTAGTGTGCATGTCCACCACCATTTCTTAACAATATTCTTTCATCTGATTTAAGTAGGGCCGGCTCGGGACTACTTGAGGCCCTAGGCGAAATATAAAATATGGGCCCTTATATACAAGCAAAACTATAAAAAATAAATAGATGTATTTAAGTATAATATCATCCTCTCTTTTGGCCGGGGAATACCTTACAACTTTTACAAATACATGAAAAAATATATATATTTATATACATGAAATTACAAATTTAATATTCATCTAAAAATTGCTCTAGCCCGTTGAGATGCAAAATCACTAATTAAATTTTTATATTTAATATCCTTTAATGTCTCATTTTCAATAGACAATAAAGCTAATCCATTTAATCTTTCCTGTGAAATAGTAGAACGTAAATCCGTTTGATTATCAACATTCTCATCTAATACTTCCATATTGATTTCTATACTTCTAGACTCCTCCATAACCATATCATTTTCTGGTTCATGTGATGTTGATTTAGTTTTTATCAAAAACTTATTAAGACTTATTAAGAGCTCCTTTTTGTGATTGTACGAATTCTTCGGCTCTTTTTTTCTTTTGTCTTTTTTTCATAACCAGATTCATATTTTCTCTTCATTATAAATTGCAATTTTCAATTTAAATAAAGAAAATATACAAAAATAACAAACAAAATATGGAAACTATAAAAAATATAGCAAAGTCACCTAAAGAAACATCAAAGGAAGTATTAAATGAGGAACAATAATTTTATATCTGATAAGATGAATCAGTGAACAAAAATCAATCCAGATTAGAATAGTTGAGCAAAATTGTAAGTGAGTATGAAGAAGAACTTGTAGAGAACCAGATTATAATAATTATAGTTGAGCACAATTGTAAGTGAATATAAAGAAGATGTAGTAAAGAAATTTAATTGTAAAGAACTCAATTTATAAGGACTGATCTTGTCTTTTCAAGTTTTTGAACATTAGAAAACTGATACAACTGAATATATTTTCTTTTCCAAGTCTCTGATCAAACACAAAAAGAAGAAATAATAATCTACTTACTAGCATTTAGTCAATTGAGTGGGGCCTCTTTTATCCTTCCAAAAATAAAATATGGCAATATTTTGTACTTTCCAATCTCCAAAACTGACAATTTTTTTTTTTACTTAAAATCTTATATGTGTAGCAAATTTATCTCAGCTGCCTTTTTTTACCAATTAACCAAACTAACCTATATATTACTATAATAATATATATGGGGCCCTAATTTTTAGGGGCCCTAGGCAATTGCCTAGGTTGCCTAGAAGCTCAGCCGGCCCTAGATTTAAGTTAATAAAACTTGGCTTTATTTCAAAAAATAAAAAATAAGGCAACGACATATCGTTAATGTAATATTATTGTTGCCTTGGTTAAAATTAAACAGTCAAACATAAAATCAAAGACATCATTTTATATGTAATCGTATTACATTTATATAAACATTATGATGAGGGAATCTTGTCCGCAAACATGAAGATGAACCCGGATACTAAACATGAGGCACGAGAGGAACCAATGGAGGAAAGCAATGGCAACAGCGCCAAACCAGATACGCGGGGTGTGCCTAAAAGCACGCGGGACGCGGGTAGCGGTTTGGAGCGAGAATCACCTCAGGAGGTCACGAACGCGGGGCGTACGCCTTGGATGCCACGTGTAGATCCCAATCCTCTGGGCCATCAAGTTCAGGAGCTTAATTACGCGGGACGCAATCCCGAAGACGCCACGCGTAAGGAGCATCAACGAGCGTCCCCAAGCTTAGAGACTAACACACGGGGCGTAAACCCGGGTACGCGGGGCGTACTATGCCGGAGGCTGCTTCTCCTCCAAGTTCTCACCATGAAGGGGGGACCATTTCACTCATCATGATTACTACTTTGCCATCACCCTTTAATTACTAGACTACCATTATTACCTAGCCTCCTCATTTTACCCTTATTGTTATGCTTTGCTAAAAAACCCTACTCAAGGGCCTTTTGTCCTTTTTCACATGTTTGGAGGAAGTATTTAAGCCTCTCTTTTTGTAATGTTTGACAACTTTGATATTATTGTAATTGAAAGCCTCCATTGGAGCACCAAGGTTCATCCTTGTGGGTTTATTCAACGTTCTAGTTAAACTAGAGAAGTTTGTAATCTTTGTTGGTTTACGATTAAAACCTTCACCCGACTTCAATCTACATCACATTAACAATAAAAAAAATAGATAATGCAACGATTTTTGAAAATTGGTTGTTATGGCAATCTATGGTGTAGTGTATTTTCATACCCAAAACCCTTATACCATCCTTTGTTATCCTCATTCTCTTCGTAAGCCTTCCACCTTTTCTAAAACGACACACCGTTTCTAGGCTCCGACAGAACTATTAGAAAAGCCACGAAAGCTAGGTCGTGATTGCCGGAGAGAAACATATGCTTCTGATTTGGATAAACGGAGGGTAAATTGATTAAGAAATATTTGACCTCTTTGGCATGTGGACCTCGGTCGCAATAATCGCCCAAAATATGAGTCGGGCAAATGTCAAATCTTTTGGGTGGATTACTTTTTTTAGATTGGACCAGAGGTTTTGGAGTTTGGAGTAGAATCTGTGGATATCTCCTATGCAAATTACCACTCTGGATTTTCCGGTGGCGAAATTTGATACTTCATTTTCTGCATTTGTTGAAGAGCTTGGGAGATTGTGAGTTAAATTATCTAGTGAAGGTTGTTAATAATATCATCGATGGTAGCCATGGATGAGAAATAAAGAGAAACAGATTTGAGGAGAGGGATAGAAAGAAAGAGATAAGAGAGAGAGATTGAAAGGAGATAGAAATAGAATATTTTTTTAATTCATTTAAGGGTATGGTAGTATTTTTAGATAAGTAAGTGTATATTGGGTCCTAATTATCTGTATAAAAGTGGCCAAACAGTCGTTGATCGGTCACTTACCGAAGAAATGTACTTAAACGTTCAGTTACTCATAGTTGAGATATACTTTTTTGATAAAATATAACCCAAGTACTAAAGTGTGAACTGTGATATAATTCATGTACTCATCCCTTTATTGTTTTTTGTTTCTACTTTTCTGAACTACTTTTTGTTTTTTAATTCTAAACACAAGATAAAAAAAAAAAAATTGGTCAAATTTTACTACCTATCAGCGATAACAAACAACTCACAGTAACAACAAATAGCAAACAAGAACATTTGAACATGTGAACCAAATGAGCCCTTAGATGGATGGGGAAATAAAGTCGAGTAATCCAAACTGGTCGCCTGGCCAATTGGTGGGTAACGCGACCCAAACAATTTTAGTCGGTTTTTGAGTCGCAATCCAAATGCTTGAATTGTCCTTTTTGTCTTGTTTTTTAACTTTTGATATTTTATATTGTTCTTCTGAACCTTTCGACTCTTTTGATGGATTTTTATGGTTCTTTTTTTAATCGTGTTTCTTTACTTGAATTGTCCTTTATAGTTTTCGATGTTGTCGTGTTTTTTTACTTTAAGGTCCTTTAACCTGATTTCTTTCAACTGTCTGATTTATCATTTTTCATAAACTTTATGCCCCCATTATAGACTAGAGCCAAATAGAAAATCCACACAGGGACAGGAAGAATTTGAATTATCTCAAGTTGAGTTTTAACTTGAGATTTTATGATGTAATCTCAACCACTAGTTATGTGTTAAGAGATAAAGATGAAATTAATTATTGAGATTTAATTATTATAATTCCAACCACTAATTAGAATTTATTTACTTATAAACTAATTTTATTGTTTTTGTAATAAGTGATTTAGATGTATTGATTATGACTTCGAAACCACTAAAAAAAATAGCTTTTAACGAAGGGAGATATTTTCATTAAAAGTTTAAATATTCTCATTAAACCATTTTTAATGAGAATAATTACTCTCATGACACCTTTCATTACTGGTGTCCCTTACTAAAAGTATTAATGAGGATAAAGTGTTATCCTCATTATCAACTTACAATGATAACAATTTTATTCTTATTAAAGTATTTTTTTAATAATAAGCAAATATTCTCATTAATATATTTATAATGATTTAAAATCTTCTCATTATAATATTTATAATGATAAAAAAATTCATTACATTAAAATATTTTAAAAGATTAAAATCTTCTCGTTAAATTGCTTCAAGTTTTTATAATGATATTTCCCCTCGTTAATGATATTATTTGAACTAAAGTTATAAATAGTCAAATAAATAAAACTTTGGATTGAAGGGAGCTGTGACAGCATGAAAAAGAATGATAGATATTATGCAAGGAGTCTGGTTATCTTTGCACACAGAGAACCTCATAACAGACCAACATGAAATTTCTGTTCGTACATTCTTCACCTATAATGCAAATAGCATCACCACTATGTCAAAAAAACAATCTACCATAATTTACAACATGACTGGTAAATAGGACTTGTCATATTCTATTACAAAACTTGTCATGTTCTATTAATAACTAGTTAACATGCTTCTTCGTAACCAAGTAAAACTCATCTAAGAAACATGGCAATGAAGAATATGATTTCAACAATTTTGCTTCACAATAGAAATTCGTTGGATTTGATATTATGATGTTTTACACATGAAGGAAGCATTTAACATACCTCGAGCACCCCATATTTAATTTATAAGTTGAACCCAAGTTAGGAGGATCCAAATCCGATAATAAAACAATTCATAAAGGTTAAGAAAATCTATAAAGGAAACCTAAAACAAAACAAATTTAAATTAATAAAATACACCACATATTTAATTTTATTTTGTTTTACCTTATTAAAATTGGTTTTTCACTTATTGAAATTTAGTAAAACTTAATACATAAAAGAAGTTCTTTAATTTAAACTTAAATGATTGTTAAGATTATTAAACATTTTGGAAATTATTTAATTTTTAGTGTTGTATGAGCAGGGGCGGAGACAGCCTGGAGCTGAGGGGGGCTCCAGCCCCCCAGACTCCGGCACCACCCTTAAGGAATAGTGGTTTAGTCCCGGATAGCCCCCCAAAATAATTTAATTAGTAGTTGTATTTTAGGTTGTAACCATGTAACATAAAATTAGATTTGCACTGTTGGTTTAGGTGCTATCTAATAATCTCTTTATTACCATGATGGCTTAAGTTTGAGTCCCTTACTCCTCATTTTTTTTTCCTATTTCTTTATGTACTCATCAGTTTTTGTCTAAATGTATCCATATTTTTTCTTTTTTTCCTTTTATGTAAATGTGAATATTAATTTTTTTCTATCATTGTTTTTTATTTAACTATAATAATTGGGTATTGCTATTTACCACAACCAAATTCCTTATCATCGCACTCACAATTTTGCTCTTGGCATAAAAAAAAATCGAAATTGGGAAAAAAAATTGAGAGAAAATTTAAAATTTAGCCTAAATGAATGCGGCATACCGTTCGACCCATGGCGGGAACGGATGCGGCATACTGCTCCCGCATCCGTTCCCACCATGGGTCGAGCGTTACGCGGCATCCGTTCCTGCCATGGATCGAACGGTATGTCGCATCCGTTTAGACCAAATTTTGAAATATGCAAAATCGTAAAAATTTTAGTGACGAAAAATACTAAATCATTCAATTTTTTATGACGAAAAATGAAAATCTCTTATTTTTTGTGACGAAAAATGTAAAATCGTCATGAAAAATATGTATTATTTCATGAGTTCTTTGATAAAAAGATGTAAATCTTAATGTTTCCGACTCCTAATCATCCATTTTCGGGGTTCGGATTGTCACACATCAATTATTTTCATAATTTCAATTATTATTGTTCGGATTTATGATTTTGGAGAGAGCATTTTTAGTTTTTTATCAAAATTATGAGAATGGCAAAAAAGTCCAAAAGAAGCGGTGATAAGGAATTTGGTTGCGGTATTTAACAGTTGACTAATTTTTTGCTTAAATTAAAATATCAATATTATTATCTAATACTCCTCATTTTTTTTTTTTTTTGCTATTTTGTAATGTACTCATTAGTTTTTGTCTAAATGTATCTCATATTTTTTCTTTTTTTCCTTTTATGTAATGTGAATATCAATTTTTTTCTATCATTGTTTTTTATCTAACTATAATTTTTTCATTAAATTAAAATATCAATATTATTATCTAATTTAATTATTTTTTTCATCATTATTATTAATTAATTGTAATTTTTTCTATAATCAAAATGCCAATGTAAATATTCAAATAAAGAATAATATACTTGTTTAGGAGTTTTAATTTAAGAAATAAATAGCCAAAAATTAAATAGCCATATGAAAGCTTATAAATAATAAATAGCCAAAAATTAAATTGATGTTTAAGTTAAGCATACCTGGAAGGTGTCAGCAATGTTGATGAGTAATGCTTCTGGAACAGGTTCAACAACCTTCCACGCATTGTTTGAAAAAACTTCTAGACCACCAACCTCATCTTGGTGAAGTATGGTTAGGGAACTTGGATCAGTATGAGGTCCAGTATCGAGAGTTCGATCTGGCTATTAACAAGGAGGGTAATAGTTACATCTTAACAAAGACAAACCATCTTCAAACAATTTCCTATAAGAGAACCTATCAACACCTAAGCTGATTGCCAATATTTCCATCATAAAAAGACCTAACTCTTGCATTGCTTCATAATATTTCTGATACACCATTCTGTCAAAATTTAAAAACAAATTCAACCAATGAAAACTAAAATATAAATATGTATGAAATACGATAATTTTCCAAAGAATGAGTAACCAGAATACCACGAGCAACAATTAATTGATTACACAATCTTAGCGGACATATTTTTGAAACAATATATTTTAGACTTTGCAAATTAAGCTTTTGGCAAAAAGTAGAGCATATGATGTCCATAATGCCCATAATAACACACAGGTGATCCATATCTCCCTCAAGAAACAACAAAACACCATCAACGGAGAACATATGGGAAATAGTAGGGACATAGATCGAAGCTTATTATTAGAAATAAAGTTCTGAACTAAATGAGCTAGACTATCCATGGCAAGCACAAAGATATAAGAAGAAATTGGATCTCCTTAGTGAATACCAATTTGTTTTTACTATGCACCGAGACCATAAAACCATACACGGTGTCTTCAAAATCTTTGCCCATTTTAGAGATGAAGAAGTTCAAGACAACATGATTAGAAGGATGTTGGTAATACTCAACAGATAATATGAAATTAATTATTGAGATTTAATTATTATAATCCCAACCACTAATTAGAATGTATTTATTTATAAAATAATTTTATTGATTTTATAATTAGTGGTTTAGATGTATTAATTACGACTTCTCAAGTTGAAACCTAAGTTGAGAGGATCCAAATCCGATAATAAAACAACTCATAAAGGTTAAGAAAATCTATAAAAGGAAAACCTAAAACAAAATACAATTTGGAACTTTAAGTTAATAAAATACGCCGCTTATTTAATTTTATTGTGTTTTATTTATTAAAATTGGTTTTTCACGTATTGAAATTCATTAAAACTTAATAAACAAAAGAAGTTATTTAATTTAAACTTAAATGATTTTTAAGATTATTAAATATTTTGGGGTCACTTGATTTTTAGTGTTGTATGAGTTATATAAGATATTAACACTCTTTCAAAAATATCTGTAAATATTTTTTCACTGTAAATTTCATAACAATTTAATTAAAATGATTTAAAAATAGAAATATCTGTTAGTATTGTATACCCTTAAAAACAAGACAATCAGGTTAATATAAACTTTGGTGTCCTTGTTATTTTTAAAAGATAACCATATGTATTAAGCAAAATGAGATTCAAAGCTTGAACAATAAAATTTGGACGTTTAGAAGAGCATTCCATAAGTTTTGACATATAATAGGAAGAACTAGCATGACAATTAATGACTCTATTCGCGTGATGATTAATATAACTGACATAAATGTTATTAAAAGAATCTAACAACCTTCTACAATCATCAATAACACACCATAAGGAGATTGAAAAGAAGGTTGAGCAAGATCGACACTAGTATCTGTCTCAACAATACACTATCAACTCCCTTGTTCTTTAACTAAGTGGTTACCCCAAGAGCTTGTGCAACACGAGAAAAATAATTTCCTTCCAGAAGCTTGTTAACATGGACAAGATCCCATAGAATATGAACTAATCATGGGTTGGAGAGTCCACGATAGTTCCAAGCAATGATACTCACGATGATAGGCGAGCATGTCCAGTAGAGCCCACATTTGAATTTTTTTAGCCCACTTCTATTTGTTTTTTTAAATCTGAAATAGTCCATTCATGTAATGATTCCTCCATTCTTCTACATTTTGGGGCCAAAATGACCACCTTCTTGTTTAAAATAGCATTAAATATCTTACCAATTTCAATATTTTCCCATTTATTTGAACAACTATCATTTGAGTAAACCCTCTCTTTTCTCCTTGATTCAATGTAACATCTCTAGTAATTACGCCCTACCAAATTGGAAGTTATGATTCAACCCTGCAATAGGTTGTTTCTACCACTGTAGACATTTGAACTATATGGCTATTAACATTATATTCACTAAATTTCATTTCGTGATATAAAGTAATTAAAATTTACCAATACTAACATTTAAAGTTCAAAACAAATAAAATTTGTTGGAAAATTAATAAAATTGATGACCTAAAATTATATATGTGATGATCATTTATAGTGATGTAGATAGAAAGAATACATGATGTAATCAAACTTGTTTTCATCAAAAAAAAAAAAACCCTAACTCTTGCATTGCTTCACAATATTTCCATCACAGAAAGACCTAACTCTTGCATTGCTTCACAATATTTCTAATATGCCATTGTGTCAAAATATAAAATCAAATTCAACCAATGAAAATTAACATATAGATATGTATGACATACGATAATTTCCCAAAGCGTGAGTAAGCAGAGTACCGCGAGCAGCAATTATAAATATCTTACCATTTTCAATATTCTCCTATTTATTAACTATCATTTGAGTAAACCCCCACTTTTCTCCTTGATTCAATGTAACATCTCTAGCAATTACGTCACTACCAAATTGGGAATTATGATTAAACCCTGCTAAACCGCCAGTCAACTTTGACCGAAATCCACCGCGGCTCCTAGCACCTCTCACCAGCCACCTTGCACCATTAGGTGCGTGCTTCTGACCAACATGTGCTATTATTCCAACACCATATGACTTAACAACTTCTCCATGTTGTGATTCATACACTTTAGAACAAGTGATTTCTTCATGATCAAGCAACTCACAAATAAAATAGAAGTGTTTAATTCGAAGTGTTTAAAATCAACCAAAAATCTTCCATCTAAACACCAACAAAAATCCAAATGATCATCATTAAAATCCTTCTCATCAAAGCTCTGATTCGCAAAGGACAGTTCCAAATTGCTCGATCAAGCATCAATGAAAATTCACGAGAAAAATAAACTTGCGAAAAGAACAAGATGAGAGAATACTTACCAAGAGGACAAGACAAGAGAAAACTTCATTATTAGATACTTAACATATCACTAATAATAAAACTAATTGATCAATTACAATAATGTGGAAACCGCCATTTAAATTACTAAGTTATGGTATCCAAACTATATAATATTATTTCTTTAAATCGTTAAACTAAAACAAATCTTACTCTTAACTTTCTCGTCTTTTAATCCAAAACATCACAATATCGCTTCTCAATGCAAATATTTAGTTTATTATCTATCAATTTCTTTAAAATGTAAAATCAAATTTCATTCCTAAAAAATAGAGCATATGTTTCGTAATGCATATGTTATTTATCGAAATTAGAAAACCGATCATTGACTACGATTTATCATTGGCAACCATGTATCATTGCCAACCTTTTTTTAAAACCGACTCTAATGACCCTTAATTAAAAATTAAGGGTCACTAGGGTCGGTTTAAAAAAACTCGTTGCGATTATATTATCAATAGGGTCGGTTTCCGACCCCAATGATTTCCCACTGGCATCAGTTTTTTTTTTTAAAAACGACCCTATTACTTTTTTTAATGAGGGTATAAAAGCCTCACTTACAAAGGTTTAGGTTTCACATTCAGCAGCCACCTTCTCCTCTCTCCTCCTTAAAACTAACGAAGAAGAAATTCCCCACCATAACTGCTTTCAGCGGCTCCTCCTACGACTCAGTAGCACGGTGGTGTGTGAGAGAGAGAGGATGACTTCGATGCTGGTGAGGTGGTGAATGAAGTAAGCAAGGAGGACAATTGAAAAAAAAGGAGAAAAAGTTAGAGACTTCAAAAAAGAGGGAGAAGGGGTTTCGCCGGAGCAAGGGGGTTTTGTCCGCACAAGCACTAGGTTGTTTCTACCAGTGCTGACCCTTGAACTATATGGCTACTAACATTATAGCCACTAAATTTCATTTCATGATATAAAAGTCATTAAATTACTAATACTAGCATCTAAAGTTCAAAACAAATTGATCAATTACAATAGCATGGAAACCGCCATTTAAATTAATAAGTTACGATATCCAAACTATATAATATTATTTCTTTAAATCGTCAAACTAAAACAAATCTTACTTTTAACTTTCTCATATTTAATCCCAAAACATCATAATATCTCTTCTCAATGCAAATATTTAATTTATTATCTATCAATATCTTTAAAATATAAAATCAAAATTTCATTCATAAAAAAAATAGAGCATAGGTTTCGTAATGCAATGCATATGTTATATTATCGAAATTAGAAAACTGATTATTGGCTACGATTTATCATTGGCAACCTTTTTTAAAAACCGACTCCAATGACCCCTAATTAAAAATTAGGGGTCACTAGGGTCGGTTTAAAAAAACCATTGCGAATATGTTGTCATTTTTTGACCCCATTGGTTTCCCATTGGCATTAGTTCTTTTATAAAAACCGACCCCATTACTTTTTTAAATGAGGGTATAAAAGCCTCACTTACAGAGGCTTAGGTTTCACATTCAGCAGCCACCTTCTCCTCTCTCTCTCTCTCTCCTCTTTAAAAATAAGGAAGAAGAAATTCTCCTTCATAACTGCTTGCAGCAGCTCCTCCTATGACTCAGTAGCGCTGTGGTATGAGAGAGAGAGAGAGAGAGGGTGACTTCGATGCTGGTGAGGTGGTGAACGAAGGAAGAGAGCAAGAAGGGGTTCAAAAACCGTAGTTAACCGAAACCGACTGAATGTCAATCAAATGTTAAAAAATATCATATATATATATATATATATATATATATATATATATATATATATATATATATATATATATATATATATATACACTTGAAGTTCAAACTCTTTTCATCTTTAGGAAAAAATAGGTAGGTTTTATTTCAGAATCCCACATAAATATGGAAAAAATTCAAGTATAAAGAGAAATTTTATATAATGTAAAAAATGAAGGACGTATGAGGCCATCACAATCTATGTATAAAATTTAAGGCATACTTTTGATTAAAAAAAATTTTTTTTTTTTTTGGCAAATGATTAAAAATTTAATTAAGTAGAAGAAACTAAAATTTTAAAATAAATAAGGATTAATTAATAAAATGATAATCAACAATAATTAATAAAAAAAACTGAGATTGAATTTTGCCTAAAAACAACACAACATGGATACTTAATGTCACACCCGGCCCTAAACGACATCGGGTATGAAGGGAAAATAAGAAAACGGGCGTTCATAAGTCAAAAAGGCGAACCGATTTTCTAATAGATAAAAATTTATTTGGACTGCCTAAAGTTTTATTTATTTATTTGGCTTGGACTCCATAATTCTATCAAGCTTCCTACGTATCCCGAACGTCTTTTAATCTTTAATTCGGGAATCAAAACCACGTAGTTCTACCTATTTTAGGTAGTTCTCTTAATTTATTAACTCGTTTTAACTTATTGAAACATTAATGATTTAACTGTATATAAATCATTTTATCAAAACGACAACTTAAATAATCGTTTAATCAAAAGGAATCAAATCGAATAAATGTTTATCAAACCAACTCGTAATCAAATAAACTTTTTATCAAACCAACTCGGAATCAAATAAACATTTTATTAAACCAACTCGTAATCAAATAAATTGCTTTAATAAACCAACTTGTAATCAAACAAACGTAAAACATTATATTTCAAATCATCAAGCATTTTCAAAACGTAATACAAAATTAGTGTGTGTCCATCCTCGAATTCCACCCGTGTAGGTTCTCATATCATCAACAATATCAATAATCGAGATATCTCATTCATATCATTTTTCCGACTACAAAAACCATATGTATGTATGTTACAACTAAATTTCGTATTACTTTATCAAAAAGAAAGAAGAAAAAAAACAATTAACAACATCTATCTATATATATATACTAAATCTGTAGAAAATATTGCTAATGTGTCGTATTTTAAGACTATCTTTACTGACGTGTCATTTTCCTAAAGCATCGCCTTCTCTCATTTCACGTTATTTTAACACGGTTCCCTCGACAGTTTTATACTTTCCTCCCATTTCTTCAATCTCAATCGGTTGGCCAAATTAGTATCTGGGCAACGCTTCTCATATTATAATTTCTTCCGAGGATGGTTCTTAGAGTTCTTTTAGTTGAAGCCGATAATTCCACTCGCCATATTATCTCTGTGCTTCTTCCAAAATGCAGTTTCAAAGGTGAGTTTTTTCAACTTTAAGATTTATGAAGAAATAACAAAAAAGGTATGTATACCCAAACCAAAAATATAATCACTACTATTAGTGAAAATCGTAAATTGTCTCCAATCGGAGCTTTTGTGTCTCCAAACTTTTTCAGTCATTATCTCAGTATTAGACGCATTTCGTTAGTTCCAAGCCGCGTTATTGTTATTTCCTTAGTTCAAAGCCATGTTATTGTTATTTCGTTAGTTCCAAGCCGGGTTATTATTATTTCGTTAGTTCCAAGCCGCGTTATTTCGTTGCATTCTCCCTTTATTATTTCAAGGAATTACACTGACAGTAGTTATGAGGAGGCTAAACATTTATTTAATGATGAATCAGATTCTGATAGTGATGATATAAATTGGTTTTCAGATTATGATTCAGGTGAAGATAACGGTGATTCTTATAGTGATAGTGATAGTGATAGTGATAGTGATACTTCTTTAGATGAATCTAATACTTCTTTAGATAAATCTGATATACAATTAGAAAAAGCACTTTGCCATTTAGAAAAAGAAATGAACCACTTAACGACTCGGAAAGTTCTCCAATTAGAAAAAGAAAGACAGATGGATTCTATTCTAAAGACACTGATTTCTATTTTAAATACGCTTTTACTAAATAGTTTTGATGCTAAATATGCTTTGATTTACTAAATAGGACTTGAGGTTTGTATTCTGCTCAGGGTTGTTTTGAATTCTTTTAAGCTTTAATTGCCGATATTATTAGTGCTTGCTTAATGATTTTCGTATTCTGTTTCATACTATACTAGAGGCATACTGCAAAATTGAGGGGTACCAACAGACATTCGCATTAATGGAATTGCTGCTCAGAACAGAGCTGTAAGTCCTATTGCAAATGATGGTTCAAGATTTTATTTTGAAAATACCATGAGCTCATAAGGCTAGCCAATCATTTATATAGTTGAAACACTAAGAGTTCTTCCAGTATATGTTTACTATAGGACTTCCCTTATATGTTTATCACACACCTGATTTGTGAGAGCAAGCTGTTGAAACACCTTTCACATGATTTTGATTTGACAAAATTATTTAAGTTAATCCCATGATTAAAATATCCAAAAAAAATTAAATTTAAGTGCTTTGATTTAATTGTACTAATGAGTTTGTTCAATGTTGAGTAAGTTTATTAACAAGAACATGAATTAAATATCTATAAGAGAAAGCCAAAAGTCAGCGGATGTAAGTCACACAGCTGGAGCTAAGTAGAATGCAACTCAGTTTTGAGAAAAGAAATGTTTCTTCATAAAAGCTTGAAGGCGAAGCCGCTATGTCAAGCTGAGTGGCCTTCAGGTCAGCTTCGATAGTGATCAGCGTTGAAAATAAAATTTGTCGTATTCTGGGCAAAATTCAGAAGACTCGGAAATCTATCGGAAAGACATTTTTGAGAAGCATGGACCGTCTGATATTTACTAGAAGACAAACCTGACGCAAGAAGACAAACCTGGCGTTAGAAGACAAACCTGGCAAACCTGGCTCTTGACGAAAACAGAAGATAGGATTGGCCTGCAGCACTGAGTGCTGACCAAATGATGACGAATGAAGACCGTTTCCCCACAACAGCTATGTCGGGATTCAAATCATTGGCGCCTCAAAGATCACTATAAAAAGACCATTCCATCACTTGAATCTAACAAGACCGACAAGCAAATCTTCATCAAGTCAATTCATTTGCAAAATCCAAAATAGAAGCTGTCTGAAAAGAAAAAGCAAGCTCTTACACCAACTCTCATTTTTGTGTAAAAGTCTAGAGTGATTTTATTCATCTAAAGTGTTCTTCACTAAGTGAGAACAAATCTTGTATCATCTATGAAAGGTTAGAGAAGCTGAGTGCTTGGTTATAGTACTCAGTGGTAGAGAGAAGCGGAGTACTCGGCTATAGTACTCAGTGGTAGATAGGATTGAGTAGAGGAATAGAGGACGGTATTCTTGCATACTCAGTTGCTATTGTAAAAGGTTTGTGCTCTACCTTTAAAGAGCTCAGTAGAGTATTGAAAAAGCTCGGAAGGATTTCGGGGACTGGACGTAGGTGGAGAGGCCGAACCGGGATAAGTCTGCTGAGTAACTTCTAACCCTTTCTCATGATATATATATATGCATGTGTTGCTTGCTTAACATTACTCAGTAAAATAATTTGTTAGTTCTCAACTCACGATTGAAACAGCTCTAGTCAGTGTCTGTCTAAAGTTATCTCACACCATACTTAGCCTTGCTGACCTAAAATTGAGCTAAAGCATCAAATCTTAAAATAAGTCAGCTTTAATTATTAAAAAGTTATAATAGTTCCTAACCCCGTGTAACTAACTTTACTACGTTACACGGACCAACACAAGCTACATAAATTATTTGTGAGAGCAAGCTACTAAGATTGAAAACTGATTTCTAATTAGAGTTTAAACCTCTATTATTTGATTATTCTCGTTATGACATTATTTTTCTCCTGAGATTTTGTCTGCTACTTTTGAATTTTGAGTTCGTGAATTTGATTTTACTGAAGCAATTATAATTGAATTGAATTTGTGTGCAATTGTAAGAATTTTATAGATTTCTTATAAAAATCTGTCTTAGTTCGGTTTCTTATGATGTTAGATCACAGATGGTCTGCAAGAAGAAAAAGTTGAAGAAAATAAGTCTGAAAGAACTACTTCTCAACTAGAACGAGCAATTCTAAATGTTAAAGACTCCAAGAAAAGAGCCTGTGAGGAGGTAATGCGCAGGAAAGAGGAAGATGATGCTACGGAGGCCAAATGCAAGGCAAGTACTGTATAAGTCCCTTACTTTTTTTTGTCATTTGTATTGGGAGATAGAGGTCATTGTGATCTAAAATTATTTTCTTAAAGTTCCTTAGACTGCTGCCCAAGAAAATGATAATAATTCTGGATATAACACAAATTTTAATCTGGCATACCTTTTACTCATAATTCATCCTTCGAACTAAAAGTGTAGTTTTACTGACGGCCTCTGAATATCTTGGTGCATGTTAGCATTTTTATTATTGTATAGTTGTTTATGATGATTTCCTTCTTTATCTTTTATGCCTAGCTCAATTTGTTGGGTGAAGTTCAATTTAAGTGTAGAAATCCCAAACCATCAGAATTGAAAGATGGGATATCTATTATTCTAACTCTTTTTGTTTTTTCCCTGCAATAGTTAGAATCGACAGAGATGGTGAACTACAGTCGGAAGAAAAGAGAAAAGTGTTGGAGTAAAAATCATTTTGTCTTTGTTACTCTGGTTGCCAATATTGAAGAAGAATCATCTTCCACTATCCTCAGGTAACCTTAAATTCTGATATTTTTATTCTAATTTCATAAATACTCTAGAGCTTACACATACGTTTCTTCATTTACTAGAACTTGGAAGGATTAGGTGGCAACTAATTTTTTTGGCATTGAAATTTAGGCTTTTATTTATAACTCTCTCTCTCTCTCTCTCAATTACATAGGTCTCTTTATATGGCTTTGATGATGAATTAATAAACAGTGAACTTGAGAGGTTGGCTTCTAGAGTTGTAGTAAATTCTCCACCTTAAGCTTTATTATGTTCATGGTTTTATATAATAGGTTGTACTGCTAGACATGTTCCAAAATGTCATTTTTTTGGGCTCCCAATTCACTATTATTGTTTCCTCCAACTTTTCATGCTCTTGCAATTAAAATTCCATTCTGAACTTTGATGTTTACATTACCACTTATTAGGAGGATCAACATTGTCTCTGATGTTTACATTGCCACTTATTAGATGTGCATGGACATGTGGCATATACGTGATGCTATGGAGACATAATGGTTCATACCAATTCACCACCATCTAGGGGACCTGCTCACTATCCATTCCAGGTGAAAACGTTACCAAATAGATACACTAATCAATGAAATTAATTAAGTAGTTGCTTTTGGTAAATAAGTCTTATCAGATTTTGTTACCACTAATCTAATTGTTTCCTAATTTTGCTAAATAAGCAATTTTGATTAGCGATGCTATGGAGACAGAATGGTTCATACCAATTCAGCACCATCTAGGGGACCTGCTCACTATCCATTCCAGGTGAAAACGTTACCAAATTAATACGCTAATCAAGGAAATTAATTAAGTAGTTGCTTTTGGTAAATAAGTCTTATAAACTGAACAGTTCTGTTACCAGCGGATTTTAAGGATGTGAAGAGACCGAGTATTTGGGAAGATCGGGAGTTTTTTCTCTTTTGTTCTCTGGTATACTGTACAGCTCAAATACTTTCATTTCATATATTTTACACTCTATAATCAAAGTGTATATGTTGTTTCAATGAAATCTATTTGAAATAAAAGTTACTTTGATTGAAAAATTTCCGCTGATGCATTTATGCTGGCCTGGTGATGTTATTATTGTTTCAAGTTTTAAGCATGGGAGAGAATTGTTTTTGGTTTCTTTTTTTTGTTCATTTTCCTTCCCATTCCTAGGTAATTTTTGATGTATTGATAAATGTTAGAGGTATTAGAATATGGCTATTTTCATATAAGCATACGTTAGAAAAATCAAAACTGTTTTATGAATCTGCAATTCCTTATTTCATATATTCTTTTTGACAGAATATATATTCTTTTATTCATGATAAGTATAACTAGAATTAGTTGATAAATATCAATTAATAATTTTCTTATCGTATATACATTATATTTATTTTAAATTATATAATAGTGTTTCAAATTATATATTAAAAATAAGGTGATAAAGTTTTAGTTTTTATTTTTAATTCTGTAGGATTTTGAATTATTCAAATCACAGGTTTGAAGACTAAACTAAATGTGGAATTATTTTATATTCTTAAATCATCTCCATTACGTTAAACTTCTCAACTATATTAAATTTCTGCACTGCATCGCGTCATAATAATTTAATTTTATAAACATATTATAATAATTAATTACATCACTTCAATATAAATATCATAAAATATTTCATTACTTTTCGATTCACATATCCATTGAAACTTTTATAGGATAATTTCCACGAATAGCTACATTGACTAAAATCTGAAAAGAAAAATTTCGTTCATCGCACGGGTGTAAAGCTAGTTCTATTTAGATGAAGAATGATTCAAAACATTTAATTAGGTTATATTTAATTATTAATACATATATTTTTGGGAAAGATGAGGTAGGTTATTATTAATTTAGTGGAAGTCACCATCTCCACACATAGATAATTAATTATTACTATATTGTTAGTTTGCTTATTATTATTTATTTATTTTGATAGAAAAACTTATATCTTTAATAGATAAACAAGCAAGTACAACAAGAAAAACACAAGGAATTAAACCTTACAAGAACCATAAAGGCACTAAAATGATTACAAAGAGCAAAAATAACCATAAAAGGTATTAAAAACATAAAAGAACAAAAAAATATATAATTCTCGTAATTCCAAATCCATAGAAAAGCACCCGCAAACCAATCATCATCATTTAAGCCGATCTGAACATTCGGATGTGAATCCTTTCTTTTGTTGCAACCACGTAGATTTATTGATCTACGAACAAGATAAACCGTTTCCGCTCGTGCTAAATTCGAAAAAGGTATAAATGAAAGAATAATGGAAAACCGATACAATATTCAGATGAATAAAGAGATCAGATGAAGTATATAAACACAGACAGAAAAAAAACAATAAAAAAGTACAGTAAATCTAACCGGTGGAAGGAAGAAGAAGGAAGCACTACAAGGAATCGTGCATTTTGTGGAGAAATATTTTGCCACTAAATGCTATTTTTTCGTCACAAAATCCCTTAGTGGCGAAATCATACTTCGTCCTCAGTTCGCCACCCTATAGGCGCCACAGTAGGTGTTTATGGCGAATTTTCGTTTCGCCACAATTAGGTATCATATTGTGGCGAAATATATATTCTCACTTATTTCATTTATTTCCCCACTGATAAATATTTTATTCTGTTTAATATTTAGTTTTGTGGGGAATAAATTCGCCACAAAACAATTATAGTTTATGGGGAACACATCATACCGCCACTGATAAGTGACATTGTGTGACGAAAAATTTGCCACAATTGATATATATGTTATGGAGAATATATATTTCGTCATTGATGAGTGACATTGTGTGACAAAACATTCATCACAATTAATATAGATGTTATGGGGAATTTATTTTTCGACACTGATGAGTGACATTATATGGCGAAAAGTTCGTCACTATATGGTATGCGGAATGTGTATTTTGCCATTGATTTGTTACATTGTGTGACAAAAAAAACTCGACATAATTCACATATATATATTTTATGAGAAATATTTATATCATCATTGATTATATACATTTTATGAACAAAATAACCCAACAAATAAAATGCATAGTTGTCTGGAAATAATATATATATATTTATTCACTAATGGGATAATTTAATCTCAGTCATTAATTTGTTTTTAATTAATTTAATTAGACATTTCTAATAAAATATATCTTGACAAAAGTAACAATAATAAAATAAAATACATCATTAAATAGTATAAAATCTGAAATTCTATTACTAATGACAAAAATAATTTAACAACTTTACAAAATGCACTATATATAGATATAGATACAAAAAGAGTTTCTACTCCAAATCTTCTCTATCTTTGGCAAAGTTGTATAAATAAGTATACATAATAACAGTAGGTTTTGCAAGTCCCAATATTAAAAACAGACACACCGATAAATTACCTATGCTCAAGGTTCCATCTGTATAAATCAAACAAAATTCGTTAAGAAAGAAAATTTGCATGTGTAAGAAAAAAAAAATGAATTTCATAATTATACATTGATGACCCCTGACCCTGAATTATAAAGCTATTAACATTACACATATCTTTTAAGAGCTATAATATAAATAGCAATATAGTTCACAGATGAAGTTAACAAATTAACCCAATTTAAATACTAGACTTAAATTATAATTAGGGATAAGATACCAAAATAGGCTTAAGGTTTTTGGGGAAGTACCAATTTAGGCTCAATATTTCGAACACTGAGATGTATCAATATTATTTTAACTAGTGTTCAAAATATTGTGGACATTCAATTACTTTTAGTTTGCATATATTACATGAGGAATGCAATTTAGTAGTAATGGAATCATTTACGAAAAACAAATATAAGATTTTGTAAACGTTAAGCCTATATTGTTGCTATTTTGTACGTGAGGCCTAAATTGATGCTATATTATAAACGTTAAGCTTAAATTGGTGCTATTTTGTACCTTATCCTTTATAATTATAATACCGTGCTAATTAATTGAACAGTCAAACAATTGAAGTATAAGAAACTATAACAAATATTAATAACAACAATTGGCAATAGACACTATAAGGAATAATTTTATGATATCCAAATAATTAGAAAATGAAAACAAGGCTAAATTCATTGCTTAGAGATATATGAATGCATTACACTTGTAAAATCAGTTAGATATGATAAACATCATAGTTATTCACTCTAACACATGATCTGCCAAATACCGACATTAAAATGGAGACAGGAGATATGCATTACATTTTCTTTTTCTACATGAATTATATATGACTAAATCTTAGGCAACCAAATAGCAGCAAAAACAACTAGATCCTAAAAATGAACTATAAGAAGACAAAACTAGTAGCAAGCAAATACTTCTAAGGTTCTTCATTATTGCCATAAATTACATGCCTATAATGGAGACAGGAGCAAAACTTCAGCGCTTAGTCATCAGATTGAACCACTCCCAACTCTGTGTCCTTGTCTATACTAAAAAAAATCACTTAAAAGATCATCAAAAACAGAACGAATCTCAACTCAAAATCATTGGCAATATACCTGAAAGCTCATCCTGGTCCAAACTGCCTGCTGCTCCTTTCTTACTCAATCCAAATCAGAACCCATAACCTACAATAATATAACTAAATTAGCAAGTTACCAAGCAATTGTGAGTATAACATAAATTAATCACAAGAACTAATACAAAAAAGCTAGAAAAGTTACAAAATTTTAGCAAAAGAGAGCCAAAATTTCAGATATCTTACTTTGAGGTAGTCTTATATAGCTTCTTTCTGGCCCATTGATTCCTGAATCTTTGCTCTCATAGCAGCATTAGCAATGGGATGCTCTTGTGCTGTATATGATATTGCAAACTATAGATCTGCATTTATCAGAAACAAAGCAAAGAGTTAGAAACAAAGAGGTGATGACAATGGATTAGATTGAGTAACAGAAGTATAAAAGTTAAACATAAGGTATACATGTTCTGTTCAGAACATGATACCAGTTCTATTTCCAGATTGGTATACCAGTTCTGGAAACAGAACTAAACACCAGAACATGATACCAGTTCTATTTCCAGATTGGTATACCAGTTCCGGAAACAGAACTAGACACCAATTTCCAGAACTGGTGCCAGTTCTATTTCCAGAATTGGTATACCAGTTCTGAAAAAATGTTGAAACAATATTACCTTACTTGAGTTTAAGTTAAATAAACATCAAATCATGCTATTAATCAACAAATTAAGCAACCCATACTACACTGAACGCCCAACCCATATCCAACTACCAAAAATGGTAAAATTTAGTCTGATACATAAAAGAATTAAATCAACCAAGTTTGCTCTAATTTTAATCCAAATTATAACATGATTAAGGAAAGTGGGCATGAGAAGCAAGCAATGATTAGCCAATTTGCAAATTAAAATCACCAAATCCATATAAAACAATATAGCAAATGGAAATTGCAAGATTAACATTATACACATGGAGAAAAAAATACATCAATCAGCCTTACATAATTTACACTCCCAATTTCTTTCTAGAACTAAAAATAATATGCAAAAAGAAAAAGAAATGGCAGACCCATGTTCAAAAATTGCAACTCATCAATGGAAAAGGAAACGTATAACTATTAAACCCAATTCTGTCTTATTTTCGCTCTAAATGAAATAAAAAATTGCATTCGGTCTCACCTTCCTCAAGGTTCTGAACAGAAGTAGCAGTCTCAGCAACACCATTAACCTCAACGCCAATGTCAATCCGGAAACCTCTGCCATATCTGTTCTAAATGAAATAAAAAATTACATTCGGTCTCACCTTCCTTAAGCTGCTGAACAGAAGCACCAGTCTCAGCAACACCATTAACCTCAACGCCAATGTCGATCCGAAAACCTCCGCCATATCTGTTCTAATAACCTCCCATATCACCATTGTCGTCATCAGCAGTAACTGAAGGTAAAATAAGTCGAAAGGATCTAGATTTGAGAAGAGGGGGGACAAGAAAGGATCCAGATTTGAGAAGAGGGGGATGAGGCGGCGGTAGTTTGGGACTAAGGAAAGAGGGAAGAAATGAATTGCTTTACCCTAACCCATACCCAATAGGAATTTTTAGTATTTGGTAGAAAATAATATATAGTAACTAGAAATATTTATTATGTTTTCTCATCAAAAATTATATATTAAATAAAAAAGATATATAAATATATTAGAAAATACAATCTTAAATACTTATAAATAATTTTTCTAAAAATATAATAATATTAAAATTATATTTATTTTGTTAACTACAAAAAAATAAAAATAAAAATTATGTAAATTCGAATTTATTAATGTGATTTTCATTTTAAAATAAAAAAAAATTAACATTAGTGGGGAAATCATTTAAAACGCCACAAAAATATATACAATTTTATGGGAATTTATAATTCGTCACTATAAGGAGTTTATGTGTGGAATTAATTTTTCGCCACTAAAACATGCATTATTTTATGGGGAACACCTTAATTCCACACAAAAATATATCCAATTTTATGACGAATTAAAATTTCACCACTATATAATATATTTTTGTGTCGAATATATTATTTCTCCACTGGTATATCATTTTATGTGGGGAACAAATAAATTCCCCATGGAAAGCTTATGATCAGTGACGAAATATGTGTTCCTCACAAATCTATTAATTTTAGTGGCGAATAAAATCTCCCCACTAGATATTCCCCACAAAAAGAGCGATTTCTTGTAGTGAAGATAAACTTCCCTCTTTCTCTTCAAAGTAGATTCACAAAATAGAAAAAGTTGTGTATTTGACAGATGATGAGGGTTTGAGAAAATAAGGAAAGAGATGAGAAGAAACTAGGAGGAGAGAGGAGGGAGTTGGACGGTTTTCTGAAAAAATCAGAGAAGATGAAATCTCTCTTACTTAGTTTGCTTATTATTAATATAAATATAAATGGTGTTAAGTTAGAATAGAAAGTGTACTTAAATTTTAGGAATGGTGTGTTGTTGAAATATTTCATACGTGTCTTTGATTCATGCTTACACATTCCCAACCTTTCTTTTGTTTAAATATAGTAATGCCACATATTTTTATTTAAAATCAAATTTAAAATAATTAATCAATTAAAGGTTATTATAAATAAGATATAGGATATATATAATGAGGAGAGTTGTGATAGGAGTACAAAAGAAAACTAGAGAGATTATGGAAAAGCAAATTTAGAAAATAGAAAACAAACGATTCCGTTAGAAGTATAAGGTGTATTCAACTTTACACCGTTGTGTCTCGATTTATACCGTTGGAAGTACAAGGTGCATCCAATTTTACATCGTTGGGGTTTCGATAAATTTTCTAGGTACGAGTTCAGAATTTAGTATCTTATTTTACAATTAATTTGGTTAATTTGATTTATGGTTGACGTGTGGAGAGGAAATATGAGAAATTTTATAGTTACAAAATACATTCGGATAATTTGAAGATAAAATTGGTATTAATACAATGATAGTAGTGTCACGAGTTTAATGGTATATTCAGTCTGAATTAACTAGATCGGTTCAGTGTTACACGTTATAATTTCGGTAACCTATAAAAATAGTGCGATAAAAGTGTTTGGTTTAAAATTTAGTTTTAAATTATATTTAAGTGACTTTAATTGTTAGAGTTAAATAAGTTATAAATTAGAAGGACTAATACTGATATTTGTCACTTAGAGTCGGTATTGATATTTACCGATTAGAGTCGGCATAAAGTAAAATATACAAATAGACTTATGATAATATAACTAGTCTAACGCTATATCCGGTTTAAAATAGCTATTCCGGTGACAGATAAAAATAAGTTTCTGTTTTAAATTATTTAAGTGGCTTTGAATACGTTGTATTAGATCGTTTAAAATATATTGTTTAAAATATTTATATACTTTTGATTTTGATTTTGATTATTTGAAGAATAATTATTTAGTATCGTGGGATTTTGGAAATTTGGTCGAGAAAATGAATTTGACAATTTTATACGAAGTATTTTTGGATTGAGAAAGCTGGTTCGATTATTGTTATTATTTCTGTGATTTGGATTGAAGTTCAAATATGATTTTTATGTTGTGATATTTTGAAAGATATATAAAATGGTTTTGTCCATCTAGGATTGCTTGAGGTAGGAGTTTTAAGTTGTAAGACCATACCTAATGGTGGTATGGCCAGAGTGCACGGCTGGTAGTCCTAACATTAGGCAAGGCAAGATATGAATGAGATATCTCGATTATTGATATGTTTGATGTTATGATATAATCTACACGGGTGGAATTCGAGGATGGACACACATAGAAATTTGGTATTACGTTTTTGGCAATATGTGAGAATTTGAAAAATATATTTAATAGCAAGCTTATTTTGTTACTGATTTTGATGAAACGTTTATTTGATTACGAGCTGGTTTGTTAAAGCGATTTATTTCATTACGAGTTGGTTTGTTAAAGCAGTTTATTTGATTATGAATTGGTTTGATAAAATGTTTATTGGATTCCGAGTTGGTTTGATATAACGATTATTTGATTTCGAGTTGGTTTGATAAAACGTTTATTTGATTACGAGTTGATTTGATAAAATTTTATTTAATTTGATTCGTTTTGATAAAACTTTATTTAATTTGATTCGTTTTGATAAAATGATTTATCTATAAAGTTATATAGTAATAAAGTGAAGAATACAGTTAAATTATTAACATGTCGATAAGTTAACAGAACTACCTAAAATTGGTAGAACTACGTGCCTTGGATTCCCGATTTAAAGATTAAAAGATGTTCGGGATACGTAGGAAGATTGATAGAATTATCGAGTCCAAGCCAAATAAATAAATAAACTTTAGGTAGTCTGAATAATTTTTTTATTCGTAGAAAATCGGTTCACCTTCTAGACTGTTAGAAGTTGGTTATCCTGTTTTCTGTTCATACTCGATGCCGTTTAGAGTCAGGTGTGACACTTAAAACGTGTACATGTAGCTAGGAACAATCGGTTGCGGATTGCTTATTTATAATTCATCCAAAGATTATTTTTTCATTTCTTTTTTTTTAATCGTATTTTTACTTAGTTTATCCTTTCTAGTTTATTTTTCTCACTTTTTCATCTCTTTCACTCTCTAGTCCATAGTCCATACAGACACAATGCATACACGTCTCCCTTTCCGTCATTAATCTCTTCAACTCCCCATTGACCCGCCGTTCCACTCACAATAAAAGTTGGAGGTCTTTTATTATTTTTATTTTTATTTACTAATGGTTAGAAACCAAAATAAAAGGTTAGCCGACCAAATTAATTGGCTGGGCCGATCCTGAGATTCTAGAGGCCTAGGGGTGAAGTACCGAATGAGGGCCCTAATAAATCAGTGCAAGTAAAAAATAATGTAAAAAATCAATAATGTAAAATAAAAATTACTTAAAAATAACACATTTTTATTACATGTAACAATGGATCTCATAAAAACATTAAATTTTAACTAAATAAGTTATTTTATTTCAAATTAAATATCAGTTGCTCATAGAAAATATTATCTACAAGAATTCTAGATGCAAAATCACTAAAAATAGTATTGCATCAATATTCTCTCAACGTTTTATCTTTCTTAAGATGTTGATGATCTTAGATAAATTTTCAATAATTTTAACTCTGAAAATATTCTTTCAGCAGATACAACAGTCATTGACATAGTTAAGAGGATTCGAAACGCAATTGAAATATTTGGATAATAATATGCTGCTTTGACAAATTAAAAAATTTCGAATGCTAACATCAATAATTTTGGTCAAAGAATTTGCAACACTTTCATTTGTGAATAACCATCATGTGCATCAACATGCGAAAAATTAATTATAAATTTATATGTCGTGACTGTTTAGGCCTATGAATTATATTTATTGTCATTGCATATTTTGAGATTTTAATTTCTGTATTTTTTTATTAAAAAATTATTTTTCGACATTTTCCTCCGTTATGCTTAAATGTGCACTGCTAATTGTTTAGGCCTAAGAGTATAACGGTTACATCTTTTAAGATTTAATATTAATATTTTTTTTTAGAAAAAATATTATTTTTGGGGTCATTCCATCCCTTGGACCCTGGGCAGGCGCTCCTCCTACCCATGCCCATGCCCGGGGATGGCCTGTTAATTGGTTAACCAAATTCAATGGACTAGCGTATGGTTAGTGTTTTTAAAAAAACTGATCAAATGGTTAACCGACTGAATAAACCTTAATGGACTGGTTAACCGACCACGTGCATCTCGAAACAACTGCATTTTGTATCAGACATTGCTTAATCAAAGTTAATGATCAAAAGATGCTTGGCTGAGGGAGGAGGTTCAATTTCTGAATTCTGCAAACCGGTAATGACTCTGAAGCTGAGAATAATTTTAGAACTAATAAAATTCCACTTCCAATTTGAATCTGTCATCAAAACCAAACAATATTGTAATCCCAACATATTATATAGCAAATCTCATATTTTGTTTCCATCATTTGGAGATTGAAGTTTTGATAGAGAGGCGAGTTCTAAATTATTAGTTTCTCATAAAAGATGTGAATAAGAAAACACTAGATTCTTGTTTTATATTTACACATTATGTATTCCTTTTTTCCCATAGGAATATGATTGAGAATAACCCACGTTAATATCGAAATAAATTATAAATACCAGGGTAAATTACACCCATGGCCACTGAGCTTTATCCATTTTCACATTATGACTACTGAACTTCATTTCTTTCCGGTATGGCTACTGAACTTTACACTTTTTAACAGCAGTGGCCACTTAACGTCTCAAAACGACCGTTGACGGCTAAAAATAAAAAATCCAAAGCGTTAATGATATTCTAAGGAACTTTAATTCTTGAAAATTTTCGTTTTAAGGTCATTTGAGTGTTGTTTGGTTAGGAGAGAGAAACTGAATTTTTAGAGAGAGAATTGTAAAATTGGGTTTTTCACGATTTTGCTTTTTATTGTGAAATTATGGTTCAAATGAAGCTATTGACTATGCTTCTATGTGAATTTCATATTTTACTTCATTATGTTGATTTAAGGCTTAATTTGGTTGATTTACATATATACATATATGTTTTTGGTTTCAATATATATCTATATTGAACAAAATGAATTTGATGATTTCTTACGAATTGTTTTTGGATTGAGAAATCTGTTGCGGTTATTGTTGTTATTATTTTGGATTGAAGTTCAAAATATGATTTTTATGATACAAAAGAGCTAATTGAAGCCAAATGATTTATGGTTATAAAATAGTATAGTTTGGAATTTGATTGTGAAAGAAAATTTGAGCACGTTATGATTTTATGATTTTATATCCATCGAGAGTTATCCGGATCGGTGGTTTTATATTTGAAGACCATGTTCAGTGAGGGACATGGCCTGTGTACACAGTTTGAAAGACATATTGGGTATGGCAAAGAAGTGTCGGGTAAGACCATATGGGATAGGCAATGTTAAGAGACGTCTCGATTATATATGTGGTTATGGATTGATACTTAAGGGGAGAAACTCGAGGATGGATACAATGTTTTAAGTTCATTTGGATTATGTTTTCGGTTATGATTGATTTTGATATAAGGTTTTACGTTTGATTGATTACGAGTTGGTTTGATAAAACATTTATTTGATTACAAGTTGGTTTGATAAAAGATTTATTTTATTATGAAATGATTCGATGAAACGTTAAGTTTTGAGTATATTTGAGAAGGTTTTGATTAAATCCCTTTATAAAGGTATATATGTAGCTATGTTAAGTAAAGTTGGTTTTTATAGCTGATAGTTTCTTACTGAGATTTTTGTATGTTTTTAGGTGAGAAAGTACAGGATATAGAGAAGGTTACCGACCGTTTAGGCGAGGTTTGGAAGTTGGTTGCTTATTGTTAGAATTATGGTTAGAACTTTGGTATTGCAATTGTAATATAATGGAGTTGGTAAATATATATTGAGGTCGTCATAGTAAATTGGAGACTCCTAAGTATTGATTATGACCTTTCTATTTCACGCCCGATGCCGATTGAGGTCGTTTAGGGTCGGGTGTGACAGTTCTGAACAACTTTAATTCTTGAATATTTTCATTTTGAGGTCGTTAACGATCGTTAACGGTCATTTTGAGAAGTTAGTTAAATTTGAGTGGTCACCGGTGTTAAAAAGTGTAAAGTTCAGTGGTCATAGCAGGAAGAAATGAAGTTCAGTGGCCATAATGTGAAAATGGGTAAAGTACGGTGACCATTGGTGTAATTTAGCGATAAATACCATGCATTCTCATAGGTTTTGGGCGTCCAAGCAATTGATACTAAATTGCTAGTTTGAGTGATATTCTCCAAAGAGAGAATTGTAAGGTTTTGGGTGTATTGGGGTTAAGGATTTTGAGTGTTATTTTTCCAATCTTTTATACCACTTTCGTTTCTATAGTGGAATAATTTTCGGTCTCCTTCACCTGTGGAGTAGGCACACTGCAAAACCACGTAAATCCTTGTGTCATTTACTTATTGTTCTTCTTTTATTTTGTTGTGAATTTATTTATCCAAATTAAATATTTCATTCCGTTGCGAGGTTTTTCCTTAACAAATTGGTATCATAGTCAATTAATATTTATTTTGGTATATACTATGACGACAAAATTTGATATCGAGAAGTATGATCGTACTATCAGCTTTGCCAAGATGAAAGCCATTTTGACACAGAACGGATTGAACAAGGTGGTAGTAGACGAGTTACCTCTCACGGTAACAAAGGAGAAGAAACAAGAATTGGAGGAGAAAGCTCTAGTTGCCATTCAGTTATTCTTGTCGAACGAGATCATATATGAAATCATCCATGAGAAGACTCCTAAAGGCTTATGGGAGAAATTTGGATCTCTCTACATGTCCAAAAACCTCACCAGCAAGCTTGTTGTGAAACATTGTCTTCACATGCTCAATATGGCGGAAGGTACATCGCTAAAGTCACACCTTGATAATTTTAGTTCTATTTTGCTGGATCTGGAAATTCTAGATATTAAATATAAAGAAGACAAAGCTCTTATGTTGTGGTGGGGCGCAATGTTCATACGCTCCACTTTGTGGTGGGACGTGATGTTCATATGTACCGTACCCTGACAGCCACTTTTTTCAAAAATTATAAAACATAATCAGAAATTTTTAAATGGAAATATACCTCGACTTCGACGGATTGGTTGTTCTCGTCTCTTCTCGGGAATGACGGATTACCCACCATTACACATGTAATCAAGAATTTCGGAAAAAAAATTGAGTTTGAGAGAGAGTTGAATTTTTCAAATTTTTAGTAAGGGACAGTAATATCTTTTTGTGGGGGCTGAGAATGGAAAATTGTTGCTGATTGGTTGATATTTTGGGTAATTGAACGGCTAACATTGTTTTAAACCTTAAATTAATCATCATCTGTACCACACCTCTCCCAAACAAACATGAACCAAAAATACAATAAATCCTCAACTCAGAGCCTTATCTTTAATTTATCTCATTCCCAATCAAGTTATCCAACTTTATTTTTATTTCATTTTTTTCAATAAGTAACGTGTCATCACATTAAAAATTTATTAGAACTGATAATATTTGTTTGATTATTTATGTTCAGATTTTTATTATTTCACTTATGATTTATTATAATCAGTTAGTTTATGTTGATTATGGATGTGATACCAAATGCCCTCTTTTGTGCTACTGTTTCCTTTTTCAGTTCGAAAAGAAAAGTTTTAGATGTTTGATTAGTGACATTCTTATTTGCCTTTTACACTTGAAAAACAGTATTAAGATTATGGATGTGATACCAAATGCCCTCTTTCGTGCTACTGTTTGCCTTTTCAGTTCGAAAGGGAGAGTTTTAGATATTTGATTAGTGACATTCCTGTTTGCCTTTTACACTTGAAAAACAGTATTAAATGTTTGGTTGGTGACCTTCTGTTTGCCTTTTACACCTGAAAAGTAAACTTTTACAAAAGCAGAAAATCTCTGCTTTGTTGGAAAAACAGTTTTATTTAATAGCAAATAGTAAACCGTAACAGCAAACAGTAAACAGCAAACTGTTTGCCGTAACAGCAAACAGTAGGTAAAACAAACAAACCCCTAATTTATGTTAGATTATGGATACATAACCATCCACATCCTCAAATTACAAATGCAAAATTTTTTACTACCATTTTCGCTCCCACGGCAAATCTCCATCCCCATTTAAATTAATTCTACTCTTTTTTCTTTTAAAAAATCAATTTATAAGATATAATTTATTTTTAAAGTCATAAACTGCTGGCAAAAAAAAAAAAAAAAAAAAAAGTCAAGATCTAGCAAAAGTTACTTTCTAATCCCAATCCCATGTGCGCCTAGCCTTCTTTCCACCTTCCTTTATTTTTCTTTTTCTTTAATAAAAATCCGACAATCAGATTCCCATCTTAAAATATCAGATAAAAAAAAATAAAATAAAATAATATCATCACTCTCCACCACATATAATCAAAATTAAATTAACCAACAAACCTATTTTCACCTCTTGATTTTTTTTTTTTTTAAACTATAGCGACAACAAATTTCTCCAGATTCATCCACGAAATTCAGAAAATACAAGGAATTATAACAAATATGAAGAAGATTTTGAAGAGGAAAAAAAACCTAAAATTAAAATTAAATTAAATTAAAAAAAAAACTAAGGTCACAAGCAAGAGGAAAAGTAGATCGGAATTACTGCAGCATAAATAATTACCGATCGGTTACTCAGGTTTTCTGCAGAGAATCATATGCATCGGAGAGAATATTCCCTTATCGCCGCCTCTGGTCAGATGATCGGCCGTTTTGAAAAGCATCTCATGAACATCGACGGTTCCTTTCGGCGCTACACCCAAAAAGGCCAATATAGTAATAACTATATGATTCCTCCAGTAAGAAATCCTCCCCATCTTCAACCTCGACCACCACGGCTGCGACGGCGGTAACGCCAAATCTTTCTCCTTCACCACCTCGAATCCGACTTTCCTCGCCGCCTCGGCAATGTCGGCGTAGCTTCTCAGGCCGGGCAACGCATCTCCTCTTTCAATTCCTTGAATGATCTCCACGTGCTCGGAATCGTTCGCCTTGTATTTATCGGTTGTGACCCATTCGTATGAGACGTAGAGAGATCCGGGCTTCAAAACTCGGAAAATCTCCGCGTATACCTCGTCTAACTTCGGCGCGTGACAGGTGGCTTCGATTGAGTACGCGCCGTCGAAGCTGTTTTCCGGGAACGGCATCTGGAGGAAATTCCCGCATACAACTTCGCAGAGTGAATCTAAACCGGCTTTTTTGTTGTGTAAACGCGCGCGCTTCACCTGATACTCGTTAATCGTGATTCCGACGACATTAGCGCGTGAGTGAGAGGCGATGGCGCGCATCGGACCACCAACGCCGCATCCGACGTCGAGGATTTTATCTCCGGGTTTTACGGAAATTAGATCGACGGCCATCTCCTCGTGGAGGCGCGTGGCATCACGGTGGGATTTCCCCGGGATTGACGGCGAGAAGTGGAAGGATTGACCCCAGCCCCACTCGTATATATCTGTGACCAAATTATAGAACGTGTCGACGAAATCTGGGACTTTCTCGGCGGTTTCGATCTCTTTGGGGCGGCGGAAGAAGGACCAGTACTGCTTGTAATTGTCTTGGACTTTTTCGGCGGAGATGGAGCCGCCGGAGAGATCTACAGCTCGTTTGCCTTTTTGTTCTGCCGGACCGAGAACGCAGACGAACCAGTAGAGACCGCCGGCGAGGAGGGCTCCGGTGCAGAAGAGAGAGAGAGAATCCATTGTGAGAGTAAAAGAAGGAACTGTTTAGTGGCTCCCTCTGTTTGAGCATTGTGTTAAAAAAGAGTGTTTTGGTGGTTTTATATGTCTGTGAAGTCATTAAAGTGCACGCGCTATGCGCGTGTTGAAGGTAATACTTACTTCATTAACACGTGTTAGATTTAAGGGCACGAACAAGGTAAACTGAGACATGAGGAGATGTTTGGTATGCAAAAGGCAAATTATCTTTTCATTTTTACATTTATTCCTTAATCTTTTTTTTATAAAAATTAAATTTTAATTTTTAATTTTCAGTAACTGAGTATTTAATAATTTAAAAATAGTTTTTAACAGGTGTAATATGATTATAGGAGAATTATAAAAATACTATTTTAAAATATAACATTATAATTTTAATTGCAAATGAAATAAATAACGAATTAGATGGTCATAGTAGTAATATGATAAAAAAAAAAAAAGTTTAATGTTTTCTAATAAAAAAATTAAAAATTTAATGAATAAAAAATGAAAGTTAAAGGATTTGAGATAATTTTTTTGTCCAAAAGGAAAATAATTCAATTAGATTGAGACCCATAATGATTTTATGATAAGTTACAAAATTAATTTACTTTTACTATGTCAGATGGCATGTTTATGGATTGGATTGGATGAAAATAGGGTGAATTGGGTCGAGTAAGTTTTAACCAGGTTAAGAGAGTGTTTGATTGGATAAAAAAAAATATCTAGGTAATGTAATTGAGTTATTTCCATTTAAAAGTGTTCAATTAACCAAATTTAATTGAAAATTACAAAACTCGGTCAAATAGAAGGCTCATTTACATATTTAACCCATTTACTCATCCTACTACGTATCTAGACTGATTTTGTGTGACTTTTTCATAATGTCCCTAACCTTCCCACTTCCCACCACTCACGAACGGCCGCTCCCCCTATCTCATTGGTTACGCGAAAAGTTGCTCCTGCATTAATGATTTGAAGACTTTTGATCTTCCTTTCTTCCTTTAAATTGCACGAAATCTGCACCATTTCGTCAAAATCACAATGAATTTCTCTTTTTCCTCTCTTCATCTCTTGATTCTGCAACTTCCTAACCCTAGAAAACGAATCTATGGTTTTTCATCTTCATGTTCGTTGTTTGGTTTCTTTCTTCTCGTTACCATCAAAGAAATGGTTTTTCTACGATATTTGCTTCGTTCTTCCCATGTTATCATATTGTTATTGTCGCTTTTGGGGGTGAAAGGGGCGAAAAATGTAAGTATTTGTTGTTTTTTCTGCATTTTTTCATGAATTCACTTCGCAATCGATGGTTTCGCGAATCTTTGCGAAGAGAAAGAGCCTAGAAAGTAATGATCTACTTCGTTAATCGATGATTTCACGAAGATATGCGAAGAGAAAGAGTCTGAAACGTATGGATCTACCTCGCGAATCGATGATTTCGCGAAGTCTGCGAATAGATCCCCACGTTTCAGACCTCGCAGACTTCGCGAAAGTATCGATATGCGGCGTAGATAGTCACGTTTCAGACCTCGCAGACTTCGTGAAACAATCGATTAGTGAAGTAAAATCACCTCTTTCCCTGCACATTTACATTCGCATGCTTCGCTAATCTTCATTTCGCGAAGCCAAAATCGTCTTTTTCCCTGCCTAACATGATTATTTTTTTCTGAAAGTGGTTGAATACGTAATATCTCTTTCTGAAAGGCGACGTACTGGGCTGCAGGGGAGATGATTTTCCTTCCTATATAGGAATTAACTTCCCTCAAGATTGACACATTCACTCCTAAAATGGTTGGTTAGGAGAGATTGTGTCAATCGTGGGGTTCACCATGGGACACGTCCATCCCATGGTGCCAATCTTCAAAGTGAACCTAATTAATTCGGTACCAATTTTAAATCGGATGAGTAATCTTGGTGTGCACCGTGGGACACGTCCATCCCAAAAGGTCTGGAAGTCCAGACCTTTTGGGATGAGAAATGGAAGTCCATACCTTTTGGGATGGATGTGTCTCATGATGCACACCAAGATTACTCATCCGCTTCAAAATTGGCACCGAATTAGTTAGGTTCACTTTGAAGTGATTTGTTAGGAGTTTATTGTGGCAATCTTGTTGTAAATTTTGATAATGTTATGATTTGAATGTTGTTATTGTGACAATCTTATTGTAAAATTTGATAATGTTATGATTTTAATGTTAGAATCCGTTGTTGTTTACCATTTTTTGTTATATACCACTTCGCAAATTAGCTTCAGAACATATCCAGCCTTCGCATATGCGAACTAAATTCATCAAGCAAAACAAACTTCAGCTTCGCAGGCTTCGTATATGCGAACTAAATTCATTAAGTAAATCCAAACATTAGCTTCGCAAGCTTCGCATATGGTCGAATCTGCGAAGTCAGATGAGAGGGAGACAGACGTGCGTAAATATTGAGGGTATTATGGGAAAGTCACACAAAATCAGTCTAAATATTTAGTAGGATGAGTAAATGAATTATATATGTAAATAGGCCTCCAATTTGACCCAGTTTTGTAATTTTTCTCAAATTTAATTAGAGGATGAGACGTGATTCCCTTTAAACAAGGAATAACTTATTCCCTCCCTAATATATGTTAATAAAAAATTGATTCCAAAAAAAATCAAATAAAAAAGTTTTTTTTTGTTCATCTCACTTCCATGTACTTTGTGCTGAGTTTGTTTTATTTTTTTATTCTTTTTAATTCATTTCATTTTACATTTTTGTTAGGTTTTTTATATATTATTTTATTTCTAATTTCTATTCGATTATATGAATGAAATTTTATATTAATATATTGTGAATGGTACTTTTATTATTAATTTACTTTTTAATATTTTGTATATTACAAATTAATTTGTTAATTATTAATAATTTTATTTTTTTACGTGTCAAATATATTAATAGCTAATTAATTTTTAATTTTTTCGTGTTTTGATTCTAATTCTAAAATTTGAACCAAACACTTGTAAAAATTATTGAATTCTGATTCGAGAATAAACAAACAAAAGAAATAAATTCGTATTCCGATTCTGATTTTGTAGTATTCCGGTTCCGAAGTTTGAACCAAACACCTTCCAAAGAGAATTAATTTCAAAACCTAATCTAATTTCGCTTCATTAACATATTTATAATAAAAAAATTAAATTCAAATTAAACTATGATTATAGACAATAAAAATATATCAAATTAAAATTTAGTTAATTAATTCAACAAACATCCCTATTGAGATTTGGAGATGTTTGGAAGAGAGAGGAATCGAATGGTTGACGACGTTCCTCAACAAAATTTGGAGAAACAATAAGATGTCATCCGAATGGAGGAAAAGTATTCTAATCCCGTTGTATAAGAACAAAGGCGATGTCTAGAGCCGGCTGAGCTTCTAGGCAACCTAGGCAACTGCCTAGGGCCCCCCATATATATTATTATAGTAATATATAGGTTAGTTTGGTTAATTGGTAAAAAAAAATTTGGGATAAATTTGCTACATATATAAGATTTTAAGTAAAAAAAAAGTTGTCAGTTTTGGAGATTGGAAAGTACAAAATATTGCCATATTTTATTTTTGGAAGGATAAAAGATGCCACACTCAATTGACTAAATGCTAGTAAGTAGATTATTATTTCCTCTTTTTGTGTTTGATCAGAGACTTGGAAAAGAAAACAGATTCAATTGTATCAGTTTTCTAACGTTCAAAAACTTGAAAAGACAAGATCAGTCCTTATAAATTGAGTTCTTTACAATTAAATTTCTCTACTACAAGTTCTTCTTTATATTCACTTACAATTGTGCTCAACTATAATTATTCTAATCTGGTTCTCTATAAGTTCTTCTTCATACTCACTTACAATTTTGCTCAACTATTCTAATCTGGATTGATTTTTGTTCACTCATTCATCTTATCAGGTATAAAATTATTGTTCCCCATTTAAAACATCGCCTAGGGCCTCAAGTAGTCCCGAACCGGCCCTGGCGATGTCCAAGATTGTGCCAACTATTGAGGAATCAAAATTATTGTTCCCCATTTAAAACATCGCCTAGGGCCTCACGTTACAACAAGGTCGTTCGAAACAGAAATGTTCTTCGTTTTCGTTTCGTCGTGATCTCGTTTTATCCCAATTTATTTAAAGAATGTGAATAACGGCTACCGTTAATATAGTCTCTTGTATCGAAATGTAACTATCCTTAACACCGAACCGATTCATACTAATACGTGCTTACGTCATAACGTATTTCCTGAACACGTGCCTTCGTCGGGACACCGAAAGGGACAAGGCGGGTCGCACATGTTCATTCATATGAGATGACTAAGTCGTCTTTAGTTCAAATCGTTTCGATGTTTTAAGGTAACTAGTATGTCGATTCATGAGTATATATTAACGCATCGTCTCATTTTCTTTACATAGTTTAGGATTAGACACGTATCATGGCGGTTTGAAAACACGAACTGATTCATTTATCACATCAAAAATAGTAACGGGTAATCCTATGGAAACTTCTAAGGCTACTATATGCTGACACGGCTGACCGCGGGACCTCACAGGACCGCACAGATTCGCCCCTAACGAATGGATGGGGACCCTCTGGCGCCTTACTGTAAGGGGGAACTTACGCTATCCTCTTTCGAGCGACGAATGGACTCTCGCTAGAGGTTTCGCGGAAATTACCCAAAGGGTTTGCAATAATGCTCGTGAATGCATACGAAAAGAAGTAAAACGATCCGTCCCCGTTAAGGGCTTAGTGCATGCCTTCCGGAATTAAATTTCTCGCTTCCCCAGCAGAGTCGCCACTTGTTAGACGAGGTGCCGCGGCCTAATCTCCCGGACGGACCGGGGGGTGGACAACCTCATGGCGACGTAAGCGGTGATTGGCGACGTAAGCAACCAATCGCGGAATCAAGCTGCTCGGCAGGACCGGAGCTCGGAGATATGGAAGAGTCGCCACCCACGAATGGGAAAATAAACACCGATCCCTTGCGGGAGACCGGTGTGGGTTCGGGAAACTTAGGTACGAGCCGAGAAGGCTAGCTCCTTTCCGGAGAAAGGCTACTAGGCACCCCGACATCGCCCGGTTATGAACCACCGACCTCCTACTCAGCATGTTAGGCGATAACGGACTAATCGTATACTTCTTTAAGTTTAAAATTCATTTGAAACCCTTTTCTTTCTCTTTTTGGAAACCATTTTGAGCATATGATATTGAAAAGCCACATCAGTAAAGAATCACCCATTTATGTTTATACATACACAGAGAGGGGGAAGAAAGAAGTGATTTATTTACAACCGTATTTCAATATTATGTTGTGTGTCTATTCTACATTAACTTATTTCCCCAAAACGATGTTTATTACATGGTTCGCACCTTAATCGCCGTTGGAACGATTTAGGTACGTTTTAAAACCCCGTTTGATGAAGCTTACCCGAGTCGCCGTTGGAACGACTCGAGTAATTGAAAACGTTAAAGTAAAAGCCTTTTAATAAGAAAACGTGGTTAAACATACAAGTCAATTTGAAACATGGACTTATAAATGACCAAAAGAAATAAAGAAAATAATATATATTTACACATTTTAGCCCAAAAGACATAAAATAAGAGTAAAAGAAAATATATTATCTAATACATATATAAGAAAGAATAATGAAAATAATATATTGATACTTTAAACATAAGAAAATAGTGAATGAAATTCATAAATAGGAAAATAGCCTTTATCACTCAAAATAATTTTATTTAACAATAATTAAGATAACCCAAATATACCCCAAAACTATATATATATACATAACTAATATAATCCTAATGTCAAAAAGACTGTATGTTCATCCCCCAATATCTACTAATTATCTCCCAAAATGTCCAAGTAAATAACATTTAAAATAGAATTTAATGTAATTTAAATGAATAATAATAAAAAGAAAGTAATATGTACATATACAAAAAATTAGAATAAAAAATGGAATACCAATCTCCTAAAATAATTATATATGTTGAAGTTTTAAAACAATTTGAAAAGAATATATTACATTATTATATATTTATATACTAAGGATTAAAAGTCTAAAAGTTAAGAAAAAGGGACCGAAATGACATTTTTTACATTTTGGCAGATTTACCGACGGAAAATCCGTCGGTAAACAGCATTTAGTGACAGAATTGGCAAATTACAGCAGCACTCCAATATTTTCCAGATTTATTCAAAAGCTTTAAATTAAATCTAATTCAATCGTTTTGGACTTCCGAACTACCAAAGATGGATCATAGTCGAAAACGGAAGTTCCTAAAACGATGTTTTTATTTTAAAACGTTATTTGAAAACCTCTTTTAAATTAAAAACTTATAATTACAACATTTTCGATACCCGAACTACCTTTTTATCGGATCACGGTTCATATTGGGATATCCAAAACGAGGTTTTTATTTTAAAACAAAACCCGAGTTTTATTTAACACGAAACGAAAATTAAATAAATACGTTAATTAAATAAAACGTGACAAAATAAATAAATAACTAAAGGAATAAAAATTATAGCATAAAAAAATAAATAGAAGGAGAGAATAAATTAAATAAAATAAAGAGTCTAGTCCTCGGATAATATCTTTGATTCGGTATCTGACAGTCGAAGCCGATTGATTCCACGAACCGCGAGCTCCCGATATTAATAAAAATTTAGTAAAAATTGAACTTAGGAAATTTGGAATTTTTGAGAAAAAAAATATTTTTCTCAAAAAAAAATCCACTCTCTCTCTCTAAAAATGTTTAGAGTGAGAAAGTTTTCCTAAAAAAAAAGCCTCCTCTTCACCTTGGGATCCGTGCCCTTATATAGGGAAACGGATCCCGGAACAATGGGCGACGCCCAAAAAAAATTGGGCGTCGCCCATTGTGGTTGCGCGGCCGCCCAACAATGTTGGGCGATCGCCCAACGGCGTTGGGCGAGCGCCCAACGCGAGGTTGGGCGCCCGCGCCCAACCCTCGTCGGGCGTCCGCCCGACGCGTTGGGCGTTCGCTCGACGTGGTTGGGTGCCCGCCCTAAGTGTCCCGCGCCGTCGGACACGTCCACTCCGTGACCGCCGAGCGCGCGTTCCGCGCAGCTAGACGCTCGCGCGTCGCGGCCGCCGAACGCGCGCCTCGCGCCGCCAGGCACGTGTGCTCAACGGCCCACGAGGGCGGGCACCGCCAGCGGTCCCAGGCATTGCCCCGGGCGTCGAGAGCGTGCCACTCGCGGTGCGTCCGACGGACGCCGCGCGCACGTCTCGAGCCGTCAAGCGGGCGTTCGACCATCGTCGTCCGCGCGCGGGATGCCGTTGCGTGCCCGCGCCGTGCCGTTAATTTTCCTCAGCTTATTATTCTTTATATATTTTTCAAAACTTCCAGAATCAATCGCTTCGACCGTCTTGTTTCAGGTTTTCATCACAGGTCCTCCGACTCGGTGTCTACAGTTGCCCCTACTTTTCTATTTTGACAGTGATGTGTGTGGTTCAAAAACGTTTTTGCTAACGTAACACATGCAATGTAAAACATATAAAAGTAAAAGTCACGTAACGAGTAAGAGGAAACATACCTGACCTTTGCGCTGCGCGCTCTGGCGTTGCTCTCTGACTGCATCAGACTCTGCTTCGGGCTGCACCCTAGTTCATGATCGCGGGGGATAATGGCTAAATAGCTACCCTAGTTTATGACCGCGGGGATAATGGCTAAACGGCTACCCTATTTCAAGATTACGGGGATAATGGCTAAACAGCGACCCTGATTTACGACTGTGGGGATAATGGCTAAACCGCTACCCTATTTCAAGATCGCGGGGATAATGGCTAAACAGCTACCCTATTTCAAGATCACGGGGATAATGGCTAAAAAGCTACCCTATTTCAAGATTACGGGGGTAATGGCTAAACTGCTACCCTATTTCAAGATTACGGGGATAATGGCTAAACAGCTACCCTGATTTACGACTGTGGGGATAATGGCTAAACCGCTACCCTAGTCTACGATCTTAGGTAAATATGGCTCAAAAGCAACTCCGGTCTGCGACCATGAGTCAGATGGCTCAAAAGCAACTCCGATCTGCGACCGTGAGTCAGATGGCTCAAAAGCAACTCCGGTCTGCGACCGTGAGTCAGATGGCTCAAAAGCAACTTCGGTCTACGACCGTGAGTCAGATGGCTCAAAAGCAACTCCGGTCTGCGACCGTGAGTCAAATGGCTCAAAAGCAACTCCGGTCTGCGACCGAGAGTCAAATGGCTCAAAAGCAACTTCGGTCTGCGACCGTGAGTCAAATGGCAAAAAAGCGGGTTCTGTTTCTGGATTTTCTTACCACATGGTTGTCTGTACTTTCTCACTAGAGCTATCATCTCGACGATTCGATGGGCACACGTCTGAGTCCGAAATGAAATAGACTACTGATTGTTTTTCTGTTGACTGTCGTCTGTATTTCGACTGGTGTCACTGTTCTGTAAAAATTAGCTGTTGTCTGGAATTGATGTTTTGACAATGTTAGTCACTGTCTGGGAGAAATGCAGGCTGAAACGGACTGCAAATCGGAGGTCTGTGCACCTGGTAATTAATTATTTACTTTTTACCTTTATGTCAAATCGTACTTTTTTCACTATTTACGGGAATGCCATTCCCTTTTTCTATATAAGGTGGTGGGGTTTCATTTCAACCCCACACCTTCTCTCTCCTCTTTCTCTCACTAGACTTCAATTTGGATTATTCTCGGGATGGATTTAGACGAATGGGATGGCACCAGAGGCATGGACGAGGTTTACGTAAACCTGGATAGAGTGGATACCTTCCACGATCCTACGACACACTTGAGCAGGACACGCTGCAACGAGGTAAGTGGTTTCTCACTTTTATTTGATTTGAACTCTAGGCTTTAACATTCCTATACGAACATGATTTGCATGCCAACTCTTAGACTGCCTTAGAGGACTTTAGCTAGAAAACGTGAATTCCTTTATTTTACACGTAATACCTGTTTGTTTTTGTAAGAATGCGCGCTATATGCATGTGAATAGTACACTACGAATTTATGCATGTTAACAGTAAAAACGATGTGAATAGTAAAAACGTGAATAGTGCACGTGAATAGTAAAACGTGAATAGTGACAACGTGAATAGTAAAAACTTAGCTAATGCACGTGAATAGTGACAACGTGAATAGTAAAAACTTAGCTAACGCACGTGAATAGTAAAAACCTAGCTAACGCACGTGAATAGTAAAACGTGAATAGTAAAAACGTGAATAATGCACGTGAATAGTAAAACGTGAATAATGCACGTGAATAGTGACAACGTAAATAGTAAAAACTTAGCTAATGCACGCGAATAGTGCACGTGAATAGTGACACCGTGAATAGTAAAAAGTTAGCTAATGCACGTGAATAGTGCACGTGAATAGTAAAAATGTGAATAGTAAAAACTTAGCTAATGCACGTGAATAGTAGAACCTAATCTATGCTCCTCGTCGCCGCAGACGAGAGTGGATCAAAGAATTGACTCAACCTTACGTGAAGAACCCTACATGAGAGATTTTTGCAGAAAATTGGTCCTAACTGACCGGATGTCTCTAGGTTAGAAAATGGAAGAATACCTAGTCTTAACGCGTTCTTTTCAATTGCCTGCTTTAGGAGCTGTATTTAAATTTTCTTATCTTGTTCTTTTTTAGTTCATTGAGATTTCGGGGACCACCGCCGAGGTTCTCTCATGGTATGATAGGCTAGGTGCCGCGGTGAGAGCCCGTGTGCAGGAGTTGGGCTTCGAGCCCTTTATTGCAGCGCTGCCCCGCACCAACGGGGTGTGTGATCCTTTTGGCCTACGGGCCTTATGCGAGCGGTGGGTTGACTCGACCCACACCTTCCACATTTCCTTTGGGGAGATGACCATCTCGCCTCGAGATTTTTCACTGTTGACAGGATTGCGAGGGAGCAACACTCCCGTCCCTTTCCACTTTGGTATGATGCGACCCCGGGTCGACCCTGCTAGGCTTGCTACCTTGATTGGACCGGGAGTTCGTCTATGCGCCAAGTCTACTCCGGCGAAGTTTGTCTCTACCGCGAGCATCTTGAGTAGACGTGATTTCTGCGAGACTGACGCTACCGACCTGGCGGTTTGTAGTTTCTTAGTATATGCTCTGAGTGAGACGATTTTCCGCACGAAGGGCGGGAAGGTACACGCAGGTCTTATTCAGGCACTTAGCGATCTGGATGCAGCGGCTTCTTATGATTGGGCAGGGGCAGGCTTAGCCTTTCTTTATAAGTTCTTGGATCTGACTTGCCGGAAGCGCAAGGACTTTGGCGGTTATACCTTTGCCCTGCTGGTACGTGACGCCTTTTTGACTTATCCGTCTTATCTTTTTCGCCTTTTTCACACTCCTAGTCCTTGTTTTTACCGCAGGTGTGGGCATACGAGAGACACATCCTTCCTAGCCGGTCACGACCTCGACCGAGAGTGCCGAGGCCGCCATTTATGACTCAATGGAGGGACTTCGACTTGAGCGCTAAGAGGAGTCGGACAGTGTCGCGGCTTCTAGATCGGATCGACTCGCTGACCCTGAGTCAGGTAAATTTTGCCCCATCGTGCCAGATTTTGGTTTGAGCCTTTCTGACTTTCTCTTTGTGTATTTTGCTTTAGATTCAGTTCAGGTGGGATGACCTCGACTTCGGCCCTGAGTATGCATACGTGTCGATGATCCAGGAGCAGCAGTGTGTGCTCACCGGCCCCTCCGTGCGGGCGTGGTATCTAGGGGATCGAGGCATTACCGGGGTTAGAGACGCTCATTGGACGCCGGGTGAGATCCCCATCTCTATGTTCGCGGTACGGACTCTGCCCTTATCGACCATTCGTCGAGATCTGACCTACCGTTTTGTCGGTAGAGTGGTCTGGATTCATGCCGGGGGCCGCGAGCCTTATTTGTCTACTTTACTGAGCGCGAGGGATGCCCCGTCGGCAGCGATGGAGGTAGATCCAGTGGCGGACGTGTTTTCGAGAGAGGCGGTCGAGGCCGTCTTTGGTCAGGCGGAGGTTCCGGTAAGTGATTCCGCCCTCTTTTCATTTTATTCATGATATGCTCGGAGGTTTTATTGTGTGTTTTTTTTTTTTTTTGAAGGAGGGATCTTGGAGGAGTTCCCACTTATCTGATTTTTTTGATGGCACTCAGACTCAGACACCAGCGCGCGAGCAGCCCTACTTCATCGGCGAGTCCTCTAGCGCAGCCCGACCGGAGAGATCGTCCATAGGCGTGCCTATACCAGGCTACGGGAGGGATTATGCTACGATCCGCTATGACGAGTCTGGGACACCTTATGCGGGATTTGAGGCGGCCCCTCCTATCTTCTCCTCGAGGGTCCCGTTTGATCCCTCGGACGCTTCACTGACCACTAGGGAGACCTGTATAGACTACGTGGATCTATCCAGCTTCCTACGAGATTGCCTCAGCTTGCGCTGCACCGACCACCTGGTATGTATCATTATTGTACTTTAGTGTAGTGAAATGTATGCATGTATGTATGATTTATGTTTTTGCCTATGCTGCCTCTTATCTTTTTTTCTTTTTCTTTTTTGTAGAGTGATCTTCATGCCCATGAGCGGAGACAGAGTGAGCTAGTGCGGGAAGCTGATGCCCGAGTTGGTCGTGTGTATCAAGAGAGGAACGACCACTGGTCGGGATTGATGCGACGGGAGACTGAGGGTCGCCTTGCCGTCGAGGAGAGGGCGCGTGATGAGTCGATCAGACGCCTTGCTGCAGAGGAGAGAGCACGAGCTGCTGATGAGAGAGCACGGGTTTCTGATGAGAGAGCGCGAGCTTCTGATGAGAGAGCGCGTGCTGCCGAGGAGACACTATCTGCGGAGCGGGCATCTCACTTGAGAGATTTTGAGAACTATTGGGACTTCCCTCCATATTAGGCTCGTAGCTTTCATTGTTGCTTTGTAGCTTTTATTAGGGTTTCTCCGATGTATAGCTGATGTATAGGGAGTGGGGTGGATAGTAGGTAGGCTTTTTGTGAAAAGTAGGATAGGAAATGTATAACTCGTGATTCATATTACCATGCATTCAGTAGATTATGATGATTCCAATCATTCTCGTCAAATATATTCATGCCTTTATTTATTTACAAACAACAGAAATACTTAGTCTCTTATACATTGTTTTTGTAATTGCTCAAGTTATAACTATTGTTACCAGGACCTGCCTTTCGGTTTTCGGATCCCGGCGATTTTCCTCCTCTCCTTTTACTATCCCGGAATTTTTAAATGAGCGCCCTTTCGGGTTTTCACCCATTGGGATTTCCCTTATTGTTGCATAGGTCGCCCTTTGCGGGTTTTCGACCTATCGGGAATTTTTCTTTATTTTTTTTTTTTTTTTTTTTTTTTTACGAAAAGTATTTCTTAAGCCTATCCAAATTGGTAGGTTCGGAGAATTCCATGCCGTCCATTGTGGTTAACTTCACCGCTCCTTTGCTTAGTATCTTCTTCACGACGAATGGTCCTTCCCAGTTAGGCCTGAACTTCCCCCTCGGGTCGGTGTGCGTCACACGGATCTGTTTCAGCACCAAATCTCCTTCTTTGATAGGGCTGGTCTTGACTTTTTTATTGAAAGCCCGAGCCATCCTTCTTTGATACAACTGTACATGGTAAAGGGCTTCCATCCTTTTCTCATCAACTAAAGCCAACTGCTCGCATCGCCTCTTTACCCATTCCGCCTCGGGAATTTCTGCTTCCACTGCGATTCTCAACGATCGCTTTTCGATCTCAATCGGTAGGACTGCTTCTGTTCCGTATACCAAGGAGAATGGTGTTGCCCCAGTCGAGGTTCTGACTGTCGTGCGATAAGCCCACAATGTGAGTGGGAGGTGCTCATGCCAATTCCGATGTGATTCCACCGTCTTTACGAGGATCCTTTTAAGGTTCTTATTAGCTGCTTCTACTGCCCCATTAGCCTGTGGACGGTACGGAGAAGACCTGTGATGTTCAATGCCATATTCTCGGAAAAGATTCCTTACTTCCCCCTGAAAATGGACTCCGTTATCCGTGATCATGTGATGAGGCACTCCGAACCTGGTGATCAAGTGTTTTTCAATGAACTTTCTCATCTGCTTGGATCCCAGTTTGCTAAACGACTCTGCTTCTACCCACTTGGTGAAATAATCGATGGCGACTGCAATAAACTTACGTCCATTTGAAGCATTAGGCCTTACTTCACCGATGATGTCAATGCCCCAGGCAGCGAATGGCCAAATAGGTGCTAGCACATGTAGTTCCATGGCCAGAAGATGACTGCAATCGCCGTGGATTTGACAATCGTGACATGTCTTCGAATACTCGTTACAATCTCTTTCCATGGTGAGCCAATAGAAGCCTTGCCTAATAATTTTCTTAGCTAGTACTGCTCCTCCCATATGGGCTCCACAAATTCCCGAATGTACTGATTCCATCGCCTCGCGGGCTTCCCCCGCATCCAAGCATCTTAGTTGTAATCCATCAACGTGCCTTTTGTAAAGTAAGTCGTTGTGGATGACGAACTGACGGGCTAGCCTTCTAATCACAACTTGATCCCTAGGTTCCGACTCTGTCGGATATGTTCCATCTTTCATGAAGTTCACGATATCGAAATACCACGGTTTTTCATCTGCCCCTAACAGCATTACGTCTTCGTAGCACGGTTTGTGAGATCTTCTCAATACCAATGGTTTCGAAGCAAGGTTCCGGGGGTTGTCCCAAACTGACACCAAAGTAGCCAAGGCATCCGCCGCCTGGTTCTGTGCTCGAGGAATATGATAGAAACGACATTCCTTGAATCTTCGTGCCAACCCTCCTAGCTGATCTAGATACGGACTTAGCCTTTCTTCTCTCACTTCCCAGTTCCCTTGTGCCTGTTCGATGATCAACTTGGAGTCATCCCAAATTTCGACATATGATGCTCCCAGTGCTGCTAATGACTCCAAACCATCAATGCACGCTTCATATTCGGCCATATTATTAGTAAGAGGGAAGGATAACTTCTTCGCCATCGGGATTCTTTCTCCTTCCGGTGAGATAAGTAGTACTCCTACTCCGGCTCCACTCGAATTAACTGCTCCGTCGAAGAACATTTTCCATGGTATGACTTCGATTGCGTTCAAATGTTCATCGGGGAAATCATAGCTTACTTCTTCCTCTTTTGCATTCAGGGGTTGGTTAGCCAGAAACTCTGCCACGGCCCTTCCTTTGATAACCTTCTTCGTCACATATTCAATGTCAAACTCGGACAAAAGCAACAACCATCTGGCTAACTTCCCCGTCAAGGATGGAGTTCGGTATAGATACTTCACGGGGTCCATCCGAGAAATAATGATCACTTTATACGATTGGAAATAGTGCCGCAGTTTCTTCGTCAACCACACCACTGCCACACATGTCTTTTCGATCATGTTGTATTTGAGCTCATACTCTAGGAACTTCTTACTCAAATAATACACCGCATGTTCCACACCGGTGTCTCCCTCTTGAGCCAACATTGCTCCGATAGATCGCTCCTCAATTGCTACATAGAGGAGAAGTGGCTTTCCCAGTTTAGGCGGTCTCAACACTGGCGGATTAGACAAGTAACTTCGGACACTCTCCAACGCCTGTTGACACTTATCATTCCAAACGACGGGTTGGTCTTTCCTTAACAACTTAAAGATTGGCTCGCAGATTGCGGTGAGTCTTGCTATGAACCGGCTGATATACTGAACCTGCCCCAGAAACCCTCTCACTTCCTTCTCATTTCTCGGCGCCGGCATCTCTTGTATAGCCTTTACTTTATCAGGATCTACCTCGATTCCCTTATTTCCGATTACATAGCCTAAGATTTTCCCCGACGAAACGCTGAAAAAGCACTTCTTCGAGTTTAACCTTAGCTTGAATTCTGCAATTCGGGCCAAAAACTTCTCGAGTGCGGCAAAATGCCCTTCTCTTGTCTCTGATTTGACCATCATGTCATCCACGTAGACTTCTACCTCCTTGTGTATCATGTCATGGAACAGGGCTGTGGCCATTCGCTGGTAGGTTGCCCCGGCATTTTTCAAACCAAATGGCATCACTCTGTAACAGTATGTTCCCCACTCTGTTGTGAACGAGGTTTTCGCTTTGTGCTTTTCGGCCATCTGAACTTGCATGTAGCCCATGAAACCATCCACATTTGTGTGTAAGACGCCTGATGATGCACTGTCGATCAATACATCGATATGAGGCAAGGCGAACTCATCCTTGGGGCATGCCTTGTTAAGATCTCTGTAATCCACGCACATCCTCACTTTGCCATCCTTTTTCGCAATGGGCACTACATTTGCGACCCAAGGGGGATAGTCGATCACTTCGATGAATCCTGCTTCTAACTGCTTCTTCTCCTCCTCTCTGATCTTATCTGCCCATTCGGGTCTCATACGTCGGAGCTTCTGCTTTACGGGCCTCGCCTCGGGATATGTTGGAATACGGTGAGTTACGATTGATTGATCGATTCCAGGCATGTCTTCGTATGTCCATGCGAATACAATTTCGTATTTTTTAATTATTCTCTCAAATTCTTTTCTCTCTTCAATAGTTAATTCTTGAGCAATTTGTATAAGTTTAGGATTTTCATCCGTACCAAGATTGAAAGTTGACATTTCTATTGTATTGATTTCAAATGTAGGCATGTTATATGAATGAGAATGCATGGAATGATCATGATCAACATCAAGCAAGTAAGCAAAATCAGAATTCATTTCATTGATAGCGTGGGTGATTACATCATCAGACTCAAACAAAGCAGTAATACAATTTTCATCCTCAATATCTTCGGACTTCTCATAAACTTTGGAGGTACTAGGCTCATCTCTCACTCCTGCAGTTGCTTCAATGGTAATGACCTGCTCCTCGGCATTTGAATCCAGCATCATGATCTCCTCGACAAAGCAGCTTGCCTTTCCTTTGCCCCAGTCAGCGACATCATTGAAGATTTCAAACCCTGGCAGAATCTTTCCTTCCGTGCTAGTCCACGACTCGGAGGTTCCCGAATATGGCTTTCCATGCCCCTCGCTTACAAAATGCTTCCTCAAGCCTATTTTTCCTTCTGCACTCATGTTGGATGGACTTCCCTGCTCATATCCCAAACCCCTCCGGGTTTTCTGACTTTTAAAATCCGGAAACTCCGACAACCCTTGATGGTGTGCTCCTAATCCCATTCCCGGGATGAAACCTCCCTTCATCATCTTCACCACATCGGTGGTCATGCTCGACTCGTAAATCCCAGAGACTTGGAATCTGGAGAAAAGTTGAGGCTCAATTCCCAATGCTGCCACCGAGCTCAGTTTTTCAGCTCTAATTGTAACTATCTCCTCCCCGAAGGGGAACTTAATCATTTGGTGGAGCGTGGAGGGCACACCTCCCAGCTTGTGGAACCAAGGGCGTCCCAACAACACAGCAAAAGTTACTGGGATATCCAACACCGTGAACTCAGTTTCTTCCTCGTGCGGCCCCACTTTCAACTTGGCCTTGAAAACTCCTTCAATATGCCTACGGCTGTCATCGTATGCTCTGATCACTGTTTCAGAAGCTGTCAAATCTCCTCTCTCCACTCCTAACTTGGACAAGAGCTTCAAAGGACAAACATTAATGGCCGATCCATCATCGACCATAACACAGCTAGTCTTCTTCCCGTTAATTTTCGCTCGGATATACAATGGCTTGTTGTGAGCCTTCCCCTCTTCTGGGAGATCCTTGTCGGTAAACGTGATCTCAGTCTTTTTCTGGGCCATTATTACCCCTACTAGCGCTGCCGGCTCAGTGTCGGTGGAAATAACCAAATTCTGCAACTCCTTCATCAGGTTCTCACGATGGTACTTAGAATGGCATAAAACTTCCCAGACCGTAGACTTAGCTTGCGTCTTCTTCAACTGTTCAAGAACTTGGTCATCGGGCTTAGGAGCCGACCCTTCTCCAATCTCAGTCTCTACCATTGGTGCCTTTCCCTCGGCCACACGACCTGATCTCATCATTACCGCAATTTCCGGCTCATCATCCGACTCGTCCCAAATGTTGATAGGGATCTTCCGATTGGCATCCTCCTCGTCCGAGGAACTCGCCCAAATGTCTACGACCATCAAATCCATGACGTGAGGAACACTCGGATTCAGGAAAAAGGGATCCGCTGATCCATACAAGGCCCAACCTATCAACTCATCATAGTCACGGAGGGACACCCGGCTCATCCTCCTTGCGGCCAATGGAATAGCGCCTCGTTGTATGCACATAAGCTGCACCTTATCGCTCATTGTCTCATTACACTGCTCATAACGGTGCCTCCACCTCCTAGCATAATCCACAAAATGTTCCTCGGGGAATTGCCTAATCCTGTCCAAATCATCCAGGGATCCCGTCCACGGAATGTACATTTCGTATCTCGCCACAAAGGCATTTCTGAGTGGTACCCAATAACACATCTCTTCCTCCGACAGACCCTGATGCCACAATAAGGCTTCTCCCATCAAGGTTTCCGGAAAATGTTCATGCAACTCACACTGTGGGAATCCAGCGTTATACATATGATCGCGGAATATCCTCGCATGCTCTACAGGATCCCGATATCCACCATACCTAGGCATTGCTAACACCGCATCAGGTGTTTGGTAAGACGGGGAATCAGGAGTTTGCTCTGCTAGCATCCATACCGTATATTCCTTGATAAATCTCTTCGTCATAGCTGCCCAATCGGTCTTAACATACATCGGCAGTGACATGTACCACATCAGCGGTTCACCCATCAATGAATTATAAAGAAAGCTAGTGATCTCTTCCTCTTTGAAACTCAGGGCTGTCATAGCTGACAAATAGAAGTGAAGGTGCTCCATAGGGTCCTTATTGCCGTTATACTTGCTCACCCTTGGCAATGGACGCTTGATGGGTCTAATCTGCATTGCAAAGTGCTCTGTGGTTCTATCCTCAGCTCTCTGATACTTTTCAAGAAACAAATCCGACAACCGATCCCAATCGTGCTTGCAAGAGTCGGGCAATGAATGGAACCATTGCAAAGGCCCACCTACCAGTGAATGGTGGAACCACTGAGCAATTTCATCTACCCCAAAGGATTCAATAAACATATCGTGCATATACTCACGCAAGTGCACTTCGGGATCCCTTCCTCCACTGAACAAACCCAAATTTGGCACGATAGTCCGAGACGCCCCTTCACCGGTCTCTTCGGCACTATCCTCGTCATATGGTGCTCCACCATCTGATCCCTCCTCCATTGGTTCTTCCTCTTGTTCCTCACCCAAGAAGGACACATACAAACCATTTCCCACATTGCTTCTTTCGACGGAGTCCAACAACTCTACATCTTCCTCAAAAGATTCCATCACTACAGTTTCCGTCAAACCAACTCCGATCACGCTCACCCTATGATTCGGCAATGGATTGCGCCTAACGGAAGGGTTTGCTAACGAAGGATCAGCTATCTTCTTCTCCTCAATCAAATCTTGGATTTCGTGTTTCAGCCTCTCGTAATTCTCAATCGTATGTCCATAACTGCTGTGGAATTCACAATACCGTCTAGCCTGAATCTGCGGAGTAGGTTGAGCTTTGTTATACGGGGTAAGGGCGCTTTCAACAACCCCTTCTTCTACAGACGTTCAAAAACTTTCGCATAGGTCTGATCGAACTTGGCGAACCGCCTCTTTTCGATAGCATTAAGATCAACCACTTTCACTGTCGCAGATTCCGTACTCGCGCTAGGCCCTCCGGCACTATATCCAGACTTCGTCCACTTGGTATAAGCTTTCTTCGGCTCCCCATCGCCTTCGACAGTCAAGGCACAACTATACATCTGATTGAAATCTGTGAACGGCATATATCTCAACTCATTCTTAATATACGGCAACGTATTGCCAATCACCATTCAGATCTGATCTTGCTCAAGCGGCTTCTGTTTCATGACCGCGGCCTTAGCCCTCCATCTCTTCACGAAGTCTGAAAGGGATTCCCCAGTCTGCTGCTTAGTGCTCTCTAACTCTTTCAAAGTGACTTCCAACATGGTGTTAAAACTATACTGAGCGATGAATGACTTCGCTAACTCCTTCCAATCCTTCTTTGTCACCATTGGCAGCGCATGGAACCATGTGAGGGCAGCCCCCTCCAGGTAAGTGTTAAATAGCCCCAAGACTTGATCCTCGGTCAGGATCGTGTGCTTCATTACCGCAACGTATTGATTCATGTGAGCGGTGGGATCTCCAGTTCCATCGAACTTTTTCATGTCAGGGAGCCGGAATTTCAGAGGCAAAGCTGTTGCTGTCAAGCAATTCTTCAAGTTATAGAAATCCTGACTTCCGGAGCTTCCTCCGCGCAAGTCTTGCACTTCCTGTGTGATGTGTTGCCTCCACTCCTCTTCCTTAGCTTTCTCCTTCTCTAACTGTTTTCGGACATAATCCTGATAATCCTCCTCATTCCCAAAGCGAGGGCCATCGTTCACCTCATTCTCAGCACGCTTACTACCACTCTTGTTGTCCTTCAGTGCTAACTCAGCTAGCTGGGCCAAGATTGCGGCCAGCTGGTCGTTGATATTGTTCACAGAATTCTCCAATTCAGCCACCTTCTCGTCGGTTGCAGACATACTGACGGAAGACTGAGTATACTCGGATGAAGATGATTCAGGAGCCACAACTACTGATTCGGAACTGTCTACTCGCAACTGATCAAACTGTCTGACAAGCCGATTACTCTCGCGAAACCACAACCGCTTAATGATGACGTCTGCGCGAACGGTATCCATTAGTATGTATGCATGATTTCATATGCATGATTCGTGGTGTGTGCGTTTATTTATTTACGATTATAAGATAAGAAGAACAAACGTTAGTTCTATTTACATGTATCACAACATCTCTCTTCCACCCTTATTCCTCCACACACTCGTTGGTCCAGGTCTCTTTCCTAGGATTTTGGTTTTTTTTGGCTCACATTGCGGTCCAGAGGACGCGTGATGCCGTCGATTATTGCGGGAAAGTAAATCATTCATCAGATAATACAGTTCGTTTTGACGTATCAACGTTCAGTGACTAAGAAATCGACCAAGTTGGATTGTTCTTTCAGAATAACTCGTCTGTCGTCCTTTCGTGAGACGGATTAATTCGGGTTTTGACTCCCTTTGAGCGCATCTCAGTTTTTAGACGTGGTTCGAGTTATTCTTCTAGTCCAATCATTCGTTATTGTCAATGACTCGTTCCCTTTTGTTTGCGTGGGTTCGTGTCTCGATTTTTGGATTACAACGGGACCTTTTGGATCTATCGAGAGACGTAACCACGTGTTTATTTAGTGATGGAATCACTTTTGGATTTTATTTTAGGGAACGGACTCATCGCATAACGCGTTTGTTCTTAGCGTCAAGGATCCGTTTGCTCATTTTGCTACGTGAAAAGACGGCGAGTCTTATTTTGAGCGCACGATAATCTTTCGGCTAATTACAACTCTTTGTTCCTCCCACTCCACGGGATATATCATCTCAGTGTGGTTATAGAAGATAAACGTTTCGTTGAATCGCGTGTTTATTCGAAGCGAGGATATCACCGTTTTCCTTCCTTTAGGCACGATTTAAGCAAACACGTACATCGGGCCATATTTCTTGCAGTTTTGGTAAACGGTCGAAATGATCGAGTCGTTAGTCAAAACCCGCAGTCTCGTCCATATGGCGCAATTATATGGTTTGGCTTGATTCGGCTTCGAGATTTTAAACGGGGTATACACTCGTTCGAGGTACGTATTCAACGGTATTGGTTTATTTTCTTTAACTACTCTCGGGATTGACATATATCGCAGATTCGGAATGATTTTGGTCTTTTAGTTCATTTTTCTTTTCTTAGTCACCTTTTGCGGACACGTCCATTTCTCTTAAGAATGACACAAGGCATAACGTAAAAGCTCGTCTTTTATTCGGAAGGGACGGGCTACTTGTGCGAAACTTTTCACGTTACAACAAGGTCATTCGAAACAGAAATGTTCTTCATTTTCGTTTCGTCGTGATCTCGTTTTATCCCAATTTATTTAAAGAATGTGAATAACGGCTACCGTTAATATAGTCTCTTGTATCGAAATGTAACTATCCTTAACACCGAACCGATTCATACTAATACGTGCTTACGTCATAACGTATTTCCTGAACACGTGCCTTCATCGGGACACCGAGAGGGACAAGGCGGGTCGCACATGTTCATTCATATGAGATGACTAAGTCGTCTTTAGTTCAAATCGTTTCGATGTTTTAGGGTAACTAGTATGTCGATTCATGAGTATATATTAACGCATCGTCTCATTTTCTTTACATAGTTTAGGATTAGACACGTATCATGGCGGTTTGAAAACACGAACTGATTCATTTATCACATCAAAAATAGTAACGGGTAATCCTATGGAAACTTCTAAGGCTACTATATGCTGACACGGCTGACCGCGGGACCTCACAGGACCGCACAGATTCGCCCCTAACGAATGGATGGGGACCCTCTGGCGCCTTACTGTAAGGGGGAACTTACGCTATCCTCTTTCGAGCGACGAATGGACTCTCGCTAGAGGTTTTATGGAAATTACCCAAAGGGTTTGCAATAATGCTCGTGAATGCATACGAAAAGAAGTAAAACGATCCGTCCCCGTTAAGGGCTTAGTGCATGCCTTCCGGAATCAAATTTCTCGCTTCCCCAGCAGAGTCGCCACTTGTTAGACGAGGTGTCGCGGCCTAATCTCCCGGGCGGACCGGGGGATGGACAACCTCATGGCGACGTAAGCGGTGATTGGCGCCGAAAGCAACCAATCGTGGAATCAAGCTGCTCGGCAGGACCGGAGCTCGGAGATATGGAAGAGTCGCCACCCACGAATGGGAAAATGAACACCGATCCCTTGCGGGAGACCGGTGTGGGTTCGGAAAACTTAGGTACGAGCCGAGAAGGCTAGCTTCTTTCCGGAGAAAGGCTACTAGGCACCCCGACATCGCCCGATTATGAACCACCGGCCTCCTACTCAGCATGTTAGGCGATAACGGACTAATCGTATACTTCTTTAAGTTTAAAATTCATTTGAAACCCTTTTCTTTCTCTTTTTGGAAACCATTTTGAGCATATGATATTGAAAAGCCACATCAGTAAAGAATCACCCATTTATGTTTATACATACACAGAGAGGGGGAAGAAAGAAGTGATTTATTTACAACCGTATTTAAATGTTATGTTGTGTGTCTATTCTACATTAACTTATTTCCCCAAAACGATGTTTATTACATGGTTCGCACCTTAATCGCCGTTGGAACGATTTAGGTACGTTTTAAAACCCCGTTTGATGAAGCTTACCCGAGTCGTCGTTGGAACGACTCGAGTAATTGAAAACGTTAAAGTAAAAGCCTTTTAATAAGAAAACGTGGTTAAACATACAAGTCAATTTTATTTTGTACAAATTCATTAAGAAAGCGATTCAAAATCTCCATTATTAACAAAGAAAACGATTTTGATTACAATGTTCGCTTAATCCGTCGTTGGAACGGACTAAGGTTTTAAAACGTGGTGTTTAGAAAACGATTTGAAATATCAACCAAAATGACTCTATTTATCTACATTAGAGATTTAAGAAAGCTCATTAGCTTAAATAATTTAATTGAAAACTCTCTTTTTGTGACTTATTTTCCCCACTTATTTAATGGACTCTCTAACTATTATAATTACATCAATAAACACATTTAGGCCCAAAATTTAATTTTTCCAAGTGAAGCCCATTTGAAACATGGACTTATAAATGACCAAAAGAAACCCAAATATACCCCAAAACTATATATATATACATAACTAATATAATCCTAATGTCAAAAAGACTATATGTTCATCCCCCAATATCTACTAATTATCTTCCAAAATGCCCAAGTAAATAACATTTAAAATAGAATTTAATGTAATTTAAATGAATAATAATAAAAAGAAAGTAATATGTACATATACAAAAAATTAGAATAAAAAATGGAATACCAATCTCCTAAAATAATTATATATGTTGAAGTTTTAAAACAATTTGAAAAGAATATATTACATTATTATATATTTATATACTAAGGATTAAAAGTCTAAAAGTTAAGAAAAAGGGACCGAAATGGCTTTTTTTACATTTTGGCAGATTTACCGACGGAAAATCCGTCGGTAAACAGCATTTAGTGACAGAATTGGCAAATTACAACAGCACTCCAATATTTTCCAGATTTATTCAAAAGCTTTAAATTAAATCTAATTCAATCGTTTTGGACTTCCGAACTACCAAAGATGGATCATAGTCGAAAACGGAAGTTCCTAAAACGATGTTTTTTCTTTTAAAACGTTATTTGAAAACCTCTTTTAAATTAAAAACTTATAATTACAACATTTTCGATACCCGAACTACCTTTTTATCGGATCACGGTTCGTATTGGGATATCCAAAACGAGGTTTTTATTTTAAAACAAAACCCGAGTTTTATTTAACACGAAACGAAAATTAAATAAATACGTTAATTAAATAAAACGTGACAAAATAAATAAATAACTAAAGGAATAAAAACTATAGCATAAAAAAATAAATAGAAGGAGAGAATAAATTAAATAAAATAAAGAGTCTAGTCCTCGGATAATACCTTTGATTCGGTATCTGACAGTCGAAGCCGATTGATTCCACGAACCGCGAGCTCCCGATATTAATAAAAATTTAGTAAAAATTGAACTTAGGAAATTTGGAATTTTTGAGAAAAAAAATATTTTTCTCAAAAAAAATCCACTCTCTCTCTAAAAATGTTTAGAGTGAGAAAGTTTTCCTCAAAAAAAAGCCTCCTCTTCACCTTGGGATCCGTGCCCTTATATAGGGAAACGGATCCCGGAACAATGGGCGACGCCCAAAAAAAATTGGGTGTCGCCCATTGTGGTTGGGCGGCCGCCCAACCTAGTGTTGGGCTACCGCCCAACCTTGTTGGGCGAGCGCCCAACGCGAGGTTGGGCGCCCGCGCCCAACCCTCGTCGGGCGTCCGTCCGACGCGTTGGGCGTTCGCCCGACGTGGTTGGGTGCCCGCCCGGCGACCCCCGGGGCGTGCCCCACGCCGTCGGACGCGTGCACTCCGTGACCGCCGAGCGCGCGTTCCGTGCAGCTAGACGCTCGCGCGTCGCGGCCGCCGAACGCGCGTCTCGCGCCGCCAGGCACGTGTGCTCAACGGCCCACGAGGGCGGGCACCGCCAGCGGTCCCAGGCATTGCCCCGGGCGTCGAGAGCGTGCCACTCGCGGTGCGTCCGACGGACGCCGCCCGCACGTCTCGAGCCGTCAAGCGGGCGTTCGACCATCGTCGTCCGCGCGCGGGATGCCGTTGCATGCCCGCGCCGTGCCGTTAATTTTCCTCAGCTTATTATTCTTTATATATTTTTCAAAACTTCCGAAATCAATCGCTTCGACCGTCTTGTTTCAGGTTTTCGTCACAGGTCCTCCGACTCGGTGTCTACAGTAAGATGTCACCGTCCTTCAATGTACGTGATCTAAGCTCGTGCAAACCAGATGCATCTTTTGAGTTTACTAAAGACGAGTCGGGGTCCAACTCGTTTGAAGAAGGGGAGAGTAATGAGGGCATCTCCTTGAAAATTCCAAGGCAATGGTGAAGATGGCTCACATGGTGTGTCACTTTAGCCACATGTTGTGTGAGCAATGTACTGAATGGGGAAGGTGTTGGATAAAGAACCACATGACATGTCACATGACCACATGTTGTGTGTCTGACTTGCTGAAATTCTTAGAATTTTCAAGTTAATTCACACGGCATGTGATATCAACCACGTGTTGTGAGAGACGGGTGAGAGGTAGACGGAGAAGATTGATCGAGGCCCGGCGCAACTTGCTTGAAGAATTAGCCACGGACATGTGAGACAGGCCACACGTCGTGTGACACTGCTTAACGGCCAAAGAGAATATTTTTGCCATATTTGTGCCACAAGCTTGCTCTTGGCTATATACTATTTTGCCCTTATCTTTATTTTCTCCTATTTTACCCTTATTATATAATTAAAGTTTATAACACTAGCAATGGTCTTTAGATCTTTTGTTAGCTAATGATATGAGGTATTTAAGCTCTTGGTTTTGTAAGGATGAATAACTTTTATCCAAAATTGTTTTTGAAAGCAAGGTTTTCTAACCTATTTGGGATCAACTCCTACTAGTTTAGCTAGTGAAGAAATTCCTTTATTGATTTAAGATCTAAAATGAACTCTATCGTCATGAATCCGTACTAAGAATTAGCCAATAAATTGTTGAATTTTTTCGATCACATTATATCATATGAAAAAAAAATCCATATTCACCATTTAGGAAGAGATCGCCATCCTTCTTTACCTAGTTTCAACTCTCAAATCAATCATGCAATTGAGCTTAAGTTGCATGAAAAAGAAGCTCATTTGTCTATTGACTTACTGGTAAAAAAAATGCTTATTGATAGAAGACTAAATGAACCACATGCATGACGACATCGCTATCCTCAATATGGTCCAAGCTCAAAGCATGATAAGGGCTCAAATGTATCCAAGATAGCCCCAGCCTCACTTGAACAGGTCTGAAACGGTCGATGTGGCCCAAGCCCAACAAACGTCGGCCCATCATGACCTACAAGCTAATAACCTCATCGTCTAAAAGGATCTTCCATAATCATACGAGACAAAAGATTCCTTCCAAGGTTCGGACTCCTTAATGGATCAGTAATCCTAGCTCCATAAGGATTCTCAAAGAAGATGACAATCTTAAACCTAATCAAACACTATAAATACACAGGTGTATGCATAAAGTTCGGTACGTTAAATATTATCTAGTCCATACATTTCCATTCGGTCTTAACTCATAAACTGACTTAGGCATCGGAGCGGGTTTGCCGGACTCCATCCCGTTTGACCTGCATATTGTTTTATAGGCACTAACACGATCTCAGATCATCAGTGTAGTTTGGGCACGTGACCAAGTTTAGGTAACCGATTATCATTGGTGTGGTGAATATGGAGTTCAATTATCCATCATCTGTTAGAATACTCAGTAATGGCTCAATCTAGTCGCATTCATTCGGAGATCCACCGGAACAACGATCAAGAAGTTGATCAGCATGCGGGGCCCCACTCCTAGTTAGACCCTCAATCCCATTTCCTGGCGGAGGAAGTATCTCGCAGGTTCACCCACAATTTAGTGGCCATGCAAAAAAAGATGGACAACGTAAAGGCCACGCATGAGTTAGAGATGGCCGATCTACGACGATAATTGTGGATGGAGAAAGATGGTGAGTGAGAAAACCTCGCCCGAAATGGAAAATCGAGTAGGGAATCCTCTATGACCCCAAGACCTATTCTCGAAGCCTATCTCCCAGATGGAGGTATTCTAGGTCAAGAAGCCCTCATCGGCACCACACAATACGAAATGATCTGAAGGGCGACAAAAAGGAAAAGCCTCACGGGAGAGGCAAAAATCGTTCTCCATCAAAACGCTGGAGTAACCGCCACCAAAGGTCCGAAATGGAGAAAACAAGGGCTAATGAGGGTGCGCCCCCTCAGTAAAGAAGATATATTAGAGCTCATGGAGAAGAATTCTTTGCGAAAATCTGGTTCCCGAGACGGATATTCGAATTTAGCAAATACTAACACACCTCTGTCGAAGGAGATTCAAAAACAACCCATGAATCGGGGATTCTGGTTCCCAACCTTTGTACAATATGGAGGAGTGGGCGACCATATTACCCACGTCAAAACCTTTTGACAAATAAAGCTATTGCCGCTGTCTTATATCGTATTTTCCCACTATTTTGAAGGAATCGACAGCTTTTTGGTACGAACAACTTCCACCGAAAGGGAAAACCATCTTAGATCTCAGTTGAGTAGTGGTAGGTCTACCCACTCCCAATGTGGGGGCAAACCACATACCTCGATGAGGGTTGGAATTTATAAATCACCTACCAATGAGGACTAAATTTTGACGGAGTGGGGAATCGAACCTCAAACCTTTCAAGCAGAGGTTCAACGCCTTACCACTCGGACCAACCCTCATTGACTAAAATAAAGATTATTAACTAAATGGTATTTTAATCTATTTTTATATTTTTAATATAAATCAATGTATCTTTTCAAAAAAAAATATATAAATCAATGTATAATTTCATTAAATATGTAATTATTTTGCTTATATTTTAAATAAGTTGAAAGTATATTGAAACATTTTAAGAACGTTGAGAGAGTTATCAAACACTTTAAATATTTATGAAATCGAGCTTTTAAATAAGTTGAGAGTGCCTATAATGTACTAATCTTGTATATTTAGAATGGATAAGGTGTAAAAATACCCTTAACGTTTACATCTAGAAGCAATTTTACCCAAAACGTTTAAAATAATGCAATTTTACCATTAACGTTGGCGAGTTTGGTCGATTTCAGATATTATTATAAAACACATATATTTTGTCTATTATTATGCACCAATTTCATATCAGTTCGCTTAAAAAAAATAGATTTCATATTTTGTGTGATTTAATAATAGAATTGAAGATTAATATTTATAAATTCGGTGAAATTTTTTGAATTTTTTTGTCTGAATCGTACAATAGACAATATATTATTTTTATTTTTATTTTTTTCATGTATAATTATATGTTTATGATATGTTGTTAATGAGTAATAAAATGACTCATATGTGAAGTATAGATGACAAGATCCATGATCTAGAAGACAGTTTGATAAATTATTTTTCAAATTGATCAAAGTTCACAACGTTAAAAGTAAAATTGTTTTTTACAACGTTAAAAGTAAAATTGTTTTTGGTTGTCAATATTAAAAATGAAATTACATCATTTTAGACGTTAATGGTAAATTAGTCATGACTATAAATGTTAGGGTAAATAGAATAAGTGTTATTTTGAGTAAATATCTCTTTGTTTCTTTTTTTTACTCTTAGGAAATTAAATTATTGTGCAATAAATGTTTAAAGCATATTTACACCTTTAAACTTAGCAAGTTTTTTCTATTGTCATCATAAACTTTTAAAATAACATCACATACTTATAGTTGGTTTTAAAAATCTATCATACATCTATAGTTGGTTAATTCGGATCTCCTGCACACACAATCGTTGATTTGTTATTTTTGACAAATGAAGCGGCATACAGAACGACTCACGCGTTTTTCTTTTTTCTTATAGCATGCAAGACATCTGAACTATAAAAAATAACATATTAACGATTTTGTATACAAAAGGTCCAAATAAACCAATTATAAACCTGTGATAGGTTTTAAAAACTAACTCTAAAGATGTGATATGTTTTTATAGCTAATTATAGATATATATTAATAAATAATAAATATGTAGATTATGGAAAGAAAAAGAAAAAGTGAAATTGATCTGGAGTGGGTGGACCACACTGACGAGATGAGAGACCCTGGGATACGGTGCTGATAGATCATAGTCTTTGCTGCTGTAATGTGGGCCATAGGCAACAGATGCTTCGCTGTAACTTCACCCAAATATTCTACCGGACACGTTACGACTTCTGATTCGCTATCTCATAATTTGGTCTAAAATATTTCGACATCTATACCGCAGAAGCAGTGTGTCATTGATGATCCTGTGGAGTTGCTTGCATCTGATAGTACCACATAGTAACAATAATATGGCAGAAATGGACGGAGTGATGAGCAGGCGGCACTTTAACCGTGGTCCGTCAATCTGATCAAAGTACGGATAGACAGCCTACAAGACAGCTGTTCTTTATTACATCTACCAAAATGCCTTTTTTCCTTCTAGTAGTTCAATAATTCACTGTTTTCTTGCTTAAACTGATTTTTGGATTTGTTCTAAATTAATACTACTTTATTCATGTATCTTTATACTTTTAGCTCGAGATGTCAAAAATATATTTTGGTTTAATTATCATTCAAAAGTTTGGTAAATTTCAAATAAAACCCTTGTGGTTTCATTAATTTTCAGATAAAGGACTGTGATTTACTTTTTGTCAAAACGAGGATTGAGGTTTCGCACCTGGATTAATGCTATTAAAATCATCTTTAACGTCTTAAAAATGAAAATTTTCAAAAATTAAAGTTGTTAAATATCATATTTTTTTATGAAACGAAATTTTCGATTTTCGAAAATCATCTTCTTTGGAACTTTTTCTTTCTAAACATTAACTTTCTCTCTCTTTACCAAACATCATCTAAATAATCTTAAAATAAAAAAGTTGAAGAATTAAAGTTGTTTAGAATATTAGTAGTTCTTAAAATATGTCATTTTTGAAGTCGTCAAGGGTGATTTTAATAGTATCAATCGAAAAAGTCCTTATTTTACTAAAGTTGAAAACCTCAATCCTCGTTTTGACAAAAAGTAAACCGCAGTCCTTTATGTGAAAATTATTGAAACCACAAAGGTTTTATTTGAAATTTACCCTTAAAAGTTTCGGCTAAATGTATCATGTATCACTGAATTTATATGGTTGTTTTAAAATGGTTACTCAATTTCAATTTGTCTCAATGAAATCATTTAATTTTGAGTTTTGTTTCAATTAGTCACTCCGTCGATTTTAGTGTTTAAAACGCATCGAAATGATGATATGGGTGACATGTCAGTTAACTCAAATCTCTGACCGAAACGAAATGTGACAGCCACATGTCGAGTATTTTTATGAAAAAACTAAATTTTAGTTTTTTTTCATAAAAATAAGGCTTAATACATCAGTTGCCCCTGAACTTGCATAAAATGTTCAGTTAGCCCCCTGAACTTGCAAAAAATGTAATCAATTGATCACTCGGTTGCAAAAAAAAAGTAAGTTAAATGAGAAATATGTATTACACGAGTCTTAAAAAAGTAAAACGATAAAAATCGGGGTATACGGTTCTAATATTAGAGAAAACACGTTTTATAGTTGAATAAGTAATAACTTCACTTTTAATCTATTTTTGAATTATGTAATAACATTCTAAGATACGTGGAATATATCTTCCTTATTTAACTTATGATGTAGATTAAATCGATCTGGAGGTTTTAATCTTAAACCAACAAAGATTACAAACTTCTCAAGCTAAACTTGAAGGTTGAGTAAACCCAAAAGGAATGAATCCTTGCTCCAATGGAGGCTTCAAAATATAATATTCATCAAAAGTTAACCAACATTACAAAGGATGGAGAATATATACTCCTCCTAAGTAAAAGACAAAGACTAAAAGGTCACCCCTACGGTTACCAACAACTAAGGAGCCCTAGGGGTAAGATAGGAAATGCATAAAGATAGATATTAGGGTAAATAAGTTCAATGGCAAAGTGGTAATTAACTAAATGGCAAAACAGTAAATAAGAGGTGGCAGATATTGTCCTTAGCAACAAGAACTTGGGGAGGAAGTATTCCTCAACCTAGGTACGCCCCGCGTGGCCTCCCTCACGCCCCGCGTGGATGTGTCCCTGGACCTGGTGGTTCTTGTTGGGCACTTTTACGCGTGGCGTCCTGAGACATACGCCCTGCGTACTCGACCTCATGGTCTGAACTCTCATCGGAGACTGGTTCCACGCCCCGCGCCTTGGAGGGCACGCCCCGCGTGTTCGACTTGCTGGGTTATTCTACCGGCTTTGGGCTCTTCACGCCCCGCGCCCTACCAGGTACGCCCCGCGTGCTCCCCTGTTTGCCATTTTCTTCATCTCCCTCGGCTAGCTCTCTACGAGTCTCGTCTTTAGGTTTCGGGTCCGCCTCTAGAGGGTGGATGCCCTCATCAACTTACTTTTTTTTACGACCGAGTGATTAATTAATTACATTTTTTGCAAGTTCAAGGGGCTAACTAAACCTTTTATGCAAGTTCAAGAGGGCTATCGGGACACTTTGAAAGTTCTGGGGGCAAATGATGTATTAAGCCTAAAAATAATCGACACGTGATAGCTAGATGACGCATATGTGGATGTCATGTGTCATTTCAGTTAGAAATATGAGTTGTCTCATATTAACGTATCACTTATGTCACCATTTCGATGTTTTTTAATCACTAAAATCGTCATAGTGACCTTATTGAGACAAAACTCAAAAGTTGAGTGATTTTATTGAGACAAATTGAAGTTGAGCGACCATTTTGAAACAACCATGTAAATTCAGTGACCAGTGGTACATTTAACCCTAAAAGTTTCATGTAGTTGTTAGTCAATTATATTTTATTTGTTCTTTGTTATATTTTATCATTCAGCCTAACACTATATTTTGTTATAAATCCAAATCTATATACTTTTTAATTATATCAATCTTAATAATTATCAAATTTGAAATAAATTCCGATCGGAGGTCCCGTAAATCAGAAGGTCTAAGCGGCCCGCCTATGAACCACAAGATGATGAAGAACTAGAGCGGTTAGGTCATATTTTGTGGCTAAGGTGGACCCAAATGTTCCATCATTAATTAAAATATCTAATATCAAAGATCTTTCAGTTTCAAACTACGAGTTCTGGATCTCTCTAACAATAAGTTCTGAAGGAATTGGAGTTTCTTAAAGCAATTTTCCAATCTCGAATATCTTTTTTCTCTATTCAAAACAAAACCAGCATAAACATTGATTTTTGCAGGACCTGCTATAGTCGAAGTTATATTTTCAACCTTGAGCATATCTGATCCAGCCTTCGCCATTGCTTCTAATAATTCCAGCCTAGCTTGGGTTCTCTTCAACATTCTTCAACTAGCGCTGAATTAGGTCAATTGAATGAGGGTAACGCAATGGAGTTCTTCAATCGACTGAAACAGGTCAATCGAATGAGGGAAAAAGAACCACCTTCTTGTTTACTCTCCTTCTGGTTGTATGATACAATATGTGCTACTAATATCGGGTGCAATAGATTTAATAATTGTTTTGTCTGAAGTGGGCACGAGTTATAAACCAGTTTCTGAAAGCGATGAAAGGTTAATAGTTGAGGCAATTCAGAAGTGAAACATTTATCAGAAACATAATAGAAGAAACCGAGATGATAATGTTGACATATATGGTGAGAGAGAAAGAAATGAAGAAAGAGAATAGGAGACATCGAAAATTGGAGAAAAATCTAAGAGAGAAAAAAAGAAATCGAAAAGAGAGAAAAAATTTGATCAATTTTTTAATAAAAGTGATCAAACTCTCACCGGTTAAATGTATTAAATTAAGATATAGCTCAGGTACAATCGATGTAATTTTCTCATAAAAAAAATAGCATATATACGCATTTCGTATAGATGATGTATATTTAGACACATGTATACTGTACTATAATATATATATATATTTCACTCCAAACAAATAAAGCCTGAAGGCTTTCACAATAAAGTACACAGCAATATATAATAACAACAAGCATGTCATGTGATAAGAAATAAAAAAATTCAATTAATTGTTTATACAAAGGGAAAGAAATATTGATAAATAATTTTTTAAATAAATAGAAAATTGAAAGTTTTCAAAATTAAAAATAGTACAAGAAGATAAGAGGATGAAATTTAAAATAATGAGCATTGAATAATTTAAAAGGATTTAATATATATTAACATATTCAAATTTATAATTTTTTTTTTGTGTTGTGGCACTTTTGAATCTCTCAACACACTTAAACTTGAGATCTTTAACACTATTATTTAGGTAAATTTACCTATACCTACTCAACTTTGCGCTTATTATCTTGTGGTCACTTAATTTCAAAACCTAACATAAAAGTTACTGAATTTAGTATTTATTTAACATAAAAATTACTCAACTTTAACCAAAATAATAAGAGGTAATTCTCAATTATAGAACTGATGTAAACTTACTATAAGTAACTTTAATTCGTCAACTTTTTAGTTTTGAGATTATTTATATAGTGTTTACTAGTTAGGAGGGAGAAAAAGTAAGGGGCCGTTTGTTTTGAAGGTTTTAGGAAAAGATAAGGTTTCATTTCTTTTGTTGGTGTTTGTTTTATCAATTTCGTTATTCCCTTTACCTTCTTTTGGTTATTAGTTTACCCTTAACTCTTCTAATCTCATTCCCTAACCCCTTAAGGTTTTCCATTCCCTTTCCTCTCTATCTCTCATTAATTTGAACATCTACTCTCCTTATTAAATTTCATTTTAGTCTTTATTTCATTTTTAATTTTTTATTTTGATCTATATATTTATTTATTTTTACTTTTTTAATCCTTGGATTAATTTCACTTTTGATCCCTATACTTATATATTATTTATTTATTCTCAAATTTTTTTTGACTAATTTTTACTTTTTTATTTTGATCCTTATATTTATTTATTTATATTTTTTATTCCTAGACTAATCTCACTTTTGACTCTTATACTTATTTGTTTTTAGTCTTTTATCCTGAAAATAATTTTGACAAATATTTTTCTTTTATCATATTATTCGGCTTTGGTATTTATTTTTAATTATTTTAAAATAATTATTTTCTTTTTAAAATAGAATATTTATGCATTTTCTTTTATTTATTTTATTTCAATTTCATCATCTTTGATTTTAATGGTTGAATAAATTGATTTTCATTCTTATATTTACAGAGTAAATTACACCAATAGTACCTGAACTTTATCCAAATTCACACTTTGATACCTAGATTACATTTTGTCTCAAAAATATACCCGAAGTAACGATGACCGGGCAATTAAGTATATTTTACCGGTTAATGGCCGGTCAATGCGATTTTGATGAGTAAATTACACTGATGGTACCTGAACTTTATCCGAATTCACATTTTGGTACCTAGATTTCATTTTGTCCAAAAAATACTCTTCAAGTAAAGATGACTTAATATTTTAGCATATTTGACCGATCAGTGATTGATCAACCCGAGTTTGACAATTTTAAATTAAAAACTGAGACCAATCATACACTCAATTAACATAAAATTACAATACTGTCATTTACCTCATAAATGACAATATTATAATTTTATGTTAATTGAGTGTATGGTGAGTCCCAATGTTTAGTTCATGTTACTCGGTCACTAACCGATCAAATGAACTAAACCTTTCAGTCACCTTTACTTGTGTTATGTTTTTAGGATAAAATAAAATCCAGGTACCGAAGTGTTAATTATGGTAAAGTTCGGGTACCATTAATGTAATTAACTCATGAGACTCGCGTTGACCGGTCATAACCGGTAAAAATATACTAAATTGTCCGGTCATCATTAATTCAGGTATATTTTTGGGACAAAATGTAATCTAGGTATCAAAGTGTAAACTATGTAAAATTCAGGTACCATTGGTGTAGTTTACCCTATATTTACATGTGATTAATTTATTAATATAGACACATGTATGTATAAAAATTATTGTTAAAAACACAACTCTAGTTTATTACCTCATTTGAACCAAACAGCCACAAAGGGAATCATAGGTTTATCATTCTCTTTGTGAAGCTGAAACAAACAGAGAAAGGAATTCAAGGTCATTCCATTTCTTTCTCCTTGTTTCCATTTCTTGATTCCATTCCGTTACCTATGTACGAACCAAACGCCCCCTAAATGTGTAGAGAGAGAAATTTGTGAAAATGATGATATAAATTTTTTGAAAACCTGGTTTCATAGTAATTCTGGTTCTAAACAACTTTAGTTCTGTATTTTTTTCATTTTGAAACCTTCAACGGTCATTTTAAAATCATTTACTGCCATAATGTTAGTAAAATGGAATTGGGTGACTTTTATATTAATAAATGTAAAGTTGAGTGACTTTTATATTAGATTTTAAAGTTCAATGACCATAATATTTGATATGGTAAATAATGATTTTGGGCCTAATAAGCTAGGGTCCAGGCCCATTAAGTGACCAAACATCAGCTTAGCCCACTTAAAGGGCTCTTTTCGGAAAGACAAGTCAATAAGGGACATGAATAAGGAGAAGCTTTGGATTCCAAAAGGCACACTAAATCTGTTTGAGCATGGAATAATAGGGTCTAAAGCCAATGAGGAGTTGACACGTGTATATAGCACAAGTCCACTTGTAAGTAATATTTTTCTATAAATAGCTCAGAAGTTAGGGACATATATACGTAACTGAATAGTCATTTCTCTCTTACAACTCTGCCTTCAAGTCGGTAAATACCTCATCAGAGAGGGTTTGCCGAATTTCGGTCCCTGTCTAACCCTTTTGTTGTGTTTACAGATCATTGAAAGCTGATCACAAGGAAGATTCCAATATCAATATTAACAAGACAAAGTTAAATGGTCATTAATGTAATTTGCCTTTATTATTTGCTACCATAGCAAATGTGATTAGATTATTGAAATAGGTTAATTAGAAAATTTGGTTTAAGGCAATGAGAGACGGTATATACTGGTTCGAGAAATGACCGAACTCGAGGGATGGAAATTCGGTTTCAGTGGTTGATTTTCACCTATGGAAATTGACGAGGGTTATAAATGGGTTGTCTGATGGGGAATAGTTTGAGGTTCGGGATAAGATATGAGCTGGTTATTGAGGAGGTAGCTGATTGAGTAGAAACAAAAGAAGATTAAAATTGTCATTATTGAGAAGAAGGTTGAATCGAAAATGAATTATCTGTGATTAAGGTAAATGCATATAATAATCCTGGGTTAGAAGATTCTAACATACTAGGGAAGGAAACAATTTGTGAAGGAGGGGCAGAAGCCGAGGCAGAGACGGTGGGGTTCGGTGGCAACTGTGGCGGAACTACTGCGAACAGAGCAGCAGCGGTGATGTCGCGGCCATGGGAAAAGGGGCGGAGGCGAAAGCGGAAGCTAGTGCAATCGGAGCGTTCTGCTTTAATACCATATTGAAGTAGGTTAATTAGAAAATATAATAAAATTTAAAATGATTTTCCCCGTATTAAGTATCATATATATATATATAAGATTTATAAAGAATCCTAATTTAGATAATATGATAGAGATAAAAACTAATAAATTATATCTCAAAATATTCAAAATAATTGCTTAATTATTCTATCTCTATCATAGATAAATGTTTGATTCAACTCGTGTCATGTCATTTGAAATCATTATTCAAAACTAATATGGTCTGGACCGTCTAAGTGCTCGAAACCGAGAATTCGTCCCGATTTTCACCGATTAGTTCCTCCAGGCGTTTTTCTGGCTCCAAGGTGATGTTTAGCCGTCTAGGCTCCACCTAGACCGTTTTAATACCGCCTAGACCGTCCAGGCGCCGCCTAAGTAACGATGAACAAAAGTATTTTTTATGGTGAATTTATTTTTAGGTAAATTAAAAAAAAAACCCACGTGGTTTCACTTTTTTTATAGAAAAAGGACTGTGGTTTTTTTTCTTTTCAAATACATGACTTTGATTTATTCGGTTACACTATTTACGGATTTGGTGAAAATTTCATTTATTTACTGACGTGGCTGAGGGGCAAATATGAGTTTTTAAAAAAAATGAGGTAAATTTCAAAAAAAAAAACCCTGTGGTTTCATTTTTTTTTTTTTTGCAGAAAAATGACTGTGGTTTTTTTCTTTTCAAATACAGGACTGTGATTTATTCCATTACAGTATTTACGGATTTGGTGAAGATGACGTTTATTTACTGACGTGGCTAAAGGGCAAATATGAGTTTTTAAAAAAATTGACTATAAAAGACCTTAAACAACTATGTGAGATTTGCGCTCATATGAAATTTTATAGTCAATATTGTAGCCACAAAATAGTTATAAAAAATCCATTGGTCAATATTGTAGACCCAAAATAGTTATAAAAAATCCATTTGTCAATTTTTTTAAAAACTCATAATTGCCCTTTAGCCACGTCAGCAAATAAACGACATTTTTACCAAATCCGTAAATAGTGTAACGGAATAAACCACAATCCTGTATTTGAAAAGAAAAAAACCACAGTCATTTTTCTGCAAAAAAAAAGTGAAACCACAGTAGTTTTTTTCTTTAAATTTACCCTTTATTTTTTGATTTATTATAATTCACTTTTGAGTTGTTTCAATTATATTGTTGTTGAAATGTTAATATTTGCACATTTTTAAAAATATATATTACAAATATACGTGTTTTTCAATATTAAATAATTTTATATTATTTTTAGATAGTATAATACATATTTTAATTAAATTTAAATAACAATTTATTGATTAACAAATAAAATATGTAAAAATAAAAATCCGATTAATTTTCGAGGAACCTATCCACCTAACTAATGTCTAACATTTTTTATAACCTTGTTTGAAATATGCTAAATCAATAAATAATGATATTGACTGTCTAAAATTAATAGAGATTTCTTAAAAAAAAAAAAAAAACTTTAGAGATGTGATAGATTAAAATATAGGTTAAAAAATAGTTAAAGAGGAAAATTTATAAGTTGATAACTAAAATATTGTGTGTTTAATAGAACTAAGGCTCAAAAATGGTTTATTAAATTGATAGTAAGAATTCTTTTTTTCCCGAAAAGAATGCATTTATGTAATACCCCAATTTATATAATTAAGCTAATTGCTAAAATAAATATAATTACTTTTGAGAAATTTTTTAAAAGATAATATAAATGTAGAGACTAATATGGTAATTTGGCCTGAACAAATCAAATAAGGAGCTTATACGCAGATTCCATTTGAGCTCCATCTTTAGAGCATTCTTCTCCTTCCCTTCAAAATACAAACACAATTCTACCTTGTTCTTCCTCATTTCTTCACCGTTTTTTGCATTCTTTATACCGAAACGAAGCTCTCAACTTCAGCTACAAGTGCATGTAAGTTTTATGGTGAGATTTTGAGTTTTCAACAATCGTTTAGAGAGAGAAAATTCATCACTTTTGCTATTCTCTCTATTTCTTGGTCCTATGTTCATTATTTTGCAATTCTAACACCAAAAATGGACCCAGGGGGTCGATTTACCTATGGATACACTAGATTTTGATGCATGCAACGAGTTTTGAGGGGTAATCGGAGCTACACCGGAAAAAGTAAGAAATCTAACCAAAGTTTAATTTTTTGGTAGATTTTGGGTGTTTTGAGAGTGATTCTAGACTCCTGGAATCATAATGAACAAAGTGGTATAATTAGTTTCTCAAAATAATCAACTTTAATTTTTCCGATAGGCGGGTCCCGACCACCGGTGATATTTTCCGGTGACATATGAAATAAGGGCAGAAAAAATATTTGGTTTACTTTAGAATGTTCTAAATATTATTTGGAGCAACATTAATTCTTGGACTTTGGTCAAATTCCTTACCGTTTAGTCTCTATAAATTACGAAAGTATATAGTTGGGTGAAATTAAGGAAAATAAATTAAGTTGGGTTAAAAATAATTTTTGGATTCTTATTTAAATAAAAATTTAGAATATATAATTTTAAAAATAAGGGTTGAAGGGAGATTGGACTAAGCATAATTAATTAATTATGATATTAAGATCATTGGTTAGTTAATTTGATCGGTATAGATATTATGAAAATGAATTATAAGTATATATGTTTATATGTTATTTGATTATGAGTAATTTTGGAAGTAAAGTATTGAAATTACTGACAGTTATGGAACTGTCGGATGATTGATGTCCAACCGGGTTGATAATTGCAGTCTATGGAGTACCGGTTTGGACTTTGGATATTTTTTAATATAAAAGTGTATTTTATTGCAGGGTTGACCCTAGTTATTACTAGGAGGATGTTCGTTTTATAGGGGAGACTCTGCCGAATTTTCGGTAGACAGTCTGTAAAACGAGACAAAATAAATTTTAATATTTCCCTAAACGTACATAAATTCTAAAAATAATATTATTTCTTTTAGATACTTAACCGGTAGGAGGAGCAGCAGTACCTGAAAATTAGGACAGTCGGCTCAGAGCAATTTGTGAGTTAATTATATGTTACACATTTTTAATTTAGCATTTGCATTCATAATAAATGATTTCATGATATTTCAAGTAAAGTATTATTTTTACTTATAAAAGTGTCTTATTGTTTATAATAATTTATACGTAATTATTTGTGGATAAATACGTGTCATGGACATGCTTCCTGGTGAGCGGCATCAGGACCTTGTGCGCACAGGTACTATCGGGTTATTGGATAGTGATGATACTAATATTGTGAATGTTGTGATATATGGATAAGCCCGGTTGAGATATTCTCGGGCTATATGATATGTGGATTTTAGATTTAAAGTGAGACTGGGTACAGAATCGGTTGAGTTATACTCGGTCCTCTAGCTAACTGGGCGTGTGATCGGTTGAGTTATTCTTGATCCCCCAGTTATTGGATATGAATGAAATGTTGATTATTGGTGGATTATTAGATTGGGTATTGAGGTTTAGGGTCCATGATGAAGTGGAACGAGCCTTGAACTATTTGGAGAAAGCTGATTCAGTGGCAAAGTTGATATTTTGAAGTTAAAACGGGGTTGTTGGAATTTAGTGATTTCGAACCCTAATTTGATTGGATTCGGCCCACCGAAGCCATCCGAGGTCGTTTAGGGCCTCAAAACGGCAGTTTTGTGTTTTATCGTACTTTCGATTATTTTCCTATTTTGTTTCTTTTCCTTCTAGGTTTCGAATTAGGTTTTATTTGTCAGCCTATATAAAGGCTCGACCCCCCCTTATGTAGTCAGTTTTTGATTAATAAAATTTCAGAGTTTATTCTCGCTTTCCAATTTTCGTTATTCGTGCGCAATTCAACGATCGTTGAAGGTTTTAAACATTGTTCTTGCGCGAACATTCGTTTAAGACGAAAGTCTGTTTATTTCGCTGCATCAGTCCAACACACGTATTAAACCACCTATCTATTTATTTATAAGACAATTTTATGAAAAGCATATTGTGTGATCACGTATATTATATTACTATTATTATTATTATTATTGTGTGTGACATAAATGTTAAATTACTGATGCATTGCATATAATTAATTCACTATGGGAGGTTTGACTCCTTTAATTTTTCAGGTGACTAGAAGTCTGTCGCAGCCCAATATCTTCTTCCGGACGGCACACCTATCTTTATTATGTATAACCTTTCTAGTTAATATAAAATTTTAATTCTAGACCGCAATATCAAATATACTAGTATTTATTTATATTTGGAAATGACATAATATTTAATATGTATAAAAAACTTAAAAGAAAAAGAAATGAATTTATGTATATTAATTATCTAAGATAAATTAGGCTTGCTACGGGTTCCGGTAGCTTGAGCTTACCCGTTCCCTAGCGCCGGTCACGGTCCGTGGGATGGGTCGTGACAATTTAATAAGCCTCTATCGGGCAATCAATGTTAAGTACATTTTGCAAAAAAGACGGAACGTCAAAAAATATGGAACAAGAATAAGAACGAGAGAACTTCGTTAAAGAGTGAGCCACCCCATTCACTTATCGCCTTGCAAAACAAACGGAATAATAATTTTAGATATAAATTTATTTCTCAACTCAGACTAGTTTTGAGAAATTATTCCAAATTTTAGCTATTAGATTAATAGCATGTCAAGGAATTGATTTAACAAAACAATTTAAATTGAACAATAATTTTTGTTATAATGCATAACTAGTCGAAAACCCATACAATACACATGATATAAATTTTTTTATATAATTTAGATAAATAAATAAATTGACATATTTACTTTTAAGTAATTTTATATCATGCTATGAAATTTTTTTATATTATGTATTTTTGAAATTAATTGATTTTTTTATAGAATCATAATTAAAGGTGAATGATTTATTTATTTTTATAAAATTCAATGATTTGTACTTTTTAATAATTTTAATACATTTTTATATAACTGGTATTCTATGAAACAATGATAATAAAATAGAAAATTACTTAAAAAAATATTAGAATATAATGAAAAACCAAAAATTGAATTAAACTACAACTAATATTAAATATTATATCTACGATACAAAAGAATTACAATCTATATTAAACAAAAATTGAATTAAACTACAATTAAACTTAAATATTATATCTACGATACAAAAGAATTACAATCTATGTTAAAATGGAAGCAACATCAATATAAACTATTACAATCAATACTTTTCTAATATTGCACATGAATAAACTTTATCAATTCAATATGTTACATATAAAAAAATAAAATTCATAAGAATTAGTAGTCACAAATTCATCTTGATGATAATCATTTTGCTTGATGGAATTTCATGATAACTAGGTATTTGAATTTAATTATTCATTATGCGACAATAACTCAATCAGCTTAAAGTGATGATTTCTTTTATTTTTATTTCGTAATATCTCATCAAGACATTCAATCAATTTGTTCTTCATTCTTTCATTCTATAGAATATCAGTCACGCTCGTAGATATCACTTATTTTACTTCATTAATATTTTCTAATAATTATATATTCTTGAATTTCGTAAGCAAGAAAAACAAACAAAATAATAGAAAATAGGGATAAAAAAGATAATTAGGAGAGAACTATCTTCCTCTCATTTTTTTTTTCGAAAATAAGAGAGAATGTCAAAATATAAATATATAAAGAGGAGAGTGAAAATCTTTTTGCACATTAATTAAAATTTTTATTTTTTTTCTTAATGAAGTATTAAGTACGTAAATTAATTTTAGTTTTTTTTTTTTGAAACAGAGATAAACTTTATTAAACATCACAAAGCATGTCTCTTACAATGGCATCACCGATCCAACTCGGTTCAGAAAAAGAAATGTAATCGTTAGCTAAGGAACCAGCCTGTCTTGCCATCGCATGAGCAGCTGTGTTCGCTAACCGTGGTATAAATAAGACGGAGTAACCCGGTCTAGAACTCAAAATATCCCTACAATCATGTAATATGCAACCATAGTCAGAAAGATCTTCGCTGTTGTTTAGAATACTAGAGACCACTCCTTGTGCATCCGACTCAAATATAACTCGTTCCCAACCCTCGTTTGCTGCTAAAACCAATGCTTTCCGGATTGCCAGAATTTCAACAACACGAGGTTCCGTTACACCAATAACCTTCGAGCTGCAGGCAATAATTACCTTACCCTGGCTGTCCCGAACTATACATCCCAGACCACCCGACTGTTGCTCTTTGAAGACAACACCATCCGTGTTACATTTCAGATGACCAGCAGGCGGAGGGATCCACTGAATTTGGGGACGAACTGCTGTTTCGATAGTTGATTGGACCTGCAGATTGTGTGATTTCCACTCCTCATAAAATCCCAGACAGCTCGTCCAGCATACATCAGGCTGCTGCACCACTCCCTTCCACATCAGTGCGTTACGTTGCTGCCAGATCGTATAAAAAACCAGCACAGTTTTAATAAGATCAGTATCAGATGCTGATTCACATTGCTCGAAGAACCAATCTGCAGCAGTGTCATGAAGACCAATCGGAGCAGTAACACGAGCCTTATCCCAACAGCTAACTGCGAAGGGGCAATCTGCAAATAAGTGCCAGCTGTGTTCGATATCGGTCAGACATAGACAACACTCTATTTGAATAGCTATTCTTCTTGCCTGAAGCGTATGTCTTAGAGGTAAACAACCCGTGCAAAACTTCCATAAAAAGTGCTTCACATTCGGAGGTAAATTTAACTGTCAGACTCTCCTCCATCCTATAGAATCAATGACATTTACACGCGAAGATTCGAGTGCCTTATATCCTGATTTTGGGGTGTAAATTCCATTTTTAGTATGCATCCATATCATTCTATCCTCCATCTCCCTATACGGTAATATCACCTTTAGAATTGCAGCAGCTTCCACTTCCTGGAATTGAGATTCCACTTTACCTCTATCCCAAATTTTAAAGCCATCCATGAATAAGTCCTTCACTCTAGCGTTCATCTCTAAACAATCAACACTCATAATGCCTCTCGGCTGGCCGTCAACCTCAATCCAAGGATCTACTAAAATTCGGATTGTCTCACCATTCCCCACCCTCCATTTTAACCCGAGTTTTAAAACCGGGATCGAGCTCCAAACACCCCTCCAAATCATACTAGGATTATTACCCAAATTTGAAGAAAGGAAAGTACTGTTCTGAAAATATCTTGCTTTGAAAATCTTACTTACCAATGAGTTTGGTGCTGAAACCAGTTTCCAACCTTGTTTTCCTAAAAGGGCTAAATTGAATAAGTGTAGATCACGGAAACCCATTCCCCCTTGACTTTTTTTAAGGCACATTTTCTATTAATTTTAGTTAAATAGAATTAAATCGCAATTATAACCACTCAGAAAAAAAAGTTTTATAATTAATATGTGAAATTAATTCTATTAATTAGAATCATTATACTCAACATTTGAGAATTTGAAGAGATTCAAATAATAATACTTTTTAATTAGTATTTTGCAATAATTTGTCATATGATTATATTTCATTTTCATCCGTTAAAAACTATTAAAATGCTAACAATTTTTTACAAACCACAATATAATAGTTAAAAACTATATAAGCTAATGTTGCAAAATCAATTATTTCAATATCCCATAATTAATATACATTTTTAGGATTTTGAGCATCAAAATTTATTTTTATTTACCTTCATTTTGAATTCGTATCTAGCATAATCCAAATTCTTTAAGAATAAACATCTTCGTGTATTAGACGCTTACAATATCTTTGTCTAGAGAACTGAAAAAAAATAACTTCTTGATAATAATAATAATAATGATATAACATAATTTATAATTGAAATAAACTTTGTAAGTATAATATTTCAATACCTCTTTAATATTTTTTTCAATATGTCTCTAACTTCAATGAATAACTATTGTGTGAAACTTTTTATATCTATTTGTACCAAAATGCATAAAAATAAAAAATATAATTCATATCAGTTAGATAAACTCAAACTAAAAAAATGAGTGGATTTCAACAGGTTCTGAATTAGAAAAATTAATCTAACTTCAATTAAAGCTAACAATTGAGTTCATATAAAGCCGAAAAATCTAAATTTTAGTTAGAGTTAACAATCGAAACGATAACACCTAGAAACATATACTAAAAAAGAATGCAAATATACAAAATCTTTATTTTAGTCATTTTGAAAAAAAAAAGACAAATAAAAAAGAAAACATGGATAAGGTAGCGAGAGGTATGAAACCTGGGTAACGGCATAAATGGAATTTCATCTCTGAAAGATGAAACTATAACAATTATTGTTTAATAAAAATAAAACAACACAATTGAGAACAAAAATAACTACAACATATGAAAACAAATCGAATAATTACCTTGAGAAACATAAAAATTTCTTTTAATTTTTGACACCTTTCTGTTTCCCGATTTTAGTTGTCCATGCATTTTCTATTTCTATCAAATTTCTTCAATTGGAGATATCAGTTTGGAAAAAAAAGACAAATAAAAAAGAAAACATGGATAAGATAGCGAGAGGTATAGAACCTGGATAACGGCAGAAATGGACCTGAAAGATGAAATTATAACAACGAATGTTTAATAAAATTAAAACAATTGAGAACAAAATAAATACAACATATGAAAAAATCGAATAATTACCTTCAGAAATATAATACTGTTTATTATGGCCAATGAATATAGTGGTGAAATACTATCTATCATGCTTTATATAGAAGTTTATTTGTGACTTTTGGATTTCCTTTGCTTTGTGTTTTTTCCATCTTTCTGTAACTCTCACTGTCTTTTATTATTTTAATTAATAGGGTAATAATTGTTTAATATATTATAAATATAAATTTGTTATTTTTAATTAATAAAATCTTTTTTATTTTGATTTTATACTACGTTGGCAATTCATCAAAAAGACTTCTAAAACACTTCTCATTTCTCTCTGCTTCCGCTATTATATATAGTATAGATATAAAAGTTTTGAATTTCAAACGTTATTATGGGATTAAAACTTTACATAAAATTACATCTAATGAAAAAAAAAATGTTAAATAAGATTTGTAATTATACATCTTACTTTAAGATTTTACTGTTTTATAAGAAAACATTAAATCCAGTGCCTAAATTTATAAATTATCCAATTTACAAATCTTGGATTACTGGCCGGCCTTGGAGTTGCTTCTATTTATTATGAAATAAATAGAACTTTCGGTTTGTTGTTTATGTATGTCGTGGCAGTGAAAGTGTTTATTACAATTATTTGTACTTATTCTATCTCTTCATCACATTTCATGTCTCAGATGTTTGTTTTTTTCTCTTTCTGATAAAAGCATATACTTCGTCTAAAGAAAAAAATTTACTGAAAATAAAATGAAGCGTAAACTTTGCACGGTTTATGATTCACTAATGATATTATAAGACTGCAATAGTGTTGGCATGGATCATAACTAATCAAATTAATTAGGGCTCGTTTGTTTTATCTACTGTTTGTTGTTTGCTGTTACGGTTTGTTGTTATCTGTTGCCGTTTGCTGTTGCTATTTACTGTTTGCTGTTACGGTTTACTGTTTGCTGATAGAAAAAGCTGCTTTTCCAAAAAGCAGAGGTTATCTGCTTTTGTAAAATGCTGCTTTTCAGGTGGGAAAGACAAACAGGAAATCACTAACCAAACACCAAATACTGTTTTTCAGATTTAAAAGGCAAACACGAGTTCACTAACCAAACACCTAAAACTCTCCCTTTTAAAATGAAAAGGCAAACAAGAGCATGAAAATGAGCAACCAAACGGACCCTAAATTAGCTACTGATAATTCGCAGTAAATTCTTGCTCCTTTCTTATTCATAATAGTCGTATATATAGGTACAAAATAAAGCAAGCTCTTCCTAACTAGGAAACACGCCTAAGAGGCATAATTACAAAATAATATCCAATATTTTCATAATACATAAATCACATACTAACACTTTCTTCAAGTTCAAGCATACAAATCACAAATGCTCAATTTGCATAACAAAAAAATCAAATTGAGCTTTGCCCAATGCTTTCGTAAAAATCAGTTGTACCTTTATTAACATACAAAGAAGAAATAAGATCATCTTGAATTGTATCTCGCACGAAATGACAATATGCTTCGTCAGTTCATGAAAAACTAGATTATAAGCAATGTACAAGGTCGACGGACGATCACAAAATAATCGCATTCCTTTCGGGTGATTCACTCCCAACTCACGCAAAAGTTGCTTGAGCATTTTAATTCACAAGTAATCGCAGCCATTGAGCGGTATTTTGCCTTAACGGAAGACCATGAAACAATATGTTGATTCTTAGTCTTCCACGAAATCAGAGAGTAACCCAGCAAAACTAACCACCCAGTGAGGGAAAGCCATGTGAGCGGACAATTGGCCCAATCTGAATCACACTAACCCTCCAAACTAATATTACTATCAGACCGAAGAAAATTCCATGTCCAGGATGTTTCTTCAAATAACATACTACACGCAAGGCAGCTATGAGCACAAACTTTTCCGACCCCAATGATGAAATTATGTTGCCTGTGCTCGACATGTTACAGGTGGACCCCGCATCGTATCGTACATGATTACAGATTGAAACTCGAGTCTCCCGAATTGAATTTCAAAGGGTCTTAATGAGTTGTGTTTCTTTAGAGCGTCATAATGCACCTTTCTGGGCTCGATTTGGAGGTCAAAAGAAGAAGTTATGGCCCTTCGAAGTTTCCGAATGAAACCCCAGGATGATCTTAGAGAAATAACCTTAAATTGGGACTTTTTTAGCCCTGGACATGACACAATAGTATCCGTCTTGTCGAGACAATTCCAATGGTAGCCGAATCGTCAAAATCGGAGGTCGAAAAAGGCATTTTCGGGCCTCACAACTGTTTGAGCTTCACCCAAGAAAGGGGAAAATCTGCCTCTAACGAGGTGGTGGCCGAACGGCCACGTGCTGTAGTTGAGGCAGAAATGCCCCATGACTTCTCTTTAAACTGCCCACTACTTTGGCAGTTGAAACCATAAGTCTATACACGAATTAAAGCACAAAAATAGTTAGTTTAGGGGGGAGACACATTTGAGAGCTCTGAAAAATTACAGAACCTTAGAGAGAGAAACTACAAAGAGAAAGTGAGAAATAAGCCTTTGTTCTTTGATTTCTCAACTAAAAAACACCAAATCCAAGGTGTTTTACCATTCTAAGAGTGATTAAAAATCAGAATTGAGTGAATCTAAGGTCTTTGAAGAGTTTCTAGAGTGAGAAAACATCTAAAAGTGTATTAAAGTCATTGAAAGTGAGTGAAATCCTTAATTTCCCTCACTAATTCTTTGGGTAACCATACACTAAATCAATCATCATAATCCTTCTTAGAATCAAGGAAAGGGTTCAAACCATACATTTGAAATCAATTCAGTCCAGTTCATGTCCTGATTCATCAATTTGTGATTCTATACGCGGGCATCGATTACAGTCCTGTTCGTCTGCATTTGTGAGTCTACCTCCATGCAAAGTTGGATTATAGCATCAAAGATAACACCCTGAAGGGTTTAAAAGCCTTTCTCCAAGTGTGCAATTTGATTTCAATTCGTATCTGTCTGCTGTAGTTTTGGACAAGAAAGTATAATTCTGCATTTCTACAGTAAGTTGCCGATCGACCATTCACTGTAGCCGATCGGCTGCAGTGGCAGAAATGCATAATTTCTGCCTTTAATCCATTTTATCGGGTGGGCCTGTAATTTTCAATTTCGGTAAGTTTACTTTCCAGTAGGCGTTTTAATGCTCAACCCATAAAACACAATTATCCACTGGTTATGAGGCATTTATAGAATAAAATTAAATCCGCCAGAATATGTAGATATAAATCATGGATCGAACTACTGCTGATTTGATAGAACAATAAGATCTAAATGAGTCATACTTGATCGAGTCTGGCGTCGTAGATAAATCCGAAAGATGGGTCCCAACGTCCCACAACTAATGTTTATCTGTCTTGCAGGTTTAATAGCTTTAATTCTTAGAGCTAGACAGGTCCCAACGTCCCACAACTATTGTAATTTAATATTCACTATTTAGTTATTACTTTTGCGTGATAAATCGATATTAAAATGAAAATGGATTAGATTATATATGATATTCTAACAGAAGTCAAGTCTACGAATTTATTAATCAAACCCTTCTACATGTTTAATTCATGAACCAATATCTAAGGAGATGACACAATGTGAGTACATGTGTTATCTGTTTAGCATTATGTTCTTGGACATTAATTTCGGGTGGTGGCCCTCGAATTAAGTTAGCGTAAAAACATGATAACAAGACTAATCACCAAATAAGGCATGCACCGGAAGGGACACACCACATGTCATCCTTAAAAGCATTAAGTGACGGTGTACATTGCAAATCAGACTTCTCAAAAAAGGGTACGAGTGCTCACAATAGCCTTCTAATGCTCCACTAGGGGTTGCTGCAAGAATTGAGACAAAATATGCACCAAATAAGCCAGATCTGACCTCGTCACAGACAAATAAATAAGTCACCCAACAAGTCTTCTGTATTGAGTGACATCTGCCAATGCCAATTTATGATTCTAGTCCATCAAAAACTCGTCAGGCTTAGCTGCTAACAAGCCAGCTTCAGAAATAATTTTAAGAGCATATTTCCTTTGACATAAAAAACCATCAACACCTCGCGCTACCTCAAGTCCGAGAAAATATTTCAAGACACCCAAGTCCTTCATACGAAAACATTTCCCATACATGCTTTAAACGTACTCAGTGCAACATCATCATTTCCTACAATTATCATATCATTAACGTAAATCAACATATTAATTTAAAATTTTCTTTTATTCAAGACGAATAAGGAGTAATCCAAATATGACTGTGAAAATTCAAAATTCTCCAAGGCTTCCACCAGCTTCCAAAAGCAGCACTGCGGTGCTTGTTTTAATCCTTAAAGAGACTTCTTCAATTTGTTGTGAATGTCTGTGGAACCCGATTAACCTTTTGGTTTCAGCAAAAAGGGTTCCGTGTTTGACATTACACCGTCAATTAACGTTTTTTTAGGACAAAACGTGGTGTGTCCCTTCTGGTGCATGTCTTATTGTTTATTAGTTCACTCTTATTATGTTTTTGAACTAATTTATTATATTGAGAGTCGCCACCCGGGATTAATGTCCGGAAATATATGTTAGATGACATACGAGCTCACACTATGTCATCTCTTCAAAGTTGGGTTCGTGAATTAAAACGGTCCAAGGGTTTAATTAATAAACTTGTAGTATTGTCTTTTGTTAGAAATTTATTTATATCTAAATTATTTTCCGTTTATATCGTTTTTATCGCAGGAAAGCAATAAATAATAGGGAAAGATAAAAAAAATAAATTATATTTCAATCAAATGGCACAAATAGCCCTATACATCAAATCTAATTCTAATGAAACTATTAAACATGTAAAACAAATAATCGTTAGTCGCGGGATATTAAGACCCGTCTTTCAGATTTACAATACGACGCTGGACTCAATCATATAAGACTCTAATAAATCTTATTAATCTAACACAACAACATAGTAATTACCTCCACAACCTAGTTTATAAGTTCTAATCGATTTAATATTTTTTTTTCAAAAATGACCAAAATACCCCTTAATCCGAAACTGATTTTATTCCACGTTTAAAAATACAGCATACAATAATTGACATAAAAATATAATTTTACAGAAAAAATAACTACAAATTATAAAAACAACACCCCAAATTAAAAATAAATTAGGCAGAAATTTATGTTTCTGCGTCTATACCCGACCAACCACCGTCGGCTGCGAATGGTCGCCGATCGGTGACCCTGCATAGAAGCAAGAATTTTTGCTTATGATCTTCAGAAATGGCAGAAATGCTTGGAATCAAAAGCAATAGAATGTAACGTATATCAAATTGCATAAAAAAGGAGGCTTTTAAAATACTTGAGAAATTACTTTCTGGGATGTTATCCAATTTGTAGTATGGCAGAATGCTATGCACATACAAACAAAAAAACTATTTAACTGTTTTATTGTACCTTTTAAATAAGTTTGTCAATAAATTCAACATTTTTTTATTGGTTATTTACCACTATATTAATAACTGAATAAATATTTTAGATATTAATAACCGTTGCCATTTAATAACAAACTAGAATGTAGAAATGGTTAGTGTGATAGGATAAGAGTAAAGACAAAAGAAAGCACATGGCATATGAAGTAGGAAAGGGTTTGTTTGTTTGGTCGGAACTAGAAACCATTTTTTAAAACCAAACAAAAACCAGCCTCAGTAGCTGTCTAAACGCTAAACGCCACTACACTTTTTGGTGTCCCACAAATCATTCACCTTTTTAAATCCAACCCTAAACTTTTTCAATTCCACAATTATTGGTAACATTTCATTATGCTTATAACATTTTAATTTCTGTTACATTTATTCCAATAGAATAACGTAGTCTTAATTAGGTAAGAGTTAAAAAAAAAAACAATAGGGACCGGAGATACTCCTCTTCCCCTAAACTTTATTTGGCTCTGCCTCCAAGATCGTTTCTAACTAATGTCAAGCGTGCCATAAAATTGATACTGGTTCGTCCTTTGGCATTAGTACTTTGGGTCTTGTTCTTAGGGTTTCGATATGCCAATGAGCTGAGGTTCTCTCATCTTGAAATTGAGTTGGATAATGCCGAATTCGTTAGTAGCATCTCACAGGAGGATGTCGTTTCTCTACAAGCAAAAAAAAACATTATTAAGTATATTTATAATCTTATCGACGAGTTTTAAAGGATTGAAATTTGTCAGGTTTATAAGTAGCTGAGTATTTTTTGTTGAAAGAATAAACTGAATTAGATTAAATCTGAAGCGAGAATATCAGAGATGAACGGTGGTGGACATGCCCACTCACCATAATCAGAGTTAGAACTAACAGTCTTTGCTAATGAATGAGCTGCTAGGTTCGCTGACCTTCTAACAAATGAGATCGAAACTAGGTTCAAATCTCTTAATAAAGAACAACTATCCTGTATAACATCAGATAAATAGGAAAGATTGAAATTTTGATGTTGTATCGCTTGAACTACTTCATAACAATCGGATTGGACTTCCACATTACATAGATTAAGAGATTTAATCCAACTAAGGGCCTCTTTTATTGCTACAGCCTCTGCTAGCGCCGGGTTAATCGTGCCCGAGAATCCCACCTTTCGAGCCCAACAGCAGTGTCCCAGGTGATCCCGGATCAGCATACCCGTTGAGCTGAATTTCTTCATTGCGTTCATACCCGCGTCAACATTTAGTTGCTGACAAATTGACTAATTTGGCCCACGACTTTCCATTGGGACTGACTCGCTCCGAATTTCTAGCCCATTCTTGATGATTATCTTAGCGTTAGTTTTCCATGATAATTCCGAGATAGTTTTGTGTTTTGTTTCTGTTATTTGTTCTTTTCTATTTCCCTAAAAAAGAGTTTAGTTCAAATTTTGATAGGTGAAATTAACTTGATTGTTCTAGCTATTATAATTGACATTCTGATATTTAAAATGTAACAACTAACCCAGCCATGTAGATATTATCTGTTTGGCCTAATACATAAATAACCCCTTAAACTTGTCCAAATGTTGCAACTGCCCCCCTCAACTTTCAATTGTAACAATTTACCCCTCAAACTTGTCCAATTGTAAAATATAACCCCTCAAACATGTCCAATTGTAAAACATAACCTCAAATTGGGATTTTTTTAGCCCGTACTTGAAGCAACCGTAAAAATATTTCACCGAATTCGTATCACGCTATGAAATCTTCAATGGAGCTATTTCTCCACATAAACACATTTTCACCCACATAATATCCCAAAACTTTGAATCAAGAAATCACTAAAAAACGAATAGCAATAACAAAAAGAAGAAGAAGAAGTTGAAGAATAAGTTGAAGAATTGAGGATTTGGTTACTTAAATACTGATTTTTTTGGGTCTAAAGATCTGATTATCACATTCCACGAGCGTTTGCAGCTTTTGTATTTCACGTGTTTTTTTAATTGCAGTCCGTGTCAACAATTTGGGGTTCTGTTTTACAATTGAACAAGTTTGAGGGGTTATGTTTTACAATTGGACAAGTTTGAGGGGTAAGTTGTTACAATTGAAAGTTGGAGGGGGCAGTTGCAACATTTGAACAGGTTCATGGGGTTATTTGTGTATTAGGCTTATCTGTTTTTACTTAAACATGATTCTTTGGATTCTAGAGCTTTAAAATGTGTATGCATATATTAGAAACATACTTGATTAATATAATTCAGTCACACTATTTCCATTTCCGAGATTTAAGTCATTTGTATCGTCATCCTTTAAGGTTGTTCTCTACTCGACCTTCCATCTTGACACGACCTCATAGAAACGTTTAGTTACATAAAATCGAAAAATTATTAATATGATTTTATTAAAAAAATTACACTTCAATTATTTTATTTGTAGAAATATAATTTTATATATATAAAACCTAATCCTTTCTAAAAAAAAAAGAAGAATTACAAATTACAACTACGTCATATCACCAAACTTAATCCTTAATATGTCATTATTTTCTATATATTATGATTTTATACCACAATTTAAAAATTCTAAATTCCAATTCATAAATCCTAAACTCTAGACAATATATTCTAGACTCTTAATTTATAAATCCTAGTTCTTAAAATAGATTAAACATTGTGATTTTATTAGTTTGACATTATTCAAAATTATGATTTAACATAGTTGTAAATAGTTTTTAAAAAATGAATTTTTGTGTAATTTCCAAAAAAAAGTATATAACCTAATCCTAGGAGCCGAATATGCAGGAAAGCCCATGAGTTTTAGGCAAGAAAGGTTATTGATTATGTCAAACTAATAAAATCAATACTTAAGGATTAGAATTTATAAATTAGAAGTTTAGAATATATTTTCTAGAGTTTATGATTTGTGAATTGAATAAATTATAGTGTAAAATCATAATATATAGAAAATAATGATATATTAAGAATTAAGTTTAGTGATATGATTTAGTTGTAATTTTTTACTTACTGATATTCATATATTTTATCCAAAATAATAACATATTAAAAATTAAATTTTATAATATGATTTAATTGTAATTTTATAATTAGATATGATTTTTTATGTAAATAGTTTTGGAATATGCCAAAACAACAATAACGACAGCCGAAACCCGAAGAACCTTAAGTTGAGGATTGAAATTGTAATCCAGATACAATTTTGATGTGAAAAGCCCAAATAAACAAGTCCATAAATGGCCCACTAGTATTACATGCTTACCCATTATATGTAATTAGTCATTATTTATATAAATATGATATATAATCAATTATGTAATATAATTATTTACCAAAAAAATTATGTAATATAATTACATATATTAAATGCCTGATAGGATGAGTGTCATTTTTTTTTTGTTTTCCGTATCATTCGGTTCAAGGCTCGTTAAGTAAAGGTGGACCATCTTCCAATTAAAGCTTTATGCATATACTATGACTCAAACTCGAGATCTAACTTAAACGACTTGATACCCTTAACCATTCAAATCAGACTTAATTAGTATTAGTATTGTTATTTGCTCGCATTTTCTAAAAGATAGTGCAAAAATTATTTATTTGAAAATATTAATCATTTTATAAAATCAATTAAAGATTTAATAAAAAAAATTCAAACAATATTTTTACATTTGATTTTGATTACAGTAGAATAAACAAATATGTTCTCAAAATATTTATAGGGGATATTTTAGTAAATAATACTACAATTAAAATATTTTGATGAATTTTTTAATATACATTTCAAAAATGGAAGTGATTTTTTTTTTCAAATAGGAGTATATTCTATAAAATTTTGATTTGGTTCAGTTAAGTGGTATGAGATCAAAACCATTAATGAGATGGTTATGAGAATACTCCATGATACTCGGTAACCGTAATAACTCTTTTATATATTAAAAAATATTATTGTTTTTTTAGATGTAAGATGTGAGATTTTAACATCTACCTTTTGTTCTTCAACCATTGAGTACACCCATATTATCCAGATAATGATTGCTGGCGACTCGAAACATACAGAAACCAACCCCCAGTGGCACGAAAGGGCAAAACAAAAAATGATCATAAACAAAGGTCAATCTCTAAGAAGCGGGGCCGCAGGCGGGTTGAGACAAAGAGCAGACCGAGTAGATGACACACGCCCCGATCGGGTGATAAGGCGCGACAACCAGTAATTCCATTTTCCATAAGCAAACAAAGCATATCAAATTAGATTGTCACTTTAGGACTACTGCATCCTACGACAATCGACAACCAGGGCCGGCTTGCCTTTAAGGCAGCCAAGGCCACCGCCTAGGACCCTAAAAAATGGGACCTTATATATATCTTTAGTTTAATATGTTAGGACCATCATGAAATTTAATTTACTTAATCCATATTTTATATATTTGTCTATCAAGTCCATATATTATATTGTCTATCAAATCCATATTTTACCGTTTATCAAAATCTTGCAACGTCTCTTTTTTTTAAACTTTAAATGACATATAAAAATAGCTATATATGCTACTCAAGGACATGGATTAACTTTATTATTTATTGAAAATGAGATATTAAAGGGCATTGATGGTCCGTTTGACTACTTGATGTTTGTTGTTCCTGTTTTGCTGATTGTTGTTGTTGTTTGCCTTTGGAAAAGACTGCTTTTCCAAAAAACAGAAATTTACTGCTTTTGTAAAAAGCTACTGTTCAGCTGTAAAAGGTAAACATGAGGTGTCTAATCAAACACTTAAAACTATGTCTTTTAAAGTGAAAAGACAAACATGATGTGAAAAATAGCTAACTAAACACCCCTGAATTTAACATTTTAATTAGTGATTTTGCATTTCAAAAGGCTAGAGTAAATATTAAATTTTTGTGTTGCATGAATATATATATTTTTTTATCTTCTTTCAATTCTAAAATATTTTTTGATGTCAAAAGAGAGGATAATACATATATATAAATAAATAAATAAATATATATATATAATTATAATTTTATTTATGTATAGAAGGTCTAGATTTCTTATCTCGCCTAGAACTTCAAATAGTCCTGAGCCCGCTCTGTCGACAACTGGCTGATATTTTTATCAAAGCTTTACTAGCAAACTTATTTCAATTTTTCAATGGCAATCTTGTCTATGTACTCCAATTTGAGGGAGGAATATGAGTATTTAAAAAAAAAAACTAATTTTATTATTGATATGTTTTGATTTCATTTTATTTTTATTTATCTTTTTAGGTTTGACCTAATATCAGCGTTATAAAACTAGAAAATAAAAAAAAAAACCGAAAAACAAGTAATGAGAAAAATAAAAGCATGTAAAACATGAAAATGAAGAAAATGAAAAACAAGTAACGAGAAAAAAAATAAAAACATGTAAAAAATGAAGATGAAGAAAATAGTAAAAGAAAAACATGAAAGATGAGAAAAATCAAATTAAATAACATTTTGATTCACCACATCCTTCCTTCCTTTATGGGGTTCTCTGATATTGACTGGTTCTCTGAAGGCGTTAATGGGAATTTGTTGGCCAGTATGGAGCACGGGGCTATTCTCTTCGCTATTATTTGTCACCAAATGTGGAAATGGAGGAATGAAGAGTTATTTGCTGAGAAGACTGTCTTTATTCCTGACCTCCGGTTTTACTTTTCGAAAAAACTCTCTGTTATTACAAAGAGTTTTGAAGGAGAGCCCCTGGTTCACCCCTCCCCGGTTAAAGAGGTCCAGTTAGTTGGTTGGAGGAAGCCCAGGGAAGGGGTTGTCAAGTTGAATACGGATGGCTCCTGCCTTAGTAATGGCAGATTGCTGCTGGTGGAGTTCTTCGGGATGCTGGTGGCGCCTGGCTGGCTGGGTTTACCCATAACTTAGGTACGGGCTCCTCCTTTACTGCGGAGCTCTGGGGGATCTTGTCTGTCATTAAACTCACCATTCGCATGGGTGTTAAAAGACTTTCGGTGGAGTCTGACAATTTGGAGGCTATCAACAGGATTTCGGATAGACAGGCTGTTTGTCTTAAGAGTCAGAATCTCATTAAAGCCATCTTGAGGCTTCGTCCTGCCTTCGATTCTCTTACCTTCTCCCATATTTATAGGGAGCAAAACCGCGTGGCGGATCGCTTGACAGCTGCTGGGCATGGGGGGATGTTAGGTGTTTCTACCCTTTCCGTTCCTCCTTCTTTTCTGTTACCTTCTCTTCTTGAGGATAGGATTGGGGTCAGTCTTCCTAGACTGATCCCGGGTTAGGTTTATGTTTGTTTGTTTGTTTGTTTTCTTCCCTTCTTACCAAAAAAAAAATAACATTTTGATTACAAAATCGAAAAAAAATTAAGAAACGAGAAAAACAAGAAAAAAATGTTGATAAATCCTAGTTTATGTGAAAGCATAGTTCTTCAATTTCTGCTTCACTGCCACATGCAGTCCATCAATTGGCCTTGTTGCTGCATATCTAATACTCTCTCCGTTTCATATTACATGTCTTTTTAGAGAATTGTATAGAAATTAAGGATATTGCAAAAAAGACATTGTTGCTCCTTATTTATTGATTCCAATATTTTATTCTATAATAAGTCCATTATTCTAATTAATTTCAGTAAAACCGCGTTTTATAGCAGAAAAAAATGACTTAACGTGTACTGATCATATAAAATGATATGTAATATGAAACAAAAAAAAAGATCTCTAGAAAGACATGTAATATGAAACGGAGGTAGTAGGAACCTTAGTTTATGGGGAATTAATTAAAATCTAAATTCCAATTAGATCAGGCACTTGATTAATCCAATAAATTGCTCAATTTCCTAAAATTTCCAACTGGATTTTCGTTTAATTGATCACCAAAGTAAGATTAGATTCAATTAAATTACGTATTTAACATATATGATTTAAAGAGGGTTTGTTTATTATATTTTCTCTTCATATTTGCTTTTTCTTATTAAAAATGAAAGTTTTAGATATTTGGTTAAAAAATTACTGTGTGTCTTTTATATATGAAAATTAGTTTTTTTTTTTTTTACAATAGTAAATAACAAATTTAATTAATTTTTTCCGATATTTGCTGGGCGATATATATATTGCTTCTTCAGGTTACATTTATTATCCATTAGTAAAATTGATTGTTTTGTTATTTTGATAATTTTATTTCCTTTTCAAGGTGTTAGTGGGTATTCAAGATTTGTAGGATGAGTCTATTCCATTGTGAGGTGAAATTAACTAAATAAGTGAAGAAGACCATATGGATTGAATTGTATTCAATTTAGTCCTTTCTTGTCAATTTGTTACAATCTATAACATTGACCCTTTAAGGGAAAAAAGTAGTAAAACAAGAAGAAAGAAGACAAAGAGAAACCACAACAAACAAAGAGTAAAATTAAGTGGGAAACAATTAAATTAATTGGTTGTGCATATGGAATGTGATACAAACTTAAGAGATACGGTACCTTGAAAACCTGATAATTAGATTTGATTCTAAGGAAAACTAAGGGTTAGATATAAAGAATTCTTATAAAATTTTGTAAAGACCTGATCTTAATCTCCAATAGTCAAGGATTTAATCTTGAACTGTTTAATTGAAGTGCTAAAAAATACAAGAATAATCATAACTTAAAAACTTAAGAAAGGAATTACTTCATTTGATTAAACAAATATTCACTGACTAATACAAGCTAATGAAAATAAAAATATTTAAAAAATAAAACTAAATCATTGTAAATATTTTGCCCTTACAAGACTAAAATGAACATGCAAAAAAAAAACATAATTAAACCAAGTCAAAGTTAATATATAGAAAGTCAAAAGAAATGATGCCAAAGAAAAATTATGCAATTCATTAAATTGCAAACATTTTACATCCATCTAAACTTATTCCATGAAATCCAACTTAATTATATCTCTTTAAACTCCAATTTCAATCCCCACAAACTCTAAAATTCAAAATGAATGAATTGATTCCCATTGATCTATTTTCAATTTGACCCTCATATTCATACTCCGTGTAACTCAAAAGTGACTAGATTATGATATTTTGAAGCTCATACGCTTCGTAGGATTATCGAACAAATAACTAAATTGTTTGGTTTTGAATTTCATACACCTTGCTGGTTTGTCGAACAAATTCATATGATTAATAATTATGACCTTATTTTTAGTATGGATTCGATTCTCATTAGAATGGATGAGTAAGCAAGTAGACTGACATATTTAGAGGAGTTTAGAGGGGGTTTAAACTCACTGGTTATCGGAGAACTCAGTTGAAGCTGTGTATGTAAAGGTAAATTGCATTGGTTGTCACTGCAGTTATTGGAATATGTTTCACAATCATCATTGAACTACATTTTTTCAATAAAATCAATGAATTTTTTTTTTATTTCAATAAAGTCATTTTAGCAATAGAAAAAATTGCTAGAATAGTGACGTGACAACCACGTTGGAAAAGATGATTTTTACGTATGACATAATAGTTACATTGAAAAAGATTGTGTTTTACATATGACACAACAATCAATGTGACAACTATGTTGAAAAAATTATCAGAGATATATATGTTATTTACTCCATTATCTGTATAAAATAGTTAGTTCCTATATTCTAGGCTAGACTCTAGTTACAGTCTTTCAATTACACACAAACTGTGATCTGTATTTATACTCTCTGAGATATCAATAACAATCAAGCAACAATTACAATTGTTACATGGTATCAGAGACCTAACCTAATTATACTTTCTCCTCTCCATATCTCCTCCCCACCTCGAAACACCTTCTCCTTCCCCTTACCTTCCGCCGCCGCCGACTACTCCGGCGCCTCCCATCTTACCGATACAACACCACCCGAGTCACTAAAATCCCTCCTTTTTCGCAGCCATGAGCACCAACACCGAAAACTCAACCACCGGAACACCTCCCAACACCAATTCCAACATCAATAACACAGACAAAAACCCCAATCACCATCCCTCCCTCACCGTATCCAACATCTCCACCTTCATTAAAATCACTCTAGATATGGAAAAAGGGCATTATTCGACCTGGGCCGCCCTATTCAAACTTCACGCAACAGCTTTCCAAGTCCTAGACCATATACTTCCCTCACCTGAAAACAATTCTAACAACTCCCTTAAAACGACAAACCCAACACTATGGTCCCGTATTGATGTCGTAGTTCTCCAATGGATCTACAGCACTATCTCCCTTGACCTACTTCACACCATTATTGAGGTTGATTCCTCACTGCCTCGGCCTGGAGCCGTCTCCAAGACATATTCTCTGATAACAAAAATTCCCGTGCCCTATTCCTTCAACAAGAGTTCTCTAAAATTAAACTTGATGATTTCTCTGATATTTCATCCTATTGCCAACACCTGAAATCCTTGTCTGATCAACTTTCTAACGTTGACTGCCCCGTTACCAATGACCAAATGGTCCTTCAACTCATCTCGGGTCTCACTGCTGCATATGATACCGTTGGCACCCAACTCCGCCACGGAGATCCTCTCCCACCTTTTCACAAAGCCCGCTCAATGTTAATCCTGGAGGAAACAACCCGATCTCGCAAAACCAGCAGCCCGCCCACTCCGGTTGCCCTAACAGCATCGTCCGTCGATTCCAACCCACCACACTCGCCGGCGCACCAGTCGCACAACCGTTCTGCTTATTCTGGCTGCGGCGGCAGATATGGGAATCGCCCATATCGCGGACGCGAAGGCTGACATCAGTACCGATCGGCGGCCCCCCATCACTACCGTTCGTCGACGCTTCCTCCTTGGGCTTACACACAGCCATGGGCAACTCCGCCAAGTCTGTATCCCACTAATTCCTGGCAACCACAATATCCCCCTGGCAGACAACAGCCTCAATAGGGAATCCTTGGTCCTCGACCCGGCAGCCAACAGGCTCACATTAATATGGCGCCACAGCCATATATGCAAACTGACATTGTAGAGGCCATACACACAATGACAATATCACCACCTCCTGATCAGTGGCACATGGACACAGGAGCCACATCTCACATGACAGCCAACCAAGGTACACTCACCTCTTATTTTAATTCAAGCTTCAATGAAAATATTATTGTCGGTAATGGTCATTGTGTTCCTATTTGTGGATTTGGTTATGCTAGTTTACCCACTAAAAACCAACCTTTACATTTAAAACATGTCTTGCATGCACCTAAACTTATCAAAAATCTTATTTCTGTCCGTCAGTTTACCAAAGATAACCAAGTTTCTGTCGAATTTGACCCATTCGGTTTTTCTGTGAAGGATTTACAGACGGGTACACGTATCATGAGATGTAACAGTACCGGGGACCTCTATCCAGTCACGTCTAGTCCATCCACATCACACTCCTCTCCGTCTGTCTTTACCACCATGTCTTCTGATGTTTGGCACAACCGTTTAGGCCATCCAGGGCTTCCCATTATGAACGTTCTAGTGAATAAGAATTTGATTTCGTGTAATAGGAATAAAAGTGTGTCTATTTGCTCTTCCTGTGTTGATGGAAAACAAGTTAAATTACCATTTCAGTCCTCTCATAATTTTATTTGTATGCCGTTTGATTTAATTCACAGTGACATTTGGACATCTCCTGTTTTAAGCTCTAGTGGTCACCGTTACTATGTTTTATTCTTGGATAATTACACTAATTTTCTGTGGACCTTTCCATTGGCACACAAATCTCAAGTCTATTCTGTTTTTCTTCAATTCCGTTCCTTTGTTCGCACTCAATTTGAGCGTGATATCAAAGTTTTTCAATGTGACAATGGGGGGAATTTAATAACAACTCTTTTCGCCAATTCTGTAATACTAATGGAATGAAATTTCGTTTTTCATGTCCATATACGTCACCTCAAAATGGCAAGTCCGAACGCACAATTAGAACTATCAATAATGTTGTTCGGACTGTTATGAATCATGCATCAATTCCGTTTAAATTTTGGCATCATGCACTAGACCTTGCAACCTATCTTCTTAATATCTACCCTCACAAAATTCTTGATTATCATTCCCCCACCAAAATCTTGTATCAACGAGATCCCACATACGGTCACCTACGGGTCTTCGGGTGTCTATGTTTTCCCCTAATTCCGTCTACCACCCGTCATAAACTTGAACCTCGTTCCTCCCCATGTGTATTTCTCGGATATCCACCGAATCACAGAGGTTATAAGTGCTACGATCTATTCACACACAAAATAATCATCTCCCGTCACGTAGTTTTTGATGAGTCTGTATATCCCTTTGCGCCTGCCCCGACACCTTGCGAGTCTCGCGCAAGTGCTATACCCGCAGGCGAAACATCCCATTCCCCAGCTCCTGTCCCGTCTCACTCCTCTACGCCTAGCGCATCTTGTCTACGTATCCCGTCCTCCTACACTTCGTCATCCAGGTCCCTGAACCCTCTCTCATTCTCCCATCCTCGGTCACTTTGTCAGCTCCGTCCCCTAACCCTGTCGCCCCTCTCGTCGAACCGTCCGTGTCGCGTCTGGTTGCGTCTCCCATCCATCCAATTGTAATTGTTGCTTGATTGTTATTGATATCTCAGAGTGACTCTAAAAGTAGTGTCGGAGCTTCTAGGCACTGGCGAATACTTTATAGGCTAGTTTTTCTAGTTTCAGATACCCCATTTCTGTGTCTCTAAGGACTTTGCTGACATAATACCCTAGGAATTGATTTGTTTCTTCTTTCATTATCATAATGGTCCCCTTTAATTCTTTGGCAATTCTGACATATAGGTAAAGTGTTTCTCCCATAATTGGTCAACTCAAGAGGGGAAGAGATGATAAGAACTCTTTTATATTTTCAAAATATGTTTGGCACTCGGACGTCTAGGTGAAATCCTTGGCTCATATCAGGCTTTTGTAGAAAGGCATGCATCTTTTGGTTGAGCAAGAGATGAAACGACCTAAAGCCTTAATCTTGCCATTAAGCTCCTGAACATCATTGATTTTCTTAAGAGGTTCCATATCAATGATTACATGGTTTTATCAGGATTTTCCTTTATCCCACTTTATGAGATCATAAAACTTAAGAACTTGTTGGAGTTCACACCGAAGGTGCATTTTTCAGGATTGATTTTGAGTGCGTACTTTTTTAATGTTCGAAAGATCATTTCAAGCTCTGAAGCATGTTCCTTAATAAGTTTTCTTTCGACGATCATGTCATCGTTATATATCTCAATTTTATCTTTGATAATGTCTTTAAAGATTCTATTTACCAGTAGTTGGTAAGTTGCTCCTGCATTTTTCAGACTGAAGGGAATTACCTTGTAGCAATATGTCCCTTCCGACGTGATGAAGCTTGTTTTCCTTTTATCTCCTTCGGCCATCGGGATATGATGATATCTGAAAGCCATGTCTAGCATGGAGTAAATGGTATAACCATCTGTGGAGTCTACTAACATTGGAGGGTACTGAATATAAGTATTTTGGACATGCTTTAATGAGATCAATAAAGTCAACACACATCTTCCACTTACCATTGGCCCTTTTCACCATCACCGTATTAGATAGCCAAAAGGCATAGTGTATCGCCTCGATGTGGCTGCAACTGATAAAATTATCAACCTCTACCTTGATGATCTTTTGCCTTTCGAGTCTGTGATTTCATCTCTTGTGCATTACAGGTTCTACATCCGGATGCACATATAGAGTGTGTGTATGACTTTCGGTGACACAACTATGACATTTTTTAGACACTATGAAAAAATGAAGATTTTTTTTTGTTTAAAGTCTCTATTATATTTTCTTTTACTTCCACCTGGAGTTCTGAAGCAATTTTTGCTGGTTTTCCTTCGGCTTGCCAAACTGTTTTGATTTCTTCAACAGGTTTAATCCTTTTTCGTGCTTCTTCCTAGATCTCCAAGTCAATGAGCTTTATCTTTAGTTAGGCCATGTAAGTTTCTTTAGCGATGGTCTAATTCCCGTGAGCTATTTCCATGCCCCCCTCAATGGGTATCTGCCATGCTAGTTGGCAAATGAAAATAGAACTAGTTGATTTTGAACGTAGGGTTCTCCCAATTATGGTGATAAATTGAAATTTAATGTCAACTACGAGGAACTATGATTTGGTTTTCCACTTTGGATGTCCATAATTGATCTCTACCTTTAATTTTATACTACCCAATAATGGTACTATGTGGCCGCTTATGCCGGCTAGAGGAGAAATGGTGGGAATTAACCTGTCTGAGTTCGTTTTCAGAGCTTCGTATGCTTTACACGTGATGATGTTGGCGAAACTAATTGTGTCGATAAATACTTTGCGGACTGTGAAACTTTTAATGGTAATTTCTATCACTAGAGTGTCCTTGTGGGTTTGCTTCTGTTAGGCGAATTTCGCAAGTACACGGTTTCGGTTGTAGTAATAAAGATATCGATCCCACAACGAACGCAATTGATACTTAATGTATATTATTTCTTTATTCATTTTCTCGAGGTTTATAGAAAAACATTAATTGATTGATTGATTTAATCTAATTTATCTAATCTAAACTAATTCTATGATTCGTTTCATGTATAGCTCTGATACAAGTTGATAATAATTAAACAAAATGAACAATTATTAATAATGTCAATCTTCTGCAGTCATACTGGAGAATTACTCTTAATCCAATCTCTCGATCTAGGATTAAGAAACTTAAGTTTAATTAGATTAATAATACTAACTCCTCGACCTATCGTAGTGAATTAGGATTTATAAACTAAATAAACAAGTTTAGTTTCACAGTATGATTATCTTTTCATAAACTGAACCTATTCTAGATTTATGAACTGATAAAAATTCTGTGCTTTGCTTTTATGAATTTCCCTAGAATAGACATAAAACAATAAAGAATAAAACATCGAACATAGAATAATTTGCATTTGATTGATTGATGTCTGGTGAAAATGTATTAACGATGTTGAACATGAATTGAAGATAAAGAATACAGGAAAAAGACTGTAACAAAGAACAATATAGGGGTTGTCAATCATTTTACTTATCCTTGTAAGGTTTGTCAAGCCTCAGTGTCGTCTTCTCTTTTGTATCTTCTTCTTGCATCTCGATAAAGCTTATCTCTTGACCTTACTTCTTTCGGTGCATGGATGGAAACTCTAAATAAGATACTCTAATATCTCATACTTAGAAATGTGTCTCTGATTCTGAAATATCTCAGTAATCTCATTATCTGTACTTGTCTTATGATTGATGTAGAACCCCCTTTATATAGATGTAGAAAAGTTGTGTCCCTTGGAAGGCCTCCCTCCATAGAGATGTGATGAACAGACGTGGCTATCACGAACGAGACAGAGGTGTCATGAACATGACAGCAGTGTCACGATCGCGACAGATGATTTTGCTCGAGGGGATTGTTTTTGCTGATGTCGCGAACTTGACTGGTCACCGTGACTTCCTCTTTTGCCCTAGAAACAGTCTTTTTTGTTGTATTTTGCTCCTTTTGTGTTGATATTCTTTCATATTAAGATATTGCCTGTCTTTAACCTATTGCTGTTCAAATCATAAACAAACAAGTGAAATCTTTCCAAAACATTTAATAAACTAAGCTAAATGCATGAATATAAACATGATAATTCATACGAAAATAGGTATATTTCAGACCTATCAACTTCAGAATGTTTTTTCATTTTTAAAACCAGAACGCAATGGGTGATTCTTACTGTCGCTTTCTATCTTTGTAATCTTTATTTTTCTTTGCAGTGAGGTCCTTGATCCTTGAGGGGCCTGATCCTTGATTGAAGACTTATTTCTCTTTACCTTGAGTGATTTTGCTGATTTTCACAAGAAATGATCGAGTATACCTCTTTTCGCCATCTTTTCAAGCTCGATTTCTAGTTGTGTGCATTCTTAGTACCGTGACCTTCATTTTTTTATGGAAATCATAGTAATCCTCTTTGCTATGGTGTGCCAATTTCTTTAGCACTAGGGGGTAGTTGGTGCATTGTTTATTTTTCTCCACCCAGTATGTTACATGATGCTCACAAAATATATAGCATTTAATAGGACAAGTGTATCCTATCGCAACAAGTAGTAAATGTGCTAAGCACGAGATCGAACACAAGGACTATCATCACAACTAGTAAATCTAATAGGCTAATCCATCTGTTTAGTGAGCTGAATAAATATTGAGTTTGTTAAGAAACTAATTAAACAATTAATTAAAGTAAAATGGCAAAACAAACAAATCAACAGGGTAGATTGTGAATCAGTGGAAGTTACAATCTAGGATGAGGAATTCATTGATTAAATCCTATGTATGGTTTTAGGGGGTTCGAGTTTATGTTTTGCTAATAATTGACGGTAATTACCCTAACAAGAAATACGAACGTGATCAAGATTCATATAACCTATTTACATGCATTCAGCTAACGGCTTGGTTAGGCATATAATCTAGGACATGTAAAGCATTATGTTTTCTGGTAATTAAGACTAAAGTCGTAGTCCAGCCACGAAGCCGCACTCTTAGTGTCCTAGCGAGGCCAAATCATGCAATTTTAGATTAGATAATCTCCTGTAGGTTTCATATCTATCTATGATCCTATCTCTGTCAGATTCAAGGCATCAAGCATATATATTTCAGACTAGATAATCTCTATCGGTTTCGTATTTAGCTATAATCCTATTCCTGCCAGTTTCAAGGCATTAAGCATGCATAATTTGATCAATTAAAGGAAATCACATAAACCCTAGGTCCCTAATCATACATAATCATACAATCAATTTCATCTCCATCCCATATTGGATGGGGATTAGTTCATAGACAAACTAATCATAGCAATAGGGAATGTAGAAACAATGGAAAACATCTTCAATACAATATAATAAATACGAGATAGGGGAAGAGAAGATCTAAAACCCGTTTATCTGTTATGATTATAGAATAATGAAGTCGATGCTCCACCTTTCAGATTGTTCTTTAAAAGAAATAAAATTAATTTATAAAAGCTGGAAAAAGTGCTTCGGGAAAATAAAGCTAAGCTAAGCTGATTACAGCCGAAATTAAATTAGGTATCTCCGAAAGAAGTCATCTAAAAGATGATGATTAGCTCCCTATTTATAGACTTTAGGGAGAATCCCTGATGTACAGGGGCAACTTAGGCATTAAAAAATAGCAATTTGGTGGGTCCCAGGACTTAGATTCGCACATCTCAGCAAGGGGAAGGCACTGGGAACGCCTTCCCCCACCTCGTCTCGCCGAGACGAGGGATGTCTCGGTGAGACAAGGTCTAGTCTCGGCGAGACAGGTGATGTCTCGCCGAGATAAGCTTCCCAAAGGGGCAGCTTGCTCCGGTTTTTTCCTTTTTAGTCCCTGATGAGTCCGAAAGATGCTCTAATGGTCCCTAATGAGTCCAAAAGTGCTCAAATGGTCCATGGATAGTCCAAAAATGCTCCAATGGTCCCTGGTCTGGTTCGGAAATGCTCAATGGTCCCCAAAGATCCCTGAAAACACTGATAATGCCATAAGAAGTGGAAAATACTGAAATTAACTAAAAACTATCAAACTAATACCAAAATTAACAAAAAACTAAATTAAAACAATCTAAATTACTCTTGGAAATACTATAAATTAGGGAGCTATCATTACCTCATTCTTGGGAGCGTTAAGAGGTATGAAACTCCATTTAGGTTGTTTTGTGTGCCTTTGATGCTCCCTAGCCCTATCTCCTTTGCGATGCTGCTTAGAACCACCTTTTAAAGCTAGGTAATCCTTGGCACTAGAGCTTTTTAACAAGGGATTATGCATGTTCTTGTCCCATTTGACAAAATCTCTACCTCGTTGCATTAAGTTTGGAACGTTATAGGATGTTTGTGGTTAACTCTTGGGATAAGGTTTTGTTCCTATAGTTTGCTTCCATGGCATATACCGCAACATCGACGCTAAGATTTCAGACCTGGATGCTATCTTTTGGAACCTCTCTACCCATTTCCAAAGGGACTCTCATGGTTCATGCACTAGGTAGTTGAGACCTTGAATTGTTTTACTCTCAGGGATGGAGGTGATGAAGTGCTGAGCAAATCCTTTAGACATCTGATCGAAGAATCGAATGGATCTGAGAGGTAGTTGCTCATACCAATAAGATGCCACGTCTTTTAGAGTAGTGGGGAAGAGGCCGCACATAACGACATCAGTGGCTTTAGTAGTTTTTAGTGTTTTTCGATTTTTTTAACATGGGTCATGGGATCTCCAGACCTGTTGTACTTTTTCTGTAGGGGTATTTAAACCCCCGGGTAATTGGTTCTCTCTAAAGGTGTGCATAAAGGAGGGGAGCTAGTGTTGCTTACCTCTAGCATTAGAGCATCCAAACTTGAATTTCCAAATGTGTTTCATAACTCCATTTGGATGAGCTCTATCATTGATTCTTTTTCCTTGGTCTCATGGTTATCCGTGTTATCGAAGGATGTACTTTTAGGTCTTTTCCATTGATTCTTGTGAGATCTTGGAGTAGCTGTTTTCTTCCCCTGACGTTTCCTCTCGGTAGAGCCGAACCTCATAAAGCCTTTTGCTACCTTACTTCTATTGTGGGGGGGGGGGATTTGAATCCACTTGAGGACCCTCGAGTTTTGAATTTGCATACTGGATATCATGAAGAACTTAGATTTCTCGTATGCTTTTTCATGTATGATTAGGATTTAGCATGTTCCTCTCCCTCCATGGTAGGCAATGGGGAGAGTCGTCTTCCCCGAAGGAATCTTTCCAACTACTTTTGCTATGAGAGGAAGAAAATGGCAAGAATCGTTTACGGTAGCCTCTACGAGGGTTTTGCTGCTTGTTGTGAGCCTTTCCTCGTTCGCCCTCTTTATGATATTCTTGAGATATGTTCCCCCTCCGTGAATAGTTGTAATCTGTATGCTGTTTGGTGGAATCTTGCTTTTTCGCCAACCCAATGGCCTCTTCTGCTATCGTCAACTTATTCTGGAGTTCGTTTATCATGGTTGCTTGCTCGTTTGTGACTTATTGAACGGTGCTCATGGTATAATGGAGCTTCTTGGTGATGTGATCCATGAATTCTCTGTTGGAACGTTCCATGGACCCCAACCATTCACCAATACGCCAATCGATGTCCAGAGTTATCTGAAGGAAAATTATTGGGTTGTTGCTGGCGTCCCGAAAGGTGCTAGGTTGCTACGAGGATGTTGGAATAGTTGTGTTTCCTTGATGAGTCGTGGTCGTTTGGTTAGTTCGATGCACGCTCACTTCACTAATTTGGTATGAGAGAATCTGTGGGACAATACTTCATTGCCTGAAGGGATCTTTCCGGTACTTGAGGTACGACATAAAGAGGATAAGCGTAAGGCTATTGACCAACGACCCCACTCTGATGTCTAAGTTAGCAAAGTTTAGACAAACTATCAAACAATTAGGAGTAATTGCAATAGATGTGTGTATGTACCTTGATTATGGTGTTAGGTCGTATTTATAGGATGCCTAAGAATAAATCCACCAATTCAATGTTCTCCCTGAATTCCTCAAAAGACAATTAGATTATTGACGTATTTTACGTAGTTTGCATCATATATGATTTGGGATTCCTTAATCCTTGGCGAGGTTGATAGGTTCTAATCAAAGTCAGATTCAGATGTCTTTTTATTGGTCACGTGTTTGAGGAGGGTTGATATTCTTATTTAGTGACAACTCACGTTGTAAAAGAGGACATGTGTATACATATCGCTAGTGTATATTGTTTTAAATAGGCCTAATGCTCTTCCAACCCATTAACTTGTCCAAATTGGTCATTTTACTCATCCAACTCATCAGATGTCCTATTTACCCCTTTAACTCCATAAAAATGGTAATTCTCAACCCCATAACTTGTCCAAATTGATTATTTTACCCCTCTCCAACTCATCGAATGTCCTATTTACCCCCTTAGCTCCATAAAAGTGAAATTTCTTATCTTTTATAGTGCAAAATTAATAGGACTTATTCAAATGAGTTTGAAAATATATTTTTTTAATATCAACTTTTTTATTTTGTTTTAATTTGATAATTATATTGATTCTTCATGTGTTTAATACAATAATATTGTATTACAATAATTAGATAATCAAAATTTAACTAGCCAAAAAATTGAAAAGAGAATGAATGAATAAAAGATACAAATAACAAGAACATTAATATAAACAAGTTAAAAACATTATATGTAAGGATAAGGTACCAAAATAGGTCTATGGTTTTTGGAGAAGTATCAATTTAGATTCCACGTACAAAATAACATCAATATAGGTTTAACGTTTAAAAAAGGGTATCAATTTAGGCATCGATAACGGATTGTGAGGGGTGAGAAATACCACTTTTGTGGAGTTAAGGGGGTAAATAAGACATTCTATGAGTTGGGTGGGTAAATGGACAAGTTGAGGGGGTGAGAAATACCACTTTTATGGAGTTAAGAGGGTAAATAGGACATTCGATGAGTTGGGGGTAAAATGACCAATTTGGACAAGTTAAGGGGCTGGGGGAGCATTAGGCCTTTTAAATATAAAAGTATCAAAAAAAAAATTTAAGGCTTAATACATCATTTGCCCCCGAACTTGTCCAAAATGGTTGGTTGGCTCCCTGAACTTTCAAAGTGTCTCGATAGCCTCCTGAACTTGTGTAAAATATAATCAATTAATCATTCAGTTGTAAAAAAGTAAGTCAAATGCGGAAGATATATTACACGTGCCTTAGAATGCTATTACATACTTCACAAAATAGATAAAAATATGTTAAAAAAGAATTTCTTACTTATTCAACTATAAAACATTTTCTTCTTTAATATTATAATCGCATACCCCGACGTTGGTCGTTTTAATTTTTTAAGATGCGTGCAACCTATCTTCCGTATTTAACTTACTTTTTACAATCGAGTGATTAATTGATTACATTTTATGCAAGTTCATGGGGCTAATTGAATTATTTTATGCAAGTTCAGTGGGCTATCGAGACGCTTTGAAAGTTCAGGGGGCCAATTAACCATTTTGGACAAATTCAGGGGGCAAATGATGTATTAAGCCAAAATTTAATGGCCTAATGCTTCCCCAGCCCCCTTAACTTGTCCAAATTGATCATTTTACCCCCTTAACTCATCGAATGTCCTATTTACCCCCCTTAACTCCATAAAAGTGGTATTTCTCACCCCCTCAACTTGTCCATTTATCCCCCCAACTTATAGAATGTTCTATTTACCCCTTAACTCCATAAAAGTGGTATTTTTCACCCCTTACAATCCGTTATCGAAGCATAAATTGATAACTTTTTTTAAACGTTAAACCTATATTCATGCTATTTTGTAAGTGAAACCTAAATTGACACTTTTCTAAAAATCATAGGCCTATTTTGGTACATTATCCCTACATATAATGTATTTAACTTGTTTACATTAATGTTCTTGTTATTTGTATTTTTTAATTCGTTCTTTCTCTTTTCAACTTTTTTGACTACTATAAAGGAATAAGAAATACCATTTTTATGGAGTTAAGAGGGTAAATAAGATTATAAGTGGTGAGAAATACCACTTTTACGGAGTTAAGTGGGTAAATAGGATATTCGATGAGTTGAGAATGGGTAAAATGACATATTTGGACAAGTTAAGGGGGTGAGAAATACCATTTTTATGGAGTTAAGGAGGTAAATAGGACATTCGATGAGCTGGATGGGTAAAATGACCAATTTGAACAAGTTAATGGGACTGGAGAAGCATTAAGCCAAATTTAATTAAACATTTGTAATAATAAAGCATCTTTGTCACTAAATTAATGAATCTTAAATTTAAGAATCAATAAGCAATTACATTTAGTTGATTGACCACACCTCAAACTTGCACGCCTCATTGCGTAGTTACTAATTACACGCCTCAAAAATTAAGCTAAGAGGCCTAGTAGTAAAGGTCTATTTTTCTTGTATCAACTTGGAAGCTAAGCATCCTTAATTAATTTACATCACTTTCATAATTTTATTTTGCAACTATAATAATAATAAGAATAATTCAAATTTCACTAAATGTCCCTTTGGTTCTTTTTATAACATTTTTTTTTCTTTTTCACTCTAAACAAACTTTTAAAATAAAAGTGTTAAGTTATTATTAGAAATAAATATTAATAACTAGAAGGAAATCAACAATCTTTTGTAAACCGCGAATAACAGCAAACAATAAACACCATAACACCAATAATAAATAATATATAATCAAATAGACCTTTAATTATAATAAGTGATAAATACAAGATTATTCGGTTGGAGGGGCCGATTTTACATGTACTTTCGTAAAAAAAATTGCTAAATCGAACTTGCTCAATTTTTTTTTATATATATTCGTGTTTTAATTTGAATGATCAATAACCAATTTTTAAGTATTAGTGTACAATTTCTCAAAATTAAGCTAGATTTCGTTTAATAGTCCTAACATGTAAAAAAATTGGATTTAGGGCGGACCGAACAGGTAAAAAAAATTAATTTTTTTGATTTGAGATGGCCTACCAAGCCAAAAAAAATAATAATTTGGATTTAAAGGGAGCCTAACATGCCAAAAAAATTAGAAATTTGGATTTAGAGAGTACATGATAAGCCTAAAATATTGAAATTTTGAATTTTGGACAAGCCTAACATTTAATGGGCCATTTTGGGAGGGTTAATTTAACACATCAATATTTTTTTTTTTTTTTGAGACAGGAGGCGAAACTACCAGGGATCAAGGTGGTTCCGGCAGCCGGAGGTGCCCTGGCCTTGTCTATGCCCCTAATTGTAATAAAATCGTCAAATTTGGCCTAAACTGTTAAAATACCTATCAATATAAAATAAAACGAGATATCTATTTTACCATTATATAAATTTTCTCCATGTATTAAGAGCAAAATATACAGACATTTAACTTTATTTTATGGCCAAATTAGTGAAAATAGAGTACTTTTTGTTAAAAAAATAAAAAAGTTAAGATACTAAACTGTAAAAGTAGGCTAAGTTAGAGAGTCACGTAAGTTATTAGCTATTCTCTTGTTCTTTTCCCAGCAATTTGGCTTTGAAAAAAAAGGAAAAAATGAGTAATGCATTACATAAATAAAGTAAAGTCCTGTTTTAATAAAATTAACAAAATAAGCACAATAGTTATGATGTCACAGAAAAGTGCTATATAAAGAGAAGAAGTGTATATTTCACTTATAAATCAACTCTTGCTTTCTGCGTTTTAATTTAAGGATTCTCTCTTCTAAAAAAACAGAGAGATGAAAAATTTGTCAGGTTTAAGCCATCTTTTTGCGACGGTTTTCCTGCATTATTATGCCGTGTTTATGGTGGTTCCGGCGATCACTGATGTTACTATGGCTGCAATTTGTCCCGGAGAAAATGAATGCTCTTTAGCCATCTACTTGACTGGATTCCAACAAACGGTATGTTTTTCCTTCTATGTTTAACTTTCTTTTTTAGACGGTCCGGGGAGAGGATAGGGTCACGGAGGGTCCATACTCTGCCGTGGAAAAAATTACAGGCGGACATATCTGTCACTAAATGTATAATTGCTGTCAGTAATTTCAATATATTCGAAAAGTATAATGGGTTTGATGAACATGCAACAAAACTATTCGTCGTTGATGCTAATCTAAAAAAATCATCAATTTTTAACATATTTTCGTCTATTGATTCTTGAGTGTTTTGTTTTGAATTCGCTCTTGATTCTTAGTGGTTTGTTCTGAATTTAGCAACGATATTCAAACTAAAAGTTGATTCTCTATAATAAAATTTTAGTTTTTTTTTTTATTCGGCTCGTTCTTTAATTAAAGGTAAAGACTATGCTTACTTTGTTTTTGACAAAGTAAGCCTTACTTTGTGTGTTTTCACCATTGGATTAATTTTATACTCCATCATCCAATGGTGAAAACACACCAAGTAATGATACTTTGTCAAAAACAAAGTAACCATAGAAGGCACCTTAATTAAAGGGGGATCTCACTTTTATTTGTTAGGATCTTCATATTTAATTTTAGAATTTGATTAGATCAGACTTGGATTTTTATAGTTTATGCATTGTTAATTTAACATTTAACTCAAAATTCTGAGACAGAGATACATAAAGTCACCTGAAACAATTTAGAAACATAAATATTGGAATAGCTTTTAATAAATTTATTCAAGTGATTAGGTTGCATTAATTTTGTGATTAATACATTTTAATTTCCACATAACTCAGCACTTTATAATTTTTTTTTAATTGCTCTTTAAAAATCCGATTAATTATGGGGTAAAAATTCCTACCAACCACCACTTGGACAATGTTTTAATACAGCACAAAAATCCATTTTGTATCACTAAAATAACTCATTTTTACAAAAAAAAAAAAAAAAAAAAAGTTAAATAAAAATAATTATACTTTTAACTATGAATTTAAGTTTTTAGTTCAGTTGATTTTTATATCAGAGATTAATATAAAATCTATAATTGAATCTTAACTATCATCTTGAGTTTGAGTTCAACTGGTTCCATGATATGGTATTAAAGTCTCTTAAACTAAAAAACTCGAGGATTCAAATATATAAAAATCTATAATTAAAATTTAACTATCATCTTGAACTTTTAATCTAATCTAACATATAATTAAAATGTAATGAAAATATGAATGGATACACGAGGAAATAGAAATAACATGAGCCATTGTTGTCTTAATCATAAGAAGTTTCAGCTCCATTATGCACAAACTAACAACTTAAACCATGCGAAATCCTGCATTAAATTAGAAGCCCAAAGGCCGATTCTAATTTAATTTACTTATAGAATTGTAAAAGGGTCAAATACATGAATATCATAATTAAGTACAAAATTATAACTAAGTCATATCACCAAACTTAATTCTTAATATGTCATTATATTTTATATATTATGATTTTATACCATAATTTAAAAATCTAGACCCTAATTCATAAATTATAAATCCTGGAAAATATATTCTAGACTTCTAATTTATAAATTCTAATTCTTAAAATATATTAAAAGCACTGGTTTTATTAGTTTGACATAATCCAAAATCATTACTTGATATAATTGTAGATCGTTTTTTAAAAGTGAATTTATATGTAAATTTTCTATCGTAAAAATCTTTAGAATTTGTTATAGGCCTCAACCTTTAGCAAATGGGTTATTTATTAATTTGACAGGTACAATAAATATAAATGTTCACAAAATAGTAGTAGTATAATAAGAGTTCATTTTACAAAATTTAATATTATACAAAAATGAGCCACGTTGAGGGTGAGGCAAGGTGGTTCTATTTGTGGAGCTAGTGAGGTAAGCATGGATGAGCCTCGCTCAGCCACCACCGGACCCTTTTCTACTTATATGGTTAATTTACAAAATGGTCTCATGCCGGTTGCGTCATAGGCAAACCCGCCCACAGACGTATTTTCTACCATTATAGTACCCAAATTGACACCCATTATAAAAGTTCAAAAGAAAAGTTTTGTTTGGTCGTTTTCACAAAAAAAGATTATGATAAAATGATACTATTACATTGAAATCCTAAATTACATATATGGTGTCCAACTTTTATCATATTTCATATTTTGGTATATAACTTTCAATTTTTCAATTTTAGATATAAAAGTATACAACATTTTAATGACTTCTCACCAGGGCCGGCTCTAGGGGGAGGCCGCCTAGGGCCTCCGACTTACAGGGGCCTCCGATCGGAACTTTTTTTAAATTTGATAATTATTAAAAAATATATAGTTAAAAGATATATAGATTTAGATATATAACAAAAGATACTGTTAGGCTGAATAGTAAAGACATAATGGATATGTTTATAATGGTAAGAGTTTGATTCTCTGGATTAACATTTTTTTTATTCACATTTTCTCTTATTTTTTTTCTTTCTTTCTTTGACAACACGAATGTATAAATTATTACTTTGTTATTGTAGTTATTTTTAAATATTTTATTTTTTTATAAATTACAAAATGAAATTCACTTATGAATTACAATTTATAATTTGATGCAAAATGTTATTTAGACTCTGATTTATTTAAAATTTTAATATTTGGCCACTAATTTATCATTTGGACACATTTAGACCATAAACTATTTAAATTGATGAAATTTCACTCAATTTTGATGATTCCTTGGATCAACATTTATTGGTTCATTTTTTCTCTTATTTTTTTTCGTTTTTTTTACAACACATGTACTGATTTTTTCTGAACTTTTTTTCATATTTGGAAACAATGTATAAACTATTATTTTGTTATTGTAGTGATTTTTAAATTTTTTATTTTTTTAATTACAAGACAAAATGCACTTATAAATTACAATTTGTAATTTGTTATAAAATATTATTTAGACTCTGATTTATTTAAAATTTTAATATTTGGCCACATTTGGACCATAAACAATTCAAATTGATGAAATTCTACTTAATTTTGATGAAGTCTTGATAAAATTGTTTCCTTATGATATGTGGTGATATTTTGACATATGAGTTTGAGATGCCGTACGTTTTAAAGTTGATTTACCCAAATAATTAATGAGATTAAAACAAGAAACAAATCTCTTAACTAAAATTTATCAAGTCTAGTTATCAAAATATCATCATATGTCAATAATTCTATTAAGCTTCCATCCAAATTGGATTGAAATTACACCAATTGGGATAGTTCAGTAGCCAAATGGCAAGATTCTTTGGATCAATCGATGTCCAAATAGTGATTTAAGCTTGTAATTCATAATAAATACGCGACTCAACCAATTTTTAATCTCGAAGATAAATTCGTCTCTTTCTTTCCATAGAATCTTGTGATTAGGTTCAAGTTCAGCCGTCCAAGATTAATTTCCAGAAATTAATACTTTGTCGTTTGCTTTTTTTAAAAAAAAAAAAATTGCGCACAATGCGCTTACATTAAAGAAGAAAGAAAAATCCCCACCAGACTCGGATGTCATTCGAACTCATGACCTCCCTAGTCATAGATAAGCTCTCAACCACTAAGCTAAGAGCTTCATCATAATACTTTTTTCGTCTGCTTGCTTCTCGCATTACTGGTGAGAAGCAGGGGAGTAGGAGAATGGTGTATAAGGAGCTCTCCCGCACAAGACCCCAAATTTAAGGGGCCCAATTTTTTTATTATTATACAAATCTAAATAAATTATTATGTGAAAAATTATGTGAATGTTAACTTATCCAGAAAATTAACGCTCTAAGAATCTTAAGGGGTCCAATTATTATTATTATTATTATTATTATTATTATTATTATTATTATTACACTAATTTAATTATTTTTATTATATTTATTATGTTAAAAATCAAGTTAAAAGTATTTTTGTGTTTTATTTTGTAGAAACATTATTATTATATGAAAGTATTAATTTTTTTTAATGAATATGGCTCAATTTTTTTTCCATTTAGCACAGGGCCCCAAAAATATTTAAGACGGCCCTGGTAAGAAGAAACTTGATTTTAAATATATAAAAGAAAACTCGATTTTACAAGTACAAAAGCAAGAAGAATAATAATTTTTTAGCTTTATGTTATTATTATATGACTTGAATTGTAGTTAATAATTTATTGATTTTACTATTTAATATTTATTATTTCTAAAATAGTATTAGATTTAGATATGGAAAAAAATACACAATACGCCTAGGGCCTCCAAAATGCTGGAGACGACCCTGCTTCTCACTAAAATATACAGCCGGTAATTATAATCGGTCAATACGAAATCAACACATCACATCATCAATTTGACCTCCATAAAAATCAAAAGTTGATCGGTTAATACAATAGTAACATTTTTTTGTATCACTTTGTAATTTATTTGAATGAACAAATTAATTGGATAAAAATGATTTTTTATTCAAAGTCATCAACTTCAACTTCAAGAGTAATACTAAAATAGCAATTACAAATTTACTCTTCAATAAATTTGTTGAAAATAATTTATCAAATTTTCTTTTCAGTTGCGAATCTTGTTATCTATATTTAGTATATGTGGTATTTTATAATATATCACAAACATATGAATATACATACAAAAAAAATTAAAAAATATACTATATTTTTTTACGAGTTAGAAAAAAATTCAAATATTTTCGACAAATTTAAAAGTATTAATCTCAAATTCTATTAAAACCAAATTATGTAACTGATGCTTTCAATATTATAAGTATTTTTATACCTTATTTCTATTAAACATTGAAAACTACCAGTAAAATTTTGTTATAATTTTTTTTATAGTTTCAAGTATCAAAGTGCGAAATTACAAGCACACAACTTTCTCCTTGTTATTTTTTATGGTTTATAAACTTCAAAATCGGACATAAAACTTCTGAACGATGTCTTTTACTAACAAAAAAAAAAAAACCATTTACTGTTAACTAATATAACTACTCTAATATCAAGATAAGAACATCTCCAATGGAATACAATGAACCACTAATTATACTTATTTATTGAACTCTTTTCTATTGGAGTGAGTTTAATATATTGGACATTTATCAATCACTCAAAGTTTTTTTTTTGAAAGCATCACTCAAAGTTTATCGAGCTTTTGATTATTATATATATATTTTTTATTTTTAAAACAATCTGATTGGTTCAATTAATTGGTGGATCCTTTTTTATTGGTGGATTCATTATGATTGAATGATCATAAAGTTTAACCATTGGAGTTAGATAGTTTAATAAAATGAAGTTTATTAAATGAATGATGTAGCATGTATTGAATGGTTGTGAGTATGTAATACTTTAATATTATTGTACAGCGTTGAAAATAATATTTTAAACAATTTTAATTTTTTAATTTTTTTTGTTTCGATATAATTTAGATGTTGTATGATTATATATATAAAAAAAAGTTTGTTAAAGAGAAAAAGTTTCTAAAATATTGATTTAGAAAATCGTAAACAATAATTCAATTAGAAATGTGATTGTAAACAATTTTATTTATTTTTTTTAAAAACATAAGAAAATAGAAAAGTAAAAGACAAAATTCAAGAACTTTTATATAGTGTTTTAGTTCAAAAGTCATAAAAACAGTTCAAAAATCATAAAGAATAACAAAATTGAAGTATCATGAATGTAATTTACCCATACACTAATTTCATGACGAAAGCAAGAGCTTTTATGTCAAATAATAAAAAATATATATAAAGGTGGTTATTGAAGACCGAAGTAGTTGGTCGGAGAAAGAGAGAAGAAATGGAAAAGTTAAGGCATCTCTTTATTACAGTGTTTCTTTATAACTTGTCAGTTTTCATGGTGTTTCCGGTGATCACCGACGTCACCGTTTCTGCACTTTGTCCTCCTCATCAACTTATTTGCTCCCTTCCCATTTTTCTCACCGGATTTCAACAAGCGGTACCCTATTTTTTATTTTCTTTCAATTTCATCCCTTACTATATTCTTTTCTTTGACAAATTATTTTCTTAAGTAAACTAAAGTGTCTAATTTGAAAAATTAGAGCAAACATTACTATTTTGGAAAGTAGTTTGGTTGTTTAGTTATAAGATAAATACAGAAATTAGCTTTAATAATACGTATTAGTATTTTTAGTTAGAGTCTGAGGTGGAACGCAATTTAAATGTAGAATTTAATTTATTTCAAAAAGGTGTCCACTATGGAGACCCTAATTAATCCTACTCTTACACGTTATCATGCATTACATATGTGTTTGCACACTATGTGCCTTACGTATTCAAACTCTTTCCCACTTCACTTTATTTATTGTTTTTATTTGGTTTACTTATTTTTACGGTACAGTAATTATATATGTATTTGGTTTACTCAATTTTACTTAATACTTCAAAATTAAAATTTTAAATTTAAAGTTATTTATAACTGCATTTATCATGAAATCGTATTTTTTATTTTTTAAAATCACTATTTTTATAGCTTTTTCTAAAAAGTTACTTTCCCAATCAAATAACAATTAAATGACATCAAAACGATAATCTTGAAGAATTAAAATTGCTTAGAATATCTTATAATTTTTTATTTGGAGGTTATCGACGAGACGATCGTTGAATTTTAATGGCATTATATTAGAAAATGTAAAGTTAAATGGTTACCCGTTCACATGATATGTTACGTATTATAATCATTATTTTATTGTTATATTTCTAATTAAGGGATAAGGTGTAAGAATACCTTTAACGCGATCAATTTTATCCCTAACATTGAAAATTGTGCAATTTGATCTCTAATATTGCTAATGAAGAGCAATTTTACTCCTAAAGTTGATAAGTTGAGTGAATTTGAGAAATAATTTATCAAACTATCTTCTCGATCATGAATTTTATCATCTACACTTCACATGTACGTCATTTTATCACTAATTATTAATAGAGCACAAACATAAGATTAGACGTGACAAAAAAATATACTGCATTTTGTGAGTTAGACAAAAAAAAAATTCAAATATTTTATCGGGTTTAAAAATATTAATTTCCAATTCTATTATTAAATTATAAGAAATATAAAATATTTTTTAGAACCAACTGATATTCAATTGGTGCAGAATAAAGAAAAAATTTGTGTTATTGATCCAACTTGTTAAAATTAGGAATAAAATTGCTCGACTACTAAAATTAGGAATAAAATTATATTACTTCAACGGTAAAACTGCTTCTGACGGTAAACATTTGTGGATTTTTTCACCTTATACTCCAATTACCATTATGAGTTTATTTCATATTTTCATTAATTAAGCTTTAAAATTAAAACTAATTAGAGATAATTTTGCAGATAATAGGGGTGGGGTCATTGGTAATGATGCCTTTAGTAGGTAACCTTTCGGACAAGTATGGAAGGAAACCTTTGCTTGCTCTTCCCATGGCTCTTGCAATTATTCCTTTGGGTAATTTTTTTTTATTTTATTTTTATAATTCCCCTTATATAATTTAACCAACCTTCTCTTCAATCTCTCACATGCATCTTAATGAGAATGTAGAATTTGTTCATTCACCGTTAGATCTGAAGCTTAAATTTAATAAGCCCATATCTAAATTCACTTGCTCATTAAGATGTATGTGAAAATTCATGAAGCTCTCATACTTTCTTTTTATTTTTATTTTATGAAAAAAACGTTTGATTTCCCCCTATATTTTAGTCTTATTTGTTGACTTTTAGTATGATTATAAGTAAATAGGCCCCCAACAAGACTTGTATTTGGGCTTCTTTTTCTGTCTAAATCCGGCCCAAAAAACTATCATATCTCACTAACAAAAATGGCTATGGAAGCAAAGCAGTATTCAGATCAGAGTGTTTTCTTCCCCATTTTGCAGCTACATTAGCATATAGCAGAACAAGATACTTCTTCTACGCTTATTATGTGCTCAAAACTCTTACTTCCATCATCTGCGACGGAAGTATCAACTGTCTTGCCCTTGCTTATGTGGTAATATCTAATTTCCTTTTAATTTTCCCTCCAAACAGACTTTATTTTGTCATCTGAGATTATAATTCTCAGGCGGACAATGTTGCCGAGGGCCGGAGAGCCACGGCTTTTGGAGTACTTTCAGGGATTGGATCATCGGCGTTTGTTTGCGGAACATTCTCTTCTCGATTCCTATCTACTGACTCCACTTTCAAGGTCGCTCTCTTTCTTCTTTAATCGGTTTTAGTTCTCAATTTCTCAATTGCTTTGATTAACGGGTAATCCATGGGTTAATTGATTAGGTTTCGGCGTCAGTGGCATTCGTGTCCCTGGTTTACATGAAAGTTTTTCTCCAGGACTCCATCGTTGATCAAAACCTTTCTACACCAATACTCTCCAATGGGAAGTGTAGAGTTGATGTTGTTGATAAGTCAACTAAGAAAGTGCAGGTTTTCAAAACAATGCCTTCCCTGGAGGATATGAGTTGCTTGCTTAGGAGCAGGTTAGTGGTTGTTCTTAATGATAAAATTGCTCAGGATTTGCTTCTTTTTTTTTTTTTTTTTTTTTTCTTTCTGGAATGATTAATAATGTATATAATGCTATTGCAGTGTTACTTTCACCCAAGCTGCTGTTGTTGCATTTTTCAGCAATCTTACGGATGTTGGCCTTCATGCTTCATTAATGGTGACTTCCTCATTTCCCAAATTGTCATTTATTATCACTGTGATTAGGAGCCTAAAATGCAACAAATCCATTCATTTGATTAGCCACATATTGAAAACTCATAGCACTTTAGTTCATCATAATATAGGTACTGCTTTTTCTGTTTTCCAAATGAATCATTTTGTTGGATATCCAAACACATTGGCTTACCAACAATTATTTCAGTTGATTTTTTTAAACAGAATTGAATTGCTCGGGAAAAGAATTCTTCGGACAAGATTTTTTATAGGAATTACTTAATATGTGAGGTAGGATTTGCACTCTATGCATGGTTGTTTCAGGCTCAAAAAACCAATTAAGTACAGGTTTAAAGATTTGTATATTAGAAGGTGAGCTTCGAAACCAAATTTGCACTGGTGTTACACAAACTCAGATATTTAATGATAAGGCTCTAAGAAACATTAGAGGACCATATGTTGATTCTGTCCATTTGGAGTGCTTATGCTTTTTACACCCTATTTTCGACAAATGCTCCTTGAGTGCCAATAAATAACAGATTCATGCCTGACTAAGGAGATATAAGACTTTTAAAGTGTTGGTATAAGCCTCCATAATTCAAACCTGAAGGTTGTAACTTTTGTCCTCATATGAGAAAGCTTGTTTGAACCAAATGTTATTCCTATATGCAGAGCAAGTGTTGAAATTGAACTTCTGCTCTTTTGTTTGCAGTATTACTTGAAGGCAAAGTTTCACTTTAATAAGGATCAGTTTGCTGATCTAATGGTAATTTCTGGTGTCGCTGGAACCTTTTCACAGGTATTGTTTGCACTCATTCTTTTACTGCAAATCTTGTGTTCAGTTTTATGCATTAGTGCATTTATTCAATTTTTAGATGATCTGAAACTTGTTGTGAACTTGCAGTTGATTCTCTTGCCCATATTGGCTCCACTTTTAGGAGAGGGAAAGTTGCTCTCATTAGGACTCTTTTTTACATGTGCACATGTAAGTATTGTTTTGCTTAATTATGTTTGGATGCTCTCCATTTACTAATACTTGATGGTTGATGCAAGTGTCTGAATTCTCACTCTTCGCTTCTTAATATGAAGTAATGTAGTTATAATGAATACTTGTTTTGACTAATTATGTGCTTGCATGCAGACAATTCTTTATAGCATTGCGTGGTCCTCCTGGGTATGTCTTTGCTACTTCTAGAGCTACTTCAAGCTTCTCTGTTCATTCCATGTGATTTTTATATTAATGGTGTAGCAGGCTGTATCAATTTTCCTTATGTATTTGCGCTTTATGCTTTAGACAACTTCTATTATGATTTAGTTGCTAACTATTTCAAAATCTCTACTTTAGGTCCCTTATGCTGCTTCAATGTTCTCAATTTTGTTCGTGTTTACACAACCCTGCGTGAGCATCTTATCTCTCAACATAAATTTGTCATTAGTTAAAACATTAATTTTTTATTAAGTTTTTCAAAATGACTTGCAGATGCGAACAATTGTATCAAAGCAAGTTGGGTCCAGTGAGCAGGTAGAATCCTTAAAAAATGTCGAAAAGATCAACTGTATGTTTGAATTTGAAAGATAAATCTCTTGTTGATTCAAGTATATTTTCTTCAAAAAAAATAATGATCCTGCAATTTCTATCGGAGTTCCCTTGTTGATTTGACAAATGAGAAGGAAAAAAATTAATTAGCTTTTGCTTGAAAGTAGAGAGCTAACATGATGATGTGTAATTGTAACACGTCCTCTTATTAAGCATATGACATTCCTTATTCACATAAATTTCTGAAGTTGCCCTGTGCTTCTCCAATTCGTATTGATCTTAAAGCATTTTTCATGATCTTTTTTCTTTCTTTTTTTTTTTCATTTCAATTTTTTTTTTTCCAGGGGAAGGCTCAAGGATGCATTTCGGGCATAGGTTCTATTGCCAATGTTATTTCTCCATTATTGTTCTCTCCTTTAACAGGTTGGTGGAAATTTAGCTTCTCTTATTATCAGGCAAAAGATCAACTAAAAACTAATGAAAGGCAATTCTCTTCTCAGCTCTGTTCCTATCTGAAAGAGCACCATTTGATTTCCCTGGTTTCAGTATCATGTGTGTCGGCTTTGCATCGGTACTTGAGTATGTCATTTGTGTATGGCTATCTAGATTGTGCTATTATACTCATTTATCTTGTTGCATATATAGATGGTAGCCTTGATTCAAAGTATGATGATAAGGATGGAGCCTCCAATTGCAGAGGAGAAAGCACACAATAGCGACTACGCAGAAGCCTAGGAAGGCTCGAGCCGCAACTTGTTTTCTTCCTTGGTATGGAAAACCTCCCACTATATATGTGTGCATTTATAGATATAGGAAATTCCTGAACAGAATTTCGAGAAGCGATGCCGTTGCTATCTCATTCAATTAGCATTTTGAGAAAAAGAATGAGGATGCAGATTCCAAATGTAGTTTGTGGATGGTAATTAGTGGAAAGTGAAAACAACACTAGGAATTGTATAGTTAGGTGTTAAAAGCAATGTTTGCTCTATTTTGTAGTGAACTCACTCTATAAATGTGAAGGGGAGTTTGCTGATAACAACAAATTTTTGCTGTATTAGATACAGTTTTAAAATGTTGGGTCTGTAAGATTCTATCAAAATGTAAATTTAATTGCCATTCTGTGTTTTGTTGTTTGTAATGAAAAATCCCAAGATTCAATTTCACAATGCTGATTATGTTTTTAGGAGTAACATGAATTAGATTTGGAGAATAATTATTTGGTATTGGTTCCAAATTGTCACCAGCTGTTATGGTATAAGTATGAAAAATGCAGATAGCAAAAAATCTTTTAATATTATAAAATTGTGGTAGTTGCATTGCATGTGACATCCTCCAAAGTTGGAATTTTCCAGGTTTCCCCAGCGGCCATACCTGTAAATTAATCGCACCAAATCTCACCCACCCAACATTTAATTTTCATAAATGTTGAACTGATTTTTCCCTAATAATTAATCCAAGGCAAAAAACAAATTTAATTAAATATATTTTCCGGTTATGATTTGAGGTAGGATTGTAGATGAGGAGTACAATGTCATCAGTTGTTATTCTTCTCATTTCCATTAGAATACATTCCCCCCACAAGGATTTCTAAGAGCCTTTGGCTCAACTTGTAAAGTTTAGAGAGGTTGTTGTTATAACATTGCCCAAAATTAATATATTATACGAAAATATAACATTTCATTTTTAACTCATCCACACCATTTTTGCCTAACTTTTATTAAAAAACACAAGCAAATTGACATTATGACCCAACAAATCGTTAAGCAACTAAATCATTTTTACATTAAAAAAAGATAAGCAATTTTGTATTTGAAGCACTCCACCATCATTTCAACAAATTGTTACTATATATATATAATTTATTTTCATGAAAATGTTATCATAAAAACAGATCAAGCAACTAAATCATTTTTATATTAAAAAAAGTAAGCAACTTTGCATTTCAAACACTCACCATGATTTCAACGGATAGACGTTTTTTAAGAGTTATCAAAACTATTATCACATCACCAAACACTCTTTCAAACGCCCTCTATTAGAAATGCTTTAAGGAATATAAGTTTTGTGGCTACCTAATATTATCACACTCTAACGGGACAAAGCGAATCATGTATGAAATGGTTTCATAAGGGAATGAAATTTTAAAAAAAAAACATCTTTATTCGACATTTATTTGTTAAGTCTTATGATATTGCAATACTTTCGCATCTATTGTTCGTTGACTTAGAGTAAGATACAGTGGAATCGAATCGGTCGGATTCATTCGGCAATACTCTATGAATCCCATAACATCGTCATCGTCATTAATAGGTGCTACTCTTCCACACACATTATTTAGACTGTATGCTGCTTGCATGGACATTTGTAGGTCGTATGAGGTTGAATCAACACGCATGGCAGTATAAACTTTTACAAATCAATTGATATTGACAAAACCAGCAATTTCGATTTACCACCGACGTATGTCATCACATCTCTCACTACATTCCATTGGTCGTTCCAAGAAAAAAAAACACTTACACTTAACTTTGGTTGATATACTTTTGCATTTATAAAACAAACACATAATCAAAACAATGTTGTCACAAATGCTACAAGGAACAAACAAATGCTACAACAAGCAATTGCCAAAAATGCGTTTGGATGCGACATCAGATGGCTAGTATTTGTTGTCGCAAATGCGCTTGGATGCGACATCGAAATAGGTTGGTATTTGTTGTCGCAGAATGCAACAGGGGCAATGTTGGCGCAAATGCGACGACATATGTCGCATTTACAACAACTAAATGCGACATATCGAGAGAAATGGAGAAATCGGAAATCGGAAATGACGGGTTCAACGCAACAACATTCAACTAACCAACTGCGTATTTGAATAATGTGTGTAAAATGAAGAAAAAATACTTACTTGAACTTGAATGATGTACGAGTATGATTAGATCTTGGGTTGGATTGATGAATTTTGTTTTAATAATTTGAAATAACTGGAAAGGAAGATGAGATTGTTGGAAGTTAGGTTATATAGAATTAATAGTATTTTTTTGTTAATGGAATTGGTTTAATGGAATTGGTTTAAATTTATAATTCCCTAAATTTTTTTTACAAATTAACTCAAATTTAAGCTACAAATTTATTAAATTTTAAGTTTGAATTAATATCTCAACTTTTAAACTGTGCTAAACTGAATCTAGCTACCAACTTTCCAATTTGAAATAAAGTTAGGATGGAACATATTTTACCCAACATTGGTTTTAGAATAGAATAAATTGTAAACTGCGACGGCGGCATCGAAAACAAAAACAAACAGTCTGGAAATGGGAAATGGAGGTCACATGGAGCAATAAAGCTTTGAAGTTTGTTATGGCAAAGCATACTTGAATTTAAGAAGAAGAACAGAGAAACAGAAGGAAATTGATTAAAATAGTCTCAACTCAACCATGTTGAAACAATCTCCTATTATATATCCCTAATTTTCGTCAATATCACCCATCCACGTGTTCACCCCTACCATCTCTCTTGCAGTTTTTCCCCCTTTCTTATTTTCCTCAACCCCCTCCCCCCTTCCCCCCTACCTGCATTCTTCCGCAGTTGGCTTCGTCGGAGAATTAAACCGAGACAATCTCGTCGTCGTTCTCGGATTTTTCTTTCACTTAGCCAACTCCATTTTTCCACACTACCGTTTCTATATATATTATAGGATTTTTTTTAATTAATTTATTATATATCAATGTCGGAAGAAAATTTGGATGCAACAACTTATCTCTATGGCGATCTTGATTTGAAAATCATTGAAGCTCGGTGGTTGCCGAACATGGATTTGTTAACGGAGCGTATACGGCGGTTTCTATTTGCGTTCGACCAATGCCGGAAGCCTTTGGAGAAGAAACGTGACCACCACCATAGAATTATCACCAGCGATCCTTATGTTACAGTTTGCCTCGCCGGAGCAACGGTGGCTCGTACTCGTGTTATTTCGAATTCACAAAGTCCTTTTTGGAACGAACATTTTAAGATTCCGGTGGCTCATCCGGCCTCTCATGTGGAGTTTCATGTCAAGGATAATGACGTTTTCGGCGCCGATATGATCGGAATAGCAACTGTACCGGTTGAGGATATTATGTCGGGGGAAACAATTAGTGATTGGTTACCGATAGTCGGTCCTCACGGAAAACCGCCGAAACCAGACTGTGCAGTTCGTGTGGAAATGAAATTTGTGCAATGCAAGGAGAATCCGTTGTATAAATTAGGTATTGGCGCAAGTCCGAAGGAATATGGAATTCACAATTGTTATTTCCCGGTCCGGCACGGGAATTCAGTTACTCTGTATCAGGACGCACACGTGCCGGACGCGTTGTTGCCGGAGATAGAATTGGATAATAAAGGAGAGGTATTCCAACACGAGAAATGCTGGGAGGATATATGTCACGCGATACTGGAGGCGCATCATATGGTGTATATAGTGGGTTGGTCGGTTTATCATCCGGTGAAATTAGTGAGGGAGCCGTCGAAGCCATTGCCGAACGGAGGGCATTTAAATTTGGGGGATTTATTGAAGTACAAAACTCAAGAAGGTGTTCGAGTTCTATTACTTGTTTGGGATGATAAAACTTCTCATAGAAATTTTTTCATTAACACGGTATTAATTTCCTTTTCAGATTTTGATTATATTTATCAAATTTCTGGTTGCGTTTTCTGAAAATGGAATTTGTGATGTAGGCTGGAGTGATGCAAACACATGATGAAGAAACACGCAAGTTCTTCAAGCATTCTTCCGTGAATTGTGTGTTAGCTCCACGCTATGCCAGCAGTAAGCTTAGCATTTTCAAGCAACAGGCATGCTTATACAGTGTTCCACTTTTTGTTTCTATCATTTCTTAATTACCTACTTGCTTTTCACTATTAATTTCCTTTTGACAAATCCTAGCTAATAAATGATTAATTAATAATGCTTTCTAATGTCAATGAAAGGGGTGATTTAATAAATTTCTTGTATGAGCCTCAGTTTCTTGGTATTGAATTGCAAGATGTAGAGTTAGGATAGAGTCGGTGACCAATTATGATTAGGTTAGTCAAGAGAAGGTGTTCATTAACTTAGGGGGAGTATTTTTTCTTTTACCTAGATATAATCATCATTACATATTGGGTCTCATTTTTCTAGTGACCCGTAATTTAACCTTGAGAAGCTTTGTATTGATGGCTTGATTTATGTAGAAGTGTGATGAGCACACTTGTTAAGTTTGATAGGGAGGGCATCATTTAGCCGGAAGAAAATCTGTTGTCCCCATGTCACTCTCACAAAAAATGGTCCCTACTTAATTAAAATAATATATTTTGTGAGTCAAGGGGACCTACACAATAAAACGGGACCACTTTTTGTGAGAGGGACATGGAAGGGGACACTGAAACGGGGACATTAGATTTTCTTCCATTCTAGCCTATTTGGCTAAGTATCCACGTGATGGGTGAGACCTTTTTCTGTACCGCAGGTCCACGTGGCAGTGATTTATTGGGAACTTGTTATCACTTTCTTAGCATTAGTTATCTGATCATTCACTTATTTCTCCAAATTAACTAAAATAATGTCCAAATCAATGTTGTTTCAAAAAAAAAAAAGTCCAAATCAATGTGTCATTTATTCAAAAAATGCGCATGCATCAAATTAGTTAAATCATAAAGTTAGTATCTTATTTCTTTTCACTGTGGCCATGTATATGTTCAGGTTGTTGGAACCCTCTTTACACATCACCAGAAATGTGTGATAGTTGATTCACAAGCATCTGGAAACTATAGGAAGATAACTGCATTTACGGGAGGTCTGGATCTTTGTGATGGACGATATGATACACCTCAGCATCGCTTGTTCCGGGATCTTGACACTGTATTTCAGGATGATTTTCATAATCCAACTTTTCCTGTGAGTGAAAATTTATCATTTTCCTTCCATCTTCGCCATGTATTAAGCTTTAAAGACGAAGTCTCTGTTTCCTCTCATTCTCTTCTTAAATGATAGTCAGGAAGTAAGGGTCCAAGGGAACCGTGGCATGATTGGCATTGCAAAATTGAAGGACCCGCTGCATATGATATCCTTACAAACTTTGAGCAGCGTTGGAAAAAGGCCTCAAAATGGTCGGAGTTCGGTCGACGTTTCAAAAGGGTAACTCATTGGAATGATGATTCTTTAATAAAGTTAGAACGAATATCATGGATTCTTAGTCCTGGTCCATCATTGCCACAAGATGATCCTAGATTATGGGTGTGCACTGAAGATGATCCTGAAAATTGGAATGTTCAGGTTAATTAGTATGCTTTTCCCCTATTAAAGCTTCTATGTGTATTTCTACTATGATATGTAATCTTACCGGTTTGCTCAACCGACAGGTTTTTCGATCTATAGATTCCGGATCTTTGAAAGGGTTTCCTAAGTCTGTTCATCAAGCTGAAGCTCAGGTAGATTAGCATAATAAAATAATGACTTCTTCATTGCTTTGCATGATCCTTTTACGTCTTGTATTTGATTAATTTTATGCAATTCTTTTAATGTTGCAGAACCTTGTTTGTGCGAAAAGTCTGGTGATTGATCAGAGCATTCAAACAGCATATATTCAGGCCATCAGATCTGCCCAACACTTCGTATATATTGAGAATCAGTATTTCATTGGATCATCCTATGCATGGCCAGCTTACAAGGAAGCAGGTCTTAACATCCTCCATTTTACATTAATTTGTACAGTATATTCTAACAAAATCATAAGTTTTCCTGCGCGAATAAGCATGCAATCATAGGAAAAACATGTAAGCAAAAATGTTCTTGGCTTAAAACACATGCTGATTTTGTTCTTTACAACTAAATCCATAAATGCATATACTTCACATCTCTGCAATTTTTGAAATTTCTTTGCCCCTTATAAATTGGTCTTTTTTATGTATCGTCAAGTTATTTTCTTTGGTATCATTAGGGGCTGATAATCTAATTCCTATGGAATTGACATTGAAGATTATTAGTAAAATCAGAGCGAAGGAGAGATTCGCTGTTTATGTTGTCATTCCAATGTGGCCTGAGGGTGTTCCCAATTCTGTCGCTGTGCAAGAAATTCTATTTTGGCAGGTAAGTGACATATGGGTTACCGATTAGCTTTAGGTTTAGGGATAACAAAGTTGAAGAATAAGAGACTTCTGTATTTCTGTTGGGAAACTATGTTTTCTGTACTGATAAAAGAAAATGCACAATACACCCCATTTTTACAGCTAATTACTCCTTCCATTCCTTTATACATGTCATTTTTGTTGTTTTCGTTAGGATGAAGAACAATTAATAACACTAAATTTGGGATAAAATTGAGTGGTTAAGACTAAATTACTCTTGTTTTAGTAACACTGAATTTTTTTTAATCCAAAAACTTAAATCTAATTGGTTCTAAACAATGGATTTAATACATTTTCTAAATACCAAGACACTATCAAAATCCCTAAAATAAGAGTGAGCTTGAAAAAAAAAAAGAAAATTTCATTGAAAGTCTAAAAGCAATGGATAAATGGAATTTGGATTTTGCTTAAAAGTGACCGATAAAAAGGAACAGAGGGAGTAGTAATTTTAGCTTTACCCGTACCTGTCAAAAACTTGTCTTTCTAAGGGCTGTAATATGAATTCCATGGCAGAATCATGACTGATTTTGTTTGGAATATGCAATTTAGCCATGTGACTGACAAATTTTCTTGCTCTTACAGGGACAAACAATCCGAATGATGTATGATCTCATAGCAAAAGAATTAAAATCCATGAATATGGAGGATTCCCATCCACAAGACTACCTAAATTTCTATTGCCTTGGAAATAGGGAAGAAATTCCTGAAGGAAAGTCGAATTCAAACGATAAAGCTAACGTTTCCGGAGAACTGGTAACTACACTATTTCGAACTTATGTTTCTCTGAATAGATTTAAAAGCCCATATAGACGTAAGATGTGTTAGTTAACAATATTTGGTGCATGCAAAGAGCTGTTCTTATCCTTCTCTGTTTGTGTGGTCTTATGCAAAGCAATCACTGAGAATTGATTAAGCGCCATAGTCAGTAATTCCAACGAGAATTTGGCCTAGAAGTATTCAAAGTTTTTTATTGATACAAAATGCAAGAGACATTGTCCAAACTTAAGTGACACTCATGCTTCTCTATCTTTTTCTTCAATTGCATGTTCTCGTGTTCTTTTGCAAAGCAATAGGATAGAATTCAGAACACCAATTTCCTTTTGAGTTGTGATGATTCTGACATAACCACATTTCAGGTTACGCCCTCTCAAAAGTATCAACGTTTTATGATTTACGTTCATGCCAAAGGAATGATCATTGATGATGAATATGTAATCGTCGGCTCTGCCAACATTAATCAACGGTCGATGGCGGGATCAAGAGATACCGAAATAGCAATGGGCGCATATCAGCCCAATCATACTTGGGGCAATAAGAAAAGGCATCCTAAAGGCCAGGTATCTATTTGCAACTTCAATGTTACTTGATTTTGCAACTTTAGCCTGTCGTTTAGCTATGAATTGGATGAATTCTGCAACTATTAGAAATGGAAAGAAATTACCATAACACTTTAATTACCAGCGATAATTCACTCCCCGTTTGACTTTTGTTTCTTCTGCTGTACTATTGAGCGGAAATGAGCAAACCCGTTTATCGAAAATACCACCTAGATCTCGAGTCAATACCTTTTTTTATACGAGAACTATGAATGCAAGAAAAAGATTTAATTTTTATTGGTTTTTCATATCCTACGAAATTAAAACTAGTTGATATGGCACCCAAGTGGCATCTCCGGTAAAAGAGTTTGCTTATTTCAGTCAAAAGTATAACAGAAGAAACAAAAGTCGATGGGCTGAGCACAGATATTAGAGATTTTTGAATCGGACCGAATATGAGAATAAAAGATTAAAAATTGTATTAAACGGTTGACTTTTTTTAAAACCAAACGGAATTGTTCTATTGACTTAAATTAGGTACAATTTAGAAGATTTCCAAATTTCCACTATTGCTGAAAAATTATGTTGGTGATTCTTCAACCGAACCGAAGAATACTCGAATAAAAAGATCCAAAACTGGATTGAACTAGACCGTCGACTCCCACTAGGTACAATTTTAGAGATTTTCAATTCCCCGAATTGGACCGAACCAACTTCACCTCTGTGGTTTCTCTTTACAGCAATTCCGTTTTATTTTTTTATAATTGAAGAAACATGGATGTAATTAACCCGAATTTAACCAATTCAAACTTGATGTGGGTTCAGGTATATGGATACAGAATGTCACTGTGGGCAGAACATTTGGAATTAGTGGATAAATTGTTCGACGTGCCAGAAGATTTGGATTGTGTGAAGACAGTGAACAAAGTTGCAGAAGAGAACTGGAGAAGGTTCACAGATGAGACATATTCACCACTTCAAGGGCATATTCTAAAATACCCATTGGAGATAGATAACAATGGTAAAGTAAGCAATTTGCCTGGACATGAAAATTTCCCAGATGTTGGTGGAAAAGTTCTTGGATCTCGATCAACACTTCCTGATTCATTAACTACATAGAAAAGAAACTCACCCAGTTTTTTCTGCTTTTAGTTTTAGTGTTGCATTGATTGTTGAGCCGCTGTCTATGGTTTGAGACTGTTGGAGCCCTTTTGAGCTTTCAGTCCAATCTGATGGTAGAACAGAATGAATGAATGCCCCTGTATCATTCTTGTATAGTATTATAGGAATGCAGAGTTCATAATAAACATATTCTGCTTCTATATCCTGCTTTTGATCCTTTTGAGCTTCATATAAATTAGGTATAAAGTACAAAGTTACCGGGGAGAACAAATTCAGACTCCACGTATAAAACTGTTCAATGTTAGCACTAACGTTTTATAAATGAAACAAATGTTAGTGCTAATATTGTACATTTTCATTCATGGAATCTAAACAGTTCTTTTTCAAGAACCATTGGTTAAATTTGTAGTTTAGGTGACGCAAATGTGGAACTAAATTAACAGGAAATTGATTTCTATTGGATTTGCCGTTAATAATCTTAAATTGCTTCATCTAACACAAAATTAGTATATGATTATTAAGGGAAAACAAATTTAGAGTCAATATACAAAATTGTGCAATGTTAACACGAACGGTATATTCAATAGAAATTCATTATCTGCATGTTTGTGCTATCTTTAAGCTCTACTTGATATCACATGCTTTCATATGTAGAGTCTAAATTGGAAAGATTATTATAAGCACTCATTCCTCACAAAGATCACCGCCCTTTAGCGGAAAGGACATGTGTTGTTTTTCCTTGTGGGGTGTCCTCTAAGCACGGGCCGCTTGTTATATAAACCCTTTAATTTGTTCTATGGAACATTAGGGCTAACATTGCACAGTTTTATACATTTATTCCTAAGAACAACAAAGGAATAAACAGTAAAGAATGTCAAACTATAAAAGTAAAAAACATAAAAAGGCATTATACAAATTGATGTATCCATACATTAACAATCTTATGATTCCAAACCATAAAAAGACTTATAAAACTCTCCTACCTCATAGAAAAATGAGATTATGCATACAGAAGAAACAAAACTAATTAACGGTAACTTTCCCAATCATACCAGCACCCTGGTGAGGAGCACAGTAAAAACTATAAGTCCCTTTCTCAGTCAAAGTAACAGCATAAACCTCCCCAGGACCATTCAAATACTCCTCTTCAGGCATAGAAATTTTTGTAGCATCAACACCCCCAGGAATCTCATCTTCATCAAAAACAACATTGTGTGGAAACCCAGCATTGTTCTTGAACACAATTTTCTCACCTGCTGCTGCAGAGAATTCATTAGGAACAAAAGCTAATGACCCATCACTTGCTCCTAGTAAAACCTCAACTGCCATAGCATTGCTTGCAAGGATTGCACTTGCAGCTGTGGCTGCCACTGCAACACCAAGCTCTTTCATTGAAGCTCTCACTCCAAGCTTTGATGGAACCTTGACATTGACAGTGGGATTGGCTTTTGTTGTGGTGATGTTTGATGTCTTGAGGCCTGTGAAAGATGGGATGGAAATTGCTGCTGAGGTTATGGAAGCCATTTTTGGAAGGGGGGTTTTGTGTGTTCTTGTTGATTGTCGCCCTTTTGATATGAATTGGGTGTGTTGGATTATAATGGTGAGGAGGATGAGATTTTGTGTTTTGTGTGGTTTAGATTTCAGGAATGTTAGATAATGGATGGTATGGTGAATAAGGGTTATCCATGAAGGGTTTTTTCTTATTGGCTAGTTTGGATATTGTTTTGATGACATGGCTTGGCTTTGATACATTTGAGTGTCCAAGTGGGATTCAGAATGTCATGTATGATGTATGGGTGAAAACTGAAAAGTAAAGATATATAGGGGGAAAAATGATACATGGTTCTGATTTTGGTGGATTAGTCATTACTCATTTTATAGGGTAAATTACACTGGTAGCCCTTGAATTTTTCTCTTACTTTTATTTCGGCTCCTAAACTTTAGAATCGGACATTAATAGCCTCCGAACTTTGAACTTTAGTAACATAATGGTCCTTTTTTTTTTTACCGCTGACCAAGTCCAAATGACTGATGAAAACGTCAAAATGGAAAAGTCTAGATATCAAAGTTGTTTAGAACCACATTTCTAATGGAACTACCAGTTTTTATTTTTGGAAATCATCATTTTCAAAACTCTCTCTAAATAACCCAATTTCTTTTTTCTAACCAAATACTTATTCTGTTTCATATTACATATTTTTCTAGAGATTTTTTTTTTGTTTTATAATACATATCATTTTGATATGATCAATATACATTAAGTCAACTTCTTTATACTATAAAATATGGGTTTATAGAGAGTAATTAGAATAATGGACTTATTGTATAATAAATAAATAGTGGAATCGATAAATAAGGAGCAACAAAGTCTTTTCCTAATATTCTTAATTTCTATACAACTCTCTAAAAAGACATGTAATATAAAACGGATGGATTAACATCTAAATGACATCAAACACAATATCGTTTTCCCCAACTCTACAATGGAGACTTATCTGCAAAGTTCGAAATCTATAATGTCTAGTTTTGAAGTCAAGGCCACAATGTAAGTTAGGGAAAAGTTGAGGTGCCATAAATATAATTACCCTCATTTTATATGTATTCGAAGATCTGCACTTTTTACATTTTGGAAACATTTTGTGTGATGAAAACTGTTAAAACCTTATTTCGAACTGTATTTCGAAAAAATACATTGAGAAATGCTTTTTTAAACTGAATTGGATATTTATAACTAACTAGTATGGAAAAAAAGGTTTATTTTAACCAAAACTAAAAGATCACAAATGATAAAATGGTTTAGGATGCCTTTTTGTTTAGATTGCAATCTCAAGGCCAAGGCGAAATAACAAACTTTTCCAAATTTTGGGCCAAACATTTGGCAAAGATGATTATACATGAATAGCCTATTTTGAGCAACTGAATGTTCTACTATAAAAGAGTGGATAGGATCAACATTGGCAACTCAATTCTAGGACCAAACAAAAAATTCAACAAGTTTGAGCTTCCACAAATGCAGGCATTTTCACCATGTTTCGTCACATGCTTTACAACCTTACAAAAATGTGGTTCAGCTTAACTCTCTCCAGATATTTTAAAAGCTGCCGAGAGCAATTTGTCAAAATGATGAGAAGGCCCATCCAGAGGAAACCATCCGACTATAATGCCAAAATTGATATTTTTTAATGCTTTTTATGAAAGTTTTGTACACAGTTTCTAGCATTTTCCAACGACAAGTGGTTGCCTCCTGGATCCGTGATTATAAACTTCAAAAAAAACAAAAAATAGAAGGATGTGCCACTGCATAAATTTCTCCATCAATACGAACAAGCAGTAAAAATGGAACACGTATTGAGAAATTACGACTCACTCCGGGCCTTCAATGGAAATTTTAACAAAACCCAGAATTGCAAAGCAATACTTCCATATGAATCATTTGCGTTCTAAACCCTCCCCCATTCATGTTGTAGACCAAAAATTACTGCCTACAAGGATTGTTCTCTATAGAATTTAAACATCCACTGAGCTTATGCATTCATTGCGGAAAAGCACATGAATTTCAGTGCCAGAAAAGCAAGATATCTAACTTCAAAGTATGCAGAACCTCCCTAAAATGAACTCTCCATTGCCCTCTTGAGCTTTGGAGATGTCTACTTAGCTCCATAATCTTGCTTAAAGTGACATATTAGCTCATTCAACTTGCTTAAAGTGATCTATTGGCCATTTGAACTTACTTTAAGTAACCTATTGGTTTCTTGAACTTGATTGAAGTGATATGGACTTCAACTTACCCAAATCTTGCACTTAAGGTGCCATGTAGGAGTTAGAGGACTAATCATGTCACTTTAAGCAAATTTAAAGAGCTAACGAGACATTTCCAAAGTTTACGAGGTCAATTGGATTATTTGGCCAAGTACAGAGTGCCCTGATATACTAAACCTAATCTAATTGAAGAAAGTGCAGACATCCAAAAGCCAAATACTGTTCTCTAACCCTAACTCTAGTTCCAAAACCACATTCTCCAGTACAAGGGACTGCTCATAGGAAAAACGGAAACAACAACGCAGACCAGTATCACTTGTCAAACCAAGTCCTAAAATGTAACAGACATAAAATACAAAAGAATGTTGCATCAGATAAAGAAAAAGCAAGAACTAATGGATAACATTATTGTATAATTGACATAATTTCCCTAACATAGCACATGCTAACCAAGACCAACTTCTCTAACATAGTAATTAACAATGTCACCCACAGTGAGCCAGAAAAGTCTTCATGGGGCGTTTGGTATTCTATTGGGATAGAAATAAGGATAAAAGTTGGGATATGGACAAGGATAAATGGTTGGGATAAGGATAAAAATATGATAGTCGAGAATTATTATTCAATGGTTGGTATGTGAGATAGGGATAGAGATAAAATAATACATTTTACTATTTTAAACTTATTTAAACTACATAACATTAATTTGAGGGATAAGATCGACTTTTCCATCCTATTAAAATAGCAGGAGGTTATCCCACCTCCTTATACCACCCCCTCCCGGGTATAGAATTTGAGGGATAAGAGACTTACCCCTCATCTGTCTCACTCTTCTATCTCCCAAACAAACACGGGATAACTTATCTCGTGTTTTTTATCCCTATCCCACCTCCTATATCCCTTCTAACAAACACCTCATCAATGTTAACAATGCCCCCTACTTCACACTATCTCTCATTGATCAAGCAATCACAATACGTAATGCAAATGGTTAGTTGCATAAGGCACATTCGAAACATGTGTTCACTTCACAAAAAACATGTCAAGAAGATTAATCATTTTGAAAAGATCTGTTTTCTAATGCCCATGCCTTTTGCAGAACATAAACCAACTAATTTCATATATTCAGTTAGCAATTTAAGAAGTTATTGAACATGCGAGAATGATCAACAGAATTCATGATTTCTTTTTTCCAAATCTCTATTTTCAAAGTATGAGATTATTCAGCTTGAAATGTATCCAATTTTATTAGTTACACTAATCCACCATTGTAAAAGAAAGACCCTATATACAATAACAATTCATATACATAACAGTTCCAAGATAAGATTTGAATGTACAATGTAAACCAAACGTTTCACCTCTTTAGATTGGAAACGCATCACTTCCATCATCCTCTTTGTCATCCATATCAAATAACTTGAATCCCACATCCCATTTTGCATCTTTATAATTGAAGCTAGGGTTCACATAACACTTCATCTCATGAAACAGGTTCAAATTATCCACTAGCTTATGAAAAATATTGCATCCACAGCACTAACAATCGAAACAAACAAATTATAAATTAGAAGAGGATAAAATTGCTATCATGAGAGGCTAAAAAACCTAAGAGAGAAAGAGAACCACCTGAACAAAAACAGTACCATCGGTGTAGGCGTGGGGATTGATAGCCCGAGTAGTCCTTTGACCACAAACGTTGCAGGTGAAAGCAACGCGCATTCTCCTGCGTGGAGATTTCGTGAACAGAGACCACGGTAAGGTCGAAATGTTCTCCAAATTGGATCCGCCGTCCGCTCCGGCGGGCACCGAGGGTCCTTCCATGCCGGAACCAGTAGTCCAGCCTCTAACAGAAGCAGCACTAAGAACCAATCCCATCGCCGCGTCCTAAGAGATCATTAATTCACAATTCGAAACCATGAATGAGTAATAAACATCAAAATAGAGCTGAAACGAATCAGAAAGGAACGGAAACGACAATTAAAATTCACCTTAGACAGGGTGGGGTTGTTAAAGAAGGGTACGATTGCGGAATTATTGGAATCAGATCGAAGATCAGGATCGTTTTCGTTCTCTGAACAAAACAAATAAGCAAGACAAAATGAAGATGAAAACAAATAAATTAGAGATGGCAGAGAGGGAGGGGGATGAACTTACTTTTGGAAGAGGTCTGAAATCGAAGGAGTCTGATAGGAGAATCCATTCTCTTAGGTGAAAAGAAGGAGATAGGAGAGGAGGAGGAAGAAGAAGAGACGATAGCAGGAGAGGAGCTTAGAGTTTCCATGGCGATTTCCAGACACCAGAGAGAGACCACAGGAAAAGAATCTCTTTTGTTCTTTTTACACTTCTCCTTTTTTGGAGGCGTGGCTAATTACACAACCGATGCTCTATCTTTTTTAAACAGAGCACAGTAACTATAGGTCCATTACACTTTCACCACGACCCATCTGGGTTAATCCTCTAAATGGGGCATTTTTTTTTTTTTTTTTTTTGTAATAATTACCCATAAAGGTATAGTTGAACACATTTCCATGCAAAGGGCTACTTCTAAGCTTGGAATAGGAACAGTCACCGTTACCGCCCTAGGTGCACCATAATGGTGGAGATAAAGTTACCATTTGTTTTCGGGTTGATTTGTTACTCATTTTTGAAATCGTCCATTTCCGAAATTCTTGGATCCATTTTTTTAAGAATATCAATTTTGCTCGGGAGAGAAAATTTTCAATTTTTATTCAAAATTATATAAAAGGCGAAATTGTAAAAAAGAGACGGTAGTAAGTAATTCCGGAGCAGCAATACCCATAATAAAAAGAAAATTCAGCTCAAAATGGGCTTGGACACAACAATGTGGACCGTCCACGATAAGACCTAACATTGTACAGAAAAGCCTAACTGGCTAAACGGATTCTTCCTAGGCTTTTTACATCAATATTAATTATAAAATTATAACTAAATCAAATCATATAATCAAAATTAATTTTTAAAATGTTACTATTTTCTATATATAATATATAAAATATAATTTTATATTTTAATTTAAAAACTCTATACCTCAATTTATTATAAACTCTAAAAAAATATTTTAAATCCTTAATTTATAAACCTATAAATTTTTAAAAGTGAATTTGGATGTAGAAGCACTATGGAACCTTTTGTTATGTCGATTTCTGTATTTAATTATAGACATCTATTGAATAGATTCAAATTTCTATTCATTCCTTAACGATAAGTAGACTTGTTTATGGGTCGGACTGGACAGAGCTCGGATTGGACCTGTTGGGTTTTTGTCTAAAAATGCTCAGCCCAAGTCTAGTCCAGTCCGCTGTTATTTTACGGGTTCAGGCTCAAAAATCAAATCACAACCCCACCTAAATATATATGTATAATTTTTAACAATAAAAAATTAAATTTATACTTAAAAATAAATATTAATATATAAATATATAAATTTAGCGTGTTATTTTTATAAATCTCAAATCCGTCCAAAAACAGAGACAGGTCTGGACCGAGGTGAGTCTAAAGATAAATTTTCATGTCCAAACCCGGTCTAGAAAACACGGACCTAAACGGACACTGGACAGATCAGGTATCCAGAATTGTGAACAAATCTAACGATAAAGCACTACAATTTTTTAGATATTTAAATGAATCTCTTCTAGCATTATAATAGAACCTTATTGTATTCTAGAACAATTTATAAGCCCACCCAATTCGCATTTGGTATATTTAGGGTTGTATGAATTCGAGCTCATCACTTTGTTCATGACCTGACCGCGAGCTACTCGTGAGTAGCTTGTTAAGTCTGTTTATAAACTTTACTAATAAACAACTCATTAATTATATTTATTTAAATTTTTTTTAATATTTAATTACATAGTTTTGAAATCCACAAAAGTAATATTTATATAAAACTACAAAAGTTTACATTTCCTCCTTTAATTAAATATTATTATTCCAAACTTGCTAACGATAATCAAACTTGAAAGTACTCTTATAAAGATAAACTTTATATTTTACATTCATTTATCATTGAGTTTCAAAGTTAGGCCCAAAGTAAGGCCCATTCCACTTAGTATGATTCATGGACTAACGGTAACCCAAACTGGAGGAGGCAAGACGAAGAAAGAAGTTGCAGTGCGGTAAAGGCTGAGCTCGAAATAAAAAATGTGAGGAAAACATGGCTGCTTCATCGGAAAAGAGGGTAATCCGAGGCTTTTGATTTCTCCATCTTCCAACTCGAATATTCCGAAATCATGACCTTCCCAAGCATAATCCTTGCCTAATCTCACATAATCATCGCTGAAATAGATGCAATTTCCTTTACATTTTCTACTGTATTCATCAGCTGAGATGCATAGTGAGCTATTGCTTCCCAAGAAGATCATCTTATCCCCCAAGCTTTCCATATATCTCCACCCGCTTTCTTCTAATTTGTAAACCTCGAATCTCTCTGTTTTATACTCATAATCAGGAACTATTTTTCTGTACCTAGCAATCACTAACACTTCTTTTTCTTCATTGCAGCTCGCCAAGTACCATTGCCGTAATCTGATTTTCGGCGAAACCGGCGGCGGATCTGCGATATGAATCATAGAATTCGATTCCTCATCGAATACTGAAATTCTGCCGATTTGATCAACTGTGTAGAGTTTTCCTTCACGAAACAGCGCATCCTTGTAACGACGATGCGGATCTATGATTTTCCATTCGCTATCGTTCGATCTGCAGTACGCTAAATTTTCGTTGAATCCGTATATAACCGCCGCGATGAAAACGTTCGCCGTTGATGGATCGGCAGATAACACAGCTTTCACTATAAAAGTATCTCGGATATGGAGCTTTTCTCTCATGATGCAATTCTCGTTCAAGTTCCTGGAGTTCAAATACACCAAATCGGTGGGGAAAGTAGGGAAAGTAGACAATGAAGGAAGCTCAATTTTAGCTCTGGTTAAGGGATTCAAGAGGAAAATCGATGGAGTGTCTTCCACCATTATTAGCCATCCGTGGGATGATCCGCAGCAGCGCTTTTCCAAAGCTTCAGGCAATTCCAGAGAATACGTTTTCTCGTCGCCGACGTTATAAAACCCTCGATGGCCTGGGTTTTCTCGGTAGTACGGGAGTAACAGAAATGGAAGTTGAGATGAAAGATTGCGTGGTCTTTTTGCTATGGCTAAGTTCCATGACTTGCAAACAGCTCGAGTATAAAGATAATCGACGTAATCGGTATGTTTTCTTGCAATTTCTTGAAGTAATTCTGAGGGAAGATCAGCCCAATTGGACATTGTTTGTGTGTTTTCTTTTGGGGTTGGCCTATAAATTTATACAGTGTATCCTACAATCAAATCAAATCTAAAATCAGCTTGCTTGAAAAGGCAATCCCATTCAATTAATTAATTGGGTAGATAAGATAAGGCCTGAAGGATGGGCAAATGGAATACTACACTTGATGCCAAGTTATGCTTACATAAGAGAAACTGCTGCTGCTCACCACCGAATTAGAAAAGTATTATTGTCCTGTTCCATGAATTGGGTTCATCTAGAAACTTTTTTTTTTTTTTTTTTTGAAGAAAGAAACTATTCTCTTTTAGTATATACTTTTCGTGGTTCAGTGTATAGAAATAATTGAAAATCCGAAGTATTGATGTTTTTAATTTTTATTAGTTAGGGATGGTTTGTTTCGGTTTTTGGAGGAGCGTTTAGTATTTCATTTCAAACCGGATGAAATGTAGTATTTAATTAGGTTTATATAGCAGCAGCGTTTAATATTTTTATAAAAATTACAGTGTTCGTAACTTTTTACGAAAAATCTTTTTTTGGAGATTTTCATGAACAACTGCTTGTAGTTATTTACTATTGACAAAACATCCTTCTTATTTCCTGAAAATATATTTCTTCTTTAACTATTTCTATAACATCTAGAGAATAAAAAACTTAATTTTAATTTTTTTTGATTTATTTAGAATTTTTTTTTATCAATTTGTATAATATATTTTTTATTTTATAATTTATTTGTTTTGCTTAACTTAAAACATGTTCATATTAGACATTTTATAAATTAACAAAAACATTACGATATAATTTTATCAAACATAATAATTAAACATTTAATAACAAACAGCAAATAGCTTACTGCAACCGTAAACAGCTAATAGCAACAGCTATTAGCTAATAGTTGAACCAAACAGATCCTAAGTATTTGATATTTTTATTTTTATATATTAAGCAGTTTTTATGGAATCATTTAGTTAGGAGTGGCTTATATCAAGATAAAATGTCCAAGTAAATAGCGATTCTAAAAGATGATAATGGATGAATGAATAAATTGACTCTTGATGAGGGTATAAAGTTGATAAAAAAAATATATTAAACATATAATTGATCCAAATCGAGTTAAAAAAGCTCAAATCAAAGCAATGGGGATCATCAAATATCGTAATGAGAATGTTAATTTATGACATAGAGTTCAAAGAAATGATTGGAAGTCGTTGAAAGAATCAAAAGGTTCGAGATTTCAACGAAGAAAATAAAGGGTCGGAGAAACAACATCAGAAAGGATATAGGGTTCCTGGGTCAATGATCGACCTATGGATCATTAACCCATGACCCAAGCGTCATCCTGGACGACTTTGTGGTGGGGTTAAATGTCCAACCAAATTTCTTTGGGAAAATTACACAGAAATTCATCTTTTAAAAACTATTTACAACTATATCAAGTCATAATTTTGAATTATGTCAAACTATTAAAATCAGTACTTTTAATATATTTTAAAGATTAGAATTTATAAATTAGAAGTCTAGAATATATTTTCTAGGGTTTATGATTTATGAATTGGAGTCTAGATTTTTTAAATTATGATGTAAAATCAGAATATATAGAGAATAATGACATATTAAGAATTAAGTTTGGTGATATGACTTAGTTGTAATTTTGTACTTAATTATGATATTCATGTAATTGACCCAATTTCTTTTTCCTTTCCTTGTCTTGAATGGACCATCTCTTATGCTTCTTTAATTACATTTTCGACAACCCTTTCTATATTTAGGTTTTGCGTGTTTGTCAGAAAATGTTATGCAGAAAAATATTTTCATGATTTTTTGGTAATTGTTTATTTAGAAAAATTAATCAACGGAAAATTTTAGGTTAGTCAACAGGAAAATTTGAAAAAAAAAAGTGAGGAAAATGTTTTACCATTTTGAAAAGAGCAATACATTTTTCTAAACTTTTGGAACCGTTCATTTCTGCCAATTTGAAAATAGCAGTCACCCACAATTTTTTCATGTTTTTCACTGTTGTAGTTAAATACTGAAAATATTTTATTTTGCAACACAAAATTTTCTCTTAACTAATGTTTTTTAGAAACAAACGAGAACTTAGTTTTTTTAAAATTTTCTATTATTATTTTAATTTTATTATCTTTTATTTTATTTTCTTACTTAATTACAATCATACCATTATGGATGACAATGGGTAGGGTACATCGTGGGTAGTGTCAATCCTAAACTCTTACCCGTTTATTTTTTAGTTACACGTACCCATCCCATTACCCTAACATCTATAGTTTTTGCATCCAATACCCATCCCATTTAACATAAAAGCGAAGGCCATGATACGGAGATTGCAAACAACTAGCTGCGGAACTGAATAAAATGGCCGAAGCAGGAAAATTGGATAGATTTTTGAAAAATGCAATCAAATCAAAGGATTCGAAAGGCAAACAACATGAAAAAAGGGCTCCCCGTGGAGTCATTAATGTCATTGCCGGAGGGCCAAGGAAGATCGTTCAGTAAAACGATGGAGAATTCATAAAGATCAGGAATAAATAGCCGAATCAAAGTTTGAGTTTTCTTTCGGCAACTTCGCGCGACATGCAGACGATGTATTGGTCATTGAAATTTTGCTGGAGGAATTCAAGGTTCGTAGGGTATTCATCGATACCGAAAGCTCCGTCAATATTAGTACTCGTAAGGCCTACAATGCATTATGTCTCTATTACCATAGGCTTGTTCCAACTCTGTCGTCATTGGTGGAGATATCAAGACATTCGGTATGTCTTTCTACAAGAGCCTGAAAGGAGTAAAAAACTTTGAATGGACGGCTGGATGTCAAATGTCCTTCGAACAATTAAAGAGCTGTCTTGCTTCGCCTCCATTACTTAGTCGACCCGGAACATTGTATTTGTATATAAGTGTGGCCGAAGATTCAATTAGCATGGTCTTAATTTGAGAGGAGGGGACGAAGCAATTCCCTGTGTATTATATAGTAGAGTTTTAAAGGATGTGGAGGTTAGATATTTGAAGCTTGAAAAGCTTGCTTTTGGTGTGGTTATTGCTGCACAGAAATTAAGGCATTATTTTCATAGTCATTCTATTGTTGTCAGAACTGATATGCCTTTAAGGAAGTTTCTGTAGAGTCGGAAACATTGGGGAGAATTGTTGAATGAGCCTTGAAGTTAACAGAATTTGACATCCGATTCCAAAAGAAAATGGTCTTATCCTAAAGATTTCGGAAGTTTGGGAAATCTTCGTCGATGCTAGCTCAAACAAGGATGGGGTAGACATTGGAGTTTTTGTACAAGGACCCAATGGAATCAAACTTCGGTATGCTGCAACATTAGATTTTATTGCATCCAACAATGTAGCTAAATATGAAGCTTTACTTCATGGGCTTCGAATCCTTCACATCATAAAGCTGGACATAGCTATTTTAAAGAGTGACTCTAAGCTCGTGGTCTGTCAATCTGAAAACTATGAAGCTCATATTGACGCAATGAAGGAATATTTGACTATGATCAAAACATGGTTGCAAGAAGGAAAGTTTGAAGGCTGAAGTCTAGAAATTCAGTGAATCCCAAGGGAGGAGAATGAGGAGGCTGATCACTTGGCAAATCTAGCTTCGACCCCAAACAGATCTCATTTAGGTTCTTCTCACATTGAATGAATTTCCATGGCCAGTATTAACCAGGAAGAGATCTTAGTAATTGACTTGACAAAAGAATGGTTTTTTTCCAATTTTTTTTTTATCTTACCACATGTACTCTTCCTGAAGATAAAAATGAGCAAATAAAAGTCTTGAGAAAAGCAGGGAAATATTCAGTAATCGAAGATATAGAAGGAGTGGTTTTTAATTAAAAGGTAAAAATATATTCTTAAGATACAAATGAATTGAGTAATACAATTTTAATCCAAGTTGATAAACTAATTTTCTTGATAAATTTTTTTAATTATTATATTTATATGAAAATTCAGTATATCAAATAAAAGAATAGATGTGCATATTATATTATAGGAAATGGCAAAAATATATTATTTTCATACAACCCTGGACCGTGATAGTATTACTGTAATTAAAGAGGTGTTGTTTATTTTCATTTTTTTTTTCATGTCTTCATTTAAAAAAAAAAAAAAAATTTACATGTTTGGTTATATATCTCTTTTTTACTTTTTTTTATACATGAAAAGTAGCGTTTCATAAAACTATGAATTCCTATTTTTTAGAAAAGCAGTTTTTTCCAACAACTGCAACATCAAATCGTAGATAACCAGACTGATCCTAACTTATATATATAAATCTTAAACCCAATTTTTTTAATGAAATCGATTGGTGCCTTATAATCCTGTACGGACGAACTTTACATTGAGAGGTATATGGCTGGACCAATTTGGGTATGACATTTACTGCATGATTTATTAATGAAGTATAAGAAGGGATAATTACTAATCTAACCCAATGAAGGACCCCACTTTACATATCTAACCCACCTTCCTTTCATTTTACCAAATTAGACAAATAAACCCATTTTGGACAAAACTACCCTTGTTCTCATATAACAACCATCTCCTCTTTCCCTTTCATTTACTTTCACATTCTCACAGCAAAATTCATCAACTCAACCCAAGATCTAAAGACATCCATACCCCATTCAAATTCATGTAAGTATCATTCCTTCATTTTTCATTCACATTACTAGAAATACACAGTTGGTATGCGAATACATTTGCTTGAATCTTGACATTTTCCGATTCCTCCATTGTCTCCTATGTGTCGCATTCTGATGCTCAAATGCGACACAGAGAATCAAATGCGACAAGGACTAACATATAGCTTGTCGCATTCATATCCATGTCGCATTTGCGGTCGCATTTGGCGGTCGCATTTGATGTAGCATGTCGCATTTGGCCGTCGCATTTTGGTATAGCTTGTCGCATTTGAGTCGCATTTTGGTGTATCATGTCGCATTTGAGTCGCATTTTGGTGTATCATGTCGCATTTGAGCATCATTTACATATGAATTGGCTTTATTATGTTTTGATCACGTGTCCATTTTACTAAATGTAGAAGTATGTCAACCAAAGAGAGGTGTACGTGTTTTTTTATCTTGGAACGGACTGTGGACCACAGAAGGAACTGTGATGACATACGTGGGTGGTAAAGCGAAGTTGTTGGTTTTGCCAACAGATATTGACTTGCAAAAGTTGAAAGAGAAAGTTTATGGTGCACTTCGCGTTGACTCAACCTCGTATGATCTCCAAATGTCCATGCAGGCGACATATGGTCCAAATAAACTGCGTGGTGGGATAACAGATATTGATGACGATGAAGATGTCATGGGATTCATAGAGTATTGCCGAATGAATCCGACCGATTTGTTTCCATTGTATGTTACTCTAAACATGCGAACAATACAAGCTTCAGCATTGCGACCTAACAAGGATGGACATGTTGGTCAAAGCAAACCAACGGAAGTAGTAAGTAATGATCCCACCATCGAATTGGATGCTCCTATACATGGTAAGGATGACAACGATTGTGGAAATGGTATCGATGATTATATGAATAATGATAATCATGATCATTATGATGAGCATTATGATAATGATTATTGTTGCGATAATGGTGACAATGTGGAGAATGAAGATACCACTCAGAATGAAATTCCTTTTAAAAGTGTTCATGAAACAGTTAAGCAATCTGAATGCGTCCAACGTATCCCATATGAGGATGGCGATGAAGATAGAATGAAAAGGATGACTGATCCGTTTCGATGGTGTCCAAAGCCATGCGATGCGCCCGTGAATATGATTGCACCTAAACAATCAAACGGAGGTACTACTTTGAGGGTCAATGATATATTTTCAAACAAAGTTGAATTGCAAGATTCACTTGGAAAATATGCAATTGAAAATTCGTTTGAATGGAAGGTTTACAAATCAAACAAGTCTTTGTTTGAGGTGAAATGTAAGGATGTGGGCAAATGTAAATGGAGGGCTAGAGGGATCGTCATTCCAGGTTCTAATTTGTTCAGGCTTTCAAGAATAGATGGTATGGACATGCACGCTTGTGGGAGAGATCAGATATGTCCGCACCATAGGCAAGCGGGGAAACGTGTTGCAGGGATACTACTCCGAAGCAGGTTTGATTTGGAAAATCGGGTGCATCGACCAAAGGATATTGTTTTCGATTTTGAACGAGATTTTTCCGTTAATCTCTCTTATATGCAAGCTTGGAGAGCAAGACACTGGGCATTGGAAGCACAAAGTGGTTCGCCGGAGGAATCGTTCATGTTGTTGCCGGACTACTGTGAGATGTTGAAAAGTACAAATCCGGGTACCGTGACACATATCGAGACAGATGATGATGATCAATTTAGATTTTTCTTTATGGCTATGGGTGCATCATTGAGAGGTTTTAAACTACATATTCGACTTGTCATTGCCGTTGATGGAACTTTTCTAAAAGGTAAATATCCCGGCATATTATACATTGCAGTTGGTATTGATGCGAACAAAATGATCTTTCCTGTTGCATTTGGAGTTGGACCGAAAGAAAGTAATGAATCATGGCTCTGGTTTTTCAATAAATTGAAAGAGTGTCTGAATGATGTTGAAGATCTAGCCATTATATCAGATCGGAACCAAAGCATTATACATGCAGTTAGTTTGGTTTTTCCTAATGCTGTTCACGGGGTGTGCGCTCGTCATCTGCAACAAAATGTTAAGGCCAAATTTCATGGAATTCGTAAGATAGATGAGGCGTTTTGGAAATGTGCAAAATCCTATCGGGTATCTGATTTTGAGGAATCCTTTGCAACACTTCGTTCACTACATTCCGGTGTTGCCGAATATTTACTGCAAGCTGGAAAAGAGAAATGGTCCCGTGCATTCTTCTGTGGTCGTCGGTATAACATTATCACAACGAATGTCGCAGAATCATTCAACGCGTTAATGGTGGAGGCTAGACGTCTACCAATCACAATGTTGGTTGAGTTCATACGCATGACACTACAAAAATGGTTTTACGAGAGACGTACAGAAGCAGGTTATAAACGTGTATTTTATTTTATTTTATTTTATTTATACATACGTAATTATTTACGAGATTAATATGTTTCTGCAGAAGAACGTGTGGGCTATTTGGCAAGGAAGCCGGAAGAAAAGATGATAAAGCGTGTAGGGGCAGCGATACGTTGTTCATATTTCCCTGTGGATAATCACACCTTTCAAATCGGTGATCGGATTAAGGGTGGACTTGTTGATTTAAATGCAGGAACATGTACGTGTAGGAAATGGCAACTAGCCCAATTTCCATGTGAACACGTATGCAAAGTTGCTTCCAAACATAGGATGGATAACGCCTATAGGTGGGTGCATCGCTACTACACCAACGAGTCACTTAAGTTGGCATGGGGTGAGTCGATATATCCACTTGGTCATCAATCAGAATGGAAAGTGAACGAGAATCCTATGAAAGTGCTTCCTCCCAAGAAGGAGGGGCGGTCTGCTGGTCGACCAAAAGGTCAAAAAAGAAGGCCATCCGTGGGTGAAGATGTAATTCGCACAAGGTGTAGCAGATGCGGAAGCATCGGTCATAATCGTTTGAATTGTCCATCCATGCTTCCAAACATTACTCGGCTTCCTAGTGTAATCTCAAGTTCAGCAAGTTGTTCTAACACTACTACCTCGAAGCATTTATGATCGAGTTCATTAATATCATTTGTCTTTAGCATGTGCTTGTTTTAATACTGTATGATTCTATTGGGGACAAACAAATTTATCTTGTATTTGACGCGACAATACTTTAGCTTGTGTGAATACTTCGTGTCGCATTTGAGCGTATTCCATTCAAATGCGACAAGGTTTACAACAATCATAGTCGCATTTGTGTGTTGAATGCGCACAAATGCGGTTCAGCAAATTCCTTGTGTGAATACTTCGTGTCGCATTTGAGCGCATTCCATTCAAATGCGACAAGGTTTATAACAATCCTAGTCGCATTTGAGTGTTGAATGCGCTCAAATGCGGTTCAGCAAATTCCTTGTGTGAATACTTCTTGTCGCATTTGAGCGCATTCCATTCAAATGCGACAAGGTTTATAACAAATATTACATAAATATTACATATATAACAAGATCATGAATCAGATTACAATATCATTTGAAGTCTAACAAACGTCCATGAAACAACTCAACCGTAAGTCGTAAACGAAAGAAAGTGCCATCCGTAGAATTGTATGGATATACATAAGAGTCGTCATGCGGGAGATCATGTAATCCACTTAAGAATTGTGCGTTTATGCAAGTCCAAACGCCACAGTCATTTGAGCCGGACATTTGTTGTGGCACCCCTGGAACTCTACTCCAAGTGATCATCCGTCGCACATTTTCCCGTCCATCTACGAAATAGCCACTCAATTCCATTACTCTAACAATGACTTGCAAGGGTGTTTGGAGGACCGCATCCAAAGGTTGCTCCGACATGTTTGATACAAGACTGTCATAGATATATAAGTGCATAGACCGCAACTCTAACACTCCTATGATCCAGTGCTCTTCTTGTAATTTATCGGAATAAACACTCTCTTCACTGTGTGCCAAGGGCGTACAAAATTATCTGCATCACCTTTTACTCTTCGTACGAAATAGTCTTCACTATCCCACCCCGGTTCATTGAACCCCCTCACAAACATGGCTTGGCACATACATCCAAAAAAGTCAGTATCAACAGTAGTCCATTTTGCAGACACATCAGTTTGTACTGACTGTCGTCTCAGTAAATACAGCCAACCATTGATATGCTACAACAAGATTATGTAAACATTTAATACAGTAAAAGTCACATAATTACAAATGAATAGGATATTGGATTGATTAATGTTACCTCATTCCAGATATACGTCCCCACATCCCGAAGTGTATTGAAAATTTTTGCATCTAAACTGTACATTTCTAAACCTTTCAAACGTATTCCCTCAGTTGATTCAGGCCCGTTGATCCACGCTTCTAGCTCCTCTATCAAACATGCATCTATTCGGTGGCGCTGATCATCAACATTACAAATAGCTGGTCTTTCCTCAAATCCGGACTTGATTTGGCCACCATATAATGCTACTAGATCGGTGTACTTTAATGGATCGGTCCACGGCGAATTCAAATACTTGCTAACCTTAGCAACCCGTTTACCTTTTCCACGTGCTGCTCCTTTTCCACGTGCTGCTCCTTTTCCTCTAACTGTGCCTCCACCTCGGGTTGGAACTATACCTCCTCGAGTATTTTCCTTATCTTCATCTTTCCCGGTCCCTCTACCTTGATCTTCTTTTGGAGCAACCACCTACAAAGGAAAAACATGGTAATGAATAATTCATCCTTGAAGCTGTAATTCAACATCTTGTCGCATTGAAGAGAAATGCGCTCCAATACAACAAGCTATAGTGCAACATCTTGTCGCATTAGAGAGGAATGCGCTCCAATGCGACAAGCTATAATGCAACATCTTGTCGCATTAGAGAGGAATGCGCTCCAATGCGACAAGCTATAATGCAACATCTTGTCGCATTAGAGAGGAATGCACTCCAATGCGACAAGCTATAATGCAACATCTTGTACCTCTTGCGCATATGTATAAATTCAACCAACTTGTACCTCTTGCTGCAACTTTGGTGCCACTTTCTCAAGCACAGAATCATCAAGATGGACAACCTCATCTACTTGCGCAACTTCCTCGGGCACAGAATCGTCTAGTACGACAATAACATTCTCAACCTCCTCATTGCCCTTGGTCAAATCATCTTGAACCATGGCTGCCTCTTGTTCCTTTCCATCTTTCATCGGCTCCTCTTGAACCATAGCTGCCTCTTGTTCCTTTCCATCTTTCATCGGCTCCTCTTGGACCATCGGCTCCTCCCGAACTTTACTGGTCTCAGCCTCCTCATTCTCCACATTAGCATTGGGTCGACCCATCGCCTTTAATTCTTTTATATCCCCCTCAATCAATGATACTCGTTCATCTAGGTTGCCCACCCTACTGTCGACCTTGCTAAATTGTCCATTGCACCACCTATGATGCCTATCAAGCACATCCGTTAGAACTTTTTGAAGTTGTTTTATCTTGGTCGTTTGTGACCATGATGCAATGATATATCTATCAACTTCATCATCTCCTTCCTCACCACCCTCTTCATCATCACCTCCATCACCTCCATCACCTCCCTCTTCATCATCACCCTCCTCATCATCCCCCTCCTCCTCATCACCTTCCTCCTCCCCATCACCTTCCTCTTCCTCAGCTTCAACCTTCTCCTTACCTTTCATTATTGGGGCAAATATTGCATTTATATCAGCTTCCCGTCCTTCAACATGGTCCACCAAATACGTGTACCAATCGAACTCTTTCTCATCATCCTCAACCACAAGACGCGCGTCTGGAGGATCAGCAACCTTACATTGCAAAAAATAAAAATAGCAATGTATTGGTAAACAAATACAAAATAAAGAGAAACATACAAATCTCATTCCACTTACAGAAAACGTTTCTCTGATTGCTTTGTTTGATGTGACTATTCTCTGGGTCCATCTCAGCAAGCGTGGAAGTGGGTTGCCACTTCTCATCGTGTAATATGCATGAGTCACATTCCACAACTCAAGAATCCAAGTCTGCAAATAAGAGGTATCCCTTGATAAGAATTATAACATTGTCGCATTCCATTTGAATGCGCTCGAATGCGACAAGGTTAGAACCCAATCTTGTCGCATTCCATTTGAATGCGCTCGAATGCGACAAGGTTTACAACCCAATCATGTCGCATTATATTTGAATGCGCTCCAATGCGACAAGGTTAGCAACCCAACCTTGTCGCATTTGAGCGCATTCAACACTAAATGCGACACAGATGCAAATTTGGTAATCGCATTCGGGCGCATTCATACACCAAACATATATACACAAATCATACCTGGAATACGTGTGCAAATCCGATAAGTTGATATAGAACACGATTCATATTTCCCGCTGCACTTGCCTCTAATTGCTTCAGTCTTTTGCTAATGGCCCAGTCCAAGAACCTATATGTCTCCTCCCAAGCCAACGTCCCCCATGGAAACTCATTAAACAGTCTTGGATAATCTGCAAGATCCAAAACCCAATCCTTTGCATGCCTCTCGTTAGCATTATCCAATACATTGCCATGCACAAAGTACAACATGGCAATCATCACAGCATCTTGGTTAAATCTGTCAATCGCATCCTTCTTCTTCCATTGTACACTTTGCAAAACTTCCAAGAAGTTAATTGTCGTTATTGTCTGGTATTGCTTGAAGTACTTATTTCGCAACCTATGCGGCATCTCTAATTCATACATTCTTTCCATGAATTCCCCAATGTTTACCCTAAACCTTAAACCACTTATCAAGCCAAACTCCCAATCTCCAAACCGCATATCAACTCCCCTCACCCTGAACCACATCTCCCTGTGTTTCCTTTCTTTATGTTTAATCTCCCGTGATAGGACATGATGCACTATTCCAGAAGAGAAACTAGCAACCTTCATATCCAAATATTGACCAAAACATGTTTTTCTATACATTTCTAACTGCTTTTCACTTAAATACTTCTTTATCATGACCCCAGAATCCACGTTAAACCTCACTGTTACTTGAGCATCCGAATTAACCGCCTTGGGATATTTGAAAATGGAACTATGTTTTCTCTTTTTAGATTCACTGGGATCATGCTGTAACAATTTTAAACATACACACATTAAATTCTCTAACAAAACTGACATATTCTATGTATAAGTCTTACAATCATGTCGCATTCGTCTGTGAATGCGCTCAAATGCGACAATGTTTCAGGGTGTAGATTGTCACATTTGAGCGCATTTAGGTAATAAATGCGACAGTTTAATGGAATGGCTCGTCGCATTTGTCGCATTTAGGTAACAAATGCGACACTATGTTCACGTATAATTCCTTGTCGCATTTGAACGCATTTAGGTAACAAATGCGACCATATTTACATACAGTTAACATACAAGCGCATTCGAGCGCATTTAATCTTCATTAATGGCGGTAACAACAGGGAAGAAGATGATGCATGCTTACCTTATGCTTCGTCCGTCCTTCCTCTTCGCTTGCCGCCGCCGCCGTCGCCTTCCGTTTTCTCGCCATAACTTCCGCGCGCAGAAGAACGAAACGGGAACTGGTGTCGAGGTAGGAGATGAAAATAAAAATGAAAATGTAGAGAAGAACAACCCAGCTTATATATAGTGATGAGTTCAAAACGTAAAATGCAGTTGAAACTAACTGAAACTGAAGAAGATGAACCACAATGAAGTTGAATGGGAAAGGTCAGGTGAGGAAGTCGAAGTGGAAGCAGCGGTAGGTAGGAGATGAACCTTCAAACTAAAATAAGGGTAGTTTTGTCCAAAATGGGTTTATTTGTCTAATTTGGTAAAATGAAAGGAAGGTGTGTTAGATATGTAAAGTGGGGTCCTTCATTGGGTTAGATTAGTAATTATCCCGTATAAGAATAGGTGTGTGAATGTAATTAGGAATATGATATCTGTCTAATTTAAGATATAATAAAGTACTAAATGTGAATATTAGCTACTATCATCCACCTAATCTCAAAGTTAAAATGGAAACCAATGCAAGAGTAGTCAGCCATTATTTTACTTTTTAGAAAGCAAACATATTAAATTAAACAAAGCAAAATTAACAATTACCAGAAAAGGTAGGAAAAGTGCATCCCTTGGTTGAGCAGAAATACAAAATATATACCAAAAAAAAAAACGAAAAAACTCAAATCCAATATAACAAGGGGCGTTTGGTTTGGGAGGAAAGGGTAAGGGAAATGGGAGGTTTCATTCCATTTGTTGGTGTTTGTTTTGCTAATTCAATGATTCCCTTTGCCCCTTTTTAGTTTTGTGTTTACCCCTAACTCCTCTAACCCATTCCCCACTTCCCCCTAAGGTTTTCTATTCCCTTTCCCCTCTCTTTCTAATTTAAACTTCTACACTCCTTATAAAATTTTACTTTACTCTCTATTTTATTTTTTTATTTTTATTTTGGTCTCTATATTTTTTATTTTTACATTTCTTTATGTTTTTGGATTAATTTCATTTTCGTTATATATTTTTAATTTTTTTACTCAAAAAATATTTTTGACTAAATTTTACTTTTTTTTACTAAATTTTACTTTTTTTTTATTTTTGTTTAATCCTTGTATTTATTTATATTTTTTTATCACTAGATTAATTTCACTTTTGATCCTTATACTTATTTATTTTTACCTTTTTACCTTGAAAAATAATTTTGATTTGTATGAACTTTATATTATTAAGGGTAGCAAGTGAGTGGCGTTTTGGATTGTTTGAGATTATATATGAAATTATTTTACGTTTTATGGAAACTATAGTAAAAGAGTTGAATTTTTTTTTTATTACATATGAAGTTAAAAAAAATAGTTTTGATTCCCTATTTGAACCAAACATCCACAAAAGGAATGGAGTGGAATTGCATTCCCTTTCCTAAGCATATCCAAACACATAGGGGTATGAATACTTATTCCTTTTCTTTCCTTTAGTTTCCCTTTCTTGATTCATTTTCCCTTACTCATTATGAACCAAACGCCCCCTAAAGAAATAATAAAAAATGAAATGAAAGCATCATCAAATAAATATTTCTTATGAGTTTAACAAAGCAACAAATAGAATGTTCTAAATAAGATAACAAATTGATACAATTGAAAGACACGGAGAAAAAACAAAACTTAAGTTGCCATGCAAAGGCAAAAAAAAATAAAATATAAAAATACTCCTAACTCCTAACGTTTATAATTAGGATTTTATCTATGACATTTAAAATGGTGCGATTTTATCCCTAATATTAATAGTTAAGAGTAATTTTATTCATAATGTTTGAGAAATAATTTATCAAACTGTATTCTCGGAATCTTGTCATCTACAATTCACATATGAGTCATTTTATCAGTCATTAGTAAAAAAATTATAAACATATGATTAGATGTGAAAAAATTTAAAAAAATTAAAAATACATTGTCTATATACGAGTTGGACAAAAAAAATTCAAAATATTTTGCCAAATTTATCAATATTAATCTTTAATTCTATTATTAAATCATAGAAAATAAGATTTTTTTGAAACGAACTAATATGCAATTGATGCAAAATAAGAAACAAAATATCCGTATTTTATAATAACGTCTGAAATTGACTCAACTTACCAACGTTAGGGTATTGCTCTTGGCTGCCAATAATAGAGGTAAAATTATATCATTTTAGACGTTAGGGGTAAAATTGCTACTGGCTATAATGTTAGGGTTATTTTGCACTTTATCCCTTAATTCAATCATTCTTTTTAGGGTTAAGGTGCAAAAATACCCCTAATATTTTGGATCAGGAGCAATTTTACCTCTAACCTCTAAAATGGTGAAATTTATCCCTAATGTTGGAAGTCAAGAGCAATTTTACCCCTAACGTTGATAAATTGGGTCAATTTGAAAAATAATTCATCAAACTGTCTCGCTCATGAATCTTGTCATCTACACTTCACACATACGTTATTTTATTAGTAGCAAATCACAAACATATGTTGGGATGTGAAAAAAATAAGAAAAATATACTGTCTTTTGTACGAATTAGACAAAAAAAATTCAAAAAATTCACCGAATTTATAAATATTAATCTTCAATTTTATTATTAAATTACAAAAAAAAAATTATATCCTTTTTTTAGAACAAATTGGTATGCAATTGGTGCAAAACAAAGAAAAAAAATAACTGTATTTTAGAATAGTGTCTGAAATTGATCCAATTTATCAACGTTAGCGGTAAAATTGCTTTTAGCTACAAACATTAGGGGTAAAATTGCATAATTTTAGACGTTAAGGGTAAAATTGCTCCTGATCCAAAACGTTAGAGGTATTTTTGCACCTTAACCTTTCTTTTTAACTTTTTAGCTTTGTTTTACCCCTAACTCCTCTAATCTTATTTCCCAATCCCCCTAAGGTTTTTTATTCTCTTTCCACTCTCTTACTAACTTGAAATTCTACTCTCATAAAATTCTACTTTACTCTCTATTTTACATTTTAATTTTTATTTTGATCCATATATTTTTAGATTAATTTCACTTTTGATACTTGTACTTGTATATTAATTTTTTTTTCCTCAAAAACTATTTTAAACTAAATTTTACTTATTTTTTTTGTTTTGATCCTTGTACTTATTTATTTATACTTTTTTATCCCTAGATTAATTTCACTTTTCATCCCTATACTTATTTATTTTTACTTTTTTACCCTGAAAAATAATTTGAATTCTTATATAATATTAATAGAGACACATATATGTATAGAAATTGTTGTTAAAAACACAACTATGGTTTATTACCTCATTTGAACTAAACAACCACAAAATGAATCAGGTGTATATCATTACATTTGTGGAACTGAAACAAACAGATAAGAGAATTTACAGTCATTCCATTCATTCTCATTGTTTCCCTTTCTTGACTTCATTCCATTACTTATGCACGAGCCAAATGCCCCCTAGGTGTTTTTAAAGCGGTGTTTGTCTTTTATACCTGAAAAACAGAAAAAAAAGGGATAAGATTGTATTGATTGAATTAAAACATTATAATAATGAAAAAATTTCTCAAAAAGAAGTTGTGTATTGTGAAACATGTAGAATATTTTTTTCTTGAAGAAATGAAACATGGAATATATAATCCAAATTATATGAATATTTGAATATGATAATTATTTTAAAATAAAAGTATATGTGATTTAAAAAAGAAGGGAGTAATTAATAAAATGCATAGAGAAAAGAAATAAAGTGGTGTTTTGAAAAGAAAAGAATAGTGAAGGAAGGGGCAGAAGAGAGAAATAAATGAGGGAATCTTTGTTAGAAGAAGAGCAGTCATTCTTGTTAATAAATGCAAAACGAATGCTTTCCGCTTCCTCTGTCACAGTATTTACTCCTTTACCCATCCTCCCATCCTCTCATATTTACTTCTCTCAACTACCCTTTTGTATTTTTTTTAACATTGTTAATAAATAAATATTCTCCCACCCTCCAAAAGTTCGAAAAAAAAAAAGAAGAAAGAACATTATTCTATTTTGGCAAAAAAAAAAAACATCATTAGCCTTCTGATCTTTCAGTTTTTGGTTCATTAAGCTCTTGATTTTTTATTTGGATACATTAAGTCCGTAATCATTTATTTTTTATCTCATTAAGCCATTGATGACCAAAAAAAGTAATTTTGAACATAAAATTCGGTTAACAGACTGTTATTCATTGTACTTGCATTCGAATTTTGTATTTTTTAATTGTTTGAAAGTAATTTTGGATGTGTAATGTGTGTATAGGAAAACTGTACAAACCTTGATTCAAACTGTAAAAAATATTTGTGGTGAATCTCTTAGCCTAGTGGTTGAGAGCTTATCTATGACTAGAGAGGTCATGAGTTCGAATTACATCCGGGTTTGGTGGAGATTTTTCTTTCTTCTTTAATGTAAGCGTATTGTGCGTAATTTAAAAAAAAAAACTGTAATTTTTTTTTTTAATAATTTCAAATACAGATGAAGTTAATAACGTATTTTTAATAAAATTAAATGTTCACAACTTACTAATTTGGTCATCAAGGGCTTAATGAAACAAAAAATAAATGATCAGTGGCTTAATGTATCCAAATAAAAATCAAGGACTAATGAACCAAGAAATGAAAAATCATTATGGCCTAATGATGCTTTTTGCATTCTATTTTACCTCGTCCTATCTCTACCATTAATGAAAATATATCATCTAATTTTATTTTTCAAACTGTTAATTAATCCTAAAAGAATTAAAAAAATGGTTAATTACAAATCTGTGCCAATTTGAAAGCTCATTTATATATTTACCCTAGTTTTCCAATTTCTTACCAATTTAGACACTTTAATCTCATTTGGACAAAAATACTCTCATCTTTCTCATTCTCCCTTTACTGCAAACAAAATCAAAGAACTTGGTTTCCCTCTTCCCTTCTTATCGGCAGGGCCGATCCTGATAATTTAGAGGCCCTAGGCAAAACAAACAGTAAGAGCCCTTTTAATATAAAATTTACTAATTGATTTTTATTAATATCATTTCATAAATTAATTTTTAATTTTCAAATTTAATCAGTTTAAGGTAATAAAATGAAACTTTTTTTAATTTTTAAATTTAATCAAATTAAAAATAGTTATTCTAAAATGAGGTAATAAAATGAAACTTGTCTTCTTACTCTTGACTACCCATAACATTTATATATTAAAAATATATAAAAAAATTACAAATGTGGGAATCGAACTCATGCCCTCTTTAGCTGGGAAGACAATGCAATACTATTACGCTAGTTTGAATTTATTTATAATACTTAAAACATAAGAAATTTATTTACAAAACCAAATTTTTTTTGGGCCCCCTTCCGGCCTTAGGCCCTAGGCCGGCGCACCCAGGGCCTAGGTCCAGGGCCGGCCCTGTTTATCGGTTTCCCTCTTCCATTCTTTTCTTTCTCTTCATTTTCTACAACAATCAAGAGAACAATACAATCCAAGAGGGAAATCTTTGTTCATCCAACATTCTCACTCAAAAATCACATAAGTTTTGGGTTGATCCTTACCTACATTTCAATTTCATACAATATTGTAAGATGATGGATACTTGATATATATGTCAAATGCAAATGAAATTAGCTTAGTTAACAGTAACATCGAACCCAGAAAACCCATTGGAACTCGCATTATTGTTGAAAATGGCGTAAATCAGTACGTCTCTGCAATTCCCGACACTTATCGCATTGAAATATTGTGACCTAATAAGACAATGAGAAGTGATTTCAATATTGTCGCGTTATGTTATAGTGCGACAAACTTCAGTAGCCAACAGACTATCACATTGTCGAGTTTAGATCATAATGCAACAATATGTAATGTTTAACGGACTGTCGCGTTGTCGCATTATATTATAACGCGACAATATGTAATGTTTAAAGTATTGTCGCATTGTCGCGTTCTATCATAATGCGACAATATCTGTTGTTTAAAATATTGTTGTGTTTTGTTTGTTAATGTGTTTTTTTTTGTGAAATGCAGAAGTATGTCGACTGGAATTGTTCCATGTATACTATCGCGACACAGACATTGGAAAATCATTCGAGATAATATGACATACATGGACGGTCAATCGAAGTTGTTCCGTTTTGCAACTAACACCGATTTGCAAAAGTTAAAAAAGAAACTTTACACTTCAGTAGGTGTTGATGCAACCCCATTTGATCTACATATGTCCATGCAGTCAGCATACGACCCAAACAAAGTTCTGAGAAGAAGAGCACCAATTGAAGATGACGAGGATGTTATGTGTTTTATAGACTATTGTCATACGAATCTGACTGATTTGATTCCTCTATATGTTACCTTTATACCACGAAGAAATGATGAAGGAATAGACATACAACGTAATTAGGTATCAGACTGAACAATAACAGTGGGGTGCCTTTGGAGTAGTTCCGAGGTGCTTTTACCGGGGTCGACGTCTTTGTGAGGGCATCTGTTCCTGGGAACACTCCGACGATCAAGTTAGTACTAGCTTATGCGAGGTGCCAAATAATAAAGTAGAGAGGGAGAGAAAGAGTTCATCATACCATTGTGGGAGTTATTGAGAGGTATTTATAGACATTGTTAGTAGGCATGTCATGTTGTGTTGGCCCGCTGGGATTTGTTATCGGCCTGACCCATATTCCTAATCACAGCGTAATTGTCTTTGTGCTTCCTGCTTGGCCCAATTTGTACCAGTAAAATTTTGCTTATGTCTTGGTGGTTTAATTGAGCCTTGGTACCAAAATACCTATTTCTAAATCCTCCATTGTTCTCCATCTTCTTCACCTCTTTCATAATTGTCTTTGTGCTTCCAACGGGTAATCCCGTAATCAATCCAAACTCATCTCCAGTATATCTCAACTCCACAATCACTAACGTTGAAACATATCTCCTTATCACGTTGTTCAACCAGATTTATCTGTCTAGTTAACAAGGTGTGTATAAACAAGGAAAAGGGGGCAATGATTTATCCAAATAAGGTCTGAAACATGATTCCCTAAACATTTCGCATTGTTTGGAGGTCAATGTTTTACTGATAACGTCACGTGAGGCCAAATTAAACATGTTAGATACTTGCACTGTCAAATTTATGGCATACTGGTACATGAAGTTTATCTCTTTCTTTCTCTTTTTGTTTTTTTTCTGTTGCCTTCTGATCATGCTGCATATATAATGTTGTTGCGTTAACAATTAACAAGACAAAAATTAAGGAATAAAATATATCGCGTTGTCACGTTTTCATATAGCGCGACAGATAACATAAGCTAAAATATATCACGTTGTCGCGTTTTCATATAACGCGACAGATAATATAAGCTAAAATATGTCGCGTTGTCATATAACGTGACATAATATATAAACTATTATTTATCGCGTTTCCATATAACGCGACAAATAACATAAGCTAAACTATGTCGTATTGTCGTGTTAAATGTAATGCGACATAGTTTAGCTTATGTTATCTGTCATGTTGTCCCGTTAAATGTAACAAACACCATTGTTGTCGCAGCAACAACAAATGACGCTTGTAAATCCATCCATTTCCACATATAACAATCTCAAAATGGGTTTTGATAACATATTGTCTAAATTTGCAGTAAAATCATATAACTATACAACAATGTACTGTATAAAACGAAACCATGAAGATTATTTACCTTTCTTTTGTTGCGGTCTTCGTTTTTCTTCCTATCCATGAGAACGACACTGTAAATTACTTGTTTCTGGAGGAGAGAGGTTGTCGGAGGTTCTATTCGTGGTGAAATCGCTTGCAAATCGTTCGCTCTTCACCGTTTTGTTTCTTACTTCTGCTATCGCGTGTTTGAAGAGATGAGGAATGAGAAAGGTGAGGGTATTTTTGTTCAAATAAGATTATAGTGTGTAGATTGGTAAGAAGTCGAAGAACTAGACTAAATATATGTCAATGGACTTTTGGATTGGTCCAGATTTATAATTTTCCGAAATAAAACAATATTGCATAATCTTTGTAAATACTCCCATCACCGTTCCAAATAATTGTTACATTTAATTAAATAAAATATTGATTTGTATTAAATTTATACAAGGTAGTATATCATTTGTCTATTGAATTTATATAAAAAGTTTGATTGGCCTCATGAACCTTCAAAGTATCCCAATATTTACTCAACTTGTATAAAATGTTCAGTTAGTCTCATAAACTTGCGTAAATTGCAATTAATTAATCATTCGATTGCAAAAAAAAAAAGTGTATTGCACGTGTCTTAAAAAAAATAAAACGACCAAGGTCGGAGTATGTGGTTCTAATATTAAAGAAGACAAATTTTAGAATTGAACAAGTAAGAACTAACTTTTTAATTTATTCTGTGAATTATGTAATTCTAAAGCACGTGTAATACATCTTCTGTATTTAATTTACTTTTTCTGCAATCGAGTTATTAATTGATTACAGTTTATACAAGTTCAGGAGGCTAACTGAACATTTTATACAAGTGAATAAACTATCAGACACTTTAAAAATTCAGGGAATCAATTAATTTTTTTAAACAAATTCAAAGAGCAAATAATATATTAAGCCATTTATAAAATATAGACTAAATTACTCTTTCCATTTTATCTTATAAATTATTTTAGAGAATTTCATATAAATTAAAAAATACTAGTATTAATTTAAAATCAAATTACTAATTTTCATTGAAAAAGAGAATGAAAACACACTCTATCGTAAACAAAACGTTCGAACTCTATCTTCCATTCTCTTCATTTATTTTTTTCTCTAAATTCACGAATGAAGTCTCTCTAATACAAAAAATGTCACTACCAACGTTGAAAATCAAAGTAAATAAATAATATTAAAATAATGATTAGTCATTAATAAAATAATAAACAGAAATATAAAAATGGGAAAAGACTATTGAAATTTTAAATGACATTTGTTTTAAAAAAAAAAACTTACTTCCTAAAATAAGTTACAAAGTGAAATGGATAGAATACTTTAGGTTAATATATATATTTGTCTCTATATTTTCATGAAAAAACAGATATATTTTTTGTATCAGATAAATTCATAAAACTATCCATAAACTTTTCAAAAACCTGTAATTATACCCTAATCTAACAACTATTTATTTGGCGGTATGCCACATCATTACCGACTCAACCATCTATACAGCCAACTTATTCATTTCCTTTCTCGGTTCTTTTATTTTTACTGTCTAAATTGATTAGAAAAAATGTATTGATTGAAAAATAAAATCGATTGATGCACCATGAAATTTAGTATTTGTAAGTTTAATTGATTGAATCCAGTTTAGAAATGGAAGTTAAGTTTATTCAAGTAGGCAGTCTAATTGTTTGTGAGTACTGATTTACAAGTTGGGGAAATTCTAAAGAAGTTGAAGGGACGACAACAATGGCAGAAACCTCTATTCTCACAAGCTTTATCGACTCAGAAACCCATCATCATCAAGCACCAAAGCTCAAGGACTTCCTCGGCGATTCATTATCAATCGTCGGATACTCAGATAATAGCCAAACTGATACTCAAGACTCTTCTTCTCTCACTCACATCTATGACCAGGTTCCGCTACTTACTTTATCGAGCAACAAGATCTCAACGCCATAACTGCCTGTCAAATTAATTGAATCAGATTACTCCGGTAGTGTTTGGACGGTAAATAACAAATGGGGAAGTGCCAAGTGGTGGTGCCGACGAAGGAAAGCAAATGGAGAAGTAACGTTTATGATGGTGGTGTTCTATTTCCGAAGAGAGATAAGTTGAGAGATGATATTGTTTTAGGGCAGATGTAGGAAAAGAGAGATGACATGAGATTTTAGAAGTAATTATTAAATTTGCAATATTTATTTTATTTATTTTCAGGGGTTATTTTTTTTTAGTACGTGGTATAATGTTTATTTTATTTCTCTTCTAGCCATAATGATATGGCACGCCGTTTAGGCCAAATAAACAAATCTGTTAGATTAAAGTATAATTGCAGGTGTGGAAAGTTCAGTGATAATTTTGTAGGTTTATTTCATATAAGTGTATTTATGTTTTTTCGTGAAAATACAGGAGCAAATATGTGTATTAACCCGAATACTCTTTATCTCTCTTTATTACTCCTTTATTTCAAAATAATTATTATATTTAATTAAATTGTAAATATTAAGTAAATAATTGATTCACATTAAATTTATACAAAATTGACTAAAATACTTATATACATACTCCATACAGGATTCACCATAATAAGTGAAATTCGTATTACTTGTGAGTTGTCCAGCCCACGAAAATTCCACAATTCCAGTTAATTAGACTTCATAAAAAAAACCAAACAAAATTTATCAATTCTGCTGTTTACAAAATTTACTAACAAGACAAAGACTCAAATAGTTTTAAATATTTATTAAATTATTATTTAAAAAAAATAAAAATAAAAGTTTACTCGTGGAATTTTTCGAACAGAAAAAAATTATCCTACCATTTTCCTTCGGTTTTGGTACTGAAATTACAGACCAGGAACTCTGTTAGTGTTTTTGAAGATGGTAGAAGACTATTAAATGCAAGAGGTGTAGTTGTTGTCTCAATTGTGGCATGTTCCTTCTACAGGTTCGCTAAAATGCAACGTGGATCCAACCCCCTTCTCGCTCTCGGATCAAGCAATGCTGTGAGAGACTCAAAAGGACGGGTTATAGCAGCCTTTATCTGTCGTATATTGTTGGACGTGGTTTCTTGGGCTTCTTTAAGAGGATATTAGCAAGTTATTTTTGAATCTGATGCTAAAGTTGTGGTCGAAGTGATTCATTCCTCCAGTCCTGATATCACAGAGTTTAGAGACTTAATTGCAAAATGTCTTTCCTTATATGTTCATATGACTCTTATTCCGTCACTTTTATTCGGCAACAGATAAATATGGTTGCTTGTATTATATTTTAGCTAAAGAGTCTCATCCTACTAATAACCTTATGGTTTTTGTTAAAAAAAAAAAGATAAATTACCTAGTTTTCTTGTAGATGCCATTAACATTTTAGTCCCTTAATGCATTTTCCTTAAAAAGAAAAAAAAAAGATATATAACAGCAACAGATCCATCTCCATGACAAGGATAGACAACTGCATATACGTAACGGATGGAAGTATAATATTTTAGACATTTTTTTAGTATAGTAATTAATTAATTAGTTATGTCTTCCCACATAAATTCAAAGCGAATACATCTTTCATTAATTGCACACAACGCCCAAAATGACGTTCTATTATATTGATAATTTATCCAAAAACATTTTTTTTCTTTAATTTTTGTTACAAATACATAAATTATTGAAACCAAAAAATGCCGATACATGAAACGTAATCCAAATGTTATCATTTTGAATATTATAAATAATGAAAATTAAGTTAAAAAATAAATAATAATAATAATATAAATACTGAAAATTATAATTTGCTACATCCTCTAATTAAATTTATACATAACAAAATACTTAATTAACTACCAAATCTATTTAGTCTTTTAATTTTATCTCCTAATTTCCTCAAATTTTTTTTTATCTCCTGATAATTCAGTTACATCTAATAACATCCTTTGATGCGACTTAATCTCGAATAAAAGCTGAATATTTTTAATCCAAATATCTCTAGGCCAAATGTGGGGAATCTACGTAATAAGAGATACTCTGATGCTCAAATCAATATAAATATAAGGATTTAAGTAGTGAGATGAGAAAGATAAATTTATCTCGGAGTTTTGATTATATTCTCCAAGTATGAGACTCGCTATCTAATTAAAATAGACATATACAAATCCTACACCTTTAGGACATTTGTTATCATCTACTACTGTTATTAATTTATATCTAGATTCTTCTGTCATTAAAAAACAATTATGAAACTGTGTTCTACTCCACCAATCCATTACATCTGATATTTTTTAGCAAAAGACATTCTATTTGTCTCATATTTATAAACTTCCAATGAAATTTTTTTAGTTCACTCAAAGAATAAAAATTTCATAAGATTAAGAAACTACATTTAATCTATTATTTAGAATATTCCATCAAAAAAAAATAATCTATTATTTAGAATCAATTAGATTCAACAATTCATAGATTAGATCATTTTTAGTTTTTTAAACAATGATAAAAAAAAAATGAATTCTAATTTAAATTTGACAGACTGGAAAACAAGAACTTGTGTGATACCAGATGATTAGTTGAAAAATGAAAAGAATTATACAATTTCAGATGAAAATAGAATTAAAAGAAAGCAAGAAACAGAAAATGGAAGGCTCACCGGAATTAGGAAAAAGAGAAAAATGAAAGAGCAGTAAGATATTGGCACGGCTCAATCAGAGGAAAACCAGAAGTGTTTAGTCTGAGTGAACCGAGCCAACATCAAAATGACACTTCCAAGCAAGAGATTGCAGCAGAACAAGATAGAAAATGGGAACAAGTGGTTTAGAATATAAACAAGTTAGAGAGAGAGAATAGGGTTTAAATTGAGCAGAAGAGCATTAAAAACCCTCGTTCCTTCCTCGAGTACCTAGGTTAGGACCAGGCAGGCAGGCCTTTCATTAATGGCTCACCTCCTTAACTTAATATTCTCTCTCTCTCTCTCTTAAAAGAAAAGGAAGAGGAGAGGACCATAGAAATACAAAGTGCAGAGAAGAGTCTTTAATGCTAAGGAATCTCATCTTCTTCCATAACGCCTCCCTCTGCATTTACTTCTTTTTCTTCTCAACTGCTTTCTTAATTAGGGTTAATTAAATCACTATTTTAATTACTGCTCTTTTGTCTTTTTCTTATTCAAACCTAACTTAACTTGTTCTAATTGGCTTCCTTTGCTGGAATCAATCTCACATTTAATTCACCTTCCTCTCCCATTGCCCATTTGCCCTAGTTTTTTCATTTTTGGGCCCCTACCCTCTCCTGTTCATTCATTTATTGTTATTTTTAGGGGGAAAAGAAAACACATAGGCTCCCTTTGGTAAGGAGATTTTTGGTTAAAATTAAAGGTTTGAATACTTTATAGGTTTCGACTCAATTTATCAACGAGTCGTTGGTGAGCATGATTTACTAGCTCAGTTCGTAAACAATCCAAGTTTGAGTAGGCTAAAGCTCAGCTCGAAAGCTTGCGAGCAGGCTCGATTAGAACATTTATGAACAAATTTTAGTTTAATAGAAAACTATATAGTTTAATGCTAGTTCACAAATATCTAAACTTAATATTGTTCTTGGCTTCCAACATTAGGGATAAAATTGTTATTGGCTTCCAACGTTAAATTACACTATTTTAGAAGTTAGAGATAAAATTATTCCTCACCTAAAACGTTAGCTGTCTTTTTACACCTTAACCCATTATTCAAACCTAACCTAGTCGCATTATATTCACATCAGGCTTGTGCTAGGTTAAAAGAACAAATTTCAAACCTAATCACCCGTCCAACTAGTATATTTATATTAAAAAATAAATTTAAATTTAAAATTAATTTAAATTTTTTCTTAATATTTCATTTCATTTCATTGTTGAATAGTAGATCCACATGGTGTATAGATTCTACTAAACTGATTAAGGGGGTGTTTGGTACCTGCTTTTCAACTTCCTGTTTGCCTTTTCACTTTAAAAAGGAGAGTTTAAGGTGTTTGGTTAGACACCTCCTGTTTACCTTTTATAGCCGAAAAGTAGCTTTTTATAAAAGCAGGGAATCCCTACTTTTTGGAACAGCAGCCTTTTCAAACAGCAAACCGTAACAGGAAACAGCAAACAGCAACAGCAACAGCAAACAGCAGATAAAACAAACGGACCCTAAGTTTTCAACTTTTGTTCGCTGCCTCTACAAGATCAATTTCATATATACACGCATCCTGTTTGGTAAACAACTTTTTCTAATAAAATTAGAGGTTTGAGCCATTTTAAATATTTGACTAATAGTGGTATTTGGTGAAAAAGGTTTCAAACAGCTTATTAAGTCTAAAAAGCTAATTTTGAAAAATTCTGGTTTTATGAGCTTCTTCAGTTAGCTTATTGTTCAATCTCTTTTGAAATATATTTTTACCTCTAATTGCTACTCTTTAACCTCAAATAAAGATTTTACTATGTTTTTATTTGTTATTTTACATAAGGCCTAATGCTTTCCCAGCCCCCTTAACTTGTCCAAATTGGTCATTTTACCCCATTAACTCATCGAATGTTCTATTTACCCCCTTAATTCCATAAAAGTGGTATTTCTCACCCCCTCAACTTATCCATTTATCCCCCCAACTCATAGAATGTTCTATTTACCCCCTTAACTCCATAAAAGTGGTATTTTTCACCCTTTACAATCCGTTATCGAAGCATAAATTGATAACTTTTTTTAAACGTTAAACCTATATTTATGTTATTTTGTAAGTGGAACCTAAATTGATACTTCCCAAAAAATCATAGGCATATTTTAGTACATTATCTCTGCATATAATGTATTTAACTTGTTTATATTAATGTGCTTGTTATTTGTATTTTTTATTCGTTCTTTATCTTTTTAACTTTTTTTACTACTATAAAGGGATAAGAAATATCATTTTTATGGAGTTAAGAGGGTAAATAGGATCATAAGTGGTGAGAAATACCACTTTTATGGAGTTAAGAGGGTAAATAGGATATTCGATGAGTTGAGAATGGGTAAAATGACAAAATTGGACAAGTTAGGGGGCTGGGAAATACCATTTTTATGGAGTTAATGGGGTAAATAGGACATTCGATGAGTTGGAGAGGTAAAATGACCAATTTGGACAAGTTAAAGGGGCTGGAGAAGCATTAAGCCTTTACATAAACATATATTAGCAATAATCTAAGTTTTACAAAAACAAATTTACACAATCAGCTAGTCAAATCAGCTAACCGAAAAGGTTAATCGGCTAACGGTTAATGTAATCAGCTAACAACTATTTACCAAACAGGACCATAATGGAAACTGATAATTACACATTCACAAATATTTCATGACGTGTCTTATCAAAGCATCTCCAATAGATGGTGCCTAAAAGAGTGCCAAAACTTAACACATAATCTTAAAATATAATATTTTATTGTCTCTTTCATCCACTTCACTTTTAGCAACTTTTACTTAAAAAATGCTCCAATAGAGGTTGCTTGAAAAGTTGTCATTATAATCCTGCAAATTATTATTTTATTATAAATATTAAAAATAAAATGCTCCAGATTTTATTATTTCTAAGAGAGGGACCACTTTTATATTAAAAAAATAATTAAACAAAGTTGCCAAGCGGTTGCCAAAAATTGGCAACTTTCCTTGGCACCCACAATCACTCCAATAATGGGCACCCTTCAAAAGTTGCCAAACCTGATGCCACATCAGCTGTCACTTTTTTGGGCACCCTCTATTGGAGATGCTCTCATGGGTCGATCCAGATGGCGTGTCATAGTGTTTAAAGGCTTATTCTTTTCCCTTGTTATTGTATATTTACATCTGCATTAATCATGCATCAATTATCATTAATTATATATTGACTATGCATTAATCATTATTAATCCTTCTTCTAGAAAGAATAACAGTGTGTCATTATTTCTATTAATTTGGAATGTTATCAATATTATAAGCAACCCTAATATTAATATCTTGGCTCTATATTACAAAAATGTTTACTTTATTGACATATCATGTTGATATATTGAATTGTATATAATTTATAAAGATAATTTCAAATTAATTATATATATATATAATATAAATATTATTTATTATGTCATCCGATTCGACCAATCCGAATCATCCGATTTGACCAAATCACCTATGATCCAATTATAAATCCGGTCTGATTCAGCTAACAAATGATTTCAAACATATTTGTTATATCAAGTATATCATACATCAGAAATTGGGAGCTAATTCACACCAATATCTCACATATGATAATATGAATAATTTATATCCCAAACTTAATCTTGAAAAAGAATCCAACAAGAATAACATTGCTTTGCTGTCAAAAATATAATTAAGATTTATTCCAAACTTACTTTAAATATTAGATTTTTAATTTATAAATTCTAATTTTTAAAATATATTAAAAGTACTGATTTTATTAGTTTTACATAATTTAAAATTATGATTTAAGTCAACTTAGTTATAAATAGTTTTTAAAAAATGAATTTATGTATAATTTTCCCAACAATATATAGTTTTCACTAACTTAAGGATATAATATATAAAATATAAATAATATAAGAGTTGACTGGATCAAGCTAAATATCAAATAAGTATATACAAGCCCAACTCATAAAAGACGGGCTTGGACAGGCTACCATCTCTTCAACAAGTACAAGGGTTAAATACATGAATATCATAATTAAGTACAAAATTACAACTAAGTCATATCACTAAACTTAATTCTTAGAGTCCGTTTGGTTCAACTGTTAGCTAATAGCTGTTGCGATTGTTGTTAACTGTTTGCAGTTGCAGTAAGCTGTTAGCTGTTTGTAGTTGCAATAAGTTGTTAGCTGTTTAATTACTAGTTTTTGGTAAAATTATATTGAATTGTTGTTGTTCAGATTTAAAATATCTAAAATGGACATGTTTTAAATTAATCATAGATGAAATTATAAAAGGGAAAATGTGAAAAAATGTCCATAATGTTTACAACTAGGAATAATTTTACTCTTAACGTCTGGCAGTTAAGAGCGATTTTACCCCTAACATTGGCAAGTTGGGTGGATTTCAAATATTATTAGAAAACATAGATATTTAGTTCTTATTGGCTTAATACATCATTTGCCCCATGAACTTCATGAACTTTCAAAGTGTCCCGATAGCTCCCTCAGCTTGTATAAAAAGTTCAATTATTATTTCTCAAATTGACCCAACTTGTCAATGTTAAGGGTAAAATTGATTTTGGCTGCCAACATTAGGAGTATAATTGCATCATTTTAGACGTTAAAGGTAAATTACTCCTAGCTATAAATGTTAGGGGCATTTTTGCACCTTATCCTATTATAAAATAAATAAATGTGTTACATTAATAAAAATAATCTATATAAAAAATAAAAAATTTATTGAACGCAACAAATGTTGTAGAAATATAAATAATGTTAAAAAATAAACATATTTTGTGGAAATAAAAAGGATAATTTTGTCAATAACAAATAACTACAAACAGCTGTTTATGAAAAGCTTCAAATATGAGCTTTTCATGAAACGCTCCAAAACACTGCAGATTCCAGAAAAAATGTTAAACGCTGCGGTTATATAAACCTAACCAAACGCTATCTTTTCTGCGGTTTGGAGTGAAACGCTAAACGCTCCTCCGAAAAGCTAAAACAAACATCTTCTTAATATGTTATTATTCTCTATATATTATGATTTTATATCATAATTTAAAAATTCTAGGCTCCAGTTTATAAATTATAAACTCTTGAAAAATATATTCTAGACTTTCAATTTATAAATTCTAATCCTTAAAATATATTAAAAGTATTAATTTTACTAGTTTGATATAATAAAATATTATGACTTGACATAGTTGTAAATAGTTTTTAAAAGATGAATTTATATGTAATTTTCCCCAAGTATAATTCAAGCATAGTCCATATTCTACTTCTAACTTAGACGAATTTGGATTTAAGAATCCAATTTCATACCCAATTCAAATAAATCAATCTAAAAGACTGTATTTTTAAGAATAAAAATAAATACTATAGATAAAAATAAATATTTAATATGTAAATTTAATAATTAATAATAGGTCATAACTGACAGGGATAACGATAAATTGCTTGCACCGTTCAGTAAAGATGAAATCCGCAAAGCGATGTTCGATATGCATTCGAAGAAAGCACCAAGCCCTGACGGCTTTAACCCCGGATTCTATCAACACTTTTGGGACCTATTGGGTGACGACATCTTCACAGCTGGGTCAGCCTGGATTGAAAGAGGTACTTTTCCACCTGGTTTGAATAACACTATCATTACCTTAATTCCGAAATGTGAAAGTCCAACGGATATGACTGAATGAATATAGACCGATTGCTCTCTGTAATGTTTTCTTTAAGATTATCTCTAAAGTCTTAGCAAACCGTCTAAAATCGCTGCTCCCGTCTATTATATCTAAAAATAAATCTGCATTCATAAAAGGACGGTCAATCCATGATAATGTTTTAATTGCTTTTGAAGTAATTCATAGCATTAATAGCAATGTGGCTAAGAAGAAGGGTGACATGGCTCTGAAAGTAGATATGAGCAAGGCTTATGATAGGGTTGATTGGAATTACCTCAGAGAACTGATGCTGAAATTGGGTTTTGCTGAAAAATGGGTTCAACTGATTATGATCTGTGTCTCTTCTATTCAGTATATGGTTAAAATAAATGATGCTTTAGCAGGTCCCATCATCCCAAAGCGTGGTTTAAGGCAGGGGGACCCCTTATCCCCCTACCTTTTTCTGATCTGTGTGGAAGGACTTACTAGTCTACTGGCTGATGCAGAAAACAAAGGCCTAATACATGGTTGTAGAGTCAGTAGAGGAGCCCCGGCTATTACCCACCTACTGTTTGCAGATGATGCCTTCCTGTTTTGTCAGGCTAACATAGCAGAAGCTAGAGCTCTGAAGGAGTTACTAAACACTTATGAAAGGGCTTCGGGACAGGCTATCAACTTTAATAAATCAGGTATAATGTTTAGTCGGAATGTGGCCGGGGAGCTAAACCAAGGAATCTCCAGCATCCTTGGGGTCAATAACCCAATTAACACTGGCAGATACCTGGGCTTACCATCTCTTATGGGCAGAACAAAAAGAGCTATTTTTGGGCATTTTAAAGACAGATTGTGGCAGAAGTTACAACGCTGGAGGGGTAAAGGCATCTCAAAGGCAGGTAAAGCTACTCTTATAAGAGCCGCCGGTCAGGCTATACCTACCTATTTTATGAGTGTCTTCCTACTTCCTATCTCTACAGCGGATGAGTTGCAAAAAATGTTGAACTCTTTCTAGTGGGGCAAAAAGAAATCTGGAGAAAGAGGTATGAACTGGTTGTCCTGGGACAAATTGTGTGCTCCTAAGCTATTTGGAGGTCTAGGCTTCCGCAACTTTACTGCATTTAATCTTGCCATGTTAGGTAAGCAAGGATGGCGTCTTCTTAACAATCCCACTTCGCTTGTCAGCCGAATATACAAAGCTAAATATTATCCTAGGGGAAATTTGTTGGATGCCTCATTGGGGCACTCACCAAGCTTTATATGGCGAAGTGTCTAGAGCTCTCAGTTAATTATCAGAGAATGAATCAGATGGAAGGTTAGAGATGGTCATTCTGTTAATGTGTGGACAGATCAATGGTTGAGAGAAGGAGCAAACGGTTGTGTTAAAACATCTGTAGTAGAGGGTTTAGAACAGCTGAAAGTCTGCGATTTGTTTATTCCAAATTCATGTGACTGGGATTATGAGTTATTGGAGGAAGTTTTTGATGATAGAGACATCCGGGATATGACAAAACTGCCGTTTAGAAGGGGAGATATCAGTGATAGAGTTATCTGGAGCTTGAATCCTTCTGGGAAATTTTCTATTAAAACAGCCTACCAGCTGGAGACATCACTAGAGGATGGGGAAAGACAACATGTGGCGGGTCACTGGGATGTGTTATGGTCTTTGGAGGTGCCGCACAAAATTAAATACTTCGGGTGGCAACTAGCCAGCAATTGCCTCCCAATAAAATGCAATCTGCAGCAGAGGGGCTTACAGATTGATACTCAGTGTCAAACGTGCAATGGCCCATGGGAGGACGCCTGGCACACTTTTCTGGAATGCGAGACAGCTGTTCGAGTTTGGCAATACGCTGGAATTTGGAACTTAGTATCAGAAAATTCGATAAACGCAGAAAACCTCACAGCATGGTTCTGGCGCTGTGTAGTTTCCTCAAATCCTGATATGGCTGCCCTATTCCTAACGCACTTATGGAGCCTATGGCGGTCTCGAAATGACAGCACTTGGACTCAGAAACTAACTCCGCCTGCCCAGATTTCCTTCGTGGCGCGAACGGTTCTTGGTGACTGGAGACAAGCGCAAAGGCTGCGCCATGAGCAAGCAGTCACGCGAGCCCGACAGACGCACAGCGGATCCCCACCGAATCACACCTGTGATTTTTAGCATACCCCCGAAGATGGAATCATGTCATGCTGTACTGATGCAGCGCTATTTAACAAAGAGGGATGCTCCGGAATCAGTGCAGTGGTTCGTGACTCAGAAGGCAGACTTGTGATGGGGCGTGCTCAAAAATTAGAGTGATGCCCGAGTGCTAAGGAGTGTGAAGCAGAGGCGCTGCTTGGGGCAATGATGTGGCTTAAGAATCAGAACGTACAAGGAGTGATCTTCGAATCCGATGCAAAACAAGTAATCAACGCAGTCCTTTCTACGTCGGAAGATGATTCGGAGTTCGGAGACACTATATCACGATGCAAGGCGATTCTTGAAACAAACGACTCTTACTCAGTCAGATGGATTCGGCGGCAAGCGGATGGGTTGGCTCATGCGACAACACAGTCTTCTCGATTCATTACTTGTCCTTTTATTTTTAATAGTTTACCGAGTTTTGTGATTCCTAATATGCTACTCTCTTGCCCGTTAAGGGCTCATTAATGCAGAATTCCTTTTCAAAAACAATAGGTCAAACCAGAATAACTACAATGTTCATAAAAAAAGATAACTAGAACTGTTCTATTTTTATAAATTCTAAACCCGTCCTAAAAATAAACATGTTTTTGATAGATTTGGATCCACCTAATGTCAATTTTAGTTAATGAAAGTGTGAAAGTGTTGTATATGGTAAAGACTAAAAAAAAATAGTTATTTATTTTGTTTAATCGGTTAGAATTTGTTTAGATACTTTTTAAATGCTTTCTTTTATTAGTTAAAATTTATCATGTGCATTAAAACTCAAACTATTAAGATCTCGTTTGGTACGTTGTAATGAATATTATAATAGATATTCATTATCATATTTGAATTAGTCATATGGTTTTTGTTGTTTCAAAAAAAAAAAGTCATATTGTTTTTGTCGTAATGGAATCATAATTACATCACTCAATTTTTTTTTACAATTACATAAAAAAATAAGCATGAGTTTCCATTACGACTAGCCCAAATATATATTTTTATTATTTATATTTATTATCCACAATTCTTATTAAACGGTGAGAAAAACATAAAAAATACGAAGAACATGGAAAATGTGAAAACAGAAAAACATGAAAACATGAAAACACGAAAACACGAAAAATGGAAAAATGAGAAAAAACATGAAATATGAAAAACGCAAAAACACAAAAAATGAAAAAAACGTGAAAATGCGGAAGCGGAAAATGGAAAAGACGTGAAAACTTAAAAACGTGAAAAACAGGAAAAATGCAACAAACGGAAAAACGAGAAAACAGGAAAAACGAACAAAAAACTAACAAGTTTTTGACCATTATATAAAAAACGTGAAAATGCGGAAGCGGAAAATGGAAAAGACGTGAAAACTTAAAAACGTGAAAAACAGGAAAAATGCAACAAACGGAAAAACGGGAAAACGGGAAAAACGAACAAAAAAACTAACAAGTTTTTGACCATTATATATATTGATATTTCCATGCATGAATATGAAAATTTGAGAATAATTGAAGTTTCTAATTATATTTGGCGAAACAAACATAAATATTATAATAATAATTTGTTGGCGATATTTTTGAAATATCCCAATTTTCAACCTTGATACGCGTTTGCGGGGATTAAAAATGGTAAAAATAATGAGGGCGTGCCAGAGAAGCTAGTTCTCAAAGGGTAAAATAGTAATTGAATAAAGTAAATAAATAAAATGCGCCTAAATTACTTGAATTCTAAACGAAAAGCGATTGACGACCGTTACAAGGACTGAAAATAAAAACAACGGTCTTGGACCCCGACTTTACTTGACAGGTCGGTCGGAAAAACAATTTTTTAATATAAGTACCAAAAGTAAAGCAATAAAACGACACAAAGATATGACTTTTTTTAATTTTCTTTTATATTTTTAGCCCGGGAATGCCTTGGAACAAGCCAAATTGTCGTGCCCACAAGCAAGGAGCACATAAGACCATCCATGTAGTTGATGTCCGTGAACTTCGGGTCTTAGACGTACCGTGATGCAGCTTCCGTGTTAAGCAAAACATTTTCCACCACTGGCGAACCTCTTTACTAGCTGCATGAAAGAAAGTCCTAGCACAAGGAGGCAAGTATGAATCACTCCGAGTTGAGCAAATGAGCAAGTCATTGAGAGATGAAGGGATCCTGGTCCGGAAATAGCGAAGCACCTCTTTCAAACTCAAGTCAGAAGAGCGGTAGCACATGTCAATTCCTAGAAATTGAGACTCGGGCCTGTAATTCCCTGTTGACAAATGAGGGAAATAAGCAAAGAGCCACAGCTGTTGGGAGCCACAAACCGCCTTTCAACTTGGAAAATGGTTGATTTGTCACTGCAATGGACAAACGGTGATAAGTGTTGGCTAGTAGCATCGTTCCTAAGGCGAGTTTCTGCCCCGTAACCAAGGCCTTAGCAATCACGAGCACTCCCAAAGTTAGAGAACATCCCATGGGCTCGAAAACCCATTGGCTCAAGAGAATCCAAACGAAAACCAGGTGATCATCTTCAGTAAAAATTTCCTTATTTGCAAGATTGGTAATCATAGCAGCATAGGTTCTTGAACCCTTTCCTGTCACATTTGGGAAAGCTTCACATGTAACCCGACTCGGAACCTCATCTCCAAAACTCGGCATCCTGGTAATTGCCACCACATCTCTCAAGGTAATAGACATAGACCCGAGAGGTAGAATCAAAGAGTTGCCATGAGACGACCAAAAATTCAAAGCAACCTCTAATACCGTGGCAACCATGGTAATCTCATGAAGCGACAAATAAATGAGACCAGTTATGCCCATACGTTCCCAAGCAGTTGAGTAAGTGGAAAAATGGAGGTAATGCCGTGAAATACGTTCCTCAAATAGGTAGACATATTCAAACCCGTTTTTCAGCACTGCTTCTCTTTGAAAAATTCTACCGGCTTCGTTTTAGCTCCGTTTTGCTCCGTTTTTTACATTCCGGAAAGCTAACATCCCGAACTTTCTGAAAAAAATAATAAATGTCTGATATCTTGCTGTTTCGGGGTCCATTTTCATTGTCGAAGTTGCTGGACGGGTTACTGAAAAATGGTGCAAATTTGCCCCTGATTTTTATTATTTCTTTTTCTTTTCTTTTCATTTCCATTTTCTTTTTTTATAATGATCTTTTATATTATTTTCTATTTTTTATCACATTTTTATTTTATTGAGAGATGAAATTAATTAAATAAAAAAAAATTATAGAGTAAAATTATAACCTATGCTAAAAATATAAAAATTAAATTAGCCCCCAACATAATTATTACTATATTTTACTAATTTTTTTTTGAATTTGCCAACCAAACATTACAATGGAATCACTATTATATTCTATTACATTACAACTTTAATCACATTACAATATTGATCACATTACATGTCATCGTACCAAATGGACCTAAAAAGAAATCTAATTAGCATGCACACTTGCTATGATCAATAAGCAACATGCATGAAATGCAAAGTAATCCAAATTAATAATTATCATCACTAAATTCAGGCTTAATGCAGATTTATACCTTCAAACTTGGTACGTTTTGTCTATTGGCAGCCTAAACTTTTACAATAACCTATCACACATTTGTAGTTGGTTTTAAAAATATATCACATACATATAGTTGATTTTAAAAACCTATTGCATATTTATAGTTGGCTCATTCGGACTTCCTGCACACAAAATCGTTGATCATTCATCTTTAACAGATGAGGCAACATACTAAAGGAACTCACACGCTTTTCTTTTTTTATAGCACGCACATGCCACCTCATCTGTCAAAGATGAAAGATCGACGATTTTGTGAGTATATGGTCCGAATGAGCCAACTATAGGTGTGCAATGAGTTTTTAAAACCAACTATAGATGTGTGATGAGTTTTTAAAGCCAACTATAAATGTGTGATAGATTATTTTAAAAGTTTAGAATGCCAAATAGGTAAAAATTACCAAGTTTAAGGGTGTAAATATTCATTAAACCCTAAATTCACATTAAACTTTCAAATTTTCAAAGGAGTCTATTAATTAGTAATTCACCTCGGTGCTACTTGAATTAATCTAACAGATTTAAATTGGGCTAAAGCTTTTGAACTTTGGGCTAATGCTTTTGAAGTTTTTTTGTCCAAAAGGAAGGAACCTAAGGCCCAAGATTTTCATCATCATGGACCATCATCTGTCTACTTTATAGGGAAAATATATATATGGTCATACTGTTAAAAAAGGCAAAGTTCAGTGGCATGGGTGTAATTTACCCAAATAATATCAATAAACATATAAAATTACACAGTTATTTATTCAATTCAAATATTTCATGGTAACATATTTTTCATATCATTCCCTAAATTACTCTTTATGCTGTTTAGTTAAAATATTTTTATATAATTAGTAATTTAACGAAATGTGTTACATACAGTATGAGTACGTTTCTTCTCCCTAAATCTTTATGTGATGATCTTCAAAAAATGATGAACTCTTATTGGTGGGGTTCGAAGAGTGATGGGCAAAAGAGGATTCATTGGTTTAATTGGTCCTATATGTGTAGGATTAAGGCGGAAGGGGGTCTTGGTTTTAGGGAGTTACGGGAGTTTAATTTGGCACTTTTAGGTAAGCAAGGATGGAAATTTATAGACAATCCAGATTTATTGGTTAGCAGGATTTTTAAAGCGAAGTATTTTCCTCATGTTGCTTTCCTTTCCTCCAAACTTGGAAATAATCCTAGTTATGTCTGGCGGAGTATTTGGGCGTCTATTGATGGTTTGGCAAAGGGTGTTAGGTGGAGAGTGGGTGATGGTAAAAGTATTTTGATGTGGCTGGATCCCTGGATTAATCGTGAGGCTCCTTTACAGGTGACGTCTACTGTTTTGGCAGGTACAGAAAATTTTAAGGTGGCTGATCTGATTGTGGAGGTGTCTAGGATTTAGGATAGAGGAAAATTAAATTTGTTGTTAAATGGGCAAGATGTTAATGATGTGGTAAATATGGTTCTTCCTTTTCAGCCTTTATCTGACAAAATTATTTGGCATTATACAAGGAATGCGGTTTATTCATCTAAATCCGGATATAGATTGTTAGAAAGTAATCATTTTTCTTCTGTTCCTATTCAAGGTGGAAACAGTTATGGGCTCTCTCTCTCTCTCCCTCCGAAGGTAAAATCTTTTTTATGGCGTCTTTGCTCATTGTGTATTCCAACTCGTATGAGGTTGAGTGGTAGAAGAATTAGGGTTCTGATTACATGTTGTGTCTGTTTAGGGGATGTAGAGCATGATTGGCATCTATTTCAGAATTGTTCTTATGCGCAAAATTGTTGGTTGGCGGCTGGTTGCGAGTTGGGTTGTGGAGAAACGGAGGAAGTTAACACGGCTTTTCTTCGTTTATGTTGTTCAAAGTCGGACAGGTTTGTATGTAGTGTGGCTACTGTTCTTTGGACTATTTGGCAACAAAGGAATAATATGCTATGGAATTCGTGTCTTATAGAGGCGTCCTTTGCGGTGGAACAATCAAGAAGATGGATTGATGAATGGAGGCGGAACCAGATTAGATTTTCTGATGTGAAGAGAGGGCGGGTTCGACATCAGGTAAAATGGCAAAAGCCTTTAGCCGGGCTTACTAAATGCAATATAGATGGTGCTATTTTTCAGGATCAAGGCTGTCACGGGATTGGGGCTGTGTTGCGAAGTGATACGGGAGATTTTCTCGGTTGTATCAGTTCTTGCAGGGAGGGAGTTTTTTCTGCTGCTGTGGTCGAGGCGTTAGCGCTTAGACGGGCTATTGATTGGATTTTTTCGCTTGGGCTGGTGGATGTTCAGATTGAAACTGATGCCAAGCTAGTTGCGGATGGTTTTAACTCTTCTCTTGTGGATTATTCTGAGCTTGGGATGATTATTAATGAATGTAAAGAGAGGTTGAGAGTTAGACAGGATATTAGAGTGTCGTTTATTTCTCGGAATGCGAATATGGTTGCCCATGTAATTGCAAGGCAATCTATTTCCAATGCTTCTGAGTTTGTTAGTTTTCAAGTGCCTAGTTGGTTAATGAGTGTTGTTTGTAAAGACAATTCATTCATTGATTAATTGATATGTTTTCATTCAAAAAAAAAAAAGAATACACTTGGGACCGGACTATTTGTATAACAATTGAGAGGTTATTACTAAATAGAGTTTGGTATAATAAAATTTCTCACCACATAAAATTTTAAATTTTTATCATAGGAATGAATGATTTATATATAATGTATAACAATAGACATTAATAGAACAAATTAAATATTTAGAATTTCAATTTAGAGTTTAGGTTTTCAATATATAGATAATTGGAAGAGTTTTATAGGAAAAATGTAAACATCAATGAGAATACTAAATATTTATAGTTTCAAGTTGTAGTTTGTGTTTCCAACTCATAGATAATTTCAATAGTTTTTTTTAATATTTTATAATTTAGTTTGAATTCTTAATATATATATATATATATATATATATATATATATAATTATAATTATAATTATTACTATATAGAGGCATATTTTCTAAAGGCGGGATTTGAAAATTGTATAACAAATAACATTTGGGAGGTTATTACTATTTATAACTGGTCCAAGTTGGGACCGAGTTTTTTTATAATAAAATAGAGGTTATTCCAATATAGAGTATTCCTATATAGAGGTTTTACTATATAATCCTTTTGGTTACTGTCCTTCGTTGACTAAAAATTTGTCATCACATAATTTAAGTTAATTTTATTGTATGCGTTGGGGGTAAATTACAAAACTGATTTAATTAATAGACTCGTTTACATATTTAGATTCATTATATCATCGCTTACCAAATTAGACACTTTCAAATTAGACTTTTCCAAAATATCTTTAGTATATATACTATGAATTAACCAATTTTTCATTCCAACCCAATAGATTCGTAATGAGATCAACTGCTAATTAGCAGTTGAACTTCGTAGTGGGGTCAACTGCTAATTAGCAGTTGACAAAGCAAAATCGTGAACTGCTAATCGTAAACTTGGAAAACATATTGAGTAACGGCTCTGCTATGTCAAGGGAGGAATGGATTAGCTAATCATTTTAAGATTCTAAAGCAATTTACATAGGCACAAAGCATGATTGTATTGCATAAAAAAATGGGAAAGAATGGAAGAAGAAATAGAACGGAAGGATTTGGAACCAGTGACCTATTGCTCCCAAACATGCTCCTCAACCATTAGACCGATATACAACTTGTGACAGTTATCAACAATTAATGAATATATATCATATCTACAACTTAAATATTTGAAATATCATTTATTATTATTTTTTTTTCTATTTTATGTTTTGATAGTTATTATATAAAAATTATTTTATTTTTCTAATATTAAGTTGTATATACAAAAATTATTATATAAAAACTATTTTAAGTTGAATTATAAAATATATACTCTACTATTTTATTACATGTAAGTAATATTATTTAGTGATAGATCTAAGGAAAGGGGGGAGGCGGCTTGTGGGGAGGGGGTGGTGTCGGCATGGGCGAATCTGGTTGGAGGCATCGGCGGTGCTGGTTCGGTCGGGTTGGAGGAGGGGGGCGTGGGGGGAGAGGGATTGAGGGTGGTCGTGGGGCGTGAGGGGGTGAAGGGGTCTTGGGAGGAGCAGGGCGGCCAATCTGTGCGACAGGGGGATTGCGGGGTTGACGTCCAATCTGTGCGGCATGGGGTTTGCGGGATTTGTGTCCTATCTGTGCGGAAGGGTGTGAAGGAGCCTAGGGGGTTGTCGGGTGTTCATGCTGGGCACCTGGGAGATGATGATCGTGCGGCTGGGGCGGGAGTGGCGTCCGATGTGGGAGGTAAGGTGCCGCCGCTGGTGGGAGGTGCGACAGTGCCCTGTAAATCGAGCGCTGGCGCCGGCAGTGAGGGGGAGGGCAGTGATGCAGGTATGGAGCAGGATGCCTCGGGTCAGATCCAGGCTAGGGAAGGGGTTTCGGGTAGGATTGGTGTGGATTATGGGAATCAGATTCAGGGGAACGGGGTTTCCCCCAAATCTAGGGTTGGTATGAATGGTTCTCCCAAACCTTTTGGAGAGTCGGCAAATAATTTCAGTAATAATCCTGGATGAGGGAAAAGTTCTTGGAAAGATACGGTAATGGGTGTGGTCGAGGAGGAGCCTTGTTTGGAGGAAGTGTTGATGGAGGGGGAGTTTGAAGAAATGTATTCTGACTCGGATGAAGAGGATGGTGAACAAGATGATCCTCTGTGTCCGGTGATTCGGCTTTCCTCTGCAGATAAGCGGGAGCTCAGGGATAAGTGGAAGATTTCATTAATAGTAAAGGTGATTGGGAAGAGAATTAGTTTTAACTATTTCGCTTAGAGGATCCAAGCTCAGTGGGCTAAGAAAGGAAAAGTCAGTATCACTGACTTAGAAAACGACTACTATGTCATTAAATTTACTCGTGTTGAGGATTATAATGCCGTGATCAATGGGGGTCCGTATATTATCTCTAACCATGTGTTGGCCTTACGACCTTGGGTTCCAAATTTTAATCCTCATGATTGCTCGGTCAACAGGATTTTGACATGGGTTAGGTTCCCGGGCCTACCTATCGAATATTATAGTGAAAGTTTTCTCAATAAGGTAGGAGGTTTGGTTGGGAAGGTTCACCATGTGACAAAACCACAATTGGGGCTATTAGAGGCAAATTTGCAAGAGTTTGTATCGATATTGTTCTTGCCAAACCTCTGTTGTCTAAATTTTGTGTTCATAACAAGGTGTTCTTTATTGAGTATGAAGGCTTACATAGTATTTGTTTTGAGTGTGGTATGTATGGTCATACCCATGAGGGATGTCCCAAAATGGAGAAGGTGTTAGAAGAGGCTATTGAGGGTGTTATTGGGAGTGCTGAAGGGATCCAAGGTGATGGGGGGAATTTTGGCCCCTGGATGGTGGCTAAGAGGTATGCTAGACGAATGACATATCCTTCGGTTGTTCAAAATCGTCCCCCTAATATTAACATTAATATGAAGTCTACCCTGCCCTATCCTATTGTTATTCCTGTTGTCAAGGAGAAGCCTAACCCTATAATTAGGGTGGCTTCTGGGGGTGCTTCAGGCATCACTTTAGGATCCAGATTTGGGGCCCTAACTATTGAGGAAATCCAAGATTCTGACCAGGCTGACAATCACATTGAGCAAAGCATGCCAGGCTTAGAATCTGTTGGACCATCAAATAATATGGTTGAAACTGTTAGTCCCCTCTTTGTCTCCAAAGGTGAATCCCAGGTTGGGTCCCAGGCCTTGGCTTCTCAAGGGAAGAAGAAGATAAATAAGGTTAGTATTCCTAATCAATGTGGTGACCCTGGTATTGGGAAGACTATGGGTGTTAACAAAACTAGTATGAAAAAGCCTAAAGGTAAACATAAAAGTATCCATAATCTTTTGGTTATGTCGAATAAGAGAGGGCCTGTGGGTACCTCGACGAGGCTCTCAGGAGCCCCTAATAAATACCTGGTTTAAGTTTGTGGGTATGGTCAGTTGTCCTCCCATCTATGGATTTGTTGATTTGGAATGTTAGAGGTGCGGCTAGCAAGACGACCCGTATCCATGTCAAAGATCTAATTAAACAATTTAATCCTTCTTGTTTTGCTTTATTGGAAACAAAGATTAGTGGTGTAAAAGCAGATGAGGTGGTTAAAAATTTTAGGAGTTGGGACTGTGTTAGATCGGAGGCTACTGGCCGGGCTGGTGGGATTTGGCTTTTCTGGAAGCCAGATCATGTTCATTTCGATATAATTAGTATGGATAAGCAATTTATTCATAGTAAAGTGAGTCTTTCTGGTAATAAAACCTTTTTTGTTACCCTGGTGTATGCGGATCCTGTCCTGGCTAATCATAAACGGTTTTGGGAGGTTCTTTACTCTATGAGTGTTAACATGACTGAGCCTTGGTTTGTGGCTGGAGACTTTAATGATATTGGCCTTATGAGTGATCAGAGAGGGGGTTCTCATCACTATGTGAACTGTTGCCTCAACCATAAGAATAGTATGGATTTGTGTGGGCTTTCTGATCTGGGTGTCTCTGGTCATAAGTTCACTTGGAAGCGCAACAGTACCTTTGTTCGTTTGGACAAAGTTTATGCTAATGTTTCAGCTCAAACTAGATTTCCTGAAGGTTCTGTGTTAAATCTCTCGTTCCGTCATTCGGATCACTGTCCTATCTTGTTCAGGCTGATGAGAGGTAATCGGCCTAGGGAGGAGAGACTGTTTCGGTACCAGGTGGCGTGGGAGTCTCACCCTAATTTTAAAGAATTCGTTCAAGATAACTGGAAGCCTCACTCGAATTTCTTGCAAGCTGTTGAAGGCTTCAGAAAGAATGTTCTAGGGTGGAATAAAAACGTCTTTGGGCATATTATTAGGAGGAAGAATAATTTATTGAGTAGGGTTTAGGGCCTTCATCGTAGGTTGGAGGAGAGATTCGATCATAGTTTGGATGGTCTTCTCAGAACCCTTCAGAAGGAGTTGGAAGCTGTGCTGCGACAGGAGGAACTTCTTTGGTTTCAAAAGTCTAGGAAGGCCTGGATCAAGGATGGGGATCGGAATACCAGGTATTTTCATCTCTCTACTGTCATTAGAAGACAGAGGAATAGGATTGATGCTATGAAAAACCCTATTGGTGATTGGGTTTATGAGGACAAAGATATTCGTCAGTTGGCCCTGGACTTCTATAAAGACCTGTTTAGAGCGGAACCTGTCGATCTGGATAAGGCTCAAACTATTGCTACCTTTCCCATGCTGGGAGAGGATAGAATTTTGGAAGCCTTCCGCCCTATTTCCTTGAAAGAAATTGATCAAGCCATTTTTAGTATTGGGGCTACTAAAGCTCCTGGGATTGATGGTCTGCCTGCTGGTTTTTACCATAAACATTGGGAGGTTGCGAAGGAAGGCATTTAAACTTTATCAAAGGTGTTTTTAATGGTTCTCAGGATATTGGGCAGGTTAACAGAACCCTTCTTGTTCTGATTCCTAAAGTTGAGAAGCCTTCTTCTTTTTTACAGATGAGGCCTATTAGTCTTTGCAATTTTCTCTATAAGACTATTACAAAGATTGTGGCTAATAGATTCCGTGGCATTCTTCCTGAGATCATTAGTCAGAATTAGGGTAGTTTTGTGCTTGGTAGACAAATGATGGATAATGTGGTGATTGCTCAGGAGATGATCTACACTATGAAGATCAAAAAGGGGAAGAGAGGTATTGTGGCGCTTAAGTTGGATCTGGAGAAAGCCTATGATCGCATTAACTGGAGTTTTCTTATTGAAAGTCTGGAGAGAGCAAGGATCCCGGACAATTGGAGAAGGTTAATAAAGGTTTGCATCTCTTCTCCTGTTTTTCAAGTATTGATCAATGGGGATATGTCGGAGGATTTTTCTCCTGGTCGGGGCATCCGTCAAGGGGACCCAATGAGCCCTTTCTTATTTGTTATTGCAATGGAAAGATTGTCTCACCTGATCCAAGATGCTATTAATAATGGGAAATTCCACCCGGTGGCCATCAATAAGTTCTGTCCCCATATTACTCATTTGTTCTTTGCAGATGATGTTCTGATCTTTCTGGAAGGTAATGAGGAGCAGTTGAGTGTCATTATGGATGTCCTTGATTGTTTCTGTTCTGCCTCTGGTCAGAAGCTTAATATCCAGAAGTCCAGAATGATGTGTTCTAAGAATATGGACCAGAGAGCTTGCAGGAGGATGAGTGATCTGTCTGGTATTCCTCTGACTAGTTCTCTGGGGAAGTATCTGAGTATTCCCCTTCATAGTGAGAGAGTGTCGAAAGTGTATTTTAAAGATACTTTGGATAAAGCCAATAAGAAGTGTGCCACTTGGAAAGCTAAGACCCTCTCTCTCGCTGGTCATCTTACTTTAATTCAGTCTGTCAATTGTGCTACTCCCAATCACATTATGCAGGCTTGTCATCTTCCTCAGCCTGTTCTCAATGACCTTGATAAAATTAATCGTAGGTTCCTGTGGGGTGAAGCTGAGGAGGGGAGGAAGATCCACCTTGTTCCTTGGAATAAGGTTTGTCAACCTAAGGGGGAGGTCTGGGCATTAGGAAAGCTAAAGATAATAATAAAGTCTTATTAATGAAACTTCTGTGGTGAATGTGGTAGAATCCTTCTGCTCTTTGGGTTCAACTTTTATGCAGGAAGTAGCGAAAGGACAAGGTTTTTGGGGGTCCTAAGGATAGAGTGGTTAATTGTTCCTTCCTTTGGAAAGGCATTAGTGCGGTTTTTGCTGAATTTTGCTCAGGGATTGGGTGGAATGTGGGAAATGGTAGATCCATCAGTTTCTTGAATGATATTTTTGGATTGGTAATAAACCTTTATTGGAAGTTTGTGATTCTCTACCGCCCTTGGATATTCAGAACTGGAGGATTGTAGATGTGGTGGATTCTGAGGGTGAGTGGATTTGGTCAAAATTTGAGTCTTACCTCAGTATGGAATCGCTCATTAGAATTAGAGGAGTTAAGATTAGTAGTAATAGTGAAGACAGGGATAGTTACTGTTGGTCTTTGACAAACAACGGGGCCTATTCCTCTAAATCGGCTTTTCAGGCGTTCTATCAGGAGTTGGATACCTCGGTCCCAAGGGTGTGGAAAAAGATTTGGGCCTTAAAAGTGTCGTACCGAATGAGAAGTTTCTTGTGGTTAGGGGTTAAAAATAGGCTTCTTACGAATTCGGATAGGAAAAGGAGGCATCTGGTGGAGTCTGGTGCTTGTGGCAGATGCAGAGGTTATGAAGAAACTTTGTGCCATGCTCTCAGAGACTGTGAGAAAAGTAAAGAGGTTTGGAGGAGAGTCCTCCCTATAAATGTGCTTTCTTCCTTTTTAGCCCACTCAGAGAATGATTGGTTTGTAGATGGGATTAATGGAAAGCTTTTGAATGAGTTGGATCAGGGTGTTCTTTTATTTTTAGTGGTTTGCCATCAGATTTGGAGATGGAGAAATGAGGAGATTTTTGGAGGAAAATCGGTGGCTCTACCTAATGCTTTGGATTTCTTTTCCAAAAAGATTAGCACCTTGGTTGATAGCTTCGCTGAGGACCCCTTGGCTAGGGCTATTCAGAGGAAGGAGGTCCATCTTTTAGGCTGGTGTAGGCCGAGCGAAGGTGTGTTTAAGGTCAACACTAATGGCTCTTGTCTTGAGGATGGGAGAATTGTCGCGGGAGGGGTTCTGAGAGATGATGGTGGTAGTTGGGTTTCTGGTTTCTCTCAGAATTTGGGTTTATGTTCTTCCTTCTCTGCAGAGCTTTGGGGGGATTTTTTCTGGCCTGAAGCTAGCAAAAAATCTGGGGATGAAGAAGCTTCTGGTGGAGTCTGATAACCTTGAAGCGGTCAAAATGATATCTGAAAACAATATTATTTGCCTAAATAGCCAAAATTTAATAAAAGGCATTAGAAGAATTGGTTCCTCCTTTGATCTTCTCAGCTTTGCTCACATTTATAGGGAGCAAAATCGTGTAGTGGACCATCTTGCGGTGGAAGGGCATTCAAGGATGTTAGGTCTTTCTATCTTTTCTTCTCCTCCATTGTTCATGTCTTCTCTGATCTTGGATGATGTGGTGGGGGTCAGTTTTCCCAGGCTGATCCCGGGTTGAGCTATTTTTTGGTGTTTGTTTTTTCTTTTCCTTTCCTACAAAAAAAAAAACATTATTTAGTTTAAAAAATATATACTTTATATTTTTAAATTGTTATGTGCATTGAATTGGATTATATTTTTAATTTATAAATTTGATATTTCTAAAAATTATTAATTGATATTAAAAATATTTTTATAAGTATATTTTTTATAATAATGTTAATATTTTACTATTTTCTTAATAAAATAAAATATCTTACTAAATTATAAGGTTAAATGTGAATAAAAATATTGTATCTTATAAGATACTGTGAATCCCGGTTAAACCCCGATTGAACCTTAGTTGAACCTTTAACCTTTGACCTTTTGTCTTTTCCGGTTCTATGATCTGTCTGGTTTTGATAACCATAGAAATGAACAAAATTTATTGTCAAATTCCTATAAGAATCCTATCATATTAAACACAAACATAGAATAGGCAGTTCAAAACTGAGTGAAAATGATTGAAAAACCACCTTTGCATTTTAGTATGTCAGTTCGCATCGGAGGAAATGTGAATCACATTTTTATATACCGTATCACATTTTATATAAAATGCAAAATAAGCTTCTGTTGGCCCAATAAATAAATTTTATTTATTTATTTATTCATGTAAATATGTAAATAGATTATATAGTTAATTTTAATGTATGTTTTTAAATTATACAAAACAAAATAAAACGAATTAATAATAAAAAAGAGGCAGGTCTCGGCGAGACCTATCCCTGGAATAAATTTCTAGGGCTTCGTTCGTCCCATTCGGCTTCCCCGACGTGCACCGAACCGCACCCAAAGCTGACCCACGAAACCTAACCTTCCTCACGTCTATAACCACCCTTAAATCTCTCCCTAACCTTAATTTAGCTAAGTGATGTGACATGTTAGTTGGTGGAAGTTGGAAGAGGTTGAGGGAAGTTAGGAATTGGTTGATGGAAGGTTAATTAGTGGATGATTTGTCATTTTATGGTGAAATTCTGAGAGAAATATAAGGGAAGTGGGGTAAAAAATGACACTAATTGCCCTTCTAAAAAACTATAAATAGACTCTCTCACACTCAACTCAACACAACCAAATCCCCTCCTAAGGTGTCTCTCTCAATACTCTATGTAAGTTCTTAGTTTTTTTCCTTTTGTTCTTCATTTTGTTCTATCTTTAATTCTTTTTTTAGCTTTCCTTTAACCTTAATTTGAGTTATAGTCGCCTCTTTACAGGTTTTTCAATCCAATTTAGCATTCCTGAACCCTTAGTTTGCCCAATCCTTAGCTAGAACTCTGTTTTTAAATTAATTTTTTCAGATTCGTCCAATTACTTTCGAAGTCCATTTTCGTCCATTTAGAATAATGTTTTGCTTTCAATCCCTTCTACAAAGTTGTTCTTGACATCCAGAAATTCAATCTAGCATTTTTATTTTCCTAATTCCGTGTTCTGAAGCTCCGTTTACAAACCAATCTTTACGGCCCAAATTGTTTTAACTACTCTGTTTCTAGAATTTTCCAGATTCGTCCAGGTGTTTTAAAAGCTCAATTTCACCCATTTAGAGTCTGTTTCAGCCTTCGATCCCTTATAGAAGTTTGTTCCTGACTTTTCGAAGTTAAATTTAGCCATTTTAATCGTCCAATTCCGGGTTCTTAAGCATTCAATAAGTCAAAGCTTAAATCTGCCACATTTTGCCTACCACACGTTTGAGATTGCCAAGATCAAGTTCCACACGTGCCAACCGACCGTGGTGTCCTAAGAACTTCAAGCCGACACTAAAGTTTAATGTCCAGCTGAGATAGCTATTGTGGTTCCGAGTTTGTCGTTGAATTTCAATTTTATTGTTATTGCATTTCAATTCATTGTATTGATTTGTTTTTTCCACAATTCAATTGATTATCTATATGTTTAGTATAGAAATTTTTCGATTGTAATTGTTTTCAATTTCATGCTTACTTTGAACATATGTATTCAAACCTTGATCCATATCAATAAAATTCCAATTTTTCCACCAAATCTTGTGTCAATTTCGCACCCTTAATTTCTTTCTTTTACCCGTCTTTAATTTATACGCTTAGCTTAAATAAAAATAATTTATCTAGCAAAGTTTTTATAACGGCGTTAGAGATCCAAGATGGACTATTTTCAATCTTGGCGTCCCTCGCCAATCGCTTCATTTAGATTTCAAGTTTTGGCGCGCAATTCCACAAACTTAACCGTCTTTAATAATTGAGAAATAATTTCTCTGGCACGTCCGCACCCTAACCACACGTGACAAGGTTGAAATTAGCATATTCGCAAAATATCGCTAATAGCTTCACATTTTAAAAGAATTAGTTCGCATCTTGTATATTGTGAATCACTATGCAGATAGTTCCTTCGCAATTGGGTCGCATTCTATACTAAATATGAACGATAAAAGATAGTTCACAATTTAACAATTTGGTTCATATATGATGATTTGCCAACACTTGAAACCTATGGTAAGTGTATCTAACTACGTAAAACACTTGCATATAACTAACCCAACATTGCAATTGATTATTATGTATCTAAAATCAACAATAACTTACACGATGTTGGAAAGCAGCAAGAGCTTGAGTTGATTCTTGAAAGTGATTGTATATTATGTTGTTTGTTTGCCATACATATATATATTAAGGATATTTTTGCAAAATATATAATGTAAGAGTCTAGTTTGATAGCATGTATCTAAATAAGTCTATAAATGTAAATGAGCCTCCTTATTAAGCCAATTTTATAAATTTTTCTAATAATAATAAATAAATAATTCTTAATAGTTGACTAATATCTTGTTGGATTCATTTATTATAAGTAGATTTAGTTTTAATATCTCTATCAAAAATGATATATAAAAATATAAGAGATTCGAATCGTGTTTGCAGATAATAATTATAATTTCATTACTTTTATGAATTAAGATGATAGGTAAAATATGAGAGAATATAAATAATTTTAAGTATTCGTGACATTTCATGTCATTTTTCGAGTTAGCAGGTCAATTCTAACTCAACTAATTTTTTTTATGTATAAAGTCTATGTGAATAAAAAATATGATACGTTACCTCCTAAGCTAAATCCAAATACTATAAATATAATTACATATCGATTTCGCATCGTGTAAACAAATTGTGTGTAGTTTTAAGTGTTTTCCCCCTTAATCGTGAAAACTGAGGTATAATGAAAAACAAATGAATTAAAGGCCAAAATGACATTCAAACTTTGCAGTAAAGATCAATTTAGTCCAAATCAAAGCTTAGGTATTAATTTAGTCTCTGTTAGCGATATTTTGCAAATATGCTAATTTCAACCTTGTCATGTATGGTTATGATGTGGGCGTGCCAGAGAAATTATTTCTCAATTATTAAAGACGATTAAGTTTATGGATTTGCACACCAAAAACTTGAAATCTAAACGAAACGATTTGCAAGGGATGCAAGGACTGAAAAAGTCCATCTTGGGTCTCTAGCGCTGTTATAGAAACTTTGCTAGATAATTATTTTTATTTAAGAATAATTTTTTTTTAAGTAAAAGTTGGGTTACATGCTAAGATTGGAATGCAAAGATCCCAACTAGGTTGGCAACTTCACAAAACCAATCAAAAACCCAGACCCGAATTTTATTAAAATGAGGAAAAAATACAGGAGAAAATTAAGAGAAACAAAATTGTTCTAAACAATACATATCATCAGAAATAAAATCTATTGCAAAAAGCTGGTGCAGAATTCCACCAAACAATATGATCTGTTGTGACGCCAAATTTAGCCAATGCATCAGCTGTTCTATTTCCTTCGCGAAAAATATGAGTAACATTTAGATCCATAGAAGAACAATACCGAAGACAAGTAATCCAATCCTGTCGCAACGCCCATGGAATAACAAGAGAGCGCTTCCTAAGCAAATTTACCACATAAACAGAATCACATTCCACCTATAATTTGTGCCATCCTTTTTCCCAAGCAATCTGAATAGCAAAAATAACGACTTTCAATTTGGAAACATGCGCAGAAGGGTTATCCACTCGAAATGCAAAACAACCCCGAGCAAATCCTCGAGTAGTACGAAATACCCCCCTACGTCCCCCATTCCAGTATTAATGTTTGCAGAACCATTTGTGTTAACTTTGAGCCATCCCGGTGGAGGACGAACCCAAGTAACACTAACAATATTAGGAGCTCGAGGGGGTCTAAGGGGAATGTGTAACTGCCTAAGAACACGAAGCTCATCAACATTGTTTTTCATATGACCTTTATTACCAATACCGCCTTAACGAATCATAATCCAAAGCCTACGAAGCACAAGATGAATTGATGGTGTTTCATTCTCAAATAACATATTATTTCTAGTGTACCACAAAATCCAAATCAAACTAACAACTCCAACTGACCATAACAAACCCGCTTGAGAACTGAAGCTATGATTTAAACAATTCAAGATAAGAGTAACTAGAGAATCCATTAATATGATAGGTTTACCAAAAAGAGCCCAACGCTCTCCAAGCAATCTGAGAAAAAGGACAATGAACCAGAATATGTTCAATTGATTTCGAGGTATGCCACACTTCTGCAATTGGTCATGCGTGGGCATGTAACCCAATAAAGCCCTCCAGCAAATGATCGAACGGGAAGGAGGAATGACTTCAGACCAGATAAACTTGCACCATGGAGCCTTTGCTGCATTATTACCTAATGAAAAATAGAAATCCTTGACAGTAAAAATACCTGAAGAATAATATGTCCAGACGCAGAAATCCTCATCATCACCGCCATGCCTAATCTCCATAATATGTTGTTGCAAAACCTGTGGAAGCTGCTGCAGATTTATCCATGAATCTCCATCAAGAAATTCCTCAACGCTATTAAATCGAGTACGTTGGATATTACAGGGCAGATTTAATTATTCACCCACCGATGGCTTAATCCACAATTCACTTCAGAAATTTAGCTTTGAATTATTGCCTATCCACCAATGAGATTGATCCCTAAGAATATAATAGACATCTCGGATTGATGGCCAAATCGAAGAATTAGAAATTACAGCTTTCGGAAGCCTAGAACGCGTAAGAAAACGCCGTTTTAAAAGAATTGAAATTAAAGAGCTCTCAGTAAGTAATTCCCATGTCATCTTGCCAAGAAGAGCCTTATTAAATCGAAACAAATCTTTTATGCCTAGACCGCCATTCTCAATTGGACTACAACAGACTTTCCACGGAACAGTAACAAGTTTTCTTGTGTCAATACAGCCAGTCCACAGAAAATTCCTAATACAATTATTCATCCTTTTCAAAAGCGTCATTGGCCACTTGTAAATAATAAAGGAATGAACAAAAGCCCCTGTCAACACTGACTTGATCAAAGTTAACCGACCCGCAAATGAAAGAGAAGTTCCTTTCCATCTACTAAAATTAGCCAGGAACTTATCTGCAAGAGGCTGTAAATGACAACGCCTAGGAGCTCTGATAAAAAGTGGAGTCGCCAAGATAAGAGAAAGGCAACCCCTGCAGCCGTATGCCAATTAAATTCGCCAAAAAAGCAGCACGTTGGGCTGAAGTATGCTTCCTAAAATACACAGCCGACTTTCCCTAATTAACAATCTGCCCTGAAAGAAGACTGTAAAACTCAAAAAGTTTTTAATAGTGCGCATAAGAATAAATTGAAGACGGGTAAAATAAAGAAATTAAAAGTGCGAAATTGACATAAGATTTGGTGAAAATTTGGTATTTTATTGATAGGAATTAAGGTTTGAATACATATGTTCAAAGTAAGCATAAAAATGAAATTAATTACAATTGAAAAATTTCTATACTAAACATATAGATAATCAATTGAATTGAGAAAAAACAAATCAATACAAGGAATCGAAATGCAATAAAAATAAAAACTGAAATTCAACGACAAACTCGGAGCCACAATAACTATCTCGACTGGACGTTGAATTTTGATGTCGGCTTGAAGTCCTCGGAGCACCACGGTCGGTTGGCACGTGCGGAATTGATTTTGGAAATCTCTGACTTATGGTAGGCAAAATGAGGCAGATTTAACCTTCAACTTTGGAGGGATCATATGAATGCTTAAGAATACGGAATTGGATGATTAAAAAGGCTAAACTTAATTTCAGAAAGTCAGGAACAAACTTCTATAAGGGATCGAATGCTAAAACGAATTGTAAATGGATGAAATTGGGAGTTGAAAATAACTGGTCGAATCTGGAAAAATTTGGAAACAGAATATCTAAAACGATTTGGGTTGCAAAGATTGGCTTGTAAACGGAGTTTCTGAACACGGAATTGGGAAAATTAAAATGCTAAATTGAACATGAGGAAGTCATGAACAAATTTATTAAAAGAAAAAAAAATGACTTTAAATGGATGAAATCGGGCTTTGAAAATAATTGGACGAATCTGGAAAATTAATTTGGAAACAGAATTCTAGCTAAGGATTGAGCAAACTAAAGGCTTAAGAGTGGAGCGTGTTGAAACACCTTTCCACATAATTTTGATTTGACAAAATTGTTTAAGTATAATTTAAATTACATATTCTAAACACACTAAGTTTAATTGCTTTGATTTATTCTACTAATGTGTTTGTTCAATGTTGAGTTAAATTTGTTTATAAGACATAAGAATTAAAAGGCCCAAGCCCAATACGTAAGCCAAGGCCCAAGTCAAACAACTCAGTACAACTCGGCCCGCGTTTCTAAAACGCTGTCGCTTTGGGTAAAACGCAACTCAGCATGAGAAGGATCTAGAAGACCTTCGGGAACAACTTCAAGATGAAGCTGCTGAGTAGTCTCGACAAAGCGTACAAGACAGCAGATGGCATATGAAAACTTCCAGACAAAGTATTTCTACTTTGGGTAAAGTTCAGACGACACAGTATGCTGTCTAGTTGAATTTACCATAAAAGGAGGGACAGTCTGCTGAGCTGACCGAGGACAGAAGATACGTGAATCTGATTGGCCGAGAGCTCTGAGCAAGTCAGGATGACGACGACATGTAGCCGTTTCCCTCCAACGGTTATTTCGAAATTCGAAATGACCGATGCCCAGACGTCTCTATAAATAGTGCCATCAGAAGCTTCACTCAATACAGAACTTGATCAAGCAGTTACGCTGACCAAATTTCTACACAAGTTCTGCAATCAAGAAGCAAAGCAAATCTTACACTACAATTCATACATTTGTGTAAAAGTCTAGAGTGATTATTTCAATCGTCTAAAGTGTCTTAGCAAATCTTTGTATAGGACAAAACACTTATCATTTCTAGAGATAGAAAGGAGAGGCTGAGTACTCGGTTATAGTACTCAGCAAGAGATTAGGATTGAGTAGAGGTATAGAGGAAGGTACTCTTGTTATACTCAGTTGCTAAGATTGTAAAGGGTTTGAGGCTCTACCTTTAAAGAGCTCAGTAGAGGATTCGAAATCTCGGAACGTGTTCCGGGGACAGGACATAGGCTTAGAAGAAGCCGAACCTGGATAAATCTGTTGAGTAAAGTATTTCTTACCTTTAACTCCTTATATATGTTGCTTGCTTAAATTAACCGAAAACTGACCAAGTAAAGAGGTCAAGTTGAGTTGTGCGCGTTAAACATCTGAGCTCAGAAATAGACTCTAAGTGCTATCTCCTGACTCAAGCTAAGAAAATGACCTAGTCACCAGTTGACTAAGCCAGTATCTTGCTGTTTACTCAGCGCCGCTGTTAAAACCTTTTTCCTTAGAAAAAGAAGTCTGCCCTATTTGCGAAAAAGTTTAAATAGTTCCTAACCCCCCCCCCCTTGGAACTATACTTGCAACCTTACAAGGGACCAACAAGTGGTATCAGAGCTTAAAAGCTCACTGCTAAAGGTCTAACAACCTTGAGCTGATCCCTACCATGGGCAAAAACAGCACTCGGTTTCTCCCTGGAAACCAAACAACTCAGATACTGCCTGAGGGGCTGTCCATTACTAGGCCTCCCCTATTCTTCGGGTCAAACTATACCTTCTGGAAGAATAGGATGAAGAATTTCATTCAGGCTACAAACATGAGTGCCTGGCTATCTATAGTCCAAGGCCCGTTTGTACCTGTCGAAGTTGTGGCTGACCTAACAGTTGTAAAAGCTGAGGCCAAATGGACAGAGGATGATCTAAAGAAGCTCCAAAACCATGCTTCGGCTATCAATATGCTTCACTGTGCGCTCGATGCTGCAGAATATAACAAAATCTCAGGTTGTGAGTCGGCGCAAGAGATCTGGAAAAAGCTGGAAGTCACCTACGAGGGAACAAATAAAGTAAAGGAATCCAAGGTGAATCAGCAGATGAGACTGTACGAGCTGTTCGAGATGAACAATGATGAGGGCATTTCAGACATGAACGCAAGGTTCACCAACATCATTAATGAGCTCAAGAGACTTGGGAAAATCTTCACTGAGGAAGAACAAGTCAAAAAGATACTCAGGAGTCTTCCTAAAGATTGGCAAGCAAAGAAGACAGCAGTTGAGGAAGCTCAGGATTTAACCACCTACAAATATGACGAACTCATCGGTTCGTTGCTGACCCATGAGATATCCATGAAAAACTTTGAGGTGAAGGAAAAATCTGAAGACAAGAAGCAGAAGTCACTTGTCATGAAAGCTGACTCCACTGACGGGAGCTCAACTGATGATGAGGAGATGGCTATGTTCACAAGGAAGATGAAAAGGCTATTCAGGAAGAACGAAAAATATTCTAAAAAGCCTTACAAAAAGTTTGATAAGTATAAAGCTGACTCAAGCGACAGCAAATACAAAAAGGATAACTCAAAGCCCATTACATGCTTTGAGTGCCATCAGACTGGCCACATAAAGTCAAGCTGTCCTACACTGAGGAAAGACAAGAAGAGCGGCAAAAAGGCAATGGTGGCTACATGGAGTGACATTGATGAATCTTCATTAACAGAAACTGAGGCCACCGAGTCAGCGAAGATATGCTTTATGGTTGATGAACTTGCTGAGCCATACGTCTCTGAGCATGTTGACCCATCCATCGCATCAGATGACGAGGAGCAATCAAATGAGGTAATTTCTCTTCCCCAGCTCAGAAACGATATGGTTAATGCCCTGAGTGATCTCTACACACTTGTCAAGAAGTGTAATAAGAAAGTTAGAGCACTCAGCAGGCGCTGTGACGAAGTGGAAAAGGTCAAACTGAGTGACCTCAGATTCCTTCTTCAGGACAATTCAACTCTGCATGATAATATGAAAATCATACATGAGTCTGTCTCTAAAGTCCAGTCAGTTTCAAAGAAACTGAGGAAGGACATCACAACTATCCAGAACCAACTAAAGGTTCCAAATAAAAATAACATTCCTCTGAGAACTCAGTACCAAGGTACTCAGCAGAGATGGAATCCCCAGCAAAAAGTCCAATGTGACTTTTGTGGGAAGAAAGGACACACCACTAAGGTGTGCTGGCACGCTCAGCACTGGGGTGCTGACAAGTCAGTGAGAAATCCTAAACAAAAGGTCAGCTGTGACTTCTGTGGAAAGAATGGCCATAATGTCCATGTATGTCGCCATAAAATAAAATATGATGCTATACCTGTTGCACCTAACAAGTCAGGACCCAAAAAGAATTGGGTACCTAAAAGTAACTAGTTACAATGCAGGTAAGCCTGAGATGTGCCGAGAAGTCAAAGATGTGGTATATTGACAGCGCATGCTCAAGGCATATGACGGGTGATGAAACTCAGTTCATCACGTTTGAGCGTAAACGAGGAGGGAGCGTAAGTTTTGGAGACAACAAGAAGGGTAAGATAGTAGGGTCAGGAACCATCGGAGGTAATCCTACTATTGAATCTGTCTTCCTAGTCAGCGAACTCAAATATAACTTACTCAGCGTAGCTCAGCTATGTGACAATGGGAGAAAAGTTATATTTGATGCTACTGGGTGTAAAATATACGAGGGTAAAACAAATGAGTTAATTTTAACTGCCCCTCGGATAGATAATGTCTTTATGCTAGACTTAGAGAAAAAGTTTTCAAAAACTGTGTGCTTAGTATCAAAGGAAGAAAATTCCTGGCTATGGCACAGGAGACTTGGTCATGTAAGCATGGACCTCCTGGCCAAACTAGCAAGAAAGCAATTGGTTGAGGGACTGCCTGAACTTAAATTTCAAAAAGATCAATTATGCCATGCTTCCCAAGCTGGAAAACAAACCAAACAATCTTTTCATAGCAAAAATATTGTCTCAACTAAGCGTCCGTTAGAGTTACTACACTTGGATCTCTTTGGTCCAGTCCAGCCGCTGAGTCTGGGTGGAAGAAGATTTTCCTTGGTTATTGTAGATGACTTCTCTCGGTATACGTGGGTTATCTTGCTGACCAGCAAGGATGAGATCTTTGAGACATTTTCAAATTTGGTTAGAAAAATTGAAAATGAAAAAGACCTAAAACTAGCTCACATCTGTAGTGATAACGGTGGAGAATTCAAAAACCAAAAGTTTGTTGAATTTTGTGAAGCCAGCGGCATTGACCACAATTTTTCTGCTCCTAGAACACCTCAGCAAAATGGGGTTGTAGAAAGGAAGAACAGAACTCTGGTTGAAATAGCCAGGACAATGCTGGATGAGCATAGGCTTCCAAAATATTTTTGGGGAGAGGCTGTTAACACAGCATGTTATATTCTTAATAGGGCTCTAGTTAGACCTATACTCAAGAAAACCCCCTATGAACTTTGGAAAGGACGAAAGCCCAATATTGGATACTTTCGTGCCTTTGGCTGTAGATGTTTTATTTTAAATGCCAAAGATAGCTTAGCAAAGTTTGATTCAAAAGCTGATGAGGCTATCTTTTTGGGCTACTCAACAAACAGCAAAGCATACAGAGTTTTTAATAAGCGAACTCAAGTTTTAGAAGAGTCAGTACATGTAGAGTTCGACGAAACTGACCCTGCAGGTAGATACCAGCCGCTGACCAAAGATGAGCCACACTCAGTAACCACCGCTGACCCAGAACCAGTTACTGAGTCATTCATGAAAAGGCTGACCAAAAGTAAGAGTGAACCAAAGATTACTTTTACTGACCCATCTACTTCTGCAGAGATTGTTGAAACACAGACAGCACAAGACACAAATCTACCTAAAGAGATAAGGATCCCAAGAGGGCACTCAGAAAGTGCAATCCTTGATTCTGCTGGGAATACCCTGATGACGAGGAATCAACTCAGGAAGTACCTCTGCAATGTTGCTTTCCTCTCAATACAAGAACCGAAGAATTTCGCTGAAGCTGAGTACGATGAATTCTGGATGATCGCAATGCAAGAGGAGCTCGATCAATTTAGAAGAAACGATGTATGGGAGTTAGTGCATCATCCAAAGAGTCAAAAGACCATTGGAACGAGATGGGTCTTCAGGAACAAGATCGATGAACAGGGAAACGTAGTCAGGAACAAGGCAAGGCTTGTAGCTCAGGGCTACAGTCAGTAAGAAGGTATTGACTATGGTGAGACCTTTGCCCCAGTGGCAAGGCTAGAGGCAATTAGAATTCTATGTGCATATGCATCTTACATGAACTTTAAGTTATTCCAAATGGATGTCAAAAGTGCATTTCTTAATGGAGTTATAAACGAGGAGGTTTATGTTAATCAACCTCCAGGTTTTGAGGACCCAAAATTCCCAAACCATGTTTATAAACTCAAAAAGGCTCTGTACGGCCTCAAGCAAGCACCACGTGCTTGGTATGAGAGGCTGACCAGTTTCCTGCTGACTAGAAATTACGTCAGGGGCAAAGCTGATACAACCTTATTCATTAAGAAAAAGGGTAAAGATACCCTGCTGGCCCAAATTTATGTTGATGATATAATATTTGGTGCAACTAACGAATCAATGTGCAAGGAGTTTAGCCAACAAATGCAGACTGAGTTTGAAATGTCTATGATGGAAGAACTCAACTTCTTCCTCGGTCTTCAAATTAAACAAGGAAAAAATGGCATCTTCATCAGTCAAGCCAAATATGCCAAGGAGATATTAAAGAAATATGACTTGGAGAATTGCAAGCCAATATCCACTCCTATGGGCACTGACACTGTCCTCTGCGCTGATGAGAATGGTAAGTCGGTAGACAGCAAATTATATCGAGGTATGATAGGCTCTCTACTTTACTTAACAGCCAGTAGACCGGACATTCAGTTTTCAGTATGCTACTGTGCTAGATATCAATCTAACCCTAAGGAATCTCATTACATTGCTGTAAAAAGAATCCTTAGATATTTGCAAAGCTCAGTGAACGCAGGTTTGTGGTATCCAAATACTCATGATTTTACACTCATCGGATACACTGACGCTGACTATGGACGGGATAAGCTGGAACGTAAAAGCACCTCTGGAGGATGTCACTTCTTAGGAAGCTGTCTTGTATCCTGGTTCAGCAAAAAGCAGGCGTCAGTAGCCTTGTCTACTACTGAAGCTGAGTACATTGCTGCTGGTCATTGTGTTGCTCAAGTCCTATGGATTAAGCAACAGCTTGAAGACTATGGTGTTCAAACGAAGACAATTGAAGTCAAATGTGACAACAAAAGTGCAATTGATCTTTCCAAGAACCCAATTCAACACAGCAGAATGAAGCATGTCAGCATCAGACATCACTTCATTAGAGACCATGTACTCAAGGGTGAGATCAAGCTGACCTTTGTCCCAACGGACGAACAGCTTGCGGATATCTTCACGAAGCCATTGGCCCGTGAGCAGTTCAGCATACTGAGAGAAGCTATTGGTATGTTCAATCCTCTTCAGTAAATTCCTGAACTAAATGAATATGCATGCTGAGTGAATTACTATGCTGAATGATTGTGTTTTGCTGTGTACTTATTGACATTAATTAAACAGCAAATACTGAGTAAACTTGCATACTGAGTAAGTCAGTTTTAAACTTAGAAATCATCCGTTTAATGCAATACTGACCACTCAGAATATCAAACGCTTAGTATTCTACACGCTGAGTGTTAGATCCGTTAGCATAAATGCAATAGCACGCGTATAGCCCTAGGATGACGTATTCGCCGTATATGTCATAAATGCCAGGATCTTTGTCGGTACACAATCCCAAGGCAAAACTGACACATGGATTCGATTAAATCCACACCGCTCATTCCATCTATAAATAATGGGTAATTCCCCATCTTTTATTCTTTACGCTTAATCAAATTCTAAGGCAAAGAACTCTTTCTCTCTCAAAATCCTTCTAAACCTTCCCTATCCTCTAAAATGACTAAGGTATCATGCAATATCTCTGGTGCTGGCCACTCCAAGCCCAGCTCCGATGACACTTCCAGGCAAACCTCTGTGCCGGAACCTACGAAGGTAACCTCGCCGAGCAAGGGAAAATCTGGCCAAACCTCTGCTCAAGGAAAACCTATGAAAGTTCAAACCTACTCCAAGGTTTTCGACAATGTCCGTGAATGGAAAGTTGAACCCTCAAGATGGGTATCGGAAAACTTCGTGCAAAATGAACAACCGTTCTGCGAGTGGATTTCACAGAATGGATGGACTGGGCTGTTTTCGGTAAGGGATGAAACCTATCCTGACCTGGTGATGGAGTTTTACCACAACCTCAAAGTTGCAAATGACAACACTGACTACCTATGCACAGTGGTGAAAAACAAAACCATTTTCATCAACCCTCTCTACATAGGAAATTTGCTAAAGTTGAAGACAGCAGGAGCATGGCTAAGGAGATCTGGAGATCAGGATGGCACTGATTATAACCATAACTTCTGCAAACCTGAGGGTCACTCAGGAGAAGTCTCAGCATCATCAATGGGTCAGCACCAGAAGATGGCTCATTAGCTACTGACCTACTTTATATACCCCAAGATCAACGACACTACATCAGCAACCAATTTTGAGCAATGCTTTATATGGCATATGCTGACGTACACTCCCATCAACATGCCAGTCTTTCTTATAGCTGGCTTCCTTCGCAGCATTGGTATGATGCGGCTCGGGTCAATCATTACAAGAATCCTCATTGACCACAAAATTGACCTCGAAGGTGAGGAGTCTACTCGAGGATCTGAAATTACAGCTGCCTCGCTGAGGGCATTAAAATTTGGACAGCCTCTGAAGAAAGGCAAAGTTGCTGCTACTGCTGGCCAAGCTGAGGGAACTGCTGAGCCAAAGAAAGGAAAAAGAACTAAAACCCCAGCTTCCCGCAAAAGGAAATCTGTTGAGACTCCTTCACAAAACGTTGAGTCTCCAGCAAAGAGGCAGAAGTCAGCTGGTAAGTCAGCTGCGAAAAGAAGCAGGCAAGGTGAGCCTGGTACTGAGGAAGCTACTGAGCAACCTCAGAAGAAGCAGAAGCCTTCAACATTGACTCCTCTTGACGCCATACCGACCGACTTCATTGTACCGGGTGACTCTCACTTCACCCAATGTCAAGGTACAATTGCTGAGTCTGAGGAACATGAGGTCCAACTGGATGACCACTTCATCTCCCAAGTTGAAGAAGAACTTGATGGTGATAGCACTGAGGCGGAAGAAGAAGAAGAAGCCAGCGGTCAGGATGACGCTGAGGATTCTGAGGAAACAGCCAGTGAGCATGAGGTTGAGGATGCTAATACTGGGTTAGCTGCTGGAGATGAGCATGCTGATACTGAGTTGGCTGCGGGAGTTGAGCAAGTACTTGACCAACACACTGTTGATCAAGTTGAAGAGCAAGCTGACCAGACTCATACTGAGCAACAAGAATCTTCCCCTACTCACTCAGGAGAACCTGCTCATACTGCCACTCCACCTCGTAGAAGAAGAAAGTTGGTTAAGGCCAGTGAGAAGCTAGTCAGTGAACCTCCTGTGCAACCACCAACTCTTCCTGACATTTTTCTCTCCAAGACAACTAAGGACCCTTCTACCGTCAAACTCAAGTTTTTCAAATGGCAATCAACTTCCACTACCTCAGCGCCATTAGAAAAACAAGCCTCTATTTCTTTTCAAAAGGAACATGCCGACCCCAATGCTTCTGCAACATCAACCAATCAGGTTGAGCCGTCTACTGTTCATGCTATTTCCTCAAGCATCGTGCTGACTCCACACACTACTGCCGTCAGCACAGACAGTATTCGTATTACAACTTCTCCCACTCAACTCTCTGCCGATCAATCAACTATCCCGCAAACACAAGTGCAGATTGAGAATGTTATTCCAGTCACTGAACCGGTTACTCCTTTCACTCCTCTTCCTACCGGTCACACTGATGTCCCTGAAGGATCCCAAAGCTTTCTGAATGCCACTGAGTCCGACAAAAAGATCATTGACTCAGTGCAAGCCTTAATCAGAGACCTTCAACATTCCACTCCTCCTGCTGCTGGATCTTCACTTCTTGAGACAACCCAGCTTTCCCAGGTCACTCAGCTTCTCAATGAAGTTAAGGGACTCAAGGATCTGCTGAACATCGTCATATCCTTCCAAGTACAGCAAGCTAAGCAGGATTCAATTGCCAAGTTGGCTGAGATCCAGCTGACAACCGTGCAACACCTGAACTCTCTCCACCAACAAGTCTAGAACTTGTCAGCTGCGCATCCTGACTATGCCACTTCCTCTGAAGTCAAGATGCTCTTTGCTCAGCTTCATACTGAGCAACTTAAGACCAACGAGCAAATGGTGTCGTACAGTCAGTGCTCAGTAGAGCAAATTGGTGAGGCTATCCGGTTGCTTAATCTGAATAAGCAAGAGATGGATACTGACGCAATGAAGCAAAATGAGTTGCTGTCTCTCGCACAACAATCCTTCAACCACATTCGTCATAACAATCTTCAACGTCAGTATTACGACACAACTCTCTTAAAGACATTTCACCAAGTCTTTGTTGGCCTTACTGAAGCTCTTATCTGGCAAGCCAAAGCTCAAGCGTTTAGCGTCAATATGCTCAGTGCTGCTGATCTCCGAATACCCGAAGAGGTATCAGCTGATGGAATTGCCATTTTTTATGGCGTAAATGAAAGCGTTGAGAAGCTTAAGGAGCTGTCTCAGGAACTGACTCGAGCTGTCTTAACTGATGCATTCAAGCTCCCTAAAGTTGACAAAATGGCGGAGAAAGCACAAGCAGCTAGAGCTCAGCATGAGCGAAGTCAGTCGTCGCAACACAAGAAAAAGAAATAGATAGGCTAGCTCAGTTTTAGACTAAGTCAGTCGTCGCAACACAAGAAAAAGAAATAGATAGGCTAGCTCAGTTTTAGACTAAGTCAGTTGTAATCTATATAAACATTTTTCTGTGTAAACACTGACTTCTATCTAAATATCATATCTGCATCTTTTATTCAAATCCTGTGTTATGATATATGTTACTAAGTACTGAGTCATTATGTATCTTCAACAAGAATATTCACATGCACCTTAATGAGCAAGTGAATTTGCTCATTCACCGTTAGATATATGCTTATTAAATCTAAGCCCCAGGATGCTTTGAATCTCCAGCTTAGGATTCTAATAAGCCTAGATCTAACGGTGAATGAGCAAATTCTACATGCTCATTAAGGTGCATGTGATCAAAACTGGTATCTTCAATTAAATCAGTTTTGTTTAACACTTGTAAAATTATTTGACTAAATCAAATGCTGATAACATGTTTGACATTGACCTATGTGTTTGTAAAACATTGTCTGTTAAGAACTCATTGAACAACAAATTACTCAGCGCACTCTATATGACCAAATCTTCCGCTTAATACTGAGTAAATAGAATATGTTGAAATAGCTGACCAATATCTGAAAACTGACCTTAGACTTACTCATTTAAACCTTTAAATGTTTTGAGTAAAACTAAGTCAGTAGCTCAACCCTTACGGGGGAGTTTGCTAAATTATACTAGGTCAACTATCATGGGGGAGCTCATACTGAGTTCCTTGCTGAATAGTTTTGCCAACATCAAAATGGGGGAGTTTGTTGAAACACCTTTCCACATAATTTTGATTTGACAAAATTGTTTAAGTATAATTTAAATTACATATTTTAAACACACTAAGTTTAATTGCTTTGATTTATTCTACTAATGTGTTTGTTCAATGTTGAGTTAAATTTGTTTATAAGACATAAGAATTAAAAGGCCCAAGCCCAATACGGAAGTCAAGGCCCAAGTCAAACAACTCAGTACAACTCGGCCCGCGTTTCTAAAACGCTGTCGCTTTGGGTAAAACGCAACTCAGCATGAGAAGGATCTAGAAGACCTTCGGGAAAAACTTCAAGATGAAGCTGCTGAGCAGTCTCGACAAAGCGTACAAGACAGCAGCTGACATATGAAAACTTCCAGACAAAGTATTTCTACTTTGGGTAAAGTTCAGATGACACAGTATGCTGTCTAGTTGAATTTACCATAAAAGGAAGGACAGTCTACTGAGCTGATCGAGGACAGAAGATACGTGAATCTGATTGGCCGAGAGCTCTGAGCAAGTCAGGATGACAACGACATGTAGCCGTTTCCCTCCAACGGTTATTTCGAAATTCGAAATGACCGATGCCCAGACATCTCTATAAATAGTGCCATCAGAAGCTTCACTCAATATAGAACTTGATCAAGCAGTTACGCTGACCAAATTTCTACACAAGTTCTGCAATCAAGAAGCAAAGCAAATCTTACACTAAAATTCATACATTTGTGTAAAAGTCTAGAGTGATTATTTCAATCGTCTAAAGTGTCTTAGCAAATCTTTGTATAGGACAAAACACTTATCATTTCTAGAGATAGAAAGGAGAGGCTGAGTACTCGGTTATAGTACTCAGCAAGAGATTAGGATTGAGTAGAGGTATAGAGGAAGGTACTCTTGTTATACTCAGTTGCTAAGATTGTAAAGGGTTTGAGGCTCTACCTTTAAAGAGCTCAGTAGAGGATTCGAAATCTCGGAACGTGTTCCGGGGACAGGACGTAGGCTTAGAAGAAGCCGAACCTGGATAAATCTGCTGAGTAAAGTATTTCTTACCTTTAACTCCTTATATATATTGCTTGCTTAAATTAACCGAAAACTGACCAAGTAAAGAGGTCAAGTTGAGTTGTGCGCGTTAAACATCTGAGCTCAGGAATAGACTCTAAGTGCTATCTCCTGACTCAAGCTAAGAAACTGACCTAGTCACCAGTTGACTAAGCCAGTATCTTGCTGTTTACTCAGCGCCGCTGTTAAAACCTTTTTCCTTAGAAAAAAAAGTCTGCCCTATTTGCGAAAAAGTTTAAATAGTTCCTAACCCCCCCCCCCCTTGGAACTATACTTGCAACCTTACAAGATACCAACAGAGCGGCACCTACTACACATGAAAATCTGGATGTTCATTCGGAATCAAATGAAGCTCACGCTTCTTCTGCCGCGGATGATGCGGAAAAAAACAAAGTAGCAGAAGACACTTTACAAATAACTCTTCATCCCACCGCCAATCTGGAAATTCAGGGAAGTGAGGAGGGTTCCAAACGTTGGGGAGACTGCAGTGATGAGGAAGACCTCCCAGCAACAGAGACTGATACTCCTCGTACAGCTGAGAGAGTTACTGAAGGTAACTTGACGGGTTCTTCAGAACGACCTCAGAATAATGATATTTACATTCCAAATGTTGATACTGACTGGATAACAACTAGAAAGAAGGATAAGGCCAAGATGTCGGGTACTAATACATATTCTCGCTCTAAGGGGCGGAACAGGCCGATTATCAATTACACATGATTGTGTTGTATTGGAATTGCAGGGGAATTAATAACCCTGGGACTCAACGGGCATTGAAGCTCATTTGTCAAGTAAATCATCCGGATTTGGTATGTATTGCTGAACCCATGGTTACTTTGGATAAAATTCCTACGTTTTTCTGGAATTCGATTGGCTTACAGTTTGTTGAAAGCAATCCTTATAATTCTATTTGGCTTTTCTGCAAAATCGGTAATATCAATCTTTGCAACATCATTTTGAATCATGATCAGCACATTACGATTAGATATGGTACTGCAGTGGGTTTTTCCCAATTTACTTTTGTATATGGCAACAATTATTTTGGTCGACGGCGTCTGCTTTGGGATTCTATCAGTGCTATTGATGATAGCAGGAAAAAAATGGTTATTGGAGATTTCAATGCGATTACAGGGGCTCACGAAAAAACCGGACGCATTTCGTCTGATATTAGTTGCAGGGAGTTCCGAGATTTTATTAACAACAATGAGCTTATCGAAGTGGCTAATGCAAGCTTGCAGTACACTTGGTCAAACGGTCGGTGTGGCACTGAACATGTTGAAAGTAGACTTGATAGGGCTCTTGTGTCTGAGGATTTTGTTGATTCCTGGAGTACTATCAGCTGTACGGCTCTCTCCCGCTACCAATCAGATCATAGTCCTTTGTTATTAGTTTGCAAAAATGGTATAGTAAGGCATTCCCGGTTTCGGTTCTTTTCTATGTGGACTACCCATATCTCGCTGCGGGATTTGGTTCTTACGCACTGGCAAGGTACTCATGTCTCTTTACCACCAGCACAACTTTTCTGCTACAAACTGAAATCTTTAAGGGCTAAGCTCCGGGCCTGGAACAGAGAAATCTTTGGTAGAGTTGAGAATAATATAGCAGCTACAAATTCACGCCTCTCGAGTATACAACAAGTTATTTCTTCTCAAGGTCTGAATGAGGTAAACCGTGTGCAGGAAGTGGAAGCAAAACAAGATTTAGATCTTCAGCTATTCAGACAGGAGCTTCTCCTTCGGGATAAAAGTAGAGAAAAATGGCTTGAAGCGGGGGATCATAACTCGAGCTATTTCCATCGCGCAGCTAAGGGTAGGAAAACTCATTCCTCTCTTGATACCCTTCTTATTCATGGTGTCCTGGTCAACAATGAGAATGTGATCGCACAGCATGTCGTGGATTATTATTCAAGTCTGTTCACAAGCAGCAGGTCTCTAGTCGACCATGCCCCAATCACTGAGGTAATTCCGGTTTGCGTCACATCGATGGATAATGAACTTTTAACTCGGCAGCCTTCGGTTGATGAGATTAGGTCTGCAGTCTTTGATCTGAGCCGAGATAGCTCTCCGGGACCTGACGGCTTCGGAGGAGTATTCTATCACTAGTATTGGGACATAATTAGCACGGATCTTTGTAAGATGGTTCAGAGTTTTTTTTTGCTTCGGGTTACATGTTGCCGGGGATGAATTCCAGAATTATGACTCTGCTTCCCAAATCTGCTGATGCTATAGAAATTCAACAGTTTAGGCCAATTGCTATGGGTAATTTCAATTATAAAATCATCTCGAAAATTCTCGCAGACAGGTTGGCCCCTATTGCTTCTCGTATTGTGTTTGACAATCAATTCAGATTCATTTCTGGTCGAAGTATTCATCATTGTATTGCTGCGGCTTTTGAAGGTATTAACATGTTGAATAAAAACTGTTATGGTGGTAACATGGCCTTGAAGATTGATATTAGAAAGACTTTTGATACACTTGATTAGAACTTCCTCTTGGTTGTTTTGGAAGCATTTGGTTTCTCATTGCAATTTAGAGACTGGATTTTGGAAGTTCTTCGATCAGCTAGAATCTCTATTGCTCTGGGAGGCGGAATTAAGGGGTTTTTTGGCTGTTCTTGTGGTGTGCGACAGGGCGATCCTCTTTCCCCGATTCTTTTTGGCATTGCTGAAGACTTTTTTAGCCGGTGGCTGGCTAAGCTGGTCAGGAACAATCAGTTTCAGACTATGACATATACCAGGCAAGCTTCTTTTCCTTCGCACCTCCTCTATACAGATGATATGTTGTTGTTTGCCAGGGCTACCCTAAAGAACATGAAGTGCATCAAGGATCTTTTTTATTTCTATGCAGCAATTTCGGGTCAGACGGTTAATTGGGAAAAATCTGAGGTGTTTTTTGGGAATCGGATCAGCATTCAGCGCCAAAACAGACTTGTCGGCATATTGGGAATTCAGCGTGCGAGCCTACCTTTCAATTACCTCGGTGTTCTGCTTTTTCAGGGAGACCCGAAGGCAAGGTTTTTGAAACCTTTAATGGATCGCTTTATTGCTAAATTCAATCTCTGGAAAGGGCAAGCGCTTTCTCTAGCGGGCAGACTCACTCTAATTAAATCTGCTTTAACGGGAGCTTTGATCCACTCATTCATGGTTTACAGATGGCCTGTCTCGCTTATCACAAAAATTGATAAAGCACTCCGGAATTTTCTTTGGACGTGAAATAGGGATCAGCGGAAACTTTGCACTGTTGCCTGGCGTATCTGTTGTCAACCTTTAGAGTGTGGTGGACTGGGAATTAAAAACATGGGTATGTTTAATTCAGCACTTCTTGGGAAGTTCAGTTGGGAACTTTTAAAAGGCGACGGCTTCATCCCTAAGCTTCTGATTACTCGCTTTCACACGCATTCGGGCTTACCAAATCCATACATCTCAAACTCGTCGGTCTGGTCTTCCATGAGAAGGGTATATGAATAATTTAGAGAGGACATTGTGTGGTGGTTCGGAGACAACTCCCGGCTAAATTTCTGGACCGACTCGTGGATATCCCCGTCTGTCGCTGATCAGCTCGGCATTCCGCCTAAAAATCAGTGCACACTTTTTGAGCCGGTGCGAAATTACAGATTGGATAACTCGTGGAATAACTTGGATCGGCTTCCCGAACAAGTCCAGACTCGTATTCTTCGGGTTCAAGGTAATCGGGATGGAACCGACACCTGCATTTGGAAACATTCCATGTCGGGAGAACTTACGACAAAATCATTGTACAGCTCGCTCCGCTCTGTTTCGCCGGCGGTTCCCTAGAATCGCTTTATCTGGAATGCATTTGTCCCTCCCCGTCGTTCGTTTACCTGCTGGCTGGTAATTCATGGGAAAATTTCGGTTCAGGTTAATCTTCAGGTACGCGGGTTCTCTCTTGCTTCGAGATGTGCCTTGTGTAATTGCAATATCGAGACTTTGGATCATCTTTTTGTTACGTGTTGGATTGCGAGACGTCTTTGGGTGATGGTCTTTAATAACTTTGCGGTTACTCTCTACTTTGTGACTACTTTTGAGGCTTTATTTAGTGTTATTAGAGCGGTTGGCTTCCGATCGAAGAAACGCAGCTTGTGGAACTTGGCGATGGTTACTACGGTTTGGTACATTTGGCATATCAGGAACCTGGCTGTGTTTGAAAATGAACTCCCTTCAATCCAAGTTCTTCTGAACCATCTCTTCTTCCTCTTCCATGAGCCTAAATGGACCTCCTCTTCAACGTCTCGGGTCAGGCCACCTCCGGAACCGAACTTCATTACGGTGCGCTGGTGTGTGCCCCCGACAGGTTGGATTAAGGTTAACACTAACGGGGCTGCTGAGGGTGCTCCTGGCATCGCCGGCGCTGGGGGGATTTTCAGAAATGGAAGAGGTTTTGTAATGGGCTGTTTCGCCTTTCCCATTGCCGATCGTCTTTGCTATTGAATCTGCCTGTGAAAGAGGCTGGCACAATTTGTGGATTGAATCTGACTCGGCATATGCGGTTAAGTTGCTCAGTGAAAAATCTACTGCGGTTCCTTGGAGGGTTAAGCAAGAATGGTTAAGCTTCTTATCACGTTGTTCGTCTATGAACTGCAAAATCACTCATATCTTCAGGGAAGGTAATCAAGCTGCGGATCGTCTTGCCTGTTTTGGCAAATCTGCATCAGCGCTCCACTGGTGGCACTCTGCGCCTTATTTTTCACAATTTCATGTTTTCGATGACCTTTGTAATGTTGCTCATATTCGTTTCCTTTAATTTTCTCCCCCTTTTGTAATTTTCTTTTTTTTTATTAATAATATTCAGGGTTGGTTAAGTGCGTTAGGGGTGCCAACCTAGTTGGGATGTCTAACCTCTTAATCGCGTCCCAATCTTTCATTAAAAAATAATGCTAAATTGAATTGAAAATCTTGGAAAGAGGCTATTGGAACTTGAATTAAAGCTAAAGGCAAGCTAAAATAAGGAATTAAAGTTAAAAAAAATGAAGAACAAAAAGGAAGAACTCAAGAAACTAAGAACTTATACAGAGAGCATTGGAAGAGACCTTAGGAAGGGGTTTTGTGCTGTTGAGTGAGTGATTTTTTTATGAAGAATGGATGGTCTATTTATAGTATTTTAAGAGGATATTTTGAGTAATTAATCACAAACTAACCCTTATTTTTCTCTCTAATTTTGACCACTAACTTGCTACCTCACTAACTTCATCAACCTCCACAAAACCACCACTAACTTCTTCCTAACTTCCATGCCACATCACCCCACTATCTTGTGGTTAGAGAGACTTTTAAGGCTAGGCATAGGTGTAGGGATGGGTTAGCTCGTGGTTCTGTTTGGATGTCTTTGGAGAAGTCGGATGGACCGAAACGACTTCCGGACAAGGTCTGACCTCCAGATCGCCGAGCTAGAGGTTAGTTTATATATATATATATATATATATATATATATATATATATATATATATAGGAGAGATCAGGTGTGACACATTGCTTATGGTGTGAGAAAGCTTATTGTGTGACAACAGTGGCTTTTTAGTAATTGTGTAAAAAACGGAGGGGTATATTTGTAATTTTTCGCGCTTAGTATAAATAGTTATTATGTTAGGGGCAAATTTGTAATCTCATATATTTCTCTCGTTCTTTCTTCTCCGGTGATTCTCTGATATTTCTCTGGTTTTTGCGGTTGCGCCGTTACATTTCCGATCGTGTTTTGTTGAGTTTTTGTTTGGATTTCTTTGTTCCGTCTCGCATTTTTGTGTTTGTTGGAATATATCGGTGAGTTCCTGTATATTTTTTTGTTTGTTTTGATCGTTTTTATGTTTTTAGGTTTGTTCATTTCCCTTCGTTTTTTTAAGTTGAATATTTATGGCTCTGATTTCCTATATTTTTTTCTTTATCGCTAGGTTAGGCTCTCTGTTTGTGTATTTTTGAAGTTATCGGTGAGTTCCTCTGTGTTTTCTTTGTTCATTTTAGATTGTGTTATGCATGTACATTATGTTTGTTTGTTTATATGTTTTGTTTCGGTTTTGTATTTTGTTTTTGTTTTGTTTGTTTTTTTAGGTTTTCAACGTCATTTTATTGTGTTTTTTCATTTTTTGCGTCTATCATTTCTTAGTTTTGTGACATGTATATGTGTTTTTTTTGTTTTTCAGTATATATCAGAATGTCGAAAGCTTCTTCTTGTAGGGAAGATATTTTGCCTGATCATGTTATTGATCCTGCGTTACTTCGTTCTATAAACTCTGATTATATGGAGGTTGATAAGGACATGTACTATTTTATGTTTTTATGGAACAATATATGCATTCTTAATGAACAATATATGTATTCGTCTGGAACAATTTATGTTTTTGTATGGAACTATTTATGTATTCGTTTTGAACAATATATGTATTCGTTTTGAACAATATATGTATTCGTTTGGAACATTTTTTAAGTTCGTTTGTAACTATATATGTATTTTGTTTATTTAGTATTGTTGTTAATTTTGTTATTTTTTATGTTTCAAGGGTCTCTGAAAAGAATAATGAAGGAGCAAGTAAACAGAAATTTGTCAAGAAATCTCATTCTTTAAAGAAGAAGTCATCAAATAGTTGTGTTCGTGTTGATGAAAGTTCTTCAGATGCTCTCAAGGATGTTGAAAGTTGTTCTGATGCTGATGAGTCTTCTTCTGATGATCGGGATAATATTAATGATCCTGATTTTGTTATCAGTGCAAGTACACCATCAGAACAAGCAGATGATGAATATACTATTTCTGGTTCTGTTGCAAAGAGAAGAAGAGTTGGAGTTAGTTTGAAGGGTGATGTTTCTTCTAAGTTGAAGATGAAGAATGTTGAGTTTGTGAATGTATCTGGTGCTTCTAAATTGAGAAGGAATAAATTTGAGGTTGTGAAAGGAGTTGGTTCTCCTAGATCTGTGAACAATGATTGTGGAAGAACGATAGAGCAAGGTTTATCTGGTGTAGTATTGAATCAAAGGGTTCGTCCAACAGCCTTTATTAAATTTATGAAAACTATGCCAGAGACATATAAAGCTGCCATTAGGAGGATAGGTTTTGGTGGTTTTTTGTGTTTGGATATTGGGAAGCTTAATGGAATTTTTTTGTGGGAAGGTTGTGGATTCTGTTGATCCTGATAGATGTTGTTTCATTCTTTCTGGTAATGACCGGATTGATTTGAGTGCAGAGGATTTTAATTGTGTTTATGGTCTGCCTTGTGGAGGAAACGAAATATTGGAAGCTGATAGTAAGAGTGGGGATGTTTGGTGTAATTTTTTAAACACTTTGAGGAAGTCTTATGGTTTAAGTACTGGCAGCCCGAAGGATAAGGATGTGCTTTGTAAGCTGAAAAGTCTGTTGGAAGCTGATGTATGTGATGAGTTCATCTGGAACTTTATCGTTATTGTGGTTAATTCTTGCATTCGTTCAAATAAGAACAGGGCATTGTACCATAAGTTTTTATTTAGTTGTATGAATGTCAATGAAATTTCAAAGTTAGATTGGTGTCGTTTTAGTTTTAAGCATCTTATTGATTCAGTTCGTTCTTTCAAGAACGATTCCAATCCGTATTTCTTCACAGGCCCTCTTCCATTTATTCTGGTAATTCTTTTAATATGTTTGAATTTATTTTGAATAATTTATGTATTAGCTTATAATTTGTTTTTCTCATTTTTTTATTGTAGATATATTATTTTGATCGGTTGCAACGTGGGGTTGATTTGAGGCCACGTTCCTTTCCGCTAACTTCTGTTTGGAATAATGTTCTTATTTCTGAAAGAATAAAGTTGGAAAATGCCAGTGGTTTTGGCAAGGGCATTGTATTAAAGAGATTATCTACATCTGAAGCAGATGTAGAATGTGAAGTCCCGAATGTTGAAGGTAAGAAGAAGAAGAGGAGAGAAGAAGAGAAGAAGAAGAGAGAAGAAAAGAAGAAAAAGAAGCATGTAGAAGAAGGAGAAGAAGAAGATACTCAAGAAGGAGTTTCTGGCTGTCCCAGTCCCTTCATGGTATGCAACTGTGTTTTTATTTTATATAGAAGTTTGTGTTTCGTTTTAATAGATTAGTAACTAGTGTTTTTATAAATGCAGGATTTCACTGTCAGGTTTAAATCAGTGGCTAGAAAGTTAGCTAATGTTGTAACTGAGATGTTTATGCTGGTGGATGAAGCTGAAAATATGTTTGATGAGGATGAGTTACCTGTACGGATGAATAGATTTGTTGAAAACATTTTTACGAAGTACATAGTTAGTAAGGAAGAGAGGATGAGCCAGCGTTCTGAGCGAATGCCAGCAAGTGAGCATTTGGGAAGATTATCTAATGAATGTGATGAGGATAATGAATTTTTTAATCTGCCTGGTTTTTGGGAAGAATATGATGCTGTTAATGAAGAATATAACAAGCAGGTTCAGAGAAAGGTAGCTGAAGGTTTAGAAAAAGAGAGAGGAGGAGCAGAGAAGGAGAAGGATAAGAAAAAGAAGAGAGGAGTAGTGAAGAAAGTTAGAGTGAAAGTAGGGTCATCTGAAAGTCTGAGGTTGAGAATAAAGATGAATTCTGCTCCTCAATTTGAGTTGTTAAGCCAGAGTGTGGCTGATCAATCTGTTTCATCTGAAATGTAATTTATTTATGCTTGAATAATTCTTGTTTTTTGTTTTGGATCATGTCATTTAATATTTGTGGCTTAATTGTTTTTTTATTTTTTTTTTTGTTTGTAGGGCTGCTAATATAGTTTCTGGGGTTGGTCCTTTAGTTTGTTTAAATCAAGATGAAGGGGATGAGTTTGTTGATGCTGCTGATGAAACTGTGTAAGTTATTATTTTGTTGAACAAATGGTTCAGTTTTTTGGAACCTTTGTTGTATATGTATGGAACATTTTTATTTTTTTATTTTTTTATTTTTTTTGTTATATATTTAAGTTGTTTTATATTTTTGCCAGTGATATCGATGATGCGATTGAGTCAGAGAATTCTGATTCTGATGATGATGATGATATAGATTTGGAGTGTTTGCCTGGAGATGTTCCAGATGAATTTGCTGACATGTGTAGATGGAAAAACAATTATTTATGTAATGGGAGGACAGTTTTTACTACATTTGAAGATTACATTTTTGGTCATTCTGTTAAAGCAGTTATATTGAGGAAGGATATTCGTGAATTGGCTGATCTAGATCCAATAGGCTGTGGCCCAATTTTGTATTACATGAGGTATTTTTTTGTTTATAATTGTATGTTTGTATTAGTGGTTATATTGTTTTATTTTTTTGAATGACATGTTTAGTGTATATGTTTCGTGTGTGTTTTCTACAGGCACCTTTATGATGTGATTGTGGATAATGATAGATTGGATACCACCTTCTCTCTTGTTGATCCAAACATAACTAATAATTTTGAAAGAGTTGATAAGATTGGGGAGAAGATCAAGTTTTTGACCGAGAGATATGAACAGTCTGGCAACAAATGTTTGTATTTGATACCACGAAACAAAGGGTATGCATTATTTGTCTATATTGATGATTATTTTATTTGTTTAATAATGTATTATTATGTGTTTGTTTTCTTCAGTTATCATTGGACTTTGACTGTTGTTGATCTTGAGCGGAAACGTGTTTTTCTTTTGAATCCATTGAAAAGTCGTTTGGGCATGGAAAATGATGAATGGAGAAATGTTGTTGATGAGTATGTTAATAATCAAATGCTCTTTTATAATGTATTTTATTTATTGAATGCAATAGCTTGACATATATATGATATTGTTTTGCAGATGTATTCTTTCTTTTTATCATGAGAAGTTTTTGGTAAAGTGGATTATCCCTGTAGTACGTGTTTAATTTGTATGTATATTTGTGTAATTTTGTTTTTTATTATTTTTAAGTTGTTTGTATTTTATTTTGCAGAATATTCCAACTCAGAAAGATACAAAAAGCTGTGGGTATTATGTAATGAAGTATATATATGATATAGTGTCTGAGAAAGTGTTGACAATTGACAAAATTGTAAGTGTTTATTTTTGGAACAATTGGTGTTTATTTTTGGAACAATTGGTTTTTATTTTTGGAACAATTGATTTTTATTTTTTGGAACAATTAGTTTTGATGGATTATGTTAATTGTGATTTGTTTTTTAGTGGGATAAGTATGCTAGGAGGTCATCTTACAGTGTAGATGTGATGAATGAATTACGTCGAGATTTGGCAAATATTATTTTGAGATATGGTGTTGATAATGAAAGTTGTAGATGAGATCATTTAAGGAGGATTGTTAAGGATTCGAAGTACCTCCGTTCTCCTTTTATTTCTCGGCATCCAAAGTTGGTTGATAACATGGATAGTCGTAAAAGGAGGATTGTTGAATATGCTCTGAGTCCTGTTTTAAGCAAGTAAGAAGTTGAAGTTATGTTTGTTATATGAATTTATATGTTATTTTTGCATATACTGATAGTTTTTTTCCTTGTTTTGAAGTGATGTATTTTTCAACGATGGACAAACCTTTATCGATAAACGGGAGATTTTATCAATGTCTGGTCATGATCATATTGTCAATAATATTGTGGATGCTTGGAGTTCAATTTTGAATACTGAAGAACTGAAAAAATATAGTGGAAAGCCGAAAAGATTTTTTTTCAGTACATATGCTTTTGTATGTTTCCTAACTTTGTAAGTTTGTTTTTTGTTTTCATTCTGTAAATAATTGTTTTGCTAAATGTTGTTTTGATTATTTTGTAGAATCTTCTGTTTTCTAGAGCTAGTAGAACAAGAGAACATAATTTTAATGAAAGGCTTCATAATGAACTTAAGTTTTTCAAATTTAAAAACTTGGCTAATGTTGAATTGGTAATTTTTATGGTGGAACAGCAGTTGTTGAATACTGTTAAATGTATTGAGATACTAATGTTTTTTGCTGTTTATTAGGTGTTTTTCCCTATTATTGCTCATGGACATTTTTATCTGATTGTTGTGAACAATCTTTCAAAGAGTGTTCAAATATTGGATAATATGACACTTCCTCACAAAATCAGTCGTGCTGATAAGTATGATCATTGTCCAGAACAATTGGTATGTTGTAAATTGATTTACTTCATTTTTTATTTTTTTTGTATATGTGATAACATATTTTTCTGATTTGTTTGTTGTAGTTAAAATCCTATGCTCATTTTGTTTTCAAAAATGATGCTTCTTCATTAAAACAAATGTGTGCATATAAAGTGCAAATTCTAAGGATGGAGTGGAGAAGCAATAATAACCACAATGATTGTGGTGTTTTTCTTTTAAAGCATATGGAAACATACATTGGTCAGAGTGTGAAGGAGTGGAATATTGGATTGACAAAGAATTCTAAGGTATATGTTGTAAATTCTTTATGTAACAATTTGTATTACTATTATTCTATTTTATTATATCATTTTTTTTTACAGGGAAAAGAGTTTAGAAAGCTTAGAATTTTTTATTGCTGGAGCATTCTTTTGAATCCAATAAATCAACTTATTGAAGAAATTGATGAGAAGTCAAAAGAATGGGTTGTTGGTGCTGGATTAAATTTCGAATAGCATATTTTGTATGTTAAATTTGTAAATATATTTTAGAATTTGTAAATATACTTTAGAATTTGTATATAAAATTTTACATTTATAAAGGCTTTTGAAATTATGTTTGTTTATTCCTAACAGATGTCAATATGTTTAATATTTAGGAGATATAATTCATTTGGAACAGATGTTACATTTTATTTGAACAAATGGTATATTGATTCGGAACAAACTATATAATTACATTGAACAAGTCGTACAATTTTGTAGAATTCATCAACGGCCTTTTTCAATTCTCCCAACCTCTTAATGGTATATTAAGTTTGAACAAATGTTACAGTTATATTAAATAATTTGTACAATTTATGTATAGTTTTGGCTCAATATAAGAGCATTTCCAATGGTTCATACTCACAATCCCTTTATATATTTGTATGGGAAATGATTTTAGATCATATTAAAGTAAATAAATAGAATGTAACTATTTTTTATTGATTAATGTAATATTTATTCCGGAAAAACATATGTATTCCGATTGAACTATTCAGTTTAGGGAATAGAACAAATTGTTAATTATTTCAGAACAAATGATATAGTTACATTGAACAAGTGGTACAATTTTATAGAATTCAGTATAGATCATTTTTCAATACTCATCACAAATGATATAGTTATATTGAAGAATTTGTACAATTTATGTACAAATTTATGTATAATTTGGATCAATATAAGAGCATATTAAATGGTTTGGACTCACAACCACCTTATATACATTAGCCATTTAAACAAATTGGGTTGGATTATAGTATTAATTATTTTGGAATGTTAAATGAGTTTAGATCTCATTAAAGTAAATAAAAATAATGTAACTATTTCTGATGGAACAATGTAATATTTATTCCGGAACAACATATGTATTCAAACTGAACAATACAGCTCATGGAATGGAACATAGTATGTATACCGTTGGAAGAATTTAATATTATATGTTTCATTAAACTTTTAATTGTTAATAAAATGAATAAAGATTTATTTTAATCTGATTTTAATTCATACCCTTTTGCAATAATTAATAAATTAGTAAATAATTATTGATTCTGATACTAATAGTTTAAGAGACTGATTCACATATTTATATAGGAATAAATACCAATATCTTAAGAGACTGATTTACAGTTTTAATTTAGTTTGCATTTAATAAATATTTTCATATACGTAATAATATTAATACTGTTGAGATTCTCAATAGATAATTATTTGAAGGAAAGAAAGCTATCTTTAATTGCAATAACAGTAGAATTTGAAGAGTCTAAATTAATAAAAGCTTGTGAGTTTCCCAAAGAAAGCGTGTTTGATAGTATGAAGTTGAAGAGACTAAATAAAATTCTATAAATAGTACTGCTCTATTTATTGATCGTATTTTTTTAATAGAAGTTGAATTTTAGCAAAGATGTCAGGCAGCATCTCGAGTTCGTCTAAAAGAAGCAGGTCCTCTTCTCCTGTTGAACCTTCACTACGTAATGAACGTAGTGACATTCCTGATGAGCTTTTTGAAGTTATTAAAGATATGGAAGAAACTTTCATGGAATGGGATATTGACGATATCCTAAAGAAGCCGAAGGGCAGGAAGGCTTTTATGTCTTTATTTTGTGACTCAATGATGTCTTTTATTGAGAAAGGAGTGGAGGAGAAGGAGGAGTTGAAGGAGGAGCTGCAGGAAGTGAAGATGAATCTGGAGAACCAGATTAAGAAATATAACAATGATGTTATGGGCCCTGATAATCCTTATTTGTAATGTTTTATTGTTAATTGTGAACATTTTGTTTTTATTTTTATGTTGGTATGTTTTTTATTTTTATGTCTGTATTTTTTTTATTTAATGATATATTTTGTTTTTATGTTTTTTATAGTTCTATATATTGTTGATATTGCTGATGAACTTTTTAAGGTCATTGTTGATATGGAGATAGTGATATCAACAGGTAGTGAGAAAAGGAACTGGATTTCAGTTTACACTAAATTAACATACAGGCAGTGACATTGCTGATGAACTTTTTAAGATGTTGATTGAATCATGGTGAAGCTGAAGGGGCATAAACGTTTTTATATGGAACAAATCATATATTAATTATGAACAAATGATATATTTATATGGAACATGTTGTTCTACAACATTCAGTAATTATTCTAAGTAATTATCAAGACTTATAATAACAAGTTGTTTCAAAAAAAATCACAGCTTTACAAGTCTGGTAATAACAAAAATATACTGTTAGAGGAAACAGAGTTTAGTCATAGGATTTTTACCTTATCTCTTTGTTTTTTTAGGGCAGTTTCTAATGTCGTGGTTGCACAATTGGTGACATCCTTTGCACATCCTTTGTTTTTTCTGTGATTGTTCAATTGCTTTCTCTTTTTCTCCCTTCAATCTTTTCTCACTGTTTGTAAGCTGAATTCCAGTTCCTTTGTTTTTAGAAATTTTCGATTCTTTGATTAGTACTTCAGAGGGCCGACTTGTTCCAACCAACATCTCTATGTCTTGAATTTTAGTTGAATTGTTCATGTTCTTTCTTTTCTTTGCTTCCAGCTCTGTCCTCAATGATTGAATGTTTCTTGTGAGATTATTGAGTTCCTCTTCATCCCCTTCAGCCAAACACACAGTCATGTGAATCTCACTCTATAAGTTATTCAACATTATTTTCTTTCCCATTGTTCGGGCACATTCTTCTATAACATTATTTTGCAATGTTATCTCTTGTAATATTTTCCATCTGTTTAGCACATACTGGTCAGGAATTTTTTCCAACATTTTATCCTTCCATACGAGAACCATATGTCTACAGGGAATTCTTGCTCTATTGAACATCTTGCATAAACATGTTGTGTCACTTTTTTCTATATTATAAACAACCTGATATGTTGTTTTTTTACCTTTTTCCCTTACAGTGATTATGCATTTGTCAGGCTGTTTCTGTATATCATCAACCCCACATTTAAATGAAGCATCTATGACTTCTTTTTTAAATTCGTAGAATATTGTTTTTGTAAATACTTCTGATGCATGTTTTTCAATAGGAATTGGTGTTTGAGTCATAGGTATTGAGTGTTTAGAATCATTGTCATTTTTTCCTTGTGCATGTCTTTGTGCTTCCATTGCACCCTCAAACCGGAGGAGGAATTCAATTAGAGTTAAATGACTTTTTGTGAAAGAAGTGAAGAAGTGATTTTCACTTTGACCTTGATGTTGTTCTCATTAAGCCCGCTAGGAATGAGTCTCTGAAATAAGCAGGAATCCATGTTGATCTTATATCATACATGTGTTTCAGCCATCCATGTTCTTGTAAATTGAATTCCGAAATGATTTCCATCCATTTTTGTTCAAACTCTTCTGGTTCCAACTCTACACTCCATACGCAAGAATTTATCTTTGTGATAAAATCTGTTTCTTGCATTATTTGTCTTCCTGTATTTGTCAGAAAACAGGGTAGAATAAAATTAATTTATGCGTATTGAACAACACATAAAATTGTGGAACATTTTTTGTATTCGTATGGAACAACACATGTATTATTTTGGAACATTGTATTTATTGAATTGGACAATTGAACATAAATAGCATAGAATTATTTTTCATACCTATTTTGTCTGACATCTTCTTCATAATGTGCCACATGCAAAATCTGTGTTCTGTTTTTTTGAAAACATTTTTTATTGCAACTATCATTGCTGGATCTTGGTCTGTTATCAAGCAAGTCGGCTCATTCTTGTCCATTGCTTTCAGAAATATTTTAAAAACCCACTCAAATGATGCAATATCTTCATTAGCCACGAAACAAGATGCAAATGTAATACATTTTTTGTGGTTGTCAACCCCAGTAAATGGTCCAAATATCATATTATACCTGTACATTGTAACATAAAAATAAGTTTTCTGTTTGAAGAACATGACAAAATTTTTGTATTTCATAATCAGTATATGAATGGCAGAAAGCAATAATTTTATGCCAAAGATTATTATGTAGTACCTGTTTGTGCTATATGTGGTGTCAAATGAGACCATATCACCATAAAGAGCATAGTTTTTGATACATACATGGTCTGCCCATAAAGCTCTACATAGTCTGCCTTCTTGATCTACTTCAAATTCAAAAAATAATGCACTCCATAACTCCTTTTTTTTTTAAATTATCTACAAACATTTGTGCATCTGAATCCTTAATATATGCTTTCAAGTCTCTCTGGAAGTTCTTAAAATCTATCTTCGATTCACCAATATTTTCATATCCTCCATAAAGTTCCTTTGCTTGTCTATAAGTTTTGAGAGGACCAACGTTCATCTGTTTAACCAAATCAGAATTTATTTATTTTAAGATGAAATGAGTAAAATTCTATAAATAAACAGAATACATTATTTATAATGCATAAGTATTATGAAGAAGATTTTTTACCTTTGCATTATTAACTACCATCTTTTTGTGTAGAAGGTTCATGTTCCTGCCCTCTTTTTGATATTGTACAGATCCTAGAGTGTATAGAAGATGATTATGTTCTTCTTTAAATTGTGTCACTTCATATTTTGCATTGTCGGAAAGTTTGATAATCATTTTAGTACTGCATCCTACGCGACTGAGTGTCCTTTTTCTGGTTTTTATATTACTGGATGTTGCTTTTCTTTTGTGATATTTGTAACCTTCTTTATTGCATACAAAAAATTGTTCTTTTATAACACCTTGTTTCTTTCTTGAAGTTGATATCCTACTATTAAATCCACCAGCACATGCATATGATTTGTAGAATTCTTGTGCTTCATTATAATTCTCAAATATCATTCCAAAAGCAGGTTTTAACTCATTTGAACAATTAGGAATCCATATTTTTGTTCCATTAGGGCTGAGTCTTGTGATTACTTCTGGTGTGTAAGGTACAATTGCAGTAGAAGAGTAAGTAGGCGAAAGCAAATCTACAAAACAGGTAAGAGAGTTGAGATTAGGACAAATATGTACTTTGAACAAATGGTACATTAGTTCGGAACAATTAGCATATATATTTTGAACAACTAATATATTATTATGGAACCAATAATATATTCACATGGAATAACAATTTCAATTTGTTAGAATTTACAGTACAGTTTTTGTTAATAATTAGTATAAGAAATCTATTATCAAGTCTGAGAATAAGTTTAGATCAATTATTATCAATAAATTATAAGGTACAATTGCAGTAGAAGAGTAAGTAGGCGAAAGCAAATCTACAAAACAGGTAAGAGAGTTGAGATTAGGACAAATATGTACTTTGAACAAATGGTACATTAGTTCGGAACAATTAGTATATCTATTTTGAACAACTAATATATTATTATGGAACCAATAATATATTTACATTGAATAACAATTACAATTTGTTAGAATTTACAGTACAGTTTTTGTTAATAATTAGTATAAGAAATATATTATCAATTTTGAGAATAAGTTTAGATCAATTATTATCAAGAAATCCGTATATATCGTCTAAATTTAATATAAATCTATTATAAAAAAAATGTAAAGTGTCAGATATTAGCAAAATACCTGGAGATGATGTTGTATTGTCTTCCATATTGCACTGATTGTTGTCTTCAGATTCCATATTTTGGTGTTCGTATTCCATATTCAGATTGAATTATATGAATGCAGTTGAGAAATCGATCGATAATGTTGATGTGAAGAGAATCGATCAGTAATGTTCAGAGTGGAAAATCGAACGATAATTCATCGGAGAAGAAACTCAGAGTTTAATCTGAATACAGATTTGAAATCGATCGATGATTGTGAGAATAAAATCGCATTTTTTCTGTGAGGAACAGAGTAGAATTGAGATATTTGATTCGTGCGTTTTTCCTGTGAGGAACAGAGGCTAATTGATGCGTATTTTTTTTTTTTGAATTTTATTGCCAAAACGACGTAGTTTTGTTAGTCACACAATAAGCTCATTGTCACAACTTAAGACCTTGTCACGCTTGATCTCACCCCTATATATATATATATATATATATAGATATATTATTTTTCATATTTTTCATCCTTTTTATTTTTTTTATTTAGAAAAATGTAAACTATACCTTAAAATTAAATATAAGTTTTTAATATATATGAAAATAAAATTTATTTACTTTGGTCCAACAGTCTCTAAATTAGTAAACTTTGATAAATTTATTCAGATTTAATAAATTTTTAGTATTAGAATTAATTATATCCGAGTAAATTTTCAAAATTTACTAATTTTTTTTTAAATTTACGCATAATGCGCTTACATTAAAGAAAAAGAAAAATTCACACTTCATCCAGATATGATTCGAACCCATGACCTTTCTAATTATAGGTAAGCTTTTAAAATTTATTAATTTAAGAATCAAATTGATACCTAAATTTCAATTAACGTTAAAATTAATTTTGGAAGCCAATTTAAGTACCAATTTAACCTTAATTCAAAAACAAATTATATAAGGTGAATTTTGAATGACTTGGCTAACTATCAACATGGAACATAATTTGGCTAACGAGATTCCCGAAGCAAGCCGGCTTGGAAAGTAAGAAAAGAACAACAAAAATTATCCAGTATGACTTGTGTCTCATACGGAGAAGCATTAGTATTTATTTAATTATTTAATTAAGGTCATGACATAATGGATATTTAACTGCCAAATCCCAATTAAAAACTTGAATTTAATCCTAATGGCGGATTATTTTCGGGTTTTAATAAGGTAAGAGTGGAATAATGATTCATCTGAATAATTCTATTGGATAGGAGTGGAGGTGCCTGCTGCTATCAAGGATTACTTTTTTATTTTTTTAAATTCACCTAGACAGACATACCGTGATTATATATAGAAGAAAAAGTAATGATAATTTTAGTTATTAAACAATTTTGAATTCAGATAAATATACTATTAAGCAATTTTAATAATAATTATTTAGTGAAACAATAATTTGAATAATTATCTTTTATTATTTCTTATCCATAATTAGCCGTAAATAAATTAAGGGCTTAATATATAGAATCTGTCCTTAAACTTATTCAAAAAAGCTTGATAGACATTTCGATAGTCCGTTTAAATTGTATAAAATATCAAGTTAGCATCTTAAACTTGCATAAAAGATAATTAATTAATTACTCAGTTACAAAAAAGTAAGTTAAATATGGAAGATGTATTGCACACGTCTTAGAAAGAGAGAGTAAAACGATCAAGTTCGGGATATGCAGTTCTAATATTAAAGAATACAAGTAACACCTTCATTTTTAATATATTCTATGAATTATGTAATAACATTCTAAGGCGCGTGCAATATATATTTCACACGCAGCTTACTTTTTACAACCGAGTGATTAAGTGATAATGGTCCTGTTTGGCAAAGAGCGTTTTGGAATAAAAAGAGCGGTTTTGACCAACTTTAGAGATTTGACCACTGAAACCGCTGATTGGAGTGTTTAGTAGAGAGAGGTTTGGGAGAGAGTTTTGGGATGAAAACCCTAATTTAGAAAAAGCTCTTAAAATGAGCTTTTTCAATTAACGTTTTGCAATATTAAAATTAATGGACTTCTTTAACCCTAATAAATAGACCCCCTCTTCTCCTGCGCCAAAATTAATGCCCTTATTCGTTTTTTTCACAAACCGCTATTATCAATCAGCTAATTTTTACCAAACAGGTCTACACAAACAACTAGTCAAATCAGCTAGTCAAATCAGCTAATGTAATCAGCTAACAGCTAATAGCTAACAGCTAATTCCCAAACATGGCCTATATTTTATGCAAGTTTAGAATGTTAATTGAATATTTTATACAAGTTGAAGAGACTATCAGAACACTTTGAAAGTTCAGGGGTTAATCAAACTTTTTGGACAAATGATGTATTAAAGTTGGAAGATAAAATTTTGGTCTCATTACCACCAGCTCGTTGAACTTATCCATAAAAGTATTGATTATTCCATATCACCAACAGCCTAAATTTATCCATAGTAGATTAACTCCCTGAACTTTATAAATGTTTTACCAATTCCTTAAACTTGTTTATTCGGTAACAACTAAATACAAAAACCATAATACTAACTCGCAATCCTCATCCATTCGATATCTCAAATCTGTAATACTAACTCTTATAATATGTTGAAATGTAGAAGAAGAGAAAAAATTACCTTTTAAATAAGTAAAGATGTATTTTTAAAATTTAGAAAGTTGGTGAAACATTTATAAAGTTCAGGAGCTAATCTATTTTTATGGACAAGTTCAGAAAGCTAGTGATACGAAATAACTAAGTTCAACGCCAATCTATTTTTATGGACAAGTTGAGTGGACGGGTGATGTATTAACACTAAAAGTTTAACTTTTATAATTTCTTACAATTAGAATATACCTACATTTCCCAAAGGATTAGGAGCAAATCTCAACCTAAATCTTATATTTTAATGGATAATTAAGACATGTTTAAAGCGGTGATATAAGCAAAGCAAGAAAGCATCGATAGAATCCACGTAGATACGCGCTTGTGGGTGCGCATTACGCCATCAGTTATCACTCTTCTTCTTGAAATGGATGGGAGAAGGCAAGAAAGGAGGGAAAGAAAAACAGAAATGGAGTGTCAGCTTCAAAACAACAAAATAGCTACCTTATTATTAACTCCAACTTTTGTTTTCTCCTTTTCCATGGAAATGGACTCCAACTTTTTCTGTCTTTTTGCATTTTAAGCTACCCGATCGATTCACGTGACAACTTCTGTTTCTCAACTGATCACTCACACCTCCCACGAAAAACTCCCATTCTGTTTCTGTGCTTTTTGGATGGGAGATACAGAGAGTTGCAGTAGCAGAGCAGTGAGTTTTTTGCCCAGTCTGAGACGGAGACAGAGGCAAAAGGTTGAGGTATTCAATGAAGTTCTTTGCAGACTCAAGGAATCGAATCATGAAGAGTCAAATCTTCCTGGTTTTGAAGACGAACTCTGGAATCATTTTAGTAGACTTCCTACTAGGTAATTCAAACCCTACTTTTGCCTGCTGTGATATGATTCATTATGAGAGTGACGAAAACAATGTCATAAAAAGTGATTTTGATTTTGAATGGAGAATAACTTTTTAAAAACTTTTTATCCGGTTTATTTCAATTAATATCAAATCATAGCTTAGAGAACTGTACAGCACTTGATTAGCTAGATTAAAGTTTGTTTGTCTATAGTCGTTGGAAAGGAGATGCATGGAATTAAAAGGATTCCTTACTTTTTCTTTCTTACTTTCCAAACAGGACAATATTTCATATTCTGCTTCTTCATTCTTTGATCTTCTCTAAGAAATTAATCCTGCAAATTGATATTTGAAGGATAACAACTTTTGGAACAAGGATGCTAGATTTTGGTTCCATCTAACGAGCCTATATTATGTTTAGAGAATTTTGTAGTTCTAAGCATCAGATCTAAGCATTTATTATTATTATTTTTTTGTAGCCAATTCTTTTGGAGCTTGATTAATGTTTTCTAGTTGGTTCTACTTAAATTGTCTAGTTTCTGGGTTGTAGCAGTGAGTTCACCGATCTAATTGCTTTGTTTTAGGTATTCCCTGGATGTGAATGCAGAAAGGGCACAAGATGTTCTTATGCATAAGAGACTACTTCAGCTGGCGCATGATCCTGTTACTAGACCGGCAATTGAAGTCCGCCTTGTGCAGGTATGATATGAATACAATATTCAAACATTGATTCCTCGCTGACATTTGGTATCTTTGACTTTTAAAGTTTGATACTTTCCTTTTGGCTTATGCAATATCCTTCTAGATTCTACGCAAGTGTTATGTATTACTTTATTCTCAATTATTGGTAGGGCAGTTGTGTCCTGTTCCTTGGGTTTTGTGATAAATAACGACCAACTTGCTTAATGTTTTCTAACCCAAAACTTGCTTCCTTGTAAATAATAGTAACAAACCCAAAACTTGCTTCCTTATAAATAATATAACAACAATAATTACAAAGAGTCTCTTAACTATTAAATTTCGTAAACCTGGTTTTTATTATGAGGGACAAAGCTTATTTACAATTACTGCAAAATTTTGGAAGATAAACACTGTGAAATTGAAAATTTTCTCCAAATGCAACTATAAGCTACTTGTCAATCATAACTAGGTAATTGGGGTTACTGAAATGAATACAACTTAGTTTTCTTCCACAATTGATCTACCCAAACCCTTCAAACAAGGACAAATTATCTTATCTAAAATCTATGCTCATCTGCAATCATTGAAAGAATCACAATTCATGCTAGAATGTTAGCTCAAGGTATAAAAATGCTTGCTATCAATCATCACAACTTTGACAAGGAAGCTTCTTGCTTGACAAATCACTGATTGTTTTCGTATCTCTTTAAACTTCTTTCATATTGTAAGAGTTTTTCTGAAATGAAACCTGGCAACATGTGGTAATGTTGAGTGTTTACCTCAAAGTCAGTAACTTCTCTTGGGATTTATATTCAGATTGACACTGCTAATTTTCATGTTTATGTACTCTATCGGTTTATTTTTTTTTTTTTTTTTCATATTTATTTTCAGGTTGATTTAAATGGATGCTAACTATGACTTGTGAGTTTTTTTAGTATCCCTTCACCTTTTGATTGCTCCATTTGAAGTGAAATTAATGCTATGCTATCCTCCTATCACTTTTTTTATTTTTCACATCTTGATTTAGCACTGCCGGTATGAATCTTGGCCTTTATCTCTGATCCAGGTTCGTTCCATCTGTGATGCTAAATTTAGTGGCTCAGTTCATTCTCACTCTGCAAGAAATGTGGAACTTCAATATTCTAATCATCCTAGTGAACAGAGGCATGGAAATAAAATTTTCTTTTTGATTTCATTTCTTATGAATATCTTGAATAATTTATAAATACTTTTTCTTTGCCTCTTGTCATTCTTAGCAATCTGCCACCCCCAGCCTTTGGTTCGTTGCCTGAGCTCGAACTTGCAAGTGAAGCTCAAGATAATGATAATGCCATGATTACCAGTCCACTTCACTGTCGGTAATAATTCTGAAAAGGTTGTCCCAGAGTGTGAAGTCAAAATAGCTTCCTGATTTTTAAATCTAGTTTCTTGCCAATATTATCTTTACAGCTTCACTCAGATTAGGCTTCTGGGCAGTCCTATGTAATTATGCAATAATCCTCAACTGTATAGACATACAAAAAGTTACTATTATTTCTTCTACGGGGATATACATCTCGATTTAAGATTTCAGAATATTCTAGCCATGGTATAAGTTGTAAAAATATTAGTTCATTTGTTTTTCCTTAGTGGGGTAACAATGAAAGGACTCTTTGCAGCTATAAGTAACGATATTAGTTCATTTGTTTTTCCTTAGTGGGGTAACAATGAAAGGACTCTTTGCAGCTATAAGTTAATATTTTATGTATGTAACTAGCCACATAAAAGAATTGTTGGATCATTGTTATAAACACGAATCAGTATTACTATATATATAATGAGTCGTTGCTTAATGTACCTTGTGATTTGATGTTCTATTTGAGGTCAAAAGCTCTGCTGATTTGTACTTCAATGTTTTGGAGAAAGGATAAAACTATACTAATTTTATAGGATGTTTGACGACCACTTTGTCTTTTCTTTCTTTTTCCTCATCTGTGCTTTTCCTTGAAGTGTGAGTAATTCATAAATCCTGTTCATTGGCATATACTCTTTAGGTTTAACAATTATATATTGCTATTTGATTACATGAATTTTGTAGGCTGATGCATGAAGTCACAATTTCAACTAATGATAAACCAAAACTTCTAAGTCAGGTACTGACTTCTGTTTTTTTACTGGTTTATTTAATCAATCATGAATGTCATCTTTATTGATCTCATATTCAAGAGTACATCATGAGCGTTCACAGCATCATATATATGAGATCAACACATGATTTTAGAAATGATTTCCCTATTGATGCAGAAGCAGATTCTCATTTCTGAAGCTTCTCAACTGAAAAATGAATTTTTGGGAGGACTTTTGCACTCAGTATGTTCATGATGTATTTGTCTTTGTGTAATAATTGTGATGGATGGATTTGGTTTGAAATTAGTGGTGGTCCAGATCATTTTTCCAAAGGGGCTAAAATATTACTCAAGTCTTCATAACTCAATTTTTAATATTGACAAGACAAATTTGATCAGATACTAAATTATAGATCAAACAATACAAATATAATGAATCATGCTAAAACTTCAAAATAGTTAGAAAAATATTAATAATTTAAAAAAGAGAATGAAAGAACCTGCAGCTGCAAATTACGGTATTGTGCGATGTGTGAGGTAGAAGAAGGCAAAGATTGATACTATGTTATGAAATTGCGAAATTGCACAGTGCTCACATGATTCTAGGCCTCTTTGGGGCCTCCATATGGGCTCGCCCCTGGTGATAATGCAATTTGTTTTTTGTCTCTTCCACAACAATGAGAAGCTTGCTACTTCCAAGAAAAGCATTGATAAACATTGCTGGGTTCTATTGAATTTTTAAAATCTTGTCAAGCTTTCATGCACACTGATGTACCCATACAGAACTTCCTTTTTCCTTCTGATGGTTCCATTTGGGGAGCATCTTTCTTGAAATCTCTCTTTACATATTTATCTTAACTATTTTTGTGCACCTTGCATGCTTTAATGTTGAAATTTCATTTGGATTTCATCTCAGTTGCACACAACCTGGTACATTTACAAGTATCTTTTGATATGATAGCATTCTTCTCAAAGTCCAGTTTACAAGTATCTTTTGATACGATAGCTTTCTTCTCAGATTACAACTTCCCAAGTTTGCTAATGCTATCATGTGTATTCAACTCTAAATATCCCGCTCCTTATAAATTTTATTCCTATCAGAGCACAGACTTGGTTAATATGAGTTCATCTGCAAATTTCATTTAATTATGTATAAAACTGCAATTATTTTCTATTTTTATTTTCTAGAAAATGGTTTTGTTTTTAGGTTAATGGGATTTCTACCCATAACTGCACACTCCTTTTTGAAGTGTGATAGCTACTAAGCCATTGCTTGGTGGTTTTAATGTGCAATGATTTTAGACTATATGAACTTTGATGTATCTCTTTCCATTTTAAAAAATAAAGTTATTCTGTATTTGCAGTTGACTTCATTGCTGTCTGAGATTGGCCTAAACATTACAGAAGCACATGCTTTCTCGACATCAGATGGCTACTCGTTGGATGTTTTTGTTGTTGATAACTGGGCGCACGAGGTATGGTCACCTTTTTATTTTATTTTAGCGGCTAAAGGTTATCCACTAGGTTCTCTAAATCCACTAGTATATAGTTAAATTATTAAAACTTCACTGTTATTAACTTCTTGATTATATTCGTATATATGTTGAACAGGAAACTGAGCAGCTTAGGAATGTGTTGCTGAAGGAAATACAAAAACTTGAGGTAGCTGCTGTTTGGAGAGAAAAACAATACCTTCTTCTTCTTCTAAATGTGTGTTTTTATTAAACCATTGTTCACTGATGTCATCATGTTTATGTGATTTAGTTCCATGATATACTAAAAGGTCCTGGACAAATAATTCCTGTTGGGAAATGCTCTAATCCTTTGTTGCTTTGAAATGTTTATGTGGAAGTTCACTAGGAAAAGGATTAGTGGACCCCTCAGGAAATTCGCAATAAACTGTTGCAACATTACCATAATTATCCAATTATCAAGACTTTTCTAACTTCTGTTTGATTTGGGCCTAATTTACCAATGAATTACAGATTTCATCACAATAAAAACTGTAAAGAGCTCCATTTTAGGAACAGTGGCCTCTTTAACGGTTCTTTTTGGTATATCGTTGATGTAGTTATGATATACAAACCATGTTTCGACATCAAGGTTATGCCTATTTTATGATCACTTATATATGAACATGTTTATATTTATAATTGAAGTTCAATGCAGAAAAATACTTCTATGGTAAATGAGAAATGTGGATGTGTATATGATGCTAGTTTCAGTATCCATTGGTGGTGCATCCAATTATACTTGACAATTCGAAGTACAATGCAGAATAACACTCGGCTCAAATCAAGTGCCGTTTATCCTGTTGTGGAGAAAGAGAAAAAAGGAATACATAATCACGTGAAGGTACCTGTTGACAGTATGGATGTCTGGGAAATTGATCCTAACCTTTTGACGTATGAAAGCAAAATTGCTTCTGGATCCTATGGAGATCTGTAAGTTATCACAATCTCTTTTATCTGGGCTCTGTTTTGAATCAGTGTTCGTTGAATTGAACTATGATTGAAACAGGTATAAGGGAACATTCTGTAGTCAAGATGTTGTGATTAAACTTCTTAGAACAGAACATCTAAATGATAAAATGCGGAGAGAATTTGCTCAAGAAGTTTTCATCATGAGGTTTGGTTATATACAATCTTAGTTTTTGTTGTCTTTTCTTTATCATTCATTGTCTGCTTCTTTTTATATGCTTACTGATATATCTGAACAGTACTTATGAAAATCCTCTTTCTCTCTCTTACTGAGTGGGAAAAGAGCTCACTTTGCAACTGAGTTCTTTTTCCCTGAATTCTTATATTTATTTTTGACTGCATGATATTTATTTCAATTGCTGCAAGTGCTATTTTCTGGATAGAAACATTGCTGCAGCTTGGAAATTTATTATGGTACTCTTTAAATAATTATATATTTACACCATATCTGGTTGCAAATCAAAAAGGTCAAAACTATTGATGATAATTGGGAAGAAACTCGCTTATTATATGAGCCATCCCAATATTTGTTAATATTTTTTGAAGATTATTAGATATTAAATCCTTTTTTTTTTTTTTAATTTGCGCACAATGCGCTTACATTAAAGAAGAAAGAAAAATCCCCACCCCCCACCCCACCCGGATGTGATTCGAACCCATGACCTCCCTAGTCATAGGTAAGCTCTCAACCACTAGGCTAAGAGCTTCACCCCTTTTGAAGATTATTAGATATCCAGGTGTTATTTCAGTAATTTGATAGTTGACTATTTTTTTTTTTGTTTCTTGTGCTGGATTTGTTATATGGTATGCCTAATAGATTGAAGGGAAAATTCTACCGGACGGCAATTAGACCAGCATTGTTATATGGTACGGAGTGTTGGGCAGTGAAACACTGCCACATCCATAAGATGTCGGTGGCGGAGATGCGTATGTTGAGATGGATGTGTGGTCACACGAGAAAGGACCGGGTGCGTAATGAAATAATTAGGACAAAAGTAGGGGTTACATCTATTGAGAATAAAATGAGAGAAAACCGACTAAGGTGGTTTGGCCATGTGAGACGTAGAGCGCTTGATGCGCCGGTTAGGAGAACCGAAGAGTGGCAAAGGGATGTAGTGGTGAGGGGTAGGGGAAGACCTAAGCAAACTTGGAGGAGGGTGATCGAGAGTGATATGAGTTTATTGGGAATTGAGGAAAATATGGTAGTGGATAGGACGGAGTGGAGGGAGCGAATCTGTGTCGCTGACACGACTTGATTTTCACGGTTTTATATGATGGTTCATGTTAGCCGACCCCGAATCATTTCGGGACTAAGGCTTTGTTGTTGTTGTTGTTGTTGTGCTGGATTTGTCATGTACCGTATTATATTGGAAATCTTGGTTGAGAACTTAAAATAAATTTCCAAGAATCAACTTAAAATCTTTGTACATGTTACATTACTGACTTTTCGTGCAATATTTACGCTCTAATTTCAGACTTGAACTTGGACTTAATCAGAGGCGAATTATGATTGCTTTGCATGCAACATTAACTTAATCCTACAGTATCTGGTCCTTTACCAATTGCCATTTCTTCCTTCCACATTAGAGGTGTGACTGCTGCATTGCAAAAATATGTCATGCCAAATGTTTTCTTTCCTAGCTCATTTTGCAATGTCATTTGCTTTTAACATATTACACTTTGAATCCTGAAGAAAATGAATGCTGTCATCTACACCCTATTGTCAGAAACTTTATCCTCTTCTCATCATTTAGACCTAATTGCGATTTGCAGGAAAATCCGGCACAAGAATGTTGTTAAATTCATTGGTGCCTGTACTAGACCTCCAAATGTGTGCATTGTGACAGGTAATTCTGCACCTTACTCTGTGTTTTTTTGTTGGTTCATCTTATACTATTTTCCAGAAGTCATACAAGTCAATTATGGTTTATCAATTTGCATATGTTTCCCTTTTCAGAATTTATGTGTGGCGGAAGCATGTTTGACTTTCTGCGTAAACAGAAGCAAGTTTTTAATCTCCAATCCTTACTCAGAGTAGCAATTGACGTTGCCAAGGGAATGAACTACTTGCACGAAAATAATATCATTCATAGAGATCTGAAAGCTGCCAACCTTTTGATGGATGAAAATGGAGTAAGGGTTTTACTTTTTAAGTATTTTCTTTGTTATTAGTTGGCTTTTTTAAGTTCTTATTTGTGCTCATTTGAGTTCTGAAAATAGAGCTCTCATTTTCTGGGGGGTGTACCTCCCGTTTCAAGCAACAATTGATCTTTTAAGGAAAGTACAACTCAAATTTTGTTTGTAAAACATCCACTTTCTAGCATCTGCTTTATGTCTCAAAATCTAATCATTAATTTTTTATTTAAAAATTAAAAATTGCAAGTGCGGATTCAAAATCTCTTAAAAGGAATAAACACAACTTTGAGAATCAAGATTTTCAGGTTCTCCAACATTTAATTTAGATTGAATTAAGATTCTGTTGGTGCATGTGACATGTATTTCCATGGAGAAAAGCTGATACTTAATCATGGCTCAGATGTGCAAAATTGCATATTCTGATTCAGTGACTTTCTTACTTCAGTTTAGATGGATGACTAACAAATTCATTTCAGCCTATGGGACCTTAACTTATTCTGAAAATATAATCTCGTATTCCAGTGGTTGATTAGTAGATATGCTCATGCATACATGTGCATTGTTTTATTAGCCTAAATTTTGGAGTGGCACTATAAACTACAAAATACTGTGATACGTACAATATTATTGTTTGACCCTTACTATTCCATAAACAAGGAACAGTTAATCATTGTGTTATGCTGTCGTCCAAAACCTTCAAATAACTATTGAATCATGGATTACTTCGAGTCTAGTAGCTGATTATTGAGACATTGTCCATATTTTATGTTGGCTTTTGTTGGGGAATAAATTATTGGTACTACATACAGAGCTTTTAGCATGCTATAACCCCAATCTTTGTACATATTAACAATTCCCAAAAAAATGGCTAACAGGTTGTGAAGGTTGCTGATTTTGGCGTTGCTAGAGTGCAAGATCAGTCTGGTGTCATGACAGCTGAAACCGGAACATATCGTTGGATGGCTCCAGAGGTTGGTCTTCTTGGAGTGGTCACTCATGGTTGTTGACGATATTTACGTGACTAAATTATCAAATATTCATGTAGGTACTGAAATAGTACCACAATCATGAGCCGCATCTCCCTTCCTAACACTCTTGTGATGAGTATAAACTCTTAAAAAAAGAACACTAAAGAGTAAGGGGCTATGATTCTTAGCTTCGTTCAAATGATTACTATTGTATGTGTTTGATTTTGAATGAATGCCTGAGCTAGGAATAGTCTAGGGAAACCTTAACTCGGCAGGTTTGAATTGGAAGCACGTGTCATAAAAAGGTGGATAAAAATGCACCGTCATTGAAGTTTAGGGTCTGTTTTACAAAAGTCATTAAACTTCATTTTCTTTCAATAAAATCATTGAACTTCACATTTGATTTCAATAAATTCATTCCGTTCAATTTGTTATAAAAACTCAATTGGAATATTGACGTGGCACAGGAAACCGTCGACTACTAATATGCCAACTAAGTGCCATTGCTGCACATGTCCGACTTTTTGTGACCAACGTGGCAGCCACATGTCTCATGTGGCACATCCTAAGCCACAAACTTTTTCATAAGAAAAAAATCACATTCTTGCGTGGCACTTAGTTGGTACATAGTCAACTATTTTCTATGCCAAGCCAACATTTCGGTGAGGTTCTATACGCAAATTGGCTAGAATGACTTTATAGAAATCAAATGTGAAGTTTTGTGATTTTATTGAAACAAAATGAAGTTTGGTAACCTTTGTGAAACATACCCGTCGGTGCAATTTACCCTAAGAAGGTGAAATGCACAAGTTACACAAACATTTCTTTAGGAGGTCATAAGAAGCGACTAAGAAATGATGGGGTGAAGAAGTTTTGATGTGTTTAATTTAATGGTTCAGCTCCGGGAGCAGCACTGTTGCTGTGTATCTCATTGGAATAGTGTCTCCTATGGATTTCAGTCTGTTGCATTCCTAAAGATATGATTGCAATAATAATAAAAAAAAGAATTACAAGAATCTATATTGTTGCAAGTAGCCTAAATTCTCTCTTTTACAAAATGGCATAAATAATCGTTTGCTTATATTAAATTAACCTTTTATGCCTTAGGTTTGTTTCGTCTTGGATATCTAACACCTGTTTATTTGGTGTTTGATGCGTAACAAGGTTATCGAGCACAAGCCTTATGATCGAAAAGTAGATGTTTTTAGCTTCGGCATTGTGTTATGGGAGCTGCTTACAGGACAGGTAATGATATAGAACATAACATCTTCATAGAAAAGATGTTCGTTTTCTTGTGAGATGTTTCTTCCATTTGTATTTATATTCATTAAATTCGAAGTTGCATGGTTTGAAGTGGATCATCTATGTTCTTTTGACTGATACCAGCTTCCATATGAGCATCTAACCCCGTTACAAGCAGCAGTAGGTGTGGTCCAGCAGGTATTCTTTCACATCCTTCAGTTTCCTGTACAGGGTAAAATACATCCATGACCCCCTAAACTATAACGCTACTAACATTATGGTCCCTAAACTTCATTTATTGATATAAAAATCCTTAAACTACATGTTGCAATATTGAAGTCCAAATAAACAAATCTTCTTAAGAAAAATCAGCGAAATGATGACATAGATAAGTTTGACAATAGTATGAAGTTTTTTTTATTATCCATGTCACAAAAATTTATAGTCAAATATCTATTTTATCATCATTATTTCGTTAATATTGTAACAGATCAAAATGTAAAGTTCAAGATTTTTTATCTCAAGAAATGGAGTCTAGGGGCTATAAGTTAGTACTAGTAGTTCAGGCCATGAATGTAATTTACCCTGGATAGATGTAACTTGCTCTATTCACATGAAACATTTCAGGCTTAAAGCAAAAGGTGAACTAACTGAATCAAAATGCTCTTTATTCCTATGGGTTCAATTCCAGGGTCTAAGGCCACCTATTCCGGAGCATACACATCCCAAAATATTGGAACTTCTTGAGAGATGCTGGCAGCATGATCCAACTTTAAGGCCCGAATTTTCGGAAATCTTGAAAGTGCTGCAGAAGTTGGCTAAAATGGTATGTAAAACCCTTAAGATCTTTCCCAGATGCTCGTAGTTTGCACATTTAGAAAAAGGCTTAATCTTATAACAGGTTGCAGAGGAAAGAGAGTACAAGCAGGAAGAGAAGTCATGTAGAAGAGCTGAAAGAGTAATCAGGCGAGGTAGAGATTGAAAAATCATGAATGGATAATGAAATTATTGTACATAGCGTGAGAAATTTTCCGTGGTTCATTTTCTTGCCCCTTGTGTTTTGGTCCACGTGGAAGTGTGTTCCTGAGAGAGAGAGAGAGATGTAGATTATAGGTTCAGAAAAATATGTATAGTGAATACACGTTGCCTAATGTTGAAATAGAACTGAGTTAATAGCTAAACTGCTTACTAATTAACCTTAGTATCCATTTGGTTGTTATCAGTAGCGGAATCAGGACTCCGGATGACACGGGGCTCAAACATATTAGTAAAAAAATTTTCAAAATATCAAAAAAAAAAAAAAAAAATGAAATTAACTGTACGATTGACGGTAAATTTTCAAAGTCGAACATATTATCTATTTTTTTAATGGTAAAACATATTAAAAATGAATTCAAAAGTGTTATCAAAATAAAAATAAAGAGTCGAACATAGGACCTCTAAAATAGAAATAAGCATCCTTAACCATACTATATAGAGTCAATATAATTCTTTTCAAAATATTCCAAGATGCCGTTACAAATTTTTTTTTTTCCAATTCTCCAGCCGCCTGCCGGGGTTCGAGCCCCCTAACCTCCTTGGTTCTGCCCCTGGTTGTTATGTTTGTAATATAAGTGTTTGATTAGGATTGAGAAGTGATTATTGATACCTCTCCAATAGAAAATAGCAAATAAACAGTAAACGATTTACAATAATAGCAAACAACAAATAACAATCAAATAGTTTAATCAGAGGAGAAAGTGGAACTGACTCAAGTTATCCTTCTACTACCTACAAGAAAAGTTAGGACCATGATCGGTAGAGAGTAGAAAACACACTAACGCCGTCGATCTTTACATGATAGGTGTTGTCAAATCTAACACACTAACGCCGTCGATCTTTACATGATAGGTGTTGTCAAATCTATTTGCCCTTTTTTTTTAAAAAGGGTCATTCGTTTTTTGACCTGAATATTCTACACTGAAAACAAATTTTAACTATTCATTTTGTAAAAAAAAATTCTTAAGATGAAATTGTACAGTTTACTGATCTCATAATCCATTCTGGCAACAGAGTATATTAACACTTCAAATATATATATTTTTTTCTTAAATTAATTTGATGAACATGCTGAAATACTACTTTAAAGTCTACTTGATTTGTATGAGCAATTCATCACTAATTTAACAAATAATCCATTACAGAAATTCTAGTCTTTGATGAGATTGTAGTTGTTATTGTTAGGTTTTTGAAGCAGTTTTGCTGTTAACAATAAGTTCCTAGAAAATAGGAAAAAGTTAGAGTTTGATTTTATCTGATTTGGTCTTTGCTGAAATCACGTTTCCTGTATATGTGGGATACGTTAGTTTTTCTTTTTGGATTTCTGTTCATTGTAAAGCTATTTAATGCCTCCTCAGTTTAGATTCCAAATAACAAATACCTTTGCAACATCTGCAATTGTCTATTGTGTTCATTTTGTTAACATTTGGTATCAGAGCCTCCTCATAACAGGTCTGGTTGAGAGAGAAAAGAAGAGTTTCCTGTGAGTGAAACACCAGAGAAGAGAGAGAAGGAATGGCTGAAAACAGTTTCAGCAACAACACATTTGTGCAACCTGCCATTCCCAAATTCGATGGCTACTATGAGCACTGGGCAAAGTTGATGGAGAATTTCTTGAGAGAAAAGGAATTTTGGAGCCTAGTAGAAGATGGAATAGCTGTGATTCCAGAAGGAAAAGAACCAACAGAAGTTGAAGCAAGGCAGATTGGAGAACAGCAGTTGAAAGACAAGAAAGTGAAGAATTATCTCTATCAAGCAATAGATAGAGAAATCATGGAAACCATCCTCAATGATGATACATCCAAGCAAATTTGGGATTCCATGAAACAGAAGTTCAAGGGATCGACAAGAGTTAAGCGGGCACAACTTCAAACTCTTAAAACTGAGTTTGATACCTTGAAGATGAGGGAAGGAGAGGCTGTCAATGCTTATTTTGGAAGAACGCTCTCTATTACCAAGAAGATGAAGGCATGTGGTGAGGCCGTCAAAGAAGATGACATCACATGGAAGATGCTACGTTCTTTAGGTCCCAAATTTAACTATGTTGTATGCTCCATTGAAGAATCAAATAATCTAGACACTTTAACTGTTGATGAATTCCAGAGCAGTCTTTTGATTCATGAGCAAAGAATGAAGGGTCCAGCTGAAGAAGAACAAGCTTTGAAGGTCACACATGAAATTCGAGGTGGAAGAGGTAGAGGTACAACCAGAGGAAGAGGAAGAGGGAGGCTGTATGTTGATAAGTCAACTATAGAATGTTACAGGTGTCATAATCTGGGGCACTATCAGTATGAGTGTCCCACTTTGGACAAGAGAGCCCACTTTGCAGAAATCAATGAAGAAGATGTGATGCTCCTCATGGCACATACAGATATGAAGCAACATAAAAGTGAAGGAATTTGGTTTCTTGACTCTGGATGCTCAAATCACATGCCTGGAAACAAAGAATGGTTCACACACCTTGATGAAGGATTCAAGCACCATGTGAAGCTCGGAAATGATTCAAAGTTAATGGTGATGGGTAAAGGAAACATAAAGCTGGAGTTTGGAGGTCAAATCCAAATAGTGAGTGATGTTTATTTTATTCCTGATTTGCGTAATAACTTGCTCAACATAGGCCAATTACAAGATCGAGGTATCACTTTTCTGATAAAAAATGGAGCTTGCAAATTGTACCATCCAACTCGTGGGCTCATAATGGAGAGTACAATGACTCCAAACAGAATGTTTATAATCATTGCAAATATTCTCATGGAACCAGCCTCATGTTAAGCGATATGTGGCATAGAAGATATGGACATCTAAGCTACAAGAGCCTAGCATTATTGCACAACAAGGAGATGGTTCAAGGGTTTCCAAATATCAGCACACCAACAAAAAAAATGCTCAAACTGTTTGCTGGGAAAACAACACAGAAAAATTATACCAAAAAGGAGCAAGTGGAGAGCTACAAGACAGCTTCAGCTTATTCACTCTGACATTTGCAGTCCCATCTCACCTGCATCCCATAGCTAAAAGAGGTATCTGCTAACCTTCATAGATGATTTTAGCAGAAAATTATGGGTTTATTTCTTGAATGAAAAGAGTGAGACATTCACTGTGTTCAAAAATTTCAAAATAATGGTGCAGAAGGAGTCTGGGTTTTCATTATGAAGCTTGAGAACAGACAGAGGGGGAGAATTCAACTCTAAAGAATTCTCTGATTTCTGTAAATCACAAGGCACTAAAAGATCACTGACCACATCTTATACTCCTCAACAAAACGGAGTTGCCGAGCGTAAAAACCGCACAATTCTCAACATGGTGAGATGTCTGCTTGAGGAAAAGAAGATGCTTAAAATGTTGTGGCCAGACGCTGTGAAGTGGACCCATCATATATTAAACCGAAGTCCTACAGTTCCTTTGAAGGACAAAACTCCAGAAGAATGTTGGAGTGGCTTTAAACCTAATGTTGATTATTTCAGGATCTTTGGATGCATTGGCAATGTTCATGTACCTGATGCAAGAAGGCAAAAACTAGATGCACGAAGTCGAAAACTCATCTTGATCGGCTACAATGAAGAATCAAATGGTACAAGATGATAGACCCTTGCACTAAGAAAGTAACCATCAGCAGGGATGTAATTTTTGAAGAAAATGAAAGCTGGGACTGGAAAAACACAGCAGATGGATTCAAAGATGATGTTCTTGATTGGGGAGAAGAATATGAAGAAACATACAATCAAGGGGAGGGAAGTGAAGATGCAGCAACCTCCTCAAACGAAGAAGATACCACAGACGAAGAAATCATCTCAAGTGATGCAGCTGTTTCACAAAATGAAGATGCAACAGATGAAGAAATCACTTCCAGCGATGCTACTACCTCACCAATTCGAAGAAGAAGAACTCCGACTTACTTAGAAGATTATACCAGTGGAGAAGGACTTTCAAAGGATGAGGTACAAAACTTTGCCTTATTTATTGATGCTGATGATCCTCTATTTTTTGAACAAGCAGTAAAATAAAAAAAATGGAGGGAAGCAATGGATCTTGAGGTCAAGGCAATTGAGAAGAACAACACTTGGGAGCTTGTAAATGCTCATTTGGGAGTAAAAGTGATCGGAGTCAAATGGGTCTATTGAATGAGAATGGAGAAATTGACAAATGCAAAGCAAGACTGGTGGCAAAGGGGTATGCTCAAGTAAAAGGGATAGACTATAATGAGGTGGGACACCATTCGGATGGTGTTGGCAATGGCAGCAAGAAATCAATGGAAAGTCTTTCAATTCGATGTAAAAAGTGCCTTTCTACATGGCGAACTCAGTGAATATGTATATGTAGCTCAACCATAAGGCTATGAAGTGAAGGGAGAAGAGAACAAGGTATACAAGTTGAAAAAGGCCCTCTACAGCTTGAAACAAGCCCCAAGAGCATGGTTCAGCAGAATCGAGAGTTACTTCATCAAAGAAGGTTTTGAGAGAAGCTCCTGTGACCATACTTTGTTCATAAAAAAGTATGAGATCAACAAAATTCTGATTGTAAGTCTCTATGTTGATGATCTGATTTTTACAAGTAACGATTTGTTAATGATACGAGACTTCAAAAACTCAATGAAAAATGAGTTTGAGATGACTGATTTGGGCGAGATGAGGTACTTTTTGGGAGTGGAAGTGAATTAAGGAAGAAATGGAATGTTTATCAGCCAGAAGAAATATGCAAGTGAAGTTCTCGAAAAGTTAGGTATGGGAAGCTGCAATGCAGTCAGAAATCCGATTGTTCCAGGAAGCAAATTATCGAAGAAAGAAGATGGAACAAGAACTGATAGTACATTGTTCAAGCAAATTGTTGGAAGCTTAATGTGCATGACTGTTACAAGACCTGATCTAATGTATAGTGTGTGTCTCATAAGCAGGTACATGTCAAATCCAATGGAAACACACATGTTAGCAGCAAAAAGAATTTTGAGGTACATTCAAGGAACTATTGATTTCAGCATCTTCTATAAAAAGGATTGAAAAAATGAACTGATGGCATACACCGATAGTGACTATGCTGGTGATATAAACGATCGGAAAAGCACTTCGGGTTATGTATCCATGTTGAGTGGAGGAGCAGTAGCTTGGGCATCAAAGAAGCAACCTATAGTAGCCTTGTCAACTACTGAAGCAGAATATGTTGATGCTGCCTCATGTGCTTGCCAAAGTGTTTGGATGCAGCGAGTTCTAAAGCAAATTGAAGGTACTCAAAAGGATTCTGTCAAAATTTTATGTGACAATTCTTCTACAATTAAACTTGCTAAAAATCCGGTCTTTCATGGAAGAAGTAAGCACATTGATGTAAGATTTCATTTTCTGAGAAAACTCATGAGTGATGGATCAATTTATATGGAATATTGCGGTAGCAGTGAGAAGGTAGCTGATATAATGACCAAACCTTTGAAGATTGATCAATTTGAAAAACTCAGGGAAGCCCTTGGAGTTAGAAGCTGTTGGAGTTTAGTGTCCTAAAGACAATTGTTTAGGATATTGATATTAATGAATAAATTATTTATTTAATCATTTGTTTAATCAGATATATAGCATTAAAACATAACTATATATAAGTAACCCTAAGTTTGTTTAAGCAGTTATAGAGTGTTCATACAAGCATGAAGTGAGACTGTACATTATAACAAGATCAATAAACTTAAAGTAAACCCAAGTCAAGTAATATGTTAAAGGGGTTGGCATATTACTGTTGAGACTTGCATGTAACAGTGTTTTCTGTCGAGACAGAAAGCTGATCTCACAAGCGGTTTCGCTTGTAGTAATAAAAAGATATCGAACCCATAGAGAACGCTTTTTAACGAAAACTTATTTTAATTCAGTTTGATTCACGTTTTAGGTTTATAATATGGAAAATCGTTTAATTAAATTGGATTGTGATTGAATTTAATTAATAAGAATGAGATTAGAACTATATGTTAGAAATTTAGAAATCGATTCTGTCTTAAGATTATATTACAAGACAGAAACATTTAGCGTTTAAAGTAAGAAAAGTGTTGAACTCATTTGCATTAAGCAAAGATATCAACTTTAAACTTTGTAAAAATTATAAGTGTGTAATAAAATGTAAATTCCTTCAATTAAAAGGCTTTGAACCGTAGAAATCCCCCCGATGTTGAGTAGATTTCTACCGTAATCAAATTGATACTTATTTCCGATAAGCCGACCCAACGATCATATCATCCATAAATAAGAACTTGCTCAAGTGTTCAACAAAGTTTCTTTGTAACTATGTGAATTAAATACGTTTTAATGAAAACACCAGAATCTTACTTCGGAGAAATTGCCAAAGTAACTACATAAAGATATATTGAAATGCATAAACTTTTATTATGTGATTTGTGAATTGATACAAGTTTACAGAGAACAAGAAACATGAAAGCATTCGAAACGACATTCGAGTTCCGGGTCGTCAATCCTTTCCTCAAACCTGGTTAGAGTTTGTCAGGCTCCGGGGTCGCATCCGCTGCTTGATCTTCTCGCTGAATCTTCAGAATAGAGATGATGTGTCTTCTACCAAAATGTAAACTCATCTTCGAACAGTTCTTAATCTAAACTTAATTGCTACTGTGTTTGTAAGAAATCTAAGAACAATTTGTGTACATCAAATTGCTTTTACAGAAATGAAATCTAATCTTTGACTCATTTCTAAGTCAGAGTTTCTGCATAAATTCTGCACTCTAATCTTAATTAATCTAACTCTCCTTGAACTCTGAAATCAACTCTTTATTTATAGATGTTGAAGAGTTGTGTTTGAAGGGTCGTGTCTGCTGCGAAGAGGCGTTTCTATCCACCCGAACAGACGTGTTTTTTGGATTTTAAACATGTGAAAATAATGCTGAAAGACCTGCTGATCCAACCGAGATTCTAGAATCTCTGCCCAGATGAGGGGAGCAATCCTTCGGAACGAACATGTGAAGTGCCTAAAAAAGGCGTGTCGCGACCAAGATTTGGGAATCTCGGTCGCGACATCAGAATCTCTTCCGACATTCGGGATGTTCCTCCCGGTTCTAACTCCGTTCCCGTCTTCCTCGTATCGGTGCGCTGAATTCTTCATCTTTTTGGCTCGTAACTTAGGATTTTTCCTTCGTTTTTGATCCGTTTTCGCTCCTATTTGGATTTTACCAAATATTTAGGTACCTTGCATGAAAGAAACATATTCGGACGTAAAAGTACTCGAAATAGATATAAATAGCACGATTTCATAGCAAAACTGATGTAAATATTAATGATATTTTAGGTATATTTTGGGCTTAACAAATCTCCACACTTAATCTTTTGCTAGTCCCGAACAAAATTTCACTGAATTTATCCTTTAACTAATCTCTTTATGAAAATAAAACATATATCTTTGTATTCCTTTTTAAATTAGTTAAACCGAAAAGATTAACTTTGCATGGCAAATTTATACGCAAAATATCAAACTAACTAGTATAAAGGCGATATATCATTCGTCTTGTATTTTTCAATTTTTAAATTGAAGTATTCGGGACGATATAAGCACGCATGTTATTGAGTCTTTCGTCTCAAGGCATTTCAAAGCACAAAATTTCCTTTCCCAAACCTAAACTATTATATGAAATATGAATTGAATAAGTACTTAGGTTTAATTTATTTGCTTAGTTACGCCCGTGATAAGGGTGGTCTCGATCGTAACTTTATTTTAATTGCTTTTTGTTCGCTTTAAGAGGTACCAACCATGCCATAGGTGGACGCAATCGTTACTTTAAACTTTAAACACGTTTAATTTTTGCTTTAATTTTAACGTTCCTTCCATACCTCGATTGTGATGAGGGTGGTCTCAATCGTGGCCAAAAGTACCGTTTACTTAATTTTTCTTCCCTTTCATACCTCGATTGTGATAAGGTTGGTCTCAATCGTGGCCAAAAGTTAAGAATACGACTACTTGATTTAATTAACACGAGTTATAAAATTAAAACTGTAAATTGGGAAAAAGAAAAATAGCACATTCATCCTATATTGACTTAAAATTCAACATGTATTATGACTAAAGTTTCCTTAAAAACTTCAATTGGTGTTAATATAAGACGAAAATCAAACCGAGCTAAAAATTGTTAGTTCAATTTAATGCCTATAAACCTAATTGAAAATTTAAAATAAGATTTATTATATCATGAATTTTGCATGATATAAAATAGAGATTGAAATAAAGAATTGTTTACTTAAATACATTCACTCGAGACGTTTTTTACTTAAAATCGTATCGGAGATTTGTGAATAATTTGAAAAAATATTGTCCGTATAGAAATTTTATTTCTATCGATAATGATAACCTAAAAATAATCATAAGTTATATGAAAATGTAAAGTTTATGAAAAATAATGTTTATAAAATAATATCATTTTTGAAAAATGTTGCAAAATGTGTTGCATTTGAAAATGTTGCTTAAAAATATTAACATGTATTTATATTTAAATGAATGTCATTTATTCTTATTCGTTGCATATATTCGTACTAAAAAAATGATATATGCAATATCTCCTCCCACACTTAATTTGGACCATGTCCTCATTGGTGCAAAAATTGATAAAACACGAAAAATTTGAACGAAAATAAATCATACGAATGAAGAAAGGAATATTATGAAATTAAAGCATCCAACATAAGATATTAAAATTGAAATTGTACCAAACATAAGAGATAATAGAAACATTGTACCAAATTTAAATTAAAAACAACATATACAGAGAAATGAGTTATGAAAGAGAGAGGATAAAACCTAATCTTGGGTTGGTGAATCCGGTGGAGACGGTGTTGTCACAATGTTTTGACGACGGAAAAATGATAACATCCGACGTCGGGTAGACTTGTGCTCTCCCCCTCAAAGTAGTGAAGGTTGGTACCCACTTCGGTAATTCTAGAACTCATCTCGTGGTTGCTTTCAATAATATCATCTAACCGCAAATTCATTTGCCGGTTGTGTGCATTCATTTGGTTCAAAATTTGTTGCAAATTAACTTGATCATCAACATTGTGCTCTTCCTCTACATGCCCTTGTGCTTGTGTTTGTGGCTCAACATGCTCCTCTTCCTCACCTTCTTCTTCTTCATCTTCACAACCCTCTTCGGCACCTAACCCGTGAGAACTAGAAGCTCCTCCACCCGTGCGAACATTTAGGTGCTTAACACATTCCTCATATGACACAAAGACGGGGGGACCTTCTCTAATCAATAAATTGGCTCGAAGAAGAGCCGAGACATCCAAAAGAGGTAAATTTCCATGGTAAGAGAGGTTTTGAAAATCCGCCAATTCACCACGTGCGCCCATCACAAGTCCGGTAATAAAATTCCCCAAAGGTACTTGCTTAGTGTGGGATGGGGAGGCACGGTGTAAATTGTCGAAAAGCATGCCAATGCTATCAACTTGAAGACCTTTGAAAATACAATCAAGCACAAACAAATCCCTAACTTGAACTTTAGAACTCTCAACCCTTCCAAACAAGGAGAAAGATAAAAACTTATGAAAGTAGAATATACAATTATCCCGAATCAACTTGCTAGAGGTGTTCTTAGGGTAAAAAGTATCTTGGCCGGACAAAGCATGCCAAATGGTGTGTGTATCAACTTCCTTAGGCTTTTGAACAAAATCACTAGTAGGAAAACCAAACATCATACCCATAGCTTCATAATCAATTCTATAAGTAGTACCATTATTCCTAAAGGTGATAAATCTCTTCCTCTTATCATATTTCAAGGTGACCAAAAACTTAAGAATGAACTCATCATTGTGAGGAAACCGCATGCTCGCAAAAGTATTCCATCCAAGAATAACAAGGAATTCATTAATCCATTCGGAGAAGGATAACTCATTTACTGTATCAAAGTGGATAAACGACATGTCAACGAACTCCATCTTGGATCCGTTGAAGTGAAGGTAACGTTTACCTTCCGCTTCGGACTCAATGTTGAAAACGGCTCCATATTGCACTCGAAGACGGTTTGCTTCGGTGGCCTTGGTTTTGTTGGCGGATACCTTTGTTCTAGGCATGGTGTTTGATCTTGAAAATATGTTTGAAAGTAGAGAGAATATGAAAAGATGAAAGGTTTGTAAATGAAAATAATGGTTTGAATGAAGGAAGAAGATGATGAATAGGGGTGAATATATTGGGAAGAACAAAAGTAATTGTATTGGAAAGAGTTTGGAATGTGTAATTGGGTAAAATAGGAGGTGATGTAATGTTTGTGTAAGGGATAGGTATATATAGGTATGAATTTAGGTGTTAGGAATTAGTATAGGAATAAGAAAAGGTTGAAAAATTGTGCCAATTCCATGCTGAACCCCGCCCTGCAAGTCGCGTGTCGCGACCGAGATTCACGAATCTCGGTCGCGACAGGACCATTCCTGGAGACAAAAATTCTCCAAAACTTCCCTGTTTCGTTGCTCGTGTAGGGATTTTGAAATCTCTACCGAGATTCGTGACCTGGTGGCTGAAGTACGCGTAAATTAACTCCGTATTAACTTAATCTTCTTGAAATTATGTCCTATTAATGCATGTATTAATTCCTGTAACTTAAAAACACAAATGAAACATTAAATGAATGGAAAACCAAAGGTTTAACCTTGATAAATACTGATTTAAATGAAACAATTAATGCTCTAAGGGAATTAATGTTAAAACATGAATGTTCTTAATGAATTGATTGAATACATGAATGTTTATTAAACAATTAATTTGAAACATGAATGTGTTTTAATCATAAATGTCACAATTAACTTCTAATTAATATTCATAATTCAGATATATACATAAACATTAAGAAACATGAATCAAACATTTATATAAATGCAATTAACATAAATTCAGACATGAAAATTTATTAAAGAAAAACATATTTACATGATTAACATATATATATGAATTATAAACAAACCTATATACAACAATTATACACAATCAGAAAATAAAAAATGTTCAAACAAGAACTTAGAACATGGAAATGATACAGAAACATAACACTGTAAATACAATGAATCAAATCTAATCTATTCTTCATCCTTGTGAATGGAAATTCCACGTTCTTGAGCCCGGTTTAATTTACTTGCATTGTTAATATTCTCTCTTATGAAGAAAGAAACCAATGACTAAGAACTCGAAATTAATATTCGTGTTTGACGAATCCGTCATTCTCCAAGAACTCGAAATTAATATTCGTGTTTGACGAATCCGTCGTTCTCCAAGAACTCGAAATTAAGGACTGAAAAAGGTTCATTCTCGTTCCAAAGAACGGAAAATTTGTATTCAGATACAACTAATAAAATTCGTGTATCCAACTTTCTCGTTCTTCGAACGATAAGTATATATCAAACCTTCTATTTAAAATATGTGAAGAATCCACAATATTACTGTAAAAGAAATTTTTTTAAAAGGATGAATTAAAACAAATAAGGATTTCAGAAATTTTGAGAATTAAAATTGTAATGTTGAAAAATATGTCCAGTTTTTAATTTGTTGGTTCTCAACCAAAAATCATGACTATTGAAAAATGAAAAGGTGTCTTTTGTGCCTTTGGATGAATAAAATAAAACATTAGACATTAAATACATAGAGAGGAAATTATTATTATTTTTTTATTATTATTTTTATTTTTATTTTTTTCAAAATACGCGTGTCGTGGTCGAGAATTCGGAATGTCGATCGTGACACGCCTTGCCCCTTGGCAATGATTGCTTTGTGTTGGTCCTCCCTAATCTCTATAGAGATTTTCAAAAATCTCAGTAGGAGCAGAAATTCTATAAGGCATTTGAAAATAAAAATCCCAGTTGAGATTATCAAATCTCTACACAAGCAGAAACTCCTACAAGGCTGAAAAATAAAAAATCTCAGTATGAGCAGAAATTCATCAAACTCAAAAACAAAAATCTCAGTTGAGATTTTAAAATCTCTACTTGAGCAGGAATTAAATTTGATGTAATTTCTCGCAATTTTTTGTTCAATTGAGATTGTTTAAAAGTCTAAAGACAATTTCCTAATCAATAACAAATATTTAAGATACATAACATATTTTGAATATTTTCCAATGATCACAAAATTTTTATTTCTAATCTAACCATTATTGCTAAACTAAAGATTAATGTATAAACTAAACTAAAATGAAATGTAAAGATTAAAATATGAAAAACTAAAAACGAAAAATATGATAACCCTTAAGAATTCTCAAGGAGAATCAAATCATGGACAAAATCAATTACCTGAACCGATTTTAAATAATGGTCCCGTCCATTTTAACTTACCTAGAAGAAGATTTTTTTTACGCACTACGCCAAAACCCTCTTTAGACGACGGTTAAAAACCGTCGTCCCGCGAGATATAAATCTGTCACGGGGCTCGCTGCCGTCTATTGCACCTTCAGACGACGGTCAGGTTCTGTCATGTTTCGTCATCACACATGACATTAGCCTATTTTCTTGCTGTCATCTTACCCTTGTTACGATGCAGCTTATTTATTACTGCTGTCACCTTTAATGTCATCACATGACATTCTGACAATTAAAACCGTCAGGTTAGCGTGTGGAAAATTGACATATTTAATTTGAGATGACAGTTCGTATAATAATTTTTGCCGTTATAGCATGTTTAGATGGCACAGGTCTTAATCAACCATGTCAAATGAGTTTTTTTTCATATGATATAAACATTTATTTTAATGTCTTTTTATTGCTGTTTAGATGACATTTTTAAAAATTAAAATGTCATTTTATGCCTTCTTATTCGTTTGAATTTCTGGTTTTTATACCTGAATACAGAAACATTCTAAAATATGAAGATTAAATTCTGTATATCAATGGTTTTAATTTTATTGGAGACCAATACTCATAATATGTTTACATTTGTGCCTAACGTCAATCCATATCTTGAATGACCAATACATTTATGAATTAAAACACAAAAAAATAACCAATCTTCCATAAGTCAATCCATATCTTGGAGTAATAATTAGGCCTATAATCCCAAAGGTCTTGGTATCTCCAAAAGCCAAGCAAGTCATTAATATATTACACACATCCCTAAACTCAGTAGTAATTACGTGACCCTTCTCCTTTCACGGCCTTTCACTTACCACAATCATATCACTATAAATATATGCATCATAATTCAGAATCATACCTTCAACAACCAGAAAACTTACCAACAATGGATCCCCTTGTTGAAACTCCAGGAGATATAATTGCTGACCTGGATAAGTTGTACATGGAGAACCCAGAGTGGCTTCTGGCCATCAATGGTACGTATGCCAGTCCATAATTGTTCTGTAACCCTTCCTGGTTTGTTCTGTGTATTTCTAATGATTCTTCTTGGATGATAACGTGCAGGTCCTCTCAATGGTAACTTCTTCACATGGTCGATCATGATGAAAGGCCCCCAATACACCCCATATGAAAGGGGTGTATTTGAAATCAGAATCAGCTACCTTTCGGATTTTCCAAACAGACCTGCAAGAGTAATATTAACTCAGATCAGTAAGATATAATCACCTACATGAAACATACACTAATAAATCTCTCATCTTATTCCCAATTTTGCTTCCGGAATAGGATATATCATCCTAACGTGGCTCCTCAGGGGTTGATTCAACTTCCCTGTATCCTTAATAACCATCACTTTTCCATGGCCATGGTATAATGCAACCATTTATCTATTTCATTTGATAAACATACAACATCATATTTTTGTTCTAATTATTCTATGCATTTTGTAGTGTCTGTGGCACCTATATGATCTACTTCTACAGCCCCACAGTGAGGAGCCATATCCTGGGCAAGAAGCAGTTGTTGAGCAATATCGCAGCAACAGGGAAGAGTATGAGGGGATCGCCCGGATATGGACTGAGGAGAATGCAAAGTGGATATGAGGGTGTCCAAATCTCCTAAACTATCTTGGCTATAAGAGAAAGGAGAATCGGAAGGCAATGTGAGCTTCAAATGTGGTTCTCATTCCAATTCCAAATTTCCTTTCTATAGTCAAAATAGTTAAGGAGCTTTGGACCTTTAAAAATAAATAAATACATATATTATAAACCAAGGTTCGGAATAAAACACGAAAAATATAAATTTTTGTTAAAAATTTGGCGTTCCCCAGTAACGGTGCCAAAAACTTGTTGAGTGATTTCCGCAAGTGCGCGGTTTCGCTTGTAGTAATAAAAAAATATCGAACCCCCAGAGAACGCTTTTCAACGAAAACTTATTTTAATTCAGTTTGATTCACGTTTTAGAGATTAGAATTATATGTTAGAAATTTAGAAATCAATTCTGTCTTGAGATTAGATTACAAGACAGAAACATTTAGCGTTTAAAGTAAGAAAAGTGTTGAACTCATTTGCATTAAGCAAAGATATCAACTTTAAACTTTGTAAAAATTATAAGTGTGTAATAAAATGTAAATTCCTTCAACTTAAAGGCTTTGAACCGTAGAAATCCCCTTGATGTTGAGTAGATTTCTACCTTAATCAAATTGATACTTATTTCCAATAAGCCGACCCAACGATCATATCATCCATAAATAAGAACTTGCTCAAGTGTTCAACAAAGTTTCCTTGTAACTATGTGAATTAAATACGTTGTAATGAAAACACCAGAATCTTACTTCGGAGAAATTGCCAAAGTAACTACATAAAGATATATTGAAATGCATAAACTTTTATTATGTGATTTGTAAATTGATACAAGTTTACAGAGAACAGGAAACATGAAAGCATTCAAAACGACATTCGAGTTCCAGGTCGTCAATCCTTTCCTCAAACCTCGTTAGAGTTTGTCAGGCTCTGGGGTCGCATCCGCTGCTTGATCTTCTCGCTGAATCTTTGGAATAGAGATGCTGTGTCTTCTACCGAAATGTAAACTCATCTTCGAACAGTTCTTAATCTAAACTTAATTGCTACTGTGTTTGTAAGAAATCTAAGAACAATTTGTGTACATCAGATTGCTTTTACAGAAATGAAATCTAATCTCTGACTCATTTCTGAGTCAGAGTTTCTTCATAAATTCTGCACTCTAATCTTAATTAATCTAACTCTCCTTGAACTCTGAAATCAACTCTTTATTTATAGATGTTGAAGAGTTGTGTTTGAAGGGTCGTGTCTGCTGTGAAGAGACATTTCTATCCACCCGAACAAACGTGTTTTTTGGATATTAAACATGTGAAAATAGTGCTGAAAGACCTACTGATCCAACCAAGATTCTGGAATCTCTGCCGAGATGAGGGGACCAATTTTTATCCTTCGGAACGAACAGGCGAAGTTCCTGAAAAAGGCGTGTCGCGACCAAGATGACATCAGAATCTCTGCCGAGATTCCAGAATCTCTACCGAGATTCCAGAATCTCTACTGAGATTCGGGATGTTCTTCCCGGTTCTAACTCCGTTCATGTCTTTCTCGTATCAGTGCGCTGAATTCTTCGTCTTTTTGGCTCGTAACTTAGGGTTTTTCCTTTGTTTTTTATCCGTTTTCTCTCCTATTTGGATTTTACCAAATATTTAGGTACCTTGCATGAAAGAAACATATTCGGACGTAAAAGTAATCTAAATAGATATAAATAGCATGATTTTATAGCAAAACTGATGTAAATATTAATGATATTTTAGGTATATTTTGGGCTTAACAATCAGGTGAAGGAGTTCATTAGGATTGGGACCCGACTTGAGATAACAGTATGGATTGATTTATCTAATGTGTCAACTGTTCGTCTCATTGGTATTAGTAGGTATAACTAATCCTTAGACTCAAACATTCGTTAATTAGTGATTATGGATTATGGAGTCTGATACTTTGATTCTGTGCGAGCACTATCCAACAGGTGAGAGACTGGGGTGTGTGAGAGCAGGGTTGGGTGTCACACAAAATGATTGCAGAATAGTTAATGTCAGATTGAGCATTCGTCACTCCCGATAAGTGGGAGATATATCCAACTGGCCGCTTGTGGTGAATTAACTGAAATCCTTGCAAGGTGATAGAGTTAAGAGTAGAAATAGACATTTCACTTAACTTATCTTTTCAGAGTAAATTCAACCTATACAAGTAAAACTGGACTCTTCGTTATATGTAATTTTGACACGTTCCATAATTATAAGGAATTGACCGAAGGATATAGTTGATGAAGGATCGTATTACCTGACTTCTTAATTGCTCTGGGGGAATATCACAGGTTCTGCTAGTAACAGCTTGCGACGGTATTCCGTTATATATATGTTGGAATTAATCGTGATGAATAATTTCAAAGGATATATACGGCTAGTGGCAATAAAGAACCTAATGGGTCGCTGTTAGACGAGGTGTCGCGGCCTAATCTCCCGGACGGACCGGGGGGTGGACACCTCATGGCGACGTAAGCGGTGATTAGCGCCGAAAGCAACCAATCGTGGAATCAAGATGCTCGGCAGGACCGGAGCTCGGAGTATGGAAGAGTCGCCACCCACGAATGGGAAAATGAACACCGATCCCTTGCGGGAGACCGGTGAGGGTTCGGGAAACTTAGGTACGAGCCAAGAAGGCTAGCTCCTTTCCGGAGAAAGGCTACTAGGCACCCCGACATCGCCCGGTTATGAACCACCGGCCTCCTACTCAGCGTGTTAGGCGATAACGAACTAATCGCATATTTCTTTAAGTTTAAAATTCATTTGAAACCTTTTCTTTCTCGTTTTGAAAACCGTTTTGAGCATATATTATTGAAAGCCACTTTGGTAAAGAATCACCCATTTTGCATAAATTTATAAAGGAGAGAGGGGGAGAAGGGAGAATTAATTTATTTACAGTGTGTCTTATGCCTCGATTCGTATGTTAACTCTACACTAAACTCACTCCCCGAAAATGAGTTTATTTACATGGTTCGTACCTTAATCGCCGTTGGAACGATTTAGGTACGTTTCAAAACCCCGTTAATTTACATGGCATCTACTCGAATCGCCGTTGGAACGACTCGAGCGTTTGAAGACGTGGAATAAAGAATTTTAACCCGAAAACGTGGTTAGGCATACAAGTCAATTTATTTTGTACCAACCGTTTAAGAAAACGATTCAAAACTCTATTATTCATAATGAAAACAATTTTAATTACAAGGTTCGCCTAATCCGTCGTTGGAACGAATTAAGGTTTTAAAACGTGATGTTTTAAGAAATGGTTTAAAAATGTCAAGAAAACGTTATTTACACTTTAGGAATGTCTAGAAAAGCTTTAGTTTAAACAAACAACTTAAACTCTCTTTTTGTGATTTAATTTCCCATTTTTCACTCAATTAATCCTTACTTGAATATAATTACAACAACTAACAAATTAAATCCAACTTCACCTAACCAAACATGTTTAAAGAATATATACCTATAGGAAATCCAAATGGAGAATAAATATACATATTTATACATATATGTAAAAATAGTAAAAATGGTAATAATATATATATAGATTAAATGTAGGATAAGGAAAGTAGTAATACATATAATACCTTTTTATCCTAATTACAACTATGTAAAAATAAGGGAAACTATAAAAACTAAAAATAACATTTAATTTCTAAAATAGTTTTACCCTATGATAGCTAATGTAATTCAAATGCCAAAAAAAACTATATATATATACATATATACTACTTTATAACATTAAATCCAAACGAATTAAATTTCAACATGAAATAAATAAATATATAGTACATAATAAATAGTTATAGGATTAAAAAAATAATTTTTATAAACATATTACACAATAATATACATATATATACAAGTAGAAATGTCAAAAAAGTGGAGAAAGGAGGGTAAAAATGGTGATTTGCGGTTTCCAGCAGATTACCGACGGAAAATCCGTCGCCAATCTGCTGTTAGTGACAGAAAAGGTAGAATTACAGCAGCACTCCAAAACTTTCCAGATTCGTTCAAAAGCTTTAAATTAAATCTAATTCAATCGTTTTGGATCTCCGAACTACCAAAAATGGATCATAGTCTATAACGGAGTTTCCTAAAACGACGTTTTTATTTTAAAACGTTATTCGGAAATGTCTTTTCAAAACTTATAATTACAACATTTTTAATACCCGAACTACCTTTTAATCGGATCACGGTTCGTATTGGGATATTAAAATGAGGTTTTTTATTTTAAAACAAAACCGAATTTTTATTTAACACGGGATAAAAATAAATAAATATGAAGAATTAAATAAAACGTGATAAATAAATGAATAACTAAATAAATAAAATTATAACATAAGAATAAATAAAGAAAATAAAATAAATGAAATAAATAAAACGAGTCTAGTCCTCGGATAATACCTCAAGTTCGGTATTGACGGTTGAAGTCGGTTGATTCCACGAATCATGCTTTCCCGGTGTTTTTGTGTTTTTGGTAAAATTTTAACTTTTAGGAAATTTGGAATTTTTAGGAAAAAAATATGTTTTTTCCCAAAAAAAAGATTTTCTCTCTCTAAAAATGTTTAGAGTGAGAAGCTCCTCCCCAAAAAGTCCTCCCTCAAATGCATGGGGATCCGTGCCTTATATAGGCAAATGGATCCCCGGAACTTTGGGCGACGCCCGAAGAAAATTGGGCGTCGCCCAAAGTCAGTTGGGCGAACGCCCAAGCTAGTTGGGCGAACGCCCAACTTATGTTGGGCGAACGCCCAACTTTCGTTGGGCGGACGCCCAACATTAGTTGGGCGCGCGCCCAACCAGCGTTGGGCGCGCGTGCCCAACTGACGTTGGGCGTTCGCCCGACAATCGTCGGGCGTCCGCCCAACGTCGCTGGGCGCTCGCCTAGCGGCTGCCGGGCGCGCCCGCCCAGCGGCCGTCGGGCGTGCGCCCGCGCTGTCGGGTGTGCGCGCCCCACGATCGTCGAGCGCGCACTCCGTGCTGCCGGGCATGTGCGCCCCACGCTGCCGGGCGCGCATCCAACTGTCGTCGGACACGCGTCGGCTGCCGCTAGGCGCTCGCACCACGTCGCTGAGGACTCGCAAGCCGTCCACTTGACGACCGCGACTCACATTAATTTTTCTTTTCTTATTATATATTTTTGTTTTAAAACTTCCGTAATCAACCGCTTCGACCGTTTTGTTTACAGGTTTTCATCACAGGTCCTCCGACTCGGTGTCTACAGTTGCCCCTACTTTCCTATTTTGACAGTGATGTGTGTGTTTTGAAAATGTTTTTTGCTAACGCAACACATGCAATGTAAAACATATAAAAGTAAGAGACACGTAAAGAGTAGGAGGAAGAATACCTGACCTTTGCGCTGCGCGTTCCAGCGTCGTTCTCGATCCTTTCCGTCCTTGCCTTTGAATTGGCCGACGGCGGATGTTCTTCTTACGGACCCTAGCCTAAGTCGACTGCGGGTAAAAATTGCTTAAAAGCAACCTTGGTGCACGACCGCGAGTAAGATGGCTCAAAAGCGACCCTGGTCTACGACCCGGGGGGGGGGGGGAAGTGGCTCAAAAGCAACCCTGGTCCACGATCGCGGGTAAAATGGCTCAAAAGCAACCCTGGTCCATGACCGCGGGTAAAAATGGCTCAAAAGCAACCCTGGTCCACGACCGCGGGTAAAATGGCTCAAAAGCGACCCCGGTTCACGACTAGGGTAAAATGGCTCAAAAGAAACCCTGGTCCACGACCGCGGGTAAAATGGCTCAAAAGTGACCCTAGTCTACGACTGTGGGTAAAATGGCTCAAAAGCAACCCTGGTCCACGACCGCGGGTAAAACGGCTCAAAAGCAAAGATTCTTTCTGACAATTCTGAATTCTTTTAAAACATCGTTGTCTGTATTTTTTCACTGGAGCTAGTGTCTTGGAGGTTTGAATGGTTCGATAGGAACGTCTTTTTAGTCCGGAATGATTCAAACTAACAATTATTTTTCTGTTGACTGTCGTCTGTATTTTGACTGGTGCCGCTGTTCTGTAAAAATCAGCTGTCGTCTGGAGTTCCATCTTGATATTATCGGTCACTGTTTGGCAGAAACGTAGGCTGAAACGGACTGCAAATCGGAGGTCTGTGCACATGGTAAATAATTATTTACTTTTTACCTTTATGTCACATCGTACCTTTTTCACTATTTACGGGAATGCCATTCCCCTTTCCTATATAAGGTGGTGGGGTTTCATTTCAACCCCACACCTTCTCGCTCTTCTTTCTCTCTCTAACTTTTGATTTGGATTATTCTCGGGATGGATTTGGATCAACATGATGGCACGAAGGGCATGGAGGAGGGTTTCGTGAACCTTACTATAGTGGACCCTTTTCAGGACCCCACATCTCATCTGAGCCGGACCCGCTGTAACCAGGTAAGTACTTTCTTACTTTCTCGTCTTTTGACTAAATTTCTAGGCTTTAATATCCCTACTTTGATCATGATTTGCATGCTAACCCCTAGGTTGCCTTAGAAGACCTTAGTTAGAAAACATGAATTTCTTTGCTTGCAAGTAACACTTTATTTGTCTTTTTGGAAGAATGCAAACTATATGCATGTGAATAGTAAACATACGAGCAATGCATGCCAACAGTAAAAACGTGAATAGCACGTGAATAGTGCACGTGAATAGTAAAACGTGAATAATGCACGTGAATAGTAAAAACATGAATAGTACAAATGTGAATAGTACAAACGTGAATAGTTCACGTGAATAGTAAACTCGAATAATGCACGTGAATAGTGAAAACTTGACTAATGCACGCGAATAGTAAAAACGTGAATAGTGTACGTGAATAGTAAAAACTTGACTAATGCACGTGAATAGTAAAAACTCGAATAATGCACGTGAATAGTGAAAACTTGACTAATGCACGTGAATAGTGTACGTGAATAGTAAAACGTGAATAGTAAAAACTTGACTAATGCACGTGAATAGTAAAACTCGAATAATGCACATGAATTGTGAAAACTTGACTAATGCACATGAATAGTAACAACTTGAATAATTCTCTTTTCCAATGCGGACGAGAGCAGATCAAAGAATAATGAATTAATCAAATCCTATGCAAACAACCCTAAGGGAGAGATTTCACAAAATGACGGTCCAAATTGACAAGATGTTTCTAGGTTAGATTTGACCGAAAGAATAGCTAGATTTACGTGCTTTCATCAGATGCCAGCCTAGGAACAACATTTAAACTTACCTGTTCCGTTCTTTCCAGTTCATCGACATTTCCGGGACTACGGCAGATATTCATGTGTGGTATTCCATGCTAGGCGCCGCGGCGAGAGCCCGTGTGCGAGAGTTGGGCTTTGAGCCCTTTATTTTAGCGCTGCCCCATGTCAACGGGGTGTGCGACCGTTTCGGCCTACGGGCCTTATGCGAGAGATGGGTTGACTAGACCCACACCTTCAATCTCTCGTTCGGGGAGATGACGATCTCGCCTCGTGACTTCTCTTTACTGACCGGGCTGCGGGGGAGTGGTACTTCGGTTCCCTTCTCCTTTGATACGATGCGTCCACGGGTTGACCGTGCTAGATTGGCTGCTTTGATCGGGCCGGGAGTTTATACGGGTGTCAAATCCACCCCGGCGAAGTTCATCACTACCTCGAGGCTTTTGAGTCGTAGGGACTTTTGTGGGACCGACGACACTGATCTGGCTGTCCGCAGCTTCCTGATATATGCTTTAGGCGAGACGATCTTCCGCACCAAGAGTGGGACCATACATGTGGGTCTTATTCAGGCCTTCAGTGATTTGGACGCGGTGGCGTCTTACGATTGGGCAGGAGCGGGTCTAGCTTACCTGTACAAGTTTCTAGATTTGACTTGCCGGAAGTGCAAGGACTTTGGCGGTTACACTTTCGCTCTTTTGGTACGTGGCTCATCCTTAACTTGCCCCTTTTATCTTCTTCGCGCCTTCTGTTCATAACCTTTGTTTTTACAAGCAGGTTTGGGCCTACGAGAGGCGGATTCTTCCCAGCGAGCGTCGGCACAGGCCACGGGTAGTGACGCCCCCACTTATGGCTCGGTGGAGCGAGTTCGGTCTAGGTACCGGGGAGAGGCAGACGGTGGCGCAGCTCCTAGATTGGATTGATTCACGGACCTTGGGGCAGGTAAATATCTTCTAATCACGCTAGATTTTGTTTGATCGGACCTGACTTTTTCTTTGTGTCTTTAGATTAAATTCAGGTGGGACGACCTTGACTTTGGTCCCGATTATGCGTACGTCACCCTGATCCAGGAGCAGCAGAGCGTGCTTACCGGCCCTTGCGTGCGGGCATGGTACTTGGGCGACCGGGGCATCACCGGGGTTAGTGCCTCGCATTGGACACCAGGCGAGATCCCCGTCTCCATGTTTGCGGTGCGGACTATGCCCTTATCGGTCATTCGTCGGGATTTGACTCGCCGCTTTGCTGGTAGAGATGTATGGGTTCATACCGGGGGTCGTGTCCCCTATTTATCGACATTATTGAGCGCAAGGGATGCCCCAGCGGTGGCGATGGAGGTGGACCTCGTGGCGGACGTGTTTTTGGGGGAGGCTATTGCCGCGGTCTTCGGTCAGGAGGCGGTTCCGGTGAGTGTTTCGGCCTATTTATTTTTATTTACGAGATAGTTAGTGGTATTTACTGTGCCTTTGCTTGCAGGAGGGTTCGTGGAGGAGTGCCCACATGTCAGATTTCTTCGATGATGCCCGTGCTCAGGCGTCTACGAGCGATCCGCCCTATTATGTCGGCGAGTCCTCCGGCGCCGCCCGATAGGAGAGGTCCCCTCTAGGCGTACCCGTCCCGGACTTCGGGAGGGATTTCACGACTGTTTGTTATGACGAGTCCGGGATGGCCTATGCCGGTGTCGAGATGGCTCCTCCCATCTTTACGTCGAGGATACCGTTTGATCCCTCAGACGCTCTCCAGACTTCGAGGGAGACTTGCACTGATTATGTGGGGCTGTCTGGTTACCTCCGAGATCGACTCAGCTTGCGCTGTGCTGACCATCTGGTAAGTATCCTCATTTTATTTTAGTGTAGTGGAATGTATGCATATATGTATGTATGATTTCTATTCTTGCCAGTATTTCTTCTTTCCCTTTTTTTTTATATCTGTTTTTTTTCAGAGTGACCTTCACACACATGAGCGGAGACGGAGTGAGTCGGTGCGGGAGGCCGATGCCAGGGTTGGCCAGGTCTACCGGGAGAGGAACGACTACTGGTCAGGGGTGATGCGGATAGAGACCGAGGGACGTCTTGCTATCGAGGAGAGGGCGCGGGAGGAGACTGCCGGACGCCTTTCCGCTGAGGAGAGAGCGCGAGTTGCCGAGGAGAGACTTCGAGTCGCCGAGGAGACCCTATATGCGGAGCGGGCGTCGCATCTGAGGGACTTCGAGGCCCACTGGGATTTCCCTCCTTATTAGGCTTATCATGTATAGTTTCATAGCTTTTATTAGAATTACCCCGATGTATAGCTTGTGTATAAGGAGTGGGGTGGATAGTATGTAGGCTTTTTATTGTGAAAAGAAAGGTAAGAAATGTATAACTCATGATTCGTATTACCATGCATTCAGTAGATTATAACGATTCCAATCATTCTCTTCAAATATATTCATGCCTTTATTTATTTACAAACAACAGAAATACTTAGCCTCTTACACATTATTTTTATAATTGCTCAAGATATAACTACCGTTACCAGGACCTGCCTTTTTTCGGTTTTCAGATCCTAGCGATTTTTCGTCTCTCCTTTTACTATCCCGGAATTTTCAAATGAGTGCCCTTTCGGGTTTTCACCCATTGGGATGTCCCTTATTGTTGCATAGGCCGCCCTTTGCGGGTTTTCGACCTATCGGGAATTTTTTTTTTTTTTTTTTTACGAAAAGTATTTCTTAAGCCTATCCAGATTGGTAGGTTCGGAGAACTCCATGCCGTCCATAGTAGTTAACTTCACCGCTCTTTGCTTAGTATCTTCTTCACGAAGAACGGCCCTTCCCAGTTTGGCCTAAACTTGCCCCTCGGGTCGGTGTGCGTCACACGGATCTGTTTTAGCACCATATCCCCTTCTTTGATAGGGCTGGCCTTAACCTTTTTGTTGAAGGCTCGGGCCATCCTTTGCTGATATAACTGCACATGGTAAAGGGCCTCCATCCTTTTCTCGTCCACCAACGCTAACTGTTCATACCGCTTCTTCACCCATTCCGTCTCGGGAGTCTCTGCTTCTACTGTGATTCTCAACGATCGCTTTTCAACCTCAATCGGGAGAACAGCTTCTGCACCGTATACCAAGGAGAACGGCATTGCCCCAGTTGACGTTCTAACTGTCGTGCGATAAGCCCATAAAGCGAGCGGAAGCTGTTCGTGCCAGTTCCGATGCGATTCTATTGTCTTTACGAGAATCCTTTTAAGGTTCTTATTAGCTGCCTCAACTGCGCCATTAGCTTGCGGACGATACGGAGAAGATCTGTGATGTTCAATACTATACTCTCGGAAGAGACTCCTCACTTCCCCTTGAAACTGGACCTCGTTATCTGTGATTATGTGATGAGGCACTCCGAATCTGGTGATTAAGTGTTTTTCGATGAACTTCCTCATCTGCTCCCCAACTTGCTGAACGACTCTGCCTCTACCCACTTGGTGAAGTAATCAATGGCAACGGCGATGAATTTGTGTCCATTTGACGCGTTAGGTCTCACCTCACCGATGATGTCAATGCCCCAAGCTGCAAACGGCCAAATGGGCGCTAACACGTGCAGTTCCATAGCCGGTAAATGATTATAATCTCCGTGGATTTGACAATCATGGCATTTCTTCGCATATTCGTTACAATCTCTTTCCATGGTGAGCCAATAGAAGCCTTGCCTTATGATTTTCTTTGCTAACACTGCTCCTCCTATATGGGCCCCGCAAATTCCTGAGTGTACTGACTCCTGTAGACACCGAGTCGGAGGACCTGTGACGAAAACCTGGAAACAAGACGGTGGAAGCGATTGATTCTGAAAGTTTCAAAAAAAAATAATAATAATAAATAAAATAAATAAGTTACAGTCGGTCGCTGTTGTCGATCGGATAGCTTGCGAATGCTTAACGGCACGGTGCGAGTGCTTAGCGGCGGCTGGCGCGCGTTCGACGATAGTCGGACGCCCGCTCGATGACGCGAAGCGCGCGCTCGACGTCTGTCGGACGCACGTATCCAACCATGAATGGTTCGCGCTCGGTGTCTGAGCAAGACACGAGCTTGGCGGCACGGGACGCGCGCTCGTCAGCCACGAGGCGTGTGCGCCTGGCAGAGCGGAACACGCGTTCGGCGGTCAGGACGCATGAACGCCCGACGACGCGGAGCGCGAGCTCGACAGCCGCGGGGCGTGCACGCCCGACGATGTAAGACGCGCCCCGGCGGCCGTTGAGCGAGTGCCCGACCACGTCAGGCGGAAGCCCAGCGGTAGGCGGGCGCGAGCGCCCAACGGCAGTTGGGCGCGCGCGCCCAACCTCGCGTTGGGCGCTCGCACAACGCTGTTGGGCGACCGCCCAACAATTGTTGGGCGATCGCCCAACAATGTTGGGCGGTAGGCCAACGTGGTGTTGGGCGGCCGCCCAACAAGCCTTGGGCGACGCCCGATTTTACTCGGGCGTCGCCCATTGATCCGGGACCCGTTTCCCTATAAAAAGGGGCACGGATCCCAATGAAAAGGGGAGAAATTTTAGAGCCTTTCTCACTCTAAACATTTTTAGAGAGAGAAAGTGAATTTTTTTTGAGAAAAATATTTTTTTTCTCAAAAATTCTGAATTTCCTAAAGTTAAATTTTTACTAAAAAATATAAAAAACGGAAGAAGGCGACTCGTGGAATCAATCGGCTTCGACTGTCAGATACCGAATTTAAGGTATTATCCGAGGACTAGACTCGTTTATTTTATTTTATTTATCTTCTCCTTCTATTTTTATGCTATAGTTTTTATTTATTTAGTTATTCATTTATCTTGTCACGTTTTATTTAATTAGCGTATTTATTTAATTTTCGTTTCGTGTTGAATAAAATTCGGTTTTGTTTTAAAATAAAAAACCTCGTTTTGATATCCCAATACGAACCATGATCCGATAAAAAGGTAGTTCGGGTATCGAAAAACGTTGAGATTATAAGCTTTTTTGGATCTAAAAAGAAATTTCCAAATAATGTTTTAAAATAAAAAACATCGTTTTAGGAACTTCCGTTATTGACTATGATCCATTTTTGGTAGTTCGGAAATCCAAGGCGGTTGAATTAGATTTAATTTAAAGCTTTTGAATAAATCTGGAAATAATTGGAGTGCTGCTGTAATTTGCCATTTCTGTCACTAATTGCTGTTTACCGACGGATTTTCCGTCGGTAAATCTGCCAAAACATAAAAAATGCCATTTCAGTCCCTTTTTCTTAACTTTTAAGCTTTTAATCCTTAATATATATATGTATAGTTATGTAATGTATGTTTTTCAAACTATTTTAGATATTTAGTGTATATAATTATTTAGGATGTTTGTATATCATTCTTTATTTAATTTTTAAACATAAGTATATGTATATATATGTTCTTTTTTATTCATTTGAGTTATATTAGATCCTATTTTAAAGGTTATTTACTTGGGCATTTTGGGAAATAATTAGTAGATATTGGTATATGTTATTTTTTTTTAAAACTATATTAGTTATGTATATATGTAGTTTTGGGGTATATGGGTTATGTTATTGATTATTATATGAAACTATTTTGGATAAAGGATTATTTTCTTATTTATGAGATTTATTTACTATTTTCACATTTTTAAAGTATAAATGTATTATATCTAGTATTTTCATACATGTATTATATAGTTCCTTTTTTATTAACTTTCATTCTCATATTCTCTTTTTGATTTAAATGTATATATATATGCTTAAATTGTTTTCTTTATTCCTTTGGCCCATCCATGAGCCCGGGTTTCAAATGGGCTTTATTTGAGGGTGAATCTTGGTTTAAATGGGTTTATTATTATAATCATAATAGGTAAAGAGTCCATTAAGTAAGAGGGGAAAATAAATCACAAAAAGAGAGTTTTCAATTTAATCATTTACACTAATGAATTTTTAGAGGTTCCTAATGTAAATAAATGGAGTTATTTTTGTTAATATTTCTAAATTGGTTTCAAAACATCACGTTTTAAAACCTTAATCCGTTCCAAAGGCGGATTAAGCGAACATTGTAATTAAAATCGTTTTCTTTGTGAATAATAGAGTTTTTGAATCATTTTCTAAAAGGGCTTGTACAAAATAAAATTGACTTGTATGTTTAATCATGTTTTCCTATTAAAAGGTTTTTATCCTAACGTTTTCAAACACTCGAGTCGTTCCAACGGCGATTCGGGTGAACTTCATCAAACGGGGTTTTAAAACGCTCCTAAATCGTTCCAACGGCGATTAAGGTGCGAACCATGTAAAGGAACTCGTTTTGGGGAAATAAGTTAGTGTAGAATAAACACACGGCATGACATTTAAATAAGGTTATAAATAAATCACTTCTTTCTTCCCCTTTCTCTGTGTATGTATAATATAAATGGATGATTCTTTACTGATATGGCTTTCCAATAATATATGCTCAAAACGGTTTCTGAAAAAAGAAAGAAAAGGTTTCAAATGAATTTTAAACTTAAAGAAGTATACGATTAGTCCGTTATCGCCTAACATGCTGAGTAGGAGGCCGGTGGTTCATAACCGGGCGATGTCGGGGTGCCTAGTAGCCTTTCTCCGGAAAGGAGCTAGCCTTCTCGGCTCGTACCTAAGTTTTCCGAACCCACACCGGTCTCCCGCAAGGGATCGGTGTTCATTTTCCCATTCGTGGGTGGCGACTCTTCCATATCTCCGAGCTCCGGTCCTGCCGAGCAGCTTGATTCCACGATTGGTTGCTTTCGGCGCCAATCACCACTTACATCGCCATGAGGTTGTCCACCCCCCGGTCCGCCCGGGAGATTAGGCCGCGGCACCTCGTCTAACAAGTGGCGACTCTGCTGGGAAAGCGAGAATTTTGATTCCGGAAGGCGTGTATTAAGCCCTTAACGGGGACGAATCGTTTTACTTCTTTTCATATGCATTCATGTGCATTATTGCAAACTTTTTGGGTAATTTCCGCGAAACCTCTAGCGAGAGTCCATTCGTCGCTCGAAAGAGGCTAGTGTAAGTTCCCCCTTACAGTAAGGCGCCAAAGGGTCCCCATCCATTCGTTAGGGGTGAATTTGTGCGGTCCTGTGAGGTCCCGCGGTCAGCCATGTCAGCATATAATAGCCTTAGAAGTTTCCATAGGATTACCCGTTACTATTTTTGATGTGATAAATGAATCGGTTCGTGTTTTCAAACCGCCATGATACGTGTCTAATCCTAAAGTATGTAAAGAAAATGAGACGATGCGTTAATATATACTCGTGAATCGACATACTAATTACCCTAAAACATCGAAACGATTTGAACTAAAGACGACTTAGTCATCTCATATGAATGAACATGTGCGACCCGCCTTGTCCCTTTCGGTGTCCCGACGAAGGCACATGTTCAGAAAATACGTTATGACGTAAGCACATATTAGTATGAATCGATTCGGTATTAAGGATAGTTACATCTCGATATAAAAGATTATATTAACAGTAGCCGTTATTCACATTCTTTAAATAAGTTGGGATAAAACGAGATCATGACGAAACGAAAACGAAGAACATTTCTGTTTCGAACAACCCTGTTGTAACGAAAAAAGTTTCGCACAAGTAGCCCGTCCCTTCCGAATAAAAGACGAGTTTTTACGTTATGCCTCGAGTTGTTCTTAAGAGAAATGGATGTGTCCGTAAAGATGACTAAGAAAATAAAAGAAAAGAAAAATGAAATAAACGACCAAAATCATTCCGAGACTACGATATATATCAATCCCGAGGGTAGTTAAAGAAAATAAACCAATGTCGTTGAATACGTGCCTCGAACGAGAGTATACCCCGTTTAAAATCTCGAAGCCGAATTAAGCCAAACCATATAATTGCGCCATATGGACGAGACTGTGGGTTTTGACTAACGACTCGATCATTTCGACCGTTACCAAAACTGCAAGAAATATGGCCCGATATACGTGTTTGCTTAAATTCGCGCCTAAAGGAAAGAAAACGGTGATATCCTCGCTTCGAACAAACACGCGATTTAACGAAAGGTTGATTTTCTATAACCACACTAAGATGATATATCCCGTAGGATTGGGAGGGACAACGAACTGTTGCTAGCCGAAAGGTTACCGTGCACTCAAAATAAGACTCGCCGTCTTTCACGAAGCAAAAAGGAGCAAACGGATCCTCGACGCTAAGAACAAATGCGTTACGCGATGAGTCCGTTCCCTAAAATAAAATTCAAAAGTGATTTCATCACTAAATAAACGCGTGGTTACGTCTTTCGATAGATCCAAAAGATCCCGTTGTAATCCAAAAATCGAGACACGAATCCGCGTGAATAAAAGGGAACGAATCATAGACGATAACGAATGATTGGACTAAGAAGAATAACTCGAACCACGTCTAAGAACTGAGATGCGCTCAAAGGGAGTCAAAACCCGAATTAATGAGTCTCGCGAAAGGACAAAAGACGAGTTATTCTAAAAGGACAATCCAACTTGGTCGATTTCTTAGTCACTGAACGTGGATACGTCAAAAAAGAATTGTATTGTCTGATGGGTGATTTACTTTTCCGCAATAATCGACGACATCACGCGTCCCCTGGACCGCAATGTGAGCCAAAAACCAAAATCCTAGGAAAGAGACCTGGACCAACGAGTGTGTGGAGGAATAAGGGTGGAAGAGAGATGTTGTGATACGTGTAATTAGACTAACGTTTGTTCTTCTTATCTTATATATCCGTAAATAAATAAACGCACACACCACGAATCATGCATATAAAATCATGCATACATACTAATGGATACCGTTCGCGCAGACGTCATCATTAAGCGATTGTGGTCCCGAGAGAGCAGTCGGCTAGTTAGGCAGTTTGACCAGTTACAAATTGACAGTTCTGAATCGGCAGTTGTGGCTTCGGAATCATCTTCGTCTGAGTATACTCAGTCTTCAGCCAGTATGTCTGCGACCGATGAAAAAGTGGCCGGATTGGAAAACTCTGTGAACAACATTAATGAGCAGTTAGCGGTGATAGCGGCCCAATTAGCTAAGCTGGCCATGAGAGATGATAAAAATGGCAGTAAACACGTTGAGAATGAGGTGAACGATGGCCCTCGCTTTGGGAATGAGGAGGATTATCAGGATTATATCCGAAAACAGTTAGAGAAAGAGAAAGCTAAGGAAGAGGAATGGAAGCAACACATCACGCAGGAGGTGCAGGACTTGCGCGGAGGAAGTTCCGAAAGTCAGGACTTTTATAACTTGAAGAATTATTTATCGGCAACAGCTTTGCCTTTGAAATTTTGGCTCCCTGACATGAAAAAGTTCGATGGAACTGGAGATCCCACCGCTCACATGAATCAGTATGTTGCTGTGATGAAGCACACGATCCTGACTGAGGATCAAGTCCTGGGGCTGTTTAACACTTACCTAGAGGGGGCTGCCCTTACATGGTTCCATGCATTGCCTATGGTGACAAAGAAGGATTGGAAGGAATTAGCGAAGTCATTCATCGCTCAGTATAGCTTTAACACCATGCTGGAGGTCACTTTGAAAGAGTTAGAGAGCACTAAGCAACAGGCTGGGGAATCCTTTTCCGATTTTGTGAAAAAATGGAGGGCTAAGGCCGGAGTGATGAAACAAAAGCCGCTCGAGCATGATCAGATCCGAATGGTGGTTGGCAACATATTGCCGTATATTAAGAATGAGTTGCGGTATATGCCTTTTACCGATTTCAATCAGATGTATAGCTGTGCCTTGACCGTTGAGGGGGATGGAGAGCCGAAGAAAGCATACACTAAATGGACGAAGTCTGGGTATAGTGCTAGAGGGCCGAGTGCGAGTGCAGAATCTGCAGCAGTGAAAGTGCTTGATCTTAATGCTATCGAAAAGAGGCGGTTCGCCAAATTTGATCAGACTTACGCAAAGGTTTTCGAACGTTTGCAGAAGAAAGGACTATTGAAAGCCCTTACCCCGTATAACAAAGCTCAACCTACTCCGCAGATACAGGCTAAAGGGTATTGTGAGTTCCACAGCAGTTATGGGCATACAATTGAGAATTGTGAGAGGCTGAAACACGAAATCTAGGATTTAATCGAGGAGAAAAAGATAGCTGATCCTTCGTCAGCAAACCCTTCCACTAGGCGTAATCCATTGCCTAATCATAGGGTGAGCATGATCGGAGTTGGTTTGACAGAATGTGTAGTGATGGAATCCTTCGAGGAGAACGTAGAGGAGTTGCTGGACTCCGATGAGAAGAATAATGTGGGAAATGGTTTGTATGTGTCGGCTTTGGAAGAGGAGCCAACGGAAGAAGTGATGGATGATAGAACTGAAACTGAGGAGACCGAGGAAGTCTCATCTCGGAGGATCATGCCCGTGTTGAAATTGTTTAGTGGGGTAGAAGACCCCGAAGCCCATTTGTATGGATACGTGTGTGCTATGTTTGGAGAGCCATACAAAGTGGAAGAATTCGCTCCATGGTTCCATCTTTCGCTGGTGGGCGAACCTTTGAAGTGGTTTCAATCGCTACCCGACGTGACTAAGCATGATTGGTCACTGGTGTCAAGCTTGTTTTTGATGAAGTATCGAAGAGACAAAATACGGGCAGGGGAATATAGCGCAATGCAAATTGGGCCTATCAAACGTCTGTTTCCGACTGTCAGCAAGTATAATGAAGGGAAGGACCCCATGGAGCACTTGCATTTTTATCTGTCGGCTATGGGTCCTCTAGGTTTCAAAGAGGGGGAGATCACGAGCTTGTTCTGCAACTCACTGGCAGGAGAGTCACTAGTGTGGTACATGTCTCTTCCAATGCACATTAAAGGAGATTGGGCAAAAATGACTAAGAGATTCATCAAGAAATACGCCGCACGGGAATGTCCAGAGGAAATGCCTGCATTATCCGAAGAGGAGACACCTGAAGCAGTAACAGCCATGTCTAAGTATAAGGGAGATGAGAACCCCATTAATCACATAAACCGTTTCCGTGCCTGCATGTTTGACGCGGGACTCTACCGAAGTGAGTTAGTCCAGCATTTTCCAAAGACACTCATAGGAGAAGCTTTGATGTGGCACCGAATGCTCGCGGCAAAGACAAAAGGGGACTGGGGATCCCTCATGGAGGCCTTTGTGCAGAGGTATGAGAGGTACATTCCGTGGACAGGGTCGTTGGAAGATTTAGAAAGGAACAGGCAATTCCCCGAGGAACCATTTGTGGATTATGCTAGAAGATGGAGGTTCAAGTATGCCTCGTGTCGGGTCACCTTGAGTGATCAGGAGCAACTCATGTGCATCCGGAAGGGTGCTATTCCACTCGTGGCTAGAAGAATGAATGGAGTGTTCCTCAAGGACTATGAAGAACTGATAGGCTGGGCTCGGTATGGATCGTCGGACCCTTCCTACATAAATCCGAATGTCCCTCACATAATGGATCTGATGGTCGTGGACGTTTGGGGAAGTTCCTCTGACGAGGAAGGTATCAATCAGAGGGTTCCGATCAACATCTGGGATGAGTCGGAAGTGGCTATTAGCACCGAAGGAAAGATTCTGCCGGGGTTCGAAATCTTCAATGATGTTGCCGACTGGGGCAAAGGAAAGGCGAGCTGCTTTGTCGAGGAGATTATGATGCTGGATTTGAATGCCGAGGAGCAAGTCATCACCATTGAAGCAACTGCAGGAGCGGGAGATGAGCCTAGTACCTCCAAAATTCATGAGAAATCCGAAGACCCTGATGATGAAAATTGTATTACTGCTTTGTTTGAATCAGATGATCACCCATGCTATCAATGAAATGAATTCTGATTTTGCTTACTTGATTGATGTTGATCATGATCAGTCCATGCATTCTCATTCATATAACATGCCTACATTTGAAATCAATGCAATAGAAATGTCAACTTTCAATCTTGGTACGGATGAAAATCCTAAACTTATACAAATTGCTCAAGAATTAACTATTGAAGAGAGAAAAGAATTCGAGAGAATAATTAAAAAATACGAAATTGTATTCGCATGGACATACGAAGACATGCCGGGAATTGATCAATCTATCGTAACTCACCGCATTCCAACTTACCCCGAAGCAAAGCCCGTAAAGCAGAAGCTCCGACGTATGAGACCAGAATGGGCAGATAAGATCAGAGAGGAGGTGAAGAAGCAGTTAGAAGCAGGATTCATCGAAGTGATCGACTATCCCCCTTGGGTCGCAAATGTGGTGCCAATCGCAAAAAAGGACGGCAAAGTGAGGATGTGCGTTGATTACAGAGATCTTAACAAGGCATGCCCCAAGGATGAGTTCGCATTGCCTCATATCGACGTATTGATCGACAGTGCAGCGTCAAGCGTCTTACACACGAATGTGGATGGTTTCATGGGCTACATGCAAGTTCAGATGGCCGAAAAGCACAAAGCAAAAACCTCGTTCACAACCGAGTGGGGGACATACTGTTACAGAGTAATGCCGTTTGGTTTGAAAAATGCCGGGGCAACTTATCAGCGAATGGCCACAGCACTGTTCCATGATATGATACACAAGGAGGTAGAAGTCTACATGGACGATATGATGGTCAAATTAGAGACAAGACAAGGGCATTTTACCGCGCTCGAGAAGTTTTTGGCCCGAATTGCAGAATTCAAGCTAAGGTTAAACCCGAAGAAGTGCTTTTTCGGCGTTTCGTCGGGGAAAATCTTAGGCTATGTAATCGGAAATAAGGGAATCGAGGTGGATCCTGATAAAGTGAAGGCTATACAGGAGATGCCGACGCCGAGAAATGAGAAGGAAGTGAGAGGGTTTCTGGGGCAGATTCAGTATATCAGTCGGTTCATAGCGAGACTCACCGCAATCTGCGAGCCAATCTTTAAGTTGCTAAGGAAAGACCAACCCGCTACTTGGAATGATAAGTGTCAGCAAGCTCTGGAGAGCGTCCGAAACTATTTGTCTAATCCGCCAGTGCTGAGACCGCCTAAACTGGGAAAGCCGCTTCTCCTCTATGTAGCAATTGAGGAGCGATCCATTGGGGAAATGTTGGCTCAAGAGGGAGACACCGGTGTGGAGCACGCGGTGTATTATTTGAGTAAGAAATTCCTGGAGTACGAGCTCAAGTACAACATGATCGAAAAGACATGTGTGGCAGTAGTATGGTTGACAAAGAAACTGCGGCACTATTTCCAATCGTATAAAGTGATCATGATTTCTCGGATGAACCCCGTGAAGTATCTATACCGAACTCCATCCTTAACGGGGAAGTTAGCCAGATGGTTGTTGCTTTTGTCCGAGTTTGACATTGAATATGTGACGAAGAAGGTTATCAAAGGGAGGGCCGTGACAGAATTTCTGGCCAACCAACCCCTGAATGCAGAGGAAGAGGAGACGAACTATGATTTCCCCGATAAGCACTTGAACGCAATCGAAGTTATACCATGGAAAATGTTCTTCGACGGAGCAGTTAATTCGAATGGAGTCGGAGTAGGAGTACTACTTACCTCACCGGAAGGAGAAAGGATCCCGATGGCCAAGAAGTTATCCTTCCCTCTCACCAATAATATGGCCGAATATGAAGCGTGCATTTATGGTTTAGAGTCATTAGCGGCACTGGGAGCGTCATATGTCGAAATTTGGGGTGACTCAAAGTTGATCATCGAACAGGCACAAGGAAACTGGGAGGTAAGAGAAGAAAGACTACGTCCGTACCTCGATCAGCTAGAAGGGTTGGCACAAAGATTCAAAGAATGCCGTTTCTATCATATTCCTCGAGCACAGAACCAGGCGGTGGATGCCTTGGCCACTTTGGTGTCAGTTTGGGACAATCCTCGGAACCTTGCTTCGAAACCGTTGGTATTGAGAAGATCTCACAAATCGTGCTACGAAGACGTAATGCTGTTAGGGGCAGATGAAAAACCGTGGTATTTCGATATCGTGAACTTCATGAAAGATGGAACATATCCGGAAGAGTCAGAACCTAGGGATCAAGCTGTGATTAAAAGGCTAGCTCGTCAGTTCGTCATCCACAAGGACTTGCTTTACAAAAGGCGCATGGATGGATTACAACTAAGATGCTTGGATGCGGGAGAAGCCCGCGAGGCAATGGAATCAGTACATTCAGGAATTTGTGGAGCCCATATGGGGGGAGCAGTACTAGCTAAGAAAATTATTAGGCAAGGCTTCTATTGGCTCACCATGGAAAGAGATTGTAACGAGTATGCAAAGAAATGCCATGATTGTCAAATCCACGGCGATTGCAGTCATCTTCCGGCCATAGAACTACATGTGCTAGCACCTATTTGGCCATTCGCTGCTTGGGGCATTGACATCATCGGCGAAGTAAGGCCTAACGCTTTAAATGGACATAAGTTTATTGCTGTCGCCATCGATTACTTCACCAAGTGGGTAGAAGCAGAGTCGTTTAGCAAACTGGGGTCCAAGCAGATGAGAAAGTTCATTGAAAAACACTTGATCACCAGGTTTGAGTGCCTCATCACATGATTACGGATAACGGGGTCCAGTTTCAGGGGGAAGTAAGAAATCTTTTCCGAGAATATGACATTGAACATCACAGGTCTTCTCCGTACCGTCCACAGGCTAATGGAGCAGTAGAAGCAGCTAATAAGAACCTTAAGAGGATTCTCGTAAAAACGGTGGAATCACATCGGAATTGGCATGAGCACCTCCCACTCGTGTTGTGGGCTTATCGCACGACAATTAGAACCTCAACTGGGGCAACGCCATTCTCTTTGGTGTATGGAACAGAAGCAGTCTTGCCGATTGAGATCGAAAAGCGATCATTGAGAATCGCAGTGGATGCAGAAATTCCCGAGGCGGAATGGGTGAAGAGGCGATGTGAGCAGTTGGCTCTAGTTGATGAAAAAAGGATGGAAGCGCTTTACTATGTACAGTTATACTAGAGAAGAATGGCTCGGGCTTTCAATAAAAAAGTCAAGACCAGCCCTATCAAAGAAGGAGATTTAGTGCTGAAACAGATCCGTGTGACGCACACCGACCCAAGGGGGAAGTTTAGGCCTAACTGGGAAGGGCCATTCGTCGTGAAGAAGATACTAAGCAAAGGAGCGGTGAAGTTAACTACAATGGACGGCATGGAATTCTCCGAACCTGCCAACCTGGATAGGCTTAAGAAATACTTTTCGTAAAAAAAAAAAGAAAAAGAAAGAAAAATTCCCGATAGGTTGAAAACCCGCAAAGGGCGACCTATGCAACAATGAGGGAAATCCCAATGGGTGAAAACCCGAAAGGGCACTCATTTAAAAATTCCGGGATAGTAAAAGGAGAGGAGAAAAATCGCCGGGATCCGAAAACCGAAAGGCGGGTCCTGGTAACAATAGTTATGACTTGAGCAATTACAAAAACAATGTATAAGAGACTAAGTATTTCTGTTGTTTGTAAATAAATAAAGGCATGAATATATTTGACGAGAATGATTGGAATCATCATAATCTACTGAATGCATGGTAATATGAATCACGAGTTATACATTTCCTATCCTACTTTTCACAAAAAGCCTACCTACTATCCACCCCAATCCCTATACATCAGCTATACAGCGGGGAAACTCCAATAAAAGCTACAAAGCAATAATGAAAGCTACAAAGCAATACATAACGAGCCTAATACGGAGGGAAATCCCAATAGTCCTCAAAATCTCTCAAGTGTGATGCCCGCTCCGCAGATAGTGCCTCCTCGGCAGCTCGCGCTCGCTCATCAGCAACTCGTGCTCTCTCATCGGCGACCCGTGCTCTCTCCTCGGCAGCGAGGCGTCCGATCAACTCATCGCGCGCCCTCTCCTCGACGGCAAGACGACCCTCAGTCTCCCGTCGCATCATCCCTGACCAGTGGTCATTTCTCTCCTGATACACCTGACCGACCCGGGCGTCGGCCTCTCGCACCAACTCGCTCTGCCTCCGCTCGTGGGCATACAGATCGCTCTAAAGCAAAAGAAAGGAAAAACAGATAAAAATAAGAAGCAGCGTAGGCACGAACATAAATCATACATACATGCATACATTCCACTACACTAAAGTAAAATAATGATACATACCAGGTGATCGATGCAGCGCAAGATGAGGCGGTCTCGGAGATAACCAGACAGCCCCACGTAATCCGTACAAGTCTCCCTCGTAGTCAGCGAAGTGTCTGAGGGATCAAATGGGACCCTCGAGGAGAAGATGGGAGGAGCCGCCTCGAATCCCGCATAAGCGGCCCCGAATTCGTCATAACAAATCGTGGCAAAGTCTCTCCCGTAGTCTGGTAGGGGCACACCTAGGGAAGACCTCTCCGGTCGGGCAGCGCTGGAGGACTCACCGACATAGTAAGGCTGCTCGCACACAGGCGTCTGAGCTCGAGTGCCGTCAAAGAAATCGGATAAATGGGCACTCCTCCAGGATCCCTCCTGCAAAAAAAACACACAATAAAAACCTCTAAACGTCTCATGAATGAAATGGTAAAATGAGAAGGGGGCGGAACCACTTATCGGGACCTCCTCCTGACCAAAGACTGCCGCAACAGCCTCCCTCGAAAATACATCTGCCACCGGATCCACCTCCATCGCTGCCGCCGGGGCATCCCTCGCGCTCAGCAGAGTAGATAAGTAAAGCTCGCGGCCCCCTGAGTGAACCCACACCGCTCTACCAACGAACCGACGAGACAAGTCCCGACGAACGACCGATAGGGGCATGGTCCGCACCGCAAACATAGAGACAAGGATCTCACCCGGTGTCCAATGTGCGTCACTAACTCCGGTGATGCCTCGGTCCCCCAAATACCACGCCCGCACGCAGGGGCCGGTGAGCACACACTGCTGCTCCTGGATCATAGATACATACGTATAATCGGGACCGAAGTCGAGGTCATCCCACCTGAACTTAATCTAAAAAATGCACAAAGAGAAAGTCAGAAAGACTCAAACAAAAATCTCGCACGACTAGGCAAAATCTACCTGTCTGAGGGTCAGCGAGTCGATCCAATCGAGGAGCCGCGGCACCATCCGACTCCTCTCGGCGCTCAAGTCAAAATCTCTCCATCGGGTCATGAAAGGCGGCCTCAGTACTCTCGGTACTCTCGGTCGAGACCGGCTGGGAAGAATATGCCTCTCATACGCCCACACCTGCAGTAAAAACAAGGATTAGGAGTGTGAAAGACGCAAAGAAGATAAGATGGGCAAGTCAAAAAGGCGTCGCGTACCAGCAAAGCGAAGGTGTAACCACCGAAATCCTTGCGCTTCCGGCAAGTCAGATCCAAAAACTTGTAGAGAAAGGCTAAGCCTGCCCCCGCCCAATCATAGGAAGCCGCCGCATCCAGATCGCTGAGTGCCTGAATGAGACCCGCGTGTACCTTCCCGCCCTTCGTGCGGAAAATCGTCTCACTCAGAGTATATACCAAGAAGCTACGAACCGCCAAGTCGGTATCGTCGGTCTCACAAAAATCTCGCCGACTCAAAAGGCTCGCGGTGGAAATAAACTTCGCCGGAGTAGATTTGGCGCATGGGCGAACTCCCGGTCCAATCAAAGCAGCGAGCCTAGCGAGGTCGACCCGTGGTCGCATCATATCGAAATGAAAGGGAACGGGAGTGCTGCTCCCTCGTAATCCTGTCAACAGTGAAAAATCTCTAGGCGAGATGGTCATCTCCCCGAAAGAAAGGTGGAAAGTGTGGGTCGAGTCAACCCACCGCTCACATAAGGCGCGTAAGCCAAAGTGGTCGCATACCCCGTTGGTGCGGGGCAACGCTGCAATAAAAGGCTCGAAGCCCAACTCGCGCACGCGGGCTCTCGCCGTGGCGCCCAGCCTAGCATACCACGAGTGAATCTCGGCGGTGGTCCCAGAAATCTCAATAAACTAGAAAGAACAAGACAAGAAAATTTAAATACAGTTCCTAAAGCATGCAATCAATGAGGACGCGTTAAGACTAGGCATTCTTTCATTATCTAACCTAGAGACATTTGGTCAATTAGGGCCAACTTTCTGTAAAAGTCTCTCCCTTAGGGTTGCTCATGTAAGGTTTAGTTAATTCTTTAATCCACTCTCGTCCGCATTGACAAGGAGCATAGGTTAAGTTTACTATTCATGTGCATTAGTTAAGTTTTCACTATTCACGATTTTTTACTATTCACGTGCACTATTCACGTGCATTAGTTAAGTTTTCACTATTCACATTTCTACTATTCACGTGCACTATTCACGTTTTTACTATTCACGTGCATTAGTTAAGTTTACTATTCATATGCATTAGTTAAGTTCTCATTATTCACGTGCATTAGTTGAGTTGTCACTATTCACGTTTTTACTATTCATGTGCACTATTCACGTTTTTACTATTCACGTTATTTTTACTGTTAGCATGCATAAATTCGTAGTGTCACTATTCACATGCATATAGCGCGCATTGTCACACAGAAATAAACAAGTGTTACTTGTAAGTGAAGAAATTCATGTTTTCTAGCTAAAGTCCTCTAAGGCAATCTAAAAGTTAGCATGCAAATCATGTTCGGATAGGAATGCTAAAGCCTGGAGTTTGAATCAAATAAAAGTGAGAAATTACTTACCTCGTTGCAGCGTGTCCGGCTCAGATGCGTTGTAGGGTCGTGGAAGGGATCCACTCTATCTAAGTTTACGTAAACCTCGTCCATGCCTCTAGTGCCATCCCATTCATCTAAATCCATCCCGAGAATAATCCAAAATCAAAGTCTAGAGAGAGAAACAAGAGAGAGAAGGTGTGGGGTTGAAATGAAACCCAACCACCTTATATAGTAAGAGGGAATGGCATTCCCGTAAATAGTGAACAAGGTACGATTTGACATAAAGGTAAAAAGTAAATAATTAATTACTAGGTGCACAGACCTCCGATTTGCAGTCCGTTTCAGCCTGCATTTCTCCCAGACAGCAGCCAATATTGTCAAGATATGAACTCCAGACAACAGTCAATTTTTACAGAACAGTGACACCAGTCAAAATACAGACGATAGTCAACAGAAAAACAATCATTAGTCTATATCATTTCAGACTAAAACATGTTCCCATTAAACCTCCGAGATGCTAGCTCCAGTAAGAAAATACAGACAATAGTGTTGTAGAAGAATCCAGAGACAATCCCCGCTTTTGTGCCATCTTACTCACGGTCGCAGACCGGAGTTGCTTTTGAGCCATCTAACTCACGGTCGCAGACCGGAGTTGCTTTTGAGCCATCTGATTCACGGTCGCAGACCGAAGTTGCTTTTGAGCCATCTGACTCACGGTCGCAGATCGAAGTTGCTTTTGAGCCATCTGACTCACGGTCGCAGACCTGAGTTGCTTTTGAGCCATCTTACTCACGGTCGCAGACCGGAGTTGCTTTTGAGCCATATTACCCGCGGTCGTGGACCAGGGTCGCTTTTGAGCCATCTCACTCCCGATCGCAGACCGGAGTTGCTTTTGAGCCATTTTACCCACGGTCGTGGACCAGGGTCGCTTTTGAGCCATCTTACTCACGGTCGCAGACCTGAGTTGCTTTTGAGCCATTTTACCCGCGGTCGTGGACCAGGGTTGCTTTTGAGCCATTTTACCCGCGGTCGTGGACCAGGGTCGCTTTTGAGTCATCTTACTCACGGTCGCAGACCTGAGTTGCTTTTGAGCCATCTGACTCACGGTCGCAGACCGGAGTTGCTTTTGAGCCATTTTACCCGCGGTCGTGGACCAGGGTCGCTTTTGAGCCATCTTACTCACGGTCGCAGACCTGAGTTGCTTTTGAGCCATTTTACCCGCGGTCGTGGACCAGGGTTGCTTTTGAGCCATTTTACCCGCGGTCGTGGACCAGGGTCGCTTTTGAGCCATCTTACTCACGGTCGCAGACCTGAGTTGCTTTTGAGCCATCTGACTCACGGTCGCAGACCGGAGTCGCTTTTGAGCCATATTACCCGCGGTCGTGGACCAGGGTCGCTTTTGAGCCATCTGACTCACGGTCGCAGACCGGAGTTGCTTTTGAGCCATCTGACTCACGGTCGCAGACCGGAGTTGCTTTTGAGCCATATCACCCGCGGTCGTGGACCAGGGTCGCTTTTGAGCCATATTACCCACGGTCGTGGACCAGGGTTGCTTTTGAGCCATCTTACTCACGGTCATAGACCGGAGTTGCTTTTGAGCCATCTGACTCACGGTCGCAGATCGGGGTTGCTTTTGAGCCATTTTACCCACGGTCGTGGACCAGGGTCGCTTTTGAGCCATCTTACTCGCGGTCGCAGACTTGAGTTGCTTTTGAGCCATCCTATTAACGGTCGTAGACCGAAATTGCTTTTGAGCCATTCTTACCCATAACCAACGTACGCTAGATTCCGAGAAAAGAACATTCGTCGACGGCCGCTCCAGAGGCGACGACGGAAGGAATCAGAGAACAACACCAGAGCGCGTAGCGAGAAGGTCAGGTATGCTTCCTCCTACTCTTTACGTGTCTTTTACTTTTATATGTTTTACATTGCATGTGTTACGTTAGCAAAAAACGTTTTCAAAACACACACATCACTGTCAAAATAGAAAAGTAGGGGCAACTCTAGACACCGAGTCGGAGGACCTGTGACGAAAACCTGGAAACAAGACGGTGGAAGCGATTGATTCTGAAAGTTTTAAAAAAAAATAATAATAAATAAATAAAATAAATAAGTTACGGTCGGTCGCTGTTGTCGATCGGATAGCTCGCGAATGCTTAACGGCACGGTGCGGGTGCTTAGCGGCGGCTGGCGCGCGTTCGACGACAGTCGGATGCCCGCTCGACGACACGAAGCGCGCGCTCGACGTCTGTCGGACGCACGCATCCAACCACGAATGGTTCACGCTCGGTGTCCGAGCAAGACACGAGCTTGGCGGCACGGGATGTGCGCTCGTTAGCCACGAGGCGTGTGCGCCTGGCAGCGCGGAACACGCATTCGGCGGTCAGGACGCATGAACGCTCGACGATGCGGAGCGCGAGCTCGACAGCCGCAGGGCGTGCACGCCCGACGACGTAAGACGCGCCCCGGCGGCCGTTGAGCGAGTGCCCGACCGTGTCAGGCGGAAGCCCAACGGTAGGCGGGCGCGAGCGCCCAACCGCGTCGGGCGGACGCCCAACGCTGTTGGGCGGCCGCCCAACAATCGTTGGGCGGTAGCCCAACGTGGTGTTGGGCGGCCGCCCAACAAGCCTTGGGCGGCCGCCCAACGGCTTTGGGCGACGCCCGATTTTACTCGGGCATCGCCCATTGATCCGGGACCCGTTTCCCTATAAAAAGGGGCACGAATCCCAATGAAAATGGGGGAAATTTTGGAGCCTTTCTCACTCTAAACATTTTTAGAGAGAGAAAGTGAATTTTTTTTGAGGAAAATATTTTTTTTCTCAAAAATTCCGAATTTCCTAAAGTTAAATTTTTACTAAAAAATATAAAAAACGGAAGAAGGCGACTCGTGGAATCAATCGGCTTCGACTGTCAGATACCGAATTTAAGGTATTATCCGAGGACTAGACTCTTTTATTTTATTTTATTTATCTTCTCCTTCTATTTTTATGCTATAGTTTTTATTTATTTAGTTATTCATTTATCTTGTCACGTTTTATTTAATTAGCGTATTTATTTAATTTTCGTTTCGTGTTGAATAAAATTCGGTTTTGTTTTAAAATAAAAAACCTCGTTTTGATAACCCAATACGAACCATGATCCGATAAAAAGGTAGTTCGGGTATCGAAAAACGTTGAGATTATAAGCTTTTTTGGATCTAAAAAGAAATTTCCAAATAATGTTTTAAAATAAAAAACATCGTTTTAGGAACTTCCGTTATTGACTATGATCCATTTTTAGTAGTTCGGAAATCCAAGGCGGTTGAATTAGATTTAATTTAAAGCTTTTGAATAAATCTGGAAATAATTGGAGTGCTGTTGTAATTTGCCATTTCTGTCACTAATTGCTGTTTACCGACGGATTTTCCGTCGGTAAATCTGCCAAAACGTAAAAAATGCCATTTCAGTCCCTTTTTCTTAACTTTTAAGCTTTTAATCCTTAATATATATGTATAGTTATGTAATGTATGTTTTTCAAACTATTTTAGATATTTAGTATATATAATTATTTAGGATGTTTGTATATCATTCTTTATTTAATTTTTAAACATAAGTATATGTATATATATGTTCTTTTTTATTCATTTGAGTTATATTAGATCCTATTTTAAAGGTTATTTACTTGGGCATTTTGGGAAATAATTAGTAGATATTGGTATATGTTATTTTTTTTAAAACTATATTAGTTATGTATATATGTAGTTTTGGGGTATATGGGTTATGTTATTGATTATTATATGAAACTATTTTGGAGAAAGGATTATTTTCTTATTTATGAGATTTATTTACTATTTTCACATTTTTAAAGTATAAATGTATTATATCTAGTATTTTCATACATGTATTATATAGTTCCTTTTTTATTAACTTTCATTCTCATATTCTCTTTTTGATTTAAATGTATATATATATGCTTAAATTGTTTTCTTTATTCCTTTGGCCCATCCATGAGCCCGGGTTTCAAATGGGCTTTATTTGAGGGTGAATCTTGGTTTAAATGGGTTTATTATTATAATCATAATAGGTAAAGAGTCCATTAAGTAAGAGGGGAAAATAAATCACAAAAAGAGAGTTTTCAATTTAATCATTTACACTAATGAATTTTTAGAGGTTCCTAATGTAAATAAATGGAGTTATTTTTGTTAATATTTCTAAATTGGTTCCAAAACATCACGTTTTAAAACCTTAATCCATTCCAAAGGCGGATTAAGCGAACATTGTAATTAAAATCGTTTTCTTTGTGAATAATAGAGTTTTTGAATCATTTTCTAAAAGGGCTTGTACAAAATAAAATTGACTTGTATGTTTAATCATGTTTTCCTATTAAAAGGTTTTTATCCTAACGTTTTCAAACACTCGAGTCGTTCCAACGGCGATTCGGGTGAACTTCATCAAGCGGGGTTTTAAAATGCTCCTAAATCGTTCCAACGGCGATTAAGGTGCGAACCATGTAAATGAACTCGTTTTGGAGAAATAAGTTAGTGTAGAATAAACACACGGCATGACATTTAAATAAGGTTATAAATAAATCACTTCTTTCTTCCCCTTTCTCTGTGTATGTATAATATAAATGGGTGATTCTTTACTGATATGGCTTTCCAATAATATATGCTCAAAACGGTTTCTAAAAAAAGAAAGAAAAGGTTTCAAATGAATTTTAAACTTAAAGAAGTATACGATTAGTCCGTTATCGCCTAACATGCTCAGTAGGAGGCCGGTGGTTTATAACCGGGCGATGTCGGGGTGCCTAGTAGCCTTTCTCCGGAAAGGAGCTAGCCTTCTCGGCTCGTACCTAAGTTTCCCGAACCCACACCGGTCTCCCGCAAGGGATCGGTGTTCATTTTTCCATTCGTGGGTGGCGACTCTTCCATATCTCCGAGCTCCGGTCCTGCTGAGCAGCTTGATTCCACGATTGGTTGCTTTCGGCGCCAATCACCGCTTACGTCGCCATGAGGTTGTCCACCCCCCGGTCCGCCCGGGAGATTAGGCCGCGGCACCTCGTCTAACAACTCCATTGCTTCGCGGGCTTCTCCCGCATCCAAACACCTCAGCTGTAAACCATCGGCGTGCCTTTTGTAAAGCAAGTCGTTGTGGATGACGAACTGCTGAGCCAACCTTCTAATCACGGCCTGATCCCTAAGTTCCGATTCTGCCGGGTATGTTCCACTCTTCATGAAGTTTACGATATCGAAATACCATGGCTTTTCATCTGCCCTTAATAGCATTACGTCTTCGTAGCACGGTTTGTGAGATCTCTTCAATACCAAATGCTTCGAGACCAGGTTCCGAGGGTTGTCCCAAACTGACACCAAAGTGGCCAAAGCATCCGCTGCCTGGTTCTGTGCCTGAGGAATATGATAAAAACGACATTCATTGAATCTTAGTGCCAATCCCTCCAACTGGTCTAGGTATGGAAGCAACCTTTCTTCCCTCACTTCCCAGTTTACTTGTGCCTGTTCGATGATTAGCTTTGAGTCGCCCCAGATTTCGACATATGATGCTCCCAGTGCTGCTAATGACTCCAACCCATAGATGCACGCTTCATATTCGGCCATATTATTGGTGAGAGGGAAGGATAGCTTCTTTGCCATCGGGATTCTTTCTCCCTCTGGTGAGATAAGTAGCACTCCTACTCCGGCCCCATTCGAATTAACTGCTCCATCGAAGAACATTTTCCACGGTATGACTTCTATTGCGTTCAAGTGCTCATCGGGGAAATCATAGTTTATCTCTTCCTCTTCTGCGTTCAGAGGTTGGTTGGCCAGAAATTCTGCTACGGCCCTCCCCTTGATAACCTTCTTCGTTACATATTCAATATCAAACTCGGACAAAAGCAATAACCATCGGGCTAGCTTCCCTGTTAAAGACGGAGTTCGGTACAGATACTCCACGGGATCCATTCGGGAAATAATGATCACTTTGTAAGATTGAAAATAGTGCCGTAGTTTCTTTGTTAGCCATACTACCGCCACGCACATCTTTTCGATCATGTTATACTTAAGCTCGTACTCCAGGAACTTCTTACTCAGATAATATACCGCGTGCTCCACGCCCGTGTCCCCTTCTTGGGCCAATATTGCCCCAGTAGATCGTTCCTCGATCGCCACATAGAGGAGAAGCGGTTTTCCCAGTTTAGGCGGTCTCAGAACTGGCGGATTAGACAAATAGCTCCGAACACTCTCTAATGCTTGCTGGCACTTATCATTCCAAACCGCGGGTTGATCTTTCCGTAGCAGCTTAAAGATCGACTCGCAGATCGCAGTGAGTCGTGCTATGAATCGACTGATATACTGAACCTGTCCCAGAAATCCTCTCACTTCTTTCTCATTCTTTGGTGCCGGCATTTCCTGTATGGCCTTCACTTTGTCGGGATCTACCTCGATTCCCTTGTTACTGATCACATAGCCTAAGATTTTCCCCGATGAAATGCCAAAGAAGCACTTCTTCGGGTTCAACCTCAGCTTGAATTCTGCAATTCGGGCCAAAAACTTCTCGAGTGCAGCGAAATGCCCCTCTCTTGTCTCCGACTTGACCATCATGTCATCCACATAAACTTCTACTTCCTTGTGTATCATATCATGGAACAGTGCTGTAGCCATTCACTGGTAAGTTGCCCCGACATTTTTCAAACCAAACGGCATCACCCTATAGCAGTATGTTCCCCACTCAGTTGTGAATGAGGTTTTCGCTTTGTGTTTCTCAGCCATCTGAACTTGCATGTAGCCCATGAAACCGTCCACATTTGTGTGTAAGACGCTTGATGCTGCACTGTCGATCAACACGTCAATATGAGGCAATGCGAATTCATCTTTGGGGCACGCCTTGTTAAGATCTCTATAATCGACGCACATTCTCACTTTACTGTCCTTCTTTGCGATGGGCACTACATTTGCGACCCAAGGGGGATAGTCGATTACTTCGATGAACCCTGCTTCTAACTGCTTCTTCACTTCCTCTCTGATCTTATCTGCCCATTCCGGTCTCATGCGTCAGAGTTTCTGCTTCACGGGCTTCGCGTCGGGGTATGTTGGAATACGGTGAGTTACGATTGATTGATCAATTCCTGGCATGTCTTCGTATGTCCAAGCAAACACTATTTCGTATTTTTTAATTATTCTCTCAAATTCTTTCCTCTCTTCAATAGTTAATTCTTGAGCAATTTGTATAAGTTTAGGATTTTCATCCGTGCCAAGATTGAAAGTTGACATTTCTATTGTATTGATTTCAAATGTAGGCATGTTATATGAATGAGAATGCAAAATCAGAATTCATTTCATTGATAGTGTTGGCGAGTACATCATCGGATTCAAATAAAGCAGTAATACAATTTTCATCATCAGGGTTCTCGGGTTTCTCATAAGCTTTGGAGGTACTGGGCTCATCCACCGCTCCCGCACTTGCTTCAATGGTAACGACCTGCTCCTCGGCATTCAAATCTAACATCATAATCTCCTCGACGAAGCAGCTTGCCTTTCCTTTGCCCCAGTCAGTCACATCATTGAAGATCTCAAAACCTGGCAGAATCCTTCCTTCGGTGCTAGTCCATGACTCGGGAATCCCCGAATAAACCTTTCCGTGCCCCTCATTCACGAAATACTTCCTTAGGCCCACTTTTCCTTCATTACTTGCGTTGGACAGACCTCCCTGCTCATATCCTAAACCCCTCCGGGTTTTCTGACTCTCGAAGTCTGGAAATTCTGGCAACCCTTGATGGTGTGCTCCCAAGCCCATACCAGGGATGAAGCCTCCTTTCCTCATTTTCACCACATCGGAGGTCATGCTAGACTCGTAGATCCCGGAAACTTGGAATCCGGAGAAAAGCTGAGGCTCAATTCCCAATGCCGCCACCGAGCTCAATTTTTCCGCTCTGATCGTCACTACCTCCTCCCCGAAGGGGAATTTGATCATTTGATGGAGCGTGGAGGGCACACCTCCCAACTTGTGGAACCATGGTCGTCCCAACAACACGGCAAAGGTTACCAGGATATCCAGCACCGTGAACTCTGTTTCTTCCTCATGTGGCCCCACTTTCAGCTTGGCCTTAAAAACTCCTTCGATGTGCCTACGGCTATCATCATAAGCCCTTATCACAGTTTCCGAGGCCGTCAGATCCCCTCTTTCTACTCCCAACTTAGATAAGAGTTTCAGCGGACAAACGTTAATGGCCGATCCATCATCGACCATCACACAGCTAGTCTTCTTCCCGTTAATCTCAGCTCGGATGTACAAAGGCTTGTTGTGAGCCTTCCCCTCTTCTGGGAGATCCTCGTCAGTAAACGTGATTTCGGTTTTCTTTCGAGCCATAATTGCCCCCACTAACGCTGCCAGCTCAGTATCGGTAGAAATAACCAAATTCTGCAGTTCTTTCATTAGATTTTCACGGTGGTACTTGGAATGGCATAGGACTTCCCACACCGTAGACTTAGCTTGTGTTTTCTTCAACTGCTCGAGGACTTGGTCATCTGGCTTGGGAGCCGATCCTTCTCCTATCTCCGTGTCCACCATAGGTGCCTTTCCCTCGGCCACTCGACCTGATCTTGTCATGACGGCGATTTCCGGCTCATCATCAGATTCATCCCAAATATTGATAGGAATCCTCCGATTAGCATCCTCCTCGTCCGAAGAACTTTCCCAAATATCCACAATCATTAGATCCATTACGTGAGGGACGTTCGGATTCAAATAGAAGGGATCCGCTGATCCATACAAAGCCCAGCCTATCAAATCATCATAATCCCGGAGGGACACTCTACTCATCCTTCTTGCCGCCAATGGAATAGCGCCTCTCTGTGTGCACATAAGCTGCACCTTATCACTCATCGTTTCATGACACTGCTCATAGCGGTGCCTCCACCTCCTAGCATAATCCACGAATGGTTCCTCGGGGAATTGCCTGATCCTATCCAGATCCTCTAGGGATCCCGTCCATGGAACATACATCTCATATCTCGCCACAAAAGCGTTCCTAAGAGGTATCCAATGACCCATTTCTTCCTCTGATAGGCACTGGTGCCACAATAAGGCCTCTCCCATTAGGGTTTCCGGGAAATGTTCATGTAATTCACATTGCGGGAACCCGGCGTCATACATATGGTTGCGGAATAACCTCGCATGCTCAACAGGAACTTGGTATCCACCATACCTAGGCATTGCCAATACTGCCTCGGGTGTTTCATAAGAGGGCGAGTCCGGGGTTTGATCCGCAAGCATCCATACTGTGTACTCTTTGATAAACCTTTTCGTCATCGCGGCCCAATCGCGCTTAATATGCATTAGGAGAGACATATACCACATCAGCGGCTCCCCCATTAGTGAATTGCAAAACAGGTCAGTGATCTCTTCTTCCTTAAAACCCAAAGGTCCCATGGCCGACAAGTAGAAGTGAAGATGTTCCATCGGATCCTTGTTGCCATTATACTTACTGACCCTCGGTAACGGACGCTTGATAGGTCCAATATGCATCGCAAAGCGCTCTGCAGTCCTGTCCTCAGCCCCTTGGTACTTTTCTAGAAATAAATCTGACAATCGATCCCAATCACGCCTGCAAGAGTCGGGTAATGAGTGGAACCATCCCAAAGGCTCGCCTATCAGCGAATGGTGGAACCACTGAGCAATCTCGTCCACCCCGAAGGATTCAACAAACATATCGCGCATATATTCACGCAAGTGCACATCGGGATTCTCTCCTCCACTAAATAGACCTAATTCTGGCACAATAGTCCGAGACGACCCTTCCCCGGTCTCTTCAGCACTATCTTCATCATACGGTGCCCCACCGTCCAACCCTTCATCCATCGGTTCACCCTCATGTTCCTCGCCAAGGAAGGACACATATAGACCATTTCCTATATTGCCTTTTTTATCGGAGTCCAGCAACTCCTCTTCATCTTCCTCGAAGGATTCCATCACTACACTTTCTTTCAGACCGAATCCGATCATGCTTACTCTATGATTAGGCAAATGGATTATGCCTAGTGGAAGGGCTTGCTGACGACGGATCAGCTATCTTCTTCTCCTCAATCAAATCTTGGATCTCATGCTTCAACCTCTCACAGTTCTCAATAGTATGCCCATAACTGTTGTGGAACTCGCAGTATCCCCTAGCTTGTATCTGCGGGGAAGGTGGAACTTTGTTATAAGGAGTAAGAGCTTTCAGCAATCCCTTTTTCTGCAATCGTTCGAAAACTTTTGCGTAGGTTTGATCGAATTTGGCGAACTGCCTCTTTTCGATAGCATTAAGATGAAGCACTTTCACTGCTGCAGATTCTGCACTCGCACTTGGCCCTCCGGCACTATATCCAGACTTCGTCCACTTGGTATAAGCTTTCTTTGGTTCTCCGTCCCCCTCAACTGTCAAGGCGCAGCTATACATTTGGTTGAAATCGATAAAAGGCATGTACCGCAGCTCATTCTTAACATACGGCAAGGTGTTACCGACTACCATTCGGATCTGATCCTGTTCAAGCGGCTTCTGCTTCATAACTGCGGCTTTGGCCCTCCATCTCCTCACAAAATCGGAGAAAGATTCCCCAGTCTGTTGCTTAGTGCTCTCTAGTTCCTTCAAAGTGACCTCAAGCATGGTGTTGAAGCTATACTGAGCGATGAATGACTTCGCTAACTCTTTCCAATCCCTCTTCATCACCATCGGCAATGCATGAAACCATGTGAGGGCAGCCCCCTCAAGATAGGTGTTAAACAGCCCCAGGACTTGATCCTCAGTCAGGATCGTGTGCTTCATTACAGCAACATACTGATTCATGTGAGCAGTGGGATCTCCAGTTCCATCGAACTTTTTCATGTCAGGGAGCCGGAATTTCAAAGGCAAAGCCGTTGCCGATAAACAATTCTTCAAGTTATAAAAGTCCTGACTCCCGGAACTTCCCCCACGTAGATCCTGCACCTCCTGAGTGATGTGTTGCTTCCACTCCTCCTCCTTAGCTTTCTCTTTCTCCAGCTGTTTCCGGATATAATCCTGATAGTCATCCTCATTCCCAAAGCGAGGTCCATCGTTCACCTCATTCTCAGCGTGCTTACTCTTGTCATCCTTCATGGCCAACTTAGCTATCTGGGCAGCTATTGCGGCTAACTGCTCATTAATGTTGTTCACAGAGTTTTCCAATCCGGCCACTTTTTCGTCGGTCGCAGACATACTGACGGAAGAATGAGTATACCCGGATGAAGACGAATCAGAAGCCACAATTGCCGATTCGGAACTGTCAATCTGTAGCTGGTCAAACTGCCTAACTAGCCGACTGCTCTCTCGGTACCACAACCGCTTAATGATGACGTCTACGCGAACGGTATCCATTAGTATGTATGCATGATTCGTGGTGTGTGCGTTCATTATTTACGGATATATAAGATAAGAAGAACAAACGTTAGTCTAATTACACGTATCACAACATCTCTCTGCCACCCTTATTCCTCCACACACTCGACGGTCCAAGTCTCTTTCCTAGGATTTTGGTTTGGGGCTCACATTGCGGTCCAGGGGACGCGTGATGCCGTCGATTATTGCGGAAAAGTAAATCATTCATCAAACAATACAGTTCGTTTTAATGTATCAGCGTTCAGTGACTAAGATATCGACTAAATGGATTGTCCTATCGGAATAACCCGTCTTTTGTCATTTTGCGAGACGCATTAGTTCGGGTTTTGACTCCCTTTTGAGCGTATCTCAGATTTAGACGCGGTACGAGTTATTCTTCTGGTTCAATCGTTCGTTATTGACAATGACTTGTTCCTTTTTATTCGTGTGGGTTCGTGTCTCGATTTTTGGATTACGACGGGATCTTTTGGATCTATCGAGAGAGTAAACCAGTTGTTCATTCAGTGATGAAAGCACTTTTTTATTTTAAGGAACGGACTCATCGCGTAACGTGTTTGTTTTTAGCGTTAAGAATCCGTTTGCTCGTTTTTGGCTACGTAAAAAGACGGCGAGTCTTATTTGAGCGCACGATAATCTTTCGGCTAACAACAACTCTTTATTCCTTCCAATCTACGGGATATATCACCTTAGTGTGGTTATAGAAAATCAACGTTTCGTTGAATCGCATGTTTATTCGAAGCAGGGATATTACCGTTCTTTTTCATTTAGGCACGAGTTTAAGCAAACGTGCATATCGGGCCATATTTCTTGTAGTTTTGGTAACGGTCGAAATGATCGAGCCATTAGTCAAATCCACAGTCTCGTCCATATGGCGCAATTATGCGGTTTGGTTTAATTCGGCTTCGTGATTTTTAAGCGGCGTATATACCCGTTCGAGACACGTATTTAACGATATTGGTTCATTTTCTTTAACTACCCTCGGGATGGATATATATCGTAGATACATAATGACTTTGGTCGTTTGTCTATTTTTGCTTTTCTTTTATTTTCTTAGTCACTTTTGCGGACACGTCCATTTCTCTTAAGAACAACACAAGGCGTAACGTAAGAGTTTGTTTTTTATTCGGAAGGGACGGGCCACGTTTATGAAAACCTTTACGTTACAACGAGGTTGTTCAAATCAGAAATGTTCTTCGTTTTCGTTTTGTCATAATCTCGTTTTATCCTAACATATTCAAAGAATGTGAATAACGGCTACTGTTAATATAGTCTTTTGAACTGAGATATAACTATCCTTAATATCAAACCGACTTGAACTAATACGTGCTTACGTCACAACGTATTTCCTGAACATGTGCCTTCTTCGGGACATGGAAAGGGACCAGGCGGGTCGCACAAGTTCATTCATACGAGATGACTAAGTCGTCTTTAGTTCGAATCGTTTCGATGTTTTGGGGTAGTTTATACATCGGTTTAAGAGTATATATTAACGTATCGTTTCATTTCCTTTACATATTTTAGGATTAGACACGTGTCATGGCAATTTGAAAACACGAACTAATTCATTCATCACATCAAAAATGGTAACGGGTAATCCTATGGCAACTTCTAAGGCTACTATATGCTGACACGGCTGATCGCGGGACCTCACAGGACCGCACAAATTCGCCCCTAACGAATGGATGGGGACCCTTTGGCGTCTTACTGTAAGGGGGAACTTACACTAGCCTCTTTCGAGCGACGAATGGACTCTCGCTAGAGGTTTCGCGGAAATTACCCAAAAGGTTTGCAATAATGCACATGAATGCATACGAAAAGAAATAATACGATCCGTCCCCATTAAGGGCTTAATACACGCCTTCCGGAATCAAATTTCTCGCTTCCCCAGCAGAGTCGCCACTTGTTAGACGAGGTGCCGCGGCCTAATCTCCCGGGCGGACCGGGGGGTGGACACCTCATGGCGACGTAAGCGGTGATTGGCGCCGAAAGCAACCAATCGTGGAATCAAGCTGCTCGGCAGGATCGGAACTCGGAGTATGGAAGAGTCGCCACCCACGAATGGGAAAATGAACACCGATCCCTTGCGGGAGACCGGTGAGGGTTCGGGAAACTTAGGTACGAGCCAAGAAGGCTAGCTCCTTTCCGGAGAAAGGCTACTAGGCACCCCGACATCGCCCGGTTATGAACCACCGGCCTCCTACTCAGCGTGTTAGGCGATAACGGACTAATCGCATATTTCTTTAAGTTTAAAATTCATTTGAAACCTTTTCTTTCTCGTTTTGAAAACCGTTTTGAGCATATATTATTGAAAGCCACTTTGGTAAAGAATCACCCATTTTGCATAAATTTATAAAGGAGAGAGGGGGAGAAGGGAGAATTAATTTATTTACAGTGTGTCTTATGCCTCGATTCGTATGTTAACTCTACACTAAACTCACTCCCCGAAAACGAGTTTATTTACATGGTTCGTACCTTAATCGCCGTTGGAACGATTTAGGTACGTTTCAAAACCCCGTTAATTTACATGGCATCTACTCGAATCGCCGTTGGAACGACTCGAGCGTTTGAAGTGGAATAAAGAATTTTAACCCGAAAACGTGGTTAGGCATACAAGTCAATTTATTTTGTACCAACCGTTTAAGAAAACGATTCAAAACTCTATTATTCATAATGAAAACAATTTTAATTACAAGGTTCACCTAATCCGTCGTTGGAACGAATTAAGGTTTTAAAACGTGATGTTTTAAGAATGGTTTAAAAATGTCAAGAAAACGTTATTTACACTTTAGGAATGTCTAGAAAAGCTTTAGTTTAAACAAACAACTTAAACTCTCTTTTTGTGATTTAATTTCCCCTTTTTCACTCAATTAATCCTTACTTGAATATAATTACAACAACTAACAAATTAAATCCGACTTCACCTAACCAAACATGTTTAAAAAATATATACCTATAGGAAATCCAAATGGAGAATAAATATACATATTTATACATATATGTAAAAATAGTAAAAATGGTAATAATATATATATAGATTCAATGTAGGATAAGGAAAGTAGTAATACATATAATACCTTTTTATCCTAATTACAACTATGTAAAAATAAGGGAAACTATAAAAACTAAAAATAACATTTAATTTCTAAAATAGTTTTACCCTATGATAGCTAATGTAATTCAAATGCCAAAAAAAACTATATATATATACATATATACTACTTTATAACATTAAATCCAAACGAATTAAATTTCAAAATGAAATAAATAAATATATAGTACATAATAAATAGTTATAGGATTAAAAAAATAATTTTTATAAACATATTACACAATAATATACATATATATACAAGTAGAAATGTCAAAAAAGTGGAGAAAGGAGGGTAAAAATGGTGATTTGCGGTTTCCAGCAGATTACCGACGGAAAATCCGTCGCCAATCTGCTGTTAGTGACAGAAAAGGTAGAATTACAGCAGCACTCCAAACCTTTCCAGATTCGCTCAAAAGCTTTAAATTAAATCCAATTCAATCGTTTTGGATCTCCGAACTACCAAAAATGGATCATAGTCTATAACAGAGTTTCCTAAAACGACGTTTTTATTTTAAAACGTTATTCGGAAATGTCTTTTCAAAATTATAATTACAACGTTTTTAATACCCGAACCACCTTTTAATCGGATCACGGTTCGTATTGGGATATTAAAACAAGGTTTTTTATTTTAAAACAAAACCGAATTTTTATTTAACACGGGATAAAAATAAATAAATACGAAGAATTAAATAAAACGTGATAAATAAATGAATAACTAAATAAATAAAATTATAACATAAGAATAAATAAAGAAAATAAAATAAATGAAATAAATAAAACGAGTCTAGTCCTCGGATAATACCTCAAGTTCGGTATTGACGGTTGAAGTCGGTTGATTCCACGAATCATGCTTTCCCGGTGTTTTTGTGTTTTTGGTAAAATTTTAACTTTTAGGAAATTTGGAATTTTTAGGAAAAAAAATGTTTTTTCCCAAAAAAAATATTTTCCCTCTCTAAAAATGTTTAGAGTGAGAAGCTCCTCCCGAAAAAGTCCTCCCTCAAATGCATGGGGATCCGTGCCTTATATAGGCAAACGGATCCCCGGAACTTTGGGCGACGCCCGAAGAAAATTGGGCGTCGCCCAAAGTCAGTTGGGCGAACGCCCAACTATTGTTGGGCGTACGCCCAACTTCAGTTGGGCGCGCGCGCCCAACTGACGTTGGGCGTTCACCCGACAATTGTCGAGCGTCCGCCCAACGTCGCTGGGCGCTCGCCTAGCGGCTGCCGGGCGCGCCCGCCCAGCGGCCGTCGGGCGTGCGCCCGCGCTGTCGGGCGTGCGCGCCCCACGATCGTCGAGCGCGCGCTCCGCGCTGCCGGGCATGCGCGCCCAACGGACGTCGAGCGTGCGCCCTGCGCTGCCGAGCGCGCGTTCATCTGTCGTCGGACACGCGTCGGCTGCCGCTAGGCGCTCGCACCACGTCGCTGAGCACTCGCAAGCCGTCCACTTGACGACCGCGACTCACATTAATTTTTCTTTTCTTATTATATATTTTTGTTTTAAAACTTTCGGAATCAAGCGCTACGACCGTTTTGTTTACAGGTTTTCGTCACAGGTCCTCCGACTCGGTGTCTACAGTCGCATATGGGACTTGGAATCGGAGGACGAAAGTGTAAATTAGTGAGACACAGTGCATGGGCCGAAATTCATATATTAAATAGGGATATTTGTTTGATTTAATAATTATAATTAGATTATGGTTATAAATTAAATTAAAGGATTATCTGATAATATTAATTAGAAGTTTTATGTGATTGAAACTCTAATTAATTATCCCTAACACTCATTAAATTATTAATTTGATTAATAATAATTATCTAGATATAATTAGTTATTATTTAGATAATAGTTAAGTGTTTATTTAATTATCTAATTAGTAATCCTATTCCGAATAAGATTCTAATTAATTAATTATCTAACACAACTAGGACTAGGGTTTTGAGAAGTCTATAAATAGACTCTCTAGCCATATATTTCGACACAATCAAGACAAGGAGAAGAGGAACCGTTCCATCTTTCGTCTTGGCTAATTTACTTTATTTCTTACTCCCTCTTTGATCTCGTATCGATTTCTGTTAGAGGCAGTCATTGCTATTGCTATACTTTAAAGGTTGATTACTGATTAGTTTTGTTTTTCTGTGTTGAACAAAAACGTTCGTTGCTCACGGGTTGGTTATAAGAAGTTGTGGGCACTTCGTTTGCAACCGTAGATAGTTCTTCACTAAAGGTATTTCATTCTATCCCTCTTTATATGAAATAACAATTAACAGATCTTGGAAAAGAGAAATAGATAAAATAGATAAAAAAAAAATTATTATTCCGCTGCGCCTAGGTTTGTCTATTTTCCTTCAGAAGCAGTCAAGGTATAAACTGACATGCAGTAGACATATTCAGTTTAGGGGAGAATTTTGTTAGGTTTTTTGAAGTAGTCTTTGCTGTTAACAATAAGTTCCTAGAAAATAGGAATAAGTTGGAGTTTGATTTTATCTGATTTGGTCTTTGCTGAAATCACGTTTCCTGTATATGTGGGATACGTTAGTTTTTCTTTTTGGATTTCTGTTCATTGTAAAGCTATTTAAAGTCTCCTCAGTTTAGATTCCAAATAACAAATACCTTTGAAACATCTACAATTGTCTATTGTGTTTATTTCGTTAACAGTTATTCTGGAAGAAGAAAATAGGCGTAAGAACAAGCACAATAGAATGATAAATTTGCAACAAGCATATACATTAACGGTGGTGAGAGACAGGTGGTACACAAGATCTCTGAAAAAAGCTCGAATTAAGCTCGAATTAAGCTCAAAGCTCAGCTCGAGCTCGTTTATTTTCTAATGAGCTAAGCCGAGCGTGAGCAAGTCAAAACTCGCCTCGGGCTCGAGCTCGTTAATTTTATAGCGAGCCAATTTTAAGGAGGCCAAAGCTCGGCTCGGCTCAATCACAGCCCTAATTCTAGCAATCCATTACGACTACTCAAATTAGATTAATGTTACGTATAAGTTAACATATCTCTGTTGTGATCTTACTTGATTCTTGGCTTCGTGATATCCGGCCTAGCATGAGGCATGAACCTGTCACCCTAATTCAGTGCTCGGACGTTCCTTAAAGTCTAAGTGAACTAATTAGTTCAAATGAGTAAGGCGTGACCACACACTTTCTCAGTCTCACTAATCAAGTTGCCGGTGATATCTGTTCTCCTTTAAGGAGAGTAGCAATTCCCCCACTTTACTCATAGTTCTCAGCATGATTCAAAGCATACCCAATTGTATCCATACTTGATACCCTTTTATGGGTCTGTTAGACGTACGTCAAAGTATAATGTTTCTCATCTAGGATCCATAATAAGTTTGGACCTAAAGATTCACATAAAATCATTACATGAGATACACTTATGATCCACGACCATGTAATGTTTTAATTAGTGGATCGATTTAGTACTCCATAAACTTTATGCGTACCTATGCCCCTGATTGACATTCCATGTCCATGACCAGTAAAACACCATCATCACCCAAAACACATATTAGTCTATAGCTCATCATCGTTCCGATGACGATAACTGACTAGGGATATTCAGAATAGTGTTTATATATATATATACTTAAGGTTTTAGTGCCCAGATCACGCATCCAATAAACATGAGAAAACACCATTCTTGGATATTCTATTAAGTTGAATTTTGCACAAATAAATAACGAGAATAGATTACTATCTTTTATTAATTAATAAAAAAATGTCAAATACAATGTCTCGGGACTATGTCACACACTAACAATCTCCCACTTACACTAGTTCCAACTAGGCATGCGTACATACTTAACATGACCTTGATGCATAGGTTGCACCAAATGCTTTGTCAGTGGATCTATGACATTATCTTCTGATGCAACCTTGTTAATCTTCACATCCCCCATTCGACTATCTTCCCAATGAGATGGAATCTCCTGAGTATATGTTTGACCTTTTTGTGTGACCAAGACTCTTAAAGAGAAGCAGTACAAGAACTAGCTATTTATAGAAGCTAGTTTTATGTCACATGGTCAGAGTTTCCGCGTTGGTGTGCGGCACCTCGGGTGTCGCCACATTGGAGGTTTAGCTTTTTCCGCATCAAATGCTTATTCAGATCAAATGCTTATTGATTTTCGCCCTCCCATTAGCTCATCAGGGAGCAGGAACAACTCCTTAATCAGTTTAATGTTTGGACACACCCCCATTCGTCATAGTTAAATCCAAAACCGGTGACAAACTCTGCAAATTCAATTAGGTCGACAATGCCTAACTCAAGATAAAGTGTTATTTAAATAGAACGTGCTTTTAATTATAGCTATTCTGCATCCCACATTCAAGCTCAACCAACAAACATACATCCTGTCTCCATATCTTGATATTTTGTTCATGACATTTATCTAACTATCATCTGTACATAAACGAAGAGAAAAGGGAATAAGTTCTGTTCTTTGTCACTTAATTTCAGTATCAGTAATTCCTGTTCAGTTGATTTAATTTCAGTCAAAAAGAACACAACCAGTGACAACTACACAAGTGACACAATAAAATGGAGAAGTCTTTAATACCAGTTGTCGGCATACTCCAATAGGAAACAATAACTAATTGATTCTGAAAATTGTGATAGAAATTGAAGTTATTAAGAGCATCCCTAGTGGTTGTTACTAAATGGGTTAAGTAACAACTATCCACTCGGGAGCTTGTTATTTCAGTATAACTGATTTAAGTTTGTTATCTCTTTTGATAACAAACAGTGTTTCCTCCCTAAAATCCAAAAAATATTCTGCTTGCATGCCACGCCAGGCGCAGAAGCGCCAGATCTGGCGCGTGGCATGCACGCGCCAGAGCTGGCACGTCATGCGCCAACCGTGGCTTCTGCAGATTATTTCTTTTTTATAAAAAATGTCCTTTGGACCTTGGTGAATTACAATTTCGATCCATCCTGTTAATTAATATTTTTTTTTATCCCATAATATTTTAGAAAACTACAATCTCTCTAATGGGATGTCACTTATACTTGTTACTAAATGCATCTAAATTACAATGGTTGTCACCAACCAACCATTGTGGATGCTCTAAGATGATGTGTGAATGTTCTCCATCTATCAAATCAAAAGTGATATTCCCATCTAGATGGAACAAAAGCAAACATCTATTCAACAGAAAATCCAAATATTATATGAACTTCAAAATTGGCCATAATAAATAATTAATCAAATATCATTATATGATAAAGGCAAGCCACGTCTTTCAATTTGGGACTTTCTTTTATGAATTTGAATTCAGAACTTTTTGTGTAAAAGTGGAAATTTTGATACCAATTTGATGTTCTGTTCGCCATTTCTAAATGGCTTTAAAAGCATTATCTACCTCTTTATCTATCAAATATTATTTGATATTCACCTCACTTTTGATGGATCTCCTTACATACGTGTTAATCTGTCTTAATTAGAGAAAATATGAATGGTTGATTTATGTCAAGGGACTAAATATGATTGATTACTGCACGATTAAGGGTCAATGTCATAAAATAATACTAGATTAAGAGACAACTACAAACATTTTTTCTATTGGCGAGAGGTCAAATAATAGTTGTCAATGAACCATTTGAACTAAATATCTAAGCTCATAGTTAAGATCTAAGAATACATTTTATTATTATATTTGATATACCCCTCACGAGAATTCTTTCTAGGCTTAAAGCATGTACAACATATGATATCTTACTAACAAATGAAGTTGCAAGGATTCGAACCTTCAACCATTTAGTTTAAGTGACTTTGATACCATTTTAATAAATCATTTAAACTAAAAACTTAAACTGGTAATTAAGGCTAAGAATAACACTTTTACGAATGAAGCGTGTATAATACAAGCTCATCTTACTATGTGTTGAAACTTAATCAACAAATGGGGTTGTCAAGGTGCGAACACTTGACCGCATGGTCTAAGGAACCAATTGAACTAAAAAAACTAGGCTTGATTTTCTATGAGTGAGAGATATTCGACAACTTAACTTGATAGTTAATTGACAACTTAACTTAATAGTTAATTCACAATAACATCTTTTATTATAACATCTGATATACTTCTCCACACGAATGATATTGGTCTTGAAACGTGTACAGCACAAGTTTATTTTACTATGCATTTTAATTTCACCAATTAATGAGGTTAGTAGGATTCGAACCATTGATCCTTTTAGTTAAGATTTGTTTAGTTCAGTTGTTAGCTAATAAATGTTGTTGTTTGTCATTGCAGTAAGCTGTTTGCTGTTGTTATTAGTTTTTTGTTATTAGATGTTTAATTACTAGTGTTTGGTAAAATTATATTGAACTGTTGTTGTTAGTATCTAAAATGTCTAATATGAACATGTTTTAAATTAATCAATAAATAAATTATAAAATAAAAAATGTATTACACAAATTAATAAAAATAATCTAAATAAAAAAAATAAAAAACAGAAATAAAAATTTTATTCAATGCAACAAAACCTTGTTCTTTTCGATAATGATGTTATAGAATTATAGATAATATTAAAGAAGAAACATATTATGTGAAAATAAGAAAGATAATTTTGTGAGGGCGAGCCTTGGCGTAACGGTAAACATTGTTGTCGTGTGACCAAAAGGTCATAGGTTTGAGTCTTAGAAGTGGCCTCTTGCCAAATAAATTGGCAATGGATGTTTTGTTGCAAGGACCAGTTTTAGTATTTTAGATGCCAACTTTTGGGACAATTCGTAGAGAACGAAACAGTTAACAATTATATTATTGTGGGATAAGGTACAAATTTAGTCATATGGTTATTGCGGAAGGGCAAATTTAACCTCCACATATAAAACGGTGAAGTCTTAAGCCTAACGTGTACAAGATAGTGCAATTTCAACCTTCATTAATGAAATATGAGTTTTTTCTTTTCATGTGTTATTTCATGTTCTAGCAACCCTCCAACCTCTAGTGTTCCAACCTCTCAATAAGGCTTGAATTTGCACAACTTTTTGTTAGCGAAACAAAACGTATCTTCCATTAATGAGACAACTTTTCATTAATAGAATTTGAAATTGCATCATCTGGGAAATATAATGCTTAAAATTGTATTGTTTTATATGTGTTCTCCCCCAATAAATATATGACTAAAATTGTAATTTATCTCTATTAATATTGTTAAAAGAGAAGTTGTAAACTAATTTTTAAGACTTTTATTGTGCTATTGTTGTTAAAATGCGTTGATTGAAAAAAAGATAATGTGTGTTATTGTTATGGACTTTCGATTCCATTTTAGTAGGTTGTTTCCTTGTTTTCTATACATGATTACTGTTAAATTCAAATACGATATAATAATTATTTATGGAGATAAAAAAATTTCGTCATTGATATTTCAATAATTATTATATGGTAATTACAATAAAATTTTGATTTAAAAAAACACGGATTAGAGGCCTTGCTAAAAGAACGCCCATGCAAGCTCCTCTAGAACTGTCCTAATCGGGAGGCCTTAGGCGAACATGTATGTTGGCTCCTCTGGAACCTCATTTGAACACTGCTATTATATAAACTTAATCAAACACTAAATTTCTTGCTGTTTGGATTGAAACAAACATTCCGTAAAAAAAACCAAAAATAACATATTTTGATGAAATTCAATCAATAAATAATAAATAAAATTGTGGAACCTCAACGAAAAACGTGAGAATAATTGACAAAGACGTCAAATGTAGAGGAGAAGATAAATAAGAACATATTAAAAACAAAATTGACACCTTATTCTCCATAAGGAAAAAAGCTACTCCTCAAGAGTTATGATCTTTTCCCAATCAAGGCATTTCTCTACAGTGCAAACTGATTCATATTCATTCATATATCTGAAATGGTTTTTCCCCAAATGAAGCATCATTAAGCAAAGCTTCAACTTTCCAGTTATGGAGTCAACATATGCATATATTACTAATAAATCAAATTGCTAGGATTCCAACCTTCAACCACTTAGTTTAAGAGATTTGAATACCATGTCAATGAATCATTTGAACTAAAAACTTAAACGGATAATGCCTAAAAATAACACTTTTGTGAATGCCTCCTAACGTTGAAGCGTGTATAACACAAACTCATCTTACCATGTGTTGAAGTTTAATCAACAAATGAGGTTGCGTGGATGTGAACATTTAATGACCTGATTTAAGAAGCTCTGATATCATATCAAGTAACCAATAGAACTAACCAATAGAACTAGAATGTTAGACTTGGTTTTCTATGAGTGAAAGATATTGGACAACTTAACTCTATAGTTAACTCAATGATAGCTTTTATAATAACATCTGGTATACTTCTCTACAAGAATAATCCTGAACTTGAAGCGTGTAAGTCACTATACGTTTTAATTTTATCAATTAACAAAGATGTCAAATGTACACAAGAAGATAAATAAGAACATATTCCCCTAAAAACAAAATTGACACCTTATTCTCAGTAATTTCACCAGCAAAAAAGCTACTCCTCAAGAATTATGATCTTTTCCCAATCAAGGCACTTCTCTACAGTGCAAACTGATTCATTCATATATGTGAACTGGTTTTCCCCCAAATTAAGCATCATTAACCATTGCTTCAACTTTCCAGTTATGGAGTCACTAAGAAAGTCCCTAAAAACCTATCGCCAAAAAGAAGAAAGCCAACCCCTTTTACACCCCAAAGAAGAACAAGAACAAGTTATTCTCAACATTGACACTCCTAATTCTTCTGCTAAACAAACCCCAAATACTGCTAAACCTATGAGTTCCTCAAAGAAACTTAAATCAACACTCGAAGACATAATAATCGAAGCTGTTCGCCAAAGAGATGAACACTTCGCAGACAATGAAAACCCCCATCTCTCTCTAAGTGATTCATTCCGAAGAAATTCATGGAAATCACTCGTCAACAAGACCAAATCAAGACTAATTGACCCTCCTGATGAAGAACGCTACGAAAGATCCGAGTCAATTGATTCTGAAGTAACCCTCGAAGATGATGATGAGATCGAAGAAATCCCAGAAGAACACAAAAAGATGAAAACTTTAAGTGCATTAACATTGCTTCAACGGATTCTACTTGTTTTAGTCTCAGCAGCTTTAGTTTCTACCCTTTTAATCCCCAAATTAAAGAGGCAAAAAATTTGGGAACTTGCACTATGGAAATGGGAGATTATGATTATGACATTAATCTGTGGCCATTTAGTGTCAGGTTGGGTAATCAAGATCATTGTAATCTTCTTTGAACTCAATTTCCTCTTGAAAAAAAGGGTTCTCTATTTCGTCTATGGATTAAAGAAAGCAGTCCAGAATTTCCTCTGGTTAGGCCTAGTAGTACTTGTTTGGCACCTGATTTTCACCGAGGAGGCGCAGAATCAGATGCTACAATATGTGACCAAGATCCTCATGTGTTTACTAGTAGGAACTTTTATATGGCTTTTGAAAACATTAGTGGTGAAAGTTCTTGCTTCTTCTTTCCATGTGAATACATTCTTTGAGAGGATTCAGGAGGCTTTGTTCAATCAGTATGTGATTGAGACGTTTTCTGGGCCCCCATTGTTTGAGAGGCGGAGCTTGAATGATGGGGGGGAACTGGGGGGATGTTCGAGGATTGGGAAGAGGGTGAGTTTTGGGAGAGCTATGTCGAGAAGGAAAGAGGAGGAGATTGCTAAGATGAATGAGATGAATGTTTCGGGTTGGAATGTGAGGAGAATGGTGAATATTGTTCGGCATGCTACTTTGTCTACTTTGGATGAACATATATTGAATTGTAATATTGAAGATGAGTCTTTGTTTCATATTCGGAGTGAATTTCAGGCGAAAGAGGCAGCTAAGAAGATCTTTTTGAAGGTTGCTAAGCCTGCTTCTCAGTAAGTTACACAAACAATCCCTGAGTTTCTGGCTAAATTACATTTTGATATATTTCATAATTTGGTGTACAATCTTCAATTTTGCACAAAAGAATGTACAAGTTGTTGACCTCTCATTCAAGTGTACAACAAATAATTATGACTGGTTAACGCGTCACTTCAGCAAATTGAGCTCCCTAAAAGTAAAAAGTTGACCGGTTGTACATTTTAATGGAAAGTCACCAAAAGATTGTATAATTTTTTTTTTTTTTGCTCAAAATTGAAGATTGTACACAAAAGTATTAAAAAGGGATAAAGGTTGTACACCACGTATATAATTTACCCCCAGTTTCTCTTATTATGTTTAGTTTTTCGTGTGCTGGGTTGGGTTGAACCAGGTTTCGTACTTAATCGCTTTGTTCAAGTTCATATCAGTCCGGCTTATATTCATATTAGATTTGGGTCGGGTCGAGACCCTTCCAACTAATCGCATCATGAGCTGGGCTGGGTTTAACTGGGCTTCATACTTAACCATTTTATTCAAGTTCAACTCAGTTAGATTTGGGTCGGCACGGGACCAGTCATTGAAAATTAATTTTTAAGTTCAGTCCAACCCGTCCAACTAATGGATCTATTGATTCGTCCGGTCCATCTTAACCCGCCATGGAAGGGTAAGGGTTGGGATTTTATACATACATATTTAATGTTTGATTAAGACTCGTTTCAAACTTGCACATAAAATGAGTTGGGTTTGAGATTTGTTTAAAAAAACAAACTTGGTAGGACTCAAATATTTATGACCACTCTCAAGTCCGACCTATTTTATGTGTCGGTTTAAATGGGCCTAGACCGGACATGATTGAATATCAAAATTCAATATATGAAAGACGGGGAGATTAAATCTGCATGCCCATAAATTGGTCTAATAGTATGATTAAGCACTAATTCATGTTGATGTTGTGCACATCAGGTACATTTTCCTTGACGACATGATGCGATTTATGGCCAAAGAAGATGCTCTAAGGGCACTGCATCACTTTGGAGCAGCTAGAGAAAACGAAGGAATAACCAAGAATTCTCTCAATACTTGGCTGGTAAATATATACATTTTGATTGCTTCAATCTTTACTTTCAAGTTTCAACCTATGTTGTATGAAAGTGGAAACGGACATCGGGAAACATTATAAAAAAAATGCAACAAAACAGTAGTGGAATCGGAAAAGAAACTAAAATGGAAATGAACACGAAACACAAAAACTAATGAAAAGAATTTCCGTGCAAAACAGAATGAGCTTGACCTTCATTAATGTTTCAGGTGAATGCGTTTAGAGAGAGACGGGCACTAGCATTATCTCTCAACGACACAAAAACAGCCGTGAACCAACTTCACAACATGTTGAAGATTCTCGTAGTTACCATTATTATCATAATCTGGCTCCTAATACTTGGACTTCCTGTTACTAACTTCTTAGTCTTCATTAGTTCCCAGCTTGTCCTTATGGCTTTCATCTTCGGCAATAGCTGCAAGACCACATTCGAAGCTATCATTTTCTTGTTTGTAATGCATCCCTTTGATGTCGGTGATCGTTGCGAAGTAGACGGAGTTCAGGTACACCAATACGTGTTTTTATATACCATTCAAACTTTAGAATGAAATGTCTTGTTATAGTCATGTTATACGATTTATATATTCCATGCGTGTTTGGAGGATAAGGTATAACTAATTATGTTAATTTCGGAATCTCAGATGGTAGTTGAAGAGATGAATATACTAACAACAATATTCCTAAGGGCAGATAAACAGAAAATCACCTATCCAAATAGTGTTCTAGCTACCAAGCCTATCGGTAACTTCTACCGGAGTCCAGATATGGATGAAGTTATAGATTTCTGCATCCACATCTCCACTCCATTTGACAAGATTACTATGATCAAACACAGAATAAAAGAGTACGATGTTTCTTCCCCTTGTGCTTTTACATTTATTAAGAGATTAAAATCGGATTATGCGAATTAATCGAACAATTACAAAAATACAGGTATATTGAGAGCAACAATGAGCACTGGCATCCAAATGCAGCAGTAATTATAAAGGATGTAGAGGACATGAACAAAATGAACATGGCAGTGTTTGCAACACACAGGTTAAATTATCAAAGGATGGCGGAAAGAATTATTAGAAGAACATCTCTGCTCGAAGAAATGATAAAGGTGTTCAAGGAACTAAATGTTGAGTATCGACTGCTGCCTGTGGATGTGAACGTGCAAAATATGCCAAGTTTGGTGTCAAATAGACTTCCTTCCAATTGGACCACTTGTGCCAATTAATCAAACCATTGGAGACAACGGCTGAATTTGGTATTGTTGTAACCAACAGAATCTGTTGTTGGAAAAAGTGCGCACAGTCCTTTTAGAGTTTGGAAAAGCAATGTCAAATGAGTCCAGAGTTCAAAGTGACTTCAGAAATCATGGGTGAATTTGGTATTGTTGTAACCAACAGAATCTGTTGTTGGGAAAAGTGCGCACAGTCCTTTTAGAGTTTGGAAAAGCAATGTCAAATGAGTTCAGAGTTCAAAGTGACTTCAGAAATCATGGGAATGATGTCAAATGTATTTGATAGTGTGTAAGTTTATGTTGTTATAAATAGATATGTTGCAAGTTTTGTGTAATTTATAATGCGACATACTTTTTTAATTGAAAGCTGAGTAGTTGAAAAACGACCAATTAAACATCCCAATTAAATTGTCATTTAAAGTTGGCAGTAATAAAACCACAATAAAAAAAATAGAGTGAGGATCCCACGACTTTAAAACGCGTCTATATGTATTGGATTCTCATCTTACTAATAAGTCACAGTCACTCTCTCTCCCTTTACGATGTGGGATTCAGCTCATTCATGCCTCATCGTCATCCCTTAGGGTCGCTCCTTGCTCAGGCCTTCTATCCCAGTGCCACCCATTCTGGATCGGATCGTTACAGAATCACTCTCAAACTATTAGTATATTAATTAAGGTAAAAGTATAAAAATAAACCTTGTGATTAGACCGATTTGTAAGACGGTTCTCGTGGTTTAAAAGTTTGCAACCCGTGTTTTGTGCAGTTTATAAACTCATTCATTCTCTCAAAAACTGTTATCGTGAATTATAGTGTTTAGTCCGGTTGAACCCGGCCATGAATCTAATTTACTCATCTTCATTTTAGCCTTGAGGAACGCTTTAATCCCACCAAAGAAAAGTAGAAAATTGGAACTATTGTATGGGCTTAAATTGAGGCCCATTTCGCTTTTCCTTGTTCACCTACCAGCTCAAGCAAGGGATAAAGAAAGCTTTAAAGTCAAAGGATAACTAGATTTGGCAATCTTACAGAAGCTAAAGGCTACTTTTTCTGTGGCGGAAAAACAAAATTAGACGAGGCAGAGCAGAGCCCAGAATTCCCAATCCCCAAAACCAAAAGCAATGGCCACACCGGTGAAAGTGTACGGACCAACAATGTCGACAGCCGTAGCCAGAGTGTTGGCTTGTCTGGTTGAAAAAGACGTTAATTTTCAGCTGATTTCCATCGACATGTCGAAAGGAGAACACAAGATGCCTGACTTTCTCAAACTTCAGCCCTTTGGCCAAGTACCAGCATTTCAAGACGACAACATCTCCCTATTTGGTAACTCTATCTATTCTTCTTATTTCTTATCAATACACTTCATATTTGGATATATTACATCCATGCCCCCTAACCTTACTAACTTAAAAATGTCTTAATTTTTAAGGTAAATAATTATAAGGTTCTTCTGTTTTTACTTAACTTACTAATAGATCCATTATATTATTATAAGATGTTTAAGTTTTATCTTAATCAACTCTTTAATCCATTTGTTTATTTTTTATACATAAAAGTAAAAAATTGACTCTAATTATACAAATAAATAAATTCTCATTTTAGTTTTCAAATTTAATCTAATGAACTTTCTGTAGTATATATACAATGAAATTCTTATACTTGTATATATTAATTATAAAAAAAATTATATTTCTTATTCTCATAAAAAATCGCTTTTATAATTTTATATAGTTATACTCATATTTTGATAATTTTTACAATATTTGTTATTCATTTTTTTAATGAATAAGTTCTATGCTACTAAATTAAAATTTATAGTTGTATAAAAATTAATAAAACAATTAACTAATAGTGAAAAGATTATTATTATGAAGGAAAAAACGTAAAATAGGAAAAATAGATATTTTATTATTAAAGCATATAGTAAAGGGTAATTTTGGTATTTGAAATTTGATTTAGTCTTATTTGACCATTCACTCAAATATAAAGACTAAAGAGTTGACAAAAATAAAAATTAAGGGATTATATAATCATTTCTAAAAACATAGGAACTAACTAGCGTATTATATAAAAACATAAGGACCTTATAATTATTTACCCTAATTTTTAACTAGACTTCATTAGCCCGCTGGCTTATCTAGTCATGTGCGTCGAGCCCGCCTCTTTTAGATTGGGTTTGATGTATATATGTAAAGAATTGGTCCAGCCCGCACATAAAACATATTGAATTTGAGATTTGTCTCAAAAATCCGAGTTTTTTATATAATATATAATATATATTTTAATTTTAATTTTGTTGCATTTTTTATGGTTTATATTTATAATTTAATTTTAATTATTTTTTTAATATAAATATATTTTAGTTGGGCGGATAGAATTTGGAAATCCGCTTTCTTATCTTGGTCGAACCTAATGAGAACCTAGTGATAATACGATGCTGACCGAATTGGATTTACGGCAAGATATACTTTAGTATAAAATTAGATTACATCTCACCCAACCCATGAACATGTCTACTTTTAACTAATTCGTACCAGTTAATCCTCAATTCTAGAGTTAATGAATAATTGATATTCTAAATAATCTTAATTCTAAAACTTTTTAGTTTTGATGTCTTTTAAATCAGTTAGTCCTCAATTCTAGAGTTAATGAAATTAGTATTTTAAACAATTTTAATTTTTACATTTTTTTTGTTTTTGATATCATTTAATGTATAGTTATGAGAAAAAAATATTTTTTAGAAAGTAAAAGCTCTGAAAATTACGAATTTGAAAAATGGAAAAAATGATTTCATAGAAAATATAATTCTAAATGACTTTAATTCTTAACATATACTTAAAAGTCAAACGAGGTCATTAATCTACTAAAATTATTTTAAGTTAGATATTTGATTGAGTTTTTTTTTTTTTTTTTTTATGTTTTTTTATAAGAACATGGTTCAATTCCACAATTTACCTACCATTTATTTTCTTTGACAAAGTGAGTATTACTTTATATATTTTTATCATTGAATAATAAAGTATAAAATTTATCCGTGAAAAACAAAGTGAGACTTATTTTGTGAAAAACAAATACCTTGATTTGTAAGTTAATAACACAATTTCTTATTCTGAAATATTAAAAATCTAATCAAGCAATTAGTTACCTAATTAGGTTTTAAGCTTTTTAAGTTCGCTTATTTTCATTAATGGAGTGCAAAATTCAAAATTAAGTGGCCATAAATGTAATTTACCTTTAAATTAACTTGAATAACATAGAGGTTAGAGGTTGATGTGTTTTCTTTCCAGAGTCAAGATCAATTTGTCGATACATATGCGACAAGTATGCAGATAAAGGAAACAAAGCCTTATACGGAACTAACCCATTATCCAAAGCATCAATTGATCAATGGATAGAAGCCGAAGGCCAGAGCTTCAACCCACCCAGCGGCGCTCTCGTTTTTCAACTAGCATTTGCACCGAGAATGAAGATCCCGCAAAATGAAGGTCTGATAAAGCAGAACGAAGCTAAGCTCCGAAAAGTGCTCGACATTTACGAGAAAAGGCTCGGCGAGAGTCGGTTCTTGGCCGGAGAAGATTTCTCTTTGGCAGATCTATCGCACTTGCCTAATACGCAGTATCTAGTTGCTGCAACGGATAGGGGAGGGCTCATCACTTCTAGGAAGAATGTTGGGAGATGGTGGAATGAGATTTCTAGCAGAGATTCATGGAAGAAAGTTGTTGAGATGCAGAAAAGTGGTTCTAATTAATTCAATTTCTGGAATTTTCTCATTATGTTTTTATCTTCAAACTTATAATAAAATTCTATAGTTAATAATGTGGTTGAATTTTAATTGTTTTTGTAATTTCAAAGAGTTGTTTTGTAATTTCAAAAGAGTTGTTTTGTAATTTTCGCATATATTTAGAGCTAAGGTATCAAAAATAGGTTTATGGTTTTTCGATAAGTGATACTTATCATGTCCGTGTATAAAATAGCACTAATATTGGCTTAACGTTTAAAAATATGTACCAATTTAGGTTTTAATAACAGAATATGATACGTCATTCATATTACTCTATTAAATTCTGATTTCTCTCTCCATGTTCAATTGACATAACTTAACAGAGTAATATAAAAGATGTATCACGTTCCGTTATTAATATCTAAATTGATACATTTTTTTAAACGTTAAACCTATATTAATGCTATTTAATACGTAGATCCTAATTGGTACCTTATCCATGTATTTATGAATGTAAACAGTAGCCATTACATAACCGTTTTTTAATTTATATAGATTTTTCACAATATAAAATCTAGCTACTGATAATTTTAATAAAAGAATGATAGCATTCATATATTAATTTATATATTTTGCGCTCAAGTTTTAGCTAGCACAATTGTACAAGGCACTTTTTAGACATCAGATTTATTTGTTTCAGCTGTTACTCGAGTCGAGTTTTGATCTGTTCAGGCTTGGCTCATTAGAAAATTCACGAGTTTGAGTTCGAACTTAACATTCATATTCATTCATGAACTGTTCGTGAGATCATTCACGAGCTTTGCTCACAAACAACTCGTTAATTCAGTTTATGAACTTCGGTCGCGAGCAACTAATTAATTATATTGATTTGCAAATTTTTTAACACAAAACTATAAAGTTTTGAAATCTATAAAACTAAATTTCACACAAAAGTACGTTGTTTTACATTTCCCTCATTATAGAAATATTATTATTAAAAAAAATCGCACCAAGATTGCTCATGAACAATGTAATCGAGTTTGCTTATTAGCTTGTTCATGAACCTATAATCGAGTCTGCTCTCGAGTCGAGCTTCCCCGTGCTCAAGCTCAACTAGTTTATAAATCGAACCGAACACGATCGAGCTTTTATCGAACTGCTTATGAGCGACTCCACTAATTTACAGCATAATTAGTTGCTAGTTTTTATTTTTCTTAGTTGTTAGTTGTTGTAGTTAGTTGTTTGTTGTTTCTTATTAGCTGACTAATTATTAATGTTTGGTAAAATATTGTGACATGTTGCTGCTATTGTTACTGTGTAAAATGTCTAATATGAACATATTTTAAATTAATCAATATATAAATTATAAAAAGAAAAAAGGAAATTTACAAATATAACTCGTTGAATTTTTCAATGGGAAAATTATAAAATTGGGTCAAATGGGAGACTCATTTACATATTTAACTCATTTACTCAACCTACTACATATCTAGACTGATTTTGTGTGACTTTTCCAAAATACCCTTAACCTTTCATCTCCCCCCTACGTGAACGGCTTCTCTTCCCCCTACGCGAACGGTTTCTCTTTCCCAGATGAGTCTCAGACCTTTGATCTCCCCCTCTTCCTTTATATTTCGTGAAATCTGCACCATTTCTCTACATCACCATGTCTTTCTTGTTGGTCCCTTATAACATTACAAGTATAGTTCCAAGGGAGGGTTAGGAACTATTTAAAATTTTTCTTTAGGGCAGACTTCTTTTTCTTCAGGAAAAAGGTTTTAACAGCGGCGCTGAGTGAATAGCAAGACACTGGCTTAGTCAACTGGTGACTAGGTCAGTTTCTTTACTTGAGTCAGGAGATAGCACTTAGGGTCTATTCCTGAGCTCAGATATTCAATGCGCACAACTCAGCTTGACCTCTTTACTTGGTCAGTTTTGTTTAAGCAAGCAATATATTTATTAAGGAGTTTAACGTTAGAAAGATATTACTCAGCAGATTTATCCAGGTTCGGCCTCCAAGCCTACGTCCTGTCCCCGGAACACGTTCCGAGATTTCGAATTCTCTACTGAGCTCTTTAACGGTAGAGCATCAAATCTTTTACAACTTAGAAGCTGAGTATAACAAGAGTACCTTCCTCTATACCTCTACTCACTCCTAATCTCTCGCTGAGTACTATAACCGAGTACTCAGCCTCTCCTTTCTAATTTCTAGAAATGATAAGTGTTTGTCCTAAACAACAATTGTTAAGACACCTTAGATGATTGAATAATCACTCTAGACTTTTACACGAAAGATATGAAATTTGGTGTAAGATTGCTTTGCTTTTTCTTGCAGAACTTTGAGTAGAATTTTGGTCAGCGTAATGGCTTGTTCAAGTTCTGTATCGAATGAAGCAACTGAAGGGCTCTATTTATAGAGACGTCTGAGACATCGGTTATTTCGAATTTTGAAATAACCGTTGGAGGGAAACGGCTTCCTGTCGTTGTCATTCAGCCTTGCTCAGAGCTCTCGGCCAATCAGATTTGAGTATCTTCTGTCCTCGGTCAGTGTTGAGCAGCTTTTAGTCAGCTCGGCAGATTGTCTCTCCATTTATGGTAAGGTCAACTAGACAGCGTTCTGTGTCTTCTGAACTTTACCCAAAGTGGAAACACTTTGTCTGGAAGTTGTTCTTGCTCAGCTGCTGTCTTGTACTCTTTGTCGATTCAACTCAGCAGCTTCGTCCCGAAGTTGTTCAACGAGGTCTTCTAGATCCTTCTTCCGTTGAGCTGCGTTTTGTACATAACGACAGCGTTTTGACATACGCGGGCCGAGTTGCATTGAACTGTTTGACTTGGGCTTTGACTTCCGTATTGGGCTTTGGGCCTTTTAATCTTTATGTCTTATAAACAATTTAACTCAACATTGAACAAACACATTAGTAGAATAAATCAAAGCATTTAAACTTAGTGTGTTTAGAATATTTTTAATTACACTTAAACAATTTTGTCAAATCAAAATTATGTGGAAAGGTGTTTCAACAAACTCCCCCATTTTGATGTTGGCAAAACTATTCAGCGAGGAACTCAGTGTTGAGCTCCCCCATGATAGTTGACCTATTATTGCTTAGCAAACTCCCCCGTCAGGGTTGAGCTACTGAGGTCAGTTTTCAGATATAGGTCAGCTCATGGAACATATTCTATTTTACTCAGTATTAAGCGGAAGGTTTATCATTCAGAGAGCGCTGAGTAATCATTTTGTTCAATGGTTTTTATGAGACAGTGTTTCGTAAGCATACAAGATAATGTCAAACATTTGATCAGCATGGGATACAATCAACAAGTATTTAGACAATAAACATAGTTGATGTAATTGAAGATACATAATAACATAATACTCAGCATCATATGAAATAACTCAAGTTAGGATAAAAGATGCAAGTATTGTATTTAAGTGAAGTAGTCAGCATACATAGCAAAAGATGAGCATAAAAGAACATATAGACTAGAGACTAAGTTAAACAAGCTGAGCTAGCCTATTTCTACTTCTTTTTATTTTGCTTAGACTGACTGCTTCTAGGAGCCTCGTGCTGAGTTCTAGCTTGTTCTTTCTCCCCCGTTTTGTCAGCATCGGGAGGAGCAGGAATTCTAAAAGAGTCGGTTAAGACAGCGACGGTTAGCACAGCAGACAGCTCCTTAAGTTTGTCGGCACTTTCGTTAATGCCGTCAAAGACAATAACGCCTTCATTCAAGTGCTCTTTTGGAATGCCGATTTCAGCAGCGCTGAGTAAGCTCAGTATGTAAGCTTGAGACTTACCTACCCAAGTAATTGACTCTGTCAGGGCAGCAAAGACTTGATGAAAGGTCTTCAGCAGAGCTGAGTCATAGTATTGGCGCTGGATATTACTATGTCACACATGTGTGAAGGTCCTTTGGGTAGTGACCAGAATCTCATTCTGCTTCATCTGGTCAGTGTCCATCTCTTGTTTATTTAAGTTAAGCAGACGAACTACTTCGCTTATTTGCTCCACCGAGCATTGAGAGTAAGAGGCCAGCTGATTGTTGGTCTTGATTTGCTCAGTGTGAAGCTGGGCAAAAAGCATCTTAACTTCATCAGAAGTGGCATAATGAGTATTCGCAGCTGACAAGGTCTGGACTTGGCCTTGAAGAGTGTTAAGATGTTGAACAGTTGTTAGTTGGAGCTCAGCTAGCTTAGTGATTGAGTCCTGCTTGGGCTGATGTGATTGAATTGAGATCATATCACTTAGCAGATCCTTCAGTCCTTTAACCTCATTTAAGAGTTGAGTGACCTGGGACAGCTGAGTTGATGCATTGTTACTTGACCCAGCAGTAGGTTGAGCAGATTGATGAATGTCCTGAATTAATGACTGCACCGAGTTGATGAGTTTTCTACTAGACTCGGTGGCATGGAGATAGTTGAGAGATTCATCATCATGTTGCCTAGTTTCTTCAGTATGACCAGTTTGTAGAGGAGTCAGTGTTATGATAAGGTCAGTGACTAGAAGTGTGTTTTCAATCTGCACTTGATGTTCTGGAAGAGTTGATTGATCGGCAGTAGTGATTGTTGGTGAAGTAGTAATTCTAATGCTGTCAGTGCTGACTGGGGCAGGAATGGTCTGAGTCAGCACAGTGCTTGGAGCAACAGCTTTGACGAGAACTTGCTCGATTTGGCTTGTTGAGTTAGCAGAAGCATTCAAGTCGGCTTGTTCCTTTGGTGAAGAAACGGAGGCTTGCTTTTCTAGAGAAGCTTGTTGAGAAGAAGGTGTTTGCTTATAGAAAAACTTAAGCTTAAGAGAAGAAGGATCTGTAGTCGGCTTTTGAACAGGAAGGTCAATGACAGATTTCTGACTTGCCTTAACCAGTCTTCTTCTGCGAGGAGGAGTGTCAGCTTGGATAGACTCTCCTGAGTGAGAAGGAGAAGTCTCTTCTTAATCAGCATTAAGCTGATTAGCTTGTTCTTGTGCTTTATCTGCACCCAACTCAGTATTAATTGGGTCAGCAGCTTCTTCTTCACTAGCTGTCTCCTCAGCGTCATCCTGACCGCTTTCTTCTTCTTCTTCTTCTTCATCATCCTGACCTGAGTTATCTAATTCTTCTTCCACCTGAGTGATGAAGTGATCATCCAGTTCCACATCATCTTCTTGATGCTCAGCTTCAGTTCCTTGACACTGAGTGTAGTGAGAATCACCAGGAACGATGATGTCAGTGGGGATAGCATCAATTGTGGTCAGCTCTGAAGATTTTTTCTTCTTCAGAGGTTGCTCATTACCCAGTCTTTCCTCTGTATCAGGCTCATCTTGCCTGCTTCTCTTCTCACCTGACTTAGGTCTCTCCTGACCTTTTTGAGCAGCTGACTTAGGCTTCTTGGCCTGAGGCTCAGCCTTCTTTGAAGGAGTCCCAACAGCTTTCCTCTTTCGGGCAGCTGGAGCCTTTGTCCTTTTCCCTTTCTTTGGGACATTTATCTCCTCATCAGCTTTATCAGTATTTTTGCCTTTCTTAATTGGCTGGTCATACTTCAAGGCACGCAGCGAAGCCGCTGTGATCTCAGAGCCTTGGGCCTCAGTTTCCTCGAAGAGATCAATTTGATGATCTTTGAGAATTCTGGTTATGAGTGAGCCCAGCCTTAAAGTTCCAGTGCTCCTCTAGAAGCCGGCTATTAAGAAAACTGGCATGTTGATGGGCTTGTAGGTCAGCATATGCCATATGAAGCATTGCTCGAAATTTGTCGCTGAGCTGGTACAGTTGATCTTGGGGTAGATGTAATTGGTCAGCAGATAGTGTGCCATCTTTTGGTGCTGGCCTATTGATGAACTTGAGATTTCTCCAGAATGGCCAGCGGGCTTGCAGAAGGTGGCATCGTACCCAGTTCCTTCATGATCCCCGGACCGCCTCAGTTTTGTTCCCTCATTCTTTAACTTCAGCAAGTTAGCAAGATAGGTAGGGTTTATAAAAATGGTCTTTTCCTTTACCACAGTTACCAGATAGTCCTGGTTATCATTAGCAACTCGGAGATTGTGGTAAAACTCCCTTACTAGGTCAAGGTAAGTAGGATGTCTAATGGAGAACAGCTCGGTCCAGCCATTCTTCGATATCCATTCACAGAATGGTTGTTCGGTTGTTACGAAGGCCTCAGAGAACCATCGTGAGAAGTCTATTTTCCACTCTCTAACGTCCGCGAAAACTTTGGTGTAGGTTCTGACCTTGGTCGGCTTTCCCTTAGATGAGGTGGCTTGGCCAGCTTTGCCTTTGCTCGGCGTAGTGACCTTTGTAGCTTCAGGCGAAGTAGTTTGACTGGAAGGTTCGTCGGAACTGGTCTTAGGGTGACCGGCACCGGAGATGTTAACGGAAACCTTAGTCATAGTTTCAGAAAAAGATTGGGAAGCTTTGAGAGTTTTTAGAGAGAGAATGCTTTGCTAGAGAGTTCGGTAAGTGTAAAGAGATAACAGTGGGGATTTGCCCATTATTTATAGCGGTGAAAAGTGGATCTTATCGAATCCATGTGTCAGTTTTGCCTTGGGATTGTGAACCGATAATAATCCTGGCTTTTATGACACATTCGGCGCATACGTCATCCTAGGTGGCTATTCGCGTGCTCTAGCATTAAACGCAACGGATCTTATACTCAGCGTTTAGAATACTAAGCATTTTATATTCTGAGTGGTCAGTTTTATATATACGGATGATTTCTCAGTTTGAGATAACTACTCGGTGTCAATGTTTGCTCAGTATGTGATATTTATTCATTTAGCATTAAACACTCAGCATACATTTATTCACTCAGCAAACAATGGATCATTCAGCATGTTAATTCACTCAGCATGATTCTATATTAAGAGCTGGAATTTACTGAAGAGGATTAAACATACCAATGGCTTCTCTCAATATGCTGAACTATTCACGAGCCAGTCGCTTTGTGAAGATATCCGCAAGCTGCTCATCCATTGGGACCTAGGTCAGCTTTATCTCACCCTTGAGTACATGGTCTCTAATGAAGTGATGTCTTATGCTGACATGCTTCATCCTGCTGTGTTGAATTGGGTTCTTGGACAGATCAATTGCACTTTTGTTGTCACATTTGACCTCAATTGTCTTTGTTTGAACACCATAGTCTTCAAGCTGTTGCTTAATCCATAGGACTTGAGCAACACAGTGTCTAGTAGCAATGTACTCAGCTTCAGTGGTAGACAAGGCTACTGACGCCTGCTTCTTGCTGAACCAGGATACAAGACAGCTTCCTAAGAAATGACATCCTCCAGAGGTGCTTTTCCGTTCTAGCTTGTCTTGTCCATAGTCAGCATCAGTGTATCCAACGAGTGTAAAACCATGAGTGTTGGGATACCATAAACTTGCGTTCACTGAGCTTTGCAAATATCTAAGGATTCTTTTTACAGCTATGTAATGAGATTCCTTAGGGTTAGATTGATATCTAGCACAGTAGCATACTGAGAACTGAATGTCCGGTCTACTTGCTGTTAAGTAAAGTAGAGAGCCTATCATACCTCGATACAATTTGATGTCTACCGACTTACCATTCTCGTCAGCACAGAGGACAGTGTCAGTGCCCATAGGAGTGGATATTGGCTTGCAATTTTCAAGATCATATTTCTTCAATATCTCCTTGGCATATTTAGCTTGACTGATGAAGATGCCATTTTTTCCTTGTTTGATTTGAAGTCTAAGAAAGAAGTTGAGTTCTCCCATCATTGACATTTCAAACTCAGTTTGCATTTGCTTGCTAAATTCCTTGCACATTGACTCATTAGTAGCACCGAAAATAATATCATCAACATATATTTGAGCCAGCAGGGTATCTTTACCCTTTCTCTTAATGAATAAGGTTGTATCAGCTTTGCCCCTGACATAGTTTCTAGTCAGCAGGAAACTGGTCAGCTTCTCATACCAAGCACGTGGTGCTTGCTTGAGGTCGTACAAAGCCTTTTTGAGTTTATAAACGTGGTTTGGGAATTTAGGATCCTCAAACCCTGGAGGTTGATTAACATAAACTTCCTCGTTTATAACTCCATTAAGGAATGCACTCTTAACATCCATTTGAAACAGTTTAAAGTTCATATAGCTTGCATACGCGCATAAAATTCTAATAGCCTCTAGCCTTGCCACTGGGGCAAAGGTCTCACCGTAGTCAATACCTTCTTGCTGACTGTAGCCCTAGGCTACAAGCCTTGCTTTGTTCCTGACTACGTTTCCTTGCTCATCCAGCTTGTTGCGGAAGACCCATCTTGTTCCAATGGTCTTCTGACTCCTTAGATGTGGCACTAGCTCCCATACATCGTTTCTTCTGAATTGGTCAAGTTCCTCTTGCATTGCGCTCATCCAGAATTCATCTTCCTCAGCATCAGCGAAGTTCTTAGGTTCCTGAACTGAGACGAAGGCTACGTTGCTGAGGTATCTCCTGAGTTGGTTTCTTGTCATCAGGGTATTCTCAGCGGCATCAAGAATAGCACTCTTTGAGTGTCCTCTTGGTATTCTTATCTCCTTTGGTAGATTTATGTCTTGTGCTGTCTGTGTTTCAACAATCTCTGCAGGAGTAGACTGTTCAGTGAAAACAATCTTAGGTTCACTTTTACCTTTGGTCAGCCCTTGAGGGAATGACTCGGCAGCTGTATCTTGATCAGCGGATGCTGAGTGTGGATCATCCTTGATCAGCGGCTGGTATCTACCTGCAGGGTTAGTTTCATCGAACTCAACATGTACTGACTCTTCTAAAACTTGAGTTCGTTTATTGAAAACTCTGTATGCTTTGCTGTTTGTTGAGTAGCCTAAAAATATAGCTTCATCAGCTTTTGAGTCAAACTTAGCTAGGCTATCTTTGGTGTTTAAAATAAAACATTTACAGCCAAAGGCACGAAAGTGTCCAATGTTGGGCTTTCGTCCTTTCCAAAGTTTGTAAGGGGTTTTCTTTAGTATAGGTCTAACAAGAGCCCTATTAAGAATATAGCACGATGTGTTAACAGCTTCTCCCCAAAAGTACTTTGGAAGCATATGCTCACTCAGCATTGTCCTGGCTATTTCAACCAAGGTTCTGTTCTTCCTTTCAACAACCCCATTTTGTTGAGGCGTCCTAGGAGCAGAGAAATTATGGTCAATGCCGCTGGCTTCACAGAATTCAACAAACTGTTGGTTTTTGAATTCTCCACCATTATCACTTCGGATGCGAGCCAATTTTAGGTCTTTATCATTTTCAAGTTTTCTAACCAAATTTGAAAATGTCTCAAAGGTCTCATCCTTGCTACTCAGCAAGATGACCCAAGTGTATCGAGAGAAGTCATCTACAATGACCAAGAAAAATCTTCTTCCACCCAGACTCAGTGGCTGGACTGGACCGAAGAGATCCAAGTGTAGTAATTCTAACAGACGCTTAGTTGAGACAATATTTTTACTATGAAAAGATTGTTTGGTTTGTTTTCCAGCTTGGCAAGAGTGGCATAGTTGATCTTTTTCAAATTTAAGTTCTGGCAGTCCCTCAACCAATTGCTTTCTTGCTAATTTGGCCAGGAGGTCCATGCTTACATGACCAAGTCTCCTGTGCCATAGCCAGGAATTTTCTTCCTTTGAAACTAAGCATACAGTTTTTGAAAACTTTTTCTCCAAGTTCAGCATGAAGACATTATCAATGCGAGGGGCAGTTAAAATTAACTCATTAGTTTTACCCTCGTATATTTTACATCCAGTGTCATCAAATATAACTTTTCTCCCATTATCACATAGCTGAGCTACGCTGAGTAAGTTATATTTGAGTCCGCTGACTAGGGAGACTGGCTCAATAGTAGGATTACCTCCAACGGTTCCTGACCCTACTATCTTACCCTTTTTGTTGTCTCCAAAACTTACGCTTCCTCCTCGTTTACGCTCAAATGTGATGAACTGAGTTTCATCACCAGTCATATGCCTCGAGCATGCGCTGTCAATATACCACATCTTTGACTTCTCAGCACATCTCAGGCTTACCTCATTTGATTGCTCCTCATCGTCAGATGTAATGGAGGGGTCAGCATGCTCAGAGACGCACGGCTCAGCAAGTTCGTCAGCCATAAAATAGATCTTTGCTGACTCAGTGGCATCAGCTTCTGATGATGAAGACTCATCACTGTCGCTCCATGTTGCCACCATTCCCTTTTTGCCGTTCTTCCTTTCTTTCCTCAGCGTGGGGTAGCTTGGCTTGATATGGCCAGTTTGATGACATTCAAAGCATGTAATGGGCTTTGAGTTGTCCTTCTTGTATTTGCTATCGCTGGACTCAGCTTTATACTTATCAAACTTTCTGTAGGGCTTCTTAGAATATTTGTCATTCTTTCTGAACAGCCTTTTCATCTTTCTTGTGAACATAGCCATCTCTTCATCATCTGTTGAGCTCCCATTAGTGGAGTCAGCTTTCATGAAAAGAGATTTTTGCTTCTTGTCTTCAGAATTTTCCTTCACCTCGAAGTTTTTCATTGATATCTCATGGGTCAGCAGCGAGCCGATGAGCTCATCATATTTGTAGGTGGTTAAGTCCTGAGCTTCCTCAACAGCGGTCTTCTTTGTTTGCCAGTCTTTGGGAAGGCTCCTGAGAATCTTCTTGACTTGTTCTTCCTTAGTGAAGATCTTCCCAAGTCTCTTGAGCTCATTGATGATGTTTGTAAACCTTGCATTCATGTCAGATATTCCCTCATCATCGTTCATTTGGAACAGCTCGTACAGTCTCATCTGCTGGTTCACCTTGGACTCCTTTACTTTATTGGTTCCTTCGTAGGTGACCTCCTGCTTCTTTCAGATCTCTTGCGCCGACTCACAACCTGAAATTTTATTATATTCTGCAGCATCGAGCGCACAGTGAAGCATGTTTATAGCCGAAGCGTGATTTTGTAGCTTCTTGAGATCATCCTCTGTCCATTTGGCCTCAGCTTTAACAACTGTTTGGCCAGCCACAACTTCGACAGGTACAAATGGGCCTTGGACTATGGACAGCCAGGCACTCATATTTGTAGCCTGAATGAAATTTTTCATCCTATTCTTCCAGAAGGTATAGTTAGACCCGAAGAATAGGGGAGGCGGAGTAATGGACAGCCCCTCAGGTAAGATATGAGTTGTTTGGTTTCCTGGGAGAAACCGAGTGCTATTTTTGCCCATAGTGGGGATCAGCTCAAGGTGGTTAAACCTTTTACAGTGAGCTTTCAGGCTCTGATACCACTTGTTGGTCCCTTATAACGTTACAAGTATAGTTCCAAGGGGGGGTTAGGAACTATTTAAAATTTTTCTTTAGGGCAGACTTCTTTTTCTTCAGGAAAAAGGTTTTAACAGCGGCACTGAGTGAATAGCAAGACACTAGCTTAGTCAACTGGTGACTAGGTCAGTTTCTTTACTTGAGTCAAGAGATAGCACTTAGGGTCTATTCCTGAGCTCAGATATTCAATGCGCACAACTCAGCTTGACCTCTTTACTTGGTCAGTTTTGTTTAAGCAAGCAATATATATATTAAGGAGTTTAAGGTTAGAAAGATATTACTCAGCAGATTTATCCAGGTTCGGCCTCCAAGCCTACGTCCTGTCCCCGGAACACGTTCTGAGATTTCGAATTCTCTACTGAGCTCTTTAACAGTAGAGCATCAAACCTTTTACAACTTAGAAGCTGAGTATAACAAGAGTACCTTCCTCTATACCTCTACTCACTCCTAATCTCTCGCTGAGTACTATAACCGAGTACTCAGCCTTATTCCTCTTTTCATCTCTCGATTCTTCATCTTCTATTGCTAGAAAACGAAGTCATGGTTCTTCATCTTCCTGTTTCTACTCGTCTCTTGGATTCTTTCTTCTTGTGCGGATCGAAGAAATCGTTATTCTACGTTATTTTCATCATTTTTCCCAGTTTATCATATGATTATTGACAATTTTAATGGTGAAAGGTGGCAAAAATATAAGCATCTACTGTTTCCTCTTCGTTTTTTCCAAAAATTCACTTAGCGTAATCTTGTTTCGCGAAGGTCTCCGAGGAGAAGCGTGACGATTTGACTTTGCAAAAACGGATTACGCGAAGTTTGCGAAGAGAAAAGTTCATGATTTTTACCTCACAGACTTCGCGTAATCCGTTTTCGCGAAGTCAAATCGTCACGTTTCTCCTCGCAGACTTTGCGAAACCATCGTTTCACGAAGTAAAATCATCTTCTTCCTTGCACATTTCTATTCGCATACTTCACGAATCCTCTTTTCGTGAAGCCAAATCGTCCTTTTTTCTGGCTAACATGATTAAATTTTTCTGAAGGTGATTGAATGCATAACATCCCTTTCAAGAAGGCGGTGTACTAGGATGCAGAGGAGATGACTTTCCTTCTAATACAGGGAGAAATTCCCATCAAGAGTGGTCACATTGACTTTGAAGTGATTTGTTAGGAGTTTATTGTGGCAATCTTGTTTTAAATTTTGATAATGTTATAATTTTAATGTTGTTATTGTGGCAATCTTGTTGTAAATTTTGATAATGTTATGATTTTAATGTTAGAATCTCTTGTTGTTGTGCCTTTTTTTTGTTATATACCACTTCGCAAATTTTAATGTTATAATTTGTGTAACTAACCTTCCATCTAGAATGTTCTTCTTTTAAACTTGAGTGTACAGTTGCTTCTGTGAGCCTGCACTTCTTTCTTCTTTATTTCATCCAACATCCCCTCCTCAAGATAAAGTAGTAGGAATCGAAATTAACTTCATCTTGGATAAAGCATATACCATTTCATTGGCAGTTAATGGCTTTGTGAACAGGTCTGCTAATTGATGAGCTGAATCCACATAAGGTGATGAAAGATGATCCCTGACAATGTGACAATCAATGTCAACATGTTTTATCTTTTCATGAAAGACAGGATTAGCAGCAATATGGATTGCAACTTGGTTGTCACAGAATAAGGGTATATGCATTAATGGCACAACCTTGAATTCATTCAGAACATAGGTGAGCCATTTTAGTTCACAGGAAGTAGTTCCCATAGCTCGATATTCAGCTTCAGCAGATGATTTGATGACTGTTCCTTGCTTTTTAGATTTCCAGGACACTAATGCATCTCCCAAGAACACAAAATAACATGTTACTGATTTCCTGGAATCTTTGCACCTAGCCCAATCTGAATCACAGTATGCCATTAAGTTAAAATCATTAGCTGCTCCATAGAAAAGCCCATTATCCTTAGTACCTTGCAAGTATCTAAGAACATGGATAGTAGAATCCATATGCAACTGAGTTGGATTTGACATGAATTGACTCAATTGCTATGTAACATAGGAAAGATCTGGTCTTGTGAAGCCTAAGTACAACAGCTTTCCAATGATCTTTTTGTACCTTGCCTCATCTCTATATAACTGAGATTATGTGTACAGTTTCAACCCAGTAGGAAAAAGACTGGATGTTACAGAAACATTGGCTAAACCAGCTTCTAATAACAGATCATGGATGTACTTTTGTTGAGATATGAAAATTCCTGCCTTGGACCTGGCAAAACTCGACTCCAAGAAAGTATTTAGCCAATCACATATCCTTAATTGTGAATGCATTGTGTAACTCCTTTTTAACTTCTGTAATGAGAGACACTGAAGTTCTAGTGATCAAAAAATCATCTACATACACAATTAAGCAGATGAATTCACCTTGAGTTTTCTTAGTGAATAGACAATAGTCATGCAGTGATTTCTCAAAACCAATGTTTAACAACTTGTGTGTAAAATCTTTGTTCCATTGCCTTCCTGCCTGTTTCAGGCCATAAAGGGACTTGGAAAGCTTGCAAATTGCTCCTACTGGTACTTGATACCCTTCTGGTGCTTCCATATAGAGTTCTTCATATATGGTGCCATGTAAGTGGGCATTGTTGATGTCAATTTGGTAGATTGTCCATCCTTGAGCAGCAGCTATTGCCAAAAAACTCTCATGGTCACCACTTTGGTAACTGGCAAGAAACTGTCATAGTAATCTATCCCAAACTGCTGATTGTAACCTCTGGCAACCAATCGAGCCTTATACCTGTCAACACTGCCATCTGGCTTTTATTTGACCCTGCAAATCCATTTATAAGTTATGGCCTACTTTCCTGGTGGTAATGGTACCAATTGCTAAGTATCATTCAATTCTAGAGCTTCAATTTCATGCTTCATAATTGTAATCCAGTGGGGATTGAGTTTGGCTTCTTTATAGGTTTCTGGTTTATAAATCTTTTGTATGTTAGCTAGAAAACCTGTGTATGCTAGGGCAAAGGTTATATTTGCAGAATCCATGACATGAGTAGAGTTGACTATGAAGTCATCCATCCACACTAGTTTTCTGCTGCTTCTATTTGACACCCTGCTAGGAATCAATTGAGATACAACAATAGTAGTGGTGATTGGTAACTGAGGAGAACCAGATAATGGTGGAGATATATCTGTTGTAGTTGGCATATAGAGGTTTGAAACTGTCAACTTCAGTTGATTCAAGCATTTCATGATGTGAATAGGATGAACTGCCTGAGGCATTTGAATCATCAAAATCCTTTTGAGGAGATGAATGCTGCTGCATATCTGGATGAGGTTGTTAATCCAAAAGCGATGAAATATTCTCTGGTGTGATAGACACGGGCAAGACTGGTATGCAGCAATCATTAGAGGAGATATTTGTTGATGCCAGTTGTGGGTTTTGATATGGGAAAACATGCTCCTGAAAAACAATATCTCTGGTGACATGTAGTTTGTGATCCTGTAGATCATAAACCTTGAAGCCTTTTTGCCCCATAGAACCTCCAAGGTAGATACCTGTAATTGCTCTATCTGTAAATTTGTCCTTGTGAGGAACATTGTTAGTAAAATAGCAAGCACAACCAAAAATTCTCAATTGACCATAATCTGGTTTTAAACCATGAAGTAATTCATATGGACACTTCTAATGCAGGATCTTTGTGGGTGTCATGTTCAGCAAAGTAGTAGCATGACTGAGAGCTTCTCCCCAAAATTTTGTGTTTAAGCCTGCCTAATGCAGTAATGCTCTTGCCACATACACTAAACTTTTATGCCTCCTCTCAACCACTCCATTTTGTTGAGGTGTATACACACATGTTTTCTGATGAATGATCCCATGAGATGCAAACATTGTTTGAGTATTAGCTCTTGTGAATTCTAGGCCATTATCAGTTCTTATCTTTTTAACTTTAATGCCACATTGAGTGTGAACCATCTTGATAAATTGATCTACCAACATATGAACCTGATCCTTGGATTTAAAAAGGACAGTCCAAGTAGTTCTTGTAAAATCATCCACAAGTGTTAACATATATCTTTCACCACTTAGTGACTTCTTCTTGTAAGGACCCTAACAATCAACATGAAGTAATTCAAACTTTTCCATTGAAGAAATTGAACTACTACAGAAGGACTTTCTTGACATTTTCGTTTGTAAACAAATTGAACAATCTTTCACCGATGTAGAATCGCATAAAGGAAAAGTTTGCTTGAGTTTAATATGAGACATATGACCCATTCTATTATGCCAAAGGACAACATCAGATGGTTTATTTATAACTACAGAACAAGCTATATGATCTTTATTGACTTGAGTGTTGGCACTGAAATTCTTCAAGATATCATGCTTGAATGACTCTGTTATAAGTCTGTATAAGCCATTTTGCATCTCTGCTACTGCTATTAATCTCTTAGAAACCAGGTCCTGCAATAAGCAGTGCTTAGCAAGAAACCAAATCTTCACTGTCGAATCTGAGAGCAATTTGCTAACAGACAAGAGATTGTAGGTAAATTGAGGCATGTACATAACCTTTTTTTATGCACAACTTATCATTGAATATGACATCTCCAACATGAGTTACCTTTTGGTATGAACCATCAGGTAAATAGACTTTTCTGGTATCTGCCACCAGTTTTACATTTTGCATAATTTGTTTAAATTGGCACATGTGTGCAGAGGCACCTGTATCAATGATCCAACAAAAATCAAGACCAAATGTAGTGAGAGAACTACTTGTACAGGTGCCAGCAAAAACATTGCCTGCAAAAGCATTGAAAGCTTATTCATGTACCATCTTCCGTTTGAGATACTTCTGGACTTCTTTTTGAACCATCATCTACATCATTCTTTCTTTCTCATTCTCTGAGTCAGAATCAGAATCATCCAGATGAGTATGTGTCTCCTTAGTCGTATAAGCATGAGCATTAGATGATGATTTACCACCTGAGCCACTAGATCCAGATCTATTCCCCTTGAACCAATCTGGATAGCCTTTCAATTTGAAACAAGTCTCCTTCTCATGTCCATCTTTGTTGCAATGGCTACAATGCTTATCATTTTTGGCCTTATTCTTGCCAAATTTCTTCTTGCCTTCACTAGTGCCTGCAAAATCTTTAAAAGTAGTGACAACATTATGAACAAAAGAGGACTGGTTATCCACAGCGTTTTCCCTTTGCCTTTCGATGTTCAACAACATTGAAAAAGCTTTGTTGAGATTAGGTAAAGGTTCTGAGATCAAGATTTGATATCTAATATGATCATACTCAGGGTTCAATCCACTCAAAAACTGCATTAATTGTTCTTCATCACTATTCTTCTGTGCTTCTTTCCTGGCCTCACAACATTTGCAACTAAGACCAGGCTTTAAAACAACTAATTCATCCCACAACCTCTTAGCTTTGCTAAAAAAACTCAACTAATGTTTGATTTCCTTGTTTGAGAAGACTAATCTCTCTCCTGAAATAGAATATAATCGGTCCATTACTAGCTCCATATCTTAGTTCAATTTCTTCCCACAGATGCTTAGCAGTAGAAGCAAACATAAGATTCCCAGCTAGATCTTTAGTTAATGAATTTATCAGCCATGAAAATACTAATGCATCAGTTTCTTTCCACTTCTCATATTCAACAGATTCAATATCATCAGGAGCACTTTCTTTTATAACAAAATTGAATTTAATTTTAGCATTCAAAGCAATGATCATAGATCTTTTCTATGTTATGTAGTTTTTGCCATTAAATGGATTATGAACAAGGATTAATCCAGGATTATCAGCATTACCAGATGCATTCTGGCCTGAGGATCCAAAATTTCCAGAATTTAGGGATCCGCCACCACCGCCTCCTCCACTGTCGGAACTAGACTGTCGTGCCTCCTCTGTTTATAGAACCTCAACAAAACTCCTTTGATCTCTCATCTTCCTCAGAATCAGAAATCACTCACACTTACAGAAATGATCGGAAGAAAAATTAAGAAGAGAAAAATGGAGTTTCAACAAGAAATTTTCTCAACCAAAAGCTCTGATACCATCTTGAACAAATTGAAATTGAAAATATCTTGTTTATTGAAGTTGGGAAACAATGATTACAAGAGGTAGATATTTATACATGATATCTAATTTGTGTAACTAACTTTCCCTCTAGAATGTTCTTCTTCTAACAAACAAAAATAGAAAATAACAAAAGAGAGGAAGATATAATCTTCTAAACTTGAGTGTACAGTTGCTTCTATGAGCCTGCACTTCTTTCTTCTTTATTTAATCCAACACATGTCTTTTATCTTCGCAGACTTCCATACTGCGAAATCTGCGAAGTCAGACGAGAGGAAGACAGACGGGGCGTAAAATTACAAACATATTAAGGGTATTTTGGAAAAATCACACAAAATCAGTCTAGATATGTAGTAGGTTGAGTAAATAGGTTAAATATATAAATGGGTCTCCAATTTGACCCAATTTTATAATTTTCCCTTTTTCAATTTGAGCTTACTAACGGTGTCAACGTAAAAGTTTTTAGTTTTGCTAACGACGAGACCTTAGTCCTCTTTTAGCAACAAAAAAATCATAAGCACTATTTGTAAATCGATGAAACCATAAGGTTATATTTGGAATTTGTTCAATAAAAAATACAATCCAAATTAATAAAAAATAATCTAATAAACTAAATAAAAATTAAAATAAAATTTTATTGAATAAGGAAAAACCTTATTTTTTCGGCAATAATATTATAGAAATAAGAATAATATTAAAAAGGAAATACTATTAAAATTTAGAAGGATAATTTTGTCAATGTCAAATATATACAAACAATTTTTTTCCAAAAACTTCAAAACTCTACGGTTTCTATAAAAAGAATCTTAAACGTTGTTGTTGTATAAACCTAACCAAAAACTATATTTCCTATGGTTCACAATGAAAGGGTAAACATTACTCCAAAAAGCTGAAACAAACTCCCCCATAATAACAAAACAAGATTGGAAATTGTTGTTTTTAATAAGAAAGACAACATATAGTTACATTGTAAAGCTTAGACAACAAAGATAATTTTGTTTACATTTTCGTTCACTTAAAACCTACTATTCAAATCAAATAATATAGTTGATGTACCACAATATCCGTGTTTAGACCTGACATGTTTCTATAGGACTGGACAAATACATCCTTGTATTCTTTTAACATAGACACCAATCTCTTTTTTGTTTCGGCATCCATGGAATCATTTATCTTAGTTTCCTAGGGTTTCTCCAAACCTATTTATATAAGGCCAGGTCAGTTGACATATCAACTTTAACCCACAAAAATTTTCAATGATAATAGAAAGATTAAGAAATTTATAATCTAGGAATTTGGTCTAGAATCATCTACTAACTTCATGTGAGTCGGTGATGATTTCTAATACCTAGACCAGGATAAGCAGGAAATAGAATACGACTTCAAATCGAAACCGAACTGAAAACTGCATAAACATATGTAATATAATAGGTAGAGTTTGTCACGTCTGTGTCTAAATTTCTAGAATTTATATTTTGATATTAGTATATATTATAATTATTGGGTGTGTGAAGTTAATTCAGTGCTATAGGAAAAGTTTGGAGTTAATTTGATGGTTTTATATGTAAATTAAAAGTTTAGAGTAATTTTTAAAAGATTATAGAAAGATGGAGGATCAAACGTGATATTTGAAAAATTTGGATATATATCTTCCAAATTCTTTAGAGAATAGATCATTGTCATCTTCTATTTCTTTTCTTTTCTTTTTCTATTCCTTTTTAAATTCATCAGTTTTCTCCGAACCGTTTCTCGACCGTTTCTTTGATTTACGAAGATTCGACCGTCCGAATCACTCGAAATTTAAAACATAGCATCCTTATACATAGATCTAAGTCCTAACCGAAGAGTTTTTGAGTTTCGGAAGTGTTTAGAGGAGAAACGTCTTAGACAGAATTTAGAAGAGAATTGAACGGGTGTGTTTTCTTCAATTAGTGACCAAGGTAAGTAACTATCAACTATATTTTGAGTTTTATGTATATATATATATATATATATATATATATATATATATATATATATATATATATATATATATATATAATCAAAGAATTTTCGGAAATTGATATTTTAAGGTTATGCAGGAATTTTGTAAAATTGGGGTTTTTCACGATTTTCTTTTTTATTGTGAAATTATAGTTCAAATGAAGCTATTGACTATACTTATATGTGAATTTCAGATTTTACCTGATTATGTTGATTTAAGGTTTAATTTGGTTGATTAACTTTGGAATTTTTATTGATTAAGGATTGATGTTTTGGAGAATTGAAAAATTGTGAGCTTGATATATGTTTTTGGTTTCAATGTATATATCTATATATATTGAATAGAATGAATTTGATGATTTTTTACGAATTGTTTTTGGATTGAAAAATCTGTTACGGTTATTGTTATTATTATTTTAGATTGAAGTCTAAATATGATTTTTATGAGTTGTGATATTTTGAAAGATAAAATGGTTTTGTCCATCTAGGATTGCCTGGGGTAGGAGTTGTAAGTTGTAAGACCATACCTAATGGCGGTATGGCCAGAGTGCACGGCTGGTAGTCCTAACGTTAGGCAAGGAACAAGATATGAATGAGATATCTCGATTATTGATATGATTGATGTTATGATAAGCTACACGGGTGGAATTCGAGGATGGATACACATATACAAATTTTATTTTATGAACTTAAGTTTTGAGTATATTTTATAAGGTTTTAATTAAATCCCTTTATAAATGTATATATGTAGCTATGTTAAATAAAGTTGGTTTTTATAGCTGATAGCTTCTTATTGAGATTTTTGTCTCACGTTTTTAAATGCTTTAATGTTTTTAGGTGAGAAAGTACAGGATATAGAGAATGTTACCGACCGATTAGGCGAGGTTTGGAAGTTGGCTGTTTATTGTTAGAATTATGGTTAGAACTTTGGTATTTCAATTGTAATATAATGGAGTTGATAAATATATGTTGAGGTTCTCGAATGACTAATGTAGTAGGAATATGAATTATTTTAAAATATATATTGGAGAGGAAGGCCAAAATAAATAAATAAATATGATATTATGATATTTGGATAAATTGGAGACTCATAAGTATTGATTATGATCTTTCTATTTCACGCCTTATACCGATTGAGGTCGTCTAGGGTCGGGTGTGACAGAGTTTGACACCAACTAATTATAAACACAAATCCCAATAATAAAATTAGAGATAACTGAGAACCAGAATCTTTAAAATCCAAAATCCAAATTCATATTCAACTAGAATGGACAACTGGTTCTGTTCTAAACATTGTCTACTTTCCCACAAGTAGCACCTTCTTCTTCTTCTTCTTCTTCTTCTTCTTCTTCTTCTTCTTCTTCTTCTTCTGGTTGATGATAAAGCACTCCACTTAGTACCTCAGAGCCCACTTGCACAGATACCAGATAACCGCAGTCAAATTTCCCATCAATTGTTCCAACTGCACTAAATGTTTTAGGTACTGCAAATGTTGTTGTATGAACAAAAATTAGCAACTTTAGTTAATGCAAAATAATCTATGGAAAATGCCATAAGAACGGACATGCAAATATCTTGACTATCAACCCAATTGTAAACAAACAAACTACAACATGTTATTTAACAACGTAGCAAATGAAGATTATAGGGATCAAATTACATCAAACATTTGTGACGTGAAATTTAAACTCTATAAAATCAACATGTGGATGTGATAAATTACATCTGTGCCCTCTCAATTTTGCTAAAGTATTTCCATTAGTATTTCCATCTGTGCCCTCTGAACTTATTATGTTTTTCCATTTGGAACGTTTGTTGAAATAATAAACTTATAATTAATATAGTCTTTAATTTGGTTCATTGTATTAATCCAAGAGTCATGTCTGTATTTATTAGGAGTTGTATTGTTTCAACAAGGGTCATTTGTATTTACTGAAAGTTATGTTTCTTAATAATAGTCATATTTGTAATTTACAAATACCTATCAATACAAGCAGTAAGGAAAAGAGAATTTTCATCCAGCAATTATACTCTTCCTCTGTACCTCTGAAAGTTTATTTATTTAATCAATAAAGCCAGACAAAAATTCAGAATCATGATGAAAATAGAAACCGTGATTAATTCGTGGGACATCAAGTCGCTAATTAGGAAAGTTATGTGCTCCTGCATCAATCACATCAAAGAACAAGCCGGTTCTTTGACCTTTGAGGGGGTCAAGAGGTTGTTGGAGAAGGATTTGGGATTGCAGAAATATGCTTTGGATGTACATAAGAAAATTTTCATGCAATGTCTGGTGGAGTCCTTAGAAAGTGATGATGATGATGACACTTCTAAGGATTCAGGAGAAATTGGTGAACGACATGCTCATTTAACCAAACAAGAAGAAGAAAAATTACCAAAAGAAGATGAATAAAAAACTAACGTACGTAAAAGAACATGTATCCGATGAAGAGGAGAAAATGGAAGATTCTCTTATAATGGGCCTTTTGCCAGAAACTGATCCAGTCATTAAGAAGAAAGAAGTTCCAAGTAAGAGTAGCATTAACAAGGCCATGTTGAAGAGAGCTTCTTATATTAAAGCCAATTGCGAGGAAGTTACAATATTCAATCATCGTTGACTTTTAGAGGAAGATATTGGACTTGATAAATTTGCACTTGATCCATACAAGAAATATATAAGCAATCAGTTAGATGATGTATTACTATGGGCTGATGAGAATTCAGAGTCTTCAGACAGAGACAGTGATGAGGATGACGAAGATGAAGTAAAACCAAAGAAGAAAATTAGTGCAAAGCAAAAGGTACAAAATTCGGAAGTATCTAAAAAGAGGAAGAGGGTTGAAAAAGAAATCAAAGCATCAAGCAAGAAGCAAAGCAAGCATGTGGAAGAAGAAGCAAAAGACAACAGAAGTGCAGAAGGCATTGAGAATTCCTCTGATGATAGTCTTTCTCAATCATATGCTAAAAAACATGTCAAGAAAAAGGAAGTTTCAACACCAACGTATGGTAAAGACGTTGAGCATCTGAAAACTGTAATCATATCACACGGGATGAGTGTACCTCTAGTAATTTATTAGAAAATCAAGCATGTGCCTGAGAACTAACGTGAGGTCGAGCTAATCAAGGATCTGGAGGAGATATTTTCCAAAGAAGGATTATCATCAAACGCATCTGAAAAAGAAATCAAGGAAGTTAAAAAGAGAAAGGAAAGAGTGAAAGAACTCGATGACATTGACATGAGTAATATTATGTCAAGTTCATGTAGAAGGTGCACTATGAGTTATGTGCCTCATCCAAAACCCAAAATACTAGTTGACAATGATAATAGTGATGATGATGGTACCGACAATGACCATGAGGAAGATGACGATGATGACAAGGAAGAAGAAAATGATGGAGATACTAATGGGGATGATAGAAGCCACCGTGAATAGGTCAATAAAGTTGAAATTCGAAGAAAACGATGGAGATAATAATGGGGATGATGACAGCTAAAGTGAAGAGGTCAATGACGATGAAGTTTGAAGAGTTAAGCAGATTAAGGTTTGTTCTTGGTGTTACTAAGGGATAAAAAAACTATAATTTTAAAGGGGTGTGTTGAAATAATAAACTTATAATTAATAGTCTTTAATTTGGTTCATTGTATTGTCCAAGAGTCATGTCTGTATTTATTAAGAGTTGTATTATTTCAACAAGGTTCATTTGTATTTATTGAGAGTCATGTTTCTTACCAATAGTCATGTTTATAATTTATAAATACCTATCAATACAAGTAGTAAGGAAAATAGAATTTTCTTCTAGCAATTATACTCTTCCTCTATACCTTTGGATGTTTATTTATTTGATCTAATGGAATTTATACTCGGTCTATTATGTATTTGAATTTTCCAATTTCAGACCTCGGGCGCCTTGATTTGATGGCATGTGTTGACTTGAAAATTTGACTTGTTGGTATCATGTCAAAAATCAGCAATAAGATGCAAAATTGACAAATTTAAGTATGCAATAGGTTCAAGCACAAATTTGGAGTGCCAAATGAAAAATTTGACAAATTTAGAGGTGTAATTATGTATTAAGCTATATCAATTTTTGAATTTTTTGAATTTTGAAGGTCTCATCGATTATTTTAACTTGATCAATAAAAGTACAAAATTTCAAAGTTTATAATGTCGATGTTTGAAGTTTACAGATCATAATAAAAGTAAAAATGAATTTAAGGACAATGAGTATAATTTATCCAATATATCATCTAACACCACCCTATTTGACCAAAACCAAAGAAAGTGTAATAAACCAAGAAAAATATTTACTTTTTACATCATAGAGGAGAGACTATATCTTATGTCTTAAAGTGATAAACAATGGCGGAGCCAGGACCTAAAAGTTGGAGGGGCTAGAACTTAGGTCGGAGGCTAGACCGTGTAAAAAAAAATTAAATGCTACTTCAACATACTTATAAAAATAAAATAAACAATATGAAATGCAAATTATATCAAGTAAATTAATCATAATTTAAATTAAAGTAAATTAGAAATACCTAAATTATACTTTAAATTAGAAATTTTAAAATTAAACTCTAAATTAATTAGAATTACTAAAGAATCTTTAAACAAACATATTAATAATCCTCAAATAAAACTGTAAATTAGAAATTACAAAAAAAAACCCCAATTTAACAATCCCTAATTTAGAAATCAAAAAATTAAACCTAAAAATAAAATACATAATGCAAAATAAAAAAAACTTACATGCTGGAAATTAAGTGGGAATAAAAAATAACTGGGTGAATGAAATTTCAAGAAAGAATTGAAAAATTTAGAGAATTTTCCCTAAATTTCTATGTTTCTAGCGAGAAAGTAAAAGAGAGAACGCTCTCATTTACTTAGGCTTTAGATGGAAAGGACAATATAGCCATTTCCATATCTTTATTTTTTTTAACCAGAGCAGCACAAAACGAATGTGTTGCTCTGGTTAAAAAAAATAAAGAGATGGAAAGGGCTATATTGCTCTTTCCATCAAAAACTTTAACCTAAATTAAGAAGAAGATCTTCTTCTTCAGTATCAGTTGTCATGGCTGAAGCTTGAAAGGGGCTCCGTCCATGGCGGCTCTTGGCGGAGCCAGAGTTGAAACCCCATCTCTTTGGGATTTTCTGGCGAGGTCGGAAGGTCGGTTGACCATCCCCACCCCCTCTGGGCTCCGCCCCTGGTGATAAACTTGTTCACAACGATAAAGAAAATTAAAAGTAGTATTTTCTTATGAAACATTTGTTTTGGTTGGAGAGAAATTAAAAACATAACCTATTTCCTTCCACTTCTTTTCGGCTACAACCTGCACATCAATATTGGTAATTACCCTTCCTTCGTTGATGATTATTTCTTTTCTAGGAGACACCATTTGGTTCGACCGGATACACTCCGATGATAAAGTTAGTATATTATTGGAGAATAAATGGATATTCAAAAGTACTTTAAGAAGTGATGGTTAAACTTACTTGAACATATGCCTTATTGGGGTATATATACACCCTTTTGTAACATACTTACCTTAATTGGGCTTAATTGGACCGTTGCATCATTACTCCCATTAATAGCTATTTATTCCTTATTAAATGTCATTATTCTTCTCTACAAGGATTATACGCTTCCTTATTAATAGCTATTTATTCCCTATTAAGTGTTATTATTCTTCTTTATACGGAAGAACCGCTTCCTTTGGAATTCCTTGTAACTGCCTATATGACATACGACAATTGTTACACCTGGCCCTAATGGCATCTGGTACGACACTAAGACAAGGTAATAATCTACGAATTCGACTCATTAATTTTTAACTTGTTACATTCTTAATTAAATTCTCTAATAGATAAAAATTGATTCGAACAATCTAATTTTTTTTATTTATTTGGCTCGGACTTGATAACTCTATCAAGCTTCTTACGTATTCTGAATCATCTTTTACTCTTTAAATCGGGAATCAAAGCCACGTAGTTCTACATACGTTAGTATATCTATATTTCTCTTAAGCCATTGAGACTCTGATTGACACGCTGACGATTTAATTATATATTTCATTTTATCCATATAAAAATTTATTTATATATTTAATGATTCATTTAAGATAATATATTTAAAATATATATGAATGTTTTATCAAATCAAATCACAAATAAATATCGAAATCTTTGTACTAGCATTTTTACCAAAATAAACCATAATTAAATAAATATTTATCAAAACGACTCATAATCAAATAAACATTTTAATAAAATATGCAAAGAAAATATTATAAGGTTGCTATTAAATATTATTTTCTAAATCATCACATATTGCCAAAACGTAATACAGAACTCATGTCCATCCTCGAACTTCACCCGTGTAGTTTATCGTAATATCAACAATACCAATAATCGAGATATCTCATTCATATCTCGTTTCTTGCCTAACATTAGGACTACTAGTCATGCACTCTAGCCATACCATCCATAGGTATGGTCTTTCAACTACTACTCGGACAACTCTAGATGAACAAAACCATTTTATCTATCTTTCAAGATATTACATCACATAAACAATAACAACAATAACTACATCAGTTTTCTCATTCCAAAAACAATTCACATAATATTCTCAAATTCATTTTCTCGACCCAATTTTTAAAGTACCACAATCATAAATAATTATTCTTTAAATAATTATTCTACAATTAAAATCAAAATTATATAAATATTTTAAACAATTAAAATTAAAAGTATCCAAAGTCGCTTAAATATTATATAAATAATTTTAAACTAAATTTGAAACTCAACACTTTTATCAAACTATAGTTATTCAAACCGAAGATACTGTTAGACTCGTGACACTACTAAGGAGCCGTTTGTTTTGGAGGTTTCAGGAAAGGGTAAGGGAAAAAGAAGGTTTCATTCTTTTTGTTAGTGTCTGTTCTATCAATTCAATCATTCCCTTTACCCTCTTTTAGTTTTGGGTTTACCTCAAACCCCTCTAATCTCATTCCCCCAAGCCTCCTAAGGTTTTCCATTCCTTTTTCCCCCTCTCTCATTAATTTGAACATCTACTCTCCTTATAAAATTTCATTTTAATCTCTATTTTGTTTTTAATTTTTAATTTGGTCCATTAATTTCACTTTTGATCCTTATACTTATATGTTATTTATTTATTTATTCTCAAAAAATATTTTTAACTAATTTTTATTTTGATCTTTATATTTATTTATTTATATTTTTTTATCCCTAGACTATCCTTATGGGTAAATTTCATCAATGGTGTACAATGTTTGTCTCATTTCACACTTTGGTGTACAACCTTCAATTTGTCTCACTAATATGTACGAACTTATAGGTGACCTCCCACTTTGGTGTATAGCATGTAAAAATGACCGGTCAACGCGAAGTCAACGCGCCACGTCAGCATTTTGATCAGTCAAAAAGTCAAATTTTGACTATTTAATATAAAATTACCTCTATACCCTCTTCTTCCTCCTGCCCCTTCCTCTTTTCCTCTCTAACTCCTCTCTCTATCTACCTTATTTGTCTCTACCAAAAACAAAAATAATATTTGTCAATCAAATAGATAATGAATTTATTAAGTTATACTTTTACGAAACGATTTTCTCACCAATAGAAAAAAAAAAAAAGACAAACGGTTTTCTCTTTCTCCCTCAACCACAGCCCGAAACAAACCATAAAGAAAGGATCATAATTTTTAGAATCAGCCCCAAGGCCAAGCCATTTGCTTCTGAGATTTCAGTTTCTGAAAACTACTGTTACAGTTTTGTACAGGGGTCAAAGTTTCACTCTAACAACGTCGATGCATGGGAGGACCACATATGAAGAGGTTGGTCACCTATATAGTCATTATGACCACTATCTCCTCCAGCAAATTTAAATACCTCATCTGTAACATGTTGTAACACCATATATGGTGATTGTGGCTGCTGCTCAGTTCTTCCCTATTTTCCTGTGATTCAGCATCTTCCTTTGTATCCATCATCATTCATTCATGAAAACACTTAGCTCATTGTGCAAATTTCACCATTCCAAGCCATTAAATTCCCCATTCTCAATTACACAAGAAAGCTCCAACCCATCACCACAAATTCAGAAATTCACAATAAATGACAGCAGATACGATAAACCAAAAAGATCATTCGTTTATTACATAAACTTCACAATCTGAATGTGAATATGAAACCTAAAAAAGAAAACCAAATATTAATTAGGGAGTATCCTTATCTCTACCATTGAAAATGCTATAATAAAAACCGTAAAAAGTAATGATTGGCATAGTTTTCAACTTTAAGGAGGAAGAAAGATCAATCAAGGAATTAAATGCTAGAAATTGGTAAGTAAATGTGAAAATTTGAAGAATGATATGCATATCTAGTTTCAATCTTCAAATAAAAAATGGAGAAGGAGAGAGAGAGGAGTTAGAGGGAAAGGGAGAGGGGGAAGGAGGGAGGAGAGAAAAAGAGGGTATAGAGGTAATTTTATATTAGGAAGTTAAATTTTGACTTTTTGACCAGTCAAAATGATGACATGGCGTGTTGACTTTGCGTTGACCGGTCATGTTTACCTACTATACACTAAAGTGGGAGGTTATCTATAAGTTCGTACATATTAGTGAGACAAATTGAAGGTTATACACCAAAGTGTGAAATAGGGTAAATGTTGTACACCATCGATGAAATTTACCTCTATCCTTATACCTATTTGTTTTTACTTTTTTATCCCGAAAAATAATTTTGACAAATATTTTTCTTTTATCATATTATTCAGTTTTGGTATTTATTTTAAAATAATTATTTTCTTTTTAAAATGGAATATTGGTACATTTTCTTTGATTTATTTTATTTCAGTTTCTTCAGTTTCATCGTATTTTGATTTTAATGGTTGAATAAATTGATTTTCATTCTACATGTGATGAATTTATTAATATAGAGTCTATAGATACATGTATGTATAGAAATTATTGTTAAAAACACAACTAGAAAAATAACAGGCATTGCGAAGGTGATGACCTAGCCTCCTCGCCTCCTCGACATGACTCCATCTTCGCCGGCCGGCGAGCTTGCTTCATATGCTATTGCGCATCTGTTCGACAGATCCTCCTTTGCGAAACTCTCTAACACAGGTACCAATCAATCCCCGAAAACCTTTGTCGATGCTCTTAAGCACTCTATCACATCCACTGCGATACCCCCTTCTTCTATGCCATCGGCGATCCTATCTCCGCCTTTGGTCTCGGAAGAGGGAGGTTTCAAAGCAATCTGGATTCCTCAGCGGATCTATGAAGAGCGGGTTAAAGCGGTTCATCACTCAATTATTGGACGAGTGTCGCTGAACAAAGGGGAAAAGCCATGGAAACATGCTGAGCTTAAACAGAAGTTGAATCAGGTTTGGAAATGAAACCTTGACTGGAAATTGATATCACTTGGAAAGGGATTTTATCAAATTGTCATGCCAAATGAGAATGCTCTTCAATGTATTTGGGGACATGGATCAATCTCTCTTAAGTCGGGAATAATCAGGTTCTCGCCTTGGACTCCTGGTTTCAACCCAGAGCTTCACAAATCCACCTCTGCACAAGTCTGGGTAAGATTTTATAACCTCCCTTGGGAATTCTGGGATACTAGAATCATTGCTAGCATTGCTAGGGCTGTTGGTGTTCCGATTAAATTCGACAATAACACTATTAATGGTGAATTTGGGCATTATGCCAGAGTTTTAATTGATGTTGAGCTTACTGAAGAATTTCAAGACAGACTCAGGATTGACACAAATGACCAAAAGAAGTGGGTTTTTTTAGAATATGAAAACCTTCCCGCGCTGTGTGGCACTTGTTCTGCTATTGGGCACTCTTCTGCCAATTGCCGGAAGAATGTCAAGGTTCCTGCACATGTCCAAGCGAACAAGACCTCTAATCCAACAAAACGAACCTGGAGGCGAACACAAACAGCTACCCTCACCAGTAATGACAAGCAGGAGGTGGCTGATGCTGCGATTAGAGAGCGAGAAACAGTAGAAGTGAACAGGAAAAATATACTAGAATCAGTAGAAGTGAACAGGGAAGATGCATCGGTACTAGAGAACAGTAAAGAGGTATCAGATTTATAGCTCGTGCTGCACAGATCGGAGGCGATTAGAACTGAGAAGGGTGACGCTTGGGGGATGACAGTGAGGACGACAAGACAGCTGAGACTGATGAAGAGAAAGTTGAGGCTCAAACTCAAAATGAGGCAAATTTTTTGGCTGAATCTCCTGAATGGGTTCAACATATGATCAGAACAGAGAACAGATATTCCTCCATTGAGAAAGATTATGCGGCTGAAAGCAGAGACTGGATAACAACCCGCAAAAAGGTTAAAGGAAAAACCAGAGGCTCTCGCCTGACAGGGAGAGCTCACTCCCAGTAACGTATCTATGAATATATTGTTTTGGAATTGCAGGGGTATCCTAAATTCATGAACTCAAAGGACTCTTAAACTACTTTGTAGAACTAACCACCTTGATCTACTTTGCTTAGCTGAGCCCATGGTGGACTGTGATAGAATCCCTGAACATTTCTGGAGATCCATTGGACTGCAATTCGTTGTTTATAATGATCCCAATTCGATCTGGGTCTTCTATAAAATTGGGCAAAACCGCTGTTCCACAATCATCAACCATGAACAACATGTCTCTTTGAGGTACAATCTGAACAACTCGGACTATTATATTTCCTTTGTCTATGGTAAAAATAGCGCTAGCAGGCGAAGACTTCTCTGGGACTCTTTACTATCAGTAGTAGATGGTCAGAAAAGAGTGATACTGGGCGACTTTAATGCGGTAACTGGAGCGCACGAGAAATCTGGCAGAAGTCCCTCTGAAAGCAGCTGCAGGGATTTTAGGGACTTCATCCGAAATGGAGATTTAATAGAAGTTGAAAGCGTGGGTTTACAATTCACCTGGTCAAATGGCAGAAGGGGTGATGAGCATGTAGAGTGCAAATTAGACAGGGCCTTGGTCAATACCGATTTCATTGACAGCTGGGACAGGTTGAATTGCTCAGTTCTCCCTCGTAATAAGTCAGATCACAGCCCAATTCTCCTCTCCTGTGCTTCTGGCATCATCAGAAAGAGCAGATTTAAATTTCTCTCAATTTGGACTACGCACAACTCTTTACACAAGCTTGTTTCTGATCACTGGGAGTCATGCAACGTATCTCTTCCTCCTGCCCAGCTGCTTTGTCATAAACTAAAGACACTTAGACCCAAGCTGAGAACTTGGAACAAAGAGGTATTTGGCTATGTGGATAGCAATATTTCTGATGCTCTTGCAAAACTTGAAGATATACAGGGTTTAATTTCTAGAGAGGGAATCAATGATGATAGGTTCTCTCAGGAACTTGAAGCTCGGCAGAATCTGGATTTACAGTTACACAGATAAGAACTGCTATTCAAAGACAAAAGCAGAGAAAAATGGCTTAGTGCTGGGGATAGAAACACTAATTTCTTCCACCGTTTTGCAAAAATTAGAAAGCTACAGTCTTCATTAGATACCCTTTTGATTGATAACACTTTAGTCAATGATGAACAGGCCATTGCGAAACACGTGGTCAATTACTATGAATCTCTATTCACAGGATCAATAAGGCATGCAAATTATGAAAACATCAGCTCTGTAATCCCTCATAGTGTGTCTGACTTGGATAATGAATGTCTCCTCTCTCGCCCTACGTGTGAGGAAGTCCGGAAAGCTGTTTTCAATATGAACAAGGACAGCTCGCCTGGTCCTGATGGATTTGGAGGTATGTTCTATCAACATTTTTAGGACATTGTTAAGCATGATGTCTGTCAGATGGTCTTCAGTTTTTTTGATACTGGCTACATGTTGCCTGTGATGAATGCAAGCATAATAGCGCTAATACCCAAAGTTGAGGGAGCTAACGAGATTCAGCACTTTCGTCCAGTGGCGATGGGAAATTTTAATTACAAAATTATATCAAAGATTATCTCTGACAGGCTTGCTCCGATTGCCTCGCGAATTATTTCTGACAACCAATTTGGTTTCATAGCCGGAAGAAGCATTCATCACTGCATTGTTACGGCTTCAGAGGGAGTAAATTTCCTGAAAAGAAGTGTTTCGGAGGTAATATGGCTCTAAAAATTGATATCAGAAAGGCCTTTGACACCCTTGACTGGAACTTCCTACTAGCTGTTCTTGAATCCTTTGGTTTCTCTCTGAAGTTTAGGGACTGGATTTTAGAAATTCTAAGGTCGGCCAGGATATCTATTACTCTTGGAGGAGGAATTAGAGGTTACTTTGGATGCTCCTGTGGAGTCAGGCAGGGAGATCCGCTATCTTCTACGCTGTTCGGGTTAGCTGAGGACTTTCTAAGTCGATGGATTTTAAGATTGGTTCTTGATGGCAGATTAGATCATATGTGGTACACTGGACAATCAGTTTTTCCTTCTCACCTTCTGTATGCTGATGATATGATGATCTTTGCCCGCGCGTCGATAAAAAACATGAAATGCATCCGTGACCTTTTCAATATGTATGAAGCCTTTTCTGGTCAAGCTGTCAATTGGAACAAATCTCGGGCTCTATTCGGCAACTTCATTACAAATTTGTGCAGAAACAGCCTTGCTGCAATTTTGAACATCAGGCAAGCCACACTTCCCTTTATTTACCTGGGTGTTCCGCTGTTTCAGGGGGCTCCTAGAGCTCGCTACTTAAATCCTTTGCTCGACAGATTCCTCAGTAAGTTAAGTCTTTGGCGAGGACACACACTTTCATTTGCTGGTAGGCTCACTCTCATTAAATCGGCTCTTACTAGAGCTCTTGTGCACTCTTTTCTCCTGTACCGCTGGCCTGCTGCGCTTATTGCCAAGATAAATAGAGCTGTGTGCAATTTCCTTTGGACAGGTGACAGAGATCGTAGAAAACTAATAACGGTTCCCTGGAAAATTTGTTGTCAAAAAGCTGAAAACGGTGGCCTGGGAATAAAAAACTATAAGTTGTTTAATTCGGCACTTCTTGCAAAATTTAACTGGGAGCTGATTCAAGGTAATGGTTTTATCATTAATCTGCTTCATCTTTGGTTCCTTGAAGCTTCTGGCTTGGCTAAAAAGTGCTTACCAAACTCCTCTGTCTGGTCTTCTCTAAGAAGGAACTATGAAGGTATTATAACTGACTCTGTTTGGTGGATTGGAGAGGGGTCTGTGCGGAAATTTTGGGTTGATAGGTGGTGTGTGCCTATGGTTGCTGATCAACTGTGTATTCCTGAGAAAGAGCAATCCAATCTCTATGAGCCTGTTCACTCATACAGGCAAAATGGGGGCTGGACTAACTTGAATGCGCTACCTGAAATTGTTCAAGACAGAATTCAGCAGATTGATATTTTACACGAGTCTAATGAGTGCATTTGGGAGCCGTCGGAATCAGGACAGCTAACGGCTAAGGCGTTCTACGATAGTCACAGTGTAGGGACTCATGTTTGCTGGAGCAAGTTCTTGTGGAATTCGCACATTCCTCCTAGAAGGGCTACAATGTGCTTGAAATTGCTGCAAGGGAAATTACCGTTGCAATCGCTGCTGCAAAACCGTGGTCTGCAGCTTGCGCAACACTGTGAGCTCTGCAACTCTAGTGATGAAACAGCTATCCATCTGTTCGTTAACTGCACGACTGCTAGGGAGCTTTAGCTTTTGATCTTTAATCTGTTTGGTATTTTGTACTGTTATCATTCTAACGCTGCAGACTTCATTTTATGGTTAAAGAACATGCGCATCACCCGAAGCCGACGAAGTAAATGGAATTTTGCGGTTATAACTTGTATTTGGTTCATCTGGTCGGTCAGAAACCGCGCTGCCTTTGAAACAAATCTCCCTTCAATCCAAATCCTCAAGCACAGACTCATGTTACTGATTAGAGAAGGAGGTAAGAATGACGCCACTTCTGCTCGTCTGCCTGTGTACCCGGATTTTATAACTATTCGATGGCTGGCTCCCCCAGAGCAATGGATAAAAGTTAATACTGATGGGGCAGCAAGTTCCACAGGTAATGCCGGTGCAGGAGGGATCTTTCGCGACTCAAGGGGCTTCGTAGTCGATTGTTTTGCTTTCCCTATCCGTTGTTCACCTCCTTATATAGCTGAAATGAAGGCAATTACTTTTGCTGTCAAAGAGGCGTGGGAGAGAAATTGGAGGTCAATTTGGATAGAATCAGACTCGGCCTATGCAGTTCACCTGCTCAAGAACAACCGGACTGATGTGCCGTGGAGAATTCGAAGAGAATGGCAATCCTGTTTACTCACTCTATCTAAAATGTCATGGGATGCTACACACATCTTCAGAGAAGGAAATTAGGTTGCGGATCGGCTAGCAAATCATGGTCAATCAGCAACGGATACCTGCTGGTGGAACTCTGCACCACACTTCTGTCAGGCTTTTGCGTTTGATGATTTATGTAATGTAGCACACATTCATTTCTTGTAGAGCTTTGTTTTTTTTTCCTTTTTTGCATTCTGTTCCTTCCCCTCTGTATTTTCTATTTTTTATTAATAATATTCGGGTTGTTGGTTGTGTCGGAGGTGCCAGCCTAGCTGGTATGTCCGACCTTCCTTCGCGTCTCAACTTTCATTCAAAAAATATTGTTAAAAACACAACTCTAGTTTATTACCTCATTTGAACGAAACAGCCACAAAAGGAATCATGGGTATATCATTCTCTTTGTGGAACTGAAACAAACACATAAGGGAATTCAAGGTCATTCCATTCCTTTCTTTTTGTTTCTCTTTCTTGATTCCATTCTGTTACCCCTATGCGAACAAAACGTTTATCATTACTAATTTTTATTCAAATTCTTTGTATTATTATTATAAAAATTCAAACGGTGACAATTTAATAGCGTAAATTATTCCAGTGACTGAAACCTCTAAATGATCGTCTATTTTAATATGTAACTGCTAAATGTCTAACTGGAACTCAAATAAATATAAAATAATATTACTTTTTATAGAATTAAATGTTAAGAATTCTAATCCATCCACACGAGACCATTTACTCTAACCAAGATTCTATATTATTTTATTCGGATTAACTTTTTAAAAAAAAGAAAGTGAAATTCACTCATTCTTTTTTATGAACATCTAAGAGCAACTCTAATGGTTGGAGGGTTGCACACCCTTTAACCATTCCACCTCACCAATTTCTAACAATTCTGTCCAACAAACAACTCCACAAAAAATCATCTCTAGTGGTTAGTCACAATCACACTATTCAATGGATCTCACACGTTATATAATATTTTATTTCCTTTTCATTTAATCAATTAATCAATTTTGTATAATAATATAATTAATAATGTTTACAAAAAATATTGATTTTATTTATCATAGAGATTTATTTGAAAAAATAAGATTTTTTTAATATTGTATAACAATTTTTTTTTGAAGGATTGTATCGTATTTTATGTAAATATTTTTTTTATTTCTTTTTTTAGCAGAATATTTGAAGTTCAAAGTTTTTGTTAAATTTTATTTTATAAAAAGAAAATAATGACCTGTAGCAACGTTGGAGACAAAGAAATAGTTCAGGGACCCACCTCTCAGTCCCAAAATGTCAAATTGGGCAGAGATGGACGTGCTAAAAGGATTGTGTGAGTGGGACATTGCTTGGCCAATGGACAAAAGCATGGACGACGCTGTGCGAATTCTTTCCTGCGCGTCCTGTCTTCTTGTAGCCATATTTTTATTGGAGTCTCACTGGATTGAGCGTCTCACCTAATTCTAACGATACCAATTTTTGCATCTCTAGTGGTTGGAAGTGTCTAATTAATTACAGATTGGTTTTTCCATCCCACCACTAGAGATGCTCTAAGTATCTCAAACTCACTTCCTCCCCTTTTCTTTTTTCCATTTCCAAGCAAAAACGATTTTTTTTTTTAATATCCAGATATATGAATATAAATTAAAAGTTTTTAGCATGAAAACATGACACCATATGATACATGCATTTTTAATATAGGACAGATATTTTACTTAATATTACATATGTAAATTTTTAAGCATTATTCTATATATTTGTCATGTATACATAATTTTGATGAACACATGTCCTACTCAATATTAAACACATAAAATCATTCTAAAATATTAGATATTTATGAAACTTGGACTTATGTTTATTATTATTTGATAAACATAACCTAATTTATACATATATATATATAGTAAAGACTATGCTTACTTTGTTCCCATCATTGAATGATGGAGTGTAAAATTAACTTCTTTTATTTTATATTTTTTTACAAAAACATAATAGCCCTAACAAAACATAATTATATATTATTAATTAGGAAAATATCAATTAAGTCCTCATAATTGTAATTTCTTTTAAAGTTTAGCCTAAATTTTTAATTTTTCACATAAAGACATAAAATTGGTCTCTAAACTATATCTATATTATTTAACTAATTATTCACCCACCTAAAAGATATAATCTAATCTAATATTAGGTCTAAGGACTAGAAATTTTGGACACGGATGTGACAATAATGGACATTTGTTCCTTCTTATTCATATTTCATGGTGGATCCTTTAGACAAACCTTCCTACGAATCAAGACATGCATAACTTTTGGCGCGTTTTCAAGATGGCATATCTAGTATGATAAGGTTCATGGAGATGAATCCTAGGTTCATATCCGTAGGTTCTTCTTACTTCTCATCTTCCATGTATTTGTCAATCAACTAATGGCTGATGACATCATATGTAAATCAGGATGTTATCAAATATCCATTTAGATCCATAAATTAAATATAATTTTTAGGATTCCATCATCAAAATCTCACATTTTCATAGCCACCCTTTTTGTAGCTTGTACATACAATACATGCAAATCAAGCTTCTGACATCTAATCATTGGAATCCTTCAAAACACATATTCAAAGTTAACATTTTTATACAATCAAACAAAACCCACAAACCAATTAAAGTTACGCTTACATTTTAAGCTCTTCAAGTCGTTTAATCTATGAATCTCGATTCTGAGTATTAGTGTTATGTAGTAATGCATCAAAATGAGTTATTAGATGAAAAAAAAAATGAAAATCCAATAAATTAAAGAAAGAAAAACTTAATCTACAAATTGAGTTCGATTAATAGTTTAAACAGTAATGCGTCGAAACGAGTAATCATATAAAAAAATGAAACATCAATAACTTCAAAACATTGAAACAAGTAATAAGATAAAAACATGAAAACATAGGAAATTGAAAAAAAAGAAAAGATTACCTAAACTTGGTCCTCGTTGGTGAATGAAATCTTCTAAGGGTATCCCAAAAAGAAGTATGCTCTTTAACAATTTGTTCATGGGAAGCAAGAGGAGGAGGGTAATGCTTGTTTTCAACTACTACTCCATCGATAACCTTTGTCGCCGATGACATCTTGTTGATATTCACCAAAAAATGAAGAAAGGAAGTAAATGATACAAAGCTAAGATAGATAGTAATTAAGTTCAAGAGTGAACAAAGATAAAATTAAAAGAAAAATGAGTGCTAATGAGTGCAATGGCTACCAAAATTTGCTAAATTTGGATTTTTTGTGTGGCATTTTTCATTCAACGAAAAAACGAATGGTACATACGCACCATGAAAGAATAGTTGAATCAAGATTGGAGTTCTCTTTTGGCAACTTTACTCGAAAAGCACATAACGATGCTTTAGTTATTGAGATTTTGCTAGAGGAGTACAAGGTTCACATAGTGTTTATTGAAATTGGTAGCTCTATGAACATTATTACTCGCTAGGCGTACGAAGCATTGCGCCTGGATCATGAAAGGCTGATTCCAACTCTATCACCATTAGTGGGAATATCGAGACATTCGGTACCCCTTATTGGTATCACACAGATGAATATTTCTATTGGTGATGATCCAGTCAAGTGCCATTCTAAAGCTGAATTTTTAGTGATTGATTCAGTGTTGCCATATAATGTCATCATTGGGTGTCCACTTTTAGCCGAATATGCAGGTGCCTTGTCTACACACCACTTGGTATGACAGATACTGATGAAGGAAGGCATATCATTAGCTCAAGGAAATCAGGTCATTGCTCAAGAAACTTATCTTGCGTCTTTGAATATGAAGCCTGCATGATCTTGTGGAGGAAGAAAGTGAGAGAACAGAACTAGTTGGGGCCTTAGAGACTATTTGGTTAGGTGAGGGAAAATCTATTCAAGTTACTACAGAAATCCCAGAACAACCGAAGGCTGATATTATTTTAACTTTGAAGACAAACGTACATGATCTCACTTGGTCTCCTATGGATATGCTTGGGTATCTCCTAACCTTATGATGCATTATTTGAACCTTAATAAAGATGCTCCTCCTATCTTACAAAAGTTAAGAAATCATGGCTTGGAGAAGCAGAAGGTTATTAAGGCCGAAGTTTAAAAAAAAGTTATTGGAATTTTCATCATATTAAGGATGTGATTTATGCGAAGTGGGTAGCCAACGTGGTCTTGGTGAAGAAAGCCAATGGTAAATGGCGTATGTGCATTGATTTCACATATCAAAATAAGGTGTTTCCTAAGAACTCGTATCCATTGTCATGCATAGGCATGCTCATTGATTCTACAGTGGGTTTCACCATCTATTCACTTCTGCATCAAAGCAATCAAGTGAAGAGTCTACTTTGAGGCTGAATGATATATTCTCAAACAAAGTAGAATTGCAAGATTCATTTAGGAAATATGCAATCGAAAATTCCGTCGAATGGAAGATGTGCAAATCAAAAAAGTTTTTGTTTGAAGTGAAATGTAAAGATGTTGAAAAATGTAACTAACGGGCTAAAGATATTGTCATTCCAGGTTCCGATATGTTCAAGCTTGCAAGAATGGATAGTATGGACCTACACACTTGTGGGAGAGATCAAATATGTCTGCATCATAGGTAAAAGGGAAAACGAGTTGTAAGGATACTACTTCGAAATAGGTTTGATTTGGAGAATCGAATGTATCTACTAAAGGACATCGTTTTTTATTTTGAATGAGATTTCTCAGTTAATCTCTCTAACATGAAAGCTTGGAGAGTAGGAAAGTTAAACATTGGATGCTCAAGGTGGTTCATATGAGGAGCCGTTTATGTTGTTATCGGACTACTGTGAGACATTAAAGAGTACTAACCTAGGAACGCATGACCTGTATTGAAACTGATGATGATAATCACTTAAAATTCTTCTTTATGGATATTGGTGCTTCATTAAGAGGTTTTAAACAACATATTCGACATGTTTTAGCCGTTGATGGAACTTTTCTAAAAGGTAAATATCCTGGCACATTGTACATTGTAGTTGCCCTTGATGGAAATAATCAGATTTATCCCATCGCGTTCGGAATTGGATCGAAGGAAAGTCATGAATCATGGCATTGGTTTATGACCAAATTGAGAAGGTGTATTTGTGATGTTGAAGATCTAGTCATCATATCAAACTGAAATCAGAGCATTATATATGCAGTTAATTTGGTATTTCCAAATGTCGTATATAGGGCTTGCGCTCATCATCTGCAAAATAATGTGAAGGCGAGATTTCAAAAAATTAGGAAGATAAATAAGGTGTTTTGGCGATGTGCAAAAGCTTATCGGCCCTCTGATTTTAAGGAAAGGTTTGTGAGACTTCGTGCACTATATCTTGGTGCTGCGGACTATTTAGAGCAAGCTGGAAAAGAGAAATGGTCACGTGCATAATTTTATGGTCGTTGGTATAACATTATCATCGCAATATAGTCGAATCATTCAACTCGGTTATAGTGGAGTCTAGGTGTTTACCAATCACAATGTTGGTCGAGTTCATACGAGCCAATCTCCAAAAATGGTTTTACGATAAACGTACCCTAGCAGGTTATAACCTTGAGTTTATTCATAATAAAATTTGATCGGTTTGTATGTTATATATACATAAGCAATATGTTTTTTATTGCAGAAGAACGTGAAGGGCATTTGACCATGTGGGTCGAAGAAAAGATGAAAAGGCATGTACATAAAGCAATTCGTTGTTCGTATTTTCCTGTTGATAATCACAAATTTCAAATCAGCGATCATTAAAAGGGGGGATTTGTTGATTTAAATACAGAAACATGTACGTGTAGGAAATGGTAACTAACACAGTTTCCATGTAAACACGTATGTAAAGTTGCTTCTAAATCTTGAATGGACAATGCATATTGTTGGGTACACCATTACTACACCAACGAATCACTTAAGTTGGCATGAGTTGAGTTGATATATCCACTTGGTCACCAGTCAGAATGGAAGGTATGCAAGACTGTTATGAAAGTGCTACCCCCTAACAAGGACGAGCAGTCTGCTAGTCGACCGAAAGGTAAAAAGAAGGTCATCAGTAGGTGAAGATGTAATTCGCAGAAGGTGTAGCAGATGCAAGAACCGGTCATAATTGCTTGAATTGTCCCAACATGCTACCAAATACCACACGTCTTCCTAGTGTAATCTCAAGTTCTACAAGTTGTTCTAATATTACTAACTCAAAGCATTTGTGAATTGCTGATGATTATATATTTGTACTATGTAAAAACTTATGTTTTTTTAATTTCATTTGAGTATGTAAAACTTATGTTTGCTGAAATTAATTTATGTACTTGTACTAGTACATTATGTTTTCTGAAATTCATTTATGTACTTGTATTTGTGCTAACCAAATGAATAAACTTAAAATCAAACCTTGTCGCATCCAAGCGCATTCATCACTGGATGCGACACAGAGAATAAACTTAACATCAAACCTTATCGCATCCAAGCGAATTCATCACCGGATGCGGTGAACTGGTTTTTCCCCAAATGAAGCATTACATATTGTTTCAACTTTCCAGTTATGGAGTCATTAAGAAAGTCCCCGAAAACATATCACCAAAAAGAAGAAAGCCAACAAGAACAAGTTATTCTCAACATTGACACTGCTAATTCTTCTGCTAAACCTGTGAATTTCTCAAAGAAACTGAAATCAACACTCGGTAAGAAAAATATGTATAATTTAAGAACAGACCTGGTCGGACTCAATTATTTGTGACCAATCTCAAGTCCGGCCTATTTTATGTGCGGGCTTAAATTGGTCTAATAGTATGATTAAGCTCTAATTGATCTTCATGTCCACATCAGGTACATTTACCTTGATGTCATGATGCAATTTATGGCCAAAGAAGATGCTCTAAGGGCAATGCATCACTTTGGAGCAGCTAGAGAAACCGAAGGAATAAGCAAGCTTTCTCTCAACACTTGGCTGTTGAATTGATGTCTGCATCTAAGTTAAAACTCAAGTGCTCTCTTTCTGTTGCAATCAGGACATTTGTACTGCTTGATATGCTCAGCCTTTGAAGGAGTTATCTTCACACATTTTCCATGGTACCATCTCTTACATATGTCACAGTAAATCCAGAATTCATGGGTATGGCTTTCACCGCACGTCCAGTGGCAGAGCCAGGAATTTAATTTTTTAGCCTCCAACGCGTTAAAACAAATTCTAAAATAAAATGAGGTTATGGAGTGTTGAACCTAGGACCTCTAAAATAGAAGAGCTCATCCTTAACCATCTCATCTACCTTTGAACATTTAAATAATACTACATATAGTCAATATATATTAATTTTAGGAGGGCTACAGGGGGACAAAATAACCCGTACTCAAGGGCGGAGCTGGTGGCCGGGAGGGCTCCGCTCCCCCCACCCCACGTCCTGGGCTGGCTCCGCCCCTGCGCACGCCCCACACGTAGCATCTTCTTCCCCGTTTTCATCATTCTCTGGCTGATGATAAAGCACTCCACTTAGTACCTCGGAGCCCACTTGCACAGATACCAGATAACCGAAGTCAAATTTCCCATCAATTGTTCCAACTGCACTAAATGTTATTGGTCCTGTAAACGTTGTAAGAACAAAAATTAGCAACTTTAGGAAACTAAAAAATATTGGTCTCTTAGATGTTGTGCCAAGTCCAAAAAACAATTAGCAGATTTCAGTTAAAGAGAGAGGATATAGAAGAAGTGAGACACTCAATAAAAAACAAAAAATATAACATAAAATGATCTATGGAAAATGCCTTAAGATAATAAGATAATGCAAATATCTTGACTATCAACCTAATTGCAAACAAACAAACTACCAACATGTTATTTAACAACCTAGCAAATCAAGATTATAGGGATCAAATCAAATTAGATCAAACATTTGTCATGTGAAATTTAACTCTATAAAATCAACCTTCAACATGCATTCATGGCCTCTCTAACCTCTCTAAGTTTGACTTAAGTCCAAGAAAATCATTTTAAATACTAAATGGAAATTTGTCATTAACGGTACAAATGGTTGGTAACCATAAGAAGACATGTCCCCCGGTTTTAATGCCTACACTAACCATAACAAGCTTGTTGGTATCATGTCAAAAATCATCAATAAGGTACAAAATTGACAAATTTAACTATATATGCAATAGGTTCAAGTATAAATTTGGAATGCCAAATGAAAAAATATGACAAATTTAATACATATCAATTCTTGAATTTTTCTATTTTCAAGTTTTCATTGGCTATTTTAATTTGATCAACATTAAAGTAAAATCATAAGTATATAATTCAAAATTTATAATTTCTCATTTTTCAAGTGTACGGATCATGATAAAAATAATAATAATAAAATTAAGAGTAAATGATTATAATTCATCCAAGATGTCATCTAACACCACTCATTTGACCCAAAACCAAACAAAGTGTAATATACCTTGTGTCTTAAGGTAATAAACTTGTTCATAATGATAAAGAAGACTAAAGTAGTGTTTTCTTAATGCAAATGAAACCTTTGTTATAGTTGGAGAGAAATTAACAACACAACCAATTTCCTTCCATTTCTTTTCGGCTACAACCTGCAAATCAATATCTATTTAGGTCCACAAATCAAATATATTTTTTAGGATTCCATCATTAAAATCTCACCTTTTGATAACCACCCCTCTTTGTAGCCTCTACATACAATACATGCAAATCAAGCTTCTGATGCCCCATCACCGGAATCCTTAAAAACACATGTTCAAAGTTAATATTTTTATACAATCAAACAAAACCGACAAACCAATTAGACTTACTTTTACGTTTTAAGCTCGATTTCGAGTATTACGTATAAAATTGAGTTATCGTATAAAAAAAATTAATACCCGAAAGGAAGACCTAATCTACGAATCGAATTCGATTATTATTTTACCCATTCATGCATCGAAACATGTAATCAAATAAAAAAAATGGAAACTCACTAACTTCTAAAACATATAGGAACGAGTAATAAGATAAATAAAATAAAATAAAATATCGGAAATTGAAATTGAAATTGAAAAAGGGAAGAAGACATTGCCTAAACTTGGTCCCCATCGTTGAATGAAATGTTCTCAGGGTATCCCAGAAAGAAGTAGGGTCGTTAACGATTTGTTCGTGAGAAGAAAGAGGTGGAGGATAACGCTCATTTGCAACTATTCCTCCATTGGTAACCTTTGGCGCCGATGAGAGTTTGCTCATATTCGTCGAAAAATGGAGGAAGGGAGTCCAAAACCTACGATAGATAGTGATAGGTTTACGAGTGAATAAAGCCGAAATTATAAAGGAAAAAGAATGACAGGAAGGAGTACAATCGTTACCTAATTAAATTTACCATATTTGGAATTTTAATGGAATTTTTTTAAAACTACAATATTGTAGGGCTTATGTTACGTCATAGTTAATTGACGTAATAATTATGTCTTTTGAATTTAAAAAATATAAAATTATTAAGTGAATATTATAATTTGTCAGTTTAGTTTTGTAAACTTTTTTCAACTCCTCCTTTATCACTAATCTTTGTCACCGATGATATTTTCTTCATTTTCGCTCGAAAATCAAAAAAGGAAGTAAATGGTAATTCTAAAGCTAATTAAATTAAGAGTGAAGAAAGTAAAAAAAAAAATTGAATGAAAGTAGATTAGCTACCTCAGGCCGAATTTAGACATCCTAGTGAGGTTGGCACTCCCGACATCGGACAAGGCAACTACCCGAATATATTAAAGAATAAAAAATAGAATTACAAACTAGAGTGAGAGTTATGTAAAATGTAAATGTGCAAGATTATATAAGTCATCAAAAATGTAAGAGTCACAGAACGCATGAGCTGAACTCCACCAACGGATCGCAGCACAGGTTGTTCCAAAGTTAGCCAGAGCGTCTGCAATGCGGTTGCCTTCCCTGTAGATGTGGGTAGCAATAACTTCCATCGAGGCGCATTGAGATAGGCATCTCATCCAGTCTTGTCTAACAGTCAATGGAACTACCCGTGATTTGCAACGAATTAAGTCGACTACGTATGACGAGTCTGATTCAATCTAAAAAGTCGACCATTCTCATTCCTAGGCGATATCAACAGCAAACATCACTGCTTTTAATTCTGCTAAATATGTGTAAGTGTCAGGAATTGGAAAGGCAAAGCTCCCTTTTGTGAATCCCCTTGAATTCGGAAAAATCCCACCAGCACCCGCAACACCAGGGACACCGAAAGCTGACCCGTCAGTATTTACCTTAGTCCAGCCACGGGGCGGAGGGACCCATCGGACCATAGAGATGTTTGGAGCAGGAGGCGACCATAGCGGGATTGTTAATAAACTGAGAGACCGCCTATCAGCAGGCTCGTGACCATACGAATCAGTAATGCAAAAACTCGACTCTCGAATACAAAAGCGGAGCTTCCGAGCAGTGGTTTGGATTAACCCCACCGCATTGCGGGAGGACCAGATAAGCCAGCAACAATAAGTTACTGCCAACTTCCATAGACCAGACACAAAATTTCCAAATTGAAAGTTAATAGCCGATCATAAAATTGATTAAACGAGCCATTCAAGTCTACAGTAACCCCAAAGATGAACTCCAACTCTTTCCAAAGACATGTGGCAAAACAGCAATCAAGGAACAAGTGTTCCATTGTTTCAGACTCAGTTTGGCATATTTCGTAGCGAGATGCTAACTAAAACCCGTGGAGCTAAAGACGATCAAGAGTGGTGATGCAGCCGTAAATGATCTTCTAGTTAGTGGTAGATCGAGAAGGGGGAATAAAGCTCATCCAAATAAATCGATTCCAGGGAACATGCCCATGGGAGTTGCAAAGCTTTTCATAGTACCTTTTCACAGTAAAGTGACTTGAGCTGTCCAGTTCCCAAATGATAATTCCAAAGCTAACTAAATTAAGAGTGAAGAAAGTCAATTAAAAGAAAAAAGAGTGACAGAAAGGAGTGTAACGGTTACCTAAATTTGCCAAATTTGAATTTTTGTGGCTTTTTTTTAACTAAAATGTTTTAGGGCTTACATTGCGTCACAGTTAATTGACGCAACAACGATGTCTTTTGAATTATAAAAAAATTATTAAGTAAATATTATAATTTATCAATTTCGACCGAACTAACATATGCTAGTTGGGCGGATAGGATCACCAGTGATTAATTGAAGATTAATCTGATTTGTAATTTTATATTTTTAAATTTTTTAATAAATTAATTAATATATAAAAAATGAAAATATAAAATATACTGTGTAAAATTATAATATAAAATATTTAAGATAGAAAAACATATATATTTTTATATTTGGGTAAATAGTTTATTAGTATGTGAGTTTGTGTATTCAGAGGAGGATCCCATGATGGAGGTGGATGCTTTTGAGAATGATTTCGGGGATTTTCTCTCTGATTCCGATTCTGAGGATGGAGAGCTTGATAACCCGCTGTGTCCTAGGATCCGGCTGTCCTCAGATGACAAGCGGGTCATGAGATCGAAGTGGAAATTGGCGTTAATCGTCACTGTGTTGGGGAAAAGGATCAGTTTCAATTATTTTGCCCAGAGGATCCAGGCTCAATGGGCAAAGAAAGGAAAGGTTACTATCACAGACCTTGAAAATGACTATTATGTCATTAAATTCACAAGGGCTGAGGATTTCAATGCTGTTGTGAATGGTGGTCCGTATATTATCTCCAATCATGTGTTGGCTCTGAGACCTTGGGTCCCAAATTTTGATCCCCATGATTGCTCTGTTAACAGGATCCTTACTTGGGTTAGGTTCCCGGGCTTACCTCTTGAATACTACAGTGATAGGTTCCTGAACAAGATTGGTAGCCTTGTTGGGAAAGTCCACCATGTTGATAAGACTGCCATTGGGGCAGTGAGAGGCAAGTTTGCCAGGGTCTGTATCGATATTGATCTCGCTAAGCCTCTTCTTTCTCAGTTCTGTACTCAAAACAAGGTCTATCATATTGAATATGAAGGTATACACAACATCTGCTATGAATGTGGTATGTTTGGCCATACCCTTGAGGGTTGTCCTAAGAGGAGGAAGGACGTGGAGGAGTTGGTGCAACCTATCATAGGCGAAGCTGAGAAGAGTCAAGGGGAAGTAAGGAGCTTTGGCCCATGGATGCTTGCCAAGAGGCCAGTGAGAAGGAAGCCACGGGCTAATGTTAATGCTAATCATTCACCAGATATCAGTACGAAGATGACTACTCTCCAGATTGCTCCTGAGATCAAGGTCAGACCCCCGGATATTAAGAAGGGGATTGAGACTGGAGTGGACTCAGCTTCGGGTTCCGGGTCAAGGTTCGGTGTTTTGTCTATGGAGGAAGATCAAGACTCGGATCCTTCTGATAAGCAGATTGATTTAAGCATGCCTGGTCTGGAGTCGGTAGAGCATGCCTCTAGTCTGGGTAATTCTATTAATCCTCTCTTTGTCTCTAATGCTTCTGCTAAAGGCAAAGAGATTCCCCAGTCTATCCTGTCAGCTGGGAAGGGTTTGAGTAGGGAGGCGAGTACTCTACATCCTCCTGTTGATGCTCCTATTGGTAAGACTATAGGAGTGAGTAAGTTAAACATGAAGAATCCCAAAGGGAAACCTAAAAAGAACCTTCATGGTTTGAATTCTTTGGATAAAAGGGGTCCTTCTGGGACCGCCTCTAGGCTCTCCGGAGCCCCAAACAAATACCTGATCTAGGGTTTGGGCCTGCGTCTGTAGTCTCCCCCTCTGATGGACTTCTTCGTTTGGAATGTTAGAGGTGCGGCGAGCAAGGCTATCCGCATTCATGTCAATGATCTCATTAAACAGTTTAACCCTTCCTGCTTTGTCCTTCTTGAGACCAAGGTTAGTGGAGCCAAAGCAGATGAGGTGGTTAGAAAGTTTAAGAATTGGAATTGCGTCAGGTCGGAGGCTACTGGCCGGGCAGGGGGGATTTGGCTCTTTTGGAAGCCAGGTCAAGTCAATATTGATATTGTTACTATGGACAGTCAATTCATCCATAGTAAGGTGTGTTACCCGGGTAATAAACCCTTCTTTATTACCTTCGTCTATGCTGATCCTGTTTTGACTAACCGAAGAAGGCTGTGGGAGATCCTTCATTCTTTTAGCTCTAACATGGTGGAGGCGTGGTTGGTTGCCGGGGATTTTAATGACATTGCCCTCTTGAGTGATCAGAGAGGAGGGGGTAATCATTATGTGAACCGGTGTCTTAATCATAAGCAAAGTATAGATATGTGCGGGCTTTCGGACCTGGGTGCTGCTGGCCACAAATTTACCTGGAAAAGGAATAGTGTGTTTGTTAGGTTGGATAAGGTGTACGCTAATGTTGCAGCGATTTATAGGTTTCCTGAGGTCAAGGTACTTAATCTCCCTTTCCGTCACTCAGACCATTGCCCTATCCTCATTAATTTGGTCAAAGGAAATCGGCTGAAAGGTAATAGACCTTTTAGGTATCTGGTGGCTTGGGAGTCTCACCCCGAGTTTAAGGATTTCGTTAAAAGAAATTGGCATCCCCACTCTGATGTTCTCCTCGCTACTGAGGAATTCAGGAGGAATGTGGCTGTTTGGAATAAAAATACTTTTGGTCATATTATCAGGAGGAAGAACAAACTCTTGAGGAGAATGGAAGGTGTTCATCGTTGCTTGGAGGTTCGTTTTGATCATAGCCTGAATGGTCACCTAAGAGCTCTTCAGAACGAGTTGGAAGCTGTGCTTAGACAGGAAGAGCTTCTGTGGTTCCAGAAATCTAGGAAGGCTTGGATTCAAGATGGGGACCGGAATACCAGGTTTTTCCACCTCTCAACGATCATTAGGAGACAGCGAAATAGGATCGAGGCTATTAAAGACGCCAGTGGTGAGTGGATTTTTGAGGAGGAGGACATTCGGCGCCTTGCCCTTGATTTCTACAAGGACATGTTCAGAGAGGAAGCTGTGGACCTAGAGAGTGCCCACTCTGGCATTTCCTTTCCTCGTTTGGGGGAGGATGCTATTAATAATGCTTTCCATCCCATTGAGCTTAAAGAGATTGATCTGGCCTTCTCCAGCATCGGTTCCACTAAGGCTCCTGGTATTGATGGTATCCTTGCTAGTTTCTATCATAAACACTGGGACACTGTTAAAGAGGGTATATACAGCTTTGTGTTAGGTGTCTTTGGTGGTTCGAACGATATCAGTTTGGTTAATAAAACCCTCCTTGTCTTGATTCCTAAGGTTGCCAAGCCTTCTTCCTTTCTCCAGATGAGACCCATCAGTCTTTGTAATGTCTTGTATAAAGCTATTACTAAGATTGTGGCTAATAGAATCCAGAAGATCCTTCCGGATATTATCAGCCAAAATCAAGGGAGCTTTGTTCCTGGAAGACAATTGATGGATAACGTTGTTATTGCCCAGGAGGTTGTCCATTCTATGAAGATTAAGAAAGGCAAGAAAGGGATCGTGGCTCTCAAGCTGGATCTGGAGAAAGCCTATGATAGGTTGAACTGGAGCTTTCTTCTGGATAGTTTAGCCAAAGCTGGTATCCCGGAGAACTGGAGGAATTTGATTGGAAAGTGTATCTCCTCTCCTGTTTTCCAGGTTATGATCAATGGGGATATGTCGGATGAGTTCTCTCCATCCAGGGGTATTCGTCAAGGGGATCCTATGAGCCCCTTCCTTTTTGTTATTGCCATGGAAATATTGTCTCACCTGATCCAAGAGGCGGTGAGCAAAGGGACTCTCCACCCTGTTTCCATCAACAGACATTGCCCCCCTGTTACCCATTTACTCTTTGCTGATGATGTCATGCTTTTTGTGGAGGGTAATGAGGAACAAATTAAGGCTGTGATGGATATCCTCGACTGCTTTTGTGAGGCTTCTGGCCAGAAGATTAACATCCATAAATCCCGTATGCTTTGTTCCAAGAATATGGATAATAGCTTGTGTAGAAGACTGAGTGAGATGTCTGGCATTCCCCTGACTCAATCGTTTGGGAAATACCTTGGGGTCCCTCTTCATAGTGACAGGGTGTCCAAAGCCTCTTTTAAAGACATTTTGGACAAATCTAACGGTTTGTGTGCTAGCTGGAAAGCTAATTCTCTTTCCCTTGCAGGTCGCCTTACTTTAATCCAGTCTATCAACTGCGCTGCTCCAAATCACATCATGCAAGCCTGTAATCTCCCTGAGCCGGTCCTCAACGACCTTGATAAAATTAATCGGCGTTTTCTGTGGGGAGAGTCTGGGGATGGGAGGAAGATTCACCTGGTCCCTTGGAAGGAAGCCTGCCAGCCTAAGAGCAGGGGGGGTCTTGGTATAAGGCAAGCTAAGGACAATAATAAAGTCCTGTTAATGAAGCTTCTTTGGAGAATGTGGCAATCCCCCTCCTCCCTTTGGGTTCGTCTTCTGTGCGGCAAGTATAGGAAAGATAGAATCTTTGGTGGCCCGAAGGAGAGGGTTGTCAGCTGTTCCTTCCTCTGGAAAGGGCTTAGTGCTGTTTTTGCTGAGTTCTGTACGGGGATTGGCTTGGAGGTGGGTAATGGGAGATCCATTAGTTTCTGGTATGACACCTGGATTGGTGACAAACCGTTGATTGAGGTGTGCATCGCCCCTCCGCCGAATGATCTCCTCTCCTGGAGAATTGCTGATGTGGTGGACTCGGAGGGAGACTGGATCTGGTCTAAGTTCGACTCCTTTCTTAGCCTGGAGACCCTCCTTAATATTAGAGGTGTGAAGATTAGTAATCAGGAGGAGGATAAGGACAGACACTGCTGGGCCTTGACTAATAATGGTTCTTATTCTTGCAAATCGTCCTATGAAGCTTTTACCCCTAATAGGGCTGATCCTCCTTTGGAAATTTGGAAGTCCATTTGGGCCCTCAAAGTCCCCTACCGCATTAGGAGTTTCCTATGGCTGGGAGTCAAAGACAGGCTCCTCACGAATGCAGATAGACACAGAAGGCACTTCGTTGTATCTGGTGCCTGTAGCAGATGCAGCGGCCATGTGGAAACCTTGTGCCATGCTTTGAGGGATTGCCCGAATAGTAGAAAGGTTTGGGAAGGGGTCCTTCCTCACCACATCCTTCCTTCCTTTATGGGGTTCTCTGATATTGACTGGTTCTCTGAAGGCGTTAATGGGAATTTGTTGGCCAGTATGGAGCACGGGGCTATTCTCTTCGCTATTATTTGTCACCAAATGTGGAAATGGAGGAATGAAGAGTTATTTGCTGAGAAGACTGTCTTTATTCCTGACCTCCGGTTTTACTTCTCGAAAAAACTCTCTGTTATTACAAAGAGTTTTGAAGGAGAGCCCCTGGTTCACCCCTCCCCGGTTAAAGAGGTCCAGTTAGTTGGTTGGAGGAAGCCCAGGGAAGGGGTTGTCAAGTTGAATACGGATGGCTCCTGCCTTAGTAATGGTAGAATTGCTGCTGGTGGAGTTCTTCGGGATGCTGGTGGCGCCTGGCTGGCTGGGTTTACCCATAACTTAGGTACGGGCTCCTCCTTTACTGCAGAGCTCTGGGGGATCTTGTCTGGCATTAAACTCGCCATTCGCATGGGTGTTAAAAGACTTTCGGTGGAGTCTGACAATTTGGAGGCTATCAACAGGGTTTCGGATAGATAGGCTGTTTGTCTTAAGAGTCAGAATCTCATTAAAGCCATCTTGAGGCTTCGTCCTGCCTTCGATTCTCTTACCTTCTCCCATATTTATAGGGAGCAAAACCGCGTGGCGGATCGCTTGGCAACTGCTGGGCATGGGGGGATGTTAGGTGTTTCTACCCTTTCCGTTCCTCCTTCTTTTCTGTTACCTTCTCTTCTTGAGGATAGGATTGGGGTCAGTCTTCCTAGACTGATCCCGGGTTAGGTTTTTGTTTGTTTTTTTTTTTCTTCCCTTCTTACCAAAAAAAAAAAGTATGTGAGTTTGTGTATAATCACTAGTTAGCCCTCTCTTTTTAGACACCATATAACATCTGTGAGTTTTGACAAAACTAACAATTTAGTTTTTTCATCCGTAAATTTTATATAAAATGACAATTTTACCCTTCTACCACTAATTAATTTTCACATATGTTTAATTAAATTTTACATAATTTTATTTATTATATTAGAATTAAAAGTAATATTACTAATCAAATTATATTATTATTTTGTGATTTTAGTTAAAAATCTATAATCAAATTTATAAAAAATTAGTATTTTAATTTTAATATATCTTTTATATAATATATATTTTATGTGGTGTTTGTTACATGCACTATTAAATTTCTAATCTATATATATTATAAAATAGTAACGATTGAATTGAAGTGTCACTTTTTCATTTTTTAGTGATAAACAAAATATAATAATATATAATTGTATTATATCTAAGAGTTCTACACGGTTTAATCCTTAAAATATCTCTCCTAAAATCTCTCTAATTCCCACCTAAAATCTCTCTTATGGTATTCAATTGAAATTCTTTGGATTCTCCATTTTCTTTTACGATTTCTTTTCTTTTTCTTTCCTGTATGTTTTATTCTTCAGCAATTTTTAGCTTTCCTTGTATGTTTTTTGTTCTTTCTTTTTGTATATATCATTTGGCTTCCCCTTTCGCAATTTTTTTTTTGGCCATAACTTTTTCTCATTTTCATCATGGTAATATTTTTCTTAGTGAAAGATTGCGTTTTTTAGATCATTTTTATTTTAATTTACTTTATTTTTGTGAGTTGGGGTCTTAATTGACGACAAAGGTGTCAATATGTAAACACGTTTTAGATTACAAACAAAGTAGGACCTTTTTTATAATTTTTTACTTTAAATTGCCTGATATATGCAGCTAATGTACAGTTATCCGGTTCTTTAAGCGATTTTGGATATATTATTAATGGTATTTTGATCATTGAAACAGAAATTCTTTTGATGACAATAGTCGAAGATTTCTCTTGATATTTAAGGTTAGTAATCACCATTGACTCATTTTGTACTTTGTTACATCTTTATATTATTTGCTATTAGGTTCAATTATTATTTGATTGCATTATCGATTTGGCATTGTGAGCATCGTGGATGGCGTGGTGGTTGTGGCATTTTAAGATATGAGTTTAAATATTAGCATGTTTTTTGGCTTTTGTTCTACGGTTTTGGATTTTTTAGAAGACTCTTAATGACGTTGGTTATTTGTAAAGGCCATTAGAGTGTTCTCTCCATATTATGTCTGTCAATTCTTTCTGATTTTTTAATAGATTGGGCTTGACTTCTTTTTATACATCTTGCCGATGATAGACTTTCCACAAAGATATTTCAATATCACTTTAGAGTTGCTGGAATTTATTGTCAATGTTTCGTCAGAAGCCTTGGAGGCTCCGCCGTGGGCAGGGGCTCCCTCTCTAATCACCTAGATTTCGCCCTAATATCTAGATTTTTTATTGTCTTCTAGCCTAGAGGCTGGGTCACATGGCCTATGAGTCGGATCTTCCTGTCGAGTTTCTCTAGGGGGCATATTCTAGGAGTTTATCGATCTCTTTTTGCAGCTAGTTGCAATTCTCTGCTGAGTGTTCCGATGACTTGTATTTTTAGTATTGCTCATTATCTCCTCGGGGCCTAGATCCCCTCTCCAACAGTGGCTGCTCTTGCACGATGATTGAGGAGCAGTGCGTTCTGCGTAATGCACTTCTCTTCTAGAGGTTGTGTCTAGTTTGATTGTGGACCTCACTTCCGTATTATTGGGCTCTCTACAAGGTTGATAGGGCATTGGTGCTCCGTCTCTAGGTTTGTGGGTAGTTTACCCTTTCCTCGCGTTTAGAGTCACCTTTGGCCTTGTCCTTCTTTGATTCCTCGTATCCCGGTGGTCGGTCACAGTTGTCATATCGAACGAATGTCTGCGGCATAGCCATGAGTTCTTCGAAAGACCTTGGCATCTTTTTGAAACATTTCTGCTTGAGGGGCTCGCAGGATGTACCCTTTGTTGACGCGTCGTGCATAACTTCCAGTTTGAGGCCTTTGACTTAAAAGGCCAGATGGTAAAATCTCGAAAGTAAGTTCCTAAGTGGATCTATGGGCCGCTGTTGGAGGTCGTTCAGGCCCGAGCTGATATTTCTAACCTTGGCTGCTGCCATAAACCTAGACAGGAAGAGATCCTTCAATAGGTCAAAAGAGTCGATATTGACTCGGGCGCAAGCCCGCGGTACCATCCTTGAGCGCTTCCTGAGAGGGTTGTGGGGAGAACCTTGCACATGATATTCTCATCTTTCAAGTAGAGGTTAATGGTTCTCATGAAAGAAGCCATGTGATCGTTGGGGTCTTTACTCCTTGAGTAAAAGGCTAAATAGAGGGCCTTCCAGTCTCTCAAGAAGCAGGTGTCGATGATTCAATGAACAAGGGGAATTTTGTTGGAGGTGATGTTTCCTTCTATTATCCCGTTCAATGTGTGCTTCTCGAGGAATCGCTAGATTTTGGATTCTAGCAAGTCTTCCACCTTTTGGGGTGTTATGGTCAGGGTCGTCGGACTGCCGGTGGTAGTTATTCGTGAAATATGTGGGTTGGTTGTGGTCTGGAGCGGGGCTAGCGTTTGTGCGAAGACGGACTTTGCCACACCTATATAGATTGTGAGAGGGATTCGTTCCCTCGTGCCGGTTTGACTTTTGAGGAACTGTCAGATCTTCACGTTCTCCTCCTACAAGCTCCGCTGCTACTCGATTATTATATGTGTTGCAGTTTGCACAGTTTGCACAGTTTATATGGTTTGGAAGCTACAGATAACATTAACCAGTTGACCGGTGGTGTTGGCTTCTTCTACTTTGGGCTTTACCTCTACGAACATAGGGGACAGGTTTAGTGGTGCTACTATGGGGCTCTCCTTGACGAGGGTCAATGTCTGCGGGTCGCTCATCATAGGTGGGGTATTCGAATTGGGTTGAGGATCAGTTGCTCTCCACGCTCACCGCACCAAATAATGAAGATGTGGGAATGCCAGGTGATCTTCGGAGTTCGTGCAGTACCTGCGTCGGGAACAGTCCTTAGGAATATTCTAACGCTCAAGTTAGTCAAAGTAGTGAGAGAGAGAATATCTATTAATGTAGAAAAAGAATACAGCAGACCTTTCTATTAAGCATTGGTCGTCTCTTTTATAAAGTGTAGTCATGGTCGATACTAACAATTTGGGGGACCTATGCAAAATAAGCAATAAAAGTCCATTTAATATAAAATTTACTAACTAAAGTGTAAAGGTTGGACAGGCTTTTTAATTTTTCTGTTATCAATGAGATTTTAGAAATGATTAAACCCTCTTGAATGATTTTATCACTATCTATATAAAAAAAAAAAATTAACTTTCATATATACATATAACACTAAAAAACAAATTTAGCTCCCTCCACCCTTAGGTCCTAGGCCAGCGCACCCCGGGCCAGTCCTAAGTTGTGATGTAGTGGGCCACTGGATCATGGCCCATTGCTCCCTTTAACCGTGTATATTGGGCATGGAGCTGTGTGTGATAGGCTTAACCCATATCCCTCATCAATTATGTTATTAAATTTAATTTATATTTCTTCAATGAAATTTATTTTTAATTATTTTTTTATAATTTTCAGCTTTTATTTATTTGTGCTCTTTTGGTAATTTTGGAAAATTGCACATTTAAGTTGTTGATTATTTTAATTTTTTTTTTAATTAAACGTTTGGTTTTTAAATGAATACATTAAATCTTTGGTCAAATATTTTTGAACACTTACATCACTTGTGGGACACAAACGAAAATTACTTCACAATCTTTTAAATTGAAACATTAAACTCTTGATATTTATTTTTAACACGTTAAACCTTTCATGAACAGTCAAATTATGCATATGATTCAAACTTCAAATAATAAATTGTCATTCCAAATAATTTTTTAACTCTTTTACTTTAAATGAATAGTAATATGTTAACAGTTTTGTATGTTAAATCACGAATTACTCACATAACTGACTTGTCCAATAGAACCTAATGTGTTAAGAAAATTACTGATCAATAAATATTGAATTTGCTAAACTAATATGAGAATAGTAAAGACTATTTTAAAATGTTGCTATTCCTATAATAATGAATTAAAATGAAACATAAATAGCACTAGAAATAAACCATATCTACACATGTTGCAATAGATTTTTGGTTAAATTTCAAAACATCTACCTATCACTAACTTCCTTCAGCTTCAATCTCTCTTTGTATTCTTTCAATTCTCTTTTATATCTTTCTTTGTCCTTTAATCCAATATTCTGGTAAACCTGCAAATCCACAAACAAACATCATCAAAATTAAAATTTCAATTCAAGTATGGATAGTGACGGATCCAAGATTTACAGATAACGAGTATTTCAATGTCTATAGATATCTATTGAAGCGCCTCTATCTGTAAATCTCGGATCCGTTAGAACGAAGTTGCGAATTACTAAAATGTTATTTACCAGTCTTTCCTCTGCACTTAAACTGCTCCAAGACTGACCAATAATTTTGGTAAACTCCCTCTCTCTATTAGGGTAAAGAGATTTGAGCTTATAATGTTTTTCAGCAAAGAAAAAATTATAGCCACTTCTATTCGGCTTTGGGTAGCTAGGATCGCCCGCTCTTCTGCTTCTTCGCCTACCATGACGATTTCTACGCCTGGCATACGGCACAATCGCCTTGTTATGTTGGGCTGCCGAGTCTTGCTGCTGCGGATGGTACAGCACTCCACTTAAAACCTCCGAGCCCACTTGCACAGACACTAAATAACCGCAGTCGAATTTCCCATCAATTGTTCCAACTGCACTAAATGTTTTTGATCCTGCACAGGTTGTAATATGAATTTCGGGTTTCAAAACAGGTTATCGTGTTATAATAAAAAAAAATACCAATTTGATAGTGACACAAGGGTCGGATATGTAAACTATGGAGTATAAAATGTAGAGACAACATAGTAAACATTATACATATTGTGTGTTTTTCTGTCTGTGGGACCATAAGGAGAGGTCGACTAGCAAGTTAAAATTACGAAAATGCCCCAAGATAATGGGAATTTGACAGATGTGTTGGGTATAATCGTAATTGCAAGCATATATACAACAACGTAGGAAATGAATTAAGATTTATGGGGATGAAATTAGATAAAACATTTGTGGTGTGAAACTGAAACTCATTTTATCCACTTAATTGGGAGTTTTTGAAATCTAACTTAAACTCACCTTCAACATCAACATGAGGATGTGGAGAATCCGGTATCGTTTTGGGAGAATATTCCACGATCGCTAACTCGGGTTTGCTTCCGTAAAATGCAGCTGCAATTTATAAGACGCTTGAAAATGTCACGTATATAAAGATTCATATAGCTTAACTTTCTATTAAACGAGAAGCAAATATATCCAACGTTGAATACAATGTTATGATATCATATAAATAAAATCCTAACTTACCTTCTAATTTTATGTACGGTAAATTACATCATCAGAGACTCTGTTTTGCTTTTAATTTCATTATAGCTCGTGAACTTCAAAATACGACAGTATGGCCCCTAAATACTGCATTTTACTAACATTACGCTTTATATCCTATGTCCTCAACTCATTTTATAGTTGATCAAAGACGATAACTATAATAGCATATAACCCTTTGTTGCAAAGCTAATGATACTGATATTGTAAGTAATTTTAATTTTTGAACTTTGGATTTCAAGATCGTTTAAGTATTGTTTTGTTATTAGTTAAGAAAAAAATGGTCGTTTCGTTTGTAAAATAGAAAAGGGTGGTTTAACAAAAAGTTTAACTCTAAACAACTTTATTTCTTAAACGACTCAGTAAATAAAAACGATTGGTTCCCTGAACTTACATAACGTCTAACTAGTCCTTTAACTTGTTTAAATTAAGCTATTGGTCATTTAAATTTGTTTAAAGTTACTTACTGTTGCGATGCTCTAACCTTGAACTTAGAGAATGTCTAACTAGTCCCTTAACTTGCTTAAATTAAGCTATTGGTCATTTGAATTTGTTTAAAGTTCTTTATTGGTCTCCTAAATTTACTTAGGGTATGCTTCTCTAAACTTGTTTAAAGCGATGTATTTCAATTTATCTAAATATTCTGTTGCTCCACCACTTGGAATTAGACGATGATTTTAAGCAAATTCAATGAGCCAAAAGAACTTCTGTAAGTTCCATAACACAATTGGTCTTTTGTTACACAAAGTGAAGCAAAAAAAAAATAAGAACTAAGTTAAGGGGCAGAAATGTAATTTACCCAAGACATCTATCTAACATCACCCATTTGAAGAAAGCAGGCCAAGAAAAAGAAAAAGTTGCCAAGTCTCATGCAAGAAAGAAACCAAGAAAAACACATTTATATACCTGATGGAGAAGAAACAACACCTTGGGCATTAAAAAAATGAACTTGTTCATAATGATAAAGAAGCCCAAAGTAATGTTTTCTCAACACAAAAGAAGCACTTGTTGTCGTCGGAGAAAAATTAAAAACCGAACCCACTTCCCTCCATTTCTTCTCTGCAACAACCTGCACATCAAAAAATTCCCATTTACCTCCACAAACTTAATCTTATTTTTCACTATATCCCACCATCAAAACCTCACCTTTTCATAACCACCCCTCCTTGTAGCCTCCACATACAACACATGTAAATCAAGCTCCTGCCCTCCGATCACCGGAATCCTTCAAAACCCACATCCAAAGTTAACATTTTTAAAAAAACCCAAACCAAGAAATTGAAGAAAAATTCTTACTTACATAAACTTAGTCCCCATGGATGAATGAAATCTCCTAAGAGTATCCCAGAAAGTAGTAGGGTCTGAGACAACTTTTTCATGAGAAGCAAGAGGAGGAGGGTACTGTCCTCCTCCTCCATCAGAAACCTTCGTCGCCGGTGACATTTTGGCCGGAAAATGAAGGGAGGGGGAGGAAAATGATAATTCCAAAGCTTAAGATGGGTATAATTAAGAACAAAGCCAGAATTAAAGAAAGAGGGTTGGAGAGTAACGGTTACGTAAATTTGGAGTTTTGTGGAATGGCCAACCAGAGTTATTTGTTACTGAGCAAAAGTCTTAAGGGTAATTAATTATTTTTTTACAGTGGCAGGGGTTGTTTATTATTACACTCTACTTTAATTTTAAGTGAGGGAGAGGGGTGTGGTGTCATTCGAAGGCTGACAGGGGGGAAGAAGGGGGTTGACATGCAGTTGGTAATGTGTCTGAGCGTATCTTTAGAGTACATCTGTAGGAAGATATAGGGAGGAAGGGGTTTTAATTTAATAAGTATTGGTATCCAGTTCATTCAGCTATCTATCTATGGAAACTATCAGATTCTCATTCATTGGTAGCTTATATTATATTATATAAATTAATAAATGAAAGTTTTTTTTTTTACAGCAATGAATGAAGGTTAAAAAAGAGAGATTGAATAAAGTTAATTAAATCTGGATACTTTTTATTTTCTGTTTGTCTTAACTTCAAAATTGGGTTATTAAAATTTGTGAATTTTGCAGTGTGGTACCAATAGAAATATTGGATGACCATTTTTACCAGTGTTCTAATAATAGGTACTTTTTCTTTATAAAACTAATAACTAATCAATAAATTTTATTTCATTAATAATAATAATTTTATTGATTATTTTATTAAATAAAAAAATAATTTAATAAATATATATATATAGTATTTTATAGGCCTAATACATCACCAGCTCCCTGAAATTGTCCAAAATAGTAGATTAGCTATCTAAACTTTGTAAGTGTCTCACCAGCTCCCTAAACTTGCTTATTTCATATTACAAGCTCCCTAAACTTATCCATAAAAGTACATTAGCTTCCTAAACTCTGCAAGTGTCTCACCAACTCCCCAAACTTGCTTATTCTATAACAACTAAATACAAAAATCATAATGCTAAATCTTGATCCTTCATCCATTCAAATCTCTCAAACCTGCAACACTAACTCTTATAATAGGTTGAAAGGTAGAAGAAGCGAAAAAATACATCTCGAATAAATGAAGAAGTATTTTTAGAATCTAGGTTTAATAGGTTTTTATATTTAATTGTTACAAAAAAAAAACAAGTTTAGAGAGTTGGTGAGACACTTGCAAAGTTTAGAGAGCTGATGATACGAAATAAGCAAGTTTAGGGAGCTAGTGAGATAATTGCAAAGTTCAGGGAATCAATCTACTATTTTGAACAAGTTCGGGGAGCTGATAATGTATTAGGCCTATTTTATAATAAGGGGGTTAAATATCTCTAGTAGTGTTCACATGCACTTTCATGACCACATGAATTTGATCATTCACCGTTAAATATAAATTGGTTAAAATCTTAGCGTGGGGATTCAAAGGATCCTAAAACATAAATTTAATTAGGTCTTAGATCTAACGGTAAATGACCATTTAAGAAGGGTTAAAAATTATTTCCCACTAAAGGTTGTTTTTAACTCAGGTTAAAAATAATTCCACAAAAGATATAATTTTTTATATAAAAAAAAATTAATATATTAAATAAATTAAAAATATTTATGTATGTATTATTTTTATTATAAGTATTCATTAAAACTTTCATTCAGTACCCGCCTTTTTACGTTAACATATTTTTTTTTGAACCAAAAAAATAATGCATTAATGAGCCAGATCATGGCAAAATTGTAACAATGAAACAGAAACAGAACTCGGTAATAAATTAAAAACAGAAGGGCAAGTAGATAAACGAGAAGACTGTGCTAACACATGTGTCATCTCATTCGCTTGCCGCCGTATCCATTTGACTGAGTAAGAGTCATTTGATATTAGAATCGATCGTATTTGAATAATTCTATCCCCAAATTCAGAATCATCAACAGAAGTAGAATTTATTGCATCAATTACTTGTTTAGCATCAGATTCGAAAACCACATTTCTTATTCCATCAACTTGTAGCCATTGCATAGCTTGTAATAGAGCTTCGGCCTCACATTCTCGTGTTGTCGGACAACATAACAGACTCGCACATCTCCCTATTACAAACTGCCCATGTGCATCTCGTACTGCTGCTCCTATTACTGCACGACCATCAGTGTTAAAACATGCAGCATCAACACAACACGAGAGAAATCCTTTCGATGGTGGGTGCCAAGTCGTGCAACCAGCAGATGAAATATTTCCTGCTACTGTACTTCCGATCTGCTGTTCTCCCGTACCAGTCCGATTTCTCAAGGCATTTGCTTCTGACCAATCATTAAGTACTGTGCAAGCTTGAGCCACTATTTGATCTGTTGTACGAATCTCATACTGCCAAAGACGGGTATTTCTAGCCTGCCATAAGCTCCAGAGGTGCATCAAAAATGTTTTCACAATTTGTTCCGGTGCTGCTCTAATCATATTATGAAACCATGCTGTCAAGTTCTCAGCCACTGCCGCCTCCGCATTAATTCGATCCAGAAGTCCCGCCTTCTGCCACACTCTTATTGCTCCTGTACATTCAATAAAAAGATGCCATCCATCCTCCCAAGGTTCGTTACATATCACACAAGTACTACATACCTATAACCCGCGTATTTGGAGATTCACACGTGTTGGGAGACAATTGCGTGCTAGTTGCCAGCCAAAATGTCGGACCTTGTGTGAAATTTCAGCATACCACAATTTTTTCCAAGCACCCTGAACATGAAATCTCTCTCCTGCTTCCAGCGTTGTAGCCAGTCGGTAAGCACTTTTCACTGTGTAACGTCCTGAAGAATGGGATTTCCATATTAACCGATCCTCACTAGTCAAAGTATCAACAGACAGTTTATGAATTTCTGTAATATCTCTATGCTCGAAAATTTCCTCCAACAGCTCTTAATCCCAATCCCTGGAATTATGGATAAACAAATCATTGACTTTCAAATACTCCAACCCTTCCACCATAGGGGTTCGTATATAGCCATCCTCCTCATCACGCAACCATCTCTTAGTCCATACATTTATTGATTGACCGTTTCCAATTTTCCATCTGATTCCTTCTTTAATGATTAGTTGGGAACTCCAGATACTTCGCCATATAAAGCTTGGTGAATGCCCCAATGAGGCCCCCATAAAATCCCCTCTTGGATAATATTTAGCTTTGAAAACTCTACTAACAAGCGAAGATGGATTGGTAAATAACCGCCATCCCTGTTTTCCCAACATAGCAAGATTAAAGGCCGTAAAATTTTGAAAACTCAGTCCTCCCAACAATTTTGGAGCACACAATTTGTCCCATGCCATCCAATTCAGTCCTCTCTCACCTGACTTTTTATTACCCCACCAAAACGAATTCAGCATTCGCTGTAATTCCTCTGCCGTCGATATAGGGAGCAGGAATACACTCATGAAATAGATTGGGATGGCTTGCCCTACTGCTCGAATAAGTGTAGCCTTACCAGCTTTTAATATTCCTTTTCCTCTCCAGCGTTGTAGCCGCTGCCATAACCTGTCTCTGAAGTGTGCAAAGATTGCTCATTTCGTTCTACCCACCAACGATGGAAGACCCAGATATCTTCCTGTATTCAACGGACTAGTAATACCCAAAATGCTAGAAATTCCCATAGCCAGGTCATTTGCCACATTTCTACTGAACATGATTCCAGATTTTTCAAAATTTATAGCTTGCCCCGAAGCTAATTTATATTATCTAAGTAATTTTTTTAAGACTCTACTTTCAGATATGGTAGCTTGACAAAATAAGAATGCATCATCCGCAAAGAGCAAATGTGAAATCGCAGGCGCCCCTCTCTTAACTCGGCAACCATGCAGTAACCCCCTATTCTCAGCTGCCTTCAATAATGACGTCAACCCTTCAACACAAAGCAGAAATAAATACGGTGACAGTAGATCACCTTGGCGGAGTCCTCTTTTTGGGCAAACAGGACCAACCAATTTATCATTTATTCTAACCATATATTGCACAGAAGATACACAATGCATTATCAAATTAACCCATTTATCTGCAAAACCCAACTTTAGCATCAATTCTCTTAGATAATTCCAATCCACTCTGTCATATGCTTTACTCATATCAACTTTTAATGCCACACTACCTGCTTTCTTAGCAACATTATTGTTAATGCTATGAATAAGTTCAAAAGCAATCAAAACGTTATCATGAATAAACCTCCCTTTAATAAAAGCAGATTGATTTTCAGAGATAATTCCAGGCAAAAGCATTTTCAATCTATTTGCTAAGACTTTGGAGAAAATTCTGAGTATAACATTACACAGTGCTATTGGACGAAGTTCAGTCATAATAACAGGATTCTCACATTTTGGAATGAGAGTAATGATAGTATTATTAAGCTCAGAGGGGAACATACCTTGATCAAACCATGTTGATCCAGCAATGAAGATATCATCTCCAATTATGTCCCAGAATTTTTGATAAAAACCTGGATTAAATCCATCAGGTCTTGGAGACTTATCAGGATGCATATCAAATAAAGCTTTCTTGAATTCATGTTTTGTCAGTGATCGCAGTAATTGCTCATTATCACGATCAGTGATGCGTGGCTACATTAAATCTACCACTTCACTCCATTCACTGTTACTATCAGAAAAAACCGATTCAAAATACTGTATTGCAATCTGGCCCATCCCATCTTTATCATCAACCCATTCTCCTGCATTATTCCTGAGCCCAGTTAAACTGTTCTGCTTCCGCCTTCCATTAGCGAAAGAGTGGTAAAAACGAGTATTCAAATCTCCCTCCTGAAGCCATAAGACTTTTTCTCTCTGTTTCCAGTGGTCTTCCTCTTGAACCATAATTCTCACATACTCAGCTCGGGTTGACTCATACTCATCATTATTACTTGGACCTCTCCCCATCACGTAGTTGTATTAACTTTGCTTTTAATTGTTCAATTTTCTGACGAAAATTGGCATCACTACTTCTGCTCCATCTCATAAGCACTTCTGCCACATGCGTTAAACGCGAACTCAGTATTGTTCGCCTATCTGATCCCCATGCCTCCTTAATCACATTCCAAATCTCCTCATCCCTTAGCCATCGTTGCTCGAATCTGAACTGTTTTCGCCTCGGAATAGCTAAGTTGGTTGACGTATGCAAAATTATTGGGGAGTGATCTGAAGTGGGAGCAATAGAATTAACACAAAAATTACCAGGAAAACGTCTTCCCCACGCTTCTGTACAGAGGCTTCGATCTAACTTCTCTTGAACTTCATTTGGTTTACCTCTGTGCCGTACCCATGTATACGGATAACCTTGTAACGGAATATTAGTAAGGCCACAATCAGTCAGAGTATCTCTAAATCCTTTATAACACCACTCTGGATGCTCATTTATCCCTTTTTTTATCACTATGAACAAGTAGATCATTAAAATCTCCCAAAATAGACCATGGGAGAGAAGAGGCGGCAGCAAGGCTCCTTAGTAAATCCCAAGAAGTCCTTCGTCTAGCTCTCTCTGGGTACCCATAAAAACCAGTAAGCCGCTAGTCTCCATCCCTAGGGTCATTTACAGTCAAATCAATGTAATTTGGTGAAAATGACCTTAAGGAGCACATACTGGCCTTCCTCCAAAAAGCATATATTCCTCCACTTCTCCCAATCCTATCAACAACAAAACATCCTTCAAAACCAATGCGTACCCTGATAACTTCAATGCGAGATTGACAAACCAGAGTTTCATACAAGAAAATAACATCAGGCCTATGAGCTTTAATGAGCTCACACAGAATGGGAACTGCCCTAGTGTTGCCCAGACCTTGGCAGTTCCAACTAAAGATTTTCATTGCTCTGGGCAGACCATTTGGCCTGCCTTTCCTGTTTGCTGTTTAGCTTTATCTTGTACTTTCAGGTTTCTCTGTTCTTGCTCACAAGCTTTATTATCATTATTGTTTCCCTGGTTTGGGGATAAATCATCAACTTCCATGGTTTGAATAGTTACCTCTTGTATAGTCTCAATTGGTTTTGGTTGAAATGCCACAAGTTCTCCCCTTCGTCTTTTCCTTTCCTCTCCTACTTCTAATCCGATTTCTGAATGCAGGAGATTAACTAGAGGGACTTCCATATCCTCCTGATCATAAAAGCTTACACCAAAGTTCCTTAATAGATGCCGGATATTATGTCTAGGAGTTGGTTCCTTCAGCTGTCCCGCTGTACTACTACCAGCATCTCTGTTTGAGCCATATACCCTAATTCCTTCGGGCCTAGCTTCTTCCTTCAGCCATATTTCTCCTCCCATCACACTAACACGGCGTAAGGGAGCCTTTATAGAAGCATCCCAAGCCCTTACTAAGTCCTCTTCCTTACTCCGAAAAAAGATCTCACAATGTCTATCCAAATGTCCAATTAGACCACATATAAAACATATAGTTGGCAATTTTTCATATTTAAAAACACAGTTCAACCAATCACCTCCTGCCCTTCTTACCTTTTTTCCCCTTTGTAATGGTTGTCTGATATCCACGCTAACTCGCACACGAAGATAGCTATATTCATTTATCCATTTTGCTTTTGAGTCTATAGATACATAAGACCCAATGAAATTTCCCAATGCCCGTGCCACTGTCTCAGTAAACAAATTCTGTGTAAGACCGTGAATCTGTATCCAGAAGTTTGTATGTGTGAATTGACTCGCAGATGGATCTTCCCCCTCTTTCAAAGTATACAGCATCAACAATTGATTATCAAAAGTCCATGGACCATTTTCACTAACCCATTTCAGATCATACGGGTGGTAAAACCTAAACAAAATCAAATTTCCTCCAATCTCAGATATCGTTAAACCCTTCCCGGGCCTCCATATACTAGCCATTCGATGTTTGAAAATTTCAAAATTAAAGTTTTTGTTCGTCACAAGTGATCCAACCAAGCACCACTTATAATCATTCTTTTCTCCTTCGTTGTCTGTCGCTTCAAACTCGAACCCATCCTCAACAATCTTTAATTGCTGAAACTGATCTTCCATTGTCTTTTAGCAAATTGAATTTTCTGATCAAACAAAGAAAAGAAAACCAAACACAACAAGATCCCCAACGTACTAGCTTATTCAATTGTCAATTAGGTTAATAAAAGATTTTTTATTTTATTAGTTATGGAATCTCTGGTCTGTATTCAATCTCATTTGTAAAATGCATCCCTCCATACTATTCTTCCTTCTTCCTTGCCCAATTATTATTGCTGCAAAATCCAATATTATTTTCCTTGTCTATTATATATCATAAACAGCAATCACCACACCCAATACACGAACTAAAAGACGACGATGGACGCACCAAATCACGGAAACACCAAACAAACAGTCTCAATACCCAAACAAAACAGAACGGAATATTACAGATCCGATAGTCGGTCATGAACAGACAGCAGCACCGGCGGCGATCTCGACTAGACACAAAGCAGACGACACCGGCGGCGGCGGCGGCGAGAGGAAGAAACCTAACCAAAGGCCGAAAAAACTCTCAAAAGGAGTAGGCTCTCAACAGGAGCATGAAATCAGTAATAGATCCGAAACATCGGCGACGACGAGAGGAAAATCTTCATCGGACAGCGGCGGTGGTGAGAAGAAGCCCGACGGAGGTGGTGAGAAGAAAGAAACCTAGCAGATCGGCATCGCCTCTTCTAACACATATGGAGGACAACGACGGTGGTGAGAAAAGGCGGCGACGGTGGTGAGAAATAGCGGTGGCGGCGGCGGCGGTGGTGAGAAGCAAAAACCCTAGATCGCCTTCGCCATCGCTCTTCTTCCACTTTTCTCTTCACCCAGTTTTTTTAAATTACGTTAACATATTATTTAGCCACTTTATTTTGAAAAGTATATTATAAGGTCTCTATCTTTTGTCATTGTTAGTCATAACATATGAAATTGTACAAATCCAATCCTAATGTTTCCAAGTAAGATCAATTTTAGTCATGCGCTATGATAATTTGAAAAGATTGGTTTGACTATTAACTATCGCATCGGACATTTCAAACAAATTTATCGATAAATTGAAGTAGTTTCTTACATTTTTTGTTAGTTTTTTTTAATTATATTAATAATACACTAAATATTTAAGACAGTCTGATAAAAAAATTGTGATAAACTTATATGTAGCAGATTTAGTTTTTAGCATTTTAATATTTTTTTTTTGTTAGTAATGCACTAAATATTTAATTGTGACGTTTCCAAGCAAGTCAAATGAAACTGAATTTCCAAGCGGAAGATCCACCTTGTCTTCCATGTGGGGTGTCTAAAGTCATACCATTTAGCCACACGCTACCGAAAATTTGAAAAGACTTATTTAACTATTATTTAGTCACATTGAACATTCTAAACAAGTTTGTCGATAAATTGAAACAGCTTCATACATTTTTTATAACTATATGAATAACACAGTGAAGTATATTAGACAGTTTGAAAAAAATTGTGATTAACTTATATAACAGATTTAGTTTTTAGCATTTTAAAGTCACGGTTAATAATTGATATTTAGAAAGTCTGATTTTAAGCATTTTGATTAACTTATATGTAGCAGACATAATTGATATTTATTTAAAGAAAATTCTTTCATTCAATCAATTGTCTCCAAATAACAAGTTACAAATAAAAGGAGGAGGGACATTTACCCATTCTCCACGATCAGACAAAGAGCAAGTCATCCTTGCAAGCACATGAGCAACTTTGAAAAAAAATATTGTGATTAACTTATATGTACCAGATATAGTATCTTCCCCACTGCTCCTTTTCCGATCCTCAATAACCTCAAATGCCACATTATCGGTCCCTGAAGTTACTTGCATTAGGGGTTTCCCAAAATCCAGTAAGCTGGCTCCAAGATTATAAATTAAGTTAGACACATTATTTGACAGATTATAAGTCAATACAGACTCCGCATTCCCAAGCTCGTTCAACCTGCCTTGCTCGTCTGTGGATCCAATAAGACCATGTCGTCTTCCTTCAATCAATATTCCCCTTATATAGGTTAAGGGTACGACGAGTTGGAACCCTTAAGTTCCATCCTCTCACTACTTCTGTAACATTCATTTGATAGTAATGAACACAATTACAGTCAACATGACAAATCCGTCTGCATATAAAACAAAAGGATGGCGGCTTCTCATACTTGAAGGTGCAAGTAACCCAATCATCCTCTGGCCGACGAACCTTTTGTTCCTTCTTTAACGACTCACGCACATCAAGGCCTCATATAATCGCTCTGTCAGTAGACCATGTATTCTTAGTATCATACGATAAGGATGTACCAATATAATTCCCTAGGGCCTTACCTACTATCTTTGTGAAAAATCATAATGGCAAATTATAGACTTGTATTTAGAACGTTGCACAACACAATGGTGCTTTCGTTGGAATATCTCTTGCTCGGAGCTTGTGAAGAACAAGAAGGTGATTATTGAACATCCACAACCCCCCATATAATGCCCACCGAAGGTTGTGACTATGATAAAATCAAAATAGAAGTAGTTTTTGTCCTAAATCCGCAATAGTCATCCCTTGCCCCGATTAACAAATCTCCACGAGCCTGTGTTTCATCACCATAAAGTTGTACTTTCGGTTCGTCAATAATGTTCCCACTAAACAATTCTCAAAATTTGGTGTGATCGGAAATCGCTAATGAGGGAATTCAAATTTATCATCCACTACTGACATATCACGGAATTGGTCCTCTATGGCTACAATGGAGTATTGCTCTCATAAGGAGCATCATTACTAAAAATACAAAAAATACAGGTATTTAAACAAAGGGTTAATACATCAAAAGCCCGTTAAATTTATCCAAAAAACTTGATTGGCCCCTGAACTTGCTTACATTGATCCATTTGTCTCTTAAACTTGTTTAAAATAATATATATTGCAACTTGTCTAAATCTTTAAAAACAATTCAAAACTTCAAAAATAATTGTCTAATTCGTGATTATAAGTGTTTAAAAGAAATTAATTTTATGTCTTATACATTTTTATGACGTTTTTATGGATTTATGAACTTAATAATGACACTTTTAGCAAGTTTAGAGGGCTAATGAACATCACGTAAGTTCATCGAGTTTTTTTTTTTTAACAAGTTAAAAAGCAACAAATGTATTTATGTTTAAAAAATTTAAGCACAATAACATAAAACCTTTTACTATCCTAAGCTTTTGAATTGAATTTTTTTTAGGGAGGATGGGGTCATCCAAGACCAAAACCCCCATTGAATTTAAGTCATGTGGTGCAAAATCTCATGATGATGGTGAATTGTTTTAAGAAGAATAAAACCAACAGTTGAGAAGTCATGGTTATAAAAAAAATAAAATAAAAAAATATTTGAAAGCTGGTCAATTGAGTTGAGTGTGTATAGGTGGGTCTCTCTTATCCGTTTATGAAACTTGTTTTGGCCTTCCAAATATAAGCTTCACTGACTGGTCCGCTCCCAGTAACGTTTTGTCATCATTCACTAAATAGCAACAGACTCAGACAAGTCCTTATTTTTTTCTTTTGGCATAACAACTCAGACTACTCATATACTTATTCTTTCCTTACAATAATTAATTATAGATTTTTTTTAATTATCAAGTTTAGATAGTACTTTAAAAAATACTTATAACTGATGAATTTCTTATACATTTCAATATCTAATGGAGATACATGTCAATAATAGCCTAATAACTGAACACTCCCGGTTCTAAGCGGATTAATCCTTCATTTAGGTAATTTTTACAAAAAAAAAAAAAAAAAATTACCCAATTAAATCTGGTTGGAAAATATTCCCCTAAAAGAACCTATATTACAATTTTAATTTTCTTTTAATAGTTTTTACCCATTACGGGCGCCGTAATGGGCTAGTAGCCAGGAAACCGAAGGGATTCCTGGCAATTAGCGGGGCAGTGGTTTCACATCACTGCCCCCAAAGAAATATATATATAAAAAATTGATTTATTATTTTATAAAAAATAAAAATAAAATTTATAAAACAAATTAATTTATTATTTTATAAAAATAAAAATAAAATTATATATAAATTATATAAATTATAAATTATAAATTTATTATTTATTATTTATTATTTTCCGAGAGCAGAACCGTGTTGCAGATCACTTGACGGCGGCAGGCCATGAAAGGGTGTTAGGTGTTTCTACCCTTACCGTTCCCCCTATCGCTCTTTCTCCTCTTCTTTTAGAGGATATGATTGGGGTTAGCTTTCCTAGGCTAATCCCGGTGTAGTTGCTTGTTTTGCTTTGCTTTCCTTTTCTTTTCTACCAAAAAAAAAATAATGATATTATTGAATTGGTATAATTTTCGGTCAAGATCAATTTTAATCATATATTATCGAAAATTTAAAAATATTTGTTTAACTATTATTTAACTATATCGAACCTTCTCAACCAGCCGGTTGATAAATTGAAACAGTTTCATATATTTTTTTTATTGTAACTATATTAATAACACCTTAAAATATTTTAGACAGTTTAAAAAAAAAATAAACTTGTTACATATAAATTAATCACAATTTTTTTTTGAAATTGTCTAAAATATTTTACTGTGTTATTAATGCACTAATTTTTTTTTTGTTAGTAATGTACTAAATATTTAACCTATACGTTTCAAGCGAAATGCAGATTTAGTCCCAACGTACGAAATTGTGCAAATTTGACACTAATATTTCCAAGCAATATCAATTTTAACCATACACTACCGAAAATTTGAAAAGATTTGTTTGACTGTTATTTAGCCACGACAGACATTCTAAACCAGTTTGTCAATAAATTGAATCAGTTTCATATATATTTTTTGTAATTATATTAATAACGTAGTAAAATATTTTAGACAATTTCAAAAAAACTAAATCTGCTACATATAAATTAATTACAGTTTTTTTAAAAAATTATCTAAAATATTTTATTGTGTTATTAATGCACTAAATATTTAATTTTAACGTTTCAAATGAAGTGCAAATTTAGCCCTAACGTATGAAATTGTGCAAATTTAACACTAACGTTTCCAAGGAAGATCAATTTTAACCATACGCTACCGAAAATTTGAAAAGATTTGTTTGACTGTTATTTAATCACATCGGACGTTCTAAACCAGTTTGTCGATAAATTGAAGCAGTTTCATACATTTTTTTCGTAACTATATTAATAATATAGTAAAATATTTTAGACAGTTTCAAAAAACTAAACCTGTTACATATAAATTAATCACAATTTCTTTGAAAATGTCTAAAATATTTTACTATATTATTAATGTACTAAATTAATCGAAGTACAAATTTAGTCCTAACATATAAAATTGTGCAAGCAAAATCAAATTAAAATTTTATAAAACAAAAATTCAATCAATGATATTGTAATATATAATTTTATTTTTATAAAAAAATAATTTCTTTTATAAATTATATTTTTATTTATATAAAAATAATTGATTTTTTTTTATATTTGTTGGGGCAGTGGCGTGAAGCCACTGTCCCACTAGTGGACAGAAATCCTTGGGATTTCTGTGCACTAGCTCATTACGGCACTATAGGCTATGGCGCCGTAATGAGTTACAAAATTTCAAAAAAAATCCAATTTTTAACTTTGGTTGGGAAATAACCCCTTTTAAAAAAATATTTCCTAACCAGATCTAATAGTACAATTTTTTATATTATCCCAAACAAAGGTTTAATCCGTTCTAAGTATAGATTAGAAGTGGCACCGTTCAAGATCCAAAAGTTAGAGGGGTCTTTTTCCTTACTATATATATATAATTTTTTTATATTATAAATATAGTTATATGGGTCCAAATAATATAATATTTTAGGTTTAAAATGAGTTAAAATTTCTATTTTAAATTTTTAAATATAATTTTATTATTATTAAGTATTTCGTATTCTTTATTTCGCCTAGTGCCTATAAAATATAAGGACCGCCCCTGGCTACGTGACCAATCACATATTCCAACTAAAGATAAGGATGAAAAGCTAAATACCTGGACACGTGAACTAATTGATATGCATATTGGTTTCCAAAAGTCATCATCTTGAATTGCATAGCTTAGAGCTTGGAGTGTCTCCGACCGCCGTCTCCAACTTGAAGTAACGGTAGTTTCGGCTTTGGCAACCCTCCTAATTTTGATTTATATTTGTAGTATTATTTTATATTTGATTGAGTGAGTCATAAATGTATTTTACCCCAAGAGAGTGTTGTGAAGTCATGGCTAATGACAGCAATCATAGCAGTAGACCTCTTTACGGGCTCGGGTACCCGCTCAGATCCGTGTTCTCTGGATCGGGTTTGGATATGGAAATTTATCTTTACGTCTAGTATGATCCAGGCCCGCTAAAGCCTCATCCTTTATGGGTGGGTTTGGGATTTAAAAAAGTAGCACGGACCGGCCAAGTCCGGTCCACCTATTAATATTAATTAATAAATTTATATATTAATATTTATTTTAAGTATAAATTTAAGTTTTTATTATTATGCGTGCTTATACGAGTTGGGTTTGAGATTTTATTTTCGAGCACGAATCCAGCCCGGTCAGAGTCCGCTAAATTAACAGCAGAATGGACTTGGGCTGGTTTTTTTAGATAAAAGTCCACTGGGTCCGGTCCGAACCCACCTCAACCGGCCCATCAACAGGACTACTTAGCAGTAGTAGTTATAGGCCCGGTAAAGCTGTGAACTCGGGCAGCCCATTGAGATTGTGAAATAAACACAGTTTCGGGGCCCATTTTGTATTAGTTTCGTTTCTCGATTTGAAAAGCAGAGACTTGCGCAGTTACGCGCCCTGTTAACCCTCTGTATGGATCTCAAAGTATAGAACAATGGAGGACAACAATGGCGATTTCTCAGAAAACTTCAATGCGTTTACTTTTATGGAAGTTTCAGCATACAAGAACTTTTTGCAAAGCCTTCACTCCTCATTCCTCCCCACAGTTACGCAAATGGTCAAATTTAGACTCCCTTGTGTCATCTCTAATAATTTCTATAAGCTCTTGCACTTCATTCACTTATTGCAGGATGATCCATTGTTTAGTAATCAAATCTATTAGTTATAATCATGGCTTCATTGGTGATCAGCTGGTGTCTGCTTATACGCGAATTGGTTGCACAGATGACGCAGAGAACCTGTTCGACGAATTGCCTAACAGAGACTTGGTCTCCTGGAATTCTCTGATTTCGGGATTTTCACGCACAAGGGATTTGGGGAAATGCCTGAATGCTTTTTCCAGAATGAAATTTGAAACGGATATGATACCCAATGAAGTTACATTTTTACCTGTAATTTCAGCTTGTACTGATACAGGAGCTCTTGATTTGGGGAAGTACATCCATGGATTTGGACTAAAATTGGGGATCCTTTCACAGGTGAAAGTTGTTAATGCTCTTATCAATATGTATGGAAAGTCTGGTTCTTTAGATGCAGCTCGAGGTATATTTGATGAAATGCCCCAGCAAAATTTAGTGTCATGGAATTCAATTATTGCAGTTCATGTTCAACTAGGTCTGGCTGAGGAAGGTATGAGATATTTTATAAAGATGAGAAGATTTGGAATTGTTTCTGACCAAGCTACATTAGTTACCTTGCTACAAGCATGTGAAATTGTTGGGGTAAGGAAACTATTAGAGGCTTTTCATGGTTATATTAACAATTCTGGTCTTATTGAGAACTTAGCAGTCGCGACCGCGTTGTTAAGGTTGTATTCTGATTTGGGTCTATTAAGTGCTTCACTGAAGATCTTTAGAGAGATAATTGATCCAGATGCAGTGGCATGGACTGCAATGATAGCCTGCTACGCTGCGCATGGTTGCGGTAAAGAAGCAATAGAACTTTTTGAAGTCATGGTTGGAGAAGGTGTGGTGCCTGATAATGTCACATTCACTCACTTGTTGAGTGCTTGTAGCCATTCCGGACAAGTGAAGGAGGGGAAATTTTATTTCGAGAATATGTCGAAAGTTTATGGTGTTGAGCCAAGGGTGGATCACTATTCATGTATGGTTGATCTTTTGGGTCGTTCCGGGCTTCTTGATGATGCTTATAAGCTTATAAAAACCATGCCTATGGAGCCAAATTCGGGTGTGTGGGGAGCTCTTATCGGCGCTTGCAGGGTCTATGGTAATGTTGAACTCGGAAAGGAAGTTTCGGAGAAGTTGTTTGCTTTAGACCCATCAGATTCCAGAAACTATATCATGTTATCTAATATGTATTCTGCAGCTGGTCAATGGGAGGATGCTTCAAAGGTGAGGGCATTAATGAAGGAAAGGAATCTGATAAGAAATCCGGGACGAAGTTTTATTGAACACGGAAACAGAATTCATTGCTTTGTGATGGGTGATGAATCTCACCCCGAGTCGAAGAGAATATATGAAAAGTTGGAAGAACTTATTGGGAAGATTGAGAAAACCGGATATACAGCGAAAACCGAATTGGTTCTGCATGATGTCGATGAGGATGCGAAGGAGGATATGATCAATAAGCATAGTGAGAAGTTAGCCATTGCATATGGACTTCTGGTGAGTAATGCTAATGAACCATTAATTATTACCAAGAACCTTAGGATATGTGGTGATTGTCACAGCACTGCTAAACTTATATCACTGATTGAGAAGCGGACAATAATAATTCGAGATACAAAGCGGTTTCACCATTTTGCAAACGGATTGTGTTCTTGTGGAGATTACTGGTAATCTATGTTGAAAGGAAGTGGAAATATACACTGAAAGGGAAATGTATACTGGGAAACGTTATTTCTACGAAAATATAGTTAGGAAACGGAAACGGACACGGACACGGACACGAAAGACGAAAACGCTACTGAAGAAGAGTTTCTGAGTAACATTGCTGGTATGCTTAAACTCTGATATTAAGTTTTTTCAGATATGCATAGACTAATTTGAAGTTCCTTAAAGCAAAACATTTGAACATAAATAACTGATGCTATTAAGTTTAGCTTTCCTAATTAGCATAGGAATTGAAAACTTAATATTTTTCTAGCAATAATTGTTTACTTAATTATTTGCGTTAAGAGTTTAGGAGCTTGTCCTATTGGTACAAGCATACTCGTGAGCTTTTGGGTCTTATGAGATTTGAGAGTTAGAAACTTGTAAAGAATGGGATTTCGCTACTGTTATCCCAACTTGCCGATTATTAATGAATTATGTACTTCTACTCGCCTGTAGATGTAGTCTAAATTAATCAAATTATGTTGTAAATCTCTTGTTATTGTGATTGTTTGTCTAACTTTTTTTGTTCCGCATATCAAACTTGTTATTATCAAACAACTACTGATCCAATTCCTAACAAATACATTACATTATGGTTATTTTGATCAGTCAGATTAATATCTGTATCAATTGTTTGTCACACAAATAGAAATAAATTCCTATTACTATATAGAAATTTATAAATTAAATCATCAAAATAATTAATATGATTATAAAAATAATAGGAAAAAAGACATCTCATTTTCAAAGTTCTGTATACAATTTCTATAATTGTTTTCAACGAATCCTCATATTTTTGTGTTATTCTTTTTGTAAAAAAAAAAGCTATTATGCACATTATTGGATCACTTATTCAAAATTTCTTACTCGATTATGCAATCAATTTTTCACTATTTTCACTATGATATTGTTGTTTAAATTAATTACTAAGAATAATTAATTTTATTTAAGAAAAATCAATATTTCTTCCGCGTACTAACTAAAATTTTCAAATTGGTCTATGCATTTTATTTCTAGTTTCAAGGGAAAACACAAAATGGAAAAGAAAAACAAAAGAAAAAAAAAACTATCTCGACAGGCAAGTATCACACATATTCTCATTATGAATACTTGGGATTATGAGAGATTTTTAAGAGGTACGACACTTATGAAAGTCTTAAAAAAGAAAGATTATGCTCAATTCGTCATTCAATCAATTGTCTATTCCTTTTCGAAGCATGTGGACAGTAATCCAAGCATAGGAGTGATGGACACTAAGAGCATCTCCAATAGAGGTGCCTAAAAGAGTGTCAAAACTTATTAAAATATAGTATTTTATTGTCTCTTTCATCCACATCATTTTTGGCAACTTTTACTTAAAAAATACTCCAATAGAGGTTGCTTGAAAAGTTGCCACTATAATTCTACAAATTATTATTTTATTATAAATAAAATGTTCTAGATTTTATTATTTCTAGGAGAGTATATTAAAAAATAATTAAACAAGGTTGCCAAGAGGTTGCCAAAAATTGGCAACTTTCCTTTGCACCCACAATCACTCCAATAGTGGGCACCCTTTAAAAGTTGCCAAACTTAATGCTACATCAGCTGGCACTCTTTTGGACACTCTCTATTTGAGATGCTCTAATATCCCCCAAAATATAATTAAACACAAATTGGGAATCCAATTCAATAACCACCTTCCTCAACCCTGTCTCATAGGCAAGACAAAACATAAGGAACAAACCCCAATAATAGTGAGTATTTATAGGAATTGGACAATGACCGATGTGCCCCCATGTCCTTGTGACTTGGTCAAATGGGTCTGAATGCTATTGGCCTTATTCCCTAGATGGTGATGGGGTGGGCTTTTCAGGTTTCGCAGGCCTACGGCCCATCTTCCTCATCAAATAAGTTAAAACATGCATTTTCCAGTGCCTTATCGGTTCACATTAAGGGCTTGATTGGATGGAGGGTTTAGAGAGGTTAGTAAGGGAAGGGTTAGCAAGGGTTAATAGAAACCCTTGTTTGGGAGGGGGAAAGGTTAGTAAGGGTTTCTACAAACCCATATTTGGAACACAAAAAAATTAGAAGGGTAAGAGTTTGGAGGGGTTTTGAAGGTTTGTTTTTAAGAAATTTCATCAAATTTTGAACCCTCCAATTTGGTGGGTTTGGAAGGGTTAGAAATTACCCTTCCTTCCCCTTCTTTCCCCTTCCCTACCATTCTCTACCATTCCTTTATTAACCATTCCCTACCATTCATCCAATCAAGCCCTAAAAGAAAGATAAGCATGTATAAAATCTTGTCATTATCGTGTCAAATAATTTTGGATTATATCTCAAAATATTGTTTGTTTTGAAAGATATTGAGTAAGAGAATTTTTTTTGTTGGAACATAAAATATATTTTTTTGCTGTTTAGTTACAATGTGAAAATGAAAAAAAAGTTGTGGGTTGCTCGTGTTTAAAAAATGGTGGAATATGATTTCCAAAAATTTAAGAAAAGAACTTTTTTTCATATATTTTTATGTCGACCAATCTAAATTTTCAGTTGATTTACGTTCTTAAACACAAAATATCGAATTTTCTATACAATATTTTTCAACAAATAAACGGCACTAAAAATAAAAAATATATTTGAATTTTAAATTATTTGAAAAAAAACCTTGACTTGTAGTATGGTACATATCTAATAATGAGATTATGTTTGCAGATAGTTTGATTTTTATAGGAATTATCTTCTCTCCGGAACTCTCGGACTGATCATATTGCTGCAAGAAAGCAAGCTTAGGAATGAATCGGGCCTCATTATTCTTCGAGAATCAGAAAGATTTTTTTTCAAGTTTGAATTTGTTCATTTTGAATCTAGGCTCTTCTACTTCATTTTTATTTATTTCTTTTATTTATTTTTTTTTCCTTAATGGCCAACTTTATTTTAAAGTTGGCATTAGACAAAATCAATCTTTGGGTATTAACTCAGATTTTAAAATTGATGTGAATGGTCAAATTGACCCGTGATCAAATCAGTCCTGAAAGTATACTACATTTTTTATATCTGAACTTTATCATATTTACATTTTGATACCTAAAATCTATTTTTATATTTAAAAACTATTATATTCTGCGCAGCCACATAAGACTTTGGTGTCGACGCTTACTTTATGCACTAGTTCAGAATATCAATGCATTAAGTGGGTTAGTGAGGTTTTCTGCCTCTGTTGTGTCAACATTTAAAACTCTCATAAGTGATGCCATTGTTCAGAGTTTTAGCTCTCAAATTTCTGACTTATGGGCCGCTGCAATTGCAAATTCTGTTTAGGCGTTATGGATTACTCGGAATAGATGCATTTTTGAAGATGAAAAATCGGAAACAGTAATGGTTTTAAGACGCATTTGGACTACCTTGAAAGAGTCTTCTCACACGGGTCGGGGTACTACTTGGAATTCGACTGTAGAAACACAAATTTTGGGAGAGCTCGGAATTCCTAAAAGGCTTGCTAAAGGGCCGCGAATCATCCCGGTTGTTTGGCAGCCTCCTCCGAGGGATTGGACAAAGATTAATACAGATGCTTCTATCTCGGGTTCTCCTGGACGGGCCGAGTGCGGAGGAATTTTTCGCTCCAGTACTGGATTGTGTCTGGGAGCATTTTATTTTCCAATCACCAGCTCGTTTGCCTTCCTTGCTGAACTGTCTGCGACTGTTCATGCTATTTGATAACATCGAGATATTATCATGAGGACCAAAAGAGATATCTGCCTTTAAGTATGCCACGTAGCAAAGGAAGTCACCTGGCGGATCTCCCTGGACTAGCTCTAAGAGATCCGCTGGCGGATCTCTAAGGCGAATCTCTCCATTCACCTTGGTAACGGCTGGCCGCCGACTCGGCCATAAAGGATCATTAACTGTCTTACCCGCCAGGTTAAGAGTAACTTGTAACCGCCATTAAATGAGCATTAATGGGGACTTTCTAGTTACCTAGAGGTTACGAACTTCTCAACTATATATAGCCTACCATTCTAGGCTATCAAGGTACTCAGACTTTTCTATATTCTCTAAGCTTTGTCAATACAGTTTATTCTTCATATTCTCTACTGACTTTGGCATCGGAGTTTCCCCCGTCGAACCCAACGACGCCCCCCACAGGGACGAGCTCCGATCAGAAGTTTCTCCCTTGTTATCAATTGGTGCGGTGAAGGTGGAATCCTTGATCAAATAAAGGGTTTTTCGTTCACACTGAAACATCATGACCGATGGAGGACAAAATCCCTCCTCTGGGATTGAATCACCGATAATTACACCATCTAGTGCTGATCGCACTAACACAACTGCTCCTGTAACAAATATCGATGGAAACATGCACACTGCTTCTTTCATCGATATGTGTGCTCGGGATATCGAGGCACGATATGGGCTTGAAATTGGGAACCGCCTCCGGGCGTTCATGACTCTTCCTCCTCGTTGGAGTACGGTATCTACGTCAGCTGTCTCATCTTTACCTCCATTAAACTTTGGTTTGGGACCAGGTGCCCATAGCTCTTCATTCCTTCAAGCTCACAACATTGATTCCATGATAACTACTACGGCATCGGGTGGCGGACGACCGGTTATCAGGGAGTTATTTTCTGGCGAGGGAAGTCGAAGGAATGATACGGTCCCTCATGGCGGATCGGAGATTCCAAGGTTTAATCTTGATGGACCAAATGTACCTAGGCGTCCGCAGACAAATTCGTCTCTTGGCGGATTTAAGGAGCCCACTCATAAAAAGCATAAAAAGGATAAAAATAAGCAAGCAGGATCCCCACGCCGTGGCACATCACCTCCATCTACTGGTCGTAGAAGAAGTAAAAGGCCAGAAAAAACATCTCATATAGGTGGACCACCGCCACATCCATCTTCAGGAACTGTTGGACGCACCTCGTATGGAGGCCAGCAAGGAGGAAATGGTCCAACTCCCCCAGGCAGAGGAAGTGGTGGAGGAGATGGTGGAGGAAGAGGAGGGAGCGGACGTGGTAATGCAGGAAGACATTCGCCATCGGATCCATCGTCTGATTCAAATTCTTCTTCTTCTTCTTCTTCTCCAAGTAGATCGCCACGAAGGGGTCGCCCCAGGGCGGATCCAGAGAATTTTGATGATAGAGTGAGGGCCCTAGTACTCCAAATGAACGAAGAAAATGCTAGGCACAATCCATTCGCCAATAGGGATTCGCCTTTTGCAGCCTGAATCGAGGCAGAGGAAACCGACAGAGCTTTCAAGATTCCTAACCTTGCAATATACACAGGCAAAGATAATCCGGAAGCTCATGTTCGAAAGTATCGAATCTTGGCCAGGCTCAATCGAGCCACCGAACCCGTGCTCTGCAAAATGTTTATCACCACGCTGGGAGGTCCAGCTTATTTGTGGTTTCAATCTCTACCTCCAGGATCAATAAACAGCTTTGATCAATTAAGCAGGGAATTTTGTGCTAAATTTGCTGGTTGTATTCCTGCAGTGGTGAAATCTGGAAAGCTTTTTGAATTAAAGTAGAAGGCGAATGAACCCCTCCGAGACTATGTGGACACTTTCAACCAATTGTGTATACAAATCGTTGATGTAGATATCTCCGTAGCTGTGGAGTGTTTTGTGAGAAACACTACTTGTAAAAGTTTGCAAGAGGATCTCATTCGTAAAAAGCCCACCAGCATGGCAGAGTTAATGGAGCGTTGTAAAGACTTTATAGAAGTGGATGACATTCGCCGAGGTTCGCCATCATCACCAAAAAAGGACAGAGGCGAATCTCGTCCTCGGGACCGGGACAAGGACAAACGTCAGGATTCTTCTTCTCGGAACAAACGAAGGGATTCTCGGAATAAATCAACGTTTGTCACCTCCTTCACACCTCTCAATGCCTCTAAAAGTGAAGTTCTTATGTGGATTGAGAACAGCCAGCACAAGCGGAGCATTTCATACCCCGAGCCAAAAGGGGGGGAGTACACCAATAAAGGTAAAAATCCTAAAAATTATTGTAAGTATCATAGGAAAAATGGCCATGATACGGATGCTTGCTGGGAGTTAGCTCGAGAAATTGAACGACTCATTGAAAGAGGTAAATTGGATCGGTTCATCCAAGCTGAAGGAAAAGAAGAGGATAGATCCAAGGAGGACCCAAAGAAGAAAGGAAAGGGTACCATCAATGTCATAGCAGGAGGACCTGGTTATCAGCCATCATCGAAAAAGGCGAAGACGACCGCCCTTGATAGGACATCATTAAATCGCCCTTTCTCAGACGCAGGTCCTGAGATTCCACCCCATGCGGATGCACTGGTCGTCACCATGATGGTCGAAGGTTGGGAAATGAAGAGGGTAATGATTGATACGGGAAGTTCATGTAATGTCATTACCCGAGGAGCATTCGCCAGACTCCGGATTGATCCCGTCCAGGTGGAGCTGACGGTGGTTGAAATTTTGGGAGTGACAGGTCATACCATTCAGACGAAAGGCCAAGTTACTTTGGATTGCGAGCTTGTTGATAATGATCAAGTTTGGAGAGGAGATTTGGAGTTCTCGATCTTGGATGGACAATTAGCTTATAACATTATCCTCGGACGACCTTTTATCTCTGAAGTTGCAGCTCTTATCTCTATTCGCCATTTGACACTTTACATTCCCACGGTCAAGGGAGGTGTGATGGTCAAAGGTTGTCAAAAGGTGGCCCAAGAAACATATTCGGCATCCTTAATGATTCGCCCTCAATCTAAGGAAGAAGATGAAGAGGAGCGTGTCACAATGGCCTTAGGCGAAACCGAAATGTACTTTATGGCAGAGGAGAAGCAGGTACGAATAGCTAAGGGGCTACGGGGCAAGATCAGAGATGCAATCACCAAAGTACTTTGTGAAGCTGAAGATGTCTTTGCATGGAAGGACGAAGTTCTCCCAGGAATTAGCCCAGATGTGATCACCCATAAGCTCAACATCGATAAAGATGCAGTTCCTGTGGCTCAGAAGCGGAGAAACCATGGTCCGGAAAGGCAAAAGGTGATAGAGGAAGAGATCGCCAAGCTTCAGAAGGCGGATGCCATTGAGGAGGTACTCTACACACAGTGGTTGGCGAACGTCGTGCTAGTCAAGAAAGCTGGCGGATCTTACCGCATGTGTATTGACTTTACAGATCTCAATAAAGCTTGCCCCAAGGATAATTATCCTTTGCCATGCATAGACATGCTTGTAGATGGAACTGCCGGTCACGCAATGTACTCCTTTACTGACGTGAAGTCAAGCTATCATCAAATCCCCATGGAGCCCTCAGATAGAATTAAGACCTCGTTCGTGACACATCAAGCTACTTATTGTTTTAAAGTCATGCCCTTTGGGCTTAAGAACGCAGGTGCTACCTATCAGAGGATGATGAACAAGATATTTGCGGACAATAAGAGCGGTAATTATTCTGTCTATGTAGACGATATGATCATTAAAAGCACAACTGTAGAAAGGCATGCAGAAGATATAAAGGAGGTATTGGGCATACTTCGGCACCACAACATCAAGTTGAATCCAGAGAAATGCACTTTCGGGGCAACATATGGGAAGTTTTTAGGATTCATGATCAGCGAAAAAGGAGTCAGCCCAAATCCTGACAAGGTCAAAGCAGTCCTAAAAATGCAAGCGCCCCAGAATATCAGAGAAGTACAACGCCTCAACGGACGTATCATATCCTTGGGCAGGTTTATCTCTTGCTCAGCTCGTAGATGTCAGCCTTTTTTCGAAGTCATCAAGAAACAAAAAGCATTCGACTGGAATGAGGATTGTCAAAATGCCTTTGAAGGAATCAAACGGTTCCTCACAGAGCCACCCATGATGAGCCGACCTTTGAAAGGGGAGGATCTTTACATGTACGTATCGGTCACGGATAAAGCCGTATGCACAGTCATGATACGAGAAGAAGATGGCCAACAATTCCCAATTTATTACGTGAGTAAAGTTTTGAAAGACGCTGAAACCGGATATTCAAAGCTGGATAAAATGGCACTGGCTGTTGTAACCACGGCAGTTCGCCTTAGGCCATATTTTCAGGCGCATACTGTAATAGTTCGAACCAATATACCAATGAGAAAGGTATTGCAGAAGCCGGACACTTCAGGAAGGTTGATGGAATGGGCGATTTGCCTGGGCGAATTTGATGTAAGATATGAAAGCAGATCATCTTTGAAAAGTCAGGTCCTGGCGGACTTCGTGAATGAATTCACTGACGAAGGGATATCTCATCCTAAGCCTCCGTTAGAAGAATGGTCGATGTACACTGATGGAGCTTCCTCGGCGGATGGAGCAGATGTGGGAGTTGTGATCAAAGGTCCCCACTACATAAGATTGCGATACGCAGCAAAATTAAATTTCCATGCCACTAATAATGCTGCTGAGTACGAAGCTCTGATACTGGGATTACGTCTACTTCAAGAAATCACCCCAGAGCGGATCGTGATATATAGCGATTCAAAACTGATGGTCAACCAAGTAATCAAGAATTACGAGGTGAAAGACGAGGTTCTGGCCAAATATGTAGCAGAAGTCAAAAAGTTGCTGGATCACCTTGAAGTTAAAGAAACGAAGTGGGAATTGATTCACATACCAAGGGAATCCAATACAGAGGCTGATCAATTGGCCAAAATGGCTTCCTGTGAGGAAAAATGGGCGGACCCGGATTGTCCCTTTGAAGTAAAAATGGCTCCAGCATTTGCCTCTGAAGAAGTGTCCCTACTCACAACGGTGGAGGGTGATTGGAGATCGGTCATCCGCCAATATCTGCTGAATGGATCATTACCTGAAGACAAGGAAGAGGCACGAAGGATAGTTAGGAGATCAGCCTATTTCTCCTTGATCAATGATGGTCTTTACAGAAAATCCTTTAGTCATCCTTGGCTGAAATGCATTCTACCAGAAGAAGGGCAGCAGATCCTCAAGGAGCTACACGAGGGATCCTGTGGGTCACATGAAGCTTTCGCCACGATCTTGAAGAAATCCAGGTTAGCAGGTTTCTACTGGCCCACAGCTGAATTAGATGCCCAGAGTTTGGTAGAATCTTGTCACAATTGTCAGATTCACGCAAATGAGTCACATACTATCAAACATATCCAAAAGCCAATCATTGAGGGACGTCCATTCGCCCTCTTGGGAATAGACATCGTTGGCCCATTTCCCCCAACTCGCCGGCAAAAGAGGTACGTAATAGTGGCAGTAGACCATTTCACCAAATGGGTAGAAGCCGAGGCTGTTTCCTCTATTACAGCAGAACAGATGGTGGAGTTTGTCAAGGACAACATCGTGGGAAGATATGGCATTCCACATACCATCATCACTGACAACGGAACACAGTTTAACTGTGACAAATTCAAGGCTTTTTGTGAGGGGTTGGGCATCCTGAACAGATTCGCCTCCGTTTATTATCCTCAGTCCAATGGAATGACCGAAGTTACCAATCGGACAATTGTTAAGGGGATAAAGAAGAGGTTGGGAGAGCATGACAAGAAGTGGGCGGATCAGCTTACAAGTGTTTTATGGGCTTATCGTACCACCCCAAGAACAGCTACTGGGGAAACACCATTCGCCCTTTCTCATGGAGTGGAGGCCGTGATCCCAGTTGAGATACAAGTCCCCAGTGATCGGGTAGCCTTTTATTGTGAAGAGGACAACAACAAATGACTAAGGGAGCGTTTGGATCAGGTTGAGGATCGCAGGAACCAATCCTATGTACGCATGGCAGCATACAAACAGCGGATCGCGGCTTACCATGATAAAAATGCCAAGCTTATAGATCTAAAGATAGGAGATCTCGTGCTTCGCAAAACTGATAAAGTCCAATCTCGAGAAGGCAAGGGCAAGTTGGGGCTCAACTGGACGGGTCCATACCAGATAGTAGACAAGGTTGGACCGGCCACATTCAAAATACAAGATATGGAGGGCAATACACTACCACGCACGTGGAATCTCCAAAACCTCCGCAAATACTTTGTTAAAAAATGAAGTATGTTCATGGTCTTGAGCACTCTTTTTCCTTTAACAAGCTTTTTCCCATGTGGTTTTTCTTGTTAAAGGTTTTAACGAGGCTCATTTATAAAGACCTATTTGCTGTAATAAGGTGTTTCTCCCATTAATAAACATTGTTGGTTTTATCATCTATGTTCTTTTTATAGTTTACTGCTGCAATATCAATATTCCAGTCTTAAAAAGAAGGGGGGCATCCAACGCTCTCCACATTCAATGTAGATCCGCCACTTGGCAGATCCTGATCACCGATTGAGTTAAAACGATCCTTGGACGCAAGGTCTTTACACTCTCTTATCCCTCCCAGAGAGGGATTCACAAGTCCTACGGGCGGATCATTTCACCTCAAAGATAGGTAGCAAATTGAACCCCTGGGCAGCTTTACTTCCTCCAAGAAGGAATAAAACAGCTTCAAACCTTCACAAAGGTTCATACCATGGAATATGGCTGGCCACCTACTCCAAACATAAATCTTAAACATGCTTATGTTCAAAGTACTTCTCTACGTAAATGTAAGAGTAAAATAAATAGATAACAGCGTAAAGGATTAACCAGATTGTACTTAGAAGATTTTTTACAAAAAGATCTTTAAACAGAAACAAAATAATAATAGGGGCATCCTCTTTTTTGCTTCCTTCGCCTATGATGCTTGCTTGAGGATCCTTGTTCTCCACAGTCACAGATCCGCCACCAGGAGATACCTCCTTATCCTTCGAAGAAGTAGGACCCGGTGGAAGGACAGAATCAAGAATGGGCTCTGTACCTACCTTGGGCGGCATCTCTTCAGAATTGTCCGCCACAACTGTGGTAGAAGGTTTGGTCTCCTGCGGGGGTCCTTTCATCCATTTCCGTACATAATTGCGAAGGTATTCCCTGACATCTGGCATTTTGTTGAACCTCGCCACATCTTCTGGTTCGGGGACGGCGAGCAGAGGATCTGTGAAGTCAACTTCGGGATAGGCCAGGGAGAAGTACGCCATAAGCATCTCGCCATAGTAAAACGCCTGTACACCCGCCGTGTATTCAGCTTCTCCGAGAGCATCCTCATGGCTTTTGGCATCAGAAGCCATCGTTGCCCTTAAACTTTTAATCTCTTCATCCTGAAGAACTAAAGCCGCTGTGGCGGAAGCAAGATCCGCGTTTGCAGAGGCAATGGTGGAATTGGCATTCGCTATCTCTTTTTCTAACCTTTCAATGGTTGCCCTGTCCGCCACGTTCTGAAGGAGTCCATTTTCCAAAGTACGCAGACGGGCATACAGCTATAAAAGACAAAATGATTTAGTCCAAGGGCGAAAAAGAGGTGAAGGAATTATCATTATCTACATTCTTTTTGAACTCACCGAAAGAAGCTCTGATTTCCCCTTCTGGACATGAGTTGGCCCAGGGATTTGGTTATAGTTCCTTTGTACCTCTCCCACCTGACCCAAGGCCTCATCCAGATCATTCAGAAGGGATTCATTCTCAAAAGAACCTTGGGCCCCCAATTTGGCGGACCAGTATCCTCCAATATCGGGCTTCGCCATCTGCACAAACAGAGAAGAGCCATACATCACTTTAGAATCGGATGAGCAACAGAGGAAATCAAAAGATGGATTACCTGAACAATCTTCTCAGCAGGTTTGGCGGATCATATCGCGTCCGCCATAATCTTGGTACTACCCATAGTGTTGGGTCGCCTCTTCTTCAGTGGCGGATCAACAGCTATCTCTGCAGGACGTTTGCCCGTATCGGCTTGAGGATTAGCCGCTTGACTTTTCTTGTGCGCTTCATCTTCCAAAAGCTTCCTGCGCGTCTCTGCAAGAGCGTGATTGGCCTTAGATACACCCCTGCCAAAGAAGACATCAAGATAATCAAAACTTTTGAAGTAACGAAAAGGTACCTTGATCAAACTGAGTAATTTTCGAATAAATAAATTGATCCCCTTCTCGCTGAATCAATGGAATGTCACTCATCATGAAGGCTAAGGCATCTGCATAAGTCCATGCATCCGCCTTGATCTGCTTCATGAGATCCGCCACCTCTTCATCACTGCTTGTTAAGATCCGCATGTCACCCGCCATATGTAGCAGACGAGAATTCCAAACTGAAGGGAAACCTAACGGTTCATCCTCCTTTATCTTCACATAGAAGAAACTCTCATCCCAGCTATGAACGTTGGACATTTTGCCGTAAAAGGGCGAATAGACACCAAATTTGGCGAATGTAAGATAGGATTCTGACTTCCTCTTGGAAGGTTTATGAAAGGCCCTAAAAATACGGCCCGTATAAACAACGCCTAAATTTGAAGCGAGATAGCAATCTAGGGCCATGTCGAGCCAGCCATTAGGATGTAGCTGACTGACGGCAATGTCAAAGTATGAGAGGATATCCGCCATCATCTTGGGAAGAGGAAGGCAAAACCCTCTCTCTACATGACTACAGAATACAGTAAAGAAGCCGTTAGGCGGATTGGAGGGGCGTTGATGAGACGCAGCAAGTTGGGTTTCGTAATTTTTGATCCACGGAAAGCGATCCGCCAGATTCGTCAAATCCGCGGCATTCATACGGGATGGAGTGGACTCCGCTCGAGGATTCTTTTTCTTAGCAGGGAGGGAAGAAGTGGCCATGGAACCCAGAAACCGGTTACGAGCACCAGCCGGAACGGCACCGGAAACAGGAAAAAAGAAAGAGGGATTTCTGGTTGAACGCGTCTGGTAATGGTTACACGTCGAGTTATTGAACTCAGCTAAACCAGAATTAATCGCACCTACAGAAGATTGGGAGTCCTCCGACGGTGAAGTGGTCCAACTAAAATCTACTTCAATCTTAGGAGGAGAGGACGAGTTAAAAAGTTCAGAAGTCGACCCAGAAGACGAAGATGAACTTCTAAACATTCAAGATAAAAAGAAAGGGCACTTACATGGAAACGTAGAAGTTTGAAGAAGAAATCTGGAAAACTTCTAGGAAAAGCTTCGAAAACGGAGAGTGATGAAGAAACGAAGAAGAAAGAGAAATTAGAAGGAGAAAAAGGTTTCTTTTGAACTTGCCTGGGACAGTGTGCCACCACACGTGTCAACCATCAAATGGCGTTGAACAGAGCGCACATTAATGATGGAGCATATGACGGCGCGCGGAAGTCTAAAAGCCCTAAAGGACTTTAAAGGCATTTTAGGGGGGCTTCTGATAACATCGAGATATTATCATGAGGACCAAAAGAGATATCTGCCTTTAAGTATGCCATGTAGCAAAGGAAGTCAGCTGGCGGATCTCCCTGGACTATCTCTCCATTCACCTTGGTAACGGCTGGCCGCCGACTCGGCCATAAAGGATCATTAAATGGATCATTAACTGTCTTACCCGCCAGGTTAAGAGTAACTTGTAACCGCCATTAAATGAGCATTAATGGGGACTTTCTAGTTACCTAGAGGTTACGAACTTCTCAACTATATATAGCCTACCATTCTAGGCTATCAAGGTACTCAGACTTTTTTATATTCTCTAAGCTTTGTCAATACAGTTTATTCTTCATATTCTCTACTGACTTTGGCATCGGAGTTTCACCCGTCGAACCCAACGACGCCCCCCACAGGGACGAGCTCCGATCAGAAGTTTCTCCCTTGTTATCACTATTGATATGGCCTACAACAAGGGTTGGCAGAAGGTTTGGATTGAAAGCGACTCTATATATGTAGTGCAGATGCTTAAAACCAAATCCAAATCGGTACCTTAGGTAATTAGACAGAATTGGTTAAATTGTCTATAACAGGTTGAAGTTATGAACTGTGTTATCTCTCACATTTTCCGCGAAGGCAATCGGGTTACTGATTAGCTTGCAAACTTTGGACGGACGACATCTAGCTATACATGGTGGGATGACATCCCATGCTTCTGTGGTTCGGCTTTTCTTCACAATTTGGGAGGACGGTGCTCTTACCGTTTCTCTTGATCATGTTATGTATTTATTTTTCATTCTTTTGTACTCAGATTTTTTCTCTATTCTTGTAATAATATTGGTTCTGGGGTTATGGGGTTGGGGTCAGGGGGTGCCAGAATAGCTGGGATGTCCGTCTCCGGCTCTTCCTTGATAACCAACCTTTAATAAAAAAAAATTGTTCGCAGCCCATACTCATATTTCGAGAGATTTTTAAAGATTTCTTTTGTTAGTACGATTTTGGCTTCTATTTATTTTTCTCACATTTATCACTTAATATAAATATTTCATCAATAATTTTTTTAAAAATTTAGAATTAAAATTCCAAATTCAATTAATTCTTATCCAAAATTGGATATATTCTCTTTATAAATAAAATATATCTCAAATTGATTTTTATCATATGTTATTATTTAATATTATTATTTCATTAGCCAAAAATTATTAATATTATTATTTCATTAGCCAAAAATTTAAATTTTTTTATTTAAAAGAATAAACTTCGTAAAACATTCATGACTTCAAAAGGGTTATGCGTCAGTGCATAATATCAATGCACTAATACTATTGATGCAGTGATGCATAAAGTAACGTGTTGATGCCAAAACACTCTACGATTGCACAAAATAATAATTTTTAAATATAAAAAATATATTCCAGGTATCAAAATGTAAACATAATAAAATTCGGGTATTAAAAATATATTATACTTTCAGAGCTGATTTGATTATGAGTTAATTTGATCCTTCAAGCTAATTTTAAAGACCGAGTTGATACCTAAAAATTGATTTGGATTAAATTCACCCTTCATACCAATTTTAAGGACCAATTATTCATTTTTATAGAGAGCTTGAATTTGTAGGTGGTATATAATGATGTTTTTCACAATTTTGTACTTATATTAATTGCATATTCATGGAGCCAATAAAACCCTAAACCACCACCAAACATTTCATCTACTATTTATTTATGTTCAATCAGCTAATATTTTTAACATAATAAAATAGGCTGGGTCATAAGGCAGGTAGACTTATAACCATTTTTTATTAAAACCCAACCAACTAAATAATAAATAAAAAAGGACAAAAAAAAGAAAGAAATATTCAATGAAAATAAAGAAAGTGAAACAATGTCACACCCGACCCTAAACGACATCAATCGACATCGGGCGTGAAATAGAAAGATCATAATCAACACCTAGGAGTCTCCAATTTATTCCAATATCATAATATCATATTATATTACAATTGAAATACCAAAGTTCTAACCATAATTCTAACAATAAGCAGCCAACCTCCAAACCTCACCTAATCGGTCGGTAACCTTCTCTATATCCTGTACTTTATCACCTAAAAACATTAAAACATTTAAAAACGTGAGACAAAAATCTCAGTAAGAAACTATCAGCTATAAAAACCAACTTTACTTAACATAGTTACATATATACATTTATAAAAGGATTTAATCAAAACCTTATAAAATATACTCAAAATATAAAGTTCATATAACTTTATATATATAATGCATCTAAACGAATCAAAACAAATAAACTTTTCATCAAACCAAATAAGTGTTTTATCAAACCAACTCATATTCAATCAAACGTAAAACATAATCAAAATGAACTTAAAACATTGTATCCATCCTCGAGTTTCTCCCCTGAAGTATCAATCCATCACCACATATATAGTCGAGACGTCTCTTAACATTGCCTATCCCATATGGTCTTACCCAACACTTCACTGCCATACCCAATAGGTCTTCAGACTGTGTACACAGACCATGTCCCTCACTGAACATGGTCTTCAAATATAAAACCACCGATCCGGATAACTCTCGATGGATATAAAATCATAAAATCATAACGTGCTCAAATTTCCTTTCACAATCAAATTCCAAACTATTTCATAACCATAAATCATTTGGCTTCAATTAGCCCTTTTGTATCATAAAAATCATATTTGGACTTCAATCCAAAATAATAACAACAATAACCACAACAGATTTCTCAATCCAAAAACAATTCGTAAGAAATCATCAAATTCATTTTGTTCAATATAGATATATATTGAAACCAAAAACATATATAAGATTTTTAAGAAATTGATATTTTAGGATTATGCAGGAATTTTGTAAAATTAAGGTTTTTCATGATCTTGCTTTTATTGTGAAATTACGGTTCAAACGAAGCTATTGATTATGCTTCTATGTGAATTTCAGATTTTACTTGATTATGTTGATTTAAGGCTTAATTTGGTTGATTTACATATATACATATATGTTTTTGGTTTCAATATATATCTATATTGAACAAAATGAATTTGATGATTTCTTACAAATTGTTTTTGGATTGAGAAATCTGTTGCGGTTATTGTTGTTATTATTTTGGATTGAATTCCAAATATGATTTTTATGAGTTGTGATATTTCGAAAGATTAAATGGTTTTGTCCATCTAGGATTGCCCCGGGTATGAGTTGTATTTGTAAGACCATACCTAATGGCGGTATGGCCAGAGTGCACGGCTGGTAGTCCTAACTGTTAGGCAAGGAACGAGATATAAATGAGATATCTCGATATTGTTATGATTGATGTTATGATCTACACGGGTGGAATTCGAGGATGGATACACATACACAAATTTTATTTTATGAACTGAAGTTTTGAGTACATTTTAACTCGAGGATGGATACAATGTTTTAAGTTCCTTTTGATTATGTTTTCGGTTATGATTGATTTTGATATAAGGTTTTACGTTTGATTGAATACGAGTTGGTTTGATAAAACACTTATTTGGTTTGATGAAAAGTTTATTTGTTTTGATTCGTTTAGATGCATTATATATATAAAGTTATATGAACTTTATATTTTGAGTATATTTTATAAGGTTTTGATTAAATCCTTTTATAAATGTATATATGTAGCTATGTTAAGTAAAGTTGGTTTTTATAGCTGATAGTTTCTTACTGAGATTTTTGTCTCACGTTTTTAAATGTTTTAATGTTTTTAGGTGATAAAGTACAGGATATAGAGAAGGTTACCGACCGATTAGGTGAGGTTTGGAGGTTGGCTGCTTTTTGTTAGAATTATGGTTAGAACTTTGGTATTGCAATTGTAATATAATGATATTGAGATAAATTGGAGACTCCTAAGTATTGATTATTATCTTTCTATTTCACGCCCGATGCCGATTGAGGTCGTTTAGGGTCGGGTGTGACAAACAAGGAGAAAGAAATGAAATGATCCTGAATTCCTTTCTCGGTTTGTTTCAGTTTCACAAATGGAATGATATATCCATAATTCCCTTTGTGGTTGTTTGGTTCAAATAAAGTAATAAACTAGACTTGTATTTTTAACAATAATTTCTATACAATAATATGTCTATATTAATAAATTAATCACATGTAAATATAAGAATGAAAATCAATTTATTCAACTATTAAAATCAAAAGATGAAGAAACAGAAATAAAATAAATCAAAGAAAGTGCATAAATATTTTATTTTAAAAAGAAAATAATTATTTTAAAATAATTAAAAATAAATACCAAAATCGAATAATATGATAAAAGAAAAATATTTGTCAAAATTATTTTTCAGGATAAAAAATAAAAACAAATAAGTATAAGAATCAAAAGTGAGATTAGTCTAGGGATAAATAAAAATAAAAATAAATACATATAAGGATCAAAATAAAAATAAAAAAGTAAAAATTAGTCAACAAATATTTTTTGAGAATAAATAATATATAAGTATAAGGATCAAAAGTGAAATTAATCCAATGATTAAAAAGTAAGAATAAATAAATATATGGACCAAACTAAAATTTTATAAGGAGAGTAGATGTTTAAATTAATGAGAATGGGGGAAAGGGAATGGAAAACTTGAGGGGGTTGGGGTGGAATAAGATTAGAGGAGTTAGGGGTAAACCAAAAACTAAAAGAGGGTAAAAGGAATGATTGAATTGATAAAACAAACACCAACAAAAGGAATGAAACCTCCTCATTCCCTTACCCTTTCCTGAAACCCCCAAACAAACAGCCCTAATAGTATTAGTACAATAATTTGTTATGTTTATTAGTTCTTACTGTTTATATGTTATGAATATATCACAACAATATATACATAATGGATGGGTTAAATGCACGATTCGTCACTCAACTTATATGGTTATCTTAAAATATCCATTCAATTTTAATTTGTCTCAATAAAATCACTCAACTTTGAGTTTATCTCAATTTGGTCACTCAGCCGATTTCAATGGCTAAAAAATCAGAATGATAACATAGGTGACACGTTATTATGAGAAACCTTAGATTTCTGACCGAAATGACACATGACATCCACGTATGGCTATCATCATGTCATGAAACCGACTGAACTAAAAGTTCGGACTAATAGTTAAGACCCAATCATATATCTTATATTAATCTCTGATAAATTATATATTTTTTCCATTTCAAAACATAAAAGAATACACTAATATTGTTAAAAAAAAGTTTTATATTTTTTTTTTGTTAAATTTGGTTGTATTATTTAAAAATTACATTTAACAAATTTGTGGTTGATTTTGATTCCGATCATTATATAACTGAAGAACATTAATAAAATCAGGCTTTGTTTCCAAATTGAACTAAGCAAAATAAATAAATAATAATTTCTATTTCATATCCATCACATTTTGATTCTAATTCTGATTTCAAAGTTTGAACTAAACACTCCCTAACCGTACAGATTTAAAAAATTAGCGAAATAAATAATAAATAATACAATCATTTATATTTTTTATGTGTACCTGTTAATTAGTTCGAGATTGATGGCTTTTCCGATTAAAATTCATTACATACACTATAATTCTAACGCTATATTTAAAGTTTAAGCGTTTGAGACTTCTAGCCTTCCAAACTAACTTTAATTAGTAGAAACATGATCTCATATTTAAGGAAAAGAGCAACTTTATTAAGAAAAAAAAAACTTCTAATACAAAACACTCTATAATCAACTGTCAATAAAAACTAACCAAACGTGTTAGCATAAAAATGAACATGTTACCTAATAACATGAGCTACACCATTCGCTAATCTCGATACAAAAGGTTGTGTACAATCATAACGAGTTTGATAAGGTCCCTACAATCTCTAATAATCTCTCCATACTCATATATGATCATTTTAAATTAGATTGAATGTTTATGGAAGGTAAAAAATATTTTGAAACTATTGATCTTTTATTTTTTTTTGTTTATTCAGTTATTATTTGGATATATTAAGTTTTGATATTTTATTTTTTGCCACGCTAAGTTTCTAATGATAAAGAAAAAAAAATCAGTTTTGAACATAAAATTCGGTTAATAAAGTATTATCCATACATGCAATTAAAATTTGTATCTTTTCCCAGTTTGAAAGTACGTGATTTTTTATATATAATATCGTCATAGAAAACCCCCAAAACATTATTTCAAACTATGAGAAATATAATTTCAAACACAATTGGATTAAGTTGATAAATAATGATTTAATGCAATAAAAATTGAATGATACGTGTCTAATTAAAAGAATAAAAATTTAAAGATAAAGAAATGAAAGATCCAGAATCTCAATATATATATATATATATATATATATATATATATATATATATATATATATATATATATATATTTTATCATTGTAGATTGACAATTTTACTGATGAATTCTGTATTCAATGAAATAAAATACAATGTTTTCAATAATTTTGATAGAAAAAATAATTGAGAAGACCAGTTATTACACATAATATAATATAATATAATATACTATAATAAAAATATCAGCTAGGCTTTATCATGTTGCCATCACTTCGATTATGATATAGAGAAAAAACTGTTGGTGTTACTATCATCGAAATTAAATTACATAAAGATCATTGAGAAAAAGAAAAAGAAAATGTATTTAACTTTATATATATCCAAATTAATATACTAAAAATGAAATTAAGTATACTTAGTGTCTATTTGTTTTCGGCAAAAAGCATCTTCAGGTCCCTGACCTTTCATTGTTCAGTATATTAAACCCTTCATCTTTCATTTAAACACACCGAGTCCCCAATCTTTCATTGTTTGGTACATTAAGCCATCGATCTTCTATTTAGACACATTGACTTCTTGATCTTTCATATATAAGTGTATTAGGTCATTCAGTAAATCAATTCATATGGGTGTGTTAATGGCATATTACTGTTAGCTAATAGATGTTGCTGTTGTTGTTAGATGTTTGCGGTTGTAGTAAGCTGTTTGTTGTTGTTGTTAGCTGTTTGTTATTAGTTGTTTAATTATTAGTGTTTCACTCCAAACTGCGGGAAATATAGCGTTTGGTTAGATTTATCTAACCGCAGCGTTTACTATTTTCTCTGGACATTGCAGCATTTAGGAGGTTTTCACGAAAAACTCTTTTTTAGAGCTTTTCATGGACAGTTGTTTGTAGTTACTTGTTATTGATAAAATTATCCTTCTTATTTCCATAAAATGTGTTTCATTTTTAATATTATTTTTATTTCTAGAACAAAATTATCGAAAAACAAGGTTTTGTTTTGTTTAATAAAATTTTTATTTTTTATATAAATTATTTTTTTTGGTAGACATATAAATTATTTTTATTAATTTGTATAATATATTTTTTTTATTTTATATTTATTTGTTGATTAATTTAAAACATGTTCATATTAGAAACAAATACTAACAACAACAGTTCAGTATAATTTTACCAAACACTAATAATTAAACAACTAAAAACAACCAACCAATAACAACAACAAACAGTTTACTACAACCGCAAACAGCTAACAGCAACAACAACATCTATTAGCTAACAGTTGAACTAAACATACCCTTAATACACTCATATGTATGAATTAATTTACGGAATGGCCTAATATACCCATATATGAAAGATCAAGAGCTTAATGTGTCTAAATGAAAGATCGAGGGCTTAATGCACCAAACAATAAAAGATCAGAGGCTCAATGTGTCTAAATAAAAGCTCGATAACTTAATGCATCGAAAAATGAAAGATCAGAAACTTGAAGATGCTTTTTTGACTTTGTTTTCTTGTTTCTTTTTACTTTTTTTCACAGCATCTAATAAAATATAAATATTTAATTAGATTTAAAAATAGCTATTTATTAACTATTTTGAATAATTTACAAAATAATAAAATTGAAAGAAAGATGGTGTCAATCAAAGCCTATTATGTGGTATTTAATATATTATCCTGAAGTCCATAAATAGGTGAATAGGTGATGTAATGTGATGCATAATTTCACCTTTAATTTTTTTTTGAATAAATTTCACCTTTAATAAATTTGTTTTATCTATATAATTATGATAAAATGGGCCAGGAGTATTATCATCCCCAGTATTTCAGGCCTACCACATCCAAGTAAATTAATAATAAAACAGATCTATATAAAAAAAATAATAATTAATTTAGGGGAAAGTTCAAATAAAACCCTTGTGGTTTCACTAATTTTCAGATAAAGAACTGTGGTTTACTTTTTGTCAAAACGAGTACTGAGGTTTCGCACTTTTAATAATGCTATTAAAACTATCTTTAATGACCTGAAAATGAAAATTTTCAAGAATTAAAGTTGTTCAATGTCATATTTTCTATGGAACTACATTTTCGATTTTAGAAAATCATCTTTTTTGGAACTTTCTCTCTCTAAACATTAACTTTCTCTCTCTTTACCAAACATCATCTAAATAATCTCGAAATAAAAAAGTTGAAGAATTAAAGTTGCTTAGAATATTAGTAGTTCTTAAAATATGTCATTTGTGAAGTTGTTAAGGGTGATTTTAATAGTATCAATCGAAAAAGTCCTTATTTTGCTAAAGTTGAAAACCTCAATCCTCGTTTTGACAAAAAGTAAACCACAGTCCTTTATTTGAAAATTAGTGAAACCACAAGGGTTTTATTCGAACTTTACCCATTAATTTATTAGTATTCTAATTTTTAACTAACACACTGTTTAGTCCTTCTATTTTGAAAATCACATTTTAAGATCCATATCTTTTACCAATATTAACCATGTGGTCCTTTTATCTATTTTTTTAGATTTTTAACCGAACATATATTAGATTTTAGAACAGCCACAAAAAATACAAGTTGACCATGTTACTCTGTTATTTTATATGTCTGTTTATGCTAAATACAACAGTTACAAGTTTAAAAAAAATAGATAAAATGACTAAAAGGTTAATATTAGCAAACGCTAAAAACCTTATAATGTGTTTTTAAAAAATAGAGAAATTTGTTAGATAAAAAAATAGGGAACTAGTAAATATTTACCCTACACAAAACATCATAATTAAAATAAAAATAATGGAATAAATTACAAAAGCACCTATCAAAACCAATTTGATCATATTATTGTAAATAATATTTCGGGTTGATTGAAGTCTGCTGGAGGTGCCAACTTAGTTGGGATTTCCAACCTCTTTAATCGCGTCCCAACCTTTTATTTTTTTTAAAAAAGCTGAGAAAATTTTAGATATATTTTTGAAACAATTATGTTTTTTTATCAGTTATATATTAATTAGTTAAAAAGAAAGAGTTTTATATTTTTTTTATGTCGATCCATAATAAATTTAAAGATAAAATACCTCTAATTTGGAAGAATATTTAAATTGTAAATTTCTTTTTGTCAAATACATACAAAATACAAAATAATAAATTTTTTTTTACCATATATATACATGTTTTTTATCTTTTATTAGATTGTCAAGGCTTGATGAATGCTATCGGATATTTTCAAACGAGAGTATTATGCACTTTCCAAATCAAATGAAAATTATGTAGACAACCAAAGTGTAAGGGGATATCTTTGTAATCAGACTATGTAATAATGGGGAGAGACTTACTCTATTGTGTGATGGGGAACATTGTAATAGTCATCGTCGGTAGGACTAGACTTGGTATAAGAAACACTATAGGGGGGAGTGACCTGTCATACTGGACAGTCACTCGGTTGTCGGTAGTCTACCATCTCTAGTAGTTGCCCCCCTACTACTACGAGATGGGACCCTTGGTGTAACACTGCTGCTTATCTATGAATAACATCATCTGCGTATTGTTCCTTCTTGAGTGTCCTATATGTTATCCATGTGTGTGTGTATGTTGAGATGGTTGCCTTATGTTGGTATCGTATGTATGCTATTATATTCACTATATATGGTTCCTATCTAACCCTTGTGTGTGATTCTTGCAGCTAGAGTGATCTAGTTCCCTTGGTTGGCTTACTTCGAGGAAGATAAGTAAGCGACACACGGGCCCCGACGATTGGCCCCGTGACATTTGGTATCAGAGCTTGGTGTAACGATACTTGGGAGGAACCATGACGATTGCAAATTCTAAACGCATGGATGCCATCGAAAGGTGAATTGAGGATCTCGATCTTGACAATCTTTCTGCAACAGTGATAGAAAATTACAAGCAGATCGAGAATATTCAAGAAGCTATTATAAGACTCCAAAGTGAAAATGGAGGAGGCCCGGGGGGCCAGTACTGAAGAAATTTTTCTACGTATTGATAGCCTTGAAGAGGCAATGTCGAAACTCCAATGCGGAGATGGAAATAAAAATCCGGCAGGGGCTGAGACCTTGAGGGCTAATACCAATCCGGCAGGGGCCGAGGCCTTGATGGCTAATGTAAATCCGGTAGGGGCCGAGGCCTTGACGGCTAATATAAATCCGGCAGGGGCCGAGGGCTTGATGGCTAATGCAAATCCGGCAGGGGCCGAGGCCTTGAGGGCTAATGTTGAACTGTTCCAAACCGTTGTGGCTAATGCTGATATCTTTAGGGCAATGATAGCCCGAACAGAATTTTTTGAGTTCGTGATGACGAATGCGAAGGCTATTCGAGACGTAATAGCGAAAAACAATCCCCTTACCGGTCAACCACCTGAGAGTGGTGTGGCTAGAGGAAAAAGGGAGAAACATAATTAATGAGAATGCTCATTTTGCAGGTGAAGAAAAGATAAATAAGCTTAGAATGGCCATGGGCCATGTCGAAGCAGATCAGAAAAAGTTATTCGAGGCAGTGGAGAAAACTCGAAATCAAACAGGAGATGGGTTTGATGCCCCCAGACAGGAGTTGGATGAATTACAGAGGAAGGTGGAATCTCTATCCCTAAATGGGGGAAGTCATCAAGGATCCGTAAAAATCAAAATTTTAGACCCAAAACCTTTTGTAGGAATTCGGGACTCCAAGGAAGTGGATAACTTTTTGTTCGATGTGGAAAGTTATTTTGCAGCTACAAAGACAAGCCTAGATGCGGATCGACTAGCAGTCGTACCGATGTACTTGGAGGGGGATGCCAAACTATGGTGGAGACACAAGACCAGTTCAGGGTCAGTAAACACATGGGAAGACTTCAAACGAGAGTTGAAGTCTCAGTTCTCTCCCGTAAATGTGCAGTTCTCAGCCAGATATAGACTAAGCGAACTACGACAGACTGGCAATATCCGAGAATATGTTTGAAGTTTCCAAGCTATTACCTTAGAAATTCTGGAGATGCAAAAGGAAGAAAAGTTCTTTAGCTTCATGAAAGGATTAAAACATTGGGTTCACAGTGAGGTGATCAGAAGGGGAGCCACAGATCATCTTTCAGCAATTGCAGCAGCTGAAAGCATAGACGATTTTAGTAGTACCACGAAGAGGAAGTTCCCTTTTGGAGCAGACTCAGACTCCAGGACTAATAAATGGAACAAACCATGGAATGGTGGAAGTGATCGAAACTACTCCTCATCCGGAAGTGAAAGGCGACCATGGAACGCCAACAACTCTGAGCATCGATCCTACCTAGGGAACTACTCAGAAAGGAGAAATCCTCCACCAAGGACGACAAGTCCCTACACACAAAGGAACCAGTCATACACGCCGAGGCCGATGATTTGACAAAATTGTTTAAGTATAATTAAAAACATATTCTAAACACACTAAGTTTAAATGCTTTGATTTATTCTACTAATGTGTTTGTTCAATGTTGAGTTAAATTGCTTATAAGGCATAAGGATTAAAAGGCCCAAGTCTAATACAAGAGTCAAAGCCCAAGTCAAACAGTTCAAGACAACTCGGCCCGCGTATGTCAAAACGTTGTCGTTATGGACAAAACGCAACTCAGCGGAAGAAGGATCTAGAAGATCTTCAGGGAACAACTTCGGAACGAAGCTGTTGAGTTGATTCGACAAAGCGTACAAGACAACAGCTGGCTAAGGAAAACTTCCAGACAAAGTGTTTCCACTTTGGGTAAAGTTCAGACGACACAGTATGCTGTCCAGTTGACTTTACCATAAAAGGAGAGACATTCTGCCGAGCTGACCAAAAGCTGATCGAGGACAGAAGATACACAAATCTGATTGGCCGAGAGCTCTGAGCAAGTCAGGATGACAACGACAGGAAGCCGTTTCCCTCCAACGGTTATTTCAAAATTCGAAATGACCGATGCCTCAAGACGTCTCTATAAATAGTGCCATCAGAAGCTTCATTCAAAACAGAACTTGATCAAGCCATTACGCTGACCAAATTTCTATGCAAGTTCTGCAAGCAAAAAGCAAAGCAATCTTACACTAAATTTCATATCTTTTGTGTAAAAGTCTAGAGTGATTATTCAATCATCTAAGGTGTCTTAGCAATCATTGTTTAGGACAAACACTTATCATTTCTAGAGATTAGAAAGGAGAGGCTGAGTACTCGGTTATAGTACTCAGCGAGAGATTAGGATTGAGTAGAGGTATAGAGGAAGGTACTCTTGTTATACTCAGTTGCTAAGATTGTAAAAGGTTTGAGGCTCTACCTTTAAAGAGCTCAGTAGAGGATTCGAAATCTCGGAACGTGTTCCGGGGACAGGACGTAGGCTTAGAAGCCGAACCTGGATAAATCTGCTGAGTAACGTATTTCTTACCTTAAACTCCTTATATATATTGCTTGCTTAAATAACCAAAAACTGACCAAGTAAAGAGGTCAAGCTGAGTTGTGCGCATCGAACATCTGAGCTCAGGAATAGACTCTAAGTGCTATCTCCTGACTCAAGTTAAGAAACTGACTTAGTCACCAGTTGACTAAGCCAGTATCTTGCTGTTTACTCAGCGCCTCTGTTAAAACCTTTTCTCCTAAGAAAAGAAGTCTGCCCTAAATTAAAGAAAAAAGTTTAAATAGTTCCTAACCCCCCCTTGGAACTATACTTGTAACGTTATAAGGGACCAACAAGTGGTATCAGAGCTTAAAAGCTCACTGTAAAAGGTTTAACAACCTTGAGCTGATCCCTACTATGGGCGAAAACAGTACTCGGTTTCTCCTAGGAAACCAAACAACTCAGATATTGCCTGAGGGGCTGTCCATCACTCGGCCTCCCCTATTCTTCGGGTCTAACTATACCTTCTGGAAGAATAGGATGAAAAATTTCATTCAGGCTACAAATATGAGTGTCTGGCTATCTATAGTGCAAGACCCATTTGTACATGTCGAAGTTGTGGCTGGCCAAACAGTTGTAAAAGCTGAGGCCAAATGGACAGAGGATGATCTCAAGAAGCTTCAAAATCACGCTTCGGCTATTAATATGCTTCACTGTGCGCTCGATGCTGCAGAATATAATAAAATTTCAGGTTGTGAGTCGGCACAAGAGATCTGGAAGAAGCTGGAGGTCACCTACGAAGGAACCAATAAAGTAAAGGAATCCAATGTGAACCAGTAGATGAGACTGTACGAGCTGTTCGAGATGAACAATGATGAGGGCATATCTGACATGAATGCAAGGTTTACCAACATCATCAATGAGCTCAAGAGACTTGGGAAGATCTTCACTGAGGAAGAACAAGTCAAAAAGATACTCAGGAGTCTTCCTAAAGACTGGCAAGCAAAGAAGACCGCTGTTGAGGAAGCTCAGGATTTAACCACCTACAAATATGATGAACTTATCGGCTCGTTGTTGACCCATGAGATATCTATGAAAAACTTCGAGGTGAAGGAAAAATCTGAAGACAAGAAGTAGAAGTCTCTTGTCATGAAAGCTGACTCCACTGATGGGAGCTCAACAGATGATGAGGAGATGGCTATGTTCACAAGGAAGATGAAAAGGCTCTTCAGGAAGAATGACAAATATTCTAAGAAGCCTTACAGAAAGTTTGATAAGTATAAAGCTGACTCCAGCGATAGCAAATACAAGAAAGAAAACTCAAAGCCCATTACATGCTTTGAATGTCATCAAACTGGCCATATAAAGTCAAGCTGCCCCACACCGAGGAAAGATAAGAAGAACGGCAAAAAGGCAATGGTGGCTACATGGAGCGACAGTGATGAGTCTTCATCAACAGAAGCTGAGGCCACCGAGTCAGCAAAGATATGCTTCATGGCTGACGAACTTGCTGAGCCGTGCGTCTCTGAGCATACTAACCCCTCCATTGCATCTGACGATGAGGAGCAATCAAATGAGGTAATATCACTTCCCAGCTCAGAAACGAAATGGGTAATGCCCTGAGTGATCTCTATACACTTGTCAAAAAGTGTAATAAGAAAATTAGAGCACTCAACAGGCGCTGTGATGAGGTTGAAGAGGTCAAGCTGAGTGACCTCAGATACCTTCTTCAGGACAACTCAACTTTGCATGATAACATGAAGATCATACATGAGTCTGTCTCTGAAGTCCAATCAGTTTCGAAGAAACTAAGAAAGGACGTCACAACTATCCAGAACCAATTAAAGGTTCCAAATAAAAGAAACATCCCTCTGAGAACTCAGTACCAAGGTACTCAGTAGAGATGGAATCCCCAGCGGAATGTCCAGTGTGACTTCTGTGGGAAGAAAGGTCACACCACAAAGGTGTGCTGGCATGCTCAGCACTGGGGTGCTGACCAGTCATTGAGACAACCTAAACAGAAGGTTAGCTGTGACTTCTGTGGAAAGAATGGCCATACTGTCCATGTATGTCGCCATAAAATAAAATATGATGCTTTACCTGTTGCACCTAGCAAGCAAGGACCCAAAAAGAATTGGGTACCTAAAAGCAACTAGTTACAATGCAGGTAAGCCTGAGATGTGCTGAGAAGTCAAAGATGTGGTATATTGACAGCGCATGCTCGAGGCATATGACTGGTGATGAAACTCAGTTCATCACGTTTGAGCGTAAACGAGGAGGAAGTGTAAGTTTTGGAGACAAAAAAAAGGGTAAGATAGTAGGGTCAGGAACCATCGGAGGTAATCCTACTATTGAGTCAGTCTCCCTAGTCAGCGGACTCAAATATAACCTACTCAGCGTAGCTCAGCTATGTGACAATGGGAGAAAGTTTATATTTGATGCTACTGGATGTAAAATATACGAGGGTAAATCAAATGAGTTAATTCTAACTGCCCCTCGCATAGATAATGTCTTCATGCTAGACTTAGAGAAAAAGTTTTCAAAAACTGTATGCTTAGTATCAAAGGAAGAAAATTCCTGGCTATGGCACATGAGACTTGGTCATGTAAGCATGGACCTCCTGGCCAAATTAGCAAGAAAGCAATTGGTTGAGGGACTGCCTGAACTTAAATTTGAAAAAGCTCAATTATGTCACGCTTGCCAAGCTGGAAAACAAACCAAACAATCTTTTCACAGCAAAAACATTGTCTCAACTAAGCGTCCGTTAGAGTTACTACACTTGGATCTCTTTGGTCATTGTAGATGACTTCTCTCGGTACACTTGGGTCATCTTGCTGAGTAGCAAGGATGAGACCTTTGAGACATTTTCAAATTTGGTTAGAAAAATTGAAAATGATAAAGACCTAAAATTGGCTCACATCCGAAGTGATAATGGTGGAGAATTCAAAAACCAAAAGTTTGTTGAATTCTGTGAAGCCAGCGGTATTGACCACAATTTTTCTGCTCCTAGAACATCTCAACAAAATGGGGTTGTTGAAAGGAAGAACAGAAATCTGGTTGAAATAGCCAGGACAATGCTAGATGAGCATATGCTTCCAAAGTATTTTTGGGGAGAAGCTGTTAACACAGCGTGCTATATTCTTAATAGGGCTCTAGTTATGGGCACTAACACTGTCCTCTGCGCTGACGAGAATGGTAAGTCAGTAGATAGCAAATTGTATCGAGGTATGATAGGCTCTCTACTTTACTTAACAGCCAGTAGACCGGACATTCAGTTCTCAGTATGCTACTGTGCTAGATATCAATCTAACCCTAAGGAATCTCATTATATAGCTGTAAAAAGAATCCTTAGATACTTGCAAAGCTCAGTGAATGCAGGTTTATGGTATCCCAACACACATGGCTTTACACTCGTTGGATACACTGACGCTGACTATGGACGAGACAAGCTAGAACGAAAAAGCACCTCTGGAGGATGTCATTTCTTAGGAAGCTGTCTTGTATCTTGGTTCAGCAAAAAGCAGGCGTCAGTAGCCTTGTCTACCACTGAAGCTGAGTACATTGCTGCTGGCCATTGTGTTGCTCAAGTCCTATGGATTAAGCAACAGCTTGAAGACTATGGTGTTCAAACAAAGACAATTGAGGTCAAATGCGACAACAAAAGTGCAATTGATCTATCAAAGAACCCAATTCAACACAACAGAATGAAGCATGTCAGCATAAGGCATCACTTCATTAGAGACCATGTACTCAAAGGTGAGATAAAGCTGACCTACGTCCCAAAGGATGAGCAGCTTGCGGATATCTTCACAAAGCCACTGGCTCGTGAACAGTTCAGCATGCTGAGAGAAGCCATTGGTATGTTTAATCCTCTTCAGTAAATTCCTATTCTAAAAATGTAAATTTATGCTGAGTGAATTACTATGCTGAATGATTTACGCAAATGCATGCTGAGTGATTGTTATGCTGAGTACTTAACAAAATACACATCAATACTGAGTCAATATGCACATCGAGTAGTAAATCTTAAACTGAGAAATCATCTTGTCATATACTACTGACCACTCAGAATCCAAAACGCTTAGTATTCTAAACGCTGAGTGTTAGATCTGTTGCATTAAATGCTTAAGCACGCGAATAGCCACCTAGGATGACGTATGCGCCGAATGTGTCATAAAAGCCAGGATCTTTGTCAGTTGACAATCCCAAGGCAAAACTGACACATGGATTCGAAAAGATCCACACTCCACCGCTATAAATAATGGGTAAATCCCCATTCTTTATTTTCTTTACATTTACCGAAAGGCAAAAGCTTTCTCTCTAAAAACTCTCAAAGCTTCCCAAACTTGTTCTGAAACTATGACTCAAGTTTCCATCAACATCTCCGGTGCCGGTCACCCTAAGACCAGCTCCGATGAACCCTCGAGGCAAACTTCTGTGCCTAAATCTACCAAGGTCACTACGCCGAGTAAAGGAAAAACTGGGCAAGCTACCTCCTCCAAGGAAAAACCGACCAAAGCCAGAAACTATACCAAGGTCTTTGGTAACATTAGCGAATGGAAAGTGGACTTCTCACGATGGGTCTCTGACTCCTTCGTGACTTCCGAGCAACCCTTCTGCGAATGGATATCGCAAAATGGATGGACCGAGCTTTTCTCTATTAGGGATCACACTTATCCTGACCTAGTAAGGGAGTTCTACCACAATCTCCGTGTTGCTGATGACAACCAGGACTTTCTGGCAACTGTGGTAAGAGAAAAGACCATTTTCATAAACCCTAACTATTTGGCGAATTTGCTGAAGTTGAAAAATGAAGGAGCAAAGCTGAGAAGATCTGGAGATCATGAAGGTACTGGGTACGAAGTCACCTTCTGTAAACCTGAAGGTCACTCAGGAGAAGTCTCCAGTTCCTCTATGGGTCAGCACCAAAAGATGGCTCACTATCTGCTGAGTTACTTCATCTACTCCAAGATCAACTGCACCACCTTAGCAACGAACTTCGATCAATGCTTCATATGGCATATGCTGACATATAAGCCGATCAACATGCCAGTATTCCTCATTGCTAGCTTCCTACGAAGCACTGGAACTCTAAGACTAGGCTCGCTCATCACTAGGATCCTCATTGATCATCAGATAGACCTAACTGATGAAGTTAAAGCTAGAGGATCTGAAATCACAGCAGCTTTGCTGAGAGCTTTGAAGTTCAATCAGCCTCTGAAGAAAGGAAAAACTGCTGCTACTGGTGAACAACAAGCTGAGGAAACAGCTGACCCGAAGAAAGGGAGAAGAACTAAGGCTCCAGCTGCCCGCAAGAGGAAAGCTGTTGAGACCACTTCAAAGAAAGCTGAGCCTAAGGCAAAGAAGCCTAAGTCAGTTGCTGAACCAGGTCAGGAGAGACCTAAGTCAGCTGATAAAAGAAGTAGGCAAGATGAGCCTGAAACTGAGGACAGAACAGATGCTGATGTGTAGCCTCAAAAGAAGAAGAAGTCTTCTACACTGACTCCCATTGATGCTATCCCTACTGACGTTGTTGTGCCTGGTGACTCTCACTACACACAGTGTCTAGGAACTGTAGCTGAGGAACAAGAAGATGAGGTGCATCTGGACGATCAGTTCATTGCACAGGTTGAGGAAGAACTAGATGGTGATAGTTCAGAAAATGATGAAGAAGAAGAGGCCAGCGGTCAGGATGACGCTGAGGATAATGAGGAGACAACCAGTGAGGTTGAAGCTGAGCAAGCCAATACTGAGTTGGCTGCTGGAGAAGAACAAGAACATGACCAACACAATGTTGATCAAGTACATGAGCAAGCTGACCAGCTTAATGCTGAACAAGAAGAAACTTCTCCATCTCACTCAGGAGAATCTATCCAAGCTGACACACCTCCTCGAAAAAGAAGATTGGTCAAGGCAAGTCAGAAGACAGTCAGTGACCCTCCTGTTCAACCACCAACTGTCCCTGACTTTGTTATTCAGAAGCCGACCCAAGACCCTTCTAAACTCAAGCTGAAATTTTTCAAAAGATAACCACCTTCTACTACATCGGCATCTATCGAAAAGCAAGCCTCTGTTTCTTCACCAAAGGAACACGCCGACTTGAATGCTTCCGCCAACTCAACAAGTCAAGTTGAGTCGATTACTGTCACCACTGTCCATCCAAGCATTGTGCTGACTCCAAACATATCTGCCCCCGTCAGCACTGACAGTATTCGAATTTCTACTTCTCCAATAAACATATCTGTCGATCAATCCGCTCTACCAGAACATCACGTGCAGATTGCAAACACAACTCCAGTCACTGACCAAGTCATTCCTCTAACTCCTCTTCCAACCGGTCATACTGATGTCACTAGACAACTTAATGAAGGCTCTCAAAGTTACATAAATGCCACTGAGTCTGGCAAAAGAATAATCGACTCAGTGCAAGCATTGATCAAAGACCTTCAACAAACTACTCCTCCTGCTGCTGGGTCTTCCACTATTGAGACAACTCAGCTTTCCCAAGTCACTCAGCTTCTCAACGAAGTTAAGGGATTCAAGGATTTGCTGAATGTCATCATTACCTTTCAAGCACTTAAAGCTAAGCAGGATTCCATTGCAAAGCTGGCTGAGATCCAGCTGACAACAGTTCAACATCTCAACGCTTTACAAGAACAAGTTCAGACTTTGTTAGCTGCGAACACACGCTATGCTACTTCTGATGAAGTTAAAATGCTCTTTGCTCAGCTTCACACCGAGCAAATCAAAACCAATAAGCAAATGGTCTCCTATTCTCAGTGCTCAGTGGAGCAAATTGGTGAGGCCGTTCGATTGCTGAATCTGAATAAGCAAGAGATGGATACTGACGCTATGAAGCAAAATGAAATGTTGTCTATTACCAGACAAACCTTCAACCACATACGTCACAGCAATGTTCAGCATCAATACTATGACACCTACTTACTCAAAACATTCCATCAAGTCATTGCTGGTCTGACCGATGCACTTACATGGATAGGCAAATCTCAAGCCTTCACAGTCAGCATGATCAGTGCTGCTGAGCTTAATATACCCGCCGAGGTCTCAGATAATGGAGTGGCTATTTTTGATGGTGTCAATGAAAGCGACGATAGACTTAAAGCGCTGTCCACAGAACTGACCAGAGCTGTCTTAACCGACACCTTTAGGATTCCTCCTCCCGATGCTGACAAAACGGGGGAGAAAGAACAAGCGAGAACACAGCATGAGTCTACTCAGTCCAAACAGAAGAGAAAGAAATAGATATAGGCTAGCTCAGTATAGGCTAAGGATGTAGTCTCTATGCCTGTCTTGAACTTTTGTTTGTAAACGCTGACTACCTATATTAAATATCAATACTTGCATCTTCTGTTCAAACTCTAAGTTATGAATTGTTTTTATACGATGTTGTGTATTATGTCATTATGTATCTTCAATTAAATCAGCTATGTTTAATGCTTATAAAATTTATTGATTGAACCCAATGCTGATAACATGTTTGACATTGACTTATATGTAGTCTTATAAAACTCATTGAACAACAAATTACTCAGCGCCCTCTGAATGTTAAAACCTTCCGCTTAACACTGAGTAAAATAGAATATGTTCCATGAGCTGACCTATATCTGAAAACTGACCTTGGACTTACTCGATTAAACCTTTAAATGTTTAGAGTAAAACTAAGTCAGTAGCTCAACCCTTACGGGGGAGTTTGCTAAGAATATTAGGTCAACTATCATGGGGGAGCTCAACACTGAGTTCCTCGCTGAATAGTTTTGCCAACATCAAAATGGGGGAGTTTGTTGAAACACCTTTCCACATAATTTTGATTTGACAAAATTGTTTAAGTATAATTAAAAACATATTCTAAACACACTAAGTTTAAATGCTTTGATTTATTCTACTAATGTGTTTGTTCAATGTTGAGTTAAATTGCTTATAAGACATAAGGATTAAAAGGCCCAAGTCCAATACAAGAGTCAAAGCCTAAGTCAAACAGTTCAAGACAACTCAGCCCGCGTATGTCAAAACGTTGTCGTTATGGACAAAACGCAACTCAGCGGAAGAAGGATCTAGAAGATCTTCAGGGAACAACTTCGGAACGAAGCTGCTGAGTTGATTCGACAAAGCGTACAAGACAGCAGCTGGCTAAGGAAAACTTCCAGACAAAGTGTTTCCACTTTGGGTAAAGTTCAGACGACACAGTATGCTGTCTAGTTGACTTTACCATAAAAGGAGAGACATTCTGCCGAGCTGACCAAAAGCTGACCGAGGACAGAAGATACTCAAATCTGATTGGCCGAGAGCTCTGAGCAAGTCAGGATGACAACGACAGGAAGCCGTTTCCCTCCAACGGTTATTTCAAAATTCGAAATGACCGATGCCTCAAGACGTCTCTATAAATAGTGCCATCAGAAGCTTCATTCAAAACAGAACTTGATCAAGCCATTACGCTGACCAAATTTCTACGCAAGTTCTGCAAGCAAAAAGCAAAGCAATCTTACACTAAATTTCATATCTTTTGTGTAAAAGTCTAGAGTGATTATTCAATCATCTAAGGTGTCTTAGCAATCATTGTTTAGGACAAACACTTATCATTTCTAGAGATTAGAAAGGAGAGGCTGAGTACTCGGTTATAGTACTCAGCGAGAGATTAGGATTGAGTAGAGGTATAGAGGAAGGTACTCTTGTTATACTCAGTTGCTAAGATTGTAAAAGGTTTGAGGCTCTACCTTTAAAGAGCTCAGTAGAGGATTCAAAATCTCGGAACGTGTTCCGGGGACAGGACGTAGGCTTAGAAGCCGAACCTGGATAAATTTGCTGAGTAACGTATTTCTTACCTTAAACTCATTATATATATTGCTTGCTTAAATAACCAAAAACTGACCAAGTAAAGAGGTCAAGCTGAGTTGTGCGCATCGAACATCTGAGCTCAGGAATAGACTCTAAGTGCTATCTCCTGACTCAAGTTAAGAAACTGACCTAGTCACCAGTTGACTAAGCCAGTATCTTGCTGTTTACTCAGCGCCGCTGTTAAAACCTTTTCTCCTAAGAAAAGAAGTCTGCCCTAAATTAAAGAAAAAAGTTTAAATAGTTCCTAACCCCCCTTTGGAACTATACTTGTAACGTTATAAGGGACCAACACGCACAAGGCAGCGGATTGCCCAAAAAGATCATCTCTGGCCTCACTACTTACGACAAGGGAAGAAGAGAGCATCGTAAAGGAAAGGGAACAGAAACCTTCTGAACCTTCAGTAATGGGATCCATTTGATTCATGGGAGCTCTGGCAAAACAAATAAAGGAGACAGGAGACAGTTCAGAGAAGGGACTCATGTACGTAGAGATGATAATCAATGGCAAGAACACGAGAGTTTTGATCGACACCGGAGCAACTGATAACTTCATAACAGACACCGAATCCTCCCGCTTAGGACTCCATGTGTTAAAGGAGATAGGGATGATTAAGGCTGTGAACTCACCAGCTCAGTCGATTAGTGGAACGGCCCAACATGTACCTTGCAAATTGGGACCTTGGACGGGCATGATAGGGTTCACAATAGCACCTATGGACGACTTTGATGTCGTGTTGGGGTTGGAATTTCAGAAAAAAAGTTTTGCAGTACCCATGGCGTCAGCAAGTTGCCTTCTTTTCATGAACCAAGATCTGTGCGTCATACCGGTGATGATGAGCACAATCCGAGAGAAGAAGTGCATCTCAGCAATATAGTTCAAGAAGGGTATAAAGAGGGGGGGAACAGTCATATATAGTTGTCCTTAAAGGTGACGACTCAGAAGGTAGTGTCATCGTCCCTCGAATACTGGAAGGAGTGATGAGGGAGTTCCAAGACGTCATGCCAGAGACATTGCCACAAACATTACCTCCACAATGAGATGTTGATCATGCTATAGATCTACTGTCAGGTACGAAGGCCCCAACAAAAGCACCATATCGAATGGCTCCCCCTGAATTAGCAGAGTTGAGGAAACAGTTAGATGAACTGTTGAAGGTAGGTTTCATCCGGCCATCAAAGGCCCCATATGGCACCCCAGTACTGTTCTAAAAGAAAGCAAATGGAAGTCTGCGGTTGTGTGTTGATTATCGAGCACTCAATAAGATCACTGTGCGCAATAAATATCCAATCACCGTAATATCGGACATGTTCGATCAGCTCAGTGGAGCCAAATACTTCACGAAGCTGGATCTACGTTCCGGGTATTACCAAGTCCGAGTAAAGGATGAGGACGTACCAAAAACTACTTGTGTAACTCGGTATGGGTCCTTCGAATATCTTGTTATGCCTTTTGGACTAATGAATTCTCTGGCAACTTTTTGTACTCTAATGAATCAGGTATTCAGGGACTATTTTGACAAGTTTGTGGTGATCTACCTAGATGACATCATCATATACAGTTCCACCCTCAATGAACGTCAGGCACACTTGAGACTAGTTTTTCAAAAACTACGAGAGAATCAACTCTTCATCAAGCTATCCAAATGTGCATTTGGGCAGATGAGTATCAAGTTCCTTGGCCACGTCATAAAGGAAGGGTGGATATGTATGGACAATGGCAAAGTACGAGCCATAGTTGACTGGAAAACTCCTACGAATGCAATAGAGTTGAGATCCTTCTTGGGACTGGCTAACTATTATCGGAAGTTCATTAAAAATTATTCAGAGACTGTTGTCGACCTTACTGATCTACTGAAGAAAGACAACAAGTGGGAGTGGACGGACCAGTGCCAGAAAGCCTTCGAAAACTTAAAACAAGCCGTCACTACAGACCCTGTGTTAGCCATCTCGGACATGAGCAAACCATTTGAAGTTCACACTGATGCATCAGATTTTGCCTTAGGAGGAGTCATAATGCAAGAGGGTCGAGGATATTCTACACATGAGAGAGAACTACTAGCAGTCGTGCATTGTCTGCGAGTCTGGAGCCACTATTTGTTAGGATCTAGGTTCATGGTGAAGACAGACAACACAACGGTTAGTCACTTCCTGACCCAACAGGGATTGACATCTAAACAAGCACGATGGCAAAGCTTGTTAGCAGAATTTGACTTTGTACTGGAGTATCACTCAGGGAAAATAAACCAAGTTGCCGATGCATTAAGTCGAAAGTCAGAACTAGCAGAGTTGGCAAGAATAGCCTCCCTATCCAGCAGTCAATTATCATTCCCACTACGACAACAGATCCGAGAAAACCTACAGAAAGATCCACAGGCAACTGCTATCATCAACCTAGCAAAGCAAGGGAAAACCAAACAATTCTGGATGAGCGACGACTTGTTAATAACAAGCAAAGAAAGGGTTTATGCACCAACCGCTGCAAATCTGAGGAAGATGCTGATGAAGGAATGTCACGACACACTATGGGCAGGCCATCTAGGGTGGCATCGCATGCTATCTCTCCTCCATCGGAATTATTACTGGCCAAGGATGGAAGATGATGTGAGAGAATATACAAAAACCTGTCTAATTTTCCAGCAAGATAAGGCCGAAATAAAGAAACCTGCAGGGCTGCTGTAGCCACTACCAGTACCAGGCCGACCATGGGAAAGTGTCTCTCTTGACTTCATCTCCAGCCTCCCTCAAGTGAGCGACTTCGACTCCATCTTAGTGGTGGTTGACAGGTTTTCCAAATATGGAACTTTCATTCCGATGACAAAGTACTCGACCACGGAAGTGACGGCACAGGCTTTCTTCAAGCAGGTAGTCAAATATTGGGGAATCCCAAAGAGTATTGTCAGCGACAGAGACAGCCGGTTTGTGGGAAGTTTTGGGCTGAATTATTTCGACTCTTGGGGTCGAGCCTCGATATGTCCACTAGTTATCATCCTCTGACCGATGGTCAAACAGAGCGATTTAACAGCATGCTGGAAGAGTACCTCCACCACTTTGTCAATGCTAGTCAACGAAATTGGCCTTCCTTGTTGGATGTGGCGCAATTCTGCTTTAATAGCCAGAAAAGTTCTGCTACTAATAAATCACCTTTTGAAATTGTTACAGGTCAACAACCGTTGCTGCCTCATTCAGTTGACATTCCATACACAGGCAAAAATCCAAAAGCATACTTATTCACCAAGGAGTGGAAACAGAACGAGGAGATTGCTAAGGCGCATTTGATGAAAGCATCAAAGAGGATGAAGAAATGGGCGGATGCAAGCCGACGTCCACAAGAGTTCCAAGTGGGAGACATGGTCCTGCTCAAACTTCGACCTGAACAACTTCGCTGCCTACGTAACAGAGATAGAAGACTTGTTAGGAAGTATGAGGGACCCCTTCCGATCTTAGCTAAAGTGGGACCCGTAGCCTACAAACTGGATCTCCCACAGTGGATGTCATTCCACCCAGTGTTCTATGTCAGCAACTTGAAACAGTACCATCCAGCCACAATGGATGATCATCGCAACAAATCAAAACGACCTCCAATCACAAAGAAAGCACCTGCCAGCAAAGAAGTGGAAGTAGTCCTTGTAGAACGCACAGCAACGGCATGTCATCGACGCCCTCACACAGAGTACCTTTTCAAGTGGAGAGCTCAAGGAATAGAAGAAACAAGTTGGGAGAAAGCAACTGACCTCCAACCTTTCCAGCACAAGATTGAAGACTTCATCAAAACCCGTTCGACAGGGACGTCAAACCTCTGAGTGGGGGAGAGTGTAAGGGGGGATTATCTTTGTAATCAGACTATGTAATAATGGGGAGAGACTTACTCTATTATGTGATGGGGAACATTGTAATAGCCATTGTCGGTAGGACTGGACTTGGTATAAAAAACACTATAGGGGGGAGTGACATGTCATACTGGACAGTCACTCGGTTGTCGGTAGTCTACCATCTCTAGTAGTTGCCCCCCTACTACTACGAGATGGGACCTTGGGTGTAACACTGCTGCTTATCTATGAATAACATCATCTGCGTATTGTTCCTTCTTGAGTGTCCTATATGTTATCCATGTGTGTGTGTATGTTGAGATGGTTGCCTTATGTTGGTATCGTATGTATGCTATTATATTCACTATATATGATTCCTATCTAACCCTTGTGTGTGATTCTTGCAGCTATAGTGATCTAGTTCCCTTGACTGGCTTACTTCGAGGAAGATAAGTAAGCGCCACACGGGCCCCGACGATTGGCCCCGTGACACAAGGCAGCTCTATTTTACGCACTAACCAGTTTTTCTTAAATAATTATAACATTTACTTATTTTATGTTAAGTTTTAATTTTTTTATAATTTTTATAAACTAAAATTTAAAAATTATGTCTATAGTCTCAAAAGTAAAAAAATATATTTTAGGGAAAAATGAGCTAAAAAATGTTATAGAGTTAACAAATTCATTGGGAGTAATTAATAATAATAATATAGTTTAGAAAATAAAATTCAAACCAACTCACTTAATTGAAATATTAAAAATTATACTATAACTCATTAATATATACTATGCCTAATATATTACCAGTTTGCTGAATTTATCTATAAAAGTAGATTGACTTCCTGAACTTTGTTAATATCTCATCAGTTCTCTAAATTTGTTTATTTTGTATCACCAGCTTCCTAAACTTGTCCATAAAAATAAATTAGCTCCATGCACTTTGAATGTCTCACTAACTTTCTGAACTTGCTTTCCGTAACAACTAAATACAAAAACCATAATACTAACTCACGTTCCTCATCCATTTGATCTTTCAAACCTGCAACACTAACTTTTATAATAGATTGAAATGTAGGATAGAAGAAAAATTTACCTCTCGAATAGATGCAGATGTACTTTTAAAAGGCAAAAAGCATCATTAGGTCATTGATCTTTTATTTTTTTGTTCATTAAGCTCTTAATTTTTTATTTGGATACATTAAACCTCAGATCATTTATTTTTGGTCTCATTAAACCCTTGATGATAAAAATAAAATAAAATTTGAACATAAAATCCGGTTAACATACGGTTATTCATTGCAACTGCATTCGAAATTTGTGTTTTTTTTTACAGTTTGAAAGCAGTTTTGGATGTGTAATGTGGTTGTAGAAAATCTGTAAAAACCTTAATTCAAATTGTAAAAATATGTTTTTTAATAATTTAAACTACAGATCAAGTTAATAAAGTATTTTTAACAGAATTAGATGTTCATAACTTACTAATTTGGTCATAAAGGGCTTAATGAGACCAGAAATAAATGATCAGAGGCTTAATGTATCCAAATAAAAATCAAGGGCTTAATGAACCAAAAAATGAAAGATCAGAGGCTCAATGATGCTTTTTGCCCTTTTAGAATTTAGGTTTAATAAGTTTTCGTATTTAGTTGTTACGGAATAAGTAAGTTTTGGAAGCTGATGAGACACTTGCAAAATCCATGGAGCTAATATACTTTTATAGGTAAGTTTAATAAGTTGATGATACGAAATAAGTGAGTTTAGAGAATTGGTAAGAGACTAATAAAGTTAAAAAAATCGGATAAATTGAGGAGCTGACCTAATAAGTATTAAGGAAACTAAAAAAAAAAAACCATGGGGGTGGAGTCGGAGCCACCGGCCCTGGACTGACTCGCCCACTGAAATAAACGTGTGGACATGAATGAGATGTAGAAATTGTCTCGCTAAAGGGTCATGGCTGGAGTTTATATATTCATTTGGGTAAAGTTCAAATAAAAACCTCTGTGGTTTCACTAATTTTCAGATAAAGGACTGTGGTTTACTTTTTGTCAAAACGATGACTGAGGTTTTCAACTTTAGCAAAATAAGGATTTTTTCGATTGATACTATTAAAATCACCCTTAACAACTTCAAAAATGACATATTTTAAGAACTACTAATATTCTAAGCAACTTTAATTCTTCAACTTTTTTATTTCGAGATTATTTAGATGATGTTTGGTAAAGAGAGAGAAAGTTAATGTTTAGAGAGAGAAAGTTCCAAAAAAGATGATTTTCTAAAATCGAAAATGTAGTTCCATAGAAAATATGACATTGAACAACTTTAATTCTTGAAAATTTTCATTTTCAGGTCGTTAAAGATAGTTTTAATAGCATTATTAAAAGTGTGAAACCTCAGTCCTTGTTTTGATAAAAAGTAAACCACAGTCCTTTATCTGAAAATTAGTGAAACCACAGGGGTTTTATTTGAACATTCCCCTATTTATTTAGGCATAATGCTTCCCCAGCCCTCTTAACTTGTCCAAATTAGTCATTTTACCCCCTCAACTTATCGAATGTCCTATTTACCCCCTTAACTCCATAAAAGTGGTATTTCTCACCCCCTCATCTTGTCCATTTATCCCCCAACTCATAGAATGTTCTATTTACCCCCTCAGCTCCATAAAAGTGGTATTTTTCAGCCCTTACAATCCGTTATCGAAGCCTAAATTGATAACTTTTTTTAAACGTTAAATCTATATTTATGCTATTTTGTAAGTGGAACCTAAATTGATACTTCCCCAAAAATCATAGGCCTATTTTGGTACATTATCCCTATATATAATGTATTTAACTTGTTTATATTAATGTTCTTGTTATTTGTATTTTTTATTTGTTCTTTCTCTTTTCAACTTTTTTTACTACTATAAAGGGATAAAAAATACCATTTTTATGGAGTTAAGAGGGTAAATATGATTATAAGTGGTGAGAAATACCACTTTTATGGAGTTAAGGAAGTAAATAGAATATTCGATGAGTTGAAAATGGGTAAAATGATAAATTTGGACAAGTTAAGGGGGTGAGAAATACCATTTTTATAAAGTTAAGGGGGTAAATAGGACATTCGATGAGTTGAAAGGGTAAAATGATCAATTTGAATAAGTTAAGGGGGTTGGAGAAGCATTAAGTCTATTCATTTATTTATTCGAATTTTGAAACGTATTTATTTATAATAATAATAATAATAAAAACAGACAAAACATTAATGATATGTTGCCGTTTTGTGTAATTGCTTCCCATAAACACTTGCTTCCTAACCGCGTCATTTATATTAAAATTCTCCCACCCACACGGATAAGGGTGAAGCCATTTGTATTCTTTCATAAGATTGAAATAAATATTAAATTGATTTTTCAATAATAAAATATTGAAATACCTTTCAAAAAAAATACTAATAATAATAATAAAATATTGAAATAGACAAAGTAATCAATTACCTCTTAATCACGCTAATCACGGGGATTATAAAAAATAGAAAAAGCTTAATACAAGATGTAGTCAATTCAAATAATTTAATTTGTCCTTTTTAGAGATGATTTATTATCTCTCTAAATGTACTTAAAGTGACCATATGCCACAAAACAAGATGCAATTTAAATAAATTGAAATATGGTAAACTAATTGAAAACCGATTTTTGAAATCGAAACCGTTTCGAAAAATAGATTAATAGAAATCGATGGATTAGGTTATGATTTTTCATTTTAAAAACCTATGGTTAACGGAAATCGAAAAATAAACCGATTATATATTAATACCAATGTTTTAAAAACCGGACCGGTAATAAGTCCGTTCCGGTTGTAGGTGCTATGGTTTAACAATGTTAAACCAGACTATACCGGGATCCAACCGGTGAACGGGATTGACTCCAGTTTTTTGAAGATTTTTTTTAAATTGGAAAACGATGATAAAAAAAATTAAAAATTAAATCTTAAATTAAAAATAGGAATAATTTGTGTTAATTAACTTCAATTTTAATATTTATATTGTGTTAACTCCTAGATTATGAATGACTTATGTTAATTAACTTCAATTTTAATATTATGTTATGTTAAACTAATAATTCGTTTTTGGATTTGTATATTCAATTAAATGAGATTTTATTTTATATATTTATTAATTTATATATTGGATCACAGTGTCTAACTCCTATGATAATAAACTATGCAGTGTTGCAGTAAAGACTTAAACTTAAGATGGTGGCTTTCCTTAATAAGATAGTAATCCCGGTCTAGAATTACTAACTCTATTACTAATTCCTTAGACCGATGCTTGTTTAGGTATAATTCCTAAGTTACTAAGAAGCATGAATTATGGCTGTGAAAGCTAAAGCTAAGCTGTAACTTAGACTATAAAGTCGCACTATCCGGTTAAGATGAATTGTTTACTCATCTATAAAGCTAGGTTACTCAGTTGAATTGTTTACTGGATTAAGTTTGACAATTCAACCCCTTTTGCCAATTACTTGTTTAGGTTTCTTAGTATAAGATGAGTAAATAATCTCAACTAAATCTTTCGTTTAATACTTTTTACAACACACTTTAAGCAATAGCTTAATTAAACCATACTCGTTAAACACGGTTCACCATAATCTTAGCCAAAGGTGATTTAGCTCATGTCTAAGCTAAAACACAGAATGAGGGACAGATGTATAGATGACGAGTTCATGTTTATCGAATACATTATTAGAAACTCAAGATGAATAAAGGAATACGAGATGAAAAAAACTTGAATTTAATAAGTAAATAATGAAGAAAGGATGAAGACAAACTGATATTGATATCTTACAAATAAGGAACGAATGTAACCTTGACTGATTGTACAAAATTCGAATCTGAACTTACTTGAATGTAAAAACGAACTATGAAGTAAATTAAAGCTAAGCTGAACTAATGATGAAAACTGAATGTCAAACTACATATCATAAACCTCTATTTATAGTGCTTTGATCATATCTCTAGCCTATTATCGACCTTCTTTCTACTTTAGAGTCAGAATTTGAGGATTGAGATTGATTTGGTATGGAACACCTGAGTCAGAGTTGAAGTAGGAACAAATCTGTCTTTTCGATGTTGCTCGTCGAGTAGCAGACAGCTTTACTCACCGAGTAACATGTCCAATTCGCGTTTGGTAAGTTTTGAATTGTGCCTTTGTCTTACATTAGTTGACTGCTTGTTTGGTGATTAATCTCGACGAGCACTGTGGTTACTCGCCGAGCACACTGGTTTCTACTCGCCGAGTAAGTCTGTTCTTTAATTCACTTTCTGCTCCGTTTCTTGCTCGATTGTTCCTGAAACAACTCAAAACATACATCAGACAGATAATAAAGAGAAGACACCATAAACCAGGTAAAAAGGTGATAAAAGCACATAAACGAGGCCCACACTATACCTAAAACTCTATATAAAATGGTGCTAACAGTTTTTAGGAAGAAAATTAGTGTTTTATCCCTCAGAACTTCAGAAGCAACATTAACTTTGGAGATTCTCTCTACTTTTAAGAACACAAAACACACTTGTTATAATTGGAAAGGTGTTAGCACACAAATTGATTTAATTGTTATTTTCGCGTGTGGGATTGTTGAGGGGGGTTCGCCTTACAGTTCATCGTCTCGCTATAGATCATATTCGTTTATTTTTTAGCATTTATTTATATTTCTTAAAAAGCACTCATATGTATTAATCCATGGGCTCTATAAGCCGCTTAACGAGCCGTAATAAAATGAATCCCAAATTATTAAGCCAAAAACGCTTTCCACACTCAAACTTTATCAAGGCGTCGATCAATTAGATATGCGCCGGCCTTCGTCGAGTGTGTTGGATTATCTTCGTGATGCAAGGGTTAAGAGTAATGATTATGCCTTAATATTGTTTGGTGGTTGGGCTTAACATGTACCTTTGGACTCATGGAAATGATTGAGATTAATTGGATTGAAATCAGGCTCATACCTTTGACCAAATTAATTAGTTAATTTGTCTTTAATGTAATTTTTCTTTGTTTAATGTAAGTGTATTGCGCATAACTTTAAAAAAAAATATGATTAGGACAAGATTAAAATTAGGATTTAATTTAGAATTACATTCTAATCCATTAGTTATTATATTTTATAATTAAAATAATAACTAATTAGGTAATTTTTATATTTTACTTAAAAAAAATCTATATATATATGGTTAGGAAAATAATAAATTAAGATTTAATTTAGAATTTAATCCTAACTATTTTTTTGGAAAAGGAAAGATAATATATATTTTTTTTGTTTTTGAAAAGAGGAAAGATAATATTTTAATTAAATTAAAATTCTCACATTCCCCTCATTGACCTAGCCATCCCCTCCCTATGTCTCTATCTCTCTTTCTTTCTTGGTCTTTGTGTCTTTTAGACATATTGGTATTTTAGAAAGAAAATTAGAGTTTTATCCCTCACAACTTCAGAAGCAACATTAACTTCAGACATTCTCTCTACACTTAAGAACACAAAACATCTTTGTTACAATTGGAAAAGTGCTAGCACACGAATTGATTTAGCCGTTACTTTTGTTGAAACACCTTTTCACATGATTTTGATTTGACAAAATTATTTAAGTAATTGATAAAAAATATTCTAACATATTAAATTTAAATGCTTTGATTTATTCACAACTAATGTGTTTGTTCAATGTTGAGTTTATTGTTTTATAAGACATTAAGATAAAAAGTCTAAAGACCCATAAGTGAAAGTCAAGCCCAAGTCAACACATCAAGACCTCACGGCCCAAGAAGATAAAACGCAGTCGTATCAAGTGAAACGACGACTTAGCATGAAGAAGGATCGAGAAGCATTCTATCAAAAGCTTCAAGAGGAAGCTGCTGAGTTGAACGACAATGCAGTCAGGTCAGCGGCAGAACAGAACCAACTTCTAGACAAAGTATTTCTACTTTGGGTAAAGTTCAGAAGGCGCAGGAAGCTGTCTGGAAGACTTTGCCGTAAATGTCGAAACATTCTGTTCATCTGACGAAAAGCTGTTGAGCACTGCCGTAGACAGAAGATGCAAGAATCTCATTGGCCAATGACACTGAGCACGTCCTGAGTGACAACGACAGAAAGCCGTTTGCCTCCAACGGTTATTTCGAAATTCGAAATTACCAGTGCCTCAAGTGTCACTATATAAACGCCTCTCAATTGCTTCATTCGATGCAGATCTTCAATTAGTCGAAACGCTGTCCAAATTCATACTTGAAGTTCTGTGAGAAAATCAAAGCAAAAATCTTACACCAATTTCCAATCATTGTGTAAAAGTCTAGAGTGATTTCAATCATCTAAAGTGTCTTAGCAATTGTTGTTTAGGACAAACACTTTATCATTTCTAGAAGAATAGAAATGAGAGGCTGAGTACTCGGTTATAGTACTCAGCGGTAGATATAGGAGTGAGTAGAGGTATAGAGGAAGGTACTCTTGTATACTCAGCTTTTATTGTAAAAGGTTTCGTGCTCTACCTTTAAAGAGCTCAGTAGAGAATTCAAAAAGCTCGGAACGCGTTCCGGGGACTGGACGTAGGCGGAGAGGCCGAACCAGGATATGTCTGCTGAGTAACATATTTCTAACCCTTAAACTCCTTTATATATTGCTTGCTATAAAACTGACTAAGTAACGAACTCACACTGAGTTGAGTGCACTAAGAAGCTGAGTTCAGGAATAGACTCTAAGTGCTATCTCCTGACTCAAGGAAAGAAACAGACTTAGTCATAAGTTGACTAAGCTTGTGTCTTAAAACTACTTAGCGCCGCTGTGTAAACCTTTTCTTGAGAAAAGAAGTCAGCCTTAACGGATAAAATTTTAAATAGTTCCTATCCCCCCCCCTTGGAACTAACCTTGTCATGTTATAAGGGACCAACAAGTGGTATCAGAGCTTAACAGCTCACTGAGCAAGATATAACTATCTTGAGCTGATCCCCACAATGGCTGAGAACAGCACTCGTTTCCTCCCAGGAAATCAGACAACTCAGATTTTACCTGAGGGACTGTCCATTACTCGGCCTCCTCTGTTCTTCGGGTCTAACTATACCTTTTGGAAGAACAGAATGAAAAATTTCATTCAGGCAACAAATATGAGTGCATGGCTTTCTATAGTCCAAGGCCCATTTGTTCCTGTTGAAACTATTGATGGCCAAACGGTTGTTAAAGCTGAGACTAAGTGGTCAAAAGATGATCTTAAGAAGCTACAAAATCATGCTTCAGCTATAAACATGCTTCACTGTGCATTAGATGCTGCAGAGTACAACAAAATTTCAGGTTGTGAGTCAGCGCAGGAGAGCTGGAAGAAACTGGAGGTCACCTACGAAGGAACCAACAAAGTTAAGGAGTCCAAGGTGAACCAGCACATGAGGTTGTACGAGCTCTTTGAAATGAATAATGATGAAGGAATCTCTGACATGAACTCAAGATTCACAAACATAATCAACGAGCTCTAGAGACTTGGCAAGATCTTTACTGAGGAAGAGCAAGTCAAGAAGATACTAACGAGTCTTCCTAAAAGCTGGCAAGCCAAGAAAACTGCTATTGAGGAAGCTCAAGACTTAACCACCTACAAGTATGATGAGCTCATTGGCTCGCTGCTGACCCATGAGATCTCAATGAAGAACTTTGAGGTGAAGGAGAAGTCTGAAGACAAGAAGCAAAGTCTCTTGTTATGAAAGCTGACTCCACTGATGGGAGCTCAACAGACGATGAAGAAATGGCAATGTTCACTAGAAAGATGAAAAGGCTATTCAGAAAGAATGATAAATATTCCAAGAAGCCTTACAAGAAGTTTGACAAGTACAAAGCTGAGTCCAGCGACAGCAAGTACAAGAAGGAAAACTCAAAGCCAATCACATGCTTTCAATGTCATCAAACTGGCCATATCAAATCAAGCTGTCCTACCTTAAGGAAGGAAAAGAAGAACAGCAAGAAGGCAATGGTGGCAACCTGGAGTGATAGTGATGAGTCATCATCATCAGGAGACGATGCCACTAAGTAAGCAAAGATCTGCTTCATGGCAGATGAGCTTGCTGAGCCTTGTGTTTCTGAGCATGCTGACCCCTCCGTTGCATCTAACGATGAGGCACACTCAACTGAGGTAATATCACTACCCTTGCTCAGAAATGAAATGATTAATGCCCTGAGTGACCTCTACACACTTGTCAAAAAGTGTAACAAGAAGGTTAGAGCACTCAGCAGTGATGTGACGAGATTGAGGAGGTCAAACTGAGTGACCTTCGATATCTTCTCCAAGACAACTCAACCTTGCATAGCAACGTAAAAACTATGCAAAAGTTTGTCTCTGAGGTCTAATCAGATTCTAAGAAACTGAAAAAGGATGTCACATCTATTCAGAATCAACTCAAGGTTCCGAATAAAAGAAACATTCCTCTGAACACTCAGTACCGAAGTACTAGTCAGCAGAAATGGTATCCTCAGCGGAATGTCCAGTGTGACTTCTGTGGGAAGAAGGGACACACCACAAAGGTGTGCTGGCATGCTCAGCACTAGGGTGCTGACCAGTCGGTGAGATATCCCAAACGGAAGGTCAGCTGTGACTTCTGTGGAAAACATGGACACACTGTCCAAGTGTGTCGGCATAAGATTAAGTATGATGATTTACCTGCTGAGCCTAACAAACAAGGACCCAAAAAGACTTGGGTACCTAAAGATAACTAGCTATATTGCAGGTAAGCTTGAGGTGTGCTGAGAAGTCAAAGATGTGGTACATTGACAGCGTATGCTCGAGGCATATGACTGGTGATGAAACTCAGTTCATCACATTTGTGCGTAAATGAGGTGGAAGTGTAAGTTTCGGAGACAACAAAAAGGGTAAGATAGTAGGGTCAGGAACCGTTGGTGGTAATCCTACTATTGAGTCAGTCTCCCTAGTCAGCGGACTCAAATATAACTTACTCAGCGTAGCTCAGCTATGTGATAATGGGAGAAAAGTTATATTTGATGACACTGGATGTAAAATATTCGAGGGTAAAACAAATGAGTTGATTTTAACTGCCCCTCGTATTGATAATGTCTTTATGCTGAACTTAGAAAAGAAATTTTCAAAAAACTGTATTCTTAGTGTCAAAGGAAGAAAATTTCTGGCTATGGCACAGGAGACTTGGTCATGTAAGCATGGACCTCCTGGCCAAATTAGCAAGAAAGCAATTAGTTGAGGGACTGCCAGAACTTAAGTTCGAAAAAGATCAATTATGCCACACTTGTCATGCTGGAAAACAAACCAAACAATCTTTTCATAGTAAAAACATTGTCTCAACTAAGCGTCTATTAGAGTTGCTACACTTGGATCTCTTCGGTCCAGTCCAGCCGCTGAGTTTGGGTGGTAGAAGATTTTCCTTGGTCATTGTATATGACTTTTCTCGGTACACTTGGATCATCTTGCTGAGCAGTAAGGATGAAACATTTGAGACATTTTTAACTTTAGTAAGAAAACTTGAAAATGAGAAAGACCTTAAGTTAGCTCACATCCGAAGTGATAATGGTGGAGAATTCAAGAACTAACAGTTTGTTGAATTCTGTGAAGCCAACGGCATTGACCATAATTTTTCTGCTCCTAGAATGTCTCAACAAAATAGGGTTGTTGAAAGGAAAAACAGAACCTTGGTTGAAATAGCCAGGACAATGCTGAGTGAGCATAGGCTTCCAAAGTACTTTTGGGGAGAAGCTGTTAACACAGCGTGCTACATACTTAATAGGGCTCTAGTTAGACCCATATTAAAGAAGACCCCCTACGAACTTTAGGAAGGACGAAAGCCCAACATTGGATACTTTCGTGCCTTCGGCTGTAAATGTTTTATTCTAAATACCAAAGACAGCCTAGCTAAGTTTGACTCAAAAGCTGATGAAGCTATCTTTTTAGGCTACTCAATAAACAGCAAAGCATACAGAGTTTTCAATAAACGAACTCAGGTCTTAGAAGAGTCAGTACACGTTGAGTTCGATGAAACTAACCCTGCAGGAAAAGATAAGCAGCTGACTGAGGATGATCCATACTCAGCACTCGCTGACCAAGAAACAGCCGCTGAGTCACTACCTCAAGGGCTGACCAAAGGTAAAAGCGAAACTCAAATTATTTTCACTGACCAATCTACACCTGCAGAGATTGTTGAAACACAACCAGCTCAAGACATCACTCTTCCAAAAAAGATCAGAATACCAAGAGGACACTCAAAAAGTGCCATTCTTGATGCTGCTGAAAATACCCTGATGACAAGAAATCAACTCAGGAGATACCTCAGCAACGTAGCATTCGTCTCAATTCAGGAACCAAAGAACTTCGCTGAAGCTGAGTGCGATGAGTTCTGGATGAATGCAATGCAAGAAGAACTTGATCAGTTCAGAAGAAATGAAGTATGGGACTTAGTGCCAAAACCAAAAAGCCAGAAGACCATAGGAACAAGATGGGTCTTCCGCAATAAGCTGGATGAACAAGGGAACGTGGTCAGGAACAAAGCAAGACTTGTAGCTCAGGGCTACAGTCAGCAAGAAGGTATTGACTATGGTGAGACCTTCGCCCCAGTGGCAAGGCTAGAGGCTATAAGAATTTTATGTGCGTATGCAAGTTATATGAACTTTAAATTATTTCAAATGGATGTTAAGAGTGCATTCCTTAATGGAGTTATAAACGAGGAAGTCTATGTTAATCAGCCTCCAGGGTTTGAGGATCCCAAGTTCCCAAACCACGTTTATAAACTCAAAAAGGCTTTGTATGGTCTCAAGCAAACACCACGTGCTTGGTATGAGAGGCTGACCAGTTTCCTGCTGACTAGAAATTATGTCAGAGGTAAATCTGATACAACCTTATTCATTAAGAGGAAGGGTAAAGATACCCTACTGGCTCAGATATATGTTGATGATATTATTTTTGGTGCCACTAACGAGTCAATGTGCAAGGAATTTAGTAAGCAAATGCAGACTGAGTTTGAAATGTCAATGATGAGAGAACTCAACTTCTTCCTTGGACTTCAAATCAAACAAGGGAAAAATGGCATCTTCATCAGTCAAACTAAGTATGCTAAGGAGATATTGAAGAAGTATGAACTTGAGAATTGCAAGTCAATATCTACCCCTATGGGCACTGACACTGTCCTCTGCGCTGACGAAAATGGTAAGTCAGTAGACAGCCGATTGTATCGAGGCATGATTGGTTCTCTACTCTACTTAACCGCTAGTAGGCCAGACATTCAGTTCTCAGTATGTTACTGTGCTAGATATCAATCTAACCCTAAGGAATCTCATTACATAGTTGTAAAAAGAATCCTTAGATATTTGCAAGGCTCAGTGAATGCAAGTTTATGGTATCCCAATACTCATGATTTCACACTCATTGGATACATTGACGCTGACTATGGACGAGACAAACTTGAACGAAAAAGCACCTCAGGAGGATGTCACTTCCTTGGAAGCTGTCTTGTGTCCTAGTTCAGTAAGAAGCAAGCGTTAGTAGCCCTGTCAACCACTGGAGCTGAGTACATTACTGCTGGAAGCTGTGTTGCTCAAGTCCTATGGATTAAGCAACAGCTAGAAGATTATGGCATTCAGACTAAAACAATTGAAGTCAAATGTGACAACAAGAGTGCCATTGACCTATCAAAGAACCCAATCCAGCACAGTAGGATGAAGCACGTCAGCATAAGACATCACTTCATCAGAGATCATGTACTCAAGGGAGAGATCAAGCTGACCTATGTCCCAACGGATGAGCAGCTTGCGGATATCTTCATAAAGCCACTGGCTCATGAGCAATTCAACATACTTAGAGAAGCCATTGGTATGTTTAATCCTCTTTAGTAAATTCCAAGTATAATATGTGATATATACATGCTGAGTGAATTATTATGCTGAATGAGTTATGAACTATCACATACTGAGTAAATATACATGCTGAGCGTTTATCTTAAGCTGAGCTACTAAGCATACGAATTACTCCTTTGCGTAACACTGACTACTCGGAACTTTAAACGTTTGAAATCCTTAACACTGAGTAAAAATCCGTTGCAAAACTTAATGCAAAACACGCAAATTAAATAGCCACCTAGGATGACGTAAGTGCAATAATTAGAAAATACATGTGCCAAATATGTCATAAATACCAGAATCCTTGTCGATTGAGTGTCTCGAGGTCAAACGGCCACCTCAATGTTTCAGATCAACTCGACACCTCTATAAATAATGGATGATTTCCCATTTTTATCTCTTTACGCTTAGAAATCTCTGGTATTCAAATACTCTTCTCTAAAAATTCCCAAACTTCTCAAACTTCTCCAAGAATCATGACAAAAGATTCTCAGAATGTCTCCGGTGCCGGTTATGCCGATAATCGCTCCGATGAAAACCCTCCATCTCCTGCTCAGCAGGAACATAGAGAGACTCACACCAAGTCTCAAGCACCTGGTCAGCGTGACCATTCTAAGGTCACTACCCCAAGGAAGAAAACCCCGGCTGACCAAACTGCCTCTTCAAGAGGGAAACAACAGAAGGACAAGGGTAAGAAACCCATAGAGAGAACCTACTCACTGGTATACGAGAGTGTTAGGGGGTATAAGGTTGACCACTCCCGTTGGTTTTCGAAGGGATTCGTGGAAGCTGAGCAACCCTTCTGTGAGTGGATCTCAAAGAACGGCTGGACCGAGCTGTTCTCAGTTTGAGAAGCTACCTATCCTGAGTTAGTGAAGGAATTCTACGCTAACCTAAGAGCCGCTGATGACAACCGGGACTACATGGTCACCAAGGTTCAAGGGAAGAATATCTTCATCAACCCTGCTTACCTTGCCTCGCTGCTCAAGCTGAAAAACGAAGGAGTAAAACTTCGCAAATCAGGTGACCAAGACAAAATTGAGTATCCCGTTGAGTTCTGCAAACCCGCTAATCACGTAGAAGAGATATCCAGCACTTCCATGGGTCAGAATCAGAAGATGGCCCACTATATACTGACCAACTTCCTTTTCCCAAAGATCAACTGCACCAGCTCAGCAACGAACTTCGAACAATGCTTCATTTATCACATGCTGAACTACTAGCCGATCAATATGCCAGTCTTCATTATCGGTGGTTTTCAACGGAGCACTGGAACCCTTACGTTAGGCTCCATTATTACCAGAATCCTCAAAGATCACAAGGTGAGTTTGGTTGAGGAAATCCACACCTGGGGAACAGAAATCACCGCAGCTGCTCTATTCGGCTTGGTCTACGATCAACCGATTATCCCTAAGAAAGGAAAAGGGGCCGCTGTTCAGGATCCCAAGAGGATGGTGACCCGAAAAGGAAAGAAGGAAACGAGAGCTAAAGCTGACCCAAAGGACAGAAAGAGGAAAGCTGTTCAAAGTCCCTCTAGAGACGTTGTTTCTCCACCGAAAAAGCTTAAGTTTGTGTCCAGAGGAACTAAGCCTCAAATTCCACAAGGTCAGGATGGACCTAAGTCTACAGAGAACCTCAAAAGGCAAGCTGAGCCTGAGGAATACGAAAGAGAGGACACTGATAAGCAACCACTTAGGAAGAAGAAGAAAATCTCCTCTAAGTTAAGTCCTATCAACGTAGCCCCACTAGGAGTCGTCATTTCTGAAGACTCTCATTATGTGCGAAGTCTTGGAGTTGATATTGAGCAACCACATGGTGAACAAGATGACGAAGAACTGGGTGGTCAGTTTGATAATGAGGAAACAGTGGATGTTGAGGAACATGAGTCAGATGTTGACCAACATGAAACAACCTACACTGAGTAGGTTGAAGAAGAAGAAGCTGAGCCAACAGCAGAGGATCACACTGATCAAAGAGAAACTTCACCTACTGACTCTATCAAGTCCATTCCTGCTGACCCCACTTCTAAAAAGACTAAGAAGTTAAGGAGACTTAAGAAGAAGGCACATCGATCCCCTATCATTGACCTTATGAGTGACTCACCTCTGCGGGATCGGATCACTGACCTATCCGATATGCAATTCAAGTTCTTCTCAAATCCCATTGAGTCTCCACTAGAGCAACAGGAAAAGCAAGCCTCTGTTTCTCAACATAAGGAACATGCCGACTCAACTGCTCCCCTAAGCCAAGATGATCCCGAGCAAGTGCTCGAAGTTCCTGCTCCTCAACATGTTGAGCTAGCTAAGGAAATACCTACTCAGGTCAATGCTGAAACTCCTCAACCTCCTAAATCCAGTCAGCTTCAGCCTGACACTGAGCAAGTAGATATATCTGCCGATCATCCTCTTCCACAAATACAAGTGCAGAATATCATCCAGTCAGCTTCTACTGGAAATCTAAACTCAAGACCAGCCGCTGATCATGATGGCACTTCTAACATTGAGCAGAACCAAACACCTCCTCCATCCGGTTCTACTCGTATTCCGGCAGCTGAGCCAAATAATGATGGATCCTACTCCTACTTGAATGCCTCTGAGTCTGGTCGAAGAATTATTGACTCAGCTCAAGCTCTACTCCAGGACCTCCATCAAACAAGTACCGATGCCGCTGGGTCAGTTCCTGTTGAGCCAACTCAGCTTTCGTCTGTCACTCAGCTTCTCACAGAAATCAAAGGTCTTAAGGATCTTCTGAGTGTCATGACTTCACTTCAGTCTCAACAGCCCAGACAGGAATCAATAACAAAGCTGGCCGAACTCCAGCTGACCATGGTCAATCACATGAACTCTCTACAGGGTCAACTTCATTAACTGTCAGCTGCGAACACAATGTATGCAACTTCTGCTGAAGTTCATCAACTCTTCGACCAGCTTCATACTGAGCAAGCCAGAACAAATGAGCAACTCTCTTCCTCCTCCCAATGCTCTATTGCGCAAATCAGTGAGGCTGTCCGTCTACTCAATTTGAGTAAGGAAAAGATGGAAACTGACCAACTCAAGATGAATGAAATTCTGAAGTACTCTCGAGTTACTTTCAACCACGTGCGCCACTCCAATGCTCAACGTCTGTATTTTGACACGTCCTTGCTAAAGATGTTTCATCAAGCCTTTGCCATGCTCACTGACAGTATACACTGGGTTAGAAAGTCTCAAGCATATATCCTGAGTATGCTCAGTGCCTCGGATATCAGGATTCCATGTTCTGTCTTAGATGAGGGTGTTCCTATTTTTTATGGCATCAGTGAAAGCACGTGCAGGCTTAAGGCATTCTCTAAGCGCTTAACTCATACTGCCATTGAAGACACCTTCATTCCTCCTCCTGCCGATGGTGGCAAAACGGGGGATAAAGAACAAGCTCAAAGAACTCAACAATCAAGAGAAGCATCAGGAAGTCAGCAAAAATTCAAGGGAAAAGGAAAAGCTAAAGAGCATGAATCCCAACTCAACTACAAGAAAAAATAGCTTGGCTAGGATTGCTAGACTTAGATTTTAAAAAAAAAAACTTGTAGTCTTTCCCATATGAATTTTGTTGTGCTGACCCTGAATACAAAACTATGCATGCATCTTTGACCAAATCTTATGTGATGCTTACTTATGTTTTGTTATAAACTCTAACGCATCTTCATTAAATCAACTGTGTTAATTGTCTACATTGCTCTATGATTGTATACTGTGTTGATCTATAAGTTGACCTCTTTTATATGTCGTCTTAAACACATTGAACAAAGATATACTCAGCGCTCTCTGATATCTAAATCTTCCCCATAAACTGAGTTAAAAAGAATATGTTCCATGAGCTGACCTATTTCTGAAAACTGACCTTAGACTTACTTGATTAAACCTTTAAATGTTTAAAGTAAAACTAAGTCAGTAGCTCAACCCTTACGGGGGAGTATCCTGAGTAATATAAGGTCAACTATCATGGGGGAGCTCAACACTGAGTTCTTCAACTGAATATTTTTGCCAACATCAAAATGGGGGAGTTTGTTGAAACACCTTTCCACATGATTTTGATTTGACAAAATTATTTAAGTAATTGATAAAAAAATATTCTAACACATTAAATTTAAATGCTTTGATTTATTCACAACTAATGTGTTTGTTCAATGTTGAGTTTATTGTTTTATAAGACATTAAGATAAAAAGTCTAAAGGCCCATAAGTGAAAGTTAAGCCCAAGTCAACACATCAAGACCTCACGGCCCAAGAAGATAAAACGCAGTCGTATCAAGTGAAACGACGACTCAGCATGAAGAAGGATCGAGAAGCATTCTATCAAAAGCTTCAAGAGGAAGCTGCTGAGTTGAACGACAATGCAGTCAGGTCAGCGGCAGAACATAACCAACTCCTAGACAAAGTATTTCTACTTTGGGTAAAGTTCAGAAGGTGCAGGAAGCTGTCTGGAAGACTTTGCCGTAAATGTCGAAACATTCTGTTCATCTGACGAAAAGCTGCTGAGCACTGCCGTAGACAGAAGATGCAAGAATCTCATTGGCCAACGACACTAAGCACGTCCTGAGTGACAACGACAGGGAGCCGTTTGCCTCCAACGGTTATTTTGAAATTCGAAATTACCAGTGCCTCAAGTGTCACTATATAAAGGCCTCTCAATTGCTTCATTCGATGCAGATCTTCAATTAGTCGAAACGCTGTCCAAATTCATACTTGAAGTTCTGTGAGAAAAGCAAAGCAAAAATCTTACACCAATTTCCAATCATTGTGTAAAAGTCTAGATTGATTTCAATCATCTAAAGTGTCTTAGCAATTGTTGTTTAGGACAAACACTTTATCATTTCTAGAAGAATAGAAAGGAGAGGCTGAGTACTCGGTTATAGTACTCAGCGGTAGATATAGGAGTGAGTAGAGGTATAGAGGAAGGTACTCTTGTATACTCAGCTTCTATTGTAAAAGGTTTCGTGCTCTACCTTTAAAGAGCTCAGTAGAGAATTCAAAAAGCTCGGAACGCGTTTCGTGGACTGGACGTAGGCGGAGAGGCCGAACCAGGATATGTCTGCTGAGTAACATATTTCTAACCCTTAAACTCCTTTATACATTACTTGCTATAAAACTGACTAAGTAACGAACTCACGCTGAGTTGAGTGCACTAAGAAGCTGAGTTCAGGAATAGACTCTAAGTGCTATCTCCTGACTCAAGGAAAGAAACAGACTTAGTCGCAAGTTGACTAAGCTTGTGTCTTAAAACTACTTAGCGCCGCTGTGTAAACCTTTTCTTGAGAAAAGAAGTCAGTCTTAACGGACAAAATTTTAAATAGTTCCTATCCCCCCCTTGGAACTAACCTTGTCACGTTATAAGGGACCAACAACTTTCGCATGTGTGATTGTAGAGAGAGTTCCCTTACAATCCATCTTCTCGCTATAGATAATCTCTGTTTACTGTACTCAACCCGAAGGAGGAGGGTGAACCATTTTTCTAACCTTTTATTACATGTTGGGATTATTGGGATCGATAACTACCTATAAAATATTATCGCGTTGATTTTCTTCGTGTTAAAACCCTTCAGTATAACGTCATGGTCGAATTACTCTAGTTTCCGCTCCTTCACAATCTTGGGTATGCCTTCATGCGTTTGGTTCATGTTTGGTATGACAATGTTGGTGTTAACTATCTTACGATTAATCCGTTGTTTCATAAGCGCACCGAACATATTTAATTGGACTATCATTTTGTGTACGAACTAGTTCACAATGGCTTCATGAGTGTCCAATTCATCCATAAAGAGGGTCAGGTAGCTAATATCTTAACAAAGCCTATGTAGAGTGCTTGTTTTCAAGCCCTTTGGGTCTTGTCTAACGGTTCAATATTGACATCGGCTTAAGGGAATTGTTAGTGATAATTCTCTATAATTATTTGGAGGATAATTTTTTCTTCATCTACTTTTTCTAGGATTAGGATAAACACTTTCTTATCTTAATCTCTTATACTATATAGTTGTAATAGATTTCTTATTACTCTTGTATTTATACACTTGTAATCTCCTAACTCTAATCAAAGGTATTTCATTTGTACAGTAACTAGTTCTTTTCAATCTCTTGTTACACAATAATAGAGATGACAACATGAATTACTTGTTCTCCTATTATCTTAACAAGTATATTTTTTGAATCACATTCTTTTTCCATTTAATTTACGAATATCCTTATTTATTAAGAATCAACATAAAACAAATGAATTACAAATTTAACAAAAACATAAATTTTATAAATCATTCACAAATTTAACAAACATTATAAACCATTTAAACTATCAAAAAATTAATTCAAATGTCTTGGGTTCCCTCTTGTGACGCATAATTATCAATGAGTATTGCAGCGGAAAAAATCAAATCACGATCTATATTACTTGTCACACAATCCTATATCAAATCGCTTTTTGATGAGATGCGATAAATTCACAAAATTAGATCTAGAGGAGAGAGAGGAAGAGCTAGGAAGCTAAGGGTTAGACGTACTAAAGGGAATTAGATAATTACTCTAAAATTTTATTTAATCCATTCTAGTTTTGAGTGGATACTAATTTAAATCCAATTATAAATTCCAACACCTAATTAGGAAAAAAATTTGCAACACCAATTAGGGATGTAAATGGGACGGAGCGGGTATTCCCTATCCCCCATCCTCACGAGTTAAGTGGGGACAAATTTGTTACCATCCTCGTCTTTGTGGGTATTCCATTCCCCATGGAGAATCACGGTTTATGTGTCAAAAGAAATTAGTAAAACCTAATTTTTTTTAAGAAACAATAGTTAATAATACAAAGTATCAATAACCATTCTCAAAAATTTTAAAACACAAAACATTTAAATTAAGAAATCTAAAACCTAATTTTCATCTCTTTCTGAACTTAATATCTTATTATTCAGAATAGAAAATAGTAAAATAAGAATAAGATTATTTTATTAATTAGGTTAGTAACTTTAGCTTAGCGGATTTTATGTAACAATATATTTTATAAACATATAAATATAAACCCATTTAGTTTATAAAGCTTATAAATTATAATTGTAAAATTATAAATTCAATTATCACGGAAAATTATCAGGGATTCCCATCAGAGATTAACGAGTTAGGGATGGGTTATTTTTCTCTATTTCTGTCATGGAAATATAAACCCATTTAGTTTATAAAGCTTATAAATTATAAATTCAATTATCACGGAAAATTATCAGGGATTCCCATCAGAGATTAACGAGTTAGGGATGGGTTATTTTTCTCTATTTATGTCATGGAAGACAAAATTACTCACATTTTTATCCTATGAAATTCTTATCGAGGATTTCTTATCCCCGTCGGGACGGGTCACCCACGAGAACATGAAATCCACCCAAATTACATCCCTAACACCAACCTTCTAAACTTGCTCCGCCACAGCCAGCAAGATACCAAAGTAATTTTTGTTAAAATCTAAAAACATTAAATGAATTAAAGTGGCCCACCTAAATATCACATATAAGACCAAACAGTGTCCATATCATATCCATATCAATAACTGCTCACTGAGTTAGATCAGAACTCACTCGGTTCACCCCAATCCAAAACGGAAGATGCTTTAGCATATACCCTTTCCTCATCCACACCTGCTTTTACCATTATGTCCCTCTCTTGCCTCCCCCCCTATATAAACCCTCCATTCTTCTTTCTCTCCGCAATTTTAATCTCCCTTTCTTTGTCACACAATAATTTCCCTCCTTTTTGAATTCAAATTCGCCGAGATTATCAGCTATGAGCTCTTCTCCTCCTGACCTTTCTCACTCCGATCAACAAAATCTCATTCAGAAACTCGATCTCTTCAAGATCCAAGGCCGAGATAAGCGTGGCCGCAAAGTTTTTCAAATCATCGCCAGGAATTTCCCTGGTACGTAGTTACCTATCTAAATTAGGAGATTAATTTTCATGTAATTGCGTTTTTCGAATTCATCTATCTAAATTGTTAGATTTGGATTTGTTTTTGAGGTTTTTGTTGTGTGGAATTGTTTATCAGCTCGGGAGATTAGCTGTGAGGTATTGAACAAGTATTTGAAGGAGAAGTTTTTCCCTAAATTGGAAGGAGGACCTTTCTCGATTGTGTATGTTCATACAGATGTTCAGAGGAGCGAGAATTTTCCAGGAATCTCATCGTTACGATCAATCTACGAGGCAATTCCGATCAACGTGAAGAATAATCTCGAGGCTGTATATTTTCTTCACCCTGGTCTACAATCGAGACTCTTCCTCGCCATTTTTGGCCGTCTTCTGTTCAGTGGAGGGTGAGCCTTCTCTTTTTCTCTTTACTCTGGCTCACTTTTTAGCAACTTGACAATTTATTGATGATGAACTTGTGAAAAGTGGCCGAATCTGAACCGAATATTCGGGGCGTAATCAGCGGCTTTAACCTGAAAATCTGGGGCTAATTGCTGGTTTTGTTGACGTGAAACAGGTTATACGGGAAGCTAAAGTATGTGAACCGGCTGGAGTTTCTGTGGGACCACGTTAGAAGGAATGAGATTGCAATACCAGAGTTTGTGTATGAGCATGATGAGGAGTTGGAGGACCGTCCGATGGTTATGGATTATGGAATGGAAAGCGATCATCCAAGAGTTTACTGTGGGACCACGGTAGATAACCCTGTTTCCTCTTACTCCACTCGATGTATAGCATAGGTCCCGCCTTATCAGATCGAAACTTAGCATGTACAAAATGGCGCAAAATGGAAATTTCCTTGTCGTTTTGGCTTGTTTGTTTGTTGAGCAGTTTCCAAGAACTTTGTTAGTAATATAGGTATAACTGTCCGTTCTAGTTTTACTCCTTTTTCTTTTTTGAAGAGAGTTTTACTCAATTTAATACTCCTTTAAATGTATAAAAATTAAAATTTATTTTAAATTTTGTTGTATTTAATTAGTTTGTTTTCATTTTATTGGTTAAAGTAAAAAATATTTAAGATATGAAATGGATACAAAATAAATTAATATACTAAAAAGTATTTTTAATAACTAAATCAGGAACCAACTTTTATGAAAAAAAAGTTATCATGAAAACTGGTTTTTTTCTCCACAACATGATATATTGATCTTTCAAAATTAAAGAAAATAGGTTTAGTATATCATTTCTCTCCTCAAAATTTTGAGAAGTTCAAATGTATAAAATGTAATCAATTGATCATTCGGTTGTAAAAAAAGTAAATTAAATGCGGAAAATATGGATTGTTATCGATGACTTGTCATTGCTGAATAAAGCATTCTCAGGAATATTTCCTGTGATTTAATTGCTGAAAATTCTATTTCTTTCAAACCATAGAATCATGGTTTTCAATTTTTTTGTTCGGTCCTCCATTAAGAGAGTTCAAACAAGTTTATGTGATATTGCTTTTAGTGGATCAGTCGTTACTTGAAGCTCATTTTTTGGGCTGATCAATGAGTTATTCCGCCTACAAAGAATTAGCTTTGTTGAGTGACGAGTGTATTTTATGTGATAAAGTTCATGAGTTTTTGAAGTATGATAATTGACATGATCTCCTGATTCAGTCCGTGATAGAACTGTTGCGGTTCATAGTCAAATGCTTTCTATATGTCGCAGCCTGCTATCAATGACATTTTTAAAGGTTTTTTTTTTTTTTTGAAGAAAAACATTTTTTTTTACAAAGGTTAAGTCGTTTTATCCTTGGTTGAGTTCAACAAACACATTTCTTCCTTGGTGCCCTTATATTTGGGCAATTTCTATTTCTCCATCTCATTCATTTCTGGCTTAGCGGGCTTTTTTGGGCTTTCTACCAACTCATGAATTGTTGCGTATGCGAGACATTCCAATTGTTTCCCTATGCTCTTTGTGCTCTAATGCGTATGAATCTTTAGACCATATTATGGTGAGTGGTCCTTTCACGACTCAAATTCGGCAAAACATAGCTTCTCTTTTTGGTAGACGGATCAATTGTAATGGTTTGTCGCAAGACCTCATTATTGGCGCCCCTTCACAGCGGTTCAGTAGCCAAATTTCGGCCTTATGGCACACTATTGTAGTGAGTGCAATCTGGTTATTTAGTTTGTGCACAAGCATTGCTTGTTTGAAGATGAAGCACCACACATTTTCACTTCTCTTGGCAGGCTTTAGTATTTGATTGAAGAAGCGGATTATATTCAACTGGGTAATATGTGGAATTCACCAATGGAGATGAGCATTTTTCGTATTTTGGGCATTACAGGTATTACAACAAGACCGTTCAGAGCGCCTCAAATCATTCATGTTTGTTGGCAGACTCCTCTGAATGGGTGGTGGAAATATTGATGCATCAGTAATGAGTTCTCCTAGATCAACATGGTATAATTGAATTTTTAGAAATTCAGAGGTTATTCAGTAGGTGCTTTTGCTTTCCCATTAAATTCTTTGCCCGCGCATCTCCCTGAGCACAATGCTGCCATTTTTTCTATTAAAGCAACTTATGACAGAGATTGGAGAAATTTGTGACTTGAAAGTGTCCACTTTCGTGATTTATCTTTTCAAGGAAGGTTCCTCTAATGTTTCCCTAATCTATCAAACCTGATTAGAATCAATATTTATCTTAAAGTATATGAACTTCATGGTATCGCATATTTACAAGGAAAGGAGCACTACTAAATATGGTCGAATCACTCCTAAGTTGGAATGGTGGAATACACATACTTAATTTTGTTTTTTCGTGATAATTTCGAGACTTACGATAGATAGTACACAATAACAGTTGAACCAAAGTTGAACCAAACAACAATAGGTAGTACACAATAACAGTTAGAACAAAGCCCTAAGAACAAATCCATTAGCACCGAATTTTCTAATTCCAAAGTTTATGCAAAACATTTGAACAATCTAAATGAAATATTTTGAAAAGTTGGATGCCTAACTCCCTAATTCAATACAAAAGATCTACAACATATCCCCAAATTTAAACTTGGGACTTCTGAAGATCATGGACAGTTTTGCTATTCACCATTGCATATAATCAGATGAAAATGATACCCCTGCAGAAAATAATGCCCCCATAGATAGACTATCCTTGCATTCAGTCTCTGTTTTAAACTAGGCACTCACATCACAGAAACAACATTCAGCATCACAAATTAGCGTCAACAATGTCCACATGAAAATGTTCATATCTCATATTTTTCAAGATTTTCTAGAAATGTGTAGTTATCGTTCAACCTCAAACCATTCAAGAATTTGCAGGAATCCAATTTAATAATAGAACAATTCAATATGCATAAAACAAGGAATCTTAGAATGAATACAGTATTCTAACACAAAAAAAAGTCTTGGAAATCAGTATCATCAACATTTATGTCACAAACTAGCAAACCGGACAATATCTATGGTATTGGACCAGACTATTACATTAACACAAACATTTACAGTCCAAAAATGGGTAAAAGAAAACAAGTTTATGCAACAAGCTGCTAAAGCATTTGGTGATAATACTGCATACACATATATACAAATGATGAAAGAGAGATAGATTTACATACCAAAGACCTGAAATCAACATGGATTGGGAGAAACCCAAAGAGGAGGCGGCCATTGTAGCCGAGAATGAGAAGCCTGAAGATAACAAGGGAAAGGTTCAAAGCTTTCATCCCATAACTTGAAAATGCCCAAATCATATTCACCAAAATGGCCATTGTAATTAGCAACCGAGTAATCATCAGTAAAATATATGCAATTTCCCACACAACCAGGGAAATCCATAGATGACAACGCTAATGAAGCATTTTCACCAATGAACAACGTCTTATCTCCCAAGCTTCTTACCCTAACCCACTGTATTTCCTCACAATCCAGTCTAAAAACTTCGAATCTGGTTGTTCTATAGATTAGATTTGGGTGTAAATCTGGAAGCTCAGATTCAAAATAATCATCCAAATACTTTGTGACTAATAATAAATCATCTCCAGAATTAACCAAATACTGCATATCACCGCCAATTTGTTTGGGCGTTTCAATAAACGAAACCTTAGCTATATCACAACTAACATCGCAAACTGCAATTTGGCCTACCTTATTCACCGCAAAAAACGATCCGTTCATATATATAACATCTTCGCAAAACGATCGTGTGCTTTCGATAATGCTCCAATATTGATCTCCATTTTTACAATAAGCCAGATCGCCTGTTGGATTAAGAATCGCCACGGCCATGAAATTGCTATCTCTTAAAGGACTGGAAGATAGAACGAGTTTCTTGATGAAAGAATCACGCATTTGCCTTAGGCTAAAAGTAAAACGATCACCTAAAGCGTTTCGAAGGGCGTATTCCCTGCCGATGTCGGAGTAATTGAAGCTAATAACGTTAGGGAAGGTCGATAACGAAGGCAAATACAGATTCGCTCGCGAAATAGGGTTCAGGAGAAGAACCGTCGGGGTCTCATCGAGGATTGTGAGCCAGCCGTGAGAGGAGCCGCAGTGGCGATTGCTGTGGGAGGCCTCCGGGAGGTTTAGGAAGTGAAATTTGTTGGTGGATAGATTGAAAAAGGCACGGCGAGAGCTGTTGTGTTGGGATTGAGGGACCATAAGCCATGGGAGCTGAGGAGGAAGATGAGAAGGGGTTTGAGGGATAGAGGATCTCCAGTTGCGACATGTGGCTCTGCAATTGAGGTAATCGATGTAGTTTTTTAGGCTTTTGGAAATGGTTTCAACGAGTTCTGGTGGAAGCTGACTCCATTCCACCGCCATTTCTCCAGTAGGAAAATTTCATCTCATAATTTCACAGAGAATGCGAAATCGGAGAGCCAGTCAAAATTTTAGGAGTCGGAGAGCGGTTGATATTCAGGTGAACTCTTGGATGGTAAGGATTAACCTCCATTTTGTTTTCCTTTTCACAATCAGGATTCACCTCCATTAAAAAAAATGATAAAGGGTGAAATTTATCTCACCATTGCATAGGAAGTTCAACGTACGGTAAAATCTCAATAAATTAATAATATTTGAACAATAAAATTTTATTAATTTATAAAAATATAATTTATCGAATATTAATTTATTAAACTGGTCTAAATCGAAATCAGAAAAAATTATTATTTTAAAGAGGTTATTAATTTATCGAGTATTAATTTATAAAAGTTTTACTTTATTTTAAAAATGACCAATATTATATTATAAAAAATTAAAAAAAAAACTCGTTTGATTATTATTTAATTGTCACAGCTGATCTTGCAAACATAAATTACATCTAATATCAGGTCACTATAAACTCGCTACATGACATTTACAAAACCCAAACCAATATTCGAGGGAAAAAATTACGTGCTGCTACCATAATAAAATTGGCAAAAAACGATTCCATATTGAGGACCCCGACTTGAGTAGCCTCAAAAGACCTAATCAAAGATCCATCGGTTACGGTAATCATATCTGATCCCGTGAATCATGGGCCTAGATGGCTTGAGGGATATTAAGCCCAAATATCAGAAAGCAAGTTCACCTTTCAGTGGGTGACAGGTAGCACACTCCGCTCCTAAACTTATAATCGCCTCTTACAGTTTGAACCACAGTATACGCAGAGTAAGCACAACCCAATGTATGAGACTTCATCACATTAATCTTACATCTTAGCTTTGATTTAGTATTTTGTTCAGCTTCAAGTCTTACCTCAAATTGCCTTAGGCATCAAAATGGATCAGCCGGACAAAACGCCCCTCTCCCCCCCCCCCCCCCCATTCAACCTTGCCTTTGTACAATTGCAGGTTTCCAAGTTGACTTTCAGAATTCAACCACATCAAATTCGTGTGGTGAACGTGGAACAAACACCACAATGACTCGCTTAAGTAGTTCCATCCAACGTCTATCCTCTAGTGCGCTCCCTACATCTGGAGTTCAGATTGCAGCGAAAGAAGAAGCACGATGACAGTTTTAAGCCGATCATAACATGACTCTAGAATTTGCGGAGACACTAAGGTCATAGATGCTCAGCAACAAAGGCTATTAGGTGCAATCTCTCGACGACTAGCAAAAAATCTGGGATTTATCCACGACGTCATCAAAACTTATGCGGTAGGACCACGCCATCCATTTGGCTGAAGTTAAAGAAAAGGTGGAAATATTAGAAGACACTATCAGGTACATGAATAAACTTGAGAGTACCAACTACTCAACCAGATCCCACACTATCCGAAGTTGCCATCGCCAGCAAGACAAATCATCAAGAGATCGAGTAAAGGGTTCAGACGCCCAATCGAGGGGAAAGAAGACTCCCCAATAAGACTTCATTGAATCTCGAATGCCACTTGCACAGAAGGTAAAGAATGCAAACAAGCAGTCCCTCGAAAGATCAATCCGGGTAAGAGAAGAAAAGCGACCCTCCCCGAATATGAGGACCTGGATACAAACTGTAGAAGAACCTGATATAGATTTGCCAAGTCTCGATATCTCAGCCAAGAAAGGGTAGTCGAACCTAGGACTTGGGATCGATGGGCATCCAAAGAAAGGAACATCCCGGTAAAAAGGTGAGGATTCAGAGGACAAGTTTGAGGCAATCCAAAAATAATTAGATAAACTCAAAAGCACAATTGTTGAAGCAGGGATTGACTCGAAACCTCTCGACATAACAGAGGTAGAAATATCGTCCTGCAGTAAGCTCATGGTCGGGCCCATGCCAAGAGGGTTCAATTATTCGCTACTAAAAGAGTATGACGGGACAACAGACCCACTACTCACATCAAAAACTTTAGGCAAACTATTGATACTATCATATATTGTGATGTGTTACCTATTCCTCACTGTCCTAAAGGCAACAACCTCTTACTGGTAAGAATAGCTCAGTATTGAGATGATCACCAACTTCAAGCAGCTGTTGGGGCTCTTTGGTGACCACTTCATAACGTTCATCCCCGAGAGCAAACCCATGAAGGATGTCAACTATATGGTCCAGCATGAAAATGAAAGCCTCAAGGACTACGTAGAAAGATTTCAGCAGGATGCTATATGGTATATACTATATGCATCCCCCTCTCTTGGACTTCACCGGCGACAACACCTCAGTCGAGCTGACTTGTTATTCCTTCCTAGTCCTCAAGGCCACATCAGATCCCTCAGATCATAGAATACATCCCCTGTACCTACCCGACCTCTCTATACAGGTCAGGTATTCTGACCGTCACCATCCACTGATTCTCACGAACAACCCCTCCATCAGGACGCAACAGAATTGATGATAATTTAGGTTCTGGTTTCTTCTTATTGCTACCTCTAAGGTCGACGAAATCTCTAGATCCTCTATTTATTGATCTGACTACACGTGTTCAACCTCCGCCACTTCCACCTCCACCTGAGGACACACTAAACTAGACAATTCTCTAGCGGATATGCTACTCTAACAAACCCTCACCCAAAGGTTTCTAGCAGATAAAGGGGGGGTGGTAGACAATTACCAGAAGACAACAGAAACAAAGGCAAATGAAAAAGAAGACTGACCTTAAGCTTACGACAGAAAACACCAATTTCTCCTTGCCAGAAAAGTCACGAACAAGTAAAGTACAAAGAAAAGAAACAAGAAATAAGGAAAAAGAAGCAAACCAAACAGCTAAAATTTTTCCCCTCCTTATTTATAACTAGAAAGAGGAAAACCAACCACCGTTCATACATTGGAGAGACAATCAATCATGACATACCACGCCTGACACATTTACTAAATGCCTCATGATAGCTCATTCGCCAAAAATCGCATAACGAGTGGCACACAAGCACAAAGAAAATCGCGAAGGCCGCACATCCTCTGGAAACCCAAAAACAACAAAATCCTAGCAGAACACTCGCCCTACCCATGAAGCCACTGACATGTAGTGATTCACCTAGACGACTTGAAGGGAATACTTCTGATAAAGGATATTGGGCATAAAATAGGGGCATTCAGTCCAAGGTGAAGATTCTAGCCCATAGCTTGTACCGGAACCCCTTATAGTCATTAGGAAGGGGGGAATGCAACGAGACCAGTCAGCATTTTCAAGGCTATTGAGGATCTTTCTTTGTCCCTCAAGTCATGCCTTTAAATAGTGAGGCTATTTCCCATGGTAGAGGGTCGATTGTTAGACGAGGTGCCGCGGCCTAATCTCCCGGGCGGACCGGGGGGTGGACAACCTCATGGTGACGTAAGCGGTGATTGGCGCCGAAAGCAACCAATCGTGGAATCAAGCTGCTCGGCGGGACCGGAGCTCGGAGATATGGAAGAGTCGCCACCCACGAATGGGAAAATGAACACCGATCCCTTGCGGGAGACCGGTGTGGGTTCGGGAAACTTAGGTACGAGCCGAGAAGGCTAGCTCCTTTCCGGAGAAAGGCTACTAGGCACCCCGACATCGCCCGGTTATGAACCACCGGCCTCCTACTCAGCATGTTAGGCGATAACGGACTAATCGTATACTTTTTAAGTTTAAAATTCATTTGAAACCTTTTCTTTCTCTTTTTAGAAACCGTTTTGAGCATATATTATTGAAAAGCCATATTAGTAAAGAATCACCCATTTACATCAATTTGATATACATACAAAGAGAGGGGAGGAAGAAAAGAAGTGGTTTATTTACCACGGGATTTACATGTCGTGTTGCGTGTTAATTCTATACTAACTCTTTTCCCCAAAACGAGTTTATTTACATGGTTCGTACCTTAATCGTCGTTGGAACGATTTAGGTACGTTTCAAAACCCCGTTTGATGAAGTCCGCCTGAATCGCCGTTGGAACGACTCAAGTGTTTGAAAACATTAAGGTAAAAACCTTTAATAAGAAAACGTGGTTAAACATACAAGTCAATTTATTTTGTACAAATCATTTAAGAAGACGATTCAAAACTCTATTATTTATAATAAAAACGATTTTAATTACAAGGTTCGCTTAATCCATCGTTGGAACGGACTAAGGTTTTAAAACGTGGTGTTTTAAGAAACGATTAGAAATGTCAAGAAAACACTATTTATTTACGTTAGGAACCTCTAAAAATCCATTAGTTCAAATAATTAAATTGAAAACTCTTTTTGTGATTTATTTTCCCCTTTTCACTCAATGGACTCTTTACTTGTCTTAATTACAATAATAAACATATTTAAACCAAAATTCACTCCCAAATAAAGCCCATTTGAAACATGGACCCCTAAATGGTCCAAAAGAATAAAGAAAATAATATAAGCATATATATATACATTTTAATCCAAAAAGGAAACATGAAATAAAAGTTAATGAAAAGAGATTATATAATACATATATGAAAATACTAAGTATAATACATTTTTACTTCAAATATGTAAAAATAGTAAATAAAGCTCCTAGATAAGAAAATAACATTTATCTCCCAAAATAGTTTTATTTAATACTAACTAATATAGCCTAAATATCCCAAAACTATATATATACATAACTAATGTAATTTTAAATGTCAAAATAATGTCTATTCATCCACTAATTAATCACTCCCAAAACACCCAAGTAAATATTCTTTTAAAATGAAATTCGTTACCATTTAAGTAAAGGAAAAGGAAAAGAAAAGATATATATACATATACTTATATTTAAAATAAAATAAAAAAATGATATATAAACATCCCAAATAATTATATAGACCGAATGTCTAAAAATAGTTTGAAAACATACCTTACATAAATATACATATATATATAAAGGATTAAGAGCTTAAAAGTTAAGAAAGATGGACTAAAACAGCATTTTTTACATTCTGGCAGATTTACCGACGGAAAATCCGTCGGTAAACAGCAATTAGTGACAGAAATGGAGAATTACGGCAGCACTCCAATTATTTCCAGATTTATTCAAAAGCTTTAAATTAAATCTAATTCAATCGTTTTGGATTTCCGAACTACCAAAGATGGATCATAGTCAATAACGGAAGTTCCTAAAACGACGTTTTTATTTTAAAACGTTATTTGGAAATTCTTTAAATTAAAACTTATAATTACAACGTTTTCAATACCCGAACTACCTTTTTATCGGATCACGGTTCGTATTGGGATATCAAAACGAGGTTTTTTATTTCAAAACGAAACCGAATTTTATTCAACACGAAACGAAAATTAAATAAATACGCTAATTAAATAAAACGTGACAAAATAAATTAATAACTAAATAAATAAAAACTATGGCATAAAAATAAATAGAAGGAGAAGATAAATAAAATAAAATAAAAGAGTCTAGTCCTCGGATAATACCTTAAATTCGGTATCTGACAGTCGAAGCCGATTGATTCCACGAGTTGCCTTCTTCCGTTTTTTATATTTTTTAGTAAAAATTTAACTTTAGGAAATTCGGAATTTTTGAGAAAAAAAAATATTTTTCTCAAAAAAATTCACTTTCTCTCTCTAAAAATGTTTAGAGTGAGAAAGGCTCCAAAAAGCCCTCCCCCTTTAAATGCATGGGGATCCGTGCCTTTTATAGGCAAACGGATCCCCAGAAAAATGGGCGACGCCCGAGTAAAATCGGGCGTCGCCCAAGGGGGTTGGGCGGCCGCCCATGGCATGTTGGGCGGCCGCCCAACCCTCCGTCGGGCTACCGCCCAACATTGTTGGGCGGCCGCCCAACATTTGTTGGGCGATCGCCCAACAATTGTTGGGCGATCGCCCAACGCAAGGTTGGGCGTCCGCCCGACGTGGTTGGGCGCTCGCCCAACGGCCGCCGGGGGGCGTCTTGCGCCGTCGGGCGCGCACGTCCCGCGGCCGTCGAGCTTGGGTTCCGTGCCGTCGGGCGTCCACGCGTCGTGGCCGCCGAACGTGCGATCCGCACTGCCAGGCGCACACGCCTCGTGGCCGACGAGCGCGCGTTTCGCACCGCTGGGCCCGTGCATCGCTCGGATGCCGAGCGCGTGCCATTCGTGGTTGGATGCGTGCGTCCGACGGACGTCGAGCGCGCGCTTTGCGTCGTCGAGTGGGCGTCCGACTGTCGTCGAACGCGCGCGGGCCGCCGCTAAGCACTCGCACCATGCCGTAAGCATTCGCGAGCCATCCGATCAACAACAGCGACCCGCCGTAACTCTTTCTTCTTTATTATGTACTTAACATTCTTTATATATTTTTTGTTTTCCAAAACTTCCGGAATCAATCGCTTCAACCGTCTCGTTTTCAGGTTTTCGTCACAGGTCCTCCGACTCGGTGTCTATAGTTGCCCCTACTTTTCTATTTTGACAGTGATGTGTGTGTTTTGAAAACGTTTTTTGCTAACGTGACACATGCAATGTAAAACATATAAAAGTAAAAGACACATAACGAGTAGGAGGGAGCATACCTGACCTTCACGCTGTGCGTTCCGGTGTCGTTCTCCGATTCTTTCCATCCTCGCCTCTGAATCGGCCGTCAGTGGATGTTTTTCTCTCGGAATCTAGCGTACGTTGACTATGGGTAAGAATGGCTCAAAAGCAACCTCGGTCGTGGACCGTAGGTAAGATGGCTAAAAGGCTACCTCGATCGTGAACCGTAGGTAAGATGGCTAAAAAGCTACCTCGGTCGTGAACCGTAGGTAAGATGGCTAAAAAGCTACCTCGGTCGTGAACCGTAGGTAAGATGGCTAAAAAGCTACCTCGGTCATGAACCGTAGGTAAGATGGCTAAAAAGCTACCTCGGTCGTGAACCGTAGGTAAGATGGCTAAAGAGCTACCTCGGTCGTGAGCCGTAGGTAAGATGGCTAAAAAGCTACCTCGGTCGTGAACCGTAGGTAAGATGGCTAAAGAGCTACCCCGGTCGTGAACCGTAGGTAAGGTGGCTCAAGGGCAAAAAGGTTCTTTCTAACGATTATGAATTCTTTTAAAACACCGTTGCCTGTATTTTCTCACTGGAGCTAGTGTCCTGGAGGTTTAATGGGAACGTGTTTTGGTCTGGAATGATATAGATTAATGATTATTTTTCTGTTGACTGTTGTCACTGTTCTGTAAAAATTGGCTGTTGTCTGGAGTTCATATCTTGACAGTATTGGTTGCTGTCTGGGAGAAATGCAGGCTGAAACGGACTGCAAATCGGAGGTCTGTGCACCTAGTAATTAATTATTTACTTTTTACCTTTATGTCACATCGTACTTTTTTTCACTATTTACGGGAATGCCATTCCCTCTTCCTATATAAGGTGGTGGGGTTTCATTTCAACCCCACACCTTCTCTCTCTTCTTTCTCTCTCTAGACTTCGATTTGGATTATCCTCGGGATGGATTTGGATGAATGCGATGGCACGAGAGGCATGGATGAGGTTTACGTGAGCCTTACTAGAGTGGACCCTTTCCACGATCCTACGACGCATCTGTGCCGACCACCTGGTATGTATCCTTGCCTTATTTTAGTGTAGTGGAATGCATGCATGTATGCATGATTTCTGTTCTTGCCTATGCTGCTTTTTTTTTTTCACATCTGTTTTTCTTCTTCTTGTTTTTTTTTTGTTCCTTTTTTAGAGCGATCTTCACGCCCATGAGCGGAGATGGAGTGAGTCGGTGCGGGAGGCCGATGCCAGGGTTGGCCAGATGTACCAAGAGCGGAACGATCACTGGTCGGAGGTGATGCGGAGGGAGACTGAGGGTCGCCTTGCTGTCGAGGAGAGAGCACGAGTCGCCGAGGAGAGACTCCGAGTTGTCGAGGAGGCCTTATCTGCAGAGCGGGCATCACACTTGAGAGATTTTGAGGACTATTGGGACTTCCCTCCGTATTAGGCTCGTTATGTATTGCTTTGTAGCTTTCATTATTGCTTTGTAGCTTTTATTGGAGTTTCCCCGCTGTATAGCTGATGTATAGGGAGTGGGGTGGATAGTAGGTAGGCTTTTTGTGAAAAGTAGGATAGGAAATGTATAACTCGTGATTCATATTACCATGCGTTCATTAGATTATGATGATTCCAATCATTCTCGTCAAATATATTCATGCCTTTATTTATTTACAAACAACAGAAATACTTAGTCTCTTATACATTGTTTTTGTAATTGCTCAAGTCATAACTATCGTTACCAGGACCCGCCTTTCGGTTTTCGGATCCCGGTGATTTTTCTCCTCTCCTTTTACTATCCCGGAATTTTTAAATGAGTGCCCTTTCGGGTTTTCACCCATTGGGATTTCCCTTATTGTTGCATAGGTCGCCCTTTGCGGGTTTTCAACCTATCGGGAATTTTTCTTTCTTTTTTTTTATTTTTTTTATTTTTACGAAAAGTATTTCTTAAGCCTATCCAGGTTGGTAGGTTCGGAGAATTCCATGCCGTCCATTGTAGTTAACTTCACCGCTCCTTTGCTTAGTATCTTCTTCACGACGAATGGCCCTTCCCAGTTAGGCCTAAACTTCCCCCTTGGGTCGGTGTGCGTCACACGGATCTGTTTCAGCACCAAATCTCCTTCTTTGATAGGGCTGGTCTTGACTTTTTTATTGAAAGCCCGAGCCATTCTTCTCTGGTATAACCGTATATGGTAAAGCGCTTCCATCCTTTTTTCGTCAACTAAAGCCAACTGCTCATATCGCCTCTTCACCCATTCCGTCTCGGGGATTTCTGCTTCCACTGCGATTCTCAATGATCGCTTTTCGATCTCAATCGACAGGACTGCTTCTGTTCCGTATACCAAGGAGAATGGCGTTGCCCCAGTCGAGGTTCTGATTGTCGTGCGATAAGCCCACAACGCGAGTGGGAGGTGCTCATGCCAGTTCCGATGTGATTCCACCGTCTTTACGAGAATCCTTTTAAGGTTCTTATTAGCTGCTTCTACTGCCCCATTAGCTTATGGACGGTACAGAGAAGATCTGTGATGTTCAATGCCATATTCTCGGAAAAGATTCCTTACTTCCCGCTGAAACTGGACCCCGTTATCCGTAATCATGTGATGAGGCACTCCAAACCTGGTGATCAAGTGTTTTTCAATGAACTTTCTCATCTGCTTGGATCCCAGTTTGCTAAACGACTCTACTTCTACCCACTTGGTGAAATAATCGATGGCGATAGCAATAAACTTATGTCCATTTGAAGCGTTAGGCCTTACTTCGCCGATGATGTCGATGCCCCAGGCAGCGAATGGCCAAATAGGTGCTAATACATGTAATTCCATGGCCGGAAGATGATTGCAATCGCCGTGGATTTGACAATCGTGACATTTCTTCGCATACTCATTACAATCTCTTTCCATGGTGAGCCAATAGAAGCCTTGCCTAATAATTTTCTTAGCTAGTACTGCTCCTCCCATATGGGCTCCACAAATTCCTGAATGTACTGATTCCATTGCCTCGCGGGCTTCTCTCGCTTCCAAGCATCTTAGTTGTAACCCATCAATGTGCCTTTTGTAAAGCAAGTCGTCATGGATGACGAACTAACGAGCTAGCCTTCTAATCACATCTTGATCCCTAGGTTCTGACTCTGCCGGATATGTTCCATTTTTCACGAAGTTCACGATATCGAAATACCACGGTTTTTCATCTGCCTCTAACAGCATTACGTCCTCGTAGCATGGTTTGTGAGATCTCCTCAATACCAACAGTTTCGAGGCAAGGTTCCGGGGGTTGTCCCAAACTGACACCAAAGTGGCCAAGGCATCCGCCGCCTGGTTCTGTGCTCGAGGAATATGATAGAAACAACATTCTTTGAATCTTTGTGCCAACCCTTCTAGCTGATCGAGGTACGGACGTAGTCTTTCTTCTCTTACCTCCCAGTTTCCTTGTGCCTGTTCGATGATCAACTTTGAGTCACCCCAAATTTCGACATATGACACTCCCAGTGCCGCTAATGACTCTAAACCATAAATGCACGCTTCATACTCGGCCATATTATTGATGAGAGGGAAGGATAACTTCTTGGCCATCAGGATCCTTTCTCCTTCCGGTGAGGTAAGTAGTACTCCTACTCCGGCTCCATTCGAATTAACTGCTCCGTCGAAGAACATTTTCCACGGTATAACTTCGATTGCGTTCAAGTGCTCATCGGGGAAATCATAGCTTATCTCTTCTTCCTCTGCATTCAGGGGTTGGTTGGCCAGAAATTCTGCCACGGCCCTCCCTTTGATAACCTTCTTCGTCACATATTCAATGTCAAACTCGGACAAAAGCAACAACCATCTGGCTAACTTCCCTGTCAAGGACGGAGTTCGATATAGGTACTTCACGGGGTCCATCCGAGAAATAATGATCACTTTATACGATTGGAAATAGTGCCGCAGTTTCTTTATCAACCATACTACTGCCACACATGTCTTTTCGATCATGTTGTACTTGAGCTCGTACTCCAGGAATTTCTTACTCAAATAATACACCGCGTGCTCCACACCGGTGTCTCCCTCTTGAGCCAACATTGCCCCAATAGATCGCTCCTCAATTGCTACATAGAGGAGAAGCGGCTTTCCCAGTTTAGGCGGTCTCAGCACTGGCGGATTAGACAAATAATCCCGGACCTTCTCTAAGGCCTGCTGACACTTATCATTCCAAATCGTGGGTTGGTCTTTCCGTAGCAACTTAAAGATGGGCTCGCAGATTGCGGTGAGTCTTGCTATGAATCGACTGATATACTGAACCTACCCCAGAAACCCTCTCACTTCCTTCTCATTCTTCGGCGCCGGCATCTCCTATATAGCCTTCACTTTATCAGGATCCACCTCGATTCCCTCATTTCCGATTACATAGCCTAAGATTTTCCCCGACGAAACGCCGAAAAAGCACTTCTTCGGATTTAACCTTAGCTTGAATTCTGCAATTCGGGCCAAAAATTTCTCGAGCGCGGCAAAATGCCCTTCTCTTGTCTCTGATTTGACCATCATATCGTCCACGTAGACTTCTACCTCTTTGTGTATCATATCATGGAACAGTGCTGTGGCCATTCGCTGGTAAGTCGCCCCGGCATTTTTCAAACCAAACGACATTACTCTGTAACAGTATGTCCCCCACTCGGTTGTGAACGAGGTTTTTGCTTTGTGCTTTTCGGCCATCTGAACTTGCATGTAGCCCATGAAACCATCCATATTCGTGTGTAAGACGCTTGACACTGCACTGTCGATCAATACGTCGATATGAGGCAATGCGAACTCATCCTTGGGGCATGCCTTGTTAAGATCTCTGTAATCAACGCACATCCTTACTTTGCCGTCCTTTTTTGCGATTGGCACCACATTTTCGACCCAAGGGGGATAGTCGATCACTTCGATGAATCCTGCTTCTAACTGCTTCTTCACCTCCTCTCTGATCTTATCTGCCCATTCTGGTCTCATACGTCGGAGCTTCTGCTTTACGGGCTTTGCTTCGGGGTAAGTTGGAATGCGGTGAGTTACGATAGATTGATCAATTCCAGGCATGTCTTCGTATGTCCAAGCGAATACAATTTCGTATTTTTTAATTATTCTCTCGAATTCTTTTCTCTCTTCAATAGTTAATTCTTGAGCAATTTGTATAAGTTTAGGATTTTCATCCGTACCAAGATTGAAAGTTGACATTTCTATTGCATTGATTTCAAATGTAGGCATGTTATATGAATGAGAATGCATGGAATGATCATGATCAACATCAAGCAAGTATGCAAAATCAGAAATCATTTCATTGATAGCATGGGTGATTACATCATCTGATTCAAACAAAGCAGTAATACAATTTTCATCATCAGGGTCTTCGGGCTTCTCATGAATTTTGGAGGTACTAGGCTCATCTCCCGCTCCTGCAGTTGCTTCAATGGTGATGACCTGCTCCTCGGCATTTAAATCCAGCATCATAATCTCCTCGACAAAGCAGCTCGCCTTTCCCTTGCCCCAGTCGGCCACATCATTGAAGATTTCGACTCCCGGCAGAATCTTTCCTTCTGTGCTAATCCATGATTCGGGGGTCCCTGAATACACCTTTCCATGCCCCTCATTCACGAAGTACTTCCTCAAACCCACTTTTCCTTCGCCACTTGCGTTGGATGGACCTCCCTGCTCATATCCCAAACCCCTCCGGGTTTTCTGACTCTTAAAGTCCGGAAATTCTGGCAACCCCTGATGGTGTGCTCCTAAGCCCATTCCTGGGATGAAACCTCCCTTCATCATCTTCACCACATCGGTGGTCATGCTAGACTCATAAATCCCGGAGACTTGGAATCCGGAGAAAAGTTGAGGCTCAATTCCCAATGCTGCCACCGAGCTTAATTTCTCAGCTCTGATTGTCACTATCTCCTCCCCGAAGGGGAATTTAATCATTTGGTGGAGCGTGGAGGGCACACCTCCCAACTTATGGAACCAAGGGCGTCCTAACAGTATGGCAAAGGTTACCGGGATATCTAGCACCGTGAATTCTGTTTCTTCTTCATGCGGCCCCACTTTCAGCTTGGCCTTAAAAACTCCTTCGATGTGCCTACGGCTATCATCATAAGCCCTGATCACAGTTTCAGAGGCTGTCAGGTCTCCTCTCTCCACTCCTAACTTCGACAAGAGTTTCAAAGGACAAACATTAATGGCCGATCCATCATCGACCATCACGCAACTAGTCTTCTTTCCGTTAATTTCCGCTCGGATATACAAAGGCTTATTGTGAGCCTTCCCCTCTTCTGGGAGATCCTCGTCGGTAAATGTGATTTCAGTTTTCTTTCGAGCCATAATTGCCCCTACTAGCGCTACCGGCTCAATATCGGTGGAAATGACCAAATTCTGCAACTCCTTCATCAAATTTTCACGATGGTATTTGGAATGGCATAAAACTTCCCAGACCGTGGACTTAGCTTGTGTCTTCTTCAACTTCTCAAGAACTTGGTCGTCGGACTTAGGAGCCGACCCTTCTCCAATCTCGGTTTCTATCATAGGTGCCTTCCCCTCGGCCACACGACCTGATCTCGTCATTACCGCGATTTCCGGCTCATCATCCGATTCGTCCCAAATGTTAATAGGAACCCTCCGATTGGTATCTTCCTCGTCCGAAGAACCCTCCCAAATGTCCACAACCATTAAATCCATGACGTGAGGAACATTCAGATTCAAGTAAAAGGGATCCGCCGATCCATACAAGGCCCAACCTATCAACTCATCATAATCCCGGAGGGACACTCTGCTCATCCTTCTTGCGGCCAACGGAATAGCACCTCGTTGTATGCACATAAGCTGCACCTTATCACTCATTGTTTCATTACACTGCTCATAACGGTGTCTCCACCTTCTAGCATAATCCACAAACGGTTCCTCGGGGAATTACCTGATCCTATCCAGATCGTCCAGGGATCCCGTCCACGGAATGTACATCTCATATCTTGCCACAAAGGCACTCCTAAGCGGTACCCAATGACCCATTTCCTCATCTGATAGACCCTGATGCCACAATAAGGCTTCACCCATCAAGGTTTCCGGAAAATGTTCATGTAACTCACCCTGCGGAAATCCGGCGTCATACATATGATTGCGGAATAACCTCGCGTGCTCAACAGGATCCTGGTGTCCACCATACCTAGGCATTGCTACCACCGCATCAGGTGTTTGATAAGACGGGGAATCCGGGGTTTGCTCTGCCAGCATCCATACTGTATACTCTTTGATAAATCTTTTCGTCATTGCTGCCCAATCGGTCTTAACATACATCGGCAATGACATGTACCACATTAATGGTTCACCCATCAACGAATTGCAAAACAAGCTAGTGATCTCTTCCTCTTTAAAACCCAAGGGTGCCATAGCCAACAAGTAGAAGTGAAGGTGCTCCATAGGGTCCTTATTGCCGTTATACTTGCTAACCCTCGGCAACGGACGCTTGATAGGTCCAATCTGCATCGCAAAGCGCTCCGCAGTTCTGTCTTCAGCTCTTTGGTACTTTTCTAAAAACAAACCCGACAACCGATCCCAATCATGCTTGCAAGAATCGGGTAATTAATGGAACCATTCCAGAGGCTCGCCTACCAGTGAATGGTGGAACCACTGGGCAATTTCATCTACTCCGAAGGATTCAATAAACATGTCGTGCATATATTCATGCAAGTGCGCCTCGGGATCCCTTCCTCCACTAAACAAACCCAAATCTGGCACAATAGTCCGAGACGACCCTTCTCCGGTCTCTTCAGCACTATCCTCATCATACGGTGCTCCACCATCTAACCCTTCCCCCATCGGTTCATCCTCTTGTTCTTCACCCAAGAAGGACACATACAGCCCCTTTCCCACATTGCTCTTTTCATCGGAGTCCAACAACTCCTCTACATTCTCCTCGAAGGATTTCATCACTACAGTTTCTGTCAAACCAACTCCGATCGTACTCACTCTATGATTAGGCAATGGATTGCGCCTAACGGAAGGGTTCGCTGACGAGGGATCAGCTATCTTCTTCTCCTCAATTAAATCTTGGATTTCATGTTTCAGCCTCTCACAATTCTCAATTGTATGCCCATAACTGCTATGGAATTCACAATACCCTCTAGCCTGTATCTGCGGAGTAGGTTGAGCTTTGTTATATGGGGTAAGGGCTTTCAACAATCCCTTTTTCTGCAGACGCTCGAAAACTTTCGCGTAGGTCTGATCGAACTTGGCGAACCGCCTCTTTTCAATAGCATTAAGATCAACCACTTTCACTGCTGCGGATTCCGTACTCGCGCTAGGCCCTCCGGCACTATATCCATACTTCGTCCACTTGGTATAGGCTTTCTTCGGTTCTCCATCCCCTTCAACAGTCAAGGCACAACTATACATCTGATTGAAATCCGTAAATGGCATATACCGCAACTCATTTTTGATATACGGCAACGTGTTGCCAACCACCATTCGGATCTGATCCTGCTCGAGCGGCTTTTGTTTCATTACTGCGGCCTTAGCCCTCCATCTTTTCACAAAATCGGAAAAGGATTCCCCAGCCTGTTGCTTAGTGCTCTCTAACTCTTTCAAAGTGACTTCCATTATGGTGTTAAAGCTATACTGAGCGATGAATGACTTTGCTAATTCCTTAAAATCCCTCTTCGTCACCATTGGTAATGCATGAAACCATGTGAGGGTAGCCCCCTCAAGATAAGTGTTAAACAGCCCTAAGACTTGATCCTCAGTAAGGATCGTGTGCTTCATTACAGCGACATACTGAATCATGTGGGCAGTGGGATCCCCAGTTCCATCGAACTTTTTCATGTCAGGGAGCCGGAATTTCAAAGGCAAAGCCGTTGCCGATAAACAATTCTTCAAGTTATAAAAGTCCTGACTTCCGGAACTTCCTCCGTGCAAGTCCTGCATCTCCTGCGTGATGTGTTGCTTCCATTCCTCTTCCTTAGCTTTCTCTTTTTCCAACTGTTTTCGGATATAATCCTGATAATCCTCCTCATTCCCAAAGCGAGGGCCATCGTTTACCTCATTCTCAGCGTGTTTACTGCCATTCTTGTTGTCCTTCAATGCTAACTCAGCTAGCTGGGCCAAGATTGCGGCCAGCTGATCATTGATATTGTTCACATAATTTTCCAATTCAGCCACTTTCTCGTCGGTCGCAGACATATTGATGGAAGACTGAGTATACCCGGATGAAGATGGTTCAGAAGCCACAACTACTGATTCGGAACTGTCTACTCGTAGCTGATCAAACTGTCTGACAAGCCGATTACTCTCGCGAAACCACAACCGCTTAATGATGACGTCTGCTCGAACGGTATCCATTAGTATGTATGCATGATTTTATATGCATGATTCGTGGTGTGTGCGTTTATTTATTTACGATTATATAAGATAAGAAGAACAAACGTTAGTCTAATTACATGTATCACAACATCTCTCCTCCACCCTTATTCCTCCACACACTCGTCGGTCCAGGTCTCTTTTCTAGGATTTTGGTTTTTGGCTCACATTGCGGTCCAGGGGACGCGTGATGCCGTCGATTATTGCGGAAAAATAAATCATTCACCATACAACACAGTTCGTTTTCGACGCATCAGCGTTCAGTGACTAAGAAATCGACCAAGTTGGATTGTCCTTTTGGAATAACTCGTCTTTTGTCCTTTCGCAAGACGCATTAATTCGGGTTTTGACTCCCTTTGAGAGCATCTCAGTTTTTAGACGTGGTACGAGTTATTCTTCTAGTCCAATCGTTCGTTATTGTCAATGACTCGTTCCCTTTTATTCGCGTGGGTTCGTGTCTCGATTTTGGATTACAACGGGATCTTTTGGATCTATCGAGAGACGTAACCACGTGTTTATTTAGTGATGGAATCACTTTTGGATTTATTTTAGGGAACGGACTCATCGCGTAACGCGTTTGTTCTTAGCGTCGAGGATCCGTTTGCTCATTTTGCTACACGAAAAGACGGCGAGTCTTATTTGAGCGCACGGTAATCTTTCGGCTAACAACAATCTCTTATTCTTTTCGATCTACGGGATATGTCACCTTAGTGTGGTTATAGAAAATCAACGTTTCGTTGAATCGCATGTTTATCCGAGGCGAGGATATCACCGTTCTCTTTCCTTTAGGCGCGAATTAAGCAAACACGTATATCGGGCCATATTTCTTGCAGTTTTGGTAACGGTCGAAATGATCGAGTCGTTAGTCAAAACCAGTAGTCTCATCCATATGGCGCAATTATATGGTTTGGCTTAATTTGGCTTCAAAGTTTTAAACAGGGTATACACTCGTTCGAGGCACGTATTCAACGGCATTGGTTTATTTTCTTTAACTACTCTTGAGATTGACATATATCGTAGACTCGGAATGATTTTGGTCGTTTAGTTCATTTTTCTTTTCTTTTATTTTCTTAGTCACCTTTGCGGACACATCCATTTCTCTTAAGAACGACATGAGGCATAACGTAAAAGCTCGTCTTTTATTCGGAAGGGACGGGCTACTTGTGCGAAACTTTTCACGTTACGATAGGGTCGTTCAAGGCAGAAATGTTCTTCGTTTTCATTTCATCGTGATCTCGTTTTATCCCAATTTATCTAAAGAATGTGAATAACGGCTACTGTTAATATAGTCTTCTGTATCGAAATATAACTATCCTTAACACCGAACCGATTCATACTAATACGTGCTTATGTCATAACGCATTTCCTGAACACGTGCCTTCGTCGGGACACCGAAAGGGACAAGGCGGGTCGCACATGTTCATTCATACGAGATAACTAAGTCGTCTTTAATTCAAATCGTTTCGATGTTTTAGGGTAATTAGTATGTCGATTCATGAGTATATATTAACGCATCGTCTCATTTTCTTTACATACTCTAGGATTAGACACGTATCATGGCGGTTTGAAAACACGAACTGATTCATTTATCACATCAAAAATAGTAACGGGTGATCCTATGGAAACTTCTAAGGCTACTATATGCTGACACGGCTGACCGCGGGACCTCACAGGACCGCACAAATTCGCCCCTAACGAATGGATGGGGACCCTTTGGCGCCTTCCTGTAAGGGGGAACTTACACTAGCCTCTTTCGAGCGACGAATGGACTCTCGCTAGAGGTTTCGCGGAAATTACCCAAAGGGTTTGCAATAATGCACATGAATGCATACGAAAAGAAGTAAAACGATCCGTCCCCGTTAAGGGCTTAATACACGCCTTCCGGAATGAAAGTGGGAGGAAGCATTTATTCAGAGATCCATTTATGGACTCAAGCAAGCATCTAGAAGCTGGAATAAGCGTTTTGACGAAACCATAAAACAATTTGGTTTCGAACAAAATTGCGAGGAAGCTTGCATTTACAAGAAAGCAAGTGGGAGCTCTATAGCATTTCTCATACTATATGTGGACGATATACTATTAATGGGAAATGACATTGCTCTATTACAATCGGTAAAAGTTTGGTTATCTGGTAACTTCTCAATGAAAGACCTTGGTGAAGCAGCATATATACTTGGTATAAAGATCTATAGAGATAGATCGCGTAGACTGCTTGGTCTTTCACAGGCTACATACATTGAAAAGGTGCTAAATCGGTTTAGCATGCTTGAATCGAAACGAGGTAACTTACCTATGGTGCATGGAGTGAAGTTAAACAATCATCAATGTCCTAAAACTGATGATGACAAACGACGCATGGTTGTAGTCCCGTATGCCAGCGCGATCGGTTCGATTATGTATGCTATACTATGCACTAGACCTGACGTAGCGTTCGCGTTATCAGTAACGAGTCGTTACCAAGGGAATCTGGGAGACGAGCATTGGATTGCCGTCAAGAACATTCTTAAGTACTTGAGAAGGACTAAAGATATGTTCCTAGTGTACGGAGAAGGAGATCTGAAAATTGAAGGATTTTCAGACGCTAGTCATCTCACAGATGAGAATGATTTTAAATCCCAATCAGGATACCTGTTTATCTTGAATGGGGGCGCGGTCAGTTGGAAGAGTTCCAAGCAGGGAAGTGTGGCTTTCTCTACGACCGAGTCAGAGTACATCGCTGCTGCGGAAGCGGCAAAGGAAGCGGTTTGGATTAGAAAGTTCATTACAGAACTAGGAGTGGTGCCTGACATTGTCAATCCCATTACTCTGTACTGTGATAACAATGGAGCCATTGCGCAAGCAAAGGAACCACGGTCTCATAATGCATCCAAACACTACCTAAAGCGATACCACATCATTAGAGAGATTGTGGCTAGAGGAGATGTGAGAATAGAAAGAGTACCTACAGAGGACAATGTTGCAGATCCGTTAACAAAGCCTTTAACCCAGAAAGTACATGATCGTCATTTAACTTCTACTGGGATAAGTTTTAGAAACAATTGGCTTTAGTCCAAGTGGGAGTATGTTGGGGTTTTGTGTCCTATAGTCAATTGTTGCAGGATACAAACTTATTGTAAATGAATTGTTCTTTATATCATTTGTTTTAATGAGATATGTGTTTTATAACTATATAAAGGCAATCCCTTTTAAGCACTAAATAAAGTCTAATAAAAGGAAATCCGTAAGTTTGTTTAAAGTGATTATAAAGTGTTCATACAAGCATGAAGTGAGACAAAACTTTATAATAAACTAATAAACTTAAAACCACCCCAAGTCAAGTGATATATTTAGGATTGATATATCACAGTTGAGACTTGTATGTAACAATGTCTTCTGTCCGACAGAAAGCTGATCTCACAAGCTTCACATATATAGATATCTGGACAGTTACATAGATCCGGTGAAACGTTGTTCATTAGGATTGGGGATCCGACTTGAGATAACAGGATGGGTAGATTCATCCTTGTCACCTGTTCATCTCATTGGTATTAATAGGTATAACTAATCCTCAGACTCAAAGGAATGTTAATTGGTCATCCTGAATTACTGAATGTGAGACTTTGATCGCGTGGTCCCACGATCCTTAACAGAGATGACTCTGGGGTGTGAACTGCAAAGGTTGGGTGTCACAGGAGGTAATGTCAGGGTAGTTATACATTGGATTGAGCATTTATCACTCCCGATGAATGGGAGATACATCCAAGGATCGCTTGTGGAAGACTCGACTCTAAACCCTTGCAAGGTGATAGCTTAAGAGTAGAAATTCGGATTTCACTTAACCTATCTTTTGAGTTGACTCGGCCAATAACAAGTAAAATGAACGTCTCGCTATATGTGACTTGACATTACTCATAGTCATAAGATTCAGTTCAAGGATGTAGTTGATAAAGGATCGTATTATACCGTAACTAATACGGAAGGGTTAACGGCAGAATCAACCTGTCTTCTTAACGGACTCTGGGGGAATGATTACGGACATGCCGATAACATGCTCTGTTCATCATTCCGTTATGCAAGGATTAAATATAATTCTTGAAGAAATTAATTTAATAGTTGCATACGGCCAGAAGTAGTAAGGACCTAATGGATCACACATAAGACTTGGAAACAAAAGAGAGATGGATCTGATTAATAGATGGAAGCCCAATTGAGCCCAGTAAGGCCCACATTGATAGGGGGGTCGAAATTTATATATATGATTAGGGAATGAATTAATTTATTCCACTAATCCTAATTTGATTAGGATTATGAATTAAATTAATTAAGAGATAATTAAAGTAGGAGTTTTAATTAGATTAATATGCTCCTATTATTATCTAACTAGGTTACTTATTATTATCCTAATTATATTAGACATATAGTAAGATAATAATTAGAAATTCTATTCTGAATTGGATTCCTATTAAGTGACCTATTCCCATCTAACTAGGTTTAGATACAACCTAATATATATACCCATACCCTAATGAATTTCGACACACTAATTCCTCCCCCCTTACAAGTGATTTTCGAAATTGCTTAGTTAGAGAGAGAAAAGAATTCCCATCCCCAAGTTCGTGGACAAGAATTCATTCGGCATTCCATCGATTGATTAATCTAATTCATCCCTCTTTCTCCTTGATCTTGTGTTGGTTAATTAGAGGTAATCTATTTTGGTTACATCTCATAAGGGTTGATTCTAATTTAACCTCACCGTGTTCACGAAAGAAGAAAAACAATCAAAAGGGAGAAATTTGTTTTTCTTCGCCTACATCAGGTCAGTTCACTATTTCGAGGATTCCCGGAGATTGAACCGTCGGATCGTCGCGATTTTTGGACAGTAGCTTCTAGACATATTCTTCTACGTTTCCACCGAAGGGATTGTTGTTCGGAGGTCTGGAAGGTCTGTTTCGAATAGGGGCAGATTGGTAAACAGTTTACATCTCCTTTGAAGTTGTGGGCACTTCGTTTGCAACGGTAGATTGATCATCGAAAGGTATATCTTCTTATCCCTCTTTATATGAAATAACGATTAACGGATCCTATGGTTAAAAGGAAGTAGGCTAAAATTTTTATATTTCCGCTGCTATACCTTAGCTCTATTTCCAACAGATATACATATACTTATATTTAAAATAAAATAAAAAAATGATATATAAACATCCCAAATAATTATATAGACCGAATGTCTAAAAATAGTTTGAAAACATACCTTACATAAATATACATATATATATAAAGGATTAAGAGCTTAAAAGTTAAGAAAGATGGACTAAAACAGCATTTTTTACATTCTGGCAGATTTACCGACGGAAAATCCGTCGGTAAACAGCAATTAGTGACAGAAATGGAGAATTACGGCAGCACTCCAATTATTTCCAGATTTATTCAAAAGCTTTAAATTAAATCTAATTCAATCGTTTTGGATTTCCGAACTACCAAAGATGGATCATAGTCAATAACGGAAGTTCCTAAAACGACGTTTTTATTTTAAAACGTTATTTGGAAATTCTTTAAATTAAAACTTATAATTACAACGTTTTCAATACCCGAACTACCTTTTTATCGGATCACGGTTCGTATTGGGATATCAAAACGAGGTTTTTTATTTCAAAACGAAACCGAATTTTATTCAACACGAAACGAAAATTAAATAAATACGCTAATTAAATAAAACGTGACAAAATAAATTAATAACTAAATAAATAAAAACTATGGCATAAAAATAAATAGAAGGAGAAGATAAATAAAATAAAATAAAAGAGTCTAGTCCTCGGATAATACCTTAAATTCGGTATCTGACAGTCGAAGCCGATTGATTCCACGAGTTGCCTTCTTCCGTTTTTTATATTTTTTAGTAAAAATTTAACTTTAGGAAATTCGGAATTTTTGAGAAAAAAAAATATTTTTCTCAAAAAAATTCACTTTCTCTCTCTAAAAATGTTTAGAGTGAGAAAGGCTCCAAAAATCCCTCCCCCTTTAAATGCATGGGGATCCGTGCCTTTTATAGGCAAACGGATCCCCGGAAAATGGGCGACGCCCGAGTAAAATCGGGCGTCGCCCAAGGGGGTTGGGCGGCCGCCCATGGCATGTTGGGCGGCCGCCCAACCCTCCGTCGGGCTACCGCCCAACATTTGTTGGGCGAGCGCCCAACGCAAGGTTGGGCGTCCGCCCGACGTGGTTGGACGCTCGTCCAACGGCCGTCGGGGGGCGTCTTGCGCCGTCGGACGCGCACGTCCCGCGGTCGTCGAGCTCCCGTTCCGTACCGTCGGGCGTCCACGCGTCGTGACCGCCGAACGTGCGTTCCGCGCTGCTGGGCGCACACGCCTCGTGGCCGACGAGCGCGCGTTCCGCGCCGCCGGGCCCGTGCATCGCTCGGATGCCGAGCGCGTGCGATTCGTCGTTGGATGCGTGCGTCCGACGGACGTCGAGCGCGCGCTTTGCGTCGTCGAGCGGGCATCCGACTATCGTCGAACGCGCGCCGGCCGCCGCTAAGCACTCGCACCATGCCGCTAAGCATTCGCGAGCCATCCGATCAACAACAGCGACCCGCCGTAACTCTTTCTTCTTTATTATGTACTTATCATTCTTTATATATTTTTTGTTTTCCAAAACTTCCGGAATCAATCGCTTCAACCGTCTCGTTTTCAGGTTTTCGTCACAGGTCCTCCGACTCGGTGTCTACATCGATATTTTCTTTTCTCTACTTTCTCTCTCCATGTTCCTTTAAAATACTCATTGTTCCTTTACTGACTTGATCATTATAGTGTTTTCCAAAGACCGTTCTCAGTGTTGAAACAAAAGCACACCAAAAACCTCTTGATTCCAAGTTCTCATCAGTACATAATAAATTTTACAAGACGCATGGTTTAAAAGAATGCCAATTATTTCATTACTAATACATTATACTTTTTTGCTTAAAAAAATACATTATACTTCTTTTTTTCAAATTTATTTATGAGATTTCATTTTTGTCCATATCCATTTCAACCCAAATTAATCAATGACTTCTTCAACGACTGCTTTTTTTCATACATTCTTCTTCTTCTTCAATGACTTAGTGGTCTTCTTCTTCAAATGTATAAACATTTGGCATGTGGATTATTATTATTTTATAGCCCTCTAATTTACATTTAATCAAATTTTCTTATTTTATATTATTTTTCGAGTTTAGTTTTCAAGACGTTTTTTTTATTTTACCCTTATTAATAAGTTTAATATTAATTGCACTTTTGCCATTTTGATTTTCAATGCATAAAGAGTGATTCAATTTAATTAATGTCACAAAAAATAAAAATTATTAATGAAATGAAATAAAGCGTCTATATTTTATAGATTTAATACAAATCAATCATTTTATTAATATGTATGATTTGGTAAAATGTGATAATTATTGTAAAATGATATATTTTATATAATGGACACAATATTTGCAGTAAGATGACCAAACTATTTTCGAGGTCAATATTTGTGCGAAAAGGGTGTTGCTATTTACCGTCCCCTACATACCATATTTTCCCTCCTCACTTATTTGCCCCAAAAAATTTGAAAACCCTTCTCTCTTACTCTCTCTCCTGAGCAAAGCACAAAATTGACAGAAAATGGATCCGAGAACTCCGGAATACGAAGACGTCGAAGATGAGGTAACAATCGAGCCTAAAACTAATTTATCTAACAAAAAAAATCAGATTTTAGTGATGGCGGGTCCGGATCCCGCCACTTCAATGGTGTTGGCGGGTCTAGGACCCACTATCACTCTTGTGCGGACGGGTCTAGAACATGTTCGCACAATAGGTATGGCGGGTCCAGGACCCGCCATAACCATGCGGGTGGCGGGTTCTGGACACGACTCGCCTTATAGACATGTGGGGCTTGGACCCACCTATCTATAAAGCGGGCGGGTCCTGGACCTGCCCCGACTATATATGGACCCATTTTTTGGCCGATTTTGTGCTGGTTGGTCTATTTTCCCCCTGTAATTTAATATTTGCTTCAAATATTCATGAATTGCTGTTTATTTTCAGGAGCCAGTTGAAGTTTAGATTGCTGACGGGATTGATTATAGCCCGTGTTTCATTACGAGTATATTTTTTCACACAAGTATAAAAAATGGTTTCGAAATTGTTATTTCTTCGTACAAACACGAAGGAACACAAAAGCTTCTAAGATGCTCATGTGGCGAACGATACCGAGGAAATACGAATTCTTTAGAAGATGATTCACGTAGAAAAACTAAATCTAAGGTGTGTGGGTGTAATTTCTGGCTTAAAGTCAAACAGTTGCAAGATTTTTCGTGTTGGGAGATCATTGTTTATGCCGGGGATAAGGGCAAGCATAATCATGAATTGTGTGTTTATCCACAGGGACACCGATAGATGAGCAGACTCAATCTCGAATCAAAACAAATTATGCGTGAAATGAGTTCGTATCAAGCAAAACCGTGTGCTATTATGACGGTACTTCGTAAGCAACATCCCGGAGACAACCCAACAATAAAGTATGTATATAATTATAGAGACCGATTGAGGAAGGATGGGTTTGAGGGTAGAGATATGATTAGTCAGTTTTTCCATCTTACCGTGGAGAAAAATTATGCTCATTCTACTGTTGCTGATCCGAAAACAGGTGTGTTAACTCATGTATTTATGGCACATCCATCTTCTGTTGAGTTATTTCGAACATATTACTGGTATGTTGGAATGGATACAACGTACAAAACCAACAAGTGCAGAATATTTTTCTTTGAAATTGTTGGGATGACTCCATGTAACAACAACTTTAAGATAGCTTATGCTATTATGAAGGATGAGATCGAGTCAAGCTATCGTTGGGTCATAGAGAGGTTGAGACATTTGATCGGGTTTGATGTTAATCCGACTGTTATTTTGAATGATAGAGAGTTGGGGTTGATGAAGCCTGTTAGTGAGCTTTTTCCAGATTCCACAAACATGTTATGTACTTGGCATATCAACAAGGATGTAGAAAATAGGGTCTATAAACTTATGGGTGAAGACATGAACTTTGCATCTAGTTTCAAGAATGGAAGAAAATAATTAATTCTCTAACAGTAGATGAATTTGACTTTCATGTGGTGAAGATGAAATATTCTATGAGAATGTATAGTCATGTGATATCCTATATTGAGAATACATGGTTATGCCACAAGGAGAAGTTTGTTGTTGTGTGGACGAAAAATTTTCTACACTTTGGCAACACAACTACATGCAGAGTGGATAGTGAATTCTTCTTTAAAGAAATGGTTGAATTCCTCAACTAGAGCCCTCGATACAGTTTGGGCGAAGGTTCACAACGAGATTGAATTGTAAGTAATCAAGATCAGGTATACATTGATTCCATTTTACTATTGTTATCATTATATTTGCATTTATTAGTGATATATTTTGATTGTTAATACAAGTTTATTCGTATTAGTGGTAGTCTTGAGTCTTCAAGACAACGTAAACACGTATTGTACTCCGGATTTCCATTCAGCTACCTGACGTGTAAAATGTCCCACCACTGTTTGGAGTTGATCAGGACTGAATATTTGCGTATGAAAAAGTAGAGTCATGAAATGGATGAACGTTGTGGTCATATTTTGAGAACCTCTCATCAGATCCCGTGTGCATGCGAGCTTAGCAGATTGAAGCTCGCACGTAAACCGGTTAGTATTTCTAAGATACACACATTTTGGAAGACACTTGTCTTTGGCCATTCTGACACTACTGACAATGTCGAGTATGTTGATGGGAATGAGGATCGGGTATACTTTCACTCTCTTATTGATGAGGTCAATAAAAGCGACCCAACTTTTATGCGTAATATTTCTCAATTCATGCACGATCAACTTCACCCGGACGAACCTAGGTACTGTGAACTGAAAGTAAAAATTGATGTCTGAGGACGACCGAAGGGGAGTTTATCAACCAAACATATGCCAAGTGCGTGGGAGTACCATGACATTCGTCGTGGACGTGCTCGATCTTCTAGTTCATCTCGGAGTCGTGGACGTAGCTCTTCAGTCCGCTCTACTGGTAATTTTTACTATTTTTTTAATTTACACACTCATGTGTTTTTCTTTATTGTTTCCATCCACTTATTGTCTAAAAAATTATATTATTATAGGTCCCGATGGGACAACATGTGATATTTCAGATTACTCAAATTCAGACAAACTCGTGAATTAATTAAGCCGTATATTAAATCGTATCTCGATGTCAAAGGCGATGGTAATTGCGGGTTCCGTGTTGTGGCGGACAAAATATTCAGCGGTCAAGAGAGTTGGTATTTAGTAAGAATGGGTATAGCAAATGAAATAATTGCTAAACGTAGCATATACCAGCCAGTTTACTATGACGGTATTGAAGTGACAATTAAGCGAATTTCTTGGGATGGTGGTTCTTGTATAAAAGCACATTGGTTGACAGCTTGGGATGACTTGTATCCGATTGCTTCATTATATAATGCAGTTGTATCTTTTTCGGATACGAGAATGGAAATAGCTTATTTGCATGTGGTATTGTGCTACCGTTGTATGCACCCTCGACCGCTACACGACCACAATGAGAGATTGTTATAGCTCATTTAGGTGCTCAATACGAACATTATATTCAGCTAGATTTATCTAGTAATTTTCCGGTACCTCCTATATTGCTTAATTGGAATAGATGTCGACACAGTAGCATTGAAGGATGGGACTTCTTGTATGCGGATCGACGAGCACAGTGGGATAGACTTGCTAGTATTACGGGATACTGTTAAGTGATGTTAGTGATATCACTGTTTAGTGTTGTAACTATTTAATGAACATTCTTCTTTAGTGATATAACTGTTTAGTGATGTTACTGTTTAGTGATGTTACTGTTTAGTGATGGTACTGTTTAGTGATGCAACTGTTTAGTGATGTTACTGTTTAGTGATGTAACTGTTTAGTGTTGTTATTGTTTAGTGATATTACTGTTTGGTGATGTTAACATTTAGTTATATAACTGTTTAGTGATATAACTGTTTAATGATGTTACTGTTTAGTGATATAACTGTTTAATGATGTAATTGTTTACTGATATAACTGTTTAGTGATTTAACTGTTTAGTGATGTTACTGTTTAGTGATGTTATTGTTTAGTGATATAACTGTTTAGTGATGTTACTGTTTAGTGATGTTATTGTTTAGTGATATAACTGTTTAGTGATGTAACTGTTTACTGATATAACTATTTAATGTTGTTACTGTTTAGTGATGTAACTGTTTAGCAATGTCACTGTCTAGTGTTGTTACTGTTTAATGATGTTACTGTTTAGTGATGTTACCGTTTAGTGATGTTACTATTTAGTTATATAACTGTTTAGGCCTGCTGAAAATACATTTTACTACAAAATACTGTTTAATAACAAAAAGACACAAAATACAGTCCCAAAATACAGTCCCAAATTATTTGGCCGAATGCCAATCACTCATAACCTGCTCCAGGACCTCTGTCCACTCAGCTGACTTATCCGCATCTATCCGTCTGAAATCTGCTAACACGCCACGGCACACGCTAGATAAGCGAGTAACCCACTGCAAAAACAAATAATAAAAAGCACGATCAATTTGAGAATGTTATTAATTAACATTTAATTTAAAATTAACAGCTAAAATCAAAATGACTTACAAGCTCACTGTTCGAACGAGTGAGAACCTCCTGTGGCTGTGCCTGCGTATCGGGCATGAGCTGTGGATGTGAATATCGATAGTACCACGACATGTACGCCTCATCATATGCTGACGGAATCTTAGCGAGAGTGTATATGATCATCATGAGCGTAGACACCGATGGGAAAAATCCCCAACTGTTGTTGGCAACCACAACTGGATGCTCTACCCAATACCGAGAGCTACTCCAAGCACGTACCACCTTCGTGGGTGTGAAAATCTGCATGGGCACGATCTGGACATACCCCAGCTGACGGAGGCATCGATCGGGCATATATGGCTCCATCACATCCCGGTATCGTATCCATCCCCTATAAATAGTCCTAAGAGTGCGGGCTACTACATCAGGACCGTACGGGAGCCACATCACCTGCACACATACACAAGTTAATTAATATACAAGTAAACTAATAAATTTTAAATACATTATTGCTATAATTAAGTGAAAAACGTACCTCGCCCGCAGTCAATCTGTCAAGACGAAGATGAAAATCTCTCAACCGCTGATCAGTCCTGGGCTGATGTGTCGAGATCCAGATCCGAGCTCGTGGATCGTCCGATCCGGGTGTGAGTCCCTCTAGTTGAGGTCTAAAACACGGGAAATACTCGTATATCCACGCCTGAAGAAGAGTCAAACATCCCGCGATCTGTGAACAATCTCCTCTACTAGCAATACCTAGCTGACGGTATAGGTATGCTAGTGTAGCTGAGCCCCATGAGTATCCACCCACGCCCTCTACCCCATTCTGCACCTCCAGCAAGCACGCGGGTCGGATTCGATCGCCACTCTTGTCTATAAACAAGGTGGAACCGAACATCAAAAACATCCACCCGATCGCCTCAGAATCTGACATCCGACCTACGGAACACATAGAGACTATAGAAGTGCCAAATACCCCGCCAATGCTCCAATGGTCACTCTGCAGCACCTCCTTTGTCACCCCAAATAGCTCCATCACTGGGATCATAAAATGCTCTGATCCACTGTCAGCAGACACCAGTCGGCCATCCACTGGGATATGTGAAATCTCCCACACATCATGAAGCATAATAGTCATCTCACCAAAGGGCATATGAAATGATGACGTATCCGACTACCAACGCTCAACAAACGCACATATCAGGGACATATCAATGTGCGGGTACATGGTACTGGGGAGGTGTGACAGTCTCAATCCCCGTATAATCGTCTTGACCTCTGGACTAGCTGTCCTATCCCAATCAATCAGCTTCTTGCAAAATGTCCCCCTAGTATGGCCCCTGAGAGGGGCCCTCAGTTGCCCGCTCCACATCCTAGAAGCAACATGTCCCAAAAAGCTGGGAATCACAGTACCGTCAACTGGTCCACCGGGAACCGGCTCCGTCACTATCCAATCCTCCTCAGCATACCTGGATCGCTTGCTGCTCCCTGTAATCGCTTGCTGCTCCCTGTAATTACATTACACATATAACATTTAAATAATTACAGTTCAATAGTTATAAAAAAGTAAACTAATAATGTAAAATATTTACTAGATGACTCGGAACGAACAAAACGACCGCCTCTCCCCTTCGGCACCCGGCGAACTGGGACAGTATCGACCGCGAGACAATCCTCATCAGCATCCACAGTAACGTAATCCTCATCCTCACTCATGGGCCGATGCACTGTCTCGTGCGCCCTCTGTGCGTCTGCCATGAGTTTCTCTACTGCTCGGTTCCTCCGAACGGAGGTTGTGATACCACGCCTATTCGGGTCACGATGCCCAGCAGCCTCTAAATCGTCGGGCTGCAAAAATATTTAAAAACTGAACGTTAGTATGTAAAAAATATAAAACATTATATTAAAAAATTTAAAAACAATATATAAAAAAATAAAATAAAAACTGAACGCCTATTCGGATCACCGTTCCGAATAGGCCGCGACAGGTCAAGGACATACCGGCTATACGGTATGGCGGGTCTAGGACCCGCCATTCTATAGTACGGGCGGGCCTATAGGCCCGCCCCTGCTCAAAGGATGGCGAGTCTTGTGAAAGAAAATAGGCTAACGTATAGCAGCGGAAATATAAAAATTTTAACCTATTTCCATTAACCCCAAGATCCGTTAATCGTTATTTCATATAAAGAGGGATAAAAGAAATACCTTCCAGAAGTTCTATCTACCGTTGCAAACGAAGTGCCCACAACTTCATAAGAGATAGAAACTGTCTACCAATCTGCCCCTACCCGAAAATACCTTCCAGATCTCCGAACGACAATCCGAACGGTGGAAACGTGGAAGAATATGTCTAGAAGCTCCTGTCCAAAAATCGCGACGATCCGACGGTTCAATCTCCGGGAATCCACGTAATCGTGAACTGACCTGATGTAGGAGTAGTAAAACGAATTTCTCCCTTTTGTTTGTTTTTCTTCTTTCATGAACACAACAAACAAAACAAGTAAACGAGTAGAAATCAACCGATGAATAGCAACCAAAATAGATTGCCTCTAATTAATCGACACAAGATCAAAGATAAAGAGAAAGAGATGAAATCAATTGAATCGGTAGGAAGCGGTGGATTATTTCGTCCTCAACAAGGGGTGTCGAAATTCTCTCTCTTGCTTTAGGGTTAGAATTCGAAATTCACTATCCTTGGATTTCGAAAATCCTATATGTGGTTATTTATAATCTTTCTTGTATCTAATCCTTAGTTAGATAGAATTAGGTTATTGAAATAAGAATTCAATTCGGAATAGAATTCTTAATTATTATCTATTAACTAGTCGAAAACCCGTGCGATGCACGGGATATGGAACTTTTATATAATTTAGATAAATAAATAAATTGATATATTTACTTTTAAGTAATTTTATATCATCCTATGAAAAAAAATTTATATTATGTATATTTGAAATTAATATATATTTTTTATTGATAATTCAATTAAATTAAATTAATTTTGAAAATAATTGATTAATTTTTTTTATAGAATTTTAATTAAAGGTGAATGATTTATTTATTTTTACAAAATTCAATGATTTGTACTTTTTAATAATTTTAATATATTTTTATATAATTGGAATTCTGTGAAACAATGATAATAAAATAGGAGATTAATTAAAAAATATATTAGAATATAATGAAAAACAAAAAATTGAATTAAACTACAATTAAAATTAAATATTATATCTAGGATACAAAAGAATTACAATCTATATTAAACAAAAATTGAATTAAACTACAATTAAAATTAAATATTATATCTACGATACAAAAAAATTACAATCTATATTAAAATGGAAGCAACATCAATATATTATGCTATAAACTATTACAATCAATACTTTTCTAATGTTGCACATGAAGAAACTTTATCAATTCAATATATTACATATAAAAAAAATAAAATTCATAAGAATTAGTCACAAATTCACCTTGATGATAATCATTTTGCTTGATGGAATTTCATGATAACCAAGTATTTGAATTTAATTATTCATTATGCTACAATAACTCAATATATCCAATTGAATCAGCTTAAAGTAATGATTTCTCCTATTTTCATCTCGTAATATCTCATCGAGACATCAATCAATTTGTTCTTCATTCTTTCATTGTATAGAATATCAGTCACACTCGCAGATATCACTTATTTGAGTTCATTAATATTTTCTAATAATTATATATTCTTGAATTTCGTAAGCAAGAAAAACAAACAAAAGAATAGAAAACAAAAATGAAAGGACAAAAAATATAATTAGGAGAGAACTATCTTCTTCTTGTTTTTTTTTCAAAAATAAGAGAGAGTGTCAAGATATAAAGATATAAAGAGGAGAGTGAAAATACTTTTTGCACATTAATTAATTTTTTTTATTTTTTTCTTAATGAAGTATTAAGTCTATAAATTAATTTTAGTTAAATAGAATTAAATCGCAATTGTAACCACTCAGTACAAAAAAAAATTTTATAATTAATATGTGAAATTAATTCTATTAATTAGAATCATTATGCTCAATATTTGAGAATTTGAAGAGATTCAAATAATATTATTTTTTAATTAATATTTTCCAACAACTTGTTCTATGATCATGTTTCATTTTCATCTGTTAAAAACTCTTGAAATACTAACAATTTTGTACAAACCACAATATAATAGTTAAAAACTATATAAACCAATGTTGCAAAAACAATTATCTCAATATCTCATAATTAATGTACATTTTTAGGATTTTGAGCATGAAAATTTATTTTTATTTACCTTCATTTTGAATTCATATCTAGCATAATCCAAATTCTTCAAGAATAAACATCTTATCAAGTATATTAGACGCTTACAATCTCTTTGTCTAGAGAACTGAGAAAAAAATACCTTCTTGATAATAATAGTAATAATAATAATAATATAACATAATTTATAATTGAAATAAACTTCATTATAAGTATAACATTTCAATTCCTCTTTAATATTTTCTTCAATATGTCTCTAACTTCAATGAACAACTATTGTGTGAAACTTTATATCTATTTGTACCAAAATGCATAAAAATAAAAAATATAATCCATATCAGTTAGATAAACTCAAACTAAAAAAAATGAGTGAATTTCAACAGGTTCTGAATTAGAAAAATTAATCTAACTTCAATTAAAGCTTACAATTGAGTTCATATAAAGCCGAAAATCTAAATTTTAGTTAGAGTTAACAATCGAAACGATAACACCTAGCAACATATACTAAAAAAGAATGCAAATATACAAAATCTTTATTTTAGTCATTTTGAAAAAAAAAGACAAATAAAAAAGAAAACATAGATAAGGTAGCGAGAGGTATGGAACCTGGGTAATGACAGAAATGGAATTTCATCTATGAAAGATGAAACTATAATATCTATTGTTTAATAAAAATAAAACAACACAATTGAGAACAAAAATAACTACAACATATGAAAAAAATCGAATAATTACCTTGAGAAACATAATAATTTCTTGTAATTTTTGACACCTTTGTGTTTCCCGATTTTAATTGTCCATACATCTTGTATTTCTATCAGATTTCTTCAATTTGAGATATCAGTTTGGAAAAAAAAAGACAAATAAAAAAGAAAACATGGATAAGGTAGGGAGAGGTATATAACCTGGGTAACGGCAGAAATGGCTTTGAAAGATGAAACTATAACACCTATTGTTTAATAAAAGTAAAACAACAACACAATTGAGAACAAAATAACTACAACATATGAAAAAAAATCGAATAATTACCTTCAGAAATATAATACTGTCTATCATGGCCAATGAATATAATGGTGGAATACTATCTATCAGGCTTTATATAGAAGTTTATTTGTGACTTTTGGATTTCCTTTGCTTTGTGTTTTTTCATCTTCCTGTAACTCTTACTGTCTTTTATTATTTTAATTAATAGGGTAATAATTGTTTAATATATTATAAATATAAATTTATTATTTTTAATTAATTAAATCTTTTTTATTTTGATTTTATACTATGATGACAACTCATCAAAAGGGCTTCTAAAACACTTTTTCTCATTTCTCTCTGCTTCCGCTATTATATATAGTATAGATATATCTAAATATAAAAGATAATAATAATAATCTTATTGGATAATAATAGGAGTAATATAATCTAATTAAAACTCCTAACTTATTTATCCTTTTAATTAATTTAATTCATAATCCCAATCTAATTAGAATTGATAAAATCAAATTAATTATTTATGTATCTCCATACATAAAAATCGCCCCCCATGATAATTGGGCCTTATTGGACTCAATTGGGCTTCCGTCAATTAATTAACATCTGTCTCTCTTTTGGGTTCCAAGTCTTATGTGTGACCCATTAGGTTCTTATCGCTTCTAGCCGTATGCAACGTTATTAAATAATTTTCAAAGAATTATATTTAATCTTTGCATAACAGAATGATGTACATAGTATGTGATTAGCAAGTCCGTAATCATTCCCCTAGAGCTATAAGAAGACATGTTGATTCTGTCGTTGACCTTTCCGTATTAGTTACGGTATAATTCAATCCTTTATCAACTACGTCCTTGAACTGAATCTTATGACTATGGGTGATGTCAAGTCACATATAGCGAGACGTTCGTTTTACTTGTTCTGGCCGAGTCAACTCCAATTAGATAGGTTAAGAGAAATCTCATTTCAATCTTAAGCTATCACCTTGCAAGGATTTAGAGTCAAGACTTCCACAAGCGATCCATGGACATATCTCTCATTTATCGGGAGTGATAAATGCTCAATCCAATGTATAACGATCTCGCAATCACTTCCTGTGATACCCAACGTCTGATGTTCACACCCCAGAGTCATCTCTGTTAAGGATCGTGTTACACCAGAGTCAAAGCGTCACATTCCGTAATCTAGAATACCAATTAACATTCCTTTGAGTCTGAGGATTATTTATACCTATTAATACCAATGAGATGAACAGGTGACAAGGAAGAATCTACCCATCCTGTTATCTCAAGTCGGGTCCCCAATCCTAATGAACTACCTTTCATCGGATCCATGTAACTGTCCAGATATCTATATATATATGAAGCTTGTGAGATCAGCTTTCTGTCGGACAGAAGACATTGTTACATGCAAGTCTCAACCGCGATATGTCAATCCTAAACATATTGCTTGACTTGGGGTGGTTTTAAGTTTATTAGTTTATTATAAAGTTTTGTCTCACTTCATGCTTGTATGAACACTTTATAATCACTTTAAACAAACTTACGGATTTCCTTTTATTAGACTTTATTTAGTGCTTAAAAGGGTTTGCCTTTATATAGTTATAAAACATATATCTCATTAAAACAAATGATATAAAGAACACTTCATTTACATTAAGTCTGTATCCTAGAACAATTGTCTATAGGACACTAAAACCCCAACATTTTGGACCCGCAATCCTTGAGAGAGTGGCGGGTCCTGGACCCGCCCTACCAGTAATTTGTTAAGAATTAAAAAAATTAAAAACTTACCGGGATAATCATCATGCATTTTCCTGTGCCTCCACAACCCACCATGAATTGTTGTTCGGGTTTAAGGTTGAAATGAGGAGAGAAAAAGGGAGGGGGGGGGGGGGGGGGGGGGTTGAACTATTTTTTTCAAATATAAGAGGAGAGAAGGGGCTAATATGTCATTTAGGAGGCGGTAAATAGTAATTTACATGCGAAGCGGTAAATAGTAATTTACATGCGAAGCGGTAAATAGTAATTTACATGCGAAAATTGGGGGAACTTAAATCTGAAACACTCAAAAGCCCTAAAGAAAGACATTCTCTTTACTTTTTTTTTTGTAAACCCTAACCTAAACAAGTTAACTCAATCTCTATGGTAGAAGAATGAACAGAAAAGTCGCAAAGAGAAAGTTAGACCTCAATTTTAGCTAATGTTTTATTGAATTTTAATGTTATGTGATTCTTTAACCACTGTATCCCTATTTGTTGAGGGGTGTGAATAAAATATTTGCCAAGTTGAAGAGTGTAAACCGTTGCTCACAACAAAGTTCAGAGTCGTATCAAGTTTAAGGATGTAACTATATATATAATAAAACCTTCAAAAATTAATAAGAGTAAACAGCTTAAACAAACGACCCTAATTATTTCTATCGTTATGGTTTCACAATTTTCATCTATGAACCTAAAAACTAGATACAATTATCATTTTAGTAAAGCATGAAACATTTAACCAATAAACGGTCTGTAACGATATCTAAATCAAAAAAAAAATCCTCAAAGTGAGTAATTAATTCAGAAGATAAAAAATAAATAGTAGTGAGACATGTATTACAGTGTTCTACATTCCTCAGCTATGTTCTCCACTTGACCACTTACCTTGCAATTAGCATCTCCTTGCTCAATGTTCTCCACTTGAGCACTTTTCTCGGCATTGGCATCTCCTTCCCCATTCATGCTCTCCACTTGAGCACTTATCTCGCCATTAGCATCTCCCTGATCAGTCATGTTGTCCACTTGAGCACTTCTCTCGCCACTGGCATCTCCCCGGTCCGTCATGTTCTCCACTCGAGCACTTTTCTCTCCATTGGCATCTCCCCGGCCAGTCATCTTCTCCACTCGAGCACTTGTCTCGCCATCATTATCTCCCTGCTCAGTCATGTTCTCCACTTGAGCGCTTTTGTCACCATCTTTATCTCCCTGCTCTGTCATGTTCTCCACTCCAGTACTTCTCTCACCTTCACTATCTCCCTGCTCAGTCATGTTCTCTATTGGAGCACTTTTCTCGCCATCCACATCTCCCTGGTTGCCAATGCGCAGATCAGGGTAATTGCGGTGGTTTAAGGAATGCAACCACAGGGCTACAGCTCCTTCCTTATGTTCTGTTGAAGCAATGTGAGAGTATATATACGTCATTTTGAAGTCCTTTGCCACTTCTTCATAATCTTTCATTGAAAGTTCTTCATGGGTGTCTTTCCATTTCTTGTTATATGATGTGAAAAAGCACTCATCCAAGTACAACCCAACTTCAGGCGCTGTAGGTACAGTAATGTTCACATTCCTACAGATTTCAATCCGACACAAATTAGAGAAATATAGAAATTGCAATTGAAATAATGATGAATGTGTGCTTACTTCTGTAATGCAGTTGTTATCAATGACTCAGGGGCGCAATTCCTCATAATTGCAACAGCAAGACCAATCATTTTTCTTATCTGATGAAGCATGAAACTCTGCCCTATAATCTCACACTTGACGAACTCAATGCCTTCAACTGTGACAATTGTCTTCGCATCGAAGGAAATAATGTAACGGACTGCAGCCAGGTCTTCAGCCTTAGTTCTAGTAGTGAAATTATGGAAGTTGTGACTTCCTACATAGTAATTCAATATTCGATTGAACCTGTCCTTCTGCTCTTCCCCATAAATGAACTCATTCCCTTTCATCACTTGTTCCCCTCCATTAATTTCATCTTTTACAGCAACAGAATCAGAGCCTTTCACTATGGCTTCTGATTTTGAAGTTCCGTCTACCTCGTTGTCCACACAAACTGCATTTTCCTCTCTACTATCACATATGGAATCAGCATGTATACTATCAACAACAGCATTGTCTATATCCTCACTAGTTCTAGATTGTACAGTTGCATCTCCATTGTTCGACGAAATGGTTGTTCCAGAAACCACAAACTTCGATTCAGAACTGTGCTTTCCCACCGCACCAATCACCTTCCGACCTCTCTCGGAACACTCAAAACACTTTGCAAGCTCACTATCAGACCCTAAACTAGCCAGGACACTCTCCCTAGCAGGATGGGAAGATGGATCAAGAGCAAAAACAGGAATCAGATACACATACCTCCTACGATCGCAAAATTTCTTGGAATTAAATGACCCCGTCATTCGCTTGTACCCAAACATCTTAAACTGAGATGGAAGAATCGAATTCAATCATTGAATAAGTCCAGGAGGGTCGGTATAGAAGCGGCCGGAAACTACCTGTCCCACGGCGCTCACGCCTTTGTCAGTACGAGCAGAGCGAGCCCAATCATACCGCTTGGGGTTGCCTCGGTCTTGCTCAGGGATGACACCTACGTGAAAGAGGGCTTCTTTGAGTTCACCTTCTATAGTTTTGGCGCCTGGATTTTTCTACATTCCCTGGTAACCCACACCGCAGTACGCGAAGAATATCGCGATTTTGCGGCGCTTGTATCTTTCCTTTCTGGTCGTGGTTGAACCGTCAGCGGCGGTTGCTTCATCGTCAGTGGTCGTGGTGGACATTCTGGGTATTTTAAGCTCCGGTTCGTCTTGTGGTGGTGGGATTGTGGTGGTTTTTGAATCTGGATTCTCCATTTTAGTGATTAGAAAAAGTGAAATTTTTTTCCATGAAAGCTTGTGCCCCGATAAAACCCTAGAAATGTTTAGTCATTAATTAACTATATCTTCAAAGAAATACTAGTGCGCGAGAAGTAGTAGACAAATACACTATGTTCTCGAGTTAAAGGCAGTTCAATATTCGAGTTAAAGAGTTTATATCGCGTGGAACTCTAGCAACCATTGGATTCCTGCCATGTGTCCTTTCATATATGGTAAAAACTTGTTAGGGACTGTTTGGTTCAGCTGTTAGCTAATAGTTGTTGCGGTTGCTGTTAGCTGTTTGCAGTTGCAGTAAGCTGTTAGCGATTGCTGTTAGCTGTTTGTTATTAGCTGTTTAATTACAAGTGTTTGGTAAAATTATATTGAACTGTTGTTGTTCGGATTTAAAATGTCTAAAATGGACATGTTTTAAATTAATCAACGATAAAATTATAAAAGGGAAAATGTGAAAAAATGCTCATAACATTTACAATTAGGAATAACTTTACTCTTAACGTTTAAAATGGTGCAATTTTATCCATAACGCTGACAGCTAAGAGCAATTTTACACCTAAAATTGACAAGTTGGGTGCACATGAAGACTGATAAATTATTTCTCAAATTGATCAAACTTGTCAATATTAGAGGTAAAATTGTTTTTGGCTTGCCAACATTATGGGTATAATTGTCCTATTTTAGACGTTAAGGATAAAATTGCTCATAGCTATAAATATTATGGGTATTTTTGCACATTATCCTATTATAAAATAAAAAATGTGTTACACAAATTAATAAAAATAATCTATATAAAAAATAAAAATTTATTGAACGCAACAAAACCTTGTTCTTTTGGTAATTATGTTGTAGAAATATAAATAATGTTAAAGAATAAACATATTTTGTGGAAATAAGAAGGATAATTCTGTCAATAACAACTAACTACAAACATCTGTTTATGAAAAGCTCAAAATAGGAGCTTTTCGTGAGACGCTCCAAAACGCTGCAGTTTCCAAAGAAAATGTTAAACGCTGCTGTTATATAAACCTAACCAAACGCTATATTTTCTGCGGTTTGGAGTGAAACGCTAAACGCTCCTCCGAAAAGCTGAAACAAACACCCTCTAATTCTTGGGGTTTTTTTTTCAACCCGAATGTTAATTCTCGTTTTTTTAATGGCAGAGAAGATAAACTCATGGATCAAGTATCCTTATTGTCGAGGATAGTTGTTAACTATGGATGACAAAGTAGATAAAACTTTAAGAAGATTGCTTTTAGGTGTCGTTTGGTTCGCGGAATGGAATTGAATAGCTATTCTAAAGAAATAGAATAACAAAGAATGGAATAGAAATTCCGTAGAATAACTATTCTTATGTTTGGTTGGTGGAATAAGATAGAGTGGAATAGATAATTTTTTTATTCAAAAATAACATTACCCTCAAATGTAATTTCTTATTTCTTTTAAAATTTTAATTATTACTATAAATTGTTCAAATATTAAATATATATTGTTTTAAATATATATATATATATATATATATATATATATATATATATATATATATATATATATATATATATATATATATATATCAGTAGTGTTCACATGGACCCTAATGATCACGGGGAATTTGGTCATTCACCGTTAGATGTAGGCTGATTAAAATCCTAAGGTAGAGATTCAAAGTATCATAAGGTTTAGATTTAATCAACCTACATCTAACGGTGAATGACCAAATTCATGTGGTCATCAGGGTCCATGTGAAAAATACTGTATATATATATATATAGGAGATGGCTCTTGTGAGAACCCTTTTTTAGGTGAGGACATTTCCTTAGGTGAGAACCACTCAAAACTACGTCGTTTTGAGTAGAAAAATTAAAAAAAACGGAATGCAACTAGTATGGTTTGAACCCTGGCCACTTCACACATACTCCATACTACTTACCACCAAGCTAATTGTTTCCCTTGTTTATTATGGAGCGCGCTGATTAATATACCATTATCCATGTAGCTTCTATTGTTTAATATTTGACACATGCACCTATTAATATCGATTAAATGTGCATAATAATAAATTATGAATAGAAAAAAAAAATGTGCATAATAATGAATTATTAATAGAACAAAAAATCCAAAAACATGCTCCAATTTTTTATTTATTTAATTTCTCTATATTTTTTTGTAATTTATGTTTTTAAATGTTAAGGACGATGTTGTAAATATTGTTACATACGTTCTAACTTTTATAATTTGCGTTCTAAAAATTAAGTATAATGTTTTAAAAAAATCAGTAAATATATGGACCATTTTTACATTTGTTCTATAATATAATTTATAACTCATATTCTAAATAACATAACGTATGTTCTAAAGTTTATAGTTTGTGTTCTAAAAATTAAGTATAATGTTCTAAAAAAATCAGTAGATATCTGGATCATTTTTTCATTTGTTCTATAATATAATTTATAACTAATGTTCGAAAAAACATGACGCATGTTCTAAAAAATATAACGTATGTTCTAAAAAATATGTCGTATGTTCTAAACTTCATAGTTCGTGTTTTAAAAGTTAAAATATATGTTCTAACGTATTTTAAAAAAAATATATTTTCTTATATAAATAAAATATTAACATGAAATTTTATTAAAATATATAATATATTTTTACTTAAAAAATATTATATGGACCATTTTTGCATTTGTTCTATAATATAATTTATAACTCATATTCTAAATAATATAGCGTATGTTCTAAAGTTTATAGTTTGTGTTCTAAAAATTAAGTATAATGTTCTAAAAAAAATTAGTAGATATCTGGATCATTTTTGTATTTGTTCTATAATATAATTTATAACTCATGTTCGAAAAAACATAACGCATGTTCTAAAAAAACATAACGTATGTTCTAAAAAATATGTCGTATGTTCTAAACTTCATAGTTCGTGTTTTAAAAGTTAAAATATATGTTCTAACGTATGTTTAAAAAAATATATTTTCTTATATAAATAAAATATTAATATTAAATTTTATTAAAATATATAATATATTTTTATTTAAAAAATATAGTATTGGATTTTTTTTAGCATCAGATGCACTTAATAATATATAAATAAGAATTGTATAACGAACAAACTAAAGCAAACGTATTTTTATTTAAAAATTATAGTATTAGATTTTTTTTAGCATCAAAAGCACTTAATAATATATAAATAAAAGAATTGTATAATGAACAAACTAAAGCAAGTGTATTTTTATTTAAAAAATATAGTATTGGATTTTTTTTAGTATCAGAGCCACTTAATAATATAAATAAAGGAATTATACAATGAACAAAATAGATAAGTGGCCCAGCGGTAGATGGTGTGTGTGCGTCTCTCTTACTATGCCCTAGTCCCAGGTTCGAATTCCTCAACCCTCATTTTTTTATTTAAACTTTAATTAAAAGCACCAAAACTACGTCGTTTCATCTAGTTCTCACCTATCAAAGTGTCCTCATCTAAGGAAGGGTTCTCACTTGATCTCTCCCCTATATATATATATATATATAAAACGGAAAAATGGAAAACATGAAAGACGAAAAAAAATACGAAAAATAGAAAAAACATTAAAAACAAAAAACATGAAAACGGAAAAATTGTAAAAACACGGAAAATAAGAGGTGGAAAACAGTAAAAATACAAAATGTAAAAGCGCAAAAAACATTAAAAACACAAAAAAGAAAGAAAAAAACGAAAGAAAAGTGGAAAAAGGTGCAAACGAGAAAAACCTATAAATGGGTTAACACAAAAAAAACACGCAAAACATGAAAAAAACACAAAATGTACAAACGGTAAAACACAAAAAAAAATGCAGAGAAGTGGGAAGCTATGAAAATGAAAATATAGAAAAAATCCATGAAAACAAGAAAATGCAAAAAAACATAAAAAAAAAAACGCGAAAAACACGAAAACCTGAAAAATATGGAAAACTTAGAAATGCAAAAATTTGTTTAAAACACGAAAACGTGAAAACACAAAAAGTGGAAAAATTCAAAAATCACGAAAAGTAAAAAATATTAAAAAGTGAAAAAACACGAAAATTTGAAAAAATGCGAAAAACACGAAAACTTCAAAAAAATATTAAAAACACGAAAATGTGAAAAATGCGTTTATAACATTTTTTCACATTTTCATATTTTTTGCATTTTTTTTACGTTTTTCGTATTTTGCAAGTTTTCTTGTTTTTCGCATATGTTTATATTTTCGTATTTTTTGCGTTTTGTCACGTTATTGTATTTTTTTCATTTTTTCATTTTTTCATGTCTTCACGTTTTAGTTTTTCGGCTTTTTCTTTTTTCATGTTTTTATGTTTTTCGTATTTTGTTACTTTTTCGTGTTATTAATGTTTTTCATATTTATTCACATTTTCGTGTTTTGTTGCGTTTTTCGTATTTTCATGTTTATCGCGTTTTCACGTGTTGTCAAGTTTTTGTGTTTTAGCATTTTTCGTGTTTTTCACGCTTTTGTATATTTCGTGTTTTGTCACTTTTTCGCTTATTCTTGTTTTGTGTTTTTTCGTGTGTTTGCTTCTTCTTCTTTTTTGTGTTTTCTTGTTCTTTGTGTTTGTTCACGTTTTCATGTTTTTCGCGTTATTTTTTCATATTCTTGTGTTTGTAATGTTTTCACATTTTTCGTATTTCATATTTTTTGTATTTTTATATTTTTTAACGTTTTCATCATTTTTCCATTTTTCACGTTTTTTTATGATATAAATTATGGATTGGCCAAAATTTATAGGATTTGAGAAAGTTACCAGACAAAAGATTGAGGATTTAATGGAGGATAATTTTGTAAATTACAAAAATACAATATTAGGAATATGTTATTCCTAACCTAAATTGAAGAATAGTTATTCCATGAAATCAAGGAATATGGATTCCATGGAATAGCTATTCCATAAAAAAAAATTCAACCAAATGTGAGAATAACTATTCTTTAGGAATAGCTATTCTATTCCGCGAACCAAACGAGCCCTTAGGGTTTGTATTTTAAACTTTAAAAATTACTAATTTTGAGATTAGTCAAATCTTCAAAGCAGCTATTAAATGTTTTTTTTACGAACCTTGATTAGTTGAAAGTTAAAGTCGATAACTGAATACTAATTTTCTTTTTTTACCTTATTTTGAATTAAGAAGTTCAGGCTCTTTGTTAATGTCTCAAGCCGATCCCGAACTCGAGCAAATTCGAATAGTATGGGAGGTAACCTAACTCATTAACACCCCTAGCGTCAACATTGCAACAAGAAAATGATGTCTGACTCATAATTCTATTTTCCCATTCCCATTTCAAAATGGCGTCATTTTAGTTTGGGTTGGAAGATAAAAAGAAAAGCAGCAACATTATGCTCCTTGACCAGCCACCATCCGCCACGCCTCCATGGAGTCTCCGAGGTCCCGACCATCAGCCAATCCATCCTCCTCTCCGGAAAGTCACATTCCGGATCTTAGGAACCATTCTAAAAGGAGTTCCAAACCACTTGGAGCAAATCTGTTGTAGTGGTGCAATTGCACCCCAACACATGAGAAAGATGTTTCGTGGATGGGCAAAACAACGTCGTTTAGGATTGAGTAGAAAGTCACGAATAAAAGAAGCAGTAGTCTGCTCCTCAACCAGCCACTGTCTTCCACACTGTTGTGGGGTCTCCGAGGTCCTGACCATCAGCCAAGCTGTCCTCTTCTCAAGAAAAATCACCATAATTCAAATTTTGCTCTACTTCTTGACCTCATCTAATAGCTAAACGGGAACATACATATTTTTTCCTTTTTCTGAATGTATTACTCATCCAGAAACTCTAGATGTATATATATGAGGGTCAAAATTGAATGCGTATTAAAAAATGAATCCCTATAGCCTCAAAAAAGGAAAATAAGAAAAATGAAATCGTTTTTGACTAGCAAATGAATTGAATTATTGCAAATGCACCATACCAAGTTCATGAAGACATAAGCGCTAAATCAGAAGCAGCTAGGTAAGTTTCATCCTTCATTTCTTTGTTTAATCTCTTAATCTCCGCCCGTATTTTCCCAATCTGTGGGTGCTTCTGGTCTGCTACTACAAAAACATGAACATGGCTCTTAAGTTCAATCCAGCTACACCCAGGCTCCTTAATCACTCCTCGAATTCTCATCATGCTCCTCACCCGTTTCACATCTTCTGCCCTGCCCAACGCAGAGTAGATACTTGCCAATAACACATAAGCAGACGATTCTTCTGACCCTAACTCCATTAACTTTTCACCTGCACAGGCTCCCAACTCGTAGCTACGGTAGTTTCGACAGGCACTTAACAAAATGCTCCACAAGCACAAGCCATGGTCTATGGTTACTGACTCTATATATTCTTTTGCTTCATTGAGCTTCCCTGCACGACTCAACAGAACAACCATGCAACCATAGTGCTCTACTCTTGGAAGTATACCGAATTCATCAAACATCGCGTTGAAATACATCCACCCCCTCTCCACCATTCCCATGTGACTACACGCAGAGAGAACATTCACGAATGTAACACTGTCCGGTTTTGTTCCCTCAACTCGCATTTCTTCAAAGAGGTCTAGAGCTTCGATACCATGCCCGTTTAGAGAAAGCCCAGATATCATTGCATTCCATGAGAGTACATCTCGCTCTGGCATCCTTGAAAAGACGCGATTCCCCTCTTCTAGACTCCCACATTTGGCGTAAAACGTTGAAAGAGCACTTCCAACCGGAACTTCCAAACTGAATCCATACTTAATCATACGACCATGTATTTGCCTGCCTTGTTCTAGACCAGCAAGGTTTGAACAAGCTTTTATTACACAAGCCATTGTCAGCTCATTAGGCAAAACCCCTTCCATTTGCATTATACCATACAAGTTCAAAGCTTCTTCATTTTCTCCATTCTGTACATACCCAGCAATCATAGACGTCCACACAACGATATCAGCTTCCCGTAGATACTCAAATCCTTTCCGAGCATCTTCTGTACAACCACATTTTGCATACATATCAACCAAAGCTGTCATGATGTACATTTGGGATTCAAATCCCAACTTCAATAAATAGTTATGCACTTGTTTTCCTTCATCAACGGCAGCCATATCACTGCAAGCGTTAAGTACTCCGACGAGGGCGAACTCAGAGGGATAAATTCCAGCAGAGTGCATCTTAGAAACGAGCTTCAAAGCCTTATCAGAATCCCCAAATTGAGCATAACCAGTAACCATAGCTGACCATGTAATAGAATTCTTATCAGTTGACATCTCAAACAATTGAAGAGAATCATCTAAACTCCCACATTTAGCATACATTGTAACAAGTGCATTTAAAGTAGGAACAAATAACAAAAGCCCCTTTTTAATTGCAAGGCCGTGTATCTTCTTCCCACCATCAATACATTCAGGAACAGCCACAGCACTAAGAACACTAGTGAACACAAACTCATTCATATCCTCATTTTCAACACGCATCAATTCAAAAACTTCCAAAGCCTCCCCGGAGAGCCGTTGAATTGCATAACCAGAGATCATAGTAGACCAAGTAACCGCGTTTCTTTCAGTCATTTTATCAAACACCTTGCGAGCATCCACAAGCAATCCAGCCTTACAATAGAAATTAAGAAGAGAACTTCCGACAAAAACATCATGAAAATTGGCGATTTTGATGGCAAGAGCATGCGCCTGAAGGCCACCCAAAATGCTGCAGGAGTTGGTAGCTGCAGTGAAAACACCGGCAAAAGTGTGGGCATTTGGGAGAGTATTTTCGGCTCTCATTTGCTGAAAAAGTTCCATGATGAAGGAGAAGGAGCCTGCAGAACCCTGTTTTGAGTAACCATTGATTAGGCAATTCCATGAAACCACGTCTCTGTTGCAAATTCGTTCAAAAACAAGCCTTGCTTTGGTTAGATGGCCGCACTTGGCGTAAAAATTGACGAGACTATTTGCAATGTATATGCAAGAGGAAGAAGAAGCAAGCTTTATAATTTGAGCGTGAACTGCTCTGCCTTTCTCGAGGCTTTTTTGGTGGGTATATTCAACAAGGGAATTGTAGAAAGACCGACTTCGAGGGAGGAGATGCATCAGCTTCCAATTTCCCGCCACTTTGATTAATAATTACATTACATTTTATTCTTACCTATAAGAGAAATTTAAGATAAATTTTTACTAGCTGTTTTTATGTATTCCTAACATATTTATAAAGGCAAAAAAAAATAAAGGCAAAAAAAAAAAAAAAAAAAACATTATTAGATTTATGATCTTTCATTTTTTAGTTCATTAAATTCTTGATCTTTTACGGTTACCCTTTACGCCAGTAGTTAAGGATCAGTTTCAGCGTTGGTTAGGACCAAAGGTAAATGCCCTATTCGTGCTTAAGCCGAAAATTTTCACCACTGTATACAAGATTCTAAGTGGAAGATAATTTTTTCTCTTTAATAGTCTTTTTCTCTTTATTGAGTGAGTTATGCTTTACACGCGTTTTTTGTAAGGTAGTGGCACAAGCTAGCCATGGTTCTTTCTCGGAATCGCCTATCTACCATGGTTGCAACCGCAAGCTTGCTGAGCATAGGAATCCACCCGCCTTACTAACCGATGATAAGATGCTAGGATGCATCTTTCCTATGGTGGTTAGGTGTCATCTAAGCCTTTAAGTTGACCAATTCCCTACCCCACTCAAAGTAGTTGATCTCAAGCACTACCTATTCGTCTTTTCAGTAGATGGTTGTTCTTACCTTTCGCTTGAAGCTGCTTGTTGAAAGGAATGTATGGTCAGCGACTGGTGGTCTTGTATATAAGAGAAAGGCTTTATTTAGGGGCTCATCTTCTTTCGAAATATCATAGGAGAATCAAAAGAGAAGTCTTACGCCTGGTTCACGAGGTTCTACCACTTTTGTTATAGGCCCAATCATAGTCAAAAGAAGAGTTTGATCCTGGCTCAAAAGGAACGCTAGCTATATGCTTAATACATGCAAGTCGAACGTTGTTTTCGGGAAGCTGGGCAGAAGGAAAAAGAGGCTCCTAGCTAAAGGTAGCTTGAACCCCTGATCATTTATTTTTGATCTCATTAATCCCCCGATAACCAAAAAAAGGTAATTTTGAACATAAAATCCGGTTAACATAATGTTATTCATTACACATGCATTTGAAATTTGTATAGTTTCACTGTTTGAAAGTAGTTTTAGATGTGTAATGTGGTTATAAAAAACTATAAAAACCTTAATTCAAGATGTAAAAAGCATTTTTTTTAATAATTTCAAATTCATATGAAGTTAATAACGTCTTTTTAATAGAATTACATATTCACAACTTATTAATTTGGTCATGAAGGGCTTAATGAGACAAAAAAAATAAAATAAAAGATCATGGACTTAATGTATCCAAATAAAAGATCAAATGCTTAATAAACCAAAAAATGAAAGATCAGAGACTTAATGATGCTTTTTGCCATTTATAAAATTATTAACATGATTATAAATAAAAGGTCAAAATACACGAAACGATTTTAGTATATTGATAAATTTGTTTGGAAATTCGATATGACATTCAAATAACGTTCAAACTAACATGTACAGATTTTCGATTGGATAGAGTTAAAATTGATTTTAGTTGGAAATATTAGCAATAAATTTTTACTTTTTGATACGTTAACGACAAATTTATGCATTCAAGGCTTATCTCACATATATGTTTAAAAATAAATCCGGACACATAAATAAGGTGGTGTGAAAATGTATAATAAAATCTAGTTGTGAGATAGTAGTTAACGTAAGGTATCTTATATCAATACGTGTTTATTTATAGGGTTTTGATTTAAGGTTGTCACCTCTTTAGGAATCCTTATGGGACTATGATTTCTTATACTTCAAAGAGTCTGAATCTTGGGAGGAATCGTTTATCTCATAGGATTCCAAAAGATTCATTTGTAATTGGAGGTTAGATCTCCATTAGCCGTGTTTAGGCCTCCACAGGCATATTTGGGCTTCCATCGTTGATCTTGAGCTGTTATTATTTGGACTTGGGTCACTTTCGTTGTGTTTGGGCCGCTAGTTTCCACACGTGTCTTTTAACTTTAAGGAGGACGGAAATGACATCATCCACGTGATGTCATTTTGCATGATATCAGTATGCAAATTACAAAAGTCGTTGTATGGATTAAAAGAGGATATTAGGCAATTGTTTGTTAAGTTGCATGTCTTTCTTTTTAAATATGGGTATAAATGTGATTAATAGGACATTATTAACTACTTTATTAGTTTAGTAAATGATATCATTATGATAGGAAATGATGTTGGTGATATTAATAATCTTAAAAATCTCATAAATGATGTGTTTAAAATTAAATTTTTAGGATCTTTAAAGAAATTCTTAGACTTGAAATTGCTCGTTCATTGAACGAGTAAGGATAACAACAAGGAAGTAAGTGTTGGAGCTTTAGAGGATGCATGATTACTGGCTATAAAAATATGTTTTTACACCAATGGATGTAACTTTGAGGCTACCCGAGGATTAAAGGGGTGTTTTGGAAAACCCTATAAAATATAGTTTGATAGGCAAATTGTTTTACTTGACAACAACAAGATCATATATCACATTCTCTATCAACATTTTAAATCAATTTCTAGTAAAGCCAATAAATCTCCGTCTTCAAGCTGCCAAACTGATTTTACAATTTGCTAAAGGATTATTATATTCTACCAAATCTAAAAGGAAGCTTCAAGCTTAGAACAGTCTTTAGTTTTCTAGAAAAAACGAAGAAGCAAGCAACTGTCTCTAGATCATTCACATAAGCAAAATACATCTCAATGGCTTCTATCGAAACTAAAATACATTAACTTGTATACCTTTTTCAAGTTCTACACGTGTGTCTTCATCAACTTGTCCCTTTATTCTATGATAATTTGTCTGTTATTTATCTTACTACCAATTCTACATTTCATGAAAAGACAAAACATATTGAAATTGATTTCATTTTATTTTAGGGTAATTAATTTATTAGTCCCTATATTTTGACAAAATACACTGTTTAGTCCTTGTATTTTCAAAAACACATGGTAAGATCCCTAACCTTTTTCTCAGTGAACTGTTTAGTCTTCCGCCTGTTTGTTAGATTTTCTACCGTTTATGACTTCGGAAATGACTAAATTATCCTTTACTATTTACATTCAAACTTCAGAAGAAGAAATCCAATTTAGAAGAAGAAGCTATTTGCATGAAGAACAAGAAAAAGAACAGACCCAATGCTTACGAATTTGAACGATTAAGAAGAAAATCAAGAAGAAGAACACTCAAAGTTGATTTTAGATGCATTAGAGTTTAAAGGAAAGGAAAATAAAGGAAACGAATAATGCAAATTCAAATTAACTAACAGAATCTTCATGAGAGTCTAACGGCATGGACTAAACAGTTCACCGAGAAAAACATCAGGGACTAAACAGTTTTCCGAGAAAAACATTAGGAACTTTACCGTGTGTTTTTGAAAATACAGGGACTAAACAGTGTGTTTTATCAAAATATAGGGACTAATAAATTAATTACCCTTCATTTTATTATAAAGAAGTCGTCCACTGGTCCCATTCATCCTTTGTCAGCTTCCACAACAAATTACTCTTTATGTTCCATAATATTTGTCTTTCTAGAGAAATTTTTTTGTTCCATATTATTTGACGTTTTGATTCAATCTATATACATTAATTAATGTTTTACCAAATATACCCCTATTTAAGTTGCATTTTTATTTTAGGAATAGATAAAAATTAATTAGATGATGCAATTAATATAAGGGTAACAAAGACTTTTAATTAAAATTAATTACATTTCTTATTTTTTATGCCTTAATCTTAAAAGATAAATATAGTGAAACATAGAGAGTAGTTAGTAGTCAGTCTTGATCACATGCACCTTAATGAGCAAGTAGAATTTGCTCATTCACCGTTAGATCTAGACTTATTAGAATCCTAAGGTGGAGATTCAAAGCATCCTGAGGCTTAGATTTAATAAGCCTATATCTAACGGTGAATAGGCAAATTCACTTGCTCACTAAGATAGATGTGAAAATTCCTGGTAGTAGATGTCTTTATAAGACATTAACAATGAAATTGTTTCAACCTATTAATGGCAAGCTTGGAATCTTAACTAGAACATTATTAGGTTTAGGGTAAGTTTTTTTTTTTTTTTTTTTACTTCTTTGTATTCTCTCCGTCTATTTATCAGATATTAATCTTCAACCAATTGTGAGTTCATTTTGTTCTAAATCTTTTGTGCTTTTCAGTTCAGTTAATTAATATTGTTGAATTGAAGGCTTAAATCTTGAAGCCGTATATCCACGAGAAATTTTACGGTACTCCAGTAGTAATATATATATGACTAATGCAAATCGTGTTGTATACCACTACATGAGATGATTGGTGTAAATAAAAAAGACATATACATGTAATATTAATTGATTCGTCAAGTGTATTATTCTGAGGCCCTGTTTGTTTGCCGGAGTTTTTCTCTAAGAAAACATTTTGCTTATTTTTCGATCTTTGTTTGTTTAGAAAAATAAATCTAACGGAAAATTTTAGATAGTCACCAGAAAAATATACGAAGAAAATGAGAAAAATGTTTTATACCAGAGTAAAATATTTTTCCAAACTTTTTAAAACCTTACTTCAATTTTTTATCCATTTAAAAATATTAATTACTCATAATTTTGTCTCGTTTTTCTTCAATGTTATAGCCGGAGAAAAAATTTGGGAAAATTACACAGAGATTCATCTTTTAAAAACTATTTACAACTATGTCAAATCATAATTTTAAATTATGTCAAACTAGTAAAATCAATACTTTTAATATATTTTAAGGATTAGAATTTATAAATTAGAAGTCTAGAATATATTTTCTAGAGTTTATGATTTATGAAATAGAGTCTAGAATTTTTAAATTATGGCATAAAATCATAATATATAAACAATAATGACATATTAAGAATTAAATTTGGTGATGCAACTTAGTTGTAATTTTATGTCATGTATTTGACCCAAAAAATTTGGTTAGCCAATATTCTCCAAAACACCATTTTCCGGTAAATAAATGAGGCCCAAAATGCCTAAATTTATGGGGAAATTATACAGAAATTCAGCTTTGAAAAACTATTTACAACTATGTTAAATCATAATTTTGGATTAAATTAAATTAATAAAATCAGTATTTTTAATATACTATAAGAATTGAAATTTATAAATTAAAAATTTAGAATATAAAGAATAATGACATATTAAAAATTAAATTTAATTATATGATTTAGGTGTAATTTTGTACTTAATTATGATATTGATGTATTTGACCTAAATTTATTGCATATCCACCTGCCCTGCCCCAATATTTTCCCGCACAGTCGCTTACTAGCTAAGTTAGGTTTTCCTGTTACGGTGAAATGAAAGTATACTTATCTCAATCTCTCTCTCCCAATCAGAAATTAGCAACTGCCCTCCATTTACACCTACTTATGAATTCTAGCCGTCAAATTGGCTGATTAGAATGATCTGCCCCAATTAACCGTTGAAAGAAAGCATGGAGAGTCTTTTCTTATTCTCCCATTTCAAAAAGCTGATTCGCTTTTTCCCAAATTCCCCATTCCCATATCTCTATCGTCTACAATCTGTAATATTCTCCGTCCAAGGTTGCAATTGCGCAATCGAATTCATTTATTCGCTCACATTCAATGTCCCCCTCTTGTTTTTTCCTAATTTATGGATGCAACTGCCTGATTCCAATTTCTTTCTATTTAAAGTCACAGGGTACAAAGACAATTCCACGCTGCGATCGCCTCTTCTAATTCTGGTTAGTGTCCCTCTTTTCTTTTCCTTGTTTTGTTCAATTTAACTTTCTCTTTTCTCTTTTTGATTACTAAAAAGAGGAAGAGCATTTTGATGTTTCCTAACCCAAATGATGTTGAATTTGTATACGGTTGATGTTTTTTTTTTTTTTTTTTTTTTATGCAGTTGTTAGTTCCTGCTGTTCTTCTTTTCTCATTTGATAATATATGCAATTGAAACTCATTACATTGATAATACACTATTGCGTAGGTTGATACTTGGTTGGTGCCCCCAGCATATACGATCCAGACGAATTGTGAACAGCTACTGATTGAATTGACATGGGTTATATGGTAAACGGTCTTGCAACAACTCTTCATTTTCTTCAGCAGCTGCTTAGAGTACTGTATTTTGAGTTTTGTGTTCAAATAGCAAATTTTCTGGGGATTATTTCCATGTTTAGCTATTTACTCTACTCCCTCTTCCAGAATCTAGCAAGTCCTTCTGTTAGTTGCATTTCTGTTACTAATTCTAAGACCATTCTCATTTTATTTCTGCTCTTTTCCAAAACAACAGATATCTGATCAAAATAACCAGCAGACTGATCTTGGTATATTGCTTCTCTTACTCTCACTATTTTTAGTTTTAAATGTGGAGGAATCAATTTTACATAGTCCAAGCTTATGTCGGTCTTCTCAATTTTAGTCACTATTTCTCTTCAGGTGCAACTCTACGTAGTGGAAGAGAAATACTTCTGCAGGTATATTGGAACGACAACAGTTTTTTTGTGGGCTTATTGATGCACATGAGATTCTTATTGTTTCCCTGGGGTACCATATGATAATCTGTACAGGGAACTATTAAATGTGTAATTCTTTCTGCAGTTGGCAATATATAATTGAAGAGACATGTTATTAAAAGAGAGAGCAATGAATTAGCTAACGGTTTTGCTAATACAAGTAGTGCTAAAACCTCAATATTTGAGAGCCAAAACCTGCTACGTTGTGCATTTTTGACTAGAATTATGCTCAACAGGCCTTTAACTGGGAGTCTCATAAGCATGACTGGTGGAAAAATTTAGAGAGTAAAGTTCCTGACATTGCAGAATCTGGGTTTACGTCAGTATGGTTGCCACCACCATGTCAATCCTTCGCACCTGAAGGTTAGTGGTATAAGCTATTCAAGTTAGAATAATGTATGGTCTTAGGTAGACACCTAATTAAGAGGTGATTTGTCTTTTATCTGCTATTCTTGTCATCACAGGTTACCTTCCGCAGAACCTTTACAATCTCAACTCTTCATACGGTTCAGAGCATCTATTGAAAGCTTTACTGCAAAAAATGAAACTTTATAAGGTCAGATCAATGGCTGATATTGTTATCAATCATCGTGTTGGGACCACCCAAGGACATGGAGGAATGTACAATCGCTACGATGGCGTTCCATTACCATGGGATGAACGTGCTGTGACTTCTTGCACTGGTGGACTGGTAACTATATAGCTAAACTGTCAAACTTCCTAATGCATATGGTGCGCCTAGTAGTCAGGCAGTCTATCATTTTGTTGTTTTATTGTTTATGACAAATTTTTGGTGCGGGACTTGGTTTCTGCATGTAGGAAGACTGATGTTAATCTGCCAATGAGTGATTTCCATGAGGTTAGGAGAGGGATTTTGCATGCAACATTTACAAGTTACTAACAGAGCATAATATTCACCTACTAATGTCACTTGATCAATATTTTATTATTTCTTGAGACTATTCTGGATGCAAATTATGAATTTACAGTTCTTGAACGTTAATCCCAGGGTAATCGGAGTACAGGGGACAATTTCCATGGGGTTCCAAATATTGATCACAGCCAACATTTTGTTCGAAAAGATATTACAGGATGGTTGCAGTGGCTACGTAAAAATGTTGGTTTTCAAGATTTCCGTTTTGATTTTGCAAGAGGGTACCATTCTCTTCTGCACCTGAGATTTTTAATCTTGTATCTGGTTAATTGTTTTCTACATCAGTACTTATGTCTCTATCAATGTTGTGCTTGTAGTTACTCAGCAAAATATGTGAAAGAATACATTGAAGGAGCAAAGCCAATTTTTTCTGTTGGGGAGTATTGGGATTCTTGCAATTACAATGGCTCCTATTTGGAATATAACCAAGGTATTACTTTCCTTTTCATGCATGAAGAGAAGATTTTTACACCCTAGAATTGCACAAGCATATTGTTTTCCATAGGCAGTAATGAGCTGAATTTGATTCCTAAATGATGCTAAAAAGTTCCATGGTAAACTTGAACAGGCCGTTTCAAAAAGTAAGGTCTTCTACATATTCTTTTCAATGTTTGTCAAAATACTTTTGGTGTGTTTTCTTTCATTGATGATAGTTTTCCTAGGTTAGAGAAGCTTATTGGCTTCAAATTGAAGAATTTTTCTTCAAAAAGAACTGGTGTAATCTGCTTTGCATCTTGATATGTGGTTGAATGTTTTGTTACTCGAATTTTCCATTCTTGATATTTCTTCGCGAGGAGAGGAGCTTATTTCCTGATATAGGAGAACTTTTTCTTCAAAAAATCTGTAATGCTCTGGTTGCTTAAAATTTTATGTTAATTCCTTTTTCAGATAGCCACCGTCAGCGGATTATTAATTGGATTGATGCCACAGGACAGCTAGCAACTGCATTTGACTTCACAACGAAAGGGATTCTTCAGGTAGTTTTAAGAACAGATTCTACTTGCAGGAAATGACAGGTCCACCCTTGTGAGGACTAGTAGAATTTCACCTAGGAATTATATTTTTTCCCCAAATGATTGCATTATTTACCATTTTATTATTTAGAGGTTATTAAGAGTTCCACTTTTTGGTGTTGGTTGACATATTTCTTCAAGAGAGGAGTAAAACTTTCACTACTTATACAATATATATATATATATATAGAAGGCATCAGTATGAGAAGTTACATCTTTGCATGACGATATCAACCTTGATGTATCTTCATTATTATTACCATGTAGGAAGCTGTTAAAGGACAATTATGGCGACTACGTGATTCGCAAGGGAAGCCACCAGGTGTAGTAGGTTGGTGGCCTTCCAGGGCTGTCACGTTCATCGATAACCATGACACTGGCTCTACACAGGTGCCAAAGATGTTTATTTTATCATCATGCAACTATTTTCATATTGACATATATACTAAATTTTCATTTATAATTCTCAGTGGCCTTTAGGAATTGTTGTGGTATTCGTGCAATATTTCTGAGTCTAGACACTAGGACAAGCAATAAATTAAAAATGACTTTGTTACTTTGTTATTTATTTACTTTTCTGCTATATGTGTTTTTTTCAATTAAGGTTGTTAGTGTTATTCTCATGGCGCAACGGTAAACGTTGTTGTCGTGTGACCAAGAGGTCACAGGTTCGAGTCTTAGGAACGGCCTCTTGCCAAATAAATTGGCAGGGGAAGGCTTGCCCCAGTACACCCTTGTGGTGGGACCCCTCCCCGGACCCTAGCTCATCTGGGACGCGTAGTGCACCGGGCCGCCCTTTAGTGTTATTCTCATAGAACTAGACTAGGCTGAATTGGAAACATGGGAGAATCTTTAAGCATTAGTAACCAGAAATATCCATTTGCTTTGATGCTTAAAATGCCGTGTTCTAGGATTCTTCTCTCGTAGTGATAATTAATTTAGTGTTGAATGCATGAATGTCCAGTGTTGAATGCATGAAAGTCCTTGGTTTCTCCCCTTAGATAGACGCTGGACTGGCATTTCTTTATAATAATGGTAGAGACAGAGTAAGGCCATTTGTTAGCTTTTTCAGACAAATTTAGGTTGCATTTTCAGTTCAAGAACCAGCTTTTGGATTCAGGAGTAGCTGATAAATAACGTCGAAGAAATTTGGTTAGTTCCCATATTAATTAAAGAGTTTGGTATTCATTACTAACTGCTACGTGGGATGAAGATTTGGTTAGGTAGTCTTCTTGAATTGTTTTGAGTTAGTTATCTTGTGTATTGAGTTTATTATGTCTTCTGAACTTTGGTTTTGTTTGATTACTAACTCATTGCCTAGTTTAGCTAAAACCTTTAGATAGTGTTACCGACGAGTTAGATTTGTCTTGAGATTGCTCATCTTGGACCGAACTGTTATTATCATCGCCATAAATGGTGTTGCATTGCTGTGTCCTTAAATTGGAAATAACTATCTTGGTGATCAATTTGCTCTTGCAGGGTCATTGGCCTTTCCCTTCAAATCATATTATGGAGGTTAGTCATCTTTTTTAATGATTTGCATCCTTATGGATCCACTCAACTGATAGTTAACGAGCTTCCCTTTTATATTTGTAAACAACTCCATTTTGGTTTGATTCTAATACTCCTTAATTCGAAGTGTTCCTCAATTTATTCATTTTACCTGGTCACTTATTCGAAAAGTGAGACACTGCCTGCAATGGACCATTTTAAAAGCATAGGTTTATAAAAGTGGAAGATGCGTATTTCTGTGTGATCTTTCATGCATCTAATTTTAAATAAGAAAGGGAAACTCGTGTAATATCAAGCTGTGTAATGGGGGAGAGTAATTAGGTAATCGGGGGCAGTGGCGAGTGAGATATTGTAACATTTACTGTCCCTGAGCCTCGAGTTGGCGTAAGAAACACAGTAGGGGGATGAAATAGTGCAATTTCACATTATTCTTCATTCATGCCACTAAATGAAGTTCAGCATAACTACTTAATACCTTATTATGTGTTAAAATGTTATCCAGGGTTATGCATACATACTTACACACCCAGGAATGCCGTCAGTTTTCTATGACCATTTTTTCGACTGGGGTGACTCTCTTCATAGCCAAATTGTGAAACTGGTACGTTTCCTTCGTGTTGCAACCTATAAACTTCATTGGTTAAGCAAAATCGTATTCTTACGAAGTTTTCGCCACACCTGCAGATGGAGATTAGGAAGAAGAATGACATCCACAGCCGATCATCTATCAGGATCGTTGAGGCGCAGCCTAACCTTTACTCTGCAATAATTGGGGAGAAAGTGTGTATGAAAATTGGAGATGGTTCCTGGTGCCCAGCTGGGAAGGAATGGACACTGGCAACCTCTGGCCATAAATATGCTGTATGGCACAAGTGATTGATTTGGTAGATTCCATTCCATGTTATAATTATGTATTGTATTAATAAATGGTCATCTTATCTCCAATTTATTAGTTGGAAATTGCTCAATAATTGTTATATCCAGAGCTAGAATAAAATCATCTAATGGTTGCTGCAATTCTTTGTTTGCTATTGCTTTCCTTAAACAAATATATATATATATATAGTTTTTCTTGGTAATATTGGATATTCAATTAACCCAGTTTATACTTTTATGTTAAATTCAACTTTTCTCCCAATGTTTTGCAGTATTTACTGTATTAGATAAGGTGAATGACCAAATGGTCACCAAACTTGCTCTTTCTATATATACATATAAAACATTAAGGTCCAAATCGCTATTTCTTTAGACATATGAAACGAATCCGGCCCAAATGGTTCGGTGATTGGAAGGAGACAGCGCAGTTGAAAAGCAATAAAAACATGTCATATAGTGTATGCATACTCACACAAAGAATGTGAGATGGGGACATGAAAATAAATATAATAATAGAGTAGAGAGATTTTATACAAGAAAATGGTAATAATGGCTCCCAGTTGCAACTGTTGCATGGCATTCATATTATAATGGGATATAGTTGCAAATTTACCCCTATGAGCAAATTTAAGTAATCTTAAATCATGTTTATAGATGATGTAATTTTAGTTTTATTAAGGCTTAATAATCATTTGTTTCTAAACTTGTCTAAAAAGGTTGATTAATTCCTAAACTTTCAAAGTGTTTCAATGGCTCCTTGAACTTGCATAAAATATTCAGTTAGCCTTATGAGCTTGCATAAAATATAATCAATTAATCACTCGGTTGCAAAAAAAAGTAAATTAAATACGGAAGATGTGTAATAAAAAAAGTAAAATGACCAAGATCAAGTATGCAGTTATAATATTAGAAAAGACAAGTTTTACTGTTGAATGAGTAAGAACTTTCTTTTTAATCTATTATGTAAATTATGTAATAACATTCTAATGCGCGTGGAATACATCTTCCGCATACAACTTTTTTTTTTTTTTGCAATCGAGTGATTAATTGATTATATTTTAACGAAAGTTGAAAGGGTTAATCAAGTTTTTTTTTGGATAAGTCTTTAAGCTTTTTATTACGAAAGATGAGTTTTTTTTTAATTACCACAAAATATACAATTTGAAATCTTATGTTTGTAATGGTAAAGGTTAAGGGTCCGTTTGTTTTACCTACTGTTTGCTGTTGCTGTTTGCTGTTACGGTTTACTGTTTGCTGTTACTGTTTGCTGTTGTTGTTTGCTTTTCGGGTGTAAAAGGCAAACAGAAGATCACTAATCAAACACCCAATGCTGCTTTTCAAATGTAAAAAGCAAACAGAAGATCATTAACCAAACACCTAAAACTCTCCCTTTTGAAGTGAAAAGGCAAAAGGGAGACACCCCCTAAATTTAAAATTGTACAGTATTGATAGAAATAATTAAATATGTACCTGATCTCTATTATATATATATATATATATATATATAAAAGTGTGTGTGTTTGTATTGGAAGCAGATAAGAGTTAGAGAAGGGGTTGACATGATTGAAGAAGAGTTGGAAAGAAAGATGCTTATTGCTCCCTATCTTCATCGACCTCATCATTTCTGTTTTGAAACTCAATCTAACAAATCCTTCCCCACCCTCTCCATACCCTCTTTTGTTTTTTTAATAACCATTTTCTTTTTTCTATACTTTAATTCTCATCTCTCTCTCTCTCACGTGAATTGCACACTCTATCCAACTTCAATTGTGTCCTCCCAATGAAGATTGTGAAACATAAAAAAACACATATTATTGATGTTTTGAGTAAAAATTCCGTTGGCTGGACGGTTCATTGTTGATTAGAATCGTAAGAATCTATAAAAGAGAGAGGAGAAGGTGCCGGCATGAAACTCTACTATGCCTAAGTCAGTAAACTTTTTAAAAAGAAAGTATACAAAACGAAAGAATAATAAAGAGACGGGAAGTAAAGAAATATTCAAACTTTGGGGGGGATTAAGAGCTTTATTTAAAATGAACATATGTGGCGGTGCCAGGACTCAAACTTCTGGGCTTCATATACCATTTTTTTCCGTATTACGACTGAAGAATTTGATTCCTACTAAAAATGTGTCTATGTACAAAAGCTGTTCTAGATTTTTTTTCCCGATATGTTCAATGTTCACTAGCAATTAATTGAACTAAAATTTAAAAATTCCTACACTAATAGGATTCTATTTAATTTTATCACATTTGGTTATAATGGGATTCTTAGTTTAGTTTATTTAATTTTATCACACTTGTTTATAATGATTAGTTTAGTTTATATTTTAATTTTATCACATTTGGTTATAATGAGATTCTTAATTTAGTTTATAGGTTGATTTTATCACATTTAGTTATAATATGATTTTATTTTTTTAAATCAAAACCCCTAAATTAGAAATCTATATATATATATATATATATATATATATATATATATGTATATATATATATATATCTCTTTCTCTCTCTCTCGGCTAGGGTTTATGGTGAAGCGGGTTAGGGATAGATCTAGAGAAAGGGTGGCTATGGGTGGTGAAGGGTTGGAGGCGGCTGGTTTCTGGTCGGATCAGGAAGGGGTTGTCGGCAGGGAAGAGGGTGGTGGCCTGGTTGGAGTGGGCGCAAGGTGTGGGGAGGAGTTGGTTGGAGGTGGGCGTGCGAAGGATGCGGCGCTGGGTGGGGCGATCAGCAACTCGGCAGTGGTTCGGGCGGTGCCGCGGGATCTGCAGGAGGAGCCTAGGCGGGATCCGCGGGCGGAGCTGCGGGATCTGCGGGAGGTGGACATGCGGGATCTACGGGCTGTTCAGCGGAGTCCTCGGGAGGATTTACGGGAGCCGCAGGAAGCTCTTTTGCGGGATCCGCAGGAGGAGCCCTTACGGCTTGGGGCGGATCTACGGGCTCTGCGGGCGCCGTTGGTGACTGATGCCGGAGGCAAGGCGCCCCCGTTCTCGGGGGTTGATGCGGGGCGAAAGATGCCTAGCGCGGGGCTAAGCGCCGCTAGCGCCAGGCACGGCCCGGGTTCTGCCGGCTCCTTTGCCGGGCGGTGGGCTGGGGCTGTCGGTGTTGTGCCTAGCGCGGGATGTAGGAGTCCGGGCAGCGATGGGTAGGCTGAGGTTGCGGCAGGGGGGCAGGCTGCCTCAGGGCAGGTTCTTTCTAATAAAACGACTAGGGTTTGTGTTGAGGGTGGAGTTCAAGGGAACGAGGTTTCACCCAGACCTAGGGTTCATATGAATGAGACTGGTAAAGTCTCTTGGAAGGATATGGTTATGGGGGTGGTTGAGGAAGAGCCGGGTTTAGAGAAGATTTTAATGGTGGGGGATTCTGATGACATGTTCTCTGATTCTGATGAGGAGGATAGTGGCCAGGACGATCCTCTCTGTCCTGTTATTAGACTTTCCGCTGCTGAGAAGCGTGAGCTCAGAGAGAAGTGGAAGGTTTCTTTAATTGTTACTGTCCTGGGTAAGAGAATTAGCTTTAACTATTTTGCCCAAAGGATACAAGCTCAGTGGGCAAAGAAAGGTAAAATCAGTATTACTGATCTGGAAAATGACTATTATGTCATTAAATTTACCAGGGTTGAGGATTACAATTCGGTAATCAAGGGAGGGCCGTACATCATCTCCAACCATGTTCTGGCCCTTCGGCCTTGGGTTCCTAATTTTAATCCTCACGATTGTTTGGTTAACAGGATTTTGACTTGGGTAAGGTTCCCGGGCCTTCCCATTGAGTACTACAGTGAAAATTTTCTCAGTAAAATTGGAGGCCTGGTCGGGAAGGTCCACCACGTGGACAAAACTACAATTGGGGCCATTAGGGGCAAGTTTGCTAGGGTTTGTATAGATGTGGATCTGGCTAAACCTTTGTTGTCAAAATTTTGTGTTCGTGATAAAGTGTTTTTTATTGAATATGAAGGCTTACATAACATTTGTTATGATTGTGGCATGTATGGTCATTCTTAGGAGGGGTGCCCTAAAAGGGAGAAGGTCGTTGAGAAGATTGTTGTGGATAGTGTGGGAAGAACTGAAGGGAATCAGGGGTACGGAGGGAACTTTGGCCCCTGGATGGTGGCAAAAAGGCCCGCTAGACGTAGAACTCAACCCTCAGTTATTCACAATCGTCCTCCTGACATCAACACGAATTTCAAGTCCTCTACTCAAAAGCCTACTGTTCTTCCAAATGTCAAGGAGAAGCCCATACTCAAAGCTAGGGAGAAGCCTGGTGATTCTTCAGCTGTCATGCCTGGGTCTAGATTTGGGGCCCTGACTATTGAGGAAGTTCAAGGGTCGGACCGGGAGGAGGATCATATGGACCAAAGCATGCTAGGCTTGGAGTCTGTGGATCCAGTCGAGAAGGTGGTGGAATCTGTTAACCCGCTATTTGTCTCTAAAGATGAAGCCCAGGGGGGGACCCTGGCCCTGGCAGCTCGAAGGATGAAGAAACCTAATGAGGTTAGTATTCCTATTCTTATTGGTGATCCTGGGATTGGGAAGTCTATGGGAGTTAACAAAACTAGTATGAAAAAGCTTAAAGGAAAGCAAAAAAGTGCCCTAAACACTATGGCTTTTCCAGAGAAGAGGGGGCCTGCGGGTACCTCGGCAAGGCTCTCAGGAGCCCCTAGTAAATACCTGGCTTAGGGGTGGGGGTGCGGTCATTTGTCCTCCTTTCTATGGACTTGTTATGTTGGAATGTTAGGGGTGCGGCTAGCAAGGCTACCCGTATCCATATTAATGATCTTATTAAACAGTTTAATCCATCTTGTTTTGCTCTTTTGGAAACTAAGATTAGTGGAGATAAAGCAGATGAGGTGGTTAAGAAGTTTAAAAACTGGTACTGTGTTAGATCGGAGGCAACTGACCAGGCTGGTGGGATTTGGCTTTTTTGGAGGCCAGATCGGATTCATTTTGATGTTCTTAGCATGGATAAGCAGTTTTTTCATTGTAAAGTGACTATCTCCGGCAATACTCCTTTTTTGATTACCCTTGTGTATGCTGACCCTATCTTATCTAATCGAAAATGGCTCTGGGAGGTTCTCTACTCTATGAGTGTCAGCATTTCTGAGCCCTGGTTTTTGGTGGGGGACTTTAATGATATCGCCTTTATGAGTGATCAGAGAGGGGGTTCCAATCATTATGTTAATCGCTGCCTTCACCACAAAAATAGTATGGATTTATGTGGGCTTTCCGATCTGGGGGCTTCTGGTCATAAATTCAATTGGAAGCGTAATAATACCTTTGTTCGGTTGGATAAAGTCTACGCTAATGTTTTAGCTCAGACTTCTTTCCCTGAGTGTTCTGTGTTGAACCTCCCGTTCCGTCATTCGGATCATTGTCCTATTTTGTTTAGACTTTTGAGAGGGAAGCGTCCTAGGGGTAAGAGACCGTTCCGGTATCAGTTGGCTTGGGAGTCCCATCCTAAGTTCAAAAAGTTCGTTCACGAGAATTGGAAACCTCATTCGAATGTCCTGCAAGCTGCTGAAGGGTTCAGGAATAATGTGCAGGGGTGGAATAGAAACGTCTTTGGGCATATTATTAGAAGGAAGGACAAGTTATTAAAGAGGATGGAGGGCATTCAACGCAGGTTGGAGGGGAGGTTTGATCACAGCCTGGAGGGCCTCCTTAGAACCCTTCAGAAGGAGCTGGAAGCTGTGCTTAGGCAGGAGGAGTTCCTTTGGTTCCAGAAGTCTAGAAAGTCCTGGATTAGAGATGAGGATCGTAATACCAGGTACTTCCATCTTTCTACCTTGATCAGAAGGCAGAGGAATAAAATTGAGGCTATTAAGGATTCTAATGGTGATTGGGTTTATGAAGATAAGGTTATTCGGAATTTGGCCCTGGAGTTCTACAATGATCTGTTCAAAGAGGAACCTGTTCATCTGAAGGGGGCTCACTCTGTTGCTACCTTTCCTCTAATCAGTGAGGAAAGTAGTCAGGATGCCTTTCAACCTATTTCCCGAAAAGAGATTGACCAAGCCATCTTCAGCATTGGGGCTTCTAAGGCTCCTGGGATTGATGGTCTGCCGGCGGGCTTTTACCATAAGCATTGGGAAGTTGTGAAGGAAGGCATCTATAATTTCATCTTAGGGGTGTTCAATGGTTCGAAGGATATTGAGCTGGTTAATAGAACCCTCCCAGTTCTGATTCCTAAGATTGATAAGCCTTCTTCCTTTTTGCATATGAGACCCATCAGTCTTTGTAATGTTCTTTACAAAACAGTTACAAAGATAGTGGCTAATAGAATTCGGGGCATTCTTCCTGCGATCATTTTTCAGAATCAGGGTAGTTTTGTGCCTGGTAGACAAATGATGGATAATGTGGTGATTGCCCAAGAGATGGTCCACACGATGAAGAACAGGAAGGGGAAGAAAGGCATTATGGCTCTGAAGCTAGATTTGGAGAAGGCCTATGATCGTATCAATTGGGATTTCCTGATGGAGAGTCTTGAGAGAGCTAGAATCCCGGACAGCTGGAGAAGGTTAATTAAGGTATGTATTTCTTCTCCTGTGTTTCAAGTTATGGTCAATGGGGATATGTCGGATGAGTTCTCCCCGGGTCGGGGAATTCGTCAGGGGGATCCTATGAGCCCCTTCCTTTTCGTTATTGCTATGGAGAGGCTCTCTCACCTGATTCAAGATGCGATTGATAATGGGAGTTTCCACCCAGTGGCGATCAACAGCTTCTGTCCCCAGGTGACTCACTTATTCTTTGCAGATGATGTCATTATCTTTCTTGAAGGCAATGAGGAGCAGTTGAGTGTCATTATGGATATTCTGGATTGTTTTTGTTCGGCCTCTGGACAGAAACTTAATATCCAGAAATCTAGGATGATGTGCTCAAAGAATATGAATCCGAGAGTTTGTAAAAGATTAAGTGATTTGTCAGGTATTCCTCTTACTGATTCTCTTGGGAAGTATCTAGGCGTTCCCCTCCACAGTGAGCGTGTGTCTAAAGTCTCCTTCAAAGATACTTTGGATAAAGCCAATACGAAGTGTGCCACGTGGAAAGCCAAGACTCTTTCTCTCGCTGGCCGCCTCACGTTAATTCAATCTGTTAACTGTGCTGCTCCCAATCACATCATGCAGACTTGTCAGCTTCCGGACCCTGTGCTTAATGATCTGGATAAGATTAACCGTAGGTTCCTATGGGGGGAAGCTGCGGAGGGAAGAAAGATCCATCTAGTGCCTTGGAGTGAGGTTTGCCAGCCAAAAGATTCTAATGGTCTGGGCATTAGGAAAGCAAAGGACAATAATAAAGTTTTATTAATGAAACTCCTTTGGCGTATGTGGTAATGCCCCTACTCTCTTTGGGTTCGCCTTCTTTGTGGTAAGTATCGGAAAGACAAAATCTTCGGGGGCCCTAAGGAGAGAGTTGTCAATTGCTCCTTCCTCTGGAAAGGGCTTAGCGCTGTGTTTGCTGAGTTCTGCTTGGGGGTTGGTCTGGAGGTGGGTAATGGTAAGTCCATTAGTTTCTGGTTTGATACCTGGATTGGGGATAAACCATTAGTAGATGTGTGTACTTCCCCCCCCCTAGTGATATCCGTAACTGGAGGATTGCCGATGTGGTGGACTCGGAAGGGGACTGGATCTGGTCAAAGTTTGATACTTTCTTTAGCATCGAGACTCTCCTTAGAATTCGGGGAGTGAAGGTGAGTAATCAAGAGGAAGACATGGATAGGCATTACTGGGCGCTGACTAACAATGGAGTTTATTCTTGCAAATCTGCCTTTGAAGCTTTTTCCCTCAATAGGTCTGATCCCCCCTCGGATGTTTGGAAGTCCATTTGGACCCTCAAAGTCCCTTACCGTATTAGGAGTTTCCTGTGGCTGGGCATTAAGGACAGGTGTAGACACCGAGTCGGAGGACATGTGATGAAAACCCATAACAAGACGGTTGAAGCGGTCGGTTCCGATAATTTAAAGCAAAAATAATAATAAGAATCACGAGAGGGTCTGTAGGGGTTGCGGTCGTCGAGTGGATGGCTCATGGGCGCTCAGCGACGATGGGCAAGCGCCTAGCGGCAGCCGGCGCGCGTCCGACGGCAGTTGGACGCGCGCCCGGCAGCGGCGGGGCGCGCGCGCCCAACCTACGTTGGGCGTGCACCCAACATCCGTCGGGCGAACGCCCGACATTCGTTGGGCGCACGCCCAACACTAGTTGGGCGTCCGCCCAACCATTTTGGGCGTAGCCCGACGCCCTTCGGGCTACGCCCAAAATTTTTTGGGATCCGTGCCTATAAAAGGCACGGATCCCCATGCATTTGAGGGAGAGGATTTTTGGAAGCTTCTCACTCTAAAACATTTTTTAGAGAGAGAAAGTTAATTTTTGGGAAAAAACATTTTTTTTTCCTAAAAATTCCGAATTTCCTAAAAGTTAAAATTTTACCGAAAACACAAAAAAACACCGGAAAATCACGATTCGTGGAATCAACCGACTTCAACTGTCAATACCGATCTTGAGGTATTATCCGAGGACTAGACTCGTTTTATTTAATTTAATTTATTTTCTTTATTTATTTATTTTTATGTTATAATTTTATTTATTTAGTTAATTATTTATTTATCACGTTTTATTTAATTTTCCGTATTTATTTAATATTTGTCTCGTATTAAATAAACGTTCGGTTTTGTTTTGAAATAAAAAACCTCGTTTTAACATCCCAATATGAACCGTGATCCGATTCAAAGGTAGTTCGGGATTTAGAAACGTTGTAATTATAAGTTTTGAAAATATTTCTAAATAACGTTTTAAAAATAAAACCTCATTTTAAGAGTCTCCGTTATAGACTATGATCCTATTTGGGTAGTTCGGAGATCCAAAACGATAGAATAGATCTAATTTAGAGTGTTTGAACAAATCTGGAATGTTAGGTACTGTTTCTATAATTTTCCATTTTCTGTCACAAAAGGTAGTTTACGATGAAATTTCTGTCGGAAAAGCTGCTGAAATGTAAAAAATGTTGTTTTGGTCCTTCTTTCTCAACTTTTAGACTTTTGGTCCTTGATACATATATGTGTATAATTATGTAATATATGTATTCAAATTATTTTTGGTTTTTTTGTATATATTTATTTAACATGTTTAGATATTATTTTTCATTAATTTGATTTGATAAGATTATATGTATATTTATAGATTTTCCATCTAATTCATTTAAACTATACATATTTGTTATTTTGGAGTTATTAGGGGTTATTTTCTATATATACTTATCATAAACCATTTTGGGGTTAAATACCATTTTCTTCTTTATGAATCTTATTCATTTCTTACATGTTTATTTAATTAAAATAAAAGTATATTATATCTAGCATTATTTTCATTACCATTTTTACCTATTGATAATCATAATATATATATATATATATATATATATATATATATATATATATATATATATATATATATATATATATATATATATATATATATTTTCTCTTTACCTCCTCTTTAATCTATAGGTATAGTCACCATTTCTACTAAAAATATATGTATATGTACATATTTCTTCTTTTCCTTTTAAATTTCCTATATATATATATATATGTTTTGAAAGTGTTTTGGTTGGGTGAATTTGGGTTTAATTCATTAATTGTTGTAATTATGTTCAAATGGAGGTTAATTGAGTGAAAAGGGGAAAATAAAAGACAAAAAGAGATTTCAAGTCGCTCGTTTAAATTAAAGTTCTTCTAGATATTCTTCAAGTGCAAATAAAAGATTTTTGTCATTTTAAACCATTTCTAAAATATCACGTGTTGAAACCTTAATTCGTTCCAACGGCGGATTAAGCGAACCTTGTAATTAAAATCGTTTTCTATTTGTAAATAATAGAGTTTTGAATCGTTTCCTAATTAAATGGTTTTGTACAAAATAAATTGACTTGTATGATTAATCACGTTTTTAGATTAAAATGGTTTGCTCAATGTTTTCAAACGCTCGAGTCGTTCCAACGGTGATTCGAGGGAACATCATTAACGGGATTTTGAAACGTACCTAAATCGTTTCAACGACGATTAAGGTACGAACCATGTAAATAAACTCATTTTTTTTGGGGGGAATGAGATGAGCTTAGAATTAGTGTATAGACTAAGGCATAAAATCACACTGTGAATAAATCTATTCTTTCTTCTCCCCCTCTCTTTCCTATGTATTTTAAATTGATGCAAAATGGGTGATTCTTTACTAAAGTGGCTTTTAATGACATGCTCAAAACGGTTTTCAAAGCGAGAAAGAAAAGGTTTCAAATGAATTTCAAACTTAAAGAAATATGCGATTAGTCCGTTATCGCCTAACACGCTGAGTAGGAGGCCGGTGGTTCATAACCGGGCGATATCGGGGTGCCTAGTAGCCTTTCTCTGGAAAGGAGCTAGCCTTCTCGGCTCGTACCTAAGTTTTCCGAACCCTCACCGGTCTCCCGCAAGGGATCGGTGTTCATTTTCCCATTCGTGGGTGGCGACTCTTCCATACTCCAGGCTCCGGCCCTGCCGAGCAGCTTGATTCCACGATTGGTTGCTTTCGGCGCCAATCACCGCTTACATCGCCATGAGGTGTCCACCCCCCGGTCCGCCCGGGCAAGGCCGTTCGGCACCTTGTCTAACAAGTGGCGACTCTGCTGGGGAAGCGAGAAATTTGATTCCGAAAGGCGTGTATTAAGACCTTAACGGGACAGATCGTATTATTTCTTTTCGTATGCATTCATACGCATTATTGCAAACCTTTTGGGTAATTTCCGCGAAACCTCTAGCGAGAGTCCATTCATCGCTCGAAAGAGGCTAGTGTAAGTTCCCCCTTATAGTAAGGCGCCAAAGGGTCCCCATCCATTCGTTAGGGGCGAATTTGTGCGGTCCTGTGAGGTCCCACGATCAGCCGTGTCAGCATATAGTAGCCTTAGAAGTTGCCATAGGATTACCCGTTACCATTCTTGATGTGATAAATGAATCAGTTCGTGTTTTCAAATTGCCATGATACGTGTCTAATCCTAAAATATGTAAAGAAAATGAAACGATACGTTAATATATACTCTTAAACCGATATACAAACTACCCCAAAACATCGAAACGATTCGAACTAAAGACGACTTAGTCATCTCGTACGAATGAACTTGTGCGACCCGCCTGGTCCCTTTCCGTGTCCCGAAGAAGGCACATGTTCAGGAAATACGTTATGACGTAAGCACGTATTAGTGTAAATCAGTTTGGTATTAAGGATAGTTATATCTCGATTCAAAAGATTATATTAACGATAGCCGTTATTCACATTCTTTAAATACGTTGGGATAAAGCGAGATTATGACGAAACGAAAACGAAGAACGTTTCTGTTTTGAATGACCCTGTTGTAACGTAAAGAGTTTCGCAAACATGGCCCGTCCCTTCCGAATAAAAAAAAGAACTCTTACGTTACGCCTTGTGTTGTTCTTAGGAGAAATGGACGTATTCGCGAAAGTGACTAAGAAAATAAAAGAAAAGCAAAAATCAACAAACGACCAAAATCATTCTGTATCTACGATATATGTCGATCCCGAGAGTAGTTAAAGAAAATGAACCAATGTCGTTAAATACGTGCCTTGAACTGGTATATACGCCGTTTAAAATCACGAAGCCGAATCAAGATAAAAAACCGCGTGATTGCACCATATGGACGAGACTGTGGGTTTGACTAATGGCTCGATCATTTCGACCGTTACCAAACTACAAGAAATATGGCCCGACATACGTGTTTGCTTAACTCGTGCCTAAATGAAAAAACGGTAATATCCCTGCTTCGAATAAGCATGCGATTCAATGAAACGTTGATTTTCTATAACCACGCTAGGATGGTATATCCCGTAAATTGGAAAGAAATAAAAATTGTTAATAGCCAAAAGATTATCGTGCGCTCAAATAAGACTCGCCGTCTTTTTACGTAGCCAAAACGAGCAAACGGATTCTTAACGCTAAAAAACAAACACGTTACGCGATAAGTCTGTTCCTTAAAAAGTGATTTCATCACTAAATAAACACGTGGTTACGTCTCTCGATAGATCCAAAAGATCCCGTCGTAATCCAAAAATCGAGACACGAACCCACGTGAATAAAAGGGAACGAGTCATTGTCAACAACGAATGATTGAACCAGAAGAATAACTCGTACCGCGTCTAAATCCGAGATACGCTCAAAAGGGAATCAAAACCCGAATGAATGCGTCTCGCGAAATAACAAAAGACGAGTTATTTGAAAGGACAATCCATTTGGTCGATATCTTAGTCACTGAACGTTGATACGTCAAAACGAACTGTATTGTCTGATGGATGATTTACTTTTTCCGTAATAATCGACGGCATCACGCGTCCCTTAGACCGCAATGTGAGCCCCAAACCAAAATCCTAAGAAAGAGACTTGGACCATCGAGTGTGTGGAGGAATAAGGGTGGAAGAGAGATGCTGTGATACGTATAATTAGACTGGCGTTTGTTCTTCTTATCTTATATATCCGTAAATAAATAAACGCACACACCACTAATCATGCATATAAAATCATGCATACATACTAATGGATGCCATTCGCACAGACTTCATCATTCAACGGTTGTGGTTTCGTGAGAGTAACCGGCTAGTCGGGCAGTTTGATCAACTACAGATTGACAGTTCCGAATCGAGAGTAGTGGCTTCTGAATCATCTTCGTTCAAGTCAGCTTGATATTCTGTCAGTATGTCTACATCGGATGAGAGGATTGCTGGGTTAGAAAGAGTCGTAAACAATATCAGCGATCAGTTGACTACAATTTTAGATCAGCTAACTGGGCTGGCATTGAAGGATAATAGGAGTGGGAGTAAGCGTACTCAGAATGACATGAACACTGGTCTCCGCTTTGGGAACGAGGATGACTATCAGGATTACATCCAGAAACATCTTGAGAAGGAGAAAGTTAAAGGAGAGGAATGGAAGCAGCACATCACTCAGGAGGTGCAAGATTTGCATGGAGGAAGCTCCGGGGGTCAGGATTTTTATGATTTGAAGAACTGTTTATCGGCAACTGCTTTGCCTTTGAAATTTCGGATCCCGGACATGGGGAAGTTTGATGGAATAGGGGATCCTACCGCCCACATGAATCAGTATGTTACAGTAATGAAGCACACGATCCTGATTGAGGATCAAGTCCTGGGACTGTTTAATACCTATCTGGAGGGAGCTGCCCTCATATGGTTTCATGCGTTGCCGTTGGTAACAAAGAGAAATTGGAAGGAACTAGCAAAGGCATTCATTACCCGATATAGCTTCAACACTATGTTGGAGGTTACTTTGAAGGAGCTAGAGAGCACCAAGCAGCAAGCCGGGGAGTCCTTGTTTGACTTTGTGGGCAGGTGGAGAGCCAAGGCGGCAGTGATGAAGCAGGAGCCGCTTGAGCAGGATCAGATCCGAATGGTAATTGGCAACACATCGCCGTATATTAAGGAGGAGCTGCGGTATGTGTCTTTCACCAATTTCAATCAAATGTACTACTACGCCTTGACAGTTGAGGAAGAACCGAAAATGGCTCATAATAAACGGAGGAAGTTGGGGAATGGTGCCGGAGGGCCGAGTGCTCACATAGAATCCGTCATAGTATGAGTGCTTGAACTTAATGCCATCGAGAAAACTAGCCATGGGGTAAGTGCAATTGGATCTAAGTTGGAGGAAAACTTGGGGGTAGGGTCATTCTGCGAATTTAAGGAGGAGCTGTTGGACTCCGATGAGAAAAGGAATGTGGGAAATGGTTTATACGTGTCTGTTTTGGAGGAAGAGCCAACGGAAGAAGTGATGGACGATAGAACTAAAACTGAGGAAACCGAGGAAGTATCATCTCGGAGGATCATGCCTGTGTTGAAATTGTTTAGTGGGGTAGAAGACCCCGAAGCTCATTTGTATAGGTACGTGTGTGCTATGTTTGGGGAGCCATACAAAGTGGAAGAAGTCGCTCCATGGTTCTATCTTTCGCTGATGGGCGAACCTTGGAAGTGGTTTCAATCGCTACCTGACTCGACTAAGAATGATTGGTCACTGATGTCAAGCTTGTTTTTGATGAAGTATCGAAGAGATAAAACACAGGCAGGGGAATATAGCGCGATGCAAATTGGGCCTATCAAACGTCCGTTTCCGAATGTCAGCAAGTATAATGAAGGGAAGGACCCCATGGAGCACCTGCATTTTTATTTGTCGGCTATGGGTCCTCTAGGTTTCAAAGAGGAGGAGATTACGAGCTTGTTTTGCAACTCATTGGCAGGAGAGTCACTGGTGTGGTACATGTCTCTTCCAATGCACGTTAAAACAGATTGGGCAAAAATGACTAAGAGATTCGTCAAGAAATACGCCACAGGGGAATGTCCAGAGGAAATGCCTGCGTTACCCGAAGAGGAGACACCTGAGGCCGTAACAGCCATGTCTAAGTATAAGGGAGATGAGAACCCCATTGATCATATAAACCGTTTCCGTGCCTACATGTTTGACGCGGGACTCTACCGAAGTGAGTTAGTCCAGCATTTTGCAAAGACACTCATAGGAGGAGCTTTGATGTGGCACCGAATGATCTCGGCAAAGACAAAAGGGGATTGGGGATCCCTCATGGAGGCCTTTGTGCAGAGGTATGAGATGTACATTCCGTGGACAGGGTCGTTGGAAGATTTAGAAAGGATCAAGCAATTCCCCGAGGAAGCATTCGTGGATTATGCTAGAAGATGGAGGTTCAAGTATGCCTCATGTCGGGTCACCTTGAGCGATCAGGAGCAACTCATGTGCATCCAGAAGGGTGCTATTCCACTCGTGGCTAGAAGAATGAACGGAGTGTTCCTCAAGGACTATGAAGAACTGATAGGCTGGGCTCGGTATGGATCATCGGACCCTTCCTACGTAAATCCGAATGTCCCTCACATAATGGATCTAATGGTCGTGGACATTTGGGGAAGTTCCTTCGATGAGGAAGGCATCAATCAGAAAGTTCCAATCAACATTTGGGATGAGTCTGATGATGAGTCGGAAATGGCTGCGGGCACCGAAGGAAATATTCTGCTACGCTTTGAGATCTTCAATGATGTCACCAGCTGGGGCAAAGGAGAGGCGAGCTGCTTCGTCGAGGAGATCATGATGTTAGATTTGAATGCCGAGGAGCAGGTCATCACTATTGAAGCAACTGTGGGAGCGGTGGACGAGCCCAACACCTCCAAGGCTTATGAGAAACCCGAGAACCCTGTCGATGACAATTGTATTACTGCTTTATTTGAATCCGATGATGTACTCGCCAACACTATCAATGAAATGAATTCTGATTTTGCTTACTTGCTTGATGTTAATTCTGATCATTCCATGCATTCTCATTCATATAACATGCCTACATTTGAAATCAATACAATAGAAATGTCAACTTTCAATCTTGGCACGGATGAAAATCCTAAACTTATACAAATTGCTCAAGAATTAACTACTGAAGAGAGGAAAGAATTTGAGAGAATAATTAAAAAATACGAAATAGTGTTTGCTTGGACATACGAAAACATGCCAGGAATCGATCAATCAATCGTAACTCACCGTATTCCAACATACCCCGATGCTAAGCCCGTGAAACAGAAACTCCGACGCATGAGGCCGGAATGGGCAGATAAGATCCGAGAGGAAGCGAAGAAACAGTTAGAAGCAGGGTTCATCGAAGTAATCGACTATCCCCCTTGGGTCGCAAATGTAGTGCCAATCGCGAAGAAGGACGGTAAAGTGAGAAGCGTCGATTATAAAGATCTCAACAAGGCTTGCCCTAAAGATGAATTCGCATTGCCTCACATCGACGTATTAATCGACAGTGCAGCATCGAGCGTCTTGCACACGAATGTTGACGGCTTCATGGGCTACATGCAAGTTCAGATGGCAGAAAAGCACAAGGCAAAGACCTCGTTCACAACTTAGTGGGGAACGTACTGCTATAGGGTAATGCCGTTTGGTTTGAAAAATGCCGGGGCAACTTATCAACAGATGACTACGGCACTGTTCCATGATATGATACACAAAGAGGTGTAAGTTTATGTGGACGATATGATGGTCAAGTCGGAGACGAGAGAGGGGCATTTCGCTACACTTGAGAAGTTTTTGGCCCGAATTGCAGAATTCAAGCTAAGGTTGAACCCGAAGAAGTGCTTCTTTGGCGTTTCATCGGGGAAGATCTTAGGCTATGTGATCAGTAACTAGGGGATTGAGGTGGATCCCGACAAGGTAAAGGCCATACAGGAAATGCCAGCACCCAAGAATGAGAAAGAAGTGAGAGGATTTCTGGGGCAGGTTCAGTATATCAGTCGGTTGCTACAGAAAGATCAACCAACGGTTTGGAATGATAAGTGTCAGCAAGCATTAGAGAGTGTCCAGAACTATCTGTCTAATCCACCGGTTTTAAGACCGCCTAAACTTGGAAAACCGCTTCTCCTCTATGTAGCAATCGAGGAGCGATCTATTGGGGCAATGCTGGCCCAAGAAGGGGACACCGGTGTGGAGCACGCGGTGTATTATCTGAGTAAGAAGTTCCTGGAATACGAGCTTAAGTATAACATGATCGAAAAGACGTGCGTGGCAGTAGTATGGCTAACAAAGAAACTACGACACTATTTTCAATCCTACAAGGTGATCATTATTTCCCGGATGGATCCCGTGAAGTATCTGTACCGAACTCCGTCTCTAATAGGGAAGCTAGCCCGATGGTTGTTGCTCTTGTCCGAATTTGACATCGAATATATAACGAAAAAGGTTATTAAGGGGAGAGCCGTAGCGGAATTTCTGGCCAATCAGCCTCTAAATGCGGAAGAGGAAGAGATAAACTATGATTTCCCCGATGAGCACTTGAATGCAATCAAAGTGATACCGTGGAAAATGTTCTTCGATGGAGCGGTTAACTCAAATGGAGCCGGGGTAGGAGTACTACTTATCTCACCAGAAGGAGAAAGGGTCCCAATGGCAAAGAAGTTATCCTTCCCTCTCACCAATAATATGGCCGAGTATGAAGCGTGCATCTACGGGTTAGAGTCGTTAGCAGCACTGGGAGCATCATATGTTGAAATCTGGGGCGACTCAAAACTGATTATCGAACAAGCACAGGGAAACTGGGAAGTAAGGGAAGAAAGGTTGCGTCCATACCTAGACCAGTTGGAGGGACTGGTGTAGAGATTCAGCGAGTGTCGTTTTTATCACATTCCTCGAGCACAGAATCAGGCAGCGGATGCTTTGGCCACTTTGGTGTCGGTATGGGATAATCCCCGGAACCTTGCCTCAAAGCCTTTGGTATTGAGGAGGTCTCACAAACCATGCTACGAAGATGTAATGCTGTTGGGGGCAGATGAAAAGCCTTGGTATTTCGATATCGTAAACTTCATGAAAAGTGGAACATACCCGGCAGAATCAGAACTTAGGGATCAGGCCGTGATCAGAAGGTTAGCTTAGCAATTTGTCATCCACAATGACTTGCTTTACAAAAGACACGCCGATGGTTTACAATTGAGATGCTTGGATGAGGGAGAAGCCCGTGAGGCAATGGAGTCAGTACATTCGGGAATTTGTGGAGCCCATATGGGAGGAGCAGTATTGGCAAAGAAAATCGTGAGGCAAGGCTTCTATTGGCTCACCATGGAAAGAGATTGTAACGAATATGCGAAGAAATGCCATGATTGTCAAATCTACGGGGATTATAATCACTTACCAGCTATGGAACTACACGTGCTAGCACCCATTTGGCCGTTTGCAGCTTGGGGCATTGATATCATCGGGGAGGTGAGGCCTAATGCGTCGAATGGACACAAATTCATTGCAGTCGCCATTGATTACTTCACCAAGTAGGTAGAGGCAGAATCATTTAGCAAGTTGGGGTCTAAGCAGATGAGGAAGTTCATTGAAAAGCACTTGATCACCAGGTTCGGAGTGCCTCATCACATGATCACGGATAATGGGTTCCAGTTTCAGGGAGAGGTGAGAAGTCTCTTCCAAGAGTACGGTATTGAGCATCATAGGTCTTCTCCGTATCGCCCACAAGCTAATGGCGCAGTAGAGGCGGCTAATAAGAACCTTAAAAGGATTCTCGTAAAGACAGTAGAATCGCACCGAAATTGGCATGAGCAGCTTCCACTCGCTTTATGGGCTTATCGGACGACGGTTAGAACGTCAACTGGGGCAACGCCGTTCTCTTTGGTATATGGGGCCGAAGCCGTCCTCCCAATTGAGATTGAAAAGCGATCGTTAAGAATCGCAGTAGAAGTAGAGATTCCCGAGACGGAATGTGTGAAGAAGTGATATGAGCAGTTAGCATTGGTGGACGAGAAAAGGATGGAGGCCCTTTACCATGTGCAGTTATATCAGAGAAGAATGGCCCGAGCCTTCAACAAAAAGGTCAAGGCTAACCCTATCAAAGAAGGGGACCTGGTGCTGAAACAGATCCGAATGACGCACACCGACCCTAGGGGCAAGTTCAGGCCAAACTGGGAAGGACCATTCCTCGTGAAGAAAATCCTAAGCAAAGGGGCGGTGAAGCTAACTACTATGGACGGCATGGAGTTCTCCGAACCTACCAATCTGGATAGGCTTAAGAAATACTTTTCGTAAAAAAAAAAAGAGAGAGAAAGAAATGAAAATTCCCGATAGGTTGAAAACCCGCAAAGGGCGATCTATGCAATAATAAGGGACATCCCAATGGGTGAAAACCCGAAAGGGCACTCGTTTGAAAATTCTGGGATAATAAAAGGAGAGATGAAAAATCGCTGGGATCTGAAAACCGAAAAAAGGCGGGTCCTGGTAACAGTAGTTATATCTTGAGCAATCATGAAAATAATGTGTAAGCGGTTGAGTATTTCTATTGTTTGTAAATAAATAAAGGCATGAATATATTCGAAGAGGATGATTGGAATCATTACAATCTACTGAATGCATTGTATTATGAATCATGAGTTATACATTTCCTACCTCTTTCACATAAAAAGCCTACGTCCTATCCACCCCTCTCCCTATATACAAACTATACATCGGGGTAATACTAATGAGAAAACTGCAAATAATGAGCCTAATGAGGAGGAAAATCCCAGAAGTCCTCAAAGTCCCTCAGATGAGAAGCCCGCTCCGCAGATAAGGCCTCCTCGGCAACCCGACGACCCTCCTCGGCGGTAAGGCGCCCCGCGGCCTCCACTCGCGCCATCTCCTCTGCGGCAAGATGCCCCTCAGTCTCAACTCGCACCCTCTCCGACCAATGAGCATCTCTCTCGCGATAGACATGCCCGACTCTAGTATTGGCATCCCGCTGTGACTCACTGAACCGCTGCTCATTTGCATGAAGATCGCTCTGCAAATACATAAAAAAAAGGGAAGAAATATATCATACATACATATGTGCATCACATGCATACATTTCACTACACTAATACAGAATAAGAATACTCACCAGGTGGCCGACGCAGGGTAGAGTGAGCTGCTCTCTGAAATAACCGGACAATCCCATATAATCAGTACATGTCTCCCTCGGAGTATGGAGAGCATCAGAGGGATCGAACGGTATCCTTGAGGTAAAAATCGAAGGGGCTGTCTCGATGCCGGAGTAGGCCACACCCGCCTCGCCGTAATGAATCACTGGAAAATCTCTCCCTGGGATCGGGAAGGGTGTGCCGAGGCGAAGCCGCTTGGGTTGAGCAACGCCGGAGGACTCACCTGCATAATAGGAAGGCTCGCTCGCAGAAGTCCGGGCCCGAGTGCTCCTCAATGAACCCTCTTGCACGTAAAGACACAATAAATACCCATAACCACCTCGTAAATAAAGAATAAATAGGTCAAAGAACTCACCGGAATCTCCTCCTGACCAAAGACCACGGCAACAGCCTCCGCCGAAAACACGTCATCTGTAGGGTCCACATCCATCGCGACCTCGGGAGGATCCAACGGGGTCAACAGAGTCGATAAATAGCGGGCACGACTCCCTGCGTGGTCCCAAATATCCTGAGAGGCAAATCGATGGGTCAAATCACAACAGATGTCCGACAAAGGCATGACCCTCACCGTAAACATGGACACGGGAATCTCACCTGGCGTCCAATGTGTGGCACTAACCCCGGTAAAACCCCGGTCCCCCAAATACCAGGCTCGCACGCACGGGCCGGTGAGCACACACTACTGCCCCTGAATGCGGGTAACATAAGCATAATCGGGACCGAAGTCGAGGTCGTCCCATCTAAAGGAAATCTGAAAAAACAAAAGAAATGTCAGACAAGATCAAACAAAATCCATCATGGTTAAGAGATGTTCACCTGTCCCAAGCTCCACGTGTCGATCTATGATAGGAGTCGGGCCACCGTCTGCCTCCTCTCAGTATGCAAATCAAAGTCACTCCACCTCGCCATAAGTGGAAGCCTGACCGTGCGTGGCCTACTCCTGTGAGTGCATGGCAGAATCCGCCTCTCATAGGCCCAAACCTGCTCGTAGAAACGGATGTCAGAAATAGAAATCGCAGAAAGAATAAAGGGACAAGCCAATGATAGAAGGCGTACCATGAGGGCAAAGGTGTAACCGTCGAAATCCTTGCGCTTCCGGCAAGTCAGGTCCAAGAATTTATATAGAAAAGCCAAGCCGGCTCCTGACCAATCGTAGGACGACACCGCATCCAAATCACGGAAAGCATGGATGAGACCCGCATGTATGGTCCCGCTCTTAGTGCGGAAGATCGTCTCGCCCAATGCATACAAAAGGAAGCTGCGAGTGGCCTGATCCATGTCATCTCGGTCACAGAAGTCCCTGCGACTCAATAATCCGCAGGTGGTGACAAACTTCGTCGGGGTAGACTTGACGCCGGTATAGACTCCGGGTCCGATCAAAGCAGATATCTCGGCACGGTCAACCCGAGGACGCACCATGTCAAAGAAAAGCGGGACCGGGATGCCGCTACCCCCGCAATCCGGTCAGCAAGGAGAAGTCGCGGGGCGAGATCATCATCTCCCCAAAAGAAAAGTGAAAGGTGTGGGTCGAGTCTACCCATCTCTCGCATAAGGCATGCAGGCCGAACCGGTCGCACACCCCGTTGGCGCGAGGCAGCGCCAGGATGAAAGGCTCGAAGCCCAACTCTCATACCCGAGCTTTAGCCGTCGGGCTAAGCATGGCATGCCAGATGTGAATGCCCTCGGTGGTCCCTGAAATACCAATGACCTAGAAGGAACGAAACGGGTAAGGCAAAGGGCCAAACTAAAGTCATTACTCCTCGAGAACCTCGCTTCTATGCATACGTCTAATAAAAGTTTGTTAACCTAGCTATTCTTTCGGTTATGTTTAAATCTAACCTAGAAGTTTCTGTCAGTTAAGATTGTTACTCTGTGAGATTTCGTTCGTAGAATCATTTGTATAAGATTTGGTTAATCCTTTATTCTTTGGTGTTCCACTCTCCCGCGTGCTTGCGAAGAGCTTAACCTAATTCTAACTTGAGTAAAAAACGTTTAATTTAGTTGTTTACGTTTTTACTATTCACGTGCACTATGCATGTTTTTACTATTCATGTGCATTATTCATGTTTTTACTATTCACGTGCATTATTCGCGTTTTTACGGTTGGCACGCATTGTCCGTATTTTTACTATTCTCATGTATATAGTTCATATTCTTTCAACAAACAAAAAGCATAAAGCATTGTTCACGTGCATAATATTCGCGTTTTCTAACTAAAAGTCTTCTAAGCAGTCTAAAGGTTAGCATGCAAACGACGTTCAAAATGGGGCTGTTAAGGCCTAGAAGTCTTGTGAAAAGATAAAGATCAAGGGGGTACTTACCGGATTGATGTTGGTCCGGCTCAGATGAGAAGCAGGGTGCTGAAAAGGAACCACTCTAGTCAAGTTCTCAAAACCCGCATCCATGCCCTTCGTGCCATCGTGCCTATCCGAATCCATCAAGAATGCTCTAAGTTTAGTGCTAGAGAGAGAGAAGAGAGAGAAGGTGTGGGGTTGAAATGAAACCCCACCACCCTATATAGGAGAAGTGAATGGCATTCCCGTAAATAGTGAAAAAGGTACGACGTGACATAAAGGTGAAAAGTAAATAATTAATTACCAGGTGCACAGACCTCCGATTCATAGTCCGTTTCAGCCTACGTTTCTGCCAGGCGGTGACCAATACCCTAAGGACATAATTCCAGACGATAGTCAGAATTTTATAGAACATTTGCACCAGTCAAATACAGACAACAGTTAGCAGAAAAATGATTTTTAGTCAAAAGCGTTCCAAACAAAAGGATAAGCACGTTCCTATCAATAACTCAAATACCCGAGACGATAACCCTAGTAAAACACAGACGACAGTGTTTTAAAATTCAGAATTGCTATTGAGCCATTTTGCCTGCGGTCGATTTGGAGACCAGGGTTGCTTTTGAGCCATTTTGCCTGCGGTCGATGTAGAGACCAGGGTTGCTTTTGAGCCATTTTGCCTGCGGTAGATTTGGAGACCAGGGTTGCTTTTGAGCCATTTTGCATGCGGTCGATTTAGAGATCAGGGTTGCTTTTGAGCCATTTTGCCTGCGGTCGATCTGGAGACCAGGGTTGCTTTTGAGCCGTTTTGCATGCGGTCGATTTAGAGACCAGGGTTGCTCTTGAGCCATTTTGCCTGCGGTCGATTTGGAGACCAGGGTTGCTTTTGAGCCATTTTGCATGCGGTCGATGTAGAGACCAGGGTTGCTTTTGAGCCATTTTGCATGCGGTCGATTTGGAGACCAGGGTTGCTTTTGAGCCATTTTGCCCGCGGTCGATTTAGAGACCAGGGTTGCTTTTGAGCCATTTTGCCTGCGGTCGATCTGGAGACCAGGGTTGCTTTTGAGCCATTTTGCCTGCGGTCGATTTAGAGACCAGGGTTGCTTTTGAGCCATTTTGCCTGCGGTCGATTTAGAGACTAGGGTTGCTTTTGAGCCATTTTGCCTGCGGTCGATTTAGAGACCAGGGTTGCTTTTGAGCCATTTTGCCGGCGGTCGATTTAGAGATCAGGGTTGCTTTTGAGCCATTTTGCCTGCGGTCGATTTGGAGACCAGGGTTGCTTTTGAACCATTTTGCCTGCAGTCGATTTAGAGACCAGGGTTGTTTTTTGAGCCATTTTGCCTGCGGTTGATTTAGAGACTAGGGTTACTTTTGAGCCGTTTTACCCGCGGTCGTGGACCAGGGTTGCTTTTAAACCGTTTTACCTACGGTCGATCTAGAGATCGGGGTTGCTATTGAGCCGGTATACCAGCAGTCGATTTAGAGACTAGGTTCCCCAGAAAGAACGTCCATCCGCGGCCGATTTAAAGGCAAAAGCGGGACGGACAAGGCAAAGATCGAAGACGAAGCCAGAGCATGCGACATGGAGATCAGGTATTGTTCCTCCTACTCTATACGTGTCTTTTACTTTAATATATTTACATTGCATGTGTTGCGTTAGCAAAAAACGTTTTCAAAACACACACATCACTGTCAACATAGGAAAGTAGGGGCAACTGTAGACACCGAGTCGGAGGACCTGTGATGAAAACCCATAACAAGACGGTTGAAGCGGTCGGTTCCGATAATTTAAAGAAAAAATAATAATAAGAATCACGAGAGGGTCTGTAGGGGTTGCGGTCGTCGAGTGGACGGCTCGTGGGCGCTGGGCGAGCGCCTAGCGGCAGCCGGCGCGCGTCCGGCAGCGCGGGGCGCACGCCCAGCAGTGGCGGGGCGCGCGCGCCCAACCTACGTTGGGCGTAGGCCCAAAATTTTTGGGCGTAGCCCGACGCCCTTCGGGCTACGTCCAAATTTTTTTGGGATCCGTGCCTATAAAAGGCACGGATCCCCATGCATTTGAGGGAGAAGATTTTTGGGAGCTTCTCACTCTAAAACATTTTTTAGAGAGAGAAAGTTATTTTTTGGGAAAAAACATTTTTTTTTCCTAAAAATTCCGAATTTCCTAAAAGTTAAAATTTTACCGAAAACACAAAAAAACACCGGAAAATCACGATTCGTGGAATCAACCGACTTCAACTGTCAATACCGATCTTGAGGTATTATCCGAGGGCGAGACTCGTTTTATTTTATTTAATTTATTTTCTTTATTTATTTATTTTTATGTTATAATTTTATTTATTTAGTTAATTATTTATTTATCACGTTTTATTTAATTTTCCGTATTTATTTAATCTTTGTCTCGTATTAAATAAACGTTCGGTTTTGTTTTGAAATAAAAAATCTCGTTTTAACATCCCAATATGAACCGTGATCCGATTCAAAGGTAGTTCGGGATTTAGAAACGTTGTAATTATAAGTTTTGAAAATATTTCTAAATAACGTTTTAAAAATAAAACCTCGTTTTAGGAGTCTCCGTTATAGACTATGATCCTATTTGGGTAGTTCGGAGATTCAAAACGATAGAATAGATCTAATTTAGAGTGTTTGAACAAATCTGGAATGTTAGGTACTGTTTCTGTAATTTTCCATTTTCTGTCACAAAAGGTAGTTTATCGACGGAATTTCTGTCGGAAAAACTGCTGAAATGTAAAAAATGCTGTTTTGGTCCTTCTTTCTCAACTTTTAGACTTTTGGTCCTTGATATATATATATATATATATATATATATATATATATATATATATATATATATATAATTATGTAATATATGTATTCAAATTATTTTTGGTTTTTTTGTATATATTTATTTAACATGTTTAGATATTATTTTTCATTAATTTGATTTGATAAGATTATATGTATATTTATAGATTTTCCATCTAATTCATTTAAACTATACATATTTGTTATTTTGGAGTTATTAGGGGTTATTTTCTATATATACTTATCATAAACCATTTTGGGGGTTAAATACCATTTTCTTCTTTATGAATCTTATTCATTTCTTACATGTTTGTTTAATTAAAATAAAAGTATATTATATCTAGCATTATTTTCATTACCATTTTTACCTATTGATAATCATAATATATATATTTTCTCTTTACCTCCTCTTTAATCTATAGGTATAGTCACCATTTCTACTAAAAATATATGTATATGTACATATTTCTTCTTTTCCTTTTAAATTTCCTATATATATATATATATATATATGTTTTGAAAGTGTTTTGGTTGGGTGAATTTGGGTTTAATTCATTAATTGTTGTAATTATGTTCAAATGGAGGTTAATTGAGTGAAAAGGGGAAAATAAAAGACAAAAAGAGATTTCAAGTCGCTCGTTTAAATTAAAGTTTTTCTAGATATTCTTCAAGTGCAAATAAAAGATTTTTGTCATTTTAAACCGTTTCTAAAATATCACGTGTTGAAACCTTAATTCGTTCCAACGGCGGATTAAGCGCACCTTGTAATTAAAATCGTTTTCTATTTGGAAATAATAGAGTTTTGAATCGTTTCCTAATTAAATGGTTTTGTACAAAATAAATTGACTTGTATGATTAATCACGTTTTTAGATTAAAATGGTTTGCTTAATGTTTTCAAACGCTCGAGTCGTTCCAACGGCAATTCGAGGGAACATCATTAACGGGATTTTGTGTAACGACCCGGTCCGGAGTGGGTGGCGCTGGGGTAAGAAGGCCTGAGCAAGGAGCGGCCCTAAGGGATGGCGATGGGGACAGGAATGAACTGAATCCCACATCGGAAATGGAGAGAGAGTGACTGGGGCTTATTAGTGAGATGAGAATCCAATACATGCAGACGCGTTTTAAAGCCGTGAGGCCCAATGTGTTGGAATTGGGCCAGAGCGGACAATATCTACATGGTATTGGACCAGGGTGTTACAATTGGTATCAGAGCCGACTCTCCACATACGATGTGTTGTTCAGGGACGAACCAGGCGGAAGCTGGTGGGCCTGTAACGACCCGGTCCGGAGTGGGTGGCGCCGGGGTAAGAAGGCCTGAGCAAGGAGCGGCCCTAAGGGATGGCGATGGGGACAGAAATGAACTGAATCCCACATCGGAAATGGAGAGAGAGTGACTGGGGCTTATTAGTGAGATGAGAATCCAATACATGCAGACGCGTTTTAAAGCCGTGAGGCCCAATGTGTTGGAATTGGACCAGAGCAGACAATATCTACATGGTATTGGACCAGGGTGTTACAATTTGAAACGTACCTAAATCGTTTCAACGGCGATTAAGGTATGAACCATGTAAATAAACTCGTTTTTTTTTGGGAATGAGATTAGCTTAGAATTAGTGTATAGACTAAGGCATAAAATCACACTATGAATAAATCTATTCTTTCTTCTCCCCCTCTCTTTCCTATGTATTTTAAATTTATGCAAAATGGGTGATTCTTTACTAAAGTGGCTTTTAATGACATGCTCAAAACGGTTTTCAAAGCGAGAAAGAAAAGGTTTCAAATGAATTTCAAACTTAAAGAAATATGTGATTAGTCCGTTATCGCCTAACACGCTGAGTAGGAGGCCGGTGGTTCATAACCGGGCGATGTCGGGGTGCCTAGTAGCCTTTCTCCGGAAAGGAGCTAGCCTTCTCGGCTCATACCTAAGTTTCCCGAACCCTCACCGGTCTCCCGCAAGGGATCGGTGTTCATTTTCCCATTCATGGGTGGCGACTCTTCCATACTCCAGGCTCCGGCCCTGTGGAGCAGCTTGATTCCACGATTGGTTGCTTTCGGCGCCAATCACTGCTTACGTCGCGATGAGGTGTCCACCCCCCGGTCCGCCCGGGCGAGGCCGTTCGGCACCTTGTCTAACAACAGGTTACTTACTAATTCGGATAGGCACAGAAGGCATTTGGCTGACTGAGGAGCTTGCAGTAGATGTAGAGGCCATGTTGAAACTTTGTGCCATCCTCTTAGGGATTGCTCTAAAAGTAAAGAGGTTTGGAAGAAAATTCTCCCACACCATATTTTCTCTTCCTTCATGGCCCATTCTGGAGACGACTGGTTCTCTGATGGTATTAGGGGTAAGTTACTCTCTTACATGGAGCATGGTGACATTTTCTTTGCGATTATCTGTCACCAAGTTTGGAAGTGGAGAAACGAGGAGATCTTTGGAGATAAAACTGTGTTTATGACAAACTTAGCTGAGTTCTTCTTGAAAAAAATTTCTTCTATTATTTATAGTTTCAAAGGAGAGTCCCTTGCCAGATCCTCCCAGATTTGTGATGTCCATCTCGTGGGATGGAGCAGACCGAGAGAGGGGGTTGTGAAGCTGAATACTGATGGTTTCTGCCTCAGCAATGGTAAGATTGCGGCCGGAGGTGTTCTTAGAGATGGGGGGGGGGGGGCGCCTGGCTTTCTGGGTTCACCCAGAATTTGGGGTTGGGTTCTTCATTCTCAGCGGAGCTCTGGGGCATTCTCACTGGTATCAATCTTGCTAAAAGGCTGGGTGTTAAGAGGCTTGCTGTGGAGTCTGATAACATGGAGGCCATCAAAATGATTTCTGAAAATCATACTATGCGTCTTAATAGTCGCAACCTTATCAAAGCTATTATAAGGCTTTGTTCCTCCTTTGAGAGCTTAGAGTTCAGTCACATATTTAGAGAGCAGAACCGAGTTGCTGATCGCTTGGCGGCGGCGGGCCATGAGGGGACGTTAAGTATTACTACCCTTTTTGTGTCCCATAGCTTTATCTCTCCTCTTCTTTTAGAGGATAGGATTGGGGTTAGCCTCCCTAGGCTTTTCCCAGGGTAGTTGTTGTTGGTTGTTTTTCCTTTCCTTTTCTACCAAAAAAAAAAAGAAATCTCTATATACATTAAACTCTAAATTAGAAATTCCTAATTAAACAAAAAATTATAAATCTCAAATTAGAAATCCATACAAAAACCTAGATTAGAAAACCCTAAAAAAACTAGAGAGATAAATAATCAGAAATAAAACTTATTTGACTTGAGAGATGAATTTATAGAAAACTTTGAGATGAATTTATAAATTAGTTGGAACAAATGGGTGTATAGTGATAAAAAAAAATCAGATGGAATTTTGAGCTTTTCCCTTTTTCATTCTCCCTCTTTTCTTTCTCTGTGTAAATGAAAGAAAGAGGCGAGAATAAGGAATATTTCTTCTTTTTTAGGATGGAAAAGACATTTTTACCCTTTGCATCCTACATATTTTAAGTCAGATAGTACAAAACTACGTGGTTTTGTGCCATTTGAATTAAATTTTTTCCCCAAAAGATCATCTTCTCCATTCGGTCGTGGCCATGGCGGCTCCTCATGGAACCAAGAAGGAAAACCCCGCTCTAGGGTTTTCCGACAGGGTTGATTGACCCTCTCTGCCCCTGATTTTTAGTGTATAGTTGGAAAATAAAATGAAATAAAAGCTTAAAAACAAAAAAGAATAAAAGAAAGAAATAAACATATGGGAATAAAACTGCTATTTTCTAACAAATCCGACCATCCATCTTGGATGAATTATTTGAGGCTCAAGACAGTAGAATTTTGGAACATTGGGGACGAATTTTGGAAGTTCAAATGGTAAGCTTTCTAGGGACTACTCATTGGCATCAAACGGACCTGCAAAGAATGAGCTATGAATTTTCAAAGTTTGTTGCAGAAACATAAAAATGGAAAACATACCAAATCATGGCTTCAGGTCAGATGGATGTTAAGACAACTTTCATGAATGGAGACCTAAATGAAGAAACCTATATGGAACAACGTGAAGGTTGTATAGCTCCATGTCAGAGAATAAAAGTCTGTAAATTGGTGAAGTCTTTATATGGATTAAAACAAACACCGAAACAATGGCAAGAAAAGTCTGTAAACGGCTATCAAATAAATAATTTGACAAATGTATTTATTTCAAAATTACAGATGAAGGATATATCATCATGTTTTGTATGATGATGACATACTTGTTATAGGAAGTAATGACAAGATGGTAATGAATACTAGCACATGTTAAACCCACAATTTGATATAAAATATATGGGATTCACAGATGTGATTTTGGGCATCCAAATCAAACGTTCACCTAATGGTTTCATCTTGACTTAGTCAAACTATGTGGATAAGATTCTTGACAAATTTAGTAAGGATGATTCTGTTATAGCTAAAACTCTAATCAACCTTAGTCACTATTTGTAAGAAAAAAAGTGAAAGCGTTGATAAAGTGGAGTACACAAGGTTTATAGGTAGTCTAATCTATCTTATGAGTTATACAAGGCCTGATATTGCTTTTATTGTTAGCAGTTTAAGTATATACACGAGTAACTGGAAAGCCATTATAAGAATACTCCAGTATTTACGGTACACTCGTGATTATGGGTCACACTATACGAGAATGATTTTCTAATGCAAGTTGGATATCCGATATAAAAGATTCTAAAGACACCAAATATGTGTTTACTCTAGTAGGACGAGTGGTGTCCTAAAAATCTTCAAAGAAAACGATTATAACAAGATCCATTATGAAGTATGATTTTGTAACCTTGGTTAAAGCAGTGACTAGATGAAATGTTAAAATTGTGCACACTTATCAGAAAAGCAACAAAACAGTGACTGGATGACAAACTATGCATAGAATTTTCATTTGAATCATCGTCATCTCCTGTAGACATTCAAGATATTATATTTGCTGACTTGAGTGAAGTTATTACCAACATGATGATTTATCTGTAGCTAGTTCTTTTTGTGTTTGTTGTTTAGTTGGGTGTGTAGCCTCCCTTTGTAAAAAAAAAAAGAACTTAACTTTGGGAGTGATCTATATGGAACAACGTGAAGGTTGTATAGCTCTAGGTCAGGAAAGAAAAGCCAGTAAATTGTTGAAGTCTTTATATGGATTAAAGCAAACACCAAAATAATGGCTTGAAAAGTTTGTAAACGGCTATCAAATAAATGAATGTGACAAATGTATTTATACAAAACTACAAATGAATGATATATCATCTTGTTTTGTATGTTGATGGCATACTTGTTAGGAAGTAATTAGGATACGTGGAACAGTGATCCGAGCTCTCTTCGAGGGGGGTGCTCGTGTTCCTCGAGGGTCGTCTCTGTGCGGGGAGCGGTCCCTGGGAACACTCCGACGATCAAGATAGTTAGTTGCTCGAGAGTATTGATAATCTATTCAAAATGAGTTAGAGAGTATGTTACCCGATCCCTCTTTCTTGGTTGCCTCCTCTTTATTTATAGTGAGTCCCTTTGGGCCTTTGAGGTCTTTCGCCCCTTAGCCCTTGGGCCCGCTGGGCCTATCGGCCTCAGATTATATTCCGAATCAGGAAGTATTGACAAGATGGTAATGGGTACTAGTATATATTAAACTCACAGTTTGATATGAAATATAGGGCACTCACAGATATGATTTCAGGCATCCAATCAAACGTTCACCTAATGGCATCATCTTGACTCAGTCACATTTTGTGGATAAGATTCTTGAAAAGTTTAGTAAGGACGATTCTGGTATCGCCAAAACTCTAATCAACCTCAACCAATATTTGTCAAAAAAATAAATAAAGGTGAAAGTGTCGACCAAGTGGAATACACGAGGGTTATAGACAGTCTAATGTATCTTATGAGTTGTACAACGCGTGATATTGCTTTTACTATCAACAATTTAAGTATATACACGAGTAATCCAAAGAAAATCCACTAGAAAACCATTATAAGAATACTTCGGTATCTATGGTACATTCGTGATTACAGGTTGTACTATATAAGAAGGATTCTCTAATGCATGTTGGATATCTGATATAAAAGATTTCAAAGACACTAGTGGATAGGTGTTTACTCTAATAGGACGAGTAGTGTACTAGAAATCCTCAAGGCAAAGTGTCCTAAAATCTTCAAGACAAACTATTATAACAAGAGCTATTATAAAGTATGAGTTTGTAGTCTTGGTTAAAACAGTGAGTGAATTGAAATGTTAAAATTATGCATGAAATCTTCATTTGGATCCATCACCATTTCCTATAGACATCCAAGATGTTATATTTGTTGACTTGACTGTGATGAAATTAAAATCACCTTTGACTTTTTTTTCTTTTCTTAAAATGAACTTTGACTAAATTGCTTTGGTTGGTTTTAGATTAGTTTGCAACATGGGAAGACAATAATAATGATATGTACTATGATGGCCCAATATTATTGGTTGTTGCCGAAGCTAATAAATGAAATATTCTTTATTTCCATTTAATTATATCAAAAGATAAAGCTTTTGCCATACATACACTACTTTAACCACATGACTTTTTAGAGAAAAAGTCATACTTTTATTTACCCTACAAAGCTCTTACTGTATACTACCTGCAAAAGTCAACCACCAAAAGACCTACCAACAATTAATAGTCAAAATGGTGCTACTAGCTTTTTAATTAAGATGTGCAACAAATACTAACATTTGAAAAAATAAATATGTATTGTATAGCCTAAGCTGAGCAGTAAATTTATCAAAAGGGAAAATCATCGTCAAAAATTCTGTTGGTCTTCTGAGGAAAGGTGGTCCTTCTAATCAAGCGATGACAGTAGATATTCCGGTGATGGCGGTAGATATTCCGACGACGACGGTAGATATTCCAAAGCACCGTACCTGTTATAGTAAACGCTCCGATGTCTAAATCAGATATAATAAATATAGTATTGATTCTATTGCTCAAAATCCAACCTCTTTCTCATCAAATGAAGAATTATTTATATCCATTGAGGAGGAAATTACTTATGGGTTATCAGGAAGATACGGTATTGAACGTGGATGTAGTTACTCAGATAGATAGTGAGTTACGTGTACTAGGATTATATCACGTATAATTTCCAAATTTATATATCACTATATAGATATTTCCTAATAAAAAATTGGTAAAGTTTTGTCTTTGATAATTCACATCTAAAAGTAATTTTAAATTTTCTTCTTTCTTAATTTTTTTTAACAGCATAAATGCTGGATTTTTCCAGTATTTTCTAGAAATTCCAAAAAATGCTGGAAAAATCCAGAAACGTCAGCGATTTTTGGAATGTTGAAAATTTCAGAATTCTAAAAAAAAAATCAAGAAAAAGAAGAGAAAAGTAGGAAGAAGAGAAGGAAGAAGAAGAATTTTTTTTTTTTTTTAAAAAGAACTTAAATTACTTAATCTTTGAATATTATAGGTATCCATCTCCAACACCTATATGTAATTAATCTAGTAATTATGATGGTGCTTTGTGGCCCTTAAATTACCACCAACGAGCATAATTTAGAGATTGTTTTTACATATTACTCCCTCCGTCTCATTATATAAGTCGTTTTAGAAAGTAAATTTTTTTTCCAAAATATAAGTCATTTTGATTTTCCAGGAACTTTTAGTTTGGTTTTTTAGTCCAAACATGAAATATTTTGTCTTGATATATGTGTTTTTTTTAACATTCCAATGTTTATTGTCCAATAGTAGCATGGGAGAGAGTTTTTTTTTAAGTTAACCAATGTAAATTTATTAATTTAACTCAATATTTATTATATTTCTTAATTTATGTGAAAATCTCTAAAAGGATTTATATTATGAAACGGAGGTAGTATAAAACAGACCATTAATCCAATTTGTTTGGGTAAGTTGTTACATATCTGAGATCAGAATCAGATTCACTTGAGCCCTGTACAATAGCTCATAATCATGAAAGAAAGTGGAATTTCCATGCATCCAGCTTTTCAACTACTTTTTTTTTTTTTATTATTTTCTTTCTAAAGGAAAGGTCTCACAGCTGCGTTCCTAGGTAAATTCCCTCCATGCCTGCTCAGATTTTGGGGAACTTAATTAAGAATCTAAGCTCAACATATTTGGAGGAGGATTAAACACCCACTCTCCACAGTCGGATACAGAATTTACCGCTCTAGTTAGCAAATGAGTAATAAGATTACTGGTTGGATACCATATAGATATTATCGGTTTTGGCTCAAATTAACTTTAAATCTCACGGTTTTAAAACGCGTCTTTATGTATTAGATTCACACTTTACTAATAAGTCCCAGTCACTCTCTCTTCTCTCCATTTCCGATGTAGAATTCATTTCATTCATGTCCCCATCGTCATCTCTTAGGACTGCTTCTTGCTCAAGTCTTCTATCCCAGCGACACTTCTTCGGACCGAGTCATTACAAGCCCACTGGCTTCCACCTGGTTCGTCCCCGAACAACACATCGTACGTGGAGAGTCGGCTCCGATACCATATTTATCGGATAGCTATGCTCCTTTGGTGCATCTCTGATACCAATTGCAACACCTTGGTCCAATACCATGTAGATATTGTCCTTGCCTTTTGTCCAAATCCAACACTTTGAGCCACACGACTTTAAAACGTGTCTTCATGAATTGGAATCACTCCTTGCTAATAAGTCCTAGTCACTCTCTCTCCATTTCCAATGTATATTCAGTTCATTCCTGTCATATCCTTTAGGGCAACACTCCTCGCTTAGGCTTTCTACCCACGCGCCACCCACTCCGAACGGAGTCGTTACAGACAGTCACCTAGAATAAGTCCAAAAGGAGAGTCGATCTCTTGATTCTTTTGAATAGCACACATCAAAATTCGAGAGTTTAACTTGACGAGCACATCCTTTCAGCTAGAACTTTTAATCCAGTTTAAAGGTTCTCTGCAGGTAAACAGATCCGTTGTCAGAGAATCCAAGGAATTTGAAAACAACCTATTCTTAGCGGCAATAAATTAATCATGACAGTCACACAAAACCCTACACTACAATAAATGTTATCTATAGCTACACAATTTAGAACGAAAATTATTTTGTAGCTAATATATACTAAATAGCTAGATATATAACTTTTTTGTAACTATATTGCTTCAATAAATGCATTAAGTGATGTTTTAGCGACAACCTTTTAACTATAACAAACTTTTTTTCTAGCTATTAAATAAATACACTTTGTAACAGTAATGTTTTTAGCTACAAACTTTTAACTGTCACAAAAGATTTTGTATAGTAATTATTTAACTACAAGTTCACTTTTTTTTATATAACTATATTAATCATTAACAACTACAAAAGTTACCTATCAAAACAATAATTTTGTAGCTCATTAAGAATATTTTGTAGCATTATGTAATTCATTAGCTACAAAATTTTAACTGTGATAAAATATTGTAGCTAATTTAATCATTTAGCTACAAATTTTACTTATTTATAATTAGCAACCAAAGTTATTTATAAGTTATATAAATTAGTTGAGTTCTGATTGATCCTTTAACCCTTGACCATTCATATTTTTCTGCATCAGTTGATATCTAAAAGTTATCATACATATTCATAAAAGTTAAAACAACTCGTGTAATTATTAAACTTAACTTGTATTGATTTTTATTTTTTTAAAATTAATTTTGCTTGGAAACGTCGAGGTTAAATTTTCACCCCAAGTCATTGACAAGTTTTGCGTATGTGTAGGTGATACAAACAACCCTTATCAATCGGTATTTCCGGCAAAAAAAAAATTGGTCGAATAAATCCGTCGGTGATACTGATTTTTCTTGTAGTGTTTGTACTATTTCGTATGTTATGACTAAATCTCCACACCCTCTAAAACATTAGAATTAAATTTAGCCCTTATTTCAATATTATATACACACTAATCATGCTCCTACTCAATGAGAGAATTTTTTTTTATATTATAAATATTTTATATTTCATAATATGAATTTTGAGGGAAAAATCATTCAAATGATATTATAAACTTTATAAAATATGAAAAATTAATATGATTATATGTTATTTGAACCTTTTTTTTTTTGGAAAAAAAATGAATAAAAACACCTAAATTATGAAAGTAAATAGCTAATGAAATATTTTTTGAAAATTCATTTAATATTGATGTTAATTATTAAAATCTTAAGCTTATTAAGTTATGGATTTGTGATTAATATCCCTTAAACTATCCCTCAATATCTTATAAATAGAATAAGATGATTGCACAATTAAAATATCTCATCATAAAATCTTAAAAGTCTCTTATTTATCATATGCGTCCTCTCAAACTATGCTAACTTAGGGTCTGTTTGTTTCATTGCTCCTATTTGATGTTGCTGTTAGCTGTTTACATTGATAGGTAGCAGATATTAGTTGTTGTTTTTTTGTAAAAAGCAGTTGTTTCGAATTTTTATCAAACGCTTTTTGTCTCATATTTAGACTTAAAAGACAAAAAGTAGTTCAAAAAATTGAAAACAAACGGACTCTTAGACATTTGAGTAATATTGTTGGTTCTCAGCTCATTTAATTTATTTATATCTTACTACAAACAGAAATATTCACATGGACCTTAATGACCATGTGAATTTGGTCATTCACTGTTATGTGATCAAAACCATACTACAAGATAGTCAGGGGCGGAACTAGGGGGGTTGGGGTGGGCTCGAGCCCTGGCCGGCCGCCGAAGAATTGGGAATTTTTTTTTAGTAATGGTGTCTGATAATATTTTGGATGAATCATATTGACTCTATGCAGTATTATTTTAATGTTTAAAGGTAGATGAGATGGTTAATGATGCTTACTTCTGTTTGAGAGGTCATATGTTCAACTCCTTCCAACCTCATTTTCTTTTAAAAAGTTTTTATTTATTTTAATTTTATTTTTCAATAATTATAAAAACATGTTACCATTATTAATTAATTTAAATGGACTCTTTATTTTTAGTTTGATAACACTTTTGAATTCATTTTTTTTTTTGGTAGAAAAGGAAAAGAAAAACGAATAACAACAAACTACCCAGGAATTAGCCTAGGGAAGCTAACCCCAATCCTATCTTCTAAGAGAAGATGAGAGATGAAACTAGGGGAAACAGGAAGGGTAGTAACGCCTAACGTCCCTTCATGGCCCGCCGCCGCCAAGCGATCAGCAACACGATTCTGCTCTCTAAAAATGTGTCTGAACTCTACGAACTCAAAGGAGGAGCAAAGCCTTATAATAGCTTTGATGAGGTTGCGACTGTTAAGACCCATAGAATGATTCTCAGAAATCATTTTGATTGCTTCCAAATTATCAGACTCCACAGAGAGCCTCTTAACACCCAGCCTTTTAGCAAGATTGATTCCAGTAAGAATAGCCCAGAGCTCCGCAGAAAAGGAAGAACCCAACCCTAAATTCTGGGAGAACCCAGAAAGCCAGACGCCCCCTACATCTCTAAGCACACCTCCAGCCGCAATCTTACCGTTACTGAGGCAGGAACACTTTTGAATTCATTTTTAATATGTCTTTACCATTAAAAAAAGTAAACATATTTAATATTCATTTTTTATGTCTTTACCATTAAAAAAAAAGCTCAATAGGCACCCAACCCCCTAAACTTGTAACTTTTTTTTACCTGGCCCCCTCAACTTAGGGGACAACCTCTCAACCTCCTCAACTCTCCAAAAACATCACATACAGCCCTATGTTAGGTCAAAATATTGATCCGTGTAGAAAACGCGCTTGACTGTTGACCACACTAATGCCACGTGTCATTTTTTATTAAATTTTTCCATTGAGACCCCTGCTCGGCGAGCAACTACCAGAGATGGATTTCGATCAGAATTCTTATGCCAGAATAAAAAATTTTAATAAAAAAGTGACACGTGACATTGGTGTGGTCAACAGTCAAGCACGTTTTCTACACGGGTCAATATTTTGACCGAATATAATGGTGTAAGAGGATGTATGTGATGTTTTTGGAGAGTTGAGGGGGTTGAGAGGTTGCCCCCTAAGTTGAGGGGGTCAGGTGAAAAAAAGTTACAAGTTTAGGGGGCTGGGTGCCTTTTAAGCCTTAAAAAAAAGTAAACATGTTTAATTTTCTATTAGTTCAATGCTAGTTTCTAAGGATTAAACCTCAATTTGGGGCTAAAAGTAAAGATTATTACATGGTTGGTTATAGTTGAAATTTATTTTCATCAAATGGGCTGTTTTTTTAACTATGGTTAAATATTGTATTTTTTAAAATTTTTTTAAGAAACTAGTGGACAGGAATGGATTCTAATTAAAAAAAAGTTTTATAAAATAATTATAAAGAAAAAAATTAAGTTATTATTTTATAAAAATAAAATTATATATTATAATGATGTTATTGAATTTTTATTTTATAAAAGTTTAATTAAAATTAAAATTTAATTTTGTTTGGAAACGTTAGAATTAAATTTGTATTTCGCTTGAAACGTTATGGTTAAATATTTAATACATTATTAACAAACAAATATTTAATATATTAATAACAGAGTAAAATATTTTAGATATTTTCAAAAAAATTGTGATTAATTTACATGTAACAGGTTTAGTTTTTTGAAACTGTCTAAAATATTTAACTATATTATTAATATAGTTATGAAAAAAAATGTATGAAACTGATTCAATTTATCGACAAACTGGTTTAGAAGGTCTGACGTGGCTAAATAATAGTAAAACAAATTTTGTTCAAAATTTCGGTAGCGTATGGTTAAAATTGATCTTCCTTGAAAATGTTAGTGCTAAATTTGCACAATTTCATACGTTAGGGCTAAATCTGCACTTCGCTTAAAATGTTACGGTTAAATATTTAGGACATGTTTGGTTCAGCTGTTAGCTAATAACTATTGCGGTTGCTGTTAGTTGTTTGCAGTTACAGTAAGTTGTTAGCTGTTTGTTATTAGCTGTTTAATTACTAGTGTTTGGTAAAATTATATTGAACTGTTGTTGTTTGGATTTAAAATGTCTAAAATGGGTGCCTTCTATGGTTACTTTGTTTTTTACAAAGTACCATTACTTGGTGTGTTTTCACCATTGGATGATGGAGCATAAAATTAATCAAATGGTGAAAACACACAAAGTAAGGCTTACTTTGTAAAAAAACAAAGTAAGCATAGCCTTTACCGTCTAAAATGCACATATTTTAAATTAATCAACGATGAAATTATAAAAGGGAAAATGTGAAAAAATGTTCATAACGTTTACAATTAGGAATAATTTTACTCTTAACGTCTAAAATGGTGCAATTTTACCCGTAATGCTGGTAGCGAAAATGTACCTTGAGGTTTATTCCGTTAGCAAACACAGACCAAATTGATTAACGATGTTAAAAAAACTAAAAAAAATAAAATAAAAATACTAACACTACAAGAGCTGCTAACTATATTTTATAAAAAAGTTAAACCTCGATCTTTTTTGTATTTTACTCTAACAATAATATAGTTGCTATCTGCTTCGTCTTTTCTGTAAATTATCCTAAAAGTTTTTGATTTTATTTGGTTTTTCTTGGTTGAGTCAAAAGTTAATTTTAATTTATATAAAAAAAAAAGTAAAGCGGACTAGAACATAAGTTAATTTCTTGGTTCAACATATATATAATATAAACATAGTGTTTAATATAAAATAAAAGCTAAAAATATTATATATTATAATTTTGTTTTTATGTATTATTATCTCTTTCCTTTTTAAAGGAAAGAGAGATGGCGATGGCAACCATTACGGCGCCGTGATGGGTAAAATAAAATACCTTTTCATCCATTCTGGTGGATAAAGCATCGTAATGGACTATTTTTTTAATTAAGGTTTAAAAACAGCCCCTTCTAAAGAAATAATTTTTAATTATACTTAAATAAAGAATTATTTTTAAAATTAACACCATCTAGGAGTTTAATCCAGTTTCTAAAAAATGATAACATTTTTACAGTTTTAACGTGTTGTAGGCTAAAAATTTTTTGTCCAGCCCTAACGGGATGGACTTTGAAAATTTACCGTCAACCAAATAACAACAACAACAGCAACAACAAAGCCTTAGTCCTGAAATGATTCGGGGTCGGCTAACATGAACCATCATATGAAACCGTGCAATCAAGTTGTGTCAGCGATACAAATTCTCTCCCTCCACTCTGTCCTATCCACTACCATATTTTCTTCAATCCCTATAAGCTCATATCATTCTCGATCACCCTCTTCCAAATTTGCTTAGGTCTATCCCTACCCCTCACCACTACATCCCTTTGCCACTCTTCAGTCCTCCTAACCGGCGCATCAAGCGCTCTTCGTCTTACATGGTCAAACCACTTTAGTCGGGTTTCTCTTATTTTATTCTCAATAGATGTAACCCCTACTTATTGTGTTAAAAATTGTTGTATTTTACGTGATATAATATTTTTAACATTATAAAAATTTATTATTAAAAAATTTAAACTCCGACTTAGTTTGGGTTCTGGTTCCGCCACTGAAGATAGTGATCACAAATCTCACCTAAAGAATTCCTTCTCAATATTTTCTACATCAATATTAAATATTTTGGTTTTTAAAATTCAAGTATTTTAGAATAAAAAAATTAATATATGTATAAGCTTGTGTCTTATAAAAAAAAATAAAAATCAAAAGCTCGGGCATCCACTAATTTGCAAAAAGGTGGAAAAAAAAAGTCCCCACGCTTTGCACATATCCTATATAATATAAGCTTTTCCTAAAAGGATTTAGAAAAAGTCATACAAAGAAAATAAAAGATGTACCTAAAATTGCAGTAAACAAAGAGCATGTAAATTCTATTAAAGCCTTAATTTTTCTATGACACTAGAAAAAAGTGAAAGAGGCACTTCTCATCCTTTTAGGTAAAGTTTTTATACTAACTTTTAAAAGCACATTAAAAAAAACTCACACTCCCACTTTCTAAAAATAATATAAATAATCGATTCTTAGTAATTTAAGAGTGATTAATAGATATCATCTCCAACAATAATTTTCATATTCACTTCTTATTTATTATTTTATCATTAAAATTACTAAGTATTGTTGTATTTACCAATAATAAGAAAGAGAGCACTCAATAATAAATTAATAATAAAAAATAAAATAAGGAGGGACTAGGAGAGCGACTCCTAAAAAAAAAAAAAGAGGATAGGGATGCTCTTAGTAACGTGAGGAATCACTAAGAAGCTTTTGAAATTAGTTTTTAACTCTCTTTTTCCTTAAATTTTAACTTGAGAACTCAACTAAGAGATCGTTGAAGATGCTCTAATCTATTAGTATTTTCTATTACTATTATCAAGACTTAAAAAACATTATTGGTTTCTCCTTAAGAAATGCACTACACCCATTTTGCTCCTCAAACTAAAGCTTCAAAGTTAATTAAGACCTTAAACTATTAAAATCGTCAATCAGATCATTTTTTTTTTGGTAAGAAAGGAGGGCCTAGCCCGCGTCAATCAGATCATTGAACTAAGCAAAAATCATTAATTGAATCCACATCCTGAGCAAAATCATCAATTAAGTCCTCATCGAAAATCATTCGGTTGAATAGTCTCGGTTTTTCTTTCCCAAACTCATTTTGACCCAACACAGAGATCATTCCAATCTACATCAAATAGTTACAATTTCCGATTTTAAGATAGGATGATGACTCAATTAATAATTTTTGCGTAGCTCAAAGACCTAATCGATGATTATGACAGTTTAAATTCTTAATTGACTTTAAAGTTTTAGTTTAATAGTGAAATGAGTGTCATGCTAAAAATAACTATTGGTTTCTTTAAAAAATATATATTATTAGTATGTGATATATCCAAAATATTGATGTTTATACTTCACCTATTATTTGTTAACTTTTTTTTCATGAAAGATTGGGACGCGATTAAGTGGTTAGACATCCCAACTAGGTTGGCACCCCTAACACACCACATCAACCCAAAATATTATTAATAAAAAAAGGAAAATTACAAAGGGAGAAAAAGAAAGAGAAAAAATGTTCAAAACAGAGAAATTAAGGAAATCGAACATGAGCAACATTGCAAAGGTCGTCAAAAAAAGACGATTGACAAAAATGATGAGCTGAATGCCACCATGTAATAGCCGAAGCTGTTTTGCCAAAACGAGCAAGGTGATCCGCCGCCTGATTGCCCTCTCGATATATATGAATGATTCTGCAATTCATATTAGAGACTCTAGATAAACACTGAAGCCAGTCCTGTCTAATTTTCCAAGGGGCCATAGAAACCTTTCCGTTTAGCATATCCACCGCATATGCAGAGTCCGATTCAATCCAAAGAGTGTGCCACCGTGTTCCCAGGCAGATTCTACTGCGGAAATAATGGCAGACAACTCGGCAATATGCGCATAGGAATTAGAGAGGTTAATAGCATAACAACCAATAACAAACCCACGAGAATTTCTGAAAATCCCACCAGCTCCGGCGATACCCGGCGCACCGTCCGCCACGCCGTCGGTATTAACTTTTATCCAGTTCGATGATGGTGGGCACCAACGAACAATGATAGGGTCCGACGGTGGTCTAGCACGGCTCGGCAAATTAAAAATCCATTTTGGTTCCTGAATGTAAAAGTAAAGCCGATTCTGCAGGAATTGGATTGAAGGGAGTTCATTTTCAAAAATAGTCATATTTCTGATGTACCAAATGTACCAAACAGCAGTTATAGCAGCAAAATTCCACCCTTTTCTCATAGAAATATGTAAACGTACAGCTCTAATCTCACGGAAAAGACTCCCAAAGGTCAGCATACTACTGCGGTGGATGCCGAAAACAGAGAAAACAACATTCCAAAGACTATTCGACACTGGACACGTGAAGAAAAGATGATCAATTGATTCAATATGACATTTACACAGCTCACATCTCGAAGCAAGAGAAAACCCACATACCTGTAAATTGGTTTGCATCGCAATTTTCCTATGAATCACTAACCAGCTGGTGACAGACCGCCTAGGCGGCACGGAGGCATTCTAGAGGAATTTGTTCCACTCAACTGGAGTGTTGTTGCAGAATGAGCTATAAAACCCTTTGGTAGTATACATACCTGACATAGCCGACTTCCACACACAAGTATCGGTTCCGTCCCAACTGCCAGCAACCCTCTGAATGTTCAAGTGGACAAGATCAGGTAGATGATGCAAATTAGTCCAGGATTCATCATCGTGAAAGGAGTGAAGCGGATCATAAAGCTTGCGTTGTATATTTACCGGGATGTCGAGCTGATTTGCAACTGTCGGTGCAATCCAAGAGTCCGTCCAAAAATTCAAATAAGAATTGTCTCCAAACCACCATATTACTTCCAAACTAATCTGCTCATAAATTGGTCGAACAGAGGCCCAAACTGATGAGTTTGAAATATAGCGCTTAGTTATACCGGATTGATAAAGGAAACGATTTCGCAACAAAGAAGGGATATAACCATTTGTTTTAATCAAATCCCAGCTGAACTTGCCAAGAAGAGAGTTGTTGAACAGTTTGATATCCATACCAAGCCCCCCGAATTCATACAATTCACATCACTGTTTCCATTTGACAGTAAGAAGCATTCTCTGATCCGTGTCCCCAGTCCAAAGGAAGTTTCTGAGCGCTTTAGCAATCTTTGTGGTGAGAGAGGAAAGCCATTTGTAAATCATAAGTGAGTGAATAAGAGCACCCGTTAGTGCAGATTTTATCAGAGTTAGCCTTCCCGCTAAAGAGAGCGACCGCCCCTTCCAGAGACTAAATTTAGCAAGGAAACGATCCATAAGCGGCCGTAGATAACAAGCCCTTGGCGCCCCCTGAAAAATTGGTACCCCAAGATAATTAAACGGCAGCCGAGCAACACGAATACCCAGAATATTAATGAGCCGATTCCTGCGCCGATTGCTGATACTGTTCCCAAAATAAATTACAGATTTATCCCAGTTAACCGTCTGACCCGATATTGCTGCATAAAAGTTGAAAAGATCCTTGACACATTTCATATTTTTGAGAGTAGCCCTACCAAAAATTAACATATCATCTGCATATAAGAGGTGAGAAGGAAAAGGAGTAGTGTTGTGATAAACCATGGGTTGAAATTTGCCTTCACCCACCAACTTGGCCAGCCAACGACTAAAGAAGTCTTCTGCAATACCAAATAGAATTGGAGAAAGCAGATCCCCTTGCCGAACCCCACATGAGCAGCTAAAGTAGCCCTTGCTACCTCCTCTAAAACCAATTGACATACGAGCAGACCGAAGAATTTCCAAAATCCAACTTCTAAATTGCAAAGAAAAACCAAAAGATTCAAGAACTGCTAGAAGAAAATTTCAGTCAATGGTGTCAAAAGCTTTCCTGATATCAATCTTCAAAGCCATATTTCCGCCAAAGCAATTCTTGTTTAACATATTTACCCCTTCCGAGGCTGCAGCAATGCAATGATGAATGCTTCTGCCAGCAATGAATCCGAATTGATTATCCGAAACAATGCGAGTGGCGATAGGCGCCAACCTGTCAGCAAGGATCTTTGAAATGATCTTATAGTTAAAATTGCTCATGGCGATAGGTCGAAAATGTTGAATTTCATTGGCTTCAGCAACTTTGCGAAGAAGAGTCATAATACTAGAATTCATACCAGGAAGCATACAACCGGTATCAAAGAAACTTTGCACCATCTTACAGACATCAGAACCAATTACATCCCAAAAGTGCTGGTAGAAAAACCCCCCATATCCATCAGGACCCGGGGAGCTATTACGGCTAAGACTGAAAACCGCAGCACGGATCTCATCAGGCGATGGCCGCCGCGTGAGAATATCATTTTCCACCAAATTGACCAAATCCGGAATAACCGCAGAAACAGAATCATGATCAATAGTTAGCCTGCTGCTAGTAAATAGAGTGGAGAAGTATTCTACAACATGCTGAGAAATGATATTCTCATCATCAACCAAAATTCCGTTAATGAGAAGAGAATCCATTGATGATTGAATTTTTTGACCTTTTGCCGAACGGTGAAAAAAATTGGAGTTCCGATCCCCCGCCTCAAGCCATTTTTGTTTGCTTTTATCTCGGAGAAGCAATTCTTGCCGGTGAAACTGAAGATCAAGCTCGCTCTGAACTTCTGCCTCAATTAGACGCCAGTTAACTTTCGTTTCTTATTTATCCAAAATATTTCTAGCTAACCTATAATTTGGTAACATTGTCTTTTATGAAAATTGGTGAAATCTCAATTAGTTTAGATAGTAAGTTAACAGTTTTGTTAAATTTTTAACAATCATGTTAACAGTGACATTAAATTTTTATGGGTCAAATTCTATTAGGTTACTTAACAGGACAATTAACTTACCATCTATATTGATCGGAAGTTAACCAATTTTGATAAGAGAAAAATGTTATTAAATAATAAACGAAGAGGATACGTCAAGAGAATAATAATATTTTAAACCTATTATTAATTAGCTTAAACGAGTTAATCCTTATTCTTTCATTCTGTTTACTTTATTTTAGTCAGCCTTCTTGAGCAATGACCTTTTCTTGTTTTAGTCACTAGATTATTTTTTTCATAACCTTTCATATTGCCTTCCTTAAAACACACCTTTTGCTTGCTTGAAATGATCAAGTACTATAATATTGTCATGTCACACCAACATTTACAAAATCTCCATAATCCTAAAAAACTCTAATCCAATATTACAATGCTTGAAATATTCAAATATAATATTGTCATATCTTCTGAATCAATTGTATTAACCAAGATAGTTAAATTCAAGATTTTTATATTAATATTTAACATATTCTTACATGCGAATATTTTTCGGTTTGAAATATGTATAACACATATTAATTTTATCATAAGTTAAAAAATTACCAATTAATTCAAGATTGGAACTATTAATCAATTTATCTAAAAAACTTTGATACCATGTCAATGTACCATTTTAAGCAAAAGTTTAAGATGGTAGTTAACACTCAATAATATTTTGGGTAAATAAAAAAAACCTATAGTTTAATGTTTTCTGAAAATGGTACTTGTGATTTCTTCTTCTTCTTCAGTGTTTGTGATTGCCGGCGTTAGTAAATCGTAGAATTTTGTCTCACACGTGTTGATAGCGTGCGGCGCCTAGTGGTAGAGTTTCTGCGACGAAATGTATATATTATGAGTGCGGACTCTAAATCTATGGATGTGATCTTTATAAATTACTCTTAACTCTACTAGACACTACGACTACTTAGGGGCAAGTGTACCCCGTCGTATCAATTAATAATCCGGTTAAGACCGGGTATCGAATCCACGGGATTTATAACTGCAAGTATTAGACGACTCGGTTTTATACGTTATCTAAGCGGTGAATACTTTGAGTTGGTGTGAGATACAACTACAAACTACTCATAACTACGGGTGAGACAGATTTATGTAACGGAAAACTCCACGGAATGATATGGGTGATGATAAGTTATAAATATAATATGCAATAACTCCGAATATATTCGGTTGACGATTTACTCTTGCAAATTGCAAACGACTACGTGTAGTTCGACCGACCCGTGAAGTGCTTAGACTACGTGGTTCCTAGTCAAGGCGTGTCTAATGCTGGGGATCAGAAACTAGGGCCCGTAAGTTCCGTGGTGTGTCAATTCCTACGGTTTCTGGTTTGTCACTTCCGGTAAGGCAACACCTATATGAATCCCTAAAGATAGCCCGAATGGCGTCGAAAATCGCATTCCCCTACACAATAGTCAATTATGAGTATCAAAACAAGCAATAAACATCAACACGTATACAGAAACGGAAATTGCAAATCATATATTATAAATATGGAGAGTAAGAATATAGAATACAACCAAGCCTAGTACATAGGATGAGATCAAAGCTAATTAGCAAGTAAAGAGGGAAGAATCGGCCCTCGGGACAAGCTAACCGGACTCAAGGCCGTCTCTTTGGACTTGGAGGTGGAACTCTCGAGCTTGGTGAACGAAGGTGGAACAGAACTTCGATGGAAATGACGGATCAAATGAACAAGCTCTCGAGGTGGGAGAGTTTTATTACATAAACTGAATCTAAAACCAAAACTATACAACAACTATCTATCAAAAGAAGCAAAATGTAGCTATGTACAAGGTGTCAAGAGATGTCTAAATGAGTGCTAGTCACTCTTATTTATACATCAAGCTAGGGATAGGATTGTAACTTCACAAGGTACAAGTATGGAGCAACATTATTTGGTGTAGAAAACCCATGATACGCCCCGCGTAAGTGCCCATTCCGTCAGAAATCTCCTGCATGTGGACCAATTCTATGTCTTGTTGTCTCAAACACGCCCTGCGTAGCTGAAGTACGCCCCGCGTAAATGAGTTTCTGAGATTTTATCATTGAGGAATTGCCTGGTACGCCCCACGTATGGAGAGTTGACTCGGGGAGACAGTGCAGTCTGACTTTCAGGATTAGGCCAATTATTTCCGACATGTGTCATACGCCCCGTGTAGGGTGGCATACGCCCCGCGTATGCTGAGTCAATTCCACATGGCGTCTGCGGATAAGGCAATTATTGCTGACACCATGTTTTACGCCCCGCGTAAGGAATGATACGCCCCGCGTAAACGATGATACGCCCCGCGTATTTGAGTAGATTTTTGCTCCTTGCTCGTACCTGAAATACAAATCTTAAGAGCCGAGTTAGCTTGATGTTTTTATTTCCTAAACTAATCAAAAACACGAAAAATTAACTGAAGGTACGAAATTTATTCTTATTTCTTTATTTTATCAAAACGCTTTATTTTTGTAATTAAACTTATTTATTTCTTCTAAAATTAAACTGTAAATCACGCTAAAAGATAGGGACGAAACTCCCCTATCAAACCTCCTCGGACTTTAATGTTTTACTTGTCCGCAAGTAAAAGAAATCGAAAGACAAGGGATTGAGATAATTGAGAAACAAACCGGAGGTTGGTTTTACCAAGTGCGTGATTTCAAAGTTACGGTTTTATGCAAAGGTTTCGGTAAGTACCTACGCAAGCAATTGAGTACAAAAACTTATTTGAGACCTCCATGATTAAGTTTAATAGGCGATATTAACGGGAGCGGATCATCTTTTGAGAACTCGGTAGTACCTCACCAAGGAATTTCACTCTTACGCTCAATTTTTGGTGGGTCGGTGTTTTCGCACTCTTCCTTGCACTTACTCAAGATCATGTTGAATTTGCATTTTCATCCGGGTTTTTCCTCCTATAGCATGGTTAGGCAACATTAAAAATGAACCCGGAGGGGGGTTGTAATGTGGGTGGCTTTTTAGTGGTTAGTTTAAAGAGACTCAAGTTTCAAAATACCGACTTATGATCGCATCGTATTTTGCTTCGGCCTTAGCGAATTTTACAAGATATACTTCAAAATTGCTCGGGTGGAGCTTGAGAATGCCTTTTTACTTTTATTGTATCCTTTGTTTTGATAGAGGCACAAAAACAATATTTTGAAAGCTTATGGTGCTCATTTGCTAAGGTCGTGACTTATTTCGGGTAATTCGGGTGCAAATTGATTTTGTCGGTATTTGAACAAGAGGAAAAAGGGTTAAATGTTAAAAGGGTATTAACAAAAAAGTTGGTTAATAGGCTCGAAGGGGTTTCCTAATGTTTAATGAAAACGAGAAAAATAAATTAAGAAAAATTAGCCTAAGTAGGTTCAGTTTATGATCTATTGCCTTTTTACCAAAAATAAGTGTACTTAACCCGGAATTGGATGCAAATTCTATGAGTCGAGTGAAGTCAAAGCTCTCGAAAAATTGTGAAAGAATTAGAGTTCTCGTACGAACTCTTTTAGGCTCAAAAATACCTCACAAAGATTCGGGTTTAAATTGTGTACTATCAAGTCTTCGCTAAATTCTCAACTATCCCGTTTTTATTGCCTTTTTAAAGTTCATTATGGAGATGACATGTGAGTTAGGACTCAATGCTTTTGTTTAGTACTAGCCTAAGCTTTTCATAAATTCCCTAACTTCAAAACCAAGACTAAAATTTCTCAATTAAACCATCCTTTGTGTTCCGATGTTTTTATTTTTAACGACAAATAACGGAACTTTAATTAATTTCCGAGGAAGGTGTAGCGTGTCGGAAGAATTTAAGAGTTAATAAATTTGTTTAATTATTTTGATAATTATTTGATTTTTATTTTTTGTTTTTGTTAGTGCAAACCAAACTAAGAGTGTGGGGTTGCACGGCCCTCCGCGTTATTAAAATGACGCCTATTCCAAGGGCATCGCAAAAAGAGGTTAAAACAAAAACAAAAATAAAGTAAGGAAAGGAAAAGAAGACCCTTAGTGGTCAGGGGCCCTACGCGAGATGTATCCCTGGGGGTGCCCCGCGTAGAAGAGGCTTTTTAAGTGCATCGGGGCCAGAGACTCAGATACGCGGGGCGCACGTAGAGGGACGCCCCGCGTGTTCCGAGCTCTGAGCCATCTTATTATGGAAAAGGTGGAGCACGCGGGGCGTAACAGGGATACGCCCCGCGTGAATGTTATTAACTCACGCAAAAACATAAATAACAAGCACGGTGCGCGGGGTGTGTAGGTGTGTATGCCCCGCGTGGCTTATTCTCCTTTGGATAAAGTGGGATTTTTTTAAAAGAAATGACATGCGGAAAATAAAAGTTGGGAAAGAAAACTCCCTTATTCGAGCTTGGGTTGCCTCCCAAGAAGTGCTACGTTATAGTCGGTGAGCTCGACTTAGCATTTCCTCCTAGGTGTATGCTTCCATTCGCGTTAGAAATGCAAATTCTTGAATAAACAATCCGTACCTACAAAACGGATTGTTAGCTTCAAAAGAATTTAACAAAAACCAAAAACTATATTTACAGAAATTATTGAAGAGTTTCGTTTGCTCCCTTTTTGACTCCTTTGGTAGTTCAAAAAGAGTGAAATATTCCGAGGTAGAAGGAACCTCAAACTCTTCTAGCTTTGGATTTATTTCCATGGGCCCGCACACAACCGACTTATCGATTAGGATTTCCGGCTCCTCGCAGTTGAGACATCCTACATGACTTGGGGACTCCTCTTGAGAGGGCTCAATTAACTCGACCCCTATAACTTGACCACCCGGATTGGCGTCTCGAATTGATTCGTCCGCAGTTGAATCAATACGAGACGTCAATCTAGTGATTTGATTTCCCAAATCCCTGCAATATGCCTCATTGTTAGATAATCTCACTTGAATATCTTTAAGGATAGAGATTACCACATCAAATTGCGAGGGAGATTGTTGGTGCGAACATTCGTCATCCATGAGGTCGTCCCACAGATGACAATTATAAGACATCATACCATGGAAAGAAACTTATTAGTAACATCAAGAAACAAAATAAATTATTCACAAAAAGAAAATGAAATTTACAAATGCTCAGACTAACAATAAACCGTTTTTGTCTAATATTGCAAGAAATTATAAATCCCCGGCAACGGCGCCAAAAACTTGATAGCGTGCAGCGCCTAGTGGTAGAGTTTCTGCGACGAAATGTATATATTATGAGTGCAGACTCTAAATCTATGGATGTGATCTTTATAAATTACTCTTAACTCTACTAGACACTACGACTACTTAGGGGCAAGTGTACCCCGTCGTATCAAGTAATAATCCGGTTAAGACCGGGTATCGAATCCACGGGATTTATAACTGCAAGTATTAGACGACTCAGTTTTATACGTTATCTAAGCGGTGAATACTTTGAGTTGGTGTGAGACACAACTACAAACTACTCCTAACTACAGGTGAGACAGATTTATGTAACGAAAAACTCCACGGAATGATATGGGTGACGATAAGTTATAAATATAACATGCAATAACTCCGAATATATTCGGTTGACGATTTACTCTTGCAAATTGCAAACGACTACATGTAGTTCGATCGACCCGTGAAGTGCTTAGACTACGTGGTTCCTAGTCAAGGCGTGTCTAATGCTGGGGATCAAAAACTAGGGCCCGTAAGTTCCGTGGTGTGTCAATTCCTACGGTTTTCGGTTTGTCACTTTTGGTAAGGCAACACCTATATGAATCCCTAAAGATAGCCCGAATGGCGTCGGAAATCGCGTTCCCTTACACAATAGTCAATTATGAGTATCAAAACAAGCAATAAACATCAACATGTATACAGAAACGGAAATTGCAAATCATATATTATAAATATGGAGAGTAAGAATATAGAATACAACCAAGCCTAGTACATAGGATGAGATCAAAGCTAATTAGCAAGTAAAGAGGGAAGAATCGGCCCTCGGGACAAGCTAACCGGACTCAATGCCATCTCTTCGGACTTGGAGGTGGAACTCTCGAGCTTGGTGAACGAAGGTGGAACGGAACTTCGATGGAAATGATGGATCAAATGAACAAGCTCTCGAGGTGGGAGAGTTTTATTACATAAACTGAATCTAAAACCAAAACTATACAACAACTATCTATCAAAAGAAGCAAAATGTATCTATGTATAAGGTGTCAAGAGATGTCTAAATGAGTGCTAGTCACTCTTATTTATACATCAAGCTAGGGGTAGGATTGTAACTTCACAAGGTACAAGTATGGAGCAACATTATTTGGTGTAGAAAACCCATGATACGCCCCGCGTAAGGTGGTCGACGCCCCGCGTAAGTGCCCATTCCGTCAGAAATCTCCTGCATATGGACCAATTCTATGTCTTGTTGTCTCAAACACGCCCTATGTAGCTGAAGTACGCACCGCGTAAATGAGTTTCTGAGATTTTATCATTGAGGAATTGCCTGGTACGCCCCGCGTATATGGTGGTATGCCCCGCGTATGGAGAGTTGACTCAGGGAGACAGTGCAGTCTGACTTTCAGGATTAGGCCAATTATTTCCGACATGTGTCATACGCCCCGCGTAGGGTGGCATTCGCCCCGCGTATGCTGAGTCAATTCCACATGGTGCCTGCGGATAAGGCAATCATTGCTGACACATGTTTCACGCCCCGCGTAAAGGATTATACGCCCCGCGTAAACGATGATACGCCCCGCGTATTTGAGTAGATTTTTACTCCTTGCTCGTACCTGAAATACAAATCTTAAGAGCCGAGTTAGCTTGATGTTTTTATTTCCTAAACTAATCAAAAACACGGAAAATTAACTGAAGGTACGAAATTTATTCTTATTTCTTTATTTTATCAAAACACTTTATTTTTGTAATTAAACTTATTTATTTCTTCTAAAATTAAACCGTAAATCACGCTAAAATATAGGGACGAAACGCCCCTATCACGTGTCATAGAGCTATTTACATTGAAAAATATTGTCTCTTTTTTAATATCTTTTTCTCTCCTTCTTCTTCTTCTTCCATTTTTGGTTCAAGATTTGAGAATTCCAAAAATTCTGCAATTATTGATAGGAATTTTCAAAATTTATGAAAATTCCAGAATAAAATTCAATTAGTTGTCAAGGTGCGATATGCCAACACCATTCCTAGAAAATCCAGTCTTCTTCTTTGATCCTCCATTGCCAGAAAATCCATTGGTTCTCGAGGAATCTAGAATTGGAATTCCATAATAGACTAGAACTTTGTTCTAGAATTCCAGAACAGATCAGAACTCTATTTTAGAATTCTAGAACTAGCCAGAACTCTGTTCCTGAATTCCAAAATAGAGTTATGGAATTTCAGAAAGGGAATTCCAGAATTTCTAGGTTGTATACACAGCCAAAACAAGTAGGAGATTTTTTTTGACATAAATGCCACCGTGCCACTTTATAATTGCTAAATAAAATAAAAGAATTAATTGAACAATGAAAATAAAATAAAATAAACAATACAAGAAGTTTACGTGGTTGGACCAATTCGTGCCTACGTCCACAAATGAGGAGAAACTTTTATTGATAGAGCAACCACATAATTAATACATAAATTCAACAAAGTATTTTAGGATTGACTGATCCAATTAATACCCATAAACTTAATTTTTTTGGTCCAATTAATGCACCTAATTTGTTGGTCCAATTAATATCCAAAACTTTAATTTGTCAAAAACAAAGTAAACATAGAACACACCATCAATTTTAGCAATCTACTCCTTAACTAATAGATTTACATTATTCCTCATCTCCTCATTTCCATTAGAGCTATAATAAGCAAGCTCTAAGGCCCACCAATTCGTCACACAACTCGAACTTTGTAAATGGTACATGTTTAGTCAACATGCTAGTCAAATTCTTAGAAGTATTAATCTTCTTCACCAAAATTTATCCTTCACTTACAACTTTCCAAACAAAATGATACTGAATGCCAATATGCTTCTTTCTGTTATAAAAAATTGACCTTTTTATCAAATGTATAATGCTTTTACTATCAAATTTGATCTTTTCGTCAAATGTAAGTTCATTCAAGTAAAATTTTCGGCCATATTGCTTCTTTGGCTTTAGACAATGTCATGTACTTCACCTTTATTGTTAACAATATAACTATAGGTTGTGGAAAAGATTTCTAATTAATAACAGTATCAGCAAGGATAAAGATCTAACTTGTCAAAGATCTCATGTTATCTAAATCTTCTACATTGTCAAAATCGCAATAGCCAACCAAACTAGTAGAAGATCTCTCGCATTCAAGATAATAATAAGAAGTTATATACAAATACCTCAATAATAATGAAATGTACCAGCTAACCACACTAACTCCTTTAGTCACATCTTTATGAGTACACATCATACAACCGACTGTTTTAGAATAGGGGACATGCATCATGTACTTCTCCTCTTCTTAATATTGTGGTAACCTCATAGTAGAAAGCTTGAAATGAGCTGCCACTGGAGGAGACATCGGTTTTGCATTCCTCATCCCAAATCTCTAAAGGATAATTTGAATATACATTTCTTTGGGGAATCCACCCTTACTATTCTTACATCACTTAGACTCAATAAATTTATTGCTTGTACTAGAACTCATGATTCTTTTATTTGTCATTCTTGTTCTCTTGGGAAACATGTTAAATTGCCTTTTGTTGCTTTAAATTCTTGCACATTTATGCCTTTTGACATTATTCAAAGTGATCTTTGGACATCATATATGTTAAGCTCTTCTGCTCATAAATATTATATGTTGGTTGTGGATGATTATACTATTTTTTATGGACTTTCCCGTTGTCTAACAAGTCTCAAGTGTTTCCATGCTTAAATCTTTTCGTGCCTTGATCACCACACGATTTGAGAGGGAAATTAAAACTATTCAGTGTGATAATGGTAAAGAATTTGATAATGTCGAATTCCAGAATTTATTTCAATCCCTTGGTATTTCTTTTCGGTTTTCTTATCCTTACACATCTTTACAAAATGGTAAAGTTGAACGAAAAATTCGTACCATAAATAATATCATATGTACTTTGCTTGCTCATTCTTCTCTTCCTCATTCATTTTGGCATCATTCTTTAGCAATGGCCACATATCTTCTTAACATTCTACCCAACAAACAATTGGCATATCACCCCCTCTTAAGGTTCTATTTGAAAAAGACCTTTCTTACTCTTATCTTCGTGTTTTCGGATGTTTATGTTATCCCATTTTCCCTCCACCACCATAAGTAAAATCCAACCCTGTTCCACACCTTAGGTCTTTTTGGGGTTTCCCTCTAACCACCATGGCTACAAATGTTATGATCTTACCTATCATAAAATCTTCATTAGTCGCCATGTGTACTTGATGAAACCTAATTTCCCTTTTCTAATCTCCCATCTCCATGCTCTCCATTTTATGAGTTCCTAGACCATGAACTCTCTCCCTCAATTCTTTATCACCTTACTCAATCTAGTGGCCTAGAACCCACTCTTGCCCAACCCACTACTATCCCACCTCTTGACCCAAACCCCATTTCCGCCGCACCTAGCAACCCCATGCCCATCCCTGCTCCTCCTCACAAGCTTCCTCGGCCCAGCCTTTCCTCCTCAGCCCACATACCTCATGCCCAACACCTAGCCTATCTAGTCAGCCCACCTCCCTACCTCCTACTCACCATGGCCCACCCAACCCACCTTCCCCACCTTATTTCCCTACCAATAGGCCGTCACGCGGATTCAATGGGGTATTTTTAGCCTTTACTCCCAAATTGTCAAATCTCCATTACCTTATAAGCTTGTCTGACCTTCGTGACCATAATTGAAAAATGGATATGGATGATGAATTTAGTGCTTTAATTAAAAATAGGACTTGGGATTTATTATCTCGTCCTCATGGTGTTAATTTCATAGGTTCTCTTTGGATTTTTGCACATAAAGAACATTTTGATGGCACTTTTGAGAGGCATAAATCTCGTCTTGTAGGTAATGGAAAAACTCAACACGTGGGAGTTGATTGTCGTGAGACTTTTAGTCCAGTGGTGCAACCGTCTACTATTGGCACGGTTCTAAGTATGGCTCTATCCAAGGGTTGGTCTCTTAATCAACTTGATGTCAAGAATGCTTTTCTTCATGGTGAGCTCAAGGAGACTGTGTACATGCATCAATCCATGAGATATAGGGATCCTACATATTCTGATCATGTTTGTTTACTTCAGAAATCTTTATATGGGCTTAAACAGGCTCAATAGGCCTGGTATCAATGGTTTGCAAATTTTGTTTCTACTATTGGTTTTTCTAACAACAAGTGTGATCACACTCTCTTTGTTTATAAACAGGGTAGCAATATGGCATATCTCATGTTATATGTTGATGTCATTATCATAACAACTTCGTCTTCCACTCTCCACAACACTATCATTTCTCTTTTCTCAGTTTTGAGTTTGTAATGAAGGATCTAGGCCTTTTGCATTATTTCTTGGGCATTGCGATTACTCATCATAAGGGTGGCCTTTTTTTGTCACAGCAAAAATATGCTGAGGAAATTATTAAATGGGCTGGAATGTCCTCTAGTAAGTCATCTTTCACACATGTTGATACTAAGTCCAAACTTAGTGCTATTACGAGTTCTCCCTTTTCGGATCCCACCTTGTATCACAGTCTTGCGGGTGCCCTACAATATCTCACTTTCACTCGCCTAGACATTTCTTATACTGTTTAGCAAATTTGTCTCTTCATGAATAATCATATGGATGATCATATGCAAGCTCTCAAGCGCAGTGTGCTATGTTCAAGGTACTCTTTCTTATAGGCTCCATTTGTCAGGTTGCCTTGCTCACACTTTGGTCTCCTATATTGATGCAGATTGGGGTGGTTGTCCTGATACTTAACAATCCACCTCTAGATATTGTGTTTTTCTGGGTGATAATTTTGTCTCTTGGTCATCCAAGCAACAACCTACTCTCTCTCTCAATTGAGTATGGGGGTTGAGTACCTTGGGGTCGCCAATGTTGTTTTTGAAACTTACTGGCTCAGAAATCTATTATTGGAACTTCATTGTCTTATTTCGAAGACAATTTTGGTCTATTATGATAATATTAGTGCTATTTATTTATCCGACAACCCTATCCATCATCAGCAGACTAAACATATTGAGAGAGATATACATTTTGTTTGTCAAAGATGGCTAAAAGCCACGTACGGGTTCTTCATGTTCCGTCTCAGTACCAAGTTGCGGACATCTTCACTGAGGGCCTTTCCTCAGTTTTGTTTGAAGATTTTCGAGCCAATCTTACCATTTGTGCCCACATATTATTTCGATTGAGGGTGTATTGGATTATGAGAATTAGTCAATTTGTAATTACGAAAAGTGTATATTTTGATTATTTGTTAGCTAATTAGTAGGCTGTATTTTGATTATTAGTTAAGTAATTTATAGGCTAATCAGTATGCTACAATAATGCTTGTATATCAATATATATATTTTTATCCCTAAGAGGAAATGGACAAGCATTCAAACTCTTTCAATGTCCAATCCTCACGGGGTGTTCATTGAGATCCCTCTTCGCCCACCTAGCAAGGGTAAGGTAAACGACATTTGGGCTCAGATTAGATTCCATAGAGAGAGATATCCGTCTCTTATTCTGCAAGCTCAACTTGGTCAATTTCCTCATATAGTGATGTGGTTGATAATTTGGGGGATTTTAACTCTTCTCCTGACGAGCCTAATGGTACTTTGGACCACATTGTCACGCATGATGGTCAGCGCAGGCACCTCTTTTTGATGAGTGAGCTTTGTGTTCCGAGGACATGTATTCTACAAAGCAAGCTCATGTTAGTACTTAGTCTTTGATATTTTCCCCTCTAATGCCTAACCACTTAGATATTAAGAATGCGCTAATCATAGGCTCGAGTACTTCGATTCGAGTCACCAGTCTTTTGAGGGAGTTATGTCGATGGATGCCGCAAAAAGGCTTCTTACGATTTTCTCACTCAATGGGTGGATGATAGAGGAACAAGCCCAAAATCTTCTGAATGATCATGTCCCTAGACAAAAGCTTGCCCGCCAGAACTAGCTTAAGGCTTCTCCCTCGAATGTTGATGCCCCCAAATATACTGATCCCAAAGGATGTTGTAGTATCGTGTTTCAAGAGATGTTTCATTAGGGCATGATCAAGAAGATTCTTATTGATTGGACTCTCCCCATTACTCATGAGGGAAGGTTGGTTTGTATCACCATCAGACTTGTCATAATACTGCCGAAAGTCAGGCCTGGAGGGAGACCTATCAGCAACTCATTGATAGTAGAGTGCTTCATGACCCTGATGAAGGAATGCAATGAGAGTTCTCGAGGCCAGTTGGAGATGTTTGTTTGTCGTGCCCTTGTGATGTCGGCCTTATTGCTATTTGTAAGAAAGGTGTACGGTCCAACTTCTCCGTATTTGACTTCTTCTGGTAGGCTGACCTGCACTAGGATGGGCTCTCGGTGCAAACTCCAATGCCAAAATTAGTAACTTGATGATATAAAACGAAAATCAATAATGAGCTCATAATAAAGAGAGATACATTTATTTATAAGTGTAAGTAACTGTGAAGGTACTCTTTTGTCTCTAGATTTGGCAATGAAGTGAGCTTGGCGATTTAAATCTTGGGCATACTTTTGTTGATATGTTTTTTTAGAGCGAATTGAGCCTAAAGAGACTCGAAACATGTGCATATATAACTTTGAATTCATTTCAAAATATATTTCAAAATGGATTGAAATCTATTTTAATTTCAAACTTTTAGTTTATATATATATATATATGACCTGTGAAGTTATTGAAGTTGTAAAGCATTCCCAACTTCCATATGGCTCCAAATCTATTAGAGAATAAAAGGGACAATAATGCATTTAACAATGATATCATTTAGCTAGGAAGGCCATTTGATTTGTTTTCTATGAACTATATATGATGTGACATTAATTAATTAATATGGGTCCATATATATTTAATTTAATCTGCAATATATGACATTAAATGAATCAATTAATTTGTTAGGTGAATTTCCTAATTCTACCTTAGTGTCAGAGAAATTTTCCATCTGAAATTCTTGCCAATGCAATCCTTATTGGAAATATGCCATTTACTTTCAAATAATGCTTCTTTAACTATTTGCTGGCCTGAAATAGGCTAATTTCTGTTTAATGAGAGACAATTTTGGGTTACACATTGGCCTAACTTTTTACATCTTCAGCCAACTCACCAACTTAAGTTTACTAATGCTAATTAAAGTCTCTTGTCATTCAATAATAAATGTAGCATATAAATATGTATACTCATTAACTTGTTATTCTTAAATGGCATCATTGTATTAACTTGGTGCAAATAAACATCAAAAACTTCTTCTGTTTTTTTTTTTTTTTTTTTTTGCATTTATAAACAATAATAAGTATAAAATAAACAAATAATTATGGATTTTTAGAAAACTAAGGGTATGTCCGGTTTAAATGTTTATAACTATTTGTTTATTTTTGATAACATTGTATAAAATTATGTCTTCAGTTCAAATGGTATCAGAGTTTCCAGGCAAAGTAAAGGAAAGTATAATCGAATTACTGAAACATAACATTCAAGCCTTTGCTTAGACTCCAACTTATGTTGTTGATGTCTCACCAGAAGTCATGGCTCACACATTATATGTGGACTTGAATGCCACGACAATCAAGCAAAAGAAAATAATTCATGAGTCGGACAAAAAAAAGCAATAAAAGCCGAGGTTGACAAAATGTTCGTCTGCTGGCAAATCAACGACACTATTCAGAGTGGAGATTGTTTGTTGACTTCATCGATTTCAATGAAGCTTTCCCAAAAGACTCCTACCCACATCTTGCATTGACATGCTTATCAACTCAATAGCTAGATTTGTCATCTACTCAATGCTAGACACAACGTATAGATACCATCAAATCCTGATAGCCCAAGAGATATAGGAAAGACCAGGTTAATCACACATGAAGGGACCTATTGTTACAGAGTCATGCCTTTTGGGATAAAAAATACTAGAGCTACATACTAGAGAGTGTTAAATAAGATCTTCAAGGATATCATAACAGAGAAGATCGATATCTATATGGACAACTTGAACGTCAAAAGCAAAACTGTAAAGCATCATGTAGTAGACCTAGAAACGGTCTTTAAGACAAGTTAAGGTTTCTACACCTTAAGAGTAAGCTCTGGAAAATTCTTCGCGTTCATGATGTCGCAAAGAGGGATAGAGGGCAACCTGGATAAGTTCCAAGCCATTTTCGACTTTGTGACACCCAAGAAATTAACGATATCCAAAAGCAGAATGGTAGGATAAATTCCCTCAACCGATTAATTTCCTATTCGACAAGGCGATGCATGCCTTTCTATAAGAGTTTAAAGGAAGTTAAAAGCTTCAAGTAGAAGACAAAGTGTCAGACGTCTTCGAAAGGCTAAAGGAATTCTTAGACTCTCCCTTTTTGCTGAGCCAGCCAGTTCTAGGCGAAATCCTTTACTTGTATGTAAGTGTAGCTATGGAATCCATATGGATGGTGTTGACCTAAGAAGATGAAACAAAACAATTTCTTGTTTAATTTGTGAGCAAGGTACTAAAGGATGTTGAGACTAGATATTCGAGGTTGGAAAAGCTAGCTTACAGAGTAGTAATCTCTGTATAAAAGCTCTGACATTAGATTTAAAGCCACTCCATTCTAGTGCACACAAAGACTCTCTTAGGCGAAATGCTCCAACGCCTTAAAATTTTGGAATGGCTACATAAGTGGGCTTTACACCTAATAGAGTTTGACATTATATTCGAACCAAGAAAGGCTTTTAAAGCCCCAGAACTAGCTGGCTTCCTCGTTGAAATAAAGAATCATATGGTCCTTCCATATCAGACATTTGGGAAGTTTTCATTGACGGAAGCTTAAACAAAGATAGTGTGGGTATTGGCATATTCATCAATAGGCCAAACAACATCGCTTTCAGATACGATACTTCCTTCCAATTCCTAGCCTCCAATAATGCAGTCAAAATACGAAGTTGCCCTTTATGGAATTCACATACTAAATGTGATCAAGCTGGATCATGAAGTGTTAAAAAGTTATTCCAAACTTGTGGTCCATCAGCTACATGGCCAAGGAGGCCAACTTAAGATAATACTTAACCTTAGTGAAGCAATTGATGGTATCTCGGAAACATGAAGGAAGGAAGTTAGAAATCAAATGCATCTCGAGAGAGGGTAATTGTGAGGCTGACCACCTAGCAAAATTCGCTTCAACCCCGATGTGAGTACAGATTTTTGTCCGGTTTCTATGATGAATTTCATAACCCCGTAGCGACCAATTTCATCAAACGAACAAAAATTTAGGTTTCCGGCAAAATTCCATACTCGAAATCCATCCCAGATGAGACATCAATATGTTACATATTTTATTTTAATGAGATATCACTTTATATCTCCACGCTATAGTTTTGTGAATTTCCTCTAATTTTTCTACTATTTTTCTACTGTGTTTCCCTTCGTAGACCAAGGTGGGAACAAGGTCAAATTTTTTTGAATCATTTAAAAAAAAAAAAAAACAAAATTCAATCCCTCATAATCCATCATTAATAATCATTTATAATTTATTTTAGATTTTTCTGATTTTTTTCCACCTATGTGTCTCTATTTCACGCCCATGAGTCTATTCTCAAGCAAAATAGACTTGTGGTGGCTCTATGTTCTAAATAGAGCGAGCCGACTTTATTTAAAGTCGATTGATATAAAAACTTGTCATGTACATGCACATCCCGACACGAACAGGGAGGGGGTCAGAAAAATCAGAAACGCTTAACATCTTATAGGGGGACCGAAAATGAATAGAGCTGCCATGGCTCTATTCGGACCGATGGCTTTATTCATCGTTTTTGGTACATTTTGGATATCTTATGAATTTTTTCATATAAATAGGGGACAAATTCACCTTCCCCAAGGACACCAATTGAGAGATAAAAAAGAGGTTTTAATTTTAAAAATATTTTTTAGTCTTTTTGAAAAAAGTTTTCTAGAGAGAAAGAGACAATAGAGAGAGCGTCGTCTTTTGTATATTTTTACTGAGTTTTATTTTCATATTAGAGTTTTAATTAATTAATAATCGATAACTCAGTCAATTTTCAGCTTTGTTTGGATCCGGTTGTGTAGTCGGAAAGCATTGGTGGATTAAATTTATATGCACTATAGAGGCACGTTTTAAGAGTAATTTCTGAAAATCAAACTAACTTTTTATTTCATTTTTAATTATTTTAGTTTATTGTGAATTTTGGTAATTGGGTTGAGGTCAAAATCACTTGTTTTCGAATTTCTTCTTATAATTCTTTTAAGTTATTTCAGTCGAAATAGAATCGTGAGACTATATTCCTCGGAAACAGAGACAGAACGACTCTATTCTTGGAAGCATAGAGGCGCATGACTCTTTTTCGAGTCTTTTTTGGTTGTTTTTTTATCTTTTTTTTTAATTATACTAAAGTTAAGTAAACAAAATCTACTTTTGGAGAAAAATGGGTTTAAAATAAGTTTTGAGTTTGAAAAATAATTGTTTTGTATTTATTTAGTTTTTTTCTACTTTTTTAGTTTTTTTACTGGGATTTTATTATTAAAAATAGATTTCTTGTAAATAAAAATTCTATTTTTTTTTTAAATTTGCGCAATGCGCTTGCATTAAAGAAGAAAGAAAAATCCCCACCAGACCCGGATGTGATTCGAACCCATGACCTCCCAAGGCATAGATAAGCTCTCAACCACTAGGCTAAGAGCTTCACCACAAATAAAAATTCTATTTTATTTCTAAGGGTTCCAGGAGTATCAAAATGAATATTCTTCGCATCAGAATATATTTTGAAAATATTTAGATATTTATTATAATTTTTTAGCTTTTATTTTTCTTTTTGTATTAAAAATAAAATTTTATTGATAAGAGTTCTATTTCATTCTCAAGAATTTCAAGAATATTAAAATTTATATTCTTTGCTTTAGAATATGCTTTGAGAATATCTAGATAATTATCATAATTTTTTAGATTTTTATTAGCTTTTTATTTTGAAAAATAATTTTTTTATTGAAAAGTCCTATTTCATTATCAAGAATTCAAAGAATTTTGAAATGAATATGCTTCGCATAATCTTCATCCTTTGGTCATCGTCTATACTATTATAGTGTGCTTCATAAAGTGCCGTCCATTTTGAGGAATATATTTTGAGAATATTTAGGCAGTTATTATAATTTTTTAGATTTTTATTGGCTTTTATTAGAATTTAAAAAATAGAATTTTATTGATAAAAGTCTTATTTCATTTTCAAGAATTGCCATGATATTAAAATGAATATTATAAAATAGCATCTTCTACAGATGTGATATGGGGAAAAGAACGCCGTCTAGGTCTCCTTTCTCATCCGGAAGCGACGATTGGCTCTGCTAGGGTTTGGCCCTGTCTGCCGCCGCTCTTCTCTTTTCCGCACCTCCGCTCCTCATCTCTCGCCGTCGCTCCGATCGGCCCTTGTCCTTCTGCTTCGCGGATCTCCATCGCGGATCTGTGCCTGTCGCTCGTCTCTGACCGGCGTCGTTCCTTCGTCCGCCGCGGATCCTTGCTCAGCCACCATCGTCGTTCGCCGCTGCGCTGCCCCTTTCCTTATTCGTTTGACGCCGTTTGCTCTCTTGCAAGGATCTGCGGCTGTTGCAAAGTTTTATTAATTAAATTTTTAATTTAATAAAATCAATAGTAATAATATTAATAAAATTAGATTATAAGAACAAATAAGCCAGAAAACAAGTGGATCAAAAATTTATATTTAAATTTTGACTTGGTCGGCTTGATTTGTTTGCTTGAATTTGTACGGCTTGTTGCTTGGCTTGATTTGTTGCTAGGGCTTGTAAGGCTTGTTGCTTGGTTGATTGTAGCAGATTTGATGGAGATAGATTGTTCTATTGTCCACCTTTTTTCTAGATCATCTTTTTTGAAAAATACCCTACCTGAATCTAGTAATGTGACGGTTTGCCCTACTTCGAGACCCGAGCCTTCTTCTGGACCGAGGTCTTATGCGGCTACCCTTGTTGGTAATGCTCATTCAGTGGCTATTTCTCCAAATGATCCTCCCTCTGTGGATCGATCCCCTATAACCGAAGAAGGCGGATTTAAAGCTGTCAAAATACAGCAGGATATTTACAATGAAAAACTCAATCTTTGTAAGCATTCTATTATAGGGCGTATCACTCTTACTAAGGGGGAAACTCCTTGGAAACAGCCGGACTTGAAAGCCAAACTTTCTTCTATTTGGGGTTGTTCTCCTAATTGGAAATTGATTTCTCTGGGTAGAGGTTTTTACCACATCATTCTTTCGTCCGCAGAGACTCTCCATTCTGTTTGGAGTCGTGGTGCCATTACACTTAGACCGGGGATTATGCGCTTCATTCCTTGGAGCCCGGGATTTAACCCGGACTCTCATAAATCCACATCTGCTCAAGTCTGGGTAAGATTTTACAATCTTCCTTGGGAATTCTGGGATAAGCAGATCATGGCAAGCATTGCAAAAGCGATTGGGGTGCCCCTTCATTTTGATAAGAATACTGTGGAGGGTGAAATGGGTCACTATGCTCGTATCTTGATTGATGTGTAGCTTTCTAAAGAAATTCAATACAAGCTTAGGGTGGATACTGACACCTCAATGCATTGGATTTCTCTTGAATATGAAAGACTTTCAGATTTATGTTCCATTTGCCATTCCATTGGTCATTCTGCTGGAGCTTGTAGGAGGAACATTCGGCGTGAAGAGCATGTTGAGCTAAAGCAAAGAAATGGAAAGCAGAAGATGGGTTCTCCTGAGCCCCGAGGCAGGTCTGTTACTCGGATTTGGAAACCGAAGACAAAAGTTCACATGGATACTGGTGAATCCTCTAAAGGGGCTCCTACCAATGGGGAATCTGACAAACTTAATAACTGTGACTTGTAGATGGTACTTCACAGTTCGGTCAGGATTAATGAGTCGGTTCTTGACTCTGATTCTAGCACGGCCCCTGCCTCTCCTACTCTTGGCTTTCCATCTTATCAACTTGATAAAGAGCTGGGAGTCTTGGGTTGGCAATCCTCTCACCCTAATATTCAGGTTTCTGATATTCCTAATTTGCAAATCATTGAGCATTCATGATACGGGGATTGTTTGCAGGTGGTTAATGTTACAGAGGAAAAGACTTGGACAAAAGTCCAGAAAAGGAAGAAGCAAAAAGACAACATCATCCCCCTTGAGGTCAGTGGTAAACGGCATAGCAAGCCGCCTCTACGGTTTCAATGATTGTGTTATATTGGAATTGTAGGGGCATCGGTAATGATCGCACTCAACGAGCCCTGAAGCTTCTGTGCCTACAACACCGTCCTGATTTTTTGTGTCTTACAGAACCTCTTGTTTGTTTTAGTGACACTGCTGATAGGTTTTGGAGATCTCTGGGTCTTTCTCTTTTTGCCTGGAATGATAAGGATTTTCCAACTCTTTGGCTTCTTACTAAGGATGCTTCTTCTCTTTCTCTTCATTCTTCGCATGCTCAATATGTTACTGTTCAGCATCGGCTGGGTGATAAATCTTTTCTACTCTCTTTTGTCTACGCTAGTAATCTGGCTTTAGAAAAAAAGGAGTTGTGGTCTTCTCTTTATAGTTGTGCCTTTCCAAATAATAATTGGTTGGTGCTTGGGGACTTCAATGCTATTACGGGCTCTCATGAGAAGCTTGGTCCCCCTCCTACTGTTGCATCCTACAGGGAATTTAGGAATTTTATTGATGATTGTGATCTTATTGATATCGATACTTTCGGTCAGAGGTTTACTTGGTCCAATGGTCGACATAGGGCGACTCATGTTGAATGTTGCCTGGATAGAGCTTTGGTGTCTGAGGGCTTTTTAGATTCTTGGGACTCTATCTACTGCACGGCTTTAGCAAGGTATATTTCTGATCATTGTCCGATGCTTCTTCAATGCATATCTGGGGAACCAAGGATTGCTAGGTTCAGATTCCATGCCATGTGGACCACTAATGATTCCTTAAAGGGGGTAATTGCGAATCACTGGAATGCATCCCACATCTCTCTCCCTCCTGCACAGCTATTATGTCATAAACTTGGCACTCTTAGACCTATTCTTAGGGATTGGAATAAAAACATGTTTGGAAGAATAGATTCTAATATCCACCAGGCAGAAGTTCATCTTGCTGATATTCAAAAGCAAATTTCTGAGCAAGGTGATTCTCCGGAGTTGAGTAGTGCTGCTTCTGCCGCATGCTCCAATCTTGATTTACAACTTCTTCGGCAGGAGATGATGTACAGAGAGCAAAGTCGTGTTAAGTGGCTTAAAGCGGGGGATAGGAACACTAGTTTTTTCCAAAGCTCTACTAAAGTTAGAAAGACTTGGGCCGGCTTTCATCATTTAAGGATCGGCGATGAGGGTCACAATTCAGACACGGCTAGATTATCTGATCATGTAATTGATTATTTCTCTAATCTCTTCCGTAGCTCTAGGGAACATATTGATCTTTCTTCAATTAATGAGGTAATTCCCAACTTAGTAACTTCTTTGGAAAATGAGGAATTAATTTCTAAACCTTCCATTGAAGCCATTAAAGACACGGTCTTTTCCATGGATCCTGACAGTGCCCCTGGCCCTGATGGTTTTGGGGGAACCTTTGACCGCTTCTTTTGGGATATTGTTGGGAAGGATGTCTGCAATATGGTTCATGCTTTCTTTGATCATGGTTGCATCCTTCCTGGTTTAAACTCTAGTATTATGGCCCTTATTCCTAAAGTGGCTGAAGCTGACATAATTGAGAATTTTCGTCCAATTGTGATGAGTAACTTTGGTTTCAAAATCATCTAAAAAATTCTTGCGGATCGCCTTGCAGTTATTGCTGCAATGATTGTCTCTCCCAACCAGTATGGGTTCCTTAAAGGTAGAAGCATTCATCAGTGCATTGCCTTAGCTTCTGAGGGAGTTAATATGCTTGGCAGAAAACGTTTTGGTGGTCATATGGCCTTAAAAATTGATATTCATAAGGCTTTTGATACTTTAGATTGGAACTTCCTCTTGGCTGTGTTGGATTCCTTTGGTTTTTCTCTCACTTTCAGAGATTGGATCCTAAACATTCTGGCATCTGCTCGTATTTCTGTGATGATTAATGGTTCTCCAAAGGGTTACTTTTCTTGTTCTAGAGGGGTTAGACAAGGGGACCCCCTTTCTCCTCTACTGTTTGACATTGCTGAGGATTTTTTCTCTCGTTGGCTTACTAAAATGGTTAGGGAGGGTACCTATTCTCCTATGTATTATTCTGGTGGAAACTCCTTTCCCTCTCATCTTCTTTTTCCTGATGACATGCTCATTTTTGGAGTGGCATCTTTAAGCAATATGCATGCTCTTAAGGATTTTTTCCTGCTCTACGGACATATATCCGGTCAGCAGGTTAGTTGGGATAAATCTGCTATCTTTTTTGGTTCTCAGGTGAGTCCTCCGAGAAGGGTTCAGCTTGTAACTGTCTTGGCATCCATTTGGAGTCTCTCCCCTTCAGTTACTTAGGAGTCCCTCTATTTAAAGGTGCTCCTAGGGCCCGTCACTTTAGCTGCCTTGCAGACAAATTTCTATCTCAATTTAGCAAATGGAAAGGTAGCTCTCTCTCCTTTGCAGGTCGTTTAACTCTAATTAAGTCTGCTATTACTGGCTCTATGGTTCATTCATTCTTGATCTATAAGTGGCCAATGGGTTTGTTGAAAAAGCTCAATAGAAGTGTTAGGAATTTCCTTTGGACGGGTTGTATTGATAAGAGGAAGTTAATCACGGTTCCCTGGCAAACTTGTTGCAAAAGTTTGGAGGATGGTGGATTGGGCATTAAGGATTTTAGGATCTTTAACCAGGCTCTCTTGGGGAAGATGTGTTGGGATTTAATTCAAGGCAACAGTCTTGCTATTTCTCTGATGAAGTCTAGATTTATGGTTGTCTCTGGTTTGCCTAAAGCTACCATTGCTCCTTCCTCGATTTGGTCTTCCTGTAAGTTTGTTTATTCATCCATTTGGGACCAGACTTTTTGGTGGATTGGCCATGTAACCCCCTCACTTGGATCACATGATATCTCACACAATATCAGTTATAGACATGCTTTCAATTCTCAATCATATAAACTTCAATCTCATATAAACTTTACATATTATACATAAGAGAAAGCATTTACAATTTACAATATATGTTTAAGTCATTATCCTACATAGAGGATTTACAAAACAAAAGTACATCACAAGACTCCAAAATGCCTAGATGAGAATGGACTGACACTGCCGGTGCAACCTTAAGCAAGAAGAACTCCATCTAACCTGTAAAATCTGTTGGCAAGGGGTGAGCTGCCTACTCAATAAACATATTACGCATATATGTATACAAAAGTAATGTAAAGAACACAAATCAAAATATATCATTAGTACCAAGTTAGAATTTTCAATAGAAAGATATTCACTTGTTCACTTAGTATAGTAATACTTATTTTAGAAAGGCCTTGCTGTACTTAGACAATATATATAAAATGGTCCTTGGGCCCAATCTATATTCCGGCTCACTAAATTCGGAATACAATCATATGCGCTACGGAGGAGTTAAACTCAACTCACGTACTCATATATCTCAACACATGTGCTTCCGGCTCACAATATTCGGATAGCACTCTCAACTTGGACCATTTCACATATCCATCTAAGCAAGCTCATATTCATTTCTTATCCAACCATTATTCAGTTCCAGTATGTGCACAAGGCTCAACATGCCGTATTTACTCATAACACTGCAACGTACTCAATCATATCACTTTCTTATCAATCATAACGTATCACAAACACTCAAACATTATTCACATCATTCACATCAGATTCAACCACATCTCACACTCAACAAGTCACAAGGCACAATACATTCATACACATATATAAGCAATATGCTTACCGTCGCACTTGGTTCGATCTATTCAACACGATCGGGTGTGCGTTCAATTGCACCTTGCCCTCCTAATGTCACATAACATTTATCCAATTAGACTTAACATAAACTTAATGAAAATAGAAACTAATAAATGCTATATGATTTACAAGACACTAACTCCACAAAGTTCATGCAATCTAATCCTTTTGTCTTAGATCATCACATGACCTACTTGCACACATTCTGCCATAACTTTCTCTATATGAATCCAAATTCCCTGTTTCTTGAACCTACTGAAACTAGACATATATGGGTATAACATATCCAAAATTCATATTAATATCAATTCTACATAATATATGGCATGCAAAATGATTCTGTCCTGTTTCCAGCCAAGAAACAGACTACCCAGCTTTGCATCTACCATAATGCACTGAACCTAGCTCACACTAAACACAATGGATTGCCAAATCCCTTTACAGGCATATACATAAAGTAGTTATGAACACTTTTGTATAGATAAACGTTCTCAAATTATGACTCTAAGGTCCTCAAAATGCTACATCAACATGGCTGCCTCACATGACATTCAATTTCGAGGCAGTCATGTTCCATCTAGGGTTTCTTCATCTATATATGGAATTAAAGTCCCATATTTTACAGAGGGTTTCATAACACATATAGAAACATAGTTTATTCTTTATGTATCTTCAAATTCGAACAATATCAATATGAAAAACAGGCTCCAAAATGACTGAAAGCAGTACCCTATATTTCTGTTTAGGGCACTTAATACATATCTTTCATTTGGACAGCCTATAACCACTTTAAACAACACCAAAACTCAACAAACGCAATCACAACTCATCCACAACAAATCTTATGATCATACCTAGGTATTTTAGAATCTCAAACTCATAGGAAACAAGCTAAAACATCATACTAACCTTCAACTTGTGTCTATCACCTAGTATGCTTTCTAACTTTACTTGTTTGGCTTGAAAATGGAAGAAATTGTAAGAGTTTTCTTTGGAGGATGTTAGGGTATGAAAAAGGAAAGTTTGCTGAAACTTTGGTCGAAATTGTGGCTGGAAAGCATAAAGAATGAGTTGTGTACATCCATTTGAAATGAAGAGGTGCATTTTGTCTCAATCTTGGGTGACACCTCGTGCTTAAGTGAGGTGCTTGCTCACAAAACTCATTTACAGCCCTCCACATGTCTAATTTGATCAATTAAGGATATATTCATTCATTCATTTAAGTCTTAACTCAATTAACTTATCGTTACATCTTAACGACACACTAATCGCCTCTTAATCGCATGATAATTGCATTATGCATACGAAACTTCTAATGACAATGAGATGAATCTAAAATGTATGTATTCAATCATGAAAACATATATGAATGTGGAAGATGTAAATGTTAGGGTTTTGGGGATGTTACAGTTCTTCCCCCCTTAAAGAATTTCGGCCTCGAAATTCACTTACCAGAAACTTCAAATAGGTAAGGATATTGTGTTCTCATATTTTCTTCTACCTCCCAAGTTGCCTCATCAAGTGTTTGATTATGACTCCATCTCACCTTAACCATTGGAATTTCACGGTTTTTGAGTCGTTTCATTTCTCGTCCCAAAATCTCTAAAGGTTGCTCACGAATAGTCAAGTCTGTGTTCACTATTGCAATCTCAGGTTCAGGAATCATATGACTTGGGTTTGATCTATATCTTCTTAATACTGACACATGAAATACATCATGTATTAAAGAAAATTCTGGTGGTAGAGCTAACCTATAAGCCAATGCTCCAACTCTCTCAATGATCTCATAAGGCCCGATGTATCTTGGATTCAACTTCCCTCTTTTGCCAAAACGAACTATTCCTTTCCATGGGGATATTTTTAAAAACACTTTATCTCCAAATTTATATTCCATCTCCCTTCGGTGCTGATCCACATAGGCTTTCTGACGTTCCTGTTGTAGACACCGAGTCGGAGGACCTGTGACGAAAACCTGAAACAAGACAGTCGAAGCGATTGGTTCCGGAAGTTTTTGAAAAAAATATAAAGAATAATAAGCAAAGAAAATTAACGGCAGGGCACGGGTGCTTAGCGGCATCCTGCACGCGGACGACAATGGTCGAACGCCCGCTCGGCGGCATGGGACGTGCGCTCGGCGTCCGTCGGACGCATCGCGAGTGGCACGCCCCTGACGTCCGAATAATGCCCGGGTCTGGTGGCACGGTGCGCGCTCTCGTGGGCCATTGAGCGTGCGCGCCCGGTGGCGCGAAGCGCGCGTTCGGCGGCCGTGACGTGTGAGCGTCCGACGGCGCGATACGCGCATTCGGCGGCCGCGGGGTGCGCGTGCCCGACGGCGCGAGGCGCGCCCCGAAGGTCGTCGGGCGAGCGCCCAACCACGTCGGGCGAACGCCCAACGAACGTGGGGCGAACGCCCAACGATGGTTGGGCGCGGGCGCCCCAACGTTGCATTGGGCGCTCGCCCAACGCCATTGGGCGATCGCCCAACAATTGTTGGGCGATTGCCCAACGAATGTTGGGCGGCCGCCCAACATGCCTTGGGCGACCGCCCAACAACTTTGGGCGACGCCCAATTTTATTTGGGCGTCGCCCAAAGTTCCGGGACCCGTTTCCCTATATAAGGGCACGAATCCCAAGGAAAAAGGAGGAGGGGCTCTTTTTTGGGGGAAAAACTTTCTCACTCTAAACATTTTTAGAGAGAGAGAGAGTGGATTTTTTTTGAGAAAAATATTTTTTTCTCAAAAATTCCAAATTTCCTAAGTTCAATTTTTACTAAATTTTTATTAAAATCGGGAGCTCGCGGTTCGTGGAATCAATCGGCTTCGACTGTCAGATACCGAATCAAAGGTATTATCCGAGGACTAGACTCTTTATTTTATTTAATTTATTCTCTCCTTCTATTTTTTTTTTATGCTATAGTTTTTATTCCTTTAGTTATTTATTTATTTTGTCACGTTTTATTTAATTAACGTATTTATTTAATTTTCGTTTCGTGTTAAATAAAATTCGGTTTTGTTTTAAAATAAAAACCTCGTTTTGGATATCCCAATACGAACCATGATCCGATAAAAAGGTAGTTCGGGTATCGAAAATGTTGTAATTATAAGTTTTTTTTTAAAAGAGGTTTCCAAATAACGTTTTAAAATAAAAACTTTGTTTTAGGAACTTCCGTGTTCGGCTATGATCCATCTTTGGTAGTTCGGAAGTCCAAAACGATTGAATTAGATTTAATTTAAAGCTTTTGAATAAATCTGGAAAATATTGGAGTGCTGCTGTAATTTACCAATTCTGTCACTAAATGCTGTTTACCGACGGATTTTCCGTCGGTAAATCTGCCAAAATGTAAAAAATGCCATTTCGGTCCCTTTTTCTTAACTTTTAGACTTTTAATCCTTAGTATGTATATATATAATTAGGTAATATATTCTTTTCAAATTTTTTTAAACTTTAACATATATAATTATTTTAGGAGATTGGTATTCCATTTTTATTCTAATTTTTTGTATATATACATATTACTTTCTTTTTATTATTATTCATTTAAATTACATTAAATTCTATTGTAAATGTTATTTACTTGGGCATTTTGGGAGATAATTAGTAGATATTGGGGGATGAACATATAGTCTTTTTGACATTAGGATTATATTAGTTATGTATATATATAGTTTTGGGGTATATTTGGGTTATCTTAATTATTAAATAAAATTATTTTGAGTGATAAATGCTATTTTCTTATTTATGAATTTCATTCACTATTTTCTTGTGTTTAAAGTATAAATATATTATTTTTATTATTCTTTCTTATATATGTATTAGATAGTATATTTTCTTTTACTCTTATTTTATGTCTTTCGGGCTAAAATATGTAAATATATATCTATATTATTTTCTTTATTTCTTTTGGTCATTTATAAGTCCATGTTTCAAATGGGCTTCACTTGGAAAAATTAACTTTTGGGCCTAAAGGAGTTTATTGATGTAATTATAATAGTTAGAGAGTCCATTAAATAAGTGGGGAAAATAATTCACAAAAAGAGAATTTTCAATTAAATTATTTTTTTTCTTAGATCTCTAATGTAGATAAATAGAGTCATTTTGGTTGATATTTCAAATCGTCTTCAAAACACCACGTTTTAAAACCTTAGTCCGTTCCAACGACGGATTAAGCGAACATTGTAATCAAAATCGTTTTCTTTGTTAATAATGGAGATTTTGAATCGCTTTCTTAATGAATTTGTACAAAATAAAATTGACTTGTATGTTTAACCACGTTTTCTTATTAAAAGGCTTTTACTTTAACGTTTTCAATTACTCGAGTCGTTTCAACGGCGATTCGGGTAAGCTTCATCAAACGGGGTTTTAAAACGCACCTAAATCGTTCCAACGGCGATTAAGGTGCGAACCATGTAATAAACATCGTTTTGGGGGAATGAGTTAATGTAGAATAGACACACAACATAACATTTAAATACGGTTGTAAATAAATCACTTCTTTCTTCCCCCTCTCTATGTATGTATAAACATAAATGGGTGATTCTTTACTGATGTGGCTTTTCAATATCATATGCTCAAAATGGTTTCCAAAAAGAGAAAGAAAACGGTTTCAAATGAATTTTAAACTTAAAGAAGTATACGATTAGTCCGTTATCGCCTAACATGCTGAGTAGGAGGCCGGTGGTTCATAACCGGGCGATGTCGGGGTGCCTAGTAGCCTTTCTCCGGAAAGGAGCTAGCCTTCTCGGCTCGTACCTAAGTTTCCCGAACCCACACCGGTCTCCCGCAAGGGATCGGTGTTCATTTTCCCATTCGTGGGTGGCGACTCTTCCATATCTCCGAGCTCCGGCCCTGCCGAGCAGCTTGATTCCACGATTGGTTGCTTTCGGCGCCAATCACCGCTTACGTCGCCATGAGGTTGTCCACCCCCCGGTCCGCCCGGGAGATTAGGCCGCGGCACCTCATCTAACAAGTGGCGACTCTGCTGGGGAAGCGAGAAATTTGATTCCGGAAGGCATGCACTAAGCCCTTAACGGGGACGGATCGTTTTACTTCTTTTCGTATGCATTCACGAGCATTATTGCAAACCCTTTGGGTAATTTCCGCGAAACCTCTAGCGAGAGTCCATTCGTCGCTCGAAAGAGGATAGCGTAAGTTCCCCCTTACAGTAAGGCGCCAGAGGGTCCCCATCCATTCGTTAGGGGCGAATCTGTGAGGTCCCGCGGTCAGCCGTGTCAGCATATAGTAGCCTTAGAAGTTTCCATAGGATTACCCGTTACTATTTTTGATGTGATAAATGAATCAGTTCGTGTTTTCAAACCGCCATGATACGTGTCTAATCCTAAACTATGTAAAGAAAATGAGACGATGCGTTAATATATACTCATGAATCGACATACTAGTTACCCTAAAACATCGAAACGATTTGAACTAAAGACGACTTAGTCATCTCATATGAATGAACATGTGCGACCCGCCTTGTCCCTTTCGGTGTCCCGACGAAGGCACGTGTTCAGGAAATACGTTATGACGTAAGCACGTATTAGTATGAATCGGTTCGGTGTTAAGGATAGTTACATTTCGATACAAGAGACTATATTAACGGTAGCCGTTATTCACATCCTTTAAATAAATTGGGATAAAACGAGATCATGACGAAACGAAAACGAAGAACATTTCTGTTTCGAACGACCTTGTTGTAACGTGAAAAGTTTCGCACAAGTAGCCCGTCCCTTCCGAATAAAAGACGAGCTTTTACGTTATGCCTTGCATCATTCTTAAGAGAAATGGACGTGTCCGCAAAAGGTGACTAAGAAAAGAAAAATGAACTAAAAGACCAAAATCATTCCGAATCTGCGATATATGTCAATCCCGAGAGTAGTTAAAGAAAATAAACCAATACCGTTGAATACGTGCCTCGAACGAGTGTATACCCCGTTTAAAATCTCGAAGCCGAATCAAGCCAAACCATATAATTGCGCCATATGGACGAGACTGCGGGTTTTGACTAACGACTCGATCATTTCGACCGTTACCAAAACTGCAAGAAATATGGCCCGATGTACGTGTTTGCTTAAATCGTGCCTAAAGGAAGGAAAACGGTGATATCCTCGCTTCGAATAAACACGCGATTCAACGAAACGTTTATTTTCTATAACCACACTGAGATGATATATCCCGTGGAGTGGGAGGAACAAAGAGTTGTAATTAGCCGAAAGATTATCGTGCGCTCAAAATAAGACTCGCCGTCTTTTCACGTAGCAAAATGAGCAAACGGATCCTCGACGCTAAGAACAAACGCGTTACGCGATGAGTCCGTTCCCTAAAATAAAATCCAAAAGTGATTCCATCACTAAATAAACACGTGGTTACGTCTCTCGATAGATCCAAAAGGTCCCGTTGTAATCAAAAAATCGAGACACGAACCCACGCGAACAAAAGGGAACGAGTCATTGACAATAACGAACGATTGGACTAGAAGAATAACTCGAACCACGTCTAAAAACTGAGATGCGCTCAAAGGGAGTCAAAACCCGAATTAATGCGTCTCACGAAAGGATGAAAGACGAGTTATTCCGAAAGGACAATCCAACTTGGTCGATTTCTTAGTCACTGAACGTTGATACGTCAAAACGAACTGTATTGTCTGATGAATGATTTATTTTTCCGCAATAATCGACGGCATCACGCGTCCCCTGGATCGCAATGTGAGCCAAAAAACCAAAATCCTAGGAAAGAGACCTAGACCAACGAGTGTGTGGAGGAATAAGGGTGGAAGAGAGATGTTGTGACACATGTAAATAGAACTAACGTTTGTTCTTCTTATCTTATAATCGTAAATAAATAAACGCAAACACCACGAATCATGCATATAAAACCATGCATACATACTAATGGATACCGTTCGCGCAGACGTCATCATTAAGCGGTTGTGGTTTCGCGAGAGTAATCGGCTTGTCAGACAGTTTGATCAGTTGCGAGTAGACAGTCCTGAATCAGTAGTTGTGGCTTCGGAATCATCTTTGTCTGGGCATACTCAGTCTTCCGCCAGTATGTATGCGACTGACGAGAAAGTGGCTGAATTGGAAAACTCTGTGAACAATATCAATGATCAGCTGGCCGCAATCTTGGCCCAACTAGCTGAGTTAGCACTGAAGGACAACAAGAGTGGTAGTAAGCGTGCGGAGAATGAGGTGAACGATGGCCCTCGCTTTGGGAATGAGGAGGATTATCAGGATTATGTCCGAAAACAGTTAGAGAAGGAGAAAGCTAAGGAAGAGGAGTGGAGGCAACACATCACACAGGAAGTGCAGGACTTGCGCGGAGGAAGCTCCGGAAGTCAGGATTTCTATAACTTGAAGAATTGCTTGACAGCAACAACTTTGCCTCTGAAATTTCGTCTCCCCGACATGAAAAAGTTCGATGGAACTGGAGATCCCACCGCTCACATGAATCAGTACGTTGCGGTAATGAAGCACACGATCCTGACCGAGGATCAAGTCTTGGGGCTGTTTAACACTTACCTGGAGGGGGCTGCCCTCACATGGTTCCATGCGCTGCCAATGGTGACAAAGAAGGATTGGAAGGAGTTAGCGAAGTCATTCATCGCTCAGTATAGTTTTAACACCATGTTGGAAGTCACTTTGAAAGAGTTAGAGAGCACTAAGCAGCAGACTGGGGAATCCCTTTCAGACTTCGTGAAGAGATGGAGGGCTAAGGCCGCGGTCATGAAACAAAAGCCGCTTGAGCAAGATCAGATCCGAATGGTGATTGGCAATACGTTGCCGTATATTAAGAATGAGTTGAGATATATGCCGTTCACAGATTTCAATCAGATGTATAGTTGTGCCTTGACTGTCGAAGGCGATGGGGAGCCGAAGAAAGCTTATACCAAGTGGACGAAGTCTGGATATAGTGCCGGAGGGCCTAGCGCGAGTACGGAATCTGCGACAGTGAAAGTGCTTGATCTTAATGCTATCGAAAAGAGGCGGTTCGCCAAGTTCGATCAGACCTATGCGAAAGTTTTTGAACGTCTGCAGAAGAAGGGGTTGTTGAAAGCCCTTACCCCGTATAACAAAGCTCAACCTACTCCGCAGATTCAGGCTAGAGGGTATTGTGAATTCCACAGCAGTTATGGACATACAATTGAGAATTGCGAGAGGCTGAAACACGAAATCCAAGATTTGATTGAGGAGAAGAAGATAGCTTATCCTTTGTCAGCAAACCCTTCCGTTAGGCGCAATCCATTGCCTAATCATAGGGTGAGCGTGATCGGAGTTGGTTTGACGGAAACTGTAGTAATGGAATCTTTTGAGGAAGATGTAGAGGAGTTGTTGGACTCCGTCGAAAGAAGCAATGTGGGAAATGGTTTGTATGTGTCCTTCTTGGGTGAGGAACAAGAGGAAGAACCAATGGAGGAGGGATCGGATGGTGGAGCACCATACGACGAGGATAGTGCCGAAGAGACCGGTGAAGGGGCGTCTCGGACTATCGTGCCAAATTTGGGTTTGTTCAGTGGAGGAAGGGATCCCGAAGTGCACTTGCGTGAGTATATGCACGACATGTTTATTGAATCCTTCGGGGTAGATGAAATTGCTCAGTGGTTCCACCATTCGCTGGTGGGCGAGCCTTTGCAATGGTTCCATTCATTGCCCGACTCTTGCAAGCACGATTGGGATCGGTTGTCGGATTTGTTTCTTGAAAAGTATCAGAGAGCTGAGGATAGAACCGCGGAGCACTTTGCAATGCAGATTGGACCCATCAAGCGTCCATTGCCAAGGGTGAGCAAGTATAATGGCAATAAGGACCCTATGGAGCACCTTCACTTCTATTTGTCGGCTATGACAGCCTTGGGTTTCAAAGAGGAAGAGATCACTAACTTGTTTTGTAATTCATTGATGGGTGAACCGCTGATGTGGTACATGTCGCTGCCGATGTATGTTAAGACCGATTGGGCAGCTATGACGAAGAGATTTATCAAGGAACATACGGTATGGATGCTAGCAGAGCAAACTCCTAATTCCCCGTCTTACCAAACACCTGATGCGGTGTTAGCAATGCCTAGGTATGGTGGATACCGGGATCCTGTAGAGCATGCGAGGATATTCCGCGATCATATGTATAACGCTGGATTCCCACAGTGTGAGTTGCATGAACATTTTCCGGAAACCTTGATGGGAGAAGCCTTATTGTGGCATCAGGGTCTGTCGGAGGAAGAGATGTGTCATTGGGTACCACTCAGAAATGCCTTTGTGGCGAGATACGAAATGTACATTCCGTGGACGGGATCCCTGGATGATTTGGACAGGATTAGGCAATTCCCCGAGGAACGTTTTGTGGATTATGCTAGGAGGTGGAGGCACCGTTATGAGCAGTGTAATGAGACAATGAGCGATAAGGTGCAGCTTATGTGCATACAACGAGACGCTATTCCGTTGGCCGCAAGGAGGATGAGCCGGGTGTCCCTCCGTGACTATGATGAGTTGATAGGTTGGGCCTTGTATGGATCATCGGATCCCTTTTTCCTGAATCCGAGTGTTCCTCACGTCATGGATTTGATGGTCGTAGACATTTGGGCGAGTTCCTCGGACGAGGAGGATGCCAATCGGAAGATCCCTATCAACATTTGGGACGAGTCGGATAATGAGCCGGAAATTGCGGTAATGACGAGATCAGGTCGTGTGGCTGAAGGCAAGGCACCAATGGCAGAGACTGAGATTGGAGAAGGGTCGGCTCCTAAGCCCGATGACCAAGTTCTTGAACAGTTGAAGAAGACGCAAGCTAAGTCTACGGTCTGGGAAGTTTTATGCCATTCTAAGTACCATCGTGAGAACCTGATGAAGGAGTTGCAGAATTTGGTTATTTCCACCGACACTGAGCCGGCAGCGCTAGTAGGGGTAATAATGGCCCGGAAAAAGACTGAGATCACGTTTACCAACGAGGATCTCCCAGAAAAGGGGAAGGCTCATAATAAGCCATTGTACATCCGAGCGGAAATCAACGGGAAGAAGACTAGCTGTGTTATGGTCGATGATGGATCGGCCATTAATGTTTGTCCTTTGAATCTCTTGTCCAAGTTGGGAGTGGAGAGAGGAGATTTGACAGCTTCTGAAACAGTGATCAGAGCATACGATGACAGCCGTAGGCATATTGAAGGAGTTTTCAAGGCCAAATTGAAGGTAGGGCCGCATGAGGAAGAGACTGAGTTCACAGTATTGGACATCCCGGTAACTTTTGCTGTGTTGTTGGGACGCCCTTGGTTCCACAAGCTGGGAGGTGTACCCTCCACGCTCCACCAAATGATTAAGTTCCCCTTCGGGGAGGAGATAGTTACAATTAGAGCTGAGAAACTGAGCTCGGTGGCAGCATTGGGAATTGAGCCTCAACTTTTCTCCGGATTCCAAGTCTCTGGGATTTACGAGTCGAGCATGACCACCGATGTGGTGAAGATGATGAAGGGAGGTTTCATCCCGGGAATGGGATTAGGAGCACACCATCAAGGGTTGTCGGAGTTTCCGGATTTTAAAAGTCAGAAAACCCGGAGGGGTTTGGGATATGAGCAGGGAAGTCCATCCAACATGAGTGCAGAAGGAAAAATAGGCTTGAGGAAGCATTTTGTAAGCGAGGGGCATGGAAAGCCATATTCGGGAACCTCCGAGTCGTGGACTAGCATGGAAGGAAAGATTCTGCCAGGGTTTGAAATCTTCAATGATGTCGCCGACTGGGGTAAAGGAAAGGCAAGCTGCTTTGTCGAGGAGATCATGATGCTGGATTCAAATGCCGAGGAGCAGGTCATTACCATTGAAGCAACTGCAGGAGTGAGAGATGAGCTTAGTACCTCCAAATTTTATGAGAAGTCCGAAGATATTGAGGATGAAAATTGTATTACTGCTTTGTTTGAGTCCGATGATGTAATCACCCACGCTATCAATGAAATGAATTCCGATTTTGCTTACTTGCTTGATGTTGATCATGATCATTCCATGCATTCTCATTCATATAACATGCCTACATTTGAAATCAATACAATAGAAATGTCAACTTTCAATCTTGGTACGGATGAAAATCCTAAACTTATACAAATTGCTCAAGAATTAACTATTGAAGAGAGAAAAGAATTTGAGAGAATAATTAAAAAATACGAAATTGTATTCGCGTGGACATACGAAGACATGCCTGGAATCGATCAATCAATCGTAACTCACCGTATTCCAACATATCCCGAAGCGAGGCCCGTAAAGCAGAAGCTCCGACGTATAAGACCCGAATGGGCAGATAAGATCAGAGAGGAGGTGAAGAAGCAGTTAGAAGCAGGATTCATCGAAGTGATCGACTATCCCCCTTGGGTTGCAAATGTAGTGCCCATTGCGAAAAAGGATGGCAAAGTGAGGATGTGCGTGGATTACAGAGATCTTAACAATGCATGCCCCAAGGATGAGTTCGCCTTGCCTCATATCGATGTATTGATCGACAGTGCAGCATCAAGCGTCTTACACACAAATGTGGATGGTTTCATGGGCTACATGCAAGTTCAGATGGCCGAAAAGCACAAAGCGAAAACCTCGTTCACAACAGAGTGGGGAACATACTGTTACAGAGTGATGCCATTTGGTTTGAAAAATGCCGGGGCAACCTACCAGCGAATGGCCACAGCCCTGTTCCATGACATGATACACAAGGAGGTAGAAGTCTACATGGATGACATGATGGTCAAATCAGAGACAAGAGAAGGGCATTTTGCCGCACTCGAGAAGTTTTTGGCCCGAATTACAGAATTCAAGCTAAGGTTAAACCCGAAGAAGTGCTTTTTCGGCGTTTCACCGGGGAAAATCTTAGGCTATGTAATCGGAAATAAGGGAATCGAGGTGGATCCCGATAAAGTGAAGGCTATAAAGGAAATGCCAGCGCCGAGAAGTGAGAAGGAAGTGAGGGGGTTTCTGGGGCAGGTTCAGTATATCAGCCGGTTCGTAGCAAGACTCTCCGCAATCTGCGAGCCAATCTTTAAGTTGTTAAGGAAAGACCAACCCGTCGTTTGGAATGATAAGTGTCAACAGGCGTTGGAGAGTGTCCGAAGTTACTTGTCTAATCCGCCAGTGTTGAGACCGCCTAAACTGGGAAAGCCACTTCTCCTCTATGTAGCAATTGAGGAGCGATCTATTGGAGCAATGTTAGCTCAAGAGGGAGACACCGGTGTGGAACACGCGGTGTATTATTTGAGTAAGAAGTTCCTAGAGTATGAGCTCAAATACAACATGATCGAAAAGACATGTGTGGCAGTGGTGTGGTTGACGAAGAAACTGCGGCACTATTTCCAATCGTATAAAGTGATCATTATTTCCCGGATGGACCCCGTGAAGTATCTATACCAAACTCCATCCTTGACGGGGAAGTTAGCCAGATGGTTGTTGCTTTTGTCCGAGTTTGACATTAAATATGTGACGAAGAAGGTTATCAAAGGAAGGGCCGTGGCAGAGTTTCTGGCTAACCAACCCCTGAATGCAGAAGAGGAAGAAGTAAGCTATGATTTCCCCGATGAACATTTGAACGCAATCGAAGTCATACCATGGAAAATGTTCTTCGACGGAGCAGTTAATTTGAGTGGAGCCGGAGTAGGAGTACTACTTATCTCACCGGAAGGAGAAAGAATCCCAATGGCGAAGAAGTTATCCTTCCCTCTTACTAATAATATGGCCGAATATGAAGCATGCATTTATGGTTTGGAGTCATTAGCAGCACTGGGAGCGTCATATGTCGAAATTTGGGGTGACTCCAAGTTGATCATCGAACAGGCACAAGGAAACTGGGAAGTGAGAGAAGAAAGGCTACGTCCATATCTAGATCAGCTAGAAGGGTTGGCACGAAGATTCAAGGAATGTCGTTTCTATCATATTCCTCGAGCACAGAACCAGGCGGCGGATGCCTTGGCTACTTTGGTGTCAGTTTGGGACAACCCCCGGAACCTTGCTTCGAAACCATTGGTATTGAGAAGATCTCACAAACCGTGCTACGAAGACGTAATGCTGTTAGGGGCAAATGAAAAACTGTGGTATTTCGATATCGTGAACTTCATGAAAGATGGAACATATCCGGCAGAGTCGGAACCTAGGGATCAAGCTGTGATTAGAAGGCTAGCCCGTCAGTTCGTCATCCACAACGACTTGCTTTACAAAAGGCACGTTGATGGATTACAACTAAGATGCTTGGATGCGGGGGAAGCCCGCGAGGCGATGGAATCAGTACATTCGGGAATTTGTGGAGCCCATATGGGAGGAGCAGTACTAGCTAAGAAAATTATTAGGCAAGGCTTTTATTGGCTCACCATGGAAAGGGATTGTAACGAGTATGCGAAGAAATGTCACGATTGTCAAATCCACGGCGATTGCAGTCATCTTCCGGCCATGGAACTACATGTGCTAGCACCTATTTGGCCATTCGCTGCCTGGGGCATTGACATCATCGGCGAAGTAAGGCCTAACGCTTCGAACGGACATAAGTTTGTTGCAGTCGCCATCGATTATTTCACCAAATGGGTAGAAGCTGAGTCGTTTAGCAAACTGGGATCCAAGCAGATGAGAAAGTTCATTGAAAAACACTTGATCACCCGGTTCGGAGTGCCTCATCACATGATCACGGATAACGGAGTCCAGTTTCAGGGGGAAGTAAGGAATCTTTTCCGAGAATATGGCATTGAACATCACAGGTCTTCTCCGTACCGTCCACAGGCTAATGGGGCAGTAGAAGCAGCTAATAAGAACCTTAAAAGGATCCTCGTAAAGACGGTGGAATCACATCGGAGTTGGCATGAGCACCTCCCACTCGCGTTGTGGGCTTATCGCACGACAGTCAGAACCTCGACTGGGGCAACACCATTCTCTTTGGTGTATGGCACAGAAGCAGTTTTGCCGATTGAGATTGAAAAGCGATCGTTGAGAATCGCAGTGGAAGCAGAAATTCCCGAGGCGGAATGGGTAAAGAGGCGATGCGAGCAGTAGGCTTTAGTTGATGAGAAAAGGATGGAAGCCCTTTACCATGTACAGTTGTATCAAAGAAGGATGGCTCGGGCTTTCAATAAAAAAGTCAAGACCAGCCCTATCAAAGAAGGAGATTTGGTTCTGAAACAGATCCGTGTGACGCACACCGACCCGAGGGGGAAGTTCAGGCCTAACTGGGAAGGACCATTCGTCGTGAAGAAGATACTAAGCAAAGGAGCGGTGAAGTTAACCACAATGGACGGCATGGAATTCTCCGAACCTACCAATCTGGATAGGCTTAAGAAATACTTTTCGTAAAAAAAAAAAGAGAAAAAAAAAGAAAAATTTCCGATAGGTCGAAAACCCGCAAAGGGCGACCTATGCAACAATAAGGGAAATCCCAATGGGTGAAAACCCGAAAGGGCACTCATTTAAAAATTCCGGGATAGTAAAAGGAGAGAAGAAAAATCACCGGGATCCGAAAACCGAAAGGCGGGTCCTGGTAACAATAGTTATAACTTGAGCAATTACAAAAACAATGTATAAGAGACTAAGTATTTCTGTTGTTTGTAAATAAATAAAGGCATGAATATATTTGACGAGAATGATTGGAATCATCATAATCTACTGAATGCATGGTAATATGAATCACGAGTTATACATTTCCTATCCTACTTTTCGCAAAAAAGCCTACCTACTATCCACCCCACTCCCTATACATCAGCTGTACATCGGAGAAACCCTAATAAAAGCTACAAAGCAACAATGAAAGCTACGAGCCTAATACGGAGGGAAGTCCCAATAGTTCTCAAAATCTCTCAGGTGAGATGCCCGCTCCGCAGATAGTGTCTCCTCGGCAGCACGCGCTCTCTCATCAGAAGCTCGCGCTCTCTCATCAGAAACCCGTGCTCTCTCATCAGCAGCTAGTGCTCTCTCCTCTGCAGCAAGGCGTCTGATCGACTCATCACGAGCCCTCTCCTCGACGGCAAGGCGACCCTCAGTCTCCCGTCGCATCACCCCCGACCAGTGGTCGTTCCTCTCTTGATACACATGACCAACTCGGGCATCAGCTTCCCGCACTAGCTCACTCTGTCTCCGCTCATGGGCATGAAGATCACTCTACAAGAAAAAAAAACAAACAAAGAACAGATAAGAGGCAGCATAGGCAAAAACATAAATCATACATACATGCATACATTTCACTACACTAAAGTACAATAATGATACATACCAGGTGGTCGGTGCAGCGCAAGCTGAGGCAATCTCGTAGGAAGCCGTATAGATCCACGTAGTCTGTACAGGTCTCCCTAGTGGTCAGTGAAGCGTCCGAGGGATCAAACGGGACCCTCGAGGAGAAGATAGGAGGGGCCGCCTCGAATCCCGCATAAGGTGTCCCAGACTCGTCATAGCGGATCGTAGCATAATCCCTCCCGTAGCCTGGTATAGGCACGCCTATGGACGATCTCTCCGGTCGGGCTGCGCTGGAGGACTCGCCGACGAAGTAGGGCTGCTCGCGCGCTGGTGTCTGAGTCTGAGTGCCATCAAAAAAATCAGATAAGTGGGCACTCCTCCAAGATCCCTCCTGCAAAAAAAAACACACAATAAAACCTCCGAGCATATCATGAATAAAATGAAAAGAGGGCGGAATCACTTACCGGAACCTCCGCCTGACCAAAGACGGCCTCGACCGTCTCTCTCGAAAACACGTCCGCCACTGGATCTACCTCCATCGCTGCCGCCGGGGCATCCCTCGCGCTCAGTAAAGTAGACAAATAAGGCTCGCGGCCCCCGGCATGAATCTAGACCACTCTACCGACAAAACGGCGGGTCAGATCTCGACGAATGGTCGATAAGGGCAGAGTCCGTACCGCGAACATAGAGATGGGGATCTCACCCGGCGTCCAATGAGCGTCTCTAACCCCGGTAATGCCTCGATCCCCTAGATACCACGCCCGCACGCAGGGGCCGGTGAGCACACACTGCTGCTCCTGGATCATCGACACGTATGCATACTCAGGGCCGAAGTCGAGGTCATCCCACCTGAACTGAATCTGAAGCAAAATACACAAAGAGAAAGTCAGAAAGGCTCAAACCAAAATCTGGCACGATGGGGCAAAATCTACCTGACTCAGGGTCAGCGAGTCGATCCGATCCAGAAGCCGCGACACTGTCCGACTCCTCTCAGTGCTCAAGTCGAAGTCCCTCCATCGAGTCATAAATGGCGGCCTCGACACTCTCGGTCGAGGTCGAGACCGGCTAGGAAGGATGTGTCTGTTGTATGCCCACACCTGCGGTAAAAACAAGGACTAGGAGTGTGAAAAATGCGAAAAAGATAAGACGGATAGGTCAAGAAGGCGTCACGTACCAGTAGGGCAAAGGTATAACCGCCGAAGTCCTTGCGCTTCCGGCAAGTCAGATCCAAGAACTTGTAAAGAAAGGCTAAGCCTGCCCCTGCCCAATCATAAGAAGCCGCTGCATCCAGATCGCTAAGTGCCTGAATAAGACCTGCGTGTACCTTCCCACCCTTCGTGCGGAAAATCGTCTCACTCAGAGCATATACTAAGAAACTACGAACCGCCAGGTCGGTAGCGTCAGTCTCGCAGAAATCACGTCTACTCAAAAGGCTCGCGGTAGAGACAAACTTCGCCGGAGTAGACTTGGCGCATAGACGAACTCCCGGTCCAATCAAGGTAGCAAGCCTAGCAGGGTCGACCCGTGGTCGCATCATACCAAAGTGGAAAGGGACGAGAGTGTTGCTCCCTCGCAATCCTGTCAACAGCGAAAAATCTTGAGGCGAGATGGTCATCTCCCCAAAGAAAAGGTGGAAGATGTGGGTCGAGTCAACCCACCGCTCGCATAAGGCCCGTAGGCCAAAAGGATCGCATACCCCGTTGGTGCGGGGCAGCGCTGCAATAAAGGGCTCGAAGCCCAACTCCTGCACACCGGCTCTCACCGCGGCACCTAGCCTATCATACCATGAGTGAATCTCGGCGGTGGTCCCCGAAATCTCAATGAACTAAAAAGAACAAGACAAGAAAATTTAAATACTGCTCCTAAAGCAGGCAATTGAAAAGAACGCGTTAGGACTAGGTATTCTTCCATTTTCTAACCTAGAGACATCCGGTCAGTTAGGACAAATTTTCTGCAAAAATCTCTCATGTATGGTCCTTCACGTAAGGTTGAGTCAATTCTTTGATCCACTCTCGTCTGCGGCGACGAGGAGCATAGATTAGGTTCTACTATTCACGTGCATTAGCTAAGTTTTTACTATTCACGTGCATTAGCTAAGTTTTTACTATTTACGTGCACTATTCACGTGTCACTATTCACGTTTTTACTATTCACGTCTATTAGCTAAGTTTTACTATTCACGTTGTCACTATTCACGTTTTACTATTCACGTGCATTAGCTAAGTTTTTACTATTCACGTTGTCACTATTCACGTGCATTAGCTAAGTTTTTACTATTCACGTTATCACTATTCACGTGCATTAGCTAAGTTTTTACTATTCACGTTGTCACTATTCACGTTTTTACTATTCACATGCACTATTCACGTTTTTACTATTCACATCGTTTTTACTGTTAACATGCATAATTTCGTAGTGTACTATTCACATGCATATAGCGCGCATTCTTACAAAAACAAACAGGTATTACGTGTAAATAAAGGAATTCACGTTTTCTAGCTAAAGTCCTCTAAGGCAGTCTAAGAGTTGGCATGCAAATCATGTTCGTATAGGAATGCTAAAGCCTAGAGTTCAAATCAAATAAAAGTGAGAAACCACTTACCTCGTTGCAGCGTGTCCTGCTCAAGTGTGTTGTAGGGTCGTGGAGGTTTACGTAAATCTCGTCCATGCCTCTGGTGCCATCCCATTCGTCTAAATCCATCCCGAGAATAATCCAAATTGAAGTCTAGTGAGAGAAAGAGGAGAGAGAAGGTGTGGGGTTGAAATGAAACCCCACCACCTTATATAGGAAAAGGGAATGGCATTCCCGTAAATAGTGAAAAAAGTACGATTTGACATAAAGGTAAAAAGTAAATAATTAATTACCAGGTGCACAGACCTCCGATTTGCAGTCCGTTTCAGCCTGCATTTCTCCCAGACAGTGACTAACATTGTCAAAACATCAATTCTAGACAACAGCTAATTTTTATAGAACAGTGACACCATTCGAAATACAGACGACAGTCAACAGAAAAACAATCAGTAGTCTATTTCATTTCGGACTCAGACGTGTGCCCATCGAATCGTCGAGATGATAGCTCTAGTGAGAAAGTACAGACAACCGTGTGGTAAGAAAATCCAGAAACAGAACCCGCTTTTTTGCCATTTGACTCTCGGTCGCAGACCGGAGTTGCTTTTGAGCCATTTGACTCTCGGTCGCAGACCGGAGTTGCTTTTGAGCCATTTGACTCATGATCGCAGACCGGAGTTGCTTTTGAGCCATCTGACTCACGGTCGCAGACCGGAGTTGCTTTTGAGCCATCTGACTCACGGTCGCAGACCGGAGTTGCTTTTGAGCCATCTGACTCACGGTCGCAGACCGGAGTTGCTTTTGAGCCATCTGACTCACGGTCGGAGATCGGAGTTGCTTTTGAGCCATCTGACTCATGGTCGCAGACCGGAGTTGCTTTTGAGCCATATTTACCTAAGATCGTAGACTAGGGTAGCGGTTTAGCCATTATCCCCACAGTCGTAAATCAGGGTAGCTGTTTAGCCATTATCCCCGTAATCTTGAAATAGGGTAGCTTTTTAGCCATTATCCCCGTGACCTTGAAATAGGGTATCTGTTTAGCCATTATCCCCGCGATCTTGAAATAGGGTAACGGTTTAGCCATTATCCCCACAGTCGTAAATCAGGGTAGCTGTTTAGCCATTATCCCCGTAATCTTGAAATAGGGTAGCTGTTTAGCCATTATCCCCGCGGTCATAAACTAGGGTAGCTATTTAGCCATTATCCCCGCGATCGCGAACTAGGGTGCAGCCCGAAGCAGAGTCTGATGCAATCAGAGAGCAACGCCAGAGCGCGCAGCGCAAAGGTCATGTATGTTTCCTCCTACTCGTTACGTGTCTTTTACTTTTATATGTTTTACATTGCATATGTTACGTTAGCAAAAACGTTTTTCGAACCACACACATCACTGTCAAAATAGAAAAGTAGGGGCAACTGTAGACACCGAGTCGGAGGACCTGTAACGAAAACCTGAAACAAGACAGTCGAAGCGATTGGTTCCGAAAGTTTTTGAAAAAAATATAAAGAATAATAAGCAAAGAAAATTAACGGCAGGGCACGGGTGCTTAGCGGCATCCTGCACGCGGACGACAATGGTCGAACGCCCGCTCGGCGGCACGGGACGTGCGCTCGGCGTCCGTCGGACGCATCGCGAGTGGCACGCCCCTGACGTCCGAATAATGCCCGGGTCTGGTGGCACGGTGCGCGCTCTCATGGGCCATTGAGCGTGCGTGCCCGGTGGCGCGAAGCGTGCGTTCGGCGGCCGTGACTTGTGAGCGTCCAACGGCGCGATACGCGCGCTCGACGGCCGCGGGGTGCGCGTGCCCGACGGCGCGAGGCGCGCCCCGAAGGTCGTCGGGCGAGCGCCCAACCACGTCGGACGAACGCCCAACGAACGTGGGGCGAACGCCCAACGATGGTTGGGCGCGAGCGCCCCAACGTTGCGTTGGGCGCTCGCCCAACACCGTTGGGCGATCGCCCAACAATTGTTGGGCGATTGCCCAACGAATGTTGGGCGGCCGCCCAACATTGTTGGGCGCTCGCCCAACGCCGTTGGGCGATCGCCCAACATTTGTTGGACGGCCGCCCAACGAATGTTGGGCGACCGCCCAACAACTTTGGGCGACGCCCAATTTTATTTGGGCGTCGCCCAAAGTTTCGGGACCCGTTTCCCTATATAAGGGCACGGATCCCAAGGAAAAAGGAGGAGGGGCTCTTTTTTGGGGGAAAAATTTTCTCACTCTAAACATTTTTAGAGAGAGAGAGTGGATTTTTTTTGAGAAAAATATTTTTTTCTCAAAAATTCCAAATTTCCTAAGTTCAATTTTTATTAAAATCGGGAGCTCGCGGTTCGTGGAATCAATCGGCTTCGACTGTCAGATACCGAATCAAAGGTATTATCCGAGGACTAGACTCTTTATTTTATTTAATTTATTCTCTCCTTCTATTTATTTTTTTTATGCTATAGTTTTTATTCCTTTAGTTATTTATTTATTTTGTCACGTTTTATTTAATTAACGTATTTATTTTCGTTTCGTGTTAAATAAAATTCGGTTTTGTTTTAAAATAAAAACCTCGTTTTGGATATCCCAATACGAACCATGATCCGATAAAAAGGTAGTTCGGGTATCGAAAATGTTGTAATTATAAGTTTTTTTTAAAAGAGGTTTCCAAATAACGTTTTAAAATAAAAACTTCGTTTTAGGAACTTCCGTGTTCGGCTATGATCCATCTTTGGTAGTTCGGAAGTCCAAAACGATTGAATTAGATTTAATTTAAAGCTTTTGAATAAATCTGGAAAATATTGGAGTGCTGCTGTAATTTACCAATTCTGTCACTAAATGCTGTTTACCGACGGATTTTCCGTCGGTAAATCTGCCAAAATGTAAAAAATGCCATTTCGGTCCCTTTTTCTTAACTTTTAGACTTTTAATCCTTAGTATATATATATATAATTAGGTAATATATTCTTTTCAAATTGTTTTAAAACTTTAACATATATAATTATTTTAGGAGATTGGTATTCCATTTTTATTCTAATTTTTTGTATATATACATATTACTTTCTTTTTATTATTATTCATTTAAATTACATTAAATTCTATTGTAAATGTTATTTACTTGGGCATTTTGGGAGATAATTAGTAGATATTGGGGGATGAACATATAGTCTTTTTGACATTAGGATTATATTAGTTATGTATATATATAGTTTTGGGGTATATTTGGGTTATCTTAATTATTGTTAAATAAAATTATTTTGAGTGATAAATGCTATTTTCTTATTTATGAATTTCATTCACTATTTTCTTGTGTTTAAAGTATAAATATATTATTTTCATTATTCTTTCTTATATATGTATTAGATAGTATATTTTCTTTTACTCTTATTTTATGTCTTTCGGGCTAAAATATGTAAATATATATCTATATTATTTTCTTTATTTCTTTTGGTCATTTATAAGTCCATGTTTCAAATGGGCTTCACTTGGAAAAATTAACTTTTGGGCCTAAAGGTATTTATTGATGTAATTATAATAGTTAGAGAGTCCATTAAATAAGTGGGGAAAATAATTCACAAAAAGAGAATTTGCAATTAAATTATTTTTTTTCTTAGATCTCTAATGTAGATAAATAGAGTCATTTTGGTTGATATTTCAAATCGTCTTCAAAACACCACGTTTTAAAACCTTAGTCCGTTCCAACGACGGATTAAACGAACATTGTAATCAAAATCGTTTTCTTTGTTAATAATGGAGATTTTGAATCGCTTTCTTAATGAATTTGTACAAAATAAAATTGACTTGTATGTTTAACCACGTTTTCTTATTAAAAGGCTTTTACTTTAACGTTTTCAATTACTCGAGTCGTTCCAACGGCGATTCGGGTAAGCTTCATCAAACGGGGTTTTAAAACGCACCTAAATCGTTCCAACGGCGATTAAGGTGCGAACCATGTAATAAACATCGTTTTGGGGGAATGAGTTAATGTAGAATAGACACACAACATAACATTTAAATACGGTTGTAAATAAATCACTTCTTTCTTCCCCCTCTCTGTGTATGTATAAACATAAATGGGTGATTCTTTACTGATGTGGCTTTTCAATATCATATGCTCAAAATGGTTTCCAAAAAGAGAAAGAAAAGGGTTTCAAATGAATTTTAAACTTAAAGAAGTATACGATTAGTCCGTTATCGCCTAACATGCTGAGTAGGAGGCCGGTGGTTCATAACCGGGCGATGTCGGGGTGCCTAGTAGCCTTTCTCCGGAAAGGAGCTAGCCTTCTCGGCTCGTACCTAAGTTTCCCGAACCCAAACCGGTCTCCCGCAAGGGATCGGTGTTCATTTTCCCATTCGTGGGTGGCGACTCTTCCATATCTCCGAGCTCCGGCCCTGCCGAGCAGCTTGATTCCACGATTGGTTGCTTTCGGCGCCAATCACCGCTTACGTCGCCATGAGGTTGTCCACCCCCCGGTCCGCCCGGGAGATTAGGCCGCGGCACCCCGTCTAACACCTGTGTAGCTTTTAAATACTTCTTTATGACATTGATCTTCTCAACAGTTTCTTGGACTAACTCAGGTCCTTCTAATTGCCTCATTCCTTCAACATCCCAACATATAAGGCTTCTACACGGTCTTCCATATAATGCCTCATAAGGTGCCATGCCTATACTCGAATGATAACCATTATGATAAGAAAACTCCATAAGAGGTAAATGTATATCCCACTCACCTTGGAAATTAAGAACACAAGCTCTCATCATATCCTCTAAGGTCTGAATAATTCTTTCTGATTGTCCATCTGTCTGTGGATGAAAAGTTGTACTGAAATGCAATTTTGTTCCCAAGGAGTGCTGTAAACTGCCCCAAAATCTAGATGTAAATCTAGGATCACGATCTGAAACAATAGATATAGGTACTCCATGCAATCTCACAATTTGTTCCACATAAAGTCTAGCCAATTTATCCATCGAGTCTGTCTGTTGAATCGGTAGAAAGTGAGCAGATTTTGTAAGTCTATCCACTATCACCCATATACTATCGTGTCTACGCCTTGTTCTTGGTAATCCCATCACAAAATCCATAGTGATCCTCTCCCATTTACACTCTGGTATGGTTAAAGGTTTTAGTTTTCCCATGGGAGCTTGATAGTCAACTTTAACCTGTTGACATGTCAAACATTTGGAAACAAAATTAGATACATCTTTCTTCATTGTAGGCCACCAGTAAAAAGGTCTCAAATTTCTGTACATCTTTGTCATTCCTGGGTTCATAGCATAAGGAGAATTATGTGCTTCCTGTAGAATTTCTGATCTTAAATCTGCTACATCTGGGACACATAATCGACTACCTATCATCATAGTTCCATCATCTTCCACAGAAATATCAGGTCTTTTACCTTGTTGTACACGATCTCGCATTTTCTGTAAATAAGGATCATGCCATTGTGCTTCTTGGATCCTTTCTTTCAAATCTGGTTTTACCCGTAGTGTAGCCATCAAACTTGTTACTTCATTTACTTCTAACTGCACATCCATGGCTCGCATCTCCACTAGTGAATTCAAACTATAACTGTTCATACTAGCCACAATATCAATACTCTTTCTACTCAAAGCATCTGCAACCACATTAGCCTTTCCTGGATGGTAATCTATTGTACAATCATAATCTTTTAATAGCTCAATCCATCTTCTTTGTCTTAGGTTCAGCTCCTTTTGTGTAAAGATGTACTTCAAACTCTCGTGATCATTGAGAATCTGAAATGTCTCCCCATATAGGTAATGTCTCCATACCTTCAATGCATGGATGACTGCTACCAACTCTAAGTCGTGTGTGGGGTAATTCATCTCATGAGGTCTCAGTTGCCTAGAAGCATATGCAATGACTTTCCCATTTTGCATTAGAACACATCCCAAACCTTGTCCCGAGGCATCTGTATAAACAACAAAGCCACCACCTTCAGAAGGTAACACTAACACTGGTGCAGAAGTCAATCTCTTCTTTAGTTTATCAAAGCTTTGGTGACATTTATCATTCCACTGGAATACAACTCCCTTTCTCAGCAATTTAGTTAATGGACCTGCAATCAGAGAAAAACCCTCTACAAATCTCCTATAATAACCAGCTAACCTAAGAAAACTCCTAAGCTCTGTAACGTTCTTTGGCGATTCCCACTCATGAATAGCTTTAATTTTGGAAGGGTCGGGTTGAACCCCTTCACCTGACACCACATGACCAAGGAATACAACTTCATCCATCCAAAATTCACATTTGCTCAGCTTTGCATACATCTGATTATCTCTCAAAATTTTCAAAACAACTCTCAAATGTTATTCATGCTCACCCACAGTCCTTGAGTACACTAGGATATCATCAATGAACACCATAACAAACTTATCTAGATATGGCTGAAAAGTCTTGTTCATTAATGCCATAAAAGCTGCAGGAGCATTAGTCAAGCTAAAAGGCATCACAAGAAACTCAAAATGACCATACCTTGTACGAAAAGCAGTTTTAGGTATGTCAGCTTCTGCAACTCTCAACTGCCAATAGCCCGATCTTAGATCAATCTTTGAAAAATGACGAGCTCCTCTAAGCTAATCTAGCAAATCATCAATCCGAGGCAATGGATACTTGTTTTTCACTGTTGTCATGTTCAATTGTCTGTAATCAATACACAATCGCATACTACCATCTTTCTTCTTCACAAATAATACAGGTGCTCCCCACGGTGAAGTACTAGGTCGTATATGTTAAAACACTTTTCCACATGATTTTGATTTGACAAAATTATTTAAGTAATTGATAAAAAATATTCTAACACATTAAATTTAAATGCTTTAATTTATTTATACTAATGTGTTTGTTCAATGTTGAGTTTATTTATCTATAAGACATTAAGATTTAAAAGTCTAAAAGCCCATGAGTGGAAGTCAAGCCCAAGTCAACATGATCAAAGACCTCACAGCCCAAGAAGATGAAACGTAGCCGTTTCAAGCAAAACGACGACTCAGCGAGAAGAAGGATCGAGAAGCCTTTTAGCAAAAGCTTCAAGAGGAAGCTGCTGAGTCAAGCGACAAGCAGTCAGGACAGCGGCAGATAAGGATCAACTTCTAGACAAAGTATTTCTACTTTGGGTAAAGATTCAGAAGGCGCAGGAAGCTGTCTGGAAGACTTTGCCAAAAATGTCGAAACATTCTGTTTGCCAGATGAAAAGTTGCCGAGCACTGCCGCGGACAGAAGATGCAAGAATCTCATTGGCCAACGACACTGAGCGCGTACTGAGTGACAAAGACAGGAAGCCGTTTCCCTCCAACGGTTATTTCGAAATTCGAAATGACCAGGTGCCTCAAGTGTCACTATATAAAGGCCATCCATTTGCTTCAATCGATGCAGATCTTCAATTAGCTGAAACGCTGTCCAAATTCATACACGAAGTTCTGTGAGAAAAGCAAAGCAAAAACCTTACACCAATTTCCATATTATTGTGTAAAAGTCTAGAGTGATTTTCAATCATCTAAAGTGTCTTAGCAATTGTTGTTTAGGACAAACACTTTATCATTTCTAGAAGAATAGAAAGGAGAGGCTAAGTACTCGGTTATAGTACTCAGCGGTAGATATAGGAGTGAGTATAGGTAGAGAGGAAGTTACTCTTGTATACTCAACTTCTATTGTAAAAGGTTTCGTGCTCTGCCTTTAAAGAGCTCAGTAGAGAATTCGAAAAGCTCGGAACGAGTTCCGGGGACTGGACGTAGGCGGAGAGGCCGAACCAGGATAAGTCTGCTGAGTAATATCTTTCTAACCCTTAAACTCCTTTACATATTGCTTGCTATAAAACTGACTAAGTAACGAGCTCACGCTGAGTTAAGTATACTAAGAAGCTGAGTTCAGGAATAGACTTCAAGTGCTATTTCCTGACTCAAGGAAAGAAACAAACTTTGTAACCCCCTCACTTGGATCACATGATATCTCACACAATATCAGTTATAGACATGCTTTCAATTCTCAATCATATAAACTTCAATCTCATATAAACTTTACATATTATACACAAGAGAAAGCATTTACAATTTACAATACACGTTTAAGTCATTATCCTGCATAGAGGATTTACAAAACAAAAGTACATCACAAGACTCCAAAATGCCTAGATGAGAATGGACTGACACTGCTGGTGCGACCTTAAGCAAGAAGAACTCCACCTAACCTGTAAAATCTGTTGGCAAGGGGTGAGCTGCCTACGCAATAAACATATTACGCATATATGTATATACAAAAGTAATGTAAAGAGCACAAAGCAAAATATATCATTAGTACCAAGTTAGAATTTATTCATTTGTTTCACTTATTATAATAATACTTATTTTAGAAAGGCTTTGCTGTACTTAAACAATATATATAAAATGGTCCTTGGGCCCAATCTGTATTCCGGCTCACTAAATTCGGAATACAATCATCTGTGCTACGGAGGAGTTACACTCAACTCACGTACTCAAATATCTCAACACATGTGCTTCCGGTTCACAGTATTCGGATAGCACTCTCAACTTGGACCATTTCACATATCCATCTAAGCAAGCTCATATTCATTTATAATCCAACCATTATTCAGTTCCAGTATGTGCATAAGGCTCAACATGCCGTATTTACTCATAACACTGCAACATACTCAATCATATCACTTTCTTATCAATAATAACTTATCACAAAGATTCAACCACATCTCACACTCAACAAGTCACAAGGCACAATACATTCATACACATATATAAGCAATATGCTTACCGTCACACTTGGTTCGATCTATTCAACACGATCGGGTGTGCGTTCAATTGCACCTTGTCCTCCTAATGTCACATAACATTTATACCATTAGCCTTAACATAAACTTAATGACAATATACACTAATGAATGCTCTATGATTTACAAGACACTAACTCCACAAAGTTCATGCAATCTAATCCTTTTGTCTTAGATCATCACATGACCTACTTGCACACATTCTGCTATAACTTTTTCTATATGAATCCAAATGTCCTGTTTCTTGAACCTACTGAAACTAGACATATATGGGTATAACATATCCAAAATTCACATTAATATCACTTCTACACAATATATGGCATGCAAAATGATTATATCCTATTTCCAGCCAAGAAACAGACTACCTAGACTTGCATCTACCATAATTCACTCAACCTAGCTCACACTAAACACAATGGATTGTCAAATCCTTTTACAGACATATACTTCAAGTAGTTAGGAACACTTTTGTATAGATAAACTTTCCTAAATTATGATTCTAAGGTCCTCAAAATGCTACATCAACATGGCTGCCTCACATGACATTTCATTTCGAGGCAGTCATGATCCATCTAGGTTTTCTTCCACTATATATGGAATTAAAGTCCCATATTTTACAGAGGGTTTCATAACACATATAGGAACATAGTTTATTCTTTATGTATCTTCAAATTCGAACAATATCAATATGAAAAACATGCTCCAAAATGACTGAAAGCAGTACCCTAGATTTCTGTTTAGGGCACTTGATACATATCTTTCATTTGGACAGCCTATAACCACTTTAAACAACACCAAAACTCAACAAACTCAATCACAACTCATCCACAACAAATCCTATAATCATACCTAGGTATTTCAGAATCTCCAACTCATAGAAAACAAGCTAAAATAACATACTAACCTTCAACTTGTGTCTATCACCTAGTATGCTTCCTAACTTGACTTGTTTGGCTTGAAAATGGAAGAAATTGGAATATTTTTCTTTGGAGGGTGTTAGGACATGAAAAAGGAAGGTTTGCTGAAGCTTTGGTCGAAATTGTGGCTGAATATCATAAGGATTGAGTTGTGCACATCCTTTGTAAAATGAAGAGGTGTATTGTGTCTTAATATTGGGGTGACACCTCATGCTTGCTCACAAACCTCAAATTCAGCCCTCCTAAAGTGTAAGTTAATCAATTTAGGACATATAAATTCATTCATTCATTTAAGTCCTAACTCAATTAACCAATCGTTACATCTTAACGACACACTAATCGCACGATAATCGCATTATGCATACAAAACCTCTACTGACAATGAGATGAATCTAAAATGTATGTATTCAATCATGAAAACATATATGAATGTGGGAAGACTCATGTATTAGGGTTTTGGGGATGTTACAGACTTAGTCACAAGTTGACTAAGCTTCCGTCTTCAAACTGTTTAGTCACGGTGTGTAAACCTTTTCATAAGAAAAGAAGTCAACCTTAACGGACAAAATTTTAAATAGTTCCTATCCCCCCCCTTGGAACTAACTTGTCACGTTATAAGGGACCAACAGTATAAACCCCTTCTCAAGTAGTTCTTCTATTTATTTCTTCAATTCTTGTAATTCCATTGGAGCCATTCTATATGGAGCAATTGATATAGGAGATACTCCTGGCATGGTCTCAATAGGAAAATCAATGTCCCTATGAGGTGGTAATCCCAGTAGTTCATCTACAAATACATCTGCAAAATCTCTCACCACTGGAATATTCTCCAATTTTCCTCCATCCTCCCTAGTGCCCACAACATGAGCTAAATATGCCTCACATCCATTTCTAATCCATCTGATTGCTTGAATTGCAGATATTAGACAAGATGGCACAACCTTTCTCTCCCCAACAAATAACACAGTTGATTCTGAATTAAAATGTAACACAACTTCCTTTAAACAACAATCAACTTTAGCTTCATATTTACACAGCCAATCCATCCCCAAAATAATATCAAATTCTCTAAACCCCATAACTACTAAATCTATAGGGAACTCACTTCCCCTCACCTTTATAGGACAATCTCTCAGAACCTGATTTACAATAACATTATTCCCAACTAGCAGGATAACTCCCACATCATATCCTAATGGTTCTACCTTCCCATTTATTTTCAATATAAACTCAGGTGTTATGTATGAATGAGTGGATCCAGGGTCAATCAAAACAAAAGCTAAGGTATCAAGGATAGAAATTGTACCGGATATAACCTCTGGTGCTATTTGAGCTTCACCCCTCGTCATATTGAAGGCTCTATTTCGTGGTAAATTTTGTGTCTGTCCACCCATAGGAGCATCATATCTACCTCCTCCTCGACCTCTGCCTCTACCTCTATCCACCCCAGCTGCACCACCTCCTATATTAGACTGAGGTTGAACTCTCTCTCCTCTATCAACTAATAAGGGACAATTGTTACGATAATGGCCTGTTTCTCCACACTCAAAACATGTACCCTTCTTAAATGAACCATAACACTCTCCTGTGTGAGATCGGCCACATCTGCCACAAACCAGGGAAGGTCCCCAACACTCACCTTTGTGTACCTGTCCACATGTATGACAAACTGGAAAAGATGTTGTTCTCGCTCCTCCTCTATACCCACTATTAAACCGACCACCTGAAAATCTGTTACTACCAACAGATGGAGCACTACTCAAAACATCTCCAAATCCTCCCCGTGATCTAGTCCCACCACGATGGATACTACTACTACCTCTAAATTGTTGAGAATAGCCTCTAGAAGAAACTGAGAATCCGCCTCTCTTTGATGGCCTGCTAGACTGGCCCTCTGTATCAAATCTAGCCCTTTTAGTTACAAAAAAGTTGGTTTCTATCTTTCACAATTTCCTCAGCTCTGAGTGCAGATTCTACTAACAATCTAAAGCTCGTTTCATGTGCATGAATCCTCATTCTAACATCTGGGTGTAGACCATATTCAAACCTACGACATTTTACTTCTTCTGTAGCCACATTTGCAGGTGCATATTTGGCTAAGGTGTTAAACCTAAGCTCGTATTCAACCACAGACATATCCTCCTGCATAAGGGTTAAAAACTCTGTTTGTTTCCTATCTTTGTATATCATTGGAATGTACTTATTAGTGAACAACTTCTTGAAAATATCCCATGTTATTTCAGTTCTAATTCTTGTCCTTTTTATAGATCTCCACCATTCTAAAGCTTCACCAGTGAAAAGATTAGAAACATATTTGACCATTGAGTCTAGTCGACATTCTGTGTTCTCAAGTATATCTTCAATCTTGGCCCACCATTTATCAGCTATATCAGGATCTGTGCTACCCTCAAACTCTGTTGCGCCCATCTTTTTAAGCCTTTCAAAATTTTTATCAAAGATTGGCGCATCTCGACGAGCTTGAACACGTGGCTGAGGCTGACCTTGAGCCAAATAGATTCCCATCATTTCTTCAAACTGGTTGTAACCCTGAGGATAACCTGCATGTCCTGAAGCTCCTATATGTTATGAGCTCCCAGACTCATGAACATGACCAACTGAACCATGACTAGACACATTACCGGATTGTCCATTCTCACCACCAGACTCCATAACCCTACATGAAACATGACCATGTCAACATGCTTTAGAATAAGAAAATATGATTATGTGGTCTTAACCTAAGAATCCAAAACAAGTCATACACAACCTAATCCCTATGAAAGTAGACCCGCTCTGATACCACTAAATGCAACCCCCTCACTTGGATCACATGATATCTCACACAATATCAGTTATAGACATGCTTTCAATTCTCAATCATATAAACTTCAATCTCATATAAACTAACATATTATACATAAGAGAAAGCATTTACAATTTACAATATACGTTTAAGTCATTATCCTACATAGAGGATTTACAAAACAAAAGTACATCACAAGACTCCAAAATGCCTAGATGAGAATGGACTGACACTGCCGGTGCGACCTTAAGCAAGAAGAACTCCACCTAACCTGTAAAATCGGTTGGCAAGGGGTGAGCTGCCTACTCAATAAACATATTACGCATATATGTATACAAAAGTAATGTAAAGAACACAAATCAAAATATATCATCAGTACCAAGTTAGAATTTTCAATAGAAAGATATTCACCTGTTCACTTAGTATAGTAATACTTATTTTAGAAAGGCCTTGCTGTACTTAGACAATATATATAAAATGGTCCTTGGGCCCAATCTGTATTCCGGCTCACTAAATTCGGAATACAATCATCTGCGCTACGGAGGAGTTAAACTCAACTCACGTACTCATATATCTCAACACATGTGCTTCCGGCTCACAATATTCGGATAGCACTCTCAACTTGGACCATTTCACATATCCATCTAAGCAAGCTCATATTCATTTCTTATCCAACCATTATTCAGTTCCAGTATGTGCACAAGGCTCAACATGCCGTATTTACTCATAACACTGCAACGTACTCAATCATATCACTTTCTTATCAATCATAACGTATCACAAACACTCAAACATTATTCACATCATTCACATCAGATTCAACCACATCTCACACTCAACAAGTCACAAGGCACAATACATTCATACACATATATAAGCAATATGCTTACCGTCGCACTTGGTTCGATCTATTCAACACGATCGGGTGTGCGTTCAATTGCACCTTGCCCTTCTAATGTCACATAACATTTATCCAATTAGACTTAACATAAACTTAATGAAAATAGAAACTAATGAATGGTATATGATTTACAAGACACTAACTCCACAAAGTTCATGCAATCTAATCCTTTTGTCTTAGATCATCACATGACCTACTTGCACACATTCTGCCATAACTTTCTCTATATGAATCCAAATGTCCTGTTTCTTGAACCTACTGAAACTAGACATATATGGATATAATATATCCAAAATTCACATTAATATCACTTCTACACAATATATGGCAAATAAAATGATTATGTCCTGTTTCCAGCCAAGAAACAGACTACCCAGCTTTGCATCTACCATAATGCACTCAACCTAGATCACACTAAACACAATGGATTGCCAAATCCCTTTACAGGAATATACTTCGAGTAGTTAGGAACACTTGTTTATAAATAAACTTTCTCAAATTATTATTCTACGGTCCTCAAAATGCTACATCAACATGGCTGCCTCACATGACATTCAATGTCGAGGCAGTCATGTTCCATCTAGGGTTTATTCATCTATATATGGAATTAAAGTCCCATATTTTACAGAGGGTTTCATAACACATATAGGAACATAGTTTATTCTTTATGTATCTTCAAATTCGAACAATATAAATATGAAAAACAGGCTCCAATATGACTGAAAGCAGTACCCTATATTTCTGTTTAGGGCACTTAATACATATCTTTCATTTGGACAGCCTATAACCACTTTAAACAATACCAAAACTCAACAAACCCAATCACAACTCATCCACAACAAATCCTATGATTATACCTAGGTATTTCAGAATCTCAAACTCATAGAAAACAAGCTAAAACATCATACTAACCTTCAACTTGTGTCTATCACCTAGTATGCTTCCTAACTTGACTTGTTTGGCTTGAAAATGGAAGAAATTGGAAGATTTTCTTTGGAGGATGTTAGGGTATGAAAAAGGAAAGTTTGCTGAAGCTTTGGTCGAAATTGTGGCTGGAAAGCATAAAGAATGAGTTGTGTACATCCATTTGAAATGAAGAGGTGCATTTTGTCTCAATCTTGGGTGACACCTCGTGCTTAAGTGAGGTGCTTGCTCACAAAACTCATTTCCAGCCCTCCACAAGTCTAATTTGATCAATTAAGGATATATTCATTCATTCATTTAAGTCCTAACTCAATTAACCTATCGTTACATCTTAACGACACACTAATCGCCTCTTAATCGCATGATAATCGCATTATGCATACGAAACTTCTAATGACAATGAGATGAATCTAAAATGTATGTATTCAATCCTGAAAACATATATGAATGTGGGAAGATGTAAATGTTAGGGTTTTGGGGATGTTACAGGCCAGTTTTCAACGCTCAATTTCTGGACTGATCGGTGGATCATTCCATCATTGGCAGACAGATTAGGTCTTGATCACCAGGATAAGCGTTCACGCTTTAATTCTGTTAATGATTTTTTGGTCAATTCGGAATGGCTTGGCTTAGGCACTATTCCTTCGGTTGTTCAAGACAATATTCGATCTATTCACAAGGGTAGAGATGATTTTGATTTATGCGCTTGGCAGCCCTCTACGAAGGGTATTTTCTCTGCCAAAGACTACTATTCGATTATCAGTCCTCGCTCCTACTCGGTGGACTGGTATAAATTTGTTTGGAATGCTCACACTCCCCCTTCTCATTCCTTCACATCCTGGAGAGTTTTGCATGGAAGGGTTTCGACTCACGACCTCCTCCAGCGTCTAGGCTTCTCTTTTGCTTCTCGTTGCGTTCTTTGTGGTAGGGATGCTGAGTCCATTAACCACTTATTCATTAGCTATTCTTTTGCAGATTCTCTGTGGAGGGCCCTTGAGATTCATTTTGATTGCACTTTACCTCGTCATTCCCGATTCATGCACTTTTTCAGCACTCTTCGTAGCATTCATTTTGGCTCACAGGTGTCGATGATCTGGCGTGTTGCCACTGTCTCTTGCATCTAGTTAATTTGGCATTGCAGGAATGAATCAACCTTTAAGGAGGTTTCTCCTTCTATTCAACACTCGAAGATCACCCTATTTCGAATGATTCGAGAGTCATTTGCTTCTTCTAAAGGTTTTTGCTCTTCAAGGAGAGATGCTGATATCTTATTCCATCTTATGGCTTCTCCAAGGCCGCCTCCGGCTCCCAACATTATTTCGGTCCATTGGCTTAAACCTCCTCCGGGTTGGGTTAAAGTCAATGTGGACGACTCTGCTTTTGGTACTCCTGGCGAGGCAGGAGCGGGAGGTATCTTTCGTAACTATCGCGGCTTTCCCAAAGGTTGTTTTGCTTTTTCCACCCCTCCTTCTTTTGCTTATATGGCTGAATTGAGAGCCGCTATTTTCGCAATTGAACTTGCTTAGGAGAAAAATTGGCATCATCTTTGGGTTGAGTCAGACTCCATGTACGTAGTCAATCTGCTTCGACTTCATTCCATGGAAGATCCTTGGAGTATTCGTCAAGAGTGGTTGTATTGTCTCAGCATTTGCTCTAGGATGAACATTATTTTTACACACATTTTTAGGGAAGGGAATCGCGTTGCTGATGCTTTGGCAAAGTTTGGAGTCTCTTCCTCTGTGATCAATTGGTGGCCTTTAGCTTCTGCTTTTTGTCACAGGTTTATCAATGATGACATCTGTAATATTTTTCATTTGCGTTTTTCTTGATCTTTCTTAAAATTTTCTCCTTCCCCCTTCTTCTTATTTGTTCTCCTTCCTCTTCTCTTGTTCAAACACTCACCTTTTCTTTTATTAATACTAGTCGAAAACCCGTACGATGCACGGGATATGAAACTTTTATATAATTTAGATAAATAAATAAATTGACATATTTACTTTTAAATAATTTTATATCATGCTATGAAAAAAATTTATATTATGTATATTTGAAATTAATATATACTTTTTAATGATAATTCAAATTAAATTAATTTTAAAAATAATTGACTACTTTTTTTATAGAATTTTAACTAAAGATGAATGATTTATTTATTTTTATAAAATTCAATGATTTGTACTTTTTAGGAATTTTAATACATTTTCATATTCCAAATATTCTGTGAAACAATAATAATAAAATAGCAGATTAATTAAGAAATGTATTAGAATATAATAAAAAACAAAAAAATTGAATTAAACTATAATTAAAATTAAATATTATATTTACGATACAAAAGAATTACCATATAGGTTAAACAAAAATTGAATTAAACTACAATTAAAATTAAATATTATATCTACGATACAAAAGAATTACAATATATGTTAAAATGGAAGCAACATCAATATATTATTCTATAAACTATTACAATCAATACTTTTCTAATGTTGCGTATGAAGAAACTTTATCAATTCAATATGTTACATATAAAAAAATAAAATTCGTAAGAATTAGTCACAAATTCATCTTGATGATAATTATTTTGGTTGATGGAATTTCATGATCACCAAGTATTCGAATTCAATTATTCATTCTTCTACAATAACCCAATATATCTAATTGAATCAGTTTAAGATGAGGATTTCTCCTATTTTCATCTCGTAATATCTCATCAAGACATTCGATCAATTTGCTCTTCATTCTTTCACTATATAGAATATCAGCCATACTCGCAGATATCACTTATTTGACTTCATTAATATTTTCTAATAATTATATATTCTTGAATTTTGTAAGTAAGAAAAACAAACAAAAGAATTAAAAAAAATGAAGGGACGAAAAAGATAATTAGGAGAGAACCATCTTCTTCTCGGGTTTTTTTTTTTTGAAAATAAGAGAGAATGTCGAGACATAAGCGTATAAAGAGGAGAGTGAAAATATTTTTTGCCCATTAATTAAACATTTTATTTTTTCTTAATGAAGTATTAAGTCCATAAATTAATTTTAGTTAAATAGAATTAAATCGCAATTGTAACCACTCAGTACAAAAAAACGTTTTATAATTAATATTGAAATTAATTATATTAATTAGAATCATTATGCTCAACATTTGAGAATTTGAGGAGATTCAAATAATAATATTTTCTTAATTAATATTTTTCAATAATTTGTCATATGATCATATTTCATTTTCATCTGTTAAAAATTCTTGAAATACTAACAATTTTGTACGAACTATAATATAATAGTTAAAAATTATATAAGCCAATGTTGCAAAACAATTATCTCAATATCCATAATTAATGTACATTTTTAGGATTTTGAGCATCAAAATTTATTTTTATTTACCTTGATTTTGAATTCGTATCTAGCATAATCCACATTCTTCAAGAATAAACAGCTTATCAAACGTATTAGACGCTTACAATCTCCTTATCTAGAAAATTGGAAAAAAATAACTTCTTGATAATAATAATAATAATAATAATAATAATAATATAACATAATTTATATTGAAATAAACTTCATTGTAAGTATAATATTCCAATATCTCTTTAATATTTTATTTAATATGTCTCAAACTTCAATGAACAACTATCGTGTGAAACTTTATATCTATTTGTACCAAAATGCATAAAAATAAAAAATACAATCCATATCAATTAGCTAAACTCAAACTAAAAAAATGAGTGGATTTCAACATGTTCCGAATTAGAAAAATTAATCTAACTTCAATTAAAACTAAAAATTGAGTTCATAAAAAGCCGAAAATCTAAATTTTAGTTAGAGTTAACAATCAAAACGATAACACCTAGGAACATGTACTAAAAAAGAATGCAAATATACAAAGTCTTTATTTTAGTCATTTTGAAAAATAAATAAATAAAAAAGAAAACATGGATAAGGTATCGAGAGGTATGGAATCTGGATAACGACAGAAATGGAATTTCATCTCTGAAAGATGAAATTATAACAACAATTGTTTAATAAAAATAAAACAACATCACAATTGAGAAAACAAAAAATTGAGTTCATATAAAGCCGAAAATCTAAATTTTAGTTAAGAGTTAGCAAAAACGATAACACCTAGCAACGTATACTAAAAAAGAATACAAATTTACAAAATCTTTATTTTAGTCATTTTGAAAAAAAAAAGACAAATAAAAAAGAAACATGGATAAGGTAGCGAGAGGTATGGAACCTGAGTAACGATAGAAATGGAATTTCATCTCTGGAAAATGAAACTATAACAACTATTGTTTAATAAAAAGAAAACAACAACACAGTTGAGGACAAAAATAACTAAAACATATGAAAAAAATCGATTAATTACCTTGAGAAACATAAGAATTTCTTGTAATTTTTGACACTTTTCTGTTTTTCGGTTTTAGTTGTTCATGTATCTTCTATTTCTGTCGGATTTCTTCAATTGAAGCTATCAGTTTGGAAAAAAAAAGACAAATAAAAAAAACATGGATAAGATAGCGAGAGGTATAGAACCTGGGTAACAACAGAAATGAATCTGAAAGATGAAACTATAACAACTATTATTTAATAAAAATAAAACAACAACATAATTGAGAACAAAATAACAACAACATAAGAAAAAAATCGAATATTTACCTTCAGAAATATAATACTATCTATCGTGACCAATGAATATAATGGTGGAATACTATCTATGATGCTTTATATAGAAGTTTATTTGTGACTTTTGGATTTCCTTTGCTTTGTGTTTTTTCATCTTCCCGTAACTCTTGCTTTCTTTTATTATTTTAATTAATAGGCTAGTAATTATTTAATATAAATTTGTTATTTTTAATTAATTAAATATTTATTTTTAATTAATTAAATATTTTTAATCTGATTTTTTACTACGTTGACAACTCATCAAAAAGACCTCTAAAACACTTCTTCTCATTTCTCTCTGCTTCCGTAATTATATATAGTATAAATATGACGGGTTTGACAGTTCTTGGGCAATGGGTGCTCTCTCCGCTCAAAATCTGTCTCGTCCCAATTTCTATAAAAAAAATGAATATTATTTTCGTTGGAATATATTTTGAGAATATCTAGATAATTATAATTTTCTAGATTTTTATTAGCTTTTTATTATCTTTTATTAGCTTTTTGTTAACAAAAATAGAAATTTATTGATAAAAATCTTGTTTCATTCTCAAGGATTTTAATAATATTAAAATAAATATTTTTTTTGCATTGAAATATATTTTGAGAATATCTAGATATTATCATTATTTTCTAGATTGTTTATTAGCCTTTTATTAGTTTTTCATTTTTTTAAAATAGAATTTTTATTGATAAAAATCATATTTTATTCTCAAAATTCCAAAAATATGAAAATGAATATTCATTGCATCGAAACATATTTTGAGAATAGTTAAGTAGTTATATTTCATCAAAACAATGTTTTATTCGGTTAAAAAAACAATGTTTTATTGTGATAAAAAAATCCCATTTAATTTCCATACCTTATGGAAAATGCTCAAGGTTCTATAACATTTTTTGGAATTATTTCAGTATTTTTCATAAGTATTTACTTTTTTATGACTTTTCTTTTTATTGAGATATACAACAACAACATCAAAGCCTTAGTCCCGAAATGATTCGGGGTCGGCTAACATGAACCATCATATAAAACCGTGCAATCAAGCCGTGTCAGCGACACAAATTCGCTCCATTCACTTCGTCCTATCCACTACCATATTTTCCTCAATTCTCAGTAAACTCATATCACTCTCGATCACCCTCCTCCAAGTTTGCTTAGGTCTTCCTCTACCCCTCACCACTACATCCCTTTGCCACTCTTCGGTCCTCGTAACCGGCGCATCAAGCGCTCCACGTCTCACATGGCCAAACCACCTTAATCGGTTTTCTCTCATTTTATTCTCAATAGATGTAACCCCTACTTTTGTCCTAATTATTTCATTACTCACCCGATCCTTTCTCGTATGACCATACATTCATCTCAATATACGCATCTCCACCACCGACATCTTATGGATGTGACACTCGGTACCATATAACAATGCTGGTCTGATTGCCGTGCGGTAGAATTTTCCCTTCAATCTATTGGGCATGCCGGGGTCACAAAGGAAACCCGTAGCACTCTTCCACTTCGACCAACCAGATTTAATCCTATGAGCAACATCTCCATCTACTTCTCCATCCGTTTGGATAATAGATCCTAAATACCAGAAGCAATCCGAGGCCTGAACAACTCTCCCATCTAGGGTGATTGTCCCTGCCTCCCTACTCCTATGGCCGCTAAACTTACACTCCAAATATTCTGTCTTACTTCGGCTCAACTTAAAGCCTCTAGATTCTAGAGTTTGTCTCCATAGTTCCAACTTCCTCTCCACTTCTTCTTTCATCTCATCAACCAACACAATATCATCTGCAAACAACATGCACCATGGTATACCATCTTGAAGTGAACTTGTTAGTTCATCCATCACGATGGCAAAATGAAATGGGCTTAGTGTGGAACCTTGATGCACTCCAATCGTAATAGGGAACTCTTCAGTCTTCCCAACACTAGTACGTACACTCGTGCATGCTCCCTCATACATGTCCTTTATGATGTCAATATATTTCCGCGAAATGTCTTTCCTTATCAAGACCCACCAAAGTACTTCCCTTGGTACCTTATCATACGCTTTCTCCAAGTCAATGAAAACCATATGCAAGTCTTTCTTCTTATTTCGATAGTGCTCCATTAATTGTCTCATTAGATGGATGGCTTCCATAGTTGATCTTCCCGGCATAAAGCCAAACTGGTTTTCCGAGATCTTCACCGTCCTCCTTAGCCTTTGTTCGACCACTCGCTCCCAAAGTTTCATAGTGTGACTCATTAATTTGATTCCTCGATAGTTGGCACAATCTTGGACATCGCTTTTGTTCTTATACAAAGGGATTAAGATACTTTTCCTCCATTCTGATGGCATCTTATTGTTTCTCCAAATTTTGTTGAAGAACGCCGTCAACCATTCGATTCCTCTTTCTCCCAAACATCTCCAAATCTCAATAGGGATGCCATCAGGTCCTACTGCTTTCTTCAACCTCATCTTATTTAATGCCATTTTGACTTCACCCTTTTGAATTCTCCGCAGGCATTCATGATTTATCATATCGTGAGGGATACTTATATCTCCAACATCTTATCTGCGATCTCCATTAAATAAGTCATCAAAATAGGACCTCCATCGTTCCTTGATATCCTTATCTCCAACTAGGACTTTCTGGTCCACATCCTTCACACATTTAACTTTTCCGAGATCTCGCGTCTTCCTATCTCTCATCCGAGCAATTCTATATATGTCTCTTTCCCCTTCTTTCGTATCCAATCTTGTATACAGATCCCGATTCACCTTTGCTCTAGCATCTCGTATGACCTTCTTTACTTCCCTTTTAGCCTCTTTGTATTTTTCGTAGTTCTCATCACTCCTACATTTCTCCAATATTTTATAGGATTCTCACTTACTCTTTACTGCTTGTCGTACTTCTTCTGTCCACCAAGATGTGTCCTTACCCGGCGGCATGCTACCTTTAGATTCCCCTAGAACTTCCTTCTCTACTTCCCTTATACTATGCTCCATCTTAGTCCAAATCGAATCTATATTTAAATCCATATTACAAGTCCAAATATCTTTTTTGGTCATCTCATCCACAAATTTTTGTTGATTCTCCCCTTGCAATTTCCACCACTTAATCTTAGTCTCCACTTGTGGTGTTCGTTTTCTTATACATTTCCTACTTCGAAAATCAAGCACCACTACTCTATGTTGGGTTGTCGTACTCTCACCAGGGATCACCTTACAGTCAATATAACTCGTTCTCCAAGCACTCCTTACTAAGAACAAGTCAATTTGGCTCGCATTACCGCCACTCCTATAAGTCACTAAGTGGGATGTTCTCTTCATAAACCATGTGTTCATGATACTCAAGTCATAGGTTGATGCGAATTCCAAAATATCATTTCCTGCTTCATTCTTATCTCCAAAACCATACCCTCCATGAACACTCTCAAACCCATCTCGCCTAGAACCCACGTGTCCATTGAGATCACCCCCCAGTACCATCTTTTCATCCCTAGGAACCTGTTGCACCACTTCCTCTAAGGCTTCCCAAAAAGCTTGTCTTATAGAGACATCTAATCCTATTTGTGGCGCATATGCACTGATGACGTTCACAACCTCATCCCCTATCACTAGCTTAACACTCATAATTCTATCGCTCTTCCTAGACACCGCTACTACATCATCAATATACTCCCGATCAATAAGAATACCTACTCCATTTCTACCTTTATCCTTTCCTGAGTACCAAAGCTTATAACCCCAAGGAGCTATCTGTTGAAACACCTTTCCACAAGATTTTGATTTGACAAAATCATCCATGATTAAGAGACAATTAAATTTAAGTGCTTTATTTTAATTGTACTAATCCGTTTGTTCAATGTTGAGTGTAAATATAAATAAGGATAAATATAAGAAGTAAGACAGGAAGAAGTCAGCATAGAAGCCCAAAGTATCAAGCTGAGTGGAATCAAACTTAGCATCAAAAGACAAAGATATACACGCCCACAACAACTGTCTCACGAAGCTGAGCTGACTAAACTTACACTCAGATTGGAAATTGCAAATGACAAGGTTTTACGAAGCAGAAGCTGAGTGATTCTTCAGGACAGCATGAAAAAGATGTTTGCTAAAAGACAACGACTACCGCCCCTCTGAACCAATAATTGAATCCTTGGAAATACGCAGAAGACACATTCCGAGATGTATAGGTCAATGGATTATTGGTAAAAGACAACTGACACAAAAAGACAAGCCAGACGCAAGAAGACAAACCTGACATCTGAAGGAATGCAGAGGAAGGGAATGGCCGGAACAGTCTGAAGCTGACCAGAATCTGTCCCCTAAAAGAGCCGTTTTAACCTTAACGGCTACATCATTTCAAAATGATCCAATTCCAGATTTTCTCCTATATAAGGACAATCACAATCCTTGGATCATTGCTGGACTACAAAGAGAAAAATACAAGAGAGAAAAGATACAAAAGCACTTAGTTACAAAAGTAGATCTTACACCCATCTTTCATTCCTTGTGTAAATGCTAGAGTGATTACTTGTAATCTTCTAAAGTGTTCTTTACTTGAAAAGAACAAGTGTTTATCAATTGTAAAATTGAGAGTGATGTGCTGAGTGTTTGGTTGTAAACATTCAGTGGTAGAGAAATCTAGGTGCTGGGTTGTAGCACTTAGTAGGAGTTGAGTAGACGAATAGAGGAAGGTACTCTTGCATATTCAACTGCCTTGTAATTGGTTTGTGCTCTACCTTTAAAGAGCTCAGTATTGGATTCTAAAAGCCCGGAGGACTCTGGGGACTGGACGTAGGCGGAGAGGCCGAACCAGGATAAGTGATACTGAGTAATCTCTAAACTCCCTCTCAATTTATATATGTGCATGTGTTATATGTGAAATTTACTCAGCATATAGAATTGTTTAAAGTTAACTCTGAGTAATTTCAAGTGCTGAGTTAGAAGCTGACCTCTAAGAGTGTCAATATCTAACTTACAAATAAAACAACTTTAGTCAATATCCGTCCAAAGCTGTCTTATAGCATATCTGGCCAAGCTGACCAAAAGCTGAGCTGACCAACTTGCAAAATAACTAAGTCAGAATACAATTAAACGAAAAAAGTTATATTAGTTCCTAACCCCCCCCCCCCCCTTGGAACTAATCACACAGGACCAACACTATCTCTCTAGCCTTGGCTCCAACCCACTTGGTTTCTTATAGACACATTATATTTATTCTCCTCCTCTTCATAACATCTATAATTTCGACTAATCTTCCTGTCAAAGAACCTATGTTCCATGTCCCAAAGCGTAACCTACTACCCTTACCCCTACCCCTACCATTACCGTGGACTAGCTATTTACCCGCAACCCTTGCATATTTGACACCACCCCCGGGTCCTGGGGTGGCGCCCCGCTTTGGGGCGACGACCTAGCAACCCTTGCACATTTATCACTACACCCGGGTCTAGGAAGTGCAGCGCGTCGCTGAGTAGGGAACACCCGCATGATATTTATATTATGGTTTATGTCATAAGATGTGGCTAAGTTTTACGCTGGCCGCCACAAACCTACCACAACCCTCCTCCTTTGTCCGGGCTTGGGACTGGCTGTAAAGGCCACCAAGTGACCCTGACAGGCGGAATTTTATTGGGATATATATTGAATAATTTCAATAATCAAGAATAGAATTTCATTGTTTTCCTTTCTATCATTAAAGATTTACATTATTTTTGTCACGTCTTAACATTTAAATTTTATTTGTGAATATATTTCATTCATTATACATTTTCATTAATATTAGCCATTATATGTTCATTATTATCCTGTCATAATCTCATAAATGTTTCAATAAATTCGAGAATTGGAGAAAATCCCGACTTCTCAAGTTGTTAATAATTAATTTATCTATTGCGTCAATATGGTAGTAACTTTTAGGGTTGAAAGTGAAAAAAAGTTTTCGTGAAAAAAATGTTTAAATAATATTTAAGATATTCTAGATAGATTTAATAGTTTCTTTTTTATTTATAGTTTTTGTTCTTTCTTCCTTTATGGGTATTTGTGATATGCCTCTATATGTGGATTGTTTTTTATATGTTCATGTATGAGTGTTATAATGTTTTCCTTTATAGAAAAACATAAGATTTTTGTTTATTATCACATAGATCTAGTTTATTGAAAAATTATGAAGTCGTTTTTGGAAAAAAAAAAGAATATAAAATCTTGTTGGGATAAGCATATATTCACAACATATATATTTATCCGAATAAGTAAACGGGCTTACGGGTTACCTCTTGTAGCGCAGATCCCGTTCTTGATTTGCAGCGGAAGGATTCGGATCAATCACCCGATCTAGTATCACCGGTCAAGCCTTCAACCACGCCAATAGAATTGGGAGAGAAAGACAATTGGTTCACAAACTAAAGCGACGATGAATCCCAAAGAGAGAGAGGGGGCGGCGGCCAAAAGGAGGAAGCAGGAGAGAAAAATTCTCTTTTCTGTGTTTTTGAGATACTGTATCTCTAAAACCTAAGAGCATCTCCAAGAGACTCTTAGTGAGCTCTCTAAAAATAATATAAATAATTAACTCTTAGTGATTTAAGAGTGGCTAAGATATATGATCTCCAATAATGCTCCTTATATTCACTCCTTATTTATTATTTTATTATTGAGATTATTCTTTATTGTTACATTACCAATAGTGTGAGGAGAGAGACACATCAATAATAAATTATTAATAAAAAATGAAGTTAGGAGACACTAAGAGGTGGAGAGAGGCTCTCTATTAATAGCGAGGATGGAGAGGCTCTTAGTGATTTGAGGAGCCACTAAGAGGCTGTTGGAGATGAATTTTCATTCTCTCTCCTCAAATTTTAACTTAAGAGCCAACTTAAGAGGCTGTTGGAGATGCTCTAATTCTTTATTCTCTTAGAATTAGTGTTGGTTAGGGTTTCTATTTATACTGAATAAATAGATAACCTAACCCTAATTCTTATTGGGTTTAGGCCCATTCCATTTCGGGCGGGCCTAATTGGATTCATATCCAATTAATTCCAACATCTTCCACTCGCACGCAATGGAACTTATTCCAAACTTTCTCAATCTCGGTCTCTATCATACTCTTGCAAATAGTTCGTGCGACCGACATACTATCGAGAGCTCTAGTGCTATATACTCGTTAGAACATATAGCTGCTCAATTTTCATGTAACAAACTTGGAACTATGTACTCGTTAGAGATATATAGATCTTAGATTTGAACACGGATCGTCGGTGGTGTATGCTTTTATCCTAGACTCCATATCATATCCACTGTAGTCTTCGGATCTCTACGGTACATCTATTTTTCACAAATATGCACATATGCATAAGTGTCCAGATGGTGAAGAATAGAAACACTTAGATATGATTCAAATGGATGTCTTTCCCTCTTAACATTATTCTGTCCATTATAATTTGATTCGCTTATCCAGTCAGGGTCTCTTTGGTTGGTATTATCTCATCAACCTCGAGGTATCCCTTTCCAAGGTAGCTACATCAGACTAAACTTCTTAGAATAAGTCTAGGGTCTATAAGGATAAACAATAGTTAAGAAACGCATCTTTATGACGTGAGTCTCACATTAGGAAAAGGCGAGATCAATCTACTTTTCCATCTCGTGGTCGCTAAAGCACACATGGTATGGGTCATGTGTTATGGTGTTCAATTCTTTTCTGAAGAAGAGCATGTTATTAACACCATACAGAAGCATAGGTCTAGATGTGCCTGAACATCTAAATTTAGTTCATCACTTATGATGATCACTTCTGGCTATGACAAAAGGCTATAAGTTATCACAAACTTGCCCTTTTAGATTACTTGTTAATCTTTTTCATGTATTTGTAACACATGTTATCTTGCACCGTAATGGAAACACTTTTCCATGTCTATAGCAAGACGACTTCTATCATTGAACAAACTCTCGAAATTGCTCAAAGATAGCCTCATCCTTCATTTATCATCACATTGACGAAATGGGGGAAACTGCTCATATGAGTGAACTACATTCTGTCTAGACATGCATTTTGAGTTCATAACAGCAAATATTTACAATTAAATACTCGCACTCGTGTATTGATGAAAATTCATAAAACCTTTATTAATAATTCATGTCTTACAAATAAAACAATGAAGAATGAGAAGTATACTTAGATCCTAAACAATCCTTGCGATCTAACATGCTTAACATAAACATCTCTCTTGACTGGTTTGGTGAGGGGATCTGCCACCATGTCATGAGTAGATATATACTTCACATTAACTTCTTTGCATGCAATTAATTCCCTGACAAAATGATACTTAATCTCTATGTGCTTTGATTTGCTGTGGAACCTCTGGTCCTTAGCGAAAGCTATAGCAGATTGATTGTCACTGTTAACTATGACTTGGGTTTGACAATTGGTTACATTCAAGTTGTTTAGGAACCGATTCAGCTAAACAGCCTCTTGAATTGCTGATGAATACGATACGTATTCAGCTTCCATGGTGGACAGGGATACACAAGTTTGTTTCTTGCTACTCCAGGAAATCGCGACATTTCCTAGCAAGAACACATAGCATGACGTGGACTTTCTTTCGACCAAGTCTCCTGCCCAATCAGCATCCGTGTATCCTCTCAGATTTAGGTCTTTACCTTGATAGCATAGAGAATAATCTGATGTTCCTTTGAGGTACCTCAGTATCCTCTTCACAGCTGCCCAATGTGCTAGTCCTAGGTTGGACTGATATCTACTCACCATCCCAATGGCATGACAGATATCAGGTCTTGTACACAACATGGTGTATATTAGACTGCCTACGGCACTTGCATATGGAACTTTTTCTATCCTTTTCTTTTCGTTTGGATTCTTTGAACACATTTTGGTACTTAGGGTGATGTCCTTAGTCATCGGGCTATCCACAGGCCTACTTCCACGCATACTGAAATGATCAATGACTTTGTTAACATAAGTCTCTTGAGACAGTGCTAATAGTTTCTTTGATCGATCCCTTGAAATCTTAACCCCAAGTATGTATGCGGCTTCGCCCATATCTTTCATTTCAAAACTTGAGTTTAGCCAAGCTTTGATTTGGTTTACAAATTCTATGTCATTTCCTGCTATCAGTATGTCATCTACATATAGAGATAAAATGACAAAATTTCTACCCGACCGTTTCGTGTAGACACAATGGTCCTCTTCAAGCATCTTGAAGCCATTAGAAATCATTTGATTGTGAAAACGAAGGTACCATTGCCTAGAGGACTGTTTAAGGCCATAAATTGACTTTTTCAATTTGCAGACCTTATGCTCGGAGCCTTTTACCACGAAGCCCTCTGGCTGTGACATATAGATCTCTTCGCTCAATTCTCCATTGAGAAAAGCAGTCTTAACATCCATCTGATGTAGCTCTAGGTCTAAACTTGCTATAATAGCTAAGATTAGTCTACTAGATGTAAATCTTACAACAGGTGAGAATGTCTCCTCGAAGTCTATTCCTTCCTGTTGTGTATAGCCTTTAGCGACAAGGCGAGCTTTGTACCTTTCAATACTATTGTCAGCCCTTCGCTTCACTTTGAGAACCCATATGCTCCCAACAGCTTTTCTACCCTTTGGCAGATCAACCAGTTCCCAAACAAGGTTGGATCTCTTAGAATCTAGTTCCTCTTGCATTGCTATAGTCCATTTGTCTTTTTCCAGAGAAGTGAAAGCTTCTTTAGCATTTCTAGATTCCGCGTCATCATTTGGAGTTACTAAAAGAGTTGTGCCTTCGATACCAAATCGTCGACTATCAACTCTTTGCCTTTTAGTACGGCGCGGTTCCGAGTTTTGATAAACTTCTCTCATGTATTCATCATAACCAGGAATCCTATCTCTTAGACTTTGTCCCAAATTCTCACAAGAATCAGGAATCAAACTCCCACTTAAATAAGGATCTGTCACATTCGAAACGTTTTGAGGTTCAAAACTTTGACCTTGTTCTTGTTCCTGGTAGTGATCGGTATCATTACCTTGATCCTCAAAATTCCTCCCACTCGAATGGAGAGGTCCATTTGAATCTATTTCCTCAAGCAGAGTGAGATCAGTGTCAACTTCTCCTAGCTTAGGAAACTCATTCTCTATGAAGACGACGTCTCGTGATTCAAATTCTATCACTCGGCCTTCACTATTTTCTCCCACTAGGACATATCCCTTTGATATGTCAGGGTATCTTATAAAGACACACTTTCTACCTCTTGGGCCTAATTTCCCAAATTTGTTAGAGGTATCATGGACAAAAACAGTACAACCCCAAGGTCTAAGCATACTCAAATCGGGTTTTCTACCAGTCCACAGCTCATAAGGAGTGGAAGTGACAGTCTTGAAGGGCACTCAGTTTAGAACATATGTAGCTGTTAGCAAAGCATCTCCCCAATAGGAAATAGGCAAGTTTGCTTCATCCATCATAGATCGAACCATATCAAGGAGAGTTCTATTTCTCCTCTCGGCAACACCATTTTGCTGCGGAGTGTATGGGATAGACAACTGATGCTCTATCCCTTTCTCATCACATAAAGCTTTGAATTCATCTGAAAGATATTCTCGACCTCGGTCAGTTCTCAAAACTTTGATCTTCTTATCTAGTTGATTTTCAACAAGGTTCATAGACTTTCTGAAATAACTCAAAGCTTCAGACTTGTGAGACATCAAGTAGATGTGACCATACCTTGTATGGTCATCTATGAAGGTGATGAAGTAGTAGGCCCATGCCTAGCCCTCACATTCATTGGACCACATACATCAGAATGAATTAATTGCAGAGGAAATTCTGCCCTAGTACCCTTCCCGAATGATTTTCTATGCATTTTTCTTTTAAGACATGGTTCGTATGGAGGTAATTCAACTTTTCTTAAACTACCTAGTAAGCCCTCTTTGGCTAAATGATTCATGCGATCTTGGCCAATGTGATTTAACCTAGCATGCCATAAACTAACATCTTTATCCACAGAAGAAGTAGTAACAGAAAAATTATTGGAGTCATATAATTCAACATCCAAAATAGTCAAACCATTCAGTACATATCCTGAACCATAGAATTCATTATCCAAACTTAAATGCAAATTGTTATTAGCAAAAAGAAAGGCAAATCCAATTCTTAACAAAGAGTTCACAGAAATAAGGTTTCTTCGAATATTTGGAGCATAGAGAACATCTTGTAGGAGGAGAGTTTGACCGCCACGTAGACTCAATCTACATGTGCCAATCCCTTCAACTACAACTCTCGAGTTGTCTCCCACATAGATCCATCTTGAACCGACTGGAATTCGTCGGAACTCGACAAGGGTCTCTCTTTCCTTCGTCACATGGTACGTTGCACCTGAATCAACAACCCACAAAGGATCATGTTCAGCTATAAGAACAGTGCTAGATACATTTATTTCACTCACACGTGAGTTAGTGTAGTGTACCTTAGGAACTTTGCAATCATTTGTATAGTGTCCTTTTTCTTGGCAGTTGAAACATTTCACACGTGAAAGCTTCGGTTTCTTTCTGTTCTTTGTTCTCTTTCCCTTTCTATTTTCTGTATTCACAGGCTCTTTGGCTTGCTCTTTGCCCTGGCCATAGAAGCGCTTACGCTTTTGCCTTGGAGGATTGGAACGCCTCCCACTTGAGTGGGCTCCCATATAATGGGCTTCAGCATTGATCTTAATCGATGCCAAGCGATCCTCTTCTAGCTCAAGGTGGCGACAAACAGCATCGAACGTTTGAATTGCTTCGGTGTGGGTTAGGTGCACCTTCATGTGCTCCCAACTGTTTGGCAAAGAGCGGATAACAGCTTGCACTTTCTGCTCATTGGTCAATTGATGACCTGCTTCATTCAGCTCACTGATCATGTTGGACATTTCTCTTAAATTCTTTTTCATTGTATGATTAGGCCTCTTTTTGTAAGTGTCAAACTTAATTGTCAATGAGCGGAGCCTAGTCAGAGACACACCTCCGAATTTCTCCTTCAAGGCATCCCATAGGCCCTTGGCTGACTCAATCTTACAGAATTACCTAGTGAACTCATCATCCATGTCACTCATCATGATGATGCGGGTAGTGGAATCCTTTTTCTTCCATGCTGTATAATCTCGGCGAAGCTGAGCAGTTGCACCATCCTCAGGTTCGGCCATAACCGTATCCAAGTGAGCAAGCACATCTTGCTCTTCAAGCACATATTTTATTTTTATTGACCAAACCTTATAGTTATCCCCATTTAATTTCAGGTCTTTGTTGAGTTCAGCAACTATAGACTTTCTAGCTGCTGCCATTGATTACTGATCTACAATGGTATTGCACGACTTAGTAAGAAGTTATTAAACGTTCAATACACGCATTAATTCTCTAGACAACTTATATCTAATCAATCAAATTTTCATTCTAAATTTCGATTCGAAAATGAGACCGAAGTGGCTCAAATTACCCTTTACACTTTAGTATTAGATCCAACTAATTAGATACATTAATGCTTAGAGAATTTTGTTACTCACAAGTAACGATTTTGCAACTTATTACAAAAATATGGTTGTTGTAAGGAATTAAGATGACTTTTGATTTATTATTTCGATCTTAATGTTGACTAATCTTAACTATTAAGGTCGAAGATAATCATTAAATCAATAATAACTAATCACTGATTTAATAAATCGCAATTAAATGATCATATAAAATTATTCAAGCTCATCAATTCCAATCCAACATACCAAAAATTATCCAATCAAAATCGAATAATAATTAAATTAGGATCCCAATGGTTATCCAAACATATTTGAATAATCACACCATAAATAAAAAAAATTATCCAAACATATTTGGAAAAAAAATAATTTCTCCTACACGGAACGGACGAGGGAAGGAACGAATCACAGATCTCCTTAACATTTCAGGCATCTCCCCGAAAACCCTAATTAAAAGAGATTGTATAAACTGCTCATCCAAAATTTTTGAAAAAATACCCAAAATTCAGAAACGCGTTTCTGTAAAAAAACGGAAAAAAATTGGTCACGGGAAGAGGCCCCACACGCCCACACGCGCCTGGCGCGTGTGGAGGGGCCTCTGCTACGTGGCGCGCGCTGGTTGGTCCAGCTGGTGCCAGCGCGGCACCGGCTGGCCAACCAGCGCCTGCCGCGTGGCGGGCTAGGGGGAGACACACGTTTTCTCCCCCCAGGTGGCGCGTGAAGGCCACACGCCGCCTTTCCGACCGATTCCGGAGACGAAAATTACATGGAACCTAGGGTTTTCGGGTTCTCTAGACTCGATGGTGTGGTCGGTTTTTCGATTTGACGAGCGGAACGAAAAATCAGAAGGTAACAGAAACCTAAAACGGGTTTAATTGAGTAAAAAACGTTTAAATCGAATCCTAATTCAATTTAATCACGCAATCAATCAATTCCAGTGTATAATCATAAAAAATAATAACAATGAATTATTTTTAATCTTTCAAACGCAAACGGATTCGCGGTAAAGATGGAATACTAGATCCAATGGCTCTGATACCAATGTTGGGATAAGCATATATTCACAACATATATATTTATCCGAATAAGTAAACAGGTTTACGGGTTACCTCTTGTAGCGCAGATCCCGTTCTTGATTTGCAGCGGAATGATTCAGATCAATCACCCGATCTAGTATCACCGGTCAAGCCTTCAACCATGCCAATAGAATTGGGAGAGGAAGAAAATTGGTTCACGAACTAAAGCGATGACGAATCCCAAAGAGAGAGAGGGGGCGGCGGCCAAAAGGAGGAAGCAGGAGAGAAAAATTCTCTTTTCTGTGTTTTTGAGATACTGTATCTCTAAAACCTAATTCCTTATTATCTTAGAATTAGTGTTGGTTAGGGTTTCTATTTATACTGAATAAATAGATAACCTAATCCTAATTCTTATTGGATTTGGGTCCGTTCCATTTCGGACGGGTCTAATTGGATCCATATCCAATTAATTCCAACAAATCTATTTTGGATGAAGTGTCTTTTTTGCTGTTATACCAAAAACAGTTTCAAACACCTTTTATACAGTTTCAAACACCTTTTATTATTATTCTATCATATATTAATATATGATATTAAAGATGCAAATTCAAATTTATCTTATGTAAATCTTGATTATAATTTTTTCATTACCTACGTCAAAATATATTATTTTTATTATGAATAAAACAAAGTGCAACCACTTTTTTTTAATTCGTTCAATCTACTAATTAATTAATGAATTACTTAAAATAACTTAAATAAAAATATATTATGAAATCACTCACATGAATCGCTTACATGGAGTAATGGATACAAATTAATTAAAGCATATCAATTAAATAAAAACATATATTATGAAATAAAAACTTTTCATTAGAAAGGGGTATTTGGTTGCTCATTTTTAGATTTCTGTTTGTATTTTCACTTTAAAATGGAGAGTTTTAGATGTTTGGTTAGTGACACTTTCTTTATCTTTTAGACTTGAAAAATAGCATTTTACAAAAGCAGTTTTTTCCAACAGTAAATAGCAAATAATAGATAAAACAAATTGTCACTAAGGGTGTTTGGTTGCTGCTTTTTGACCTCATGTTTGTGTTTTCACTTTGAAAATATGAGTTTTAAGTGTTTGGTTAGACGTCTCATGTTTATCTGTTGTAGTTGAGTAAAAACAGTTTTTTTTAACAGCAACCCGTAATATGAAACAATAAATAGCAACATCAAACAGCAGTAAGACGTTAACCAAGGAAAATTCTCGCTACGCTTCAAGGGCAGAGAGAAGAGCACGTTTTCCTGGGTCAATGGCCATCCGCTGGGAGTTTCGGGTTTAATACCGATATTTTCGCATCGATTCTCCTGAGAGGCCATAATTACCGCGAGCAAATATATTAATTTAATGACATCTCCACCCGGACCAATCCGCCCCCGACTTCTTGTATTTAAAGCGAAGGTAAATCTAACGTAGAATGAGTAGATTAGAAGTGGTGTAGATAAATTTGTGGGAGATAAATAGTGTTAAATTTGAGTGTTCCAATGATTCAATCATGGCTTTGAGAGAAACTAAGTAATGCAAGTGATGCTTATAAGTATATACTATATTAATATAGGTCAATTTTGAGTTGTGTAGTAATGATAGATGTTTCAAAAATGAAATAATGGTGTGTAGTTGGAACAGATTCAAAATAATAAATGTCAAGTTTTGGAATCATAAATACTTATCACGTATATGCATTAACTATAAAATTTACTGTCAGAAATTAAAAAGAAAAAAAAAAGAAAGAATAATTAATACTACAGCTTGCTACAGTCATATAAATTTAAGACTTATCAATCGACAAAAGAGAAGGTTTTCTTTCATTCTCTTTATTTATTTCGAGAAGAGTGAGTGATACCACGTGACTTTTTGTGTTTTTTCATTTACTTAGATTGACCTTTCTTTTACCTTTTAGTGCCTATTCACTTTTCTTATTTTGTTGTTTCCTCTTTGTTTTTAACTCCAAATAAACTCTTATTAGTGTTTGATTCAGATTGAGAAACAATCGTAATAGTTGAAAAATCGAGATTAATCTTTTATTTGTATATAGTTGAGACTTATAAAGGGGATGAATAAACCGATCAAAAGAGAATCGATGATCGATTTATGTACTTCGATACTAAAGTTAGAAGTATGTAAAAAAAAAGTTTCAGGTAGAATGAGATTAAGTAACTTGATTCTGTACGGATTTTCTATAATTATAGATGTTGAAGCCGTTATGAGTAGGTCCTGTTGATCTAGTTGTTTTGTTTTGGTATGTACGGCGGTGTAAAAATAATGTCAGTCTCTGTGACATAGGTTTTATGTGTTTTAACGTTGTATATTGAGTCAAGTGAAAGATGAGATTGGACGAGAACGTATTTCATTAACGTGCATTCTCCTTTTATTTCTCTATTATTAATAGTTATTTTGTGGGGAAAAGAAAATTAACTTGTCCTGATTACTATCAAAGCTAAACATGGATTTTATTAAAAGTTGAGTACCTTAATTCTGTACGGATTTCCTATAGAGGTGGAAGCCGTTATGAGTAGGTCCCATTGACCTAGTTGCGCAATTTTGATGTGTATGGCGGTGTAAAAATAATGTCAGTCTCTGTTGCATAGGTTTTGCGTGTGTTAATGTTGTATTGAGATAAGTAGAAGATGAGATTGGACGAGAACGTCTTTCATTAACCCACGTGTACTCTCTTTTTATTTTTCTACTATTAATTAATAGATATTTTGGGAAAAGGGTATTTAAGTTGTACCAATTAGTATCAAAGCCAAACATGGATTTGAATTAAAAGTTGGTTTAATATAGGTCAAAATTGAGAAAGAATAAAGATAATTCATGGGTTGAAGAAATAAGAATTTACCTAGGATTCCACACTTTTTACATCATTGGTGTCATAGTAGGACCATCAATTGAAGGATTGTGGGGTCTTCTTTTCATTTACTATATTTCTATTAACTTCATTTTGTTTAATAAAAACTGTCACAGTTTAATTAAGTTAATTGGTTTCTCTCACAGCCTCGTTTGATTTGCTGATATTTATTATTTACTGTTACGGTTTGTTATTTACTATTGAAAAATAACTGCTTTCATTTTCATTTTATTTTTGTATCTAGAACAAATAGATTCAAGAGATGAGAGAATTAAGGATACCTACTAGAAAGACTAATACAATTCATAATGATGTACCGGAAAATACCAATATTGTGAAAACTGGACCGGACCAGCCGGTTCGACCAATTCAACCGCGAACCGGTCAGATATTCGGTCCGATTGAGACTAGTTTTTAGGAGGCTGAACAACCCGGACTGAACCGTGTGAACCGGCCAAGTCAACCGTGAACCGGTCTGGTTGAACGGTTTGGTCCGGTTAACCATTCATCCATATTGGGTAAACTACACCAATGGACTTGAACTTTACATAGTTTACACTTTGGTACCTAGATTACATTTTATCCCAAAAATATACCTGAAGTAACGATGACCAGACAATTTAGTATATTTTTACCGGTTATGACCGGTCAACGCGAGTTTCATGAGTTAATTACATTAATGGTACCCGAACTTTACCATAATTCACACTTCGGTACCTGGATTTTATTTTATCCTAAAAACATAACACAAGTAAAGGTGACTGAAAGGTTTAGTTCATTTGATCGGTTAGTGACCGGGTAACATGAACTAAACATTGGGACTCACCATACACTCAATTAACATAAAATTATAACATTGTCATTTATGAGCTAAATGACAGTATTATAATTTTATGTTAATTGAGTGTATGATTGGTCTCAATTTTTAATTTAAAATGGTCAAACTCGGGTTGATCAATCACTGATCGGTCAAATATACTAAAATATTGAGTCATCTTTACTTGAAGTGTATTTTTTGGATAAAATAAAATCTAGGTACCAAAGTGTGAATTAGGGTAAAGTTCAGGTACCATCAGTGTAATTTACTCATCAAAATCGCATTGACCGACCATTAACCGGTAAAATATGCTTAATTATTCGGTCATCGTTACTTCGGGTATATTTTTGAGACAAAATGTAATATAGGTACCAAAGTATGAATTAGAGTAAAGTTCAGATACCATTGATGTAATTTACTCCATCCATATTTAGTTAAAAAAACATTTGAACCTAGGCCACTAGTTTTGAGAACAAACACCTTACCACTAAGCTAGCTTTCAATCTATGTTTAATAACAACACTATATACATAAAATATTATTTAGTATTTATTTTTTTTATATATTTTAATAATTATTATTAAAAATTTAATTGATCTTTACCATATAAACAAAGTTTATTTGGTATTTAAATTTTAAATATACATAAAATAAAATTTAAAACTCTTAATAAATTTAATAATTTAAATTAAATTAAAAAATATATATTTATTTATTTATTACGTCATTCGGTCTGACCAATCCGAACAATCCGATCCGACCAAGTGACCCGTGGTCCAGTTACAAATCCGGTTTGATGTCCGATTCGGTTCTGATAACATTGGAAAATACAACCTTTTTGTTACTCGACCATCCATCAGTTCAAAAAGCAGAGATTCCCTACTTTTATAAAACACTACTTTTCAACTATAAAACGCAAACAAAATGTGTCTAACCAAACACCTAAAATAAAACTCACCATTTTAAAGTGAAAAAGACAAACATGAGGTGAAAAATAGGTAACTAAACACCCCTTAGTCTTTTCCTAATTCCATACCATATGGAAATTAAAGAGTAAATTACATCATGGCCACTAAACTTTATTATTTTCGCAGTATGATTACTAAAAATCAAGACGTAACATAAAAATCTCTCTATTTTAATTTTCTAACATTATGGTCATTAAACTTCAATTAATACCTCAAAATAATCGCTATCGTTGTTAAATGGGAACATTCAAAAAAATTCAAATTGTTTAGAACCACATTTGCCATGGGCACCACTTGTTTTATTTTCCAAAATCACAATTTTAGGAATTTTTTTTCTCTAAACATGCATTTTTTATTTTCTAACCAAACAATATTTAAATGACATCTAAATAAAAAAAGTTAAGGAAATTAAAGTTGCTTCAAATGTCATCAATTCTTGAAATTTTCTATTTTATGGGCATCAACATTTATTCTAAGCCGTTAATTAAAGTTTAGTGCCCATAATGTCAAAAATTATAAAGTTGACTGAATTTTCTTTTAAATTTTGAAATTTAATGCTCATAATATTAGTTGAGGTAAATTTAGATGGCCATGATTGTAATTTACCCGTAAATTAAGTGTTTATTTTGGAATAAATACCAAATTTGACCTATTGATTTTTGGAAAATTGCAGATTCGTTCAAAGACACAAAATATAGTATAAATTTACCTATAACATTTTTAAGTTCAATTTTATCTCTATTTAATAAAAAATTTAAACGAACTGGGTCGACACTATTTGATTGTTATATTATATAGGACATTTGAAACAAACTTGTCGATAAATTTAAAATTTTTATTAATTTTTATTGGTTATTTGTAACTATAGTAGTAATACAATATACATTTCGACAAAAAAAAAATTGTGATTAATTTATATGTAGTAAACTTAGTTGTTAGCATTCTATTACGTTTTTTTTATAAATGTGTTAGTAACACGTTAAATATTTTAAATACAGTTGATATTTGGAAGGTCAGATGTGACAGTTAATAAGTTTTTTCAAATTTTCTATAACATAAAAGTAAATTGAACTTGATTGGAAACATCAAAAACAATTTTACACAATTTTCGTGTGTTTAGAAATAAATTTACACTTTTTCAAAAGTATTAAAGATCAAACCGCATCCCTTTATTTTAGACACTATATCTGATCAGTTTATTCAATTGTTAATTAATCTCATCCATTAGATAAAAAAAATTAACGGAATGATATGATGGCGTGTCATATTTCGTTATCGAAATTTAAATTAATATTTTTTTTAAACGTTAAGTCTATATTAATACTATTTTATACGTGAAACCCAGATTGATACTTTATTTCTAAAAAATATATTAAAAAAATCAATAGTTAATCTTTATATTATCAAATTAATCCCCGTAACTTATTTGATTATTTATTATTATTTTCGAATTAAAGCATAAGAATCAGAAAGAATCCTATTTTATCAGTAAGAATCAAAATTCTGCCTAATAATAAATAAGAGATTTGTTACGAACCAAAAAAAAAAAAAAGAGATTTGCTTTTATAAACGAAGACATTTTTTTGCTAATAAAAGATTATAGCTCTTGTACAATTGTTACGGTTTTTAGTTAACAACCCCTATAATTTTAGGTGACAGCATAATATGATTTACAAACAAAATCTGACTGATATGACTTTGTTTTTATCAGAGCATCTCTAATAGACTTTTAGTGCACTCTCTAAAAATAATATAAATAATTGACTCTTAGTGATTTAAGAGTGACTAAGACATTTCATCTCCAACAATACTCTTTATATTCATTCCTTATTTATTATTTTATCATTAAAATTATTAATTGTTGTTATATTTACCAATAGTGTGAGGAGAGAAACTCATTAATAAAAAATTATTAATAAAAAATGAATTAAGAGACACTAAGAGGTGGAGAGAGGCTCTCTGTTAATAGAGAGGATAAAGATGCAATTAGTGATTTGAGGAGCCACTAAGAGGCTGTTGGAACTGATTTTTCATTCTCACTCCTTAAATTTTAACTGAAGAGCAAACTTAAGAGATTGTTGGAGATGCTCTTATGCATAAACATTAGTATATTAATAATAAATGTATAATGTTAATGTGACAGATTATATAGACTATAAATGAGCGTATACCTTCACAAATAAAGCTAATCGTGGATATTCAAGTTTCTCTCATTCTATAATATTCTAGATGGTATCAGTGCAAGGTTGAAAACAGTTAAAGGGAGAAATTGTTTCTTATGTAATTCTTCGTAATGGCCCATCGTAAGAGTTACACAGAGGTTGTACAACCTAACGAGAACGAAGAAAATGATTCAAACTCTTTTTCTGAAAATAGATATGAACAAAATAACAATAATAATTGGAAGGTTTTTGTGCGATTTTTGTGATAATATCCGAATTCACACATGATGTCATCGCCTATTAGTAAACAAACAAATACGTGGAAAATAAGAAACAAGAAGAGCCTACGAGTAGGGCAGACAGATATGAACATAAGATTCGCCTCCAAGTACCTTATCATGTTGGGTACGCCATCTGAAGACGCGCAAGAAGTTGTACATGTCCTGATACGTAGAAGGATACCTAAAGGACCCGTCTTGAAATACGAATAAGAAGGAACGGATGTCCATTGTTGTATGTTATTTGGACAGTTATAAGGAAAACAACAGGAGTCGTTGTTCCTTCTAGAGAAGAATAACGACACTTAATGGAGAATAAATAGCCATTAATGAGAATAATGATACAACTGCTCAATTAAGCCCAATAAGGCAAGTATGTTACAAAAAGGTGTGTATATACCGAGCATAGGGAATCTTTTCAAGTAAGTTAACTATCACTTTCTAAAGTATTATTTAATATCCATTTATTCTTCAATCCTATATGACTTTAGCAATAGAGTGTCCTCGGGTGAACCCTACAGCGTCTCCTAAGGACGAAACACGTGTCTACGAAGAAAAGACAGTTATCAAATTGGTGCGGTGAGCGTGGAACTCTACACAAATAGAATTTCATAACAATGGAACCTCAGGGGATGACACCAACTACTAGGGATCCTATGATACCCATACCCATTACTACCTCGGTTCTGACTTCAAAAGAAGTATTGGTGGAAAATCTGGATAATGCATCTCCTTCCAGTTTCTTGAATGAAGTAGGAGTCGTTCTTGTTGCCCACATGATCATCATTCGGTCAATCGTTTGATTGAACTTATCTCCGGCATGGCAGCTAGAATATAAGCATTCGCTCCAGCACAATCCCTACCACAAAATAAAGGAATCCCAACAAGTGTTCCATGAAGAACTGTGCTGCATGGATCCAACAGTTTGCATTCCATTTCAGTGGTAAGTGAACATATTGCTTATACCTCATCACCTTCTCTTCATGATGGACATGGTATTATAGGCTGTCACTTCCGTGTCTAAATTTCTAAAATTTATATTTTGATATTAGTATATATTATAATTATTGAGTGTATGATTTTTATTTGGTGCTATAGGAAAAGTTTAGAGTTAATTTAATGGTTTTATATGTAAATTAAAAACTTAGAATAATTTTAAAAGATTATATGAAGATGGAGCATCAAACGTGATATTTTTCAAGTTGAGATATATATCTGGAACAGATATACTCGAGCATCATCATCATGTGTTTTTTTTTCATTTTCTTTTTCTTTTCCTGTTAAATTCATCAGTTTTCTCTGAACCGTTTCTCCACCGTTTCTTTGATTTACGGAGATTCGACCGTCTGAATCACTCGAAATTGAAACCATAGCTTCCTTATGTATAGATCTAAGTCCTAACCAAAGAATTTTTAAGTTTCGGCAATGTTTGGAGGGAAACGTCTTAGACAGAATTTAGAGAAGAATCGATCGGGTATATTTTCTTCAATTAATAGCCAAGGTAAGTAACTATCAACTATATTTTGAGTTATATATATATATATATAATCAAAGAATTTTCAGAAATTGATATTTAAAGGTTATACGGGAATTTTGTAAAATTGAGATTTTTCACGATTTTGCTTTTTATTGTGAAATAATGGTTTTCAGATTATACTTAATTATGTTGATTTAAGGCTTAATTTGATTGATTAACTTTGTAATTTTTATTGATTAAGGATTGATATTTCGAATAATTGTGGTTATTTTTATAAAAGAGCTAATTGAAACCAAATGATTTATGGTTATGAAATAGTTTGGAATTTGATTGTGAAAGGAAATTTGAGCACGTTACGATTTTATGATTTTATATCCATCTAGAGTTATCCGGATCGGTGGTTTTATATTTGAAGACCATGTTCAGTGAGGGACATGGCCTGTGTACACACTCTGAAGACCTATTGGGTATGGCAGTGAAGTGTCGGGTAAGACCATATGGGATAGGCAATGTTAAGAGACGTCTCGATTATATATGTGGTTATGGATTGATACTTAAGGGGAGAAACTCGAGGATGGATACAATGTTTTAAGTTCATTTGGATTATGTTTTCGGTTATGATTGATTTTGATATACGGTTTTACGCTTGATTGAATACGAGTTGGTTTGATAAAACACTTACTTGATTACAAGTTGGTTTGATAAAACATCTATTTGATTATGAATTGGTTTGATAAAACGTTTATTTGTTTTTATTCGTTTTGATAAGATGCATTATATATATAAAGTTATATCAACTTAAATTTTGAGTATATTTTATAAGGTTTTGATTAAATCCCTTTATAAATGTATATATGTAACTATGTTAAGTAAAGTTGGTTTTTTTTATGGCTGATAGTTTCTTACTGAGATTTTTGTCTCACGTTTTTAAATGTTTTAATGTTTTTAGGTGATAAAGTACAGGATATAGAGAAGGTTACCGACCGATTAGGCGAGGTTTGAAAGTTGGCTGCTTATTGTTAGAATGATGGTTAGAACTTTGGTATTGAAATTGTAATATAATGATATTTGGGTAAATTGGAGACTCCTAAGTATTGATTATGATCTTTCTATTTCACGCCCGATGCCGATTGAGGTCGTTTAGGGTTGGGTGTGACATAGGCTCCCTCTTAAAATTTTCCTCATATATGCCCCCAGGGATGACGAACCTCCAACATCCCGAACAGTAGTACCTGTCATGATGACCCTATCAAGACATATGGAAGGACTTGAGCTCCGAAGAGAACTGTGGCTATTTGATCCACTAACAGGGCAACGACTACAACCAACTGTGGAGATTCCAATGCTAGAAGTCTGAACAAGGTCACAGCTTGGAGAGAGCCGGAAGTGGGGCGAACCGGTCCATTTATCGACCTACTAGCATTGAAAGAATTGACGAGGACATGGATAGACGAGTCTTGGACACATTGTTGAGATATGGGTACCTGGCTCCCAAGCTACAAAAGACTGCCGGTTCAAACCTCAAATGTTACCACATTACGAAGGTGAAGGAAATCTGGAAGCTCACCTCTGTTAGTATAAAAAGCTTATGGATGTATGTGATACAAATGAAGGGATCATATGTCGGGTATTTTCAACGACTCTGCTTGGGCCAACATTCAACTGGTTTTAGTCTCTAGCGTCAGGGTTAATTGATGGATGAGAACAGTTGAGTAAAGAATTTTGCACAAAGTTTACCGGGTGCATACCACCAACAATCGCCTGATGAAAATGGTATGACCTCGTACAAGGAGAAGAACAACCCTCACGAGAATATATTGATAACTTTAATCAATTGTGTGTACAAATTACACGATTTGACGATGATTGAATCACTCATTCATAACACAACTCGCGGAAGAATGAGAGAAGATTTGGTCACAAATCGCCCGGAGACTCTGAACTGATCAACATGTCCAAAAAAATTCATGGATTTGGACGATGTAAAAAGAGAGCGGAAGGCGATGCTAAAGAATCGAAAAGTTGAACATAAGGGGCAAAAGTCTCCTGAGCTACATCTCAGAAGCACAAAAGAAATATTCGGAACGCCCAATATATACACCCCTAAATGGTCCCAAAAAAGAAATTTTGATGTGGATTGAGAAGATCCCGTATAAATGGAATATACAGTATCCCAACGCCAAAGTGGGAGAAAGCTTTGAGAGAAACACTAGAGTATATTGGAGATTTCATAGAACCAATAGCCACGATACATAAACTTGTTGGGAATTGTCTAAAGAGATAGAGACACTGATTGAAAGGGACAAGCTTGATAGATTCGCTTAAAACATCCAAGATGGTGAAGAACGCAATTAGAAAATGAATCAAAGAGACAAAAGTTCAAGGGCATGATAAATATCATCTATATCGGAGATATGAACCCCTGAATAAAAAGTACAAGGTGCAACCTTCTTTAGTCAAGCGAGAGTATTATCTACGGGCCTAGCAATTCCATCATGAGGAGGGGATATGAAGCTTGTTGTTATACATAAATATTAGTATATCGACAATGAATATATAACGGTGATGTGGCAGAATACATGTAAACTATAAATAGGATATATACTTTCATAAATAAAGGTAGATGCAGTTTCTATAATATTCTACAGACTCAATTATTTAAAACGATCATCATGTTTAGAGTCTAGTAGCTCTATATTATATATAACGACACGAAATAAATAAACCTAACACGATTATGACACTTCAATCCGAATTTCGCTGTCATATAATTCTTCACAAAAATCTATCTCTTAATTAGTAAGTAAAAAGGAAGAGAAATATTAATCTAGAAGCTGAAAAGTAATTATTCAAAGCTGGCATGATTAGCAGTTTGATGTTTATTAAGATTAGACTAGGCTAATAAAGTGAATTAGCAATGGAGATTATTATTATCCTTCACAGAATTTCCTTGTTAGATATGAAGTCAACAATGGCCAAGAAAATTCCACGCTGGCATAATGAGCTATTTTGATGTCATGTAGGAATGTGACAAAATCTCATTTAATATACTTGATATATTTAAACAATCAATAAATGGCATGACCAACTACATTTCCATTCATAATTCCACCTTATATGGTAGTTCTATCTTTCAATATATTTTTCAAACTCATTTCTATTTTATTCATTATATCTCTATTCTTTTTTACTAAATGGATTCATTTTTACTGAGATATTGTTAAATATGTTGCACATGAAAAATATATTTAGATTTTGTTTGATTCCATTGTTATTATTTATTATTAATGTTGCACAGATAAAATTTAATTAATTTTCATTTTAAAATATACTTATTGTTTCTTAATTATAACCAAACATTTTATATTTTAAAAAACCCAAATAAGTACTTATCTTTTCAATATTTGTTCAGCATTCCATCATGATTAAAGTTTTTCACTCCTTTACAAATGTGTCTAATCTCATTATTCTTAATCAATAATCATTAAGATTTCAAAAGAATATACTTCATTTTTTTTTTACCATTTTGAAATTAATAAACATCCACCATTTATTACCGTTTTCCAGTGAGGTACGTAGTAAAACATTGAAAAATATTTTATTTTCCAACAATTTTTTTTCTTACTTAATATTTTTCAACAAATAAATAGATCCTAACAAATAAATGTATACATTGATATATTATTATAAAATTTCTGCAAATTGAGGAGATGAAAGTAGAAAAATCCCGGAGCATTTACATGTTTGGTTAGACACTTCATGTTTATTTTTTATATCCGAAAAGTAGGTTTTTATAAAAGCATCGGATCCCTATTCTCAAAAAATAAGTATTTTCCAATAATAAATAACAAACTGTAACACCAAACAGCAACAACAAGTAATAGGTAAATCAAATGGGCATTGTTGATATGATATCAGGGCAAATTATTAGAAGCATCTGGTTCTCCACGTCAAATGGAGAACCTTCTATACATATTTTGACACGTGTAACATGGATCCACATATATTATAAAAGGTTCCATTTTTTTTATTATTACGTGAGGTCACAATACACGTGTCAAAATGTGAATTGGAGGTCCTCCGAGTGATATGATAGATCCGATGCTTAATATAAGAATTCATGATATTAGACTAGCCGTAGACAAAAGGAAAGATGAATAAGAAGGGGGGAGCGGTTACAGAAAATTATAAAAATAAAGTAAGAAGGCTAATAAAGCCAAGAAGGCTGCTTTTATTCAACAGCTGAAACTGATGAACGTTTCGTCATTATTTGGCCTGTTCCAAATAAAAACCTATCTTTCTCGTGAGTTTGTTTGGCATGAGAAACGAGGGAATGCGAGAACGGAAGAGCGGAAAGGGTAAATTTCGCCCATTGTTATAGTTTGGGATAAATTTGACAAATATTATTGAATTTTATTTTATTTTATTTCAATAAAATCATTGAACTTCATTGTCCGGCTCAATGCATAAGGAGTTTTATCTCGTGAGGGTTTGAATTGAACTTGCTTAAACTAATTTATTGGTTACAGACTGTTCAAACAAGTTTGTCAATAAATTGAAGTAGTTTGTCAATGCATAAGGAGTTTTATCTCTTAGAGACTGTGCTAAGAGCAAAGAGGTATGGAGAAAAGTTATACCAGACCAATTGTTGCCTGCTTTCTTATCTCATTCGGATCTCGACTGGTTTGTGGATGGTATTGGTGGGTAGCTGTTGGCTGATCTTGAACATGGTGTGACCATTTTTGCAGTAGTTTGTCACCAGATATGGAAATGGAGGAATGAAGAGATTTTTGATGGAGGAACTGTTGTCACTCCCAATCTGTTTAATTTTTTCTCCAGAAAGATTTGGACTATTGTGGATAGCTTCAAAGAGGACATTGTAGCTAGGTCTATTCAGAGGAGGGAGGTCCATCTCTTTAGCTGGAGTAGGCCTAGTGAAGGATTGGTGAAATTGAATACTGAAGGCTCGTGCCTAAGAGATGGTAAAATTTCTGCTGGAGGGGTGTTAAGAAATGCAGAAGGCGGCTGGGTGTATGGGTTTACTCAAAATTTAGGTAAAGGGTCTTCCTTTTCGGCGGAGCTCTGGGGGATTTATTCTGGTCTCAGATTAGCTATTAATCTGGGTTTGAAAAAGCTGATCGTTGAATCTGACAATATGGAAGTTATCAGAATGATCTCTGATATGAATACTACTTGTCTAAGTAGCAAGAACTTAATCAAAGGGATAAGAAGGTTTTGTTCTTCCTTCGAGTCCATCAATTTCTGTCACATCTTCAGGGAGCAAAACAGGGTGGCGGACCGTCTTGCAGAAGAAGGCCACATGAGGAGTCTGGGAGTTTCTACCTTCTCTTATCCTCCTAACTTCCTTTCTTCTCTTCTGAGGGATGATATGGTTGGGGTCGGTTTTCCTAGACTGATCCCGGGCTAAGTCTTTGTTTTTGTGGTGTTTTGTTTTTTCCTTTCCTATCCTACCAAAAAAAAAAAGTAACGTGGCAAACATTTTAAACACATTGACAAAAAAAAAATTGTGATTAACTCGTATGTGACAGGCTTAGAAGGTGTGTGTTTCAGCTTTTTGGATGAACGTTTAACGTTTCACTCAAAACTATAGGAAATATAGCGTTTGGTTAGGTTTATATAACAACAACGTTTAACATTTTTTCTGGAAACTGCAGAGTTTTGGAGTTTTTCATGAAAAACTTCTTTTTGAAACTTTTTATAAACAATTGTTTGTAGTTATATGTTTCTTCTTTAACATTATTTCTATTTCTATAACAAAATTATCGAAAGGTTTTGTAAGGTTCAATAAAAAAATTTATCTTTTATTTAGATTATTTTTATTAATTTGTGCAATATATTTTTTATTTTATAATTTATTTATTTGTTAATTTAAAACATGTCTATATTACATATTTTAAATACTAACAGTTCAATATAATTTTATCAAACACTAATAATTAAACAACTAATAACAAAAAGCTAACAACAACAACAGCAAACAGTTTACTGCAACCGCAACAACAACAACTATTAGCTAACAGCTGAACCAAACAGACCTTTAGTTGTTACTAGTATTTTAACGAGTTTTTAATCACACATTAAATATATTAGACATAATTGATGTTTAAAAGTTTGATGTGATAATTAAATAACAGTCAAATCAATATTTTTAAATTTTTGATAATAACATAGCTAAAATTAATTTTATTCGGACAATTTCATATATTAAAATTAAATTTAGACTTCGGATTAATAGGTTAAGATTAAATTTTGGTCTTATCTCTAGTTTTTAATACAAACGGCTGGTATTAGTTTTGAGAAAGATAGGGGGGTTGAGGGTTTAAAAAGGGTTTCTTCACAAAGAACGAGGGGGGAAAGGGGAAGAATAACTATGATGATCCTTCTTCCATTTCCATTGTTGTAAACATAACAACCCCAATGAAGTCAGAGAATTATGAACCATCTAATCTTATAATTATTGATTTTTCTTTCATCTTTTCAATTAATTACACCCAACCCCACCCCCTTCTCTCTCTCTTATTTACTGTACTACCACCCATCCATCTCCTCTTAAATAACCCCCCATCTGCCTCACCCCTCTCTATCTCCCCCTCCCCCTTTCTCTTTCTCTTTCCCTTTCCCTTCTTCTGACTACAAGAAAAAAAAGGCTTAAGTTTTCATGTGGGTTTAACAAAGTGTTTCTCACAGAGTTTATTGGCATTCTGTCCACCTCCTCCTCCTCCTTTAGATATCTCTCTAAAACCCCCCGGAGGTGGGCATACTGCCAACTGAGCTCTGTTGGTCTCTCTTTGTCAAACCCTCTTGACGGATCCAGAATTCACTGATACCGCGATCTTATCCCTTAATCTATGTTTTTCAATTGATTTTTTCTTCTTTTTTACAGTTTTTTTCTATGTAGTTGCCTCAAATCTCTCCTTTTGAGAAAGATCGTGAAGGTAAAAATCCTGATTATACTATATTGGATCATACTTGTCAGATATAGCTAGCTTGTACTTATCCTTAGCACCAGGTTAAGATTTTATTCCAATTTAGGTTATCCATGTTTAATTTCAAGTTTGTAAGCGGATTTGATCACTGTTTTATAAGCGGAGGAGACTAAATCTGTTTGGCTGTTGGGTCTTTTTTGTCCATCGGTTATATCGCTTTTTGCCGATCTAGGGTTTTGTAAAACCAGGCGAGGATTAGGGTTGAAGAGTGAAAAAGTAAGAGGGGTTAATAAAGTTTTTCATGATTGCTTGTGCAGATTTTGGATTAAAGGTGTTAAATTTGTAATGATCTCTATAGTATAGGTGTTATTATGATATTTGATTATTATGATCTGAAGGTGGAGATTGATTTATCAGTGTTCATATATGCATGTCTGACACCGTTTTACTTGAGTATCCTATTTATATATTAATAGGAGTATTTGACTAGTATATTTACTTCTTGTTTTGGGCAGACCTAGCTACTTGGGACTAAACAGCTGACTCGGAGTTTTTTTTATAAATGTTTCCTAACTAGATATGGATTCAGTTTTTATTCCAAGCACCCGGGCCTCGGAGGAAATGACGCTTGTTGTTTTTGGATAAAAACGTGTCGTTTCTCCTATGGAGTTCGGAGTTTGTTGTCGTATCTCCTATGGAGTTTTGTGAGGACCGGATGTTTGTAATAATTCCCTGTGTGGATGGCATGTCGTCAGTGATACTGACATGTTCGGGATGAATTGGTTCTGAACAATTGTAGAAATTTTTCAATACACATGATTAAAATAGTCCCGATTATGTCCAAATATTTGTCGTTAATGGTATTTTTTTTTATCATCGTGATCATAGTTGATGTGTCATTTTTTGAGTGGAGGATGATTAATTGATCTAGAATCATAGTAGAATTTTTCGGGGTATAACGGGATACTCTTTTTGAGTACCTAATTAGGAAATGATAATAGACCCGCGATTAATTACTCTTTTAATAGCGTGCTACATCGATAAAAATAAAAATAACTACTCCTAATCGCGGTAAAAATTGAATAGATTGAATCATAATTGAAGCTATTTTAACCACAAAGTTAAAAAAAAAAAAACTTTCTCCTATATCTGTTGTAAGGATTAAAGAGTAATTATTTAGTTTTAAATTTGAGATAAAATTGGATGGTTAAGATTAAATTACTTTTGGTTTAATTAGGAAGATTCAGTATTTAATCCATAAACTTAAATATACTCCCTCTTTACCCTAAATATAGTAAAAATGTTCCTTTTTTACATTACTCTTTTAACTACAAATAAAATAATAAACACTTTTCAACTATACTAATTTTTATTACAGTTAAAAATTACTAAATACTGTGAGCCCGTTTGTTTTATCTATTGTTTGTTGTTACAGTTTGTTATTTGGTGTTGTTTGCTGTATTTGCTATTTGGTGTTGTTTGCTGTTCAGGTTGCTGTTGGAAAAAACTGATTTTTCAAAAAACATAGATTATCTACCTTTTATAAAAGTCTGCTTTTCAAGTGTAAAAGATAAAGAGGTGGTCACTAACCAAACATCTAATACTTTTTTTCAGATGTAAAAGATAAACAGTAAGTCATTAACCAAACACTTCTAACTCTCCCTTTTGAAATGAAAAAGCAAACGAGAGCATGAAAAGGAGCAACTAAAATCCCACACATAATTGATTAAATTGGGTATTTCTTTTTCCTATTTTTGCTAAATGAATGAAGTAATTAGGTTTTAAACAGTGAATTTAATGTGTGTTTTTTTTTTTAATTTTTAAGCTTGAAAAATAAAAAAAATTCTTAGAAGTATGGATTTTGCAGAAAATAAAAATAATAAAAAAAGAATTAAGGAGGGAGGGAGTATTTTCCAATGAAATCTAGGTTGGAAATATATAATCCAGCTATTACTAGCATACATACTACACTTCCCAACCCCAACTATGGTTTTATCACTATGCACCCTCATGATTGAAGACTACCACTGCTTTTTCAATAACACCTCAATCCCACATCGCCTAGGTCGTCGCGTGTCATCCACGTCCAATCTCATTGGGAGGTGGAATCCACTCGCTTGGTAGAGTTTTTAACTGTTATCAGAAAGTGACTTTGAATACATGTAATGGGATCTTTTACTTTATGGGGTTCTCTGGCAGTGTATGATTCTTCTTTCTTCTATTCCTTTTGGGTCAAAATACGTTTTACAATTAATTAATTACTGCAGAGTAAAAGGGTAAATAAATAATTAATAGATAGAAGTGGATAATTATTCTTATTGGGACCATAATTTTGAAATAGGAAAGGGACCATGGATTTGGTCAAAATTATTTGAAATTTTTCTACTGTTGTTTGTGTCACTGATTGACTGAATTCGTATAATTTAATTTCATCATGTACATGAGATTTTTGGCAATCATGAATAATATTAAGGGACATGCAACAACTGTTAGTCAATTTTACTTTATTGTAATTTATGGTAATAAAAATTTGTGAATTTTCTAGCAGTATATACCTGCAGGGAAACGTTTACTTTTGACCATGGATTTAGTCACGTTAGATTATGATAATTTTACTTTGAGTTAAAATGTAGTAATAATCAGGAGTAAAAATGTTTTTCAATAAGCTTTCGAAAATCAGTTTTTTCAAAATTATCTTTTTGGACTTTATAAGTTGTTTAAAACCCCTCTTCACTCACTACTATTAGAGGTTTAATTAGTCACAACCTGTAAAATGGTTAAAATCTTTAATTTTACGTTAAAAACCTCTTTACAAAAAGGGGTCAATGTGTAAAAATATTTCAAACATTGACAGTTATGAGTAATTTTATCTCTAACATCTAAAATGGTTTAATTTTACCTTTGATATTTGCAATAAAAACCAAATTTACCTTTAACGTCAGCAAGTTCAGTCAATTTAAGAAATAATTGATTAAACTATATTTTCAGTCATGGATTATATCATTTACACTTCATATTTCAATTATGAATCATATCATCTACACTTCACATGTTCCTCATTTATATCAAAACTATAAAAATGTATTTTGTAGGATAAAAAAAATATAAATATTTTATCGAATTTAAAAATATAAATCTTTAATTATATTTTAGAACTAATTGATATACAATTGATGCGCACAACAAAATATGTCTTTTAATGGATCTAATTTGCCAATGTAAATTTGTTATTGGCCGCAAAGTGTGAGGGTAAAATTATATAATTTAAATGCGAGGAGTAAAATTACTCTCTGTCAACCAACATTAAGGGTGTATATTAACGCTATCTTTGCATATTACCAAAAAATATTAGTTAAAAATGTACGATTTAAAGTTATCACTTGTCATGCTAGTTTGAAAACAAAAAAGGAGTGGGTGAAATACACCTATGGTGGCTCCCAAGTAAATTAGTGATTTGTTGGCAGTTCACAAAGTACTATGATTGATGATTTGAACTTTTTATTTTAGTGTATGTTAAAAAATTGAAGTACTTTGATAGTATCTTATTTTAAAGGCATAAAACTCATTCCACTCCTTCAACTATATCCTCAAAATCAATTGGATCCGCAATCTATTCAAATCAACAAATAGATTCCTAAACTTTACTAAACTCATCAATTGAACACATTAACGGAAAGAAGGTAAACTGCAGAAACTCTTGGAGCGAACTGTGAAAGATGCTTATGCCTCGAACACTTGGAACCTATTGAAGAAAATAGGCTCGAACACTTATCTATGTATACTTATTTCTCTACTTTAATCTAATTTCTTATTTTTATCCTTCACATTCTATATCATATATATGTTTAAGATAGGATAATGAATTATCAATCTAAATCCTCTGGTATTATAATATTCCACTGTTCACTCTGTCAGTTTCATTGAGTTTATCATCATGAGCTTTCTATTAGTATTGATCTCATCAATACTTTGAGTCTCACTATCCTTGATGTAGATCGGGTAACGGGCGATAGTTTTCAATCGTAAACTACCAAAGATATTCTCAAGCTAAACTTGAAGGAGCCGTGAAACCCCCGGATTTACAAGCTAAACTTGAAGGAATTAGAAATCCTCATTGTTAAGAGGGATGAACCCTAAAAACACTCTCAAAGAGAAGATATAATTTGATTGATAAAAAGTTAATCTTCTTGCAATGGAAAGGATGAATTTATATCATCCAAGACCTAAAGATGAAATTACGATAAAGGGTAATTACTTACAACTAAAAAGATAAACCTTAAAAGGGTAAGGTGGGGTAAGGGAAAACAAGTGGTAAACTAGTAAATAAGGGCTACTAGAAAGACATCAATTATTAATGGCAAAACAATAAATATAGTGGGCAGGCTGGTGTCAGACTTGTCCCCCTTGGTGACCAAGTAATACCAATTCCTCTTAGTGAGTAAGTAATCCCTAGTCTCAAGAAACCCCAAAAAGGACACACATGAGGAGATACATCGGATATATACCCAGAAGTAGATCCGTCGAAGTAGATCCATCGAATAGATCCGTCGAAGTAGATCCGTCCAAGTAGATACCTAAAGGAGATACCTCGAAGTAGATCCATCGAAGTAGATCCATCGAAGGAGATCCGTCGAAGAGATCCGTCGAGGAGACCCATCGAAGAGATCCATTGAAGAGATCCGTAAAAGGAGATCTGTCGAAGAGATCCGTCGATGAGATCCGTCCAGGTAGATACACCTAAAAGAAAAAGATATACTGGAACTTTAGGTATGTCTTCCTCCTCTTCTGAATCACTTTCCCCACATACCTGATGAAATTTGTCACCTTGCTACTTCCCTAACCTGGACTTGGAATTTTATCGAAAAGATGTCCGCATCAATCCTTGCATCCCTTACTCATTTTATCTGCATATAAAAAATTCTGTGAAAGTTCTTAGCTTTCTTAATCATTTTCCTCAATTTCCTAGTTTTTGTCATATCTATTTTCTTTTTCTCTTGGATTTTGATTCAATTTCAATTCCAGTCCAATCCAATGATGGGTATCTCTAATAGTCATGAGGGTTAAGATCTCACTGACTCGGATGGAGAGTACCAATCGGAGGAAGAAGAGGAAGAAACCACGATGCCGTTGAGCGCCAAATGACCCCTCAATCTATCAATAAAACAACCAAGAAAGATTTAGATGAAATTGATTCGAAACTCAAATCTCTGAAACTCAGACCAACAGTAGATCAAAAGTTAGAGATTGTCAAATACAATTGAAACACCACTGGCAATCATACACTTCAAAAAATGTTAAAAGTTCCCTCCACCGAAGAGAGACATTTGCAGGTTTTCAATTTCACAGAATAAAGCCATTAACCTTAATCGGTTAATATGGGTTGAATTGGTGAGTTTAGTAAAGTTTAGGGATCTATTTGCTGATTTGAAGAGATTGGGGATCCAATTGATTTTGAGGGGATAGTTGAAGGGGTGGGATGGGCTTTATGCCTATTTTAAAGTTGAAGAGACATTATATTTGTAAATATCAAATTCAAAAGACATACATGTATTTTACCCAGATTAGGGTAATAAAAATCTTGTCAAAATTGATGAATGCTGCCATTAGCATGTTCTCCATTATTTCGCTTGTATTCAATTTAACAATCAATTAAATGATTTGAAACTTTTCAAAAATTTTAAAATTATTTGGATATCATCATGAGTAAGGAGGACAATTTATATATTGTGTTTTTATCAATAAATCATTTAATTAAAATCCCCTTTAATTTAAAATATATTTCAATTACATTATTTATGTTTATAAATATATAATTTATAATCCTTATATTAATTTAATATTAATAATATCTAAAAAAAAGTAAGAATGTAGTAAATTAAAATGGAATTAAAAATCAACAATAACAGTACACAATAGATTTAGGGTCTGTTTGTTTCACCTGCTCCTATTTGCTATTTGCTGTCACCGATAGATGGTAGATATTAGTTGATTTTTCTGTAAAAAGCAGTGGTTTCGAATTTTTACCGAATATTTTTTTTTATCTCCTGTTTAGACTTAAAAGGCAAAAGCAGTTCTGAAAATTTCAAATAGACACTGAGTTTAACGAGCTGCAGAGCTTCTTCATTTTGTAATTGGTTTGCAATTGAGATGTGGTCTCATACTGTTACATCACCAAAGTTTCAATCTCATTTTTAAATGGCTTAATAGACACCCAACCCCCTAAACTTGTAATTTTTTTTCACCTGGCCCCCTCAACTTAGGGAACAACCTCTCAACCCCCTCAACTTTCCAAAAACATCACATACAACCCCTTACACCCCTATGTTCGGTCAAAATATTGACTCGTGTAGAAAACGCGCTTGACTGTTGACCACACCAATGCCACGTGTCATTTTTTTAATTAAATTTTTCCAAGTGATTATTGTATGCGAGGTGTTGTCACTGTTTGTCGTCACAACCTTATCGAGATGCTGAGGTTGGCGGCAGTGGTCGTCGAAGTGAAATCACTTGAAAAATTTTAATAAAAAAGTGACATGTGGCATTGGTGTGGTCAACAGTCAAGCGCGTTTTCTACACGGGTCAATATTTTGACCGAACATAGGGGTGTAAAAGGCTGTATGTGATGTTTTTGAAGAGTTGAGGGGGTTGAGAGGTTGTCCCCTAAGTTGAAGAGGTCAGGTGAAAAAAAGTTATAAGTTTATGGAGTTGGGTGCCTATTAAGCCTTTTTAAATATACTTCATCTTGTAATTGTTTTGCAATTAACATCACTTTCAATTTGTATGACTCAATTAATATTTAAATATAGAATATTTATTATTAAAAAAATTCATTATTTTTTAATAAAATTTTCAAAATATAAAATTAATTGGATTAGTTAAAATTAATCAAGTATATACAAGATTAATTATGAAATTAATAAAAAAAAATGAAAACAAACACAACTTTGTTATTTATAAAGACAAATTACAAAGAAATTTACTTGTATTTATAATATTTAACTTAACTAAGAGACTTAATAAATGCCGCTAGATAATATGGAATCTGTGGAAGTACCGCAACAAGGTGGTATGGGAAAAGAAATTCAGCCTTCCGTCGACAGTCCTCGCAGCAGCTATATCAGAATCCTTAGGCTAGAAGAACGCCCAAGCGAAATTCAAAGTTACAGCTCCTGCAACAGAAGAAACTCAGGAAAAATGGCAAAAACCTCCCTTGGGCCATCTGTTATGCAACGTGGATGCAGGTATAAATACAGAGGAGACATTTTGTTCATATGGAATGCTTATTCGGGATAATAGAGGAGTCTGCATTCATGCCAGGAATGCGGGGATGGCAGAGGCGAGTGATCCTTCACTTGCGGAAGCAATGGCAATAAGAGAAGCTCTCAGCTGGATCAAAGCTCTTAATTTATCTCAAGTAACGATTCAATCAGATTGTTTAAACGTGGTACAGGCTATACATTCTAAGGTATCTAACCTATCATACTTATCCGACGTTATTCAAGACTGTAAAGGTATTCTTCAAGATCTGAACTTTGTTTCGATCTCATTCATTAAGCGATCAGCGAATCTCGCAGCCTACTTTTTAGCAAAAGCTGTTAGATCTAGGTCTGATTGGGGTGTGTGGGCATGTCCACCACCTTTTCTTGTCGATGTTTTAAGTGCCGATTTAAGTTAATAATATTCTTTATTCTTTCAAAAAAAAAAGAAAAATACCGCTAGAGAGGGAAGGGACCTTCTCTCTAGCATTCCCACCACCGCCCCTCACCACCCTCCCTCACCATCTCCGTTTTTCTCTCCTTTTTTCTCTCCCACCCCTTTTAAATCACCGATTTTCCTCTTGCCTGCTTCCCTTTTTGCTGCTGTCTAGTTGAGGAGGAAGAAGAAAGCTTGTCTTCGTTCTTCCTCCTCCCACCGTTTTTTGTTTTTCTATTTTCGTAGTTCTTTTTCTTTTGTTTGTGTCAGTGTTTTAGTTGGATCATATATATTTCATTGTATCTTTGAATCCGTTTGAACTGCGCCTGTTGGTTACAATCTTTGTTTTTGTAACATTTTCTGTGTTAGTAAGGATGAAAACGATTGATCTTATCCGTAGATCACTGTATCTACGGGATTGCAAAAGAAAGGACTTAGATCCGAAGGTTCAGAATGGTTCAAATACTGAAGATTGGACTACAGTTGCTTTGCGGCGAGTTTGGAGTTACGATATATATATATATATATATATATATATATATATATATATATATATATATTTCAACTGTTGTTTATGTTTATGTTTAATGTACCTTTAATGGCTTTTTTTTTTGCTTTTAATAGTCATTTTCTTGCTTTTAATAGTCATTTTCTTACCTTAGTGGATTATATATTAGGCTTAACCTATATGTGTGTAAGGTTTTATTCCTTACTGGTCTCATGTTGTACTTACAATTTTCTGATTTAATGAAATATTAGCATTACTATAAAAAAAAAAACTAAGAGACTTAATAATATTTTATTTAAAGACAAAAAAGTTATTATATATCTATTGTAAAATAAATTGGATATCTTTTTAAGTAATTATTATTTATACTCAAAAAAGTAATTATTATTTAATATTAATTATTTAAAATTAAAATTTTATTATTAAGTATTAATTACGCACTTTGATCAATATTAAATATATTAAATAATTATTTATTAATTTATTAAGAAAAAATAAGAAAATGTAACTTACATCTAATATTTTAATTATAAAATTTTCTCTCTTCTATTTCTAATTTAATGAGCTTACAAATTTAAATATTTTTAAAAAATATCAAATAAACGTAAACAATTATTTTTTGTGGGATGGTCATTATTATTATTATTATTATTATTATTATTATTATTATTGTTATATTATTTTATTTTTAATCATAACTGCAAACTTTATCAATGAATCAAGCCCATATCCTTTTGTTAGGATATTACCAATAAATACATGAACATAATCATGAATGAAGAAATTAGCATACGAAACGACATTTCGTTCAATAGCATCAACTGCCTATTCGCCAATCTCGAAACAAATGCCACCGAACAAGTTTGGTAGCTATAAATAAAAAATCAAATATCCTCAACCACTTACATCCACTGAATTAGAATTTTGTAGATTTCTAATTGGTGGATCTTAAACATTCATCATGGTTGTTTATCTCTAGAACTTCAGAGATTTTGAATCAAAAGAATAAAAAATGATACAAAAATGAAAGAAACTTATGTGTGACAAGAATCAAAATGACTAAGAATTGGAATTCATCTAAAACAAAGAAGAATGGCTTAAAAAAAGCGGAAAATTAGAGAATTATGTTCTGATACCATAACAGAAATTAAGAAGGAAGCCATTAAATGAAAAACTTAGAGAGAAAGAAAGTAATTGATCCAATGATTTTATTAGAATGTAAAGTCTTTATTAGTTACCTTTCTTCTGTTGAAACACCTTTCCACAAGATTTTGATTTGACAAAATCATCCATGATTAAGAGGCAATTAAATTTAGATGCTTTGATTTAATTGTACTAATATGTTTGTTAAATCTTGAGTGCAAAAATATATAAAGTAAAGACAGGATAAAAGTCAGCACAAACGAAGCTGAGTGGAGAGGAACTCAGCATGACAGAATAGAAGCTGAGTGGAGTTAAAATTCAGAAACAAAACGAAGCTGACTAAAACTGAAGACTTCTTCAGGAGCGGTTAAACAAAACGAAGCTGACCTTGTAGGAACTCAGCATGAGCCGTGAAACATTCGAAAAGAACAAACGAAGCTGAGTAACAGTCAGGACAGCATGAATGTTCCGTTCACTAAAGGACAAAGGCTGCAAATCTTCTGCACCAATAATTGGAACCTCGAAGACACCTAAAAGACTAATTCCAAGAGTCATGGGACATTGGATTATTAGTAAAAGACAACCGACACAAACAAACAAAAGAGACGCTAGAAGACAAACCTGACGCCTGCAGAAAACAGAGAAAGGGAATGGTGGTGCAGTCTGAAGCTTTCCAGAAATTGTTCCCCAAAAGAGCCGTTTTGGTGGCAACGGTCAAGACATTTCAAAACGATCAAATCCACAGGTTTTCGTCTATAAAAGGACAATCGAAGAACCAAAACATAAAGAGACAACTGAAGCATCAAAAAGAAAAATACAAGAGAGAAAGTTTCAAAAAGCACTCAAATACAAAAAGAAACTTATACCGACGTTTCTATTCTATGTGTAAATGCTAGATTGAGTTGTAATCATCTAAAGTGTTCTTTAGTTCAAAAAGGAACAAGTCTGTGATCAATAGGAATATTGAGAGTGTAAAACTGAGTGCTTGGTTGTAAGCATTTCAGTAGTAGAGAAATCTAAGTGCTGGGTTGTAGCACTTAGTAGGAGTTGAGTAGACGAATAGAGGAAGGTAATCTTGCATATTCAACTGCCTTGTAATTGGTTTGTGCTCTACCATTAAAGAGCTCAGTATTGGATTCAAAAAGCCCGGAGGACTCTGGGGACTGGACGTAGGCAGAGAGGCCGAACCAGGATAAGTGATACTGAGTAATCTCTAAACTCTCTCTTATAACTGCATTTGTTGTTTGCTTTATTTACTCAGCATATAAATTGTCTAAGCTAATCTTGAGTAAGTAAGTGGTGCTGAGTTAGAAGCTGACCTCCAAGAGTGTCAATTCCTAACTCTCAAGGAAACAACTTTGGTCAACATCTGACTAAAGCTGTCCTGTGATATATCTCACCAAGCTGACCAAAGGCTGAGTTAATAAACTCTCAAAATAACTTCTGGTCAGGTCAATTAAAACACGAAAAAGTTATATTAGTTCCTAACCCCCCCCTTGGAACTAATTACCAGGGACCAACATCTTCTTTCTATTTATAGAATTTACAAAACTATTAAGAAGATGAATGAGGTAAGAAATCAATATTCTTGTATTTCTCATTAATTGAAAAAAAGACTAACTATTACATTAATATACTAATGATAGGTGTGGAGAGCAAGAAAAGATAAGCTAAGGAATAAAAGGACAAGGGACAAATGTATTAATCACAACCATTGATCATGGCTTTGTGTGATGAATGGTGGTGATTTGTTGGTGAGGCTATCTGGTGTGATGAGGTGCATTGAAAATTAATGAGTCTCTTCTAGAATCTACCAAGGTTGCATAAATACTGAAATGCCCCTGAAGTCTCCGAAAGACTATAATGCCCTTGGGTAACCAAAGGGTCTTTGCCGACATATTATTAGATTGCTTTAATGTGTTCAGTTTGTGTGATCTTCCTCTTCACTCCTCCTTTTGTCTCTTCGTTCTCCCTAACTCTTTTCTCTTCTCCTTCTTGTTTCTTTGATTTTCTGATATACTTCAATACCCTTCCTCAAACTAGACTTGTTAGGGATTTCTCAAGCCTAGTTTGCTCAAAAGGAACCGAAGTTGTGGCGAGTTGTGGGCTTTGGTAAATAAGTCTGCAAGTTGTAACGGGATAGGATCGATATTAACCGTATGAGTTTTGCTTGGACTCGCTCACGAATTATATGACAATCAATGTCTATGTGCTTGGTCCGTTCGTGAAAGACTGGGGTTTGAGCTATATGCATGGCTGATGTGTTGTCACAGAAGAGGAGAGATGCAGTGGGTGGAGGCAAGTGGAGATCTTTGAGGAGGTTTCAAATCTAATGGATCTCGCAAGAAGTAGATGACATGGCCCTATATTCTATTTCGGAGGACGAACGAGAAACAATGTTCTATTTCTTGGATCTCCAGGAAATAAGAGAGACGCCAAGGAAGACGGTGTAGCCGGTTATTGATTTGCGGGTCTCTGGCAGGTGGACTAATCTGAATCGGTGAAGGCCTGAAGCTGTAAATCGTTGCATGCAGGGAAAAAGAGGCCTAAACTGACCGTCCCTTTAAGGTACCGTAATACTCTATGCACTCTGTTTTGATCATTGGTGTTTGGCTGGGTGAGATGTTATGAGAGTTGATTGACGATGTATGAGATATCTGGCCTTGTATATGTAAGGTATAATAGTTTGCCTATTATTTTTCTGTAAGATGTGATATCTGTGAGGGGATTTATGTTTGGGGGTGGTTTGTGGTTTGGTAATGCTGGTGAAGGTGTTGGTTTACAGTATAGGAAACCCATTTCTTGTAATAGGTCTAACAAGTATTTCCTTTGTGACATGTGGAGTCCCTATCTGTTGCGAGCGAACTCGAAGCCGAGGAAGTAATGAAGGCTACCAAGATCTTTGGAGTTGAATGATTCATCGAGATGTTGTTTCTCCAAGTTAATTGTTTGCATGTTGCTCCCTATCAAAATAACACCATCTACGTAAATCAACAAAGCTGTGGTATGATCACCTTCATACATAGTGAATAAAGACGGATCTGCAATTGATTGAATGAAGCCCATGCTTTTGACGGTGGCTATGAGTATAACATTCCATTATCGGCCTGCCTGCCAGAGGCCATAGAGAGATTTGTTGAGTTTGCAAACTTGCTGTGAGCCTTGAGAGGTCATCCCCGGCGGCAACTGCATGTACACGTCTTCGTTGAGCTCCCCAGTGTAATTATGCGTTGTCTATATCCAATTAGTGTATATACCATTCTTTGGAAATTGTTATGGCTAACACGACTCTAATGGTTGTGAACTTTGCTACAGGTGCGAAGGTAGCAGTGAAGTCCACCCCTTCTTGCTGCAAGTAACCTTTGGCTACCAATCGAGCCTTGAAACATGCAATACTCCCATCGGCCTTGTGTTTGATCTTGTACACCCAACGCCACCCGATAGGCCTCTTTCCTGCGAGTAAAACTGTTAGATCCCATGTGTGGTTTGCCTCTAGGGCGTCAAGCTCCATTTTTATGGCTTGTTGCCAATTTTGATCTGACTTGGCCTTTGTGTAATTTGCAAGTTCTTTGTGGCAAGTGAGGTTTATGGAAAAAATACATTTGGTAGGGGATAACCTATCATACGAAAGGTGTTTTGAGAGGCCATGGGTTGAATTTGTGAAACAGGGCAAGGTAGAGCCTTTTATCAAAGCTAGGTGATAATCCTTTAGATATGATGGGGGCTTCCTTGTCCGTAGAGGCATGCCTGTTGCGTTCTATGGCTGTGGTTTTTCATTTGTGATGTCTGTTCTGTCATGATTATCATTTGCTGCTTGTGTGATATCTACCTGCTGTATTGCATCTTGTAATATATGATCCTCTTCTATGTCAATTTCATCGTCTTGCATAGATGCCAAATGTAGGGTGTCCAATTCTTCCTCACTGCAATATGATGTGATTGTTGTTTGATTGTTGAAAGGAAAATGTTATTCAAAGAATTTGACATTCCTGGAAAAAAAACCATGTTAGTGGCTAAATTTAGTAACTTGAAGCCTTTGGTGCCATGTTTGTAGCCTTGGAAGATGCATTTTAGTGCCCTGTCTGTGAACTTGGTTTTGTGTCTGTCGAGTGATGAGGCGTAAGCCAAACATCCAAATATTTTGAGATCTTCCAGTCTGCTTCTTTCACCATATATATGTTCATAAGGTGTATGTCCTTGAATGGGTGTTGAGGGTAATCTGTTTATAAGGTAAACAACATGATTGACTGCTTCTGGCCAATATTCTTTGGGTAAACAACTTTGAAACATGAGCGCTCTCTTAGTGTTCATGATGTCAAGATGTTTCCTTTCTACTCTGCCGTTTTGTTGTGGTGTCTCGGGGCAAGATGTTTGGTGGGTAATACCGTTTGTGGCATAGAACTCCTTCGTGATGAACTCGTGTCCATTATCCATTCTAATTGTTTTCACATTTTTGCCAAATTGGTTACTGATGTATTTGCAGAAAAGCTGTAGTGCAGTTGTTAGACAAGGTGCCGAACGGCCTCGCCCGGGCAGACCGGGGGGTGGACACCTCATGGCGACATAAGCGGTGATTGGCGCCGAAAGCAACCAATCGTGGAATTAAGCTGCTCGGCAGGACCGGAGCTCGGAGTATGGAAGAGTCGCCACCCACGAATGGGAAAATGAACACCGATCCCTTACGGGAGACCGGTGAGGGTTCGGGAAACTTAGGTACGAGCCGAGAAGGCTAGCTCCTTTCCGGAGAAAGGCTACTAGGCACCCCGACATCGCCCGGTTATGAACCACCGGCCTCCTACTCAGCGTGTTAGGCGATAACGGACTAATCGCATATTTCTTTAAGTTTAAAATTCATTTGAAACCTTTTCTTTCTCGTTTTGAAAACCGTTTTGAGCATATATTATGGAAAGCCATTTTGGTAAAGAATCACCCATTTACATCAGCTCAAAATACATAGGAGAGAGAGGGAGAGAAGAAAGAATTGATTTGTTTACAATGTGATTTACGCTTCGTATTACATACTAACTCTAAACTAAGCTCACTTCCCAAAAACGAGTTTATTTACATGGTTCGTACCTTAATCGCCGTTGGAACGATTTAGGTACGTTTCAAAACCCCGTTTAATGACGTTCACTCGAATCGCCGTTGGAACGACTCGAGCGTTTGAAAATGTTGAGATAAAAGCCTTAATAAGAAAACGTGGTTAAGCATACAAGTCAATTTATTTTGTTCAAAAACCATTTAGTTAGGAAAACAATTCAAAAACTCTATTATTTACAATTAAAAGCAATTTTAATTACAAGGTTCACTTAATCCGTCGTTGGAACGAATTAAGGTTTTAAAACGTGATGTTTTAAGAAATTGTTTAAAATGTCAAGAAAACGTTATTTACACTTTAGGAATATCTAGAAAACTTTAAGTTTAAATAAGCAAATTAAACTCTTTTTTTGTGATTTTACTTTCCCCTTTTCACTCAATTAAGCTTTAACATTATCCTAATTACAACAATGAACCAATTAAATCAAAATTCCTCAATTTAAAACCAATTTAAAACCATGTCCCCAAATGCCAAAAAGAATAAGGAAGAATATGTACATATATACATATATATATTTTTAGATAAAAATAATGATATACATATAGCTTTGAAAACCAAGCAAAGAATACCCTATAGTATAGCTAAGTATATGTATAATAATGAAAATAACACTAAGTATGATATATTATAATCAAAACATGTAAAAATGATGAGGCAAGTTCATAAATAAGAAAATAACCTTTGATTCAAAAACAATATTTATATCATAACCCAAAAACCAATTAATCACCCCAAAAGTCACAAAAACTATACATATATACTCACTACAAGAAAACAGCTAGTTAGCAACCGAATTTAGCAACCAGATTAAATTCGGTCGCTAAATAGTGACTGATTCGGTCGCTAATAATTCTACCCTGTTGCAAAAATTAGTGGACTGATTCGCGCCTATGTTACCAACCAGCATATTTCGTTAGCCACCACTTTGTCTTGTTGCAGAATAAAAAAGAAAAAACAAATTAAAAAGAAAAGAAAAAACAAATTGAAAAGGAAAAAAAAAGAAAAAAGAAAAAAAGAAATATAAAAAGAAACAAGAAAAAATAAAAACCTAATTCCCTCGACCTAATGTCTCTTCTCTGCTCTCGACCTCGATCTCGACCTACGCCCCACTCCTCTCTTCTTTGCTGTCCGACCTCCGACCTAAGCCTCATTCCCTATCTTCTTTGCTCTCCGATTTCTAACCTAAGCCCCATTTCCTCTCTTCTCTGCTCTCCGATTTCTAACCTAAGCCCCATTCCCTCTCTTCTCTGCTCTCCGGCCTGTGACCTAAACCGCATCTCATCTCTTCTCTCCGACCTATTCCATCTGATTTACCTCCGACCTGATCTATATCCTTTCTATATGACCTCCTTCTGAAGTTGACTCTCTAATCGAGCATCTTGGAGCAGGTAGAACATTTTTTTTGTTATTGCTGGAGTTTCTTGGTAAATATGTTTCTCCAATTAAATCCTACTACTTCTCTGATTAACTCTCTTTTTTCAATTCGTTTTTCAGTCTCACCTTTGTGCATAAGGAGAGCAAAAAGTGGAAATAGCAAAAAAAATTATGGTATGTTAATGTCATACTTCACAACTGCCTTTGCTTTCTTTTTTCTCTATAGCAAGGGTATCTCTTACATAAAAACCTACTTTTATGATATATACAAATTGGGATGCATATGTGGCTATTTAAGCTTCACATGAACATTTGCTGGTGGTTAATTCTGATTTTGTTCTTTATGGTGGTTAAAAAACATATCACCATTGTTATATAAGCATTGTTGAGCTTTGTATTGACTAAACAGAGTTAATGTTACATGTTTGTTTGGTAAATTTGTAGCTTTGTATTCATTTACAGGTTTGTACCTGAAACTAAAAGGCTGAAGTTCGAGGAGGTTGAAATTCAAAGTTAGATCAAGAACCTGAATTGCTTGGACAGAAGATGAGCACAGGTAAACTTCAGATTGCCATTTTTATCTGTATTTGGTTGATATGGATGCAAAAGTTCTACAGATCTTTATTATACTGATGATTGCTTACTGTTCCATTGCTTTATTCACTAGTGTGCCAAGTATTAATTGTATCTTAATATGTGGAATCTTGTGTGAAGATGCATTGCTGATTTAAGATGCCATGCTAGTTATGCTTGTTGAGCAATTTCATTTCTGCCTGAAGTTTTCCAGTATATGATTTCTCTAGGCTTAGGCAATGCTTTGAAATAGGGTGTATGTTTGGTAATCTCGGGGTAAAGGAAATAGATCCTTTATGACCTTGCCCACATCCAATAAAAAACTATCCACTAGAATAGAAGATTTAAGTAACTCAACACGGAATCTTTCTATCGCATGAGTCTGTATAGGAATAAGAATCCAATTTTTCTTACCTTCCCTTGTCAGCAAAGTAAAGCCAGTTAGCATAGTCCCCCCTGAGAATGCATGACTTTGTAAAAGCATTTTGCTAATTCATACGTATATATAATTGCTTTTGTATGTTTGTTGCCTAAAATCCACTTAATCGATTAATTACATTCTAGTTTAAAATGTATCTATTAGTTTCTGATATGAAGGGAGAAATGCATATCATACAGGGATGGAAAAATGAATGGAAAAGAGCCAGATGATTGAGGAATTCCTTATTAATTATTAGCCTTTCTTTTGGTATTATTGGTTGTTTTAAACCGAGTCAGGGCAGTTATATGTATAAGGCATAAACTGGTGAATCCAATGATTGAGAATAGCACAAGGATTAGTGGGTACTTTGAGCATTGTTAATTTTATATTATTTCTGTCCAAAATGGGGGTATTGTTTAAAGGGCCAAAGTGGGCTTTATGCTTTTTATCGGATTGCCAATTATAAAAAAATGACAATTTATTGTAAACCCAAAGTTCTTGCACAACTCTACTATGCACAAAGCCATTAGAACTTTAAACAATGTAACTCAATCTCGCATCCCAAGAATTGGGTAAATTACATGGCATCATATAATTATATAGCATACCCATGATAATTATAGGCATGTTAACATGCCCTTCATGTTGATATTGGGCAATACTGATTTCTCCCAATTTATTTGCTTACAAGTTAAAACAAATGCCTGTAGTGATGAAAATATATAAAAGTAGATTCAAATTTTTGAAAATGTCCAATTTTGAGTGGTGAAAATAAATTCAAGTGTGAAGTGGACCTAGTGGTGAACTTGTTTCTTGTTTTCTGCTGTAACTACGATTTTGAGTTGTATTTTTTCAGGTATAATACACATTATGGTTTTAGTGGACAATGGAAAGCATCCATGAGTCTATGATAAGGTCTGGAACTGAAACAACAAAGCAGCATGAATTAGGGAGCAGTTCAAATTCAAAGGTAGGGAAAGGGAACAGATTGTGGAAGAAAGTGAAGTACCAGCTAGTTGAGTATCATTCTTTGCCTGTTTATTTGAGGGACCACCTTCTTGAGTTGCTTTGTTTCAGTATTTAAAAAAATGCAGTCTGTTGATTATGAGATAAGGGATAGAGAAATAATAGGCATGGATGTTCACAGAGTAGTAACACCACCCCAAAAATCAAGCATTGGCAAGTTCACTAGTAAACACAAGGAAACATTCTTCCCTGACTACCCTCTTCGTCAATTCAAAGGCCAGACATCCCGGAGGAAATGAATTATTGAACTTCAGTGTGTGTTTCCTATTCTTCGATGGGCTCCTAATTATACATTCAGCTTCCTCAAATCCGACATCCTTTCTGGTCTTACCATTGCTAGCTTAGCCATTCCACATGGTATTAGTTATGCTAAGCTTGCTAGTCTACCTCCTATATAGTCGGTTTATGTAAGTATATTCATTCATTCTTTTACTTTTTTGGCATGGATTTGATTTTGATTTTGAACAACATATAAATAAATAAACGTGTATGTGTGTGTGTGTGCAGATTCAAGCTTTGTTCCTCTTGTTTATGCTATTCTTGGACCTGTTTCAATTGCTTCTCTTATAATAGGATCCATGCTGAGACAACAAGTTTACCCAGCCAAGGATCCTGTCTTGTTTCTTCAGCTTGCTTTTTCTTCTACTTTTTTTGCTGGTTTATTTCAAGCTTCCTTGGGATTCTTCAGGTCTATCTTCTTACTTTCTTTTCCCTTTTTAGTGACCGATTGGTAATTAATTAATTAATAAAGAATGGATGGATGTTCCAGGCTTGGATTTACTCAACAAATGGGTTTGGTTCTTGTTTTGACCTCTACCATCCATGAGGTATCTATTCTTTTTTCCATCATTACCATTTCATAATTACTTCCCAATTTATGGTGTCCACTGCCCAATGGGAGAGGTTGCTGAAATGACTATCTATATACAATCTTCAATTTCTTCATGAGTAATAATTAATTAATTAACATTATAATATGACAATTAATATTCTTTTTTCTATGCAGTGGTCATGGCAAACTATACTAATGGAGTGTTGCTTTCTTTTATTGCTTTTAGTAGCAAGACAAGTTGTATGTTCTTTCTTCCCTCTCCATACTCTTTTATATGCATATTACTAATCATAATATATATGTTCCATCATTCATAATAATAATAATAATAATAAGAATAATAATAAGAATAAGGCAAAGATATGAATCTCTTCAATAAATTGTCTATATTCACCAACTTTGGTCACGTGTTCATCAATCAGATCATCCATTTTACAACTTTACTCATCATTCTATTCTAATATGATTCATTATTCCTTCAAATTAGCTTCTTTTCTAAAATAAATAAATATATTTTGGGGATGTCTCATTAGCATGAACTTGGTTAAAGTGATCTATTATTGTCTCCTTGAACTTTCTTAAATTGGCCTATTACCTTTGACCTTGCTTAAAGTTATATATTGACTCCGTGAACTTACTTTAAATTGGCCTATTAGCCTTTGACCTTGCTTACGAGTTATTATTTTTCAATTTTTGGCTCAACTGTCATTGGTTCAGTGTGTTGTTTTCTTACAATTCAGTTTTTATCGGTTATATTGGTTTAACTATTATCAGTCAGTTTTGCTGCTCAATTAGTTTAATCCACTTATGAGTTATGACTGTTATAACTGCTCCTCTTATTTCTGATTTTTTTTGTTTTCTTTTGATCTTTTTTCATATAATTTCTTGTCTGCAGATTCAGGGAGAACTCACTCGTAAGTGGGTCTTTGGAGTTTGTTGACCTGATTCTGTTCAGTTTTGGGTTTCGATCAGATTCAGTACTAAAATTGTAGGAGTTTGTTAATTCCTCTGTTCAAGGTAAAGGGTTTCCTCTGCAAATTTACTATCTTTAAGCATGTATTGTAATTGACTTTACGCCATGTTGTCCTCAAAGCGCTGTGAATTTCAAAACTAGTCTTTCCTTTGCTCTTTATTTTCTATTCTGAGTGCATGCCAACTTTATCCATTTTGTTGTTGTTAGCTTGTGTATTTAGCTTGTGTAGTTGTTCAGGAATTGGTTAGCTAGTTTTGTAGTTCAGGAATTGATTAGTTGGTTCTCTATTCTGCCTTGATTAACTTAGCTGATTGTTACTGGCTTATATTTGATGTTAGCTATTTCCTTAAGGTGGTCTGCTTTCTTTAACTTTCATGTTTTGTTTTGTCAATTCAATTGCTTCTTTCTTGCTCTAGCTCTTGTTAACTATGCTATGCATTTAGCGCTTGTTGTTCGTATTGTGTTTCTTTAGATTTGAACTCCCTATTTACAAGGGGGGTTGTTTTTGTAAATCATGTTGTGTCATAACTTGACAACCCTCGTGTTCTATTCAATTATCTTTGATGTGATTGGATGCATATAGGTTGATTGTATATTCAACTCTAGCAATGGAAGTGCAACTGCTTGTTCTGTTTTGTAGCAAACAATAAATTAACAAATTTCTGCCTCATTGCCTCTTGCATTTGTGCTATTTAATTTTCAAACTAAATGCTTGATACCAACGTTTTATTTGAGATGCAACATGCTTCTGATTTCGATTTTGGTTCTGTTTATTGTAGGAAACTTACCCAAGTTGAAATTGAACACAGTATTGAGGAAATTGTCGAGTCCATTGATTAATGAAGAGCATTCTACCAGGCTAGATTGCTTAATAGGGCCAAAGAAATTTTTGGACTGGTTCAGCTGCTTCCGAGTATTATCATGACTGATATCCTAAAAATTCAAGATCATTGTCATCTTCAAGTTTTGTTGGTCCATCTAATTTAGGTGCTAGTATTGTAATTATTAAGAACAACACTTAAGGCTTGTCTCTTAATAGCTTCAATATTTATATATTTTGACTTTAACTTATTTAGGTTAATGTATTACATTATGATATTTATGTATTTTGCCTTAACCTTCAAATATTATTTATAAATGTATATTTCTAGTTTCTTGAATTATTAGTTAAATGTTTAATTTTATTGTAAAGTAATTATAATTATAAAAATATATAAAAATTTGGCTGCTGCATTAAAGAGCAAATATATCATGCCATTACCGATGACTTTTTCGTCGAATTCGTCGGTAAACAGCCCCAATACATATCTTTTGTCCGGCAGTTAGCAACTACACGTAGGTGCAAAATTCGGTCGCTAAAGGTTGCGACTGCATTTTGCAACCGAAACGTAGTTGCAATACTTGCGACCCATTCAGGAAAAACCAGGTTGGTATATTTACCAACACGCTACTTAGCGACCGAACCAATTCGGTTGCTAAATGACACTTTTCGGTCGCTAAACGTCTTTAGCAACCGAATTAGCGACCAAAATTTCGGTTGCTAACTCACTGATTTCTTGTAGTGACTTATATAATTTACAAAACCAAATCAATATAAATTAAATTTCTAACATAACACAAATAGACATATAATATGTAGATAATAATTATATAAACCAAAAATATATTTATCAAGTATTTTACATAATTAAATAGAGATATACTTAAGAAGAAATGCCAAAAAGATAAGAAAAAGACTCAAAAAATGGGTATTTAAGGTTCCAGCAGCTTTACCGACGGAAAATCCGTCGGTAAACAGACTTTAGTGACAGAAAATGTAAAATTACAGAAACAGTCCATAACTTTCCAGGTTTATTCAAAAGCTTTAGATTAGATCTATTCTATCGTTTTGGACTTCTGAACTACCAAAAATGGATCATAGTTTATAACGGAAGTTCCTAAAACGACGTTTTTATTTTAAAACGTTATTTTGAAATATTCTTAAAACTTATAATTACAACGTTTTTAATACCCGAACTACCTTTGAATCGGATCACGGTTCGTATTGGGATATTAAAACGAGGTTTTTATTTTAAAACAAAACCGAACGTTTATCTAATACGAGATGAAAATTAAATAAATACGAAAAACTAAATAAAACGTGATAAATAAATAAATAACTAAATAAATAAAATTATAACATAAAAATAAATAAATTAAATAAAATAAAACGAGTCTAGTCCTCGGATAATACCTCAAGATCGGTATCTGACAGTCGAAGTCGGTTGATTCCACGAATCGTGCTTTTCCGGTGTTTTTTTGTATTTTTGGTAAAATTTTAACTTTTAGGAAATTCGGAATTTTTACGAAAAAAAAATGTTTTTTCCCAAAAAAAATAACTTTCTCTCTCTAAAAAATGTCTTAGAGTGAGAAAGTCTCCAAAAAATCCTCTCTCTATTGCATGGGGATCCGTGCCTTAAATAGGCACGGGTCCCGAAAAAATATGGGCGACGCCCAAATAAAATTGGGCGTCGCCCAAAGCTGGTTGGGCGAACGCCCAACTATCGTTGGGCGCGCGCGCCCAACTGACGTTGGGTGTTTGCCCAACGAGCGTTGGGCGCTCGCCCAGCGGCTGCCGGGCGCACTCGCCCAGCGGCCGCCGGGAGTGCGTTCCGCGCTGTCGGGCGCGCGCGCCCATCGGTCGTCGAGCGCGCGCTCCGTGCTGCCGGGCGTGTGCGCCCAGCGGACGTCGAGCGTGCGCCCCGCGCTGCCGGGCGTTCGGGCCCAGCGGACGTCGAGCGTGCGCCCCGCGCTGCCGGGCGTGCGTCCAACTGTCGTCGGACACGCGTCGGCTGCCGCTAGGCGCTCGCACCACGTCGCTGAGCACTTGCGAGCCGTCCACTTGACGACCGCGACTCCCACTAACTTCTTCCCTCTTTATTATATATTTTTGCTTTTAAAAACTTCCGAAACCAACCGCTTCAACCGTCTTGTTACAGGTTTTCGTCACAGGTCCTCCGACTCGGTGTCTACAGCAGTGCTTGCTTCACTCTTGTTTTGCATTAGTGTGATTCATGTATACCTGCTATAGTCGTCAAGTATGGTTAGGAAGTAATGCTTGTTAGAGTGTGATTTTTTTACCGGACCCCAAATGTCAGCATGAATTAGGTCAAAACATTCCTTTGCCATGCTGTGACTTAATGAAAATGGTTGTTTTTTCTGTTTGGATCTTTGAGAAATATCGCATGGTATTGTCTTGAAGGAATCAAAATCAGTACAAGATAAGTTAAGGCCTTTTAATCGCTCGTAAGAGGGATGGCCAGAATGTAGATTCCATACATCAGCTTTGATTGAAAAGATAGAATGAAAACTATTTGGTAGTGGGTACTCCAAGTAATATAAACCTTCATGCTCTCTAGCCAAGCCAATCTTCTTCCAACTTGTTGTGTCTTGTATTGCATATGCCGAACCCGTTATTACTATGCACAGTTTTCCTGTGTCCAACAGTTTGCTGGTTGAGATTAAATTGTAATCAAAAGCAGGTATGCATAGGACATTATGCAGAATGAGTTGTGTGCTATGGATCACTGTGCCTATATACTAAGCTCTGACCCTTTCCCCATTTGGCAAATTTACCCAACACTTGTCTATTCTGGTGTATGAACTGTATAGTCTAGTGTCACAAATGGTGGGATATGTGGCCTCGGTATCTATTATCCAACATGATGAAGTAGAGTTAGGATTTAGGGCTTTACCAGAACCTTCTCCCTTAACGAAGGTGTTGACACTGCTACCCGAGGCCGGAGCTTTCCATGGGAGCTTCTGTGGCAATAGGGCAACCAGCGTGTTGTACTGCTCTTTGGTGAGGGAGAATGGCTTTGTGTTTGGCTGCCTGTTATCCTCCTCTCTTGAGTCTCCATTATCCCTGTTCTGATTCATTGCGGCATTGGCTTTTGGTTGATTTGTTTTGAAAGGATTTCCTTTGTTTCTATTGCCATAGTTTGATGGATACCCATGCTTTTTGAAACATATTTCCTCCGTATGACCTGTATTACTACAATATGTACACAAGGATGAGATTTTGCCATTTGTTTTTCGATTGTTATACTTTGAGTTGCCCTCTTTGCTGTTTTGTCTGTTCTGAGCATTGGTGAATCCTGAGAATATATTGCTTTCATCTCCTTTATTGTTCTTGACAGGTGCAAGACCTATCTGTCGTTCATGCTGTATTGCCAAGGCAAAAGCCTTTTTCAGAGAGGGTAAAGGCTCGATCAATAAGATTTGGGAGCAAATGGTGGAGTAAGAGTCATTTAACCCTTGGAGAAATGTGATGACGTGGTCCACATCTTACTGGTCACAGAGGTCTTTGAACGCATCGCAACTGCACGCCTGTCTACATGTATAGTAATCCGAGACATTACCATTTCCTTACTTAAGATTATATATCTCCATGCGCAACTCCAATATTCTAAGTGAGTCCGTTTGTGCAAAACGCTCTTTCAGGTCTGCCCAGACTTGATCCGCTTTGTCAAGCCACATGATGCTCCAAGCAATGGATGGTGACAATGTGTGATGGATCCACGACATTACCATGTTGTTACATCTTTCCCATTCGTTATACATTGCATCGTCAAGTGCAAGAGCTTTAATGGTGTCGTCGACGAATGAGAACTTATTCTTCGACATTAGGGCTACCTTAACGGCTCTTGACCACTGGTGGTTGTTGTTGAAATACATTTCCATATGATTTTGATTTGACAAAATTATATTTAAATTCCCATGATAAAATATTCCAACACATTAAATTTAAATGCTTTGATTTATTCATACTAATGTGTTTGTTCAATGTTGAGTTAATTGATTTATAAGAACTAAAGACATTAAAAGATCAATGTCCAAAAGCCCATAAGAGAAGGTCAAAGCCCAGTCAACATATACAAGCCTTGCGGCCCAGCAGAACAAAGCTCAGCCCAGCAGTTAGAAGAATCGAGAAGGAAGTTCTCAATTGCTTCAAGACGAAGCTGCTGAGTCAAGTAGACAATGAAGTCAGGTCAGCAGCTGGCCTAAACAACTTGGAGACAAAGTCTTTCCACTTAAGGAAATCTTCAGACGAAGCAGAAGGCTGTCTGGAAGACTTTTCTGTAAATGTGGAGACACTCTGATGAGCCTGAGCAAAAGCAACTGATCCATGACGAAGACAGAAGATGCAACATTCTTATTGGCCGAAGACGCTGAGCACTGACCGAGCAAAATTGACAGGAAGCCGTTTCCCTCTAACGGTTATTTCGAAATTCGAAATGACTGGAGTCTCAGCTGGCACTATAAATAGGTCTCTCAAATGCTTCATTCGATGCAGATCTTCACCAAATCGAAACACTAACCCAATAGCAACTTGAAGTTTCTGTCTTGAAAAGCAAAGCAATTCTTACACCAATTCTGATCCCTGTGTAAAAGCCTAGATTGATTTATTCATCTAAAGTGTTCTTCATTTTGTTAGAACAAACATTTTATCATTTCTAGAGCTTAGAAAGAAGAAGTTGAGTTGCTCGGTTATAGCACTCAGCAGTAGAGATAGTATTGAGTAGAAGAATAAAGGAATGTACTCTTGTATACTCAGTAGCTATTGTAAAAGGTTTGTGCTCTACCTAAAAGAGCTCAGTAGTGGATTCAAAAAGCTCGGAAGGATTCCGGGGACTGGACGTAGGCAAGGAGGCCGAACCAGGATAAGTCTGCTGAGTAATATCTTTCTAACCCTTTACTCATTTATATTTCTTGATGTGTATTGCCTAGTAAAACGCTAAAAAGAACATAAGCTGAGTTGTGTGATCTGAGAGCTGAGTTCAGGAATAGACTTAAGTGTTATCTCCTGACTCACGATAGAAGCAGCTTTAGTTAGCAGTTAACTAAGCTTGCCTCTGATCTTGCTCAACATCACTGTGCTAAAAGTCTTTGTTAAAAATATAAGTCAGCCTTAACGTGAAAATTTTAAATAGTTCCTAACCCCCCCCCCCCCCCTTGGAACTAACCTTGTCACGTTACACGGGACCAACATTAGTTTGGTCCAGTAAGGATTTAAGACACCAAGGCCAAGGCAGGGGTCTCATTTTTGGACAGATGGTAGGGGATGCTGGAAGTAATCAAAGGAGCAGCCATAATGGTTTAAAGGTGGAACCTTTAGAATGATATTTGCTCTGATACCATAAGAAGATGAATGAGGTAAGAAATCAATATTCTTGTATTTCTCAATAATTGAAAAAAGACTAACTATTACATTAATATACTAATGATAGGTGTGGAGAGCAAGAAAAGATAAGCTAAAGAATAAAAGGACAAAGGACAAATGTATTAATCACAGCCATTGATCATGGCCTTGTGTGATGAATGGTGGTGATTTGTTGGTGAGGCTATCTGAAGGAAAATAGGCTAACGTTTGGCAGCGGAAATATAAAAATTTTAACCTATTTCCATTAACCCAAGATCCGTTAATCGTAATTTCATATAAAGAGGGATAGAAAGAAATACCTTTTAGAAGTTCTATCTACCGTTGCAAACGAAGTGCCCACAACTCTTACTTCGAGTTCCCAAGCACAAAACAAACAATTGAAGATCAAGTTAGAATTCAACCGTATATAGCAACCAAAATAGATTGTCTCTAATTAATCAACACAAGATCAAGGATAAAGAGAAAAGAGATGTAATCAATTGAACGGAAGGAAACGGTGGATAATCTCGTCCTTATGGTGTGGGTCGAAATTCTCTCTCCCAGCTTAGTATGTGTATTTCGAAAATTACACATGGGGGGTATTTATATTCTCTTGTATCTAAACCCTAGTTAGATAGAATTAGGTTACTGAATAAGAATTTAATTCGGAATATAATTCTTATTTATTATCTATAATTATATCTTAAATATAAAGATAATAATAGTAACCTTATAGGATAATAATAGGTGCAATTTAATCTCATTAAAACTCCTAACTTATTTATCCTTTAATTAATTTAATTCATAATTATAATCTAATTAGAATTATTTAAAATCAAATTAAATGTTTATGTATTATATATACATAAAATCGCCCCACCCCATGTACTGGGCCTTAGCGGATTCAGTTGGGCTTCCATCAATTAATTAACATCCGTTTCTCTTTTGGGTTCCAAGTCTTATGTGTGACCCATTAGGTTCTTATTGCTTCTAGCCGTACACAACTATTAAATTAATTTTCACAGAATTATATTTAATCTTTGCATAACGGAATGAGTACGCAAAATGTGATTAGAAAATCCGAAACATTCCCCCAAAGCTATAAGAAGACAGGTTGATTCTGTCATTGACCTTTCCGTATTAGTTACAGTATAATTCGATCCTTTATCAACTACATCCTTGAACTGAATCTTATGACCATGGATAATGTCAAGTCACATATAGCGAGACGTTCGTTTTACTTGTACAGGCCGAGTCAACTCCAATTAGATAGGTTAAGTGAAATCTGTATTTCAAGTCTTAAGCTATCACCTTGCAAGGATTTAGAGTCAAGTCTTCCACAAGCGATCCATGGACATATCTCCCATTTATCGGGAGTGATAAATGCTCAATCCAATGTATAACTATCCTGCAATTACTTCCTGTGATACCCAACGTCTGCCGTTCACACCCCAGAGTCATCTTTGTTATGGATCGTGTTACAACAGGATCAAAGCGTCACATTCCGTAATCCAGAATTACTAATTAACATTCCTTTGAGTCTGAGGATTACTTATACCTATTAATACCAATGAGATGAACAGGTGACAAGGATGAATCTACCCATCCTGTTATCTCAAGTCGGGTCCCCAATCCTAATGAACTCCTTTTCATTGGATCCACGTAACTGTCCAGATATCTGTATATATGAAGCTTGTGAGATCAGCTTTCTGTCTCGACAGAAGACACTGTTACATGCAAGTCTCAGCAGTGATATGTCAATCCTAAACATATTACTTGACTTGGGGTGGTTTTAAGTTTATTAGTTTATTATAAAGTTTCGTCTCACTTCATGCTTGTATGAATACTTTATAATCACTTTAAACAAACTTATGGATTTCCTTTTATTAGACTTTATTTAGTTCTTAAAAGGGATTGCCTTTATATAGTTATGAAAACATATCTCATTAAAACAAATGATATAAAGAACACTTCATTTACATTAAGTTTGTATCCTAGGACAATTGTCTATAGGATACTAAACCCCAACACTATCTGGTGTGATGAGGTGCATTGAAGAGTAATGAGTCTCTTCTAGAATCTACCAAGGTTGCATAAATATTGAAATGTCCCCGGAGTCTCTGAAAGACTATAATGCCCTTGGGTAACCAAAGGGTCTTTGCCGACATATTATTTGTAACCCCCGCTTCGGGTCACTTAGAAAACCAAGCAACTATCATAATTTAAGCAAAAACACCAACATAACTACATAAAGGCTCATTTATTACCGTCTATCAAAATCTCATAACCAAAGAATTAAATAATCAACCAAACAATTTAACCTGTCAATAATATTCACTGAAACTTAAGCAATTAATCCAGTCCAAAAATATAATAAAACCTAATGAATGTCTATGAAATTGCTAATGGGAATAAGACTGTTGTGCTGGTCAGCCTGAATACAGGGTAAACCTGAAAATCTAGCAAAAGGAGAACTTCTGAACCTAGCCTGAAAATTTCAACATGGCAAGGGGTGAGCTGCCTACTCAATAAACATAATTGCAAATATTTATATATACATATACACATACAGTTTACATATATTATAATTGATCAATCAAGTAATCTTTAAGATTAAATAAGTGACATCACAAACCGAACTCTTTATTACACATAATATCCTAAAGTTATTATATTTATTTTAAGGACCTTAGCTAAACCTAAGTGAAATATGTCTAATGGTCCTTTGGTGTTTAGCATCAAAATAGGTATGTGTTATCGTCTACTCTTGCAAGACACACAACCTGGAGACTTCATAATATAAGTACTTTCATAACGGTACTGCTATCGGCTAATCTCGCAAGACACAGTACCAAACCCAAACCACAATTTAACGAACCTCCAGACCATTGCACATATACACTTAAGTTAGCTATTTAATTTAGACTCTAAAGGTTATTACCTTCACTCAAAATGTACAATTACTACTTCCATATCCATGTTTTGTTTATTCTGGATTTTGCACTCCATCTACTAATACTTCACATGTAAATTTAATAGCACAACACATACTATATCAATCGTGAAATAATATCTAAATTTCAACTAAGTGTTAATACACATATATAATTATAAGAAATCATGTTACCTTTTGTCCAATAGCTAATCAAGTTGTTCGGGTTCTAATTCGTCTGTTGCTTGCTCTCCTATAAACGTAAAATGCATTTCTATAATTAATTATTATTGAAACAATAATATATATGCACATGTATACTCAAAATGCTCCTAACCCCCACCAAAACAAATAAGGTTTTATATTGGTCTAATTAGTTCGATTCTCCTAATAAACTAAGAATTAAACACTATTATGAATACTGGAACCTAAACGAAAGGATTAAAATTCTGACCGACACGCTCACCGGAGTTCCGCCGGAAAATGGTGGTCGGTCGTCGGAAATTCGCCGGAGTGGTCGAAAACACGAACAGAGACTACCACAAGATAGCCAACGTTTAGAAGAGTCCAAAAATACACTCCTTTCACTATTAAAATCACATAAAAGGTCGGAATCTAACACTTTGTCGGTGAAAAATACACGCACCGATCACCACACTTTTCGACCAGAAAAATAGCAATATTGGTCTTAAAATCTTCCTTACGTGATAAGGAATTTAATGCTGTGATTTTTATCTCAAATGGTGCCCGGAATAAAGAGTTATGAAAGATATTAGAGTAAAAAGAAAAAAGAACTAAGTTGCAGTGGCTTACCACGTAAACGGCGGTTCCAGTTCCAGACTCAAAATAAAGTTTTACCCATACCTAATATTATCCCAAAACCTATAATGTGATGATAATAATAATAATAATAATAATAATAATAATAATAATAATAATAATAATAATAATAATAATAATAATAATAATAATAATAATAATAATATTTGAATGAGTCAAAGTTATTCTTTTTTATTATTATTATTATTATTATTATTATATTTTATTATTAATATTATTAAATAGATATTTGGATGTTACAATTCTACCCTCCTTAAAAGAAATTTCGTCCTCGAAATTTACATATCAGCATGTTCAAACAAATGCGGGTACTGTTCCATCATGTTTTCCTCCAGCTCCCAAGTTGCTTCTCTAAGCGATTTGTTGTGACTCCACCTTACTCTTACCATAGGCATTTCTCGTCTCCTCAGCTTCCGTATTTGTCTCTCTAAAATTTCCACTGGCCTTTCTTTGACTGTTAGATTCTTATTTACAACTTCGATCTCCGGCTCAGGAATCATATGGCTCGGGTCCGACTTATACCTCCTTAATACAGATACATGGAAGACATTGTAAATCTGAGATAGTTCACTTGGAAGATCTAACCTATATGCCAAAGGTCCAATTCGTTCAGTAATTTCATAAGGTCCAATGAATCTTGGACTCAACTTTCCCCGTCTACTAAAACGTACTATCCCCTTCCATGGAGATACTTTCAGAAATACTTGGTCCCCAACTTTGTACTCCATTTCTCTCCTGTGTTGATCTGCATAAGCCTTATGTCGCTCTTGAGCCGCTTTAAGGCACTTTTTCACCACATCTATCTTCTCTATTGTTTCCTGAACTAACTCAGGTCCTTCTAACTGTCTTATACCCTCAACATCCCATAAAGTGCTTCGTATGGTGCCATACCAATACTACTATGAAAGCTATTGTTATAAGCAAACTCAATCAACGGCAGGTACATATCCCAATCTCCCTGAAAATTAAGTACACAAGCCCGCAGCATATCCTCTAAAGTTTGAATGGTCCTCTCTGACTGCCCATCTGTTTGAGGATGAAAAGCAGTACTAAAATTTAGCTTTGTTCCCATAGCTAACTGCAAACTACCCCAAAATCTAGAGGTAAATCGAGGGTCTCTATCTGACACAATAGAGACGGGTATACCATGTAGCCTCACTATCTCAGCAACGTACATCTTGGCCAATTTGTCCATTGGGTCAGTCTTTTGCATTGGTAAGAAATGAGCAGACTTTGTCAATCGATCCACAATCACCCAGATACTGTTATGGTTCCTTCTAGTCCTCGGTAACCCAACTACAAAGTCCATAGTAATCCGTTTCCACTTCCATTCTGGAATAGCTAACGGCTTCAGCTTCTCAGCAGGAGCTTGATGTTCAATCTTGACTTTATTGGCAAGTCAGACACTTGGAAACAAACTCTGCCACATCTTTCTTTAAGGCAGGCCACCAATAATAGGATCTTAAATTCCTATACATCTTAGTCATACCAGGATGCATAGCATAAGGAGCATTGTGTCCTTCCTCCATAATCTCTAGTCTCAAATTGTCCACATCTGGGACACAAATTTGGTTTCCCATCACCAATAATCCATTTTCCTCAACTGTGATGTATGGTCTTTTTCCTTGCTTCACTCTCTCATACATTCTCTGTAAGAATGGATCTTGCATCTATACCAATCTAATTCTCTCCCCTAAGTCTGGTTTCATCTGTAGGGTAGCCATAAGTCCAGTCACCTCATCAACTCTCAGCTGAACATTCATGGATCTCATTTCCTGTAAAGGATTCATTTTAGCCAAAATACCAAAATTCTTTCTACTTAAGGCGTCTGCAACCACGTTAGCCTTTCCCGGATGGTAGTCTATAGTGCAGTCATAATGTTTTAACAGCTCAATCCATCTTCTTTGTCTCAAATTCAGCTCCATCTGAGTGGGAATATATTTCAGACTCTTATGATCGGTGAGAATCTGAAACGTCTTCCCATACAAATAGTGTCTCCATATCTTTAAAGCATGAACTATTGCTGCTAACTCCAAATCATGTGTAGGATAATTCTTCTCATGAGGCCTCAATTGCCTATAAGCATAAGATATCACCTTCCCGTTTTGCATGAGAACGCATCCTAATCCTTGACCTGAAGCATCTGTATACACAACAAATCCTCCACCCTCAGATGGTAGCACAAGAACTGGATTTGATGTCAGACTTTTCTTCAGCTCGTCAAAACTCTCCTGACACTTCTCATTCCATTAAAATACAGCTCCTTTTTTCAGCAATTTAGTTAAAGGTGCTGCAATTAGTGAAAAACCTTCCACAAACCTTCTATAATAACCAGCCAAACCGAGAAAACTTCTCACCTCCGTCACATTCTTGGGTGCTTCCCACTCCATAACTACCTTTACCTTTGAGGGATCAGGCCTAACACCCTCACCAGATACCACATGGCCTAAGAATACCACTTGGTCCATCCAGAATTCGCACTTACTGAGCTTTGCATACATCTGATGTTCTTTTAGGATTTGCAACACTATCCCCAAATGGTGCTCATGATCTTTTTCCGTCCGTGAGTAAACTAGTATATCATCAATGAAAACGACAACAAACTGGTCTAAGTATGGCTGAAAGGTCTTGTTCATCATTATCATAAAAGCTGCAGGAGCATTTGTAAGTCCAAATGGCATTACGAGGAATTCAAAGTGACCGTACCTTGTACGGAAAGCAGTTTTTAGAATATCAGAATCAGCCACTCTCAACTGCCAATAGCCTGATCTCAGGTCAATCTTAGAGAAATAGCAAGCCCCCTTCAATTGATCCAGAAGGTCATCAATTCGGTGCAAAGGATATTGGTATCAGAGCCGACTCTCCACGTACGATGTGTGGTTCGGGGACGAACCAGGCAGAAGCTGGTGGGCCTGTAACGACCCGGTCCGGAGTGGGTGGCGCCGGGGTAAGAAGACCTGAGCAAGGAGCGGCCTAAGAGATGGCGATGGGGGCAGGAATGAACTGAATCCCACATCGGAAATTGAGATGGAGTGATTGGGGCTTATTAGTAAGATGTAAATCCAATACATGCTGACGCGTTTTAAAGCCGTGAGGCCCAATGTGTTGAAATTGGGCCAGAGCGGACAATATCTACATGGTATTGGATCGGGGTGTTACATTATTAGATTGCTTTAATGTGTTCAGTTTGTGTGATCTTCCTCTTCACTCCTCCTTTTGTCTCTTCGTTCTCCCCAACTCTTCTCTCTTCTTCTTCTTGTTTCTTTGATTTTCTGATATACTTCAATAACTATAATCACATACTAGTCATGCATCTTAGCTAACACCAACTGGAGTAATTAACAAGTTAGTCGTGTACTTTAACGAACGATAACTAACCTTCAACGGAAGATGATTAGTGTAAAAAAATATAAAAGAAAAAAAAAACATCAATTGATTGGTCTGGTGTAATATCCGAGGATATGGTAAGCTTTGAGTTATTCAAGTGGCTATATATCGGACATTAGGTATATATATCTGACTTTTAACTAGCTAGCTTCATTGTTGGACTAAAATGATATACTTTTAAACCATTTAAACTCTCAAATCCTCAAATTTGGATGCTTAAATTTTAATATTTTCTAATTTTTCATTAAAAAAATCTTCTTTCTGGGCCAAAACAGTGTCTAGTGCCAGACCCAATAAATCAACTAATGTCGAGCATCCAAACATTTGCCTGCCTTGAAAAATCCAAGTTTATGTTGGTTTTATTTGTTGTAAACAGTGATTATTGCTGTTAAAAATGTAATAAGTATCATAGAATGAAATGGTTGCACCTTTTGTATTTTTTAATTTGCATATAGATTTAAATCCCTTTGTTTCAGCTTAATACACGTTTAGCTCCGCTCTCTTATATTTGAGAAAGTCCTAGTTATCTTTTAAATTTGCTTAAAGTAAGTCGTTGACTTATTAACCTTCTGAACTTACTTACAATGATATATTAGTTCCTTAAAGTTGTTTAAAATGTGCACATTTCAACTTGTCCGTGGATTTTAAAGAATCGATAAATCACTTTAAACAAGTTCAAAGGGTAAATAAGACGTTTTGAAAGTATAGGTGTGATTGACTTTTTGACAAGTCATTTGTTTCTTATAAAGTATAATAGATATGGAGAGGTATATGGAGATATTTCATTGCCAAGATGCTGTTTTGTACATTAACATTTGCCATCTATCAGAATAACAAAACCAGATAGCTCTTAACTTCATACATTAAGCACCTCAACCTCATTTTACCGGATTCGATTTGATACGCTTGATTTCCCGAGCTTCTCATGTTACTAGAATAATACTTTCTTTTTCACAATCAAATTGTGTTAGCCAGCAAGTGCTTTAATTTGTTCTTCTTCCCAACATTATGCATCTTTCCATTGAGGATTTTAATTTTACCATCAGAAGGATCACCGGAAATACTGGGTCGACTAGGAAAAGAAGAGCTACATGACATTGGCTTTTGTTTTATAACTGCAGCATCCGCAAGCCTTCCGTGATAATACAGACTTGCTAACTCTGCTGCTGCTGCAGGTTGCTTGGCTGCATCGTCCGCGCATAGAATATCATCAATTCTTGCCAACATATTGAAGGCTAAGCTTTCAATCACTCTTGAATAACTCTCAATGATAGCATGCCCTATGTCCTGCACCAAAACAATGTAGCTTTCATTAACTCGGCTCGCTTTCCAGAAACAGAAGCCACAGAACCTATGATCTGAGCTAGAGTTTGATGATAAGTATCATATATATACATATATATAGAATATACCTTGTTATGTTGGATCTTTTTCATGTCCAAATTAGTCAACAAGACAGCAGGGAATCTCAGCCTTAGTTTATGCAACATGATATCAGCCCTTTTGGCTAGAACCTTACCTTTTTCTACTTCATTATCATATACCTTGACCTTGTTCCGTGACGACTTCTCTTGAACCTTCAAAACTTTTTGGTGTTTTTTCATCCAAATATGTGAAGCTGCTTCTATCCTGTTTGCTATTTCCAAAGTGGTGTATTCTGATGATAGATCCAAGTAATCTAGGAGACTTTCTGGACAGAACTGCTGTGAAGTTATCTGTCTATATATGTCCTCGCCCAGACAAGCTTTTCCACTCTGAAACATTAGTTTATGCCATCAAAACCAAAACTCGAACATCAAATAGAGTTATGAGATAAACATTACTCCCTCCGTTTCAGGGAAAACGAAACAGTTCACTATAAATTGGATGAATTTCTTAATCTATTTGACAGAACTTGAGAAAATGACACGTCCGGGGTAAATTATCAAGAAATTTACTAGTTTATGGCAGATGGGAAGAAAATTCTTGGTTTGGGGTGAATTTTATTCACTCTGCTGGTCATATTGGCAGCCATGTTGTGTCCGCCAATATGAAGTCGTGAAGTCAAAGAATATCAGACTCCACAACCAGAAAAGGAGCAGAGAATATCCGCCCCTATACGCCACTGAGGCAGACGGACAAAGCTGTCCGCCTGCCACAATGGCGGAGCTGACATGTGTCAGCTTCTTTCATTTGCGGAAAGTATAGGGTCAGCTATCCTCTGTCCCTTCTTCTAATCATGGAGTAAGTATTCTCCGACTCTACGCCTTTTATATTGGTGGACGCAACACATCCGCCAATATGACCGGTAGAGTGAATAAAATTCACCTTAAACTAAGAATTTTCTTCCCATCTACCATAAACTAGTAAATATTTTGATAATTTAATGTGTCATTTTCCCAACAGAATCTTACAATTATGTCAACCATCTAAACATGGAATTCCCATACCTTAGGTATACTCTCAAAGTAATCATTCGGGATTTCCATTTGAGCCATCACTCTGCAATTAATTGTCATGGCAGCTTTAAGAACGTGATTTGTGGATTCCTTAAAATCATACAGACTCTTTCTTGTATCTTCAGACAAACCATTCCGGGGAACTCTAGGAAATGGAAGCCACCACTTCTCTTGATGACTATCAGTAACTACATCATCAATGTAATAAAACTCGGATTCGGAGAACTCATCAAGAATGCTAAGCAACATGGCATCAAAATTCTTGAGTGATGGAAGCTTCACGAATAAGTCAGAACGAGGCCGAGTAATCATAACCTCAAAGGCTCCTCCTCCTCCCCCTGGAACATCTTGCATCGATGGAACAAACTCTACAATGGAATCACTCACACATAAAAGCAATTCCATCTCCTTATGCCACATTGATTTCATTTCTGGTGATAATGGCTCTAATTTCCGTAAATCCCCAAATACAGAAGCTGTCAAAACATACCCCAACATCATCAGCAGATGCATACTGAAACATAAAATCTCATTAACCCTTTTTACATTTTTGGATTAAGCAATATAACAAACATATTATGTGCAAAATGAATTCACAGAAAACAGATTGAATTTGAGATACAAATAACCCAAAATTAAAACTAAGTTACCAGACAGATCTGTAATTGCATTGGAAATGGCAAGAGACGGAGAAATTCCCTTCCTTCCTCCTGACATGTCTTCTCCAAGCAGAAGTTTAGCAAATTGTTCTTTCATCATTTCGACGCCTGTAAACTCAAAAAAGCTCCGTCAGAAGTAAGAAAGACAAATAAATCTTCGATTCTGAGTAGAAAAATTCCAGTTTATTTATATACTTAATTCGTTTTGCTAACCTTGAGCTTTTTAGCCCTTTGTGCAGCAAGAAGCATGAAGTGATTAGCCGTAAAGGTTTCGTACAGTTTCTGCCAGCAAAATTGAGTTCAGTTATCCACTTAAAAAAGGAATTAAAATACCATTACCAGAAGATTTGCGAGCATACAGACTAAAAGTTTAATTACCAAAAAACAGAATAAAGATAACAAGAAACAAACTGAGCAGCATAAACCTTAAATTAGCAAGGCATACAAATATGTAAAAAACCTTCAACAAAAAAGCTGTTAGAAGTTATTTCTCAAATATAGAAAACAAAGATTCAACTAATTAAGAGGAAGCCGATCGAAATCAGAAGCTCATTTAGAAATAACGGTAAAAAGATGTGATACTTACTTGAAAAGAGCATATGTTCGCCATTTTTGGCGAGAATTTGCAACTCTATTTTGCAAACTTCCGCAGCAGCACAGCACAGTAATGAGATAATTTTCCTATGTGTTTACTTCATTTTGAGTTAGACACTGGACTTTGGCCACAGAAGAAGAAGCACCTGCCGCCTGCTGTGTTCATCTTTAAGGCCCGGTTTGGATAAAATGTAATTAACGATTGTAGAGCGAAATAAGTGAGTTGTATTGTTGCATTCGGATAATGTACGGTAAGCGGTAAGGTAAGCGATGGTTTAATAACGTAATTATATATAAAATTATTTTTATATTATTTTATTTATATAAATAAGATAAAAAACAAAGTGTAATTTTGGAAAAAAAAAACTGTACCACAATTTTTTTTGGAGGCGGAAGAAAAACTATCCAAAATTCAATTTATATGCTCTCACTTTCTATATTTTTTAATTAAACCTTAAAACAAATGAGATTAACGTGTTTTTTTATCCAAACAATTTCTAAATTAAAATCTCAGTTTTTTATTATTATTGTTTTTTAGATATAAAATATTAATATTATTATTATTGTTAGCTTCAGTGTTTTTCTATTAAAGTGTTAATTTCTATTCAAGACAAATAAATCGGTATAAAAAAAATACCTCAATTGACTGCCAAAAGCAATTGTATCGTAAAGACCAAATAGAGATGAATAAACTTTGTAATTGTCTATTTTTTTTTTTTTTTGATAAACATAATTGTCTATGTTCTTAAGTATTAGGAAACCTTGTTACATGCTATCTATTTATATAGGATAACATACAAGGAAATAGTATCTATGTTGATTTAATCTATGATTTAGCACAAGGAAAGTCAACTATATGTTAACTATACAATTACATACCCTTTAATTTTGAATAATAGTGTTTATCTGGACCCTGAATAATAAAATGAATTTGACCATTCACCGTTAGATCAAAGCTTACTAGAATCATCGGATGGAGATTCAAAACATTCCAAGGTTAAGATTTAATCATGTGTAGGTGAACATTATTGATTAATCATATTTAGTTTGGTACAAATCATTTTATTTGAGTTTCTCATAAATAGTGAACATGTCTGCTAGTTGGTTTATCCATTCTGACATGTGGAGTTGAGATTATACAATTTTCTAACTTTTTCCAAATAAAATGACAAATGTATATGTGTTATTAGTCGTTTCATTGAATACATTATCATTGGTATGTAAATAGCTGTTTCATTATAACATCACAACCTCATTGGTTTTGTCAGAGTAAACTCAATCTCGCCAAGTAGATGACATAGCCATACAAGCTTACATATAGTCCTCGATCTAGAAACCACACTTTGCTTCTTACTCTTCCAAAATACACGATTGCCTCCAACAAACACACAATATCCGGTGATAGAGCACCTATCTATAAGATCTCCAACATAATCTGCATTTGTGAAGCCTACATTGTGATGACCATGGTTTTGATATACATATTATGTCTTGAGCACCCTTTAGATATCTCAGAATATGATTGATCGCATCCCAATTTGTGAAGTTCTAGGAAAGGACATGAACTGACTTACTAGACTCGTTGGAAATGCTATATCAACTTGAGTAATTATGAGGTAGTTTCATTTTCCAAAAGTTCTTCTAATTTTTCAGGCTTCTTAAGTAAATCATCATCTTCAACTTTTAACTTCACATTTGGTGTCATAAGTACATTACAAGTCTTTATCTCAATTAAACTAGCATCAGTCAATAAGTCTAGATAGTATTTCCTTTAACTTTGACAAATTCCTTTGCTATAACGGGAAATTTCTATTCTCAAAAAGTACTTCAATGGTCATAGAATCTTTGTTTGAAACAAGAACTAGAAAATGCTTCAACTTTATCATCAACATACACTACTAAAAGAATTCTTCCAAAACTTGATGATGTGAAGATAACATAATGATCATATGCACTTCTACGAAGATCAAATTGAATTACTACAACACTGAATCTTTCAAACCAAACACGAGGAGATTGTTTTAGACCGTACAATGATTTCTTCAATTTACATACCTTCCCCCTGAACAACAAATCCAGGTGGTTGCTCCATGTAAACCTCCTCACAAATCACCATTTAAAAAGGCATTTTTAACATTGAGTTGATGAAGTGTCAATTATAAGCAACAGCCAACGAAATAAACAAACGGGCCGAAGAGAGTTTGACAAATGGGGAAAACGTGTGTCGAAATAATCAATGTCACATGTCTAAGCATAACCCTTTGCAACCAAGTAAGCTTTCAAGTGGGCAACAAAATCAACTAGGAGCTAATAAAGAAATAAACTTGTTAGCATAGGAACAGACATTCTGAGCAATAACATGGACTATACCGTTTGTTAACCTAGGAATAAAAGATATTGTGCAATCTGACTGGTTTTTAAGAAGATCCTTGCACTCGTTAATGATCGCTCCATACTTTAGTAAATCATCCTTGTTGTAGCCTATGCTACACTCTTCGCAATAGTTTCGGAATTACTTCTCCTACCTATAAAAAACACCTAGATGATGCTCTCCCTCGTAACAATTTTTGCAGTAACTAAAAGATTAAGAATGTTAGTGCACATGGTATAGAAAAACCCGTCCCACAGTCTAATGACAAACCAAAAATATCTAAAATGTTTACTATATTAGTAGTTATAAATAACTAGTCGAAAATGTAAAAAACTGTTTCAGTTTATTGATAAATTTATTTGAAATATCCGATATAACAGTTAAATAATTGTCAAACGAATCTGTTCAAATTTTTTTATTAAATAAGAGTAAAACTAATCTTGCTTAGAACTTTAAAAGTAAATTTATACCGTTTCGTATGGTAGAAGCAAATGTATATTTACTCGAAAATATTAAACTCAAATTTAATCCTTATCCCAATAAAAAAAACATAAACATATAAGAAACTACATTGTCAATGTTATATATCATGGAAAATTCAACCTTTCAAGTCTTTCTTTTTTTCCTAATTTATAATGCTTCTCTTATATTAGAAGCTCCTTTAAATCTTAGAGATTCATCATATCATAAAATATTATTTATGAATTTTTGCATGATTACATAACAAAATCTGAATGTATTATCCACATTTAGTAAGAAAATATCATGTAAGAAAAAAAAGTGGCGAGAAAATTTCGAACACAATGGCGACATATTGGAACGGAAATGGCGAAATGGCATCACAAATTGACCCAATTTCAACAAACCCAAGTCCTCCGGGACCAAAACGGCGTCATTATGTTATCATTCGCACCTCATTCCCTTTTTCGTATTTCCCCTCCTAGCTTTCCGCGCTTCCTTCATAATCTCGTTGTCTCCACACCGCTTCTCTTGTTTTCTTCGCGCAATCAAACTTTCAAAACAATATCAACGTTTACGCCTTCTTCTTCTTCTCTCTCGCGCTCTACAATGGGCTCACTCTCTGCTCTTGGATCCTTAAACTATCCTCTAACTCGCCGTGATGAATCCGTGGTTGATGATTATCATGGCGTTAAAGTCTCCGATCCATACCGATGGTAGCTTACTTCGAATTGAACTTTTCTTTTCTCCTGGATCCCTCAATGTGTTTGATGTTTTGTTTTTTTGCTGATTTTAATAGGCTTGAAGATCCTGAGGCTGAGGAAGTGAAAGAGTTCGTGCAGAAGCAGGTGAAATTGACGGATAGCGTGTTGAAGACTTGTGACATAAGGGAAAAGCTTCATCAGAGAATCACGAAGCTGTTTGATCATCCTCGCTATGAACCGCCGTTCAGAAGAGGGGATAAGTATTTTTATTTCCATAATACTGGACTTCAAGCCCAAAATGTCCTCTACGTGCAGGTTAGCAGTTTGCTGATTAGAATCTAGAATTTCAATTTGATATAATAGAGCTTAATTGTATTTGTGTTTTTTTGAAATAGTTTTCAATTTGTTATGATTGATACAGGATAGTTTGGATGGAGAACCAGAGGTCTTACTTGATCCTAATGCGCTTAGTGAGGATGGAACTGTTTCACTTAACAGGATTTCTATTAGCGAGGATGCCAAGTACTTGGCATACGGGCTTAGCTCAAGCGGGAGTGATTGGGTGACAGTTAAAGTCATGCGTGTTGAGGATAAGGGAGTTGAAGCTGAAACGCTAGCTTGGGTAAGAGTTTGCTGCATTTTTATTATCATAGAGATATTTGATAGTTTTGATTGTTTTAAGCTGGTTTAATACATAATTACACGTCTAAACTTGTCACTTTTTTTATGGTTTGACACCATGAACTTGTGCTTGGATTTAGTAACACCTAAACTTGGCAGTTTTGGACCGGGAGAGCTTTATTTGCTGACATGACATGAAACATGTTTAGGTGGAAGTTTGACTTGGCATTGCCACGTGAACTTTGAAGACTGAAAAACCAGTTAAGGGTATTGAAGATCTAAAACTGACAAGTTTAGGTATCCGGTTGGTCCAAGTACAGGGGTGCCAAATGACAAAAAGTATTAAGTTTAAACGTGCAATTATGTATTAAGCCTTTTAAACTCCTTCTTATACGATATATTTTGTAACAGGTTAAGTTTTCGGATATAAGCTGGACCCATGACAGTAAAGGGTTTTTCTATAGCCGTTATCCAGCTCCCAAGTATGTAATCATTGTTCCATTTGTATTTATGTGTTAACAGTTCATGTCTATCTAGAACTCTTGACATTTGTGTACTTTCAGAGTTTATATACTATATACATCCATTAAAATGTGAAGCAGATATCTATCTGAAAATCTCAATGAATTAGACAGAGTTAAATGGGACTATTCATTAAAATATTAACTAGATTTTTAAGTTTATTATGGCAATGGATTATTAAGAGTTGTAATGTTGCGGTCAGCTATGAATTCTGGTTTATTGAGGTGAAGTGAGATGATTAATAGGGTTTGAATTACTATGTTCTTTAGTATCTGCCTGATTTATTTGTGCAAGATTAAGGATGGCATTAGTTACATTTTTTTTAATTCCTTGTTTTGAAATTTTATTTGTTTTTTCTGTAGGAAGGGAGAAAACATAGATGCTGGGACAGAGACGAATTCTAATCTTTATCATGAGCTATACTATCATTTTTTAGGCACGGATCAATCTGAAGATATACTATGCTGGAGAGATCCTGAGAACCCCAAATACATGTTTGGAGGTTCTGTTACGGATGATGGGAAGGTGAGGTATCTTTTATATTTATGCCTTTGTTAAACATTGGTTGACAAAGGGGTCTACTTATCTAAAATCATTTTGAGGCTTTGTTCTTCATCATGCAAAGAATTGAGACACCAGTTTTTAGGGAAGATACTAAAATCTGGCCTCTTTACTTGACTTGCGGGCTTCTTGTTTTGATTGAAGTATAAGTTCTTTTTTATTTTTGCTGTTTCTTGTATATCAAACACCATATTGATGCATCAAAAAGACTTGCATCGAATAGATATTGAAGAATATGCATTCATTAAATTTAAGCCTTAGAATCTTGCTTTTCTTATTTGTGTTCTTGATTTTTGAGTTGTTTGGTTAATTAACTTTTTTTGCATCCCAATATGTTCATAGGAATCCCGTGTGACTACATGAATTCTGTACAAGTTCAGTCCAGGATGTACTTAATTTATAGTACATAGCAGAAAAAGTAATATATATCTCTCATAATTAATTTTATTGTGCAGTATCTTCTTCTGTATATCAGTGAAAGCTGTGATCCAGTCAACAAAATTTACTACTGTGATATGTCTGCACTTCCTAAAGGTCTTGAAGGTTTTAGAGGACAAAGTGGCCTGCTCCCATTTGTTAAACTTATTGATAACTTTGATGCACAGTATAATGCCATTGCAAATGATGACACCTTGTTCACTTTTCATACCAATAAAGATGCTTCTAGATATAAGCTAGTCCGGGTAGATTTGAAGGAGCCAAATATTTGGACAGATGTTATCCCAGAAGCTGAAAAGGATGTCCTAGAATCAGCATGTGCTGTGAATGGGGATCAAATGATTGTAAGTTACTTGAGCGATGTGAAATATGTTCTACAGGTGAGGGATCTGAAAACAGGATCCCTGCTGCATCAACTACCAATTGATATTGGCTCTGTCTATAGTATATCTGCACGACGGAAGGACAGTACTGTGTTTATTGGGTTCACTAGTTTTCTTACCCCTGGAATAATATATCAATGCAATTTAGACTCTCAAGTTCCAGACATGAAGATAATCCGTGAAATTAGTGTAGCAGGATTCGATCGCACGGAGTTCCACGTGGATCAGGTGATTATAGTCTTCATTTTACATTATGGTAATGTTAACTAGAATGGAGATATAGCATCTTCTACTCCCTTCTTCTAAAGCTTTTGCCGATCTCCTTGCTTATATGTGCTCTTTTGTGTCTATATGGTTATGCACCTGGATGTCTCAACCGTTTGACTGGGTTCTTTGTTTCCAGGTTTTTGTTCCTAGCAAGGATGGCACCAAGATACCAATGTTTATTGTGGCTAAGAAGAACATAGAATTGGACGGAACACACCCATGTTTGTTATATGGATATGGTGGATTTAACATTAATCTGACACCATCATTCAGTGTTAGTCGTATTATACTCACGAGGCATTTAGGTGCTGTTTTTTGTATAGCAAACATTCGCGGTGGTGGAGAATATGGAGAAGAATGGCATAAAGCAGGGTCACTTGCAAAAAAGCAGAACTGCTTCGATGATTTCATTTCAGCAGCAGAATATCTTGTATCTTCTGGTTATACCCAGCCAAGTAAGTTGTGCATTGAAGGTGGAAGCAATGGTGGGCTTCTTATTGGTGCTTCCATAAATCAGGTGGAAAAATTGGTTCATTTAGCTAATTGCACTATGGTTCTGTCTTTTATTATTCATCTGATTTTATTTCTGTTATATTATCTGAGGCAGAGACCGGATCTTTTTGGCTGTGCTTTGGCTCATGTTGGTGTTATGGATATGCTGCGATTTCACAAGTTCACCATAGGTTAGTTGACATCATTTGGCTGTACTAAGTATCTCTTTTACATCATCTTATGATCAGATATTGTTTTATAGGCCATGCATGGACTTCTGATTATGGCTGTTCGGACAAGGAGGAGGAGTTCCATTGGCTAATTAAGTGAGTAACATTTTATAGGACCTATTGCAGTAATGATTTTGTATTCCTTCAGAAACAATGAAAACAGAGGTTTGCTCATCATTTATCATTGTGAGAGTGAAAGAGGTGGCAATTTGGATTATTGTATCAAAATGTGTTATGTTAACTATATAGTTCATATAATTATATATAATATAAATACAAAGAATGGTGATAACAGTATCGTGACAATCTGGTTATTTCCACAAATTGCCACTCCTATGTGTACTGGATCCTAGCATTTAGATAACATAATTTTTTTAATTGTAACTTTGCCGGTTCCGCGTTGTCTGGATACTGCTTTTTAGGATGGCTCTAACCTATAAAACATTTTGCATGAAGGTTTAGTAGCAACTGCAGTTTAGAATGCAAGTTGTGATTGGATTTTATATTATCCTCTCCTGCTTTCCTTTTGAGCATTAGCAAATTTTTAGTAGAGAACTGGATTTTTTCTGACATTCAGTTCTTCAATCTGCCTGTGTTGCTTTCTTAGATACTCACCGTTACACAATGTGCGGAGGCCATGGGAGCAGCATCCTACTCAATCTTGTCAGTATCCTTCCACCATGCTTCTGACTGCTGATCATGATGATCGAGTTGTGCCATTACACTCGCTAAAGTTATTGGCGGTTAGTTCTCAAAGAAGTTCTGCTAACATAATCATTTGCATTTGCTTATCTTTGTTGCTTTTCATGGATAATAAATGTCCTAATACATCCCTAGTCCCTCCAAGTTGGCTGGAAAAGTAGATTGGCCCTTCAAACTTTGAAAACGTCCAAGTAACCCCTTGACGTTGTTTAAAGTGAGATGATTAACTTCCTAAGTCCGAAGTAGCAGGGTAAATAGATTTGGGCAAGTTGAAGTACGTGTCACTTTAAACAAGTTCATGAAGTCAATAAGTCATTTAAGCAAGTTTCAGGACAAATAGATCACTTTAAATAAGTTCAATTCAAGAGACTAATGAAGCATTTCCAAAGTTGGGAGGGTTAACCAGATTATTTGGCCAAATACATAGGGTCCTCATATGTATTAAGCCATAAAAAATTGTTGGACACTAGCAATTCTCTATTTAGTATCCGGCTATTGGAAAAGGCAAACAAAACAATTCTCGAATAAAAAGTGAATGATTAAGACCCAAAAGAGCTTTTTTTTTTTTAATGATGTCAGATCAACCTAACATTGGCAATCAAGGACGTTAGTATAGATTTGTTAATGTTAATGTTAAGTGTATTTTTTTACCTTATCCCAAACATATGTTGCATTTTCTTTCAGACCATGCAACACGTTTTGTGTACGAGCTTGGAGAATAGCCCGCAGACCAATCCAATCATAGGTCGCATTGAATGCAAGGCGGGACATGGGGCTGGGCGTCCAACCAAAAAGATGGTAATTTCTAAATCGCAACTCTTTTCTTCCAATTGTGAGGTACTATTCTTCTTACTGTTGTGCTTTAACTATGCTCTGCAGATTGACGAAGCAGCAGATCGATATGGATTCATGGCAAAGGTTTTAGGAGCAGTTTGGAGTGACTAAACTGTTATCTCCCCATGTAACAAACGAAAATAGTTTAAGCAAAAACTCTCTCTTTAACTATTTAAAAGGAGGGTAATTATAGACCTGGTATACAGAACATTGATTTTTTTTCCGTAGCATAATTCACAGCTCCATCAATGTATTTACTTGCTTATTTGCCAATTTTAGAACTGAAATTGAGACCGACTCATACTTGGGTTGAGATATATATTATACAGCTCTATCGGGGTACTTATTTGCCAATTTTAATACCAATTTTAGAACTAAAATTGAAATGTATTCATACTTCAGGTATATATTATAGGCGCAAACAAATAATATGGTGGAGCATTAACTTACCCCTTCGCACACAGTAAATAGACCCACCTTTTATGGTTGTAAATAGGGCAGCAATGGAAAATAATTCACTGTACTGTCATCCCCTATCTTCATTTCCGAATATTTTTCAAAATTTCTTATGCAAAAAATTCTCTTCCTGTCTCTATGGAAATCTCTGTAGGGATTTTTTTTTTACACTAAACAATAATTCAATACAAATACTATGTATTAAATTTTTAATTAGTGGATAAATAAATTTTTAATAGTTTTGGAGATCTGCAGAGTTCGCAGGATCCATGTGGGACAGAGAGGGTATTTCTCCTTCCATCCCAACTTTGGAGACAAAAAATTCTCCATCCCGCTCCGTAAAAACTTTTTCAGGAATTTTCCATCTCCGTCGAGGACGGAAAATCCCTGCCCCATTGACAATACTACTAACTTTAGAGTGCATGAAGTGAAAAAACATCCTGAAACAGTAAAACCCAAGTCAAAATTGTGGATGTATGAGGCTAATACAACAGTTAAAACCCTTGAGGGAACTTCATTCAGCAAGGAAACAGTCCATCTTCACATCCGTGACATCCAGTTGTAGGATCTCTGCCCTGCATCCTAGAATTGATCCAATGCTGCAAAAGAGATGAAAGTTTATTTGAGGAAAAAAGACTGGATTTTTTATATTAACATTTTCCATCTCGCAAAATTTTGAGGACATATAATCCATGTGGCACCCGTGTTTATTAGTTACCAGACAAGAACTGTCAATGTTTATGGTTGTAAATTTTATATTTTGATTCAAAACAATTAAAGGTATTCAATATTGGAGCATACGACTAATTCTCAGCATTTCTCCTATAAATGCTCCTTAATTTTCTGCAATAATTACTCCCTAATGTAGACATTAGAAGAATGTTTCATAATTTACAGCTAATAAATTCACTAACTCCCAAGTAAAACCGCGATTTCTTTCTCATAAAGAATTTAAGACTTGTGACATGGATGTAATTAACTCATTGTTTCGGCTCTACGAAAACAGTACCAACTAAATAAAACAACTAAATAAAAAAAAAATCAAACATAACTTTGACGAAATTGAAAAGGGAATCCTTGTACTTTCAAGTGTAAATTAGAAAAGAGAGTTATGTAATATTATATAGGGTAAATTTCAAATAAAACCCCTGTGGTTTCATTAATTTTCAGATAAAGGACTGTGGTTTACTTTTTGTCAAAACGATGATTGAAGTTTTCAACTTTAGCAAAATAAGGACTTTTTCGATTGATACTATTAAAATCACCCTTGCGACTTAAAAATTGACATATTTTAAGAACTACTAATATTCTAAGCAACTTTAATTCTTCTAACTTTTTTTTTTGAGATCATTTAGATGAAGTTTGGTTTAGAGAGAGATAGTTTCAAAAAAGATGATTTTCGAAAATCGAAAATGTAGTTCCATAGAAAATATGACATTGAACAGCTTTAATTCTTGAAAATTTTCATTTTTAGGTCGTTAAAGATGGTTTAAATAGCATTAATCCAAGTGTGAAACCTCAATCCTCGTTTTGAGGAAAAGTAAACCACAGTCCTTTATCTTAAAATTAGTAAAACCACAAGGGTTTTATTTGAAATTTACCCTATTATATATGATATAAAACTCCAATGAGCTATATAGATTGATGAATGCTGACCTTGGTTGTGTACGTCCTAGATCCCCGTGAACAAATTCTTTAATATATGTACCAGCCTGCACATCAACTATTGTCATTAGTTTTCCCGATTTTTCCATATACAAAACATCAAATATGCAGCAACTGAAACAAAAACTGAAATGGAAACGGACACCGGACACCGGAAAATATTCTAAAACATCCTTTCCAAAACATAGCAACAAGTTTTTTCACGTTTTATAGGGGCACTTGAAGCTTGCTCATTGCTATTTCACAGGAACCGCTTCAATTACAAATTTAAAATTCCACATTTAGAATTACAGTCCATAAAATTGCTTGTTCATTCCATGTATGAAAAGAAGCTAAAAAAAAACTTATATTGCTTTGAAATCATATACTTCATTAATCAGGTTTGATAAAAACATAAGGGAGAATCTGAAGTTCAATAATGTACATAAATGGGTAAATAAGGAATATGTGTGTGCAGGTGTTGTAATGAGCTTACCTGTGTACATAGATGCAAAAGAAAATATTGACAGCTCCCAGTGATCCTCTCTATTTTCATCCTAAAATTCAATGCAAGCTGAAACTGTTAGACATTGTAAAGAAAGACCAAAAGATTAAGTAGAATATCAAAACGCTAAACATTGGAGATGCCCAACCAATGTATGATCTTCTCACGATCTAGTGGACTCCGACGGTGAAGTACCCTCACCGGGGTTCTCTGCAAAACTTTCTGCACAGGAATGAAGAACAGCAAGTTAAGCAGTTAACACGAGCATAAAAAAAAAAAAAAAAAAAAAAACATCGAAATAAGATCTCGGTACAGGACCTACTTGGTGTAAGTCTAGAAATTCAACAAAAATCACAAGAAATCAGGTTGAATCTTTCTGTTAGAATGTATTGCTGCTATAGTTAGATTAGAAAAGAAAAAAATAAGGATACAAAGTAAAACAACTCACAATCTCTTCGAGAGAAGCTATTGACTCCACGTCTTCATCGACAAGCGGACGTGAAATCCAAACTAGTGCACAATATTGCTTCTGCAGGAAGGGAAGTACCGTAGTAATGGCAGGTCCAATCTCTTTATCTTACATAATGATGGGTTAAAAGCACTCAGAGTAGAGGATATTAACACCGGTGGTCACCAAAATCGTTTTTAGTCAATAAAATCACTAAATATCACATCTATGTCAATAAAACCACTATAACCGGATCATGAGACTTACTCCACTGGAAAGCTGACATGGCAACCACGTACGTGATGTGTCAGAATCCAGAGAAATTATTAGAAGGTTCAGGTCCTCCATGTCAAATGGAGGACCCAGCACACATCTTTTCATGTGGAGGATTTGGACCTCCTAATAATTTCTAGGAATCCAACTTGAAGGGAAGCACGTATACGTGGAAAAAAAAACCCTTAAAATCTGATTTTATTATTGTTTTAATCCATTCCTTTGCATTTTAAGGTTTTTTTGCCATGTGGCAGCACATGGATGCCATCCTCTACTTCAGCGACTAGGGTGCTTTTGATCCCTTCAAGCATCTCCAAGAGACGCTTAGTCCACTTTCTAAAAATAATATAAACAATTGATTCTTAGCGATTTGAGGAGTGACTAATACATATTATCTCTAATAATACTCCTCATTTATTATTTTATCATTAAAATTATTAAATTTTGTTATATTTACCAATAATGAGAGGAGAGAGACTCCTCAATATATAAATTATTAATAAAAATGAAATCAGGAAGGGACTAGGACTAGAGAGACTCCTCAATAATAGAGAGAGAATGAAGATTCTTAGTGATTTGAGGAGTGAGTAAAAGTCTCTTGGAATTGGTTTTTAACCCAAACACCTCAAAAAATTTAATTTAAGAGCTCAACAAATGATTCTCTTGGGAATGATATTTTATAGATATATATATATAAAACACCATAATACAAGACATCAAGGGGATATTAGAAGTAAAAGAAAAAACAAAGCACCTGCTTTTCTGCTTCCCCTTCCTGCATCAGAGCCCAACCTTGATCAGATACCATCTTGAGGTTTTTAACACCAACCTGCATCCGGGACACAGTTCTTCCAATGGTAAAAAAAAAATAAGCAAAAGAGAAGACAGCCTTGAAGCTGGAAAGCAACTTACCAATTTATTATCTAAGCTGTTTATCTTTTTTTCTATTTCTTTAACAAGGGTCTCTGTTGGCACTTGACGGGCATTTTGTACTTCAACCAGGAAAGGCCTGCCCGACCCTAGCATTCGAACCTGGAGACGATAATTTAATGGATCAAAACAAATTTTCACTAAATGAAAGTGCATATGCAAGAGAGAAGATCTTCTGTACATCAATATCCTCTCTGCCAGCTGCATGAAACTTGTAACTGTCACCATGACAAATTGGAAGGATGTTGCCACCTATTATCTCCTATATTGAATAAGCAGAAAACCTGTAAGCCTATATTAATCCTTGTAGAGGAATGATCATAAGAAGTTTCAGGTAGTACCTCAATGGATGCTTCCCCCATTCTTTCATCATCGATAATCCAACGTGTTTGACTCACATTTCTTGAGAACTACAACAGATAAAGTAATGTTCAACAAAAACTGCATAAAGACAACGATGAATCAAGAACAAGATTGAATCTTATAATTTGAAACAGAGTACCACTGGTGCCAAATAATTGACTCCATTTCGAGAGAGCTGCTGTTTACAAAAATATTAACATGGTAAACAAGATGCAAGGAAATTATATTTCAAGAAATTTAGGGGTATAGAGATCAAGATCTGATGAGTGATTTCCAATTATCTAGGTGCTTTATCTATATAATAAGTTATTCTGTTCTGAAATGTACTACACATCAAAGTTGTACTACTTCTCTTATCGTTTCATGATGATGGCAATAAGAATGCTAGTACAGTTGTACTTTTTTAAGTTAGCAAACATACATACATGATACATGATATTTTATTGATTAGGAGTAGTACAAATTGTACCAACAGATTTTCACTCTCTTCCTAAACATACTCGTGAATCGCAGTTCAAATTCATAATATTATAAAAATAAATAAAATATTTACCATGTTGAACTTAGAATATTATCAATATTAGTCTAGAAATACAATTTTAATATAAAAAAGAGATCATATCAACCAAGTGTTTAAAATTCAAATCTAATGCAAATGCAATCCTAATAAAACTAATTCACAAATTGAACTTTGTTTAATAACTTAGTGGAGATGGTGAGTTTGAGTTTCCAACTCTGTTTTTTTGCCTTGTTGTCAACTTGGTGGAATGGAACTAGTTTGAGTTGATAACTTGATAAATAACAATCGGACTAGAGGAGAGTAGTTTAGTAGTTAGTGTTGTTGAAGTTTTTTGAATCGGATGAGATGGTGCATGTTGATTTGAAATTGAAAAGCCATTTACATTAATTGTTTTGATTTGTTATGGATTAATTATAATTAATTTTATTTCTTATTTTTTTAATTTCTGATTGGTTCTTTTCCACTAATTACTTCCTTCATTAGAGACCTCTAATTTTCTTAAACTACAATTTCCTTCCTTCCATCGATTCAGCTGATTCACCACCAATTCTGACAATTCACAACTTGATTCTATTATAATTTAGACTTGCACTATAAATCCTACTTGAAATAGAGTTGAATCAAATTGAATCGTGCGAATAGTAAGATTCTGTTAAATTTAGATGTATCCTATAAATTCGGCTCAAAATAGAGCTGAATTGAATCGCGAATCATAAGATTCTGAAAACAGCAACTTAGAAGGTATATACAAGAAATACTTGGAGCAATATCATGACTCAAAACATGATAAGAGTTCTCAAAACAGCTATCACCTTACCTTCATATATCTTCCACCAAAGTAGATAGGAGTTCTGTAGCAAGAAAATACCAAGTGGCAGGGAACATTGACCTGGAAATAAAACTCAAACCCAATAAGTCTATAGTGATTAGAAAGTACAATAGCCTATAGTGATTTAGAAAGACAATAGAGAAACTGTGGCCCTCATTTCTTATAGACCAACCGTTTAACACACTACATATTATTCTCAGAATTATGCAATTCAAATTCAGAGTATTGTACTTCAGGACAATTAGTTAGATTAATGACAAGTGGCAACCCCATTCAAGTAGAGAGGCTGGATGCAACAGAAACCTCGCAGAACGTTACCTTATCCTTGGGGAAGATGCAGAACCCTGAATGTTCATTATCTTCTGTACGTGACAAACTCTCAGCATTAGAGACATTATTCTTTTCATCGCTAGCATTCACCAACTGATCATTAATGGACTCCAAATCAACATCAGTGCCTGCATAAACTGGTTAAATTACACGAGCAACCACGACTTGAACCAATATAGAAGAAATAAGCACTAAGCTACTTGCAAAGGACCATATATTAATGGGATATAGATTAGAAGACATTTATAACTTTTCAAATAGAAACAACAGCATCCGCTATACATATAAACCAATTCACGTACCAGTTTTTCTTCTCTTGCAACTTTCACCTCTCTCCACTGAAGAAGCATTACATGATGGCTTAGCTTGGGTGTATGTCAAACGAATACGGCAAGAGCTGGGGCCAGATTTCACAACCTGCAAAGCTTCTATTAAATGAGGATTAGCTGGAGATAGACTTGATTGCATTTTCTAATCTATCCAGTAACACATGTATATCCATTAGATAGAGGAAATCCTATTCAAAAGGATTAAATGGACAACCTTGCTCTTGCAAAGACAGAGGAATGGATAATATTGTGATTTGAAATTGCAACACAAAGAATGAGAGAATGTAAAAATCTCAATGAATTGTATTAGAGGATTACATGTATTTATACAAAAGTAATAAGCTAAACTAGAAAAGTAATTTAAGGCTAATTAATGTCTATTGTCTATTCACACTATTCCTATATTGTCTATTCACACTATAACATAACACTCCCAACGAGTTGCTTATCGTTTCCGATGTAGGTCGTAGAAATTATGTTCTCTTCTAGCTTATCAAGTTATCACGAACACAATGACAGTCTACTTCAATATGCTTGGTACATTCATAGAATACAGGGTTGGAAACCATATGAAGAGCTGATTGATTACACACCATAACTTTGTTGGAGTAATACTCAGATTCTGTACAATATGTTGCTTCTTGCTCTTCCAAGAAACTAAATTTCCTCCAACAAAGACATAGTAGCAAGTAGTGGATCTCCTATCACGGTCTGCATCATCAGAGAAACATTCAATCTAGTTATGACCATGATTCTTGTTAAGTAATCCCCTTCCAAGAGTCCCTTTTAAGTAACATAAGTACAATGATCAATGGTGGGAGACAACGTAAAGTGGCTACGACAATGACAGAATAGGCTATATCAAATCTAGTTACGGATTCCCACCAAACGCCTATATCATCCAGGATCTTCAAATAGCTCTCCTTCCGATAGGTGCAAATTCGAAACACTGTAAGGCTTAGCTCCAGATTTTCATGTTTCTGACAATAAATCAAGAATATATTTTCTTTGAGACGAGAAGATTCCTTTCTTACTGAAATGTCACTTCCTCTTTAAGACCTGACATTTGCACTGTACGACTTAGCTCCAGGTTTTCATGTTTCTAACAATAAATCAAGAACATATTTTCTTTGAGAAGATTCCTTTCTTACTGAAATGTCACTCCCTTGTATATGCACTTCCAGTTAATGAAAATGTTGTTCTGAAGATGAGATTTCTGAAATGTCATGTCTTAATGAAGATATCTGCCAGTATGAAACTGGCCATGGAAAGGATTTTTAGAGATGAGATTTCTGAAATGTCACTTCCTACATAGACGACAAAGAGAATGATACCCAGTGTTTATAAAAAATAGAGTGGTCACATTTGCACTTCTTCATCCCAAACATTTCAACTGTTTGGCTGAACTTCTCAAACCATGCTTGAGGACTTTATTTCAACCCATATAGAGATTTGCGGAGACGACAAACTTGTCATACTCCCCTGAGCAATAAACCTAGTGGTTGCTCCAAGTAAACTTCTTCTTGAAGGTCTCCATGCAAGAAAGCATTTTTTATATCCAACTGATAGAAGTCATCTTAGCCACTGGAGAGGAAGTGTTGTGTAAGTCTAAGCATAGCCCTTTGCAACAAGGCGTGCCTTTAAATGAGCAACTGAGCTATTGACTTTCACAACAAACACCCATCGGCATCCAACAAATTTCTTTCCAACATGTAAATTTACCAAATTCCAACTACCAATAGCATCCAAAGCATTCATTTCGTCGACCATTGCATTGCGTCAGCCCATATGTGATAAGGCCTCCGAGACAAATTTAAGAATAGTAGTAGAATCAAGTGAAGCAATGAAAAAACATGAAGGAAAGGATAATTAATTTGTCATAGGAAACAAAAGCAGAAAATAGGATATGTACAAGACCGTTTACCTTCACGAAGAGCAATATGAAGGTCATCACTATCTTGGCAGGACTCAAAGGTTGGATCTGATGGCGAAATAGTGACAGAGGTCATCACTATCCAGATGGTTGTGAGGGTTGAGACGAAGGAATACGCCAAAACAAGTCCCAAAGGAATCGATTTGCTCACTTTTCCATTGTTGATGCTACATCCTCCTCATCTAGCTTCACAATGTTCTTCTCCACCACTTCTCTCTTCATCTTCAAAATGGGTTAGGTAATTCTAAACTATTCTCTTGTCACTCACTCTATTATTTTTTCTTCCCATGTTATCATAATTGATAGAACACACTCTTCTATTATTAGTTCTGGCACTATTAACCCAACACCTTCACTTTCTCTTTAATTTTTCCTTAATGTGTCTGGTTTTACTTTCAATTTAATTTCTACGAGTAAGCTTACTTGTTCTCTTAACTGTTCCGTCTCATTTTTCCTTCAACACTGTTTGTTTTAGGATCTTATTGCGAAGAAGATTATGGGTATTGGACGGAAATCTAGAGGTCTCTATGTATTGGATATTACTGTTAGAAGACTTATTGCCTACTCTAGTGTATCCACCCCTTTTGATGAGCATCGTTGGTTAGGGCATCCATCTCTGCCTCGTTTGAAGAAGTTATGTCCTTAATTTTAGAATTTGTCTAGTTTAGATTACGAGTCTTGTCAAATTGCAAAACATCATAGCTTGTCTTTCTCTCCACGAGTCAATAAAAGATGGCTTGCACGTGAGCTTCACTCCCTGGTTAGATTTGCACCGATCGAAAATAGGTGCTTAGAGAAAGAGATGAAATCCTAGATCCACAAAAAACGTTTGCACACTTGGGAAATAGATAAACGAAAACCTAAAAGTTAGGGAAGCATGTAAGAATGTAGAAATCCCAAATGAATTGTATTAGAGGATGTACATGTATTTACAAGAGTAATAAACTAAACTAGGAAAATAATTTAAGGCTAATTAATGGCTATTGAATATTTACATCTATTTCTATATTGTCTAGTCACACTATACAATATATTCCTATTCCTATATTGTCTATTCACGCTATAACATAACAGAAATGAAAGAAAGAACCATATTATATTACAGTTGCTTACCAACAACTTCTCAAGGGGATCTACTATTGCCAACTTCAAGGCATCTTTTGTAGATAGACATTTTGAAAGACGTTCCTGGAACCACAGCTCTGTTCTGTATTTCTTTTTCATATACGAACTACAAAATGCAGAATCAAACTATTAGTAGCAGCATTTTGCTTTTGATTTTCTTGGAAGTTCCAGGGTAAACAGGCCTTACCAAACAATTTGTTCATTTTCTTGGATAAGTGGTGGTATAGAGACTTCAAGAGAAAAGCCATCAATCTGACGACCCTCTTGCTTTATATGCTCAGTAATCGATAGAGCCAAGTTAGTAGCACTCTGTTTTTTCACCATCATTCCATTGTCATCACAGTAAATGAACTGCAAGATGCCTAAGCAAATGTTGCATACCCCTGGCTCTGGCTCAGCTTCCAATAGCTTAGAATTTTCTATATGCTCATCTGGATCAGTTAAATCACGAAGAAGAGCATGCATGACCGATGCTGAGAGAGGAGACCCAAAATAAACTTGTCCTTGAATCCCGAGTAACCGAAAGATGCACCTCATGCATACCTGAAATAGAATAACAGCATAGACTCAGAACCTAGATGACATTCATGTCGCGCTATGGAGGAAAAACACCATCAATTCCAAATTAATCACAAGAATAAGTGTAATTTCTCGCAGCTCTATCAATCCTTTCTGAACACAATTACACAACAAAGTAGCAAAGCCTTCTCATTCATTAGCAGAAGGAACAGATGAAATTCATTTAGGCCGTCTCAGCAATTAAACAAAAGGATGAATTAATTTCTGGATTACTGGTCGTATTCTTAATCAAACAATGAAATCAACGGGACAAGAGTTGAAACAGATTTTTTTTTTTTAAAAAAATTGAACATAGAAAGCCGCAAGAAACGAAAAAATATACTGATTAGAATAGAATCGTCGAGTAAAAACGCGAAGAACATGAATTAAGTGCACGAACCCCAGCGGACAGCAAGTCCTTGACGGCGTGAGAAGGCAAGGAACGGACAACTTGGCGAAATAGCAGCATGTCATCATCATCACCGACGGTTATTTGTACGTCTGGGGTAGAAGCGGCGACGTGCAATGCATCAGTAACACAGGTAACATGTGAAGCTTCAGTGTCGCCGGACATTTTGACACTGAAGGCAGTCGCCGGTGCTCTGGCTCTTTGGCTGTTGTTGTTGATGACTGAGGAAGTGGGAAGTCGTAAGTTGGAGAAGTGGAGAAGAAGTGTTAGGTTGTCTATAGGCAACTGAATACATCTTTGACCGTTCAATAAAATTAGTAATTCAACTGCTTACGCAATCCTCACCGCCCATTTAATACCACGTTTGTGCTTGTAAATTTTCTCCTTGGTAATAATTTACCGCTGTACAATTTTAACTGTTTGATTTTTTTTTTTTTTTTTCTTTTGTGTTGCGGTGGGAAGTAGAAAAACAAAATGACTTTCTCCCGTTAATTCATCGATTTTATTCAAACAGGGCCGGCCCTGGGCATAGGCCCGGGGTGCGGCCGCCCGGGGCCCAAGGTTTTAAGGTCCAAATTTTTTAATTTTATTGAATATATACTACTTTTTACTCATAAATTTAGTTACAATACTAATTAGGTCTAAAAATTGATTAAATAATATGATATTTTAGGTCTAAAATGGGATCAAATTTCTATTTTAGACTTTTAAGTGCAATTTTTTTTTATAAAGGGCCCATTATCTCTTATATTGCCTGGAGCCCCTAAAATATCAGGACCGGTCCTGATTCAAATTGGCTTATAAATTATTTTTACTGTTATATCAATCCTTTTTATTTCTACTCAAATTTTTTACCACTTCTAAAGAAAACCTTCTGATTTCATATTCTAACACTCTCCAAAGAAAACTCTTCTATTTGCAAATCAAACAAGTGAAGTTAGAAATAATAATAGGGGAAAGACACTAATTTAAGGTTAGTACACTGTTTTAACATCTTTTTTATGGGTTTGGGATTCTGAAATCCCTAGATATGATGATAGGATTTGTCGTGGGTGTGGTATGATTGATTTTGTTAAATTTTGGTGTTGTTTAAATTAGTTTTAGGCTGTCTAAACGGAAGGTATGCATCAAGTGTCCGAGATAGAAATATACGGTACTGTTTTCAGTCATCTTGTGAAATGTTTTTCATCTTGATACTGTTCAAATTTGGAAATACATAAAGAATAAACTATTTTCATATATATGTTAACAAACTCTCTATAAAATATGAGACTTTAATTCAATATATAGATAAAGTTGGTCTTGATAGAGCATGACTGCCTCGAAATTGAATATCATATGAGGCATCCATGTTGATGTAGCATTTTGAAGACCTTAAGGTCAGAATTTGGGATTTTTTTTATACAACATTGTTTCTAGCGACTTGAAGATTATGTCTATAAACGGATTTGGTAATCTATTGTGTTTATTGTGATCTAGGTTAAGTGTGTTATGGTAGATGCAAAGCTGGGTATTCTGTTTCTTGGCTAGAAACAGGACAAAATCATTTTGCATGTCATATATTGTTTAGAAGTGATATTAATGTGAAGTTTAGATATGTTATAATCATATATGTCTAGTTTCAGTAGGTTAAAGAAAGAGGGCATTTGGATTAGGATAGTGAGAGTTAAGATAGAATGTGTGCAAGTAGGTCATGTGAGGATCTAAGACAAAAGAATTAGATTGCATGAATATTATGGGGTTAGTGTCTTGTAAAAATCATATAGCATGCATTATTTTACATTTTCATTAAGTTTGCATTGGGACTAATTTATAAATGTTATGTGACATTAGAAGGACATGGTGCAATTGAACACACACCCAATCGTGTAAAATAGATCAAATCGAGTGCAACGGTAAGCATATTGCTTATATATGTGAATGAATGTATTGTGGCTTTTGACTTGTTGAGTGTGAGATGTGGTTCAATTTGATGTGAATGGTGTAAATAATGTTAAGTGTTTGTGATATGTTGAGATAGATACGAAAGTTATATGATTGAGTAAGTTGCAATGTTATGAATACAAATGTGAATGTTGAGCCCTGTGCACATACTTGAACTGAATAATGGTTAGATAAGAAAAAAATATGAGCTTGCTTAGATGGATATGTGAAATGGTCCTAGTTGAGAGTGTTATTTGAATATTGTGAACCGGAAGTACATGTGTTGAGTTACATCTGTAGTGGACTACGTGAGTTGAGTTCAACTCCTTCGTAGCACAGATAGTTGTATTCCAAAATTTAGTGAGTTGTGATATAGATTGGGCCCGAGAACCGTTTTACATATATTATCTAAATATAGCAAGACCTTAATTACTAAAATAATCATTACTGTAATAAGTGAAACAAGTGACTAACTTTCTTTTGCATATGCTAACTTAGTAATGATGATATGTTGTGATCTGTGTTCTTTACATTATATACGTGTAATATGTTTATTGAGTAGGCAACTCATCCATTGGCAACATACTTTTATATGATATGTGGAGTTGCACCGACAGTATCAATTCATTCTCGCCTATGCATTTTGGAGTATTTTGTTGTATTTTGTTTTGTAAATCCTTTATGTAGGATAACAAACTTAAACATGTTTTGTAAATTGTAAACTCTTTTTCCTATGCATAATATGTAAAGGATAACATATATTTAGTGAGTAAATATTTATATGAGATTGAAGTTGACATAAAATGAGAATAACTTAAGAGTAAAATGGAAACTAAAGGATATAAGTTTTATGAATGAATATGATTAAGACTTGTAAGCACGTGTTTAAATTGTAACTGATGTTGCGTGAGATATCATGTGATCCTAGAAAGGGGTTACATGAACCTTCTTCCTCAAAGATAGGAAGAAAAGTTAGGACCTTTAAAAGCGAACCTTCTTCCTCAAAGATTGAAAGAAAAATCTAAAGCCTTTAACGGCGAACCTTATTCTTCAAATATAGGAAGAAAAATCTAAAAGCCTTTTAAGGGTGAACCTTCTTCCTCAAATATACGAAGGGAAAAACTTAGAAAAATAAAAAAGATAGGCTAGCCACCTACCTATATCCTAAAATCTCTTTATTAAGAAGCATGCAAGTACTAAAAAAAAATAAAATTCATAAAACCCATTGTATGCTGCAAAAACAAATAAAAAATGGACGCTTATTACAAAAGGAGAAAACCTTATTTTAAAATCACACCCACTTCCGCTTGAGAAGAAGGAGCCATATCATTTTGGAAAGTCAACACACATGCATCTTGTTGGGGAGGAATAACATGTTCATCTTTAAAGGGACTTACATCTGCTTCTACTTCCAAAGTCCTTTCCTCCCCATCCAATGAATCCTCAACAACTTCAATTAAAGGCAGGGTGGCCCCGAATATCTCATTATAAATAACCGTCGAAGCATCTGCGAATTTATAGTAACGAGCTTCCTCCAAGGTAGAAACTTCAACTTCTGGCTTTAGATAGATCCACCCCCCAGATGATCTCTCTTGAAAGCCATGCAGATCATTTTCCCATAACAATAGGAGCGAAGGCCACAAACATATTCAATGTCCTTTTCATCCTTTTTCCGCTCCTCTTCCGCCGCCACCAATAACCTCTTAACTTCATCTAACTCATCCATAACCTTCTTCCTCAAAACTAATATATACAACTCCATCGTTACCGTTTTATAATATATATATATATATATATATTAATTGATAATACATAATATTATATTATTATCTATATATAATTTAATTATCTTTTACTACTTTGTTATTATCTAATTTTATTAATTTGATATTATTATTATTTTCAGATATGGAAGGAATTAAAGAAAATTTAAAGATTAATTTTTATTCTGTAAAATTCTTAAATATTATAAGAATAAAATAATCTTTTTTTATAAATAAATATAAGATTATAACTAAAATTAATATATTATATTTTTATCAGTAAGAAGTGACATCTCACTTCCATCATTACTATTTTATAATATATATAGATAGATTCTCAAGAATGAACTTAATGTGCGAACATAATTGTTCAAGGACTCAATGTATCAAATAGGAACTCAATTAACCAAATTTGAAAAAACTTGATGGCTTAAACATTCTTCTTTCCAATGTATTAATTGACATTAGGGCCGGCCTTGAACCTAGGTCCGGGATGCACCGGCCTAGGACCGAAGGGGGTCCAAAAAATATTTTTTAACTTTATATATATTAAAGTTATTTTTTTTAATATAAATAGTGATAAAATCATATAAGAGTACCTATTTCTGAAAACCGATTGATAAAAAAAATTAAAGGACCTGCCCAACTTTTACCTTTTAATTAGTAAATTTTGTATAGCCTTTTATTATTAAAAGGATCCTTATTGCTTATTTTGCCAATACCTCTAAATTGTCAGGACCGGCCTTGGTTGACATTAATATGATATGTATTCTAAGCAAAGCAAAGAAAAGAACCTCCAAAATCATCAGAACACGACGCAGTAAAGCTATTACAAAGAGTGTCTGTGCAACATACGCCACACGTCATGCTTAACTTAACGGTGATAATTCTCTTTTCAACTATTTTAGTCTTCAACATATTAGGAGAATAAAAAACACTTATTGAAATTATCCGTGAAACTATTTTTCACAGTGATGATGCTAACCGATGAATGTCTACAAAGCCCGACAGCACCGCCCGGTTCCTCTCTTTTACCTTTACTTGATAGATGACCCTGCATATTACAACAGCTATCTCAGTAAACATTGAAGTAATACCTAAAAATATAATCCTTGTGTTTTAATGATTTGCTAATTCAGTAATTCTACCTCAAGCCTTCAAACCACATCTCTGTGACCAAAGTTTCACCAGGATACACATGTAAAAGGAATCGGCCTGATATGCTTTTAATATTGGTTGCATCTCCTCTGCAGATGCACTTGGTGATTGCTCTAACTGCAAATCCAAGTGTGCATAGCCCATGCAATATTGGACGAGAGAATCTTTAACATGAGACAGTAAACCCAGATCAGAAAATTTCTCACTGATTTTTCGAGCCTAGGTAAGACCAATGTCTATACAACAAAAGGATGATCAGTGAACACGGAAATAAACAATTCGAAATTGCAATATCATAGGTAAAATACATCAATGGCCTCTCAACTTTAGTGTTACTAACATGATGACCCCTAAACTTCAAAATCGGATGTAGAAATCCCTGAACTTAACATATACTAAAATAAAAGTCCAATTGACCGTTGAGCAGGGTAAATACTGGTGAACCACAAGAAATTCATACTCCTTGGGAGTCATCATATTAGTAACCTCAAAGTTGAGGGCCATCATGTTACTAAAATGAGTGTGATTTATCAGCATTTCATGTGGTCAACGATCATTTGGACTTTTATGTCTGATTTTGAAGTTCAGTGTCATCATGCAAGTAACACCAAAATTGAGGGGCCATGGGTGTGTTTTACCCTTATAACATATGCATAGCTACATATAGAAGCCATTTAAATACATCAAAATGTGGATCCTCATCAGCACGAGAAGATGTGATCAAACTGTGCATGTTTGGTTCGAGCTAATGAGCTCTGAATATGAAATAAAAAGGATGATGAAATCAGGACGAAATAAAGGATATATTAGTGAACATCTATCACCAGTAGAAGTGATTGTCCTAAAATTTCACTCTATTTCCTCTTATGTTTTCCTGACTATAAACACGTATCTTGACTTTAGTTTCCGACCTTTGTATCATAACCCGTAGAAGCAAAATCACAGCCACCATAATATAAACAAGAAAAAAAATACATTGACATGTACACCTACCCCGCAATTTTAGCAATTGTAGGATCTGAATGCAGAGGATTGTAGTCACCAGAAAGCCTATACAACAATGCCTACAAAAAAGCATGAAACTCAACAATAAGTATGTTATACTCTATTAAGACGGATAAGGAATAAGATACAACTCTATCAGGTAAGACACATAAAAAATTTAGAAGCTAAAGAGATTGAACTATGAGAGGCCAAAAGCAGCAGAGACAACACAGGTAGCAACTAAGCTTTTCATGCAAGCATAGAAAGTTAAGTTCTTACTGCCTACCGAACTTTGTGCTAAATATTCAGTAGCACACTCAATGATCATGAATCTTTGTTCTTAGAAATAATACAATTCCTCTCAGTATCCATGTTCCGAATTTTCTCAATCCAGTAGTTTTTGGATCTCTACTGCCTGCCTAAGATGGTTAAACAGAATCTTCAAATACTGCAACAAAGCTTTTCAAGCACGCATAGAAACTTTTATTCTTACTGCCTACCAAACGTTGCACTAAATATTCAGTAGCACACTCAATTATCATGAATTTTATAATTAGAAATAACATATTTCCTCTCTAGATCCATGTTCCCAATTCTAGTTCTGGCAGTTATTGGATCTGTACTGCTTGCCTGAGATGGTTGAACAGAATCTTCAAATACTGCAAAAGGTTGCTTTTTGGGGATTTTAACCACTGGGACCTGGTTGGTTGGATAGTTAGAGTAAGAAAACGGGTGACCTGAGTTTGAGAAGCCACCAGCACCTCTAAGAAAAGCAGTTAACCTGCAGAGCACAAAAGAATACCATCTTATATGAGATCAAATACATGGTAAATAGATCAGAAATTTCAAGAATGAACTGACCTGTTCATGCATAACAATTCACCAGACTCTTTCAAATAACTTTTTGTTTCGATCTCGAGAATAGCTGCTTTACCTGAATTATTAGGAGAAATCATTATCACAATTTAAGGTCAACAGTATTTCTACATTTGGTGTGAACTTCCATGCAGATGTACATCAAGATCTGTGTTTCACTTGAATCTCTTAATATAATTAGGCCCTGATAGAACTGCATAACATGATAATACAAAGGGATACACCACTACTCGTGCTATTTCTACATGTAAGTTCAGGACAAAATGTTGAGTTCCCAATTTTCACCTATGCTGCCATGAGCTTCCTATCAAACTAAATGCACAAAGAAACAAGATTTTCATAGGAAGTTTCAGCTAATGAGTACAGACCTTTGTCATGCAATCCAGCAAGGCTGACTTTGTTAATTAGCTACATAAAAAGGAAACAATAATAAGAACTGAAACTAACTTGGAGATATTTTATCCAGTAATATGACAAAATTAGGAAAATCAATATCAATATAGCATGCCTACTATGACTTATATTGCTAAAGCTAACATGTACTTCAACACAATAACACTCACAGATGCATTTGAAGGAAATGGCTTGTAAACTTCTATGTATTGCTGTCCATGCAGTAGAAGACGCGGATCAAACCTGACACGAACATGAATCAACACTTCGGTACAGTACATTACGATAATATATAAAAAATGATAAAGGTGTTCACTGCAATTCTTGTGGAGATAACATAACATCCTAAATTGACCTCTCTGGGCATTAACAAATCCAAACCCTAACTATCCAATGGGAATGACCACTTACTGCAATCCTGGCAAATCTAATCCATCTTCCATTGATCCAAGTGAAAACAGTGCAGCAAATGTTGGCAAGACCTACAAATCCATAAATATAATGATATAAAAGTTAGTTCTTATATAAGGAAAATCTGTTACATCTTATGCCATCTTCATTGAATGGTTGTTCTGAAACTGATTCAATGGTCGACTACACAAAGTACAAAGAAAGTAATGGTTGAAAGCTCATAAATTCAAATTATGAAAAATTGATGAGCAAAATGAAATATGTGACAACATCATTTCTATTTTGATGGTTTATTGTACATCATCAACACTGAAATTATAATTTACACAAAATCCAAAGAATTAAATAGGCAATAAGCACCTGGATATGTTGCTGCCCATTTTCATGATACACAAATTTAAGCTCATCAGCATCAATGGCGTCCCTACCACAAGCTCCCACACCCAAGGCATAAATCACTGCATCTCTATTCATGAAAAATAAAACAAAATCAGGCCCAGCGGACACATCGATTTGGAAAGAAATTGCGGAAAATTGAACAAAGAAAAAAATAAAATAAGTGATCTACCTTTCAGTGTAGGAGTACGTCGTCTGCTCCAACGTTCAAGAGAACAGGAAGAAAGTGCAGAAAGGCACAAATCCAATAAAGACAATTCGTATTTAGTCTTGTGAATAGAGAAAAATCAATATTTTGTTTCTATAATAGAGAATAGAAAACAATACCTCAGGATACTTGTGAGCAAGAGCACGATCAGGATCGAACTTAGAACTCTGCACCATTAGAGGCGTTCTGGGAAGAAGAAACCTATCAGAGATCAGAAATGGAACTTCAAATTATGAGTAGTGTACGTAGAAATGGATGCGATGGGGTGGATTGGATGATTAGGCGTGGAAGCACTATCGAGGTCAGGTGTTATGACGATTACGATCGCTTTAATAAACCATGTCCAGTGACCGACTCGCAGCTCTAGACTTTTTTTCTGTCCAAAAATATAAATAATAATTCAATATTAATCTTTATTAGCTCTTGTTTGGGAGTTGCTAAACAGAAGTAGTGAAAGGTTAAGTATTAAGTTAATTTTGTTTGGGAATTTTTTTTAGAGTAAGTGTAGATTAATCGGGGTTAAATGTTTATTTTCTTTAACTTTCAAATTTTAATCTCTGAATTGGGAGTTAATGGAAGTAACATAAACTTTTTTTAAAATTTTTGTTTCTGCAAAGTAAATTTAACCTTCCTTTCCCTCTGGATTTAAACTCCCAAACGAAGTTAAAAATTTAACTTCATTTATATCTTATAAACTCCCAAACAATTTTAATTTTTAACTTTCATTTCCATCACTTCCCTTCCCTTTCCATTACCTCCTTTAACTTCCATCTCCATTAACCTCCAAACTCTCAAACAAGGCTTAAAGAAAAATCATAAAGTGATTCAAAGTCATTCTTAGAAACATCTGAAATCAGCAAAGAGGTCCGTATCTAAATTTGGACACCTTCCAAAATTATACAAACTTTTTTCATTCATTCCACTGGTTAGACACTCAACAACATTATTTTATTTGCAAATCAGTCTCTCTTGTTTTTTCACCATTAGAAATACTCTCATGAGTGTAATTTACCCATTTTCTTTTAGCCATTGTGCTAAAAATAATACTAATGAGTGTAATTTATTTATAAATGAAACAATTACCTTTCTTAAAACTAAAAATAAACGTTACACTGGATGAATGGTGTTACACTAAATGAAAGGCGAGAAATAATGAAATATAATACATAAAATCTAATAAAATAAAAATGTGTTGCCTTTAAAATAATTGTGTAGTTAAATTTGTGAATTACTATACCCAGCCATGAATTCTCACCTCTAGTCCCGTGAAAAGACCGAACTACCTTTTACCCAAAATTTGAAAAAACACAAAACCTTTCAAACACCCTATACACTCTTTGATCAAATCCGGACTAATTTGTGAACCAAAACATGGAGCGTAACAACAACCGTAAAGGGAAAGCAAAAATGATAAGATTTACCGTTTTTGTTTTTTGATTTAAGCTTAAAAATGGAATCTGTAGGCGATTTTTCAAAAACGCCAGAATCGCAGTCGGGCGTATGAACATCACGCCCGACCTACGGTTTCGGCGTATGAATATCACGCCCGACCTGTGGTTCGGGCGTGATAGCCTCATGCCCGCACCATAGGTCGGGCGTGATATTCATACGCCGGAACCGTAGGTCGGGCGTGATGTTCATACGCCCGACCTATGGTTCGGGCGTGATGTTCATACGCCCGAGGGGTTTTTGAAATATTTTAAAAAAAAAATTATATTTACATTTTAATTAAATTGTTAAATGTTTAGATTAATTTGGGGTTTAATTTATATGTGAAATTTTGATATTAATTTGATTATAATTTATATGTTAAATTTTTAGATTAATTTAGTGTAATTTTGTAGACGGAGCGGCCTACTATCGGGGGAAATCCGTCCCGTCATCTGCTCGTCGTCTAGATATAGACGAGGAGGAGGATACACCACGGCATACGAGAATGCGTGATATTGATATATCGGGTCGTAGGCGGAGAGGGGCTGCGGCGGAGCAGGTGCGGAGGGGGTCCGATTGTGGATCAGCCCGATATTCGTGGAGCAGAGGCGGCGACGAATTATGATGACCGAGATCGTGATAGCGATTCTGAGGAGGACTATTTGGATGTGGTAGCCCGAGTACTGCGAGAGTCTGCAGCTCGTCAGTCTGCAGCTCGTGGTGATGGCGAGGGTGAGGATGACGATGAGTTTATTAGAACTTATTACATTTTAACACTTTTGATATTATATGTACTTATGTTTATTAATTTATTATCTTTTTGTTTTATGTTGTTATATTTTATTTGTTAAAGGGTAATCCGAGTTAAAATGCCGTAATTTTTAGTTAAATTTAATTAAATTTTTGTAATTTTTTGTTTGTTTAATTTAGTTTAACTAAATTTTTTATGTTGTAAATTTTAGTTAAGTTTAGTTGTTGTAAATTTTATTTTGTTAATTTTAGTTAATATTTATTCATGAACTTATATTATTGTTACGGGTTTTAATTAAAATTGTGTAGTTTGAACATGTAACATGTATTTACGGGTTTAATTCAATAGCGGACTAATTTTTTTTACCCTCCCCACACGCGGGCGTGTGGCTATCACGCCTCACCGTGTGGTCGGGCATGATAGCCCCACGCCTCACCGTGTGGTCGGGCGTGATAGCTACACGCCCGATCACAAGGTGAGGCGTGATAGCCACACGCCCTCGTGTCGGAAGAGCAAAAGAAATAGCATTTTCCCACCCTTAACCCATGAAAGGGCATTTTCGTCCTTTCACGGGACTAGGGGTGGAAATTTGAGGCTGTGTATAACAACCCTTAAATTTCGATAGTCTTTTTGATAGGAATGATAATTATTTTTCTTGATAAATATAGTACCTGGACAATAAGTACGTCCACATGAATTTGCTCTATATGTTAAATCTGATTATTGTTTTATTCGAAATATATTTTTGTATTTTTCCTTCTTACCAAATGTACATAGTATCTCCTATGCTTTTCTCTCCTCTTGTAAGTCCGGAATTACCAACAGGATTCAGTATTTCAGCTGGATTAAATAAAAAATGGCAACAATTCCTTATGCCAAAAATTATTTTTCTGCCATTAGCCACAATTCCTGCAGTGGAGCAATAAAACAAGAAAACCATACATTTTATAATTAGAAAGTATCATGAATTTAATTCATTATCAAATAAATCCTTATCCTTATTTGTATTCATATGACTTGATTTGAACAAAATAAATTTGCCAATTAATACAATTTAAATGGAATTTAAGATTATAGATAATTCTTGGTAAAATATCTTTCACATCTTTTCTAAATTCTGAACTTGAAATTTCATTTCATTGCTTAACATTCTTAAAATTTTCATTCAAATGAAAAATTCTTCAAATGAAGTTGCAATAAAAATGACCGAAAACTCCATTGGTTAATATAGACTCATCAATAAACATCAGCCAACAGCGTTATACAACAACAACAAAGCGTTAATTCCGGAATGATTCGGAGTCTGCTAACATGAACCATCACATGAAACCGTGAAATAAAGTCGTGTCAGTGACTGTTATATTTCTAAATAAACCAAACCAACCCAAACCAAGTAAAGATTACCATAAACAATCAGATTAGAACCCTGCAATATAGTACAGGGCTTCATTTCCCAAACACAACTGCTGCTAACAAAATTTGGACAGAATCTTTGGCAGTTAAATCTCAGTGCAGTACTATATTACCAAGGAAAAAAGAGAAGTACAACACAAATCAATCCAATTACTCTCTCACATTCTATCTTCTTGGGGCACAAGTAATGATTTCGTCCACTCTCAGAATCATCTCAGCAGCTTCGGTTGCAGAGAGTAGAACGGCTTGCTTAACCTTGAATGCCTCACAAATCCCAAGCTCAAGCATGTCTCCCACCTGAAACATTTTCAATATGGCAGGGATCAAAGTCTGGAACAAGATGCATTTGCACATATCATATTACAAACCGAATTAAGGGACAAAATGGCCCCTAAAGTTGGCAGGCAGGATGAATTTAGCTCAAATAGAATTTTAGGCATCAATTGGCCCTCAAGTTTGCAATATTTGAAAATTTAGCCCAAATTTTAAGTATGAAAAACTGATTGCATTTCGGCTAAGTTGTCAACAACTTGAGGACTGAGTTGATACCTAAAATTTGATTTGGGGTGAACCGATCCTATCTCCCGAGTTTAGGTGTCATTTTAACCATTAATTCATTATAAGCCTTTGCCTCAATATTTTAGCCTATGTTTGTTCTCAAGGATGAAAAGGACGGAGGATAGAAGGGACAATTTTCAAGGGATGTATTTACATCAAATTTGTGTCTAAATACAACCCTTAAATATTGCAACCTTCATCCTCCCTCCTTTTCATCCTCTAAAACAAACATAGCCTTAGAATGCTCCAATGATCAGTAATGAAGTATTTTGGCTTCCATCAAATTTCTACACAATACCAACATTGAAAGATTTACTTTGCAGAAGTAAACCTATGCTAAAGTCTAAACATTCAGAATGTCAAAAGAAAGTGCAACTTTATATGGGACAGTCCTGAGTATGCATGTGGCAACTGTGCCGCCATTGCACCATCACAAAGTGCATATAGATAAAGCAGATGCATGCTTAAGCCCAATTATACTTACAGAAAAATGAGGACATCAATCCCAGCATTGGATCCCTCCTTCTGGTGCTCTGCTCGGAGTTGTGAGATCATTTCAGCACTGTCTAAACCAGCATTATCTGCGATAGTTGTTGGAATTGCAATAAGTGCCCTTGAGAAAGCTTCAATAGCATGGGCCTTCTTTCCAGGAGTTTCTCGGGCCAATTGATCAACATCTTTTGCCATCACCATCTCAGGCCATCCACCTCCAAGTAAAACCCTACTGTCATTCACTGTCTGGGACAGCACACATAAGGCATCATGCAGAGATCTTTCTGCCTCATCAAGGACATGAGACTGCAATATGTAATGACATTAACAGCAGAGGAAGCATTAAATAAGTGGAAATTCAATTATAAAGTTAAAAAAGGCATAAGAAAATGGAAATATCTCAAAGTTCATGCATACACTTGCATGGATATGCAACTGTAATAAAAAAAATATATGATCTCTTTGACAAGTGGGAAGTATCACAAATCAGGTTTAAAAGACCATCAAAAAAAATTCATATCAAAGTAAATCGCTAAATGTAACGAATAATCCACACTAGTAAAAACTGACCAAGTTCAAATTACAACCAATAAAATTTATCAAAGGAATCATATTTGCTGTTAGGAACCAATGCAATTACGATACACGAAACACAAACAAACACACAAGAATTGTTTACCCAGTTCGCCACTCAATTTGAATGACTACATCTGGGGGCACTACCAAGCCAGGATATTTTACTATGATTTTAGAGATACGGATTACAAAGAAAGAGGCTATATTTTACTCCTCAAGAAACCCTATATTTATACGGATATTTTACTATGACAAGTTGGATCGCTGAAGTAGATCTATAAGTCTCCAAAGCCCAACATTTGCTTCATGGCGAGTTATAAGCAAATAAGCAACATGTGAATTTCAAAAAGACAGGATGGGACAATAGTACAAAAAACACTCTAAAACTTAGCAAACTGGGAATAATAAGTTCAAAATAACTTGTGACCAAATACCCCTCCACCTTTCATTTTTGGACCAAATAGTCCATCTTGCTAGCTGAACCAATATTTAACAAGTATTGAGTTAATACGGTTATCTCGCGAATTGAACTAAATCAGCCAACAAATGAAAAGAAAATGGAATTTTTGGCCGCAAAAGCAAGTGTGGACTTATTTGTCCCATCCTATGAAGTTTGCTTTTCCTACTCTTCCTGTAAACAAATAAACAAAAGAAAAAAGATGTTTTCTGCTAGAAGAAAGACAGTTCTAAATCAGTCAGAACAAATAACAAAAGCAAAGGAAAATAAAGTTAGAATATCAGAACTCAGAAGTAATTATTAGTCCTAACAAAAAAAAAGCACTAATGCTAAAAAATTAACATCTTCAGAACATATTGGGTGAGCCACAACCACAAGATGATCAGAATACCCAAGTCTATTAGCATAATATCTTTTGATCTTTTAATATATAAAAAAAAGACGTGCCACCCCCTAATACATGAGATCCCACTTGTTAACAACTGGGGGGTGTCACCAAGCATATGCAGCCTTTCTCCTTTCTTTAGCATGTGCTGGTTTCTTGACTCAAACCCTTGACCTTCTGGTCCCAAAACTGGCAGTTACACTTACAACTAAGCTAAAGGTTTCACATCATACATTTATTCTTTACATAAGCAGCACAAAAATATTGGAAAGAAAAGCTTGGATAAAATACCTTGCACCTCTCAGTACTATTGTGCATGCTTGACCTAGTGCAACACCTGAAAAGTGGATCAATTTATCCTCACCAATCATGATTTCTTCAATAAGCTTGCAGTGCCCAAGCTTAACTGACTCTGGATTATCAAATGTTGATGCAATTTCTCCACCAGTTACTAAACCCAAACGTTCAATTCCATCAAAATCTGCATGCTCAATTGCAAGTATTCCGGCATTTGCAAAAAGTTCCTCTGGGAAATTGTAAATCAACTGTCTGTTCACAAAGCAATTAATCCCATGGGCTATTATTTTATCCACCTTTTCTCTCATTTTGTTTTTCTCAGCTGCTTCAATATCAGCAACCTTAGACATTGAATCAACACGAACACGTGCACCATATATCTTCACTTTGTCTGTGTCCATTGCAGTATTTGCCACCAGAATGTTTGCATTTTCTATGCGCTTTGGTTGCCCAACACCTATTTTCTTGTCAAGAATAAATCTGGAGCAAAAATTAAAAAATTAAAGTTACTGAATATCATATACGATATCAATAGGTTTTGGGAAGATAGAAGGGTTCATTTTACTTCTTATATCATAAGACAGCATTTACAAGAAAGAGATAGATTTACAAGCAAAAGTTGCCAAATAACTAAAACAAGAAGTTGAAATTGAATATTAGTGTGAAGGAAGCTGACAGGTAACGCCCAATAATACTTTTATTACTATCTCTGAGACACATGAATACAGCTTGGGCTTGAAGCGTCATGTGTTGAAATTCCAGTAACAAATGGAGTTGTCATTGTCAAGATTTGAACCCTCAACCACTTGGTCTAAAACACTTTGATACCATGTCAAAAAACAATTTAACCTAAAAGCTTAATAGGTGGCTCGATAATAATTTTTGTTATTATCTGTGACAATTAGCAAACAGGAGTATGGACTAAAACCAGGATGTATATTTGACAACCCATGAAAAATCTCTATAAATAATTAGGAAGTTTAAGTTCATAGACTGACCCTTCATCCAAGAAAGAATCCTTAAGTGACCCCCCAGGCTTCTTGATGATTTGGATAGACTCTAAATTTGTGCTGCCCTGCATATCCAATTTATACAAATGATCAGTAGTTGAAAGTGGAGAGGGGAGGGGCATGTTACATTGTCAAACTGACACCATGCAGGCAATTTAAAACAAAACAATGCACAATAAATTACAAGGGAAGAATAAAATTAAGCATTCAGGTAGTATTTTGGAATAAACACAAGAAAACAGAAAGAAACAGGGAGTATTCACCCTACTGCCTCACATGAATTCTGAAGTTAGAAAATAATAACGAAACTACATAGAAGTAAGAAATGATTATCCATTGCTCACCTTTAGCCTCAAAACAGCATCTACAGCGAGCTTTCCAAAATGTTCCTTATCCTGAGATAGAATTTTGGAACTCAAGGTAGTCATTGCAATTTTCATCAAGTCTGTCTTGAATTTCTCTGCATTTTCCAATGATTACATACATCAGATAGGGATTAGTCCAAGTGAGTGAACAATTAAAGCCAAAACTTCAGTAGTTAAACACATGCAATTCATATATGCTTGTCATAATGTAAATGTAACAACAAAAAATGAAGTAAACTTCTCTATAATTTCAGATCAACTCAAAAACAGCATATGTTAATGGCACTAGAAAGAACAATTTTCATGAGTGACTGAGAAGACCTTCATTCTCTTTGTTATCCATAACTTTTTGCAACAAAGCATTGCGAGCACATTCTGAAGCCATTCGAAAACCTGACAATCAAACAGAAATTATTGTGATATATGATGTCACACAAGCAAAGGTTTATTCTTATTTAGCATGGCCGAATATTTGGCATTTACACTAAAAAGAAAAAAGAGAGAAAAAAAAAACAATAAACAGCATTTAAGACAGCATGGTTGAATATTTGGCATTTACACTTAAAAGAAAAAAGCGAAAAAAAGAGAGACAAGAAACGACACTTAAGACAGCATGGTCGAATACTTGGCATTTTACACTAAAAGAAAAAAGAGGAAAATAAAAAGACAAGAAATGGCACTTAAGATATCCAATGTGATAGGTTAGCATCAGAGTGAGAGAAAAACAGAAATAGGTTCACTAACTTTGGCCTTCATATCCGCCACAACCACGTATTAGTATATAGGACCTTCTAACTCCTATTATTCTTTTGTTCAAAGCAGTTTCAAAAACAGGCGATATTTCTTTTTGGTTAACACATTTACCAGATATATCACTCCAAAAACATGACATGACTAAGACATAGCCACAGTACCCTTTTAGAAAAAAAATAATTGGAAGACCCAATAAATTCTGATTTTGCCAGACAATCGTTGACCTAAATAATGAGTTCATGCAAAACCACAAACTACCCAAGATGAGAAAAGCAAAGAGATATAATAATGGGATTGGGATAGAGAAAGTGGGGGCGGAGAAGAGAAAGATGTAGAAGAAATAGAAACTGGAGTCCAAAGTTAAGAACAAACCAGCAATGATTGTCATGGGGTGAATCTTTGCTGCCACTAGCTTTTCTGCCTCCCTCAAAAGCTCCCCAGCCAAAACAACAACTGAAGTTGTTCCATCACCAACTTCATCATCTTGAACTTTTGAAATATCTGAAGCATGGATTAAAATTATAACTCAAGCTAAGATTTCCTTCAAATAATACATAGAAGATAGCTCCATTGATGACATCCAACAATTTCCTAGCACCAATAGCTGCACTGTATTCAATTTATCATGCACGTAGATTTTCTTAAAAGGCATAAGATCTAGCCTGTGCAGCGCAGCAACTGTAAGCAAATTATCACATAAAGTAAATGACTCATAGCACGAGGGGTCTTTGTCAACCAAATTCAGAATCACTTGATTACTAATTTTTTACAAGTAAAGTAAATTACTAATTTTTAGATTAGTCAAATCTTCAAAGCGGTCATTAAATGTTTTTTACAAGCCTTGATTAGTTGAGAGTTAGCCCTTGTTTGGGAGGAGGTTAATGGGAGTAAATGGAAGTAATGGAAGGTTAAGTATTAAGTTAACCTTTGTTTGGGAGTTATTTTTTTAGAATCAATGGAGGTTAATGGGGTTAAATCTTTACTTCCTCTAACCTCCAAACTCTAACCTCGGGAGTAACGTAAACTTTTTTAAAATTTCTTGTCTCTGCAGAGTAAATTTAACCTTCCTTCCCCTCCAGATTTAAACTCCCAAACAAAGTTAAACATTTAACCTCATTTACATCCTATAAACTCCCAAACAAGGTTAATTTTTAACTTTCCTTTCCATCACTTCCCTTCCCTTTCCATTACCTCCATTAACTCTCACCTCCATTAACCTCCCAACTCCCAAACAAAGGCTTAAAGTCGATAACTGATTAATGTCCCAAGCCAATGCCGAACTCGAGCAAGTTCGAATAGTATGGGAGCTAACCTAACTCATTAACACCCCTAGCGTCAACATTGCAACAAGAAAATTTCCAATGAAAAACCAGCATGGTTCAAAATTTGCTCTGCTTCTAAACCTAGAGAGACAGAGACATGATGAGTACATGGAACCGTTGCATTCCCGACTGTCAAAAACCATTACGAGAGGAGTTACAGGCCGTGAGGAACCATTATGAGAGGAGTACATGGAACATATATATTAGGGTGCTGCAATTGCAACCAACACATGAGAAAGATGATGTTCGACTCATAATTCTTTTGCCCATGCCAGTACCAAAATGGCGTTATTTTAGCTTGGGTAGGAAGACAAAATGGAAATGAAGCAACATTATGCTCCTCGACCAGCCACCGTCCGCCACGCTTCCATGGAGTCTCCGAGGTCCCCACCATCAGCCAACCCATCCTCTTCTCCGGAAAGTCACATTCAGGATCTTAGGAACCATTCTAAAAGGAGTTCCAAACCACTTGGAGCAAATCTGTTGTAGTGGTGCAATTGCACCCCAACACATGAGAAAGATGTTTCGTCGTTTTGCCCATCTCGATGACCAAAACAACGTCATTTTGGCCTGAGTAGAAAGTCACGAATAAAAGAAGCAGCAGTCTGCTCCTCAAAGATGTATATATATGAGGGTCAAAATTGAATGATCATTGAATAATGAGTGCCTATAGCATCAAAAAGGGGGAAAAAAGGAAAAAAGAAATCGTTATTGACTAGCAAATGAATTGAATTATTTGAAATGCACCATACCAACTTCATGAAGACATAAGAGCTAAATCAGAAGCAGCTGGGTAAGTTTCATCCTTCATTTCTTTGCTTAATCTCTTAATCTCCGCCCGTATTTCCCCAATCTGTGGGTGCTTCTGGTCTCCTACAACAAAAACATGAACATGGCTCTTAAGTTCAATCCAGCTACACCCAGGCTCCTTACTGACTCCTCGAATTCTCATCATGCTCCTCACCCGTTTCACATCTTCTGCCCTGCCCAACGCAGAGTATATACTTGCCAATAACACATAAGCAGACGATTCTTCTGACCCTAACTCCATTAACTTTTCCCCTGCATAGGCTCCCAACTCGTAGCTACGGTAGTTTCGACAGGCACTTAACAAAATGCTCCACAAGCACAAGCCATGGTCTATGGTTACTGACTCTATAAATTCTTTTGCTTCATTGAGCTTCCCTGCACGACTCAACAGATCAACCATGCAACCATAGTGCTCTACTCTTGGAAGTATACCGAATTCATCAAACATCGCGTTGAAATACATCCACCCCCTCTCCACCATTCCCATGTGACTACACGCAGAGAGAACATTCAGGAATGTAACACTGTCCGGTTTTGTTCCCTCAACTCGCATTTCTTCAAAGAGGTCTAGAGCTTCGATACCATGCCCGTTTTGAGAAAGTCCAGATATCATTGCATTCCATGAGAGTACATCTCGCTCTGGCATCCTTGAAAAGACGTGATTCCCCTCTTCTAGACTCCCACATTTGGCATAAAACGTTGAAAGAGCACTTCCAATCGGAACTTCCAAAGTCAATCCATACTTAATCATATGACCATGTATTTGCCTGCCTTGTTCTAAAGCAGCAATGTCTGAACAAGCTTTTATTACACAAGCCATTGTCAGCTCATTAGGCAAAACCCCTTCCATTTGCATTCTACCATACAAGTTCAAAGCTTCTTCACTCTCTCCATTCTGTACATACCCAGCAATCATAGACGTCCACACGACGATATCAGCTACTCGTAGATACTCAAATCCTTTCCGAGCATGTTCTGTACAACCACATTTTGCATACATGTCAACCAAAGCTGTCATGATGTACATTTGGGATTCAAATCCCAACTTCAGTAAATAGTTATGCACTTGTTTTCCTTCTTGAACAGCAGCCATATCACTGCAAGCGTTAAGTACTCCGACAAGGGTGAACTCAGAGGGATAAATTCCAGCAGAGTGCATCTTAGAGAAGAGCTTCACAGCCTTATCAGAATCCCCAAATTGAGCATAACCAGTAACCATAGCTGACCATGTAATAGAATTCTTATCAGTTGACATCTCAAACAATTGAAGAGAATCATCTAAACTCCCACATTTAGCATACATTGTAACAAGTGCATTTAAAGTAGAAACAAATAACAAAAGCCCCTTTTTAATTGCAAGGCCATGTATCTTCTTCCCACCATCAATACATTCAGGAACAGCCACAGCACTAAGAACACTAGTAAACACAAACTCATTCATATCCTCATTTTCAACACGCATCAATTCAAAAACTTCCAAGGCCTCTCCGGAGAGCCGGTGAATTGCATAACCAGAAATCATAGTAGACCAAGTAACCGCGTTTCTTTCAGTCATTTTATCAAACACCTTGCGAGCATCCACAAGCAATCCAGCCTTACAATAAAAATTAAGAAGAGAACTTCCGACAAACACATCATGAAAATTGGCGATTTTGATGGCAAGAGCATGCCCCTGAAGGCCACCCAAAATGCTGCAGGAGTTGGTAGCTGCAGTGAAAACACCGGCAAAAGTGTGGGCATTTGGGAGAGTATTTTCGGCTCTCATTCGCTGAAAAAGTTCCATGATGAAGGAGAAGGAGCCTGAAGAACCCTGTTTTGAGTAACCATTGATTAGGCAATTCCATGAAACCACATCTCTGTCGCAAATTCGATCAAAAACAAGCCTTGCTTTGGTTAGATGGCCGCACTTGGCGTAAAAATTGACGAGACTATTTGCAATGTATATGCAAGAGGAAGAAGAAGCAAGCTTTATAATTTGAGCGTGAACTGCTCTGCCTTTCTCGAGGCTTTTTTGGTGGGTATATTCAACAAGGGAATTGTAGAAAGAGCGACTTCGAGGGAGGAGATGCATCAGCTTCCAATTTCCCGCCACTTTTACATTACATTTTATTCTTACCTATAAGAGAAATTTTTACCAGCTGGTTTTAGGTATTACTAACACATTTATAAACTATATTAATTTTTGCCCTTGTGGACTCTCTCCTCCTTCCCTCAGCTCTGCTGTGTGTTAGGATCTTACCCTGGTGGCCTCAATCTTCATTTTCTTTTTCATTTTAATTCCTCTTCTCTTCTTCTTCCAGACATTTACCTCTTCCAGAATCTTACTACCTTCCTTTCCCTTCTATCTTCGCCTCCCAATTTTACCAAAGCTAAATTGATCTTACCTTAATTTCTGATTCCACTTAAGTCATAGAGTCCCATATTGAAGCCCAAATGGCCAAAATTAAATTGACAGATCCTGAGGATAAGATTGTTGATCTATGTTCGGAGCAGAAACGGGATGCTGGCACCTCTGTGAAACCGAGTCTGGTTGGGAGGGTGATGGCGAATAAACCTCTCAATCTTAGAGGAATGGCCCAAGCATTTATGGTGGCTTGGAGGGTTAAGGCTTTCCAGTTAAAAGAGCTTGGTAACGGCTTGTTCCTATGTGAGTTCGAGGCGAAACGAGATAAGGACAGGGTGCTTCGGGAGGGACCATGGCACTTTGAGAGGAACTTGGTAATCTTGCACTGTATTTAAGGGAATGAACATCTAGATGATATGTTATTAAACAAATGTGCATTCTGGGTGCGTATCACAAATTTACCTCTTAACAGAAGGGATGCAGAATCCATTGTGAAAGTGGCTAGCAGTGTAGGGATAGTGCAGGAAGTTGACAAGGAAGCTATTGACTCATGGTGTAACTTCGTTCGTGCAAGGGTGCTGGTGGAGATTGACAAACCGCTTCTACGGGGGGTCAAGATCAAGAATGGTCGAGGAGAAGTTACATGGGTCTCATTCAAGTATGAGCGAGTGCCAAATTTCTGCTACTGGTGTGGAAAGTTGGGACATGTTCATGAGGAGTGTGTAGAAGCCCCTGAAGAGTTTGAGGAAGAAGATTGGCCATACAGTCAGGCGCTCAGGGCTACTCCTCTCAAGTTGAGGACCTTTAAAGTCGATGCTAACTCGAGTAAAACCGTTTCTGAGCAGACCGGGTCATCTAAAGGAGTCGCCAGACAACTCTTTCAAGGTCCTAGGTCCGACGGACCGAATCTGAACGTCGAACTAACGTCTTCAGCAATCAATGGGGCACAAGATATGGAGCTGGACGGCGGTGAGAGGCTGGAGTTTAGTGATGAATTACGCCGTGCTGCCACCGGAATAGTTTGGAATAGTAACCGAGTTCAAAAAGTCAAAAGCACTGTTGAGGCGACAGCTGATCCCGAGAAATGTGTAGGAGGACAACTTTTTCAAAGTTTTACTACTCAGCCCCACTATAGTGTCGGGAAGACAACAAATGAGATCACTGGGCCTGACTTATCTAGTGAAAGAGTGTGTATGCAGATCACTTCTGTTCTTCCAAGTCAGCATCAAATACAGCAAGATGTGGAGGCTAGAGGTGCGACTACTTCCGACCTTAGCAGTAATGAGCAGAACAAGGTACAAGTTCCAACTATGTCCTACCCAAAGAGCCAAAAGGTTTTTAATGAGCCCTCTACACTTGTTTAGCTTAAGTTAAAACAGGCCCCTCCAACCTTTGCAATTACGGATGGAAATATGACAGCTGTCCCTTCATCATCTGTAGAAGGCCACGTCCCAAAGGTACGTTCTACCAAACCAACTAGTGATAAAAATGTCAATTGCCCCTACCTTAAAGATTCTTTGCATGACATAGTCATTTCCACTAATCTTTTGTACCCCATGCACACAAATACCCTTCTCTTATAGCTCCTCCAAAAGAGTGGAGGAACTCCATACTGAAAAGCCTAAAAAATACAAGGGTGTCAAGGCTGGAAATCTCAAACAGGCAACTTCAACGGAACAACTTGAAGGGTCTAATTCTAACAAGGCTATAGCTGGGAAGAGGAAATTCTCCAATAATGAGCAAGATGTGTTGGCAGAAGACGATGATAAATCTTTACCGAAGAAACAGTGTGGAGGTATTGATCGTCATCACTCATCGGATTCGGCGGAAGCTGTTGATCAGCTCCGCCCAGAATTATGAAAATCCTAAGCTGGAATGTTCAGGGGCTGGGCAATCCCCGAACATTCACAACATTGGCTCGCACCGTGAGTCAGCATTGCCCGGACCTAGTCTTTCTCATGGAATCTCGACTAGGTCCCCAACATACAGAAGGTATCAAAAGGAGATTCCCTGGTTACAATGTGTTCTTAGTGGCTGCGGTAGGCCGGTCGGGTGGTCTGATTCTAATGTGGCTCAAAGAGTTGAAGATCAGTATTTTGGGGTTCTCTGACCATTGTGTCCACTTCGGGGTATCTAACACAGATGGGCAACTAGTCTGGAGGGGTTCTGGAATCTACGGTTGGCCTGAATCTTGCAATAAGTATAGAACATGGGAGCTGATCAGAGAATTGTGCAAGAGAGAACATCTTATGTGGGTCTGCTTTGGAGACTTTAACGAGATCATGTATTCTTTTGAGAAAAAAGGGGGGAGGGACGTCAACAACCGAATGTTGCAAGCCTTTCGGGAATGTCTTTCAGACTGTGCATTATTTGATATGGGATTCAAAGGGTCCTCATTCACTTGGGTTAACGGTCGTAGCGGAGCCGATGCTATCTGGGAGAGACTAGATCGCTTCGTTCGTACAGTTGAGTGGGATGTTATGTTCCCAAACTCTATCATTCATCATCTGGCTAGAATCAATTTTGATCATTCCCCCATGTTGCTTGATTCAAATGGCATCACATTAAAAGGGCGACGTCCATTCCGATTTGAAGCTTTGTGGATCAATGAGGAAAGGTGTAAACAGATCATTGAACATTCTTGGGCTCCTGCTCCAAGTACACTCAACACGTCTGCAGTTACTAAGTTGCAACAATGTGCCCAAAACCTTCAAAGATGGAATCGGGAAGTGGTAGGAAACATTGGTTCCCATTTACGAAAGCTTACAGAAAGACTTACCACTCTGCAGTCCCTAGCCCCAGACCCTCGTATCACCAATGAAATGTCTATGGTGACTCGTAAAATATTGGTTCTGGAGGAAAAAGAAGAGATAATGTGGCGTCAACGGTCCCGTGCAGTATGGCTCGCTGAGGGGGGATCGTAACACAAAGTATTTCCATGCAAGGGCAAGCTCTAGGAGAAAAGTAAATTGTCTTTCTAGGCTACAAAACAGGGCAGGAGAGTGGTGTGAAACAGAAACAGAAATTGAGGATATTATTGTCTCCTTCTATGATGATCTATTCACCTCTTCAAATCCTGAGTGCCCTGCCTCAGTCTTGGATGCCATTCATACTCGGCTTACTCCCGAAGCTGCTGAAGTCATAGCTGCCCCATTTTCTGTTGATGAGATAAAAGCAACTCTTGATCAGATGCATCCATTAAAGTCTCCGGGACCAGATGGGATGCCAGCTATCTTCTTCTCCACTTACTGGGACATTGTTGGCAGTGAGATATGTGAATTAGTTCTTGGCATCCTTCAAGGTAATGACTTCCCTCCAGGGCTGAACCATACTTACATTACCTTGATTCCAAAGACCCAAAATCCGACTTCCATGAAAGACCTCCGCCCTATTAGCCTTTGTAATGTCACCTACAAACTTGTTTCTAAGGTTCTAGCTAATCGTATCAAACCTACTCTAGATGAATTGATTTGCCAAACTCAATCTGCGTTCGTGCCGGGTAGACTTATCACAGATAATGCTTTGATAGCCTTCGAGGTGTTCCACTCTATGAAGAATAGGCGACAAGGTAATAATGGAGTCAGTGCTATGAAAATTGATATGAGTAAAGCTTATGATCGGGTTGAATGGTCTTTTATCGAACTTGTGATGAGAACTATAGGGTTTCCTGCTCAATTCATTGATACTATTGTCAGGTGCATGTCGTCAGCTTCTTTCTCTTTCCTTATAAATGGGGTTCCTAAAGGTTATGTTAAACCGAGTCGCGGTCTCCGTCAGGGAGATCCACTTTCACCCTATTTGTTTTTAATATGTGCGGAAGGATTATCAGCATTGATTAAGAAAGCTGTAGTCGACGGTTCCTTACATGGTTTCAGGGTTAGTGCTAGTGCTCCAGCCATCTCTTATCTCTTTTTCGCCGATGATTCTATGGTATTCTTCAAGGCAACGGCTGAGGAATGTAGCAATTTCAGGAATATTTTGAAAATCTACGAACGTGCTTTCGGTCAACAAGTTAATTATGATAAGTCTGAGATCAATTTCAGTCCCAACGTGAGCAATGATACTCGACAGAGCCTAACCAATCTCCTTGGAGTCAAAGAAGTTCATGCTTTCCCAAAGTACTTAGGGCTGCCAACTGTCATCGGGAGATCGAAAAAGGCCATATTCTCCTTTTTGCGGGATAGACTTATGAAAAAGCTAAAGGGGTGGAATGAACGATGTTTATCTCGTGCTGGGAAAGAAGTTCTTATAAAAGCTGTAGCTCAAGCTATCCCTCTCTACATAATGAGTTGTTTTCTCATGCCAAAGTCGTTCAGTGATGAACTCCAAGCTCTTATGGCTTCCTTCTGGTGGGGTTCTTACGAGGGTAGGAAACGCATTCACTGGATGAGGTGGACCAAGATGTGTGCTGATAAAAAGGATGGTGGTTTGGGGTTTCGTCATCTTTTTTCCTTTAATCAAGCCATGCTAGCTAAACAGGTTTGGTGCCTTGTGAACCGTCCGGATTCACTTTGTACGACTATATTCAGATGCAAATACCTGAGATCTTACTCTCTGTTTAATGTGTCAGCGCGAGCTTATGACAGCTCTGTGTGGAGGAGCTTACTTTCGGTAAGGAAAATCTTATTAGAAGGGGGAGTGTGGCGGGTTGGTACAAGAGAAAATATTAAGATCCTCGGCTCACGTTGGGTTCCTGGTATCCCCTGCTCTCGACCGCTTACTCTCCGCCATGATCCTCCCTCAGAATATGTTTCCTCTCTGATTGATCATGGTACCCGCTCTTGGAATGTTCGACTAGTAAGACACTGCTTTTTCCTTGAGGATGCGGCATGGATTCTGAACATCCCACTTGGTCCTATTGCTCGGGATGATTCTCTGGTTTGGATGGATATGAAAAATGGCAGCTACACAGTCAAGCAGGGGTATTACACGGCTCGGTCTAGAAATGGTGTTTTGGATAATTTGGCTGGTAACTCTCATGGCCAAAATATTCCGTGGACTCATCTTTGGCGCCTCCATCTTCCCCCAAAAGTCATTCACTTCCTTTGGGGTGTCTGCCATAATGTTCTGCCTTCAATGGAAAATCTCAGAAATAAAAAGGTGTTACAGGATGCCAGATGTTTACTGTGTGGTAAAACGGATGGCTCTCTCCTTCACCTGTTTAAAGTTTGTAGGATTGCTAAGTTAAGATGGAAGGAACTTGGCTTAATGGTTAAAGTTTACAAAGTTGAGGGGAATACTTGTGCGGAATGGATAGATCAAGTTAGACGCACCCTTATCAGCTATGAGTTTCGTCAATTCTGTTTATTCCTATGGATGGTGTGGTTTGATCATAACAAGTACAGTAATGAAGGGGTGAGGCTGTCTGAATCTGCCTTCTTCCTTGGCATCAACACAACTGCTTCATGGTCTTCTCCCCCTCATCATAATGCTCAGCGAAGTCTTACTGGCATGGATCCTTGGAGCCCTCCACCCCTTGGGTTTATTAAGATACATTGTGATGTTGTGTTTAATAGACAGAACCAGTATAGTACCGCTGGTTTCGTGGCTAGGTCAGATGATGGAGTGGTGGTGATGTGTGGATCATGTCCGCTTGGACGTTGTTGGTCAGCAACTCACGCTGCATTACTCGCCATCTTAAACGGCATCTCCTTTGCAAAACAATGTGGCTATCAGCAGGTGGCCTTTGTTTCTGTCTGTTTGGAAGTTATCAAAGCAATTAGCTGCATTAGGGATAAAAGCTACTTTGACATTATAGTGCAAAATATCAAGCATACAGCATCTGCTTTGCTTGCCTTTAGTTTTAATAGTGTTGTGAGAGAACAAAACAAGTTGGCCCATAGGATGGCTAAATGGGGTAGTGATTTAATGTTCCCATGTATCTTGTTGGATAACTTTCCAGATTTCATTTCTGCTTGTAACAATCCTAATTTCCAATTAGTTTAATACAAGTTCTATCTTTCATAAAAAAAAAAACACATTTATAAACTATAAACGTCTAGAATGCTTACCGCATTATTAACACGATTATAGATAAAATGTCAAAACACACTAAAGAATTTTAGTATGGTGATAAATTTGTTTGGAAATTCGATATGACATTTAAATAATGTTCAAACTAACTTGTACAAATTTTCAATGGGATAGAATTAAATTCGATATAACAGTCAAATAACGTTCAAATTAATTTCTACAAATTTTCGATTGGATAGAGTTAAAATTGATTTTAGTTCGAAATATTAGCAATAAATTTTTACTTTTTGATACGTTAGATATGGTTAAAAATAAAAACGGACACATAAATAAGGTGGCATGAAAATGTATAATAAAATTTAGTTGTGAGATAGTAGTTAACGTACTGTATCTTATGTTAATACATGTTTATTTATATGTTTGTTTAGGAATCCTTATGGAACTATGATTTCTTATCTCACAAGGAGTCTGAATGCTGGAAGGAATCCTTTATCTCATAGAATTCATTTGTAATTGAAGGTTAGATCTCCATTAGCCGTGTTTAGGCCTCTATAAGCATATTTGGGCCTCCATCGTTGATCTTTAGCTGCTGTCATTTGAACTCGGGCCGCTTTCGTTGTGTTTGGGCTGCTAGTTCCTACACGTGTCTTTTAACTTTAAGGAGGACGAGAATGACATCATCCACGCCATGTCATTTTTGCATGATATCAGTATGCAGATTACAAAAATCTTTGTATGGTTTAAAAGAGGCTATTAGCTAATGGTTTGATAGGTTGCATGTCTTTTCTTTTTAACTATGGGTATAAACAATGTGATACTGATCATTCTCTTTTTACTAGAATTAATGGGTCATTATTAACTATTTTATTAGTTTAGTAAATGATACCATTATAATAGGAAATAATGTTGGTGATATTAATCATCTTAAAGTTCTTTTGGATGATGCGTTTAAAATTAAATTTTTAGGTTGTTTAAAGAAATTTTTAGACTTGAAAGTGCTCGTTCATGTGAAGGAATAAAGGTAACAACAAGGAAGTAAGGGTTGGAGCTTTAGATGATGCGTGATTACTGGCTGCAAAATATGTTTCTACACCAATGGATGTAACTTTGATGCTGCCCGAGGATCAGAGGGGTGTTTTGGAAGACTTATAAAATATAGAAGATTGATAGACAAATTGTTTTACTTGACAACAACAAAATCATATATCATATTCTCTGTAAACACTTTAAGTCAATTTCTAGCAAAGCCAGTTGATCTCCATCTTCAAGCTGCCAGACGGATTTTGCAATCTGCTAAAGGATTATTCTATTCTACCAAATCTGAATTGAAGCTTTAAGCTTGGGACAATCTTTAGTTTCCTAAAAAAGAGAAAAGTAAGCAATTGTCGGTCTCCACATCATTCACATAAGGAAAATATATCATCAATGGCTTCAATCGAAGCTTAAATACATTAACTTGTGTATCTTTTTCAAGCTCGGCACCTATCTTTTCATTAACATGTTCCTTTATTCTATGATAATTTGTCTATTATTTATCTTACTAGCAATTCTACATTTAATGAAAGGATAAAACATATTAAAATCGATTGCCATTTTATTATAAAGAAATCGTTCAAAGACATTAGCACTCTAAAGTTGTTTCAAGAGCATCTCCTATAGGGTGACATGACTCTCTAAATTGTTAAATTTAGCTAGCCATTTAGAGATTGACCACTCCAACAAGGTGACATGGCTCTCTAAAATAAATAGCTACTCATTTTCACTAGCTAAATTTGGCTAGTCTCTTTGGCTAGCTATTTCTTTTTTTATTCATTCTTTCTCTTTTCTCTTTGTATCTTTTTTTTTTACTTTTTCTTTTTTTTTCTTTAAATTTAATCACTTTTAATAATAAAATAATCAAATAGAGAGTCAAATAGCTAGTATGATTGGAGCAAAACATAAATTTGGCTAGCTAAATTTGGCTAAACTAATATTTTATATTATTTTAGAGAACCAATAAGCTAGTTAGTGTTGGAGCTGCTCTAATGGCAAACTTGGAGTCTTAAACTGCACTCTAGTTTGAGGGCTAACAATAGTAAATTGAGCTCCAGCCTTTTTTTCTACAAAAAAAAATATTTACTTATTTTTCAGTGTTTATTTGTTTAGGAAAATAAATCTAACGGACTATTTTAGATTAGTCACCAAAAATATATATGAAAAAAATGTTTTATATTGAGAATATTTTTCCAAATTTTTAAAACTCTTACTTCATGTTTTTTACCCATCTAAAAATATTAATTACTCCTAAATTTTTTTCCATTTTTCTTGAATGTTATAGTCAAACACAGAAAAATTACTTATTTCAAAAAAAAAAAGGTTATATTGTCTCCAAAATACCATTTGTCCAGTAAATAAATGAGGCCCAAAATGCCTAAATTTATTGCATATCCACCTGCCATCATGCCCCAATATTTTCCCGCGCAGTCGCTTAGTAGTTAAGTTAGGTTTTCCTGTTACGGTGAAATGAAAGTATACTTATCTCACAATCTCTCTCTCCCGATCAGAAATTAGCAATTGCCCTCCATTTACACCTACTTATGAATTCTAGCCGTCAAATTGGCTGATTAGAATGATCTGCCCCAATTAACCGTTAAAATAAAACATGGAGAGTCTTTTCTTATGCTCCCATTTCAAAAAGCTGATTCGCTTTTTCCCAAATTCCCCATTCCCATATCTCTATCGTCTACAATCTGTAATATTCTCCGTCCAAGGTTGCAATTGCGCAAACGAATTCATTTATTCGCTCACATTCAGTGTTCCCCGCTTGTTTAGTCGACAAATAAAATTTAATAGTTTAGTCGTCTTGCCATTTAATAAACAGTTTAGCTAGTTTGTGGGTCACTATGCGCACAACGATCAATAAACTTGATACGAACATGAATAAAAGAATTGTAGTGCTTTAAAATAAGACCAGACCATAAAGGATATTGTTTAAGATGCTCAATAATTATTGTTGTATCAATATGAAAGAAACAACTATTTAAACTATAATTTTTGAGCCAACTAAAAGTTTCTATAATTCTCATAACATCTCTATCTTTCGTCAAATAATATAAAATCGTGATGGATTGAAAGATGACGAAAAAAATGTCAGGACTCCTGTTTTTTTCGATCTTTTAGGGTTTCCATAAAAACAATCAACAATGAGAACACCATATGAAGATCAGAAACTTGACTCAACTAAATGAGCAACAACTGTGACATCCGACTCAATCTCAATCACATCCAAACTTTTATCCTTTAACCATCTCAAGGTCTTTCAAATATACCTAGTAAACCATCAGGGCATACTACCCCTCAAACTGAATTCCACATCTACAAAATGTAGATCGGAATTTAGAAGTTTAACCATCTCCAATAGAAATCAGAATAGACTAAACTGCCACTCATTCCTTCGCAGTCGGCACTCACACATCCAGTAACTTAATTCTTATTCGAAGTGCATCTAAACAATTCAGAAAGATGCAAATCTTGAAAAGGAAAATAATATCATGCTTATATTGATGGACAACATCCATCAAAGCTCCTACTATTCGTGGGTCACCTGACCCATAATAGTTCCAGACTATTATCCTTATAAGAAAACCCGAACAAAAATTGTCAACTCAACAAAACTTACTCATTTTCTTATTATAAACTACATTCTTTTCTTCTTTAATACAACACTTTTTTAACAACGATATTGATAAAGATGCATTATTAACCACCAATAAATATAAAATGTTGTTGCAGGCAGGAGCTGGACGGCCAGGGAGGTCTGTTGCTGGACGGGCCGGGGAAATGGTTATGTGGAGTCCACCTGAGCTGGGGCATTTGAAGTGTAAAGTTGATGCATCGGTTTTCAACGCAGCAAGGAAGAGTGGGGTTGAGGCAGTAGTTCAGAACAACAGCAGGAAGGGCATATATGGGTGACGAGTTCGGGGTTTTAATTCTGAAGATTGCAGAAGCCATTGCTCTTAGAAGCAGTATTCAATGGATTATACACTTGATCTTCGAGATGTGTGGTTTGAAGCGATGTCAAATATATAGTTGATAATATTTGCTCATCTACATGTGACTTAACAGAGTTTGGAACCATTGTTCAAGAATGTAGAGAATTGTTTCTTCAACGTCCATATTTCAAAGTGACGTTTGTTTCGAGATTAGCAAATGACGCGGTCCATTTTATAACGCGGCATACTCTCTCCACTACTAGTTTGTTTTCGTCTTCAATTATTCCTAGTTGATTAGAGTATTATTTGTAAGGATTTTTGTTCCTATGTTTAATGGAACTTCTGTTGTTTCAAAAGAAAAAAAAAATATTCATTCAAAAAAAAAAAAAAAATATATATATATATATATATATATATATATATATATAAATGTTAATGTGATATCTAACTATCGAGATCTAAAAATAGAGGAAATCATAAAGTGTCCTGTAACAAAAGGGATTCTCCTATTATAGATTTTTTTGTCAAAGAGTTTAAATCTTATTCTAATTGGAATTTCAAGTCCTACTTTAACCTTTAACCCTCAAATATAGGTGCCCGCTATGGTTACTTTGTTTTTTACAAAGTACCGTTACTTTGTGTGTTTTCACCATTGGATGATGGAGCATAAAATTAATTCACAACATAAAATAACGGTACTTTAAAAAAAACAAAGTAACTATAGCGGACACCCTCAAATATATAATTACTTACGATATATCTTCATGTTATTCTATTCCTATTGAGATCTAGACTGATCTTTTAATTTTAACTTTTAACTTTTTTACCCATAAAAAAAAAAACTTTTAACTTGTTTACTTATTCTCTATAAATCTTTTATTTGGGCCTTTTTTTAAGTCTCAATCAGTTGTGCTCGTAGGACATCCCGTCTTAATCAGGTCTTCAACATATAGTTTATGCCTTAATTCACCAGGAACTCCTGAAATTGTCTTAATCAGGTCTTCAACATATAGTTTAAAAAATATCTTAGTAGCTTGAACTTGTTTAAAGTTACCTAATTTGTAAAAAGTGACATGTCACTCCTGAACTTGTTTAAAATAATGTATTGATCACTCAAACTTGTTTAAAATGATATACATTTTAATTTGTCCTAATCTTTTCTTACTTATATCATTTTAAGGAAGTTCATGGACCTCACAAGACATTTTGCGAGTTCAGGTGACCAATCAGTCATCTCGACCGAATTCAGAAGACTCTATATATTAAGCCTATAAATTATTTTCATAATTTATCAATCAATAAGATGTGCTTTCAATAAACATATTCACATTTAAAGCCGTGGTCCCAATAAGTAGATATTGTTAAATTAGACTATTATATTACAATTATATCAAAACTAACTCTTCATCTTCATGTATAATATGTTTGGTTCAAGAACTATATATAAACTGTAAAAGTCACAGACAGTTCATTTTTATTTGTCAATTTTTAGCAAAAACAAAATTTCATTTATGTCATTTTTAGATTTTCAAAAAAATTACTCCTTTTTCAAGTTATCCTTATCTTAAAATTTAGATTTGAAAAATATATTAAATTCATTATTTGAAACCAATTAGATTTAAATTTGTGAACTAAGAATAATTTAATCTTCAATCATCTTATGACATAATTTGAAAAGTTGGATGCCTAACTCCCTAATTCAATACAAAAGATCTACAACATATCCCCAAAATCTAAACTTGGGACTTCTGAAGATCATGGATAGTTTTGCTATTCACCATTGCATATAATCAGATGAAAATTACCCCTGCAGAAAATAATGCCCCCATAATAGACTATCCTTGCATTCAGTCTCAGTTTGAAACTAGGCACCCACATCACAGAAACAACATTCAGCATCACAAATTAGCCTGAACAATGTCCACATGAAAATGTACATTTCTCATATTTTTCAAGATTTTCTAGAAATGTGTTTTATAGTTATCGTTCACCCTCAAACCATTCAAGAATTTGCAGGAATCCAATTTAATAATAGAACAATTCAATATGCATAAAACAAGGAATTTTAGAATGAATACAATATTCTAACACACAAAAAGTCTTGGAAATCAGTATCATCAACATTTATGTCACAAACTAGCAAACCGGACAATATCTATGGTATTGGACCAGACTAGTATTACATTAACACAAACATTTACAGTCCAAAAATGGGTAAAAGAAAAGAAGTTTATGCAACAAGCTGCTAAAGCTTTTGGTGATAATACTGCATACACATATATACAAATGATGAAAGAGATATAGATTTACATACCAAAGACCTGAAATCAGCATGGATTGGGAGAAACCCAAAGAGGAGGAGGCCATTGTAGCCGAGAATGAGAAGCCTGAAGATAACAAGGGAAAGGTTCAAAGCTTCCATCCCATAACTTGAAAATGCCCAAATCATATTCACCAAAATGGCCATCGTAATTAGCAACCGAGTAATCATCAGTAAAATATATGCAATTTCCCACACAACCAGGGAAATCCATAGATGACAACGCCAATGAAAATGTACATATATAAAAGAGGACGGTAAGTGGTAATAAAAGAGCGGTAAATAGCAATTCACGTAAAATATTTGCCAAGTTGAAGTGTGTAAACAGTTACTCACAACAAAGTTCAGAGTGACAATTTGTGTCAAGTTTGAAGGTATGCATAATAAAACCTTAAAAAATTAATAACTTATTTACAAAGTCAAAATCTAATATTAGAATTTCAAAATGAAAAGTTGATTCAATGTCAAATATAAATTAATTATTACTCTCTTTGGGCCTGCTTATCATACATGGTTTCACATTTTCATTTTAGTAAAGCATGTAGTAACATTTAACCAATAAAATGTCTGTAACGATATCTAAATCAGAAAGGTTTTTCTGAAAGTGAATAATTAATTCAGAAGATCAAAATAAATAGTAGTGAGACATGTACTACAGTGTTCTACATTCCTCAGCTATGTTCTCCACTTGACCACTTACCTTGCAATTAGCATCTCCCTGCTCAGTAATGTTCTCCACTTAAGCACTTATCTCGGCATTGGCATCTCCTTGGTCAGTCATGCTCTCCACTTGAGCACTTATCTCGCCATTAGCATCTTCCTGACCAGTCATGTTCTCCACCAGAGCACTTTTCTCGCCATTGGCATCTCCCCGCTCAGTCATCATGTTCTCCACTCAAGCACATTTCTCGTCATTGGCATCTCCTTGATCAGTCATATTCTCCACTCGAGCACTTTTCTCGCCATTTGCATCTCCCTGGCCGGTCATATTCTCCACTGTAGCACTTATCTCGCCATTTGCATCTCCCTGGCGGGTCATGTTCTCCACTCGAGCACTTATCTCGCCATCTTTATCTCCCTGTTCTGTCATGTTCTCCACTCCAGCACTCCTCTCGCCTTCACTATCTCCCTGCTCAGTCATGTTCTCGACTGGAGCACTTATCTCGCAATCCACATCTCCCTGGTTGCCAATCCGCAGATCAGGGTAATTGCGGTGGTTTAGGGAATGCAACCACAGGGCTACAGCTCCTTCCTTATGTTCTGTTGATGCAATGTGAGAGTATATATACTTCATTTTGAAGTCCTCTGCCACTTCTTCATAATCTTTCATTGAAAGTTCTTCATGGCTGTCTTTCCATTTCTTGTTATATGATGTGAAAAAGCACTCATCCAAGTATAACCCAACTTCAGGCGCTGTAGGTACAGTAATGTTCACATTCCTACAGATTTCAATCAGACACGAATTAGAGAAATATACAAATTGCAACTGAAATAAAGATGAATGTGTGCTTACTTCTGTAATGCAGTTGTTATCAACGACTCGGGGGCGCAATTCCTCATAATTGCAACAGCAAGACCAATCATTTTTCTTATCTGATGAAGCATGAAACTCTGCCCTATAATCTCACACTTGACGAACTCAATGCCTTCAACTGTGACAATGGTCTTCGCATTGAAGGAAATAATATAACGGACCCCAGCCGGGTCTTCAGCCTTAGTTCTAGTAGTGAAATTATGGAAGTTGTGACTTCCTACATAGTAATTCAATATTCTATTGAACCTCTCCTTCTGCTCTTCCCCATAAATGAACGCATTCCCTTTCTTCACTTGCTCTCCATTAATTTCATCTTCCACAGCAACAACCTCCGAATCTTTGGCCATGGCTTCTGATTTTGAAGTTCCATCTACCTCATTGTCCACACAAACTGCAGTTTCCTCTCTACTATCACATATGGAATCAGCATGTATACTATCAGCAACAGCATTGTCTATATCCTCACTAATTCCAGATTGTAAAGTTGCATCTCCATTGTTCGACGAAATGTCTGTTCCAGAAACCACAAACTTCGATTCAGAACTGCGCTTTCCCACCGCACCAATCACCTTCCGACCTCTCTCCGAACACTCAAAACACTTCGCAAGCTCACTATCAGACCCTAAACTAGCCAGAACACTCTCCCTAGCAGGATGGGAAGATGGATCAAGAGCAAAAACAGGAATCAGATACACATACCTCCTACGATCGCAAAATTTCTTCGAATTAAACGACCCCGTCACTCGCTTGTACCCAAACATCTTAAACTGCGACGGAAGGATCGAATTCAATCGTTCAATAAGTCCAGGAGGGTCGATGTAGAAGCGGCCGGAAACTACCTGTCCCACGGCGCTCACGCCTTTGTCAGTACGAGCAGAGCGAGCCCAATCATACCGTTTGGGGTTGCCACGGTCCTGTTCAGGGACGGCACCTGCGTGAAAGAGGGCTTCTTCGAGTTCACCTTCGATAGTTTTGGCGCCTGGATTTTTCTGCATTCCCTGGTAACCCACACCGCAGTACGCGAAGAATATCGCAACTTTGCGACGCTTGTATCTTTCCTTCCTGGTCGTGGTTGAACCGTCAGCGGCGGTTGCTTCATCGTCGGTGGTCGTGGTGGACATTCTGGGTCTTTTAAGCTCCGGTTCGTCTTGTGGTGGTGGGATTGTGGTGGTTTTTGAATCTGGATTCTCCATTTTAGTGATTAGAAAAAGTGAATTTTTTCCATCAAAGCTTGTACCCCGATAAAACCCTAGAAATGTTTAATCATTAATTAACTATATCTTCAAAGAAATACTAGTGCGCAAGAAGTAGTAGATAAATACACTGTGTTCTCGAGTTAAAGGCAGTTCAATATTCGAGTTAAAGAGTTTTATATCGCGTGGAACTCTAGCAACCATTGGATTTCTGCCATGTGTCCAAATCATTTTAGCTCTTCCATTTTCTTCCTAAACCCCATACCCAGTAACCGTGGTCTACCTGTGTTTCAACTAAGCAACAAAACAGGACTTTAGTTTCAACCTACAACTACAAGTGTACAAATCGAATGTTATGTTTTTTTTGTTCAACCCATGTTAATTCTCGATTTTTTAACCGAGTTCGGAGGTAATTAGCATCGGTGGTCTCAAAAGTTTGGACAATGTCCCCAAAAGATCATAAAAGTTTAATTTGTCTCAATAAAATCACTTAAGTTCTTTTTGTCCCAATAAAGTCACCTTGGACGTTTTTCGATCATTTTTTCACTAAAATTACTCACGTGGTATCTAATCACATGTTTCAATACCATATGACATAATAATAAAAAATAATCATAAATTAACTCAAGTAAATAAGTAAATAAGGATTATTAATTAAAATTTTAATCATAAATTAACCTACGTAGAATTATCAATTAAAATATTTTAGCTATATTTTTTTAACATGCTAGGTGGCACTAACGTGACGTTGAGATGTCACGTGAGTAATTTCGGTGAAAAGATGATCGAAAAACATTCAAAGTGACTTTATTGGGACAAAAACAAACTTAAGTGATTTTATTAAGACAAATTAAACTTTTGTGACATTTTAGAAACATTGTCCAAACTTTTATGACCACCGGTGCTAATTACCCCCGAGTTCAGCTTTTACGGAGCTTTGACAAGCGTTGTCATGTCTGAGCTCCCAAGAATTAGTTGATACTAATGCCAGAGAAGATAAACTCATGGATCAGGTATCTTTGTTGTCAACCGTATGAACAATAGTTGTTAACTGTGGATGACAAAGTCAGTGGCAAATCCAGGATTTGAGGTAGGGGGGCAAATGCTCCCTTTGACCCCCCTAAATCCGCCCCTGAACAAAGTAGATATAGAAAGCTTGAAGTTACTCTTTAGAATTTGTATTTTAAACTTTAAATTACTAATTTTTAGATTAGTCAAATCTTCAAAGCGGTCATTAAATGTTTTTTTACAAGACTTGATTAGTTAAACCAATATCGATGCTATTAGATAAAAAAGTTGCTAAAACCCGGGTTTTTTCGATTTTTTCGATCAAGTCTTGGCCCCAGCCGGGAAGTTCTCTAAAAAAGTCTATTACCTGCACCTTGCGCTTAATCACATCCTTGCTTTGTTTGATAGGGTGTTCTGCATCCCCGGCTCCCGGTCCCGCAGCTTTAGGCTTTCTTTCCCTAACCGAATTAGATAGTCCTAGGTCAATCCTTAGTTGCTAGCTTTGGAATGCTGTTAGACACAATTCTTGCAGTGGAGCAAAAAACAAGGCAACAATACATTATCAAATTTATCATTATCCTTATTTGTATTCATACGACTTGATTTGATCAAAATAAACTAACCAATTAATATACAATTTAAATGGAATTTAACATTATAGATAATACTTGGTAAAATATCTTTCACATCTTTTTTAAATTCTGAACTTGAAATTTCATTTCATTGCTTAACATTCTTAAGAAATTTGCAATTAAAATGACCCAAAACTCCGTTGGTCAATATAGGCTCATCAATAAACATCAGCCGACAGTGTTATACAACAACAACAATAAAGCTTTAGTCCCGAAATGATTCGGGATCGGCTAACATGAACCGTCATACGTAACCGTGAAATCAAATCGTGTCAGAGTGCAATATTTCTAAATAAACCAAACCAACCCAAACCAAGTAAAGATTACCATAAACAATCAGATTAGAACCCTGCAATATAGTACAGGGCTTCATTTCCCAAACACAACTGCTGCTAACAAAATTTGGACAGAATCTTTGGCAGTTAAATCTCAGTGCAATATATTACCAAGGAAAAAAGAGAAGTACAACACAAATCAATCCAATTACTCTCTCACATTCTATCTTCTCTCCTTCTTGGGGCACAAGTAATGATTTCATCCACTCTCAGAATCATCTCAGCAGCTTCAGTTGCAGAGAGTAGAACGGCTTGCTTAACCTTGAATGCTTCACAAATCCCAAGCTCAAGCATGTCTCCCACCTGAAACATTTCCAATATGGCAGGGGTCAAAGTCTGGAACAAGATGCATTTGCACATATCATATTACAAACCGAATTAAGGGACAAAATGGCCCCTAAAGTTGGCAGGCAGGATGAATTTAGCTCAATTTGGCCCTCAAGTTTGCAATATTTGAAAATTTAGCCCAAATTTTAAGTATGAAAACTGATTGCATTTCGGCTAAGTTGTCAAAAACTTGAGGACTGAATTGATACCTAAAATTGATTTGGGGTGAACTGATCCTATCTCCCGAGTTTAGGGGTCATTTTAACCCTTAATTCATTATAAGCCTTTGCCTCAAAATTTTAGCCTATGTTTGTTCTCAAGGATGAAAAGGAAGGAGGATAGAAGGGACAATTTTCAAGGGATATATTTAGATCAAATTTTTGTCTAAATACAACCCTTAAATATTGCAACTTTCATCCTCCCACCTTTTCATCCTCTAAAACATAGGCTTAGAATGCTCCAATGATCACTAACGAAGTATTTTGGCTTCCATCAAATTTCAACAAAATACCAGCATTGAAAGATTTACTTTGCAGAAGTAAACCTATGCTAAAGTCTAAACATTCAGAATGTCAAAAGAAAGTGCAACTTTATATGGGACAGTCCTGAGCACGCATGTAGCTACTGTGCCGCCATTGCACCATCACAAAGTGCATATAGATAAAGCAGATGCATGCTTAAGCCCAATTATACTTACAGATCCAGTGATGACATCAATCCCAGCATTGGATCCCTCCTTCTGGTGCTCTGCTCGGAGTCGTGAGATCATTTCAGCACTGTCCAGACCAGCATTATCTGCAATAGTTGTTGGAATTGCAATAAGTGCCCTTGAGAAAGCTTCAATAGCATGAGCCTTCTTCCCAGGAGTTTCTCGGGCCAATTGATCAACATCTTTTGCCATCACCATCTCAGGCCATCCACCTCCAAGTAAAACCCTGCTGTCATTCACTGTCTGGGACAGCACACATAAGGCATCATGCAGAGATCTTTCTGCCTCATCAAGGACATGATGACTGCAGAGGAAGCATTAAACAAGTGGAAATTCAATTATGAAGTTAAAAAAGGCATAACAAAATGGAAATATCTCGAAGTTCATGCATACACTTGCATGGATAAGCAACTGCAATAAAAAAAAAACATATATATATATATCTCTTTTTGACAAGTGGGAAGCATCACAAATCAGGTTTAGGAGACAATTAAAAAAAAAATCATATCAAAGTAAATAGCTAACTGTGACGAATATCCACACTAGTAAAAACTGACCAAGTTCAAATTACAACCAATAAAATTTATCAAAGGAATCATATTTGCTTTATGGCAAGTTAAAAGAAAATAATGACCATGTGAATTTCAAAAAGATATGGGACAATAGTACAAAAAACACTCTAAAACTTAGCAAACTGGGAAAAATAAGTTCAAAATAACTTGTGACCAAATACCCCTCCACCTTTCCTTTTTGGACCAAATAGTCCATCTTGCTAGCTGAACCAATATTTAACAAGTATTGAGTTAATTGGATTATCTCGCGAATTGAACTAAATCAGCCAACAAATGAAAAGAAAATGGGATTTTTGGCCGCAAAAGCAAGTGCGGACATATTTTTCCCAACCTACAAAGTTTGCTTTTCCTACTCTTCCTGTAAATAAATAAACAAAAAAGAAAAAAAAAAGATGTTTTCTGCTAGAAGAAAAATAATTCTAAATCAGACAGAACAAATACAACAACAACAACAAAGCCTTAGTCCCGAAATGATTCGGGGTCGGCTAACATGAACCATCATATAAAACCGTGAAATCAAATCGTGTCAACGACACAAATTCGCTCCCTCCACTCCGTCCTATCCACTACCATATTTTCCTCAATTCCCAGTAAACTCATATCACTCTCGATCACCCTCCTCCAAGTTTGCTTAGGTCTTCCCCTACCCCTCACCACTACATCCCTTTGCCACTCTTCGGTTCTCCTAACCGGCGCATCAAGCGCTCTACGTCTCACTTGGCCAAACCACCTTAGTCGGGTTTCTCTCATTTTATTCTCAATAGATGTGACCCCTACTTTTGTCCTAATAATTTCATTACTCACCCGATCCTTTCTCGCATGACCACACATCCATCTCAACATACGCATCTCCGCCACGGACATCTTATGGATGTGGCAGTGTTTCACTGCCCAACACTCCGTACCATATAACAATGCTGGTCTAATTGCCGTCCGGTAGAATTTTCCCTTCAATCTATTAGGCATGCCGGGGTCACAAAGGAAACCCGTAGCACTCTTCCACTTCGACCAACCAGCTTTAATCCTATGAGCAACATCTCCATCTACTTCTCCATCCGTTTGGATAATAGATCCTAACTACCGGAAGCAATCCGAGGCCTGAACAACTCTCCCATCTAGGGTGATTGTCCCTGTCTCCCTACTCCTGTGGCCGCTAAACTTACACTCCAAATATTTTGTCTTACATCAGAACTCAGAAGTAATTACTATTCCTAACAAAAAAATAGTACTAATGCTAAAAAATTAACATCTTCAAAGCATATTGGGTGAGCCACAACCACAAGATGGAAAGAAAAGCAGCACAAAAATATTGGAAAGAAAAGCTTGGATAATATACCTTGCACCTCTCAGTACTATCGTGCATGCTTGACCTAGTGCAACACCTGAAAAATGGATCAATTTATCCTCACCAATCATGATTTCTTCAATAAGCTTGCAGTGCCCAAGCTTAACTGACTCTGGATTATCAAAGGTTGATGCAATTTCTCCACCAGTTACTAAACCCAAACGTTCAATTCCATCAAAATCCGCATGCTCAATTGCAAGTATTCCGGCATTTGCAAAAAGTTCCTCTGGGAAATTGTAAATCAACTGTCTGTTCACAAAGCAATTAATCCCATGGGCTATTATTTTATCCACCTTTTCTCTCATTTTGTTTTTCTCAGCTGCTTCAATATCAGCAACCTTAGACATTGAATCAACACGAACACGTGCGCCATATATCTTCACTTTGTCTGTGTCCATTGCAGTATTTGCGACCAGAATGTTTGCATTTTCTATGCGCTTTGGTTGCCCAACACCTATTTTCTTGTCAAGAATAAATCTGGAGCAAAAATTAAAAAATGGAAGTTATTGAATATCATATACGATATCAATAGGCTTTAGGAGCATAGAAGAGTTTATTTTCCTTCTTATATCATAAAACAGCATTTACAAGAAAGAGATAGATCTACAAGCGAGAGTTGCCAAATAACAAAAACAAGAAGTTGAAATTGAACATTAGTGTGAAGGAACCGTTTGACCTAAAAGTGTAAGCTGATAGGTAAGGCCCAATAATACTTTTATTACTATCTCTGACACACCAATACCGCTAGGGCTTGTCGTGTGTTGAAATTCCACTAACAAATGGAGTTGTCATTGTCAAGATTTGAACCCTCGACCACTTGGTCTGAAGCACTTCGATACCATGTCAAGAAACCATTTAACCTAAAAGCTTAAGCTAATAGGTGGCTCGATAATAAATTTTTATTATTATCTGTGACAATTAGCAAACAGGAGTATGGACTAAAACCAGGAAGTATATTTGACATCCCATGAAAAGTCTATAAATAATTAGGAACTTTAAGTTCATAGACTGACCCTTCATCCAAGAAAGAATCCTTAAGTGAACCCCCAGGCTTCTTGATGATTTGGATAGACTCTAAATTTGTGCTGCCCTGCATATCCAATTATACAAATGATCAATAGTTGAGAGAGGAGAGGGGAGGGGCATTTTACATTGTCAAACTGACACCATACAGGCAATTTAAAACAAAACCAAGGCACAATAAATTACAAGGGAAGAATCAAATTAAGCATTCAAGTAGTATTTTGGAATAAACACAAGAAAACAGAAAGAAACAGGGACTATTCACCTTACTGCATCACATGAATTTTGAAGTTAGAAAATAATAACGAAACTACATAGAAGTACGAAATGAATATCCATTGCTCACCTTTAGCCTCAAAACAGCATCTACAGCGAGCTTTCCAAAATGTTCCTTATCCTGAGATAGAATTTTGGAACTTAAGGTAGTCATTGCAATTTTCATCAAATCTGTCTTGAATTTCTCTGCATTTTCCAATGATTATATACATCAGATAGGGATTTGTCCCAGCAAGTGAACAATTAAAGTCAAAACTTCAGTAGTTAAACACATGTAATTCACATATGCTTTTCATAATGTAAATGTAACAACAAAAAATGAAGTAAACTTCTCTATCAGTTCAGATCAACTCAAAAACAGCATATGTTAATGGCACTAGAAAGAACAATTTTCATGAGTGACTGAGAAGACCTTCATTTTCTTTGTTATCCATGACTTTTTGCAACAAAGCATTGCGAGCACATTCTGAAGCCATTCGAAAACCTGACAATCAAACAGAAATTATTGTAATATATGATGTCATACAAGCAAAGGTTTATTCTTATTTAGCATGGTTGAATATTTGGCATTTACACTAAAAAGAAAAAGAGAAAAAAAGAAAGAAACGACACTTGAGACAGCATGGTCGAATATTTGCCATTTTACACTAAAAGAAGAAAGAGGAAAACAAAAAGACAAGAAACGGCAGTTAAGATATCCAATGTGATAGGTTAGCATCAGAGTGAGAGAAAAAACAGAAATAGGTTCACTAACTTTGGCCTTCATATCCACCACAACCACATATTAGCATATAGGACCTTCTAACTCCTATTATTCTTTTGTTAAAAGGTGTTTCAGAAACAGGCGATATTTCTTTCTGGTTAACACGTTTACCAGATACATCACTCCAAAAATATGACATGATTAAGACATTGCCACAGTACCCTTTTAGAAAAAAAAATAATTGGAAGACCCAATAAATTCTGATTTTGCCAGACAATACTTGACCTACATAATGAGTTCATGCAAAACCATAAACTACCCAAGATGAGAAAAGCAAAGAGATAATAATGGGATTGGGGATAGAGAAAGTGGGAGCAGAGAAGAGAAAGATGCGGAAGAAATAGAAAATGGAGTCTAAAGGTAAGAACAAACCAGCAATGATTGTCATGGGGTGAATCTTTGCTGCCACTAGCTTTTCTGCCTCCCTCAAAAGCTCCCCAGCCAAAACAACAACTGAAGTTGTTCCATCACCAACTTCATCATCTTGAACTTTTGAAATATCTGAAGCATGGATTAAAATTATAAATCAAGCTAAGATTTCCATCAAATAATACATAGAAGATAGCTCCATTGATGACATCCAACAATTTCCTAGCACCAATAGTTGCACTATATTCAATTTATCATGCACGTAGATTTTCTTAAAAGGCATAAGATCCAAGATAGTCTATTTCATATTTTTCTCTAGCCAGTGCAGCGCAGCAGCTGTAAGCAAATTATCACACAAAGTAAATGGCTCATTAGCACGAGGGGTCTTTGTCAACCAAATACCCGTGTCTTTCTACAGAGAACAATAAGATTTTCAGAATCACTTGATTCAGTTTCGGAAATCTTGAGAAGAATCCAGAAGTCAGAATACAGGAAACAACAAGGGACAAAGAAAGAATACCAACTAGAACTTTAGCAGCTGGGTTATCAATGTGAAGAGACTTCAAGATAGTGGCTCCATCATTTGTAACTGTAACTTCACGTCCCCTGCCTGTTGACTGTAGAATTTTATCCTGTGCATGTGATAGAAAGAAAAGCAGTCAATATATTAAGCTAAAAGACAAATGCTATCAGCACCAGCTTCTTATTGGAAAAATACAAGGAAATACTGAATTGCTCACCATTCCCTTTGGCCCTAAAGTTGTCTTGACCAAGTCAGCAATTGCCATGGCACCAACAAATGACGCCTACAAATGATAAATTACGTGTGGGGAAAAAATGTGAGAGAGAAATCAAATTCCACATAACCAACAACAACAACAACAACAACAACAAAGCCTTAGTCCCGAAATGATTCGGGGTCGGCTAACATGAACCATCATATAAAACCGTGAAAATCAAGTCGTGTCAGCGACACAGATTCGCTCCCTCCACTCCGTCCTATCCACTACCATATTTTCCTCAATTCCCAATAAACTCATATCACTCTCGATCACCCTCCTCCAAGTTTGCTTAGGTCTTCCCCTACCCCTCACCACTACATCCCTTTGCCACTCTTCGGTTCTCCTAACCGGCGCATCAAGCGCTCTACGTCTCACATGGCCAAACCACCTTAGTCGGTTTTCTCTCATTTTATTCTCAATAGATGTAACCCCTACTTTTGTCCTAATTATTTCATTACGCACCCGGTCCTTTCTCGTGTGACCACACATCCATCTCAACATACGCATCTCCGCCACCGACATCTTATGGATGTGGCAGTGTTTCACTGCCCAACACTCCGTACCATATAACAATGCTGGTCTAATTGCCGTCCGGTAGAATTTTCCCTTCAATCTATTAGGCATGCCGGGATCACAAAGGAAACCCGTAGCACTCTTCCACTTCGACCAACCAGCTTTAATCCTATGGGCAACATCTCCATCTACTTCTCCATCCGTTTGGATAATAGATCCTAAATACCGGAAGCAATCCGAGGCCTGAACAACTCTCCCATCTAGGGTGATTGTCCCTGCCTCCCTACTCCTACGGCCGCTAAACTTACACTCCAAATATTCTGTCTTACTTCCACATAACCAAAGGATATAAAAATTCTATAGACAATCATCATTTACTAGGATTGGATTTCTATATAACCAAAAGCATATCTCGGATAACAAGGCCAACAACAAATTCTAAGCAAGATTTATTGCGTAATAAGTAACTTTAAACACACAACTCAGTAAGCAATATACTAACCATTCGGGCACGCTCTCCTTTTTCTTCATTAGCTTCATCTTTCAGAATTCTGTCAATCTATAAATCAAAAAATAAACTAATAAATAAAAACATTTCACCTGAAACATTTAGAAAGGACGTAGTAAATGCAATAAAAAATTAACATACCCCCATCAGATAGTGTAAACGAAGACCACTTGTACTCACAAAAGTAGAATCTGAAAATCACCAAAATAAAATATTAGCCCAAAAGCATTATGAACCAGAACTGACACTGGATGTAACCCTAAGCTTCTTCACAATGACTATTCGTGATCTTTTTTTACAAGCTAAGAAATGAAGCATTCAGTAGGTTTTACTAAAGAGTGGAAGAGAACAATAAATGAAACTTGTGTAAACGACAAAAAGTGCTGAACCAGAAGCATGCTACATCATTTACCCGAGAATCAGCTAAGAAGAGAACATGGTACTAAAAAAAAATATAGAAGATCAAGGACTTAGATCACAACAAAAACAACAAAGTGAAGGAAGTAAAACCAATAAAGGAAAGAAGAATGCTAAGCTAGAGTGAATACCTGGAGTGAAGACACAGACGATTGGTAGGAAGTTTTTGAGAGTTGGATCCCGCCGAAAATGAGTCAGGGGCTAGGGCGTATAGTCGTGCTTTGGCTTCAATATCAGCACTTGGAAGATTACTGCAAATGGGTTTTTTTCTCGAATGGTCTGATATGGTGATTAAAGAAGGTAGGCCATTTCAAAGATTGGGCCGGGTTACCATTTCGTCGGCCCTTATAAAGGAAAATAGGGAAAATTACACAGAAATTCATCTTTTCAAAACTATTTACAACTACGTCAAATCATAATTTTAGATTATGTCAAACTAGTATAATCAGTACTTTTAATATATTTTAAAGATTAGAATTTATAAATTAGAAGTCTAGTATATATTTTTAGGGTTTATGATATATGAATTGGAGTCTAGAACTTTTAAATTAAGGTGTAAAATCATAATATATAGAGAATAATGACATATTAAGAATTAAGTTTGGTGATATGACTTAGTTGTAATTTTGTACTTAATTATGATATTCATGTAATTAGGCCTTATGCATCCACGTTCAAAAACTACAATTGGCCCTTGTACATCAAAACGTTACAACTAATCCCTTCAACTTCTTGATTTTGGATAAATAACTCTTTAAGTTACTTATTTTGAATAAATAACCTCTAAATCTAAAAAAAACATTCAACATAATATATGCATTAGAAATAAAATATGTTCAAAATTTCGGTTGTTATATCTAACTAATCTATTGATATATTAACAAAATGGCAAAAAAATTCCAACATCACAAATGTTAACCTATTTGAAAGCTTATTTGTTTCAAGTAAACAAGTTAAAGGGGTTAGTTGTGATATTTTGTGAGTTTTGTGATTTTTGTGTTGTTTTTTATGAGAGGGAAAGTTCATGTTTAAAGAGAAAAAATTCTAAAAATAATAATTTCAAAAACTTAAAAATGTGATTACATAGTAAATATGATACTAAACAACTTTAATTCCTGAAAATTTTCATTTTGAACTCATTATTTGCCAAATTTGGCAAAGTTAATAAAAAATGAAAATTTGGCAAACCACAAGGTTCGGTTTGTAATAAAAAAAAACACAGATACCGATCTGCAAAAACGTGAAACCACAAGGTATTTATTTGAAATTAATCTTGATATAAATACTAACAAAAAGACACTTCCCGAAGAAGTGCGGCAATGGACATTATGGATGAAAATATGGATCATGAACCACATCCTATTCGAGAATGTCAAAATAAAGATGACTGCCACAAATAGAAAAGATACAATCCATTTAGAATTGAATTCTCTCAATAAAAAGTTTTTGGACCAATAGTCCAAACACCAAAAGGTATAAATAGGATATAAATAAGTATATGTGAGAAAGAGAAACAAGAAAAATAAGGTGTGAGATATAAAGCAAAACTTGTTACACATGGTTTTTCCCCAAGACCAGAGATTGATTATGAGGAGACATGTTTTTCTGTTGCGGATGCAATCACTTTTTGATATCTCATTAATTTGAGAGTACAAATAAGATTGAAAATGTGGCTAATGGATGTAGTCACAATTTATCTATACGACTCCAAAGATTTGAGACAAAAACAGTTAGCGGTAAGAATTAATTAGTCGGATGGATATTGAGAATTAGTGAAACTAAAAAAACATTCAATAAAAAAAAGTTCCTTCTCCCCCAATTCGTTTTTTTTTTCTTATAGCCTTCGTCTCGTCTTGCAACTTTTAACTTGCATGTGTTAAGTATATATCTATGGAGAGGTACTCGCTTTTCATTTCCAGCTTCATAGTATAATATAGGAAAGAACTTCAAGTCCACGAGAACTTTATTTGATGAAGTTACAAAAATATTTGTATGGATTGAAACAATCCGAGCACATGTGGTATAATCGCCTTAATGAATATTTATTGAAAGATGGTTATAAGAATGATCAAATTTTTCCATGTGTTTTTATAAAGAAATCGAGTATCTGAATTTTCGACCATTGCTATTTATGTGAACGATTTAAATATTATTGGAACTCCCAAAAAGATGTATAAAACAGGATATCCTTTGAAAAAAGAATTTAAGATGAAAGATCTTGAAAAAAAGAAATTTTTGTCTTGGTTTACAAACTGGTCACTTAGAAAAATGACTTTTTGTTCATCAAACGACTTACGCATAAAAGATCCTTAAAATATTTTCATGAACAAAGCACATCCATTGAGTAGCCTAATAGTTGTTCGATCACTTGATGTAAATAAAGATAATTTCCGCCCTCGAAAAGAGAATGAAGAAATTCTTGGTCTTGAAGTATCATATCTCAGTGCAATAGGTGCACTAATGTATCTTAGTACGAAAGTTGATATTGTATCTCTACACCTACACAAAAGGCATTGGGAATGGAACTAAACATATATTTTGCTATCTACAATCAACAATTGATTTGACTTGGTTTATCCATATGAACTTAAATCTAAATTATTTGGTTATACACATGCAAGTTATTTATTCGATGCACATAAAACTCGGTTGCAAACGAGCTATTTATTCATATATGGATGTACAAGTTCTCTTTTTACGAAGTAAACTATCATTGTTACTTCTACAAATCACATTCAGTTAATAGCTATTCATGAAGCAACCCGAGAATATGTTTGGCTAAGATTATTAACTAAGCATATAAAAAATCATATGGTAGATTATCATATAAATAAACCATGATAATACTATAGGGAGATAATGCAACTTGTGTTAATTAATTGAATGAAGGATATTTAGAAGAGACATAATAAAATACATTTCACCAAAATTCTTTTTTACTCAGGATCTTCAATAGAATGATGAAATCAACATTCAACAAATTCAATTAAGTAACAATCTGACAAATTTGTTTACAAGAGTATTATATTTTACAACTTTTAAGAAGTCAGTTTATGATATTGAAATGTGTTATCTAAAAAACTTTTAGTAACGTTGTGAATAAGATGAATAATCATGGTATTGTTTTTTCCTTAACAAAAGGTTTTGTCCCAATGGGTTTTCCTTAATAACGTTTTTAGATGGACATCAAAAGGCGAATACTATAAAACATGTGTGTGTTGCATTGAATGGATGTGTACCAATAGCAAAACATGTATTAATGATGCATATGATACGATTAAAATAAGTGCAATGAGAACAATTTATTTTATAAGCCTACTAGTGTAAACAAGGTTTATCTCATTCATTTATAAGACATAATAATATTAAAACATTTTTATTATTGATGTAAACAGGACATGGCGGAATGAGGATTACATTCTCCATCCTTGCTCCACAACCTATTAAGTGTTGGTCCCGTGTGATTAGTTCCAAGGGGGGGTTAGGAACTAATATAATTTTTTTGCTAATTTAATTATACTGACTTGATAATTTTGATGAGTTTGTTAACTCAGCTTTTGGTCAGCACGGCCGATCTTAATGTAAGACAGTTTTGGTCAGATGTTGACTAAGACTGTTTTACTCGTGAGTTGGGAATTGACACTTTCTGTGGTCAGCTTCCAACTCAACACTCTGATTTACTCAGTATCAGTTTAAATGATTTATATGCTGAGTAAATTCAACAGACAACACATGCACACATATATATATATATATATATATATATATATATATATATATATATATATATATATATTGAGAGGGTTAGAAATTACTCAGTTCGACTTATCCTGGTTCGGCCCCTCTGCCTACGTCCAGTCCCCAGAGTCTTCCGGGCTTTTGGAATCCAATACTGAGCTCTTTAAAGGTAGAGCACAAACCGTTTACAAGGCAGTTGAATATGCAAGAGTATCATCCTCTATTCTTCTACTCAACTCCTACTAAGCACCACAACCCAGTACTTAGATTTCTCTACCACTGAATGTTTACAACCAAACACTCAGCACAACACTCTCAATATCACGATTGATACAAGTTGTTCTTTTTCAAATGAAGAACACTTTAGATGATTACAAATAATCAATCTAGCATTTACACAGGAATAGAAAATGAGTGTAAGATCTCTTTCTTGTTTTTTAGTGCTTTGAACTTGTATTTTTCTCTCTTGTATTTTTCTTTTTGTATTTCGGCAAATGATCCAAGGATTTTGATTGTCCTTATATAGACGAAAATCTAGAGGTGGATCATTTCAAATGATTTAGCCGTTAAGTCCAAAACGGCTCTTTTAGGAGACAGCTTCTGGTTAGCTTCAGGTTTTACAGGCCAATCTTATCCTCTGATTTCTTCAGACGTCAGACTTGTCTTCTTCCTGCAGATGTTGTCTTTTTATGCTAGTTGTCTTTTAGCAATAATCTGTTGACCCATGCATCTCGGAATGTGTCTTTTGCGTAATTCCGAGGATTCAATTATTGGTGCAGAAGGTTTGCAAAACTTGTCTTCTAGTGAACGGATCTCTCATATTGTCCTGAAGATTTACTCAGCTTCTTCTTTATTCGTTGTCTTCGTTTGTTGTTAACTTCTATGCTGAGTTCCATTTCACTTCGCTATGTTGAACTTCAGGCTTCTATTCTTTGATACTGCTTTATTCGTTGTCTTCGTTTGTTGTTAACTTCTATGCTGAGTTCCATTTCACTTCGCTATGTTGAACTTCAAGCTTCTATTCTTTGATACTGAGTTCAATTCTACTCAGTTTGTTCTTTGATCTCATGCTGACTTCGTCCTGTCTTGCTTTTTTTTATATCTTTTTGTATTTAAGTTTATACTCAACATTGAACAAACAGATTAGTACAATTAAATCAAAGCACTTAAATTTAATTGCCTCTTAATCATGGATGATTTTGTCAAATCAAAATCTTGTAGAAAGGTGTTTCAACAAACTCCCCCATTTTGATGTTGGCAAAATACATAATTATAGAACTCAGTTTTGAAATTCCCCATGATTGAATTATTTTTCACATTTCTGAAATTACTCCCCCGTGAGGGTTGCATCTATTGTCCTAACTTAATTCTAAAGCTTCCAAGATTTAATCGAATAAACTTAAGACATTGCTTACACTGACTTAGTTCAATTCTAGGCCTTCCAAGATCTAATTTAGATGAGTCTAGGTCAGTTTTCAGAAATGGTTAAATACTCAGTTTGATACACAGATTGTTTTAGTGTTTAACGTATACTAAGTATGTTTACTTTTACTTGTTTGTTCAATTTTGATCGATCAGCTTTTAGCACATAACATTAGGCATGGTATTTAGATAATTTAGATAGAATGGTACTTATCATAGCTTAACCCATTAAGCATACAAAATATCAAGCACAAAAAAAATATCAAGCACAAAGTACATGCTAAGTCCTGAACCTACTTTTTCTTCTTTAAGGTAGCTTGAGCTTGATGCTCAGCTTGACACTTGTCTTTTCCTTTGTCTTTGCTGCCTGATGCACCACCTGCATTCTGAGTTCCATCTGGTCTTTTCTCCCCCGTTTTGCCATCATCGGGTGGAGGAGGAATGAAAGTATCATTTCTAGCAGCAGCAGACAAGGCGTTGGAATAACGCTTCAACCTCTTTGTACTCTCTCGCAGGCCATCTATAACGGGAACACCATCATCTTGAATAGATCTAGGAACCCGTAGAGAGCTACTCAGTATGCTAATGAGATACTCATGAGATTTGCTGATCCAGGAGACGGACTCAGTAAGCTGGGCATAGGATTGGTGGTACATTTTGAGCACAGCTGAGTCATAGAATTGGCGTTGATCATGTACTGATTGAAGGATGGATTGTGAAAAGCTCAGAAGTGCATCAGTATTGACGGGGTCAACATCCATCTTTTCCTTATTGACATTGAGTAGACGCACAGCTTCACTCAGTTGATCAATGGTACACTGAGAAGTGGAGGAAATCAATTCACGTGTGTAGTGCAGATCAGAGGTCAACTTAGAGAAGTGTTGGTTCAACTCAGCAGAAGTGGCATACTCAGGATGACCCGTAGATCCAATGTTGGCCAGGTCTGTGGTCAGCTTAGCAAAGTAGTCTTTGAGCTCAGTAGAAGTAGCATACCCTAGATTTACGTCAGAGAGCCTCTGGACTTTGCCTTCAAGTGCATTCATGTGGTTTACCATCATGAGCAATAGTTCAGTTATCTTGGCAATTTGGTCTTGCTTGGGTTGCTGTGTCTGGACCGTGGTCATAACACTGATGAGATCTTTGAGGCTCCGAATTTCATTCAGAAGTGGAGTGATGGATGTAATTTGGGAGGACTCAAGATTTGCAGACCCAACAGCATCTGTATGAATAGGATTCAAATCCTGAAGAAGAGACTGCGCAGAGGCAATGATTCTGCGCCCAGACTCAGTAGCACTTAGATAGGCCAATGTGCCAACATGATTGGACTCAGAGGCAGGAATTGAAGTTGAACTTGATGGTGGTGGAGTTGGCTGCTTATCAGATTGGTTTGGTTGGTCAATGGTTGGGCCTTGTGGTAGCTCAGTACGAGGAGCTGAGTGCTCAACATCTTGTGTATTCTGAGTTTGCGGTGAAGGACTTACAAAGATGTTGACCTGCTCAATATGATGTGGAAGTTGAGCAGGTTGTTCCATAGTTTGCTCCCCATCTTGAGCATCTTGGACTTCGAGCTCTTGCTCGGCAGAATTTGGATTTTCTAGAGTCTTGGCTTGTTCCTCAGTATGAGTAACAGAGGCTTGATTTTCAGCAGGTTCCTTAGGAGGAGACTCAGTATTATTAGAAAAGTATCTGAACTGGATGCCAGATAGATCAGTAATTGGGTCTCGAAGTGGAGAATCACCTAACAGATCAATAAAAGGTGCTTTGTAGGCTTTCTTTTTTAGCCTTTTGAATGTCTTAGCTTGAGGAGGTGAAGGGTCAGCTTGAATATCCTCACTTGATTCAGAAGAGGAGTTATCTCTAAGCTCAGCATTGATCTCATCTTCTGCAATGTCATGTTCGGTGAGCTCTGTTGGTCCCTTATAACGTAACAAGTTAGTTCTAAGGGGGGGATAGGAACTATTTAAAATTTAAGTACGTTAAGGCTGACTTCTTTTTCTTTGAAAAAGGATTACACAATGCGCTGAGTAAATAAGACATTAGCTTAGTCAACTGGTGACTAAGTCAGCTTCTTTCGTTGAGTCAGGAGATAGCACTTTGAGTCTATTCCTGAACCAGATACTCAATACACACAACTCAGCGTGACCTCTTTACTTGGTCAGTTTTGTTTAAGCAAGCAATATATATATTAAGGAGTTTAAGGTTAGAAAGATGTTACTCAGCAGATTTATCCAGGTTCGGCCTCCAAGCCTACGTCCTGTCCCCGGAACACGTTCCGAGCTTTCGAATTCTCTACTGAGCTCTTTAACGATAGAGCATCAAACCTTTTACAACTTAGAAGCTGAGTATAACAAGAGTACCTTCCTCTATACCTCTACTCACTCCTAATCTCACACTGAGTACTATAACCGAGTACTCAGCCTCTCCTTTCTAATCTCTAGAAATGATAAAGATTTGTCCTAAACAACAATTGCTAAGACACTTTAGATGATTGAATAATCACTCTAGACTTTTACACGAAAGATATAGAATTTGGTGTAAGTATTTGCTTTGCTTTTTCTCGCAGAACTTTGAGTAGAATTTTGGTCAGCGTAATGGCTTGATAAAGTTCTGTGTCGAATGAAGCATTGAAAGGCCCTATTTATAGAGACGTCTGAGACATCAGTCATTTCGAATTTCGAAATAACCGTTGGAGGGAAACGGCTTCCTGTCGTTGTCACTCAGTCTTGCTCAGAGCTCTCGGCCAATCAGATTTAAGTATCTTCTGTCCTTGGCCAGTGTTGAGCAGCTTTTAGTCAGCTTGGCAGAATGTCTCTCCATTTATGGTAAGGTCAACTAGACAGCGTTCTGTGTCTTCTGAATTTTACCCAAAGTGGAAACACTTTGTCTGGAAGTTGTTCTTGCTCAGCTGCTATCTTGTACTCTTTGTCGATTCAACTCAGCAGCTTCATTACGAAGTTGTTCATCGAAGGTCTTCTCGATCCTTCTTTCGCTGAGCTGCGTTTTGTACATAACGACAGCGTTTTGCATACGCGGGCCGAGTTGTCTTGATCTGTTTGACTTGGGCTTTGACTTTCGTATTTGGGCTTTAAGCCTTTTAGTCTTTATGTCTTATAAACAACTTAACTCAACATTGAACAACATATTAGTTAAATAAAACAAAGCATTTAAACTTAGTGTGTTTAGAATATATTTAATTTTACTTAAATAATTTTGTCAAATCAAAATCATGTGGAAAGGTGTTTCAACAAACTCCCCCATTTTGATGTTGGCAAAACTATTCAGCGAGGAACTCAGTGTTGAGCTCCCCCATGATAGTTGACCTATTATTACTTAGCAAACTCCCCCGTCAGGGTTGAGCTGCTGACTTAGTCTTACTCCAAACATTTTAAGGTTTAATCGAGTAAGTCTAAGGTCAGTTTTCATATATAGGTCAGCTCATGGAACATATTCTATTTTACTCAGTATTAAGCGGAAGGTGTAACATAGAGAGCACTGAGTAATCATTTTGTTCAATGGGTCTTATGAGACAGTGTTTTATAAACATACAAGATAATGTCAAACATATTTTCAGCATTGGATACAATCAACAAGTATTATAAGCATTAAACATAGTTGATGTATTTGAAGATACATAATAGCATAATACTCAGCATCGTATGAAATAAATCAAGTTTGGACAAAAGATGCAAGTATTGTATTGAAGTAAAGTGGTCAGCATACATAGCAAAAGATGATCATAAGTGAACATAGAGATTACAGACTAAGTAACAAACTAAGCCTAGCCTATTCTTACTTCTTCTTCTTTTGCTTAGACTGACTACTTCTAGGAGCCTCCTGCTGAGTTCTAGCTTGTTCTTTCTCCCCCGTTTTGTCAGCATCGGGAGGAGGAGGAATTCTAAAAGAGTCGGTTAAGACATCGGCGGTCAGCACGGCGGACAGCTCCTTAAGTTTATCGGCACTTTCATTAATGCCGTCAAAGACAATAACGCCTTCATTCAAGACCTCTTTTGGAATGCCGATTTCAGCGGCGCTGAGCAGGCTCAGTATGTAAGCTTGAGACTTTCCTACCCAAGTAATTGAATCTGTCAGTGCAGCAAAAACTTGATGAAAGGTCTTCAACAGTGCTGAGTCATAATATTGACGCTGGGTGAAGATCCTTTGGGAATTGACCAATATCTCATTTTGCTTCATTTGGTCAGTGTCCATCTCTTGCTTATTCAAGTTCAGCAGACGAACTGCTTCGCTAATTTGCTCCACCGAGCATTGAGGTAGGAAGCCAACTGATGGTTGGTCTTGGTTTGTTTAGTGTGAAGCTGGGCAAAGAGCATCTTAACTTCATCAGAAGTTGCATAGTGAGTGTTCGCAGCTGACAAGGTCTGGAATTAGCCTTGAAGAGTGTTAAGATGTTGAACCGTTGTCAGTTGGAGCTCAGCCAGCTTTGATATTGAGTCCTGCTTGGGCTGATGTGATTGAATTGTGATCATATCACTTAGCAGATCCTTCAGTCCCTTAACTTCATTTAGAAGCAGAGTAAATTGGGACAGCTGAGCTGATGTAGTGCTAGTAGACCCAGTAGAAGGTTCAGCATGTTGATGAAGATCCTTGATTAATGACTGCATCGAGTTGATTAGTTGTCTACCAAACTCGGTGGCATGCAGATATCTGAGTGATCCTTCATCATGTTGCCTGGTTTCCTCAGTTTGACCAGTTGGTGGAGGAGTCAGTATGATGACATGGTCAGTGACTGGAAAAGGGTTTTCGAGCTGCACTTGGTTTTCTGGAAGAGATGATTGATCAGCAGTATTGATGGTCGGTGAAGTAGTAATCCTAATGTTGTCAGTGCTGATAGGGGCAGAAATGTTCTGAGTCAGCACAATGCTTGGAGCAACAGCATTGATGAGAACTTGCTCGGTTTGGCTAGTAGAGGTGGCGGAAGCATTCAAGTCGGATTGTTCCTTTTGTGAAGAAACAGAGGCTTTCTTTTCAATAGAAGCTTGTTGAGGAGAAGGGGTTTGCTTACTAAAAAACTTCAGCTTAAGAGAAGACGGATCTTTACTCGGCTTTTGAACAGGAAGGTCAATGACAGTTTTCTGACTTGCCTTTACTAATCTTCTTCTGCGAGGAGGAGGAGTGTCAGCTTGGATAGACTCTCCTGAGTGAGAAGGAGAAGTTTCTTCTTGATCAGCATTGAGCTGGTCAGCTTGTTCTTGTTCTTTATCTGCAGCCAACTCAGTATTAGTTGGCTCAGCAGCTTCCTCTTCACTAGCTGTCTCCTCAGCGTCATCCTGACCGCTTTCTTCTTCTTCTTCTGCTTCCTTATCATCCTGATCGTCGTTATCTAATTCTTCTTCCACTTGAGTGATGAAGTGATCATCCAGTTCTACATCATCTTCTTGATGCTCAGTTTCAGTTCCTTGACACTGTGTGAAATGAGAATCACCAGGAACAATGATGTCAGTGGGGATAGCATCAATAGGGGTCAGCTCTGAAGACTTCTTCTTCTTCAGAGGTTGCTCATCTTCCAATCTTTCCTCTGTATCAGGCTCATCTTGCCTGCTTCTCTTCTCAGCTGACTTAGGTCTCTCCTGACCTTTTGGCGCAGCTGACTTCAGCTTCTTTGCCGAAGACTCAACATCTTTTGAGGGAGTCCCAACAGCTTTCCTTTTTCGGGCAGTTGGAGCCTTTGTTCTTACGTCCTTCTTTGGGACAGCTTCCTCTTCAGGTTGATCACCACCTTTGGCTTTCTTAATTGGTTGGTTAAACTTCAAGGCACGCAGCGCAGCAGCTGTGATCTCAGAGCCTTGGGCTTCAGTCTCCTCGAAGAGGTCAATTTGATGGTCTTTGAGGATTCTGGTTATGAGTGAACCTAGCCTTAAAGTTCCAGTACTCCTTTGGAACCCGGCAATTAGGAAGACTGGCATATTGATGGGCTTGTAAGTCATCATATGCCATATGAAGCATTGCTCGAAATTGGTCGCTGAGCTGGTGCAATTAATCTTGGGGTAGATATAATTGGTCAGCAGATAGTGTGCCATCTTTTGGTGCTGACCCATTGAAGAGCTGGAGATTTCTCCAGAGTGGCCAGCGGGCTTGCAGAATGTGGCTACGTACCCAGTTCCTTCATGATCACCTTTCCTTCTCAGTTTGGTTCCTTCATTTTTCAGTTTGAGCAAGTTGGCAAGGTATGTAGGGTTGACGAAGATTGTTTTCTCCTTTACCACGGTTACTAGGTAGTCCTAGTTATCGTCAGCAACTTGCAAGTTGTGGTAGAATTCTCTTACTAGGTCAGGGTAAGTGGGATCTCTAATTGAAAACAGCTCGGTCCAGCCATTCTTAGATATCCATTCACAGAATGGTTGCTCGGAGGATACGAAGGCCTTAGAGAACCATCTTGAAAAGTCTATGTTGCACTCTCTAACATCTTCATAGACCTTCGTATAGGTTCTGACTTTGGTCGATTTTCCTTTAGAGGAGGTGGCTTGGCCAGCTTTGCCTTTGCTCGGTGTAGTGACCTTTGTAGTTTCAGCCGGAGTAGTATGCTTGGAAGGATCATCGGAACTGGTCTTAGGGTGACCGGCACTGGAGATGTTCACTGAAATCTTAGTCATAGTTTCAGAGAGGGATTTGGAAGTTTTAAGAGTTTTTAGAGAGAGAGAGCTTTTGCCAGAGAATTCGGTAAGTGTAAAGAGATAACAATGGGGATTTACCCATTATTTATAGTGGTGAAAAGTGGATCTTATCGAATCTATGTGTCAGTTTTGCCTTGGGATTGTCAACCGATAATGATTCGGGCTTTTATGACACATTCGGCGCATACGTCATCCTAGGTGGCTATTCGCGTGCTCTAGCATTAAATGCAACGGATCTTATACTCAGCCTTTAGAATACTAAGCGTTTTATATTCTGAGTGATCAGTTTTATACAAACGGATGATTTCTAAGTTTGAGATAACTACTCATTGCGAGTGTTTGCTCAGTATGTGATATTCATTCATTTAGCATTAAATACTCAGCATACATCTATTCACTCAGCAAATAATAGATCATTCAGCATGTTAATTCACTAAGCATGAATCTATATTAAGAGCTGGAATTTACTGAAGAGGATTAAACATACCAATGGCTTCTCTCAGTATGCTGAACTGGTCACGAGCCAGTGGCTTTGTGAAGATATCTGCAAGCTGCTCATCCATTGGGACGTAGGTCAGCTTTATCTCACCCTTGAGTACATGGTCTCTAATGAAGTGATGTCTTATGCTGACATGCTTCATCCTGCTGTGTTGAATTGGGTTCTTGGATAGATCAATTGCACTTTTGTTGTCACATTTGACCTCAATTGTCTTTGTTTGAACACCATAGTCTTCAAGCTATTGCTTAATCCATAGGACTTGAGCAACACAGTGTCCAGCAGCAATGTACTCAGCTTCAGTGGTAGACAAGGCTACTGACGCCTGCTTCTTGCCGAACCAGGATACAAGACAGCTTCCTAAGAAATGACATCCTCCAGAAGTGCTTTTCCGTTCTAGCTTGTCTCGTCCATAGCCAGCGTCAGTGTATCTAACGAGTGTAAAACCATGAGTGTTGGGATACCATAAACATGCGTTCATTGTGCTTTGCAAATATCTAAGGATTCTTTTTACAGCTATGTAATGAGATTCCTTAGGGTTAGATTGATATCTAGCATACTGAGAACTGAATGTCCGGTCTACTTGTTGTTAAGTAAAGTAGAGAGCCTACAATACCTCGATACAATTTGCTGTCTACCGACTTACCATTCTCGTCAGCGCAGAGGACAGTGTCAGTGCCCATAGGAGTGGATATTGGCTTGCAATTTTTGATAACAACCCAAATTATTCTTGAATAAGGAATAAGGGAAAATTAATAGAAATAATGGCAAACCATTATTCCTTCTAAAGAGATATTTATACATGATTAATGTGGAATTAATGATAATTAATGCAGGGGAGAATATGCAAATAATGAGGAAAAGGAAGGAGTCTCTAGCATTATGCCACGCCACGTGGACCATGGCGAGATACGCCCAATGAGAGCGAGTAGCGGAGACCCGCCATAGCTCTCAAGGAGAGCGTACATACGCCTTGACGGATCAAAGAATACGAAAAGGGATATTCATCTTACTGACAGAATATTATCCCAAGGACCAAAAGGGATATTCACCTTGAGAACGCCGCAAGAAGAACCGGATGGCGGATCTCCACGGTTCAGCTCAATGAGATCCGCTGGCGAACCTATGAGGCGAATCTCCTCTTTCACCTGATTCATCACAGTAACGGCTAACCGCCGACTCGGCCATAAAGACCATTAATGAGCTATCAATTAGCTAACCGCCAGGTTAAAGGTAACCAGTAACCGCCAGCTTAAAGGTAACCAGTAACCGCCATTAATGGAGCATTAATGGAGACCTTCTAGTTGCTGAAGGTTACGACTTCCTAGCTATATATAGCCTACATCCCTAGGCTATCAAGGTACACTTTTACTTACCCTTTGTCAATTCAGTTTGCTCTCTTGTTCTTTCTTACTGACTTTGGCATCGGAGTGTCCCCGGCCGATCCCAACGGCGCCTCACATGGAAGTGCTCCGATCAAGGATTTTTCCCCGAGTTATCAATTGGTGCGGTGAACGTGGATCTCTAACAAACAGAAGATCATAAAATCTTGATTGTATAGAGTTTCACAAAGAACAAAACAATGGAGTCAACGGAATAGAAATCACAATCTCAAACTTTGGCTCAATCAGTACAACAAATCTATCCAAATATACAGTTCTCCATATATTGGTGGGAAAGAGTTTTCTACATTGAATCTGGAATTATATGATGAAAAAGATAAGTTTCCTCCCATTTCTTATTCCATTTTTAATTAAAGAAAATTGAGATCCCTCACTCTTATAAAGTGCTATGAATATCATTACATGTTATTATGATAAATCTAATAAAATGTGAAAGATGAAGTCATAAACACAAATCTTTCATTAAATCTTGCATGCTTACTATGCCCTCATATTTTTATGCATGACAAGTGTAATATGATATTATCATTGAATTAGTACAAACGCATGTATAAGACCCGTAATCTTGGGATTTACAAAAAAAATCATCCATTCAATGTGATTTTGTCATTTGATATTAAAATATCATAAAAGGGCTCATGTAATTACAAATGATTTAAATCTGGTCGGTCTTTTGGATGAACATGCATATAACTATTAGAAGAAATTACAAAAAAATCATATTTAGTTTTTTCTTGTACTATTCACCATCTATATATGACTTTTCTCCTATATAGTACTTTTAATATCAAAAATTCATATTTTTGAATATTGTTTTGTCAAACAGTTATTTCATTCCCTTTTTTACAAGGATGTGTCTATTCATATAAAAACTGTTTATTTGACATTGTTAGAATTTCTATTACCAACACAAGAGACTTGAAAATATTGAGTCTATTTGTAATTATCCTGTAATTGTCCCTAACTATTAAGGCCATTATGGGCTGATGAATGACCAAATTGGATAAACAAAACTTTCATGTCCTGAGCTAACTACAAAATAGTGCAAGTGTCGGTTTCGGATCATGGTAATTTTCCTTAAAAATTGGAGGATTGTATGTGAAGGTAGGTGAGAGTGAATTTTGAGTAATTTTCCTTACACTCCAAATTGGAGGAGAATCATGGTACATGTATTTTTCTTCCAAAATTACCCTTTCTCTTTTATTTTATTCGTACAAATGAAATGATATAAGAGTAATTTTATATATAACTATATTATTAAATCATCACTTACCTTTCTTTAATTACACCTCATTCAAATGAGGCTTTAATGATCTCTGAATGCCATTAATGTATGGATGCACAATATTAATTGCAAGTAAATAGCAACTATGTAAGATATCTTACCCAATATAGAATGTCATAACTTTTATGATGTTTAAAATAAATATGCTATCTTGGATATTAATGCGCATTGAAATACAAAAGGACATTATTCTTAAACCATTCTTGGTTATTTATTAAGAATTCATTATGATATTCATGTGCAGTAGCAATCTTTATGGTTATGACCGTTATACGTGATATTATTATTAAAACAAGCACGATTAAAATTCTATTATGAATTTGTTTGACATATAATATTTACTCGGTTTTATCCTTTGACTAAGTTCATTCTAGAGTCAGGGACCAACGCGAAGGAATTATTAAGTTGATTCCAAGATGAATTAAAAATTCCATAAAGAGACATTGCATCATACATGATATTTGCCAACAAGGCAAATGCAAACATTCTTTTGCTATGAAGTATGTTCCATGGATCAAGCCATTGATCCCCAAGGTAAGTGAATATAGCTTTTATGACTTACCACAATCTTTTAATAATGGACATAGCATGCCCCACTTATGGAGTTCTTTCAGTGCTAACCCACAGGTACAAGGGAGTTGCTAATACTACAACCAGTGCAAACACTAATATGAAAAATAAAGCTCAATCCAAAGAAGTGTATATGCAGAGTCACTTCAGAAAAATTCCTTGACTATGTCATTGGCCAAAAAGGAGTTAGAGCAAATCTAGATAAAATAAAAAACCTTGCGAGGAAAAATGTGAAAAGAGCGCCTAAATAAAAGCCATGCGAGGAAAAAGGTGAAAAGAGCGTCTAAATGAAAACCCCACAATGGGTGAGAAAGATCCAGAGGTTGAACGGGCGGATCATCATACTAGAAAGATTGTCAACAAGCATATCAAGGTATAAAACAATTCCTAGCAGAACCACCCTTGATGAGCAGACCAATCCGAAGGGGAGACCTGCATTTGTATCAATCTGTCATGGATAAAGATATGTGCACCGTGGTTATTTAAGAAGAAGAAGGTCAGCAGTTCTCCATCTATTATGTTAGCAAAATGTTGAAGGATGCGGAGACAAGATATTAGAAGTTAGATAAAATGGCTCCCACAGTTGTGACAACATCCATCCGCGTTAAACCATATCTCCAAGCATAACCTCAACATGATCGAGATCAAGATCAAGAACCGGCTTCACCATCATGATTCAACATTGAACACACGAATGATGAGATTGAAAGGCGAGTGCATGCCGCTCTATATAGACAAGAGAACAATGCAGAAAGGTACGCCATCAAGTTAACATGAATTCGCCATTCACAGCACGGATCCTAGGGTACGAAGCGGACAAAATGTTTAAAGCTTCCAACTTGCCACAATATAAAAGAAAAGATTCAATATAAGCGGGACATTACATATCCCGAACCCAAAGGAGGGGAGCATGTAACCGTTGGAAGAAACGCCAAAGCGTACTACAGGTTGGCCACCACATTGGTTGGCCACCACACTGAAGCTTGCTGGGAGCTGGCAAACTAGATAGCTTTGTCCAGAATAACAAATAACAAGATGACAAGCAGAAGACAGATCCCAAAAATAAATTCAAAAGTGTCATTAATGTCATAGCAGATGGACCAGTGTATCAGCCACCCGTGGAAAAAGCAAAAATATCCGCTCTGGATAAAACATCCCTCCATTGTTCCTTTTGCAGAAATAGGTCCGGTAATCTCTCCACATGCAGATGCATTGGTAGTAACAATGGCGATTCAAGGATGGGAGATAAAATAAAGCAAGTAAAGACACGGGCAGTTCTCGCAATGTCATCACCAAAGGTGCATTCGCCAAACTAAATGTTGATCCGATCCAAATAGAAACAACCATTGTTGACATCATTGGAGTGACGGGTCACACTATCCAGACCAAGGGCGAGAGGTTGCAGCCCTAATTTCCATCCGTCGTCTGACAATGTACATTCCCACCAGCAAAGGAGGAGTAATGATTAGCGGGAACCAAAAGGTGGCTAAAGAGACTTATACTCGGCGTCACTATCAATCCGCCCACAATCCAAAGAGGACGAAGGTGAGAAATATTAACTTGTCACTACAGCTTTGGGCGACACAGAAACGCTCCTTATTGCTGATGGAAAGCGGGTGCGGATCGCCAAAGGATTAAAACTTGAGATCAAAGAGGATGTTAAAAAAGTTCTCATTGAGTCTGAAAGCATATTTACATAGGAGAATGAGATCCCCACAGGAGTAAGCCCAGATGTGATTACTCATAAGTTAAACATCATTGAGGATGCGGTTCTAGTTGCTCGGAAAAGGCGGAACCATGGGCCTAAAAATCAGTATTTTTACATATTCTTATATGTGCATTAAACTGTTATAGTATCCTACATTTTATAATTTATTCTTTCTCGCCATACTTCTTATATTCATTTGCCTAGCTTTTAAGTGCTGATATACGCCCAGTGGCTGGCGAATGAAAAGTTCCACAGGCGGATCAATTACCTCAAAGATAGGACAATTGATCCCATCACGGGCGGATCCCCTTTCCATAAAGATAAGAAGCACAGACCCTCATGAGCTTTCAAATGAGCTCAACTCTCTCCTCAAAGACAAGAAAAGGATTGACCACCATCAAAAGCGGGTTAAAATCGTCTCAAACATGAGATCATTACACCCTCAACTTTCTCCTCAAAGATAGGAGAACACTCTCATGGGCGGATCCATCTTTAGATGATCACCATTCAAGAAAGAGTTAAAACATTCCTTGGACGCAAGGACTTTACACTCTCTCACTCCCTTCCCAAAGAAGGGTTCACAAGTCCTACGGGCGGATCGCTTCACCTCAAAGATAGGTAGCAAGTTGATCCCCTAGGTAGCTTTACTTCCTCTAGAAGGAATAGAACAGCTTCTAAACCTTCACAAAGGTTCACACATTTGGGTACGGCTGGCCACCTACCCTAAACAATCGGAGAAATCCTAAACCAAATTCTAGAAAATTACTTGCTAAAAGATATAATGCATTAGTAAAAATAGTTCTGGAAAGCAAAGGGTTCATCCAACTAATGAAGCCTCGTCTTCATCTCCAAGTAATGAAGCCTCGTCTTCATCTCCAAATAATGAAGCCTCGTCTTCATCTCCAAGTAATGAAGCCTCGTCTTCATCTCCAAATAATGAAGCCTCGTCTTCATCTCCAAGTAATGAAGCTTCGTCTTCATCTGCAAACAATGAAGCCTCTTCTTCTTTCAATTCATGAAGCCTCGTCTTCATCCAATTCATGAAGCATCATCTTCATCCAATTCATGAAGCCTCGTCTTCATCCAATCAATGAAGCCTCGTCTTCATCCAATTAATGAAATCTCGTCTTTATCCAAACAATGAAGTCTCGTTTTCATCAAAGTAATGAATCCGCATCTTCATCATAGAAATAACAAAGTCTCGCCTCCACAAAATGCACAAAAGTCCCTAAATGGCTGATCATTCTTACTGATCCCTAAGTGTGGGTCATTCTCCTCAATATGGCAGAACTGAACAAAAAATGTCCCTAAGGCGAATCATAATCCTATGTCGTAGGAACAAATGGTCCCATAAAGGGCGGGTTATTCCCTTTCTAAAGGAAATATAACTCTCAAGAAGCCCCTAGAGGCTAACAATGGATACGGTTGGCCACCTATCCATGAAGAAGCAAAATCCCCAAAAGGCGTATCATATCCATATATGATCCCACATAGGGTGGATCTTGTTCATAAAGAGCTTTTTATACCTTTAGGGGGGGCTTCTGATAACAACCCAAATTATTCTTGAATAAGGAATAAGGGAAAATTAATATAAATAATGGCAAACCATTATTCCTTCTAAAGAGATATTTATACATGATTAATGTGGAATTAATGATAATTAATGCAGGGGAGAATATGCAAATAATGAGGAAAAGGAAGGAGTCTCTAGCATTATGCCACGCCACGTAGACCATGGCGAGATACGCCATAACGAGATACGCCCGATGAGAGCGAGTAGCGGAGACCCGCTATAGCTCTCAAGGAGAGCGTACATACGCCTTGACGGATCAAAGAATACGAAAAGGGATATTCATCTTACTGACAGAATATTATCCCAAGGACCAAAAGGGATATTCACCTTGAGAACGCCGCAAGAAGAACCGGATGGCGGATCTCCACGGTTCAGCTCAATGAGATCCGCTGGCGAACCTATGAGGCGAATCTCCTCTTTCACCTGATTCATCACAGTAACGGCTAACCGCCGACTCGGCCATAAAGACCATTAATGAGCTATCAATTAGCTAACCGCCAGGTTAAAGGTAACCAGTAACCACCAGCTTAAAGGTAACCAGTAACCGCCATTAATGGAGCATTAATGGAGACCTTCTAGTTGCTGAAGGTTACGACTTCCTAGCTATATATAGCCTACATCCCTAGGCTATCAAGGTACACTTTTACTTACCCTTTGTCAATTCAGTTTGCTCTCTTGTTCTTCCTTACTGACTTTGGCATCGGAGTGTCCCCGGCCGATCCCAACGGCGCCTCACAGGGAAGTGCTCCGATCAAGGTTTTTTCCCTAAGTTATCAATTTTCAAGATCATATTTCTTCAATATCTCCTTGGCATATTTAGCTTGACTTATGAAGATGCCATTTTTCCCTTGTTTGATTTGAAGTCCAAGGAAGAAGTTGAGTTCTCCCATCATAGACATTTCAAACTCAGTTTGCATTTGCTTGCTAAATTCCTTGCACATTGACTCATTAGTAGCACCGAAAATGATATCATCAACATATATTTGAGCCAGCAGGGTATCTTTACCCTTTCTCTTAATGAATAAGGTTGTATCAGCTTTGCCCCTGACATAGCTTCTAGTCAGCAGGAAACTGGTCAGCCTCTCATACCAAGCACGTGGTGCTTGCTTGAGGCCGTACAGAGCCTTTTTGAGTTTATAAACGTGGTTTGGGAATTTAGGATCCTCAAACCCTGGAGGTTGATTAACATAAACTTCCTCGTTTATAACTCCATTAAGGAATGCACTCTTAACATCCATTTGAAACAGTTTAAAGTTCATATAGCTTGCATAAGCGCATAAAATTCTAATAGCCTCTAGCCTTGCCACTGGGGCAAAGGTCTCACTGTAGTCAATACCTTCTTGCTGACTGTAGCCCTGAGCTACAAGCCTTGCTTTGTTCCTGACTACATTTCCTTGCTCATCCAGCTTGTTGCGGAAGACCCATCTTGTTCCAATGGTCTTCTGACTCCTTGGATGTGGCACTAAGTCCATTCATCGTTTCTTCTGAATTGGTCAAGTTCCTCTTGCATTGCGCTCATCCAGAATTCATCTTCCTCAGCATCAGCGAAGTTCTTTGGTTCCTGAACTGAGACGAAGGCTACGTTGCTGAGGTATCTCCTGAGTTGATTTCTTATCATCAGGGTATTCTCAGCGGCATCAAGAATAGCACTCTCTGAGTGTCCTCTTGGTATCTTTATCTCCTTTGGTAGATTGATGTCTTGTGCTGTCTGTGTTTCAACAATGTCTGCAGGTGTAGACTGGTCAGTGAAAACAATTTGAGGTTCACTTTTACCTTTGGTCAGCCCCTGAGGGAATGACTCAGCGGTTGTATCTTGATCAGCGGGTACTGAGTGTGGATCATCCTCGGCCAGCGGGAGATATCTTCCTGCAGGGTTAGTTTCGTCGAACTCAACATGTACCGACTCTTCTAAAACTTGAGTTCGTTTATTGAAAACTCTGTATGCTTTGCTGTTTGTTGAGTAGCCCAAAAAGATAGCTTCATCAGCTTTTGAGTCAAACTTGGCTAGGCTATCTTTGGTGTTTAAAATAAAACATTTACAGCCAAAGGCACGAAAGTATCCAATGTTGGGCTTTCGTCCTTTCCAAAGTTCGTAGGGGGTTTTCTTTAAGATAGGTCTAACAAGAGCCCTATTAAGAATATAGCACGCTGTGTTAACAGCTTCACCCCAAAAGTACTTTGGAAGCCTATGCTCACTCAGCATTGTCCTGGCTATTTCAACCAAGGTTCTGTTCTTCCTTTCAACAACCCCATTTTGTTGAGGCGTCCTAGGAGCAGAAAAATTATGGTCAATGCCGCTGGCTTCACAGAATTCAACAAACTGTTGGTTTTTGAATTCTCCACCATTATCACTTCGGATGTGAGCCAATTTTAGGTCTTTATCATTTTCAAGTTTTCTAACCAAATTTGAAAATGTCTCAAAGTTCTCATCCTTGCTACTCAGCAAGATGACCCAAGTGTACTGGGAAAAGTCATTTACAATGACCAAGGAAAATCTTCCACCCAAACTCAGTGGCTGGACTGGACCGAAGAGATCCAAGTGTAGTAACTCTAACGGACGCTTAGTTGAGACAACATTTTTACTATGAAAAGATTGTTTGGTTTGTTTTCCAGCTTGGCAAGCGTGACATAGTTGATTTTTTTCAAATTTAAGTTCTGGCAGTCCCTCAACCAATTGTTTTCTTGCTAATTTGGCCAGGAGGTCCATGTTTACATGACCAAGTCTCCGGTGCCATAGCCAGGAATTTTCTTCCTTTGAAACTAAGCATACAGTTTTTGAAAACTTTTTCTCTAAGTTCAGCATGAAGACATTATCAATGCGAGGGGCAGTTAAAATTAACTCATTAGTTTTGCCCTCGAATATTTTACATCCAGTGTCATCAAATATAACTTTTCTCCCATTGTCACATAGCTGAGCTACGCTGAGTAAGTTATATTTGAGTCTGATGACAAGGGAGACTGACTCAGTAGTAGGATTACCTCCAATGGTTCCTGACCCTACTATCTTACCCTTTTTGTTGTCTCCAAAACTTACGCTTCCTCCTCGTTTACGCTCGAATGTGATGAACTGAGTTTCATCACCAGTCATATGCCTTGAGCATGCGCTGTCAATATACCACATCTTTGACTTCTCAACACATCTCAGGCTTACCTCATTTGATTGCTCCTCATCGTCAGATGCAATGGAGGGGTCAGCATGCTCAGAGACGGACGGCTCAGCAAGTTCGTCAGCCATAAAACAGATCTTTGTTGACTCAGTGGCATCAGCTTCTGATGATGAAGACTCATCACTGTCGCTCCATGTTGCCACCATTGCCTTTTTGTCGTTCTTCCTTTCTTTCCTCAGCGTGGGGCAGCTTGACTTAATATGGCCAATTTGATGACATTCAAAGCATGTAATGGCTTTGAGTTGTCCTTCTTGTATTTGCTGTCGCTGGACTCAGCTTTATACTTATCAAACTTTCTGTAAGGCTTCTTAGAATATTTGTCATTCTTTTTGAACAGCCTTTTCATCTTCCTGGTGAATATAGCCATCTCCGCATCATCTGTTGAGCTCCCATCAGTGGAGTCAGCTTTCATGACAAGAGACTTTTGCTTCTTGTCTTCAGACTTTTCCTTCACCTCGAAATTCTTCATCGAGATCTCATGGGTCAGCAGTGAGCCGATGAGTTCATCATATTTATAGGTGGTTAAGTCTTGAGCTTTCTCAACAGCAGTCTTCTTTGCTTGCCAGTTTTTAAGAAGACTCCTAAGAATCTTCTTGACTTGTTCTTCCTCAGTGAAGATCTTCCCAAGTCTCTTGATCTCGTTGATGATGTTTGTAAACCTTGCATTCATGTAAGATATTCCTTCATCATCGTTCATCTCGAACAGCTCGTATAGTCTCATCTGCTGGTTCACCTTGGACTCCTTCACTTTGTTGGTTCCTTCGTAGGTGACCTCCAGCTTCTTCCAGATCTCTTGCGCTGACTCACAACCTGATATCTTATTATATTCTGCAGCATCAAGCGCACAGTGAAGCATATTTATAGCTGAAGCATGATTTTGTAGCTTCTTGAGATCATCCTCTGTCCATTTGGCCTCAGCTTTGACAACTGTTTGGCCAGCCACAACTTCAACAGGAACAAACGGGCCTTGGACTATTGAAAGCCATGCACTCATGTTTGTTGCCTGAATAAAGTTTTTCATCCTATTCTTCCAGAAGGTGTAGTTAGACCCGAAGAATAGGGGAGGCCGAGTAATGGACAGCCCCTCAGGTAAGATCTGAGTCGTCTGGTTTCTTGGGAGAAACCGAGTGCTGTTTTCAGCCATAGTGGGGATCAGCTCAAGGTAGTTAAACCTTTCACAGTGAGCTTTTCAGCTCTGATACCACTTGTTGGTCCCTTATAACGTAACAAGTTAGTTCCAAGGGGGGGATAGGAACTATTTAAAATTTAAGTACATTAAGGCTGACTTCTTTTTCTTTGAAAAGGGATTACACAGCGCGCTGAGTAAATAAGATACTAGCTTAGTCAACTGGTGACTAAGTCAGCTTCTTTCGTTGAGTCAGGAGATAACACTTTGAGTCTATTCCTGAACTCAGATACTCAATACACACAACTCAGCGTGACCTCTTTACTTGGTCAGTTTTGTTTAAGCAAGCAATATATATATTAAGGAGTTTAAGGTTAGAAAGATGTTACTCAACAGATTTATCCAGGTTCGGCCTCCAAGCCTACGTCCTTTCCCCGAAACACGTTTCGAGCTTTCGAATTCTCTACTGAGCTCTTTAACGGTAGAGCATCAAACCTTTTACAACTTAGAAGCTGAGTATAACAAGAGTACCTTCCTCTATACCTCTACTCCCTCCTAATCTCACGCTGAGTACTATAACCGAGTACTCAGCCTCTCCTTTCTAATCTCTAGAAATGATAAAGATTTGTCCTAAACAACAATTGCTAAGACACTTTAGATGATTGAATAATCACTCTAGACTTTTACACGAAAGATATAGAATTTGGTGTAAGTATTTGCTTTGCTTTTTCTCGCAGAACTTTGAGTAGAATTTTGGTCAGCGTAATGGCTTGATAAAGTTCTATGTCGAATGAAGCATTGAAAGGCCCTATTTATAGAGACGTCTGAGACATCAGTCATTTCGAATTTCGAAATAACCGTTGGAGGGAAACAGCTTCCTGTCGTTGTCACTCAGTCTTGCTTAGAGCTCTCGGCCAATCAGATTTGAGTATCTTCTGTCCTTGGCCAGTGTTGAGCAGCTTTTAGTCAGCTTGGCAGAATGTCTCTCCATTTATGGTAAGGTCAACTAGACAACGTTCTGTGTCTTCTGAATTTTACCCAAAGTGGAAACACTTTGTCTGGAAGTTGTTCTTGCTCAGCTGCTATCTTGTACTCTTTGTCGATTCAACTCAGCAGCTTCGTTACGAAGTTGTTCATCGAAGGTCTTCTCGATCCTTCTTCCGCTGAGCTGCGTTTTGTACATAACGACAGCGTTTTGCATACGCGGGCCGAGTTGTCTTGATCTGTTTGACTTGGGCTTTGACTTTCGTATTTGGGCTTTAAGCCTTTTAGTCTTTATGTCTTATAAACAATTTAACTCAACATTGAACAAACACATTGTTGAAACACCTTTCCACAAGATTTTGATTTGACAAAATCATCCATGATTAAGAGACAATTTAAATTTATGTGCTTTATTTTAATTGTACTAATCCGTTTGTTCAATGTTGAGTGTAAATATAAATAAAGATAAATATAAGAAGTAAGATAGGAAGAAGTCAGCATAGAAGCTCAAAGTATCAAGCTGAGTGGAATCAAACATTAGCATCAAAAGACAAAGACATACATGCCCACAACAAAGCTGAGCTGACTAAACTTAAACTCAGCTTGGAAATTACAAACAACAAGGTTTTATGAAACAGAAGCTGAGTGATTCTTCAGGACAGCATGAAAAAGACGTTTACTAAAAGACAACGACTACCGCCCCTCTGAACCAATAATTGAATCCTTGGAAATACGCAGAAGACACATTTCGGGATGTATGGGTCAATGGATTATTGGTAAAAGACAACTGACACAAAAAGACAAGCCAGACGTAAGAAGACAAACCTGACGTCTAAGGAAATACAGAGGAAGGGAATGGCCGGAACAGTCTGAAGCTGACCAGAACCTGTTCCCTAAAAGAGCCGTTTTAACCTTAACGGCTACATCATTTCAAAATGATCCAATTCCAGATTTTCTCCTATATAAGGACAATCAAAATCCTTGGATCATTGCCGAACTACAAATAGAAAAATACAAGAGAGAAAAGATACAAAAGCACTTAGTTACAAAAATAGATCTTACACCCATCTTTCATTCCTTGTGTAAATGCTAGAGTGATTACTTGTAATCTTCTAAAGTGTTCTTTACTTGAAAAGAACAAGTGTTTATCAATTGTAAAATTGAGAGTGTTGTGCTGAGTGTTTGGTTGTAAACATTCAGTGGTAGAGAAATCTAGGTGCTGGCTTGTAGCACTTAGTAGGAGTTGAGTAGACGAATAGAGGAAGGTACTCTTGCATATTCAACTACCTTGTAATTGGTTTGTGCTCTACCTTTAAAGAGCTCAGTATTGGATTCTAAAAGCCCAGAGGACTCTGGGGACTGGACGTAGGCAGAGAGGCCGAACCAGGATAAGTGATACTGAGTAATCTCTAAACTCTCTCTTAACTTATATATGTGCATGTGTTGTATGTGAAATTTACTCAGCATACAAAATTGTTTAAAGTTAACTCTAAGTAATTTCAAGTGATGAGTTAGACGCTGACCTCCAAGAGTGTCAATATCTAACTTATAAATAAAACAGCTTTAGTGAATATCAGTCCAAAGCTATCTTATAGCATATCTGGCCAAGCTGACCAAAAGCTGAACTGACCAACCTAAGTCATCATACAATTAAACGAAAAAATTATATTAGTTCCTAACCCCCCCCCCCCTTGGAACTAATCACACGGGACCAACAAGTGGTATCAGAGCCTAAGCTCATTACTCAAAGATATAACTATCTTGAGCGGATCCCCATAAATGGCTGAAAATAGCACTCGTTTCCTTCCAGGGAACCAAACAACACAGATACTCCCTGAAGGATTATCAATCACTAGACCTCCCCTATTCTTTGGATCCAATTATACATTCTGGAAGAATAGGATGAAAAACTTTATCCAAGCCACAAACATGAGTGCATGGCTTGCAATTGTTCAAGGTCCACATGTGCCATATAAAACTGTTAACAATGAGAAAATTGTTAAGAGTGAAGCTGAGTGGACAGAGGATGACCTCAGAAAATTACAAAATAATGCTTCGGCTATAAATATGCTTCACTGTGCTTTAGATGCTGCAGAATACAATAAGATTTCAGGTTGTGAGTCAGCACAGGAGATTTGGAAAAAGCTTGAAGTGACCTATGAAGGCACTAGTAAGGTCAAGTTGTCCAAAGTCCATCAGCATATGAGACTCTACGAGCTGTTCGAGATGAACGAAAATGAAGACATCTCAGAAATGAACTCAAGGTTCACCAACATCATAAATGAGCTCAAAAGACTTAGAAAGAACTTCACTAAAGAGGAACAGGTGAAGAAAATCCTGAGAAGTCTACCTAAGAGCTGGCAAGCAAAGAAAACAGCTGTGGAAGAAGCTCAGGACCTGACTACATACAAATATGATGAGTTGATCGGATCCTTGCTGACTCATGAGATCTCTATGAAAAATTTTGAGGCAAAAGAAAAATCTGAAGATAAGAAACAAAAATCTCTAGTGATGAAAGTTGACTCCACAGAAGCTGAGTCAACTGATGATGAGGAAATAGCCATGTTCACTAGAAAGATGAAGAAGCTGTTCAGAATAAATGACAGGAACAACAAAAGGCCATACAAAAGAGGTGATAAATACAAAGCTGAGTCCAGTGACAAATATAAGAAGGATAGCTCCAAGTCTGTCACATGTTTTGAGTGCCACCAAACTGGGCACATCAAGTCAAGCTGCCCAAACCTGAAAAGAGATAAGAAGGAAAACAAGAAGGCAATGGTAGCAACATGGAGTGACAGTGACGAATCAACATCATCCTAAACTGAGCAAAATGAAACTGCCAATATATGCTTCATGGCAGATGATGGAGCTGACCAATCTCAATCTGAGCAAGCTGACCTCTCTGATGAAACTGACCAGGAGGATCACAACAATGAGGTAACATCCCTACTTTCGCTTAGAAACGAAATGGTAAATGCCTTGAGTGATTTATACACACTAACTAAAAAGTGTAACAAGAAGATCAAATCATTCAGCAGGCGGTGTGACGAGATTGAAGAGGTCAAGCTTAGTGACCTTAGATATCTCCTCTAAGACAATGCCGATTTACATAACAATATTCAAATAATGCATAAGTTTGTCACGGAGGTCCAATCTGAGTCAAAGAAACTTAGAAAGGATGTTACAACCTTACAGAGCCAAATAAAAGGCTCAAATGGAAATAAACCCCATGCTGAGTACACAAGTACTAGCCAACATAAGCAATTCACTCAATGTGAATGTTGTGGAAAAAGGGGGCACACAAAAGAAGTGTGTTGGCATAACAAGCGAGTTGTCCAATGTGACTTCTGCGGAAGAAAAGGACATTCCACAAAGATATGCTGGCATGCTCAGCACAACAATGCTGACCACACTCAGTATAACCCTAAGAGGGTAAAATTTTGTGACTTTTGTGGTAAACCAGGCCACACTATAAAAGTATGTCATCATAAATTAAAGTATGACTTTGCACCTGTTTACACTAAGAAGAAAGGACCCAAAAAGAATTGGGTACCTAAAAATGAATAGTTTAAAATGCAGGTTAGCTTGACATGCGTAGAGAAGTCAAAGCTGTGGTATATAGACAGCGCATGCTCAAGACACATGACAGGTGATGAAACACAATTCATCACACTAGAGCTTAAACGAGGTGGAAGTGTAAGCTTCGGAGACAACAAGAAGGGTAAGATAGTCGGCTCAGGCACTATCGGAGGTAACCCAACTATTGAGTCAGTCTCCCTAGTTAAAGGTCTCAAATACAATCTGCTAAGTGTAGCTCAACTTTGCAAGAGCGGCAGAAGGGTTGTATTTGATGATACTAAGTGTCAAATACTCGAGGGGAACACAAATGAATTGATTTTAACTGCCCCTCGCGTAGATAATGTATACATGCTAAATTTAGAAAAATAGTTTTCCAAAAACATATGCTTAGTGTCTAAAGAGGATAACTCCTGGCTATGGCATAGAAGACTTGGGCATGTCAGCATGGACCTTCTTGCCAAATTAGCTAGAAAGCAATTAGTTGAGGGATTACCCAAATTGAAATTTGAGAAAGATCAATTATGTAAAGCTTGTCAGCAAGGGAAACAAACCAAAAAGTCATTTCAAAGTAAAAATATTGTCTCAACCAAGAGACCATTGGAATTACTACACTTGGATATTTTCGGACCTATCCAGCCACTCAGCTTGGGAGGTAAGAAATTTTCCTTGGTCATTGTCGATGATTTCTCTCGGTACACTTAGATCATCTTGCTGAGTAGCAAGGACGAAACCTTTGAGATGTTCACTGCACTTATTAGAAAGCTTGAAATTGACAAAGACCTAAAAGTAGCTCATATTAGAAGCGACAATGGTGGAGAATTCAAAACCCAACAGTTTGATGAATTCTGTGAAACCAGTGGTATTGACCACAATTTCTCTGCTCCTAGAACACCTCAACAAAATGGGGTTGTTGAAAGGAAGAACAGAACAATTGTCGAAATTGCTAGGACCATGCTGAGTGAAAATAGGCTTCCAAAGTACTTCTGGGGTGAAGCTGTCCACGCATCATGCTATATTTTGAATAGGGCTCTAGTAAGACCTATACTTAAGAAAACCCCATATGAACTTTGGAAAGGACGAAAGCCCAATATTGGTTACTTTCGTGCTTTTGGATGTAAATGTTTCATACTCAATACAAAAGACAATCTTGCAAAATTTGATGCTAAAGCTGACGAAGCGATCTTCTTAGGGTACTCAACAAACAGTAAAGCATATAGAGTCTATAATAAACGAACTCAGATTGTAGAAGAGTCTGTTCGTGTTGAGTTCGATGAAGCTGACCTAACAGGAAAGACAACTCAGCTCACTGAAGATGAACCAAGCTCAGCTTCCGCTGATCAACATGGAGCCTCTGAATCATCAATACAAGGGCTGACCAAAGGTAAGCAAGAAGTTGAAATAACATTTACTGGCCAATCTATTCCTGTAGAGATTGTAGAAACACCTATTCCAAACAACTCAACATTGCCCAAAGAAATAAAAATCCCAAGAGGACATTCAGAAAAGTCCATTCTTGATGCTGCTGACAACAAGTTGATGACCAGAGATCAGCTTAGAAAATACCTCAGCAATGTCGCATTCGTCTCAGTACATGAACCAAAGAATTTTGCTGATGCCGAGCATGATGAATATTGGATAAATGCCATGCAAGAAGAGCTCGATCAATTCACCTGAAATGAGGTATGGGATTTAGTGCCTAGACCTAGAAATCAAAAGCCTATAGGAACTAAGTGGGTTTTTAGAAACAAATTAGATGAGCATGAAAATGTGATAAGGAACAAAGCTCAACTTGTAGCCCAACGCTATAGTCAGCAAGAGGGAATTGACTATGGGGAAACATTTGCACCTGTTGCTAGGTTAGAAGCAATATGTATATTATGTGCCTATGCCAGTTTCATGAACTTTAAGTTATACCAAATGGATGTCAAAAGTGCATTTCTTAATGGGTTCATAAACGAAGAGGTATACGTTAATCAACCTCCTGGATTTGAAGATCCAAAACTTCCAAACCACGTTTATAAACTTAAAAAGGCCTTGTACGGCCGAAAACAAGCTCCAAGAGCCTGGTATGAAAGGTTGACTAACTTCCTGCTGACCAGGAACTATGTCAGGGGAAAAGCTGACACAACCTTGTTCATTAAGAAAAAGGGAAAACACACCCTGCTCGCACAAATATACGTAGATGATATAATATTTGGTGCTACTGACGAATCTTTGTGCAAAGAATTTAGCAAACAGATGCAAACTGAGTTCGAGATGTCCATGATGGGGGAACTCAACTTCTTCCTTGGACTCCAAATCAAGCAAGGTAAGAATGGCATCTTCATAAGCCAGTCCAAGTACACCAAGGAAATGTTAAAGAAATTCAATATGCTGGACTGCAAACCAATATCAACCCCGATGGGTACTGATACTGTCCTATGCAAAGATGAGAAAAGTAAGTCAATAGACACTAAACTCTATCGAGGTATGATAGGTTCGTTACTTTATCTCACAGCTAGTAGACCAAATATACAGTACTCAATATGTTATTGTGCGAGATACCAAGCTGATCCCAGAGAATCTCATCTAACAGCTGTAAAAAGAATCTTTAGATATTTGCAGAGTTCAGTTGATGCAGGTCTATGGTATCCAACCTCAAATGATTTCACACTCATTGGATATACTGATGCTGACTATGGACGAGATAAGCTAGAACATAAGAGCACTTTAGGAGGATGTCATTTCCTTGGAAGCTGTCTAGTATCTTGGTTCAGCAAGAAGCAATCATCTGTGGCCCTGTCTACAAATGAAGCTGAGTACGTGGCCGCTGGAAGCTGTGTTGCTCAAGTTCTGTGGATAAAGCAACAGCTTGAGGATTATGGAGTAAAAACTGAAACAATAGAGATCAAATGTGACAACAAGAGTGCCATTGATCTGTCCAAAAATCCAATCCAACATAGCAGGATGAAGCATGTCAGCATAAGGCATCACTTCATCAGAGATCACGTACTAAAAGATGAGATCAAGCTGACCTATGTGCCAACAAATGAACAGCTTGCAGATATCTTCACCAAGCCCTTAGCACGTGAACAATTCAACATACTAAGGGAAGCTATCGGTATGTCTAATCCCCTTCAATAAATTCCTAAGTATATGATGTATGATTGCCATACTGAGTGAAAAGTTGAACCTTGTGCAAATGCCATGCTGAGTAAAATAACTCCTACTTACTGAACTTGAAATGTAGAAAAATCACATCATACTGAGTTGACATACATGTTGAGTGATTATCCTGAGAAGGTACATATATTGAGCAACTACCATGTACTAAGATTGAAAATTCATCTTGATAGAACTAAGTACTCAGTATCACAAACGGTTCACTTTCTAAGAAAATTGCGATAGAACCCACTTGCACCATTAAATGCCAACACGTGTAATAAAAAGCACCTAGGAGAGGCAAACAATTATGAGACAACCCATGCGCCGAAAATGTCATAAATGACAGAATCCCTGCCGGTTGAACACCCCAAGGAAAAACGGCTACTTCAATTAATACGACCGTTTTAGGTATATATAAAATGGATAAAATACTTCCCAAATCTCCTCACTCGTGAACCCTTTGGTATTCAGAATCTCTCTCTCTCTCTCTCAAATCTTCCACCAAAAATATCTGAAAATGACCAACACACAGAAAATCTCCGGTGAAAATTCTGGAAAACTAATCACCAATGAAAGCCCTAAATCTCCTCCTAAGTCTAACCTAACTCCGAGCAAACATCGTCAAACGAATCCGGCAAGTTCCTCAAAGCAGAAGAAACCCAAGGCTAGAACCATGGTGAAGGTTCACACAAAAGTCCACAATCTGGAAGTCCTCAAATGTCGCTGGTTCTCTCCCAGCTTCATCACCGACGAAAAGCCTTTTTCTGAATGGATTGAGAAAAACGAGTGGACAGATCTCTTCTCTCTTCTCGGAACCACCTATCCACGATTGGTTAGGGAATTCTACTCCGGTCTCCATGTTGACAAGGTTGGTGCTGATTATTTAGAGACACACGTTAAAGGTCAGAAAATTGTCATTACTCCATCCTACTTAGCAACCCTACTCAACTTGCCCAACGAAGGAACCGAGTTCAGAACAACAAAAGAAAAGGTATCAAACACTACACCATAGATTGCCTACTGCAACCATTTTTTAGAAAGTGTTGTCCGAAGACGTTGCCTTTGCAAAATTTATTTAACTACTACTGTTCATGTATGTCTAATGCAACCATTCTTTAGAAAATGTTGCTTTTAATAATTTTTGAGCTGTTTTATTTGACCAATGGTAACATTTACAACTAAGTGTTGTGTTTTTAACTTTACAATTAGAAAAAGCAACATTTCAACATGTAAAAAAACAATTTAAGTGTTGCATTTGCTAAAAATAGAATAAATATACCTAATTTTATAAATCTAATTATCCCTCCATACTATTTGAAAAACAAATAATGATGAAAGAATAATAAAACTATAGTTATAATGGGAGTAAATAAAAACAAAGAATAATGTACCAAAATAGGTCTATTGTTTTTGGGAAAGTATCAATTTAGGTTCCACGTACAAAATGACACCAATATAGGCTTAACGTTTTAAAAAATGTACTAATTTAGGCTTCAATAACGGAACGAGACACGTCATTGATATTACTCCGTTAAGTTCTGTCAATTGTACGTGGATGGAGAAATAAGAATTTAACGAAGTAATAGGAATGACGTGTCTAATCTGTTATCAATGCCTAAATTAATACCATTTTTTAAACGTTAAGCTTATATTGGTGTTATTTTGTACATGGAGCCTAAATCGATATTTCTTAAAAAAAACCATAGACCTATTTTTGTATCTTATCCCTAAAAACTATAGTTAAAAATCTATCAAATAGTGATGGATATTTATGATGCAAATAAGAGTTCTCCAAATTTGTTAGTAAATAATAAAAATTATACGTTGAATACTAAATATATTTAACAACTAAATATAATGGTAGTAATAAAAAAAATTTAAACAAAATTAAACAACTAAACAATTGATATTAATATTTCTCAATATTTTCATTCCAAATATTTCCACTAACATAAAAATAAAACAACTTAAAAAACAATTTTTTATTATTACTTCCAAAAATTTTGACTTCCAATATTTCCACCAAATAGAAATAAAACAATTTTGATAAAAAAATAAAAATAAAACAACTAAAATTAATAATATTGTTATTAAAGTTCTCCAAAGTCTTGGATTCAAAATTCCAACTAAAATAAATGATATATCCATTGTTTCTTTTGTAAAACATTAAAATTTCACTAAAAAGTGTCTCTTACTAATTTATTTTGGTTCCAACATTTCACGCCAATTAATTTTCATTTCCCACCAACATTTTAACTCTAAAATTTCATTAACCTTTTTTGCTCTAAAATTTCCCTCCAATTGATTCTTTCTTTAAAAAAAAAAATGCCTTATGGAAAAACTCTCCTCCGCACGTTTCTTTCTATCATTCACAGATGTTACTATTATCTTAGGTTTTCTGCCCAACCCAGCATCATGGCACTGCAGTCACAGTTACCGTCGTTGGACCTCCACCTCCCACTCATCCCTCGTCTGAACGTCGACCTCCACTAACTGTTGAGGCTTCTGATTTTGCTGGTTCAGATTTGATTGAAAATATCAATATGATGGACGATTGTCCTTTCACCCTCCAATGGTCGATTCACGATTGCGATTCACCATTTCCGTCTTTCCTCATCAATAAATTAGTTCAGGTTATTTTAGTTTAAATTTCTTTGTATTTTGCTTTTTTGTTTAGTCTTTCTTATTTGATTATCTTGTGTTTGATTGTTTCAAAGGTGTTTGTTAGTGTCTGTATCTGATTGAGTTGTTGGAACTAGGGTTACATTTTCACAACTTAGGAATTCTAGTTTTTATAAAAGTATCTTTAGCATTTGGGGTTTTAGGATGTTGCTACTGTCATCATTGAAATGTCAGTGTTCTTTAGTTTTGTGTTTACATTTTCTTATTTCCTGTCTTTGAATTGCAATTCATCTCTATATGTTTGGGGATTCCTGCTAATGAATGTTTGGATTATGCCTCTTGTTAATTTATATTTAAAGTTGTTCATGGCAGTCATTTATTTGATATGGAGAAATGGTTGGATGTCGTAAGGGGTGGGGCAATAGGTTCAATGGCGCTGGAATTGTTTGAGGAGAGAATGATTGACAGAGGCTTTCAGCCTGGTGAGTTTGCTGAGTATATGGTGAAGGATATATGTACGAGTGTGGATATAGTGGGTAGAGAGTGAAGCTGGGAGAGTCCATGTGTTGCCTAGAGCTGCTTTTGGTAAGCAGTTTTTTTGCTGGGATGGTGGAAAATCGAGATGGGCATTTAGGAACGCAAGGTCTTATTTCTGTCATAGGGAAACTCAATGGCAAGTGAGTCTGTTATCTCTTAATAGAAATTATCAAATTAGTGTTTGAGTTATGAAGTGAGGGAGTCACAACTGTTTGTCTAACTAGGTTATATGAAACCTAAATGAATGGAGAAAGCAAGAAACCTATGGCCATTGAAATTGTTTTGCTTTTACTCTGGAAATCATGTGCCTTTACATTTGTATTACACTTGTTTTGACATATTATTCTTATTAGTACAGTTTTGACATTTTCTTTATGACTTTTGTGATATCAGGATTACTTTTGCAGATATTTACCATCATCACCACAAACTTCTCTAATTAGTAATATGTCTCCATCCAAAAAGTCTTTTTAATGGTTTACTCTAATGTCAAAATTAGTCCCCAATTTTAGAGCAATATGTTTGTCATGCTTTATTGTTTCAAATTTTGTTTTATCCTCTTTTGTGCATTGCAATTATATATTATATATTAGAATTGAAAAACTATATGGTGTTTCCATTAGTGAAATTGGACATTATCCTTTCAAATCCCGACATAGAACATAGTCATTATAATGTAAGTAGGATTTCTTTTTCTTCTACCTTTTTCCTCTAAAATATTAGGGTAATTAATTTATTAGTCCCTATATTTTGACAAAACACACTGTTTAGTCCATATATTTTCAAAAACACATGGTAAGGTCCCTAACCTTTTTCTCAGTGAACTGTTTAGTCCTTCCATTTGCTTGTTAGATTTTTTTACCGTTTATGAGTTCGGAAATGACTAAATTACCCTTTACTATTTACCTTCAAACTTCAGAAGAGGAAATCCAATTTAGAAGAAGAAGCTATTTGTATGGAGAACAAGAAAAAGAACAGACCCAATGCTTACGAATTTGAACGATTAAGAAGAAAATCAAGAAGAATAACATTCAAAGTTGATTTCAGATGCATTAGAGTTTAAAGGAAATGGAAATAAAAGAAAAGAAGAATGCAAATCCAAATTGACTAACAGAATCTTCATGAGAGTCTAACGGCAAGGACTAAACAGTTCACCAAGAAAAACGTTAGGGACTAAACAGTTCACCAAGAAAAATGTTAGGGACTTTACCGTGTGTTTTTGAAAATACAAGGACTAAATAGTGTGTTTTGTCAAAATATAGGGACTAATAAATTAATTACCCAATATATTATTAACAGAAAACATGAACTTATGTTGGTTATTATGTATCACTATAGAATTTTCCAAGTAGAATATATTTATATAAAAAACATAACAATTGTTCTGCAGTAATAGCTTTCACTCCGAGAATTAAAATCTCTACAATCTTTCGATTTTATAGAATCGGGCTGGTCAAATAGAAATGAGACGATTGTTTAATGTTGATATATTCATCAGGAGTATTATATTATCATAAGTTATGTTGCTACTGCTAGCTTCTTTTTTCATTAGTGAACTGGAAATTTTGATGAGAACTTAGTTTTAACATGAGATCATTTATCTTTGCAGAATTTGAGACCCATTATCCTTGGGGACTGCCCTCCTTCTATAAGAGCTTTAATTGAGCAATGTTGGTCATTGCATCCTGATAAGGGGCCCGAGTTTTGGCAAATCATACAGGTCTTAGAGCAATTCAACTCTTCTCTCGCCTGTGATGGGACTCTGAATTGGGTACACAGCCCAGCTTGCCAAGATCATAAGAAAGGCCTTCTTAATTGAATTCAGAAGCTCGATCCTGCACATCCTAACATCAATCTCGTACCTATACTGAAATTCAATTGAGCCTCTCTCTCTCTCATTTGTGGCATGCTAGGTGAGTTGTAATTAGAAAGATTTGTTTCCTAAGCCTCTCAATTTGTACTCTTCATTTATGTCCATTGAAGTGAGATTGAATTGATAGATTGGCAGTGTTTGTTGAGGAGGAAGTATTTTTGGGTAAAGAAAAAGAAGGGGAGGGGCATTGGTTCAACTTCACGTAGCTCCTTGTCAGGAAATTAGTCCCTGAATTCTAAAATTACCCAATGATTGGGAAGATTTCCTTTCCCTGACACAATGATCTACCGCAGCCGGACGGAACGGCGTTACGCGGTCTTCAGTTTTGGGGTGGGGTTTCACCCTCCTTTGTCACCGTTGTTCGTGAAATCCAGACTACTTACTCTCTTTCTTTTCTTAATGAACCCATCCGCGCTCTAGATTGAAATCTGTCTTGGCACTGTTGGGCTTGAAGCGAAGATGGATTGGGAGCTATCTCGCAGGAGGTAATACGATGGCCAGAAGATCTTTCTCTAGCTAAGTAGAGGATCTTTAGACGAACTACTCTTTCTTTACCTATGATCTAGTGTTCAATGCAGCAGGTAAAGCTCCCGATCATTGAAAATAGAAAGCAGCTGATTCCGTCGCATGTTGGAGATCGTTTTGACTGGAATTCAATCGTGCAAGTTTATAAACTTAGTGATTATGAACTAAGTTTCCATGAACAGAGAAGAAATGAAGAACAAAACTTATCGATTAAAATTGAATTATAACTGGTTGCTGAATACAATAGGTAGATGATCTATTTATACACAGATGAAAGAATGACAGCTCATGTAACAAACTCTAACAACTTCTTTATGGAGAATAATCCTCTGTATTGTAGTCTATGTACAACCTGTTTACACCCCCTCCTCAAGCTGAACATGTTGTTCATCTTGAATATGTAAAACAGATTGAACATTTTGTCCATGAACATTGATACAAACTGCTCCCATTTTAGCTAGTGCAGGTGCCATATGCTGATATGATGATGGTTTGGTGAACATATCTGCCAATTGTTCGCCTGAAGCAACATAAGGTGTGTACAGAAAACCAGATTGCAAATGTTCCCTAACCACATGACAATCGATATCCAAGTGTTTTGTTGCTTCATGAAACACAGGATTCTCTGCTATGTGAATAGCAGCCTGGTTATCACAATGTGATTGGAAAGTGAACTGATATCTGAAATTCCTTTAGAAGATATGTCAACCACTTCATTTCACAGATTGTGTTTGCCATTGACCTGTACTCTGCTTCTGCAGAACTTCTACTAACTGTTGATTGTTTCTTTACTTTCCATAAAACTAAAGCATCTCCCAAAAATATGCAGTATCCTCCTACTGACCTTCTTGTCTCCTTGCATTTTGCCCAATCAGCATCACAATATGCTGTGAGTTTGAGTTCAGGATGAGAATTATGAGGATAGAACATTCCCATTGTTGATGTACCCTTGAGATACCTAATAACATGTAAAGCTGCATCCATATGCAATTGAGTAGGAGTAGAAAGAAACTGGCTTAATTGTTGTGTAACATAAGAAATGTCTGGTCTTGTGAATCCCAGATACAACAATTTGCCAACTAATCTTCTGTATTGACTACAATCATTGACAGCAGGACTTGGTAAACTTAAATCAACACCTGCAGGAAATGGACTGATTGTTGCTTTTGCTTGTTGCAATCCTGCAGAAGTGACCAGATCCTGTATATATTTGTGCTGTGTAATAGCTATACCATCTTGAGCTTTGGACAACTCCACTCCTAAGAAATACTTTGCTTGACCCATGTCTTTGATGGTAAAAGCTGAATGTAGTTGATGTTTAACTTCTTCAATCAACTTCACTGAACCTCCTGTTAATAAAATATCATCAACATACACAATTAGTGCTATGAAATTCTCTCCTGAGCCCCTTGTGAACAAGCAGTAGTCATGTATTGACCTTTTAAACCCCATGGAAACCAGTTTAGCAGTTAGCTCCTTGTTCCATTGTCGCCCAGCTTGTTTCAAACCATATAAACTCTTCTTAAGTTTGCATACTTGTCCTTTTCCAACCTTTGCATAACCTTCAGGTGGTTGCAAATACACTTCCTCTTCCAAATAACCATGCAAATATGCATTGTTAATATCAATTTGGTGTACTGACCAACCAAAATGCGCTGATATTGCTAGAAACACTCTAACAATCACCATTTTTGCCACTGGTGCAAAACTTTCATGATAGTCAATCCCTAGCTGCTGTTTATAACCCCTAGCCACTAACCTGGCTTTGTATTTATCAAGTGTGCCATCAGCTTTATACTTGGCTTTATAAACCCATAAAGAAGTAATAGCTTTCTTACCCTGAGGCAAATTTGTAACCTCCCAGGTGCCATTCTCCTCTAATGCAGCAAGCTCCTTTTGCATAGCAACAATCCAATGCTCCTCTTTGCAGGCTTCTTTATAATTTGAAGGTTCTGGCACCTTGTCAATATTGCTCATAAAAGCATAATGCGTTATATCAAAACTTGGTAAAAGTTTGACAGAATCTGTGTTGTGTGCAACATTATTTACAACAAAATCAGTTGTCCACGCAGGTAGTCTATGAACCCTGTTGGATCTTCTGACTTGATTTTGTACTTCTTGTTGAATATTATCTGATTGAGAAACAACTGGCATAGTTGTTTCATCAACTAAGACAGAACTTCTAGTGTCTTGTTCAGTAATGTGCTCATCTGGTGATGTAATATAAGTAGGAGAATCTACATTGTTGACATCATCTGATACACATTCTTTGTCAAGCACTGCAGTTTCATTGATTCCTGGAGTGTGTGCTCCTTGTCCTGCAGAAGAATACACATAAGAAAAAGGATCATGCAAATCAGCCTCAACAAGAGGTGTCACAACATCTGGACACTCTCGTGCAATTGATTTTTCAAAAGGGTAAAAATCTTCTTTGAATATGACATCTCTGGAAACAATGATGCTTCTCTTCTCCAGATCATAAATCTTATATCCCTTAACTCCAGGTCCATGTCCAAGAAAAACTCCTTTGTAACCTCTGGGAGCAAATTTTCCTTGATGAGTTCCAACATGTGCATAATAACAAAGACAGCCAAATATCTTGATGTTGTCCACTCTGGCTGATTTTCCATAAAGTACCTCAAAAGGACTTTTCCATGAAATTACTTTGCTTGGCAACAAGTTGATCACAGTAGTTGCATACAAGATAGCTTCACCCCAGAACTTTTGAGGCATGTTTGCTTGATATATAAGAGCTCTTGCCACATCCAATAAATGCATGTGTTTTCTTTCCACCACACCATTTTGTTGTGGTGTGTAACTGCAACTTTTCTGATGTACAATACCTCTACTGTTGAATAAAAACTGACATTTGTTGTTGACAAATTCAGTCCCATTATCACTCCTAATGACTTTGACTGTGGCTTGGAACTGAGTAGAAACTAGATTAAGAAAAACTTCAATTATGTCACTAACAGTACTCTTATTTTTAAGCAACATTGTCCAAGTGCATCTGGAAAAGTCATCTACTACAGTTAGTACATAATGAGCACCTGAAATTGCAGGCTGCTTATATGGTCCCCACAAATCCATATGTACTAATTCAAAACATGCTTTCGTTTTAATACTGCTTGACATAAATGGTAATCTGGTTTGTTTTGCCAAATGACATACATCATAAGTAAACTCTGTATTACATGTTATTCCTGCAATGTGCTTCAATTTTTCATAAGAAGCATGTCCAAAACGCAAATGCCAAACATTTGGCTTATCTATCTGTGTAGAAACAACAGAAGAAACAACATCAATAGGTACTCCATTCCCTATATTATTTATGCTACATCTGTTTCTGCAAAAAAACTTCCCATTTCTTTACTTCTTCATGCTTAAAAGCTGTTTTTCCCAACTTGTATAAACCTTGACTAAGAACTGCTACTCCAAACATTTGCTTAGTAACCAGATCCTGTAAGAAGCAACATTCAGGATAGAAAACAACACTTATCTGATTATCATGTAGTAATTGACCTACTGATAATAAATTGAACTGAAAATGTGGTAAGTAGAACACATTTGTCAGCACAATTTTAGGCATCAATTATATTGTGCCAATGGATTTTATCTCCTGTGCAGTTCCATCAGGTAGATATACATTTCTGGATAAATGTTGTTTCTAAACTGAACTAAACTTAGAATCATCATGACTCATATGAGTTGAAGCCCCTAAATCAATAATCCAATCATCTTTCTCAAAATATGTAGCAACAGAACAAGTAAAAATTGTACCTGCCATATCACTCATGCCAACAAAACCAGCAAAATCTTTGCTGCTACCAACATTATCTGCTATTCCTTTGCCCTTTAAAATCCTCTTCAATTCCTATTGAACCATGTTTGAGAGTTTACTCTTAGGAATGAACTCATCTTCACTGAAATCATCCATAGGAGTATCCACCATATCCTGAACCAAATTTGCCCTGTTTGTTTCGTAATTACCAGCATTCTTGTTCTGACCTCCTGTAGAATCTCTATTCCCTTTATACCACTCAGGATAACCCTTCAACTTGAAACAAGTTTCTTTGGTGTGTCCTGGCTTTTTACAGTGTGTGCAAGTCTTCTCATCTCCAGACTTCTTCTGGCCTTTAGAATTATCATGTTTTCCTGCATTATTCTTATGAAAAGATACTACATTATGTGCAAACTCATTAGTAACCATGTCTATAGAAATCTCTTTCTGTTTGGCTACTCTTTGTATCATTGCATACACCTTTTTCAGATTAGGAATAGGATCCATAGCCAAGATTTGTGATTTAACACCTTCATATTCCTCATTAAGGCCTAGCAAAAAATGCATAACCTGATCTTCATCATTCATTTTGACAATCCTCTCAGCTATATTACATACACATTCTTGCATAGCACCACAATGACAAGTTGGTAAAGGTCTTAGGTATGACAGTTCTTCCTATAACTTTTCCAGCTTATTATAATAAAGCATAACAGAAGAACTTCCTTGAACTAAAGCCTGAATTTCTCTCTTAATTTGATACAGCATAGGACCATTATTTTCTTCAAAATGTTCAGTGATCTCTAACCACAATTCTCTAGAAGTCTTAACATATCTAAAAGACTCAACCAAATCTTTCGAAATAGTATTCCAAAGCCATGCTATCACTAAACTATCATTTTTCTTCCATTTAGCATATTCTGTTGGTGATTTCTTCTTATCAGGCATACAATCATCTTCAAGAATAAAATCAAGCTTATCTTTTATCTCTAAAGCCAACATCATACCTCGTTTCCAGGAAAGAAAATTAGTTTCATCAAGAGATTGATTAACAAGGATCAAACCTGGATTTTCCATTCCTCCAGAAAAGATGACATTATTTCTCTGATCTTCTACACGATTCTGCCTTCTCTGATCCTCTTCGTGATTGTGCCTGTTATTTTCCTCACGATTCTGCTCATGAGAAACATTTCCAGTTTGAACTTCTGCATTTCGATTTCTCCTCGGACCTTCTTCCTCAGCCACCACATGAGCGTAACTTCTCCGGTTAGTCATTTTGTTGATCTTAAACCGCCAACTCTGATACCATATAAACTTAGTGCTTATGAACTAAGTTTCCATGAACAGAGAAGTAATGAGAAGAAGAAATGAAGAACAAAACTTATCGATTAAAATTGAATTATAACTGGTTGCTGAATACAATAGGTAGATGATCTATTTATACACAGATGAAAGAATGACAACTCATGTAACAAACTCTAACAACTTCTTTATGGAGAATAATCCTCTGTATTGCAGTCTATGTACAACCTGTTTACAAAGTTGAATGAAACACCGTATTGGTTGTTAAACTCCGATGTGATTCTATAACTTGCTCAAGTCTAATGACAGACAGAGAGGCGGGAAAGGTAGAAAGATAGGGGATAATAAAGTGGCTTGATAGTTCGATTTCTAGGAAGCGAAGCAACTAGTTTACGAGCAAACTGATATAAGAAAGGTTAAAACCGTTAGGACATAACAGTTAGGAAGTGCCGTAACATAACAGATATGAGTAGTTGCTTTCTTATGTTGTTGAACTTGGATTAAGTTGGTTTTTTTAGTGAATTTAGAGTTTTTGAAACTAATTTAGCCAGGGGCTAAGATATCCAAATGCCTGAAAATAAATGAAAACTTGTTTAGCTTTTTTGTGTTTGGAGATGGAGAAGCTTCATTTCATGCATTGACAATATTTGTTGGATAAGTATTATTAATTCGTGTTTGTATATCATTTTTGGTAAATTTTCTTATGAAGTATGCTCATTTAATATTTCACAGGTTTCTTGATCAGAAGGTGCATACTTGCTCATTTAATATTTCATGTATTTTGTATCACATGTTTGGTGAGATCACCATTGATCAAAACTTTGTAACTAATGCAGTTGGTTTATGTTTTATAGCTTCTATGGAGGAGTAGTGGATTTCAAGTGGCATCAACACATCGGCCTTGTACTTAAGGTCTTTGGTTTTGGAGTGCACCAATAAAGAGAACTTCTCTTGATGGGACCGAGTACAATCTTTTACTATTAGGCAGTGAAGGAATAGATGCCTATGACCAAACAATAAGTTTGATTGCTTTGTTTTTTTTCTGAGAAAACTAAGAGGTTATCTTTTTGTTCATTGTATATTTGATGGACTCAAGAATTATGGGCCGACTTGAGCTGAAGTTTATTATTTTTATAAGATACTGTTTGCTGCTTCATTGCGTATCATGATTACAAATAAAATTTTCTTTCAATCTTCAAGTGCCTGAAAATAAATGAAAACTTGTTTAGCTTTTTTGTGTTTGGAGATGGAGAAGCTTCATTTCATGCATTGACAATATTTGTTGGATAAGTATTATTAATTCGTGTTGTATATCATTTTTGGTAAATTTTCTTATGAGGTATGCTCATTTAATATTTCATAGGTTTCTTGATCAGAAGTTGCATTACTTTAGGTTGTTTGATCAGAAGTTGCATCTTCGGTATTTCCTTTTAACTATGAAGAATATATTTCTACATTCTTACTTGGAACCAGATGCACTTTTTTCATAGAGTTGATGGAAATTTTCCTGTCAATCAAAGAAGACAATGCACCGAAACGAATCGATAAATGATGCAATAACATGTCTTTGTTCCACTTCTCATTATTGAAGAGTTGAGATCTTCATGTTAAAATAAAAATTAGTCAAAGACGATTTCCTTCTTTTTGTAATTCATGTTAAAAATTAGTCAACTGGTTGTTTGGAGTTCATAATTTAGTTATCAATTCAATTGTGATTTTCAATGTCCATTATATGGCTTTTATTTTCTTCTTCTCTCTATGTTTAGTATTTTTGCTGATATACAGAATAATCACTACAAGAAATCAGGTTGTTTGTGACAACAAATATTGTCACAAACTCTGGAAAAGTTGTCACTTAACAGTATATGTGACGATAAGTAGGTGTCACGAGGGTTGTCACGTAAAACTCCGTTGCTAATACTTTTTGGCAAATGTGACTTTAAAATATTGTCACAAAAGTTTTTGTTTTTTGTGATAATAAATTGTTGTCACACTACTTTTAATTGTGACAACATTTATTGTAACGGAAAAGTAAAATATTGTCACACAAATAGTATGTTGTCACAAATTATCTTTTAATTAAAACTAAAATCATGTGACAACCTTATTTAATTGTCACAAAAAAAATATTTGAGACAATTAAAATTGTAACAAGTATAAATCTGACACCATATTTATATTGTAACAATTGCATATCAATTATAATTTTTTTTTGTTATCACAAAATATTGAAGTATAGTGACAAGTTTAACTTGTTACCATTTTATATATGTTACAATATTTCGTTATCACAGATATAATTTCGTAACAAAAAATTATTGTAACTAATATATATGAGTGTCAATTTTATCTTGTTACAATTACGATTTTGTTATAATTTTTATTTATCACCAGAAACTATTTGTGACAATATTGCTTGGTCACATATATAAATCTGTAAAAGAAGTTATTGTAACTAATACATATCAGTGACAACAATAATTTTGCAACTCAATTTGTTGAGTGACAATGTTTACATGTCATTTTAATTATTGTCATGAATGAGAATTTTATTTATATATTTTTTTTATTAGCTAGTTTAATTAGGAATAAAACAAAAATATACATAAATAACAAAATATTTTATTGATTAAATTTGAAATAATACAATGAGTTCAATAAAAGTATCAATTTACATAACCATTAATGACCAACCACCCAATTGAGCCGCCTAGAAATTGGTCCAAAACGTTCAACCATCTAAATATTCCCCACCCAAAACATTAGCTCCCACCATGCAAGCCTCTCATATATGCCACGAAGTAATCAGAGCTCGTAAAAGTGATCAGGTGGCACTGGTTTATACTTTGGGGCTGATGTCTTGTTTAACTGGCTGAATGAAAGATTAACCTGCACGTTGGCAATACTGTCTTTATTCTAAAGAGGTAAAAGGAAGCAATTGCAAAATCGAAGTACCAACTCTAAAATTCAACCACAAAAGGGTAAATTAAACACAATTACCAAACCACAATGAACAATAATTAAGCACATGTCTAAAATATATTACCATGTTATGCACCAATTCTTTTCCCAAGTAATGATTGATACGATAAATTTGTAGTTCCTCAAAAAACTCTCCAATATGAGTACTATGTTGTTCTGTATACTCCAGATCCTTATCAAGAGGCTTTTCTAAAACTATGTGAGTCCATCCACTACGATCATCTGGAAAAGATTACATAAGAAGTGTTCAGAAATATCAAGATTAAAAGTATTCTGGAATGTTAAAAAAAATGCTACCACACATGGTTTGGACAAAGGATACACCCATTTTCTAATCATAGCCTAAAGCTTAAGAAAAAATGAATTTTCAATGTAATTTGTGAATATATTATGTATGCACAAGATCATGGAATATAAGCTTGTGAAAATAGATTGATGTAAAAAAAGCATTAATACTAAGCTACTTTCTTACTAGTTCAGTTGTGAAGCCGCTTTCTCTAATAATGAAATGTGTGTCAACTATTTTTAGCATTCCTGCTTTGCTCCTCACTACATCTGTTTGTATGGGGCCAACCCGTACCTAAAACTGCTGCTCGTTTACACCATTTAGGAAGAGGAAACTTCAACTGCTACTCCAACTACACTGCTTTCAAATTCACTCTCCCCAGAACCTACTTTTTACCTGACTTTGGGCGGGAGGTGGGTGAATTTAGGTAGAAACAGATAAAACCACTTCGTCAATAAGAGCACTTCTTACTAAGCGAAAGGCACGGTAAGATGCAGTACCGTTTATCCGGTCATAGTTTCCTGTTGTTGCGGCTGGTGCTCATAATCCTTTTCCACACTAATTCCATCACAATGTTGTACATAATCATTTTCACCAAAATGTTTCCATTGGCCGTATACAAAGCATCAATTTTATAATCACAGAAAAAGATAGTGTTAAGGAAAAACTCGAATTTGACAAGATCATGGATTTGTAGATGCTAGAAATTAACTATGTCTTCCTTTTATATTTATTGAAGTAAATAAATAGCTAATGAACATGTGTGAGAGAGATGATTTGCAAAGATTCAAATTCATTTAAAACAATTGGCACCTTTGCTCTTTCCATGAAAATTAAACCCAATTATTCATGGTTACTGCCTATGATTAATCAAATAGCATAGCAAATTAGAATTACGCAATATACCTAATTATTGGTGTAAGAAACTAGAATTAGCAACCAAGAGCATGTTAATTCCGACTATTGTCCAAGGCATCATAACTCAAATAGCATAACAATCAATTAAATGAAAGAAATTAGAATTCAAAATGGTTTCAATCTTATCTCAGAAGAAATTAGAATTCAATTAAATTGAAGAAACTAAAAGGCATTCAATTAGAATTAGCAATCATAAAGCACTTGCAGAATTAAAATTACCTACTTGCTGGGTGAATGGCGAACAGCAATTGAAGACGGGAGAGAAGTTGATTCAAAGGAAAAATTAAAGAAAAAGTGCAGAACTGAACTGAATGGCAGCCGCACTGTGAGGGCTTCGTTCCTCAAGATTGCTCTCTTCCATGACAGTCGCAAGCTTAGGACTGAGGGCTTGTTCCCTCACGATCGCTTTCTGTATCTCTATCTGTCAACATCGTGCAAAGTTAGGGATTTAAAGTAATTAAAAATATGTAATTTAAATAGAGGAAAATAATTGTAACTAAAGGGATAAGATGGGCAAATATTAAATTTAAGGGGGAAAGAAAGTGCAGAACTGAACTGAATGGCAGCCGCACTATGAGGGCTTCGTTCCTCAAGATTGCTCTCTTCCATGACAGTCGCAAGCTCAGGGCTGAGGGCTTGTTCCCTCACGATCGCTCTCTGTATCTCTCTCTGTCAACATCGTGCAAAGTTAGGGATTTAAAGTAATTAAAAATATGTAATTTAAATAGAGGAAAATAATTGTAACTAAAGGGATAAGATGGGCAAATATTAAATTTAAGGGTGAAAATGTATACTATTTTAATAGGTTCCACTGTATCAACACATTTCGTGTTTTAGCATTTTTTTAGTTTCCTTACATATGATATCTAACAAAAACACCTTATTAGTGGCCTGTAACACCACATTTGAAGTCATTCGTCCTAGAAATTGACATGTATGACTAATAATGGAAACAATAAATAACTAGTAACTACCTTCATTCTAATCCTAATTTCAAATACATGAAATTGGAATTTCATAATTGAACTTCAAAAACACCATAACAAAAGAATGAATGTTAGCCACATCATATAAACAATTTTAGTGCTAGCTTTTTTCTTTTTCATGTATTAATCAGGAGAGGAGAAAAAAAGGTTTCAATTGTAAGATTCCAATATGCAAAAAGTTCAATAACAATGAACTAACTAATCTATTCCAAAAACATGTTCTACTTCAGTTTTGGACATAAGAATAATAATTTTGTTTGATCAACATAATGAGAGATCTACAGTATGTTAAATTTATTTGCAAATAATGTGGTGATACACCATTAACTAAATAATGCATTGTTAGCCAAATTCCTTAATTTACCAACTGCTTCAACTAAAAAACCATGAACCATAACTACCAATAAACAATACCCGATTTCGCAAGCTTTACTGCTCCACCCATTGCTTCTGAACTTTATCAAGGTCATCTATATGTTCTCTAACTTAGTCAGTTTATGAACTTAAAAAAATTGACAAATATTAGAACAACCCCATGATCAATAAAATAAAAAAAATCCAATATCTTGGTGTTTTCTGATGTCGCAGAAGCAATTTGTCAAAGTCGATGCTTCCTCAAACTAAGAAAGCAAACGATATCAGAATAAAGTTAAATCAATTTGAACCATAAATTATGCAGCATCAACACAAATAAACATGAAATCTGAACCTGGAAAAAGTCCTAGCAACAAAATGCTTTAAACTGTAGAAAGAAACAGAGAACAAATATATATAGCCTTGCAACAAGTAATCGAGCAGCGTAAAAGGTAAATTAAAATGAACTTCCTATAATTCAGTTCCAAACAGAAATTAGATAAACAACCAGAAGTGTTTTTCAATCCAACAACCAAAATAAATATCAAAGACAGCATGTTAGCTAAACTGCAAATAACTAAGCAACATAACTAATCTTGAAAAATAAAATATCAATGGAATTCACCAGAATTAAAAGAGTCAAGAGTGTCAGCTGGAAACAAAACTTGAGAAAACTTTGCACGCATCATCATTTGCAATTGCTTTTCCATCTTATCTTGAAATTCTTTCTCCATCTTAGCTCGTTCTTCATCTAACTTGGCACGTTCTTCATCCATCTTTTCTTTCACCATATTTTCAATATCCAATTTCATTTCATCTCGTATTTCTTCACGTATTTCTTCGCGCATTTTATTAATATTGCAGCTTTTATAGGCGCCTTTTGAACTTGGTGCTTTCACTCCGGCACCTCTACCTCGAAAGTATCCAGATGTCTTACCTAGTACTTGAATGAGCATTTCATCATCAGTCATATGATCAATTTCACCATCAGCTTGTTGTCTAACCAGATCTTTGAGTTTGTACTGAGGCATAAATGAATTATGATAAATAAATAAAATGAGGATAATGAGTTATAGAAAAAAGTAAGAATGAAATCAATATCATCAATGAACCTTTTGATTACCAATGAATAATACTATCAAACTTACATAGTTTTCTTCAGATGCAGGATCTGACCATAATTGTTCACCCTTATCATTCTTTTTAGTATGTTGGACAAGCCACAACTCATCCGCTGAAAGCTTTTCACCAGTTATGGAATTCTTCTGAAAATTAGCATTATAATAAATGTTACAAACATATTCCCCATACAATAATCAGACATAATGGTTGTTTGATAAAAAAATCTTACCATTTTTTCTGCTATTTCAACAAATGCAACAGAACCACAAGTGTGTTTAGTAGTATTCTTGGCACGATTTTCTTTGTTTCTATTACTAACTTTCTGCAAAGTAGTACAAACTTATAAATGGAAGGCTTGGAAAAAAGGATCATAACTGACATGCCACTTAAATACATACTATCTATGATAGTTGAGTACTAATATCATAAACCTCAGTTCTAACATTAGTGTCTTTGAAATTGATTATTAATTTATAATTTGAAGGAAATGAATTACCATAAATTCCTCAGACATCCAATATTTGGTTATGGCACCCCAATCTGAAGCATCAACATCTTTCGGAACATAATTTTCTTTCTTATTCTCATCTAGTTTTGACCATGCTCTATGGAGTCGACATTTCCAACATCTATATAGACGCCGCATGGTACAGTACACAAATGATGAGAATAGTTGATCATCAACTACATCCATCTCAAACTTATCCTAAAATATAATATCAAATGTGCATCAAACTACAAAAGTATTTAAAAAAACAGCAGCTAAATTCAGTATTTCAATTTTATTTACCTTAACTTTTGCAAGCATTATTTCTCCAACTTCTTTTTTTAACTGTAGGCCAATTCTTATAGCTCAATTTTGCATCATTGCGAACAACCATTCCGCAGAAATTTATGATGTTCCGTGCATGTTTTCCAACCGCTCTACCAATATGCTCAGGAATATGAATCTTAATCTTCTTACCATCTGATGTATGCATATCAACATACATGCATTTTGAACTGCCTCGACCTGTTCTTTTTCCTGGCCTATTCTCTATTGTAAACAAGGACTTAGATTTAATCATAACATTTATTGATTAAGAAGAAAATACAAATCATGAAATGAAAATAAATTAGTAATGACATGGGTTATCATTTGACAAATTATGGTTTGATTCGTCTGACATAAACTGTGAATCCGGGGAGGGAGGCTGAGTTTCATCTGAATCGAATAATTGGTGTGGCTCAGGTGTTAGTTGTCGTTGGTTGCCTAGATATTCATAATTTTGAATGTCATTTGGTCCTTTTTGAACTTCAATACTGTCGTTTTTTTTGGTCCTCTTGTTTCGATAGCCTTTTAGTGCCATATTCTGCCAAATTATTGTTTAAAACATATCATATACATCAGCAAAAATGAAGTGCAGCAGCAACCATTACAGTGCAACAGTAAAAATTAAAGTGCAGTAGCTTAAATAAAGTGCAGCAGCAACAACAAAATAAAGTTCAGCGGGAAAAATTAAAGTGCATCAGCAAAAATAAAGTGCAACAGCAACAAAAAAATAAAGTTCAGCAGCAAAAATAAAGTGGATCAGCGAAAACTAAATTGCAATACCATAATAAACTGCAGCAGCAAAAACTAAAGTGTAGCAGCAATGACAAAATAAAGTTCAGTAGGAAAAATTAAAGTGCATCAGCGAAATAAAGAGCAACAGTGAAAATTAAAGTGCATCAGCGAAAATAAAGTGCAGCAGTGAAAATTAAAGTGTTGTAGCACAAACTAAAGTTCAGCACCAAAAATTAAAGAGATAAGGTACCAAAATAGGCCTATTGTTTTTAGGAAAGTATCAATTTAGGCTTCAAGTACAAAATAGCACCAATATAGGCTTAACGTTTAAAAAATAGTATCAATTTAGGCATCAGTAACGGATTGGACACGCCATTCCTATTACTTCGTAAAGTTCTGATTTCTATGTACAATTGACAGAACTTAACAGATTAATATTAATAACGTATCTCGTTCCGTTATCGAGGCCTAAATTGATACCATTTTTTAAACGTTAAGCCTAAATTGATGTTATTTTGTATGTTGAACCTAAATTAATACTTCCCCGAAATCCATAAGCCTATTTTGGTACCTTATCCCAAAATTAAAGTGCAGAATAGAAAATTCAAATTCATCATCAAAAATGACCTGCAACAGGAAAAATTGAATTGCTACAGCAGTAAAAATAAAAGTGGAGCAACAAAAAAGTAAAGTAGAACACAAAAGTGAATTGCAGTAGCGAAAACTAAAATGCAGCATCAAAAATTATAGTGCATCTTCACATATTACTTACTGAAATATATTTTCTAATCCTGCTTGTCTGAACAAGTTAGGTGGATGTTAATCTTGCTATACTACCAGAGTCATTTCTTTTTTAAGAAATTGAAAAGAACCTTCATACATGGCCCATCAACTTAGCTCTAGGATTTCATTTGGCCCCTAAAGTTCAAATTTGCACTTGAAAATACTTGAACTTGTACAGATGTAACATAAAAATATCTAAACAAGTAATCAACATGCTTTTGAATATACATTTCCATATCATATTTTGTTTAGCATATAAAGCACCTAGAGGGATAATATGTCATTAACAGTATAAAGAATGAAAGTAGATAAGTATGTACCTTGAAGAAGTAGATAATCCACGTGCAATGAGAACATGAAAGAATGTAGAACAACTAGAGCATTTCAGTAGGAAGCCATTAAAAAGCAAAGCAAATAACAAAACTTTGAAAATGAGCTTAAAGGGTCTTGTTAGAAAAGAAAATCAGCTTCCAATTAACTGTAAGTGCAAAATGTTTAAAAAAATTAATTAAAGATGGTTCAAAATATAAAATAATAACAAAATGAAAATTCTAATCATCATCATCATCTCCCATGATGAAATCTAGATTTACAGCATCATCATCACCATCACTATGTAACGCAGAAGTATTTCCATCATCATAGACTTCCTCAATAGAAACATCTTCAACTCTTTCATTCACAATCTCATCTTCAAAATCATTTCTGTGGAGTACTTGGTCCATATGATCGTCAACCATGTCATCTACAATGATATTATTTGTGACCGTGGCATTTTGGTATGCTTCTCCGTCATTAGGGCCTAGATCATCTATTAAGTCATCATCTACTAAGGACAATGGATTGAAATAAGTGTCTCTAGGAGAATGCTTATTAACAGCCAACCATTGAGGATTGTTCATATCCTTGACATAGTAGACTTGTTCGGCTTGAACAGCTAGAACAAAATTCTCATTAGTTTTCAAAGAACGACTAGCATTGACATAAGTATTGCCCTATTTGTCAATTTTATAACCTACTCCATTGCTACAAACATCCCACCAATGACATTTGAACACAAAGACCTCATTGCCACCAACAAAAGAGAACTTGTAAATATCTGTCAATACACCATAATACTCTTGTAATCGAGTGGAAACATCTCCTTTCACTAGAATACCACTATTTTGGCATTTCAAACGACATTCACGTGCATTTGTGTGAAATCTGAATCCATTGACTATGTAAGAATCATAACGATGGACTAATTTATGGGGACCGATAGCCAAATTATGAAGATCAATATCTGCTATTCCTTCTTGATATAATTTTGAAACCTAATCATTAAGAAAAGGGAAAAAGAAATCAAATTCAATAAACAACACTATAAACCACCAAAAAAATACCACAATTACTTAGCGACTTTCCACTTACTTGAGAATAAAACCATTGTGGAAATTCAACTTTGTGCTTTGCTGTAATATCCTTTTCATTCCGACCGACTAATTGTGATTTATGCTGTCTGCTCAACAAGACATTGATTGTCATATGCAATCTTAGTGTTTTAAGAAATTTAAGAAAAACATTGTGTTAAACTTACACAATGAATGGAAACACTTCGTCACAATTTTCGAGTATATACATCCATGCTTCATTAAATTCTGCTATACTCAAATGTAACGCCATTGAAGAACCTTTTGGTTGTCCATTCCTTTTGAAAATTGATAAATTACTACCCATAACATCAACAAAATCGTCATTTCTAGGAAGCCTATTGAATCTGGTATCCATGGTATTGATATACCGAGAGCAGAATGTCAAACATTTATCCACAATATACCCCCCGCTATCGAACCTTCTGGACGAGCATTATTGCGCACATATGACTTTAATGTCCGTAAATATCTACACAATAAATTCATGAAATTATTAAAACAAATATGTTAAAGTCAGGCTATGTGAAAATTAATGAAAATGGGTGTTTGAGAATAACCTTTCAATTGGATACATCCATCGAAACTGAACAGGTCCACCAATTTTTGCTTCTCTAACCAAGTGTATCGGCAAATGAATCATAACATCAAAAAAGGCAGGCGGAAAAACCTTCTCCAACTTACAAAGAGTAATCACAATTTTACTATCCAACTCATCTAATTTAGATGGATTTAGGACCTTACAACACAACTCACTAAAGAAAATAGATAATTCAATCAATGGCTCACAAATCTCTTTATTTAACAACCCTTAGCTATAAAAGGAAGGATACGTTGCAAAAATATATGGTGATCATGACACTTCATACCAGAAATCTTTCTTTCTTTAACATTCACACACCGACTGATATTTGATGCGAATCCATCCGGAACTTTCAAATCTTTCAAAAAGTCACACAATTTACTCTTTTCCACAGGAGACAAATTATATATAGCATTTGGCTTTCTCAATTGTCCCCTTTCCTCAAAAGGATGTAATTCCCTCCTAATACCCATGTCCACCAAATCATAACGTGCCTTTAATGTGTCTTTTGTTTTTCCATTTGTACCCATCAATGTACTTAGGATACTATCACTAACATTTCGTTCAATGTGCATAACATCTAGATTGTGTCGCAATAACAGAGTCCTCCAATACGGCAAGTTAAAAAATATACTCTTCTTACTCCAATTAGACATGTCTTTCTTTTTTTTCGATTTTTTCCCAAACTGAACAGGTGGTAGTTTTTGTAATTGTAGTAAGACATCATCTCCACTTAGGGATTTCGGAGCACATCTACGTTCTTTATTCCCATCAAAAGATTTTGTTTCATTCCGCCATCTATGATTAGTTGGTAAAAATCTTCGATGGCCCATATAACCGCCTTTACTTCGCAATGAATAATAACAAGTCTCACCATGGCAACAAGGACAAGCTAATTTACCCTTAGTCACCCAACCAAACAAATTTCCATACACAGGAAAATCATTGATAGTCCATATAACAGCTGCACGCAAATTAAAATTCTGACTTGAATAAGCATCATATGCATCAATACCAACTTCCCATAAATTTTTAAGCTCTTCGATTAATGGTTGCAAATACACGTCAATATCATTTCCTGGGCTATTTCTTCCTGGAATGAGCAATGCCATCATAAAATACGGTTGCTTCATGCATAACCATGGTGGCAAATTATAAGGAACCAAAACGACAGGCCAAACACTGTAAGAAGTGCTCATATTACCAAATGGGTTAAATCCATCACTTGCTAATCCAAACCGAACACTTCTAGGATCTGAAGCAAATGTTGGATAATTCTCATCAAAAGACTTCCAAGCTAATGAATCTGCAGGATGTTTCATTAATCCACTATTAACATTGACCTCCTTATGCCACCTCATGTCTTTTGCAGTCTTTCTAGACAAATATAGACGTTGTAGTCTTGGAGAAATTGGAAAGTAGCGTAATACTTTATGAGGTACCTTTTTATGTCTTTTATGGGTTGTATTAACCTCATTGTCTTGATGGACAGCTAATTTCCATCTAGATTGACCACAAGTAGGACATACTTCAGCATTTTCATTCCCTTTCCAGTACAAGACACAATCATTAATGCAAGCATCTATTTTGATATAGTCCAATCCTAATTCTTTCACAATTTTTTTTTGCATCATAGTAAGACTCGGGAACTAATGAACCTTTAGGTAACACTTCCTTTTGGTATTTCAACAATGTATCCATAGATTTGTCTGTCCATTTGCTTAGACATTTTTGATGAAGCAACTTAACAAGAAAAGATAACTTAGTTAGTTGGTCATCACATCCTACATAAAGTTTTTGCTTAGCATCTTCGATGAGATTATAGAATTTACTTGCATCAGCATTAGGTTCTTCATGAACATCTAGTGAATCTACACTAGTTGATCTTGTTGTATCCCTAATACACGCATCTGTATGACCACAAAGATCCTAAATCAATTCATTAAACTCATCACCACATTCATTTTGCCTATCCTCACTCTCACCTTCAGTTACTGCCTCTTTCTCTTCACCATGGTACGTCCAACAATTATAACTATCATAGAATCCCCTATTAAACAAATGAAATCGCACCTCACTTCGACTATAGAATTCAGTGTTTCTACACCTATTACATGGACAACGAATTCTTTTTCTTGGGTCAGGACGATTAAATGCCCACTCTAAAAAATTGTCGACACCTTCTATGTATTCCTTGTTTGCTCTATTCTTAATTTTCATCCATTCTTTGTCTAGTGTCATTCCTAATGTAAAATAGAAATCAATATAATAATATAATTTTAATATAATAAACATTTAAATATTTGATCCTACTTAAAACCATGACATATGGTATTAATGTTAAATATAACACGAATTACCACAAGCAAATACAAAGTAAAAGACAAACATTGTTTAAAAATTAAGATGCACTTCTAATTACTGTTCTGTTTAGAACATGCTAGTTACTTATAACACATGCCAGTCAATTCTCCCGCTTTGAAATACTCATATGAGTTAGAATTTTGTTAACCGTTTCACTATCTATGAATTATTAGTTCAATTTTTGGTATACATTTTGGTGCATTTGGATTGAATGGGTTAATGTGATACAACTAACTATAACAAAACTATCAATTTGGAAAAGTTTTATGCTAATAATAATAGGAGCTGGAGGTATTAGGCCATGTAACTTAGCACTTAATTAATATCAATTTCACCCAAACAATAAATAAGGTATAAAGGGTAGGAATAGCTTCTTAAAATTGGTACTTTTACACATCTATATTTTCTGCTAATGTATATTGAATGTTTATCTAACATAACTTTTTACTCACTGCCATATTTCTAAAATATCTAATTTTTCATTTTTTTAAGTATTAACTATTGATAACATAACATAAGCAATATGAATTATATCACTTAATCCCATAATTTAGCAAATAGATTTACTTTTAAAATTCTTGCAGTCATGAATACCAGATGATTGGTGGAAGTAATTTGGAAACAAATAAATGATATGGGAAGGAACTGGTGTCACTTTTGTTTTTATGAAAAGCCCATATGCATTTTATTTCAAAGACAAGAATGTATTAAGTTATAAGTTTAGATGAAATGGGTTGATATTTCATACTTCCATACTTGTTATAAATCTATCTTTATAATTTCTCACGGCTTTTAACTCTGCCAAAAACTGCAGCAAAATGATAAAAATATCATATTTCCTGCAGTATCTGTAATATGTCTTATGGGTTTACACTATCCTCTCTATTTACTTCTTAAAGTTTAATTAAAAGCTTTAGCCCGGATCAATGTTCAAAAATCAACAGAATTTTGCTCTATAAAAAAATATGGATTAACCTTCTTTTGCTATTACCCTTTGGAGCAAATTCTTTAAGTTACTTATTTTCTCTTTCTTTCAATATTATCTTCCTTACAAATCCACCATTTTTTAAGAATAATGTCAGCTTGCTTTTCTTTTCTTTCTTTTTGTACACTAAAATAAAATTCAGTTTAGTTTAGTTGATTTTTTTTGCTGGTGGTTCTGTTTGATTTCTTCTTCTTTTCTGTTTGATTTCATTATGCATGTACTGATATGAAGAGATGTACTAATAAAAGCAAAGCCATGAATAATCTCACAATCTTTGATGATTAAAAAGCTCAAATTAAAATATCAGTTAACCATAAAACATAAAATAATTATATTCAGAATGCATATAGCAATACTTATTAATAAGAAATATAGCAGATCAATAATAATTAAGGAGCCAAACAAAATACTGAAAAACAGAGATAATACACTAACCTGTTGAAGAACTTGAAGATTCAAAAAAACCGAAAAAACAACAATGGAGAACAAAACTATGACCTGTGAAATAGAGAAACAGAAATATTCTTTATGTTATGTAAAATCAAGCAATTACCCAATATTATATTTCTATTAACACTAAACTCGTTGTATTGGAAACTTATACATCCAATGATAGATTATATGACTAGTTTTACCATAATTTTGCAGAATCTGATTAATACATAAGGAGATATTTATCTATGAAACAAAGAAATGGTCCATTAAACAAATGAAACTATATTAAATCCTGACCAACTATAATTGCTCAAAATAAAAGTTAAGGATGTAAACAAAGGCCTAACTCGCTCCAAAAGGTACCTCAAAGAGTGAGGATTGCCTCACATATTTAAGAAGTCATATACCTTCCTTATACCATGTTTAAAAAAAGCCCCCTCACGCCCAATTCATTTGTTGCGTGACACTAATATCAGCGGGAGCTCCAACATTGAGCCCAACATTTTATGATTTCATCAAATGCCATACCGAGATTTAAAGGCACAAAGAAAGGGGCCATGATCTGATCTATACAGAACTTCTTCTAACGGGGAAAATTCTGGAACGTTGTACATCTAGGAAATTCTTTGAATCTAATCAACTAAATTCCCCACTTACAACACCTATTAGTATACTCTTCTCTTTGTAACAAGTGGACATTATTTGCCGCCATCACAACTTCTTTCAACAATGCCATGTTATTTGGAAAGATCCATGAGATTAAAACATAAAATTCCATGGACAGAAACCTTGCAAAAAGTATTCAGATGCACAAGTGCCAAAATTACACCCCATGCTTTGAATCTAATTAACTAAATTCCTCTACCCATTGCCTTAATTTAGGCATTAAACAGCTTTTCTCTTTATCTCTAGATAAACCCACTCCTTCTCCCTTCACCATCTCAACACCATTTTTTACTCCATTTTCAAGCAGCAAAACAGAAGAAAAACCCATCTCTCTATCTATTGAAATTCAAATTAGAAAATGGTGTATTGATTGAAACCTAATTAGAAAATGGTGAAGGGACATCGTGTAGAAGCAGAAACATCATTAAGGAATTCAATTAATTGATATAAGCAAATAGTGAAAAAGGGAGACATCAACACTTACCAGATGGAGAACTTGAAGTAACAACAATGGGGAAGAAAGCCCTGACCTGTGAAACAAAGCAATTACATAGACTTTAAATACAAATTGTGGCAAAAAATTCTACTAAAATCAAGGAAAACACAGCTAGCAAATACCAAGAAAATAGGCATAAATATCTACCAAACGTATCTGGCTCTTCACGCTAATACCAACAGCACAATCTCATTTTGCCCAAATTGTGATTACCCTCATTCTTAATACAAGTTCAAACCAACCTCATCTTTAAACTATAAATTATATCCCAAATCTCAACAGATTGCAATCACCCCTCAACACCCCTCAACAGATAAACGTGAATGATAGGAGAAAAAGGGAGGGAAAAAATTGGAGGGAAAGAAAAGCAAATAGTGAGTTAAAGAAAAATAAAGGAAAATAACCAAATAATAAAAACAAGTATAATTTTAATTAAATTAAATTTCTTAAAGCACACGAGAACACGTAAGAGGAAGAGAAAATAATAATTTATATGATAATTCAATATTTATTATATTTTTTTATTTAACATAAAATAAAAACTTATTTGACAACTAGTAATATATTGTCACATATTTTGAAAAATTTGTGACAATTATTTTAAATAGTCACACAATTAAATTTAATGACAAGTATAAATTTATTGTCACATATTTTAATTGTTTTTATTACAACTGTAAAATGTAACAAAAAATATTATAGTTACAACAAAAATTAATTGTTACAAAAATAATAAATCATTTGTGATAATTTCTTTTAACTAATCACAAAATAAATATTTGTGACAATTATAAATGAGTTGTAACATTTGTTATATTTATCGTTACAATTGTAATTGTCATATATAAATTTAAGTTACAATAAAGATTTATTGTTACAAATTCATTGATATATTTGTGATAATTTTATAAAAATTGTCACACAATTAATTTTTGTGATAATTAAAAATTTAATATCACAAATAATAAGCTTTTTGTTACAATAATTTATGTGACAATGAAATAGTTGTCACATAAATAAGGATTTCTTGTAGTGAATGAATGTAGGTTAATTGAGCATTAGATGGTGAGGCTTCTAGTCCATTCAATGAATATTCCTGCCTTAGCTCATGGTCTAAAGAATGGCCAGTCTCAAGAATTGGAAACTTTAAAGAAAGACGGTTGCCAAAATGATGTGTAGATCGCATCCAACCACATTGACTAAGAGGGTTCTCAGGTCTGCAAAGTGCAGACTACTTAGATTCAATGCTAAGGTTAGGGCAAGATTTCCATTCCAGGGTTGCATTCTTTATGTCATATAAGCAACAAAAGGCTAAGGGATTTGTACCTATGGCTTTGTTTGAAAACTTCACAGAAAAGGCAATTAAGGTAATTATGCTTGCCCAAGAGGAAGCAAGGTGGCTTGGTCATAATTTTATTGGCACATAGCAGATTTTGTTGGCTCTTATTGGAGAAGGAATTGGAATTGGTGCAAAGGTGCTTAAATCCACGGGAATCAATCTTAGGGATACTTATTGTATTGTTGAATTATAATATTAGGTATTTTTGATAGACAATTTCTTTTTTATGTAAACAGATGTTATTTTGCGTTTTATTTAAAAAGTTGCCTTTTGGATTATTAAGTGTTGTTTTACTGATTTGAAATCGTTGCTTTTGAAATCAAATAATGTTGATTTACGTTACAAAACATTGCATTGTTAATAGAAAAGTGTTGCTTTTGTTTTAAAAAGTTGCCTTACTGTAAAATATCATTGCATTTCTCAAATAAAAAATGTTGTCATAACTCATAATATGTTGCCTTTATTGCAAAAAACTATTGCTTTTGTACAAAAATATTGTGTTGCTTTATGTTCACGGAGTATTGCATTTGTTTGAATGTAAGTGTTGCTATAAACTACATAATGTTGCTAATATTTAACAATGGCAACATATTATTAATATTATAATTGTTGCTTTTACGATAAAAACATGTTGCCTTTATTATTTTATGATATAATGTTACCTTTGCTGTAAAAAATGGCAACATCTTTCTTGATGTTGCATTTGAGAACATAATGTTGCTTTTGACATCAAAGGCAATGGTGAATATACCAACACTTTGAATATGACCTAATGTGTTGCCTTATCTCTTTCTTTGGCCTATTGTTACATTTTTAGGGTCTATTGCAACTCATTTACGATGTTGCAATAGGCCATCTATGGTGTAGTGAAAGGAAATGCTTGACCAAATGAAAGGGTTTTGCAAACCCAAAAATTACAAAGGAGAAATACCCAGCACGAGTATGGGGCAAAACCAGAAGATGGCGCACTACATCTTAACAAACTTCATCTTCCCTAAACTCAACTCTGCTTCATCTGCCTCCAATTTCGAGCAGTGCTTCATATGGCACATGCTAACCTACTGTCCGCTGAATATGCCTGTGTTTTTGGTGGGAGCACTTCAACGAGAGGGAAAGAAACTTCGACTAGGATCTCTCATCACCAAGATCCTTGAAGATCACAAGATTGAGACCATCACTGAGACTAAAAGCTTGGGAGCAGAAATAACCGCAGCTCTGCTAACTGGGTTATTGTTCAACCAACCACTAAAGGGAGGTGAAGATGTTGAGGAAGATGAGGAAGAAAACGATGCTGAGCAAGAAGTCGAAACTGAGCTAGCAGCAGATAATGCTGAGCCAGAAGTTGAACTAGAGGAAGTTCCTGCCGATTCCCCCAAAGCAAAGAAGAAGAGAAAGACACTTGCCACTTGTGCAAAGGATATTGAGACTGTGCCCAGGAAGAAGAGGGCTATGACAAGAGGAAAAAATACTGATGCTGACCTACCTCATGTTACACCAAAGTCAGCAGAGAAAAGGAAAGGGCAAGCTGAGCCTGAGGAAGAAAATGTAGAATCCCCAGAACAGCCGCTAAAGAAGAAAAGTAGAAATTCTGGATTGAAAATAGTTGAGGCTGACCCCATTGATTGGGTTGTGACACCCAAATCTCACTGCACTCAGAACATTGGGATTGATCTTGAGAAAACTCCAGTTGAGCAAGCTGATGAAGGAGAAGAACCAGAACAAGATGATACTCAGCTTCATGCTGAAGGAAATGATCATGCTGAGCAGGCTAATGATGAGCAACAACAGGAAGCACATGCTGAACAAGAAGAAGGAGATAATCAAAGAGAGGATCTAAATGTTGAAGCTGAGGTTGAGGATGTAGATGTTCAAACTGACCCGTCACCTCCAAAAACTAAGTCCCTCAGAAGACTGAAGAAGAAAGCTGTCAAAACTCCTCTCATTGATCTCTTGGCAGATTCTCCCTCCTTGGAGCAAACTATGGACCCATCCAATATCCATTCTGAGTACTTCTCCCACCATGTTGAGTCTCCTCCCAAGGACTCGGAGCAAAATCAAACCTCTGTTACTCGAAGTGAGGAACATGCCAAGACTCCACAAAATCCAAATCCTGCCGAGCAAGTGCTCGAAGAACCAGCCACTCAACATGGGGAGAAAGCTATGGATCCACCTGTTCAAGCTCAACATCCTGCTCAAGAGCCAATTGCTCAAGCTAGTAAGCAAACAACTCCACCACCATCCAGCTCCACCTTCATTCCTATGTCTGAGCCAACTTCAGCTGAGCAACATGCCTATCTTAGTGCAACTCAGTCTGGCCGTCGCATCATTAAGACGGCTCAATCTCTTCTCCAGGAGTTCACCACTTCTGATGCTGCGAGGTCTACTAATCCTGAGTCAACCAATATCTCTGTAATCACTGAACTTCTCACAGAAATTAAGGGACTCAAGGATCTTATCAATATTGTGACCACCATCCAATCACAGCAACCTAAGCCCGATCACATTGCCAAGCTGACTGAGCTATTTCTTCTGATGATAAACCACGTGAACTCACTTGAAGGTAAGATCAATAATCTATCTGTCCCTACTCCGGGCTATGCAACTTCAGCTGAGTTAGATCAACAATTTGCCAAACTGAGAGCAGAACTACCCAACCTTGGGCCTACGGCCAATCCTGAGTATGCCACATCTGCTGAGTTGCAGGGATGCTTTGCCAAGATAACTGCCGATCTTACTTGTACACGCGAGCTTGTTTCCTCCACCTCTCAATGTACAATTGATCAGCTCAGTGAAGTCGTGAGTCTTCTCAGTGTCAACAAAGCTCAGATGGATGTTGACCCCATCAATGATAAACTCTCCCAAGGTATTCTATAGGCAGTTCGTTATGACAATGCTCAACGCATCTTCTATGATTCTGCCCTATTGAAGATGTATCATCAATCCTTTGCCTAGATCACCAGCTCCCTTACCTGGCTTAGCAAGTCCCATGAGTGTATTATCAATCTGATCACTGGATCTATCCCCGTTCCTCGAAATGTTCGAGATGATTGCGTACCTGTAATAGACGGCTTGAGTGAGAGCACGAAGCGTTTACAACGCTATTCGAATGTTCTATCCTCAGCTGCATGAAATGACACCTTTTTCTACAAACCCGATGCTGGCAAAACGGGGGAGAGAACACAACCTGGAACTTAGGTGCATCTGGAAGCAAAATGAAAGGAAAAGGTAAAGCTGTGTGAAGAAATCAAACTGTGAAGAAGTAAGAAGTGAAATTTAAGAAGTTTAGGAAGTTGTTGTTTAAAAATCTATTTTGTGGGGGCAAGTACTATGAATGTGTATGTTTCTGAAATTCAATGAACTGTTTCTTACTCTGTTCAAATGCCATGCTTGTCAATACACATTAACATAACCATTGAACAAACAAATACTCAGTATACAAAATAACGAGTAAACCAAACTGAGTATCCAAGCATTTCTGAAAGCTGACCTAGACTCAAAATAAATTAGAACTAAATCTAGTCAGCACACACATCCTTAGTTTATCTCAAGTAAATCTCGATAGGTTTAAGAGGTAAATAAACAGATGCAACCCTTACGGGGGAGAAATTTCAGAAATATAAAAGATAAATCAATCATAGGGAATTTCAAAACTGAGTTCCATAATTATGCATTTTGCCAACATCAAAATGAGGGAGTTTGTTGAAACACATTTCCACAAGATTTTGATTTGACAAAACCATCCATGATTAAGAGACAATTTAAATTTATGTGCTTTATTTTAATTGTACTAATCCGTTTGTTCAATGTTGAGTGTAAATATAAATAAAGATAAATATAAGAAGTAAGACAGGAAGAAGTCAGCATAGAAGCTCAAAGTATCAAGCTGAGTGGAATCAAACATTAGCATCAAAAGACAAAGACATACACGCCCACAACAAAGCTGAGCTGACTAAACTTAAACTCAGCTTGGAAATTACAAACAACAAGGTTTTATGAAACAGAAGCTAAGTGATTCTTCAGGACAGCATGAAAAAGACGTTTACTAAAAGACAACGACTACCGCCCCTCTGAACCAATAATTGAATCCTTGGAAATACGCAGAAGACACATTCCGGGATGTATGGGTCAATGGATTATTGGTAAAAGACAACTGACACAAAAAGACAAGCCATACGTAAGAAGACAAACCTGACGTCTGAGGAAATACAGAGGAAGGGAATGGCCGGAACAGTCTGAAGCTGACCAGAACCTGTTCCCTAAAAGAGCCGTTTTAACCTTAACGGCTACATCATTTCAAAATGATCCAATTCCAGATTTTCTCCTATATAAGGACAATCAAAATCCTTGGATCATTGCCGGACTACAAATAGAAAAATACAAGAGAGAAAAGATACAAAAACACTTAGTTACAAAAATAGATCTTACACCCATCTTTCATTCCTTGTGTAAATGCTAGAGTGATTACTTGTAATCTTCTAAAGTGTTCTTTACTTGAAAAGAACAAGTGTTTATCAATTGTAAAATTGAGAGTGTTGTGCTGAGTGTTTGGTTGTAAACATTCAGTGGTAGAGAAATCTAGGTGCTGGCTTGTAGCACTTAGTAGGAGTTGAGTAGACGAATAGAGGAAGGTACTCTTGCATATTCAACTGCCTTGTAATTGGTTTGTGCTCTACCTTTAAAGAGCTCAGTATTGGATTCTAAAAGCCCGGAGAACTCTGGGGACTGGACGTAGGTAGAGAGGCCGAACCAGGATAAGTGATACTGAGTAATCTCTAAACTCTCTCTTAACTTATATATGTGCATGTGTTGTATGTGAAATTTACTCAGCATACAAAATTGTTTAAAGTTAACTCTAAGTAATTTCAAGTGCTGAGTTAGACGCTGACCTCCAAGAGTGTCAATATCTAACTTATAAATAAAACAACTTTAGTCAATATCAGTCCAAAGCTGTCTTATAGCATATCTGGCCAAGCTGACCAAAAGCTGAACTGACCAACTAGTAAAATAACTAAGTCAGCATACAATTAAACGAAAAAATTATATTAGTTCCTAACCCCCCTTGGAACTAATCACACGGGACCAACACACATTAGTTAAATAAATCAAAGCATTTAAACTTAGTGTGTTTAGAATATATTTAATTTTACTTAAATAATTTTGTCAAATCAAAATCATGTGGAAAGGTGTTTCAACAAGCTCAACATCCACTGTTTGAAGTGCCATATTTGGATTCTCCTCTTGCTCAGCATTATCCTCAGTCTGTGTTTGCTCAGCATGCTCTTCTTCCTCAATATCAGGCTGAGCGTCATCATTTATCTGTTCTTCCTCTCCTTGCTCAATAGGGGTTTGCTCAAGGTCAATCCCGAGACTTTTGACGAAGTGTGACTTTGGAGGGACAACCCAGACGAGGGGGTCAGCTTCAACAATTTTCAATGCAGAGCTTCTTCTTTTCTTCTGCAGAGGTTGTTCTGGAGTTTCTTCACTCTCTTCTTTAGGCTCAAATTGCTCTTTTCATTTCTTTGTTGACCTAGGTGTTTGGTCAGTATCAACTTTCTTCCCCTTAGATACAGCTCGTACCTTCCTTGGGACAACATCAATATCCTTTGAGCACGTTTCAAGTGCTTTTCTCTTCTTCTTTGTCTTTGCTGGCGCAGCAGACTCATCAACGACTTTCTTTCCTTTCTTTGGTTCCACTTCCTGTTCAGCATCATTTTCTTCTTCATCTTCCTCAACATCTTCAGTCCCCTTCAAAGGCTGGTTGAATATTAACCCAAACAGTAGAGCCGCTGTAATTTCATTTCCCAAACTCTGAGTTTCATTGATTGTTTCTATTTTCTGATCTTCGAGGATTTTAGTGATTAGGGATCCCAGTCTGAGTTTCTTACCTCCTCGTTGAAGTGCACCGACTAGAAACACCGGCATATTGAGTGGGTTATAGGTCAGCATGTGCCATATGAAGCACTGCTCAAAGTTGGAGGCCGACGATACTGAGTTAAGCTTTGGGAAGATGAAGTTGGTCAATATGTAATGAGCCATCTTCTGATTTTGCCCCATGCAGGTGCTGGGTATTTCTCCTTTGTGATTCTTCGGTTTGCAGAATCCTTTGACATGGTCAAGCGTTTCTTTGGTTGTCCTAAACTCTTTCCCTTCCTCTTGCAGGTTGAGTAAGGTTGCTAAGTAAGATGGGGTGATTGTTATCTTGTGCCCTTGACGGAAGTTTCCAAGTAGTCAGCATCTTTTTCATCGACATAAAGATTGGAGTAAAATTCCCTAACTAACCTAGGATAGGTTTTCCCAGCGAGAGAGAAGAGTCCTACCCATTCATTCTTCTCAATCCACTCACAGAAGGGTTTTTCAGCGGTGATGAAGCTGGGAGAGAACCATCTACATTTCAGAACTTCCAGATTGTTGACTTTCTTGTGGACTTTGACCATGTTCCTTTCCTTGGGCTTCTTTGAAGAGCTTGTTGGGTCAGCTTGAGGGTTTTTGTTCGGAATTTGGTTAAGCTGTGGAGGAGATTTTGGATTTTCATCGGTGTGATTTTTGCCAAAATCACCACCGGAGACATTCTGAGGGTTCGACATTTTCTTCTCATTTAAGCTCTAGTGTGATGAATTGTGTTTCATCACCTATCATGTGCCTTGAGCATGCGCTGTCTATGTACCAAAGTTTTGACTTCTCTACGCATGTCAAGCTGACCTGCATTTTAAACTATTCATCTTTAGGTACCCGATTCTTTTTGGGTCCTTTCTTGTTAGTATAAACAAGTGCAAAGTCATATTTTAGTTTGTGACAGCATACTTTTATAGTGTGGCCATTTTTACCACAGAAGTCACAATAAATTACCCTTTGAGGGTGATACTGAGTATGGTCAACATTGTTATGCTGAGCATGCCAACATACCTTAGTGGTATGTCCTTTTCTTCCGTAGAAGTCACATTGGACAATCCGCTTGTTGAACCAACACACATCTTTCGTGTGTCCCCTTTTCCTGCAACAGTCACACTGAGTGAACTGTTTATGCTGATTAGTGCTTGCGTACTCAGTATGGGGTTTATTTCTATTTGAGCCTTTTACTTGACTCTGTAAGGCTGTAACGTCCTTTCTTAGTTTCTTTGACTCAGATTGGACCTCCGTGACAAACTTATGCACTATTTGCATGTTGCTATGTAAATCTGAATTGTCTTGGAGGAGATATCGGAGGTCACTCAGCTTGACCTCTTCAATCTCGTCACATCGCCTGCTGAGTGATTTTATTTTCTTGTTACATTTTTTAGTTAGCTTATATAAATCACTCAGGGCATTGACCATCTCATTTCTAAATAGGAGTAAGGGTGTTACCTCATTCTTATGTACCTCCTGGTCAGTTTCATCAGAGAGGTCAGCTTGCTCAGATTGAGAGTGATCAGCATCATCAGCCATGAAGCATATGTTTGCCGTTTCATTTGCATCAGCTTCGGATGATGTTGACTCATCACTGTCACTCCATGTTGCTACCATTGCTTTCTTATTTCCCTTCTTATCTCTTTTGAGGTTTGGACAGCTTGACTTGATGTGCCCAGTTTGATGGCACTCAAAACAGGTGACAGACTTGGAGCCGTCCTTCTTGTTTTTGTCACTGGACTCAGCTTTGTATCTGTCATTTTTTCTGAATGGCCTCCTGTTGTTCTTTTCATTCTTCCTAAACAGCTTCTTCATTTTTTGTGTAAACATGGCCATTTCCTCATCGTCTGATGAGTCAGCTTCGGTCGAGTCAGCTTTCATGACAAGTGACTTTTGTTTCTTGTCTTCTGACTTTTCTTTCTCTTTAGCTTCAAAGTTTTGCATTGAGATCTCATGAGTCAGCAGAGATCCGATTAGCTCGCCATACTTGTATGTAGTTAGGTCCTGAGCTTCTTCTACGACAGTTTTCTTAGCTTGCCAGCTCTTAGGTAAGCTTCTCAAGATTTTCTTCACCTGTTCTTCTTCGGTGAAGTTCTTACCGAGTCTTTTTAGTTCATTTATGATATTAGTGAATCTAGCATTCATGCTGGAGATGTCCTCGTTGTCATTCATCTCGAACAGCTCATATAATCTCATGTGTTGATTCACCTTTGACTCTTTGACCTTGCTTGTACATTCATAGGTCACCTCGAGCTTTTTTCATATCTCATGTGCTGACTCACAACCTGATATTTTATTATATTCTACAGCATCTAAAGCACAGTGAAGCATATTTATAACCGAAGCATTATTTTGAAGTTTTCTAAGGTCATCTTCTGACCACTCAGTTTCACTCTTAATGACTTTCTCATTGTTAACAGTTTTATATGGCATGTATGGGCCTTGAACTATTGCAAGCCATGCACTCATGTTTGTGGCTTGAATAAAGTTCTTCATCCTATTCTTCCAGAAAGTATAATTAGATCCAAAGAATAGGGGAGGCCGACTAATAGATAATCCCTCAGGGAGTATCTGTGTTGTTTGGTTTCCTGAAAGGAAACGAGTGCTGTTCTCAGCCATTTATGGGGATCCGCTCAAGATAGTTATATCTTAGAGTAGTGAGCTTAGGCTCTGATACCACTTGTTGGTCCCGTGTGATTAGTTCCAAAGGGGGGTTAGGAGCTAATATAATTTTTTTGCTAATTTAATTATACTGACTTGATAATTTTGATGAGTTTGTTAACTCAGCTTTTGGTCAGCACGGCCGATCTTAATGTAAGACAGTTTTGGTTAGATGTTGACTAAGACTGTTTTACTCAATATCAGTTTAAATGATTTATATGCTGAGTAAATTCAACAGACAACACATGCACACACATATATATATATATATATATTGAGAGGGTTAGAAATTACTCAGTTCGACTTATCCTGGTTCGGCCTCTCTGCCTACGTCCAGTCCCCAGAGTCTTCCGGGCTTTTGGAATCCAATATTGAGCGCTTTAAAGGTAGAGCACAAACCATTTACAAGGCAGTTGAATATGTAAGAGTACCGTCCTCTATTCTTCTACTTAACTCCTACTAAGCACCACAACCCAGTACTTAGATTTCTCTACCACTGAATGTTTACAACCAAACACTCAGCACAACACTCTCAATATCACGATTGATACAAGTTGTTCTTTTTCAAATGAAGAACACTTTATGTAACTAAAACCCTAACATATACATCTTTCCACATTCATATATGTTTTCATGATTGAATACATACATTTTGGATTCATCGCATTATCATTAGAAGTTTCATATGCATAATGCGATTACCGTGCGATTAGTAGACGATTAGTGTATCGTTAAGATGTAACGATTGGTTAATTGAGTTAGGACTTGAATGAATGAATGAATGAATTCATATGTCCTAAATTGATTAAGTTACACTTTAGGAGGGTTGAATTTGAGGTTTGTGAGCAAGCACGAGGTGTCACCCCAATATTAAGACAAAATACACCTCTTCATTTGCCAAATGATGTGCACAACTCATTCTTTATCTATTCCAGCCACAATTTCGACCAAAGCTTCAGCAAAACCTTCCTTGTTCATACCCTAAACCTCTCCAAAGAAAAATCTTCCAATTTCTTCCATTTTCAAACCAAACAAGTCAAGTTAGGAAGCATACTAGGTGATAGACACAAGTTGAAGGTTAGTATACTGTTTTAGCTTGTTTTCTATGAGTTTGAGATTCTGAAATACCTAGGTATTATCATAGGATTTGTTGTGGATGAGTTTTGATTAAGTTTGTTGAGTTTTGGTGTTGTTTGAATTGGTTTTAGGCTGTCTAAATGAAAGATATGTATCAAGTGCCCTAAACAGAAATCTAGGGTACTGCTTTCAGTCATTTTGGAGCATGTTTTTCATATTGATATTCTTCGAATTTGAAGATACATAAAGAATAACATATGTTGATATATGTGTTATGAAACCCTCTGTAAAATATGGGACTTTAATTCCATATATAGATGAAGAAAACCTAGATGGAACATGACTGCCTCGAAATTGAATGTCATGTGAGGCAGCCATGTTGATGTAGAATTTTGAGGACCTTAGGATCATAATTTGAGAAAGGTTATTTATAAAAACGTGTTCCTAACTACTTGAAGTATATGTCTGTAAAAGGTTTTGGCAATCCATTGTGTTTAGTGTGATATAGGTTGAGTGGATTATGGTAGATGCAAATCTGGATAGTCTGTTTCTTGGCTGGAAACAGGACAGAATCATTTTGCATGCCATATATTGTGTAGAAGTGATATTAAAGTGAATTTTGGATATATTATACCCATATATGTCTAGTTTCAGTAGGTTCAAGAATCAGGGAATTTGGATTAATATAGAGAAAGTTATGGCAGAATGTGTGCAAGTAGGTCATGTGATGATCTAAGACAAAAGGATTAGATTGCATGAACTTTGTGGAGTTAGTGTCTTGTAAATCATATAGCATTCATTAGTTTATATTTTTATTAAGTTTATGTTAAGGCTAATTGTATAAATGTTATGTGATATTAGGAGGGCAAGGTGCAATTGAACGCACACCCGATCGTGTTGAATAGATCGAACCAAGTGCGACGGTAAGCATATTGCTTATATATGTGTATGAATGTATTGTGCCTTGTGACTTGTTGAGTGTGAGATGTGGTTGAATCTGATGTGAATGATGTGATAATGTTTGAGTGTTTGTGATACGTCATGATTGATAAGAAAGTGATATGATTGAGTATGTTGCAGTGTTATGAGTAAATACGGCATGTTGAGCCTTGTGCACATACTGGAACTGGATAATGGTTGGATTATAAATGAATATAAGCTTGCTTAGATGGATATGTGAAATGGTCCAAGTTGAGAGTGCTATCCGAATATTGTGAGCCGGAAGCACATGTGTTGAGATATATGAGTACGTGAGTTGAGTGTAACTCCTCCGTACAGATGATTGTATTCCGAATTTAGTGAGCCGGAATACAGATTGGGCCCAAGGACCATTTTAAATATATTGTCTAAGTATAGCAAGGCCTTACTTACTAAAATAAGTATTACTATAATAAGTGAAACAATTGAATATCTTTCTATTGATAATTCTAACTTGGTACTGATGATATATTTTGATCTGTGTTCTTTACATTACTTTTGTATACATATATGCGTAATATGATTATTGAGTAGGCAGCTCACCCCTTGCCAACAGATTTTACAGGTTAGGAGTAGTTCTTCTTGCTTAAGGTCGCACCGGCAGTGTCAGTCCATTCTCATCTAGGCATTTTGGAGTCTTGTGATGTACTTTTGTTTTGTAAATCCTCTATGTAGGATAATGACTTAAACGTGTATTGTAAATGCTTTCTCTTATGTATAATATGTAAAGTTTATATGAGATTGAAGTTTATATGATTGAGAATTGAAAGCATGTCTATAACTGATATTGTGTGAGATATCATGTGATCCAAGTGAGGGGGTTACATTTAGTGGTATCAGAGCAGGTCTACTTTCCTAGGGATTAGGTTGTGTATGACTTGTTTTGGATTCCTAGGTTAAGACCACATAATCATATTTTCTTATTCTAAAGCATGTTGACATGGTCATGTTTCATGTAGGGTTATGGAGTCTGATGGTGAGAATGGACAATCCGGTAATGTGTCTAGTCATGGTTCAGTTGGTCATGTTCATGAGTCTGGGGGCTCAGAACATATAGGAGCTTCAGAACATGTAGGTTATCCTCAGGGTTACAACCATTTTGAACAGATGATGGGAATCTATTTGGCTCAAGGTCAGCCTCAGCCACGTGTTCAAGCTCGTCGAGATGCGCCAGTCTTTGATAAAAAATTTGAAAGGCTTAAAAAGATGGGCGCAACAGAGTTTGAGGGTAGTACAGATCCTGATATAGCTGATAAATGGTGGGCCAAGATTGAAGATATACTTGAGAACACAGAATGTCGACTAGATTCAATGGTCAAATATGTTTCTAATCTTTTCACTGATGAAGCTTTAGAATGGTGGAGATCTATAAAAAGGACAAGAATTAGAACTGAAATAACATGGGATATTTTCAAGAAGTTGTTCACTAATAAGTACATGCCAATGATATACAAAGATAGGAAACAAACAGAGTTTTTGACCCTTATGCAGGAGGATATGTTTGTGGCTGAATACGAGCTTAAGTTTAACACTTTAGCCAAATATGCACCTGCAAATGTGGCTACAGAAGAAGCAAAATGTCGTAGGTTTGAACATGGTCTACACCCAGATGTTAGAATTGGGATTCATGCACATGAAACTAGCTTTAGATTGTTAGTAGAATCTGCACTCAGAGCTGAGGAAATTGTGAAAGATAGAGAACAACTTTTTGTAACCAAAAGGGCTAGATTTGATACAGAGGGCCAGTCTAGCAGGCCAACAAAGAGAGGTGGATTCTCAGTTTCTTCTAGAGGCTATTCTCAACAATTTAGAGGTGGTAGTAGTAGTATCCATCGTGGTGGGACTAGATCACGGGGCGGATTTGGAGATGTTTTGAGTAGTGCTCCATCTGTTGGTAGTAACAGATTTTCAGGTGGTCGGTTTAATAGTGGGTATAGAAGAGGAGCGAGGACAACATCTTTTCCAGCTTGTCAGACATGTGGACGGGTACACAGAGGTGAGTGTTGGGGACCTTCCCTGGTTTGTGGTAGATGTGGCCGATCTCACACAGGAGAGTGTTATGGTTCATTTAAGAAGGGTACATGTTTTGAGTGTGGAGAAACAGGCCATTATCGTAATGATTGTCCCTTACTAGTTGATAGAGGAGAGAGAGTTCAACCTCAGTCTAATATAGGAGGTGGTGCAGCTGGAGTGGATAGAGGCAGAGGCAGAGGTCGAGGAGGAGGTAGAGGGGGTAGACATGATGCTCCTATGGGTGGACAGACACAAAATTTACCATGAAATAGAACCTTCAATATGACGAGGGGTGAAGCTCAAATAGCACCAGAGGTTATATCCGGTACAATTTCTATCCTTGATACCTTAGCTTTTGTTTTGATTGACCCTTGATCCACTCATTCATACATAATACCTGAGTTTATATTGAAAATAAATGGGAAGGTAGAACCATTAGGATATGATGTGGTAGTTATCCTACCAGTTGGGAATAATGTTATTGTAAATCAGGTTCTGAGAGATTGTCCTATAAAAGTGAGGGGAAGTGAGTTCCCTATAGATTTAGTAGTTATGGGGTTTAGAGAATTCGATATTATTTTGGGGATGGATTGGCTATGTAAATATGAAGCTAAAGTGGATTGTTGTTCAAAGGAAGTTGTGTTACATTGTAATTCAGAGTCAACTGTGTTATTTGTTGGGGAGAGAAAGGTTGTGCCGTCTTGTTTAATATCTGCAATTCAAGCAATCAGATGGATTAGAAATGGGTGTGAGGCATATTTAGCTCATGTTGTGGACACTAGGGAGGATGGAGGCAAATTGGAGAATATTCCAGTGGTGAGAGATTTTGCAGATGTATTCGTAGATGAACTACCAGGATTACCACCTCATAGGGAGATTGATTTTCCTATTGAGACCATGCCAGGAGTATCTCCTATATCAATTGCTCCATATAGAATGGCTCTAATAGAATTACAAGAATTGAAGAAACAAATAGAAGAACTACTTGAGAAGGGGTTTATACGACCTAGTACTTCACCGTGGGGAGCACCTGTATTATTTGTGAAGAAGAAAGATGGAAGTATGCGATTGTGTATTGATTACAAACAACTGAACAGAATGACAGTGAAAAATAAGTATCCATTGCCTCGGATTGATGATTTGCTAGATCAGCTTAGAGGAGCTCGTCATTTTTCAAAGATTGATCTACGATCAGGCTATTGGCAGTTGAGAGTTGCAGAAGCTGACATACCTAAAACTGCTTTTCGTACAAGGTATGGTCATTTTGAGTTTCTTGTGATGCCTTTTGGCTTGACTAATTCTCCTGCAGCTTTCATGGCATTAATGAACAAGACTTTTCAGCCATATCTAGATAAGTTTGTTGTGGTGTTCATTGATGATATCCTAGTGTACTCAAGGACTGTGGGTGAGCATGAACAACATTTGAGAATTGTTTTGAAAATTTTACGAGATAATCAGATGTATGCAAAGCTGAGCAAATGTGAATTTTGGATGGATGAAGTTGTATTCCTTGGTCATGTGGTGTCAGGTGAAGGGGTTCAACCCGACCCTTCCAAAATTAAAGCTATTGATGAATGGGAACCGCCAAAGAACGTTACAGAGCTTAGGAGTTTTCTTGGGTTAGCTGGTTACTACAAGAGATTTGTAGAGGGTTTTTCTCTGATTGCAGGTCCATTAAATAAATTGCTGAGAAAGGGCGTTGTATTCCAGTGGAATGATAAATGTCACCAAAGCTTTGAGGAACTAAAGAAGAGATTGACTTCTGCACCGGTGTTAGTGTTACCTTCTGAAGGTGGTGGCTTTGTTGTTTATACAGATGCCTCGGGACAAGGTTTGGGATGTGTTCTAATGCAAAATGGGAAAGTTATTGCATATGCTTCTAGGCAACTGAGACCTCATGAGATGAATTACCCCACACACGACTTAGAGTTGGCAGCAGTCATCCATGCATTGAAGGTATGGAGACATTACCTATATGGGGAGACATTTCAGATTCTCACTGATCACAAGAGTTTGAAGTACATCTTTACACAAAAGGAGTTGAACCTAAGACAAAGGAGATGGATTGAGCTATTAAAAGATTATGATTGTACAATAGATTACCATCCAGGAAAAGCTAATGTGGTTGCAGATGCTTTGAGTAGAAAGAGTGTTGATATTGTGGCTAGTATGAAGAGTTATAGTTTAAATTCACTAGTGGAGATGCGAGCCATGGATGTGCAGTTAGAAGTAAATGAAGTAACAGGTTTGATGGCTACACTACGGGTAAAACCAGATTTGAAAGAAAGGATCCAAGAAGCACAATGGCATGATCCTTATTTACAGAAAATGCGAGATCGTGTACAACAAGGTAAGAGACCTGATATTTCTGTGGAAGATGATGGGACTATGATGATAGGTAGTCGATTATGTGTTCCAGATGTAGCAGATTTAAGATCAGAAATTCTACAGGAAGCACATAATTCTCCTTATGCTATGCACCAAGGAATGACAAAGATGTACAGAAATTTGAGACCTTTTTATTAGTGGCCTACAATGAAGAAAGATGTATCTACTTTTGTTTCCAAATGTTTGACATGTCAACAGGTTAAAGCTGAACATCAAGCTCCCGTGGGAAAACTAAAACCTTTAACCATCCCAGAGTGGAAATGGGAGAGGATCACTATGGATTTTGTGATGGGATTACCAAGAACAAGGCGTAGACACGATAGTATATGGGTGATAATGGATAGACTTACGAAATCTGCTCACTTTTTACCGGTTCAACAGACAGACTCGATGGATAAATTGGCTAGACTTTATGTGGAACAAATAGTGAGGTTGCATGGAGTACCTATATCTATTGTTTCAGATCGTGATCCTAGATTCACATCTAGATTTTAGGGCAGTTTACAGCACTCCTTGGGAACAAAATTGCATTTCAGTACAGCTTTTCATCCACAGACAGATGGACAATCAGAAAGAACTATTCAGACCTTAGAGGATATGATGAGAGCTTGTGTTCTTAATTTCCAAGGTGAGTGGGATATACATTTACCTCTTATGGAGTTTGCTTATAATAATGTTTATCATTCGAGTATAGGCATGGCACCTTATGAGGCATTATATGGAAGACCGTGTAGAAGCCCTATATATTGGGATGTTGAAGGAATGAGGCAATTAGAAGGACCTGAGTTAGTCCAGGAAACTGTTGAGAAGATCAATGTCATAAAGAAGTATTTAAAAGCTACACAGGAACGTCAGAAAGCCTATGTGGATCAGCACCGAAGGGAAATGGAATATAAAGTTGGAGATAAAGTGTTTTTAAAAATATCCCCATGGAAAGGAATAGTTCGTTTTGGTAGAAGAGGGAAGTTGAATCCAAGATACATCGGGCCTTATGAGATCATTGAGAGAGTTGGACCATTGGCTTATAGGTTAGCTTTACCACCAGAATTGTCTTTAATACATGATGTATTTCATGTGTCAGTATTAAGAAGATATAGATCAGACCCAAGTCATGTGATTCCCGAACCTGAGATTACAATAGTGAACACAGACTTGACTATTCGTGAGCAACCTTTAGAGATTTTGGGACGAGAAATGAAACGACTCCGAAACCGTGAAATTCCGATGGTTAAGGTGAGATGGAGTCATAATCAAACACTTGATGAGGCAACTTGGGAGGTGGAAGAAAATATGAGGACACAATATCCTTACCTATTTGAAGCTTCTGGTAAGTGAATTTCGGGGACGAAATTCTTTAAGGGGGGAAGAACTGTAACATCCCTAAAACCCTAACATATACATCTTCCCAAATTCATATATGTTTTCATGATTGAATACATACATTTTAGATTCATCGCATTGTCATTAGAAGTTTCATATGCATAATGCGATTACCGTGCGATTAGTAGACGATTAGTGTATCGTTAAGATGTAACGATTGGTTAATTGAGTTAGGACTTAAATGAATGAATGAATGAATTCATATGTCCTAAATTGATTAAGTTACACTTTAGGAGGGCTGAATTTGAGGTTTGTGAGCAAGCACGAGGTGTCACCCCAATATTAAGACAAAATACACCTCTTCATTTGCCAAATGATGTGCACAACTCATTCTTTATCTATTCCAGCCACAATTTCGACCAAAGCTTCAGCAAAACCTTCCTTGTTCATACCCTAAACCTCTCCAAAGAAAAATCTTCCAATTTCTTCCATTTTCAAACCAAACAAGTCAAGTTAGGAAGCATACTAGGTGATAGACACAAGTTGAAGGTTAGTATGTTGTTTTAGCTTGTTTTCTATGAGTTTGAGATTCTGAAATACCTAGGTATTATCATAGGATTTGTTGTGGATGAGTTTTGATTGAGTTTGTTGAGTTTTGGTGTTGTTTGAATTGGTTTTAGGCTGTCTAAATGAAAGATATGTATCAAGTGCCCTAAACAGAAATCTAGGGTACTGCTTTCAGTCATTTTGGAGCATATTTTTCATATTGATATTCTTCGAATTTGAAGATACATAAAGAATAACATATGTTGCTATATGTGTTATGAAACCCTCTGTAAAATATGGGACTTTAATTCCATATATAGATGAAGAAAACCTAGATGGAACATGACTGCCTTGAAATTGAATGTCATGTGAGGCAGCCATGTTGATGTAGAATGTTAAGGACCTTAGAGTCATAATTTGAGAAAGGTTATTTATACAAAAGTGTTCCTAACTACTTGAAGTATATGTCTGTAAAAGGTTTTGGCAATCCATTGTGTTTAGTGTGATATAGGTTGAGTGCGTTATGGTAGATGCAAATCTGGATAGTCTATTTCTTGGCTGGAAACAGGACAGAATCATTTTGCATGCCATATATTGTGTAGAAGTGATATTAAAGTGAATTTTGGATATGTTATACCCATATATGTCTAGTTTCAGTAGGTTCAAGAATCAGGGAATTTGGATTAATATAGAGAAAGTTATGGCAGAATGTGTGCAAGTAGGTCATGTGATGATCTAAGACAAAAGGATTAGATTGCATGAACTTTGTGGAGTTAGTGTCTTGTAAATCATATAGCATTCATTAGTTTATATTTTTATTAAGTTTATGTTAAGGCTAATTGTATAAATTTTATGTGATATTAGGAGGGCAAGGTGCAATTGAACGCACACCCGATCGTGTTGAATAGATCGAACCAAGTGCGACGGTAAGCATATTGCTTATATATGTGTATGAATGTATTGTGCCTTGTGACTTGTTGAGTGTGAGATGTGGTTGAATCTGATGTGAATGGTGTGGATAATGTTTGAGTGTTTGTGATACGTCATGATTGATAAGAAAGTGATATGATTGAGTATGTTGCAGTGTTATGAGTAAATACGGCATGTTGAGCCTTGTGCACATACTGGAACTGGATAATGGTTGGATTATAAATGAATATAAGCTTGCTTAGATGGATATGTGAAATGGTCCAAGTTGAGAGTGCTATCCGAATATTGTGAGCCGGAAGCACATGTGTTGAGATATATGAGTACGTGAGTTGAGTGTAACTCCTCCGTACAGATGATTGTATTCCGAATTTAGTGAGCCGGAATACAGATTGGGCCCAAGGACCATTTTAAATATATTGTCTAAGTATAGCAAGGCCTTACTTACTAAAATAAGTATTACTATAATAAGTGAAACAAGTGAATATCTTTCTATTGATAATTCTAACTTGGTACTGATGATATATTTTGATCTGTGTTCTTTACATTACTTTTGTATACATATATGCGTAATATGATTATTGAGTAGGCAGCTCACCCCTTGCTAACAGATTTTACAGGTTAGGAGTAGTTCTTCTTGCTTAAGGTCGCACCGGCAGTGTCAGTCCATTCTCATCTAGGCATTTTGGAGTCGTGTGATGTACTTTTGTTTTGTAAATCCTCTATGTAGGATAATGACTTAAACGTGTATTGTAAATGCTTTCTCTTATGTATAATATGTAAAGTTTATATGAGATTGAAGTTTATATGATTGAGAATTGAAAGCATGTCTATAACTGATATTGTGTGAGATATCATGTGATCCAAGTGAGGGGGTGACACTTTAGATGATTACAAACAATCAATCTAGCATTTACACAGGAATAGAAAATGGGTGTAAGATCTCTTTCTTGTTTTTGAGTGCTTTGAACTTGTATTTTTCTCTCTTGTATTTTTCTTTTTGTATTTCGGCAAATGATCCAAGGATTTTGATTGTCCTTATATAGACGAAAATCTAGAGGTGGATCATTTCAAATGATTTAGCCGTTAAGTCCAAAACGGCTCTTTTAGGAGACAACTTCTGGTTAGCTTCAGGTTTTACAGGCCAATCCTATCCTCTGATTTCTTCAGACGTCAGATTTGTCTTCTTCCTGCAGACGTTGTCTTTTTGTGCCAGTTGTCTTTTAGCAATAATCTGTTGACCCATGCATCTCGGAATGTGTCTTTTGTGTAATTCCGAGGATTCAATTATTGGTGCAGAAGGTTTGCAAAACTTGTCTTCTAGTGAACAGATCTCTTATGTTGTCCTGAAGATTTACTCAGCTTCTTCTTTATTCGTTGTCTTCGTTTGTTGTTAACTTCTATGCTGAGTTCCATTTCACTTCGCTATGTTGAACTTCAGACTTCTATTCTTTGATACTGCTTTATTCGTTGTCTTCGTTTGTTGTTAACTTCTATGCTGAGTTCCATTTCACTTCGCTATGTTGAACTTCATGCTTCTATTCTTTTGATACTGAGTTCAATTCTACTCAGTTTGTTCTTTGATCTCATGCTGACTTCGTCCCGTCTTACTTTTTTTTATATCTTTTTGTATTTAAGTTTATACTCAACATTGAACAAACAGATTAGTACAATTAAATCAAAGCACTTAAATTTAATTGCCTCTTAATCATGGATGATTTTGTCAAATCAAAATCTTGTAGAAAGGTGTTTCAACAAACTCCCCCATTTTGATGTTGGCAAAATACATAATTATGAAACTCAGTTTTGAAATTCCTCATGATTGAATTATTTTTCACATTTATGAAATTACTCCCCCGTGAGGGTTGCATCTATTGTCCTAACTTAATTCTAAACCTTCCAAGATTTAATCGAATAAACTTAAGACATTGCTTACACTGACTTAGTTCAATTCTAGGCCTTCCAAGATCTAATTTAGACGAGTCTAGGTCAGTTTTCAGAAATGGTTAAATACTCAGTTTGATACATAGATTGTTTTAATGTTTAATGTATATTGAGTATGTTTACTTTTACTTGTTTGTTCAATTTTGATCGATCAACTTTTAGCACGTAACATTAGGCATGGTATTTAGATAATTCAGATAGAATGGTACTTATCATAGCTTAACCCATTAAGCATACAAAATATCAAGCACAAAAAAATATCAAGCACAAAGTACATGCTAAGTCCTGAAGCTACTTTTTCTTCTTTAAGGTAGCTTGAGCTTGATGCTCAGATTGACACTTGTCTTTTTCTTTGTCTTTGCTGCCTGATGCACCACCTGCGTGCTGAGTTCCATCTGGTCTTTTCTCCCCCGTTTTGCCATCATCGGGTGGAGGAGGAATGAAAGTATCATTTCTAGCAGCAGCAGACAAGGCGTTGGAATAACGCTTCAAGCTCTTTGTACTCTTTCGCAGGCCATCTATAACGGGAACACCGTCATCTTGAATAGATCTAGGAACCCGTAGAGAGCTACTCAGTATGCTGATGAGATACTCATGAGATTTGCTGATCCAGGAGACGGACTCAGTGAGCTGGACATAGGATTGGTGGTACATTTTGAGCACAGCCGAATCATAGAATTGGCGTTGATCATGTACTGATTGAAGGTGATAGAGACCCAATTCTTAAATCCTTAAATCCTACACTTGAAAAAATTTATCCCCGTCCTCGCCCTTCAGGGACCCAATTCCCCATTATATTTTGTTATATATACTTTCTATTTTTTTTTTGTCCATTTTTTTAGCATTTAGCTTAATATATCAACAAGGAATAAAATTGAATTTTAGTCAAGTGATAGAAAGAAGGAAAGAATAAAATTTATCTAACGTAACAACTTCAAAGAGAATCACAGTATATGTATATATATATATATATATATAAACAAAAAAAATAAGTGTTAAATGAAAAATTAATTGGAGAATCTTAATGGCAATATCAAGTATGGGTACAAGAATCCACACGGGACCATGATATCTATCCGTGTTCCCATCCCGTCTCTGCTTGCGAGAGACAAAACAATACCCATCACCGCTCTAGGGGGAATATAATTGGAAATTCCACTTCCACAACCAACGCGACAGATCTCTGATGGTGATAGAGAATCTATTCCCCTTTAGAGCATTTCCCGTACAAGCACTCTTTAAAGTTACCAAAACTTAACACATCATCTTAAAATATATTTTTTTATTTTCTATCTCATTCACATTAGACAATGCTAAGCAACTTTAAAAATTATCAATATAGTCCCACAAATTATTACTTTATATATAATTTATTTTAATAATAAATATAACTATAAAATTTCACCATTGGTAGACATCTAAATCATTTTTTTATATTAAAAAAAATAAAGGTATCAAAAATTAGCAACATTGTCATGATCATTAAGCAATCTTTTTTACTCCAATGTAAGACATTCTTCGAAAGCACCTCCAAATCATCAAACACTCTTCCAAATGTAAGATGCTCTTACGAGCCTACTTTTTATATTCTTATATTTTTTTTTCTATATCTAAGTTCTATTAAACTCAGTATATTATATACTAATCTCTATAGTATAACATTTTTCTCCATAGTTAGGATTTTTCTTAAATGCATTTCTTGTCTTACCTTTTACTTCAAAACTCGAATCATGCATGATGCAACAACTATATACATACAGAAAAAGTAAGAAAGAAACTGTAGAAAATAAATAAATAAAAAATAAGCAAAGGAGCAATAAATACAAATTTCAATGAAGAGAGCCCAGCTTTAAGATAAAGCCATAACAACAATAAGCCAATAAAAAATAAAATGTATGGAAATTGAAGGAACAGAGAAGAAGGGAAGAATACAATCATGAGAAGAAAGAATGCGACTTCGAGCTGAAGTCACTATTAATTGTTTTGGTTTCTTCTAATTTAGCCTATTGCAATGTAAATAATAATACAAAACCCTACTCTTCATAATTATCTGATCTTTAATTCATTCGTATGGTATAGATTTAGAGAGGTCGTGTGTGTCGACCACTGGCCCTCCCACAAAGCAGTGCATTCTTCGGAATGGGGTATTCATCTCTTAGTGAAGTTGATGTGGTATAGACCCTCAAATACATCTGTTGCCCGAGATACTGTCGTGCCCAGTATTCTGACCTTAGGTTCCACATTCCTACATTGTCTAGTGGAATATATATGGCACTCCATGATTTCGGATATACCTGCACATTCCGATCATATATCAATTACCAGAAGCTGGGGGAAAAGTTAAAAATAACACATTTTGTTATTCTAGTTCATCTATACTCCAATTTCATTATATATTTGACCTTTTACAATTTAACCATTGATTGACAGTGAAACAAATTGTTTTTTTTAACAGGATAGATTCGAACCCACAACACAAGTCCATATTACCATATCCTGCTATTAAATCAACAAATGGGATTACAGGAATCGAACCCTGGACCACTTGGTCATACTGGTTTTGATACCATGTCATGGAACCGAGCAGGACCGGCTCGGGACTATTTGAGGCCCTAGGCGAGATACGAAATGTAGGACTTTTATATATATATATATATATATATATATATATATATATATATATATATATATTCATGTAAAACTAAAAGTTTAATATTTATCAAAAAAATTGCTCTAGCCTTTTGAGTTGCAAAATCACTAATTAAACTTTTATATTCAATGTCTTTTAATGTCTCATTTTCAATAGATAATAAAGCTATTCCATTTAATCTTTCTTGAGACATAGTAGAACGCAAATAATTTTTAATCAATTGTTAGCATAATTCTATAAATAATAAAAGAGTTCAGAAATGAGTTTATTCTTTTAATAAAAGATAGTATTTTTAAAGGAGAATCATTTTCTATTTCTAAAACTACCTTCAATACTTTTAACTCTGAAAATAAATCATAACCATCAATATCAAAGTGTTCATCATGCTCTAATAAATCACTTAGAAAGGCACGTTTCGTTAGGATGAAGATAAATAATGTATAAACTTAACTGAGACTAATTGTGAATGAAAAGTTTGTAATTTAAAAGGTACAAAAAATAATAGTATATATAGGTACCTTTTTTTATAGCGTTTAAAATTCAAATAAAAAAAACTGTTAAAATGGATTTGATGAAAAGATAATAGTGGATTTGGAGGATTTGTATAGAAGAATAAGTCTACCCATTAATTTGTTTTATTTGACTTATTCATACTATATATATATATATATATATTCTTCCTGTAATCTATATTCTATATATACATTGCCTTCCCATTATCAAGTTGGCCCCTCTATGTATAAATTGAAGTTTCAGGATGAGCTTCCTCAAAAAAAAAAAAAAAAAAAATCCAGGATGGGTCTAATTATTTGAAAACTTTATAACCTATTATACTAAACTAAAAAATATATAAAATATATATATATGAGGCCCCAATTTTTTGGGGGCCCTAGGCAGTGGCCTTGGCTGCCTTAAAGGCAAGCCGGCCTTGGAACCGAGTGAACTAAAAGGTCAGGAGGCTGATAGTTAAAGGTCCATTCCATATTAATATTGACATGTTCATTGTCCGTTGGCTTACCCAACCCAATCCAGTCTTTGTGGTTTGGACTTGAATATGCATATCACATAAATGTGGATTATGCTTGAGAATTTGTACTAAATGCAGGGCCAAATTTTAGATTTTCCCCTTATATATCAAAGAAGAGTTTGATCTTTTAATTACCTGGATGGTGGATCGTGCAACTCCATCTCGGAGATTATATCCATCCCTGCTGGCTGGTGTCCATTGTCCTCCATCCATTCTACATTTTAACATTTTTCCCTTGTTAACCATATGATAAAAGCTTAGGCTAAGGCAAAAACATTTGAATAAATTATATATGCACTTACCCGACGACAAAGAAGCTGTAACCATCAAGATGATAGCTCTGAAGGATATCTTCATCGTTAACAAATACAATCTCAACGTATGATCTATAATCAGCTGTTAAAACCGATGTATCGAGGTAAATTCCTCCGCCATACGGTTTAGATGCTATACTGTTCTCCTTGAAAACTCCCTGAATTTTGAAGAAGTCTGCGAGCTTTAGAGGGGTATCTTGTGGGATAAAGGACACACTATTAATGGCATATCTCTGCTTGCCATTAACCTGAGCCGCATCGCTCGAAAAAATGATGGTTCTTGTTGTGTTGATCATACCATAATGGTATGAGCCTTGAGGATTTGGTCTTGGTCCACTTGCAGTAAGGTTGGTCCTGAAATCAATACAGATAAATTTTGATACAATTGATAAAGTAAAAGAAAGTGCTGTCCAAAATGCTTAAAAACAAAAGGAGTGAGATAGGACCCAAAACTAAGACTCACATCACATGCCACTTATTAGTAGCATCTATCTAGTGGGTTTTAGGGATATAAAGATGCAATAATATTGGGTTCAAATGGACCCAAAAGTTAAATGACTAGGCTAGTGCTCTGTTATTGTTAATGGAGGAACAGAGCTGGTATGAAGAGAAAAACATATTTAGATGGACAAGACCATATGTACCTAATAGAGCGGGCCTGATTGAGGGACCAATCGACCTGAATGGTCGGACCACCAGGGGGTGGGCCAGAGACTGGGCCAGCAGAGTTGCTGTAATGAAGAACACCAGTAGTAGTGATGACCGGAGAGGTGAAACGAGAGGAAACCACAATGTAGTAATCCTGACCAGGCTGGTCAGCTGTGAACAGAACAGAGTAAGATTGACCAAGATGAACATCAAGTGATGAGTAGGTCGTCTGTAGAGTATGTGTGCCCTCCACTTCTACTAATTTCATTTTATGATTCTGAATGCGGAAATTCAGTGAATTTTGCAACCCAACATTTGATATTCTTAGCCGGTAAGTTTTTCCTGCAACAATGCATCCATTGCTTCATTATAAATAATGTCTCAAAGATTGTATTAAGTTCAATTTTCAATATGTAAAATTTGGCCAGATAAGGTTGATGAATACCTTGTTCAACAGTAAGAGAATAACCGTTGGGCCCACGACCGTTGATGAGAATTCCATCAGCGAGCGGTAGTTTCTTACCACCATCCAATTGAGCTCTCAGAACCTGTACATTCCCGGAAACTAGAAATTAATTATTGCAAACAGATTTACTTTATCCTAATTACTTTAAGTTATATAGACAGTAATATTTTATTTACTTTTTCTATTAATTAGATAGGTTAGTAATTTTTTTTTAAATAATAGTAATAACTCTTTCCTATTGTAACTGTAACGTCTTCTTATCTTCTATAAGAAGCATGGATTTTTCAATAGAAAAAATCATGAGAAAAATTCAAAATATGAGAGTTGCAGTAATCTCTTATAAATCACCAATTCAAAGATAGATGATTCTAAGAGCAGAAAAAATCACCAATTGAGTTTTAATATTTTAGAATTTAGTGTTTATAAATTAGGTTTAGGTTTTATTATTTTAGAGGCTTGAGTTTATATATTAGCATCAAATTTTTTTATATAAATACTATCTAAAAATATATAATTAGTTTTTTTTTTTTTTTGAGAAAAAAAATTTAATTGTATAATAAAATATTTTACAGGATTAAATTATTAATCCGATATAATGTGTTGGGCTAAACAAGTTTGATGCGATCTCGATATACAAATTCGGCCTTTTTTTATATACAGGTCAAATTCAGCCACTATTCAAAAATATATATATATATTCCCTGAGGCATATACATAAATAAAGTCAGAAAAGAATTGACATATTTTATTTTATTTTCCATTGATTTTCTTTTCTTGATTTTATTGGAATAAAGGATTTTTGGAAAAGCACGTGGTGGGCCAGATTGAAAGTAACAGGTAGAAAGCACATGCATCACTAAAACCACATTAACAAAACCAGTGGGACATTTCAAAAGTTGCAAAATTATGCAAAAACCAAAAGCAACTAAATTAAGCTGTGGACAACGATAATTCACATTAGATTACCAAATTATCATCAATATACAAATTATGTCGATTGCTCCCTGCCAAAACCAATAATACATGATCTAAGACAAGCCATCGTCGTCACCATTTAAGAAATAAGTACTATTATTATTTAAAATTTAAATTATGTGGAGTTTAAAGCTTGAATCTTTTGAGATCTATAATAATTTACTCTCCACTTAGCAATTTAATTTGTAATTTGAGAAAATTACTAGCAGCAACACGGTCAATGTGTTTGCCCCACTATACTTATTCAAACCCACCAATTTAATACAACCCCAACTACCGGGCATGCATAACTAATGATGTTTTGATAAAATTTGACTAAACGATAATGCCAGTTTTAGCTTAAAATTAGCAAGGAAGGAAATTTAAATGAAACAAATAAATGTAACCCAAAAATTAAATAAATCAATTAATGAATAAAAAAGAGTGAAGTGTGTTAAAGGTTACCGTGTGATTGGACTTGTACCAATCTCCGATAAGCATGGTGTAATCACCATCAGGATCTGCAAAGGGAACAGGAATCCGTGGGCGACTCAGGATTCTGATTCCTCCAAAACCACCAGCAGCCTTGTGAAACCCAAGGGAAGGGAAGTAGTAAAAGCTCCCTATTTGGTCCTTCACTTGCATAATATATGTGTAGTTCTGACCTGGAGGAATTGGGCATGTTGTTCCATACACACCATCCACATAAGAATTTCTCCTCTGTTGAATTCCATTCCTATATTCACAAACACACCAAAAAACAAACTATTATGACAAATTAAGTACAAGATAGAGCTTCACCATCATTGCTTGGTTCAGTACAATGCAGAGATTTTTTTTTTTTGTCTCCAAGTAGGAATTGTAAAATTCATTCATAATCACTTTAGCTCAAATTAACTTTAGGTAGTATCAATTTAACTCTCAATTATTTGATTTTGTTTCGCTCCGTAAATTGCTTTAATGGCACATTTAATACAAGACCAAATAACACTGGAAATTGCAATTCCTCAGAAAATGAGTAAGACTTAACAAGTTCATTAATTTCTCAACGGCCAATTAAGGCTATTAAAAAGATCTCCAACCAGAACAACCCAACTCCCCACCTCATTTCTTTTAAACTGAGCTTATATTATCCTGGAATTATACTAAAAGTGGAAGACAGCTATGCTATGCTGGACAGGTAAGTTCAGTATGTAAAAGTTACTTAAGAAAAAGCAACCGTATATATATATCTTGAAAATGATCAGATCAACTGGCACTCACTTAAGCCACTGATAGCGAAGTGACATTAATATGCAAATAGTTTACTCAACATCCAACGAACACAGAAGAATTGCTTCTTTTGACTTCATTAAGTCAATTAACGAGAATCCATTAATCAATTAATAAAGCGATAATTGCGGAGGAAATCATAAATTGTAGCATGATCCAGATCTGGACCCCTTTTTGAATAAAAAAATGAGAAAACCCATCGCAATCATACATACATTCTATAAAACAGAATTGCGTAATGCTGTGTAAATCTTAGGAATTAAGTAAGGACAAATCAGTCATTTGGAAGAAAAGGCGCGTAAATCATTACGCATATTCAAGATACGGAAAGTTCACGGGACGAAAGAGAGAAAGAGATTCTTTCAAAAAAAGAGAGAGAGAGAGAGAGAAAGAGATGATACCAAGAGAGAAGAAATGGCTCATCTAAGCTGTTGAAGACATTAACAATAAGATTGTCATTGGTAACAGAATGAATATCAGGGCCTGGAAATTGACCATTGATAAGTATACCCTGTAAAAACAAAATTAGGAAATCAGACTAACAAGTTACGATTTAGAAATCAGAAAAAACTAATTCGATTAAAGAAACAATAAGTTACGAACCCGTTGACGGACGCCAAGCGGATAAATATCACCGTAAGTAACATTCCAGTTGAAGAACCTATAAGGATCTTCAGCACCGACAATGGCGAAGAGCGAGGCGGCGAAACAGAACAACAATGCAGAAACAGAACATTTTCCCGCTAATATCAGCGGCATTTTTTGGAGGCAAAAATCAAAATATAGAAACACAAATAGAAATCAGAAACCGCTTTAGCCTCTGTAAAGAAAACGAGAGAAGCGAGGCAGAGAATTTAAAAGAGATCGATCGACTGATGAGAAGAGAGAATATTAAAAGTGCGGTGCAGAAGATGAGTGAGAAGAAGAAGGTGTGTGTGGAGTATTATTTATTTATTATTTAGCCGTAAAGGAGGAGGGAGGAAAGAGGGGGGAAAAGAGTGTCGGTGGTGGGGGCCCGCGTGAGATGTATACAGGCAAAAGAGAGAGAATAGAATAGTATAGTACAGTGTAGTGTTGTGTGCGGGAAATGGTTTGTTTGGGTTGGGTCTCCCTGCCACATGGGGTAGTGCGGTGTGGGGGCAGATACGACGCCGTGTGAAATGAGGAAGGAGTTGCGCCATGTGATGAGCGTCTAATACACAAATAACCTCTGAACTTATTCAAATGTTGTGACAGCTCTCCGAACTTTTAATTGTAACTACTTAGAGCATCTCCAACAACCTCTTAAATCGGTTCTTAAGTTAAAATTTGAGGAGGGAGAATGAAAAATCATCTCCAACAGCCTCTTAGTGGCTCCTCAAATCACTAAGAGCCCCTCAATCCTCTCTATTAATAGAATGTCTCTTTCCACCTCTTAGTGCCTCTTAACTTCTTTTTTATTAATAATTTATTATTGAGTAGTCTCTCTCCTTACATTATTGGTAAATATAACAATAAATAATAATGTTAACAATAAAATAATAAATAAGGAGTGAGTATAAGGAGTATTGTTGGAGATGATATATCTTAGTCACTCTTAAATCACTAAGAGTCAATTATTTATATTATTTTTAGAGAGTATACTAAGAGTCTCTTGGAGATGCTCTTACCCCTCAAACTTGTCCAATTATAAAACATAACTCCTCAAACTTGTCCAATTGTAAAACATAACCCAAAATTGCTAACATGGACTGCAATGGAAGAAACACATGAAATACAAAAGCTGCAACGCTCGTGGAGTGTGATAATCAGATCTTTGGCGTGATACGAATTCGGTGAAACATTTTTACGGTTACTTCAAGTACGGGATAAAAAAATTCCCAATTTGGGGTTATGTTTTATAATTGGACAAGTTTAAGGAGTAAGTTGTTACAATTGAAAATTTGAGGAGGCAGTTGTAATATTTGGACAACTTCAGGGGTTATTTGTGTATTACGTTTTGTTTTTTTTATTTAACTCCCACCTCTCTTGGTCTTTGAAATTCAATGGTGGTGGAGGTGGTTGCATATGATTGTTTGTTGCTTTGTGTTTTAAATATGTTTATGCTTTTCTTAGAGGTTTTTTGAATTACTCAAGCGCCAAACTTTCTTTTATGACTCCATCTCCCAAATTTACTACTACTACATTAATTTCATGTTTGATTTCAACTTTTAGGTTTAATATTTTAACAATTTTTTGACTTTTAAGAGATGAAAATTGACTTATAAAGCTATAGTTTCTTTTAAGTGATGTAACCAAACTTTCTTATATATATATATATATACACACGTAAGAAGTCTGTAGAAGGCTGATAGGTCCATATTTATACATATTTTTATATCTTAATTCCTTAGGGTTTAGTTTTAGTTTTGTTGTTTAGGTGCAAGTTTTACCTTATTTTCTGTTTTGTAGGTATTTTTGAGACTCAATTACAAATTGATGGTTAAAATGGTGATTCTATGGAGTTTAAAGAGAATTTGAAGAAACTTGGCAAGTCATGTGCTGAAAAGGAGTTTCAAATGATGATCTGTCCTAACTTATGCCTGTGGATCAATGAGCATTTAATGGAGAATTGATGACTTATGTTATGAGATTCTTAACATATATAATATTTATAAGATTTTAACTCTATTAGGATTTTCTTAAATAGTCCTAATTAGAGTTTAATCCTAAAGATGAGTTTCTTTTAGAGTTTAATTCTAAATGAGAGTTTCTCTTAATATTTTTATGAGGAATTAATAAAAGTCAGTTTTTCTCTCTTTTGAAAACCAAGAGGCACAATTGTGAGAGCTATAAAAAGAGACAATCAGAACCACATTTGGGAAGGAATGACACACACACAAAGAAGACACACACAGAGAGAACAATAAAAAATATCAAAGGCTCTTCATGCATCATCATTCTTCCATGGCTTCTTCTTCCTCTAATATGAACTAATTTCCAATTTCTAGCTAGAGGTTTTTAGGTCTTGAATAATCAATTGGGAGATCATTATGTACTTAATCTTTTTCATCTATTCAAGTAATCAATTTCTATTCCGTTCTTGTTCGTATTGCATGATTTAATTGAATCCTTGATTTGATTATTTACTTGTAATCGTTTCGCTAATTAGATGTTTAAATACGTAATCGTTTAACTCATCTAATGCAAGTAGCAAATAACATAGTTAATTGTGGACAAGCTTTTAACCTATGTTGTGAATGTAATTGATATGCTTTAAATAATCCTGCTTTAGTGATTATTGAGTAGAATTGGTATCTCTTTCATACTTTAATGCTTTCAATCAAATTAAATTCCAAAGCTTGTTTGGAACTGTTTAATTGATTAGGGAAAATTAATAAGCTTTTCTTAATTGTCCAATCGGTAAGAAGAGATAGGTTGTTAATGCTTTTTAATAACCATAGCTAATTTATTTGAAGGGTTGAAATTTATATTTTCTATGATCGATGATCAATTGTTCAATTCAAGACTCAAACCTAACCTCTAGCTGGAATCTTTTTCATATATATTTCTCAACTATTTAATTTTTCTCCTATTTTATTATTATTTGTTATTTTCTATTTATTTCATTCTACAAACCAAAAAACCCCCCCTTTTACTTTTAATTGTTAATTCTGAAAAGTTATAATTCTACCAGTCTCTGAGGATTCGACCCTACTCCATATTTACTACAGTTTTTGGATTCCAAGAGTAGGTATTTTATTTTTGGTGAATTCGACACTCATCAAAGGCTATCAAGACTTGTGAAAAAAACAAACTAACTTCTAACATAACAATTTTTAGAACCAACTAAAATAATCTTTAAAGATTATATATCTCATAGTTTTATAGTAGATCACTCGTGATGATTCAAAAAGAAAAAACATGTAAAATTCATATTCCAATAGGCGATATATTATTTTTTTTATAATAACGCTTATATCATTTTATTAGGTTAAATAGTACAAATACATCATGAAAATAGTAAGGAAGAAAAGCTTACATAAGTACAGACTAAAGTCTAATACAAGATCCATAAAGGAAAGAAATATACTACAGCGAGCAAACATAAAGAGGCTACAAAGAGCAAAAATGACCATAAAAGGTACAACTAAAACAAGAAGACGACAAATCTCATACTTCTCTCGAATCCAAATCCAAATAAAAGCAGTTGCTAACCAATCGTCATCATTTAATTTCTTCCGACCAATCAGATATGGGTCCTTTCTACTAGTGCAACCTCGTAGATCTGTGGATCTACGTATAAGATAATACGTTTTTGCTCTTGCTAAAATCGAAAAAAGTGTAAATGAAAGGGTTGTAGCTAACAAATGCAAATCAGACGGAGAAAAACCCGACAAAAAGTACATATTTCAACTTAAGAGAAAAATAAAGAACACTAGAATTATGAGGAGAAACACAGATGAGTGGAGGAAGAAGGAAAGCGAACCTTCCTTCTTCCTCCTCCAAGTAACTCTAATTAAAAGGAGAAAAACAGAAGAAGAAAGAAAGATAAGAAAATGGGCGGACTAGAGTTTTCCTGTAGAAGAATATGAGATAGAGAGAGAGTTCTTTATGTTAGTCCCAATAGGCAATATAATTACCCTCGCGGTAAGAATGCACAAAACGTATATCTCAGTGTCGATCTCTCTGGTCCTATCCCCCTCTGATGAAGCAAATAACCAATTGAGAATCTAATTCCACCACAACATTTCTAAACCCCTCCTTTTGGACTAAAAGCAAATGATAATTAAACCCTAATGTTAGTAAGTCTTGCAAAATGTAAAACATCCATTGCACCTCAACTATGACAGTAGCTGATGCTCGGTATTCTGCTTATATGGAAGACATTGACACTGTAACTTGCTTTTTGCTTTTCCAACTTATTATAGACTTGCCTAAAAACACACATAAACTAGTAACTGGTCTTTTGGTGTCCATATAAGTGGCCCAATCTGCATCTGAAAGTGCCTTTAAAGCCAATTATGAATTAGAAGGATAAAAGAGACGTTATTCTGAGTCTTTCTTATTGTACAAAAGCACTTTTCTTACTGCAACAAAATGAACATTATTAGGTTGACATTTATTCAATTGAGAATAAACAACAGAAATAGAACTAATAGCACTAGCACGTTGAACAACAACAATCTCTCGAGCCAAGAGATACAAGCCATTGCACATCTTAACTAAATCAATCGTCTGCTGAAGATAAGTGTCCTGAATATGACACACATCATCATCAAAAACACAAACAAATTTAGAATGACGAGTCAATCTGCTAACGTAAACTATATTGAATTTGAAGCTTGGTATATAAAAGACATTAAAAAGCATAATATGATTTTCATTCTAACAGTGCCTATTTGATTAACCATTGACTGTTGGTTATTAGGTAATCTTACAGTCACATTATCAACATTATACAAAGACAAAAAAAAACATATATCATTGCAAATATGATATGTTGCACCATTGTCCAAAATTCACACCATCAATATAAGATTGTGTAAAAGGAAAAGAACAAGTACATGACACCATATTACTGATAAAGAGGGCTTTGATGCTCACGGACAGAATCTTGTGTAGCAAAAATGCATATCAAACGAGTGTATTGTGCCTTAGTCAAAGTAAGGCTAGCTAAAGACTCCTTGAATTGGCCGCATAGCAACTGGAACAACTGCAAAAGAATCCTCAAAACCACTGATATCAAAAGTCACATTCCTTGTCACATTCTTCTTGCTTTTCATGAACTTGAAATTGGGAGGAAATACAATTTTTTATAGCATTGATCCACTGTGTGACCATGTTTATCACAGTGACTATACTTAGGACATGTCTTTTTCTTGGCATCACAATATTGTCCTTTTGCAAGATTAATAAAAGATTCCAACTGCAAACTAGAATTATTATTTTGCCTCTCTTGTTCAATTAGCAAAGACAAAACAAAAGTAATATCTGGATAAGAAAGATTTGTGATCTTGCTCCAGCAAATTCAGCATTTAAACCTTTAAGAAATCTTATTATTGAATATTTTCTTGATAGGACTTAGATTTAACTAAAAGTGTTGCACATTTACAAGTTGGAAAACACTTATAGACTGACAATGGTCGAAAATTGATCAACTCCTCCCATAACGTCATATGCTTAGTGTAATACTCAGTCACAGTCAAAGATCCTTGAGTAAAGATGTAGATATGCTTTTGTAACTTAGAAATCTTGAGCAAAACGCTTGTCCATATTACCCCATGCATCACTGTAGTTATAAAACCAATGAATGTTATTCGCAATGGCAGGTATCACTGATCTACTGATCCAAGAAAATATCATGGTGTTGCATTGCTCCCAGACAGTGAGATTCACATCATTCTCCTCCAGCATAGGTAAAGATCCATCAAGAAAAAAATCTTGTTCTTCGCACGCACTTTTAAATTCGCGGCTCCACGAGTAATAGTTATCTCCTATGAGAAACAATCACCAAAATGAGTTTAAGAAAATATCAGAAGTCAACAAAGGTAAAATTCAAGACTAAAGTCAGCAGATGAAAGTCACACAACGAAAGCTGAGTACAACACAACTCAGCCTGGAAAACAGAAGTTGTCTCTAAAGCTTGAAAGCGAAACCGCTAAGTCAAGCAATATGATAGTCAGGTCAGCTGCACTCAGGTCAGCTTCAATGTTGATCAACGTTGAAGACAAAATCTGTCATGTTCTGAGTAAAATTCAGAAGTTACAGAAATCTGTCAGAAGGACCTTTTCGAGAAGCATGGACTATATGACGCACACAACAAGACAAACCTGGCAACTGACGAAGACAGAAGAAACAACATTTTGATTGGCCTGCAGCACTGAGCGCTGACCAAGTGATGACGAAAGAAGAACGTTTTCCCACAACGGCTATGTCAGGATTCAAATGATTGATACCTCGGACATCACTATAAATAGGCCTTTCCAACACTTGATTCAATATAGATCTTTATCAAGTCTATTCATTGATAAAGTACAAAATAGAAGCTCTGTCCTGAAAAGAAAAAGCAAACTCTTACACCAAACTCCTATTTTCGTGTAAAAATCTAGAGTGATTTTATTCATCTAAAGTGTTCTTCACTCAGTGAGAACAAATTATGTATCATTTGTAAAAGGTTAGAAAAGAGAGGCTGAGTACTCGGTTATAGTACTCAGTGGTAGAGAGAAGCTGAGTACTCGGTTATAGTATTCAGTGGTAGAGATAGGATTGAGTAGACGAATAGAGGACGGTACTCTTGCATACTCAGTTGCTATTGTAAACGGTTTGTGTTCTACCTTTAAAGGGCTCAGTAGAGGATTCAAAAAGCTCGGAAGGATTCCGGGGACTGGATGTAGGCAGAGAGGTCGAACTAGGATAAGTCTGCTGAGTAACTTCTAACTCTTTATCTTTTGATATATATATATATATATATATATATATATATATATATATATATATATATATATATATATATATATATATTGCTTGCTAAATATTACTCAGTAAAACAACAAATTGTAGACTCTGAGCTGAGTAATCTTAGTGCTGAGTTGGAAACTGACTTAAGTGTTGCTTCCCAACTCACATTGAAACAGCTCTAGTTAGCAATTGACTAAAGCTGTCTCAAAACCTACTCAGCGGTGCTGACCTAGAGACTGAGTAAAGATATTAAATTTAAAATAAGTCAGCCTTAATTAAAAAAATTTATAATAGTTCCTAACCCCCCTTGGAACTAATACTGTCACGTTACACGAGAACAACAAGTGGTATCAGAGCCTAATAGCTCACTAATCAAGATAAACCTATCTTGAGCTGATCCCTGTAATGGCTGAGAACAGCACTCGTTTCCTTCCAGGAAATCAAACAACTCAGATACTCCCTGAGGGATTATCTATTTCAAGGCCTCCACTGTTCTTCGGGGCTAACTATACTTTCTTGAAGAACAGAATGAAAAATTTCATTCAGGCAACAAATATGAGTGCATGGCTGGCTATAGTCCAAGGCCCTTTTGTTCCCTATGAAATCATTGACGGTGTAAAAACTGTCAAAAGCGAGGCTAAATGGTCAGAGGATGACCTTAAGAAATTGCAAAATAATGCTTTGGCTATAAATATGCTTCACTGTGCTTTAGATGCTGCAGAATACAATAAGATTTCAGATTGTGAGTCAGCACAAGAGATCTGGAAAAAGCTGGAGGTTACCTACGAAGGAACCAGTAAGGTCAAAGAGTCAAAAGTGAATCAACACATGCGGTTATACGAGCTGTTCGAGATGAATGATGATGAAGGCATCTCTGAAATGAATGCAAAATTCACTAATATAATCAACGAGCTCAAGAGACTCGGCAAGAACTTCACCGAGGAAGAACATGTGAAGAAAATCCTAAGAAGCCTCCCCAAAAGCTGGCAAGCAAAGAAAACAGTTGTTGAAGAAGCTCAGGACCTGACCATGTACAAGTATGATGAGCTCATTGGATCTTTGTTGACCCATGAGATTTCAATGAAGAATTTTGAAGTAAGAGAAAATTCTGAAGACAAGAAGCAAAATTCTCTTGTCATGAAAGCTGACTCAACTAACGCTAACTCATCAGATGATGAGGAAATGGCCATGTTCACTAGGAAAATGAAAAAGTTGTTTAGAAGAAATTACAAATACAGCAAAAGGCCATTTAAAAGGAGTGGTAAATATAAAGCTGAGTCAAGTGACAGCAGACACAAGAAAGACAACTTAAAGCCCGTTACCTGTTTTGAATGTCATCAAACTGGACACGTCAAGTCAAGCTGTCCTACTCTGAAGAAAGATAAGAAGGGCAGTAGAAAAGCAACGGTGGCCACTTGGAGTGATAGTGATGAGTCAACCTCGTCAAAAGCTGATGCCACTGAGTGAGCGAACATCTGTTTCATGGCTGACGAGTCTGCTGACCTCTGCCATTCTGAGCAAACTGACCACTCAGGTCCATCTGACCATGAGGAACACTCAACCGAGGTAATGACTCTACCTTTGCTCAGAAATGAAATGATTAATGCCCTGAGTGATCTCTATACACTTATCAAAAAGTGTAACAAGAAAATACGAGGACTCAGTAGGCGATGTGATGAGATTGAGGAGGTCAAGCTGAGTGATCTCCGACATGTTCTCCAGGACAATACCAGGCAAGATGAAAATTTAAAAATCATGCATAGGTTTGTCTCTGAAGTCCAATCAGATTCTAAGAAACTCAGGAAGGACATCACATCCATACAGAGCCAGCTGAATACATCAGCTGAGAAAAGGTTCCATTCAAAAGCTGAGTACCCAGGTACTAGTCAGCGGAGATGGAATACTCAGCAGAAAAGTCAATGTGACTTATGTGGAAAGAAAGGACACACCACAAAAGTGTGTTGGCATGCTCAGCACCAAGGTGCTGACCAGCAAGTAAGGTATCCCCAATGGAAGGTCTATTGTGACTTCTGTGGGAAGAATGGCCACACTATCAATGTGTGTCGTCATAAAATTAAGCATGATGTATCACCTGCTGACTCTAACAAACGAGGACCCAAAAAGACTTGGGTACCTAAAGATAACTAGCTGTATTACAGGTAGGCCTGAGGTGTGCTGAGAAGTCAAAGTTGTGGCACATTGACAGTGCATGCTCAAGGCATATGACTGGTGATGAAACTCAGTTCATCACACTTGTGCATAAACGAGATGGAAATATAAGTTTTGGAGACAACAAAAAGGGTAAGATAGTAGGGTCAGGTACTGTTGGTGGTAATCCTACTATTGAGTCAGTCTCCCTAGTCAGAGGACTTGAATATAACCTACTAAGCGTAGCTCAGCTGTGTGACAGCGGTAGAAAGGTTGTATTCGATGCCACTGAGTGCAAAATACTCGAGGGCAAAACAAATGAGTTGATTCTACCTACACCTCGTGTTAACAACATTTTCATGCTAAATTTAGAAAAGAAGTTTTCAAAAAATATATGCTTAGTGTCAAAGGAAGATAATTCCTGGCTATGGACCTCCTTGCCAAATTAGCAAGAAAGCAATTAGTTGAGGGATTGCCCAAACTCAAGTTTGAGAAGAACAAATTATGCAATGCTTGTCAGCAAGGAAAACAAACTAAGAAATCTTTTCAAAGTAAAAATGTAGTCTCAACCAAGCGTCCATTAGAGTTACTACACTTGGATCTTTTCGGACCAGTCCAGCCGCTGAGCTTGGGTGGTAAGAAATTTTCCTTGGTCATTGTAGATGACTTCTCTCGGTACACTTGGGTCACCCTGCTGAGTAGCAAGGATGAAGCTTTTGAGATGTTCTCAACATTGGTTAGAAAACTTGAAAATGATAAAGACCTAAAATTATCTCACATCCGAAGTGATAATGGTGGAGAATTCAAAAATCAACAATTTGATGAATTCTGTAAAGCTAGCAGCATTGACCATAATTTTTCTGCTCCTAGAACTCCTCAACAGAATGGGGTAGTTGAGAGGAAGAATAGAACCTTGGTTGAAATAGCTAGTGTTGAAACACCTTTCCACATGATTTTGATTTGACAAAATTATTTAAGTTAATCCATGATTAAGGGACAATTAAATTTAAGTGCTTTGATTTAATTATGCTAATATGTTTGTTCAATGTTGAGTATAAATATAAATACAAATAGAAATAAAAAATAAGACAGGACAAAGTCAGCATAAGATCACAGCACAAGCTGAGTAGAGTAGAACTCAACGTAAAAGAAGATAAGTTATCTTCAGAACAGAAGCTTAAAGATCAAGCTAATCAACGAAGCTGAGTGGAACGAAACTCAGTATCAAAAGTAGAAAAGTCTTCTTAAGAACTATGTCTTGCAGAACGAAGCTGACCATGGAAGCTGCGTAAAAGAGAACTCAGTATTTGCATTAGCAAACAATCGAAGACAACGGCTATCAAAGACAAGCTGAGTGATCTTCAGGACAGCACGAATGATCCGTTTGCTAAAAGACAAGCTCCGACAACTGTCTGCACCAATAATAGAAACCTTGGAATTACGCAAAAGCCAATCTCGAGATGCATGGGTCAACTGTTCTGTCACTAAAAGACAATCTGGCATAAGAAGACGAAATCTGTGAGAAGAGGACAAACCTGACACCTGCGGAATTCAGACGACAGGATTGGCCTGCAAGTCTGAAGCTGAACAGAGCCTTGTCTCAAAAAGGAGCCGTTTGGATCAACGGACAAATCCAAGATACAAATCATTTCTGCTTCAGACCTCAACTATAAAAGGACATAATCATTCTTAGATCATCAGTCGATCACAACAAGAACAAAAAGAGTATACATACAAAGCAAACAAAAACCAAAAGAGATCTTACACCAAATTTCTATTCTTGTGTAAAAGCTAGATTGATTTTCTGTAATCATCTAAAGTATTCTTCATTTAAAAAGAACAATTTGTATCAATTGTAAAATTGAGAGTGTTGTGATGAGTACTCGGTGTTGAGTGCTTAGTGGCAGAGAAATCTAGGTGTTTGGTTATAGCACTTAGTAGGAGTTGAGTAGACGAATAGAGGATGGTACTCTTGCATATTCAACTGCCTTGTAAACGGTTTGTGCTCTACCTTTAAAGAGCTCAGTATTGGATTTAAAAAGCCCGGAGGGATTCTAGGGACTGGACGTAGGCGGAGAGGCCGAACCAGTATAAGTCGTGCTGAGTAATCTCTAACTCTCTCAATATATATATATCTGTATGTGTTGCTTGTTATATTTACTCGGCATATAAATTGTTTAAATTGACACTGAGTAAATAAGAGTGCTGAGTTGGAAGCTGACCACAAAAGTGTTAATTCCCAACTCATATGTAAAATAGTTCTAGTCAACATCTGACTAAAGCTATCTTACGCTATAATCGGCCGTGCTGACCAAAGCTGAGTTAACAAACTCAAGAAAATATATTAAGTCAGCTTAATTAAAAAGGAAAAAGTTATATTAGTTCCTAACCCCCCCTTGGAACTAATCATATGGGACCAACAGCTAGGACAATGCTGAGTGAGAATAGGCTTCCAAAGTATTTCTGGGGTGAAGCTGTTAACATAGCTTGCTATATACTCAATAGGGCCTTAGTCAGACCTATACTTAAGAAAACCCCCTATGAACTTTGGAAAGGACGAAAACCCAACATTGGATATTTTCATGCATTTGGTTGCAAATGAAGGAAAATAGACAAGCCTAGGCGCAGCGAAATTATAAAATTTTATCTATTTTATTTATTTCCCTTTTCCAAGATCTGTTAATTGTTATTTCATATAAATAGGGATAGAACGAAATACCTTTATGACGATCTATCTACCCCGTTGCAAACGAAGTGCCCACAACTTCAAAAGAATAGAATCTGTCAAATAATCTGCCCCCTAACCGAACAGACCTTCCAGACCTCCGAATGAAAATCCCAACGGTGAAAACAATGAAGAATATGTCTAGAAGCTCCTGTCCAAAAATCGTGACGATCCGACGGTTCAATCTCCGGGAATCCACGAAATTGTGAACTGACCTGATGTAGGAGGAGCAAAACGAATTTCTCCTTTTGTTTGTCTTTTCTTCTTTCATGAGAACAACAAAACAAACAACACAGAAAAGAATAACTAATCAGTAATCAACCCTAATAATAGCAATCACAATGATTGCCTCTAACAGAAATCGATACGAGATCAAAGAGAGAGTAAGAAAGATTGTAATTAGCCGAGACGATTTCGGAGCGGTTCCTCTTGCCTCCTTATTGTCTTAGTCGAAATATGTAGGTTTGGGAGTCTATTTATAGACTTCTCAAAACCCTAATCCCAGTTGTGTTAGGTAATTAATTAATTAGAATCTTATTCGGAATAGGATTACTAATTAGATAATTAAATAAACATTTTACTATTATCTAAATAATAACTAATTATATCTAGATAATTATTATTAATCAAATTAATAATTAATTAATGTTAGGAATAATTAATTAGAGTTTTAATTGCATAAAACATCCAATTAATATTATCAGATAATTCTTTAGTTTAATTTATAATCATAATCTAATCACAATTATTAAATCAAATTAATATCCTATTTAATTAATGAATTTTGGCCCATATATTGTGTCTCACTAATTTACACTTTCGTTCTCCGATTCCAAGTCCCATATGCGACCCATTAGGTCCTTTATTGCTACTAGCCGTATATATCTTTTGAAATTAATTCATTATGATTAATTCCAACATATATATAACGGAATACCGTCGCGAGCTGTTACTAGCAGAACCTATGATATTCCCCTAGAGCAATTAAGAAGTCAGGTTGATAACTGACGTTAACCTTTCTGCATTAGGTACAGTATAATACGATCCTTCATCAACTATATCCTGTCGGTCAATTCCTTATAACCATGGAACGTGTCAAGGTTACATATAACGAAGAGTCCGGTTTTACTTGTACAGGTTGAATTCACTCTGAAAGATAAGTTAAGTGAAATGTTCATTTCTACTCTTAACTCTATCACCTTGCAAGGATTTCAGTTAATTCACCACAAGCGGCCATTTGGATATATCTCCCACTTATCGGGAGTGACGAATGCTCAATCTGACATTAACTATTCTACAATCACTTTGTGTGATACCCAACCCTGCTCTCACACACCCCAGGCTCTCACCTGTTGGATCGTGCTCGCACATAATCAAAGTATCAGACTCCATAATCCAGAATCACTAATTAACGAATGTTTGAGTCTGAGGATTAGTTATACCTACTAATACCAATGAGATGAACATTTGACACTTTTAGATAAATTAATCCATGCTGTTATCTCAAGTCGGGTCCCAATCCTAATGAACTCATTCACCGGATCCATGTAACTGTCTAGATATCTAAATATCTAAAGCTTGTGAGATCAGCTTTCTGTCTCCACAGAAAACACTGTTACATGCAAGTCTCAACAGTAATATGCCAACCCCTATAACATATTACTTGACTTGGGTTGATTTTAAGTCTATTGGTCTATTATAAAGTATAGTCTCACTTCATGCTTGTATGAACACTTTATAACTACTTAAATAAACTTAGGATTACTTTCTTTATGAAAGATTTGTGCCTTTATATATAGTTACATTTTAATGCTATATATCTGATTAAACAAATGACTAAATAAACAATTTATTCATTAATATTTATATCCTAAAACAATTGTTTTTAGGACACTAAACTCCAACAGCAAATGTTTTATTCTAAATACTAAAGACAACCTTGCTAAGTTTGATTCAAAAGCTGACGAAGCTATCTTCTTAGGCTACTTAACAAACAGCAAAGCATATAGGGTGTTCAATAAACGAACTCAGGTCTTAGAAGAGTCTGTACATGTTGAGTTCGAAGAAACTGATCCTGCAGGAAAATTAAATCAATCAACTGAGGATGACCAATGCTCAGCATCTGCTGACCAAAATGGAGCCGCTGAGTCATTACCTCAAGAGCTGACCAAAGGTAAAAACGAACCTCAAATTATTTTCACTGACCAACTTAAACCTGCAGAGATTGTTGAAACACCTGCCCCTGAAGACACTACATTGCCAAAAGAGATCAAGGTGCCAAGAGGACACTCTGAAAGTAGCATTCTTGATGCCGTTGAGAACACATTAATGACTAAAAATCAACTCAGGAGATATCTCAGAAATGTAGCTTTCGTGTCAGTTCTTGAACCAAGAAACTTCTCAAAAGCTGAGAACGATGAGTTCTGGATAAATGCAATGCAAGAGGAGCTTGATCAAATCAAAAGAAATGAAGTATGGGACTTGGTGCCAAATCCAAGAAGTCAGAAGATTATAGGAACAAGGTGGGTATTTCGAAATAAGCTAGATGAACAAGGAAACGTAGTCTGGAACAAAGCCAGACTCGTAGCTCAAGGTTACACTCAGCAGGAAGGTATTGACTATGATGAGACCTTTGCCCCTGTAGCTAGATTAGAAGCTATAAGAATATTATGTGCATATGCTAGCTTTATGAATTTTAAATTGTTCCAAATGGATGTCAAGAGTGCATTTCTTAATGGAGTTATAAATGAAGAGGTTTATGTTAGTCAGCCTCCAGGGTTCAAGGACCCCAAGTTCCCAAACCATGTTTATAAACTCAAAAAGGCTTTGTATGGCCTGAAGCAGGCACCACGTGCTTGGTATGAAAGGCTGACCAGCTTCCTACTGACCAGAAACTATGTCAGAGGAAAAGCTGACACAACCTTATTCATTAAGAAAAAGGGTAAAGATACCCTGCTGGCACAAATATATGTTGATGTTATTATTTTTGGTGCTACTAATGAGTCAATATGCAAGGAATTTAGTAAGCAAATGCAAACTGAGTTTGAGATGTCAATGATGGGAGAACTCAACTACTTCCTTGGACTCCAAATCAAACAAGGCAAGAATGGCATCTTCATCAGCTAGACTAAGTATGCCAAGGAAATATTGAAGAAATTTGAGATGGAAAATTGTAAGACAATATCTACTCCAATAGGCACTGACACTGTGCTCTGTTCTGACGAAAAAGGTAAGCTAGCAGACAGTAAATTGTACCGAGGTATGATTGGCTCTCTACTCTATCTAATGACAAGTAGGCCAGACATTCAGTACTCAGTATGTTACTGTGCAAGATATTAATCTAACCCTAAGGAATCTCATGACATAGCTGTAAAAAGAATCCTTAGATATTTGCAAGGCTCAGTGAATGCAGGTTTATGGTATCCTAACACAAATGATTTCACACTCATTGGATACACTGACACTGACTATGGACGAGACAAGCTTGAGCGGAAAAGTACTTCAGGAGGATGTCATTTCCTTGGAAGATGTCTAGTGTCTTGGTTCAGTAAGAAGCAGTCGTCAATAGCCCTGTCAACAACTGAAGCTGAGTACATTGCTGCTGGAAGCTGTGTTGCACAAGTCATTTGGATCAAGCAACAGTTGGAAGATTATAGAGTTCAGACCAAAATGATTGAAGTCAAATGTGACAACAAAAGTGCCATTGACTTATCAAAGAATCCAATCCAGCACAGCAGGATTAAACATGTCAGCATTAGGCATCACTTCATCAGAGATCACGCACTCAAAGGTGAGATCAAACTGACCTATGTTCCAACGGATGAACAGCTTGCAGATATCTTCACGAAGCCAATGGCTCGTGAACAGTTTAGCACATTAAGGGAAGCCATCAGTATGTTTAATCCTCTTCAATAATTTTCCAAGTATGATAAATGCTGAGTGATTATTGCATATGCTGAGTAAACATCTATATTGACCAATCACTATATGCTGAATTGCTAAGTACGTTGAGTGATTATTAAATGCTGAGTTACTATGCATGCTGAGTAAATACCTTATGCTGAGTTTATATGCATACTGAGTAATTCACTATGCAAATATATATCCCTGTTTTACACTCAGAACTTCAAACGTTGCGTACCTTAGATGCTGAGTAAAATAACTTGTACAATTAATGCTTGCACGCGTATTCAAGTAGCTAACTAGGATGACGTAAGCGTAATCATTAGGAAAACCATGCGTCGAATGTGTAATTAACGTCAGAATTGAATGACTCTGAGTGGTTCAAATTCCCACCGCCATTCTGACCTATCAGATCAACCCTCCCTGGCTATAAATACTGAACGATTTCTCACTATTCACCCTACGCTTGATAATTTCGCACTTGATCTCTCTCTCTCAAATTCCAATCTTCTACGTTTTCTCAAGAACTTCCCAAGAACACCATGTCTGACGATTCCCAGAACTGCTCAAGTGACCAATACAAGGAAAATAGCTTTGATATTAATCCCTCCTCTCCAGCTGAGCAGGAGTACCAAGAAACTTCTTCATCCGAATCCCAGCAACAAAACCATGGTTAGCTTGACCAGCCCATGGCCGAGGTTAGCATCCTCAGTGAGAACCCTCGCACTGAACAGTCAACTCCGTCTAAGAAAAGGAAGCAGAAAAACAAGAAACCCAAGGAAAGAAAATTCATCGCTGCGTTTGACGATGTTGAAGGACTCAACGTTTTTCACACACTTTGGTTCTCCAGAAGCTTCGTTGAAGCTGAGAAACCCTTTTGCGACTGGATCTCCAAGAACGGATGGACCACCCTTTTCTCTCTTCCCAGATTGACCTACCCAATACTGGTTACTGAGTTCTATTCTAACTTGATGATCGCTGACGACGACACTGACTACATGGTGACCCATGTCAATAAAAAGCAAATTATCATCACCCCTTCCTATCTCGCTATACTGCTGGACCTCACGGCGGATGGATCGGAACTGAGGAAGACGAATGACTAGAAGCACATTGAGTATAAGGCTGAGTTCTGTAAGCCTAAGAACCACGTTGGTGAAGTCTCATCAACCTCACTACGTCAGCCTCAGAGACAAGCCCATTATATACTGACCAACTTCCTTTTTCCAAAGGTCAACGCCACCTCCTCAGCGTCAAATTTCGAGCAGTGCTTCATCTGGCACATGCTGAACTACAAGCCACTCAACATGCCCGTCTTTCTCATCGGAGCAATTCAACGGAGTACAGGGATTCTCAGAATGGGTTCCCTCATCACTAAGATCCTCCAAGACCATGAGATCAGCTTCGAATGTGAGGACATCGTGATAGGCACTGAGATAACAGCTGAGATCCTAGCAGGGTTAGCTCATAGCCTTCCTTTCAAATCTAAGAAAGGAAAGGAAACTATGGTTGAAAAAGCACCTGCTGAGCTACCCAAGAAGGAAAAGAAGAGGAAAACTAACCCATCCTCAACACCAAAAGCCAAAGACATTAATAAAACTGTGAAGAAGATCAGGCTGGTGGTGAGTGAGAAGAAAGCTGCACCTGCTGAGCTAGCTCAGAAACGACCAGCCCCTGAGTGTGAAGCTGAGGACAGCCCTGAGCAACCCCTAAAGAGGAAGAAAACTTCTAGGATCGCACCTTTGGACGCAACTCCTCTTGATTTTGTGGTTTCCGAGGACTCCCACTTCCTGTGAGCTCAGGGAGTCAATGACAAGGAAACTCCCAGTGGTCAACAGCAGAAGCCACTCTCAGCTGAGCAAACAAAAACTGACCACCCAGTAGGCGAAGTGCAAGGCTGATAAGCAAGGAGTTGAGACTCCAAAGAAAGACAAGGCCGCCGAGCTGACTACTGAGAAAGCTGACCATCTCCCTGCTGACCCTTCTCCTAAATCTAAACATCCCAAACACAGTGGAGAGAAGAGGTACAAGCGAACATCACGAAAACCGCAAGTCTTTGATATCCTAGATGATTCACCGTTCAGGGTTCCTATCACTGACCTGACTGGGCTGGAGTTCAACTTCTTCTCCAACGTACTTGAACCCACTCCAGCTCAGGATAAGGAAAAACAAGCCTCTATTTTTATCTCACAGGAACATGCCGAAGCCCAAGCCACAACAGGCAAAACTTCTGCTGACACTGCTGTTTCACCATCTACTGAACCAGTGATCGAAGCTTCCGGTGCTCAATCTAACGAGCAAGCACCTAAGGACCCTCCTGCTCAAGTCAACTCTGAGCTGACTCCACCCCACATCTCAACTCAGCCTCAAGTTGACACTAAGCAGGTAAATACTGAGCAGTTAGTACACCAGTCGGCTCCTGCTGCTAGATTCAACAATGAGGATGCCACTCCCCTTGCTCAACCTTCCACAACCAACCAAGCTGGCACCTCCACTTCTGGTCAGCACCCCCAATGTCAATATCCCTGCTGCTAACCAGAACACGGCACCTGAGACTTCCCAAGCCAACGCTACAACCGATCCTTATACTTTTCTAGATGCCTCTGAGTCAGGCCGTAGAATCATCTTCTCAGCACATACACTTATCCAAGAAATTAATAAGTCTCAAGTCGCTGCCGCTGAACCCGCCACTGCTGAGCCAACTCAACTCTCATCCATCATGCAACTTTTGACCGAACTTAAAGGTCTTAAGGAGCCGATGAACATTGTAACCTCAATGGTTTCTCAGCAGCCAAAGTCAGCGTTCCTGGTCCAAATGGCGGATCTTCAGCTCATGATGGTTCATCATATGGACTCAATTGAGGGCAAAATCAATGCACTATCTGCTGTCAACTCAACAGTCACCACCTCTACCGAAGTGACTCAGCACTTCACGCAGTTGCAAGCTGAGCTTACTGGAGCTCAAGAGCTTGTTTCCTCTTCCTCTCAATGCACAATTGAACAAGTGGCTGAGGCTGTGCGTCTACTCAGCTTAACTCGAGAAGAGATGGAAACTGACCAAGTCAAGACCAATGACATCTTGCACTGTGCCAGAGCGACCCTTGAGAATGTCAGACATCAAAACGCTCAGCGCCATATCTACGACTCCTCAATGCTCAGGATGTATTATCAGTCGTATGCGAGGATGACTGACTCTATCACCTGGATGGGGAAGTCACTTGAGTTCGTACTCAGTGTCATCAGTGCCCATATGCAAATTCCCTCATCCAGCATGGCCGATGGTCTCAAGGTCTTTAAGGGTCTCCAGGAAAGTACGAGTCAAATGCAACACTACTCAGCTTTACTAACTCGTGCTGTTCAAAGTGGGCAATTCTATGCTTCCGCCCCTTTGCCTGGTGATGCTGGCAAAACGGGGGAGAAAGATAAGCAACCAGCAGAAGGAACTCAACAAAAGAAAAATCTCGGCTCAACTTCTACTGCCCCGAGCAAAAAAATCCAGCAACAAGGAACTGCCAAGCCTAGCCAAACCAAACCCAAAGCTAACCAAGTTCAAGTCAACAACAAGAGAGAACTAGAAATAGACTTAGCTTGTAACTTGTGTTTTGTAACTGGCATGCTTTCTTGTTGAGCTGAATATTTATAAAAGCATCTTTTCACATATTGTCTGTTGCTTTATCTGCTGTGTTAAATGCTTAACTTCTCTTGAATATCTATTCGCTTAGCAATCATTGAACAAAATAAATGAAAACTTGTGAACATAAAAAACTATACAAGTACTTGGCCACTGAGTAAAACTACTCAGCACCAATCAATCTACTCAGCTTACTTTAACTTTGATACCTAAACTTAACTAAGTATTCAAACTGAGTAATGTTCCAAGTACTGACCCACTTCTGAAACTGAGCTTAGTTTCACTTGATTAAATCTTAGAAGGTTTAAAGTAAAACTAAGTCAGTGGCTCAACCCTTATGGGGGAGTATTTTCAGAAGTTGAGGTCAACTATTATAGGGGAGCTCAACACTGAGTTCCTTACTGAATATTTTTGCCAACATCAAAATGGGGGCGTTTGTTGAAACACCTTTCCACAGGATTTTGATTTGACAAAAATTAAGTAACCCATGATAGAATATCTCAACACATTAAATTTAAATGCTTTGATTTAGTTATACTAATGTGTTTGTTCAATGTTGAATAAATTGAGTTTAAGAAAAGATCAGAAGTCAACAAAGGTAAAATTCAAGACTAAAGTCAGCAGATGAAAGTCACACAGCCAAAGCTGAGTACAACACAACTCAGCCTGGAAAACAGAAGTTGTCTCTAAAGCTTGAAAGCGAAACCGCCGAGTCAAGCAATATGATAGTCAGGTCAGCTGCACTCAGATCAGCTTCAATGTTGATCAGCGTTGAAGACAAAATCTGTCCTGTTCTGAGTAAAATTCAGAAGTTACAGAAATCTGTCAGAAGGACCTTTTCGAGAAGCATGGACTATATGACGCACACAACAAGACAAACCTGGCAACTGACGAAGACAGAAGAGACAACATTTTGATTGGCCTGCAGCACTGAGCGCTGACCAAGTGATGACGAAAGAAGAACGTTTTCCCACAACGGCTATGTCAGGATTCAAATGATTGATACCTCGGACATCACTATAAATAGGCCTTTCCAACACTTGATTGAATACAGATCTTTATCAAGTCTATTCATTGATAAAGTACAAAATAGAAGCTCTGTCCTGAAAAGAAAAAGCAAGCTCTTATACCAAACTCCTATTTTCGTGTAAAAGTCTAGAGTGATTTTATTCATCTAAAGTGTTCTTCACTTAGTGAGAACAAATTCTGTATCATTTGTAAAAGGTTAGAAAAGAGAGGCTGAGTACTCGGTTATAGTACTCAGTGGCAGAGAGAAGCTGAGTACTCGGTTATAGTATTCAGTGGTAGAGATAGGATTGAGTAGACGAATAGAGGACGGTACTCTTGCATACTCAGTTGCTATTGTAAACGGTTTGTGCTCTACCTTTAAAGGGCTCAGTAGAGGATTCAAAAAGCTCGGAAGGATTCCGGAGACTGGATGTAGGCAGAGAGGCCGAACTAGGATAAGTCTGTTGAGTAACTTCTAACTCTTTATCTTTTGATATATATATATATATATATGTATTGCTTGCTAAATATTACTCAGTAAAACAACAACTTGTAGACTCTGAGCTGAGTAATATGAGTGCTGAGTTGGAAACTGACTTAAGTGTTGCTTCCCAACTCACAATTGAAACAGCTCTAGTTAGCAATTAACTAAAGCTGTCTCAAAACCTACTCAGCGGTGCTGACCTAGATACTGGGTAAATATATTAAATTTAAAATAAGTCAGCCTTAATTAAAAAAATTATAGTAGTTCCTAAACCCCCCATTGGAACTAATACTGTCACATTACACGGGACCAACAAATAGACCCTTAACATTAATATTTAATTACAATTCACACTAAATTCTATGGGATAAGGTACCAAGATAATAAGGCTACGATTGTTTTTGGAAGTATCAATTTAGGCTTCACGCACGTAATAACATCAATGTAGGCTTAACGTTTAAAAAAGAGTACCAATTTAGGTCTCGATAACGGAATATGACACATCATTCATATTACTTTGTTAAGTTCTGTCAATTGTACGTGGAGAGAGAAATCAGAACTTCACGGAGTAGTATGAATGGCATGTCACATTTTGTTATCGAGCCTAAATTGGTATTATTTTTTAAATGTTAAACCTAAATTAGTGCTATTTTATACGTGAAGCTTATATTGATACTTTTTTCTAAAAATCTTAGTCCTATTTTAATAACTTATCCCAAATTCTATTGGAAAAATTACAAAATTGGGTCAAACGGAAGACCCATTTATCCAACACATTACATATCTAGACTATTTATTTGTGGCTTTCTCAAAATGCCCTTCATATATATATATAAAACAACTTACAAATTTCTTACTGTTTCTTCTTTCTCTCTTCGTTTATGAACTTGACACTCCGTTTTTAATTATCGATTCACATATACGTAAAGTCTTTCTTCTTACGAACTTGACACTCCATTTTTTAGTCTTTTGTACATTTTTGCAGGATAATACTTCCCGCATATGATTTTACTTCGAATTTCGCAAACTGCGAAGCCTGTGAAGAGAAATACTACTTCGCAGAATGAGTTTATTTTACAGTTTTCGCAAACTGAGAAGCAATTCATGTACTGAAGTAGTATTTACCTTCACAGTTTTTGCTCGGGCTTCGCAGTTTGGTGAAAATATGAAGTAGTATATTTTATTATTTGCCTAAAATATACACAAGTAAACACCATGTATAGTAAAATGATATAAAAAAACATAACATTATCAAAATTTACAACAAGATTGCAACAATAATGCAAACCCTAAACCCTAGTAATGGCATGAGCACCAGGCTTTACGGAAGCAAGAAAAATCGGCAGCGTCATACAAAATTAATGGCCTTTGAGAGGAAGTTCAAAAGCAAAAGGGACTAAAACATTTGGTCTTCACTTTCTTCATCACATTCCAATCACCACTCATTGTGATTGATGTCTTTGTATTCAAGCTAAACTGATACTTGAATTTGATTCCTTTGTATTTAACCTCCACAAAAATTAAGTTATTTTAGGAAAATAATGAAAGAAACGATTCACAGAAAGCGAAACTGCGAAGTCTGGGAAGAGAAATGCAACATGACAATGATGATTTTGCTTCGCATATTGCGAAACTGCGAAGTCTACGAAGTTATTTTCTAGAGAAAACGTTGGAAAAATTGAATAAAATTATATAATTAATTTAAATACCAACAAATAGCTCCTTTCATGAATAGTCGTGAACACTCGTGTTCGTATGTGAACAGTCGTGTCTGTCCGTATAAAGTTGTGTTTGTTTGTGAAAAGACATATCCTTTGAGTTCTATTTTATATAGAAGGGAATTGTCAAATTCAGTAACTAGAGTCAAGTTGTTGATAAAATAAATATTCTCTGCCTGTGAGGGTCACTTGGTGGCATTTAGAGCCGGTCCCAAGCCCGGACAAAGGAGGAGGGTTGCAGTGGGTTTGTGGCGGCCAACGTAAAATTTAGCCACATCTTATGACATGAACCAAAATATATGGTTCATGTTAGCCGACCCCGAATCATTTCGGGACTAAGGCTTTGTTGTTGTTGTTGTTTATGTTTTCTATCTGTTCATAATGTTATTGTTTTCCTACTCCGGTGATAACGAGCTTACACGCGGTTTGAGTTCGCTTACGTAATCTGTTGTATCCTGGGAGACGATCGTCAATAGCGACGACATCTGTTTTAAGAAAACTGCTAATACAGGCCTCAAATTTGTCTAACTCTTTCCTTTTAATTTCTAGTTTTATTGTTCATATGTTTTTTGTGTTCGTTTTGTTTTTTCGTTAATCACATCTAACAGAAAATACTACTCCAGATGATGATTTTTGCTTCGCAGACTTCACAAAATGTGAAGCAAACTCATTCATTTTCTGGAAAGAGAGGAAGATGAACGCAGAAATACAGTAGATACTTATATTTTTCCATTAAAATCGACAATAAACATATGATAAACGCAAAATAACGTCGAAGAACGATGCTTTCGATTCGTACAAGAAGAAAGAAACAAAGAGATGAAGAAGAAACAGGTAGATGAAGAATCATTCATTCGATTTGCACAAAAACACATGACGATAAAAAAACGACTTCCGTTCGCACGATAGAAAGATAGGAAGGGAGAAGATGAAAGATTTGAGCTATTTTGGGAAAGTTACAAATAAATAATCTAGATATATAATGAGTTGGGTAATTGGTCGAAATATGTAAATGTATCTCTAATTTAACCTAATTTTGTAATTTTTCCAATTCTATTAAAGTAAGAGCCACTATAACATACTCCCTCCATTTCAAAATAATTGTCACTTTTGATCAATTTTTTCCATTTCATATTATTTGTCAGGTTTAGTTTCCAATGTAACTTTTTCCTATTTTACCCCTATTAATGAGCTTAATATTAATTACACTTTTTTGCTATTTTAAGTTTTCAATGTATGGAGAGAGGTTCAATTTAATGAGAGACACAAAAAATGATAATTATTAATGAAGAGAGATAGATGGTATTCTAGTCCATGTTGCATAAATTTAATGCAAATCAATCATTTCCTTAATATGTGTGCTTTGGTTAAATTTGACAATTATTTTGAAATGGAGGGAGTAACATCGTGAAGTGAAGCTAAATGGTGCTGTACTCTGACATATACAAAGAACAAGGTCCACACGGTTTTGTAAAGGTTGTTTAAGCTCCTACAACATATTCTTTGTTTGTTTATAAACATACATACATACGCGTACTTGTTCTGTAACCATGAAGCGGTCGAGTACAGTTTAATTGAATTTCAATAGTACTAACTTATAGAATGAATCCAAATAAATGATGACACTACTGGAAAATACTAACCAACTGGATAATATCACCAAAAATTATCCTTCTTATTATTCTTCTACTTTATACTTATTCTTCTCATATATCATTCTCATTTAATTATTTCAATGCATTTCCCTCCTAAATTAATTTACAGATACCCACCCGTGACTCATAAAAAAAAATTAGAATTATCAATATAATCAACAAATAAATAAATTTAAAATTATTTTTATAGCAATAAAAAAATTTAGATAAGCTCTGTAAATTAATTTAATAATAAACACAATTTTATATATACATCATCATTTATATGGATTCAGTTTTGGGGTTCCGCTTTAAAAAATATTGCTGAATTTTTTTTCACAATAAAGTCATATTGGCAAATTCAAATAGAAAATTCACCGAAATAGTAACATCAGAAGAATCACGTTCAAAAGTACTGACCTTTCTAACATAGTTTTCATGTCATTATTCCAATGAAATTTGTTGTGTGAATTGATCAGAATGACTACTAAAAGGAAATAATTAAGTGACTTTTTGAAATATACCCCAAACATCCATACCATTCCTGCAATTTTCCCCCAAGTTAAATAATTATTCTAAACATTATATGTATAATCTAGCATAATATAAAGACATATTTCGCGACTGTAATATCCAAAATCTTGTCGTTTATCTTATATAGTATCATTTAGTAACATTTTTTCTACTCATGTATTTCTATAAGAACATTTAACTCATTTTGGACAAAAATTTAATTGATTTATTAATTTTTACCACATGCGACAATTTTTGACACATGACGTGTATACATATATATATATATATATATATATATATATATATATATATATATATATATATTTTTGCATATAGGCTTAATATATAGATGAATAAGGAAAAAAAATTCTTATTTATCCACATATTAAATTGGGTAAAGTCTAAAAGAAACTCATGCTTTCCTTTTTTTTGTCAAACCGGTACTTGTCAAAAAAAATTTTTGGTCCAAACGAGTACTGAGGTTTTCGTTTTGCTAATAACAATGATCGTTTAGTTTATCGCTATGAAAATGATCGTTAATGACCTCGAAATAGAAAATTCTAAGAATTAAAATTGTTTAATATCATATTTACTATGAAACCAATTTTTTTTAATTTATTCATTCTTAGCAAATAACACCTAAATGATCTGAAGATTAAAAAATTAAAGAATTAAAGTTTTTTAAAATATTATAGGTCTTTGAATTTTTCAATTTTAAAATCATCAACACTCATTTTAATTTTGAGATCTTTGTTTTTTTTTTTGAAGAATGAGATCTTTGTTTTTAATAAAGCGAAAAACCGCAGTCATCTAGCAGACGAAAACCTCGGTCATCGTTTGGACATAATTTTTTTTTACAGTACCAGTTTGACAAAAAGTAAAAGCACGCAAGTTTTTTTTGGACTTTTCCCTATTAAATTTATATAAAAAGAAAATAAAACAACAACTACGTGTACATATCACGTGTTAAAAATTGTACCATATCAAATGTTACTAAAGGGGTGTTTGGTTACTCATTTTCATGCTCATGTTTGCCTTTTCACTTCAAAATAGAGAGTTTTAGGTGTTTGGTTAGAGAACTTCTGTTTGCCTTTTACACCTGAAAAACAGTCTTTTATCCTACGTTTTGGAAAAACAGTATTTTCCAACAGCAAACCGTGATAACAAACAACAAACAACAATAACGAACAATGGGTAAAACAAACGGACACTAAATTTAATCCTAATCTATGTAGCTGATATACTTTGAAGATACGTTCTACCTTCCAAATGTTGGTTTTGACGAGCTGGACGCAATCCATTCATATATTGTCATCATCGTTCTTTCCCAGGTGGGATCTTATCAAATTCTTTTAACCTTACGCCAAACGACATCCTGGCTCGGTTTTTTGGAGATGTTATTCACATCACTCTGCCTGCAAGTGGAACCAAAACCAACAAAGTCTTTTGCGGTTGATATGACGAATTCACTAGCAAAAATGAAAATAATGATACAACAAAAACAGCATTAACTAATATTTACTATTTACACGACAAAGACCTTAACTTTTCGGTTTTAACTTTTAATCCCTCGGGATTTCACAATCAACAACGACGTTCAATGAATTTGAAATCCCAAACAAAACTGGCCAATGAGTCCAAACAAAATTTACATATAAATAATAATGGCATCTTTGTAAAGCACATGCCATCATTGCAGCTGTTGACATATGATTAATTTGGTCTCTAATTTCAAAATCATCAAAACAATCCATGTGTGTGGGTAGGGGTGTAAATAAGAGCCGAGCAGTTCATGAGCATCTGAATGTTCAGTTCGATTTATAAACAATCCAAACTTGAATACGATAGAACTCGATTTAAAAGCTCGCGAACAAGCTCAATTATAGGTTCATGAACAAGCTCAATTATAATGTTCATACTCCTGAACAAGCTTGGTTCGAGTAATAATGACATTTCTATAAAAGAAAAAATGTAAAAATACATAGGTCCTGTTTGGTAAAGAGCGTTTTGGGATAAAAAGAGCGGTTTTGACCAACTTTAGAGGTTTGACCACTGAAACCGCTAATTGAAGTGTTTGGTGGAGAGAGGTTTGGGAGAGAGTTTTGGGATGAAAACGCTAATTTAGAAAAAGCTCTTAAAAGGAGCTTTTTCAATTAGCGTTTTGCAATATTAAAATTAATGGACTTCTTTAACCCTAATAAATAGACTCCATCTTCTCCTGCGCCAAAATTAATGCCCTTATTCGTCTTTTTGCACAAACCGCTATTATCAATCAGCTAATTTTTACCAAACAGGTCTACACAAACAGCTAATCAAATCAGCTAGTCAAATCAGCTAATGTAATCAGCTAACAGCTAATATAATCAGCTAACAGCTAACAGCTAATTCCCAAACAGGGCCATAGTTTTGTAGGTTTTAAAACTATGTTGTTTTGTCTTAAAAAAAATTTCAAATCAATATAATTAATAAACATAATTAATGATTTGTCTGTGAACGAAGTTCATGAACTGAATTAACGAGCTGCTCGCGAGCAAAGCTTATGAACAAGCTCGTTACCAAGTTTGTGAACAGTTCGTGAGTAGCTCACGAATATAATATTAAATTCGGACTCAAGCTCGTTAATTTTTTGACAAACCGAACCTAAACAGGTTAAAACTCGGCTGGACTTGGTTGGATTACAGGCCCTAACCAAAAGCCAAAAACTTAATATACTATACTCGTTTAACGAGCTTTAGAATAAACAATTTGCATCTTTCAATGCAACCCAAGAGCCATCCAATTTATGATGCATATGGGCATTATTACCATTGACCAAAAACTATTGGGCATGGCATGGGATATACTGAAACAGTCAATCTACGGACACATGACACGTGACAGTATTCATGACACCACTATGCACCTATCAGCTTGTTTGTAATAGTTCATATCGTTACTGCGTTTAATGACATATTGATAGAAGCAACCACAAAATGCAACTAAGTTAGAAATCAAAATAGTTCCTTTACAGGATGATGAAGTATCAATTAATATCAGCACATTTGTCTCAACACAATGTAATTAGGGACGTTTTGAGCAATAGGAGCCGCTAGATCTAACTAAACAGTTCTCTTACATGTGTACCAATAGAAAACTCAGACTACATCCCGTCAAATTCATCTAGAATCAAGTTAATCTAAAACGAGTAAGATACACATCCAGCTAAAAATCTCATAATCAAGGTACATACACATATTATTCTCTACAATTATTCTTAATTGTTTAACACTTCATCGTACACATCGCTAACTTAGACATCGAAGTGGGATCACCTGTCAATAGCCTCGCCCTAACAATCTTTATGTTTTATCTTAGACATCATAAAGATCTCACCAGTCATCCATCCGAGTATTAGTTTACAAAATCTCTAGTATCACAGGATAAAAAAGAAGATTTTATGAATAAGTTATGACAAAAGTCAGCTCAACAGCATACACCATTCTACAGTGCCATACCTTCGTTCCTTTGTACATATTTGACTTCATCTCATCTATTATTTAAGTTTCTGCAAATTATATCCACCCACACCATTACCAGTCCCATGTGCAATCAAATCCGCCGGTGCTCAATCCATGCCCATAATCCAAATACTATTCCAAATAGGGTGTGCATCATCGGTTTTAAAATTGAATACCGTTAATGCCAAAAACGAATAACTGGACCGAAATATTTTGTTCGGTTTTAAACCAAAAAATCAAATAAAAACAAATAAAAATCAATATATTTTCTCAATTAATTTGCATAACAAAAAAAAACTTAAAATTCTTTCAAAATATACTAGTTTTTGAATTATAATCCCAACAATTAAACTTCTAAAGTCAAACTAATAAGTTCAGTTTTTGTTTTTTAAACAACCGAACTCTACCTAAAACCATAATTGATTCCGAACCCAAAAGCTAAAAAGCCTGAACCAAAAACCTATTCAATCAGTTCGGTTTGACAATACCGCTCTTTTTACTGAATAATACACACTCCTTCCAATGTATGTTTCTGAGTACACTATAAGTGGAACAAAACAAGAAAACCTATACATGGATGTACTCGGTATAAATTAAAAACTAGAAATCCCAAGTACACAGAACAAACAAGTAAAGTTCCAAGTCGATTGCACGGTTGCTTAGATACACCAAGTTATCACTTCTAAGCATAAAGTAATATTTTGAAGAATAATATCTCATGCCCAGTAGAGTTATTTTAAAAACTTCAATTCAACTTTCAGGAAAACTACTCACCAAATCCAAAAAATAAAGGCCTGATGCAGTAAAGGTGACTCTTAGACTTGGTCAGCTGTGTGAAAACATCATTACTTAATTATCTGAATACTGTATCAAAAACCAGCTTGTCTCTCTTTCATTGTCAAAAATGTCAAACATTGCTTCTTTTTTGTTTCTCTCTTCTTTTATATTTAAGGTGTGACTAACTTATTTCAATCACTGTAACAAAATGTGAGTCTATAGAACTTCAGCCAAGTTTATACTAGATGCAGATTGCAGAGTCAATTTCAAGGTCTTTCCATGAATATTAAATTCTGCTCATGTCATTATTAAAAACATACCGTGGCACATATGATGCAATTAAATCAAATTATCATCTGAACTAAACAACAAAATAGCAACTAGTAAACATAGCAAATGCAGTTTCAGAAACAAACTTTGGGATCATGGAACTGGAATGGACCTCATCAAAATGCAAAGCCTAATCCGACAACAGATACACAATTTGTTTGCTTAAGGATTAATAATGAGCTCAGCTAAAATCGCTACTTGGCCACAACCCAACCAGGAAATGCTTAACCATACTTTATAATGTGCTCAACAAACAACGGATCCTTTTTCTCTACTCAAATTTCTTCAGAACCAAAATCCTAAAACTTCAGGTAGGTTTTTCTGAAAAAATATTTTCAAACAGAAGATTAAAAAGAGTAAGAAAGCTACTGGAGGACACCAACGATATTAGCAATCTCTCCATACAACATGCACATTTCCTACTCTTTGAAATGAGATTACGAGACTCAACAACTCATGCAGGCCCTTAAGATACAATCAATTTAAGTCGGCAACACCTATCACCAGTATCAAAGTGATAGAAAATGGCATAGAGGAAATAGGGGCAGCCAAAGAATAGAAGGGGACACGTGGCTATTGCTAATTGAGTCTGTTATGTTATGGTATTTAAATATATGTGCGCTGTACTGAGGAGGGTAGGTTTGACAATTTCATTTTCGGAGAGTTTCTCTCCTTTGGCTAGTGCAGGATAAATCATTTTCTATTTCTTATTTGCATTCTAATCTAATATTCCATAACCTTAATGGTTATTGGAAGAGTTTTATTGATACAAAGTATCCTATCTATTGTATTTGACTGTATTTAAGAACCCAAACAGCCAAAAACAATAGAATAGAGAATAAGATACTTTGTATTAATAAAACTCTTCAGAAAACCAGTGAAGCTATGGAAACTAGATCAGAGCACATATAAGAAATAGAAAATGATAATCTAATAAAGAACATGATCTATCTTCATGCACTAGCAAATGAGAAAAACTCCCCTCCCAACCCAACCCTAAAGGCCAATACCAAAAATGAAATTGTCAAAGCTACCATCCTCTGAACAACACGCTCACAGCCACGCCCACTCTCACTCAAACCCCTAACCAAACATACTCTAATTATCAACCATCGCATGTCCTCTCCTATTCTTTGACTGCCCTTATTTCCTCAATGCCATTCTCTATCACAGGCCTTTGCCTTAATCCAAAAGATAGATAAAATCACAAGGCATACTGGATTATAAAGTGTACCAAGTCTCAAGATGCAGGGATTGGGAAAAGAAGTCCACTAATCCATATCATAGTAAATGCACAATTCAGACTTATCCATATTTCATCACTCACAAATACAAGGCGAATCGACATGTACCAAAATTCTCAATCCTGTCTCACAAAAATTGAACTAATAATTGAAGATCTAAACCCAAACAATAAGAAAGCAACTACTATTGTTTAAGAATACTTTAGTTATCAATTTTTCTACTAAAGACAATTTGATAGAGAGTTAAATGGCAACGCAAATAGGCCTGCGATGACCCATCTATCCCATGGCTCTAACATATGGAACGTGTAATCCAGGAAGTTGAAAGGGGCGCACGGGAAGGGAGAGTAAGCTGGCTAAGTTAGTAGGTTGGTTATAAGGGCGGGGAGAGAGTAATATACAGTTTTCAGAGAGGGAGATTGAAGATTTTCCCTAGGAGTAATAAGCCAGAAATGCCAAAATTATTTCTCACTCCCCGCCCTTATAACCAAAATTATTTTCCCTAGCCAACTTATTCTCCCTTCCCATGTGCTCCTTTCAACCTCCTGGAATACACGTTCAGAATTTTTGGGCCATGGGACAGATGGGGCATCACACGCCTACATTCAACCTTCTATCACTGCTATGATGAGTGCCAATGGTTAGGTCTTCCTACGATTTTCCATTGAAAAATTTAGGAAGTAGAATCAACACTCATTTTACTTCTTTTGGATCAAATAACCATTAACCACAAATAAAATTCAAATAACAGGAAGAAACACTCGAACAATCAATTCCTAGTGGTTTCACAAATCACATCTATCATCAAATCCAGAGAGCAAATATATAAAAAAAAAAAAAAAAAATACAACCATTGACAAGCCCTGATCTTCCTTCCACAACAGCAATCTCTCACACACACTGAGTGAATCCTACAGTGAACTATCATATACGGTTCATTTGGAACAATAAATTGAGCTAATATAAATTCGATTTAAGCGAGATAATTATCGTTTTAACTGAAACATAATCAGAAAATGGATCATTTATGTAATTATAGAACCTCGCCAAAAGTGCTAAACTGATAACAACTCAAAATGCACCTAATCCACCTCACAAACATGGACTATTAAAAAAAGAGGAATAAGAAAACCAACAGGGATTCGAATTCAACTAATCTTTGCCGAAGAGAAGGCGAAGGCGTGCAGCGAAGTGGCCGGTAGGCTCAAGAGAGGCTTCGTGAAGTAGGTCGCGCTTGATGTTGTCGAATCGATCAGTTAGGGTTTTCTGCTCTTCTCTAAGGGCTATGGTGTCTTCCTGAAGTTCATGGATACGGTATTTTTGGCCTAAGGACCTGAAACTCAAAAGCAATATCCCAGACATTGCAATTAACTGTATAAAACTGTGTTTGTGTTTTATTGCATTATCGATTAACCCCAACGACTTCTTAGGTTTTGGAGCGGCGGAGGCGGAACCCGGTGGCACTGAGGATGCCATGTGAATTGTGAGCGGAAAGACTACGAAACAGGGTGAGGAAAAAACCCAAGTGAACTGAAAGTCTGAAATGGATCTTTCTTACTCCTATCAATATGAAGATGAAAGCATTAGGAAAAAGAAGGAAAGCCGGAATCAGACGACACCTCTATATTCTATTTTATTCGTCAACAGAAAGAGAGGGCTATCATTTTGCCACAACAAATTCAAGACTGAAAGAAATAGACAATAGTAATACCAATTCAATTTAATATTAAAAAAGAATCAGGATATAATTGATAGTTTTGCCTAAATCTAATGATAAAATTTAGGCCAGTTTGACTAACTATTGAAAAAATAGGATTAAACCTCTTTTTGGGCAAAAATCATAAATAATTTCATTGTTAGTTACAGTTAAAAAATTATTCTTTACAAGGAGTTGTTTTTTTACCATGATTAGAATTGTACCATTACGGTAAAAGGTACACCGTAATGGTGATAATTTTTTTTTTAAATTACTTACCCACTCATTACGGCGCCTTTGGCCCGTAATGAGCATTTGACAGGAATCCCAAAGGGATTCCTGTCAATTAGTGGGCAGTGGCTTCACGCCACTGCCCACACAAATACATATAATTTTTTTTTTATTATTTAATAAAAAATCAAAATCAAAATAAAATTTATAAAATAAATATAAAATTTAATTTAATTTATTATTTTATAAAATAAAATTATATATAAATTATATTAATGTTGATTTAATTGGTATAATTTCTAAATAAGATCAATTTTAACCGTACACTATCGAAGTACAGATTTAGTCCTAACGTATGAAATTGTGCAAATTTAACACTAACGTGTCAATATAATAACAAAAAAAAAATGTATGAAACTGCTTTAATTTATCGACAAACTGGTTTAGAAGGTCTGATGTGGCTAAATAACAGTCAAACACGTCTTTTTAAATTTTCGGTAACGTATGATTAAAATTGATCTTACGTGGAAACGTTAGTGTTAAATTTGCATAATTTTATACGTTAGGGCTAACTCTGCACTTCGATTGAAACGTTACGGCTAAATCTGCACTTCGCTTAAACATTAAAGTTAAATATTTAGTACATTACTAAAACAAATATTTAGTGCATTAACAACACAGATACTTTCAAATAAAAAATGTGATTCATTTATATGTAGCAGATTTAGTTTTTTTAAACTGTCTAAAATATTTGACTGTGTTATTAATATAGTTAAAAAACATGTATGAAACTATTTCAATTTATCGACAAACTGGTTTAGAAGGTCTGATGTAGCTAAATAACAGTCAAACATGTCTTTTCAAATTTTCGGTAGCGATTGGTTAAAATTGATTTTGCTTGAAAACGTTACGGTTAAATTTGCACAATTTCATATGTTAGGACTAAATCAGCACTTCGCTTAAACGTTAAGGTTAAATTTATACAATTTCATACATTATGGCTAAATCTGTACTTCTGTTGAAACGTTAGGGTTAAATTTGCACAATTTCGTATGTTAGTAATGCACTAAATATTTAATCGCGTTTTAAATAAAGTACAGATTTAGTCCTAACATATGAAATTATACAAATTTAACGCTAACGTTACGATTATAATTTTATTTTTATAATATAACATAATAAATTTTAAAATTTTTATTATATAAGTTTTTAAAAAAATATTAAATAAAAAAATTTTAATTATAATGCCAAAAGAAAAGTTAATTTATTGACCATGGTTGGGAATAGCCCCTTCTAGGGGAATATTTCCCAACCAGGTCTAGTAGAATATTTTTTAAAAAAAATGGCCCCAAACAAGGTGTTAATCCGAAAAAATAAGTATTAAATTATAAATATTCAATATTATAAATACTGAAAAGTGCTAAATAATATAAATTTATAAATATTAAAAGTAAATACTGAATTTAAAAATATTAATTAATAATATTGAATTAAGTTAAATAATTTAATCAAAGTGATTTTTTAATTTAATATTTAATATTTTAACTTAAAGTAACTTTTTTTTACAAAATTATTAGACTCTCCATATATTAATTTAAATGCTGAAATAAATCTCATAAGATTAGCTTGAATGATTTAAATTCAAACAATCACTTCATTCATATCAGGAATAAATCATGGAAATTAATCTTATTAGCTTGAATGATTTGAACTTTTTAAATTGTTTAAACTAAAGATAATCAAATATGAGTACTAAAATCTACCTAAAAAGTTGCTAACAAGTTGTGCATCAATTGTTTAGATTAACTAAAAAATAGCTTATTTTTAGCCTTAAAATCATTGAAAGATAATTTTTTTATATAATTTATTAAATTTGGACCATTTATTGCACAAATTAGTTGAGCTTATAAAGGAAAACCCTTCTTCTATCTTTGAAGGCAAGCAGCGTACTATAATTCTAATCTGAAGCAGAAGTTGAGTATTTCGACAAGTAGTTCTCCAAATGAACCATAAATTACAGTACCCACAAGGCTGCTGCATATGACTAGCCTTGATTCTATTGGGCGCCATTTGACAACTGAAACTTTTTTCCAGATGCTTAAATAGTAATACATACATCCATCCTAACTCAGAAATCCAGAGTTCCACATTGTTTGCTCTCAATATTCTTTGTTCCCTCACCATGTTTCTCATTCTTTCTACCATCACTGTCAATGCCTCGGTTTCGCCCAATACCCAGCTTAGGCAACCCCCGGTTCAATCCCTCGAGCAGAACACAAGCTTTACACCATTTCTGCACATTAAGTAGTATCAAAAGGATAGATAAAACGGTAGAACCAATCCTCAAAAACACAATTCTAGATAAGAAAGGAATCCATGTTGATTTCTACATGAATACACGGGACACAACGCTATGAGAACAATGGGTACAGCATCAAAAGCTCCAAGCAGATTTTAATTCCCAATGTTAAATTAATTTCGTACTTGATTCGCATAAAAGCAAAACGAACACTCACTTGGCTTGAAATATAACCACACCGTTCGCAAGTCCCCTGTTCTGGCATTTTTGTGGAAGTGGATATTCTGAAATTCTCCCCTGATTTGATGATGTCAAGTATAGCCCTAGGCCTGCATTGGTAAGCCATAAATAATACGTTAATATATTGAAAGGGTATGAAAATCTCCACCACAAATTTCAGGGCCGAACTGTTTATGGAAATGTGATGTGCTGAATGTAAGAGGAAACAGTTGGCCCCGTAGGCAAACTGGACCAAGCATTGACACAGATCTGAGGCTTTAGTAAGATGTGTTGAATGGACATATCAATAGGTTGTTACTCCCAAATCCCAAGTTGGTATAAGGACTACTACAGAAACAAGGACTATTCAGTGTAGGATCTCCACTACCCCTAAGTCAATAAACAAACAGTTGACTTGAGTGATCTACCCTAGTCCATTGGGGCCTAGAAGGTGGACATCTAGCCTTGGGAAAGAGAGGTGGATGTCTCCACAGGGAATGAGGTCTGAGGAAACTATGGCCAATCGAGCCCATAATATCTGTTCCTACGAGAGTCGAGGTTTGATACATAGGGGAATCTTGTGGGACGATATTCGGAAGTGGCTAAAGAGTATCAGCCTACGTTCGGCTATACTCTCGAAAGTAGACTTGGCAGTTTAAACCACTTGGCGGCATAGTTGTTAAAGGCGCGCCTCACTCAAGGCTCAAGATAGTGAGCCTTGATTGCAGAAAGCAAGGCCCTGTTTAAAAGGCTCTCGCCTTGTGTGTGTTGTCTGGGCGTCGGAGCCTGAATCAAGGCGTGCCTCTGTGTTTTCACTAGGGTTTCTTTTTTCCTGTTTTGTGCAAAACATATGTTTGACTAATCTCAACCACTAATCTAATTTAAATAAGATTAATCTTAACCCTTAACTAAATAAGAATCTCAAGAAAGGTATTAAGAGCAGTCACGTAAAGAAGAGTCTCCTCTACTCCACTCAAACAGAAACTGCAACAAACACATAGAAGAACATCAAATGACAATTACTAAATTAGTTAGGTAATTAGGTTAAGACGTTAAGTATATGTTAATGTCTCTATGAAGTATGAACTTAACTTGATGTTTTGACACTTATGATTTAGTATTATGTTTTCATATGGTTTTGTTTTGTTTGTGTGGTCATAAGCGTGTTTTTTTGGTTCATGCTTTAACTAGTAAAAGAGTATATATATATATATATATATTTCTACACCTCGTGTTCCTCAGGCGCGCGCCTTGCGTTGCGCCTTGAGCCTAGGCTCCAGGACCCCTTAGCGCCTTAGTGCGCCTTGCACCTTTAACAACTATGCTTGGCGATATGCTTGAAGGGGATAAATCCCCTCAGTATCGGTTGGCTGGCCGATAGCTTAGGAAAGTCTCAGCGCCTCACGGGGACATTGGCGCAGCCCAAGTTTGTCCCTGTGTCACTGAACTGCTGATGTGAATAAAGGTAATAACGCTTCCCAGGTTAAGAATCAAAAACTTCATTTTGAAACAATATCCACCCAAGCAGAGAATAAAAGATAAAAACTTCATTTTGAAACAACACCCACCCAAGCGAAGAAAAAAGATGCAGCAAGTTCCAAGAAATTTGAAGAAAGCATCCTATAGTTACCAAAATGACATCAAAAATCCAATTGGGAAACTACCTCATTCTCTCCAAATCTTTAATGAATTCACGAGCAAAACCCCGATATGCATTTGGGGAGTATATGCCTGCAATAAAATACTTCGTAAATAGCAAGCAAATAACAAAACAGATAATGTAGGAGTAATAGAGAGAACAAGAAAGGTGTTGTTGGTGAAGCAACAGGTACTGGATAGGAAAAGAAACGAGTAACTCGAAAATTACATTCAGTGGAGAAGTAGTCCAGCCTCTTGAAATAAGCATACGTGAGATTCTGGTCAAGGTTATGCAACTGTTCCCATCAACTAGCATATATATACTAAATATTTTATGCAATAATAAAGCATTTTCAATACATCAGACGAAATAAGGATATATAACAATCTCCTTCTCATAGGTATATTTGAAAGGCTTGCATCTCGGGATTGGCCCATCTTCACCAGTTGTTATCAAAGTGCATCTACTCAATCTAAAAAAAAGAAAAAAGAGCATGTTGCATTCACTTAGCTACCAAAAGGAAATCAATCCATCATTGATGGATTGAGAGGGTTCAACACCAAGCTCCTCCTCCAGTTTCATATTTAACAAAAAGCAAACAAAGAAACAAAGAGACAAAAGGAAACAGAAGTTAAAGCTGAAAGAGAACACACTAAATTTACCTAGCAATATCGCCTCGCAATATGTTCAAAAGAACTGTTTCGGCAATATCATCTGCATTATGTCCAGTAACAACCTTGTCTACTTTCAACAATGCAGCACCTCGATCAAGGGCCTTTTAAGACACAGAAAAGCAATGTTCCATCAGTTAAATACATTATATCTTATTTCTACCAATAAAGTTGTAGTTCAGGAGATGCAAGGGGGTGGGGGGATTCTGTGTTTAGAGTATAGAAATGGAAAAAAGAATCAAATAAAAAAATGAGAGCTTTAATGGAGAATGGAGGGGGAATTGAATGATCACAGTGAAGAATGACTTCTATACCTGACGACGAAAAACACCACAAAATGTACAGTTATTCTTTAAACCAATCATCTTCACAATCTCATCCATTGTCCACCCATACAAATCCTTGTATGAAACAATCTTTAAAGGCAATCCATACTGGGTGGAACACATAGGAAGAGGATTAACAAAAAAAAAGGTCTTATAAATTAATGGTAACGAAGAATTCCAGTAAAAATGCAAATACTTACCTGAATTTCATTTCTTTTGACAGTTTCAAGGGAATCATCTCTATAGCCAGTAATGCCCTCATCAACAGACAGTAAGAATAGATCCAGGTCATAATTATGCCGCCGATTTAATTCTGATAATACATAAGCAAGAACAGTGGAATCTGCAAGGAAAAGGAAAGGGCAAGCATGAACACGGATATCTTAACAAAGTAAACCAGATAATAATACCAGAGAAGAGAATCACCTTTTCCACCAGAAGCACCAATGGCAACACGCTCACCAGGCTTGAATAGCTGGTTGTCGACTATCACCTGGTGTATTTCATCCTCAAATACTTGATAAAAACACTCCCTGCATATCTTTTTCAAATAACTTTATAAAACTAACTCGTATATATATATTTTAAAAACTGAGAAAACAAAATAAAATTGAAATTAACATAGGCAAGCAAAGTCACCTGTTCTAGAGTTTTAGGTCTTTTAAGAGCAGCCCTTCTCTGGTTACAGAGACAACAGAGGCGACCTCCAGTCTTCTTGGACTTCGTATCAGCCTCCTCCATCAGATCAACTATTTTTTAGGGACTGCGGAGCAAATACCAACTCTTGATTCGAATGGAATGCATCAAAGAGTAACAATGACTAAGTGATAGAATCAGTCCAAAAAAAAAGAGACTGAATGATAGATAATAACTTATTTACTTGATACCATAGCCAAATATTTTCAAAAAACTTCGTGTAATACTATAAGAAGCTAAGAAACAACCCAGTAAGTTACAAAAACAATCAACCAGAAGTTTCAAGATGCTTCGCAGTAGCTACTAGCTAGCAAAAAGCAGCAAGTTGGACATAAAATTGCTTTCTAAAATTCTAACTAATGAACTTCTAACAGGATTCTAACTTCAAAATACAACAAAGTAAAATTGCAAACAGAATCTACCCAAGTAAACCAACTAATGAATACAAGTAGTACCAATCACAGTCATCTATGAAGCAGCAGTTAGGTTCACAAATATCCAATCAAAATATTAAGCCAAAGACCTGTAGTCCTAGAAAAAAGAAGTTCAAATCTCTAGAATTCTCATATCTAATTGGGAAGCCGAGAGATAAACAAATTAGATGCTTAAATGATTGAATATGTAACAGTCGAATTAACTAACCTCAATTAGATTGGTGATTATCTTAGGCTAACTATTGTTAGATAAATTAAGGGAGTGATGGAATTAGATTGTAGAGAGGGAGATGGTTGTCTTCTATTGGCGATATGAGGACTGCAAGTGAGACCGTGACTCGATGAGAAAAAGGTGAGGGGTGCGAAGACAGGTAACGGAGACTTTGGAGAGGGAGGAGTACCCGAGGCAATTGCGGCGAGGAGTGGGAGAAGCGCCGGTGGAGAATATGGAGGGAAGTAAAACGATGCGTATAATAAATTTATCGGTCGCCTGCCTTAGAACTGAAACCCTTTTAGCTAAAACCATAGTATCTACCTAGGCCTCTAAATCAGTCGAGCGGTTCATGAACGATCGACTCGATTATAAACAAACCGTTCATGAATATAATTTAGAAACACGATTTGTAAATGAGCCAAATTTGATAACGATAAAATCCGATTCGGAAGTTTGCAAGTAGACTCGGTTATAGGTTCGTGAATAAGTTTATGAACAAACTCGATTATAATGTTCACAAACAGGTTTTGACAGAGGTTCGTGGACAAACTCGATAGAAGCTCGTGAATAATAGCGAATATTATTTGTATTTAACAATTATGATTTGATATGCGACTCATTCCAAAATTCTTTTATTTAATATAAATTAGGTTAGGGGGATAACGAAGAGAATTAGGATGCACTTATCCTTCTCTCGTCCTCTTTTCATTTCCACCTCCCTCTTCTCACACTATTTTTTATTTAATGATTAAAAAGAGATGTTTAATGTTTATGCATGTGAAATTGCATTCACATTGTATTATTTCATTTGCTAAACATGTTAGTATTATTTTATTTGATATTATTTCATTCATGAACACAATAAACGAGTTTGTTCATGAACATGTTTAATAAGTTACTCGTGAGTAAAGCTCGTGAATAAAATAAATGAGCAACTCAGGAGCTAAGCTTGTGAACAAGATAAATGAGCCGACTCATGAACAAACAAACGAGCTTTTAAACGAGCTGAACTCAAATACAAATTTAATCTCGAACCAAGCTCGTTAACATTATGACAAACCGAACTTGAACAGGTCAAAACTCGGCTCGATTACAATCCTATCTCTACTCTAAAAACCATTATCCCTATCAAAAAATTTATCTTTTCAGCAAACCAAAATATATTTCAGACTTTTTTTTTTTAGAAAATCTATTTCAGTTTTTAGATAACTTAAAAATATATAAAAAGAAATAGGTATTACATCCATTTGACTCTCTAAACTAAAACTTCAATTAGGATCCTAAACTATCAAAATCACCGATCAGGTTTTTGAACTAAACAAAAATCATTAATTAAGTCTCTATCTATTCTAAAATTAGAAACTGTAACTACTATCTGATATAGTAAAGAAAAACAAACAAAGTAATAAATCTAATGATGAGAAAAAAATAAAGTAATAATTACTTGGTTAAAAACAAAGTGAAAATAGCATGCACCACTAATTTTGTATATTACAAAAGGCTTAATGCATCAGTTTCCTCCGGATTTATCCAAAATACTTAATTGACCACTAAAATACTTAATTGACCACTTAAATTTATACGGTGTTTTATAGCTATACAAACTTACTTAAACAGAGTTAACTTTTTTTAAAGATTCAGAATCACAAATAAAGCCTTTAATTTAGACACTCTTAATAAGTTCAGTGGACCAACAGATTACTTTAAATAAATCTAGACGGCTAAAGAGTTAATTAAACAAGTTTAGAATCAATCAAACTTTTTAATCAAGTCGACAAATATATTAAGCCATTACAAAATGATATACTTTGAACAAACCCATACTTTGCTATTGCAGTTTCAAATAATGTCAGTTTATGATTTGTATCAAAGAAACTACTTAAGAATTACGTGAAGAAGCCCTTAAAAATCAAATATCTGATAATACAGCAGAATATCAACAGTTCAGAATAATGCTAAAAAACTAACTAAACAATGAACCGAAAAGTAAAACAGTAAATCGACTATGACATGGCGCTCATTAAGCTCCACACCTATTTGTACAATCTGAATTTTAATTTAGAACCGAACCGATCATATCACCTGAGGTAACAGTTTCAGGCAAAACATTTCTGTCAATAGCACCTAAAAATGATTACAAATCCATGTTTACTTTACAAAAACTCATCACTTATCCTGCTGTCCACGCTCACTCTCTAGCCGCCAGTGTATATCATTCTGTAGCACCTCCATGTATTCCTGCATATGGGATATTATAGTTTTAGTTGTTGTGAAGCACAAAAAGGTCGAAATTCAGCCTCAAACTTTGGCTTACTAATTCAACACCGAACATAAAAAATCTCGGAACTTCGACATATACTAACATAAAAGTTCAAATGATCATTGGCTAGTGTAAATACCAGTTGACCACGTTGACTGCGGGTAAACGTAAATCACACTCCTTTATTTAGGAGCCATCATATTAGTAACACCATTGGTGTATATTACACAGTACACGTATTCAACAAGTATTTACACTGGTTAACAGTCATTTAGGCCCTATTTGGCAAATAGCAAATAGTTGTTAGCTGATTACATTAGCTATTACCTTTTTTGTTAGCTGATTTGACTAATTGAAAAGAGATGGAGCAATAAGCTAATTGAAAAAGCTACTAAAATGAGCTTTTTCAAAATTAGCTTTTTGGACCCAATAAACTCTTTCAAACCTCTCTCCCGCAAACACCACTATTGGAGGTATGACTAGTCAAAACCTCTAAAGTGGCTCAAACCTCTAATTTTGCCCCAAAAAGCTCTTTACCAAATAGGGCTTTAGACTTTTATGTTAGTACATGTCAAAGTTCAGTGATTCTTATGACAGGTTTTGATGTTCAAAGACCATCATATTAGTAACCCCGAAGTTGAGGTGTCATGGGTGAATTTTACCCCTAAAAGATATTCAAAGTAGAGAACAGTTGCAGAACATTATTTATTACCATTTCCATTCAAGGATGTAAGTAAACTATAACTGTTAAGATTAGCAGAACTTACATTAATTATATCCTCATTGTTGCTTAACTCATTCAAAATACTAACTTCAGTTTCATTGTCATTCAGCCTAACTGCATTTTCAGCTACTGCAAGGAAAATATCTTCAGGTGTGTTCAACTGTCCAATTCTCTGAGCCACTTCTTGGAGGTCAATCTGAGGTTAACAGAAAAGGAAATTAGTTACGGCTTGAAGATCTTCTTGTCCAAAACAAAGTTCAATCCCTCAAAATTTGCAAATGGAGCGGGATGGGTGAGGAATCCCCATTGCCATCTATAAAATGGGGAGAATATAGACCCCATCCCCGCCAGCGTGGAATCCCCATTTCTCAAATTCTAAATAGCATTTTTTTAGTGAAATTTAAAATTTTAGCATATAATACAATTAGACAAACAGTGTATAAAACATTAGTATACTTGCAAAAAAGACATCAATTATAAATCATAAATCATAAATAATACATCAATCTACCAAAAATAAAAAAACAAAAATTATCCAAAAAAAAAATATATATATATATATATATATAAATCATATAAACTACATGGGGATGGAGATTCTGTGAGGCTAGGAGAGAGGTCCCCGCCCAGTCTCTAGGGAATTTTCTTACCCCAAGGGGAAAATAAATGGGATCCCCGTCTCCGTTGGAGTGGAACTCCGCCGGGAACGGATAATCTGCAAATTTAAATTCTCATATTGCAATTATCTTTTTGTTTGGGATAGCACAGACCTGAACATTTCCATTTCCATCCAAGCTCCTCCCACTGTAGTTTTGCTGTGGTTCAGATTCCAAAGGAGAAAAAGATTGAGTACCTGGCCCACCATGACCAAGAACCTGGGAAACTACTGGCATCATCTGTTGCATCATCCTTGAAAGATCAAGACCGCCGCCTTGGCCACCTCCAAGACCTGAGAACATGTTTCCAAGACCTTGGTTTTCAACCTGCTGTGCAATTTGGCCAACCGTACTCATTACTTGGGGGTTCTGAGTGAGCTGTTGCAGCATATCCCTCAAAACGTTGGGGGAACCAACCCCAGTTTGGTCTGAGAAACCAGCCAAGAGCCCATTCAATGCAGGGCTTTGTATCACCTGAGACATCATGTCAGCAGTATCCAACGGGGCAGCAGAATTTTGCTGTCCGAGAAGTCCACTTTCAGGATTCATGCCATCAGAAGGGGGTATTGGGCCTGCTCCTGCATTGTTTACACCTGAGCTATTTGCACCAGAGAGATGAGATGCAAGAGATTGTAAAAGCTGTTGACTACTTGTTCCACTGTTCAAGTTCTGGCTAGCTGGGGTAGAGCCTGTTCCATCTACCAATGGTTTTGGCTGCCTGGTTCGCCTCTAGTCCCATCAAATAATAAAAGATTTAAGTTCTAGATCTTCTTATTTTGGAGTATTGCGTCTTTACTTATCTAATTAACACATTTGAAACATGAAATGAGCACAGAAGCATTTGATCAAACAAATTCACTCAAATGAACATTGATTAGCTCATGCGGAAAGAAAGCACAATAGTTTCATTTTTTCCCCATAACTATCAGTCAGCACAGTAAAGGGCGGCCCGGTGCACTACACGTCCCCGCTAAGCGAGGGTCCAGGGAGGGGTGTACTGGGAGCAAGCCTTCCCCTGCCAATTTTTTTGGCAAGAGGCCGCTCCTAAGACTCGAACCCGTGACCTCTCGGTCACACGACAACGACGTCCGGGGAGGGGTCAGCACAGTAAAAGGGGCGGCCCGGTGCACTACACGTCCCCGCTGAGCGAGGGTCCGGGGAGGGGTCCCACCACAAGGGTGTACTGGGGGCAAGCCTTCCCCTGCCAATTTATTTGGCAAGAGGCCGCTCCTAAGACTCGAACCCGTGACCTCTTGGTCACACGACAACAACGTTTACCGTTGCACCAAGGCTCGCCCTCTAGTACTAGTAAACACAATAAATTCAGAACTTTCAAGTACAAGTACAGTAGTGTAAGAATTACATAGTAGCACTAATCATGAATTTCATAACATCTAGAAAGCTAAGCATACTAACATCTCTGCCTATCACTTCAGTCAAGCAAACAACAAGAGAACCTTAATTTTGATAGTTGATAATGGAGAAACATGTTTTCAACTTCTTACAATTCATAAAAAGAGGTGACAAAAATGTTGGTTTTGGTAATGGCTACATGTGAATTGTGATCACATACGAAACCAATAAAGTCTCAATTATATTCCATTTGGAAGTGAAAAATTCTTTTGAGCGACCTATTCAACAACTTGTCGAGGAATAGAGCCAACGAATATGATCTATCTAGCTCATGCATCAGAGTGCGATCTTAGTAGAGAAGCCGTGATAATGAACTTGAATTAAATGCTTAACAAATAAGAAGCTCAAGGATTAAAGATACCTTGCGATCCAAACTTCCCATCCCTAATCCAAGAGGAATAGTTTGAACATTTTCTGAAGGATCATATTTCTCAGTGGAACTTGGCACATTTTCTGAAGTCCCTTCAGATTTTATTGAAGTTTCTTTACTCGAACATCCCACTGAACCAGGTGGTACATCTTTTGAGATAGAAAAGCTCTCTACAGCATCACCATTACTTCCTTGGGCATGTTCATCATGTTTCTGCCAATATCTAGCATTGATCAGGAATGATCACCAAATCATTAAGAGCAAAAACAAACCGTGCATACCTTTCGATCATTGCCATCAGACGTTAACCCAGATGAATTCTCAGTAGATTCTGCTGCCCCATTGTCCGCCGTAACATTATGTTGTTCATTGCTTGCATCATTACCTGCACCAGAACTGACAGCCCCTGCACATACAAATAGTACATTTGAACCCTCAACAAATAACAATCAATGCTTTTCTTCGTTTCTTCTTATATCAACAACAGCTATCCACCTGATGCAGGTAGATCCCCTTGCATCGTGCCAACAAGATCCCTTATTCGTGAATTGATATCAGCTACGAGAGAAGATGCTAATGTCTGCTCAGCTGGAGGCTGTGAAACCGAGACACCTAGACCAGGTTGTGCACCACTTGAAACTGCAACACCAGTAGAGCGCGATGGCACTGCTGCAACGACATTTCTCAATGGTAGCACCCGCACTGGCCCTGAACTGGCTGAACCAATACCATTCCCCTGTTCTCCTTGCATCCCCTCCCCATTACTTGTACGTGTGGCCACATTTGATAAAACTGGTGCAAGTGAGGTGCCTGTTGATAAAGAAGAGTGTCAAATAGACTCTGAAGGCAATGTGTCAATTGAAAATTGATTGGCTTGCTTTCCTTACCAGCATGTATATGTATGTTTATGTTCCTTGGCACATTACCGACCCCAACAGTCACGGGATTTGGTTGTGTAGCAGAACCACCAAAGAGAGAATTTGTTTGTAGAGGAAAAGGCTGGCAAAAGAAATTAAACAATTTCACAAATAGCTAACACTGCATGAGAAGTCACAATCAATTCATAACAAGTTAAATGCAGTTAAAAGACTTGGCATAAAAGAATAACGAAATCAATTCTCAAAAAGAATTTATGCACTCATCACAACATCAATCATTTAGACTGTGTCTCCTTTCTCAAGGACGGGACAAGAATCATTTTATCAGCTATTTTCATTGGTATTGGCTTCCATGCACATGCACATGCACATTTTTCTTCTTAGTTTTATCAGACTATAAAACTTGAGCATTTCTTTTACCCTACATTTTCCTATCCAAATACATTCCATAAAATGTTACAATTTACACGCTACCATATGATTAACACCATCTTTTTCCTAAGGTTTGGGCCACCACATCAGCTCATTTTTACTGCATATTATTCCCATTTGCCTGAAGCTGAATATACATATAGATATACTAAACTATGCCATGCCATTCCCCAAAACAGACAATTACATGATCAGTGATGCATATTCAAACTGACTGAATTGTTGTTTACTTCTGAAATAAAACAGAGAACCAATTTTGAACTTTTGAATGTGAAACTGCAAGTGGCATGTCAGCCCACACATTGAACCAATGTTTTGATTGGGTCAAAATTAAGAAGAAGAAAAAATATAGTAATAAGGGCTTGCTTATCAGTATAGTGATACGGACGCCTTTATTGGAAGGCATTACGAAAGAAAGAAGAAATCCTCATCCTGATTACTTTCCTATTACTTTCCTATTATTTACTTCCCTATTATTTACTTTATTTACTTTCCTATTCAAGAATTTAAATTTATTTCCTTTTGTCATTTTAAAACATTATTTTGTTTCCTTTAATTGCTAGTCTTGATTCCTATAATTTAGGGAGTAATATAATTATCCCTATAATTTAGGATCTGGAATTATTTTGTATCTGCAGCCTATATATAAAGGCTTTTTCAATTCAATAAAAAAGGAACTTTTATTCTCTCAAAATTCAGAATTAGAAAGGGGCTCTGTCAAGGACGAGTCTGCTTTTTGTCAATTCAATATAGATTCAAAGAAGAGTTCTATTGTGTCTAGACCTGTGACTAGATCCTACGCTAAGGTTCATAACATATAGTCTGACGTAGGAAGGATTAAAATCCCATGCCTATTTTGTTTGACAAATAAAAGTTAAAAATAGTTTTGTTCCTTCTAAAAATACCATTCACTTCTCATAAATGAACAAGGATCTCTAATATTCTGAAAGCACATAATTTGGATTCTATCATGTGGCAATATCAACCAAAGATTGCAACCATGTTGCAGTAAGTCAATTTATTTGCTAATACTTCAAATTGACTCATTCTAAACACCGCTACAATAACCAACTACCAGATTTTATCCATAAAATGCATGATAAAATGCATGTCATCTCAATAGTAAACATACATGGTATGTGGTCCGTGTCAGATATTAATATGAATAGGGCCTTTAACTACCAACTTAAGCTTTTGGTTCAAATGGTTCCATGACATGGTATCAGAGCCCCTTTGATCAAATGATCAAGGGCTCGATTCTTGGCAACCTCATTTGTTGATCTAATTGCAGGACATGGTAATATGGGCCTACGTTGTGCACGCGCCAATCCCAGTTGGCATTCGCGTGCAGGGGTGTGTCAGATATTAATATGAATTGGGCCTTCAACTACCAGCTTAAACTTTTAGTTTAATCGGTTCCATGACAGTCTGCAATGACCTCCTATTTTCAACCATGAGCAACATCAGAATGACAGTAGAATTAACCAAATTGCTAAAACTTATCATATTCTACAAACCTGGACCATTATCGGATTAGGCCCTGATGGAGATATATAAACTGCAGGTCCAGAATTTACAAAAGCTTCAGCCTGCAAACAAAAAAAATATATATAAATGCTGCTTAATCAAGAATCACACAACTATACCAAGTTTTAGACAGTACAGGAGGGTGTCCCATTTGCAATGTCAACATTGTCCGACCAAGCTCCAAAAATAGAGCACCCAAATGCTGCATTGCAAGCCCAACATATGTAGATTCTGCCTGAATTTGGCTCCTTGTAGATGGATCACTAGAAGCACCCTCTTGTTCTAGGCGTCCTGCAATATGCTACAGAGTTGGCAGCACATTACAAAATAGAATATCAGATCTATGAAATCGTTAAAAAAATAAACCCGGTTCAGCATTTAAGTAATTTGGAAGTACTATCTTTCCCATTCCCCAATGGAAATGTCAATATAACTAATCTTATTACAAATTCACAAGGTAAGAAACAATGCTGAGCATGAGGCAAAAAAGTTAATTCCTGACAGTGAAATTGCCTGAAATTTTTTCAATCGCCATCCACCACCTATCCCCTTCAACTGAATAGTATGCAGCAAAGAAGAGAAAACATGCCAACCATGCTTCAAGATCCATAACAATATGCTAATAGAGATGCAGCACCAACAATTCTGAATTTTTCAACTTCAATGGGAAGATAATTTTTCAACACGTATTCCATGTATTTTGCAAAACCATTAGAGTCCACGTAACTTCATAAATTATTTTATGATGATGATGGGTTCAGATCAAGTTCTGGACAGATATATCACAAAGAATCTGGCACTCTCACACTATTGCAAATAAGTAAAACAGTTGTGAATTTACATAAATCATAAAACCAACTCAACAACCTCATTTCACTATTGAAACTTTTGGTAGTTCCTACTAGTCATCTCACATGCTTGAAAAATATTCAATTCCTGATAACGTGAAAAACAAATGCCATAATATATAACAGAGCACTGAGACAAACAAGAACAACTAGTGACATGAGCTCAGGCACAGGAAACTAACCTCAAAAAAATTAAAACCAGTAGACCAAAAAAAATGAAAGAGGGCAAAACAACAACAACAACAACAACAAAGCCTTAGTCCCGAAATGATTCGGGGTCGGCTAACATGAACCATCATATAAAACCGTGAAAATCAAGTCGTGTCAGCGACACAGATTCGCTCCCTCCACTCCGTCCTATCCACTACCATATTTTCCTCAATTCCCAATAAACTCATATCACTCTCGATCACCCTCCTCCAAGTTTGCTTAGGTCTTCCCCTACCCCTCACCACTACATCCCTTTGCCACTCTTCGGTTCTCCTAACCGGCGCATCAAGCGCTCTACGTCTCACATGGCCAAACCACCTTAGTCGGTTTTCTCTCATTTTATTCTCAATAGATGTAACCCCTACTTTTGTCCTAATTATTTCATTACGCACCCGGTCCTTTCTCGTGTGACCACACATCCATCTCAACATACGCATCTCCGCCACCGACATCTTATGGATGTGGCAGTGTTTCACTGCCCAACACTCCGTACCATATAACAATGCTGGTCTAATTGCCGTCCGGTAGAATTTTCCCTTCAATCTATTAGGCATGCCGGGATCACAAAGGAAACCCGTAGCACTCTTCCACTTCGACCAACCAGCTTTAATCCTATGGGCAACATCTCCATCTACTTCTCCATCCGTTTGGATAATAGATCCTAAATACCGGAAGCAATCCGAGGCCTGAACAACTCTCCCATCTAGGGTGATTGTCCCTGCCTCCCTACTCCTACGGCCGCTAAACTTACACTCCAAATATTCTGTCTTACTTCGACTCAACTTAAAGCCTCTAGATTCTAGAGTTTGCCTCCATAGTTCCAACTTCATCTCCACTCCTTCTTTCGTCTCATCAACCAACACAATATCATCTGCAAACAGCATGCACCATGGTATACCATCTTGAAGTGAACTTGTTAGTTCATCCATAACGATGGCAAAAAGAAATGGGCTTAGTGCGGAACCTTGATGCACTCCAATCGTAATAGGAAACTCTTCAGTTTTCCCAACACTAGTACGTACACTCGTGCATACTCCCTCATACATGTCCTTTATGATGTCAATATATTTCCGCGAAATGCCTTTCCTTATCAAGGCCCACCAAAGTACTTCCCTTGGTACCTTATCATATGCTTTCTCCAAGTCAATGAAAACCATATGCAAGTCTTTCTTCTTATTTCGATAGTGCTCCATTAATTGTCTCATTAGATGGATGGCTTCCATAGTTGATCTTCCCGGCATAAAGCCAAACTGGTTTTCCGAGATCTTCACCGTCCTCCTTAGCCTTTGTTCAATCACTCGCTCCCAAAGTTTCATAGTGTGACTCATTAATTTGATTCCCCGATAGTTGGCACAATCTTGGACATCGCCTTTGTTCTTATACAAAGGGATTAAGGTACTTTTCCTCCATTCTGATGGCATCTTATTGTTTCTCCAAATTTTGTTGAAGAACGTCGTCAACCATTCGATTCCTCTTTCTCCCAAACATCTCCAAATCTCAATAGGGATGCCATCAGGTCCTACTGCTTTCTTCAACTTCATCTTACTTAATGCCATTTTGACTTCACCCTTTTGAATTCTCCGCAGGCATTCATGATTTATCATATCGTGATGGATACTTATATCTCCAACATCTTGTTGGCGATCTCCATTAAATAAGTCATCAAAATAGGACCTCCATCGTTCCTTGATATCCTTATCTCCAACTAGGACTTTCTGGTCCACATCCTTCACACATTTAACTTTTCCGAGATCTCGCGTCTTCCTATCTCTCATCCGAGCAATTCTATATATGTCTCTTTCCCCTTCTTTCGTATCCAATCTTGTATACAGATCCCGATTCACCTTTGCTCTAGCATCTCGTATGACCTTCTTTACTTCCCTTTTAGCCTCTTTGTATTTTTCGTAGTTCTCGTCACTCCTACATTTCCCCAATAGTTTATAGGATTCTCTCTTACTCTTTACTGCTTGTCGTACTTCTTCTGTCCACCAAGATGTGTCCTTACCCGGTGGCATGCTACCTTTAGATTCCCCTAGAACTTCCTTCGCTACTTCCCTTATACTATGCTCCATCTTATTCCATATTGAATCTATATCTGAATCCATATTGCAAGTCCAAATATCTTTTTTGGTCATCTCATCCACAAATTTTTGTTGATTCTCCCCTTGCAATTTCCACCACTTAATCTTAGTCTCTACTTGAGGTGTTTGTTTTCTTATACATTTCCTACTTCGAAAATCTAGCACCACTACTCTATGTTGGGTTGTCGTACTCTCACCAGGGATCACCTTACAATCAATATAACTCTTTCTCCAAGCACTCCTTACTAAGAAGAAGTCAATTTGGCTCGCATTACCGCCACTCCGATAAGTCACTAAGTGGGATGTTCTCTTCATAAACCATGTGTTCATGATACTCAAGTCATAGGCTGATGCGAATTCCAAAATATCATTTCCTGCTTCATTCTTATCTCCAAAACCATACCCTCCATGAACACTCTCAAACCCATCTCGCCTAGAACCCACGTGTCCATTGAGATCACCCCCTAGTACCATTTTTTCATCCCTAGGAACCTGTTGCACCACTTCCTCTAAGTCATCCCAAAAAGCTTGTCTTATAGACACATCTAATCCTATTTGTGGCGCATATGCACTAATGACATTCACAACCTCATCCCCTATCACTAGCTTAACACTCATAATTCTATCGCTCTTCCTAGACACCGCTACTACCTCATCAATATACTCCCTATCAATAAGAATACCTACTCCATTTCTACCCTTATCCTTTCCTGAGTACCAAAGCTTATAACCCCAAGGAGCTATCTCTCTAGCCTTGGCTCCAACCCACTTGGTTTCTTGTAGGCATAATATATTTATTCTCCTCCTCTTCATAACATCTACAATTTCAGCTAATCTTCCTGTCAAAGAACCTATGTTCCATGTCCCAAAGCGTAACCTACTACCCTTACCCCTACCCCTACCATTACCGTGGACTAGCTTATTTACCCGCAACCCTTGCATATTTGACACCACCCCCGGGTCCTGGGGTGGCGCGCCGCTTCGGGGCGACGACCTAGCAACCCTTGCACATTTATCACTACACCCGGGTCTAGGAAGTGCAGCGCGTCGCTGAGTAGGGAACGCCCCAACGGTATTTATATTATGGTTCATGTCATAAGATGTGGCTAAGTTTTACGCTGGCCGCCACAAACCTACCGCAACCCTCCTCCTTTGTCCGGGCTTGGGACCGGCTGTAAAGGCCACCAAGTGACCCTCACATTAACACAAGCTCAGGCACAGGAAATTCGCCTCACAGGAATTAAAACCAATAGCAAAAAAAAAATGATGAAAGGGCGCAAGAGAGAAAAAAGTACTCAGTACAAAAAAATTACAGATAATGTAGCAACTGCACGATCACCAAGAAGTCGTTCTGCTTGTCGCAAGACGATGCTCAATGCTTGTAAACCCCGGATATTAGAAGGTAATTCTGCTCTTGGCATGTCTCTCGTGCTGTTTGGAGAATTGTTTGGCTGACTCACTAGACAAAGCAAAATGAGTTAGTTTCAGCAATATTCAAGTGAAACTGTATGAGGTAATTCCATTTCTATCATCACCATCTTGCGCCAGAGACTGGTCCAGACATGTCATGAACTCAGAAAGTGTCCTCAAAGCATCAGGAATTGGCTGTAGCCAAATTTTAAAAAAAAAAAAAAAAAAAGAAAATAAAAAGATGTTAAGAAATGCATAAAAAAGTTGTAAGTAAAGGAACAATTGAATAATCTATTACCGAGTGAATAGAAGGAAGAGGTACTGCTGCAGTCACAGGTATCTGCATGACTTGCGGTAAGGATTGAAATGGTTGACCAGGAAATGCCTGCCCAGTTTGTGTTTGGTTTCCAGTTTGACCCTGACCACTACCATCAGTTCGTGATGCTCCTGCAGTTTCATTTCCTTGAGGAGTCTGACCACTTGGCTGCAAATAAAAGCATCATAATGAGCTCTGTTTCGAATATAAAAAATTAATCAGTACATACTAGAAGTTCTCAAAGTCCCCAAGATATTTTCTTTTCTTAAGGTATTACATGCACTATGAGAAAAGTTAAAACTCATCAAATCATACTATGCTACTTCAATGGTGAAATCAAATATCACAATTTCAACTATTTATAGAAATTGAAGCAAAAGTTTGAGTAAACTACACCAATGGTACCTGAACTTTACCTAGTTTACACTTTGGTACCTAGATTACATTGTCTCAAAAAATATACCTGAAGTAGCAATGACCAGACAATTTAGTATATTTTACCGGTTAATGACCGGTCAACGGGAGTTTCATGTGTTAATTACATCAATGGTACCTGAACTTTAGTATTGTAATTTTATGTTAATTGAGTGTATGATGGGTCTCAATTTATACTTTAAAACGGTCAAACTCGCGTTGACCGATCACTGATCGGTCAAATGTACTAAAATGTTGAGTCATCTTTACTTGATGTGTATTTTTTGGACAAAATGAAATCTAGGTACCAAAGTGTGAATTAGGGTAAAGTTCAGGTACCATCAGTGTAATTTACTCATCAAAATCGCATTTACCGGTAAAATATACTAAATTGTCCGGTCATCAAAATCGCATTTACTCATCCATAAGATGTCGGTGGCGGAGATGCGTATGTTGAGATGGATGTGTGGTCACACGAGAAAGGACCGGGTGCGTAATGAAATAATTAGGACAAAAGTAGGGGTTACATCTATTGAGAATAAAATGAGAGAAAACCGACTAAGGTGGTTTGGCCATGTGAGACGTAGAGCGCTTGATGCGCCGGTTAGGAGAACCGAAGAGTGGCAAAGGGATGTAGTGGTGAGGGGTAGGGGAAGACCTAAGCAAACTTGGAGGAGGGTGATCGAGAGTGATATGAGTTTATTGGGAATTGAGGAAAATATGGTAGTGGATAGGACGGAGTGGAGGGAGCGAATCTGTGTCGCTGACACGACTTGATTTTCACGGTTTTATATGATGGTTCATGTTAGCCGACCCCGAATCATTTCGGGACTAAGGCTTTGTTGTTGTTGTTGTTGTTGTCCGGTCATCGTTACTTCAGGTATATTTTTGAGACAAAATGTAATCTAGGTACTAAGTTCAGGTACCATTGGTATAATTTACTCCAAAAGTTTAGGTTGTATTGACTCGAACAGCATAACTTGCAAGGATAACAAGACCATGACATTTTTTACTGCATACAAGGAAAGATAACATAAGAAAGAACCAGAAGTCATTAAAATGGAAGTGTTATTGTATATTGAATGTGCCCCAATAATTATACCCGATTTGATTTGGTTGCTCAAATGCTAAATAAAGTGGTTAATCACTTTACTAATTAGGAATTCAGTTTCTTACTTTATTTAGGATCCTATCTGGTCAAGGATTTTAATCTTATAAATAGAACTGTACAAGTCAATCTATGTATTGTTTTTTGTATCAATTAACTTTTTAAGGTCTTCTCTAAGCCTATTAATGTTCCAACGCCAAATTTTATGAAGAAAAAAAAATTACATATGTTGGTTTGCAGAGTCCTATTTGTACTACTAAATCCTAAGCCAAATAGGAATCCTAAATTATGTAAGAAACTGAATTTCTTAGTGAAGTATAACTGTATAATACTTCATAAAATCAGAATTCTACTAAGGAAAGGAAAAATAAAAGCTAGAATCCTAACGTATTAAGTATTAACCAAAACAGAAAAGTAAAGGAACTATAGAAATCCTATTTTAATTAGTACTTCAAGCTCTCCAGAGTCACTTTCTCAGAGAAAAGTGATTGCATCATTCTTCAAAAGTTCCCCTCACAGGTCATGAATTTTAAAAATGTTCATATATTTTTAACTGAACTCTACTAGGAATTTCTTGTTCAGGAAAAAGAATACAAAAAAGTGATGAGTTAGTTTAGATAATGGAACAATTACCACATAACATAAGTCTTAGATGAGAGCTCGTCTGCATTAAAGATGTCTTTTCCTCTCCCTCATGTTTTTCCTCTGTCCTTCCAAGATTTTCACTACTATAACCGGATCCTAAGAATATAGCCACTATTTGACCTAATTTTAAAGCCATTGTTGAAGTTACACTAAAAACAACTATGGATGCTGAAGAACCATGATACCAACATCCATAAAAATAAACAATAGTTCAAATGGTTTGGCCACGTTTAAAATCGCAAATAACAAAGAGGATTTCAATGGTGCTAGAAAAAGTAATAGATAGATGGAAGCCAAACAGAAAAAAAAAATACAATAATTCCAAAAAATACAAAAGATATAGATGGACGAAACTTCTCTGCTATATTACTAGTGTAAAAGTTGTTAATTCTCATTGATACCATCATCCTTACAACACATGCTCTATAAAGGGAAAAAGTCCTGCTGACGTGTCCAGCTAGTACAAAATTACAGCTAATATTCCATAGTTGGAATAACAAACCCATAAAGGACAAAATACCAAAAGTAATAAGGCTAAAAACCTATAATAAAGCAAAATAACAGATTAACTAACTCCTTCACAGATTAATTCCCAAATCAGTCCTACTTCTTTCTCCTTCGTTGATACGTAACAATTCCTCTCCCTTTAGCGCATTCTTGACCTCAAGAATGAAAGAATTCAGTAAACTGATTAGCTATTAGAACAGAGTCCTCCCAAGTAGAATCTAAGGTAGATAAATGGGGATGGGGATTCTGTGTCTAGACGGGGACGTGGGAGCAAACCCCATCCCCATTTGCAACTCTACTTCCTCCTCAGCTCCTCTCTCCCCCAAGAAATACCCTTCCTTAATTCCTACATTGCCCCTACCTAATTGCCAGCTAGGCATAACCAACTTTCACGCCTTGTATTCATTCCTTCCTTCTAGAATGCTCCTACCTCTAACGTGGCCATTTCCTAACTTGATCCAGCCATAGAGGCCATTGTCTATTATAGATACTACGAATGCCAGTTGTTTTAAGGAGTAGTAACAGTATATTAGAAGAAGAGTCAACAGTACATTCACAAATACATGAATGATTTCTTTAAGTAACTATTACTAACCATGGTTGAGGGTTGCATGCCACCAATGCCACTAATTGCAGTCTGACCACCAATTCCAAATGAGTTCAGTACTGCACCAATGACCTGCACATTAGAACAGCATAAAATTAAGAGAGCTGATGGAAACACGATATCCATCTTTACCATGGTTAAGGGCCTCAAATGAACAATGCAAAACACACCCGTGAGAAATCTGGAACAACTCCTTCACCCGAATCCCCAACATTCAAGGTCCCAAGAACTACACTGTGTGATATTTGCCCAATGCGATTTTGCGGGGTTCCAGAATTAGCATCATTTCCTACCAATTTGAATAAACAACTATTTCATACATGTAACACATAGCTGCAAAATTGGGGTAAAAAAGAGGGATGGGGGATGGAAAAGGACTCATAACCACGCTACTGCAAATCCAAACGAACTGAAAAATCAGTACCACGATTAGCATTGGTATCTCCTGAGCTCGTTTCGGCCGAAGATTGAGGCTGCCTTACAACCATGTGCAAGGTATGTCCATTGTCCACTTCTTCAAAATAGTCAAGGAACTTGTGAACCATGTTATATTTTTATAGGAACAAGAATTGGATGCAATATTATAAATCCTATGGATAGAACTTTTACAATGACTGAGATGATTGGATACGATATTCAGAAAGGAGATGTTCATCCTTCAAGACTTTTCCCCGGAAAATCAACCTTTGGTGGCCTACTGGAACACCAACTTCGGTAGCTATTTTCTCCTTGAATGCTGAAACAGGCATCTGAAATATCAACAAGGCAATCATATTAGATATGTTCTTAGAACGACGTAAGCTAAAACATATATGCAGTTACTGATAACATGCATTCATTAAAAATGCTGCCTTGCTAAGAGCCTGTTGCATACTGGAGATTTCAATCCAATTACTGTGCCTATCCTCTAACTTGTAAGTTTCTTCACAAGTTGTTTATAGCATCCAGAGTCATTCAAAATCAAAAGATTATAGAGACTTCGATGCTTACATTTTTATCCACCTGAAAACTATATATCCGTGAATCTATAGTTTTAACATTGAGCTCAACAGTTGCATTAGAACCATCTCCAGATATATTCCTTGTACTGGAACCTTCATTGGAGTACTGATCTGCCATGATATCTCAGCAGCAACTCTAAAACAAATGTAAAACACATAAAAATCATCCAGATAACCAAATTGCTTCCTGAAATCTGGAAAGAATTTAATTTCTCAAACACTAACATAAGGGCAAGAAATGTGCTTGACCATAATTATTAATCAATAAGGGAAAATGCAATTAATCCCTTGGATACAGCACCAACACAAAGCAGGTACAATGACCTGTGTGGGAAGGAGTTACTTAGACATGGAACTTGTATCTCCATAATCACTAAAATCGGCTCAGTTATAGCCAAGCCAGGCTCCTCTTCTCAGAGTAATTACATATTTGATGATCTCCATGAGAATCATATAATCCCACCCATCTCTCTTTTCCGGGATATCAGAAGTCATGAAATACCAGAAGCCTCAAAAATCTATTCAAGGAAACTAATGAGTTTCTTTTCTAAGCTTTATTAATAAGTGTATATCGTAAACAGCAAGAAAATGAAGATGCAGCCTAGACTTCTCATTTTAATTATGGATCTTCCAAAATAAAAATGATGAGTCATTTCCAGCACACATCATTTGAAGATATTATCGGACGTACAAGTTTTTTCCTCATATCCTTCTTCCTTCCAACTAAAACCACTCATGCAGCATAACTTCATAAGCATAGGCAAAAATGGAGCTGCCTAACAGCTCATAATGCACATCAACATCGAAAAATTGAAGCTTGATATATTAATTATTTCATTGAAAAGGATCCCTACTCATAAATAAACTCCATGATTATCTTATGGGAAAATGATACAAGTGGAAATATACCCGGCTGACAGATCTATTTCATTAAAAATCAAAACAAATAAATCATATAATATTTTAGTTTCTTAAACAACGAATCAAATATGACGATAACGCCGCATTTTGCATAAATTATTTCTAGGGTTTATCAAAAATATACAAAAATAAACACACAAGGTATTAGAAAACATGGATAAGTAAAAACAAGAAATCCAACCTCTTCCTTTCTTGAATACAAATATCTTTCGGGTATGGAAAAAATCAAATCGAAGAGGATGAAAGATTGCGGGTTTTTTTCCCTTTATTTTCTTTTTTGAAATTGATCGCAGCACAAGACTGTAATGGGATATGCAGATGACTTTGGGTGGAAGCTACGAACTTTTTACGGGTTCGCCGAGGAATCTAGCCTGCACTCGCATGTTTCGCCGAATTAAGCTTGGTGTAGATTCCAGAACAATCTAGGCCAATAAACGGTGCGTTGACGATAGTCGGAGCAAACGACACAGTCTTTCTTTGCGTTTAGTTTACACTTTTGTGAAAAGCTCTTTTGGTTTGGCTTCTATTCAAGGTCCGGCTCCGACCACTGTGGATGAACCAACTCACGACCGACCCGAGTCCGGAATTATTATACAAGTAATAAAATTAGGGATAAGGTTACAAAATAGGCATAAGGTTTTCGGAGAAGTACCAATTTAGGCTCAATGTTCAAAATAACACCAATATAGGCTACGTTTATAACATAATATTAATTTAACCTGAACGTTTACAATATAGCATCAATTTAGACCTCACGTACAAAATAGCACCAATATAGGCTTAACGTTTACAAAATAATACGAATTTAAGTTTAACGTTTACAAAATAATACGAATTTAAGTTTAACGTTTACAAAATATATCTAATTTAAGCTAAACGTCACAATTAAATTAAGGGATAAGGTACCAAAATAGGTCTAAGGTTTTTGCGAAAGTACCAATTTAGGCTCAACGTTCAAAATAGCACCAATATAGACTTAACGTTTACAACATAATAACAATTTAGGCTTAACGTTTACAATATAGCATCAATTTAGGTCTCACGTACAAAATAGCACTAATATAGGCTTAACGTTTACAAAATAATACGAATTTAAGCTTAACGTTTTACAAAATATATACAATTTAAGCTAAACGTCATAATTAAATTAATCATATTATATTCTTTCCCTATTTTTTTTTTTTGGTAGGAACAGGAAAGAAAAAACAAGCAACAAAAAACTAGCTTGGGATTAGCCTATAGGTTATGGATGCCGGAATTTAGACTAAACTAGGGAAGCTAACCCTGATCCTATCATCTAACAGAAGAGACGAGAGAGAAGGAGGGGGAACCGAAAGGGTAGTAACACCTAACGTCCCCTCATGACCAGCAGCAGCCAACCGATCCGCGATACGGTTCTGCTCTCTGAAAATATGAGTGAAGTCTAAGGACTCAAAGGAGGAGCGAAGCCTATTGATAGCTCTGATAAGGTTGCGGCTTCTGGAACCAATGGCATGATCATCAGAAATCAGTTTGATGGCCTCCATATTATCAGGCTCCATAGAGAGCCTCTTAACGCCCAGCCTAATCGCAAGCTTGATGCCAGAGAGAATACCCCAGAGCTCGGCAGAGAAGGAAGAACCCAACCCCAAATTCTGGGTGAACCCAGAAAGCCAGGCTCCTCCCGCATCTCTAAGCACACCACCAGCAGCAACCTTACCATTGATGAGACAGGAGCCGTCAGTATTCAACTTAACAACCCCTTCTCTCAGCCTGCTCCATCCCACAAGATGGACATTACCACTCTGGGAAGGCCTGGCCAGGGAATCACCTTTGAAACTCTCAATAATAGAGGAAAGTTTATTCGAGAAGAACTCAGCACAGATTGGCAAGAACACAGTTTTATTACCAAAAATCTCCTCGTTTCTCCACTTCCAAACTTGGTGACAGACAATAGCAAAGAGAATGTCACCATGCTCTATGTAAGACAGTAACTTCCTCCTAATACCCTCAGAGAACCAGTCATTCACAGAGTGGGCCATGAAAGAAGAGAGGATATGGTGAGGAAGAATTTGTTTCCAAATCTCCTTACTTTTAGGGCAGTCCCTCAGGGCATGGCACAAAGTTTCAACATGGCCTCTACATCTACTACAATCTCCAGAAACCGCCAGATGCCGTCTGTGCCTATCCGAATTAGTAAGCAACCTGTCCTTAACTCCCAGCCACAGGAAACTCCTAACCCGGTAAGGGACTTTGAGAGCCCAGATAGACTTCCAAGTGTCCGAGGGAGGATCGGACCTGTTAAGGGTAAGGGCTTCAAAGGCAGACTTGCAAGAATAAACTCTCTTATTAGTCAGCGCCCAGCAGTGCCTATCCATGTCTTCCTCTTGATTGCTAACCTTCACTCCCTGAATTCTAAGGAGGGTCTCAAGGCTTAAGAAACTATCAAACTTAGGCCAGATCCAGTCCCCTTCAGAGTCAACCACATCTGCTATCCTCCAGTTTCGGATGTCCCTAGGCGGGGGTTGAGAACACACCTCTATCAAAGGTTTGTCCCCAACCCAGGTATCAAACCAAAAACTAATGGATTTACCATTACCCACCTCCAGACCCACTCCCAGGCAGAATTCTGCAAAAACGGCGCTGAGACCTTTCCAGAGGAAAGAGAAATTGATTACTCTCTCCTTAGGGCCCCCGAAGATTTTGTCCTTCCGGTACTTACCACAAAGAAGGCGAACCCAAAGAGAGGAGGGGTCTTGCCACATACGCCAAAGGAGCTTCATTAATAAAACTTTGTTATTATCCTTAGCTTTCCTAATGCCCAGCCCACCAGAAGCTTTTGGCTGACACACCTCACTCCAAGGCACAAGATGGATCTTTCTTCCCTCCGCGGCTTCCCCCCACAGGAATCTACGGTTAATCTTATCGAGATCATTAAGCACAGGACCCGGAAGCTGACAAGCCTGCATGATGTGATTGGGAGCAGCACAATTAACTGATTGGATTAGCGTGAGGCGGCCAGCAAGAGATAGAGTCTTGGCTTTCCACGAGGCACACTTCGTATTGGCCTTATCCAAGGTATCTTTAAAGGAAGCCTTGGACACTCTCTCACTGTGGAGGGGAATACCCAGATACTTCCCAAGAGAAGCATTAAGAGGAATACCTGAAAGATCACTTAATCTTTTACAGACTCTCGGATTCATATTCTTGGAGCACATCATTCTAGACTTCTGGATATTAAGTTTCTGACCAGAAGCTGAACAAAAACAATCAAGAATCTCCATAATGACATTTAACTGCTCCTCATTCCCATCCAGAAAGATGAGGACATCGTCTGCAAAGAATAAGTGGGTCACCTGGGGACAGAAGCTATTGATCGCTACTGGGTGGAAACTCCCATTATCAATCGCATCTTGAATCAGATGAGATAACCTCTCCATAGCAATAACGAAAAGGAAGGGGCTCATAAGATCACCCTGACGGATTCTCCGACCCGGGGAGAACTCCTCCGACATATCCCCATTAACCATAACTTGAAACACAGGAGAAGAAATACAAACCTTGATTAACCTTCTCCAGCTGTCCGGGATCCTAGCTCTCTCCAGGCTCTCCATCAGGAAACTCCAGTTAATGCGGTCATAGGCCTTCTCCAAATCCAGCTTAAGGGCCACAATGCCTTTCTTCCCTTTCCTAATCTTCATCGTGTGTACCATCTCTTGGGCAATCACCACATTATCCATCATTTGTCTACCAGGTATAAAACTACCCTGATTCTGACAAATGATAGCAGGAAGAATGCCCCGAATTCTGTTAGCCACCATCTTTGTAACCGTCTTATAAAGAACATTACAAAGACTGATAGGTCTCATTTGCAAAAAGGAGGAAGGTTTATCAATTTTAGGAATCAGGACCAGGAGGGTTCTATTAACCAGCTCAATATCCTTCGACCCATTAAACACACCTATGATAAAATCATAGATACCATCCTTAACAACCTCCCAATGCTTATGATAGAAACCAGCAGGCAGACCATCAATCCCAGGAGCTTTCGCCGCCCCAATGCTGAAGACGGCTTGGTCAATCTCTTTCCGGGATATAGGCTTAAAGGCTTCCTTACTACTATCTTCACTGATCATAGGAAAGGTAGCAGCAGAATGAGCCCTCTCCAACTGGATAGGATCTTCTTTAAACAGATCTTTATAGAACTCCAGGGCCAACTTCCGAATAACCTCATCTTCATACACCCAATCGCCATTAGAATCCTTAATGGCCTCGATTCTATTCTTCTGCCTTTTGATCATGGTAGAAAGATGGAAGTATCTCGTATTGCGATCCCCATCTCGAATCCAAGATTTCCTAGACTTCTGAAACCAGAGGAGCTCCTCCTGCCTAAGCACAGCTTCCAGTTCATTCTGAAGGGATCTGAGAAGGCCATCCAAGCTGTGATCAAACCTCACCTCCAACCTACGCTGAATGCCCTCCATCCTCCTAAGTAACTTATTCTTCCTTCTAATAATATGCCCAAAGACATTTTTGTTCCATCCCAGCACATTACTCCTGAACCCTTCAGCAGCCTGCAGAACGTTCGAGTGAGGTTTCCAATTCTCCTAAACAAACTCCTTAAACTTAAGATGGGCCTCCCAAGCCAACTGGTACCGAAACGGTCCCTTTCCCCTAGGACGATTACCTCTCAAAAGTCTAAACAAAATGGGGCAATGATCCGAATGACGGAACAGAAGGTTTAACACCGAACACTCAGGGAAAACAGTCTGAGCTAAAACATTAGCGTAGACCTTATCCAGACGAACAAAAATATTCTTTCCCTATTAACTTTATATGTTATATTTTTATTTAGTTCTATATTCTTATTTATTATAATATAATTAATTAGTATTTTTGCCCATTAAAATCTTATATTTGTTTTTCATAAATGATTCTATGACTACTAAATTTCATTGCTCATGTAATATATGCAAACTAAAAGTAATTGAATATCCACAAATATTGTGGATATTCAATTACTTTTAGTTTTCATATATTACATGAGTCATTGAATTTAGGAGTCATGAAATTGTTGATGAAAAACAAATATAAGGTTTTAATGAGCAAGAAAACTAATTAATATATGTAAACTAAAAATAATTGAATATCAGTGTTCGAAATATTATGGATATTCAATTACTTTTAGTTTGCATATATTACATGAGCAATGAAATTTAGTAGTCATGGAATCATTTATGAAAAACGAATATAAGATTTTAATGGGCAAGAATAATAATTAATTGTATTATAATAAATAAGAAAATAGAACTAAATAAAATGATAACATATAAAATTAATAGGGAAAGAATATAATATGATTAATTTAATTATGACGTTTAGCTTAAATTGTATATATTTTGTAAACGTTATGCTTAAATTCGTATTATTTTGTAAACGTTAAGCCTAAATTGATATTATGTTGTAAACGTTAATCCTATATTGGTGCAATTTTGAACGTTGAGCCTAAATTGGTACTTCCGCAAAAACCTTAGGCCTATTTTGGTACCTTATCCCATAAAATTATGGGAAAAATGCCAAAATTGATTCCGATGTTTTTGGAAAAAGTGCGGATTTAGCCTAACGTATGAAATGGTACAAATTTAGTCATAACGTTTTCAAGCAAGATCAAACTTTTCTCCCAAACAAGTTTGTCGATAGTTGAAGTAGTTTGAGAGCTATTTGACTGTCATATCGGACCTTCCAAACAAGTTTGTCGATAGCTGAATTAGTTTTTTTATATATATTTTTGGTTGGTTATTTTAAACTATATTAGTAATATAATAAACATTTTAGACACCGATAAAAAAAAAAACTGTGGTTAACTTATAGATAATAGACTTAGTTGTTAGCATTTTAACAGAGTTTTTGTAACTGTGTGTTTCACCTTTTTAATTCTTCTACACGGGTGTGCTATAGATTTTGCGGGAAATCCCCAGAACTTATCAAATCTAACTTCTTGAAACAGACAATTATATTCTCTGCTCGCCTTTTAAGACATGCAATATGACTACTGACTCATTCTTATGAGAATTGCAAGAATCCTGGAGAGAACAAAGTCTTTTTTGCTCGGAAGGAAGTCTTTCTTGAAAAGTAATTCCTTATTAAAGAAAACAGTGGGAGTGGTGTTGAACTCGGGGAAGTTCAAACCCTACAAATTCCTAGTGAGGATAGTATGAAGACTAAAGCGGAGCCACAAAAGGATCTAGAGCCCGTTCCAGTTGCACAAGAGCCGGAAAGGTCTGGTAGGATTTGTATGAGCCCGTTGAAAGTGTGGAATCCTTGATTAGGTTTGATTTATTAGTGAGGTATATATACCAGTGTAATACAACTGTGAACCCTACACTTATGGTATGTAGAGTCATACGAGAATGCAACTACTATAATTACAAATATGGCTAACACAATTACTATAATTACAAATATGGCTAACACACCCCCTTAGTCGAAACGGGAGGTGGACGAACGTTGAGACTAGAGCGGAAGTCATCAAAAAGAACTTGTGGTAGACCTTTTGTAAAAATATCGGCAATCTGGTGACGAGAAGGAACATGAAAAACTCGCACTTCTCCTTTGGCAACCTTTTCTCGAACAAAATGTATATCCATCTCTATGTGCTTTGTGCGCTGATGCTGAACAGGATTTCCAGATAGATAGATTGCACTGATGTTGTCACAATACACTAGAGTGGATTTGCGAATTGGACATAGAAGCTCAAGTAACAAGTTGCGAAGCCAACATGTTTCAGACACGACGTTAGCTACTCCTAGATATTCTGCTTCAGCACTAGAGCGGGAAAGAGTAGGTTGGCGTTTAGCAGACCAGGAAAGTAGATTATCCCCGAGAAAAACACAATAGCCGGAGGTAGAGCGACGTGTGTCAGGACATCCACCCCAATCAGCATCAGTGTAGGAGACCAGAGAATCCAGCGATGACGACCCAATAGTGAGACCATAGCCTAGGGTGCCTTTGACATACCGAAGAATCCGTTTAATGGCAGCCATATGCTGAGTGGTAGGAGCATGCATAAATAAACACACCTGCTGTACTGCATAGCTGATATCGGGACGAGTCATCGTCAGATACTGTAAGGCACCTGCCAAACTGCGGTACTCAGAGAGATCGTGATAGGGTGAGCCAGAAGTCAGACTGAGCTTCTGCTTTGTGTCAACGGGAGTGGTACAAGAATTTGCAGACGTGAGACCTGCTTTGTGAATTATTTCCGATGCATATGTCTTCTGAGATAGAAAAAGAGTGCTAGGACTGCGAGTGACGGATATGCCCAAAAAGTAACTCAAGGGACCCAAATCCTTCATGGCGAACTCACTACTTAAGCGGCCGATAATGGACTGTCTCAAAGCTGATGAGGAAGCAGTGAGGATGATGTCATCCACATATAAAAGCAGGTAAGCTGTCGCAGATCCTTGATTAAGCACAAAAAGAGAATGATCAGATTTACTATAAGTGAAACCCAAAGTAAAGAGAAAAGTTGCAAACCGTTGGTACCACGCCCTAGGGGCTTGCTTAAGTCCATAGAGTGACTTCTTAAGCAGGCAAACATGATCAGGATGAGCCGGATCCCGAAAACCGAGTGGCTGATGCATGTAAACAGTCTCAGTCAAGTCACCATGGAGAAAAGCATTTTCACATCCAGTTGATGTAGTCCCCAATTCTTGGAAAGAGCAATACTCAATACGGCGCGGATAGTAGCTGGTTTGACCACTGGACTGAAAGTTTCTCCACAATCAATGCCAACAAGTTGATTTGCTCCATTACCAACCAACCGAGCTTTATACCGCTCAAAGGATCCATCTGCCTTGAATTTGTGCCTGAGAATCCACCAACTACGAAGAATGTTAGCATGAGAGGGACGGGGTACAAGGACCCACGTCTTATTATCAATAAGGGCCTTGTATTCATCGGCCATGGCATTTTTCCAATTAGGGTCTTTTAATGCAAGAGATGGATTAGGAGGTATAGGGGAGATAGTTGCGGTGTGGAGGTTAAGACGGTGTTGAGGTTTAAAAACGCCTAATTGAGATCTAGTGGTCATATGATGAGTAGGCAGTGGTGGTGGAGGAGGTATGGTAGGTGAAGGGATAGGATGGGAGGGGCTAGGATTTGTGGAATTATTTCGTACAGTAGCATTAGCTGGAGAAGTGAGGGCGGGAGAAAGAGATGGGCTAGGAGAGTGGTTTAGGTGTGTAGCGTGAGGTGGGCGCGGTGGAGAAGGTGGGCCGTGAGAGGGGGAAATAGGTGGGCTAGTTGGTGGGCCGTGAGAGGAGGAAATAGGTGGGCTGGTTGGTGGGCCACACGTAGAAGGGAAAAGAGAGATAGGTGGGACTGTTGATGAAGCTGTTTGGGCTGAGGGAGATGTGATTTGGGCCGAGGGTTGAGATGGTGGGCCAGGAGGTGGGGCAAGTGGAAATTTGCACTCATCAAATAAAACATGTTGGGAAATAATTATTTTCCGTGTTGAAATTTCATAACATTTATAGCCACGGTGATTTGAAGGATATCCTAAAAAGACACAGGGGGACGACCTGGGTTGAAGTTTGTGACGCGATGTGGAGGGAATTAACGGATAACAAAGACACCCAAATACACGAAGATGCTCGTAACTTGGTTGACGATTGTAGAGAATTTGAGTCGGGGAAAGATAACCTAAAACTCTATGCGGACGAATATTAAGAAGGTATGTAGCATGTGCAAGAGCGTGAGGCCAGAGAGAGAAAGGAATAGAGGTATGATTGAGAAGTGTTCGGATAATGTCATTAATTGTTCTAATGGTGCGTTCGGATTTTCCATTTTGAGGTGAGGTATGTGGACACGAAAACCGAAATTGCAAACCATTTGACTTGCAGAAATTATGAAATTGCGCATTATTGTATTCGCCCCCATTATCACATTGAAAGGTTTTGATATCTCGTTCGAATTGATTTCGAATAAAATTACGAAAAGAAAGAAAAACAGAATAAACTTGTGATTTTTGAGCAAGAGTAAACGTCCACAGAAAATTGGTGTAATCATCCAGAAAAAGCACATAATAACGACAACCACTAGAGCTTAAAATTGGGGATGTCCATATATCACTATGAATAATGTCAAAGGGCATGCAAGAGGAATTATTAGACTTATAAAAGGGCAATTTAACCTGTTTACCAATAACACAAGAAGAACAAATAGAAGTTTCCTCATGTTTTGGACAATTTATTAAATTATTTGTTCGAAGATTGCTCAAAACATTAGAGCCTGGATGTCCTAATCTATTATGCCAAATGGAAGACGACAAAGCAGGAAAAGCATATGAAACAGAAGACGCAGAAGAGGGAGTCACGGGATATAGATCACCGGTGCTATTACATCTCATAATAGGCATCGCCGTGCGTAAGTCCTTCACAGAGAAACCAAACGGATCAAATTCCACAGACACATTATTATCAGTAGCAAATTTACGCACAGATATAAGGTTTTTGATCAATTTGGGAGCATGCAAGACATTGTTTAGGTTCAGGGGTTTAGATTTAGTAGGTAAAGATGCATTTCCAAGACCAATAACAGGAATAATATTGCCATTTCCGACTATAATACTATGATTTAGACCCTTATTAAAATAAGATGTGAGTGTACCTCCATCTCCAGTCATATGTGAAGTCGCTCCAGTATCCATAAAGTAAGGTCCTGCAGGTGGTGAGATCGTCAGTGTGTGCATTGCAGTATCAATATTGGTTGGAACGCAATCTTGGGTCTGAGCCAAATGGGCCTGCGGTCGAGCTCCTAGCAAACCTGGCATGGGAGAGGCAGCTGAGCCGTTGCTAACATACTGGCCCAAGTTTCTATTAGAGCTTGCTGGGCTGTAATTGTTTCCTGGCCCAGTAGGAAAAGGACACGGTGGGTAACTCCATTGCTGAGGCCCGCCCCAATTCATCATATTCCAGCCCATATATCCATTTGGCCCACTATTCCTCCAAAACTGGCCCTCGCTGTTTCGTCCTTGCTGCCATCTACCTCCACCATCAGACCACCGATTGCCACCATTATCCGACCAGCGACCGTCGCCGCCTCTTCCGTTCCGTCCCCGGCGTCCACCATGACGTCCCCGGTTGGAATGGAAATTCCGATTGGAAGAAAAGGAGGCAGCCGGCGTTTGAGAACTAGCAACTGTTAGCGCGGCTGTTTCCATTACTGGTGCCGGTTTCTGAGCACGAGCAGACTCTTCAAGAATGAGCATTGAACGAGCCTTAGTGAACGTTGGTAATTTGTCCAGATGTCGGATTTGAGACCCAATAATTTCATATGCATTGCTAAGGCCGGATATTAATTGTAGAACCAAATCATCATTCGTGACCGGAGCCCCCACGTTGCTTAATTGATCGGACAATGATTTTAAGTGCTGACAATACGATGAGACGTCCGTAAAAGTCTCCAATTTAGCATTGGACAGTTCCTGTTTAAGATAAATAGCACGAGATGATTTGTTATCGGAGAAAATTTCCTCCAAGCGAGTCCAAGCCTTTTCCGCCGTGAGGTCCGGTATGATAATGGTGTTGAGAAGGTCACTTGAAATTGTTCCATAGATCCATTGCAAGACAATTGCGTCAATACGCTTCCACAGACTGAGATTCTTTGTTTTCATGACAGAAGATGAGGTTTCAGATTTATCATCCGTAGATGGGAGAATATGATCGAGGACGAGAAACGCACGAGCATGATTTTTGAACAATTCAGCCCATGTGGTGTATAGACCCTTGCCGGATTCCAGAGGGTCACGAATAAAGGAAGTGATATTGGTTACAGTGAGGGCGGGGTGAGAGGAGATTGCCGTTCCGGTGGGTTATGTATCAGTCGGCGGCATGACGGTGATTAGGGTTTGAAGAAAAGAAAACGGTAGAAAGAGAGGATCAGAAATTAGAGAGTAGGGTTAGGAGAAAAAGTGTCTCTGATACCATGAAAGTGTGGAATCCTTGATTAGGTTTGATTTATTAGTGAGGTATATATACCAGTGTAATACAACTGTGAACCCTACACTTATGGTATGTAGAGTCATACGAGAATGCAACTACTATAATTACAAATATGGCTAACACAATTACTATAATTACAAATATGGCTAACACCCGTAAGGTACAATCTCTTGGTAACGGACGATAAAGAGCTAATGTTCCAAGATGATTTTGAACCAACCTATCAGGAGGCTATTGAAAGCCATCAATCAACCGAATGACTTATAGCTATAAAAGCTGAAATGCAATCAATGTACGATAACCAAGTTTGGAACTTGGTTGATCTACCAATAGGTGCTAAGGTAATCAATAGTAGATGGGTTTTCAAACTAAACTCCTATAACACTTTCAAGGGATGACTAGTAAAAAAAGGTTACAAACAAATCCAAGGGATTGATTACGATGAAACCTTCTCTCTGATCGTTATGATAAAATCCATCAGTATGCTATTTGTCATAGCAACATTTTATGATTATGAAAATTTGCAAATAGATGTCAAAACGACTTTTCTGAATGAAAACCTCCAAGAGGATGTTTGCATGTATCATCTGGAGGGTTTTATCGATCCTAAGTATCCTGATCAAGTTTGCAAGCTTCAAAGATCCATTTATGGTTTGAAGCAAGCTTCCCGAAGTTGGAATATTCGTTTTGATGAAGCAGTTAAAGAATTTGGCTTTATCAAAAATGAAGGTGAGCCTTGTGTGTATAAGATGACTAGTGGGAGCATAGTCACCTTTCTAGTTCTTTATGTGGATGACATCTTGCTAATTAAAAATGGCATATCGACACTCTTGAAGGTCAAAGAGTGGTTGGGAAAGTGTTTCATAATAAAGGACTAAGGCAAAGCTGAGATGATATTGGGTATCGAGATCTACAAGGATAGATCAAAGCAGTTTATAGGCCTAAGCCAATCAAAGTACATAGACAACGTTCTGAAAATGTTCAAAATGATAATGTAAAGAAATGATATTTTCTCATACGTCATGGCATCACCTTAAGTAAGGATGGCATTCCCTCTACTAAAGAGGAGGGGAACTCACGAGTCAAGTTACCTATGCTTCTGTTATTGGATCGATCATGTATGTCATGATATATACTAGGCCAGATGTAGCACATGATCTAAGCATAACTAGTTAGTTCCAACAAGACTCTAGGATACCCATTGGACTGCCCTCAAAGCAATCTTGAAGTACCTAAAAATGACTAAGGATAGCTTCTTAGCGTATAGAGGTCATGAATAGCTATCTGTATGTGGATACACTGATGTTAGCTTCCAATATGACCCTATTAAGGAGAGATCGCAAATTGGATATAGGTGCTATCAGCTGGAATGGCTCAAAGAAAAGTATATTTGCATATTCTATAATAGAGCCTGGGTATATGGTCGCACCAGATGCAACAAAGGAAGTTGTTTGGTTAAAGAAGTCTATCACTCATTTATGAGTAATTCCATTTATCATAGACCCAGTTGACATCTTTTATGACAACACGAAGGCTATCACATAAGACAACGAGCCCTAATCACACTAGAGAACCAACCATGTACTCAGGAAGTTCCATCATAAGACAACGTCGTGGATCTATTGACCAATCAGCTACCTCAGGCTCAACATGACGGTTATACTAGATTTGTAGGGATTAGGACTATGTCTAGTCGGGACCAATGCAAGTGGGAGATTGTTAGTGTTTGCCCTAGTCTTTAGATGTTGTATAACTAATTATTATTAATAAAAGGAATAATCTATTTAGTTCATTTTATGTTGTGTAAAATTAACTTAATAGAGTATCCTAATATAGTGACATGCACATGTTCAGAGGGTTCATGGCCCGAACGAGTGAAAAGATGGTGCAATTAGATGCTATATTAAAACTTCCATAGTCTGTTATTATCGTGGGAATGATAATGAACAAAAGATTAGTATGTGCCTTGGTTGTGATGGTGTTTCACCGACCATAGACATCGGATGTCAAACCAAGGGCTTATGAAACATTAAGCACTAGGTTGGTTCGTTTATAAGAACACCATATGGTATCATGTCAAAGGTGTATCTCATGTAACACTTATAATGGACTCCTTAGACTCGAAATCACTATAGAACCTATATAAGACACATCATACTTTTGTTATCGCCTAACATGTCAGTAAATTAATGCCAAGTATGGGTTAGCCATGTATGTTCTGAATCATGTCGAGTGACTATGAGTGAAGTAAGAGGATTGTTGCTCTCCTATGTGAAAAAGGGCATCACCAGCCATTTGATTGGTGAAGCTAAGAAGTGTACAACTGTAACCAAATGAGGCAGGATGATCACTGCTTATTTGAAACTAATCAGTTCACCAGGAATCAAGAAATGCATTAGCAATAGATGAGGTTGACAGGGTTATGCCTCATGCTAAAAGTTGATATCCATTAGCAACGGAACACATAATGTTGTTGCTAGGTTCTTATTACGTGCATACGAGATTTCATTCAATACGAGTAATTGTAGTGTTTTGCAAGAGATCACTTATGATTTTTGAATCGAATAATAAATTCGACTTCACTACCATGATTGAATGAGCCTACAAGATCACACGCTTAAAAATTTGATCAAATCAAGTTAAAGTAAAGTCATGATGATATAATAGTTATATTAATTCTAGAACTATTGATTATAGCAAGGTCTTATTTATATATATAATTTAAATTGGATTAAAGTCAAGCTCGAAATAAACCTACACTTGGGGTACAGTTAACATAATCATTGATATATATTATAGTTACTAGCTAATTATAATGAATTAATATATGTTCTTAACATATATTAATTCATTATAATTAGCTAGTAACTATAATATATATCAATGATTATGTTAACTGTACTCCAAGTGTCTCGATTTATTTCGAGCTTGACTTTAATCCAGTTTAAATTATATATATAAATAAGATTATGTTAATATATAGTTAGACTTTAATTAGATTAAAATTCTAACTAATTATGTCACATCTAACCCTAAACGACCTTATACAGTATCGGACATGATAATAAAAGATCATAATCAACACTTAGGAGTTTCCAAATTATTCAAATATCATAATATCATATTTTTAAAGCATTCCTCTTAAATATATATTCTAAAATAAATCCATATTTCTACTACACCTAAGTCCTAAAATATTACCTAATACAAACAAATCTCCAAATGAAAAGCAAAGGTCGTAACTAAAGATAAAATCGACGACTTGATACTTCAATCCTCGTTTATGGACCAGTAACTTCTCTTATACCTTGCTCTTTCTCATCTAAAATCTTAAAATATTTAAAAACATGAGAAAAAAATATCAGTAAGTAATTATCAACTATATAAAGTACGTATACTCAAAATAACTCCCCCCTAGACATATATATATTACTTTCCAAAATGCAACGTATAAAATTCATATTCTTAAAAATGAATATTTTACAAATTAAACTATAATAAAATACCTAAATCCAAATCCCTGAAGAGCACTAGATCCTTGCCTCGCCTCAAATTTGAATCCTACATATGGGTAAAATGAACAATATGGGAAATAATACTCAATAGGAAGGTTACCTACGAGCAAGACCATTTGAAAACCACCATATGGAGGGTAGATTTATTTATTCAAAGGGCAAAAATGTCTAGAATTGATTTCCTTTTTGTGATTCATCTCATGCAGGTATGGAATGTTGAACTATTGGTTTGATGATCACAATAGTTATGTCTGGTATCATTGAGATTGAGGTTATCACTTTGCCTCCCACCGGCAAAGTAGAGTGTTGATTTATTAACCCATAATTTTTTAGCAACAACATGTTATGCACCTAAATTTCTTTTTTATATATCCAATAGCATTAAGGAATAAGATTCTAAGGAGTAACCCAATCTCATCGTGTTAGCGCTAGCTGTGGACTTTACTATGACCATTAGGTTGGTGGATGCAGGGGGGATTTTTACCCTTTTTCCTAGCTAAGAAGCTACATTGGCCATAGGGATGTAAATGGGACAGGCATGAGAAAGGGTATCCCCGCCCCGCGGGGATTCCCGACAGATTACCCGTTTAATCCCTGATAACATATTATTAATCATAGAAAATAAAAAATACGCATAGAAAAACTTGAAACATATGATTAATCCGATCGAAATGCTTTACCTCTATTTCACTCTATATCTATTTGTTCATCATATTCTCTTACTTTCTTTTTTCTCTATTATTTTCATTTATTTCTTTTTTCATATATTCTTTTAAACTTTAAATGGGTAAACAGGAATACCCGCGGGGTCGGGGATTCACTGTTGGGCGGAGACAGGGATGAATTTTGTCCCTATTTGTTTTTCAGGGCGGGTATGGGGATTCCCCGTTTAGTTGGGGAACGGGGATGGAAACTCCAATCCCCATCCCGCCCCGTTTACATCCCTAATTGGCCAACATCGTCGAGAATGTGTTTACATCTTCTAGCCCTATGTCCTATTGGACCCTCTAAATGAACTTGTCAATGTATTCTGTGGATATAGTGGCCTAAGGAGGGGCGTCAAAATCATCATGATTCGTGATATCTTCAATAAGCAACTCCTTATAATCCTTCCCGAAATAACCAACAACAATTGTCCTCACTAGATTCTTGATATACGTTCTATGAAATATGAGTAACCTCTTGTTAGCTCTTATCTGAATTCTTATTAGACACTTTCCATACATTCGACTTTGACATCTCACAGAAGTTTTGAGGATAACATTCACATGCTACCATGTATATTAGTATGAACATTATATTAAAAAATGCTTAAACCATACGTAGCCTCTTAAAATTTATTCATTTTGGTCACTTTGCCTTCCGAACTTAAAGGATAACTCATTAGCCACTCTAGCTCTATAAAAGTGACATAATATGCTCCTTATTTTTCCCTAATAAGAGAAGATTTTGACCACTCGCCTTTATATTGACTTTTCATATGTAATGTGGCTTTTCTTGTAAAAAAAGTACCCATTTTCATAGCATATTTTGCAATAGCCTCTCTAAACTCATACACACTTTAAAACATCATCTCGAAAGTCCACATCGTAAATTTTTATAAAAGAAAATGTCATATTACATATTGAAGGTCAACCGAAAGACATGTGATCCTCACGGGTTAACATCTTGTCTGATTGAAGAAAAACATGGGACACATTATGTCACTTTCAGGAGTTGGAGTGGCTAATGGATTGTCTCTTAAGTTCGGGAGGTAAAGTAACCAAAATGGAAATTTAAGGGCTCCGTATGATTTGAGAAAAAAAAGAACATTAACATTATTGAAGGATTAAAATTAATTCGTAGTAATAATTAATTACCTATTCAATTAAAAAAACAGAATTAATGATTTATATTTGTACACAACTATCTTATGATTTCTATTCAAAATCAATTGTACTTTTAACTTCATAAATGGGATAAATTACACATATGGCCACTGAATTTTACACATTTTAACATTATGGTCATTGAACTTCAATTTTTAACGTTATTGTTGAAACACCTTTCCACATAATTTTGATTTGACAAAATTGTTTAAGTATAATTGAAAAACATATTCTAAACACACTAAGTTTAAATGCTTTGATTTATTCTACTAATGTGTTTTGTTCAATGTTGAGTTAAATTGATTATAAGACATAAGGATTAAAAGGCCCAGGCCCAATACGAAAGTCAAAGCCCAAGTCAAACAACTCATGATAACTCGGCCCGCGTTTATCACAACGATGTCGCTGTGTGCGAAACGCAACTCAGCATGAGAAGGATCTAGAAGACCTTCAGGGAACAACTTCGGAACGAAGCTGCTGAGTTGATTCGACAAAGCGTACAAGACAGCAGCTGGCTAAGGAAAACTTCCAGATAAAGTATTTCCACTTTGGGTAAAGTTCAGACGACACAGTATGCTGTCTAGTTGACTTTACCATAAAAGGAGAGACATTCTGCCGAGCTGACCAAAAGCTGACCGAGGACAGAAGATACACAAATCTGATTGGCCGAGAGCTCTGAGCAAGTCAAGATGACAACGACAGGAAGCCGTTTCCCTCCAATGGTTATTTCGAAATTCGAAATGACCGATGCCTCAAGACGTCTCTATAAATAGTGCCATCAGAAGCTTCATTCAACACAGAACTTGATCAAGCCATTACGCTGACCAAATTTCTACACAAGTTCTGCAAGCAAGAAGCAAAGCAATCTTACACTACATTTCATATATTTGTGTAAAAGTCTAGAGTGATTATTTAATCATCTAAGGTGTCTTAGCATTCATTGTTTAGGACAAACACTTATCATTTCTAGAGATTAGAAAGGAGAGGCTGAGTACTCGGTCATAGTACTCAGCAAGAGATTAGGATTGAGTAGAGGTATAGAGGAAGGTACTCTTGTTATACTCAGTTGCTAAGATTGTAAAAGGTTTGAGGCTCTACCTTTAAAGAGCTCAGTAGAGGATTCAAAATCTCGGAACCTGTTCCGGGGACAGGACGTAGGCTTAGAAGAAGCCGAACCTGGATAAATCTGCTGAGTAACGTATTTCTTACCTTAAACTCCTTATATATATTGCTTGCTTAAATAACCAAAAACTGACCAAGTAAAGAGGTCAAGCTGAGTTGTGCGCATCGAACATCTGAGCTCAGGAATAGACTTTAAGTGCTATCTCCTGACTCAAGTCAAGAAACTGACCTAGTCACCAGTTGACTAAGCCAGTATCTTACTGATCACTCAGCGCCGCTGTTAAAACCTTTTCTCTTAAGAAAAGAAGTTTGCCCAAACTTAAGAAAAAGTTTAAATAGTTTCTAACCCCCCCTTGGAACTATACTTGCAACGTTATAAGGGACCAACAAGTGGTATCAGAGCCCTAAAAGCTCACTGTAAAAGGTCTAACAACCTTGAGCTGATCCCTACCATGGGCGAAAACAGTTGTAAAAGCTGAGGCCAAATGGATAGGGGATGATCTTAAGAAGCTTCAAAATCACGCTTCGGCTATCAATATGCTTCACTGTGCGCTCGATGCTGCAGAATATAATAAAATCTCAGGTTGTGAGTCGGCGCAAGAGATCTGGAAAAAGCTGGAAGTCACCTACGAGGGAACCAATAAAGTAAAGGAGTCCAAGGTGAATCAGCAGATGAGACTGTACGAGATGTTCGAGATGAACAATGATGAGGGCATTTCAGACATGAATGCAAGGTTTACCAACATCATTAATGAGCTCAAGAGACTTGGGAAAATCTTCACTGAGGAAGAACAAGTCAAAAAGATACTCAAGAGTCTTCCTAAAGACTGGCAAGCAAAGAAGACCGCTGTTGAGGAAGCTCAGGATTTAACCACCTACAAATATGACGAACTCATCGGCTCGTTGCTGACCCATGAGATATCTATGAAAAACTTCGAGGTGAAGGAAAAATCTGAAGACAAGAAGCAGAAGTCTCTTGTCATGAAAACTGACTCCACTGATGGGAGCTCAACTGATGACGAGGAGATGGCTATGTTCACAAGGAAGATGAAAAGGCTATTCAGGAAGAATGACAAATATTCTAAGAAGCCTTACAGAAAGTTTGATAAGTATAAAGCTGACTCAAGCGACAGCAAATACAAAAAGGACAGCTCAAAGCCCATTACATGCTTTGAGTGCCATCAAACTGGCCATATTAAGTCAAGCTGCCCCACACTGAGGAAAGAAAAGAAGAGCGGCAAGAAGGCAATGGTGGCTACATGGAGCGACAGTGATGAGTCTTCATCTACAGAAGCTGAGGCCACCGAGTCAGCAAAGATATGCTTCATGGCTGACGAACTTGCTGAGCCGTGCGTCTCTGAGCATGCTGACCCATCTGTCGCATCAGATGACGAGGAGCAATCAAATGAGGTAATTACTCTTCCCCAACTCAGAAACGATATGGTTAATGCCCTGAGTGATCTCTACACACTTGTCAAAAAGTGTAATAAGAAAGTTAGAGCACTCAGCAGGCGCTGTGACGAAGTGGAAGAGGTCAAGCTGAGTGACCTCAGATTCCTTCTTCAGGACAATTCAACTCTGCATGATAACATGAAGATCATACACGAGTCTGTCTCCGAAGTCCAATCAGTTTCAAAGAAACTGAGAAAGGACGTCACAACTATCCAGAACCAATTAAAGGTTCCAAATAAAAGAAACATTCCTCTGAGAACTCAGTACCATGGTACTCAGCAGAGATGGAATCCCCATCGAAAAGTCCAGTGTGACTTTTGTGGGAAGAAAGGACACACCACTAAGGTGTGCTGGCACGCTCAGCACTGGGGTGCTGACAAGTTAGTGAAACATCCTAAACAGAAGGTCAGCTGTGACTTCTGTGGAAAGAATGGCCATACTGTCCAAGTATGTCGCCATAAAATAAAATATGATGCTTTACCTATTGCACCTAACAAGCAAGGACCCAAAAAGAATTGGGTACCTAAAAGTAACTAGTTACAATGCATGTAAGCCTGAGATGTGCCGAGAAGTCAAAGATGTGGTATATTGACAGCGCATGCTCGAGGCATATGACTGGTGATGAAACTCAGTTCATCACGTTTGAGCGTAAACGAGGAGGAAGTGTAAGTTTTGGAGACAACAAGAAGGGTAAGATAGTAGGGTCATGAACCATTGGAGGTAATCCTACTATTGAATCTGTCTCCCTAGTCAGCGGACTCAAATATAACTTACTCAGCGTAGCTCAGCTATGTGACAATGGGAGAAAAGTTATATTTGATGCTACTGGATGTAAAATATACGAGGGTGAATCAAATGAGTTAATTTTAACTGCCCCTCGCATAGATAATGTCTTTATGCTAGACTTAGAGAAAAAGTTTTCAAAAACTGTATGCTTAGTATCAAAGGAAGAAAATTCCTGGCTATGGCACAGGAGACTTGGTCATGTAAGCATGGACCTCCTGGCCAAATTAGCAAGAAAGCAATTGGTTGAGGGACTGCCTGAACTTAAATTTGAAAAAGATCAATTATGCCACGCTTGCCAAGCTGGAAAACAAACCAAACAATCTTTTCACAGCAAAAATATTGTCTCAACTAAGCGTCCATTAGAGTTACTACACTTGGATCTCTTCGGTCCAGTCCAGCTGCTGAGTCTGGGTGGAAGAAGATTTTCCTTGGTCATTGTAGATGACTTCTCTCGGTACACGTGGGTCATCTTGCTGAGTAGCAAGGATGAGACCTTTGAGACATTTTCAAATTTGGTTAGAAAAATTGAAAATGATAAAGACCTAAAATTAGCTCACATCCGTAGCGATAATGGTGGAGAATTCAAAAACCAAAAGTTTGTTGAATTTTGTGAAGCCAGCGGCATTGACCACAACTTTTCTGCTCCTAGAACACCTCAACAAAATGGGGTTGTTGAAAGGAAGAACAGAACTCTGGTTGAAATAGCCAGGACAATGCTGGATGAGCATAGACTTCCAAAGTATTTTTAGGGAGACGCTGTCAACACAACGTGCTATATTCTTAATAGGGCTCTAGTTAGACCTATATTAAAGAAAACCCCCTATGAACTTTGGAAAGGACGAAAGCCCAATATTGGATACTTTCGTGCCTTTGGCTGTAAATGTTTTATTTTAAATACCAAAGATAGCTTAGCAAAGTTTGATTCAAAAGCTGACGAGGCTATCTTTCTAGGTTACTCAACAAACAGCAAAGCATACATAGTTTTTAATAAACGAACTCAAGTTTTAGAAGAGTCAGTACATGTTGAGTTCGACGAAACTAACCCTGCAGGTAGATACCAGCCGCTGACCGAGGATGATCCACACTCAGTAACCACTGACCAAGAACCAGCTACTGAGTCATTCACTAAAAGGCTGACCAAGAGTAAGAGTGAACCTAAGATTACTTTCACTGACCCATCTACTTCTGTAGAGATTGTTGAAACACAGACAGCACAAGACATAAATTTACCTAAAGAGATAAGGATTCCAAGAGGGCACTCAGAGAGTGCAATCCTTGATTCTGCTGGGAATACCCTGATGATAAGGAATCAACTCAGGAAGTACCTCAGCAATGTAGCCTTCGTGTCAGTTCAAGAACCGAAGAATTTCGCTGAAGCTGAGTACGATGAATTCTGGATGATCGCAATGCAAGAGGAGCTCGATCAATTTAGAAGAAACGATGTATGGGAGCTAGTGCCTCATCCAAAGAGTCAGAAGACCATTGGAACAAGATGGGTCTTCAGAAACAAGATGGATGAACAAGGGAACGTGGTCAGAAACAAAGCAAGACTTGTAGCTCAGGGCTACAGTCAGCAAGAAAGTATTGACTACGGTGAGACCTTTGCCCCAGTGGCAAGGCTAGAGGTAATTAGAATTCTATGTGCATATGCATCTTACATGAACTTTAAATTATTCCAAATGGATGTCAAAAGTGCATTTCTTAATGGAGTTATAAACGAGGAGGTTTATGTTAATCAACCTCCAGGTTTTGAGGACCCTAAATTCCCAAACCACGTTTATAAACTCAAAAAGGCTCTGTACGGCCTTAAGCAAGCACCACGTGCTTGGTATGAGAGGCTGACCAATTTCCTGCTGACTAGAAATTACGTCAGGGGCAAAGCTGATACAACCTTATTCATTAAGAGAAAGGGTAAAGATATCCTGCTGGCCCAAATTTATGTTGATGATATAATATTTGGTGCAACTAACGAATCAATGTGCAAGGAGTTTAGCAAACAAATACAGACTGAGTTTGAAATGTCCATGATGGGAGAACTCAACTTCTTCCTCGGTCTTCAAATTAAACAAGGAAAGAATGGCATCTTCATCAGTCAAGCCAAATATGCCAAGGAGATATTAAAGAAATATGACTTGGAAAATTGCAAGCCAATATCCACTCCTATGGGCACTGACACTGTCCTCTGCGCTGACGAGAATGGTAAGTCAGTAGACAGCAAATTATATCGAGGTATGATAGGCTCTCTACTTTATTTAACAGCCAGTAGACCGGACATTCAGTTTTCAGTATGCTACTGTGCTAGATATCAATCTAACCCTAAGGAATCTCATTACATTGCTGTAAAAAGAATCCTTAGATATTTGCAAAGCTCAGTGAATGCAGGTTTATAGTATCCCAATACTCATGATTTCACACTCATCGGATACACTGACGCTGACTATGGACGGGATAAGCTGGAACGTAAAAGCACCTCTGGAGGATGTCACTTCTTAGGAAGCTGTCTTGTATCCTGGTTCAGCAAAAAGCAGGCGTTAGTAGCCTTGTCTACCACTGAAGCTGAGTACATTGCTGCTTGTCACTGTGTTGCTCAAGTCCTATGGATTAAGCAACAGCTTGAAGACTATGGTGTTCAAACAAAGACAATTGAAGTCAAATATGACAACAAAAGTGCAATTGATCTTTCAAAGAACCCAATTCAACACAGCAGAATGAAGCATATCAGCATCAGACATCACTTCATTAGAGATCATGTACTCAAGGGAGAGATCAAGCTGACCTTTGTCCCAACGGACGAGCAGCTTGCGGATATCTTCACGAAGCCACTGGCCCGTGAGCAGTTCAGCATACTGAGAGAAGCTATTGGTATCTTTAATCCTCTTCAGTAAATTCCTGAACTAAATGAATATGCATGCTGAGTGAATTACTATGCTGAATGATTTTTTTTGCTGAGTACTCATTGAAATTAATTGAACAGCAAATACTGAGTAAATTTGCACATTGAGTAAGTTAGTTTAAACTTAGAAATAATCCCTTTATGCAATACTGACCACTCAGAATATGAAACGCTTAGTATTCTAAACGCTGAGTGTTAGATCCGTTAGAATAAATGCAAAAGCACGCGTATAGCCACCTAGGATGACGTACGCGCCGAATGTGTCATAAATGCCAGGATCATTGTCGGTTCACAATCCCGAGGTAAAACTGACACATGGATTCGTTAAGATCCACACTTCACCGCTATAAATAATGGGTAAATCCCCATTGTTATCTTCTTTACGTCTACCGAATTTTAAGGCAAAGAGCTTTCTCTCAAAAAAATTTCTCAAAGCTTCCTAAACGCATCCTTCAACTATGACTAAAATTTCCTTCAACATTTCCGGTGCCGGCCACCCTAAGCCTAGCTCCGATGAAACTTCCAGGCAAACCTCTGTGCCAGTATCTACCAAGGTCACCTCACCGAGCAAAGGAAAAACTGGCCAAACCTCCTCTGGTAAGGGAAAGCCTGAAAAAGTCAGGACCTATTCAAAGGTCTTTGAAAACGTCCGAGAATGGAAGGTTGAGCCCTCAAGATGGGTATCTGAAGCCTTCGTACAATCCGAACAACCCTTCTGTGAGTGGATTTCACATAATGGATGGACTGAGCTGTTTTCGATTAGGGATCCCACCTATCGTGACCTTGTAAAGGAGTTTTACCACAACCTTCGCATTGCCAATGATAACCAGGACTACTTGGTAACCGTGGTGAAAGAGAAAACCATCTTCATCAACCCTCTCTACCTAGGGAATCTGCTCAAGTTAAAAACTGAGGGAGCAAGGCTAAGGAGATCTGGAGATCAAGATGGTACTGGGTACGAGGTCAACTTTTGTAAACCTGCAGGCCACTCAGGAGAAGTATCCAGTTCCTCCATGGGTCAGCACCAGAAGATGGCTCATTATCTGCTGAGCTATTTTATCTATCCCAAGATTAACTGCACCACCTCAGCAACAAACTTCGAGCAATGCTTCATCTGGCATATGCTAACGTATAAGCCGATCAACATGCCAGTATTCCTAGTTGCTGGCTTCCTAAGGAGTACCGAAAATCTAAGGCTAGGATCACTCATCACCAGGATCCTCATTGATCATCAGGTAGACCTAACTGATGAAGTAGAAGCTAAAGGATCTGAGATCACAGAAGCTTCACTGAGAGCGTTGAAGTTCGGTCAGCCTTTGAAGAAAGGAAAAGCTGCTGCTGCTGCGAGTGCTGAACAGCAAGCTGAGGAAACTGCTGTCCCAAAGAAAGGGAGAAGGACTAAGGCCCCAGCTTCCCAAAAAAGAAAAGCTATTGAGACTACCTCACATGATGCTGAGTCTCCAGCTAAGAGGCAGAAGTCAGCTGGTACTAAGGGTCAGGAGAGACCTAAGTCAGCTGATAAACGGAGCAGGCAAGATGAGCCTGAAACTGAGGACACTAATGAGCAACCTCAAAAGAAGCAGAAGCCTTCTACACTGACTCCCCTCGATGCTATCCCTACTGACATTATTGTGCCTGGTGACTCTCACTACACACAGTGTTTAGGAACTGTGTCTGAGGAACAAGAAGAAGAGGTGCATCTGGACGACCAGTTCATTGCACAAGTTGAGGAAGAATTGGATGGGGATTCTGATGACGATGATGAAAACAACGATGATGCTGACTCCGAGGAGACAGCTAGTGAAATCGAAGCTGAACAAGCCAATACTGGGTTGGCTGCTGGAGAAGAGCAAGAACTTGACCAACACAATGTTGATCAAGTCCAAGAGCAAGCTGACCTCCCTCATCATGATCAGGAAGAAACTTCTCCTTCTCACTCCGGCAATTCTATTCAAGCTGACAATCCTCCTCCTCCTCGAAGAAGAAAACTCATCAAGGCAAGTCAGAAAAAAGTCAGTGAGACTCTTGTTGAACTATCAACTCTTCCTAACTTTGCCATTCAACAACCAACCAAAGACCTTTCTGCCCTAAAACTCAGATTTGTTGGTAGAAAACCTGCGACATCCATCGAAAAACAAGCCTCTGTTTCTTCCCAACAGGAACATGCCGACCAAAATGCTTCTGCCACCTCAACAAGTCAGGTTGAGACGAGTGCTGTCAATGTTGTCCATCCAAGCATTGTGCTGACTCCAAACACATCTGCCCCCGTCAGCACAGACAGTATTCGAGTTTCTACTTCTCCAATTAACATCTCTGCCGATCAATCAACCCTGCCAGAACCTCAAGTGCAGATTGGAACAACACTTCCAATCACTGACCATGTCATTCCTTTGACTCCTCCTCCCACCGGTCATACTAATGCATCTGGACAATTGAATGAAGGTTCTTTAAGCTACATGAATGTCACTAAGTCTGGCAAACACATCATCGACTCAGTACAAACCTTGATCAAAGACCTTCAACAATCGTCTACTCCTGCTGCTGGGTCTTCTAATGTGGAGACTACTCAGCTTTCCCAAGTAACTCAGCTTCTGAATGAAGTTAAGGGATTTAAGGACTTGCTGAGTATCATCATCTCCTATCAAACACAGCAAGCTAAGCAGGATTCCATCGCCAAGCTGGCCGAGATCCAGCTGACAACTGTGCAACACTTAAACGCTCTACAACAGCAAGTACAGAACTTGTCAGCTGTGAACCCTGGATATGCAACTTCTGATGAAGTAAAGATGCTCTTTGCTCAGCTTCACACCGAGCAACTCAAGACCAATGAGCAAATGGTTTCTTACTCTCAGTGCTCAGTGGAGCAAATTGGTGAAGCTGTTCGATTGCTGAATCTGAACAAGCAGGAGATGGACACTGACGCAATGAAACAAAACGAGATGTTGTCTATCACAAGACAAACCTTCAATCACATTCGTCACAGCAATGTTCAGCGTCAGTACTTTGACACCTACTTACTCAAAACCTTTCATCAAGTCATTGCTGGACTGACTGACGCGCTTATATGGATTGGTAAGTCTGAAGCTTTCATCGTCAGTATGATCAGCGCTGCCGCACTCAATATATCTGATGAAGTCTCAAATCAGGGAGTTGCCATTTTTGATGGTGTCAATGAAAGTGCTGACCGACTTAAAGCGCTGTCCAACGAACTAACCAGGGCTGTCTTAACCAACAGCTTTCGGATTCCTCCTCCCGATGCTGACAAAACGGGGGAGAAAGAATAAGCGAGAACACAACCAAGAACACAGCATGGATCTAGTCAATCCCAACAAAAGAAAAAGAAATAGATATAGGCTAGCTCAGTATAGACTAAGTTTGATGTAATCTATATGCCTTGTCTTTAAGTTTTATTTGTAAACACTAACTACCGATATCAATATATCATACCTGCATCTTTCATTCTATTCCTGAGTTATGATATATGTTGTTGTGTACTGAGTTATTATGTATCTTCAAATTGAATCAGCTATGTCTAACACTTGTAAAACTTATTGATTGAACCCAATACTGATAACATGTTTGACATTGACTTATATGTTTATAAAACACTGCCTTATAAAACTCATTGAACAACAAATTACTCAGCGCCCTCTGAATGATAAAACCTTCCGCGTAAACACTGAGTAAAATAGAATATGTTCCATGAACTGACCTATATCTGAAAAACTGACCTTAGACTTACTCGATTAAACCTTTAAATGTTTAGAGTAAAACTAAGTCAGTAGCTCAACCCTTACGGGGGAGTTTGCTAAGTTATATTAGGTCAACTATCATGGGGGAGCTCAACACTGAGTTCCTCGCTGAATAGTTTTGCCAACATCAAAATGGGGGAGTTTGTTGAAACACCTTTCCACATAATTTTGATTTGACAAAATTGTTTAAGTATAATTGAAAAACATATTCTAAACACACTAAGTTTAAATGCTTTGATTTATTCTACTAATGTGTTTTGTTCAATGTTGAGTTAAATTGATTATAAGACATAAGGATTAAAAGGCCCAAGCCCAATACGAAAGTCAAAGCCCAAGTCAAACAACTCAAGATAACCCGGCCCGCGTTTATCAAAACGATGTCGCTGTGTGCAAAACGCAACTCAGCATGAGAAGGATCTAGAAGACCTTCAGGGAACAACTTCGGAACGAAGCTGCTGAGTTGATTCGACAAAGCGTACAAGACAGCAGCTGGCTAAGGAAAACTTCCAGACAAAGTATTTCCACTTTGGGTAAAGTTCAGACGACACAGTATGCTGTCTAGTTGACTTTACCATAAAAGGAGAGACATTCTGCCGAGCTGACCAAAAGCTGACCGAGGACAGAAGATACACAAATCTGATTGGCCGAGAGCTCTGAGCAAGTCAGGATGACAACGACAGGAAGCCGTTTCCCTCCAACGGTTATTTCGAAATTCGAAATGACCGATGCCTCAAGACGTCTCTATAAATAGTGCCATCAGAAGCTTCATTCAACACAAAACTTGATCAAGCCATTACGCTGACCAAATTTCTACACAAGTTCTGCAAGCAAGAAGCAAAGCAATCTTACACTACATTTCATATATTTGTGTAAAAGTCTAGAGTGATTATTTAATCATCTAAGATGTCTTAGCATTCATTGTTTAGGACAAACACTTATCATTTCTAGAGATTAGAAAGGAGAGGCTGAGTACTCGGTCATAGTACTCAGCAAGAGATTAGGATTGAGTAGAGGTATAGAGGAAGGTACTCTTGTTATACTCAGTTGCTAAGATTGTAAAAGGTTTGAGGCTCTACCTTTAAAGAGCTCAGTAGAGGATTCGAAATCTCGGAACGTGTTCTGGGGACAGGACGTAGGCTTAGAAGAAGCCGAACCTGGATAAATCTGCTGAGTAACGTATTTCTTACCTTAAACTCCTTATATATATTGCTTGCTTAAATAACCAAAAACTGACCAAGTAAAGAGGTCAAGCTGAGTTGTGCGCATCGAACATCTGAGCTCAGGAATAGACTTTAAGTGCTATCTCCTGACTCAAGTCAAGAAACTGACCTAGTCACCAGTTGACTAAGCCAGTATCTTACTGATCACTCAGCGCCGCTGTTAAAACCTATTCTCTTAAGAAAAGAAGTTTTCCCAAACTTAAGAAAAAGTTTAAATAGTTCCTAACCCCCCCTTGGAACTATACTTGCAACGTTATAAGGGACCAACAGTTATGACCACTGAACTTTACACTTTTTAACACCGGTGGCCACTCAACACCTCAAAACGACTGTTGACGGTCTCAAAATAAAAAATTCGAAGAGTTAATGATATTCCAAGGAACTTTAATTCTTGAAAATTTTCGTTTTAAGGTCATTCAGGTGTTGTTTGATTAGGGGGTAAATTTCATCAATGGTGTATAACCTTGATGAAATTTCTCAGTTTGATGTATAACCTTCAATTTGTCTCACTAATATATACGATCTTATAGGTGACCTCCCACTATAGTGTATAACGGGTAAAAATAACCGGTCAACGTTTAGTAAACGTGCCACCTCAGCTTTGACTGGTCAAAAAATAAAAAAATGTAAATTACTTATATACCCTTATTTAAGATTTTTTTTTCTTTATTAATTTTCTTTCTCTTTTTGAGTTTTCCTTTCTCTTTCTTACACTCTCTCCTCTCTTTCTTTCTCTCTCTAGATAATAAAATGGCAAAGCTACGGATTGGGAAAATCATACTCTATAGATGAAAGCTATGGACTTTAGAGAGAGATGATTAGCAGAAAAAAGGAAAGAGAGAGAAAGGAAAGACGGGGATATATATTCTAGAAGAATCTAATCTAATATAATCATACTACAATCAAGGTGATTGCTGCTCTGAATTAAGCTTAAAGTTTTCCTTGTAATATGATTCTTCTTGTAATGGTTCCTGCGTTTTGGTTCAACACCTTTAATCAATTTTGTAATAAGCAACATCAGTTGATTATTCCTCTAATGAATATCTTCCTTTTGTCTTATGCAGCTTTCATTGCAATTATTAAAAGCTTTCTTGAAGATAAGAATTATTTTGTTTATGTAGCTTTCCAAAACCAAAATAAAAATAATAATGATAAAAAATAATAATAGAAAAATTGTAGCAGTTTGTTTTGGATGTAGTCGAGACAATGGAAGTTAGGAATTAGCCACATGTAATCAAAACTTTCCCGTTTTCAAGATTAGGATCACCTCTAGTATTATCCAAAAATTTCTCATTTTCAATTATCACTTTCTTTTGTAAATTCGGTCTTATCTAGATCAATGAAAGATGCATCAGGCAATTTAAGAAAAAAGGAAAAGAAAGATTTTTAGAGAGAGAGAGAGGGAGCTAGAGAGAGGGTTAGAAATCAGTGGTGGCGGAGATAGGATGAAAAACGATGGAGTCAATAGGAAGGTAGGAATCTGTGGTGGTTCATTTATATGGGTTTCAGAAAGGGAGTTAGAGAGGGAGGGGTTAGAGAGAGAAAGGAACAATAAAGAGGGAGGGTTCTAAGGAAGGGGATGAGGATATAATGGTAATGAAATATAAGGTGGGTCCCATATTTTGTAAGAAATGAGTTAAAAAAAAGTGAAATGGCAGGTTTGACCGGTCATTTTTACCTGTTGTATACCATGTTGGGAGGTCACCCATAAGGTCGTACATATTAGTGAGACAAAATGAAGGCTGTACACCAAAGTGTGAAATAGGGTAAAGGTTGTACACCATTGATGAAATTTACCCTTGATTAGGAGAAAAAGTGAATTTTTAGAGAGAAAGCTCCAAAAAATGTGATTTTGGAAAATAAAAAATGTGGTTTCGTGGTAAATGTTATTATGAACAACTTTAATTCTTCAATATTTTCATCTTAAGGTCCTTAACGGTCATTTTGAGGAGTTAGTTAAAGTTTAGTGGCCATTGGTGTTAAAAAGTGTAAAGTTCAGTAGCTTATACAGTTAATGGAGCTCGTTAATAACGAGTCATGTTATAACTCATTAGTAACATGTAAAAAAAATATGTATATATACTTGGATAAAAGAAGTTAAAAAAATTTATCTCGTGTTCTGTACGTATTGAACAAAAAAAATCTCAATATTTCATCAATTTTAATAGCATATTCATCTTCAAATCCAATCTAAAATTGAAAAAATCACAAAAAAATTCAAAAATCAACGGATATGTAACTGTAGCATAACACAATAATAAAATATCTTGGTTTTTTTAATGATGTCTGAAATTAGTTCAACTTGTAAATTTTAGATGCTCAATTGTACCACTTTTAACATTAGAAATAAGAATGCTCTTAACCGTCACGGTAGTGATAAATTGTACTAATAGTTACTGAAGTTCGAGATATGTTTCAAAAAAAGACAATAAACTTCATTTTCTTTTAATAAAATCATTGAATTTCCTGTTTATTTCAATAAAGTCATTATGACCAATTCAGATAGAAAAAATTACACAAATTGTGAAATATAATAACAACATTGGTAAAAAAAAATTCACTCTTACATATGACATGATTTCACGTGTATGTCACATAACAACTAAAAAAATAAACATTTTAATTTTTGGCTTTCATGTGACATTTTAACATCACATAACTATTAAAAAAAACATCACATAATTATTGAAACTTTAATAAATAAATCTATAAATAATAGAAACAATAAGGCCTTAATATGCACTTGTTGCTTAGTGTGGATAGTATGATTTAACATCTCATAATTATTGAAACTTTAATTGTGGCTTTAAAGGAGATGATAAGGGATGCTGTTTATGTCAGACTCAAAATCAAAATTAACATCACATCTATCTATATATATATTAAAAGCATGATACTAAGGTTGCTGATTTGGTAAAATTTTAGAGTTTAAGACTTATGTGTCATTTTGTAACTTTTTTTTAAAAAATACATTAATTTTCAATTCACCATTTTACAATATACACGTAATAGCTAATTCATTCATTCAACTGTTCCCTCTCCACTCTTTGAATTTCCGCACTTTGATTAGCTCCCACTCTCTCAAACTATATTTACGGAAAAACTCAGTCCCACTCTCATGATTCATTTAACTGTTCCATCTTCCACAACTACTTCTCATTTTCCTTTTGAACTGATTTATCACTGGTGAGTTTGCTTCCAACTTTTCCCTCCCATCTCTCTTTTCTTCCATGATTTTGTTTTTTCCATATTTTTTTTTGTTTGATGCAGCTTTTCCTATTTCTCTGTGATTCCCACCCTCTATTCTATTCCTGCCCTGTTAATTGATAATTTAGGTTTTGAAAATGCTTCTTGGGAATACACGATTCATACAACAGGTGAGTTTGTCTTTCAATTTAACTCGATTTTGATTTCCCCCCCCCTCTCTCTTTTTATCACACTACATCTAATTGGTTGCCTTTATTTAGGGTTTTGAAAATGCTTCTTGGGAATGCACGATTCATGCAGCAGGTGAGTTTGTCTTTCAATTCTAATTTTTTTGTTGTTTTATATCTTGATTTTCACTGGTTTATTTTTGAAAGTGGTTTGATTAAACTTTGCATCATGGTCTAATTGCTTTTCTATATGTTGCTTAGTTAGATTTTTTAAAGGTTTTTAATGGTAATCAAAACCAATCACCATGAAATCGGTTGATTTCAAACCCTAATCGAAAGAAGCGTTAGCTCTGTCTAGAAATTGGGATGTCTTTTACGTGTTTGTTCACAGGGTCTCTGTTTCCTAATTGCCTGTCACAATCTGCTCTGTAAGATCTCTAAGAGCATCATGCGAATCAATCTCCCATGGCCTTAACAAAGGTTTTTTCCAACATTTAATTTTTTATTTAAATTAGTTTTATAATGACTGATTTTATAATGTTGATGGATGCTTATTAACGCCAGCGATTTTCCTAATTTTTTGTTTCACTACTCTTCAGTGACGCTGTTTCTTCATCACTTGGTTCTGTAGGTAAATCGCTTACATTTTTTACAATCTAAGGACTCATGGTTTTTGTAATTTAACATACTCAATGGCCATGTCTTCAAGTGGAAAACCAGCAGAGACCCAATTATTTGCCAATTTTCGATAAATGTCTTGCTATGTCTTGGTAATGATCATTTAAAACATGTTTGCTTATAAGTTGTTAGTACAAAACAAGTTTGCAAGATTGCCGAGGGTTAGAGGTACTCTAAGAGACTTAATGAGAGGCAAATAACTACATTGTTGAAGGTGACCTGTCAGCGTCCTCATGAAAGGGAGCTTGATATCATGAAGTTATGTTCTGTTGTCAGACCATTTATAATATGATATTCCTGACTTGGTTAGTTGTTTAGTAGTGTTTTGTTACAATTTATGTTGCACGCTGTATTTTTTTCTTTAAGAGCTATATATATATATATTAAAAGCTGGATACTAAAATTGCTGATTTGGATGAATTTTATAGCTTTTGCTGACATGTCTTTTTCGCAGTATCCCTTCAAAATTGATTTATTATGTTATTTTCTATCGTTTAAACTCACCACGTTCTTCCTCATTTCTCAATTTCTCTAAATCCACACACTCTCTCTTTCTACCCACTATTACCCATCTAATCTATTTCGAAACGATTTCTAGCATTGTTGGTGAGTTTACTTCTGATTGATGTCTCTCTCTCTCTGTATTTCACTGATTTGGTTTTCCTTTGATTATGTATTTCAGGAGGGGTTGATGTTGATTCACTTATTGGTTGATTCCGACCTGTTATAGTTTGTTCTTTAATCTACAAGCTGGTAATTACATATCAATCTCTCCATCTTTCACATTGTGATTCATGTTTAATTCATCAGCAAGATTATACTATTACTGGCATGTTTCTTAATTTGCATTCATCTTTAGTTGAATTAGAATTAGAATTAGAATTCCTTTTAACAAATTGGGTGATAAATACAATTTCAATTAGTTTTGAGAATACAAGAAAGTACTAATTTAGTATTTCAAGTAAATAGTGTTAATTACTTATCAGCTTGACTTGAACTTGAATTGCATTCCAGGGATTAGGCTTATTGACACTATCAACTGCCCTAACTTCAGTTGATATTCCTGAATGTGAACAAATCATGTTCACCTCCTTGGTTCCTGATGATCTTATTCTTCCTTTTATTCATTTTGAAACTGGTTTCTTATATAGTCTAAACTGTAAGCTTGTGGCTTTTTGTTAAGCCCAAAATATACCTAAAATATCATATATAAATACGTTAAACTTACATTGAAATCATGCTAATTATATTCATTTGGAATACTTTTACGTCTTTATTTACTTTTTTGATGCAAGGTAATTAAATATTTGGTTAAATCCAAATAGGAGCGAAAAAGGAGCAAAAACGGAGCTAAAATGGAGGAAAAACCTAAAAAACGTACCAAGAATGCATATCAGTCAGAAGAACGCTCAAGGAGGACGAAAAGCAGTCGAGAGACAGGGAATAATCTCTTTGTCGCGACTGAGATTTTGAGAATCTCAGTCGCGACTTACAGAGGTCAGCTTGGGAGAAAAACGAAGTTTTCAAGCTCGCCCCTATACCCCCTATCGCGACTGAGATTTTCAGAATCTCAGTCGCGACAGCGAACCTCCCTGCACACTAAACACATGTTTAAAACGGAAAAACGCGTCTGTTCGTTCGGATAAAAGCGACCCTTCACCAACAGACACGACCCGTCATTTACAACCCTTCAACAACTATAAATAAGTGATCCATTTCAGAAATCAAGGTTGGTTAGGTTGGAAAAGTTACAGAAATTAGAGAAGAAAGTTATTATGTTGAGTTTCTGATTCAGAAAAGAATCAGAAAGTTAGATTTCATTTCTATATAAACAATCATGCTGTACACGAATTGTATTTAGATTAGTTATAAAAACAGTATTAGTTTAGTTTTCATTCTGATAGTGGACGAGACCAGTCTCTATTCCGAAGATCCAGCGAGAAGAATTGACGGCTGAAGCGCATGAGGTTTGACGAACCTACGGAGTTTGAGAGAAAGATTGACGACCCGGATCTCAAAGTTTTCGTTGCAATGCTATCCAAGTTTCTACTTCTCTGTTAACTTGTGAAAATTCACATTTCATTAATGATATACTTATTTATTCAATACATTCTTACTGTTGTTATTTTGATATTGTTCTGACAAAATGATTTTCAAAATGATAAATTGGTGTTTTTATTAAAACGTTATATTCCATCTTATTCATATAAGAACTTTGTTGAACACTTAACAAATTTAGTTTTTATGGATGACATGATCACTGATCGCGGCTTATCAGAAATAAAACACTAGTTTGATTAAGGTAGGAATCATCTCAACACCAGGGGGATTTCTATGGTTCGAAGCCATTTAATTGAGTATATCGCTATATTGTTACATGTCCATAATCTCACAAAGTTAAAGTTGCTTTCTTTGCTTTATGAAAATAAGTTCTATTTTATTCCGATTACGGAAGTATCTGCTTTATAATCAAAATTCCAAAACGGAATTGTTCTCTAAACTCGATATAATCCTTCTATCTAATCCTAATTTACCAAAACCAATTCCATCAATTAAAACATATTTCTTTTATTAAACCTAAACACGTGATTAAACCGAATTAAATAAAGTTTTAGTTAAAAAGCGTTCCCTGTAGTTACGAAGTAACGAATTAAGTCAACAGTAACGAATAAAGCCTGCCGAATTCACATCAGAAATCGCCAACATGAACACAAACGAAATCGTGACACATTGGTGGAGAGTTTCTTTTTTCATTACAGCTAATGCCTTTTGTCTACCATCCAGAATGAGCATTTAATTTAGCTCATTAAGGGAACGTCTTCTTTTTTTCTGTTTCGAAAGACTTCGAAATGCCTCGTGCACAAAATCTGGTTTTTGGGGGTGGAATTTGTGGCGTCCAAAAAAAAGAAAAAAAGGCTTGGCAGCAACTCTCTTTTGATATCTTTTATTACTACAAGCGTATACCGTGCACTTGCGGAAATCGCTCAACAAGTTTTTGGCGCCGTTGCCGGGGAACGCCAAAATTTTTGACAAAATTTTAAATTTTTCGTGTTTTATTTCGAATCTAGGTTTAAACATACTTATTTTAACTTTTGTAATTTAATAGTTTTCATTTACTAATTTATTTATTTTTCAAAATTCTGTTTTGTAGGTAGTTTCGGTTCGTGCAAGATTTCAGGTTCATGCGCAGTTCTCGAAGTTCAGGCATTGTACCAGACCCTATAGACCCATAAATTGAGAAAACCATTAGGAAGAACAAGAAAAACAAAAATAAGACCCCAGTAAAAACACATACCGAGCCAGAAAAAAATGGCAGACCCACCAACACTTATGGAATACGCTAGGCCAGGTGTGGCCGGTGTAACCAATAGTATCGTTAGACCCAGAATCACCGCAAATCAATTTGAAATTAAGCCAGCTTTGCTTAATATGTTGCAAAATAATGTAACATTTTACGGGTTACCTAGCGAAAATCCTAACACCCACTTAACAAATTTCCTAGAAATTTGTGACACTTTTAAAATTCCAGATGTGACTGCAGAAGCAATCAAACTTCGCCTCTTTCCTTTCACTTTGAAGGATCGAGCCAAAGAATGGTTAACTTCTACGCCAGCCGCAACTTTTGCCACTTGGGAACAATTAGCCTAAGCGTTTTTATCTAAATATTTCCCTTTAGCAAAAACCGCAAGAGTCATAAAAGAGTTAACATCTTTTTCTCAAAATGATAATGAGACTCTTTATGAAACTTGGGAACGTTTTAAAGAACTTCAACGTTTATGCCCACACCACCAATTACCCGCTGAACTTTTAATGCAAACATTTTACAATGGACTAAATCCTACAACTAGGGGTTCATTAGATGCTATGTCGGGAGGGCTATTTATGAAGAAAACATTAGCCCAAGCGAGAGAACTTTTGGAGGAAATGGCAATCAACAACAGTATGTGGCCCGCGGAACGTGGACATATGCCGGTGGCAAAACCATCATCCTCAACCACACCATCAGTTAAAGGTATAGTTGAACTTGATCCAGTCGCGATGCTACAAGCCCAATTTTCTGCTTTATCGCACAAAATTGACAAGTTTATGGCACCACGCGATACCAATGGTAATCCATTCCAAACGGATGTGGACTACGAAAATATGAGTGAGATCGAACAAGTAAATTTTGTCCAAGGGCAAAACCAAACTAATAATCCTTATTCTAATACTTATAATTCTGGATGGAGGAATCATCCTAACCTTAATTGGAAAGATAACAGTAACAATAATATTAGTGCTAATCAAAATCGTACCACTAATTATCAAAATCAGTCAAGAGATATGATTAGCACTTTATCTTCTAAAATCGACAAGTTTATAGATGCTATCAGTGGAAAAATAAGTAATCACGATGATGGTTTTAAACGGATCGAAAATAAATTCGATCAGCTTATTAAAAACCACTCATCTAGCATCCATAATTTGGAGGTTCAAATTGGTCAACTTGCTAAATCAATTCCATCCCGAAAAGAGGGAAGTCTTCCCAGCCATACGGAAGAAAATCCGAAAGAGCAGGTGAAGGCTATTACTCTTCGTTCAGGGAAAAATTATCAAGGGCCTGAAATGCCCAAAGATGCAACATTATCAGGAAATGATTTACCAAAGTCCAAAGAGGATATCTTAAACACAAAAATTTCACCAAAACTTTTGTACCCAAGCCACCTTTTCCGCACAAAGTCCGAAATAAGGACTATGATAAACAACTTCTAACGTTTTTGGATAAACTTAAAAATTTGCACATCAATTTGACATTTATGGATGCAATCACACAAATTCCTAACTATGGTAAGTTTTTAAAGGATTTGATTTCAAAGAAAATCAGTTGGGAAGGAATTTCATCCATTTCGTTAACTGAAGACTGTAGTTCAATAGTATCAAGTAATTTGCCCACTAAACTCAAGGATCCCGGATGTTTTACTATTCCGTGTAAATTGGGAGATATTGAATTCCCAAGTTGTCTTTGTGATTTAGGAGCAAGTATAAACTTAATGCCATTGTCTATTTTTAACAAGTTAGGTTTAGAAGAAGATATCAAACGTACCAATATGGTTTTGCAATTAGCGGATCAAACCACTAAAAGGCCATATGGTATAATTGAAGATGTTTTAGTCAAAGTCGATAAATTTATTTGTCCTACCGATTTTGTTATATTAGACTTTGCATATGATGTAAACTGCCCTTTAATTTTTGGTAGACCGTTTATGAACACGGGACGCGCTCTAGTTGATGTGTCGGAAGGGAAGGTAGTTTTAAGGATAGGAGAAGATAAGGTCGAGTTTAACATGAACAAAGCGATGAAATACCCTATAGAGGAATTCGCTTGTATGAAACTTGATTTAGTCGAGGAATGTGTCAATGATGTAATTCAAAGTGAAGAAATGATTGAACCTATAATAGAAGAGGAATTAGATGATAAGGACCCAGAGCCTTTGATTAGAGAAGATGGACCAGTTCCGCCTTCAATTGTAACACCCCCTAAATTAGAACTTAAAGAGTTACCCAGTCATTTGAGGTACGCTTTCTTAGGCGAAGGCGATTCTCTACCTATAATTATTTCTAACAAATTAACAAGCGATCAAGAAGAAAAATTGAAAGAAGTTGTTAGAAATAGGATAGGAAGTATGGGATGGCAAATTTCAGACCTAAAAGGAATTAATCCTAGTATAGTAATGCACAGAATTCACTTAGAAGAGGATAAGCCACCTAAAGCGGATAGGCAAAGACGCTTAAATCCGAACATGAAAGAAGTAGTCAAAAATGAGATTACTAAACTTTTAGACAATGGAATCATTTATCCGATCTCGGATAGTGAATGGGTTAGTCCAATCCATTGTGTACCTAAAAAGGGAGGCATAACTGTTGTAAGAAATGATGAAGGTGAACTGATACCTACACGAACCACCACCGGTTGGAGGGTTTGTATAGACTATAGGAACCTAAATAAAGCTACTAGGAAAGATCATTTTCCTCTACCTTTCATTGATCAAATGATCGAAAGGATAGCCGGTCATGCATTTTACTGTTTCCTAGACGGTTACTCCGGATTCTTTCAAATTTACATTTACCCGGATGACCAAGATAAAACAACCTTCACATGTCCTTACGGAACATTTGCATATAGGAGAATGCCTTTTGGTCTATGTAATGCACCAGCAACTTTTCAACGATGTATGACAGCAATTTCCAATGACTTCATTGAAGACATAATGGAAGTTTTCATGGATGATTTTTCAGTTTATGGAGATTCTTTCGATGCATGTTTACAGAATTTAGATAAAGTATTGTCTAGATGTGAGGAAACGAATTTAGTTTTAAACTGTGAAAAATGTCATTTCATGGTAGACGAAGGAATTGTTTTAGGTCATAAGATATCTGAAAAAGGTTTAGAGGTGGACAGAGCAAAGACTTCAGTTATAGAAAAATTACCCTCACCAACCACTGTTAAGGGAGTAAGATCATTTTTAGGTCATGCAGGTTTTTACAGACGGTTTATAAAGAACTTTTCTGTAATCTCCAAACCACTTACTAATTTGCTTATGAAGGATTCAACTTTTGATTTTAATAAAGATTGTTTACAAGCTTTCAATACTTTGAAAACGGCTTTAGTCAGTACACCTATAATATCGAAACCCGATTGGAATCTACCTTTCGAAATTATGTGTGATGCGAGTGACTTAGCTGTAGGATGTGTATTAGGTCAAAGGAAGGATAAGAAACTTCATGTTATATATTATGCGAGTCACACTTTGTCCGGTGCACAACTAAATTACACCACAACTAAAAAAGAAATGTTAGTAGTAGTTTTTGCATGTGATAAATTCCGATCTTATTTGTTAGGATCCAAAGTTATCATTTATACTGATCATGCAGCTTTACGATATTTATTTGCTAAGAAAGATGCAAAACCACGTCTTATTAGATGGGTTTTACTATTGCAAGAATTTGACATTGAGATTAAAGACAAAAAGGGAGTTGAAAACCTGGTCGCTGATCATCTTCTATCAAGACTTGAGGATGAAAACGGTCCCATCGGTGAAACATCAGGCATTCGAGATGATTTCCCCGATGAACATCTCATGCAAGTACAAAGTGTCATAGCTCCATGGTATGCGGATATAGCCAATTACTTAGCTGCACATGTTGTGCCAGATGGATTGACTTCTCAGCAAAAGAAGAAATTCTTTTCAGAAGTTAAGAAATATTTTTGGGAAGATCCATTCTTGTTCAAAACATGCGGCGATGGAATATTTAGGAGATGTGTTAGTGAGTTTGAACATGACTCTATAATGTTAGAATGTCATGCTAGCGCTTACGGAGGTCATAATAGCGTAAGCAAAACAACAGCTAGAATACTTGAATGCGGATTCTTTTGGCCTACTCTGTTTAAAGATGTCCGTTCATTTATTATCCACTGTGATAAGTGTCAAAGAACAGGGAATATAGGAAGGAAAGATGAGATGCCTCTTACGAACATATTGGAAGTTGAAATCTTCGACGTATGGGGAATTGATTTCATGGGTCCTTTTCCTCTTTCTTTTGGCAAAAATTATATATTAGTAGCCGTAGATTATGTTTCAAAGTGGGTTGAAGCAATTGCAACCCCGACAAATGATTCTAAAGTAGTTGTTAAGTTTTTAAATTCAATATTCTGTCGATTTGGAGTTCCTAGGGTTATGGTAAGCGACGGTGGTACTCATTTCGTAAATAGAGCTTTTGAGTTACTTATGAAAAAATACGGAGTACACCATCGTATCTCTACACCGTACCATCCTCAAACGAATGGTCAAGCAGAAATTTCAAATAGAGAACTCAAATGGATACTTGAGAAAACAGTTTCGTCTTGGAGAACGAGGGATTTGTCAAACGAGTTTTTCGTTCTGGTCCAACATTCCTTTCTGCACCAGAGAGGCAAGTCTTCTTTCAAACGAAGATTAACAGGGCCAATGCACGTCGTTTTTCTAATTCTAGGGACATCATTTGAGTTTCTGTTGTTTTATTATATATATGAGTGTTTGTTTTTTTTTTTTGTGTTTATATGAGTAACATGTTTTTATGTACTATATTTTAAGGTATTGTTTATGTTTTAGATTATAATAAATAAAAGTGCATTAATTCCTTAGTTTATTTTCTTTTATTTAAGGAACAACCTTTGGTTTTCCTTTAATTTAATGTTTCAGTTTTGTTTATTTCAGTTTCAGGTATTCATTTGAACATTAATGTCACTTAATTTTAAGAGGAATTGGTTTAGACGTGTTAAAATCATCACCAACAGTCCCAATTTTACCCAGATTTTTCAGAATCTCAGTTGAGATTTCAAATTCTCAGTTGAGACAGCGAAGGACGAATTTTTGAGCGAAATTTCGCCCCTTTCCCCACTTGCTGTCGCGACTGAGATTTTGAAAATCTCAGTCGCGACTTGCGACCTGCAGGTGCGGGATTGGGCGAAATTTCACCCTCTTTTCCTATTCCTACTCTATTTACTACTCTATTTACCTATCCTAATCAATACCTATACTTACACCTATTTATATCACCTATTTTTACACCAATCAATCATCTTTTCTCTTCCCAATAACAAGATTCACTCATCTTCCCCATAAATATTTACCCTATTGATCTTCTTCCCCAATTCACCACCATTATCTTTTATTCTTCCTTTCATCCTTTCATATTTTCTTCATTCCATTCACCAAATTTCACCAACAAATCACTATGCCTAGACAAAAGACCGTTGCAAACAAAGCTAAGGCAACCGAGATCACTAGATTACGGGTTCAATATGGAGCACCGTTCGATATTACGTCGGAAGTCGAAGGATGCAAATATCGTCGATTCTCTAATATCCTAATAGAGTTCGTCGACATGCTTTTTCTTGACACCGACACGGTAAACACACTTTCTTTTACCGAGCGTATTGATGAATTTCTTACCGTTCTTGGTTGGAAACGATTTGCTAGTATGCTGATAACAAGGGAGAAACTTCTGATCGGAGCTCGTCCCTGTGGGGGGCGTCGTTGGGTTCGACGGGGGAAACTCCGATGCCAAAGTCAGTAGAGAATATGAAGAATAAACTATATTGAAAAAGCTTAGAGAATATAGAAAAGTCTGAGTACCTTGATAGCCTAGAATGGTAGGCTATATATAGTTGAGAAGTTTGTAACCTCTAGGTAACTAGAAAGTCCCCATTAATGCTCATTTAATGGCGGTTACAAGTTACTCTTAACCTGGCGGGTAAGACAGTTAATGATCCATTTAATGATCCTTTATGGCCGAGTCGGCGGCCAGCCGTTACCAAGGTGAATGGAGAGATTCGCCTTAGAGATCCGCCAGCGGATCTCCTAGAGCTAATCCAGGGAGATCCGCCAGCTGACTTCCTTTGCTACGTGGCATACTTAAAGGCAGATATCTCTTTTGGTCCTCATGATAATATCTCGATGTTATCAGAAGCCCCCCCTAAAATGCCTTTAAAGTCCTTTAGGGCTTTTAGACTTCCGCGCGCCGTCATATGCTCCATCATTAATGTGCGTTCTGTTCAACGCCATTTGATGGTTGACACGTGTGGTGGCACACTGTCCTAGGCAGGTTCAAAAGAAACCTTTTTCTCCTTCTAATTTCTCTTTCTTCTTCGTTTCTTCATCTCTCTCCGTCTTCGAAGCTTTTCCTAGAAGTTTTCCAGAGCTCTTCTTCAAACTTCTACGTTTCCATGTAAGTGCCCTTTCCTTTTATCTTGAATGTTTAGAAGTTCATCCTCGTCTTCTGGGTCGACTTCTGAACTTTTTAACTCGTCATCTCCTCCTAAGATTGAAGTAGATTTTAGTTGGACCACTTCATCGTCGGAGGACTCCCAATCTTCTGTAGGTGCGATTAATTCCGGTTTAGCTGAGTTCAATAACTCGGCGCGTAACCATTACCAGACTCGTTCAACCAAAAATCCCTCTTTCTTTTTTCCTGTTTCCGGTGCCGTTCCGGCCGGTGCTTGTAACCGGTTTCTAGGTTCCATGGCCACTTCTTCCCTCCCTGCTAAGAAAAAGAATCCTCGAGCGGAGTCCACTCCATCCCGTATGAATGCCGCGGATTTGGCGAATCTGGCGGATCGCTTTCCATGGATCAAAAATTACGAAACCCAACTTGCTGCTTCTCATCAACGCCCCTCCAATCCGCCTAACGGCTTCTTTACTGTATTCTGTAGTCATGTAGAGAGAGGGTTTCGCCTTCCTCTTCCCAAGATGATGGCGGATATCCTCTCATACTTTGACATTGCCGTCAGTCAGCTACATCCTAATGGCTGGCTCGACATAGCCCTAGACTGTTATCTCGCTTCAAATTTAGGCGTTGTTTATACGGGCCGTATTTTTAGGGCCTTTCATAAACCTTCCAAGAGGAAGTCAGAATCCTATCTTACATTTGCCAAATTTGGTGTCTATTCGCCCTTTTACGACAAAATGTCCAACGTTCATAGCTGGGATGAGAGTTTCTTCTATGTGAAGATAAAGGAGGATGAACCGTTAGGTTTCCCTTCAGTATGGAATTCTCGTCCGCTACATATGGCGGGTGACATGCGGATCTTAACAAGCAGTGATGAAGAGGTGGCGGATCTCATGAAGCAGATCAAGGCAGATGCATGGACTTATGCAGATGCCTTAGCCTTCATGATGAGTGACATTCCATTGATTCACCGAGAAGGGGATCAATTTATTTATTCGAAAATTACTCAGTTTGATCAAGGTACCTTTCCGTTACTTTAAAAGTCTTGATTATCTTGATGTCTTCTTTGGCAGGGGTGTATCTAAGGCCAATCACGCTCTTGCAGAGACGCGCATGAAGCTTTTGGAAGATGAAGCGTGCAAGAAAAGTCAAGCGGCTAATCCTCAAGCCGATACGGGCAAACGTCCTGCAGAGATAGCTGTTGATCCGCCACTGAAGAAGAGGCGGCCCAACACTATGGGTAGTACCAAGATTATGGCGAACGCGATACGATCCGCCAAACCTGCTGAGAAGATTGTTCAGGTAATCCATCTTTTGATTTCCTCTGTTGCTCATCCGATTCTAAAGTGATGTATGGCTCTTCTCTGTTTGTGCAGATGGCGAAGCCCGATATTGGAGGATACTGGTCCGCCAAATTGGGGGCCCAAGGTTCTTTTGAGAATGAATCCCTTCTGAATGATCTGGATGAGGCCTTGGGTCAGGTGGGAGAGGTACAAAGGAACTATAACCAAATCCCCGGGCCAACTCATGTCCAGAAGGGGAAATCGGAGCTTCTTTCGGTAAGTTCAAAAAGAATGTAGATAATGATAATTCCTTCACCTCTTTTTCGCCCTTGGACTAAATCATTTTGTCTTTTATAGCTGTATGCCCGTCTGCGTACTTTGGAAAATGGACTCCTTCAGAACGTGGCGGACAGGGCAACCATTGAAAGATTAGAAAAAGAGATAGCGAATGCCAATTCCACCATTGCCTCTGCAAACGCGGATCTTGCTTCCGCCACAGCGGCTTTAGTTCTTCGGGATGAAGAGATTAAAAGTTTAAAGGCAACGATGGCTTCTGATGCCAAAAGCCATGAGGATGCTCTCGGAGAAGCTGAATACACGGCGGGTGTACAGGCGTTTTACTATGGCGAGATGCTTATGGCGTACTTCTCCCTGGCCCATCCCAAAGTTGACTTCACAGATCCTCTGCTCGCCGTCCCCGAACCAGAAGACGTGGCGAGGTTCAACAAAATGCCAGATGTCAGGGAATACCTTCACAATTATGTACGGAAATGGATGAAAGGACCCCCGCAGGAGACCAAACCTTCTCCCACAGTTGTGGCGGACAATTCTGAAGAGATGCCGCCCAAGGTAGGTACAGAGCCCATTCTTGATTCTGTCCTTCCACCGGGTCCTACTTCTTCGAAGGATAAGGAGGTATCTCCTGGTGGCGGATCTGTGACTGTGGAGAAGAAGGATCCTCAAGCAAGCATCATAGGCGAAGGAAGCAAAAAAGAGGATGCCCCTATTATTATTTAGTTTTTGTTTAAAGATCTTTTTGTAAAAAATCTTCTAAGTACAATCTGGTTAATCCTTTATGTTGTTATCTATTTATTTTACTCTTACATTTACGTAAAGAAGTACTTTGAACATAAGCATGTTTAGGATTTATGTTTGGAGTAGGTGGCCAGCCATACTCCATGGTATGAACCTTTGTGAAGGTTTGAAGCTGTTTTATTCCTTCTTGGAGGAAGTAAAGCTGCCCAGGGGTTCAATTTGCTACCTATCTTTGAGGTGAAATGATCCGCCCGCAGGACTTGTGAATCCCTCTCTGGGAGGGATAAGAGAGTGTAAAGACCTTGCGTCCAAGGATCGTTTTAACTCAATCGGTGATCAGGATCCGCCAAGTGGCGGATCTACATTGAATGTGGAGAGCGTTGGATGCCCCCCTTCTTTTTAAGACTGGAATATTGATATTGCAGCAGTAAACTATAAAAAGAACATAGATGATAAAACCAACAATGTTTATTAATGGGAGAAACACCTTATTACAGCAAATAGGTCTTTATAAATGAGCCTCGTTAAAACCTTTAACAAGAAAAACCACATGGCAAAAAGCTTGTTAAAGGAAAAAGAGTGCTCAAGACCATGAACATACTTCATTTTTTAACAAAGTATTTGCGGAGGTTTTGGAGATTCCACGTGCGTGGCAGTGTATTGCCCTCCATATCTTGTATTTTGAATGTGGCCGGTCCAACCTTGTCTACTATCTGGTATGGACCCGTCCAGTTGAGCCCCAACTTGCCCTTGCCTTCTCGAGATTGGACTTTGTCAGTTTTGCGAAGCACAAGATCTCCTATCTTTAGATCTACAAGCTTGGCATTTTTATCATGATAAGCCGCGATCCGCTGTTTGTATGCTGCCATGCGTACATAGGATTGGTTCCTGCGATCCTCAACCTGATCCAAACGCTCCCTTAGTCATTTTTTATTGTCCTCTTCACAATAAAAGGCTACCCGATCACTGGGGACTTGTATCTCAACTGGGATCACGGCCTCCACTCCATGAGAAAGGGCGAATGGTGTTTCCCCAGTAGCTGTTCTTGGAGTGGTACGATAAGCCCATAAAACACTTGTAAGCTGATACGCCCACTTCTTGTCATGCTCTCCCAACCTCTTCTTTATCCCCTTAACAATTGTCCGATTGGTAACTTCGGTCATTCCATTGGACTGAGGATAATAAACGGAGGCGAATCTGTTCAGGATGCCCAACCCCTCACAGAAAGCCTTGAATTTGCCACAGTTAAACTGTGTTCCGTTGTCAGTGATGATGGTATGTGGAATGCCATATCTTCCCACGATTTTGTCCTTGACAAACTCCACCATCTGTTCTGCTGTAATAGAGGAAACAGCCTCGGCTTCTACCCATTTGGTCAAATGGTCTACTGCCACTATTACGTACCTCTTTTACCGGCGAGTTGGGGGAAATGGGCCAACGATGTCTATTCCCCAGAGGGCGAATGGACGTCCCTCAATGATTGGCTTTTGGATATGTTTGATAGTATGTGACTCATTTGCGTGAATCTGACAATTGTGACAAGATTCTACCAAACTCTGGGCATCTAATTCAGCTGTGGGCCAGTAGAAACATGCTAACCTGGATTTCTTCAAGATCGTGGCCGAAGCTTCATGTGACCCACAGGATCCCTCGTGTAGCTCCTTGAGGATCTGCTGCCCTTCTTCTGGTAGAATGCATTTCAGCCAAGGATGACTAAAGGATTTTCTGTAAAGACCATCATTGATCAAGGAAAAATAGGCTGATCTCCTAACTATCCTCCGTGCCTCTTCCTTGTCTTCAGGTAATGATCCATTCAGCAGATATTGGCGGATGACCGATCTCCAATCACCCTCCACCGTTGTGAGTAGGAACACTTCTTCAGAGGCAAATGCTGGAGCCATTTTTACTTCAAAGGGACAATCCGGGTCCGCCCATTTTTCCTCACAAGAAGCCATTTTGGCCAATTGATCAGCCTCTGTATTGGATTCCCTTGGTATGTGAATCAATTCCCACTTAGTTTCTTTAACTTCAAGGTGATCCAGCAACTTTTTGACTTCTGCTACATATTTGGCCAGAATCTCGTCTTTCACCTCGTAATTCTTGATTACTTGGTTGACCATTAGTTTTGAATCGCTATATATCACGATCCGCTCTGGGGTGATTTCTTGAAGTAGACGTAATCCCAGTATCAGAGCTTCGTACTCAGCAGCATTATTAGTGGCATGGAAATTTAATTTTGCTGCGTATCGCAATCTTATGTAGTGGGGACCTTTGATCACAACTCCCACACCTGCTCCATCCGCCGAGGAAGCTCCATCAGTGTACATCGACCATTCTTCTAACGGAGGCTTGGGATGAGATATCCCTTCGTCAGTGAATTCATTCACGAAGTCCGCCAGGACCTGACTTTTCAAAGATGATCTGCTTTCATACCTTACATCAAATTCGCCTAGGCGAATCGCCCATTCCATCAACCTTCCTGAAGTGTCCGGATTCTGCAATACCTTTCTCATTGGTATATTGGTTCGAACTATTACAGTATGCGCCTGAAAATATGGCCTAAGGCGAACTGCCGTGGTTACAACAGCCAGTGCCATTTTATCCAGCTTTGAATATCTGGTTTCAGCGTCTTTCAAAACTTTACTCACGTAATAAATTGGGAATTGTTGGCCATCTTCTTCTCGTATCATGACTGTGCATACGGCTTTATCCGTAACCGATACGTACATGTAAAGATCCTCCCCTTTCAAAGGTCGGCCCATCATGGGTGGCTCTGTGAGGAACCGCTTGATTCCTTCAAAGGCATTTTGACAATCCTCATTCCACTCGAATGCTTTTTGTTTCTTGATGACTTCGAAAAAAGGCTGACATCTATGAGCTGAGCAAGAGATAAACCTGCCCAGGGCTATGATACGTCCGTTGAGGCGCTGTACTTCTCTGATATTCTGGGGCGCTTGCATTTTTAGGACTGCTTTGACCTTGTCAGGATTTGGGCTGACTCCTTTTTCGCTGATCATGAATCCTAAAAACTTCCCATATGTTGCCCCGAAAGTGCATTTCTCTGGATTCAACTTGATGTTGTGGTGCCGAAGTACGCCCAATACCTCCCTTATATCTTCTGCATGCCTTTCTACAGTTGTGCTTTTAATGATCATATCGTCTACATAGACAGAATAATTACCGCTCTTATTGTCCGCAAATATCTTGTTCATCATCCTCTGATAGGTAGCACCTGCGTTCTTAAGCCCAAAGGGCATGACTTTAAAACAATAAGTAGCTTGATGCGTCACGAACGAGGTCTTAATTCTATCTGAGGGCTCCATGGGGATTTGATGATAGCTTGACTTCACGTCAGTAAAGGAGTACATTGCGTGACCGGCAGTTCCATCTACAAGCATGTCTATGCATGGCAAAGGATAATTATCCTTGGGGCAAGCTTTATTGAGATCTGTAAAGTCAATGCACATGCGGTAAGATCCGCCAGCTTTCTTGACTAGCACGACGTTCGCCAACCACTGTGTGTAGAGTACCTCCTCAATGGCATCCGCCTTCTAGAGCTTGGCGATCTCTTCCTCTATCACCTTTTGCCTTTCCGGACCATGGTTTCTCCGCTTCTGAGCCACAGGAACTGCATCTTTATCGATGTTGAGCTTATGGGTGATCACATCTGGGCTAATTCCTGGGAGAACTTCATCCTTCCATGCAAAGACATCTTCAGCTTCACAAAGTACTTTGGTGATTGCATCTCTGATCTTGCCCCGTAGCCCCTTAGCTATTCGTACCTGCTTCTCCTCTGCCATAAAGTACATTTCGGTTTCGCCTAAGGCCATTGTGACACGCTCCTCTTCATCTTCTTCCTTAGATTGAGGGCGAATCATTAAGGATGCCGAATATGTTTCTTGGGCCACCTTTTGACAACCTTTGACCATCACACCTCCCTTGACCGTGGGAATGTAAAGTGTCAAATGGCGAATAGAGATAAGAGCTGCAACTTCGGAGATAAAAGGTCATCCGAGGATAATGTTATAAGCTAATTGTCCATCCAAGATTGAGAACTCCAAATCTCCTCTCCAAACTTGATCATTATCAACAAGCTCACAATCCAAAGTAACTTGGCCTTTCGTCTGAATGGTATGACCTGTCACTCCCAAAATGTCAACCACCGTCGGCTCCACCTGGACGGGATCAATCCGGAGTCTGGCGAATGCTTCTCGGGTAATGACATTACATGAACTTCCCGTATCAATCATTACCCTCTTCATTTCCCAACCTTCAACCATCATGGTGACGACCAGTGCATCCGCATGGGGTGGAATCTTAGGACCTGCATCTGAGAAAGGGCGATTTAATGATGTCCTATCAAGGGCGGTCGTCTTCGCCTTTTTCGATGCTGGCTGATAACCAGGTCCTCCTGCTATGACATTGATGGTACCCTTTCCTTTCTTCTTTGGGTCCTCCTTGGATCTATCCTCTTCTTTTCCTTCAGCTTGGATGAACCGATCCAATTTACCTCTTTCAATGAGTCGTTCAATTTCTCGAGCTAACTCCCAACAAGCATCCGTATCATGGCCATTTTTCCTGTGATACTTACAATAATTTTTAGGATTTTTACCTTTATTGGTGTACTCCCCCCCTTTTGGCTCGGGGTATGAAATGCTCCGCTTGTGCTGGCTGTTCTCAATCCACATAAGAACTTCACTTTTAGAGGCATTGAGAGGTGTGAAGGAGGTGACAAACGTTGATTTATTCCGAGAATCCCTTCGTTTGTTCCGAGAAGAAGAATCATGACGTTTGTCCTTGTCCCGGTCCCGAGGACGAGATTCGCCTCTGGCCTTTTTTGGTGATGATGGCGAACCTCGGCGAATGTCATCCACTTCTATAAAGTCTTTACAACGCTCCATTAACTCTGCCATGCTGGTGGGCTTTTTACGAATGAGATCCTCTTGCAAACTTTTACAAGTAGTGTTTCTCACAAAACACTCCACAGCTACGGAGATATCTACATCAACGATTTGTATACACAATTGGTTGAAAGTGTCCACATAGTCTCGGAGGGGTTCATTCGCCTTCTGCTTTAATTCAAAAAGCTTTCCAGATTTCACCACTGCAGGAATACAACCAGCAAATTTAGCACAAAATTCCCTGCTTAATTGATCAAAGCTGTTTATTGATCCTGGAGGTAGAGATTGAAACCACAAATAAGCTGGACCTCCCAGCGTGGTGACAAACATTTTGCAAAGCACGGGTTCGGTGGCTCGATTGAGCCTGGCCAAGATTCGATACTTTCGAACATGAGCTTCCAGATTATCTTTGCCTGTGTATATTGCGAGATTAGGAATCTTGAAAGCTCTGTCGGTTTCCTCTGCCTCGATCCAGGCTGCAAAAGGCGAATCCCTATTGGCGAATGGATTGTGCCTAGCATTTTCTTCATTCATTTGGAGTACTAGGGCCCTCACTCTATCATCAAAATTCTCCGGATCCGCCCTGGGGCGACCCCTTCGTGGCGATCTACTTGGAGAAGAAGAAGAAGAAGAACTTGAATCAGACGATGGATCTGATGGCGAATGTCTTCCTGCATTACCACGTCCGCTCCCTCCTCTTCCTCCACCATCTCCTCCACCACTTCCTCTGCCTGGGGGAGTTGGACCATTTCCTCCTTGCTGGCCTCCAGACGAGGTGCGTCCAACAGTTCCTGAAGATGGATGTGGCGGTGGTCCACCTATATGAGATGTTTTTTCTGGCCTTTTACTTCTTCTACGACCAGTAGATGGAGGTGATCTGCCACGGCGTGGGGATCCTGCTTGCTTATTTTTATCCTTTTTATGCTTTTTACGAATGGGCTCCTTAAATCCGCCAAGAGACGAATTTGTCTGCGGGCGCCTAGGTACATTTGGTCCATCAAGATTAAACCTTGGAATCTCCGATCCGCCAGGAGGGACCGTATCATTCCTTCGACTTCCCTCGCCAGGAAATAACTCCCTGATAACCGGTCGTCCGCCACCCGATGTCGTAGTAGTTATCATGGAATCAATGTTGTGAGCTTGAAGGAATGAAGAGCTATGGGCACCTGGTCCCAGACCAAAGTTTAATGGAGGTAAAGATGAGACAGCTGACGTAGATACCGTACTCCAACGAGGAGGAAGAGTCATGAACGCCCGGAGGCGGTTCCTAATTTCAAGCCCATATCGTGCCTCGATATCCCGAGCACACATATCGATGAAAGAAGCAGTGGGCATGTTTCCATCGATATTTGTTACATGAGCAGTTGTGTTAGTGCGATCAGCACTAGATGGTGTAATTATCGGTGATTCAATCCCAGAGGAGGGATTTTGTCCTCCATCGGTCATGATGTTTCAGTGTGAACGAAAACCCCTTTATTTGATCAAGGATTCCACCTTCACCGCACCAATTGATAACAAGGGAGAAACTTCTGATCGGAGCTCGTCCCTGTGGGGGGCGTCGTTGGGTTCGACGGGGGAAACTCCGATGCCAAAGTCAGTAGAGAATATGAAGAATAAACTATATTGACAAAGCTTAGAGAATATAGAAAAGTCTGAGTACCTTGATAGCCTAGAATGGTAGGCTATATATAGTTGAGAAGTTCGTAACCTCTAGGTAACTAAAAAGTCCCCATTAATGCTCATTTAATGGCGGTTACAAGTTACTCTTAACCTGGCGGGTAAGACAGTTAATGATCCATTTAATGATCCTTTATGGCCGAGTCGGCGGCCAGCCGTTACCAAGGTGAATGGAGAGATTCGCCTTAGAGATCCGCCAGCGGATCTCCTAGAGCTAATCCAGGGAGATCCGCCAGCTGACTTCCTTTGCTACGTGGCATACTTAAAGGCAGATATCTCTTTTGGTCCTCATGATAATATCTTGATGTTATCATATGCGTTTTCCAAGTCTTAAAACGCATATTATTGAGTTTTTGGTTACTCTAACCTATGACAAGAAGAAAGGAGTTATCTCTTTTCATAGTGATGGAGTTCGTTATGATGTTGGATATGCGGCCATGAACCGTTAGTTTGGTTTTCCTACTCGGAATTTTTATTCAAAGCCAAAGCCTTTTGATTCACACACGGTTTGGAATACTTTAACCGGTTTAGATGTTTTTAGTCCAAAGAATACATCTAGTAAGCTAATTAAGGATGATTGTGTATTCTTCTTTCACAAGTTTTTATCATTCTCCTTATTTGGTCGGGTTGAAAGTTCAAATGTGCAAGTTCGTGATTTGGTTGTGTTTGATGCTATTTTTAAAGGTTTGACAATTGATAGTATTGAGATGATATTTACTAATTTAGTTCGAGCTTCTAAGTCCCGTAATAAGCAAGTGCCTATGGGTAATTTAATTACCGGCATTGTTTTGGGCGCTCGAGGTGAATTAGCGGATTATCAAAATATGTCTCATGTTGGTTTACCTTCATTGGATCTCACGGCACTTCAAAGAGCCAATTTATTGAAGAAGTTGGGACCCCCCGCTTTTATATCTTATGCGGATCGTACAAGACGTGTTTTTGCTACGATGAGTAGTGAAGCCTCGGGTTCTCAAGGTTTAGGTGCCCAAGATGATGATGAGGAATTTGACGAAGAAGAAGAGGAGGAGAATGTTGATGTTAATGCCAACGAGCAAGCAAATGTGGAACCAAATGAAGAAGAACAAGTTGGATGGCAACGTGTTTTGACACAAATGAACGAGCATAACCGTCACATGAATTTGCGGTTAGATGAAGTCGTTGCCAATAATGCCGAAATGAGTTTAAGGATCACTACGTTGAGTCGTGAGCACAAGTCTACTCGTCGCTGGATGCTCTCTTTCTTCCGACGCCAAGGAGTTGCGACTACGCCTTCTCCACCACCTTCACCTTGATAGGTTTTATCATTTCTCTCTTTAACTCATTTTCGTTATTATTATTATGTTTTATTCGGTTTGGTACAATATTTTTACTTATGTTTTGTGCAATTCTCTTTATTATTCATGTTTGAATATTAACGTACTAGCTTTTTCATTTCCAATTCGTATGGTTTATTTCGTCCTATTTTTCGTGTTTTATCGCTTTTTGCACCAATGAGGACATGGTCCAAATTAAGTGTGGGAGGAGATATCTCATATATCATTTTAATTTTAAGTACGAATGAATGCAACGAATGAGAATGAATGCAACATTTATTTAAAGTATAAATGCATATTGTTATTCAATTTTTAGGCCAAATATAATATGCAACATTTCAAACAAAAACAAATGCAACATTTTTATATAATGTGCAACACTTTTCACAAATAATAGCAATTTTTCATAAAGGAGATAATTTTTTTTTTAAAAGTAAATATTTCATATGTTTTAAAACATTTTAACTTTCAAAATAATGTTAAGCATATTTTAAGGTTATCATTATTGGTAGAAATAATATTTCTATACGGGTAATATTTTTACAAATATTTTTACAAATCTCTGATACGATTTTATCAAAAACGTCTCGAGTAAATGTATATAAGTAAAATTTCTTTAGTTTCAAATCTCTATTTTATATCATGAATTCATGATAAATATAAATCTTATTTTCAATTTTCAATTAGGTTTATAGGCATAAATCAAACTAACAACTTTAGCTTTTTAGCTCGATATTATTTTTCGTCTTACATTAAAAACCAATTGAAGTTTTTAAGGAAACTTTAGCCATAATACATGTTGAATTTCAAGTCAATATAGGATGAATGTGCTATTTTTCTTTCCCAAATTTTATTTTCATGTTAATTAAATCAAGTAGTCGTATTCTTAACTTTTGGCCACGATTGAGAACAACCTTATCACAATCGAGGTATGAAAGGGAAGAACATTAAGTGCCGTTTACTTTTGGCCACGATTGCGACCACCCTTATCACGATCGAGGTATGAAAGGAATGTTAAAAAAATTAAAGCAAAAATTAAACGTGTTTAAAGTTTTAAGTAACGATTGCGTCCACCCATGGCATGGTCGGTACCTCTTAAACGACCACGAAAGCAAATAAAATGCGTATAAAGTTACGATCGAGACCACCCTTATCTTGGGCGTAACTAAGCAAATATATTAAACATAAGTCCTTAAATCTATATTTGTAATAGTTTAGGTTTGGGAAAGGAAATTTTGTGCTTAGAAATGCCTTGAGACGAAAGATTCGGAAACATGCGTGCTTACACCGTCCCGAATACTTCAAATATAAAAATTGAAATACAAGACGAGTAATATATCTCTTTTACACAAGCTAGTTTGATGCTTTGCGTATAAATATACCATAAAAAGTTTATCTTTCGGTTTAACTAATTTAAAAAGGAATATATGGATATATGTTTTATTTATAAAGAGTTTGATTAAAGAATAAATTCAGTGAAATTTTACTCGGGACTAGCAAAAGCTTAAGTGTGGGAGTTTGTTAAGCCCAAAATATACCTAAAATATCATATATAAATACGTTAAACTTACATTGAAATCATGCTAATTATATTCATTTGGAATACTTTTACGTCTTTATTTACTTCTTTGATGCAAGGTACTTAAATATTTGGTTAAATCCAAATAGGAGCGAAACGGAGCAAAAACGGAGCTAAAATGGAGGAAAAACCTAAAAAACGTACCAAGAATGCATATCAGTCAGAAGAACGCTCAAGGAGGATGAAAAACAGTCGAGAGACAGGGAATAATCTCTCTATCGCGACTGAGATTTTGAGAATCTCAGTCGCGACTTACGGAGGTCAGCTCGGGAGAAAAACAAAGTTTTCAAGCTCGCCCCTATACCCCCTGTCACGACTGAGATTTTCAGAATCTCAGTCGCGACAGCGAACCTCCCTGCACACTAAACACATGTTTAAAACGGAAAAACGCGTCTGTTCGTTCGGATAAAAGCGACCCTTCACCAGCAGACACGACCCGTCATTTACAACCCTTCAACAACTATAAATAAGTGATCCATTTCAGAAATCAAGGTTGGTTAGGTTGGAAAAGTTAGAGAAATTAGAGAAGAAAGTTATTATGTTGAGTTTCTGATTCAGAAAAGAATCAGAAAGTTAGATTTCATTTCTATGTAAACAATCGTGCTGTACACGAATTGTATTTAGATTAGTTATAAAAACAGTATTAGTTTAGTTTTCATTCTGATAGTGGACGAGACCAGTCTCTATTCCGAAGATCCAGCGAGAAGAATTGACGGCTGAAGCGCATGAGGTTTGACGAACCTATGGAGTTTGAGAGAAAGATTGACGACCCGGATCTCAAAGTTTTCGTTGCAATGCTATCCAAGTTTCTACTTCTCTGTTAATTTGTGAAAATTCACATTTCATTAATGATATACTTATTTATTCAATACATTCTTACTGTTGTTATTTTGATATTGTTCTGACAAAATGATTTTCAAAATGATAAATTGGTGTTTTTATTAAAACGTTCTATTCCATCTTATTCATATAAGAACTTTGTTGAACACTTAACAAATTTAGTTTTTATGGATGACATGATCGCTGATCGCGGCTTATCAGAAATAAAACACTAGTTTGATTAAAGTAGGAATCATCTCAACACCAGGGGGATTTCTATGGTTCGAAGCCATTTAATTGAGTATATCGCTATATTGTTACATGTCCATAATCTCACAAAGTTAAAGTTGCTTTCTTTGCTTTATGAAAATAAGTTCTATTTTATTCCGATTACGGAAGTATCTGCTTTATAATCAAAATTCCAAAACGGAATTGTTCTCTAAACTCGATATAATCCTTCTATCTAATCCTAATTTACCAAAACCAATTCCATCAATTAAAACGTATTTCTTTTATTAAACCTAAACACATGATTAAACCGAATTAAATAAAGTTTTAGTTAAAAAGCGTTCCCTGTGGGTTCGATATCTTTAATTACTACAAGCGTATACCGTGCACTTGCGGAAATCGCTCAACACTTTTACCTCCATTTCCAAGGTTTTATGCCATTCCTTTTCTCATTTTTTTAAATTTAATTGTTCATTCTCTTTCAATTTCTTAGACATGTGGTTTGTTGCATTATTGTTTATTTTCTTCATTTTGATAATGGTTTTAGTTCTTTGTTTTCTTTCTGCAGACAGTCTCAGTTCAAAATTAGTAATGAATTGTGGCAAGGTACTACATTTTCAGGTTTAGACAATTGAATTTTTTATAGACTATTAATAATTTTTCTAGAACTTTTTGTTTCCAAATTTGTGTTTCTTCTTAGAGAGATTCCTATTAATCATTTTAGTTTTCAGATCATTTTTCTTCCACACCTCCAAATTTTAGCAATGTAAAACTAATAGTGATATGAATGAAAACAATAAGGTTAATGGAGGAATGGAAGGTTGCTACAGATTTCAGCGGTTTAAAACATGATCAACATTTGTAAAGGAGAATGAATTGAAGCAACAAATGCATCTAAAATTGTTTGGTGAAAACATGTCCATGCTTAATCATGGATTATATTTTAGAATTTCTAACGTATTATAAATTCTTAGCTTAGGTTTCACATTTGTTTAGGCATGATGCATACCACTTGGAGCAGTTGGTTTTTACATTGTTGCAAAGTTTACTCTTATGGCTTTTGCTATATCAGAAAGAGCAGTTGAGAGTGAATTTTTCCTTTTGCTTTTTGCTATATATCTAATATTTAATGTATGCAAGATATTTGTATCTCATTCCTAAAATTAATACCAAATACTTTCGGTTTTAATCAAGTTTGAGGCTTGAGGTCTACGTAAATGGAGAATGATCTACTTAAAAGACAATATCATATTGATATTGGAATGAACTTTATTCATTGCTGAATTATTTTAGTACTTCAACTTTACTTGAGAATCACTCTTTTCACATAGCTTCACATGTCTCAATGTAATGTAAATCTGTATATAACTTTCTAATAGCTTTAAAAGCCTCAAAGTAATGTAAATCTCTATATCACTTTTTCTTCATGTCTCAATTTGGTATTTTAGTATTTTAATTTGAGTGATTTAAAATCTAAATAATTATTGGTTTACTGATATTTTATTCCAGCTATTTAATTATCATAACACCTTCTGTTGTTGTTGAATTTCGGCAAATCGAGTTGGAATATACATACTTAAAAATAAAACATCTTGAAAGTATTATTGAGAAATTGCAAAACAAACAGTTGTGAGAAAAGGGTAGTGGAGGACCAGGAAAATATAGAGCTCAATCTTTAAAAGGTAAAATCATAGAATGAAGCCCAATCTTTTAAAAAATTGTTTGAATCTAATTCTAAGTAATTCACATATGAAATAGAGATCGATGACAAAATTTCAAATATTATAGTTTTTATGTGAATTTTACATATTTGTGATGTGAGTTTGAGTAAATGGTAGTAATAAAATTTAATTTAAAATGAAAGTTTCAAATTAAAATAATTATTATATTACAATTTACATCTAAAAAGACATTGAGAGGAATTCTTCCATACCGAAACATCTAAAACTTTCAATTTTAAAGTTAAAATGCAAACATGAGAAGAAAAAGAGTAACCAAACACATTCTTAGTGAATAACTAGCATGAACCCCGTGCAATGCACGGGGTTCATGCTAGTAACTATTAAAACTTGGGACTAAAGTAAGGAAATAATGAGGATGTCAAGTTGTTTTGAATTAATACGAAAAATAAACAAAATTTTACTACTTACGTGGTGGTCATGTGGGACACATGCTTGATGATTGTGATGTTCAACATGAGGACAATGATGTTGATAACTCACATTTAGGATGTATACCTGTCGAATTGAGTTTTGGTCTGTTTATGCTCAACTGGTTGGAAAATTAAGCTCAAACTTAATATTTTATTTGTGGGCTATTTATGAGCTTGTTCACAAGTTATATCTGCAAACAGCTTGTTAATTCTGTTTATGGACTCCATTCACAAACAACTCATTAATTATAGATGTCATATAAAACGAATCAGTTACGTGACAGTTTCCACATGTTACAATTTAGACTTTTAGATTAGTCAAGAAGCTTCCATAGAATGTTTCCCCTTTAAGGGAAACCTCTCATATGCAGTTAGGGTGAAGACTCCACATTATGGAGGGTTTCTCCTAAAGCCAGACTCTTAATAGGAGAATGAGTCCTAATACCAAAAGGATTCCTAGAATAAAAATGGTTTGGCCCAGACTTATAAATAGACAGGTATGTACATATCCTATGGTACGTTAACACTACTATCTCACAACTAATCCTTACTCTTCAACATTTTCTAAGCATCTACTGACTTAGACATCAGAGTGAGTTCGTCGTGTTGAAACATAATTTCTATAGAGCTTTTTATTATGACAAAAATAACATTTAAAGAATTAGATCCCTAAGATATTTAATTTCAGAATTGAATTAAGTTGTTTTTTTTAATGCTAATGTGTTTGTTGAATATTTATTTTAACTTGGAGCATAAAACAAAAGCAACTTAAAAGGCCTTAAAAGAATTAAAAACCCAAGCCTAAGTCAGGCCCAGAACCAGAACCAGAACTAAGACGGAAAAGTTCAAGCAAAATAAAGTAGGCACTATAAAAAAAGGATGCTTTCCACACATATATTAAAAGGAAAGAATAACAGATTAAAAACATCAATAAGCTCCTTATATATAACAAAAGTTCTTTTTATAAAAAGAGCACAAGTTATTTATACAAGGCGTAAGGGTCAATAGTAGGGGGAGGAGTAACTTTAGCCGCAACCTCCTTAAAAGCAACATCATGCTAAACCACAGAGATAAGTGGTTGAACCAAGGAAGTAGTAGGCTGAACCGATGAAGCGGTGACATAAGGATCATATGAAGGAGGAATCACCATTGGTTCTCCCTCTTGATCATCAGAGTCTAAACCATCCTTATAAAAAGGCGTGTCATTCACACCATCAGGTAGAGGAGACGAAGGGTCCACCTCCGGATAATAGACATCATCATAGGGTGGGAAGCTATTAAACCATAATTTTATATCAGCCTCCATATATTTTTCCCTAATGGTCGGGGTCATCTTCAACTAGTAGTGATTAAGATGCATTAAGCCTCCGTCCCAAGCCTTTTTTATGGCTTGATTCTTCTAATAGTTCAGCTCTTTTAGCTCAACTGTTGACCTTGTAAGTTCACATTGACAAGATTCTAACCCTACCTGGGTGTCAATTAACAGGACTGAAGCCGAAGAACAAACATTGGTTTTTTGATTTAGAAGCTCCAATTGCTGTTTATTCACCTTCTGAACGGAATAGAGATCACGCTCCAATTGGTGCTTCCTGGCTTCAGCTTTATCCCGCTCTTCCCGAAGCTTGGCCTAAAGTTCCTCCGCCCTACGATAAGTAGCCCTTATAGCTACAAGTTTGGCTTTCACGTTAGCCTTAAAATAATCCACCAGGAGTTTTTCAACCTTCACAACCTCCAACTCTCCTCTCAATTGACCCTTAGCCTCTTCAGCTTTGTGTTGAGCTGCTTGGGCTGCAGTAAGGTCCCATTCCAACCGATTAATATTTGAGTGAGAAGGCCTATTTTTGCCTTGGGCAGCTTTCAACGGTTCCTCTTTTCTCAATATCTCTTGGTGGAGGGCACTGACGCGCCTCACGTCAGAAGGCTCACTAAGGGATAAGTGTACCCCGTCGTTATCAAGTAATAAAATCTGGACAAGTCCAGGTATTGAATCCACAGGATTTATTCCTGCAAGTACCGATCTACTCAGTCTCAGGTGTTATCTAGGCTGTGGGGGGTTTGAATTTGGTTTGATTAAGCTACCCTACTCCTAGTTAAGTTACTTCTACTCCTATCTAAGTTATTCTACTCCTAGGTGATCTTTTACCAATGTAATTGTCCGAAGGGACATGGGGTGATACGATAACAATGAGAATAGATTATTTAGACAACGGATTTAAAACCTAATCTAAGTCACTTGTGTCTGAGGCGATTAACCCTACCTATCCTTCTGAGGTACATAGTTTGTGATTCCCTTGTAAGGCCGAAACTAGCTCTAAGGCTCAGCAATTTGGGCGTAATCATCTATAGGGTCGTCAATCCTATAGGCACTGACTAGGTCAGATTCAGCTCGCAAGATGTGCCAACTTAATATTTGGATTATCGAATGAGTTAAACCAATCAGACAAAGCGTAAGAAAAAGATTCAAGCAATAAAACAATTGAACAAAACAAAACTATAATATATATTAAAAATGAAAAGTATTGTCACGAAGATACAATGAGCCTAGGATTCATAGCATGGATCAAGGCTAGACAGAATATAAAAAGAGAAGAAAAATCCCTTTCAGAGAACCTGTCTACCAATGCAGACGTCTTCCTAGGACTTAAGGATGGAACTTGAGCAATCCTCAGTGAATGGAGCTTTGGAGGTGTCTTCAATGGAGGTTAAAAGAGATGGAGGAGGTGGAGAGGATTTCTCAAAGTGGAAGCTAGGGTTTTTACAAAGATAAAAGATATCAAAACTAAAACTAAAAACTAAAAATTACAAACTGACTAATTATTCCTAACAAATGGAACTATTTATAATGAAAAACTAAAACCTATTCCTAATGAAAGACTAATTAATAAAAAGCTATTCTAATGGAAAAATAACTCTTCAAATATTATCTAATAAAAACTAATTTATCCTTAGGGATAAAAAAAATCTAATTATTTAAATACAAAAAGCTCAAAGATAATCCCTAAAAATCTGCCAAAATATTCTGCATAATTTTTATTTGAATTTGATGCGCCGAGTGGGTCCTTGATTCTGATCCTTAAAAATCTCCACCTTTATCTCTAAAAATCTGCACATAATCTCATAAAATATTATTTAGATAATTTACCCAAAATTAATTAATTATCCTACCAAAAATCCTTTTTAATTACCAAGTCAAATTTGATTTATTTTTGGTAGGTTAATTTCTTAATTTTGGGTACAGATAAAGCTCAAAATAACATATAGAGATTAATTTATTAAAAGTGACAAAATACTTGACAAAAGTTAGGAATATTTAATAAAAAGCTAAAAAGTAATTTAAAAACCTAAAATTGACAAAACAATAATAAATTGCTATTAAAGTAAATAAAAAGAAAATAAAAGATACAAAATAGTCCCTAAAACCGTACTAAAAGATAGGGGGTTTTGACCCCTATCAGGCACCAGCCTCCCTGTCATGTCGTGCTTAGAGCTCATGAGTCTTTTTCAGATCATCTTCGTCTTGATAGTTTGTAGAAAGCTTGTGTCTTTCTTCTAGCTGGGAAATCACCCGATTAGCAAATTGAAGTTGGGCGGAAACCTCAGAGTTCGAGGACATAGCCTACCAGAAATAATAGGGTACGATTAAACGACACATGGGGAAGTGAAGATCATAGAGTAAAACATTGAATCTAAATTGGCCTGACGACTATTATTTAGCTCAATAATAGCTTGGTTAGAAGCTTAGATAAAAAGCACCATCTCGAAAGGCACCCAATTAGGCAATGGCCATAGCAACCATTGGATATTCCAAATGAGGCCCACAAGGGTATCGAGCCTTCCAAAGCTTTAAAATATAAAACCACATTAGGATAAAATAATTTTCTGGGAAATGGTTAAACAGCTAGAAAGGAAACTACTAAGGGTATAAAAGAAGTACACGAGTTATATTCAATATAATTACTTAGCTCCACTAGAGGCACAACCACAGCCTCATAAATCCACTCCGACTAGTGAGGAATGATGTCATGCACCCTTCCATCACCTCGAACAAGAGGAGACGGAAAGGGAAGAACAGAGGAAGCTTGTGCATTCGATTTTGACACGAATTCCTTTGGTATAGTGCCTTTCTTCGAAGCCACAAGCTTCGACTTATTAAATGGAGGAGCCTCGGGCCCCCTAACAGGCCTCCTAGAACCAATGGGAGGTTCAATAGCCTTAATAGACTTGAAGTTAGTCTTCCCATACGTCCCTTCAGAAACCTTATTGGGCTTAACCTGTTCTGAGGCCTTGTTCCTTTGACCATAAGCTCATCCTTTATGTCTATCACCTCAGTTTATACCCATCTCTTCATGGTAGAAAAAGCAGTTTTAGATCCAAACTTAGCACCACATGAATCTTCATGTGCAAAAGTAGAGAGGTGAGCAACAACCAGAGTCACATTCTTCGAAATAGGAGTCATAGTCGATTGAGTAGAGGCCTAGGAAGGCATTCCTCTTATACAAACACTAGACTAAAAGAGGATAAGATAAACGAAATTCTTATATTAGGTAAAACGTAGGCTCACTAGAAGCAACACCTTCAGCAATTCCTTTTGAAGCACTTAGAGGACTGGAAATAGGAGTATACTCGTCTCGGGGATAGGGCGAAGGGGTTAGCCCTTTAGGAAGATTTGAAGAAGACATGTCCTATTCACGAGCCTCAACCTCTACCTTTTTTGAGCGACCAGACATTCTGCAACTTGTCGAGCTAACAATTTTTAGTATAGGGAAGGCATTGTTGGTCCCTTATAATGTTACAAGTATAGTTCCAAGGGGGGGTTAGGAACTATTTAAACTTTTTAAATTTAGGGCAGGCTTCTTTTCTTAAGAGAAAAGGTTTTTAACAGCGGCGCTGAGTAAACAGCAAGATACTGGCTTAGTCAACTGGTGACTAGGTCAGTTTCTTAACTTGAGTTAGGATATAGCACTTAGAGTCTATTCCCGAGCTCAGATGTTCGATGCGCACAACTCAGCTTGACCTCTTTACTTGGTCAGTTTTTGGTTATTTAAGCAAGCAATATATATAAGGAGTTTAAGGTAAGAAATACATTACTCAGCAGATTTATCCAGGTTCAGCTTCTAAGCCTATGTCCTGTCCCCGGAACACGTTCCGAGCTTTCGAATCCTCTACTGAGCTCTTTAAAGGTAGAGCCTCAAACCTTTTACAATCTTAGCAACTGAGTATAACAAGAGTACCTTCCTCTATACCTCTACTCAATCCTAATCTCTCGCTGAGTACTATAACCGAGTACTCAGCCTAACCTTTCTAATCTCTAGAAATGATAAGTGTTTGTCCTAAACAATGATTGCTAAGACACCTTAGATGATTGAATAATCACTCTAGACTTTTACACAAAAGATATGAAGTTTAGTGTAAGATTGCTTTGCTTTTTGCTTGCAGAACTTGCGTAGAAATTCGGTCAGCGTGATGGCTTGATCAAGTTCTGTATGGAATGAAGCTTCTGATGGCACTATTTATAGAGACGTCTTGAGGCATCGGTCATTTCGAATTTCGAAATAACCGTTGGAGGGAAACGGCTTCCTGTCGTTGTCATCCTGACTTGCTCAGAGCTCTCGGCCGATCAGATTTGAGTATCTTCTGTCCTCGGTCAGCTTTTGGTCAGCTCAGCAGAGTGTCTTTCCTTTTATGGTAAAGTCAACTGGACAACATACTGTGTCGTCTGAACTTTACCCAAAGTGGAAACACTTTGTCTGGAAGTTTTCTTTAGCCAGCTGCTGTCTTGTACGCTTTGTCGAATCAACTCAACAGCTTCGTTCCAAAGTTGTTCCCTGAAGGTCTTCTAGATCCTTCTTTCGCTGAGTTGCGTTTTGTCCATAACGACAACGTTTTGACATACGCGGGCCGAGTTGTCTTGAACCGTTTGACTTGGGCTTTGACTCTTGTATTGAGCTTGGGACTTTTAATCCTTATGTCTTATAAGCAATTTTTAACTCAACATTGAACAAACACATTAGTAGAATAAATCAAAGCATTTAAACTTAGTGTGTTTAGAATATGTTTTTAATTATACTTAAACAATTTTGTCAAATCAAAATTATGTGGAAAGGTGTTTCAACAAACTCCCCCATTTTGATGTTGGCAAAACTATTCAGCGAGGAACTCAGTATTGAGCTCCCCCATGATAGTTGACCTAATATAACTTAGCAAACTCCCCCGTAAGGGTTGAGCTACTGACTTAGTTTTACTCTAAACATTTAAAGGTTTAATCGAGTAAGTCTAAGGTCAGTTTTCAGATATAGGTCAGCTCAGGGAACATATTCTATTTGACTCAGTATAAAGCGAAAGGTTTTAACATTCAGAGAGCGCTGAGTAATTTGTTGTTCAATGAGTTTTATAAGACAATGTTTTATAATCATATAGGTCAATGTCAAACATGTTATCAGCATTTGGTTCAATCAATAAATTTTATACGCATAGCTGATTTCAATTGAAGATACATAATGACATAATACACAACATCGTATAAAGATAATTCATAACTCATGGTTTTAACAGAAGATGCAAGTATTGATATTTAATATAGGTAGTCCGCTAGTCAGCGTTTACAAACAAAAGTTCAAGACAGGCATAGAGACTACATACTTAGCCTATACTGAGCTAGCCTATATCTATTTCTTTCTCTTCTGTTTGGACTGACTAGACTCATGCTATGTTCTCGCTTGTTCTTTCTCCCCCGTTTTGTCAGCATCGGGAGGAGGAATCCTAAAAGCGTCGGTTAAGACGGCTCTGGTCAGTTCTGTGGACAGCGCTTTAAGTCTATCGGCGCTTTCATTAACACCATCAAAAATAGCCACTCCATTATCTGAGACCTCGGCAGGTATATTAAGCTCAGCAGCGCTGATCATGCTGACTGTGAAGGCTTGAGATTTGCCTATCCATGTAAGTGCATCGGTTAGACCAGCAATGACTTGATGGAATGTTTTGAGTAAGTAGGTGTCATAGTATTGACGCTGAACATTGCTGTGACGTATGTGGTTGAAGGTTTGTCTGGTGATAGACAGCATTTCATTTTGCTTCATAGCGTCAGTATCCATCTCTTGCTTGTTCAGATTCAGCAATCGAATGGCCTCACCAATTTGCTCTACTGAGCACTGAGAATAGGAGACCATTTGCTCGTTGGTTTTGATTTGCTCCGTGTGAAGCTGAGCAAAGAGCATTTTAACTTCGTCAGAAGTAGCATAGCGTGTGTTCGCAGCTGATAAAGTCTGAACTTGTTCTTGAAGAGCGTTGAGATGTTGAACTGTTGTCAGCTGGATCTCAGCCAGCTTTGCAATGGAATCATGCTTAGCTTGCTGTGCTTGAAAGGTAATGATGACATTCAGCAAATCCTTGAATCCCTTAACTTCATTGAGAAGCTGAGTGACTTGGGAAAGCTGAGTTGTCTCAATAGTGGAAGACCTAGCAGCAGGAGGAGTAGTTTGTTGAAGGTCTTTGATCAATGCTTGCACTGAGTCGATTATTCTTTTGCCAGACTCAGTGGCATTTAAGTAGGTTCGAGAGCCTTCATTAAGTTGTCCAGTGACATCAGTATGACCGGTTGGAAGAGGAGTCAAGGGAATGACGTGGTCAGTGACTGGAAGTGAGTTTCCAATCCGCACTTATGTTTCAGGTAGAACTGATTGATCGACAGAGGTGTTGATTGGAGAAGAAGTAATCCGGATGTTGTCGGTGCTAACTGAGGCAGGAATGTTATGAGTCAGCACAAGACTTGGATTGACAGCATCGACGGGAATTGATTCCACTTGACTCGTAGAATTTGCGGAAGCATTCAAGTCGGCATGTTCCTTTGGTGAAGAAACAGAGGCTTGCTTTTCAATGGAAGCCGATGTAGTAGAAGTTGGTTGTCTTTTGAAAAATTTCAGCTTAAGTTTAGAAGGGTCTTGGGTCGGCTTCTGAATAACAAAGTCAGGGACAGTTGGTGGTTGAACAGGAGGGTCACTGACTGTCTTCTGACTTGCCTTAACCAATCTTCTTCTTCGAGGAGGAGGAGTGTCAGTTTGGATAGACTCTCCTGAGTGAGATGGAGAAGTTTCTTCTTGATCAGCTTCTTGATCAGCATTAAGCTGGTCAGCTTGTTCTTGTACTTGATCAACATTGTGTTGGTCATGTTCTTGTTCTTCTCCAGCAGCCAACTCAGTATTGGCTTGCTCAGCTTCAACCTCACTGGTTGTTTCCTCATTGTCCTCAGCGTCATCCTGACCGCTGGCCTCTTCTTCTTCGTCATCTTCTGAACTGTCACCATCTAGCTCTTCCTCAACTTGTGCAATGAACTGATCGTCCAAATGCACCTCATCTTCTTGATGCTCAGCTACAGTTCCTAGACACTGTGTGTAGTGAGAGTCACCAGGAACAATGACGTCAGTAGGGATAGCATCAATTGGAGTCAGTGAAGAAGACTTCTGCTTCTTTTGAGGTTGCTCATCAGCAACTTGTCTTTCCTCAATTTCAGGCTCATCTTGCCTGCTCCTTTTCTTAGCTGACTTAGGTCTCTCCTGACCTTGTTCAGCAACTGACTTAGGCTTCTTTGCCTTAGGCTCAGCCTTCTTTGAAGGGGTCTCAACAGCTTTCCTCTTGCGGGCAGCTGGAGCCTTAGTTCTTCTCCCTTTCTTCGGGACAGCTGTTTCCTCAGCTTGTTGTTCACCAGCAGCAGCAGTTTTTCCTTTCTTCAGAGGCTGATTGAACTTCAAAGCCCTCAGCGAAGCGGCTGTGATTTCAGATCCTCTAGCTTTAACTTCATCAGTTAGGTCTATTTGATGATCAATGAGGATCCTGGTGATGAGCGAGCCCAGCCTTAGAGTTCCGGTGCTCCGTAGGAACCCAGCAATTAGGAATACTGGCATGTTGATCGGTTTGTATGTCAGCATATGCCAGATGAAGCATTGCTCAAAATTCGTTGCTGAGGTGGTGCAGTTGATCTTAGGATAAATGAAGTAGGTCAGCAGATAGTGAGCCATCTTTTGATGCTGACCCATCGAGGAACTGGAGACTTCTCCTGAGTGGCCTTCAGGTTTATAGAAGGTGACTTCGTACCCAGTATTGTCCTGATCTCCAGATCTTCTCAGCTTTGCTCCTTCATTTTTCAACTTCAGCAAGTTTGCCAGATAGTTAGGGTTTATGAAAATGGTCTTTTCTCTTACCACAGTTGCCAGATAGTCCTGGTTGTCATCAGCAACATGGAGATTGTAGTAGAACTCCCTTACTAGGTCAGGATAAGTGTGATCCCTAATAGAGAACAGCTCGGTCCATCCATTTTGCGATATCCATTCGCAGAAGGGTTGCTCGGAAGTCACGAAGGACTCAGAGACCCATCGTGAGAAGTCCACTTTCCATTCGCTAATATTACCAAAGACCTTGGTATAGGTCCTGGTTTTGGTCGGTTTTTCTTTGGAGGAAATAGCTTGCCCAGTTTTTCCTTTACTCGGCGTAGTGATCTTGGTAGTTTTAGGCACAGAAGTTTGCCTGGAGGGTTCATCGGAGCTGGTCTTAGGGTGACCGGCACCGGAGATGTTGACGGAAACTTTAGTCATAGTTTCAAAACAAGTTTGGGAAGCTTTGAGAGTTTTTAGAGAGAAAGCTTTGCCTTAGAATTCGGTAGGTGTAAAGAAAATAAAGAATGGGGATTTACCCATTATTTATAGCGGTGAAGAGTGGATCTTATCGAATCCATGTGTCAGTTTTGCCTTGGGATTGTCAACCGACAAAGATCCTGGCATTTATGACACATTCGGCGTTACATTATCCTAGGTGGCTATACGCGTGCTTTTGCATTTAAAGCAACGGATCTAACACTCAACGTTTAGAATACTAAGCGTTTTGGATTCTGAGTGGTCAGAGTAGTATATGAAAGGATGATTTCTCAGTTTAAGATTACTACTCGATGTGCATATTGACTCAGTATTGATGTGTATTTTGTGTTAAGTACTCAGCATAAAAATCACTCAGCATGCATTTGCATAATTCATTCAGCATAGTAATTCACTCAGCATAAATTTACATTTTAGAATAGGAATTTACTAAAGAGGATTAAACATACCAATGGCTTCTCTCAGTATGCTGAACTGTTCACGAGCCAGTGGCTTTGTGAAGATATCCGCAAGCTGCTCATCCGTTGGGATGTAGGTCAGCTTTATCTCACCTTTGAGTACATGGTCTCTAATGAAGTGATGCCTTATGCTGACATGCTTCATTCTGTTGTGTTGAATTGGGTTCTTTGATAGATCAATTGCACTTTTGTTGTCGCATTTGACCTCAATTGTCTTTGTTTGAACACCATAGTCTTCAAGCTGTTGCTTAATCCATAGGACTTGAGCAACACAGTGACCAGCAGTAATGTACTCAGCTTCAGTGGTAGACAAGGCTACTGACGCCTGCTTCTTGCTGAACCAAGGTACAAGATAGCTTCCTAAGAAATGACATCCTCCATAGGTGCTTTTTCATTCTAGCTTGTCTCGACCATAGTCAGCGTCAGTGTATCCAACGAGTGTAAAGCCATGTGTGTTGGGATACCATAAACTTGCGTTCACTGAGCTTTGCAAGTATCTAAGGATTCTTTTTACAGCTATGTAATGAGATTCCTTAGGGTTAGATTGATATCTAGCACAGTAGCATACTGAGAACTGAATGTCCGGTCTACTGGCTGTTAAGTAAAGTAGAGAGCCTATCATACTTCGATACAATTTGCTGTCTACCGACTTACCATTCTCGTCAGCGCAGAGGAAAGTGTCAGTGCCCATAGGAGTGGATATTGGCTTGCAATTTTCCAAGTCATATTTCTTTAATATCTCCTTGGCATATTTAGCTTGACTGATGAAGATGCCATTCTTTCCTTGTTTTATTTGAAGTCCGAGGAAGAAGTTGAGTTCTCCCATCATCGACATTTCAAACTCAGTCTGCATTTGTTTACTAAATTCCTTGCACATTGATTCGTTAGTTGCACCAAATATTATATCATCAACATAAATTTGAGCCAGCAGGGTATCTTTACCCTTTCTCTTAATGAATAAGGTTGTATCAGCTTTGCCCCTGACATCATTTTTAGTCAGCAGGAAACTGGTCAGCCTCTCATACCAAGCACGTGGTGCTTGCTTGAGGCCGTACAGAGCCTTTTTGAGTTTATAAACGTGGTTTGGGAATTTTGGATCCTCAAACCCTGGAGGTTGATTAACATAAACTTCCTCGTTTATAACTCCATTAAGAAATGCACTCTTAACATCCATTTGGAATAATTTAAAGTTCATGAAAGATGCATATGCACATAAGATCCTAATAGCTTCTAGCCTTGCCACTAGGGCAAAGGTCTCACCGTAGTCAATACCTTCTTGCTGACTGTAGCCCTGAGCTACAAGCCTTGCTTTGTTCCTGACTACATTTCCTTGCTCATCCAATTTGTTGCGGAAGACCCATCTTGTTCCAATGGTCTTCTGACTCCTTGGATGTGGCACTAGCTCCCATACATCGTTTCTTCTGAATTGGTCAAGTTCCTCTTGCATTGCGCTCATCCAGAATTCATCTTCCTCAGCATCAGCGAAGTTCTTAGGTTCCTGAACTGAGACGAAGGCTACATTGCTGAGGTACCTCCTGAGTTGATTCCTCGTCATTAGGGTATTCCCAGCAGAATCAAGGATTGCACTCTCTGAGTGCCCTCTTGGAATCCTTATCTCTTTAGGTAGATTTATGTCTTGTGCTTTCTGTGTTTCAACAATCTCTGCAGAAGTAGACTGGTCAGTGAAAACAATCTTAGGTTCACTCTTACTCTTGGTCAACCTTTTAGTAAATGACTCAGCAGCTGGTTCTTGGTCAGCGGTTACTGAGTGTGGATCATCCTCGGTCAGTGGCTGGTATCTACCTGCAGGGTTAGTCTCGTCGAACTCAACATGTACTGACTCTTCTAAAACTTGAGTTCGTTTATTGAAAACTCTGTATGCTTTGCTGTTTGTTGAGTAGCCTAAAAAGATAGCTTCATCAGCTTTTGAGTCAAACTTTCCTAAGCTATCTTTGGTATTCAAAATAAAACATTTACAGCCAAAGGCACGAAAGTATCCAATGTTGGGCTTCGTCCTTTCCAAAGTTCATAGGGGGTTTTCTTTAATATAGGTCTAACTAGAGCCCTATTAAGAATATAGCACGCTGTGTTAACAGCCTCTCCCCAAAAATACTTTGGAAGCCTATGCTCATCTAGCATTGTCCTGGCTATTTCAACCAGAGTTCTGTTCTTCCTTTCAACAACCCCATTTTGTTGAGGTGTTCTAGGAGCAGAAAAATTGTGGTCAATGCCGCTGGCTTCACAGAATTCAACAAACTTTTGGTTTTTGAATTCTCCACCATTATCACTCCGGATGTGAGCCAATTTTAGGTCTTTATCATTTTCAATTTTTCTAACCAAATTTGAAAATGTTTCAAAGGTCTCATCCTTGCTACTCAGCAAGATGACCCAAGTGTACCGAGAGAAGTCATCTACAATGACCAAGGAAAATCTTCTTCCACCCAGACTCAGCGGCTGGACTAGACCGAAGAGATCCAAGTGTAGTAATTCTAACGGACCCTTAGTTGATACAATATTTTTGCTATGAAAAGATTGTTTGGTTTGTTTTCCAGCTTGGCAAGCGTGGCATAATTGATCTTTTTCAAATTTAAGTTCAGGCAGTCCCTCAACCAATTGCTTTCTTGCTAATTTGGCCAGGAGGTCCATGCTTACATGACCAAGTCTCCTGTGCCATAGCCAGGAATTTTCTTCCTTTGATACTAAGCATACAGTTTTTGAAAACTTTTTTTCTAAGTCTAGCATAAAGACATTATCTATGCGAGGGGCAGTTAAAATTAACTCATTTGATTTACCCTCGTATATTTTACATCCAGTAGCATCAAATATAACCTTTCTCCCATTGTCACATAGCTGAGCTACGCTGAGTAGGTTATATTTGAGTCCGCTGACTAGGGAGACTGACTCAATAGTAGGATTACCTCCGATGGTTCCTGACCCTACCCTTTTTGTTGTCTCCAAAACTTACACTTCCTCCTCATTTACGCTCAAACGTGATGAACTGAGTTTCATCACCAGTCATATGCCTCGAGCGTGCGCTATCAATATACCACATCTTTGACTTCTCAGCACATCTCATGCTTACCTGCATTGTAACTAGTTACTTTTAGGTACCCAATTCTTTTTGGGTCCTTGCTTGTTAGGTGCAACAGGTAAAGCATCATATTTTATTTTATGGCGACATACATGGACAGTATGGCCATTCTTTCCACAGAAGTCACAGCTGACCTTCTGTTTAGGTTGTCTCACTGACTGGTCAGCACCCCAGTGCTGAGCATGCCAGCACACCTTTGTGGTGTGACCTTTCTTCCCACAGAAGTCACACTGGACATTCCGCTGGGGATTCCATCTCTGCTGAGTACCTTGGTACTGAGTTCTCAGAGGAATGTTTCTTTTATTTGGAACCTTTAATTGGTTCTGGATAGTTGTGACGTCCTTTCTCAGTTTCTTTGAAACTGATTGGACTTCAGAGACAGATTCATGTATGATCTTCATGTTATCATGCAAAGTTGAGTTATCCTGAAGAAGGTATCTGAGGTCACTCAGCTTGACCTCTTCAATCTCGTCACAGCGCCTGCTGAGTGCTCTAATTTTCTTATTACACTTTTTGACAAGTGTATAGAGATCACTCAGGGCATTACCCATTTCGTTTCTGAGCTGGGAAAGTGGTATTACCTCATTTGATTGCTCATCATTGTCAGATGCAACGTAGGGGTCAGTATGCTCAGAGACGCACGGCTCAGTAAGTTCGTCAGCCATGAAGCATATCTTCGCTGACTTAGTGGCCTCAGCTTCTATTGATGAAGACTCATCACTGTCGCTCCATGTAGCCACCATTGCCTTTTTGCCGTTCTTCTTATCTTTCCTCAGCGTGGGGCAGCTTGACTTTATGTGGCCAGTTTGATGACATTCAAAGCATGTAATAGGCTTTGAGTTGTCTTTCTTGTATTTGCTGTCGCTGGAGTCAGCTTTATACTTATCAAACTTTCTGTAAGGCTTCTTAGAATATTTGTCATTTTTCCTGAACAACCTTTTCATCTTCCTTGTGAACATAGCCATCTCTTCATCATCTGTTGAGCTCCCATCAGTGGAGTCAGCTTTCATGACAAGAGATTTCTGCTTCTTGTCTTCAGACTTTTCCTTCACCTCGAAGTTTTTCATTGATATCTCATGGGTCAGCAACGAGCCGATGAGTTCGTCATATTTGTAGGTGGTTAAGTCCTGAGCTTCCTCAACAGCGGTCTTTTTTGCTTGCCAGTCTTTAGGAAGACTCCTGAGTATCTTTTTGACTTGTTCTTCCTCAGTGAAGATCTTCCCAAGTCTCTTGAGCTCATTTATGATGTTGGTAAACCTTGCATTCATGTCAGATATGCCCTCATCATTGTTCATCTCGAACAGCTCGTACAGTCTCATCTGCTGGTTCACCTTGGACTTCTTTACTTTATTGGTTCCCTCATAGGTGACCTCCAGCTTCTTCCAGATCTCTTGCGCCGACTCACAACCTGAGATTTTATTATATTCTGCAGCATCGAGCGCACAGTGAAGCATATTAATAGCCGAAGCGTGATTTTGAAGCTTCTTAAGATCATCCTCTGTCCATTTGGCCTCAGCTTTTACAACTGTTTGGCCAGCCACAACTTCGACAGGTACAAATGGGCCTTGAACTATAGATAGCCAGGCACTCATATTTGTAGCCTAAATGAAATTTTTCATCCTATTCTTCCAGAAGGTATAGTTAGACCCGAAGAATAGGGGAGGCCGAGTGATGGACAGCCCCTCAGGCAATATCTGAGTTGTTTGGTTTCCTGGGAGAAACCGAGTACTGTTTTTGCCCATAGTGGGGATCAGCTCAAGGTTGTTAAACCTTTTACAGTGAGCTTTTAAGCTCTGATACCACTTGTTGGTCCCTTATAATGTTACAAGTATAGTTCCAAGGGGGGGGGGGTTAGGAACTATTTAAACTTTTTAAATTTAGGGCAGACTTCTTTTCTTAAGAGAAAAGGTTTTTAACAGCGGCGCTGAGTAAACAGCAAGATTCTGGCTTAGTCAACTGGTGACTAGGTCAGTTTCTTAACTTGAGTCAGGATATAACACTTAGAGTCTATTCCTAAGCTCAGATGTTCGATGCGCACAACTCAGCTTGACCTCTTTACTTGGTCAGTTTTTGGTTATTTAAGCAAGCAATATATATAAGGAGTTTAAGGTAAGAAATACGTTACTCAGCAGATTTATCCAGGTTCGGCTTCTAAGCCTACGTCCTGTCCCCGGAACACGTTCCGAGCTTTCGAATCCTCTACTGAGCTCTTTAAAGGTAGAGCCTCAAACCTCTTACAATCTTAGCAACTGAGTATAACAAGAGTACCTTCCTCTATACCTCTACTCAATCCTAATCTCTCGCTGAGTACTATAACCGAGTACTCAGCCTAACCTTTCTAATCTCTAGAAATGATAAGTGTTTATCCTAAACAATGATTGCTAAGACACCTTAGATGATTGAATAATCACTCTAGACTTTTACATAAAAGATATGAACTTTACTGTAAGATTGCTTTGCTTTTTGCTTGCAGAACTTGCGTAGAAATTTGGTCAGCGTGATGGCTTGATCAAGTTCTGTATGGAATGAAGCTTCTGATGGCACTATTTATAGAGACGTCTTGAGGCATCGGTCATTTCGAATTTCGAAATAACCGTTGGAGGGAAACGGCTTCCTGTTGTTGTCATCCTGACTTGCTCAGAGCTCTCGGCCAATCAGATTTGAGTATCTTCTGTCCTCGGTCAGCTTTTGGTCAGCTCAGCAGAGTGTCTCTCCTTTTATGGTAAAGTCAACTGGACAGCATACTGTGTCGTCTGAACTTTACCCAAAGTGGAAACACTTTGTCTGGAAGTTTTCTTTAGCCAGCTGCTGTCTTGTACGCTTTGTCGAATCAACTCAGCAGCTTCGTTCCGAAGTTGTTCCCTGAAGGTCTTCTAGATCCTTCTTTCGCTGAGTTGCGTTTTGTCCATAACGACAACGTTTTGACATACGTGGGCCGAGTTGTCTTGAACCGTTTGACTTGGGCTTTGACTCTTGTATTGAGCTTGGGCCTTTTAATCCTTATGTCTTATAAGCAATTTTTAACTCAACATTGAACAAACACATTAGTAGAATAAATCAAAGCATTTAAACTTAGTGTGTTTAGAATATGTTTTTAATTATACTTAAACAATTTTGTCAAATCAAAATTATGTGGAAAGGTGTTTCAACAGGCATCTTAGAGCTTGCAAAGCACATGAAAAAACCGAAATCAAGAGCAAGAAAAAAATATTAGAAAGATACCTTTAAAAAGAGTAATATATTCAGGCAAGCCCTCATAGTAGAAATCCTTTCGACAATACGGAAGAGGAAATGAATATTATTCTTGATGTACTTCAACAATGACTCTTTAGAGAAGCTGAAGCCTAAGTTCAGTAGGAGATCCTAATCCTCATTTTTTTGCCTTCGTCAAAGGTCCCAACACTGGCCACTTCATTTTATTCACAGGGGTTCTAGGAGGACCTCAAGGGTAAGCCATTAGGGTACAATGCCCCCTTCACCGGCTTTCCAACTTCATAAACAAAGGGAAAAACCCAGAACCACATGGGAAAAAGTTCTTGTTGCTGGAAGCCTTATCTTTTCACAAAAGATTTCTGATTTATAGGAAATTTAGAAATCCAAATAGAATCATCCAACTTTGATAGTGTCCATATCCATCAAAATAAAGAGTTAGTCAACTTGATATCCAGATCTTCACACACCTTCACTAAACCAAGTAATCTAGCAAACCATTGGGAGAAAGCTGAGCGAGACATATGTCAAATTCATTTAGCATGTTGACAACATTCAAAGAGAAGGGCAGATGATCCCCATTCATCAGAAACAATTTATAGAAACCTATGTACCCCTTCAGCGCCTTGGCCATTACTCATTCCGGCCTGTGAACAACAAAACCCGGATGCTCAAATTCTGGGTACCGAGAGACTATACATCAGTGAAATATCATCCATGGTAGATGGTTGCTTAAAGTTCTTAAGGCTGGGAACAATGTTCCTCTTTACATTTTTAGCATCTAAGACTTCATCAACTTGTTGCTTCTTGTGACCCATAACACAAAAGTGAAGAACAAAAAAAAGAAGAGCGTATGAGAAATGTGGCAGATAGAAGCTTGAAGAATAGACAAAAATTAGGAAAATTTGGGGTGTAGGAAATTAGGGCTAAGGTATAGCAGCGGAAATATAAAAATTTTAGCCTATTTCCTTTTAACCATAGGATCCGTTAATCGTTATTTCATATAAAGAGGGATAAGAAGGAATACCTTTCGATGAACAATCTATCGTTGTTAAAGAAGCGCCCACAATTCTTCTCCGAGGTTCCAACCACAAAGTTTAATACGGTGAGGCTAAGATGAAATCAACCCTTATGAGATGCAACCAAAATAGATTGCCTCTAATTAACCAATACAAGATCAAGGAGAAAGAGGGATGAATAAGATTAATCAATCGATGGAATGCCGTATGAATTCTTGTCCACGAACTTGGGGAATAGAATTCTTTTCTCTCTCTCTCTCTCTAAGCAATTTCGAAAATCACAAGTGGGGAGGCTTAGGGCTTGGTCGAAATTCACTATAGGGAGGGGTATATATATTAGCTTGTATCTAAACCCTAGTTAGATAGGAATAGGTTACTTAATAGGAATCCAATTCGGAATAGGATTCCTAATTATTATCTCACTATATATCTAATATATTTAGGATAATAATAAATAACCTAATTGGATAATAATAGGAGAATATTAATCTAATTAAAACTCCTAATTAAATTATCTCTTAATTAATTTAATTCATAATCCTAATCAAATTAGGATTAATGGAATAAAATCAATCCCTTACTAATACATACAAATTTCGGCCCCCTCCTTGTATTTGGGCCTTACTAGGCTCAATTAGGCTTCCATCTATTAATCACATCCATCTCACTTTTGGTTCCAAGTCTTATGTGTGATCCATTAGGTCCTTACTACTTCTGGCCGTATGCAACCTATTAAATTAATTTCTTCAAGAATTATATTTAATCCCTTGCATAACGGAATGATGTACAAAATATGTTATTGGCAAGTCTGTAATCATTCCCCCAGAGTTTGTTAAGAAGACAGGTTGATTCTGTCGTTAACCCTTCCGTATTAGTTACGGTATAATACGATCCTTTATCAACTACATCCTTGAACTGAATCTTATGACTATGGGTAATGTCAAGTCACATATAGCGAGACGTTCGTTTTACTTGTTCTTGGCCGAGTCAACTCAAAAAGATAGGTTAAGTGAAATCTGTATTTCTACTCTTAAGCTATCACCTTGCAAGGGTTTAGAGTCGAGTCTTCCACAAGCGATCCTTGGATGTATCTCCCATTAATCGGGAGTGATAAATGCTCAATCCAATGTATAACTACCCTGAAATTACTTCCTGTGACACCCAACCTTTGCAGTTCACACCCTAGAGTCATCTCTGTTAAGGATCGTGGGACCACAGGATCAAAGTCTCACATTCAGTAATTCAGGATGACCAATTAACATTCCTTTGAGTCTGAGGATTAGTTATACCTATTAATACCAATGAGATGAACAGTTGACAAGGATGAATCTACCCATCCTGTTATCTCAAATCGGATCCCCAATCCTAATGAACAACGTTTCACCGGATCTATGTAACTGTCCAGATATCTATATATATGAAGCTTGTGAGATCAGCTTTCTGTCGGACAGAAGACATTGTTACATACAAGTCTCAACTGTGATATATCAATCCTAAACATATCACTTGACTTGGGGTGGTTTTAGGTTTATTAGTTTATTATAAAGTTTTGTCTCACTTCATGCTTGTATGAACACTTTATAATCACTTTAAACAAACTTACGGATTTCCTTTTATTAGACTTTATTTAGTGCTTAAAAGGGATTGCCTTTATATAGTTATAAAACATATATCTCATTAAAACAAATGATATAAAGAACAATTCATTTACAATAAGTTTGTATCCTGCAACAATTGACTATAGGACACAAAACCCCAACATACTCCCACTTGGACTAAAGCCAATTGTTTCTAAAACTTATCCCAGTAGAAGTTAAATGACGATCATGTACTTTCTGGGTTAAAGGCTTTGTCAACGGATCTGCAACGTTGTCCTCTGTAGGTACTCTTTCTATTCTCCCATCTCCTCTAGCCACAATCTCTCTTATGATGTGGTATCGCTTTAGGTAGTGCTTGGATGCATTATGAGACCATGGTTCCTTTGCTTGCGCAATGGCTCCATTGTTATCACAGTACAGAGTAATGGGATTGACAATGTCAGGCACTACACCTAGTTCTGTAATGAACTTTCTAATCCAAACAGCTTCCTTTGCTGCTTCCGCAGCAGCGATGTACTCTGACTCGGTCGTAGAGAAAGCTACGCTTCTCTGCTTGGAACTTTTCCAACTGACCGCGCCCCCATTTAGGATAAACAGGCATCCTGATTGGGATTTAAAATCATTCTCATCTGTGAGATGACTAGCGTCTGAAAATCCTTGTATTTTCAGATCTCCTTCTCCGTACACTAGAAACATATCTTTAGTTCTTCTCAAGTACTTAAGAATATTTTTGATGGCAATCCAATGCTCGTCTCCCGGATTCCCTTGGTAACGAATCGTTACAGATAACGTGAACGCTACGTCGGGTCTAGTGCATAGCATAGCATACATAATCGAACCGATCGCGCTAACGTACGGGACTACAGCCATGCGTCGTTTGTCATCATCAGTTTTAGGACATTGATGATTGTTTAACTTTACTCCATGTACCATGGGTAAGTTACCTCGTTTCGATTCAAGCATGCTAAACCGATTTAGCACCTTTTCAATGTATGTAGCCTGTGAAAGACCAAGCAGTCTACGCGATCTATCTCTGTAGATCTTTATACCAAGTATATAGGCTGCTTCACCAAGGTCTTTCATTGAGAAGTTACCGGATAACCATATTTTCACTGACTGTAATAGAGCAATGTCATTTCCCATTAACAGTATATCGTCCACATATAGTATGAGAAATGCTATAGAGCTCCCACTTGCCTTTTTGTAAATGCAAGCTTCTTCGCAATTTTGTTCGAAACCAAATTGTTTTATAGTTTCGTCAAAACGCTTGTTCCAGCTTCTAGATGCTTGCTTGAGTCCATAAATGGATCTCTGAAGTTTGCAAACTTTATTTGCATCCTTTGATATGAAACCTTCAGGTTGCATCATGTATACATCCTCAAGCAGGTTTCCGTTTAGGAAAGCTGTTTTCACATCCATTTGCCAAATCTCATAATCAAAATGAGCGGCAATTGCAAGCATGATTCTGATTGATTTGGACATAGCAACGGGAGAGAAGGTTTCATCATAATCAACACCTTGTTTTTGACGATATCCTTTCGCTACCAACCTAGCCTTGTAGGTGCTAACCTTTCCATCCATGTCAGTCTTCTTTTTGAAGATCCATCTGCACCCAATGGGTTTTATCCCTTCGGGTGGATCAACCAAAGTCCAAACTTGGTTAGTATACATGGAATCCATGTCAGAATCCATGGCTTCAAGCCATGCTTTAGAATCTGGACTAATAAGAGCCTCTTCGTAGTTTTCGGGTTCGTCGTCTAATACGGGAACCTCGTCATCATCTCCCACTAGAAAACCATATCTAACTGGGAGTTCACGAACTCTTCGTGATCTACGAATAGGTGCCACTAGAGTCTCATCTAATGGGACTTCTTCGGGTACCTCAACCGCTTCTGTTGTTTAAGTCGGTGTTTCTTCCTCTTGAACTTCGTCGAGTTCAATCACGCTTCCCTTTTATGTTTCTTCGAGAAACTCTTTCTCTAAGAAGGTTGCATGTTTGGATACTATTACTTTCTGATCATCTGGATGATAGAAGTAATACCCTATGGTTTCCCTGGGATATCCAATGAAGAAACATTTATCAGATTTAGAATCTAATTTGTCGGACGCAACGCGTTTGACATATGCTGAACAACCCCATACTCTCATGAATGAGAACACAGGTTTCTTACCAATGAACAATTCATATGGTGTGGAAACAGCGGATTTAGTTGGTACTCGGTTCAGGGTGAAGAGGGCAGTTTCTAAGGCATAGCCCCAGAACGTCTTTGGAAGTAAGGCCATGCTCATCATGGATCGTACCATATCTAATAGGGTACGGTTTCTCCTCTCGGATACACCATTGTGTTGTGGTGTATAGGGAGGTGTCCTTTGTGAGCATATCCCACATTCAGTTAGATAATTCAGAAAATCATCAGAAAGATATTCGCCACCTCGATCAGATCGAAGTGTTTTTATTTTCTTTCCTAATTGATTTTCCACTTCATTCTTGAAGCATTTGAACTTGTCAAAGGCTTCTGATTTGTGCCTCATCAAGTAGATATAACCATAGCGAGTATGATCATCTATGAAGCTAATGAAGTATCTGAATCCTCCTCTTGTTTGGACTGATATAGGACCACATACATCTGAATGAATGAGTCCTAGAGTGTCTGATACACGCTCACCTTTATTGCTAAAGGGTGTCTTTGTCATTTTACCTTTTAAACATGATTCGCATGTTTCCAATGATTCAGAATCGATTGGATCTATAAGCCCATCTGAATGTAGCTTTAGCATGCGTCTCTTGTTTATATGGCCTAAACGACAATGCCACAAGTAAGTTGAATTATCTAGCTTATGTCTTTTGGTATCAATTGCAAAAACATGAGTTTTATCATCTAACACATAAATCCCATTTTGTGATATTCCTGAAAAATAAAAGATCGAATCTTTATAAAAATTGCAACTATTGTTCTTTATTGAAATATAAAAACCGTCGTCAACGAGACGGCTAATAGAAATAATGTTACGAGACATCTCAGGAACGTATAAACAATTCCTTAATTCTATTACAAGCCTAGAGGGCAAAAGTAAAACATAATCTCCAATTGCGAGGGCGGCAACTCTTGCTCCATTTCCCACTCGCAAGTTTATGCTTCCTTTCTTTAGTTCCTTAGTCTGTTTTAGCTCCTGCATATTTGTACAAATATGGGATCCACATCCGGTATCAAGTACCCAAGATTCAGACAATGAAACCGTATTTATTTTAATATAGAACATACCAGATGTAGAAGCACCGCCTTTTCCCTTCTTGAGGGTGGCTAGATACTCCTTGCAGTTTCTCTTCCAATGCCCGTCTTTACCACAGAAGTGGCATTCTCCTTTGGGCTTCTTCACTTCCTTTCCCTTGGACACATCTTTCTTACCTTTCTTGGGATGTTTAGGATTGGGAAAATTCCCTTTCCTTTTCTTCGATCCCTTGATTACAAGAGCCGGTATGGCCTTGTCTTTCTTCACATTGGGCTCAACTGATTTGAGCATGTTTGCAAGCTCTTCAAGAGAGGTTTGCAAGTCATTCATTTGGTAGTTCATGATGAACTGTGAATAACTCTCCGGGAGGGACTGAAGAACCAAGTCGGTACTTAATTCGTTGTCCATCACAAATCCAATACTAGAAAGTTTGGTAATATAGCCTATCATCTTGACACAATGTGTCATGACAGATGTGCCCTCTTGCATCCTGCAACAATATAACAATTTTGATATCTCGTAGCGTTCGCACCTGGTTTGTTTCCCAAACAATTCCTTTAGGTGCATGATGATGGAATAGGCATTCATCTCCTCATGTTGCCTTTGTAATTCCGATGTCACCGATGCAAGTATGATGCAAGCGGCATGATCATCATCAGCCTTGTGCTTCTGATAAGCATCAATTTCCTCGATGGGAGCATCATCTTCAGGGACAGGGGGTATCGATGTATCAAGTACATACCCAATTTTCTCGAACTTCAAAACAATTTTGAGGTTACGAAACCAGTCGGTGAAGTTTGAACCATTCAATTTGTTATCGGTAAGAATGTTTTGCAGATTGGTTTTAGTCATGATTTTAAGAGTGTGTGTTTAAACAAAACCTGAGAGTGAGAAAGAGTAAACGTATGTCATTCATTTGCTTTAAAGTATAACAATCTAAAATTATAGGCCTTTTAATTTATTTCAGATTGCTCCCACTATTTTGCCAAATTAATAACCCTCCATATTAATTCGAAGAATTTCACAAATCCTTTAGTGAGCTAGGATCCTAACTCCTGAGATTTCGCCTTGAGTTTGCTCAACAAGCTAGTCCCATTTGTTAGGTAGATTCATGTAATCAATCACATCTTGAATGTGACTCTTAGGTTATTCGGTTACTAACCACATTAGTAACTAATATGTTACTCATATTAATCCCAACCATATTGCCCATTAGTTTATGACAACATGAGTTTGCTCATCCAATTATCATAATCTAATTTAAGTATTACCCCATATTCATGAAAGAATAACTTTCGATAATTCAGGTGTTACCATAAGACCCCGAGCTTGAGTTTGCTCAACAACCCAAAGGCCCCCAGTACTGCCGGCTGAATTATAATATTAGGGAGGGGCAACCGATTTTAATAACTTGCTTATTTACTTAACTTTTTATCGAGGGATTTTATTTAAGTCTCATAATCTAACTTAGTCTTGATTTGCTTTAGCATACATCAGACATACATACATTCACATACATTGGCGTTATGGACATATCATCTAAATTATTCCGTCGAGCCAGAGACGGAATAAAAGGCCAAACCTAAGGAAATACTAACTATTACATATTTCTCTTTAGGTCCTCCGTCTTCTCCATGGCGCCTTGAAATTACATATTAATTTCTATACTACTATAAGAAAACTTCAATTGAATTGAAGGGAATCAGATGAGAGGAGAAATTACAATAGATAGTAGAAAGGCAGGACGCGCATGCCCTATTTCAAAAATACCAAAAGACTAAAAGAGGGTCCAAATATGTCCATAACTCCAAACATGCATAGACTCAATTAAATAAATTTAATTGGTTGATTACATAACCGGCTTATGTAATATTTAGGTTAATCACATTAACACGTCAAATTAACTTTCATCCAATTTTACTTCTAATCGTTTTGTATCTTTATATTAATCGTTAGATTAATATAACCATATAAAACGTTGATTATGCACGTCCCAACTATTTTGATTTCAATTCATTTAACACTTTGATTTACATATTGGTAAAAACAAACATTTAAACGAATTTTTCATTCGATAATCAAAACAGAAAACTATTAATTTCTGAAACATATATATACATTTAATACAAAACGATTTTAAACCATTTAAAATCAAGTGGGTATCGGGCCGGGCCCGAGAGCGGGCTGCTGCCGATTGGCAGCAGCCCTTAGGGCACGCGGGACGCTGCTGCCTTGCGGCAGCGGCGCCCCTGCGTCGCACGCGGCTGCTGCCGCGAGGCAGCAGCCGCGCGACAGCGGCCAGTCGCGCCGCGAGGCGCGACTCGGCTGCTGTCGTTATATATAATTTTTTTTATTAAATATATATATATATATATGTATATATATCAGTTCTAAAATAATTTTAAAACGATTTTCAGAAATAGGAAAAACTACAATAGATTTCCGTTTTATCATTTAGAATTAATAAAACTAATTTTATCAACCTAACTATAAAACTAATAGATTTTGTTATAATGATTATCAACCAAAATAATTAGGAACATAAGCATAATCAATTTTAATTAACAATTAATCAAAACTTTATTTATCTTTAGAATTAGTTAATCAAAACTATTTGTCAATTAATTCTAACCATAAATATTTATTCAATCCTATTGAAAACTTCTATATTTTCATATATGAAATAACGGATTTAACGATGGCTCTGATACCACTGAAGGAAATTAGGGCTAAGGTATAGCAGCGGAAATATAAAATTTTTAGCCTATTTCCTTTTAACCATAGGATCCGTTAATCGTTATTTCATATAAAGAGGGATAAGAAGGAATACCTTTCGATGAACAATCTACCGTTGTTAAAGAAGCGCCCACAATTCTTCTCCGAGGTTCCAACCACAAAGTTTAATACGGTGAGGCTAAGATGAAATCAACCCTTATGAGATGCAACCAAAATAGATTGCCTCTAATTAACCAACACAAGATCAAGGAGAAAGAGGGATGAATAAGATTAATCAATCGATGGAATGCCGTATGAATTCTTGTCCACGAACTTGGGGAATAGAATTCTTTTCTCTCTCTCTCTAAGCAATTTCGAAAATCACAAGTGGGGAGGCTTAGGGCTTGGTCGAAATTCACTATAGGGAGCGGTATATATATTAGCTTGTATCTAAACCCTAGTTAGATAGGAATAGGTTACTTAATAGGAATCCAATTCGGAATAGGATTCCTAATTATTATCTCACTATATATCTAATATATTTAGGATAATAATAAATAACCTAATTGGATAATAATAGAAGAATATTAATCTAATTAAAACTCCTAATTAAATTATCTCTTAATTAATTTAATTCATAATCCTAATCAAATTAGGATTAATGGAATAAAATCAATCCCTTACTAATACATACAAATTTCGGCCCCCTCCTTGTATTTGGGCCTTACTGGGCTCAATTGGGCTTCCATCTATTAATCACATCCATCTCTCTTTTGGTTCCAAGTCTTATGTGTGATCCATTAGGTCCTTACTACTTCTGGCCGTATGCAACCTATTAAATTAATTTCTTCAAGAATTATATTTAATCCCTTGCATAACGGAATGATGTACAGAGTATGTTATTGGCAAGTCTGTAATCATTCCCCCAGAGTCCGTTAAGAAGACAGGTTGATTTTGTCGTTAACCCTTCCGTATTAGTTACGGTATAATACGATCCTTTATCAACTACATCCTTGAACTGAATCTTATGACTATGGGTAATGTCAAGTCACATATAGCGAGACGTTCGTTTTACTTGTTCTTGGCCGAGTCAACTCAAAAAGATAGGTTAAGTAAAATCTGTATTTCTACTCTTAAGCTATCACCTTGCAAGGGTTTAGAGTCGAGTCTTCCACAAGCGATCCTTGGATGTATCTCCCATTAATCGGGAGTGATAAATGCTCAATCCAATGTATAACTACCCTGAAATTACTTCCTGTGACACCCGACCTTTGCAGTTCACACCCCAGAGTCATCTCTGTTAAGGATCGTGGGACCACAGGATCAAAGTCTCACATTCAGTAATTCAGGATGACCAATTAACATTCCTTTGAGTCTGAGGATTAGTTATACCTATTAATACCAATGAGATGAACAGTTGACAAGGATGAATCTACCCATCCTGTTATCTCAAATCGGATCCCCAATCCTAATGAACAACGTTTCACCGGATCTATGTAACTGTCCAGATATCTATATATATGAAGCTTGTGAGATCAGCTTTCTGTCGGACAGAAGACATTGTTACATACAAGTCTCAACTGTGATATATCAATCCTAAACATATCACTTGACTTGGGGTGGTTTTAAGTTTATTAGTTTATTATAAAGTTTTGTCTCACTTCATGCTTGTATGAGCACTTTATAATCACTTTAAACAAACTTACGGATTTCCTTTTATTAGACTTTATTTAGTGCTTAAAAGGGATTGCCTTTATATAGTTATAAAACATATATCTCATTAAAACAAATGATATAAAGAACAATTCATTTACAATAAGTTTGTATCCTGCAACAATTGACTATAGGACACAAAACCCCAACATGGGGAGCAAAAGTAGTACAAAAAAACAATGGACTTTAAAACAACTTCTTATAGGGAAAGAGAGGAAGACAAAAGAGAAAAAATGGAAAAAATAAGCATAATGAATGCCTAAGAACATTTAAATTGGCCGTTGTTTTATAATCCCTGATGGGCGCAAAAACAAAGCCAGTTAGATCAAGCCACATAGACAATGTGTGCCAAATAGATAACAATTTCAGAGGAAACTCAAGCGGTGTGTGTGTTATGCCCAAAATATCATTCATATTTACATCAGTTTTGCTATGAAATCGTGCTATTTATATCTATTTAGAGTACTTTTACGTCCGAATATGTTTCTTTCATGCAAGATACCTAAATATTTGGTAAAATCCAAATAGCAACAAAAAAAGGTCAAAAACGAAGGAAAAACCCTAAGTTAGGAGCCAAAAGACGAAGAATTCAGCACACCAATACGAGGAGACGAGAACGAAGTCAGAAACGGGAGAAAAATCCTGAATCTCGATAGGGATTCTAGAATCTCGGTAGAGATTCCGAGTCGCGACCGAGAATCCCAATTCTCGGTCGCGACACGCCTTTTCTTGGTGTCTTCTTCTTGCATTTCGAAGGACTGAAATTTACTTCCCTATTCTCGGCTAAGAATTTCCATTCTCGGTAAGATCAGAAATCCTGGCAGCACTACATTCACATGTTTAAATTCCAAGAAACGCGTTCGTTCGGGTGGATAAAAACGTCTCTTCGCAGCGGATACGACTCTTCACAACGGACACGACCCTTCAATCACGACTCTTCAACATCTATAAATAAAAAGTTGATTCAGAGTTGAATATATGAGAGTTAGATTTGTAAGATTAGAGTGCAGAAGTTATGTAGAAACTCTGACTCAGAAAAGAGTCAGAGTTTAGATTTTAATTTTGTAAAAAGCAATCTGATGTACACAAATTGTTCTTAGATTACTTACAAACATAGTAACATTTAGATTTAGATTAAGATCTGTTTATATTAGTTTACATTCTGGTAGTTAACGAACCATCTCTATTCCCAGGATTCAGCGAGAAGATTAAGTAGCGGATTCGACCCTGGAGCCTGACAAACTCTATGACGAGGTTTGAGGAAAGGATTGATGACCCGGAACTCTAATGTTGTTCGAATGCTTCCATGCTTTTTATTCTCTGTAAACTTGTATCAAATTCATACTTCATCTAATAAAGTTCATGCAATTCAATAAATTTTTATGTAGCACTTCTGTAAATGATCGGAAGTGAGTTCTGGTGTTTTCATTAAAACGTAGTTAAATTCAAAATCATTACAAGGAAACTTTGTTGAACACTTGGACAAATTCATTCTTACAATCGATATGATCGTTAGGTCGGCTTACCGGAAGTAAGAATGAATTTGGTTAAGCTAGCAATCTAACCCGACCGTAGGAGGATTGTCTGCAGTTCAAAGCCTTTTAATTGAAGGAGTTTACGTTATTACACTTTTATAATTTATACAAAGTTTAAAGTTGTTTTCTTTGCTTAATGCAAACGAACACAATTAATCTCTTATTTTAAACACTAAACGTTTCTGTTTTGTAATTCATACTCAAAACAAAATTGATTTCTAACATTCTACATACTCTAATCTGATTCTTATTAATTCAATCTCAAAACCAAAATTCAATTAACGATTTTCCATATTATAAACCTAAAACGTGAATCAAACTGAATTAAAATAAGTTTTCGTTAAAAAGCGTTCCCTGTGGGTTCGATATCTTTTTATTACTACAAGCGAAACCGTGCACTTGCGGAAATCGCTCAACAAGTTTTTGGCGCCGTTGCCGGGGAATGCCAATTTTTTTTAACAAAAATTTATGTTTTTCGTGTTTTATTCTGAACCTTGGTTTATAATATATGTATTTATTTATTTTTATAGTTTTTATTTACTGAGGATGGTCACTAGGACTAAATCCTCCTTGTTATTTAACGTTTGCATTTAGATGTTTGCAGATAAAAAAAATCCAAGTTTTCTCAAAGATAAACTAGAGATTTGATCATCAGTACAAATTCATCGAAGAAGTCTACATAAAAGAAATTCGGCTAGCAGATACATCAGAAGGGAATGGAAATTTTTCAAGAAAATTGCATATCAGGTTCCGCAACTGCAGTATCAGGAACAAGACAGATGATTTTCCCAGAAAAAAAAATCTTCCCAGAAACCTTTACCTCTTTTCTATACACTTAATCCTTCACCAAAACATCATATCTCTGTGTTAAGAAATTTATTCATTCCTACACTAAACCCAAATAATTTCCCTTTTTATCACTACCTTAAACGCCTACATCTTCTCAGACAAGATATATCAGAAGTAGGATGAAATTATCTTATCCGTCAGGAAGGAATTGTATACTTTTTAATTTAGTTTTGAAAATTTCGGTTCATGTGCGTAGTTTTTGTTCATGGCCAGAACTAGAAGTTCGTGCATTCAACCGAAATCATTAGATCCTTAAATTGAGAAAACGCTAAAAAAGAAAGCGCTTAAAAAAAGAAAAAAAAAATATATAATAATAATTTTAAAGTTTGGGATACAGTTCTACTTTTTAATTCCCGCTTTAAATTATTTCCAGGTAAGTTAAAATGGACAAGACCATATTTAGTCGATAAAAATATTTTGAATATGAATAGGCTCCAATTCAAGCAATTGAATTTGTGAACAAGTTCTTTAAAAATTAATTCGCTTAGTTTTCACTTTTAAATTTATATTCTTCTTATTTCTTGTTCATAATTTTTATGTTTATTTGTTTTTAGTTTAATTTATTTTTGTTTTATTTTTATTTCATAAGTTTGATTTGTGTATAAACAGATTTTATTCAATAAAAATTCTTTAAAGTCATGTTTCTAAATCAGTTTTCAGGAAATTAATAGGTATTTATGAAATTTCAGGAATCTCAGTTGAGATTTCAGGAATCTCAGTTGAGATTCCAGGGATTCAATTATTCAAGGAAATGGAGGCAAATTTTCCGATCTTACCAAGAATATATATTCTCGATCGAGATCGACAATTAGGGGTTTCGATGCCTGATTTCCAAAAGAAAATTAGCGTGTCGCGACCGAGATTAGCCTTTCTCGGTCGCGACACGGGCAATGTCAGACCTGCATTCTTTCTTTTCTTCTTCAGTGCATGCACCATTGCTGAAAATTTTGAAAAATTGAGTTTCTTCATGTTCAAATGGTGTGAATTTACACCTTTTTAATCCCAACAGACACATTGATTTGTCCTAGATTAATTATAAATAATTAGAGAGGATCAGAACTCTTTTACTTCCCATTTATTTTCATCTCTATCAGACTATTTTGATTTCTTCTCAAATTTTCAAACCTTTTTCAAAAAGTTACAGACACCTTTTTCCCTATTCACCAAACATGACTACCTCTCTTAAATCTTTCAAGAAAAATGTTTCTGCACGCAACAAGCGTGCTGATAAGAATTGTATATGGAGCACCATTTCCTATTTATAATCACGATGAAGGAATGTATATGTTGGGAGACATATTTCAAGGCAACACCATTAATTCCTCAAAAATCTTAATGGAGGGATTAGTTGCCGCATCACGTTCCAATGACAGAAAAATTGGATACAGGGAATATAACATGTGGAATTATTTTAGGAACCAAAGACGTTGCTTCGGTTCCATGAACTGATAAGAACCATTCCCTATCCTTGACTGTGAATTCCTGGAAAGTGAGGGATTTGTCCAGAGAATTTTCCAAGTTGGCCCACGATTTCTTTCTGTGGAAGGAAGACAGATCTTCGGGCATGTGAAGATTGATCGTTATCGGGTTATGCTAATCCCAATTCAACGGGATGCGCTTTTAGTTTAGATTGATTTGTTTTGATTACTTTTAATCTATTTGTTTGTTTCTGTATATAGGTTTTGTTAGCGATATTTTTAAAATATCCCAATTTTCAACCTTGATACGTGTTTGCGGGGATTAAAAATGGTAAAAATAATGCGGGCGTGCCAGAGAAGCTAGTTCTCAAAGGGTAAAATGGTAATTGAATAAAGTAAATAAATAAAATGCGCCTAAATTACTTGAATTCTAAATGAAAAGCGATTGACGACCGTTATAAGGACTGAAAATAAAAACAACGGTCTTGGACCCCGACGTTACTTGACAGGTCGGTCGGAAAAACAATTTTTTAAGATAAGTACCAAAAATAAAGGCAATAAAACAACACAAAGATATAAATTTTTTAATTTTCTTTTATATTTTTATTGATTTTGTAAATATTTTTCAATGTTTTTTGAATTACAAATAATAATAAAGCATGAAAATTACAACGTAAAAGGAAATAATAACTTTAAAGCTAGAAATGTAAATAAGTCATAAAAACAAATATGTACGGGATGAAATAAAATTAAACCGATCTCTTTGATGGCATTGGGATGCGTGAAATTGAGTATTGGAACTCTGAAAATCGGCTCGGGGGCTGTTGCGTTGTCCGGGTAATTCTGGGTAAATTCGAAGCAATTCGGAGAGTTCAGGGACTTAAGTGGAAATTTACCACCAAGCTAATAAATCAACAGCACTTTGTGGAATAAAAACAGTGATTTCTTAGGACTTTCTAGCTCAATTTCGGAAGCCGTAGAGGTCGGATTATAATGAAACGAAGGTTAGTATTCAAAGTTAGTGTGCAAAGGAAGAGTTTAGAACTGAAATAAGTTATTGAAAATGGGGTGACAGAATAATTGTTAATGGTTGAAAAACCAAAAGCTTGATTCTGTTTCGTGGATGGTGTTTTAAGGACGATTAAAAAGGCTATAAAGGATCGTTTTTTACGAAATAAAAATTGAGAATTGAAGAATTGATGTCAATAAAGAGATTAAAATTAATTTGGGCTAAAATGATCAGCTAACGAACTCTAAATAAAATTTGGAAAACGGCTTACGAGAAAAGTTGTTTGATGAATTTTTCAATGATGAAAAACTCAAAAGCTTGTTTCTGGGTCTTTTTAATTGATTGAGATCAATAAAAAGTTTCTAAACATGATTTGGAATAGGTGTGTAAACTAAGAATGACTCGAAAATGGGGTTTCAGTGATCTTGGTTTCGCGGAAAATGCTTGAAGCTTTGAAGAATATAACAATGGTGAAATTTGATTTAGACTAAGAAAGCTTGAACCGAGGATTGGGTGATGATTTTACTGACTTAACTAAGAGATTGCAAGAAACGATTTGAAAATTGGTTGATTAAACTAAGAGAATTTCGGATTTGAAGTTTCTGAAAATTGGAAGCTTTTCTGAGGAACTGAAGATTAAAGAACTAATTCTGGGAATTGAGACCTTGTTTAGACTAATTAGATGCTAAAGAACGATTTCTATGAATCTAAGGATTGATAAAAAGGCTGATTTTTGCAGAGAATTTGAGAGAAAAATTGAGTTGTTCTGTGTTTGATTGATTTTTGAATGGGGATTGGAATGAAAGAGTTGAGCTCTATTTATAGGATTTTGAGCAACAAATCTCATGTTAGTAGCCCTTAAATTTCTCATCCATGATCCCATTACCTTCCCATAAGTTGAAGAATGGAAATGGCTGAGTCGGGAGTTGGAAAAATTGAGGTAATGCCGTGAAATACATTCCTCAAATAGGTAGACATGTTCAAACCCGTTTTTCAGCATTACTTCTCTTTGAAAAATTCTACCGGCTTCGTTTTGCCCCGTTTTTGACATTCCGGAAAGCTAACATCCCGAACTTTCTGAAAAAAATAATAACTGTCTGATATCTTAATGTTTCAGGGTCCATTTTTGTTGTCGAAGTTGCTGGACGGGTTACTGAAAAATGGTGCAAATTTGCCCTTGATTTTTATTATTTCGTTTTCTTTTCTTTTTATTTCTGTTTTCTTTTTATAATAATCTTTTGACATTATTTTCTTTTTTTTATTACATTTTTATTTTATTGCAAAATGAATTTAATTAAAATAAAATAACTATAGAGTAAAAATTATAACCCATGCTAAAACACAAAAAATTTAATTAGCCCCCAACAGGTTTGCTTTTTATTTTCCTTGTATATATGTTCTTGTTGATTTATGTAAATATGTGTTCCTGCAATAAGAATTCTATTCATTTCATACTTTAATCTTATGTTCTGGTTTATGTCTGTTTAAATTTATAAAATATTAGCAAATGAATCTATTAGTTTATGTTCTTGTTGATTTATGTAAATATGTGTTCCTGCAATAAGAATTCTATTCATTTCATACTTTAATATTATGTTCTGGTTTATGTCTGTTTAAATTTATGTTCTGGCGGAGATGCGTATGTTGAGATGGATGTGTGGTCACACGAGAAAGGACCGGGTGCGTAATGAAATAATTAGGACAAAAGTAGGGGTCACATCTATTGAGAATAAAATGAGAGAAAACCGACTAAGGTGGTTTGGCCATGTGAGACGTAGAGCGCTTGATGCGCCGGTTAGGAGAACCGAAGAGTGGCAAAGGGATGTAGTGGTGAGGGGTAGGGGAAGACCTAAGCAAACTTGGAGGAGGGTGATCGAGAGTGATATGAGTTTATTGGGAATTGAGGAAAATATGGTAGTGGATAGGACGGAGTGGAGGGAGCGAATCTGTGTCGCTGACACGACTTGATTTTCACGGTTTTATATGATGGTTCATGTTAGCCGACCCCGAATCATTTCGGGACTAAGGCTTTGTTGTTGTTGTTGTATTAGCAAATGAATCTGTACATATATATCTTAAATGCTAATAAGTTATAATCATAATTAACTGTTGAACATGCTAGTGAATTTTTATTTTAAATTAAATCATCAAGTTTACTTTTTAGTTGTTGATTCATTTATGTTAACCATGCTAAATTATTTAATATATATCAGTATGCACTTATCAAAATGAAACAGTATATCTTTTCACATGAATCTATATATCATGTTTGAATACATCTGTGTCAATTTAATTATTTCACATACATTGCAAATACCTAAACTTTAATATGATTACATGATTACTTGTATTTAAGATTTGATATACATTCACTATTCATTTATTACCTCTTAGAAGATTAATTTCCATTCAATAATTGTTCATTAAAACTTATGTGAATTAATGAACATTGATTATACATTAATTCTATTTAAGGTTTTAAATTGTTTCATTACTCCGAATTTAATAAGGATAAACCTTTGGGTTTCCTTGTATTTAATGTTTTAATTTGTATCTTTAAGTTTTAGGTATACATTTACTTAATTATAAGACATATTTACCCAGAAAAATTGCACAAACGGAGTTTTTACGCGTAATTAGTCGCAGCCAGACACAGATTCTCGACCGAGAATTTAAATTCTCGGTAGGTTCAGCGAAAACACAAGTTTTAAGAAGGGAATTCCTCCCTGGAAACACCGTGTCGCGACCTGTAGCAAGGGTTGGCTTTTGAATTTTGCACAGAACTTGGTTTTTCCTATTCCTACACTAACTCCTAAACACTTAAATTCATACCTATATAACCCTATCACTTATACAAACATTACATAAACTCTATTTAAAACACATGTTCTTCTTCCACAATCAATTCCACCACATATCACATTTCCTTTTTACTTTTTACCATATTTTTACCTATCCCACATACTTCAATCCCTTACACAAACTCCATAACCTAACCCTTTATTTTCTCTATCTTTTACACCAATTTTCTATTTTATTTTATTTCTCTCTTCAAGTTCTAAATTTTATACACCATGCCTAAACATAAGAAGGTTACTCTTTTCCATGCTAAAAAGAATGAGAGGGTTACATTTAGGGATTTAGGTTAATTTTATGAAGTTGGATTAGATGAATTTAATTCCAAGCACACTTCTAGCAAGCTCATTAAGGATAATAGTAAATTCTATTTTAATAAAATTTTCTCATATTTTCTTTTTGGGCATGTTAAAACGGTAAAGGGTTCGAAGTCAGGATTTATTTGTTCATTTTGGATTACATCTTCACGGGTTTCATGGTAGATTAATATTGGACTGCTTGTTGATTTGGCGCAGTTTTCAATCACTTACTCATAATTATTTTCCGATGTTAGATTATGCGGAAGTTTGACGTAAAGAGCAAATTACTACTTTTAATAATGGGATTACATATACAATTGATTATGAAGGAATGGGTGAGATGTTTGGTTTTCCTACAAGTACTTTTGTTCAAATATAATCTATAAGGTTATATTTATGATTAGGGATCAAGGAAGGACTAGTTAGATATTAACCACTTAACCTAAACCTAATTGGTACATGTATATAATGCCTAGGTTAAAACAATTATGTAATATAGCCTCCACCAATAGAAATTTCGGCCCCTTTTAATCCTTGGACTGTGTTCTTCACGTTTTTTTCTATTCCGTCTTGATTATAGCTAGCACTGGTTCGATTCTTAAACGGTTGGTGCACGAAACTTTGGAGATTCACCCGACTTATGGATTCCTACAGCTGTCTCTAGAAGAGACATAACCCGTGAGTTTCTAATCTCTGTTTTAATTTTTGTTTTGAAGTTCATCTCTTGGCAGTCTAACACGATCTTAACTAGATTATAGAAAATTCCAACAGTAGCATTCCTCTGCGCTTCATTGATTTTCGATGATTAATCCCTAATAATAGGGACATATGATATCGTATAAAATGAATTAGCTATATGGCACTACAGGAGCTCTCAGATTAGTTGCCATATGTTACAATTTAGACCTTCAGATCAGTCAAAAAGCTTCCATGGAATGTTCCCCCTTTAAGGGAAACCCTCCATGTGGCTAGGTTGAAGACTCTACATTATGAAGGACTTTTCCTAAAGCCAGACTCTTAATAGGAGAATGAGTCTTAATACTAAAAGGATTCCTAGAAGAAGAAGGATTCAGACCAGCCTCATAAATAGACAGGTATGACAACATCCTATGGTACATTAACACTACTATCTCATAACTAGTCATTACTCTTCAACCCTTCCTAAGCATCTAATGACTTAGGCATCAGAGTGGGTTTACCGGACTTCAGCCCCTCTCTGATCTTAGGTCATGTTTTACAGGTTGACTCTAGAAGACTCTGTGGGAAATACAGACTCTCAGTCACAAGTTCAGACTCACATTTATCAATTATGTTCATTTGAATTTTCTTTAACCCAAAATACGTTATTTTATATTCCCCCTTTATATAAATACTATTATTAAAAAAAATCGAACCAAACTTAATCACGAGCATGTCTATAAGAATTATGATCAAGCTTGTTCATGAACATATAACTGAGCCTGCTCGTGAGCTTTGGAGCCAAGTTTCACGGTGTTCAAGCTCGTCTCATTTATAACAATCGAGATGGACATCGAGCCGCTCATTAGCAGCTCGATGATAAGGCATAAATACTTGGTCCACAAGTATTTGTATTCTACTTTGACTATATCACACTGATAGACTAATTACAATTTGGGTAGGATTTAACATCCTTGTACTTTGGCCAATATATAGCTATATATGTGTGTGTGTGCGCGCGCCTTTGTTAATGAAAGACAAGCTGGAGTTATTTCATTATGTCTAATGTTTTATGGTATTAAAGCCTCCTAAGGTTTAAACACCAAATCCTATCAACTCAGTCCAATTCCTCCTCCCCCTGTTCTATGAATCCTTAAAACCCCAATCCTTTCAATGGAAACAACAACTTCGTTCAACAACAATTGACAAGCTCTCATAGTTTTCTGTGAAACTTACATTGACTAATTTTCTTTCGTGGAAAAGTCAATTTACAAATATTTTGAAAGGTGCTAATTTATTTCAACACACCTTTATCAATGCCCATCCAACTAGTGTTGGTGTAGACGATTGGGAATCTCAAGATTCGCAAGTTTTGGCTTGGATTTATGCTTTAGTGTCCGATAATTTGTTGCCATAACTACAAAGCAAGCATGGGATAAGATTCACACTATGTTTGTTGCAGGGACATGACCTTAGGTATGACAAATAAAGAATCAACTTCTCACATTTCAGAAAAATAATGATGCTATTTCTATGTATATGCAAAAGGCCAAAAACCTTTTTGATCAATTGGCAGCGTTACAGAATCCAATGAGTATGGATGATTTTAGGACTATACAATGGTTGGATTTGGTGCTATTTAATATTTATAGGTCATTATGTCGGTTATTAGAGGCTCATTTGGAGCTAGTGGCCTTTGAAAAAAATTTGGATAATTAGTTAGCGAAGAAATTAAGCTTACAAAAGATAATTCCATTGATTTAAAAATTTCTCCGTCGGCCTAATATGTATCTCGTGGAGGATTCTCCTGTTGGTCCCTTATAAAATGACAAGTTAGTTCCAAGGGGGGGATATGAACTATTTAAAATTTTGTCCGTTAAGGCTAACTTCTTTTCTTATGAAAAGGTTTACACAGCGTCACTAAGTAGATTCAAGACACAAGCTTAGTCAACTTGTGACTAAGTCTGCTTCTTTACTTGAGTCAGGAAATAGCACTTAGAGTCTATTCCTGAACTCAGCTTCTTAGTAAACTTAACTCAGCGTGAGTTCTTTACTTAGTCAGTTTTCATAGCAAGCAATATATATTAAAGGAGTTTAAGGGTTAGAAAGATATTACTCAGCAGACTTATCCTGGTTCGGCCTCTCCATCTACGTCCAGTCCCCGGAACTCGTTCCGAGCTTTTTGAATTCTCTACTGAGCTCTTTAAAGGTAGAGCACAAAACCTTTTACAAATAGAAGCTGAGTATAACAAGAGTACCTTCCTCTATACCTCTACTCACTCCTATATCTAGCGCTGAGTACTATAACCGAGTACTCAGCCTCTCCTTTCTATTCTTCTAGAATTGATAAAGTGTTTGCCCTAAACAACAATTGCTAAGACACTTTAGACGATTGAAAATCACTCTAGACTTTTACACAATAATATGGAAATTGGTGTAAGGTATTTGCTTTGCTTTTCTCACAGAATCTTCGAGTATGAATTTGGTCAGCGTTTCGACTAATTGAAGTTCTGCATCGATTGAAGCAAATGGATGGCCTTTATATAGTGACACTTGAGGCACCTGGGCGTGCTCAGCGTCGTTGGCCAATAGGATTCATGCATCTTCTGTCTTCGTCAGTCTTCGGCAGAATGTTTCAACATTTAAGGAAAAGTCCACGAGACAGCTTTCTGCGCCTTCTGAATTTTTCCCAAAGTAGAAATACTTTGTCTAGAAGTTGAACATTGTCTGCCGCTGTACAGACTGCTTTGTCGTCCAACTCAGCAGCTTCTACTTGAAGCTTTTGCCACGAAGGCTTCTCGATCCTTCTCTTGCTGAGTCGTCGTTTTAGTTGATACGACCTCGTTTTGAACTCTTAGGCTGAATGGTCTTGATGTGTTGACTTGGGCTTGACTTCCACTTTATGGGCCTTTGGGCTTTTTTAATCTCAATGTCTTATACACAATTAAACTCAACATTGAACAAACACATTAGTGTAATAAATCAAAGCATTTAAATTTAATGTGTTAGAATATTTTTATCATTACTTAAATAATTTTGTCAAATCAAAATCATGTGGAAAGGTGTTTCAACAAACTCCCCCATTTTGATGTTGGCAAAAATATTCAGTCGAAGAACTCAGTGTTGAGCTCCCCCATGATAGTTGACCTTATTTTATCAAATAACTCCCCCATAAGGGTTGAGCTACTGACTTAGTTTTACTCTAAACATTTCAAGATTTAATTGAGTAAGTCTAAGGTCAGTTTTCAGAGATAGGTCAGCTCATGGAACATATTCTATTTAACTCAGTTTTACGCGGAAGGTTTAAATATCAGAGAGCGCTGAGTATGCTTTGTTCAATGAGTTTTAGTTAAGTGGACATATAAGAAGTGGTCAACATGTTTGATCAACATAGCAGACATATCATAAATTAATATAGACAGTGTAGCACAGTTGATTTAATGAAGATGCATTTTAACAAATTATAACAATCACTTAAGTACATCGCATAAGAGTAGTCAGTATGAAAGAGATGCATATAATTTGTTTTGAAGTTAAAGTCAGCACAACAGGGTTCACAAAAAAAGAACACAGATATAAAGGTTCAAAAAAAAAAGCTAGCTATCCTAGTCAATACAAGTTAAGCTACTTCTTCTTGTAATTAATTTGAACAGGATGATCTATAGCTTTTTGCCTTTGCCCTTGTGTTGCGGCTGACTAACTGAAGCTTGCTGAGTTCTTGGGGCTTGTTCTTTCTCCCCCGTTTTGCCATCATCACGTTTGGGAATGAAGGTTTCTTCAATGACAGCTTGAGTTAGGCGTTTAGAGAATGCCTTTAGCTTTCTTGTGCTTTCATTCATTCCGTCAAAGATTGGAACGCCGTCATCCATAATAGCTCGAGGAATACCGATAGATGCGGCACTCAGCATACTCAAAACAGCGGCTTGAGACTTGCCAACCCAGTGCATGGTTTCAGTGAGCATTGCGAAAGCTTGATGAAACATCTTTAGCAAAGATGAATCAAAATACTCACGCTGACCGTTGATTTGGCGCACATTGCTGAAAGTCACTCGAGAATACTTCAGAATCTCGTTGGTTTTAAGCTCGTCAGTTGCCATCTCTTGCCTGTTTAAGTTCAGCAGACGTTCGCTAATTTGCTCAATGGAGCATTGGGAGGAGGTGGAAAGTTGGTGATTTGTTTTCTCTTACTCAGAATGAAGCTGGCTGAAGAGATGATGTACTTCGGCAGAAGTGGCATATGCTGAGTTCGCAGCTGACAATTGATGAATCTGCCCTTGCAATGAGTTCATATGGTTTACCATGGTCAGCTGGAGTTTGGCCAACTTTGTTATAGAGTCCTGCCTGGGCTGTTGAGATTGCAATGAAGTCATGACACTCAGAAGATCCTTCAGACATTTGATCTCAGTTAGAAGCTGAGTGACAGATGAAAGTGAAGTTGTCTCAACATTAGTAGACCCAACGTTATTGGTACTGGTTTGATGGAGGTCTTGGATAAGAGCTTGAGCTGAGTCAACGATTCTTCGACCAGACTCAGAGGCATTCAAATAGCTTAAGGATCCATCATTTGTTGACCCAGATGCCGGAGGAGGAGTAGAACCGAATAAAGGCAGTGTTTGGTTCTGCTCATCATTAGAAGGACCAACATTGTCAGTGGCTGGCCTGGAATTAGGATTGTAAGTAGAAACTGACTGGATTTGATTCTGCACATTGAGTTGTGGAAATGGAGGATCAGCAGATAGTGTTGCTTGCTCAGGGTCAGGCTGAAGCTGACTAGGTGATGGAATTTGAGGAAGTTCAGTGTCCACCTGAGCAGGTAATTCCTTGGCTTGCTCAATGTGTTAAGGAGTGGAATCTTCAAGCACTTGCTCGGCATTACTTTGGTTGGCAGAAGCATTTAAGTTGGCATGTTCCTTCGGCTGAGAAACAGAGGCTTGATTTTCTTATTGCTCTGGTTGAGACACAGGTGGGTTGGAGAAGTATTTAAGATGGACCTCGGGAAGGTCAGTGATCTTATCTCTCAGCGGTGAATCACCAATGAGATCAATAACGGGTGTTCTAAAAGTTTTCTTCTTTCTCAGTCTCTTAAGCTTTGGAGGAGTAGGGTCACAAGGAATAGACTCAATGGAGTCAGTGGGTGAGGCTTCCCTTTGAACAGCAGGAGCATTTACTGGGTGCTCAGTTTCTTCTTCATCAACCAACTTAGTGTTGATTGGTTCAAGATGCTCATCATCTGCTGGTTCCTCAGTGTCATCCTGACCACTTTCTTCTTCATCAAACTCATCATCCAGTTCCTCTTCCTCAAACTGTTCATCCAGCTCTTCCTCGACAAACTGACCACCCAATTGGTCTTGGTCTTGTTCTTCCTCAAACTGTTGCTCAGCGTCAATGCCTTGACTCTGTGCATAGTGTGAGTTAGGAGGAACGACGATATCTGTCGGAAATGCATATATAGGTCTCAACTCAAAATTGAGCTGCTTCTTCCTCTTCCTTAATGGTTGGTCATCAACCTCTCTTTCTTCTGTCTCAAGTTCAGCTTGCCTAGGTCTTTTCGCATCTGACCTAGATTCACCCTGACTTTGCTAAGTTTGAGGCTTGGTTCCTTTACATACAAATTTGAGCTTCTTTTGGGTAGAGGCAGCTCCTTTAGAGGTGCTTTGCACAGCTTTCCTCTTTCTTTGTGTTCTGCCCTTTCTAGTCACTACCCTCTCAGCGTTTGCCCCCTCAGCGTTCTGGACAGCTTCCCATTTTCCCTTCTTTGGCAGAATAGGTAGATCATATGCCAAACCGAATAGGGAAGCAGCTGTAATCTCGGTTCCCCGAACTTGGATTTCCGCAATCATGTCCACCTTGTGATCCTGGAGGATTCGAGTGATGAAGGAGCCCAGCCTAAGGGTTCCTGTACTTCGTAGAAACCCACCAATTATGAAGACAGGCATTTTTATCGGTGTGTAGGTCAGCATGTGCCATATAAAACACTGCTCGAAATTGGTTGCTGAGTTGGTGCAGTTGATTTTAGGGTAGAGGAAATTTGTCAGTATGTAATGGGCCATCTTTTGATGCTGACCCATGGAAGTGCTCGAAATTTCACCTACATAACCCTCAGGTTTACAGAAGGTCTGAACGTAGTCGATTTTCTCATGGTCACCTAATTTACGAAGTATAGCTCCTTTGTTTTTCAATTTGAACAGTGAGGCAAGGTACGCAGGGTTGATGAAAATGTCCTTTCCTCGAACTCTGGAGACCAGGTAGTTCCTATTATCATCGGCAACGTTTAGGTTGGCATAGAATTCTCTTACCAGCTCAGGGTAAGTAGCATCTCCAACTGAGAATAGCTCGGTCCAACCGTTGTTCTTGATCCACTCATAAAAGGGCTGTTCGGCGTCCATGAATCCTTTTAAGAACCACCGCGAGTGGTCAATCTTCCACCCCTTCACACTCTCGAAGACCTGAGTGTAGGTGCGTTCTAATACTTTCTTGCCCTTGTCCTTTTGCTGTTGTTTCCCTTTGGAAGAGGTAGCTTGGACAGCTTGAGCTTTCTTGCTCGGCGTAGTAACTCCAGCGTGATCATGCTGAGTAGGAGAAATGGGATTGTCATCGGAGCGGTTATGGGAGAGACCGGCACCGGATATATTTAGAGTGACTTTTGTCATATTCTCAGAGAAGTTTTGGGAAGTTTGGGAATTTTTCGAGAGAGAGTATGAATGCCAAAGATTTCTAAGCGTAAAGAAATGAAAGTGGGAATTCATCCACTATTTATAGAGATGTTGAGTTAATCCAAGGCGTTGGGTTGTCCGTTTTACCTCGAGATTCTCAATCGACAAAGATTCTGGCATTTATGACACATACGGCGCGTGTATTTTCTAATTATAGCCTATGCGTCATCCTAGGTGGCTATTTACTTCGCGTGCTTTGCATTAAAGTTTCCAATGGATCTTTACTCAGTGTTAGGGATCTCAAATGTTTAAGATTCTGAGTTAGACAGTTGTTACGCAAAGGAATAATTCTTATGCTTAGTTTCTCAGCTTAAGATAAACACTCAACATGTAATTTTACTCAGCTTCAGCGAAATTCTTTGGTTCCTGGATTGAGATGAATGCTACGTTGCTGAGGTATCTCCTGAGTTGATTTCTCATCATCAGGGTATTCTCAGCGGCATCAAGAATGGCACTCTCTAAGTGACCTCTTGGTATCCTAATCTCCTTTGGTAGATTGATGTCTTGCGCGGGTTGTGTTTCAACAATCTCTGCAGGTGTAGATTGGTCAGTGAAAGTAATTTGAGTTTCACTTTTACCTTTGGTCAGCCCTTGAGGAAATGACTCAGCGGCTGGTTCTTGGTCAGCGGGTGCTGAGTGTGGGTCATCCTCGGTCAGCGGCTGGTATCTACCTGTAGGGTTAGTTTCATCGAACTCAACATGTACTGACTCTTCTAAGACTTAAGTTCGTTTATTGAAAACTCTGTATGCTTTGCTGTTTGTTGAGTAGCCTAAAAAAATAGCTTGATCGGCTTTTGAGTCAAACTTAGCTAGGCTATCTTTGGTATTTAAGATAAAACATTTACAGCCAAAGGCACGAAAGTATCCAATGTTGGGCTTTCGTCCTTTCCAAAGTTCGTAGGGGGTTTTCTTTAATATAGGTCTAACTAGAGCCCTATTAAGAATATAGCATGCTGTGTTAACAGCTTCTCCCCAAAAGTACTTTGGAAGCCTATGCTCACTCAGCATTGTCCTGGCTATTTCAACCAAGGTTCTGTTTGTCCTTTCAACAACCCCATTTTGTTGAGGCGTTCTAGGAGTAGAGAAATTATGGTCAATGCCGTTGGTTTCACAGAATTCAACAAACTGTTGGTTCTTGAATTCTCCACCATTATCACTTCGGATGTGAGCTAACTTAAGGTCTTTATCATTTTCAAGTTTTCTTACTAAATTTGAAAACGTCTAAAAGGTTTCATCCTTGCTACTCAGCAAGATGATCCAAGTGTACCGAGAAAAGTCATCTACAATGACCAAGGAAAATCTTCTTCCACCCAAGCTCATCGGTTGGACAGGACCGAAGAGATCTAAGTGTAGTAACTTTAATGGGCGCTTAGTTGAGACAATGTTTTTACTATGAAAAGATTGTTTGGTTTGTTTTCCAGCTTGGCAAGCGTGGCATAATTGATCTTTTTCAAATTTAAGTTCTGGCAGTCCCTCAACCAATTGCTTTCTTGCTAATTTGGCCAGGAGGTCCATGCTTACATGACCAAGTCTCCTGTGCCATAGCCAGGAATTTTCTTCCTTTGACACTAAGCATACAGTTTTTGAAAACTTCTTTTCTAAGTTCAGCATAAAGACATTATCAATACGAGGGGCAGTTAAAATTAACTCATTTGTTTTACCCTCAAATATTTTACATCCAGTGTCATCAAATATAACTTTTCTCCCATTGTCACATAGCTGAGCTACGCTGAGTAAGTTATATTTGAGTCCGCTGACTAGGGAGACTGACTCAATAGTAGGATTACCACCAATGGTTCCTGACCCTACTATCTTACCCTTTTTGTTGTCTCCAAAACTTACACTTCCTCCTCGTTTACGCACAAATGTGATGAACTGAGTTTCATCACCAGTCATATGCCTCGAGCATGCGCTGTCAATGTACCATATCTTTGACTTCTCAGCACACCTCAGGCTCACCTACAATATAGCTAGTTGCTTTTAGGTACCCAATTCTTTTTGGGTCCTTGCTTGTTAGGTTCAACAGGTAAAGCATAATATTTCATTTTATGACGACATACTTGGACAGTATGTCCATTCTTTCCACAGAAGTCACAGCTGACCTTCCGTTTAGGATGTTTCACTGACTGGTCAGCACCCCAGTGCTGCGCGTGCCAGTACACCTTTGTGGTGTGTCCTTTCTTCCCACAGAAGTCACACTGGACATTCCGCTGAGGATTCCATCTCTGCTGACTAGTACTTCGGTACTCAGTGTTCAGAGGAATATTTCTTTTATTTGGAACCTTAAGTTGGTTCTGAATTGATGTGACGTCCTTTCTCAGTTTCTTAGAATATGATTGGACCTCAGTGACAAACTTTTGCATAATTTCTACATTACTATGCAAAATCGAAGTGTCCTGGAGAATATATCGAAGGTCACTCAGTTTGACCTCCTCAACCTTGTCACATCGCCTGCTGAGTGCTCTAACCTTTTTATTACACTTTTTGACAAGTGTGTAGAGGTCACTCAGGGCATTAACCATTTCATTTCTGAGCAATGGTAGTGATATTACCTCAGTTGAGTGTTCCTCATCGTCAGATGCAATAGAGGGGTCAGCATGCTCAGAAACATAAGGCTCAACAAGCTCATCTGCCATAAAGCAGATCTTTGCTGACTCAGTGGCATCAACTTCAGATGATGATGAATCATCACTATCACACCAGGTTGCCACCATTGCCTTCTTGCCGTTCTTCCTTTCTTTCCTCAGCGTGGGATAGCTTGACTTGATATGTCCAGTTTGATAACATTCAAAGCATGTAATGGGATTTGAGCTGTCCTTCTTGTACTTGCTGTTGCTGGAGTCAGCTTTGTACTTATCAAACTTCTTGTAAGGCTTCTTAGAATATTTGTCGTTCTTTTTGAACAGCCTTTTCATCTTTCTAGTAACATAGCCATTTCTTCATCATCTGTTGAGCTCCCATCAGTGGAGTCAGCTTTCATGACAAGAGACTTTTGCTTCTTGTCTTCAGACTTTTCCTTCACCTCGAAATTCTTCATTGATATCTCGTGGGTCAGCAGCGAGCCAATGAGTTCATCATACTTGTAGGTGGTTAAGTCTTGATCTTCCTCAACAGCAGTTTTCTTTGCTTGCCAGCTTTTAGGAAGACTCCTAAGAATCTTCTTGACTTGCTCTTCCTCAGTGAAGATCTTTCCAAGTCTATTGAGCTCGTTGATGATATTTGTGAACCTTGCTTTCATGTCAGAGATTCCTTCATCATCATTCATTTCAAATAGCTCGTACAACCTCATGTGCTGGTTGACCTTGGATTCCTTCACCTTGTTGGTTCCTTCATAGGTGACCTCCAGCTTCTTCCAAATCTCCTGCGCTGACTCACAACCTGAAATCTTGTTGTATTCTGCAGCATCTAACGCACAGTGAAGCATGTTTATAGCCGAAGCATGATTTTGTAGCTTCTTGAGATCATCCTCTGTCCATCTAGTCTCAGCTTTGACAACCGTTTGGCCATCAATAGTTTCAACATGAACAAATGGGCCTTCGACTATAGATAGCCATGCGCTCATGTTTGTTGCCTGAATGAAATTTTTCATTCTATTCTTCCAAAAGGTATAGTTAGACCCGAAGAATAGAGGAGGCCGAGTTATGGACAGACCCTCAGGTAAAATCTGAGTTGTCAGATTTCCTGGGAGAAACCGAGTGCTGTTCTCAGCCATAGTGGGGATCAGCTCAAGTTAGTTAAACCTTGCACAGTGAGCTTTTAAGCTCTGATATCACTTGTTGGTCCCTTATAACGTGACAAGTTAGTTCCAGGGGGGGATAGGAACTATTTAAAATTTTGTCCGTTAAGGCTGACTTCTTTTCTTATGAAAAGGTTTACACAGCGTCACTAAGTAGATTCAAGACACAAGCTTAGTCAACTTATGACTAAGTCTGCTTCTTTACTTGAGTCAGGAAATAACACTTAGAGTCTATTCCTGAACTCAGCTTCTTAGTAAACTTAACTCAGCGTGAGTTCTTTACTTAGTCAGTTTTCATAGCAAGCAATATATATTAAAGGAGTTTAAGGGTTAGAAAGATATTACTCAGCAGACTTATCCTGGTTCGGCCTCTCCGCCTACGTCCAGTCCCCGGAACTCGTTCCGAGCTTTTTGAATTCTTTACTGAACTCTTTAAAGGTAGAGCACAAAACCTTTTACAAATAGAAGCTGAGTATAACAAGAGTACCTTCCTCTATACCTCTACTCACTCCTATATCTAGCGCTGAGTACTATAACCGAGTACTCAGCCTCTCCTTTCTATTCTTCTAGAATTGATAAAGTGTTTGCCCTAAACAACAATTGCTAAGACACTTTAGACAATTGAAAATCACTCTAGACTTTTACACAATAATATGGAAATTGGTGTAAGGTATTTGCTTTGCTTTTCTCACAGTATGAATTTGGTCAGCGTTTCGACTAATTGAAGTTCTGCATCGATTGAAGCAAATGGATGGCCTTTATATAGTGACACTTGAGGCACCTGGTCATTTCAAATTTCAAAATAACCGTTGGAGGGAAACGGCTTCCTATCGTTGTCACTCTGGGCGTGCTCAGCGTCGTTGGCCAATAGGATTCATGCATCTTCTGTCTTCGCCAGTCTTCGGCAGAATGTTTCGACATTTAAGGAAAAGTCCACGAGACAGCTTTCTGCGCCTTCTGAATTTTTTCCAAAGTAGAAATACTTTGTCTAGAAGTTGAACATTATCTGCCGCTGTACAGACTGCTTTGTCGTCCAACTCAGCAGCTTCTACTTGAAGCTTTTGCCACGAAGGCTTCTCGATCCTTCTCTTGCTGAGTCGTCGTTTTAGTTGATACGATCTCGTTTTGAACTCTTGGGCCGAATGGTCTTGATGTGTTGACTTGGGCTTGACTTCCACTTTATGGGCCTTTGGGCTTTTTTAATCTCAATGTCTTATACACAATTAAACTCAACATTGAACAAACACATTAGTGTAATAAATCAAAGCATTTAAATTTAATGTGTTAGAATATTTTTATCATTACTTAAATAATTTTGTCAAATCAAAATCATGTGGAAAGGTGTTTCAACATCTCCAACAGCAACCATGGACGATAGTCTAGAGGAGGACAGTCCACCAGTGAGCCCATTCATGGTTTTGGCTAATTTCAGTCCATGTGTAATAATCAAAAGGTTGATAACACTAACTATGCTTCTATGGTTTGCTATAATTTCAATGGGAAAAGGCATTATTCCCATAATTGCCCATCTCCGGTTTTCAATCAAAAGGGCCACGGCATAATCTACAACCTTGGGTAATATTGCTTCTGCTACTTGCAATCAACCGGGCTACACATTATCTAACCTCCAATTTGGAAAATCTTACTCTTCATCTAGAAGATCAGGGTCCCAAGAAAGCTACTATTGTAATGGTTCTAAAATCCTATTCATTTTGTTGGGTACTTTGCTTGTTAGCATAATGGTAAAAATCTCAAATTTAAGGTTAAAGATGGGCCATTGTCCATCTAATCAGCTCTAATGCCTAAGTCAGTTTACGAAAGTACTAGAGAATGATCATAATCACTAAATAAAAGTTGTAATGTAAGCTTAATATAATGAATGAACTTATGTACCTTGACCCGAGCTTACTCTATTTATACTGATGACGAGTAAAGTGGATCATGTGTTTTTTTATTGATAGGAGGAAGTGCGTCTAGATATCGAGGCTTGATATCCCTCAAACACACTAGGCCCATGATTCTCAGGATCGAGGGTGATCATGGTAATGACTGGATCCTTGACTGGGTCTAGTAAGACTTCTTGAATCAAGCTTCCTAATATGCAAGCATACTACTCTATTTCACTAAGGAGATGCCACATGTTCTCTATCTTTGATAGTTGGTTTGGGGTCTTTTAGGCGCCACGTAACAGAGTTATATTCTCCTGATATCAACTAACATTACAATATTTCTTTAGTATTCATGAATATATAATTGATGAGTTATATTATAAATATTATATAGGACGCGAAAATCAAGTGGAGGGTAAGCTAGAAGAATTAGTTGATTAGTTAGATTTACCTTTTGTTTTAGAAGTAGTGATTAATTAAATATATGATATACGTGTTTGTATGTTTGGGTATGTTTTTTATTTGATGATGATAATTGTTTATTTGTTTGATTTGTGTTTGACATGTTTATCTGATATAATTATGATGATTTTGGTGATATTAATGGAATTGAGAATGATATTGATGATGATAATTGTTTGTTTATTTGATTAGTGTTTGACATGTTTATATAATATAATTATGTTTATCTACTATAATTATGATGATTTTGGTGATATTAATTGAATTGAGAATGATATTGATAATGATATAATGAGAGTGAAGTATGATATATTATATGTATAAAATGGATGTTATGAAATGTCAGAAATTATGAGAGTAACCATTGTGTATTATTATGCTAGGAAAATCAAGACCTTTGACAAAATGAGTAATAATTGAGTGTTGTCATTAATAACTTATAAATTAAATGCACAACAATTATCATACATACATATGATTTAGTTAACTATTGAGTTAATGCCTTTTATGGTTACTTTGTTTTTGACAAAGTACCATTACTTGGTGTGTTTTCACCATTGGATGATGTAGTATAAAATTAATCTAATGGTGAAAACACACAAAGTAAGGTTTACTTTGTTAAAAACAAAGCAAGCATAGCCTTTGCCTTAACTATTTTATTGAGTTGACAATTCATTTTTTGCCACCATGAAATAAGAGATTAGCAATATTTGTATCGGATTGGTAAGTATGTGAAATCATCGAGCTTAAAATTTGTCTTTATTATATTATTTTTTTTTTTGGTAGAAAACAAAAGGAAAAAATAAAACACCACAACAAGTTAGCCCGGGATTAGCCTAGGAAAGCTAACTCCCATATCATCTTCCAAAAGCAAAGACAAAAGGAAATTAAGGGGAGACGAGAAAATCGAGACGCCCAAAGCCTTCTCATGACCTTCTGTAGCAAGCCGATTTGCCATCCGATTATGCTCTCTGTAAACATGACAGAAGTTGATACTATCGAAAGAGGAGCAAATCCTTCTAATTGTCTTGACTAAATCCTGGTTCCCTAAGCACAGAATCCTTTTATCAGAAATTAAATTGACTGCTTCGAGATTGTCTGACTCCACGAACAGCTTCCTAATCCCCAGACCCTCTGTCATCCTAAGTCCAAAAAAGATATCCCAAAGCTCAACAATAAACGAAGACTAATAGATTGTTTGGTAATGAGAGGTATGACTTTGTGAAAATATAAGTTGCAAAATATCAATTTCATTTGAAGTGGGTTTTTTTAGAGATAATTAGTATCTTTATCTTTTTGTATAAGACTAATAATCACATTAACATATATAAATACTAAATAGAAACAGTAGCAGTAAATCGGTTTATTCATAAAAATAGTTTACTGATAATTTATTATTATTATTTATAGTCTTTTTGTTTTGTTTATTTGTTTGGAACGGTTGCTTTATAGAGGTTGGAAGGTCTAAATCATCGAATTAAATGAGAAACAGTAAATTATTATTGCATTAAAATTAGGGAAGAATAAAAAATAAACTTTGAATGATTTCCAAAAAAAACAATTTACGTGGTTTAAAAGTTTGCAAATAAGAGTTTGTGTTTTTTTACGGTTCACAAATTCAGTCATTCTTTCAAAAATTATTGTCGTGACTATTTACTCCAAAAGAGCGCGATTAAAAAGTCCGACTTTGTACCAATTAAGATTAACTTTAGAGGTTAAAGGTTTCAAGTCGCTTAAGTTAGACCTCGAGTTCGAATCTTAACGTACGCATAAAGCTTTAATCGGGAGAGGATCCAACTAAAGGGTGTCCGACGATCGTCGAATCGAGAAATCGGGTAACTATAAAAAAAAGTCTAACAACCTTTGAACTTACTTATAGTAATTTATTGGCTCCTGAATCTATATATAATATAAAACAGTAACGATGGAGCCGAGGTGTCACTTCCTCCTTTTTTACTGATAAAAAATATAATAAAAAATATAATATATTAAGTTTAATTATATTATTATATTTATTTATAAAAAGATTATTTTATCCGTACTTGATGATCCGCGAAGCCAAAACGGGCCGAATCATAAACACGGGCCCAATCTACACTTAGACCCATGGTCCAAGATCAAACGGGCTCCGAATAAAGGAAGCGGGTAAAGCGAATAACCACCCCGACATCCTAAACGGAGCATTAAAACTCCCACTCAAACACGTTTGTTGCCACGTAAGGGACGTGGCCTAGAAGGAGTAACCGCCCTCGGCGGTTACTTCAGAACACTTGTAAAAAGCCATAAGGCCAGAGGGGGAGGTACATTCATATTTTTTTTCCAGCAATACTATTATCAATTTACCAACCCTCCTACAAAAACTGACTTGATCGTCGGAGAGTTTTCCCGGAGATCCTGTCTCCGGTTCTGTTTTGCAGGTAACTACGGTGGAGATCATCTAATCGGATCCAGCAAGTTATCATTGGTGCGGTGAACGTGGACCTTTTTTACCAACATTTGGTTAAAGGTACACAAAGAACATGTCAGAACCATCACGAACGACCGACGTTACAACCAGATCAGCTAGTATGAACTCAAGGGGTCCACGGATTGCGAATTCGCAGCCTGCGAGTACACAACCTATGGTGCCTAGCTCGACGAACCCTCCGGGACAATTGAGTCCATTATTGGAAGTCCAAGTGCAAACTGAGATGGAGATGTCCAATAGCGATTTCGTCCAAATGGCAGGACAAGTCTTGGCTTCAAATATGAGCCAAGCGGCGGGGGATCGAATGATTGGTTTGCTAACCGCAATCGCTGATCACAATACCGCCGTGGCGGCTGCTCCTCAACAACCTGTTGTCATCTCCACACAACCATCGACTACTGCCACCATATCTGCGCTTCCGCAGCCATCTCGAGAGCCAAATCAGATAGGTCAGAGTAGTCGCATGAACCCACACAGCCACCCAGGCAACTACTCGTATCACGATCCTAGTATGACGATCCATCCGACCTGGCAAACATCCCAACCGACGTCGGGAATGCCAGGAATCCTTCCGCTACGACAAACGGAGCCCTTTGTTCACGGATATTCAGAGTTGATGACGTCTGGGGCGAATACGTCTGGACAGGAGCACACTTGGAACTTTGATCCTATAACTGGACGGCGGCTAGAACCACGGCGGGAACAACTTTCAACACCAATTGGCGGGTGGATGCCACCTAGAGTTCACCAGCAGCGGGTGGAAGAGGATCGGCGAATACCCCATATTGAATTGGAAGATCAACTGCGGAGTATGATGGAGCGAATGGGGTACACACCTAGGGCGAGAGCAGAGGTGCAGAGCGATTCGCCCTTCGCTCCATCGTTGCGGGAATTTATTCCAGATCACAGGATAAAAGCGCCGGCGATACCTAAATACTATGGGGACCCAAATTCTGATCCTGAAGCACATGTCAGGAACTATAGAGAATTAATGGATGTTGCAGGAGCGAGTGAAAGCATAATTTGCAGATTATTCTCGACCACTTTGGGCGGAGCGGCATCTGATTGGTTTCGGTCTTTACCTACTGAATCCATTCACAACTGGAATCAATACAGTCGTGATTTCTGTGCAAAGTTCGTGGGCTGTAAAGCAGCGGATGTGACGGATAGGCAGCTGAAGGAGATCAAACAGAGAAATTATAATTCCCTAAGGGAATTTGTTGTCGCATTTAATGATATTCTGGTGCGGTTACAGAACCCGGATATAGTGAGCATTCGCAATATCATGGCGGATGGAACCACGGATTGGAGCATGCGGGAGGAAATCATCCGGAACAAGCCACGCACCGTGGCTGAACTCATGAAGATAGCAAAAGAATTCATGGAAGTGGACGACGTTAACAGGGAGCATAGAGCTCAAACAAGGCGAGAAAGGGAGGCGGCTAGATACACTTCAGATGGTCGACGGCATCAAAACCAAACACATTACAAGGATAATTTTGTTCGAAAGGGCAATCGTTCCTTTCAAGGGGGGGGGGGATACCAAACACCATTGAACACGACTCGTCATGAGGTGCTACTTTGGATTGAGAAAAGCCCCCTGAAAAAGGATGTGCAGTTTCCTGAGGCCAAGGGACGAACCAATTTGGGGAGATATCCTAACAAATATTGCAGGTTCCACAGATTGAATGGCCATGACACAAACGATTGCTATGAATTGAAGAAGGAGATTGAAAAGCTAATCGAGAGAGGCAAACTGAGTCAATTCGTAAGAAAAGAGGCGAGTGACGAGAAAACAACGCTCCCGCATGAATTGGATGCAAGGCCAGAAAAGAAGCAGAAAAAAGGGGAATCGAACACGTGACTTTAAGATTCAAGGGGAGTCACTATACCATCAGGACAATCAGCAGAAAAAAGGGGTGATAAACGTGATAGCAGGCGGGATCTATGAGCCTCCAACAAAAAGGGCTCGCCGTGAACAGCGAAAAAGCAACACACATAGGGGGGATGCCCTCAATTACTCATTTGCGCGAATCACGGAGCCACATGCGGATGCTTTGGTGATTACAATGGCCGTAGAAGGATGGGACGTTAAGCGGGTCCTTATTGATACAGGCAGTTCTTGTAATGTTATTACTCGGACTGCATTCAACAAGATGGGAATTAATGACGAACGAGTGGAACATACGTTCATGGATGTAACTGGCTTTGGAGGTCAATCATCTCAAACAAGTGGACAGGTGGTGCTGGAGGCAGAAATGGGTGATAAGAATCTAAAATGGCGAGGTGATCTAGAATTCGCAATTATTGATCTCCCATTGGCCTACAACATAATTCTGGGGCGTCCGTTCCTATCGGAAACGGAATCGCTCATCTCAATGAAGCATTTGACGTTACATTTGCCAACACACCAAGGGCGAGTCTTAGTGGAAGGTGATCAACTTGTATCTCAACAAGCCTATACATTGTCACTTGAACCAAAACCAGATGAAGAGGATAAAGTTGATAAGAAGTTGCCGGCGGAAGCGTTGGGAGAAACGGAACTATTCGCCATCTCAAATGACAAGAACGTACGAATAGCGGCAGGACTCCCAGAAGAAACGAAGAAAGCCATTACCGAGGTGTTGATCCAATGCGAGTCGGCATTCGCAGCTCCAAATGAAGTGCTGAAAGGAATAAGTCCAGACATAGCAACCCATCGTTTGAATGTGGACAAAGGTGCAACCCCAGTGCGACAAAAAAAAAGAGAGGACACGCTCCAGAGAGGCAGAAGGCGATTGAAAAAGCTGTGGCGGATTTGCTAAAATCAGATGCAATTCGAGAAGTCACCTATCCGGAGTGGCTAGCCAATGTGGTGCTAGTCAAAAAGCCAAATGGAATGTACCGAATGTGCGTCGACTTCAAAGATCTGAATAAAGCTTGTCCGAAGGATATGTATCCGCTACCTAACATTGATATATTGGTAGATGGGACGGCAGGATTTGAAGCTTTATCGTTCACCGACGTGAAATCCAGTTACCATCAGATACCCATGGAGAAGGCGGATGAAATCAAGACATCATTTATAACTCATCAGGCAACTTATTGCTTCAAGGTGATGCCCTTTGGATTGAAAAACGCGGGAGCAACATATCAGCGGATGATGAACAAGATATTTTCAGACAAGTCAGGCGAGAACTTCTCGATCTACGTAGATGATATGATCATTAAAAGCAAGAAGATGCAAGACCACCCGCAGGATATTAAAGAAATCCTGGAAGTGCTGATCAAATATGGCCTCAAATTGAACCCAGAAAAATGCACGTTTGGAGCAAGAGCAGGAAAATTCCTGGGTTTCATTGTTAGCGGCAAGGGAGTTGAGGCGAATCCGGAGAAAGTAAAAGCGGTGATGGAGATGAAAACACCGAGGAACGTAAGAGAAGTACAGAGACTGAATGGGCGGTTGGTGGCATTAGGGCGATTCATATCATGCTCAGCTAGGAGATGTCTACCTTTCTACAATGCCATCAAAAAATCTAAGTCCTTAAATGGACGCCGGATTGTCAAGAGGCATTTGAGGGTATAAAACGATTACTATGTTATCCGCCCTTAATGAGCAGGCCGGAGGATGGAGAAGATTTATTTCTTTATGTATCCGTCACCAGTATGGCGATATGCACTGTGATGGTGCGAGAAGAAGAAGGACAACAATATCCAGTGTACTATGTGAGCAAAGTCTTGAAGGATGCAGAACTCCGGTATTCGAAGTTAGACAAAATGGCCCTCGCGGTGATAACCACGACGGCTAGATTAAAGCCATACTTTCAGGCGCATACTATCATTGTGAGAACTGGTATTCCAATGCGAAAGGTACTGCAGAAACCTGACGCATCCGGCCGATTGATGGAATGGTCAATTCGCTTAGGAGAATTCGATATTCGCTATGAAGGAAGACCAGCACTAAAGAGTCAAGTACTCGCCGATTTCGTGAATGAGTTCACGTGGGATGACGACGAATGTCCAAAGGCACAAAAAGAAGAGTGGAGCATGTTCACAGATGGGGCATTATCCACAGAGGGAGCTGGACTGGGAGTCGTCATCAAAGGCCCGGAGGTTATTCGCCTGTACTATGCGGCAAAGTTAACTTTCGAAACTACCAATAACGCCGCAGAGTATGAGGCAATGATATGCGGATTGAAGTTGCTTAATGAACTTACGCCAGTAAGAGTGGTAATCTACAGCGATTCTAAACTCATGATAAATCAGATCACAAAAAATTATCTGGTGAAACAGGAGGATCTAGTAAAATACCATAAAGAGGTCGGCAGATTAACGCAGGAGTTAACACGCAAGGGAGTCGTTTGGGAAATGGTGCATGTTCCGCGGGACCAAAACACAAAGGCTGATGAATTGGCAAAAGCAGCGGGGAGTAGAGAACCATGGAGTCAAAAAGCATGCGATTTGGAGATAAGATCGGCACCAGCGTTCGAAGTCGATCAGATTATGGTCATCGAAGAACTGGTAGATGATGAAGATTGGCGGATGCCCATTCGCCAATATTTGGAACAGGGAGATTTGCCGGTTGATAAAAGCTTAGCCAGAAAGCTAATTGGGCAGTCAGCGAGATACTCAATTCGAGATGGAACTTTGTATCGGAAATCGTATACATGTCCATGGTTGAAATGCATTAGCCGCAATGAAGGAGACTACGTGCTGCGAGAACTACATGAAGGAATTTGTGGCGCACATGAAGCCTCGGCGGCGTTGGCAAGAAAGGTTAAGTTGATGGGATATTACTGGCCCAAGGTGGTGGATGATTCCCGGAAGATGGTAGCGGAATGTCGCAGCTGTCAAATCCATGCGAATGAAAAGCATGTTCCCGGAGCCGAACAAATCACTATAATGACGGCATGGCCATTCGCAACATGGGGAATCGATATAGTGGGCCCATTCCCAGAAACGACAAAGAAAAGGAAGTACTTGATAGTCACAGTTGACCACTTCAGCAAATGGGTAGAAGCAGAGGCAGTAACCGCTCAAACACCTGAGCGAATGATTGAGTTCTTACGAGAGAACATTATCATGCGATTTGGAATCCCACAAAAGCTTATAACCGACAATGGCACCCAGTTCAACTGTGTCAAATTCAAAACATACTGCGAAAGCATGGGAATCAAGAATCATTTTTCTTCCGTAAATCATCCTCAATCGAATGGTATGACAGAGGTTACCAACAGGGCCATGATTCAGGGAATCAAGAAGCGGCTAGGTGATAAAAAAACAGGTTGGGCAGATGAGATACCCCATATGCTATGGGCATACAGAACTTCTGTAAAAGCAGCAACGGGCGAAACACCTTTCTCGCTGGTTTATGGAGCCGAAGCAGTCCTGCCTGTTGAAATCAAGTCGCCTACAGATCGGATAATTTATTACTGCGACACACAAAATCCTATCAATATTAGGGATGCATTGGATTCTGTTGAAGAACGAAGGGAAAAAGCTTACATGCAAATGGCAGTGTACCGCAATAGAATCAAGAAATATCATGACAGAAGGGTGCGAAAAGTGATAATCAACGAGAACGACTTGGTCTTGAAAAAAGCGGATAAAATACAATCCAGAGAAGGCAAAGGCAAATTAGGTGTCAACTGGATCGGACCATACAAAGTATCCAAGAAGCTAGGACCATCAACTTTTGAAATAGAAGAAATGAGCGGCAAAAAGCTCCCGCGCACCTGGAATCTAGAGAATCTACGTCTATATAAACATGCCGAGTAGTTCAAGGAAATGACGAGTACTCTTTTTCCTTTTATGAGTTTTTCCCACTGGGTTTTCTGATAAAAGGTTTTAATGAGGCTTTGATCCCACGCAGTTTATGTACCCATGTAATAAGAAGCCTTTTTTCTTTATCAATAAAGGTATTCAATTATTACATTTATTCAATATACTACGTCCGAAGGCGGATCCTTTTCAACATGATCACAAAAACACATAAATGTGTTGCCTATTAAAGAAAGGCGGATGCATGATTACGCGTCACTCGCAAAACCTTATGGTTAATCTTAAAAACACATAAATGTGTTGCATATTAAAGAAAGGCGGATGCATGATTACGCATCACTCGCAAAACCTTATGATTAACCTTATGATTATTTTCGAAAGAAAAATCATAAGATAAGGCATAAAATTAAGCGAATAAACGAGTACTAAAAAAATTGCAAAAAGGGTCTGGCCACCCTAGCGAAAACGAAACTAACTACAAAGAATTACAAGGATGAAGTCGGCAAAAGACAAGGGTAACATATGAAAATAAAGGGCAACAAGGAATAAAACGACAATCGCACATGTAGGTAAAGCAGCAAGTAAAAGAAAATTAATATATACAGGCAGTTTGTTACATACAACAGTTCAAAATATAAATCAAACTACACTACAGCTTCCTCTCCTTCACCCCTATTGCCCTCCTCGCCTTCAGCGGCTCCCTCATCTCCTCCAGTGGGCGGATTTGCTTCAAGCGAATCCTCAACCCTCGAATCAGTAACCGCTTCAGAGAGAGGTACCTCTTGCTCAGACTGAGAAACGCCTTGTGGTACCTCTTCTTCCGCGTTCTGATTAGGGATCTCGCAGCTAATTGGAGAGGCCTGAAAACTCTGCCAATCTAAGAGGAGTACCTCATCCATATCAGCATCCTCGGCTTCCAGCTTGTCCCACTTCTCAGTTAAATCCTTTTCAGGGATGGGAACCTTGGGGCGGTTAAGTATTCGATCTGGATGTCCATGCTCATAAGCGGCATGAATTCGCTCCCCATACCAATAGATGTGAGCACTATCTTCAGCTAGAATCTCCTCAGCCCTCTTCTTTTGCATCTCTAGAGCCTCCTTGGATGAATTTAGATCATCAAGGACCTTTTGCAGCTCGTCGGACTTAGCCTGGAGGGATTTGAGAGCTTCCTCCTTCTCGCTCATAGCCTTTTGACAAGCGCCTTCAAGAGCCTTTACCTTCCCTTGGACATCATCATAAAGCGACTTCTGAGTCGCCAATTCAGTACCAAGGTTCTCCAACTCTTTGGCTCGTTCAGCATCCCTTCGGAGAGCGCCCTCCGCGAAATTGATAATCTGCATATAAGACGGCTCGCGAATAAAAAGGGCGAATAAAAACATGCGATTACTATGGACACAAAATCCTTGGAAGGGAATGACAAGCTTCTACCCCCAAAACAACAATATACCTCTATGGCGCGCTTCTCGATCCCCTCCATAGCAGTAGGAAGCGGTACTTGTTCTCGCACGCGGGAAGCAGAGGGGAGTCGCCCAAGGACATTGCATATGGAAGAAACAATGTCCTTACAGGAGAAACTCACGGCCATGCCAAAGGTTCTAGTCCACCACCCGCTAATATCGGGAATAGGCTGCGAACGCATAAGGAAAGAGATCAGAAGAACAGCAGATAGCTTATAAAGAACAATAAACATTACAATAAATCAAGATACCTCGTGAATTGGTGTACTGCTCTTTCCTTTTGATGAAGCAGATATGGGTGTACCGGCAACAGTAGGAGATACAGATGTGTTTTTCTTCCTGGGACGAGAAGACTCCGCATCTGCATTATTCTTTCGCTTCCTAGTTAAAGGAAGGTCCTCAGAAACAGAAGTGGGACCTTGTGAAATGGAAGCGATTGGAAGGGAAGCCTCCTCAACAGAAGGAGCCGCCCCCACAGGAGAATTCGCCCCTGCAATAGAAGTTGTTCCCTCCATTCGCTTCTTCCTTCTTGCTAGAGCTTTCGCCTCCCGATCTGCAGTGAGTTGAGATAAAGGATCACCCCTGCAAAGGGTTAAAAGAAATCATCAACTTGGAAATGAAAAAAAATAAAAGTACCTTGAACAAAAACGCGATAAGGGATATAGACAACGCGATCTCCCTCGCGGTAGGCAATCGCCACTCGACTTCTTAGCATGTGGAAGGCCTGATCATACGTCCATACAAAAGGAGGCGTACTCTTCAAGAACTTTATAACAACGGATTCTTCCTCACTGGGGTAACCGAAGTTCAAACTCTTTACATTGGGCCGGCCCCATCAGCGAAGGAAGTTTGGATTCCCTTCATTAAACTTGATAAAGAAGTAAGATCGGTCCCACTCGCGGATCTTGTTCAGCTTCTCATCGAAACCATAGTAACCGCTCTGACGGATGAAAGTGAAATACCCCGCCGAACTCTTGAAATGATGAAGCTTGGAGAAAATTTTGAGCGAGAAGGGAACCTCCAAACAATCCGCCAGAAATTTATCCAGAGTTAAGTCGGCCCATCCATTGGGATGCAATTGACCGGGTGCGATTCCGTAACCGCCCAGGACGGAAGCAATCTCATCCGCCAGCGGATACGTGAAACCGCAGATAATCTGGGCGACGAAAATGGTGAAATACCCCTTTGGGTAGTCGCCCGGTCCTCTATCCTCCTCGGGAATGATGGTCTCGAGACCTTGAAGCCAAGGATACTGCTCCCGCAAATCATCAATTGTCTCGCGACAAACTAGGCTTCCTGACCGGTCCTTCTTCGGTAATAAACGGGGGGTTGGGACAGGTGGCGGAATCAACTTCTTAGGGTCAAAACCTAGACCCTCATCGGTTGTATTCGCTAGGTGGAGGAAGTCGGCGGGATGGGAATCAGACCCAGGAGAGCTGGTTGAAGCTTCATCAACCATCTCATCGACTTCATGAGACACCTCGCGGACGTAATTTTCGTCGAACGGTGCGAAATCGAGGTCAAGGTTCGACATATTGATGAAGAAAAATGAACAGAAGTAAAGAGCCGAACGGATTACAAGTAACGGAAAGGAAAACTTACATGTGGGAAAGAATACAGAGAAGAACGAACACTAAGGGGTTGACGCCGGAGAAGAAATGACAGGAGAAGGAAAGAACAACTTTCGAATTTTGAAAGAACAACTTTCGAATATCCAGACAAAGACGAAGAGTCCCCTATAACATGTGAAAAGACCCTAAAGGGCTCTTGCCGAACTAAAGAAGAGGCATGTGATGATCCGCGAAGCCAAAACGGGCCGAATCATAAACACGGGCCCAATCTACACTTAGACCCATGGTCCAAGATCAAACGGGCTCCGAATAAAGGAAGCGGGTAAAGCGAATAACCACCCCGACATCCTAAACGGAGCATTAAAACTCCCACTCAAACACGTTTGTTGCCACGTAAGGGACGTGGCCTAGAAGGAGTAACCGCCCTCGGCGGTTACTTCAGAACACTTATAAAAAGCCATAAGGCCAGAGGGGGAGGTACATTCATATTTTTTTTTCCAGCAATACTATTATCAATTTACCAACCCTCCTACAAAAACTGACTTGATCGTCGGAGAGTTTTTCCGGAGATCCTGTCTCCGGTTCTGTTTTGCAGGTAACTACGGTGGAGATCATCTAATCGGATCCAGCAAGTTAGCAGTACTATATCTAAGAGTTCTACATAATTTAAATTAATCCCTAAAATCTCTCTAATTCTCTGCATATCTATATCTAAAAGTTATACATAATTTAAATTAATCCCTAAAATATCTCTAATTCTCTGCATATCTATATCTAAAAGTTCTACATAATTTAAATTAGTCCCTAAAATCTCCACAATTCTCTGCATATTTATATATAATATAAAACAGTAACGACGGAGCTGAGGTGTCACTTCCTCCTTTTTTACTGATAAAAAATATAATAAAAAATATAATATATTACCTTTAGTTATATTATTATATTTATTTATAAAAAGATTATTTTATCCGTACTATATCTAAGAGTTCTACATAATTTAAATTAATCCCTAAAATCTCTCTAATTCTCTGCATATCTATATCTAAAAGTTCTACATAATTTAAATTAGTCCCTAAAATCTCTCTAATTCTCTGCATATCTATATCTAAAAGTTCTACATAATTTAAATTAGTCCCTAAAATCTCTCTAATTCACTGCATATCTATATATCTATATATACTAGGGTTTGGAGATCGCCGCCGCCGCTCTGCCTGCCGACGATCTGCTGCTGTCTGCCGGATTTCGCGGATCCCGGTCGTGTCCGCTCTCGTCCACCGCCGCTCCCGCCTCTCTTCTTCCGTCGATCCGCCGCCGCCTGCTCTTGGGAACTCGCGGATCTCCGCTCTCGATCTCGTGGTTCTCTGCTCTGCCTTGGTTTCTCACCACCGCAGACTTCCTCACCGCCGATTTCTCGCCGCTGCGGTTCTCCTTCGGTGCGAGGGTGATCGCCTGTCCGTCGTCGGTCCGTTCGTGGATCTGGTTTCCGCAGCCGTGGTTCTCCTTCGTCTGTTGCTGATATTTGTTACTGAACAATAATTATTATTTTGAAAAATACATACCAAGCCTTAATTGGAAGAACGGAACAATAAATTAATAATTATTTTGAAACCTACATACCACCTACATACCAAAGCTTAATTGAAAATACTGATTATTTTGAAAAATAAATACCAAACCTTAATCCTTGGGTTGTGGTTTATGTAGTTATTATTAATAACTTTGTAAACAATTATTTGGTTGATTGTTTTTTTGTCGATTGAACTCGCGATTCTGGTTGCCGCGGTCCACTGTGATCGTTCGGTTTTTTGGTGCTCGCAGATTTGATGGAGATGGATTGCTCCATTGCTCACCTTTTTTCTAGATCCTCTTTCTTGAAGCATGCCTTGCCTGGATCTCGGGATGCTGCGATTTGTCCTCCTTCGCGACCCGGACCCTCTGTCGGGCCTAGATCCTATGCGGCTACTCTTGTTGGTGCTGCTCCTTCTGCGGCTATTTCTCCTGAAGTTCCTTCCCCTGTGGATCGATCTCTTATATCTGAAGAAGGCGGTTTTAAAGCCGTCAAAATACAACAGGATATTTACAATGAAAGGCTCAATCTTTGTAAGCATTCTATTATCGGCCGCATCACTCTTGCTAAAGGGAAATCTCCTTGGAAGCAGCCAGACTTGAAGGCCAAACTTTCATCTATTTGGGGTTGTTCTCCTGATTGGAAATTGATTTCTTTGGGTAGAGGTTTTTACCACATCATTCTTTCGTCCGCAGAGGCTCTCCAATCTATTTGGAGTCGTGGTGCCATTGCTCTTAGACCTGGGATTATGCGTTTCATTCCTTGGAGCCCGGGATTTAATCCAGACTCTCACAAATCCACATCTGCTCAAGTCTGGGTCCGATTCTATAATCTTCCTTGGGAATTCTGGGATAAACGGATCATGGCAAGCATTGCAAGGGCGATTGGGGTGCCCCTTCATTTTGACAAGAATACCGTGGAGGGTGAAATGGGCCATTATGCTCGTATCTTGATTGATGTGGAGCTTTCTAAGGAAATTCAATACAAACTAAGGGTGGATACTGACACCTCAATGCATTGGATTTCCCTTGAATATGAAAGGCTTCCCGACTTATGCTCTATTTGCCATTCTGTTGGTCATTCAGCTGGAACTTGTAGGAGGAACCTTCACCGTGAAGATCATGTTGACATAAAGCAAAGAAATGGGAAGCAAAAGATGGGATCTCCCGAGCCCCGAGGTAGGTCTGTTACTCGGATTTGGAAACAAAAGCCAGGAGTTCACATTGATATTGGTGAATCCTCTAAAGGAGCTCCTGCCAAAGGAGAGTCTGACAAACCTAATAACTGTGACTTGCAGATGGTTCTTCACAGTTCAGTCAAGATTAGTGAGTTGGTTCTTGACTCTGATTCTGGAACGGCACCTGCTTCTCCTTCTCTTGGCTTTCCTTCTTATCAACTTGATAAAGAGTTGGGAATCTTGGGTTGGCAAACCTCTCACCCCAATCCTCCGGTTTCTGAAATTCCTAATTTGCAAATCATTGAGCATTCAGAAAACTGTGACAGTTTGCAGGTGGTGAATGATTCTGAGGAAAAGGCTTGGTCTAAAGTCCAGAAAAGGAAGAAACACAAAGATAACATCATTCCCTTTAAGGTCAGTGGTAAACGGCATAGCAAGCCGCCTGTGCGGTTTCAATGATTGTGTTATTTTGGAATTGTAGGGGCATCGGTAATGATCGCACTCAACGAGCCCTTAAGCTTCTGTGCCAACAACATCGTCCTGATTTTTTGTGTCTTGCAGAACCTCTTGTTTGTTTTAGTGACACTTCTGATCGGTTTTGGAGATCTTTGGGTCTTTCTCTCTTTGCCTGGAATGACAAGGATTCGCCGACTCTTTGGCTTCTTTCTAGGGATGCTTCTTCTCTTTCTCTTCATTCTTCTCATGTCCAACATGTTACTGTTCAACACCAGATGGTGGTAAGTCTTTTCTCCTTTCTTTTGTCTATGGTAGTAACCTGGCTTCGGAAAGAAGGGAGTTGTGGTCTTCTCTCTATAGTTGTGCCTTTCCTCATAATAATTGGTTGGTGTTTGGGGATTTTAATGCTATTACGGGCTCTCATGAGAAGCTTGGTTCCCCTCCCGTTGCTAGATCTTGTAGGGAATTCAGGAATTTTATTGATGATTGTGATCTTATTGATATTGATACTTTGGGTCAGAGGTTTACTTGGTCCAATGGTCGGCATGGGGTGGCTCATGTTGAATGTCGTCTGGATAGAGCTTTGGTGTCTGAGGGCTTTTTAGATTCTTGGGACTCTATCTCTTGCACAGCTTTGGCAAGGTATAGTTCGGATCATTGCCCGTTGCTCCTTCATTGCAGAATTGGGGAACCGAGGATGGCTAGATTCAGATTCCATGCTATGTGGACCACTAATGATTCTTTAAAGGGGGTAATTGCTAACCACTGGACAACATCCCACATCTCTCTCCCTCCTGCACAACTATTATGTCATAAACTTCGCACTCTTAGGCCTATTCTCAGGGATTGGAATAAAAACGTGTTTGGCAGAATTGATTCTAATATCCACCTAGCTGAAGTTCATCTTGCAGATATTCAAAAGCAAATTTCAGAACAAGGAGATTCTCTAGAGCTGAGCAGTGCTGCTTCTGCTGCCTGCTCCAACCTTGATTTACAACTTCTTCGGCAGGAGATGATGTACAAAGAGCAAAGCCGTGTTAAGTGGCTTAAAGAGGGGGATCAGAACACTAGTTTTTTCCAAAGGTTTGCTAGAGTTAGAAAGACATGGGCCGGCATTCATCATTTGAGGATCGGAGATGAGGGTCCCACTTCTGACACGGTTAGACTATCTGATCATGTAATTGAGTATTTCTCTAATCTCTTTCGTAGTTCTAGAGAACATATTGATTTTTCTCCAATTAATGAGGTAATTCCCAACCTAATAACTTCTTTGGAAAATGAGGAATTGACTTCTAAACCTTCCATTGAAACTATTAAAGACACGGTCTTTTCCATGGATCCTGACAGTGCCCCTGGCCCTGATGGTTTTGGGGGAATTTTTTATTGTTTCTTTTGGGATATTGTAGGGAATGATGTTTGCAATATGGTCCAGGCTTTCTTTGATCATGGGGGCATCCTGCCTGGTTTAAACTCTAGTATTATGGCTCTAATTCCTAAAGTTGCTGAAGCTGACAGAATTGAGAACTTTCGCCCAATTGTAATGAGTAACTTTGGTTTTAAAATCATCTCAAAAATTCTTGCAGATCGCCTCACAGTTATTGCTGCAAGAATTGTCTCTCCAACCCAGTATGGTTTCCTTAAAGGTAGAAGCATTCATCAGTGCATTGCCTTAGCTTCTGAGGGAGTTAATATGCTTGACAGAAAACGTTTTGGTGGACACATGGCCTTAAAAATTGATATTCGTAAGGCTTTTGATACTTTAGATTGGAACTTTCTCTTAGCTGTGTTGGATTCCTTTGGTTTTTCTCTCACTTTCAGGGATTGGATCCTAAACATTCTGGCATCTTCTCGCATTTCTGTGATGATTAATGGTTCTCCAAAGGGTTACTTTTCTTGTTCTAGAGGGGTTCGACAAGGGGACCCCCTCTCTCCTCTTCTGTTTGACATTTCTGAGGATTTTTTCTCTCGTTGGCTTGCTAAGATGGTAAGGGAGGGTACTTATTCTCCCATGTATTATTCTGGAGGAAATTCTTTTCCCTCTCATCTTCTTTTTGCTGATGACATGCTCATTTTTGGAGTGGCATCCTTGAGCAACTTGCATGCACTCAAGGATTTCTTCCTACTCTATGGACAGATCTCCGGTCAGCAGGTTAGTTGGGATAAATCTGCTATCTTTTTTGGTTCTCAGGTGAGTTCTCCGAGGAGGGTTCGTCTTGCTCACTGTCTCGGCATCCGTTTGGAGTCTCTCCCTTTCAATTACTTAGGAGTCCCTCTATTCAAAGGAGCTCCAAGGGCTCGTCATCTCAGCAGTCTTACTGATAAATTTCTCTCTCAATTTAGCAAGTGGAAAGGTAGCTCTCTCTCCTTTGCAGGGCGTTTAACTCTTATTAAGTCTGCTATTACTGGTTCTCTGGTTCACTCATTCTTGATCTATAAGTGGCCAGTGGGATTGTTGAATAAGCTCAATAGAAGCGTTAGGAACTTCCTTTGGACGGGTTGTATTGATCAGAGAAAGCTAATCACGGTTCCCTGGAAGACGTGTTGCAAAAGTTTGGAAGGTGGAGGTTTGGGCATTAAGGACTTTAGGATCTTTAACCAGGCTCTCTTGGGTAAGATGTGTTGGGAATTGATTCAAGGCACCAGTCTTGCTCTTTCTCTGATGAAGTCTAGATTTATGGCTGTCTCTGGTTTGCCTAAAGCTACCATTGCTCCTTCCTCGATTTGGTCCTCTTGTAAGTTTGTTTATTCTTCCATTTGGGACCAGACGTTTTGGTGGATTGGCCAATCTTCATCGCTCAATTTCTGGACAGATAGGTGGATCGTACCATCGGTGGCAGACAGACTGGGTCTTGATCATCAGGATAAGCGTTCTCGCTATAATTCTGTTGATGATTTTTTGGTAAATTCGGAGTGGCTTGGCTTAGGTACTCTACCTTCGGTTGTTCAAGACATTATTCGTTCTATTCACCGGGGTAGAGAGGATATTGATTTTTACGCTTGGCAACCTTCTACGAAGGGTATTTTCTCTGCTAAAGAGTACTATTCAGTTCTCAGTCCTAGTTCTTCCTCGATGGACTGGTATAAATTTGTTTGGAATGCTCACACTCCCCCTTCTCGTTCCTTCACTTTCTGGAGAGTTTTGCATGGACGAGTTCCAACTCATGACCTCCTGCAGCGTCTAGGATTCTCCATTGCCTCTCGTTGTGCTCTATGTGGTAGGGATGCTGAGTCCATTAACCACCTATTCATTAGTTGTTCTTTTGCAGATTCTCTTTGGAGGGCCATTGAGATTCATTTTGACTGCTCTTTACCTCGTCATTCCCAATTCATCCACTTCTTCAGCTCTCTTCGTAGCATCCATTTTAGCTCTCAGGTCTCGATGATCTGGCGTGTTGCCGCTGTCACTTGCATCTGGTTAATCTGGCATTGCAGGAATGAAGCAATCTTTAAGGAAGTTTCTCCTTCTATTCAGCACTCGAAGATCACCCTCTTTCGAATGATTCGGGAGTCTTTGGCCACTTCTAAAGGTTTTTGCTCTTCTCGGAGAGATGCTGCTATCTTATCCCGCCTTCTAGCTTCTCCTAGGCCGCCTCCTGCTCCCAATATTATTCCGGTCCATTGGCTTAAACCTCCTCCGGGCTGGGTTAAAGTCAATGTGGACGGCTCTGCTTTTGGCACTCCTGGCGAGGCAGGAGCGGGTGGCATTTTTCGCAACTATCGTGGTTTTCCCAAAGGTTGTTTTGCTTTTTCTACCCCTCCTTCTTTTGCTTATATGGCTGAATTAAGAGCCGCTATTTTCGCAATTGAACTTGCTTGGGAGAAAAATTGGCATCAGCTTTGGGTTGAGTCAGACTCAATGTACGTAGTTAATCTGCTTAGACACCGCTCCATGGATGTTCCTTGGAGTATTCGGCAAGAATGGTTGCATTGTCTCAGCATTTGCTCTAGAATGAACATTATCTTTTCACACATCTTTAGAGAAGGAAATAGAGTTGCTGATGCACTGGCAAAGTTTGGAGTCTCTTCCTCCGTGATCAATTGGTGGCCTTCAGCTCCTGCTTTTTGCCACAGGTTTATCAATGATGATCTTTGTAATATTTCACAATTGCGTTTTTCTTGACTTTTCCTATCTTTTCTCCTCCCCCTTTCTTTTGTTTGTTCTCCTTCCTCTTCTCTTGTTCAAACACTCATTTTTTTCTTTTATTTATATATTGCGGGTTTGTCAGTTCTTGGGCCATGGGTGCTCACCCCGTCCAAGTTCTGTCTCGTCTCAATTTCTATCAAAAAAAATATATAATATAAAACAGTAACGATGGAGCTGAGGTGTCAATTCCTCCTTTTTTACTGATAAAAAATATAATATAAAATATAATATATTAACTTTAGTTATATTATTATATTTATTTATAAAAAGATTATTTTATCCGTACTATATCTAAGAGTTCTACATAATTTAAATTAATCCCTAAAATCTCTCTAATTCTCTGCATATCTATATCTAAAAGTTCTACATAATTTAAATTAGTCCCTAAAATATCTCTAATTCCCTGTATATCTATATCTAAAAGTTCTACATAATTTAAATTAGTCCCTAAAATCTCTCTAATTCTCTGCATATCTATATATAATATAAAACATTAACGATGGAGCTGAGATGTCACTTCCTCCTTTTTTACTGATAAAAAATATAATAAAAAATATAATATATTAACTTTAGTTATATTATTATATTTATTTATAAAAAGATTATTTTATCCGTACTATATCTAAGAGTTCTACATAATTTAAATTAATCCCTAAAATCTCTCTAATTCTCTGCATATCTATATCTAAAAGTTCTATATAATTTAAATTAGTCCCTAAAATCTCTCTAATTCTCTGCACATCTATATCTAAAAGTTCCACATAATTTAAATTAGTCCCTAAAATCCCTCTAATTCTCTACATATCTATATATAATATAAAACAGTAACGATGGAGCCGAGGTGTCACTTCCTCCTTTTTTACTGATAAAAAATATAATAAAAAATATAATATATTAACTTTAATTATATTATTATATTTATTTATAAAAAGATTATTTTATCCGTACTATATCTAAGAGTTCTACATAATTTAAATTAATCCCTAAAATCTCTCTAATTCTCTGCATATCTATATCTAAAAGTTATACATAATTTAAATTAATCCCTAAAATATCGCTAATTCTCTGTATATCTATATCTAAAAGTTCTACATAATTTAAATTAGTCCCTAAAATCTCTCCAATTCTCTGCATATTTATATATAATATAAAATAGTAACGACGGAGCTGAGGTGTCACTTCCTCCTTTTTTACTGATAAAAAATATAATAAAAAATATAATATATTAACTTTAGTTATATTATTATATTTATTTATAAAAAGATTATTTTATCCGTACTATATCTAAGAGTTCTACATAATTTAAATTAATCCCTAAAATCTCTCTAATTCTCTGCATATCTATATCTAAAAGTTCTACATAATTTAAATTAGTCCCTAAAATCTCTCTAATTCTCTCCATATCTATATCTATATATAATATAAAACAGTAACGATGGAGCTGAGGTGTCACTTCCTCATTTTTTACTGATAAAAAATATAATAAAAAATATAATATATTAACTTTAGTTATATTATTATATTTATTTATAAAAAAAGTTTATTTTATCCGTACTATATCTAAGAGTTCTACATAATTTAAATTAATCCCTAAAATCTCTCTAATTCTCTGCATATCTATATCTAAAAGTTCTACATAATTTAAATTAGTTCCTAAAATCTCTCTAATTCTCTGCATATCTATCTATATATAATATAAAACAGTAACGATGGAGCTGAGGTGTCACTTCCTCCTTTTTTACTAATAAAAATATAATAAAAAATATAATATATTAACTTTAGTTATATTATTATATTTATTTATAAAAAGATTATTTTATCCGTACTATATCTAAGAGTTCTACAGAATTTAAATTAATCTCTAAAATCTCTCTAATTCTCTGCATATCTATATCTAAAAGTTCTACGTAATTTAAATTAGTCCCTAAAATCTCTCTATTTCTTTGCATATCTATATCTATATATAATATAAAACAGTAACGATGGAGCTGAGGTGTCAATTCCTCCTTTTTTATATCATTAATTGTAATTATTAATTATATTTTTTGTTAATATTTATATATTAAGATGAATCCGTGCATCGCACGGGTCAAAAACTAGTTTAGTTTAAGAGATGTACATTTTGATTTGTTTAAATACTCTCTTGCCTGCCCATATCACTTTAAACAAGTTTATAGGCTATAAGCTAATGAGATCCTGTATAAGTTGAATGGGCCAATTGGTATGTAATTTTAATGTTATATATTTAAATATTCTAATCATTGCCCCATATTTAAATTATAATTTCATTGTTATTTTATTTATAATATATTAAAATTTTTTGCTGTGATTGTTAGAGGTGCCAGCATAGCTGGGATGTCTATTTTTTACACTCTCTCGCTAACCGGCCTTCAATAAAAAATAATATATTAAAAATCTTAATACTAAATCTAATTATAGAAAGTACAAGATTTTACACCACTAATAATGTTTTTTTTTATCCAAGACCTTCATAATATGAAATATCGACGAGAACAATACAAAAAATAATAATATATTGCAATTGAGATAGTTTATTTATATTGTTATGATTGATTTTTTTGTGCTTTTTATTATTTTATATATAAATAGTTTGCCTTTACTAATAGAAAATTTTGAATCTGTTCCTCGTGAAAAAGGTATCACACAATTATTTTGAAAATTGTTCATCCTTATTGATTTGGATTTCTTGTTGAAAATGAAATCGCCTTATTACCTCTTATTGATAACTCTTACGACTTAAATTATATATATATATATAATCAACAAATAAAAATAAAATTGTAAAAATTATCTCCAACATTTTGGTTTTAATGTCATAAATGACACAATTATACCTCTACATTTGTAAGTTGGCTATTATTCCTAACATTTGAAAGTTGCCTCAATTTTCAATCATTATTAACCAAGCACTTTACGCAGTCATGAATCTCGTTATCACCACTCCACATATACGTCATATTATCATTCATCAGTAACAAATCAAATAAACGGGTACACACGTGAATTTTTTTTAAAAGACCCACAACACGAAACAAAAGAATCAAAACAAGAAATTCACCTCGGAGAAGATCAACATAGTCATCCGTTCCAGTAGCATAAAATACCCCATCTGAGCCTATCAGAACACAAGACATGTCTCTCTTAATCATCTCAACCATGTTCACACAATACCATTCAAGACCAAAGTCGATAAGCTTTTCCATGGTCTCATTCTCTGCTTCCGTAAACTCCCTATCCTCATTCCACCTAAAAGGATCTTCAGGAGACGAGTTCCAATCCACATGGAGAGGGAAACAACTGGAATACGGGCTATCCACATTATTCTTATTCAAAGCGATAAAAGAACCACTTCATCTTGAAGCCTTTAAACTGTCTTTATTCTTTGCCAAGAAAGTGGTATATTCTTTGTGCATCTTCTAAATAATAAGGTCATATGTAGACCTCAACCTAGGCTTCTAGATGCGGCGAAAGTGGTGTTCAACTTGCAGGAAGGGGAAGGAAGATGGACATTCATCCTTCACAAATCAGGACAACCAGAAATAAAGACTATAATTTTTCTATAATCAGCAAAGAGGGATGCTCTTCAGTCTGTGGGTAAACCTTCTTCCCTAACGTCTTGTCGGCTACATTCTTCCTAAAATATTTCTAGGTCTCTAAAGGCTTCTTTGGGTTTTATTTCATGGGAGCCACAATCGAAAAAGAAAAATTGGAAAAGATAAAAAAATACTTACGTTTAAAGAAGAAAATCGCCAGAAAAAGAAGAGCAAAAAGCAATAAAAAACGATGAGTAAAACGTAAAAGAAAACTCACAAAATCTATTCTCCCCCTTATACTATCCAAGAAGAAAACGAAGTGAGGGCCATCATCATTACTAATAATAATGATCAAAGAGAATTAACTGCTCTTGCAGGGCCGGCCCTAAGCCTAGGCCGGGAGTGCGCCGACCTAGGGCCCAAGGCTAGAGGGGGCAATTTTTTTTAATAGGTCTCAATAATATATACATAGATTAATATCATTTAGGCTTTAAAGGGTCGAGATAATTGATATTTTGAGGCTCAACTGATTTTTTAAGGATAAATTACACCCATGGCAACTGAAATTTACCAATTTTAACATTGTGTTTATTGAACTTCAATTCTTAACTATATGAGCTACTGAACTTTACACTTTTTAACACCGGTGGCCACTCAACTTTATCCGACTCCTCAAAATGATCGTTAACGACCTCAAAATAAAAATATTCAAGAATTAAAGTTGTTCACAATGACATTTACCATGAAACCACATTATTTATTTTCCCAAACCATCTTTTTTGGATCTTTATCTCTCTAAAAATTCACTCTCTCTCCTAACCAAACAACATATAAATGACCTAAAAACGAAAATTTTCAACTCTTCGAATTTTTTAATTTGAGGCCGTCAATGGTCGTTTTGAGACGTTGAGTGGCCACCGATATTAAAAAGTGTAAAGTTCAGTGATCATACCATTAAGAATTGAAGTTCAATGGCCACAATGTTAAAATGGGTAAATTTCAGTTGCATTGGTGTAATTTACCCATTTTTTTGAATGTAGTTCGACGGTTAATTTAAAGAAATTGTGAAATATATTTTTGGTTTTTGGTAAACAAATGTGTACAGTGAACGTAATAATAAGTACCGTATAATTATTAATGAAATATATTTCTGTTTATCATTTATTTCCATATATTTTAAATTTTTATGTATAATTTTTTTTATTAAGGGCCTTTATCTTTTATTTCGCCTAGGGCCTACAAATTGTCAGAAACGGCCCGTGCTCTTGACACACCCCCTCAAAGAACGTGAAACACAACACGTGGCGAGTAGAGACAAACTGCCACCAACCTGAAAGACACTTAAACATAGATAAACACGCTATGTCACAGCTGTTGGTCCCGTGTAATGTAATAGGATTAGTTCCAAGGGGGGGGGGGGGTTAGGAACTAATGTAAATTTTTCGCTTAATTATGCTGACTTAATTTAACTCTTTAAATAACTTCACTCAGTTTTGGTCAGCAAGGCTGAGCGTGATGTAAGACAACTTTAGTCAGAGACTGACTAGAACTGTTTCACTTGTGAGTTGGGAAATAACACTTAAGGTCAGCTTCCAACTCAGCACTCTGATTACTCAGCATCGGCTTATACAAATTATATACTAAGTAATTTAAACAAGCAACACATACATATATATCAAGAGAAGGGTTAGAGATTACTCAGCAGTCTTATCCTGGTTCGGCCTCACCGCCTACGTCCAATCACCAGAATCCCTCCGGGCTTTTTCAATCCACTACTGAGCTCTTTAAAGGTAGAGTACAAACCATTTACAAAGTAATTGAGTATGTAAGAGTACCATTCTCTATTCGTCTACTCAACCCCACTGAGCGCTATAACCGAACACTCAGATTTTCTCTACCGCTGAGTACTAAAACCGAGTACTCAGCTTCACTATCTCAACCTTTACAATTGATACAAGATTTGTTCTCTCTAAACGAAGAACACTTTAGATGAATACAAATTCACTCTAGACTTTTACACAGAGATTGGATTTGGGTGTAAGAACTTACTTTTTCTATTTAGACAGTTTCTATTTTGGATTTTCACTCTTGTGAAGATTTGCTTTTCTGTCTGTGCTTTCTTGTATTTCGGCAAAGGATCCAAGTGATGAACTTGTCCTTTTATAGCAAAGTCTGAAGCTTCAATGATTTGAATTCGGACATATCCGTTGAATTCAAACGGTCTTCTTTCGTCATTGATAGGTCAGCATTCAGAGTTTGCAGGCCAATCCTATCGTCTGAATTTAGCAGGCGTCAGGCTTGTCGGTTTCATCTTCTAGCGTCAGGTTTCGTCTTCTAGCGCCAGGTTTGTCTTCTTGCCAATCGTCAGTTGATCCATGCGTCTCGAGAAGGTCTCTTGGTGTAATTCCGAGGCTTCTGAATTGATGCAGACCTGTGTCGGGCGTTTGTCTTCTAGTCAACGGATCATTGGTGCTGTCCTGACAAAATACTCAGCTTGATTGTTCGGCTTTGCCTTGGAGATTTTCTTTAACGGGGCTGAGTTACGTTCTACTCAGCTTCTTCGGTCGGCTTCGCCTTCAAGCGTCTGTTCTGAAGAAGACTTTTCTTTTATGATACTGAGTTGTGTTCTACTCAGCTTCTGTGGCTCATGCTGACTTCGTTCTGTCTTACTTTTTATTCTTGTTCTCATTTATTAATATACTCAATATTGAACAAACACATTAGTACAATTAAACCAAAGCATTTAAATTTAATTGTCTTAATCATGAGATTAACTTAAATAATTTTGTCAAATCAAAATCTTGTGGAAAGGTGTTTCAACAACAGCTGCAGGTAAGAGCATACCAAACGGCGGACAAATTAATCGACATGAGCCCACATAATCTTATTATCAGTCCCCTAATTCTCGAAAAGCCCCCACATATCAAAGTCGGGCACCCTTTTGATCCATCAAGAATCAACAAGTAGAACACCTCCCGATGCCAGAGCTTTTTCATCCTAAAGAATGATAAAATTGATCCCGGAGGATATCTGATATCAGTTGAATATAAACACACCACATGATATTAAGAAGTCTGAACCACCACTGGGAAAAGAGAACACGTAGAATCATCATAGAGAATCTTCCCTCAATACGACTCAGTCTTACGGTCTCGGCTCGGGCAGTCTCCATTGATCCCATCAAGCATCGACCTGTTACAATAATCACGCTCAATCTCGTGAATCATGGACCAAGTGAGATTGAGGGTTAGTGAACTCTGATCTGCGAACACATGTTCATCTATCAACATGTAATATGTAACACACGCTACTCCAAAGTTTATAACCGCATCCCATAGTTCGAGATCACAGTATAAATAGAATAAAACACTCGTTTATTCATTAAACTTGCATTCTCAAATTTCCCACAAATTTAGCCACATTCCGGACCATCTTTAATCTAGTTTCCCCCATCTTATCGCAGATTTACAGGTTAAAAGATTCCAACCGCATCATTTATATTTTAAGCTTATCCCATAAATAAATGCATAAAGCCATGAATTAAAATTACTGTGTGTCAAAGAGCCGCAAGCAATCTGCTGCTCCGCCTGCAGACTTGGCAGGGCGCCTCCATGGTTTGGTGTCCGTGCGAAATGTGCACTCTGATAACTCACTGGCCCACACAAATCGCAATAACCAATTGCCATTTTTTACATTTGTTTTTATTCACAAGATCAACGAGTATCTGAATTTATGTGTGGTTGGGGCCTGAATTTTTTGAAAGTGATTTGCTGATTACTTTAATTTCTTTAAATTGATAGATTAAGCCATTTGAAAATGCTCCCAACACCATATATACGCCTCTCTCTAGCTCTAAGATAGTCAACAAACAGATCAGGCGATGGACACCGAGAAATCTCCGACGATTGGAAATCCAATTCGATGCAAAGGTGAACTTATTAAACTCTATACGTAGCTTCAAGATATAAATTAATGGATCTCGTTTGATCATCATCGGCCGATGACTGGTATATGTTTTACTGTACTGGTTGATTATTTATATATGCGAATTCTTTTAATAATTAGCGGCGGTGAGTCGTCATCCGGGAGAGCCGCTGATAATGGAGGAGATAATGGTGGCGCCGCCGAATCGTCACGAAGCTCGGATTAGGATTATCTGCACTTCTCTCTGTCAAAGCGACATTACCTTCTGGAAATTGAAGGTCTTAACTCTTTATCTTCTTCGACTCAATCTCAATCTCAGTTTCTATTTGCCTTTGATTGGAGTTCTACAGTAACAGCATCAACTTTTTTTTTTTTTTTTTCTTGAAGGTTTTTCCTGGTGTTTTTCCTAGAATTTTGGGTCACGAGGCTATAGGGTATGTTAATTTATGATTTATTATTGAGATAAGCTAATAAAATAGCATGACATTTCCTAAATATCAACGTAGAAAATAACACTTGGTTTAACATTTTAAATTGGTATCAATTTGGTTTTCGATAACGTGACGTGACACATTATCCTGTTAAATTTTGTGAATTGTACGTGGAGAGAAAAATCAGAATTTAATGTAATAATATGAATAACGTGTCACATTCCGTTATCGAGACCTAAATTAATATTATTTTCTAAACGTTAAATTTATATGGGTAATTAATTTATTAGTCCCTATATTTTGACAAAACACACTGTTTAGTCCCTGTATTTTCAAAAACACATGGTAAGGTCCCTAACCTTTTTCTCAGTGAACTGTTTAGTCCTTCCGTCTGTTTGTTACATTTTTTTTACCGTTTATGACTTCGGAAATGACTAAATTACCCTTTACTATTTACCTTCAAACTTCAGAAGAGTAATCCAATTTAGAAGAAGAAGCTATTTGCATGGAGAACAATAAAAAGAACAGACTCAACGCTTACGAAATTGAACGATTAAGAAGAAAATTAAGAACAAGAACACTCAAAGTTGATTTCAGATGCATTAGAGTTTAAAGGAAAGCAAAATAAAGGAAAAGAAGAACACAAATCCAAATTGACTAACAGAATCTTCATGAGAGTCTAACGGCAGGGACTAAACAGTTCACCAAGAAAAACATTAGGGACTAAACAGTTCACCGAGAAAAACGTTAGGGACTTTAGTGTGTGTTTTTGAAAATACAGGGACTAAACAGTGTGTTTTGTCAAAATATAGGGACTAATAAATTAATTACCCAATTTATATTGATGTTATTTTGCAGGCTTAATGCATATTTACACTCTTAAACTTGACAAGTTTTGCCTATTGACACTCTGAACTTTTTAAATAACCTATTACACACTTATAGTTGACATTAAAAACCTATTACACACCTATAGTTGGTTTTAAAAACCTATCACACACCTAAAATTGGTTCATTCGGACCTCTTACACACAAAATCGTTGATCTGTGTTATCTTTGAAAGACGAGATCGCTGAGCGTGCTATAGAAAAAGAAAAGCTTTATTAGTTCGTTTTGTATGTTATCTCATACGTTAAAGATAACATATCAACGATTTTATAGTAAATATCGTTCTAAACAACTTTAATTTTTGAATATTTTTATTTTAAGATCGGTAATGATTATTTTGAAACGTTAGTTAAAGTTTAGTGGATATAATATTAAAAAATGTAAAATTGAATGACTTTTATTACGTTTTAAAGTTGAATGCCCTTATCGTGGAAATAAGTAAAGTTCACTGACCATAGATGTAATTTACTCATTTATTATTATTTTAATTTCTGAACCGGCAAACGACGTTGACAGACCAATAAACATCAAACCTTGATATGAAATTAAATGTGGTTGTTTCTTGGCCGCATAGTTCTCCTCTATTTGCGTTCTTTCATTGTTCTTAATGTTTGGCCCTACTTGTCTTATTTGTCAATTTCTTTTTTATTTTATAGAAAAGCATGTATCTCTATTAAAGAAAAAAGGTTAAAATGTTAGTATCTAATTTCGGATCTATTTAAATTTTAGGCTTAATGCTTCTCCAACCCCCTCAACTTGTCCAAATTGGTCATTTTACCCCTCCAACTCATCGAATGTCCTATTTACCCTCTTAACTCCATAAAAATGGTATTTCTTACCCCCTTAACTTGTCCAAATTTGTCATTTTACCCATTCTCAACTCATCGAATATCCTATTTACCCCATTAACTCTATAAAAGTGGTATTTTTCACCACTTATGATCTTATTTACCCTCTTAACTCCATAAAAATGGTATTTCTTATCCTTTTATAGTAGTCAAAAAAGTTGAAAAGAGAAAGAACGAATAAAAAATACAAATAACAAGAACGTTAATATAAACAAGTTAAATACATTATATGTAGGGATAATGTACCAAAATAGGCCTATGATTTTTAGGAAAGTATCAATTTAGGTTCCACTTACAAAATAACATAAATACAGGTTTAACGTTTAAAAAAAGTTATCAATTTAGGCTTCGATAACGGATTGTAAGGGGTGAAAAATACCACTTTTATGGAGTTAAGGGGGTAAATAGAACATTCTATAAGTTGGGGGGATAAATGGACAAGTTGAGGGGGTGAGAAATACCACTTTTATGGAGTTAAAGGGGTAAATAAGACATTCGATGAGTTGAGGGGGTAAAATGACCAATTTGGACAAGTTAAGGGGGCTGGAGAAGCATTAGGCCTAAATTTTATTATTCGGTTATCCTTCTCATTATTTTGACATTTAGATTTAACACATAGTATGTTTTAAAGTTTATTTTCCACCTCTATTATAATTAATTAAATTAAAAAAATAAAAAAACAAATCTCTAAAGTCTAAATGTCAAAACATTGGCATGTGTCAATATAGGATAACAACTAGTTTTTGACCCGTGCGATGCACGGATTCATCTTAATATATAAATATTAATAAAAATATAATTTAATAATTATAATTAATGATATAAAGGTGCTATATAAATTAAATATTATTATTTTATTTTCACATTTAATTTAAATAATTTTTTTATAAATAAATATAATAATATAAAAAAAGTTAATATATTATATTTTATATTATATATATATATATATATATATATTTTGAATCTTATATTTTATATCAGTAAAAAAGGAGGAAGTGACACCTCAGTTCCATCGTTACTATTTTATATTATATATATATATATAGATATATAGATATGCAAAGAATTAGAGAGATTTCAAGTATTAATTTAGATTCTGTAGAACTTTTAGATATAGATATGCAAAGAATTAGAGAGATTTTAGGGATTACTTAAATTCTATAGAACTCTTTTTTTCTGTAAGAAATTCTATAGAACTCTTAGATATAGTACGGATAAAATAATCTTTTTATAAATAAATATAATAATATAACTAAAGTTAATATATTATATTTTATATTATATTTTTTTATCAGTAAAAAAGGAGGAAGTGACACATCAGCTCCATCGTTACTGTTGTATATTATATATAGATTCTATTAAATATCCGTTTGTTTCCATTTTTTTTGAACTGTTTTTTTTTACTTTTAAGTCTAAACGGAAGACAAAAAAAACGTTTGATAAAAATTCGAAACTACTGCTTTTTATATAAAAAAAATCAACTAATATTTGTTGCCTATCCATAACCACAAACATCAATCAGCTAATAGCAACAACAAACAACAAACAGGAGCAGCTGAAACAAATAAACATTAAGGGCCGTTTGGTTCAGCGGTTAGCTAATAGCTGTTGCGGTTGCGGTTGCTGTTAGCTGTTTGCAGTTGCAGTAAGTTGTTAGCTGTTTGCAGTTGCAGTAAGCTGTTAGCTGTTTAATTACTAGTGTTTGGTAAAATTATATTAAACTGCTGCTGTTTGTTGTCAAAAAAAAAAACTGCTGCTGTTCGGATTTAAAATGTCTAAAATGGACATGTTTTAAATTAATCAACGATGAAATTATAAAAGGAAAAATGTGAAAAAATACCTATAATGTTTACAACTACGAATAATTTACTCTTAACGTATAAAATGGTGTAATTTTACCCATAACGCTAGCAGCTAAGAGCAATTTTACCCCTAACATTGACAAGTTGGGTCGATTTCAAATATTATTAGAAAATATAGATATTGTATTTCTTATTCTACACCAATTGCACATATCACTAGTTTTAAAAAAGAGATTTCATATTTTTTGTGATTTAATAATAAAAATTAATATTTATAAATTCGGTGAAATATTTGAATTTTTTTTGTCCAACTCGTATAAAAGACAATATTTTTTTATTTTCTTAAAAAAAATTCATGTCTAATCATATGTTTTGTGATCTGTTACTAACGATGATAAAATGTTATGTGAAGTGTAGTTGACAATATTCATGACCAAGAAGGCAATTTGATAAATTATTTCTCAAATTGACCCAACTTGTCAATGTCAAGAGTAAAATTAATTTTGGCTGCCAACAATAGGAATATAATTGTACCATTTTAGATGTTAAAGGTAAAATTGCTCCTAGCTATAAATGTTAGAGGTATTTTTACATCTTATCCTATTATAAAATAAAGGGTAATTAATTTATTAGTCCCTATATTTTTAAAAACACATGATAAGGTCCCTAACCTTTTTCTCAATGAACTGTTTAGTCCTTCCGTCTGTTTGTTAGATTTTTTACCGTTTATGACTTCGGAAATGACGAAATGACCCTTTACTATTTACCTTCAAACTTCAGAAGAGTAAATCCAATTTAGAAGAAAAAGCTATTTGTATGGAGAACAAGAAAAAGAACAGACCCAATGCTTACGAATTTGAACGATTAAGAAGAAAATCAAGAAAAAGAACACTCAAAGTTGATTTCAGATGCATTAGAGTTTAAAGAAAAGGAAAATAAAGAAAAAGAAGAACGTAAATCCAAATTGACTAACAAAATCTTCATGAGAGTCTAACGGCAGGGACTAAACAATTCACTGAGAAAAACGTTAGGGACTAAACAGTTCACTAAGAAAAAGTTAGGGACTTTACCGTGTGTTTTTAAAAATATAAGGACTAAACAGTGTGTTTTGTTAAAATATAAGGACTAATAAATTAATTACCCTAAAATAAAAAATTTGTTACACAAATTAATAAAAATAATTATATAAAAAATAAAAAAATTATTGAACGCAACAAAACATTATTCTTCCGGTAATTATTTTGTAAAAATATAAATAATATTAAAGAATAAACATATTTTTTGGAAATAAAAAGGATAATTTTGTCAATAACAAATAACTACAAACAGCTGTTTATGAAAAGCTCCAAATATGAGCTTTTCGTGAAACGCTCCAAAACGCTGCAGATTTCAGAAAAAATGCTAAACGCTGCGGTTATATAAACCTAACCAAACGCTATTTTTCCTGCGGTTTGGAGCGAAACGCTAAACGCTCCTCCGAAAAGTTAAAACAAACACCCTCTAAATCTCCATCCAAATTGGATCAAATATGATCAAATAATGAGTAATGGATCAAATGATAAATTTTGGGTACACCAAAAAGTGAAATTGTGGTTTAACCAAGAATAGAATACAACATGAAAATGAACCATACAACTTCACACAAATACAAAATAAAATAAGTACAAACATAAAAAAAACAACTAAAAATCCTATAAATCACATATTTCTCATAAATTTACACCCGCTAGAAAACAGTTGCAATCTAGTCTTTATCATTTACGACTTTCAAATCTGAGTTCTTTCTATTTTAAATGATTTTTTTTTTATCTTTAATTACTACCTTTTATCCAAGTAAACATTAGTTTTGTTCTTTTACTAGAAATCAACTAATAATAAGATAAATATGCTTACCTAGCTACATTTTAATGATAAACGTGAATTAATAAATTTAAATTTAATATTATATTGTTGGAAAATCATATTTCAATTCAAAAATATATAATTAACAATTAACAATTAAACTCATGAATATTATTAGAAATTTAAGAAGAATATAAAAATATTAGGTTTTTATTTTAGTAAAATGTTAAATTATAAATTAATTGATATATATTAGAAAATATATTGTTCTTTTTTTACTAGCTGATTTAACTAGATGTTTGTGTAAACTTGTTTGCTAAAATTTAGCTGATTGTTAATAATTGTTTGTGTAAATGACAAATAAAGACATGATAAAACATTTATTTGAGATTAAATGGTGCTAGTAATTAGAGGTAAAAATATCATTAAAAAGAGATTGAGTAATAAGCAAATTAAAAAGCTCATAAAATGAGTTTTTTCGAAATTAGATTTTTAGACCCAATAAGCTCTTTTAAACATCTTTTCACCAAACACCACTATTAGAGATTTGACTAGTCAAAATCTTTAAAATGGCTCAAACCTCTAATTCTACTCCAAAAAACTCTTTACCAAATAAAATCATTATAAAATATCCAAGATACTATTTGCCATGCAACTTTAAATTTTTCAAAATCTTTTCATGCTAATTATCTTTATTTATTAAACTTATTTATTTTAATTTAACAATTAATAGATATTAGTAATGTGGGTTTAGCATGCATACTAATGAAATGACAAAATTCCATAGTGACATTACTAATATTTTGATGAGAGTAAACGGTGACAACATGCATATTAATATAGTTATTTTACTTCTATAAATAAATTTTTATTTACTATTTTTTCTTTAATTTTTTTATGTATTATTAAAAATCTAAGAATGATTTTTATCTTTTAAATATATTTTTATTTATTAATAAAGATTAAATTATAACATGTGTATATGATGTTTTTCTAGAAGTTGGATAAGAATATTTATTACTTAAAAAAATATATATTATTAAAAAAAGAAAATAATAACTATAATATAACAATGTTTTAGGCTTTGATTGGATGAGAGGTTTTGAAGGGTAATTAAAGGAAGGGTAGGAAAGGGTTAGTGGAAACCCTTGTTTGGGAGATTAAAAAATATGAGGGTAAGGGTTTTGAAGGGTTTTGAAGGGTTCAAAATCAATAAGTTTTTAATAGATTTTCAACCTACCAAATCGGTGGGTTTTGAAGGATTTTGATGAACCCTTCCCTTTCTCCCAAATAAGGGTAAGGGTAATACCCTCTCTCCCCTTCCTTCCCCTTCCCTACCCTTCGCTACCCTCCTTTTAATTACCCTTCAAAACCTCTCATCCAATCAAAGCCTTAATTGTCATTTTATACAAACAACTGTAAGTTTTACTCAATACTTTTATATAAACAACAAGTCAAATCAGCTAAACAAAAAAGTTAATATACGTTTGTTTCCATTTTTCGGAATTACTTTTTGTTTTTAATTCTAAATAATAGATAAAAAAGGGTTTGGTAAAATTTTGAAATAGTTAAAACAACTCATATCTACTGACTATCACCATTACCAAACATCAAATAGATAACATCAACAACAAACAACACGGAAGTATTTCACACTACATTACCAAAATGAGGAAAACCTAAATTGTTTGGGAATTGGAAGGTTAATAAGAGTGAAAGTTAAATGAGGTAATGCAATGGGACGAAATGAAAAGTGATGGAAATAAAAATTGAAAAGTTATATTACTCCATTAACCTCCTCCCGAACGGTTTAAAAAGAAAAATTAAAAAATAATACTCCTATATAAATCATTTCAGGGTATTTCACATAAATTAAGAAATATATTGGTTAACTAAAAAAATTCTTTCTCGTATCACGCATTGGAATATTAAAAACCGCATGTACCAATATAAAAAATTTAATATTTAGATCAAAAAATTAAACTAAAAGTTCTTAGAATCTTAAAATGATTTATATTTAGAGAAAAAAACTAATTTGTTAGAATGACTTTAATGGAATGGAGGGAGTAATAAATAAATTGGAATTAGGGAGTTTCAAAAAATATTGGAATTAGGGATTCGCATCAGAATGAAATCTGATTTCATTGTCATTTTCTATCTCTTTTCTCAATCTCCCAATTTGAATTTTTTTTGGCATGTTACAGGGCAGTAGAGAGTGTAGGGGAAGATGTACATGAGCTGAAAGAGGGGGATATAGTGATTCCCACATTTATTCCAGACTGTGCAGATTGCATAGATTGCAGATCAAACAAGAGCAATAGTTGTTCAAAAGTGCCCTTCACGGGCTCTCCTTGGATGCCAAGAGATGAAGCTAGTAGATTCACTGACTTAAATGGAGATGTTATATATCATTTCCTCTCCGTCTCCAGTTTTAGTGAATATACTGTCATAGATACTGCCCATCTAACCAAGATTGACCCGTCCGTTCCTCCAAGCAGAGCATGCCTTCTGAGTTGCGGAGTATCAACTGGTAAAGAACATTTCAATTTTTTTTTTCAATCGAATATGCTTCACTAACTATTGGCAATTCACATTGTTTTTAGAATAACTTTCAAATGACGGATATGAATTTTTCCATCAGTAATTATATTTGAAACATTGATACAATTTTTAAACTCTACATTGCTTTTGTGCAGTCTGTATTGTGGTCATTTTAGTTACATTAATCTATTAGAAAATTCGAACCACTGTAGTTATGCCTAATTCTAGCTTATGAATAACAGATTTCATCATTAGTTATAGATGAAAATTATCTGAGGCATGTACTGAAGTTGGAGTTTTGTGCTAGTAATAGTTTCTCTCCGAGCAGAAAACCGTCCTTTTCTTCACTACTAATAGAAATAAGTCAAGTTTCTATTTTGTAAAATGGACTATTTTGTGCCTATATTGCATCTATGAATCTCTTTAGTAGTGATTCTGAGTTTCATGTCCGTTTTTGTTTGAAGGCTATTCTATGAAAGTTATGTTTTAGAAATAACGTTTCTGATGTCCATTTCTGTGTCTATATCTGCATCCTTTTCATGCTTTGTAATTTTGTGCACTTGGTTGAAGTTTACAGCCAAGTTATTGGTGTTGTTTCTATGTGTTTTGGGATGGGGAGTTTATTGCATACGGTTTGAAATTTTAGGTTTTGGTGCTGCCTGGAAGACTGCAAAAGTGGAGGCAGGTTCAACTGTTGTAATTTTTGGGTTGGGGTCAATTGGTTTAGCAGTAAGTATTTATCTTGCTCCTCTGTCTACCATTACTTATCATGCCAAGTAGCATATGAAGCCTCATGGCTACTTGTTTTTGCTACAGGTTGCAGAAGGTGCGAGGCTATGTGGTGCTACTAGAATTATAGGTGTTGATTTGAATCCAGACAAGTTTGAAATAGGTGAGTAGCAGCAAATTACTAGTTTCAGTATATGCGGCATAAAGCAATCGAAATCAGTTGTTTTAATGAGCATTCTTGCTTTGTTTCATACAGCAAAAAAGTTTGGCGTATCAGAATTTGTCAGTGCCGGAGAGACTGGAGATAAACCAGTGAGCCAGGTCTGTTGTCAATTCATCATCTTACAATTATACTTGTCTATTCATAAATCTTGAGCTGGAACATTATGAGCAGTTGAAGTTTGTGCTTTGACGGCTTTTCGCTTTCCGAATACATAAGAATGGGCATCAGATTGCCTTTTCTAGGCTAGAATGAAGATGCAGTGATAGGATATTTTGCTTGATGCAAAAACTATGCTTGAAGGGGTTGCTCCTTTCAAACTGTGATAGGATATGAGCGTTTGAAGCATAGAGATGGATTTTCGTGCTGTCCTTTCACAAAACTCATTTGCAGCTCTATATACAATTCGTTTAGATCTTAGATTGTGAAGGAAAAATGTTAGATGAAGCTTTGTTTAATTCTGCAATTATTCAGTTTGGTTTTCTTGTTGTCCAATTTCTCTCCGGCTGTCGTAGGTGATTAATGAGATGACTGGTGGAGGGGCCGACTACTGTTTTGAATGCGTTGGTATGGCATCCTTGGTGCGGGAAGCATTTTCGTGCTGCCGAAAGGTTACTTACTAACTCTTCTGAAGACTAAAGCAAAACAATAAACACATGTTTTGCTATTATTTTTGGTTTCTATACTATGGTCTTATGTTGTGAAATAACTTGTGGATTCAGGGTTGGGGAAAGACAATTGTCTTAGGAGTGGACAAACCAGGGGCAGAAATAAGCCTTAGCTCTTTTGAAGTACTTCATGGTGGTAAAATCCTCACAGGAGCATTGTTTGGAGGTCTTAAACCTAAACATGACATTCCAATTCTTCTAAAACACTACATGGAAAAGGTGAATTAATTAATCACTTACTAAACTCTCTCTCTTTTATATTTCTTCCTGGTTTAGTCCCTTTTCAACAAAAGGCCATTCTAACTTACCTATGTTTAGGCTCACAGGCCCTAGAATATATTAGTACATTTGATTGTTGGGAAATGAAATATGCCATAAAAGTAAAATTGACACCAATAACTTACATGATTCACCTTTAATTTTGAGTTAAGTCCATGATCAAGCTCTATAATTAATTCTTCCACTATAAATTAGTAGATGTACAAAGAGGACGTTTTCTAGACAATTTCCCGGTGCTTAAATGTTTTTCTTCTTTAATGTCAGCAGCTTTACTAATTTTTACTTACATTTGCTTATTTTTGTTTCCAGGAGCTGCAGTTGGATGAGTTTGTGACTCATGAGATAAATTTTGAAGAGATCAACAAAGCCTTTGATTTACTGATCGAAGGAAAGTCTCTTCGCTGTGTTATTTGGATGGGAAAATAAGTAATGTACCTTCTCAGTTCTGTTTCTAAATTTATGAAACAACATATAGAAGAAAGTTGAAATTGTATATTATTTTCACTATAACGAACATTTAAGAGACTGTAAATGAACTAGATGCACTATGTTGTGTACAGTGTTTGATAAGATGCAGAATATGATATAAATTTTTTTTTTCCAGTGTGTACATGTTGATGGGTGTCGAATCTACCAAAGATAATTAGTAGATAGAGCAAGTAGAGGTCATACCCAAGGGATTAATACTGATCTAATCACAAATGTAATCAAACAATTAACAAAAAGTAAATAGGGGGGATTGAAATTGTTGATTAATGAATAAATAAAAATTGTAGATTTGAATTGAAATTGAATGTAAAATTATATGTTGGAATTTCAGTTAAGGGATTCTCAGGCAAAGATTTCAATTAGTCTTGATCATTGATGGAAAAGATTATTCATCCAAATCAAGTATCAGATTAGTTTGGGATATTCTTCCGTATTACTGAATTAGCTAAGTAAGACTATAACTAATCCCTAATTAACGAATAATCTCACCTCAGCGGCTAAGATTTAACCCGTTAACAGCATTATGAAATAGAAGAACCTAATCTAAGCCAACCGATTCTCAGCGATATCGATTCAGAAACCTAATTAATTATTCACTTGATGTGATAAAATTGAACCTTGATGTATTAATGTCACGTGGAGGAATTTCATATTGTCAATCTGATTTTGTCTCCGAATACATTCCAAGATTCGATTTTATGTTATCAATTACCACTTGTTTTGATTTAACTAAATAATGACTCGTTGATTATATAGTTTAACCAAATAGCTGTATGTCAATTTATTCAATGAACAATCGATCGTTATCATTCAAATGTAAATTAACAATTGGGATGAAATCGCTAAGCATAGTGAATAAGTAAATGATACAAATAAAGAAGAATGATAGAAGTAAAACAATCTCACAAAACTTGAAGAATCCTGCCTTTGAATTAACCCTTAACCAAAAATAAGGATTTAGCTATGAATAGCCATGAAGAACAATCTGTATCTATTTTCAAGAGAGAATAAATGATTACTGAAAAATAAAACCTAAAAAGAACTTATCTTCTCCAAAGCGTAAGTTCTGATATTTATAGAGAAAATCTCCTCCTAAAAGTTAGGTAACCAAATAATATCTATCTAAATCAGCAACCTCTTTTATAAATTTCAAATCCCTCATTTTATGCCTTCTTTTTCGAGTAGGAAAAGGTCCTGGTAAATCTGAACATCAGCAGATTCGGAGGTCCTTAGTCTTGGGCAAGACTAACTCCATTCTCGTTTCAGCTCCTTTAATTCAGCACCAAATTCCTTTCTGGACCAAAGTTTCTTCAATTAAGTCCAATTCTGCTCCTTTTAATCATTTGAGTCCAGTGGAGGCAAATCAAACCAAAACAAGCAATAATACCCAAAATAACACCAAATTAATTAAATAACCTAGCACTAAAATGGACATTTGAACGTTGAATTGGAGACTTATCACATGTCTTTGATATATTACTTGTAAGTTGTAAGTTATAGAATGACGCACAAGTGAAATGGTATAGAGTGCTTCAGTAATAATAACCGAAAAATGGTATAACTTGTAAACGTTATGGTAAAATTAGCCCAACTTGCAAAAGTTAGGAGTATAATTGTACCATTTATGATGTTCGAGATAAAATTGCTCTTTATTGCCAATATTGAGGAGTGTTTTTGCACCTTATCTCACTTTTGTATGGGTTAATTACAAAACTTGACCAATTGAGAAGCTTGTTTATAATTTTAGACCTATTACAACACATGCTACCAAACTAGACATTTTCATTGTCTATTTTTCTAAAATAGTTTTAGTATATATATTATCACTTAACACCACTTATACTTCATTTCTAATCTTTTATGCAAACCAATTTCAATTTCATACATCAATTCATGATTCAAACTCCATGTGAGTATTTTGTTGATTTTACATACATAAATTCGTTTATATAGTTTAGTTGTGTGTATTTTAAGTTAGTTTGCACTTTGGGAGATTCAAATTTGGAGGTCCAACCCGATGGGTTCGCAGTTGGCGATTTTGTTCTGTAGAATCGTAAATAGCGAAGCAAAAGCCTCCACATAATCATAAATTGTGAAGCAAAAGCCTCCGTAGTGCAGAGGTTTTGGGATTATGGAAAAAGATTCATAGTTAATTTAACTGCGAAGCAAATTGTTTTCGAAGTTTTTTACCATGTTCTGCAGTTGTTTGAATTGCGAAAATGATAGGATACTTTTGACTCTTTTTCTTTAGTTTGTTTTGACAATGTGTTTTTTCTCAATCATTTTGGAGCATGTCAACAATCATATTTTGTGTGTCATCACGTGGAACGGTCAGTGGAAAACAGAAGGAGAAGTCATGACATACGTGGATGGTGAATCGAAGTTGCTTCGGGTTTCAACAAAAATCAACTTCGAGAGAGTCTACACTTCTATAGGTGTTGATTCAACCTCATTTGACCTACGTATGGCCATGCAAACAACATATGGCAAACAAAATTCTTGGCTTAGTAGTACCTATTGTTGATTCTAGTGATGTTCAGTGCTTCATAGAGTATTGCAGAATGCATTCAAGTGATGTGATCCCACTACTTTTGAACCACGAACAATAGATGTACAATTATCGCGAGTTATGAAGAAGGAGAATTTCGGGATGAGTAACCTCCCAGAAGACATTACACGTCCAAACCATCTGCTAGTTCAATCAAGTTGTGATTCCATCATCGAAGTTGACACGCATCAGCCAGACAAAGAAAAGACACGGATTTCAACCTCACATCCAACCTCGCTTTAGATTATATAACCGAGAATCCATTTTATGATTCTGAAGAAACAATATATGAAGAAGATATTTGGGGTCCTTATAACCTCGATGATGATGATGAACAACCTACTCGGCAGAAACAACCTCATTGTCAAGCTGTTCCTGAAACTACTGCACAACCGTCGATATAGTCCTGGAGTTTCTTAGACCACACACACGCTTTCTCGGCATCTTCCATAACAAGTTGAGATTTTGGAGTTTCAGATGACTAGAAAACAAAATATCCGAAGATCAAATTGTAAACAAAAGCACAAACTAGACAAAACACATATATTAAAGGTCTGCATATACACACAACATTCTATTTACTTACATTGAACACTTCCCTTTGAATATTTGGTTTTTTACCGTTATCCATCTACTCAGGCATGGGAGGACGAAACTTGCTCTATTGATATAAAATTTACGTGGTGCCTTCCATATCTCGAGTATCCAAACTTGTACAAAAGTTCAAATCAATTAAACTATGTTGATACAAATCTAAATTCAACAATATATATATGAATCATACCTGGAATACGTGTGTTAACCTAATTAGTTAATACGTAATGACGTTATCAATCTTCCGGTTATTGAAATCTTCAAACTTTTCTGTTCTCGACGAACCAGTTATAGCCATTTCCATGGTCTTATACGTCTCCTCCTAAGCAGGACCAGCTCCAGTATTTTAGAGACCTTAGGCACCTCTAGTGTTTCAATTTTTTTTACAAATATATTTTTTTAATTAATTTAACCGTGTCATAAAAAAACCCAAATAAAGATAAATTTTTAAGGCAATTTAAAAAGAACAAAGCAGTTAACAACTATATGATTATGAGATAAGGTACAAGTTTAGCTATATGGTTATTAGGAAAAAACAAATATAGTCTCCACGTACAAAACATTGCATTCTTAATCCCGATGTTTGCCAGACGGTTCACTGTTAAGGCTTAATTAATGAAATATGAGTTTTTTTTCTTATGCAATTTCATGTTCTAGCTAACTTTCAGTCTCTAACGTTCTAACCACTCAATAAAGTTTGAAATTTCACATCTTCTATTAATGAAAAAAACTCATCTTTCGTAAATGAAGGTTGAAATTTAAATCTCTCATAAATTTTAGGCTTAAAATTGTACTTTTTTTTACGTAAATGCCAAATTCGATATCCCTCAATAACCACATTGATAAAATTTTAATTTATTTCTATTATTATTAAAGAAATAAAATTTTGAAGGCCCCTATCATGCTATTATTGTTAAGCAGTGGTGCTTGAAAAGAAAAAATAGATAATGTGTGTTGTTGTTGTTGATTTTCGATTTTATTTTAAGAGGTTGTATTCGACTTTCGATTTTATTTTACCAAGTTGTATTCTTATTTAATATATATGATTACTATTAAATTTAAATATGAGACAAAATTATTTATGAAAACAATTTTTGACAATTAAGATTTTAATAATTATTATTTTATAATTAAAAAAATAAAAAACAAATTGGACCAGAGGCCTCCCTAAATAGGAGGCCCTAGCCGGACGCCTATGTCGGCTCCCCATGGAGCCTCTCATGCTCCCAAGTCACTACCCCCCATCGAAACTCATCAAACAGCTTAAGAAAGTCAATGAGGTCAATGATATTGTTATCAATCGAATGAGTTGGATCGGTAGTGAAGAAGATGCGATGTATAACATAACATCGCCATGAATACTGTATCATAGTCTTCTTCATCATGCTAATTTGTGTTCTCGAAAGCTTCATATATTTGTTTATGAGTTAAGCTCAGACTTCCTCCAAAGTACATATCTCTCAATCTATTATGTTTCTTTCAATTACCCATCCTTTGAAAAAATTGGTTTTATATTGCCAAATCTCAACCCAATGATAAGTCTGAACTCCAAATCTCCAAATTTGAGTTCAACTCCTTTAACGTTGAACCGCATCTCTCTGTGTTTTGGTTTAAGTGGAGTAATCTCTTCAGTTAATACATCATGACATATGGGAGTAGATAATGTGCATAGTTCCATTCCACCAAATGTCCGAAACAACTCCTCTTAAACATTTCCATCTGCTTTTTTGACAAACTATTCTTCACTTTCTTCATTACATTGAAGTCAGCCCTCATTGTGATTGATTCATTTATATTCAAACTAAAAGGATACTTGAATTTGATACCTTTTGTATTCAAACTAAAGGGATACTTGAATTTGATGCCTTTCAGACTATCTAGAGGCACTTCTATCTTTCTCTTATTGGAATCCTTCTTAGAAGAATCATCCTTGGAATCATTGGTTGAAACCTTAATATTATAAACAAATTTGGCATTTAATGTAAGGAAAACAAGAAAAACAAAACTACTTCGCAGTTAACCCAGATGCGAAAACAAAACAAGCAACAGATATTTCATAGCAAAACAAACAACAAATGAAAAATCTGTGAAAATAATTGTTTCCACAGTTCATGCAAGCCCTTCGCAGTGTATGAGACTTTGAAAGTAAATTCTATTAAATTGTTTTCTCATATTTACCATAAGTTTCCAACATGTTAACGCAAGTTTCAATCCAAGGTTCCAACAATCTCCTATAAGTTTCTAACGGTCTTTTCACTAATTTCAAGCTTTCAATCTAGTTTTTCAAGTGTTAAGTTTCTTACCAAGTGCAATTCCTTTACAAGATTGTCAAATTGCTTTTCAGCTTATCCTATAGATGTTATTTCCATTCTTATATTAAAAGCTTTTAAAAAATCATTAAAATTTATAAAGATATGCAAGTTTACAGTCAAGAAAAACCTTCCCTAGTGGAAGCAACTACGGAGGAAATTCAACTCACTGATATGAATTTCCTCTGCAGTTGCTTAAAATGCGAAGGAAATTCATGACTGAAACTATCGAGCTGCTGAAATCAAGGTATTTCTAACATATTCAATCACACAAATATATCCCAAATAAGTTTTCAATATATAAACATGCTAATAAACATAACTCTAAGCCTAATAAAGCCTTAAATATATCATACGAAAAACTATACCTTAAACTCGTAATACCTTAACAAATCCAAAAAATCATACAAAAATCACGATTTCATGTTAGATGCAAGGGGATTGAAATTTACATTTTTTTCCACCCTTTGCCATCGAATTTGATGCAAAAATACGTCAAAAATCCCCAAAAAGTGCTGCCAAAATCACCTTAAATTCCTTCGTAGTTGATTCGCATCTCTCCTTGTACACAATGACTTGGTGGGTTTTTCAAAATAAGTGTATTTTGGAAAAGTAGACAATGAAAGTGTCTAATTTGATAAAAATATGTTGTAAGGGGTTTAAAAAATAAACGGGCTTCTCAATTCGGCCATTTCATAATTAACCTCTTCCATATCTATAGAAAGGTTACTGTGAATAATTAATTTTTTTCTTTATTCTATAAAATAGTGCAATGTTTTTTAGTAATAACATATATTATTCTATTAAATAAAAAAAATACCGCAGAAAGATAAAGTGAAATAAAAGAAAAAAATGAATTACATTGAATGATATATCGACAACTGCAATTCAATATTGAAACATTTCCAAATAAATGGATTTGTCTTTATCCTATTGAAATCATGTGGATCTAATCTACATTTCACTATTGAAACAATTTTGTTCATGCTGAAGGAAAAACAACAACAGCAACAACAACAAAGCCTTAGTCCCGAAATGATTCGGGGTCGGCTAACATGAACCATCATATAAAACCGTGAAATCAAGTCGTGTCAGCGACACAAATTCGCTCCCTCCATTCCGTCCTATCCACTACCATATTTTCCTCAATTCCCAGTAAACTGATATCACTCTCGATCACCCTCCTCCAAGTTTGCTTAGGTCTTCCCTTACCCCTCACCACTACATCCCTTTGCCACTCTTCAGTTCTCCTAACCGGCGCATCAAGCGCTCTACGTCTCACATGGCCAAACCACCTTAGTCGGTTTTCTCTCATTTTATTCTCAATATACGTGACCCCTACTTTTGTCCTAATTATTTCATTACTCACCCGATCCTTTCTCGTATGACCACACATCCATCTCAACATACGCATCTCCGCCACCGACATCTTATGGAAGTGGCAGTGTTTCACTGCCCAACACTCCGTACCATATAACAATGCTGGTCTAATTGCCGTCCGGTAGAATTTCCCCTTCAATCTATTAGGCATGCCGGGGTCACAAAGGAAACCCGTAACACTCTTCCACTTCGACCAACCAGCTTTAATCCTATGAGCAACATCTCCATCTACTTCTCCATCCGTTTGGATAATAGATCCTAAATACCGGAAGCAATCCGCGACCTGAACAACTCTCCCATCTAGAGATTAATATAAGATCTATGATTGAGTCTTAGTTATCAAGTTGAGCTTTTAGTTCAATTGGTTCCATAACATGACATCTAAGCTTCAGACCAAACAGTCGAGTGTTCGAATCCTGAGTCAAAGACTAATTTAAGATTTATGATTGAGCCTTAACTATCAGAAAGAAAAAATTTCTTATTCTTTCTAAAAAATAAGAGCGATTAGGATTATTTGTTGTTTTCCCCATTTTCTTAAAGAGAAAGAAAGGAAGAAAATTTTAGGAAGAGGCAAAATAATGCATTGTTAATCTTATGGTGTCAACTGTGATTGAGTTTACATACCAATGAAATTACTTAGAGAAAAGGCCAAACTGAAATTGATATTCCAATAATCTTAGAGGCAATATTATCCTTTATCCCTGTATAAAACAAAAATTAAGACCAAATTACACTAAAACTCACACGTTCTAATATTATCTACGAGAGTAAATTACACCAATGGTACTTAAACTATACTCTAGTTCACAATTTGGTACTTGGATTATATTTTGTCCTAAAAATATATCTCAGGTAATAGTAACCGAACAATTAAGAACGTTTAGCCAGTCACTAACCAGTAAATATGAGTTTTGACCATTTTTAATTAAAATTTTGACTAATTTCTTTCTCTCTCTTCCATTATCACTCTCTCTTCAATAGGAATATTCCTTCTTCTTTTTTCTTACTTTCCTTTGTTTCTCTCTTTGTCCGTTTCCTTTCTCACTCTAAAAATGAAAATTCAATGTTTCTTTCTTCCATTTCCTTTTTCTCTCTAATAAATCGAACCTTTTCACCTCCAAATTGGAAAGTAGCCACAACAAATTGAATTTAAATCTACACTAGGACTTGAATCTGGCACTTCCCTCAATCAAACGTTAGAGCTTTCTTCTTCAACTGGGTCAGTAACAACAACAATATTGTAAAAAAAATACATCATGGTCTGACACAAGAGTAACCATCGACGGAAATGTCGACTTGCTTACACCTATCTATTAATTAGTCGGCTAACTACCCATATGATTATATTATGTCATTAACTACTAAGCACAACATAGCAATCTAACATGCGAAACAATAAACAAGTAAATTAAATAACAAAGATTGCTTCACAAACCTGTGTAAGATACTTGTTCTCTGGCTACTTTAATGCGCTGGAAAGAATAAGGATTTAAGTAGCCTAACTAGAAAGAGGGGAGAGTGGGAGTGAGAATGAAAGAGAAAATAAATTACAACAATAGAAAAGAAATTAGAACATGAAGAGAGAGGGGGGAAGAGAGTGAGAAATGGAAGAATGAGTGAAATTGAACATTTTGAGAGAGAGAGAAGGGGGAGAAATGGAACATTTTTGGAATTATTAAAGAGTAGAGTAGTATATTTTAGGTTAGTTAGTGTTTGGTGGGTCCCAATTATTTATGTAAAAAATGGTCAAATTCACGTTAACCGGTCACTTACCGGTCAAAGATAGTTAATTATTCGATTACCATTATTTGAGGTATATTTTTGGAACAATGTAATTCAGGTACCAAAGTGTGAACAAGGGTATAGTTCAAGTACCATTAGTATAATTTACTCCAATCTACAATTTAAGAGCATGATTATTTTGATTTTTTCAATCTAATATTTATTTATTTTAATTTATCAACTAACCTTAATTCTATCATATTTTTATTAAATATTGTTTCTTTAGATATTATTAATTGTTGGATTTGGAACAAGAGCTCAATCGTTGAGTTGATCTTCAGAAGTTGACCTACGCTGAGGTAGTCCTCCGGGATACACCTCGATGTCAAAGTTAGTAACATAATGTGAATTTGTCCTAAAAAGTGAGAAAGTTAATTTTTTTTATGAGAGGTATGGGAGGATGTAATTACCTTGTTACCCCTGAGTGAGGCGATGATGTGAAGGTCCGTGAAGCACTTGAACATGTTTGTCGGATGGGCTTTTGAGAGTCATGTGCCCGTTTGCGCTAGACTTTTAATATATTGGGTTCGAAACAGATGTCCCTCCCCCCAAATGGTTCATTTCGAATGAAGATACGTGATACAATGTTTTAATGCATGTTGTCCGATTATAGGCGCCATTGGTATCCATTTGCATATGTGGAGAGTTAATAGCCATTGTTTTTAACTTGTTGGCGATTACATAGTGGTAAAGGATCATATAGGCCAACTGTTTAGAGTGAAACCTTTTCGTATTCTTGTAAGACTTTTGGCGGATCATATTTTTAAACTAATTGTGTACCCTTACTACTTACATATGTATGTCCTCTCTCATCTTTTTTTTTTACCTTGCAAGAATCCACGAAACATCCTTATTCGGCAAACAAGAATCCGTCGCATTAGAAGATGAACTCACAAATATAGAGGGTGTGAGATACTACCATTTTCTCTACCGAACATGTTTGTTTTGAGCATATGATAAGTACCCTATAAGATGAGGATGCACATTGTAAGCTTGGCTTTTTCTTTTTCTTTCTCACTTATTTTCTAATTATTTTAAAATATAATTGACATAATCAAAATGATAATATAAAGATAATCATAGACAACTAATATATTATATCTCAGCTTTATGCGTGGAACTTATCCTCACAAACTCATCTCATATCTCTTTAGCCATGAAGTTATATTGCATATATGGGATAACCGCCTTGTTGGACATGACCCTTGCAGTTGTGACTCAACCACTCTTCAATTTATATTTGAAATCCCTCCATTGTTTGTTACATTTGTGTAAGATCCATCATTTCTTAAGATCCTTTACTTCTTGAAAGTGAAACTCTCCCCGAATAAAATAAGATAACATGAAAATCAGTTTCAATACATTATTAATAACAACTCATACATATAATAATAAAATAATTTTTTTTTAATTAGACAATTACCCACCAAGGTATCCTTGATTCCTTGGAAAGATGTCTTACCAAGTTTCATAAAACATCGAGACTTTTGCATGACTTATACTGCCTATGTGAATCCCAAAATATTTTACGCATTCACCAACTCGGGTCCATGCATCCAATTCAATTACTCTCTTAACTCCCGTCTTGAATTTTAATCCTTTTGAAGTACCTCATGGCTTTCTTCTCTTCTTATGAGAATTTGGCTCACCCTGTTGTGAGCCCTCCATGTCATTTATATGAGCATCCATGTTAATATGCCAGTAATTTAAAAGAAACCATAATTAATTTAATTAGAAACCACAATTAAATGAACACTGCAAAACCAATATCATAAGAAATTCGAGAAAGCAACAATATTGTTGTTTATATAGATATATGGATCACTTATTGCTTCATTAGGTTGATATATCTCACAATTTCTCTCAAGGAAACAAATCAAATACATTTACATTAGTGATATAGATAACTCAATTGCGACCATTTGACACATCTAGGGCCGACCTTAGGGGAGTTTCCTTAGGCGCCGACATGTGTCAAAATATTTAAATAATAATAGTACAATTTAGGTGTTTTGTGTTTTTTTAATAAAAAGTTGTAGGCTAGAGCTAGCTAACATGCACACAACTTTTAATTATGTATTAGACTTTTAGTCCTATTGTTAGCTTTTTTTATGTTTTTATGTTTTTATATTAGTATTAGTAATTTTAAATTTTATCTATAAAAGCATGAATTGTCAATTTCTAATTGTTTTTATTTTCTGTCTAGCAAACCGTGTTTGCGGCTCCTCTCTTTACTATTTATCAGGTATGCTATCAATTCAACAATTCTATTGAACTTTTTATTTATTTATTTATCAATTAAATTCTTATTATTTATTATTAGGTATTATTATGTGCTATAATTTTCTTTTGATTATTAGTTTTTCTTATAATAAAAAACCTATTTATTTATTTTATAATTTTTAATTATTATTGGTATCCTCGTGTTCTAATTATCATAATTATCATTATTTTGTAGGTGTAACTCGTTGTCAATATTATGACGGGTAAAAGAAAATTTGAATCCGGAAGTTCGAGGAGAAAGAAAAAAGGATAAGAAGATAAACTCACTCAATCTCTCATTGAATCCATGAATATGTATTTAAAACCTACTGATATATTGCCAAATTTAATAGAGACTGTCGTTATTGATTGAAATTTGGTTGAGAATATATCTATCGGTCATGACAATTTGAACCCCTCACACGTTGATGAAATTTTGACTGAGAAAGTGATTGTTAATGATGAGAATTTGAATCATGTGGATGTTACTGATGAAGATTTAATTGATAATAATCTTAATAATGTAACTATAGATGATGAACCTTTAAATGAAAATGCGGATATGAATGAAGAAAATTTAAATGATTTATTTGATCTGGGAAATTGGGAGATAAATATGTCTCAAAGAAAAATTGATTTTTTAATAGAGAAATGACCCATAAGAGTTGTAGATGTAATATATCCTCCTAATGGAAAAAATAGAAGTTTTAGTAATAAACACTACACTCGATTTTTACGAAATGGAGAAAAACTTAATAGGTCATGTCTAGTATACTCTCGAAAGATAGATACGGTGTTTTGCTTTTGTTGTGCCTTGTTCAAAAGAGAAAGAGTTGTGTCAAGTCCCTCAACAACAGGAACTATTGGATATAATGACTAAAAATATTCATTCTAGACTTAATGAGTATGAAAAGAGAAGTGATCACTCTAATAGTATAATAGACTCGATGGAGATAGAAACAAGATTGAGAAAAAAAAATTAACAATTGATTCTTCTAATAAAAAAACCATTGAGAAAGACAATTTTTTTTGCGGAGAAGTTTTGAAAAGAATTATATATATTGTAAAAACTCTTGCTAGTAGTAATTTGGTATTTCGTGGGGGTAAGGAGAGACTTGATGATGATAATAGTGGAAATTTTTTGAGTATAATTCGAATGAATGCTGATTTTGATCCGATAATGGAAGAGCACCTTAGGCATATTTGGAAAAAAAAGAGATTCGTAATGTCCATTATCTTGGTCATAATATTTAGAATGAGCTAATACTTTTGTTAGAGAGTGAGGTTAAAAGCAAAATTCTTCATATTGTTAAAGAGGCAAAATATTTTTCTATTATTCTTGATTGTACTTACGATGTTAGTCATGAAGAACAAATGATTCTCATTCTGAGGTGTGTAAATGTTTCTACGAGTCCCATAACAGTGGAAGAGTTTTTCATTGGATTTTTTAAAATTGTTGAAACAACAGGGGGTGCATTTTTCCTTGAACTTAAAGATGTTATTGGAAATTTAAAACTTGATTTTAGTGACATAAGAGGATAAGGTTACGACAATGGTTCTAATATGAAGGGGCAATGCAAAGGTGTAAATAGTAGGGTACTAAAAGAGTATCCTAGAGCATTTTACTCCCCGGGTGGTTGTCAAGCTAAATCATTTTTTGGAGTGGTACAAAGGACTTATAAATTATTCTCTGGATCAACAAAACGATGGGAGGTCCTTAAATCTTATGTGAAAGATTAGAATGGGAAAGTGCTTAGATTAAAGTCCTAATCGGATACACGTTGGGAAAGTCATGTTGCTAGTGTAAGGGAAATAAGGTATCAAGCTCCTCAAATAAGAGATGCATTACTTCATCTAGTAGAACATAGTGCTGACACAACCACAACAAGTGATGCAAGTTCTTTAGCAAATTATGAACTTCAAAATTTTAATTTCCTTGTTGGCATGGTTATTTGGTTTAAAATTCTACAAAAAATGAATAAAGTTAGCAAGATTCTCCAAAGTAAGGATATGAATATTGAGGCATGTGTTAATCTCTTGCAATGTCTCATTTTTTTTTTTTGAAGAGTACAAAAATAATGGATTGGAAATTGCAAAAAGTGTAGCTGAAAGGATTGCTTTTAAAAATGGAGGTTGAACCCACTTTTCGTGAAACTTGTGTTCGTCTTAAAAAAGATTTTTTATGAGAATATATGGATGAACCAATCCAAGTGGCTGAAAAATCTTTTTGAGTCAATTATTTCTTAAATATAATTGATAATGCTCTTTCTTCGCTCACTACAAGATTTGAGCAATTTAAAAAATATGAAAATATTTTTGGGTTCTTATTTAACTTGAGCAAGTTGAAAGCTATGGAGGATGAGAGAATGAAGCATACATGTGCTACACTTGAGATTTTTCTTAAAGATGGAGATGATTCAGATATTGATGGCATTGACTTATTTTCAGAATTGCAATTGTTGAGAAAATCATTACCAGATAACTTAACCAAACCAGTTGAAGTATTAGAATACATCAAGAATTTGCATCTTGCTTTTCCTAATACTTGGGTTGCTTACAAGATTATATTGACTATATCGGTTACAGTAGCTACTGCCGAAAGAAGTTTCTCCAAGCTGAAGTTAATAAGAAATTATCTTCGATCAACTATGTCACAAGAGATATTGAACGATCTGGCCCTATTATCTACCAAGGAGAAAATTTTAGCTGAACTAGATTACAATGATTTAATTAGAGATTTTGCACATACAAAAGTAAGAAGAATACTAATTTCTTAGCTTTATGTTATTATTACTTGATTTTGGTTGTTATATCAAGAATAGTATATTATTTGAATTATAGTTAATAATATATTCATTTTATTATTTCATATTTATTATTTATAAAATAATATTAATTTTTTTAGAACAGAATATATGAAATTGCCTAGGGCCTCAAAAATGCTAGAGACGCCCCTGGACACATGTAGGTCCTTTCTACAAAGTGAACATACATATTCATATAAAGAAAAAAAATTGATGCCAAAAAGTAATTAACTCAAAATAAATAAACATCGAAATGAACATAAAACAATAAGTAATAAAGGAACAAATTAGTATGAGACCATAAACATTGTTGTCAGAGATTAATATAAGAACTACGATTGTGCCTTAACTATCCCAAGTTAATTCCAATTCTAGGGTTTTTTTTTCGAGAGTATATAAATATCACACCTCTACTTTTCTTCTTCCTTCTTTAGCTCTGCTGCTTCCTCCCTCCCACTATCATCGTTAACTGACTTTCATCATTCTTAATCCTCTTGTTAACAATGGCTGTCACTTTTTCAGACCTCCATACTGAATCAGACATCAAGAATGATAAAAAATAATGATGATGGATCATATACTTCCAGTAGCCTGTAAAGTCAATCATTGAATACACTTGTAGTAATGACTTTGAAGCGATCGAAATGGTGAAATTAAGAGTTTGTTATTTAAGCAAAATTAGCATTATAAAACTTTTGCAATACCTAAAAACATGATTATCTATATATTGCAAGCAAAGAGACAACAAAATAACCCTTCTGATTAATTTGTGCCAAATAAACACAGAAGTGCAAAATTTTAGAAATCAAGTTTTTTTCATAATATGGAACTGAAGCATACTATCTAATGAATAACTAATTGGTAACATATATAAGTACATGTATGATGTAAAAGAACTCTTCAATTAAACATTGTATCACAATTAAATTGAGCTTCAAGCTGACAAATTTCCATGAACTAAAAAAAACACCCCAAAGTATTTATAAACCACAAAATTGATAACAAAAACAAAATGTGAAGGATAACCCATAATTGCTTTACAACGCATGAAAACAACCCAAGAACAAAAGAGAAAAGTTTGAATAAGATAGATAAAAAGAAATAAACTTTACATTTCTCCATTCACTATGAAGGAAAAATTATTGCATTGCACAAATAAAACATGCATTCAAAACTGTAGTCAGAAAGAACTAGAAACATTAAGCTAAAAAAAGAAATAAGAAAGCATTAAGTGCTATTACCTATTAAACCACCATCAAGTCTGCTCAGATTCAACTTCCAATGACGACATCTCAACTTTCAAAGAAGCTGGACCGAGAGGAATTAATTGATTAATTAGAAAGTAGAGCTGTTAATTTTTCTATTGTTAGTTTGGATTTTTTAGAGCAAAGGAATAAGATCTATTAATTTCGTGTCAATCAAATACATACTTTCTTATTTAGCTGGTAGATGAATCTGTTAGAGAATGACCAATAAAATGTATATTAGTAAACAATATCTAGTTGTTCGATTGCATACTCTCAATATATTGATATTGAACTTTAGTTGAATTCTATTTTTATCTTCTTTTTTATTCTAACCAAATGATAAATTCGAATATCTACTTTGCAAAAATGTAGTAATTAAACTAGATCTAATTGATAAAATCCACACTCATGAATATATACAACATTCATTAATATATTTCAATAGATAATAATATCATAGGCTAAATACATAATGACCTCAGGAATGTGGCTTAAGAAACTTATTCATCGTATAAACTTTGATGATGTTTCATTAGTAGGATTGGACGATGATTCCAAAGATAATGGATTGGACCAAATATTCGAGAAAATATTTAGAACTAGACCAAACTGTTGACCTTTTTTGACCGAATTGGTCAAATTTCGTCAAGAAAAGTCAAATTGCATGTCACAAACATTGATTATAAACTCAGAAACTCGTGCATTAGTTATGTTACAACTACTAATATATTCTTGAGGCCTAAACTTATGATAAATATAAATTTCTTAATGTCATCTCCTAAAATCCTAAACAAAAACCTAACTATATAAGGAATAACGAGCAAAGATAGTAACTTCAAGGTCTAATCAGTTGTAGAAATGTAATTTCACTTGTTCATTCAAACCATAAACCCTCAATTCAACCTTCAACATTCTAAAAAATAACCTAATTAAGGGATTATAATGAGATTTTATAAAATTTCATGGATCACAAACACCAACATAAGTTTAGAAAATAAAAAAGGCAAACATATTATAATTGTATTTTTTTGTTGGAGTGCACGAATGAGCTATAAACCCATGGACTGCAATTGCAAAGTATAAATATCAATTACAATCGAAAATTCAATAATTAATCATACTTGCTATCAAAATGCCTATCAATTTCTCATTCCCCCTAGATTTTCTTCTGATTTTTGGCTTAATCGTCTATATTGTTTCTCTCATTACTAGTTAATTTTTGAACCCTACCCAACAAGAAATATGTGAAGCAACAAGAGAAATACCACTACCACTAACACTACCACTACCACTACTGAATGAACTAATGACATCAGTTTTAGGAGAACCACCAAGAAACGTCATGCTGAAACTCAAGTTTCATTTGCTGCAAATCACATCCTTATCCAATCGATTTTCTATTGTTGCTGCAAAAAGATAAGAATGACTAATATACACAACTTCATGGGTGACCTTATACTAAAGTGTATAATTAGGAAAAATGAACAGTCAACACTGGTCAATGTGACACCTAATCACTTTCAACAACTTAAAAGTAAAAAGTGGATCCATTGAATATATAATAACCTAAATACACTTGATATTTTTCCTTTCCATCATCTCCTTCATCTCTTGGCTTCAATCTCATCATTTAAAGATATTATTTTCTATCCTTTCATTTATTTTCCTCCCCCTCTCCATCACTAAATTTCTCTCTCTAATTCCTCTATGATGGGGATTACAATACAGAAAAAGACTCACGAAGTAAATATCCATTTCTCTTAAGCTCCTTACATTTATCAAAAATTCTCATAGCAGCATGACTTGTGGTGCTTAAATTTAACGATTTTAGTGATTTGATATTTCGAAAGTCTAATGAGTCATTTCACTCAAGCTCCTTACGTTTGCTAAGATTTCCCATAACAACATGACTTACAGAATCTCCAATGGGGGTTAATTTAAAGCTCATTAACTCCTTATTGAAGAATGAGACCATTGAGGAGAGTTTATTAAACTCTCCTCATCCTCATCCGCTTGATACATACCAAATGGAATGATGGACTTAAAGCCTGCCAAAGGCAGCCTTTGAGTTTTTTTTATCTTTTTTGTTTTTTAATTAAAAAGTTATACAGTATATTATTAAATTAATTAGTAGGTCCTACATGATTGAGTAGTTAGTAGTATAATCCATTGGAGATGGAAGTTTATTAAATTGGTCTCACATTGATGGTGTGACATGGATATTGAATGGTTAGTAGTATAATCCATTGGAGATGCTTATATGGTGCTTAAATTTAATGATCCTGGTGATTTGACATTTCGAAAGTCTAAAGAGTCCTTGTTACCCTCGTGTACTCTTGAGACACTTTCATTTTGCTTTATATGCTCTTTACTAGGTTAAATTATCTCATTCGCCTTCTTTTTCTCTTCTTTACCCCTATATATATCCTTCAATCTTCAACTATTTTCTTGCTTTCTATCTCTGAGTTTATCACCCTTATCATCATATTTTGCTCTTCTATATTTTTCCCTCCATTTGCTTCTCAACATTTTTCCTTTCCTCCAACTTGATGGTTGCTTCATTTCTATCAACTCTTCTATCAAAGTCAGAGAACTTTTGACCAAATGTTTTTCCCGAACCCCTCGTGTTACTTTTCCCATTAACTTTTGTAAGATTTCAAATCTTATTCTTAACTTTATCTTTTTCCTCATGTTGATTGTCGAAACTTTTCTTAGGCACCATTGTTCGGACCACCAAGAGAGAGATACTTGCATATAGAAGATCAATTAATATCCCATCAAATTTGAATTTCATCACAAGGACATGAGCATCTAGAATATAGAGAGAAATTTAGAGATAGCGAGAGGAGTTAGAGAGAAAATTATGACATAAATTTACAAATATAGAAAGAGGGGAATTAGAGAGAGAAAACAATGTCTTTAAATGATGAGAGAGAAGCCAACTTATGAAGAAGATGATCGAAGGGAAAAATTTAAGGGTATTTAGATCATTACATATTCAATGGGTCCCACTTTTTACTTTTAAGTTGTTGAAAGTGCTTAGGTGTCACATTGACCAGAGTTGACCGACCATTTCTCACGGATGTACACTTAAGTAGGAGGTCATCTATAAAATGACATATATTAGTGTGCAAAAATGAAGGTTGTACAACAAAGCGTGATATGAGATCAAAGTTGTGCACCATATATCTAATTTACTCAAACTATTTCTGTTGGGTTTTCTTACGTGTCAAATATGGTGCGAAATAAAAAAAATTCAACAGAAAATTGATCCCTAGGATCTCAGGCATTAAACAATGGCAAAAAAAAAAAACCTTTGACTGAAGAACGAGTGTAAAAGCTTATAAACAGAGATTAGAAATCAGAATAAGGGTGATACACATTGGTGGGACAAAGCGGAGTCTTTCGAACTTTTACAACTCTGAATTCTAATCAGATAATATCTCTTCCTTTAATTAATTTAATTAGGTTATTATCATTTCTCTGAATAGATAATAATAACTAATAATAATTAATTAATTAATTAATTATGTGGTTATAATATCTAATGTAATAACGATTTATAAATGTATTGTCTTATCATGTTAAATCAAACATTTATTTTTAACTGAAAAGATAGCGTTTGATTTTCTTATTTATAATATTTAATATTATAAATATAATTATTTAATTTATATTTCAACTAATTGAAATATAATTTTATTTCCTTATTTATAATATCCAATATTACAAATATTATGGATAATGTACAAAAATACCTCTACTATTGATATCTAGGAATAATTTTACACCTAACGTCTAAAATAATATAATTTTACCTCTACCATTGGCAACCAAGGCCAATTTTACCCCTAACATTGCGAAGTTGCATCAATTTCAGACATTATTAAAAGGGTTAAGGTACAAAAATACCCCTAACATTTTGAGTCAGTAGCAATTTTACTCTTATGGTACAATTTTATCCCTAACATTGGAAGCCTAGAGCAAGTTTATCCCTCACGTTGATAAATTGGGTTAATTTGAGAAATAATTCATCAAAATGTCTTATTGGTCATGAATCTTGTCATCTACACTTCACACATGCGTCAATTTATCAGTAACAAATCACAAACATATGTTGGGATGTGAAAAAATAAAAAAAATAAAATATATTTTTTTGTACAAATTGGACAAAAAAATTCAAAAAATTGACCGAATTTATAAATATTAATTTCTAATTCTATTATTAAATTATAAAAAACATGGAATCCTTTTTTTAGAACGAATTGATATGCAATTGGTGCAGAATGATGAACAAAAATATTTTGTTTTATACTAGAGGTAAAATTGACCCAAATTATCAACGTTAGGGGTAAAATTGCACAATTTTAAATGTTATAGATAAAATTGCTCCTGATCCAAAATGAAGGACCCAAAAGACGGATTACCAATAACACGCGGAATACCAATAACAACACCACAAGGATCTATCTCACAAACAATCAACCAAAGCACAACCCAAGTTCCAAATCAAAACAGCAAATGTAACCTCAAGAATGGAAATCTAAATCACAATCAACAACACGAAATTTATACATGGAAAACCTCTTCGGTGTGAAGAGTAAAAACCACGGGACGTTTGAGGAGTCCACCATTCTTCTCTTATTATGATAAAATTGAGGGCAAAACAAACCCAACAAAGTTCTTACAAAAGATTTATAACCCACCAACAACCATCATAAACAATAAGAGATCAAGAAGTAAACAAAAACCACAAAAGAGAAGAATCAGTCTACAATCTGCGCCAACTCCGAACGACAATCGCAACGGTGAGAACAAGGAACAATATGTCAAGAAGCTCCTGTCTAAAAAACGCGACGATCCGACGGTTCAATCTCCGGGAATCCACAAAAACGTGGACTGACCTGATGTAGAGAAACAAAAACGAATTTCTCTTTTGTGTGTGTCTTTTCTTCTTCCTTCACTTGTCTCAATAATGACAATTCATTCACTTAAATACACATTAACCTAAGCTTCTCAAAGAAGCCAAAATTAATAATAAATGGACCTTAAATATGGGCTGGACCCATAACAATCTCCCCCTCCAGCCTATCACGGAGAGGAGGAAACTCAAATTCTTCAATTTTTGAATCTCATCCCGGAAAGCTTATTACAAAGCTCAAGCTTGCTTCCGGGAACCACCTTGGTTAACATGTCTGCTGCATTTTTATCTGTGTGGACTTTCTTTAACAACAATTCTTTCTCTTCAATCACATTTCGCAACCAATGATATCTAATATCAATGTGCTTAGTACGAGCATGATACATGGCATTCTTGCTCAAGTCCATAGCACTCTGACGATCACAGAGTGTCACATACTCACATTGCTTCAAACCCAACTCTTGAAGAAACCTCTTCAACTAAATCATCTCTTTACACGCTTCTACAGCTACAATATACTCTGCCTCAGCAGTAGACAATGCTACACACTTTTGTAGCTTGGATTGCCATGAAATGGCTCCCCCTGAAAATGTAAACACATAACCTGAGGTAGACTTTCTATTATCAAGATCACCAGCCATGTCTGCATCTGTATATCCCTCAAGAATCGGTTTGCCACCTCCATAACACAAACTCTGTTTGGAAGTACCACTCAAATATCTGAAAATCCAATTAACAACTTCCCAATGAACCTTACCCGGATTGGATAAGTATCTACTCACCAAACCAATAGCCTGTGCAATATCTGGTCTAGTACAAACCATAGCATACATCAAAGAACCAACAACAGATGAATAAGGAACAGAAGACATACTTGCTTTTTCTTCATCTGTTTTAGGACAAGTTCTTTTGCTCAACTTGAAATGAGCTGCTAAAGGTGTATTAACAGGCTTGACATTCTTTATATTGAACCTTTCAAGCACACGTTCAATATACTTTTCTTGAGATAACCACAACTTTCCAGCTTTCCTATCATGAGCTATCTCCATTCCTAAGATTTGCTTAGCTGGACCCAAGTCTTTCATGTCAAATGACTTGGACAAATCCTTCTTCAAGTTGGAAATCATCTCTGCATCTTGTCCAACTATCAACATATCATCCACATATATGTGTATCAACATATCATCCACATATAAAAGAAGGATAATGAAGTTACCTCCAGGGAACTTTCTGATATACACACAAGGATCTGCTGAAGTTCTATTATAACCATTCTTTGTCATAAAAGAATCAAACTTCCGATACCATTGCCTTGGTGCCTGTTTGAGCCCACAAAGACTCTTCTTCAGACCCTTTAGGTTGCTCCATATATATCTCCTCATACAAATCACCATGTAAGAAAGCAGTTTTCACATCAAGCTGCTCCAACTCCAAATCAAGACTTGCAGCTAAACCCAAAACAGTTCTTATAGACGTAATCTTGACAACAGGAGGGAAGATCTCATCAAAATCAATGCCCTTCTTCTGATTGCAATCCTTTACCACCAATCTGGCTTTGCGCTTCACTATCTTGTCACCATCTTTCTTGTTCTTGAAAACCCATCTGTTTTTCAAGACCTTCTTGCCTTTAGGAGGCTTCACAAGCATATATGTCTCATTTTTTTTCAGGGAATCCATCTCTTCCTTCATAGCATCAAGCCAAAGATTTTTGTCTTTACTAGACAACACTACTTCAAAGTTCTCTGGCTCCCCCTCACTAGTGACAAGAATAAACTCTGAGTTTGGATATTTTGTAGAAGGTTTTCTTTCTCTAGTTGACCTTCGAACCGATGCTTCTTCCACCAAAGAAGCTGGCTGCTCCCCCTGTCCATGAACATCCTCTATATCATTCTGATCATCATGTGGAACATCATCAAATTCCGGTACACTATTATCACCATCTTCATTTGGTTGTATCTCCTCAACACCATCAATTGTTGCTTCAACATTCTCATTTGTTGGCTGCTCAATGGGAATAGAAACAGAAGACACATCAGTAGTATCAAAAGACAACGTAGCAGTAGAATTGTACCTTGTACTTAGAAGTTCTGATCCCATCTCGTGCTCAAAGAATACTACATCTTTGCTTCTCACTACCTTCTTCTTCTCAGGATCATAGAGTCTAATACCATACTCCTCGTCACCATAGCCAACAAATACACAAGGATTAGTCTTGGAACCAAGCTTTGATCTCTATTCTTTTGGCACATGCATGTATGCCTTGCATCCAAAGACTCTCAAATGTGAATAAGTAGGATCTCTACCCTTCCATGCTCTCTCGGGTATCTCAAGGCCAAGAGGAATTGATGGTGAACGATTGATCAAATACACTGAAGTATTAACAGCTTCAGCCCAAAATGTCTTTGGAAGATTAGACATTCTAAGCATACATCTCACTTTCTCCACAATTGTTCTATTCATTCTCTCTGCTACACCATTATGTTGAGGGGTGCCGGGCACAATTTTTACATGTCTAATTCCATGGTGTGAGCAATAATTCTGAAATTCTTTAGAAGTGTACTCACCACCATTGTCAGATTGAAGACACTTCAATTTTATTTCTGTCTCCCTTTCTACCATGACATGAAACTTCTTGAAAGTTTCAAACACTCACTACACCATAGATTGCCTATAGCAACCAATTTTCAAAAATCGTTATGGTAAATCGTTGCATTATCTTACACTATCTTTTCTTTTGTTGTTATTCATGTTTATGTGAGTTGATTGCAACGATTATATATGAAGTGTTGCCTTTGATTTATTGTTAATTGTTTAATTTGAACTAAGGCAACAATAATATAATAATATGATATTTACGACATGTCGTTGCCTTATTTAAATTGATAATTAGATAAAGCAACGATGTACCATGTAAAAATACTATTCCAACGTTGCATTTAATAAAACTAATCATTGTATCTAATTAATTTGATAAATTTAATTTCAACATTTGTCAATTAAAGATTTTATCTATAGTTTGTAAATAATTGCATTTATTGGCTAAAAATAGTGTAAAATAATATAATAATAGGATAAGGTGTAAAAATACCCCTAACATTTATAGCTATGAGCAATTTTACCCCTAACGTCTAAAATAGTTCAATTTTACCCCATAACATTGGCAGCCAAGAGCAATTTTACCACTAACGTGTCAAGTTGGATCAATTTTAGATATTATTATAAAACACAAAATTTTATTCCTTATTCTGTACCAATTGCATATCATTTTGTTTAAAAAAATATTTCATATTTTCTATAATTTAATAATAGAATTGGAAATTAATATTTATAAATTCACTGAAATATTTTGAATTTTTTTCCAACTCGTACAAAAAGATAATATATTTTTTATTTTATTTTGTTAAATTCACGTCTAATCATATATTTATGATATATAACTAATAAGTGATAAAATGACTCACATGTTAAGTGTAGATGACAAAATTCATGACCAAGAACACAGTTTGATGAATTATTTATTAAATTGATCCAACTTGACAATATTAGGGGTAAAATTGCTCTTAACTGTCAACATTAGAGATAAAATTACACCTTTTTAATATTAAAGTTATTTTTACACCTTATCCCTATAATAATATTATCTTAGATAGTCATATAAATAAATAGCTAAATAAATAAATTATATACCAATTAATTAATATATTAGGAATTTGTTTCAATTAATTAAGAATTGGTAAAAAAAATGATACGTAAAATCATATCAAATTAACATATAATATTGGATGTTTATTGTCCCACTAAAAATCCTATCAAATTAACATTTTTATTTCCCACCATTAATTTTTATCAAAAATTTTCACTTCCCTCTGATTTTCACTCTTCACATTTAACTTTCATTTCCCTCCTATTTTCATTTTGGGGGCTTTTCACTTGCCCCCAATTCTCTCGACTTAACATTACTTTCTCTGGCTCACATTCAGAATTCGAGAAGTCTTCCTCACAGCCATTATCGATTTTGCTTTCTCTCTCATATTTAGAATTCAAGAAGTTTGTCTCTCTCAAGCCATTTTCCCTTTCTCTCTCAACAGACTTGCATTATTCTCTTTCAGAAAGCAAAGTGATTTCCCCATTTAAAAAAAACTCAATGCGATTTCCCCATTATCAATGGTCGGAATCTAGTTTTTGGGGCGGGGTTTCATCCTCCTTTCTCACCGTTGTTCGCGAAATCTAGAAGTAAGTAGAAGAGGAAGGCTAGAACCTTTAAGGTCAGAATTGAGTTTAGGTCAATATCTTATTTATTAGAGAATATATTAAACAGATAACCTTGCAGCTTATAGTTAGTTCCTCATATCTATTCCTGTATCTTAGACAAGTCATTGAACACAACTCAAACTGTATTCATGTATAAATAGACACTTTGTTATCAATAACAATTACGGAAGAATCCAATTTGTTACATGGTATCAGAGGGAATTATGTTATTTACTGTGCGTATTGTTCGCTCAGATTTACCATTTTGGGAGGAAGTATAGGGACATGAGAATCGGAATTGCAATCCGTGAGTGGAAGAAAATTGACGAAATGAATTATTATTGAATTCACCCCCATTATCACATTGAAAAACTTTAATGTCGCGTTCAAATTGTGCGCGAATGAGTGAACGGAAAGCAAGAAACACGTTAAAAACTTGTGATTTATGAGCTAGTGGAAATGTCCAAAGAAAATTTGTGTAGTAATCAAGAAATAAGACATAGTAACGGTGACCACTCGAGCTTAAAATTGGGGATGTCCAAATGTCACTATGAATTAAATCAAATGGCATACATGCAGAATTATATGAGGATTGAAAAGGCAATTTAACTTGTTTTCCATTGATGCAAGACGGACAAACCGAAACATTCGGAACTTTATTACATGAAAGCAAATTTTTATTGAAAAGGGCATTCAAAATAGGAAGCCCTAGATGTCCTAGACGATTATGCCAGACATCAGACGACAAAGCAGTAAAAACGGAAGCTGACGATGGTGATAGAAGGGAGCTAGACGCGACTGGATAAAGATCCCCGCTACTGTTACATCTCATGATATTGGTACCCGTCTGTAAATCCTTCACAGAAAAACCCAAAGGATCAAATTCAACAGAGACTCAATTATCTTTAGTAAATTGACGAACAGAGATTAGATTTTTGATAAGATTAGGAGCATGCAACACATTATTTAGTCTCAAGGGCTGGGTTTCAGTGTTCAACAATGCAGTGCCAGATCCACAAACAGGAATACAGTGACCATTACCAACAATAATACGTTCATTGAGGCTTGAATTAAAATAAGAGGTGAGTGTACCTTGGTGAGCTGTCATATGTGAGGTGGCTCTGGTGTCCATGTGCCATTGATCCGATGGCGGTGCAATAGACATAGTATGCATAGCCTCTGCAATGTCGGTTGGAGCATAAGATGGGCTGATCATATTCAAGTGAGCCTGCTGCGTTTGTGGATGGGGACCCAAAATGCCGGATTGCTGCTGTGGGCGGCCCTGATTCACCCAGTTATTGGATGGGAACAGACAAGGAGGTGCTGCCCATGGCTGTTGCGGCCCCCATGGCATGGAGTAACCCCACGGCTGAGAGTACCCGCCGCGAGAGGAGGAGCCGGGATACCGCTGATTCCCACGGTAATTATTTCTGCCGCGGTAATGATGGCGACCGTCATGCCTACCGTCGCGGTTGTACTGGTTAGGGCGATTAATGGTCGAACGGCCAGGTGGGGACTGTGTCGGGGTATGGTCGGCGGTGGCAGTAGTGAGAGCGACGGTGTCCTGTGGTGGGGCGGTCTTCCGGGCACGAGCCGTTTCCTGTAGGATAAGCATGGAGCGGGCTTTCTGAAATGAGGGAAGAGGATCGCCGTGTCTGATTTGGGTACCCACAGTATCATAAGCATCAGACAGTCCAGAAATAAGTTGGAGGACCATTTGATCATTTGTTACAGGACAGTCTACACTTCACAGTTGATCAGATAGGGACTTGAGGTTTTGGCAGTATGAGGAGATGTCGGAGAAGTTGTCGAGTTTGATTTTGGAGAACTCGTGTTGAAGGAATAGAGCCCGAGAATGCTTGTTGTCAGAGAAAATTTCTTGTAGATGGGTCCAGGCTTGAGCCGCAGTGGAGTCAGATTCAATGATTGTGTGTAAGAGGTCAATTGAAATGGTGCTATAGATCCATTGTAGGACCACAGCATCAATACGGGACCAGAGATCAGGATTGGATTGGTGGAAGGCAGTAGGAGTGGGAGGAGGGATAATGTGATCAAGGACTTGGAAAGCTTTGGCGTGGAGTTTGAATAGGGCGGACCAGGCGGGATAGTGACCTTTTTCGATGTCAAGGGTTATTTTGATGAATGTAGAGATGTTGGATACGGTAAGGGAGGGGTGGGTTGTTACTGTGGTTTCGGAATTGTTGGTGTGGAAATTGACAGTGTTTGTGTTGGTTGGACCGGTGGAGGAATTGTTGGATGTGTTTGTCATGGTGGCTGTTGTTAGAGTCGATCGGTGTAAAGTATGTAGGGGAAGGATCGGATTTTAATTTCACGATGAAGAGAGGGAGGAGGACGGTGTTTTAGGGTAATCGGAAATCGGTGTTTTAGGGTTGATGGGTGGCGGCGGCAATGGCAGCCGCGGCGGAGGTGGTGGCTGGGTAAGTTTGAAGAAGATAGAATTAGGGTTGGAGAAAAAGGAATCAGTTTAGCTCTGAAACATGCTGGATCCGTAACCTCCTTCTGGAACTTGGCTGTCCAATTGCAAAATCCACCTTAGTTTACGGTGACAACGTCAGTGCAGTATACCTCAGTGGCAATCCTGTTCAGCACCATCGCACCAAACATGTCTAGATGGACATTCACTTTGTTAGGGAAAAAGTGGCAAAAGGTGACGTCCGGGTTCTACACGTCCCATCTCGATATCAGATTGCAGACATCTTCACCAAAGGTCTGCCGTCAACGTTGTTTGAAGACTTCAGGACTAGTCTCAATGTTCGGCCTCCGAACCCCTCGACTAAGGGGGTGTATTAGAGAATATATTAAACAGATAACCTTGCATCTTATAGTTAGTTCCTCATATCTATTCCTGTATCTTAGACAAGTCATTGAACACAACTCAAACTGTATTCATGTATAAATAGACACTTTGTTATCAATAACAATTACGAAAGAATCCAATTTGTTACATTATTGTCATCGACAGGTTAATGGGGGCTCACTAGATTCTAGTCAAACAGAATCAATAAGGTAATCTCTCATTCTTCTGATTTGAAAAGTTTCATAAATTTGATAAGCCCGAGGATTACTTTTTATTTGCTTGGATGCTGTTACTTTGGAAAAGGATTAAAACTCTGAACATATATTCTATTTTATAATTTCATCGTAAATTTTATTGTATAATTTCATCATAAATGAAAATGAACCATCATGCTTTAGCAAATCAATAGGTTACATTTAACAATGCACACTATCCTGATAAAGTTGAATATTAAAACTAATTTTAGGAAATTTAGCATCACATTTTGCATATCCATATCATACAGACATGGAATTAGACTTTCACTACATGAATAAGTATGCTATGGTTAAACAATCCATATACTGAAAAATAGAGAGCAGGTTTTCAGCTTATTATTGTAACTTGCAAAACAAAGCACAAGTTCAGCCCAGCTGAACCATGTCCGAATCTCTAATACTCCATGACTAAACTATACTCGATTCCTAGTTCAAGCATACCCCCACACAGTGAATTTAGTGTTAATTTACAGATGCAAGATTGTGACTATAGAGGGCAAACTAAATTTGGCAATGGAATATTCTCCTAACCACACTTTAAGTAACAAAACGGAGTCAAACAGCTTCTTCACTAGAGAAGTGATGTACAGGCAAAATGGACTCTGCTAATTTGTCAACAAAACAAGTCCAGCAGAGATTATTGCAACAGTGCAGACTTTGAAAATGATGAAAATACACATACAATGATTCAGAATGATTTCCTCCACTCTAAAATAGAAGAAGCAGATGATGAAGACTTCAATTACGTGAAAGATGTTCTTGAAGTATCAGGCTTGATGCAACAAGGGTACCTTGAGACTTGGCACTCCTTGGATCAACCACTTAGTCCAACCTTATTTAAGGAACTAGAAGTTTATTTGCATCATGAACTGGAATATCCTTCAGAGGATGTGGACAACAATTTGTTGGGAATAAACGCGGAAAATTTATTCCGTAAAAATATTGACGAGCAAAATAATCAATAAAAATGACACCGATAATTTAACAGACTACGTCCACGAACAAGTTTGAGAGTAAATTCTTCCACTATAAAATAGTAGGCGTACAAAGAGGGCGTTCTCTAGAAACTTTCTTGAGTTACAATGAGATAAAACTAAAATAGTAGCATTCAGGTGTTTCCCGAAAATACCCAAAATAATTATCTTACTATTTTATCTCTCTCCGAAAATAATTAGACTACCCTCAAATCACTAACTCTCAAATTAAAGACCCGTACCTCACTCAAATTGAGAACTCTCAATTTGCTCACCTCTCAACTCTCTGGATTTCTTTTGTATTCCCTCACTCACCACAAATGCTCACATTCAATATATATATATATGGAGCATCATCTCCTTGGAAAAACCAAGGAGGAAGAAAAGTCAGCAATTGTTGCTGGCAATTAATTAGGCCAACAACAATTGTTGCCTACCCATTAGTTGACCACCGAAATTTCGGTGGTCAACTTCTCTTACTTGGACCACCAATTTCGGTGGTCCAACTTTTAATTTTTTTTTATTATTTACAAATTACATAAAATCACTCCCTAATTAATACAAATTACGAAAATAGCTCCTCATTAATCGGGACTTCACAACAATTCTCCCCCTCCCGATTATATGAGGGCTTTTGTTACCCCTGCAGCCATTCGATAGTATTCGAACTTCTCCCTTGGTAAGATCTTCGTTAACATATCTGATCCATTTTCATCTGTATGGATCTTTTCAAGCTGTAATAATTTCATCTCTAAGACATCCCTGATCCAATGATATCTGACATCAATATGCTTTGATCTGGATCAACATCAACAAAGCACAAATGGATGTTGATCCAGTCACAAACAGTCAACTCCTGAGCTTTTCCCAAGCAATTATGAAGGCAATGCGCATCAACAATGCTCAGCGCATGTTTTATGACTCTGTCTTGCTAAAGATGTACCATCAATCTTTTGGTAAGCTCACCAGCTCGCTCACCTGGCTTAGCAAATCCCATGAATGCCTACTCAGCATGATTAGCAGCTCTCTCCGGGTTCATCCCCATGTCCAAGATGACAGTGTTCCCATAATTGATGGCTTGCGAAAAAGTACTAAGAGGCTCCAGCGTTACTCAAATCACCTCTCCACTCATGCTCGCAACGATACCTTCCTTTATAAACCCGATGCTAAGAAGGAACTCAGCTTGTAGGTGATGCCTCAGGAAGTAAAGATAAGGGCAAAGGAGTAGCTCGAGATGTTTAGAACTAGATATAGTCTAGTCTATGTTTAGAACTTAGCATAGAATTCTTCCTTCCTCATATGCTCATATGTTTTTGTTTTTTTGCTTAATCTATGTCAAGTACTATTCCCTCAATCTGGTCGATAAAATTGAACAAACAAATTAAGAAGTAAAACATACTCAGTATACATTAACACTAAAATACTTAGGTAATAAACTGAGTAACAACATACTTCTAATATTTTTGAAAGCTGACTTAAAATACAATTAGCTCAGATCTTGAAAAATCTAAACGTTAAACTAAGTCAGTATACACAAATGTCTTAAGGTTAATTCAATTAAATCTTAAAAGGTTTAGAATTAAGATAAAGACAATATGTGCAACCCTTACGGGGGAGTCATTTCAAAAATAAATCAATCATGGGGTAACTTATAACTGAGTTCCATAATTATGTATTTTGCCAACATCAAAATGGGGGAGTTTGTTGAAACACCTTTCCACAAGATTTTGATTTGACAAAATCATCCATGATTAAGAGGCAATTAAATTTAAATGCTTTGATTTAATTGTACTAATGTGTTTGTTCAATATTGAGTGCAAAAATATATATAAAGTTAGACAGGACAAAAGTCAGCATAAGCCAAGCTGAGTGGAATGGAACTCAGCATGAAAGAATAGAAGATGAGTGGAGTGGAACTCAGTCTCAGAAGTCTTCTTCAAAGTTGCCAGAACGAAGCTGACTAAATTAGAAGACTCTTTCAGAATTGAATAAACAGAACGGAGCTGACTAAGAAGGAACTCAGCATGAATGTTGAACATTCGAAGTTAACGAATGAAGCTGAGTGACAGTCAGGACAGCATGAAGGATCCGTTCGCTAAAGGACAAAGTCTACCAATCTTCTGCACCAATAATTGAAGCCTCAAAAATACACAGAAGACTAATTCCAAGAATCATGGGTCAATGGATTATTGGTAAAAGACAACTGGCACAAAAAGACAAGTCTGATGCAAGAAGACAAAACCTGACGCTTGAAGAAAACAGAGGAAGGGAATGGCGGAACAGTCTGAAGCTGACCAGAAGATGTTCCCTAAAAGAGCCGTTTTGGTGTTAACGGCTAAAACAATTCAAATGATCCATCTGCAGATTTCCATCTATAAAAGGACAATCAAAAGCCTTGGATCATTGCCGAAGTATCAAAAGAAAAATATAAGAGAGAAAATCTTGAAAGCACTCAAATACAAAAAGATCTTACACCAACGTTTCTATTCTCTGTGTAAATGCTAGATTGATTGTTTTGTAATCATCTAAGGTGTTCTTTAGTTGAAAAAGAACAAGTTTGTGATCAATAGCAATATTGAGAGTGTTGAGCTGAGTACTTGGTTGTAAGTATTCAGTGGTAGAAAAATCTAAGTGCTGGGTTGTAGTACTTAGTAGGAGCTGAGTAGACGGATAGAGGACGTACTCTTGCATACTCACTGCCTTGTAAAGGGTTTGTGCTCTACCTTGAAAGAGCTCAGTATTGGATTGAAAATCCCAGGAGGAACTGGGGACTGGACGTAGGCAGAGAGGCCGAACCAGGATAAGCCGTGCTGAGTAACTTCTAAACTCTTTCTCTCAATATATATATATATATATATATATATGTGCATATGTTGCTAGTTGTGTTTACTCAGCTTATAAATTGTTAAAACTGAAACTGAGTAAATCTGAGTGCTGAGTTGGAAGATGACCTCTCAAGTGTCAATTCCCAACTCACAAGTCAAGCAGTCTTAGTCAGCATAGAACTAAAACTGTCTGACTAATCAATCGGCTGTGCTGACCAACACGCTAAGTTAATAAACTCTTAAAATAACATTAAGTCAGCATAATTAAAAGCGAAAAAAAGTTACATTAGTTCCTATCCCCCCCTTGGAACTAATTACTAAGGACCAACAGTGTGCATACCATGGCATACATTAGACTTCCGACTGCTGAAGCATATGGAACTCTGCTCATTTCTTCCTTCTCTTTCTCAGTAGAAGGGCTCTGTTGGAACTGAGTTTAAAATGATTAGCAAGAGGACAACTAACCATTTTAGCTTTATCCATCTTAAACCTTTGAAGTACTTTCTCAATGTACTTCTCCCGCGACAACCATATCTTCTTGGCACTTCTATCTCGAATGATTCTCATGCCAAGAATTTGTTTTGTTGGCCCCAAGTCTTTCATGGCAAAAGACTTGCTCAACTGTTTCTTCAGATTGTTAATTCTGGAGATGTTCCTACCAACAATCAACATATCATCCACATAGAGCAATAAAATAATAAAATCATCATCAGAGAATTTTTGAACGAAGACGCAGTGATCTGAAGTAGTCTTCTTGTAGCCTTGCTCCCCCATAACTGACTCGAACTTTTTGTACCACTACCTTGGTGCCTGATAGGGGTCAAAAACCCATATCTTTGGGTACGGTTTTAGAACGGTTTTTAGCGTTATTTAGTTAATAAGCGAGCAATTCTCGCATTTAAATGCTTTTGTGTGAGTTAGTTAGAAATTGGAAATGTTTTATTTACTTTTCGTTGTTCAGGCTCGTTTTATGATCAATTTAGGCAAATACGGCCAAAATGGCATGCATATTATAATTCCGTTATCTTTTGAAGCTAATTGATCCGTCAAAAGTCGCACCAAACGAAGCGTTTGCTCAAAATAAGCGATTGGCGGGTCAATTTAGCCTTTGGACTAATGTTGTTTGGAGTTTATGTGCGTGTGCAGGTTAAAACATGATCAATTTCAGGCAAAAATCGTGTCTCGGGGACCCCCAGCAGTCGCTCGGCGAATTGAGCATCGGTGAGCAGCCCAGGCGCTGCTCGGCGCGCAGCCCGGGCGCTGCTCGGCGAGCAGCCCAGGCGCTGCTCGGCGAGCTGCCCAGGCACCGCCCAGGCACCGCCCAGGCACTGCCCAAGCACTGTGCCTGCTCGCCGAGCAGGCAGTGCCTGCTCGCGACGAGCAGTGCCTGCTCGCCGAGCAGCTCGCCCTGCTCGGCGAGCAGACCTGCGGGAATTGGTCAAAAAGACCAATTCCGCCCCCACGACGCCACGATGGACCCCATGACTTCCTACCTGCGTAAGGACACGAAAATAGGTCAAGAAAAGGGCCCGAGCCACACCTATAAATAGGATTTTTCCAATGTAATTAGACATCTTTTATCTTTGTAATTTTCTTAGCTTTTCATCTTGAGAAATCCTCTCCACCTCCTCCATATCCTTCAAACCTCCATTGAAGACACCTCCGAAGCTCCGTTCACCGAGGATTGCTCAAGCTCCATCCTTAAGTCCTAGGAAGACGCCTGCATTGGTAGACAGGTTCCCTGAAAGAGATTTTTCTTCTTTTATATTCTGTCTAGCCTCTGATACATGTTATGAATCCTAGGCTCATTGTAACTTCGTGACAATACTTTCATCTTTGATATATATTATAGTTCTTGTTCATTCAATTGTTTTAATGCTTTAATCTTTGTCTTACGCTTTGTCTGATTGGTTTAACTCATTCGATAATCCCAAAATCAAGTTGGCACATATTGCGAGCTGAATCTGACCTAGTCAGTGCCAATAGGATTGACGATCCTATAGAAGATTAAGCCCAAATTGCTGAGCCTTAGAGCTAGTTTCGGCCTTACAAGGGAATCACGAACTAGGGACTTTAGGAGGATAGGTCGGGTTAATCGCCTCGGACACAAGTGACTTAGGTTTTAATTCAATTGCTTAAACAATCTATTTTCATTATCATCGTATCCCTTCATGTTCCTTCGGATAATTGCATTGGTAAAAGATCACTTAGGAGTAGTTTAACTTAATTAGGGGTAGAGTAACTTAATTAGGCGTAGAATAACTTAGTTAGAATCAGATAACTTAGTTAGGAATAGTATAATTCAACCTAGGAGTAGATTAACTTAGAAAAACCAACTCAAAACCCCCTAAGCCTAGATAACACCTGAAACCAAGTAACTCGATACTTGCAGAAATAAATCCTGTGGACGATAACCTGGACTTAACCAGAAATTTATTACTTGATAACGACGGGGTACACTTATCCCTTAGTGAGTCTCGCGGTAAGAACGCCGTGAGGCGCATCAAGTTTTTGGCGCCATTGCCGGGGATTTATTTCTTCTGCAATATCGAACCAAAGGTCGATTTGTTAGTTTAAGCATTCATTGTAAATATCTTTGTTTATATCGTCTATACTTGTTGATATATAATTTCTTTATACTTTTCTATACTTGTTCATATTTGTATACTGTTACTTAGCAACTTTTGTGCTAGAACTTCACTTTTTCTCAGCATTCTCTGATCAATGAATTGGCAAGAAAAAGTCGAGTGGCAAGCTCAAAAGTTTACTATCCCATCAAGATAATACATTCATGCCCTGGAGAATAAAGCTCCCAATCCCTCCATGGCCGACTTAAATGAGAAAATGGATATCTTGATGGCGAAACTGAGCCTCAACACCAATGAAAGTGTAAGTTTTGTGGGTAATCACCAAAGGTATAATTCTAACCCCAATTCTTACAGCTTTTATGGTAGTGATTGGAGGAGACCTCAACACTCAAATCTGTCCTACGGGAACCCTAACATGTTGAGGCCTCCAAATAGGTTTGTTAATGAGCACAGGGAAAATGAATTGGGAATGTTCCCTTACGAACAAGCAAGCCAAGTTCCTCCACAACCCTCTAGCTCACGAGATGAGGTGCTGTCCCTTTTGAAAGGAATATCAGCCCGACTTACAATCAATGAGGAGGTTTGCAAGGACTTGAGCAACCAATTGGCTCAAATAAACCATGAGATGCAAGAGCACTCCCGAGATGCCCTCCCAAGCATAAAGGAAAACATAGAAATCCCACAAAGGGAATCAGCTCAAGCCATCTCTTTGAGGAATGACGAAAAGGTAGAACCAAGTCCACTGTCACATGCATCACTCAAGGTAAGTGAAGAACCGGAAGCGGTAAGCAACCCCGGTTCAAAATCTGAAATTCTAAATCATGTGATAGAAATAAATGATCAAATCGAAGCTTGTGTATATCAACTACCTTTTCCTCAAAAGTTCGAAAAGTTTGGATTTACTCCTTGTTCAGAAGTTTTCATTCTCTTCGACCTACCAAGAGAATCCAAAAGGGAGCAAACCAAACTTTTTCATAATATGTTTAAATTCGGCCTCCTACTTTCATTAAACTTATTTGAGGCTCTTAATCCGTTTTGTAGGTACGGGTTATTTGTTAAGGAGTTCGAGTTCCTAACGCGAGTAGAAGCATACACCTAGGAGGGAATTCTATGTCGAGCTCACCGACTATAACGTAGCGCTTCTTGGGAGGCAACCCAAGTTTTAATAAAACTTTTCAGGTTTATTTTATTTTATACATTGATATTTTAGTTTAGTTGTTTAGTTTTATTTTATTTTTATTTTTATTTTTTTTAAGTGTTCAGGTTTAAAATAAAATTTAAAAAAAAAAAAAAATTTGGCCCCAAGAGGCCAGCTCGCCGAGCTGGGCACTCCAGCTCGGGCGAGCTGGGAACTGGCGCCCAGCCCGCGACTAGGCACTGCGCCCAGCCCGTCGTTGGGCACTGCTGCCCAGCCCGCTGCTCTGCCGAGATAAGCAACGGTTCGGGATTTTTTCCCGAACGGAGCTGAAATAAATAAATAAATAAATAATAAAATAAAACAAAAAAAGGCACCGCAAATCATCAAATTTTTGGCGATTGCGATAAAATCAGTAAGTTGTCTTCTCCACCCTAACTTTTTGCACTTGTACTTTATGGTTTGTGATGCAATGTTGGAACTTATTGCATATTTTTAGTGTGAGGAGGAGGGGTAGACAAACTTACAAAAATTGTATAATTTTTTTAAATTTTTGTTGCGTCGTGTCTAGTTTAGTTTTTCGTTTTTTGGGTTTTATTTATGTTTTGCATGTTTAGGACCTAAAACCGTGAACCTCCTTCGAATCTAAACTTCGTTATTTGTACTTGAGGGCTGAGAACCGAATCTAAGATTGCATGACAACTAGTTTAGGTGTAGGACACAATCCTTGTATCTGTAAAAGCATGAGCTAAAGTTTGCATTTAGACCCTACTTTTGAAGAAATGCTAAAATCATTACTTAGGTAGATAACTTAAGAATTGAAGGCATGTGATGTTAAACTTGAGTTTGGGGAAAACTAGTAAACACAAAATTGAAACCCAAAGAATTGTGAGTTGAATTTGAGCCCAAGAGCGAACATCAAAAAGCTCTTTTTCTTGACATTTTTGTGTGAATGCTTTGACTTGTGGAAAGATTACAGATTTTGCACCTAATACTCTGTTGAACCTACATGCAATGATTTGAGATGATAAACGATGAATCAGCCTCATTAGAATTAACCCTTTTCTTTACCTTATTTTCTCTTTTTCATCCACTCTAGGAAGCCCCTTTGAGCCCATATTTTTGTAGTTTATAGATTTTTCTTTCGTTCTAACCCAATTTTTGCAAACCATCATTTGGTTTTGCTACTTAACCCTAAGTTTTTGCAAAGCTCATATCGAGCCTTTGTCGTTTCTAGCGCTTTATCTTTGTTTATCGCATCATAGTAGCAAGCCAAAAGGCTAAAAAGTGAATGAGCATCGCTATCCCAAAAAGAAAAAAAAGGAGGGGGAAAAAGAAAAGAGAAAAACAGAAAAACAGAAAAAGAAAAGAAAAGAAAAGAGACGAACAAAAAGGGGAGAACTTCATTCCCCAGTTCTTAAAACCAAAACGTCTCAAGAAAACATCCTAAAAAGAGAATAAGGAATGAATAAAAAGCTCAGTCACTTCATATTTGCTAAAGCCATTTGAACTTTGTTTTTCTAGCGCTAGAACTATTAACCCTTGTTGTACCTTTAACCCTCTAACCATATTACAACCCCAATTCGAGGCTGTTTTTGATATCATCGGAGTCATATAGCATAGTAGAGGAACTCGGATGAACGTGCAAAATCAACGTAATCCTAAGCAAGAACATAAGCCGAGAGTAAACACTTTAGCCACCGAAAATTGTGTGAAATGAGTGAACTACCTATGGTGAGGTGTTTTACTTAGCTATCCCCTCAAGCTCGTTTAATTGAACATGTGTCCTTTTTCTTAAAACATATGACCTATGATAATTGAAATGAGGCTTTTGGATATCGTGTCTCTACTTTGTATTTCCGAATGCATGTAATTACAGATGCTCGAAATTGTGTCAAGCACCTAGTCAAACCGGGAGGTTTTCTAGCTTGCTTGTGATTGCGGGTTTAGTTTTTTAGTTTACTTGGGGATAAGTAAAGTTTTAAGTGCGAGGAGGTTTGATAGGGGTCAAAAACCCCTATCTTTGGGTACGGTTTTAGAACGGTTTTTAGCGTTATTTAGTTAATAAGCGAGCAATTCTCGCATTTAAATGCTTTTGTGTGAGTTAGTTAGAAATTGGAAATGTTTTATTTACTTTTCGTTGTTCAGGCTCGTTTTATGATCAATTTAGGCAAATACGGCCAAAATGGCATGCATATTATAATTCCGTTATCTTTTGAAGCTAATTGATCCGTCAAAAGTCGCACCAAACGAAGCGTTTGCTCAAAATAAGCGATTGGCGGGTCAATTTAGCCTTTGGACTAATGTTGTTTAGAGTTTATGTGCGTGTGCAGGTTAAAACATGATCAATTTCAGGCAAAAATCGTGTCTCGGGGACCCCCGGCAGTCGCTCGGCGAATTGAGCATCGGTGAGCAGCCCAGGCGCTGCTCGGCGCGCAGCCCGGGCGCTGCTCGGCGAGCAGCCCAGGCGCTGCCCAGGCACCGCCCAGGCACTGCCCATGCACGGCCCAGGCACCGCCCAGGCACTGCCCAGGCACTGTGCCTGCTCGCGATGAGCAGTGCCTGCTCGCCGAGCAGCTCGCCCTGCTCGGCGAGCAAACCTGCGGGAATTGGTCAAAAAGACCAATTCCGCCCCCACGACGCCACGATGGACCCCACGACTTCCTACCTGCATAATGACACGAAAATAGGTCAAGAAAAGGGCCCGAGCCACACCTATAAATAGGATTTTTCCAATGTAATTAGACATCTTTTATCTTTGTAATTTTCTTAGCTTTTCATCTTGAGAAATCCTCTCCACCTCCTCCATATCCTTCAAACCTCCATTGAAGACACCTCCGAAGCTCCGTTCACCGAGGATTGCTCAAGCTACATCCTTAAGTCCTAGGAAGACGCCTGCATTGGTAGACAGGTTCCCTGAAAGAGATTTTTCTTCTTTTATATTCTGTCTAGCCTCTGATACATGTTATGAATCCTAGGCTCATTGTAACTTCGTGACAATACTTTCATCTTTGATATATATTATAGTTCTTGTCAATTGTTTTAATGCTTTAATCTTTGTCTTACGCTTTGTCTGATTGGTTTAACTCATTCGATAATCCCAAAATCAAGTTGGCACATATTGCGAGCTGAATCTGACCTAGTCAGTGCCTATAGGATTGACGACCCTATAGAAGATTAAGCCCAAATTGCTGAGCCTTAGAGCTAGTTTCGGCCTTACAAGGGAATCACGAACTAGGAACTTTAGGAGGATAGGTCGGGTTAATCGCCTCGGACACAAGTGACTTAGGTTTTAATTCAATTGCTTAAACAATCTATTTTCATTATCATCGTATCCCTTCATGTTCCTTCGGATAATTGCATTGGTAAAAGATCACTTAGGAGTAGTTTAACTTAATTAGGGGTAGAGTAACTTAATTAGGCGTAGAATAACTTAGTTAGAATCAGATAACTTAGTTAGGAATAGTATAATTCAACCTAGGAGTAGATTAACTTAGAAAAACCAACTCAAAACCCCCTAAGCCTAGATAACACCTGAAACCAAGTAACTCGATACTTGCAGAAATAAATCCTGTGGATGATAACCTGGACTTAACCAGAAATTTGAATGCTTTGTGTGTGGAAAACCCGGGCACAGAGCATTTCAATGTTTCCAAAGGAAGAACCAACAGAATTCAAATCAAAATGCTCACACAAAGCCTACCGGACAATCCAATTTGGTGGAGAACGATGAAATCATTGCTGCTGTGGTGGTAGAGTCGAACTTGGTGGAAAACAAAACTGACTGGGTGCTGGATACTGGAGCTACCAGACACTTATGTTCAAACAGGGAGCTGTTTCATCATTTTGAGGATGCTGCTGATGGAGAGTGCGTCTACATGGGTAACGCCGCAACTGCTGGTGTTGTTGGTAAAGGAACAGTCTTACTCAAATTAACTTCTGGAAAAAGTTTATCATTGAATAATGTTCTGTATGTGCCTTCACTTCGTAGGAATCTTATTTCTGGTAGTTTATTAAATAAGGCTGGTTTAAAAATTACTTTTGAGGTTGATAAGGTGATTCTTACTAAAAATGGGACCTTTGTAAGGAAAGGGTATCTAGGTGATGGGCTTTTTATCATGAACACTGTTGATGTTAACTCTGTTGGAATTAATGCAAGTTCTTCTGGTTCTGCTTATTTATGTGAGTCTTTGGATGTTTGGCATGGTAGATTAGGACATGTGAATTATGCTTCTATTAAAAGGTTGAAAAATATGCATGTTATTGATATTGTCAATTCTGAGCATGAAAGAAAATGTTCTATTTGTGTAGAAGCTAAATTTGCCAAAAAGCCTTTTCCATCTGTTACTAAGAGAAGTACTGAATTGCTTGAATTAATTCATTATGATCTAACTGACTTTAAGAATTCCATAAGTAGGGGTGGTAAAAGATGGTATATGACCTTTGTTGATGACTTTTCGAGATACACCAAAGTATATCTTTTAAGATCAAAAGATGAGGCTGAAAGTATGTTTCTAAAATATAAAATGGAAGTAGAAAATTAGCTAGATAGAAAAACAAAAAGGCTTAGATCTGATAGAGGTGGAGAATATGGAACTAATTTCCTTAAAACATTTTGTGAGGAAAATGGCATTATACATGAAACTAGTGCGCCATATACACCTCAACAAAACGGTATAGCGGAAAGGAAAAATAGAACGTTTAAGGAAATGATGAATGCCATGTTAATTAGTTCTGGTATGCCTGATAATATGTGGGGGGAAGCTGTTTTGTCTGCATGCTACATTTTAAATAGAGTTCCTCATAAAAAAAATTAGACAAAACTCCCTATGAGCTTTGGAAGGGGTATTCGCCTAATTTAAATTTCTTGAGGGTTTGGGGTTGTCTTGCCAAAGTTGCTTTTCCATCTTTTAGAAAACCCAACATAGGGCCAAAAACCTTTGATTGTGTTTTTATTGGATATGCTTCTAATAGTGCTGCCTTTAGATTCATGGCACTAAATGACTATAGCATATGTGAATCTAGAGATGCAGAATTCTTCGAAAATGATTTTCCTTTAAAGAAAAATATTGTGAGTGATGATGTTGGTCCCTCTAATACTGTATCTGCTAGTGATTCTCTTGCTTCTAGTTCTTTGGAAAAACATGATGAATGTGAACATGAACCTAGAAGAAGTAAAAGAAGGAAAATAGCTAATAGTTTTGGACCCGACTTTGTTTCCTCTTTTCTGCTAGAAAAATCAGATAGAATAGATGATGTTTTTATGTCTGCCTATCTAATAGAAGAAGATCCTAAGACATATAAGGAGGCCATGACCTCTGTAGATGCTAATTTTTGGAAAGAGGCAATAAAAAATGAATTAGACTCTATTATGGTCAATCACACTTGGGATCTAGTCTCCTTGCCTAAAGGGTCCAAAACTATAAAACTTAAATGGATCTTCAAAAGGAAAAGAAGACCTGATGGATCCATTGAAAAGTTCAAAGCTAGATTAGTTGCCGTAGGCTATAGTCAAAAGAAATGAATTGACTATTTTGATACTTACTCTCCTGTTACTAAAATTTCTACTATTAGAATCTTAATTGCAATTGCAGCAATACATAATTTGGTGGTACATCAGATGGATGTAAAAACAGCTTTTCTAAATGGTGATTTAGAAGAAGAAATCTATGTGCAACAGCCTGAGGGAAATGTTGTACCCGGTCAGGAAGATAAGGTATGCAAACTGAGGAAGTCATTGTACGGCCTGAAACAGGCACCCAAACAATGGTATGAAAAGTTTAACTCCACTTTACTCTCTGATGGGTACGTAGTTCATGGATCAGATACATGCGTTTATTCTAAATCATTTGGATCAAATTATGTGATTGTATGTCTTTATGTGGATGATATGTGATAACAAGCAGAGTAATTCTGATCAACTTCCGTCCATGTGGGGGCGTCGTTGGGTTCGACGGGGGAAGCTCCGATGCCAAAGTCAGTAAGATGAATCAAGGGAACAAACCGAATTGACAAAGGATGTAAGAATGTGTCCCTCGATAGCATAGGGATGTAGGCTATATATAGCTAGGAAGTCGTAACCTTCAGCAACTAGAAGGTCTCCATTAACGCTCCATTAATGGCGGTTACAGGTTACCTTTAACCTGGCGGTTAGCTAATTGATAGCTCATTAATGGTCTTTATGGCTGAGTCGGCGGTTAGCCGTTACTATGGTGAATCAGGTGAAGGAGGAGATTCGCCTCGTAGGTTCGCCAGCGGATCTCACTGAATTGGACCGTGGAGATCCGCCATCCGGTTCTCCTTGCGGCGTTCTCAAGGTGAATATCCCTTTTGGTCCTTGGGATAATATCTCAATGTTATCAGAAGCCCCTCCAAAAGTCCCTTAAAGTCCTTTAGGGCTTTTGAGCTTCTTCGCGCCGTCAGGAGCACCTGCATTAATGCGCACTCCGTTCGATGCTAATCGAAGTGTGACACGTGTAACGGGCGCATTGTCCTAGGAAATAAGAACTTGACAGTGCATAATGATCAAACGTGGATATACCTAAAAACAGAGGAGTCAAATCCCTGCATCCTCCAAATCAGCTTTCCACCATATTCGGCATCAATGATTCACTGAATCATGAAAAACAGGCATGCACCTAAAGAATAAAATCAACATAAAAACCCATAACATTGAAGCAGATTTCATCTAAAATTAGCACAGAAAATCAATTCAGGAACAAAAGATTAACCTCCGACCTAAACCAAGTGTAGAAAAATAAAACAAGCAGGCGCCACAAATACAGAATCCACGAATACCTGATGTGATTCCAACATATAACTTTAGCTAATGATAACATCTAGTATCGGATGCCTCAGATCATATAACTGTGTTCTTTTGGTGGCCAAATGCCACAAAATGCTGCACTCCTTCCGGTAATCTGAACTGAGCAACCGACCACTCCGAGCTGAAATATTTGGGCAATACCTACATTGCAAAAACAAGAATCTAAGATCAACTTCGAAACATTTGGCATTAAAGCCCAACTCTAAGAAAAAGAGGAGAGATCGCAAGAGAAAAAGGTCACGGATGATAATACAAAATGGAAAAATCGAATCACAACTCATTGCTAATGGAACCCTAGATTTCTTACATACCAAATTTCTAGGGCTCGAGACCGACGCCAATGATCCACGCAAAGAACAAAAAACGCAGAACTGATAAGGCAGTGGAGAATAAATCAAAATTACCAAATTTAGATCTAAGGAAATTCGGAGATACTGAAAATTAGAACTCGAAAGGGAGCTTACCAGTCGGAATCGCAAAAGGATTCGAAGAGGGAAGAAGACAAGTCGGCAGAAAGAGGAAGAAGCGGGGTGAGGGAGGGATGACAGCGAATTAGGTTTGGGGTTAGTTTCTAAGTGGGTTGGGCTTGATAACATTTAGCCCAAAACAATTAAAATAGAGTATTTAGCCCAAAACAATTAAAATAGAGTATTTTGTAGCTACATTTAAATTAAGTGCTGCTATTAAAGTGTTGGGATAGACTGTTTTTTTTGTAGTGTAATTTTATTTGGCGCAAGGGCATATATATATAAATTGTTTATCTAGTGGACTAATGTAATCATTTATGATATTAGTTTTATTATGAATATCCATACCAAATGTGTATGTTTCTATAATAGAAATTATTATATTGCCAAAATAGTCTTAAGTTTAATGGAAATTTAAAGGGTTTCTCTTTCTTTCTTTGGGTATGCATTCTATAGTACAATATTGTTTAGAGAATAATGTTAATCATAAATAAAGATATGTGTTGGATTTTAATTGGTTAGATGCGTTTTGATTGGTAGAAGTTGAATCCATATAAGAACTTAGATGCTTCTCTTACTGTCTACACTTTACCTAAATCAGAATTTTTTTTGTTGTTTTCTTCTGCCTATAATATTTGTAGATTGTCTTCTGTTTGTTTTCATGTTTTAATTCTACAGTGGATTGAAGAGTTGTCATCTACCGGGGAAAACATTGAGCAAATTGATAAAATACTCGGAGGCTCTTCATCTCATGATCGTGAATATCGGTAGGATAGGTCCCATGAAAAAAACATGAACCTTCAACTACTACGAGTAAGAGTCCCATGTTTGAAGATGCAAAAGAGCAATTCAAAATGGAAATCAGAGATGAAGTGAAGAATGAGATTTTAGAGAGGAAGTGAAGAATGAACTATCCGCTCATCTTGAATTTCTTGTACAAAAAAGTTGTCTTATAAACCCATCACTGAATCTAAATTTGGATTTGGATAGTGTTCTTTCTACAGTTCGTTGAAATGAACGTGATGACTGATTTATGCTTGCGATGATACTTTAGGATTTGAGATTTTATTATTTAGGTACTTTTGGATTTTGTTGCTGGTGGATGTTTATTTAAATTGGTGTTGCCCTTTGGATTATAAATATCATCGTTACCTTTATGTTACAAATATCGTTGCCTTTGTTTTAAACATTGTTGCAATGTTTTATGAAGTGTTGCATTAGTAAAAGAAAGATTGTTGCTAAAAATTATATTCGTTGCCTTTTCTATGAATCTGTGTTGCTTTAGCTAACTAAAAATTGTTGATTTAGAAAAATAAATGTTGCCTTTGTCAAATAAAGTCGTTGCCTTAAAATAACAATAGGTGTTGCTAAAGATTAAAAAGTTGTTGCCTCTATTATAAAATATCGTTGCTTTTGGACCGGAAATAGTGTTGCCTTCTAAAATAAAACGTTGCCTTTAGTTGGAAATAATGTTGCCTTTTCTTATTTGAGGCAAAGGTTAATAAATGTAAAATCGTTGTTGTAGGGTTCATGTTTCGGTGCCATTATATTATACCCTTCGACCGTTGCAATTGCTGAAAAAAGCAACGATATCTTCATTGTTGCACTAGAGAGAATTTTCGTTGCCTTTGAGTGCAAAAGCAACCGTGAATTAACCAACGAAAATAAATTGACCAAAATCGTTGCCTTATCCCCTTTTAGCCATAATGCAACAGTTTTCGGTGCCAACGCAACAAATAAGTATCGTTGCCATTGGCATTCTATGGTGTAGTGACTTCACTCTTTGTCTTTAACATGTAAACCCAAGTTCTCAGAGTAACATCTGTAGATACCCATTTTTGTCCGGGACATTTTTATGCTTTAACTGACAATATTTGAAATTTTGACAAGTTTATAAATTATATCAGAAATAAAACATTTCATTCTCACGTATAATTTACCCGAGAAATGGGGCTTTTGTATACCAATTTGTTATATCTTGATATAATTACCAAATCACATTCAAGATATAATGTATTGAAACAAAAGTGTTTTCCATCTTGTTATAAATTATATTTGAGATATAATGTGTTATTTTTTAATATAATTTTAAAAATTGTTATATTTCGAATTATAATTGTTAGTTAAAATCAATTGTTATATTTAAGTTAATATCTTGAATTTAATTCATCCATTTAAAATTATGTTAAAATAGATATAGTTTTAGATATGATTTTTGATTAAAAGGTGATCTATTAAAGATAATTTTTTACATAAAATCATATTTAGAGCAAAATTTATTCTTAAAATCAATTAATGATAGATGAATTAATATTCATAGAGTAATGAAACAAAAAATAAAAATAGAGTGCCTTTATGAAATATAAAGTTTGCATTCACAAAACTAATTTTTACATAAGTTTATATATTTACATCCTTTTGATGTTCCAGGAAGAGTACAAGAGACAAACATCATGGGAAATTACATCATGCAGAAACCCACAAATCTCAAGGGAAAAGAAGACAAACCCAAGCAACCAATGCACTTCATCTTGAAAAGAGCTTCAGCTTGAAAAGAGGCATCTTGAAAATAGGACAAGACAATAAGACAAAATTTCATCACAAAAGAAAGAAGCAAAAGACAACATCTCTCATTTCCAGCCATGCATTGGACATCTATAAATAGAGGGATTTTGAACACAAAAGGGGGATTTTGGAGAGAGTTTGGAGGCCGAATTTTTAGAAGGGATTGAAAGCCATTTAGAGAGCAATTTTTCAGAATTGTTTCTAAGCAAAAATCCTTGTAATAGTTTCAAATTTGAGAGTACCCAAAGAGTGAAAATTTTGTATTCATCAAAATTCAATATAAATTAATTCTTCTCCTTTTGATCTTCAAAGCTTTAAGCTAAGGGTCTTTATTCTTAGTTTATAAAAACAGTGATTAAGAGCATCTATTCTGCTTTTGAAATGAACTGATTTTGTAAACTTTGAATAAAGATCTATTAGTTCTCAGCTCTTTTAAATACATATTGTTTATTTATTGCACTTTAAATATCTATTGCTAACCATTTAATGGTCTTACTAACCTTACATATTAATTACAACCTTTTATATTTACAGTTGTATATATAATCCTGTACTAACATCATATTTTACATTTATATTAACCATTCATTATTTGTGCTAACCTATTTCCATCTTCTAAATAATGTAAGTTTACATTTTTGTAAATATTGATTAGAGCTTTAAACTAATTTATCTGTAAATTACTTCATTTTTATCTTTAGACTAGATTTAATCCAAATCCCACTGCTATTCTCCTCTCAGCTCTCACGGCAGGCATAGAGTAGATTTCCACTATTTTATTTTGCTGTTACAGAATGCCAAGAAATAAAAAAAAAACTCTATAAAAGATAATAAACAAAGATAAGCAACTCAATCAGATATCAAAGAGAGCTCTTATTTTCCTTCTCCGCCCTCACTGCATCTGAATCATCACCATTGTTCACCTGAGATTCCAGATCTAAATGAAAAACAACACATCTCAGCACTTCAGATTTCATCCCACACATCCAAAGAGAATGTAAAAGGCTATATAGAAACCAAAAGATCTTACCTCAATGCAGGAGAACGGTGGCGGAAGAGTTGACGATGAAGACGGAGGTAGAGCCACGATGAACACCGACCAGACAGCAACGGCGGACCAAGGGCAGACGTTAGACGGCGGATCAAGGAACAGAAGCCATAACCGCCGATGAGACCGTGACGGCGGGCAGACGAGCAAACGGCGGTTCACCTAGCAATGCGAACAAATGATGGTTCACGAGGAAGGCGAACGAACGACGGTTCACGAACAAGACAGAGCATAGTAGATGGTGCGACGCGGCGGAGGGACGACGACACAGACACGGTGAAGAACGGCGGCCGGTCGGATGACTGCTGCTCTTTACCTTTTAATGAGAGTAAATTTGAGAGAGCAGGGGAGGAGATGACGAGGGTGGCTGCACATTGGATATGTGCAAATAAGCCCTAAAAATCCAAAGCTATGTATTTATATTCATTTTTTGTTATTTCAAATTGACCCTCCATTTCACTTAAACGGATCCTGGTACTAATTAACTTAAATGGGCTTCCATGTGTTGGTTCCTCTTTCTCCAAATTCATTTAAGTTTTAGTTTAATATTATATTGTTGTAAATTAGTGTTTGATTAATTAGTCTTTAATTTAATTTTTGACAATAACGATCTTTATTCAAGTAATGTATTTACTTATTGGATTTAAAATTGTTGTATAGCAATTTTAATATGATAATAACGTAAGCGGTTTATTTGGATCATTGGATAATGGTCTCGATAAACGATTAATAAACCATACGCTAATAAAATATGATAATTTTAGTATATATCGGGTTTAATTGCGGGATAGCGGTTACAAATTAATTCGATTATCTAGATCGCTGAATAGTGATCCGTATAAATAAACGATAAATAATTGATAAATCATACATTATTATGTTTAATATTCGATCGTTGTATAGCGATTATATAACGACCATATCATGTTGATCACTGGATAGTGATCCCGATGAACATACGACGAAAACCTTGCAAGCGTTGTCAATGGCTTGAATATATACAATTAATGACCATTCAAAGCAATAGTAAACGCAAACACGTAAAACAAGCACATAGAAATACAACAGTACCGATTTATCGGGCGGGGTAGGGTGAGATTACGTCTCTTCCCTACACGTAACCGGAAACCGAGCTTAGAATCATCGCATACCAATACCTTATCCGAACTTTACCCGAATGGGTCAATTTGGAATCAAATCGGTGTCCAATCAGACCGTCAAACTGATTGGTGGCGACTCGAAAAACCCCTTGAATAGTCTCCCTAGGGGGACTATCCAGCACCGTTGAAAACCAGTAGAGCGGGAGCCATATCGAGATATAACAGTTCGCGATCCGCGAGCACGGGCGCGACAGCATCATCAATAAAAGTGACAAAATATTTACTGCCACCAAGAGACTCCACCTCTAAAGGACCACAAACGTTAGAGTGTATCAACTCTAACTTTCCTTCCTTCTTTGTAGACTTCTTATAAAAGGAAGCTTTATGTTGCTTTCCTGCTAAGCAATAATCACAGGGGTCAAAAGAAACAGATTTATCAACAGGAATAAGAGATTTACCTGCCAAAAGCTTTAATCCTTTATCTGTCATGTGTCCTAATCTTATATGCCACAAATTTGGAGAGTTCTTTTCTTCAACTGCATTTAGCTCACCAGAACATACATTCAAGTATGTCTTATACAAAGAACAACACAAATCGCCATGAGCAACTGTCAATGAACCCTTGGACAATCTCCATTTGCCATCTCCAAAGGTATGTCTGAATCCTTCTAGATCAAGAACATTTGCAGACAACAAGTTAAGACGTAAATCGGGGATATGGCGGACATTCTTCAATGTAAGCATGCACCCAACACTTGTCTTCACCCGAATATCACCCATGCCAACAGTGCTTGCCGAACTCTGATTTCCCATCTTGACACTACCAAAATCTCCTGCTTTGTAGTTCAAAAAGTATTCCTTTCTAGGAACACAATGATAGGAAGCACCTGTATCAACAAGCCACTCTGTGTCTAAACCATCAACATGATGACACTCACTAGTTGCACAAATCAAAGCAACACCATCATCACTTTTAGAAGTGACAACTGCAGTATTTTTGTCATCTCCCTCCTTCTGAGAATCTTGTTTCTTGCCTTGTTCTCTTTTCCAACGGTAGCAATATTTCTTTATATGACCTGGTTTGTTGCAGTGATGACATACCAAAGGCTCTTTCCCATCTCTGGACTTAGACATACCTCTCGAGTTACCACGCCTCTTTGGACCTCTACTCTTGCCTCTACCTCTGTTCTCAACTACAAGAGCTTGTGAATTATCAACTCCCATCTCCTTTCTTCTTATCTCTTCATTAAACATACTCTCGTTGATCACATCCAAAGAAAGTACACCATCCGGAGCAGAGTTGTTAATAGTCACAACAAGAGTTTCCCAACTGTCTGGCAATGAACTCAACAGAAATAAAGCCTGCAACTCATCATCAAGAATAATCTTCATAGTGGTAAGTTTGTTGATTATATATTGAAAATCACTAAGATGCTCAGAAACTGACTTCCCACTTTTCAACTTCAAATTAACAAGCCTTTTAATCAAAGAAGCCTTATTATGAGCAGTCTTTCTTTCATAAAGAGCTTCTAATTTCTTCCACAAATCATATGGGTCAGACTCTTGAGAAACATGGTTGAAAATGCTAATGTCAACCCATTGTCTGATAGTCCCTAAAGTCTTTCTTTTCAACTTTTCCCATTCTCTATCTTCCATCATTTCAGGTTTAACCGGCTTAGACACACTACCATCCTCTTTAATTTCTATATCAATTGGGTCATACAAGTCTTTGCAATAAAGCAAATTTTCCATCATAGGTCTTATTGTCCTTAGATGTGACTCTAGCAAGTGTACTAGATACAAGTAATAAAGTGATAAGTCAAGTATCGTATCCACAGGGATTGAGATCCAAAATTATATGAGAAAATCGTTGCTGAACAGTGTGTGTGTGTAAAGGTATCTTCTTAGTAGAATTGATTGTTAGAGTGTGGTCAGTTAAGATAGAAGAGTGCTAAAGCTATGAAAGATATGACAAATAGATGATAGTTTAGAGGATAGAATAGGCTAGACACTGCCGAACAGGTTGTGCAAGGTCATATAACACTCCAACGAATTAGTGACAATACCAATGAAGTCAAAGTATCAGCTTTAATGCCCACTTATGTCAACTTTCGTGTGTTCTTAAGTTCCTAAGATTTACTAGAGCCAATAGCGTCCTAAAGGAACTTTCTTTCTTGCATTAAGATCAAAGCTGCATTTCCGTTAAGAAACCCTTTGACACAACCATCTAACATGTCTGCTTCGAGGTTGTGAGATTGATAGAGAAATCAGTGAAAATTCAAGTAGTGTCCTAACATTCATCTATCATATGCATACATGCCGAAGCACAAAAGTAAAACCCTCATCAACACATCATTGGAAAAATACTACACATTCATTGAAAGAGTTATAAGACTTACATCACCGGCCCGGACTGGTCGTGCCTATTCAAAATGGATTACTCACTCATATCGAGCAGTGAGCAATCTGAAGTTCTTGTTCCATTCAGAGACTCCATTGGAGCTCTTCTCTAACGCCTAGAAAGTGACTTTTGTATTCTAAACAAATAAAATATCCGATCATGAACATACCCCATCTTTCCTTTGCTACACCTATTTAAAGGAGAAAGACCGGGCCAAAATTGGTACCCGAATGTACCCTTTCAAAAGTATTACAGAAAATAAGTCAACACTAACTACAACTAAACAAAATAGAAATGATTATGGATCCTTTTGACCCTTGAACACTCAAGGGTCGAAACTTCTTATCGTCATGTTACTTTAGGTAATGCCATCGAAACACTTTTCCACCCGCTGCCTCTGCCACGCCCACCTCTGATCTGTCGCTGTCCGTCATCAGAATATCCGGTGTTTGACCGCTGGATCATAGAAAGGCTCTACTCCTCTTTGTCAGTTGCGAAACAAGCTGTTTCCAGCAAGTTTGGCTTTAATCTTTGCTTATCTGCAAAAAAACATTAATCAGCCCTTTATTCTTGTATTATAACATAAAAGCACCCCAATTCTCGTATGAATATTATGTTAAACTTAGTCAATTTCATGCCTAACAAATACCCCCAAATTGAATCTTTGCTTGTCCTCAAGCAACCAAATGTAAGAAAAAGAATTCAACAGACGAAGAGTTAGGACGGAAATAATACAGAGAAAGATATGGAGAAAAGAAATTGTTTTGTTCAGCGGGGTATTGACGCGGCCTCGCGCGGTTGTGGAGCGAGGCCGATCTTAGGGATAAGTGTACCCCGTCGTTATCAAGTAATAAATTTCTGGTTTAGTCCAGGTTATCGTCCATAGGATTTATTTCTGCAAGTATCGAGTTACTTGGTTTCAGGTGTTATCTAGGCTTAGGGGGTTTTGAGTTGGTTTTTCTAAGTTAATCTACTCCTAGGTTGAATTATACTATTCCTAGCTAAGTTATCCGATTCTAACTAAGTTATTCTACGCCTAATTAAGTTACTCTACCCCTAATTAAGTTAAACTACTCCTAAGTGATCTTTTACCAATGCAATTATCCGAAGGAACATGAAGGGATACGATGATAATGAAAATAGATTGTTTAAGCAATTGAATTAAAACCTAAGTCACTTGTGTCCGAGGCGATTAACCCGACCTATCCTCCTAAAGTCCCTAGTTCGTGATTCCCTTGTAAGGCCGAAACTAGCTCTAAGGCTCAGCAATTTGGGCTTAATCTTCTATAGGGTCGTCAATCCTATAGGCACTGACTAGGTCAGATTCAGCTCGCAATATGTGCCAACTTGATTTTGGGATTATCGAATGAGTTAAACCAATCAGACAAAGCGTAAGACAAAGATTAAAGCATTAAAACAATTGAATGAACAAGAACTATAATATATATCAAAGATGAAAGTATTGTCACGAAGTTACAATGAGCCTAGGATTCATAACATGTATCAGAGGCTAGACAGAATATAAAAGAAGAAAAATCCCTTTCAGGGAACCTGTCTACCAATGCAGGCGTCTTCCTAGGACTTAAGGATGGAGCTTGAGCAATCCTCGGTGAACAGAGCTTCGGAGTTGTCTTCAATGGAGGTTTGAAGGATATGGAGGAGGTGGAGAGGATTTCTCAAGATGAAAAGCTAAGAAAATTACAAAGATAAAAGATGCCTAATTACATTGGAAAAATCCTATTTATAGGCGTGGCTCGGGCCCTTTTGATGACCTAATTCGTGTCCTTATGCAGGTAGGAAGTCATGGGGTCCATCGTGGCGTCGTGGGGGCGGAATTGGTCTTTTTGACCAATTCCCGCAGGTCTGCTCGCCGAGCAGGGCGAGCTGCTCGTCGCGAGCAGGCCTCTGAGGGCCTGCTCGGCGAGCAGGCACAGTGCCTGGGCAGTGCCTGGGCAGCTCGTCGAGCAGCGCCCGGGCTGCGCGCCGAGCAGCGCCTGGGCTGCTCACCGATGCTCAATTTGCCGAGCGACTGCCGGGGGGTCCCCGAGACACGATTTTTGCCTGAAATTGATCATGTTTTAACCTGCACACGCACATAAACTCCAAACAACATTAGTCCAAAGGCTAAATTGACCCGCCAATCGCTTAATTTGAGCAAACGCTTCGTTTGGTGCGACTTTTGACGGATCAATTAGCTTCAAAAGATAACGGAATTATAATATGCATGCCATTTTGGCCGTATTTGCCTAAATTGATCATAAAACGAGCCTGAACAACGAAAAGTAAATAAAACATTTCCAATTTCTAACTAACTCACACAAAAGCATTTAAATGCGAGAATTGCTCGCTTATTATCTAAATAACGCTAAAAACCGTTCTAAAACCGTACCCAAAGATAGGGGTTTTTGACCCCTATCAAACCTCCTCGCACTTAAAACTTTACTTGTCCCCAAGTAAACTAAAAAACTAAACCCGCAATCACAAGCAAGCTAGAAAACCTCCCGGTTTGACTAAGTGCTTGACACAATTTCGAGCATCTGTAATTACATGCATTCGGAAATACAAAGTAGAGACACGATATCCAAAAGCCGCATTTCAATTATCATAGGTCATATGTTTTAAGAAAAAGGACACATGTTCAATTAAACGAGCTTGAGGGGATAGCTAAGTAAAACACCTCACCATAGGTAGTTCACTCATTTCACACAATTTTCGGTGGCTAAAGTGTTTACTCTCGGCTTATGTTCTTGCTTAGGATTACGTTGATTTTGCACGTTCATCCGAGTTCCTCTACTATGCTATATGACTCCGATGATATCAAAAACAGCCTCGAATTGGGGTTGTAATGTGGTTAGAAGGTTAAAGGTACAACAAGGGTTAATAGTTCTAGCGCTAGAAAAACAAAGTTCAAATGGCTTTAGCAAATATAAAGTGACTGAGCTTTTTATTCATTCATTACTCTCTTGTTAGGATGTTTTCTTGAGACGTTTTGATTTTAAGAACTGGGGAATGAAGTTCTTCCCTTTTTGTTCGTCTCTCTTCTTTTCTTTTCTTTTCTTTTTTTTTTTGGGATAGTGATGCTCATTCACTTCTTAGCCTTTTGGCCTGCTACTATGATGCCATAAACAAAGACAAAGCGCTAGAATTGACAAAGGCTCGATGTGATCTTTGCAAAAACTTTGGGTTAAGTAGCAAACCAAGTGATGGTTTGCAAAAATTGGGTTAGAATGAAAGAAAAATCTATAAACTACAAAAATATAGGCTCAAAAGGGCTTCCTAGAGTGGATGAAAAAGAGAAAATAAGGTAAAGAAAAGGGTTAATTCTAATGAGGCTGATTCATCGTTTATCATCTCAAATCATTGCATGTAGGTTCAACACAGTATTAGGTGCAAAATCTGTAATCTTTCCACAAGTCAAAGCATTCACACAAAAATGTCAAGAAAAAGAGCTTTTTGATGTTCGCTCTTGGGCTCAAATTCAACTCACAATTCTTTGTGTTTCAATTTTGTGTTTACTAGTTCTCCCCAAACTCAAGTTTAACATCACATGCCTTCAATTCTTAAGTTATCTACCTAAGTAATGATTTTAGCATTTCTTCAAAAGTAGGGTCTAAATGCAAACTTTAGCTCATGCTTTTACAGATACAAGGATTGTGTCCTACACCTAAACTAGTTGTCATGCAATCTTAGATTCGGTTCTCAGCCCTCAAGGACAAATAACGAAGTTTAGATTCGAAGGAGGTTCACGGTTTTAGGTCCTAAACATGCAAAACATAAATAAAACGGGTAAATTTCATCAATGGTGTACAACCTTTACCCTATTTCACACTTTGGTGTACAATCTTCGTTTTGTCTCACTAATATGTACGACCTTATAGGTGACCTCCCAACATGGTGTATAGCATGTAAAAATGAACGGTCAAACCGGTCAAACCTGCCATTTCACATTTTTTCAACTCTTTCCTTACAAAATGTGGGACCCACATTATATTCAATTACCATTATATCCCCACCCCCTTCCTTTGAACCCCTTTCTCTTTCTCTCTCTCTTTCTCATTCTCTCTCTAACTCTGTCTCTCAAAACCCATATAAACGAACCACTGTTAACACCATCCCTTCCTTCCTCTTCTAATGCTTCTATAAATTACCATTCTTCCTAATAACAAATCCAACTTAAAATTTTAAAATGGAAAACCTTTTTCTATTAATCTATTATCACATAAATGAATTTACTCCCATCTTTGCAATTTTCATTATGCATTTTAAATTTATATTAAACTTTACAGTAATATTGGCAGATTTTAATGGCAGATTCAAATCCCTTATTGTCATAGTTAGAAATTTTTAGTCTTGAATACACATGGAGTTCTTCGAATTGGAAATCCAAATCCACCGGTTTCGGCACGCGGTAAAGTGGATAAGAGAAAGCAGTGAGTGGCTTGGAATCAGAAGGGACAATTTGTTTAACGGTGGTCGAAGGAAGTCTTTTTACCTCTCGGTTCTGACTGCATGTTTGGAGAATGATGTCGAACTGGCCTCTGACCAGTGAATTCGTAATAACCGCCTCCCTTGAAAGGAATATGAAGAAAAAGAGAAAAAACAGAAGATAGGTGGCCGAGCAAAATAAAAATTAGCAGGTGACGGAAGGAGGAGGCTGATTTTTGCGTTTGAGGCAAAGAAAAGAGAGACGGCCGGAGTTGGTATTCACCATCACGAAGAGAGAAATCTTCCATGGTAGATTAGGTTTCGGTTTTGAGAGAAGAAGAGGAAGAAGATGAAGTGAGGGATGGCTAGATTAATCTTTAGGATAATTAGATAAATTGTAATTGGAGGAAGAGATGGAGTGAGCCATGAGCAAAAAAATCTGATCTTACTTATTGCAAATAATGGTGCGGCTAAAAGTTAGAGTGAGAGAGAGAGAGAGTTGAATGAAGGAGAGTGTATTTATTTTATTTATTAATTTATTTAGAGATAAGGGTATTTTAGTCATTTTATATGTGGTAGGGCTGAGGTGGCGTGTTGACCAGGCATTGACCGGTCATTTTTACCCGCTATACACCAAAGTGGGAGGTCACCTATAAGATTGTACATATTAGTGAGACAAAATGAAGGTTGTACACCAAAGTGTGAAATAGGGTAAAGGTTGTACACTATCGATGAAATTTACCCTAAATAAAACCCGAAAAACACAAAACTAAACTAGACACGACGCAACAAAAATTTAAAAATTATACACTTTTTGTAAGTTTGTCTACCCCTCCTCCTCACACTAAAAATATGCAATAAGTTCCAACATTGCATCACAAACCATAAAGTACAAGTGCAAAAAGTTAGGGTGGAGAAGACAACTTACTGATTTTATCGCAATCGCCAAAAATTTGATGATTTGCGGTGCCATTTTATTATTATTATTATTATTTATTTATTTATTTCAGCTCCGTTCGGGAAAAAAAATCCCGAACCGTTGCTTATCTCGGCCGAGCAGCGGGCTGGGCGGCAGTGCCCAGCGGCGGGCTGGGCGCAGTGCCCAACGGCCTGGGCGACAGCGCCCAGCGCGGGCTGGGCGCCAGCGCCCAGCTCGCGGCGAGCAGTGCCCAGCTCGCCGAGCTAGGCGGTAGTGCCCAGCTCGCGGCGAGCTGGGCGGCAGTGCCCAGCTCGGCGAGCTGGGCCTCCTGGGGCCAATTTTTTTTTTTTTAAAATTTTATTTTAAACCTGAACACTTAAAAAAAATTATAAATAAATAAAAATAAAAATAAAATAAAATAAAATAAGAGAAAACTAAACAACTAAAAAAAATATTTATTTATTTTTTTTATTATTATTTTTTTTAAACAAACACTTTAAAAAAACGTAAAAGAAAACTAAAAAGACTAAACTAAAAGATCAATGTATAATCTAAATAAAATAAACCTGAAAAGTTTTATTAAAACTTAGGTTGCCTCCCAAGAAGCGCTACGTTATAGTCGGTGAGCTCGACATAGAATTCCCGCCTAGGTGTATGCTGACATTCGCGTTAGGAATTCAAATTCCTGAATAAATAATCTGTACCTGCAAAACGGATTATCAGTTTCAAAGAATTTTAATAAAAACAAAGGATAAAATTTAAATAAGTTATGAAAAAAATTTAGTTTGCTCCCTTTTTGATTCCCTTGGTAAATCAAAGAGAAGGAAAATTTCTGGACTTGGAGCAAAACCGAACTCTTCTATTTTTGGATTCTTCTCTAGAGGCTCAATTTCAACTGATTCCTCAATTAATATTGAAACTTTTGGTTTCTCATAATTAGGGATCAGTTCTTCATTGTTAATGGGAAAAGATATTACCTTATCAACCTGACCTACCAAATTGGGTTCTTTAATTGATTCGTCCGCGGTTGAATCAACTAGGATCTCTTTTTGTATGCATAAATTTTTAATTGAGGCATACAAATCGTCAGTTTGATCTTCGTGAGTAGATAGAAAGTTAAGCAAATGCGTAATAGACTCCTTATTTCCATTGTTTCTAGCCATTTTCTCAAAAAAGAAGAATCATTAGAAATAACAATAAAAATTAAAAACAAATATTCACAAAAAGAAAAGTATAAAGGATTATATATAAACAAGTATAAACGATTATAAACAAAGGATATTCACAATGAATGCCTAAACTAACAAATCGACCTTTGGTTCGATATTGCAGAAGAAATAAATCCCCGGCAACGGCGCCAAAAACTTGACGCGGCCTCGCGCGGTTGTGGAGCGAGGCCGATCTTAGGGATAAGTGTACCCCGTCGTTATCAAGTAATAAATTTCTGGTTTAGTCCAGGTTATCGTCCACATGATTTATTTCTGCAAGTATCGAGTTACTTGGTTTCAGGTGTTATCTAGGCTTAGGGGGTTTTGAGTTGGTTTTTCTAAGTTAATCTACTCCTAGGTTGAATTATACTATTCCTAGCTAAGTTATCCGATTCTAACTAAGTTATTCTATGCCTAATTAAGTTACTCTACCCCTAATTAAGTTAAACTATTCCTAAGTGATCTTTTACCAATGCAATTATCCGAAGGAACATGAAGGGATACGATGATAATGAAAATAGATTGTTTAAGCAATTGAATTAAAACATAAGTCACTTGTGTCCGAGGCGATTAACCCGACCTATCCTCCTAAAGTCCCTAGTTCGTGATTCCCTTGTAAGGCCGAAACTAGCTCTAAGGCTCAGCAATTTGGGCTTAATCTTCTATAGGGTCGTCAATCCTATAGGCACTGACTAGGTCAGATTCAGCTCGCAATATGTGCCAACTTGATTTTGGGATTATCGAATGAGTTAAACCAATCAGACAAAGCGTAAGACAAAGATTAAAGCATTAAAACAATTGAATGAACAAGAACTATAATATATATCAAAGATGAAAGTATTGTCACGAAGTTACAATGAGCCTAGGATTCATAACATGTATCAGAGGCTAGACAGAATATAAAAGAAGAAAAATCCCTTTCAGGGAACCTGTCTACCAATGCAGGCGTCTTCCTAGGACTTAAGGATGGAGCTTGAGCAATCCTCGGTGAACGGAGTTGTCTTTAATGGAGGTTTGAAGGATATGGAGGAGGTGGAGAGGATTTCTCAAGATGAAAAGCTAAGAAAATTACAAAGATAAAAGATGCCTAATTACATTGGAAAAATCCTATTTATAGGCGTGGCTCGGGCCCTTTTGATGACCTAATTCGTGTCCTTATGCAGGTAGGAAGTCGTGGGGTCCATCGTGGCGTCGTAGGGGCGGAATTTGTCTTTTTGACCAATTCCCGCAGGTCTGCTTGCCGAGCAGGACGAGCTGCTCGGCGAGCAGGCACTGCTCGTCGCGAGCAGGCACTGCCTGCTCGGCGAGCAGGCCTCTGAGGGCCTGCTCGGCGAGCAGACACAGTGCCTGGGCAGTGCCTGGGCAGTGCCTGGGCGGTGCCTGGGCGGTGCCTGGGCAGTGCATGGGCGGTGCCTGGGCAGCTCGCCGAGCAGCGCCTGGGCTGCTCACCGATGCTCATTTTGGCGAGCGACTGCCGGGGGTCCCCGAGACACGATTTTTGCCTGAAATTGATCATGTTTTAACCTGCACATGCACATAAACTCCAAACAACATTAGTCCAAAGGCTAAATTGACTCGCCAATCGCTTATTTTGAGCAAACGCTTCGTTTGGTGCGACTTTTGACGGATCAATTAGCTTCAAAAGATAACGGAATTATAATATGCATGCCATTTTGGCCGTATTTGCCTAAATTGAACATAAAACGAGCCTGAACAACGAAAAGTAAATAAAACATTTTCAATTTCTAACTAACTCACACAAAAGCATTTAAATGCGAGAATTGCTCGCTTATTAACTAAATAACGCTAAAAACCGTTCTAAAACCGTACCCAAAGATAGGGGTTTTTGACCCCTATCAGGTATTCGACAGATGCAAGCTATGATCTCATTGAAAAGATAAAGCATGTTTTAAACTGTGTGCCTTTAATCGAGAAATTCCTTAAAGCTTAAAATTTAGACTTCTACTTTCACAAGGAGCAACTAACTCGCCAGACATGCCTCACAAGGGACCGGAATAATTCACTCACTCTCGTATGGCATTTATTTACCATAGGGAAAAGAATGCAATTTCACTCCCTAGCTCAGTCACCACACCCTTAGGGTGTGAGTTTGCCTTTTGGTCCTGAATCTATGGGTCAACATTCTTCCAAACATAGTCTAAAGGACTTGACAAAGATTGTAATGTTAGGCTCAGGTTCCGGTTTGACAGTGAGAGGCTATTTCAGTGTATAAATTTTGTCTTTATGAAAATTATTTAACCTACTCTGCTTTCAACATCTTATCATTTCTTTCCTTACCCGACCCACACAGCCTGCTTCTCATAACAAACTACCCTTTCTATTCATATTAATCATTAAAGATCTTTCCAACCAAACACATAATTCCCGGGTTCCTTTCTATCTTATCTTTAGCATTATCTGCTTAATTGCCTTTGTTTTCCTGATTTCTGTGTCTTTAAAAACACATGATTTCAAATTAAGCAGGTGGTTTTGAAGCACAAGACAGAATTCAGGTCATTTAGGAATATCAGTGAAAGGAAGGGGTTTCTTTGCGTAGTTTTCAGAAAGAACAGGTTATGGCTCAAGTTGGTTATCCTAAAAATGTGAGTGCAAAGCACAGGTGGCTCTTTGTGTAGTGGAAAGGGAATCTAGTTGCCTTTATCTTCCTATGATTGTCAAAAGAATCTCCAATTCAACAGGGCAAACCAAGGCAAATTCTCCCTAAAGATAGTGAGTGCTGGCCCACTCAGAAAAAATTCAATGCATAATTTAGATGCATTTGCAGGCTCGAGTTCTCACTATTTTTGGGGAAATGCAATTAGGCAGAGGTTACTAAATGTGAAAGAAGATTTTAAAATTTCAAAATTTTTGGAACTTCCAGACTCGGGGAGACAAAATTCAAACAACTAAAACTAGACAAATCCATCATAAAACGCACAGTCTGTACAGTGATTCCTGTGAACACAAAACAATCGAATAGAGAATGAATAAACAAGGAGACTAGACAGCAACGAAAAGATTACCAAGGATATTTTCATCAAAGATTCTCAAGGGGATAATTGCTATACACCAAATCAATTAAATTAACAACCTGAATAAACATTTATCATGTTATGCCTGCATATATTGTGATGTGTAACTCCCCACCCCCAAATTAAAACGGAACATTGTCCTCAATGTTATCAGGATGGCAGCAAATGATAGACAATAACATCAGAATAACATAGGCAGAGTGCATAATTTGAAAGAGTAATGGTGTTAGATGTTACCAAATGCTAGGACAGCGACAAAGGTGATAGATCAGGCGGGCTGGGAAAGAGAGGAGTTAACCTCTCTATCCGCAGTGGCAGGAATGCCCTCCCCTTTCGAGGAAGCATCAGCATTAGCATTAGCATTAGCAGGTGTTTCAGGCATTTTTCTTACCGGACTCTTGACAGAAAAACCGGATGGACTCTCCTTGCCATGCTCCTCAATACAGATGGTTTTGAGCATGTCTATCGATCCCTGTTGTGACTCATACTTTTGCTCAAGTGCAAATATCATCTCACGGTTGGCTTGGTTTTGAGCAAACAGGGAGTTGAACTTGTCAAGGATGTCCTCCTTCGAAAGCTTTGCACATTTCTTATAAAATCCAGATCCTTTGGCAACTCGACCTGTTTAGAATCCGATGAGACCGACACAGTTGGTTCACTTTTCCTCTTCCGGCTTTCGACTTTCCTTGATGTGACAAAGTCCGACATCCAAACCCACTTTCCATTCACCATCTTACCAAACAACATTTTCTACAGACTCCGAAGATCAATCTGGTCTGGATGGTTCACAATAGTGAGCCGAGAGTGGTCCTCAGGCTTAAAAACTCCGATAGATTCCACAATTCTAGTGACAATGCTCCCGCAGCAGATGAGCGAAGAGTTCTTCTTACAAAAAGCACTGATGTACTCCCCAAACCAGTAACCTAAATTCATTCTTGGCCCGATTGCCATACTCCACAAGGCTGTAAGGTCTGCATGCGGCATAGTGGCTTGATTTTCTCGAGCAAAGATTGTGCCGGATACCAGCTTGTGCAAATAACGAACAGCATAGTCATCAATATTTGACGCCTTGGAAACGCTCCCATCATAATGTTGCTTACCTATAAGAGAATTCCAGAAGGCAGTAGGGTCAAAGACATCAGGGGTCTTGGTGAATGCTTCCTTGTAGCTCTCGGACTCCAGGTCATCATCGTCCGTAGCGCCTAACATCTGGTTAAATAAGTTGAGCGAAGGCCTCTGAGTGTGACCCATGAGCCTGAAACTGAACTTCCCCTCTTCTTCAGGATCAGTGATCTCAGCGTTGTGCTTGAAAGTGGCCAGGAACTCTAGCGTCAGTTCTTTGTATGCTGGCTCCTTCATCTCAAACAAGCAGCCGAAATGGCCTGCCTCCATGAGCGTGCGCACGCGTTCGTCAAGCCTTAGCCGCTTCAGGGTGTCCCAACAAACTGTTCGTATGGGCCCGAATTCAAGTTTAGCCAGATCTTCATTAGTACTTTTGCACCTCAGCATCTTTGAACTGAGAGAGCTTTTTCACTAGCTTTTCATCCGGAACGAAAGCGACAATGCTTGGTTCCGTCATCTTTCCTTTTGCTTTCTCCTTCTTGGTCGAGCCCTCGACCTTTACGTGTTTTCCCGAACCTCTAGTTCTCATCTATAAATCAAACTAAATAGGTGCCTCCGCAACCGTGTAAGAGAGAAACAAAAATCTTGGTAAAGGTGAGAGATAATAGTGTGTAAAAACGAATTAGGGTACCCAGCAGTCTGCGTCCTTTAAGTAGAAAAGAGGAGACAGATCTCTTGAGCTACCGCCCTAAAGACCGTCTCCTAATCTGCCACCTGGACTAAATCATATTGATAGATGATTACTCCAGGCAAAAAGACGCGAGGGTACCATAAATCTTGCATTTACGGCACACCATCTACCTTGTATTTTACCGAGGGGACGCTAAGGCTGAAATTACAGCCTAAAGACAGTGGATTTGACGTGTCCCTTATCCTAAAAAAAATTATTTTGAATTTATTCCCCCCCCCCCCCAAAACTCTTACGACTAGCTCCACATCCCTCCAAGGATTGCACAAGCAAAACTTAAAACCTCACTCTTATTGACAAGGGTAGAAGTTTTATATCTTTCCTTGTGAATATATCGATATGACTTGAATGCATGGTTAAAGCAAAAATGAGACAATGTAACTGTTATCAGGTAAATGACTTAACACATGATGAGGGATTATAAAATAAAAAGGAATTGTTGGAGGGGTACTTCCCTGCTGCAATTGGTGTTTGCAGCGAACACCCTGTGTTTCTGATTAATGGTGCGGAGGGTCTTGGAAGTGAACAGTGTCAATCTTCCTCTTGTGGTCATTCTCAAGATACGGTTTGAGACGCTGATGCGCCTTCGGTGAAGAAGACTCACTAAGGGATAAGTGTACCCCGTCGTTATCAAGTAATAAATCTGGAAAGTCCAGGTATCGAATCCACAGGACTTATTTACCACAAGTATCGAATTACTTGGTCTCAGGCGTTATCTAGGCTTTGTGGGTTGTGAATTTGTTTGTTTAAGTTAATCTACTCCTAGGTTGAATTACGCTACTCCTAATTAAGTTAAACTACTCCTAATTAAGTTATTCTACTCCTAATTGATCTTTCACTAATGCAATTACCCGAAGGAACATGGTATGAACGATAATAATGAAGTTAGGTTATTAGGTCTATTGATTAAAAACCTAATCTAAGTCACTTGTACTCAAGGCGATTAACCCTACTTACCCTCCTGAAGTTCCTAGTGCGTGATTCCCTTGTAAGGCCGAAACTAGGTCTAAGGCTCAGCAATTTGGGCTTAATCAACTAAGAGGTCGTCAATCTCCTAGGCTCTGACTAGGTCAGATTCAGCTCACAATATGTGCCTACTCGATTTTGGGGCTTTTGAATGAGTTAAACCAATTGAATAAAGCGTAAGACAAAGATTAAATCAATAAGCATAGAACAAAATAAGAGCTAAAGTATTATTAAAGATGAAAGATAATGTCACAGGATACAATTAGCCTAGGATTCATAGATTGTATCAAAGAGTACAAACAAAGTAAAGTAAAAGGAGATACGAAAATCCCTTTCAAGGAACCTGTCTACTCTGCAATCGGCTTCCTAGGTCTTAAGGACGGACCTTGAATATTCCTCGAGAACAGCTTTGAAGGAGCTTCAATGGAGGTCGAAGAAGATGGAGGAGATGGAGAGGAAATTCAAGGGGAAAGCTAAGGTAATTTACAAATAATGAAAGATGCCTAATTTACATTGGAAAAATCCTATTTATAGGCGTGGCTCGGGCCCTTTTGATGACCTATTTCGTGTCCTTATGCAGGTAGGAAGTCGTGGGGCCGATCGTGAAGTCGTGGGGGCAGAATTGGTGTTTTTGACCAATTCCCGCAGGTCTGCTCGCCGAGCAGGAGCAGTGCCCGAGCAGTGCCTGGGCAGTGCCTGGGCAACGCCGGGGCAGTGCCCGGGCTACGCGCCGAGCAGCGCCTGGGCTGCTCACCGATGCTCAATTCACCGAGCGACTGCCGAGGGTCCTCGAGACACGATTTTTGCCTGAAATTGATCATGTTTTAACCTGCACATGCATATAAACTCCAAACAACATTAGTCCAAAGGCTAAATTGACCCGCCAATCGCTTATTTTGAGCAAATGCTTCGTTTGGTGTGACTTTTGACGGATCAATTAGCTTCAAAAGATAACGGAATTATAATATGCATGCCATTTTGGCCGTATTTGCCTAAATTGATCATAAAACGAGCCTAAACAACGAAAAGTAAATAAAACATTTCCAATTTCTAACTAACTCACACAAAAGCATTTAAATGCGAGAATTGCTCGCTTATTAACTAAATAACGCTAAAAACCGTTCTGAAACCGTACCCAAAGATAGGGGTTTTTGACCCCTATCAAACCTCCTCGCACTTAAAACTTTACTTGTCCCCAAGTAAACTAAAAAAAACTAAACCCGCAATCACAAGCAAGCTAGAAAACCTCCCGGTTTGACTAGGTGCTTGACACAATTTCGAGCATCTGTAATTACATGCATTCGGAAATACAAAGTAGAGACACGATATCCAAAATCCGTATTTCAATTATCATAAGTCATATGTTTTAAGAAAAAGGACACATGTTCAATTAAACGAGCTTGAGGGGATCGCTAAGTAAAACACCTCACCATAGGTAGTTCACTCATTTCACACAATTTTGGTGGCTAAAGTGTTTACTCTCGTCTTATGTTCTTGCTTAGGATTACGTTGATTTTGCACGTTCATCCGAGTTCCTCTACTATGCTATATGACTCCGATGATATCAAAAACAGCCTCGAATTGGGGTTGTAATGTGGTTAGAGGGTTAAAGGTACAACAAGGGTTAATAGTTCTAGCGCTAGAAAAACAAAGTTCAAATGGCTTTAGCAAATATGAAGTGACTGAGCTTTTTATTCATTCATTATTCTCTTTTTAGGACGTTTTCTTCAGACGTTTTGATTTTAAGAACTGGGGAATGAAGTTCTCCCCTTTTTGTTCGTCTCTTTTCTTTTCTTTTCTTTTTCTGTTTTTCTGTTTTTCTTTTTTTTTTCCTTTTTTTTCTTTTTGGGATAGTGATGCTCATTCACTTTTTAGCCTTTTGGCTTGCTACTATGATGCCATAAACAAAGATAAAGCGCTAGATCGACAAAGGCTCGATGTGAGCTTTGCAAAAACTTAGGGTTAAGTAGCAAACCAAATGATGGTTTGCAAAAATTGGGTTAGAACGAAAGAAAAATCTATAAACTACAAAAAATATAGGCTCAAAGGGGCTTCCTAGAGTGGATGAAAAAGAGAAAATAAGGTAAAGAAAAGGGTTAATTCTAATGAGGCTGATTCATCGTTTATCATCTCAAATCATTGCATGTAGGTTCAACACAGTATTAGGTGCAAAATCTGTAATCTTTCCACAAGTCAAAGCATTCACACAAAAATGTCAAGAAAAAAAGCTTTTTGATGTTCGCTCTTAGGCTCAAATTCAACTCACAATTCTTTGGGTTTCAATTTTGTGTTTACTAGTTCTCCCCAAACTCAAGTTTAATATCACATGCCTTCAATTCTTAAGTTATCTACCTAAGTAATGATTTTAGCATTCCTTCAAAAGTAGGGTCTAAATGCAAACTTTAGCTCATGCTTTTACAGATACAAGGATTGTGTCCTACACCTAAACTAGTTGTCATGCAATCTTAGATTCGGTTCTCAGCCCTCAAGGACAAATAACGAAGTTTAGATTCGAAGGAGGTTCACGGTTTTAGATCCTAAATATGCAAAAACATAAATAAAACCCGAAAACGCTAAACTAAACTAGACACGACGCAACAAAAATTTTAAAAAAAAATTATACAATTTTTGTAAGTTTGTCTACCCCTCCTCCTCACACTAAAAATATGCAATAAGTTCCAACATTGCATCACAAACCATAAAGTACAAATGCAAAAAGTTAGGGTGGAGAAGACAACTTACTGATTTTATCGCAATCGCCAAAAATTTGATGATTTGCGGTGCCAATTTTTTTTATTTTATTTTATTATTTATTTATTTATTTATTTCAGCTCCGTTCGGGAAAAAATCCCGAACCATTGCTTATCTCGGCCGAGCAGCAGGCTGGGCGGCAGTGCCCAGCGGCGGGTTGGGCGCCAGCGCCCAGCTCGCCGAGCTGGGCGGCAATGCCCAGCTCGCGGCGAGCTGGGCGGCAATGCCCAGCTCGCGGCGAGCTGGGCGGCAGTGCCCAGCTCGGCGAGCTGGGCCTCCTGGGGCCAATTTTTTTTTTCTTTTTCTTTTTTTTTTTAATTTTATTTTAAACCTGAACACTTAAAAAAAATAAAAATAAAAGAAAATAAAAGAAAAGAAAACTAAACAATTAAACTAAAATATCAATGTATAATATAAATAAAATAAACCTAAAAAGTTTTATTAAAACTTGGGTTGCCTCCCAAGAAGCGCTACGTTATAGTCGGTGAGCTCGACATAGAATTCCCGCCTAGGTGCATGCTTCTACTCACGTTAGGAACTTAAACTCCTTAACAAATAACCCGTACCTACAAAACGGATTAAAAGCCTCAAATAAGTTTAATGAAAGTAGGAGGCCGAATTTAAACATATTATGAAAAAGTTTGGTTTGCTCCCTTTTGGATTCTCTTGGTAGGTCGAAGAGAATGAAAACTTCTAAACAAGGAGTAAATCCAAACTTTTCTAACTTTTGAGGAAAAGGTAGTTGATATACACAAGCTTCGATTTGATCATTTATTTCTATCACATGATTTAGAATTTCAGATTTTGAACCGGGGTTACTTACCGCTTCCGGTTCTTCACTTACCTTGAGTGATGCATGTGACAGCGGACTTGGTTCTACCTTTTCGTCATTCCTCAAAGAGATGGCTTGAGCTGATTCCCTTTGTGGGATTTCTATGTTTTCCTTTATGCTTGGGAGGGCATCTCGGGAGTGCTCTTGCATCTCATGGTTTATTTGAGCCAATTGGTTGCTCAAGTCCTTGCAAACCTCCTCATTGATTGTAAGTCGGGCTGATATTCCTTTCAAAAGGGACAGCACCTCATCTCGTGAGCTAGAGGGTTGTGGAGGAACTTGGCTTGCTTGTTCGTAAGGAAACATTCCCAATTTGTTTTCCCTGTGCTCATTAACAAACCTTTGGTGATTGAGGCTCAGTTTCGCCATCAAGATATCCATTTTCTTATTTAAGTCGGCCATGGAGGGATTAGGAGCCTCATTCTCCAGGGCATGAATGTATGGTCTTGATGGGATAGTAAACTTTTGAGCTTGCCACTCTACTTTTTCTTGCCAATTCATTGATCAGAGAATGCTGAGAAAAAGTGAAGTTATAGCACAAAAGTTGATAAGTAACAGTATACAGATATGAACAAGTATATAAGAGTATAAAGAAATTATATATCAACAAGTATAGACGATATAAACAAAGATATTCACAAACGAATTGTATATAAACAAGTATATGTATAAACAGGTATATGTATAAACAAGTATAAACGATATAACGATATAAACAAGGGTATTCACAGCGAATGCCTAAACTAACAAATCAACCTTTGGTTCGATATTGCAGAAGAAATAAATCCCCGGCAACGGCGCCAAAAACTTGATGCGCCTTCGGTGAAGAAGACTCACTAAGGGATAAGTGTACCCCGTCGTTATCAAGTAATAAAATTCTGGAAAGTCTAGGTATCGTCCACAGGATTTATTTCTGCAAGTATCGAGTTACTTGGTTTCAGGTGTTATCTAGGCTTAGGGGGTTTTGAGTTGGTTTTTCTTAAGTTAATCTACTCCTAGGTTGAATTATACTACTCCTAGCTAAGTTATCTGATTCTAACTAAGTTATTCTACGCCTAATTAAGTTACTCTACCCCTAATTAAGTTAAACTACTCCTAAGTGATCTTTTACCAGTGCAATTATCCGAAGGAACATGAAGGGATACGATGATAATGAAAATAGATTGTTTAAGCAATTGAATTAAAACCTAAGTCACTTGTGTCCGAGGCGATTAACCCGACCTATCCTCCTAAAGTCCCTAGTTCATGATTCCCTTGTAAGGCCGAAACTAGCTCTAAGGCTCAGCAATTTGGGCTTAATCTTCTATAGGGTCGTCAATCCTATAGGCACTGACTAGGTCAGATTCAGCTCGCAATATGTGCCAACTTAATTTTGGGATTATCGAATGAGTTAAACCAATCAGACAAAGCGTAAGACAAAGATTGAAGCAATAAAACAATTGAAGAAACAAAACTATAATATATATCAAAGATGAAAAGTATCGTCACGAAGTTACAATGAGCCTAGGATTCATAACATGTATCAGAGGCTAGACAGAATATAAAAGAAGAAAAATCCTTTCAGGGAACCTGTCTACCAATGCAGGCGTCTTCCTAGGACTTAAGGATGGAGCTTGAGCAATCCTCGGTGAGCGGAGCTTCGGAGGTGTCTTCAATGGAGGTTTGAAGGATATGGAGGAGGTGGAGAGGATTTCTCAAGATGAAAAGCTAAGAAAATTACAAAAGATAAAAGATGTCTAATTTACATTGGAAAAATCCTATTTATAGACGCGGCTCGGGCCCTTTTCTTGACCTATTTCGTGTCCTTATGCAGGTGGGAAGTCGTGGGACCGGTCGTGAAGTCGTGGGGGCGGAATTGGTCTTTTTGACCAATTCCCGCAGGTCTGCTCGCCGAGCAGGGCGAGCTGCTCGGCGAGCAGGAGCAGTGCCTGGGCAGCGCCTGGGCAGTGCCCGGGCTGCGCGCCGAGCAGCGCCTGGGCTGCTCACCGATGCTCAATTCGCCGAGCGACTGCCGGGGGTCCTCGAGACACGATTTTTGCCTGAAATTGATCATGTTTTAACCTGCACACGCACATAAACTCCAAACAACATTAGTCCAAAGGCTAAATTGACCCGCCAATCGCTTATTTTGAGCAAACGTTTCGTTTGGTGCGACTTTTGACGGATCAATTAGCTTCAAAAGATAACGGAATTATAATATGCATGCCATTTTGGCCGTATTTGCCTAAATAGATCATAAAACGAGCATAAACAACGAAAAGTAAATAAAACATTTCCAATTTCTAACTAACTCACACAAAAGCATTTAAATGCGAGAATTGCTCGCTTATTAACTAAATAACGCTAAAAACCGTTCTAAAACCGTACCCAAAGATAGGGGTTTTTGACCCCTATCAGACGCTGCCCGTTCACTTTGAAAGGAGCATCACCATTTTTGAAAATCTCCACAGCTCCATGCTCAAACACCTTGTTTATTGTGAATGGTCCTGACCATCGTGACTTTAACTTTCCTGGAAAAAGTCTCAGCCTTGAATTGTACAAAAGGACATTTTGTCCTTCATAAAAGACTTTTTTCTGTATCTTTTTGTCGTGCCACTGTTTGGTCTTCTCTTTGTAGTTTACTGCATTCTCGTACGAGAACAGCCTGAATTCTTCCATGTCACAGAGTTGAAGTTTTCACTGATCTCCAACAGCCTGTTGCTCAAAATTTAAAAATGTTAATGCCCAAAAATCCCTGTGTTCCATTTCTACCGGCAGGTGACAAGATTTTCCGTATAACAATCTAAACGGAGACATTCCAATTGGTGTTTTATAGGCCGTCCTATATGCCCAAAGAGCATCGTCAAGCTTGTTTGCCCAGTCTCTCCTAGAACTGCCAACAGTTTTCTCTAAAATTCTTTTGATTTCACGATTGGAAATCTCCATCTGTCCACTTGTTTGTGGATGGTAAGGTGCGGCAATTCTATGAGAGACTCCAAGCTTGCCCATCAGCTTTTCAAATTTGGCATTGCAAAAGTGGGTTTCTTGATCACTAATGATCGCTCGTGGGATGCCGAATCTGGCGAACAGCCTTTTTAGGAACTTTATAACCACATGGGTGTCATTGGTGGGACTAGCCATTGCTTCGACCCACTTGCTCACATAATCTATAGCCACTAAGATATATTTATTCCCAAAAGATGTAGGGAATGGACCCATAAAATCTATGCCCCAAATATCAAAAATTTCACAAACAACTATGTTGTTGAGGGGCATGGCATTTCTAGCCGAGATATTGCCTGTTCATTGGCACTCATTGCAAGTGCTAACGAATAGATGGGCATCTTTAAAAAGTGTTGGCCAGAAAAAACCTGATTGAAGAACCTTGGCCGCAGTTCTGCTAGCGCTATGGTGCCCTCCAGCTTCTCGGTTATGACAATGGCTTAGAACATCCTGTTGCTCCTCTTGAGATATACATCTTTGAATAATTTGATTAGCGCACAACCTGAAAAGATAGGGGTCTTCCCAAAAGTAATATTTAATTTCAGCAAAAAACTTCCTCCTCTGATTAGTGGACAGGTTGTGCGGCTTAATCGAACTTGTTAGGTAATTAGCAATATCGGCAAACCATGGCGCAGGCTGTGCGGCATATAGATGCTCGTCTGGAAATTTTTCCAAAATCTCTGGTTGTTCCTAGCTGCCTTGGTGAGAAATCCTTGACAAATGATCAGCCGCAACATTTTCCGTTCCCTTTTTATCCTTAATTTCGAGATCAAACTCTTGAAGCAACAATAGCCAGCGGATTAACCTAGGCTTAGCATCCTTTTTTGTGAACAAGTAGCGCAACGCATCGTGGTCCGTGTGCACAACCACTTTGGATAACACCAAGTAGGGTCGAAATTTGTCGAAGGCATACACAACTGCAAGAAGCTCCTTCTCTGTAGTGGTGTAATTCTGCTGGGCCTCGTTTAGCGTCTTGCTTGCATAGTAAATTGGCCTAAACTTTTTCTCTATCCTTTGTCCAAGAACGGCTCCCACACAAGTATCGCTCGCATCGCACATCATCTCAAAAGGTTGCTCCCAGTCGGGTCCTGTCAATATAGGCGAGTTGATCATCTTGCTCTTTAAAAGTTCAAACGCTTTTAAACAACTTACGTCAAACGAAAATTCCGCTTCCTTATGAAGTAAGGCTGACAAGGGTAGCGCAATCTTTGAAAAATCTTTGATAAACCTGCGGTAAAACCCTGCGTGCCCCAGAAAACTTCGCACATCTTTTACATTGGCCGGAACAGCCAGCTTTTCTATTACTTCCACCTTCGCTTTGTCCACTTCCATCCTTTTTTCTGAAATTTTATGCCCGAGAACAATTCCGCCCGTAACCATGAAGTGGCATTTCTCCCAATTCAAGACCAAGTGGGTCTCATTGCATCGCACAAGCACGGCTTCGAGGTTGTTTAGACAGCTATCAAATGAGTTTCCATAAACCGAGAAGTCATCCATGAATATTTCTACAGTCCGCTCCACCATGTCATGAAAAATGGACATCATACATCTTTGGAAAGTGGCTGGAGCGTTGCACAGTTCGAACGACATTCGTCTGTAAGCATAAGTCCCATACGGACATGTAAACGTTGTCTTCTCTTGATCCTCACTATGAATTGCGATCTGGTTGTATCCTGAATAACCGTCGAGAAAATAATAGAAGGCATATCCCGCTAACCGCTCTAACATCTGATCAATGAAGGGCAAAGGGAAATGATCCTTCCTTGTGGCTTCGTTGAGCTTTCTATAATCAACACAAACTCGCCATCCAGTTATTGTTCTTGTGGCACTAACTCGTCTTTCTCATTGAGGACTACGGTTGTTCCTCCCTTCTTTGGTACAACGTGAACAGGGTTGGTCCACACACTGTCAGAGATCGGGTAAATAATACCGGCATCAAGAAGCTTGATCACCTCTTTTCGCACAACCTCCTTCATGTGGGGATTCAGTTTGCGTTGTGGCTGGACAGATGGCTTATGCTCCTTTTCCATCAAGATTCTGTGGACACAGACTGTTGGACTGATACCTTTTATGTCATCTATTTTCCATGCGATTGCATCCTTGTTCCTTCGCAAAACGGCCATGAGTTGCGCCTTCTGATCCGGAGTTAGCTTCGAGGATATGATGACTGGACTTCCGCTGGGTGGTTCAAGGAAAGCATACTCGAGGTGTGCAGGCAACGGTTTCAATTCTGGTTTAGACACCGGCATAGTTGGTATCTTCGGTGGTTCTTGATGAGTAGGAACAGTCGGATCGAAAGGAGGTGTTGGTAGGTTGGATTCAATGGAACAGCCTATTCCTTCACATATGTTCACCTCTTCTCCCAATAAAGTCTCCATAGTGTCCTGTTCCTGCAAAGTAGAAAGACTTTGAAACTCATCCAAGAAACAGCATATGCCATCATTATTGTTTGCACGTCTCATTGCCTCTTTCATTTTGAAAATGACTTCTTCCCCATTAACCCTCAAGAATAATTGTCCCTCTCCTACGTCTATCAATGCTCTACCCGTGGCTAAAAATGGTCTACCTAGGATAATAGGAACATGTAAGTCTTCATCTATGTCCATTACAATGAAATCAACGGGCAATATGAATTTTCCTACTTTGACTAGCACGTCTTCCACTACTCCCCTAGGATAGCATACTGAATGATCGGCCAACTGAATGGACATACGAGTAGGTTGGGGTTCTCCTAATCCAAGTTTTGCATATACAGAATATGGCATGAGGTTTATGCTAGCTCCTAGATCACAAAGCGCATTTTCAATATTTAGCTTTCCAATTGAACAAGGAATAGAAAAAATCCATGGATCTTTGAGTTTTTTCGGTAGCTGCTGCTTGTTTTGGAGTATTGACGAACAATCTCTGTTGAGTTGGATCATCGAGATGTTCTCCAGCTTCTTTTTGTTAGACAGGATATCCTTGAGGAATTTGGCGTATGTAGGCATCTATGCCAACTCTTCTACGAAAGGAATGTTGATGTGCAACTTCCTTAAGGTGTCCAATACTTTAGAATTCTGTTCTTCCAGCTTTTTGTTGATTAGACGCGTTGGATATGGCACAGGTGGAACATACAGTTGTGGTGGTTTATACATTCTTTCACTTTCCCCTTGATCCGGCTTACTGGTACAGGTTGTCTTCCTGGTTTCATCCTCACTGGGAACAGCCTGTTCCTGCTCCTCTTCAGCTTCTTTGGACATTCCTGTGCATTCAGCATTTTCATCAATCGAAATGATGGGTTGAGTTTGCTTACCTGACCTCAGGGTGATTGCCATGACATCGCCCTTTGGATTTGGCTCTGTGTTGCTTGGCATTATTCCCTTTCCTTTTGACGTAGATGCAGCTAACTGGTGAACCTGTGTTTCTAGACTTTTTATTGATGCTTGTGTCTGTTTCATGAACTGCATCATCATTGTTTTCATATCTGGCTCTACATCTTCCTTTGGTGGCACAGGTTGTTTGTAATGCTGCTGAGGTTGCCTTTGGTAGTGTCCTCCTTGCTGTTGTTGATATCTCGGTTGTTCCTGCTGGTTCGGCTGGCCTGTCCATCCAAAGTTCGGATGGTTTCTTATGGAAGGATTATACGTGTTGGAATATGGGTTAGGTGGATTCCTCTGATTATACCCTGCGTAATCACATTCCGCTTGTGCGCCCTTTCCCTGCTTAACTCCGGGACAGTTGATGCTGAAATGAAGGCCTCCACAAAAATCACAAATGTCATTGAATGGTGGCTCGTTGTGGATTGACGACACATTTATCTTACCCAGCTGTCTGGCAAGCTGTTCTACCTGACTTGTCAATTTTGACATAACATCTTCATTTCCCGTCTTCTTTCCTTCACTTCTGGCGGAGTGCCAGTTGTAACTTGTGCTTACTACCTTCTCAATAAGGTCATATAAAGCCTGTGGCTCAAGATCTTCTGGGTTACCATTGGCTATGGATTCAATCTGGATTTTGTAGATGTTTGTCACACCATTATAGAAATTCTGCACTTGCATCCACATAGGGATACCATGATTTGGTACCCTTCTCAATAGCTCTTTGTATCTTTCCCAGGCTTCTGCTAGCGACTCATCCTCTTCTTGTACAAACCGCGACACTTCATTTCTCAGTTTTATGGCTTGTCGAGGTGGGAAATATTTCATCAGAAAAGCTCGTGCCATTTCTTTCCAACTCGTGATTGTCCCTGGCTGTAAATTTCTTAGCCAATTCTTCGCTTTATCCCTTAGGGAAAAAGGAAACAACTTCAGTCTGATTACATCGTCAGAAACGCCTCTGTTTGATCTGAATGTGTTGCACAACGTGATGAATTCTTGAATATGCCCATTTGGATCTTCAGATTGAAACCCATTAAATTGTACTGAGGCCTGGATCATCTGTATCATGGACCCCTTCACCTCGAACATGTTGTTCCCCTCGTTGGGTAACACGATACATGATGAATGTCCCTCTGTGGTTGGCCTCGAATAATCTCTGATTCGCATAACAGGAGGGTTGTTATTCTCTCCTTCTTCTTCTTGGTTTGGTTGAACTGGTTGTTCGGGTGGCACCCTTCCAGCCATTCTTCTCTCTCTTTGTCGTTCTCTTTGTCGTGCACGTCGAGCTCCCGCTCTGTTTCGTCTACACGTTCTCTCTACTTCGAGATCGATAGGAAAAACAGGAGGTCCAGCTCTGCGCATAAACTGGTAAAGAACTTCTTTTTCCTGCACGCTTTAGCAAACAGATTAAAAACACCCTGTTTCACAGAAATTTCAGATAAATTTTGTTGCTTTCAATCCCCCGGCAATGGTGCCAAAAACTTGTTGTCCTCAGATGTGACTCTAGCAAGTGTACTAGATACAAGTAATAAAGAGATAAGTCAAGTATCGTCTCCACAAGGATTGAGATCCAAAATTGTATGAGAAAATCGTTGCTGAACAGTGTGTGCGTTGATAAGTGTCCAAAACGACAAGTTTATTATGTTCATTTTGTGAATATTTCATTCTTAATTGTGTCGTTTTAGGACCTTTTCACTTGTTTTGTTGCATAAGTGATTTCAGGGATCAAATAGGAGAAAAGGAGGCTTGGAAGGCTGTTTTGGACTCTTTTCACTCAAAGTTCAGCGTTGCGGACGTGACTGGCTTAGTCTTGCCCAAGACTAAGAGGGTCGACTTATTCAGATCGCCAAGTCAGCAGAATCAGAAACTAACTTATCTCCACAGTTTCAACAACATGTTTTGAACGAAGGAAATCCCTGAAATCAAGGAAGAAACTGAGGAGATTGAAGATTTTTGAATCAACACTATTAAAGAAACCCAACATTGCTTTTGGGAGGACACTTTTTTGAATTGATAGTTTCATTTTCCTTGTTAGGGTTTTTCTTTAAGCTTTTGGCACAATTTCTCATTCTCATTTTTTATAGATCATTTTTATCTTTGTAAGCTATTGTAGTCGATTCATGGCTATGAGTAGCTAATTTCCTTTTATCGATTAAGGGATTAATCAAAGGCTAGTATTATTTCCAATTGTGAGATTGTCATTCTTAATTTCAGTAATCTAATTTCGTGATCCGTTTACATGTTTATTAATCTATGAAATTAGACCTTCAATGAAAGTTTAATCTTTAGTTCGGCCGGACTTCGGGTTTCTCATCCATTGAAACAACGTTAGGCCGTAGGATTTGTAATCATCTGAAATCCTAACTAATACCAAGCGTATGGACATGTAATTTGGTTTGAATCGGAATCGCTAAGAATTCGGTTAACTTAGGTTGGGTCCTTCTAATTCCTAATGCTTTCGACAGATTAAATTCTAAGCGCTAAGCTAGGACTGTTTGTCGAATAGGAGCTTATCTTTAGGCGCTCTAGGATCTGCTTTACAATTAAGGAAGGATTAGGTCGGGAATGAATAAGGAACGACTATAACTGACTCAGGTCACGTTAATTATGATATTTTAGTACTTTCGATGATAAAAAAGGAAATAATTGTCGAGCCTGCGGTTATCCCTTGGTCGGTATTTTTGTCAGATAAGAGTAACACAATTTAATTACAATTCAACTTTACAGAGTTCATCTCAAAATAATCAACCAAACAATCATTCACCCCCATTTACTTTCATTTAGATTTAGTTATAATACGAAACGATCAGTATTAATCCTTAGGGTACGATCTTTACTTACCATATCTGCAAACCAGTAGTCGGTCAGTAAATAAATATTTATTTGGTGGATTCGACGCCCATCAAATTTTGGCGTCGTTGCCGGGGATTAATCTAACTTGATTTTGTTTCGTATATGACCAGGTCTGAACCTTCTAAAGAACTCCTTTTCGAATCAGAAATAGAGTTGTTGACAAGAAGAATTCGTAAAGAGATAAGGCTACAAAAATCACAAGCATTTGGAATTCATAGCTCCAGCGAAGAAAAAGAAATTTCAGACGAGGAAGTTGAAATAATTGAAATTGAAAAAGAAACCATGGCAACCCTCAGGCAATTACACGCCCCTCAAGCTGACCAACAGCCCCTGTGCGTGACATATCCGAATCTGGATGCAGCCTTCGAGCTCAAATCGGGACTCATTCACTATTTACCAAAGTTCCATGGGATGGAGAGTGAAAATCCACACAACCATCTGAAAGAATTCCATGATGTTTGTTCAGGTATGAGCCCACAAGGAATTACTGAGGAACAAGTTAAATTGAGAGCTTTCCCTTTTTCTTTGCAGGATGCAGCCAAAGATTGGTTCCTAAATCTACCTTCAGGATCCATCACAACATGGGTAGAAATGACCCAAGAATTTTTGGAAAAATATTTCCCAGCCTCAAGAGCAGCAATGATCCGTAGAGAAATCAGCGGCATCAAACAGAAGGACATAGAAACGCTCCACGATTATTGGGAGAGGTTTAAAAGGCTTTGTGCAAGCTGTCCCCAACACGGTATAACTGAACATTCCCTCGTTCAATATTTTTATGAGGGAATGCTGAGCATAGAAAGAAGAATGGTAGATGCCGCTAGTGGGGGAAATCTCATAGATAAAACTCCAGCAGCAGCTAAAGAGCTAATCCAGAGCATGGCAGCGACATCACAGCAATTCGAAAGACAGCAAGAGAGTTCAAGGAAAGCATATGAGGTAAATACTTCAGCAATTGAAGAAAAGCTTAATTCTCTGACCTCTCTTGTTCAGAATTTGGTTTTAGGGAAAGCAGTGCAAGTAAAGGCATACGGGATATGCACGATGACCGGACATGCTACGGATGAGTGCCCTACATTGCAAGAGGATACTCCAGAACAGCTTAATGCTCTCGGGTATCAAGGACAATCCCAGCGGAGGTATGATCCATACTCGAACACATACAACCCCGGATTGCGTGATCACCCGAACCTGAGTTATAAACAGCAAAACAATGTTCCGCAACCAAATCCTCCACAACAGTACCATAGGCCCCAACAGTACAGACCCCCCCAGTCCGACCCAAACCCAGGTATGGCATCTAGTTCTAATGATCATTCTGTCATTGCTAACTTGGTTAAGTTTCAGGAAGAACAAAGCAAGGTGAACGCTAGTCTTCAAGCAAACATACAGAACTTAGAAAAATAGATGGGACAGATTGCGACCTCGTTGAGTGCAATTCAGACACAGGGAAAGATGCCTTCACAAACTGAAACAAACCCCAGACAGAACGCAAGTGCAGTCACATTGCGCAGCGGAAAGGACTTGGTCTTGCCCAAGACTAAGCCACACTGCGTCCAGCAGCAGGCCACTGCGAAAGAAAATAAAGTGACTGGAAGAGAGACTGATAGCTCAACAAATGACAAACTTCTAGGAAAAGAAGTAGAGGACCAAGACCCACCCTTGGTGATCAGGCCACCGTTTCCTAGCCGATTAGCCAAATCAAAGAGGGAAAAGGAAGAAAGGGACATCTTCGAAACCTTACGAAAGGTAGAGGTAAACATCCCTTTACTTGATGCAATTAAGCAAATACCTCGATATGCAAAGTTTCTGAAAGAATTATGTGTGAATAAGACTAAGCTAGCCGGACATGAGAAGGTAGTTGTAGGAGAAAATGTCTCTGCTGTATTACAAAGAAAAATTCCCCAAAAATGCAAAGATAAGGGTATGTTTGCTATTTCGTGTTTAATTGGTAACACTAGTATCAAGAGAGAAATGTGCGATTTAGGTGCATCAATTAATGTTATGCCTATGTCTATTTACTCTGCTTTGAACGCTGGTCCACTAACAGAAACAGGCGTAGTAATACAACTAGCAAATAGAGCTTTGGTTTACCCAAAGGGTGTTTTGGAGGATGTTTTAGTGCAGGTCAATGATTTAGTTTTCCCAGCCGATTTTTATGTGTTAGATATGCAAAATGACGACAATACCTTGGAATCTTCTGAGATATTCCTTGGAAGACCCTTCCTAACCACGGCGAGAACTAAAATTGACGTCCATAAGGGCATACTGACCATGGAATTTGACGGTAAGGTTGTCCAATTCAATGTGTATGATGCCATGAAATACCCGATTGATGTATCATCTGTGTGTGGAATTGACATAATTGAACCTGTGACCCAAAATATGTTTAATATGAGTGGAAAAGATAAGTTGCAGGTGGCGCTAAGCGAGAGCCTAACCGCGGACAGCGAATACATGGAGGAAAGCATAAAAGAAATTGTCGAAGCCTTGGAAAAATCCGACCAGCAGGTAGGGAATGTTCTACATGTTCCAAAAATTAAAGCTAATCAGCGCCCTTTACCATCTATTGTGCAGGCACCTCAATTAGAGTTAAAAGAACTGCCCAAACATCTGAAATATGCATACTTGGGGGCTGAAGAGACATTACCGGTAATAATTTCGAACATGCTAAACCCAGAGGAAGAAGGACAGTTAATCGAAGTGTTACGGCAGCACAAAAAAGCCATAGGATGGACAATAGCTGATATGGAAGGTCTGAGCCCATCAACGTGCATGCATAAAATTCACCTTGAAGAAGGAGCAACACCAAAACGTGAGGCTCAACGACGACTGAATCCGCCCATGATGGAAGTAGTGAAGAAAGAAGTCCAAAAGATGTTAGACGCCAACATAATATTTGCAATTTCGGACAGCAAATGGGTAAGCCCGGTCCATGTGGTACCAAAGAAAACCGGGATTACGGTGGTTCAAAATGAGAAGGGTGAGATGGTTCCAACTCGTGTGCAAAATGGATGGCGCGTCTGTATAGACTACAGGAAGCTAAATGCCTCTATGAGGAAAGATCATTTCCCACTCCCCTTTATTGATCAGATTTCCCACTCCCCTTTATTGATCAGATGTTGGAAAGATTGGCCGGGAAGAAATTTTATTGCAATATGGATGGTTATTCAGGTTTCTACCAAATTCCGGTGGCACCCGAAGATCAGGAAAAGACGACGTTCACATGTCCCTTCGGTACATTTGCCTACCGACGAATGCCATTTGGATTGTGCAACGCACCGGCGACATTTCAACGGTGTATGGTAAGTATCTTTTCTGATTATGTCGAGCAAATTATCGAAGTATTCATTGATGATTTCACTGTTTACGGTGACTCCTTTAATGAATGCTTAATCAACCTTGGTAAAATTCTGAAACGATGCTTAAAGTTTAATCTGGTCCTGAATTATGAAAAGTGTCATTTTATGGTGAATCAAAGTATAATTCTAGGACATGTGGTTTCAGCTAGGGGCATTGAAGTAGATAGAGCAAAGATAGATGTAATTCAGTCTTTACCTTACCCCGGAAGTGTCCGGGAAGTTCGTTCTTTTCTTGGCCATGCAGGTTTTTACCGGCGTTTCATTAAAGACTTCTCCAAGATAACACAGCCCATGTGTAAATTGCTGCAAAAAGAGGTCGCATTTGAGTTCGATCAGACTTGTAAGGATGCATTTGATGAATTGAAAGAAAAGCTAGTGTCAGCACCTATCATCCAACCACCAAATTGGAATTACCCCTTCGAGATTATGTGTGACGCTAGCAACCACGCAATCGGCGCTGTTCTGGGATAGCGGATGGATAAGCTACCTCATGTTATCTACTATGCATCGAGAACGCTTGACAATGCACAAAGCAACTATTCGACCACTGAAAGAGAACTTTTAGCTATTGTCTTTGCCTTAGAAAAATTCCGTTCCTATTTACTCGGTACTAAAGTCATTGTGTTTTCTGACCATGCAGCGTTGCGGTATCTAATGAAGAAGAAAGACGCGAAACCTCGTTTAATTCGGTGGATACTTCTGCTGCAGGAATTCGACCTTGAAATACGTGACAAAAAAGGGTCTGAAAACTTAGTGGCGGATCATCTTAGCCGGCTCCTCTCATCGGACAATGACAATGGAGAGCTCAAAGACGAATTTCCCGACGAACACTTGTTTAGCATCAATACAATTGAGCCTTGGTATGCTGACTTGGTCAATTATATGGTTACAGGGGTAATGCCGGAAGACTTCACCAGGAACGAAAAAGACAAATTGAGGAAGGAAGCCAAATATTACGTCTGGGACGAGCCATATTTGTGGAAACACTGTTCTGATCAAATGATTCGGCGATGCATTCCAGAAACCGAAGTCGAGTCCATACTCCAGTTCAGCCACTCGAGTTCCTGCGGAGGCCATTTCGGACCCAAGCGAACAGCACGAAAAGTACTCGAATGTGGTTTGTTTTGGCCCAATATTTTTCGTGATTCGTATTTGTTTTGCAAATCTTGTGCCAATTGTCAGAGAACTGGAAATTTAAGCCAGCGAAGTCAAATGCCACTTACGTCAATTTTAACTTGTGAAATTTTCGACGTATGGGGCATTGATTTCATGGGCCCATTTCCAAGCTCTTTTGGTTACCTGTACATTTTATTGGCAGTTGATTATGTGTCGAAATGGGTGGAAGCCATTGCCACCAAGACTGACGATGCCCAAACAGTTGTTAAGTTTTTACAGGGAAACATATTCAGCAGGTTTGGTATGCCCAGGGTGTTAATCAGTGATAGAGGAACTCATTTCTGCAACCGGATAATGGTATCCCTGCTTAAAAAATATAGAGTCAACCACCGAACATCCACAGCTTATCACCCACAGACCAATGGTCAGGCTAAAGTCTCGAACCGTGAAATCAAATCTATACTGGAGAAAACGGTAAATGTCACAAGAAAAGATTGGAGCATCAGGCTTGAGGATGCCCTATGGGCATACAGGACAGCGTACAAAACTCCTATTGGGATGTCTCCCTACCGGATGGTTTACGGAAAACCATGTCATCTTCCCGTGGAATTGGAGCATAGAGCATTTTGGGCGGTCAAAAAATGCAACATGGCCTATGATAAAGCAGGGGAAGAAAGGAAGTTACAGCTACAGGAGTTAGAGGAGCTCAGAACCGAAGCCTACGAGAGTTCAAGAATCTATAAACAAAAGTCCAAAAACTACCACGACAGCCTACTCACACGAAAGCAGTTCCAAGTCGGGCAAAAAGTCCTTTTGTACAACTCACGACTTAAAATTTTTACAGGAAAACTATGCACCAAATGGATTGGCCCTTTCATAGTAAAACATGTGTTCCCACATGGTGCGGTGGAAATTGAAAGTCTGAAGAATAACAATTGTTTCAAAGTAAACGGGCATCGCCTTAAGCCGTTTTACGAGGGATTCCAAGCTCATGGGACTGAAGAAGTTTGCCTTGAAGTTCCCAAAAACTGAATACTGACGTTCAGTTACGTATGGCTACAGACATAAAATAGCAGCGCTACAGGGAGGCAGCCCTGAGACTAGTCTTGCCCAAGACCAGTCACTCTTTTCATTTCAGTTTTTTTTCACTGTTTTTAATCTTCAACTAACTTAACTAACAACATCCCTTCCTTGGATGATTTCTGGGTTTTGTTTTGATGTTTGCAGGTAGCAGTAATGGTTTTTCATGAAGTTGGGCTAAGAAATTAAACAAGATAGGCACAATGGGCCCAAAAAGGGTTAAAAAATTTAAGTGAGAGGTAAAAAAAAGGGAAAAAAATTGATACATTTACTCTTTCCTTTTTTTTCACCCCGTTTAAAGTTAAACCCCTTTAACCCATTCTACCTAAACCCTTCATCTTCACCAAAGGACCAAAACCCTAAACCCCTCATCTCCCCCTAACTCGATGGACGGCTACTTCAGTGACATCCCCAGACGGAGCCGCCACCATCAACCTCCGTCTCCTCCCCGCCAGTACCGCACAGACGCCGAATCTCCATCACCGCCGGCAAACCTTCGCAGTTACTCGAGAAAGAGGAAAGGAAAGGCTCCAATGGCAACCGAAACCCCTCCACCAAAGGAGCCCTCCGACAACCAGTCGCCGCCTCCAACGGAATCCGCGCCGCCTTCACCATACCGGTTCCACTCTCCTTCCGCCTCCGAGATAGCTGCTATGCTAGAACGGACTCAAGAAGCCGTTTCCGACGACACACCAGCGGTGGCCCACCAATCACCACCTCCTGCGAGTTCGCCGCTTCCTACCGATTCTCAACACTCACCAGCTCCGGCGAGCCACCATTCACCACTTCCAGCAGACCCGACACCTTCTTCCCCAACGTCGGACCATTATTCACTAATCCCTGGAGGTTCGAACTCTCCTGCACCGACGACGAGTAACAATCCCCCAATTTCTGTAGGTCCAGCACTCTCACCTCAGGTGTCCGCCCATTACTCTCCACCACCAAAAACACAGAAAAAGAGGAAACCCCCGCCGTCCAGGAAACCGGCTCCAACTCAGAAATCACAGCGACTTGCTCCTCCTCCTCCTCCTCCTCCAAAGAGGACCATCTCCATTGAACTCACCGAGTCAAGCTCTACGGACTCTATAGCAACCGATTCCATCTCCATTGAACTCACATAATGCCTCATTCGAGCAAGCGAAATCGGAGGATTCAGACACTCACAGCGATCCTCCCGAACAGGCCGCAACCTCCGCAGCTCCCACTTGCTCCACCCGACCAAAGAAAACGACCAGGGCCCGTTTGGAGAAAGGACCACAATGATCTAAACCCGTCGTCATCGACACCGAGATGACTTTCGATTCACCGGCGCACCAACAGAGGTACAATTCTTTAAAACTTAAGACTTTTGTTGCGGGTCGTTGGTTGCATGAGCCCATTTTAGTTGCTCTGAATATTAGGTCTGACATGCATGATTTAATGGATAACATTGGCTGGAAGCCATTTTTGCTGCTCAATTATCCTGTTTATAACTGTTTGATGCATGAGTTCTTTACCACATTCACTGTAGATAAGAAGAAAATGAAGAAATCTCAGGCCTCATGAATTCAATTTCAATTATGTGATAGAGTACATAACATGTCTGTAGCTGAGTTTAATGTAGCACTGGGCCTGTTTGATAGAGAATTTTGCTATACTGATGCCTATTCTACCATGCTTTGTGATTATCCTACTGAGTTTAATGCCGTGAACGTCTACTCTGAGTTAACTGGTTTAGCTCACACTGTTTTTAGCCCCTCAAAATCTAAGGCCAATTTAATTTTGAGTGAACCTTTACGTTTTATGCATCGATTTTTGGCTATTAACTACTCAGCTAGGAATGAGGACCCAACTGTTGTGTCAAAGCAAGAATTATTTTTCCTATGGTGCATGGTAACTGAAAGAAAAGTCAATTTAGGCTATTGGCTAGCCTTAAAATTTTCTGACATGATGAAAAAGGTAGCTAAATTTCACTTAGGGCACATCATCACTTGCTTAGCTGTTAACCTATGTGCGCTTGATGTGGATGAATGCCCTTTGCATGTTGCTTGTCGTATGCTACCTTTTGATTTGCAATTGTTAAAAGCCATGAAGCTAATCCGGACCGAGGAAGGAGGTTATGTTTCTTTTATCCCTGCAGGAGACTTACCCCCACACGAAGGACAGATTCCCAGGAAATTTGCGTCCTCAGCCGCACCTCCTCCAGAACAAGGACAAACTTCAGCTCCCAACCAGCAACCTGTTGACCCAACCGAGCAACTAGTCTCCTTGGCCGCCGTTGTTGGCACTATGGCAGAGACCATTCAAAAAATTTACCAGAACCAGGCAGCCTACTTCAAGGAAGTTGGATTCACTCCTCCGCATCCCTTCGCCCCTTGATTCAGTTGTTTCTCTCCTCCACAGGGCAGTTCTTCTTACACTTTCTCCACTTCATTTTCATTGATGCCCTTTAGTTCTTCATAGTTCTGTTTTATACATCGAGACGATGCATGATATTAGTGGGGGAGGGACAATTGAGTCTTACAGGAAGGATTTGCTAATTTTTAGGATCTTGTTCTTTGTTCTTTTAGGATCTTGTTCTTTGTTCTTTTTGTCTTTTGAGTCTTGTGAATTTTGTGTGCTAAACTTGTGCAGATTTTTGTTTTTGACTAAGTGTGAGGTGCCCACCAAATTTTGTGCATAAACAGAGTATTGACTAAGTGTGAGGTGGGCACTCAAATGCATGTTCCTAAGTATCTTTGTCGTCCCTATTCCACACTTGAAATTGTTGACAACCGAAGCTAGTTTAGTACAGAACCCCCTTGTTTTATGAAAATTCACAACCTTTGGTTTGAAAAAGTCAAGGATGAGTAGACAACCCATCATGCCTTGTTTGATTGTTTAATAGCTTATGAAGTCTTTCAACCCGGACTTGAAAAACGTTTTGAAACCTGTACCACCACTTTTACCCCAATTTATGGAAAGTTTTTGAGCCAAATTGCCAGAGCAAAAACATTACACTTTGCTCTATTTTTCTGAGTGTTGTCCAATTCTAGTTTGGAATTCTAGAACTTGCCATGTTATGCATTTCAAGACCACATGGATGAATCCAAGTATTAAACATGATAAAGGCAGTAGGTTTTCTTTCTTTCAGCCACTCCAAATAAACTTTGAACCCTTAGGCTTGCCCAAGACTAACGAAAGTAACAGTACCAGCCCTTAGATAGCCACATTTGAGCCTTTCCCCCATTCTTGACATACCCTTGTTTAAGTTCCTTGGCCAGGGACTTACTAGCCATCAGAGTCTGTACATTCTCTCATTCATCTTGGTGTTTTATTTATCTTAGTGTTTAGTCGTTGCTTCGAGCAATCTCCACATTCAAATTAACCACAAGTTCATCGAAGTATGAGGATTCAAATGAATGATCCTTAAGATATATATGTGGTTGTGCTTCAAAGATGTCTAAATGGACATTTTCAAAAAAAAAAAAATAGAGGTAGTTTTAGTTTGTCCAGTTCAATTTGTTTACAGTCAATTAAGTCTGCCTCACTCATGTCTGAGATTGTGAGTAATTCGTATATATTTGTGTTTTGGTTTTCACCTTTGGCCATTTCTATTTTCGTCAATCACCTGTTTCGTTTCCTTTCCAAACCTTACCCCAAGCCAACATTACACCCTGTTTTAAGTCCTTTTGATTTAGTGTCTTGAATTCATGCTAAGTGGTGGAGATTTGATATATTGGCAAGCTTATGGTAATTTCATTCTAGGATTGTGAATTGAGTGATTCCCGAAATAAATCATTGCCCAAACACTTGAGCGATATGAGTGAAATCCAGCGAGGGTGGTACGTTTTTCAAACTGTTTTTCAATAAAGGTTGACTACTTTATTCCTTATCATACATAAAGCAAGCATGTTTGGGATAACAAAAGTCCCTTTCTACTTGAGTCGATGGTTTGTGATCTTCATAACGCTAGGGGGATTGGAAAAATTAGTAAGTACGTCTCATTTGAAAAGGGGGAATATTGACTTAAACATAGACATGCTTAGGGACAAGCATTTGGCAAGTGTGAGGTAATTTGATAAGTGTCCAAAACGACAAGTTTATTATGTTCATTTTGTGAATATTTCATTCTTAATTGTGTCGTTTTAGGACCTTTTCACTTGTTTTGTTGCATAAGTGATTTCAGGGATCAAATAGGAGAAAAGGAGGCTTGGAAGGCTGTTTTGGACTCTTTTCACTCAAAGTTCAGCGTTGCGGACGTGACTGGCTTAGTCTTGCCCAAGACTAAGAGGGTCGACTTATTCAGATCGCCAAGTCAGCAGAATCAGAAACTAACTTATCTCCACAGTTTCAACAACATGTTTTGAACGAAGGAAATCCCTGAAATCAAGGAAGAAACTGAGGAGATTGAAGATTTTTGAATCAACACTATTAAAGAAACCCAACATTGCTTTTGGGAGGACACTTTTTTGAATTGATAGTTTCATTTTCCTTGTTAGGGTTTTTCTTTAAGCTTTTGGCACAATTTCTCATTCTCATTTTTTATAGATCATTTTTATCTTTGTAAGCTATTGTAGTCGATTCATGGCTATGAGTAGCTAATTTCCTTTTATCGATTAAGGGATTAATCAAAGGCTAGTATTATTTCCAATTGTGAGATTGTCATTCTTAATTTCAGTAATCTAATTTCGTGATCCGTTTACATGTTTATTAATCTATGAAATTAGACCTTCAATGAAAGTTTAATCTTTAGTTCGGCCGGACTTCGGGTTTCTCATCCATTGAAACAACGTTAGGCCGTAGGATTTGTAATCATCTGAAATCCTAACTAATACCAAGCGTATGGACATGTAATTTGGTTTGAATCGGAATCGCTAAGAATTCGGTTAACTTAGGTTGGGTCCTTCTAATTCCTAATGCTTTCGACAGATTATATTCTAAGCGCTAAGCTAGGATTGTTTGTCGAATAGGAGCTTATCTTTAGGCGCTCTAGGATCTGTTTTACAATTAAGGAAGGATTAGGTCGGGAATGAATAAGGAACGACTATAACTGACTCGGGTCACGTTAATTATGATATTTTAGTACTTTCGATGATCAAAAAGGAAATAATTGTCGAGCCTGCGGTTATCCCTTGGTCGGTATTTTTGTCAGATAAGAGTAACACAATTTAATTGCAATTCAACTTTACAGAGTTCATCTCAAAATAATCAACCAAACAATCATTCACCCCCATTTACTTTCATTTAGATTTAGTTATAATACGAAACGATCAGTATTAATCCTTAGGGTATGATCTTTACTTACCATATCTGCAAACCAGTAGTCGGTCAGTAAATAAATATTTATTTGGTGGATTCGACGCCCATCATGCATGTAAAGGTATCTTCTTAGTAGGATTTGATTGTTTGAGTTCGGTCAGTTAAGACAAAAGTGTGCTGAAGCTATAAAAGATATGACAAATAGATGGCAGTTTAAAGGATAGAACAGGCTAGGCACAGCCGAACAGGTTGTGCAAGGTCATATAACAAACCAACGAATTAGTGACAAGACCAATGAAGTCAAAGTATCAACTTTAATGCCCACTTAAGTCAACTTTCGTGTGTTCTTAAGTTCCTAAGATTTACTAGAACCAATAGCGTCTTAAAGGAACTTTCTTTCTTGCATTAAGATCAAAGCTACATTTCTGTTAAGAAAACCTTTGACACAACCATCTAACATGTCTGCTTCGAGGTTGCGAGATTGATAGAGATATCAGTGAAGATGCAAGCAGTGTCTTAACATTCATCTACCACATACATAAATGCCGAAACACAGAAATATAAATCCTCCTCAACACATCATTGGCAACATGCTACAAATTCATTGAAAAAGTTATAAGACTTACATCACCGGCCCGGACTGGCCGTGCCCATTCAAAATGGATTACTCACTCATATCGAGTAGTGAGCAATCAGAGGTTCTTGTTCCATTCCGAGACTCCATTGGAGCTCTTCTCTAACGCCTAGAAAGTGACTTTTCTATTCTAAACAAATAAAATATCCGATCATGAACATACCCCGTCTTTCCTTTGCTACACCTATTTAAAGGAGAAAGACCGGGCCAAAATTGGTACCCGAATGTACCCTTTCAAAAGTATTACAGAAAATAAGTCAACACTAACTACAACTAAACAAAATAGAAATGATTATGGATCCTTTTGACCCTTGAACACTCAAGGGTCGAAACTTCTTGTCGTCATGTTACTTTAGGTAATACCATCGAAACACTTTTCCACCTGCTGCCTCTACCACGCCCACCTCTGATCTGTCGCTGTCCGTCATCAGAATATCCGGCGTTTGACCGCTGGATCATAAAAAGGCTCTACTCCTCTTTGTCAGTTGCGAAACAAGCTGTTTCCAGCAAGTTTGGCTTTAATCTTTGCTTATCTGCAAAAAAAAAAACATTAATCAGCCCTTTATTCTTGTATTATAACATAAAAGCACCCCAATTCTCGTATGAATATTATGTTAAACTTAGTCAATTTCATGCCTAACAGGTCTCCATATAGAATAATTGGTTGATGTTAATTTAACCATGAAACTATTACTGCTATTAGACTCCATAGCTAACTTCAAATTAACATTGCTCTGATACCAATTGAAGGACCCAAAAGACGGGTTACCAATAACACGCGGAATACCAATAACAACACCACAAGGATCTATCTCACAAACAATCAACCAAAGCACAACCCAAGTTCCGAATCAAAACAACAAATGTAACCTCAAGAATGGAAATCTAAACCACAATCAACAACACGAAATTTATACGTGGAAAACCTCTTCGGTGTGAAGAGTAAAAACCACAGGACGTTTGAGGAGTCCACCGTTCTTCTCTTATTATGATAAAATTGAGGGCAAAACAAACCCAACAAAGTTCTTACAAAAGGTTTATAACCCACCAACAACCATCATAAACAATAAGAGATCAAGAAGTAAACAAATACCACAAAAGAAAAGAATCAGTCTACAATCTGCCCCAACTCCGAACAGACCTTCTAGACCTCCGAACGACAATCACAACGGTGAGAACAAGGAACAATATGTCAAGAAGCTCCTGTCCAAAAAACGCGACGATCCGACGGTTCAATCTCCGGGAATCCATAAAAACATGGACTGGCCTGATGTAGAGAAACAAAAACGAAATTATCTTTTCTGTGTGTCTTTTCTTCTTCCTTCACTTGCCTCAATAATGGCAATTCATTCACTTAAATACACATTAACCTAAGCTTCTTAAAGAAACCAAAATTAATAATAAATGGACCTTAAATATGGATTGGACCCATAATACAAAAAGTTAGGAGTATTTTTACACCTTAACCCTAATTAAAAACACAGACATTTTGTTCTTGCATTCTGCATTAATTGCATATTTATTGGTTTTGTGTTTTGTATAATTTCATAACAACATTAGAGATCAATATATTTTTTATTTTGACTAAATATTTGGATTTCAATTTTTTTTTTCAACCCGTACAGAACATGGTATATTTAATTTGTATACACGGTATTAAAAAAATGAGTGATAAAATGACGCATATTTGCAGTGGAGATAACAAAATTCATGATGACAAAACAATTTGATGAATTATTTTTCAAATTGACCTATTATGTCAATATTATAGGTACAATTGTTCTTTATTGTAAATATTAGAGGTAAAATTGTACAATTTTAGATGTTATGGACAAAATTACTCCTAGCTGTAAATATCAAAGGTAATTTTACATTTTATTCCTAAATATTATTATCTGATTTATATATCTAAATAATTTGAAATAGAATTTCTTATTAGATAACCCCTTTTATATTTATTGACTAGGCTTGGATTGAACTGTATTTTAATGTGATTAAACTTTACTTCAATTAAACTTTAGTTCAATATTTTGGGTTTCTGTTTGCTGTTGTGACATTGCTCTTGACATTCAGCACTTGAATCTTCTTGATAGGTGGTGTTTAATAAAGGTCAAATGAGTATAAAAAAAATAATTGGGGTAAATTATATCCATGACCATTCAACTTTATCCATTTTAACATTCTGGTCACTGAACTTCAATTCTTAACAGTATGACCACTGAACTTTACACTTTATAACACCGGTTGCCACTCAATTTTAACTAACTCCTCAAAGTGACTGTTAACGACCTCAAAATGAAAATATTCAAGAATTAAAATTGTTCAGAACGGCATTTACCATGAAACCACATTTTTTATTTTCCAAAATCACATTTTTTGGAGCTTTCTCTATCTAAAAATTCACCATCTCTCATAACAAAACAACACCTAAATGACCTCAAAATAAAAAAATTTAAGAATTAAAGTTCATTAGAATATCATTACGCTTTGAATTTTTTATTTTTAGGCCATCAACGGTCGTTTTGAGGCGTTGAGTGACCACCGGTGTTAAAAAGTGTAAGGTTCAGTGATCATACTGATAAAAATTGAAGTTCAATGGCCATAATGTTAAATGGGTAAAGTTCAGTAGTCATCGGTATAATTTGCCCAAAATAATTGAGAAGAGAGACATCCGGTTAAAAGAAGGTCAAATATGGAAAAATGGTGGTCAATGGTGACAAAGGTCACCGGTGTAACGTGCAATGGCCATACCAGAAAGAATTGAAGTTCAGTGGTCACGATGTGAAAATAGGTATAGTTCAATGACCATGGGTGTAATTTACCCATTAATGTATTAAGTCCTTTTGAAAAAAAAAAAAAAGCTCCCAGCACCATATATACGCCTACCTGCCTAACTCATTTTAGGCACCTTGAGCTCTAGATAGTCAACGAGCAGAGTAGGCGATGGACACCGAGAAATCTCCGACGATCGGAAATCCAATTCGATGCAAAGGTGAACTTATTAAACTGTATATATAGCTTCAAGATATAAATTAATGGATCTCATTTAATCATATATGCCAATTCTTTTAATAATTAGCGGCGGTGAGTCGTAATCCGGGAGAGCCGCTGATAATGGAGGAGATAATGGTGGCGCCGCCGAATCGTCACGAAGCTCGGATAAAGATTATATGCACTTCTCTCTGTCAAAGCGACATTACCTTCTGGAAATTGAAGGTCTGAACTCTTTATCTTCTTGGAATCAATCTCAATCTCAGTTCCCCTTTGCCTTTGATTTGAGTCCTACAGTAAGAGCATCAACCGATCACCGTCTTCTTTTTTTCTTGAAGGTTTTTCCTGGTGTTTTCCCCAGAATTTTGGGTCACGAGGCTATTGGGTAAGTTAGTTTATAATTTATTACTGGATAAATTACACACTTGCAGCTGAGATTTATTTATTTTCACGCTTTAAACACTAAACTTCAAAATGAAATATGAAACTTAGTTAATTTTACACATTTTAACAGTTGATGATATCCAAATAAAAAGATTCAAATTCTTCAATATTTTTATTTTACGGTTATGAACAATTATTTTAAATGTTAATTAAAGTTTAATAATCATAATCGAGTGATTTTTATATTAAACTTTGAAGTTTAGTAGGTTTATTACGATGGTCATGTGTAAATTGAGCATTATTTATTACAGTATTATTATTAGGAAAAAGTACGAATCAAACAGAGATCTGTGTTTTAAAAGTTTATATATAGAGGTCCGTGTTATGTTTCATTTACAAAATAAAATATTACAATTACATATTTATATTCTGATTACAACTAAATGTATTTTTATCTTAAAAAATTATTTTTACATATTGATAAAACACAAATCTTAAAAAACAACTCTCTAAATCGAAAAAATAAATAATATGGTAGACATTTTTTGTTTTTGTACTAATTTAAAAGTTTATAAACTAAATTAAAATTAAAATTCATTTACGTTGCAATTTAATTTTAGATTTTTTTTTTTTTGGTAGGAATAAGAAAAATAAAAAACAAACAAAACAAAACCTAATCCGGGATTAGCCTGGAAAAGCTAACTCCCACCACATCATCCAGAAGGATTGAGGAGAGAAAGGCCGGAGGAACAGGATAATTAGTGACTCCCCAACTTCCTTCATGACCTGCAGCCGCTAGACGATCCGCCACCCTGTTCTGCTCTCTAAAGATATGACAGGAAGTGATAGAAGCAAAGGAATGGCAGAGCCTCTTGATCCCTTTAATAATATTTTTGCCTTTCATCCCAATAGCTAAATGGCTGGAAATTAACCTGATAATTTTAGATTTTATTAATATATAAATATAATTTTAAAAAATTTAAAAATATTATTAATTATTATCAATAATTATCATTAAAATTTAATAATGTAAAATACTTTGTTTTTTTTTTTAAAAAATCTCACATATTTTTATTTGTACTTTGTACTTTGCCATTATTATTATTATTTATTATTTCTGAACCGGTAAACGGCGTTGATGGACCAACAAAAATCAAGTCTTGAAATGAAATTAATTGTGGTTGTTTCTTTGAAAAAAACAAAAAGAAGTGGTTGTTTCTTGGCGGCTTCTCCTCTATTTTGTTTTTTTTTTTTCAATTTTTTAGTGGTTGGCCCTACTTATCGTCTTTGTCAATTCGTAGAAAAATATAGAGTAAATTATACCTATGGCCACTGAACTTTATCCATTTTCACATTATGGCCATTGAACTTTATTTCTTCCGATATGGCTACTGAACTTCACACTTTTTAACACCAGTGACCACTCAATTTTAACCAACTTCTCAAAATAACCATTAGCGATCGTTAATGACCTCAAAATGAAAATATTCAAGAATTAAAGTTGTTCAGAACGACATTTACTATGAACCCACATTTTTTATTTTCGAAAATCACATTTTTTGGAGCTTTCTCTCTCTAAAAATTCACTTTCTCTCTCCTAACCAAACAACACGCAAATGACCTCAAAACGAAAATTTTCAAAAATTAAAGTTCCTTAGAATATCATTAACGCTTTAGATTTTTTATTTTTAGCCGTCAACGGTCGTTTTGAGACATTAAGTGGCCACCGGTGTTAAAAAGTGTAAAGTTCAGTGGACATACCGGGAAGAAATGAAGTTCAGTGGCCATAATGTGAAAATGGATAAAGTTCTGTATCCATGGGTGTAATTTACCCGAAAAATATACTATCAAATAAAACTTCACATTTTTTCAAACAAAAAACCTTTACATAAATAAAACCATATATTTTTTATATATAAGCATCCTCATTATAAAGGGATTAAATTGACATAAAAGTCAATAAAAATTATAAATAAAAGAACACCTCAAAAATTATAAATCACATATTTTTCTCATAAATCTAAGAGTAGTTGCAATTTTTTTTTTTTTTATCATTTAAAATTCGAAATCTCTTAGTTTGATTCTTAAAGGTGTCTACTATTTTTATTGAGATATGGATAAAGATAAATTGAAGTATGGACAAAAATATGATAGTTGTGAATTATTATTCCATGTTTAATAGGTTGGATATGGATAGAGATAAAATAAGTGGATTGTTAAATACCGCCATCATTTTACTTATTACCGCCCCATTTGGATTTTTTTGCCTTTCTCATAATTTTGATGAAAAACTGAAAATTCTCTCCAAAATCACAAACCCGAATAACAATAATTGAAATTATGAAAATAATTGATACGTGACAACCCGAGAATCTCGGAAATGAACGATTATGAGTCGGAAATGTTAAAGTTTACGTTTTTTTAATCAAAGAAATCATGAAAATAATACATATTTTTTGGGACGATTTTACATTTTTCGTCACAAAAAATTTAACAATTTTTAACAAAAAAAAATTTATGCCTAGGCGGATGAATCTACCGCCTTGCCTATGGTCAGGTGGGATGAATCTCCCGCCTAGCACTTGACCATAGGCCAGGCGGGAGATTCATCCGCCTAGGTATAAACACATGCGGATTCTTTCAAAAAAAATTCAATTTGATTTTTTTTATGAAATAGTAAAATTATCCAAATGAGTGTGGTGATAAGTAATTTGAGGACAGTAAATAGTAACACTCTCAAATAATCACATATTTAATGTTTATTCTTATAAAGAAATCCGATAAATTATATGAACTTTTTACATAATGAAATTAAAAAAAAAACAGATGGAGAACTGATAATGGGAAGTTTTAGGATATAGTTTTTAAATAGGATAAAATATTAAAATATATTTTTTTTGGAAGTATCAATTTAAATTTGGGATAAGGTGCAAATTTGCCCCTAACGTTTTTAGGGAAGATCATATTTATCCCTTAAGTATGAAATAGCAAAATTTTAGGTCTATAGTTTTCTTAAAGGTGCAATTTTAGGTCTATGGTTTTCTTAAACATGTATCTCATTTTGCAAATGTCGGCTAACTTCTAGTTCTCTCCATCCATTCATGTTTTTTTTTTCCATTTTCACCAATAATCAGGAACAAATTCTTCCTTTAATTCATCAGCATAGCAGCAAAACATGTTCAGATTGTAGCTTTTTCCTCCAAAACACTAGTCTCAATCCATATTCTTTTATCCCCCAAAAGTGATAGTTTCATGATGCAATAGGAAAAAATTCCCAATAAGTCACTTCAATCACATGTGAAAGAAAGAAAGCAAATTTTATAAACCCTTCTTCTTCTCAAGAACCAGAAGGTTCATTCTTCAAACAGAGACTACAAATGTATCCTTAGAAAATTAAAATGTTTTTACCTTAATTTGAGTTGGGGGACACCCAGATGGAGAAATAGAAATGAATGGTGGGAAGAAACATGAGTTGGAAGTGAAAATGGTTTCAGGGTTGAAATTGCAGATGATGCATATTTGCGATAAAGGAGAAGAATATAAGGGTCATGATTGAAGGAAGGAGAAGGAGAGCAGAATCAAAATTGCAATTGAAGGGAAGAAGAAGGTGAGCAGAATCGTGATTGAAGGGAAGAAGATGAATGAGAGTAAAATCAAAATCGCAATTGAAGAAGAAGGATACCATAATCAAAATCTGCAGAATCGTGTGATTTGGGGGAAGAAGATGGAAATGTTGACACTGTTAAGTTTTCATCCAATAAGCCCAAAATTGCATCTGTAGGAAAACCATAGACCTAAAATTTTGCTATTTCATACTTAAAGGGTAAATGTGATCTTCCCGAAAAAAAACATTAGGGGCAAATTTGCACCTTATCCCTTTAAATTTTAGTTCAAAATAGTACTAATATAAGCTCAACGTTTACAAAATTTACTAATTTATGTCATAATATTCATATTACTCACTTAAGTTCTTAAAAAAAAAAAAAACTGTAAACCTATTTTGATAGGTTTTTTTATAGTTGTTTTTTTTTTTTTTTTTTAAATAGAAGATAGTTTATCTTTTTTAAATTCTTTTTCAATTCCTTTTAGATGTCTTTTCGTTATATAAATATATCCTTCCTGCATAAAATTTCTTTCTTGTTTTTTTCTGAATGAAATAATGCTCGATATATATTTTTTCCGTGGAGATGATTTTCCCTTTCCGTGGGAATTAGGGATTCGCATCAGAACGAAATGTGATCATAATTAGCATAATCAATTTGATGTTTATGCCTTTCCACTTTCTCCAACTTCATAATAATAATGGGATGGTTTCTATTTCCTCATTTCTTAGGTTTTTTAGTTGTATTTTGAATTTTTTTGGCATGTTACAGGGTCGTAGAGAGTGTAGGGGAAGACGTAGATGAGCTGAAGGAGGGGGATATAGTGATTCCCACATTTATTCCAGACTGCGCAGATTGCGTAGATTGCAGATCAAACAAGAGCAATCTTTGTTCAAAACTGCCCTTCAAGGTCTCTCCTTGGATGCCAAGAGAGGAGGCTAGTAGATTCACTGACTTAAAGGGAGATGTTATATATCATTTCCTCTCTGTCTCCAGTTTTAGTGAATATACTGTCATAGACACTGCCCATCTAACCAAGATTGACCCGTCCGTTCCTCCAAGCAGAGCATGCCTTCTCAGTTGCGGAGTATCAACTGGTAAAGACCATTTCATTTTTTCTTTCAGTTGAATATGCTTCGTTAGCTATTGATAAATGGCAATTCACATTTTCACATTTTAATTTAAGTTATTAAGTGAATTATCAAACGAGACAAGTCAAAATGTGCATCGCTTTCCAATATGTTAAGCAAATGTAGAGAGTTGAGTAAGCTGTAACCGAGCCAAGCCGCTCATGAGTGGCTAGGCGTTCAGCTCGACTCGATAAAAACTGACCGTGTTAGCTCGATTTATAAACGAGCCTAGCACGAACATAATTTTGAGGCTTTATTAACGAACTGAGTTATATTTCATTTGTTAAACTTGATTGATATTATTTCATTTGCTATTACGTGAGCTGGTTCGCGAACTCAATAAACGAGCAATAAACGAACTCTTCACGAGTGATCAGTTTGTTAATTTGTTTATTTGTTGATGAGCTTTGCTCGTGAGCTTGTTTGTGAACATAATTAATGAGCTCTTTGCGAGTAGAGTTCATGAACAAAATTAAGGAGTTGCTTGTAATAAAAGTTCATGAACAATATTAACGAGCTGCTCATGAGAAAAACTCGTAAACAACATAAACAAATCACTCACTCGCAGCTCATAGTTTTCTTAATAAGCCGAGCTCGAATAGGATTTGGAGCTCAAACTGAGCTCAAAGCTTGGCTTGAGCAAGTTAACTTTTTGCTGAGTTATGCTCATAGTCAAGTCACTTTAAACAAGTTTAGGAGACAATAGGCAACTTTAAGCAGATTTAAGAAGTTAATCCGTGGTTACAATCAGCTTTTACTGCCAACTTGGAAGAGCTGTGTACCTATTAGGCCAAAAAAATTCAAATGACAAATATGAATTTTTCCATGGGTATTGTATTTGAAATTTTAATACAATTCTACCTTATGATAACAAATTTAAGGTTTTGGTGCTGCCTGGAGGACTGCAAATGTGGAGGCAGGTTCAACTGTTGTAATTTTTGGCTTGGGGTCAATTGGTTTAGCAGTAAGTATTTAGCTTGCTCCTCTTTGTACAATTACTTATTATGACAAGTAGCATATGAAGCCTCATGGCTACTTGTTTTTGCTACAGGTTGCAGAAGGTGCGAGGGTATGTGGTGCTACTAGAATCATAGGTGTTGATATGAATCCAGACAAGTTTGAAATAGGTGAGTAGCAGCAAATTACTAGTCTCAGTATCTGCCGCATAAAGCAATCGAAATCAGTTGTTTTAATGACCATCCATGCTTTGTTTCATACAGCGAAAAAGTTTGGCGTATCAGAATTTGTCAGTGCAGGAGATACTGGAAATAAACCAGTGAGCCAGGTCTGCTGTCAATTCATCATCTTACAATTATACTTGTCTATTCATAAATCCTGAGCTGGAACATTATGAGCAGTTGAAGTTTGTGCTGTTGTTGGTTTTCGCTTTCCAAATACATACGGACGGGCATTAGAGTGCCTTTTCTAGGCTAGAGTTAAGATGCAATAATAGGATATTTTGCTTGATACAAAAACTATGCCTGATGGGGTTGCTCCTTTCAAACTGTGATAGGATATGATTTTTTGAAGCATAGAGATGGATTTTCGTGCTGTTCTTTCACAAAACTCATTTGCAGCTCTATATACAATTCGTTTAGATTTAAGATTGTGAAGGCAAAACATTGGATGAAGCTTTGTTTGATTCTGGAATTATTCAGTTTGGTTTTCTTGTTGTCCAATTTCTCTCCGTGCTGTCGTAGATGATTAATGAGATGACTGGTGGAGGTGCAGACTACTGTTTTGAATGCGTTGGCATGGCATCATTGGTGCGCGAAGCATTTTCGTGCTGCCGAAAGGTTACTAACTCTTCTAAATACATATTCTGTTATTATTTTTGGTTTCTATACTATGGTCTTATGTTGTGGAATAACTTGTGGATTCAGGGTTGGGGAAAGACAATTGTCTTAGGAGTGGACAAACCAGGGGCAGAAATAAGCCTTAGCTCTTTTGAAGTACTTCATGGTGGTAAAATCCTCACAGGAGCATTGTTTGGAGGTCTTAAACCTAAACCTGACATTCCAGTTCTTCTAAAACGCTACATGGACAAGGTGAATTAACCAATTACTAAACTTTCTCTCTTTTATATTTCTTCCTGGTTGGTTTAGTCCTTCTTCAACAAAACACCATTCTAACTTAACTATGTTTAGGTTCATAGGCCCTAGAACATATTAGGTGCCGTTTGGTAAGATGTAATGACCTTCGTAATGGAATGACCATTACATTGAAGGCTAATTACCATGTTTGATTGCATATTACAATGTCATTGTAATGGAATGAAAAAACCTTGAGTTAAATTTTTGTGAAGAAATCTTGTAATTCCCATTACATAGAAAAATGCCTTGAATTCTCGTTATCTAACCTCTCATTTCTCAAATCTCACCTCTCAATCTCACCTCTCATTCTTGTAAAAAACGCAACAAGTAGAAAAACATGAAAATTGAAAACGAGAAAAATGAAAAAAAAATGAAAAACCGAAAAAATGCGAAAAATGATAAAAAAATGAAAAACCGGGAAAATGAGAAAATAGAAAAACGGTGAAAAATGTTGAAAATGGAAATTAAAAGAAACGAGAAAAATGTAAAAAAAAAATGAAAAAGCGAAAAACTATATACTAATTTATTGATTTCGGTTAATCTAATTTTGTATTTGATTTTGATTCGATTTTTCACATTTTTCGTTGATTTTAATTATGTAAATAAAATTTTATTTTATTGCATTTAATTAGGAAAATACAAGTATTGTAATGGTTATTACATTACATCATAATTATCAACAAAACATGGTAATAGAATCACTATTCCATTCCATTACATTACAACTTTGATTACATTACCACCTTGATTATATTACATTGCATTACGGCATACCAAACGGACCCTTAGTGCATTTGATTGTTGGGAAATAAATATGCTGTACTTGAGCAGTGTGGGAGACTGGGGAATGGGTCGAGAAACTCCCCTTGGGGCGGGGAAAGAAAAAAGAAAATAACAGACGAAGCTTTACTAAGATAGGGCTTTGATTTGATTGGCATTGATTGGAAAGGGGGGTGCCTGGGTATGTTATAGGAAGGGAAGGCAGAGGTAGTATTTCGAATGGCGAAAAGAGGCGGTGGGAAGGAATGGGAAATCGTCAAGGATGCCTTCTTTGTTGGTGAAATGAAGGGCGCCGCAGCGCAGGCGTCTGTGATTCTCTGAGCCAGTCTGGATTTCCAACGCCTCGGCAAACAGGCCAAGATGGATGACAGCGTCTTTTTCCTCTCTTCCTATCCGGGCGGGAGGTGAAGCCATAAGAGTAAATTGCCCTCCCGGTAAGGAAATATAAACCAACCCCCCCCCCCCCCCCCCCCCCCCCCCTCTTCTGATCCATTCATTTCTGAAAGCAGAGGGGATCCAGAGCTAAGCCCCTTCTATTGCATAACCTAAAAAAGCTATAAGCAAAGTACCTAAGTGGGTGTATGGAAACGAGACGCTTTGGTTACTGGCTAACGCTTCAAAAGGCGACAGCTTTCTTTTTGGTATTTATCCAGCAGATACGCTTCTGCTGAACTCCAGCACGGTTTGGCGATCAGGGACGCCTAAAGTGTTATTCCTGATGGTGCAGTAGGTGGCGGTCTTCTTCTGTATGGTTTCCCAAAACCTCCAAGAGACCACCCCCCTATGTGCTTGGACTGTTCAACCCCCAAACCACATAAAAGGAACTTTGTCTCAACGTGTCCTCCCAGTAAACAACCATAAGGGAGGGTCATCTTAGTTCATAAAAATGACATTGGTAATTTAACCTGGTTCACCCTTAATTTTGGATTACATCCACCGCCAAGTACGAGAATTAGTTCTTCCACTATAAAGTGTAGTAGGCATACAAAGAGACGGTTCTCTAGATAACTTCTCCGTGCTTAAATGTCATTCTTCTTTAATGTTTGCGGCTTTACGAGGTTTTACTTACATTTGCTTATTTTTGTTTTCAGGAGCTGCAGTTGGATGAGTTTGTGACACATGAGATAAATTTTGAAGAGATCAACAAAGCCTTTGATTTGCTGATTGAAGGAAAGTCTCTTCGCTGTGTTATTTGGATGGACAAATAAGTAATGTACCTTCTCACTTCACTCTTCAAGTTCTCATATCTATTTTCAACTAGAACGAACTTTTAAGGGACCGTAAATGAACTAGATGCACCAGTGAAATATGTCATGTGTACACTTGTCTTTAATTTGGTGCAAAATACGATATATATTTCTTTTTAAATTTTTAATTTACCGTTTTTATCTGTTGCTTATAAGTGATAAAAATGACGCACAATTAGAGTGGAGATAACGAGATTTGTGACTGCTTACAGTGTTTCGGTAACAGTGACTGTAAATTGGTCCAGCTTGTAATCATTGCGGATAAAATTGGCTCAACTTGCAAATGTTAGATGTATAATCGTATCATTTATGACGTTAGAGATACATTTGCTCTTTATTGTCAATGTTGGGAAGTGTTTTTGGACCTTATCCCGTTTTATATCTATAGTAAGGTTATTGTGGATAATCATTTTTTTCTTTGTTCTACAAAATACAGTGAAATGTTTTTTCTTTTCTTTTTTGGTAGGCAAAAAGTTTAGGTAAGGGTAGGTCTACCCACCCCAAGGTCAGGGCAAACCACAGACCTCGATGAGGGTTTACAGTGGAATTAACAGTGAAATGTTTTTTCTTAATAATAGCATATATTATTCCATTAATAAAAAAAATACGGTACAAAGATAAAGTGAAATAAAAGAAAAAAAATGGAACACATTAAATGATATATCAATATTTTCCATAAATTTAAAGCCATGGAAAGACAGACGACATTCCAATATTGAAACATTTCCAAGTAAACGGATGTATATTGATTCTATTAAAATCATGTGGATCTAATTTACATTGCATTGACCATAAGTTATGTAAATGAAATAATTAGGCTTACATAAATTAAAAAATGAACAAATAAAAACAAATTATAGATGACAAATACAAATCAAACAAAAATATATATCCGATTAGAGACATTGATTCAAATAAAATAAAAATACACACTAATATGAATGACGTAATATAAAAAAAAATACACGGGCAAAAATAACAAATGAAAGAGGAAGAAGAAAGATAAAAATAAATTTATTCTTTCTCAAAAATTCTATACATAACCCCTTCCTAATTTACCATCAAAATCCACCAAATACTTTGAAAATAACATGTATATTTACTATACTTACCTTACCTTACATTATTAGCACTCCATCAACTCTCAAACCAAACAAAGCATAAGGCCCGACTCTACCACGTGAAACAACACATTGAAAGAAGAAAACCATATATTATTTTATTTTCAACTAGAACGAACATTTCTTAATCTCGTAACCTTCAAGAGACTGTAAACGAACTCGAGGCACCCGTGAAATACCCGATAGGGGAATCCAATGCCTTCTTAGATGACCCAAAATGCCTTAGCCTATAAACTCCAGACCTAGCTTCTTCTGGTATCTCCCACTCAATGGTTGCTAAACTAGAAAAGGTAACATTATCCAAATTCCACTTAAAAAACAAGCTGAAATCATCATCATCATAAGCTGGTATCCAACGTTTTCCTTCTAGAAACTCTACAAGTGCAAATGTGCCTTCTGTTAACAAGTCAAACCTTGGATTACCACTCCAAAATGTGGCACTTGGTCTGTCTCCTTTCTTAAATGAGCCCTTTTTATTGATATCTTGTTTAATGTCCCCTAATTGTATGCCCTTAGGGGTTGAATCTATGAAAGGATCGAGTAAGAGGCTTAGTTGTTTAGAGGTTAGGTCCGGGGGGAATAGGTTTGTTTTGGGGGGTTGTTCTCCTTTTGCCATTGATTCTGCTAGTTTGGTGAATTCTTGGATGTATGCAGACAGTGTATGAGGACCATAGAGAGTTGAAGCTCCCTGAAAATTTTGTTAAATGAGTGAAAATATGATTGAATGAAAACTAACTCATCAAATGATTCTTTCATAACTATCTCTAGAATTCTATATAGTTTGATTTTTCTAATTATAATAGAAAATGTTCAAAGTTAATTGCACCGATAATCCCTGAAATATGAAGTTAGCTTAAAAAAGGTAATTCACATGATTTTGTTTCAATAAAGTCATTTAACTTTTATTTTTATTCGAATAAAGTCATTCCGACCATTTTGAATAGAAAAAAAAAACATTTGAATAGTAATATGACATTCATGTTGAAAAGAACTATTAGGTCACTATTTAGGATTTTTTTCTTGTCTTAATCGGTTGAGATGACTTTATTGAAATAAAAAGTAAAATTCAGTGACTTTATTGAAATAAAAAGCAAAGTTCGGTGAAATCTTTAAACCGACCCCAAAAACAACAGTGAGTATTGGTACGAAACTTCCTCTTAAATGAAACTTACTTTGAAAAATTATACTTTTAGGTCTTCATAAACAATGCTTATTTGTTCATCTATTTTGCGCGGAGAGTTATGAAGCATGTACTCTTAGAATATGTATAAGTTTTTAGGTGTAATCGGGTCTCGTTGGAATTTAAAAATTAGAAACTTGTATAAAAAACAGAATTTTTGTATCAACTTACTGATTACTAATAAATCACGTGCTCCTCCTATCACCCGAATTTAGGAAAAAATAACCCAACCAAGTAAATTTCTTTTTCTGCACTAAGTTTAATATTTTGTTTTCCCCATGTCAAGCTTGTTATGATCAATAGTGTATCAAATTCGTAACAATAGTCATACCTCATATCTTTGTTGTCCGTATTCTTGAATAGTTGCAACATATTGAGAATATGCGTTTGTGAGGCCTGCTATTACAATCTGAGTCTCTTCATCAAACTCTCCTCCCCCATTACTAACTAATGTCTTCTTCACTGCTTCCCTCAGTCGTCGGCCGGCCATTGTTGTGAACTCTGCCAATTATGTTAAAAAGTAAGTATGTTGTACGGAAACCGAAAACATAAATAAAAACTAATATCAGAAAGCCTTATTTTTAATGCAAGAAAATTGACCTGCTGGTACAGAAAGTATGATCAATTTCCCCATCCTCAATATTTGAATTGGAAGAATTGCCGGCTGCGCATTAATTGATGAACAAAATAGACATTGAACTACTGGATTATAATGATTAAAATAATTGAAAAGAAGTGATAAATGATACCATACCGTCCAAGCATAAGGTTCAAACATTTCTCCAGTTGAGAGCAAAACATTTTTGGGATTTTGACAGTCCTGTTGATACTGGCTTGGTTTTTTCAATAAGTCTCTTACTTTCCTCCACAGTTCGTTTATCTGCAGCCAACTCTACTTCTCAGTTTCCAATTTTAATAATGATGCTTTTAATATGTTCAATTTTAAGCATACTATATTTACATTAAAGAACGTTTGGGGGTATTTACATTAAAGAGAAAGAAAAAACCCAACAATCCACCCCACCAATATGATTCAAACTCATGACCTCTAGAGTAATAGGTAAACTCTCAACCAACAGGTTAAGAGCTTCACCACAATAATAATTATAATATTTATAATCATAATAGTACTAAACAATAAACTACAATCATAATAATTTAATAATATTAAATGATAATAAATATTAAATCATTATAATAATATTTAATATTTTTACTACGAGCATAATAATAAATTTATGTCCAGTAGTTTACAAACATGATAATACTAGATATAAATACGTTCATCAAAACTAGATATAATACTAAGATATTTTGGATAATTATGTCTAAATATATAACTAATTAGCTATTTACTTTTTTGAATAAATTAAAATTTCTATTAAAAACGATGAATTAAGTTCTGTTCAGCTTTCTTCAAAAAAGAAAAAAGTTCTGTTCAGTTTTTTTTTTTTTTTTTTTTTGTAAGAACTGCAATGTAAATTAGTTGGGTTTAGTTTTTTGATTCATTACACATCTTTTATTATATTATGTTATATGAGATAAATAATTAATATAACTAACTGGAATTATGGGCTTTTACTAACCTCGGTGTCGCCTTGCTGAAAACCAAACATGCCAGGCCCATCTGTGGTTCCAGCGGCAAACCCTGGGCCAAGCCCACCGGGACAAGTCTTGGCTTTTCCTTGACCAGCTAAATCCACCTCAAGATTCGTAAAATTGACATATGAATGCCGATAATCAATCTTTCCACTTAGTTCCTTGCTGGCATGACTGAACAAATCAACCGCCTTTAAGAATTGCCTCTCTCCTATCATCTTTGTGCTCAATATTTCATCTGGATATCTGATTTCAACAAATCCACAAACCCATTTTAGTTATCATTTCAGACCATTCATGGGAATGGTAAAGCCTTAATTCTTGACAACTTCTATCATAATGCAATTAGTAAGACTAATAATTTGATATCACGTTACAGTTAATTAATAAAATATTGACCTTATGTAGGGGAGTAGGAGAAGGGTGTACAAGAAGTTCTCCCGCACAGGCCCAGATTTAAGAGGATCCAATTTTTTTTATTATATAGGGTAATTAATTTATTAGTTCCTATATTTTGACAAAACACACTGTTTAGTCCCTGTATTTTAAAAAACACATGGTAAGGTCTCTAACCTTTTTCTCAGTGAACTGTTTAATCCTTCCGTCTGTATGTTAGATTTTTTACCGTTTATGACTTCGGAAATGACTAAATTACTCTTTACTATTTACCTTCAAACTTTAGAAGATGAAATCCAATTTAGAAGAAGAAGCTAATTGTATGGAGAACAATAAAAAGAACAACCCCAATACTTACGAATTTGAACGATTAAGAAGAAAATTAAGAAAAATAACACTCAAAATTGATTTCTGATGCATTAAAGTTTAAAGGAAAGAAAAATAAAGGAAAAGAAGTACGCAAATCCAAATTGACTAACAAAATCTTCATGAGAGTCTAACGGCAGGGACTAAACAGTTCACCGAGAAAAATGTTAGGGACTAAACAGTTTATTAAGAAAAATGTTAGGGACTTTATCATGTGTTTTTGAAAATACAGAGACTAAACAGTGTGTTTTATCAAAATATAGGGACTAATAAATTAATTACCCTTATATTAATCTAAATAAATTATTGTTATTAATTATTATGTGAAAAATTAAGTAAATATTAACTTATCCAGAAAATTAACGCTCTAAAGAGTCTTGAGGGGTTCAATTTTTATTATTATTATTATACAATATCTAATTTAATTATTTTTATTATATCTATTATGTTAAAAATCAAGTTAAAAGTATTTTAGTGTTTCATTTTGTAGAAACGTTATTATTATTATTATATGAAAGTATTAATTTTTTTAATGAATAAGACCCAATTTTTTTTATTTAACACAAGACCCTAAAAATGTTTAAGACGGCTCTGGCCTTATGTAATCAATTATGTATATTTTGCTTAATTATTTATATAAATAATTGGAATAGAGTGAATGACTTCCACCTAAAAAAAATTGAAGTTTATACGGTGCAGTTTAAAACCGGATTACAAAAAAAAAATATTTCCATTTCATATTATGACTGTCTCTCAATCTCTAGGATTCGGATCACACAATAAAAGTTGAAATTAGACATCTTGTATTAATAATATAAAAGAAATTCATCTTTCTTAACCGGACTTAAAATTCCATTTTCTGTTGGACTTAAGATCATGTATTATTTTATATGTGAAGACTAAATAAGCTCTACCCTAATAATCATAGTGATAAGTTTGGGAAGAAAATGTGATGTCTCCAATTCTTTATCATTTTATATGTCTCCTACTCAATTTATGATCAGTTACATACTTACCTTACTTTAACCCAATTTAATAAGAAAAGAACTAGAGTTAACCAAAGTTCATAGGATTATATGTCACGTGTCATAAATTGAGTGGGAGACAAGTGAATAGAGAATCGGGAAGATCAGGTTTTCTTCCCTAAATTTATATCTTAATCCTTTGTTTAAATAAAATCCTAGATCTTAAAATATAAACTCGAGGTCCTACAAAAATAAACCCTATATAATTTAGATTTAAAATATATGACATGACATCAAATTATCGATGCACAGATGATGTGGTATACTGGACATGTGATATCATTTATACTTTTACCATACTTTTCGAGAAATTCGTCTTATAAAACAAAAGATAAATGCATAACATCTTAAGAGAGAGATGATTGGTGTTAAGAAATAAACGTGTGCAAGCGGTATCAATTAATGGGTCTGCAATATAAATTGTTCTAGAAGTATTGTAGAATTTCTCGATAAAAAGTGTTTAAGTAATACCCGGGTCCACGGCCAACGCAGAGGCGGACATCCCCGTGACATGAAGAATGGTTGAAGTCACAAGATTTTCCGGTGTCAATGCAGAATGCTCCGAACACATTCGGAGTCACGTCTCCGACATTAGATTGGCAGAATGCTCCAACAAATAGCGACCCATTGTTCTTCCTCACCTTGAAAGATTGGCTTGTCCTTTTAACACAATTTTGTCCTCCTGTGGCCTTTATCTTTTGGGCTTTCTTTATCAATTTACTCACTTCTGTCTCCACCAAAAATGGATATGTGGTCAATCTAAAAGCAAATATCAATATCATTATTTAGGGGAAAAAATCTTGTGTTTTGACTTTTTAAACATTAACAAGTAGAGATTTAATAATTTCCATTGCAAACAAAATAAAAAACCACTTCAAAAAAAAATTTAGTTCAAATTAAATTTGATGCATAAACTCAGTCATTAAATTAGTAAATTGGCATAAATATAATCAGTTTTTTATACTTAAAATTTGCAAATTTTAGGTTAATTTATCAAATTTGTCAATTTAATAACCGAATTGATATCTAAAAATTAATTTAAAATAAATTAAGACTGTCAACTTTAAACATCCTTTTAACTCTTAATTTGTAAAAAAAATGGTTTCATGCTGTAAAAAAAACACAAAACCAAAAGGAATTGATCAACATGATTTGACTTGCTAAGAATCTAAGATATTATAATTTACATATCTAACACAGGATGTCGGCACACCCAAAAAAAAAAAAAAAAAACCAGTGCTATTTACAAACCCAGTTTGTACGTTCTAAGCTTATTTTTGCACCTCAACGGTCCAAAATTACCTCTGCCACTGTATATTAAATCAAAGGATAATAGCTAAATTTAACTTTAACGAAACGAATTGGATATATAATAATAATATATAAAATTATGTAAATTTAATTCTAACGTTTTTAAAAAAAGATCAATTTTTGCTATGTGTTATTCTAAATTTGAAAAATTATTATTTAACTATCACATCGGACCTTCCAAACAAGTTTATCGATAAAGTGAAGTAATTTCGCATATTTTTATTGGTTTTTTTGTAACTATATTAATAACACAGTAAATATTTTAGAAATTTTAATAAAAAAACAATTGTAATTAACTTATACGTAGCAAATTTAGTTTTTAACATAATTTTCGTAATTTTGTTAGTAATACACTAAATCTCTTAAACATAATTGATATTTCGAAGGTCTGAAGTGACAGTTACATATCACTCAACCCATTTTCTTTTCCCGACAACATAGTCCTAAAATTGATCTTGTTTGGAAACGTTTGCATCATTTCATACGTTAAGGATAAATTTACACTTCTCTGAAATATTAGGGTTAAATTTATTGTTTATCCTTAAATCAATATGCTATCTCGTTAAAAGTACTGGTCTTATCTACTCAGATGTAGGAGTGAGCAAAATAACCGGTAACCGATTACCAAATCGATAACCGAACCGAAGTTTTAGTTTGGTTCGGTTATTTTAACATTCTGGTTCGGTTCGGTTTTAATTTTAGCTTAGTTTAGTAATCGGTTATCGGTTCGGTTAGTGAAAAAATATATCGGTATAACCGATAACCGAACCGAACTAATTATAAAAAATATAATTTTATTTTTACATATATAAATAACTTATAAAATATAAAATCCAACCCCTAAAAAATATACTTTTATCTTTATATATATAAATTTTGATTCATTAGTTTTTAATTTCTTCAAAACTTTTATATAAGAGCATTATTTGAAAACTTATTAAACAAAAATTAAATATTATGAGTTTTCGGTTATTCGGTCAGTAACCGTACCGAACCGAAAATTTTCGGTTAAATAAAATTCGGTTAACAATCTTATTCGATTTGGTTATGAAAACAGCCCAAAGTCTGGTTCGGTTAACCGAACCGAACCGATACTCACCCCTACTCAGATGATGCCATATCAATTCAATTACTGATATGACATTATTTGAGTGGAGGAACCAGTACTAATCCAGTCACATTAAAATTTCTCCTCTTTGTTTTTTTTTTCTAATAGTGTAAAACAAATGCCTATTCTAAAGAAAAAAAATACCACTATACTCATAATTTATTTATTTATTTTAGTTTTTCAATTATTTATCAAGCATATAGTTGAATTATATTTACTTGTTGTGGTGGGAAGTGTAGTTGAATTGGTAGTAGTGAACCAGTCCTCAAAAAATCTAGCAGCAGCTCCTTTGTTATCTCCACTGATGAGTTTATTGTCTCTGCTCATAGAGGTTCCATGAGTAGCATACCAGCTGAATGCTCCTACACTTTTTTTAGTTGCACTATCTACAAATTTCAAAAGGGTCATCTCTTTATCAACATTAGCAGTATATCTTGCTCTCTCTTCTTCTGGGTTTAGCAGATATGCACTTGGACTCCTGTTTATTCCTGCATTCTCTACCTCTCCTGCAATGCACCCGATTTAACTCACTCCAAAAGATATCTCGAGCCGTTTCTATAAATATTAAGTGATCACCTCACCTGTGTTGATGAAAATAGAACCAGGCTTTAGGCTGTTGTGAGCCTGTGTTATGCTTAGCACAATTGCATTTACAATGGCATCGAATGATTGTTGCACAAGACCAAGAGAAGTAACACTGTAAAGTAGATACTGCAGATACCCTCCAGGGCCGGCATGAGTATGTATCCCACTAATCGCTATGTTTTCTTCTGTATACAACTTCCCAAACCTTCAAATTAATTTAAGCAAAAGTAATTACAAAAAAAAAAAAAAAAAAAGTCATATATGCATGTGTATGTTTTTTATAAGAGAAGAAAAAAAAACATCACATCCAGTATACAGGATTGTCCGGTTGGAGAGCGGATTTTATATATGGTGTATATAAAAAAAAATTGCTAAATCCAACTTCAAATTTAGATTTAAGGGCCTAACAAGCAAAAAAAAAAAAAAAATTAGAATTTTGAATTTGGAGAGACTTAACATGTAAAAAGAAAATATAAAATTTTGGACCTGAGCCAATTTTGGTATTGCTAATTCAATACCCGTTCTAAATTTTTTGGAGAAAGGGACTGGAACTATCGTAGCCTCAAATTTTATGAAGATACGGGACCAAAACTACTCGTAGTGATGGTGGTTACGGCAGCCGGATGGGCCAGACCCCGGCCCCTGTATCCGCCCATGTTAACGCTTTTCCACAGGATTAGGTTTTTTTGTTTTTTTTGTTTTTTTTTGTCACTGTTCATATATTTTATCGGACATTCTTTATCCATCTGAATTGTATCTGCTCTCTATTATTATTATTATTATTATTATTATTATTATTATGTCGTTTATGCCTTTTTTGGATTTAGCAAGTGCAGAAACGGTTTATCTTATCCGTGGATTAATAAATCTGTGTGGCTGCAACAACAAAAATGTCTCAAATCTGAATGTTCCGAATAGCCTAAAAGGTGAAATTTGGATTGCAGATGCTTTTCTACAGATTTGGATCTACGAGAAGTATATGTTATATTATTGTTTGATGTTTTTATATCTCTTAGGAGTTTTTTTTTTTTTTTACTCTTTGTAGTCGTTTTCATCTTGTATTGGTTTTAGCTTTTACTTGTGTGAAGTTTTATTTCTTATGTTTTGCTTGTTGTACTGCTTCTTTTTTCATCTAATAAAAATATAAGTATTTTTCTTAAAAAAAACGTTATTTTATGGTGCTAATTTTGATGTTTTTCGAGTATATCGGGACGTTTCAAGTATAATTGATCAAGAAACTAATAATTAAAAATCTAAGATATACCTTGATCTTAGTTTGTCAAGTACTCGAATAGTAACAAGCTGAGAAGCCATACCAGCATCAAGATTAACAAACGCAAACCTTGCACCTTTTTCACCATCCGCCACAATAAAAGTCCTAGCCCTTAGCCGGAAATGGACACCGGCGGTGTTTTGGTCCATGTTAGCGTAACCCATCATGTTTACTTGAGCAGCCGGACCAGTCATGTCATAGCTTCCCACACCGATCAAGTACTCTCCATTGCTACAATTTATAAATTTAGCTAAAACAAGAGCTGCCTGCAGCATAAAATAATGTATCCTCCGATTCATCGTCATTAATTTTATGAATTTTTGCAACTAAATTTTGGTATATATATAGAGCTGATTTTCTTAGTATTAAGTGATTGGATTATAATAATACTTCTAATAATTGCCTTATTAGACTCTGATCTTTTATTTTTTTGGTTCATTGAACCCTTGATCTTTTATTTGGATATATTAGACTCATGATCATTTATTTTTTGTTTCATTAAGCACTTTATGACCAAATTAGTAAGTTATGAACATCTAATTCTGTTGAAAATACGTTATTAATTTCATATGTATTTGAAATTATTAAAAAAAATGTTTTTTACAGTTTGAATTAAGGTTTTTACAGTTTTTCTACATCCATATTACACGTCCAAAACTGTTTCTAAATAGTTAAAAAATACAAATTTCGAATGCAGATACCATGAATAAAAGTCTGTTAACTGAATTTTATGCTCAAAATTACTTTTTTTTTTGTTATAATGAGATAAAAAAATAAATTATTAGGAACCTAATATATCCAAATAAAAAATCAAAGGTTTATAAACAAAAAAAAAATGAAAGATCAGGAACCTACCGATACTTTTTGCCTTCTTCTAATAATAGTAATGTGTATCAAATTAGTAGGATCAATTAATTATAATTAAGGTATTTGTTCTTTGGGTTGCTCGGTATAATGGGAGTTGTCAAGGGATGATTCTTGTCTATTTTGTGCGTACTTTGATGCTTCAACCGCATATGTTACTGTCTGTGTCGTTTTGGTTACCTTTTATTGTCGTTTATCCAATTTATACAATCGACAAAATTACAAGGAATCGTTTCCCTTAGTTGAAAATTCAGTTTTCAATTCAGAATGGTTCTTAGGGAAATGTAAAAACTTTAAAAATATTGATATGTTAACAACTTATTTTATAAAAGAGACTAATTGCTTTACACTTTTAGATATACTGACTATTTGATCGTGGTATAATAAAGTATTGACTTTTTGATGTGTTATATTGATTTATGCAGTATGTTGATTTTACTGTAACCAAGAGACATGCAGGAAGCACGTCACATTTATAGTGACCGAAGAGAAAAAGAACTTGTGAAGTTTATTATCTAATCAACAGTTCTGTTGCAATATCAGAAAGAATGAATAAATTTTAGATCGCGATTTCGATCCTGAAGACTATGATAGCCACTAATAAGCCAAAGGAAAGGATGAGTAGGAGTAACTTGTCGTCCATAAAACTATTCGCCATCTTCGAATCAATCTCCACTATAACCTATTGGTACCCCATTGCCCCACATCCCAACCATCAAAGCATTGGAAATTTCAATGTAACAAGGAAACCCCAACACCAGACTTCGCAAGACTCCACGTGCACTCGAAAAGAATCAGCAGTATTAAGCTTCACCGAACCTTCATCAGGCGGTTTCCAATTAACCCAAATTATGGTATAAGACATAAATGGACCAGATTTCTATGGGTAAATTACATAGGTGGCGTACAACATTTGCCCTATTTCACAATTTGGTGTACAACCCTCAATTTTGCACACAAAAATGTACAAGCTTTTGGTGACTTCTCACTAAAGTGTACAGCCGGTAATTATGACCGGACAACGCATCATGTCAGCAATTTGACCTCCCTAAAAGTCAAAACTTGATCGGTCAACACGTCACGTCAATAATTTTGACTTTTAGGAAGGTCAAATTGATGACATGGCGCGTTGACTTGACGTTGACCGGTCACAACTACCGGTTGTACACTTTAGTAGAAGGTCACCAAAAGTTTGAATAGTTTTGTGTGCAAAATTGAAAGTTGTATACCAAAGTATAAAAAATGAGTTGTACATCACGTATGTAATTTACCCAGATTTCTCCTGATAAACTTTGCAATACTCATTGGCTTGAGAAAGAATAAAAGGCATTTATAAAACCAATAGAAGCTCCGTTATAATTCTTGTCATTCCTCCACCTCTAGAGCCACCACAAACAAATCGAGAAAAGAATTGGCCAACCAATTGAATTAAACATAACATTAGTATGATGGTTGACGTTGATCCAGACTAGAAGGAAAGAAGAGAAGAACTATGATCTATGTGAAATGGGAGCCAAACCATTCCAAACCCCAAAAGCGGCGGAGGAGTCTCGAAGAACATGAAATACTAATTCATCATGATGACAGATATTGCAGAAGCCAATTGTTGCAAGATGATGCCTTAAACAGAAAGTATTGTATATAATACCTTTATGCACCACCAACCAAAGAAAACATATTATTCCTTCTTAGACTTGAAGGTTCCAAACCACCTTTCAGTTCTCGACCATCCAAAAAGGAGTAGTATCAGCTCTATTTTTCAAGCCCTAATAACCCGATGAGACAATATGGTCCCTATTACAATAATGCATCCAACACCAAAAATCATCCTCGGTATTATCTTGGAATATGATCGTAGAAACGAGATCGAAGAGAGAATAGACCAGTTCCAGTCCCCATTTGGATCCCAGAAACTAAAGCCGAACCGCTGAAAAACAGATTTGATAAAGCCCCATTCTAGCCGGTCGTATGCTTTACTCATGTCGATCTTGAGAGTAGCAAACCCCTCTTTCCCTTGTGTTTATCTTCTCAAATAGTGTGTTGTTTCGAACGTAATTAAAATGCTATTTGTTATCATTCTTCCAGGAACAAATGCACTTTGAGACTCCGAAACTAACGCATTAAGTAACATTTTTAATCTATTAGCAATTACTTTTGCTAAGATCTTATAAGCTACATTACATAGTGATATGGGTCTAAGATCCCCCATAACCTCAGGCTGATTTTTCTTTGGTATGAGTACAATACTAGTACTATTTAGCTCTTGAGGATGGTAACCTGATTCGGAAAAAAAACATTGCATATTCTTACGAAATCCATACCTACTAGAGACCAATAAGATTGGAAAAATGCTGGATTCATTCCATCCGGGCTTGACGCCTTATCAACATCCATGCTAAAAGCTACTTTTTTTACTTCATCAGAAATAATTTCTTCCATAAACTTCTCATTCTACTCAAGAGAAATAACTGGATGTATGCACTCAAGAATTTTAGGGGAGAAAGAATTTAAAGACTGAAACATCTCCTTAAAGTAATGTATTATAACGTCCCCCAAATCCCTATCCTAGTCATGCCACTGACCATCAGACCCACGAAGACTCTCAATTTTATTGCATTTTTTCCTACCTAAAGCAAAAGAATGGAAATATCTTGTATTTGCATCTCTAAATTTAAGCCAATGAGCTTTTGCACGATATTTCCAGAAAATTTTCATGGACCCAACCAACTCGAAATAGCGAACCTATGTTTTCCTCAACACAGCCACACCTCCATTGTCCCTCCGATTAAGCAGAAAATTCAACTCATGCCTAATTCTTATAAATTTTTTTTAATCTTGAAAATATAATCTTCTCCCCAGTTTTAGAGAGCTAGTCCACACTCTCGTATCTTAGCTTGTAAATCTATAAAAGAACTATCTGTCCAAACTTTTTCGATAATTAAATGACATTCATTCTCCTCCAACCAAACATTTTCAAAGCGAAAATGTTTGACCCATACTTTACGTTTTCTCAGGTGTAAGGACAGAAGAAGAGGAAGATGGTCAGACGAACTATACGGCATAACACGTACTTGAGCTTATGGAAATTTGCCTAGCCAAGAAATTGTGGCCATCCCCCTATCAAGGCGTTCCTCCACCCAAGCAATTGTACCACGACCACGCTCCCATGTAAAGAACGACCAAAAGAACCTAGGTCAACCAAAACACATTCCTTAATTGCTTGTTTAAACCCCAAGTACAGTCTAGGAGGGTGAGGATTAATACCCCTCTTTTCATCAAGACATACTAGGTCATTAAAATCACCCATGCAACACTAGGGATCATCTGATAGAGAAGCAAGACCACGAAGAATATTCCAGGACTCTTGTCTTCTAGATCTATCTGGATTACCACGGTAACCAGTAAATCTCCAACGCTACACAGACTCAAGGAAAACATTAGCATCAATATAATATTTATTAGAGTTTAGTATTTGGACCATCCCAATTTCCTGCCACAACAGGTCCAGACCCTCACTTCTACCTATTCAATCCACACTTATATTTTGTTGGATGTTTTATTTTAAGGGAAACTTAAATAGAAATTCACTTAAAAATAAAGTTATAATATTCTGATATATTAGGATTTAAAATCATATGACAAAAAATTATAGATTTTTTTAATGGAAAAACGAATTGTATTAGAATGAATCAGAATCTTTACAAATAGCCTCTTGCAAAAAAAAAGTAGGTGTCTGAAAAACTTCAAAACGATCAGCATTAGAATGGGCTGAGCGAGCCATAAAATGAGCTGCACCATTCGCTGACCTGGAGACAAAAGACACAAAGCAATCGTTATGAGTAGCTAACACGACTTTGATTTCCTGAATGAAACTGCCAAATTCCGAATCATCCAATCTGCCCCTTACTATGCCATCCACAATCTCTTTTGCATCCGTCTCGAACTGCACAGAAGTAGCTTCAAATAATACTTTCTCAAAGTGTAAGTGCCTCTGCCAATCGGACTGATGGGATCCCAGCCGTGACTGTGCTCAAAACTGCCACAAAACCGCCTTTGTGACTGCGCAACACCGCTCCCATCCCGAAATGTTGAGCCGCCATGAATAGGGATGCATCCGAGTTACACTTCATCTTACCTATCAGCGATCGGATCCAGGTTTGCTTTATCGTGATCGACACTGATCTACCCACTCGACTACTCGCCTCCCTGCAACTCGACATCCGCCATTCTACCAAAAATCACAGTGAGTGTGCGATTGTCACAGTCGGTGGCTTCGACTTCGCATTCCATGTGATATTGTTTCGTTCAGACTAGATCGTTCATAAATTTTTTTATTAAATGTAAATAAAATTTAAAATATGATTTATGATGTAATTTCTTATTTTAATAAATATACTTATTTAATAGTTTTAAAAGAAAAATAAAAAATCGTCAGAAAGAAGAGAATTTCTATGGTGGACCGGATGCAATGTACTCAACCAATTAAAAGAGAGAAACATGCTACCTTATTTTATCCATAAATTAAAAAAAAAAAAAGGAGATTCCTATGAATTCTCCTTATCCATTAGGATAGAGGGAGATAGATTTATTCTTATTTTTTTGCTATTTGGTAGAGAAATTTTAAAGTATGTCGGACATACCACCTAGAAAATATGAGGTGGTATGTCACATCCAATAAAATGATTACACCTCATTGAAATTATCTAATTCATTTAAAAACAATCCTAGAGCAACAATTTTCCAACTCTGCCCTCCACTTTCCCTTTTTCCCATAATTTTTGTCAAGAGTCCATCTCTGAGCCAACCACACATATACCTGATTCTACCGCCGTTAGACTAATCTTCTTCTTCGATTACTCCTGCTTGAGGGATGCGTTTTTTTTTTCCTTTTTATTCAAATCCAAACTGTTAAAAGGATAGGACAATTGTTAAAAAAAGTTGACATATCTGTAACTTTCCAATTTCTAGGAAATATAACTAAAAACTCAGGCTGTCCCTCGGAAGAATACCGCCGAAAAACAGGCAACTTTACAGTGGTTAAAGTGGATTATAAGGGATTGCTTCATAATTTGTTGATTGGCGGTAACCAATAATGTTTATAGGCTGGAAAAAATATTTGTAAAAGAGACATTTTTTTATGATATCTATGGTTTTTGTTTCACAAAAAATTGATCTGGTAATGGAGTTTATGCCAAATGAGAGAAAATATTTGTCCTGGTTTATGCCAAATGAGAGAAAATATTTGTCCTGGTTCTGCAGGTGAAAAAGAGGAAGGAGAAGGGCAAGACTTGATTTTAATATTAATTTAGTTTTAAAATAATGATTTTGTTTTTTCTTTTAACTAGTGATAGGGAGATGAGTTTTTTTTTTTTTTTTTTTGTGGATCAACAATAGGGAGATGAGTTAAAGGAAGTTTTTAGTTTCCGGATACATCTAATGTAGGAGCAACATGAAGGAGAATGAATTTGGCTATCCAATTGTATTTTACTGATGGGTTAATTAGCACATGTCATATTTTAGTTGGTTAAGCATACCACATCACTGTTCTTACGTGGTATGCCTAATACATACTAAAATTTCTCTGATTAGTAAAATACTGTTGATCAATTTATTTTTTTATTAATTAAATTTTTAATATTTTTTATGGAACTTTTAATATTTTAAATGGATTTATTTAGCGTTTTAATTATTATTTGTAAACACATTAATCTATTGATCTTCTAAATTAATATATTAAATCTTTAATCAATTAATTTAAACTCCATTCTTAGTATTAATGGTGGGGATCATACAATTTATTTCATTCCAATCCATATTCTCATTATTAATGAGTATTCTCCATCTATGTCAATTTAAAAGAAATCTTAGTATCAAATACGCATTTGTCCTGCTTCTTAATTTGACAAAGATCGAAAATAGTCATTAATAATGAGAAAGTGGATTGGGATGAAATAAATTGTAAGTAGCTATCTCCACTCTACTCCATTTCATTGATAAGCCTATTTTTAATGTTGTCTACATGTTGGTTTAGTTATTTTAGGAGGGGTTTCACCGTTACTTTTCATGTTCTTATTTGCCTTTCACTTTAAAAATGAAAGTTTTGGGTGTTTGGTTAATGATATCTTATTTGTCTTTTACTCCTGAAAAGTAGCATTTTACAAAAACAGAGAATCTTTGCTTTTTTTGAAAAAGCAGTTTTTTCCAACAGTATAAATAAACAGTAGATAAAATAAACGAATCCGTAGATTTATCTTTACTTTTTGTAATTCAGTTCAGTTCAGATAGATACATAAAGATTACACATTAAAATAGTTATTGCCATGTTGGGAAGTCGGATTTCATTGATGAGAGTTGGGTTGAAATTAGATTTGGTTATTGATTTGATATTTTGGATGAATAGATTTGGTTATTGATTATTGTACATTTGATATTTTTTCTTTTTTTATAAAATTATACATTTGATAGTTATAAAAGTTACAATTCTCAAATATAAACATAAAATATATTAATAATGAATCTTTTCTAGATAATAGTTTGTGCTTTATTTCCTTTATTTTACTTTGGGTAAATAATTTATTAGTCCCTTACTTTTTACCTAACACATTGTTTAGTCCTCCTATTTTAAAAAACACATTATAAGATCCCTAACTTTTACCAATATTAACCCTTTGGTCCTTTTGTCTAGTTTTTTTAGACTTGTAATCGTTATATTTTAGCATAAACAAATATATATAAAATAATAGAATAACATAGTCAACTTGTATTGTACTGTAGTTGTCCTAAAAGCTAAGATATGTTCGGTTAAAAATCTAAAAAAATAGATAAAAGGACCACAATGTTAATATTGGTAAAAGATAGGGATCTTATAATGTGTTTTTCAAAGTAAGGGGACTAAACAGTGTGTTAGGTAAAAACTAGGGGACTAATAAATTATTTACCCTTTTACTTTTGAAGTTGAATAGGTATAAACAAACAATTAGTTTGTCCCAAAAAAAAAATAGAAAATGAGCTCGAAGAAAAAGAAAATGATTCCTAACTAGTGAGAGTCACCAAACTGTCCCCACAATTCAATTTGAGCTTCCAAAGATTGAATAAATGGATGATGTGAATGTCTCAAACCGATTGTAATAGGTTCAATAAAAATTTCTACTACCATATAACTCTGTAAGATAACAAATTGACGTAAAAGTACCTTCAATTACCTCTATCAAAACACCAGCCACACCTCACTGAGGCAAACAAATAGTAAGCTAATAAATAATAGTGATGCATAAAATAAGTGCTAAAAAGATTAGACGGAATAGAGTGTCATATAAGAAAATGAGAAAAATTGGATCTCTTAAATCTTAAATCAAGATAGGGTTTAGTTCTTTTTACTAGAAAGGACTTTTATTAGTGAAAGAAAATTAATCAGTAAAAATCGAATATTATTTTTTCATCATAACATCTTTCTTACCTAAAATTACTGTTGGATTGTGAATCCCTTGATTTTCTATTAATCATGAAAGAGGTATTTATACAATAGTATGATTCCTATAATTATGCTAGAGGTAATTATAATAGGAAATACAATACAATTATGGTATAATTCCTATAATTATGCTAGAGGTAATTATAATAGGAAATACAATAAAAAGAGAATATTAACATATATAACAATATCTAACACACCCCCGTAGTCGAAACGGGAGGAGGACGCACGTTGAGACTAGCCCGAAAATCATCAAACAATACAGAAGGAAGGCCTTTGGTGAAGATGTCCGCAAGTTGATGTCGAGAAGGAACATGAAGAACTCGAACCTCGCCTTTGGCGACTTTTTCCCGTACAAAATGTATATCCATCTCGACATGTTTGGTCCGCTGGTGCTGAACAGGATTCTCGGACAAATAAACGGCATTGACATTATCACAATAAACCAAAGTGGACTTCCTAATGGGACAGTGAAGTTCGAGTAGGAGATTTCGAATCCAACAAGTTTCGGAGACAACATTTGCGACGTCCCTATACTCGGCTTCGGCACTCGAGCGAGAGAGGGTTGGTTGCCTCTTGGCGGACTAGGAGATGAGATTGTCCCCAAGAAAAACACAATAACCAGAGGTGGAATGTCAGGTATCCGGACAACCTCCCCAATCGGCGTCAGTGTAAGAGACCAATGAACCAAGAGATGATGGAGTGAGAGTAAGATCGAGATCCAATGTACCTTTGATATACCGAAGAATGCGCTTTATGGCTGCCATATGCTGTGTTTTTGGATCATGCATGAATAAACACACTTGCTGAACCGCATAGGATATATCGGGACGAGTAAGAGTCAAGTACTGTAAGGCGCCTACTAGGCTTCGGTATTCCGAAGGGTCATGGTATGAGGATCCGGAGGAGATGCTAAGCTTCTGTTTGGTGTCAAACGGAGTGGCACAAGGATTCGAAGAGCTGAGACCAGCTTTCTCTATAATTTCTGAAGCATATTTCTTTTGAGAAAGGAAGAGAGGGCCAGGTGAGCGAGTGACAGAGATCCCTAGGAAGTAGTTCAACGGCCCTAAATCTTTCATGGCAAATTCATTACTCAATTTAGTGATGATGGAGGAACGCAATTTATCAGATGAGGCCGTTAGAACAATATCATCAACATAAAGAAGCAAATAAGCAATCTCCGTGCCTTGGCGAAACACAAAAAGTGAGTGATCAGACATACTATGAGCAAAACCCAAAGTAGAGAGAAATGTTGCAAACCATTGATACCAAGCCCGAGGGGCCTGTTTGAGACCATATAGAGATTTTTGGAGCAAACATACATAATCAGGTCTAGCAGGATCTCGAAACCCCAAAGGCTGATGCATGTATACAGTCTCATGAAGGTCACCATGTAGAAAGGCATTTTTGACGTCGAGTTGGTGAAGACCCCAATTTTTGGAAAGAGCAATGCTTAGAACTGCTCGAATAGTGGCTGGCTTCACAACTGGACTGAAAGTTTCCCCGCAATTAACCCCCACCAATTGATTTGCTCCATTGCCAACCAAGCGGGCCTTATATCGCTCAAAAGAGCCATCAGCATTGATCTTATGCCTGAAAATCCACCAACTTCGCAAAATATTAGCATTAGGAGGACGGGGTACAAGGACCCACGTCTTATTTTTAATAAGAGCATCAAATTTCTCGGTCATGGCATTCCGCCAATTGGGATCACGCAATGCAACAGAAGGGTTAGAAGGAAGAGGAGAGATGGTGGTGGAAACATGAAGGTTTAATTTTCGAATAGGCTTAAAAATGCCGTCTTGGGCACGTGTCCGCATGGTGTGGGTAGGGGGAGCTGCTGGCGGGCTCGGGGTAATTTTTGGTGGTGTGAGAGGGGGAGTTAGCGAGTTCATGTTTAATGGGGGAAGACGTGCTGATGGGCCAGGAGAGATGGACCCGAGAGGAGAGGGAGGTAAATGGGGGGTAGAAGATTAGTGTGGCGGGCTTGGGCCCGGAGATGGAGCTGGGCCGAGAGGCGGGTAGGGTGGTGGAGGTGATATGGGTTGGGTTGGTAGTGGGGCATTGGGCCGGGTAGGTGGTGTCGGGTGGGCTGGCGGGTTAAGAAAAGAGGAGGGTGAAAGGGAGGGATGAGAGGTAGGTGTAGTCAAAGAGTGGAAGGGATTAGGTTGGGTAAAAGGAAAGGTATTTTCATCAAAAATAACGTGTCTGCAGAGAATGATCTTCTTTGTGGAGATGTCATAACACTTGTATCCGCGATGATTTGATGGAAAACCTAAGAAGACGCAAGGAGAGGAACGGGCTTGTAATTTAGTACGAGAGATGGAGGGAATGAGCGGAAAACAGAGACAAACCAAAGATACGAAGATGAGAATAGGTGGGTTGACGTTGATAGAGGACTTGAGTGGGGGATAGATAACCAAGAATTTTGTGAGGGAGGATGTTTAGAAGATATGTAGTATGAGAAAGAGCATGGTGCCAAAAGTTAAGAGGGATAGATGAGTACGTGAGAAGAGTGTGCATGACATCATTAATTGTTCGAATTGTGCGTTCGGCTTTGCCATTTTGTGGAGAGGTGTGAGGATAAGAAAAACGAAATTGCATACCATGTAGAGTGCAAAACTCATGAAATTGAGAATTATTATATTCACCACTATTATCACATTGGAACGTTTTGATGTCTTTTTCAAATTGAGTACGCATAAAATTACGAAAAGACAGAAAGACGGAATAGACTTGAGATTTTTGTGCAAGAGCAAAAGTCCATAAGAAATTGGTGCAGTCATCCAGAAATAGCACATAATATTTATGACCACTAGAACTTAAAGTGAGAGATGTCCAAACATCACTGTGCACAATATCAAAAGGCATACTTGAGACATTAGTAGAGGAATAAAATGGAAGTTTGACTTGTTTTCCAGAAATACAAGAATGACAAATAGAATCAATTGATGAACCATTACAAGAAATTAAATTATTATTCCGAAGAGAATTTAAAACTGTGGGCCCTGGATGACCCAACCGATTGTGTCAAATATTACTAGAGAAGGCAGAAAAAGCATAAGATAAATTTGGTGATGTAGTCGACGAGACAGGATAAAGATCGCTAGCACTATTACATCTCATGATATGCCTCCCCGTGTGCAAGTCCTTCACAGAGAAACCAAAAGGATCAAACTCAACAGACACATTATTATCAACAGTAAATTTGCGGATAGAGATAAGGTTTTTAATTAATTTGTGTGCATGTAAAACGTTGGTTAGGTGTAGAGGTTTGGAGCTAGGATTTAAGCATGCATTACCTGAGCCAACAACCGGAATGGAATAACCACTACCAACAATAATATTAGAATTGGTGCTCTTATTAAAGTAAGATGTGAGTGTACCTGCATCCGCCGTCATGTGCGACGTAGCGCCAGTGTCCATGTGCCACACCTCCGAAGGTGGTTGAATAGTCAAAGTATGCATGGCCTACTCAATGTTGGTCGGGTAATATTCATAGCCCATATGGGCTTGTTGAGGACGCGGGCCCAGCAGCCCGGCTTGAGGAGATGCGGCCATGGGAGAGGGCGGGGCTGGAGAATGCACTTGGGGACGGTCCTGCTGCCAAACGGGGTAGAGGCACGGAGGAGCGGCCCATGTAGGTGAAGAGGCCCATGGAGGATAAGCCCAAGAGGAGGGCGCCAGCTGCCAAGAGGACGGATGCTGCTGCCATGGCCGAGAGGTGTGTCTGCCCCCACCACCGCGCTGGAATCTTCCGCGGGTGTGCCGGCCGTCGTGACGTCCGCCGCGGTAACCGCCGGAGTGCCGCTGAGATGCCGGATGGTAAGAAGTCGGCAAGGAGGAGTTGCCCGCAAGGGGGGGGCTGTTTACAGCGTTAAGGGCAGCGGCGTTGGGTTGAATGGCCGTTTTCTTGTTCCGAGCGGATTCCTCAAGAGTAAGCATCGAACGTGCTTTGTTGAATTGGGGTAGAGGCTCAAGGTGTCGAATCTGAGTACCGACATTATCATAAGCATCGGTGAGCCCCGAAAGTAATTGTAGCACCAACCGATCATTGGAAACCGGGGATCCAACGTTGCTCAATTGATCGGAAAGAGACTTTAAGTGTTGGCAATACGAGCTCACATCGGAGAACATATCCATTTTCACATTGGAAAACTCTTGTTCGAGATATAACACTCTAGAATTTTTGTTGTCATGAAAAAATTCCTCCAAACGAGTCCAAGCTTGAGCGGCGGTGGCGTCGGGAACAAGAATACTGTTAAGCAAGCTTCGCGATATGGATCCATAAATCCATTGTTTAACAATTGCGTCGATGCGAGCCCATAAGCCGGGATCCTTTGTTTTCATAACCGAAGAAGAATTTTCAGATTTGTCATCGGTGGATGGGATAATATGGTCGAGAACTTGAAAGGCGGTAGCATGAATTTTGAAGAGTTCGAACCAGGTAATGTATTGGCTAGTGGTAGATTCAAGTGGTTCTTTAATGAAGGTGGAGATATTTGATATGGTGAGGGCGGGGTGGGGTGGGGGGGGAGGGGTGGCTTTATCAGTCATGGTGGAACGGATGTGAGGGGAGAGAAAACAGCGCCGGTAGAGGGAGGGAGGATCGCCGGCAGCGAGGGGAGAGACCCGGCTGGAAAAGAGAAGAAAAAGGGGGGAGGCAGGATCGGCAATTTAGGGTTTAGAAAGAGAGAATGGCTCTTGATACCATGTTGGATTGTGAATCCCTTGATTTTCTATTAATCATGAAAGAGGTATTTATACAATAGTATGATTCGAGGTAATTATAATAGGAAATACAATACAATTATGATATAATTCCTATAATTATGCTAGAGGTAATTATAATAGGAAATACAATAAAAAGAGAATATTAACATATATAACCATATCTAACCATTACATCACTCTTGAAATATCTAGAAGACAAGGGAAATTGTAAAAAAAAAAAACCGCTTATTAATATAATCGATGTAATTGAGAGATTTGAAAACTCCTAGGGTAAAAGGATTTTTTTTCACTCATAGAATCAAACAAATGGAAGAAATTGTTAAAACCAAAAAATAATGACAATGTTAAACAGAGGATCCAACATAGAAAGGTTGAAGGGAGAGTTGTTTCCTTTATCTTTCTTTCGAAGGGAAATATCGAACCAACAGAAGCCTTTTATAACTATAATGTTACATAAGATCTTCAATTCTTTTATATATATATATATATATATATATAAATAGAATGCTAATATTAATAAGGAATTTTTTAGATCATTTTATTTATTTATCATAGAATCCTTTATCATGGTAACTCTTAAAAATAATAATATTAAATAAATTTATTAATATGATAAATAATTCGGAAAATGTAATTATTCCAGAAGTTACTAATTGCGTTCTAAATTTATAGGAATCGATTTGTGTTAGAATGGTGATGTTGGTTTGTGTCACAATGTTATACTATAGTCTACTAGTTTGTTTTTTTTTTTTTTTTGGTTGGTTGCTTTATACTAACTAATAGTAACTCTTCTGTAATATTAATTTTTGCTATTTAGGTTTTGTTATTTTCAAGTGCAAAAAGTAATATTAATTTTTTTATTGCTATTTGCAAATACAAAAATATATATTGGGAAGATCATTCCTTATTCGCAAATTTTTTTAGTTTTTTTAAACATTTCTAAGAGTTTCTTAGTGTAGTTTTTAAAAATAATATAAATAATTGATTCTTAAAAATAATATAAATAATTGATTCTTAGTGATTTAAGAGTAACTAAAATATATTATCTCTAATAATATTTTTTATATTCACTCTTTATTTATTAATTATGGTTATATTTAACAATAATGAAAGAAGAGACTCTTTAAATTAACGTTTTTATCCCAAAACTCTCTCCCAAACCTCTCTCCACCGAACACTTCAATCAGCGGTTTCAGTAGTCAAACCTCTAAAGTTGGTCAAAACCGCTCTTTTTATCTCAAAAAGTTCTTTACCAAACAGGACCAATAAATTTTTAATAGCAAAATTAAGAGAGCAAAACTAAGAATTGAAATTGATTTACTTCTCAATTTAACAATCTAAATTTAACAATCTAGTAATTACTTAACATGAATTTTGCTTAATATCAATGCATTATCACCCGGACTAACCCTTACTTTACTGGGCTCCACGCAAATCAAATCATTCTCTCTTTTTCTACTCAATAATTTCATGCCTTGGCCCTACAACCTCAACTTTATCCCCTGAGATAATAAAGAGATGACCTCCTGAAATATCTTCTTCATCATCATCATTCATCATAATACAATGCCACACACCACATCAGAGAATGAATGAATATGAACCCCAAAATACAAACAAACGACATGTAATTACTAATTCATTAATATTTTTTGTTCAAAACATAATATGCAATGACGAAAACGATAACCAAACTTGCATATTAGGTACATCAAAAAGCTGCAATGGAAAAAAACAAACACAACCAAAATTAAAGTATCATAATCATGAACACACTTTATTCAGATCCTTTCTCCTTCTCCTCCTCTGTTTTTGGATGGTATCCAGGTAACTTCCCCTTGATCTTCTCCAGAAATCCCTTCTTCTCCTTCGCCTCTGCATCATGACTCTCAGGAAGATGCACTACAGCCGGTGGCGCTGTAGGAGGCGGCGAAGATACCTCTTCAGCTTTCTTGTGTCCAGGAAGTTTATCTTTGATCTTCGTAAGGAGTCCTTTCTTTTCCTCCGGTGGAGCAGTCTCTGTTTGGCCAGGGAGTGTAACTTCTTCATGTTTCACATCAGCTGCGACTGCAGGATTTGTTTCCAATTCCCAGTGTTGCTTATCCTCTGGTGCTTTCTCACCTGACATTTTCTCCTTCAGCTTCTGCTTCAGTCCTTTCTTTTCCGTCCTCTTCTTTTTCTTCTCCTCATCCTCCTCATCGCTAGACTGTAACAACAAAATAATACACGATTTAGATCATCGTACAGGAATCGGAAAAATTGAATTCCGATCGATCTCAATAATTTCAAAATAGAAACATAGAGAAAAATAAGAAACTGAATCAAACGAACGGTAGATCATCGCACAGGAAACGGATAAATTCATTTCGATCACAATAATTTCAACAAAAAATAAGAAGCAGAATCGAACTTACAGAGCTGGAACTACTACTATTGGATCGATGCATTTTCTGCAATAGAGTCTCCTTTTTCTCCTCTTTGTGCACAGGTTCAGAGACTTGAACTTTCTGTTCAAATTCAGTAGCGATCACCTCTTCTTCAGGCTTCACTTCCTCTTTCTTCCCCATAAGACCAAACAAACCACGATCCTGAGCATCAACAGCGGAATCATCGCTGGAGACGGGGATCTCGTGCTCATGTTGATTTTTCTCAGCCGTATTGATCACCTCTTCTTGAGGCTTCACTTCCTCTTTCTTCCCCGTAAAACCAAACAAACCACGATCCTGAGCATCAACAGCGGAATCATCGGTGGAGACAGGGATCTCGTGCTCATGTTGATTTTTCTCAGCCGTAGCGATCACCTCTTCTTGAGGCTTCACTTCCTCTTTCTTCCCGGTAAAACCAAACAAACCACGATCCTGAGCATCAACAGCGGAATCATCGCTGGAGACAGGGATCTCGCTGGAGACAGGCTTCACTTCCTCTTTCTCAGCCGTAGTGATCACCTCTTCTTGAGGCTTCTCTTCCTCTTTCTTCAGCAAGGAATCAAACATACCACGCCCCTTAATATCAACTCCGGCATTCTCGCCGGCGACAGGGATCTCCTGCTCATGTTGATTCTTCTCAGCCGTAGTGATCACCTCTTCTTGAGGCTTCACTTCCTCTTTCTTCCACAAGAAATCAAACATACCACGCTCCTTAACCTCAACTCCGGCATTCTCGCCGGCGACAGGGATATCGTTCTCATGTTGAGTACTCTCAGCCATAGTGATCAGGAACACACACTATAACCCTCCCGGAAAAATATTGATTCTGTTAACGATGAAATTTAAGCAAGCAAAGAGCAAATTAGCTTTCTGAGATTTAGCAGCTGGAGTGATGGGTTTTTATAGTGTTACCACACCGCGGATCTGACGCGATTAAGAAAAAAAATATACGGAATTAAGAAAAAATTAAATATTGAGAGCCATTAACGCTACCCAATCAAATGAAAAGTTTTTTGCCGTTTCGTAACCGACCTATCCGTTAAACTAAGGGGGAAGTAGGGAACCATACCGACATAAGCGTATTTCGCAATACGCGCTACGAATGCTCGCCACCTGTCCTAAAATACAGCTGTCTTTACAATAATAGCGAATATTTCCTTATCAGTACTCGAGCGATGAGGTAAACCTACAGTCAAAAAGCGGGAAAATGGAAAAGCAGTAGAATGAGAAAAAAAACAATTGATTACAGAGTAAGAAAAATTTAGAAAAGCAGTAAGTTACAAATTTGGCCCTTTAAGATTAGATATTTATGTACCAAATTTAAAATTTTATATCTCATATTTTTTTTTTTTAGTGAAATGGTGTAAAAATACCCCTAATATTTAGGGTCATGAATAATTTTATTCCTAACGGTTTAAAATAGTGTAATTTTATCCATAATGTTGGTAGTGTAAAGCAATTTTATTCCTAATATTGGCAAGTTGGATAATTTTTAGAAATATTTCATCAAACCGTCTTTTCGGTCATGAATCTTGTCATCTACACTTTACATATGAGTCATTTTATTATTTACTAGTGACAGATCATAAACATATGATTAGATATGAAAAAAATAAAAAGAATATAAGAGTACTTATATATTTTACGAGTTAGACAAAGAAATTCAAAATATTTCACCGAATTAATAAATATTAACCTCCAATTCTATTATTAAATCACAGAAAATGTGATTTTTAAACAAACTGATATGCAATTGGTGCAAAATAAGGAACAAAAAAATTATGTTTTACAATAATGTCTGGAATTGACCCAACTTGTCAATGTTAGAGGTAAAATTGCTCTTCGCTACCAACGTTAGACGTAAAATTGCATCATTTTAGACGTAAAATTGCATCATTTTAGACGTTAAAGGGTAAAATTGCTCATGGTTGTAAGTGTTAGGGGTATTTTTGCACTTTATCCATTTATAGTAATATCATCAATTTTGTTTTTTATTTAATAGAAAATTTAAAAATATTAATTTTATTTTATTTCATTTGTTATTTATCATTTTGTTTAGTTTTGTTTGGTTCATTTTACTAGTTGTTTGAGTAATTATGTTTGTAAAATTTGGCTGATTAATAATAGTTGTTTGTGTTAAATTACTAACGTTTCACACAACGGACGATTTGTGAGTTCTCAACAGCTCACCTAAACACCGAACTGTCTGGAGGTTGCCCAAACCTCGACAATTCTAAGATAAACAACTCATTAAGAACTCTTAATAAGGAGATAAGAAAACTTAACTTTCAACTACAAGAGAGAAAATTCTTTTTTTTTTTTTTTGAAGAAAGAAAAATTTTAAAAATTGACTTTTTAAAAAAAAAAAAACTTAATTAATCATTATCAGTTTTCTTCTATTTGTATTTATTCCAACTGTTATTTAAGTATCAATAAGAGAGAGAAAACTCTTAAAAACTGGCTTTTTCATTTTCTTTATTAAAAACTTAATTAATCACTATAAGTGTTCTTCAATTTGCATTTGTTTCTAACTGTTACTTCAATTTGCATTTATTTACAGTTGTTACTGGATGAAATTAATTACTTCAATGGAGGACAAAGACAGTCAACGATATTAGACAACCAGAACTCCGACGGGAGAGAAGAACGACAAGTCACCGGAAGGACAATACGAGTAGGGAAAAGGAGAAACTTGAATTAGAGTTTCTCTTTTCAAAGGGAACACACGAAAAAAAAACATGAATGTTATCCTCGTTGGACTGAGTAGTTTCCAACGACCTTGTTAACAAAGTTAGCCTCTTAAACTTAATGAAAATACAAGATTAACTCTATGACCAAAAGTAGTAGCGAAAAGAAGAGACAACTACTTTTTACTTCAGTTACATGGCTTCAACAAAAAAAAAAGATGACTTATTGAGTGAGAGCCATTGCACGAAGCCGTGAAAATGGACGAATTAAAGAAATGATGGACACCTTTTGTAGTTATTTTTGACCCAAAATGACAAAACATGGAGATCTGTGAGGATTGCAATAACATTTTGGTTATTCTTCTATCTGCCAATGAAGAGACACAAGTTATGGTTCTGGACTCCAGAGCATAATAGGGAATATGCGGTAAAGAGTGGATACAATTTGAGCCTAAATTAGAGTGCACAACAACCAATTAGTTTTAGAAAAAGCTTGGTAAGTTGAAGGTGTGGAGCAAGATATGCGAAATCTCTAGTGGCGAGCTTGGAAAGATTATGTCCTTCGCGACTCGTTTGGTAGTTTTGTGGCAGTAAGGAAGTACGCTCTCTTGTCATATGGACCCTTTCCTTATCGAGGGTCTTAGCATGAGGGTATAAATCCTTAGTTGGTTAAAAATTCGTGACCTCAAATACGTCCTTATCGAAATAGACTCACAACTTATAGTAAATACTTTACATTGTCAATATGTGTCTCTTTATAGTTTTGGTTTGATTATATCTTATTGTTAATCCATATTATTGGATTTTGGAAATAGTATTATGTTTTTTATCAAGCGGTTTGCGAACAATGTTGCTGATATGTTAGCCATAGCGACTTGTTATAAGTCAGACTGTGGAGTTTGTGAGCATGTTCCCCCTCTTTCTTTTGTAATAGCATGTTGGCTGATTTGTAAATTTATCCCCTTTTTGTTAAAAAAAAAGGGACGTACGCCACATTTAATTAATTCTTAAATTCTGTAGAAATTGCTCATTAGTAAAGAGTTTCAATTATTAAAATAATATATGTTGATCTTAATATATAAAAATATATTTAAAAGAAGAAAAGGTATTTTTAGGTCTAATCCATAAAAATTAAAAATTAAAGAAAAAATAGCGGTTTAATATAGTTGAATTGTTACATACTATTCGAATTAAATCTCTCAAGAATGTCTGAAAATCTCATCTTTCGATAGAACTGAATTTAATTGATTTCAATTGTTCAAATTTCTAAATAATAATAATAAAATTCTCTCGTATTTAATAAGCGCTTGTAGTAATTAGAGACCAAAAAAGTATTTTAATATAATATGCAATTACCTAATTGAAAAGGCTTATAAAATCAGTTTTTTCTCAATCAATAATTTGAGTTCAATTCACTTTTCCAAAACGTTTTTCATTAACCACTGTTATTGAAGATTTTGACTAATCAAACTTCTAAAAAATGGTTCGAACTTTTAATTTTATCCTAAACCTCTATTTATCAAACGGGGCCTAACTCTGTCAATATAATTTAATCATAAAAAATTTCTAAAATATTTACTATGTTATTAACATAATTATAAATAATCTATCAAAATGTAAGAAATTGGTTCAATTGTCAATAAGTTTATTAGGAATTTCAGATTATCAAATAAATAATGATAAAACTAATTTGTTTAAATTTTTTATTATTTACGTCTCGTTTCTTTATCAAAAAATACTGTATTTTGAAAAATATTGAAAAAAGAAAAAATTTGTATTGGAAAATAAAATATTGTATAATATTTGGCTACAACACTGAAAAACGAGAAAAAATAATGAATAACTACTATTTTCAAAAGTTTAAGAATGAACTTAGAAAATTATTTTACTCTCTTCATAAATTTTCTTATTTACTTTATCAAAAAAAAAATCTTATTTACTAGTCTAAAACTTTCTATTAATTTATTTTCTAAATAAATAAATACCAGAAAATCAAAAAAATCCCACATAATATCTTGTGCCAAACAAACGGAGCCTTAAAAAATTAATTGATCGTTTCAAAAAAAAAAAATATAATTGATCAATACTTTTTTTTTATACTTGAAAATGAGTTTAAGGATCATTGAAATGAAAAGAGGTCCGCTAAGCGGTTTTAGAGAAAAAATTTATTTTTATTGTAAGAGGTAAATTTTTATGTTAAGAGAGAGAGGCAAATATATACTTCCAAAAAAGTAACAGGATAAATTTGTAATTTAGCCTTTTAGAAAAAGCAAAGGTGACCAAATGATCCCAGTACATGCGGCCAATGAAAAGTCTACACGTGTATGGAGAACGTGAGTGTCTGTCCTTCTGTGGGACCTTGAGACGTCCGTTTCGAGAGGATAAATGGTGAAGGTCGGTAATGGGCCCCACTGCTGTTTAAGTTGGCCAACGTGGCGTAACGTTTGTCTCCAGAGTTTTCCATCTCCCTTTTAACGGAACATAGCTAAATTGATAAATAAATTTCTAAAAAAAGTAAAACAAAAGAAAAACATATAAAAGGTGTAATTTTCCTAATAACAGTACAATGAAAATATTGAAGCCCAATTTTCCTAATCAATCACTGTTTTCTATGTATATAGAAATTTTCCTAATTCAGCAATCCCTTAATTTAATTCTGCAATTAAATTGTACAATTGTTTTCATTGGATCTAATCTCTTAATTAGCCAGGCCTAAAATTTATAAGACATAAAACCCATTTGGCTTGTTAAATTAAGAATTCAAAAACAAGTAAGACCTTCCATTATTAAAATCATCAACCTGATTTATAAACTAATAAAAAATCATTAATTTAGTTTCAATTCTAAAAATATCATCAATTGAAGCCTAATTGAAAATCATTCGGTTGAACAGTTTCATTTTGAACCAACACGTACATTATTACAGTTTATATTAAGTACTTATAATTTCTGATTTTAGGATAAAATGATGACTCAATTGATGATTTTTGCTTAGTTCAGAGATCTAATTAATGATTTTGATAGTTTAAAATTCTAATTGACTTTAAAATTTTAGTTTGAGGATCCAAATGGATATAATACCAATTTAAAATTAAAGGCAAATCTCATTTTGACCCAATTTTTGAAAAGCTGAACCCAATCAAAAAGTTACCTCCAAAATGCCAAACATTTACAGATATGCCATCCTCTTTCTTACCCAAACATTTACGGATACTAAAACCATTCCTTGGTAAGTATCCATCTAGGTTGCAAATCCAAAATGTCAGCTTTAATATTTGCAAAATAACACTGATTTAAACATCATTAACGGAATGTGACGGTTCTGTTAATTCAGGATCACGTTATAATTTTAACATACCATATTAGATAAGGTACCAAAATATGTCTAAGATTTTTAAGAATATCAATTTAAACTACACATACAAAATATCACAAATATGAACTTAATTTTTTCAAAACAATATCAATTTCGACTTAACATGTAGCCCAAATTGATAATATTTTGTAAATGTTAAGCTCAAATTGATATTATTTTGTAAACATTAAACTTATATTAGTGCTATTTTGTATAGATCCCTAAATTGATACTCTCCAAAAACACCTCAGGCCTATTTTAGTACATTGTCCAACATGGCATGTTAAAATTGTGACGTGGCGCTGAGTTGACAGAACTTAACGGATGATGTGTCACGTTTCGTTAGTGAGGCCCAAATTGGTGCTATTTGTAACCATTAAGTCTATATTTGTGTTATTTTGAACGTGGAGCTTAAAGTGATACTTCTCCAAAAAAAAAAAAAAAACTTAGGCCTATTTTATAGCTTATCTCCTAAAATTAAAGGAAAATTTATAAAATTGACCCAATGAAAGGCTCATTTACATTTATAGACTCATTTCGTGTGTTCGCAAATCGTCACATTGCGAACCAAATTGCTAAATTACGAACTATCTTTTATCATTCGCATATAGTATAAAATGCGACCCAAAATTACGGTTAAAACTATTTGTATACTAATTCACAATCTACAAAATGCGAACTATTTTTTCTAAAATGTGAAGCTTATATATTAAACGCGACACATAATATAAAATGCGATTCACATTTCCTACAATACGAACTGACATACTAAATGTTGAAACACTTTTCCACATGATTTTGATTTGACAAAATTATTTATATAATTGATAAAAAATATTCTAACACATTAAATTTAAATGCTTTGATTTATTCATACTAATGTGTTTGTTCAATGTTGAGTTTATTGATCTATAAGACATTAAGATTAAAAGTTCAAAAGCCCATAAGTGGAAGTCAAGCCCAAGTCAACACATCAAGACCTCACGGCCCAAGATTTCAATACGCGGTCGTTTTGTACAAAGCACAAGCTCAGCTTGAAGAAGGATCGAGAAGCCTTCTCTCAATTGCTTCAAGATGAAGTTGCTGAGTGGAACGACAAGAAGTACAAGACAGCGGCAGACAAGAACAAACTTCTAGACAAAGTATTTCTACTTTGGGTAAAGTTCAGAAGGCGCAGGAATCTGTCTGGAAGACTTTGCCAAATATGTCGAAACATTCTGTTTACCGGACGAAAAGCTGCCGAGCACTGCCACGGACAAAAGATGCAACAATCTCATTGGCCAACGACACTAAGCACGTACTGAGTGACAATGACAGGAAGTCGTTTCCCTCCAACGGTTATTTCGAAATTCAAAATTACCGGTGCCTCAAGTGTCACTATAAATAGGCCTCTCGTTTGCTTCAATCGATGCAGATCTTCAATTAGCCGAAACGCTGTCCAAATTCACACTTGAAGTTCTGTGAGAAAAGCAAAGCAAAAATCTTACACCAATTCCTAATCATTGTGTAAAAGTCTAGAGTGATTTTCAATCATCTAAAGTGTCTTAGCAATTGTTGTTTAGGACAAACACTTTATCATTTCTAGAAGAATAGAAAGGAGAGGCTGAGTACTCGGTTATAGTACTCAGCGGTAGATATAGGAGTGAGTAGAGGTATAGAGGAAGGTACTCTTGTATACTCAGCTTCTATTGTAAAAGGTTTCGTGCTCTACCTTTAAAGAGCTCAGTAGAGAATTCAAAAAGCTCGGACGAGTTCCGGGGACTGGACGTAGGCGGAGAGGCCGAACCAGGATATGTCTGCTGAGTAACATATTTCTAACCCTTAAACTCCTTTATATATTGCTTGCTATAAAACTGACTAAGTAACGAACTCACGCTGAGTTGAGTGCACTAAGAAGCTGAGTTCAGGAATAGACTCTAAGTGCTATCTCCTGACTCAAGGAAAGAAACAGACTTAGTCACAAGTTGACTAAGCTTGTGTCTTAGAATTACTTAGCGCCGCTGTGTAAACCTTTTCTTAAGAAAAGAAGTCAGCCTAAACGGACAAAATTTTAAATAGTTCCTATTCCCCCCCCCCCCTTGGAACTAAACTTGTCACGTTATAAGGGACCAAAAAGTGGTATCAGAGCTTAACAGCTCACTGAGCAAGATATAACTATCTTGAGCTGATCCCCACTATGGCTGAGAACAGCACTCGTTTCCTCCCAGGAAATCAGGCAACTCAGATTTTACGTGAGGGACTGTCCATTACTCGGCCTCCTCTGTTCTTCGGGTCTAACTATACCTTTTGGAAGAACAGAATGAAAAATTTCATTCAGGCAACAAATATGAGTGCATAGCTTTCTATAGTCCAAGGCCCATTTGTTCTTGTTGAAACTATTGACGGCCAAACGGTTGTTAAAGCTGAGACTAAATGGACAGAGGATGATCTCAAGAAGCTACAAAATCATGCTTTGGCTATAAACATGCTTCACTGTGCGTTAGATGCTGCAGAGTACAATAAAATTTCAGGTTGTGAGTCAACGCAGGAGATCTGGAAGAAACTGGAGGTCACCTACGAAGGAACCAACAAGGTTAAGGAGTCCAAGGTGAACCAGCACATGAGGTTGTACCAGCTGTTTGAAATGAATGATGATGAAGGAATCTCTGATATGAACGCAAGGTTCACAAACATTATTAACGAGCTCAAGAGACTTGGCAAGATCTTTACTGAGGAAGAGCAAGTCAAGAAGATACTTAGGAGTCTTCCTAAAAGCTGGCAAGCCAAGAAAACTGCTGTTGAGGAAGCTCAAGACTTAACCACCTACAAGTATGATGAAATCATTGGCTCGCTGCTGACCCATGAGATCTCGATGAAGAACTTTGAGGTGAAGGAGAAGTCTGAAGACAAGAAGCAAAAATCTCTTGTCATGAAAGCTGACTCCACTGACGGGAGCTCAACAGACGATGAAGAGATGGTCATGTTCACTAGAAAAATGAAAAGGCTGTTCAGAAAGAATGACAAGTATTCAAAGAAGCCTTACAAGAAGTTTGATAAGTACAAAGCTAAGTCCAGCGACAGCAAGTACAAGAAGGACAACTCAAAGCCAATCACATGCTTTGAATGTCATCAAACTGGCCATATCAAATCAAGCTGTCCTACCTTAAGGAGGGAAAAGAAGAACATCAAGAAGGCAATGGTGGCAACCTGGAGTGATAGTGATGAGTCATCATCATCAGGAGACGATGCCATTGAGTCAGCAAAGATCTGCTTCATGGCAGATGAGCTTGCTGAGCCTTGTGTTTCTGAGCATGATGACCCCTCCGTCGCATCTGACGATGAGGCACACTCAACTGAGGTAATATCACTACCCTTGATCAGAAATGAAATGATAAATGCCCTGAGTGACCTCTACACACTTGTCAAAAAGTGTAACAAGAAGGTTAGAGCACTCAGCAGGCGATGTGACGAGATTAAAGAGGTCAAACTGAGTGACCTTCGATATCTTCTCCAAGACAACTCAACTTTGCATAGTAACGTAGAAATTATGCAAAAGTTTGTCTCCGAGGTCCAATCAGATTCTAAGAAACTGAAAAAGGATGTCACATCTATTCAGAACCAACTCAAGGTTCCGAATAAAAGAAATATTCCTCTGAACACTCAGTACCGAAGTACTAGTCAGCAGAGATGGAATCCTCAGCGGAATGTCCAGTGTGACTTCTGTGGGAAGAAAGGACACACCACAAAGGTGTGCTGGCACGCTCAGCACTGGGGTGCTGACCAGTCAGTGAGATATCCTAAACGGAAGGTCAGCTGTGACTTTTGTGGGAAAAATGGACACACTGTCTAAGTGTGTCGTCATAAAATGAAATATGATGCTTTACCTGCTGAGCCTAACAAACAAGGACCCAAAAAGACTTGGGTACCTCAAGATAACTAGCTATATTGCAGGTAAGCCTGAGGTGTGCTGAGAAGTTAAAGATGTGGTACATTGACAGCGCATGCTCGAGGCATATGACTGGTGATGAAACTTAGTTCATCACATTTGTGCGTAAACGAGGTGGGAGTGTAAGTTTTGGAGACAACAAAAAGGGTAAGATAGTAGGGTCATGAACCGTTGGTGGTAATCCTACTATTGAGTCAGTCTCCCTAGTCAGCGGACTCAAATATAACTTACTCAGCGTAGCTCAGCTATGTGACAATGGGAGAAAAGTTATATTTGATAACACTGGATGTAAAATATTCGAGGGTAAAACAAATGAGTTGATTTTAACTGCCCCTCGTATTGATAATGTCTTTATGCTGAACTTAGAAAAGAAATTTTCAAAAACTGTATGCTTAGTGTCAAAGGAAGAGAATTCCTGGCTATGGCACATGAGACTTGGTCATGTAAGCATGGACCTCCTGGCCAAATTAGCAAGAAAGCAATTAGTTGAGGGACTGCCAGAACTTAAGTTTGAAAAAGATCAATTATGCCATGCTTGTCAAGATGGAAAACAAACCAAACAATCTTTTCATAGTAAAAACATTGTCTCAACTAAGCGTCCATTAGAGTTGCTACACTTGGATCTCTTCGGTCCAGTCCAGCCGCTGAGCTTGGGTGGTAGAAGATTTTCCTTGGTCATTGTAGACGACTTTTCTCGGTACACTTGGATCATCTTGCTGAGTAGCAAGGATAAAACCTTTGAGACGTTTTCAAATTTAGTAAGAAAACTTGAAAATGATAAAGACCTTAAGTTAGCTCACATCCGAAGTGATAATGGTGGAGAATTCAAGAACCAACAGTTTGTTGAATTCTGTGAAGCCAACGGCATTGACCATAATTTTTCTGCTCCTAGAACGCCTCAACAAAATGGGGTTGTTGAAAGGAAAAACAGAACCTTGGTTGAAATAGCCAGGACAATGGTGAGTGAGCATAGGCTTCCAAAGTACTTTTGGGGAGAAGCTGTCAACACAGCGTGCTACATACTTAATAGGGCTCTAGTTAGACCCATATTAAAGAAGACCCCCTATGAACTTTGGAAAGGACGAAAGCCCAACATTGGATACTTTCGTGCCTTTGGTTGTAAATGTTTTATTTTAAATACCAAAGACAACCTAGCTAAGTTTGACTCAAAAGCTGATGAAGCTATCTTTTTAGGCTACTCAACAAACAGTAAAGCATACAGAGTTTTCAATAAACGAACTCAGGTCTTAGAAGAGTCAGTACACGTTGAGTTCGATGAAACTAACCCTGCAGGAAAAGACAAGCAGCTGACTAAGGATGATCCATACTCAGCACCCGCTGACCAAGAAACAGCAGCTGAGTCACTACCTCAAGGGCTGACCAAAGGTAAAAGCGAAACTCAAATTGTTTTCACTGACCAATCTACACCTGCAGAGATTGTTGAAACACAACCAGCTCAAGACATCAATCTTCCAAAAGAGATCAGAATACCAAAAGGACACTCAGAAAGTGCCATTCTTGATGCTGCTGAAAACACCCTGATGACAAGAAATCAACTTAGGAGATACCTCAGCAACGTAGCATTCGTCTCAATTCAGGAACCAAAGAACTTCGCTGAGGCTGAGTATGATGAGTTCTGGATGAATGCAATGCAAGAAGAACTTGATCAGTTTTGAAGAAATGAAGTATGGGACTTAGTGCCAAAACCAAAAAGCCAGAAGACCATAGGAACAAGATGGGTCTTTCGCAACAAGATCGATGAACAAGGGAACGTGGTCAGGAATAAAGCAAGACTTGTAGCTCAGGGCTACAGTCAGCAAGAAGGTATTGACTATGGTGAGACCTTCGCCCCAGTGGCAAGGCTAGAGGCTATAAGAATTTTATGTGCTTATGCAAGTTATATAAACTTTAAATTGTTTCAAATGGATGTTAAGAGTGCATTTCTTAATGGAGTTATAAACGAGGAAGTCTATGTTAATCAGCCTCCAGGGTTTGAAGATCCCAAGTTCCCAAACCATGTTTATAAACTCAAAAAAGCTCTGTCTGGTCTCAAGCAAGCACCACGTGCTTGGTATGAGAGGCTGACCAGTTTCATACTGACTAGAAATTATGTCAGAGGTAAATCTGATACAACCTTATTCATTAAAAGAAAGGGTAAAGATACCCTATTGGCTCAGATATATGTTGATGACATTATTTTTGGTGCCACTAACGAGTCAATGTGCAAGGAATTTCGTAAGCAGATGCAGACTGAGTTTGAAATGTCAATGATTGGAGAACTCACCTTCTTCCTTGGACTTCAAATCAAAATCATGTGTAAATGTGTTTCAACAAACTCCCCCATTTTGATGTTGGCAAAAATATTCAGTTGAAGAACTCAGTGTTGAGCTCCCCCATGATAGTTGACCTTATATTACTCAGGATACTCCCCCGTAAGGGTTGAGCCACTGACTTAGTTTTACTTTAAACATTTCAAGGTTTAATCAAGTAAGTCTAAGGTCAGTTTTCAGAAATAGGTCAGCTTATAAATCATATTCTTTTTAACTCAGTTTTATGCGGAAGATTTAGATATCAGAGAGCGCTGAGTATTTCTTTGTTCAATGTGTTTTAAGAAGACATGTAAAAGAGGTCAACTTATAGATCAACACAACATACAATCATAAAGCAATGTAGACAAGTAGCACAGTTGATTTAATGAAGATGCGTTAACTATTCAGCACAAAACATAAGTAAGCATCACATAAGATTGGTCAGTGTTGAAAAGATAGATGCATGCATAGTTTTATATTCAGGGTCAGCACAACAAAAATACATAAGGAAAAGACTACAAGTTTTAACAAAATTGAATCTAGTCAATCCTAGACAAGCTATTTCTTCTTGTAGTTGAGTTGGGCTTCATGCTTTTTAGCTTTACCCTTTCCCTTGAATTTTTGCTGACTACCTGAAGCTTCATGCTTTTTAGCTTTACCCTTTCTCCCCCGTTTTGCCACCATCGGCAGGAGGAGGAATGAAGGTGTCTTCAATGGCAGCTTGAGTTAGGCATTTAGAGAATGCCTTAAGCTTTCGTGTGCTTTCATTTATGCCGTCAAAAATTGGAACACCATCATCCAGAATAGAACGTGGAATCCTGATAGCTGCGGCACTCAGCATACTCAGAATATATGTCTGAGACTTTCCAACCCAGTGTATACTATCAGTAAGCATGGCAAATGCTTGATGAAACATCTTTAACAAGGATTTGTCAAAGTACTGACGTTGAGCATTTGTATGGCGCACGTGGTTGAAAGTGACTCGAGAGTACTTCAGGATTTCGTTTGTCTTAAGCTGGTCAGTTTCCATCTCTTCCTTGCTTAAGTTTAGCAGACGTACAACCTCACTAATTTGCTCAATGGAGCATTGAGAGGAGGAAGAGAGTTGGTGATTGGTTTTCTCTTGCTCAGTGTGAAGCTGGTTGAAGAGTTGATGAACTTCGACAGAAGTTGCATACATTGTGTTCGCAGCTGAGAGTTGATGAATTTGACCCTGTAGGGAGGTCATGTGATTAACCATGGTCAGCTGGAGTTTGGCCAGCTTCACTATTGATTCCTTCCTGGGCTGTTGAGACTGTAATGAAGTCATGACATTCAGAAGATCCTTCAGCCCTTTGATCTCTGTAAGAAGCTGAGTGACAGACGAAAGCTGAGTTGGCTCAACAGGAACTGACCTAGTGGCATCGTTGTTTGTTTGATGGAGGTCCTGGAGCAGGGCTTGAGCTGAGTAAATAATTGTTCGACCAGACTCAGAGGCAGTAAGATAGCTGAAGGATCCATCATTTGTTGGCCCAGATGTCGGAAGAGGAGTAGAACCGAATGGAGGTGGTGTTTGGTTCTGCTCAATATTAGAAGTGCCAGCATGATCAGCGGCTGGTCTTGAGTTCACATTTCCAGTTGAGGCCGACTGGATTAGATTCTGCACTTGGATTTATGGAAGAGGATGATCGGCAGAATGTGTTACTTGCTCAGAGTGGATTTGGAAAGCTGAGGAAGTTGAGTACTGACCTGAGCAGGTATTTCCTTAGCTTGCTCAACATGAATATTTTTGCCAACATCAAAATGGGGGAGTTTGTTGAAACACCTTTCTGTTGAAACACCTTTCCACAGGATTTTGATTTGACAAAATTAATTAAGTGAAAGTAAATATTCTATAACACACTAAGTTTAAATGCTTTGATTTAGTGTTACTAATGTGTTTGTTCAATGTTGAGTTTATAATTTATCATAAGACATAAAGATCATAAGGCTCAAGCCCTATATGGAAATCAAGGCCCAAGTCAAACAAGCCAATGATCACTCAGCCCGTGTATCTCCAAAACGTCGCCGTTAAAGTGATGAAACGCATGCTGAGTAAAGAAGGATCGAGAAGATCCACGTAGACAACTTCGGTATGAAGCTGCTGAGCTGTCTCGACAAAATGTGCAGGACAGCTACTGACCATAAGACAGCTTCCAGACAAAGTATTTCCTCATTAGGTAAAGGTCAGAAGACACAACAAGCTGTCTGGTTGACATTACCCAAAATGGTGGAAATACTGACTCACTGACCGAAGAACAAAAGACGCTGGAATCTGATTGGCTAAAGAGAACTGCTGGCAGACTCAGTGAAAGCGACTTGTAGCCGTTTCCCTCCAACGGTTATTTCGAAATTCGAAATAACCAGAAGCTCTCATAGCTCTCTATAAATAGTCCATTCAGAATCCACATTCTGTAGAGAACTTTTGAGCAAAAGCCGTTACGCTGACCAAACGTATATAAAAGTTCTCCATCAAAAGCAAAGCAAATTTCTTACACTACAAAGTCTATTCATTTGTGTAAAAGTCTAGAGTGATTGTTTTTCAATCATCTAAGGTGTTCTAGCAATTGTTGTTTAGGACAAAATCTTTATCATTTCTAGAAGTAGAAAGGAGAGGCTGAGTACTCGGTTTTAAGTACTCAGCGGAGAGATTAGGATTGAGTAGAAGTATAGAGGAAGGTACTCTTGTCATACTCAATTGCTGATATTGTAAAAGGTTTGAGGCTCTACCTTTAAAGAGCTCAGTAGAGGATTTGAAATCTCGGAGGTGTTCCGGGGACAAGACGTAGGCTTAGAAGAAGCCGAACCTGGATAAATCTGCTGAGTGAAGTATTTCTAAACCTTAACTCCTTATTCATATTGCTTGCTTAAAACAAACTAAAACTGACCAAGTAAAAGAGGTCAAGCTGAGTTGTGCGCTACCAACGAGAAGGTTCAGGAATAGACTCTAAGTGCTATTTCCTGACCTAAGCAACGAAGCTGTCCTAGTCACTAGTTGACTAAGCCAGTGTCTTGCTGAGTGGTAAGCGCCGCTGTTTTATAAACTTTTCTTAAAGAAAAGAAATCTGCCCAAAGTAATTTAAAAAGGTCAAATAGTTCCTAACCCCCCATTGGAACTATATTTGCAACCTTACAAGGGACCAACAAGTGGTATTAGAGCCTAAAAGCTCACTACTAAAGGTCTAACAACCTTGAGTTGATCCATACCATGGGCGAAAATAGCACTCGGTTTCTCCCTGGAAACCAGACAACTCAGATATTACCTGAGGGTCTGTCCATTACCAGGCATCCCCTATTCTTCGGGTCAAACTATACCTTTTGGAAGAATAGGATGAAAAACTTCATTCAAGCTACAAACATGAGTGCCTGGCTATCTATAGTCCAAGGCCCGTTTGTACCTGTGAAAGTTGTTGCTGGCCAGTCAGTTGTTAAAGCTGAGGTTGAATGGACAGAGGATGATCTTAAGAAGCTTTAAAACCATGCTTCGGCTATCAATATGCTTCACTGTGCGCTCGATGCTGCAGAATATAACAAAATCTCAGGTTGTGAGTCGGCACAAGAGATCTGGAAAAAGCTGGAAGTCACCTACGAGGGAACAAACAAAGTAAAAGAATCCAAGGTGAATCAGCAGATGAGACTGTACGAGCTGTTCGAGATGAACAATGATGAGGGCATTTCAGACATGAACGCAAGGTTCACCAACATCATTAATGAGCTCAAGAGACTTGGGAAAATCTTCACTGAGGAAGAACAAGTCAAAAAGATACTCAGGAGTCTTCCAAAAGACTGGCAGGCAAAGAAGACAGCAGTTGAGGAAGCTCAGGATTTAACCACCTACAAATATGACGAACTCATCGGTTCATTGCTGACCCATGAGATATCAATGAAGAACTTTGAGGTGAAGGAAAAATCTGATGACAAGAAGCAGAAGTCACTTGTCATGAAGGCTGACTCCACTGACGGGAGTTCAACTGATGATGAGGAGATGGCTATGTTTACAAGAAAGATGAAGAGGCTGTTCAGGAAGAACGACAAATATTCCAAAAAGCCTTACAAAAAGTTTGATAAGTATAAGGCTGACTCAAGCGACAGCAAATACAGAAAGGACATCTCAAAGCCCATTACATGCTTTGAGTTCCACCAAGATGGCCATATTAAGTCAAACTGCCCCACGCTGAGGAAAGACAAGAAAAGTGGGAAGAAAGCAATGGTGGCTACTTGGAGTGACAGTGATGAATCTTCATCAACAGAAACTGAGGCCACCGAGTCAGCGAAGATATGCTTTATGGCTGACGAACTTGCTGAGCCATGCATTTCTGAGCATGCTGACCAATCTGATGTGTCAGATAATGAAGAGCAATCTAATGAGGTAATCTCACTCTCTCAACTCAGAAATGAAATGGGTAACGCCCTGAGTGATCTCTATACACTTGTTAAAAAGTGTAATAGGAAGATTAAAGCACTCAGCCGGCGCTGTGATGAAGTAGAAGAGGTCAAACTGAGTGACCTCAGATACCTTCTTCAAGACAACTCAGTTTTGCATGAAAATATGAAAATCATTCATGAGTCTGTCTCTGAAGTCCAGTCAGTTTCAAAGAAACTGAGGAAGGATGTCACAACCATTCAGAACCAATTAAAGGTTCCAAACAAAAACAATTTTTCGCTGAGAACTCAGTATCAAGGTACACAGTACCAAGGTACTCAGCAGAGAAGAAATCCCCAGCGAAAAGTCCAATGTGATTTTTGTGGGAAGTTAGGACACACTACTAAAGTGTGCTGGCAGGCTCAGCACTGGGGTGCTGACAAGTCAGTAAAAAATCCTAAACAGAAGGTCAGTTGTGACTTCTGTGGAAAGAATGGCCATACTGTCCATGTATGCCGCCATAAAATAAAATATGATTCTATACCTGTTGCACCTAACAAGTCAGGACCCAAAAAGAATTGGGTACATAAAAGTAACTAGTTACAATGCAGGTAAGCCTGAGATGTGCCGAGAAGTCAAAGATGTGGTATATTGACAGCGCATGCTCAAGGCATATGACGGGTGATGAAACTCAGTTCATCACGTTTGAACGTAAACGAGGAGGGAGTGTAAGTTTTGGAGACAACAAGAAGGGTAAGATAGTAGGCTCAGGAACCGTCGGAGGTAACCCTACTATTGAATCTGTCTCCCTAGTCAGCGGACTCAAATATAACTTACTCAGCGTAGCTCAGCTATATGACAATGGGAGAAAAGTTATATTTGATGCTACTAGATGTAAAATATACGAGGGAAAAACTAATGAGTTAATCTTAACTGCCCCTCGGATAGACAATGTCTTTATGCTAAACCTCGAAAAGAAGTTTTCAAAAACTGTATGCTTAGTCACAAAGGAAGAAAATTCCTGGCTATGGCACAGGAGACTTGGTCATGTAAGCATGGACCTCCTGGCCAAATTAGCAAGAAAGCAATTGGTTGAGGGACTGCTTGAACTTAAATTTCAAAAAGATCAATTATGCCATGTCTGCCAAGCTGGAAAACAAACCAAGCAATCTTTTCAAAGTAAAAACATTGTCTCAACTAAGCGTTCGTTAGAAATGCTACACTTGGATCTCTTTGGTCCAGTCCAGCCACTGAGTCTGGGTGGAAGAAGGTTTTCCTTGGTTATTGTAGATGATTTCTCTCGGTACACATGGGTTATCCTGCTGACCAGTAAGGATGAGACTTTTGAGACATTTTCAAACTTGGTTAGAAAAATTGAAAATGAGAAAGACCTAAAATTAGCTCATATCCGTAGTGATAATGGTGGAGAATTCAAGAACCAAAAGTTTGTTGAATTCTGTGAAGCCAGCGGCATTGACCACAATTTCTCTGCTCCTAGAACGCCTCAGCAAAATGGGGTTGTTGAAAGGAAGAACAGAACTCTGGTTGAGATTGCTAGGACAATGCTGGATGAGCATAGGCTTCCAAAGTATTTTTGGGGAGAAGCTGTCAACACAGCATGCTATATTCTGAATAGGGCTTTAGTTAGACCTATACTTAAGAAAACCCCATATGAACTTTGGAAAGGACGAAAGCCCAACATTGGATACTTTCGTGCCTTTGGCTGTAGGTGTTTTATTTTAAATACCAAAGATAGCTTAGCCAAATTTGATTCAAAAGCTGATGAGGCTATCTTTCTAGGCTACTCAACAAACAGTAAAGCATACAGAGTTTTTAATAAGAGAACTCAAGTATTAGAAGAATCTATACATGTGCAATTCGATGAAACTAACCCTGCAGGAAGATACCAGCCGCTAACAGAAGATGAACCAAACTCAGCACCTGCTGATCAAGAACCAGCTACTGAGTCCTTCATAAAACGGCTGACCAAGAGTAAGAGTGAACCTAAAATTACTTTCACTGACCTATCTACTTCTGCAGAGAATGTTGAAACACAGATAGAACAAGACACAAGTCTACCAAAGGAGATAAGAGTCCCAAGAGGGCATTCAGAAAATGCAATTCTTGACTCAGCTGGAAATACGTTGATGACAAGAAATCAACTAAGGAAGTATCTCGGTAATGTAGCTTTTGTCTCAGTACTTGAGCCGAAGAACTTTGCCGAAGCTGAGGATGACGAATTCTGGATGAATGCCATGCAAGAGGAACTCAATCAATTCAGGAGAAATAATGTATGGGAGCTAGTGCCACATCCTAGGAGCCAAAAGACCATTGGAACGAGATGGGTCTTCAGGAACAAGCTAGATGAGCAAGGAAACGTAGTCAGAAACAAGGCAAGACTTGTAGCTCAGGGCTACAGTCAGCAAGAAGGTATTGACTACGGTGAGACCTTTGCCCCAGTGGCAAGGCTAGAAGCTATTAGGATTTTATGTGCATATGCATCTTACATGAACTTTAAACTGTTTCAAATGGATGTCAAAAGTGCCTTTCTTAATGGAGTAATAGACGAGGAGGTCTATGTAAATCAGCCTCCAGGGTTTGAGGATTCTAAGTTCCCAAACCACGTTTACAAACTAAAAAAGGCTCTGTATGGACTCAAGCAAGCACCACGTGCTTGGTATGAGAGGCTGACCAACTTTTTACTGACTAGAGGTTACGTCAGGGGTCAAGCTGATACAACTTTATTCATTAAGAGAAAGGGTAAAGATACCCTGCTGGCTCAAATATATGTAGATGATATTATATTTGGTGCTACTAATGAATCTATGTGCAAGGAATTTAGCAAACAAATGCAGACTGAATTCGAAATGTCAATGATGGGAGAACTCAACTTCTTCCTCGGACTTCAAATCAAGCAAGGAAAGAATGGCATATTCATAAGTCAAGCTAAATATGCCAAGGAGATATTGAAGAAATATGAACTAGAACATTGTAAGCCAATATCCACTCCTATGGGCACTGACACTGTCCTTTGTGCTGATGAGAATGGTAAGTCAGTAGACAGCAAGTTATACCGAGGTATGATTGGCTCTTTACTTTACTTAACAGCAAGTAGACCGGACATTCAGTTCTCAGTATGTTATTATGCTAGATATCAAGCTAACCCTAAGGAATCCCATTACATAGCCGTAAAAAGGATCCTTAGATATTTGCAAAGCTCAGTAAATGCAGGTCTGTGGTATCCAAACACTCATGACTTTACACTCATCGGATACACTGACGCTGACTATGGACGAGACAAGCTGGAAAGAAAAAGCACCTCTGGAGGATGCCAATTCCTAGGAAGCTGTCTTGTATCTTGGTTCAGCAAGAAGCAGGCGTCAGTAGCTCTGTCCATAACTGAAGCTGAGTACATTGCTGCTGGAGGTTGTGTTGCTTAGGTCCTTTGGATTAAGCAACAGCTTGAAGATTATGGTGTTCAAACAAAGACAATTGAAGTCAAATGCGACAACAAAAGTGCACTTGAACTCTCAAAGAACCCAATTCAACACAGCAGGATGAAACATGTCAGTATACGACATCACTTCATCAGAGATCATGTACTCAAGAAAGAAATCAAGCTGACGTATGTACCAACAGACGAGCAGCTTGCTGATATCTTTACAAAGCCTCTAGCACGAGAGCAATTTAGCATACTGAGAGAAGCAATTGGTATGTTTAATCCTCTTCAGTAAATTCCTGTGCTAAATGAATATTGAATGCTGAGTGAATTACATGCTGAATGATTTATTGTTTGCTGAGTATCTCTTGAAACTGACTAAATATACAATACTGAGTAATCTTGCACACTGAGTAAATTAGTTTAGAACTTGAACTTAAAATCATCCTTAAATAATGCACTGACCTCTCAGAATATCAAACGCTTGACATTCTAAATACTGAGTGATTAATCCGTTAGCATAATTTCCAAGCACGCGTATAACCTAGGATGACGTATTCGCCGTAATGTGTCATAAATGCCAGGATCCCTGTCGGTACATGATCCCAAGGCAACTGACACATGGATTTGGTTAAGATCCACACCGTTCAACTCGTCTATAAATCATGGGAAATTCCCCATCTTTTACTCCCTACGCTCAACAAATCTTTAAGGCTACGAAATCACCCAAATTTCTCTCTCTTAAATACCTCTATTCTCTCCATCTTAGAAGCATGACTAAGCTATCCTTCAACATCTCCGGTGCCGGCCAAAATAAGTCCAGCTCCGATGAACCTTCACAAAACCCTTCCACCTCTAGCAAGGGTAAAACTGATCAAAACTCTGAAAAAGAGAAAGCTGTGAAAATACGAACCTACTCCAAAGTCTTCGAAAGTGTTCTCGAATGGAAAGTTGAGCCCTCCAGATGGGTTTCTGAGCACTTCGTCCAACATGAACAACCGTTTGCCGAATGGATTGCAAAGAACGAATGGACTGGGCTGTTCTCCGTCAGAGATGAAACGTATCCTGACCTGGTAAGGGAGTTTCACCACAATCTCATGGTTGCCAATGACTCCCCTGACTATCTAAGCACTAAAGTAAAAGGAAAGACGATCTTCATCAACCCTCTGTACTTGGGAAATCTCCTCCAACTTAAAACTGAGGGAGTGAGGCTGAGGAAGTCTGGAGATCAGGACAAGACCGACTACGTCCATACTTTCTGCAAACCTGAGGGTCACTCAGGTGAGATCTCAGCATCTTCAATGGGACAGCACCAAAAGATGGCTCACTACCTGCTGAGCTACTTCATTTACCCTAAGATAAACTGCACGACCTCAGCAACGAACTTTGAACAGTGCTTCATATGGCACATGCTGACATACACCCCCATCAACATGCCCGTCTTCCTAGCTGCTGGGTTCCTACGCAGCATGGGTACAATGAGGTTGGGATCAATCATTACCAGGATCCTCATCGACCACAAGATTGACCTTGAAGGAGAGGAATCTTTCAGAGGAACCGAAATCACAGCGGCCTCGCTGAGGGCACTGAAATATGGGCAGCCTTTGAAGAAAGGAAAAGCTGCTGCTGCTGCTGGCCAAGCTGATCACACTGAGGAGACTATAGCTGAGCCTAAGAAAGGGCAAAGAACTAAGGCCCCAGCTTCTCGCAAGAGAAAATCTGCTGAGACACCTAATGTTGTGTCTCCAGCAAAGAGGCAGAGGTCAGCTGGAAAGTCAGCTGAGAAGAGAAGCAGGCAAGATGAGCCTAACACTGAGGCAGCTGCTGAGCTCCCTCAGAAGAAGCAGAAGTCTTCAACACTGGCCCCTCTCGACGTCATACCGACGGATTTTATTGTACCAGGTGATTCTCACTTCACTCAATGTGAAGGCACTGATGCTGAGGGAACTGAGGTCCAGTTAGATGACCACTTCATCTCCCAAGTTGAGGAAGAACTTGATGGAGATAATACTGAGGAGGAAGAAGAAGATGATGAAACCAGCGGTCAGAATGACGCTGAGGACTCTAAAGACTATGCCAGCGAAATTGAAGCTGAGGACGCTGACACTGGGTTAGCAGGTGGTGCTGTGCAGACTAACACTGAGTTGGCTTCGGGAGTTGAACAAGTTGAAGAGCAAGCTGACCAGATTCAGACTGAGCAAAAGGAACCTTCTCCTACTCATTCAATAGAACCTGCTCATCATACCACTCCACCACGTAGAAGGCGAAAACTGGTTAAGGCCAGTGAGGTAATAGTCAGGGACCCTCTTGTGCAACCACCATCCATTCCTCAACTTGTCCTCTCCAACACAATAAAGGATCCTTCTACCGTCAAATTAAAAATTTTCAAACGGCCCACAACTTCCTCTACTACAACGCCGTTGGAAAAACAAGCCTCTGTTTCTTCTCAACAGGAACATGCCGAGCATAACACTTCAACCACTTCTACAAGTCAGGTTGAACCAAGCACTGCCCATGCTGTTTCCTCAAGCATAATGCTGACTCCTCATCCCTCTGCCGTCAGCACTGACAGTGTTCGGGTTATGACTTCCATCATCAACAACCTCTCTGTTGATCCATCAAACTTACCTCCAACTCAGGTGCAGATTGAGCCAAGTCATCCAGTCACTGACCAGGGTATTCCTTTCACCCCACTTTCTTCTGGTCATACTGATGTACATCGAGATACCACTGAGTCCGGAAAAAAGCTCCTTGACTCAGTGCAAGCACTCATCCACGATCTTCAACATTCCGCTTCGCCTGCTGCTGGTTCTTCAATTCCTGCCGTAACTCAGCTCTCTCAAGTCACTCTACTTCTCAACGAAGTCAAGGGACTCAAGGATTTTCTGAATGTCGTCCTGTCATTACAAGCCCAGCAAGCTAAGCAGGACTCCATTGCTAAGTTGGCAGAGATACAGCTGTCAACAATTCAACATCTGAACTCACTCCATCAGCAAGTTCAGAAGTTATTTGCTGTGAACATTGACTATGCCACTTCCTCAGAACTCAAGATGCTCTTTGCTCAGCTTCATACTGAGCAACTTAAGACAAATGAGCAAATGGTATCCTATAGTCAGTGCTCAGTCGAGCAAATTGGTGAGGCCATTCGGCTCTTTAATCTCAACAAGCAAGAGATGGATACTGACTCGATGAAGCAAAATGAGTTGCTATCTCTTGCACAACAATCCTTCACTCACATCCGTCATAACAATATCCAGCGTCATCATTATGACTCAGCACTCTTAAAAACCTTCCACCAAGTCTTTGCTGGTCTCACTGAAGCTCTCATTTGGCAAGCCAAAGCACAAGCCTTCAGTGTGAATATGCTCAGTGCTGCTGATCTTCATATACCAGTCGAAGTATCCGCTGATGGCGTTGGCATTTTTGATGGGCTAAATGAAAGTGCTGACAAACTCAAAGAGCTTTCACAAGAACTGACTCGCGCTGTCTTAACCGATGCGTTTAAGCTCCCTGAAGTTGACAAAATGGGGGAGAAAGCGCAAGCTGCTAGAGCTCAGCATGAGCAACGTCAGTACAAGAAAAGTCAGTCACAGGGCAAGAAAAAGAAATAGTTAGGCTAGGTCTTAATTTTTTTGCTAATTTATTTTTGCTGTGCAACTGCTGACTTCTATCAATATATCATACTTCGTTTATATCAGCTATGCTTAACACTTATAATATTTATTGACTAAATGATATGCTGATAACATGTTTGACATCATACTATGATCTTATGAAACATTCTGATAAAGAACCCATTGAACAATAATTTGCTCAGCGCGCTCTGTCACTATACATTACTTTCGCTGAATTCTGAGTAAAATAGAATATGACCCATAAGCTGACCTATAACTGAAAACTGATCTTAGGCTTATTCAGCTAAACCTTAGAATGTTTAGAATAAAACTAAGTCAGTAGTTCTATCCTTACGGGGGAGTTCACTTAATTAAAAAGGTCAACTATCATGGGGGAGCTCATACTGAGTTCCTTGCTGATTAGTTTTGCCAACATCAAAATGGGGGAGTTTGTTGAAACACCTTTCCACAGGATTTTGATTTGACAAAATTAATTAAGTGAAAGTAAATATTCTATAACACACTAAGTTTAAATGCTTTGATTTAGTGTTACTAATGTGTTTGTTCAATGTTGAGTTTATAATTTATCATAAGACATAAAGATCATAAGGCTCAAGCCCTATATGGAAATCAAGGCCCAAGTCAAACAAGCCAAAGATCACTCAGCCCGTGTATCTCCAAAACGTCGCCGTTAAAGTGATGAAACGCATGCTGAGTAAAGAAGGATCGAGAAGATCCACGTAGACAACTTCGGTATGAAGCTGCTGAGCTGTCTCGACAAAACGTGCAGGACAGCTACTGACCATAAGACAGCTTCCAGACAAAGTATTTCCTCATTAGGTAAAGGTCAGAAGACACAACAAGCTGTCTCGTTGACATTACCCAAAATGGTGGAACATACTGACTCACTGACCGAAGAACAAAAGACGCTGGAATCTGATTGGCTAAAGAGAACTGCTGGCAGACTCAGTGAAAGCGACTTGTAGCCGTTTCCCTCCAACGGTTATTTCGAAATTCGAAATAACCAGAAGCTCTCATAGCTCTCTATAAATAGTCCATTCAGAATCCACATTCTGTAGAGAACTTTTGAGCAAAAGCCGTTACGCTGACCAAACGTATATAAAAGTTCTCCATCAAAAGCAAAGCAAATTTCTTACACTACAAAGTCTATTCATTTGTGTAAAAGTCTAGAGTGATTGTTTTTCAATCATCTAAGGTGTTCTAGCAATTGTTGTTTAGGACAAAATCTTTATCATTTCTAGAAGTAGAAAGGAGAGGCTGAGTACTCGGTTTTAAGTACTCAGCGGAGAGATTAGGATTGAGTAGAAGTATAGAGGAAGGTACTCTTGTCATACTCAATTGCTGATATTGTAAAAGGTTTGAGGCTCTACCTTTAAAGAGCTCAGTAGAGGATTTGAAATCTCGGAGGTGTTCCGGGGACAGGACGTAGGCTTAGAAGAAGCCGAACCTGGATAAATCTGCTGAGTGAAGTATTTCTAAACCTTAACTCCTTATTCATATTGCTTGCTTAAAACAAACTAAAACTAACCAAGTAAAAGAGGTCAAGCTGAGTTGTGCGCTACCAACGAGAAGGTTCAGGAATAGACTCTAAGTGCTATTTCCTGACCTAAGCAACGAAGCTGTCCTAGTCACTAGTTGACTAAGCCAGTGTCTTGCTGAGTGGTAAGCGCCGCTGTTTTATAAACTTTTCTTAAAGAAAAGAAATCTGCCCAAAGTAATTTAAAAAGGTCAAATAGTTCCTAACCCCCCTTGGAACTATATTTGCAACCTTACAAGGGACCAACACTTTCCACCTGATTTTGATTTGACAAAATTATTTATATAATTGATAAAAAATATTCTAACACATTAAATTTAAATGCTTTGATTTATTCATACTAATGTGTTTGTTCAATGTTGAGTTTATTGATCTATAAGACATTAAGATTAAAAGTTCAAAAGCCCATAAGTGGAAGTCAAGCCCAAGTCAACACATCAAGACCTCACGGCCCAAGATTTCAATACGCGATCGTTTTGTACAAAGCACAAGCTCAGCTTGAAGAAGGATCGAGAAGCCTTCTCTCAATTGCTTCAAGATGAAGCTGCTGAGTGGAACGACGAGAAGTACAAGACAGCGGCAGACAAGAACAAACTTCTAGACAAAGTATTTCTACTTTGGGTAAAGTTCAGAAGGCGCAGGAAGCTGTCCGGAAGACTTTGCCAAATATGTCGAAACATTCTGTTTACCGGACGAAAAGCTGCCGAGCACTGCCACGGACAGAAGATGCAACAATCTCATTGGCCAACGACACTGAGCGCGTACTGAGTGACAACGACAGGAAGCCGTTTCCCTCCAACGGTTATTTCGAAATTCGAAATTACTGGTGCCTCAAGTGTCACTATAAATAGGCCTCTCATTTGCTTCAATCGATGCAGATCTTCAATTAGCCGAAACGCTGTCCAAATTCACACTTGAAGTTCTGTGAGAAAAGCAAAGCAAAAATCTTACACCAATTCCTAATCATTGTGTAAAAGTCTAGAGTGATTTTCAATCATCTAAAGTGTCTTAGCAATTGTTGTTTAGGACAAACACTTTATCATTTCTAGAAGAATAGAAAGGAGAGGCTGAGTACTCGGTTATAGTACTCAACGGTAGATATAGGAGTGAGTAGAGGTATAGAGGAAGGTACTCTTGTATACTCAGCTTCTATTGTAAAAGGTTTCTTGCTCTACCTTTAAAGAGCTCAGTAGAGAATTCAAAAAGCTCGGACGAGTTCCGGGGACTGGACGTAGGCGGAGAGGCCGAACCAGGATATGTCTGTTGAGTAACATATTTCTAACCCTTAAACTCCTTTATATATTGCTTGCTATAAAACTGACTAAGTAACGAACTCACGCTGAGTTGAGTGCACTAAGAAGCTGAGTTCAGGAATAGACTCTAAGTGCTATCTCCTGACTCAAGGAAAGAAACAGACTTAGTCACAAGTTGACTAAGCTTGTGTCTTAGAATTACTTAGCGCCGCTGTGTAAACCTTTTCTTAAGAAAAGAAGTCAGCCTAAACGGACAAAATTTTAAATAGTTCCTATCCCCCCCCATTGGAACTAAACTTGTCACGTTATAAGGGACCAACACTAAAATACGGAGCTGATTTTTCAATCAATTTTACTCAATTTCACGGGTGGCTTAAGGACTTCAATACTTGTAAAGGATTTTTATGTGTTGCGGAAGTATCAACACTTCTAGCAACAATAGGCTTTGGAGGAGCCCTATTGCGATTGGCAAACTTATGCTACGGAACAACCATCTAAGGGCCATATTCAACTACTGGCAGTTTATGGCTCTCTGTAATCACTTCAAGCAAAGCCTTCTCAATGCTAACTCCTTGGTCACTCTCACCACCAGTGATAGTATCATCCACAACCATCACATTAGGTGTCACATTAACCACTAGGATGATACTCAGCCTCCAACAAGTTATTCATTCATGTCCGCCGACCACAATTGGTATAAGCAGTATATAGATCTTCATACTCCACCCATTTTCCCGACCCTTCCAAATCAAAGTTGACAGTTAGGGGGTTTCATTAAATCTATCTTAACACGCACTCTGGTGAAGCGACCACGAGCTGCTTTGTTCAGCATTCACTTTAATAGGTTTACTTACGGTCTCTGCAACAGTAACAAAAACTTCCTCATTGTAGTAATACATATGAAGCTCAGGGAAACGCATTCAAACCATCTTAAAGTCCACAAAAGTATCGGAAGAGGAGAAGGATAATATCTAAGTTTTAACAGTTAAATCATGTCCTTACACCAGTCATGGACCATCCATAATAACATATTCCCAGTCAATATTATTATCAAATTTAACCACGTGAAACTCATACCCTAAGTCCATCCTATCAAATTCCCTAATAGATTTCCACAATTCCATAACTCGATTTTGCAAAAGCAATGTAACCAAAATCCCTTTCCAAAAGTTGCACAAGTTTTCTCGTATTCGAACATCACGAAGAACACCTTTATTTATCAAAAGATCATGCCAAGACCGCATGGTAGACTTAGTTTCATCAAAAACACATTGCCGGCCACCCAAATCAGGCCGTATAAAAGGAGGAGGACATTGAGGGTTCGCAAAAGGATTAGGCGTGATCAATAGGGTTTATTTACCCGTACGTACATTAATTACAGGTGGTGAATACTATAATTTGCTGTCACACTCAAAATAACATAGCATCATTTTATCTCATTATATTCTTTTAAGGGTAAAGTTCAAATAAAACCCATGTGGTTTCACTAATTTTCAGATAAAGGACTGTGGTTTACTTTTTGTGAAAACGAGGACTGAGGTTTTCAACTTTACCCTGAAAATAAGATCTTTTTCGATTGATACTATTAAAATCACCCTTAACAACTTCAAAAATGACATATTTTAAGAACTACTAATATTCTAAGCAACTTTAATTCTTTAACTTTTTTATTTCGAGATTATTTAGATGATGTTTGGTAAAGAGAGAGAAAGTTAATGTTTAGAGAGAGAAAGTTTCAAAAAAGATGATTTTCTAAAATCGAAAATGTAGTTCCATAGAAAATATGACATTGAACAACTTTAATTCTTGAAAATTTTCATTTTTAGGTCGTTAAAGATAGTTTTAATAGCATTATTAAAAGTGCGAAACCTCAGTCCTCGTTTTGACAAAAAGTAAACTACAGTCCTTTATCTGAAAATTAGTGAAACCACATGAGTTTTATTTGAACTTTACCCTTCTTTTAATGCTTCTCAAAATAAATACACAATAAAATCGTAGTCTTTTATCTTTTTCACTTTTATATTTTTTTTTACACTTTTTATTTAAACTCTTGACAAATCAAACCTTCAAAAACTATTTAATTCCTTTCATTCTTAACAATCATCTAAAGTAACATTCGGTTGTTGTTACTTTAGATGATTGTTAAGAGCTTGTTAGCAGTGTGAAGGAGCCTTGTGACCTTGTTGGTTCATCGCGGAATATTTTACAGGGAATTCTTTCTGCTGTAATGAAGTTTACTGGTTTTGATATTCGTCATATCTATCGTGAGCAAAACAAGGTCGCAGACAGAATTGCTTCTGAAGCTCATTCCGTCCAACCGGGTCTTTTGGTGCTGAATGGTATACCAGGATATATAAGGGAGCTGTTGAGGGATGATTTAGCTGGCATTTCCGTCCCGAAATTAGTCCCGGGCTAGTTTTCTATTTGTCCCTGTTTTGTTTCTGCTGTTATAAAAAAAAAAAAAAAAAAAAAAAAAAAAAAAAAAAAAAAAGTAACATTCGGTGCATTTCTGATTTGCGGATACTATAATATGCTCGTAACTTTATTTTTTACTCTAAAAAAGCCACTACAACATAAGTGAAAAAAACTATATTACAATACTTAAGGCTTAAAACATTATTTAACTTTTAATTTATAATCGTTTTTACATAAAAGAGAAAAGATATAGATTGGCACTAGAAATCTTGAATTTGAATTTGAGTTGTTATAAATGATTATAAATCAAAAGTTATAAATAGTTTAAATTAAATAGGTAAAAAGCATTCTGAGGTCTCTAATCTTTCATTGTTTGGTGCATTAAGCCCTCAATCTTTTATTTGGACACATTGAGCTCATGATCTTTCATTGTTTGGTGTATTAAGCTCTCGATCTTTCATTTAGACACATTGAGCCATTGGTATTTCATATATGAGTGTACTAGACCCTTCCATAAATCAATTCATATATGAGTGTATTAAGGGCTTGTTTGGTTCAAGTATTGATGTTGTTGGTTCATATATGGGTGTTTCTAATGTGGACATGTTTTAAATTAATCTACAAATAAATTATAAAATAAAAAATATATTATACAAATTAATAAAAATAAATTATATAAAGAATAAAAAAAAAATTATTGAACGCAACAAAATTTTTGTTTTCGATAATTTTGTTTTAGAAATAAAAATAACGTTAAAAAGGAAACACATTCTATGGAAATAAGAAGGATAATTTTATCAATAATAACGTAACTATAAATAACTGTCCATGAAAAGCTCCAATATGCTGCAGTGTCCAGAGAAAATACTAAACACTGCGGTTATATAAAGCTAACTAAACGCTATATTTTCAGCGGTTTGTAGTGAAACGCTAATAATTAAACAACTAATAACAAACAGCTTACTATAACTGTAAACAGCTAACAGCAACAACAACATCTTAATACATTCATATATGAATTGATTTATAAAAGGATATAATACACCTATATATGAAAGATCAATGGCTCAATGTGTCTAAATGAAAGATCGATGACTTAATACACTCAATAATGAAAGATCAAGGGTCTAAATGAAAAATCGAAGGCCTAATGTATAAATAATAAAAGTGATGAAGCAGACGGACATAATAATTTAATAAATTAGTAATAAAAAAAAGAAGCAAAGTAGCAGGGGCGGTGATGATGTCATACATTGGTCTGTAACACAGGTGGTCGGTCTAGTGTTTTGCTGAATTCATTTCATTTCCCAAAATAATATAATATATTTCTTGAATTTGAAACTAATCCATTCTGTTATGGGTACAGGTGCACGTGTGCTTGCACACTCATTGCTTCAAATGTTTTATTAATATTAATATATTACTTCCGTATTAGTTTTGGACAAATCAGCTGAATTAGGTACATTATTACAGTGGAGAAGTTTAAATAAAATATTGCTTCTTCTCTTCATAAATCTAATGTAAATGCTAGTACATGCAAGCTGCTCTTCTATATTTTTTATATATTAAAGAATTCAAGTTAATTTAGAGACTCAGATTTTAAATTCCCAATCTAATATTAGTTTGAGAAAGAAACCACCGATAATTATCGTACTGACTTCAAATGTGACTTCAAATGTGAAAATCGGCTAATCGTTTGTATGGCATGTGATGTACGAATTCATCTTAATATATAAATATCAATAAAAAATAGAATCTAATATTTATAATTAATAATATAAAAGCATTATATAAATTAAATATTATTATTTTATTTTCACATTTATTTTAAATAATCTTTTTATAGATAAATATAATAATATAATTAAAATTAATATATTATATTATATTTTTTATCAGTAAAAAAGGAGAAAGTGACACTTCAGCTGCATTATTATTGTTTTATATTATACATAGATTTTATTAGGCATCTGATATCAGGAACGATTCCTTATATGCATTCCAATGATTAAATTAAATTTAAAATTAATTATAAATTTTTGATTATTTTTTTGTTGATTCTTCTTCTAATTCTAACGTTTAGAATACTGATTCCAGGGTAATTCTGAAAATTCCAGAATAAAAAGAAAAAAATGAGAAGACGAAGAAAAGAAGGAGAATGAGGAGGAAGAATAAGAAGAATGAGGAAGAAAAAGAATGGAAGAAGAAAGGAGAGAGAAAGAAAAATAAAAAAAATAAACAAAAAAATAAAAAATTTTATTTTTTTCTAAAATACCCCTATGCCACGTCATCAACTTAAATGATTCCATCAATTTGTCTTAATTTTGGTAACAGTGACAATCCAAGATTATATTTGAAAAAAAAAATACCATAGATAAGGTTATGCAAATCCGCCAAATCACATGATAGTTTTTTTTATGTAATTAAACTTTAAATAAATATGAGAGAGTATAAAAAGAGATGTAGTTGAGAGAAACAAAATTTGGGAAAAATTACACTGAAATTCATCTTTTAAAAACTATTTACAACAATGTCAAGTCATAATTTTAGATTATGTCAAACTAGTAAAATTAGCACTTTTAATATATTTTAAGGATTAGAATTTATAAATTAGAAGTCTAGAATATATTTTCTAGGGTTTATGATTTATGAATTGAAGTCTAAATTTTTTAAATTATGATGTAAAATCATAATATATAGAGAATAATGACATATTAAGAATTAAGTTTGGTGATATGATTTGGTTGTACTCAATTATGATATTTATGTATTGGACCCCAAGAATTTGAACCCTTTACATGATGGTATGTATAGACTTTGGGGTTTGGTGAAAGGATCAATATATACTTGAGCCCGACTCAACGTAAGAAAACGTTTGGGCTTTTAGGTGTATTTTGGACTTCTTCAGGCTTCTCCTATGGTTAGCCTAGATGAGCATGTTCCTTGCCGGTCTTGGACCATTTTTGTTGCGAAACCAAGTGGTGTCGTTAGAGAGAAGTTATGCATAATATATAAGTAGGCGGACTGCAATCCTTCAAAAGGCTAGCAACTCCAAAGTCCAAAGAATTAAAGGATATTATTGTCAAACCCAGACTAGACTAGACCGCTCAGTCGGATCAGTTGGACTACTAACCTACCAGTCTTTTAAGTTTTTGAATCTTCATTTGTTTGGTGGGAACCGGGGTTAATCCGGAACCCTATATGAATGACGGGTTTTTTTGTTTTGTTTTTTTTAAATCATTATAAAAACTAAAACAAATAAAAAGTAAAAACCTAAGATGGTTCAAGTAAAAACGCTAATTTCTCAGTTTTATTTTTTCATTAATTATTTGTTTCCATTTCTTTCTTCTTCCCTTTTATTTCAAGTTTTATCTGTTCTCTTTGTGCTTGGATTTTATTGTCTCTTTTTTTTATTGGGACTTTACACAGAAATTCATATTTGAAAAATTATTTACACTATATCAATTAATGATTTTGAATTATATCAAACTAGTAAAATCAGCATTTTTAATATATTTTAAAGATTAGAATTTATAAATTAGGTGTCTATGATATATTTTTTAGGGTTTAAGATTTATGAATTAGAGTTTAGAATTTTTAAATTAAAGTGTAAAATCACAATAAATAAAAAATAATCACATATTAAAAATTAAGTTTGGTGATATGATTTAGTTATAAATTTGTACTTAATTATGATATTTATGTAATTCACCATTTTTTTTTTTTATGTTTTTCTTCTTTGGGCTTGGATTCTATTGTCTCTTTCTTATTTATGTTTTTTTATCTCATCTGATTAAAATAGCAAAAACTTTGAAATGTTTTCTTTTTCATTTTATTTTTAATATCAAGTTTTTCTGTTAAGATATAATAGCTACTCCAGAAAACTTGATTATCCTAAATGATACGGATCGGTTTCGTGACGTGTTAGTTTTAATCATAAACTAACAAAGATGTTCTTCTGTAGCTAAACTAGAAGGAGTGAATCCCAATTTCATGGACTAAATCCATAGGAATAATAAAATCCCCATTGTTGAAGGTAGAACCTTAACAAAGCTTCACAAAGAAGTTGATAATTTGATTGATAAAAAGTTAAACCATTACAAAGAGAAATGGATGAATTTATATCATCTCAAAAACCCTAGTTGCCAAATTACATAAAGGGCAAATTACATAGCTAATTAAAACATAAAGATAAGGGGTAAATGGGTGAAATATAAAGGGGTGGCATGGATGGTAAATAGGGTGTGGCATGGTTGTAATAAGGGAGTGGCAAAGGTGTAAATAAGGAGTGGCAGGATTGTAAATAAGGAGGAAGCTGGAGTAAGGAGCAAGTTCCTTAAGCTGAAGGCACGCGGGGCGTGCCTAATTATACGCGGGGCGTGCCTTGGCTGTTGAGCTCTTCTCCGGATCAGTACTCATTATACGCGGGGCGTGCCTGATCCAAGCCCCGCATGGATGACCTCCTGGACTTTTCTCTGGATCAAACCCTCAAGTACACGGAGCGTGTAATAAACCACGCGGAGCGTGCCCCACTTATTTTGTGGCACAGTTTTGGCCTCCCTACTCGCTTGTTGCTCGTGCTTGATTCTTCCTCCGACTTCCCTCGTCCGGACCCGATCCTAGGGACAGATGCCCCGCATCATACACTCTCTCTTAAAAAGAACTTGACCCCAAGTTGCTTGCCACATATTAATGAGACGTGTTCGTTGTGAATGAACCCAAATCCTCAAATCGAACCAAAGTGTTGTTCGAGATGAATTCAAGAAGTCCACTCCACATATTGCCGGACTCACCTTCTCCTCACGGGATTTTTCCCATATCTCCACAAGTACCTCACCTCGTACTGCATCATCCGTGGTACTCATCTCCCAATCCCCACCAATATCGAATGCTCTACCAACATCGAATGGTATGTCTTGGCGAAGCTTGTCAAACCACTTCCCAATAAATGCTTGGATGGTCTTCCAACGCCCTTCATTTGGTTGCACGGACCACCCATGGATCCTCTTGATCTCCCCATCACGAACTTGAGGAACCAACACACTCTTCTTCCGCTCTTGGCCTACCTCGAATAGAATGTCCCGACGGCACGTATCAACCCAACTAGGATCAATCCCATAAACACTCTTCAAAACCCCAACATGGCCTTGAGTCGAATATGCCCGGACCTCAATATTCCTCACGCCATCAACCCGGATGCTAGGCTCAATCTCCACTCGCTCATAGCCAACTTCGAATGCCATGTCCCGGTGCCATATATCAACCCAAATTGGAGCGATTCCTTGAGTACTCTTCACAACCCAAACATGATTTTGACTTGAATATGCCCGGACTTTGCTATTATTCACTCCACTAACTCGGCTATCATGCTCAATCTCTCCTTGCCCATGGCCCATATTAAACGAAATATCCCGACGACACTTGTCAACCCACATCATAGTGAACCCAAGCACACACATAGTAGCTCCTCCCTCACCTTGGGTTAACAATCCCGGAACTTCAAGACTTGCCACTTTACTAACTTGGCCATTGTTCTCTAAGCCTTGAATTCCGTCAATCTCTTCAACATCTCTCGGGCGGCTCTTCCCATTCATCAAATACTTCATAAACCCCACTCTCTTCATCACAAGATCGCTTCTCATTGACTCCTCATAAAATTGATGCTTCCTCAACAAGCACAACACATATCCGCACACATTCATGTCAATAAGGCACACAATAGTGAATTCCGGATTTACCAAGTCTTGACTTCCTTCCATCTTCTCTATATTCCCCAGGAAGCCATTCCCCCTCAACAGACAATCACCAAAGCCCACAACAAGATCAACCCTCATGGTCCCATCATAGGAAATGTTCTCTCTCAACATAAAGTTCAAATCCCTCACAACAAGCTTGCCTCTCATAGGCTTATCATAGGGAAGGCTTGTTAGTCCCTTATAACGTAACAAGTTAGTTCCAAGGGGGGGGGATAGGAACTATTTTAAAATTTAAGTACGTTAAGGCTGACTTCTTTTTCCTTTAAAAGGATTACACAGCGCGCTGAGTCGATAAGACACTAGCTTAGTCAACTGGTGACTAAGTCAGTTTCTTTCATTGAGTCAGGAGATAGCACTTTGAGTCTATTCCTGAACTCAGATACTCAATACACACAACTCAGCTTGACCTCTTTAGTTGGTCAGTTTTGTTTAAGCAAGCAATATATATATATTAAGGAGTTTAAGGTTAGAAAGATATTACTCAGCAGATTTATCCAGGTTCGGCCTCCAAGCCTACGTCCTGTCCTCGGAACACGTTCTGAGATTTCGAATTCTCTATTGAGCTCTTTAACGGTAGAGCATCAAACCTTTTACAATCTTAGAAGCTGAGTATAACAAGAGTACCTTCCTCTATACCTCTACTCACTCCTAATCTCACGCTGAGTACTATAACCGAGTACTCAGCCTCTCCTTTCTAATCTCTAGAAATGATAAAGATTTGTCCTAAACAACAATTGCTAAGACACCTTAGATGATTGAATAATCACTCTAGACTTTTACACGAAAGATATGAAATTTGGTGTAAGAATTTGCTTTGCTTTTTCTTGCAGAACTTTGAGTAGAATTTTGGTCTGCGTAATGGCTTGATCAAGTTCTGTGTAGAATGAAGCAACTGAAGGGCTCTATTTATAGAGACGTCTGAGACATCGGTCATTTCGAATTTCGAAATAACCGTTGGAGGGAAACGGCTTCATATCGTTGTCACTCAGTCTTGCTTAGAGCTCTTGGCCAATCAGATTTGAGTATCTTCTGTCCTCGATCAGTGTTGAGCAGCTTTTAGTCAGCTCGGCAGAATGTCTCTCCATTTATGGTAAGGTCAACTAGACAGCGTTCTGTGTCTTCTGAACTTTACCCAAAGTGGAAACACTTTGTCTGGAAGTTGTTCTTGCTTAGTTGCTGTCTTGTACTCTTTGTCGATTCAACTCAGCAGCTTCGTCCCGAAGTTGTTCAACGAAGGTCTTCTAGATCCTTCTTCCGCTGAGCTGCGTTTTGTACATAACGACAGCGTTTTGACATACGCGGGCCGAGTTGCCTTGAACTGTTTGACTTGGGCTTTGACTTCCGTATTGGGCTTTGGGCCTTTTAATCTTTATGTCTTATAAACAATTTAACTCAACATTGAACAAACATATTAGTAGAATAAATCAAAGCATTTAAACTTAGTGTGTTTAGAATATTTTTAATTACATTTTGTCAAATCAAAATTATGTGGAAAGGTGTTTCAACAAACTCCCCCATTTTGATGTTGGCAAAACTATTCAGCGAGGAACTCAGTGTTGAGCTCCCCCATGATAGTTGACCTATTATTGCTTAGCAAACTCCCCCGTCAGGGTTGAGCTACTGACTTAGTTTTAACTCTAAACATTCTAAGGTTTAATCGAGTAGGTCTAAGGTCAGTTTTCAGATATAGGTCAGCTCATGGAACATATTCTATTTTACTCAGTATTAAGCGGAAGGTTTATCATTCAGAGAGCACTGAGTAAGTATTTTGTTCAATGGTTTTTATGAGACAATGTTTTGTACACATACAGGACAATGTCAAACATTTGATCAGCATGGGATACAATCAACAAGTATTATAGACAGTAAACACAGTTGATTTAGTTGAAGATACATAATAACATAATACTCAGCATCATATGAAATAACTCAAGTTAGGATAAGGGATGCAAGTATTGTATTAAAGTGAAGTAGTCAACATACATAGCAAAAGATGAGCATAAAAGAACATATAGACTAGACACTAAGTTAAACAAAGCTGAGCTAGCCTATTTCTACTTCTTTTTCTTTTGCTTAGACTGACTGCTTCTAGGAGCCTCCTGCTGAGTTCTAGCTTGTTCTTTCTCCCCCGTTTTGTCAGCATCTGGAGGAGCAGGAATTCTAAAAGAGTCGGTTAAGACAGCAGCGGTTAGCACGGCGGACAGCTCCTTAAGTTTGTCGGCACTTTCGTTAATGCCGTCAAAGACAATAATGCTTTCATTCAAGAGCTCTTTTGGAATGCCGATTTCAGCAGCGCTGAGTAAGCTCAGTATGTAAGCTTGAGACTTACCTACCCAAGTAATTGACTCTGCCAGGGCAGCAAAGACTTGATGAAAGGTCTTCAGCAGTGCTGAGTCATAGTATTGGCGCTGGATATTATTGTGACGGACATGTGTGAAGGTCCTTTGGGTAGTGACCAGAATCTCATTCTGCTTCATCTGGTCAGTGTCCATCTCTTGTTTATTTAAGTTCAGCAGACGAACTGCTTCGCTTAGTTGCTCCACCGAGCATTGAGAGTAGGAGGCCAGCTGATTGTTGGCCTTGATTTGCTCAGTGTGAAGCTGGGCAAAAAGCATCTTAACTTCATCAGAAGTGGCATACTGAGTATTCGCAGCTGACAAGGTCTGGACTTAGCCTTGAAGAGTGTTAAGATGTAGAACAATTGTCAGTTGGAGCTCAGCTAGCTTAGTTATTGAGTCCTGCTTGGGCTAATGTGATTGAATTGAGATCATATCACTTAGCAGATCCTTCAGTCCTTTAACCTCATTTAAGAGTTGAGTGACCTGGGACAGCTGAGTTGATGCATTGTTACTTGACCCAGCAGTAGGTTGAGCAGATTGATGAATGTCCTGAATTAATGACTGCACCGAGTTGATGAGTTTTCTACCAGACTTGGTGGCATGGAGATAGTTGAGGGATTCATCATCATGTTGCCTAGTTTCTTCAGTATGACCAATTTGTAGAGGAGTCAGAGTAATGATAGGGTCAGTGACTGGAAGTGTGTTTTCAGGCTGTACTTGACTTTCTGGAAGAGAGGATTGATCGGCAGTAGTGATGGTCGGTGAAATTGTCATCCTAATGCTGTCAGTGCTGACTGGAGCAGGAATGGTCTGAGTCAGCACAGTGCTTGGAGCAACAGCATTAACGAGAACTTGCTCGATCTGGCTCGTTGAGTTTGCGGAAGCATTCAAGTCGGCTTGTTCCTTTGGTAAAGAAACAGAGGCTTGCTTTTCTAGAGAACCTTGTTGAGAAGAAGGTGTTTGCTTACAGAAAAACTTAAGCTTAAGAGAAGAAGGATCTGTAGTCGGTTTTTGAACAGGAAGGTCAATGACAGATTTCTGACTTGCCTTAACCAATCTTCTTCTGCGAGGAGGAGTGTCAGCTTGGATAGACTCTCCTGAGTGAGAAGGAGAAGTATCTTCTTGATCAGTATTAAGCTGATTAGCTTGTTCTTGTGCTTTATCTGCAGCCAACTCAGTGTTAGTTGGGTCAGCAGTTTCCTCTTCACTAGCTGTCTCCTCAGCGTCATCCTGACCGCTTTCTTCTTCTTCTTCTTCCTCATCACCCTGACCTGAGTTATCTAATTCTTCTTCCACCTGAGTGATGAAGTGATCATCCAGTTCCACATCATCTTCTTGATGCTCAGCTTCAGTTCCTTGACACTGAGTGTAGTGAGAATCACCAGGAACGATGATGTCAGTGGGGATAGCATCAATTGGGGCCAGCTCAGAAGACTTCTGCTTCTTTTGAGGTTGCACATCAGCATCTGTTCTTTCCTCTATTTCAGGCTCATCTTGCCTGCCTCTCTTCTCGGCTGACTTAAGTCTCTCCTGACCTTTTTGAGCAGCTGACTTAGGTCTCTCCTGACCTTTCTCAGCAGCTGACTTAGGCTTCTTGGCCTGAGGCTCAGCCTTCTTTGAAGGAGTCCCAACAGCTTTCCTCTTTTAGGCAGCTGGAGCCTATGTCCTTTTGCCCTTCTTTGGGACAGTTGTCTCCTCATCAGCCTCATCAGTATTTTTGCCTTTCTTAATCGGCTGATTGAACTTTAAAGCCCTCAGCGAAGCAGCGGTTATCTCAGATCCTCTAACCTTAGTTTCCTCAGATAGATCAATTTGATGATCTAAGAGGATTCTGGTGATGAGCGAGCCCAGCCCGAGAGTTCCAGTGCTCCTTTGGAAACCAGCAATCAAGAATACTGGCATGTTGATCGGCTTGTATGTCAGCATATGCCATATGAAGCATTGCTCAAAATTCGTTGCTGAGGTGGTGCAGTTGATCTTGGGATAAATGTAGTAGGTCAGCAGATAGTGGGCCATCTTTTGGTGCTGACCCATTGAGGTGCTGGAGATTTCTCCAGAGTGGCCAGTGGGCTTGCAGAAGGTGGTATTGTACCCAGTTCCTTCATGATCCCCAGACCGCCTCATTTTTGTTCCCTCATTCTTTAACTTCAGCAAGTTAGCAAGATAGGTAGGGTTTATAAAAATGGTCTTTTCCTTTACCACAGTTACCAGATAGTCCTGGTTATCATCAGCAACTCGGAGATTGTGGTAGAACTCCCTTACTAGGTCAGGGTAGATGTGATCTCTAATGGAGAACAGCTCGGTCCAGCCATTCTTCGATATCCATTCGCAGAAGGGTTGCTCAGTTTCTACGAAGGCTTTTGAGACCCATCTAGAGAAGTCAATCTTCCATTCTCTAACGTTGTCGAATACCTTGGTATAGGTTCTGATTTTGGTCGGTTTTCCCTTAGAGGAGGTGGCTTGGCCAACTTTGCCTTTGCTCGGCGTAGTGACTTTTGTGGTTTCAGGCGAAGTAGTTTGCCTGGAGGGTTCATCGGAACTGGTCTTAGGGTGACCGGCACCGGAGATGTTAACGGAAACCTTAGTCATAGTTTCAGAAAAAGATTGGGAAGCTTTGAGAGTTTTTAGAGAGAGAATGCTTATGCCAGAGAGTTCGGTAAGTGTAAAGAGATAACAATGGGGATTTGCCCATTATTTATAGCGGTGATAAGTGGATCTTATCGAATCCATGTGTCAGTTTTGCCTTGGGATTGTGAACCGACAATAATCCTGGCTTTTATGACACATTCGGCGCATACGTCATCCTAGGTGGCTATTCGCGTGCTCTAGCATTAAATGCAACGGATCTTGTACTCAGCGTTTAGAATACTAAGCGTTTTATATTCTGAGTGGTCAGTTTTATACATACGGATGATTTCTCAGTTTTATACTACTCGGTGCCAATGTTTGCTCAGTATGTGATATTCATTCATTTAACATTAAACACTCAGCATACATTTATTCACTCAGCAAACAATAGATCATTCAACATGATTCTATATTAAGAGCTGGAATTTACTGAAGAGGATTAAACATACCAATGGCTTCTCTCAGTATGCTGAACTGTTCACGAGCTAGTGGCTTTGTGAAGATATCCACAAACTGCTCATCCGTTGGGACGTAGGTCAGCTTTATCTCACCCTTGAGTACGTGGTCTCTAATGAAGTGATGTCTTATGCTGACATGCTTCATCCTGCTGTGTTGAATTGGGTTCTTGGATAGATCAATTGCACTTTTGTTGTCACATTTTACCTCAATTGTCTTTGTTTGAACACCATAGTCTTCAAGCTGTTGCTTAATCCATAAGACTTGAGCAACACAGTGTCCAGCAGCAATGTACTCAGCTTCAGTGGTGGATAAGGCTACTGACGCCTGCTTCTTGCTGAACCAGGATACAAGACAGCTTCCTAAGAAATGACATCCTCCAGAGGTGCTTTTTCGTTCTAGCTTGTCTCGTCCATAGTCAGTGTATCCAACGAGTGTAAAACCATGAGTGTTGGGATACCATAAACCTGCGTTCACTGAGCTTTGCAAATATCTAAGGATTCTTTTTACAGCTATGTAATGAGATTCCTTAGGGTTAGATTGATATCTAGCACAGTAGCATACTGAGAACTGAATGTCCGGTCTACTCGCTGTTAAGTAAAGTAGAGAGCCTATCATACCTCGATACAATTTGCTGTCTACCGACTTACCATTCTCGTCAGCGCAGAGGACAGTGTCAGTGCCCATAGGAGTGGATATTGTCTTGCAATTTTCAAGATCATATTTCTTCAATATCTCCTTGGCATATTTAGCTTGACTGATGAAGATGCCATTTTTCCCTTGTTTGATTTGAAGTCCAAGGAAGAAGTTGAGTTCTCCCATCATCGATATTTCAAACTCAGTTTGCATTTGCTTGCTAAATTCCTTGCACATTGACTCATTAGTAGCACCGAAAATAATATCATCAACATATATTTGAGCCAGCAGGGTATCTTTACCCTTTCTCTTAATGAATAAGGTTGTATCAGCTTTGCCTCTGACATAATTTCTAGTCAGTAGGAAATTGGTCAGCCTCTCATACCAAGCACGTGGTGCTTGCTTGAGGCTGTACAGAGCCTTTTTGAGTTTATAAACGTGGTTTGGGAATTTAGAATCCTCAAACCCTAGAGGCTGATTAACATAAACTTCCTCGTTTATAACTCCATTAAGAAATGCACTTTTAACATCCATTTGGAATAGTTTAAAGTTCATGTAAGATGCATATGCACATAAAATTCTAATTACCTCTAGCCTTGCCACTGGGGCAAAGGTCTCACCGTAGTCAATACCTTCTTGCTGACTGTAGCCCTGAGCTACAAGTCTTGCTTTGTTTCTGACCACGTTCCCTTGTTCATCCAGCTTGTTTTGGAAGACCCATCTTGTTTCAATAGTCTTCTGACTCTTTGGATGAGGCACCAACTCCTATACATCATTCCTTCTGAATTGATCAAGCTCCTCTTGCATTACGATCATCCAGAACTCGTTGTACTCAGCTTCAGCGAAATTCTTTGGTTCCTGAACTGAGACGAAGGCCACGTTGCTGAGATATCTCCTGAGTTGATTTCTTGTCATCAGGGTATTCTCAGCGGCATCAAGGATTGCACTCTCTGAGTGCCCTCTTGGAATCCTTATCTCCTTGGGTAGATTTATGTCTTGTGCTGTCTATGTTTCAACAATCTCTGCAGGTGAAGACTGGTCAGTGAAAACTATATTTGGTTCACTTTTACCTTTGGTCAGCCCTTGAGGGAATGACTCAGCGGCTGTATCTTGATCAGCGGGTACTGAGTGTGGATCATCCTCGGTCAGCGGCAGATATCTTCCTGCAGGGTTAGTTTCGTCGAACTCAACATGTACTGACTCTTCTAAAACTTGAGTTCGTTTATTAAAAACTCTGTATGCTTTGCTGTTTGTTGAGTAGCCTAAAAAGATAGCTTCATCAGCTTTTGAGTCAAACTTAGCTAGGCTATCTTTGGTGTTTAAAATAAAACATTTACAGCCAAAGACACGAAAGTATCCAATGTTGGGCTTTCGTCCTTTCCAAAGTTCGTAGGGGGTTTTCTTTAGTATAGGTCTAACAAGAGCCCTATTAAGAATATAGCACGCTGTGTTAACAGCTTCTCCCCAAAAGTACTTTGGAAGCCTATGCTCACTCAGCATTGTCCTGGCTATTTCAACCAAGGTTCTGTTCTTCCTTTCAACAACCCCATTTTGTTGAGGCGTCCTAGGAGCAGAGAAATTATGGTCAATGCCGCTGGCTTCACAGAATTCAACAAACTGTTGGTTTTTGAATTCTCCACCATTATCACTTCGGATGTGAGCCAATTTTAGGTCTTTATCATTTTCAAGTTTTCTAACCAAATTTGAAAATGTCTCAAAGGTCTCATCCTTGCTGCTCAGCAAGATGACCCAAGTGTACCGAGAGAAGTCATCTACAATGACTAAGGAAAATCTTCTTCCACCCAGACTCAGCGGCTGGACTGGACCGAAGAGATCCAAGTGTAGTAACTCTAACGGATGCTTAGTTGAGACAATATTTTTACTATGAAAAGATTGTTTGGTTTGTTTTCTAGCTTGGCAAGCGTGGCATAGTTGATCTTTTTCAAATTTAAGTTCTGGCAGTCCCTCAACCAATTGCTTTCTTGCTAATTTGGCCAGGAGGTCCATGCTTACATGACCAAGTCTCATGTGCCATAGCCAGGAATTTTCTTCCTTTGAAACTAAGAATACAGTTTTTGAAAACTTTTTCTCCAAGTTCAGGATGAAGACATTATCAATGCGAGGGGCCGTTAAAATTAACTCATTAGTTTTACCCTCGTATATTTTACATCCAGTGTCATCAAATATAACTTTTCTCCCATTATCACATAGCTGAGCTACGCTGAGTAAGTTATATTTGAGTCCGCTGACTAGGGAGACTGACTCAATAGTAGGATTACCTCCAACGGTTCTTGACCCTAATATCTTACCCTTTTTGTTGTCTCCAAAACTTATGCTTCCTCCTCATTTACGCTCAAATGTGATGAACTGAGTTTCATCACCAGTCATATGCCTCGAGCATGCGCTGTCAATATACCACATCTTTAACTTCTCAGCACACCTCAGGCTTACCTGCAATGTAACTAGTTACTCTTACGTACCCAATTCCTTTTGGGTCCTTGCTTGTTAGGTTCAACAGGTAAAGCATCATATTTAATTTTATGGCGGCATACTTGGACAGTATGGCCATTCTTTCCACAGAAGTCACAGCTGACCTTCCATTTAGGATATCTCACTGACTGGTCAGCACCCCAGTGCTGAGCGTGCCAGCACACCTTTATGGTATGTCCTTTCTTCCCACAGAAGTCACACTGGACTTTCCGCTGAGGATTCCATCTCTGCTGACCAGTACCTCGGTACTGAGTATTCAGAGGCATATTTCTTTTGTTTGGAACCTTTAGTTGGTTCTGGATAGTTATGACGTCCTTTCTCAGTTTCTTAGAATCTGATTGGACTTCAGAGACAGACTTATATATGATCTCCATGTTATCATGCAAAGTTGAGTTGTCCTGAAGAAGGAATCTGAGGTCACTCAGCTTGACCTCTTCAACCTCGTCACAACGCCTGCTGAGTGCTCTAACTTTCTTATTACACTTTTTGACAAGTGTGTAGAGATCACTCAGGGTATTTACCATTTCATTTCTGAGCTGGGGAAGTGATATTACCTCATTTGATTGCTCCTCATCATCAGATGCAATGGAGGGGTCAGCATGCTCAGAGACGCACGGCTCAGCAAGTTCGTCAGCCATAAAATAGATCTTTGCTGACTCAGTGGCATCAGCTTCTGATGATGAAGACTCATCACTGTCGCTCCATGTTGCCACCATTGCCTTTTTGCCGTTCTTCCTTTCTTTCCTTAGCGTGGGGCAGCTTGACTTGATATGGTCAGTTTGATGACATTCAAAGCATGTAATGGGCTTTGAGTTGTCCTTCTTGTATTTACTGTCGCTGGACTCAGCTTTATACTTATCAAACTTTCTGTAAGGCTTCTTAGAATATTTGTCATTCTTTCTGAACAACCTTTTCATCTTCCTTGTGAACATAGCCATCTCTTCATCATCTGTTGAGCTCCCATCAGTGGAGTTAGCTTTCATGACAAGAGATTTTTGCTTCTTGTCTTCAGACTTTTCCTTCACCTCGAAATTCTTCATTGAGATCTCATGGGTCAGCAATGAGCCGATGAGTTCATCATATTTGTAGGTGGTTAAGTCTTGAGCTTCCTCAACATCAGTCTTCTTTGCTTGCCAGTTTTTAGGAAGACTCCTAAGAATCTTCTTGATTTGTTCTTCCTCAGTGAAGATCTTCCCAAGTCTCTTGAGCTCATTAATGATGTTTGTAAACCTTGCATTCATGTCAGATATTCCTTCATCATCATTCATTTCGAATAGCTCGTATAGTCTCATCTGCTGGTTCACCTTGGACTCCTTCACTTTGTTGGTTCCTTCGTATGTGACTTCCAGCTTCTTCCAGATCTCTTGCGCCGACTCACAACCTGATATCTTATTATATTCTGCAGCATCAAGCGCACAGTGAAGCATATTTATAGCCGAAGCGTGATTTTGTAGCTTCTTGAGATCATCCTCTGTCCATTTGGCCTTTGACAACTGTTTGGCCAGCCACAACTTCAACAGGAACAAACGGGCCTTAGACTATTGAAAGCCATGCACTCATGTTTGTTGCCTGAATAAAGTTTTTCATCCTATTCTTCCAGAAGGTATAGTTAGACCCGAAGAATAGGGGAGGCCGAGTAATGGACATCCCCTCAGGTAAGATCTGAGTTGTTTGGTTTCCTGGGAGAAACCGAGTGCTGTTTTCAGCCATAGTGGGGATCAGCTCAAGGTAGTTAAACCTTTTACAGCGAGCTTTTATGCTCTGATACCACTTGTTGGTCCCTTATAACGTAACAAGTTAGTTCCAAGGGGGGGGGGATAGGAACTATTTTAAAATTTAAGTACGTTAAGGCTGACTTCTTTTTCCTTTAAAAGGATTACATAGCGTGCTGAGTCGATAAGACACTAGCTTAGTCAACTGGTGACTAAGTCAGCTTCTTTCGTTGAGTCAGGAGATAGCACTTTGAGTCTATTCCTGAACTCAGATACTCAATACACACAACTCAGCTTGACCTCTTTACTTGGTCAGTTTTGTTTAAGCAAGCAATATATATATTAAGGAGTTTAAGGTTAGAAAGATATTACTCAGCAGATTTATCCTGTTTCGGCCTCCAAGCCTACGTCCTGTCCCCGGAACACGTTCCGAGATTTCGAATTCTCTACTGAGCTCTTTAACGGTAGAGCATCAAACCTTTTACAATCTTAGAAGCTGAGTATAACAAGAGTACCTTCCTTTATACCTCTACTCACTCCTAATCTCACGCTGAGTACTATAACCGAGTACTCAGCCTCTCCTTTCTAATCTCTAAAAATGATAAAGATTTGTCCTAAACAACAATTGCTAAGACACCTTAGATGATTGAATAATCACTCTAGACTTTTACACGAAAGATATGAAATTTGGTGTAAGAATTTGCTTTGCTTTTTCTTGCAGAACTTTGAGTAGAATTTTGGTCAGCGTAATGGCTTGATCAAGTTCTGTGTAGAATGAAGCAACTGAAGGGCTCTATTTATAGAGACGTCTGAGACATCGGTCATTTCGAATTTCGAAATAACCGTTGGAGGGAAACGGCTTCCTGTCGTTGTCACTCAGTCTTGCTCAGAGCTCTCGGCCAATCAGATTTGAGTATCTTCTGTCCTCGGTCAGTGTTGAGCAGCTTTTAGTCAGCTCGGCAGAATGTCTCTCCATTTATGGTAAGGTCAACTAGACATCGTTCTGTGTCTTCTGAACTTTACCCAAAGTGGAAACACTTTGTCTGGAAGTTGTTCTTGCTTAGTTGCTGTCTTGTACTCTTTGTCGATTCAACTCAGCAGCTTCGTCCCGAAGTTGTTCAACGAAGGTCTTCTAGATCCTTCTTCCGATGAGCTGCGTTTTGTACATAACGACAACATTTTGACATACGCGGGCCGAGTTGCCTTGAACTGTTTGACTTGGGCTTTGACTTCCGTATTGGGCTTTGGGCCTTTTAATCTTTATGTCTTATAAACAATTTAACTCAACATTGAACAAACACATTAGTAGAATAAATCAAAGCATTTAAACTTAGTGTGTTTAGAATATTTTTAATTACATTTTGTCAAATCAAAATTATGTGGAAAGGTGTTTCAACAAGGCTCTCACTCAACATAGAGTCTACATTCCTCGCAACAAGATCATCTCTCATGGGCTCATAATAGGGAATGTTCTCCCTCAACATGAAGCTCACACTCCTCACGACAAGATCACTTCTCATGGGCTCATCATAGGAAATATCCTCCCTCAGCATGAAACTCCCATTCCTCATGACAAGATCACTCCTCATGGGCTCATCATGGGAAAGATCCTCCCTCAACATAAAACTCCCATTCTTCATGACAAGATCATCCCTCATAGGCTCCTATAGGAAAGGTTCTCCCTCAACATACACAACCAAGCTTCCAACACATATATTTCAACAAAGCACAAAAGAATAAGTTCAGATTTTACCCAATGAGTGACTCGATTCTTTTGCATGTGGCATGTGCTAGGCATCTCGGTGCTATCAATAGGCTTCATAGAGCAACCTTCCTCCTCCTCTCTAGAGCTCCACTCACCATATGTAAAGCTAGGTGCACTATCTCTCGGATCCCATGCTATGTCTCGTGGTAGCCTTCTCAAAGGTGGAAGCCCTTTAAGAAGCCCTTTAGGTGGCTAGTTGGAAGACACGTGCTTGTCACCATCGGACATCGGCTCAACTTCCTCACTTCCAACTTCGCTACCCCCCTTCTCAACCTCATTCTCCTCTTTGGATTTGACTTCACTAGGAGAGTGGCTAGCTAGCTCATCCATGGAACCCAAGTCAAGATGATTTAATGTCTCAACCGTTCTACCAATGCACCCATTCACATTCAACTCCCGAGTGGGACAATCTTCCAAAGTGGTCTCCGTTTTCTTGCTAGGAGAACTCTTCAAAGGTGTAAGGACATATCGGATTACGCCTTTGCGTATGGTGTAGGTGTTGCTTCTTCCCGCATGTGAGGCATCACAATCAAATTGCCATGGCCTACCAAGTAGTACATCACAAGCACCCATCTCCATAACATCACACATAGCTTCATCCCCATAAGCTCCAATAGTGAAAGGAACTTTACACCAATGAGTAACCTGAAGCTTTTCCACCTCATTGACCCAACCAAGGCGGTAAGGTCTAGGATGTGGCTCGGGAACCAACCCAAACTTACTTACGGCGGACCGACTAATGATATTCACTTGGCTTCCTCCGTCGATCACCATCTCACACTTCTTACCAAGAACTAAGCATCGAGTTCTAAATAATCGATGACGTTGGCTAGGCTCCTCTTCACTAGGCATTGGCACCCTCGTCACCAAATACACATTGTGCTCATTGCCATCATCATCAACTTCATCGGTGTCTTCATACTCAACACTTTTCGCCTCATCCTCATCTTGGAACCGATTTTCTTCATCATCATAAGCATTTTCATTTCGGTTCCACCCAACATTTCCCGACTCATAGTCATCTCAAAACCGACCATCATCATGCTCATAAGTATCTTCGTTTCGGTTCCACCCAATATTTCCCGACCCATAGTCATCTCGGAACCGATCTTCATCATTATAAGCTTCTTCACTTCGGTTCCACTCTACATTTCCCAACTCATCTTCACGACGAAATCGTCCTCCATCATAGTCATAGACATATTCATTGTAGTTCCGTTCAACATCCTCCAACTCATCATCACAATAGAATCTACCTTCATTATCTTCATAAAGAGCCCCGTGTCGATCCCACTCAACACACCGATGCCCATTCTCATCATAGTAGACCCCATCTTCATCTTCCTCGTGAGCGGCCCCATATTGGTTCCACTCAACTCTTTGATGTTCATCCTCCTTATGGTAAACTATACCATCTTCATCATAATCAAACTCATATGCACTATGACAAACCATCCTCACAGATTTCATATTCGGAAGCGTGTTCTCTCTCTTTAACCTCATCCTCGAATTCGCCTTCATAATAATCACGTTCCCCATTTCTTACTAGCTCATTCTCGGATTGGTTCTCCTCTTCATCAATCTCCTCTACTAACTCCTCTTCTTCATGATCATGCTCAAATTCATTTCCCTCTTTATCCACAATCCGTCTTTTCCCATGACCTTTCATTTCCTCACACTCCTCTTCATAATTCGAACCGACTAATTCACGTGCCAAGTCGTCCGACTCAAAAGACATGCTACAACCCAACATGGTAGAACCACCAACATCTCTCCCATCACCATAGCCATCAATCTCCACACATAAACTAATTTCATCTTTCTCCTTAAAGAGATTAATAAGCCCAAACTCCTTCTCCCCCTCTTCAAGACAAATATCCTTAATGTCCTTAAGCATACATATGTGGCTATGCCTAAGGGGCATTTCATCAAACACTTGGGGAGTACCCTTCTCAACATGGGTTTCCTCAAAACTTCCACCTCTCAATCCCCACTCCTCCTCATTCACACATGCATTTAAATTCTCATCAACAATTTCATTAACAATAAATCCACAATGAGAACTTAAATCTACTTCAACATCACAAACAACCAAATCATCACTAATAATAGGCATACCCACAACTTCCACATCAAGAATTGAAAGCTTTGGATTTACCTCCTCATTGTGCAATAGGGAACAGATTTGGGATGAATCTTTAGGAGGTGAAATAGTGGTTTCCCCATCTCTTTTCCGTTGGGCTCGACGTTGTCGTCTCCGGCTATTTCGGGTTCCCCTTTGGAGTCTTTCCATCTCTTATTGCTCCAATTTCTCTTTTGTCTTTCTCAACATCTCAGCATATTGGAGCTCCATCTCCCGTGTCTCGGCTTCAAGACTTTCCTTTAAGGCTTGTGAATAACTCGGTTGAATCATTGTCGAAAGAAGTCTCCGTTCAAGGAAAACGATCGGCTCTGATACCAACTGATACGGATCGGTTTCGTGACGTGTTAGTTTTAATCGTAAACTAACAAAGATGTTCTTCTCTAGCTAAACTAGAAGGAGTGAATCCCAATTTCATGGACTAAATCCATAGGAATAATAAAATCCCCATTGTTGAAGGTAGAACCTTAACAAAGCTTCACAAAGAAGTTGATAATTTGATTGATAAAAAGTTAAACCATTACAAAGAGAAAGAGATGAATTTATATCATCTCAAAAACCCTAGTTGCCAAATTACATAAAGGGCAAATTACATAGCTAATTAAAACATAAAGATAAGGGGTAAATGGGTGAAATATAAAGGGGTGGCATGGATGGTAAATAGGGAGTGGCATGGTTGTAATAAGGGAGTGGCAGGATTGTAAATAATGAGGAAGCTGGAGTAAGGAGCAAGTTCCTTAAGCTGAAGGCACGCGGGGCGTGCCTAATTATACGTGGGGCGTGCCTTGGCTGTTGAGCTCTTCTGTGGATCAGTACTCATTATACGCGGGACGTGCCTAATTGTACGCGGGGCGTGCCTTGGCTGCTGAACTCTTCTCTGGATCATTTCTTCTTATACGCGGAGCGTGTTTTAACTCTACGCGGAGCGTGCCTGATCCAAGCCCCGCATGGATGACCTCCTGGACTTTTTTCTGGATCAAATCCTCAAGTACGCGGAGCGTGTAATAAACCACACGGAGCGTGCCCCACTTATTGTGTGGCACAGTTTTGGCCTCCCTACTCGCTTATTGCTCGTGCTTGATTCTTCCTCCCACTTCCCTCGTCCGGACCCGATCCTAGGGACAGATGCCCCGCATCACTAAAGATCTAAGTTTTGGAACTATGAAATAAGGAAAATAATGTTTACTTAAATAGGTATTAAAAAATATGCATTACAATTGGTTAGATCTTACACATGATTATCCCAAAAGTTTAGTTTTTTATTTGTTCATAATTTATTTATATATATATATATATATATATATATAGAGGGATGAGATCAGTGGGACAAGGGTTCTGGTGTGGCAATGAGCTTATTATGTGACATAACAAAACTACGTAGTTTTGATGATAATTGAAAAAGGTAGGGTGTCAAATTTGTAAATGAAAAGAAAGAGGGGATAGAGAAAATTATTTTATTTCTTTTTTTTAAATACATTTTCCCGATCTTTCTAACCTCGTTTTTCGAAATTTTTTATACTATTAGACTCGTCTAAATTAGACGGTCATTTTGAGATCCCTGAAGCTCAGGTAAAAAAAATTTCGGTGAACGGAATCCGGGTGGGCGTTTTACAGCGAGAAAAAAAGTGCCCAGAAACTTCTCAAAAACTTCCAGAAAATTTAAAACATTATTCTGATAAACTTTAATTCTTGGGTCGAAGCGAGATTTCTTACGGTTTAGTCCCAATAAAACTTTTTCCTTAATTTTATCTATTTTACATGCTTCAACAATTTGTTAGGTCAAAACCGTAAGGAATCTCACATTGAGCCAAGAATTAAAGTTTCTTAAAATGATGTTTTACATATTTTGAATTTTTTTATAATTTTCTGGACACATTTTTTGTCCTACTTACATTGTTCTGACATTGTACGAAATTGTTCCGAATCAGTTTACCATTTATTCCAACATAATACTTGTATTGTTCCAACAGAATAAACCAGCGTACCAATTTTTCTAACAAAATAGTTATATTATTCCAATATAATACTTATATTGTTCCAACATAATAAATCAGTTTACCAATTGTTCCAAATCAATTTTATTATCCATGTCTTCAATTTCATTTTTGTTTTTTTAGTATTTAATATAGTATCTTCAAATTTATATTAGTTATATTATTTAAAAAATAAGCATGTTTGGTTCAGCTGTTAGCTAATAGCTGTTGCGGTTGTTGTTAGCTGTTTGCAGTTGCAGTAAGCTGTTAGCTGTTGTTGTTAGCTGTTTGTTATTAGTTGTTTAATTACTAGTTTTTGGTAAAATTATATTAAATTGTTGATATTCAGATTTAAAATGTCTAAAATGGATATGTTTTAAATTAATCAACAAAGAAATTATAAAAGGAAAAATGTGCAAAATGCCCATAAAATTGCTTTTGGCTGCCAACATTGGGGGTATAATTGTAACATTTTAGACGTTAAGGGTAAAATTGCTCCTAGCTACAAATGTTAGAGGTATTTTTACACCTTATCCTATTATAAAATAAAAAAGGTGTTACACAAATTAATAAAAAAAATCTATATGAAAAATAAAAAATTTATTGAACGCAATAAAACCTTGTTCTCCCTGTAATTATATCGTAGAAATATAAATAATGTTAAAGAATAAACATATTTTTGTGGAAATAAGAAGGATAATTTTATCAATAACATATAACTACAAACAGCTGTTTATGAAAAGCTCCAAATAGGAGCTTTTCGTGAAACGCTCCAAAACGCTGCAGTTTTCAGAGAAAATGCTAAACGTTGCGGTTATATAAACCTAACCAAACAATATATTTCTACGGTTTAGAGTGAAACGCTAAACGCTCATCCGAAAAGCTGAAACAAACACCCACTAAATCTGTGTACCAATTGTTTCAAACCAGTGTACCAATTTTCCAACAGAATAATTATATAATTCCAACAGAATACTTATATTGTTCCAACAGAATTGTTATATTGTTCCAACAAAATATTCCAAAACATAGTGCTGAAAGGTAGGACCAAAAAGTGCCCAGAAAATTATCAAAAAATTTTAAAACATATAAAACATCATTTTAAGAAACTTTAATTCTTGGCTCAAAACAATATTCCTTACGGTTTTGACCCAATAAATTGTTGAAACATCATTAAAGAAATTTTTTTATTGGGACTAAACCGTATGAATTCCTATTTTGACCCAAAAATTAAAGTTTCTCAGAATAAATTTTTACATTTTCTGGAATGTTTTGAGAATTTTCTGGGCACTTCTGTTTTCTCGCCGGAAAACGCTCACCTAATCGCCAGATTCCGTTGATTTGGGACTAAACCGTAAGGAATATCACTTTGAGTCAAGAATTAAAGTTTTTCAGAATGATATTTTACATTTTCTGAAATTTTTTGGGTATTTTTTCTCACAGAAAAACAGATCGCCGGATTCTGTTCACCAGAATTTTTTTTACCTGAACTTCTGTGATCTTAAAATGACCGTCTAGTTAAGACGAGTCCAATGCTATAAAAGTTTTTGAAAAACAAGATTGGCAAAGTCGGAAAAATGCATTTTAAAGAAAAGAAATAAAATAATTTTATCTTTCCTTTTATTTACAAATTTGCCACTCCACTGGTTAATTACAAAATTGGTCATTGTCACATAATAAGCCTTGTCACACCAAAATAAATCTGTCACATCGGATCTCTTATCTCTCTCTATATATATATATATATATATATATATATATATATATATAATTTATATAAAAATTAAATTAATCATATATATAAATATTATTTATTTAATTATTATGTCATTCGGTCCGATCAATTCGAGCCATTTAGTTGAACCAAATGATCTGTGATCCAACTTGAATTCAGCGTGCGGTTTTGACAACATTGATGCATATATCATCATCATCGATAAATATAGGCAATCTCACAGTGTACCGCATTGGGATGCCTATGTGCCTGTCTGCAACTGGTTTGAATGAGAGGGAGAACAATCTCGTGCTCGAAAATGAGATGAATGTTTATAAGGATCAATTAGATGTCAGGATGCAGTTGACTCTATATCTATGTTTTGTTGGTTATTGAAGGAGTTCAATTTGGCTCCGAGACAAATAACTGTCAATGAATGGAGAGAAATGGTGGAGATGTAATCGCTTTGTCAAAAAATCTACGTTCATTTGATATGATTTGTCTTTAGGCAATTCTTTACCCCTTCCATCGGGAATAATTAAAAGTATGTGCATTGAACCCAGTTAAATTTAATATATTGAGCGACGTATTAGATAAGCCACTAGAATGGAGGTATTGGTATTTTAATGTGTCGAATATGGTCATAGCTTTTCCATATCCTATGAAATGGAACCACAATTTGGAATCTCCTTAGAGTTGGCTGGTCGAGAACGAGATAAGGGCAACTCGGTTCAAGGTTGGATGTCACTTGAAGAGATCATGTATAAAGGGTGTGAAGAAGAGTTTAGTGGTAGATGACGAGTTCGTGGGAGGAAAAAGTAGTGGAGCTAAAGGGTAGGCTAGGCCAGGTGACGAAGAAGAAGGATGCATTAGCTTCTAAATTTCAAATCGATAGCCAAAGAGATGAATGATGAGAAGACTGCTAAGAAAGTGGCGAAAGGTGAGGAAGAGAAGAAAACAACGAATGTCTTATAAAGCTAACGATCTTGCGACTAGCATAGAGGCAACTTGCTTCGTTGAGGGTGACCATACGTGGATGGGGAGGAGCATCACATGTACAAGACGAAGGTGGATACTCAACTGGTAAGGCACTACTTGTTCTAACGTGCAAAACCAAACTAAGACTATGTAGGAGGAAGTCAAGACTCTATGTGTCGTGCTTGAAGCGATGAAGACTTCGAACAAGGCCAATAAAGCTTTTTACACCAAACAGGGGCGGATCCAGGATTTCCGAATAGAAGGGCTAATTTTAGCCCAAGGTTTGAAAAAAAAAATTCTTGCATATATAAAAAAGTAAAATCAAATTATACAAAATTTTAATTGAATTGATAAATAAATGTTAAAAAGTACTTGTTACATATACTATATTACCAGAAAATGTACCTATTTTTTGACAACGGACGCGCTCTCGATAGGTGGCAAACTTATTCTTTGAGACCCCGAGGATGATTCATTTGGATTTTTCTTTCATCTGATAACAAATTTGTCCATCTTTTTGTAGTTCTACATTAAACAAAAAAAATATGACACAAATCAAAATCACTAAATTAAATCCTCAAATCAAAATCATTAAATTAAAGAATCTAAATTAATTCTACAAATTAAAAACACTAAATCAATAATCCTAAATCAAAACCCCTAAATTAAAGTAAAGTAACCTAAATTAAAAACCCTAAATTAAAATAAATCTAATTTCATGGAAGAAATTACATACCTATGATGGTGATGGAGGCTGGCCAGTGATTAAAAGAAGGAAGTGGAAGAAAATGTAGTGTTATAGAAGAAATTGGAAGAAAAGAGTGAAAAATGAAATTTGGGGAGGAGAGGGAGGAGAGTAGCAGCTTCTCCGTAAGAAGAAGTTGCCCAATCCTTGTTTTTTTTTACAAATTTGACCCCCCTAAAACGACATCGTTTTGGGTGAAAAAAATAAAAGAGATCTAACCCAAAACGACGTCATTTTGGGAGGGCAAAAAATTACCCAAGTGGACTAGGCTGTATTTCGAATACATCTCCTTCTCCACAGAGAAAGAGATGTGTAAGGTTTTTCATCTCATAGAGATGAACGCAGAGCAGGGCAACTGAGGGCTAATATTTTGCTCTTCCTGTTTACTCTATGGCAGCACCGGTGCCGGGGGGCTGGAGCCCCCCGGTGCCGGGGGGCTGGAGCCCCCCGGACGCCGGGCTGCCCCCGCCTCTGACACCAAGCGAGAGCTCCAATATTCATAAAAAATTACCATTGTTTGGTGCTAACGTTTCTGAATGAGTTGGGGGTGTCAGTGAACCCAAAATATCTGTTAAGTAATAGGAGGACTTAATTCGACCATCTTTATTAGGGCTGTAATCAAGCCGAGCTTTGACCTGCTCAAGCTCGGTTTGCTATAAAATTAACAAGCTCAAGCTCGAGCCCGAGTCGAGCTTTGGCTTGCTTAACAAGCTCGAGCCGAGCTTCGAGCTTGTTTCGAGCCCAAAATCCTCTTTGGACTTGGTTCATTAAGAAAATTATATAACTATGAATTGTTTGTGAGTAAATCGTTAATTATATTTATGAAGTTTGCTCGCAAATAACTCTTTAATTGTGTACATAAACAAGCTTACAAACAAAGTTCATGAATAAATAAACAAGATGTTTACAAATAGTTCGTGTATTACTCATTTATTATGTTTGTGAACGAACTCATCTAATATCAAATGAAATAATATTAAATTTAGATATTTGTGAACTAACACAAAACTATATAGTTTTCTACAAATTTGTTCATAAATTTTCTAATCGAGCATGATCGCGAACTTTCGAGCCGAGCTTTGGCCAGCTCAATCTCGGCTCGTTTACGAACCGAGCCAGTAAATAATGCTAACGAGCGGTTCGTTTACAAATCGAGCCGAATCGAACTGAGCTTTTATCGAGCCGACCATCAAACCGCTCATGAGCGGCTCGACTCATTTACATCCCTACTCTTTATATTATTAAATTAGATATACAAATTTATAAAGAGGTACATCAAGCTAATTAAAGTAATGCATTATCTCTCTATTCATCTTCCTCACTTATACATACCACTCAACTTTTCAATCTTTTATTTGTTCTCTTTTTCCTGACACACACATCACACAACCTTTACCATATATATATACTACACTAAATTAATTTTGTACCACACATCTATGTGTGTGATGAAGAAAAAAAATCACCAACAATTATTGCACAATGGAAGGACTAGATAATTCTAGTAGATATTATGTCGGTGTTGATATTTTATAATCTCTATTTGCACTAGATTTGTTCATGCATTGGCCCAGACTCGGATCAAACCTGACTGGATTCGTCTCTTAATTACCATGTCCAAACTCAACTCAGCCCGTATAATATATCAGCATCAAATCAATCTGTCCAACTTCTTATTTATATTAAAAAAAAATTAAATTTAAATTTAAAATATTTACCTTCTCAACTAAATATGCAGCTATTGTTCTCAAATCAACCTTATGTTAGAAATATTTGTTTTTTTTTTTCCGTTATTTTCCAGTGATGGATAAGTTAATGGGATATGCATGACAATTAGAAAACTATCAAAGACATTTTTGTTCAAGAAATAGAAAGAAACGTTACTAATTCTTTAACTTCAATGTTAGTTATTAAATATATAATACATACACTACAACAAGAGGGTCTATTACGACGTTAAAATTTAAGGTTTAACGACGCTTTTCGGCGTCCCTAAACACTTACCCACGCTTTTCAAAGCGTCGTCACATGCGTCATTAAATCGCGTGTCGTTAATTTTAACGACGCATAAAACCTTGTGTGGGTAAATTCAATCTGACGACATATTGCATACGAGCGTTGTCATGTTACCAACGCTTACATTTTTAGCATCGTGATTTTTTTTATTATTTAATTTCATTTTCTGAAATTTTCACTACGTTTTAATAAAGCGTCGCAAAACGAACGACACATAATTTTTGTTACGTAGTTATTTCGTTTCAAAAAATATTGTTAGCGTCTGAATACCGCGACACTTCAATTTACTAGCGTCTCCAAATTAACGACATTTAATTGAAAAATGTCTACATTTAGCTACATATAAATATATTAGGTCCCAAATGAGATGACATTTTGCAGCCAAAATCTCTAAATCGCAGCGTTTGCATATTTTTATGTCCTTAGTATAACGACATTTTTTTAAATAAGTGTTTTGAAACAATGCAAAAGCTCACAACACAAATAACTTGCATTGGACAAACACGCGATGCAAATAACTCTTTTCAGATGAATTTTTTGTCAGATTTTCTATAATTGGTAACTTACTTAAAAAAACGGATTGAATGAAAGCTCTATAATTAATATAAACTAAACTATTATTAATAATTACAAATCCAAAAATATACTCATCATAAACAAACAAAGTTCTAATAAAAACACATGAAGTATGGTTGTAGGAAAATTTGGAAATTTCTACTATTCTCAAAAAGTATTTCAGGAACACTGAAAGCTGCAGTTGAATTAATACACTTACACGACATGCTTAATAGTACTTTTCAAAGTAATTTACATGAAGCTTCCCATGGTGCCATGTCCCAGATATACTTACAACCTCTAGTAACTTAGCATGCATAGATTGTGGATCAAAGTCATCATAAGATTGGTCGCATTTTGCCATAGGTCTAGACCACCCATATAGCTAGCTACCAATATTTGCAACAGGCACACCCTCTGCATCCTGAAGGACAATAAAATAAGAAAATCACCAAAAAAAGAAAAGCTAAACTACATAGTGAGTCAAATTTGGGAATAGAAAACATGTTAAATGCTAAGAAAAAATATCAATTGAAATAATCTCAAAGATACTCCATAACATTAATGAGTGCAAGCTATCGGAAAATTGAACCATCAGCACCCCAATAATTAGGATGAAACCAATACAAACCTCAGGGACCTCAAATTAACTTGACATGGAAAGTTTGGAAATATCCTAATCCATTATAATCCTAGCAACTTCTACAAGATAAAGGACTTCGTTCATAAACTGCATTACAATGATACGGTTTCAGCCAAATTAAACTTAAAAGAAAGATTGTGTACAACTGACAATCAATGAAAAAAAAATAAAGATATAATTAACAAGGCAAGTTACACAATTATGTAGAAAGATCTTCAAGGAAAAATAGTATGCATGCATGCTACAGTCACCAAAATATAACATACAACACTACCTTTTCCCGCCTCCTTTTTCATCTTAACTAAGGTAGAGAACCTTTGCTCATTGGCCATCTTCTTCTACTTACAATTTTTCAGTGAGCAATACAGAGAGATTGACAAGTTGTAAGATTGCTAGTAACACCAATATTAAGGTTCTCATTGTTCAACCAAAGTAGAGGAAAATTAAGTAGACAAACTGCAGACAAAGAAATGACTGACCACCAACCATCTTTCAACTTCATCTTTCTTTCTGGATGTATAGCATTATATAATTCTTCTGTTTTCACTTCTTAAATGTATGCACACACGTTATACATGAATCCAAGAAGAGTGTAATCATGGGAAAAGAGAACAAAATGGGAAATTACTTAGTATATCAAACTTTTCCATAGTCATGACTTCTTGCTTGTAGTTGTAAACTGCCATCATTCTGAAAATTACGAACTTCGGCCTGTAAGCAGAAAATTCATATGGATATCTTACTTTAGGCATTTGAGATTGTCAAAGAAAAAGGCATAGATAAATAAAGAAAGAACATAGTAGTGGACTTACACATATAACATCATTCTCTTCAAGAACATTACCCATGTTGAGTTCATCTACAGCAGTTCACAGCCTCTAGTATAAATAACTACAGCGTACTCACTACTCCGTATGAAAATGATCCATGTAGATACACATACTTAACATATCAGAGAAATTTAATACACAGGAGATACTGCCTCAAGCATTTCATGACTACAACTGAAAGTCACAAGTTCTATAATCAAGAACGAGCACTTTATGAACAAAAGGATGAGTTGTATGCCTTCATCTTTTCCTTATAAGGATTTTGCTTTTAAAAGGGATTTGATATATTCACACGAATGCTTCATGTCCTTTGACGAATAATAATAACCTAAGCTAAGAGAATAAAGACCACATATAACCTATACAATGAATAAAAACACAAGTTCAAATTAATTCAGAAAATAAGTTCCACTCAATTTTAAACTAATCATTTAGAGCTGTGAAAACACCTACCATATAACCTATGCAGTGATTAAACACAAGTATAAATTCAATCAAAAAATACCAATTTTCAGGAACTGGCCCTCAAACTCCACCGAACACAATGCATATTAAGTTTAAGAAGGTAAACAAGCCAATGCCCAGACCATATATAAGACGTCCAACTAAAAGAACACCAAGATCTAAAGCAAAAGTAGTTACTGAACCACCTAAAAAATATAGAAAAGCTACTATAATAAGTTCCAACCTCCTTCCTTGATATACAAATTCAAATAATTAGGAAAGAATATTTGGTAAGAAATTCCAGAGTTTTAAGCATTATGGTGATCCTAATAGGAAATATCTAGAAAATCAGCAATTGGATAGACAAAGAGAGAATCAAAAAGAGATCCATCTAGAGATCCACTAACCTGCATCAAAGGCTTTTTAACATAAGAAAATAATCATGCATTAAGAAAAAGCAGAGAAATTTTTTGAATGTTACCAATAGTACATATGAACTATACCACAAGACCAATCTGAATTGATGAAAAGGTTGAACTATGTTGTTCCACTGAGCTCAAGTGACTAGTAAATCCCAATTGACCCAAAGATTTGGAAGTGTACAACATCAAAACCTGAGACATGAAAATGCACTAAGAAAAAAGCACAACTAACACGTCCCAAATACACACATAGGGAGAGACTCAAGTCAGTTCTTAAAACGGTACAAATAACAATATGTACTGGATATTCGAAATCCCAATACAAATACATAATCTAAACAATCAACTATAAAATGAATTAAATCATAAATGGAGAACCCTGACTAGGAAGAGCAAGCATAACACAAGACGCAACAGGCTTAGTCGACTTCTTGACCTCAACAAGGCACATATGGCAAGTGGGGTAGCAGCAGCCGCAGAAAAGTTGGAAGGATCAGAGAAATTCAGAGCTTATATGTTCACAACCTATTTCCTACCTTGAGTATTGCTGGACTTCTTAAAACTATCACTTAATTTGCGTTTAGCAAAGCAAATTAGATAATCCAATAATGGGAACGTAAAACAGAAACGAACTGGCGCAGGAAAAAAAAAACCCTAGAATAATACCTCCGATTAGAAGAAATAGAAGATGAGTGAGAGGCGGTGGAATGAAGTCAGGAGGAATTAGACAATCCGAAATCGCCCAAATTTTGCCCAGGAAAATCACCAAAATCCTGCCTAGCAAAACAAATTAGACAATTCAAAAATGCCGAGCAATCCCTAATTTCGAGTCCTTTGCGCAATCGATTGCTTCAACAAGGACTATCACCAAATAGACGTAAGAGGAATTCTTAACAACGAGAGAGATGTGGCGGTTTACATGGTTAATAGAGGCAGACTCTGCACTTTTTTTTCTTTTTTCAATTTTCAGTAGTTTTTGGTGGGAATATAAAGCGCTAAAAAAATTAGCAACCTATAAGATGGCACAAAACCTACAAATTTCTTCAAATTTAAAATTTTGGGAAATTTCTATAGACACAAAATTTAATTTACCTTTAGAAAAAAGTGCGATGTTTTTATTCAAATCTGAAATTAAAAATTTTAAAATTTATAAAGTATCATTGAGTGAGTATAAATCCTCACACAAATAGAAAATGTGGTTGGGTTTTTTAATATAGAAATACAACTAAAAAGGGTCTTGAAATTTAAAAAAAAAAACTACCTTAAAACTTTTTTAATCCACAGAATATTTCACTCATTTTAGCTTTAAAAAATACCAACGTTTTTTTTTTCCAAATGTGTAGTTAAATTTTTACAAATTTCATCACAAGAATTAAAAGCGTCATTAAATGATTATACAAGGCAACACAAGTTAAAAAGTGTCGTTGAATATTAAATACGGGATAAAAAATAAAACTATATTTAAATAAGAAAATATTGAGACGTTTTTTTACGATACAAAACCTAAACTGTCTTTAATTTTAAAAAAATGCCGATGCTTTTTTTCAAAGCGTAGTTACTTTTAATAAAAATGCCAACGTATACTAAAAAGTGTTGTTAGTGACAATACAACCCGACACAAATATAAAAGTGTGGCTAAATTTTAAAATATGGAGACACATGTTAAAAGCGTCGTTAAAAAAGTGTCGTAATAGACCCTTTTTTTTGTAGTGATAAGAGCGGACCGAATCCGACTACATTCAGACTTTTGAGATAAATTCCAAACCCAACCTATTTTATATACGGTCTTGAATGGACTTAGGTTAGGTCGGACCAAATGCCAAATAAACCTATTCAAATCCAAGAGCATAGTATTACGAGTATATGAGAGATTTGATTAAAACCATTCCGCCCCCAATCTCGATCATTGATAACTCATGTTGAGAAAGCGTGCATAAATCATCAACAAAACAACCATAACATTGATAACTGATATCTTGACAATTTCATGCATGCTAAAAGATGTTTGAATTATTTACATAACCGGTGCATCAAATAGGAGCTTAATATGTTAAAAATAATAATTCATCAATGACTTAGTATATACATTTAAAAGATCAAAGGCTTAGTATATATATTTAAAAGATCAAACGTCTTAATGTGTTAGAAAATAATTGATCAAGTGTTTAATATATCTGTTTAAAAGATTAAGGCTTAATCAATAAAAAAGGAATGGATTAATATGCATTTTACCCATATCTATACTATATATAATAGCGGAAGCAGAGAGAATTTACAAGAAGTGTTTTAGAGGTTTTTTGGCTTAGTTGGCATTGTATGAGCAAAAAAATAAATGAGTTTTTTTCTTTTTTTTTTTTGAAAAAAGAATAAATGAGTTAATGAACTTTTATTATCTCTATATCATAAGTACTATATAAACACATTATTTATTGTCAATTATTAGTCCATTAATTAAAGTAATAAAACAAAGTATGAGTTACAAGAAGATGAAAAAACACTAAGTGAAAGAAATCCAAAAGTCACAAATAAACTTATATATAAAGCATGATATATAATATTCCATCATTATATTCATTGGCCACCGAAAATCAAAGACCTCCTTTAATTTTAATTATGTATTAGTTTCATTCTTAATTTTATAATTTTGTTCTTACTTCAAATGATATAGTTTTATAAAAAAATTTCTTACTTCATTAAGAGATTCAGATTTATTTAAGAGCGGGTTCCTTTGATAAACTGTATTAATAGAATTTTTTTTCTAGAATTGAGAGAATTTAGACTTTGATATCTCCAATTGAAGAAATCAGATGGAAATAGAAGAGGCATAGACATCTGAAATCGGGAAAAGCAAATGTGTCAGAAACTACAGAGAATCGTTATGTTTCCGAAGGTAATTATTCGATTTTTTTCATGTATAGTAGCTATTTTTTTTCTCAATTATGTTATTCCACACATCCTACTGCCTTATCTATGTTTTCTTTTTTATTTGTCTTTTTTTTCAAAATGACTAAATAAATATTTGTATGTTTTCATTCTTTTTTAGTATAAGTTGCTAGGTGTAATAGTTTCGATTGTTAACTCTAACTAAAATATGAATTTTCGGCTTTATATGAATTCAATTGTTATGTTTAATTGGATTTAGATTAATTTTCCAAATTCAGAACCTGATGAAGTCTACTCATTTTTTTTAATTTGGGTTTATCTAACTCATTTGGATTGAATTTTTTATTTTTATGCATTTTTGGTACGAACAGATATAAAATTTCACACAATACTTGTTTATTGAAGTTGGAGACATATTAAAAAAAAAAATTAAAGAGGTATGAAAACATTATACTTATAATAAAATTTATTTCAATTATAAATCATGTTTTGTCACGATTACCATTCTAAGTTTATTTGTCATTTTTAGTGATAGATTTTATATCTATATCTATATTATTATATATATATATATTTTTTTGGTAAGAAGGGAAGAAAAAAAACAAACAAACAAAAACCTAACCCGGGATCAGTCTAGGAAGACTGACCCCAATCCTATCCTCAAGAAGAGAAGGTAACAGAAAAGAAGGAGGAACGGAAAGGGTAGAAACACCTAACATCCCCCCATGCCCAGCAGCTGCCAAGCGATCCCAACGAAAAAAAATAATATGTAAGGACCCATTCAAATAGTGGAAGCATGGAGAAATTAATTAGGAGAGTTTTAGAGGCCTTTTTTATTAATTGTCAAAATAGTAATAAAAAAATTATAAAAATTATATTTAATCTAATAGATATAATAAAATAACTTATAAAATATCCCAACGAAAAAAAATAATATGTAAGGACCCATTCAAATCTCATTTATTTAATTTTAATAAATAACATTAAAACAAATATTACTGAAAAAAAATTATATTTATATTTAATAGATAAAATAAATAACTTATAAAATATCACAACGAAAAAAATTGTATAACGATAAAAAATATGTAAGGACCATTCAAATTCTCTTTATTTAACTTTAATAAATAGCATTAAAACTAATGTAACTGAAATTTTTTTATAAAACATTGATAAAAAAAAATATGTAAGATCCATTCAAATTCCATTCTTTTTTTTGGTAGGGAAAAGAGGGAAAAAACAAAACACCACAAGAAGTTAGCCTGGGTTTAGCCTAGGAAACCAACGTAATTGAAAAAAAAATTATATTTATATTTAATAGATATAATAAAATAACTTACAAAATATAGCAACGAAAACAAATTATATAACGATAAAAAATATGTAAGGATCTATTCAAATTCAATCCATTTAACTTTAATAAATAACATTAAAACCAATAGAACAAAAAAAAGTATAACACATTTAATTTTTTGTTGTAATAATTAACACAATATTTAAACCTCAAAACTACTATATAAACCAAATAAAATTAAAAAAAGAAAGACATGCTTATTCAAATTCATGGATTTATCAAAGATTTTTGAAAGAACGAGAAAAAGAATTTTGAGGAGAGCTAGAATTTGATTGAAAAAACATCGCCACAAAGTGTAGTAAATATTTTAAAATTGCAAGATTATATAGAAAAAGTATTATATAAAAACAGAAAGGAATGATCTTTACAAACATGTCAACATGACCAATACATTACGACTTCAACAACTTCCAAAACATACTATCAAACAATTATAAATATATGTTAATTTATTTACAATCTGTAAATTTAAATTATTTTATAACAAAATATTAATATCACATGTAAATGATATAAAATTTTAAAAATATTAAAATATTGTAAAAAAAAATTATCCACCGGCCGGGCACAATACTAGTTTTTATTATCTAATGATTGTCTTCGTATAAAAACTAAAAAGTGGATTGAACTAAAAGTCTGAAACCCAGATTGGGAGAATATGAGAGTAGGCCTGAAGTTCAGCCACACAATGTTGATGGAAGCCCGACGAAAAGCTAGCCCAACGCTAAGAATTTAAATCCACAAAAATCACAAAAGATCGGGTGATTTCGTTTTCGAGCCCAAAATTGTAAGGTTCCCGCAGGGGTGGGAGGGAGTCTGAAAGCGGAGAAAAGGGTCCACGACGCATCGCAACGCACGAACCTTGATAAAGCAAACAGATTATTCTTATTCATAATCTCATATTATATTTGTATTAAGAGATTTGTTTCTATTTTCGCAAATTTTTTAAATCCTCTATTTTCTCTGTAATTCCTTCGAAATGATGTCCGCTTGAGCTCTTCACATAGCAAGATTGAAGAATACATTCAGCACAAGAAAGGAGGAGAGAAATTGAAACTGGTTAGAGATGATAACGCGATCGAATCTGGCAGATCAGTTGAGGGAGTATCAAATTCGATCTAAACATGATTGGGCCTCCGTCTCCTTCTTTTCTTCCACAACTAATCTAACTTCTTCAAGGTGCCCTAATTAACCCTGTTCCCAGTTTTTAATATTTGATTTGTTTAATTTGATATTCTCATGATTGCGGGATCTCTATGCTCCGATGGTATGCTTGCCAACTAATTGTAGCTTCAATTTTCGTAGATCAGTTAGGGCTTTGAATTGTTGAGGGGAATTTTTTAATTTTGAAATGTCTGATTCGTTATTTTGTGCTAAAAAATCGTAATCAAAACTTAAAAGCTTTGAGGTTTGGGAGTCGATTAGCTCAGTTTCTTTTTCCCCCACTGGTCAGGTCTGTTTGGTTAGGCAAATTGATACTTTTCTTGATTTTCTGTTTGGTTAGGCAAATTGATACCTTTCTTTTTCCTTCTGTAACTGGTTTGGAACATTATTGAATCTTATTCCATGACAAAGAAACATGGTTATTATAGGTGAAAAAGGAATTCATATGCAATTGCAAGTAAACTTGAAAACTCAATCAGAATTGAACAATGAATACCAACTGTTGTTGCTCTATATGCCTTACACTAAGAGGGTTGATGTTGATCTAAAAAATATGCATTTATAATGGACTGTTTCTCAGGGCCAGTGTTTCTGGTAATTTAATTTGTTTCCCCATTTGACTTTCAAACTTCAAAGCACAGTGTGGACAGTAATAGCTACTAATTTATTTGCTGCTGTACAACGTGGAAAAAAGGTTAAGTCATATGCAAGGGGAGTAATGGCAAGGCAACCTTGCACACTGGCTAGTTAATTTTGTTTTAGACTATTAATCTTTTAGGTGGGATTATTCTGATTTTGATATCTTCATATATCCTTTAGTGGTTGGTTCCCTTAATATTATTTCTTTCTGTCTTAAGGTCATGAAATTAAATTTCCTTAGGATTTTATGATTATGTATTTTTTTTCTTGATGTGCTGTGTATATGATGTAGAGAGATAAGAAATGGGAGGTTGTAAAATGCTTCTTAATGTTATTTTATAAATTTCATTAGTTTCCACAGAAAACTATGTGAGCTGAGTTTTTCAATAGTGTCATCGTTGCCCATATGAAACAACTGAATAAAATAGGCAAAAAGCATCCTAATGCCCTTAATCATTCTGATTTTGGTGGATTGAGTCCCCGATCTTTTATTTAATACATTGAGCCCTTAATCTTTTATTTTTAGTCACATTAAGCCCTTGATGACTAGAAAAATCTACTTTGAACATAAAACTCGGTTAATAAAGAGTTATTATTTTCATTTGCATTCCAAGTTTGCATTTTTAACTGTTCAACTTCAAATTTTTTTTTTTTTTTTATGTTTGATTTATCTATAAAGAAATTGTAAAAAAACCTCTTATTTTGAAACTATAAAACGTATAATTTCAGACTCAGATGAAATGAGTAGCGCTCTTTTAACTAAATTGAATATTCACAAACTAACTAATTAGGCAATCAAGGGCTTAAATTGACCAAAAATAAACGATCAAGAGTCTGGTATGTTGAAATAAAAGATCAAGAGCTTAATCCACCAATATTGGAATGATCAAGAGCCTCAGGATGCTTTTTGCCAATAAATCACGGACAAAAATAATTCATGGAGTTGTTCAAGGCTCAAAAGATGCGCAAGGAAGGCTATTCTTGTCATATACATGATGTCAATTAGATTAGCAATTTGAGGTATGACACAACAAATGAACACATGTTTTCATATCTCGTTATACTTTTAACTTTGAAGGCCTCAAGCTTTAGGGTTGCATGATAAACTTAATCCCTTTTCATATTGTAGGAAGAAATAGTATAAGAATGTGATCTTTACATGAAAATCTCCCATTAACCACCTAAACACCGTCATGAAGCATTTTATTTTTAAGTGATTGTAGGAAAAAATTACACAAGAATGTGACTATTGATGCCTTTTCTCTTTTATGTTTGCAGGGTGGATGTGGTGGTATTTGTTATATGGGAACTTGTAATTCTAGCTTTCCTGGTATTTTCAGCCGTTTCGTTATATTTTAGGCATATCCAGCTGGCTTTTATTTTAGTATGCATCACAATGCTATTGCTTTTATGCATGAAAATTACAAAGCAAGTGAGATTGGCCAGAAAAAAGAAGCGGAGGATGCTTCTCCCTTTATCTATGTAAAACTAGACACACAATGAACCTTCTTCTGAAGTGACACTGAGTTGTTTTGTAAATTGTGAGAATCTTGACCGTTATGTTATAGTGGTCTATTCTCCCTCCCTTGTTTATTGAAACATGTAATTGCAGCACTTAGCATCAAGTTGCCTAAGGCATAGGATTTATGGTGATTAATTTGGTGAATGCTGATTGAAGTGGAGAGTTGTAATCACCCGAGTCAAAACGCAAAGTCGGGATATCTCCGTTCTTAATATGCTACATGTTTGTAGCCAGGACTTCGGCTTCAATGAACCATGTCCAAACGCAGTTACTATTTGAGTGAGAAATGACGCTTTGAATGGGTTTTTTCACCAATGTAATATGAAACAGTTCAGTTTTATTGACATGCATTGTTGAGGAAGTTAAGAAAAAAAGAGAAGTTGGTTTTGATTTGTGAATGCTGTAGCTTCTTTTTATGCTTACAACTAGGTAATGTTTTGCTAATTGTTCTAACTTGCCTGATTGGAAATGCATTGGTTAAAATAGAACAGCTGCTTATAATCCTGATTTTATGGAACAATCTAAGTTTTGCAACCATTTAGGGGTAAAATTTGTTCTTAGTCGCCAACGTCGGAGATAAAGTTGCACAACTTTAGACGTTAGGGGTAAAATTGCTCTTGACCGTCAACATTTTGGGTATTTTTGCACCTTATTCTTTATTTTAATTTTAAACAAGTATAAGGGGTTAATGAGATATCTCTAATGTTTAGGGTCTAACCAATTTTTTGGTCTAGTACGAGATATTTATCCGACAGTATACTCGGGGACAATTGAATCTGCACACATTGTAGAGATTTTTGATGCTAAAACTGAAAAAGAAGTAGAGTTTCTTGAGGATGGTAAGAGCCACTATGTACTAGTCACTTTGTTTTACAAAGAGCATATAAAAATTTGTCAGTTTTTTTTAGCAGTTCCGAGCCTGAAACAGGCTGATTTTAATAAACTGCTGCCTACTTGGGCTTGAAAAAATGAATTTCTATGCCCATAGTTACAATAGTCCATATAGCTGCAATTACAATAAGAACACTCATCACCATACCCAATACTCCCAACACCAAATTCAAACACCACATTGCACCATATTTACTTGGTTTCTTCATTATTATCCACATGAAACATGGATATGCTAAAGTGACTGGTAATGCAATCCCTCCAATCAACCCCGCCAAGCTCGGCAAAAACGGCAATGCTACCGATATAAAAAACGCGAAACATCCGAAAAACACCCGAATCCCTGATCGTAGCCATTGCGGGCATGGCTTATTCATTTTGCTTGTGTATCTCAGCTCCAAATTGTCAAAAACTGGCATTGCATATATTTGAAATGAAGTGAGGCAGTTAATAATAACAAGTATGCTTGTGATTCCAAGTAAGACTTTTGATGTGTCATGTTCATGGTATTTGTATAGTGCATTTAACATCCCTGATCCCTTTTCTGGTATCTGTCATCAAAATTTTCAAACATATTAGAAATTTAATGATATGTTTTATAATTGAGGTGCAAGAAAATTTAGAAAAAGAAGATGTGTTTGTGGTTATGTTATGTACCAAGTTTCCATAAGCCCAATATCCAGCAATTGCTAGTGGGAATAAGCACATTCCTATTATCAAATATGCAAACTTTACTCCTTTCCACATGGGTATCCGAGAAGGTTGCTTTGCTGATGATGGCATGGTTCCCTTCAATAGTTTAGACATAGAGATTAGTATATAGAAATATCATCCAAATGTTATAAAAATTCATTTATCTGTTAAGAAAATAAAAACTCAATTTGGCTTGCAGGATCAATTTATCTCAAAATAAAGGCAGCCCCTTCAAATTAGTCAAAAAAGTCTATTCCCCTCAATTATTTTTTAAAATTATCAAATAGTAACTTTTTAAATTTAGTGCACGTTTTGTTATTACTTTTCTAGATTCTAAAAGTAATTTTTTCAGCTTGGCGTCTGGTAAAATACAAATTTGTTTTTCTAACTACATTTGTGTAGCTTTTGGTACTTCCATAGTTTATAAAAAAAGTTGATATTAATTTTTTCCTGGATAAATTATCCTAAACTTTTAACTTAATTTTAAAAATACATCTAACTTTCAATTTAATGTAAAAAATAGCCTTAACTTTCAACTTTTGCAACGTATTTATCAAATACTTATAAAAAAAATTCACAACATTTTTCTTTTTCCGTAAAAGGTTCTGTTGGTCACATCAATATTAAACTGACTCTTACAGATATTATTGACCTTTCAAAGTGAATTTTTTTGAACGCTAGGAATGTATGACGCCCAAAAATATATTTTAGGTATGACATGTGTTTAGCATCATATATTAGTGTAAAAAAAAATCAATAATGACACCCATCAATGGACTAATGTAACTAAAAATGTCAAGTTATAGATTAAATTAATATCTGAACTTTACTCTCAGATCAACTTAATTTCAAATCCAAATTAAAGCGCCAAATTGAGGAGAGTTTCTACAATACTCTCAGATCAAACTGGTTTGAGACCGCAAAAATGGTACCACACCATCATAAGTATTGACATGGCAACATCTTAACGGTTCCAAACTAGTATGATCCGAAACTATATTAGAAATATTGCAAATTGAGGCTTTAGAAGAAGAAAGAGAGTAGGCAGTTACCTGAATTTCTAGCACAAGATTATGGCCTCTAAAAGCAAACGCTATAATTCCAAATGCATTGAGGACACTAAAAAATGAATCCCTATGATTATCTTTAGGGTATTCCATCGGAGGATCATAGGAAACATCCAATGGCCTAGCTTGAAGAATAGACAAAATCCATATGAGAGAACAATATCCAACGGCTGTGATTGCACCAACAAGTGAAACTCCAGCTATTGAATTCAAGTTTGGAAGTTGAGCTAGAATTATAGATGAGCATGTGAATATCACATACCACTCTATTGTTGATAATGCCTTCATTTTACAATTTTCTTCGCACACTATTTGGAAAAATACTTTCATTGTTCCACCTCCTATCATAATGAGAGTTACACATGTTCCTCCTGATAAGTACATTGTTGGAAATAGAGCTGCTACTTTTCCTAGCTTTTCACCTGATTTCAAATGTACCAAAATTATGACTTATATTAATTTTAAATAGGTTATAAAAGTCGAAAAAGAGATTTACCAGTCCACCTATCACACAGGAGAATCAATTAGTACACATGTATGACAAGCAAACCAATATTAGTCTGCCTGTCATATAAGTAGACCAATTTCAGTCCTCCGATGTGAGAAGTGATTTATAAAAAAATCTAAAAAATAGAAATGTGTAAATATTAAAAATACAGTGGCATGCTTATAATTATTAAAAATATAATATTATATTTAACTTTTTTTTTGAAATATATATATATATATTTATTTATTTAAACAAATTTGTTCAATACTAGAGCTGCTACCTCATTTTTAGATTTCACCCACCCAATTATGTGTAATATGTGGCATCATATATGTCTTATAAATTAATTAAAATCCAATATTTAATTGAGAAGTTAGAGTTTAAATAAGATTCAAGATTTTAGAATAACTAGAATTAGAAGATGAAATAAGAAATTGCGAAGAATAAGGATGAAGAATAAGATGAAGAAAGTTCAATCTAAATCCAGATTCAAGAGATAAGAATTACACATAAAGAAATATAAACAAGTTCTTTAACTTGAAAGATAAATGAAGAAATTATCAATCAAATTGTGGAGTCATTAATCAAATTCGCCCACTTTTATAGTGAAATATCAGGAAGATATTCGTATATCCTCAACCCATTTAAATGTTTTTGAAGCCACGTGCTAAATATAAAATTGAGTTCTTAATATTTTTTTAAAAAATATGTACAACTTTAATCTGGTAAAAAAAATAAAGTTATTGTGCATTTTATTTGAAATTGACCTAACTTGCCATTAGGAATAAAATTGTTTTTGGATGCTAACATTAGGAGTAAAATTACATCATTTTAGACGTTAAGGGTAACTTTGCTCCAGCCAGTAAACGTTATGGGTATTTTTGTACTTTATCTCTATTAATTTTAAGGGATAAGGTTCAAAAATACCCCTATCGTTTACAATCAGGAGCAATTTTATCCCTAACGTCTAAAATGGTGCAATTTTACCCTTAACGTAGGGAGCCAAATGCAATTTTACCATAGATTGTCAAAATTGAATCAATTTCAGAAATTTATGTTATCGGAGCGATGAAACAGTTGTGAAGTTCCTGAAGAAGATGTATGATTTGCCGAAGAAACTGTAACATAATTGTTGTATTAAGCCGACTGGTGTCTGAACCACGAAGCAGATAGTATTTTGGGAATTTTGGTGGTAAGTGAAGGCATTAGGAACAAATTAAGAGTATTGTATAGTGTATTTAGTGATTTGGAGTTTGAAGGTTAAAGCTTTTGAAGAAGCTGGTAACAGAGAAAGTAGCAGGAACTTCCTAATAATTCTTGGGAGTGTTATGAATTGATTCAATTTGACAACGTTATGAGTAAAATTGGTATTGATTGCTTATGTTAGGGGTAAAATTGCATCATTTTAAACGTTATGAGTAAAATTGCTCATGACTATAAACATTAGGGGTATTTTTGCATCATATCCCTAATTTTAATGATAAAATACTTTTAGAAGTTATTGGAATCCTAGAATGACTTATATTTGAGGAAAAATCTAAAATGCTAGAATAACCTATATAATGGAATGGAGGGAGTAATAAATAAGGAGTAAATATAAAAAGTATTTTTTTTTTAAAATTATATGTTTTAGATAATCTTCAAATTATTAAAAGTAATTGTTTATATGAACTCAAAAAAAAAAAAGTAATTGTTTATATTATTTTAAAAATACTCTTATTTTTTTTAATAATTTCTCAAACAAAATATGTCCGCTTTTCTAATTTGGTGGCTGTGGAAATGACCATATTGCACATGCCTATCTACAGTTGTGGTACATGTTTTTCTACACAAAAAAAAAGTCAAATTTTATGTGAATCCTTTTTTTTTTTTCAAATGAGAAGGGAGAATTTTCTTCCGAAATAGTATTACTATCAATCTAGCTGTATAAGAAACAAACTGATATGATATGATACACGTGGGCATATTGCAACTCCTTAACCGGCAAGCCAGCCAAAACTACCACAACCACCAAAATTAATAATTTTTTAGGTAATTAATTACCACAAATATGTCAATTTCATTTTTTTTTTTTTGGTTATAAATATGTCAATTTCCTTCCTCTATACTTTCATATTTATGAGTCGCAAGTAATGTCAAATTTTAACGTTGACACTTGATTTTGGGAGCTACTTTATAATTAAAATAAAGTAGTTGTGTCAGTAGAAATTTATATAAATGCTAAATTAAAAAGTCAAAATGATATTTTATAATTGAGTTGAGATTACTGACCAAAAGCTGCCATAGAGAGTTTGAGATATCTGCTGTATCGCATCCCAGAGTCTGATTCATGCAACTGAATCAACAACCATAGAGTGTAAAGCTGCCACATGAATATCATAGATAGACACAACAGTCCCCAAGTCCTGCACCCAAAATCAGAAAAAATTAAATAAATTATTTACAATATATAAAGATTTTGGAATGATTATATTGTTTAACAAGAATTGAAAATACGTAATATCGATAAATATAAACACTAGCTATTAAATAATTCTAAATAAGTCTAATTGTTATCGGTTAGTATTTCATTATAGGTAAAGAGATAATTACCAGCCAAGAATGAGGAAAGCTAGGGGAAGAAGAAGGGATTGAGCTCCAAGACCAGAGCTGAGAGTATGAAATGCAGAATAATAAGCATTGCCAGTTCTTGATTGAGTAATAGGAAGCCATGCTTCTTGTTCTTGAGGGTCAAATCTTGTAAAATTACCCACTTCTTTCAAAGTTGAAATTAGGGGTGATTTTGCAATAGAAAGTTGAAATGGAGGAGCACAAATTGCAGGAGGAGGAGGAATTCTACTACTAGAAGAAGTCACTTCTTCCATTGATGCTTTAAACAGGGATGAGATGAGTGAAAGTGTTTATGCTTATTCGTAATATATGGTTTTGGAAGAGATTGTGATTTGAAGATTTTACAATTGGGGAAGAATATATATGTATATATAGTAGTAGTAAATGGAGGAGATTGGAGATGTTGATGTGCATGATGAGTTGGTAAAATCTAGGAAAAGCTAATAGGAATCATTGCTGACCTCACTACTGTCTTTTTTTCTTTAGCCCAGTGTTTGTGGCGGCTCTATACATTTCACATAACTACTTGAGGTTACTGTTTGTTGTTTGCTGTTATTAGACTTAAAGCATCTTCAAGTCACTCTTAATACGCTCTCCAAAAATAATATAAATAATTGACTCTTAGTGATTTAAAAGTGACTAACATATATCACCTCCAACAATACTCTTTATATTCACTCCTTATTTATTATTTTATTACTAAATTATTGTTTGTTGTTATATTTACCAATAGTATGAGGAGAGAGGCTCTCTATTAATAGAGAGGATGAATAAGCTCTTAGTGATTTGAGGAGCCACTAAGAGACTGTTGGAGTTCATTTTTTATTCTCCCTCCTCAAATTTTAATTTAAGAGCCAATTTAAGAGGTTGTTGGAGATGCTCTTAATATGTTAGTTGTCTTCTGAATTTGTTCAAAAAATTTGATTGGCCTTTTGAATTTTTAAAGTGTCCTGATAATTCTCTCAATTTGCATAAAATGTTCAGTTAGTCACTTAAACTTGCGCAAAATATAATCAATTGATCACTCGGTTGCAAAAAAAAAGTAACTTAAATGCGAAAGATGTATTACACATATCTTAAAAAAGGTAAAACGACCAAGATCGGAGTATGCGATTCTAATATTAAAAAAGACAAGTTTTACAGTTGAGCAAGTAATAATTTCATTTTTAATCTATTTTTAAATTATGTAATAACATGACAGGTTTTATAGTTGAGCAACTAATAACTTCATTTTAAATCTATTTTTGAAAAATGTAATAACATTTCAAGACGCGTGAAATACATATTTTCCGTATTTAACTTGTATTTTACAATCGAATGATTAATTGATTATATTTTGTACAAATTTAAAGTGCTAATTGAACATTTTATACAAATTGAGAAGGCTATCGAAACATTTTGAAAATTCAGAAACCAATTAACCTTTTTCAACAAGCTGAACGGGAAAATGATGCACTAAGCTAAGCCTATATATTTTGTTAACTCTTTTACACGTGAATCAGAAATTAAAGCCCCCACTTCAGAATTTGATGCCTATGTGTTAAAGGGTGTTAATATATTTTTATTATCTCAAATTTTTTTCCCTATTATCTCAATTTCTAATTATGTTATTCAATAGACATTAGAATTGAAATTGTAGTATTTTATATGAGGGACTTTAAAATTATTTTGATACCTTATTATTCTTTGATACAAAAATAAAAATAACCTAAATGCTCGTTTGTATTTTTTAAATTTAAATAAAAGATAGAAAATATTTAGTAAAATTCTGAAACAGTTATTTTTAGTTGATTTTTTTTAACTAACATCTACTAGATAATAACAGGTTTTAATATATCATTTGTCTTCTGAACTTGTCCAAAAAGTTTGATTGGTTCCCTAAATTTTTAAATTGTCCTGATAGCTCCCTCAACTTGTATAAAATGTTAAGTTAGCCTCATGAACTTGCGTAAAATGTAATGAATTTATCAATCGGTTGCAAAAAAGTAAGTTAAATATGTAAGAATTATTGCACGCGTTTAAAAAAAATAAAACGACTAAGATCGGGGTATGCAATTCTAATATTAAAAAAGACAAGTTTTATAATTGAACAAATAATAACTTCATTTTTAATCTATTTTTGAATTATATAATAACATTCTAAGATGACTGAAATACATTTTCCGTATTTAACTTATTTTTTTTTTTTGCAATTGAGTGGTCAATTGATTATATTTTATGCAAGTTCAGAGAGTTAACTAGACATTTTATGCAAGTTGAGGGTTATTAGGACACTTTGAAAGTTCAGAGAACCAATCAAATTTTGTAGACAAATTCAAAGAACAAATGATGTATTAAGGCTTAAAAAAAATTAATTAATCATATAATATCATTATTTTATTGATTAAGATGTGAAATTATCTGTATTTATTAACTTAATTAATTGTGAGTGATGTACTTTAAGAGAATTGAGATGACGATAGCAAGATGTTGGAGGCTTACGTCACATTCGCAACATCAGGCCACCAATTTATATAAAAGGTGTGTTGCCAATTAAAGCCTCACCAACTTTTCCTTTTTTTTAATATACTACTATTTCCATACTACTTTTGCTGCAACAATTTATCTTATTTTGTCACCTATATATATACAGATAGGATTAAATGTAATGATTGTGACTCAATCTATCTTTAAAGTTATTAGGTTAATTAAAAAAAAAAAAAGAAACCTATGATTTCGTTGATTTACAGAGGGCATCCCTCTCTTAGCTGCGGACCCGGAGCCAAAAGACGAGACCCGTAAAGAGCCAGCCGAGGAAGACGAGGGCAACGGTAACCAGCAGAGCACGCGGAGCGCACCTAGTAGGGCATGGTGCGTAAAGAGCCCAAAGTCCGAAGGAAAGTCCAGAAGGTCATACACGCGGGGCGTGCAATCCGATGCGCGGAGCGTGGATCCAGTGTCCGAAGAGAGTTCTGTCCAGGAGGTCAAGTACGCGGGGCGTACTTCTGGAGATGCAGCGCGTGAGAATCCCCAGCGAGAACCACCAAGTCCAGGAGCACAACCACGCGGGGCGTGCTGAGGGTTATGCGGAGCGTGCCAAACTGGAGAATACTTCTTCAGCAAGTTCTTCCTACCATGACCATGAAGGACCACTTATCAATTTACTATTTAATCCTTCATTTACCTTTATCACTTTTTATTCCTATTTTATCTTTAGAGGTTTAACTATGCTTGTAACCCTAATGTGGGCTTTTAGACATTTCATTTTAGATTTGAGGGACTATATAAGCTTCTCATTTTGTAATGTTTCCCAACTTTGATGAATTAAACACTATAGCCTCCATTGGAGCTTGGATTTCTATCCTTAGGTTTGTCCAACCTTCTAGTTTAGCTAGAGAAGATTTGTATTCTTTGTGAGTTTAAGATTAAAACTCTCAACCCGACTTCAATCTACATCAGTTGGTATCAGAGCCGAGTCGTTTTCCTTCCCGGAGACTTTTTCTCGAAAATGGTTCAACCACGTATCACAACCGAAGCCATGGGAAGCAATGAACAAAGATTTGAGGCTATAGAAGCAAATATGAAGGTAATTAGTGACAAAATGATAGAGCTTGGAGAAATGCACCTTGCCATGGAAAGACTCACTCTTGAGTTTCGAAATGCCCACACTCAACCCGCCAGAGACCCTCACCGGAAAAATGAAGATACAATCCGTCCCCCACCGGATAGGCACCCAACGCCACCTCCTTTGAGGAACCAAACACCACAACAAGTGGACCTTTGGGTTCATGAGGTAAGGCATTCTAACGTCGTCGTCCTTAGAAATGCCGATAATGATAGTGACGATGATCTATTTGATGATTTCGAATTGAATAGGATTGCTAGAGACATGGGTATTAGGCATGATGTCGGTATTGGGATGTTAGGTATGTGAATGATATGAATATGAATGATGTTGTTGGTCCTGCGCATGTGCGTGCCGGGAATTTGGATATTTTGAATGTCGATGATGTAGGTGGTCACGGAAGGGAAAATTATGGGATGAATGATCCGTATGGGGGTCATGACATTGGTAGGGGCAGATATAGGGAAAGAATGAATGGATGAGTTGGGTATGGAGGACACTATGAGAGGGACGATGCATTCAAGTTGAAAGTTGATCTACCTTCGTTTGGAGGGTAAATCGACATTGGGAGGTTCCTTGATTGGTTGCTTGAGGTGGAGAGGTTCTTCGATTATGCGGACATATCGGAAGATAGGAGAGTTCGGTTAGTGGCTTATAGATTGAAAGGGGGAGCCTCGGTATGGTGGGATAATGTGAAGGAAGAGAGAAGAAGGGGAGGAAGGGAGCCGATTAGGTCTTGGCGGAGTATGAAGTCGATGATGAAGGAACAATTTTTGCCACCTGACTACGAGCAGTATATCTACAGCTCCTACCGAAATTGATCACAAGGGCCTAGGAGCGTGCACGAGTACACTTCGAAGTTCTTGAGGCTTTTGACAAGGGCTAACTTGTCAGAGACCGAAAGCCAAAAGACTTCAAGGTATCTTGAGGGACTAAGGTACAACATTCAAGACAGAATTGGGACACAAATGGTAATCCAGGTTCAAGACGCAAGGAATTTAGCTTTGAAGGCCGAGTCTCAATTGAGTGTTAGAGCATGTGATGGATACGAGAGGCCGATGATTGAGGGAGCATGTGGGGAGGGAGAAGAGTCCAAAGAGGCTGACAAGGACAAAGGTGGCGCGAGCTCAAGTGGCACCAAAGCTTTGAATGGGGGAAAATCACCTAGCGGAGACGTGAGACCCTTTAGGGCGACATCACCTCCTAAGGGCAACAACAATTACACCAAACCAGCCCTATTTAAGTGCTTTCGATGCAATGAACCGGGCCACCGCTCGAATGAATGTCCTAAGAGGAGGAGTGCTAATGTGATGGAGAGGTACGATGATGATGATTATGGAGGAAACGATGGGGTGTATTGTGAGTCTATTGACAGCGGATCATCCGGAGATGAGCGAGGAGTCCATGTAGTGAAAAGAGTGCTAATGTCGGTTGAACAAGAACATGACCCGAGACACCAATTGTTTAGAACTAAATGTCTAATCCACGGATTGAAATGCAAGTTGATTGTTGATGGTGGAAGTCAAGAGAACATCCTTAGTAAGGCCGCTTTGAGCAAATTCGGCTTAGTGCCCGAGCCACATCTGAACCCGTATCGAGTGGGGTGGATTAAAGAAGGGGAGAAGCTTAATGTCACTCACCGGTGTAAAGTTCCTATTTCTATTGGAGTTTTCCAAGATGAGGTTATGTGTGATGTGGTTGAGATGGATGTGTATCACTTGCTCCTCGGAAGACCTTGGCAATTTGACCGTGATGCCTCACATGCGGGAAGGGACAACACGTACATCATATTCAAAGATGGGGCCAAGTACATCCTTACGTCGTTGAAGGGCTCTACTAGGGGAGAAAAGAAGGCCGCCTTGATTGTGTGCCCAACCCGGGAACCAATGCCGCTAGAGGATGCAAGGGTTGGCCAACACGTCGGGTTGTTAGTGACGAGTAGCCCATGCCAAGAGGAGAATATTACTGATGGGGTGAGTGGGACAACAATCCTTGCTATGCACCATTCTTGTTTTATCACCGAGTTGGGGTCCAACTCTTTTAAAGAAGAGGAGTACGATGAGGGCATCCCTCTCTTAGCTGCGGACCCGGAGCCAAAAGACGAGACCTGTAGAGAGCCAGCCGAGGAAGACGAGGGTAATGACAACCAACAGAGCACGCGGAGTGCACCTAGTAGTGCACAGAGCGTGAAGAGCCTAAAGACCGAAGGAAAATCCCAAAGGTCATGATCGCGGGGCGTGCCTTCCGATGCGCGGAGTGTGGATCCAGTGTTCGAAGAGAGTTCTGTCTAGGAGGTCAAGTACGCGGGGCGTACTTTCGGGGACGCAGCGTGTGAGAATCCCCAATGAGAAGCACCAAGTCTAGGAGCACAACCACACGGGGCGTGTTGAGGGTTACGCGGAGCGTGCCAAGCTGGAGAATACTTCTTCAGCAAGTTCTTCCTGCCATGTCCATGAAGGACCACTTATCAATTTACTATTTAATCCTTCCTTTTTTTTATTGAATTACCCTTATCACTTTTTATTCCTATTTTATCTTTAGAGGTTTAACTATGCTTGTAACCCTAATATGGGCTTTTAGACATTTCATTTTAGATTTGATGGAGTATATAAGCTCCTCATTTTGTAATGTTTCCCAACTTTGATGAATTAAACACTATAGCCTCCATTGGAGCTTGGATTTCTATCCTTGGGTTTGTTCGACCTTCTAGTTTAGATAGAGAAGATTTGTATTCTTTGTGAGTTTAAGATTAAAACTCTCAGCCCGACTTGAATCTACATCACAGTCGGCATAGTAATTTTTATCGTAGAAAAAAGATTATAATTTTCTCTATTAGTAAAATCGTGGAAAAAATCCTAATTCCGTCTAAGTTGATGACGTGTTCAAGGGCAAATTTATCGTTTGAAAAAATTAAATTCTATAAATATCCAATTCGATCTACTCACTTCTTTATCCCCAAATTTTCAATTTGTGTAGCTTTAGTTCCGATTTTCCTCAAATTTCTTCAAATTAGTGAGTCCTTACTCCCAAATTTCTTCAATCTAACCCCTATATACCCAATTTTTGCATATATTTTGATCACAAAATCGAGTTGTTTCTCACTAAGCTCAAATTTGAATCAAGCAGCACGAGATATCCCAAAATTGATTTCATTTGTGGTTCCATGAGTTCAACCTCTCATTCTTTTGATTCGAACATATTAAATGTGCAATGGCATGAAGCTTACTGTTTTTTGATCTTAAAGCATGGAGAAGAACTACATGTACAAAGATTAACATATTGGTTGCTATAAATATCCAAACACTACGCCAAAACCCTATTCAGACGACGGTTAAAAACCGTCGTTCCGCGAGATATAAATCTGTCACGGGGCTCGCTGCCATCTATTGCAACTTCAGACGACGGTCAGGTTCTGTCATGTTTCGTCATCACACATGACATTAGCCTATTTTCTTACTATCATCTTACCCTTGTTACGATGCAGCTTATTTATTACTGCCGTCACCTTTAATGTCATCACATGACATTCTAACAATTAAAACCGTCAGGTTAGCGTGTGGGAAATTGGCATATTTAATTTGAGATGACAGTTCGTATAATAATTTCTGCCGTTATAGCCTGTTTAGATGGCACAGGTCTTAATCAATCATGTCAAAGGATTTTTTTTCATATGACAGAAACATTTATTTTAATGTCTTTTTATTGCTGTTTAGATGACATTTTTAAAAATTAAAATGTCACTTTATGCCTTCTTCTTCGTTTGAATTTCTGGTTTTTATACCTGAATACAGAAACATTCTAAAATATGAAGATTAAATTCTGTATATCAATGGTTTTAATTTTATTGGAGACCAATACTCATAATATGTTTACATTTGTGCCTAACGTCAATCCATATCTTGAATAACCAATACATTTCTGAATTAAAACATAAAAAAATAACCAATCTTCCATAAGTCAATCCATATCTTGGAATAATAATGAGGCCTATAATCCCAAAGGTCTTGGTATCTGCAAAAGCCAAGCAAGTCATTAATATTACACACATCCCTAAACTCAGTAGTAATTACGCGACCATTCCCTTTCACGGCCTTTCACTTACCACAATCATATCACTATAAATATATGCATCATAATTCAGAATCATACCTTCAACAACCATAAAACTTACCAATAATGGATCCCCTTGTTGAAACTCCAGGAGACATAATTGCTGACTTGGATAAGTTGTACATGGAGAACCCAGAGTGGCTTCTAGCCATCAATGGTACGTATGTCAATCCATAGTTGTTCTGTAACCCTTCCTGATTTCTTCTGTGTATTTCTAATGATTCTTCTTGGATGATAACGTTCAGGTCCTCTCAATGGCAACTTCTTCACATGGTCGATCAGGATGAAAGGCCCCCAATACACCCCATATGAAAGGGGTGTATTTGAAATCAGAATCAGCTACCCTCTGGATTTCTCGAACAGACCTGCAAGAGTAATATTAACTCAGATCAGTAAGATATAATCACCTACATGAAACATACACTAATAAATCTCTCCTCTTATTCTCAGTTTTGCTTCCGGAATATGATATATCATCCTAACGTGGCTCCTCAGGGGTTGATTCAACTTCCCCGTATCCTTAATAACCATCGCTTTTCCACTGCCATGGTATAATGCAACCATTTATCTATTTCATTTGATAAACATACAACATCATATTTTTGTTCTAATTATTCTATGCATTTTGTAGTGTCTGTGGCACCTATATGATCTACTTCTACAGCCCCACAGTGAGGAGCCATATCCTGGGCAAGAAGCAGTTACTGAGCAATACCGCAGCAACAGGGAAAAGTATGAGGGGATCGCCCGGATATGGACTGAGGCGTATGTAAAGTGGATATGAGGGTGTCCAAATCTCCTAAACTATCTTGGCTAAGAGAAAGGAGAATCGGAAGGCAATGTGAGCTCCAAATGTGGTTCTCATTCCAATTCCAAATTTCCTTTCTATAGTCAAAATAGTTAAGGAGCTTTGGACCTTTAATTCTCCCCCTTTTGTAGTATATAACGTAGAGCTTTGTGCTCCTAAACTGGCCCTTTTATAATGCTCCTTCCACTTGTACTCGTTGTACTCTGAACTTAGTAATGAGGGTTATGATGTTGTCACCACAAGGGACTCTGTTTGTGCTGAATATGAAGGGTGTTCAAATCTCCTAAGTTGTCTTGGCTAAGTGAAAGGAGAATTGAAAGGCAATGTGATATCCAAATGTGGTTCTCATTCCAATTCCAAATTTCCTTTCACTAGTCAACACAGCTAAGGAACTTTGGACTGTCAATTACAACCGAAAGGCAACACTCATCCCCCCTTTTGTAATATAACGTAGAGCTTTTCTATTCAGTTTGTATGTATGTGCAAGTATACTAAACTGACCCTTTTACAATGCTCCTAACACTTGGGTTGTACTCGTGGTACTCTAAACTTGGTAATGAGGTTTATGATGCTGTCAAAACAAGGGACTCTGTTTGTGCTGAATGCATCATAAACCTATCACCATGTTTACTGTTGTTGTTACGATATCAAACCGAGTGGAAAGGAACATAGTAAGAGTATGGCCAATGCACATATATAACCCTTTTATGTAGAGCTTGTTATTCAGTTCGTATGTATATGTATATTCTATCTAATCAAAATATATCTTATCATTTGCAAGTCATATCAGTACATGTAATTAGCCTAAATTTACCCTTTAATACATGCTTCATACATGCTTCATAAACGAATTGCATTCAGAGTCCTTACTTATCATCATAGGTCATGTTCAAATAAAAATGAGCCAGTTGAGTTCATAACATTTTCAGCTTTAAGAGTATGCCTAACATGCTATAACAAGTAGACAACTTATTCAAGTAGACATGTATATTCAAGTGAACATGCTATAACAAATAGACAACTTATTCGTGCATGTCTATTCCTTACTTATTCAAATAAAAAAGAGTATGGTGATATCTTATCATTTGCAAGCCATATCAGTACATACAATCGTACACATACTCATACAGAACCTCAAACATAAACATCAACAGAACATCATACATAAACATGTTTCATACACATACACATACTCAATCACTTGTAGCAGTATAACTCATAGGTGTAAGAGTAGTGCCAATCTCAATGAACATTCAAAGCTTTAGAGTATGCTTAATCAGCCACATGCTCAATGACCCTTTTCCAATGTTCCTCTAATACGTGATGCATGATGAATAAGCTACATGCCCAAATGAGCAATCGTACACATACTCATACATAACCTTAAACATAAACATCAACAGAACATCATACATAAACATTTTTCATACACATACACATACTCAATCACTTCTAGCAGTATAACTCATAGGTGTAAGAGTAGTGCCAATCTTAATGAACATTCAAAGCTTTAGAGTATGCCTAATCAGCCACATGCTCAATGACCCTTTTACAATGTTCCTCTAATACTTGATGCATGATGAATAAGCTACATGCCCAAATGAACAATCGTACACATACTCATACAGAACCTCAAACATAAACATCAACAGAACATCATACATAAACATGTTTCATACACATACACATACTCAATCACTTCTAGCAGTATAACTCATAGGTGTAAGAGTAGTGCCAATCTCAATGAACATTCAAAGCTTTAGATTACGCCTAATCAGCCACATGCTTAATGATCATTCATACATAAACTCTATGAGTCCTAGCTGCCTAAACAGTTATATCTAACCAATCAGTTCATACCAATCATTTCATCATCACCCACAACATCATACATATATGTAATCGTTCAGTTCAAACCCACATAACAATATATATACTAAATTAGGCTAGTTTCCTAAATCAATGAGTTCTAGGTTCCAAAACAGTACATCAAACATACACAATCACTTCAAACCAAGATAACATTAATATATATTCAGTAAGTTAAAGAAATCTTCAACATATACTAAAGGCATGAACCGATTGACAATCTCTTCAGTCAGTCTTCCCATGTATTGAAGCATTCTTACTATCCCTGCAAATAGTGTTCAAATAAAAAGGAATCAGATGAGTTCATACCATCTACTGTATCAGGCACTGTCTTGCCCTAGATTAAAAAAGATAAAAACCCAAGCTTTACAGCAGTGAATCTAAATACAATAAAATCAGTGTAGCTACGCGAGAGATCTAAACCTTTCAACGATAGGTCTGAAAATCACAAGATCATTATACCAGCTGCTGAAATCGACATACACCAAAGTAAATCGGATGAGGAAAAGATATAGTAAGGAACAATGATGCTCTAATACAGCTAGGAATGAAGAAAATATGGCTTACCAGTACCGTGTTTCGAGCTCACTTAGTGATTGCATGTTCAAATCAACCATGGAGATAGAGAGGGATGAGAGGGATGAAGCTTGCGTAACCTAAACTGGGGTTTGGGATTGAGAGAGGGTTTATATATCAGCTGAAATTTCAGTCAAATGATATAGAGCACCTAAAATTTGGTATGACCGCGCAAGTGAAATTTCATTTGCTGCTTTTTTGTTTTCGGCATACAATGACATTCATTTATTAGAAGTGTCATCTGTTGAGCGCATCAAATTTAACGAAAACGCGCGTTTTCTTTGGATGATAGGATTCTGTAATCGTAATGTCATATGAGAATCGAGCGCATTTTTTATTTCACCTTCAGATGACATACAGTTAAAATACTATCACGAAAAATATTCAGACGACACGAAAACAAATGTCTGTCATGTATCTTATGTCATGTGAAAGGGAAAATGGCATAGTGAAAAGACAAAACATATAGATATTTCGAATGGATTGATGTGTCAAAGGAAAAGAAGTTTTACAAAAGGTGAGGGAGAAAATCAATGCTTATGAGGATGAAATTGGGGAATGTCGTGCTTGTGAGATTAAATTGCAATTTGAATCGAACAAGTTTACAAAGCATAATAAGAACTTGGAGGTCCTGAATGTGAGAAACAAGAAAGAAACTTCCTAAGTCAAAAGCATAATGGAGAATTACAAGAAAAAATTACCTCCCTCGAAAGCATGTGTAGGAGCATTTGTAATGACATGCTTGTTAATGAATATGTTGTTTAGGTTGCATATGTTGAAACACCTTTCCACAGGATTTTGATTTGACAAAATTAATTAAGTGAAATTAAATATTCTACAACACACTAAGTTTAAATGCTTTGATTTATTGTTACTAATGTGTTTGTTCAATGTTGAGTTTATAATTGTTATAAGACATAAAGATCATAAGGCCCAAGCCCTATATGGAAGTCAAAGCCCAAGTCAAACAAGCCCAAGATCACTCAGCCCACGTATTTTAAAACGCTGCCGTTGAGTATTGAAACGGAGCTCACCAATGATGGATCGAGAAGATCCACGTAGACAACTTCGGTATGAAGCTGCTGAGCTGTCTCGACAAAACGTACAAGACAGCCGCTGACCATAAAGCAACTTCCAGACCAAGTATTTCCTCTGTTGGTAAAGAAAAGAAGACGCAGGAAGCTGTCTGTTTGACATTACCCGATTTGGAGGAACATACTGCCACACTGACCGAAGAACAGAAGATGCTGGAATCTGATTGGCTAAGAGAACTGCTGAACAGACTGAGTGAAAGCGACATGAAGCCGTTTCCCTCCAACGGTTCGAAATAACCAGAAGCTCTCACAGCTCTCTATAAATAGAGCATTCAGAATCCACATTCAACAGAGAACTTTGAGCAAAAGCCGTTACGCTGACCAAACGTGTACAAAAAGTTCTCCATCAAAAGCAAAGCAAATTCTTACACCACAAGCTTATTCATTTGTGTAAAAGTTTAGAGTGATTGATCCTCAATCATCTAAGGTGTTCTAGCAATTGTTGTTTAGGACAAATCTTAATCATTTCTAGGAATAGAAAGGAGAGGCTGAGTACTCGGTTTTAAGTACTCAGCGGAGAGATTAGGATTGAGTAGAAGTATAGAGGAAGGTACTCTTGTCATACTCAATTGCTGATATTGTAAAAGGTTTGAGGCTCTACCTTTAAAGAGCTCAGTAGAGGATTTGAAATCTCGGAAGTGTTCCGGGGACAGGACGTAGGCTTGGAAGAAGCCGAACCTGGATAAATCTGCTGAGTGAAGTATTTTTAAACCTTAACTCCTTATTTATATTGCTTGCTTAAAACAAACTAAAACTGACCAAGTAAAAGAGGTCAAGCTGAGTTGTGCGCTGTCAACGAATTAGTTCAGGAATAGACTCCAAGTGCTATTTCCTGACCTAAGCAACGAAACTGACCTAGTCACTAGTTGACTAAGCCAGTGTCTTGTCGATTGATCAGCGCCGCTGTCATATAATCTTTTCTTAAGAAAAAGAAATTTGCCCGAATTTATTAAAAAGGTCAAATAGTTCCTAACCCCCCCTTGGAACTATATTTGCAACCTTACAAGGGACCAACAAGTGGTATCAGAGCTAAAAGCTCATTACTAAAGGTCTAACAACCTTGAGTTGATCCATACCATGGGTGAAAACAGCACTCGGTTTCTCCCTGGAAACCAGACAACTCAGATATTACCTGAGGGGCTGTCCATTACTATGCCTCCCCTATTCTTCGGGTCAAACTATACCTTTTGGAAGAATAGGATGAAGAACTTCATTCAAGCTACAAACATGAGTGCCTGGCTATCTATAGTCCAAGGCCCGTTTGTACCTGTGAAAGTTGTTGCTGGCCAGTCAGTTGTTAAAGCTGAGGTTGAATGGACAGAGGATGATCTCAAGAAGCTTCAAAACCATGTTTCGGCTATCAATATGCTTCACTGTGCGCTCGATGCTGCAGAATATAACAAAATCTCAGGTTGTGAGTCGGCACAAGAGATCTGGAAGAAGCTGGAAGTCACCTACGAGGGAACAAACAAAGTAAAAGAATCCAAGGTGAATCAGCAGATGAGACTATACGAGCTGTTCGAGATGAACAATGATGAGGGCATTTCAGACATGAACGCAAGGTTCACCAACATCATTAATGAGCTCAAGAGACTTGGGAAAATCTTCACTGAGGAAGAACAAGTCAAAAAGATACTCAGGAGTCTTCCAAAAGACTGGCAAGCAAAGAAGACAGCAGTTGAGGAAGCTCAGGATTTAACCACCTACAAATATGACGAACTCATCGGTTTATTGCTGACCCATGAGATATCCATGAAAAACTTTGAGGTGAAGGAAAAATCTGATGACAAGAAGCAGAAGTCACTTGTCATGAAGGCTGACTCCACTGACGGAAGTTCAACTGATGATGAGGAGATGGCCATGTTCACAAGAAAGATGAAGAGGCTGTTCAGGAAGAACGACCAATATTCTAAAAAGCCTTACAAAAAGTTTGATAAGTATAAGGCTGACTCAAGCGACAGCAAATACAGAAAGGACAGCTCAAAGCCCATTACATGCTTTGAGTGCCATCAAGATGGCCATATTAAGTCAAACTGCCCCATGCTGAGGAAAGACAAGAAAAGTGGGAAGAAGGCAATGGTGGCTACTTGGAGTGACAGTGATGAATCTTCATCAACAGAAACTGAGGCCACCGAGTCAGCGAAGATATGCTTTATGGCTGACGAACTTGCTGAGCCATGCATTTCTGAGCATGCTGACCAATCTGATGAGTCAGATAATGAAGAGCAATCTAATGAGGTAATCTCACTCTCTCAACTCAGAAATGAAATGGGTAATGCCCTGAGTGATCTCTATACACTTGTTAAAAAGTGTAACAGGAAGATTAAAGCACTCAGCCGGCGCTGTGATGAAGTAGAAGAGGTCAAACTGAGTGACCTCAGATATCTTCTTCAGGACAACTCAGTTTTGCATGAAAATATGAAAACCATTCATGAGTCTGTCTCTGAAGTCCAGTCAGTTTCAAAGAAACTGAGGAAGGATGTCACAACCATTCAGAACCAATTAAAGGTTCCAAACAAAAACAATTTTCGCTGAGAACTCAGTATCAAGGTACACAGTACCAAGGTACTCAGCAGAGACGAAATCCCCAGCGAAGAGTCCAATGTGACTTTTGTGGGAAGTTAGGACACACTACTAAAGTGTGCTGGCACGCTCAGCACTAGGGTGCTGACAAGTCAGTAAAAAATCCTAAATAGAAGGTCAGTTGTGACTTCTGTGGAAAGAATGGCCATACTGTCCATGTATGTCGCCATAAAATAAAATATGATGCTATACCTGTTGCACCTAACAAGTCAGGACCCAAAAAGAATTGGGTACCTAAAAGTAACTAGTTACAATGCAGGTAAGCCTGAGATGTGCCGAGAAGTCAAAGATGTGGTATATTGACAGCGCATGCTCAAGGCATATGACGGGTGATGAAACTCAGTTCATCACGTTTGAACGTAAACGAGGAGGGAGTGTAAGTTTTGGAGACAACAAGAAGGGTAAGATAGTAGGCTCAGGAATCATCGGAGGTAACCCTACTATTGAATCTGTCTCCCTAGTCAGCGGACTCAAATATAACTTACTCAGCGTAGCTCAGCTATGTGACAATGGGAGAAAAGTTATATTTGATGCTACTGGATGTAAAATATACGAGGGTAAAACTAATGAATTAATTTTCACTGCCCCTCGGATAGATAATGTCTCTATGCTAGACTTAGAGAAAAAGTTTTCAAAAACTGTGTGCTTAGTAACAAAGGAAGAAAATTCCTGGCTATGGCACAGGAGACTTGGTCATGTAAGCATGGACCTCCTGGCCAAACTAGCAAGAAAGCAATTGGTTGAGGGACTGTCTGAACTTAAATTTCAAAAAGATCAATTATGCCACGCTTGCCAAGCTGAAAAACAAACCAAACAATCTTTTCACAGTAAAAACATTGTCTCAACTAAACGTCCGTTAGAATTACTACACTTGGATCTCTTTGGTCCAGTCCAGCCGCTGAGTCTGGGTGGAAGAAGATTTTCCTTGGTCATTGTAGATGATTTCTCTCGGTATACGTGGGTTATCTTGCTGACCAGCAAGGATGAGACCTTTGAGACATTTTCAAATTTGGTTAGAAAAATTGAAAATGAAAAAGACCTAAAATTAGCTCATATCCGTAGTGATAACGGTGGAGAATTCAAAAATCAAAAGTTTGTTGAATTCTGTGAAGCCAGCGGCATTGACCACAATTTTTCTGCTCCCAGAACACCTCAGCAAAATGGGGTTGTAGAAAGGAAGAACAGAACTTTGGTTGAAATAGCCAGGACAATGCTGGATGAGCATAGGCTTCCAAAGTATTTTTGGGGAGAAGATGTTAACACAGCATGCTATATTCTGAATAGGGCTCTAGTTAGACCTATACTTAAGAAAACCCCCTATGAACTTTGGAAAGGACGAAAGCCCAACATTGGATACTTTCGTGCCTTTGGCTGTAGATGTTTTATTTTAAATACCAAAGATAGATTAGCCAAATTTGATTCAAAAGCTGATGAGGCTATCTTTCTAGGCTACTCAACAAACAACAAAGCATACAGAGTTTTTAATAAGAGAACCCAAGTATTAGAAGAATCTATACATGTGCAATTCGATGAAACTGACCCTGCAGGAAGATACCAGCCGCTGATAGAAGATGAACCAAACTCAGCAACTGCTGATCAAGAACCAGCTACTGAGTCCTTCACAAAACGGCTGACCAAGAGTAAGAGTGAACCTAAAATTACTTTCACTGACCAATCTACTTCTGCAGAGAATGTTGAAACACGAGTAGAACAAGACATGAATCTACCCAAGGAGATAAGAGTCCCAAGAGGGCATTCAGAAAATGCAATTCTTGACTCAGCTGGAAATACGCTGATGACAAGGAATCAACTAAGGAAGTATCTCGGCAATGTAGCTTTCGTCTCAGTTCAGGAGCCGAAGAACTTTGCCGAAGCTGAGCATGACGAATTCTGGATGAATGCCATGCAAGAGGAACTCGACCAATTCAGGAGGAATAATGTATGGGAGCTAGTGCCACATCCAAGAAGCCAAAAGACCATTGGAACAAGATGGGTCTTCAGGAACAAGCTGGATGAACAAGGAAACGTAGTCAGAAACAAGGCAAGACTTGTAGCTCAGGGCTACAGTCAGCAAGAAGGTATTGACTATGGTGAGACCTTTGCCCCAGTGGCAAAGCTAGAAGCAATTCGGATTTTATGTGCATATGCATCTTATATGAATTTTAAACTGTTTCAAATGGATGTTAAAAGTGCATTTCTTAATGGAGTAATAAACGAGGAGGTCTATGTCAATCAGCCTCCAGGGTTTGAGGATTCTAAGTTCCCAAACCACGTTTACAAACTCAAAAAGGCTCTGTATGGTCTCAAGCAAGCACCATGTGCTTGGTATGAGAGGCTGACCAACTTCTTACTGACTAGAAATTATGTCAGAGGTCAAGCTGATACAACCTTATTCATTAAGAGAAAGGGTAAAGATACCCTGCTGGCACAAATATATGTAGATGACATCATATTTGGTGCTACTAATGAATCTATGTGCAAGGAATTTAGCAAGCAAATGCAGACTGAATTCGAAATGTCAATGATGGGAGAACTCAACTTCTTCCTTGGACTTCAAATTAAACAAGGAAAGAATGGCATATTCATCAGTCAAGCTAAATATGCCAAGGAGATATTGAAGAAATATGAACTAGAACATTGTAAGCCAATATCCACTCCTATGGGCACTGACACTGTCCTCTGTGCTGATGAGAATGGTAAGTCAGTAGACAGCAAGTTGTACCGAGGTATGATTGGCTCTTTACTTTACTTAACAGCAAGTAGGCCGGACATTCAGTTCTCAGTATGTTATTGTGCTAGATATCAGGCTAACCCTAAGGAATCCCATTACATAGCTGTAAAAAGGATCCTTAGATATTTGCAAAGCTCAGTAAATGCAGGTTTGTGGTATCCAAATACTCATGACTTTACACTCATTGGATACACTGACGCTGACTATGGAGGGGACAAGCTCGAAAGAAAAAGCACCTCTGGAGGATGCCATTTCCTAGGAAGCTGTCTTGTATCTTGGTTCAGCAAGAAGCAGGCTTCAGTAGCCCTATCCACAACTGAAGCTGAGTACATTGCTGCTGGAAGCTGTGTTGCTCAAGTCCTATGGATTAAGCAACAGCTTGAAGATTATGGTGTTCAAACAAAGACAATTGAAGTTAAATGCGACAACAAAAGTACAATTGACCTCTCAAAGAACCCAATCCAGCACAGCAGGATGAAGCATGTCAGCATAAGACATCACTTCATCAGAGATCATGTACTCAAGGAAGAAATCAAGCTGACTTATGTACCAACCGATGAGCAGCTCGCTGATATCTTTACAAAGCCTCTAGCACGAGAGCAATTCAGCATACTGAGAGAAGCCATTGGTATGTTTAATCCACTGTCTTAAATTCTTAAGTAAAAATGTGATATGATGCATGCTGGATGAATGTTAACATGCTGAGTGTTTTAAAGAGTATCTGTCAAAATCACATGCCCAGAAATAAATGCACACTGTGTGAGTTATCTCATGCCGAGTAACTAACCTCTATAACTATCCGTTGAACAAAACTGACTACTCAGAATATGAAACGTTTATAACAACAAACGCTGAGTAAAAGTAATCATTAGCATTTAATGCCACCACACGCGTAATGACACCTGTACTGCGCATGCGCCGAATACGTCTTAAAGTGTCATAAATGTCAGATTTTCTGCCGATTGGACAACCCAAGGGCAAAACCGACCAAAATTCAAATGGAAATCCAAGTTAAAAATCTATAAATAGTGGATATTAACCCACTACCTTCTCTTCATGCGCACTGAACTTTAGAAAGCTTCAGAATTTTCCTTAAGCACTTAAGAGCTTCAGAACTTCAAAAATGTCCTTAAACAAAAGTACCTTCTCTCCAACCCTCAAATCCACTGATCAGGCTGGTCCTTCAACTAGCATGGTAAGAAGGATGATCAAGGTACATTCTTGGGCCAAGAATCAAGAAGTACTAAGGAGTCGATACTTTCACTCTGGTTTCGTCTCTTCTGAGAAACCATTCTGTGAATGGATCAAAAAGAACAAATGGAAAGGTCTCTTCTCTCTTTCCGGACAAACCTATCCCATGATAGTGAGAGAGTTCTACTCCAACCTGCACGTTGATGCAGATGACTCTGACTACTTAGAGACCACAGTTAAAGGTCAAAAGATAGTGATAACTCCTGAATATCTAGCAACACTGCTAGATATACCAAATACAGGGATCTAGTTCAGGACAACAAAAGAGCCAATACCAAAAGCCATCGCAGAAAAGATGAAGGGGTTCTGTAAACCCAGAGACTACAAAGGAGAAGTACCCAGCACCTGCATGGGCAAAAATCAGAAGATGGTCCACTTCATGCTGACCAACTTCATCTTTCCTAAACTCAGCTCACCCTCATCCGCCTCCAACTTTGAACAATGCTTCATCTGGCACATGCTGACCAGCACTCCATTCAATCTTCCTGTCTTTTTGGTCGGAGCTTTTCAACGAAGTGGATGGCAGCTCCGTTTGGGTTCTCTCATCACAAAGATAATACAGGACAAGAATATAGAGACTGTAGGTGAAATAAGTTCATCAGGAAATGTTATCACTGCAGGTCTGCTGAATGGACTATCACATAGTCAACCCCTGAAAGGATATGACGGAAATGGAAGCACTGAGAAGGAGGATATTATGGCTGAGATTGAGCAACCCATTGGAGAAATGGAAAATCTAACAGATCTGGATGATGCTATAGCTAATGTTATGGCTGAAACTGCTCAATCTGATGAGGGTACAGAACAAACACATGTACCTCAAACTGAGTATATTTCTACTGTGCCATCTGAGATTGCTCAAACTGAGAAGAAGAAGAAAAAGGGAACCTGCTCGAAGGATATTCGTACTGTCCCAAGAAAGGTAAGGCTAATGGAAAGAAACAAGAAGAAAGCTGATCAGGACCTAGCTGAGTCAGCTCAGAAGAAAATGAGAACAGAAGAAGAAACTGTTCTTGAGCCCCACATTACCCAAGAGGGTTCTCCACAAAAACAAGCCTCTGTTCCTCAAAGTGAGAAACAAGCCAAAACCCCTACTAGTCCAAAAGAGGCTCAAATCCCACCTCCAACTCAATACCAGAGCAACTCAGCACCTGAAGTCAACACACCCCACAGTCCTGATGCTACTCAAGGCACTCAGTGCGAGCCCACTCCTACCAAATTTGCACACCTAGGTGCTACTGAATCAGGATGGTGTGTCATTGCCTCAGTTAACACTCTGCTTCAAGAACAAATTCATTCTCCACCAAACCATAACCAGTCCACTCACGATCAGTCCTCTCATCCATCTGTAACTCACCAAATTCTGTGTGAAATTCATGACTTGATCAACCACTTCTCTTCGATTCAGACGCAGCAACCAACCCAAGCTCAAATGACCAAAATGACCGAACTCATGTTGACTATGGTCAATCACATGAACTCTTTGGAGGGTCAAATTCGTATGCTGCAAGAACTCACCAAGTCCACTGCCCCATCCGTCAATTTGCCTACTGCTGCTGGCAAAACGGGGGAGAAAAGTGGCAATTCAGGAGAAGGAACTCAACGTTAGACGTTAGAAGTTAGGGAAGAAGTTAGGAAGGTATTTAGAAGTAGTTAAGAATTCCTTATGTGTCTGTTCTTATTTTTTTTTTTTTGAAAGCAATTAAATATGCCTAACTTCTTTTGGTTACTTATCCTGGTTATATATCCTACATGCTAAGTATTATCTGAATGCATGCTGCGTATAAAAATTAACGTTTGAACTTGTCTAATATAAACCATTGAACAAATAAATTACTCAGCGCTATGCTCTGTCACTATACATTACTTCCGCTGAATACTGAGTAAAATAGAATATGACCCATAAGCTGACCTATACCTGAAAACTGATCTTAGACTTATTCAATTAAACCTTAGAATGTTTAGAATAAAACTAAGTCAGTAGCTCAGCCCTGACGGGGGAGTTCACTTAATCAATGAGGTCAACTGTCATGGGGGAGCTCAATACTAAGTTCCTTGCTGATTAGTTTTGCCAACATCAAAATGGGGGAGTTTGTTGAAACACCTTTCCACAGGATTTTGATTTGACAAAATTAATTAAGTGAAATTAAATATTCTACAACACACTAAGTTTAAATGCTTTGATTTATTGTTACTAATGTGTTTGTTCAATGTTGAGTTTATAATTGTTATAAGACATAAAGATCATAAGGCCCAAGCCCTATATGGAAGTCAAAGCCCAAGTCAAACAAGCCCAAGATCACTCAGCCCGCGTATTTCAAAACGCTGCCGTTGAGTATTGAAACGGAGCTCACCAATGATGGATCGAGAAGATCCACGTAGACAACTTCGGTATGAAGCTGATGAGCTGTCTCGACAAAACGTACAAGACAGCCGCTGACCACAAAGCAACTTCCAAACCAAGTATTTCCTCTGTTGGTAAAGAACAGAAGACGCAGGAAGCTGTCTGTTTGACATTACCCGATTTGGAGGAACATACTGCCACACTGACCGAAGAACAGAAGATGCTGGAATCTGATTGGCTAAGAGAACTGCTGAACAGACTGAGTGAAAGCGACATGAAGCCGTTTCCCTCCAACGGTTATTTCGAAATTCGAAATAACCAGAAGCTCTCACAGCTCTCTATAAATAGAGCATTCAGAATCCACATTCAACAGAGAACTTTGAGCAAAAGCCGTTACGCTGACCAAACGTGTACAAAAAGTTCTCCATCAAAAGCAAAGCAAATTCTTACACCACAAGCTTATTCATTTGTGTAAAAGTTTAGAGTGATTGATCCTCAATCATCTAAGGTGTTCTAGCAATTGTTGTTTAGGACAAATCTTAATCATTTCTAGGAATAGAAAGGAGAGGCTGAGTACTCGGTTTTAAGTACTCAGCGGAGAGATTAGGATTGAGTAGAAGTATAGAGGAAGGTACTCTTGTCATACTCAATTGCTGATATTGTAAAAGGTTTGAGGCTCTACCTTTAAAGAGCTCAGTAGAGGATTTGAAATCTCGGAAGTGTTCCGAGGACAGGACGTAGGCTTGGAAGAAGCCGAACCTGGATAAATCTGCTGAGTGAAGTATTTCTAAACCTTAACTCCTTATTTATATTGCTTGCTTAAAACAAACTAAAACTGACCAAGTAAAAGAGGTCAAGCTGAGTTGTGCGCTGTCAACGAATTAGTTCAGGAATAGACTCCAAGTGCTATTTCCTGACCTAAGCAATGAAACTGACCTAGTCACTAGTTGACTAAGCCAGTGTCTTGTCGATTGATCAGCGCCGCTGTCATATAATCTTTTCTTAAGAAAAATAAATTTGCCCGAATTTATTAAAAAGGTCAAATAGTTCCTAACCCCCCCCCCCCCCCTTGGAACTATATTTGCAACCTTACAAGGGACCAACATCATAGTGGTAGGAAGGGAAAATTGATGCAACACTTAGTTTAATAACCTGAGGCATTGATGCGCCTCCGTTAAAGAAGGCTCACTAAGGGATAAGTGTACCCCGTCGTTATCAAGTAATAAAATCTGGACAAGTCCAGGTATCGAATCCACAGGATTTATTCCTGCAAGTATCGAGCTATTTGGTCTCAGGTGTTATCTAGGCTGTGTGGGTTTTGAGGTTTGTTTTGATTAAGTTAATCTACTCCTAGTTGAATTATTCTACTCCTATCTAAGTTATTCTACTCCTAATTAAGTTATTCTACTCCTAAGTGATCTTTTACCAATGTAATTACCCGAAGGAACATGAGGTGATACGATAACAATGAGAATAGATTGTTTAGACAACGGAATTAAAACCTAATCTAAGCCACTTGTGTCCGAGGCGATTAACCCTACCTATCCTCTTGAGGTCCCTAGTTCGTGATTCCCTTGTAAGGTCGAAACTAGCTCTAAGGCTCAGCAATTTGGGCTTAATCTTCTATAGGGTCGTCAATCCTATAGGCACTGACTAGGTCAAACTCAGCTCGTAATATGTGCCAACTTAATTTTGGGATTATCGAATGAGTTAAACCAATCAGACAAAGCGTAAGACAAAGAATTAAGCAATAGAATAATTGAATAAACAAAACTATAACATATATTAAAGATGAAGGTATTATCACGAAGATACAATGAGCCTAGGATTCATAACATGGATCAGAGGCTAGACAGAATGTAAAAGAAGAAAAATCCCTTTCAGGGAACCTGTCTACCAATGCAGGCGTATTCCTAGGACTTAAGGATGGAACTGGAGCAATCCTCGATGAATGGAGCTTCGGAGGTGTCTTCAATGGAGGTTGAAGGAGATGGAGGAGGTGGAGAGGATTTCTCAAGGTGGAAGCTAAGGTTTTTACAAAGATAAAAAGATCTCTAATTTACAATGAAAAAGTTCTATTTATAGACGCGGTTCGGGCCCTCTTTCTAACCTAATTCGTTTCCTTTTGTAGGTGGGAAGACGTGGGGTCGGTCGTGACTTTGTGGGGCTGGGAATTAGTCTTTTGACTGATTCCCGCAGGGCAGCTCCCCGAGCTGGGCGAGCCAGCTCGCCCGAGCTAGCCTACGAAGGCCAGCTCGACACGAGCTGGCCATACCAGCTCGCCCGAGCAGGCCCCTGAGGGCCAGCTCAGCGAGCTGGCCCCTAAAAGGCCTGCTCGATGGGCTGGCAGTGCCAGCTCGCCGATCCGGCCCCAAAAGGCCATTTCGACGAGCGGGATTGCCCAGAACGCCTTGCGCGACTGCTGGATGTCCCGAAACGCAACTTTTACCCGACTTCGTTCCTGTTTTAGTCTGCACATGCACGAAAACTCCAAATAACATTAGTTCCGAGGCTAAATTGACCCGCCAATCGCTCATTTTGAGTAAACACTCCGTTTGGTGCGACTTTTGGCAGATCAATTCTCTATAAAAGATAATGGAAATTTAACGTACATGCTATTTTAGCTATATTTGCCTAAAATAACCAGAAAACGAGCCTAAACAACAAAAAGTAAATAAAACATTTCCAATTTCTAACTAACTCACACAAAAGCCTATAAATGCGAGAATTGCTCGCTTATTCATGAAATAGCGCTAAAAACCATCCTAAAACCGTACCCAAAGATAAGGGTTTTTTTACCCCTATCAGGCATACATAATTAAGATATAGTGTAGGTGTTTGCGTTAATCCCCAATGAGAATGTATTTATTTATGAAATGAAAAACTCTTTTGTTGATAATTGATTGTATGGAAAACGATTGGCATGAAAGACAAAAAAAAAAAAACACAAGGCATTAAAATGCCACAAAAGCTTACATGTAACTTGTTAATTCCCAATCGCTTTTTTAATGGACAACAACTACTATAAGTGGTATTTGTCTTATTTGGTGCACTCGGAATCACATAATTTTTATGTCAGACCCTTAATGATACAATATTAATTGAGTGGGCCAAATCATTTGGCTAGACGATGGAGTCGAATAGGCTAAATGCTGGAGTTGAATGGGCCAAACGCTTAGACTTCGGTTAAAGACCGAATCTAACATTTGGGTCCATGCCTAGAGAGGAATACATTCGGTTATGGAACGAATAAATAAAGCTTTGGTTGGGAGTTTCCTTAAGAGACACATAGACCAATAGTCATCTTGGATCCCAAAGGCACACTACCCCAACCCATATATCAAATATTGCCATGTGTGTAGGCACACACTTTATTGTCTATAAATAGCTTGAAAGTTAGAGCTAAATGTACGCAATCACAAATATTCTTTATCATTTAGTTGCTTTCAAGTTACTTAATAATTTTTCAAGTATTTCTCATGACTTAAGCATCTGAGAGGGTTCGTCGGGCCTCCAGCCCATTTCTGACATTTGTTGCTATTTTAGGTGATTGGAAACATCTAAGTGGCGGATTACAAAAAGAAAGATATCATTTGGTGCGATGAACGTGGATCTTTTTTTGTAAGAAGATGGTTCATGTTCAAAGTTTAATTGTTCCTCCCGTAATTCAACCTACAGTTCAACCTGTAATTCAATCGGTCATTCAGCTTAATCAAAGACCTGAAGACATATCGAGTTCTTCAGCCACATTTCATCGTGGCTTGGTTGATTCCTGTAACCATCCGCTATTGCCACTACTTATTACACCAACTTTAGACTAGAGGATTGACGCTTGCCTTGGGTCATTAGATCTTGAGCAGCGTAGTTTTATGGATGGTTTAACAAGGTAGTTGATATACAATATGGGACCTGTTCAAGAGTCAATGAATATCCTTCGAGCGGAGCATGCTACATTGATAAAGGTTATCTTTTGGAATTGAAGGAGGTAAAAGATGCTAGTAGATATGGGGAAAGGAAAGGGCATGTCACTTGTTCTACTAGACATCACGTTGATCAAACATGTCTAAGGAAGTGGGGATTTTTTGAAGAATCTCAACCTGAGGTATTCAGAGGAAGATCAAAAGAGAGGCCTAAAAGTCATTTGAATTGAAGGCATCACCATTCACCTTTGCCAAATAGGCATCTTCCAAAACTGGAAGGATCCAGGTCCCCAAAACGGCGTAGGGCGTTTATCGTGATTCCACCGAAAGAATCTCATAAGAAAAAAATTGGAGGCATCTAGATCTCATGGATATAATGAACAAAGACAGCCAAAGATGAGAGAGAATGAATCTTCTCTCAAGGAAGAAGTCTATGATCTCATCAAGAGTGAACTTCGGCACGTGATGAAAGATGAAGGACTGAAATCCAGGATGCCAGGGACTACGGATGTGGACAATCCTTTTAGTGTGGAGATAATGAGTCAGCTAATATCGAGGGGATTAAAATATCCTCTACTTAAAGACTACAATGGTATGACAGATCCAAACCTTCACATGAAGACGACACTATTGTCTTCTTCTAAATGTGGACTGGGCTTTGCTTTAGCTTCTGCGCTTGGGCTTGGCTTCTGGCTAGGCCTTTATTTTGCTAAAGGCCTTTTACTGATTTTTGTTTAATTGACTCAGAAGTAGCCAATTATTTTAATTAAATTATCAACACTTAACAAACTTGTTAGTACATAAAGTAATTATTTAATTATAAATTTTAATATATTTGAGGGATCTAATTCCTTAATGTAATTTTGAGATTAGTAGGCCGTTTTAGCATATTTTCTATGAGTTTGAGATTCTCAAATACCTAGGTATGATGATAGAATTTGTTATGGATGAGTTATGATTGAGTTTGTTAAGTTTTGGTGTTGTTTGAATTGGTTTTAGGATGTCTAAATGAAAGATATGCATCAAGTGCTCTAAACAGAAATATAGGGTACTATTTTCAGTCATCTTGTGACATGTTTTTCATCTTGATATTGTTCGAATTTAGAAAGACATACAGAATAAAATATTTTTATACATATGTTAAAAAAATCTCTGTAAAATATGGGACTTTAATTCAATATATAGATGAAGAAAACCTTGATGGAGCATGGCTGCCTCGAAATTGAATGTCATGTGAGGCAGCCATGTTGATGTAGCATTTTGAGGACCTTAGGGTCTGAATTTGGGAAAGTTTATTCATACACAAGTGTTCTTAACTAATTTAAGTATATGCCTGTAAAAGGATTTGGAAATCTATTGTGTTTATTGTGAGCTAGGTTGAGTGAAGTATGGTAGATGCAAATCTGGATAGTCTATTTCCTGGTTGGAAACAAGACAGAATCATTTTTCTTGCCATATATTAAGTAGAAGTGATATTAATATGAATTTTGGATATGTTATGCCCATATATGTCTGTGTTCGGTTGGTTCAAGCAACATGACATTTGGATTAGCATAGAGAGAGTTATGGCAGAATGTGCGCAAGCAGGTCATGTAAGAATCTAAGACAAAAGAATTAGATTGCATGAACATTAGAGTCAGTGTCTTGTAAATATCATATAGCATGCATTAGTTTATATTTTCATCAAGTTTACATTAAGACTAATTGTATAAATGTCATGTGATATTAGGAGGACAAAGTGTAATTTTTATTTAATTATATGCTAAATTATATTATAGGTGCCCATAATATTGATGATATTCCGGAGGAGGGTACAAGTCGTCGTCAAGAAAATTAGCGGCCTAGATGTGAGTATAAACATGATATGAATTTAACTTTTAATTGTGGTTGTGATTTGAGAATTGTGGTCTTTGATGTGAACATGACTGGATATGAAGTGACACTTGTTGAATATTATTGGTGATAGTTGGATTTAAATAAGAAGTATGTGTATATGTTAAATGCGATTTAATTGATAAAGAATATATATACATGATTGCATGAAACGTAAATTGATAACGTTGTGACATACCAGTTCAATCGCTTTTATGACTACTTGAATTTATATGGACTACTTGGACGTATATGGCCAACACTTGGACTATTTGGACCTAAATGATCAATACGTGGACTACTTGATTACATGGACCAAAAGGTCAAATCATTTGAATACAAGAATATGTTATACCTGTTACCTATTATTTAATCCCAGGTAGTGACTGGCTAGTGGTGTCACAACATTAATAAAATGGTTCATTCATTTTCATATGCATTACTTGGTTGTGAAATTTGTTGTGTGACTGTGTGTGATTGATAAGTCATTGATTGTTTATATTCACTGAGTTGTGACTCATATAAATCGCTAAATTTTTCAGCTAGTTGAAGTGAAAGTAGACTGGGACTCTAGAAGCTTAAAGAACTGTATATTCCATGGATGAAAGGTCAGTCTGCTGGGTTCCATCTCACACCCTCTCCTCTCATCACAAGCATGTAGAATAAATAAAATTTTAGACTAGACAAGTTTATAAAAACTATGTATAAAGATATAATATATGTATATATATTAACGTAGATATATTTAATAGGGATAAGTACAAAAAAAATGCCTGTGGTATACCGGTTTTGCGAACTGGGACCTGTGGTTTTTTTTTACAAACTCAGGTCTGTGCTACACGCCGTTAGCAAACAGAGGGTAAATTGACTAACGGTGTTAAAATTCAAAAAGAAAAGAGTTAATTTGGTCCTTATATTTATTTATTTTATAAATTACCCCCCTAATTATCTAATTATCACAAATAAACCCCAAAATCAAAAATAAAAATAAAAAATACCTTCTTCTTCTTCTTCCATTAATTTCTTCTTCTTCTTCTTCTTCTTCTTCTTCTTCTTCTTCCATTAATCTTCTTCTTCTGGAAGAAGATTAATGGAAGAAGAAGAAGAAGAAGGTATTTTTGATTTTTATTTTTGATTTTGGGGTTTATTTGTGATAATTAGATAATTAGGGGGGTTAATTTATAAAATAAATAAATATAAGGATCAAATTAACTCTTTTCTTTTTGAATTTTAACACCGTTAGTCAATTTACCCTCTGTTTGCTAACGGGGTGTAGCACATACCTGAGTTTGTAAAAAAAAAAACCACAGGTCCCAGTTCGCAAAACCGGTATACCACAGGCATTTTTTTTGTACTTATCCCTATTTAATATAAGTATGAGTATAAGTTATAATAAATGCTTTTGTCTATTGAATAGTTTCAGTTTAAAAAAAGTATACGTTTAGGGTGTTACAGTATCTATCCATGAACAAGCATGTTCATTCATGTATTTTGAGTTCTATTTATATAGAATGGAACTGTCAAAATCAGAGACTAGAGTGTTGAAAGTTGTTGAAAAAACTCTTTGTCTGTTCATAATGTTCTTGTTTTCTTACTCTGGTGATAACGAGTCTGCACACGGTTTGAGTTCGCTTGCGTAATCTGTTGTATCCTGGAAGACGATCGTCAATAGCAATGACATTTTTCTTAAGAAAATTGTTAATACATGCCTCATATTTGTCTAACTCTTTCCTTTTAATTTCTAATTTTATTATTCATATGTGTTTTCTGTGTTCGGTTTGTTTTTTGGTTAATCACATCTAATAAGGTCCAGCTATCACCAAATTAGAATAAGGATTGCAGATGTTCCTCAAACTGATGACCAGACTGAAAAGGTCAATTAGTATCTAGAAAATTATTTATGGTGTATGTGTTTTATCACACCAAAGATTTGAGTATTGGTATAATACTAGCTACCAGAGTTTAATCAAAATGAGTCCTTATCAAGTCCTTTATGGTAGCCTTCATCAGCTTTTTATGATGCCTTACTCTAATACCATTGTAGTAGATGTGGAATAATTTCTCAGCGACATGGAACATATGATCTCATACCACAAAAATTGCTTAGCATCTTCTCAAAATTGCATGAAACATATGGTAGACAAACATAGAACTCGTAGTGAGTTCAAGGTTGGAGATATGAACTTCCTTAAATTACAACTCTACAAACAACTCACGATGGTTATTCACATCTCACTCAAGCTATCGACTAAGTACTATGGGTCATTTCTCATACTTGAGCATATTGACAAGGTGGTTTACAAGCTACAACTCCCACCTGATTGTAAAATACATCTTATAATTCACATCTCATTTCTAAAAAAGAAGCTAAACCCAGCCACTCCTACTTTTTCTATCCTTCCCATTATGGTGGATGTTGACTAGAATATTAATCAAGGTCCTCAACATTAGAACCGCTTACATTGCTGGTGATCGAATCAAGCAACTATTGATCCTTTAGTCTAGATTTTCAGCAGTGGATGCAACTTGGGAAGATAAAGTTTCCATCAATAAGCAGTTCCCTAAGTTCTACCATTCCGGGGGATAAGAATGTGATAAAAGAGCACAAATTGCCATGTGCAACATAAGAAAGTAGAAATGGGCTAATTAGGTTAAAATAAGTACTTAATTAGCATAGCAATTAGTCAAATTATCTTATGTTATTGATATTGTTTGCACAGTTTTGGTACTATTTCCTATAATTCTCTTAGTTGTTATGAGACAACTAGCCTATTTTGGATTGTATTAAGTTAGTTATGCCACCTGTCATATTCCTGCTATTTCTTTATAACCGTTTCTGACCTCAACTTGTACCACCTATTATTTAAGGTCATACTTATGAAAGTAAATCTATCTATGGAAAATATCTGCTGATTCTCTTAACTTATTTCTCTCTCTATTCTTTCCTATTCTTAAATTCAGAACCTGAGGTGCTAACAAATAAACATGAATTTTTCTTATGGAGCTTTTGCTTTCCCGTTTTCTAAATCTTGTACTTAAAAGAGATATTTTTGCTATTTTGAAAGCTCGAGATAACAATTGGAATGATCTTTGATTGAAGTGTCAACCTAATTTGGATTTTTTTGTATCAGATGTTCCATTCGAGAGTGGATGCAGTAGCAAAGTTTGGGTAGCTGAGTTTCACTTCATTGTGGTGGCATTCTCACTCTGAGCAGGGTCGTCTTAACTATTTTTTTGGGACATGTGCTAAGTGAAAAAAAGTTGAACCCTATTCTTTGAAAAAATCAATACGTTTATATAAAAATAAGGGTGAAGTCCAGAAAAACCCATTGTACTTTCACATTTTGTCAAACTCGTACTTGAAAAAAGAAAATTTATCAAAACGGGGACTGAGGTTTTCGTTTACAACCATGAGATGAGTGAGGTTTTTCGCTTTACTAAAAGCAAGGATCTTAAAATTAAAATGAGCGTTAACGACTTAGAAATTGAAAAATTCAAAGACCTGATGATATTGTAAACAACTTTAATTTTTCAACTTTTTAATTTTGAGGTCATTTATGTATTGTTTGATGAGGAGAGAGAAAGCCCTGCTTTGTTGGAATATTCATTTTGAGGTCGTTAAAGGTTATTTTTATTGTGTGCAACTAAATGAATTTCATTTTTAGGAACACGAAAATCTCAGTCCCCGTTTGGACAAAAAAAAATTTAGATACCAATTTGATAAAAAGTGAAAGCATATGAACTTTTTTAGATTTTATCCAAAAAAATAATTTTTCGACAAAATTAAACACCAAAATACTTTAACTTATTTTTAACATAATAAATATAACAAAAATAATTTAATTAGATAATAATAATAATAATAATAATAATAATAATAATAATAATAATAATAATTGAGCTCCTTAACACTCTTAAACCGTTATCTTCTAAAAAGAACTTTTAAATTGTTAGACTTTAGATATTTCTTCAATTAGTTAATATTCACATAATATAATAATAATAAAAATTATTTAGATAGATATTATATAATAAAAAAATTGGACCTTCAATTTCTTTTTATCAGGAATGTTCACATGGACCTTAATGACTAAGTGAATTTGGTCATTTATCGTTAGTTTGAGCTTATTAAATCTAAATCGTAGGATGCTATGAATCTCCACCTTAAGATTCTAATAAATCCACGTCTAATGGTGAATGACTAAATACTACATGGTTATTAAGGTCTATGTGATCAAAACCGTTCTTTTTATACTTTTTCCTACTCCATTGACCTTGAATTTTTTTGAGAACAATTCCGTTTTGTTCAAATATTTATAATTTAATTTGTTTTGCATATCTTTGGGTTTTTTTTAAATAAATTTCGAGTTTAGTAGTTTGATAATAATTCTTGAAGATGCCAACCTAGTTAAGACGGTACCCAACCTTCATTTAAGAAACGATTTTTTTCAAATATTTTTATTTTCAAGATTCTAACACATAAGGTAATTTAATACTTTATCGGTGATATGATAAAATCAAAATAACTTTTGTGCATGCATGAGTGGCGGTGGCCTTGTCCTTTTCAATAAATAGACAATTTAACAGTATAAAATTATCTTTCCAAAAAAACATTGGCCTGTTTGGTAAAATGTTTTTTTGGTATAAAATTAAACGTTTAATCAAATTTCTAATACTGTTGTTTGGTGGAAAAAAGTTTGAAAGAATTTATTGGTTTCGAAAAAAACTAATTTTGAAAATACTAGGAATTTTTCAATCTCTTTTGAATAATATTTTTACCCCTATTTATTACCATCAAATTCTAAATAAAAACTTTGTCATGTCCTTATTTATTATTTTACACAAGCAGCTATTAACAATCAGCTAAGTTTTAGCTCATAAATTTATACAATCAGCTAACAAAAAAATAATCAACTAACCATTAATGTAATCGGCTAACAGCAAACAACTATTTGACAAACATGACTATTATTAAAATTAAAATAATGACTGAAATTGAAATTATTATTTTGATTTGACTGTTTGGTGCTTTAGATTAGTGGGTTCTTTTTACTACAAAGAAAAGAAAAGAAAAGAAAAAGAAAATGAAAGTTCTCCGCATATTGCTTTCTTTCCAATATCTTAAGAAATATTGTTGTTTTATTTTTATCCATATGTGTGTAAGAAATTCATTTTTATTTTCTGCTTTGTGAAAATAAAGGAAAAGAAAAGGAAGTTTCTTTACCATTTATATATGGTATAGTGGCCTTATTTGAATTCTCTTCCCCATTTTCTTTCTTAAAGTTACTTTAAATCTTTTTTCATTTGGTCAATTATGTTGTGTTAATGTAATTTAACACCACCATATTCATTTTATAATTAATAATGAAAATTTATTAAATATTATCATTTCAATTGTAATTCAATTCGAATGAATCAAAATCTCACATTTTAATAGTTTATTTAAGTTGATGGGAGGCGTTAATAAAGTCACGTTTAAAAAAGTAAATCCCGATTTAAATCACGTAATCTATATACTGAATCAAAAATTAAATAGCACATAATATATTTTAAAATTTATTAGAATTTATAATTTTAGATTTACACGTTATATTTTGAAGTCTAGAATTTATATATTTTTAATCTAAAATTTAATATAATTAAATAAAATTTATTTAAATAAATTATATAATATTAATATTTTATTAATAAATATTTCATATAATATCAAATTATTAACTTAGATACATAAACCGTATGATGTATAAAAAAAATATAATCTCTATGTTAGTTTCTACTTTCTACAGTACTTTTTATACTATGTATTTTTTAATTATAAACTTAATATTTTTTTATTATACTTTAATAATAATTAATCTTTATTATATTGATAAAGAAAGGAGGTGAATACTCTACAAATAAATAGAGAAACCATCATCTTAGCTAATTAATGAGCTGTAAAATTTGCTGAACATTTTATATAAGAGATTGACATGTTATTTTTTTTAATAAAATCGATACATTCCTAAACCACATCGACCAAATATGATAAATAATAAACTGATTTATTAATGACTTGAAACCGAAAGACAATCTGATTAAACTACCACATTACTTCTACCTCGCAATTTAATCCACGATACTGCTTCCTGAATCGCTATTACCTCTAGCATAAGTGGTTTAGTACATCGTGGAATAGAAGAATGATGAACATATAAGCACCACCCATCCGAATCTCGAAAGAAAAATGCAATCACACTATAGCCTTGTTCTTTAAAACGTTCATTCATCCATATGCAATACATGAGACCGGATGAAAGCTTCTGCCACTTATCAGAAATGAGGCCTAAGACACGATGAGGTTTTGAGTGAGACTTTTGTGCAGACTGTCAGTCCACAAACTCCCGCCTGGCAGCTGGGACTATATTTAGGCTGATTGTAGGCGTTTATTTTTTCATACAGCCGTATTTTGATTTCTCCATGTTGTCCAGATGAGCCTTGCTATTACCATTGTCTTCATGAGAAAGACGATCAATTGTTTGTGGGCATACACCATGTCTTGAAGGACATTAACTGTACATGAATTGCTATATCCACAACATTTCCAGTTTAAGCATGTCATAATCTCGAACAGAAGAAGATAAAAGCATTCTATATAAAAAGACATTTAATTTTAAATTGTAACTTCCTTGATATTTATTTTATTAAACAGCATTTACACCAAGAATATTCTAAAAATTATCTATATTTCGAAGATTAGCTACAACTTTATTGGGATTGAAATGCAAGTCTTTGCATTGAATATTCAAATTAGGCTATTGGATTCCACGTATTTGCTAACATATTAATCTAACTCGTGTATTAATTCATATATATATTTTTTAATTTTCAATTATTTGTTGTCTTTTTCTCTATATTTATTGAAATTTATAAAAAGAAAAAGTAGAAGATAACATATACTACAGCTTTTTATTTCATGTAATGTAACCCTTTTTCTATACAGGTCAAAGAACTACTTATTTAACTGGCTGCTACTAGATTAAAGACACATCAATATTTATAAAAATTCTTAATTAATAAAATTGATCCGAGTTCACAAAAGATTTAATTATCTTAATTTAATCATTTTATCACATGGGATTTTGGATTCAGATCTCCCTTTTAATATTTCATCATGCTAAAAAAACCATCAAAAAATAATTTACCAAAAAAATTCAGAACAGATTTTGAATTCAAGCTTTAGACACAATCAGGGCTGTCTTAATAATTTTGGGATACTGTGCTAAATTTTTTATCAAACCCTTAATATTTAATAAACTTTTATAGTAAGAAAATATAAAAAGAAATGAATAAATTGTAAAGTTGTGAATTTTGAATGCTCAAATATCTAAATCATATATGCACTTAATAGAGCGAAAGAGTGTAAATATATCATCTTACATTATATTTTTTTTTCAATTTAAACTAATATCTATATTTAACTAAACACGTTATAAATTTTTAGACTCTTATAATTTTGAGACCCTGTACGGAAGGGCTCCTTGCACATCCTCATCTAGCCCCTTGCACACAATAAGTTTTATTTGGAAGATGATTCCTTTACAAATTACTCGACAAGAAGTCTCGAACCGATTAAACAAATCAATTGAATTAAACAATAAAATAAATGAAAACTAATTATAGTTTACTTGTTCAAGGGTCTCGAATCCTTTAAGATAGATATCTATATTCAAGTCTTAATATATACAATGAATTTAATTGAGAAAATCCATGTAAAAAATATTGTATTCACCATATTTTATTCGGGCCGTGTTTCTCGGGTTAAGTTCGAGGCACGGAAAAGTGGAAGCAAGAAGGTTCTACACTAACTCTAAAGGAGAAATTACAGGAGGTGGGAGAAGGAAATTACCATGATTTGAGAAGTTATTCTACATCGAGTTAAGCATCATTTTACATCTAGTTTATTTTTCATTTGGAAGTTACTCCTCGAGTCATTTTCCAATCACTGCATTATAAGTTTCTACAACTTTATCAATAACGTTCACTACTTGTTTATAGGTAAATCTCATGCTGAGATAAGATTAGTTATGAACCTTATGTTGTTTTTGTCCTTTTGACATTCACAATCTCAACCCTTTCATACAAGATTCAGTTTGTAACACTCTGGTCCAATACCATGTAGATATTGTCCGCTTTGGCCCAATTCCAACACATTGGGCCTCACGGCTTTAAAACGCGTCTACATGTATTGGATTCACATCTTACTAATAAGCCCCAATCACTCCCTCTCCATTTTCGATGTGAGATTCAGTTCATTCCTACTCCCATCGCTATCCCTTAAAGTCGCTCTTTGCTCAGGCCTTCTACCCGGCGCCACCCACTCCGGACCGGGTCGTTACACAGTTAGTCCCGTTAGAAAAGGAATGTTCATATGCTTAATAAGAGTAGATGTTACAACTACACATCTTCATATTAGATCTCTACTTTTAAGCAAAAGCTAATTGATTTTTTTTTCCCATTTGTCAAATTAACGAGTGATCTCTAATAGAAGTTGCAAGATCATTATTTGTTTTGAAGAACATATAAGAGATTAAACTTTCAAATTCAAACGCACAGTTGCATACCAAATAATCTTATCGGCAATTTTTACCTGCTCACTGGACCCAACTTGCTTTGATACAATTGTTCGTATTTGCAAGTCATTTTGAAAAACTTAATCAAAAATTACTGTTTGAAGTAATGTCTGTAACATCCCGATCCAATATCATGTATATATTGTCCGCTCTGGCCCAAATTCAACACATTGGGCCTCACGGCTTTAAAACTCACCTGCATGTATTAGATTCATATCTTACTAATAAGCCTCAATCACTCCCTCTCCATTTCCGATGTGGGATTCAGTTTATTCCTGCCCCTATCGCCATCCCTAAGGGTCGCTCCTTACTCAGGCCTTCTATCACGGCACCACCCACTCCGGACCGGGTCGTTACAGGCCCACCAACTTCTGCCTGGTTCATCCCCGAACCACACATCGTACGTGGAGAGTCGGCTCTGATATCATTCAATGTAACCCCCGTCCCGAGACACATTGAAAACGCATAGAAAACCAAACAATTATCATAACTAAGGAGGACGGTGAAGATCTCGGAAAACCAGTTTGGCTTTATGCCGGAAAGATCAACTATGGAAGCCATCCATCTAATGAGACAATTAATGGAGCACTATCGAAATAAGAAGAAAGACTTGCATATGGTTTTCATTGACTTGGAGAAAGCATATGATAAGGTACCAAGGGAAGTACTTTGGTGGGCCTTGATAAGGAAAGGCATTTCGCGGAAATATATTGACATCATAAAGGACATGTATGAGGGAGTATGCACGAGTGTACGTACTAGTGTTGGGAAGACTGAAGAGTTTCCTATTACGATTGGAGTGCATCAAGGTTCCGCACTAAGCCCATTTCTTTTTGCCATCGTTATGGATGAACTAACAAGTTCACTTCAAGATGGTATACCATGGTGCATGCTGTTTGCAGATGATATTGTGTTGGTTGATGAGACGAAAGAAGGAGTGGAGATGAAGTTGGAACTATGGAGGCAAACTCTAGAATCTAGAGGCTTTAAGTTGAGTCGAAGTAAGACAGAATATTTGGAGTGTAAGTTTAGCGGCCGTAGGAGTATGGAGGCAGGGACAATCACCCTAGATGGGAGAGTTGTTCAGGCCTCGGATTGCTTCCGGTATTTAGGATCTATTATCCAAACGGATGGAGAAGTAGATGGAGATGTTGCTCATAGGATTAAAGCTGGTTGGTCGAAGTGGAAGAGTGCTACGGGTTTCCTTTGTGATCTCGGCATGTCTAATAGATTGAAGAGAAAATTCTACCGGACGGCAATTAGACCAGCATTGTTATATGGTACGGAGTGTTGGGCAGTGAAACACTGCCACATCCATAAGATGTCGGTGGCGGAGATGCGTATGTTGAGATGGATGTGTGGTCACACGAGAAAGGACCGGGTGCGTAATGAAATAATTAGGACAAAAGTAGGGGTCACATCTATTGAGAATAAAATGAGAGAAAACCGATTAAGGTGGTTTGGCCATGTGAGACGTAGAGCGCTTGATGCGCCGGTTAGGAGAACCGAAGAGTGGCAAAGGGATGTAGTGGTGAGGGGTAGGGGAAGACCTAAGCAAACTTGGAGGAGGGTGATCGAGAGTGATATGAGTTTATTGGGAATTGAGAAAAATATGGTAGTGGATAGGACGGAGTGGAGGGAGTGAATCTGTGTCGCTGACACGACTTGATTTTCACGGTTTTATATGATGGTTCATGTTAGCCGACCCCGAATCATTTCGGGACTAAGGCTTTGTTGCTGTTATATATATATATATATATATATATATATATATAATTATAGTCTCATACCTAATAAACATAATTTAATCAATAAATCATTAATAAATATAACCACAATAACTCAACTTATTACCGATGATTACTCTAAGGCTTATTACGTTCTTTTTTTTAGGACCTAGCTAAACTTAAGTTAAATATGTCCAATGGTCTCATGGTTAATCAATTCATCAAAATAACTATGCGCTATCGTCTACTCTTTCAAGACACACAACCTAAACAAAATTTTGTAATATTTTCATAATGGTACTGTTATCGTCTACTCTTGCAAGACACAGTACCAAACTGTCCCAAAATTAAATACCACCCTATCGTCTCCTCTTTCAAGACAGGTGCCCGTGACCATTTTACATATTCGCTCAAGCTAGCAATTTACATTTTAAGCTAACGGATTATCGTTTTCTCACTGTCCACCAAAACACAGACACAATCCAAAGTACTCCTAATTAATAAAAAAAGAACCATCTGCTTAATTCCCTTTTCACTCCAAGCAAGACACTTTAAAGTCAAAACTTGAATCAAGCATAGTATACAAGTATTTCAATTAAAGCTAATAATACTAATAGACTCATGGTGAAATATTTGGAAAATAAACATACAATGCAGCACATGCCAACACAATATTACACCAGTTGCAATACATAACTAATAAGGTCGAGTAGATATATAAATACAAATAATCACGTTTATCTTTCGTCCAATGAGCTAATTAAATTATTCGGGTTCTAATTGACCCGTTACTGGCTCCCCGGAGTTTCATCGGAGCGTGGTGGTTGTCCGCCGAAAGTTCGCCGGAGATGCCGGAATCGCGAACCGAGACTATCACGAAATAGCGAACTTTTAGAGGAGTCCAAAAGTACACTCTTTTCACTATAAAAACAGTCTAAAAGAAGGAGATCTAACACTTTATCGGTGAAAAATACCTACTTTCATCACCATATTTTTCAGTCGGAAAAATATCAATAGCGATCTTAAAATCTTCCTCATGAAACAAGGAAATTAATGGTATGATTTTCATTCCAAAAGGTAGCCGGAATATGAAGTTATGAAAGAAAATAGAATAGAAAGAAATAAGAAAAAACAAAGATGAGGCGCATGTTCTTTTCTGTAAAAATAGTTTTCTTTCCCTTCTCTGCTCCCCAAACCCTCCATCACATAATAATAATAATATAGTGGGGTCCACTTAATAAAAACAATTAAAAATTTTAATTTGTTTTAATTATAACAAAAATTTTGTTTTGCAAAATACACTTAGATACCGCTGTTGTGCAGATCCTTGTACAATTTTTTTCAGGAGCAGATTCATTTTGAACAACCGAAAGCTAGATGAAAAGGCATGTTCCCAAGAAGAGGATAAAAAGGAACATCTTTACGATGAATCCGTCTCTATATGGGAGGCAAACTAAAATACATAGAGCATCACCTTATCAAGCAGTACATTTGTGGATTTGAAATCTCTGTGAACTATTGGCACATCTCCTATGTGCAAGTATGATAGGCCACGAGCCATTCCTAAAGCAATCTGAAATCTTATGTCCCATGGAAGTGGGCGAACTGAGCCCTTTCCAAATAGATGGTACCATTTGGCATGAGCTCATAGACAAGAAATAACATTCCTTCCTCTATTGAGTATCCTAACAACTTGACAAGGTTAGGGTGAGAAAGACCTCCCAAAATATTCACCTCTGACAACCACTCTCTTAACCCTTGCTTGCTGGAAGCATCCAATTTCTTGACAGTAAAGATTAATTTGTGTGGAGGCTGAGAAGGCATCTTCTCCTTTGCCAAAACCTCTCTTCCGACGACCCTATCCCTTCTAAAATTGTGGGTGGCGATCTTCAATTGTGAAAACCCTCAAGTTGTTACCAACGTCGGATGAGATTTTTTGGGAGGTAATTTGCTTGTTTCCAAAGGTAGAAGTAGTGATATTTACTTGAGATGGACATGTGATATTAGTACTTGCCTCAATTTGGCAGGTGCTTTCGCAAATTGAAGATATGTCTGGGTTGAATTGGTCGGTTGTGGCGGGAATTGGTAATGGGTCTGCGTCTAGCTCATCAGAATGAGAGAACCAGCAATTTCCCATTGTCTTACTTCTGAATCGTTGCTCTCTCTTTTTTGGAAGAACAGAGAGAGAGAGAGCAAGGAAAAGAGAGTAAGACAATGGGAAATTGTTGATTCTCTCCTTCTGATGAGCTAGACGCAGACCTATTACCAATTCCCGCAACAACCGACCAATTCAACCAAGACATCTCTTCAATTTGCGAAAGCACCTGCCAAATTGAGGCAAATACTAATATCACATGGCCATCTCAAGTGAGTAGCACTACTTCTACCTTTGGAAACAAGCAAATTACCTCGCAAAAAATCTCATACGACGCTGGTAACAACTTGAGGGTTTTCACATTTGAACAATTGAAGATTTCCACCCACAATTTTAGAAGGGATAGGGTCGTCGGAAGAGGAGGTTTTGGCAAAATTTATAAAGGAGGCCTAAAGCAGAAGCTGCCTTCTTAGCCTGCACACAAATTAATTTTTGCTGTCAAGAAATTGGATGCTTCCAGCAAGCAAAGGTTAAGAAAGTGGTTGTCAGAGGTGAATATTTTGGGAGGTATTTCTCACACTAACCTTGTCAAGTTGTTAGGATACTCAATAGAGGAAGGAATGTTCTTTCTTGTCTATGAGTTCATGTCAAATGGTACCCTCAATTACCATCTATTTGGAAAGGGCTCAGTTCGGCCACTTCCATGGGATATAAGATTTCAGATTGCTTTAGGAATGGCTCGTGGTACTTGCACACAGGAGATGTGCCAATAGTTCACAGAGATTTCAAATCCTCAAATGTACTGCTTGATAAGGTGATGCTCTATCTTCTTCTTGAGAACATGCCTTTTCATCTAGCTTTCGGTTGTTCAAAATGAATCTGCTCCTGAAAAAAATTGTACAGGGATCTGCACAACAACAGTATCTAACTTCAAATTTAACTTCAGTTGTATAATACAATGTAACATCCGTAATTTTATAAGTGTATTTTGAAGAGTATTCATTATAACTACATCTCATATTAAGAAGCGAATAGTGATAATTCAGAAACTTGCATCAACCATAAAGTATTAGGGGGCGTTTGGTTTGGGGGTTTCAGGAAAGGGTAAGAGAAAGGGGAGGCTTCATTCCCTTTGTTGGTGTTTGTTTTGCTAATTAAATGATTCCCTTTGCCCTTTTTTAGTTTTGGGTTTACCCCTAACTCCTCTAACCCATTCCCCACTTCCCCCCTAAGGTTTTCTATTCCATTTCCCCTCTCTTTCTAACCTACACTCCTTATAAAATTCTACTTTACTCCCTATTTTATTTTTTATTTTTACATTTCTTTATCTTTGGATTAATTTCATTTTTGTTATATATTTTTAATTTTTTTACTCAAAAAATATTTTTTTTGACTAAATTTTACTTTTTTATTTTTGTTTAATCCTTATATTTTTTTTATTTATATTTTTTATCACTAGATTAATTTCACTTTTGATCCTTATAATTATTTATTTTTACCTTTTTACCCTGAAAAATAATTTTGACCAAATTTGTTTCTTTTATCATATTATTCAGTTTTAATATTTATTTTTAATTATTTTAAAATAATTATTTTCTTTTTAAATATAATATTTATGCATTTTCTTTGATTAATTTTAACTTTTATGAACTTTATATTATTATCAATAAGGGTAGCAAGTGAGTGACGTTTTGGATTGTTTGGGATTATATATGAAGTTATTTCACGTTTTATGGAAACTATAGTAAAAGAGTTGAATTTTTTTTTAATTATATATGAAATTAAAAAAAATAGTTTTGATTCCCTATTTGAACCAAACATCCACAAAGGGAATAAGATGGAATTGCATTCCCTTTCCTAAACATATCCAAACACATAGGGGTATGAATGCTCATTCATTTCATTTCCTTTAGTTTCCCTTTCTTGATTCCTTTTCCCTTACCCCTTGTGAACCAAATGCCCCCTTAATAAATTGAGAGTATCCAAACAGAATTAAGCAAAACAATACTGTCAGGTATGAGCTGACAGGAAGAATTTGTAGAATAGGAATAGAAGAATGTGAAAGGAGAGAATACAGAAATAGAATAAGAGAGAGAGAAGAGGAAATAGGTAGGAAATTTCTTAATTCCTCAATGGTACCTGCCCATTACAAAAGCAATAGCTAATATAGAAAAGGATAGTACTGCTGACATCACAGACAGTACTATTCCACAGCTGTACTATCCACAGCTGGCATAACAAACTAACAACTAACAAATTCCTCACATTGCAAATAACAACCTAGCACAAAATGCAAACAGAATAAAGGGATAACAATTAATAAAGCAATTAACCAACATAACTAACTTGAAAGGCTAATTTCAAGCCTAGTCCTTCAACTTCCTGCGTTGATACGTGACAAATACTTACATGTGCACAAGTAAAAAAGAGTCCTATTGAGAGCAACTTTCCCTCTCCTAAAAGTGGAGCCAATATGAGCATGAGAATCAACTGCAAGGTTACAACAAGTTTCAGATCATCTAAAAATTGAATAAATGCACTAAGCAAAACAGCCAATACATAAAAGAAAAAAAAGTGAGAACAAGATTTCCAGTAAAAAAAATGATTGCAAACAATACCTGTGAAAAGGTTCCAACGACACCAGGAATTACCATTAGATTAGCAAACTGATACTTATTAAAGTGAAACTTTGCCTTCAAGTAATACTGCAAAAAAGAAAGCAGAAGTTCAATTTCAACACGTACTCTACATAGAGGAATAACATTTGCTTCATACATTGTAGATAACCCTTTTTTGTCCCGACTAATTTTTAAGTTTTTAATAAATTTCATTTAAAATTTAAACAATTCGTAAATTATTAAAAATATTCGGTATTATCACAGAAATAATTTATTAAAGAAAAATTGTGCTACTAAAACTAATTTGTCATATTTTGATATAAATCGGTAAAATACCGAATTATATTCACAATGTAACTTGATAGAATTAAAATATAATTTCTCTAATAAATTATTTCTGAGATAATACCGAATATTTTGATATAAATCAGTAAAATACCGAATTATATTCACAATATGACTTGATAGAATTAAAATATAATTTTCACCTATTATGAATTTTATTTGAGATATGTTACTCGTATTTTAAATAAAATTCAATTTGTTTGAATTTGAATTATGGTTTATTAATTGAAGTTCAAATATCAACCAATTAGATTAATATCTCAATATTTATTAATTTGTCGTAAATTATATTTGAAAGCACCTATAATCTAAATTGTGAATTATGATGTAATATCATATATTAAAATTAATATTAACTTTGGTTATGATTTACATTATAATTAAATGTGTAGAATATGGTTAGACTTCTAAATAATAAATTATGACAAAAGGATTTAAAAATGGAAAAATAAACTAAAAAAATGAAGTTTTATTAACAAATAAATATTAAATTATTATTATAAATGTTTCTCTAATTATTTCATAATTTTGGCAGATCCGAGACCCGCACTCGATGTCAGAGATGCCCAAAAATTTCCACTTTAAAATTGAGGCCGATTTTTTTATCCCGAAAATTAAAATGGAGATGCATGTTCGATTCGTGAATATTCTAAAAGGCGATCAAATCAAGTCTAACAAATTCCAAAACATAGGTTATTGTCTGTTCAAATCCAATAAATTCCAAAGCTCAGATTTTCTGTCAGTATAAATCAACAAAGTCTGTTTGCGTCAGAAATAATTCAAAACTCAATCCGGGTCCATATCAAGGTCGGGTCAAAATTCAGTCCAGGGCACACATTGAAACAAGCCAATTCAACAGGCAAATTAAATTCCAAATTCAACAGGTCCGTTCAACAAAGCAATAAACAGTTTTAGTGAATTACACAAAGAAGCAACACCAGGAGCCCATTCAGCCCAAAGCAAAAGCTGTGGAAGCAAGCAGAAGCTTCTCAACAGTGAGAAGCAGGAAAATAGCCAGAATACTCCTCCAATGGCAAGAGATGTAATAAAAAAAATAGAGGGTTCCATCCGCATTGTAAAGGCCCCCAATTTTAGACCGAAAGAAGCTTTAGAGGCGGGCCAGTTTTTTGAAAGAAAGAGTGAATACTCTGTGCTTCTTACTTAATCATCAATGGATCTGTTAATAAGTCTGACCCATATGCTTCAAGATGATTTGAGTTTAAAACTCAATCCAGGTCCATATCAAGCTCGGGTCAAAATTCAGTCCAGCGGACCCATTCAAACAGGCCAATTCAACAAGCAAATTAAATTCCAAATTCAATAGGTCCGTTCAACAAAGCAATAAACAGTTTTAGTGAATTACACAAAGAAGCAACACAAGGAGTTCCAAATACGGCCCATTCAGCCCAAAGCAAAAGCTGTGGAAGTAGGCAGAAGCTCCTCAAACGGGGGCCAGTTTTTAGGATAAATAGAGGGTTCCATCCCCATTGTAAAGGGCCCCAATTTTAGACCGAAAGAAGCTTTAGACGGGGGCCAGTTTTTTTAAAGAAAGAGTGAATACTCTGTGTTTCTTACTTAATCATCAATAGAACTGTTAATTTGTTTCGTTTCTTTTTCTTCATCCATATCTGTTTTTATGCTTCATTACTTCAGTTTTAGTTTATAAATCAGAGATCAAAACAAGATGAAAATGAATATTATTGATCCCAAACGTTATAAGTCTGACCCATATGCTTCAAGATGATTTGAGTTTAAAATTAAACAATATCTTTCTTTTCAAGAAACCTTTTAACAAATCATTTTGATCTCTAACAAAATAATCGTTTTAAATATAGTCATTTTTTATCCATAAATAGTTTTCATCCAGAAATCCTTGTTTTGTTTTGAAACCAAAAACGGGACTAGATTGAACATAGAAAAAGGAAACCTTTTTGTAAATGGATTGATTTGGAAATCTTTCATCTCGGGGAAAAATCACTCAGTTACAGAAACACCAAAAAAATAATACAGAAAAGGCTAATCAATTAAAACCAACCGAAAATCAACAATTATCCAAAATATATGTATACTTTGGTCTTCCATTTTTGCTTTCCAGATCTTCTACCTCCTAGAGCCACTGCGACCTCCGTTCGCCGGAACCAGTAAGAAGGATCTCTAATCACTGTCCACCGCCTCTGGACCGTCATCGGAAATCGTCTCCTCCATCTTTCTCCATACTCCGGTCACCCGGAATCACAGGGATCTAAAACAAAATAAAACGCTAATGTTAGATCTGGGCCGTATATGTGGGGATCTAAGTGAAAGAGGAGAATCGGAGAGAAGATTCGAGGAAGAAGAGAACGCTCACCGAGGAGTCTCCGGCGCTCGCAAATCCTCCACCATTAACCACCGGCTAGGCAACTGTCACCACCGATCGAAGAAGCCCAACACCGGAGAAGGGAAGCGCCACCATCATCGAGGCGTCGGCAACCATGGGAGAAAACGGAAACGGTTATGAAAGGTGAGGTTGAGGTTTTCCCCCGAGAGAGAAAGAGAGCACGGCAGCCATGGATAGGAAAGAAGCTTTAGGTCTTCTCAAAGGTTGAAGAAGATTCAGAAATGGAGGCTGCCATGGGGGAAGCTGTTATGGTTCCGGTTTGAGAGAGAAGAAAAAAGAAGAAGAGAGGAGGCTGTTGTACAAAAATGAGGTAAAACCTAAATATCCAATTATATACCCCATTTATTAATATTCTGAATTAACCCCTATTATTTTGGTTATTTCAATTCGATCCCACTAGTTATAAGTTGTTTCGGTTGACTGCCTACGAATTACAGTTTACCCCCTCTCATTTTATTAATTTGTGAATTCAACCCCTTTTTCTTAAGTTTTCAATCAAATCCCTAAAATCCAAATTTATAATCCGTATTTTCACTTTGACCCCTGAAATGTATCAATTGTTTAAAAATAAACCCCAGATTTGTTTAATTGTTTTCAATCAAGTCCCTTAATCCAAATCAAACAGGCTGCAGTAAGCCCAATTCCGCCCCCATGGGCCAGGTGAGAATTCCAAGCCTATTCCCCTCTCATCTCTATTATATATATATATATATGTATATTTAAGTTACCATATTTTGTTATTTGGTTATCTAAGTGTATTAGCAATGGTTAAGGCTGTAAATGAACAGAGCCGCTCATGAGCGGTTCGCTGATCGGCTCGATAAAAGATCGGCTCGACTCGGCTTGATTTGTAAACGAACCGCCCGTGAACACGATTTACTGGCTCGGTTCGTAAACGAGCCAAGTTTGAGCAGGCCAAAGCTCGACTCGAAAGCTCGCGAGCAGGCTCGATTAGAACATTTATGAACAAATTTTAGTTTTGTAGAAAACTATATAGTTTTGTGTTAGTTCACAAATATCTAAACTTAATATTATTTCATTTGCTATTAGATGAGTTCGTTCACAAACATAATAAATGAGTAATAGACAAACTATTGTAAGCATCTTGTTTATTTATTCACGAACTTTGCTTGTGAGCTTGTTTATGTAAACAATTAAAGAGTTATTTGCGAGCAAACTTCACGAATATAATTAACAATTTACTCACAAACAATTCATGGTTAGATAATTTTCTTAATGAACCAAGTCCAAAAGAGGATTTTGGGCTAAAAACAAGCTCGAAGCTCGGCTCAAGCTCGTTGAGCAAGCCAAAACTCGGCTCGGGCTCGGCTCGTTAATTTTATAGCAAGCTCGGCTCGGGCTCGAGCTCGTTAATTTTATAGCGAGCCGAGCTTGAACAGGTCAAAGCTCGGCTCGGCTCGGCTCGATTACAGCCCCAGCAATGGTATATGTTAATATATATTATTTAGTTAATCAATTAGACTAATTAGACTAACTACGTAATTCCAACTTCCAATTAGCTTCAAAATTTTGATAATTTTATTTTCATAATCATTTATACACTAAGTTCATATAGATATGTAATTTCAAATAGCTGCTTATGTTTGAGATTATTTTTATAAATATATCCATTCTCATATATAAAATTACCATTTTAAAATTCATTTTTTCGACATACATGTTATGTATGTCAACTAAATCGGGTTCTAATATAAATAAATGTTATTTGTATCGTGTATATGTGATATGCACGATTTTAAAACCCATAACAAATTGGCTAAAGGCGATTATCTCGAATTTCAATAAATCAAAACTCATTTCAAATTGACGCGAAAACATTGTTTGAACTTATAAAAATATTTAAATCATCCTCTATCAAAATTCATATCGTATATGGGATATACGTAAAATTTATTCGATAAATACGATCACGTGTGTGTAATATACATGATTTAAAAAAAAGTCAATTCGAGATGTTATCTCGATTATATAAAAGCAACCAAATTAATTCAAATCGATATGAAAATATCATTTGAATTCAATAATATATTCAAAATATCCTTTATTAAAATTCACATTTTTATCTAACGTATATGTGATATATGTAAAATAAATTTGAATTTTAATTTGATAAATATAATTACGTGTATGTTATATACGTAATCTCAAATTAAAACAAATACAAACCCAATAGCCCTAAAACATACAACTACCTGGTTTATACCAACAATTCAAAGTAAAACAAATAGCAAACACGTAAGATCACAATAGTATTGATACGTCGGGCGGGGTAGGGTGAGATCACATCTCTTCCCTACATGTAACCGGAAAAACGAACCTAAATCTCTCCGAAAATCGTCCTTATGAAAAACCAAACCATACAGAGTCAATCCAAACAAATAGGGCGACCAATCACGCCCGCACACATATTTCCAAGTGATGATTGGTGGTGACTCGAAACCTTTAAAACACGAAAAGGCAGATCGAGTCAGCCACGTATCCTGACCTGCGAAAACCGCAAGCTAGGGTGCGACACTCATAATAAGGCACAAAGTTACAACCTTCAGGTTTGAATTATGAAGGCTCATACCAACACCTTAAAAGTCTTATATTATATCTCTTTTGTAAGGCATCAATCTGTTGTTTATTGGCACTCAAGGCTCACATAATTAAAATACAAACCCAAGACCTATGAAGCATGGATACGTGAATAGCCCTACGTATCGCGTATCTGATACGTATCGGATACGGAAACGCCCGGAAACTGCTGGGATACGTTTTGAGGCCGTTTCCGTAACATCAAAAAGTTGGACACACGAGTCTGTCTAGGAAACTCGTGTCCCAAAGAAAAAAACCAGTAGATTTTATTCTAGAAAAAAAATAGAGGTGAACAGTAAGATCGATCCATCGTTATTTAAAGGTAAGAAAGAGTAGGAATATGCAAAGGATTATGTGGATCTGTATGTACAACAAAATTAAAATCTCAGATAAACCAAAAGACAGAGATCTAGAGTAGTTACAGATTGGATAGGAATCGTGTAAAAGAACAGACTGAAACAAAGCATTTGCATTCAGTGCAGATAACCAAAGCACAGGGGAATCGATGCAATGAAACTCCTAATTAATAGAAAAATGACTCTCAAACATAAAACTATATTTTTAATATTTATAAATGCGCCCCAATATTTTTAATATTTACACGTTTCCGTGTCCTGTGTTTTGTAGAAATGTCGTTTCCCGTATCCGTGTCCGTATCGGATATAGTCACTCCAACTAGACAAAATTAAGATATGGTCATCTAGTGTTTCTTACAGCTTCATCATTAAATATCTCAGTTTGGTAGTTGTAACACCGGGGTAAATTTAGTTTTGAAACTCACATGGTATCAAAGACTATTGTTAGGGAAAACCCCGCAGCGGAACGAAATATTTAATTTGGGTAAATAACTTGATAACAAAATAAAAGAAGAACAATAAAGTAAATGACACAAGGATTTACGTGGTTCGGCGGTGTGCCTACTCCACGGACGAAGGAGACCGAAAATTATTCCACTAGAGAGACAAAAGTGGTACAAAAAAATGGAGAAAATAACACTCAAAACCCTTAACCCCAATACACCCAAAACCTCACAATTCTCTCTTGGAGAATATCACTCAAACTAGCAATCTAATATCAATTGCTTGGATGCCCAACACCTATGCCAATGCATGGTATTTATAGGCAAATTTTGGAGTGTGAATACAAAGAAAAAATAATATGTGAACAAAGGGAAAGAAAAGGGATAAATGTAAACTTTGACAAATTTAAATGGTGTTCAAAGTTCAACATGGTTTGAATTGAAATTCAAAGTATTCATACTAATTTCAAAGCATTCATACAAATCTCCACCTTGATTTGAAATTTCACCAAAAGTCTTCCTTCGCCGTAATGCCCTTCCGGGCTAGCTCACTTATTGCTAATACCAATCAAGTTCAAGCAATGCTTGAACTTAGTCGTTGGAAGAGGCTTCGTCATCATGTCGGCTGGATTATCTGCAGTACCAATTTTACTAACTGTAATATTTCCTTCAGAAATAACATCTCGAATAAAATGGTACTTCACATCAATGTGTTTCGTTCTTTCATGAAACATCTGATCCTTCGTCAAATATATAGCACTCTGGCTATCACAGTGAACGACAATCTTCTGCAAATTTGAACTGAGCTCACCAACCAAGCCTCGTAGCCAAATAGCTTCTTTTACAGCTTCAACTACAGCCATATATTCTGCTTCTGTAGTGGACAATGTAACTGTAGGCTGTAAAATAGCTTTCCAACTGATGGCACTGCTCCCAAGAGTAAACACATAACCTGTAATGGATCTTCTTCTGTCAAGATCACCTGCATAGTCTGAATCAACATAACCTGCCACCATGTTCTCACTCCTTACCCCTTAAATATCTCAGAATCCATTTCACAGCATTCCAATGATCTTTACCAGGATTGGACATATATCTACTGACTACACTGACTGCATGTGAAATGTCAGGACGAGTACAAACCATCGCGTATATGATACTACCAACCGCACTAGAGTAAGGTACATGTGACATATATTCAATATCCATTTTGGACTGTGGACACATATCAGCAAAAAGTCTGAAATGAGTAGCAAGTGGAGTACTTACAGGTTTAGCATTTTTCATGCCAAATCGCTCCAACACTTTTTCAACAAAACTTCTCTGAGTTAAACAACTCTATCTCTATAGATCTCCATACCAAGAATCTTCTTGGCAGCTCCCAAATCTTTCATCTCGAATTCACTACTCAGCTCTGCTTTCAATCTGTTGATATCAGACATATCCTTGGCAGCAATAAGCATATCATCAATATAGAGTAACGAATAAACAAATGAGCCATTTAGAAGTTTTGTGAAATAAGCACAACTATCATAGTGGCTCCTAAAATAACCATGCCCAATCATAAAGGAATCAAACCGTTTATACCACTGTCGAGGAGACTGCTTTAACCCATATAGTGATTTCTGCAACAAGCAAACATGGTCTTCTTTACCTTCGATTTCAAAACCTTCAGGTTGTTGCATATAGATTTTCTCCTCAAGTTCTCCATGTAAGAAGGCAGTTTTGACATCGAGTTGTTCCAAATCCAAATCATTTATAGCAACCAATGCAAGCAAAACACGAATAGAGCTATGTTTAACAACAGGAGAGAAAACATCATTAAAATCAACTCCTTGTACCTGACTATAGCCCTTAGCTACCAATCGTGCCTTGTATCGAGCATCTTCAACGCCCGGAATGCCATCTTTACGTTTGAAGACCCATTTACAACCGACAATCTTCTTGTTCTTTGGCGGTTTCACCAATCCCCACGTTTTATTTTTGTGAAGAGATTCCACCTCCTTTTGCATGGCTACCAACCATTTTCCAGAATCATCACCGGACATGGCTTCTGAATATGTTGAAGGACCGCCAACTCCTTCAGTCTCTTGTGCAGCAACACAGGCAAAAGTGACATAATCTGCTAACTTTAGAGGTTGTTTTCTTTCTCTTTCTGGCCTGCTTCTAGCAACTGTATGCTCCTCTTCAATAGCTGTAGATTCTTCTACTTCGGTAGACTCTGTCAATTGTTCATTCAATGGAGAGAATGAGTTCTCCACCTCAACTTGAACCTCCACCTGCTTATCAGAATTCTGTATCTTGGTGTTAGAAGTGACTGAAGACTCCTTTGGATGAAGCATGACAGATTTTGTGACTTGGGATCAAGAAGCCAAACTTTATATCCCTTTACACCAGGAGGATAGCCGAGAAAAATGCCCTTTTTAGATCTGGGCTCCAACTTTCCATCATTCACATGAACATAAACAGGACACCAAAAATCCTCAAATCAGAATAATCAGCGGGTTTTCCAGACCATACCTCTTCAGGAGTTTTACAATTAATTTAAGCAGACGGAGAACGATTCACTAAATGACAAACTGTTAAACCTGCTTCAGCCTAAAAGTCTTGAGATAAGCCAGAATTTGATAACATACAACGAACCTTTTCCAACAAAGTTATGTTCATCCGCTCAGCTACACCATTTTGTTGTGGTGTTCCCGAAACTGTGAGATGTCTGGAGATGCCCATATCTTTACAAAATGTGTTGAATTCATCATTGCAAAATTCTAGACCATTATCAGTGTGGAGACACTTAATCTTCTTACCAGTCTGGTTTTCCACCAAGGCCTTCCATTGCTTGAAAGTGGCAAAGGCATCATTTTTCTGCTTCAAGAAATAAGCCCAAACCTTCCTGGAGTAATCGTCAATGAAGGTAAGCATATATCGAGCGCCACCTTTTGAAGGAACACGTGCAGGCCCCCATGGATCTGAATGGATGTAATCCAAAGTGCATTTTGTTTGATGAACACCAATATTGAAACTGACTCATTTGTGTTTGCCAAAAATGCAATGCTCACAAAACTCCAACTTGGACGTATGTTGCCACAAAGGAGACCTCGTCGACTTAACATGGACAAGCCTTTCTCACTTATGTGGTCGAGCCTCATGTGCCACAATTTGGTAATGTCTGACTTCGGCATGGAAGAGGAAACTGCAGCAACACATGTGGCTGTTGAACCTTGTAACACGTACAATCTTCCAACTTTTCTGTCTTTCATTACAACTAGAGCACCTTTCAAAACCTTCAAGACTCCATCTCCACCAGAAAATCTGCAATTATTGTCATCTAAAGCAGATAAAGAGATAAGGTTTTTCTTCATGTTAGAAACATACCACACATCTGTCAAGGTTCTGACAACACCATCATGCATTTTGATTTTGACGGTACCAATACCAACAACTTTACAAGGAGAATCCTTGCCCATTAACACAACTCCTCTGTTTACTGATTCATAAGAGGAGAACCAATCTTTGTGAAGGCAAATGTGATATGAGCAGCAGAGTCAAGGATCCACCCTTGTCCAGATCTAGCACCATCGTTGGACACGGCATAGACTTCGCAATCTACATCATCTTCAGCAACACTGGCTTCGACATGATTGTCTTCTTTATGAACATTTTCTTTATTTTTCTTATGTAGCTTGAAACATTCAGCTTTGATGTGCCCTTTCTTTTTACAATAATTGCATGTCACATTACTGTATCTAAATTTTGATTTTGATTTGGATCGATTGTTGTTGTTGCTGCTGCTGGGATCTTTTGTAGAAGATCTCCCTCTAACAACCAGACTTTCTGTAGGGCCATTTCTATCACCAGAAAGCTCTTTGTCTATCAGGTCTTTTGAAAATAGACACCCTTTAACCACATCTACAGTTAGAGTGCTTTTACTGTAGATCATGGTCTCCCAGAAATTTTTGAAAGACGGAGGTAAAGATCATAACAACATAAGAGCTTTATCTTCTTCTTCATATTTAATATCTAAATTTTCCAGATCCAGCAAAATTGAACTAAAATTATCAAGGTGTGACTTTAGGGATGTACCTTCCACCATATTGAGCATGTGAAGACGATGTTTCACAACAAGCTTGCTGGTGAGGTTTTTAGACATGTAGAGAGACTCAAGTTTCTCCCATAAGACTTTAGGAGTCTTCTCATGGATGACTTTACGCAGGACCTCGTTCGACAAGCATAACTGAATGGCAGCTAGAGCTTTCTCCTCCATTTCTTGTTTCTTCTCATTTGTTACCGTGGGAGGTAACTCGTCTGCTAACACCTTGTTCAATCCGTTCTGTGTCAAAATAGCTTTCATCTTGACTTGCCATAAGGCAAAGCTGATAGTACGATCATACTTCTCGATATCAAATTTTGTTGTCGCCATAGTAGATCCCAAAATAGATATTAATTGGCTATGATACCAATTTGTTAGGGAAAACCCCGCAGCGGAACGAAATATTTAATTTGGGTAAATAACTTGACAACAAAATAAAAGAAGAACAATAAAGTAAATGATACAAGGATTTACGTGGTTCGGCGGTGTGCCTACTCCACGGGCGAAGGAGATCGAAAATTATTCGACTAGAGAGACAAAAGTGGTACAAAAAAATGGAGAAAATAACACTCAAAACCCTTAACCCCAATACACCCAAAACCTCACAATTCTCTCTTGGAGAATATCACTCAAACTAGCAATCTAATATCAATTGCTTGGATGCCCAAAACCTATGCCAATGCATGGTATTTATAGGCAAATTTTGGAGTGTGAATACAAAGAAAAAATAATGTGTGAACAAAGGGAAAGAAAAGGGATAAATGTGAACTTTGACAAAATTAATTGGTGTTCAAAGTTCAACATGGTTTGAATTGAAATTCAAAGTACAGTAAAACCTCTATATAGGAATACACTTGGGACCGAACTATTTGTATAACAATTGGGAGGTTATTACTAAATAGAGTTTGGTATAATAAAAAATTTCAACACATATAATTTTAAATTTTAAATAATACCACTTGAAATTGGTTAAGATTATCATAGGCATACATGGTTTATATATAATGTATAACAATAGACATTAATGGAATAAATTAAATATTTGGAATTTCAATTTAGAGTTTAGGTTTTCAATATATAGATAATTGAAAGAGTTTTATAGGAAAAATATAAACATCAATGAGAATACTAAATATTTATAATTTCAGGTTGTAGTTTGGGTTTCCAACTCGTAAATAATTTCAATAGTTTTTTTTAATATTTTATGGTTTAGTTTGAATTCTTAATACAGTAAAACCTCTATATAGGAATACTCTATATAAGAATAACCTCCAATTTGTTATAAAAAATTTCGGTCCCAACTTGGGCCGGTTATAAATAAGAATAACCTCCCAAATTTTAATTGTTATACATAATCCAAGTCCCACCTTTAGAAACTATACCTCTATATAGGAATAATTATGTAAATAATGTATATATGTATTAAGGATTTAAACAAAATTTATTAAAAAATTTAAAAATTATTGAGATTAAATATGAGTTGGCACACAAATTCCAACTTTAACTATAAATTCTTACCATTTTCCCATAAAACTCTTTTCTTTATGTATTGGAAACTAAACTCAAAACTCTTCCAATTCTTTAGGTATTGGAAATAAAACTCGTATACTTGATATGCTAAACATTAATTTGTTTTATTAAACTAAACTCAAAACTCTTCCAATTAGAGAGTTCTTATTGTTGTTAAATTTATAAACTTTAAGTGTTGATTTTTTTTTTGGGTACCAAACTCTATATAAGAATAACCTCCCAATTGTTATACAAATTGTCCGGTCCCAAACGTATTCCTATATAGAGGTTTTACTGTATATACATATAAATATATAATTATTACTATATGGAGGCATAATTTCTAAAGGTGGGACTTGAAAAGTATATAACAAATAACGTTTGGGAGGTTATTCCTATTTATAACTGGCCCAATTTGGGACCGAGTTTTTTCTTATAACAAAATAGAGGTTATTCCTATATAGAGTATTCCTATACAGAGGTTTTACTGTATTCATACTAATTTCAAAGCATTCATACCACTGTCATGATTAGCTTGAAGCCTGAACCTCTGTATATACAAATATTTAAGCATGTGACCTATTAAGTCATTCCTAAATTGCTATGATGGAAGTAAGAGTTCTGCTATATGCTAATGTGTTTGTTTGACATTAATTTATGTACGGGTACTTCAAATTTGTCATTTCTTTATCACTTTTTTGTACTGTTTTTATGATTTCAATTCAAATTAAATCATCACATAAAAATCTCTTACCCTTTGTTTGGGAGTTTGGAGGTTAATGAAAGTGAGAGTTAAAGGAGGTAATGGAAAGGGAATGGACGTGATGGAAATGAAAGTTAAAAATTAACCTTGTTTGGAAGTTTATAGGATGTAAATAAGGTTAAATGTTTAACTTCGTTTGAGAGTTTAAATACGGAGGGGAAGGAATGTTAAATTTACTCTGAAGAGATAAGAAATTTTAAAAAACTTTACGTTACCCCCAATTTGGAGGTTAGAGTTTGGAGGGTAGAGGAAGTAAACATTTAACCCCATTAACCTCCATTTAAAAAACCTCCATTTACTCTAAAAAAAAATAACTCTCAAACAAGGTTAACTTAATGCTTAACCTTCCATTACTCCTATTTACTCCCATTAACCTCCTCCCAAACACGGACTTAATTTCTTGAAAATGATAAAGAGAGGTTTGGATCATTTTTGGAGGTTTAGTGAAAGCAGTTTTAAACAATGGAATTGGCTCTAACTGTTTATTTTGAAAAGACTCATTTTAGTAATTTTTAAAGGGTCAATTTCAAATAAAATTCATGTGGCTTTATTAATTTTCAGATAAAGGACTGTTGTTTATTTTTTGTCAAAACAAGGATTGAGGTTTCACACTTTTAATAAAACAAGGACTTTTTGGATTAATGCTATTAAATCCATCTTTAACGACCTGAAAATGAAAATTTTCAAGAATTAAAATTGTTCAATATCATATTTGCTATGGAACTACATTTTCGATCGAAAATCATCTTTTTTAGAACTTTCTCTCTCTAAACATTAACTTTCTCTCTTTACCAAACATCATCTAAATAATCTCAAAATAAAAAAGTTGAAGAATTAAAGTTGTTTAAAATATTAGTAGTTCTTAAAATATGTCATTTTTGAAGTCGTCAATGGTGATTTTAATAGTACCAATCGAAAAAGTCCTTATTTTGCTAAAGTTGAAAACCTCGGTCTTTACTTTTTTTTTCTGAAAATTACTGAAACCACATGGATTTTATTCGAAATTTATCCATTTTAAATTAGATGATTGAAAATATTTTACGGGTTTTGTATCCCCAATTACTACTATTTGTCTCTACTTTCCAAATCTTTGCTTGCGAAAATTGTATTTTGGTTAGTTTTATTAAGTTTAAAGGCTAAATCTCAGGGTAAATTACATACGTGGTGTACAACCTTTACCCCAAATCACATTTTGGTGTACAACCAAAATTTTGTCACATTAAACCGTACGAACTTCAGGTGACCTCCCACTGAAGTGTACAACCGGTTTTTGTGACCGGTCAACGCTGGTCAACTATGTCACGTCAGCATTTTTCATTGTAGAATTAAAAAAAAGTGGGACCCACTCTTTATGGAATGACTAATATAACCTTATTCTTTATAAATTTATTAAAATACTCTCATCTTCTTCCTTCAACATCTCTCTCTCATTTCTCTCTCTACATCTTCTCTCTCACTCCTCTCTCTACCATTTCTCTATTCAACCCTCTCTCTACCATTAAGAATTAGAATAAAAAAAAAATCAAATTTCTCTCTCATAAACATCTCTTTTAATCCATAAAAGCAAAATTAAGTACCAAATAGATCAAGCTTCAACTTTTGGACACAAAAATTCTCATGCCCATCTATGGAATTGTGATTCTCTGCCATTATACCACCTCCTCATAATCCGAAACTTACGAGAAGTCCAACAACCTACATCCAATCAAAACCGGAAGCGCTGTGGCGGCATGGCCAGCAGCAGCGCCAAAATCATTGTCGATGGGATACAAGTTCCCAAGAGGACCGGTTATGTAGATAAATGATGGAGGTGAAGGGCAGTAAGTAGATGGAGGTTTCTTTGGGGGAGATGGTGGTGGCAAAGCAGGCGGAGGAGGACATGGTACTAGAGGCGGTGGCGGCGGCGGGATTGGATCACATGGAGTGCACTTCACATTTGTGGGCGTAGGGACGGTGGTCTCATCTAGCTTTCTTGAATCGGAGGCTAGAATTGGTGGAGCAGCCACAATTAAAAGGAAGAAATATATCCATCTGAATTTTAACAACATATTAAGGAAAATTGGGGCAGAATTGATGGAAGTTTATTAACAACATATTAAGGAAAATTGGGGCAGAATTGATGGAAGTTTATTAAATATTGATGAAGAAGATTGATAATGGTTAGGTGTGAGGAATATGGGTGTGGAAATAGATGATTTGCTGGTCAACTATGGAGCATGCGGTGTTAGGGGTGTTCATCGGTCAGTTCGGTTTGAAAATCGAACCGAACCAAAATAACCGAAAACCGAATAGCCTTAAAAATAAAAACCGAACCTAACCGAATAATAATAAATAATTGAACTGAACCGACCGAATTATTTCGGTTGGTTCGGTTCGGTTATTCGGTTTCCTTACATTAAAAAATTTCATTAACAATTATTTCTATATAAAATTAATTTTACAGTATTAATGATGTGTTTGCATTTACTTATATATATATCAGTTTTTGTTTTTATTTTTTGTTTTATTTTTGGATCCTGATGTTTGATGTTGTATCAAATAAAAAAGAAAATTGTTATATTATATTATATAGTTAAAATATAAATTATAATTTATATTAAATTAAATGAATTCTGAAAACTATGTTGTATGTGTATAGTCTGAGGGTTCAATATATTATACTATATAATAATTTTAACCATTTAATTTATTATTTATTAAATCTAAAGCTAACTTATAATCAGATATAATTAAATTATACTAACTAATAATTAATAAATATAGTTTCTAATTAAATTTAACTTAGTTCGGTCGGTTCGGTTAATTCGATAATTTTGATTTAAAAACTGAACCGACCGAATTTACCGAATTGTTATAAAAAATAAAACCGAAACCGAATCTAATAGATCGAAAAACCGAACCGAAAAACCGAAATGCTTCGGTTCGGTCGGTTATTTCGGTCCGGTTATTTCGGTCCGGTTCGGTTTTTGAACACCCCTATGTGGTGCAATGCAATCTTCCCAATTTGGAGCAGTTGAAGCTCCGCCGCTTCTCAAAATCCTTAATTGATATGACATTAATTATTCACTACTTATGTATTAGGAATTCTTATTTTGACCCAAGGTGTTTTAAGAGATATTTATGAGAGAGAAAGAAAAAGAGAGAAATCTAATTTTTTTTTTTTATTCTAATTCTTAATGGTAGAGAGAGCGTTGAAGAGGTTGAGAGAGAAATGGTAGAGAGAGGAGTGAGAGAGAAGATGTAGAGAGAGAAATGGGAGAGAGAGGTTGAAGAAAGAAGATGAGAGTATTTTAGTAAATTTATAAAGAATAAGGTTACATTAGTCATTTTATAAAGAGTGGGTCCCACTTTTTTTTAATTCTATAATGAAAAATGCTGACGTGGCATAGTTGACCAGCGTTGACTGGCCACAAAAACCGGCTGTACACTTTAGTGGGAGGTCACCTGAAGTTCGTACGGTTTAGTGTGACAAAATTTTGATTGTACACCAAAGTGTGATTTGGGGTAAAGGTTGTACACCACGTATTTAATTTACCCCTAAATCCCATGGTTAATTTGGTTAACTTTATATAGGTTGCCGATTTTTTTATCCAACTTATTGATTTATTAAGTGATTAACACACAATTAATCATATCTAAGATCATAAAACGTAATCAAATATTATAATTATATTAACCTAATGACGAACTATAAAGATTAGTTTCACGGTATAAATATCTATTGTAGGATATTCAAGTAGAAACTCTGATTGTCAATCACAAAGAAGAAATCTGAAAGATGAGAGGAAACGTTTTCTGTTTCTTAGTATTTGATAACATCGTAATATTAACCCGAGGACTAAAAGGGATATTCACCTCAGGAACGCCGCATAGTGATCCCCAAAGGGGAGCTGGCTGGCGGATCTCCACGGATCTGCTCTGAGAGATCCGCTGGCGGACCTATGAGGCGAATCTCTTCATTCACCTGATTCGCCACTATAACGGCTGGCCGCCGACTCGGCCATAAAGATCATTAATGAGTAATCAATTAGCTAACTGCCAGGTTAAAGATAACTCATAACCGCCATTAATGGAGCATTAATGGAGACTTTCTAGTTACCTGAAGGTTACAACTTCTCAGCTATATATAGCCTGATTCCCTAGGCTATCAAGGTACACATTCTTACAACCTTTGTCAATTCAGTTTGTTTCCTTGAATCATCTTACTGACTTTGGCATCGGAGCTTCCCCCCGTCGAACCCAACGACGCCCCCCACAGGGACGGACGTTGACCAGAATTTCGCTACCTATTATCAATTGGTGCGGTGAGCGTGGAATCCTTGACCAAGCAAAGGGTTTTTCGTTCACACTAAAAAACTATGACAAACAGAGATCAAAATCCCTCCTCAGGGATTGAAACACCATTAGTTACACCATCTAGTGCTGGCCGCACCGATTCTACTGCTCCTGCAACGCACGTCGAAAATAGTATGCCTCCAGATGCTTTCATTAATATGTGTGCCCAAGCAATTGGAGAACGGTTTGGAACCGAGACGGGGAATCGCCTGCGGTCATTTATGACCCTCCCTCCACATTGGAGCATGGCATCCACATCGGTCGTATCATCTTGGCCTTTGTTAAGCTTTGGACCGGGCGCCCAAAGTTCTTCATTCCTCCAAGCTCACAACACGGATTCTATGATAACCACCACAACGTCGACTGGCGAATGGCAAATCAATCGTGAGTTATTTCCTGATGGTGCTGAAGGAAGTCAAAGAAATAATTCATCCTTACCGGGTGGGTCCATGGGACCAGGATTAAATCTGGATGGACCCAGTATTCCCAGACGCCAGCGGACGAATCTCCCTCCTGGCGGATCCAAAGGGCGAACACACAAAAAGCATAGAAAGGAGAAAGGTAGGCGGTCCAGGTCACCTTCGCCTCGACGACCGAGATCCTCCCATCGTGGTAGATCACCCCCATCTACTGGTCGTGGATGGAGGAAAAGACCAAGAAAGACACCCCATCCAAGTGGACCACCACCACCACCACCACCTTCGGGAACTGTTGGACACATCCCGTTAGAAAGCCAAGGAGGGGGAAACGGGCCGGCTCCCCCTGGCGGAGGAGGTGGAGGTGGAGGTGGCGGAGGAGGAGGTAGTGGAGGAGGAGGCGGACGCGGTAATGGAAGAGTGCGTTCGCCATCAGATCCATCGTCTGATTCAAGTTCTTCTTCTTCTTCTCCAAGCAGATCGCCACGAAGAGATCGTCCCGGGGCGGATCCGGAAAATTTTGATGATAGAGTTAGGGCCTTGGTGCTCCGTATGAATGAAGAAAATGCTAGGCATAACCCGTTCACCAATAGGGATTCGCCTTTCGCAGCTTGGATTGAGGCGGAGGAAACAGACAGAGCTTTTAAAATTCCCAATCTTGCAATATACACAGGAAATGACAATCCAGAAGCTCACGTTAGAAAATATCGAATACTGCTTAGACTCAACCGTGCCACTGAGCCCGTGCTCTGCAAAATGTTTGTTACCACGCTAGGGGGCCCAGCTTATTTGTGGTTTCAATCTTTACCTCCGGGTTCGATAAACAGCTTTGATCAATTGAGCATGGAATTTTGTGCTAAATTCGCCGGCTGTATTCCTCCAGTGGTGAAATCTAGGAACTTTTTGAATTAAATCAGAAGGCGAATGAGTCCCTTCGGGAGTATGTGGACACTTTCAACCAGTTGTGCATACAAATTGTTGATGTGGATATCTCCGTAGCTGTGGAATGTTTCGTAAGAAACACCACCTGTAAGAGTTTGCAGGAAGATCTCATTCGAAAGAAACCCACCAGCATGGCAGAGTTAATGGAGCGTTGTAAGGATTTCATAGAGGTGGATGACATTCGCCGAGGTTCACCATCATTGCCGAAGAGGGACAAGGGCGAATCTCGTCCCCGAGATAGAGACAGAGACAAGCGTCAGGACTCTTCCTCCAGAAACAGGCGAAGAGATTCTAAGAACAAATCAACGTTTGTCACCTCTTTCACACCTCTCAATGCTTCTAAAAGTGAAGTCCTTATGTGGATCGAGAACAGTCAACACAAACGGAGCATTTCATACCCCGAACCGAAGGGAGAGGAGTACACCAATAATGGTAAAAATCCTAAAAACTATTGTAAATATCACAGGAAAAATGGCCATGACACTGACGCATGTTGGGAGTTAGCTCGAGAAATCGAGCGTCTCATTGAGAGGGGCAAATTGGATCGGTTCATCCAAACTGAAAGCAAGAAAGGAGATGGTGATAGATCCAAGGAGGACCCAAAGAAGAAAGGGAAGGGTACCATCAATGTCATAGCAGGCGGACCTGGATACCAGCCAATGCTAAAAAAGGCAAGGACTGCCGCCCTCGACAGGACGTCGTTAAATCGCCCCTTTTTCGATGTAGGTCCTGAGATATCTCCCCATGTGGATGCACTGGTTGTCACTATGATGGTGGAAGGCTGGGAGATGAAAAGAGTAATGATTGATACTGGGAGTTCATGCAATGTCATCACCAGAGGAGCTTTCGCCAAACTCATGATTGATCCCGTTCAAGTAGAACCAACTGTGGTCGATATCTTGGGAGTGACGGGACATACTATCCAAACAAAAGGCCAAGTCACTCTGGATTGTGAGCTTGCAGACGATGATCAAGTCTGGAGGGGTGATCTGGAATTTTCTGTCTTGGATGGTCAGTTAGCTTACAATATCATCCTCAGACGGCCCTTTATCTCCGAAGTTGCAGCTCTTATCTCCATACGCCACTTAATACTTTACATTCCCACGGCCAAGGGAGGTGTAATGATCAGAGGTAGCCAAAAGGTGGCCCAGGAGACATATTCGGCATCACTAATGATTCGCCCACAATCTAAAGAGGAAGACGAAGAGGAGCACGTCACAATGGCCTTGGGCGAGACCGAAATGTACCTTATGGCGGATGAAAAGCAGGTGCGAATGGCTAAAGGGCTCAAAGGTGAAATTAAGAATGCAATCACCAAAGTGCTCTGTGAGGCGGAAGATGTCTTCGCATGGAAGGATGAAATTCTCCCAGGAATCAGTCCAGAGGTGATCACTCACAAGCTCAACATTCATAAAGATGCAGTTCCCGTGGCTCAGAAACGGAGAAATCATGGCCCGGAAAGACAGAAGGTGATAGAAGAAGAGATCACCAAACTCCAGCGGGCGGATGCCATTGAGGAGGTGCTTTACACACAGTGGATGGCGAACGTCGTTTTGGTGAAAAAAGCGGGCGGATCTTACCGCATGTGCATCGACTTTACGGATCTCAACAAAGCTTGCCCCAAAGACAACTATCCTTTGCCATGTATTGACATGCTTGTAGACGGAACCGCCGGTCACGCCATGTACTCCTTTACTGATGTGAAGTCAAGTTATCATCAGATCCCCATGGAGCCCTCAGATAGAATCAAGACCTCGTTCGTAACACACCAAGCCACTTATTGTTTCAAAGTTATGCCCTTTGGGCTTAAGAACACAGGTGCAACTTATCAGAGGATGATGAACAAGATATTCGCGGATAGTAAAGGGGGTAACTATTCTGTCTATGTGGATGACATGATCATCAAAAGTACGACCATAGAAAAGCATGCGAATGATATAAGGGAGGTACTGGACGTACTCCGACGCCACAACATTAAGCTGAACCCAGAGAAGTGCACTTTTGGTGCGATGTATGGGAAATTCTTAGGGTTCATGATCAGCGAAAAAGGAGTTAGCCCAAATCCTGACAAGGTTAAGGCTGTCCTAAAAATGCAGGCACCACGGAATATCAGAGAAGTACAACGCCTTAATGGGCGTATCATAGCCTTAGGCAGGTTTATCTCTTGTTCAGCTCGCAGATGTCAGCCCTTTTACGAGGTCATTAAGAAGCAAAAGGCATTCGAGTGGAATGAGGATTGTGAGAGAGCCTTCGAAGGAATCAAGCGGTTCCTCACGGAGCCACCCATGATGAGTCGACCTTTGAAAGGAGAGGACCTCTACATGTATGTATCAGTTACGGATAAAACCGTGTGCACGGTCATGATACGGGAGGAGGATGGCCAGCAATTTCCAATTTATTATGTGAGCAAGATTCTGAAAGACGCTGAAACCAGATATTCCAAACTTGATAAAATGGCGCTGGCTGTTGTCACCACGGCAATCCGCCTTAGGCCATATTTTCAGGCGCATACCATAGTGGTTCGAACAAATATACCAATGAGAAAGGTGTTGCAGAAACCAGACACTTCGGGAAGATTGATGGAATGGGCAATCCGCCTGGGCGAATTTGATGTGAGATATGAAAGCAGGTCAGCTTTAAAGAGTCAGGTCCTGGCGGACTTTGTGAATGAATTCACTGATGAAGGGATGGATCATCCCAAGCCTCCAATAGAGGAATGGACAATGTACACCGACGGCGCTTCCTCGACGGATGGAGCTGGTGTAGGCATTGTGATCAAGGGTCCTCAATACATAAAATTACGGTACGCAGCAAAATTACATTTCCATGCAACTAATAATGCTGCTGAATATGAAGCTCTAATATTGGGATTACGCCTACTCAAAGAAATCACTCATGAGCGGATCGTGATCTATAGTGATTCCAAGCTAATGGTCAACCAAGTAATCAAGAATTACGAGGTGAAAGATGAGGTTCTGGCCAAATACGTAGCAGAAGTCAAAAAATTGCTGGATCACCTTGAGACTAAAGAAACTAAATGGGAACTAATTCATGTGCCAAGGGAGTCCAACACAGAGGCGGATCATTTGGCCAAAATGGCCTCTTGTGAGGAGAACTGGACAGATCCGGATTGTCCCTTCGAAGTTAAAATAGCTCCAGCCTTCGCCTCAGAGGAAGTATCCCTACTCACAACAGTAGAAGATGATTGGAGATCGGTCATCCGTCAATATCTGCTAAATGGAACCTTACCTGAGGACAAAGAAGAGGCACGGCGGATAGTTAGGAGAGCGGCTTATTTCTCCATGATCAATGACGACCTTTACAGAAAATCCTTTAGCCATCCCTGGTTGAAGTGCATTCTGCCGGAAGAAGGACAACAAATCCTCAAGGAGCTACATGAGGGATCATGTGGGGCTCATGAAGCATCCGCCGCCATCTTGAAGAAATCCAAGTTAGCGGGTTTCTACTGGCCCACAGCTGAATTGGATGCCCAAAAATTGGTAGAATCTTGTCACAGTTGCCAGATTCATGTGAATGAATCACATACTGCCAAACATATCCAGAGGCCAATCATAGAAGGACGTCCGTTCGCCCTCTGGGGAATAGACATTGTTGGCCCATTTCCTCCTACTCGCCGACAGAGGAGGTACGTGGTAGTGGCGGTAGACCATTTCACCAAATGGGTAGAAGCCGAAGCTGTTTCCTCCATTACCGCAGAACGAATGGTGGAATTCGTCAAAGACAACATCGTGGGAAGATACGGTGTTCCACATACCATCATCACCGATAATGGAACACAGTTCAACTGTGGCGAATTCAAAGCTTTCTGTGAAGGGTTGGGCATCCTGAACAGATTCGCCTCCGTTTATTATCCCCAATCCAACGGAATGACTGAAGTTACCAATCGAACGATCGTAAAGGGGATAAAGAAGAGATTGGGAGAGCATGATAAGAAGTGGGCGGACCAGCTGACAAGTGTTCTATGGGTTTATCGCACCACCCCAAGGACGGCCACAGGGGAAACACCATTCGTCCTCTCTCATGGTGTCGAAGCCGTGATCCCAGTCGAAATACAAGTCCCCAGTGATCGAGTGGCCTTTTATTGTGAAGAGGACAACGGCAAACGGCTAAGAGAGCATCTAGATCAGATAGAAGATCGCAGGGACCAATCCTATGTGCGCATGGCGGCATATAAACAGCGGATTGCAGCTTACCATGATAAAAACACCAAGCTTATGGATCTAAATGTGGGTGATCTTGTGCTCCGAAAGGCTGACAAAGTCCAGTCTCGAGAAGGCAAGGGCAAGTTAGGGCTCAACTGGACGGGTCCATATCAGATAGTGGACAAAATTGGATTCGCCACATTTAAAATTCAAGACATGGAGGGCAATACATTGCCATGCACATGGAACCTCCAAAATCTCCGCAAATATTTTGTCAGAAAATGAAGTGTACACACGGTCTTGAGTACTCTTTTTCCTTTAATAAGCTTTTTTCCCATGTGGTTTTTCTTATTAAAGGTTTTAACGAGGCTCACCTATAAGACCTACTTGCTGTAATAAGGCATTTCTCCCATTAATAAACATCATTTGTTCTATTATCTATGTTCTTTTTATCGTTTATTGCAGCAATATCAATATTCCAGTCTTAAAAAGGAAGGGGGGCACCCAACGCTCTCCACATTTACAATGTATCGCTATCTTATAGCTACGTTCTTTTCGCCTTAAAGACATAAGAGAATCAATCTTATGGGCGGATCCGTCTCTAAGCGGATCCCAATCTCCAATAGAGTTAAAACGATCCTTGGACGCAAGGTCTTTACACTCTCTTATCCTTCCCAGAGAAGGATTCACAAGTCCTACGGGCGGATCACTTCACCTCAAAGATAGGTAGCAAATTGATCCCCTGGGTAGCTTTACTTCCTCTAGAAGGAATAGAACAACTTCTAACCTTCATAAAGGTTCATACAATGGAGTATGGCTGGCCACCTACTCCAAATCCTAGATGCCTATATATTTCCTTACGCAAACGTAAAGGTAAAATAACATAGCTTCCATAAAGGATTAAAACAAATTGTACTTAAAGGCATTTTTACAATATCACAAATAAAAACAAACTAAGTAACAATGGGAGCATCCTCCTTTGCGCTTTCCTTGCTCACGGCGCTTGCTTGGGGATCTTCCTTCTCCACATCCACAGATACGCCAGCCGGAGATACCTCCTTATCCACAGAGGGTGTGGGGCCAAGGGGAAGAGTCTGGTCAAGAATCGGACCTTCATCCGCCTTAGGGGGCACCTCCTCAAGCTCATCTAGCGTGACAGTAGTGGACGGCTTGGTTTCCTCCATAGGCCCCTTCATCCATCTCCGAACATAATCATGGAGGTACTCCTTAGCATCTGACATTTTGTCGAATTTTGCCACATCCTCTGGTTCGGGGACGGCGAATTGCGGATCTGTGAAATTAGTCTCAGGATGCGCTAGCGAGAAGTACGCCATGAGCATTTCGCCGTAATAAAAGGCTTGCTCACCCGCCATATATTCAGCTTCTCCAAGGGCGTCCTCGTGGCTTTTGGCATCAGACACTATCTTTGCCTTTAACTTCTCAATTTCTGCGTCCCTAAGAACCAAGGCGGCTGTGGCGGAAGCAAGGTTGGCATTAGCGGAAGCAAGGTTTGCATTAACAGAAGCGATATTCGCATTGGCTTCCGCTACCTCTTTCTCTAACTTCTCGATAGTTGCCTTATCCGCCACGTTTTGGAGGAGTTTTGTTTCCATGGTACGTATGCGAGAATACAACTGCCAAAAACGAACAATTCAGTCAAAAGGCAAAAGGGAATGAAGGACCAGTATTTTCCGCAAAACGAAATCCTTGCTAAAGGAACTCACCATGAGGAGCTCCGTTTTCCCCTTTTGCGCATGAATGGAACCAAGAATCTGGTTATGGTTCCTCTGCACTTTGCCCACCTGACCCAAGGCCTCATCCAAATCGTTTAGAATGGATTCATTCTCGAAAGAAACTTGGGCTCCAAATTTGGCGGACCAGTATCCACCAATATCGGGCTTCGCCGTCTACACCAACGTTCGAGGGTTAGAACTCAAGTCCAAAACTTGATGAACAAATAAAGATCAAAGGTAACCTACCTGTGCAATCTCCCCAGCAGGCTTGGCAGACCTCAGGGCATCCGCCATAAGCTTAAGACCTCCAGTGGTGTTAGGCTTTCTCCTCTTTAGTGGCGGCTCAACCACTGTTTCTGCAGGACGTTTTCCAGTATCTGCTTGGAGATTCGCCGCTTGATCTTTCTTGCGTGCTTCAGCCTCCAGAAACTTCTTACGCTTCTCTGCAAGAGCGTGATTGGCCTTAGATAAACCCCTGCCAAAGAAAACATCAAAGTAATCAAAGTTCACGAAGAAATGAAAGGTACCTTGGTCAAATTGCGTAATCTTTGAGTAAATGAATTGATCCCCTTCCCGACGAATCAATGGAATATCACTCATCATGAAAGCTAAGGCATCCGCGTATGTCCATGCATCCGCCTTGATCTGCTTCATGAGCTCCGCCACCTTCTCATCACTATCCGTTAAAATTCGCATATCGCCCGCCATATGTAACGGCCTGGGATTCCAAAATGAAGGAAAACCCAGTGGTTCGCCATCTTTTATCTTCACGTAAAAGAATCTCTCATCCCAGCAATGAACATTGGACATTTTGTCACTAAAGGGCGAATACACTCCGAATTTGGCGAACGAAAGATAAGATTCGGACTTCCGTTTTGATGGTTTGTGAAAAGCTCTAAAGATACGACCCGTATATACCACTCCTAAATTTGAGGCGAGGTAGCAGTCTAAAGCGATATCCAACCAGCAGTTGGGATGTAGCTGGCTGACCGTGATGTCGAAGTAGGAGAGGATGTCCGCCATCATCTTCGGAAGAGGGAGTCGGAACCCTCTCTCCACGTGGCTACAGTATACTGTAAAGAAACTGCTAGGCGGATAGGAAGGACGTTGATGAGATGCGGCAAGCTGAGTCTCATAGTTCTTGATCTAGGGAAAGCGATTCGCCAGATCCGCTAGATCCGCGCCGCTCATACGAGACGGAGTAGACTCCGCTCGGGGATTCTTTTTCTTAGGAGGAATTGAGGAAGAGGCCATAGTCCCCGGAAACCACCGAAACCGAATCTAATAGACCGAAAAACCGAACCGAAAAACCGAAATGCTTCGGTTCGGTCGGTTATTTCGGTCCGGTTCGGTTTTTGAACACCCCTATGTGGTGCAATGCAATCTTCCCAATTTGGAGCAGTTGAAGCTCCGCCGCTTCTCAAAATCCTTAATTGATATGACATTAATTATTCACTACTTATGTATTAGGAATTCTTATTTTGACCTAAGGTGTTTTAAGAGATATTTATGAGAGAGAAAGAAAAAGAGAGAAATCTGATTTTTTTTTTATTCTAATTCTTAATGGTAGAGAGAGCGTTGAAGAGGTTGAGAGAGAAATGGTAGAGAGAGGAGTGAGAGAGAAGATGTAGAGAGAGAAATGGGAGAGAGAGGTTGAAGAAAGAAGATGAGAGTATTTTAGTAAATTTATAAAGAATAAGGTTACATTAGTCATTTTATAAAGAGTGGGTCCCACTTTTTTTAATTCTACAATGAAAAATGCTGACGTGGCATAGTTGACCAGCGTTGACCGGCCACAAAAACCGGCTGTACACTTTAGTGGGAGGTCACCTGAAGTTCGTACGGTTTAGTGTGACAAAATTTTGATTGTACACCAAAGTGTGATTTGGGGTAAAGGTTGTACACCACGTATGTAATTTACCCCTAAATCCCATGGTTAATTTGGTTAACTTTATATAGGTTGCCGTTTTTTTTATCCAACTTATTGATTTATTAAGTGATTAACACACAATTAATCATATCCAAGATCATAAAACGTAATCAAATATTATAATTATATTAACCTAATGACGAACTATAAAGATTAGTTTCACGGTATAAATATCTATTGTAGGATATTCAAGTAGAAACTCTGATTGTCAATCACAAAGAAGAAATCTGAAAGATGAGAGGAAACGTTTTCTGTTTCTTAGTATTTGATAACATCGTAATATTAACCCGAGGACTAAAAGGGATATTCACCTCAGGAACGCCGCATAGTGATCCCCAAAGGGGAGCTGGCAGGCGGATCTCCATTGATCTGTTCTGAGAGATCCGCTGGCGGACCTATGAGGCGAATCTCTTCATTCACCTGATTCGCCACTATAACGGCTGGCCGCCGACTCGGCCATAAAGATCATTAATGAGTAATCAATTAGCTAACTGCCAGGTTAAAGATAACTCGTAACCGCCATTAATGGAGCATTAATGGAGACTTTCTAGTTACCTGAAGGTTACAACTTCTCAGCTATATATAGCCTGATTCCCTAGGCTATCAAGGTACACATTCTTACAACCTTTGTCAATTCAGTTTGTTTCCTTGAATCATCTTACTGACTTTGGCATCGGAGCTTCCCCCCGTCGAACCCAACGACGCCCCCCACAGGGACGGACGTTGACCAGAATTTCGCTACCTGTTATCAGTATTACTGTAAGTAATCTTGAAAAATAACGTTTCTTTTTCTTTATATACGGAATGAAAAGTCATGTCTTTTCATTCAATCGGGTCGGATCCAATCGAATCAGGTCCATCGAGGATGACCCACCCGAAATATCCAACACAATTGATCTAAAAGGGGGTAAATTACATACATGGTATATAACCTTTACCCATAATCACGCTTTGATGTACAACCAAAATTTTGTCACACTAAACCGCACAACCTTTTAGTGACCTCCCACTAAAGTGTACAACAGGTAATTTTGACCGATCAACGCCTGGTCAACGCGCCGCCTCATTACTTTTAACCTCCTAACAAATAAAAATGGATCCCACCTAATGCTAAATGACTAATTTACCCTTAATTATATTTTCTTTTATTTTTTATATTAATTCTTTTCTCTCTCCTAATTTCTCTCCCTTATCTCTCTCTTCCGCCTCCGCCTACAGCGGTTTGCTATTTCCCACCTCCGCCGCAGACGTTAAAATCTGGTCCTTTCTACTTCAAAGTTGAATATATTTTCAAACATAAGGAAGTGATTATTTCTCTTCCCTCCTCCAATTTCACAACCATTGCTTCAGAAATTTCTAACAACTTCTCCTCTTCTGATCTTATGGTTTGCTATTCTTTCGAGTTCCTTTCCTTTCTAAATCCCTAAAATGTCAAAACTCGTCCGTTTCCTCCGCACTTACTGCTATCTTTTGCAGGAGTTGCAGCAGAAGCAATAGCACTCTCCGACTCTCGACGATTGCTTGAAGCTATTAAAAGGAGAGAGAGACGAGCAACGCCTTGCTGGTTTGCTGCTAGTAACCAAATTTTGCAAAGGAGACGACTTCGCTTCCCTTCGTAGGGTTTATGGATTCAACTGAATTTTTTTATGGATTCAACGAAGTAGAGAAGAAGAAGGAGGAGCCAGTGGAAGAGGCGGAGGCGGAAGAAAGAGATTAGGGAGAGAAATTAGGAGAGAGAAAAGAATTAATAAAAAAATAAAAGAAAATATAATTAAGGGTAAATTAGTCATTTAACATTAGGTGAGATCTACTTTTATTTGTTAGGAAGTTAAAAGTGATGAGGTGGCGCGTTGACCAGACGTTGACCGGTCAAAATTACATGCTATACACTTTAGTAGGAGGTCACTAAAAGGTTGTACAGTTTAGTGTGACAAAATTTTGATTGTACACCAAAGTGTGATTATGGGTAAAGGTTGTACACCACATATGTAATTTACCCATTTGAAAGGGCAAAACTATTAGGAAATTATTTATTGTTTATTCACATAAAAATAAGCAATATTTTTCCAAACAAATAATTAAAGCGAAATGACGCGGAAAAAATTTTAAGTGGACGAGTTTGCTCTTGTACCACTACAAGAAATCGTTCATTTTGTGGGGAAATATTTTACCACTAAATACTATATTTTCGCCACAAAACTCCTTAGTGGCGAAACAAGACTTCGTCCTCAGTTCGCCAACCTATAGGCGCCACAGTAGGTATTTATAGCGAAATGTAGTTTCGCCACAATTGGATGTTATATTGTGGCGACATATATATCCCCACTCATGTCATTTGTTTCCCCACAGATAAATATTTCCATTCGATATAATATTTAGTTTGTGGGAAACAAATTCGTCACAAAAAACATAATTTATGGCGAACATGATATTTTTCCACTGCTAAGTGAAATTGTGTGACAAAACGTTCGCCACAATTGGTATATATATTATGGGGAATATATATATCGTCATTGATGAGTTATATTGTGTGACGAAACTTTTGTCACAATCGATATATATGTTATGGGGAATCTATTTTTTGCCACTGGTAAGTGACATTGTGTGACAAAACGTTCGTCACAATTGATAGATATGTTATGGGGAATATTTATTCCGCCACTGATGAGTTACATTCTGTGACGAGAAATTCACCACAATTGATTTATGTTTATGGGGAATATTTTGTATCACCATTAAGGTGTTGTTTGATAAAACTGAAAATTAAGTGCTGAAAAAATAAGTACTGAATATTATAAATGCTGAAAATATTGAATAATTTAATTTTTTAAAAAGTATGAGTTGATAATGTTTAACTTAAAATGATAAGTTAAATATTTTGACTTATCAAAATAAGTGGTTTATAACTTAATTAACTAATTTAAGTGGTAAAAAAACAACTGTTATCAAACGCACTTAAATTAAATAAGTGCTTAACATTTTAATTTAAGCAATTAAGTGCTTTATCAAACAAAGCCTAATTATATGCAATTTAGACGAAAAAATCGCCACAAATAAAATCACCACAAAACATAAGCCATTTGTGTGGAAATAAATTTCTCATATATATATATAAATGGGATAATTTAATTTTAAATTCACAACCCCGAGGGTGTACTGGGGGCAAGCCTTCCTCTGCCAATTTATTTGGCAAGAGGCCGCTCCTAAGACTCGAACCCGTGACCTCTTGGTCACACGACAACAACGTTTACCGTTGCGCCAAGGCTCGCCCTCAGGTTTATAAATTAAACAACAGTAATGAAACAAAATATATCTTTAAATTGCATAAAGTTTGAACTTAATATATTTAACAACTTTATAAAATACGCTAACTAGCGATGGTATAGTGTGTCAAAAAAATTACACCAAGTTTAACTTAATATTAATATTAGGACAATTACAAAATACGTTAACTAGCGATGGTAGTGTGTCAAAAAAAATTACACCAAGTTCAACTTAATATTAATGTTAGGACAATTACAAAATACCAATGTGTCCGTAAATATTAACTTTGAACTTGAAACCTGTCAAAAACAAAATAACAACAATTTCACCTTAATATAACACTATCAACATTGTTAATATTGACTATATAAAAGAATTCAAATTGCATACCGTATTCAAACAAAAAATGTGTCCATCGATATATATCGCGACGTTCAATCACTTTTCTTTCTTGACTTTCCTATTTAAGAATGAATCACATAAAAGAGTTACACAAGTGATTAACAGACTTGAACTTTATATTCCCTTTGAAGATGAAATTCAAAGCTTTTTGTAACTTGAACATTGGTTGTAGTAGGTAACCCGGTATTCTTGAAGTCTAAAACAAAAAATAAAAATAAATAAAGTAGAACAATACATATATATTAGATAAAATGTGGTAGAAAACGTCATATATAGATACATACGGACTGCGCGAATATAAAGCATATATGCCTCTGCATCAATGATTCTACCATCGCAGCTTTGGCACGTGTAATAAAACTACAAAAAAAAAAAAATGATAAGACAAAAGGTTCAAATTACCAATAATTTAGTTTCTTAGGTGACTTGAAATCTAGATTTGAAAAAGGCCAGTACCTCATCAACTTCTAACATGTTAGCATTTTAGACAAAGAGACAAAATGGTAAGCAGATAAAGCTTTTTTGCCTGAACTGATTAGTAAATTACTACCACTGATGGAACAAGATTTTTTGCCTGAACTAATCAATAAATTACTGCTACATTTATACCAGTAAATATACTAATAAACATCATTTTAAACTAATCAATAAATAAACCACTAAATATACCAGTTTACTGGTTTATTACTAAACCATCAAACTGGTTTATTATAAACCAACCAATACTAGTTTATATGTGTAATATTATTTAGGAACAATACTAATTAGCATTATATGATTAGAAATTACGTATATACCTGATCTTTTTCTGGTTTATCAGAATTTGTATGCATGGTTTGCTGAGGAGGAGTCATAGATTGATTTTTGGACTATCAAAATGAAATAAAGCTAGCATTTTAGATAAAGCTACAAAATGGTACTTGAGGATAAAGAGACCCAAACGACCAACAACATAAATTAAAGCAGAGAAAGATTTTAATATGGATAATTTATCAGCATTTTTTCTGAACTAATCAGTAAATATTGCCACTACCACTGGCGGAACAAGATTTTTAGCCTGAACTAATCAGTTTGCTGATATATACCAATTTATTGGCTTAATAGAAAACCAGTAAACTGGTTTATAATTAAAGAAGTAAACTAGTTTGGCATATACTAGTTTACTGGTTTAATTATAAACCAGCAGACTGGTTTATTATATACCAGATTAATCTGGTATATAATAAACCAGTTTGCTGGTTTATAATTAAACCAGTAAACTAGTATATACCAAACTAGTTTACTGGTTTAATTATAAACCAGCAAACCAGTTTACTGGTTTAATAATAAACCAGTAAAGTTCACTTGTATATAATAAACTAATAAATTAGTATACATTAGATTATATGTGTAATATTATTTATGCAGAATACTAATTAACATTATAGGATTAGAAATTGCATATATACCTGATCTTTATATGTTTTATCAGAATTTGCATGCATGGTTTGCTGAAGAGGAGTCATAGACTTATTTTTGGACTGTCAAAATGAAATAAATCATGTGATATATTGAAGTAGCTAGTGTGCATGTAGCAATAAAATCATATTAAAAAGAATACTAATTAACATTTCCAAGATTAGAAATTGCATATACCTCATCCTTTCCTGATTTATTAGAGACTGCATGGATGGTTTCGCGAGGAGGACTCGAAGAGTGATTTTTGGACTGTACAAATGAAATAAATCACTTGATATATATTCAAGTAGTAAAAAATCACACTAAACAACTAAAGGAAGAATACTAACAGAACTAGTTTGAGCTTCCATCAATATTGCTAACTTTTAAGCCATTAGCTTAAATTGGATATATTTTGTAAACGTTAAGCTTAAATTCGTATTATTTTGTAAACGTTAACCCTATATTGATGCTATTTTGTACGTGAGGCCTAAATTGATGCTATATTATAGACGTTAAGTCTAAATTGATATTATGTTGTAAACGTTAAGCCTATATTGGTGCTATTTTGAACGTTGAGCCTAAATTAGTACTTTCCCAAAAACCTTAGACCTATTTTGGTACCTTATTCCTACTATAAACCAGTAAACTAGTTTATCATAACCAGTTTACTGGTTTAAATATAATTCATTTTACTGGTTCATTATAACCAGTTTACTGGTATAAATATAAACCAGTAAACTGTCTTATAATAAACCAGTTTACTGGTATAAACCAGTAAAATGAATCATATCTAAGTAAACTGGTTTTATTAAACTAGTTTACTACTGGTATGAAACCAATTTACTGGTTTATATAAATAAGCAAATTGGTTTTACTGACAAGGTATAAACCAGCAAACTGGTATTATAACCTGAAAATGGGAATGTTATAATATCAGTATCAATGAGCAATGAGAACTACAAAACAACAAACATTACCTGCAGAGTGGACAGGCGGTCAGTGATCAGAGGATCAATCCTAGTAGCGAGTGCACTAAGCTTTCCAAGTGTGAAGGCAGTACTTGCAAGAACTGTCCTGCATGTACATAACATTCAAATAATGTCACTGCCATTGAAAAATAGGGTGCTCAAAAACTAGAATCGTCAACTCTAAATTTTCCACACAAACTCAAGAATTGAATGTTGTTTTTATTGGATCTATCTTACCTAATTTAATAGGATAATAAATTTAAGATCATTGCAGTTATCATGGATAAGGTGCAAATCCACCCTCAACATTTTGGGAAAACTCACATCAACCCCTGGTGTTTTTCTTATTTTCCAATGTCATCAACAATGTAACAAACCCTAGTTAATACACCTTATTAAGCATTAGCAGCCATATTTGAAGGTTGATTCTAAAACTGGGAATGCTAATTTAACACACAAAACATCATTCTCTCCGAGCTTCTATATATACCCTGAGTAGGCTTGAAGTTAGATTCAAGAAGCAAAACACAAAAGTGATTACTTTGAGAAAAAGAGAGAAAATGGAGTTCCCAGTTATCAACATGGAGAAGCTTAATGGCGATGAGAGAGCTGCCACCATGGCTAAGATCAAAGATGCCTGTGAAAATTGGGGCTTCTTTGAGGTACTTAATCTAATTTTAATTTCATTATTCTCCTGATCCTGTTCAATGAATTAAGTGGGTTTGTTTTTCAGCTGGTGAATCATGGAATTGAAACAGAGTTGTTAGACAGGGTAGAGAGGATGACAAAGGGACATTACCAGAAATGTATGGAGCAGAGATTCAAGGAAATGGTAGCAAGTAAAGGGCTTGATGCTGTCCAAACTGAGATCAAAGATATGGATTGGGAAAGTACCTTCCATATCCGCCATCTTCCCCAATCTAATATTTCTGAAAATCCTGATCTCGCTCATGAATACAGGAAATTGATGAAGGAATTTGCAGGGAAGTTAGAGAAACTAGCAGAGGAAGTTCTGGATTTGTTATGTGAGAATCTTGGACTTGAAAAGGGGTATCTGAAAAAAGCATTTAACGGATCAAAAGGTCCAACCTTTGGCACTAAAGTAAGCAACTACCCACCATGCCCAAAGCCAGAGCTTATAAAGGGACTGAGAGCACACACAGATGCTGGTGGTATCATCTTGCTATTCCAGGATGACAAAGTGAGTGGGCTTCAACTTCTCAAAGACGGCCAATGGATTGATGGCCCACCTATACGCCACTCCATTGTTATCAATCTTGGAGACCAACTAGAGGTATCCTATCCTATCCTATCCTTGGTTCAAATCAAATCATACGTATGAGTTGTTGTTTTTAAATTGTTGAAATAAACACAACACAACACAGGTGATTACAAATGGAAAGTACAAGAGTGTTGAACACAGAGTAGTTGCACAGACAGATGGTACAAGCATGTCTATACCTTCATTCTACAACCCAGGAAGTGATGCTGTCATATATCCAGCTTCTATTTTGGTGGACAAACAGAATCAGAATCAAGTTTATCCTAAATTTGTATTTGAAGACTACATGAAGCTCTATACTGCCCTCAAGTTCCACCCTAAGGAGCCTAGATTTGAAGCTATGAAAGTTGTTTCTTCTGCTGTTTAATACATCCATCATAATATTCATTTTTATATTCATATCATTTTTATATCATTTCGCCTACTTTTTACTCCTTTTGACATATTGCACCCCTGTTTTTAGAACTTATAACTGATGTTTAACTGCCTTTAATGCAGTTATCAACAGTGACAGGCATTTTTATTACATAGGGAACACTTAGAACAAGTATGACAAATATGAAAAGACTTACGATATAAACTTAAGACATATTGGACACATATTAATAACATTATAGGCAGCTGCTGGCACATATACCCTCGTCAACGTCTCATCAACCTCACACATCTTGTGCTCCACTCAATGCTAACCAGAGCATACCTTCGGCACCAGCCTCAAGCACACAGGGCTATCCTTATGTTTCCCAAACTTATCCTGGAAACCAAGGTCAAGGCCAGGAAGCATACAACACTTGCGTTGTTCCATGGGCCCAACCTCAGTCCCAAATGCCTTCTCATTCGCATACACAGCCTCAATCGCAACAACATCAACTGAAAATCCTAGACTTTGTGTTAGCAGGTGATGTCTCTCTCTATCGAATTCTAATTTCTAAATACGAGGTGAGGCCTCTCTCTAATGAGTTCTAAATATTTTTCCTACAAATTATGTGGATGCAAGAATACCCCCAATATGACCCCAATTCGAGATTCATATCAAACTCACAAAAATTAAACCAAGACTGTACAACCACATTTTACTATAAAAATGTATAGGGCAAACAAAAAAAAGGGAAAAAGAGAAGCAAAAATAAATATAGGCATGTAGGTTTAAGTTAATGCGAGATTGATGAGAATCACCATCACCAGAAACTAAATATTGAAAGGATTAGAGAGGTATTTAATTACTTGTCATACTAAAGAGTAAAATCAAACAAAATGACCCATAGGAAGTTTGGAAGCGAATCCACAAATCTCCTAGACCAAGGTTCAAATTCATCTGACATGGTTCTCTCATTTAGATCTCTCACTACTAACATTATCAGACTCTGACACTTCAACACGTAATAATTTCAAATATGAAACAAATTAAGGTATCTGCTGGTAGGAAGTATTTTAGTTAAAATTCAGCAATAGGTTGAGATTTATCAAAGATCTGCAAATCAACATCATTCAATTTTTTAACACTTAAAACAACAAAATCAACATTATTCAAATTTTTTGGACACAAAGAAATCAACATGCCATTATTCTTATGTAGTTTTTGCGAATGGAAATTTCTGCAAGAGCCCAAATGACACAGTAGCAAAAGATTTCTTCTTTAGTGGATTAGGAATTTGACCAACACATATTCATCCAAAATCAGGCTTGGACTAAGAGACAAAATTGACCATTATCATATTGAAGTCCAAGGACAAACAAATAATGAAATTTATTAGAGAAATCATCTGAACTAGGGATTTGCCTTTTTTAGAACACAGATGATGCCATAAAGAGGCATATGGTAGGAAAGGGGAGATAAGAGTGAATAGTGATTGCGTGCTCTGTTCCAAGAAGCTTACCTAGGCCTGTTCCAAACAAGAAAAGAAATTAAGAAACAAATCATTATACAGAAACAAGTTCAACACATTTGGTACATTTTGAAATCAGTTAACAATAAAGAAATGAAGAAGAAAGAGAATGAGAAAGAGAAAGAGAAAGAGAAATCATACCAGTAGAAGAACTCCATTTTTCTTTCACGAAGACATGAGAAGAAATTGATCTGTGAAGAAGAAAGAGAACGAGATAACCTATTTTGTTTTCTCAAACTCTGCCCTAGGTGAGAAGAAAGAGAAAGGGACAAGATGTTTATCTGACATGTGAATGTGTTTTCATTTTAGCGCCTGTGTTCTAAATTTTTAAAGCTTATGCGGTGAATTACAATAATTGTCCATTAAAACATATCATTATTTAGTGGAGAAACTCCACAATATATATATAATTTATGGAGAATTATAATTCGCTACTATATGGAAATTAATAATATCCCTAAATTTTGGGGTTTGTGTGGGAAATTATCAATTTCCACACTAAAACATATCTTTGTATTATGGCAAAATAAACTAATTCGTCTCAAAATTATATAACATTTTATGCGGACTCAAAATTTGCCACTATACGGACTTTATGTGGGGAATTCACTTATTCGTCACTAAGACATATAATTAGTTTGCGGGGAACATATCCAATTTGACATAAAAATATATCTAATTTTACGGAAAACTAAATATTCATTGCCATATGATATATTTTTATGTCGAACATACTAGGTCCCCACTAATATATAACGTTTTGTGGGAAACATTTAAATTCCTCACTGAAATATTAGGATTAGTGGCGAAAAAAATATTCTCCACAAATCTATTAATTTCAGTGGCGAATAATTTCTCTCCACTAGATTTTCCCCACAAAAAGAGTGATTTCTTGTGATGTACCCATGTTAAGTATTTTTTTTCTAGCATATATTGTTTTTTTTTGTTATTATTTATAAATATGGATTTGTATACTACACATAATCTAATACGAAAGAAGCATATAATATTTTTCATTGTTTTAAATATATTTTTATGTATTAATAAAAGCATAAGCTATAATATGTGTATATGCATTAGTCGTTATGTGAATAGTATAGTCCATGAGCTTGCTCGAACTGTCTGCTCTATGTCAAGACTGATGGAATGATCCTTAAGATCTCCTAATTTTATTTGTTCTCTATTGTATTCTGACTTTTATTAATAATTTTTTTTTTTGCTTCAAAAAAAAAACATGCGTATATGATGTTTTTTTAAGAGGTGATTAGGAATATGAATTATTAAAGGAGAAAATAATAGCCATAAATGAGTAATGTCCTTATTTATTATTTTACGCAAACAATTCCCTTCGTTCTTTTTTTTAAATCGATTCATTCTCCTTTATAAGTCACTGCAGGGTATTTCAGACAAATTAAGAAATATAATTAATTTAAAGTCAAATTACTAATCTAACCTTAATTAATTCCTTAAAAATTGGTTGAAAAAAAGAATGAAAATACTCTCTCTCATTCCTTACATTCATTTCTCTCTCTAAATTCTAGCCTATTTAATTAACAAACAACGTCATTTTACCATGACCTTGGAAGTGGGTAGACCTACCCTTACCTAAACTTTTTCCTACCAAAAAAAAAACAAACAACGTCATTAATGAATACTGGAATCAAAAGTAAGTAATTAATATTGGAAGAATGATTAGCCATTAATGAAACAATTAAGAGAAGGGTAAAAATGGAAAAAGGCTTCAAAATTGTATTGAAATTCTAAATGACAATTATTTTAGAAACAAACGCATAACCTAGAATGACTTATAAAGTGAGACAAAAGGAGTATTAACAATCTGCTAAGTTTTACTAAATAGTTACACGAAAAAACTAATCAAATTAGCTAAATGAAAAGGTAATTGATACAGATTGTAACGATATTGATAGTTTTGATCTTAAACTAACAATAAAGATACTCTTATCTAGCTAATCACTATGTCATTTTTCCTTTCACATGACACAATATACATGACAGAGATTTGTTTTCGTGTCGTCTGATTATTTTTCGTGACAGTATATTAAAATTCTGTCATCTTAAAGCGTAAGTTTAAATCAACTCAATTTCGTCGTGGCCTTCCGATGACACAAGTCTGTCATCTATAAAAAGCGTGCGTTTAAGTCAAAATTTACATAATCATTAGATGACAGTCGTGATAAATAACTGTCATCATTTGCGGAAAACATAAAAAGCGGCAATGAAATTTTCACTTACGCGGCCAACGAAAACTTATCGCGCTCAATCTGTTTGACTGAAATTTCAGCTCATATATAAACCTCTCTCTCATTCCAAATCCCTAACTACGTTTCGCGCAACTCATCTTCATCTCTCCCACCCCTCTCCTTAGTTATCTCCGGCCAGTTGCTTTCTTATTGGGTCGAAACTAGGTAATGGTAAGCCATAATTACTTCGTTCCTGGATGTATTAGAGTTTCATTGTTCCTTACAATTCCTTTTCCTCATCCGATTTACTCATGTGTATGTTGATTTCAGCAGCTGGAAATGATATCTATTATATCGTTGAAAAGGTTAGCTGGTCTTTATCTTTTTTAACCTAGGGCAATATATAGTTCGTGATGCTGACATAGGTAAATATTGCTCTTTTTAGTTGCAGGGATAGTACGCAAGAGTGCTGAAGTATATAGGACGGCTGATGGAAGAGATGGTTTCATGCCTACAACATACGGGAAGATTTCTTTAACTTGTTGAGTACATATATTGTTATGTTGGTTGCATGTATGATGTCGTTGTATGCCTTAGTCAGACATGAGTATGTGATAAAGGGTTGTGTATAGGAATTGCCATGTACTGAATTCATTTGGGATAAACTATGGTTGTGTATGTGTATTGCTATGAAGCTTAATTATGGTTGACGTTCTGTTTAGGGAGCTAGAACTGACTATGAGTATGTTTATGAACATGCTTAGTGCTACTTTGTATATGACTTGAGTACAGTGAATGTGTATCATGTCACTTTGCTTGGTATGCTTATGGAAAAGCATTCAACATGGTGTTGTTTATGTGTATTGCTATGAAGCTAATGGTTGATGTTCTGTTTAGGGAGCTAGAACTGACTATGAGTATGTGTATGAACATGCTTAGTGATAGTTGTATGTAACATACTTAGAACTGACTCTGAGTATGTGATAAACTATGGTTGTGTATATGTATTGCTATGAAGCTTATGGTTGACGTTCTGTTTAGGGAGCTAGCTAGAACTGACTATGAGTATGTTTATGAACATGCTTAGTGCTACTTTGTATATGACTTGAGTACAATGAATGTGTATCGTGTCACTTGGCTTGGTATGCTTATGGAAAAGCATTCAACATGGTGTTGTTTATGTGTATTGCTATGAAGCTTATGGTTGATGTTCTGTTTAGGGAGCTAGAACTGACTCTGAGTATGTGTATGAACATGCTTAGTGCTAGTTGTATGTAACATGCTTAGAACTGACTCTGAGTATGTGATAAACAATGGTTGTGTATGTGTATTGTGATGCTCGTAAAGTATATAGAATTTAATAGGACAAGTGTATCCTATCGCAACAAGTAATATTGTGCTAAGCACGAGATCGAACCACAAAGACTATTCGTTATAACTAGTAAATCTACCTAGAATGATCTAATTGTTTAGAGAGTTGGATAAAAGTTGGGTTTTTGAATAACTAACTAATTGAATTAAAAGCAATAAACATAACAAAATAAATGGAACAATTGACAGGGTAGAAGGTGAATTGACGGATGACACAATATAGGTTGAGGATTCCTTTGATTAAATCCTATGTATGGGTTTAGGGAGTCCAGATTTGTGTTTTACCAATGATTGAAGGTAATTGTCCTAAGTGAAAGACTAATTTGATCAGAATTGTCCTTCCTATTCACATGCATTCGGGTGACGGCTTGATTAGGCATATACCCTAGGTCATGCAAAGCATTAGGTTTATTGACAACTAAGGCTAAAGCCGTAGCCCAGCCACAAAGCCTCATTCCTAGTGGTCTCTAGCGAAGTCAGATTTACACAAGTTCGGTATAGACGATTCCGTGGTCAAGTTCTCATCTATCTATAATCCTATTTAATGTCATGGTCACAGGCATTAAGCACATTATATACATAAACAGGCTAGTTGATCATTATCAATGTTCATTCTAGCATAAATCCTGTTCCTAACATCATCTAGGCATTAAGCATGCATAAACTGATCAATCAAAAGGTCCTAGATCCCTAATCACACATATTCATACAATCAATTTCATCCCCATCCCAAATTGGATGGGGATCAGTTCATAGACAAACTAATCAAAATAGGAGGAAATCATGAATAACGGAAAAAGCTTCAATTAAATATAATCGCAAAAGATAAAAGGGAAAGAGATAGAAATCCAAAACCTGCTTGTCGATTCTGATTACAAAAATAGAAGATCTGGAGCTTCTCCCATCAATTGTTCTTGAAAGAAATAACAAAACAGAAAATAAACCTAATCTAAAAAGCTGGAAATCTAATCTAAAAGCTAAAAACTACATTGTGGAGGCGAGAAAGCCCTAGCGGCTCTCCGATTTATTCAATGGCTAATCCCCCCCAGAAGATTAGGTTTAGCTCCCTATTTATAGAGTTAGGGAGGAAACCCTAATGCCTCAGGGGTAAAAATGGCATTTACAAAGTGTTAAATGGGCTTTTAGGGCCTTGATCCGCGAATTTCAGCAAAGGGGAAGGCGCAGGCATGCCTTCCCCCGCCTCGTCTCGTCGAGACAAGGCCTGTCTCGACGAGACGAGGGCCTGTCTCGACGAGACATGTGATGTCTCGCCGAGACAGGTCCTATTTGAGGAACTGTGGCTCCGGCTTTTATCTGATTAGGTCCCTAGGCTTCCGAAAAGTGCTCTAATGGTCCCTGACGAATCCCAAAAGTGCTCTGATGGTCCCTGAATGATCCGAAAATGCTCCAATAGGCTTGGGTCTGGTTCGAAAATGCACGAAAGGTCCCTGAAAATCCCTGAAAACACCGAAAATGCCAAAAATAAGGGAAATTGCTAATTTAAACTAAAAGATAATAAAACGCTACTGAAATTAAAAGGAAATAAAGCAAAAGGAAGCTAAAAGGGGCCTAAAAACCCTATACAAATGGGAGCTATCATATTGCTATGAAGCTTATGGTTGACGTTCTGTTTAGGGAGCTAGCTAGAACTGACTATGAGTATGTTTATGAACATGCTTAGTGCTACTTTGTATATGACTTGAGTACAATGAATGTGTATCGTGTCACTTGGCTTGGTATGCTTATGGAAAAGCATTCAACATGGTGTTGTTTATGTGTATTGCTATGAAGCTTATGGTTGATGTTCTGTTTAGGGAGCTAGAACTGACTCTGAGTATGTGTATGAACATGCTTAGTGCTACTTTGTATATAACTTAATCAGTGAAGTATGCTGATATAGTCAACTGTTGCTATCTGTGTCACTTGAATATACATATACAACATGTTTTGTGTCAATTGAGTATTGTGCTTGGCATAGTCATATGGTCAACTAAATCTCTATGAGCGATTTCCACAAGTGCACGGTTTCGCTTGTAGTAATAAAAAGATATCGATCCCACAGGGAACGTTTTTTCATAAAAACTTATTTTGATTTAGTTTAAATATGTCTTTAGGTTTATTAAATAGAAAATTGTTAATTGAATTTGGTTTTGAGATTGAATTAATAAGAATCAGATTAGAATATATGTAGAATGTTAGAAATCAATTCTGTCTTGAGATTAAATTACAAGACAGAAACATTTAGCGTTAAAAATAAGAGAAGAGTTGTACTCGTTTGCATTAAGCAAAAATACCAAATTTAAACTTTGTAAAAATTATAAGTATGTAATAAGAGTAAATTCCTTCAATTAAAAGACTTTGAACCGTAGAGAACCCCCCTGGCGTTGAGTAGATTTCTACCTTGACCAAGTTTATACTTATTTTCGATAAGCCGACCCAACGATCATATCGTCCGTAAGAATGAACTTGCCCAAGTGTTCAACTAAGTTTCCTTATAAAGATATGAATTTAACTACGTTTTAATGAAAACACCAGAACTTTACTTCGGATCATTTACCAAAGTAACTACATAAGAATATATTGAATTGCATGAACTTTTATTAGATGAATTGTGAATTGATACAAGTTTATAGAGAAAAAAAAGCATGGAAGCATTCAAGAGGAATTAGTGAGTTCTGGGTCATCAATCCTTTCCTCAAACCTCGTTAGAGTTTGTCAGGCTCCGAGGTCGAATCCGCTACTTGATCTTATCGCTGAATCTTCGGAATAGAGATGATGTTTCTTCTACCAAAATGTAAACTAGTCTTCGAACAGATCTTAATCTAAATCTAATTGCTACTGTGTTTGTAAGTAATCTAAGAATAATTTGTGTACATCAGATTGCTTTTACAAGAATGAAGTCTAACTCTGAATCGTCTTGACTCAGAATTTCTGTATAAATTCTACACTAATCTGAAAAATCTAACTCTCCTTAACTCTGAAATAAACTCTCAATTTATAGATGTTGAAGAGTCGGGTTTAAGGGTCGTGTCCGCTGTGAAGAGATGTTTCTATCCACCCGAACAGACGCGATTCTTTGAATTAAAACATGTGTAAATTGTGCTGACAAAACTACTGATCCTACCGAGATTGGGAAATCCCTACCGAGATTAGGGAGCAGATTTTTGGTCTTCAAAACACAAAGGAGAGTGGCTGGAACCAGCGTGTCACGACCGAGATTAGGGAATCTCGGTCGCGACACGGGATTTATTTCCCGATCCGGCCTCGTTCCGTCATCCTCGTTTCGGTGCGCTGATTTTCCTCGTCTTTTGGCTCGTAACTTAGGGTTTTTCCTTCGTTTTTGACCTGTTTTCGTTCCTATTTGGATTTTACCAAATATTTAGGTACCTTGCATGAAAGAAACATATTCGGACATAAAAGTACTCTAAATAGATATAAACAACACGATTTCATAGCAAAACTGATGTAAATATTAATGATATTTTAGGTATATTTTGGGCTTAACAATCTCCATACTATGTATCTTGTCAATTGGCTTGGTATGCTTATGGAAAAGCATTCAATATGGTGTTGTTTATGTTATTTCTATGAAGCTTAGAACTGACTCTGAGTATGTGATAAACTATGGAAAAGCATTCAACATGGTGTTGTTTATGTGTGTGAACATGCTTAGTGCTACTTGTATATAACTTAGTCAGACATGAGTATGTGATAAACAATATGAAGCTTGCATGTATGAAGCATGGTCACCTAGTGAAGCATAGTCATATGGTCAACTAAATCTCCATCACTATGTATCGTGTCACTTGGCTTGATATGCTTATGGAAAAGTACTTAACATGGTGATGAAGTTGTATGATTCTAACAATACAAGTTTATGACTAAGCTTATGGTGACAGTATCATACACTTCATCACCATACTCACTTCATCATGAACTGTACAATCCAAGTGGCAGGTACATAGTAAGGAGCTTTCAAGTATCATATAGCATGTTCTGTGTCATGGAAGAGATGGTTACAACATATGGGAATACTCTTATCCTATGAATGTTCATTACATGAAATAATGTTCATGCCTACAACATATTGTTGAAACACCTTTCCACAGGATTTTGATTTGACAAAATTAATTAAGTGAAATTAAATATTCTATAACACATTAAGTTTAAATGCTTTGATTTATTGTTACTAATGTGTTTGTTCAATGTTGAGTTCATAATTGTTATAAGACATAAAGATCATAAGGCCCAAGCCCTATATGGAAGTCAAGGCCCAAGTCAAACAAGCCCAAGATTGCTCAGCCCGCGTATCTCCAAAACGCTGCCATTGAAGTAATGAAACGCATGCTGAGCAAAGAAGGATCGAGAAGATCCACGTAGACAACTTCGGTATGAAGCTGCTGAGCTGTCTCGACAAAACGTACAAGACAGCCGCTGACCACAAGACAGCTTCCAGACAAAGTATTTCCTCTTCGAGTAAAGATCAGAAGACACAGCAAGCTGTCTGGTTGACGTTACCCAAAATGGAGGAACATACTGTCACACTGACCGAAGAACAGAAGATGCTGGAATCTGATTGGCTAAGAGAACTGCTGACAGACTGAGTGAAAACGACCTGTAGCCGTTTCCCTCCAACGGTTATTTCGAAATTCGAAATAACCAGAAGCTCCCACAGCTCTCTATAAATAGAGCATTCAGAATCCACATTCCATAGGGGAACTTTGAGCAAAAGCCGTTACGCTGATCAAATGTGTACAAAAGTTCTCCATCAAAAGCAAAGCAAATTCTTACACTACAAGCTTATTCATTTGTGTAAAAGTCTAGAGTGATTGATCCTCAATCATCTAAGGTGTTCTAGCAATTGTTGTTTAGGACAAATCTTAATCATTTCTAGGAATAGAAAGGAGAGGCTGAGTACTCGGTTTTAAGTACTCAGCGGAGAGATTAGGATTGAGTAGAAGTATAGAGGAAGGTACTCTTGTCATACTCAATTGCTGATATTGTAAAAGGTTTGAGGCTCTACCTTTAAAGAGCTCAGTAGAGGATTTGAAATCTCGGAAGTGTTCCGGGGACAGGACGTAGGCTTAGAAGAAGCCGAACCTGGATAAATCTGCTGAGTGAAGTATTTCTAAACCTTAACTCCTTATTTATATTGCTTGCTTAAAACAAACCAAAACTGACCAAGTAAAAGAGGTCAAGCTGAGTTGTGCGCTGCCAACGAATTAAGTCAGGAATAGACTCTAAGTGCTATTTCCTGATCTAAGCAACGAAACTGACCTAGTCACTAGTTGACTAAGCCAGTGTCTTGTCGATTGATCAGCGCCGCTGTCATATAATCTTTTCTAAAAGAAAAGAAATCTGCCATAATCGTTTTAAAAGGTAAAATAGTTCCTAACCCCCCCCTTTGGAACTATACTTGCAACCTTACAAGGGACCAACAAGTGGTATCAGAGCTTAAAAGCTCATTACTAAAGGTCTAACAACCTTGAGTTGATCCATACCATGGGCGAAAACAGCACTCGGTTTCTCCCTGGAAACCAGACAACTCAGATATTACCTAAGGGGCTGTCCATTACCAGGCCTCCCCTATTCTTCGGGTCAAACTATACCTTTTGGAAGAATAGGATGAAGAACTTCATTCAAGCTACAAACATGAGTGCCTGGCTATCTATAGTCCAAGGCCCGTTTGTACCTGTGAAAGTTGTTGCTGGCCAGTCAGTTGTTAAAGCTGAGGTTGAATGGACAGAGGATGATCTTAAGAAGCTTCAAAACCATGCTTCGGCTATCAATATGCTTCACTGTGCGTTCGATGCTGCAGAATATAACAAAATCTCAGGTTGTGAGTCGGCACAAGAGATCTGGAAAAAGCTGGAAGTCACCTACGAGGGAACAAACAAAGTAAAAGAATCCAAGGTGAATCAGCAGATGAGACTGTACGAGCTGTTTGAGATGAACAATGATGAGGGCATTTCAGACATGAACGCAAGGTTCACCAACATCATTAATGAGCTCAAGAGACTTGGGAAAATCTTCACTGAGGAAGAACAAGTCAAAAAGATACTCAGGAGTCTTCCAAAAGACTGGCAAGCAAAGAAGACAGCAGTTGAGGAAGCTCAGGATTTAACCACCTACAAATATGACGAACTCATCGGTTCATTGCTGACCCATGAGATATCCATGAAAAACTTTGAGGTGAAGGAAAAATCTGATGACAAGAAGCAGAAGTCACTTGTCATGAAGGCTGACTCCACTGACGGGAGTTCAACTGATGATGAGGAGATGGCTATGTTCACAACAAAGATGAAGAGGCTGTTCAGGAAGAACGACAAATATTCGAAAAAGCCTTACAAAAAGTTTGATAAGTATAAGGCTGACTCAAGCGACATCAAATACAGAAAGGACAGCTCAAAGCCCATTACATGCTTTGAGTGCCACCAAGATGGCCATATTAAGTCAAACTGCCCCACGCTGAGGAAAGACAAGAAAAGTGGGAAGAAGGCAATGGTGGCTACTTGGAGTGATACTGATGAATCTTCATCAACAGAAACTGAGGCCACCGAGTCAGCGAAGATATGCTTTATGGCTGACGAACTTGCTGAGCCATGCATTTCTGAGCATGCTGACCAATCTGATGAGTCAGATAATGAAGAGCAATCTAATGAGGTAATCTCACTCTCTCAACTCAGAAATGAAATGGGTAACGCCCTGAGTGATCTCTATACACTTGTTAAAAAGTGTAACAGGAAGATTAAAGCACTCAGCCGGCGCTGTGATGAAGTAGAAGAGGTCAAACTGAGTGACCTCAGATACCTTCTTCAAGACAACTCAGTTTTGCATGAAAATATGAAAATCATTCATGAGTCTGTCTCTGAAGTCCAGTCAGTTTCAAAGAAACTGAGGAAGGATGTCACAACCATTCAGAACCAATTAAAGGTTCCAAACAAAAACAATTTTCCGCTGAGAACTCAGTATCAAGGTACACAGTACCAAGGTACTCAGCAGAGACGAAATCCCCAGCAAAAAGTCCAATGTGACTTTTGTGGGAAGTTAGGACACACTACTAAAGTGTGCTGGCACGCTCAGCACTGGGGTGCTGACAAGTCAGTAAAAAATCCTAAACAGAAGGTCAGTTGTGACTTTTGTGGAAAGAATGGCCATACTATCAATGTATGTCGCCATAAAATAAAATATGATGCTATACCTGTTGCACCTAACAAGTCAGGACCCAAAAAGAATTGGGTACCTAAAAGTAACTAGTTACAATGCAGGTAAGCCTGAGATGTGCCGAGAAGTCAAAGATGTGGTATATTGACAGCGCATGCTCAAGGCATATGACGGGTGATGAAACTCAGTTCATCACGTTTGAACGTAAACGAGGAGGGAGTGTAATTTTTGGAGACAACAAGAAGGGTAAGATAGTAGGCTCAGGAATCATCGGAGGTAACCCTACTATTGAATCTGTCTCCCTAGTCAGCGGACTCAAATATAACTTACTCAGCGTAGCTCAGCTATGTGACAATAGGAGAAAAGTTATATTTGATACTACTGGATGTAAAATATACGAGGGTAAAACTAATGAGTTAATTTTAACTGCCCCTCGGATAGATAATGTCTTTATGCTAGACTTAGAGAAAAAGTTTTCAAAAACTGTGTGCTTAGTAACAAAGGAAGAAAATTCCTGGCTATGGCACATGAGACTTGGTCATGTAAGCATGGACCTCCTGGCCAAATTAGCAAGAAAGCAATTGGTTGAGGGACTGCCTGAACTTAAATTTCAAAAAGATCAATTATGCCATGCTTGCCAAGCTGGAAAACAAACCAAGCAATCTTTTCATAGTAAAAACATTGTCTCAACTAAGCGTCCGTTAGAAATGCTACACTTGGATCTCTTTGGTCCAGTCCAGCCGCTGAGTCTAGGTGGAAGAAGGTTTTCCTTGGTTATTGTAGATGATTTCTCTCGGTACACATGGGTTATCCTGCTGACCAGTAAGGACGAGACCTTTGAGACATTTTCAAACTTGGTTAGAAAAATTGAAAATGAGAAAGACCTAAAACTAGCTCATATCCGTAGTGATAACGGTGGAGAATTCAAAAACCAAAAGTTTATTGAATTCTGTGAAGCCAGCGGCATTGACCACAATTTCTCTGCTCCTAGAACGCCTCAGCAAAATGGGGTTGTTGAAAGGAAGAACAGAACTCTGGTTGAGATTGCCAGGACAATGCTGGATGAGCATAGGCTTCCAAAGTATTTTTGGGGAGAAGCTGTTAACACAGCATGCTATATTCTGAATATGGCTCTAGTTAGACCTATACTTAAGAAAACCCCTTATGAACTTTGGAAAGGACGAAAGCCCAACATTGGATACTTTCGTGCCTTTGGTTGTAGATGCTTTATTTTAAATACCAAAGATAGCTTAGCCAAATTTGATTCAAAAGCTGATGAGGCTATCTTTCTAGGCTACTCAACAAACAGCAAAGCATACAGAGTTTTTAACAAGAGAACTCAAGTATTAGAAGAATCTATACATGTGCAATTCGATGAAACTGATCCTGCAGGAAGATACCAGCCGCTGATAGAAGATGAACCAAACTCAGCACCTGCTGATCAAGAACCAGCTACTGAGTCCTTCACAAAACGGCTGACCAAGAGTAAGAGTGAACCTAAGATTACTTTCACTGACCAATCTACTTCTGCAGAGAATGTTGAAACACAGATAGAACAAGACATAAATCTACCCAAGGAGATAAGAGTCCCAAGAGGGCATTCAAAAAATGCAATTCTTGACTCAGCTGGAAATACGCTAATGACAAGAAATCAACTAAGGAAGTATCTCGGCAATGTAGCTTTTGTCTCAGTACAGGAGTCGAAGAACTTTGCCGAAGCTGAGGATGACGAATTCTGGATGAATGCCATGCAAGAGGAACTCAATCAGTTCAGGAGGAATAATGTGTGGGAACTAGTGCCACATCCTAGGAGCCAAAAGACCATTGGAACGAGATGGGACTTCAGGAACAAGCTGGATGAACAAGGAAACGTAGTCAGAAACAAGGCAAGACTTGTAGCTCAGGGCTACAGTCAGCAAGAAGGTATTGACTACGGTGAGACCTTTGCCCCAGTGGCAAGGCTAGAAGCAATTAGGATTTTATGTGCATATGCATCGTATATGAATTTTAAACTGTTTCAAATGGATGTTAAAAGTGCATTTCTTAATGGAGTAATAAACGAGGAGGTCTATGTCAATCAGCCTCCAGGGTTTGAGGATTCTAAGTTCCCAAACCACGTTTACAAACTCAAAAAGGCTCTGTATGGCCTCAAGCAAGCACCACGTGCTTGGTATGAGAGGCTGACCAACTTCTTACTGACTAGAAATTATGTCAGGGGTCAAGCTGATACAACCTTATTCATTAAGAGAAAGGGTAAAGATACCCTGCTGGCACAAATATATGTAGATGACATTATATTTGGTGCTACTAATGAATCTATGTGCAAGGAATTTAGTAAACAAATGCAGACTGAATTCGAAATGTCAATGATGGGAGAACTCAACTTCTTCCTCGGACTTCAAATTAAACAAGGAAAGAATGGCATATTCATCAGTCATGCTAAATATGCCAAGGAGATATTGAAGAAATATGAACTAGAACATTGTAAGCCAATATCCACTCCTATGGGCACTGACACTGTCCTCTGTGCTGATGAAAATGGTAAGTCAGTAGACAGCAAGTTATACCGAGGTATGATTGGCTCTTTACTTTACTTAACAGCAAGTAGGCCAGACATTCAGTTCTCAGTATGTTATTGTGCTAGATATCAAGCTAACCCTAAGGAATCCCATTACATAGCTGTAAAAAGGATCTTTAGATATTTGCAAAGCTCAATAAATGCAGGTTTGTGGTATCCAAATACTCATGACTTTACACTCATTGGATACACTGACGCTGACTATGGTCGAGACAAGCTGGAAAGAAAAAGCACCTCTGGAGGATGCCATTTCCTAGGAAGCTGTCTTGTATCTTGGTTCAGCAAGAAGCAGACGTCAGTAGCCCTATCCACAACTGAAGCTGAGTACATTGCTGCTGGAAACTGTGTTGCTCAAGTCCTATGGATTAAGCAACAGCTTGAAGATTATGGTGTTCAAACAAAGACAATTGAAGTCAAATGCGACAACAAGAGTGCAATTGACCTCTCAAAGAACCCAATCCAGCACAGCAGGATGAAGCATGTCAGCATAAGGCATCACTTCATCAGAGATCATGTACTCAAGAAAGAAATTAAGCTGACTTATGTGCCAACAGATGAGCAGCTTGCTGATATCTTTACAAAGCCTCTAGCACGAGAGCAATTTAGCATACTGAGAGAAGCCATTGGTATGTTTAATCCACTGTCTTAAATTCCTAAGTAAAAATGTGATATGATGCATGCTGAATGAATGTTAACATGCTGAGTATTTTAAAGAGTATCTGTCAAAATCACATGCCCAGAAATAAATGCACACTGAGTGAGTTATCTCATGCCGAGTAACTAAACCTCTACAACTATCCGTTGAACAAAACTGACTACTCAGAATACGAAACGTTTATATCATCAAACACTGAGTAAAAGTAATTATTAGCATTTAATGCCACCACACGCGTAATGACACCTGTACTGCGCATGCGCCGAAAACGTCTTAAAGTGTCAGATTTTCTGCCGATTGGACAACCCAAGGGCAAAACCGACCAAAATTCAAATGAAAATCCAAGTTAAAAATCTATAAATAGTGGATATTAACCCACTACCTTCTCTTCATGCGCACTGAACTTTAGAAAGCTTCAGAATTTTCCTTAAGCACTTAAGAGCTTCAGAACTTCAAAAAAATGTCCTTAAACAAAAGTACCTTCTCTCTAACCCTCAAATCCACTGATCAGGCTGGTCCTTCAACTAGCATGGTAAGAAGGATGATCAAAGTACACTCTTGGGCCAAGAGTCAAGAAGTACTAAGGAGCCGATACTTTCCTTCTGGCTTCGTCTCTTCTGAGAAACCATTCAGTGAATGGATCAAAAAGAACAAATGGAAAGGTCTCTTCTCTCTTTCCAGACAAACCTATCCCACGATAGTGAGAGAGTTCTACTCCAACCTGCACGTTGATGCAGATGACTCTGACTACTTAGAGACCACAATTAAAGGTCAAAAGATAGTGATAACTCCTGAATATCTAGCAACACTGCTAGATATACCAAATACAGGGATCCAGTTCAGGACAACAAAGGAGCCAATACCAAAAGCCATCGCAGAAAAGATGAAGGGGTTCTGTAAACCCAGAAACTACAAAGGAGAAGTACCCTGCACCTGCATGGGCAAAAATCAGAAGATGGTCCACTTCATGCTGACCAACTTCATCTTTCCTAAACTCAGCTCACCCTCATCCGCCTCCAACTTTGAACAATGCTTCATCTGGCACATGCTGACCAGTACTCCATTCAATCTTCCTGTCTTTTTGGTCGGAGCTTTTCAACGAAGTGGAAGGAAGCTTCATTTGGGTTATCTCATCACAAAGATAATTCAGGACAAGAATATAGAGACTGCAGGTGAAATAAGTTCACCAGGAAGTGTTATCACTGCAAGTCTGCTGAATGGACTATCACATAGTCAACCCCTGAAAGGATATGACGGAAATGGAAGCACTGAGAAGGAGGATATTATGGCTGAGACTGAGCAACCCATTGGAGAAATGGAAAATCTAACAGATCTGGATGATGCTATAGCTCATGTTATGGCTGAAACTGCTCAAACTAATGAGGGTACAGAACCAACAGATGAACCTCAAACTGAGAAGAAGAAGAAAAAGGGAACTTGCTCGAAGGATATTCGTACTGTCCCACGAAAGGTAAGGCTAATGGAAAGAAACAAGAAGAAAGCTGATCAGGACCTAGATGAGTCAGCTCAGAAGAAAATGAGAACAGAAGAAGAAACTGTCGCTGAGCCCAACATTACTCAAGGGAAGTCTTCACAAAAACAAGCCTCTGTTCCTTAAAGTGAGAAACAAGCCAAAACCCCTGCTAGTCCAAAAGAAGCTCAACTCCCACCTCACAGCAACTCAGCACTTGAAGTCAACACACCCCGTAGTCCTGGTGCTACTCAAGGCACTCAGTGCGAGCCCACTCCTGCCAAATTTGCACACCTAGGTGCTACTGAATCAGGACGGCGTGTCATTGCCTCAGCTAACAATCTGCTTCAAGAACAAGCTCATCCTCCACCAAACCATGACCAGTCCTCTCATCCACCTGTAACTCACCAAATTCTGCGTGAAATCCATGACTTGATCAACCACTTCTCTTCGGTTCAGACGCAGCAACCAACACAAGCTCAGATGTCCAAGATGACCGCACTCATGTTGACTATGGTCAATCACATGAATTCGTTGGAGGGTCAAATTCGTCTGCTGCAAGAACAAGCCAAGTCTCCTGCCCCTACCGTCAATTTGCCTACTGCTGATGCTGGCAAAACGGGGGAGAAAAGTGGCAACTAAGGAGAAGGAACTCTAAGTTAGAAACTAGAGAGTTAGAAGTTAGGAAGAAGAATTTTTTTTTATGCCTTGTCCTTATCCTTTGTTTTGTTTTTAAAAATTCAATATGCCTAACTTCTGTTACTTTTGGAATACTTGCATTACTATTAGTTATCCATCCTTCAAATGCTAAGTATTATCTGAATACATGCTGCATTTAAAAAAAAATTAATGTTTGGACTTGTCAAATATAAACCATTGAACAAATAAATTACTCAGCGCTCTGTCACTATACATTACTTCCGCTGAATACTGAGTAAAATAGAATATGTCCCATAAGCTGACCTATACCTGAAAACTGATCTTAGACTTATTCAATTAAACCTTAGAATGTTTAGAATAAAACTAAGTCAGTAGCTCAGCCCTTACGGGGGAGTTCACTTAATTAAAAAGGTCAACTATCATGGGGGAGCTCAAAGCTGAGTTCCTTGCTGATTAGTTTTGCCAACATCAAAATGGGGGAGTTTGTTGAAACACCTTTCCACAGGATTTTGATTTGACAAAATTAATTAAGTGAAATTAAATATTCTATAACACATTAAGTTTAAATGCTTTGATTTATTGTTACTAATGTGTTTGTTCAATGTTGAGTTCATAATTGTTATAAGACATAAAGATCATAAGGCCCAAGACCTATATGGAAGTCCAGGCCCAAGTCAAACAAGCCCAAGATTGCTCAGCCCGCGTATCTCCAAAACGTTGCCGTTGAAGTAATGAAACGCATGCTGAGCAAAGAAGGATCGAGAAGATCCACGTAGACAACTTCGGTATGAAGCTGCTGAGCTGTCTCGACAAAACGTACAAGACAGCCGCTGACCACAAGACAGCTTCCAGACAAAGTATTTCCTCTTCGAGTAAAGATCAGAAGACACAGCAAGCTGTCTGGTTGACGTTACCCAAAATGGAGGAACATACTGTCACACTGACCGAAGAACAGAAGATGCTGGAATCTGATTAGCTAAGAGAACTGCTGACAGACTGAGTGAAAACGACCTGTAGCCGTTTCCCTCCAACGGTTATTTCGAAATTCGAAATAACCAGAAGCTCCCACAGCTCTCTATAAATAGAGCATTCAGAATCCACATTCCATAGGGGAACTTTGAGCAAAAGCCGTTACGCTGATCAAACGTGTACAAAAGTTTCTCCATCAAAAGCAAAGCAAATTCTTACACTACAAGCTTATTCATTTGTGTAAAAGTCTAGAGTGATTGATCCTCAATCATCTAAGGTGTTCTAGCAATTGTTGTTTAGGACAAATCTTAATCATTTCTAGGAATAGAAAGGAGAGGCTGAGTACTCAGTTTTAAGTACTCAGCGGAGAGATTAGGATTGAGTAGAAGTATAGAGGAAGGTACTCTTGTCATACTCAATTGCTGATATTGTAAAAGGTTTGAGGCTCTACCTTTAAAGAGCTCAGTAGAGGATTTGAAATCTCGGAAGTGTTCCGGGGACAGGACGTAGGCTTAGAAGAAGACGAACCTGGATAAATCTGCTGAGTGAAGTATTTCTAAACCTTAACTCCTTATTTATATTGCTTGCTTAAAACAAACTAAAACTGACCAAGTAAAAGAGGTCAAGCTGAGTTGTGCGCTGCCAACGAATTAAGTCAGGAATAGACTCTAAGTGCTATTTCCTGATCTAAGCAACGAAACTGACATTGTCACTAGTTGACTAAGCCAGTGTCTTGTCGATTGATCAGCGCCGCTGTCATATAATCTTTTCTAAAAGAAAAGAAATCTGCCCTAATCGTTTTAAAAGGTAAAATAGTTCCTAACCCCCCCCTTGGAACTATACTTGCAACCTTACAAGGGACCAACACATATGGTTGTGTGTATAGGAATTGCCATGTACTGAATTCGTGTGTATATACAATAGTCAGACATGAGTATGTGATAAACAATGGTTGTGTATGTGTATTGCTATGAAGTATGTGTATGAACCTGTTGCTATCTGTGTCACTTGAATATACATATAGCATGTTATGTGTCAGTGAAGTATAGTGATGAATTTATGATGCTATCAGCATAAGTTTTATATCAATTAAGGAATAGACATGTATACACGAATAAGTTGTCTACTTGTTATATAGCATGTTATGTGTCACTTGAATATACATATGTCTACTTGAATAAGTTGTCTACTTTGTATTACAAAAAATGGATAGCGTGCAAAGGGGCATGATTATGTGACGTACGAATAGCGTACAAGGGGGGGCGTGATGCGCGAATAGCAACAAAGGAGATTTGGATGCTAAACAAACACTAGAGTTGGATGGCGTGGAGTACTGGAGGGGTATGGAGCCAACAGTGAAGATCAGATTGATTACCAAGTAGATTTATAATCAGTAATCATTCTGTTCTTCAAGATTGGCTCTATGCCCATCCAGTAGTCCACACCATCTAGCTCATTGTTTGTTTATCATCCAAATCTCTTTGCTATTCACACATCACCCCCCCTTGTACGCTATTTGCACGTCACATCATCATGCCCCCCCTTTGCTTGCTATTCGCACATCATATATCCCCTGCACACTCTTCAGTCCATCTCCTGGCAGTTGCTTCATAACCTGCCCTGTTGTTGAGGTATCGCTCAGCAATTCGCTCTCGGCCAGGAAATGGCTCCTCAATGAAGGGCTCTATCAGCATTCCATAAATATTCCATAGCAGCTAGAAAATGCATTTATAAATTAGACCCCAAACATATGAATAGATAAATTAGAACCCAAACATAGGCAAATGCATAGATTTATAGCATCATCTTACCGTGGCAATACTATAGGAAGGGCGATCAAGTAGCTGGGGCATAGATACATGCCCCAAAAGACCGATATTAGGAGGATAAATTTTGGTCCTGAACATGAGCTGCGAATAATAGTAATGTCATGAGTGTATATGCATATATATGAACTGCTTACTATGCGTTAATAAGTTCATGTTCTTACAACTAGAGGTGCACGGTAGGGGAAATCGACAGAGAAGTCCATATGGACTATGAATACACCTCCTTCATAAGGGGTGTTTGGAGGGCCCTTCATCACGAAATTCCATTGCTGACGGTCAGGACCTACATAACTATTAATGAGCCACCTGGGTGGCTCATGCCGGAGTAGGGAAATCTGTGCCTCAACACGAGTATGGAGGTCCCTTATACGTCTATCCATGATCGATATAACTAGAGTAAGTATAGTGTTGGGTTGTGGACTCTTGAGAACTGGTAAAAGCTTCATATTTATACTGTGGGTAAGTGAAAGGTCTAGGAAGGGAAAAGGGTAAATGAGAGTTATTATGTCTGTCTGTATACGGTACGTGATTAATGAGCATCAGTTGGTTTTGCAGATATCATGACTTGGGGATTCTATGCCTAATAATGACTTATAGATATATGCAGATCAAGTTAGATTTTGCTTCTAACACCACGTCTTTGAAAGATTGACAGATTTGGAGATGTATTAATTGCTTGTTGTTTTTACCTTTACATACATTTAAAGATAAATAGGCAAATGTTTGGGAGCGGAAATATAATTTTTTTAACCTATTTCCTTTAAACCAAGATCCGTTAATCGTTATTTAATATAAAGAGAGATAGAAGGAAATACCTTTTGACAAACTATCTACCGTTGCTAGCGAAGTGCCCTCAACTCTTAATCCGAGTTCACGAGCACAAAACAAAAACACAAATCAAACGATATTAGAACACAACCGAATAATAGCAATCAAGATAGATTACCTCTAATTAATCAACACAAGATCAAGGAATAAAAGAAAGAGATGAAAATCAATTGATTTGGAAGCAAGCGGTGAGAAAACGATCCACAACTGTTGGGGTCGATTTTTGCACTCTCCGGGATAGTAGGCTTGGCCGAAATTCTCAGTAGTAGGGGGTTTATATAGCCTCTCGTATCTAAACCCTAGTTAGATAGAATTAGGTTATTAAATAAGAGTTATATTCAGAATAATACTCTTATTATTATTATCTATAACTATGTCTAAATATAAAGATAATAATAACTTATTAATAGGATAATAATTAGAAGCAATTTAATCTCAATAAACCTCCTAACTTATTTATCCTATAATTAATTTAATTCATAATCATAATCTAATTATAATTGTCCAAAATTACATTAATTCCTTATGTGTCCCTACACATAAAATCGCCCCCTTTATAATTGGGCCTTAGTGGACTCAATTGGGCTTCCGTCAATTAATTAACATCTGTTTCTCTTTTGGGTTCCAAGTCTTATGTGTGACCCATTAGGTTATTATTGCTTCTAGCCATATACAACCATTAAATTAATTTCTCAAAATTACATTTAATCTTTGTATAACGGAATGAGTACGCGAACTGTGATTGACAGATCCGAAACATTTCCCCAGAGCGATAAGAAGACAGGTTGATTCCGTCGTTGATCTTTCCATATTAGTTACAGTATAATTCGATCCTTTATCAACTACATCCTTGAACAGAATCTTATGACTATGGATTATGTCAAGTCACATATAGCGAGCCGTTCGTTTTACTTGTACAAGCCGAGTTAACTCCAATTAGATAGGTTAAGTGAAATCTCCATTTCAAGTCTTAAGTTATCACCTTGTAAGGATTTAGAGTCAAGTCTTCCACAAGTGATCCTTGGACGTATCTCCTATTTATCAGGAGTGACAAATGCTCAATCCAATGTTAACTACCCTGCAATTACTTCCTGTGATACCCAACGTCTGCCGAACACACCCCAGAGTCATCCCTGTTATGGATCCAGAATCACTAATTAACATTCCTTTGAGTCTGAGGATTACTTATACCTATTAATACCAATGAGATGATCATATGATAAGGATAAATCTACCCATCCTGTTATCTCAAGTCGGGCCCCCAATCCTAATGAACCCTTTCATTGGATCCATGCAACTGTCCAGATATCTACATATCTGAAGCTTGTGAGATCAGCTCTTTGTCTCGACAGAAAACATTGTTACATGCAAGTCTTATCAGTGTTATGTCAATCCCTATTCAAAACATATCACTTGACTTGGAGTGGTTTTAAGTTTATTAGTTTATTATAATGTTTTGTCTCACTTCATGCTTGTATGAACACTTTATAATCACTTTAAATAAACTCAGGGATTTCCTTTTATTTAGACTTATTTAGTTCTTTAAAAGTGGTTGCCTTTATACAGTTATGAAACCATATCTTATTAAAACAAATGACATAAAGAACAATTCATTTACAGTAGGTTTATATCCTGGAACAATTGTCTATAGGACACTAAACCCCAACATACTCCCACTTGGACTAAAGCCAATTGTTTCTACAACTTATCCCAGTAAAACTTAAATGACGATCATGTACTTTCTAGGTTAAGGGCTTTGTCAACGGATCTGCTACGTTGTCCTGTGTAGGTACTCTTTCTATTCTCACATCTCCTCTTGCAACAATCTCTTTTACAAGGTGGTATCGCTTAAGGTAATGCTTGGATGCATTATGATACCGTGGTTCCTTTGCTTGTGCAATGGCTCCATTGTTATCACAGTACAGAGTAATGGGATTTACAATGTCAGGCACCATACCAAGTTCGGTAATGAACTTCTTAATCCAAACTGCTTCCTTTGCTGCCTCCGCAGCAACGATGTACTCAGACTCGATTGTAGAGAAAGCCACGCTTCCCTGCTTGGAACTCTTCTAACTAACCGCGCCCCCATTCAAGATAAACAGTTATCCTAATTAGGATCTAAAATCGTTCTCATCAGTGAGATGGCTGACATCTGAAAATCCTTCTATTTTCAGTTCCCCTTCTCCGTACACTAGGAACATGTCTTTAGTCCTTCTCAAGTACTTAAGAATGTTCTTGACAACATTCCAATGCTCATCACCCGGATTTCCTTGATAGCGACTCGTTATACTTAACGCGAACGCTACGTCAGGTCTAGTGCAAAGCATAGCATACATAATCAAACCAATCGCGTTGGCGTATGGAATTACAACCATGCGTTTCTTATCATCTTCCATTTTAGGACACTCATGATTGTTTAACTTTACCCCATGTACCATGGGTAAGTTACCTCTTTTCGATTCAAGCATGCTAAACCGCTTTAGCACCTTTTCAATGTATGTAGCCTGTGAAAGACCAAACAGTCTTCTTGATCTATCTCTATAGACCTTTATCCCTAGTATATAAGCTGCTTCACTGATAGGGGCGTTTCGTCCCTATCTTTTAGCGTGATTTACGGTTTAATTACAAAAATAAGTAGATTTTAATAAAATAACAAAATAAAAATAAATTCCGCACTTTCGGTTAAGTGTCTTTATTTTGAGTAAATTTAGAAAATAAAACGTCAAGCTAACTCGGCTCTCGAGAATTGTATTTCAGGTACGAGCAAGGAGCAAAAATCCACCGACATACGCGGGGCGTATCCCCCTCCACGCGGGGCGTGGAACACACTGTCAGAAATAATTGCTCAATCCGCAGGCACCACGTGGAACTCACCCACTGCCACGCGGGGCGTCCCACCTTCCACGTGGGGCGTATGAGCAATGATCAGCAATAATGTCTCAATCATGAATGTCAGACTGCAGGATCTTCTAAGTCAACTTTCAAATGCACGGGGCGTATAACCATGCACGCGGGGCATGTATGGGAAGTTCTCCAGTCTAAAAGTCCAGAGACTCACTTATGTGAGGCGTGCTTCAGCTACGCGTGGCGTAAAAGACCCAATTCAAGTAATAAAATCTCAGAAACTCAACCACGCGAGGCGTATCCCAGTCTACGCGGGGCGTGGTTGAGACAACAAGATCTAGATTTGGTCCACATGCAGAAGATTTCTGACGGAATGGGCAAATACGTGGGGCGTACCCCACCATACGGAGGCGTGTCATGGGAAATCTGCAGAAAATCATGTTCCTCCATGCTTGTATCTTATGAAATTACAAATCTACCCCTAGCTTAATGTGTATAAATATGAGTGACTAACACTCATTTAACACACTTTTGCATATACAATTCTTGCTTTAGATTAAATTCTTGCTTCTTAGTTTTAGATTTTATTTTACATAGCAAAACTCTATCATCTTGAGAGCTTGTTCGTTGATTCCGGCATTCCATCAAAGTTCCGTCCCATCTCCGTTCACCAAGCTCGAAAGCTCCACCTCCAAGTCCTAAGAGACGGCCTTGAGTCCGGTTAGCTAGTTCCGAGGGTGGATTCTTCCCTTTTCACTTGCTAATTAGCTTGTACTCTTCCTATGTACTAGGCTTGGTTGTATTCCATATTTACATTGTCCATATTTATAATTTATGATTCATAATCTCTTTTTCTATATATGTGTTGATGTTTGCTACTTGTTTTGATACTCGTAATTGATTATTGTGTAGGGGAACGCGATTTCCGACGCCATTCGGGCTATCTTTAGGGATTCATATAGGTGTTGCCTTACCGAAAGTGACACTCCGAAAACCGTAGGAATTGACAAACCACGGAACTTACGTGCCCTAATTTCTGGTCCCAAGCATTAGACACGCATTGACTAGGAACCACGTAGTCTAAGTACTTCACGGGTCGGTCACACTACACGTAGTCGTCATTGCAAGAGTAAATCATTAACCGTATATATATTTGGAGTCATTGTTTGTCATATTTATAACTTATCACCATCCGTATCATTTCGTAGAGTTTTTGTTATATAAATTTTTCTCACCCGTAGTTAGGAGTAGTTTGTAGTTGTTCCCGAATCAACTCAAAGTATTCACCGCTTAGATAACATATAAAACCGAGTCGTTTAATACTTATAGTTATAAATCCCGTGGATTCGATACCCGGTCTTAACCGGATTATTACTTGATACGACGGGGTACACTTGCCCCTAAGTAGTGGCGTCTAGTAGAGATAGAGCAGTTAGGAAGATCACATCCATAGTCATAACGCACTTATCACAATATATTTCGTAGAGCTCTACCCAGGCGCTAAACTCCGATCATTCACCAAGATCTTTCATGGAGAAGTTACCTGATAACCATACTTTCACCGACTATAGCAGAGCTATGTCATTTCCTATCAGTAATATATCGTCCACATATAATATAAGAAATGCTACTGAGCTCCCACTAACTTTCTTGTAAATACAAGCTTCTTCGCAATTTTGTTCGAAACCAAACTGTTTTATGGTTTCGTCAAAATGCTTGTTCCAGCTTCTCGATGCTTGCTTAAGTCCATAAATGGATCTCTGAAGTTTGCAAACCTTGGTCGCATCCTTTGATATGAAACCTTCAGGTTGCATCATATATACATCCTCAAGCAGGTTTCCATTTAGGAAAGCTGTTTTCACATCCATTTGACAAATCTCGTAATCGTAGTGAGCGGCAAAAGCGAGCATTATTCTGATTGATTTGGATATGGCTAATGGAGAAAAAGTATCGTCATAATTAACTCCTTGTTTCTGACGGTATCCTTTCGCTACTAACCTAGCTTTGTAGGTGCTAACCTTTCCATCCATGTCGGTCTTCTTCTTAAAGATCCACCTACACCCAATGGGTTTTATCCATTCGGGTGGATCAACCAAAGTCCACACTTGGTTAGTGTATATGGAATCCATTTCAGAATCCATGGCCTCAAACCATGCTTTAGAATCTGGACTGGTGAGAGCCTCTTCGTAGTTCTCGGGTTCGTCGTCTAATACGGGAACCTCTTCATCATCTCCCACTAGAAAATCATATCTAACTGGGAGTTCATGAACTCTTTGTGATCTACGAGTAGGTGGTGGCACTTGAGTCTCATCTAATAGGACTGCTTCGGGTTCCTCTATTGCCTCTGTTGTTTCAGCTGGTGTTTCTTCTTCTTGAACTTCATCAAGTTCAATCATGCTTCCCGTTTGTGTTTCTTTAAGAAACTCTTTCTCTAAGAATACTGCATGCTAGGATACTATTACTTTCTGATCATCTGGATGATAGAAGTAATACCCCATAGTTTCCTTAGGGTATCCTATGAAGAAACATTTATCAGATTTAGCATCCAATTTATCTGATGCTATGCGTTTGACAAATGCTGAACAACCCCATATTCTCATGAATGAGAAAATAGGTTTCCTACCAATGAACAATTCATATGGTGTGGAACTGGCGGATTTGTAAGTGTTGTATGCCCTAGGCCATTCCTTTTGTATATTTTACAGTGTGAATTTTGTATCCAAATGGCAGTTAATAAAATATGTATTCATGTGTAATTATTTGTATTTTTAATTACTTAATGAATATATATTAGTCCAAAGATTATTTACAAAGAGATAATATTATTAAGAGTTAATAATAATGAGATATATTTCTTTGGTAAAATAATAATCTTAGATGTTCATAGTCGGTGGATAATGAATTGGACACTCATTTATCCTTAGACTATCACCTCTGTTTATTTTCTTGATTAGTATGAGATATTAATCAGAAACAGAAAATCTCAATCTGTTTGATATGTTGATATCAGAATAAATATGTGGACATTCAAAGAGGTGAATGGTTCGAACTGTGACGTTAGATAATAATTGCACAAAGGTTTACCCCTAGTCAACATAATTATTATCTAGGTCATAATAGTGCATATAGTCCTTTGACTTGAGGAAACTTAGTTGTTCTTGCACATGTAATTATAGTTTGTTCCTGCTTTGTACTAGGATCTTAATTCTGGTAATCCGGCAGTGAATCGCTACAGTTAGTTGTGTAGTGTAACAAGAGTTTGCTAATAGAGGATTCATTACTCTAAGTAAATAGAGATAAATCCTAAGATAGTTATTGATTGGTTTTTTGATGGAATGAGTTCCTAGCCAGGACAATAAGACTCACCTTATGAGATAAGTATCAAAGAATGGTTTTTCGATGAGAGTCTTATTTTATCAAAGACTTAATCAATATTTCTTAGTATCTTGACGGTAAGAGCTTGACACTTTGTGACTCTAGTCAAGATTGAGATTTTTAATGAAAGGACTTTAGTGCATGGAAATTATGATCGATGGTTCATAATTAGTTTAATTATGAATTTACTTCAAGTAACTTCATTCTTTAATTGGGACGTCATGGCGCAGTGTGTTAGCTGGAGATCATGACCTTTAGAGGACTATAAGTATATATAAGCTAAGCTTATATAGGATACACTTGTAGTACAAGGAATTGGATTCCTAACATAATTAATAAGTGTTATTATTATGCCTCTAATACCAGTTAAAGATGAACCTAGAAAGTCACACACATACAAGTTGTTTGTATCAAGCTTTAGTTAAATTGATTAATTAAAAGTGTTTTAATTAATTAATTGACACAATTGAATATGTCAATGAGATTGACAAAACATTCTAACACTGTTTGATATTCAATTGAAATAAGGAAATTATAAATAATTATTCTTGCTCAATTTAAATTGATGTCTTTTTCCGAATGCAATAATCAAGTGTTGACTGTTAGTATTGAGAGGTGTCTTGAATAAGCTCCTCTGAGATTTTATAAAGAATATAATAGTAATTAATTAAATTGTTAATTAATTATTATTATATATATTTTATATTAATAATAATATAATTAATTATTATTATATTATATATATATATATATATATATATATTACATGCACTAGGACGTGTCCTAGTGCATGCTTTGTTTCAATCCACCTGGATTGAAACAAAGTATACATATATATCAAAAGATATATATGTAAACATAAGAAGATATAATATGATATACGATTTTTCCGGTTCAGAAAAATCATATTCGGAATCAGTTTTTGATTTTGAGCAAGATTAATCAGTTTTTTCGAGACTTGATCTAATCGACTTAGTGGACTGACTAAAGGCTTCACCGTTAGAGAAGCTTTAATACCCGATTGGAATCTACAAGTGGTATTTTTCAATCTCGTAGTATAAATATCAATTTGATTATTGAAGAACTTAATGATCTTGGTAAAGGATTTGATGTCAGACATCAGATGTTTGACTGTTTATCAAAGTAATTGGATCACATTGATTGTTTGTTTAGGAAATTTTTTTGAAATTCGTCTCCTAAATACCAACATGCTTCCGCTTCAAATCCTTCAGGATTTAGTTGGTACTCGATTTAGGGTAAAGAGGGCAGTTTCTAAGGCATAGCCCCAGAACGTCTTTGGAAGTAATGTTGTGCTCATCATGGATCGCACCATATCTAGTAAGGTACGGTTTCTCCTTTCGGATACACCATTGTGTTGTGGTGTATAAGGAGGCGTCCATTGTGAGCATATCCCACATTCAGTTAGATAACTCAGAAAATCATCTGAAAGATATTCACCACTTCGATTAGATCGAAGTATCTTAATTTTCTTTCCTATTTGATTTTCTACTTCATTCTTGAAGCATTTGAATTTCTCAAAAGCTTCTGACTTGTGCTTTATTAAATAAACATAACCATATCTAGAATGGTCATCTATGAAGCTAATGAAGTATCTGAATCCTCCTCTTGCTTGGACTGACATATGACCACATACATCCGAATGTATTAATCCTAGAGTGTCTGATACACGCTCACCTTTATTGCTAAAGGGTGTCTTTGTCATTTTTCCTTTTAAACACGCTTCACATGTTTCTAATGATTCATAATCAATTGAATCTATAAGCCCATCTTGATGTAGCTTAAGCATGCGTCTTTTGTTTATATGGCCTAAACGACAATGCCACAAGTAAGTTGAATTATCTAGCTTATGTCTTTTGGTATCAATTTCTAATACAGAAATTTTATCATCTAACACATAAATCCCATTTAATGATATTCCTGAAAAATGGAAAATCCCATTTCTATAAAACTCACAATCTTTGTTCTTTATTGAAATATGAAAGCCGTCGTCAACAAGACATCTAATAGAAATAATGTTTCTGGACATCTCTAGAACATACAAACAGTTCCTTAATTCTATTACAAGCCCAGAGGGCAAACTTAAAACATAATCTCCAATTGCGAGCACGGTAACTCTTGCTCCATTTCCTACTTGCAAGTTTATTCTTCCTTTCTTCAAATCCTTAGTCCGTTTTAGTTCCTGCATATTTGTTCAAATATGAGATCCACATCCGGTATCCAATACCCAAGATTCAGACTGTGAAATTGTATTTATTTCAATATAGAACATACCAGATGTAGAAGCACCGTCTTTTCCCTTCTTGAGGGAGGCTAGGTACTTCTTGCAGTTCCTTCTCCAATGCCTGTCTTTACCACAGAAGTGGCACTCTCCTTTGGGCTTCTTCACTTGCTTCCCCTTTGCTTTAGTGGGCATGGCCCTCTTGCCCTTCTTGGGATGTTTAAGATTGGGAGGGTTCCCTTTCCTCTTCTTTGATCCCTCAATGACAAGAGTCGGTATTGCCTTGTCTTTCTTCATATTGGGCTCAACTGTCTTAAGCATGTTTGCAAGCTCTTCAAGAGAGGTTTGCAAGTCATTCATCTGGTAGTTCATGATGAACTGTGAATAACTCTCTGGGAGGGATTGAAGAAGTAAGTCCACACTTAGTTCATGATCCATCGCGAATCCAATACTAGAAAGCTTGGTAATAAAGCCAATCATCTTGACACAATGTGTCATCACAGATGTGCCCTCTTGCATCCTGCATCGATACAACAAATTTGATATCTCGTAGCGTTCGCACCGAGTTTGTTTCCCAAACAACTCTTTTAGTGCGTGACAATGGAATAGGCATCCATCTCCTCATGTTGCCTTTGCAATTCCGGTGTCATCGATGCAAGTATGATGCATCCCGCGTGATCGTCATCAGCCTTATGCTTCTGGTAAGCATCGATCTCTTCGATGGGGTATCAATGTATCAAGTATATACCCTATTTTATCGAACTTCAAAACGATTTTGAGGTTGCGATACCAGTCGGTGAAGTTTGAACCATTCAACTTGTTATCGGTAAGTATATTTTGCAGATTGGTTTTAGTCATGATTTTACGAGTGTTTTAATTTAACCTGAGAGTGAGAAAGAGTAAACGTATGTTATTCATTTGCTTTAAAGTATATCAATCTAAAATTATAGGTCTTTTAATTTCATTTTAAATTGCCCCCACTATTTTGCCAAATTAATAGCCCTCCATATTAATTCGAAGAATTTCACAAATCCTTTAGTGAGCTAGGATCCTAACTCCTGAAATTCTTCGAATTAATATGGAGGGCTAGCTCCTGAAATTTCACCTTGAGTTTACTCAACAAGCTAGTCCCATTTATTAGGTAGATTCATATAATCAATCACATCAACAATGTGATTCCTAGGTTATTGGGTTACTAACCACATTAGTAACTAATATGTATTCATATTAATCCCAACCATATTGCCCGTTAGTTTATAACAACATGAGTTTGCTCATCCAATTATTATAATCTAATTTAAGTATTACCCCATATTCGTGAAAACGATTTTCGATAATTCACGTGTTACCATAAGACCCCGATCTTGAGTTTACTCAACAACCCAAAGGCCCCCAGTACCGTCGGCTGAATTATAATATTAGGGAGGGGCAACCGATTTTAATAACTTGCTTATTTACTTAACTTTTAATTAGCGAAGGATTTTTTTATTTTAAGTCTCATAATCTAACCTAGTCTTGATTTGCTTTAGCATACATCAGACACATACAATTTACATTGGCGTTATGGACATATTATCTAAATTATTCCATTGAGCCAGAAACGGAATAAAAGGTCAAACCTAGGGAAATACTAATTATTACATATTTCTCTTTAGGTCCTCCGTCTTCTCCATAGCGTCTCGAAATTACATCAATATTAATTTCTATACTACTAAAGAAAACTTCAACTAATTTGAAGGGAATTAGATAAGAGAAGAAATTACAATAGATAGTAGATAGGCAGGACACGCAGGTCCTATTTCAAAAATACCAAAAGACTAAAAGAGGGTCCAAATATGTCCATAACTCCAAACAAGCATAGACTCAATTAAATAAATTTAATTGGTTGATTACATAAATTATTTATGTAATATTTAAGTTAATCATATTAACTTGTCAAACTAACTTTCATCCAATTTTAATTCTGTCAACTTTGTATCTTTTATATCTAATCTAATCAAACTGTAACAATTACATATTAGATTAATATAACTATACAAATCCTTTTATTATGCATATCCCAGTTAATTTTGTTTTAATTCATTTAACACCTTTGATTTACAAATATTAAATAATAAGTAAAACAAACTTTTAAATAAATTCTTTTATTTGATAATAAAAAACAGAAAACTATTTATTTCTGAAACGTATATATATATAAATATATTCAAAACTATTTTATTTTAAAACCCGTTTTAAAATATCCAAATAGACACAACCTAGGTCGGGACCGTAAAGGCCCGACCTAAATTGTTGCTGCCGTCTGGCAGCAGCATTGCGGCTGGGCCGCCGCTGCCTTACGGCAGTGATGCCCAGTCGCTACTGGTTGCTGCCGCGAGGCAGCAACCGCGAACAGTAGTTCGGGTTGCTGCCTCGCGACGCAACCCAGACTGCTGTTCGATATATATATATATATATATATATATATATATATATATACAGTAAAACCTCTATATAGGAATACTCTATATAAGAATAACCTCCAATTTGTTATAAAAAATTTCGGTCCCAACTTGGGCCGGTTATAAATAAGAATAACCTCCCAAATGTTAATTGTTATACATAATCCAAGTCCCACCTTTAGAAACTATACCTCTATATAGGAATAATTATGTAAATAATGTATATATGTATTAAGGATTTAAACAAAATTGATTAAAAAATTTAAAAATTATTGAGATTAAATATGAGTTGGCACACAAATTCCAACTTTAACTATAAATTCTTACCATTTTCCCATAAAACTCTTTTCTTTATGTATTGGAAACTAAACTCAAAACTCTTCCAATTCTTTAGGTATTGGAAATAAAACTCGTAGACTTGATATGCTAAACATTAATTTGTTTTATTAATCTATTCTATTGTACATTGTGTATATAAACCAATTTCAAACAACGTTGCATAATTACTTTTTGAATAATAAAAATTAAAGAGTTCTTATTGTTGTTAAATTTATAAACTTTAAGTGTTGATTTTTTTTTTGGGTACCAAACTCTATATAAGAATAACCTCCCAATTGTTATACACATTGTCCGGTCCCAAACGTATTCCTATATAGAGGTTTTACTGTATATATATATATATATATATCTGTTTTAAAACAATTTTAAAACGATTTTCAGAACATGAGAAAAACTTTTAAAGATTTTCTGTTTTATCTTTTAGAATTAACAAAACTAACTTTTATTAATCTAACCATAAAACAAATAGATTTTGTTCCAATGATTATCAACCAAAATAATTACGAACTTATGCATAATCAATTTTAATTAACAATTAATTAAAACTTATTTATCTTTAGATCAATTAATCAAAACAATTTTATTAATTAACCTAACAATAAATATATGTTCAATCTGATTGAAAAACCTTTTAATTTTCATATATGAAATAACGGATTTAACGCAGACTCTGATACCACTGAAGGTAAATAGGCAAACGTTTGGCAACGGAAACATAAAAATTTTAACCTATTTCCTTTAAACCAAGATTCGTTAATCGTTATTTCATATAAAGAGGGATAGAAGGAAATACCTTTTGACGAACTATCTACTGTTAAGCCCAAAATATACCTAACATATCATTAATATTTACATCAGTTTTGCTATGAATTTGTGCTGTTTATATCTATTTAGAGTACTTTTACATCCGGATATGTTTCTTTCATGCAAGGTACCTAAATATTTGGCAAAATACAAATAGGAACGAAAAGAGGTAAAAAACGAAGGAAAAACCCTACGAAAAGAGTCAAAGACGAAGAAAATCAAACGTACCAAAACGAAGACGGGAAACGAAGTCGATGTCGAGAAAAATCACCCGTGTCGCGATCGAGATTCCCTAATCTCGGTCACGACATACGTCTCCCAGACATCCTCTTTTGCGTTCTGAAGGCTGAAATTTTACTCCCCTAATCTCAGTAACATCAGAAATTCTGGCAGCTTGTCCTTCACATGTCGAAATTCAAAGAAATGCGTCCGTTTGAGTGGATAAAAACGTCTCTTCGCAGCGGACACGACCCCTAAACACGACTCTTCAACATCTATAAATAAAGAGTTGATTTCAGAGTTCAATATAGAGAGTTAGATTTTTAAGATTAGTACAGAATTTATGCAGAAATTCTGAGTCAGAAACAATTCAGAGTTAGAAGTTCGATTTTGTAAAAGCAATATGATATACACACATTGTTTATTAATTAATTACAAACACAGTAGCAATTAGATTTAGATTAAGATTTGTTCAAAGACTAGTTTACATTTTGGTAGTAGAAATACCATCTCTATTCCGAAGATTCAGCGAGAAGATTAAGTAGCGGATTCGACCCCGGAGCCTGACAAACTCTAACAAGGTTTGAGGAAGGATTGACAACCCGGACTCACTAAGTCCTCTTGAATGCTTCCATGCTTTTTATTCTCTGTAAACTTGTATCAATTCACACTTCATCTAATAAAGTTCATGCAATTCAATATATTTTTATGTAGCACTTTGGTAAATGATCCAAAGTGAGTTCTAGTGTTTTCATTAAAACGTAGTTAAATTCAATATCTTTACAAGGAAACTTTGTTGAACACTTAGGCAAATTCATTCTTACGGACGATATGATCATTAAGTCGGCTTATCGGAAATAAGTATTAATTTGATTAAGGTAGCGGTCTTGCCCGATCGTAGGAAGATCGTCTGCGGTTCAAAGCCTTTTAATTGAACCAGTTTACGTTATTACACATTTATAATTTATACAAAGTTTAAAGTTGTTTTCTTTACTTAATGCAAATGAGTACAATTATTCTCTTATTTTAAACACTGAACGTTTCTGTTTTGTAATTCATACTCAAAACAGAATTGATTTCTAACATTCTACATATTTTCCAATTTGATTCTTATTTAATCAATCTCAAAACCAAATTCAAATAACGATTATCTATTAAAATAAACCTTAAGTCATATTTAAACTATATTTAAACAAGTTTTTGTGAAAAAGCGTTCCTTGTGGGTTCGATATCTTTTTATTACTACAAGCGAAACCGTGCACTTGCGGAAATCGCTCAACATCTACCGTTGCTAGCGAAGTGACCTCAACTCTTAATCCGAGTTCACGAACACAAAACAAAAACACAAATCAAACGATATTAGAACACAACCGAATAATAGCAATCAAGATAGATTGCCTCTAATTAATCAACACAAGATCAAGGAATAAAAGAAAGAGATGAAAATCAATTGATTCGGAAGCAAGCGGTGAGAAAACGATCCACAACTGTTGGGGTCGATTTTTGCACTCTCCGGGATAGTAGGCTTGCCCGAAATTCTCAGTAGTAGGGGGTTTATATAGCCTATCGTATCTAAAACCTAGTTAGATAGAATTAGGTTATTGAATAAGAGTTATATTCGGAATAATACTCTTATTATTATTATCTATAACTATATCTAAATATAAAGATAATAATAACTTATTAATAGGATAATAATTAGAAGCAATTTAATCTCAATAAACCTCCTAACTTATTTATCCTATAATTAATTTAATTCATAATCATAATTTGTGGTGAAGCTCTTAGCCTAGTGGTTGAAAGCTTACCTATGCCTTGGGAGGTCATGGGTTCGAATCACATCCGGATCTGGTGGGCATTTTTCTTTCTTCTTTAATGTAATCATAATCATAATCATAATCTAATTATAATTGTCAAATTAAATTAATTCCTTATGTGTCCCTACATATAAAATCACCCCCTCTATAATTGGGCCTTAGTGGACTCAATTGGGCTTCCGTCAATTAATTAACATCTGTTTCTCTTTTGGGTTCCAAGTCTTATGTGTGATCCATTAGGTTCTTATTGCTTCTAGCCGTATACAACCATTAAATTAATTTCTCAAAATTACATTTAATCTTTGTATAACGGAATGAGTATGCGAACTTTGATTGGCAGATCCGAAACATTCCCCCAGAGCGATAAGAAGACAAGTTGATTCCGTCGTTGACCTTTCCGTATTAGTTACAGTATAATTCAATCCTTTATCAACTACATCCTTGAACAGAATCTTATGACTATGGATTATGTCAAGTCACATATAGCGAGACGTTCATTTTACTTATATAGGCCGAGTTAACTCCAATTAGATAAGTTAAGTGAAATCTCCATTTCAAGTCTTAAGCTATCACCTTGCAAGGATTTAGAGTCAAGTCTTCCACAAGCGATCCTTGGACATATCTCCCATTTATCAGGAGTGACAAATGCTGAATCCAATGTTACTACCCTGCAATTATTTCCTATGATACCCAACGTCTACCGAACACATCCTAGAGTCATCCCTGTTATGGATTGTGTTAGAACATGATCAAAGCATCACATTCCATAATCCAGAATCACTAATTAACAATCTGATAACATAGAGATATTATCCCGAGGACCAAAAAGGATATTCACCTTGAGAACGCCGCGTATTAATCCCCAAAAGAGAGCCGGCTGGCGGATCTCCACGGTCCTGCTCAGAGAGATCCGCTGGCGAACCTATGAGGCGAATCTCCTCCTTCACCTGATTCGCCACAGTAACGGCTGACCGCCGACTCGGCCATAAAGACCATTAATGAGCTATCCATTAATGGCGACTTTCTAGTTGCTGAAGGTTACGACTTCCTAGCTATAAATAGCCTACATCCTTAGGCTATCAAGGTACACATTCTCACATCCTTTGTCAATTCAGTTTGTTCCCTTGATTCACCTTACTGACTTTGGCATCGGAGCTTCCCCCCGTCGAACCCAACGATGCCCCCACAGGGACGGAAGTTGATCAGAATTTCTCTGCTTGTTATCAATTGGTGCGGTGAAGGTGGAGCCCTTAATCAAACAAAGGGTTTTTCGTTCACATTAAGAAATTATGACAACTGGAGATCAGAATCCCTCTTCAGGGATTGAAACACCATTAGTTACACCGTCTAGTGCTGGCCGCACAGATTCAACTGCTCCTGTAATGCACGTTGAAAGTAGTATGAACCCTGATGCTTTCATCAACATGTGTGCACAAGCAATCGGAGAGCGGTTTGGACCCGAGACTGGGAATTGCCTACGGTCGTTTATGACCCTCCCTCCGTATTGGAGCATGGCGTCCACATCGACTGTATCATCTTGGCCCTTGTTAAACTTTGGACCGGGCGCCCAGAGTTCTTCATTTCTCCAAGCTCACAACACGGATTCCATGGTAACTACTACGACGGCAGTTGGAGAACGACAAATCAATCGGGAGTTATTCCCTGATGGCGCAGAAGGAAGTCAAAGGAATGATTCAACCCTTCCGGGCGGATCTACGGGTCCTAGATTAAATCTAGGTGGGTCCAAAATCCCGAGGCGCCCATGGACAAATCTCTCCCTAGGCGGATTCGAAGGGCGAACACAGAAAAAACATAGGAAGGAGAAAGGTAGGCGGTCTAAATCACCCTCGCCTCGACGATCGAAATCCTCCCATCGTGGCTGATTGCCCCCATCTACTGGTCGTAGACGGAGTAAAAGGCCAAGGGAGACACCCCATTTGGGTGGACCACCGCCGTCGCCACCCCTAGGAACTGTTGGTCACATCCCATCGGGAAGCCATGGAGGAGGTAGTGGGCAAGCTCCCCCAGGTGGGGGGGGGGGGGGGCGGAGGAGGTAGTAATGAAGGAGGAGGCGGACGCAAAAGCGGAGGAGGGCGTTCGCCATCAGATCCATCATCTGGGTCAAGCTCTTCTTCCTCTCCAAGGAGATCTCCACGAAGGGGTCGCCCAAGGGCGGATCCGGAGAATTTTGATGATAGAGTTAGAGCTCTGGTGCTCCGTATGAATGAGGAAAATGTCAGGCATAATCCGTTCGCCAATAGAGATTCGCCTTTCGCAGCTTGGATTGAGGCGGAGGAAACAGATAGAGCTTTTAAAATACCTAATCTCGCTATATACACAGGTGTTGACAATCCGGAAGCTCACGTCAGAAAATACCGAATACTGCTTAAACTCAATCGTGCCACCGAGCCGGTGCTCTGCAAAATATTTGTCACCACGCTAGGGGGTCCAGCCTATGGGTGGTTTTAGTCTCTACCTCCGGGCTCGATAAACAGTTTTGATCAATTGAGCAGGGAATTTTGCGCTAATTTCGCCGGCTGTATTCCTCCAGTGGTTAATTCAGGGAAGCTTTTTGAGTTAAAGCAGAAGGCGAACGAATCCCTTCGGGAGTACGTGGACACTTTTAACCAATTGTGCATACAAATCGTTGATGTGGATATCTCCGTAGCAGTGGAATGTTTTGTGAGAAACACCACTTGTAAGAGCTTGCAAGAAGATCTAATTCGAAAGAAACCCACCAGTATGGCAGAATTGATGGAGCGTTGTAAAGACTTTATCGAGGTGGATGACATTCGCCGAGGATCACTGTCATCGCCAAAAAAGGACAAGGGCGAATCTCGCCACCGAGATAGAGACAAAGACAAGCATCAGGATTCTTCCTCTAGAAGCAGGCAAAGAGGTTCTAAGAACAAATCAACGTTTGTCACCTCTTTCACACCTCTTAACGCTTCTAAAAGTGAAGTCCTTATGTGGATCGAGAACAGTCAACACAAACGGAGCATTTCATACCCCGAACCAAAAGGGGGGAGTACACCAATACTGGTAAAAATCCTAAAAATTATTGTAAATATCACAGGAAAAATGGCCATGATACCGATGCATGTTGGGAGTTAGCCCGAGAAATCGAGCGTCTCATTGAGAGAGGCAAATTGGATCGGTTCATCCAAAGTGATAGCAAGAAAGGAGATGGCGATAGATCCAAATAGGACCCAAAGAAGAAGGGAAAGGGTACCATTAACGTCATAGCAGGCGGACCTGGATACCAACCAATGCTGAAAAAAGCAAAGAACACCGCTCTTGACAGAACATCGTTAAATCGCCCCTTTGCCGATGTGGGTCCTGAAATCTCTCCCCATGCGGATGCATTGGTAGTCACTATGGTGGTAGAAGGTTGGGAGATGAAAAGAGTGATGATTGATACTGGAAGTTCATGCAATGTCATCACCAGAGGAGCTTTTGCCAAACTCATGATTGATCCAGTCCAGGTAGAGCCAACTGTGGTTGATATCCTAGGAGTGACGGGACACACTATCCAAACAAAAGGCCAAGTCACTCTGGATTGTGAGCTTACAGATGATGATCAGGTCTGGAAAGGTGATCTGGAATTTTCTATCTTGGATGGTCAGTTAGCTTACAATATCATCCTTGGACGGCCCTTTATCTCTGAAGTAGCAGCCCTTATCTCCATACGCCACTTAACGCTTTACATCCCCACGGCCAAGGGAGGTGTAATGATTAGAGGTAGCCAAAAGGTGGCCCAGGAGACATATTCGGCATCACTAATGATTCGCCCCCAATCTAAAGAGGAGGATGAAGAGGAGCTCGTCACAATGGCCTTGGGCGAGACAGAAATGTACCTTATAGCGGATGAAAAGCAGGTGCGAATGGCTAAAGGGCTCAAAGGTGAAATTAAAGACGCAATCACCAAGGTACTCCGTGAAGCGGAGGATGTCTTCGCATGAAAGGATGAGATTCTCCCCAGAATTAGTCCAGACGTGATCACTCACAAGCTCAACATTGATAAAAATGCAGTTCCTGTAGCTCAGAAGCGGAGAAACCATGGCCTCGAAAGGCAGAAGGTGATAGAAGAAGAGATCACCAAGCTCCTACGGGCGGACGCCATTGAGGAGGTGCTTTATACTCAATGGCTAGCGAACGTCGTTCTGGTAAAAAAGGCGGCCGGATCTTACCGCATGTGTATTGACTTTACGGATCTCAATAAAGCTTGTCCTAAAGACAACTATCCTCTTCCATGTATTGACATGCTCGTGGACGGAACCGCCGGTCACGCCATGTACTCCTTTACGGATGTGAAGTCAAGTTATCATCAGATCCCCATGGAGCCCTCAGATAGAATCAAGACCTCGTTCGTAACACATCAGGCCACTTATTGTTTCAAAGTCATGCCCTTTGGGCTTAAGAACGCGGGTGCCACTTATCAAAGGATGATGAACAAGATATTCGCAGATAGTAAAGGTGATAACTATTCTATCTATGTGGATGACATGATCATTAAAAGCACAACCATGGAAAAGCATGCAGATGATGTAAAGGAGGTAATAGACGTACTCCGACGCCACAATATTAAGCTGAACCCGGAGAAGTGTACTTTTGGTGCGACGTATGGAAAATTCTTAGGGTTCATGATCAGCGAAAAAGGAGTTAGCCCAAATCCTGACAAGGTTAAGGCTGTCCTAGAAATGCAAGCACCACGAAACATCAGAGAAGTACAACGCCTTAATGGGCGGATCGTAGCCTTAGGCAGGTTTATCTCCTGTTCAGCTCGCAGATGTCAACCCTTTTACGAGGTCATCAAGAAGCAAAAGACGTTCGAGTGGAATGAGGATTGTGAAAAGGCCTTCGAAGGAATCAAGCGGTTCCTCATGGAGCCGCCCATGATGAGTCGGCCATTGAAAGGTGAGGACCTTTACATGTATGTATCGGTTACGGATAAAGCTGTGTGCACGGTCATGATACGAGAGGAGGATGGCCAGCAGTTTCTGATTTACTATGTGAGCAAGGTTCTGAAAGATGCCGAAACCAGATATTCTAAGCTTGATAAAATGGCGCTGGCTGTTGTCACCACAGCAATCCGCCTTAGGCCATATTTTCAAGCTCATACTGTGGTGGTTCGAACGAATATACCGATGAGAAAGGTGTTGCAGAAGCCGGACACTTCTGGAAGGTTGATGGAATCGGCAATCCGCCTTGGTGAGTTCGATGTGAGATATGAAAGCAGGCCAGCTTTGAAGAGTCAGGTCTTAGCAGACTTTGTGAATGAATTCACTGAAGAGGGGATTGATCATCCTAAGCCTCCAATGGAAGAGTGGACAATGTACACCGATGGCGCCTCCTCGGCGGATGGAGCTGGCATAGGCGTTGTGATCAAGGGTCCTCAATACATAAAGTTACGATACGCAGCAAAATTGAATTTTCATGCAACTAATAATGCTGCTGAATATGAAGTTTTGGTATTGGGATTGCGCCTACTCAAAGAAATCACTCCCGAGCGGATTGTGATCTATAGTGACTCCAAACTAATGGTCAATCAAGTAATTAAGAATTATGAGGTAAAAGATGATGTTTTGGCCAAATATGTAGCAGAAGTCAAAAAATTGCTAGATCACCTTGAGGCTAAAGAAACCAAATGGGAACTGATTCATGTACCTAGGGAGTCCAACACTGAGGCAGATCATTTGGCCAAAATGGCTTCTAGTGAGGAGAACTGGACAGATCCAGACTGTCCCTTCGAAGTTAAAATAGCTCCAGCCTTCGCTTCAGAGGAAGTATCCCTACTCACAACAGTAGAAGATGATTGGAGATCGGTCATTCGCCAATATCTGCTATGTGGAACTTTACCTGAGGATAAGGAAGAGGCACGGCGGATAGTTAGAAGAGCGGCTTATTTCTCCATAATCAACGATGGCCTTTATAGAAAATCTTTCAGCCACCCTTGGTTAAAGTGCATTCTGCCGGAAGAGGGACAACAAATCCTCAAGGAGCTAAATGAGGGATCATGTGGGGCCCATGAAGCATCCGCCACCATCTTAAAGAAATCCAGGTTAGCAGGTTTCTACTGGCCCACAGCCGAACTAGATGCACAAAAATTGGTAGAATCTTGTCATAGTTGCCAGATTCATGTGAATGAATCACACACTGCCAAACATCTCCAGAGGCCCATCATAGAAGGACGGCCATTCGCCCTCTGGGGAATAGACATCGTCGGACCATTCCCTCCAACTCGCCGGCAGAGGAAGTACGTGGTAGTGGCAGTAGATCATTTCACCAAGTGGGTGGAAGCCGAAGCTGTCTCCTCCATCACTGCAGAACGAATGGTGGAATTCGTCAAGGACAACATTGTAGGAAGATATGGTGTTCCGCATACCATTATCACTGATAATGGAACATAGTTCAACTGTAGCGAGTTCAAAACTTTCTGTGAAGATTTGGGCATTCTGAACAGATTTGCCTCCGTTTATTATCCCCAGTCCAACGGAATGACCGAAGTCACGAACCGGACGATCGTGAAAGGGATAAAGAAGAGATTGGGAGAGCATGATAAGAAGTGGGCGGATCAGCTGACGAGCGTTTTATGGGCTTATCGCACCACTCCTAGGACGGCCACAGGAGAAACACCATTCGCCCTCTCTCATGGTGTAGAGGCTGTGATCCCAGTCGAAATACAGGTCCCAAGCGATAGAGTGGCCTTTTATTGTGAGGAGGACAATGGAAAAAGGTTAAAGGAAAGTCTGGATCAGGTAGGAGATCGAAGAGACCAAGCCTATGTACGCATGGCGGCATATAAACAACGGATCGCCGCTTACCATGATAAAAATGCCAAGCTTGTGGATCTAAATGTGGGTGATCTTGTGCTCCGAAAGGCCGATAAAATCCAGTATCGAGAAGGCAAGGGCAGGTTAGGGCTCAACTGGACGGGTCCGTATCAGATAGTAGACAAGATTGGATCCGCCACATTTAAAATTCAGGACATGGAGGGCAACACATTGCCGCGCACATGGAACCTCCAAAATCTCCGCAAATATTTTGTCAGAAAATGAGGTGTATACACGGTCTTGAGTACTCTTTTTCCTTTAGTAAGCTTTTTCCCATGTGGTTTTTCTTACTAAAGGTTTTAACGGGGCTCACCTATAAGACCTGCTTGCTGTAATAAAGCATTCTCCCATTAATAAACATCATTTGTTCTATTATCTGTGTTCTTTTTAAAGTTTATTGCAGCAATATCAATATTCCAGTCTTAAAAAGAAGGGGGGCATCCAACGCTCTCCACATTAACAAAGTATCGCTATCTCATAGCTACTTTTTCTCCTTAGACATAAGAGAATCTATCTTATGGGCGGATCCATCTCTGAGAGGATCCCAATCTCCGATAGAGTTAAAACGATCCTTGGACGCAAGGTCTTTACACTCTCTTACATATCCTTCCCAAAAAAGGATTCACAAGTCCTACGGGTGGATCACTTCACCTCAAAGACAGGTAGCAAATTGATCCCCTATGCAGCTTTACTTCCTTCAATGGAATAAAACAGCTTCTAACCTTCACAAAGGTCCATACAATGGAGTATGGCTAGCCACCTACTCCAAAATAAATCCTAGATGCCTATATATTTACTTACGCAAACGTAATGGTAAAATAAATAGCTGCCATAAAGGATTAAAACAAATTGTACTTAACGATTTTTTACAAATCACAAGTAAACAACTAAGTAATAATGGGAGCATCCTCCTTTACACTATCCTTGCTTACGGTGCTTGCTTGGGAAGCCTCCTTCTCCACAGCCTCAGATACGCCAACCAAAGGTACCTCCTTTTCCACGGAAGATGTGGGACCAAGAAGAAGGGCGTTATCAGTGATCGGTTCTTCACCCGCCTTGGGGGGCACTTCCTCAAGCTCCACTAGAGTGACATTAACGGAAGGTTTACTTTCTTCCATGGGTCCCTTCATCCATCTCCGAACATATTCGTGGAGGTATTCCTTAGCGTATGACATCTTGTCATATTTGGCTACGTCTTCTGGTTCGGGGACGGCGAACTACGGATCTATAAAATCAATCTCGGGATGCGCCAGGAAAAAGTACGCCATGAGCAGTTCGCCATAATAGAAGGCTTGCTCACCCGCCGTATATTCAGCTTCTCCTAGGGCGTCCTCATGGTTCTTGGCGTCTGTCACAATCTTTTCTTTTAGCTTCTCGATCTCCGCGTCTCTAAGGAGGCTGTGGCAGAGGCAAGGTTCGCGTTAGCAGAAGCAATGTTCGCATTAGCATCCGCTACCTCTTTCTCCAGCTTTTCAATGGTTGCCTTATCCGCCACACCTTGAAGAAGCTCAGCCTCCATAGCACGTATGCGAGTATACATCTGTCAAAAACAAACAGTTTCGTTAAAAGAAAAAAACCAAAGGAACAACTTTCTCTACAAAAAGAAATCCCTCCCAGGGGACTCACCATAAGGAGCTCCGTTTTCCCCTTTTGCGCATGAATGGAACCATGAATTTGGTTTTGATTCCTTTGCACTTCGCCCACCTGACCCAGGGCCTCATCCAAGTCGTTTATGATGGATTCATTCTCAAAAGATCCTTGAGCGCCATATTTAGCGGACCAGTATCCGCCCATATCAGGCTTCGCCATCTGCACAAACATTCAAGGGTCAAAACTCAAGTCCAAAACTTGATAAACAGATAAAAATAAAAGGCAACTTACCTGTTCCATCTCCCCTACAGGCAGGGCGGACTTCATGGCATCCGCCATAAGCTTAAAACCTCAAGAAGCTGCAGGTTTCCTCCTTTTTAGTGGCGGCTCAACCACTGTTTCTGCAGGACGTTTTCCAGTATCCTTTTGAGGATTCGCCACTTGATCTTTCTTACGCGCCTCAGCCTCTAAGAACTTCCTACGCTTCTCGGCAATAGCGTGATTGGCCTTAGATAAACCCCTGCCAAAGAAAAACATTAAAGTAATCAAAGTTCAAGAAGAAATAAAAGTTACCTTGGTCAAATTGCGCAATCTTGGAGTAAATGAACTGCTCCCCCTCTCGGCGAATCAACAGAATATCGCTCATCATGAAGGCTAAAGCGTCTGCGTATGTCCATGCATCCGCCTTGATCTTCTTCATGAGCTCCGCCACCACTTCATCACTATCGGTCAATATTCGCATATCGCCCGCCATGTGTAAAGGCTTGGGATTCCAAAACGAGGGAAAACCCAGTGATTCGCCCTCTTTTATCTTCACATAGAAGAATTTCTCATCCCAGCAATGGACATTGGACATTTTGTCACTAAATGGCGAATATACTCCGAATTTGGCGAAAGTGAGATAGGATTCGTACTTCTGTTTCGAGGGTTTATGGAAAGCTCTAAAAACACGACCCGTATATACCATTCCTAAATTTGAAGCGAGGTAGCAGTCTAAAGCAATATCCAATATCCAACCAACCGTTGGGATGCAGTTGGCTGGCCGTAAGATCAAAGTAGGAGAGGATGTCCGCCATCATCTTTGGGAGAGGAAGTCGGAACCCTCTCTCCACATGACTGCAATATACTGTTAGAAAACCGCTAGGCGGACATGAGGGTCGTTGATGGGCTGCGGCTAACTGAGTCTCATAATTATTGATCCAAGGGAAGCGATTCGCCAGATCCATTAGATCCGCGGCACTCATACGCGACGGAGTAGACTCCGCTCGAGGGTTCTTTTTCCTAGGTTGGATTGAAGAGGAGGCCATTGTCCCCGGAAAACACCTAGACTTAACGGCCGGAGCGGTACCGGAGACAGAAGTAGAAAGAACTGGATTCCTAGTGGAACGAGTTTGGTAACGATTACACGCCGAGTTACTAAACCCAGCTAAATCGGAGCTAACCGTGTCCTCAGAGGGAGAGGAGTTCTCCGATGACGAAGTGGTCCAACTAAAATCAACTACTATTTTGGGGGAAGGGGTCGAATTAAAAAGCTCCGAAGTTGATCTAGAAGATGAAGAAGAACTCCTAAACATTCAGAACAAATAAGAAAAGATGAACTTACATGAAATCGAAAAAGCTTTGAACTCTGAAATTCCCAGGAAAAGCTTCAAGCAGTGAAGAAGAAAGTGAAGACGAAATGGAGAAGAGAGAGAAAGCAAGGAAGAAAAAAGGACATTTTCTCTTTCCTAGGACAGTGCGCCCGTTACACGTGTCACTCCTCGATTGGCATCGAACAGAGTGCGCATTAATACATGTGTTCATGACGGCGCGCGGAAGCTCAAAAGCCCTAAAGGACTTTAAGGGACTTTTGGGGGGGCTTCTGATAACATAGAGATATTATCCAGAGGACCAAAAGGGATATTCACCTTGAGAACGCCGCGTATTAATCCCCAAAAGAGAGCCGGCTGGCGGATCTCCATGGTCCTGCTCAGAGAGATCCGCTGGCGAACCTATGAGGCGAATCTCCTCCTTCACCTGATTTGCCACAGTAACGGCTGACCGTCGACTCGGCCATAAAGACCATTAATGAGCTATCAATTAGCTAACCGCCAGGTTAAAGGTAACTTGTAACCGCCATTAATGGAACATTAATGGCGACTTTCTAGTTGCTGAAGGTTACAACTTCCTAGCTATAAATAGCCTACATCCTTAGGCTATCAAGGTACACATTCTCACATCCTTTGTCAATTCAGTTTGTTCCCTTGATTCACCTTACTGACTTTGGCATCGGAGCTTCCCCCCGTCGAACCCAACGACGCCCCCACAGGGACGGAAGTTGATCAGAATTTCTCTGCTTGTTATATTCCTTTGAGTCTGAGGATTACTTATACCTATTAATACCAATGAGATGAACATGTGATAAGGATAAATCTACCCATCCTGTTATCTTAAGTCGGGCCCCCAATCCTAATGAACCCTTTCATTGGATCCATGCAACTGTCCAGATATCTACATATCTGAAGCTTGTGAGATCAGCTCTCTATCTCGACAGAAAACATTGTTACATGCAAGTCTTATCAGTGTTATGTCAATCCCTATTCAAAACATATCACTTGACTTGGAGTGGTTTTAAGTTTATTAGTTTATTACAATGTTTTGTCTCACTTCATGCTTGTATGAACACTTTATAATCACTTTAAATAAACTCAGGGATTTCCTTTTATTTAGACTTATTTAGTTCTTTAAAAGTGGTTGCCTTTATACAGTTATGAAACCATATCTTATTAAAACAAATGACATAAAGAACAATTCATTTACAGTAGGTTTATATCCTGGAACAATTGTCTATAGGACACTAAACCCCAACAACATTAAGAAATTTGTCTAGTTCAAATGTAAACAGATTATGAGCATTAGTCTGGTTCAAATGTAAACAGATTGGCAAATTTAAAATCATTGATATACATAAATTCTTGTTCATTTGATTATGTTTCAATAACCAGATTCATTCGAAGAAGAAGGCAAAGAGTGACATTTACGTTAAAAAAATATCATCTAAACAACAATAAAAAGACATTAAAATAAACAAATCTATCATCTGAAAATAAATCCATTGACATGATTGATCAAGAACTATATCATCTAAAACAAGCTACAACGACATAAATTATTATAAAAACTGTCATCGCGAATACCAATATGCCAATTTCCCATATATATACTTGACATTTTTAATTATTAGTATGTCATGTGATGACATTAAAGGTGACATTAATAATAAAAAAGCTGCATCGTAACAAAATTAATATGACAGTATGAAAGGCTTAATACATCATTTGCCCCCTGAACTTGTCCAAAATGGTTGATTGGCCCCCTGAACTTTCAAAGTGTATCGATAGCCCCCTGAACTTGCATAAAATATTCAGTTAGCCCCCTGAACTTGCATAAAATGTAATCAATTAATCACTCGGTTGTAAAAAAGTAAGTTAAATGCGGAAGATATGTTGCACGCATCTTAAAAAAGTAAAACGATCAAGATCGGGGTATGCGATTATAATATTAAAGAAGAAAATGTTTTATAATTGAATAAGTAAGAAATTCTTTTTTAACATGTTTTAATTTATTTTGTGAAGTATGTAATAACATTCTAAGGCACGTGTAACATATCTTCCGCATTTGACTTATTTTATTACAACCGAATGATTAATTGATTACATTTTACGCAAGTTCAGAGGGCTAACTGAACATTTTATGCAAGTTTAGGGGGCTATCGAGACACTTTGAAAGTTCAGGGAGCCAATCAACCATTTTGGACAAGTTCAGGGGGCAAATGATGCATTAAGTCCAGTACGAAACTAGGCTTATGTCATGCATCATATCTTCACATGACAGAACCTAACCATCGTCTGAAGGGGCAACAGACGGCAGCGAGCCCCGTGACAGATTTATATCTCGCGGGACGACGGTTTTTAACTGTCGTCTGAAGGGGGTTTTGGCGTAGTGAATATAGAAAGAAATAATCCCAAAATGGTAAGAAAACCTTAGCCTCAGTGGTGGAACCAGGAACTAAGATTTGGGGGGCTAATTTTAACCGTGCGGTTGACGGTAAATTTTCAAAGTCCAGCCCGTTAGGGTTGGGTAAAATTTTTTTAGCCTCCAACGCGTTAAAACTGTAAAAATGTTATCATTTTTTAGAAACTAGCATTGAACTAATAGAAAATTAAACATGTTTATTTTTTTAATGGTAAAGACATAATAAAAATGAATATTAAATATGTTTACTTTTTTTAATAGTAAAGACATATTAAAAATGATTTCAAAAGTGTTATCAAAATAAAAATAAAGAGTCCATTCAAATTAATTAATAATGGTAACATGTTTTTATAATTATTGAAAAATAAAATTAAAATAAATAAAAACATTTTAAAAGAAAATGAGGTTAGAGAGAGTTGGACATAGGACCTCTCAAATAGAAATAAGCACCCTTAACCATCTCATCTACCTTTAAACATTGAAATAACACTACATAGAGTCAATATAATTCTCTCAAAATATTATCAGACACCATTACTAAATTTTCTTTTTTCAATTCTCCGAGCGGCCTGCCGGGGCTCGAGCCTACCCCAACCCCCTATTTCCACCCCTGCTTAGCCTCCAATGGAGTTTCAATGTATTTGATTTCAAAAAGTTACACCCTTTACAAAATGTGAGGCTTTTATACCCCTACAACCCTATAATAGAAAAGACATGATACCTCTAAATGCATCACTAACAAAGCTTCAAGGCATTAGGGGTAGAATAGTTACAAATAAACTAATGGTAAACTAGTAAATATGCAAAACTACAAAACAATAAATACACAATGGCAAAGTAGTAAATAGCACACAACTACAAAAATGGCAGATTCATAGAACTTGGTGATTAAGTCGCTTCACACGGCGTGTGGTGTGTCTGACACGTCATGTGAATTGATTGAGAACGAGCACGAGACAACTTTGCCATTCCACACGTCGTGTGGGCTACTTCACACGCTGCATGGGGTGCTCTTCTTCCTTTTTCTAGCTTCCCTTCGAACAACATGTCATGTGGTTGTTCCGCACGCCGTGTGGGCTTTGTATATGCCATTGGGATACCTTCCTCGTTCATAGTTGTGATGCCTCCCACACGACGTGTTGATAATATGACACATCATGTGGATCCAGGTATGCCTCCATTCAGTGGTCTGCCCTTCAAACCCGAGACCTTTGATATTAGCTTGGTAATCTCACCATTTCAAGGCATACCGACTCGTGTGACCCCCTTTCAAAATCCTCTTGAAAGCATCATTGCTTGCTTGACTCCTATGGAACGAAATGAACATATTTATGTCCTCATCATTCTCACTTTCTTAAAAAGATTTGGACCCCAAGTATTGCATAGGATAAGAAACAACGGGTGTCCCTATTGTTAGGGCCATTTTATATAGAGTCTTAGGCATGGTTTTAGGCCTATTTATATGTGATTATCAAATATTTACCATAGTTTATGTGGTGTTTTCTCCCATACACGCTTAATGGGGCACTTTGAGGTGTTTTCAGGTACAATTGAGGAAGAAACAGAGAAAAATGAAGGTTGAAAGAACTCTCTACTAGGCGAGTAGGTATTGATACTCGACGAGTTACATCAGCTTCTCGACGAGCTGATTAACTCGTCCAGACCAGACAGTCATCAAGCCAAGTCAATGAATTGGAGATAAAATTCAACCATAATTGCCCGACATTGGACACCTACTTGACGAGTAAGCCCCTTTACTCGGCGAGTAGAGACCGAATCCTGCTCAAATTCTACTTCGGATATTCTATTCTGAATCAAACTCAAACAACAAAATCCAACTCCAAGATGGAAAGAATACCTAGATAGATTAGGAATAGGAAGAAGATCACTAATCCAACTCCAAGATGGAAAGAAAACCTAAATAGACTAGGAATAGGAAGAAGAGCACTATAAATAGAGGCTTATGCTATGTAATTATCATTCAGTGTTCATCAATAATTATAGACTAGTTCTTATATTAGCTTAGTAGTAGTTTAGTTTTATTTTCTGTCTTTATATTTCAATTTATTTTACTATTTTTATTCCGTTATCAATTTAGTAAAGCAAGCTTGACCTCGAATTATTTCTCATCTTTTATGAATCAACTTCAGTTTATTTGGTTTCAAGTTCCATCTTCCTTCATCTTATTCTTGAATCAATTAATCTAAATTAGATACACAAAAGTTCTTATTTCTCCCCATCCCATTATGCCTTCGTGTATTAGCTTAGACATGAGCTAAGACACCTTTGGCTAGGATGACAGTGAACTGTGTTTAACAAATAAGATCATTAAAGCGTCTAGGTTATGCTGTAGGTTAATAAAGATTCAGTTAAGACTTATTGTCTATACTAAATAACCTAACCAAGTGATTAGTATAGGAGTTGGATTGTGTAGCCTAACCAAGCGATCAAATCAACCAAGCAAACTCTAACTCTACCTATACCCTAATCGGATAGTGCGGCTTCGTGGTCTAGGTTACGGCTTAGCCTTGGTTTTCATAGCATCTAATGCCCTCAATCACTATTAGGGATTTTGCCTAACCAAGCATTGGCCTAAAAGTATTGAGGTAGATTTAGTAAATTGTTGATCAGACTTACTATTTTCTGATGGAGAATCACCGTCTTTAGTTAACCTTTAAATTCACACAACATTCACTTATCGATTCATAGGAGTTATCACGGGGATCCTGAATCCTAGTCACCCATTCATTCATTAAATATATTCATTGTTTAATTGCTTTGCTAATGTTATTGTTTTATTAGTAGTTAAATAACAATCTCAAAACACTTAATTCAATCCTTAGATAATATAGAATTCGAGTACGAGTAAGGCATTAGATATTAGTCTCTGTGGGATCGATATTGTTCTTCAGAACATTTACTACTTGATACGATAGAGTTCACTTGCTCTTTAGGAGTTTGGTAGATTTTACCCTATCACCGATAAGCGACATTTCATCCACACACTCAAAAACTTCATTGCCAACCTTAAGCCTGCTAGGTGAGTGATGTGAAGTTTCTCCCCATCTTTGATCCAACTAATCCGATATGAGTTAAGATGTGGTTCAGGTATCAAGCCAAACTTACTCAAGGTGGTTTTACTAAGGATGTTCTCTTAGCTTCCCCCCCATCAACGATCAACTCACATTTCATCCCAAATATTAAGCATCAAGTTTTAAACAATTGATGTCTCGGATCTTGATCTTGCTCACTTGACATTAGCACCATTTTCACCACATGAATGGTATCCGGAGGGACCACTTTCAATTTGTTCACAATACACCCCGTCGTTTTCTTCCTCTTCATCTCCATGCACTACCATGTTTGCACTCCTCCTCCTTAGATATTCATTAGACCTATGGCCCAACTTGTTACACCAAAAGCACTTGAGAGGTACCGGTTTTGTATAATGGTTGTTGTTTCTATGTGGAGGCGTGGCTCCTCTACATTGCTTTCAATCTCATATAGGGATCCTCCCGACTTCGAGACCCTTAACCCCACTAATATTTGAAATTTGCTTCCATTTATCTATTAACTCTAATTTTTCCCGAGTGGGCATGATTCTATCCCCTCCCATCCGTTTAGAGCTCTCTCGACTCCTTATGCTCAATTGGGATTCTGCCTTCAAGGCTAAGTTATGTGCAACTTGTACTTGGATGACCATTTGAGTCTTTATCCTGTCTTGGATCGATGTTGTGTTTCAATACTTCCAAATACCTCAATGTCTTTTGGCTTTCGGTTTTCGACATACTAGCCATTACCGAAAGTCTTAAGAACTCCGAAGTATACTCATGTACGTTCTGAGTCCTTTGTGAACACCCTTGATACGAACTACAAATGTTCTGCTTATAATCCAGCAGTAAGAACCGCTCCCGCAACATTGCTATCATCTGAAGCCAAGACTTAATCGGATCCTTACCCCCCTTCTTCGTTCTTCCCTCAATTGATCTAATAAAATTGAAGCCCTCTCTTTCAATTGGCAAACAATAGAGATTGCTTCGGAATTATCATGACTATATTAGTAATTTTAAACCCGATTATCCTGGCTCCTTCATCATTCATGATGAGTTTTTTGGATCTCAAAATTCCCTCTCAATGTGAGCTCTCCTTTAACTTCATTTGGCTCATGTGATGTTTTCTATTTTAAATTTCGAGTGAAGAATTTGGGGAAGGGTTATAGAGAATGATAGAGCTGGCTATATAAGTTAGAAATAAAACTATTTACAATTTTAAGGTATTTTTAAACTGTTTACAAAGTCTATGGCGTTGTCATTCTTGTTTAAAGTTTCAAAAAACATTAAATCTAAAATGAGGTATTGCTTGATAAAACTGGAAATTAAGTACTCAATTTAAGTGTTGATTATTGCAAGTGTTGAAACTATTAAATGATGTAATTTGATAAATATAAAGAGAAGTATTGAATATAAAAAAATATTAGTAGATAAAATTTAAATTTAAATTTTAAATTAAATTAGTTGATAAAGTTGAACTTAGAATATGAAATGCTACTGTGAAAAGGGGAGATACTTTAAGAAATAGGAAATCGATCTACTAGTAATTAATTAATGTGATTAATTAGTGTGATTCTCATTAATATAGGGACCGATAAAATATCAGTTTCTTTGGTTTTAATTTTAATTTTCGAACGCATTGAATCTACTAGAATGTTATTATTCTTGTTTAAAGTTTTAAAAAGCGTTAAATTTAAAATGACGTGCTGTTTGATAAAATGGAAAATTAAGTACTCGATTTAAATATTGAATATTACAAGTGCTGAAACTATTAAGGAGACGTTTGGTTCGCGCAGGATAACAGAATGGAATCGCGCAGGGTAAATTCTCTTATTTGTTTGTTTAAGTTCCACAAATGGAATGCTATATATCTGATTCTCTTTGCGGCTGTTTGGTTCAAATGAAGTAATAAACCAGAATTGTGTTTTTAACAACAATTTATATACATACATATGTCTCTATCAATACAATATAAGAATTAAAATCAATTAATTTAACCATTAAAATTAAAATATGACAAAGAGGAAACATAAATAAAATTAATAAAAAAATATATAAATATTATATTTTAAAATAATTAAAAAATAAATATTAAAACTGAATAATACAGTAAAAGGAAAAAAAATTTATCAAAAATTATTTACAGGTTAAAAAAGTAAAAATAAATAAGTAAATTAATCAAAAATGAAATTAAACTAAAAATATAAAATATAAATAGATAGATACAAAATTAAAATCAAAATCAAAAAATAAAAATTAGTCAAAATATTTGGAGAGAGAGTTAAACTCAATTTCAAATATCAAATCCTAGACCTAAACGGTATCTAACTCTCACACAAACAATTTAAACAATTGTAGTGTCCTGGACTGGAGTCGATATCTCTTTGTTTGAAAGAGCAAGATGGCAGGCTTTCAAAGAAAGTGCAAGATGGCAGGCTTTCAAAAGAAGAGCAAGACGGTAGATTCAAAGGTGGAGATGATTTCAAGAGTAGTCCGGTGGAAAATCGAGGGCTTAGAACCTTACTCTTACAAGAAATCCGACGCATTCAAGCTCGGAATCTGGACTTGGTACGTAATTAAACTCTTTCTTTCTTTCTTTCTTGATTTCTTGAATGAATTTGAAGTGCTGTTCTTGATAGGCATTTGAGTGTACAAAGGAAAAGAGGTGGAGAAATATACGTTGATTTATTTCCACTGGACTCTCCAACTTGTAAAGAACAGTCTCCTATTGCAACTTTTTATCTGCGCATCTTTAATGCCGCTCCTAATCGTAGACACTATCATACTTATTGTAATTATCTCTATCCTGAATAGTTATTTTCAGTCGTGTTCATTCGTGAATAAACATTTTTACTTTCTACAGCTAACAAGTAATAATGAAATAATGTCGTTCTACAGTTCATGAGAGATTGCTTCGGAATTGTAATGACTATATTGGTTTCGAGACGGATTTTTCTGGCTCCTTTATCATTCATGTTGAGTTTCGGGATCTCAAGACCTGCACTCTCAATGTGAGCTCTCCTTTAACTTCATTTGGCTCATGTCATGTTTTCTGTTTTAAACTTTGAGTGGGGAGTTTGTGGAAGGGATAAAGAATAAATTTTGAGTGTTTATCTGCACTTGATGCAGAGGCGGATATAGGGGAGCCGGGACCGGAATTTGATAAATGTAGCATTTGACCTAAATTTTTGATTGGTTATTTCATAAAATGAGGATTTCATAAACTGGGGATTGGGGAAGGGATAAAGAATAAATTTTGAGTGTTTATCTGCACTTGATGCAGGGACGGATATAGGGTGGCCGGGACCGGAATTTGATAAATGTAGCATTTGATCTAAAATTTTGATTCGTTATTTCATAAATTGAGTATTTCATAAACTGGGGATTGTTATATGATTAATATAAAATTAAATCATTAAGGTTGTATTTAATTACCCAATCTGAGATGATTCCGGTCCCCGGTTTTCTAGAAATTTTGATGGGTGCTGAATTAGCAACCCTAAATTGACACGAGAATGGTCAAATGTTAGGCCTTTATGTGAGCCCTCCCTAAATGAAAATTTCTACCTTTTTTTTGTTGCCTCATAAACCCTTCTTAGATTTAAATTTCTATTTTTTTTTTTTTTTTGCCAAGCTAGGCTTTCTTAAATCCAGATTTTTTAAAAATAATTTGGCATATTAGGCAATTGTAAATCCAATTTTTTTTGTTAGCCAGTTTTTTTTACATGTTTAGAAATTTAAACATAATCTAATTTAATTTTGAGAAATTTTGTATTGATATTTAAAAATTGTTTTTTGACCCCTCACATTATAACGTGTGTGTATATATATATAATTGAACAAGTTTTGATTTAACAAAATTTTTTTTTTCCATATGCAAGCGTAAAATCGGCTCCCAACAGACCAATCATGTATTGGTCACTGACTCGCTGTACATTGATTATCAGGGTTGGAAAGACCGTTCTATATGGTCTAGTGATGGAATGCTGCAGCCTGTTTCAACCCAGAGCACGAGCACGAGCAGGATTCCATGTTTCTCTCGCATGCTAGACGAGGCAATCCATGCTGATGTTACCATCAACACTGCCGATGGTACCGTGAGCGCTCATAAAGCAGTTCTTTCAGCAAGTTCACCTGTCTTCCAGAGCATGTTCCATCATGAACTCAAGGAAAAAGAGTCATCTACAATCTACATTCAAGACATGACATTAGATTGTTGCAAGGCTCTTCTAAGTTACTTGTATGGAACCATTGAACCGGGGACTTTTTGGACGCACCGGATAGCGTTGATCGGGGCAGCGAACAAGTATGATATACAAGACCTAAAAGATGCCTGTGAAGAAAGTTTGTTGGAAGATTTAAATTCGGGTAACGTGCTCGAGCGGCTGCAAGAGGCGTGGCTATATCAGCTGCATAAACTCAAAAATGGATGTTTGAAGTACTTGATTGATTTTGGGATGATAAATGATGTTGAACAAGAAATAAGAAACAATTTCTTCAGGGAAGCAGACAGGGAATTGATTCTGGAATTGGTTGAGAAAATGTTGGCAGTTGGTATCATGTCATGTATTATTGTGTGAGACTTCCTTTTTTACTGGTTCAAAACGGATAAACTATGAATGATAAATTAACAATCGAGTTTTAATTAATTGTGTTTATTTGGTAGATTAATTGCATTCAATTTTTGAAATGGGTAATTAATTGCATTCAATTGACAAATTAATACTATTCAATTGAAATGGTTGTAACCGGTAGGTTTAATTGTATTTAATTGACCGATTTTCATGACCATATCAATGCTAAGGGAATCACTCTTCCTGTCAAAATCATCAGACTGATTGTTTTGACAACGAGCCTTATAAATTCTTGTTCGTTATTATGGTATATCTGATACAAATTTCGGTATAGTTTTAGGGATAATAATAACATTAATTACTGATAATAATTGATAGTTATAAGCATAAATATTGAAATATATCTGAGTTTTATTCCCAATCCATAAACACTAAATGAACATAGATAAAGCAAGGTGATAGTTCAGATTGAAGCATAAAATAAACAGGTTTTGAAAATAGAAAGACTGAGTTTAATGGGAAATGATAATTTGACTCTAAGCATTCTCGGATTTGGAAATGAGCCAAGTGACAAAGTTGTGAAGGGTGGATCCATCAGCTCGGTAGTGCTTTTGAGTGAAATGGACAAACTGAGACCAAGTAAAATCTGGGTAAACTCGTTTCCCGAGTTGGTGCGGTGCACTCACGACCTTGTCTTCTTTAGGCGAAACAAAAAATGCCATCGATTTCCTCTTAGTTGACTTGTTAACGACTGCCCTATGCATACAACTCTTGTATATCCCATTCGACAGTGCCTGCATATATACATATCGAGGAATTACGAAATTATATATACATAAAACCCGAGACTAATAAATTAATGACTCAATAACATAACAGAAAATGTATATTAAATTAATTAATTACTCAATAACGTAACAAAAAATGTATATTAAATTATTTCATATAATTTCGTGAAATTTGCAAGTCGAGAAATATGATATCTATTTTTAATTTTTTTTATTAAAGATATAAAATAAATATTGTCAAAATTTAAATTGATGTTTAACTTAAGGTTACCTGGAAAGTGTCACCGATGTTGATGACCAGGGTGTTGGATCAAATAAATAAACTTTCAGAGATACAGAGGAAGAGTATAATTGCTGGAAGAAATTATCTTCTAATTCTCTTACCTTACTACTTTGTATTGATAGGTATTTATAGATTACAAACATGGCTCTTAGTAAACCACATTAACTCACTATAAATACAGATACAGACACAGGTACAGAAATGACTCTTGGACACTCTATAAATACAGATATAGAAATGACTCTTGGATAATCCACTGAATCAAATTAAAGACTATTAATTATAAGTTCATTATTTCAACACACCCCCTTAAACTTATAATTTTTTTATCCCTTAGTAACACCAAGAACAGCTCTCAATCTGCTGAAATCTTCCAACTTCAAAGCTTTAGTAAAAATATCAGCAACTTGATCTTTGGATGGTACATGCTTGAGTTGAATTTCTTTCCTTCCAATGCATTCTCTAATAAAGTGATACTTGGTGTCAATGTGTTTGCTTCTATCATGAAAGATTGGATTTTTAGCCAACGCAATAGCTGACTTATTATCAACAAAAACATCAGTTGCTCCATCTAGAGCAAACTTCAAACTTTTTAACATTCGTCTCAACCATATTGCATGACAAACACAAGAAGCTGCTGCAACATACTCTGCTTCACATGTTGAAAGTGTAACAATTGCTTGTTTCTTAGAACTCCAAGCAAAAACAGCAGTTCCCATAAAAAACACAAAACCAGTTGTGCTTTTTCTATCATCAACATCTCCTCCCCAATCACTATCACTGAATCCATACAATCTGAAATTGTTCTGGGAAGAGTAAAATAAACCATAATCCAGTGTACCTTTGATGTATCGAAGTATTCGTTTTGCTGCCTCCATATGAGTTAAAGTTGGAACCTCCATGTAACGACTAATGAGTCCAACTCCATATAAGATATCTGGCCTTGTACATGTCAAAAATCTCAGCCTTCCAACCAACCTTCTAAACAAAGTTTGATTCACCTTTTCTTCATCATCATACTTTGACAACTTATTTCGACAATCCACTGGCGTAGAAGCTGAATTGCATTTATCCATCTTGAATTCTTTTAAAATAACTTCTGCATATAACTTCTGAGACAAAAAGACACCTTCATCACTTTGCTTAACTTCAATGCCCAAATAATATGACATCAGCCCCAAATCCGTCATCTCATAATTATTTGTCATCAACTTCTTAAATTCTTCAATCATCTTTTGATCAGATCATGTGAAAATTAAATCATCAACATACAAGCATACATACATTATTTTTCCATCCTCATTCTCCTTGATATACAAAGCATGCTCATATGGACATCTTGTGAAGCCATTCTTCTGGAAATAGTCATCGATGCAAGAATACCAAGCCCTTGGAGCTTGCTTAAGGCCATACAAAGCCTTTTTTAACTTCAACACCTTATCTTCTTGCCCTTTCACAGTATAACCCAATGGTTGATTGACATAAACTTCTTCTTCAAGAGTTCCATTTAAGAATGCTGATTTGACATCCATTTGGTGAATTTTCCATCCTTGTTGAGCTGCCAAAGAAATAACTAATCGAATTGTCTCAATTCGAGCCACCGGAGCAAAAACTTCTTCATAATCAATTCCGGCCTTTTGAGAAAAACCTTTTGCAACAAGGCGAGCTTTATACTTCTCCACTTTTCCTTTGACATTTTTCTTTATTTTGAAAATCCACTTCACTGTTACTGCTTTTTTTCCCTTTGGCAATGTTGTCAATTCCCAAGTGTCATTCTTCTTTATGGAATTTATTTCTTCATCCATTGCTTGTCTCCATTTCTTTTCCTGAACAGCTTCTTCAAATTGTACAGGTTCTGTATCAGCAAACAAACAGAATAAAGTAGCGTTATCTACTTCTTCAGTTTCTGCATAAATCTCACTCAAACTTCTCATTCGAGGCTGCCTCTCTGATGAAGTTTCTGGGGATGAGTCTGTCACATTTGTCTGAGATGTGGAAGGTGAGTTTGGTGGTGTGATAATTACATCTTCATTTTGACCTGCAAAATCATCATCATATACAGGAAGAAAATCATAATTTTCATCTTCTGGAATCTTCCAATTCCAAGAGCTTTCTTCTTGAAATTCCGCATCTCTGCTTATCACAACTTTTCCATTCCGAGGATTATCCAAGAGTCATTTCTGTATCTGTATTTATAGAGTGTCCTGGAACAGGTTCAACAGCGTTCCACACATTGTCTGAAAAAACCTCAAGACCACCAACTTCATCTTGGTGAAGTATGAATAGGGAAGTCGGATCAGTATGAGGTCCAGTTCCAAGAGTCAGATCCGGCTCCTGACACGGAGGGTAATAGTTACACCTTAACAGAGACGTACCATCTTCAAAGAACTTCCTGTAGTCAAGCCTATCAACTCCTAAGCTAATTCCCAATATCTCCATTATAGATTCAAAGGTGGAGATGATTTCAAGAGTAGTCCGATGGAAAATCGAGGGCTTAGAACCTTACTCTTACAAGAAATCCGACGCATTCAAGCTCGGAATCTGGACTTGGTACGTAATTAAACTCTTTCTTTCTTTCTTTCTTTCTTCTTTCTTTAATGGCTGTTCTTGATATGCATTTGAGTGTACAAAGGAAAAGAGGTGGAGAAATTTACGTTGATTTATTTCCAGAGGACTCTCCAACTTGTAAAGAACAGTCTCCTATTGCAACTTTTTATCTGCGCATCTTTAATGCCGCTCCTAATCGTACACACTATCATACTTATTGTAATTATCTCTATTCTGCAACTTTCGTATTCATTCGTGAACAAACATGTCTAATCATTCGTTAACAATCAAATAATGTTGTCCTACAGTTCATGAGAGATTGCTTCGGAATTGTAACGACTATATTGGTTTCGAGACCGATTTTTCTGGCTCCTTCATCATTCATGTTGAGTTTCGGGATCTCAAGACCTGCACTCTCAATGTGAGCTCTCCTTTAACTTCATTTGGCTCGTGTCATGTTAATAAATTTTGAGTGTTTATCTGCACTTGATGCAAGGACGGTTACAGGGAGGGGCTGGGACCGGAACCGGAATTTGATAAATGTAGCATTTGACCTAAACTGGGGATTGGGGAAGGGATAAAGAATAAATTTTGAGTGTTTATCTGCACTTGATGTAAGGACGGATACAAGGAGGGGCCATGACCGGAATTTGATAAATGTAGCATTTGACCTAAAATTTTGACTCGTTATTTCATAAATTGAGGATTTCATAAGCTTGGGATTGTTATATGATTAATATAAAATTAAGTTATTAAAGTTGTATTTAATTACCCAATCTGAGATGGTTCCGATCTCCGGTTTTCTAGAAATTTTGATGGGTGCTGAATTAGCAACCCTAAATTGACACCAGAATGGTCAAATGTTAGGCCTTTATATGAGCCCTCCCTAAATCGAAATTTCTACTTTTTTTTTTGTTGCCTCATAAGCCCTCCTTAGGGTCTGCTTGGATGAAAGTTTCGTAAGGTTCATTAAAGGGAGGGAAGGGGAGGTTAATTAAAGGGAGGGGAAGGGAATGGAGGGGAGATTAGAGAACCTCCATATCCCACCAATTTGGTGGGACTGAAATTGGAGGTTTTTGAACCTCCATTTAACCCTCCTTTAAACTTAAACTCCTTCCCAAGCAAGGTTAAGCAAGGTTAGAAAAATAACCTCCATTTAAACTCCTTCCCAAGCAAGGTTACACAAATAATCTCCCTTTAATTAACCTCCACTAACCTCAATCCAAGCAGACCCTTAGATCCAAATTTCTAATTTTTTTTTCTTGTGAAGTTAGGCTTTCTTAAATCTCTAACTTAATTTTGAGAAATTTTGTATTGTACTTAAAAATTGTTTTTTGACCCCTGACATTATAAGGTGTGTTTATATATATATATATATAATTGAACAAGTTTGATTTAACAAATTTTTTTTTTTCCATATGCAAGCGTAAAATCGGCTCCCAACAGACCAATCGTGTATTGGTCACTGACTCGCTGTGCATTGATTATCAGGGTTGGAAAGACCGTTCTATATGGTCTAGTGATGGAATGTTGCAGCAGCCTGTTTCAACCCCGAGCACGAGCACGAGCAGGATTCCATGTTTCTCTCGCATGCTAGACGAGGCAATCCATGCTGATGTTACCATCAACACTGCCGATGGTACTGTGAGCGCTCATAAAGCAGTTCTATCAGCAAGTTCACCTGTCTTCCAGAGCATGTTCCATCATGAACTCAAGGAAAAAGAGTCATCTACAATCTACATTCAAGACATGACATTAGATTGTTGCAAGGCTCTTTTAAGTTACTTGTATGGAACCATTGAACCGGGGACTTTTTGGACGCACCGGATAGCGTTGATCGGGGCAGCGAACAAGTATGATATACAAGACCTAAAAGATGCCTGTGAAGAAAGTTTGTTGGAAGATTTAAATTCTGGTAACGTGCTCGAGCGGCTGCAGGAGGCGTGGCTATATCAGCTGCACAAACTGAAAAATGGATGCTTGAAATACTTGATTGATTTTGGGATGATAAATGATGTTGAACAAGAAATAAGAAACAACTTCTTCAAGGAAGCAGACAGGGAATTGATTCTGGAATTGGTTGAGAAAATGTTGGCAGTTGGTATCATGTCATGTGTTATTGTGTGAGAATTCCTTTTTTATTGGTTCAAAACGGATAAACTATGAATGATAAATTAATAATCGAGTTTTAATTAATTGTGTTTATTTGGCAGATTAATTGCATTCAATTTTTGAAATGGGTAATTTATATTGACAGATTAATACTATTCAATTGAAATGATGGTAACGACGGGTAGGCTTAATTGTATTTAATTGACTGATTAATAAAATTAAATGTGAATAATGACCATGTCATTTTATTCAATTGTGTTAGTTGAGAGAATTGCAAACTCAATCTTAAGACAAAATAACTACTGTAGCAAAATGTAAATTCTTAAATTATCTTATTAATTAAGGGTCCTATTGCGAGTAATTTTAGAGTACTTATGGAGTAATACTCACTACTAATCAGTTGATGACACATGTATAATGTTACTAAATAGGAATCTATTAAGGGTGCAGTAATGCTTATCTGGACCCTGAATGACCAAGTTCTTGGTCATTCGCTGTTAGAATGATTTGCATCTCCATCCCATGATTCTAATAAGTTTGGATCTAATGGTGAATGACCAAATTTGGTCATTCAGGGTCCATGTGAGAACTTTTGATCAAAGGTGTTGTTAGCCATGTATTCATATCCATCTTAATAAATTTAGGACGCTGTGCAATGACTAGTGCCAACTTAGTCGGTCTGATTTATCCTTTCAAAGTCAATTCCATAAAGCAAAATTAATAGAGGTTAGCTTATGGGCAGGGGCGAAGACAGGGAGGGGGCTGGTCCCCTCCGGCCGCCGGAACTACCATGGTCATAAGTAGTTTCAGCCCCCTCTGTCTCTATGAAATTTAAGGTGGTGTTCCGGCCTTTCTGTTTCCAAGAAATTTAGATCGAGTGTTGAATTAACATTCCAAAATTGGCCCAGATTCTGTTAGGTTCTCTCTAAATCCAAAATTTCATTTTTTTTGGAATTTCTAATTTTTTTTGGTATATGTTAGGGCATTTTTAAACCTAAATTTCTAATTTTTTTTTGACCTGTTAAACCCTTTCTAAATCCGATTTTTTTCTACTAGACAATGATTTAGCAAAAAATATTTTTTTACACACCACATATAAAATCGCCCTCCAATCAAACAATCTTATGGACAGATTAGTCATAAATTTGTCAAGATGAAGAGGAGAAGAATTCCAACCTCTCATGTTTTGATTGTAGAGGAAGATTATTATTTTAGAAAATAATAAATTCATTCACATATCAAAATGTCAACTTGATGTTACATATACACAATTCAGTTAATAATTACAAAACAATTCACAATTCCTCAGCATGATATTCAGTTTTTAATTGCACCAGTTTCCAATTTAATTTCATCCTATGCACAGATGATATTTTGTACTTGTCATATTGAATTTCCTATGGTATATCTGATACAAATTTTGGTATAGTTTTAGGGATAATAATAATATTAATACATCAACATTAATTACTGATGATAATTGATAGTTATAAGCATAAATATTGAAATATATCTGAGTTTTATTCCCAATCCATAAAAACACTAAATGAACATAGATAAAACAAGGTGATAGTTCAGATTGAACCATAAAATAAAAAGCTTTTGAAAATAGAAAGACTGAGTTTAATGGGAAATGATAATTTGACTCTAAGCATTCTCGGACTTGGAAATGAGCCAAGTGACAAAGTTGTGAAGGGTGGATCCATCAGCTCGGTAGTGCTTTTGAGTGAAATGAACAAACTGAGACCAAGTAAAATCTGGGTAAACTCGTTTCCCGAGTTGGTGCGGTGCACTCACGACCTTGTCTTCTCTAGGCGAAACAAAGAACGCCATTGATTTCCTCTCGGTTGACTTGTTAACGACTGCCCGGTGCATGCAACTCTTGTATATCCCATTCGACAGCGCCTGCATATATACATATCGGGGAATTATGAAATTATATATACACAAAACCCGAGACTAATAAATTAATGACTCAACATAATAGAAAATGTATATTAAATTAATTAATTACTCAATAACGTAATAGAAAATGTATATTAAATTATTTTATATAATTTCGTGAAATTTGCAAGTCGAGAAATATGATATCTATTTTTATTTGTTCGATTATAAGGGTATAAAATAAATATAGGGAAAATTTAAATTATGTTTAAGTTAAGGTTACCTGGAAAGTGTCACCGATGTTGATGACCAGGGCTCCAGGAACAGGCTCAACAGCCTTCCACACATTGTCTGAAAAAACCTCAAGCCCACCAACTTCATCTTGGTGAAGTATGGTTAGAGAAGTCGGATCAGTATGAGGTCCGGTTCCAAGAGTCAGATCCGGCTCCTGACACGGAGGGTAATAGTTACACCTTAACAGAGACGTACCATCTTCAAAGAATTTCCTGTAATCAAGCCTATCAACTCCTAAGCTGATTCCCAATATCTCCATTATAGAAAGCCCCAACTCTTGCATCGCTTCAGAATATTTCTGATACACCATCCTGTCACAATATAAAAACAAACACAACACACAAACTTCATTAAACCCGAACAAAATATGAAATACTACAACTGTTTAAAACGAACCCGACCAATAAAAAAAGAAACACAAAAATCTAACGTTTCAACCAATGAAAAACAAAATATGAAATACTACGATTGTATGGACCTGACCAATGAAAAAAGAAGCGCATAAATCGTACCCGGTTTGTTCAAAATCTTTGCCCATTTTGGATGTGAAGAAGTTCAAGACAACAGGATCAGGATTCTGGTAATAATGGAAAGACAACATCTCTTTCCAAGGCAATTTGGAGGAGAAACGTTGAGAATGGGCACTAGAATAGCCGGAAAGGCTGCCGGGGATTTTGAGAGCCTTATTTTTTTCAGCAGCAGGAAGTTTAAAGAAGCTATCCATCTGATATTGAGCCGTATTGATCAAATTCAGATCAACCCCATGATTGATCACTTGAAAAAAACCATGTTCCAAGCAAGCAACCCTAATCAAATCAGCAATTTTCAGAATTTTCTCCTCATCTCCTCCAAAGAAACCCTCAAGATCCACAACTGGTGCAGACAGATTTTCTTTGGCTTTGACTAACTCGTCATCAGGCCAAACAAATTCAGTCGGGACATGGGTTTGTTCTCTCAGAAGAGACCATTCATAAACTGGAGTTTCTTTCTGTTTTTTTGGGGATGACAAGGGAAGTGCAGAGACATAGGAATCCATTGAGAAATTCAGGGATGAATTGGATAGAATTGGATAGAATTGGGGAAAACTTCACATTTATATATAGATATACATTCATGAATCGTTTCCTGTAATTGAGAATCCATTGAAATCTCAAGATACCTAACGCTCCTTTCCTTTTTCTTTCTTTTATTCTTTAATTTGTGTTCTTTCCATATTAAAAATGAATCTGGTTGGATTTTATTGACATAAATACAATCTGTAATAATGGACTGAGATTTTGTTTCTGAATATTAGTGATTGATAGGATTCTTGCAAAGGAAAGATTAGGCTTTCCATATAACCCTAATTCTATCTCTAATACTGTGTGATAAGAACACAATTTGATAAAGTTAGGGTTTGGGCTTAAAACCCATATACCGGCTCTCAAGAGAGTCGGCCGAATGCAGTACGAAAAAGGATGAGACCCGTCCCTCGATGTAACTCAAAAAAGACTCGACGAAAAGTGATTGCGTATTAAATACGAGGTGTAAAATGTAGATATTGATTTTTGTCTGGAGGTTTTTTCACTTTTATTATAAAATATTACTTGGTATCTGGACGACTTGTAAACCCATCTTTTATTTCGGACAGGACCGATCCTGGCAATTTATGGGCCCTAGATGAAATAAGAGATAAAAGGTCATTTTTTAATAATAAAAAATTATACGTAAAAATTTAAAATATATTCCAATAAATAATAAACATAAAATGATTTTATTAATAATTGTATGGTATGTATTATTGCGTTCGCAAAATATGTTTGTTTATCTAAAATCAAAAAATGTTTGACAATTTTTTTTAATTGACTCTTAACTTATATTTAAAAAATCAATTGGATCTCTTTTTAAGTCTAAAATATAAATTATTTGGGTCATTTAAAGCCTAAATGGTATTAATGTATGTATAAAATCAATTTTGGCTCCATATATATATATATATATATATATATATATATATATATATATATATACCTACTAATTTTTTGGTCCCTATGTCGGCCCACTCCTTACCTAGGCCCAGGGTCGGCCCTGATCTCAGGATAACCTATTGAGGAAAATGTGCTTTTAAATCTGATTTATCGGACTCTAATATAAAATATCAAATAATTTTCGAAATATAAATCGTTTAAATTAAAAGCGTAATTTTACCTTAGTATGAATATATACTCAGAAAGATATTTTTATTAAAAAACAAGTTTGTTTAAATCTGAACTATAATTAATTAATTATTTTCATTTTCGGTAAGATTAATAGCTCCTTTTTATTATTTACTTTGAATTATGTTAAAAAGAAACGTGTGTGTTTTAAATCGTGAATTATAATATTAAATGTTAACGTTAAATATTAAATTTGGTTGAAATTCTATAAAATGATCGTTAGAGATATAACACCTTTAACAAACAATTCATAACAAATAAATAAATGAATGAATAATAAATTCAACATTAAAAAAGAATAATAAAATCTCATTAATATAGATAAGCGATTTACATTTTTATAATTTTCTAACTATTTTTTTCTTTTTTTTTGCAAGGAAATGAAATGTGCCAAACCCGAAGGTCCGCTCGTTAACATTAGAGGTCCTAGCTTTAAATCTGAAAGGCTACTTTAATATTCCCAAAAACCCGATTCGAGCCCACATTGGATTCGGAAATGCTTTTATTTAAGTGACGAATTCATTTTATTAAAAAAAAAAAAAGTTCAAAATCCAGTCTACATCCAAAAACAGTCCAACATCTAATCAGAGTGCTCTAAATTCACTTTGAATTCAATTGAGGTCGGACTCATCAAGCAAATAAAAGAAACAGTTCAAAGTCCAACCAAACTCCACTCTCAATTCCACCTCCATTCCAACCAAAAAAACAAAAACAGTAATAAAACCCTAAATATGAAGGAAAAAATCTAAGGAAAGGGGAAGAAGGAAGACATGAAAAAGAAGAATGGAGGAGCACACGAGGGAAATTTTGACATAAGAAGAGCCTATTTATAGATAACCTTGGAAGTCCAACCGTTACTGGAATTAACTGTATGTATACTGGGAAGAAGAATCATCATTATGACAAACAAGCATGTGACAGGCGTCCAAATAACGTCATTAAAAGCACAATTAAACAGTCGCCAAAATGCGGACGTGCACAATGCTTGACTAAGTCAAGTGAGGATACTTTCCCGCCATTGGCCTCAAAGAAACACAAAAAAAAACCCATCGACGTGAGTGCACATCGCCCCTTAAACCCGCTTGCACCTAATGACTTGCCTCAACTGATTCATGGGGGATTTATCATTAAACATGTGGTCTTGAAGGCCCACATATGAAACCCACAAGGGAAGTAGCCCCATTAACAAAGCCTAGTCATCCCTCGCTATCGCATCAACCCACGACAGACAACCACATTCTCTTCCAAGCCAAGGGTGTTACGAATTTTGCACCGCCCCACGGGCTATGCCTATAAATAAGGGGATCCCACTCTATGGTAAATGATCCAAACTTTGTCTCTATACTCTCTCTCTCTCCCCCCATACTATTATTTTACTATCACTGAATACTAACTTAATCGCCTGAATGTATTTCAGGGGCCGCTCTTGACGTAGGTATCAGATTATAATCGTGTAAAAAAAGGTATAATCACCTTAAAAACCTTTCATCAACACACAAAAACAATATGAATATAAATTCATATAAAAAATCATTTTAGTGCAAAATGTGTAGGAAGAGTTACTTGAATTAATTCATAAAATCAAGAAAACTCTTTAACTCAATTGAGATTTCATTCTTCCCAACATATAACCCAATTTACTTTAACAAAGAAATTCATGGCATTTGTTTTAAGTTTCAGGAAAAAATACGGAAAATATGAGATTTCATTCTTTTTATTGGTGTTTGGTTTATTAATCTATTAATTCTTTTTATTTTTTTTAGTTTTGGATTTACCCCTATCTTCTCTAATTTTATTACCCAACCCCCCTAAAGTTTTCTATTCCATTTCCCCCTCATTTACTACTTTAAACTTAGGAAATTTTTTACTCTTATCATTTAACCCCAAATAAAATTTAGCCATAAAATATTATTTATCATTTTACACAAACAAACTATTATCAATCACTTTATTAGTATGTTTCCCTAACACTAACTCTTAAAAACTTCATTTCATTAATGAGTTCAGTTGTGATCTTAAATTTTATTAAATTTTTATCATTTCATTTCATAGTATATTTCAATTTTAGATTGTGTTTGAAAATCTATGAAACTCAAAATTATAAGAATGAAATATGATAAAACCAACAAATTATAAAACCAACAAATTTTTCAGTTATAAAAATTTACTTTACAATAAAAAATTATAAATTTCGGTTATTCAGTTAGTAACTGAATCGAACCGAAAATTTCCGATATAATAATATTCGGTCAATAATTGTATTTGGTTCGATTCGAATAGTACTTATTTCAATTCAGTCAATCGATAATTCGATTTGGTTAGTAATTGAACCAAACTGATGCTCATCTTTCGATTTGGTTAGTAATCGAACCAAACTGATGCTCATCTTTAACTGGAAGAAGAAAAAAAAATTACAAAAATAAATATTTGCATGTGTACTCAAAGCTATCGGGTCCTCAATAACGTTTCCATTCTACAAATTTGTTACACTATGTACATTTTATCTTACAATTTGAAATCAAATATTTAGAATTTAGAAATTTATTCAAATAATCAACTAGTAAATAGTTAATTAATTTCAATATATCAATTTTTTTTTTATTGAAATTTGGAATGATGAATTTATTACGCTTAATTCATGACTGTGGGAAGTGGCTTTGAATTATGGTAAGAGATTGTGAGAAAATAGATTTGATATATGTGGATATATTTGTAAATTGTAATTTTGCTCTTAGGAGCTCTTTTTCTATCCCACGTGGGAAATTTATCAAAGTTTTCAAGGGTATATATAGAGTTGAGCTTTATAAGTCTTTAAATTGTATTTAGTGGGTTTTGGCAAATATACCATAGACGCGCTCTCTCTTGTTCTTTTCACAATATCTGTTTTACTCCTTTGAAGTTTTTTTCAACAAATTATTTAGTCAAAAAACTGATATTTTTCTCATGTTCTATCTCACAATCTGCATGTTCTAACATTCATATACGACACGTTCTAACACTTATTTTTCAACCTCATAAATACATTGAGTTTCAGTTTTGGAAGATACAGTTTTTTAATCTCTTCTCTTTCACAAACTCTCTGGGCAATTACATACTTTTGTTGTTCCAATATTTTTGACTTTGAGTGCACAAGTTCGAAGGTTTCTGTCTTAACCTTGGGGAGCGACCGGATTTCAGATTGCACATCGGTTTGCCGAAATCGCTTTCAAGACGGTGGCTTCCGCCGCGACACAGTTCGATTCTTGTTTCTATTTCCGATTGTTTTTCTGTAACTCTAATCTTTTCTAACAATTTGAAAGCGAGTTTCTATTTCGCAATCATGCCTGCTCTAATTGCGAATTCCTTTCCTGACCTCTCCAAACTTTAGCCTCTGGACGGTCTTAATTACAAAAGATGGTCATAGAAAATTCTAATCTTCTTTGAGCAACTCAAACTGGACTATATTGTTGTCCATGATCCACCCTCTAACCCAAATGCTCCTGCCATGTCTCTGATTGTTCAGCAATATGACACCCAATCTGCAAAATACGAAAAAGACAACAAAAATGTTCGAGGTCATCTCCTGAATCATATGTCCAATCCACTGTTCGACATTTTTGTCAATAAAAAATCTGCCAAGGAAATCTGGGATACCCTGAAAGAAAAATATGGGTCTAATGATGATGCTAAACGAAAATATGTGGTTGGAAGATGGTTGAATTATCAAATGGTTGATGAAAAACCCATCATTGACCATATTCATGAATATGAGAATCTTGTTGCTGAAGTTCTGGGTGAAGGCATGACTATGTCTGATCTGCTGCAAGCCAATGTCCTCCTGGAGAAATTTCCTCCTTACTGGAGTGACTTCAGAAACCACCTGAAACACACGAAGAAAGACTTCAGTCTCCAGGAGCTTGTCAGCCACATGAGAACTGAAGAAGCAAATAGAATGAAAGATAAGCAACTTTCCTCAAAATCTGTTTCAGTTAATGCTAATATTGTTGAATCTGTTGTGGTGCCAAAAGACAGGTCCAAAGGACAATCAAGCAAGTTCCAGAAAGGCTCAAACCAAAATAAGTCTTTCAAGAAAAATGGAAGGATTCAGAAGAGAAAGGTTGAATGCTTTGTGTGTGGAAAACCTAGTCACAAGGCATTTCAGTGCTACCAAAGGAAGAACCCACTGAAAACCAATCAGAATCCAAACAACAAAGCTGCTCAACAACCCAATCTGGTGGAGAATGAAGAAATTATTGGTGCTATTGTGGTTGAATCGAATCTGGTGGAAAATAAAATGGACTGGGTACTGGACACTGGAGCTACAAGGCACTTATGTTCAAACAAGGAGCTGTTTCATCACTTTGAGGACGCTGTTGATGGAGAATGCGTCTATATGGGAAACACCACTAATGTTGGCGTTGTCGGTAAAGGAACAGTTTTTAATTAAATTAACTTCTGGAAAAATCCTATCTTTAAACAATGTGTTGTATGTGCCTGCTCTTCGTAGAAATCTGATTTCTGGTAGTTTACTAAATAAGGCTAGTTTGAAAATGATTTTTGAGGCTGATAAGATTATTCTCACTAGGAATGAGACTTTTGTAGGAAAAGGGTATCTAACTGATGGTCTTTTTATTTTGAACACTGTCTATGTGAACTTTGTTGGAATTAATGCAAGTACCTCTGCTTTTGTTTACTTGTGTGAATCTGTTGATTTATGGCATGGTAGATTAGGACACGTAAATTTTGCTTCCATTAAAAAGTTGGAAAATATGCATATGATTAATGTTGCTAATTCTGAAATCAAATCCAAATGTTCTGTATGTGTGGAAGCAAAATTGCAAAGAAACCTTTTTTACATGTTGAGAGTAGAAGTACAGAACTGCTTGGTTTAATTCACTCAGATTTGGCTGATTTTAAAAATTCTATTAGCAAAGGTGGTAAAAGGTATTACATGACATTTGTTCATGACTTTTCTAGATATACCAAAGTGTATTTATTGAAATCAAAAGATGAAGCTGAACAAATGTTTATTAAGTTTAAATCAGAGGTAGAAAATCAATTAGATAGGAAAATAAAAAGGCTTAGGTCTGATAGGGGACGAGAGTATGAAACTATTTTCCTTAAGTCCTTCTGTGATAATAATGGCATTATACATGAGACTAGTGCACTGTATACACCTCAACAAAATTGTATAGCTGAAAGAAAAAATAGGACTCTCAAAGGGATGATGAATGCTATGCTAATTAGTTCTGGTCTATCTAATAATATGTGGGGGGAAGATGTCTTATCTGCATGCTATATTTTGAACAGAGTTCCTCACAAAAAGTTAGATAAGACTCCTTATGAACTTTGGAAGGGGTTTACACCCAATTTGAATTTCTTGAAAGTTTGGGGTTGTGTTGAGCGATTTCCGCAAGTGCACGGTATACACTTGTAGTAATAAAAGATATCGAACCCACAGGGAACGCTTTTTAACTAAAACTTTATTTAATTCGGTTTAATCACGTGTTTAGGTTTAATAAAAGAAATACGTTTAGTTGATGGAATAGGTTTTGGTAAATTAGGATTAGATAGAAAGATTATATCGAGTTTAGAGAACAATTCCGTTTGGAATTTTGATTACAAAACAGATACTTCCATAATCGGAATGAAATAGATCTTATTTTCATAAAGCAAAGTAAACAACTTTAACTTTGTGAGATTATGGACATGTAACAATATAATAATTTACTCAATTAAATGGCTTCGAACCATAGAAATCCCCCTGGCGTTGAGATGATTCCTACCTTAATCAAACTAGTGTTTTATTTCTGATAAGCCGCGATCAGCGATCATGTCATCCATAAAAACTAAATTTGTTAAGTGTTCAACAAAGTTCTTATATGAATAAGATGGAATAGAACGTTTTAATAAAAACACCAATTTATCATTTTGAAAATCATTTTGTCAGAACAATATCAAAATAACAACAGTAAGAATGTATTGAATAAATAAGTATATCATTAATTGAAATGTGAATTTTCACAAGTTAATAGAGAAGTAGAAACTTGGATAGCATTGTAACGAAAATTTTGAGATCCGGGTCGTCAATCTTTCTCTCAAACTCCGTAGGTTCGTCAAACCTCATGCGCTTCAGATGTCAATTCTTCTCGCTGGATCTTCGGAATAGAGACTGGTCTCGTCCACTATCAGAATGAAAACTAAACTAATACTGTTTTTATAACTAATCTAAATACAATTCGTGTACAACACGATTGTTTACATAGAAATGAAATATAACTTTCTGATTCTTTTCTGAATCAGAAACTCAACATAATAACTTTCTTCTCTAATTTCTCTAACTTTTCCAACCTAACCAACCTTGATTTTTGAAATGGATCACTTATTTATAGTTGGTGAAGAGTTGTAAATGACGGGTCGTGTCTGCTGGTGAAGGGTTGCTTTTATCCGAACGAACAGACGTGTTTTTACGAATTAAACATGTGTTTTGTGTGCAGGAAGACTTGCTGTCGCGACTGAGATTCTAAAAATCTCAGTCGCGACAGGGGGTATAGGGGTGAGCTTGAATACGTTGTTTTCCCCCGGTCTGGCCTCCGTAAGTCGCGACTGAGATTTTGAGAATCTCAGTCGCGACAGAGAGTTTTCCTCCCTGGCGTTCGACTGTTTTTCGTCCTCCTCGAGCGTTCTTCTGGCTGATATGCATTCTCGGTACGTTTTTAAGGTTTTTCCTCAATTTTAGCTCCGTTTTTGCTCCTATTTGGATTTTACCAAATATTTAGGTACCTTGCATCAAAGAAGTAAATAAAGACGTAAAAGTATTCCAAATGAATATAATTAGCATGATTTTAATGTAAATTTAACGTATTTATATATGATATTTTAGGTATATTTTGGGCTTAACAAACTCCCACACTTAAGCTTTTGCTAGTCCCGAGCAAAATTTCACTGAATTTATTCTTTAATCAATCTCTTTATAAATAGAATATATACCCATATATTCCTCTTTGAATTAGTTAAAACGAAAGATAAACTTTTCATGGTAAATTTATACGCAAGGTATCAAACTAGCTAGTGTAAAAGAGATATATCATCCGTCTTGTATTTCAATTTTTATATTGAAGTATTCGGGACGGTGTAAGCACGCATGTTTTTGAATCTTTCGTCTCAAGGCATTTCTAAGCACAAAATTTCCTTTCCCAAACCTAAACTATTACAAATATGGATTTAAGGACTTAGGTTTAATATATTTGCTTAGTTACGCCCAAGATAAGGGTGGTCTCGATCGTAACTTTATACGCATTTTATTTGCTTTCGTGTTTGTTTAAGAGGTACCGACCATGCCATGGGTGGACGCAATCGTTACTTAAAACTTTAAACATATTTAATTTTGCTTTAATTTTTTAACGTTCCTTTCATACCTCGATCGTGATAAGGGTGGTCGCAATCGTGGCCAAAAGTAAACGATACTTAATTTTCTTCCCTTTCATACCTCGATTGTGATAAGGTTGGTCTCAATCGTGGCCAAAAGTTAAGAATACGACTACTTGATTTAATATGAAAATAAAATTGGGAAAGAAAAATAGCACATTCATCCTATATTGACTTGAAATTCAACATGTATTATGGCTAAAGTTTCCTTAAAAACTTCAATTGGTTTTTAATGTAAGACGAAAAATAATATCGAGCTAAAAAGCTAAAGTTGTTAGTTTGATTTATGCCTATAAACCTAATTGAAAATTGAAAATAAGATTTATATTTATCATGAATTCATGATATAAAGTTGAGATTTAAAACTAAAGAAATTTTACTTATATACATTTACTCGAGACGTTTTTGATAAAATCGTATCGGAGATTTGTAAAAAATATTTGTAAAAATATAGCCCGTATAGAAATATTATTTCTACCAATAATGATAACCTTAAAATATGTTTAACATTATTTGAAAGTTAAAATGTTTAAAACATATGAAATATTTAGTTAACAAAAATTTTACGTTTATGAAAAATTGCTATTATGTTTAAAAAATGTTGCACATTATATAAAAATGTTGCATTTCTTGTTTTGAAAATGTTGCATTATATACTTTACTTAAACTTTGAATAACAACATGCATTTATACTTTAAATAAATAGCATTCATTCTCATTCGTTGCATTCATTCGTTCTTAAAATTAAAACGAATATGAAATATCTCCTCCCACACTTAATTTGGACCATGTCCTCATTGGTGCAAAAAGCGATAAAACACGAAAAATAGGACGAAATAAACCAAACGAATTGGAAATGAAAAAGATAGTACGTTAATATTCAAACATGAATAATAAAGAGAATTGCACAAAACATAAGTAAAAATATTGTACCAAACCGAATAAAACATAATAATAATAACGAAAATGAGTTAAAGAGAGAAATGATAAAACCTATCAAGGTGATGGTGGTGGAGAAGGCGTAGTCTCAACTCCTTGGCGTCGGAAGAAAGAGAGCATCCGGCGACGAGTAGACTTGTGCTCACGACTCAACGTAGTGATCCTTGAACTCATTTCGGCATTATTGGCAACGACTTCATCTAACCGCAAATTCATTTGACGGTCGCAGGTCGCGACTGAGATTTTCAAAATCTCAGTCGCGACAGCAAGTAGGGAAGGGGCGAAATTTTGCCTAAAAAAAATTTCCTCCGCTGTCTCAACTGAGAATTCGAAATCTCAACTGAGATTCTGAAAAATCTGGGTAAAATTGGGACTGTTTTTGATGATTTTAACACTTCTAAACCAATTCCTCTTAAAATTAAGTACCAAAAATGTGAACATTAATCCGTGAAACTGAGATAAACAAAACTGAAACATTAAATTAAAGGAAAACCAAAGGTTGTTCCTTAAAATAAAAGAAATAAACCAAGGAATCAATGCACTTTTATTTATCATTATAAACAATACCACAATATACATTTATATAGAAACATTATAAAAACATAATTTACAAACAATCACTCATATATATATTAAAAACAATAAACAGAAACACATAAAATATATATCCCTAACTAGATGACAGACGACGTGCATTGGCCCTGTTAATCTTCGTTTGAACGAAGACTTGCCTCTCTGGTGCAGAAAGGAATGTGGGACCAGAACGGAAAACTCGTTTGACAAGTCCCTCGTTCTCCAAGAACTCGTAGTCTAGAATAGAGAATGGTTCTGTATCAGTCCAAGGGACAGAAATGGTTCCCTTGGCTCCTAATATGATTCCACAAATTATGTTGGCGAACCCAATCTTCCGTTTCTTCGAACAGGAAGCGGAAACTAACCCCTCCATTAGAATCTTCGAGGAGTTCACTGAGTTGCCTTGGAAAATGTCGCCCAACACATAAAGATCAGTATCTTTCACAACATTGCTACTGACTCGACCAAAAAGGCTGTGACAGAGGAACTTATGCAGATACAACATAGAATTAGAATTAATGGATTTGTTAAAGGCAAGACGTGGATTGAATCGCCAAAATCCTGTTAGCATCCTCCATATGTCTCTAAAAGTCATATCCCTTCCAAGATGGTGTTGAGTTGTGTCTCGGGGTGGAAATCCAAACCAATTGTGAAGTTCTGGATATCCAAAAGTGAATACCTCCCCCTCACAACGAAAACTGAGACGAACACGTCTCTTGTTGACGAATCGAACTGTGGAGAAAAATTCCAGAACCCAATTTCCAATAATAGGAAATTTCATAGAAACAAATTTGGACCAACCCAAATTAGTCAGATAGTGATCAATGTCTTCGCTTATCCCGAGTTCCTCGTTCAGAAACTCGTCCAGATACATCATGCCAAAGAACTGAGCATATTTGAATTGCATAAAACGTTTCCCCTCGTCATGGTTATAAATGGGAAACCATGCACCATATCTATCAGAGATATCAACTTTCCCCTTTTTAGAAGAAGTGTGTTTTTGAACGTTTTTCAAAGACTTAGTCATGTCTGTGATAGAAAAGAAAAATGAAGTCTGTAGGATTTGAGAACTTGAGAAAGAAATTTAGAAAGATGAAGTGAAATGGAAGAAGTCTAATCCTACGGGAATATATAAATCCTATAAGTGAAAGGATGTGTCTGTTAGAAAGAAATAGGTGTCAAAGTGATACCTCTTCGATTTAACTGACAGAAAATTGTAAAGAAAAAGGACTGTAATCCCTTACAGTTATTTCAAATGTAAAAAGACAGAAAATTTCTCAACTGAGATTTTCGGAATCTCAACTGAGATTTCCAAATCCTGGAACATAGAAAATCTCAAATGAGATTTCTGCATGTATAATTTCTCAATAACACTTAACACTTAATGAAAATTTCATAACATGACTAAATTAAAATTTTAATGTGAACAAAACTCATTTGTACTTAATGATAAATATATAAAAATAAAAATTAAAGTAAATAAATTAAAAAGAAAACAATAAATTAAAAAGAAAAAGAATGAAAATAAGAAAAGCTATAAATTAAAAACATAAAAATCAAAGAAATTAATTTTTATAAAATTTATCCACGGATTCAATTGCTTGAATAGGAGCTCCGTCGAAATAAATTTTGCAACGATTACCATTGACCTTAAATCGGTCGCCATTAGACTTTTCTAGCTCCAATGTTCCGTAATCAAATGTTTGAACAACCAAAAATGGTCCAGCCCATCTAGATTTTAGCTTACCTGAAAATAATTTTAATCTAGAATTAAAAAGTAAGACCTTATCTCCAACATTAAAGTTTTTAATTTTGATTTTGGCATAATGCCACTTTTTAATTTTCTCCTTATAAATGCTCGCATTTTCGTAGGACAAATAGCGTAATTCATCCAACTCGTTTAAGTCAAACAAACGCTTTTTTCCTGCGCTCTGCAAATCATAATTAAGGGTTTTTATAGCCCAATATGCTTTATGTTCTAATTCAACCGGCAAATGACAAGCTTTACCATAGACTAATCTATAAGGTGTTATCCCGATAGGTGTTTTAAATGCAGTACGGTATGTCCATAGTGCATCGTCAAGTTTATGTGCCCAGTCTCTTCTAGAAGACGAAACTGTTTTCTCAAGTATCCATTTGAGTTCTCTATTTGAAATTTCTGCTTGACCATTCGTTTGAGGATGGTACGGTGTAGAGATACGATGGTGTACTCTATATTTTTTCATAAGTGACTCAAAAGCTCTATTTACGAAATGGGTACCACCGTCGCTTACCATAACTCTAGGAACTCCAAATCGACAGAATATTGAATTTAAAAACTTAACAACTACTTTAGAATCATTTGTCGGGGTTGCAATTGCTTCAACCCACTTTGAAACATAATCTACGGCTACTAATATATAATTTTTGCCAAAAGAAAGAGGAAAAGGACCCATGAAATCAATTCCCCATACGTCGAAGATTTCAACTTCCACTATGTTCTTAAGAGGCATCTCATCTCTCCTTCTTATATTCCCCGTTCTTTGACATTTATCATAGCGGAGAATAAATGAATGGACATCTTTAAACAGAGTAGGCCAAAAATCCGCATTCAAGTATTCTAGCTGCTGTTTTGCTTACGCTATTATGACCTCCGTAAGCGCTAGCATGACATTCTATCATTATAGATTCATGTTCAAACTCACTAACACATCTCCTAAATATTCCATCGCCGCATGTTTTGAACAAGAATGGATCTTCCCAAAAATATTTCTTAACTTCTGAAAAGAATTTCTTCTTTTGCTGGTAAGTCAACCCATCTGGCACAACATGTGCAGCTAAGTAATTGGCTATATCCGCATACCATGGAGTTATGACACTTTGTAATTGCATGAGATGTTCATCGGGGAAATCATCTCGAATACCTGATGTTTCACCGATGGGACCGTTTTCATCCTCAAGTCTTGACAGATGATCGGCGACCAGGTTTTCAACTCCCTTTTTGTCTTTAATCTCAATGTCAAATTCTTGCAATAGTAAAATCCATCTAATAAGACGTGGTTTTGCATCTTTCTTAGCAAATAAATATCGTAAAGCTGCATGATCAGTATAAATAATAACTTTAGATCCTAACAAATAAGATCAGAACTTATCGCATGCAAAAACTACTGCTAACATTTCTTTTTCAGTTGTGGTGTAATTTAGTTGTGCACCGGACAATGTGTGACTCGCATAATATATAACATGAAGTTTCTTATCCTTCCTTTGACCTAATACACATCCTACAGCTAAGTCACTCGCATCACACATAATTTTGAAAGGTAGATTCCAATCGGGTTTTGATATTATTGGTGTACTGACTAAAGCCGTTTTCAAAGTATTGAAAGCTTGTAAACAATCTTTATTAAAATCAAAAGTTGAATCCTTCATAAGCAAATTAGTAAGTGGTTTGGAAATTACAGAAAAGTTCTTTATAAATCGTCTGTAAAAACCTGCATGACCTAAAAATGATCTTACTCCCTTAACAGTGGTTGGTGGGGGTAATTTTTCTATAACTGAAGTCTTTGCTCTGTCCACTTCTAAACCTTTTTCAGAAATTTTATGACCTAAAACAATTCCTTCATCTACCATGAAATGACATTTTTCCCAATTTAAAACTAAATTCGTTTCCTCACATCTAGACAATACTTTATCTAAGTTCTGTAAACATGCATTGAAAGAATCTCCATAAACTGAAAAATCATCCATGAAAACTTCCATTATGTCTTCAATGAAGTCATTAAATATTGCTGTCATACATCGTTGAAAAGTTGCTGGTGCATTACATAGACCAAAAGGCATTCTCCTATATGCAAATGTTCCGTAAGGACATGTGAAGGTTGTTTTGTCTTGGTCATCTGGGTAAATGTAAATTTGAAAGAATCCGGAATAACCGTTTAGAAAACAGTAAAATGCATGACCGGCTATCCTTTCGATCATTTGATCAATGAATGGTAGAGGAAAATGATCTTTCCTGGTTGCTTTGTTTAGGTTCCTATAGTCTATACAAACCCTCCAACCGGTGGTGGTTCGTGTAGGTATAAGTTCACCTTCATCATTTCTTACAACAGTTATGCCTCCCTTTTTAGGTACACAATGGATTGGACTAACCCATTCACTATCCGAGATCGGATAAATGATTCCATTGTCTAAAAGTTTAGTAATCTCATTTTTGACTACTTCCTTTATGTTCGAATTTAAGCATCTTTGCCTATCCGCTTTAGGTGGCTTATCCTCTTCTAAGTGAATTCTATGCATTACTATACTAGGATTAATTCCTTTTAGGTCTGAAATTTGCCATCCCATACTTCCTATCCTATTTCTAACAACATCTTTCAATTTTTCTTCTTGATCGCTTGTTAATTTGTTAGAAATAATTATAGGTAGAGAATCGCCTTCGCCTAAGAAAGCGTACCTCAAATGACTGGGTAACTCTTTAAGTTCTAATTTAGGGAGTGTTACAATCGAAGGCGGAACTGGTCCATCTTCTCTAATCAAAGGCTCTAGGTCCTTATCATCTAATTCCTCGTCTACTATAGGTTCAATTATTTCTTCACTTTGAATTACATCATTGACACATTCCTCGACTAAATCAAGTTTCATACAAGCGAATTCCTCCATAGGGTATTTCATCGCTTTGTTCATGTTAAAATCGACCTTATCTTCTCCTATCCTTAAAACTACCTTCCCTTCCGACACATGTACTAGAGCGCGTCCCGTGTTCATAAACGGTCTGCCAAAAATTAAAGGGCAATTTACATCATATGCAAAGTCTAAGATAACAAAATCGGTAGGAAAAATAAATTTATCGACTTTGACTAAAACATCTTCAATTATACCATACGGCCTTTTAGTGGTTTGATCCGCTAATTGCAAAACCATATTGGTACGTTTGATATCTTCTTCTAAACCTAACTTGTTAAAAATAGACAATGGCATTATGTTTATACTTGCTCCTAAATCACAAAGACAACTTGGGAATTCAATATCTCCCAACTTACACGGAATAGTAAAACATCCGGGATCCTTGAGTTTAGTGGGCAAATTACTTGATACTATTGAACTACAGTCTTCAGTTAATGAAATGGATGAAATTCCTTCCCAACTGATTTTCTTTGAAATCAAATCCTTTAAAAACTTACCATAGTTAGGAATTTGTGTGATTGCATCCATAAACGTCAAATTGATATGCAAATTTTTAAGTTTATCCAAAAACGTTAGAAGTTGTTTATCATAGTCCTTATTTCGGACTTTGTGCGGAAAAGGTGGTTTGGGTACAAAAGTTTTGGTACCTGCGTCAGATGGTGAAATTTTTGTGTTTAAGATATCCTCTTTGGACTTTGGTAAATCATTTCCTGATAATGTTGCATCTTTGGGCATTTCAGGCCCTTGATAATTTTTCCCTGAACGAAGAGTAATAGCCTTCACCTGCTCTTTCAGATTTTCTTCCGTATGGCTGGGAAGACTTCCCTCTTTTCGGGATGGAATTGATTTAGCAAGTTGACCAATTTGAATCTCCAAATTATGGATGCTAGATGAGTGGTTTTTAATAAGCTGATCGAATTTATTTTCGATCCGTTTAAAACCATCATCGTGATTACTTATTTTTCCACTGATAGCATCTATAAACTTGTCGATTTTAGAAGATAAAGTGCTAATCGTATCTCTTGACTAATTTTGATAATTAGTGGTACGATTTTGATTAGCACTTGCATTATTGTTACTGTTATCTTTCCAGTTAAAGTTAGGATGATTCCTCCATCCAGAATTATAAGTATTAGAATAAGGATTATTAGTTTGGTTTTGCCCTTGGACAAAATTTACCTGTTCGATCTCACTCATATTTTCGTAGTCTACATCCGTTTGGATTGGATTACTATTGGTATCGCGTGGTGCCATAAACTTGTCAATTTTGTGCGATAAAGCAGAAAATTGGGCTTGTAGCATCGCGACTGGATCAAGTTCAACTATACCTTTAACTGATGGTGTGGTTGAGGATGATGGTTTTGCTGCCGGCATATGTCCACGTTCTGCGGGCCACATACTGCTGTTGATTGCCATTTCCTCCAAAAGTTCTCTCGCTTGGGCTGATGTTTTCTTCATAAATAGCCCTCCTGACATAGCATCTAATGAACCCCTAGTTGTAGGATTTAGTCCATTGTAAAATGTTTGCATTAAAAGTTCAGCGGGTAATTGGTGGTGTGAGCATAAACGTTGAAGTTCTTTAAAACGTTCCCAAGTTTCATAAAGGGTCTCATTATCATTTTGAGAAAAAGATGTTAACTCCTTTATGATTCTTGCGGTTTTTGCTAAAGGAAAATATTTAGATAAAAACGCTTGGGCTAATTGTTCCCAAGTGGCAAAAGTTGCGGCTGGCATAGAAGTTAACCATTCTTTGGCTCTATCCTTCAAAGTGAAAGGAAAGAGGCGAAGTTTGATTGCTTCTGCAGTCACATCTGGAATTTTAAATGTGTCACAAATTTCTAGGAAATTTGTTAAATGGGTGTTAGGATTTTCGTTAGGTAACCCGTAAAATGTTACATTCTTTTGCAACATATTAAGCAAACCTGTCTTAATTTCAAATTGATTTACGGTGATTCTGGGTCTAACGATACTATTGGTTACACCGGTCACACCTGGCCTAGCGTATTCCATAAGTGTTGGTGGGTCCGCCATTTTTTCTGGCTCGGTATGTGTTTTTACTGGGGTCTTATTTTTGTTTTTCTTATTTTTCTTGTTCTTCCTAATGGTTTTCTCAATTTCTAGGTCTATAGGGTCTGGTGCAATGCCTGAATTTCGAGAACTGCGCATGAACCTGAAATCTTGCACGAACCGAAACTACCTACAAAACAGAATTTTGAAAAATAAATAAATTAGTATAGGAAAACTTTTAAATTATAAAAGTTAGAATAAATATGTTTAAACCTAGATTCGAAATAAAACACGAAAAATTTAAAATTTTGTCAAAAATTTTGGCGTCCCCGGCAACGGCGCCAAAAACTTGTTGAGCGATTTCCGCAAGTGCACGGTATACGCTTGTAGTAATAAAAGATATCGAACCCACAGGGAACGCTTTTTAACTAAAACTTTATTTAATTCGGTTTAATCACGTGTTTAGGTTTAATAAAAGAAATACGTTTAGTTGATGGAATAGGTTTTGGTAAATTAGGATTAGATAGAAAGATTATATCGAGTTTAGAGAACAATTCCGTTTGGAATTTTGATTACAAAACAGATACTTCCGTAATCGGAATGAAATAGATCTTATTTTCATAAAGCAAAGTAAACAACTTTAACTTTGTGAGATTATGGACATGTAACAATATAATAATTTACTCAATTAAATGGCTTCGAACCATAGAAATCCCCCTGGCGTTGAGATGATTCCTACCTTAATCAAACTAGTGTTTTATTTCTGATAAGCCGGGATCAGCGATCATGTCATCCATAAAAACTAAATTTGTTAAGTGTTCAACAAAGTTCTTATATGAATAAGATGGAATAGAACGTTTTAATAAAAACACCAATTTATCATTTTGAAAATCATTTTATCAGAACAATATCAAAATAACAACAGTAAGAATGTATTGAATAAATAAGTATATCATTAATTGAAATGTGAATTTTCACAAGTTAACAGAGAAGTAGAAACTTGGATAGCATTGTAACGAAAACTTTGAGATCCGGGTCGTCAATCTTTCTCTCAAACTCCGTAGGTTCGTCAAACCTCATGCGCTTCAGTCGTCAATTCTTCTCGCTGGATCTTCGGAATAGAGACTGGTCTCGTCCACTATCAGAATGAAAACTAAACTAATACTGTTTTTATAACTAATCTAAATACAATTCGTGTACAACACGATTGTTTACATAGAAATGAAATCTAACTTTCTGATTCTTTTCTGAATCAGAAACTCAACATAATAACTTTCTTCTCTAATTTCTCTAACTTTTCCAACCTAACCAACCTTGATTTCTGAAATGGATCACTTATTTATAGTTGGTGAAGGGTTGTAAATGATGGGTCGTGTCTGCTGGTGAAGGGTTGCTTTTATCCGAACGAACAGACGTGTTTTTACGAATTAAACATGTGTTTTGTGTGCAGGAAGACTTGCTGTCGCGACTGAGATTCTGAAAATCTCAGTCGCGATAGGGGGTATAGGGGTGAGCTTGAATATGTTGTTTTCCCCCGGTCTGGCCTCCGTAAGTCGCGACTGAGATTTTGAGAATCTCAGTCGCGACAGAGAGTTTTCCTCCCTGGCGTTCGACTGTTTTTCGTCCTCCTCGAGCGTTCTTCTGGCTGATATGCATTCTCGGTACGTTTTTAAGGTTTTAGCTCCGTTTTAGCTCTGTTTTTGCTCCTATTTGGATTTTACCAAATATTTAGGTACCTTGCATCAAAGAAGTAAATAAAGACGTAAAAGTATTCCAAATGAATATAATTAGCATGATTTTAATGTAAATTTAACGTATTTATATATGATATTTTAGGTATATTTTGGGCTTAACAGGTTGTCTTGCTAAAGTTGCCTTTCCATCTTTTAGAAAGCCAAACATAGGACCCAAGACCTTTGATTGTGTTTTCATTGGATATGCCTCAATCAGTGCCGCCTATAGGTTTATGACTCTAAGCGACTACACTATATATGAATCTAGAGATTTAGTATTCTTTGAAAATGTCTTTCCCCTAAAGAAAGACAAATTGTGTGATGCAACTAGTGCTTCTAATTCATTATCTATTCCTACTCCACTTGTGTCTGGTTCATCTCCACCTCAGGTTGAAAATGAAGATGATAATGTTTTTGAACCTAGGAGAAGCAAAAGAAGAAGAATAGAAAATAGCTTTGGAGCATACTTTATCTCAGCCTTTCTATTAGAAAATCCAGATACCATAAATGATAAGATTATGTCTGCTTATCTAATAGAGGAAGATCCAAAAACGTATAAAGAAGCTATTACCTCTATAGATGCTGATTTTTAGAAAGAAGCTATTAAGAGTGAACTAGATTCCATTATAATCAACCATACATGGGAACTAGTTGATCTGCCAAAAGGTTCTAGACCTATAAGGTGTAAATGGATATTTAAATGAAAATTGAGGCCTGGAGAATCCATTGAAAAAATTAAGGCTAGACTAGTTGTAGTGGGATATAGTCAAAAGAAAGGAATTGCTATTTTGATACTTATTCTCCTGTTACTAAAATCTCTATTATTAGAGTTCTGATTGCAATTGCAGCAATTCATAACCTTGTGATACATCAAATGGATGTAAAGTTGGCATTTCTAAATGGCGATTTAGAAGAGGAGATATATGTACAACAACCAGAGGGACATGTCATACCTGGATAGGAGGACAAAGTGTGCAAATTGAGAAAATCACTATATGGGTTGAAACAAGCACCCAAGCAATGGTATGAAAAATTTAATAGTGTTTTACTTTCCAATGGGTATGTTGTTAATGGATCAGATACATGTGTCTACTCTAAGTCTTGTGATTCGGATTATGTGATAATATGCATGTATGTAGATGACATGCTTATCTTAAGGACAAGCTTAGATATGGTGAATGACACGAAGTCTTTTCTATCCTCTCAATTTGACATGAAAAACATGGGAGAAGCGGATGTAATTCTTGGCATCAAAATTGCTAAAACGGAAAATGGGTTTTCATTAGAACAATCACATTATGTTGAAAAACTGTTGAAAAAATTCAACAGTTTTGATGTGTAAATCTAACAAGTAATAAGGGAGGAAATAGCGTCTCCCAAGAAGAATATGCTAAGATCATAGGTAGGATACTAAACCTGACATAGTCTATGCAGTTAGTAGATTGAGTAGATACACTCACTGTCCCAATAATGAACACTGGAGTGCACTTTATCGCTTACTCAAATACTTTAAAGGCACAATGAATTATTGTTTGCATTTTAATAAATTTCCTGCTGTTTTAGAAGGATATACTGATGCAAATTGGGTGTCTAACAGTGATAAGGTGAGTTCCACCCATGGCTATGTTTTTGTTCTAGGTGGTGGTGTAGTGTCTTGGAAATCATCCAAGCAAACCTGTATTGCTCGATCAACCATGGAATCTGAATTTATAGCTCTTGAATTGGCTCGTTAAAAAGCAGAATGGTTGAGGGCTCTAGTAGCAGATGTTCCGTTGTGGGGGGGAATTCTTTTGCGCCTATCTTAATGCATTGTGATTCACAGGCAGCTATTGGTACTACTAAAAACAGTGTCTATAATGGAAAGAGAATACCTATTCGTATTAGACACGGTATATTGAAACAACTCTTGAAGAATGGGGTAATTGCCTTAGACTATGTGAGATCGGAAAAGAATCTATCAGATCCTTTTACCAAAGGGTTACCTAGAAGAGTTGCTTTAGAGTCGTCGAGGGGAATGGAGCTAAAGCCCATTGACTAAAGGAAATATGGTGGAGACCACTCGTGGTCAAACGAAACCATATTATCCTTAGTAAGCACTATACTTCTCACACTCATATGGAGAATAATAGTGCGTGTGTAATCCTATAATCCATAGCCCGTATAGTGGTGGTTCATGATCATGGACTTGATGGATGTTCTTTGAAGGTTGAGTTATGAGAAACTCTTAATGATCTCATTTTGAGATCACCTACTTAAGTGTGAAGGTGGGCCGCCTTCTATGGAAGACTTGGGCAATCTTTCTAGAGCACTCATGAAATGGCTTTGATGTATTGTAAGAGATTGTGAGGGATTATAAATGTTTTTTATAAAGCCATTTGTGGGGGATTATGGGAAATGGCTTTGATGTATTGTAAGAGATTGTGAGAAAATGGATTTGATATGTGTGGGTATATTTATAAATTGTGAGTTTGCTCTTAGGAGCTCTTTTTCTACCCCACATGGGAAACTTATCAAAGTTTCCAATGGTATATATAGAGTTGGGCTTTATAAGCATTTAAATTGTGTTTAGTGGGTTTTCGAAAATATACCACACACGCACGCTCGCTCGTTCTTTTCACAATATCCGTTTTACTCATTTGAAGTTTTCTTCAACAAATTATTTAGTAAAAAAACTGATCCTGGTTTTTCTCCTGTTCTATCTCACAATCTGCACACGTTCTAACATTCTTATTTTTCAACCTTATAAATACATTGAGTTTCAGCTTTGGAAGATACAGTTTTTTAATCTCTTTTCTTTCACAAACTCTCTAGGCAATTACATACTTTTGTTGTTCCAATACTTTCGACTTTGAGTGCACAAGTTCAAAGGTTTCTGTGTTAACCTTGGGGAGCGATCGGATTTCAGATTGCACCCCGGTCTGCCGAAATCGCTTTCAAGGCAGTGGCTTCCGCCGCGGCACAGTTCAATCCTATTTCTATTTCCAATTGTTTTTTCTGTAACCTAATCTTTTCTAATAATGACATCTTTAAATTTGGTACATTTTTCTTATTATCACTCGGAACTTTTAAAATAACCTAGCATATATTTATAGTTGACTTTAAAAATGTATCACATATATAGTTGACTTATAAAACCTATGACATGTAGTTAGCTCATCCGGACTTTCTATACACAAAATCGTTAGATCTGTCATTTTTTACAAATCAGATGGAATATAGAATGAACTCACACACTTTTTTTTTTCTATAGTATGAACATATGCCACCTGATCTGTTAAAGAGAAATCTAAATGAGCTTTAAACCCAACTAATAATACGTTATTTAAAAAGTTCGGAATGCAAATAAAAAAAAAAGGGCGGCCCGGTCGCATTACGCGTCCCCGCTGAAAGGGCGGTCCGGTCGCATTACGCGTCCCCGCTGAGCGAGGGTCCGGGGAGGGGTCCCACCACAAGGGTGTAAATTAATGTAAATATACATTAAGCCAATTTATTAATTTAGTGCATGTACATTGCATGTGAACCTTGCTGTTAGGGCTATAATCGAGCCGAGCCGAGCTTTCGCCTAGGGGTGAGCAGAACCGAACCGAAAACCCAAAGACCGAAAAAACCGGACCGAATTATATTTTGGTTTGGTTCGATCCTAATTTTAAAGCTAGTTTGGTTTTTGGTTCGGTTCGGTTTGGTCCAGTCCAAAAACGAACAAAACCAAACCGAAATACAATATATACTACTTTTAGTTTTAAGGTTTTAAATTAATTAACTAATTATATATATAAAAAATAAAATAATTAAATATGTTTTTTTCCTCCCAACTAATTATGTATACAAAAGAAAAACTAACTATATCATTATTATCTTTATATAATTATTTAGTTAGTCAAGGCACAAGTAGTTGTAGGTCTCTAGTGCTTTGTTTGGTGGGTAAATTACATACCTGGTGTACAACCTTTACCCATTTTCACACTTTGGTGTATAACCTTCAATTTTGCACACTAAAGTGTACAACCTTTTAGTGACCCCCCACTACAGTGTACAACCGGTAATTATGACCGGTCAACTCGAAGTCAACGTGCCACATCACCATTTTGACTCCTCTGAAAGTCAAAAAATGACCCACTTAATATGAAATTATTTTTATACCCTTTATTCTTTATATAATTACTAAAAAAACTCTTTCTTCTTCCTCCATTTTCTTTTTGCAATTTCTCTCTCTAAAGCTTCCACTCTTTTTACCCTTTCTCTCTCTAAGTCCTATCTCTCTCTAAAGGGACTTTGAAATTGAATTCCAAAACTCATTCATTAACCCTCTCTTCACGTAATGGAGATCGGGGGATGGACGATGGGCGGTGAAAATCAGAAGTAGCACTAGAATCAGAGAACAGCAAGAACTTTCAAAGCCATTCTTTCCGTCTTGCACCTTTGCTATCATAGTCGACTTTCTCTGGTGAGTGTGCCGCCAAAATCGATTTCGAACTTTGGAAATCCGGCCTCGAAGTGAAATCGACGATTTTGGGTTTCACAATATAAGTGAAATCGAAGCAAAATTGAAGAGATTTGGGCTAGGGATCTCATTTTCTGAAGTTGCAGATGGACATGAGAAGATAAGGATTAAGGATTAAAGATGAGATTTGAGGATTCTTGACTTAATTTTTTTCTTGTTTTTTTGAGGGTTCATAAAATTCATTCAGATGTTTTCTCAGTTTAAAACTCTACTGCTCATTAGTTTTAAAATCTGTCGTTTGGGAAAAGAAAGAAGGCCGACCAAAAGCAACGAAAAAAATGAAAAAACAATACCATGGAAGAAAAAAGGATTTATCTATTCTCTATCAAATACGAATATGGAACTTGAGAAGGATTTGCCTATCGTATATGAGGTATTCCAATATTCTCTCTCTCTTTCTCTCTCCTATTCTACAAACAGAGTTTCTATTTTCTCTTCTATTCCTCCACGTTATAATCAAAATTGTGCTTTATGCTCATTTTCTCCATCACTTACATGAAGGAAGGATGGCAAGAAAAAGTTGCTTGGAATTTCTCAATGGATGTATGATGTTAATATTGCATAAAGTCCTATGAAGATGAATGGGCAAAGTTTGGATACTCTATAATGTCAGATGGGTGGACTAGTATGAGTAGGACTTTGATAATGTATTGGTGATTTTCCCTAATGGAACTTTAATAGGAAAAATCTGTAAATGGGAAAGAGAGAGCATTTGCATTGGATTCATTGCGCTGATCATTGCATTAACTTGAGGTTAGAGAGAGAAATTTAAGAGAGAGAAAGAAATAAATTTAAAGAGGGAAGAAAATGAAGAGAGAGAACCCGGAGTAATAACAAGACATGTTAGGAAAAATTAGAGAGAGAATGAGAGAGATGGGAGTTAGAGAGAGAAATAATTTTTGAACATGGAGTAGAAAGAAAATAAGGATGGAGGTTGAAGAAGATGATGTTATAAAAGGTATAAAAATAATTTCATATTAAGTGGGTCATTTTTTGACTTTTAGATGAGTTAAAATGGTGATGTGGCGCGTTGACTACGGGTTGACCGGTCACAATTACCGGCTGTACACTTTAGTGGGAGGTCACCAAAAGGTTGTACACTTTAGTGTGCAAAATTGAATGTTGTACACCAAAATGTGAAAATGGGTAAAGGTTGTACACCACGTATGTAATTTACCCTTTGTTTGGTCCAAACATGAACCAAACCGGACCGAAATAATTCGGTTCGGTCCAGACCAAACCGAATTATAATTTGGTTTGGTCCTAAAAAATAGAGGTAATTTGGTTCGATCCAATTCGATTTGGTTTGGTTTTTGGACCGAACCGGACCATGCTCACCCCTACTTTCGCCTACTCAAACTCTGCTCGCTTTAAAATTAACGAGCTCGAGCTCGAGCAGAGCTTTGGCTTGCTCAAGCTCGGCTCGGCTCAGCTCATTAGAAAATAAACGAGTTCGAGCCCAAAATCCTCTTTGAACTTGGTTCATTAAGAAAATTATTTAACCACAAATTGTTTGCGAGTTAATCTTTAATTATATTTATGAGGTTTGCTCGCAAATAGCTCTTTAATTGTGTATATAAAGAAGCTTACAAGCAAAGTCCGTGAATAAATAAATAAATAAGATGCTTACAAATAGTTCGTCTATTACTCATTTATTATGTTTATGAACGAACTCATCTTTTTTTTTAGGTAGGAAAGGAAAAGAAAAACAAACAAACAAAAAACCGCTTAACCCGGGATCAGCCTAGGAAAACTGACCCCCACCACATCCTCCAAGATCAAAGAAGAGATGAAGACCGGAGGAGAAGGAAAGGTAGAAAGACCCAACAATCTAGAATGCCCTTCCATCGCAAGACGGTCCGCTACGCGATTCTGCTCCCTATAAATATGAGCAAAACTAATAGACTCAAAGGAGGATCCAATCCTTCTAATGCCTTTAATAATGTTCAGGCTACTTCGGCAAAAAGCATTGCCCTCAGAAATCATTTTAACCGCTTATTGGTTATCTGACTCAACAAGAAGCTTCTTCACCCCTAGATCCTTAGCAAGCTTCAGGCCAGAGAAAATCCCCCAAAACTCTGCAGAAAAGGAAGATCCAATACCCAAATTCTGAGAGAAGCCAGAAACCCACCTGCCACCATCGTCTCTAAGGGCCCCTCCTGCGGCAATTCTCCCGTCTCTTACACAAGAACCATCAGTTTTGAGCTTAACCACACCTTCACTCGGCCTACACCAGCCTAAAAGATTGATCTCCTTCCTCTGAACAGCTGTAGACACCGAGTCGGAGGACATGTGATAAAAACTTCAAAACAAGACGGTTGAAGCGATTGATTCCGAAAGTTTCAAAAATAATAAAATAAATAAGTTACAGTCGGTCGCTGTTGTTGATCGGATAGCTCGCGAATGCTTAACGGCACGGTGCGAGTACTTAGCGACGGCCGGCGCGCATTCGACGACAGTCGGACGCACGCTCGACGACGCGAAGCACGCGCTCGACGTCTGTCGTACGCACGCACCCAACCATGAATAGTACGCGCTCGGTGTCCGAGCAAGGTACGAGCTTGGCGGCACGGGACGCGCACTCATCGGCCACGGGACGTGCGCAACCGGCAGCGCGGAACACGTGTTCGGCGGTCACGACGCGTGAACGCCCGACGACGCGGAACGCAAGTTCGACGGCTGCGGGGCGTGCACGCCCGACGGCGCGAGGCGCGCCCCGGCGGTCGTTGAGCGAGTGCCCAATCGCGTTGGGCGGAAGCCCAAAGGTAGGGGGGCGCGAGCGCCCAACCGCGCGTTGGGCGCTCGCCCAACGCTGTTGGGCGACCTCCCAACAATTGGTGGGCGATCGCCCAACAATTGTTGGGCGGCCGCCCAACTAGCCTTGGGCGGCCGCCCAACGGCTTTGGGCGACGCCCAATTTTGCTCGGGCGTCGCCTAAAGTTTTCGGGACCCGTTTCCCTATATAAGGGGCACGGATCCCAATGCAAAAAAAAAGAGGAGGGGATTTCTTGGAGCCTTTCTCACTCTAAACATTTTTAGAGAGAGAAAGTGAAATTTTTTTGAGAAAAATATTTTTTTTTCTCAAAAATTCCGAGTTTCCTAAAGTTAAATTTTTAATAAAAAAATATAAAAAAAAGGAAGATCGCGACTCGTGGAATCAATCGGCTTCGACTGTCAGATACCGAATTTAAGGTATTATCCGAGGACTAGACTCTTTTATTTTATTTTATTTATTCTCTTCTTCTATTTATTTTTTATGTTATAGTTTCTTTATTTGATTAGTTATTTATTTTATCACGTTTTATTTAATTAGCGTATTTATTTAATTTTCGTTTCGTGTTGAATAAAATTCGGTTTTGTTTTAAGATAGAAAACCTCGTTTTGATATCCCAATACGAACCGTGATCCGATAAAAAGGTAGTTCGGGTATCGAAAAACGTTGAAATTATAAGTTTCTAATTTAAAAAAAAAATTTCCAAATAATGTTTTAAAATAAAAACATCGTTTTAGGAACTTCCGTTATTGACTATGATCCATTTTTGGTAGTTCGGAAATCCAAAACGATTGAATTAGATTTAATTTAAAGCTTTTGAATAAATCGGGAAACAATTAGAGTGCTGCTGTAATTTGCCATTTCTGTCACTAAGTTCTGTTTACCTACGGATTTTCCGTCGATAAATCTGTCAAAACGCAAAAAATGCCATTTCAGTCCCTTTTTCTCAACTTCTAAGCTTTTAAATCCTTAATATATATATGTATAGTTATGTAATATATGTGTTTCAAACTATTTTAGATGTTTAGTGTATATAATTATTTAGGATGTTTGTATATCATTCTTTATTTAATTTTTAAAACATAAGTATATGTATATATTTGTTCTTTTATTCATTTGAGTTATATTAGATCCTATTTTGAAGATTATTTACTTGGGCATTTTGGAAAATAATCAATAGATATTAGTATATGCTATTTTTTTTATATTTAAAACTATAATAGTTATGTATATATGTAGTTGTGGGGTATTTGGGTTATTTTATTGGTTATTGAATGAAATTATTTTGGGTAAATGTTATGTTCTTATTTATGAGATTTATTTACTATTTTCACATCTTTAAAGTATAAATGTATTTTATCTAATATTTTCATATATGTATTATATAGTTTCCTCTTATTAACTTTTATTTTCATATTCTCTTTTTGATTTAAATGTATATATATATGCTAGAATTACTTTCTTTATTCTTTTGGATCATTCATGGGTCCATGTTTCAAATGGGCTTTATTTGACTATGAATCTTGCTTTAAATGAGTTTATTATTGTAATTATAATAGGTAGAGAGAGTCCATTAAATAAGAGGGGAAAATAAATCAAAAGAAAGAGAGTTTTCAATTTGATTATTTAAACTAATGAATTTTTAGAGGTTCCTAATGTAAATAAATGGAGTTGTTTTTTGTTAATATTTCAAATCGTTTCCAAAACACCACGTTTTAAAACCTTAATCCGTTCCAAAGGCGGATTAAGTGAACATGGTAATTAAAATCGCTTTCTTTGTGAATAATAGAGTTTTTGAATCATTTTCTTAAAGGATTTGTAAAAATAAAATTGACTTGTATGTTTAACCACGTTTTCTTAACTAAAGGTTTTTGTCTCAAACGTTTCCAAAGCACTTGAGTCGTTCCAACGGTGACTCGAGTACACTTCACTAATCGGGGTTTTAAAACGCACCTAAATCGTTCCAACGGTGATTAAGGTGCGAACCATGTAAATAAACTCGTTTTGGGGAAATAAGTTAGTGTAGAATAAACACACGGCATGACATTTAAATAAGGTTATAAATAAATCACTTCTTTCTTCCCCCTTCTCTGTGTATGTATAATATAAATGGGTGATTCTTTACTAATATGGCTTTCCAATAATATATGCTCAAAACGGTTTCTGAAAAAAGAAAGAAAAGGTTTCAAATGAATTTTAAACTTAAAGAAGTATTCGATTAGTCCGTTATCGCCTAACATGCTGAGTAGGAGGCCGGTGGTTCATAACCGGGCGATGTCGGGGTGCCTAGTAGCCTTTCTCCGGAAAGGAGCTAGCCTTCTTGGCTCGTACCTAAGTTTCCCGAATCCACACCGGTCTCCCACCAGGGATCGGTGTTCATTTTCCCATTCGTGGGTGGCGACTCTTCCATATCTCCGAGCTCCGGTCCTGCCGAGCAGCTTGATTCCACGATTGGTTGCTTTCGGCGCCAATCACCGCTTACGTCGCCATGAGGTTGTCCACCCCCCGGTCCGCCTGGGAGATTAGGCCGCGGCACCTCGTCTAACAAGTGGCGACTCTACTAGGGAAGCGAGAAATTTGATTCCGGAAGGCGTGTATTAAGCCCTTAACGGGGACGGATCGTTTTACTTCTTTTCGTATGCATTCATGTGCATTATTGCAAACCCTTTGGGTATTTTCCGCGAAACCTCTAGCGAGAGTCCATTCGTCGCTCGAAAGAGGCTAGTGTAAGTTCCCCCTTACAGTAAGGCGCCAAAGGGTCCCCATCCATTCGTTAGGGGCGAATTTGTGCGGTCCTGTGAGGTCCCGCGGTCAGCCGTGTCAGCATATAGTAGCCTTAGAAGTTTCCATAGGATCACCTGTTACTATTTTTGATGTGATAAATGAATCAATTCGTGTTTTCAAACCGCCACGATACGTGTCTAATCCTAAAATAGGTAAAGAAAATGAGACGATGTGTTAATATTTACTCGTGAATCGACATACTAATTACCCTAAACATCGAAACAATTTGAACTAAAGACGACTTAGTCATCTCATATGAATGAACATGTGCGACCCGCCTTGTCCCTTTCGGTGTCCCGACGAAGGCACATGTTCAGGAAATGTGTTATGACGTAAGCACGTATTAGTATGAATCGGTTCGGTGTTAAGGATAGTTACATCTCGATACAAAAGACTATATTAACAGTAGCCGTTATTCACATTCTTTAAATAAGTTGGGATGAAACGAGATCATGACGAAACGAAGACGAAGAACATTTCTGTCTCGAACGACCGTGTGGTAACGTGAAAATTTTCGCAAACGTGGCCCGTCCCTTCCGAATAAAAGACGAGCTTTTACGTTATGCCTCGTGTCGTTCTTAAGAGAAATGGACGTGTCCGCAGAAGTGACTAAGAGAAGAAAAGCAAAAAATGAACTAAACGACCAAAATCATTCCAAATCTACGATATATGTTAATCCCGAGAGTAGTTAAAGAAAATAAACCAATGTCGTTGAATGCATGCCTCGAACGAGTGTATACCCCGTTTAAAATCCTGAAGCCGAATTAAGCCAAACCATATAATTACGCCATATGGACGAGACTGCAGGTTTTGACTAACGACTCGATCATTTCGACCGTTACCAAAACTGCAAGAAATATGGCCCGATGTACGTGTTTGGTTAATTCATGCCTAAAGGAAAGAGAACGGTGATATCCTCGCTTCGAATAAGCATGCAATTCAACGAAACGTTGATTTTCTGTAACCACACTAAGATGATATATCCCGTGAATTGGGAAGAACAACAAACTGTTGCTAGCCGAAAGGTTACCGTGCGCTCAAATAAGACTCGCCGTCTTTTCGTGTAGCAAAATGAGCAAACGAATCCTCGACGCTAAGAACAAACACGTTACGCGATGAGTCCGTTCCCTAAAATAAAATCCAAAAGTGATTCCATCACTAAATAAACGCATGGTTACGTCTCTCGATAGATCCAAAAAGATCCCGTTGTAATCCAAACATCGAGACACGAATCCACGTGAATAAAAAGGGAACGAGTCATTTGCAATAACAAACGATTGGAATAGAAGAATAACTCGTACCACGTTTAAAAACCAAGATGCGCTCAAAGGGAGTCAAAACCCGAATTAATGCGTCTCGCGAAAGGACAAAAGACGAGTTATTCTGAAAGGACAATCCGACTTGGTCGATTTCTTAGTCACTGAACGTGGATACGTCAAAAAACGAACTGTATTGTCTGATGGGTGATTTACTTTTCCGCAATAATCGATGGCATCACGCGTCCCCTGGACCGCAATGTGAGCCAAAAACCAAGATCCTAGGAAAGAGACCTGGACCGACGAGTGTGTGGAGGAATAAGGGTGGAAGAAAGATGTTGTGATACGTGTAAATAGAACTAACGTTTGTTCTTCTTATCTTATAATCGTAAATAAATAAACGCACACACCACGAATCATGCATATAAAATCATGCATACATACTAATGGATACCGTTCGCGCAGACGTCATCATTAAGCGGTTGTGGTTTCGCAAGAGTAATCGGCTTGTCAGACAGTTTGATCAGCTACGAGTAGACAGTTCCGAATCAGTAGTTGTGGCTTCTGAATCATCTTCATCCGGGTATACTCAGTCTTCCGTCAATATGTCTACGACCGACGAGAAAGTGGCTGAATTGGAAAATTCTGTGAACAATATCAATGATCAGCTGGCCGCAATCTTGGCCCAGCTAGCTGAGTTAGCACTGAAGGACAACAAGAGTGGTAGTAAGCGTGCTGAGAATGAGGTGAAAGGTGGCCCTCACTTTGGGAATGAGGAGGATTATCAGGATTATATCCGAAAACAGTTAGAGAAAGAGAAAGCTAAGGAAGAGGAGTGGAAGCAACACATCACACAGGAAGTGCAGGACTTGCGCGGAGGAAGCTCCGGAAGTCAGGATTTCTATAACTTGAAGAATTGTTTGTCAGCAACAGCTTTGCCTTTGAAATTTCGACTCCCTGACATGAAAAAGTTCAATGGAACGGGAGATCCCACCGCTCACATGAATCAGTATGTTGCGGTGATGAAGCACACGATCCTGACGGAGGATCAGGTCCTAGGGCTGTTTAACACCTACTTAGAAGGGGCTGCCCTCACATGGTTTCATGCGTTACCAATGGTGACAAAGAAGGATTAGAAGGAATTAGCGAAGTCATTCATCGCTCAGTATAGCTTTAACACCATGCTGGAGGTCACTTTGAAAGAGTTAGAGAGCACTAAGCAGCAGGCTGGGGAATCCTTTTCCGATTTTGTGAAAAGATGGAGGGCTAAGGCCGCAGTGATGAAACAAAAGCCGCTCGAGCAGGATCAGATCCGAATGGTGGTTGGCAACACGTTGCCGTATATCAAAAATGAGCTGCGGTATATGCCATTTACGGATTTCAATCAGATGTATAGTTATGCCTTGACTGTTGAAGGGGATAGAGAGCCGAAGAAAGCTTATACCAAGTGGACGAAGTCTGGATATAGTGCCGGAGGGCCTAGCGCGAGTACGGAATCCGCAGCAGTGAAAGTGGTTGATCTTAATGCTATTGAAAAGAGGCGGTTCGCCAAGTTCGATCAGACCTACGCAAAAGTTTTCGAGCATCTGCAGAAAAAGGGATTATTGAAAGCCCTTACCCCGTATAACAAAGCTCAACCTACTCCGCAGATACAGGCTAGAGGGTATTGTGAATTCCATAGCAGTTATGGGCATACAATTGAGAATTGTGAAAGGCTGAAACATGAAATCCAAGATTTAATTGAGGAGAAGAAGATAGCTGATCCTTCGTCAGCGAACCCTTCCGTTAGGCGCAATCCATTGCCTAATCATAGAGTGAGTACGATCAGAGTTGGTTTGACAGAAACTGTAGTGATGGAATCCTTCGAGGAGAACGTAGAGGAGTTGTTGGACTCCGATGAAAAGAGCAATATGGGAAAGGGGCTGTATGTGTCCTTCCTGGGTGAAGAACAAGAGGATGAACCGATGGGGGAAGGGTCAGATGGTGGAGCACCGTATGATGAGGATAGTTCTGAAGAGACCGGAGAAGGGTCGTCTCGGACTATTGTGCCAGATTTGGGTTTGTTTAGTGGAGGAAGGGATCCCGAGGCGCACTTGCGTGAATATATGCACGACATGTTTATTGAATCCTTCGGAGTAGATGAAATTGCCCAGTGGTTCCACCATTCGCTGGTAGGCGAGCCTTTGGAATGGTTCCATTCATTACCCGACTCTTGCAAGCATGATTGGGATCGGTTGTCGGATTTGTTTCTAGAAAAGTACCAAAGAGCTGAAGATAGAACTGCGGAGCGCTTTGCGATGCAGATCGGACCCATCAAACGTCCGCTACCGAGGGTTAGTAAGTATAACGGCAATAAGGACCCTATGGAGCACCTTCACTTCTACTTGTCGGCTATGGCACCCTTGGGTTTTAAAGAGGAAGAGATCACTAGCTTGTTTTGCAATTCATTGATGGGTGAACCGTTAATGTGGTACATGTCGTTGCCGATGTATGTTAAGACCGATTGGGCGGCAATGACGAAAAGATTTATCAAGGAGTATACAGTATGGATGCTGACGGAGCAAACCCCTGATTCCCCGTCTTACCAAACGCCTGATGCGGTATTAGCGATGCCTAGGTATGGTGGATACCAGGATCCTGTTGAGCACGCGAGGTTATTCCGCAATCATATGTATGACGCCGGATTTCTGCAATGTGAGTTGCATGAACATTTTCCGAAAACCTTGATGGGTGAAGCCTTATTATGGCATCAAGGTCTATCAGAGGAAGAAATGGGTCATTGGGTACCGCTTAGAAGTGCTTTTGTGGCGAGATATGAGATGTATGTTCCATGGACGGGATCCCTGGACGATCTGGATAGGATTAGGCAATTCCCCGAGGAACCGTTTGTGGATTATGCTAGAAGGTGGAGGCACCGTTATGAGCAGTGTCATGAAACAATGAGCGATAAGGTGCAGCTTATGTGCATACAACGAGGTGCTATTCCGTTGGCCGCCAGAAGGATGAGCAGAGTGTCCCTCCGGGATTATGATGAGTTGATAGGTTGGGCCTTGTATGGATCGGCGGATCCCTTTTACTTGAATCTGAATGTTCCTCACGTCATGGATTTAATGGTTGTGGACATTTGGGAGAGTTCTTCGGACGAGGAAGATGCCAATCGGAGGGTTCCTATTAACATTTGGGACGAATCGGATGATGAGCCGGAAATTGCGGTAATGACGAGATCAGGCCGTGTGGCCGAGGGGAAGGCACCTATGATAGAAACCGAGATTGGAGAAGGGTCGGCTCCTAAGCCCGATGACCAAGTTCTTGAGCAGTTGAAGAAGACGCAAGCTAAGTCCACAGTCTGGGAAGTCTTATGCCATTCTAAGTACCATCGTGAGAACCTGATGAAAGAGTTGCAGAATCTGGTTATTTCCACCGATACTGAGCCGGCAGCGCTAGTGGGAGCAATTATGGCCCGAAAGAAGGCTGAAATCACATTTACTGACGAGGATCTCCCATAAGAGGGGAAGGCTCACAATAAGCCTTTGTACATCCGAGCGGAAATCAACGGAAAGAAGACTAGCTGTGTGATGGTCGATGACGGATTGGCCATTAATGTTTGCCCGTTGAAACTCTTATCGAAGTTGGGAGTGGAGAGAGGAGATTTGACAGCGTCTACAACTGTGATTAGAGCATATGACGATAGCCGTAGGCACATTGAAGGAGTCTTCAAAGCCAAGTTGAAAGTGGGGCCGCATGAGGAAGAAACTGAGTTCACGGTGCTGGATGTCCCGGTAACCTTTGCCATACTGTTGGGATGCCTTTGGTTCCATAAGTTGGGAGGTGTGCCCTCCACGCTCCACCAAATGATTAAATTCCCCTTCGGGGAGGAGATAGTGACAATTAGAGCTGAGAAATTGAGCTCGGTGGCAGCATTGGGAATTGAGCCTCAACTTTTCTCCGGATTCCAAGTCTCCGGGATTTACGAATCAAGCATGACCACCGATGTGGTGAAGATGATGAAGGGAGGTTTCATCCCAGGAATGGGTTTAGGAGCACACCATTAGGGGTTGCCAGAATTTCTGGACTTTAAGAGTCAGAAAACCCGGAGGGGTTTGGGATATGAGCAGGGAGGTCCATCCAACGTGAGTGGTGAAGGAAAAGTGGGCCTAAGGAAGTACTTCGTGAACGAGGGGCATGGAAAGGCGTATTCAGGGACCCCCGAGGCATGGATTAGCACAGAAGGGAAGATTCTTCCGGGGTTCGAAATCTTCAATGATGTTGCCGACTGGGGCAAAGGAAAGGCGAGCTGCTTTGTCGAGGAGATTATGATGCTAGATTTGAATGCCGAGGAGCAAGTCAACACCGTTGAAGCAACTGCAGGAGCGGGAGATGAGCCTAGTACCTCCAAAATTCATGAGAAGTCCGAAGACCCTGATGATGAAAATTGTATTACTGCTTTGTTTGAATCAGATGATGTAATCACCCATGCTATCAATGAAGTGAATTCTGATTTTGCTTACTTGCTTGATGTTGATCATGATCATTCCATGCATTCTCATTCATATAACATGCCTACATTTGAAATCAATGCAATAGAAATCTCAACTTTCAATCTTGGTACGGATGAAAATCCTAAACTTATACAAATTGCTCAAGAATTAACTATTGAAGAGAGAAAAGAATTCGAGAGAATAATTAAAAAATACGAAATTGTATTCGCATGGACATACGAAGACATGCCTGGAATTGATCAATCTATCGTAACTCACCGCATTCCAACTTACCCCGAAGCAAAGCCCGTAAAGAAGAAGCTCCGATGTATGAGACCAGAATGGGCAAATAAGGTCAGAGAGGAGATAAAGAAGCAGTTAGAAGCAGGATTCATCGAAGTGATCGACTATCCCCATTGGGTCGCAAATGTGGTGCCAATCGCAAAAAAGGACGGCAAAGTAAGGATGTGTGTTGATTACAGAGATCTTAACAAGGCATGCCCCAAGGATGAGTTCGCATTGCCTCATATCGACGTATTGATCAACAGTGCAGCGTCAAGCGTCTTACACACGAATGTGGATGGTTTCATGGGCTACATGCAAGTTCAGATGGCCGAAAAGCACAAAGCAAAAACCTCGTTCACAACCGAGTGGGGGACATACTGTTACAGAGTAATGCCGTTTGGTTTGAAAAATGCCGGGGCAACTTACCAGCGAATGGCCACAACACTGTTCCATGATATGATACACAAAGAGGTAGAAGTCTACGTGGACGATATGATGGTCAAATCAGAGATAAGAGAAGGGCATTTTGCCGCGCTCGAGAAGTTTTTGGCCCGAATTGCGGAATTCAAGCTAAGGTTAAACCCGAAGAAGTGCTTTTTCGGCGTCTCGTCGGGGAAAATCTTAGGCTATGTAATCGGAAATAAGGGAATCGAGGTGGATCCTGATAAAGTGAAGGCTATACAGGAGATGCCAGTGCCGAGAAATGAGAAGGAAGTGAGAGGGTTTCTGGGGCAGGTTCAGTATATCAGTCGGTTCATAGCGAGACTCACCGCAATCTGCGAGCCAATCTTTAAGTTGCTAAGGAAAGACCAACCCGCTACTTGGAATGATAAGTGTCAGCAAGCTCTGGAGAGCGTCCGGAACTATTTGTCTAATCCACCAGTGCTGAGACCGCCTAAACTGGGAAAGCCGCTTCTCCTCTATGTAGCAATTGAGGAGCGATCTATTGGGGCAATGTTGGCTCAAGAGGGAGACACCGGTGTGGAGCACGCGGTGTATTATTTGAGTAAGAAATTCCTAGAGTACGAGCTCAAGTACAACATGATCGAAAAGACATGTGTGGCAGTGGTATGGTTGACAAAGAAACTGCGGCACTATTTCCAATCGTATAAAGTGATCATTATTTCTCGGATGGACCCCGTGAAGTATCTATACTGAACTCCATCCGTGACGGGGAAGTTAGCCAGATGGTTGTTGCTTTTGTCCGAGTTTGACATTGAATATGTGACGAAGAAGGTTATCAAAGGGAGGGCCGTGGCAGAATTTCTGGCCAACCAACCCCTGAATGCAGAGGAAGAAGAGATAAGCTATGATTTCCCCGATGAGCACTTGAACGCAATCGAAGTTATACCGTGGAAAATGTTCTTCGACGGAATAGTTAATTCGAATGGAGCCGGAGTAGGAGTACTACTTACCTCACCGAAAGGAGAAAGGATCCCGATGGCCAAGAAGTTATCCTTCCCTCTCACCAATAATATGGCCGAGTATGAAGCGTGCATTTATGGTTTAGAGTCATTAGCGGCACTGGGAGCGTCATATGTCAAAATTTGGGGTGACTCAAAGTTGATCATCGAACAGGCACAAGGAAACTGGGAGGTAAGAGAAGAAAGACTACGTCCGTACCTCGATCAGCTAGAAGGGTTGGCACAAAGATTCAAAGAATGCCATTTCTATCATATTCCTCGAGCACAGAACCAGGCGGCGGATGCCTTGGCCACTTTGGTGTCAGTTTGGGACAATCCTTGGAACCTTGCTTCGAAACCGTTGGTATTGAGAAGATCTCACAAACCGTGCTACGAAGACGTAATGCTGTTAGGGACAGATGAAAAACCGTGGTATTTCGATATCGTGAACTTCATGAAAGATGGAACATATCCGGCAGAGTCAGAACCTAGGGATCAAGCTGTGGTTAGAAGGCTAGCTCGTCAGTTCATCATCCATAACGACTTGCTTTACAAAAGGCACATTGACGGATTACAATTAAGATGCTTGGATGCGGGAGAAGCCCGCGAGGCAATGGAATCAGTACATTCAGGAATTTGTGGAGCCCATATGGGGGGAGCAGTACTAGCTAAGAAAATTATTAGGCAAGGCTTCTATTGGCTCACCATGGAAAGAGATTGTAACGAGTATGCAAAGAAATACCATGATTGTCAAATCCACGGCGATTGCAGTCATCTTCCGGCCATGGAACTACATGTGCTAGCACCTATTTGGCCATTCGCTGCTTGGGGCATTGACATCATCGGCGAAGTAAGGCCTAACGCTTCAAATGGACATAAGTTTATTGTTGTCGCCATCGATTATTTCACCAAGTGGGTAGAAGCAGAGTCGTTTAGCAAATTGGGATCCAAACAGATGAGAAAGTTCATTGAAAAACACTTGATCACCAGGTTTGGAGTGCCTCATCACATGATTACGGATAACGGGGTCCAGTTTCAGGGAGAAGTAAGGAATCTTTTCCGAGAATATGGCATTGAACATCACAGGTCTTCTCCGTACCGTCCACAGGCTAATGGAGTAGTAGAAGCAGCTAATAAGAACCTTAAGAGGATTCTCGTAAAAACGGTGGAATCACATCGAAATTGGCATGAGCACCTCCCACTCGCGTTGTGGGCTTATCGCACGACAATTAGAACCTCAACTGGGGCAACGCCATTCTCTTTGGTGTATGGAACAGAAGCAGTCTTGCCGATTGAGATCGAAAAGCGATCGTTGAGAATCGTAGTGGAGGCAGAAATTCCCGAGGCGGAATGGGTGAAGAAGCGATATGAGCAGTTGGCTTTGGTTGACGAGAAAAGGATGGAAGCCCTTTACCATGTACAGTTATACCAGAGAAGAATGGCTCGGGCTTTCAATAAAAAAGTCAAGACCAGCCCTATCAAAGAAGGAGATTTGGTGCTGAAACAGATCCGTGTGACGCACACCGACCCAAGGGGGAAGTTTAGGCCTAACTGGGAAGGGCCATTCGTCGTGAAGAAGATACTAAGCAAAGGAGAGGTGAAGTTAACCACAATGGACGGTATGGAATTCTCCGAACCTACCAACCTGGATAGGCTTAAGAAATACTTTTCGTAAAAGAGAAAAAAAAAAGAAAAATTCCCGATAGGTTGAAAACCCGCAAAGGGCGACCTATGCAACAACGAGGGAAAATCCCAATGGGAGAAAACCCGAAAGGGCACTCATTTAAAAATTCCGGGATAGTAAAAGGAGAGGAGAAAAATCGCCGGGATCCGAAAACCGAAAGGCGGGTCCTGGTAACAATAGTTATGACTTGAGCAGTTACAAAAACAATGTATAAGAGACTAAGTATTTCTGTTGTTTGTAAATAAATAAAGGGCATGAATATATTTGACGAGAATGATTGGAATCATCATAATCTACTAAATGCATGGTAATATGAATCATGAGTCATACATTTCCTATCTTACTTTTCATAAAAAGCCTACCTGATATCCACCCCACTCCCTATACATCAGCTATACATCGGGGAAACTCTAATAAAAAACTACAAAGCAATACATAAAGAGCCTAATACGGAGGGAAGTCCCAATAGTCCTCAAACTCCCTCAAATGTGACGCCCGCTCCGCAGATAGTGTCTCATCAGCAACTCGTGCTCTCTCATCAGCAACTCGTGCTCTCTCATCTGCAACTCGCGCTCTCTCCTCGGCAGCAAGGCGTCCGATCGACTCATCACGCGCCCTCTCCTCGACGGCAAGGCGACCCTCAGTCTCTCGTCGCATCACCCCCGACCAGTGGTCGTTCCTCTCGTGATACACCTGACCAACTCGGGCATCGGCCTCGCACACTAACTCGCTCTGTCTCCGCTCATGGGCATGCAGATCACTCTAAAGAAAAAGAAGGAAAAAGCGGATAAAAATAAGAAGCAGCATAAGCAAGAACATAAATCATACATACATGCATACATTCCACTACACTAAAGTAAAGTAATGATACATACCAGGTGATCGGTGCAGCGCAAGCTGAGGCGGTCTCGGAGATAACCAGACAGCCCCACGTAATCCGTACAAGTCTCCCTCGTAGTCAGCGAAGCGTCTGAGGGATCAAATGGGACCCTCGAGGAGAAGATGGGAGGAGCCGCCTCGAATCCCGCATAAGCGGCCCCGAACTCGTCATAACAAATCGTGGCAAAGTCTCTCCCGTAGTCTGGTAGGGGCACACCTAGGGAAGACCTCTCCGGTCGGGCAACGCTGGAGGACTCGCCGACATAGTAGGGCTGCTCGCACACAGGCGTCTGAGCTCGAGTGCCGTCAAAGAAATCGGATAAATGGGCACTCCTCCAGGATCCCTCCTGCAAAAAAACACACAATAAAAACCTCTAAACGTCTCATGAATGAAATGGTAAAATGAGAAGGGGGCGGAACCACTTACCGGGACCTCCTCCTGACCAAAGACTGCCGCAACAGCCTCCCTCGAAAATACATCTGCCACCGGATCCACCTCCATCGCTGCCGCCGGGGCATCCCTCGCGCTCAGCAGAGTAGATAAGTAAAGCTCGCGGCCCCCGGCGTGAATCCACACCGCTCTACCAACAAACCGACGGGTCAGGTCCTGACGAATGGTCGATAGGGGCATGGTCCGCACCGCGAACATAGAACGGGAATCTCACCCGGTGTCCAGTGGGCGTCACTAACTCCGGTGATGCCTCGGTCCCCCAAATACCATGCCCGCACGCAGGGGCCGGTGAGCACACACTGCTGCTCCTGGATCATAGATACATAAGTATAATCGGGACCGAAGTCGAGGTCATCCCACCTGAACTTAATCTAAAAAATGCACAAAGAGAAAGTCAAAAAGACTCAAACAAAAATCTAGCACGACTAGGCAAAATCTACATGTCTGAGGGTCAGCGAGTCGATCCAATCTAGGAGCCGCGGCACCATCCGACTCCTCTCGGTGCCCAAGTCAAAATCTCTCCATCGGGTCATGAAAGGCGGTCTCGGTACTCTCGGTCGAGGTCGAGACCGGCTGGGAAGGATGTGCCTCTCATACGCCCACACCTGCGGTAAAAACAAGGACTAGGAGTGTGAAAAACGTGAAGAAGATAAGACGGGCAAGTCAAGAAGGCGTCACGTACCAGCAGAGCAAAGGTGTAACCACCGAAATCCTTGCGCTTCCGGCAAGTCAGATCCAAAAATTTGTAGAGAAAGGTTAAGCCTGCCCCCGCCCAATCATAGGAAACCGCCGCATCCAAATCGCTGAGTGCCTGAATGAGACCCGCGTGTACCTTTCCGCCCTTCGTGCGGAAAATCGTCTCACTCAGGGTATATACCAAGAAACTATGAACCACCAAGTCGGTATCGTCGGTCTCGCAGAAATCTCGCCGACTCAAGAGGCTCACGGTGGAAACAAACTTCGCCGGAGTAGATTTGGCGCATGGGCGAACTCCCGGTCCAATCAAGGCAGCAAGCCTAGCAAGGTCGACCCATGGTCGCATCATATCAAAATGAAAGGGAACGGGAGTGCTGCTCCCTCGTAACCCTGTCAGCAGTGAAAAATCTCTGGGCGAGATGGTCATCTCCCCAAAAAAAAGGTGGAAGGTGTGGGTCGAGTAAACCCACCACTCACATAAGGCCCGTAGGCCAAAACGATCACATACCCCGTTGGTGCGGGGCAACACTGCAATAAAAGGCTCGAAGCCCAACTCGCGCACGCGGGCTCTCGCCGCGGCACCCAGCCTAGCATACCACGAGTGAATCTCGGTGGTGGTCCCGGAAATCTCAATAAACTAAAAAGAACGAGACAAGAAAATTTAAATACAGTTCCTAAAGCATGCCATTAATGAGAACGCGTTAAGACTAGGTATTCTTTCACTATCTAACCTAGAGACATCCGGTCAGTTAGGACCAACTTGCTGTAAAAATCTCTCCTTTAGGGTCATTCATGTAAGGTTTAGTCAATTCTCTAGTCCACTCTCGTCTGCATTGACAAGAAGCATAGATTAGGTTTTACTATTCACGTGCATTAGTTAAGTTTTTACTATTCGTGTTTTTTTACTACTCACGTGCATTAGTGAAGTTTTTGCTATTCACGTTTTTACTATTCACGTGCATTAGTGAAGTTTTTGCTATCCACGTTTTTACTATCCACGTACATTAGCTAAGTTTTTACTATTCACGTTTTTTACTATTCACGTGCATTAGTTAAGTCTTTGCTATCCATGTTTTTACTATCCACGCGCATTAGTTAAGTCTTTACTATTCACGTTTTTACTATTCACGAACACTATTCACGTTTTTACTATTCACGTTTTACTATTCACGTGCATTAGTTAAGTTTTACTATCCACGCGCATTAGTTAAGTTTTACTATTCACGTGCATTAGTTAAGTTTTTACTATTCACGTGCACTATTCACGTTTTTACTATTCACATTGTTTTTTACTGTTAGCATGCATAAATTCGTAGTGTCACTATTCACATGCATATAGCGCGAATCCTCAGGCAGAAATAAATAGGTGTTACTTGTAAGTCAAGGAATTCATGTTTTCTAGCTAAAGTCCTCTAAAGGCAGTCTAAAGGTTAGCATGCAAATCATGTTCGGATAGGAATACTAAAGCCTAGAGTTTGAATCAAAGAAAAGTGAGAAATTACTTACCTCATTGCAGTGTGTCCGACTCAGATGCGTCGTAGGATCGTGGAAGGGCTCCACTCTATCTAGGTTTACGTAAACCTCGTCCATGCCTCTAGTGCCATCCCATTCATCTAAATCCATCCCGAGAATAATCCAAATCGAAGTCTAGAGAGAGAAAGAAGAGAGAGAAGGGGTGGGGTTGAAATGAAACCCCACCACTTTATATAGGGAGAGGGAATGGCATTCCCGTAGATAGTGAAAAAGGTACGATTTGACATAAAGGTAAAAAGTAAATAATTAATTACTAGGTGCACAGACCTCCGATTTGCAGTCCGTTTCAGCCTGCATTTCTCCCAGACAGCGACCAATATTGTCAAGACATGAACTCCAGACAACAGTCAATTTTTACAGAACAGTGACACCAGTCAAGGTACAGACGACAGTCAACAAAAAAACAATCATTAGTCTATATCATTTCAGACTAAAACACGTTCCCATTGAACCTCCGAGATGATAGCTCCAGTGAGAAAATACAGACAATAGTGTTATACGAAAATCCGGAAACAATCCCCGCTTTTGAGCCATATGACTCATGGTCGCAGACCTGAATTGCTTTTGAGCCATATTACCCACGGTCGTGGACCAGGGTCGCTTTTGAGCCATATTACCTGCGGTCGTGGACAAGGGTCGCTTTTGAGCCATCTGACTCACGGTCGCAGACCGGAGTTGCTTTTGAGCCATCTGACTCGCGGTCGCAGACCGGAGTTGCTTTTGAGCCATATCACCCGCGGTCGTGGACCAGGGTCGCTTTTGAGCCATATTACTCGCGGTCGTGGACTAGGGTTGCTTTTGAGCCATCTTACTCACGATCGCAGACCAGAGTTGCTTTTGAGCCATCTGACTCACGGTCGCAGACCGGAGTTGCTTTTGAGCCATTTTACCCGCGGTCGTGGACCAGGGTCGCTTTTGAGCCATCTTACTTGCGGTCGCAGACCTGAGTTGCTTTTGAGCCATCCCATTAACGGTCGTAGACCGAAATTGCTTTTGAGCCATTCTTACCCATAACCAACGTACGCTAGATTCCGAGAAAAGAACATTCATCGACGGCCACTCCAAAGGTGACGATGGAAGGAATCAGAGAACGACACCGGAGCGCGCAGCGCGAAGGTTAGGCATGCTCCCTCCTACTCTTTACGTGTCTTTTACTTTTATATGTTTTACATTGCATGTGTTATGTTAGCAAAAAATGTTTTCAAAACACACACATCACTGTCAAAATAGAAAAGTAGGGGCAACTGTAGACACCGAGTCGGAGGACCTGTGACGAAAACCTGAAAACAAGACGGTTGAAGCGATTGATTCCGAAAGTTTCAAAAATAATAAAATAAATAAGTTACAGTCGGTCGCTGTTGTCGATCGGATAGCTCGCAAAAGCTTAACGGCACGGTGCGAGTGCTTAGCGGCGGCCGGCGCGCATTCGACGACAGTCGGACGCACGCTCGACGACGCGAAGCAAGCGCTCGACGTCTGTCGGACGCACGCACCCAACCATGAATAGTACGCGCTCGGTGTCCGAGCAAGGCACGAGCTTGGCGGCACGGGACGCGCGCTCGTCGGCCACGGGACGTGCGCAACCGGCAGCGCGGAACACGCGTTCGGCGGTCACGACGCGTGAACGCCCGACGACGCGGAACGCGAGTTCGACGGCCGTGGGGCGTGCACGCCCGACGGCGCGAGGCGCGCTCCGGCGGCCGTTGAGCGAGTGCCCAATCGTGTTGGGCGGAAGCCCAAAGGTAGGGGGGCGCGAGCGCCCAACCGCGTTGGGCGCTCGCCCAACGCTGTTGGGCGACCGCCCAACAATTGGTGGGCGATCGCCCAACAATGTTGGGCGGTAGCCCAACGTGATGTTGGGCGGCCGCCCAACTAGCCTTGGGCGGCCGCCCAACGGCTTTGGGCGACGCCCAATTTTGCTTGGGCGTCGCCCAAAGTTTCCGGGACACGTTTCCCTATATAAGGGGCACGGATCCCAATGCAAAAAAAAGAAGGAGGGGATTTCTTGGAGCCTTTCTCACTCACATTTTTAGAGAGAGAAAGTGAAATCAATTGGATTCCTAAAGTTAAATTTTTAATAAAAAAATATAAAAAAAAGGAAGATCGCGACTCGTGGAATCAATCGGCTTTGACTGTCAGATACCGAATTTAAGGTATTATCCGAGGACTAGACTCTTTTATTTTATTTTATTTATTCTCTTCTTCTATTTATTTTTTATGTTATAGTTTCTTTATTTGATTAGTTATTTATTTTATCACGTTTTATTTAATTAGCGTATTTATTTAATTTTCGTTTCGTGTTGAATAAAATTCGGTTTTGTTTTAAGATAGAAAACCTCGTTTTGATATCCCAATACGAACCGTGATCCGATAAAAAGGTAGTTCGGGTATCGAAAAACATTGAAATTATAAGTTTCTAATTTAAAAAAAAAATTCCAAATAATGTTTTAAAATAAAAACATCGTTTTAGGAACTTCCGTTATTGACTATGATCCATTTTTGGTAGTTCGGAAATCCAAAACGATTGAATTAGATTTAATTTAAAGCTTTTGAATAAATCGGGAAACAATTAGAGTGCTGCTGTAATTTACCATTTCTGTCACTAAGTGCTGTTTACCTACGGATTTTCCGTCGGTAAATCTGCCAAAACGCAAAAAATGCCATTTCAGTCCATTTTTCTCAACTTCTAAGCTTTTAAATCCTTAATATATATATGTATAGTTATGTAATATATGTGTTTCAAACTATTTTAGATGTTTAGTGTATATAATTATTTAGGATGTTTGTATATCATTCTTTATTTAATTTTTAAAACATAAGTATATGTATATATTTGTTCTTTTATTCATTTGAGTTATATTAGATCCTATTTTGAAGATTATTTACTTGGGCATTTTGGAAAATAATCAATAGATATTAGTATATGCTATTTTTTTATATTTAAAACTATAATAGTTATGTATATATGTAGTTGTGGGGTATTTGGGTTATTTTATTGGTTATTGAATGAAATTATTTTGGGTAAATGTTATGTTCTTATTTATGAGATTTATTTACTATTTTCACATCTTTAAAGTATAAATGTATTTTATCTAATATTTTCATATATGTATTATATAGTTTCCTCTTATTAACTTTTATTTTCATATTCTCTTTTTGATTTAAATGTATATATATATGCTAGAATTACTTTCTTTATTCTTTTGGATCATTCATGGGTCCATGTTTCAAATTGGCTTTATTTGACTATGAATCTTGCTTTAAATGGGTTTATTATTGTAATTATAATAGGTAGAGAGAGTCCATTAAATAAGAGGGGAAAATAAATCAAAAGAAAGAGAGTTTTCAATTTGATTATTTAAACTAATGAATTTTTAGAGGTTCCTAATGTAAATAAATGGAGTTGTTTTTTTGTTAATATTTCAAATCGTTTCCAAAACACCACGTTTTAAAACCTTAATCCGTTCCAAAGGCGGATTAAGTGAACATGGTTGTTAGACGAGGTGCCGCGGCCTAATCTCCCGGGCGGACCGGGGGGTGGACAACCTCATGGCGACGTAAGCGGTGATTGGCGCCGAAAGCAACCAATCGTGGAATCAAGCTGCTCGGCAGGACCGGAGCTCGGAGATATGGAAGAGTCGCCACCCACGAATGGGAAAATGAACACCGATCCCTTGCGGGAGACCGATGTGGGTTCGGGAAACTTAGGTACGAGCCGAGAAGGCTAGATCCTTTCCGGAGAAAGGCTACTAGGCACCCCGACATCGCCCGGTTATGAACCACCGGCCTCCTACTCAGCATGTTAGGCGATAACGGACTAATCGTATACTTCTTTAAGTTTAAAATTCATTTGAAACCCTTTTCTTTCTCTTTTTAGAAACCGTTTTGAGCATATGATATTGAAAAGCCACATCAGTAAAGAATCACCCATTTATGTTTATACATACACAGAGAGGGGGAAGAAAGAAGTGATTTATTTACAACCGTATTAAATATTATATCGTGTGTTTATTCTACACTAACTTATTTCCCAAAAACGGATTTATTTACATGGTTCGCACCTTAATCGCCGTTGGAACGATTCAGGTGCGTTTTAAAACCCCGTTTGATGAAGTTTACCCGAATCGCCGTTGGAACGACTCGAGTATTTGAAAACGTTTGAGATAAAAAAAACCTTTTAATGAGAAAACATGGTTAAACATACAAGTCAATTTTATTTTGTACAAATTCTTTAAGAAAATGGTTCAAAACTCTATTATTCGCAAAGAAAACGATTTTAATTACAATGATCCTTTAATCCGCCTTTGGAATGGATTAGGGTTTTAAAACTTGGTATTTTGAAGACGATTTGAAATATTAACAAGAATGACTCCATTTATTTACATTACAAATCTAAAAAAAACATTAGTTTAAATAATTCAATTGAAAACTCTCTTTTTGGTGATTTATTTTCCCCACTTACTTTAATGGACTCTTTAACTATTATAATTACAATAAACTAACATTTACACTCAAATGAAGCCCTTTTGAAACATGGACCCATGAATGGGCCAAAAGAATAAAGAAAATGGTTTTAGACCATATATATATATGTATACATTTAAATCAAAAAGGAAGATAAGAAAATAAGATTTAACCAAAAATCACTATATGTATATGAAAATAATAAACACAATATATCTTATACTTTGAAATGTGAAAATAATAAGTAAATCCTATAACTAAGAAAGTAATACTTATCTAAAAATAATTTAACTCAATAATCACTAAAATAACCCAAATATTCTAAAAAAAACTATACATATATATACATAATTAATATAGTTTAAATATCAAAAATACCATATGCTAATGTCTATTCATTATTTCTCAAAATATCAAGTAACTAATATTTAAATATAACCTAAGTTAATAAAAAAGGGAAATACATATATATATATTTATACTTATATTACAAAATAGAATAAAAAGAGATATACAAATATTCTAAAATAGATATATATACTAAATTTCTAAAATAAGTTGAAAAACATGTATTACATAATCATATATATATATACTAAGGATTAAAAGTCTAAAAGTTAAGAAAAAGGGACTGAAATGGCATTTTTTACATTTTGGCAGATTTACCGACGGAATATCCGTCGGTAAACAGCCTTTAGTGACAGAATTGGCAAATTACAGCAGCACTCCAATATTTTCCAGATTTGTTCAAAAGCCTTAAATTAAATCTAATTCAATCGTTTTGGACTTCCGAACTACCGAAAATGGATCATAGTCGAAAACGGAAGTTCCTAAAACGATGTTTTTATTTTAAAACATTATTTGGAAATTTCTTTTAAATTAAAAAACTTATAATTACAACATTTTCGACACCCGAACTACCTTTTTATCGGATCACGGTTCGTATTGGGATGTCAAAACGAGGTTTTTATTTTAAAACAAAACCGAATTTTATTTAACACGAAACGAAAATTAAATAAATATGCTAACTAAATAAAACGTGACAAAATAAATAAATGACTAAAAGAATAAAAAACTATAACATAAAAAAAATAAATAGAAGGAGAGAAATAAATTAAATAAAGAGTCTAGTCCTCGGATAATACCTTTAATTCGGTATCTGACAGTCGAAGCCGATTGATTCCACGAACCGCGAACTTCCGTTTTTTAATGAAAATTTAGTAAAAATTGAACTTAGGAAATTTGGAATTTTTGAGAAAAAAAAATATTTTTCTCAAAAAAATCCACTCTCTCTCTCTAAAAATGTTTAGAGTGAGAAAGTTTTCCTCTCTCTTTTTGCCTTGGGATCCGTGCCCTTATATAGGGAAACGGGTCCCGGAACTTTGGGCGACGCCCAAATAAAATTGGGCGTCGCCCAAAGTTGTTGGGCGGCCGCCCAAGGCATGTTGGGTGGCCGCCCAACATTCGTTGGGCGATCGTCCAACGGCGTTGGGCGAGCGCCCAACAATGTTGGGCGGCCGCCCAACATTCGTTGGGCGATCGCCCATCAATTGTTGGGCGATCGCCCAACGGCGTTGGGCGAGCGCCCAACGCAACGTTGGGGCACCCGCGCCCAACCATCGTTGGGCGTTCGCCCAATGTTCGTTGGGCGTTCGCCAGACGTGGTTGGGCGCTCGCCCGACGACCTTTGGGGCGCGCCTCGCGCCGTCGGGCACGCGCACCCCGCGGCCGCCGAGCGCGCGTTTCGCACCGTCGGACGCTCACACGTCGCGGCCGCCGAACGCGCGCTTCGCGCCACAGGGCGCGCACGCTCAATGGCCCACGAGAGCGCACACCGTGCCACCAGACCCGGGCATTATTCGGACGTCAGGGGCGTGCCACTCGCGATGCGTCCGACGGACCCCGAGCGCACGTCCCGTGCCGCCGAGCGGGCGTTCGACCATTGTCGTCCGCGTGCAGGATGCCGCTAAGCACCCGTGCCCTGCCGTTAATTTTCTTTGCTTATTATTCTTTATATTTTTTCAAAAACTTCCGGAACCAATCGCTTCAACTGTCTTGTTTTCAGGTTTTCGTCACAGGTCCTCCGACTCGGTGTCTACAGTTGCCCCTACTTTTCTATTTTGACAGTGATGTGTGTGTTTCGAAAACGTTTTTTGCTAACGCAACACATGCAATGTAAAACATATAAAAGTAAAAGACACGTAAAGAGTAGGAGGGAGCATACCTGACCTTTGCGCTGCGCGCTCCGGCGTTGTCCTCTGATTCCTTCAGGCTCTGCTTTGGGTTGCACCGTGCTTCCTCTGAATCGGCTGCTAGCGAATATCCCACTTTTCGATTCCGGCCTATGTTGGCTGGCTGCGATGAGAATGGCTCTAACGCGTTTTGGTCTACGGCTGTGGGGATGATGGCTTAATAGCTACCCTAGTCTATGACTGCAGGGATGATGGCTAAATAGCTACCCTGGTTTACGACTGCTGGGATAATGGCTAAATAGCTACCTTAGTTCAAGATTGCAGGGATAATGGCTAAACAGCTACCCTAGTTTACGACTGCGGGGATAATGGCTAAACAGCTACCCTATTTCAAGATTGCGGGGATAATGGCTAAACAGCTACCCTATTTTAAGATTACGGGGATAATGGCTAAAAAGCCACCCTATTTCAAGATTGCGGGGATAACGGCTAAAAAGCCACCCTATTTTAAGATTGCGGGGATAATGGCTAAATAGCTACCCTATTTCAAGATTGCGGGGATAATGGCTAAACAGCTACCCTATTTCAAGATTGCGGGGATAATGGCTAAACAGCTACCCTATTTTAAGATTGCGGGGATAATGGCTAAAAAGCTACCCTATTTCAAGATTGCGGGGATAATGGCTAAACAACTACCCTATTTCAAGATTGCGGGGATGATGGCTAAACAGCTACCCTATTTTAAGATTGCGGGGATAATGGCTAAATAGCTACCCTATTTCAAGATTGCGGGGATAATGTCTAAAAAGCTACCCTATTTCAAAATTACGGGGATAATGGCTAAATAGCTACCCTAGTTTGTGATTATGAGTCAGATGGCTCAAAAGCAACTCCGATCTGCGACCGTGAGTCAGATGGCTCAAAAGCAACTCCGATCTACGACCGTGAGTCAAATGGCTCAAAAGCAACTCCGGTCTGCGACCGCGAGTCAGATGGCTCAAAAGCAACTCCGATCTACGACCGTGAGTCAAATGGCTCAAAAGCAACTCCGGTCTGCGATCGTGAGTCAGATGGCTCGAAAGCAACTCCGGTCTGCGACCGTGAGTCAGATGGCTCAAAAGCAACCATGGTCCATGACCGCGAGTAAAATGGCTCAAAAGCAACCCTGGTCTCTAAATCGACCGCAGGCGTAATGGCTCAATAGCAACTCCGGTCTGCGACCGTGAGTCAGATGGCTCAAAAGCAACTCCGGTCTGCGACCGTGAGTCAAATGGCTCAAAAGCAACTCCGGTCTGCGACCGTGAGTCCGATGGCTCAAAAGCAACTCCGGTCTGAGACCGTGAGTCAGATGGCTCAAAAGCAACCCTGGTCCACGACCGCGGGTAAAATGGCTCAAAAGCAACCCTGGTCTCTAAATCGACCGCAGGTAAGATAGCTCTTTCTAGCGACCCTAGTCCCTAAATTGACCGCAGGCGTGTAGTGATGCATATGGATGGGTGAATGTAGCCTAGTCTATGGATGCATGTAAACACTTATGTGTGTGTGTGCAGGTGACCGTGCGTGTGTCTGACTGTGCGTATGCGTGACCTATGTGTTTTGCTTCATGTAGATGCGTGGATGTATGTGTGTATGAAAACTATGTATGCGCGTAAGCGTGACCTATGTGGTTAGCTTTATGTGGGCGTACGTGCGTGTGGAGACTACGTATGTATGGATGAGGTGGTCGGGCGAATACCCTTTTCATAGACTAAAGGATTTCGGTAGCTTTAGATCGAGAAATGATGTTTCAGGGCGAGGATGAGGGCGAGTACATGTTTGAAGCCAATGGTTATAAGGATGGGGATTTGGTTTTGATGAGCTTGCGTCAAGGGGCTCTCGCCTTTAACCAGAGATTGACGTATTCATTTTTTCCCTAATTTTTGCTTGAGCTGCCCTTTTCGGGTTTTCAACTCAACGGGATCTCTCCGATATTCTCTATCTCTCCTTTTGCATGAATCGCACCTAGGGGTTTTCGATTTATCTTTTCTATATCTCACTGATTTTCTCTATCTCTCCTTTTGCTTGGATCGCCTCTTTTGAGGTTTTCAATCCAACCCTTTTGTTCAATTTTTTTATTGTGAATGATACCGAATAGCACAGGGGATTCATATCCACGGGCCGCTTCTATGATGAGCATTTGATGATGAGTTCATGCCCGATGCCTTCATTAATGGAGAAGCTTCCGGAGTGAGATGGACGTTGATCTGATTGTAGGGCCGTGCCCCCGATTAAAGTTACCGTCTTGGCGTAGGTTAGAAGTTGATGCTAGCGTACGCCCCTGCCAACTCGAGGCGAGATTTTATGTGCGCCAAACTAGGGATACTGGCGTTGGGAGTAGCTATGGAGGAGAGACGCTTCGGTCGAAGTTTGACCCTTGAGAGGACCACATAGGAGCAGAGGAACCAGACTTCATGGAGCATGAGAGAGAGGAATAGTCTTCTTTTTTTTTAGTTTTTCTTTTTTATAGATTTTGGATTGGTTTATGGGTGTTGGGGTGATTTCAGTTGAGATGGGGTATCTATTGATGCGGGTGTTTTCATTACAAATGCAACCGTCTAGCTTAAATAAAGCACCTGGCAAAGATACATTGAATTGTTTACTGCTCAGTTTATTAACCACTGTCACCAAAGCATGCCCTTTCGGGTTTTCACACTTCAGTTATTTTAACTCTCTCCTTTTACCCCGGAATTTTAAAATAAGCGCCCCGTGGGGTTTTCACTTATTGGGGTGTCCCTTATTGTTGCATAGGCCGTCCTTTGCGGATTTTCAACCTATCGGGATTTTCTTTCTTTCTCTTTTTTTTCATGAGAAGGATTCCTCGGTTCCCTCGAGATTGATTAAAGTTCTGAACTTTGTTGCCGCCTTCGGCTTCCCTTGACTACGCATTTGATCTTTCTTCGTTACAGTGAGCTTTTCTCGTACATTTGATTACACATTTGTTGGACAATGTCAACCGCTCTTGCCACCTTGACGCCTCTTGGCTGATCACGTCAGCTTTTGATTTATTTTCTTTTACTTCCGATTGACTTGACTTTGCCCCAGGGCCTTTTTAGCATCATTTTTTTTTCTTCTTCCTTTGTTTAACTTTGAGTCATCATAGGTCTAAACCCTTTCGTTGATCCTGGAACAAAATACTTTATCGCTGATAGGTTAGTTGCCCCCGCCTCGTTCTAAATGGCGCACTCCTGTACCTGTGTCCCCCTTTGGGGGGAGAAATCTTTGTCGGTGCCTCAGTGTAAGTATGGCTCTGAGGGCTTGTTGCTTGCTCCATATTTTCTTTTCTTTTTCTCTCTTTTGGACTTTGTTGATTGTCGCTCAATCTTCTTTCTGCCAAAAGCCGATGAGAACCCTTCGTTTGATGGGTCTACGCTCGACTTATCATCGTAGAGTCAGGGAATCGTTTCTCATGATTTATTTTGCTTTTTTTTTTTTTTTTTTTTACTCTCTTAATTTTCTCTCTTCAGTGGTTAAGTACTGAGTAATAAGTATATTCTAGAGCTTACGTCAGTGCCATGATAGAAGCGGGAATATCTCAATTGAGTAGATATCAAATGTAAGTACGCATGTTTAGGATAAATTTGCGGAAACGAAATTTCATTGAATTCAAAAGGAGGTTAATAACATCTTGTGGAATAGAAGATAAAATAAAAGACAAGGATAAAGACTACAAGTGCACTCCTTTCTCTCATGCTATTTCAAGAAGCTTCAGATTCTCCCACTTCTTAAGTGTCCTCAATCTCGAGAACTTCTTCTTTAGGTTATCCGGATCCGTTGTAGACTTCGCCATTCAAGGAACAAGTCGAAGGCTTCATCTGTTGAGAAGGACCTGGATCACTTATCTTTCCCGCTTCGATGAGATCTTGGATTTCATGCTTCAACTTCATGCAAGTGCTTGTTTCGTGACCATATTTCTGGTGGAAGTGACAGTAGCCCCTGCGTTTGACTAATTCAGTGGTTGGACCTCCCGTGGCTGGTAGGGGATGAAGTATATCATGCATTTGTAGGCCCTCCAATACTTCTAATAAGGGTTGAGTGAAAGTGGAGAATTCCCTTCCCTCCCTTCTATACTGAGTGGGCGACGGAGGGTGAACAACCCTGGTAATCCCATGTCCCCGATGGTGTGGATCTAGTTGTGTTCGTGAAATATGGTGTGAGACTACCCTTGATGGGGTGAATGTTTGTGGATTAACTTGTGACGTGAGCTGGAATATAGGTTTCTCCATAGCAGCTTTCGGGATCTCCGCAACTAGTGACTCGCTCAGGACCTCCCTGACCAACCTTTTCAGCTCTATCTTGAATTCATCTGTGGCAAGGATATCGGGAAGAACTCGCTCGATTTCTGCTCTGAGATTGAAATCTCCTATCATCTCTTGGGAATTTCCAACCCCCTCATGCTTAGTATTCTCCGGATCATTAAGAGCACGTTTGAACTCATCAGAAAAGATGTATTTGGCTAGAGCCCCTTGCATACGGCTCTCAAGATTATGGTTTGAATTGTTGGACTGGGCCATGAGTTGGGTTTCTAACAAGGAAAGAGAAAGGATCGATGAGTGGAGCTTTTCAGGCATTATGAATTTTGATGATGCAATGCACGTGCGATGCGAATGCTAAAGCTATCTACTTGTGCCTCCTATAGATGGATGTATGCATGATTCGTGGTCTGCGCTTTATTTCTCACAACATAAACACGACTTGATCGGAGCTAAACCCTTTTTTTCTTTTTTCTTTTTTTTTTACCAGAGCCGTTGGCAGTACTTCTATCGTTTGTGCTAACTTACCTGTTTGGAAGAGCCGATGCTTGAAACCATTTCAACTGTTATACACACATTAGTACGAACCCTACAAGTTTACCTTGCAATGCTTTACAAGATGTACGATGTTGAATGATGCTTGACATGACTGACACTTGTGAGATTGAGACGACCCTCATGATAAGTAAAATTCCCTAGGGCGCTAGGTAAATGAGAGTGTACCCCGATGATATCCGTGACGTGTAGATACATTGGAGGGGTAGCGACATGAGCGGTGGGAATGACATACTTGGTACATTGATACGACTCACGATCTAAAAAAAACAACCTAAGCGATCATGCATGAGGTGTAGGTGAGGGATTGCCCTCCTTGGTAGTAATGACGTACTTCGAAGATACGCGGTATTACATGGACTGATGTGACGCTCATGGTATGTCCGAGACTCAAACAGACCGTGACGGAGACATGCGGGGCACTTGTCCATAGTTTACTTGGTATTGATACTGATAACAGGGAAACTTCTTTCTGGGAATCACAAGTTTCCTGAAACAGGTCGGCATAAAGGGTGTGTCCTAAACTAGAAGCAAGCGGGACGAGGCCACCGCATATGGGGTGTGGGTCGATGGTTAGTTTAAACCCAAGACACAAATGCGTAGCCGTACCAATAGAACCTTGGCGGGCTATGCAGAAAGTGGTAACACACGGGGCGTGCCTCAAACAGGTCAAGGCATAAGGAGGACGCGAGTGACATACGTGATGTGTGCCAATTGTCAGCTTCTCTTAGAAAGCCACTATTGCAATGACGGGTATTATTTGACGGGATAATTCACACGGAATACCTGATACTCGAGGTTCGAATAGGATGCATATGTCAACATCGAGGCATGTGCCAATTATTAATTCCTACTCGACTCACTAGTGCTTGGGCAGAGTGGTTCGAAATATGGTGCATTTAGGAAATGCGGTGACGTACGTTGTATGCCTTAGAGGTAGCCAAACGGCAGGATGGGAGTCCCACTTAATGTTCCCCCACGATTGACTTATACGCAACTGACGAACGATGTGATGGCTTGATTTTGGGATTTTAACCATCGTGGGGGAAATCCAACATGCTAGGTACGAGACACGAATAGGGTATGCATACGACACACGTATTATCTGACCAACTTTGGGTATAGATGAAGCACAGAGATGACTCGAGAGGTACCTTCTAACAACATTGGAAGTGTCAGCTACACACGATACCGACACGCATGGTGCAGTCTAAGGATTAACTTAAGCTAGAGACCCCAAATACCTCGATGAATTTGCGGACATCGGTGCATCTGGTAGAATGAGAAGTGTCCTAATTCGATCGAGGTATCAACGAGATGGAAACGACGACTTACCCGGTACGTGTCGAAGGTCAATTTGTTTCATAGCGCAAACCTGATGATGATATGTTTTATGAGAATCCCTAAAGATCTTATGTGGATATTTACGACGTATAGGGTTCATCACCGATATTTGAGATGACTAGGACCTATTACTATGAACAACTCGAGGAGCAATGGGGACGCACACCAAGACCTTCGAGGTAAGTGCCAAATGTTGGATTTAGCCGCGGTATGAACAACTCGATACTACTGATACGAGTGAGACCCAAATAGCGACACATAGGGCATATGTCTCCGAGTCGTGGAGTTTGGGGGCACATAGACAACTGTGCCAATGATGTAGGGGGAGCGTGTCGAGGGTTTGACAATATAAACAAACCGCTGTTTGAGGCGCACTCAAAACATGAGTGACGACTTACAGGGCGTACGTCAAGAGTTTGATAGGAGCCTCACGACATGAATGACTCAGTGTGTCAAGGGATGAGCGGGATCCTCGAGACAGCCCATAGGGCACATGCCTAAGAGTATGACTTGGACTCGATGACATGAATCACTCTATACGACAGGTACGGGCCAAAAGTTCAACTTGAACTTGTCGATACAAATGACTCGACATTAGAGGTGTAAGCAAGATGCACATGATGACATATATGAACTTGCCCCAGATTCGACTTGAACTTAAATGACATGAGTGACTCGACATTTGACATGCGAACTAGACGTACCGAACCGCGTATGTGGGTGTGTGCTATAAGCTTAACCCTGACTGGACGGTATAAATGACTCAGTCTTCAACATGTGAGTAAGGTGCGAGGGATGACATACAGAACGTGTGTCAAAGGCGGATCCAAAATTGGATAGCCTAATGACATATTCGTGGACTGCAAATATTTCTGATGACAAGGCGACATGTGGGGTGCGTTTTGACAAGGCCCGTCCAGCGACCAAAGCGTAAGCGGTGACATACGGGATATGCACCGAAAGCCGATATGTGTTTGAAGCACTAGTGTCACATGTTTTGGAATACTGACGTGTTACGATATATGGTGACACACCTGTTACGTCTCATATTGATTTGGCTGTTTTGAAGATGTGATGGGGCGTCTCAAGAAGACCAAGGATGCGTGGGTTACCTTAGTACAATGACATGTTGATATACAAGGTACGACTGAGAGTACCAATGGGGTGTGGTGATGACCTACTAGCCAAGCGGTTAGTACAATAACGCACAGATTCATTAGATGTGACGAGGCGACATATAAGGCACCACTTAAAGCGCGAATGTGACGCCGCGACTTCGTGTGAAGCGTGCATCAGAGGGTCAATGTGAACCTGGGGTCCGGACAGTGGGATGAGGTAAATACGAGGGGACGCTATGACGACCCACATGCCGCACCTAAAGGTACAAATGGGAAGCATGGACAACACACCAGCCAAGGGTTCATTTCGAAGTTCAGGGTATTGCCCATAGTTCTGAAATACGGAGGTGCTACGTATGGGTTACCTCCCCAGATGCGAATGGCGATGGGTAAATGAGATTCATACGAAACAGTTCACTCGACCCTAAGGTTTCGATCCTACAACCACGTAATTTTGGAGTATAGGTTCATGGCGCACCGACACACGTGGCATGTCTTAGCGTACGAAGGTCATGATGGCAACCTACGAGGTGAGGGGCATGGATAATACAACAACGTAATTTGGAATCACCTGGGCATTATGTATAGCGCGGCGACATCCGTGGGTATGTCTTGAGATACGAAAGGGAGGTGACGACGACCCGTGAGATTATGGTTCCATTTGAGATCAAGGTACCAGTCATAATCTTGATATGTGTTGGCTAAGGCGTAGCGACATACATGGTATGTCTTGTGGCGTAAGTAGGACGTGTGTGAGACATGTGACGAATGGTTAATTCGAGTCTCGGGGGGAACCGATGCCATGACAATGTTTCTTTTTTTTTTTTTTGAACTATCGATAAGTTGTAAGTGACGTGGCGACACACATAGTATGTCTCGAGTCGACCATACGAAAAGTGAACGGAATTTTCCCCACGATGTGAATGTTAGGACAACAAGGTACGACCACCAAGCAGTTTGGTATTGTTAACCATGACAGAGGGAGGCGGAGTACGTCACGACATATGGGATATGTCTCCGGATGACTTAAACACGATGGCGAAGGTGCGTGTGGCAGGTCACGATGCAGGCGGTATACCCCCTAATGGTATGAACGGGACGATAAAGATATGTCCGACCCATCCCACGCAAAGTATAACCTGGCGAAGACGTAGAGAACACCTCGGGGTCTAGAGGTAGACCACTTGACGGGTATGCAAGACCTGGTAAAGACGTGCGAGATTCATCATGACATACGGGGTATGTCTTTCATTAGGCACCTAACAAGGTGAGAACTCAAGTCGTGACATGTGGGGTATGGCTTTGGACTAGTGTATCTGATATGGACGACGCATTTGTGACCTATCACCATGTGCGACCTTGACAATGCCTGAATGTACGCGGTGCACGGTGGCGCATCGAGTACACGTCTTGACTAGCGTATAGCTGACGTGATGGAGACGTATAGGACATTCCACGATATGGAAGATGGGACGGGGTAAGGATGTCTGGGCTACGCCACAGCTCAAATGGTATGCCTTCCGTCTAACATACATAACATGGTGAACAAGCACCGGATATGCCCTGACATATGGGGTATGCAACTCATGCCCCTTGCTTGGCGCAAGGAATGAGGCGAAGATGTACATGATGCGTTATGACACACATGGTACCCCTTCTGGCCGGTGTGTAATGACGTGGTAAAGACACAAGGGATGGATCATAATATACGAGGCATGACAGGGAAAGGACATGTGGTATACGTCATAGCATAACGGGTACACCCCTTGATCAGTGTCTGAATGTTTACTGGAAAGTGCATGGGGGGTGCGTTACGTCCTCAGGGGTATGACAAAGTAAAGATGCAAGGAATACGTCACCACATGACAGGTGGGACTCCTGACGGGTGGATGCGTGATGACACGACACAACAAAGACATATGGGATACGTCACGAGAGAATAGTACGCCTCTTGACAGGGTAAGGACATATTGGAGGTGTCGTGACATACGGGGTATGCCAAAACCAAGGCGTAGGGGATACGCTATGACATAATGGTTGTACCTTCTGACTGGTGCCTACGATACTGGAAAAATGTACGAGGTACGCTAGCATACACATAGTATGCTAAGGCGAAGACGCATAGGATACGTCACGACATAATGGACATGCCTCCTAGCTAGCATACAAACGACACGGTGAAGACGCGCGAGACGTGCCAAGGTCGCATAGGATGCGTCCCAACACATAGGTATGACAACGCAAAGACGTATGGGATACGTCACGACATAACTAGTATGCCTCCTGAATGACACGCGACGCTGGGGCCGACTCTTTCTCACTTTCCTAATAAACACGTCCTAAATCTATGAAACCTAGAATGGCTGCACGTAATGCGGTTAGCATGCAACGCTCTATATGGTATGATTGCAATGATTCGTTAAGCATAGAACGCATTATAACTTAAATCTGACTCGACTGATGTACAACAAGATATAAATCTATACAAACAAACTAGTTAGCGAAGATCGTACATAATGCGTAAGTAGATCGCAATAAGAGAAAGAAAACGTTAGATAACAATCATCACATCATCTCTCTTCCATCCTTATTTCTCCACACACTCGTTGGTCCAAGTCTCTTTCCTAGGATTTTGGTATGGGCTCACACCGTGGTCCAGAGGACGCGTGATGCCATCGATTATTACGGAAAAGTAAATCATCCATCAGACAATACAGTTCGTTTTGACGTATCCACGTTCAGTGACTTAAGAAATCGACCAAATTGGATTGTCCTTTCAGAATAACTCGTCTTTCGTCCTTTTGCGAGACGCATTAATTCGGGTTTCGACTCCCTTTGAGCGCATCTCGGTTTTTAGACATGGTTCGAGTTATTCTTCTGGTTCAATCGTCGTTATCGTCTATGATTCGTTCCCTTTCATTTACTTAGATTCGTGTCTCGATTTTTGGATTACAACGGGATCTTTTTGGATCTATCGAGAGACGTAACCACGCGTTTGTTTAGTGATGGAATTACTTTTGGATTTATTTTAGGGAACGGATTCATTGCGTAACGTGTTTGTTCTTAGCGTCGAGGATTCGTTTGCTCATTTTGCTATGTGAAAAGACGGTGAGTCTTATTTGAGCGCACGGTAATCTTTCGGCTAACAACAATCCTTTATCCTTTCCAATCTACGGCATACGTCACCTTAGCGTGGTTATAGAAAATCAACGTTTCGTTGGATCGCGTGTTTATTCGAGGCGAGGATATCACCGTTCTCTTTCCTTTAGGCGCGAATTTAAGCAAACACGTACATCGGGCCATATTTCTTGCAGTTTTGGTAACGGTCGAAATGATCGAGTCGTTAGTCAAAACCAGCAGTCTCGTCCATATGGCGCAATTATATGGTTTGGCTTAATCCGGCTTCGAGATTTCAAACGGGGTATATAATCGTTCGAGACACGTATTCAACGGCATTGGTTTATTTTCTTTAACTACCCTCGGGATTGATATATATCGTAGGTTCGGAAAGATTTTGGTCGTATAGTTTATTTTTCTTTTCTTTTATTTTCTTAGTCACCTTTGCGGACACATCCATTTCTCTTAAGAACAACTCGAGGCGTAACGTAAAAGCTCGTCTTTTATTCAGGAGGGACGGGCTACTTGTGCGAAACTTTTCACGTTACGACAGGGTCATTCAAGACAGAAATGTTCTTTGTTTTCGTTTCATCATGATTTCGTTTTATCCCAATTTATTTAAAGAATGTGAATAACGGCTACTATTAATATAGTCTTTTGTATCGACATGTAATTATCCTTAATACCAAACCGATTCATACTAATACGTGCTTACGTCATAACGCATTTCCTGAACATGTGCCTTCGTCGGGACACCGAAAGGGACAAGGCGGGTCGCACATGTTCATTCACACGAGACGACTAAGTTGTCTTTAGTTCAAATCGTTTTGATGTTTTAGGGTAATGAGTATGTCGATTCACGAGTATATATTAACGCATCGTTTCATTTTCTTTACATAATTTAGGATTAGACACGTATCATGGCGGTTTGAAAACACGAACTGATTCATTTATCACATCAAAAATAGTAACGGGTAATCCTATGGCAACTTCTAAGGCTACTATATACTGACACGGCTGACCGCGGGACCTCACAGGACCGCACAGATTCGCCCCTAACGAATGGATGGGGACCCTCTGGCGCCTTACTGTAAAGGGGAACTTACGCTAGCCTCTTTCGAGCGACGAATGGACTCTCGCTAGAGGTTTCACGGAAATTACCCAAAGGGTTTGCAATAATGCATATGAGTGCATACGAAAAGAAGTAAAACGATCCGTCCCCGTTAAGGGCTTAATACACGCCTTTCGGAATCAAATTTCTCGCTTCCCCAGCAGAGTCGCCACTTGTTAGACGAGGTGCCGCGGCCTAATCTCCCGGGCGGACCGGGGGGTGGACAACCTCATGCCGATGTAAGCGGTGATTGGCGCCGAAAGCAACCAATCGTGGAATCAAGCTGCTCGGCAGGACCGAAGCTCGGAGATATGGAAGAGTCGCCACCCACGAATGGGAAAATGAACATCGATCCCTTGCGGGAGACCGGTGTGGGTTCGGGAAACTTAGGTACGAGCCGAGAAGGCTAGCTCCTTTCCGGAGAAAGGCTACTAGGCACCCCGACATCGCCCGGTTATGAACCACCGGCCTCCTACTCATCATGTTAGGCGATAACGGACTAATCGTATACTTCTTTAAGTTTAAAATTCATTTGAAACCCTTTTCTTTCTCTTTTTAGAAACCGTTTTGAGCATATGATATTGAAAAGCCACATCAGTAAAGAATCACCCATTTATGTTTATACATACACAGAGAGGGGGAAGAAAGAAGTGATTTATTTACAACCGTATTAAATATTATATCGTGTGTTTATTCTACACTAACTTATTTCCCAAAAATGGATTTATTTACATGGTTCGCACCTTAATCGCCGTTGGAACGATTCAGGTGCGTTTTAAAACCCCATTTGATGAAGTTTACCCGAATCGCCGTTGGAGCGACTCGAGTATTTGAAAACGTTTGAGATAAAAAAAACCTTTTAATGAGAAAACATGGTTAAACATACAAGTCAATTTTATTTTGTACAAATTCTTTAAGAAAATGGTTCAAAACTCTATTATTCGCAAAGAAAACGATTTTAATTACAATGATCCTTTAATCCGCCTTTGGAACGGATTAGGGTTTTAAAACTTGGTATTTTGAAGACAACTTGAAATATTAACAAGAATGACTCCATTTATTTACATTACAAATCTAAAAAAAACATTAGTTTAAATAATTCAATTGAAAACTCTCTTTTTGGTGATTTATTTTCCCCACTTACTTTAATGGACTCTTTAACTATTATAATTACAATAAACTAACATTTACACTCAAATGAAGCCCTTTTGAAACATGGACCCATGAATGGGCCAAAAGAATAAAGAAAATGGTTTTAGACCATATATATATATGTATACATTTAAATCAAAAAGGAAGATAAGAAAATAAGATTTAACCAAAAACAACTATATGTATATGAAGATAATAAACACAATATATCTTATACTTTGAAATGTGAAAATAATAAGTAAATCCTATAACTAAGAAAGTAATACTTATCTAAAAATAATTTAACTCAATAATCACTAAAATAACCCAAATATTCTAAAAAAAACTATACATATATATACATAATTAATATAGTTTAAATATCAAAAATACCATATGCTAATGTCTATTCATTATTTCTCAAAATATCAAGTAACTAATATTTAAATATAACCTAAGTTAATAAAAAAGGGAAATACATATATATATATTTATACTTATATTACCAAATAGAATAAAAAGAGATATACAAATATTCTAAAATAGATATATATACTAAAGTTCTAAAATAAGTTGAAAAACATGTATTACATAATCATATATATATATATATACTAAGGATTAAAAGTCTAAAAGTTAAGAAAAAGGGACTGAAATGGCATTTTTTACATTTTGGCAGATTTACCGACGGAATATCCGTCGGTAAACAGCCTTTAGTGACAGAATTGGCAAATTACAGCAGCACTCCAATATTTTCCAGATTTGTTCAAAAGCCTTAAATTAAATCTAATTCAATCGTTTTGGACTTCCGAACTACCAAAAATGGATCATAGTCGAAAACGGAAGTTCCTAAAACGATGTTTTTATTTTAAAACATTATTTGGAAATTTCTTTTAAATTAAAAAACTTATAATTACAACATTTTCGACACCCGAACTACCTTTTTATCGGATCACGGTTCGTATTGGGATGTCAAAACAAGGTTTTTATTTTAAAACAAAACCGAATTTTATTTAACACGAAACGAAAATTAAATAAATATGCTAACTAAATAAAACGTGACAAAATAAATAAATGACTAAAGGAATAAAAAACTATAACATAAAAAAAATAAATAGAAGGAGAGAAATAAATTAAATAAAGAGTCTAGTCCTCGGATAATACCTTTAATTCGGTATCTGACAGTCAAAGCCGATTGATTCCACGAACCGCGAGCTTCCGTTTTTTAATGAAAATTTAGTAAAAATTGAACTTAGGAAATTTGGAATTTTTGAGAAAAAAAATATTTTTCTCAAAAAAATCCACTCTCTCTCTCTAAAAATGTTTAGAGTGAGAAAGTTTTTCTCTCTCTTTTTGCCTTGGGATCCGTGCCCTTATATAGGGAAACGGGTCCCGGAACTTTGGGCGACGCCCATAAAATTGGGCGTCGCCCAAAGTTGTTGGGCGGCCGCCCAACACTAAGTTGGGCTACCGCCCAACAATGTTGGGCGATCGCCCAACGGCGTTGGGCGAGCGCCAAACAATGTTGGGCGGCCGCCCAACATTCGTTGGGCGATTGTTGGGCGATCGCCCAACGGCGTTGGGCGAGCGCCCAACGCAATGTTGGGGCGCCCGCGCCCAACCATCGTTGGGCGTTCGCCAGACGTAGTTGGGCGCTCGCCCGACGACCTTCGGGGCGCGCCTCGCGCCGTCGGACACGCGCACCCCGCAGCCGTCGAGCGCGCGTTTCGCGCCGTCGGACGCTCACACGTCGCGGCCGCCGAACGCGCGCTTCGCACCACCGGGCGCGCACGCTCAATGGCCCATGAGAGCGCGCACCGTGCCACCAGACCCGGGCATTATTTGGACGTCAGGGGCGTGCCACTCGCGATGCATCCGACGGACGCCGAGCGCACGTCCCGTGCCGCCGAGCGGGCGTTCGACCATTGTCGTCCGCGTGCAGGATGCCGCTAAGCACCCGTGCCCTGCCGTTAATTTTCTTTGCTTATTATTCTTTATATTTTTTCAAAAACTTCCGGAACCAATCGCTTCAACTGTCTTGTTTTCAGGTTTTCGTCACAGGTCCTCCGACTCGGTGTCTACAATGGTAATTAAAATCGCTTTCTTTGTGAATAATAGAGTTTTTGAATCATTTTCTTAAAGGATTTGTACAAAATAAAATTGACTTGTATGTTTAACCATGTTTTCTTAACTAAAGGTTTTTGTCTCAAACGTTTCCAAAGCACTTGAGTCGTTCCAACGGCGACTCGAGTACACTTCACTAATCGGGGTTTTAAAACGCACCTAAATCGTTCCAACGGTGATTAAGGTGCGAACCATGTAAATAAACTCGTTTTGGGGAAATAAGTTAGTGTAGAATAAACACACGGCATGACATTTAAATAAGGTTATAAATAAATCACTTCTTTCTTCCCCCTTCTCTGTGTATGTATAATATAAATGGGTGATTCTTTACTAATATGGCTTTCCAATAATATATGCTCAAAACGGTTTCTGAAAAAAGAAAGAAAATGTTTCAAATGAATTTTAAACTTAAAGAAGTATACGATTAGTCCGTTATCGCCTAACATGCTGAGTAGGAGGCCGGTGGTTCATAACCGGACGATGTCGGGGTGCCTAGTAGCCTTTCTCCGGAAAGGAGCTAGCCTTCTCGGCTCGTACCTAAGTTTCCCGAACCCACACCGGTCTCCCGCAAGGGATCGGTGTTCATTTTCCCATTCGTGGGTGGCGACTCTTCTATATCTCCGAGCTCCGGTCCTGCCGAGCAGCTTGATTCCACGATTGGTTGCTTTCGGCGCAAATCACCGCTTACGTCGCCATGAGGTTGTCCACCCCCCGGTCCGCCCGGGAGATTAGGCCGCGGCACCTCGTCTAACAACAGCCCTAGCCAAGGGGTCTTCAACAAAACTCTCAACCAAGGTACTAATCTTTTTAGAAAAGAATCAAGGACATTTGGCTGAGAAACCACTCCTCCTCGAAAGATCTCCTCATTCCGCCATCTCTAAATCTGATGGCAAACCACCACAAAAAGAAGAACACCCTGATTCCCATCAGGCAGAAGACTCCCTTTAATTCCATCAACAAACCAATCATTCTCAGAATGGGCTAAAAAGGAAGATAGCACATCCCTAGGGAGAATTCTCCTCCAAACCTCTTTACTTTTCTCACAATCCCTGAGAGCATGGCACAAAGTCTCCTCCACCCCCCTGCATCTTCCACAGGCTCTAGAATCCACCAGATGCCTCCTTTTTCTATCCGAATTAGTAAGCAACATATTCCTAGCCCCAAGCCACAGGAAGCTCCTAATACGGTACGACACTTTTAAGGCCCAAATCGTCTTCCACACCCCAGGGGACGAAGAATCCAAACCCTGATAGAACGCTTGAAAAGCAGATTTACACGAATAGGCCCCATTGTTAGTCAGCGCCCAACACTAACTATCCTTGTCTTCAATTTGATTACTAATCTGAACACCTCTAATTGTAAAGAGCGATTCCAGACTGAGGTAGGAATCAAATTTATCCCAAATCCACTCACCCTCAGAATCCACCTTATCAGCAATCCTCCAGTCCTGAATGTCCAACGGAGGTAAGGAAGTACAAACCTCCAATAAAGGCTTCTTACCTATCCAAATATCCTTCCAGAAACTGATGGACCTGCCATTACCTACATTCCACCCAATCCCAGAACAAAATTCAGCAAAAACCGCACTAATGCCTTTCCAAAGAAAGGAACAATTAACCACTCTATCCTTAGGCCCCCCAAACACCTTATCCTTCTGATACTTACCGCATAAAAGCTGGACCCACAGAGCTGAAGGAAACTGCCACATCCGCCACATGAGTTTTATTAATAAGACTTTATTGTTATCTTTGGCTTTCCTAATGCCCAGACCTCCTATATCTTTAAGCTGACAAACCTCACTCCAAGGAACAAGGTGGATCTTTCTCCCCTCCTCCGCTTCCCCCCACAGGAACCTACGGTTAATTTTATCAAGATCTTTAAGCACAGGTTCAGGAAGATGACAAGCCTGCATAATGTGATTGGGAGTCGCACAATTAACAGATTGAATTAACGTAAGACGGCCAGCGAGAGAGATAGTCTTAGCTTTCCACGTGGCACACTTCATATTAGCTTTATCCAAAGTATCTTTAAAAGACACTTTAGACACTCTCTCATTGTGGAGGGGGATACCCAGATACTTCCCGAGAGAGCAAGTCAGAGGAATACTCGACTATCAGGCTCCTCTTTAAACATGTCCTTATAGAAATCTAGGGCCAAGCTCCGAATATCATCATCCTCATACACCCAATCACCATTAGAGTTCTTAATAGCATCAATTCTATTCCTCTTCCTTCTAATGATGGTAGAGAGATGAAAATACCTGGTATTTCGATCCCCATCTCTGATCTAAGACTTCCTAGATTTTTGAAACCAAAGAAGCTCCTCCTGCCTGAGCATAACCTCCAACTCCTTCTGAAGGGTTCTGAGAAAGCCATTCAAACTGTGATCAAACCTAACCTCCAACCTATGCTGAATGCCCTCAATTCTATTCAATAATTTATTCTTCCTCCTAATAATATGCCCAAAGACATTTTTATTCCACCCTCGCACATTATTCCTGAATCCTTCAGCAGCTTGAAGGACATTCGAGTGAGGCTTCCAATTATCATGAACGAATTCCTTAAACTTAGGATGAGACTCCCAAACCAACTGATAACGGAACGGTCTCTCACCCCTAGGAAGATTGCCTCTCATCAGCCTAAATAAGATAGGACAGTGATCCGAATGACGGAACGGGAGATTTAACACAGAACTTTCAGGGAAAGTAGTCTGAGCTGAAACATTAGCATAAACCTTATCCAAACGAACAAAGGTACTGCTTATGGTGAAGGCAGCGATTAACATAATGATGCGAACCCCCTCTCTAATCACTCATAAAAGTAATATCATTAAAGTCATTAGCCACAAACCAAGACTCATATATGTTAACACTCATAGAGTAAAGAACCTCCCAAACCCGTTTCCGATTGGCCAAGATAGGGTCAGCATACACCAGGGTAATAAAAAAAGGTTTATTACCGGAGACACTCACTTTACAATGAATAAACTGCTTATCCATGCTAATAATATCGAAATGAACCCGATCTGGCTTCCAGAAAAGCCAAATCCCACCAGCCCGGTCAGTAGCCTCCGATCTAACACAGTTCCAGTTCCTAAACTTTTTAACCACCTCATCTGCTTTATCTCCACTAATCTTAGTTTCCATTAAAGCAAAACAAGAAGGATTAAATTGTTTAATTAAATCATTAACATAGATACGGGTAGCCTTGCTAGCCGCACCTGTAACATTCCAACACAACAAATCCATAGAAAGGAGGAAAACTGACCGCACCAACAACCCTAAGCCAGGTATTTATTAGGGGCTCTTGAGAGCCTCGCCGAGGTACCTGCAGGCCCCCTCTTCTCTGGTAAAACCATAGTGTTCTGGACACTTTTTTGCTTTCCCTTTAGCTTTTTCATACTAGTTTTATTAACTCCCATAGTCTTCCCAATCCTAGGATCACCACAAAGAATAGGAATACTAACCTCATTTATCTTCTTCATCCTTTGTGCAGCCAGGGCCAGGGTCCCCCCTGGGCTTCATCTTTGGAGACAAAAAGGGGGTTAACAGATTCAAGCACCTTCTCGGATGGTTCAACAGACTCCAAACCTGGCATGCTTTGATCAATATGCTCATCAACCTGGTCTGAATCTTGTACTTCCTCAATCGTCAGGGCCCCAAATCTGGATCTTGACGTGAAAGCTAAAGCTGCTCCAGTATCCTCCCTTGCTTTAGGGTTAGGCTTCTCCTTGACACTTGGATTAGCAATAGGCTTTGATAGGGAAGACTTCATATTAATGTTAATATCAGGAGGACGATTTTGAACAACTGAAGGTTGTGTTCTTCGTCTAGCAGACCTCTTCGCCACCATCCAGGGTCCAAAATTCCCTCCATTTCCCTGGCTCCCTTCAGATCTCCCAACACCACCCTCAACAACCTCTTTTACAACCTTTTCCCTTTTAGGGCACCCATCCTGAGAATGACCATACATGCCACAATCATAACAAATGTTATGTAAACCTTCATACTCAATAAAAAAACACCTTGTTTCGAACACAGAATTTTGATAGCAAAGGTTTTGCAAGATCAACATCAATACAAACCCTTGCAAACTTGCCCCTAATAGCACCAATTGTAGTTTTTTTCCACGTGGTGGACCTTCCCAACCAGACCTCCTATTTTATTGAGAAAATTTTCATTATAATATTCAATGGGAAGGCTCGGGAACCTAACCCAAGTCAAAATCCTGTTAACCGAGCAATCATGAGGATTAAAATTAGAAACCCAAGGCCGTAAGGCCAGAACATGGTTGGAAATAATATACGGGCCCCCATTGATCACAGTATTATAATCCTCAACTCGGGTAAATTTAATGACATAGTAATCATTTTCCAAGTCAGTAATACTGACTTTCCTTTTCCTAGCCCACTGAGCTTGAATCCTTTGGGCAAAATAGTTAAAGCTAATTCTCTTCCCAAGCACCGTAACTATTAAAGACACCTTCCACTTATCCCTGAGCTCCCGCTTCTCAGCTGAGGAGAGTCTAATCACAGGACAAAGAGGATCGTCTTGGTCACCATCCTCTTCATCAGAATCAGAGTACATATCATCAGACTCCCCCACCATCAACACTTCCTCCATACAAGGCTCCTCCTCGACCACCCCCATAACCGTATCTTTCCAAGAACTTTTCCCTATTTCGTTCATACTAACCCTAGACCTAGGGGAAACCGCGTTCCCCTGGACCTGAGCTCCACACTCATCACCAAACCTACCCGCTCTATTATAATGGATCTGCCCCGAGGCAGCCTGCCCCCTACCGCCGCCCCAACACTGCCCGGGGACTTGCTGCCAGCGCCAGACCCAGCGCCGGCGCTCCAAGCCCAAAGCCCAGCAGCGCCGCCAGCGCTTACTGCGCAGTGCCCTGCGCTGCCGGTGCTCAACCCGACGCTAGGCACAACACGCCCAGCCTCACCCCCCGAGAGCGGAGGCGCCTTGCCCCCAGCGTCCGATACCCCCTGGGCAGCAGGCCTGCCCTCAAGGGTCAGCGCTGCACCTCCTGCACTTATCAAATTACCACCGCTAGCAACAAAATCGCCAGCCGCAAGGAATCCCTTGCTGTCACACGCCTTACCATCATCCATCCTCTGCCTAAATTCTCTCCCTCCCAGAACCTCGCCCTCAATCATCGCCCTACCACCAACAATTACATCCAATGCCCTTCCCCCCTCCAACTCCAGCCGATCCACAACCCTTCCTGGATCTGTGCGATCAACACCCGCGTCGGTTCTGCCTGACCCCCTCAAAACCAAACTTGCCCCTCTTCTTCCACCACCCTCCACTGTCCCCTCCGGCACAAGAACCCCGCCGATCACCATGCCCTCATCCCGATCCGACCTGTCCGCCCAGAACCGGCCCCCCGGACCACCGATCGCCGCCCTCTCCTGAGATCTCTCCGTTACTCTAACCCGCTCCCTCTCACGCTCTTTCTCTTTCGCCTTTGTCATTCACGCCCGTAAAAGTGTGAATGAACTCATCTAATAGCAAATGAAATAATATTAAGTTTAAATATTTGTTAACTGACACAAAACTGAATATTTTTTATACAAAACTAAAATTTGTCCATAAATGTTCTAATCGAGCCTGTTCACGAGCTTTTGAGCCGAGGTTTGACATGCTCAAACTCGTCTAGTTTACAAACCGAGCCAGTAAATTATGCTCATAAACTGCTCATTTACAAATTGAACTGAATTAAGCCGAGATTTTATCGAATCAACCATCGAACCGTTTATGAGCGGGTCAGCTCGTTGTACTTGCTGCAGGGTTGTTGGATGGAGATAGAACATGAGGTTTTATTGAAATCAAGCAGCAGTCAACGGTAGGTGTGAGATTATCCATTTGAAGTCTATCCAATTTTAGCGAAATTTACTAATTTTAGCGGCAATACAGCAGTACTGCTTACAATAGGACAAAAAATAATATTATATAAATTAAAAATAAATAATTGAAATATACTAATCATTGTGATAAGAGAGCAAGGGTAGAAGTAGTGCTAATTTATCAATCTGATGAGATTTAAGAAGAGAAAGAAGATAGTGCAAAATAGGAGCATCAAAAGGCAAAATGATAGGACCATCTTTAGGCAGCCCAAATACTTCCTCCGACAATCTTAATAGCTCTCTGAATATGTTGCTTTGCAGATATGCCAGCGGAACGACAAATCGTTTGGTATCCATAGAGTAAACAACGAAATGGCCCTTCCTATGCTTATGCTTATGCTTGGGCACTGGACTTATTATTAATGTAACAGTAGAGAGAACTTTTCTGAAGCTCATCATTGTCATGGAATTATAAATTACACATCTACTCTTACTTTATATATATATATACAAATAGGGAAAGGAATAATGAAGGGAAAAGGCGTGTGGTGATTGGATAGAAATTGGTAGTTTGAAAAGGACTTAGCTAACAGCAGCATTGCACATGGAATGGAATGGGAATACTAATAATTGTGAATATGAAGCAGTGTATCAAATATCCGACATCAACTACAGAACCAGGCAATGTAATAGAAACAAGATATGTCTTCAACTGGAAAATAGGAGAAATTATTGGCTGCTAAGTCAACTTACTAGTTCTGCGAATTACGAGAAGCACATGGTTTTCTCTATCAAATGGATGACATTCCATACATATTTTGTCATGTGTAATATGGATTCATATGTATTATAAGAGGTCACACTATTTTAATTATTAAACGAGATCACAATATACGTGTACAAATGTAAATTGGGGGTTCTCCAAGTGATATGGAAGACCGGATGCTTAATATAAGAACTCTTGAAATTAATATGACACTTTAAATAATTATTATATTATTGACTTAGAATCCTATAAGATCAAAATTGCTTTGCTAAGTTTGAGGGATATCAGTTTCCTTGTCTATTTCTATTTATACAAGTTATTAGGGTTAAGCCCATACTAATCACATGACTAAACATTCAACCCATATATAGCATATATGTTGAAGACCAAAACACCTCCTCAAGTTGGAACAATTAGATCACGGATGCTCAACTTCCAAAATAAGTATAAAAATGGTCATTTCCCATAATGGCAATCCACCTCTATGTGCGTACGCTCGTTAAAAACTAGATTTTATGCAATATGGAGTGTAGACTTATTGTCACATGTAATCACTGCCATAGAGCGATATTTCACCTCTGTGGATGAGCGAGATATTCCGCCTCTGCGGATGAGCGAGATATTGTATGTTGTTTTTTGGTTTTCCATGAGATAAGAGACAACCAAGAAAGATAAGTCAATCAGTAAGTGAACGATGTGTGAAATGACAACTGGTCCAATAAAAATCACACCACCCAGTCAGGTACAAATCACAATCTGACTTTAACAAAATACCTTGCCCCAAACATCATTTCAAATACTGAACAACATTAAGAACCGCATCCTAGTGCTCTTGTCGCGGTTCTTGCATAAATTGTGCAAGGATGTAAACTGACCAGATCAAGTCAAGTAAAGGATAGATAATTGAGTTGGCCAACAAGATGATGATACCTTTCTGGATCATTGAGGGGAGCCCCAGTAGCAAAAGCCAAAGTATGATTTTGTTCAATCGAAAAGCTAGAAGGCTTTGCACTGAGCAGACCTGTTTCCGCAATTATATCAAGTGTGTAATACATTGACACAGGAAAATACCCTCGGGAATACGAGCCACTTCAATTCCTAAAACATATTTCAAATGTCCCAGATCTTTCATATAAAAGAATGCACTTAAATACTTCTTGAAATCAGCAGTAGCAGAAGAATTATTAGCAGAAATTATCAGATTATAGACATAAACAAAAACGTTTAAGTGTACCTTTCCCTTTTGGAGAGTGAATAAGGAGTAGTAGGAGTATGACTGAAGGAAACTATATTGTTTTAAAGAAGTCGCTAACTTAGCAAACCAGCACCTCGGGGCTTAGCAAAAGCCACAGAGAGATTTCTTCAGACAACAAACCATACCAGGTTGTCCCCCCACTAAAACCATGTGGTAATTTCATATGAACTTCCTCATCAAGGTCACTATGAAGAAAGGCATTATGAACATCCATCTGATGTAATTCCCAATTTTTAGCAGCCGCAACAGTAAGAAAGGCATGGAAGATGACCATTTTCGCAACTCACATTTCAGTGCAATCAATGCCTTCAACTTGATGAATACCAAAAATGAACAGGCGTGCCTTAAGCCGCTCGATTGTGCCATCCGTATGATACTTGATTTTATAGACCTATTTACATCTGAGAACCTTCTTGCTTAAGGATAATTCCTCCAGCACCCATGTCTTATTACTTCTAAAGCCCCAATTTCCTTCTGCATTGCTTCACGCCAACCGACATCTTTCATTGCTTCATTAAAAGTATGTGGCTTAATACCTGATATAACATCTGCAAGAAATATATGGTGTCATAGAGAAAAAGTTCACATTTCACAAAACGTGCTATAGGATGGAAGGTACATGAATGACCAGAAGGCACAGATCGGGGAGGGACTCATTTTTCTGAACAGTGTGCATAAGTCTTTCACCTAACCTAGAAGATGTTTTGCATGAAAGTCACGACCCGTAACAGTGACATGTTGATGAAGTAGGGGAAGTGTGCTAGTAGACATACCCACTGGTGAGGGTAACATACCAACTGCCAGAGTTGGATAGGTAGTGAAGGGGGTTGCATCATCATTTTCTATATCTAAAACCTCATGAGCCACATCATTATCGCCCAACACTGTCTCCATATCTGCCAATAAATCATCATCAATGGCCCCGCTTATTTTTATAGCATAAATACAAGTTTTGGCAGTAGGAAAAGGGATCAAACTCAATCAACAATCAATCAAAAAAACCAACAACAAATCTCAACAATGACTCAAAAGTCTTAGAAAAATCTCTACAACAATTATTGCCAATTTCTTTCAATTTTCAATTGCACTTTCTTTCAATTGTCAATTCCAAGTTCTTTCAATTCAATTCTTATATCTGTAATCCTTTCAATTTTAGAATCTCAATTTCGATTATTCAAGCATTCCTTTTTATTCTTAATTTCAAATTCATCATCGTTTTCTTAAATTAATCTCGATATCCGTAGATATAATTGATGAACTTTAAGCTTTTTTTCATGTCCTTTAAGCTTTCACATAATCTTTTGATTTAGAAGTCAGATTTCCAATTTTTGTAAGTTTTCAACAAATTTTCTGGCACGCTCGCAATCCAATTCACTCAAAAAAGGCGTTAAACAATGAGTAATCCAGGGGAAGCACAATATAAGGCCATTGTGAGAATGATAAGGTATTTACGGTACACTCATGATTATGGATTGCACTATACAAGAGAACCTACAATGTTAGAAGGATTCTTTTATGTGAGTTGGATAGTTGATATTAAAGATTCTAAAGCTATGAGTGGGTACGTGTTTACTCTAAGAGGAGGAGTAGTATCCTGGAAATCCTTAAGACAAACGATAATAACCAAATCCATTATGTAGTCTGAGTTTGTATCTATGGATAAAGCTGGAGAAGAAGCTGAGTGATCACGAAACTTCTTAGAGGATATTCCAGATGGCCTAAACATATTTCCACATGTAACATTGTTATAATCAAGCAGTGATTAACATGGCACATTGTATAATAGTAAAAATCAACATATGCGTCTTCAACACAACACTATTAGACAATGGTTCTCAACACATGTCATAACTATTGATTTTGTAGGATCAAATGATAACACTATGGATCCACTAACCAAAGGTTTAAATAGAGTTTGGGTTGAAAACGCATCAAAAAATAGGACTAAAACCCATTAATATTTAAGGCGTTATGTGAAGGAAAACCCTACCTTATTGACTAGAGATCCCCAAGACCTAGGTTCAAAGGGACAACCTAATTCTATAAACCTTGTTAGTTCATTGTAGGGGGGTCACCCCGAGCCCATTCCTATGATGTAAATAGTGATGTAAGAACGAGAAAGGTTAAGTTATGCTTGTTTAAGCTTATAGATTTTAGTGATTCTTTGTGCATCTAGTGTTTGAGCAAAAGAAACCACCTACTTGAGAGTAAAGTGGAGTTGCTTCAAAAAAGACTAATGTGGCTTAGTGTTCTTAAACTTTTGTAGAACCAAGAGATGTTCATGACCATAATGAACATAACCGTGACAACCAAAAATCGCGGTATGTTGGTATTTGTATGGAGTATATCATCGTTTACAGAAACGGTAGAATAGTTCAAGGACATCGCGTCTACTAGTCGGCTAGTAAATGAAATATACTTTCATAAGGGAAGGTTCAAGGGTCTTTCCTACCTATCCTATGCAGATATCAGCAACAGATAGTTATCACTATATCGAATTCCTTTTCGCTTTGAATTTCATTCATGTGGAGGATTGTTGGAAAATTGAGTACATATAACATTTTATATGTTATTTTTTCATCATTTCGAGGCTTCAATATACAAAGGATAAAATGGTAATTTAAATAATTTTAACACGTAAACATATTATGCCATGAGAGCTTCAATCGGTATATCATACATTCAAACCAAACAAGTGGTGAATGAGAAATTAAAGCTCAAAGTGAACCACTTGGAATTATTTGCATTCACTTGGTATATTAATTACATTCAAATGTTGAAAGTAATTGCATTCAATTGGCTGATTAATTACATGAATTAATCTGTCTATAATGGTTTTTCCAACACCTTTATATGGATAAGCCTGCATCAGTTTGTCTTTGGCCAGTAGAGATAAATCGCATCTTCTCAAATCTTTATTCCAGCAGACTGATCTTCTTCTTCTACTACTTCCTCTTTTTGCCTCCTGTTGGGGTTTAGTGTCCTATAGACAATTGTTCTAGGATACAAACTTAATGTAAATGAATTGTTCTTTATATCATTTATTTAATGAGATATATGTTTTATAACTATATAAAGGCAATCCCTTTTAAGCACTAAATAAAGTCTAATAAAAGGAAATCCGTAAGTTTATTTAAAGTGATTATAAAGTGTTCATACAAGCATGAAGTGAGACAAAACTTTACAGTAAACTGATAAACTTAAAACCACCTCAAGTCAAGTGATATGTTTGGGATTGACATATCACTGTTGAGACTTGTATGTAACAATGTCTTCTGTCCGACAGAAAGCTGATCTCACAAGCTTCATATATACAGATATCTGGACAGTTACATAGATCCGATGAAACGTTGTTCATTAGGATTGGGGATCCGATTTGAGATAACAGGATGGGTAGATTCATCCTTGTCACCTGTTCATCTCATTGGTATTAATAGGTATAACTAATCCTCAGACTCAAAAGAATATTAATTGGTGTGCTGGATTACGGAATGTGATGCTTTGACTCTGGTGTAACACGATCCTTAACAGAGATGACTCTGGGGTGTGAACAGTAGACGTTGGGTATCACATGAAGTAATTGCGGAGTCGTTATATATTGGATTGAGCATTTATCACTCCCGATAAATGGGAGATACATCCATGGATCGCTTGTGGAAGACTCGACTCTAAATCCTTGCAAGGTGATAGCTTAAGAGTAAGAAATACAGATTTCACTTAACCTATCTTTTTGAGTTGACTCGGCCTGTACAAGTAAAACGAACGTCTCGCTATATGTGACTTGACATCACCCATAGTCATAAGATTCAGTTCAAGGATGTAGTTGATAAAGGATCGAATTATACTGTAACTAATACGGAAAGGTTAACGACAGAATCAACCTGTCTTCTTATAGCTCTGGGGGAATGATTACGGACTTGCTAATCACATACTCTGTACATCATTCCGTTATGCAAAGATTAAATATAATTCTTTGAAAATTAATTTAATAACGTTGCATATGGCTAGAAGCAATAAGAACCTAATGGATCACACATAAGACTTGGAACCTAAAAGAGAGATAGATGTTAATTAATTGATAGAAGCCCAATTGAGCCCAATAAGGCCCATGGACATAAGGGGGTCGAAATTCATGTAGTGATATACATGAATAATTAATTTGATTTTGTTAATCCTAATTAGATTAGGAATATGAATTAAATTAATTAAGAGATAATTAAGTTATGAGTTTTAATTAGATTAATATACTCCTATTATTATCCAATAAGGTTATTATTATTATCCTTAATATATTATATATATAGTGAGATAATAATTAGGAATTCTATTCCGAATGGAATTCCTATTCAGTAACCTAATTCTATCTAACTAGGGATTAGATACAAGAGATTATAAATACCCCTTCCCTTGAGATTTTCGAAATCCAAGCAAACCATACCCTACTTGTGATTTTCGAAATTCACCTAGTCCAAGAGAGAGAAAATTCGACACCCCTAGTTCGAGGATGAGATTTCTCTACGGCTTCGTTTGATCAATTAATTTTCATCTATTTCTTTTATCCTTGATCTTGTGTTGATTAGTTAGAGGCAATCTACTTTGGTTGCTATTCAACGGTTGATACTAAATTAATCTTCCCGTGTTTTATTTCGTGTTTGGAAACTCGAAGAAGAAAAACAAAAGGGAGAAATTCGTTTTGCTACTCCTACATCAGGTCAGTTCACGATTTCGCGGATTCCTGGAGATTGAACCGTTGGATCGTCGCGATTTTTGGACAGGAGCTTCTAGACATATTCTTCCACGTTTCCACCGAAGGGATTGTCGTTCGGAGGTCTGGAAGGTCTGTTTCGGATAGGGGCAGATTGGTAGACAGTTTCTATCTCTTTTGAAGTTGTGGGTACTTCGTTTGCAACGGTAGATAGAACTTCTAAAAGGTATTTCTTCTTATCCTTCTTTATATGAAATAACGGTTAACGGATCTTGTGGTTAAATGGAAATAAGTTAAAAAATTTATATTTCCGCTGCTATACCTTAGCCTAATTTCCAACAGTGGTATCAGAGCCATCGTTAAATCCGTTATTTCATATATGAAAATTTAGAAGTTTTTCAATAGGATTGAATAAATATTTACAGTTAGGATTAATTAACATATTGTTTTGATTAATTAATTTTAAAGATAAATAAGTTTTAATTAATTGTTAATTAAAACAGATTATGCGTATTTTCCTAATTATTTTGGTTGATAATCATTATAACAAAATCTATTAGTTTTATAGTTAGATTGATAAAATCAGTTTTATTAATTCTAAAGATAAAACGGAAATCTATAGTAGTTTTTTCTATTTTCTGAAAATCGTTTTAAAACAGTTTTAGAACTGATATATATATATATATATATTTAAAACCGTTTTTATATTTAAATATATATGTTTCAGAAATTGATAGTTTTCTGTTTTGATTATCGAATGAAAATTTGTTTAAAAGTTTGTTTTACCAATTTGTAAATCAAAATGTTAAATGAATTAAAATCAAAATAATTGAGACGTGCATAATTAAAGTTTTGTATAGTTATATTAATCTAAAGATTAATATAAAAGATACGAAACTATTAGAAGTAAAATTGGATGAAAGTTAATTGATAAGTTAATGTGATTAATATAAATATTACATAAGATAGTTATGTAATCAACCAATTAAATTTATTTAATTGAGTCTATGTATGTTTGGAGTTATGGACATATTTGGACCCTCTTTAGTCTTTTGGTATTTTTGAAATAGGGCATGCGAGTCCTACATTTCTACTATCTATTGTAATTTCTCCTCTCATATGATTGCCTTCAATTCAATTGAAGTTTTCTTTAGTAGTATAGAAATTAATATGTAATTTCAAGGCGCCATGGAGAAGACGGAGGACCTAAAGAGAAATATATAATAGTTAGTATTTCCTTAGGTTTGCCCTTTTATTCCGTCTCTGGCTCGACGGAATAATTTAGATGATATGTCCATAACGCCAATGTATGTGAATGTATGTGTCTGATGTATGCTAAAGCAAATCAAGACTAAGTTAGATTATGAGACCTAAAATAAAATCCCTCATTAAAAAGTTAAGTAAATAAACAAGTTATTAAAATCGGTTGCCCCTCCCTAATATTATAATTCAGCCAGCAGTGCTGAGGGCCCTTGGGTTGTTGAGTAAACTCAAGCTCGGGGTCCTTTCGGTAACACCTGAATTATCGAAAATCATTTTTCATGAATATGAGGTAATACTTAAATTAGATTGTGATAATTGGATGAGTAAACTCATGTTGTCATAAACTAATGGGCAAGACGGTTGGGATTAATATGAATAGCATATTAGTTACTAATGTGGTTAGTAACCCAATAACCTAGGAATCACATTAAAGATGTGATTGATTACATGAATCTACCTAATGAATGAGACTAGCTTGTTGAGTAAACTCAAGGCGAAATCTCAAGAGTTAGGATCCTAGCTCACTAAAGGATTTGTGAAATTCTTCGAATTAATATGGAGGGCTATTAATTTGACAAAATAGTGGGAGCAATCTAAAATAAACTAAAAGGCCTATAATTTTAGATGGATATACTTTAAGCAAATGAATGACATACGTTTACTCTTTCTCACTCTCAGGTTTAATTAAACCCACTCTTATAATCATGACTAAAACCAATCTGCAAAACATTCTTACCGATAACAAATTGAATGGTTCAAACTTCACCGACTTGGTATATTAATTACATTCAAATGTTGAAAGTAATTGCATTCAATTGGCTGATTAATTACATGAATTAATCTGTCTATAATGGTTTTTCCAACACCTTTATATGGATAAGCCTGCATCAGTTTGTCTTTGGCCAGTAGAGATAAATCGCATCTTCTCAAATCTTTATTCCAGCAGACTGTTCTTCTTCTTCTACTACTTCCTCTTTTTGCCTCTGATGATAACTTTGCACGTGGTTAGAGTTCGTTAATGGAATCCGTTGTATTTTGGAAGACGACCACCAATTACAGTGTAATCTGTCGTAAGAAAACTGGTTGTTCAGGCCTTGGATTCAATAACCTTTTTCCTTCATTTTTCGGTTCGGCAAAGGTTTCCATTTCACTTAGTTTCAATTAATTTCAGTTTTGTTTCATGTAACTTCACTTCAATTTCAGTCAGTTTCAGTTATGTTAATATATATTCTATAATTGTTTTACATATTATTAATATTATATCTTTGTTTACGTTTTTGGATTGCTCGTATCATTACAAGAAGAAATTACTAAATCTACCATTATAGATCAATCAAAAATTTATTCAATAAAGGAAAAAGCAAAATAAAACAAAGAAAAAACTTATCTTCCAACTAAAAGCCAAAAGAAAACCCCAAAACTTGAATCTTCGACGGCTAGATTTTTTGGTTGCACCTTATCTTTTGGTTGGGAATGTAAAATTAAACTTTTTATTTATCATATGAATAAAATTAAATTTTTTCAACAAGTAAAATTTGGTACTTATTCCTTGAAATATTGAGGTTTGTAGGGCATGATGCTAGCTAGCAAGCTTGGTAGAGAAGTGATGCTATAAGTGGATCAAATTTGAAGTAAGGTTGTGGTTTGTTTGAAGTGAGGGACACAATAAGCAGTTATAATTTCTGTATTATTTGAAAAGGGAAATGAATTCTATGTTTTTATGGGCAGATACATATATGGTCTATTTCCTCATAATTGCCCAAACAGATTGTACTTGTTTTTCCTTTTAATGTGAAAAACATCACATCCAATTCTTCCAAAATAAATATCACCTCAATCATTGATATCCATAATCTAGTTGTAGTTTTTCCTCTCTATAGTTATACTATTTTATTTTTCTATATTCATTGCAATAACTTAATGGTACATTTTACCTCTGATCAAGTGAAAATGAATGATGACGGTCTCCGATGAAAATATCCAAGAATTAAAGTTCTTTAGAAACACATTTTTCATGTAACTACTATTTTCAATTTTTCAAATCATCATTTTTGGAACTTTCTCTCTCAAGTAAACAACAGTTAGATGATCTCGAAGTCAAAAAGTTCAAGAAATTGAAATGGTACAACAGAATAAACAGATCTTTGTTACTAATAGTTGATTCAACGCACGAATATCCTAATTAGTAACTTTCAAAATTTTGAAGAACTATAGTAATGTGAAAATTCACAAATTCATTACTCAAATCCCATTTTTTATGATGAAAATAAACCGTGGCAAAAACTTAACTCTAAAACAGAAACTAAATAGGAAATGAAAAGAGAAAAGGAGAATTCCTAAAATTAATACCAAATTAATTGCAATTAATACTAATCCTCTATGAGGCGTTTGGTATTCTATTGGGATAGGGATAGGGATAAAGGTTGGGATAGGGATAAAGATAAATGGTTGGGATAAGGATAAAAATATGATAGTTGAGAATTATTATTCAATGTTTGGTACATGGGATAGGAATGGGGATAAAATAATACATTTTACTATTTTAACCTCATTTAAACTACATAAAGTTAATTTGAGGGATAAGATGGACTTTTTCATCCTATTAAAATCGCAGGAGCTTATTCCACCTCCTTATACCACCCCCCTCCTGGGTATAGGATTTGAGGGATAAGAAGTTTATCCCTCATCCGTCTCACTCTTCTATCTCCCAAATAAACACGGGATAATTTATCTCGTGTTTTTTATCCCTATCCCACCTTCTATATCCCTTCTAACAAACACCCCGCTAAGAAACAATAGATTGTAATTAATACTAGAAAAAAACAGTAAATTGTAATTGACACTAAATTAAAATTAAAAAGGAGAATGGAATTAATTAATTCAAAAATTTTAACCGAAATGCAACTACTTCATATTTTTCCATAAACTTTACAACTTACTCTTCAACCGCATCATTAATGATGAAGTGGCAATTGTATAATTTCTTTCAAGTGGTGGATCTTCGGACGTATCAAAATAGGCATATGATTATTGGGGAAGTATCAATTTATACTACACGTATAAAATAGCACCAATATAGACTTAATGTTTTAAAAAATGTACAAATTTAGGCCTCGATAACGGAACGAGACACGTCATTGATATTAGTCCGTTAAGTTCTGTCAATTGTATGTGGAGAGAGAAATCAGAACTTAACAGAGTAATAGGAATTACATGTCCAATCCGTTATCAAGACCTAAATTGATACCGTTTTTTAAATGTTAAGCCTATATTGGTGCTATTTTGTACGTGGGGTCTAAATTAATACTTCCCCAAAATCTATAGACCTATTTTGATATTGTTATTTTCTAACTAAAGAAAGCAGAAAACAAACAAAAAAAAACAGTAGCTATCCAGGCATCTGCCTGGGAAAGCAGGTTTCAACATTATCATCAAGCAACGTCCTGTAACACACTCCTGAGGCCTTAAAAGATTAAGGGGGCGTTTGGTTCACGTAGGGGTAATATAATGGAATTAAGAAAGGGAAACAAGGAGAAAGGAATGTAATCATCCTGATTTCCCTTGTCTGTTCCCTTTCAGTTCCACAAAGGGAATGATATTCTTCTAATTCCCTTTGTGGCTGTTTGGTTCAAACGAGCTAATAAATTAAAGTTGTGTTTTTAACAACAATTTCCATACATTCATGTGTTTGTATAATAAATTAATCACATGTAAATATAAGAATTAAAATCAATTACTTCAACCATTAAAATAAAAAGATAATGTAACACATGAAACTGAAATAAAATTAATCGTAAAAAATGCATAAATATTCTATTTTAAAGAGAATAATAATTTTAAAATAATTAAAAAATAAATACTAAAACTGAATAATATGAAAAAGAAAAACAAATTTGGTCAAAATTATTTGTATGGTAAAAAAAGTAAATATAAATAAGTATAAGGATCAAAAGTAAAATTAGTCTAGGGATAAAAAAAATATAAATAAATAAGTATAATGATCAAAATAAAAATACAAAAGTAAAATTTAGTTAAAAATATTTTTTAAGAAAAAAATTAAAAATATATAAGTAAAATGATCAAAAGTGAAATTAACCTAGTGATAAAAGAAGTAAAAGTAAATAAATATATCAACTAAAATAAAAAAATTAAAAAGTAAAATAGAGACTAAAGTAGAATTTTACAAGAAGGGTAATTTTTAAGTTAGTAGGAGAGGGGAAAGGGAATAGAAAACCTTAACGAGGGGTTTGACATTTGAGCAGAATATGGATAGGGATAAATGTTGGGATAAGGATAAGGATAAATAATTGAGATAGAGATAAAAATAAGATACTGGAATTAATTATCGCATGTTTGTTATGTGGGATAGGGACAGAGATAAAATAATGCATTTTACTATATTACCTTTATCCAATTTTAAATACATTAAATTGAAGGGTAAATAATTATAAGGTCCTTATGTTTTTACTTAACACGCTAATAGGTCCATCATAATATTATAAGGTCCTTAAGTTTTATCTTAATCAATTTTTTAGTCCTTCCTTTTGTTTTTGTAAATGAAATTCTAAAATTACCCTTAGTTATATGTGTAAAAAAAAATTCTTTTAGTTTCAAATTTAATCTAATTAATTTTAATGAAGTTTTTGAATTACATATACACCTAAATTAATATAATTGAAAAAATATATTATTAATTTTCTTATTATTTTTTTATTGTTTTTTAATATAAATTATTTAAACTAACATTAAATATTATTATAAATTTTTTAAAAATCATGTATATATTTTTTTTCATTCGTAAAATTTATTAAAATTGTAAAAACCTTTTACAGTGATAGTTTTAGTTCTATTTTAATAATTTTTGAAATATTTTTCATTCTTTTTTTAATCAATAAAATTTGCGTTATTAAATTAAAGTCCTATAATTATATAAAAATTAATAAATCAATTACTTTATATTGGAGTTTATATTCGAGAGATTGTGAATGTGTAGGAAAAAAGAGAAAAAAATATAAAATAAGAAAAATAGATATTTTATTGTTAAAAAATAAAGTAAAGGGTAATTTTGATATTTTAAAATTTATTTAGTATAGTTTGACCATTGACCCAAACATAAGGACTAATAAGGAGTTAACAAAAACAAAAACTGAAGGACTATATAATTATTTCTAAGAACACAGGGACTAAGTAGTGTATTAGATAAAAACATAGGGACTTTATAATTATTTACCCTAAATTGAATTATCTTGCAGGGATAACTTCGTCTTTTCATCTAACTCTTCTAATCCCAGATCTAATACCAAATATAAGTTTGATGGGATAAAATCATTATCCCTCTCATTATCTCACCCTCTATTTTATAAACAAACAAGGGATAACTCATTTTAAATTTTTTATCCTTATCCTTATACCTTTATCCCCTCAAACAAACGGCTCGTAGGGGGTTTGCGGGAATAAAATTAGAAGAGTTAGGGGTAAACCTCAAAACTGAAAATAGGTAAAGAGAATGATTGAATTGATAAAACAAACACCAACAAATGGAATGAATGTTTATCTTTCCCTTATCCTTTCCTGAAACCCTCGAAACAAACACCTCCTAGAAGTCTAATTTAACATATATCTTCTGAATTTAATATATCTTTTGGATTCTATCAAAACAAAATTATATATATTTATATATATATATATATATATATATAAAGAAAATAATACGCTTGATAACACAACCGAGAGTGATGTTGTCCAAAATAATTTAAATCAAACATTACATTACATGTATATTTGTAGGACTTAAATGATTAATGGACACAAAGAATTCGTTGGTATGCACGATTATTCTAAAAGTATACTGTACTAAAATAGTATCTTTTTACACACTATTCAAAATCAAGGTTTTTTATAATATTCAAAAATTATAATTTTACACATGATTAATTAATAATCATTAATTAGGAATATTAATAGTTAATATTAACAATTTCCTCTTCTCGTGGCTTTTAGGATCACAACACAAGTATCATGATCCAAGTCATATCAAATTGTTATAGAACTCAAACTTGGTAGATGGTATATGTTTAATGGTCATGTACTTTCATAAGTATGAATCTTATTCATCAAAATTTGGCCCTACGCTCACAACTTTCTGAAGAAAAAAAATGATATTATATGTCATTTGGTTCTGTTCTTTCATAAAACATTAAATTATTTATCAAATATATAGCGTTTTTGGTATTATAATTAACGTACAAGCCTTGCCTTTGGCAATCTCCTAACAGAGATGGTCTCTTTGGCAATCTCCTCCTAATCTCATTTGAGAGACATGTGGATAATGTTGAGAGTTTTTTTTTTTTTTATCTAGTTGCTTCTACTGCTCCTCCGTTATAGAAGTAGACTCATATCCAATCCTTTCAAGCGCCTCCCTCGTCCATCTTGGATTAGTATAGCACGCATCTTTAGTTTCCATAGACCGAAATTCGATGATCTATCAAACTTTTCAATATCAAATTGTTTAGCTAAAACCATGTCTAATAAATAATTAATTTATTAAAGAACATGGCACTCTGATGCCACTTGTTAGGATATTATGACCGTATTATGTGAATTAATCGAACAATTGAAAATAAAATAGAATAAACAACATAAAAAAATTACATGGTTCAGACAATTCGTGTCTACTTTCACGGGAGAGGAGAAGCTTTTATTATTGGAGCAACCAATAACAACTTACAATATAAATTTACGAAACCTCACAAACCCAAAAAATTTCCTATAAATTTTAAGCCCAAATGTTTTCTAACTCTCTATTTTTTCTTTATTCTCAAATGATTTAAATCAAACATTACATGCCTATTTTAGAGGCTATTTAAAGGAAACACAAAACTTATTTATATGTCCAATTATTACAGAAGCATGTTTTCACACTGTTCAAAAATTATACTTTTTACACATGACTAATTAATAGTTAATATATGAGATAGATTCTAAATTTGCTCCTAACATATTTAGAGAAGTGCCTCCTAATGTCAAAAATGGTAAAATTTTAACATTAATATTTTCAACGTGAAACAAATTTGGGCTCGGACAATAGCAGTGTCAATCTCGACTGTTCATGAGTGCAAAAAATAAACCTAACTCGTATGAGTTTTTTTTTTTTTACCTCTAGCCTGGCCAAAATGATACCATTAATTTTCATCTGAATTGGGGTAAAAAAGATTAAAATGCATGACCCTTCATATGTAGAGGTGCAATCATCACCATATAGATGAAGATAGAGGGGTGCACAGAGGTGCTTTCAGACGACTGGGACGTGCTGCCCTTGTGCCCGTCTCTGGCTTCATGGTGGAGTGAAAAGTGATAATGGTTAGTCAATGGTTTTTTATGTTAAAAAGTATAAAGTTCTATAACTTTTATATTATATTTAAAGTTTAATATCATACCATGAAAACGAGCACACTTCAATAGCCATAGGTGAAATTAACCCCTTAAAAATGTAAATTACTGTTCATATTTGAAGTATGTCCAAGGCGATGGCTATTCAAGCATAGCCGGGGGAATTTTCGTCCCATTGACGAACCTAATCCTACTTTGGTGGGAAAAAAAGAAACAAATGTCCCAAGTTATATTTTGAGCTTAAACTGAAGGGCATTTTCACAAAGGGCCACGATTCTACATCTATGATAAAAAGGACCCCATGACTCTTGAGCCCTGTTCCATCAAATAGAAGCACACCAACTAATTAGAAGATCCTTAACTTCTTATCCATGTTATATAGCCTTCCTTAACTTATTATTCGATCATATTTGCTTTTCCAATCGGTTCGTTATGCCTCGAACATTTGATAATATTTTGACATCTAATATTAATATATTGACATGTGACATGGAAATAATTAATTAGATTTAAAAAAAACAAAAAAAAAAGAAAAAGTAAAAACCAAATCCTTTAAACTATAATTTATTAAATTTAAGTGTTAAAATATCATTACGTATTATTCAACTTGGATGAAATTTCACCAATTAGAATAAATTAGAAATTAAATGTGACTAAATAATAAATCAAATGTCAACTGTCGAACCAAATATAAAATAATGATTTAAGCCGTGTATATGTAATATTGATTCTACATTTTTTTGTTTGTTCTAATGACTTAATTAATTTCGACCCTTTCTTCTAATGTTACTATATTTTTTAAAATTATTATTTGGTTATAAAAAGAAAACAATTAATAAGTTTTGCAATTTTCTTATTTAATAAAATATTATTCATAAAAGAAGATCGAGATTGATTCCCTTTATGTGATTTCTCAGGTAAATTACACTCATATTCACTGAACTTTGCCCATTACACATTGTGGTTAAAATAAACTTTACATTTTTTAACACCAATGGCCACGGAACTTTAATTAATTCCTCAAAATGACTGTTAACAACCTTAAAATAAAAATATTCGAGAATTAAAATTGTTCAAAACGACATTACCATAAACCCACATTTTTTATTTTTCAAAATCTCCTTTTTTGAGATTTCTCTCTCTATAAATTCACTCTCTTTCCTAATAAAAAAAACACCTAAATGGCCTCAAAACGAAAATGTTCAAAAATTAAAGTTCCTTAGAATGTCATTAATTATTCGAATTTTTTATTTTGAGACGTTGAGTGACCATCCCTGTTAAAAAGTGTAAAATTCAGTGGTCATACCATTAAGAATTGAAATTCAGGGCCATAATGTTAAAAAGAGCAGTCACAAGAGATTTTCCTCCTACTAAAATTTACTCTGTTATATTTTATACTTCAATTGTTTCTAACTAATTCATGTTTTTACTTTAATTTGTGAAGTCCATAAGAGTAAATATTCAGAACTAAAATAAACTGAGTAATAAATCTAATAAACTCTCATGAATAAGAATAAAACTATTAAACTTATTTAATTTACTGTCAGATATTTGTTATTGCTAGTGTTCAGTTTGAGCTGAGCTTTTAGCTAAAACGGTTCCTTGACATGGTATCAGAGCCAGTGTGACCAAATGGTCCAGGGTTCGATTCCTTGACAGCCAGTATATTAGGCTAGAAAAATTGCTATAAGCAAATGTTTTTTTTTTTAATGTTAACTAAATATTTGAAGTAAATTAGCAAAAATGAGTTACTAATAAGAAAATCAAACCGACAAGTAATTCTAAAATTCCAAACCTCCACTAGCTAAAATATTCCAAATCAAAAAAAGTTTCATCATTCTTCTATTACTTGAGAACTCACCACACCACCACCATCAACGAGGCTCAGCTCAAGTGAATGAGCTGATATTATAAGTTATAGACAAAACTCAAAAGTTCGTTTTCAGTTATAATTGAAAACACAACCTTTTTTTCTACCTCTTGCTGCCATACAAAAGGTTCGGTCCCAAACATTATCATATATCACAAGAAACCCATTCTCTCCATACATATGCAATCTACCTACTTGCCTTGTCTTCTTAATTTTCTTTTTTACCCAATCCTCTAACTGCCTATAAGAATCATGAGTTAAAAAGCAAAATTAAATTAAAATTCCAACTTACAAGATGAGCAAGAAGATACTAAGTGAGATGGTTCAGAAATGGAGCAAAAGAAAGAAAGGTCATTTTGCAGTTTACACTAAAGAAGGCAAGAAATTTCTTGTGCCTTTGTGTTATTTGAATCATCCTATTTTCAGGGTTCTACTAGAAATGGCTGAGGATGAATTTGGAACTGCAATTCGTGGTCCACTTCAAGTTCCTTGTGAGGAAGAATTCATGCTGTATATTTTCACTCTAATGGGGAAGAATATTCCTTCTGTCCAAGTAGAAAGTCATCATCTTATGTCTATTAATAGTTGTGAGGGTGGTATTCCAATATCTTCTCTACTTCCTTGTTAGATTGTACTAGTTATAAGCTCTCTTGCTTCCTTCTATTTTTATTTTGAGGCAGGTGACAGACAACTAACTATTCAGCTAAATTGTTGATATCAGGTTTTTTCTGTTCTTGATTTTGAGTTTCAAAGTTTGTACTTCCAGAGACAATGATAAAATTTGTCCAGGGTCTTACTTATCTCCTTAAATTTTCCTTGATACGGCGTAACAACTTTTTATACCAAACCAAAAAGGATTCAAATTGCAACTAATTCACTCCAAATAAGGATGATTACCTCAAATATACAAGTCATGTAGCTATCTAATTAAGCAAGGTAAGATATTTAAAGCACTCTCATGCTCAAACCATTTGGAACATTTTGGAACATGAAGCAAATGGTGTAACAATTTGGATCAATACCATGTAGTTATTGTCCACTTTGATCCAAATCCAACATCTTGATCCTCGCGGTTTTAAAACGCGTCTACATATATCAAATACTCACCTTACAAATAAACCCCAATCATTCTCTCTCCATTTCCCACATGGGATTCATCATCATCCCTTAGGTGTTGCTCCTTGCTCAGGCCTTGGTACGTCCCCAGAACTACACATCGTACGTGGAGAGTTGGCTCCAACAATAAGTGTAACAGCTATCATGTAGATATTGGCCGCTTTGAGCCTCGCGGTTTTAAAACGTATCTACATGTATTGAATACTCAACTTACTAATAAGACTCGGTCACTCTCTCTTCATTTACGATACGGATTCCGTTCATTCCGGCCCCCCATCTCCAGTGAACTGCTACGCTGGGAGGGAAATGGGCAATTTACACATGCGTATATAAAAAAAAAAAAAAAAACGCTATCTAGACATCCCCAATCCCAATCTTATGGAGACAGAGGGTCGGAACCATCCCTGACCCCTGTCTCCACCCTTGTCCATCTCCATCCCTTAGAGTTGCTCCTTCCTTAGACCTTCTACTCCAGCACCCCCCACTCCAAAACAGGAAATATTGACTCAACATTAAATAAAGACAATGATACTATGTAAATAAAGAGGTAAGTCACCTCAAAAGGTACCACAAAGAAGCAGGATCGTAGCTTCCTAATTAAGTGATATGCGATATTTAACACAAATCCTCACAACTTCATTTATTAATAGAATTTCAACACTTATTACAATGAACCTGTGATGTCCATGCTTCAAGCTCAAAGGGGCATTTGTGTTACGAGATATATCAGAGATTATAATAAAAAACAGTTTTTAGCTCTTTTCTGTCAACTTAAGTTCTAGTGTTCAATTAAGGAACAGAACTGGATCAAATTGGTTTCAAACACTATGCCAAACATGCATGCAGATATACAAAGCCAAGAAGCTGTGCTGTGGCTGAAAAAAGATTATTGAAAATCACGATCTACTTGTTTCCTTTTAACAAATATACAAATATCAAGAACTAACCATTTAAAGTTTAGAGGTTGCTAGCTTAATCAGATCCTTCCTTAGAATCTTGCCGGACGGATTTTTGGGTATGGTAGAAACAAATGCAACTCTCCGAATTCTCTTGTATGGAGCCACCTGGAAATAATTGCAGATCATAATTAGAAGATGAATTTTGCTAAACCATGTTAATTAGAACATAGTCATAACTTATAGTATTAAAGTACCTGTCTTGCTATGAAATCCATTACACCGCCCTCAGATAAATTAGATCCAGCCTTTCTCACCACATATGCCATTGGAACCTGCCCTGCCTCATTGTCAGGAAACCTGAGATGCAATTATTACATTCAGAAAACAAGAATGAAGAAAAGAAACTAAATGGCAGAAAGTGTTTAATCCAAGGATGAAAATGTGGCAAATGAGAGTTCAACTGTGGAAAAAGTATTTGTCATATACAAAATGGAAGAACATATATACTTACGGAATTACAGCAGCATCAGATATTTCGGTATGAGTGAGTAACAAGGCCTCTAGTTCTGCTGGAGGAACCTACAAACAAAGTGAAGGGAGATCATACATATATCAGAATAGCACTTTGATCTTAAGCCCAAAGTCAGCTTTGAACATAAACCTCGTTTAATACAATGGTATTCGTTTCATTTGAATTTGAAACTTGTGTTTTTAACAATTGAAAAGAAGTTTTTCTATAGGCTTAATGTGGCTGTAGAAAAGATGAAATAATGTTCTTCAATTTTGACATTCACAACTAATTAATTTGGTAAGCATAGAGCTTAATACTCTCTCTAGTTAGAATTTATTGCGGGCTCAATCAACAAAAATTGAAAAAATCAAGGACTTGAAAGATGCTCTTTTCCTTGATTAAATCATAATCTCCCTCGGATAATAAGGAAATTCTGCAATGGTTCGGGATTAAACTCTGTCCTCGACCGTTTACGTGGTGACATGTTAACATCAATATTGATATGTCATCTCCTGAGTTGTCTAGGACCAATTGGTCCCGAACAACACATTTAGGTGACTAGTTAGTTACTAATATGTTCAGTAATAAAATGTTAGGGAAATGCATTAATCACCTGATATCCCTTGTATTTAATCAGCTCTTTCAACCGATCAACCACAAAAATAAAGCCATCATCGTCAATGTAGCAAAGATCTCCAGTTCTTAACCATCCCTCGGAATCAAGAGTGGATGATGTAGCTTCAGGATTACTAAAGTAACCTACAAAATAAAACTATTAATGAGATTGCTTGTGCTTAATAGGTTAATTACATATGCCATATATGCTAAAGGGTATTTAAAAGGCTTTAAAGCTTTCTTTCTACTCCACTCTATAATCTATATCATTAGGGGTTAATTATACGCTAGAAATAGAACACTAATGTCATAAAACTTAATTTCTTAACATCAAAATCATCCAACTTTACATTTGATTTTTCCTATAGTCATTTTGCCCAGATTCTAACAATAACAGTCGCAAAAAAGACACGTGGACGACACATAAACCATATTGTTGCACGTGGATTAAAAGATGATGATAATAAAGTCTAGGTTGGTCTTGCCAATCTATCCTTTTCCATAAGGACAATTACTCTTCGTTTTACAACGCGACAAGCTAACGAGGCGGCTCATAGCATAGCTCAATCTTCTCCTTTACATTCTTGTCCCTAGTTTCTTAATATCTGTATTACTTATAGTTCCTTTATGGCTTCTTAATTATAGTTCCTTAAAAAAAAAAAAAAATTGTATATACTATAATATATCCTTCATGTTAGGCCAACTGTACAGAAATAAATAAAAAAATCCACAATGTACCCTGCAAATTTTAGGTTTTTTTCAAATAATATTTTATTAATATTAACTCTAATATCTGCACATGGAATATTCATTTATATTTCATTAATGGAAAAGAAAGAACAGTCACTTATGTTTTATAATTGCACAGAAAGCGACAGATGAATATTTTAAAAGAAAAGAAAAAGCAGCACGGCTATGAGCTCATACCTTTCATGATAGAGGCACCTCTAAGCCAAAGCTCGCCGGTCTGATTTACCGATAAAGCTTCACCGGTCTCTGGATTCACAATTTTGGCCTGCATGCTTGGTGACAACAGCCCCGCCGTACCATACCTTCTACTCTCCTCTAGCGTATCTGTTGATGCACCCATGGCGGTAGATTCCGTCAAGCCATACCCCTGACGAATTGTCACCGTTGGATATTTTTCCACGAACCCCTCGATCACCTCCTTGCTCAGTGGAGCCCCTCCGCTTAAAACTATTTCCAGTGAACTTAAATCGTACTTGGAGTTTATCTGATCAGCGCCGTTGATCATTGCTATTAGTATTGGCGGCACAACTGGAAGATCTGTGGCACGATATCTCTCTATAGTAGATAACATCTCGTGCATCTCGAATTTAGACAGCACTATGATTGTTGATCCTGACGCCAGTATTCCCGTCGCAAACGCCGCTAAGCCGTAGATGTGAAACATAGGGACTGTGCAGATGAATCTATGTTCTCCGTCTCCATTGACTCGTCCGATCACAATTTGAACCATCGCGATTAAGTTACGGTGGGAGGAAACCACTCCCTTGCTTTCTCCAGTCGTACCAGACGAGTATAGCAGAGTGGCTGTGTCGTCGATGTTGACTCGCTCCCTAACTCGGCTTCCACTCGGCTCCTTCCTCATCATCTCACTCAAATTCGCCTCGATTTTCGCATTAGCGTCGACGGAAGTGGAACTTTGGTCGTCTTCGTCGATGAGGATGATCGGGAGATTAGCATTTGACTCGGTGAGTTTGGGAACGAGTTGAGGAGTAGTAAAAGCAATTACAGGATTGGAGTCGGCGATTTGTTTTGCGATTTCACGGGGAGTATTGAGAGGATTGGTGGTGGTGATAATGGCGCCTAGGGACATAACAGAGAGACAAACAACAGGGAAGAAGATGGAGTTAGGGGAAAGAAGAAGAATGACATGACCCTTGCGGACTCCCATATCGGAAAGACAAGCAGCGACGGAATCGACAGCTTTCCATAACTGGACGAAGGTGAGGTGGCGGCCGGTGGCGGCGTCGATGAAGGCTGTTTTGCCATAGTGGGCTTGGGAAGAGATAAAAGTGGTGATATCGAGGGAATCGTTTGGTGGAAACGGAATAGGCTTTCTTTTGCTGTGGAAAATGGAAGTAGATCTACAAAAACCGCTTCTCGGGTGGATCTCGGCGGTGCTACTTTGTGCCATGTTTGGATGTCAGAATGCAAGCTAGGCGACACCAGTGCCCCCCGCTAATAAGAGTAGGAAATGCTTAAAAAAAAAAAGGAAATTGTTTGACTTGGCCACAAAATTTATTAGTCGTTAGATCGTGTGGTTGTTGTCGTTTCCTTTTCAACTCTAATTTTGCACGTGCACTACTATGGCAAATTAGCAATCATATGCTTTTATTATATAAAAATAAAAAATAAATTCTAATCATTTATTCCTTTCAAGAAAATACTAGTAATCATTTATTTTGAAAATACTAGAAGATGCTTAAAAAAAACAAAATACTAGAAGATAATTAATTTTTTTTTATGAAAGAAGATAATTATTTTTAATTGAAAATGAATGCCACTTTTAAAATTGAGGCATAACAAAATTAAATCCTAATTTGTTTAGAAAAAAATATTACATATTTTCCGATTTGTTGGTGTTTATTTGTTTAAAAAAAGAAATTAGCCAAAATTTTACGTTAAGTAACAAAAAAATATACGAAGAAAATAAGAAAAATATTTTATCTTTTCAAAAACAAATAAATATTTTTAAAAATATTTTCTTAATAATTGAAAACAGTGGCCGCCCATCAAACGGGGCTTAAATTACTACATAGAATTAGAAGAAAAATGTCAAACGATTAATTTGAGAAGCCATAGATATCGTTGGAGGAGTTAGAACTATAGATATTGATCATGATACGATATCCAGGGCCGATTCTGAGATTTTAGAGGCTCATGGGCGAGTTACCAAGTGAGACCCTAATAAACGATCTAATAAAAACATTGCATATGAAAAAACATTTTATATTGCTTTAAGTACCCAATTTCTTATACAAAATGATGTATGGTCATTTCTAGATGCAAAATTCTCAAATTTAATAAATTATGAAATAGTTCTAATAGATTTTATGCTCTTCAGGACACAAAGTATGATAACATAAAAATGAAAAACCAAATCTGAAAATCATCTCACTTAACGGGCTTTAGGGGCTAAGTTCTTGAAATTTGAAGATTTTGATGCGTTTTTCCAAATTGCCTCTGAAGACCAACTAAATCAGAATTTTGATAGAGTTTTTTAAAGACAAAAAAAAATGCTAATAGCAATTAAAAGTTTCACAATAGGGTTATTAGAGAACAAAATTGATTATATAGCTAATGAATTGAATATGAACTGAAGATGAAAGATAATACCATTCAATATTCTTTGGGATTGGAGTGTGAAAGGGAAGATAAATTAGAAATTTTATTATGATTGATGAGTGATAGAGATAATTATGGAAAGACTTTGAGATAAATTAGGGAATTAATGTTCAATATTATTATTAGGAAATTTGGAAAGAATTTGAGGTAAATTAGAAAATTTGGTAATTGATGCCCATGTTTTTAATCAAGTATAATTTTTTTTTTTAATTTAATCTAATGCCAACGTTTTTAATTTGGAAAGAATCTGATGACAATGTTTTAATCAAAATATATATTTTTAATTTAATCAAGTATAGTTTAAAACTCTTACGGGGTGTTTGTTATGAGGGATATAAGAGGTGGGATAGGGATAAAAAACACGAGATAAGTTATCACGCGTTTGTTTGTAAGATAGAAGAGTGAGACAGACGGGGGATAAGTTTCTTATCCCTCAAATCCTATACCCAGGAGAGGGGTGGTATAAGGAGGTGGGATAAGCTCCTGCGATTTTAATAGGATGGAAAAGTCCATCTTATCCCTCAAATTAATGTTATGTAGTTTAAATAAGGTTAAAATAGTAAAATGTATTATTTTATCCCTATCCCTATCCCATGTACCAAACATTGAATAATAATTCTCGAATTATATTTTTATCCTTATCCCAACTATTTATCATTGTCCATATCTCGACCTTTATCCTTATCCCTATCCCAATAGAATACCAAACGCCCCGTTAGTACTATACATTACTATAATTGGGCCCTCTCTCGTCCCTGGGCCCTGGGCAGACGCCCCTCCTGCCCATGCTCAGGGACGGGCCTGACGATACCATAATTTGTGTGATCCGCAAATTAAACGAATTAGGATTGAGGTTTAATAGGTTAGGGTTATAAATGGATTGATACGATTAACTTGTAAAATGAACGAGTTGGATCGTGTGTTGGCTCGCCAACCTATTAATAACTCCTTTAACCTTTTAACTGGTATTTATTTATATAAATGTGAATTTCAGGTAACTAACCCATTTTAAATTGACCCGAGAGAATTCGAACTACAAAGCCCACCAGAGCCCATTTATTTGAAGATGTTATGCTAGTATCCCATAGGCCCATAATTAGAAGAAAACTGCGATGCAATCCTGCAAGCAAGGGTAGGATCTGCTACGACGCGGCGGTCAAATTTCTAAAACCAGTGAGTTTGTGAATTGGGGGTTCCGCGCTGGAAGTTTGAGAGAGCTGAGGAAGAGAGATGGCAGGAGGACATGGAGATAACTTCAATTACAAAGGCTTGACCTTGCATCAACCTAAACGATGGCATAAAGTTACCGGAAAGGGCCTTTGCGCCGTCATGTGGTGAGTTCTTACATTGATTATCTTTCTCACACTCTCTAACCCTAATCAATGCTTCCATTTTGGCATTTTAACCATCATTTTACATTATCTCGTATTCGAGTATTATATTATGGCTTGCGATCCGATTCTTTTCATTCTTAAATCTATTGGAGTTATTTTGTTGCTCTAATATTCTTTATTGTTTCTCTTCTGGATCAGTTGCTGCACTTAGAAGAGATTCATATTTAGGGCTTCACTTATTCATCTGTTTTAAACTGAATTGGTTTTTAAAATATGTTTTATATGTTTTGATTTCCTCAATTTTGTCTGAGAATTTTGTTAAATGGAGATATGAATTGGGTAGGCATATTCTGGCACTTATCTAGCAGGCAAACGATGATGAATGAATTTGTTGAAAACATAAAATTGAAATTGGAGTTAGAAGGGCCTATGATATATTAATTGCATCTATGCGTATATGGTGTGTGTCTGCGTTCTTCTTTTGTTTAATAGTCGTTTATAGGATCCCTGCAATGTAATATGCCGCATTGGCAAGACTAAGTTCGTAATGAAGTATTTTTATTTGACCAATTTTCTTTAACAGGTTTTGGGTCCTATACAGGGCTAAGCAAGATGGACCTGTAGTACTGGTGAGACTTGATTGTGATTGAACCTTGTAATAATTGATCTTCTTTTCACCGTGAATTCATAACATTTCACTGTCTTGTAGGGTTGGAGGCATCCTTGGGATGGCCATGATGACCATGGGCATGGACACTAGGTACTTTTCGTGTTACTACTTGCTAAACTTGACCTCGTTTTTTTTTTGTTTTGTTTTCAAAATTCAAATTTGATGTGAATGGGGCATAAGTTGAAAATTAGGTTGTACTTTTTCTGGTGTATGTCTTTCAGGGGATTCTTATTGTTTATGATGGCATAAAAGCTAAACCTGCAATTTGTCTGAGAGGATGAAAAAGTGACCTGAATATTTTTCATTGTGAAGAAGAAGCTTTGAATTCTTAGTGTGAATTTTCTTGAAATCTGTTTTAGGAACTTAGTTGTAATGCTAAGCTTGGAAAATATTGCAGTGTTTTGTGAAAGATTGAATGAGACATTTAGGCGCCCCTTACACATTTAGGCGTCCCTTACACATGCTTTTGGATAGTGCTTACACATTTAGGCGCCCCTTACACATGTTAGCCGACCCCGAATCATTTCGGGACTAAGGCTTTGTTGTTGTTGTTTTATTGATAAGAGGAGAAAGGTTTTCTCATGAGTTTTAAATGTTCTCTGTTTCATGCTATTTTTATCCTACTCGAATGTAAGCTGTTTATTACTTCTGAGCCGAAAGCACCAACATTTCGAAGCAGTTGCCAATTTTAGGCTACTTATGTAATTCTCTCTTTTGCATTCACTTTGTTCTTTCAACTTGTACACCATGTAGGAAAGACTGACTACAATTTGATATACCCCCTTTTGAGATGTGGGTGCTGTTTGGATTGATCATTCATGTCTCAGCTAGGGGCGTCAAAATGTGTTGTCATGTTGTAATTGTGTTACGTGTGTAGTGTAGATATCTATGTATTTCATATGATTATCTATGATATAAATGTATAAATAAGATAATCATGTCAAACGGGTCATGTCAGATAGATTATCTCTGTAAATTATGTTGTGTCATAAATTAACTATTCTAGTCTCAGTCACCTAATTTTGGTGCATGACCTTTGAGGTTATTTGTTGTCATATCTGGCCAATTACATGCTTATTGTCTCAAGATATGCAATAAGATATCTAGTCTCTTCTTGTTTAACGAACGAAAGATTAAGACCTGCACTAGTAAGATCCAGAATCTGCATTAAAATGTGTTAAAGGCACGCCTCACTCAAGGCTCGAGGTCTTGAGCCTTGAATGCAGAAAGTGAGGCACTGTACAAAAGGCTCTCGTCTCGCTTGCGCCTCAGAGCCTGGATCAAGGCACGCCTGGCAATTTTCACTAGGGTTTATTTTTTAAATTTCTTTTACGGTTTTTTGTAAAATAACTGTTTGATTAATCTCGACAACTAATCTAATTTAAATAAAATTAATCTTAACCTTTATCTAAATAAGAATATCAATAGTCGTAATTAAATATAGAAAGAATAGAGAAGGATTAAGAGTCGTCACATAAAGAAAGAAGAGTTTCCTCCACGCCATGCAAAAATAAATATAGAAAGAATGGTGATGATTAGTTTTTTTTTTGTGTGTTCTTTTTGATTGACCAAGAGGTCACGGGTTCGAGTCTTAGGAGCGGCCTCTTGCCAAATAAGTTGGCAGGGGAAGGCTTGCCCCCAGTACACCCTTGTGGTGGGATCCTTCCCCGGACCCTCGCTCAGCGGGGACGCGTAGTGCACCGGGCCGCCCTTTTCTTTTTGATTGACAATGAATGGTTCTTAGTTTAGTAGCATTAGTTATATGTTAGTGTCTTTATGCAGTATGAACTTAATTTGGTGTTTTTGACATTTATGATTTAGTATTATGTTTTTATGTGGTTTTGTTTTGTTTATGTGGTCAGAAGTGTGTTTTTTTTGGTTTTTGCTTAACTAGTAAAAGAGTATATGTATATATAATTTTTTTTTATGCGCCTCGTGATCGTAAGGCGCTCGGCTCGTCTTGAGCCTTTTGAGCCTAGGCTCCAGGACCCTTTAGCGTGCCTTGCGCCTTTAGCAACTATGCGGTTTGGCATAATATGTTTTTCCAGCAGTTTTTTTTTTTTTTTTTGTCATCCCCTTTCTTGGTGTCTGTCTGTTATTGCTCAGCTATGAATTTGAACCAATGGATCCCACAGTTATGGACAGTTTTATTTTTCCTACATTGTACTTTGGAATAAAACCATGGTTTTATGTTTGTGATTGCAGATGATGAAACATACCCAATTTTCATCAATGCTTAATTTGCATGGAAGAAGAAGAAGTGTAAGAAGAAAGGATACATGTTTTTGCTTAGGTGCCAAATGTAGATTTTTCCTATTCAATAAAATGATTATCAAAAGATATTGTCGTGAAGACTACTTCGCCTGGAATTTCGTTTTCAGTGTGGTTCTCTTCTGAATTTCTAAATTTCTGTGGTAATGATTGCTGAACTGAAGGTTTGATCATCTTGATGTATTAGCCTGCAATAATCCTTTGCTTGATTATATTTGATAAGACTATTCAACAACAGTTAGGTTAAATATGCATTAGAGTTATATTGTATGCTCCGAAAGGTTTAGATGTTTAATAACTGATTTTCTTATACTGGAATGTTAAAAAAAACACGAGTCGTGGTTAAGAGTTAAGGCAAGTTTAGGGGGGGGGGGGGGGGGGGGAAATCAAGGTTGGAGCTTGAAGATGTTGATAGTTCTGTTTTTTTTTTTTTTTGAGGACCTTTGTCTTACTTTTTCTGCACTGGGATTTCCAGGTTAGTCCATACTAGTCAGGGGGGTGATCACTGGAAGTTATTTCTGTAATTGTTGTAGCCCTTTTGGAGTAAAAGTATGAAATGCGAGCGTCTGCTATTAGTTTATAGTACTTTTAGTGCTCGTTTGGTTCCATTTTTCGGAACTACTCTTTGCTTTTTAATTCTAAACGAGAGATAAAAAGTGTTTATTAAAATTTCGAAAAAGTGTCTTCCCAACCAACACATTCATCTTGAATAAAACCGGAGCAATCTTTTGTACTCACAGTATTCCGGAGTTTAAACTTGGATAGTTGAGGGCTGTTAACTTAGCTTGTATCTCTTTATATTAACTTTTACAGTTAAAATGTTCTGGAAAGAACTTAATGTTAAAATAGGTTCAAAACTCATGCCACCCAAATGATTAAAGCATTTTTCTTAACGGAAGGAAGAAATATGGCTCTTGAACTTGTCCAAAAAGCTTGATTGGCCTCTTGAACTTTTAAAGTGTTTCGATAGTTCTTTGAACTTGTATAAAATATTTAGTTAGCTTCCTGAACTTTCAAAGCTGCTTTACGATGTAGAAAAACAATATCAAATGCGCACTACGTCTATAAGATAATAACAATAGACATTAAATAGAAATTATGCAATTATTTGATGAAAAAGAAGTTAATAAAAATATAATTAAAGAAAATATAATGAAGGATAAATATAAACTTATATAAGTATCATTTATAAATATGTAACAAAGGACAATTATAAAAAAAATATAAAAGAAATGCCAAATTATATAAATACAGTTTTTTAAATTTTAAATGGGGGGGAAAATACAAAATAAAATAGATCGGATTAGATGGTTTATGATAATTCATCCAATCAATCTAATCCAATTTAAATTAGATTTGTTCATGGATTAGATCGGATTGGGCTCGGACTGGATCCATGGGTTTTATACTAAATTTATTTTTCCAAACTCAACGTAACCCACATTATATTTACATTTGGTTCGAGATAAGAAAAATAATTCCCACACCTAATTAATATATTTTTATATTAGAAAAAGTATTTAAAATTAATATTAAATTATATAACAATTAATACTACATGTTTACATTTTTTTAAACTGCAACTGTATAACAAGAAAATTTTTATTTAATTAAAACAGTACTAAATGTTTACAATTTTGTAAACGGTAACTATATAACTTATAAATTTCGGGTCAGGCCGAACATAAGTTTTAAGATAAATTTGAAGTCTAACTCATCTTATATTCAGGCTCGGACGGGGCCGACATGGATCTAGATTTTAAGATAAATTTTAAGTCCATCCATCTTATGTTCGGACTTAGATAAACTTTAACCGAACCAAACCAACTACTAAATAAGTATGTTGAGAGTGGATCTGAACGGGTTGGCATGTCTGTATTAACGCTGCATTTTCAGACATAAATTTAAGATTCAATTTGCCATTGCCACAACTTAATTTATTTTTTGATTGTCGGGGTATCAAAATAAACAGTTGCCCACTGGTTGGAGAAATGGTTTTTGGTGTGGATGGTTACTAGAACCTTCTTTCTCCAACTCAATCTCTGGCTCAGCATTATAGTCACCAATAAAAGTCAACTAGAGAAGTCAACGAATAATTATAACTCTATTTTTAATAAAACAAACAATTAATTCTTTTTTGACGTACCAAAAGCCAAACAAATTATCTTCCTCCTGTTCAGGGCGTTCAAATTCATGAAATATAACACGATGTAATATGTAGGATAGTGCTATATATCTAAAGTAAAAAAAAAAAAAAAACATAATTAAGAGTAAATTGTAATAGTTCACCACGCTATCCTTCTTCGATGCGGAAGTTTGGAGAGTATAAGATTAGAGTACTAAGTAATTAAGAGTAAATTGTAGTATATATGTACATTGACTATGAAGTCACATTGCCCATATGTAAAGTCGACCTGGTACATGAGTTGACAAAGTTTGTTTCCAACTTACAATCAATCATTGTCATTAATCATTAGTTCATCATAGGGTAAAAAATCTTTCTCATTTTCAATGACATTTAGGGGTGTTTGTTTACCTACTTTTCACCTCTTGTTTGCATTTTCATTTTAAAAGACAACGTTTTAAGTGTTTGGTTAGATTACTCTTGTTTGTTTTTTACTTCTGAAAAGTAGCTTTTTACAAAAGCAGAGAATCTCTGCTTTTTGGAAAAGCAGCCTTTTCCAAAAGCAACCAGCAAACAGGAACAAGAACCAACAAGTAGCCAAACGGACCCGTAATCTTCTGTTTTTTAACTTTACTTTTTGGGTTTTTCTATTTAGAGGGTATTTGGTTACATACTTTTCACTTTAAAAAAGGCAGAATTTTAGGTGTTTTATTAAACACCTCATGCTTGCCTTTTAGAGCTGAAAATAGTTTCTTGCAAAAGCAGATGATCTCTACTTTTTGTCAAAGTAGCATTTCGAAAAGGCAAACAATAAACAAGAATAATAAACAACAAACAGAAAAACAAACAACAAGTAGCCAAACGAGCCCTTAGTTTTGTAGTATAAATATTGTACTAGTTTAACCTTTTTCTTAGATGAGAATTATTTAAAGTTTCATTCAAATTATTGTTAGTTTATGATCATAAAATTTATAATGAATACACGCCTATGATAAAAAATAATAATTTAAAACTTGAAAATAATTATGACATTATACAAGTAATGCATCATGAAATAACATATTATTTATTATAAAGAGTAAATACAATAAATTAGGTTAATAAAGAATGGAAGTACAAGGTTTTCAAAAGTAATAATTAGAAAAAAAATGTCATGTCTAACTTAAATAATAAGTAGTAATTAAGTGATCCCCCATATATATCAAAGTAATCCTTTAAAACAATGGAATTACTTAGGACAATATAATTAATCTCCCTAATTATGTATAAATTCTAATTAATTAGTAAGTATATTAAGAAGTGAAACCCTAGTTTGGATCAAACGCCTAGAAATGCACTCTAATTCCATTTCAAGATCTTCAATAGCAATTTCCACTGCCTCCAATCTCTTATTCGCACTATGAAGTGCCGTTTCATCGAAAAAATCACCACTTGATCTAAAAAACTTCGATTTGATAGCCGATTTCTGATCCAACCACGGTATAGAAATGAGCGACAACAAAGACTCGATAGTCGAGAGCGTGATCACTCTCACTTCTCTTATTACTTCTACCACGAGCATAAGCTTGTGATCTACGGCAGAGGAATCCGAACCGACGAGGAATGATCTAGTCTTCATTCCTTTGAGAGATTTTAGGCATTTCAAAGTCTCTTTCTTTAGCTTGTTTCTATAGTTATTGTAAGCTGAAATTTTGGAGTTAATATTTGGCTCACTAAACATTTTTCTTCTCAAAATGAATTGTAAGTCCAAAAGATGTTCTTTGACAAGGGAAAGAACATCCTTAGAAATACCACAAACGTCTAACATTTTTAATGATGCTTCCGAGACTTCGTTTACCCATTTTTCTTGCTTCTGATCGCCGAGAACTTGTTGAATTTCCGGTGAGTGGAGGAGATCGTTCGCCGAGTTGTGCAACTCTCTGAGAGCATTGAAATTTGGGAATGCCATTCTTTTTTTTTTTTTTTGTTGAATTCAAAGAGGAAATTATGAAGAAATGTGTAGGAAAAAATTATAAGAGAATTGGGGCTTTTTTTTTTAATTTTTAAGATAGAGGTGGTAAAGGATATGATAACTAGCTTTAGGTTTTTATAGACTATAGTTTTGAGACATATAATATCCTGGATTAGATCTTAGGCATTAAATAAATTAGACTTCAAAAAAAAAAAGGCATTAAATAAATTTAAATAATTGAATTATAGTATGGTTTTGTTTGGACGTACGGAATTGGGACAATTGCACGGAAGTTTCCTAGGTAGAAGAAATAGGAAATAAGACAAGTTAAGTGGTAAATTACACCAATGAACCCTCAATTTAGATTTTATTTTCTTTGTGACTCTTCACTTTTCAAATTGGATATAAAACTCTTGGAACTTTGCGTTTTACTAATATAGAAAACCTTTAACGTGAGGGAATCTGAGCTGAGCTTAATACTTGAATACTTGAAATAAGACAAAAAGAATTAAAAAAAAGTCAGAAAAAGAATAAAAAAAGAGGCCATTGATCGGTGATGTCTAAATCAATCATGAAAAAGCTATTGAGTAATGTACAGAGCTTAGGTGAGCAATGAGAATGAATACTGTACCTTTTGTGTACGTTATATTCAGAGGAGTAGGAGAAGGGTGTACAAGGAGCTCTCCCGCACAGGGCCACAAATTTCAGAAGGCCCAATTTTTTTATTATACATCTAAATAAATTATTGTTATTAATTATTATGTGAAAAATCAAGTGAATGTTATCTAGAAAATTAACGCTCTAACAGTCTTAAGGGGTCCAATTTTTATTATTTTTATTATTGTTATACAATATTTAATTTAATTATTTTTATTATATTTATTATGTTAAAAATCAAGTTAAAAGTATTTTGATGTTTTATTTTGTAGAAACATTATTATTATATGAAAGTATTAATTTTTTTAATGAATATGATTCAATATTTTTTCTTTTAGCACATGGCCCCAAAAATGTTTAAGACGGCCCTGGTTATATTTATATGAAAATTAGGTTGTTTGCCCTAAATGAGAGCTGAGGACCATTTGACAGTCAGTCAATACTAAGAGCTTGTTGTCAATCGGAAATAGTTGTAACGACGGCACATTTATAACGACTACACATGTGATTCCCAAATCACATTGACGGATCCATGTAGGAGTAAACGTAACATTAAGGTCTCATTTGGCAGAAGTATGCGGTAACATTAAGGTCTCATTTGGTAGGAGTATGTGTAACATTAAGGTCTTATTTGACTGGTCCATGTGGCTCCAACGATTACTTTTATGGGAAGAGTTATCTCATTGGTCAACGTGTATTTATGATAAATTATGCGATATCAACTCTAATAGTAAGTAACCCTTAAATATAAAGCTTATGAAAATGATATATTAAAAAAACTTTAATTCTTAAACTTTTAGACTTGAGGTCATTTAAGTTTTGTTTGGTCGGAAGTGAGAGAAAATTGATGTTTAAATAAAGAAAGTTCCGGAAATGGACATTTTAAAAAATAAAAAACGTTGTTGATTCAATTGGAAATGTGTTTCGAAACAATTTTAATTCTTAGAATTTTATATCTTGAAACCGCCAACAATCATTTTAAGGTAAACTAATTTTATAAGCGATTTTTATATTATCAATGTCCAAAAGTGAGAGATCATAAAGAATAAAACTTAAATTGAAGTATCATGAATGAATTTTAGCCGAAATTAAGTGGGAAAGTAGTTAAGATGTTGCTATGTGATTTAGAGTGATAATATAATGTATGCATGAACGAGAGCATTCGGTGCCAGGCTGTGTTTAATTAATTGTCACACACACAGACATTTTGTCTCCCATTATTAATTAATCAAACTTTAAAATTTCAAAATTGCTTTTAAATTTTGTTTTATCTAATTTTTCTTATAAAGATATTACAACTGGAGATTCTGTTGCCCTCTGAATTCAGCAAGAGATCTGAGATGAAGATCCATATATATATATATATTTCCATACTGAGTAACTTCCTAGAAATTCCTCTGAAAGTTCATGGATATACTAATTAAGAATATATATCTATAAAATGCAATAACATGTTACTTAAGAAATCATAGTACTAGATCAATGGAAATTCATACTTTATTAGTTCAAGTGTTTCATGTCAATAAGCTCATAACACGCATAAATGTAGTGATAAAAGAGAAAATATTTTAACCAATTAAGGTTGGTTGAGTGGTTAAGGGTTTCAAGTCGCTTAAGCTAAATTTCGAGTTCGAGTCTTAGCGTATGTAGAAAGCTTTCTTTTATCACTACATTTATGAGTGTTATTAGCTTATTGACATGAAATATTTAAACCAATTAAGATTGGTTGAGTGGTTAGGAGTTTCAAGTCGCTTAAGCTAAATCTCGATTTCGATTCTTAGTGTATGTAGAAAGCTTTAATTATGAGAGGATCCACCTAAAGATATATGTAGATCTATTCACAGACGCCTAGCTTGTTCGACCCTTCTAAACCGTTGCGTAATAAAATTTAGTATATTTGGATACGATTCACCTGGACTATCAAACTAATTGGAATTGGAACTATACATGTACATGTTTCACGGCAGACAAGCCGCGTGGGCTGCCTTGAAGTACAATTCCCACTGGGCGGTGGGCAGAATCCTTTGCAAACGACTTAAATATGTGACGGGGTATTGTAAGTGGCAGAGTGGTCTTGTTACCACGATCCACTGAGATTTAGCCATTTATCATTTATCGCTCCGATTCGTTCCTCCCTCCCTCCCCAAACCCAACTTTCATCCCTTTCCGAATTATCCATCCGAGGTTCGCACGACGTGCCGTGGAAATACGCCCAAGTAAATGGGTTTCCATGCACCGAGCGTGCCCCTCGCACGGGCCTTCCTCGGAAATATCAAATGTCGAGGATGTTTACTTGGCGGACTTTGATACCAACTCGTGTAGGGCGCTCTAATAACACATTTGTCAGGTAAGTATACAATACTAAGGTTTGTGAGAAAGATTGTATTGTATTATCTTGTACAATTAGTATTAGGAAATATATCTTTTAGTAAAACTCCTAGGACTAGTAATATGATAGAGATAAGAAAGTTGGAGCATAGCTCAAGCCTGCTTAAATATTTTATGGGTTGAGCTATACCTAAACAATCATTTTAGAAGGTTGAGCCCAACATCATAGCCCATAAACATATCTAAGGTTAGAGAATAACCTTTTTTTAGCTAGAAAAATTTAATTTCATAACGGGATAAATACGAAAACTAATAATTGACTAAAATAATATCTTGCAATTTAATACCATACTTATTGGTTTTTAATTAACTTGCCTGTTAACATTATTTAATTTCAGTTAAGTAAAAAAATTATTTATTTTAGTAAGTCAAATATTTAATTTAAAATTGAATACTACAAACTAATATTTAAATATAATATGCAAAATTTAAAATTCAGTAATTAATTTTTTAATATTTGATTTTTAATTTTATCAAATAACATCTTATTAAAAAATATAATTTGTGGTGAAACTCTTAGCCTAGTGATTGAAAGTATATTTATAATTGGAGATGTTATAAGTTCGAATTACAATTTTTAATTTAATGTAAATGTATTATACCTAAATTTATAAAAATAATATAAAACTACACTTTTAAAAGAGAAATAATTTTTATTATAACACGTGGTAACAACTTTTTGAAACAAAAGTTTGTTATAAGATAAATAATAATAATAATAATAATAATAATAATAATAATAATAAAATTGGGGTAAAAGTAGGAAGCAGCCTTGGACCAGATTTAGGAAACAATTAAATCAAATTCCCAACCTGATCCCAAACTCATCCAAACCACCTACTTCATCTTTTCAGTCAACTGACTAGAAATGTTGGTATGCTTTTACAATCTTTTCAAACTTCATTTCTCTCTCATTTACAATAATTAGATCACATGATGATAAAGGAAAAAAATAATGAATTTTTAAACAAATCAAGTTAATACGTAAAAAACATCACGGTATTCGTGATTTTGATTTTGGTGAATTGAACTCCTAATTTTCATTTCACTAGTTTTGAATAATATTATTTATTTCATACGTGTTCGAAATTTACATTTTTTAACCGTTCAATTTTTTTTTGGTTATATGTGATAGCACTATAAAAACTGTATAAACTTTATTTTGAAGCGTAAAAAATACAAATTTTAAACGCAGATAAAATAAATAACAATATTTTAAAGTAAATTAGATAAGCACAACTAACTCATTTGCCTAGTTAATACGAAAAAAACAATCAAATGTTTAGGGTTCTAATACGTTGAAACTAACTATTATATGTTCAATTTGATTTTGACAAGAGCCTAAAATTATTTTCCCCAAGTTGATAATTAATGAAAGTTGAAATTTAAGGACTCTGAAAAGTTTTTTTTATGATAAATGATTCACATATTTAAATGTATGAGTTGAAAAAAGAGTAGAAAATTGAGTTTAAACATTCTAAAATGAAGCCAAGTATCAAATTTTAATTCCTTGTAGTAGTTAGTTTAAGTTGATTATCAAGTCCACATCCCTTCCTTGGGTTCCAAATTCATAGTCTAAAGACAAAATAATTAAAATAATTTCCCTTGCAAGAAAAAATTGTCCCCTTGTTGAAAAAAATGGATAAAAAGAATATTATAAAATGGTTCACCACCACATATTAATTAATTTCATTCAAAATAAGTTTGATCTATACTTTTATTATATAATATATTCAACAAATAGCTTGTAAATCTGTCATGTATGCATAGAATGATCATGTCTTGGAATAGCAATTATCTTTTGGCAATAGGAACTTTTTTTTTAATTTATTAATTAGTTTTACTATTTTCCTTCTTACATATTATGTTTTTTTTAAAAGATAATTTAGTGATTTAAAAAATAAATATTGAAGAAGTTGAGTATTCAACCTGTGACTCTTATCTTCACTTATGAAAATGTGTCAACTCACCTATATCCAATTGATTTGATTTATTATTTATCTTTTCTTTTATGAGATTTCATTATCTATGTAAAAAAAAAAACTTAGAGTTTTTGTTGGAATCAATATAACATTGAAATTGTTAGCTGAGTATCTGAACTGGTAACCGAACGTCCGAACTTCCTGCTGAATCTTTCAACGATGTTTTTGTAAGATAGAATAATAAGCCAGAGAGGGAGCTGGAGTCCAACGAACCCGCTCTGATACCTAAATCAATAGGTGTTGGAAGGGTTGAAGAGTATGAACTGTTTGAAAGGGAGAAGTGTTAACGTACATTTTAGTGTAACCAAACCTGTCACTTTATAAGGTTTAAACCGAGCTCCTCTTCTTCTAAGAGTCATATATGTTCTAGGATTATTTCTTCTATTGGAAGTCTTGTTTTGGAAGAAGTCTTCTATATGGGAAGAAGTCTTTGTCCTAGCTGCAAGAGGGTTTCCCTTAATGGGGAACATTCCATGGAAGTCTTTAAGGGATCTAGAGGCTTATGCTTCTACACATGGTATTAGATTTGAGGGTCCCTAAAGTTTCACATATTTCGATTTGTTTTACACAATATCATATGCCCCCTTCTTTCCTGAACTCTTGTAGGGTTCGGTAAAAGGGAGAAGAAAAAACGGGTCTTCAGCTTCGACCATTTTCCTTCATTGCTTGGGTGCAACTTTCCCTATTTACACATGTTTCGAAGGTTTTCTTGGAAATAGTTTGCGCTCTTCTGTATGGCACGCGTTGTCCAGGTGACCTATTTTTACTGGCCTATTTTTTCGCGCTTGTCAGAGGTTCTGGAACGATGGCTAAGTTAATGGTTACAAGCATTTATTATGCCTATTTCTGTCGTTTCTTTTTTGTCGTTTACTCTTCCCCCCTATTTAAAGGTGCTTTGAGCTTGTTCGTAATTGTTTCTACTGCTTCTGTATTCCCAAGACTTCCTCATTTCCTTATGCGTTTCGAGCTTCAACTTGTCTGTTTTCTTTAATAAGTTTTATTTTCCATATTCCTTCTTCCTTTCCGGCTTTAGTCTTTTATTTACTTGTAATGGGTCGAAAGAAGCCCCAAGTTGAAGAGGTTTCCGATTCTGAGAATGTTAAAAAGAACATTGTTCACAAGCCCAAGAACTTTGAGCAATCCTCTACCCTAAATGACATTTCTTTAACATAATTAGTTTCCTTGTACCTTGAGTTCAAGAATCTAGGTTTAACTGTGCCCGACCCAGACCAAGTGATAACTAAGGCTCCTGAAGAATTTTGGGTTTTTACCGTTTGTTTCTAGAGAATGGGGTCCGACTCCCCTTTTCATCAAGCATCATCAACGTGATGAATGAGTTCAGTATCTGTCCTGCTTAACTTTCCCCGAATGGGTGGATGGACTTGCTTGGACTCGTGAAAGTGTGTGAAGATCTGTACATTAAGCTGACCGGATCTTTGTTTCGTCGTACATGGACACCTTCCATGAGGCCAGGGACTGGCGATTCTTTGTGGACTTCTAAGTCACCTTCAGACCAGAATTCGTTTTTGAAGAATAAGACTTTTAGCAACAAGAACTTCAAAACCAATAGCTTCTAAGTCACCTCTTTACTCTTATGTATTATTTTGCTTTAAGGCTTATAATTCAACCTCTGTTGCTTGAACTCAACTACAGTTTTTTGATGCTTCTAAATAATTTTTTACTTCTTTATATTGTCGAATATGAGATAAGGTAGTTTGAGTGGCATTAAAGCCTTATACTTGAGGTAATAGTGTAGCGCTATGTATAACTTATACAAAAGAAGATTGCCACAATGGAGATTTCTTCAGTATAATGGATCTTTTGAGTATATTATTTGGGCTAACATTTGTTTGGTGAGGTATAATATAATATGTGGGATATGATGATGCCATATTGATATCACTTGGAGGTGATTTATTTGTAATAGGATCAAGAGATGATGAAGCAAAGGTTTGATGAGTAAAAGGGAAAATATCCATCTAGAATAAAACTTTTCAAGAAATAACTATCTTTTTAAAAGACAAACTGTAAACTTTCTACCCTTTTCTCCCTAGTGAAGACTCCAAACAAATGCTCAATTGAAATTAAAAAAAAACAAACTTTGCATAAGTAGCCAATATCTTATACAAACATTAGCAGCCAAAAATAAACAAATTAGTATTAGTAAGGGTTTGGTCAAATAAACAAGCAAATGATGTTCGCCAATTTAGAACTCTACTAGGCAGTATATTTAGATTATTGCAATATGTGAGATAGCCTCACTCCAAAAGTGAATTAGTAGATAAGATTGAAACATAAGAGCTCTAGCAACTTCTAATAAATCCTTATGTCTTCTTTCAACTACACCATTCTGTTATGGTGTGTAGGCACAAGTTCTATGATGAAGAATTCATATTCCTGAGAAAAAAATGCAAATTATGATTTACAAACTCACCCCCCATTATCACTATATATTACTATTACAAACTCATCCGAAGCGGATTGAGAGAGTTCCCTATTGGTCCACGTGTCTTAAGGAATGCTTATTCGTGTTTAGTTTAATCCAACGATCTTCATTGCTTTGTTCATCCATGTTGGTTTAGAATGAGGACATGTGGATCTTGATATTATTGAGATGATATCACCTGTTATGCCAAGGATCATATTGTTTTCTAACGTTGCAAACTAAAATTTTCTGATTATGAAACTATTGAAGTTTGGCTAACTGTTTACTGTCAAGAGATTATGAATCTAGCAAATAGATTCCCTCAACCATCCAAGCTACAGTTAGGATTTCATGTGTCCTTGATTAATGTAAGTAAGTAGATGGAAAATGATTTTAATGATGGATTGTTTGATATAAGTTATCCCATATAGTGTAAGTTATACTTAAAAGATGGTACTAATAGCATATCCAACAAGAATAAGATAAGGGATAATTTTATAGTGCCACAGTGATTAACAACTTGATTTTGGTAAATAAAATCTTTTTGAAAGAACATATAAGAGGTAGCTCCACTATCCATATGAGATTGTAATATGGATTCAAGCCAACTAGAAATTGGAGAAGCTTATCTTCTTCATTGAAATCAACAAATCTTTGAAACTTGGTAAAGGTCGTAAAATGTCGATTCATCTAAAAAATTCTTCAAACGACTAAAATATTGTATAAATGAGAGGTTACCTTAAGTAAAACGGATGATCTCTCATTTGATCTTGTATAATGAAGGATCATTGTTATCACCAAATTTGTGTTCCAATTCCTTCCACATATCTCTTAATGATGTAACATATTGAAAGACTTCAGCTACTTATCTGAAAATTGTGTTTAGTATCCATGAAGTTACAAGAAAATCGTTCTTGTTCCATTTCCAAAATTCAACCCATCCTTCATCTGTTACGTCTTTAGAATCATCAATGAATTGTAATTTGTTTTTTACTAACTCACATTATAGAATTCTTCCATGATAAAAGATTACTTCCATTCAAGTGTGTTGCAATATTAGTACATGATCAAGATTATCTAATATAAATCAATTTTTTGTGTTTATATTTTTGATTGAGGCTTCTCATTAGAATATTCTTCATAAAAAATAGATCATCTGAATCTATCTCCTTAGCTCATCTTCTTATTCATTATGTCTTTAGCATGTGTTTGACACCATGAAGAACTTCAATGAATTAAGAGGCTTCTGTTTGTTTCAATATGAAAAGCGATGTAAAATGCAAGATGAGCAATGTTATATAAAGCAAAGAGAGCTTACAAGCAACACAGAAAATAACTAATATTCCCACTAAATCTTAACTATACCTTACCTGCAAATATTGATTACTTTGACTAACCAAGTACAATCATCAATCTGTGTGAAGTAGCAATTTAATAATGACAGCTAGGCCTAGAAAACATAAGCTGACAATAGCATTGTGACGCAACGAGAATTACAAGAACTGACGAGGACATCTCTGCGGATAGCTCTTCGGCAAAAGCAGGTTCAGGTAAGGAAGTTATCACGCAGTAGACCTAGCTTCTGCTACTCTTAAGTGTCTTTGTTTCGGCCTTCCTGGATATATCTATTCGGCTTCGGTCAGGTATGCCTTTAGTCTCATATTGTCTTTGGCGTACCCTCCTGGTTACTACTAAGGAGACAGGAAATATGTGCTCACCAAGGACCAAGGATTACTTGCTTATTAAGGAGACAAGCCTGACACCGACCTGCTCTCGATAATTTACTATTTTACTATTAGCTCATATTTATTAAATTGCCACTTATTTTCCATTCATTCCAATAGTACTATTGTTTGATGTTTGAGAATGAAAAACCCTAGTAGGGGCTTGTAAGTCTTTTATCCCTTCACTTATGGGTATTTAAATCCCTAAGTTGTAAGAGGAAAGTAACTTTTAGCAAATCAAAATATAATCTTATCTTTTAAGTTTTGTTAAGGTTTTATACCTTCAACAATGAGGATTTCATCATTCCTACGGATCTAGTCCATGAAACCTTGAGATTAACTCCTTCAAGCTAGGTTTGAGAAGAAACTCTTTGTTTGTTTAAGATCAAAATCCTCTACTTCGACTATCATTTCTGTATTAAGAACACATTACAAACAATTGATTGATGCACAAATACCGATTGATAACCTTCAAAATTTAGAGCACTTTGGAAGAAAATGAAAACTATATATTGAATATCAAAAGCTAACTATTACAGTCGAAATTGTTCTTTAAATAGCAAAAGAAAAACCCTAAAACTGAACCCTAAACGGAATAGGAAAAGACTAAAAAGGAAAATTACACAATAAGCTCAAAAATAGTGCCCTGAAAAAACACGTACATCACAGCAAAGCAATGCGTTTTACTTGTCATGCAAAATAGGGTCTGAAACGTACAAAACAGAAACTTCAAAATTTGACAGAAATTATAAAACTGACACTATATAAAAATTTATCCGATTTCTCCACGAACTTGAAAGCAAATTCTTCAACCGCGTAACATTGTGATAAAGGATGGATGATGGATGAGGAGAAAATAGTGAAAGCATGTGAAAGTAAATGAAATGATGAAACAACCACTTATTCCAACAAATACTATTGGATTAATTCTAACAAAGCAATAATGATTAATGTTGTTGAATTTTTAGATTAAAACATAACACTTTTCAAAGTGAGGTCCATTTTCATATGAAGAAATCCAAGTTGTACACGTAATAACTTTTCCTTTGAAGAAATGCACACTATGCTTTCTAAGCCACCATTTCCAAATAAAATTGATAGATTTCAGTTTTTCTTTCCACACCATATAAGTTATAAAATCGAGTTATTTTTATTATTTTTTGGTTACATAAAGTTGAGTTATTTAATTATTAATTATTTCCCTTTTTAGATGAGGATTAAGAAAATTAACAAATTTTTTTATAAATTAAAACATTAATTTCACACATATCCTTTAATTATTTATAGGATATGGTCCAATTACGTGATTTAATTGATCAATACTTTCTTTTTCTAGAAAATTATTAAAAGAATACTAATTTCATTAATTTAAAAATATTTGTTTTCTTGTTTTGACTAATTCAAGAAAAGGAGTGGTTGGTGGAAAAGAAAAGGACTTAGAAAGCTTAATTAGAATATTTGATAATATAAAAAAGTATGTTAGTGTATAAGGATGCAATAAGGTTTTGACTTTAATATATATTTATAGAAGATTTGATGTGTGGGACATATTCATATATAACCAGACAAATTAAATTCCTACTGTTAAAACTCAATATGCCTCCAAAGAGATTGGAACTTTATTCATAAAATTAATTTAATATTTATATACCAACATGATTTTTTTTAATTATGTTAAAAAAAAAAATACAGTAAGAGGGTTGATTATATATAGATTGGAAAGACATGTCATTTCGAGCTAAATAATTGAGATCCAATTATATTCCTAATTTAGTTGTTATCAGCAAATTTGACTGCTTTTGAATTATTGGTGAAATTGCAATTTGTTGATAATCAACATTAATTTGTAATGTTTCCTCTATTTACTAGGGAACTTTTCTAACTATTCATACGTGTCCTCATTGAGATTACATCTATTTATAGGTAGGTCGGATCTAATCGAACTTACATTAAGAGAATGTCGATCCGTTTGGGTTTACACTTTTATGATAAGTTCCAAACTCAATCTATTTTATTTCGTGATTTGAGTAAAGCCCATCGAGTCAAATTTTCAGTGTACATGTCTAATTTTTAGAAAGACGTGTTTGGATGGACCAATCGGTCATAAACATGTCTTATTGAGATAATCATACGTGTTCGAGAAGTACTCACAATATTTACTTCTATTTATGTATGTGTTTAGTGAAAATTGAATTTGAAATCTCCTTTATAAACTTAACTTGTCCCGTAAGAAATAAAACTATCACGGGACTCGCTGCCGTCTGATGGACCTTCAGACGACGGTTGGGTTCTGTCATGCGAAGGCATGCCACATGACATAAGCCTATTGGTAGGCTGTCATATTACGCGTGTTACGATGACAACTTATTTATTATTACCGTCACTTATAGGGTCATTGTATGTATGTCATCCTAATAATTAAAAACGTTAATGAGATATATGGAAAATTGGTATATTGGTATTTGGGATGACAGTTTGTATAATAATTTCTGTCGTTATAGCTTGTTTCAGACGACATAGGTCTTAATCAATTATATCAATGGATTTGTTTTCAGATTACAGATTCGTTTATTTTTTGTGTCTTCCTATTGTTGTTTAGATGACATTTTTTTAATTAAATGTAGCTCTTTGCTTTCATCTTCGAATGAATTTCTGGTTTTTACCTGAATAATGAAACATACTCAAATGAACATGAAATGGTTTTAAATTAATTGGAGACTCATGTTCATAATCTGTTTACATTTGCATAAATAAATTTGACGTCGCTTTGCTGAGTCAAGCGACTGCAGTGATTGTGGGCTAACGGAAACGATTCTGCACATACTCAGGGATTGCGTAGAAGCACGGGATATATGGCTTGATTTATTGCCACATGGTGTTGCTTCAATTTTCTTCAGCCTTGATCAGAATGAATGGTTTAAGCAAAATAGGAAAGAGAAATCCAGGTTCGTGGAGCTGATTGGAGAACGATCTTTGCATTCGCTGTATGGTGGATCTGGAGGTGGAGAAATCAAATGATATTTGGGGGAGAGCAGTTCAGAGGTAGGAAATCAGATTTAATCCATGAGAAAATTATTGAATTTCGACAGGCACTGGAGCAGTAGATCAGTAGCAGTGAAATTCAAAAACTGGAACAATGGATCCGATGGCACCCACCGGAGGATTATGGTTTAAAATAAACACGGACGGAGCATGTAAGGGTGTTACGGGAATGGCAACAGCAGGAGGTGTTCTAAGAGATCATGGCGGGAATTGGTGTGTAGGTTTCATGATTAACTTAGGAAGATGTTCAGCGTTCACTGCGGAGCTATGGAGAGTTTTTTATGGTCTATCGTTGGCATGGGCAAAAGGATTAAGGAATATTGCCTTAGAGGTTGATTCTCTTAATGTTTTAATAATTCTGGAAGGGGATTTGGAGAACCAGCATCCTCAGGCATGGCTTATAATACAAAAATGCAAGAGTCTTAGGGATAGGAATTGGAACTTTAAAACTTTACATGTCTACCGCGAAGGAAACCAGGCGGCTGACTGGATGGCAGATTTCTCAGAAAAAAGTGCAATGGGCTATCACGAGTGTGATGAGCCTCTTGTAGGCCTCCAGGCTATTCTCGAGGATGACCGGTTAGGCAGGTCAACTAGAAGAGTAGGAATTACTTAAATTTTTTCCGTTTTTCAGGGCTATGCCTTCCATGTAACTAAAAAAATAAATAAATTTCTGAATGTAATATAAAAAATATAAGCAATACATATCCACTAGGAAATAAAATCGATCTTGATGTATTTGCATATCTTAAAGTCATTATTGCAAGTAATCCACAAGTCTTGATATATGCAAAACCAAAAGCAGGTCATTAATACACTATCATTTCACAAAACCCTAAACGCACTACCCTTTCCCCTTTCATGATCTTTCACTTAGCCACTCTCAAACCAGTATAAATATTAAGCTTTTCACCCGTTAAGTTCTACCACATTCTGTACATTCAGACCCATAAAACTTACACTGTATAATGGTTTACCTTGGACGTGTTCAGAGACTGGTTTTATTGGATCTATGCAGATTGTACCAGGAGAACTTAGGGTAGCTTATTGCCATCGAAGGTATTACTATCAATCCATATTTTCTTCTTTCTTCCTGATTTCATTTTTCTTCCTGTAATTATTCTTCTGATCTTTGATGCTAACATGTCATCTGGATAAAAACATATTACAATGAGGGGTCAAGATAAGAGGGCCCCAATACACCGCCTATGAAGGGGGTGTATTTCAAATCCGAATCCGCTATCTTTTGGAATTCCCAGCCAGACCTCCAATAATAATAACAACTTATCTCATTAAGATATATGACCTTACATGATATTGCATATATATATATATATATATATATATATATATATATATATATATATATATATATATATATATATATATATACAAATCAAACTATCTTCTATTCTCAGTTTTACTTCAGAACTAGGATCTATCATCTTATCGTGGCTCCTCAGGGGATGATTTCTCTTCCCCATCTCCTTTCTCGCTCTGCCTATCCCACTGCCACGGTTAGATTTTTCATAATTTATCTAGTTATTTGATACACAATTAATCATGTTTGTGATCTAATTAATCTATACACGTTGTAGCTGATGTGCCATAACAAACAGCTAACAGCTTACTGTAACTGCAAATAGCTAACAACAACCGCAACAGCTATTAGTTAACAACTGAACCAAACAACCCCTTAATGTTATTGATAATACAAATTATTATGCTTCGATATCAAGATACGATGAACCCTAAAAAGAAATTGTAAATTTTTGGCAAAAGGCATAATTAAGTCTATGAACTTTACATGTTTTAAGAATCAAGTCATTGATCAATTATTTTTTCCATATTGAGTCCTTGATCATTGATTTTGTTATGAATTTGATCCTTATTTAACTTTTCCGTCGAGCTTGAGAGAGGAGAAGATCGATTTGGCGATTCTGGTGCTGAAAATCACAAAATAGAGGAGAAGACCGAGTTTGGAAGAACTTACTGGAAATGAATTTCTGTGATTTCTTGTTACTTTTTACTCTCTATCTATCCTAGTCAATAAACTCTTATTTTTATTTGTTCATGTCAATAAGCCGAATCGTCCAAACGATACATGCCCCCCAAACTCGACAGAAAAGTTAAATAAGGATCGAATCCATAACATAATCAATAATTAAAGGCTCAATGGAAAAATAATTGATCAAAGACTGGTTAGGGGTTTAAATATACTTTTTGCCTAAATTTTTTAAGTTTATTTATACTATTTAATATATTTACACTTAATTATTATAATATTTAAAATTATCATTACAATTTTATTTGTGTATAAATTCTTAATATTTTTCTCTCTTAATTTTAAAATTTCACTGTGTTTTTAATTTCACAAATTAATGAGGTTGTCACGATTTGAATCAGGACCGATTCCAATATTTTAGAGGCTCTAAACAGGACCGCTCTTGACATTTTTATGGGCCCTTTGTGAAAAAAGAGATATGAAACTCTTAATAAAAAAATTGTACTTAAAAGTTTAAAATAGAAATTTGGGCCTATTTTAGACCTAAAATATCATATTATTTGGTCATTTTCTAGGTATGAATGAGTATTATAACTACATTTAAAAAATTACTATATACAGTAAAAAATAATTTGGGTCCATTTTGGCTCAGGCCTTATGCGGTTGCACTCTTGGCCTCTGCTTCGGATCGGTCCTGACTCTTGGCAACTCGCATACTCCATTTTTTTTTACAAATTTAAATCTAATATATATGAAATATAATTAATTTTTGATCCAACAAAAAGAACCAGTTGAACGCAATTTGCAAAGAACGAAACAATTAATTGATATATTATTGTTAGACTATGTACAAATTTACTCCTATGGTTATTAGGTGAAAATTGATCTAACCCTTATGTACAAAACAATCAAATTTTAAACCTCATTAATGAAAAATGATTTTTTGTTTTATGTGCAATTTTATGTTCTGGTTATCCTGCAACCTCTAGCATTCTGACCACCCAATAAAACTTTTCCTTTACCGAAAAAAACTCATCATCCACCAATGACATTGAAATAGCATTGTCTGGTGAATCTTGACTTTAAAATTATATTATTTTGTAAGTAGGTGTTGAATTTGCTTTCCCCAATAGCTATATAGTTAAATTTGTAACGTATCCCTATTAATGCGAAGAGAAAAATTATAAAATAAATTTTGAAGACTCTTGTTATACTATTGTTGTTAAGAGATGATGACTAACAAAAAAGGAGCCAATTTATATTATTGTATTATAATTGAAATTAATTTTGAATTTTATAAAGAAAAAATTAATTTTTTTTAGATCTAAGACCCTCCTAATTGGGAGACCCTAGGCGGCCGCCTATACGATTCCCCTAGATCCTCATTTGATTCGAATTATCGACTGTTTGATTTAAGAAGCTCTGATACGATATTATTAAATCAATTGAACTAAAAATTTAAGTTAATAGTTAAGGCTCATATCTAATCATAGATCAGATATTAATATTAATATATAGATCTGATATTAATATGACAGTTTTATATTAGTATAAAGATAAAATTAAGTTGATATTACGATGAAATTTGAAAGTGGGATTACCATAATGTTCGCCAAAGTTTAGTCATGTATGTAACTTTTTCTAGTATAAAAATCAACAAATTTAACCAACAAATTTAAAATTATAACTAATTTATCAATTTTACTAAAAAAATATTATTAATAATTGCATTAATTCAATACTTATTTGTTTATATTAATAAATTAAATAAGAATAAATCGAAAAAATCATTTATAAAAAGCTATACTTTTATTATATTAACTATTCTCGACCTAATACATTAAAACCCCAAACACAAACACGTGTAAGGCTCATCCAACAATAGACTCGGATGTCTCACCGGTTTCTACACCTCAACAATCATTACCGCCTTAATAGGAGCAATAAAGCAGTGTTTTGAAAACCGGACCGGACCAGCCGGTCGAACCGGTCGAACCGCAAACCAGTCAAGTGTCCGGTCCGGTTTTAGCTATACAGGTTCAATTATATTTAACCGCATCAAACCGGGGTTGAACCGCGAACCGGTGTTGAACCAGTGAACCGGATTGACCCTGGTTTTTTGCCATTTTTTGAGAAACATATTGAATTAAGAAAAAAATTTAAAAATTAGGTAGAGAACAACCTTTTTAATAATTGGTGTTAATTAATTTAATTTTAATTTTAATATTGTGTTAAACTATGAGTTTGATTTTAGATGTGTGAATTTTTAATTAATGTGTTAAATTAAGGATTGGTTACCGATGTGTGAATTTTTATATTATCTGTATGAATTTTTAATTTTTAATTAATATGTTAACTTAAGAATTGTTTATTATATGTATGAAATTTTTAATTTTATGTTCAATGAAACATCATTTTATTTTTTATATATATATTTATTTATTTTTTTATCCGGTTGAACCATTCCGGTTGAACCGATTGAACCTATTGAATCTTGAACCAGTTGTCTCACCGGTTCAACGTCCGGTCCGGTTTTCAAAACATTGCAATAAAGTAATCTCATCCTTTGTGACTCATTATAAAGGCTTAATAGACATCCAATCCCCTAAAATTGTAACTTTTTTTCACCTGGCCCCCTCAACTTAGGGGACAACCTCTCAACCCCCTCAACTTTCCAAAAACATCACATACAGCCCCTTACACCCCTATATTCGGTCAAAATATTGACCCGTTAGAAAACGTGCTTGACTGTTGACCACACACCAATGCCACGTGTCATTTTTTAATTAAATTTTTCCAAATGATTATTGTATGCGAGGTGTTGTCGCTGTTTGTCGTCGCAGCCTTATCGAGGTGCTGAGGTTAGCGGTAGTGGTCGTCGAGGTGAAATCACTTGGAAAAATTTAATAAAAAGTGACACATGACATTAGTGTGGTCAATAGTCAATCGCGTTTTCTACACGAATCAATATTTTGACCGAACATAAGGGTGGAAGGGGTTGTATATGATGTTTTTAGAGAGTTAAGGGGGTTGAGAGGTTGTCCCCTAAGTTGAGGGGGCCAGGTGAAAAAAAGTTACAAATTTAGGGGGTTGGGTGCCTATTAAACCCATTATAAATAAAGGGTAAATTTTTCCTTTCTATGACAAATTTACATTCTCTTAGGGTACTTTTCCTAATAATCTTATTAGCTTTGACATCGGAGCAGAGTCGGAGACAAGGGAGGCCTAGAGGGGCCCATGCTGCCGGAACCACCCTACCATGGATGGTTTCTAGCCCATTCGGAAGTTGAAACTGTACCCTTATTATGGATGGTTTCGGCCATTGTTTCCGATAAATTAAAGTTCGGAGTGGTCAATTAACTAATTGAGTTTGTATTTAATTATAAAATCCAACTTGATTAATATATGATAGACGATAAATTTCTCTAAGTTTGTTCAAAACGATTCAATCTTACTTTTTTAGTCCAAATCTTACATTGGTATATAAAAAATTGATTCTAACCACTCAGATAATAATATGTATATATATAGAAATTTTGTGAATAAGTTCGATTTAGTAAAAAAAAATTAGATACGCACTTATAAAATTGACCTCCCTAATAATCAAAGTCTATCAATGTGCAAGTCAACAAATAAAAACTGAATTCTACCAAAAAAAAAAAAACAAATAAAAACTGAAACAATCGAGTTTATTTGATCATCAATATTCATGTGAATAAAATACTGAAAGAAAGTATTAGATTAGAAGTATAAACATAAAAAAAAATGAATATAAAAATAAATAAATATGTGTCGGATATTGGAAGTTGAAGAGGAAGGTCCCAAGCAAGCAAAGAGTTTAGTACGTGTGATTGGGAAGGAAGAGGAGAATCACGTGCATTCACTAGGAAACATCTAAATAAACTTTCTTCTCTTATCCAAATCCACCCCACCAACATTCCAACCCTATTTCCTCTAATTACAATCTAATTCATTTTCACCTAATTAATTTTTATGGGGAATTGGAGCCCGTTTGTTTTACCTATTCTTTGGTGTTGCTGTTTGTTATTACAGTTTGCTGTTTACATTGAAAAATTTTGATTTTCCAAAAAGCAGAGATTTCCTGTTTTTGTAAAATACTATTTTTCAGGTGTAAAAAGTAAACATGAAGCCACTAACCATACACTTAATTAACCTAATTAGTATTTCATTGCCTTTGTTCCTAAATTTTAATTAATTTTAGGACTTTATTTCACGTTAATGATTATGATTGGAAACAAGGTGGGAATTCTTTATTTGCTCCGGTGGGAATGAGAATCTTCGTCCAAGTCTTCATGAGCCGTAGAAATTCTTAAATAATATATTTTTAAAAAAATTTAGATGTTTATTCTAATATTTGATAAATTCATGTATTACTCATGAATTATTATTGATGTCACTAGCGGATCTATCTAGCTCATAGTTTTAGAAGTCTCTGACATTTCCGGGCCACGGCTCCACACTTAAGTAGTTGTTTTGGCTGCTGACAATCCCTCTCTCTCTCATTTTTTAAAGCAGACAACCCCACTATTTTTGTTTTATATTAGCATATTTATAGTATATTTACTACGCCAAAACCCCCTTCAGATGACGGTTAAAAACCGTCGTCCCGCGAGATATAAAACTGTCAAAGGGCTCGCTGCCGTCTGTTGCACCTTCAGACGACATTTAGGTTCTGTCATGTTACGGCACGACACATGACATTAGCCTATTTGCGTACTGTCATCTTACTCTTGTTACGGTGCATCTTATTTATTACTACTGTCACCTTTAATGTCATCACATGACATACTAATAATTAAAACCGTTAAGTTGACGTATGAGAAATTGGCATATTGAATTTGCGATGACAGTTCATATAATACCTTCTGCTGTTATAGCTTGTTTTAGATGGCATATGTCTTAATCAATCATGTCAAAGGATTTATTTTCAGATGACAGATTCGTTTATTTTAATGTCTTTTTATTGTTGTTTAGATGACATTTTTTAAAATTAAAATGTCACTTTTTGCCTTCTTCTTCGTATGAATTTCTAGTTTTTACCTGAATAATGAAACATACTCAAATATGAACATGAAATTCTGTATATCAATAGTTTTAATTTTATTGGAGACCAATACTCATAATCTGTTTACATTTGTACACATACATTTCTAAATTAAAACTAAAAAAAAAATAACCAATACATATCCAAATTCTGAAACAAATCGATCTTGATGTATCTCCATATCTTGGAGTCATTATTAGGCCTATAATCCCAAAGTCTTGATATCTACAAAACCCAGTGCAGGTCATTAATATACTAGCATCATTATACATAACCTTAAACGCACTAATTAAAGACCTTTCCCCTTTCACGACCTTTCACTTAGCCACCACTATCATATCACTATAAATAATAAGCATCAAAATCGTTCAGTGTCCATACATTCAACCCAGAAAACTTACATCGTACAATGGATCCCCTTGCGCTTTTTCAGCAACAAGTAATTGTTGAGATGGAGAAATTGTACATGGAGAGCCTAGGGTGGCTTCTGGCCATCGATGGTATGTCAATCCATATGTTGTTCTTCAACTCTTCCTGGTTTCTTGTGTCTACTTGTAATGATTCTTCTTATCTTGGATGATAACAGGTCCTCTGGATGATAACTTCTTCAAATGGTCGATCAGAATAAAAGGCCTCCAATACACCCCATATGAAAGGGGTGTATTTGAAATCAGAATCAGCTACCCTCCGGATTTCCCAAACAGACCTCCAACATTAATATTAACTTATCTCATTAAGATATATGAACCTACATGACATTGTATACACATACACTAATCAATGTCTCCTCTTATTCTCAATTTCGCTTCTGGAATAAGATTTATCATCTTAACGTGGCTCCTCAGGGGATGATTTATCTTCCCCTTCTCCTTACTCACCCTCCCTATCCCACTGCCACGGTATAGATATGCCACCATTTATCTAGTTCATTTGATAAATACTTAATCATGTTTGTGATCTAATTATTCTATGCATTTTGTAGCTGCTGTGGCATATATATGATCTACTACTACAACCCCACATTAAGGAGCCATTTCCCGGGCAAGAAGAAGTTGCTGAGCAATACCTCAGCAATAGGGAAGATTATGAGGGGCTCACCTGGAGATGGACTGAGGAGTATGCAATGTGGATATGAGGGGCTCCAAATGTGGTTCTCCTTTAAATTCCAAATTTCCTTTACTATCTTTACTATGAGATAGTAAAGGAGATTTGGAATTTGAAGGAGAATCGAAAGGCAACACTCAACCCCCCCCCCCCCCCCTTTTGTAATATAACGTAGAGCTTGCTATTCAGTTCGTATGTATATGTATATTCAAGTCATATCAAAAGACATCTTATCGTTTACAAGGCATATCAAAACATGCAAGTAGCCTAAATTGACCCTTTTACAATGTTCCTCCCACTTGGATTGTACTCGTTGAACAATGAACTTGGTAATGAGGTTTATGATGCTGTCACCACAAGGGACTCTCTTTGTGCTAAATGCATCATAAACCTATCACCATGCTGAATGCTTTTTGTACGTAACAAGCCAAGTGAAAAGGAACATTATAAGAGTATTCCCATATCACAATGAACATTCATAGTGTTAGACTATGCCTAATCAGCTACATGCCCAATGAACATTCATACATAAACTCAATCATAGCTTCCTAAACAGAACATAAAACAAGCCAACATGCTTCATACACATACACATACTCAATCAGTTCTAGCAGTATAGCTCGTAGGTATAAGAGTATTCCCATATCACAATGAACATTCATAGTGTTAGACCATGCCTAATCAGCTACATGCCCAATGAACATTCATACATAAACTCAATCATAGCTTCCTAAATAGAACATAAAACAAGCCAACATGCTTCATACACATACACATACTCAATCAGTTCTAGCAGTATAGCTCGTAGGTATAAGAGTATCCTCATATCACAATGAACATTCATAGTGTTAGACTATGCATAATCAGCTACATGCCCAATGAACATTCATACACAAACTCAATCAGTTCTAGCTTCCTAAACAGAACATAAAACAAGCCAACATGCTTCATACACATACACATGCTCAATCAGTTCTAGCAGTATAGCTCGTAGGTATAAGAGTATTCCCATATCACAATGAACATTCATAGCTTTAGACTATGCCTAATCAGCTACATGTCGAATGAACATTCATACACAAACTCAATCAGTTCTAGCTTCATACGCATACTGATAGGGGTAAAAAACCCTATCTTTGGGTACGATTTTAGGACGGTTTTTAGTGTTATTTCATGAATAAGCGAGAAATTCTCGCATTTATATGCCTTTGTGTGAGTTAGTTAGGAATTGGAAATGTTTTATTAACTTTTCGTTGTTTAGGCTCGTTTTCTGATCATTTTAGGCAAATAAGGCCAAAATGGCATGTATGTTATAATTTCGTTATCCTTTATAGCTAATTGATCCGCCCAAAGTCGCACCAAACGGAGCGTTTGCTCAAAATGAGCGATTGACGGGTCAATTTAGCCTTTGGACTAATGCTATTTGGAGTTTTCGTGCATGCGCAGGGCTAAGTTCGGGCGAAAATTACATCATGGGACATCAAGCGACAGTGCAGAAGCGTGCAGGGCAAAACCGCTCGTCGGACTGGCCTTTTTAGGCCAGCTCGCCGAGCAGGCCTCCAGGGGCCTGCTCGGGCGAGCTGGCCATGCCTGCTCGGGCGAGCTGGGGGCCTGCTCGCCGCGAGCTGGCCGCGCAGGGCCAGCTCGCCGAGCAGCGCGCCCTTCTCGGCGAGCTGACCTGCGGGAATTGGTCAAAATTAGCAGTTTTGACCCCACGATTCCACGACCGGTCCCACGACTTCCCACCTGCATAAGGACACAAAATAGGTCAAAAAGAGGGCCCGAGCTACAACTATAAATAGAACTTTTCCATTGTAAATTAGATATCTTTCATTATTGTAATTTACTTTAGCTTTTCCCCCTTGAGAAATCCTCTCCACCTCTTCCATCTTCTCCAACCTCCATTGAAGAAGCTTCGAAGCTCCGCATCTCCACCGAGGATTATTCAAGGTCCGTCCTTAAGACCTAGGAAGCCGGCTACAGAGTAGACAGGTTCCCTGAAAGGGATTTTCGTATCTCCTTTTATCTTTCCTTGTTTGTACTCTTTGATACAGTCTATGAATCCTAGGCTAATTGTATCCTGTGACATTGTTCTTCGCCTTTAATAATATTTTAGCTCTTATTTTGTTCTATGATTATTTGTTTAATCTTTGTCTTACGCTTTATTCAATTGGTTTAACTCATTCAAAAGCCCCAAAATCTAGTAGGCACATATTGTGAGCTGAATCTGACCTAGTCAGAGCCTAGGAGATTGACGACCTCTTAGTTGATTAAGCCCAAATTGATGAGTCTTAGACCTAGTTTCGGCCTTACAAGGGAATCACGCACTAGGAACTTCAGGAGGGTAAGTAGGGTTAATCGCCTTGAATACAAGTGACTTAGATTAGGTTTTTAATCAATAGACCTAATAACCTAACTTCATTATTATCGTTCATACCATGTTCCTTCGGGTAATTGCATTAGTGAAAGATCACCTAGGAGTAGTTTAACTTAATTAGGGGTAGAGTAACTTAATTAGGCGTAGAATAACTTAGTTAGAATTAGATAACTTAGCTAGGCGTAGTATAATTCAACCTAGGAGTAGATTAACTTAAACAAACAAACTCAAAACCCCCAAAGCCTAAATAACACCTGAGACCAAGTAGCTCGATACTTGTAGTAAATAAGTCCTATGGATTCGATACCTGGACTTTCCAGATTTTATTACTTGATAACGATGGGGTACACTTATCCCTAAGATCGGCCTCATCGTTGAGAACCGCTGAGGCCGTGTCAAGTTTTTGGCGCCGTTGCCGGGGATTTATTTCTTCTGCAATATCGAACCAAAGGTCGATTTGTTAGTTTAGGCATTCCTTGTGAATATCCTTTGTTTATATCGTTTATACTTGTTTATATATAATTCTTTATAACTTCTATACTTGTTCATATCTTTTGTATTTGTTCATAACCATATACTTTTACTTATTAACTGTTGTGCTAGAATTTCACTTTTTCTCAGCATTCTCTGATCAATGAATTGGTAAGAAAGAGTCGAGTGGCAAGCTCAAAAGTTTACAATCCCTCCATGGCCGAGTTAAATAAGAAAATGGATATCTTGATGGCGAAACTGAGCCTCAACACCAATGAAAGTCTAAGTTTTGTGGGTAATCACCAAAGGTATAATTCTAACTCCAATTCTTACAACTTTTATGGTAGTGATTGGAGGAGACCTCAACACTCAAATCTGTCCTACGGGAACCCTAATATGTTGAGGCCTCCAAATAGGTTTGTTAATGAGCACAGAGAAAACGAATTGGGAATGTTCCCTTACGAACAAGCAAGCCAAGTTCCTCCACAACCCTCTAGCTCACGAGACGAGGTGCTGTCCCTTTTGAAAGGAATATCAGTCCGACTTACAATCAACGAGGAGGTTTGCAAGGACTTGAGCAACCAATTGGCTCAAATAAACCATGAGATGCAAGAGCAATCCCGAGATGCTCTCCTAGGCATAAAGGAAAACATAGAAATCCCACAAAGGGAATCAGCTCAAGCCATCTCCTTGAGGAACGACAAAAAGGTAGAACTAAGCCCACTGTCACATGCATCACTCAAGGTAAGTGAAGAACCGGAAGCGGTAAGCAACCCCGGTTCAAAACCTAAAATCCTAAATCATGTGATAGAAATAAATGATCAGATCGAAGCTTGTGTATATGAACTACCTTTTCCTCAAAATTTAGAAAAGTTTGGATTTACTCCTTGTTCAGAAGTTTTCATTCTCTTCGACCTACCAAGAGAATCCAAAAGGGAGCAAACCAAACGTTTTCATAATCTGTTTAAATTTGGCCTCTTATTTTTATTTAACTCATTTGAGGCTCCTAATCCGTTTTGTAGGTACGGATTATTTGTTAAGGAATTCGAGTTCCTAACGCGGATAGAAGCTTATACTTAGGAAGGAAGTCTATGTCGAGCTAACCAACTATAAAAGTAGCGCTTCTTGGGAGGCAACCCAAGCTTGAATACAACTTTCAGGTTTTTACTTTTTAATAAATTTTATAGATATACTTTTAGGTTTGTTTAGTTTTCTTTTACGTTTTTTTAAGTGCTCGGGTTTAAAAAAAATATATATATATATATATTTTTCCGGACCTTCTGCCTACCAGCTCGCGACAATCTGAAAAAAAATCGTAATTTCGCCCCGGGAGGCCTAGCTTGCCGAGCTGGGCACCCCAGCTCGGGCGAGCTGGGCACTGCCGCCCAGCAGCCCACTGGGCACTGCCGCGCAGCTCGCCGAGCTGCTCGGTCGAGATAAGCAACAGTTCGGGATTTTTCCCGAACGGAGCTGAAAAAAAAATTAGATAAATAAATAAATAATAATAAAAAAATGGCACCGCAAATCATCAAGTTTTTGGCGATTGCGATAAAATCAGTAAGTTGTCTTCTCCACCCTAATTTTTTGCACATGCGCTTGATGGTTTTAGATGCAATGTTGGAACTTATTGCATGATTTAAGTGTGAGAGAAGGGGTAGACAAACTTATAAAAATTTGTATAATTTTTAAATTTTTATTGCGTCGTGTCTAGTTTAGTTTAGCGTTTTCAGGTTTTATTTATGTTTTTGCATGTTTAGGGCCTAAAACCGTGAACCTCTTTCGAATCTAAACTTCGTTATTTTTCCTTGAGGGCTGAGAACCGAATCTAAAATTGCATGACAACTAGTTTAGGTGTAGGACACAACCCTTGTATCTGTAAAAGCATGAGCTAAAGTTTGCATTTAGAGCCTACTTTTGAAGAAATGCTAAAATCATTACTTAGGTAGATAACTTAAGAATTGAAGGCATGTGATATTAAACTCGAGTTTGGGGAGAACTAGTAAGCACAAAATTGAAACCCAAGAACTATGAGTTGAATTTGAGCCCAAGAGCGAACATCAAGAAGCTCTTTTTCTTGACATTTTTTGTGTGAATGCTTTGACTTGTGGAAAGATTACAGATTTTGCACCTAATACTGAGTTGAACCTACATGAAATGATTTGAGATGGTAAACGATGAATCAGCCTCACTAGAATTAACCCTTTTCTTTACTTTATTTTCTCTTTTTCATCCACTCTAGGAAGCCCCTTTGAGCCTGTATTTTTGTAGTTTGTAGATTTTTCTTTCGTTCTAACCCAATTTTTGCAAACCATCACTTGGTTTGTTATCTAACCCGAGTTTTTGCAAAGCTCACATTGAGCCTTTGTTTTCTTCTAGCGCTTTATCTTTGTTTATGGCATTATAGTAGCAAGCCAAAAGGCTAAGAAGTGAATGAGCATTACTATCCAAAAAGAAAAAAAAAAGAAAAAGAGAAAAAGAAAAGAAAAAGAGACGAAAAAAAGGGAGAACTCTATTCCCCAATTCTAAGACTAGAACGTCTCAGAAAAAAAAAAGAAATATATGTGAATAAAAAGCTCAATCACTTCACAATTTGCTAAAGCCATTTTAAAACTTTGTTTTTCTAGCGCTAGAACTCCTAACCCTTGTTGTACCTTTAACCCTCTAACCACATTACAACCCTAATTCGAGGCTGTTTTTGATATCATTGGAGTCATATAGCATAGTAGAGGAACTCGGATGAACGTGCAAAATCAACGTAATCCTAAGCAAGAACATAAGCCGAGAGTAAACACTTTAGCCACCAAAATTGTGTGAATTGAGTGAACTACCTATGGTGAGGTGTTTTACTTAGCTATCCCCTTAAGCTCGTTCAATTGAACATGTGTCCTTTTTCTTAAACATATGGCCTGTGATAATTGAAATGCGGCTTTTGGATATCGTGTCTCTACTTTGTACTTCCGAATGCATGTAATTACAGATGCTCGAAATTGTGTCAAGCACCTAGTCAAACCGGGAGGTTTTCTAGCTTCCTTGTGATTGCGGGTTTAGTTTTTAGTTTACTTGGGGACAAGTAAAGTTTTAAGTGCGAGGAGGTTTGATAGGGGTCAAAAACCCCTATCTTTGGGTACAGTTTTAGGACGGTTTTTAGTGTTATTTCATGAATAAGCGAGCAATTCTCGCATTTATATGCCTTTGTGTGAGTTAGTTAGGAATTGGAAATGTTTTATTAACTTTTCGTTGTTTAGGCTCATTTTCTGATCATTTTAGGTAAATAAGGCCAAAATGGCATGTATGTTATAATTCCGTTATCCTTTATAGCTAATTGATCCGCCAAAAGTCGCACCAAATGGAGCGTTTGCTCAAAATAAGCGATTGGCGGGTCAATTTAGCCTTTGGACTAATGCTATTTGGAGTTTTCGTGCATGCGCAGGGATAAGTTTGGGCGAAAATTACATCATGGGACATCGAGCGATAGTGCAGAAGCGTGCAGGGCAAAACCGCTCGTCAGACTGGCCTTTTTAGGCCAGCTCGCCGAGCTGGCTATGTCAGCTCACCAAGCAGGCCTCCAGGGGCCTGCTCGGGCGAGCTGGGGGCCAGCTCACCGAGCAGCGCGCCCTGCTCGGCGAGCTGACCTGCGGGAATTGGTCAAAATTAGGAGTTTTGACCCCACGACTCCACGACCGGTCCCACGACTTCCCACCTGCATAAGGACACGAAATAGGTCAAAAAGAGGGCCCGAACTACAACTATAAATAGAACTTTTCCATTGTAAATTAGATATCTTTCATTATTGTAATTTACTTTAGCTTTTCCCCCTTGAGAAATCCTCTCCACCTCTTCCATCTTCTCCAACCTCCATTGAAGAAGCTCCGAAGCTCCGCATCTCCACCGAGGGTTATTCAAGGTCCGTCCTTAAGACCTAGGAAGCCGGCTGCAGAGTAGACAGGTTCCCTGAAAGGGATTTTCGTATCTCCTTTTATCTTTCCTTGTTTGTACTCTTTGATACAGTCTATGAATCCTAGGCTAATTGTATCCCATGACATTGTTCTTCGCCTTTAATAATATTTTAGCTCTTATTTTGTTCTATGATTATTTGTTTAATCTTTGTCTTACGCTTTATTCAATTGGTTTAACTCATTCAAAAGCCCTAAAATCTAGTAGGCACATATTGTGAGCTGAATCTGACCTAGTCAGAGCCTAGGAGATTGACAACCTCTTAGTTGATTAAGCCCAAATTGCTGAGCCTTAGACCTAGTTTCGGCCTTACAAGGGAATCACGCACTAGGAACTTCAGGAGGGTAAGTAGGGTTAATCGCCTTGAATACAAGTGACTTAGATTAGGTTTTTAATCAATAGACCTAATAACCTAACTTCATTATTATCGTTCATACCATGTTCCTTCGGGTAATTGCATTAGTGAAAGATCACCTAGGAGTAGTTTAACTTAATTAGGGGTAGAGTAACTTAATTAGGCGTAGAATAACTTAGTTAGAATTAGATAACTTAGCTAGGCGTAGTATAATTCAACCTAGGAGTAGATTAACTTAAACAAACAAACTCAAAACCCCCAAAGCCTAGATAACACCTGAGACCAAGTAGCTCGATACTTGTAGTAAATAAGTCCTGTGGATTCGATACCTGGACTTTCCAGATTTTATTACTTGATAACGACGAGGTACACTTATCCCTAAGATCGGCCTCATCGTTGAGAACCGCTGAGGCCGCGTCACATACACATACTCAATCAACTCTAGTAGTATAACTCATAGGTATAAGAGTATTGTCAAGCACAATGAACATTCAAAGCTTAAGAGTATTGCCAATCACTTCATACACAAAACCCTTTACAATATACTTGCCATTTGGATTGTACTCGTTGAAAAGTGAGCATGGTGATGAAGTTTGCGATGCTCTAACCACAAGTTCATAACTTATGATGATAGCATCGAAAATCCATCACCTTTCTGAATGGTTTCAATCAGATAACAAGCCAAGTGGGAGGTATATTGTAAACCTATCTCAGCAGCATAACTCATGTTCAAATAAAAAAAGAATCAGGTGAGTTCATAACATTTTTAGCTTTAGACTATAACTAATCAGCTACATGCCCAATGATCATTCATACACATACTCAATCAATCTAGCTTCATAAACAGAACATCAAACATAAACATGCTGCATATACATACACATACTCAATGAGTTCTAGCAGTATAACTCATAGGTATAAGAGTATTGCCAATCAGAATGAACATTTAAAGCTTAAGAGTATGCCTAATGAGCCACATGCTTATCAATGATCATTCATACACAAACTCAATGAGTTCTAGCTTCCTAAACAGTTATATCTAACCAATCAGTTCATACCAATTACTTCATACCAATCATTTCATAGCAATATGACTCACATACCAATCACTTCATGCATGGTTAAGGTATTCAACCAATCAGTTAATAGCAATGCACATACAAAACCCTTTACAATATACTTGCCACTTGGATTGTACTCGTTGAAAAATGAGCACAGTGATGAAGTTTGCGATGCTCTAACCACAAGTTCATAACTTATGTTGATAGCATCGAAAACCGATCACCATTCTAGATGGTTTCAATCAGATAACAAGCGAAGTGGAAGATATATAGTAAACCTATTTCAGCATCACCCACAACATCATACATATACTCAATGAGTTCTAGTTTCCTAAACAGAACATCAAACATAAACATGCTTCATACAGATACTCAATCAGTTCTAGCTTCCTAAACAGAACATCAAGCATAAACAAGCCAACATGCTTCATACACATGCACATACTCAATCAGATAACAAGCCATGTGGAAGATATATTGTAAACCTATCTCAACAGCACCACCCACAACAATATCATATATGCAACCAATCAGTTCAAATCAACATAACAATAATATATACTCAATAAGTTAAAAAAATCTTCCCATATGCTAAAGGCATGAACTGATTGGCAATCTCTTCAGTCAGCCTTCCCATGTACTTAAGCATTCTTACTATCCCTGCAAATATTATGTTCAAATAAAAAGAAATTAGATGAGTTCATAACATCTTCAGCATCAGGCACTATATTGCCCTAGGTTAAAAAAGATAAAGACCCAAGCTTTTCAGCAGTGAATCTAACAATGAATACAATAAAATCAGCATATCTAAGCGAGAGATCTAACCCTTTCAACGATAGGTCTGAAAATCAATAGATCCTTATTCCAGCTGCTGAAATCGACATACACAAAAGTAAATCGAATGAGGAAAAGATAGAGTAAGAAACAATGAAACTCTAATACATCCAGAAACGAAGAAAATATGGTTTACTAGTACCGTGTTTCGAGCTCACTCCCAGTGATTGCATGTAGAAATCAACCATGGAGATAAAGAGGGATGAGAGGGATGAATATTGCGTAACCTAAAATGGGGTTTGGGATGAGAGAAAGAGTTTATATATGAGCTGAAATTTCAGTCAAACGATCGAGTGCCTAAATTTGGTATATGGCCGCGTAAGTGAAATTTCATTTGTCATTTTTTTTCCTCATACAATGACAGTCATTTATTACATGTGTCATCTAATGAGCAAGTGAAATTTAATAAAAACGCGCGTTTTCTTTGGATGACAGGATTGTGTCATCGGAAAGCCACATGTGAATCGAGCGCGTTTTTAATTACGCTTTCAGATGACAGAAATTTAAAATACTATCACGAAAAATATTCAGACGATACGAAAATAAATGTCTGTCATGTATCTTGTGTCATGTGAAAAGGAAAATGACATAGTGATTTTTAATATTTTAAAGTGGTTGAGTTGGTTTAAAACATTATGTTTTAATATAAGAAGTAATGAGTTCAAATCCGATAAAGCTATTTTTTTTTCTTATAAAGCTTTTATTTAAGTGAATTTTATTTTCTAAATACTTATGTTATCATTAATAATTACTCCCTTTCTATGTGCTCTTTAACTTCTTAACCCGATTCAACTAAATTTTTTTTCAATTTTTTTTACAACTTAAAGAACTTACTTTTTTTAAAAAGAAAATTATGCAAATTATAAAAAAAATTATAACTTAGTGAATCATTCGCTATCTCTATTCAACATCTACTCATCGACTTCAGAGTCGACGGAACCGACCAAATAATATTGTTGGATTTTGTGATGCCGATTGGGGTGGTGATCCTTATGATAGAAAATCAACTACCGGTTATGTTGTACCAAATTTGGTTTCTTGGCATTCCCGGAAGCAGCATACTGTGTCTCGGTCATCTATGGAAGTCGAATATCAAACACTCGCTTCTGTTGCATCCGAAGTTTTATAGTTGCACATATTTCTACGTGAAATTGGATACTGCTTAGTTCAATCCCTGTAATACCTTAGGAGCCACGTATCTAACAACCAATCCAATTTTTCATGATCTCTCCAAATATTTGGATATCGAATTTTCCTTTATTCAGGATAAAGTTGCAAAGAAAGAATTGCAACTTCCATACAATTCATCACTTATAATCCAACCGCAGATGTCCTTATTCTGTACTCTTTGTGACAAGTGAACGTCCAACTACCTTTAATTTGAGGGACATATTATTATTATTATTATTATGTCTGAGGTAAAACATGAAATTACTAATATTTTATATTATTTATATTATGTCCGACAAAAATTGCACATGTGAAGATATAATTTTACCACATGTAATAATAGTAAAATGAGAAAGGGTTGGTAATAAAGGCTATGTTTCTTAGGGTACAAATGATGAGTGAAGACCAGAAGTAACTAGATACATTAAACTACAGAGTAGGTTAAACATAAGGCTATCATTCCATTGTCCTTTTGCTGCCCCATTCAATAATGCCCATTCTTTTTATTAATTAATGAAACTAATTGAGTTTTCACCCATATTAATTCTAACTATACATTAAACTTTTAATTATAAAAAAAAGTCAATTTTAATATAAAATTTCGTTAATATAGTGTTATTCAGTTTTTTAAATAATAAAATTATACACGATCCGATTAAACCATATAAAAAGACACATAATTATAATATTTAGGTTTAGTTTAACTAGTAAGTAATAGGTCATTTTTGGATTGAAACGAAATTGACACACTGTTTGATCCGGACATTCTGTCGGGACCCGCCAATCAAGCACAACCTGGCGGATGCTCTCCTGCTGTTGAAACTGTGAGCAACACGTGTACCTTAAGGCGTATCCTTAAAGACGTATCCTAGAGAAGCACGCTGAAGGCGTATCACTAAACGCGTACACTGAAAGCGTATCACTAGAGGCGTACCCTAGAAGAGTACCAAGAGCGGTTCCTCAAGATTACTTCCCCAGCAAGGGTTAAACTTTACTTCATTACGAAGGAAACCAGCCAACAAAAATGACAGGCTTTGTCCTAATTGTTGTCTGTGCCATTTAGTACTATTTGTCCATATTTCAAGATGTCTATTAAATTTTTGTCAATTTTCGTTGGATTTCGTCCGTTTTTCGTTAATTTTTGAGCATATTAAATTGTCTAAAATTGATGTTTTATCTTATTGAACTCATTTTTAATGGAGTAATCTTTTTATTAGTTGTTATAAAATCCGTATTCATGATTATTTTAGGATGCTCATTAACTTTTTATATGAAATCTTATGAAATAAAGATGTTTATTGTATTTATTTACTTATCGTTATAGTATTGTTGAATCATATTTTTCTAGACACATGTAATGCAGATGGGATACTCCATTAGTGAATAGTGCTCACTTGGATCCTGAATGACAAAATGAATTTGGTCATTCACTGTTAGATCTGACTGTAGTGGATTAAAGCTCGAAAGACGAATTCCAAGGACTGGATGTAGGCAGGAGGCCGAACCAGGATAAATCTGCTAAGTATCATTTTCTAACTCTTACTCCTTACATACTTGTTTGATTATTAACTCCGAACTATTAAACTAAACATATTAATATCTTGAACATGCAAAATTCGGAAGTCCCCTAAGTGTTGTCTTCCAAATCAAGTACAAAAGCAATCTTAGTTTGAAATCAACTAATGTTGTCTCTGAACCCTAATATTTGCACTCTGAGTTGTGTTGTATGCTGTGAGAAACGTTTTAAGCGTGAAAACGTTTTTAAATCCTCAATAGTTCCATTAACCCCCCGTCTGGAACTAATTTTCACATAACTAAGGGACCAACAAGAAGTTTCGGTCTCCTTTTAAACAAAGAAACGTTCAAGAAACACTAAAGTTCTATGTAACAAAAAAATCCTCCTAGGACATAGATTCCTTTAAGGGCACATAAATCCCCAACTCATAAGGATTCCTAGTTAATAAAGGTCTCGGTTTAAGAACCCTATATATAGATAGGTATAGTCACAAGACGGTACATTAACTATTATCTTACAACTAATTCATACTCTTCAACCCTTCCTAAATCATCAACTGACTTAGGCTTCAGAGCGGATTCGCCGAACTCCGGTCTGATCTCCGATTATGTTTTACAGGTTGATTCATGGAAGGTCCGACAAGCAGTTGTGGACACGTAGACAAAGTTCAGATACACAATTATCATACTTTATATATTATTTATTTATTATGTAATCCAATCTGATCCATTTAAATTAATTGGTTATTTGTCCTAACCATAAATCCCATTTGATATAAGCAGTATTTTTCACATGGACCCTAATGATCACGTGAATTTGGTCATTCACCGTTAGATGTAGGCTGATTAAGTCTAAGCCTTATGATGCTTTGAATCTCTACCTTAATATTTTAATCAGCCGACATCTAACGTTGAATGGCCAAATTCACCGTGATCATTAGGGTCCATGTGAACACTACTGTTGATATAAGAGCCTGGTTTTGATAATATTGGATTTCAGGCTAGCATAAAATTCCATCTAAGTATCAATTAATGTTAAATTAATGAATGGTTAAGTAAGCATATATAATATTTGAGTAAATTAGGTGTAGTAGTAAAATGGAGAGACAGTCAAAAGACAAGGCCACAATGATTATAAAACTATAGTACATAATTAATCAAAGTATATGTTTGAATTTAATTCAAAAGTCAAATTGTTTGTTTTTAAAATGAAACTAATAAATAAACTTCAACTTGTACCTCTCCTAGCTAACCTAACTTACTATACTAAGCCATAGTTAATTAAGTACTCCACTAATTAAACTTCACTACGTGACAATATTTAATTATCAATTAATCCTAATTTACACATTAATGGATAACTTAACATACTTTAATTTTGGGGTAAATTACATACATGGTGTACAACATTTACCTGTTATCACACTTTGGTGTACAACCTTCAATTTTGCACACTAAAGTGTACAAACTTCAGGTGACCTCTCACTAAAGTGTACAGCCGGTTTTTGTGACCGGTCAACCCTGTTAACCACTTGGTCAACGTGACACCTCATCAATTTTCACTCCTTAAAAATTAAAAGTGCTCCCCACATATTATTAAGTTACTTTTATTTCCTTAATAAAAAGATTTTTTTATTTCTCTCCTAAAATTTATTTTGTCCAACATTATCTCTCTAAAACCTATCTTCCCTCTCTCTCTTCGCCATTTTTTCATTTTTCTGCAACTTCTCTATCTCTTTCTCTCTCTAAAATCTGGGTTTCTTCAACTCTCTCTCTTAAATAAATCCGAAAGCAAACAATAGATAAATCTTTAGATCCTAGATCATGGATTAGTGATGGAAGAAATGCCCTAAAACAATATGATGGGGAATTTCCTAATTTTGATCCCAAAAGACTCAAATAGAAACCTAAAGCAAAATTGCTGTTACCCAGAGAAGAATAGGATAACATCAAACCAAAAATTTAAAAAGGAATTCACATGCACATGCCACCACCGTTGAGAAGTAAAACAGTTGTAACTGAAAATTTAATTTCAAAATAGAAGCGTTTATAACAGTTCTATACAAGTTAAATTTATCATTAGTGAAGAAGGAAACACCTCCGTCAAACTAAGCAACAAGTGACTAATCAATTGCCAGGAAAAGGAATATAGGGGAAAACAAGAATGTACAGTTCGCGAGGGGCAAATTCAGTAACTTCGGACCTTATTCAAACAGATGAATAAAGTGCCATAGTTGATTTTGTAACCGTTTCAATTTTTTGATCCGAAAGCAAACAATAGATAAATCTTTAGATCCCCAACAGATGAATGGTGTTGCTATGATTTAACTAGAGAGAGGTTAGAGAGAGAGAAAGAAATTTGGAGAGAGAGAAAGAAATAAATTTGAAGAGCGAAGAAGATGAAGAGAGATGGGTAAATTTCAAAGTCCCTTTAGAGAGAGATATGACTTAGAGAGAGAAAAGGTAAAAACAGTGGAAGCTTTAGAGAGAGAAATTGCAAAAAAATGGAGGAAGAAGAAAGGGTGTTTTTTAGTAATTATATAAAGAATAAATGGTACAAAAATAAATTTATATTAAGTGGGTCATTTTTTGACTTTTAGATGAGTCAAAATGGTAATGTGGCACGTTGACTTCGGGTTGACCGGGCACAAAAACCGGTTGTATACTTTAGTGGGAGGTTACCTGAAGTTTGTACATTTTAGTGTGCAAAATTGAAAGTTGTACACCAAAGTGTGATAACAGGTAAATGTTGTACACCACGTATGTAATTTACCCTTTAATTTTGTTTAATTAAGAGCTCAAAAAAAATTGTTTAATTAAAAAACAATATTTGTAATAAAAAGTTAACAACATCACGTCAACGCGGCAAAAGTATAGCTTAATTTGATAATTTGGAGTATTAAAAATTAGTGTTTGACCAAAAGTCTGATGATCTAATGATCAGAGAGGGGGAGAGGGGAACGCATCTGACGGCTGAGGAAGCAACAGCCGTATTATCTTGTCGGCGAATTTGGTAAAGCATATACATTGGCCTTTTATAATTCCACGTGGCATTACAGGTTCGCACGGCTGACATAAGTTATCCATTCTGCCATTTCTTTATATGAGCATTCCTACATTGAATCAATACTTTAATATTAATTTTTTACATTAAAAAAATTAATGCAATATTAAATTATTATTAATATATATTTTTTTTTTTATCTTTTCTCTATTAGAGACTGATTCAGGGCAAATTATCAAAAACAACCGGTTCTTTATGTCAAACAGAGAATCTTTCGTACATATTTTGCTATATATAACATGAACCCACATGTATAGGTCATTTTATTTTAATTATTAAGCGAGATCACAATATACGTATCCAAATATAAATTGGAGATCCTCCAAGTGATATAAAAAATCGTGTGCTTAATATAAGAACTCCTAACTTAGAGGTAAAAAGAGAACTTAAATTTAGGATAAGATGATAACAAATAGGTATTAACGGATAACTATTAATCTCATATTTTAACTTGTTTATTTTTTTTTTATTATTTATCCTGTTTCATTATTTTAATATGTATATTTTTGAACTTTCACATTCTTCCTATTTCATTACGTAAAACAAATAAATTACAAATTTAACAATACATAATTTTAATAAATACATAATTTTAATAAGCTATCTACAAATTTAATAAATCATTCATAAATTAAACATTCTAAATTCAAATATTTCAAATTATTTTTTTTACAACAAACTAAAAATAAATAGTTAATTTTAATACAATAATCTTTATTTTGATATACAGTAGATAGCGGATGCTGTGGTAATTACATACCCATCACAGATAATTTTTTAGATTTCATATTCATTCCAAACCTTTTTACGATATATGTTCGAATATTAGAATCGAGTAGTACCGGGTTTACAGATACTCTTACCCATGGTCATCTCTAGACTTGATAATAACAGATCCAATACGAGATCAAAGGGGTTTGATTGTTAGAAACACCAAAAAGCTTCATGGAAATTGTATATTGAGTTTTAGTTTTAATTTTTTTTCCTCCAAACTTACTAAAAAAACATAAATTGAGTACTTATAGATCATCAAAAAACACTTCAAATACCGTTTATCAGTCAATCATGGACCCGTCTTTAGTACCCACTAATCCCAAAATAAACTCAATTGACTCCATATATGAAACTTTAATATTTTAAGATAAAGACATCCAATTTTTATTTATTTTAATAAGTGAATTCTGGATCTGTCACTTCCGTCTCCTTCCCTCTACCCCCCTCTCTCTCTCTATATATATATATATAATCCACCCACATGTCTACCTATCTCTCCAATTATATTGGCTCCTCTTTTCATTGAAAGCCATCAAGAAAAAAAAAAACCAAAATTCAGATTATTCAATCAAATCAGAAAAGAGCAAATTCATCATCATGGATGAAGTGAAGTCAAGGTTCAAAAGTGTTTGTGTATTTTGTGGAAGTAGTACAGGCAACAAAGATTGTTACAAGGATGCTGCTCTTCAACTTGGCCAAGAACTGGTACATACTTAATTACCAATTACTACTTCTCCATCTTCTTTTTCTTTCAATTCAGTCCCAAAATCCTAATTCATCATGCCTCTCTTCAAAGGTGTCAAAGAAATTAGATCTGGTTTATGGAGGAGGAAGTGTTGGATTAATGGGTTTAGTATCCCAGGAAGTTCATCATGGTGGGGGTCATGTTATAGGGTATGTATATATTTAATTATATAAGTATTTATTTCTGTAATTTTCTTAAATTGATGAGATTTTTATTTTTATTTTGTTTCAGAATCATACCCAAAACTCTGATGAGCAAAGAGGTAAGTAAATATTGTTTAAAAAAAGAAAGAAAAAAAAGTCCAAAAATGGAAAGAAAAAGATTGTGGTTAAATTGCTTTTTATGGTTAAATTAAGGGATTAAATTAAATTAAATTAATAGATAACTGGAGAAACAATTGGTGAGGTCAGAGCAGTATCAGACATGCATCAAAGGAAAGCTGAGATGGCCCGCCATTCTGACTGTTTTATTGCCTTACCAGGTTTTTTAATTTCTCTAATTTTAATTAATTATTATCTTAATCCCTAATTAATTAACACTAATTAATTAATTATAATAATCAGGTGGATATGGAACTTTAGAGGAGTTATTAGAAGTCATTACATGGGCCCAACTTGGCATCCATGACAAGCCTGTAAGCATCTTCGCTAGCTTTTCGCTAGCTTTTGAGCCGAGTTTTTTATTTTTTCTCGAACATATTTACATAATTAATTCGGGAAAATTATCGTTAATAGGTGGGTTTGCTTAATGTGGAGGGATATTATAACCTGTTGCTAACCTTCATTGATAAAGCTGTGGATGATGGTTTCATAATGCCTTCTCAACGTAGCATTATTGTTTCTGCACCTAATGCTAAAGACCTTCTTCAGAAACTTGAGGTCCTTATACTTTCCATTTGTTCATTTTTTAGTCCTTTTTGAAATGACTGATTTTGATTTGTATTATTATTATTGTTATTAGGAATATGTGCCGTTGCATGACGGAGTTATTGAAAAGGCAAAGTGGGAAGTTGAGCAAGTGGAGCTTAACGCATCCTTGCATACCGAAATTGCTCGTTAGACCATTCAGATGCTGCCACGTTATATACACGTATATTATTATAACAAGGTCTGTTTAACTTTTTAGGAATTACTTGAAATAGATATGTACTTAAATAGATTAAGTTGGATTCTCCTTTTCAAATTTTGTATGTATTGAACTAGAAAAGGAAAAGGAAAAAGGAGATATTAATTTCTTTCTATGGCAATAGATAGGAGGAATTAAAAACAATAATGTATTATTTGTATAATTTTATTTTTATATGCAGTTATGGAAAGTGACTAAGGATATTTATTATATTTTTGCATATTATTAAAAATAAGAGAAAATTAAAAAGAAAACAAGAAGGAAAAACAAAAAGAAATGGCAGCTTTTATTTGCATGCCATAGCCTGGTGTTGCTGCTGTGCTAGTTTTTATTTTAAATTAATTAATAAATATTTTTATTTGTTTGGATAATATTCGAGGCAAGTGTTTTGGCCCTTGAAGGAGTTTGGAGGCAAGAATATCAATCATTCATTAAATTTCATGTGTAATGATCTGTACGAAATGAAGAGTTTATTTTCCACCTTTGATTTAGAGATAGTGAATGGTACATTTCTAAATTGATTGAGAGGAGTTGATGCTTCACTTCTTATAATTATTGATAATTCTGAAGTTTCCTTCGTGTCGTTCTTTGAATAATCTGCAAGATAAAACAGACAGTCAGAGAGGGATTGAAGTCCAACCAATCAACTCCAATGCCTAAGCAAAGATTTGAAAGTGATTGAATACTCGTCCCTTTAGAGTTTGCCACACTTGTCTATTTATAATGTTCCGACCGATTTCCTCTTCTTCTAGGAATAATTTCTTTACTGAGAATCTTTTTTCTATTAAGAGAAGTCTTCTTTTAGGGAGGAGTCTTCTACTAGAAGACGTTTTCTAGACGACTTCAACTAGCTAGCAGGAGGGTTTTCCTTGATGGAAAAATGGTTCCTGCAAGTTAGCTGAATCCAAAAGCTCGTAGTGTTCCATATGGCCGTTGGATCTGAAGGCTCTCCTCGCTCCATGTGTCGATATTTATTTCTTATGATATCAATTATATATTTATTTTTAGCTTAATATATCAATATCTCTTTACTTGATGAAATAATTCAATAGGCTCTCTCTGCTCACGATTTAAAAGGATCTATTGATATTGATAACTTAACACGGTTTAAAATGATGTATTAATCTATGATGTTATTTAAAACGGTTTGATACCATTTTGAACTTGCTTCAAACAATATGATACTTCAACCTATCAAAATCATTACTTTCACCTATTACATTATCGACCTATTTAATTAAGTACAGAAACTCTTACTATATTAAACCTCAATTTTTAATTAAAATGGTCTAAGCATAAACAGAACTCGATGTTAATAAATTAAAATAAGGCTTAATATATTTTTAGCCCCACGTACTTATTTCAAAAAAAAAATTAATAGTTTCCTTATACTTTGATAATGTCTTATTTACTTCCTAAACTTGCTGAAATTAGCCTATTAAATCTTTTAAGTGATCTATTTTTAACTTAAACTTACTTACAATTATCTATTGGTATCGTGAACTTGTTTAAATTAACCTATTAAATTTTTTAACTTTCTTAATTGTCATATTTACCCTAAGTTATAATTTGGCATAGTAATATATAGTAATGAATAATGATGATGCATGCAATGGTAATATGAGTGGATGGTATGAATAAATTGGTGATATTTGAGGTAAAAGTAAAAGTAAGTAAAGTAAAGTAAAGTAAGTATCAGATTTGGGTTTGAAGTTTGAGTGAAGACAAATAAGTTGGAGGAGCAAAAGGAAGACTTTTCTTTTCCAATGGAATGGGATGTGCTTTTTATTTTTAACAAATATATAATAATAAATAATGACGTAAAAATAGGTGTATGTTGAGTGCTGTTTTTTCCTTCTTATCCATTTCCATTTTGATTCATCCAATCAGTGAATATTTATTAAAAATAATAAAATAATAAAAAACCCCTCATTAATAATATCCTCCAAACAAACCAATCAATCAGTAATTCTCTATGGACCATCTCATTTTTGTCAGCCACGTATATTGGGTATATGTCCATTTCACCAACATGCCCCCATCTTCTGTTCTTCCTTTTCATTCGAAAGCTACTTCTTTTTTTATTTTATTTTAATTTTTTTTTCATCCTACTACTTACATCCATATCTCAAACACCATTTAATATCTGTTACCCCCCATAAAAAAAATATATTAATTTAATCAACCTAATTGTTGGGAAACTTTAATTTCAAAACTTATAGATAACTTACCACTAATTAAAAAATGGATTTTAGTGAAGCCTTATTGGTAACAGTCTAGATGCTTTATTGCCAATAGTCGTTATAAAGATCCAATGACGATTCGCTTAAAAGATCATACAAATATCCAATAGTTTTCTTTAAAGATTCGGTCCAACGTTCCTGCAAGATAAAGATTCACCTGATCCCAGTGAGAGACACTGTAATATTCGTTTCGCAAGAGAATAATACATGTAAGATGTACATTTTTTTAGAAAGTGAAACCTTTTATATAGGAATTAAGAGTCATATTTTTGAATATGAACAAATTAATTCTAATATATATATATAGAAAAAAATTCTTAAAGAGGCAGAACTATGTATATTTAAAAGATAATTACGACTGCAGAAAATCTTAAAAAAATAAGTTAAGATACCCTAATCAAGGAGGAATGTGCTTCTAGAATGACGAACTAAACATCTAGTCTTGGTGAGAAGGATATGATTAACCATAATCTAAGTCAGATCTCCATGTTTTAATCTGAATTTCAACTATATTTACATTTGTCATCAGAAGCCTTGTATAAGCCTAGTCTCGTCTTTTTAAGGTTAGTAAGGACTCTTTGCGGTTTCCAAGAAAAACTACATTTCTTTGAGAATGTTTTGAATCCTCTCAAAATGTGAGACATGTTTAATAATGTATTCGGGGAATATGAACCCTTTTCCAATTTTACATTTAAAGAGATATTAAAAGAAGCATACACTTGCAACACCTTTTACTGTTCTTACACGAGATCAAACTTTTTCCATTTATGCTTCTTGAAGCAACAAAAAGTAAATGTTCTTCATGCAATTGTCTCATTTTTCTTAAAAATGGCTCAAATTATCCACTCTCTTGGCTAATCCTCTTTCCCTATTGACAATGTCACTAAGGGTATTCAAGCAAATGTGCATATGTTCATCTTCTAATAGGGAGAGCCCAAAAGGAACTATGCATGAAGTCTCCTCAAAACAACCTTTAACCTCCAAGCCTTTCTAACACGATCACATGTAGGATTAGAGCGATGCCATACACTATTACTGAGGAATCTTTAATTTGTCTAGGCAACCATTTCCCTTTGGGATTAGGGTTAAGAAAATAAAAGACTATAAATACCCCTCCCCTATGCATAATCTGGCCACCCAACTCCAAGAGTAGAAAATTATTCTCGTCCCTCATTCGATAAATTAATTCACTCGTTCCATTCTTTTCTTAGTTCGTGTGGATACCGTTAGAGGCAATCTACACTTGGTTGCTTTATTGATTGATTACTAACGTTTTACTTTTGTTTTTATCTATATGCTTGTGATTGATGGTGATATCCTCATGGACACTTTGTTTGCAACGGTAGATAGTTCGTCAACCAATATATATATATATATATTTAATCATTCTTTATATGAAATAACGATTAACGGATCTTGGCAAAAGGGAAATAGATAAAATTTTATAATTCTGTTGTACCTAGGCTTGTCTATTTTCCTTCAAACATGACATCTTCATGCATCACAGATCATGATCTCCAGAAAGTAAGGGAAAAACCATCATTTAGTTTGACATTGTAAACTAAATGATCATAATTTTTTTTTGTCCAAACGGGGAGTAAGGTTTTCGTTTTGCTAAAAACGATGATCGTTTAGTTTGACACTGTAAAAATGACCGTTAATAACTTCAAAATAAAAAATTCCAAGAATTAAAGTTGTTTAGTATTGCAATTACTATGGAACCAAATTTTGTATTTTTCATAATCATCATTTTCGGAGCTTTCTCTCTCTAAGCATTCACTTTATCTCTCCTCACCAAACAACACCTAGATGACCTCAAAATTAAAAAGTTAAAAAATTAAAGTTGCTTAGAATATCATCAAGCCTTTGAATTTTCAATTTTGAGGTCGTCAAATCTCATTTTATTTTGAGTTCCTTGTTTTTATTAAAGCAAAAAAACTTAGTCATTTTCTAATCGCAAACTTGGGATTTACTCCTTCAAGCTAGACGATGCGTATAAAACGTATACGTGCTTTTTAGAGCAAGTGCACTATCGTACCAAGTAATATAGTATACTTTTATATAAAGATCGATCCCACAGGGATTCCGCACATGCATTAACTATCCACAAGTTTTGAAGTCTAAATGATTGAATTAAAATGGTTGGTTGTGAATAACGATAAAATTTTTGTTGTTGTTAAAACTATAGAGTAAAACACTAGGGAATCGGGTTCACTTCCTAAGTTTGAGTCGAATGAAATCTATTGAGATAAAACACCAAAGAGAAATTCATGATTTTAAAAATGGTGATTTCTAAAAGAAACTTGATGCTAAGACCTTAGACCACCTCATTCTTATTCTTCACTCCTATTTACTTAACTGGGCCAATGGTTACTTAAATACGTCAAGAAATCTTTAAGTTCAATGAGAAATCCTAGCAATGAAGTGCTAGAAACCACATCGATTTGCTATCGAGTCTAAGAATGTAGTTTTTCATTAACCTCTTGATACTATGGTGAGTAAAAAACGATTAACTAAAATATGAATTAAGCTTACATTCTTAGTTCTTTTAAATCAAATTCCTTCCGGGTGTTTACCTAATAAACTTCTAACTTGACTCAAAACATTAGAAGGATTCCCCTCATCCCTAGTAGGGAAGAATTAGTGCATAGTCATTGGGAAAATAATACTTTAAATGAAACGAAATAAGGTGAAACTCATTGAAAGTAGAAAATGCAGAAATGAAAGATGAACAAACTTTTACTTAAAACTTGAAATCAACTTACAAACTCAAAACGAAATGAATTAAAACTAGAAATTATGCTTAAAAACTACAGAAATTGACTAAAACAAAAGCAATTGACAAATGCCCAAAGTTTGGCTACAATGGAAAAATGAAAAGTGTACATTCTCTTCCAATATCTCATCTATTTATAGGCTAATTCTTGCTCAAATCAAGATGATAATATGAATTTTATGATTAGTAGCCTCCCAAATACTGAATTGATGCATTGAATGTCCTTAGGAAGTTCAATTGAGGAAGGATATGAGGTTGCATAGAGAAGAGGAGCCATCTATTGCAACTTGCTGAAAATTGTAGGTCTCGCCGAGACCAGCCCCTGGAACTCAAAGTTCCAACCTTGCTCCAGCTAGGTCTCGCCGAGACCTATGTAAAATGCCCATTTTTGTGGTTTTTTCGTTTCTTCTTGGAATGCGTCTCCGTTTTCATCCTGTAACTCACTAAAACAAATTGTCAATCTTGTGGGGTGTGTGAGAGTGTAAAAATAAGCTAGAAAACTCGTGAATTAAATTAAAAACACGTGATGGTGTGTGAAATTTTGAAACAGAGTGAAATTTAACAAAATTAACACAAGCATTAAAAAGACACAAAATGGATGAAATATGACTCAAATTTACGGTGAAAATAGACGGCAACACTAGGCTTGAGGAGAAACATTCTTTGTAGATTTAAGATTAAAATCATCACCCGACTATCGATCCATATCAGAATCCGCACAAACTTACCCATAAAATAGATTGAGCTTGAGTTTCTCTCAAAATCTCGAATCAAGTCCAATGCAGTCCGGAACCGTCCTTATATTATATATGAATAATAAAGACTATAATAATCATAATCATAGTCTTTGATAAGATATTCATTTTGTTACTTACAATCCAATATGAATAAATTATTGCATAAATATATATTGGAATTACGAATTGTGTTTAATATGCTCTACATATATATTCTTTACAAGAGAATCAGAATCCAGCTTAGAGCATCTCTGACACCCTCCAACCATTCCACATCACCTATTTCTAACAACTCTCTCTTTAAAACAACTTCATCTAAATTTCTCTCTAATGGTTAGCCACTTACACCATAATTTAATGGGTCTCACTTGTTATATAATATTTATTAATTAACCTATTTATAATAATAATACAGTAAATCATGAATAAATATTACTACAAAAAAAATAATGAATAAATATTTAATTCAGTAGGTTAAGGTCGATGTATATAAAAATTTGGGTTACATTTTTAATTCTCAAAATTAAGATTTTAATTTATGCACAATGGTCAGAAATTTTAATTTATGAAGAAGACCAGAAATTTATGTTTTATTTTTAAACTACCAATAATATTAAAGAAAAAACAACAATAAATAAGAACTAAGTATGCATTTGGCTTTAGTTTTTGATTAAAAAATATATTACTCATAGACAAAGGTTAGTGGTGGGCCCACATTAAATAAGAACTAAATATACATTTCAATCGCATGCATCCGTGATTGTAGCTTACCTTTGCTTCCTTGCAATGTCAGACACTGTGTGTGTCTCTCTTTCTTCATGGGGCGCGTATAGTATGCTCCTCATGGATTTAGAGGAAGCAAGTCGCTGGATCGAGCGACTCGCTTAATTCTGGCGACTTGGTTTTTGATAGTTCTAGTGGTTGGAGGTTACCGCAAAATTATAAATTGGTCCTTTAATACTACCACTAGAATTGCTCTTAGTAAAGTTTCAATGGAATTTGTCAGATGTCATATCTATTTCTCTTTGTTTTCTTTAATATAATTTTTTGTAATCATTAAATTCATAACAAAGTATATAAACGATGTGTTTTCATGTTCAAAACGCAGTCGTTTCAAGTACGTAATAGGAATTAAGGTTATAGTCATTATGGCTATCTTGAGGAATAGATTAGTTTGGGTAGCTTGATAGGTATTTAAGAGTCTTGAGTATCAGTATTTAAAGACTAATTTTTTCAATTTGTAAAACATCAGATCTCTTTCTTCAACATCTTCTCATCTTCTCTCTACTGTAAACGTTTTCTTTCATTCTCTTCTTGTTACTACTGTAAATATTTGCTCTCATTCTGTTATTCAATTCTTGTTATGGTATCAGAGCTGATACGCTTGGCGTGACTCGTTCAATTCAATCTTTTCTTCCAGCCTTGTTTTCGAAGTTCTGGAATTCTTTGGTCTTTTTCACGAATTATTTTTGTGAATCTTTCTTTCAGGATCTGTGTTTTTGATTCTGAATTTCAATTCATCTCCATTAATTTTCTGTTTACCAAATTAATCGAAGATCTGAAACCCTAGAAATGTCTACTGAAGAAAATCCTCAAAACGAAGAAGGTGTTCGCACGAATCTTCCTCCTCTTGATCTTTTTCTCAATCCCGCTAGCTTTTATTATCTTCATCCCGGTGAAAATCTGAGCCTTGTGTTGGTTGGACAGTTGCTTGATGGAAGCAATTATCACTGTTGGAGTCGCGATTGCAGACGTGCTCTTCGTGTTAAAAATAAATTGGCGTTCATCGATGGATCGTTGTCAACTCCAATTCTTACGAATATCAACCGTCCAGCTTGGGATCACTGTAATACTATGGTCTTCCAGTGGATTACTCGGTCTGTTAAACCCTCTATTGCTTCTAGTGTTAACTTCTTTGAATCTGCTAGAGATGTTTGGGTAAATCTTCATCAGCGTTTTTCTCAAGGTGATTCTCTCAAAATCTCTGAATTACAAGAAGAGTTGTTTAGTTTTGCACAGGGATCTTTATCTGTAACAGATTTCTATACGAAACAATTGACTTTATGGGAGGAGTTACAAAATTATAGACCATTGTCTTTGTGTGTCTATAATCCTTTATGTACATGTGCTAAGTTTCTAACTCAGGCCAAGAATCATCATGATGAGGACATAGTTATTCGATTTCTTAAAGGTTTGAATCAAGATTATTCTAATGCTCGGTCTCAGATTTTCCTCACAAAGCCCTTACATGATATCACTACTGTATTGTCCATGATTCTTCAGCAAGAACGTCAACTCTCTGGGCATAATAGTGTTATTGGTATAGAATCATCTGTTAATCTTGCTAAGAGACAGTTTAATGATAATAAGAAGAAAGGTCTAAAGTGCAGTTTCTGTGATAAGCCTGGTCATACAGTTGATCAGTGCTATCGAAAGCATGGATTTCCTGTGGATTTCAAATTCACTAAGAAGAAGGGAGGAGCTGATACTTCTTATGGTAACGTTGCTAATATTGAGGGCTGCAATTCTGAGAATACAGGGTCTTTCCAGCAACCTTTGCCTATGCAGGGTCAAGATTCCGGGGCTATTACCTTAACTAAGAACCAGTATAATCATCTTCTTCATATGCTAGATGACATACCTTCTTCTGTTATAAGCAATGTTGTTGCCAATACCAATGTTCCATTTGCATCAGGATCTTCTCTATCTCATTCATTGCCACCAGGATCGTCTCAATCGTCCATTCCTTCTGTTTCCCATCATTCAGGCAATGAAGGTTTTCAATTAAATACAGATTTTCTCAATATTTTGTGCTATGATGATCTGGGGAGCTTTAATAATGATCATACAACTCCGAATCTTTCAGTCAATGAGACTGTTGTTCCTGCTCAGCCCATGAAAAATGACAATCAGGTACTTCGTCTGTTGATCAACGAAATTCTCATTCTAATGAATCAGTAAATTGCTTGAGTCAATTTCTTGCTAAACCAACCTCCATTCATTTGCAAACTGCTTATAAGGTGCTCAGGTACATCAAGACTGCTCCTGGAAAGGGTCTTTTCTATTCGGCCCAGGCATCTCTTCGATTGAGAGCTTTTTCGGATGCTAACTGGGCTAAGTGTAAAGATACGAGAAGGTCCATTACTGGTTTCTGCATATTTTTGGGGGACTCACTTATTTCCTAGAAAAGTAAGAAACAAGCCACAGTTTCTCGCTCCTCTACTGAAGCAGAGTATCGTGTCATGGCTAGCACAACTGCAGAGATACAATGGTTACTTTACTTATTACAAGCTCTAAAGCTTCCTCATCCTAAAGCAGTTCCTCTTTTTTGTGATAATCAATTTGCACTCTATTTAACCACAAATTCTACATTTCATGAGAGGACAAAACACATTGAACTTGATTGCCACTTTGTCAGAGAGAAGTTGCAAGCTGGGTTAGTTCGTCCTCTTCCTGTCAGCACTCTTCATCAATTGGCAGATACTTTTACAAAGGCTTTACCAGTACATCCTTTTCAGAGAGTTCTGTGCAAGCTTGGAGTTCATAGTATTTACACTCCAGCTTGAGGGGGGTAACAAAGTATATAAACGATGCGTTTTCATGTTCAAAACGCAGTCGTTTCAAGTACGTAATAGGAATTAAGGTTATAGTCATTATGGCTATCTTTAGGAATAGATTAGTTTGGGTAGCTTGAGGATTAGGTATTTAAGAGTCTTGAGTATCAGTATTTAAAGACTAACCTTTTCAATTTGTAAAACATCAGATCTCTTTCTTCAACATCTTCTCATCTTCTCTTTACTGTAAACGTTTTCTTTCATTCTCTTCTTGTTACTACGGTAAACGTTTGCTCTCATTCTGTTATCCAATTCTTGTTAATTCAGTATAAGAAAATTGGAGCAAGTAGAATAATAATATAATGAGCTGTTGTAGAAAAAAGAAAGAATTTATTTATTTTTAAAATTTGAAAGCATGGTTCGTATTGCTGGAGTCGAATATCGTTAAGTAAAAAAACAAAAAAAAATGTAGATAGAAAAATGAAGACAAAAGGAATAAATTGAAAGATATGCAGTTTATGACACAAAAACAAAATAATAAAAAAAGAAAAGGGTTGCATGGATGTGTTCATTTCATAGTTCAGACTCGAAATAAAGAATAATGGTCCCTTCTTTCATATATCGCCCTCCACTAGCCCACCTATGCCTTTAATTACGTGATTCCATTTCCTACACCAAAATATATAAAAAGATCATTAACTTATTTCCTTTTTCTCCAAAAGAGAAATTAACTGGGGAAATTTAATAATATACTTCTTTTTATGAATAAATAGGCAAGTATATACATAGCTGGTTCTAGAGTACGTAACCTGGTATAGGAATTCTGGAGTAATAATTATTGAGATTTAAAAAAAAAAAAATTATGAATAATTATTTTTCATTTTTAAAATTTAATAATAAATTTAGTATAAAAAACAAGAATATAACCCATTATAATGGAATTAAAAAACAAACAGCAATGGCATGATGGATGGGTGTTCAAAATTTATTTCACCCCTTTTTAATAAATAAAGATATATAGCCAGGGGCGGAGACAGCCCGGTGGCTGGCACCACCTCTGAGGAATATTGGTGCAGTCCTAAGATTGTGAAATTAGTACTTATAACATAAAACGTGATTGTATAATATAAAATTAAATTTATATAGATGGTTTAAGTGGTATTTAAGGTAGATTTAATAATCGTCCATCTTCTCTTCTCTTTCAACTCTTCTTTTCTTCTTTTATGTCCAAATTTTATCATTTGCCATGCTTCAAAATTTTCCTCTTTTAACGATCTACTACGAGTAGGAAGAAGGAAGTTTGTCTCTACCCCCACCGGGTTAGATTTTATGTATTTTTTTATCTTTTTAGTCGGTTTCCATATATTTTGTCGGATCTCTTTATCCGTCTAAATTGTATTTGTCCTCTATTATTCTTTCATTTATACATTTTTCCAATTTAGCAAGAGCGGAAACAGTTTATCTTGTGGATCAATAGATCTACGTGGTTGCATATAAAGAAATGACTCAGATCCGAATATTCGAAATGGCCTTAATGCTAAAGATTGGATTGCTTCTATTTTTCTGCAGATTTCGATTTACAATAAATATATATTTCATTGTTGTTTTGTGTTTTTTTTATGCTTTTATGGCCGTTTTTGCTGTCTGTAGTTGTTTTAGGGGGTGTTTGGTTGCTCCTTTTCATGCTCTTGTTTACATTTTTACTTTAAAAGAGAGAGTTTTAGGTGTTTGGTTAATGACCTCCTGTTTGCCTGAAAAGCAACATTAAGTATTTGGTTGGTGATCTCCTGTTTGTCTTTTGCATATGAAAAGCAGCTTTTTACAAAAGCAGAGAATCTCTGCTTTTTGGAAAATCAGTTTTTTCCAACAGCAAACCGTAATAGCAAACAGCAACAACAAACAATAGGTAAAACAAAAAGACCTCGAGTCTCTTTGTAGATCTTGTAAGGTTTAGGGGGTGTTTGACTGCTCCTTTTTATGCTCCTGTTTGCCTTTTCACTTCAAAGGGGAGAGTTTTAGGTGTTTTAGTGACCTCATGTTTGCCTTTTACATCTGAAAAACAACATTAGGTATTTGGTTAGTGATCTCATGTTTGTCTTTTACACTCGAAAAACATCCTTTTACAAAAACAGAGAATCTCTGTTTTTTGGAAAAAAATAGCTTTTTCCAACAGCAAACAGTAACAGTAAACAACAACATCAAATAGCAAACTGTAACAGCAAACAGCAAACAAGAACAACAACCAATAGATAAAACAAATGGGCCCTTAATATCTTACGGTTATTTTCTTGTTGTCCTTATTGTGTTTTAATCTAATTAAGTTATAAACATTTTCATACAAAAACAAAAAAAAAAAAACAAAAAAAAAAAAAAAAAACAAAAAACAAAAAGGTATGCAAAGCTTTCTCCACAACCAAGTGGTTCTAGGTTGGAAGTTACTTCTTCCCGACCTTTATCCTAATTTAATTTTTTCCCCTTAAATACTTCAAAATAATTTTTTATCCAATTATAATTTTATCACATTATAATTATTTGGGTAAACTTCAAATAAAACCCCTGTGGTTTTACTAATTTTCAAATAAAGGATTTTGGTTTACATTTTGTCAAAACGAGGATTGAGGTTTTCAACTTTATCAAAATAAGGACTTTTCGATTGATACTATTAAAATCACCATTGACGACTTTAAAAATGACATATTTTAAGAACTACTAATATTCTAAACAACTTTAATTCTTCAACTTTTTTATTTTGAGATTGTTTAGATGATGTTTGGTAAAGAGAGAGAAAGTTAATGTTTAGAGAGAGAGTTTTAAAAAAGATGATTTTCGAAAATCGAAAATGTAGTTCCATAAAAAATATGACATTGAACAACTTTAATTCTTGAAAATTTTCATTTTTAGGTCGTTAAAGATGGTTTTAATAGAATTAATCCAAGTGTGAAACCTCAATCATCGTTTTGACAAAAAGTAAACCACAGTCCTTTATCTGAAAATTAGTGAAACCACATGGGTTTTATTTGAAATTTAACCTAATTATTTTCCTTAAATAAAAATATGTTTTTAGCGAACTATAATTTTTTTCCTCAAATCCTCTTTAAATCAAGAGTTAAGGTGCAAAAATACCCCTAACATTTTGGATCAGGAGCAATTTTACCTCTAACGTCTAAGATTGTGCAATTTGACCCCTAACGTTGATAATTCGGATCAATTTCAGACTTTATTATAAAACACAAATATTTTTGTTTCTTATTCTGCACCAATCACATATCAATTAGTTGTAAAAAAAAGATTTCATGTTTTTTATAATTTAATAAAAGAATTGGAGATTAATATTTATAAATTCGGTGAATTTTTTGATTTTTTTTATCCAATTCGTACAAAAGAAAATATATTTTTATTTTATTTTTTCACATCTCAACATATGCTTGTGATTTGTTACTCATAAATTGACATATGTGTGAAATGTAGATGACAAGATTCATGACCGAGAAGACAGTTTGATGAATTATTTCTCAAATTAACCCAAATTATCAACGTTGGGAGTAAAATTGCTACTAACGTTAGGCGCTAGTCGGGCAGAAATGACATTGGGGATTAATCGGGGATTAACCGAGTTTGTATTTTTATATTTTTTATTTTAATCAACAAATTGTTATATAAATTCAATTAATTTGTATTATACTATCTAAAAAAATAATATAAAATTATTTAATATACAAAAACATGTATATTTGCAACATATATCTATAAAAATGTGCAAACATCAACATTACCACAACAATATCATTGAAACAACTTAAAAGTGAATTATAATAAACAAAATAAATAAATTTATAATAAAAAATGTTTATTCATTGTCGCTTAGGCGGTACCTAGGCGGCCTAGGCAGAGGCTAGACGGCTAAAAATCACCTAGGAGTCAATAAAACACATAGAGGGACTAATCGGAGAAAATCGGGGTGGATTGTCAGTTTCGAGCGCCTAGGCGGTCAAGGCGGCCTTCATTTCGAACAGTGCTCCTACCTCAAAACGTTAGGAGTATTTTTGCACCTTAACACTTAAACCAAAATGTGAATATTAAATTTTATTACTTTTTTCCATCATTGTTTTTATTTAATTATAAATTTTGTTCGTAAATTAAAATGTCAATATTATTATCTAATTTAATTATTTTTTTCATCATTATTATTAATTAATTTTAATTTTTTCTTTAATCAAAATGTCAATGTAAATATTCAATTTATAAAGAATAATATACTTGTTTAGGGGTTGTAATTTAGAAAATTAGCGTTGAACTTATAGAAAATTAAATATATCTACGCTTTTTACGTTAGACACTTTTAATTTTTTAGTTAATTCACTAAAGCGAAACAGGTTTATCATACTGGATGCAAAAAAAAAATTTGTCAGTCCTTACAGGATGGACTCTAGAAAATTACTCTAAACCGTAAGACTAAAATTAGCCCGTCTAGATATAAAATCTTGGCTCTGCGACAGGGTATAACAAGAAAAAATTCCAATTTACAAACACTGTCTCATAATTTAAGAACTTGGAAAAGATGGGTATTGCCTAGTTCGTAGTTAAAGGATATGTAAGATTTGAGCCTTAAAAGGCTTTCAAATCTCGGCATTTGCTGACGTTTTGATTAATATCCCTGAATATGAGTCAAACGATTATGTAGAGCCGGACTTATGGAAGGTATTTATCAATGGAAGCTCCAACAATGATGGAGCAAGAATTGGAGAATACAGGGCCTTGATGGGATTGCTCTTTGATACATTATAGGTTTGTCCTTCCTTGCCTGCAACAATGGGTCATATGCTTTAAGGAATCAGAATCCTAAATGTCATAAACTTCGACAGTGAAATCCTTAAATTCGAATCAAAATTGGTAGTGAGCAAACTCTTGTGTTACCATAAGGCCAAAGATTCGAATCAAAATTCGAATCAATCTGGATTTGCTCCTGAAAATTAGAGGGATCAAAATGAGTAGCAAGGAGGAGGATAGGGATGGTCACTGTTGGTCTTTGACAAATAATGAGGTTTATTGCTGTAAATATGCGTTTGAGGCTTTTAGTCAAGGCTTGGAGACTACGCACCCAGAGTTGTGGAAAATTATTTGGGACTTGAAAGTACCTTACCGTATTAGGAGCTTCTTGTGGCTGGGTGTTAAAAATAGGCTGCTTACTAATACGGATAGGAAAAGGAGGCATTTGGTGGAATCAGGAGATTGTAGTAGATGCAGTGGGTATGAAGAAACCATTTGCCATGCTCTTAGAGATTGTGCTAAGAGTAAAGAGGTGTGGAGAAAAGTTCTTCCTGACCAGTTGTTGCCTACGTTCTTGTTGTTGGTCCCGTGTGATTAGTTCCAAGGGGGGGTTAGGAACTAATATAACTTTTTCGTGTTTAATTTGATAAGCTGACTTATAAATTTTTATGAGTTGGTGAACTCAGCTTTTGGTCAGCTTGGTGAGATATGTTTCAAGACAGCTTTAGTCAGATGTTGACTAAGGTTGTTTTCTTGTAAGTTAGGAATTGACACTCTTGGAGGTCAGCTTCTAACTCAGCATCACTTATTTACTCAGGGCCAGCTTAGGCAAATTATATGCTGAGTAAATAAAACAAACAACACATGCAATTTATATATATATTAAGAGAGAGTTTAGAGATTACTCAGTATCACTTATCCTGGTTCGGCCTCTCTGCCTACGTCCAGTCCCCAGAGTCCTCCGGGCTTTTTGAATCCAATACTGAGCTCTTTAACGGTAGAGCACAAACCGATTACAAGGCAGTTGAATATACAAGAGTACCTTCCTCTATTCGTCTACTCAACTCCTACTAAGTGCTACAACCCAGCACCTAGATTTCTCTACCACTGAATGCTTACAACCAAGCACTCAGCAAGACACTCTCAATATTACAATTGATAAACACTTGTTCTCTTTTCAGTAAAGAACACTTTAGAAGATTACAAAGAATCACTCTAGCATTTACACAGGGAATGGAAAGTTTGGTGTAAGACCTTTCTTGTATTTGAGTGTTTGAAATTGTTTCTTTCTCTCTTGTATTTTCTTTTTGTTAATCAGTAATGATCCAAAGTTCTTGATTGTCCTTTTATAGATGGAAATCTGCAGATGGAACATTTGAATTGTTTTAGCCGTTAACACCAAAACGGCTCTTTTAGGGAACATCTTCTGGTTAGCTTCAGACTGTTCAGGCCATTCCCTTCCTCTGTTTTCTTCAGGCGTCAGGCTTTGTCTTCTTGCGTCAGACTTGTCTTTTTGTGCCAGTTGTCTTTTACCAATAATCCATTGACCCATACATCTCGGAATCTGTCTTCTGTGTATTTCCAAGATTTCAATTATTGGTGCAGAGGGGCGGTAATCATTGTCTTTTAGCAAACGACTCTTTCATGCTGTCCTGAAGATACACTTAGCTTTGTTCTTTGTCTTCGACAACTTTAATGCTGAGTTCGTTGCAAGTCAGCTTCGTTATGAAGATGACCTCTTATGTTGAGTTCATTCCACTCAGCTTTGTAAGACGAACGTTAACGCGGCTTCTTATGCTGAGCTTTATTCTCTTTGTGTTTAGGCTTCCATGCTGACCTTCATTTCACTTAGCTTGTTCTGTTCATCTCATGCTGACTTTGTCCTGTCCTTATCTTTATATATATATTTGTACTCAATATTGAACAAACAGATTAGTATAATAAAATCAAAGCACTTAAATTTAATTATCCCTTAATCATGGATGATTTTGTCAAATCAAAATCTTATGGAAAGGTGCTTCAATAAACTCCCCCATTTTGATGTTGGCAAAATACATAATTATGGAACTCAGTTTCGAAATTCCCCATGATTGAATCATTTTTCATATTTCTGAAGTTGCTCCCCCGTAAGGGTTGCATCTATTAATTTAACTCTAAACCTTCCAAGATTTAATTGAGATAAATTAAAAAGACTTGTACTGACTAAAATTACTTCTAGACCTTTTAAGGTCAAGTTTATTAGAGTTCAGGTCAGCTTTCAGAAATGGTCAATTTATGAAACATTTTATTACTTCAGTTTCGTTATGGTTTGTTTGTTCAAATTTGGACAGTTCAATATATAATATATACTACTAAGCATGATATGAAGATAAGGTGGATAAAGTAATGCTTATCATAAATTTTCTCAGAAAAAACTATAAATATTAAGCATAGAATGAGGTATGAGCTAAGTTCTAGACTAGTCTATAGTCTACTTCTTCTTCTTCAAGTTGACTTGTGCTTGATGGTCAGCCTTATATACTCCTTTGCCTTTATCTTTACTCCCGGATGCACTACCTAGAAGCTGAGTTCCTTCTTGGCTTTTCTCCCCCGTTTTGCCATCATCGGGTTTATAAAGGAAGGTATCGTTGCGAGCAGCAGTGGAGAGGACATTTGAGTAACGCTGGAGCCTCTTTGTGCTTTCACGCAAGCCATCAATTACAGGTACACTGTCATCTTGGACATGGCGAGGAATCCGGAGAGAGCTGCTAATCATGCTGAGTAGGCATTCATGTGATTTGCTAAGCCAGGTGAGCGAGCTGGTGATCTGAGCAAAAGATTGGTGGTACATCTTCAGCATGGCAGAGTCATAAAACATGCGCTGAGCATTGTTGATGCGCATTGCCTTCATAATTGATTGGGAAAAGCTCAAGAGTTGACCATTGGAGACTGGGTCAACATCCATCTGTGCTTTGTTGACGTTGAGTAGACTTACTACTTCACTCAGTTGGTCAATTGTACACTGAGAGGAGGAGGAGACTAACTCACGCGTACAAGTCAGCTCAGCATTGAGCTTGGTAAAGCATTCTTGGAGTTCAGCAGATGTGGCATACTCAGTATTAACCGATGCGCCAAGATTGGGCAGTTCTGATCTCAGTTTGGCGAAATGCTGATCTAACTCAGCTGAAGTTGCATAGCCTGGATTTGGAGCAGAGAGATTATTGATCTTGCCCTCAAGGGAGTTCATATGGTTTACCATCAGAAGCAGCAGCTCAGTCATTTTGGCAATTTGGTCTTGCTTGGGTTGCTGTGTTTGAACTGACGTCATAACACTCATAAGGTCCTTGAGCCCTTTGATTTCATTCAGAAGTTGAGTAATGGCAGAGACATTGGGTGACTCAGGATTAGCAGACCCAGCAGCATCAGAAGTAATGAACTCCTGGAGAAGAGATTATGCAGTTTCCACGATGCGACGACCAGACTGAGTTGCACTTAGATAGGCAAACTGGCCATCTTGATTTGGCTCAGAGGTAGGGATGTGAGTTGAGCTGGATGGTGGTGGAGTTGGCTGCTTGTCAGCTTGAGTTGAGTGGTCAGGAGTGGGTCCTTTAGGGATCTCAATACTAGGAGCTGAGTTCTCATGACTCTGTGGAAACTGAGTTTGGAGAGATGGACTTATAAAAGTATGGACCTGAGGAGGTGGAGTTGGATGTTTAAGAGCTTGCTCGCCTTGTTGAGTAGCTGCGACTTCGAGCTCTTGCTCGGCAGTTTTTGGATTCTCCGGAGTCTTGGCTTGTTCCTCAATATGAGTAACAGAGGCTTGGTTTTGCACAAGATCCGTTGGAGGAGACTCAGGCTCAGCATCATGGGAGAAATATTTGAACTGAATTTTGGAGAGTTCAGCATCAATATCTTGAGGAGGGGAATCATCCAGAAGATCAATTTGCTTTTGTGCCTTCTTCTTGAGTCTCCGTCGTCTCGAAGCTTTTGGGGATGAAGGGCCAGCTTGAATACCTTCACTGGAATCTGAAGATGAGTGCTCCCCATGGTCAGCATTAGTGTTCTCAACTTGCTCAGCATCATGAAGCTCAGCATGATCTTCTTCCTCAATGTTAAGCTGAGTAACATCCTGTCCTTGTTCTCCTTCTGCATTAGTTTGATCAACCTCTTCTACTTCGTCAGACTCAACCTGAGTTGTATCCTTTCTCTGTGTTTGCTCTTCTTGCATACGGGGTGATTTTTCAAGGTTAATCCCATGGCTTTTGGCAAAGTGAGACTGAGGGGTGACGACCTTGTCAAGGGGATCAGCTTCAATAATTTTTAAACCAGAACTTCGACTCTTCTTTCTTAGAGGCAGTTCTAGAGATTCCTCATTTTCTTCTTCGGGCTCAGCTTGCCCTTTCCTTTTCTCTGCTGACCTAGGTGTATTTTGAGGTTGGTCAGCATCAACATTCTTAGCTCTGTTCATAGCCCGCTTCTTCCTGGGCACTGTGTCAATATCTTTTGCACATGTTTCCAGCGCTTTTCTTTTCTTCTTGTCCTTAGGGGACTCAGCAGGAGCCTCCACTTCTTTTTCAGGCTCATCCTCAGGCACAACTTCCTGTTCAGCTTCATCATTTTCTTCAATATCTTCAACTTCTTCATATCCTTTCAATGGTTGATTGTATAATAATCCAACCAGCAGAGCTGCTGTGATCTCACTTCCCAAGGTATCAGTTTCATTTACGGTCTCGATCTGTTTATCCTCGAGGATCTTAGTGATTAAAGAACCTAACCAAAGTTTCTTACCTGCTCGCTGGAGCGCACCAACCAGAAATACCGGAACGTTGAGAGGGGTGTAGGTCAGCATGTGCCATATGAAGCACTGCTCAAAGTTAGAGGCAGATGAGGCTGAGTTGAGTTTGGGGAAGATGAAGTTGGTCAATATGTAGTGTGCCATCTTCTGGTTTTGCCCCATACACGTGCTGGGTATTTCTCCCTTGTGATTTTTGGGTTTGCAGAATCCCTTTATCTGGTCCAGCTTTCCCTTTGATACTTTTTCCTTTGTTGTCCTAAACTCAATTCCTTCTTCTGGTAGGGTGAGTAAAGTTGCTAGATAAGATGGGGTTATGATTATCTTGTGGCCTTTGACACGAGTCTCCAGGTAGTCAGCATCATCTTCATCAACATACAAATTCGAGTAAAATTCCCGTACTAACCTGGGGTAGGTTTTTCCAGATAGAGAAAAGAAACCTGCCCACTGGTTCTTTTCAATCCATTCACAGAATTGTTTCTCAGTGGTGATGAAGCTTGGAGAGAACCATCTGCACTTGAGAACCTGAAGGTTGTTTACGTTTTTGTGAACCTTGATCATGGGCCTGACCATTGGTTGCTTGTCTTTCGCATGCTTGTTCTTCTTAGAGGAGCTCGTTGGGTCAGCTTGGGTTTTGTTAGGAGCCGGAGATTTTGGGTTTTCATCGGTATGACGCTTGCCGGAATCACCACCGGAGATATTTTGAGAGTTCGACATTCTCAGAGATTTTAGGGATTTTGAAATTTTGAGAGAGAAGAATTCGAATATCAAGGGTTTTAAGAGTAAAGAGGACTAAGTGGGAAATCTTCCACTATTTAAAGAGATTTATGGCGGCCCTATTCATTTAACTAGCCGTTTTACCTAGGGACGTTCAACAAACAGAGATTCTGTCATTTATGACACCTTCGACGCATGGGTTTAGCCATTAATGTGTGTCTTTCCAAGGTGCTAGTTGTTACACGTGTAGGCATTTATTTGATGCAAGTGGGTTTCTACTCAGTTTTGCTAGAATTCGAATCATTCGTGATATTGAGTACCTAGTTTTTGTGAATATGATTTTCCTATCTCTAGGTAACTCAGTATATGGACTTACTCAGTATAATCACTCAATATGTATGTCAACTCAGCATAGGGTGATTTTTCTACATTTCAAGCTTAGTAAGTAGTAGTTGCTTAATGTTAATTTACTCAGCATGGCATTTGCACAATCATTCAAATTTCCACTCAACATGGCAATCATTTAACATTCAATTTTTCATATAGATTTATCTAGAGTGGATTTGACATACCGATGGCTTCCCTTAGTATGTTGAATTGTTCTCGTGCCAAGGGTTTAGTGAAGATATCTGCAAGCTGTTCATTTATTGGCACATAGGTCAGCTTGATCTCATCTTTTAGTACGCGATCTCTGATGAAGTGATGTCTTATGCTAACATGTTTCATCCTGCTGTGTTGGACTGGATTCTTAGATAGATCAATGGCACTCTTGTTGTCACATCTGATCTCTATTGTCTTTGTTTTAACTCCATAATCCTCAAGTTGTTGCTTTATCCATAGTACTTGTGCAACACAGCTTCCAGCAGCCACGTACTCAGCTTCGGTTGTAGACAGGGCTACGGATGATTGCTTCTTGCTGAACCAAGATACTAGACAGCTTCCGAGGAAATGACATCCTCCCGAAGTACTTTTTCGTTCTAGCTTATCTCGTCCATAGTCAGAATCAGTATATCCAATGAGTGTGAAGTCATTTGAAGTTGGATACCATAGACCTGCATCAACTGAGCTCTGCAAGTATCTAAAAATTCTTTTTACAGCAGTTAGATGAGATTCCCTGGGGTCAGCTTGATATCTAGCACAATAACATACTGAGTACTGAATATCAGGTCTACTAGCTGTGAGATAAAGTAAGGAACCTTTCATACCTTGATAGAGTTTACTATCAATTGACTTACTCTTCTCATCTTTGCATAGGACAGTATCAGTACCCATGGGGGTTGATATGGGTTTGCAATCTACCATGCTGAATTTCTTTAACATATCTTTGGTGTACTTAGACTGACTTATAAAGATGCCATTCTTACCTTGCTTAATTTGAAGTCCAAGGAAGAAGTTGAGTTCACCCATCATCGACATTTCAAACTCAGTTTGCATCTGTTGGCTAAATTCTTTGCACAAAGATTCGTCAGTGGCACCAAATATTATATCATCTACATATATCTGTGCAAGTAGGGTATGTTTACCCTTTTTCTTAATAAACAAGGTTGTGTCAGCTTTTCCCCTGATATAGTTCCTGGTCAGCAGGAAATTGGTCAACCTCTCATACCAAGCTCTTGGAGCTTGCTTTAGGCCGTACAGGGCCTTTTTGAGTTTATAAACGTGGTTTGGAAACTTTGAATCTTCAAACCCAGGAGGTTGATTAACATATACCTCCTCGTTTATGAAACCATTAAGAAATGCACTTTTTACATCCATTTGGTATAATTTAAAATTCATAAAACTAGCATAGGCACACAATATACGTATAGCTTCTAGCCTAGCAACTGGTGCAAACGTTTCTCCACAGTCTATACCCTCTTGCTGACTATAGCCTTGGGCTACAAGTCGAGCTTTGTTTCTAATTACATTTCCATGCTCATCTAGTTTATTTCTAAAGACCCACTTGGTTCCTATGGGCTTTTGATTCCTAGGTTTAGGTACTAGATCCCATACCTCATTTCTAGTGAATTGGTCAAGTTCTTCTTGCATGGCATTGATCCAATACTCATCTTGCTCAGCATCAGCAAAGTTCTTTGGTTCATGCATTGAGACGAAGGCAACATTGCCGAGGTATTTCCTAAGCTGATCTCTGGTCATCAACTTGTTGTTAGCAGCATCAAGGATGGACTTTTCTGTGTGTCCTCTTGGAATCTTTATTTCCTTGGGCAATGTTGAGTTGTTTGGAAGAGGTGTTTCTACAATCTCTACAGGAATAGATTGGTCAGCAAATGATATTTCAGTTTCTTGCTTACCTTGGGCCAGCCCTTGTATAGATGACACAGAGGCTTCTGGTTGATCAGCGGAAGCTGAGCTTGGTTCATCTTCTTCGAGCTGAGCTGACTTACCTGTAGGGTCAGTTTCATCGAACTCAATATGTACAGACTCTTCTACAACCTGAGTTCTTTTATTAAATACTCTATATGCTTTACTGTTTGTTGAGTACCCCAAAAAGATCGCTTCGACAGCTTTAGCATCAAATTTACCAAGATTGTCTTTTGTATTGAGTATAAAGAATTTACACCCAAAGGCACGAAAGTATCCAATGTTGGGCTTTCGTCCTTTCCAAATCTCATATGGGGTTTTCTTAAGTATAGGTCTAAGTATGTAACATGCTGTGTGAACAGCTTCTCCCCAGAAGTACTTTGGAAGCCTATTTTCACTCAACATTGTCCTAGCTATTTCGACAATAGTTCTATTTTTCCTTTCAACAACCCCATTTTGTTGAGGTGTTCTAGGAGCAGAGAAATTGTGGTCAATACCATAGGTTTCACAAAATTCATCAAATTGTTGGTTTTTGAATTCTCCACCATTGTCGCTTCTAATGTGAGCTACTCTTAGGTCTTTGTCATTTTCAAGCTTTTTAATCAATGTGGTAAACATCTCAAATGTTTCATCTTTGCTACTCAGCAGGATGATCCAAGTATACCTAGAGAAATCATCTACAATGACCAAGGAAAATTTCTTACCTCCCAAGCTGAGTGGCTGGATAGGTCCGAAAAGATCCAAGTGTAGTAATTCCAATGGTCTCTTGGTTGAGACAATATTTTTGCTCTGAAATGACTTTTTAGTTTGTTTGCCTTGCTGACAAGCTTTACACAATTGATCTTTTTCAAATTTTAATTTGGGTAATCCCTCAACTAATTGCTTTCTAGCTAGTTTGGCGAGAAGGTCCATGCTGACATGCCCAAGTCTTCTATGCCATAGCCAGGAGTTATCCTCTTTAGACACTAAGCATATATTTTTGGAAAACTGTTTTTCTAAATTTAGCATGTATACATTTTCTACACGAGGGGCAGTTAAAACCAATTCATTTGTGTTCCCCTCGAGTATTTGACACTTAGCATCATCAAATACAACCTTTCTACCGCTCTTGCAGAGCTGAGCTACACTTAGTAGATTGTATTTGAGACCTTTAACTAAGGAGACTGACTCAATGGTTGGGTTACCTCCGATAGTGCATGAGCCGACTATCTTACCCTTCTTGTTGTCTCCAAAGCTTACACTTCCACCTCGTTTGAGTTCTAGTGTGATGAACTGTGTTTCATCACATGTCATGTGCCTTGAGCATGCGCTGTCTATGTACCAAAGTTTTGATTTCTCCACGCATGTCAAGCTGACCTGCATTTTAGACTATTCGTTTTTAGGTACCCAATTCTTTTTGGGTCCTTTCTTGTTAGTGTAAACAGGTGCAAAGTCATATTTCAACTTGTGACGACATACTTTTATAGTGTGGCCAGGCTTACCACAAAAGTCACAAAAAGGTACCCTTTGAGGGTTGTACTGAGTATGGTCAGCATTGTTGTGTTGAGCATGCCAGCATACTTTTGTGGAATGCCCTTTTCTTCCGCAGAAGTCACATTGGACAATCCGCTTGTTATGCCAACACACATCTTTTGTGTGCCCCCTTTTTCCACAACACTCACATTGAGTGAATTGCTTATGCTGACTAGTACTTGCGTACTCAGCATGGGGTTTATTTCTTCTACTTGAGCCTTTCACTTGACTCTGTAAGGTTGTGACATCCTTTCTAAGTTTCTTTGACTCAGATTGGACCTCCGTGACAAACTTATGCATGATTTGCATGTTGGTATGTAAATCTGAGTTGTCCTGGAGGAGATATCGGAGGTCACTCAGCTTGACCTCTTCAATCTCGTCATATCGCCTGCTGAGTGATTTTATTTTTTTATTGCATTTTTTAGTTAGCTTATATAAATTACTCAGGGCATTTACCATCTCATTTCTAAACAAAAGTAAGGGTGTTACCTCATTAATGTGTACCTCCTGGTCAGTTTCATCAGAGAGGTCATTATGCTCAGATTGAGAATGGTCAGCATCGTCAGCCATGAAGCATATGTTGGCTGTTTCATTTGCATCAGCTTCAGATGAGGTTGACTCATCACTATCGCTCCATGTTGCTACCATAGCCTTTTTGCTTCCCTTCTTCTCCTTCTTAAGGTTGGGACAGCTTGACTTGATGTGCCCAGTTTGATGACACTCAAAACATGTGACAGACTTGGAGCTGTCCTTCTTGTATTTGTCACTCGACTCAGTTTTGTATTTGTCACTTCTTCTGAATGACCTTTTGTCGTTTCTGTCATTTCTTCTGAACAACTTCTTCATCTTTCTAGTGAACATAGCCATTTCCTCATCATCAGTTGACTCACCTTCAGTCGAGTCAGCTTTCATGACAAGTGACTTTTGTTTCTTGTCTTCTGACTTTTCTTTCTCTTTAGCTTCAAAGTTTTTCATAGAAATTTTATGGGTCAGCAGGGATCCGATCAACTCATCATATTTGTAGGTAGTCAAGTCTTGAGCTTCTTCTACAGCTGTTTTCTTTGCTTGCCAGCTCTTAGGCAGACTTCTCAGGATTTTCTTCACCTGTTCCTCTTCAGTGAAGTTCTTTCCAAGCCTTTTGAGCTCGTTTATAATGTTTGTGAATCTTGCGTTCATTTCTGAGATGTCTTCATTCTCATTCATCTCAAACAGCTCGTAGAGTCTCATATGCTGATTGACTTTAGACTCCTTAACTTTGCTTGTGCCTTCATAGGTTACTTCAAGCTTCTTCCAAATCTCCTGAGCTGACTCACAACCTGAAATCTTATTGTATTCTGCAGCATCTAGAGCACAGTGAAGCATATTTATAGCCGAAGCATTATTTTGTAATTTTCTGAGGTCATCCTCTGTCCACTCAGCTTCACTTTTAACAATTTTCTCATTGTTAACAGTTTTATATGGCACATGTGGACCTTGAACAATTGCAAGCCATGCACTCATGTTTGTGGCTTGAATAAAGTTCTTCATCCTATTCTTCCAGAATGTATAATTTGACCCAAAGAATAGGGGAGGTCTAGTGATTGATAATCCCTCAGGGAGTATCTGTGTTGTTTGGTTCCCGGGAAGGAAACGAGTGCTATTCTCACCCATTTTTCGGGATCAGCTCAAGATTGTTAGATCTTTGAGTAATGAGCTTAGGCTCTGATACCACTTGTTGGTCCCGTGTGATTAGTTCCAAGGGGGGGGGGTTAGGAACTAATATAACTTTTTCGTGTTTAATTTGATAAGCTGACTTATAAATTTTTATGAGTTGGTGAACTCAGCTTTTGGTCAGCTTGGTGAGATATGTTTCAAGACAGCTTTAGTCAGATGTTGACTAAGGTTGTTTTCTTGTAAGTTAGGAATTGACACTCTTGGAGGTCAGCTTCTAACTCAGCATCACTTATTTACTCAGGGTCAGCTTAGGCAAATTATATGCTGAGTAAATAAAACAAACAACGCATACAATTTATATATATATATTAAGAGAGAGTTTAGAGATTACTCAGTATCACTTATCCTGGTTCGGCCTCTTTGCCTACGTCCAGTCCCCAGAGTCCTCCGGGCTTTTTGAATCCAATACTGAGCTCTTTAACGGTAGAGCACAAACCGATTACAAGGCAGTTGAATATGCAAGAGTACCTTCCTCTATTCGTCTACTCAACTCCTACTAAGTGCTACAACCCAGCACCTAGATTTCTCTACCACTGAATGCTTACAACCAAGCACTCAACACGACACTCTCAATATTACAATTGATAAACACTTGTTCTCTTTTCAGTAAAGAACACTTTAGAAGATTACAAAGAATCACTCTAGCATTTACACAGGGAATGGAAAGTTTGGTGTAAGATCTTTCTTGTATTTGAGTGCTTTGAAATTGTTTCTTTCTCTCTTGTATTTTTCTTTTTGTTAATCGGTAATGATCCAAAGTTCTTGATTGTCCTTTTATAGATGGAAATCTGCAGATGGATCATTTGAATTGTTTTAGCCGTTAACACCAAAACGGCTCTTTTAGGGAACATCTTCTAGTCAGCTTCAGACTGTTCAGGCCATTCCCTTCCTCTGTTTTCTTCAGGCGTCAGGCTTTGTCTTCTTGCGTCAGACTTGTCTTTTTATGCCAGTTGTCTTTTACCAATAATCCATTGATCCATACATCTCGGAATCTGTCTTCTGTGTATTTCCAAGATTTCAATTATTGGTGTAGAGGGGCGGTAATCATTGTCCTTTAGCAAACGACTCTTTCATGCTGTCCTGAAGATATACTCAGCTTTGTTCTTTGTCTTCGACAACTTTAATGCTGAGTTCGTTGCAAGTCAGCTTCGTTATGAAGAGGACCTCTTATGCTGAGTTCATTCCACTCAGCTTTGTAAGACGAACGTTAACGCGGCTTCTTATGCTGAGCTTTATTCTCTTTGTGTTGGGTTGTTATGACTTGGTCTTTTGATGCTAAGATTAATATCACTCAGCTTGATATTTTAGGCTTCCATGCTGACCTTCATTTCACTTAGCTTGTTCTGTTCATCTCATGCTGACTTTGTCCTGTTGTTAGACGAGGTGCCGCGGCCTAATCTCCCGGGCGGACCGGGGGGTGGACACCTCATGGCGATGTAAGCGGTGATTGGCGCCGAAAGCAACCAATCATGGAATCAAGCTGCTCGGCAGGACCGGAGCTCGGAGTATGGAAGAGTCGCCACCCACGAATGGGAAAATAAACACCGATCCCTTGCGGGAGACCGGTGAGGGTTCGGGAAACTTAGGTACGAGCCGAGAAGGCTAGCTCCTTTCCGGAGAAAGGCTACTAGGCACCCCGACATCGCCCGATTATAAACCACCGGCCTCCTACTCAGCGTGTTAGGTGATAACGGACTAATCACATATCTCTTTAAGTTTAGAATTCATTTGAAACCTTTTCTTTCTCGTTTTGAAAACCGTTTTGAGCATATATTATTGAAAGCCACTTTGGTAAAGAATCACCTATTTACATCAGTTCAACATACATAGGAGAGAGAGGGGGGAGAAGAAAGAATTAATTTATTTAACAGGGTGTCTTATGCTTCGATTCACATGTCAACCCTACACTAAACTCACTTCCCAAAAACGAGTTTATTTACATGGTTCGTACCTTAATCGCCGTTGGAACGATTTAGGTACGTTTCAAAACCCCGTTTGATGACGTTCACTCGAATCGCCGTTGGAACGACTCGAGCGTTTGAAAATGTTGAGGTAAGAGTTTTAACAAGAAAACGTGATTAAGCGTACAAGTCAATTTATTTTGTACAAATCATTTAAGAAAACGGTTCAAAACTCTATTATTTACAATAAAAACGATTTTAATTACAAGGTTCGCCTAATCCGTCGTTGGAACGGATTGAGGTTTCAACACGTGATGTTTTGGAAATGGTTTAAAAATGACAAGAAAACGTTATTCACACTTCAGGAACATCCAGAAAAGCTTTAATTTAAACCAACCAATTAAACTCTCTTTTTGTGATTTATTTTCCCTTTTTCACTCAATTAACCCTTACTTGAATATAATTACAACAAATAACAAATTAAACCCTAAATTCACACCACTAAATACATTTTAAAATAGATACATTTTGGATAAAAATGGTATTTACACCTATAGATTAAAAATAAGGTAAAACCTAATATACACTATAGTTGTGGGTATGTACCCACAAAAGGAAAATAATACTAAGGATAGTATGCTTATTATCCTAAAAACTTATGAAAATAATGCATAATGTTTATAGATGAGAAAATAGCATTTGACCCAAAAATAGTTTTTACATAAGAAAATAACCTTTAACCCCAAAATAACTATTATAATAAATATATAGAAAATAACTTTCCCAAATATACATTAAACATAAAAAATAATACATATTTATCCTCAAAACATCCACTAATTAATTACCCCAAAATACCCAAGTAAATAACATTCTAAAATAAAACCCAATATAATTTAAATGAATGAAAAAGAAAATATATACATATAGTTTTATTAAATCAGATTAAGGAAAAATAATATCCAAACACATTAAATAAATAAATATACAAAGTATTTAAAAATAGCTTGAAAGTATACATTACATAAATATACATATATATATAAATGACCAAAAGCCCAAAAGTTGAGAAGGAGGGACCAAAACAGCATTTTTTACATTTCAGCAGATTTACCGACGGGAAATCCGTCGGTAAACAGCAATCAGTGACAGAAAAAGAAGAATTACAGAAACAATCCACAACTTTCCAGATTTGTTTAAAGGCTTAAAATTAGATCTATTCTATCGTTTTGGAACTCCGAACTACCCAAAATGGATCATAGTTTATAACGGAGGTTCTCAAACGATGTTTTTTTATTTAAAACGTTATTTTGAAATATTTTTAAAAACTTATAATTACAACGTTTTTTAATACCCGAACTACCTTTGAATCGGATCACGGTTCGTATTGGGATATTAAAACGAGGTTTTTATTTTAAAACAAAACCGAACGTTTATCTAATACGGGATGAAAATAAATAAATACAGGAAATTAAATAAAACGTGACAAATAAATAAATAACTAAATAAATAAAATTATAACATAAAAATAAATAAAGAGAATAAAACAAATAAAATAGATAAAACGAGTCGGTATTGACGGTTGAAGTCGGTTGATTCCACAAATCGTGCCTTTCCGGTGTTTTTTTGTGTTTTTGGTAAAATCTTAACTTTTAGGAAATTCGGAATTTTTAGGAAAAAAAATATTTTTTTCCCAAAAAAAAGTCACTTCTCTCTCTAAAATGTTAGAGTAAGAAGTTCCCCTCCCAAAAAGTCCTCCCCTCTAATGCATGGGGATCCGTGCCTTATATAGGCGCCGGATCCCCGGAAACTTTGGGCGACGCCCGAAGAAAATTGGGCGTCGCCCAAAGTCCGTTGGGCGAACGCCCAACTTATGTTGGGCGAACGCCCAACATTAGTTGGGCGAACGCCCAACCAACGTTGGGCGCGCGCGCCCAACTGACGTTGGGCGTTCGCCCGACGATCGTTGGGCGTCCGCCCAACGTCGCTGGGCGCTCGCCCAACGGCCGTCGGACGTGCGCCTCGCGCTGTCGGGCGTGCGCGCCCCCCGGTCGTCGAGCGCGCGCTCCGCGCTGCCGGGCATCCGCGCCCAACGGACGTCGAGCGTGCGCCCCGCACTGCCGGGCGTGCGTCCAACTGTCGTCGGACACGCATCGGCTGCCGCTAGGCGTTCGCACCACGTCGCTTAGCACTCACGAGCCGTCCACTTGACGACCGCGCCTCACATTAACTTGTCTTTTCTTATTATATATTTTTGTTTTAAAACTTCCGGAATCAACCGCTTCGACCGTTTTGTTTACAGGTTTTCGTCACAGGTCCTCCGACTCGGTGTCTACAGTTGCCCCTACTTTCCTATTTTGATAGTGATGTGTGTGTTTTGAAAATGTCTTTTGTTAACGCAACACATGCAATGTAAAACATATAAAAGTAAGAGACACGTAAAGAGTAGGAGGAAGAATACCTGACCTTTGCGCTGCGCGTTCCGGCGTCGTTCTCGTTCCTTTCCGTCCTTGCCTTTGAATCGGCCGCCGACGGATGTTCTTCTTACGGATCCCAGCCTAAGTTGACTGCGGGTAAAAACGGCTCAAAAGCAACCTTGGTGCACGATCGCGAGTAAAAACGGCTCAAAAGCAACCTTGGTGCACGATCGCGAGTAAAATGGCTCAAAAGCGACCCTGGTCTACGACCGGGGGGGAAATGGCTCAAAAGCAACCCTGGTCTGCGACCGGGGGGGAAAATGGCTCAAAAGCAACCCTGGTCCACGACCGCGGGTAAAATGGCTCAAAAGCAACCCTGATCCATGACCGTAGGTAAAAATGGCTCAAAAGCAACCCTGGTCCACGACCGCGGGTAAAATGGCTCAAAAGCGACCCCGGTTCACGACTGGGGTAAAAATGGCTCAAAAGCAACCCTGGTCCACGACCGCGGGTAAAATGGCTCAAAAGCGACCCCGGTTCACGATCGGGGTAAAATGGCTCAAAAGCAACCCTGGTCCACGACCGCGGGTAAAATGGCTCAAAAGCGACCATAGTCTACGACTGTGGGTAAAATGGCTCAAAAGCAAAGGTTCTTTTTAACAATTCTGAATTCTTTTAAAACACCGTTGTCTGTATTTTCTCACTGGAGCTAGTGTCTTGGAGGTTTGAATGGTTCGATAGGAATGTCTTTTTAGTCCGGAATGATTCAAACTAACAATTATTTTTCTGTTGACTGTCGTCTGTATTTTGACTGGTGCCGCTGTTCTGTAAAAATTGGCTGTCGTCTAGAGTTCCATCTTGATATTATCGGTCATTGTCTAAAACGGACTGCAAATCGAAGGTCTGTGCACCTGGTAAATAATTATTTACTTTTTACCTTTATGTCACATCGTACCTTTTTCACTATTTACGGGAATGCCATTCCCCTTTTCTATATAAGGTGGTGGGGTTTCATTTCAACCCCACACCTTCTCTCTCTTCTCTCTCTCTCTAACTTTTGATTTGGATTATTCTCGGGATGGATTTGGATCAACATGATGGCACGAAGGGCATGGAGGAGGGTTTCGTGAACCTTACTACAGTGGACCCTTTTCAGGACCCCACATCTCATCTGAGCCGGACCCACTGTAACCAGGTAAGTACTTTCTTACTTCCTCGTCTTTTGACTAAATTTCTAGGCTTTAGTATCCCTACTTTGAACATGATTTGCATGCTAACCCCTAGGTTGCCTTAGAAGACCTTAGTTAGAAAACATGAATTTCTTTGCTTGCAAGTAACACTTTATTTGTCTTTTTGGAAGAATGCGAATTATATGCCTGTGAATAGTAAACATACGAGCAATGCATGCCAACAGTAAAAACGTGAATAGTGCACGTGAATAGTAAAAACGTGAATAGTGCACGTGAATAGTAAAAATGTGAATAATGCACGTGAATAGTAAAAACTTGACTAGTGCACGTGAATAGTAAAGACATGAATAATGCACGTGAATAGTAAAAACTTGACTAATGCATGTAAATAGTAAAACTCGAATAATGCACGTGAATAGTAAAAACTTGACTAATGCATGTGAATAGTAAAACTCGAATAATGCACGTGAATAGTAAAAACTTGACTAATGCACGTGAATAGTAAAAACTCGAATAATGCACGTGAATAGTAAAACTCGAATAATTCTCTTTGCCAATGCGGACGAGAGTAGGTCAAAGAATAATGAATTAATCAAATCCTATGCAAACAACCCTAAGGGAGAGATTTCACAAAATGACGGTTCAAATTGACAAGATGTCTCTAGGTTAGATTTGACCGAAAGAATAGCTAGATTAACGCGCTTTCATCAGATGCAAGCCTAGGAACAATATTTAAACTTACCTGTTCCGTTCTTTCCAGTTCATCGACATTTCCGGGACTACGGCAGATATTCACGTGTGGTATTCCATGCTAGGCGCCGCGGCGAGATCCCGTGTGCGAGAGTTGGGCTTTGAGTCCTTTATTTTAGCGCTGCCCCGCGCCAACGGGGTGTGCGACCGTTTCGGCCTATCGGCCTTATGCGAGAGATGGGTTGACTCGACCCACACCTTCCATCTCTCGTTCGGGGAGATGACGATCTCGCCCCGCGACTTCTCTTTACTGACCGGGCTGCGGGGGAGTGGTACTCCGGTTCCGTTCTCCTTTGATACGATGCGTCCATGGGTCGACCATGCTAGGTTGGCTGCTTTGATCGGGCCGGGAGTTTACACGGGTGTCAAATCCACCCCGGCGAAGTTCATCACTACCTCGAGGCTTTTGAGTTGTAGGGACTTTTGTGGGACCGACGACACTGATCTGGCTGTCCGCAGCTTCCTGGTATATGCTTTAGGCGAGATGATCTTCCGCACCAAGAGCGGGACGATACACGCGGGTCTTATTCAGGCCTTCAGTGATTTGGACGCGGTGGTGTCTTACGATTGGGAAGGAGCGGGTCTAGCTTACCTGTACAAGTTTTTGGATCTGACTTGCCGGAAGCGCAAGGACTTTGGCAGTTACACTTTTGCTCTTTTGGTACGTGGCTCATCCTTAACTTGACCCTTTTATCTTCTTCGCGCCTTCTGTTCATAACCTTTGTCTTTACAAGCAGGTTTGGGCCTACGAGAGGCGGATTCTTCCCAGCGAGCGTCGGCGCAGGCCACGGGTAGTGACGCCCCCACTTATGGCTCGGTGGAGCGAGTTCGGTCTAGGTACCGGGGAGAGGCAGACGGTGGCGCAGCTCCTAGATTGGATTGATTCACGGACCTTGGGGCAGGTAAATATCTTCTAATCGCGCTAGATTTTTATTTGATCAGACCTGACTTTTTCTTTGTGTTTTCAGATACGATTCAGGTGGGACGACCTTGACTTCGGTCCCGATTACGCGTATGTCACCCTGATCCAGGAGCAGCAGAGCGTGCTTACCGGCCCTTATGTGCGAACATGGTACTTGGGTGATCGGGGCATCACCGGGGTTAGTGCCTCGCATTGGACACCAGGCGAGATCCCCGTCTCCATGTTTGCGGTGCAGACCATGCCCTTAGCGGTCAATCGTCGGGATTTGACCCGCCGCTTTGTTGGTAGAGATGTATGGGTCCATGCCGGAGGCCGTGTTCCCTATTTATCGACATATTGAGCGCGAGGGATGCCCCAGCGGTGGCGATAGAGGTGGACCCTGTGGCGGACGTGTTTTCGGGGAAGGCTGTCGCCGCAATCTTTGGTCAGGAGGCGGTTCCGGTGAGTGGGTCGGCCTATTTATTTTTTATTTACGAGATGGTCAGTGGTATTTATTGTGCCTCTATTTGCAGGAGGGTTCCTGGAGGAGTGCTCACATGTCAGATTTCTTTGATGGTGCTCGAGCTCAAACGTCTACGAGCGAGCCGCCCTATTATATTGGCGAGTCCTCCGGCGCCGCCCGACCGGAGAGGTCCCCTTTGGGCGTACCCATCCCTGACTTTGGGAGGGATTTCGCGACAGTTTGCTACGACCAGTCCGGAGTGGCCTATGCCGGTGTCGAGATGGCCCCTCCTGCCTTTACGTCGAGGATACCATTTGATCCCTCAGACGCTCTCCAGACTTCGAGGGAGACGTGCACCGATTATGTGGGGCTATCTGGTTTCCTCAGAGATCGACTCAGCTTGCGTTGTGCTGACCATCTGGTATGTATCCTCATTTTATTTTAGTGTAGTAGAATGTATGCATATATGTATGTATGATTTATATTCTTGCCCGTATTTCTTCTCTTTCTTTTTTTTTTTATGTCTGTTTTTTTTTTCTTTTCCTTTTTTTTCAGAGTGATCTTCATACACATGAGCGGAGACGGAGCGAGTCGGTGAGGGAGGCCGATGCCAGGGTTGGCCAGGTCTACCGGGAGAGGAACGACTACTGGTCTGGGGTGATGCGGGCAGAGACCGCGGGACGCCTCGCCGCTGAGGAGAGAGTGCGAGAGGAGACCACGGGGTGCCTTGCTGCCGAGGAGAGACTTCGAATCGCCGAGGAGACCCTATCTGCGGAGCGAGCGTCACATTTGAGGGACTTCGAGGCCCACTGGGATTTCCCTCCTTATTAGACTTGTCATGTATAGCTTCGTAGCTTTTATTAGAATTACCCTGATGTATAGCTTGTGTATAGGGAGTGGGGTAGATAGTACGTAGGCTTTTTATTCTGAAAAGAAAGGTAAGAAATGTATAACTCATGATTCATATTATATTGCATTTTGTAAATTATAACGATCCCAATCATTCTCTTCAAATATACTCATGCCTTTATTTATTTACAAACAACAGAAATACTTAGCCTCTTATACATTATTTTTATAATTGCTCAAGATATAACTACCGTTACCAGGACCTGCCTTTTTTCGGTTTTCAGATCCCAGCGATTTTTCATCTCTCCTTTACTATCCCGGAATTTTCAAACGAGTGCCCTTTCGGGTTTTCACCCATTGGGATGTCCCTTATTGTTGCATAGGCCGCCCTTTGCGGGTTTTCGACCTATCGGGAATTTTTCTTTCTTCTTTTTTTTTTTTTTTACGAAAAGTATTTCTTAAGCCTATCCAGATTGGTAGGTTCGGAGAACTCCATACCGTCCATAGTAGTTAACTTCACCGCTCCTTTGCTTAGTATCTTCTTCACGAGGAATGGCCCTTCCCAGTTTGGCCTAAACTTGCCCCTCGGGTCGGTGTGTGTCACACGGATCTGTTTTAGCACCATATCCCCTTCTTTGATAGGACTGGCCCTGACCTTTTTGTTGAAGGCTCGGGCCATCCTTCGTTGATATAACTGCACATGGTAAAGGGCCTCCATCCTCTTCTCGTCCACCAATGCTAACTGTTCACATCGCTTCTTTACCCATTCCGTCTCAGGAATTTCTGCTTCTACCGCGATTCTCAACGATCGCTTTTCAATCTCGATCGGCAGGACCGCTTCTGCCCCATACACTACGGAGAATGGCGTTGCCCCAGTTGACGTCCTAACCGTTGTGCGATAAGCCCATAAAGCGAGTGGAAGCTGTTCGTGCCAGTTCCAGTGCGATTCTACTGTCTTTACGAGAATCCTTTTAAGGTTCTTATTAGCCGCTTCTACTGCGCCATTAGCTTGTGGACGATACGGAGAAGACCTGTGATGTTCAATACCATACTCTCGGAAGAGACTTCTCACTTCTCCTTGAAACTGGACCCCATTATCTGTGATTATGTGATGAGGCACTCCGAATCTGGTGATTAAGTGTTTTTCGATGAACTTCCTCATCTGCTTAGACCCTAACTTGCCGAACGACTTAGCCTCTACCCACTTGGTGAAGTAATCAATGGCGACTGTAATAAATTTGTGCCCATTAAAGCATTAGGCCTCACCTCCCCGATGATATCAATGCCCCAAGCCGCAAACAGCCAAATAGGTGCTAACACATGTAATTCCATGGCTGGTAGATGACTATAATCCCCGTGGATTTGACAAGCGTGGCATTTCTTCGCATATTCATTACAATCTCTTTCCATGGTAAGCCAATAGAGGCCTTGCCTTATGATTTTCTTTGCTAACACCGCTCCTCCCATATGGGCCCCACAAATTCCTGAGTGTACTGATTCCATTGCCTCGCGAGCTTCTCTCGCATCCAAGCACCTCAGTTGTAAACCATCGGTGTGCCTTTTGTAAAGCAAGTCGTTGTGGATGACGAACTGCTGAGCTAACCTTCTAATCACAGCTTGATCCCTAAGTTCTGATTCTGTTGGGTATGTTCCACTCTTCATGAAGTTTACGATATCGAAATACCAAGGTTTTTCATCTGCCCCCAACATCATTACATCTTCGTAGCATGGTTTGTGAGACCTTCTCAATACCAAAGGCTTCGAGGCAAGGTTCCGAGGGTTATCCCATACTGATACCAAAGTGGCCAGAGCATCTGCTACCTGGTTCTGTGCTCGAGGAATATGATAAAAACGACATTCATTGAATCTTTGTGCCAACCCTTCTAGCTGGTCTAGGTATGGACGTAGCCTTTCTTCCATCACTTCCCAGTTTCCTTGTGCCTGTTCGATGATCAGCTTTGAGTCGCCCCAGATTTCAACATATGATGCTCCCAACGCTGCTAACGACTCCAACCCATAGATGCACGCTTCATATTTGGCCATATTATTAGTGAGAGGGAAGGATAGCTTCTTCGCCATTGGGATCCTTTCTCCCTCTGGTGAGACAAGTAGCACCCCTACTCCGGCTCCATTCGAATTAACTGCTCCATCGAAGAACATTTTCCATGGTATAACTTCTATTGCGTTCAAGTGCTCATCGGGGAAATCATAGTTTATCTCTTCCTCTTCTGCGTTTAGAGGTTGGTTGGCCAGAAATTCTGCTACGGCCCTCCCCTTGATAACCTTCTTCGTTACATATTCAATATCAAACTCGGACAAAAGCAACAACCATCGGGCTAGCTTCCCTGTTAGAGACGGAGTTCGGTACAGATACTTCACGGGATCCATTCGAGAAATAATGATCACTTTGTAAGATTGAAAGTAGTGCCGTAGTTTCTTTGTTAGCCATACTACTGCCACGCACGTCTTTTCGATCATGTTATACTTAAGCTCATATTCCAGGAACTTCTTACTTAGATAATACACCGCGTGCTCCACCCCGGTGTCTCCTTCTTGGGCCAACATTGCCCCTATAGATCGCTCCTCGATTGCCACATAGAGGAGAAGTGGTTTTCCCAGTTTAGGCGGTCTCAGAATAGGTGGATTAGACAAATAGTTTCGGACGTTCTCCAAGGTTGCTGACACTTATCATTCCAAATCGTGGGTTGATCTTTCCATAGCAACTTAAAGATTGGCTCGCAGATTGCGGTGAGTCTTGCTATGAACCGACTGATGTACTGAACCTGCCCCAGAAACCCTCTCACTTCTTTCTCATTCTTTGGCACTGGCATTTCTCGTATGGCCTTTACTTTGTTGGGATCTACCTCAATCCCCTTGTTTCCGATTACATAGCCTAAGATTTTCCCCGATGAAACGCCGAAGAAGCATTTTTTCGGGTTTAACCTTAGTTTGAATTCTGCAATTTGGGCCAAAAACTTCTCGAGTGCAGCGAAATGCCCCTCTCTTGTCTCCGACTTGACCATCATGTCGTCCACATAAACCTCTACCTCTTTGTGTATCATATCGTGGAACAGTGCCGTAGCCATTCGCTGGTAAGTTGCCCCGGCATTTTTCAAACCAAACGGCATCACCCTATAGCAGTATGTTCCCCATTCAGTTGTGAACGAGGTTTTTGCTTTGTGTTTCTCAACCATCTGAACTTGCATGTAGCCCATGAAACCGTCCACATTCGTGTGTAAGACGCTTGATGTTGCACTGTCGATCAATACATCAATATGAGGCAACGCGAATTCATCTTTGGGGCACGCCTTGTTAAGATCTCTATAATCGACGCACATTCTTACTTTACCGTCCTTCTTAGCGATAGGCACTACATTTGCGACCCAAGGGGGATAGTCGATTACTTCGATGAACCCTGCTTCTAACTACTTCTTCACTTCTTCTCTGATCTTATCTGCCCATTCCGGTCTCATGCGTCGGAGTTTCTGCTTCACGGGCTTCGCGTCGGGGTATGTTGGAATACGGTGAGTTACGATTGATTGATCGATTCCTGGCATGTCTTCGTACGTCCAAGCAAACACTATTTCGTATTTTTTAATTATTCTCTCAAATTCTTTCCTCTCTTCAATAGTTAATTCTTGAGCAATTTGTATAAGTTTAGGATTTTCATCCGTGCCAAGATTGAAAGTTGACATTTCTATTGTATTGATTTCAAATGTAAGCATGTTATATGAATGAGAATGCATGGAATGATCATGATCAACATCAAGCAAGTAAGCAAAATCAGAATTCATTTCATTGATAGTGTTGGTGAGTACATCATCGGATTCAAATAAAGCAGTAATACAATTCTCATCATCAGGGTTCTCGGGTTTTTCATAAGCTTTGGAGGTACCGGGTTCATCTACCGCTCCCACAGTTGCTTCAATAGTGATCACCTGCTGCTCGGCATTCAGGTCTAACATCATGATCTCCTCGACAAAGCAGCTTGCCTCTCCTTTGCCCCAGCTGGTTACATCATTGAAGATCTCAAAGCCCGGCAGAATCTTTCCTTCGGTGCTAGTCCATGACTCGGGAGTCCCCGAATAAACCTTTCTGTGCCCCTCGTTCACAAAATACCTCTTTAGGCCCACTTTTCCTTCACCACCTGTGTTGGACGGACCTCCCTACTCATATCCTAAACCCCTCCGGATTTTCTGACTCTTGAAATCCGGAAATTCTGGCAACCCTTGATGGTGTGCTCCCAAGCCCATACCGGGGATGAAACCTCCCTTCATCATCTTCACCACGTCGGTGGTCATGCTAGACTCGTAGATCCCAGAAACTTGGAATCCGGAGAAAAGCTGAGGCTCAATTCCCAATGCCGCCACCGAACTCAATTTCTCAGCTCTAATTGTCACTATCTCCTCCCCGAAGGGGAATTTGATCATTTGATGGAGCGTGGAGGGCACACCTCCCAACTTGTGGAACCATGGGCGTCCCAACAACACGGTAATGGTTACCGGGATATCCAGCACCGTGAACTCTGTTTCCTCCTCGTGCGGCCCCACTTTCAGCTTGGCCTTAAAAACTCCTTCGATGTGCCTACGGCTATCATCATAAGCCCTGATCACAGTTTCCGAGGCCGTCAAATCTCCTCTTTCTACCCCCAACTTGGACAAAAGTTTTAGTGGACAAACATTAATGGCCGATCCATCATCGACCATCACACAGCTAGTCTTCTTCCCATTAATTTCCGCTCGGATGTATAAAGGCTTGTTGTGAGCCTTCCCCTCTTCTGGGAGATCCTCGTCAGTGAACGTGATTTCGGTTTTTTTCCGGGCCATAATCGCCCCTACTAAAGCTACCGGCTCAGTATCGGTAGAAATAACCAAATTCTGCAGCTCTTTCATCAGATTTTCACGGTGGTACTTGGAATGGCATAGGACTTCCCACACCGTAGACTTAGCTTGTGTTTTCTTCAACTGCTCGAGGACTTGGTCATCTGGCTTGGGAGCCGATCCTTCCCCTATCTCAGTCTCAATCATAGGTGCCTTTCCCTCAGCCACTCGACATGATCTTGTCATGACGGCGATTTCCGGCTCATCATCAGATTCATCCCAAATATTGATAGGAATCCTCCGATTAGCATCCTCCTCGTCCGAAGAACTTTCCCAAATGTCCACAATCATTAGATCCATTACGTGAGGGCCGTTCGGATTCAAATAAAAGGGATCCGCTGATCCATACAAAGCCCAGCCTATCAAATCATCATAATCCCTGAGGGATACTCTATTCATCCTTCCTTCCGCCAACGGAATTGCACCTCTCTGTATGCACATAAGCTGCACCTTATCACTCATTGTTTCATGACACTGCTCATAGCGGTGCCTCCACCTCCTAGCATAATCCACGAATGGTTCCTCGGGGAATTGCCTGATCCTATCCCGATCTTCCAGGGATCCCGTCCATGGAACATACATCTCATATCTCGCCACAAAAGAACTCCTAAGCGGTATCCAATGACCCATTTCTTCCTCTGATAGGCCCTGGTGCCACAACAAGGCCTCTCCCATTAGGGTTTCCGGGAAATGTTCATGTAATTCACCTTGCGGGAACCTAGCGTCATACATATGGTTGCGGAATAACCTTGCATGCTCAACAGGATCTTGGTACCCACCATACCTAGGCATTGCCAACACTGCCTCGGGTGTTCCATAAGAGGGGGAGTCCGGGGTTTGCTCCGCCAGCATCCATACCATATACTCTTTGATAAACCTCTTTGTCATTGCCGCCCAATCGGTCTTGACATGCATCGGAAGTGACATATACCACATCAACGGCTCACCCATCAATGAATTACAGAACAAACTGGTGATCTCTTCTTCCTTAAAACCCAAAGGCACCATGGCCGACAAGTAGAAGTGAAGGTGTTCCATGGGATCTTTGTTGCCATTATACTTACTGACCCTCGGTAGTGGACGCTTGATAGGTCCGATCTGCATCGCGAAGCGCTCTGCAGTCCTGTCCTCAACTCTTTGGTTCTTTTCTAGGAATAAATCTGATAATCGATCCCAATCATGCTTGCAGGAGTCGGGTAGTGAGTGGAACCACCCCAAAGGCTCGCCTATTAGCGAATGGTGGAACCACTGAGCAATCTCGTCCACCCCGAAGGATTCAACAAACATATCGCGCATATATTCACGTAAGTGCACATCGGGATTCTCTCCACCACTAAACAGACCCAATTCTGGCACAATAGTCCGAGATGACCCTTCCCCAGTCTCTTCGGCACTATCTTCATCATACAGTGCTCCACCATCCAAACCTTCATCCATCGGTTCACCCTCCTGTTCCTCGCCAAGGAAGGACACATATAGACCATTTCCTACATTTCTCTTTTCGTCGGAGTCCAATAACTCCTCTTCGTTTTCCTCGAAGGATTCCATCACTACACTTTCTTTCAGACCGACTCTGATCATGCTCACCCTATGATTAGGCAATGGATTACGCCTAGTGGAAGGGTTTGCTGATGAAGGATCAGCTATCTTCTTCTCCTCAATCAAATCTTGGATCTCGTGCTTCAACCTCTCACAGTTCTCAATAGTGTGCCCATAACTACTGTGGAATTCACAGTATCCCCTAGCTTGTATCTGTTGAGAAGGCGGAGCTTTGTTATAAGGAGTAAGAGCTTTCAACAACCCCTTTTTCTGCAATCGTTTGAAAACTTTTGCGTAGGTCTGATCGAATTTGGCGAACTGCCTCTTTTCGATAGCATTAACATTAAGCACTTTCACTGCTGCAGATTCTGCACTCGTACTTGGCCCTCCGGCACTATATCCAGACTTCGTCCACTTGGTATAAGCTTTCTTTGGTTCTCCGTCCCCCTCAACTGTCAAGGCGCAGCTATACATTTGGTTGAAATCGGTAAAAGGCATGTACCGCAGCTTATTCTTGATATACGGCAATGTGTTACCGACTACCATTCGGATCTGATCCTGCTCAAGCGGCTTCTACTTCATAACCGCGGCCTTGGCCCTCCATCTTCTTACAAAATCGGAAAAAGATTCCCCAGTCTGCTGCTTAGTGCTCTCAAGTTCCTTCAAAGTGACCTCAAGCATGGTGTTGAAGCTATATTGAGCGATGAATGACTTCGCTAACTCTTTCCAATACCTCTTCGTCACCATCGGCAATGCATGAAACCATGTGAGGGCAGCCCCCTCCAGATAAGTGTTAAACAGCCCCAGGACCTGATCCTCAGTCAGGATCGTGTGCTTCATCACAGCAACATACTGATTCATGTGGGCAGTAGGATCTCCAGTTCCATCGAACTTTTTCATGTCCGGGAGCCAGAATTTCAAAGGCAAAGCAGTTGCCGATAAACAATTCTTCAAGTTATAAAAGTCCTGACTCCCGGAACTTCCCCCACGTAGATCCTGCACCTCCTGAGTGATGTGTTGCTTCCACTCCTCCTCCTTAGCTTTCTCTTTCTCCAGCTGTTTCCGGATATAATCCTGATAGTCATCCTCATTCCCAAAGCGGGGACCATCGTTCACCTCGTTCTCAGCGTGCTTACTGCCACTCTTGTCATCCTTCATGGCCAACTTAGCTACCTGGGCCACTATCGCGGCTAACTGCTCATTAATGTTGTTCACAGAGTTTTCCAATCCGGCCACCTTTTCATCAGTCGCAGACATGCTGACGGAAGAATGAGTATACCCGGATGAAGACGAATCAGAAGCCACAATTGCGGATTCGGAACTGTCGATCTGTAACTGGTCCAACTGCCTGAATAGCCGGTTACTCTCGCGAAACCACAACCGCTTAATGATGAAGTCTGCGCGAACGGTATCCATTAGTATGTATGCATGATTTTATATGCATGATTCGTGGTGTGTGTGTTTATTTATTTACGAATATATAAGATAAGAAGAACAAACGTTAGTCTAATTACACGTATCACAACATCTCTCTTCCACCCTTATTCCTCCACACACTCGATGGTCCAAGTCTCTTTCCTAGGATTTTTGTTTGGGGCTCACATTGCGGTCTAGGGGACGCGTGATGCCGACAATTTATTGCGGGAAAGTAAATCACTCATCAGACAACATAGTTCGTTTTAACGTATCAGCGTTTAGTGACTAAGATATCGACCAAATTGGATTGTCTTTTGGGGATAACTCGTCTTTTGTCATTTTGCGAGATGCATTAGTTCGGGTTTTGACTCCCTTTTGAGCGTATCTCGGATTTAGACGCGGTACGAGTTATTCTTTCAGTCCAATCGTTCGTTATTGATAATGACTCGTTCCCTTTTATTCGCGTGGGTTCGTGTCTCGATTTTTGGATTACGACGGGATCTTTTAGATCTATCGAGAGACGTAACCACGTGTTCATTCGGTGATGAAAGCACTTTTAAGGAACGGACTCATCGCGTAACGTGTTTGTTTTTAGCATTAAGAATCCGTTTGCTCGTTTTTGCTACGTGAAAAGACGGTGAGTCTTATTTGAGCGCACGATAATCTTTCGGCTAACAACAACTCTTTATTCCTTCCAATCTACGGGATATATCACCTTAGTGTGGTTATAGAAAATCAACGTTTCGTTGAATCGCATGTTTATTCGAAGCAGGGATATTACCGTTTTTTTCAGTTAGACTCGAGTTTAAGCAAACATGCATATCGGGCCATATTTCTTGTAGTTTTGGTAACGGTCGAAATGATCGAGTCGTTAGTCAAACCCACAGTCTCGTCCATATGGCGCAATTATGTGGTTTAGCTTAATTCGGCTTTGTGATTTTAAACGGCATACATACCGGTTCGAGACACGTATTTAACGAAATTGGTTCATTTTCTTTAACTACCCTCGGGATGGATATACATCGTAGATACAGAATGACTTTGGTCGTTTGTTTATTTTTGCTTTCCTTTTATTTTCTTAGTCACTTTTGCGGACACGTCCATTTCTCTTAAGAACGACACAAGGCATAACGTAAGAGCTCGTCTTTTATTCAGAAGGGACGGGCCACGTTTGCGAAACTCTTTACGTTACAACGGGGTCATTCAAAACAGAAATGTTCTTTGTTTTCGTTTCGTCATAATTTCGTTTTATCCCAACCTATTTAAAGAATGTGAATAATGGCTACTGTTAATATAGTCTTTTGAATCGAGATATAACTATCCTTAATACCAAACCAATTCATACTAATACGTGCTTACGTCATAGCGCATTTCCTGAACATGTGCCTTCTTCGGGACATAGAAAAGGACCAGGCGGGTCGCACAAGTTCATTCATACGAGATGACTAAGTCGTCTTTAGTTTGAATCGTTTCAATGTTTTGGGGTAGTTTGTATATCGGTTTAAGAGTATATATTAACGTATCGTTTCATTTCCTTTACATATTTTAGGATTAGACACGTATCATGGCAATTTGAAAACACGAACTGATTCATTTATCACATAAAAAATGGTAACGGGTAATCCTATGGCAACTTCTAAGGCTACTATATGCTGACACGGCTGATCGCGGGACCTCACAGGACCACACAAATTCGCCCCTAACGAATGGATGGGGACCCTTTGGCGCCTTACTGTAAGGGGGAACTTACGCTAGCCTCTTTCGAGCGACGAATGGACTCTCGCTAGAGGTTTCGCGGAAATTACCCAAAAGGTTTGCAATAATGCTTATGAATGCATACGAAAAGAAATAATACGATCCGTCCCCGTTAAGGGCTTAATACACGCCTTCCGGAATCAAATTTCTCGCTTCCCCAGCAGAGTCGCCACTTGTTAGACGAGGTGTCGCGGCCTAATCTCCCGGGCGGACCGGGGGGTGGACACCTCATGGCGATGTAAGCGGTGATTGGCGCCGAAAGCAACCAATCGTGGAATCAAGCTGCTCGGCAGGACCGGAGCTCGGAGTATGGAAGAGTCGCCACCCACGAATGGGAAAATGAACACCGATCCCTTGCGGGAGACCGGTGAGGGTTCGGGAAACTTAGGTACGAGCCGAGAAGGCTAGCTCCTTTCCGGAGAAAGGCTACTAGGCACCCCGACATCGCCCGGTTATGAACCACCGGCCTCCTACTCAGCGTGTTAGGCGATAACGGACTAATCGCATATCTCTTTAAGTTTAAAATTCATTTGAAACCTTTTCTTTCTCGTTTTGAAAACCGTTTTGAGCATATATTATTGAAAGCCACTTTGGTAAAGAATCACCCATTTACATCAGTTCAACATGTTGAAATACCTTTCCACATAATTTTGATTTGACAAAATTGTTTAAATATAAATTATAACACATATCCTAAACACACTAAGTTTAAATGCTTTGATTTATTCTACTAATGTGTTTGTTCAATGTTGAGTATAAATGTTATAAGTCATAAGGATTGGAAGGCCCAAGCCCAATACGGAAACCAAGGCCCAAGTTAAACAACTCAGTACACTCGGCCCGCGTATGTCAAGACGCTGCCGTTTTTGTTCAAAACGCAACTCAGCAATCGGAAGGATCTAGAAGACCTTCGGGAACAACTTCAAGATGAAGCTGCTGAGTAGTCTCGACAAAGCGTACAAGACAGCAGCTGGCAAAGGAAAACTTCCAGACAAAGTGTTTCCTCTTTTGGCAAAGTTCAGACGACACAGTATGCTGTCCAGTTGACTTTACCATAAAAGGAGAGACCATCTGCTGTGCTGACCGAGGACAGAAGATACACGATTATGATTGGCCGAGAGCTCTGTGCAAGTCAGGATGACAACGACATATAGCCGTTTCCCTCCAACGGTTATTTCGAAATTCGAAATGATCGAATGACCAGACGTCTCTATAAATAGTGCCATCACAAGCTTCACAACACACAGAACTTGATCAAACCATTACGCTGACCAAATCTCTACAAGTTCTGCAAGCAAGAAGCAAAGCAAATTTCTTACACTACATTTTCATATTTGTGTAAAAGTCTAGAGTGATTGTAAATCGTCTAAAGTGTCTTAGCACATCTTTGTATTAGGACAAAAACACTTATCATTTCTAGAAATAGAAAGGAGAGGCTGAGTACTCGGTTTTAAGTACTCAGCGGAGAGATTAGGATTGAGTAGAAGTATAGAGGAAGGTACTCTTGTCATACTCAATTGCTGATATTGTAAAAGGTTTGAGGCTCTACCTTTAAAGAGCTCAGTAGAGGATTCGAAATCTCGGAAGTGTTCCGGGGACAGGACGTAGGCTTAGAAGAAGCCGAACCTGGATAAATCTGCTGAGTGAAGTATCTTTAAACCTTAACTCCTAATTTATATTGCTTGCTTTAAATAATCAAAAGTGACCAAGTAAAGAGGTCAAGTTGAGTTGTGCGCGTTGAACGTCTGAGTTCAGGAATAGACTCCAAGTGCTATCTCCTGACTCAAGCTGAGGAACTGACCTAGTCACCTGTTGACTAAGCCAGTATCTTGCTGTTTACTCAGCGCCGCTGTTCAAACCTTTTTCTTTAGAAAAAGAAGTCTGCCTAAATTGCGAAAAAAGTTTAAATAGTTCCTAACCCCCCCTTGGAACTATACTTGCAACTAAACAAGGGACCAACAAGTGGTATCAGAGCCTAAAAGCTCACTTTAAAAGGTCTAACAACCTTGAGCTGATCCCTACCATGGGCGAAAACAGCACTCGGTTTCTCCCTGGAAACTAAACAACTCAAATACTGCCTGAGGGGCTGTCCATTACTAGGCCTCCCCTATTCTTCGGGTCAAACTATACCTTCTGGAAGAATAGGATGAAAAACTTCATTCAGGCTACAAACATGAGTGCCTGGCTATCTATAGTCTAAGGGCCGTTTGTACCTGTTGAGGTTGTGGCTGGCCAAACAGTTATAAAAGCTGAGGCTAAATGGACAGAGGATGATCTTAAGAAGCTTCAAAACCATGCTTCGGCTATCAATATGCTTCACTGTGCGCTCGATGCTGCAGAATATAACAAAATCTCAGGTTGTGAGTCGGCACAAGAGATCTGGAAGAAGCTGGAAGTCACCTACGAGGGAACAAACAAAGTAAAAGAATCCAAGGTGAATCAGCAGACGAGACTGTACGAGCTGTTCGAGATGAACAATGATGAGGGCATTTCAGACATGAACGCAAGGTTCACCAACATCATTAATGAGCTCAAGAGACTTGGGAAAATCTTCACTGAGGAAGAACAAGTCAAAAAGATACTCAGGAGTCTTCCAAAAGACTAGCAAGCAAAGAAGACAGCAGTTGAGGAAGCTCAGGATTTAACCACCTACAAATATGACGAACTCATCGGTTCATTGCTGACCCATGAGATATCCATGAAAAACTTTGAGGTGAAGGAAAAATCTGATGACAAGAAGCAGAAGTCACTTGTCATGAAGGCTGACTCCACTGACGGGAGTTCAACTGATGATGAGGAGATGGCCATGTTCACAAGAAAGATGAAGAGGCTGTTCAGGAAGAACGACAAATATTCTAAAAAGCCTTACAAAAAGTTTGATAAGTATAAGGCTGACTCAAGCGATAGCAAATACAGAAAGGACAGCTCAAAGCCCATTACATGCTTTGAGTGCCATCAAGCTGGCCATATTAAGTCAAACTGCCCCACGCTGAGGAAAGACAAGAAGAGTGGGAAGAAGGCAATGGTGGCTACTTGGAGTGACAGTGATGAATCTTCATCAATAGAAACTGAGGCCACCGAGTCAGCGAAGATATGCTTTATGGCTGACGAACTTGTTGAGCCATGCGTCTCTGAGCATGCTGACCCATCCCATCACATCAGATGATGAAGAGCAATCAAATGAGGTAATTTCTCTTCCCCAGCTCAGAAACGATATGGTTAATGCCCTGAGTGATCTCTATACACTTGTTAAGAAGTGTAATAAAAAGGTTAGAGCACTCAGCAGGCGCTGTGACGAAGTAGAAGAGGTCAAACTGAGTGTCCTCAGATACCTTCTTCAGGACAACTCGACTCTGCATGATAACATGAAGATCATGCATGAGTATGTGTCTGAAGTCTAGACAGTTTCAAAGAAACTGAGGAAGGACGTCACAACCATCCAGAACCAACTAAAGGTTCCTAAGAAAAATAAAATTCCTCTGAGAACTCAGTACCAAGGTACTCAGCAGAGATGGAATCCCCAGCGAAAAGTCCAGTGTGACTTTTGTGGGAAGTTAGGACACACTACTAAAGTGTGCTGGCATGCTCAGCACTGGGGTGCTGACAAGTCAGTAAAAAACCCTAAACAGAAGGTCAGTTGTGACTTCTGTGGAAAGAATGGCCATACTGTCCATGTATGTCGTCATAAAATAAAATATGATGCTATACTTGTTGCACCTAACAAGTCAGGACCCAAAAAGAATTGGGTACCTAAAAGTAACTAGTTACAATGCAAGTAAGCCTGAGATGTGCCGAGAAGTCAAAGATGTGGTATATTGACAGCGCATGCTCAAGGTATATGACGGGTGATGAAACTCAGTTCATCACGTTTGAACGTAAACGAGGAGGGAGTGTAAGTTTTGGAGACAACAAGAAGGGTAAGATAGTAGGCTCAGGAACCATCGGAGGTAATCCTACTATTGAATCTGTCTCCCTAGTCAGCGGACTCAAATATAACTTACTCAGCGTAGCTCAGCTATGTGACAATGGGAGAAAAGTTATATTTGATGCTACTGGATGTAAAATATACGAGGGTAAAACTAATGAGTTAATTTTAACTGCCCCTCGGATAGATAATGTCTTTATGCTAGACTTAGAGAAAAAGTTTTCAAAAACTGTGTGCTTAGTAACAAAGGAAGAAAATTCCTGGCTATGGCACAGGAGACTTGGTCATGTAAGCATGGACCTCCTGGCCAAACTAGCAAGAAAGCAATTGGTTGAGGGACTTCCTGAACTTAAATTCCAAAAAGATCAATTATGCCACGCTTGCCAAGCTAGAAAACAAACCAAACAATCTTTTCACAGTAAAAACATTGTCTCAACTAAACGTCCGTTAGAATTACTACACTTGGATCTCTTTGGTCCAGTCCAGCCGCTGAGTCTGGGTGGAAGAAGATTTTCCTTGGTCATTGTAGATGATTTCTCTCGGTATACGTGGGTTATCTTGCTGACCAGCAAGGATGAGACCTTTGAGACATTTTCAAATTTGGTTAGAAAAATTGAAAATGAAAAAGACCTAAAATTAGCTCATATCCGTAGTGATAACGGTGGAGAATTCAAAAACCAAAAGTTTGTTGAATTCTGTGAAGCCAGCGGCATTGACCATAATTTTTCTGCTCCTAGAACACCTCAGCAAAATGGGGTTGTAGAAAGGAAGAACAGAACTCTGGTTGAAATAGCCAGGACAATGCTGGATGAGCATAGGCTTCCAAAGTATTTTTGGGGTGAGGCTGTTAACACAGCATGCTACATTCTTAATAGGGCTCTAGTTAGACCTATACTCAAGAAAACCCCCTATGAACTTTGGAAAGGACGAAAGCCCAATATTGGATACTTTCGTGCCTTTGGCTGTAGATGTTTTATTTTAAATAACAAAGATAGCTTAGCAAAGTTTGATTCAAAAGCTGATGAAGCTATCTTTCTGGGCTACTCAACAAACAGCAAAGCATACAGAGTTTTTAATAAGCGAACTCAAGTTTTAGAAGAGTCATTACATGTAGAGTTCGATGAAACTGACCCTGCAGGTAGATACCAGCCGCTGACCGAAGATGATCCAAACTCAGTAACCATCGCTGACTCAGAACCAGCTACTGAGTCATTCACGAAAAGGCTGACCAAGAGTAAGAGTGAACCTAAGATTACTTTTACTGATCCATCTACTTCTGCAGAGATTGTTGAAACAGGAACAGCACAAGACATGAATCTACCCAAAGAAATAAGGATTCCTAAAGGGCACTCCGAAAGTGCAATCCTTGATTCTGCTGGGAATACCCTGATGACGAGGAATCAACTCAGGAAATACCTCAGCAATGTTGCTTTTGTCTCAGTACAAGAACCGAAGAATTTCGCTGAAGCTGAGTACGATGAATTTTGGATGAACGCAATGCAAGAGGAGCTCGATCAATTTCGAAGAAATGATGTATGGGAGTTAGTGCCTCATCCAAAGAGTCAAAAGACCATCGGAACAAGATGGGTCTTCAGGAACAAGATGGACGAACAAGGAAACATAGTCAGGAACAAAGCAAGGCTTGTAGCTCAGGGCTACAGTCAGCAAGAAGGTATAGACTACGGTGAGACCTTTGCCCCAGTGGCAAGGCTGGAGGCAATTAGAATATTATGTGCATATGCATCTTACATGAATTTTAAATTATTCCAAATGGATGTCAAAAGTGCATTTCTTAATGGAGTTATAAACGAGGAGGTTTATGTAAATCAACCTCCAGGTTTTGAGGACCCTAAGTTCCCAAACCATGTTTACAAACTCAAAAAGGCTCTGTACGGTCTCAAGCAAGCACCACGTGCTTGGTATGAGAGGCTGACCAGTTTCCTGCTGACTAGAAATTACGTCAGGGGCAAAGCTGATACAACCTTATTCATTAAGAAAAAGGGTAAAGATACCCTGCTGGCCCAAATTTATGTTGATGATATAATATTTGGTGCAACTAACGAATCAATGTGCAAGGAATTTAGCAAACAAATGCAGACTGAGTTTGAAATGTCTATGATGGGAGAACTCAACTTCTTCCTCGGTCTTCAAATTAAACAAGGAAACAATGGCATCTTCATCAGTCAAGCAAAATATGCCAAGGAGATCTTAAAGAAATATGACTTGGAAAATTGCAAGCCAATATCCACTCCTATGGGCACTGACACTGTCCTCTGCGCTGATGAGAATGGTAAGTCAGTAGACAGCAAGTTATATCGAGGTATGATAGGCTCTCTACTTTACTTAACAGCCAGTAGACCGGACATTCAGTTTTCAGTATGCTACTGTGCTAGATATCAATCTAACCCTAAGGAATCTCATTACATTGCTGTAAAAAGAATCCTTAGATACTTGCAAAGCTCAGTGAACGCAGGTTTGTGGTATCCAAATACTCATGATTTTACACTTATCGGATACACTGACGCTGACTATGGACGAGATAAGCTGGAACGTAAAAGCACCTCTGGAGGATGCCACTTTTTAGGAAGCTGTCTTGTATCCTGGTTCAACAAAAAGCAGGCGTCAGTAGCCTTGTCCACCACTGAAGCTGAGTACATTGTTGCTGGTCACTGTGTTGCTCAAGTCCTGTGGATCAAGCAACAACTTGAAGATTATGGTGTTCAAACGAAGACAATTGAGGTCAAATGTGACAACAAAAGTGCAATTGATCTGTCCAAAAACCCAATACAACACAGCAGAATGAAGCATGTCAGCATCCGACATCACTTCATTAGAGACCATGTACTCAAGGGTGAGATTAAGCTGACCTTTGTCCCAACGGACGAACAGCTTGCGGATATCTTCACGAAGCCACTGGCACGTGAGCAGTTCAGCATACTGAGAGAAGCAATTGGTATGTTTAATCGTCTTCAGTAAATTCCTGTGCTAAATGAATATTGAATGCTGAGTGAATTACATGCTGAATGATTTATTGTTTGCTGAGTATCTCCTTGAAACTGACTGAATATACAATACTGAGTAAACTTGCACACTGAGTAAATTAGTTTAGAACTTGAACTTAAAATCATCCTTAAATAATGCACTAACCACTCAGAATATCAAACGCTTGACATTCTAAATACTGAGTGATTAATCTGTTAGCATAAATGCCAAGCACGCGTATAACCTAGGATGACGTATTCGCCGTAATGTGTCATAAATGCCAGGATCCTTGTCGGTACATGATCCCAAGGCAAAACTGACACATGGATTTGGTTAAGATCCACACCGTTCAACTTGTCTATAAATTATGGGCATTTCCCCATTTTTTACTCTTTACGCTTAACAAATTCCTAAGGCTAAGAAATTACTCAAATTTCTCTCTCTCAAATACCTCTATTCTCTCCATCTTAAAAGAATGACTAAGCTATCCTTCAACGTCTCCGGTGCCGGCCACCAAAAGTCCAGCTCCGATGAACCTTCACGAAACCCCTCTACACCGAGCAAGGGTAAAACTGGCCAAACCTCTGGCCAAGGGAAAGCTGTTAAGATCAGGACCTACTCAAAGGTCTTCGACAATGTACGTGAATGGAAGGTAGAACCCTCTAGATGGGTTTCGGAGCACTTTGTACAGAACGAACAGCCATTTGCTGAGTGGATTTCCAAGAATGAATGGACTGGGCTGTTCTCGGTCAGGGATGAGACATATCCTGACCTAGTGAGGGAATTTTACCACAACCTCAAGGTTGCCAGTGACTCCGCCGACTACCTGAGCACTGAAGTAAAAGGGAAAACCATCTTCATCAACCCTCTGTACATAGGAAATCTCCTCCAGCTCAAAACTGAGGGAGTAAGGCTGAGAAAGTCAGGAGATCAGGACAAGACCGACTACGTCCATACCTTCTGCAAACCTGAGGGTCACTCAGGAGAGATCTCAGCATCTTCAATGGGACAGCATCAGAAGATGGCTCACTACCTGCTGAGCTATTTCATTTACCCAAAGATCAACTGCACTACATCAGCAACCAACTTTGAACAGTGCTTCATATGGCACATGCTGACGTACACCCCCATCAACATGCCAGTTTTCTTAGTTGCTGGGTTCCTACGCAGCACGGGTACAATGAGGTTGGGATCAATCATCACCAGGATCCTCATCGACCACAAGATTGACCTCGAAGGTGAGGAATCTTTTAGAGGAACCGAAATCACAGCTGCCTCGCTGAGGGCACTTAAATTTGGACAGCTCTTGAAGAAAGGAAAAGCTGCTGCTGCTGCTGGCCAAGATGATCAGACTGAGGAGACTATTGCTGAGCCTAAGAAAGGGCGAAGAACTAAGGCCCCAGTTTCTCGCAAGAGAAAATCTACTGAGGCACCTAATGCTGTGTCTCCAGCAAAGAGGCAGAGGTCAGCTGGAAAGTCAGCTGAGAAGAGAAGCAGGCAAGATGAGCCTGACACTGAGGAAGCTGCTGAGCTATCTCAGAAGAAGCAGAAGTCTTCAACACTGGCACCTCTCGACGTCATGCCGATAGATTTTATTGTACCAGGTGATTCTCATTTCACTCAATGCCAAGGTACTGATGCTGAGGAACCTGAGGTCCAGTTAGATGACCACTTCATCTCCCAAGTTGAGGAAGAACTTGATGGAGATAATACTGAAGAAGAAGAAGAAGACGATGAAACCAGCGGTCAGGATGACGCTGAGGAGTCTGAAGAGTATGACAGCGAAATTGAAGCTGAGGACGCTAACACTGGGTTAGCTGGTGGAGCTGTGCAGACTGACACTGAGTTAGCTGCTGGAATTGAGCAAGTGGATCAAGCTGACCAGACCCATAATGAGGAAAAAGAACCTACTCACTCAAAAGAACCTGCTCATCATACCTCTCCACCACGTAGAAGGCGAAAGCTGGTTAAGGTCAGTGAGAAAATGGTCAGTGAACCCCATTTGCAATCACCATCTATTCCTGAACTTGTCCTCTCCAAGACAACAAAGGATCCTTCTACCGTCCAATTAAAATTTTTCAAACGGCCCTCAACTTCCTCTACTACAACGCCGTTGGAAAAACAAGCCTCTGTTTCTTCTCAACAGGAACATGCCGAGCATCATACTTCCACTACTTCAACCAGTCAGGTTGAACCGACCACTGCTCATGCTGTCTCCTCAAGCATGGTGCTGACTCCCCATCCTTCTGCCGTCAGCACAGACAGTGTTCGAGTTAACACCTCTACAACCAATCTCTCTGCCGATCACACAACAATTCCTCCATCTCAAGTGCAGATTGAGCAAACTCATCCTGTCACTGACCAGGGTACTCCTCTCACACCCTTCTCTTCTGGTCATACGGATGTACATAGGGATGCCACTGAGTCCGGCAAGAAGCTCATCGACTCAGTGCAAGCTCTCATCCAAGATCTTCAACAGTCTGCTTCACCTGCTGCTGGATCCTCATTCCCAAAGACAACTCAGCTCTCCCAAGTCACTCTACTTCTCAATGAAGTCAAGGGACTCAAGGACCTGCTGAATGTCGTCTTATCATTTCAAGCCCAGCAAGCAAAGCAAGACTCACTTGCCAAGTTGGCAGAGATTCAACTGTCCACAATTCAACATCTGAACTCGCTACATCAGGAAGTCCAGAGGTTATCTGCTGTGAACACTGACTACGCCACTTCCTCAGAACTGAAGATGCTTTTTGCTCAGCTGCATACTGAGCAACTCAAGACAAATGAGCAAATGGTGTCCTATAGTCAGTGCTCAGTTGAGCAAATCAGTGAGGCTGTCAGGCTACTTAACCTGAACAAGCAAGAAATGGATACTGACGCGTTGAAGTAGAATGAATTGCTGTCTCTCGCACTACAATCCTTCAACCATATCCGTCATAATAATATTCAACGACATCACTATGACTCAGCACTTCTGAAGACATTCCACCAAGTCTTCGCTGGCCTCTCTGAAGCTCTCATCTGGCAAGCCTTCAGTGTAAATATGCTCAGTGCTGCTGATCTTCATATACCAGTAGAAGTCTCAGCTGATGGGGTTGCCATTTTTGATGGCGTGAACGAAAGTGCTGACAAACTAAAAGAGCTTTCACAAGAACTTTCTCGTGCTGTCTTAACCGATGCGTTCAAGCTCCCTGAAGTTGAAAAAACGGGGGAGAAAGCGCAAGCTGCCAGAGCTCAGCATGAGCGACGTTAGTACGAGCGAAGTCAGTCACAGGGCAAGAAAAAGAAATAGATAGACTAGCATGCTTAAGCCACATCTGTGTAACCCATTTTGTCTAGTTTACTTCTTTTGTCTATATACTTGCTGACTTCTCTCAATATATATATCATACTTTATTTCCTGATTTCAATACTGAGTTATGATATATGCTTTTATAGTACTGAGTTACTTTGTATCTTCATCAGCCATACTTAACACTTATAATATTTATTGACTAAATGATATGCTGATAACATGTTTGACATCATACTATGATCTTATGAAACATTCTGATAAAGAACTCATTGAACAATAATTTGCTCAGCGCGCTCTGTGTATCTAAAACTTCCGCTTAACACTGAGTAAATAGAATATGTAATATAGCTGACCTACACCTAAAAACTGACCTTAGACTCACTCATTTAAATTCTTAAATGATGCAATTAAAACTAAGTCAGTAGTGCAACCCTTATGGGGGAGTTTGCTGAATGATATAAGGTCAACTATCATGGGGGAGCTCATACTGAATGCCTTGCTGAATAGTTTTGCCAACATCAAAATGGGGGAGTTTGTTGAAATACCTTTCCACATAATTTTGATTTGACAAAATTGTTTAAATATAAATTATAACACATATCCTAAACACACTAAGTTTAAATGCTTTGATTTATTCTACTAATGTGTTTGTTCAATGTTGAGTATAAATGTTATAAGTCATAAGGATTGGAAGGCCCAAGCCCAATACGGAAACCAAGGCCCAAGTTAAACAACTCAGTACACTCGGCCCGCGTATGTCAAGACGCTGCCGTTTTTGTTCAAAACGCAACTCAGCAATCGGAAGGATCTAGAAGACCTTCGGGAACAACTTCAAGATGAAGCTGCCGAGTAGTCTCGACAAAGCGTACAAGACAGCAGCTGGCAAAGGAAAACTTCCAGACAAAGTGTTTCCTCTTTTGGCAAAGTTCAGACGACACAGTATGCTGTCCAGTTGACTTTACCATAAAAGGAGAGACCATCTGCTGTGCTGACCGAGGACATAAGATACACGATTATGATTGGTCGAGAGCTCTGTGCAAGTCAGGATGACAACGACATATAGCCGTTTCCCTCTAACGGTTATTTCGAAATTCGAAATGATCGAATGACCAGACGTCTCTATAAATAGTGCCATCACAAGCTTCACAACACACAGAACTTGATCAAGCCATTACGCTGACCAAATCTCTACAAGTTCTGCAAGCAAGAAGCAAAGCAAATTTCTTACACTACATTTTCATATTTGTGTAAAAATCTAGAGTGATTGTAAATCGTCTAAAGTGTCTTAGCACATCTTTGTATTAGGACAAAAACACTTATCATTTCTAGAAATAGAAAGGAGAGGCTGAGTACTCGGTTTTAAGTACTCAGCGGAGAGATTAGGATTGAGTAGAAGTATAGAGGAAGGTACTCTTGTCATACTCAATTGCTGATATTGTAAAAGGTTTGAGGCTCTACCTTTAAAGAGCTCAGTAGAGGATTCGAAATCTCGGAAGTGTTCCAGGGACAGGACGTAGGCTTAGAAGAAGCCGAACCTGGATAAATCTGCTGAGTGAAGTATCTCTAAACCTTAACTCCTAATTTATATTGCTTGCTTTAAATAATCAAAACTGACCAAGTAAAGAGGTCAAGTTGAGTTGTGCGCGTTGAACGTCTGAGTTCAGGAATAGACTCCAAGTGCTATCTCCTGACTCAAGCTGAGGAACTGACCTAGTCACCTGTTGACTAAGCCAGTATCTTGCTGTTTACTCAGCGCCGCTGTTCAAACATTTTTCTTTAGAAAAAGAAGTCTGCCTAAATTGCGAAAAAAGTTTAAATAGTTCCTAACCCCCCCTTGGAACTATACTTGCAACTAAACAAGGGACCAACACAACATACATAGGAGAGAGAGGGGGAGAAGAAAGAATTAATTTATTTAACAGGGTGTCTTATGCTTCGATTCACATGTCAACCCTACACTAAACTCACTTCCCAAAAACGAGTTTATTTACATGGTTCGTACCTTAATCGCCGTTGGAACGATTTAGGTATGTTTCAAAACCCCGTTTGATGACGTTCACTCGAATCGCCGTTGGAACGACTCGAGCGTTTGAAAATGTTGAGGTAAGAGTTTTAACAAGAAAACGTGATTAAGCATACAAGTCAATTTATTTTGTACAAATCATTTAAGAAAACGGTTCAAAACTCTATTATTTACAATAAAAACGATTTTAATTACAAGGTTCGCCTAATCCGTCGTTGGAACGGATTGAGGTTTCAACACGTGATGTTTTGGAAATGGTTTAAAAATGACAAGAAAACGTTATTCACACTTCAGGAACATCCAGAAAAGCTTTAATTTAAACCAACCAATTAAACTCTCTTTTTGTGATTTATTTTCCCTTTTTCACTCAATTAACCCTTACTTGAATATAATTGCAACAAATAACAAATTAAACCCTAAATTCACACCACTAAATACATTTTAAAATAGATACATTTTGGATAAAAATGGTATTTACACCTATAGATTAAAAATAAGGTAAAACCTAATATACACTATAGTTGTGGGTATGTACCCACAAAAGGAAAATAATACTAAGGATAGTATGCTTATTATCCTAAAAACTTATGAAAATAATGCATAATGTTTATAGATGAGAAAATAGCATTTGACCCAAAAATAGTTTTTACATAAGAAAATAACCTTTAACCCCAAAATAACTATTATAATAAATATATAGAAAATAACTTTCCCAAATATACATTAAACATAAAAAAAATAATACCTATTTATCCTCAAAACATCTACTAATTAATTACCCCAAAATACCCAAGTAAATAACATTCTAAAATAAAACCCAATATAATTTAAATGAATGAAAAAGAAAATATATACATATAGTTTTATTAAATCAGATTAAGGAAAAATAATATCCAAACACATTAAATAAATATATGTACAAAGTATTTAAAAATAGCTTGAAAGTATACATTACATAAATATACATATATATATATATAAAGGACCAAAAGCCCAAAAGTTGAGAAGGAGGGACCAAAACAGCATTTTTTACATTTCAGCAGATTTATCGACGGGAAATCCGTCGGTAAACAGCAATCAGTGACAGAAAAAGAAGAATTACAGAAACAGTCCACAACTTTCCAGATTTGTTTAAAGGCTTAAAATTAGATCTATTCTATCGTTTTGGAACTCCGAACTACCCAAAATGGATCATAGTTTATAACGGAGGTTCTCAAACGATGTTTTTTTATTTAAAACGTTATTTTGAAATATTTTTAAAAACTTATAATTACAACGTTTTTTAATACCCGAACTACCTTTGAATCGGATCACGGTTCGTATTGGGATATTAAAACGAGGTTTTTATTTTAAAACAAAACCGAACGTTTATCTAATACGGGATGAAAATAAATAAATACGGGAAATTAAATAAAACGTGACAAATAAATAAATAACTAAATAAATAAAATTATAACATAAAAATAAATAAAGAGAATAAAACAAATAAAATAAATAAAACGAGTCTAGTCCTCGGATAATACCTCAAGTTCGGTATTGACGGTTGAAGTCGGTTGATTCCACAAATCGTGCCTTTCCGGTGTTTTTTTGTGTTTTTGGTAAAATCTTAACTTTTAGGAAATTCGGAATTTTTAGGAAAAAAAATATTTTTTTCCCAAAAAAAAAGTCACTTCTCTCTCTAAAATGTTAGAGTAAGAAGTTCCCCTCCCAAAAAGTCCTCCCCTCTAATGCATGGGGATCCGTGCCTTATATAGGCGCCGGATCCCCGGAAACTTTGGGCGACGCCCGAAGAAAATTGGGCGAACGCCCAACTTATGTTGGGCGAACGCCCACCTTTCGTTGGGCGGACGCCCAACATTAGTTGGGCGAACGCCCAACATGGTTGGGCGAACCGCCAACTATTGTTGGGCGTACGCCCAACTTCAGTTGGGCGTGCGCCCAACCAACGTTGGGCGCGCGCGCCGAACTGACGTTGGGCGTTCGCCCGACGATCGTTGGGCGTCCACCCAACGTCGCTGGGCGCTCGCCCAGCGGCCGTCGGGCGTGCGCCTCGCGCTGTCGGGCGTGCGCCCCCCTCCCCCCCCGGTCGTCGAGCGCGCGCTCCGCGCTGCCGGGCATCCGCGCCCAACGGACGTCGAGCGTGCGCCCCGTGCTGCCGGGCGTGCGTCCAACTGTCGTCGGACACGCGTCGGCTGCCGCTAGGCGCTCGCACCACGTCGCTGAGCACTCGCGAGCCGTCCACTTGACGACCGCGCCTCACATTAACTTGTCTTTTCTTATTATAAATTTTTATTTTAAAACTTCCGGAATCAACCGCTTCGACCGTTTTGTTTACAGGTTTTCGTCACAGGTCCTCCGACTCGGTGTCTACACATGTCCGTATCTTTATATATATATTTGTACTCAATATTGAACAAACAGATTAGTATAATAAAATCAAAGCACTTAAATTTAATTATCCCTTAATCATGGATGCTTTTGTCAAATCAAAATCTTGTGAAAAGGTGTTTCAACACTTGTCTCATTCTGATCTCGACAGGTTTGTTGATGGTGTTAGTGGGAAACTGCTGGCTGAACTTGAGCATGGTGTTACCATTTTTGTAGTGGTCTGTCACCGGATTTGGAAATGGAGAAATGAGGAGATTTTTGGAGGAGAAACTGTAGTTATTCCCAATCTATTTAATTTCTTCTCCTAAAAGATTTGGACTATTGTGGATAGCTTCAAAGAGGACACTTTAGCTAGGTCTATTCAGAGGAAGGATGTCCATCTCTTTGGCTGGAGTAGGCCTAGTGAAGGGTTGGTGAAATTAAACACGGACAACTCTTGCCTGAAAGATGGTAAAATTTCTGTTGGAGGGGTGTTGAGAAATGCAGGAGGAGGTTGGGTGTATGGGTTTACTCAGAATTTGGGTAGGGGGTCTTCCTTTTCGGCGAAGCTTTGGGGGATTTATTCTGGTCTCAGTTTAGCTATTAATCTGGGGCTGAAAAAGCTGATCGTAGAGTCTGATAATATGGAAGCTATCAGAATGATCTCGGATATGAATGCTGATGACTAGTGGAGAATTTTCGATTGACTTCCGTCTCTGTGGGGGCGTCGTTGGGTTCGACGGGGGGAAGCTCCGATGCCAAAGTCAGTATAGAAGAACAAGAGAGCAAACTGAATTGACAAAGGGTAAGTGAATGTGTACCTTGATAGCTCGAGATACTAGCTTTATATAGTCATGAAGTTGTAACCTTTAGTAACTAGAAAGTCTCCATTAATGGCGGTTACTGGTTTCCTTTAAGCGTGTCCGTTAGGAAATTGATTGCTTATTAATGGTCTTTATTGCGGGATCGGCTCAGCTGTTTCAATAGCGGATTGGGCGGTTAAGGCGATTCGCCTCATAGGTTTGCCCGCGGATCTCTTGTAGTGAGATGTTGGTGATCCACCTGTCGGATCCCTTTGCTCAATAAGCCGTGATACTCCGGTATCAGGTGATCAACACGTGGTGTTATAGGTGAATATCCCTTTTGATCCTTGGGATAATATCACAATGTTATCAGAAGCCCCCCTAAAATTCCTTTAAAGTCCTTTAGGGCTTTTGAGCTTCTTCGCGCGCCGTCATGATTACCTGCATTAATGGTCACTCTGTTCGATGCCAATCGATGGGTGACACGTGTTTGTGGGCGTGCCGCTCGAGAAAAGAAAAAACGCCTTCTTCCTTCCTCTCTTTCTCTTTCTTCCTCATTTGTTCTTCTTCTCCATTTTTCTTTGTGCTTTCTTTGCCCAGAGTTTTTCCCGGAGTTTCAGAGTCCTCCAAGCTTTTATTTTCATGTAAGTTTATCTTTTTCATTCTATTTTTTCTGAATGTTTAGGAGCTCTTCTTCATCCTCCGAATCGACCTTCGAACTTTTTAATTTGACCTCTTCCTCTGAAATCGTAGTTAGCTGGACTACTTCTTCATCGGAAAATTCTTATTCCTCCGAAGATACAGTTAGCTCTAATTTAGTTGAGTTGCGTAACTCGGCGCGAAATAGTGGTCGAACTCGTTCAAGTAGAATTCAAAACCTTTCCGTCCCCGTTACTGGTACTGCTCCGACAATAGATTCTAGGCGATTTTCTGGGATGGTGGCTTCTTCTTCTGCCCCGTCTAGGAAAAAGGCGCCTCGTGCGGAGTCTACTCCATCTCGCATGAGCGCCGCGGATTTAGCGGATCTGGCGAGTCGCTTTCCGTGGATAAATAACTATGAGACCTAGTTGGCGATTGCCCATCAACGACCTGCCTGTCTGCCAAGCGGATATCTGTCTGTATATAGCAGTCATGTAGAAAGAGGGTTCCGGCTTCCTCTTCCAAAGATGATGGTGGACATCCTTGCTTACTTTGACATCACTACCAGCCAATTACATCCAAATGGCTGGTTAGATCTGGCTTTAGATTGTTACTTAGCTTCAAACTTAGGGGTAGTGTGCACCCCTCGTGTCTTTCGATCGTTTCATAAACCGTCAAAGCGAAAGTCTGAGTCTTTTCTCACTTTTGCAAAATTTGGAATATATTCGCTGTTTAGCGGCAAGATGTCCAACGTCCATCTTTGGGACGAAAAATTCTTCTATGTAAAGATACAAGAGGGCGAGTCTTTAGGCTTTCCATCGTACTGGAATGCCAAACCTCTGCATATGGCGGGAGACATGCGTATATTGACAGATATTGATGAGGTAGTAGCGGATCTCATGAAGAGTGTCAGGGCGGATGCTTGGACATACGCTGACGCCTTGGACTTTATGATGAATGACATTCCCTTGATTCGCCGAGAAGGGGACCAGTTCATTTACTCAAAGTTTGCACAATTTGATCAAGGTAACTTTGTTCTTTTCTTTGAACCTTGATTACTTTATTGTTCTCTTTGTCAGGGGTTTATCTAAGGCCAATCACGCTCTTGTAGAGATGCGCAAGAAACTGAAGGAGGATGAGGCTCGAAAGAAAGGGTAGGCAGCAGGTCCCCAAAAGGGTGCAGGGAAACGTCCTGCGGATATAATGGCCAACCCGCCTCTAAAGAAGAGGAAGCCTACAGCTTCCGGCGGACCAAAGTTTATGGCGGATGCCATGAAACCTGCAATGCCCTTGGCGGAGAAGGAACAAGTAAGCTGTTTTTACCTTTTCCTTTTTGCCATATTTTGAATCTAAGTTCTGAGCTTCCCATCTTTGTGTAGATGGCGAAGCCTGACCTGGGCGGTTACTAGTCCGCCAAACATGGTATCAAGGGATCCTTGGAGAATGAGTCTGTCATTAATGACCTGGACGAGGCTCTTGGTCAGTTGGGCGAGGTGCAAAAGAGCCAGAACCAGATCCCAGGATCAACCCATGTCCAAATGGGAAAAACGGAGCTTCTAACGGTAAGTTCCCTCTGTCCTTTTGCTATTTTTTGAGTGATTTCCTTTGGTGAGAGTTTTACTATTGTTCTTTCGTTTGAATGGACTGTTTGCATTGGTAGATGTATACTCGTTTGCGTGCCATGGAGGCTGAGCTCCTTCAAGGTGTGGCAGATAAGGCCACTATAGTAAAGTTGGAGAAAGAAGTTGCTGATGCTAACGCGAATGCCGCGTCCGCCATTGCCCTCAAGGATGCCGAGATCCAAAAGCTGAAGGAAAAGATCGAAGCAGATGCTAAGGAGCATGAGGATGCTTTAGTAGATGCTGAATTCATGGCAGGGGAGCAAGCTTTCTTTTACGGCGAATGGATCATGGCGTATGTCCAACTGGCGTGTCCCGAGATTGATTTTACAGATCCGGAGTTCGCCGTTCCTGACCCGGATGTTGTCCACAAATATCGCAAAATCCCGGACGTCAAGGATTACATCCGTGATCACGTTCGGAAATGGATGAAGGGATCCGCTGAAGAAAGCAAACCTCTCGTCAACCTTAAACCCGTGGACCTCGATGAAATGCCCTCGAAGACAAGTGACCAGAGTGAGGAGCTAGTAACCAATAGCACTATTCCTCTAGGAGGAATTATCTCTGTTGAGCAGGAAGCCCCACTGGAGGGCGTATCTGGTGCTGTAGAGAAGGAAGCCCCTTTGGAGGGTGCATCGGGGAAAACAAATGTTAAGGAGGATGCTCCTATTAATGTGTAGCTTTGTTTGTAAAACTTAAGTACAGTTTATTTAATCCTTGCTATTATTTATTTTACTTTTACGTTTGCGTAAGTAAATTTATAGGCTTTCAGGATTGGTTTTGAAGTAGGTGGCCAGCCATACTCCATTGTGCGAACCTTTGTGAAGGTTTTGAAGCTGTTTTATTCCTTTAGAGGAAGTTAAGCTGCCTTAGGGATCATCTTGTTACCTATCTTTGAGGTGAATCGATCCGCCTTTAGGACTTGGGAACCCTTCTTTGGGAAGGATGTAAGAGAGTGTAAAGATCTCGCGTCCGAGAAATGTTTTAACTCTATCTCTAATGGTGATCAATTAAGGATTGATCTCCTATCTTTGAGGAGAAAAAGTAGCTATGTGATAGCAGTACTTTTTGTTGTGGGAAGCTTGGGTTCCCCCCTTCTTTTTTAGACTGGAATATTTATATTGCTGCAAGAAAATATTTAAAAAGAATATTGACAATTGAACAATTGCTTTTTATTGATTGGAGATACGTGATGTAAGTTTCGTCTAGCGGTGTGTTTACGGATGTAGTGTGATATGAGTGTGCTATGGGACTATGGATGTGGTCTTTCTAATTGCTCTAAATTCACTAGACGTCACTACTTAGGGGCAAGTGTACCCCGTCGTATCAAGTAATAATCCGGTTAAGACCGGGTATCGAATCCACGGGATTTATAACTACAAGTATTAGACGACTCGGTTTTATACGTTATTTAAGCGGTGAATACTTTGAGGTTGATGTGGTAACCAACTACAAACTACTCCTAACTATAGGTGAGACATATTTACGGCACAAAAACTCTACGAAGTGATATGAATGGTGATAAGATATAAATACGATAAACAATGATTCTAAATATATACGGTTAATGATTTACTCTTGCAATGATGACTATGTGTAGTGTGACCGACCCGTGAAGTACTTAGACTACGTGGTTCCTAGTCAAGGCGTGTCTAATGCTCGGGATTAGAAATTAGGGCCCGTAAGTTCCGTGGCTTGTCAATTCCTACGGTTTCCGGTTTGTCACTTCCGGTAGGGCAACACCTATATAACCCCTAAAGATAGCCCGAATGGCGTCGGAAATCGTGTCCTCCTACACAATAATCAATTATGAATATCAAAACAAGTAGCAAGTATCAACACATATAAGAAATAGAGATTGTGAATCATAAATTATAAATATGGAGAATGAAAATATAGAATACAACCAAGCCTAGTACATAGGAAGAGTACAAGCTAATTAGCAAGTGAAAAGGGAAGAATTCACCCTCGGAACTAGCTAACCGGACTCAAGGCCGTCTTTTAGGACTTGGAGGTGGAACTCTCGAGCTTGGTGAACGAAGGTGGAACGGAACTTCGAGGAAATGCCGGAGCAAACGAACAAGCTCTCAAGGTGGGAGAGTTTTTGCTACAAAATCTGAATTTAAAACTAAAATAGCAAGAACTTAAAATATGAAACTTGTCTATACAAAGAGGTGTGTAAATGAGTGCTAGTCACTCTTATTTATACATCAAACTAGGGGTGAGATTGTAATTTCATAAGGTACAAGCATGGAGCAAAGCATGGAGCAACATGATTTTGTGCATATTTCCCATTCCTACAAGCATGGAGCAAATCATGGAGCAACATGATCATAATGACCCATTCCTTCAAGCAAATCATGGAAAAACATGATCATAATGACCCATTCCTTTAATAATTTCCTGCATGTGGACTTAATTCGGGTCTTGTTTTGTCGACCACGCCCCGCGTATAGTGATATACGCCGTGCGTATTTGAGCTCCTGGCGTTTTATTGCTTGATTTGGTTTATATACGCCGTGCGTAGTTTGAAGTACGCCCCGCGTAAATGAGGATACGCCCCGCGTATAGGTATGGATTTTGCTTCTTCCTTGTACATGAAATACAATCTTTTGAGAGAAGAGTTAGCTTGATGTTTTTATTTCCTAAACTAATAAAAAACAAGGAAAATTAACCGAAAGTACGGAGTTTATTATTATTTCGTCATTTTAGTCAAAACACTTTATTTTTGTAATTAAACTTATTTATTTCTTCTAAAATCAACCCGTAAATTACGCTAAAAGATTGGGGTAAAATACCCCTATCAATACGCTTTATTACAGCAAGCAGGTCTTATATGAGAGCCTCATTAAAACCTTTAATAAGAAAAACCTCATGGGAAAAAAGCTTACTAAAGGAAAAAGAGTACTCAAGACCTTGTTTACATTCTATTTTCGGGCGAAATATTTGCGGAGATTTTGGAGATTCCATGTACGCGGTAGCGTGTTTCCTTCCATGTCTTGAATTTTAAATGTGGCGAACCCAATCTTGTCGACTATTCTGTATGGGTCTGTCTAGGTGAGTCCCAGCTTTCCTTTTCCTTCCTTGGATTGGATTTTGTCTGCTTTACGGAGTACGAGGTCTCCCACATTCAAGTTTACAAGTTTGGCATTCTTGTCATGATAAGCTGCGATCCGCTGCTTGTAAGCCGCCATGCGTACGTATGCCTTTTCTCGCCTTTCCTCCACTTGATCAAGACTTTCTTTCAACCTTGTTTTCATCCTCACAATAGAATGCAACTCTGTCACTAGGGACCTGTATTTCAACTGGAATTACAACTTCGACACCGTGACAAAGGGCGAACGGTGTCTCGCCCGTGGCTGTTCTGGGAGTAGTGCGATACACCCATAGGACGCTCGTTAACTGATCCGCCCATTTCTTGTCATGCTCTCCTAATCTTTTCTTTATTCCTTTAACGATCGTCCGGTTTGTAACTTCGGTCATACCGTTTGACTGAGGATAATAAACTGAGGCAAATCTGTTCAGAATGCCCAATTCTTTACAGAAAGTTTTGAACTCTGCACAGTTGAATTGCGTTCCATTGTCAGTGATAATCGTATGAGGAACTCCATACCTTCCGACGATGTTATCTTTGACGAACTCCACCATTCGTTCAACATTGATAGAGGAGACAGCCTCAGCCTCTACCCATTTGGTGAAATGGTCCACAACCACTATAACATACTTCCTTTGTCTTTTGGTGGAAAGAAATGGTCCAACTATGTCAATACCCCAGACCGCAAAGGGTCGACCTTCGATGATGGGCCTTTGAAGGTGTTTAGCGATGTGTGATTCATTAGCATGAATCTGACAATTATGGCAAGATTCCACAAACTTTTGTGCATCAAGTTCTGCTGTAGGCCAATAAAATCCTGCTAACCTGGATTTCTTTACAATGGAGGCAGATGCCTCATGAGCCCCACACGCACCTTCATGCAACTCTTTGAGGATCTGTTGTCCTTCTTCCGGCACGATGCACTTCAGCCAGGCGTGGCTAATAGACTTCCTATATAGGCAATCGTTTATCACGGAGAAATATGCGGCCTTTCTCACGATCCGCCGAGCTTCTTCCTTGTCCAAAGGCAATGTTCCATCTGTTAGATACTAGCGGATTGGCGATCGCCAATCGTTCTCCACAGGCATGAGTAAGGATACCATCTCCGAGGCGAATGCCGAGGCTGTTTTAACCTCAAACGGGCATTGCAGATCCGCCCAATGCTCTTTGCTTGAAGCCATTTTGGCTAGGTGATCAGCCTCCGTGTTGGATCCTCGGGGCACATGGATTAATTCCCATTTGGTGTCTTTGGCTTCGAGGTGATTTAGCAGTTTCTTAACTTCTTCAACATATTTGGCAAGAATGTCATCTTTGACCTCGAAATTTTTGATCACCTGGTTGACCATCAGTTTGGAATCGCTGTAGATCACGATCCGCTTGGGAGTGATCTCCTTTAGCAGGCGTAGTCCCAATATCAAGGCCTCATATTCAGCTGCGTTATTGGTTGCGAGGAAATCTAATTTTGCAGCATAGTGTATCTTTATATATTGGGGTCCTTTGATCACGATTCCTATACCTGCACCTTCTACCGAAGAAGCCCCATCGGTGTACATTGTCCATTCCTCGACTTTAGCCTTGGGAAGATTCACTCCCTCTTCGGTGAATTCATTCACAAAGTTTGCCAAGACTTGGCTTTTTAGGGCTGATCGGCTTTCATAACGAACATCGAACTCGCCTAGGCGGATTGCCCATTCCATCAACCTTCCTGAAGTTTCTGGCTTTTGCAACACTTTCCTCATTGGTATACTTGTACGAACTATGACAGTATGAGCTTGAAAGTAAGGCCTGAGGCGTATGGAGGTGGTGACGACGGCCAGTGTCATTTTATCCAGCTTGGAATATCGGGTTTCAGCATCTTTTAATACTTTGCTCACGTAATAGATAGGATATTGCTGGCCCTCTTCTTCCCTTATCATGACCGTGCAAACAACCTTATCTGTAACTGAAACATACATGTAGAGATTCTCACCTTTCAAGGGACGACTCATAAGGGGTGGTTCCGTGAGAAACCGTTTGATCCCCTGGAAAGCTTTCTCGCAGTCCTCGCTCCATTCAAACGCCTTTTGCTTCTTGATTACTTCATAAAAGGGCTGGCATCGTCGGGCTGAACATGAGATGAACCTGCCCAAGGCTACGATACGCCCATTAAGACGTTGCACTTCCCTAATATTCTGTGGCGCTTTCATCTCCAAAACTGCTTTGATTTTATCAGGGTTTGGGCTCACTGCCTTCTGGCTAATCATGAATCCCAAGAACTTTCCATATGTCTCCCCAAAGGTACATTTCTCCGGGTTCAACTTAATGTTGTGATGTCGGAGTACGCCTAGTACCTCCTTTATGTCATCCGCATGCTTCTCTACAGTGGTACTTTTGATGATCATATCGTCCACATAGACAGAAAAGTTTTCACATGTGCTTTCTGCGAATATTTTGTTCATCATCCGTTGATAGGTTGCACCCGCGTTCTTAAGCCCAAAGGGCATGACTTTGAAGCAATAGGTGGCTTGGTGAGTCACGAATGAAGTTTTGATCCTATCCGAAGGCTCCATTGGGATCTGGTGATAACTCGATTTCACGTCAGTGAAGGAGTACATAGCGTGTCCCACGGTTCCATCTACTAGGATATCAATACATGGCAGGGGGTAGTTGTCTTTAGGACAAGCTTTGTTGAGATCCGTGAAGTCAATACACATGCGGCATGATCCGCCTGCTTTCTTGACTAGAACCACATTCGCCAGCCACTGTGTATAAAGTACCTCTTCAATGGCATCCGCCCGCTTGAGCTTTGTGATCTCCTCCTCTATCACCTTCTGCCTTTCAGGGCCATGGTTTCTCCATTTTTGCGCTACCGGTACCGCGTCCTTGTCGATGTTGAGTTTGTGAGTGATCACATCTGGACTAATCCCGGGGAGAATCTCATCTTTCCACGCAAAGACATCTTCTGACTCATGGAGAACCTTGGTGATAGCTTCTTTGATTTCTCCCTTTAGCCCTTTAGCCATCCGTACCTGCTTTTCATCTGCCATGAGGTACATCTCTGTTTCACCCAAGGCCATTGTGACAAGCTCTTCCTCGTCCTCATCTTTAGACTGTGGGCGAATCATTAACGATGCCGAATACATCTCTTGAGCCACTTTTTGGCTTCCTCTGATCATTACACCTCCCTTGGCCGTGGGGATGTAAAGAGTTATGTGGCGTATGAAGATAAGGGCTGCAGCTTCGGAGATAAAGGGTCGCCCAAGGATGATATTGTAAGCTAACTGGCCATCCAGGATGGAAAATTCCAGATCTCCTTTCCAAATCTGATCTTCATCCGCTAACTCACAATCTAATGTTACCTGACCCTTTGTTTGGATGGTGTGCCCTATTACTCCCAGGATGTCCACTATGGTGGTTTCCACTTGGATGGGGTCGACCATAAGCTTGGCGAATGCTCCTCTTGTGATGACATTGCATGAACTCCCGGTATCGATCATCACTCTTTTCATCTCCCAGCCTTCCACCATCATAGTAATGACCAGGGCATCCGCATGAGGGGAGATCTCCGGGCCGGCATCTGCAAAAGGACGATTAAGTGATGCCCTGTCTAGAGCCTCCGCTGCCATGGAGACATCCACATCGATAATTCGTATACACAATTTGTTGAAATTGTCTACATACTCTCGAATGGGTTCATTCGCCTTCTGCTTTAGTTCAAAAAGCTTCCGTGACTTGACCACTAGAGGAATACATCCGGCGAATTTAGCACAAAACTCCCTACTCAATTGATCCCAGTTGTCGATTGATCCGGGAGGTAAAGATTGGAACCAATCATAAGCGGGGCCTCCTAAGGTGGTGATAAACATCCGGCATAAGACCGCCTCACTTGCACGGTTAAGGCTGAGCAACATTCGGTACTTTCTTGCATGGGCCTCCGAGTTGTCCGCACCCATGTAAACGGGTATATTAGGTATTTTAAAATGCCTCTCCGTTTCTTCAGCTTCGATCCATGCTGTAAAGGGCGAATCACGATTAGCGAATGGATTATGTCGGGCATTCTCTTCATTAATTCGAAGCACCGCAGCTCTAACACGATCATCAAAATTCTCCGGACCCGCCCTCGGCGGTCTTTTAAGAGGAGATCTACTTGGAGAAGATGAGGAGCTAGACCCGGACGACGGATCTGATGGCGAACGCCCACCTCCACCACTCTGTCCTCCAGGAGGAGCTTGGTCGTTACCACCTCCGTGGTCTCCTGGAGGAACGTATCTAACCTCTCCTTGGTTTGGTGGTGGCGATGGCCTATCCGAACGTGGCATTTCTACTGGCCTCTTGCTTTGTCTACGACCAGTAGATGGGGGTGATCTACCCCGATGGGAAGATCTCTATCTCGGGGGCGAAGGTGATTTCGACCGCCTGCTTTTCCCCTTTCTCCTCTTTTTGTGCCTTCGACCTTCTGATCCGCCTTCGGGGAGACTCGACCGCGGGCGGCTTGGGATACCTGATCCGCCTAGATTCATCCCTTGGCCTGCGGATCCTCCTGGGAGAGTTTGGTTATCCCTTCGACTTCCTCCTGCGCCATTAGGAAATAATTCCCGATTGATTGGTCGTTCACCAAGCGGTAATGTGGTGGTCACCAAGGAGTCTGTAGCGTGAACTTGGAGAAATGAAGAGTTAAGGGCATTCGATCCTATAGCCGCCTGTGGCCACTGAGATACTGTAGAAGTGGGTGCCATGCTCCAGAGCGGAGGAATGATCATGAATGACCGTAGGCGATTACCCATCTCAGGTCCAAACTCTCTTCCTATTGCCCCCGCACACAAGTCGATGAATGCGTCCGGTGTCATACTCCCTTCAACTTGCGTCGTAGGAGCACTTGAATCAGCACGACCAGCACTGGTTACAGGTTGGCTTGATGGTGTTACCAATGGTGTTTCAACCCCCGAGGAGGGGTTCTATTCTCCATTCGTCATATCTTTTTAACGTGAACGAAAACCCTTTATTTGATTAAGGATCCACCTTCACCGCACCAATTGATGACTAGTGGAGAATTTCCGATTGACTTCTGTCTCTGTGGGGGCATCGTTGGGTTCGACGGGGGGAAGCTCCGATGCCAAAGTCAGTATAGAAGAACAAGAGAGCAAACTGAATTGACAAAGGGTAAGTGAATGTGTACCTTGATAGCTCAAGATACTAGCTATATATAGTCATGAAGTTGTAACCTTTAGTAACTAGAAAGTATCCATTAATGCTCCATTAATGGCGGTTACTGGTTTCCTTTAAGCATGTCCGTTAGGAAATTGATTGCTTATTAATGGTCTTTATTGCGGGATCGGCTCAGCTGTTTCAATAGCGGATTGGGCGGTTAAGGCGATTCGCCTCATAGGTTCGCCCGCGGATCTCTTGTAGTGAGATGTTGGTGATCCGCCTGTCGGATCCCTTTGCTCAATACGCCGTGATACTCCGGTATCAGGTGATCAACACGTGGTGTTATAGACGAATATCCCTTTTGATCCTTGGGATAATATCACAATGTTATCAAATGCTAATTGTTTAAATAGCAAGAACTTAATCAAAGGGATTAGAAGGTTTTGTTCTTCCTTTGAGACCATCAGTTTCTGTCATATTTTCAGGGAGCAAAACATGGTGGCGGACCGTCTTGCAGCAGAGGGCCACATGAGGATTTTGGGAGTTTCTACCTTCTCTTCTCTTCCTAACTTCCTTTCTTCTCTTCTGATGGATGATATGGCGGGGGTCAGTTTTTCTAGACTGATCCCGGGAGAAGTCTTTTTGTTTTTGTGATGGCTTGTTTTTTCTTTCATGTCCTACCAAAAAAAATAATAAAATAAGGCCAAAGAGTCCAGAATGAAGAAATACTGATCGATACATTTTCATTATCTATATATATATATATATTAGGAGTCTTCTGAACTTGATCTAAAAAGCCGATTATTTTCATGAACTTACAATGTGCATTATTAACTTCTTGAACTTGTTTAAGGTGACATGATTAACCTTTCAAGTTCATTGTGTCACAACATAATTAAATTTGGACAAATTAAAATGTATATTACTTTAAACAAGTTCAGATAGACAATAGATCATTTTAAGCAAGTTCAGAGAGACAACAGATCACTATAAGTAAGTTTAGGAAGACAACAAGTATTTGTGGATAAGTTCATGAATTGATAAGTCACTTAAACTAATTAAATGGTGAATAGATTACTTTAAATGTAATTTAAATAAGTTTAGAAGATTAAATTTAGAGAAGTCCTAGCATGTTAAAGGCACATGTGAATCCGAATTGTGACCCATAACATTGGGGTGCAAGTGGTTACTTGAAGAAAAAAGAGTTTTGATAGAAGAAAGTGACAAAGTGTAGGTAATTGGAATAGTGAAAGAACATAAAGAAAAAAAAAGGGACAAGTGGGTTTAGGGACCTTTGAAATTGATGGTTGGTGGCTAAAGCTTGGTGCTATGTCAGTGTTTGAGTAAGTTGGTAGTAGTTTGGGTTATGTATGTATGGACCATTCCTGTGCTAGTTCTGGTCCCCATTTTTGTACGGAATCAAGGTTTTAGGTTATGGCACATTCTGGTCCACGAGAACTCGGCCCATTTCTAATTCACCGATTATGACTTTTCATACCTTTCTTTTGCTTTCACGCACTCTTATAATTCCCAAACTTAAATTTATAAGAAGATAATGTATATATAAATTAAATTTTAGTAATAATAAAAATAAAGCGGTAAAAAGATAAAGTTTTACGTTAAAATAAATGATATTGATGACTCGCGAAGTCAAACCGGGCCGAATTCGTTACACGGGCCCAGTCCATACTTAGACCCATGGTCTAGGATCGGATGGGACCCGAATAGAGGAAGCGGGTGAAGTGAGTAACCGCCCCGAATTCCTAAATGGAGCATCAAAACTCCCACTCAGAACAAACGATACCACGTTTGTTGCCACGAAAGCCACGAAAGGGACATGGCCTAAAAAGGAGTAACCGCCCTCGGAACGTGGCCTGGAAGGAGTAACCGCCCTCGGCGGTTACTTAAGAACACTTATAAAAAGCCATAAGACCAAAGGGGAGAGGTACGTTCACATTTTTCCCCGTAATGCTATTATTTACCAACCTTCATACAAAGAACTGACTAGATCGTCGGAGAGTTTTCCCGGAGATCCCGTCTCCGGTTCTGTTTTGCAGGTAACTCCGGCGGAGATCATCAAATCGGATTCAGCAAGTTATCATTGGTGCGGTGAACGTGGACCTTTTTTACCAACATTTGGTTAAAGGTACACAAAGAACATGTCAGAACCATCACGAATGACCGGCGTTACAACCAGATCAACTAGTATGAACTCAAGGGGTCCACGGATTGCGAATTCGCAGCCTGCGAGTACGCAACCTGTGGTGCCTAGCTCGTCGAGCCCTTCGGGACAATTAAGTCCATTATTGGAAGTCCAAGTGCAAACTGAGATGGAGATGTCCAATAGCGATTTCGTCCAAATGGCAAGACAAGTCTTGGCTTCAAATATGAGCCAAGCGGCGGGGGATCGAATGATTAGTTTGTTAACCGCAATTGCTGATCGCAATACCGCCGTGGCGGCTGCTCCTCAACAACCTGTTGTCATCTCCACACAACCATCGACTACTGCCGCCATATCTGCGCTTCCGCAGCCATCTCGAGAGCTAAATCAGATAGGTCAGAGTAGTCGCATGAACCCACACAGCCACCCAAGCAACTACTCGTACCACGATCCTAGTATGACGATCCATCCGACCAGGCAAACATCCCAACCGACGTCGGGAATACCAGGAATCCTTCCACTACAACACACGGAGCCCTTGGTTTGCGGGCGTTCAGAGTTAATGACGTCTGGGGCGAATACGTCTGGGCAGGAGCACACTTGGAACTTCGATCCTATAACCGGACGACGGCTAGAACCACGGCGAGAACAAATCTCAACATCAATTGGCGGGTGGATGCCACCTAGAGTTCACCAGCAGCGGATGGAGGAGATTCGGCGAATACCCCATCCTGAGTTGGAAGATCAACTACGGAACATGATGGAGCGAATGGGGTACACGCCTGGGGCGAGAGCAGAGGTGCAGAGTGATTCGCCTTTTGCTCCGTCGTTGCGGGAATTTATACCAGATCACAGGATAAAGGCGCCGGCGATACCTAAATACTATGGGATCCAAATTCTGATCCTGAGGCTCATGTCAGGAACTACAGAGAATTAATGGATGTTGTAGGAGCGAGTGAAAGCATAATTTGTAGATTATTCTCGACCACTTTGGGCGGAGCGGCATCTGATTGGTTTCGGTCTTTACCTGCTGAATCTATTCACAACTGGAATCAATACAGTCGTGATTTCTGTGCAAAGTTCGTGGGCTGTAAAGCGGCGGATGTGACGGATAGGCAGCTGAAGGAGATCAAACAGAGGAACTATAACTCCCTAAGGGAATTTTTTGTCGCATTCAACGATATTCTGGTGCGGTTGCAGAACCCGGATATCGTGAGCATTCGCAACATCATGGCGGATGGAACCACGGATTGGAGCATGCGGGAGGAAATCATCCGCAACAAGCCGCGCACAGTGGCCGAACTCATGAAGATAGCAAAGGAATTCATGGAAGTGGACGATGTCAACAGAGAACATAGAGCTCAAACCCGGAGAGAGAGATGCTGCTAGATCCACTTCGGACAATCGGCGCCAGACCCAGTCCAAGGGTAATTTTGTTCGCAGAAGCGATCGCTCCTTTCAAGGGGGAGGATATCAAACACCATTGAATATGACTCGCCAGGAGGTGTTACTTTGGATCGAAAAGAGCCCCCTGAAGAAGGATGTGCGATTCCCCGAGGCGAAAGGCCGAACTAGTTTGGGGCGATATCCTAACAAATATTGCAGGTTCCACAGATTGAACGGCCATGACACGAACGATTGCTATGAACTGAAGAAGGAAATAGAAAAGCTGATTGAGAGGGGCAAGCTAAGCCAATTCGTAAGAAAAGAAACGATTGATGAGAAAACAACGCTCCCGCATGAGGGAGAAGCAAGGCCCAAAAAGAAACAGAAGAAAGGGGTGATAAACGTGATAGCTGGCGGGATCTATGAGCCGCCAACAAAAAGGGCTCGCCGTGAACAGCGAAAAAGCAACACGCATAGGGGGGATGCCCTCAATTACTCATTTGCGCGAATCACGGAGCCGCATGCGGATGCCTTAGTGATTACGATGGCCGTAGAAGGATGGAACGTTAAGCGGGTCCTTATTGATACCGGCAGTTCTTGTAATGTTATTACTCGGACTGCATTCAACAAGTTGGGAATTAATGACGAGCGAGTGGAACATACATTCATGGATGTAACTGGTTTTGGGGGTCAATCATCTCAAACAAGTGGACAGGTGGTGTTGGAGGCAGAAATGGGCGATAAGAATCTAAAATGGCGAGGTGATCTAGAATTCGCAATTGTTGATCTCCCGTTGGCCTACAACATAATTCTAGGGCGTCCGTTCCTATCGAAAACGGAGTCGCTCATCTCAATGAAGCATTTGACATTACATTTGCCAACACACCAAGGGCGAGTCATAGTTGAAGGAGATCAACTTGTGTCTCAACAAGCCTATACATTGTCACTTGAACCAAAACCGGATGAAGAGGATAAAGTCGATGAGAAGCTGCCGGCGGAAGCATTGGGAGAAACGGAACTATTCGCCATCTCAAATGACAAGAATGTACGAATAGCGGCAGGACTCCCCGAGGAAACGAAGAAAGCCATTACTGAGGTGTTGATCCAATGCGAGTCGGCATTCGCCGCTCCGAATGAAGTGCTGAAAGGAATAAGTCCAGATATAGCAACCCATCGGTTGAATGTGGACAAAGGTGCAACCCCAGTGCGACAGAAAAAGAGAGGACACGCTCCAGAGCGGCAGAAGGCGATTGAAAAAGCAGTGGCAGATTTGCTAAAATCGGATGTGATTAGAGAAGTCACGTATCCGGAGTGGCTAGCCAATGTGGTGCTGGTCAAAAAGCCAAATGGAACGTACAGAATGTGCGTCGACTTCAAAGATCTGAATAAAGCATATCCGAAGGATATGTATCCGCTGCCTAACATTGATATATTAGTAGATGGAACTGCAGGATTTGAAGCTTTATCGTTCACCGACGTGAAATCCAGTTACCACCAGATACCCATGGAGAAGGCGGATGAAATCAAAACATCATTCATAACTCATCAGGCGACTTATTGCTTCAAGGTGATGCCCTTCGGACTGAAAAACGCAGGAGCAACATACCAGAGGATGATGAACAAGATATTTTCAGACAAGTCAGGCGAGAACTTCTCAATCTACGTAGATGACATGATCATTAAAAGCAAGAAGATGCAAGACCACCCGCAGGATATCAAAGAAATCCTGGAAGTACTAATCAAATATGGCCTCAAGTTGAACCCAGAAAAATGCACATTTGGGGCAAGAGCGGGAAAATTCCTGGGTTTCATTGTTAGTGGCAAAGGAGTCGAGGCGAATCCCGAGAAAGTTAAAGCGGTAATGGAGATGAAGACACCGAGGAACATAAGGGAAGTACAGAGACTGAACGGGCAGCTGGTGGCCTTAGGGCGATTCATATCATGCTCAGCTAGGAGATGTCTACCTTTTTACAACGCCATCAAAAAGTCTAAGTCCTTTGAATGGACGGTGGATTGCCAAGAAGCATTCGAAGGGATAAAGCGAATGCTATGCTATCCGCCCTTAATGAGCAGGCCGGAGGATGGAGAAGATTTATTTCTTTACGTATCCGTCACCAGTATGGCGATATGCACTGTGATGGTGCGAGAAGAAGAGGGCCAACAATATCCAGTGTACTATGTGAGCAAAGTCTTGAAGGATGCAGAACTTCGATATTCGAAGTTGGACAAAATGGCTCTCGCGGTGATAACCACGGCGGCTAGGCTAAAACCATACTTTCAGGCGCATACTATCATTGTGAGAACCGGAATTCCAATGCGGAAGGTACTGCAGAAACCTGACGCATCCGGCCGATTAATGGAATGGTCAATTCGCCTGGGGGAATTCGATATTCGCTACGAAGGAAGACCAGCACTAAAGGGTCAAGTACTTGCCGATTTCGTGAATGAATTCACGTGGGATGAAGATGAACGTCCAAAGGCACAAAAAGAAGAGTGGAGCATGTTCACAGATGGGGCAGTGTCCACGGATGGAGCTGGACTAGGAGTCGTCATCAAAGGTCCGGAGGTTATTCGCCTGTACTATGCGGCAAAGTTAACATTCGAAACTACCAATAATGCCGCAGAGTATGAAGCAATGATATGCGGATTGAAGCTGCTTAATGAACTTACGCCAGAAAGAGTGGTGATCTACAGCGATTCTAAACTCATGATAAATCAGATCACAAAAAACTATCTGGTGAAACAAGAAGATCTGGTCAAATACCATCAGGTAGTCGGCAGATTGACGCAGGAGTTAACACACAAGGGAGTCATCTGGGAAATGGTGCATGTTCCAAGTGGCCAAAACACAAAGGCTGATGAACTGGCAAAAGCAACGGCGAGTAGAGAACCATGGAATCAAAAAGCATGCAATTTGGAGATAAGATCCGCACCGGCATTTGAAGTCGATCAGATTATGGTCATTGAAGAGCTGGAAGATGATGAAGATTGGCGGATACCCATCCGCCAATATCTGGAGCAGGGAGATTTGCCGGATGACAAAAGCCTAGCCAGAAAGCTAATTGGACAATCAGCGAGATACTCAATTCGAGATGGAACTTTGTATCGAAAATCATATACATGTCCATGGTTGAAATGTGTTAGCCGCAATGAAGGAGACTACGTACTGCGAGAACTCCATGAAGGAATGTGCGGCGCACATGAAGCATCCGCGGCGTTGGTAAGAAAAGTCAAGCTAATGGGATACTATTGGCCAAAGGTGATGGAGGATTCCCAGAAGATGGTAGCGGAATGTCACAGCTGTCAAATCCATGCGAATGAAAAGCACGTTCCCGGAGCCGAACAAATCTCTATAATGACGGCATGGCCATTCGCAACATGGGGAATCGATATAGTGGGTCCATTCCCAGAAACGACAAAGTAAAGGAAGTACTTGGTAGTCGCAGTTGACCACTTCAGCAAATGGGTAGAAGTGGAGGCAGTAACCGCTCAAATACCTGAACGAATGATCGAGTTCTTACGAGAGAACATTATCATGCGATTTGGAATCCCGCAAAAGCTTATAACTGACAACGGCACCCAGTTCAACTGTGTCAAGTTCAAAGCATACTGCGAAAGCATGGGGATCAAGAATCATTTTTCTTCCGTAAACCATCCCCAATCGAATGGTATGATAGAGGTTACCAATAGGGCCATGATTCAAGGGATCAAGAAGCGGCTAGGTGATAAAAAAACAGGTTGGGCGGATGAGATACCCCATATGTTATGGGCATACAGAACTTCTGTAAAAGCAGCAACTGGCGAAACACCTTTCTCGCTGGTTTATGGAGCCGAAGCAGTCCTACCTGTTGAAATCAAGTCGCCTACAGATCGAATAATTTATTATTGCGACACACAAAATCCTATCAACATTAGAGATGCATTGGATTCTGTTGAAGAACGAAGAGAAAAATCTTACATGCAAATGGCAGTATATCGCAATAGGGTCAAGAAATATCATGACAGAAGGGTGCGAAAAGTGATAATCAACGAGAATGACTTGGTCTTGAAAAAAGCGGATAAAATACAATCCAGAGATGGCAAAGGCAAATTAGGCGTCAACTGGATCGGACCATACAGAGTATCCAAGAAGCTGGGACCATCAACTTTTGAAATAGAAGAAATGAGCGGAAAAAAGCTCCCGCGCACCTGGAATCTAGAAAATCTGCGCCTATATAAACGGGTCGGGTAGTTCAGGGAAATGATGAGTACTCTTTTTCCTTTTATAAGTTTTTTCCCACTAGGTTTTCTGATAAAAGGTTTTAATGAGGCTTTGATCCCGCACATTTCATATACCAATGTAACAAAAAGTCTTTTCTTTTATCAATAAAGATATTCAATTGTTGCATACAGCGTTTGAGTGCGGATCCTTTTTAGGACAACCACTTCAGTGTGTTATCTACAAACAAAAGGCGGGTAAATCGCGCAAAAACCTTATGGTTAAACTTAAAAACACATAAATGTGTTGCCTATTAAGAAAGGCGGATGCATGATTACGCATCACTCGCAAAAACCTTATGGTTAAACTTAAAAACACATAAATGTGTTGCCTATTAAGAAAGGCGGATGCATGATTACGCATCACTCGCAAAAACCTTATGGTTAAACTTAAAAACACATAAATGTGTTGCCTCTTAAAGAAAGGCGGATGCATGATTACACATCACTCGCAAAACCTTATGATTAACCTTATGATTATATTATTTTCGAAAGAAAAATTATAAGATAAGGCATAAAATTAAGCGAATTAACGAGTACTCAAAAAATTGCAAAAAGGGTCTGGCCACCCTAGCGGAAACTAAACTAAACTACGAGGAAATACAAATATGGAGTCGGTAAAAGGCAAGGGTCACGTATGAAAACAAAGGGCAATAAGGAATAAAGCAACAATCGCACGTATAGGTAAAGCGGCAAGCAAAAGAAAATATATATATACGGGCAGTTTGTTACATACAATAGTCCAGATATAAATCAAACTATGCTACAGCTTCCTCTCCTTCACCCCTATGGCCCTCCTCGCCTTCAGCGGCTCCCTCATCTCCTCCAGTGGGCGGATCTGCTTCAAGCGAATCCTCAACCCTCGAATCAGTAACCGCCTCAGAGGGCGGTACCTCTTGCTCAGGCTGAGAAAGGTCTTGTGGTGCCTCTTTTTCCGCGTTCTGAGTAGGGATCTCGCAGCTAATTGGAGAATTCTGAAAACTCTGCCAATCTAAGAAGAGTATCTCATCCATATCAGCATCCTCGGCTTCCAGCTTGTCCCACTTCTCAGTTAAATCCTTTTCGGGGATGGGAACCTTGGGGCGGCTAAGTACTCGATCTGGATGCCCATGCTCATAAGCGGCATGAATTCGCTCCCCATACCAATAGATGCGAGCACCATCTTCGGCTAGAATCTCCTCAGCTTTCTTCTTTTGCATCTCCAGAGCCTCCTTGGATGAATTTAGATCATCAAGGACCTTTTGCAGCTCGTCGGACTTAGCCTGGAGGGATCTGAGAGCTTCCTCCTTCTCGCTCATAACCTTCTGACAAGCGCCTTCAAGAGCCTTTACCTTCCCTTGGACATCATCATAAAGCGACTTCTGAGTCGCCAATTCAGTACCCAGGTTCTCCAACTCTTTGGCTCGTTCAGCATCCCTTTGGAGAGCAACCTCCGCGAAATTGATAATCTGCATATAAGACGGCTCGTGAATAAAAAGGGCGAATAGAAACATGCGATTACTATGGACACAAGATCCTTGAAAGGGAATGACAAGCCTCTACCCCCAAAACAACAATATACCTCTATGGCACGCTTCTCAATCCCCTCTATTGCAGTAGGAAGCGGTACTTGTTCTCGCACACAGGAAGCAGAGGGGAGCCGCCCAAGGACATTGCATATGGAAGAGACAATGTCCTTACAAGAAAAGCTCACGGCCATACCAAAGGTCCTAGTCCACCACCCGCTGATGTCGGGAATCGACTGCGAATGCATAAGGAGAAAGATCAGGAGAACGGCAGATAACTCATGAGGAAAAATTAACAACATAAAAAAAGGGGGGGAATGGATTGAGATACCTCGTGAATTGGAGTACTGCTCTTTCCTTTGGACGGGGCGGATACGGGTGTGCCGCCAACAGTGAGGGACACAGAGGTGTTTTTCTTTCTGGGACGAGAAGACTCTGTATCCGCATTATGCTTTCGCTTCCTAGTTAAGGGAAGGTCCTCGGAAGCAGAAGCTGGACCTTGTGAAACGGAGGCCCTTACGGGAGAAGCTGCCTCAATAGAAGTAATCGCTCCTCCAGGAGAATTCGCCCCTGCAACGGAAGTGGTCCCCGCCATCCGCCTCTTCCTTCTCGCTAGGGCTTTCGCCTCCCGATCTGCAGTGAGTTGAGATAAAGGATCACCCCTGCAAAGGGTTAAAAGAAATCATCAACTTGGAAATAAAAAAGTACCTTGAACAAAAACGCGATAAGGGATATAGACAACGCGATCTCCCTCGCGGTAGGCAATCGCTACTCGGCTCCTTAGCATATGGAAGGCCTGATCATATGTCCATACGAAAGGAGGCGTACTCTTCAAGAACTTTATAACAGCGGATTCTTCCTCACTAGGGTAACCGAAGTTCAAACTCTTTACATTGGGCCGGCCCCAACAGCGAAGGAAGTTTTGATTCCCTTCATTAAACTTGATAAAGAAGTAAGATCGGTCCCACTCGCGGATCTTGTTTAGCTTCTCGTCGAAACCATAGTAACCGCTCTGACGGATGAAAGTGAAATATCCCGCCGAACTTTTGAAATGATGAAGCTTGGAGAAAATTTTGAGCGAGAAGGGAACCTCCAGACAATCTGCCAGAAATTTGTCCAGAGTTAAGTCGGCCCATCCGTTGGGATGCAATTGACCAGGTGCGATTCCGTAACCGCCAAGGATGGAGGCAATCTCATCCGCCAGCGGATACGTGAAACCGTAGATAATCTGGGCGACGAAAATGGTGAAATACCCCTTTGGGTAGTCGCCCGGTCCTCTATCCTCCCCGGGAATGAGGGCTTCGAGACCTTGAAGCCAAGAATACTGCTCCCGCAAGTCATCAATTGTCTCCTGACAAACTAGGCTTCCCGATCTGTCCTTCTTCGGTAGCAAACGAGGGGTTGGGACAGGTGGCGGAATCAACTTTTTAGGGTCAAAACCTAAACCCTCATCGGATGTATTCGCTAGGTGGAGGAAGTCGACGGGATGAGAATCAGACCCAGGAGAGCTGGTTGAAGCTTCATCAACCATCTCATCGACCTCATGAGATACCTCGCGGACGTAATTTTCGTCGAACGGTGCGAAGTCGAGGTCAGGGTTCGACATATTGATGAAGAAAAATGAACAGAAGTAAAGAGTCGAGCGAGGTACAAGTTGTGGAAAGGAAAACTTACATATGAAAGACTACACAGAGAAGAATGAACGCGAAGAGGTTGATGCCGGAAAAGAAACGACGATGCCGGAAAAGAAACGACGGACAAGGAAATTCACAATTTTTGAATTTTGAATATCCAGACAAAAACGAAGAGTCCCCTATAAAAAGACCCTAAAGGGCTCTTGCCAAACTAAGGGGGAGGCATGTGATGACCCGCGAAGTCAAACCGGGCCGAATTCGTTACACGGGCCCAGCCCATACTTAGACCCATGGTCTAGGATCGGATGGGACCCGAATAGAGCCCGAATAGAGGAAGCGGGTGAAGTGAGTAACCGCCCCGAATTCCTAAATGGAGCATCAAAACTCCCACTCAGAACAAACGATACCACGTTTGTTGCCACGAAAGCCACGAAAGGGACATGGCCTAAAAAGGAGTAACCGCCCTCGGAACGTGGCCTGGAAGGAGTAACCACCCTCGGCGGTTACTTAAGAACACTTATAAAAAGCCATAAGGCCAAAGGGGAGAGGTACGTTCACATTTTTCCCCGTAATGCTATTATTTACCAACCTTCATACAAAGAACTGACTAGATCGTCGGAGAGTTTTCCCGGAGATCCCGTCTCCGGTTCTGTTTTGCAGGTAACTCCGGCGGAGATCATCAAATCGGATTCAGCAAGTTATCAGATATGGATATCGAACCGAATTATATATAAAACTAAAATTCAACTCAACTGACTATTTCAGTTTGGTAAAAAAAAATCGTTATATTTCCTCAATTAATTTATCAAAACAACAAAGAAATCTTTACATGCTTTCAAAATATATCTATATTGAACTATTATCTCAATAATAATTAAAAAATGATTAAGGATAATGGCCAAATTGGAAGCTAACATTTTCGTGAAAATGTAGATATGAACCTCAAGTATAAAATTGTACAAAGTTACTCCTAATGTTTTTAAAGAAGATAAATTTTATCCCTATCTAATAGAAAATTCCGCTGAACTGGTTTAACAGTTATTTAATTATCATTTCCGACCTTTCAAAAAATTGTATCAATAAAGCAAAACAGTTCCGTGCATTTTTTGTTTTTTGTTTTTTTTTTTTGAGATATCCGTGCATTTTTTGTTGGTTGTTTTTAAATATATTAGTAACACACTAAACATTTTAGACTCTTTAACAAAAAAAAAATATTATGATTAACTTTATATAGTAGACTTAGTTGTCAGCATTTTGACAGGTTTGTAACTTATATGTGGCAGACTTAGTTATTAGCAATTGACACTAAATATTTTAAATATAATTAATGTTTGGAATGTCTGATGTGACAGCTAAATAACAGTTAAACCACTCTTTTCAAATTTTCGATAACATAGAGATAAAATTGAGCTTGATTGGAAACATTAGTGATAAATTTGTATCATTTCATACCTCAAAGGAAATTATGCACTTCTCTGAAAATATTAAGATCAAATTTAACCCTTTTTCCAAAAATTAAATTGTTAGAATCAAATATGTGTGTGTATATATACATATAAATGTAAAATATGAGTAATGTAGCTCGGTTCTTTTTACTTTTTTTTCAAACTTGAATATCGAAAAACACCTAACTGGAAAACCAAATTGAATCAGTTTAGTAATGGGATTTTAACCTAATTATGCACACCTCTAGCAACCACTTGCAACAAAAGAAATAGTAATCATGTGTGATAAATGAAATCCAGTTTGCTTTACATGATAATGTTAATGACAAAGAAGATATTTTGATGAATTATTTCTCAAAAATTAACTTAACTTGTCAATATTAAGATAAAATTACTTTTAGCGGCCAATGTTAGAAATAAAATTGTATCATTTTAGCTATTAAGAGTAAAATTGTTTCTGAATATCAACATTAAAAGCATTTTTTTTAATATTATTCTTTTTAAAATAAATTGAAAGTTAAAGACATTTTTAATTAAGTTGAAAATTACGGGTATTTTTATAAAAAAAATTAATATCATTTTTCCTCATAAGTTATAACATATATATATATATATATATATATATATATATATATATATATATATATATATATATATATATAAACAAGCTAAGTGTGAGAGGCTTTGCATAATTTTGGGCCTGAGAGATTTGATGCAATTCCAAGACTTGGGCCGTCACCAACTTCTCTTAGTATTAGTTCAACACCAAAACACATTTGTTTGTAGACAATTGTTCATTTTTTTTGTTACACGGAAAGCAAACAACAAGAGCAAAAAGAAAAAGACAAACTAAGCAGACACCCGACGAGGAAAGGACACTCTGACTAGGTCGTCTCTTAGGATTTGGGCAATATCCCTAGGGGGGTCCATTAGGACTGTGAGGTCGGGAGGGTGAAGATGAGCCGCTCTGGCCATAAGATCAGCACACCGATTCTGCTCGCGGAAGACGTGCATAAACTTGCAAGAAATACCCATTGAACTAAGGTCCTTGATGGCCGAAATCAAATTTCTAGCCGGATGGTGCATGTGAGAGGGCCCTATAATTAGGGAGATTGCCTCTTTGCAGTCACTTTCAATAATTAGGTTCGGAATATCCAGCTGACGGGAGACAATGATTCCCGAATAAATTCCCCAGAGCTCGGCTATGAAGGAGTCAGCAGTAGTAAGATTGTGAACAAAACCCCGCATGCAGCTCCCCTAGTCATTCTGGATGACCCCGGCCGCCCCAGCAGTTCCTTTTTCTTTGCAGAAGGAGTCGTCAGAGTTCAGTTTAAACCAGTTTGGAGGTGGGCGATCCCAGGCCAAAAGGATATCCATTTTCCACCGAGGAGGAAGCAAAACAGCTAAAGGGATCCTAGAGGAGTCAAACTCCGTAAAACGAAGATGAAGAAAGCGTACCTTATCATATGGAATGTCAGCAGCTTTCTCAAAACAAAAAGAGTTCCTCCACTTCCAGAGATAGTAGCAGTTGGTGAGGAAGATGGAGTTCCAATCTTGTAAAGCCGCCTCCAAGGCTTTGTTGTTAAACCCCCACTTGAACCAATGAACCATGTCCACATTAAAGAAGGAAGTGTGTAGAGATGGAGGGATGAGTTTAACCCAAACCTGGCTACTAGAGATGCAGTCACAGAGAGCATGAGTAGAGTTTTCCATAGTTCCCATACAACGACTGCAGTGCTCAAGATCAGTTAGATGACACCTTTTGCGCTCCAGGTTCGTAAGAAGTCCATTCTTTGCACACATCCACCCAAACATGCGGATTCCATAAGGGACTTTTAGCTTCTATATGGTATTCAGAATCTTGGAATTGGTGTCTGGATCCTCAGTTCCCCTAACCAGAGTATAGGATGACCGAGTAGAGAAATTGCCATTGCTACTCCCCACCCAGTTGATAACATCACGGGAATCTTCCCTAGTGTCTACTTTGAGGCTAAGAAGTTTTAGCTTCCACTCCAAACTCAGGAACGGATCTAATAGGTGCCACTTCCAACAGCCATCCTCATCAACATAATCTGCGACAGTTTTATGCCAAACATTTTGAGGGGGCGGTTGCTAATCAATTCCACGATCGGGGAGTTTGAGAGCCACTTATCGGACCAAAAAAGAGTGTTCCTCCCATTCCCTATGTTGATGAATACCTTCACGAAAAATCTCCATCACAGCCTGAATACTGCGCCAGGTATGAGAACGCTGACTGCATTTTTTAAGAATATCCTTGAGGTCTCCTGTCTGCCAGTACTTAGCCCTAAGAGCACGAACCTAGAGTTTGTTCGGTTCTTGGATAAGCCGCCAGATGATTTTCAGAAGTAAGGTTTGTTATTATCAATGGCTTTCCTCACTCCAGCCCCACCAAGCCGTTTAGGCTTGCAAAAATCAGACCAGGGAACAATATGATTTTTTTTTGTATCGCTCCGATGACCCCAAATGAACTGGCGATTAGCTTTATCAATGTTCTTTAACATGCAAACCGGGAGCAGGTTAGTTTGCATAACGTGGTTTGGAATGGCATTAGTTACAGATTGAACCAAAGTGATTCTGCCCTCCATAGAAAGGGTGTTCGCTTTCCAGCCCGAGAGCTTTCTAAGAATACCATTCAGGGTGCTTGAGAAGGTAAGCTTTCCAACTCTATTATGGAGGAGGGGAACCCCGAGGTATTTTCCAAGGTCAGAAGATAGGGGGATGCCACAAGCCTGGCTAAAGTGACGAGCCAAGCTTGGCGAGATGTTCTTCGAGCAAAACATTCTTGATTTGGAGAGATTCACTTTCTGACCCGAGGCATTGCAGAAGGACTAGAGGATCTGCTGGAGAGCCATAATCTGCTCAATATTGCCCTCCAGAAAAAAGAGAACATCATCAGCAAAAAACAAATGGGAAATACCTAGGCCTCCCCGACAAATTTTGACAAGGTTTAGAAGCCCTTTATCATGGGCTTCATTAATTAGGGGCCCCAATCTTTCCATACAGAGAATAAATAAGTACGGAGATATCGAGTCCCCTTGTCGAACTCCCCTAGTCGGAGAGAAAGGGTCAGAGATCTCACCGTTGATTAAGACTCTCATTTGACTAGAGGAGATGCAGCTCTTGATGATTTTGATCCAATTGTGGGGAATTTTAGCATCCCGCAGAGTTTCTAAAATGAAGTCCCAATACGATCAAAGGCTTTCTCTAAATCCAGCTTTAAAGCAATGATCCCTTTTTTGCCTTTTCTAGTTCTCATCATGTGGATCATCTCTTGAGCTAAAATGATGATGTCTTGGATTTCTCTACCCGGAACAAAACTGCATTGATTCTCAGCAATGATTGTGGGGAGGATGAGTTGGAGACGCGAAGAGATTACCTTAGTGATGATTTTGTAGATCACATTGCAAAGGCTGATAGGCCTCATCTGGGTGAACAAGGTTGTTGTTGTCTACCGAACAGACTCTAGCAAGTGCACTAGATATAAGTAATAAAGTGATAAGTTAAGTATCGTCTCCACAGGGATTGATGACCAAATTTTACTAGAAAAACATTGCAGAACAGGGTGTTCGTGGTGTGTGAATTCTTTATATTAAGAGATATTGTGAATTGGTAACAAAGTAACTGATTCAACTTATGGAAAAGAGTATTTGATAATGATAAAAAAGGTAGAACAGGCTAGGCACAGCGGAACAGGTTACCTTAAGTCCCTAAACACCCTATTTATTCATGAATGACGCAAAGTGAAGTCAAGGTCTCTGCTTTAATGCTCACTGAAGTCAACTCTCGTGTGTTCTTAAGATTCTAAGACTTACTACAACCATAAGCGTCCCTAAGGTTGGTTCTTTCTTGCATTACGATTGAAACATCATTTCAATAAAGAAAACCCTTGATACAACCACCTAACATCTCTGCTTCGGGGTTGGATGTTTGATAAAAGGTTCGGTGTAGATGAAAGTAGTCTCCTATCATTCATCTAACACTAACGTTCATGCATGAGCATGATAATATAAAGCTTTAGCAAACACTTCATAAATTAACTACATTCATTCATAAATAAGGATTAGGAAACTTACATAACCGGCCCTAACTGGCTGAACCTATTCAAACTGACTACTCACTCATAGTGGCGAGTGAGCAATCTGCTGATACAAAGCTATAAAACTCCATCAATGGAGTTTTCTTCCTTGAGAGCTCTCCTCTCTGTCAAAGTGTCTATTTTTTAGTTCAACAAAAGATGATCCCTTTTTCTTTGCTCCTACGTCTATTTAAAGAAAAGAAAAAGGGTCAACCCGGTACCAAAAGTATCCGAGCAAATATTACAAAAATAAAAAACAAATTGTCTTCACAAATCCTAGATTGCTATTAGTGGTTAAGATCCTTTTGACCCTTGAACACTCAAGGGCCGAACTTTCATTTCATCATGCTTCTTTGACCTGCTCTTATCCGCCTTTCTGCCTGCTGCTTCTGCCGTACCTACTTTCCGTCCTGTCGCTGTCCGTCATCAGAAGTTCCGGCGTTTGACCGCTGGATCAAAGAATGGCTTAACTCCTCATGGTATGCATGAAACAGGCTGCTTCCAGTCTGTTCGACTTAATCTTTTCATATCTGCATAAAAACACTTATAAGACCTTCTTTCTTGTAATTTAGCTATAAAAACACCCTTAACAACATGTTAATTTGTAGTCAAATTCATGCCTAACAAATACTCCCAAATTGAATCTTTGCTTGTCCTCAAGTAAACAACATTTAGAAAACAAGTTAACTATAGGGAAAGAGTTAGGAATGAAAGAATACGGAGGAAAAGTTGTGAGGAGAGTACGGAGAGGAACAGATCATTTTGTTTTCGGAAGATGATAACAGACAAATGCAGATCACGATGGTAATGCAGTTATGCCATTGTTTGATCGTGCAACCCTACTCAAGAAATTCCTCAAAGCTTAAAGTTATACCTCAACCTTCAAGAAGAACAACCTGTTTGCCTGTCATGACTCACTAAGGAATGGAATTTTCACTCACTCTCGTATGGCTCTTTATCGCCATAAGGAAGGGAATGCAACTTCACTCCTCAGCTCAGTAAATACACCAGTAGGGTGTGAGTTTGCTTTTTGGTCCTACTTCTATGGATCAAAATTTTCCAAACAGAGTCCAAAGGTCTTTTATGGGTTGTACTGCAAAGTTAAGGTTTAGGTGTGGGAGTGAATGACTTTTGTGTGTAAGAGTTCTATCCTCATGCACTTGACAAAAAATTTTCATTTTTTTCACATACAACTTGCACAGCTTGTTTTAACAACTGACTTACCAATCTTTATTAACTCCTACCACTAAACAACCAATTCCAATGTTTTTGGCTACACCCTTTGATAGTGTGCCGTGAATGACAAGGCCCTTTACAGATTTGTCTTTTTCCTCTCACTCATTTTTCTTTTATCCACTATTTTAGTTTAGTAGGTGCCTGAGTTTCCTCTGCTAATCTATATTTTCAATTTCTCCGCTTGCATGAGGCAGAATCTCGGCTCTTTTAAGCTCAAAGTGAAGGGATTATGGTTATCCATAGGCTGAGTTAACGAAAGACAAGGGTAAGGCTCAAATTGTTCATCCTAATATGTGAGTGCAATGCACGGGTTATGTCTTTTTAAAGGTCGAGTTGGGTGCCTAATGCCTTTATCATTCTAGGTTTGTCCAAAAATTTTCCATTTCTATAGGGCATACCAAAGCAAAGTCTCCCTAAAGATAGTAAGTACTGGCCCACTCTTTAAAGAATCAATGCACTTTTAAATGCAATTGCAGGCTGAAGTTCTCACTATTTTGGGGAATTATACATTAGGGCAAAAGGTCCCTCCCTTGAAGGTTGATTTAGAATTTCAAAATTTTTGAAACTTCCAGACTCGGGTAGTTAAAGATCAACACAAGGCAATCACCACACATTTCAATCATAACAAGCACAGTCTGTTTAGTGATTACTGCGGAAACAAAACAATCAAAACACAAGAATATGTACCAGGAAATGAACATAATGAAGAATATTTACTAAGGACAATATAAATCAAAGATCACAGGGGGATAACTTGTTATTCATAAGATTATACTACACTAACAACTTGTTCAAGCTTTTATCATGTTTATGCATACAGATATTGTAATTTGTAATTCCCCACCCCCAAATTAGAATGGAACATTGTCCTCAATGTTAGTATGAAGACAAGCATAGGATAAACAATATCGACATGATAAAGCACTAAGTGTGCAAAGATTGAAAAGAATGGTTATAAATGTTACCAGATGCTAGGACAACGACACATTGAAGGATCAGACAGGCGGGGAAAGAGAGGAATCAACCTCTCTATCCACAGCAGGAAAAGCACCATCCCCTTTCGAGGAGGCAGCTGTAGGAAAATAGACAAGCCTAGGCATAGCAGAATAATAAAATTTTATCTATTTTATCTATTTCCCTTTTCCAAGATCTGTTAATTGTTATTTCATATAAAGAGGGATAGAAAGTAATACCTTTATTGAAGAACTATCTACCGTTGCAAACGAAGTGCCCACAACTTGTTATTATCAACTCGTGAACCACGAACGTTTGATTCAACACAAAACAGAACTAATCAGTGATCAACCTTTTAATAAATAGCAATCGCAATGATTGCCTCTAACAGAAATCGATACGAGATCAAAGAGGGAGTAAGAAATAAAGTAAATTAGCCGAGACGAAAGACGGAACGGTTCCTCTTCTCCTTCTTATGTGTTGTTAGTCGAAATTCATGGGTTAGGGAGTCTATTTATAGACATCTCTAAACCCTAATCCCAGTTGTGTTAGGTAATTAAATAGTCAGAATCTTATTCGGAATAGGATTACTAATTAGATAATTAAATAAACACTTTAATAATTATCTAAACAATAATTAATTATATCTAGATAATTATTATTAATCAAATTAATAATTTAATTATTGTTAGGGATAATTAATTAGAGTTTCAATCACATAAAAACTTCTAATTAATATTATCAGATAATCCTTTAATTTAATTTATAACCATAATCTAATTATAATTATTAAATCAAATTAATATCCCTATTTAATATATAAATTTCGGCCCATGCACTATGTCTCACTAATTTATATTTTCGTCCTCCGATTCCAAGTCCCATATGCGACCCATTAGGTTCTTTATTGCCACTAGCCGTATATATCCTTTGAAATTATTCATCACGATTAATTCCAACATATATATAACGGAATACCGTCGCGAGCTGTTACTAGCAGAACCTATGATATTCCCCAGAGCAATTAAGAAGTCAGGTTGATAACTGACGTTAACCTTTCTGTATTAGGTACAATATAATACGATCCTTCATCAATTATATCCTGTCGGTCAATTCCTTATAACCATGGAATGTGTCAAGGTTACATATAACGAAGAGTCCGGTTTTACTTGTACAGGTTGAATTCACTCTGAAAAGATAAGTTAAGTGAAATGTTCATTTCTACTCTTAACTGTATCACCTTGCAAGGATTTCAGCCAATTCACCACAAGCGGCCATTTGGATATATCTCCCACTTATCGGGAGTGACGAATGCTCAATCTGACATTAACTATTCTGCAATTACTTTGTGTGATACCCAACCCTGCTCTCACACACCCTAGGCTCTCACCTATTGGATCGTGCTCGCACAGAATCAAAGTATCAGACTCCATAATCCAGAATCACTAATTAACGAATGTTCGAGTCTGAGGATTAGTTATACCTACTAATACCAATAAGATGAACAGTTGACACATTAAATAAATCAATCCATTCTGTTATCTCAAGACGGGTCCCAATCCTAATGAACTCCTTCACCGGATCCATGTAACTGTCTAGATATCTGAATATCTAAAGATTGTGAGATCAGCTTTCTGTCTCGATAGAAAACACTGTTACATGCAAGTCTCAACAGTAATATGCAAACCCCTATAACATATTACTTGACTTGGGTTTACTTTAAGTTTATTGGTTCTATTATAAAGTACAGTCTCACTTCATGCTTGTATGAACACTTTATAACTACTTAAATAAACGTAGGGTTACTTTCTTTATGAAATATTTGTGCCTTTATATATAGTTACATTTTAATGCTATATATCTGATTAAACAAATGATCAAATAAACAATTTATTCATTAATATTAATATCCTAAAACAATTGTCTTTAGGACACTAAACTCCAACAGCAGCGGCGTTGGCAGTTGTTTCAGTTTTAGCTCTTACCGGACTCTTGATTGAGGCACCAGATGGACTCTCCTTCCCATGCTCCTCCACACAGAGGTGTTTGAGCATGTCAATCTCTCCCTGATGCACTGCAGTTGTTTGTTCCAAAGCAAAGATATGTTCTCTGCAGGCAACATTTTGAGCAAACGGGGCGTAAAGGTGGCTAGAAACTCCAAGGTGAGTTCCCGATACGCTGGTTCTTTCATCTCAAAGAAACAGCCAAAATGGCCCGCTTCCATGGGTTTCTTTACTCGTTCCGCAAGCTTGAGCTTTTTCAGCGTATCCCAGCATACAGTTCGTACCGGCCCAAATTCGAGCTGAGCTAGATCCTCATAGTATTGTTGCACCGCGGTGTCCTTAAACTGAGACAGTTTCTTGACTAGTTTCTCGTCTGGTACAAACGCGACTGTGCTTGTGCCCACCATCTTGCTCTTCCCTTTTTCTTTCTTTTTGCCTTCGATTTTTACTTGTTTCCCTGAACCTCGAGTCCGCATCCTGTTATAGAAACTAAATAGGGACACCCAAAGATAATTATCAAACGATATATGGGGAAGGGTGTGAAAAAGAAAAGATTATAAATACTATATAACTAGGGTCTGCAATGCAGTTAATCCCTTAAGTAGAAAAACGAGTGAAACGGCTTGTTGCCAGAACCGTCATTATTACGACGCTTCAGTGAGCGCCACCTGTAAGTGTGGTTGTGGCAACAGCCGCGTTCAGTCGAAAGGACACTTGGGGAAGCAAATGGTTGCTTTTCGAATTTGAATTTACTACGCCCTATCCCCTTTGGTGTTACCGAGAAAGGGTAATAGTAATAACTACTAGACAAACAGATGGATTTGATGTTTGCTTTATCTGCCCTATTTTCACTCACCCGAGGTCTTTTCCTAAAATTTTTATTTCACTCGCTTCTTTTTAAACAAGTAAAAAGGTAAAACTTTCCCTATATGGACGGGTAAAAGTTTTACGTCTTTGCTCGTTCAAAGGGATGTACTCAATTACGGACCTTCATTTTACACAAGAGTAATCTTAACCAGACTAAAGTAAAATTAACTAAAATAAAATATGAAAATGCACGGTTACTTAGACTGCAATTGGTGTTTGCAGTGGACACCCTGTTCTCAGATCTATTGGCTCGGGGGGGTCTTGGAAATGGACAGTGTCAATCTTCCTTGTGTGATCATTTTCTAGATAAGGTTTTAGCCTTTGCCCGTTCACCTTGAAAGGTTCATGACCCTCCTTGCCAATTTCTACTGCTCCATAACCGAACACCTTGTTCACCATATACGGCCCTGTCCATCTTGATTTCAGCTTTCTAGGGAACAGTCTGAGTCTTGAATTGTACAAAAGAACTCTCTGTCCTTCGTGAAACGTTTTCGCCTAGATTTTTCTGTCGTGCCACACCTTGATTTTGTCCTTGTAATTGACTGCGTTTTCATATGAGAACAGCCTGAATTCTTCCATGTCACAGAGTTGCAATCTTCTTTGTTCGCCCACAGCTTGTTTCTCAAAATTCAAGAAAGTTAATGCCCAAAAGGCTCTATATTCCATTTCTACCGGAAGATGACAGGACTTCCCATACAATAATCTAAATGGGGACATTCCAATGGGTATCTTATATGCGGTTCTATACGCCAATAAAGCATCGTCAAGCTTGTTTGCCCAGTCTTTCCTAGAATTGCCAACAGTTTTCTCCAAAATTCTTTTGATTTCTCAATTTGACATTTCAACCTGTCCACTAGTTTGTGGATGGTAAGGTGAGGCAATTCTATGAGAGACTCCAAGCTTTCCCATCAACTTTTCAAATTTAGCATTGCAAAAGTGGGTTCCTTGATCACTAATGATCGCACGTGGGACACCGAATCGGGCAAACATCCTTTTCAGGAATTTTACAACCACACGGGCGTCATTGGTGGGACTAGCAATCGCCTCAACCCACTTGCTTACATAATCGACATCAACTAAAATATATTTATCCCTAAAAGATTTAGGGAATGGCCCCATGAAATCTATTCCCCATATATCAAATATTTCACATACAACTATGTTATTGAGGGGCATGGCATTTCTAGCTGAAATATTGCCTGTTCGTTGGCACTCGTTACAAGTGCGTACAAACATGTTGGCATCTTTAAAAAGAGTTGGCCAGAAGAAACTTGATTGAAGTACTTTGGCCATAGTTCTGCTTGCGCTATGATGTCCTCCCGCTTCTCTGTCGTGACAATGGCTCAAAACAGCCTGTCCTTCCTCGTGAGAGATGCACCTGTGAATGCATAACCTGAAAAGATAGGGTTCTTCCCAAAAGTAATATTTAATTTCTGCATAGAACTTCTTCCTTTGGTTAGTGGACAGGTTATGAGGTTTATGTGAACTAGCCAGATAATTTGCAATGTCCGCAAACCATGGAGCAGGCTGTATGGTATACAGACGCTCGTCTGGAAAGTTTTCCACAATTTCTGGTTGTTCCTGGCTGCGGGGTTGAGAAATTCTAGATAAATGATCAGCTTCTACATTTTCCGTTCCCTTCTTATCCTTAATTTCGAGATCGAACTCTTGAAGCAAGAGTAACCACCGTATCAGCCGTGGCTTTGCATCTTTCTTTGCGAACAAGTAGCGTAACGCAGCATGGTCTGTATAGACAATGACTTTTGACAAAACCAAGTAGGGACGGAATTTGTCAAAAGCATATACTACTAGGAGAAGCTCCTTCTCAGTAGTGGTATAGTTCTGTTGAGTCTCGGTTAATGTCTTGCTTGCATAATAGATGCGCCTGAATTTCTTCTCAATCCTCTGCCCAAGAACAGCACCTACACAAGTATCGCCAGCATCACACATCATCTCAAACGACTGTTCCCAGTTAGGTCCTACCAGTATAGGTGAGTTGATCAGCTTGCCCTTTAAAACTTCAAATGCCTCTAGACAGCCTGTATCAAATGAGAATTCTGCATCCTTATGTAGCAAGGCAGACAAGGGTAACGCGATCTTTGAGAAATCTTTGATAAACCTTCGGTAGAACCCGACATGTCCAAAGAAACTTCTCACATCCTTGACATTAGTTGGCACAACCAGTTTCTCTATTACTTCCACCTTAGCTTTGTCCACTTCCATCCCCCTTTCCGAGATTTGATGCCCGAGAACGATCCCGCCAGTGACCATGAAGTGGCATTTCTCCCAATTCAAGACTAGGTGGGTCTCCTTACATCGCACCAGGATGGCCTCGAGGTTGTTCAGACAGCTCCCAAATGAAGTTCCATAGATAGAGAAATCGTCCATGAAGATCTCCACCGTTCGTTCCACTATATCATGAAATATAGACATCATGCACCTTTGGAATATGGCTGGAGCGTTGCACAATCCAAACGGTATGCGCCTGTAGGCATATGTCCCATAAGGGCACGTGAAAGTTGTCTTCTCTTGATCTTCACTGTGAATTGCAATCTGATTGTACCCCGAATATCCGTCAAGGAAACAATAAAATGCATACCCTGCTAAACGTTCTAGCATCTGATCAATGAAGGGCAAAGGGAAGTGATCCTTCCTTGTGGCCTCGTTGAGCTTCTGGTAGTCCACACAAATGTGCCATCCTGTTATGGTTCTCATGGGAACCAACTCATTTTTCTCATTGAGAACCACTGTGTTTCCTCCTTTCTTTGGCACAACATGAATAGGGCTTGTCCATATCATTCCCCCAAATTGAGTGTTTAAGAGACCCTATAAAAATGACACGCAATTCCAATATCTTATTCCACTAACCCCAATTAACAAAAACCAACTATATAAGTTGATGCATTCAAATGAAGGCCTTACTCAGCTGTCAATGTGCTTGGGACATCATCGAAAAAGGATACGTAGTTTCAGCAGACGAGTCACGACTATCTTCGGTAGTAAAAATAGTCTAGAGAAAAATCACATAAATGATCAAAAGACTCTTACTTTCATACATCAAAGGCATGGATGATGTCATGTTCGAGAAGGTAGCTAAAGTGACCTCTTGTAAACAAGCGTGGGAAATTCTACAAGTTTCTATTCAAGGTGAAGAGAAAGATAAAAAGGTTTGATTACAGATGCTTTGAGAAGAATTCAAAACTATGAAGATGAAAGAGACCGAGGAAATTACTCATTACTCATTACTCATATCGACTAAAATCAGTAGTAAATAAAATGTGAGAATATGGCGAAAACAATTGAAGAGTATAGAATTATTGAGAAAAATTTATGATCACTAGTACTAAAATTTGATTACATAGTTCTGGCCATAGAAGAATCTAGAGTCATAAGCACCATGACTGTGGATGAAGTTATAAGGTCATTATAAGCACGTGAAGAAAGGATATAGAAGCAAAAAGAACCAGTAGAGCAAGTCTTGGAAACACATACTTCACTTAAAGAGAAAGACAATAATCGAGAAAAAAAGTCAGTTAAGAAGATGAAGCAACAAAGGTCGAGGTCGAGGTCGAGTTTGAGGAAGAAATTGATGAGGATCACCTGGAACAAATCAACAAATGGCAAAAAGTAATACAAAAACAATTAAGGAAACACTCAATTCACAAGAGGCATATGCTGAGAATGTAGAATATGAAACTAGAGGCTAAATGAAGAACGCAAAAAATTCAACGTTCAATGTGGAGCTGTTATGTCGAGAAAAGGTAAGCAAGGTGCTTACAACCAACAAAAATTCATCAAGAGGAAAAGCATCAAAGTGATGGTGCTATTGCAATGTCACACCCGACCCTAGACGACCTCAATCGGCATCGAGCATGAAATAGAAAGATCATAATCAATACTTAGAAGTCTCCAATTAATCCAAATATCATTATCTTACAATCGAAATACCAAAGTTCTAACCATAATTCTAACAATAAGCAGCAAACTTCCAAACCTCGCCTAATCGGTTGGTAACCTTCTCTATATCTTGTATTTTCTCACCTAAAAACATTAAAACATTTAAAAAGGTGAGACAGAAATCTCAGTAAGAAATTATCAACTATAAAAACCATCTTTACTTAACATAGCTACATATATACGTTTATAAAGGGATTTAATCAAAACCTTATAAAATAATACTCAAAACTTAAGTTTATAATTTAATCATCAAACCTTATAAAATATACTCAAAACTTAAGTTCATAATATAGTCAAAGTAGTAAACCAACACATATAAAATATATAATATTGTATCCATCCTCGAATTCCACCCGTGTAGATCATACAATCATAACAATATCGAGATATCTCATTTATATCTCGTTCCTTGCCTAACAGTTAGGACTACCAGTCGTGCACTCTGGCCGTATCGCCATTAGATATGGTCTTACAAATACAACTCCTACCCCGGGCAATCCTAGATGGACAAAACCATTTAATCTTTCGAAATATCACAACTCATAAAAATCATATTTGGACTTCAATCCAAAATAATAACAATAACCGCAACAGATTTCTCAATCCAAAAACAATTCTTAAGAAATCATCAAATTCATTTTATTCAATATACATATACATTGAAACCAAAAACATATATGTATATATGTAAATCAACCAAATTAAGTCTTAAATCAACATAATCAAGTAAAATATGAAAATCACATAGAAGCATAGTCAATAGCTTCATTTGAACCATAATTTCACAATAAAAAGCAAAATCGTGAAAAACCCAAATTTTACAAAATTTCTGCATAACTATAAAATATCAATTTCTGAAAATTCTTTGATTATATGTATATTTATATACATCAAACTCAAAATATAGTTGATAGTTACTTACCTTGGCTACTAATTGACCCGATCGATTCTTCTCTAAACTCTGTCTAAGACGTTTCCCTCCAAACACTGCCGAAACTCAAAAACTCTTCGATTAGGACTTAGATCTATATATAAGGATTCTATAGTTTTAATTTCGAGTGATTCGGACGGTCGAATCTCCGTAAATCAAAGAAACGATGGAGAAACGGTTCAGAGAAAATTGATGATGAAAATGAAAATGAAAGAAAAAGAAAATGAAAATAACTGATGGTGATGATGGAGTATACGATATACTCTGGAACATTCGAGAAAAACTTGATAAATATTATGTTTGATCCTTCATCTTTATATAATCTTTTAAAACTTATTCTAAACTTTTAATTTATATATAAAACATCGAATTAACTCCAAACTTTTCCTATAGCACCAAATTAACTTCACACGCCCAATAATTATAATATATACTAATATCAAAATATAAATTTTAGAAATTTAGTCACGGACGTGACAATTCTCTCCACCTTAAGAAATTTCGTCTTCGAAATTCACATTCTCTAATCTAAATTCTCTTCCTCAAATAATCTCCAAGATCACAAAATTATTTCACATTATCAAGATTTCTCATAATCATCATAAGACCACAAATTCTAATGTTTCCTTCCATTAACTCCATCATTTATCCATATCCACATCACTGTAACAATTATTTATATATAATTCTTAGTAACTCTAAATTTCAACCTAGTTAATTTCATCACCATAATCCACAATAAAACTTCAAATATATGTCATATCTTCCTAATATACACCAAATCTCACTTTAATCAATTTAAATCACAATTGATTCCATCAATTGCATATATATCAAATATATTTCACATATCTCCAAATTCTACAGACTTAAAAAAAAAATCACGTTTGAACCCCTAATATGTACGATATTATATTTTTCTTAAACTTCAAATAATTCGAATCAATGATTTGCATCAGCATATAACCTTACTTCATCATAATCATAATACTTATATCTATAATTTTTCACTCCCATCATGAGACTCATTTCCATAAAATCTTACTATCAGTGTCACTCTTGAAATTTTCCCTTTATTTTCTCAAAATCAATCAAGCTAATATGCTTTTTTTTTTATCACCAATATATATATCATTTATCAATCTAAAGAAACTTCAATCTTTCCTCCAAACCATATAACCAAGGAAGATAGAGTACCTAAATTACGATAATCAATGTTTTTTTTTCTTCAAACTTCAAATAATATCTTTACACCCATAAAAGTCAATAAATCTATAATATCATTCGATTTTGTTATTTGACCTATAAACACTCAATTTATCCTTATATAAACTTAAACCATAATCACACAAACGTCAACTAAAATAACTTCTATTAACAATATATGTACTACAAAATTTATCAACATATATATTCTCTTATATCATATTTATCTCTTAATTTCCTACCTCAAACTGTGATTAAGATCAGAAAAATTTGTCCTCAAAATTCCTATTTTAATTATTTCCTCAAACACTATTTAAGCTTACCAAATTTTCATATTTAATCATTAAATCATGAACTCTAATATATTCTCCTACTTTACTTCTCATTGATCACTGACATCGGTATCTCTCTAAACATCATTGATATAACTCTCAATAATTCTAAACTTCAACCCAATAAAGTTCACCAATAAAACAGTAATTTAAATTTCAAATCTCATTTATTCAACTTAAGATTCTATAATACACTAAATTCATGTTATAATCTCCCAATTATTAATCAACTTCCAAACCCATTAAATGAAACCTCCATATTTTATCTTTCTCAATCCCATATCTATTATCCTCAATTGACCACTTTATCATTTCCCCAATTTCCTATATTCCTAAGAAGACCAACTTATCATGTAAACCAATAGCAATGTCTCTCAAATAAAGAGAAAAAAAAAATCAAAACAAAAACCAAATTCCGGTTGATAGCTAAAAATACCAACAGATGTCGTTTCCAGCCTAACTTTTTCATACGGAGTCTGATTAAGGCGATTCAAAAAACCCTAGAAACGTAAGATAATAATAAAGAACTTTCATTTAGGACTCCATGCCAGATTCAGCCTATATCTGGTCGAAAAATGCATCACAAGATTCAGGTATGAATCTGATTCTCCCGCAGCACCTATATAGACAATTCTCTATTATCTCAAAGTCATAATTTACTCAAAGTCATAATTTACTCATATCTCATGTATATATGGTTGTAAGCTAACTATTAAACTCTCAAATATAAATTTCAAGTCATACTTAAGATCATATATGTAACCCATGTCGCCAAATATCAAATAATTTACTAATTTCATACACCCAATACTTTACTAACCATCAAATCTCATGTCTACCCCTCATTAGCTAGTTACTCAATCCTCGAAAAATTTCAAATTATTTCTTAGCTATCACCAAATATCCATATTCCTCAATTACTATCGATTATGTCTTAGCTATCACCAAATATCGATATTCCTCAATTACTATCAACCTTAGGTCCGAAGAATTTAATCTAGAGCTCTGATACCAAACTGTCACACCCGACCCTAGACGACCTCAATCGGCATCGAGCGTGAAATAGAAAGATCATAATCAATACTTAGAAGTCTCCAATTAATCCAAATATCATTATCTTACAATCGAAATACCAAAGTTCTAACCATAATTCTAACAATAAGCAGCAAATTTCCAAACCTCGCCTAATCGGTTGGTAACCTTCTCTATATCTTGTATTTTCTCACCTAAAACCATTAAAACATTTAAAAAGGTGAGACAGAAATCTCAGTAAGAAATTATCAACTATAAAAACCATCTTTACTTAACATAGCTACATATATACGTTTATAAAGGGATTTAATCAAAACCTTATAAAATAATACTCAAAACTTAAGTTTATAATTTAATCATCAAACCTTATAAAATATACTCAAAGCTTAAGTTCATAATATAGTCAAAGTAGTAAACCAAAACATATAAAATATATAATATTATATCCATCCTCGAATTCCACCCGTGTAGATCATACAATCATAACAATATCGAGATATCTTATTTATATCTCGTTCCTTGCCTAACAGTTAGGACTACCAGCCGTGCACTCTGGCCATATCGCCATTAGATATGGTCTTACAAATACAACTCCTACACCGGGCAATCCTAGATGGACAAAACCATTTAATCTTTCGAAATATCACAACTCATAAAAATCATATTTGGACTTCAATCCAAAATAATAACAATAACCGCAACATATTTCTCAATTCAAAAACAATTCTTAAGAAATCATCAAATTCATTTTATTCAATATATATATATATATACATTGAAACCAAAAACATATATGTATATATGTAAATCAACCAAATTAAGCCTTAAATCAACATAATCAAGTAAAATATGAAAATCACATAGAAGCATAGTTAATAGCTTCATTTGAACCATAATTTCACAATAAAAAGCAAAATCGTGAAAAACCCAAATTTTACAAAATTTCTGCATAACCATAAAATATCAATTTCTGAAAATTCTTTGATTATATATATATTTATATACATCAAACTCAAAATATAGTTGATAGTTACTTATATTGGCTACTAATTGACCCGATCGATTCTTCTCTAAACTCTGTCTAAGAAGTTTCCCTCCAAACACTGCTGAAACTCAAAAACTCTTCGGTTAGGACTTAGATCTATATATAAGGATTCTATAGTTTTAATTTCGAGTGATTTGAACGGTCGAATCTCCGTAAATCAAAGAAACGATGGAGAAACGGTTCAGAGAAAATTGATGATGAAAATGAAAATGAAAGAAAAAGAAAATGAAAAGAAAATGAAAATAGCTGATGGTGATGATGGAGTATACGATATACTCTGGAACATTTGAGAAAAACTTGGTAAATATCATGTTTGATCCTTCATCTTTATATAATCTTTTAAAACTTATTCTAAACTTTTAATTTACATATAAAACATCGAATTAACTCCAAACTTTTCCTATAGCACCAAATTAACTTCACACGCCCAATAATTATAATATATACTAATATCAAAATATAAATTTTAGAAATTTAGTCACGGACGTGACATGCAAGCTCTAATCAGTTTGAACGAATTGGCTAAGTTAGACAAAGCTTGCCAATATTGGCAAGAGGACCGATGCAACCAACAAAGAGATATTACAAATATTTGTCAAGGCGATGTGGGTCGAGGGAGCATAAGGAGCAATGTTTGTTAAGGGAATGCAAGATAATAGGAGCCGACGCATGACTACTTAGGCTAAAGAAATCAACAAGGAAAAAGAAACCAAATCATAAGTAGACTAATGCAGCATTGATAAAAAAAAAAACTGCAACAAAGGAGTACAACATATGAAAAATCAGCTTCATGCAAGGAGTGGAGAAATATTATGGAATAAAATTTTAGAAAAGTAAGTTGGAATGAATAAAATTTACGAAGTATTAAAATTCGGTGTTAAGGTAGAGTATTAACAATCACAACCAACTTTTGAAAGAAGTTTCGGCAAAAGATCAATCTATTAGATACTAGGATAGGATGCTCTAGAATATTAATTAGTTTAGAATAAAATAAAATTGTAACCGATATAAATATCTAGAATTTTTTAGAGGTTGTAGATTTTTTCACGGGATAATATATTAAAATTATCTTAAGGTTTTTGAAAGTCAATTTAATATAAACATAGACAATAGTACGATTTGAACTTCAACGTTTGTAAAATAGTATAAATTTAGATTGAATAACGGAACTTAACGTCTAAACATTTATGAAATGGTACTAATTCAATTCCATGTTTTGTTTTCCAATACTAAATTGATACTATTTTGAAATTAAATTAATGTTATTTTGTATGTTGTGATTAAATTAGTATTTTCTTAAAAAAATTTAAAGCTATTTTTTTTCATTATCTTAGAATTTTCACTCGCTAATTGACTACTTATGGTTGTGATTGAATGTGATAAGCGTGAAACAAACATAAATTGAGTTATAGTTTACTAAAGCTATTATTTGTCCCATGAACTTGTTCAGGAAGCTTGATTGGTTCCTTAAACTTTCAAAGTGTCCCAATATCCCATCAATTTTCATAAAATATTCAAATAGCCCCTTCAACTTACGTAAAATGTAATCTATTAATCACCCGGTTGCAAAAAAAAAAAAAAAGTAAACTGCATGCAAAAGATGTGTTGCACGCGTCTCAGAATGTTACTAAATAATTCACAGGATAGATTAAATGATATTAAAAATGAAGTTTTTACTTACTCAATTGTAAAACTTGTCAACTCTAATATGAGAATTACATATCCTAACTGTGGTAGTTTTACTTTTTCAAGACGCGTGGAACACACCTTTGACGTGTAACTTATCTTTTTTTTTTTTTTTGCAACCGAGTGTTAATTGGTTACACTTTATACAAATCGAGGATGATATTTTATTCAAATTGAACAGCCATCAGACAATTTGAAAATTCAGAAACCAATCAAATTTTTTAAACAAATTCAAAACACAACCTAAAATTAATGAAAACATCATATATTTTCCATAATTAATCATGTCAAACAATAGTTCCAGGAAAAAAAAAACTTCTACGTATCAAACCTTTAAAAGATATATTCAGCACGATTTACTGCAACTTATCATGATACAAAAGGGTTAAATACACCATTGGTCACTGAATATATATAGTTTTCTCAAAATGGTAACTCAATTTCAATTTGTCTCAATAAAATCACCAAACTTTGAGTTTTGCCTCAATTAGGTCACTCCGTCGATTTTAATGGTAAAATGCATCGAATAATGACATGGATGACACGTCAACATGAGTTAACTCAAATCTCTGACCGGAACGAAATGTGACAGCCGCATGTCGGGTATTTTTATGAAAAAAACTAAATTTTAGTTTTTTTTCATAAAAATAATCGATACATGATAGCCATGTGGCGCATATGTGGATGTCATGTGAACCGAAATATGAGTTGTCTCTTATTGACGTATCACTTTGTCATTATTCCGATGATTTTTAATCATTAAAATTGTTATAGTGACTTAATTGAGATAAAACTCAAAGTTAAGTGATTTTATTGAGACAAATTGAAGTTGAGTGACCATTTTGAGATAACAATATAAGTTCAGTGACCAATGATACAAACACCAAAATTTTTTCAAAATCAAATGAAACTAAACTTGAATAGCTCTGGAATGAATTAATTACTGTCAATCTCGTAACAAAACATGACGGTGAGTGAATATTTTATTAAAATTTAAAAGAAATTTCAAAATTAGATTTTAAGAATAAATTTTTTATAATTTATGGATTACGATTCTGATAACAAGCAAGCAAGCCGTGAATTGATGAAATAAAAGAGCGAGTATGATCCAAAAGTAACTAACCTCAAATTTAAGCTGAACTAATGGATTTATGTGGAATCAATTTGTCTTCTCATTTCTTCATACAGACACAGAGAGAAAAGATCCAGCTATACACGAAAATTAGGAATTATTGGAACAAGACTTTGATTTTTTTATTTTTTTATTATCGATTGGAGATAATTTTTGTGTGGCTCATATTTTGTTAAATGCCGAAGAGTTATTATGGGCCACATTCTTGGATCCTGGTAAACCCTTTCTGGGTCAAATCAATGGGCCTTGTCAAATTAGCTCTTCAATAACAATACTTCTTTGGGCTTCTTACATTAATATTTGGGCTATTTACATGAATGCACAAATAGAGAAATAAATACAAGGGAAAATTCTTGCGATATAATGGTAAATAATTTTTCAAAAATGAATTTCAATGTAAGTTTCTCTATTTCTATCCCATGTTCTAATGTAGTCTTTAAGATAAAAATAACTTTACGGATATTTAAAATTAACGTTTCAAACAAAGTACAGATTTAGCTCTAATTTATGAAATGATATAAATTAAACTTTAATATTTTCAAGACATGTCAATTTTAGCCACGTGCTATCGAAAATTTGAAAAGACTGGTTTGATTGTTATTTAATTGTCACATTGGGTCTTCCAAAAACGTTTGCCAATAAATTGAAGCAGGTTCGTACATTTTTAATTGATTTTTTTTTTGTAACTATATTAATAATACAGTAAATATTTTAGACAGTTTGACAAAAAAAGTGATGAACTTATATATAATAGATTTAATTTTTAGCATTTTAAAAAAATTTGTAATGTTGTTAGTAATGCACATAATATCTTAGATATAATTGATATTTGAAAGGTCTGAATTGATAGTTAAATACCAGTCAAACCAATTTTTCTTTCGATAACATATAACTAAAATTGATTAATTACTTTGAAACATTATAGTTAAGTTTACATCATTTCATGCATTAAGGCTAAATCTATATTTTCCTACGTTATGGTTAAATTTGGTCTTTATCCCATAACTTAAAAATTAGCAAAATTATTTTAGTCAAAATTATTTTTTACACTTTTTCTTCATTTTTTCATCTTCTTAGTTTTAATTATATCAAATTGGTCTTACATTGTCCATTTTTCATTTTTTCAATCAATTTCATTTATGTAAAACTGTATTTAAACATATTGAAATGTAATTTTAGGAAACATTGATGTTAATTTTTCATATTAATTTAAATCAGTTTTATTTTTTTCACCGTTGTTGCTATTTTCTACCCTTTTGCTTCATTATTTATTTATTTTTCTTTAATTAATTATATCAAATTGATCATATGATGCCAATATTTTTTTTTTTTTTTTTTTGTTTTGGAAAAATTCACCCTAAGTCACTTTTATCTCATTTCATTTCAGTAACTTTCACATGATATGGTGATCCAAAAACTAAAAGTGATAGACTATGGGACAAAGAGAAAAGGTGTGGCCGCCATAGCGTTGGGAGAGGAAGAAGAGAGCCACTTTTCTCTTTTCCATTTTTCTAACACTATGTGATTTTTATTAAGGGTTAGGGTTATAGTTATCTATTTATAGCTTGTAAGTGAGTCTTAACGCTAATTATTCATATAACCTTGATCCGATATGTATTCATTGTGGGCGAACTATTTGATCCAAGCCAATATTTCCAACATCTCATACTCGCACGTAACGGAACATATTCCTCATCTTTTCTCTAAATCACATTCATACTCGTAAATAGTTCATGTTATCATTATACAAACAAGAGCTCTAGTGTTATGCACTCATTAGAGATCTATAATGTCTTGTTAGGCATGTATCAAACCTAGTACTATACACTCGTTGGAGGTATATAATCATTTTCGTTGAAAATATGGATCGTAACAGATTGTATGGTTTATCCTAAATTTCACATTACATATCCACTGTAGTTTCTCGGATATCTACAGTTTTCTATTATAGCAATTATGCATGAGTGCATGATTACCCTGTTGGTGAAAAACATAAACTTGAAGATGTGTACACATTGGAAATATTTCCCTCTTACTATATTCCTTCCATCATAATATAACTCACTTGTCTGGTCGATATCATACAGGTTGAATTATCTTATGGCCCTTGAGAGTATCATTCCAAAGTTAGATCGTACTTTTAGAATAAGTTAAGGATCCTAAGGATAAATATGTAAAACTATAGTTTTACAATGTGAATCACATACTAGGAAAAGTTGAGATCATAAATTTTCCATCTCGTGGCCGCAACACACATGGTATGAAGTCATATGTTATAATGTTCTATTCTTTCATTTTGAAAGAAGCACTTGTATCATTAACGCCATAGGAAAGCATCGATTCAGATGTGTCTAAACATCCAACCTTAGTCAACTGCTATTTAGAGACTACTTTCGTCAATAAAGACAAAAGGCCTTAACTTACTTTTAATTTTGCCATTTAGATTGCACATCATACTTATATACATATTTAACATGTTATCATCTTGATTTTTTAATAAAATCACTTTCATATTTCATGCAAGGTGGATTTATTATTGATTAAGCACTCGATTCATTCAAGACCAACCACGTCCTTCCATTTATCATCACTTGACTCGCGTGGGAGAGTTATTTCCCTGCCCGACATACTTAATTGTATTCAAAAAATATTAATGAATAATATCCACACTCATATATTGTACACATTCAAACTTTATTGAATGGTCAAGTTCTCAAAACACATAAAAAATGAAGTATGTTTAGATCCAACACAAAAATTGGGATCTAACATGTTTCACATAAAATATCTCTTATGACATGTTTGGTAAGTAAATCTACTACAATGTCATGACTCGATACATACTTTAGATTAACTTTTTTTGCGTGCAATTAATTCTTTAACAAAATGATACTTAATCTCCATGTGCTTTGACTTGCTAAGAAAAATTTGATCCTTAGCAAAAGCTTATAGAAGATCATTGTTACTCACTACCTGAGTATGTAAGGTACTAAAACTTCAATGGTCACAAACTGATTTAACTACATCTTGTATTATAGACGAGTATCACATATACTCAACTCCTATGGAAAATAGACAGGAACAAGTTTTCTCACTACTAAATGAGTATGGAATCTTAGCCTAACGATATAACATATGTAAAAATGGATTTTCTCAAATCCAAGTCTCCTTCTCAATCTTCATATATGTATCCACTTAGTTATCAGAGAGAGTAATCCGCATTTGTCTTAAAATAACTTAGTATCATATTCATAATAATTCAATTTGCTTGTTCTCTGTTGGACGTATATCTACTTACTATCTTAATGAAGTGACTAATATCAGGTCTTGTACACAACGTAGCGTACATCCAACTTAATACGATATTAGCATAAGGAAAATTTCTTATATGATTAATCTTTTGTTGTGTTAAGGGACACATTTCAATGCTAAGGGTTATACCATTGGCCATTGGGCTATCGACGGGTTTGCAATCTCGTATATTGAATTGTTTAAGAATCTTGTTAATTTATGTCTCTTGAGGCAAGGTCAATAATTTTGTTGAGCGACCTTTTGAAGTCATAACTCCAAGCATATAGGTTGATTCATCTATGCCTTTCATTTCAAAACTTGGGTTGAACCAAACTCTGACTTGGTTTACGTATTCAATTATTATTACAAGCTATGAGGATGTCATCAACATATAATGAAAACATGACAAATTTACTTGCTGAGCACAATGACCTGTTTCAATTAGATTGACGTCATTCGAGACCAACTCATTATGAAATCAAATACTATATTGCCTTGAAGACTATTTAAGGCCATAAATTGATTTACTCATTTGGAAAACCTTTTGTCCTTAGCCTTTTGGAAAATTTTAACCTTTTGTCCGTAGCCATTTGGAAAATAATATTATTGAAATAGACACTTAAAAAATATATTATTTAAGGTTTTTCCCGAAGCAATTGCATACGTAACTTTTACTGTTGAAATAGACACAAAGTTAGTGAACATGCCGCCATCAATGATAGATCAAACTTATTGAAATACGGGATTTGACACATCAACGTATAATATTTCGTTCCATTTTACAATTTTAATTTTTTTTCTTAAAGTTTTTCATCTTAGATAACTTTTAGGAAATTGAGCAATACACAAAACTGGGATTAAAAATTGATAATTATCGTAACATATTACAAATAATTAAAAAAGATTAACGTACATGTAAGCATTTCTTTAATTGATTATAATTTAGTTTAATTGATTCAAGTTTACTAAAATTGCTCCTAAAAAATTCAAGAATTTTTTAAAAGTTTTTCATAATTTCTATATATGTACAACATTTTTTATTTTAGAATATTTATAAAATCAAAATTAAATATTACGTGCAAACAAAAATTGAACAAAAATATCTAGAAAATCAGAAAGATTGTAAAAATAGAAACTGCTAACAATTTAGACCAAAACGATGCCGAATCGATCCTCCACGGGCTGGCATGCACTTCACAGACACATAACGCATGGAGTCCATATGCGCCACATGGTACGCGGTGAATGGATGTTATCTACCACGTGTCTCATCGTGATTAGCATGTGTTCTACACGCGCGATATGCGGCAACATGCTACTGGCCTAGGGCTTGCATCGCATGTCACACAATATGAATCGTTGCATAACACGTGGCTTGACGCATCATTGGCGTCACAGGCGCGACTTGTCTTAGGTGGCGCATGAAAGCCACACACTACCTTCTTGATGTCCTTTGGCCCTGAAACGTTTTCTGGACTAGGGTTTTTGGGATATCTGGTCACATTGGTGAAGTTTATTTATATGACAAACAAAAGCTAAGGTTTGAGAGCCACACACTCTTTATCGCGATTGAAATTCATTTAGTTTCGAATAAGAAAGCCCAAATCTCAAATCATAGTATGTCTACACGATTTCAATGTCATGTATCCATTGTCACCACAATAATGTCAAAATACAATTAACTTTAAGATATTATCCAACAACATCGAAGATAGCCTAATGAGGGAACTTTTTATAGCAATTCCAGGGATCAATCCAACATTCTCTCCAATATCATTTGTCATTCCAAGGATTATAACCCCTTGTGGAATTCCAATACTTTTTTGTGATTTATGATGGAGAACGATGGAAAGGATAAATCCCCTTTTGGAATAAGCTAGAGAGCGACGATCAGCGACCAACGATATGGATAGCGGCAACCGGTATCCACAAAGGAGGAGGAAGAAGTAAAACCATCTCAATCGTTTTTTTTTTTGTTATTCATTAATGAGTTTTTTAATAGATGATGTGAAATAAGTGGGAGACACTAATTAGCTTTTCACACGGGAGATCTCTAATTGAGTTGGAAGATGAGGTTATTAATATAAATTCTTCTGTGTCTATGTCTGTTTTTGTGCTTGTTCAATATAGATATCAATAGAAGAATTCTCTGCAGTGTCCCAACTAAGAACATCGAGGTCTAGTATTATGAGACCTACACTTAATATTTTATTTTTTTCCTCTTGCTAAATAAGTTTGCAAATACGATCACCAGTAAAATATACATTGAAGCATTTATAATTGGTTTGAAAGCTAATAAAGATGCTCTTATTCTTATAGTTTTGATTTAGTGCCCATTTGCCACAAATTGTAGGGAGCCATTTCTTCGTTATTTCGTAAATGGATCAAATCTCGATGCCTCATTTCAAATTTATTTCTTAAAGCTATGGATCATTACTTTAGTTCGCAACGTTGTGGGTTGTAGCAATTGTTAATTCAATCTTGATTATGTGTCATGTGAGGAATTTGTTGGTTTTTGACAATGAATATTTGAATATTCATTTAACGCTACGTGACATATGACTCTACACGAGAGAGATTAATTAATGTAACAATGGTTCTATAAAGATTTCAAGATGAGTTTAAGATACTTTAGAACTAGGCAGTGACTATTACGCCTTCCAAAACGCCTTTTATCTTTGGGGTTTGGATTCCTCCTCCTCTAGATTCGTTAAAGTTTCATACATATGGCTCTGCAAAAGATTCTCCTAACGTGGCAGGAGCATGTGGAGTCCTTGAGACTACTCGAGTCTAGGCTCTAGGGGATTTCACATTCCATATTACTTCTTCTTTGCCTAAATGGCAGAGCTGAGAGGGGCCGTTCATGCAATTATAGTTGCTCAGAGAAATAGTTGGAATAAACTTTAGTTAGAGTGTGATTTGACCTATATTGTTATTTGTTTAAGAAGTGCTCTATAAAGGTTTCTTGAAGAGATTGAACAAGATTGGTTAAGCTGTCTTCAATATCTTAACTCAATGAATTTTATTATCTTGCACATTTATAAGAAAAGTAATCATGTATCGAATGATCTGGTTAAATTTAATCTTTATTCCCCTTATATCTGTTGAATATGTATGTAATGCTTTTATTTGTGATGATTTTACGAGAATTGTAGTTATTTTTGACGAGGTGAGCCGGTTTGACAACCTAGTTTTTTTGAATGAAAGAATAGTTTTATAAATGAATCAACCAAGAGCCAATAGACTTATAAAAGACGGGGGAATATAGTTCATTATAATCAACACCGGGGATGATAATCCTAGTCTAGCCGCCTCGTCTTCCATGCAATTTTTCTCTCTTCGTGTAAATCAAAACTCACAACTAGGGATAGTTTCGGCAATAGTTCGACAATTTGTAAGCACTAAACCGAGGCATGAAAAGTCCTCTTCAGATTCACTACATAACGCGTTAATAACAATCTGAGTATCCCCCTCAACACATACCAAGACATCTCCTATTTCCTTTACCCAGCCAAATGCTTCTCGGCGAGAAATTGCTTCCGCCAGGGAAGGAGGTAGATAGCCATACACAACCTTGTACATGGCAGCGACAAAAGCTCCTTCCCCGACCCGAGAGCTTGCCGGAGGAACAACTGCATCAAAATTAATTTTTATCTCTGCCCCCGTCGCAGTCCAAGCCGTGTTCTGCTGATCTACCCGAACACCAGACACATTTCGATTTAATTCCTAAGCCATAGACCAGGAACTCAGCACCGTCTCAGCCCTTTGTTCCATAATCTACAACATAGTAACCACCTCATTCCACACTTTCTAGTTCTTGCAATACCAAATATACCACAGTAAAGTAGCGCATTTCATGCAGACTTCAAAGTGCTTTTGTTTAGTAATTCTGCCCACCAGTTACCAAACTCCCCTGGCTGTGAACCGCGTAGATGAGATGCTGATGAGCAACTCCAAGCAGTAGCTACAACGGTGCAATGCAGACAAATGTGTGATAAAGTCTCATCGGGTCCCAAATATAACGGACATTGTAAATTAATATTGACCCGTCGGGATTAGAGAGTTTGACAACCTAGTTTAAATGTTCATTGTTCCCTTTTTCTAGCCTCCCCTTTAATAATAATAATAATAATAATTTCCTTTTCTAATCAAACAATGTGTGCAACTTTTCCCTTTAAAGGAAAGAGCAATAAGTGCAAGTTTGAGCTCTAAATCCGATCATCAACAAAAAGAAATGGACGGCTAAGATCTCATGCGTTTTCAATCTCAGACCCCACTCATTCAACTTCATAAAAATCAAAGAGGACAAACCACAATAAACGCAAAGGGATAGAAAAATATATCTTCAGAATCCGACGTGGCAATGAGCGATATATCACAGCCAATGAGCGAAATATCCTTTCCCTCTCAGCAAACTTGTGGAAGCAGCAGGTGCCACGTTTTATGCCACAGAGTCCACACTTATCCACGTGGCATCCCATGGAAGGCCAGCTGAGATCGCGCGAAACACCAACTTCTTATCAACAAATAAGAATAACCCTCTTGTAACAAGAAAAAAACAAATATCCCTCTTCCTCTACATTTCCCTTCTTTTCTTCTCTTCTCTTTCTCTCTCTACGGTTCGTCGTCGATCGATACCCACTCATTTTCAAACGCTATGAACTCTGTAGCTACCGCTGCAGCACTCTCTATCCCCATTTCTTTCTCTAGATCGTCTAAGTTCAACACTAAAAAGGTTAGCTTCTTTTGTTTCTCATCTTCTCAACTTATCTACTTGTTTGTTTGATTGATTGAAAAATACGGTACCAGTAGTTTTTTTGCTTAGCCAATGAAGTTATCAAATCTCTAGAAACGTTCAATTGAGCTGATTGACTTCTTAGGTTAGTTCTGTAGATTTCGTGTGTGCTTAATTACTCTTTTAGTACGGTCGAACTTCAAAACCGGAAGCTATAGCCTCTGAACTTGGCACTTTCTAATATAATGATTGTTTAGAGAGAATACTCTGAAAATAGTAATTTGTGAAATTAAAACAGTAGTTTGATGGGAAATATGGTTAGAAACAACTTTAATTCATAGAATTTTCCATTTTGAGATTATCCTTAATCATCTTGACTTTGAATGGTGAAAAGAGCCATTATGTTAAAAGTGCAAAGTTAGGCCATAATGTCCAATTTTGAGGTTGAGAGGCTATAGTGAAAGTAAGGAGGAGCCGTGAATGTAGTTTACCCAAACTCTAGATTTTTGATGAATTTAAGTAAGTTGAGATGCTTAGTTGAGTCACTGATAGTGATCGGTGTGTGTTTTCAGGGAGCTAGGGGTGGCTTTGGTGTATTTGCAGTATTTGGGGAGGAAGGAGGGCTAGTAGATAAGAAGAGTACATGGAGTGCCCTTTTTGATGTGGAGGATCCCAGGTCTAAGATGCCACAACTTAAAGGCAAGTTTTTGGATGTTAATCAAGCACTAGAAGTGGCTAGGTTTGATATTCAATATTGCGATTGGCGAGCTCGACAAGATGTTCTTACCATTATGCTACTCCACGAAAAGGTATTAAATTCTTGCCTCTGTTGAATTGAGTTATGGATATTGGATACTATAGTTACTCTTTTCAGCTTTTAGCCATATGCATTTGACTTCTGACCTTGAGAAATGTTGCTGTAGGTTGTGGAAGTTCTAAATCCTCTAGCTCGTGAATTCAAGTCTATTGGCACCGTGAAGAAGGAGCTTGCTGAATTGCAAGAGGAATTAGCCGAAGCTCATCAACAGGTCTGCATATCATCCATAAAGAGATAGAAAATGTTATTAACTATGATTTCAAACAATTCACATAAACCTTATGATACACCACTAGTCAGTTGTTTATTTCATAGATTCATTAGATTAGGATGCATTCGTCGACATATTCTAAAGAAAATGTCATCTTGATGTGCTATTATCTGATAAATGAATTACAACAGGTTCATATATCTGAAGCAAGGGTTTCTACTGCTTTAGATAAACTGGCTTACATGGAAGCTGTAGTCAATGATAAGCTGTTACAAGATAGAACCACAACAGAATCTGATCAAACATCCCCTTCTCCTAGTACTTCTACTCAATCTGTGGATACTGTAGAAAGGAGATCACGTCGTAAAAGCTTGAACGTTTCAGGTCCAGTTCAACCTTACCATCCTCACCTTAAGAATTTCTGGTACCCTGTTGCTTTCTCCACTGATCTGAAGGATGACACCATGGTGAGTTGATTTTTCAAATACTTGCAGTTTAAGTAGATATAAGTTTAGGTATTTGCAATTTACAAGTCCTTAATGCAATTTTGGTGTTTAGATTCCGATTGAGTGCTTTGAGGAACCATGGGTTATCTTTCGTGGAAAAGATGGGAAGCCAGGGTGTGTCCAGAATACCTGTGCACATAGAGCATGTCCTCTTCACCTTGGTTCAGTGAACGAGGGTCGCATCCAATGCCCTTATCATGGTCAGTCAAAAAGAAAATAGGATGTTTAAATTTCTTCATATGAGATATCTATTGTGGCAAAATAAACAGATTACTAATCATTGAAAAATTGGTGAATGATACATATCAGGGTGGGAATACACAACAGATGGAAAGTGCGAGAAAATGCCATCTACGCGACTACTTAATGTGAAAATAAAGTCAGTCCCATGTTTTGAGCAAGAAGGAATGATATGGGTTTGGCCCGGAAGTGACCCTCCTGCAGCAAAGCTCCCTTCATTACAACCTCCTCCCGGTTTTCAAATCCATGCTGAGGTACATCTTGAATGCACCAAAACCTTGTTTCCTTTTGGTGAATCATGAAACTTATTTAAATGTTTGCATCACTTATTAAAGAAGAATATCATCTAAATATATGCTTTGTACTCGTATATGATAGATTGTCATGGAACTTCCAGTGGAACATGGCCTCCTCTTAGATAACCTTCTAGATCTTGCTCATGCCCCATTTACACATACATCTACATTTGCAAAAGGATGGACTGTACCAAGGTTTGTTCTTCAACTTCAATGCTGTAAACCACTTCAAATTTGGAAGTAAAAACTGGATTTTGCTTTTTATTTGGTAGTTATGATAAAAACTTGAGCTTGATTTTATTTGGTTTGAATTCTCAGTTTGGTGAAATTTTTGACGCCTGCATCTGGGCTCCAAGGATATTGGGACCCGTATCCAATAGATATGGAATTTCGACCGCCTTGTATGGTGTTATCGACTATTGGAATCTCAAAGCCTGGAAAGTTAGAGGGGAAAAGTACAAGACAATGTGCAACTCACCTTCACCAACTTCACGTTTGCTTGCCTTCATCTAGACAAAAGACTAGGCTACTATACAGAATGTCACTGGATTTTGCTCCCATTCTGAAAAATATTCCTTTCATGCACTATCTATGGAGACATTTTGCTGAGCAGGTAACTAATTTGTTCAAAAGAACACTTTTTTGTATCATGGTTTTTTAAAGAGTATAGTCTCAACTTTTTCGCCACATTGCATCAAGGCCTTGTGAAGCTTGGTGTCACGGGGAAAGACTTGGGCTATGCCAAAGTCCCTGTGCGTTGTAGAGACTTTCTCAAGCCTTTGGCCAACCAACCAGGGATTTCGCCTCTATAAGCATTCCATTAATTTCTACTTCCCAGTGCATGGATGAAGATAAGCCAATACTCATAAGCCTCTTCCCAATATCATCCCAAGGTCTCTCTGTGTATTAAATCTCGACCGTCATAGATGCACGCTCCACATCCCAAGGTCTATGTGTATTAAATCTCAACACACAAATCTCAACCTTCATAGACACGCACCAAAGCCACTGATGGCCATAGTTTACATAGAGGTCAGTCCTATGAAGATATCCGCCTCTCTTTCCCAAGGCCGGATGCCCATCTCCTGATTCACCCCAAGGTCTACGTGTATTAAATCTCGACCTTCATAGACACGCACCAAAGCCCCTGATGGCCATATGCCTCTGATGGCCATAGTTTACATAGAGGTCAGTTCCTATGGAGATTTCGGCCTCTCTTTCCCAAGGCCGGATGCCCATCTCCTGATTCACGCCGTATAGTTCTCATCTCCTATAATAGTGCTTACACTAATTTGGAGTCCTCGGAGCTTTGTTTATGTTTGGGCCAGTTAGCCTACTGGCCAGAGTTGTGAAAATGTTTTTCTGCTCAATAATTCTAACTTGAATGTATGAACAGGTACTAAATGAGGATCTGCGGCTGGTGCTTGGGCAACAAGAGCGGATGAATAATGGTGCAAATGTGTGGAATTTTCCTGTTACTTACGATAAGCTAGGAATAAGATACAGGCTATGGAGAGAGGCTGTGGACAGGGGAGAAAAACGATTACCTTTCAGCAAATCAACGTAAATTGAACACGAAAAACGAAAACGAAGACGAATCTAACTTGTTTGGATGCTTTTCAAGCATATCAACATCTCTCATTCAACTTAACAACGGTGGAGCCGAGCAGGTTTGCAAATAAACAATGATGTGCAGTTCAGAATTTGATTTCTTCGAGAAGGACATTTGTTAATATGGAGGTAGTGAAGAGAGTGTTTCTGTTTCTGCATTCATGTCTCTGCAAAAGACAAGAGAAACTGTACACTTCTTGATTCAATTTTGTGTACAGTTCAATCTTTTTTTTCCCTCTTTTTTTTGATCTCGGAGAGACATTGAGATCATTTAAATATTATTTTCCATCAAGATGGAGGAAAACTGGTGTCAAGATGGAAATCTCTGTTGTATCATAGTAAACATTATATCAATGGAAATTCTACATTTTCAAGGCATATTATTTTCTTTTGGCACATTCACCAATTTTGTTCTCAAAGAGGAATTCAGAAATCACTTATATTACATCAAAAAGAGCAATTACAGAGAAGAGCCACAAAAAGGACAGAATTTGAACTGAGACTCCACAGCCTGATCACAAAAACGACACCGCAAGCTCTCCGGAACTGAATCGGTCTTTGAAGGCGGCGGGAGAGAAAAAGATTGAGGAAACATGAATTTACAATTGTTACAGTACATAGCAGGATCTTTACCAGGCCATTTCCAGACGGGAACAAAGAAGATCTTCAGAACCTTATCGTATTCAACTAGATCAGCCATGGAGCCGCAGTTTATGCATCTTCCGGCGCCTGATTTTAGGACCTTACTGGCTTGCTGCTCTAATCCACCGGCGAAGAAGAAGAACATCTTTTCTTTTACGACTTATATGAATTTTCTGTTTTTGAGTTGCGCTCTCTAGCTGCCGTGATTTTGTTGCTCAGTTGGTTTTATTGAAGAGTAGCGGTAGACTGATTTTTCTGGACGGTTCTGATTCGTAAACATTCTGGGTGGTTCTACGGGCTACACTGGGTTAAGTTGTGGAACCTGCGTTTAGTGCTAACGACTAGTCGTTTCCTCCGTAGGGAGCTTTTACATACAAGTAAGAATGAAGAATGAGGTTACCACATTAGCAATATTTTACAAATTTCAAAGCTTAGTCATTAACTTAGTAACTAATTTGCAATATTTAACAAACTAATACAAATACAATGAGTTTGGATTTTTAAAAATTTGTAAAATATTGGTGAATTTGTTAAATATCATCGTAGTTGGGTTAATACTCAAACTTTGATTTGAAATAAATTTAAGGCCATTTGGTTTACTTGCTGTTTACTGTTACGGTTTGTTGTTGGAAAATAATGCTAGCAGAGATTAACTACTTTATAAAAAGCTAATTTTCAGCTATTAAAGCAAATAAGAGATGTCTAACCAAACATTTAAAACTCTTAATTTTAAAGTAAAAAAATCAAACATGAGGACAAATGGTAGGAACCAAACACTCCTTTGTATTATCTACCAAATTCAAGTGCTATTTTAATCATTATTTCGGTACAAAAAAGAAAATTTAAATGTTCATCTATTGTAGATCTGTTCATTGATCAGACTCGGTCGAAATCGAGAGGTTAACCAACTATCATCTAAAAAGTCTAATCCAACTCCAGTTAAGCTGGTTGTTAATTTGAGTATACTCATATTAAAAATTAAATACATAATTTAATTCAAATAAATTCATCTGAAATAATATATAAATATAATAATTGATATTAAAAGAGTGGGTCGGGCAAGCCTGTATTATTTTTATAAATTCTAAGTCCATTTAGAAATATGCGGGTTTTAATGGATCTAAATCGGGGATTTCTAATGACAATTTTCTTTTCCAACCTTGATCCATCAGATAAGGTTTTGGACTGAATGGGTACGTAGACTTGTGAACTAATCTAAACCATATAAGTACTAATCTAAACAAATGTTATATGAATTGGATAATTTGAGGCTTAATTAATGATGGGTACTTACATCTATGACCATTTAATTTTATATAATTTTACTAATATAACCAGATATAAAATCACTTAATTTTACACTTTTAACATAAGAATCTCTTATTAAAAAATAAAAAATTTTCAAAATGACAATTGGCGATTTCAAAATAAAGTTTTTTGAATTTTTTCTAGTGTTAGTTTGTAATTATTCTTTGTTAGTTTAGAATCAAAATCAACACCAATTATTAGCTTTTAGCAATACAGAAGTGTAAGAACACAAAGGAGCACAAGAACAAACAACTAATGGCCTAAAATTGATAAGCTCCTCCCAAACAGACATCTGTCGAGTGAAATATTCTGTCACAGAACTTGAACCTTGAACAGAAGAATAAAATTCATCTTGTAATTCTTAGATTTTCAAAGCATCTCCCCAAGAAAAAGCGTGCCTTAAGATTTTTCCATATATCATTGCTATTGTCAAACCACATAATACTCTTAGCAATTGAAGGAGACAAAGATGAAATCCATGAGAAAACCATAGTGTTACAATGTTCCCAGACTACTCTAGCATCATCACCTAAAGGCGGTGGAGGTAAAGATCCATCGACAAAAATAATTTTGTTTTTAGCCTTTAAGGCTCTTTCCATTTCACGACTCTATGAATGAAAATTATTACCACCAAGAACTTGAGAGACCAGAGTAAGATCTGGATTTTCATTAGGATGCAAGTAAAAATGACTCGGTTGATTTTGAGAAGAATCCGTAAAATTAAGGTTGCTAGATGCAAAATTCTGAATCACCTGTGGATTTTGAGTGTTCTCTAACTCTGTAGGCATAGAGCCCTAAAGATCTTAAAGATCAAAGATTAAATCAGAAAGAAAATGAATGAAATAGATTGAAGACTCAATCTATAAAATTGAAACAACTAAGAACTTTCTTAGCTGGAAGAATTTCAACAAAAAAATTTGTTAAGAACAGAGATGGAATGAAGAGAAATCAAAAGAGATGGATTTGTGGAACTATTTGCTCAGATACCATATCAGTTAACTCAGATACCATATCAGTTAACAAAAATGAGAAACTGATAAATTTCCATTTCGATTTTCATTGGAAAACTGCCGTTTCGTGACAAAGGAAATTGAATACCTGAAACAAACTATAGAATCGAGTAGAGAATCAAAGAAACCTTCTCAATTCAAAGCTTCAGAATTCGAAAATTTCAGAGATTGCTGCTCTTATACCATAACAGAAAACAAGAAAACATATTTAACATGAAGAGAAAAAAGAGGAATTAAAGACAAAGAAGTGAATTGATTTCTCATTAATGAATAAACTCAAGACAGTGAACAACTTCTTCCTACTAACTGTTATTTATAACAAGCTCTTAAACAAAAGACACATGTTAATCATATGATCTTTAACAATTAACTAATCCCAAATTGTCAATTACATATTTTGTTAAACTCCTTACTACCTATATCCCCCCTCCACTAACACAAAACAACGTCATTTTACCTTAATCATAGAAGTTTTAGTAAAATCTGGACAACTGATGCCTTAATGCCAAAAAAAGCCGTTTGTTTTTCTTATTATAAGTGTATAAATTTCAGAACTCCAGAGCTTGGCTGGAGGCAATCCTCAACAGGATCAATGCAACCAGTGACAGATCAAGAATTGAAAATGAAGTAGCAAAAATAAATCCAGGCATGGAAACAACTCAAAAAAGGTTTGGAGGAAAGATTAACTGTTATTATTATTATTATGAGATTATATAATCTATTACATTATTTTGAAACACAAACAAATCTAGTAGTAAGTTTCTGGACCCGGCGAAGATGAACAGTCCTTGTAACAATAGCAGTGACGGTGGATAACTCCTTTGCATTTACCTCCTTCGAACTCTTCACCTATGCAAACGTTAGCACAATTACTGTCATTATCGCATCTTCCTCTGTATTTATCACTTTTCGACCAGCATTGTTTCCCAGCCTCTGCAACCTTTACCCCCATTTCTACATAATGTTTTAAAGAACAAAATTAATAACGTTTATAATTATTAATTAATATGCACATAGTAAAAATAGGTTAGAAGCTTACCATTACTTACAAGCAGGAATATGAGCAAGAGAACACATGAAAATAGCCTCACAGAATTCATTATGTCTGGATTTGATATTTTTATCACTTCAGATACACATGATAATGGACTGAGGAAACACATATATATACATATTAAAAATACTGTTGAACTATAATGTAATCTAAAGTGTGGATCCTAATATTAGATATTAGATATTGTTTAGTTATAGATATTCTCAAGATTATATTGTTTAGTTATAAGATCATACTGTATCTAGTTAGTTAGTCATTCACTACAACGTGAACTCTACATTGTATTTATACTGAAACACACATCAATGATATTCAGTGATTCATACTCTATTATGGTATCAGAGACCTAATTTTCTTCCAACCCTAACTCCTCCTCCTTCTCTTCGCACTCTACCGAACCACTTCCATCCCGCGCCGCCGACCTTTTCACCGGCAGCCATGACAACCACCACTTGCCCCACTTCCAACAATTCCTCAAATACCCCTCCCAATTCCGGCGGCTCCGCCACTCCTCCCAACTCCGGCCACTCCGCTACCCACCCAAACCAAAACACCAACAGTCCGCATCATCACCCAGCCCTAACCGTCTCCAACATTTCGACTTTCATCAAGATCAATCTCGACATCGAGAAAGGCCAGTACCCCACCTGGGCTGCCTTGTTCAAACTTCATGCCACGGCATTTCAGGTTCTTGACCATATTCTTCCTTCCCAAGCCACCGAACCTTCCGCTCCCTCCCTTCAAGACACAAACCCTGATCTCTGGAAACGTATTGACGCTGTTGTCCTCCAGTGGATATACAGTACTATTTCCATTGACCTTTTACACACTATAATCAAAGCAGACTCGTCTGCGGCTCAGGCCTGGAAACAACTCCAGGACATTTTCTCAGATAATAAGAACTCCCGTGCCCTATTTCTCCAACAAGAATTCTCCAAAATTAAGCTTGAAAGCTTCTCTGACATTTCCTCCTACTGTCAACATCTCAAATCCCTTTCTGATCAGCTATCCAATGTTGACTGTCCTGTTACTAATGACCAAATGGTTCTACAGCTTATTTCTGGCTTAACAGATGCATATGACACTGTCGGCACCCAGATTCGCCATGGCGACCCCCTTCCGCCTTTCCACAAGGCCCGATCCATGCTTATTCTCGAAGAAACGGCACGAGCTCGCAAGAGTTCTCCTTCCCCTGACACGGTAGCTCTTACCGCTGCTACAGACACAACCGACCCGCCATCTCACTACACACCTTCTCGGCATGTGCCAAACCGATCGCACCACGCTTCTCGTGGCGGTCGAAATGGCAGTCGACCATATCGCGGAAGAGGAGGGCGGCACAACAATCGTCCATCTCACTCCTCCTACCGTCCGGTTTATCCATGGGCCCCATACTACTCCTGGGCACCGCAGCAACCTTGGGCGAGTCCGCCCTGCCCATACCCGACGGCACCCTGGCCTCAGCCGTCCCCTCATGGTCGCCCCCAATCACAGTCTGGCATCCTTGGTCCGCGACCTAACTCGTCGCAGGCACATATCAACATGGCTGGCCCCTCTTATGCTCCGACAGACATTGAACAAGCCATGCACACCATGTCCATCACACCTCCTGATCAATGGCATATGGACACTGGAGCTACATCCCACATGACGGCTAATCAAGGTACACTCACTTCTTATTTTGATTCGCGCCTCAATGATAATATTGTTGTTGGTAATGGTAATTGTGTACCCATTTTGGGCTCTGGTAATGCATATTTAGCCACTAAACACCACCCCCCTCAAATTGAAAAATGTCCTGCATGCCCCTCAATTAATCAAAAATCTCATTTCTGTCCGTCAATTTACTACAGATAACAAAGTTTCTGTTGAATTTGATCCTTTGGGTTTCTCTGTGAAGGATTTACAGACGGGAACGCGTATCATGAGATGTAATAGTACCGGGGATCTCTATCCAGTCGTGTCTAGTTCGTCTCCGTCACCTCCGTGTCATTCTGCTCTCACCGCACTCTCTTCCGATGTTTGGCATCATCGTCTAGGACATCCAGGGTCCCCAATTTTGGACACCCTGATCAATAAACAATTTATTTCATGTAATAGGAGTAATAAAAATGTTTCTGTTTGTCATCCTTGTGTTAATGGAAAACAAGTTAAATTACCGTTTTAGTCCTCTTACAATTCTACTTGTATGCCATTTGATCTAATTCATAGTGATATATGGACGTCACCAATATCGAGTTCTAGTGGTCACCGATATTATGTCTTATTTCTTGACAATTACACCAATTTTCTTTGGACGTTCCCGTTAGCCAACAAATCCCAAGTATATTCTGTGTTTCTCACCTTCTGTACGTTCATTCGAACTCAGTTCGTACGTGAAATTAAAACGTTTCAATGTGATAATGGTGGGGAATTTAACAATAATTCATTTCGCCAATTTTGTAATACTCACGGAATGCAATTCCGCTTCTCCTGTCCGTATACTTCACCCCAAAATGGTAAATCTGAACGAACTATTCGAACCATTAATAATATCATTCGCACAATTATAACTAAACAATATCTAATATCTAATACCTAAATTTATTTTCTCTGACATAATTGTTTTTAAACTTTCCATTATTTGACATCAATCAAGTCTAATTCAGGAAATATAATCTTACACAAAATCCTCTGTAATCCTGAATTTCTAGATTTATTTAAAGTATAATTTTAAAAATAAAGTCTAAGCCCTTTTTTAGGGAAAATATCTTCCATTATTTCTTTTGTAATCCAAAATATGAAAATAAAATCTGACTGTTTTTATTTGAATTGCATGCATGGCTTTAATTTTATTTCAATGTATATTTACAGAAATGTATGGTTTACCTATTCGGCATGAGCGGTAACAGTTACGGCAGTTATTAATAATTAGGATCCGTTTAATTTAATTACTGTTAGTTGTTAGTCGTATATTATTTACTATTGCTCATACATAATAGATATTAATTAGTTGATTTTATCATAAAAGCAATTATTTCCAATTCTTAAGACTCTTTTTCATCTCTTGTTCGGAAAAAAAATGGAACCAAAGGGATACTTGACTGCTTCCGTGATAGGCGATTGGTCATTAGTGTTTAATAAAACTTTGATAAGTAACATTTTTGTCTTGGATCAAACTGGTCCGGGACAAATCTAGAATTTGTTATGATTAAATTATAAAAGATTTAATAAATTAATATATAAATAAACTAGAATATTGACATTTTTAATGCAATAAGATAAAAAAATGGATGTAAAGTTGATAGTAATTTTAGACATCAGAATAAAACAAATATAAATTTGTAGTTTATAAAAAAAATAATTTTTTTTTTGTGATTTAATAATAGAATCCGAAATTAATATTTATACATTTGATGAATTTTTTTTTATTTTTTTTCCCAATTCATATAAAATTCAATATCATTTTTAAATCATTTTCATATCTATTTACATATTTATAATCGATTACTAATAAATGATAAAATGATGCAGATAATTTTTAATGACGGAGAAAAGTTTGATGAATTTTCTCAAAAGCCCAATCTGCTAGCATTTATAGAAACAGTGAAAAAACTGTCGCTAAAGTAGCAAAATATGCTCGCTAAAAGGCTATTTTATGTAGTCGTTCTTTATTGCTACTATTATGAGTAAAATTATACTATTTTATACGTTAAGTATATGATTACTTTAATCGTCAATGTGGAAGATATTTTTGCACCGTATCTTAAAAATATAAATTACTTCAGGTCTTAGAAAAACGTTGTCATCTTCTTAGCTTGGCAAAAATCTCCGAGTAACAAAATGTGGCTGCGCCATCATTTCAGCCACACAACATTTTGGGTCCAAATTCTAGTGGATTTTGTTTATTGTTTAGATAGGAGTGAAATTACGGATCTGAAGGACTAAATTAAGATTTTTCCAATAACTTGCTGAATCTTCTATATTAGAATTATTTGAACTATATATCAAACAGTTAATGTTTCAGGATTTGATGGTTAAAGCTCCAAAGTTATTAGTTGCTTGATATTTGGCCTAAATTTCTAAAATGTTAAATTAGTTCTTGTACTTTCTTGAAAATATTTATTAGACATTTTAATAATCATTTAAACTTTTTTACTTTGATTTACCAATAATTTGAACTTTTTTAAAATAATATAAATTTTAATTAACTAAATTCTTTCCAAATGTGACACGTGAGTCTAGAGGGTTAATTAATGCATTTTAAATAAGTTTAGAAGGTTAATTAACAATCAGTAATTCACACCAAATTCAGATACTCTTGATATATATATTAAGCCTGAAAGTAGATTTTAAAACTCATATCCTCCTCCAAAACTATAATCTAATGAAAGAATAATAATAACTATATAATAACTTGGGACTCTGAGACGGTTTGGTTAGCAGTGAAGGATGCAGCTCGGCTGGAAATTGGGAATGTATGGAACTCTGTAATAGAGTGTCGCATCCTCTCTGAGTTAGATATAATGTGAAGACCGCCCTTGGCTCCTCGTATCATTCCGGTCAGATGGCAACCACCAACAGAGAACTGGTTAAAGGTGAATACCGACGCATCGGTGATTGGCGAGTCTGCGGGTTGCGGCGGGATTTTCAGGGATCATCACGGGCTCTTGGTAACTGCTTTCGCTTTCCCAATGGCTACTGATCTCACATTTGTGGCTGAGTTAAGAGCTACGATTTTTGCGGTGAAAACTGCTTTTGAAAGGGGTTGGTTTAGACTTTGGCTTGAAAGCGATTCCTCGTATGTAGTGGGCATTTTTTGATCGCGTACGCTGTCAGTACCTTGGTGGATCAGACAGGCTTGGTTGGAGTGTCTGACTTATTTGGATCAGATGATTTTAGTGGTCTCTCATGTATATAGGGAAGGGAACCAGGTGGCAGACGAGTTGGCAAATTATGGCAGAACGAAACTAAATGGTGGCAAAGAATTCCAGCCTCCAGCTTAGCGTCCTATTTTTGTAATTTAAGTGGTCGGGCGGTTTTTCGTTTCACCTAGGTGCTAAATTATTTTATTTCCTTCATTTGTAATTCTTTTCCATTCTTTTAATAATATCGGTTGGAGGTTCGCTTGCTGTTTGTTAAACAAAATCAGAAGTATAATATTTGGAATATCCAACTTGATAAATTCAGCAATAGCAGATGCTATTTAAAGCATTACAGAAACACTAAAGAGAAAGATACGTACATACATCAAAAAAGAAAAAGAAACAAACTCCACTAACCTTAAGAATAGGTCCAACCTAAAGACTAGGAGTATTATTAACAATAAAACGAATAACCACTCTTAAATAATAGGATTCCAAACTTTAACACCCTCCCTTAAACTAAGAAGACTTCTTAGTTTATTTCTGGCATTTCACATACTCCAAGTAAGCCTCTGAGCTTCTGAAATTGTTCTGATTTGAGAGGTTTTGTTAGAATATCCGTGACTTGATCATGTGAGCCACAATGAATTAAACGAACTACACCTTCATTACACAAGTCCCTTAAGAAATGAAATCAGACTGCAATATGTTTACTCCTCTTGTGCATTACCGGATTTTTTGACAGCTTTATTGTTGAGCTGTTATCACAAAATATGGTTGTACACTGATCACTGTTGCAGCCGAGTTTTTTAAGAATCATCTTCATCCACATCGCATGACAGGCACATGCTGCTGCTGCTACATATTCAGTCTCTGTTGTTGATAATATCACAATTGGTTGCTTTTTAGACGACCAACTACTGCCCCTGAACTCATCATAAAAGCATATCCACTAGTACTTTTCCTATCCTCCAAACATCTTGCATAATCACAGTCAGTGAAGGTAGTTAACAAGCTACTTCCCTTTCCCTGATAAAAGATGCCAAGATTAGTAGTTCCCTTCACATATCTTAGCACCCTTTTTGCAGCCATGAGATGAACCTCTGTTGGTTGAGACATATATCTACTAATTAAGCTCACTGTATACATCAAATCATGACGGGTTGATGTTAAATAAATCAAACTTCCAACTAATTGCTTCTAGAGAGTGCTATCAACCATAACTCCATGTTCATCCTTCGAGATTGTGCAACCCGGAACTATAGGATTTGAGACAGCATTGCATTCCTCCATTCGAAATCGTTTGAGCACATCCCCTGCATACTTTCTTTGACTGATGAAGATGTCATCATTCAGTTGCTGCACCTCAACACCCAGAAAATATCTAATCTTCCCTAAATCCGTCATGTCGAACTCTTTTATCATCGATTCCTTAAACTCTTTCATCGTTGCTTCATCATTCCCATTATGTATTAAATCATCAACATATAAACTTACAATTAGAAGTTTACCTTGGGTGTCAATTTTTACAAACAAAGTTTGTTCACTGGAACATTTCTCAAATTCCTCCCTTAAGAAATATGCTTCAATACGACTAAACCAAGCTCGGGGGGCTTGTTTTAGTCCATAAAGGGCCTTCCTCAACTTGTACACTTTATCTGGTTCATCTTTCTTTTCAAATTCTCTAGGCTGCTCCACATACACATCCTCCATTAGTTCTCCATGAAGGAAAACTGATTTAACACCTAGCTGGTATACCTTCCATTCTTTTCGATCTGCTAAAGAAAAATGATTCTGACAGTGTCCATACGAGCTACAGGTGCAAAAACTTCAGCATAATCAATACCATATTGTTGCACGTATCCTTTTGCGATTAATCGGGCTTTAAATTTCTCCACTTCTCCATGCTCATTCAATTTCGTCTTATAGACCCATTTAACTCCAATCCATTTTGCACCTCTAGGTAGATCAGTGAGAACCCAAGTGCCATTCTTCTCTATGCTTTTAATTTCAATTTTCGTAGCTTTTCTCCAATGTTCATTCTTCACAGCCTCTTTAAAATGTACAGGATCTGCACCTGCACTCGAAACAAAGTTAGCTTCAATTTCTTCACTTTCAGAGAGTCCATCCCCACTTGTATAATCATTCATCCAAGTGGGTGGTCTCCGGATTCTTGCTTCCATATCAGAATTTGAAGAAGAACTAGAGCTAGAATTTGAAGTCAAAGAATTCGGATTTGCTTTAATTTCATCATCAGCTGCAATTTCACCGTCTTCGGTTACAACCTCATCTTCTTCTTCTTCTAAGACATCATTATTTGTATGATTTCCAGCCACTTTATCTTCATTTTCAGCAGCTTCTTCTTCTCCTCACTCGAGTTTAATGAGTATCTACTGCTAATAACTTTTTCTCCAATCCCACATTTTCTTTTCTTCGAACACTACATCCTTGTTGATTATCACCTTCTTTGCCATAGGATCATATATCCTGTATACTTTAGATTCATCACTGACCCCTAAAAATACACCAATTATGCTTTTGTTGTCCAGATTGGTTCTTTTGGCATCGGGGACATGTACATGACAAACACATCCAAATATTCTGAGATGTTCAATTGATGGCTTCACTCCGCTTCCATACTTCTTCTGGTGTTGCATCCTCGATAGCTATGGTGGGACAATGATTGAGCACATAGATTGCCCACTTCACTGCTTCAGGCCAAAAGGATTTAGGAATTCCTTTTTCTGACATCATGCTCCTCACACGATTCATTATTGTTCGATTCTTTCGTTCTGCAACTCCGTTTTGCTGCGGTGTATATACCGTTGTCAATTGCCTTCTAATTCCATTTTCTTTACAAAAATGGTTGAACTCAAGAGAGGTGAACTCCCCTCCTCGATCTGTTCATAGACATTTAATCGCAAGATCTGTTTCTTTCTCAACAAAGGTTTTGAACAATTTGAACACATCAAAAGTTTCTGATTTTGCACGAAGAAAATATGACCAGGCTTTTCGGCTATAATCATCAATCAAGCATAACACATGTTTACTTTCACTATTAGAAATAAGTGAAATTGGACCACATAAATCAACATGAATAAGTTCTAACCTCTGAGTTGCTCTCCATGTGCTTATTTTTGGAATGGGCTCCCTGTGTTGTTTTCCTTTCAAACAATCAACACATACTTCATCCGAGAGTGTTAGATCAGGAGCACCATGGACCATCTTCTTTTGCAGCAGAGTTTTGAGACTTGTGTTGTTAATGTGTCCCAATCTGCAGTGCCACAAATGTGTGAGATTCTCAACGTTTGTGTTGAAATAAACCTCTTGTTTTAGATGAGAAGACATGGGTAACGTTTTAGCCACCAAGATAAACATTTGATTTGCCGTCATTTTAGTTTGAATGATCAAACCTCTCTGAGGATGGAAGATTTTGCACATTCCAGTTTCTATGAGAATTGAATGACCTCTCTCCTGAAGTTGTCCTATGCTCAGAAGATTGTTTTTGAGCTTAGGAACACAAAAGACATCACCAACAACAAAGTTGGCATTATTTACCTCTATTCGGATACTTCTCTTACCACAAACTTGCATTATAGTATTATTCCCTAGCTTCACAGTTTGTTGTTGAATTTGTTGAAATTCAGAGAACAAAGCTTTGTCACCACACATGTGATTACTGCATCCGGAATCGAGAAACCAAATGTCTTCCCTTTATGCTCCAACTTTATCAACATAAGCCATCAACAACATCTCCTCATTTTCATCTAGTTCTGCATAGTTAGAACGTTTTCCCAAGGTGGGACATTCATATTGAAAGTGACCAAAATTGTGACATCGATAACATTCAATAGAAGCTTTGTTGAACCCATATCTTCCCCTTCCTCTACATCCTCTAATTGCTCCTCTTCCTCTGCCCCTTCCTCTTTCTGCTCTCTCTTCATGAGTCACCTTTAGCAATACTTGTTCTTCCCCATCAACATTTTTCATTCTCTGCTCATGAATAAGCAGACTACTTTGAAGTTCATCGACTGTTAGAGTGTCAACATTATTCGACTCTTCAATAGAGCAAACAACGTAATTAAATTTCGGCACCAGGGATCTGAGAATCTTCCCCGTTATTTCCCTCTCCTGCACTATCTCTCCACACACTTTCACGCGTTTGGCAATGGAAAGAGTTCGCCCAAAATATGCATTAACTGTCTCTCCTTCCTTCATTCTGAGAACTTCAAATTCTGTCTTCAATGTCTGCAACTGGGCTCTCTTCACCCTTGTGGAACCCTTGAATTTCTGCCTCATAGAGTCCCATATCTTCTTTGAGGTATCATTTTTGAGGATAGTCTCCATAATTTCTCTATCGATGGCTTGATAGAGATAATTTTTAATCTTTCTGTCTTTCAACTGCTGCTCCTCTATTGCCTTCATCCGTGCTTCATTCGCATGAGTTCCTGCTGGAACCGAATCAATCCTCACTTCGATTAGGTTCCAATATTCCTTTGAAAGAAGGAAATTTTCCATCAGCTTTGCCCAGTGTTCGTAGTACCCATCAAATTTGGGAATCGCAGGTGGCGCAAATTTTCCATTTGCGCTGCTACTCTCAGCCATCTTTCTTTTCGTACGAACTATGTGAACGCTTTCTCTCTCACTCTGTGTTTCACGCAAATTGAAACTCTCTGTGTTTCACTCAAACTGAAACTCTCTATCAGGGCCTAGATGCAAGCTCTGATACCAAATGTTAAACAAAATCAGAAGTATGATATTTGGAATATCCAACTTGATAAATTCAGCAATAGCAGATGCTATTTAAAGCATTACAGAAACAGAAAAGAGAAAGATACGTACATACAACAAAACAGAAAAAGAAACAAACTCCACTAGCCTTAAGAATAGGTCCAACCTAAAGACTAGGAGCTTTATTAACAATAAAATAAATAACTGCTCCTAAATAATCGGATTCCAAACTTTAACACTGTCAAGGGGTGCCAACCTAGTTGGGATTGCTTGCTTCGGGCTGCTTCCTAGTCCGCTTTCACACAAAATAACTATATAATAACTATTATAAAATTTTGCTATATATATATATATATATATATATTAAAGAAACCCATAGACAATTTAGAAGAACTCTTCCTTTAAGAGGAGCATTCTTCTAGGAGGCAATTCAATAAGGGACAAAACCATAGACCATCTCTTTTTATACGAGGTCAATTATAATAGATGATATATGGCAATACAATCTCACAGTGAAATGATTGAATCCTTTAGTCACAACATGTAATAGTTGGACGTGATGCATCATATGATGCCACATTAATACAAGGGGTGATGGACATCATCCGAGTGGACGAGACCATTCACTATGCCATTTTTCCTTTCACATGACACAAGATACATGACAGACATTTATTTTCATGTCATCTGATATTTTTTCGTGACAAATATTTTAAAATTTTTTCATCTAAATGCTTAATTAAAAACGCGCTCGATTCTTATATGACACTACGATTATAGTGTTCTGTCATCACAAAGAAACGCGATTTTGATTGAAAATCACTTAACCATAGATGACATAAATGACTGCCATTGTTAACTGAAAATCCAAAAAGCGATATTAGTTTGCGGGGGAGAAAAAATTTCCCAAAATTTTAACGCGCCCAATCTTTTAGACGAGATATAAAAGGCAAAGTGAAAAGCTAATTTCTTTGTCAGTCCATTTCTCTAGAATCCTTTGTGTTCACTAGTAAGTCTACGACTTCTTCCATTTTAAACCCTGTTCAAACCCTAAACCTTTCATGTTCTTGGTTTTCTTCTTCATTGTTTCTTCCTGTTCAAATTGTGTCTAATCTTCTGCCTTTTATGTTTCTTCTTCTAGGGATAATACATTGGAGGAGGACGTGGAGCTAATTGGGAAATTAGGTATTATGGATTTTAGTTGCGCTTGAGAGGAAAATAGGTATCTGTTTCTGCATTATTTGATTCTTCTAATAATCTAATGTTTCGGTTATTGAATCTCTGTGCTTTTATCATTCTGCAGAAAGACCCCCTTAAACACAAATATACTACCATTATCAAGGTAACTGCGTGAAACTTATTTATGTGTCCCTCTATCTAGTTTGCCTTTAATTTGTACTTAAATTTTTGTTCTATTATTTTTGTAAGATAATTGTAGAAATTGGTCTTTTAATTTGTACACAATAGTTTGAGTTTGATTTTGGAGAATGATATATGCAATTTGATGTCTTAGGCATGCATATTTGGCAGAGATGCTGACAACTAATAGGTTTTCCAATTTGTTATTGCCTTCCTTTAGTTCCTGCCAATGTGCCTACATAGATTATCTACTATAGATGCCATCTCCTTTAATTTTCAAAAATGTTCATATTGTATGAGTGTATAAAGTTTAGTCTGAAGAACAATGTATGAACTTTATATGACATTGGAAGGAAAATATCAGCATCAATTGTGGACTTGAGTTATGGTAGATGAAATATATATTTGATTCTTGTCAGTTTTCATTTGCTGGCTAGAGGAATGAAGTCATTAATTGTTGAGCACTAGCATTAAGATCTAGAGAATCGGAGATCATGCTTTGATAAGATTAGAGGAGTTTGGTTTGTATCTAACTGGAGTTGAGTTACTGTTCACAAAAGCAAGCAATAGTACTATAGTAAATCTTTGATTCTCACACATTAATTGAGCCCTTTGATCACTTTTTAACATTTGTATGTATGCATTGAACCCTTTATCTTCATTGATAAATATAAACACTGAGCACAATGTAGAAGTATATGGATGATAAGAGCTCAATGTGAAAAACAACAAATATCAAGTTCCTCAACATGCTTTATTCGTTGTTTTAATGGTTAACAAAGGCCTAACTCATCATCATGACCAGTATTACAGTTTTAATTATCTGATTGCTATTTGTTTCTATAGACAGAAGTTGGTTTGTTAGCAAGACTTTCTAATCCAAACATTGTAAAGCTGTGTTGGGATATTGCAAGGAAAATGAAAATTTCATAATTGTCTATGAATTCATACAAAAAGAAAGCTTGAATTACCATTTGTTTGGAAGTAAGATCCATATAATTAATTTCATCAATGGATCAGACAGTCATTTGCTGGATCGATTATTTTTTTGTGATTTAAAGTCGTTTTGGTATCATTTCTCCTGCACACGAAAATCAGATCAATCTCTTCGATGGAATGTAAGGGTTAATATTATAATTGGAATGGCTCAAGGTCTATCTTACTTGCATTAGGAATGTCTTCTCTCGTGAGTCTCTTCTCTTTTGCTTGTTTCAATGCCTATTTCAGGTTGTTTCATTTTTCAGCTAGTTTATAATTTTTATAGATTTTCCAATTATCTCGAGTAGGAGCTACAAGGATACTGACTTCTAGTTCTGGCTTTAACGGGATGATGCATTATCAAACTTCTAGTTCTGGCTTTAACGGGATGATGCATCAGATAATTGTAGAAGTTCTAGCAAAACAATTATAGTAGCTTGTTATTCTTGTTGGATGCCATTTTGTGGAACTTAATTCTTACAACTCAATTTAGATTTAAATTGTTTTGCACAGGGAAAGAGTGAAATGGTTTGTTTCTAGGAAATTAATCTACTCATGATCTCCATATTTACAATGGATATTCATTGTAAATTGAAGGGAAAAGGGATAGTTTTGTAGGGATAAGGTACCGGTTTCTAGGAAAATTATGAATTTAGGCTCTATTTACAAAATATCATAACGTTTAAAAAATGGTACCAATTTAGGCCTCAGGCAGTTTGAGTTTTTTTGAAAGTTACATATTATATATAGCATTACATAGAATTACATATTTTCTTGCCTCTGTTTGTGATATACCTTTCAGCCTAGGTTCCTTACCTTTTTCTTACTATTTTCTCGGTGCAGGATCAAGTTTCAGTAATTTATTGGATGACACATGTGAATAAAAGTATGTGAATTTTGTAATTTCTTTAAATTGCTTTCAGTTTCTAGAGCTCTATTTTGAAGTTGATCTTCCCCCTTCTTTCATTGATGTTTCACGTATACTATTTTTGTCTTTTATATCAAAATAGGAAGTGGTGAGTATCATGGTGATGAAAGCAAGAGTAAAGCAGCACTCCATTTAGCTATGGAAAATTGGAATCATATTTCATTGATTTTGAGCTAAAGGTTGATATTCTTAGGGTGTTCATAATTTTGTTTTATATTGACTAAAAGACAACTTAATTACTTCATCTACCTTCAATAATTTCTATGTGATAATTAATTGAAATAATTACTTTTCTCTTGTGAAGGTTGCTCATGATTTCTCCAATTCATTTCCACGAAGAAACCCGGGAAGATCAAGGTCATTTTGCATTCACAAGTAAGTAATCAATATGCCAGAATACAAGCTAGTAGAACTGATATAGTAAAGATTGCATTTTCATTCCTTTTTATAAAACTTCAATATGTTTTTGGGATGTTAGCAATAGTGGAGCAGAGTGATTACTTTAATTTATATTGGATTCTTCCACATAGCTAAAAGTTAAGAATTGATATATGCAAAGTGATTAATTTAATTTATATTGGATTCTTCCACTTCTAAGTTGTAGGATAAATTTAGGATAATTTTTATCTACTTGTTTAAGAAATGACATTGAGTTGAAATAAAGATCAATTCCAAATATTGAGGCAGGTCCTATTGCTAATGATGCAGTCATGGCATAGCTTACAATTTTTTTTGAAAGTTATCACGGTATAATTTTGGTTTCATAAATATCATATACATTTATCAGATAATATAATTCTAAGGCTAATCCAATCCGTCCTCAAATTAGTGGCTAACATCCAGGCACTTGGCGAAAATATCATATAATAACTGTCGGAGATCATAGTATTGTATCATTCTTTGCATGCAGCTTTGATGTAGTGAGCCGTTTTTTTACCCTCAATTTATATCTATATGAATTACATATAATGACCCTAATTAAGCTATGTGTGGCACAGTAGAGGTACTTGGCATTTTGAGCAGCACTCAATTAACTTATGTATTTTATGTTGCAGGGAGAAAAGGGATGGAAGAAAACTTGCAAAGAATGGGCATAACAAGTTAGGAGACTCAAGGTTAGGTGTTTAGACTTCTTATAGTTTAATGTTAGTTTTGTAATGAGAAACATTTGGTTAATTAGGATTGCGAGCTTCACATATGTACAAGCTTATTGTTATATATAATGGTTATTTGCACATTATTTGCAATCTACTTTGGTTATATATACAGGTTCATGAAATAATGTTATGACTAAAACGCTAAGATGACATAAATAAAAAATAGGACTGTCGTCTTACAATTAACGTAGTCAAATTTGATTGAGTTTTATGACATTTGATTAAATGAAAAATGTCATGTGAAATCCACACACAAGACAAAAAATTTAAAGACAATGTTAACTGAAACACCTTCAAACGACAGCAACAAAGAGGAAAACTATCGTTGTAACTTATCTACAATGACACAAACAATAATAAAAAAATGTAATATGACAAGAAAAAGGTCTATGATTTTACATACTACAATGACTTATATATAAAAAAAGCTGTCATTAGAAATCAGCCAATACTACGGTTTCAACTAAGTCGAACGTCGTTGTAACATGGAAAAGATGACAGACGCTTAGGAAGCGCGTGTCGTCTGTCGCTGCGAAAGATGACAGAACTCGACCGTCGTCTGATGCCTTATCAGACGGCAGCGAACCCTGTGACAGTTTTATATCGTGCGGGATGACGGTTTTTAACGATCGTCTGAAGAGGGTTTTGGCATAGTGATTAATGGTCCTAGCCCATCATAAAAAAATTCTTAATCTAAAGAATAGTTATAGTTTAATAGCTTTATCTTTTGGCTAGTTTGGAAGAGCTTTAAATCCATCATAGTATAACTCAATTGGTACATTTTTGAAATCACAATTGTGAGGTTGTAAGTTTGAACTCATACTTTTACAAAAATAACAATAATAAAAAATAAAATACATCATTTGTTGAACATAAAACAATTTACATAAAAGTAAATAGCATGACTTAAATTTTATTATTTTTCAAAATCTATTATGACTAAAAATGTACTTTTTTTTTTTCTCACTCAATTTTTGACATGTATGATGATGATAGTTAAAATATAATAATTATATAATGTACCAGAAATTAAGCGAGAGATAGATAAGAGACAAGAAAATGGAAGCATATTATTTTTCAAATATTATCGACACTGTTTATAACCATCCGAAAAGTGTTGTTAATGATGCCGTTGCTAGATTATTGACTGTTTTTTTAGGGGCATCGGGGTAAAGTTTTTAATAGGGACACTTTACGCCTGTACTCTCTATTTTCAAGAACTTACAAGAGACATTAATGACTACAAAATCCGTCCGTATTCTGTACAAATTTAGCGTCCAAATATAAATTTTGCTGACAAAAACCTTCTGTCGTTACATTGATCAGTAATGGCATATAATTTATTTTTGAGATTGTAGTCTTAACCTAAGGTAGCAAACAAGTTATAACCCTATAAATCATGTCATTCAAATAAAATTACAAGTACTATGACCCTCATTTTGGCACCAATGTTGTCAAAATTAAAACTAAAATTAACAAAATCTGAAATCAATATAATCAAAGTGACTAAAGTTTGATGGTATGTTTAAAAAAAGTCATTAACATCATCAGAAATCAACCTAAATTTATTTGTTGACCACAAGTAAGTTTCCACCAAGTGCTTGAAAACATAATCATATTTGATAATTACTTCACAACAAATTTAAAGAATTTGATTCTCAATGAATAATTTTTATTGATATTGATTGTGAAGGTATAAATAATAGATACAGATATGTTTGTTACAACAAGAGATTACAGACATATTCAAAATTCAAATTAAGGAAGACCAAGTCTACAGTTATCTTAGTTATGTGTCTATTTACTATATTATCCTTACCAAAATTAACGTTCTCATACTGAAAAAAAAAAAAAGACTGATCCAAGAACATGACCTGAATGTTAATTAGATTGCATAATAGCTTAGATAGGCATTTATCTCAGGTATGGTTTATCTATTTGTTTTTCACTATTGAATAATAGCTTAGCTAGGCATTATTTCATCAATTTTAACAGAGATAGGCTCACAGTTTTAGCTTTGATCTGCTTAAATCCGAACCAGATTTATAGACAACTGATGATTTGTTCATCAAAAATTGCATAGAGTCTATTACTTCATCAGCTTCTAAGAGAAAGTTTAATTGAGTTGTTCTGCTTACTCAATTAAGGCACAGAAATTAAGGCAGGACCTTCTGCTGTGCTTGTTGCAAAATAATTGAAAATGAAAGTAGCAAAAATAGATCTATGCATGAAATAAATTCAAAAAAGGTTTGGAGGAACATTAAAATTATTATTATTATGAGATTATAATCTATTACATTACTTTGATTCACAAACAACCTCTAGTGATGAATCTCATGAGAGGCCGAAGTGGGACAGTCCTTATAGCAATAGCAGTGAGGGTGCATGAATCCTTTGCGTTCACCTCCTTCGAATTCTTCACCTATGCAAACGTTAGCACAGTTGTTGTCATTGTTGCATCTTCCTTTGTACTTTTCGCTTTCTACCCAGCATTTTTTCCTTTACTCCCATTTCTATATAATGTTTTAAAGGATAAAATTAGTAATATTTATATTTATTAATTAATATGCACATAGTATAAAAAAATGTAGAAGCTTATCATTACTCACAAGCAGCAACATAAGCAAGAGAATGCATGAAAAGAGTCTAACAGAATTCATTATGTCTGGATTTGATATTCTTAGGAATTAAAGATACAGATGATAATAGATTGAGGAGACACATATGTATATATATGGCTCTTGAACTATAGTGTAATTAATAGTGTAGATCCTAAATTTATTCTTTCTGACATAATTTTTTAAAACTTCTAATCTCAGACAAAATCTTGTGTAATCCTAAATTTCATCAAGTCTACACCTAAGGAAAATATCTTCCATTATATCCTCTGTAATCCAAAATATGAAAAGACAATCTCACTATTTTTGTTTGAATTGCATGGCATTGCTTTAATTTTACATGGCTTAATATATCATTTGCCCCCTGAACTTGTCCAAAATAGTTGATTAGCTCCCTATACTTTCAAAATGTCTCAATAGCCCCTAAACTTACATAAAATGTTCGGTTAGCCCCCTAAACTTGCGTAAAATATAATCAATTAATTATTCGGTTGCAAAAAGGAAGTCAAATGCAGAAGATATGTTACATGTGCCTTAGAATGTTATTACATACTTTACAAAATAGAGTAAAACATGTTAAAAAAGAATTTCTTACTTATTCAAATATAAAACATTTTCTTCTCTAATAGTATAATCGCATATTCCGATATTGGCCGTTTTACTTTTTTTTAAGACGTGTGCAACATATCTTCCGTATTTAACTTAATTTTTTACAACCGAATGATTAACTGATTACATTTTATGTAAGTTCAGAGGGCTAACTGAACATTTTATGCAAGTTCAGGAAGATATCAAGACACTTTGAAAGTTCAGAGGGCCAATCAACTATTTTGGACAAGTTCAGACGGCAAATGATGTATTAAGCCATTTTATGTCAATATATAATTACAGACACAATTACAGACATGTATGGTTTACCTATATTGGGCATAAGTGGTAACAGTTATGGTGGTTGTTAATAATTAGGGTCGGTTTGATTTAGATGTTGTCATTTGCTATTATCGTTAGTTGTATATTATTTGCTATTAACAATTTGTAACACTCTTTTTTATTTCTGGTTCCGAAAAATGGAACCAAATGGATACTTAATTATTTTCTTGATAGTTGATTGGTCATTGAGGTTTAATGAAACTATGATAAGTAACATTTGTCTTGGATTAAACTGGTTCGAGACCAATCTATAATTTTTGTTCTGATTAATTTATAAAATGTATAATATATTTTAAATTAATATATAAATACACTAGAATATATACATTCCAATCTGTTTTAACATTTTTGCTATTGTGACTGCTCATTTCCATGGATTGGAGTGGTCTTGGCTTGAGAGTGACTCTAGTTATGTCATCCATCAATTTCGCTCTCGTTCTACATTGGTACCTTGGACTTTGCGTGTGGAGCAGTTTTCCTGTTTAGAGATTATGACCGATATGATTGTTGTTTCTTCTCATGTCTTCAGAGAGGGTAATCAGATTGCGGATGCTCTTGCTAATTTTGGTCGTGTCAGCATCTGCCATCACTCCTGGGATTCTGTTCGTTGCTTATTCGTGATAATGCAATAGGACGTCCTTTATTTTGTTTTACTCAATTTCTGGTTTTCGTTGTTCCTTTATTTTTTCTTGGTTATTTGAATATTTTCAGGTTCAGTTTTCTGTACCCAGATTTTAATAAAAAAAAAACTAGAATATATACATTTATAATGGTATAAGATGCAAAAATATTTCTAATATCGACAACAATGAGCAATTTTATCCCTAACATCTAAAATGATGCAATTTTATCTTTAACCATGGCGGTCAAGAGCAATTTTACCCCAACATTAGAAAGTTATGTCAATTTCAGACATCATTATAAAATACAAATTTTTTCCTTATTAAATCAATTTTTCTCTATTTAATCATAAAATTCGAGATTAATATTTTAAATTGGATGAAATCTTTTAATTTTTTTCCAACTTATAAAAAATACAATATAATTTATTTTTTATTTTTTTTATGTCTATTCATATGTTTATAATTTGTTACTAATGAGTGATAAACGATGCACATGTTAAGCGTAGATGCCAATATTTATGATTGAAAATACAGTTTGATGCATTAGTTCTCCAAGTTTTCCAATTTGCACAGTAAATTTTTTTTTGGTATAAACCTTAGGAGTAAAATTAAACTATTTTTTATAATAAAAATTATTAAAATGATATCATTTTAAAATTGCTTTTGATTATTAATTTTCTAAGGCATTTTGTACTGTAATCACTAAAACAATATGAATTACTTCATTTCTACGCCAAGACTAATGGAGTGACATATTAGTCTTTCAGATTTCATTGTTCAAATCTTATATTCTGATTCTATTTCTAAAAAAGAAAAAAAAGAGAAAAAAAAATGAGGTTACCACATTAGCAATATTTGACAAATTTCAATATAGTCTCTAATTTGCCAATATTTAACAAACTAATACAAATACAATGAGTTTGAATATCCAAAAATTTATAACATTTAGGTTAATTTGTTAAATATTATCATCGTTGAGTTTTTTTTATTATATATAATTGGCCTAATACATCACCAGCTCCCTGAACTTGTCTAAAATAATAGATTGGTTTCCTGAACTTTGCAAGTGTTTCATCAGCTCCCTAAACTTGCTTAGTTCGTATCATTAGCTCCCTAAACTTGTACATAAAAGTAGATTAGCTCCATGAATTTTGCAAATGTCTCACTAACTCCCCAAACTTGCTTATTCTGTAACAACTAAATACAAAAACCATAATGCTAATTCTCGACCCTCGTCTATTCACTCTCTCAAACTTACAACACTAACTCTTATAAGAGGTTAAAATGTATGAGAAGCGACCTCTCGAATAGATGAAGATATATTTTTAGACTTTAGGTTTAATAAGTTTTTGTATTTAGTTGTTACAGAATAAGCAAGTTTAGGGAGTTGATGAGACACTTGCAAAGTTTAGATAGCTAATATACTTTTATGGACAAGTTTAGGGAGCTGGTTATACGAAATAAGCAAGTTTAGGGAGCTAGTGAGACACTTGCAAAGTTCAAGAAGCCAATCTACTATTTTGGACAAGTTCAGAGAGCTAGTGATGTATTAGGCCTATATAATTTATCCAATTTCTTGGGTTGATTATCGTCGGACACTCTTTAAGTGGATTATTTCACAATTAAAACTTTTTGCATACACTAGAACTCAAACTCAAAATCTAGTTTAACGGACTTGAACCCTTTAAGGGTTCTGCCATTCTTAACTGGTATCACGGTTGAGTTAATACTCAAACTTTGATTTGGACTAAACTAATTTTGCGTTTGCCAAATTGAAGTGCCATTTTAACCCTTATTTCATACAAAAGATTCCAATGTTCATCTATTGTAGACATGTTCATGGAGTCAGAATCGAGAGCCTAACCAGCTATCTTCTAAAAATGTTTAATCCAACTGCAGTTAAGCCCTATACTTAAAAATTAAATACCCAATCAAATTCAAATAAATTCATCTAAAATATATGCAGAGGCAAGAGTTTAAACTTGGACCATTATACATGTCTTATCTCTAACTAGCTTTGTGCTATATATTGAAGGAACAAAATGTGAAATCCGAAAAAGCATAATATCATTAAATGTTTTCCAAGCTAGTTGATTTTATGTAGCAACTCGAATATAAGGTAAGCTTCCATCAACCAAACAAATCTTATTCTTCACAACCAAAGCTCTCTTCATCGATCTTGCCCAAGAATGATAATTTCTTGTATTAAGCATAGGTCAAACTAGACATAATTTAGGCTTTTCTCCGGGATGAATTGTTACCAAAATCTAGACATAATCTTATTCTGAAAATTTTCTATAACAGAAAACAAGAAAACATATATAAGAATGAAGAGAGAAAAGAGGAATTGAAGACAACGAAATTGAATTGATTTTCTCATTAATGAATAAACTCAAGACAGTAACAACTTCTTCCTACTAACTGTTATTTATAAAAAAATTCTTAAACAAAAGGCACATGTTAATCATATGATCTTTAACAACTAACTAATCCCAAACTGTCAATTACATACATATTTTGTTAAACTCCTTACTACCTATATGCCTCCATTAACTCCTTACACAAAACAACGTCATTTTACCTTAATCGTAGAAGTTCTAGTAAAAATTGTACAACTGATGCCTTAATGCCAAAAAAGCTGTTTGTTTTTCTTGTTATAAGTACAAATTTCTGGGACCTGTGACAGATCAAGAATTTATTAATAGAGAGTTTATAGTAATCTATGAGTGCTTAATTGTCAGTTTTCAGGTGTTTTTCCAATTGCTACTTCTCTGATTATTACTAAATAGTTGAAAATGAAAGTAGGAAAAATAAATCCAGGCATGGAAACAACACAAAAAAAGGTTTGGAGGAAGATTTAACTGTTATTATTATTATTAGGAGATTATAATCTATTACATTTCTTTGAAACACAAACAAATCTAGTAGTAATTTTCTGGACCCGGCGAAGATGAACAGTCCTTGTAACAATAGCAGTGACGGTGGATAACTCCTTTGCAGGTACCTCCTTCGAATTCTTCACCTATGCAAACATTAGCACAATTACTGTCATTATCGCATCTTCCTCTGTATTTATCACTTTTTGACCAGCATTTTTTCCCGGCCTCTGCAACCTTTGCCCCCATTTCTATAAAATGTTATAAAGAACAAAATTAATAAGGTTTATAATTATTAATTAATATGCATATAGTAAAAATAGGTTAGAAGCTTACCATTACTTACAAGTAGCAACATAAGCAAGAGAAGAGATGAAAATAGTCTCACAGAATTCATTTTGGATTTGATATTTTTATCACTTAACAATATATATGATGATAATGGACAGGGGAAACACACGTATATATACATATTAAAAATACTGTTGAACTATAATGTAATCTAAAGTGTGGATCCTAAATTTATTTTCTCTGACATAATTGTTTTTAAACTTTCCATTATTTGACATCAACCTAGTCTAATTAAGGAAAAATAATCTTACATAAAATCTTCTTAAAATCTTCTGTAATCCTAAATTTCTAGGTTGATTTAAAGTATAATTTTGAAAATAAAGTCTAAAATATGAAAAGTAATTCTGCAATTCTAAATCTTCTGTATAATCTTACACAAGTCTAAACCCCTTTTTAAGGAAAATATCTAGCACCATATCTTTTGTAATAAAAGATATTAAATGAAAATCTGATTAAAATCACTGCCACTAATTATTTGACACCTAATTAACTAATACACGTCAGATTACTAATTAATTTAGTTTAACACCTAATTAACTAATAGATATCAGATTATTTATTTAAATTTTTAGGCTATCTGTTTGCAGTTCCCTTTGTTATCAAGTCTGTTGTGGTTCCCTTCATTATCAGGTCTGTAGCACCGTTTGAAGATTCCAATTTCGATGAAACTTGCAGCTCTGATTGGGAATAGAAATTTTCGATGAATATGAATATGTTTCCAGTTTTATGAAGTATTTTTTAGCCCAGATTGAACAGTGCAAATTCCCATACACACTTGCATCTCTGATTGAAAATGGCAATTTTCCATGAATAAATGAATCTGTTTCCAGTTTTAGTATATAATTAAAATTACTAATTAACTCTTTTCCGGAGGCTTTTATTTCAAATTAAATATAAGTACGATAATCTCCAATTTTTAACTAAAGCTTGCATTGGTTTCCTGCTATGTTGCCAGGACACGGATACGGATACGGTATCCGACACCGACACGAATACGGGAAAGATCATTTCTATAAAACACATCTGTAAATATTAAAAATATTGGGACACATTTATAAATATTAAAAATATATTTTTATATATGATTTTTTTTGTAATATAACTAAATAAATACATATAAACGAAATTATAAAACTCTTAACTAAACATAATAAAAGCTTTCCTCCTTAACACTGAAAAACTCTTAACTAAACATAATATTGGGGCATTAATTTCCCCTGTCATTTGGAGTTTCTGGCTCTCCAAATCTATTTGAAATAACCACGATCGATGATTGAAGTTGAACGGCTATTTTTTCACATTTGAAGAATCGCTTGTTTTTTTTTTCTGCAACACGCGTATCCTTCACTGATACGTGTGCCCAACTTTCCGATATTACGGAAACGGCCCTAACACCGTGTCTCAGGCGTTTCCGGCCGTTTCCGTATCGGATACGTATCCGACACGCGATACGTTGGGTCCATGGCGTGTCAGTGCTTCAGAGCAAAAGGTACTTTATTTTTTGGTAAAATGCATAAAGACACTCTAATCTTTCATTTATTCTGTGAGACGATTTTTGAATTTTTTCTGCTCTGGTTCCGAACACGCTTTCAATCCTCCATAAGAAACCGGGATAAAGAAGGTGTTGTAACATTGCTTCGGTGGCAGTATCGAAGGCAAGAGCAAAAGGATTTTCAGGCAAATAAGGTTATTCTTGCCTAAAATGGATGAAAGTGTTAAATCTGTAAGATAAAAGGAAGTGTGTCAAATATGTTACTGGACATTCTCAAATGGGCTAGATTAGTAATTATTTTATTTTTGGTCTCATTAAGTTAATGAGATTAAAAATAAATAATCAAAGGTTTAAAAAAAATGGCGAAAAGTATCATTAAGTTCCTGATCTTTTATTTGGGTATATTAAGCCTCTGATCATTTATTTTTTTTGTCTTATTAAGCCCTTGAGGACCAAAACAAGTAATTCTAAATATAAAATTCAGTTAACATACTATTATTCATTATATCTGCATCCAATATTTATATTTTTAACTATTTGAAAGTAGTTTTGGATGTGTAATTTGTCTATAGGCAAACTGTACAAACCTTAATTCAAACTTAAATTTTTTTTTATATAATTTCAAATACAGATTAACTTAATAGCTTACTTTTAACAGAATTAGATCTTCGGAACTTACTAATTAGGTCATCAAAGGCTTAATGAGACAAAAAATAAATAATCAGGGGCTTAATGTATCCAAATAAATATTGAAATGCTTAATAAACCCAAAAATAAAAAAATCAGGGATCTAATGATGTTTTTTGCCAAAAATAAATAATCAATGGTTTAATTACTAAATAAGAAAAATCAAAGGTTTAATGAATAAAAAATGAAAAATTAGGGTGTCTTTATGCATTGTACGAAGAAATAAAGTATCCGATACAGATTGAAAGCGATAAATGGAGGTTTTAATCGTAAAACCAACAAAGAGGTTCTTTTCTAGCTAAACTAGAAGGAGTGAATCCCAATAACAAGGTATAAACCTTAGGTTCTCAAAGAGAATAATATTTGATTGATAAAAGTTGGTTCATCTTTACAAAATGAGGGTTTAAATACATCCTCCTAGTAATAATAAAAGACAAGGACTACCCCTACTAGGGTTTCAATAAGGCTATCCGTAAAAGGGTAAAATAGGTGATACGCCCCGATAATCAGTACAATGGTACAGGTACGGATTGTCAGGGTTGTTGGTGAATTACTTCGGGAGGAAGTAAACCTAGAGATCCGCCCAGGGTAGATGTTGATACGCCTCTTTGTGTACTCCTAGATCCGCCCCGCTCGTATGTTCTGGGGATCCGCCCTCCTCGGTATAACCTCCGGGGGTTCGATGTCTGAGGATCCGCCAGAGCACGCGTGATCAGTGCTGCCAGTTGGGATGTCCGCATTCTCTCCTTCTTTAAAAGATCGCGGCACTGATTCGTCTTTGTTGAACTCCAAGGGACCATCTGACTTCCACGGGCTAAGGACACGGATGTTGAACGCGGGTGAGATTTTACCGAGCCAATTTGGCAATGCTATATGATATGCATTGGCATTGATCTTCTTGGTGACCTTATATGGCCCGTATTTCCTAGGCCGGAGCTTGCTGTTTGCGGCGTTGGCGAGTCTCTCTTTGCCCAAATATACCATAACCTCATCCCCAACTTCAAACTGTAGGTCCCTGCGGTGCTCATCCGCCTTAGCCTTTAATTTCTGATTTCTCTCTTCAAGAGTCTCTCTCACCTTTTGGTGCATCTATACATAATCTTTAGCCAGCTGGTTGGCAGTCACGTTTCCTTTAGGAAGATGGGCTATATCAAGGACGTGATTTGGGGTCTTTGTGTATACTACCTCAAATGGGGATCTCCCGGTTCCCGAATGTACAGAGCCGTTGTAGGCGAACTCATCTTGGGCTAAAACCACATCCCACATCCTGGGCTTATCCTTACATTTGCTGCGCAGAAGGTTACCCAAAGTTCTATTGACCACCTCGGTCTGTCCGTCTGTTTGAGGGTGGGCGGTGGTACTAAACTTCAGAGACGTATCAAACAGAGCCCACAACGTCCGCCAGAAGTGACTGAGGAACTTCGTATCACGATCCGAGACGATGCTCTTGGGTACGCCATGTAGCCTGACAATCTCTTTAAAAAATAGCTTAGCAGTCGCTGAGGCATCATTAGTTTTACGACATGGTATGAAGTGAGCCATATTTGAAAACCGATCAACCACGACAAAGATGGAATCCATGCCCCTCTGAGTTCTAGGTAACCCTAGGACGAAGTCCATGGACAGATCCTCCCATATGGTCTCTGGCACAGGCAAAGGTAACTGCAATCCAGTATTTGTAGTGCGTCCCTTGGCGGTCTGGCAAATATAGCATCGTTCTACTAAGTACGCAACATCTCTCCTCATCTTAGGCCAGAAATAACGGGAACTCACTGCTTCATATGTCTTGTCTCGCCCAAAATGTCCTCCAAGGGATCCGCCATGTAGATCACGAATAACCTTCTCGCGGATGGAAGTGCAGGGTAAGCAAAGTTGGTTGCCCTTCATGAGATACTCATCCATCAGGTGATACGCCCCATCCCTATGCTGGTGTTGACACTTCTCCCAGATACTGCCAAAGTCAGAATCCGCCAAGTATTCTCCTCTGATGTGTTCAAAACAATCGATCTCCAGGTTGACTGTTTTTATTATTGACACCCTTCGACTCAAGGCGTCCGCCACCTTGTTCTGTTTTCCAGCCTTATGGATAAGCTTATAGGGGAACTTATCTATGAAGGCGGACCACCGGGCATGCATGGAGCTTCGAAGTTGCTTCTGACTTCCCAGGTACTTGAGAGCTTGGTGGTCAGTGTAGAGGATGAATTCTTTCCCCACCAAGCAATGTTCCCATACTTTCAACGCCCTCACTACAACATAAAACTCTTGATCATACGTGGCCCACTTTTGCCGTGCCTCACAGAGCTTCTCACTGAAGTATGCAATGGGCCTCTTTTCTTGCATCAGGACTCTACCAATCCCAACTCCACTGGCATCACATTCAACTTCGAACAGTTTATCAAAATTGGGATACGCCAGCACGGGCGCTGTACTCAACTTTTCCTTGATCAGGGCGAAGCTCTTCTCTTGGGCATCCGCCCACGCGAATCCCTTTCCTTTCTTCAAGCACTCCGTCAACGGGGCCACTATGGAACTGAAGTTCTTGATGAATCGGCGATAAAATGTTGCTAGCCCATAAAAACTCCTTATATCCCCTACGTTCCTCGGAGTAGGCCATTCTCGGATGGCTTTTACCTTTTCCCCATCAACTTGGACCCCAGTGCCACTAACAACGAATCCAAGGAAAACCAGGCTTTCCATGATGAAGTCACACTTTTTGGTGTTGGCGTATAACTGGTGTTTCCTTAACAGATCAAACACTATCCGTAAATGCTCCACATGCTCTAGCAAGGTCTTGCTATGAATCAGGATGTCATCAAAATACACAACTACAAATTTTCCAATCACCGGACGAAGCACCTGATTCATCAGCCTCATGAAAGTACTGGGTGCGTTAGTCATCCCGAATGGCATAACTAACCACTCATACAATCCATCTCTGGTCTTGAAGGCGGTCTTTCACTCATCCCCAGATCGGATTCGTATCTGATGATAACCGCTCTTGAGATCAATCTTGGAGAAAACTCGGGATCCGCCAAGTTGGTCTAGCATATCATCCAGCCTGGGAATAGGGAACTTGTACTTGATAATGATCTTGTTGATAGCTCTGCTATCCATACACATCCGCCAGGATCCATCCTTCTTGGGTGTAAGTAGGGTTGGGACGGCGCATGGACTCATACTTTCCCTAACGTATCCCATCTCAATGAGCTCATCCACTTTCCGCCTCATGATGTCATTTTCCTTTGGACTCATTCGATAATGAGGGAGGCTTGGTAAACTAGCCCCGGGCACAAGATCGATATGATGTTGGATGTCCCACAAAGGTGGTAACCCACTTGGCAATTCCTCAGGGAAAAGATCCGGGTACTCGCCAAGCAGGCGGTTCACTTCATTCGGCATTTCCCGTTCATCCACTAGGAAGGTTTCGTGATTCGCCTTAACCATTACCACATACACCATCTGGCTCTCTTCACATTCGCTGACAAATGACTTGTGTGTAGGACAGACTACCAAGGTAGACTTCTCGTCTGCCTTTGGTTCTCTCATCATTGGCGTAAGGACGAACTTCACCCCATTCTTCACAAATCTGTAAGTGTTCTCTCTTCCTGCGTGGATGGCGTCGTTATCAAACTGCCAGGGTCGGCCCAACAATAGGTGGCAGGCATCCATATCGACCACATCACAACAGACCTCATCACTGTAATCACCAATCACAATAGGTACCCTGCATCTCTGGGTCACCCTAAGTTCACCCACGTTTTTGATCCATCCCACCCTATAGGGGTCGGGATGCGCCTCCGCCAACAACCCGTATTTCTGAACGGCACTGTTGCTCACAATGTTCTCTTGGCTCCCATTATCTATTATCACATTGCATCGCCCACCTTTCACAAGACAGCGGGTCCTGAATAGTCGGTGCCTCTGATCTCCCTCTACCCGGCTGGAGACTAACAAACGTCGTACCACATGAATGGCGTACCTCTCTTCATCCACCTCATCATCATCTTATCCCAAGGGTTCACAAAACACTTCATCCCCTTCGTCATAATCATCTTCATACCTCTCCACCATGTTGGCGCTCTTCCTCCTAGGACATTCGTTGGATCTATGGCCTGGCTCATTGCACCGAAAACATTTGAAAGGCGCTGGCCTCGCATACGGATTGTTGCTCTTAGGTGGTATAGGTGCTTCCTTATACGGCCTAGTATCTCCGACAGATCCCCTTCCCACACTGTTGACCTTGGCCCCACTGGCACTCGTCACCTGCTTGCCTTTGTCATAAGACTTCATGTTATCTCTTCCTCCAGGCATATACTCAGTAGTGGCGGATCTCCTGGATCTTCTAGTTAGTTGAGATTCAGCCTTAAGAGCTAAATTCCTGGCATCTTGTACCCGAACCACCATCTGTGTGCCAATACAATCCTGGATGTTGTATCTCAACCCTTCTAGATACCTAGAGGTCTTTTGGCTTTCAGTTTCTGACAAGTTGGCCCTTGCCGAAAGCCTCAAGAACTCGGAGGTATACTCATGGACACTTCGGGTCCCTTGAGAACATCCCCAGATTCTAAAGCATGGCTTGAAGCCATGGATTCTGAGATGGATTCCATGTACACCAACCAAGTGTGGACTTTGGTTGATCCACCTGAAGGGATAAAACCCATCGGGTGCATGTGGATCTTCAAAAAGAAGACTGACATGGATGGAAAGGTTAGCACTTACAAAGCTAGGTTAGTGGCGAAAGGATATCGTTAGAAACAAGGAATTGATTATGACGAAACTTTTTCTCCTGTGGCTATGTCCAAATCAATCAGAATAATGCTTGCTATTGCCGCTCACTACGATTACGAGATTTGGCAAATGGATGTGAAAACAGCTTTCCTAAATGGAAACCTGCTTGAGGATGTATATATGATGCAACCTGAAGGTTTCATATCAAAGGATGCAAACAAGGTTTGCAAACTTCAGAGATCCATTTATGGACTCAAGCAAGCATCAAGAAGCTGGAACAAGCGTTTTGACGAAACCATAAAACAATTTGGTTTCGAACAAAATTGCGAAGAAGCTTACATTTACAAGAAAGCAAGTGGGAGCTCAGTTGCATTTCTGATATTATATGTGGACGATATATTATTAATGGGAAATGACGTAGCTCTACTACATTCGGTAAAAGTATGGTTATCTGGTAACTTCTCAATGAAAGACCTTGGTGAAGCAGCTTATATACTTGGTATAAAGATCTACAGAGATAGATCAAGAAGACTGCTTGGTCTTTCATAGGCTACATACATCGAAAAGGTGCTAAAGTGGTTTAGCATGCTTGCATCGAAACGAGGTAACTTACCCATGATACATGGAGCAAAGTTAAACAATCATCAATGTCCTAAAACCGATGATGATAAGAAGCGCATGGCTGTAGTCCCGTACGCCAGCGCAATCAGTTCGATTATGTATGCTATGCTATGCACTAGACCTGACGTAGCGTTCGTGTTAAGTATAACGAGTCGTTACCAAGGAAATCCGGGAGACGAGCACTGGATTGCCGTAAAAAACATTCTTAAGTACTTGAGAAGAACTAAAGATATGTTCCTAGTGTACGGAGAAGGGGATCTGAAAAGAGAGGGATTTTCAAAAGCAAGTCATCTCACAGATGAGAATGATTTTAAATCCCAATCAGGATACCTGTTTATCTTGAATGGGGGCGCGGTCAGCTGGAAGAGTTCCAAGCAAGGAAGCGTAGCTTTCTCTACGACCGAGTCAGAGTATATCGCTGCTGCGAAAGCAGCAAAGGAAGCGGTTTGGATTAGGAAGTTCATTACTGAACTTAGTGTGGTGCCTGACATTGTAAATCCCATTACACTGTACTGTGATAACAATAGAGCCATTATGCAAGCAAAGTAACCACGGTCTCATAATGCATCCAAGCATTACCTGAAGCGATACCACATTGTAAGAGAGATTGTGGCAAGAGGAGATGTGAGAATAGAAAGAGTACCTACTGAGGACAACATTGCAGATCCGTTGACAAAGCCCTTAACCCAGAAAGTACATGATCGTCATCTAACTTCTACTAGGATAAGTTGTAGAAACAATTGGCTTTAGTCCAAGTGGGAGTATGTTGGGGTTTAGTGTCCTATAGACAATTGTTCTAGGATACGAACTTAATGTAAATGAAGTGTTCTTTATATCGTTTGGTTTTAATGAGATATGTTTTCATAACTATATAAAGGCAATCCCTTTTAAGAACTAAATAAAGTCTAATAAAAGGAAATCCGTAAGTTTGTTTAAAGTGATTGTAAAGTGTTCATACAAGCATGAAGTGAGATGAAACTTTATAATAAACTAATAAACTTAAAACCACCCCAAGTCAAGTAACATGTTTAGGATTGACATATCACTGTTGAGACTTGCATGTAACAATGTCTTCTGTCCCGATAAAAAGCTGATGTCACAAGCTTCATATATACAGATATCTGGACAGTTACATGGATCTAATGAAAAGAAGTTCATTAGGATTGGGGACCCGACTTGAGATAACAGGATGGGTAGATTCATCCTTGTCACATGTTCATCTCATTAGTATTAATAGGTATAAGTAATCCTCAGACTCAAAGGAATGTTAATTAGTAATTCTGGATTACGGAATGTGACGCTTTGATCCTGTTGTAACACGATCCTTAACAGAGATGACTCTAGGGTGTGAACAGCAGATGTTGGGTATCACAGGAAGTAATTGCAGGATAGTTATACATTGGATTGAGCATTTATCACTCCCGATAAATGGGAGATATGTCCATGGATCGCTTGTGGAAGACTTGACTCTAAATCCTTGCAAGGTGATAGCTTAAGATTGAAATGCAGATTTCTCTTAACCTATCTAATTGGAGTTGACTCGGCCTGTACAAGTAAAATAAACGTCTCGCTATATGTGACTTGACATTATCCATAGTCATAAGATTCAGTTCAAGGATGTAGTTGATAAAGGATCGAATTATACTGTAACTAATACGGAAAGGTCAACGACAGAATCAACCTGTCTTCTTATAGCTCTGGGGGAATGATTACGGACTTGTCAATCATATTTTGCGTACATCATTCCGTTATGCAAAGATTAATCTAATAGTTGCATACGACTAGAAGCAATAAGAACCTAATGGGTCACACATAAGACTTGGAACCCAAAAGAGAGACAGATGTTAATTAATTGATGGAAGCCTAACTGAGCCCAATAAGGCCTAGTTAATTAAGGGGGGCGATTTATGTAGATTATGAATTAAATTAATTAAAGGATAAATAAATTAGGAGTTTTAATTAGATTATATTACTCATATTATTATCTGATAGCGCGACGCCTAGTGGTAGAGTTTTTGCGACGAAATGTGTATTACGATGAATGTGCTACGACTATGGATGTGATCTTTATAAATGCTTTAACTCTACTAGACGCCACTACTTAGGGGCAAGTGTACCCCGTCGTATCAAGTAATAATCCGGTTAAGACCGGGTATCGAATCCACGGGATTTATAATTACAAGTATTAGACGACTCGGTTTCGTATGTTATTTAAGCGGCGATTACTTTGGGGGTGAAGGTAAGATACAACTACACACTATCCTAACTATTGGCGACTCAGATTTGTGTAGCTAAAACCCTATGAAGTGGGATGAATATTGATAAGTTATAACCACGATAAATAATGACTCTAAATGTATACGGATAATAATTTACTCTTGCAAAGATGACTAAGAATAGTAGGACCGACCCGTGAAGCACTTAGACTACGTAATTCCTAGTCAAGGCGTGTCTAATGCGGGGAAATTAGAAACTAGGGCCCGTAAGTTCCGTGGCTTGTCAATTCCTACGGTTTCCGGTTTGTCACTTCCGGTGGGGCAACACCTATATAACTCCCTAAAGATAACCCGAATGGCGTCGGAAATCGCGTTCTCCTACACAATAGTCAATTATCAATATCAAAACAAGTAGCAAATACTAACACGTAAAGGGAAATAGAGATTATAAATCATGAAATTATAAATATGAAATGTATATAAATGGGATACAACCAAGCCTAGTACATAGGAAGAGTACAAGCTAATTAGCATGTAAAAGGGGAAAATCCGCCCTTGAAACTAGCTAACCGGACTCAAAGTCGTCTCCTAGGTCGTGGAGGTGGAACTCTCGAGCTTGGTGACGAATGATGGAGCGGAACTTCGATGGAATGCCGGAACAGCCGAACAAGCTCTCGAGGTGGAGAGTTTAGCTACAAAAACTGAATCTAAACTACAACAAGTAACAAAACAAGTATAGTTTGCTCTCTAGTGTGTAATTATTTCTTGGTATCAAATGAAGTTCAAGAGCTTTCTATTTATAGACATCAAGCAAAGGGCAAGCTTGTAATTTCACAAAGCACAAGTATGGAGCAACATCATTTGGTGCAGAAATCGCATGATACGCCCTGCGTAAATTGGTCTACGCCCCGCGTAAATGCCCATTCCATCAGAAATCTCCTGCATGTGGACCAATTCGTTGTCTTGTTGTCTCAAGCACGCCCTGCGTAAAGGATTGTACGCCCCGCGTGTTTGAGTCTCTGAAGTTTTATTGCTTGAATTGGTGCTTTTACGCCGTGCGTAGCTGAAGTACGCCCCGCGTAAAAGAGTCTCTGATCTTTTTACGTTGAAGAACTGCCTTTTACGCCCCGCGTATATGGTGATACGCCCCACGTATGGAGAGTTGACTCTAGGAGACAATGCAGTATGACTTTCAGGATTAGGCCAATTATTGCCGACATGTGTCATACGCCCCGCGTAGAATGGCATACACCCCGCGTATGTTGAGTCAGTTCCACATGGCTTCTGCGGATAAGGCAATCATTACCGACACCATGTTTCACGCCCCGCGTAGAGGATCATACGCCCCGCGTATGGAGTGGATTTTTGCTCCTTTCTCGTACCTGAAATACAAATCTTGAGAGCCGAGTTAGCTTGATGTTTTTATTTCCTAAACTAATCAAAAACGAGGAAAATTAACTGAAAGTACGAGATTTATTTTTATTTCTTTATTTCATCAAAACACTTTATTTTTGTAATTAAACTTATTTATTTTATCTAAAATCAACCCGTAAATCACGCTAAAAGATAGGGGTAAAATACCCCTATCATTATCCTATAAGGTTACTAATATTATCTTTATATTTAAGATATAATTATAGATAATAAATAAGAATTATATTCCAAATTAAATTCTTATTCAGTAACCTAATTCTATCTAACTAGGGTTTAGATACAAGAGGATGTAAATACCCCCTTATATGCAATTTTCGAGATAGACAATAGAAGTCGAGAGAGAGAAAATTTCGACCCACACACTAAGAGGACGAGATTTTCTACCGCTTCCTTCCGTTCGATTAATTTTCATCTCTTTCTCTTTTATTCTTGATCTTGTGTTGATTAATTAGAGACAATCTACTTTGGTTGTTATAAATGGTTGATTCTAACTTGATCTTCCATTGTTTTGTTTTGTGCTCGGGAACTCGAAGTAAGAGTTGTGGGCACTTCGTTTGCAACGGTAGATAGAACTTCTGAAAGGTATTTCTTTTATCCCTCTTTATATGAAATAACAATTAACGGATCTTGGGGTTAATGGAAATAGGCTAAAAATTTTATATTTCAGCTGCTATATGTTAGCCTATTTTCCTTTCAACACAAACCAACGTCATCTTAGGTTTGGGTTAGGATCCTCAACTTACCATGGGAATAATGGGATAAAAGAATAATGACCAACATAGCCAGAGCCATTGGAATCCCACTGAGGTTTGACAGAAACACCATTGAAGGAGAGTTTGGTCATTATGCGAGAGTATTGATAGACATTGATTTGGCTGAAGAGCTGCAATATAAATTGAGAATTGACACTGACTCGAGAATGCAGTGGGTATACCTTGAGTATGAAAACTTGCCCGCCATGTGTTCGATACGCAAATCTATCGGTCACTCGGCAGCGCAGTGCAGACGGAACCCGATAAACGGAGAACCTCGCAAGCCGCGGGATGGCAAAGCCACTCAATCTAGTGGCTCTATACAACCTGAGAAATAGCAGATATCCCCACCTGTTGAGCATGAGCAAGAGATACGTCAAGCAGAGGTAACTCCACGCTGGGCAGACTATGCTTCAGACTCCGGTAGCCTACGCGATTTAGAGGTAGAATCTGACCAGCCAATTTTAGGTACCGCAATTGAGATATATAAAGGGCCACCAACTATCAAAGCCACTGGCATTCCGAAGGTGAATGTTCTACTGCGCAAGCCACTGACAACACCGGAATGGAATTGGAATAAACCAATATCTATAATCCAACCAGAGATGGATTTTCCAACGACACATCTTGAGATGGTAGTTCATCGAAACCAGAATGCTGATCAGGTAGTTGATCCAGCCACCCAGAAGCCTGAGGCTACGACTTCAGAACTGATAGTACAGAGCTCGAAAAGCGACAGGGACTGGTCTACGGTGAAACGAAAAAAGAAAATGCCAAAAGAGGCGCATACAGTTGCAGCAAGAGCCAAAAGGCTTAGCCGGACACCTAAACGGTACTTATGAATTCTCTATTCTGGAATTGTAGGGGGATCAATAACCCCAGAACTCAAAGAGCATTGAAAATGATTTGCCGCACTCACAGTTTGGATATTATCTGTATTGCCGAGCCAATGACTCGATTTGATTCTATTTATCCTCAATTCTGGTCCTCGCTGGGACTTTCTATGATTGCTGTCAATAGCCGATCTTCTCTCTAGTTACTTGCTAAACCAAGCCTGGACATCTCAGTCATTGATATTCACGATCAACATGTTACTGTTGAAGTCAGAACTCCTAACAGTCAGTCTAGAATCTCTTTTGTGTACAATTGTAACACGATAGCAGGGCGTCTGGTTCTTTGGGATGCGCTGGAAACATATAAATCTCTCCCCCTCAAGGCCTGGCTTGTGATGGGGGACTTTAATACCGTGACAGGCGCACATGAAAAAACAGGTTTGGCTCCCTCACAGCTCTCGTGCTCTAATTTCAGGCACTTCATTAATCAATATGATCTCCTAAATGTGGAAACTATTGGGGCTCAATTTACCTGGACCAACGGCCGTAGAGGAAACGCATATGTTGAGTGTAGACTTGACAGAGCGCTGCTGTCTGAAGATTTTCTTGATCAATGGTCTTCCATTAGCTGCACTGCCTTGCCTAGACATTGTTCTGACCATAACCCCCTGCTTCTAACCTGCTTGAATGGGCCGAAAAGTATCAGCAGATTCTGTTTTCACTCCATGTGGCTTACCCATCTTTCTCTCAGGAACGTGGTGAAATCGCATTGGATCTCATCTATAATCTCCTTGCCTCCCACCCAATTGCTATGTTACAAGCTCCGAACCCTGCGACCAATCCTGCGGCAATGGAATAAGGATGTCTTCGGTAAGGTTCAGGATAACATCAAACAGGCCGATACTAACCTATCTGCCATTCAGAACGAGATTTCTCTTCGGGGGGCTTCTCAGGCACTGCAAACTCAAGAATGTATTGCATATGGGGATTTAGAACTGCAACTTCTCAGACAGGAGCTGTTATACAGAGAAAAAAAGTAGAAATAAATGGGTCTGTGCTGGTGACCGTAACACTTCATTTTTTCACAGAAATGCAAAAATGAGAAAATCTCACTCTGGCACGCAAACTATGCAAATTAATGGGTTGATTACATCTGACCCGATAGCCATCTCGCAGCACATTATTGATTATTACCAAGCGTTATTCACGGGTGATCAAACAGCTGTCAACCTGGAGGTGATCAGTTCTGTTGTCCCCTGCTCGGTCAGTAGCGAGGGTAACATGCTACTCACCAGTTATCCGTCAACCGCGGATATCAGAAACGCAGTATTCAGCTTGTCAAAATACAGTGCCCCTGGTCCTAACGGTTTTGGTGGTGCTTTCTATCAGTCTTTCTAGGAAATTATAGGCCCTGATGTCTGTAAGGTGGTTCAAGAATTTTTCATCAACGGTTCAGTCTACCCGGGTATGAACTCTAACTTAATGGCTCTAATCCCAAAAGTCCCTGGCGCAAACAAAATTGAGAATTTCAGACCCATTGTTATGAGTAACTACAGCCACAAAATCATTGCTAACATTTTAGCCGACAGGCTGGCTAGTGTTGCTACTAAAATTGTTTCACAGAATCAATTCGGCTTTGTTAAAGGTCGCAGCATCCACCACTGCATTGCAGCTGCTTCTGAAGGTGTGAACCTGCTAAACAAAAAATGCTTCGGGGGAAGCATGACCCTAAAGATTGACATCAGAAAAGCCTTCGATACAATAGATTGGAATTTCCTTCTTTCAGTTATGGAAGCTTTTGGGTTCTCGTTACAGTTTCGAGATTGGATCCTTAATATCCTATCCTCCTCTCGCATCTCGGTTATGATCAGTGGTGAAGCTAAGGGTTATTTCAGTTGCTCCAGGGGGGTCAGACAAGGCGATCCGCTATCTCCCATCATGTTTAGCATTGCAGAGGATTTCTTTAGCAGATGGATCAGAAAAATGGAGGATGATGGGTTGTACTCGCCCATGTCTTACACCGGCTCCAACAATTTCCCATCCCATATGCTCTATGCGGATAATATGATGTTATTCGGAAAAGCCACGACAGCAAACATGAGATCTATTATGAGAATTTTTCAGCTATATGGGAACCTATCGGGTCAAAGAGTGAATTGGGAGAAATCTTCAGTTTACTTCGGCAACCACGTCTCTGCTGGGAGAAGAATAGCGTTGGCTAGAATTTTAGGTATACAGCAAGTCACTTTACCTTTCAATTATTTGGGGGTCCCCTTATTTCAAGGGGCGCCAAAAACCCGTCACTTATCTGGCATGACAGATGGCTTTATTGCAAAATTTAGTAATCGAATCTCAAAAGGGCCATGGTTCACGCCCTCACGATATACAAATGGCCTGCCAAACTCCTAAAACGAATCAACCCTTGCCTCCGCAACTTCCTTTGGACAGGTAGCACGGATAAGAAGAAAATAGTCAATGTTTCTTGGCAAATATGTTGCCGCAGCGTCACTGAGGGCGACCTGGGCATAAAGGAACTGGGCAGTTTTAACACAGCCCTCATCGGAAAGCTCGCATGGGAATTAATACAGGGCAACTCCTTCATTCCGAGTCTTCTAAAGACCCGTTTCCTGACCACCTCGGGCATCCTGAGAATTCATGTTAGCTCATCGTCTGTCTGGCCTTCCTGCAAACCATCCTTTAATACGCTGCAGTCTTAAATTCAGTGGTGGATCGGGACACATTCAAACCTGAATTTCTGGACGGGCTTATGGATCAGACCGTCAGTGGCGGACCAGCTAGGTCTTACGGCAGCTGCGCAAAGGTCTCTGGTGAATTCCGTTGAGCACTATCTCTATGGTGAAGAATGGGTGAATATTCACACCTTTCCTCAGGATATCCAAGACCGGATCAGAGAGGTAAAACAGACGTGGTATAACAGTGATATCTGTATTTGGCAGCCAGCAAAATCTGGGAAGTTTTCTGTGAAAAGCTATTACCATCACATTCTTTCTGAAGGACCTCCAAATTCATGGCACCAATTTATTTGGGGAACCCAAATTCCGCCGTCCAGATCCTTTACCTACTGGAGAATAATGTACAACCGGCTTGCCACGCATGACAACCTTCAAAAAAGGGGAATTCACTTGGCTTCCCGTTGTATTCTGTGCAAGACGGAGTCTGAAAGCCGGCTTCATCTATTTACAGGCTGTTCTTTCTCAAAGTCACTTTGGCGCTGCCTTGAGAGAATTTTGGGGTATTTATTATATGCTCTGGCCTCTTCAGCTGTTTTGTTACAAGGCTAATGGCCTTCCGATTTGGTAAACAGGTCGGTCACCTTTAGCAAGCTGCTGTTACTGGTTGCATTTGGCTTATATGGCATGCCCGAAATAAAGCAACCTTTGATGACGAGCCCTCTTCAATCCAAAATTATGTTACTCGCCTAGTCTGCTGCATCAGAGAATCGAGTGGTCTGCGTAAAGGCTACTGCACAAGCCCTGCAGATCGAAGGATCCTACAGAAGCTCCTTGTTCTCCCTCGCCCGAGGCCCGCTCCAAATATAATTAGCGTCCGCTGGTTCCCCCCACCACCGAACTGGCTAAAGGTAAACACAGACGGATCCGCTATGGCCTCAAGATCGGCAGGTGCTTGCGGAATTTTTCGTAACTGCAGAGGTTTTGCCCGTGGCTGCTTTGCCTGCCCCGTCGTCACTGCTGATGCGCATATCGCAGAACTAAATGCAGTAATCTGTGCTGTAGATTTTGCTTGGGAAAGAGGTTGGCTCCGCCTCTGGATTGGATCATATTCAACGTATGTGGTAAGGCTTATCATAGACCGGGTTGCTGATGTGCCTTGGCAAATCCGCAGTAAATGGTTAAAATGTTTATACCAATGCTCCACAATGGAAATTAAGGTCACTCACATCTTCAGAGAGGGCAACCGCGCGGCGGACGCACTGGCTCGCTTCGGAGTTTTGACCACGGGCATCAAATGGTGGAACTCTGCGCCTAGCTTCTGTCATGACTTCATCCTAGAAGACATCTGTAGTTTCCCTCATTTTCGCATGGCTTGATTTAGTTTACTTGTTCTGCCTTTATTTATTCCTTTCCTTTCCCCCCTTTGTAAGACATTTTCTAATTTCATTTATTTATTCGGGTTTCTGAGGTTCACTTGGGGGTGCCAGCCTAGCTGGGATGTCCAATATTCCTCATTCGTCCCAACCTTCATTCAAAAAAAAAAAAAAGATATGAAAAGAAAATCTGACTATTTTTGGAGAACTTCTATGATGAGTACCAATAATTATTTGGCACCTAATTAACTAATACACAAATGATATTACTAATTAATTTAATTTAACACCTAATTAACTAATAGATATCAGATTATTTATTTAAATTTTTAGGCTTTCTGTTTGCAGTTCCCTTTGTTATCACGTCTGTTGTGGTTCCCTTCATTATCAGGTCTGTAGCACCGATTGAAGATTGCAATTTCGATGAAACTTGCATCTCTGATTGGGAATAGAAATTTTCGATGAATATATGAAGTATTTTTTGGCCCAGATTGAGCAGTGCAAATTCCAATAAACACTTGCATCTCTTATTGAAAAGGGCAATTTCCCATGAATAAATGAATCTGTTTCCAGTTTTAGCATATAATTAAAAGGGTAAATTTTAAATAAAATCCTTATAGTTTCACTAATTTTCAGATAAAATACATTAGTTTACATTTTGTCATAACAATGATTGAGGCTTGCATTTGGATTAATGCTATTAAGACCATCTTTAACGTCCCTACAAAAAAAAAACCATTTTTAACATCCTGAAAATGAAAATTTTCAAGAATTAATGTTATATTTTTTAGGGATAAAGTACAAAAAAGGCCTAAGGATTTTGAGGAAGTACCAACTTAGGCTCAACGTTCAAAATAGCACCAATATATGCCTATTAACTTTATATGTTATCTTTTTATTTAGTTTTATTTTCTTATTTATGATAATACAATTAATAAGTTTTTTTGCCCATTAAAACCTTATATTTATTTTTCATCAACCATTCCATGACTCCTAAGTTTCATGGCTCATGTAATATATGCAAACTAAAAGTAATTGAATATCGGATATTCAATTACTTTTAGTTTGCATATATTACATGAGCAATAAATTAGTAGTCATGAAATCATTTATGAAAAACAAATATAAGATTTTAATTGACAAGAACACTAATTAAAATAAATAAGAATATAGAACTAATATTAATCCAAATTATAAAAAATACGGCTCCTTATGAGAGCGTCTCCCTCAAGTTAGGGTTAGGGTTCTTCTTGTTTTTTTCCTATCTCCTTTCTTACGGTGCACTCAATCGAGAACCTTGATCTATTTTGTTATTAGAAACGATGGAAGATCAACTACAAAATCTATCTCTGGTCGACGATGGCATTGAATTTTCGGATACCGGAGAGGAGCATCGCATTAACGCCTTTGAGCTTTGCCTCATTGGTACATTAGTAACAGACAGGCCCTTAGAACAAGATTATTAGTTTTATTACTACTATTATTATTAGAACCTTACACATAAAATCCGAAAACTAATTACATTGCTTATGGCACATACAGCCTGGTTCGATGACTCCTTCACATGTACCTCCTTCAAAATGTTCAGCTATGCAATTCTGAGTGCATTCCCCGTCATTATCACATACCCCTATGAATGTTTTGCTCTTTGCAACACATTCCTTTCCTTCCGTCACTTTTACCCCCATTTCTACATTTAAAATAAACAATATCTATCAGTAATAATATATTCTATTTATCAGTAATAATATGTTGTGAAATGAAAGAAGAATGAGAAATTTTACAGCATTCCGGGAGTAATACTCCCGACCAGCAACACAAGCAAGAGAAAACATGAAAGAAGAATTTACCATTAATCTGAAGCAGCAACACAAGCAAAAGGAGACATGAAAATAGCCTCATGGAATTCATCTTCTCAGTGTTCTTATCTGCAGAAAAGAAACTTAGGCTAATGTAGTGAGGGGCTTAGACTTATGCAACCTCTTTTTATAAGAGGAAGTCCCGTTATAATAGATGATATATGGTAATGCAATCTCACAGTATATGGTAATATAATCTCTCTGTAGATTGTTTATTATCAATGAGATTCACTACTACAGATATTCTGCACACAAGAGGACAAGTTTTAATTAATAATATATAATAAAGGGTGAAAAAATTTGAATTTTTTATTACATTATTTATAATTGATAAAATTTATAAATTAAGGCAAAGTTATTATTATTATTATGATTATTATTATTATTCCTTGTTTCTTCTTCTCTTTATCAACTCAATCTTGATTAGAACATTAATTTATCATGAAATAATGTTCAGGATGTCCCCGAGATAATTTGGGTGAAAAAGGAAACGGAATGGAGCAGGAGAAGAAATAGAATAGAAATTACCTTTAAAAGCACTACAAGAAACAATGTTATCATCGCTAGAAAAATCCATCGGTGATAACCAAAAATATATCGATGATCATCATCTCCGACGGAAGATCGATGAAATCCAATATGTCGGTATTGACCTCCTAGGTAACCGGTTGCAACACATGTCGGGAATATAACCGACACAAAATATGTCGGTGCTATGTGTAGGTGTTACCCACCAATTTTAGTTGTGATTTTTTTTCGGTCTTACCGACTCAATCACCGACCTATATGTGACAGTGATCAATTTTTCAGAATATTTACAAAGGCCTTTTTCACCCACAAGCCTTCACTTACTGGCTTAGTGTGAGGCTTTAACGAGAAGATGTAAAAGTGATAGAGGATAAAGAAGCATGCATCAATGGAAAGGAGTGATCGTCGGAGATGAAAGCTGAACTGGTGAAGGTTGACCAAATATTAGGTTAGGAACTGAGCTGTAGAAATGGAGACAAGAGGGTCGGCGGAATAGATGGAGAGGAGAGGGCTAGGGTTTGTGAATGAGAAGGGAGAGTTAAAAGAGGGGTTTTCTACCTCATATTTTTAGCACAATACCAACTTTACTCTCTAAATTAAGGCTTCAAAGTCAATAAAAACCTTAAACTATTAAAAGCATGATAGAGAACAATAAGCAAAGTATAGAATATTAAGAAGATAAAGAGCTAGCTCGGAGATGAACGTTATTTACTTAGTATTGAAGATAAGAGAGAACACAATTGTGAATCAATAAGGGTAAATACAAGTGAATATACCCTCCCACAGGGACACCCCCTTCTCAGACCTCTCTCTCCAAATCAGCAGGTCTCAAAAATAGCTAAACAATTCCTGTCCCCACTCTCTCTTCCCTATGTTATTTAAATAATACTAGTTACCCCACAAAACACACAACCCTCACTCCCAAAAGGACAGACCAGTATCAAGGTCCCACGTGTCTGTCTTTTCTCCTTTCATAAACCTTCCACAGCCTAGGTGTCACTCTTTTGGAGGTATCCGCTCCCTTCACTACTACTTCATTAACATTGCCATCCTCATAAAGAACAGTCTTGTCCTCAAGACTTAAATCTGGAAATTGAGTCTTGATGTTTATTTCGTCTTCCCAAGTAGCTTCCTCGACGCCTCGAGTCTTCCATTGGATGAGCAGTTGGGTAACATGTTCACCATTCCTTTGGACCTTTCTTGTGGCCAAGGCCTTCTCGGGTAGTGCTGATTCATCAATGGCAATCTCGAATCGCTCGGGTAGGGATGGTTCCACCACTCTCGGTTTAATGGCTGGCTTCAACATAGAAATATGAAATACCGGGTGGATTCTTGACTGTTCCGGGAGTTGTAATTCATACGCTACTTGACCGATGCATCTTTTGACTAAAAACGGACCAAAGAAACGAGCTGCTAGCTTTTGATTGACCCTCTTCACAACTGATTGCTGTTTGTGAGGTATCAGCTTAAGAAAAACCCAGTCTCCCTCAATATATTCTACATCTCGTGATACAGATTGAAAGCGATAAATGAAGGTTTTAATCGTAAACCAACAAAGAGGTTCTTCTCTAGCTAAACTAGAAGGAGTGAATCCCAATAACAAGGCATAAACCTTAGGTTCCCAAAGAGAATGATTTTTGATTGATTAAAAGTTGCCGTCATTCTTACAAAATGAGGGTTTAAATACTTCCCCTTAATGGTAACAAAAGACTAGGATTACCCCTACTAGGGTTACAATAAGGCTATCCTAAAATAGGTGATACGCCCCGACAACAGTACATTGGTATAGGTACGGATTGTCAGGGTTGTTGGTGAATTACTTCGGGAGGAAGTAAGCCTAGAGATCCGCCCAGGGTAGATGTTGATACGCCTCCTTGCGTACTCCTAGATTCGCCCAGCTTGCTTGTCTTGGCGATCCGCCCTCCTAGGTATAACCTCCGTGGGTCTGATATTTGGGGATTCACCAGAGCGCCTGTGATCAGTGATCTCAGTTAGGATGTCCGCATCATCTCGTCTGTGTTTATTGGCACTGACTTTCATTGATTCTTGTGCTTTACTTAAATTAAACTTCAATTGGGTTAGCACTTCAGTTCTGTCCTGAAGCTCACGCGCGACCCATTCGACCTTAATTTCACCCGAGAGAAACTGGAATGGAGTCGAAGGCTTGCGACCATAGACGATCTCAAATGGAGTCATACATGTGGATATGTGAAAAGATATGTTAAACCAATATTCTGCCCAAGGAAGCCAATGGGCCCAAGTGCGGGGCTTTTCGATGATAAAGCACCTTAAATATGCTTCAACACAACGGTTCGTGACTTCCGTTTGACCATCTGTTTCCGGGTAAGCAGAAGACATGTTCAACATGGTTCCCTGCATCTTGAAGAGTTCAATCCAGAAATTGCTCATAAATATCGGGTCTCTATCACTGACGATAGTCTTGCGAATGCCATGGAGGCGAACTATCTCTTTGATGAATACGTCGGCTAAGGATTTGGCCGAGTAAGGATCGCGAAGCAATATGAAATGACTATGTTTGCTTAGCCTATCCACAACAAAAAAAATGACATCAAAACCTTTGGACTTTGGCAGCCCCATAATGAAGTCCATAGACAAGTCTTGCCACACCATATCGGGGATAGAAAGAGGTTGTAACAGGCCGGCAGGTGATAAAGTAGAATCCTTGAAACGTTGACAGATATCACATTCCCGCACAAACTCTTGTCCCCGTTTGCTCATCCCCACCCAGTAAATGTTAGCAGCTAACCTTCTGTAAGTTCTATAGAAGCCAGAGTGTCCACCTATAGGAGACGAATGGAATTCTTGAAGCAAAGCTGGAATCGGGGATGATTTGGATGAGATAACTAGTCGATTTTTGTAAAACAATAAGTCGTTCTGATTTGGAATAGGTGATACGCCCCGACAACAGTACATTGGTACAGGTACGGATTGTCAGGGTTGTTGGTGAATTACTTCGGGAGGAAGTAAGCCTAGAGATCCGCCCAGGGTAGATGTTGATACGCCTCCTTGCGTACTCCTAGATTCGCCCAGCTTGCTTGTCTTGGGGATCCGCCCTCCGAGGTATAACCTCCGTGGGTCTGATATCTGGGGATTCGCCAGAGCGTCTGTGATCAGTGATCTCAGTTAGGATGTCCGCATCATTCTCTCCTTCTTTAAAAGAACTCGACACCGATTCGCCCTGTTTGAACTCCAAAGGACCATCCGGCTTCCATGGGCTAAGGTCACGGATGTTGAATGCTGGTGAGATTTTACCAAGCCAGTTCGGCAATGCTATATGATAGGCATTGGCATTGACCTTCTTGGTGATCTTATATGGCCCGTATTTCCTAGGCCGAAGCTTGCTACTTGCGGCGTTGGCGAGTCTCTCTTTGCCCAAATATACCATAACCTCATCCCCGACTTCAAACTGTAGGTCCCTGCGGTGCTCATCCGCCTTAGCCTTTAATTTCTGATTTCTCTCCTCAAGAGTCTCTCTCACCTTTTGGAGCATCTGTACATAATCCTTGGCCAGCTGGTTGGCAGTCACGTTTCCTTTAGGGAGATGGGCTATATCAAGGATGTGATTCGGGGTCTTTGTGTATACCACCTCAAATGGAGATCTCCCGGTTCCCGAATGTACAGAGCCGTTGTAGGCGAACTCAGCTTGGGCTAGAACCACATCCCACATCCTGGGCTTATCCTTACACTTGCTGCGCAGTAAGTTTCCCAAGGTTCTATTGACCACTTCTGTCTGTCCGTCTGTTTGAGGGTGGGCGGTGGTACTAAACTTCAGAGACGTATCGAACAAAGCCCACAATGTCCGCCAGAAGTGACTGAGGAACTTCGTATCACGATCCGAGACAATGCTCTTAGGTACGCCATGTAGCCTGACAATCTTTTTGAAGAATAGCTTAGCAGTCGCCGAGGATCATTAGTCTTGCGACATGGTATGAAGTGAGCCATCTTTGAAAATCGATCAACCATGACAAAGATGGAATCCATGCCCCTCTGAGTTCTGGGTAATCCTAAGACAAAGTCCATGGACAGATCTTCCCATATGGTCTCTGGCACAGGCAAAGGTAACTGCAAGCCCGTATTTGTAGTGCGTCCCTTAGCGGTCTGGTAAACATAGCATCGTTCTACTAAGTAGGCAACATCTCTCCTCATCTTAGGCCAGAAATAGCGGGAACTCACTACTTCATATGTCTTATCTTGCCCAAAATGCCCTCCCAGGGATCCGCCATGTAGATCCCGAACAACCTTCTCGTGAATGGAAGTGCAAGGTAGGCAAAGTTGGTTGCCCCTCATAAGATACTCATCCATCAGGTGATACGCTCCATCTCCATGCTGGTTTTTAAAACAATCGGTCTCCAGGTTAACTGTCTTGATTAGTGACACACTTCGACTTAAGGTGTCCGCCACCTTGTTTTGTTTTCCAGCCTTGTGGATAAGCTTATAGGGGAACTTATCTATGAAGGCGGACCACCGGGCATGCATGGAGCTTCGAAGTTGCTTTTGACTTCCCAGGTATTTGAGAGCTTGATGGTCAGTGTAGAGGATGAATTCTTTTCCCACCAAGTAATGTTCCCATACTTTCAACGCCCTTACTACAGCATAAAACTCTTGATCATAAGTTGCCCCCTTTTGTCGTGCCTCACAGAGCTTCTCACTGAAGTATGCAATGGGCCTCTTTTCTTGCATCAAGACACCACCAATCCCAATTCCACTGGCATCACACTCAACTTCAAACAGTTTATCAAAATCGGGATACACCAGCACTGGCGCTGTACTCAGCTTTTCCTTGATCAAGGCGAAGCTCTCTTCTTGGGCGTCCACCCACTGGAACCCCCTTCCCTTCTTTAAACATTCCGTCCACGGGGCCACTATGGAACTGAAGTTCTTAATGAATCGGCGATAAAACGTTGCTAGCCTGTGAAAACTCCTGATATCCCCCACATTCCTCAGAGTGGGCCATTCTCGGATGGCTCTTACCTTCTCCCTATCAACTCGGATTCCATTCCTACTGACCACGAATCCAAGGAAAACCAGGCTCTCCATGACAAAGTCACACTTCTTGGTGTTGGCGTATAGCTGGTGTTTCCTTAACAGGTCAAATACTGTCCGCAAGTGCTCCTGATGTTCCGCCAAGGTCTGGCTATGAATCAGAATATCATCAAAATACACGACTACGAATTTCCCAATCACCGGGCGAAGCACCTGATTCATCAGCCTCATAAAAGTACTGGGGGCGTTGGTCATCCCAAATGGCATAACTAACCATTCATACAATCCATCTCTCGTCTTGAAGGCGGTCTTCCACTCATCCCCAGATCGGATTCGTATCTGGTGATAACCACTCCTGAGATCAATCTTGGAGAAGACTCGAGATCCGCCAAGTTGGTCCAGCATGTCATCCAACCTTGGAATCGGGAACTTGTACTTGATGGTGATCTTGTTAATAGCCCTACTGTCAACACACATCCGCCAAGACCCATCCTTCTTCGGTGTAAGTAAAGCTGGAAAGGCGCAAGGACTCATACTCTCCCTAACGTATCCCATCTCGATGAGTTCCTCCACTTTCTGTCTCATGATGTCATTCTCCTTTGGGCTCATTCGATAATGTGGGAGGCTTGGTAAACTAGCCCCAGGCACAAGATCGATATGATGTTGGATGTCCCTCAAAGGTGGTAACCCACTTGGCAGCCCTTCATGGAATAGATCTTGATATTCGCCAAGTAGGCGGGTCACTTCAGTCGGCATCTCCCTTTTGTCCCTTTGGGCGGATTCGTGGTTTGCTTTAACCATTACCACATACACCATCTGGCTCTCTTCACATTCACTGACAAAAGATTTGTGTGTGGGATAGACTACCAAGGTAGACTTTTCATCGACCTTTGGCTCTCTCGTCATTGGCGTAAGTACGAACTTCACTCCATTCTTCATAAATCTGTAAGTGTTCTCTCTTCCTGCATGGATGGCGTCGTTGTCAAACTGCCAGGGTCGGCCCAATAATAGGTGACAGGCATCCATATCGACCACATCACAACAGACTTCATCACTGTAATCTCCAATCACAATAGGTACCCTGCATCTCTGGGTCACCCTAAGTTCACCCACGCTTTTGATCCATCCCACCCTATAGGGGTCGGGATGCGCCTCTGCCAACAACCCGAATTTCCGAATGGCGCTACTGCTCACAATGTTCTCTTGACTCCCACTATCTATTATCACATTACATCGCCCGCCTTTCACGAGACAGCGGGTCCTGAATAGTCGGTGCCTCTGATCTCCCTCTATCCGGCTGGAGACTAATAGATGCCGTACCACATGAATGGCGTATCTCTCTTCATCCACCTCATCATCATCTTCTCCTAGGGGTTCACAAAATACTTCATCCCCTTCATCATAGTCATCTTCATACCTCTCCACCATGTTGGCGCTCTTCCTCCTAGGACATTCGTTGGACCTATGGCCTGGCTCATTGCACCGAAAACATTTAAAAGGCGCTGGCCTCGCAGACGGATTGTTGCTCTTAGGTGGTATAGGTGCTTCCCTGTACGGCCTGGCATCGCCGACATATCCTTTTCCTACACTGTTGACCTTGGCCCCACTGGTATTCGCCACCTGCTTGCCTTTGTCATAAGACTTCACGTTATCTCTTCCTCTAGGCGTATACTCAGTAGTGGCGGATCTTCTGGATCTCCCGGTCAGTTGGGATTCAGCCTTGAGGGCTAAATTCCTAGCATCTTGTACCCGAACCACCATCTGTGTGCCAATACGATCCTGGATGTTGTATCTCAACCCTTCTAGATACCTAGAGGTCTTTTGGCTTTCAGTTTCCGACAGGTTGGCCCTTACTGATAGCCTCAAGAACTCTGAGGTATACTCATGGACACTTCGGGTCCCTTGAGAGCATCCCCTGTAGGAGCTGTAGATATACTGCTCATAATCCGGCGGTAAGAACCGCTCCCTCAACATCGCCTTCATCCGTAGCCAAGATCGAATCAGATCTTTGCCCCCTCTTCTTCTCTCTTCCCTCATCTGATCCCACCAAACTGATGCGCCACCCTTCAGGCGATACGCCACCAGCCTTACTTTCCTCTCATTAGGAATCCCAGCATACTCAAAGAAACGTTCAACTTCTGATAACCAGTCTAAGAACCCCTCTATATCCAGTTCGCCTCCAAAAGACGGTAAGTCTATTTTTAACTTAAAGGCATCATCTCTATCAAAGTTCCCTAGACCTGGGTATCCCCTAGCAACCTCCACACGTCGGTTGTCAACAGTTCAACATCCCTCATAGTTCTAACGGTATCATCATTTTCGATACCCTCAAAGTCATCATTATCACTATCAGCGTTATGCACAATGACAAAGTTGGGTCTTCTTACCTCAGGATCCCTGGGACCCATTTGTGGAAGCGGTTGTTCAAGGGCTCCTTCCTTTCTCTGGGTCGATCCTCCCGCGGTTGGTCGGATTAGCGCCAGAACCTCCAGCTTGAAGTTTTCTAAGGAGGTGGTTAGCTCCAGGAACCGTTGATCGGTTTGCCTCTACCGTTCATGGCTGGCTTGGATCTGCTCCGCGAGGTGCTCCCTCAGCTCGTCATACCTCCGGTCACTGGTTTCCATGGAATCTTGCGGTTGTCGGGGTTGAACCATTGCCAAAAGAAGTTTCGGGTCAGGAAACGATCGGCTCTGATACCAACTGATACAGATTGAAAGCGATAAATGAAGGTTTTAATCGTAAACCAACAAAGAGGTTCTTCTCTAGCTAAACTAGAAGGAGTGAATCCCAATAACAAGGCATAAACCTTAGGTTCTCAAAGAGAATGATTTTTGATTGATTAAAAGTTGATGTCATTTCTTACAAAATGAGGGTTTAAATACTTCCCCTTAATGGTAACAAAAGACTAGGATTACCCCTACTAGGGTTACAATAAGGCTATCCCTAAAAGGGTAAAATAGGTGATACGCCCCGACAATAGTACATTGGTACAGGTACGGATTGTCAGGGTTGTTGGTGAATTACTTCGGGAGGAAGTAAGCCTAGAGATCCGCCCAGGGTAGATGTTGATACGCCTCCTTGCGTACTCCTAGATTCGCCCAGCTTGCTTGTCTTGGGGATCCGCCCTCCTAGGTATAACCTCCGTGGGTCTGATATCTGGGGATTCGCCAGAGCGCCTGTGATCAGTGATCTCAGTTAGGATGTCCGCATCATCTCGTCTGTGTTTATTGGCACTGACTTTCATTGATTCTTGTGCTTTACTTAAATTAAACTTCAATTGGGTTAGCACTTCAGTTTTGTCCTGAAGCTCACGCTCGACCCATTCGACCTTAATTTCACCCGAGAGAAACTGGAATGGAGTCGAAGGCTTGCGACCATAGACGATCTCAAATGGAGTCATACATGTGGATATGTGAAAAGATGTGTTAAACCAATATTCTGCCCAAGGAAGCCAATGGGCCCAAGTGCGGGGCTTTTCGATGGTAAAGCACCTTAAATATGCTTCAACACAATGGTTCGTGACTTCCGTTTGACCATCTGTTTCCGGGTAAGCAGAAGACATGTTCAACATGGTTCCCTGCATCTTGAAGAGTTCAATCCAAAAATTGTTCATAAATATCGGGTCTCTATCACTGACGATAATCTTGCGAATGCCATGGAGGCGAACTATCTCTTTGATGAATACGTCGGCTAAGGATTTGGCCGAGTAAGGATCGCGAAGCAATATGAAATGACTATGTTGTTGGGGTTTAGTGTCCTATAGTCAATTGTTGTGGGATACAAACTTATTGTAAATGAATTGTTCTTTATATCATTTGTTTTAATGAGATATATGTTTTATAACTATATAAAGGCAATCCCTTTTAAGCACTGAATAAAGTCTAATAAAAGGAAATCCGTAAGTTTGTTTAAAGTGATTATAAAGTGTTCATACAAGCATGAAGTGATACAAAACTTTATAATAAACTAATAAACTTAAAACCACCCCAAGTCAAGTGATATGTTTAGGATTGATATATCACGGTTGAGACTTGTATGTAACAATGTCTTCTGTCCGACAGAAAGCTGATCTCACAAGCTTCATATATATAGATATCTGGACAGTTACATAGATCCGGTGAAACGTTGTTCATTAGGATTGGGGATCCGATTTGAGATAACAGGATGGGTAGATTCATCCTTGTCAACTTTTCATCTCATTGGTATTACTAGGTATAACTAATCCTCAGACTCAAAAGAATGTTAATTGGTCATCCTGAATTACTGAATGTGAGACTTTGATCCTGCGGTCCCACGATCCTTAACAGAGATGACTCTGGGGTGTGAACTGCAAAGGTTGGGTGTCACAGGAAGTAATGTCAGGGTAGTTATACATTGGATTGAGCATTTATCACTCCCGATTAATGGGAGATACATCCAAGGATCGCTTGTGGAAGACTCGACTTTAAGAGTAGAAATACAAATTTCACTTAACCTATCTTTTTGAGTTGACTCGGCCAAGAACAAGTAAAACGAACGTCTCGCTATATATGACTTGACATTACCCATAGTCATAAGATTCAGTTCAAGGATGTAGTTGATAAAGGATCGTATTATATCGTAACTAATACGGAAGGGTTAACGACAGAATCAACCTGTCTTCTTAACGGACTCTGGGGGAATGATTACAGACTTGCCAATAACATACTCAGTACATCATTCCGTTATGCAAGGATTAAATATAATTCTTGAAGAAATTAATTTAATAGTTGCATACGGCCAGAAGTAGTAAGAACCTAATGGATCACACATAAGACTTGGAACCAAAAGAGAGATGGATATGATTAATAGATGGAAGCCCAATTGAGCCCAGTAAGGCCCAAATATATGGAGGGGGGCGAAATTTGTATATAGAGATAAGGAATTGATTTTATTCCATTAATCCTAATTTGATTAGGATTATGAATTAAATTAATTAAGAGATAATTAAATTAGGAGTTTTAATTGGATTAATATACTCCTATTATTATCCAATTAGGTTATTTATTATTATCCTAAATATATTAGATATATAGTGAGATAATAATTAGGAATCCTTTTCCGAATTGGATTCCTATTAAGTAACCTATTCCTATCTAACTAGGGTTTAGATTCAAGCAACTATATATACCCCCTCCCATGTGAATTTCGACCAAGCCTCTAACCTCCCCCTATAGTGATTTTCGAAATTACTAATTAGAGAGAGAAAAAGAATTCCCATCCCCTAGTTCGTGGACAAGAATTCATACGGCATTCCATCGATTGATTAATCTTATTCATCCCTCTTTCTCTTTGATCTTGTGTTGGTTAATTAGAGGCAATCTATTTTGGTTGCATCTCATAAGGGTTGATTTCATCTTAACCTCTACGTGTTAAACTTTGTGGTTGGAATCTCGGAGAAGAATTGTGGGCGCTTCTTTAACAACGGTAGATTGTTCATCGAAAGGTATTCCTTCTTATCCCTCTTTATATGAAATAACGATTAACGGATCCTATGGTTAAAAGGAAATAGGCTAAAATTTTTATATTTCCGCTGCTATACCTTAGCCCTAATTTCCTTCATATGTTTGCTTAGCCTATCCACAACAACAAAAATGACATCAAAACCTTTGGACTTTGGCAGCCTGATAGGGGTCAAAAACCCCTATCTTTGGGTACGGTTTTAGGACGGTTTTTAGGTTTATTTGGCTAATAAGCGAGCAATTCTCGCATTTAAATGCTTTTGTGTGAGTTAGTTAGAAATTCGAAGCATTCTATTTACTTTTCGTCGTTTAGGCTCGTTTTGTGATCAATTTAGGCAAATACGGCCGAAATAACACGCATATTAGAATTCCGTTATCTTTTGAAGCTAATTGGTCCGTCAAAAGTCGCACCAAACGAAGCGTTTGCTCAAAATAAGCGATTGACGGATCAATTCGGCTTTTGGACTAATGTTTTCTGGAGTTTTTATGCATGTGCAGGTGTAAGTTCGGACGAAAAAGGGTTTGGAAGTCATCCGGCACGGATCGAGCGCGCTTCGGGCGAAAACGCTCGGCGAGCAGGGCCCCCCGGGCCATTTCTGCTCACCGAGCAGGGCGCCAGGCGCCTGCTCGGCGAGCAGGGGCTGCTCGTCGCAATTCTGCTCGGCGAGCAGCCTTCCCTGCTCGGCGAGCAGACTTGAGGGAATTGGTCAAAAAGACCAATTCCGTCCCCACGAAGCCACATTCGACCCCACGTCTTCCTACACCAACTAGAACACGAAAATAGGTCAAAACGAGGCCCGAGACGCGTCTATAAATAGGGTTTTTCAATTGTAATTCATTATCTTTCGTTTTTGTAAATTATTTAAGCTTTCCCCTTATAATTCCTCTCCATCTTCTCCATCTTCCTCAAACTCCATTGAAGCTCCTTCAAAGCTTTCTACCGAGGAATTATCAAGGTCCGTCCTTAAGATCAAGTCGCCGGCTGCAGAGTAAACAGGTTCCCTGAAAGGGATTTTTGTATCTTCTTTCATCTTTCTATGTTTGTACTCTTTGATACAGTTGCCGAACTTGTCTTATTGTATCTTGTGACAATCATCTCGCCTTTAATAATAATTTAGCTCTTGTTTTGTTCTATGTTTATTGTCTAATTCTTGTCTTACGCTTTATTCAATTGGTTTAACTCATTCAAAAGCTCCAAAATCTAGTAGGCACATATTGCGAGCTGAATCTGACCTATTCAGAGCCTAGGAGATTGACGACCTCTTAGTTGATTAAGCGCCAATTTACTGAGCCTTAGACCTAGTTTCGGCCTTAGGGAATCACGCGCTAGGAACCTCAGGAGGGTAAGTAGGGTTAATCGCCTTGAATACAAGTGACTTGGATTAGGTTTTACTCAATAGACTTGATAATCTATCTTAATTATTATCGATCATTCCATGTTCCTTCGAATAGTTTCATTAATGAAAGATCAATTAGGGGTAGAGTAATTTAGTTAGGCTTAGAATAACTTAGCTAGAATTAGATAACTTAGTTAGAATTAGATAATTTAGCTAGGATTAGCACAATTCAACCTAGGAGTAGATTAATTTAACAAAACCAAACTCAAAACCCCCTAAGCCTAGATAACATCCGAGATCGAGTAGCTTGATACTTGCAGAAATAAATCCTGTGGACGATAACCTGGACTTAAACCAGAAATTTATTACTTGATAACGACGGGGTACACTTATCCCTTAGTGAGGTTTCACGAGAAGCCGCATCAAGTTTTTGGCGCCGTTGCCGGGGATTTATTTCTTCTGCAATATCGAACCAAAGGTCGACTTGTTAGTTTAGGCATTCTTTGTGAATACTTACCTTGTTAATATCATTCATATTTGTATATATATATATACTTGTTGATATACTGTTACTTAAATTGGATCGTTCTTCCAGCAATTATGGACAACAGAGAATCAAACCCGTCCATGAACGATCTCAACACAAAAATGGACTTCCTGGTGGCTTTATACAACCAAAATAACCAACCAAGGATACCATTCTGCGAGAGATGCGGCCAGAATCACCCCGGTAGGGTATGCCACATCAACTATTACGTACCTAGAGGTGAGAATGTAAGTTATTTGGGTAATCATCAAAGGTATAATTCTGAACCCTCAACTTACAACTACTACGATCAGGAGCATACACGATATCCATCGGCGCCCTACGTGGCTCCTATGGATACCCTTCCATGTCCTTATTCTAACTCTGATTTTTATGGCAGGCAAACAAGGTACTCAGAAGGAATAATGACTCTCCTAAAAGAGATATCCGTCCGACTGGCAGCCAACGAGGAGGCATGCAGGACCCTGAGTGACCAACTCGCCACAATCAGACAAGAAGAAAGGGAATGCCACGAGGTGTTCCTCTTGCAAGAAGAGGCGGCTCAAACCATCGCCCTAAGGAGCGGCAAGGAAGTGGACACACTCGTGGCATCTCCATCGCAAATACCTCTGTCACCTTAGGTAAGTAGGGAACCGGAAGTGGTAAGCAACCCCGGTCCCGCATCTGAAACTTCAGCCTTTGAAAAAGCTGTAGAAAAAGTGGTTAGGCCTTATACACCAAAACTGCCATTCCCTCAGAAGCAGAAAAAGGCCAACCTAGATAAGAAATTTGCCCGGTTCTCGGAAATCCTTAGTAGATTAGAAATAAACATTCCATTAATGGAAGCACTAGAGGAGATGCCGAACTATGCAAAATTTCTTAAAGACATGTTGTCGAAAAAGAAAAAGTTTGGGGAAAATGAGATAGTGGCTTTAACAGAACAATGCTCGGCCATAATCACCCATAAATTACCCCCTAAGCTTAAAGATCAAGGGAGCTTTACCATCCCGTGTAGGATAGGCAACATGCACACAGATAGGGCATTGTGTGATTTAGGAGCAAGTATTAATCTTATGCCTCTATCAATTTTCAGGAAATTGGGGCTCGGAGAACCTAAACCAACAAACATGACACTGCAACTAGCGGATCGATCAATTGCACAGCCTAGAGGCATAGTTAAAGATGTGCTTGTAAAGGTGGACAAACTGATCTTCCCGGTCGATTTTGTGGTCCTCGACATGGAAGAAGATGACTCCGTCCCCATTCTCCTCGGGAGACCGTTTCTTGCTACCGGTAGGACACTAATAGACGTCCATGGAGGTAAATTGGTCCTAAGGGTGCAAGACGAAGAGGTAACATTTAACGTTTATGAATCTATGAAATTTCCTCAAGAACGCTCCAAAAGTTGTAACTTTGTGGATGCACTTATAGATGAATGTGTTGAGGAAGTTGATCTCGAAATAAGAAATGCCTCTTTAGAACTCGGTCTAGGTGGTGAGACATGTGAGAACTCAAGTGAGCCATTTGAGAACTCAAGTGAGCCATTTGAAGATCTCCCACCTGAAAAATGTTATTGGGTTAAGGGTAGAAAAGAGGACCTTGATCGTGAGATCAAACCTAAACCTAAAACCTCGTTGGAGGAACCTCCAAAATTGGAGCTTAAACCCTTGCCCAACAACCTGAAATATGTTTTTCTTCAACCTCCCACAGATTTACCCGTTATTATTTCTTCTTTGTTGACAGTTGAACAGGAAGAAAAATTGGTGGAGGTGCTGATGGAACATAAAGGAGCCTTTGGATGGTCAATCCACGACATCAAAGGTATCGACCCCAAAATCTGCACACATAGAATTTTTCTTGAGGAGGAGATCAAGCCATCTGCCCAACCTCAACGACGACTCAACCCTAACATGAAAGAGGTGGTAAAGGTCGAGGTTATAAAACTCCTCGACGCAGGTATCATCTTTCCAATTTCTGATAGTCAATGGGTAAGCCCGGTTCAATGTGTGCCCAAAAAAGGGGGAACAACGGTAATGGAAAATGAAAAAGGAGAATTAATCCCAACTAGAAAGGTTACGGGTTGGCGTGTATGCATAGATTATAGGAAATTAAACGAGGCCACCCATAAAGACCACTTTCCCTTACCATTTATTGATCAAATGTTGGAACGATTGGCAGGGCACGAATTTTTATGCACTTTAGATGGGCTATCTGGCTATATGCAAATCCCTGTGGACCCTTTGGATCAAGAGAAAACAACATTCACTTGCCCCTATGGGACTTTTGCATATAGACGGATGCCTTTCGGATTATGTAATGCCCCTGCCACGTTCCAACGTTGTGATGGCTATGTTTTCTGACATGGTCGAGGAGTTCCTAGAAATTTTCATGGATGATTTTAATGTTGTAGGACCTACCTTCGACCAATGTCTTGAAAACTTGGACCGAGTCTTAGAACGTTGTGAAGACAAAAATTTGGCACTCAATTGGGAAAAGTGCCAGTTCATGGTCCAAAACTGTATAGTATTAGGACACAAGGTGTCAGGGAAGGGGATCGAGGTCGATCCGGCAAAAATTGAGGTGATTGAAAAACTGCCACCTCCTACTAATGTAAAATTAGTTAGGAGCTTTTTAGGACACGCGGGGTTTTATAGACGATTTATAAAAGACTTTTCAAAAATCACTAAACCCCTCACCCAATTATTGCTAAAAGATGCTGATTTTAATTTCAATGAAGAATGTATGCTTGCATTTAAATTACTGAAAAAGAAATTAATTGAAGCACCCATTATGGTAAGACCGGATTGGTCCCTTCCCTTTGAGTTGATGTGCGATGCCAGTGATCTAGCCGTAGGAGCCTGTCTTGGGCAGAGGGTGGATAAACTGTTTCGCCCAATCTTCTATGCTAGCAAAACCTTAAATGATGCACATCAGAATTATTCAATAACTGAAAAGGAATTGCTAGCCGTAGTGTTTGCCTTTGATAAGTTTAGATCATACTTGGTGTTATCTAAGGTAATTGTTTTTACTGACCATGCAGCCCTGAGATATCTGATGAGCAAACAGGATGCAAAACCTAGGCTGATCCGTTGGATCTTACTACTCCAAGAATTCGACATCGAGATCAGAGACAAGAAAGGGGTGGAAAACGTAATAGCAGACCACCTATCCAGGTTAGAGTCAGATCAATAAACCTCAGAACACGAGACAATCAAAGAGGTATTTCCAGACGAAACATTGTATTCGGTACGATCTCTCCCCTGGTTTGCAGACATCGCAAATTACAAAGTCGGTAACATTCTTCCCCCTGATTTAGATGCAAGCAAGAAACGTAAGTTCATGTTTGAAAACAAACAATATTTTTGGGAAGAACCATATTTATTTCGATTCTGCACTGATGGCATAATTAGGAGATGCATACCTGAAGAGGAGGTAGATTCAGTGATTAATATGTGTCATTCTAGGGAACCAGGTGGCCACTTCGGCCCAGATAGGACAGTGGCAAAAATCCTCCAAAGTGGGTTTTGGTGGCCACAAATGCATAAAGATGTTAATAGCTACATTAAATATTGTGATGCATGTCAAAGAGTAGGAAATATCTCTAGGAGAAATGAGATGCTTCAACAAGGTATACTCGTGTGTGAGCTATTTGATGTTTGGGGCATAGACTTCATGGGACCTTTTCCCATGTCACACAATCACCAATACATTCTTGTGGCGGTTGACTATGTTTCCAAATGGGTAGAAGCAGAAGCTCTACCCACAAACGATGCTCGAGTAGTGATGAGATTTCTGAGAAAGAATATTTTTACCAGATTCGGGACCCCCCGGGCCATAATCAGTGATGGGGGATCCCATTTCTGCAACAAACAGTTTGACATGTTACTCCAAAAGTATGGCGTAGCTCATAGGGTTGCAACACCTTACCACCCTCAGTCGAGTGGCCAGGTAGAAGTGTCAAATAGGGAGTTAAAACGTATTCTTGAAAAAACAGTAGGGAATGCTAGAAAAGACTGGAGCCTTAAGCTGGATGATGCTCTTTGGGCCTATCGGACAGCTTTCAAAACTCCAATAGGAATGTCCCCCTATCGTTTAGTTTTCGGAAAATCTTGTCATTTACCGGTTGAACCAGAGCATAAGGCTTATTGGGCGCTGGAATATTTGAATTTTGACCCAAAACTTTCAGGTGAACTACGACTAACTCAGCTGCACAAACTGGATGAGCTCCGGTACAACTCTTACGAAAATGCCAAGCTGTACAAAGAACGAACCAAGAGGGTGCATGATAGGAAAGTACAAAAGAAAACCTTCGAAGTAGGTGACCAAGTACTCCTATACAACTCCCGACTAAGATTTTTTCCGGGCAAACTCAAAAGTAGATGGCACGGACCATTCTCGGTCATCAACGTACACCCCTCCGGAATGGTTGAAATCAAAGGAAGGGATGGAGCCACCCAAAAGGTAAATGGGCACCGCCTAAAGCTTTATCTTGGCAAGAACGATTCGGACGTACAAGTTCTGCGCCTACAGACAAGCACGGAATGGGCGGCCGATCAGTAAGTTGTCTTCTCCACCCTAACTTTTTACACCCGTATTTCTTGATCTATAATGCAATGTTGGAACTTATTGCATATTTTAAGTGTGAGGAGGAGGGGTAGACAAACTTACAAAAATTGTATAAATTTTTAAATTTTGGTTGCGTCGTGTCTAGTTTAGGTTTGCGTTTTGGCGTTTTATTATGTTTTTGCATGTTTAGGACCTAAAACCGTGAACCTCCTTCGAATCTAAACTTCGTTATTTGTCTTTAAGGGCTGAAAACCGAATCTAAAATTGCATGACAACTAGTTTAGGCGTAGGACACAACTCTTGTATCTGTAAAAGCATGAGCTACAGTTTGCATTTAGACCCTACTTTTGAAGAAATGCTAAAATCATTACTTAGGTAGATAACTTAAGAATTGAAGGCATGTGATATTAAACTTGAGTTTGGGGAAAACTAGTAAACACAAATTGAAACCCAAAGAATTGTGAGCTGAATTTGAGCCTAAGAGCGAACATCAAAAAGCTCTTTTTCTTGACATTTTTGTGTGAATGCTTTGATTTGTGGAAGATTACAGATTTTGCACCTAATACTGTGTTGAACCTACATGCAATGATTTGAGATGATAAACGATGAATCAGCCTCATTAGAATTAACCTTTTCTTTACCTTGTTTTTCTTTTTCATCCACTCTAGGAAGCCCCTTTGAGCCGACATTTTTGTAGTTTGTAGATTTTTCTTTCGTTCTAACCCGTTTTTGCAAACCACAACTTGGTTCGCTACTTAACCTTTGTTTTTGCAAAGCTCAAATTGAGCCTTTGTTTTTCTCTAGCGCTTTATCGTTGTTTATGGCATTATAGTAGCAAGCCAAAAGGCTAAGAAGTGAATGAGCATCACTATTCCAAAAGAAAAAAAAAAGAGAAGAAGAAAAATAGAAAAAGAAAAAGAAAAGAAAAGAGACGAACAAAAGGGAAGAACTCCATTCCCCAGTTCTTAGAAAAATAAAAAACGTCTCAAAGAAAACATCCCAAAAAGAAAACAATAAGGGACGAATAAAAAGCTCAATCACTTCACATTTGCTAAAGCCATTTAAACTTTGTTGTTGTAGCGCTAGAACACTTAACCTTTGTTGTACCTTTAACCCTCTAACCACATTACAACCCCAATTAGAGGCTGTTTTTGATATCATCGGAGTCATATAGCATAGTAGAGGAACTCGGATGAACGTTCAAAATCAACGTAATCCTAAGCAAGAATATAAGCCGAGAGTAAACACTTTAGCCACCAAAATTGTGTGAATGAGTGAACTACCTATGGTGAGGTGTTTTACTTAGCGATCCCCTCAAACTCGTTCAATTGAACATGTGTCCTTTTACTTAAAACTATGACCTATTGTAATTGAAATGCGGCTTTTAGATATCGTGTCTCTACTTTGTATTTCCGAATGCATGTAATTACAGATGCTCGAAATTGTGTCAAGCACCTAGTCAAACTGGGAAGTTTTCTAGCTTGCTTGTGATGGCGGGTTTAGTTTTTTAGTTTACTTGGGGACAAGTAAAGTTTTAAGTGCGAGGAGGTTTGATAGGGGTCAAAAACCCCTATCTTTGGGTACGGTTTTAGGACGGTTTTTAGGTTTATTTGGCTAATAAGCGAGCAATTCTCGCATTTAAATGCTTTTGTGTGAGTTAGTTAGAAATTGGAAGCATTCTATTTACTTTTCGTCGTTTAGGCTCGTTTTGTGATCAATTTAGGCAAATACGGCCGAAATAACACGCATATTAGAATTCCGTTATCTGTTGAAGCTAATTGGTCCGTCAAAAGTCGCACCAAACGAAGCGTTTGCTCAAAATAAGTGATTGAAGGATCAATTCGGCTTTTGGACTAATGTTTTCTGGAGTTTTTATGCGTGTGCAGGTGTAAGTTCGGACGAAAAAGGGTTTGGAAGTCATCCGGCACGGATCGAGCGCGGTTCGGGCGAAAACGCTCGGCGAGCAGGGCCCCCCGGGCCATTTCTGCTCGCCGAGCAGGGCGCCAGGCGCCTGCTCGGCGAGCAGGGGCTGCTCGTCGCAATTCTGCTCGGCGAGCAGACTTGCGGGAATTGGTCAAAAATACCAATTCCGCCCCCACGAAGCCACATTCGACCCCACGTCTTCCTACACCAACTAGAACACGAAAATAGGTCAAAACGAGGCCCGAGACGCGTCTATAAATAGGGTTTTTCAATTGTAATTCATTATCTTTCGTTTTTGTAAATTATTTAAGCTTTCCCCTTATAATTCCTCTCCATCTTCTCCATCTTCCTCAAACTCCATTGAAGCTCCTTCAAAGCTTTCTACCGAGGAATTATCAAGGTCCGTCCTTAAGATCAAGTCGCCGGCTGCAGAGTAAACAGGTTCCCTGAAAGGGATTTTTGTATCTTCTTTCATCTTTCTATGTTTGTACTCTTTGATACAGTTGCCGAACTTGTCTTATTGTATCTTGTGACAATCATCTCGCCTTTAATAATAATTTAGCTCTTGTTTTGTTCTATGTTTATTGTCTAATTCTTGTCTGACGCTTTATTCAATTGGTTTAACTCATTCAAAAGCCCCAAAATCTAGTAGGCACATATTGCGAGCTGAATCTGACCTATTCAGAGCCTAGGAGATTGACGACCTCTTAGTTGATTAAGCGCCAATTTACTGAGCCTTAGACCTAGTTTCGGCCTTAGGGAATCACGCGCTAGGAACCTCAGGAGGGTAAGTAGGGTTAATCGCCTTGAATACAAGTGACTTGGATTAGGTTTTACTCAATAGACTTAATAATCTATCTTAATTATTATCGATCATTCCATGTTCCTTCGAATAGTTTCATTAATGAAAGATCAATTAGGGGTAGAGTAATTTAGTTAGGCTTAGAATAACTTAGCTAGAATTAGATAACTTAGTTAGAATTAGATAATTTAGCTAGGATTAGCACAATTCAACCTAGGAGTAGATTAATTTAACAAAACCAAACTCAAAACCCCCTAAGCCTAGATAACATCCGAGATCGAGTAGCTTGATACTTGCAGAAATAAATCCTGTGGACGATAACCTGGACTTAAACCAGAAATTTATTACTTGATAACGACGGGGTACACTTATCCCTTAGTGAGGTTTCGCGAGAAGCCGCATCACAGCCCCATAATGAAGTCCATAGACAAGTCTTGCCACACCACACCGGGGATAGAAAGAGGTTGTAACAGGCCGATAGGAGATAAAGTAGAATTCTTGAAACGTTGACAGATATCACATTCCCGCACAAACTCTTGTACCCGTTTGCTCATCCCCACCCAGTAAATGTTAGCAGCTAACCTTCTGTAAGTTCTATAGAAGCCAGAGTGTCCACCTATAGGAGACGAATGGAATTCTTGAAGCAAGGCTGGAATCGGGGCTGATTTGGATGAGATAACTAGTCGATTTTTGTAAAGCAATAAGTCGTTCTGCAAATGAGACTGTGGATCTTATTGTAAATCCTTTCTAATTTTGATCAAGTGACTGTCGTTCTCTGCTTCTTTAAGTAGTTGTGAACCATCTTCCCAACTGGGAGAAGAAGAAATAATTATGGACAGTTTGGCATCCTCATCGCGCCGAGAAAAAGAATCAACTGCCCTATTGAGCTTGCCCGGCTTATAATATCTATCGAAATGGTAACCCAATAATTTTGCTACCCAATTTTGCTGATCACATGTGTTAATCCTCTGGTTCAACAAATGTTTGAGACTTTTCTGGTCGGTGAAAACACGGAACTTCCTGCCTTGTAGATATGGCCTCTAATGTTGGATGGCAAGGGCAAGTCCCATGATCTCTTTGTCGTAGGCAAACTTCGATAGGTTGCGGGCCACTAAAGCTTTACTAAAGAAAGCGACAGGCCTGGCATTTTGCATGAGGACAGCCCCAATGCCCCTCCTGGAAGCATCGCATTCAACATCAAATACCTCTCCAAAGTTTGGTAAAGCTAGTACTAGAGCTGTGGTAAGGGCTGACTTTAATGATTCAAAAGCTTGTTGAGCCAAAGGTTTAGTTAACTCAGTCAAAGGTTTAGCAAGTTTACCATAGCCGACAATAAATTTTCGGTAGTAACCGGTGAGCCCTAAGAATCCTCGAACTCCCTTCACAGATTTTAGCACCGGCCAATTCACCACAGCTTCAATTTTCGCTGGATCCACAACGACTCCATTACCTGATATGACATGATCCAAGTATTCCACACCACTGCCTCCAAATTGACATTTCTTAAAGTTGGCTATAAACTGATGTTGATGTAATATAGCCAAGGCAATATCCAAGTGAATCAAATGATCGGCCCAACTTCTACTGAATATCAGAATGTCGTCAAAAAATACCAAGATAAATTTACGTAGATGAGGGCAGAAAATTCCGTTCATGGTAGCTTGGAATGTCGCGGGAGCATTCGTCAACCCGAAAGGCATGACAAGAAATTCGTAATGTCCGTCGTGTGTACGAAAGCAGTCTTCTTGACATCCTCTACCTTCATAGGGATTTGGTAGAAACCAGCCGTCAAATCAACTTTGGAGAACTACTGAGATCCATGAAGCTCGTCGAGAAGTTCCTCCACAATCAGAATCGGGTACTTATCCGGGATTGTAACCTTGTTTAGTGCCCTATAATCAACGCACAACCTCCAAGTATCGTGATGTAATCTATTTTTATTTTCCCGTAATTATGTATCGCCTTCTTTTGTATAACGATAATTGAAAAGGAATTTAACTTAGAATAGATATGGTATTTTAATAAAAGGCAAGTCAACGTGTTCATTAATCAGACCCTCAAACCGTTTAAGTCATGAAGCTAACTCTGAAGAGATGACTGTGTGTCATCTTTTTATTATATGTTCCCAGACATTAAACCTGGTTGGTGACTCTGACATATATTTATTAGTCGAAGTCCAAAAATGCTAAAAAAGGTAATCAGGTTCCGTGGACGCTCACAGTCATCCCTTATTATATGAACAAAATCTTGTCACCCTTATATGGGACGACAGTCAAAAATACGTTCCTAAGAATACAAACGGAAGTCATCCCTAAAAACAAGGACGATACTCGTCCCTCAAAATGGGGATGACAATCTTCCCTTAAAATGGTGATAACATCATTTTTTTTGTCTCGCATTGAATCAGGAATGGAGGAATCAAAGTACGAAAGATGAGAACGAAAAAATTGTCCTCAAAATCAACAAATTGCTAGTTTTCATTAATAATTAGTTTTGTTTAAAAAAATTAGCATATTTTTTTTGGGGTGAGTGTTGTCCCTTATTCTAGGGACAAAAGCTTGTCACTACGTATGGGACGACATCGAAAAAACGTTCCTAAACATGTAATAAAAGTCATCCCTCAGAATGGAGACGACAATCGTCCATTAAAATGGAGGTGACATCATTTTTTTAGTCCCATATTGAATAAAGGACGGCAGAATCAAGTATGAAAGATGGGAACGAAAAAATTATCCCAAAAATATATGCCATTTTTTTTAATGTTTTTAGGAATGATATTTGTGATCCCTGAAAGTAGTGTAATTATATTAATCTATGTAATTTTTCATAAAGTTAATTAGATAAAATATATAAGTACATCATTCTATTTACCTATCTAAGGCTCGTTTGATTCACCATTTCATATTTATCGTTTGTTGTTGTTGTTAATTGTTTACCGTTATTGGTACGTAGTAGATGTTAGTTGATTTTTCTACTAAAAGCTTGAAAATTTTCCAAACATTTTTTTTAATCTCATGTTGAGAATTAAAAAGGCAAAAAAATGGAACCAACTGAGCACTAAATTTAACATGCTTACATTTTACCTCGGTCTTATTATAATATATTTTCATAAGTTTACCCTTCGTCATGCGAGCAAAATAAATAGAGACATAAAAAATTCCTCGATTTGCTAATGGTATAAAACATAATCCCTGTTTTGGAACAAGAAAACTATAAGTATGTATTTCAGAGAGTGCAACAGTTTTTTTTTATTTTGTCCATTAATTTATTACATTTTTTAGTTAATTATTTATCTAAAATTCCTAGATTTTAAAATATAAACCTTAGGTCGTAAAATATACACACAAATTTTGGAAATTCTTTCAAATTGAGCTTCAATATCAGAGGTTAAGTTGTAATCTTAACCGTTATTTACATAGAGGATATATAGTTGATATGATGAAAGCAATGTTAGTTTATTCTGTTAAAATAATATAATAAACATAATTTAAAAGAAAAAAATAAAAAATAAAAAAATAAAATAATATGCAAATGTCAATGGGATCACATGGATGTGATGCTCAATTAAACAAAAATAGAATGTTGCCCATCCATAGAATTATGGAAGTTGAATAATTCGGATACATACAAATTATATGTATGGTTTAAATTTTTTTTTATGGTTTTAAATTAAATTAAATTTGTGTGGAATATGTGATTTAGAGTGTATGTAATATTGCTCTATAAATTAGAGTCTATGCTTTGTATTGTATGATATAGAAAATGAAGTGAGTTCCAAATATCAATAAAAAGATTTAAGAGCTTTTATGTTATTTTTGTTTTATCCTCTAAATTATTAGTTCTTCAAAATAATAAACGAATTCCTTGCAAATATCAATTCTAGTCCCTTTACTTCCAACAAAGTGGTATCAGACCCACATTACGAGAGTCAGTCTTCCACAAAAATAATTATATTCTCTCAAAACCATGTGTTCCAAAGACTCTACAAAAATGTCAGACAGTCTCAAACTTCCTTTTCAATACCCTCAGCTCACCAAAACCAATTATTCAAATTGTTGTATTGGAATGAAGACGTTACTCGGATGTTAAAATGTATGGGACATTGTTGAAAAAGTCTACGTAGTCTCAGCCAACGAGGCAGTGTTGCCACAGGCAGAAAAAGATACTCTACAGAAAAATCGTAAAAGCGATTAAAAGGCGCTTACTCTAATCCATCAAGGTTTGGATGAATTAATGTTCGAGAAAGTAGCCGAAGTTACCACCGCCAAACAAGCGTGGGAAATCCTACGAGTTTCTCTTCAAGGGGAGGAGAAAGTTAAAAAAGTTCGTTTGCAGATGCTGAGAGGAGAATTTGAGATGATGAGGATGAAAGAGACGGAGGCCATTAGTGATTACTCATCCCGAGTAAAATCTGTCGTAAATTAGATGCGGCAGTATGGAGAAAAAATTGAAGAGTCTAGAATTGTTGAAAAAATCCTGCGATCACTACTACCAAAATTTGATTATGTAATGGTGGCTATGGAGGAGTCCAGAGACATCAGCAAAAAGTCAGTTGACGAAGTTGTAGGGTCATTACAAGCACGCGAGGAGTAGTTTGAGAAATGAAGAGAAGATTCCATAGAACAAGTCTTAGCAACAAAGACTGTGTTTAAAAATGGCAAAAGTAGTCAGTCCGATAGAGGACACGAAACAAGTCGAGGAGGAAATAGTAGAGGACGAGGACGTGGCAGAAGTCAAGGCAGAAATGAAAACGACAACAACAATAATGACAGAAGCACTCAATACACCAGAGGCTGAGGACGCGGTCAAGGAAGAGGAAACTGGAGGCCTAATGAAGGACGCGACAAGTCCAATATTCAGTGTTATAATTGCTCCAAGTATGGTCACTATACGGAAGAATGTTGGAGTCCTGCTAAGGAGGTAGAGGAGACTGCCAATAATATTCAAGATGAGGAAGTAACTGGGACAGTGTTACTTACCTATGAAGGTGAAGAAAATTGCAAAAATAATATATGGTATCTTGACAATACGGCAAGTAACCATATGTGTGGTGACAAGAAGATGTTCGTGGAGCTCTGTGAATCTGTTCGCGGTAATGTTGTATTTGGAGATTCCTCCAAGGTTCCTATTACAGATAAATGAACCATTCTTATTCGGCTCAAAAATGGCGCTTACCAATTTATTGATAATGTTTATTATGTTCCTAATATGAAAAGTAATATTTTAAGTTTGGGACAACTATTAGAGAAAAATTATGAAGTTCACATGATGGACCGGAAACTACTCCTGTTGAATGAGAAAAAGAAGTTGATTGCACGGGTACCCATGGTGAAAAACAGAATGTTCACAATTAAACATTCAGACGGACGTGGCCAAATGTTTGAAAGCTTATGTGCAAAGTCCCCCTGGCTTTGGCATCTACGGTATGTGTATCTCAATTTTGGAGGACTAAAGCTGTTGAGACAGAAACAGATGGAAAACGGATTGCCTCACATTGACCAGCCTCATCAACTATGTCAAGGATGTCTTATTGGAAAACAATTCAGAACCAGTTTTCCAAAGGAGTCCAATTGAAGAGCAAAGGCACCGCTTGAACTAGTTCACACAGACGTGTGTGGACCGATCACTCCACAGTCCCTAGATAAAAATAAATATTTTCTACTTTTCATCGATGATTATAGTAGAAAAACTTGGGTATATTTTTTGAAGGAAAAAAAAAGTTTTTGAGACATTTAAAAAATTCAAAGTCCAAGTAGAGAAAGAAAGTGGTCATTTTATTAAGGAACTCAGATCAGACAGAGGCGGTGAATAAATGTCCATCTCTTTGAAGTAATTTTGAAGAGCATGGAATCCGTCATTTCCTTTCAGTCCCCAGATCACCTAAGCAAAATGGTATAGTCGAAAGAAAGAACAGAACAGTGCTCAACATGGTGAGGAGCATGTTAAAAAGAAAAAATTTGCCAAAGGAGTTATGGGCCGAAGCAGTAGACTGTGTTGTCTAGTTATTAAACAGATTGCCAACTGTCAATGTTTGGGATCAAACTCCCCAAGAAGCATGGAGTGGAATAAAATCCAGTATTTCTGATTTACGTGTTTTTGGCAGTGTTGCTCATGTCCATGTACCGGATGAAGAACGCAAGAAGCTAGAATATAAAAGCAAGAAATACTTGTTTTTGGGCTATTCAGAACATTCCAAAGGGTAAAAAATGTTCAATCCTCAGACTCAGAAAATTGTCATCAGTAGAGATGTCACCATTGATGAAGAAGCAGTTTGGGACTGGACCGATGAAAAAGAAAACAGCTACAGTTTTTATCCTTTCATGGATAAGACAATGATCAGGAAGAACCAGTCACAGTTGCAACCACAACACCAGCAACCAGTTCGACATCAGCAAGCTCATCCAGTTCGTCCTCGAGTGATGAAGACAGTTAAGATGAACATCCGCCCGGAAAGCCTAAAAAATTCATACCTATTAAAGATCTCTATGATGTAACAAGAAACTCAATGATGAATTAACTCTTTATTGTCATTTTGTTAATGATGAACCAACAGATCCAGAAGAAGCAATGAAAGTTGAAAAATGGAGAAAAGCCATGGAAGAGGAGATTCATTCGATCGAGAAAAATAAAACATGGGAGCTGACATGACTTTCTGCTGGTTAAAAACCCATTGGAGTTACATGGGTGTTCAAAGCAAAGAAAGATGCAAACGGTGAAATTGTCCAACATAAAGCAAGATTGGTGGTGAAAGGGTTCAGTCAACTACCCGGAATTGACTACAATGAAGTTTTTATTCCCGTTGCTAGAATGGAGAGTATCGGACAGGTAATTTCTGTAACTGCTCAACACAGGTGGAGAATCCATCAAATGGACGTGAAATCCGCATTTCTCAACGGATATCTAGAAGAGGAAATTTATATCCAGCAACCACTTGGGTATGTTGTGAAAGGTCAAGAAAATAAAGTGCTAAAATTAAAAAAGGCACTTTGTGGTCTCAAGCAAGCACCACGAGCCTGGAACAGCTGTATTGACAAATATTTTCAAGAAAATGGTTTTGTCAAATGCCCACATGAATATATGCCGTGTATGCAATGGATATGTTACTTGTTTGTTTGTATGTAGATGATCTCATTTTTACAGGGAGTAATCCAAAAATGTTTGAAGAGTTCAAGCAGACTATGACTCGTGAATTCGAGATGACTAACATTGGTCTAATGTCATATTACATTGGTATTAAAGTGAAGCAGAATGACGACAGAATATTCATTTCTCAGAGTGGCTTTGCTAAGGAGATCCTGAAGAAGTTCAAGATGGAAAACAACAATTCTGTCAGCACACCAGTCAAATGTGGAATCAAGTTGACCAAAGATAAAGGTGGAGACAGAGTTAACCCAACGATTTTCTGAAGATTGGTCGGAAGTCTCAGATATTTGACTTGTACGAGACTAGATATTCTGTATGCAGTCGACTTAGTAAGTCGATACATGGAAGCCCCAATTGTGTCTCATTGGAATGCAGCAAAAAAAATTCTTCATTATGTGAAAGGTACAACTAATTTGGGTTTACTTTATTCAAAATCTGATGATTTCAAGCTAGTTGGGTACATTGATAGTGACTGGACCGATGACAAAGATGACCGAAAAAGTACAACTGGCTTTGTATTTTTTTATGGGTGACACATCATTCAAGTTCAAAAAAGCAACCGATCGTGACGTTATCTACCCGTGAAGTTGAATATATTGCTGCAACATCATGTGTCTGTCATGCAATATGGCTCCGAAGATTGTTAAAGGATTTTCAGATGGAAGAACGAGATTCGACGGAGATTTTTGTTGATAACAAGTCTGCATTGGCATTAGCTAAAAATCCAGTGTTTCATGACCGGAGTAAACACATTGACACGATGTATCATTTTATTCGGGAATGCATTGAGAAAAAGGACGTGATGCTGAAGTACGTGAAGACGCAAGATCAGATTGCAGATATTTTTACGAAACCGTTGAAGTACGATGTGTTCGGTCATTTGAGAGCTCAACCAGGAGTCACGAAAAATTAAGTTTAAGGGGCATGTTAAAATAATATAATAAACATAATTTAAAAGAAAAAAAATAAAATAATATGCAAATGTCAATGGGATCACATGGGTGTGGTGCTCAATTCAACAAGAATTGAATGTTGCCCATCCATGGAATTATGGAAGTTGAATAATTTAGATACATACATTATGATCTAATTTTTTTTTTCTTTTTTTGGTTTTAAATTAAATTAAATTTGTGTGGAATATGTGATTTAGAGTGTATGTAAGGCCCTGTTTGTTTGGGGAAAAATATTCTGCAGGAAAATATTTTTCCAATTTTCCAGTGTTTGTTTGGGCAGGAAAATAAGTCAAAAGAAAATAAGTGGTAAGTCAATGGAAAATGAAGGAAGAAATAAGGGAAAATATTTTACCATTTTCAAAAGGGTAAAACATTTTCCCCAAAATATACGCGTTTAGAGAAAAATAAGGAAAACGTTAAAAAATATAAAAATACGAAAAATATGAAACACGACAAACATGAATAACGTGAAAAGTTACAAAACACAAGAATATGAAAAAAAACCAGCAAAAAACATGAAAATGTGAACAAACGCGAAAACACAAGCGCAAAAAAAGCAAACACTTGAAAAAGCACAAAACATGAACAACCCGAAAAAGTGACAAAACACGAAATATACAAAAACGTGAAGAATACAAAAAACACGAAACATGAAAAAATACAAAAAACACGAAAACGCGAAAAATGCTAAAACACAAAAACGTGACAATACGTGAAAAACGCGATAAATATGAAAAGACGAAAAATGCAAACAAAACACGAAAACGTAAAAAACATGAAAAATACGAAAAAACGTGAATAACACGAAAAAGTAACAAAATGCGAAAAATAAAAAACGCAGAAAAAAAGAAAAAGGGAAAACCGAAAAACTAAATGTGAAAACACACAAAAAAAGCAAAAAAACACAATAACGTTAATAACACGAGAAAACGTACAATTTATAGTAATAGATTTGAGGGTAATGTTGTCTTTTGAGTGAAAAAATATATATTCTATTCTATCTTATTCTACAAACCAAAATAGTTATTCCTAAGGAATTTCTATTCCATTCTTTGCTATTCTATTCCTTTGGAAAAGCAATTCTATTCCATTTCATTCGATTCTGCGAACCAAACGGCACCTTATAGATTATGTGTGTTTTTTATGCTTAATACATGTGAATCTCTTTTTTGTGTTATATATATACAATTGAAAACAAAAAAAATACAAAAAATCTATATTTAGTGGTTGGAAAATATTTTCCAGTGTTGTAGCCAAACACCGGAAAATATTTTCCACTGCTGTTGCCAAACACATGAAAATATCTTATTTTTCAGCACAATATTTTTCCTATATAAAATTTTCCAGAACACAATATTTTCCTCCAAACAAACGGGGCCTAATATTGCTCTATAAATTAGAATCAATGCTTTGTATTGTATGATTTAGAAAATGAAGTGAGTGCCAAATAGTAATAAAAAGATTTAAGAGCTTTTATGCTATTTTTCTTTTATCCTCTAAATTATTAGTTCTTCAAAATAATAAATCAAGTCCTTGTCAAATATCAATTCTAGTCCCTTTACTTCCAACATATTCCCCTCTTTTTTCCAACTAATTGAATTGGGTTTCTAGTAATAATGAAAATTATTTTCTAGTATTCAGCTATTTTTTTACCACGTTAAAATCTAATCAAACAATAATTAATTCTTCAAATCTTAAAACCGGGTTTGATGCAGATTAACTTAAAGGGAAAATTACACAGAAATTCATATTCTAAAAACTATTTATAACTATATCAAGTCATAATTTTAGATTATTTCAAACTTGTAAAATCATTACTTTTAATATATTTTCAGGATTAAAATTTATAAATTAGAAGTCTAAAATATATTTTTTAGGGTTTATGATTTATGAATTGGAGCCTAGATTTTTTAAATTATAGTGTAAAATCATAATATATAGAGAAAAATGACATATTAAGAATTAAGTTTGGTGATATGACTTAGTTGTAATTTTGTACTTAATTATAATATTCATGTAATTGACCCAAAACTTCCATTCTTAATAAGAATCTGCACTAAATCACAGAATGAAACAAATGAAAATGAAAAATAAGCTTTGCCATATCCTTGAAATAAACAAAAACAAACCTCTTAATTGTTAAATTTTAATATTTAATTATTTCATTATTAATCGATGAGATTTATTAAACATGATCTCTTAAATTGAAATCCAACTTAAGAGTATCCAAATTGAAATTATAAATACTAAACTCGATTAGGAAATAAAATATAAAACATTAGATTAAATTATTAACGTATGTACATAAGTCATATCCTCCTTCAAAACTATGAACTAATGAAAGAATCATTAATTACATATTTTGTGCAAGAATCACTAACTTTAGATGAAAATTATTGCAATGTAATTGCTAAGTTATTGTTGAGAAGGAAATTATATAAGTAGCAGATAGATTATTATTACAATTATAAAAACATATAATTATCGTAATGGTCCTTGAAAATTTGAAAATTAACATTTCTTACGACAATGGCACCAACGTTTGATGAATCCTTTGCATTTACCTCCTTCAAATTGTTCAGTTTTGCAAGTATTATCGCAATCATCGCTGTTAGTACATCGGCCTAAGTACTTTTCGCTCCTTTTCTCGCAGTCATTTCCTTCCGCCACCTTTATCCCCATTTCTATATATATATAAATAATTAATTATCAGTCATATATTCTATTTAGAAATATGCAGGAAAAATGAGAGCAGAATTTACCATTAATCTGAAGCAGCAACACAAGCAAGAGAAGATATGAAAATAGCTTTAGGGAATTCATCTTTGATAAGTGTTTTTATCTACAAAAATTACTCAGGCTAATGCAATGCAATGTTGGATACCTTTTATGATTAATTTTTTTACTATTATTGTTTTGAATGACTAAAAATTTACTTCCTAAATATTAGCTCAATGGTTTATTACTGACTAATTTTTCTCCACTTTTTCCTCCTAATTTACTGCCTATTAACATTAATTTTTGTGATTAAGATATTAATAGAATTGCCTATATAAATATAGGGATAAATATGTATATACAAGTAATTTGGTGTGGTTTAGAGTTTCAGTATATCAACAACCCATTTTTCACTTTATTCGAATGCATAAAAATATTCAAAACTCTTTTAATTTCACCAAAAATTTGTCCTTCCTTCACTTCAAGCACATCTTATTAATTTCTTTCTATCCTATATTTTAGCAAATTGAGAATAATCAGTTTGAAAATACTTAGCTGCACAAAAGAATTTCAGCATGTTGGAATATCTTACAAAAGGGATGTGGTTGATTATTATTCAGTGCTTCCTCTAAAAGAACAACATAAATCAAAGTGCTTAAATCCATAAATTCATGGACATTCTAAATCTACTCTTGATTTAATATTTACTTATTTTGTTATGATTATTGTTGTTGTACTCAGACGTTAGTGTGTTCAGAAAGGAATTTTTAGAATCAATTTGCGCAAGTTTGAAATGATGTTATCGCTTTGGACCGACTATGACTCCACTTCTGTGGTTGATTTACTTATAAGCGGTGCTTTGGGGGGTATTATGCACGAGTGGTTGGATTGTTTGCATATCTTGAATAATATATTTCGTGCGTATTACTTATATTGTCGACTGATTTTCAAAATGAGGTCAATAATTACAGTCTTGTAGAATTTACGCATTCACCATTAAATCTAGGCTTATTGCAATTCTAAAGTGGAGATTCAAAGCATCTGCGATACTTATATTTATCAGTGCATCCCTCTATTTTACTTACCTAATTTAACATTCTTTCAGTTTATCTTCATCTTATTATAACATCTTTTCATTAGTTTACCCTTCATTCATGTCAGCAAAATAAATAGAGGTATGAAAAATTTCTTGATTTGCTTTTGTTTTGCAACTAAAATAATCATAAACATATATTTCACAATAAATGTAACCACAAATTTTTTTTCATTAATTAATTACATATTTTTTCCTCAAAATTATTTATGTAAAATTCTTAAATCCTAAAATATATTCAAAAAAAAGAAATCCTAAAATATAAATCCTTGAAAAATAAATCTATATTCTCAAATTATAAATCCTGAAAATATAAGATGACATCAACTTTTAAGTCCAACGCACGCGATACAAGTATAATAAATTTCCCCTCGTAACTCACATAGTCCTTCAAAACTAAAAACTAAATTTAGATGAAAATAATTGCAATATAATTGCTAATTTGCTGTTGAAAATGAAATTAAGGAGCACGTGGATAAGACCAACCTCAAGTTAAACAAGGTTGGGCAAGATTATTAGTTTTATTATTATTACTATTACACATAAAAACTTACAATTATCAAAATGGTCCTTAAAAATCTGAAAACTAACATTTCTTATGACAAATACACCAACGTTATATGAATCCTTTGCATTTACCTCCTTCAAATTCTTCAGTTATGCAAGTATGATTGCAAGCTTTGTTCCTAAAACATCCCCCTAAGTACGTACTGCTCTTTTTCTCGCATTGCTTTCCTTCCGTCACCATTAGCCCCATTTCTATATATAAATAAATATAAGTAATTTATAATTATCAGTAATATATTCTATTATATTAACAAATATGTAGTAAATATGGGATCAGAATTTACCATTAATCTGAAGCACCAACACAAGCAAGAGAAAATATGAAAATAGCTTTAGGAAATTCATGTTTGATAAGTGTTTTTTTCTACAAAAAAAAAGTGTTTTTATCTATAAATTTCTAGGTTAATTTATAGTCTAGTTTCCAAATACTTTATTATAGAAAATTCTAGTTTCACAATAAAGTCTGAACACTTTTTTAATTAGGAAATAATATCTCCTGTAATCCAAAATATGGTAAAAAAATATCTTCCATCATATCTGCTGTAATCCAAAACTATGAAAACAAATCTCACTTTATTTTTTTTTTTCAATTGCATACCTTAAACTATCAGTATCTATTCCAATGAGTCTATATTCCATTTAATTTCCCTTTTTACAGCTTATTTTTACTGTTTTAATTGAAACAATATTGTAGATCTAGAATTTATTCTCTATATAAAGAGTGGTTGTTTTTTTAGTCTCATCACTGCACTGTCATTTTCTTTCATTGTGACTAAAATGGAGTATTCTATGCGGTTATTCTCAGTTCTTTTTTTACTTATGCTGCTGCTTGTATCCAATGGTAAATTCTTAACTTGCTTTGGTTATCCATTGAATTACTTTTTTACATTTATCATATGAATATGTTATAAATTTATGAAAATATTGTTTAGAAATGGGAGAGGCAAAGAAATGTGAGAAGAAGAGCAAGAGATTCCCAGGATGCAGGAGTAACAACTTTTGTAATCGAATTTGCATAACTCAACAATTTGAAGGAGGTTATTGTAAAGGTGTAAACCATCTTGATTGTTACTGCTTTAAGGAATGTGAAATTCCTAATTATAATAACTGAATCAATATTATTAGACAAGTTATATTTATATTTATCCTCTCCTCTATTTAAATAAAATAATAATTTGTGATTGTGTGCTTCATTTTACATTGAACTGTTCTATCTCCATGTTATTTCTTCCTATCATATGCCGGGTTTGTTTTTAGTTTTTCCTTATAATTTTCTACAATCCCAATTTATTTCTTTTATGTCCTCATAATATGTTCTTTTTCTTTTCAAGTTCTTTTGTCTCCTTAATTTCTTGTTCCCCAATTTTTACCTTTACTGACTTTATTTTTCATATGGATTTTGTCTCCAATATTTATTTTTTTTTCCTAACTGGTTGAAGAAAATGCCACCAAGATTAAAAATTAACAATGAAAAGGCTTAGCAAACCAAGAACACAGAAAAATGTAAAAGAATTACAGCTCAAGATATAACTTTCAATGGATAAGAATAGTCTCAAAATTTTGAAGCTTCACAAATGTTTAATTTAGTTGGAATATGAGAATTTGTAGTATATAACCTTATGCTACAAATTCTATGGGAAAGAGCAACCATGGTATGTTATATTAGAATAACACCAAACTGATATTGAGAAAAGGTGGAAGATAGAAGTCATGGGAATTTTAGTATCTTCCAATTCTGATTGACATGTACATTCTAAAGCAATATCAAAGCCTAGAAATGAGATTGTTGCATTGGAATTTCAATTATGAATCTGAAATTTAGTGAAGGCCATTGGCAACTAGGGGTGAAATTAAAATAAAAGTCTCTCAAAGGAAAAATAATGAATATGCTAGTTCTATTCGCACAGAAAGACGCATCAGCGGGTTATGGTATTAATACAACAAAGGATTTTGGCTGCATTGCATCTTATTCGGTTTCAATTATTAATTTGCTTAAAGGTAATCAAGTTCTTTCAAACTAGAATAAATTAGCCCCAAAACATGATAAACGGGTAAGTAAATAAACGAAATGCACACATAAGAAGGGACAAGCTAAGCATCTTCCTTAAAAACATTAAGTGACGGTGTAATGTAAACGGAATACCAATTTTTCAGATTTGGATAATTCGGGGTCGCGGCCGCTCACAATGGCTTGGGGGGCTTCTTGCCTTGATTCGGTCCCATGTTGGAGATGCTTCCATCACTCTAAGTTTTCTGTTCAGTCTAGGCAATCATTCCTACCCCATAAGTCTTTTCCAGGTTACGATCAACAAATTCATAAATCTTTGGATATCAGAATTCGATAAGATCCAATAGACCACAAACGAAACAACAATATTTAATGCCCTCATATTTGAATTCAACCCAAAACCAATCACCATTATGATTTCTTTATCCTCATATGTCTCATCAAAGGTTTCTCGTATCAATAGAAATACAAATTTGCATAAACTCTCGCCAAACAACTTGGATATTATTAAGATCTGTTGAGACAAACGTCTCCATGTGATTACAAAATAACAACTGCCACTCGCTCTGTTATAAAACCACAGGGTAGATTATATACTTGAACCCAAGTATCAGCATAAAACAAATGGATCTCCATAGAGACATCATTAGTCTCCAGGGCTTTGACAAGCAAGATCTTATTGTCAAGTTCTTTCAAACAAGAATAAATTTTACTTTTGACAAACAAAAGCAAGAAACATCATATAACACAGAGCTTTGGAGTTTTAACACAGAGCAAGAAACATCTTATAATTTACTGTAGGTTCATTTTCTCTTGGAAAACATGTTTCTAATGCTGTAGCTTGAAATAACTGTCAAATTATGCATATTTTCTATAGTTTAGTAATGCAATCACCAGTTTAATAGGTTATATAAATTGAAACAGACAATCAATAGCTATTATTTTTATTTAAAATAATGGAGGATAAACATAGATATAACTTGTCTAATCATTAATCATAATTAATATAATTAAGAACTTTTTCCTCAGGTGGAGGTGAAGGTCCACCTACATCCCCACCTCCGCCACCGCCACCGCCACCACCACCACCGCCTCCGCCTCCACATTCCTTAAAGCACCAACACTTCTTTTTGAGGAAAGATCCTTTACAACGACCCCCTTCAGCGTGTTCAGTTTCACAAATGTGATTGCAGGTGTTGCTATTCTTGCATTTTCCATCATATGAGTGGCTCTTTTCCCAGCATTTATTTGCTCCCTCCACCATTTCTATGTTCACTGTTATTTATATTTTCAAAACAAAATCAGAACAATCAATTAGTAGATATTAATTTCAGATAATAATTAAAAACAAAATAAGAAAATTTTACCATAGGCTAGAATCAACAAGGCAAGTAAAAGAAGAACTGAGAATTGGCGCATAGAATGCTTCATTTTAATGAAAATGGAAGAAAATGGATACTGAAGTGATGAAACCATCCCATACAACCACTGTTTATATAGGCAAAGGAAGTAATTTTACTTACTAATAATAGATTTAGAGGTTGATTTTGAGAATCAGCTAAATGATTACTTTTTGCAGAAACAAAATCTTATGATAAATAAAACAGAATCTGGCATCCCTTTATAACCCTAAATATACAAATTAGTTTGATTTTATCATTACATTAACTTATAATAGATCTTGGCAGATTTTTCTTCAATAATAATTATGAGGAGATGTTTGTCAATCATAAACCAAGCACCTTAAACCTGCTGTTTGAAATAAAGTAACAAAATATAATTATTAAATAGAGCAAAGGTCCCCATATGTCACAGTAACTTTTACTTACTAGTTTTTTTTTTTTTTTTTTTAATTAATGATGAGGAAGTCGGGAGAGAGTTGGTAAAACATCCAACTATGTTGGCACCCCGTACAAACTCAGAACGGCGACCCATATATTATTAAGAGGAGAATAAAAATAAAGGTGCATACAAATAAAACCTATTTTAAGCGAACCAATACAGAGTTCGACCGCTAACATTATCCGCGAATAAACCCGAACAGAATGCTGGGTAATTTTCCCACCATTCCTCAAGGAAATGGCACCAGATCTGTGGTTATATTGGGGCCAATGAAGCATTCATATTTTAATGGGGGTAAATTACACGTGGATAGTAACTGAATTTTGAAGTGAGTTTCAAAAAATTCACTAAAATTCACTAAACTTTATTTTGTTTCAATGATGTCACTAAACATTTTTTTTTTGAATAGAGTGGTCGAAAAACAGAAAAATCAGTGGAACGATGACGTGAAAATCAAGTTTAAAGGAACTTACTTTTACTTATAACATGATAGCTATGTGGCAACCACGTGTGTGCCACGTGACAACAAAAAAATAAGAATAAAAAATCGGTTGCGACTTGACAATTACAAGCATTGAATTAGTAAATAATAATAAAAAAAATTTGTTGCCATATAGTTGTCACATAGCAGTCATTTTTAACATTAGTGTTAAATCACTGTTCTTGTGATTTTTCTGTTTGAAATGGTTAAAATGATTTTATTGACATAAAAATATGATTTGAATAACTTTATTGAAACAAAATCCAGTTGAATGTGCTTTTTGAAACAGATTTCAAATTTCAATAACTATAGATATGGTTCGGGCCAATCAAGCTTGTTAAACGCTCACGTTCTGGGGCTAATGAAGTTTTTTTTTGGACAAATTGGGAAACAAATAATGCATTAAGCCTTGTTTTTTTTACTATACTCTGATGTTTACAACACATACACATACACATGGATATGAATGACCAAAACAAAAAGATGAAAATAGCCAAATTATTATAGTAATCATTAGATGTTGCATCTAATAACATCTTGTTTTAGAAACACAACATCAAAATAGGAGGATAGAAAGAAAGCATGTCATGATCAAACATTATTAGAAAAAGCCTTGTCTGCGCCCACTTACACGGCTATTTGTGTCGCGCTTTGAAACAATAGAAAAGCTTGCAACGAAAAAGAAAAAAACTTGCGTTGGACTAACAGCTCGATGCAAATAACCAGGTTATTTGCGATTTTACTTAACAAGACTCAAATAACTAGATTATTTATTTGCATGCTTTGTAGCAGTTCAACCCAAATAATCTAGTTATATGCGTGGTTCTATTACATGGTTTTTTTTTAATCAGTTCTATTACATGGTTATTTGCATTGTACATGTACATAGTGCGGCACAAATAACAAGAATATTATGTATATCTGGCAAGACATTTTGCATAGGGAAATTCTATCCACCACTGAAATTTTGGATTTGTTTCACAAAGTCAATGAATTATATTTGATTTCAATAAAGTTATTCTAATGAATTTGTTTATAGAAAATCAATAAAAATTTGAAATGACACAAAAGAAAGACGACATGTTGTAAAAAAATAGTGGTTTTTTTATTTTTTTTGTGAGTCAACGGCTGCCACGTTTCTACCATATAGTAAGATATATGTGACATGACACTTAATTGACATATAATCAACTCTTATATATGTTATATAAACATCTCAATAGGTTTTTTTTAATGATTTTAGTGAATTGAAATTCATTTTCTATTTTCTCTGCTTGAAATTGCGTTATGTTTAAGATTCAATTATTTTATAGTTGGAGTCTAAATCTGTTCCCACTCCATAAACATAAAAGTAAGTTTGGTATTTTATCCCTAAAACATATTTCAAAGAGATAAAAAAAAAACTTGTAAAATTTGAGAAATCCTAATTCAAGATACTACAGTTCAACTCCAAACTGATGAGGGCAGCTAAGTTGCTCACGTAAAAGGGAAAAACGGTTCCTTTTTTGTAGAAGTAAATAATTCTGTTATGGTTAATAGTTAACCCCATTAGTTAACTGTAGTTAGTTAACAGTTCTAACTAATTGACAGTTATTCATCTTTGTATAAAAAGCTAGTGCCATCCCATGAATTCAATTAATTGAATTCATCTATCCTTTAGTTTGTAATTGTTTTGTTCTTCATCAATAATACTTTCTTCCATTATACATTCTGTACATGGTATCAGAGCATTCAATTTTTTCCGCAAAAATGAAGAATGGTAGGGAGAAGAAAGAATTTTAGGAAGAACAATAACAATCGGAAAGCTACAAATCGTTTTGAGTTACTCATTAACGAGGAAGAAGATATTCTGGAGGAAGAAGAAGAAGAAATTGAAGACGCAACAATTCCCAACTACGACGGTGAAGAAATGTGGAATCGTTCTCCTGAGCAATCCACCACAGATTCACTTCTGGATCTCCAAAATTCAGATCACCCAGGCCTTACTCTGGTAAGCGCTCCTCTTACATCTGGAAATTATCTTTCTTGGCTCCGTGCTATAAAGATTGGATTGTCTGCAAAAGGAAAACTTGATGTTGTGCTAAAAGATACAATTAAGCCCGCAATTACTTCTCCATTGTATCAAAAATGGCAGAAATGTGATAATATGGTTCTGTCTTGGTTGCTTGGATCGATTTCGAAGGATCTTTCAGAATCGTTTCTCTATGTAAAGACTGCAAGAGAACTATGGGTTGAATTAGAGCAACGATTTGGTGAATCTAATGGGCCATTGATTTATCAAATCAAGAAAGAACTTAATTCTCTAGTTCAAGGAACAATGAATGTGTGTATGTACTACACCAAGTTGAAGAAGTTTTGGGAAGATCTTGCAGATCTTAACCCTGTTCTTGTATGTGAATGTGGATCTGTAATGAGAAAACAAATGGAGATGATAGAGGCAGACCATTTGATGCAATTCTTGATGGGTCTGAATGACATTTATGATACAACAAGGGATCAGATTCTGATGCTCGATCCTTTACCTTCCGTGAATAAAGCGTATGCCATGATTCAGAAAATGGAGAGGCAAAAGCAGAACACAAATGGTGGAATTGAACATCTAGAACTGGCTCATATGGCTAATTCTCAAACTGGTATGGATGACACTAAGTCAAAAGATGAGATGAAGTGTACTTACTGCAAGAAGCCTGGACATTTGAGGGAAACTTGTTTTAAACTTAAGGGATACCCTGAGTGGTTTAAGGGTAACAAGAAGAAAGGTGGAAAGAAGGGTCAGAGTTCACAACAAGCTCATCTTGCCAGTGGAAGTACAACAGGAAATGAATCAGAAGAAGATTCAACACCAGATCAAACAACTAAGATGTTTTCTCAACTCATACAGAAAGAGTTACAGAAATTTTACATGAAGAACTCAAATGATATGGAAAATGTAGCTTTTACTGGTTTTGCAGGTACTATTCTTACTCATAATGTGCTTGAGAATGTTGACTGTGATATGTGGATAATAGATACAGGAGCTACGTCACATATGTGTTATAGTCTTGGAAATTTTGTGAGAACCAGCCCGGTCTTAGCACCGAGCACAGTTTCACTTCCTGATGGTAGTACAAAGTATATAAAGCATTCTGGAACAATCAATTTCACAAAAGATTTTAAGCTAGACAATGTACTACATGTTCCATCTTTTAAGTATAATTTGCTTTCAGTTGGGCAACTACTTAAAGAAGCAGATGTTAGCATCATTTTTCACCCTGGACATTGTGTATTACAGGCCCAGAGGATTAAGGAAGTGTTAACAATGGGGTTCCTAGAGGATGGATTGTACAAACTTACCAAGAAGTCTTTTCAACCAGTTGTTTTACAACAATTTAGCACATTGAAGAAACAAACTGTTATGAATGTAGTCACTAGCAATAATGTAGTAGATGGTAATTTGCTTTGGCATTACAAACTTGGCCATGTATCATGGAAAAAGTTGAGGAATATTTCTGTTTTGAAATGTAAAGAGCACAATGTACCATGTGAGGTTTGTCCCTTGGCTAAACAACATCGTTTGGTATTTCCTGTTAGCACAAGTTGTTCTAATAAAAGCTTTGATTTACTTCATATTGATATTTGGGGGCCTTATCATCATGCCTCAACATCTGGTGCAAAATATATACTTACCATAGTAGATGATTACACTAGAGCTTTGTGGACTATATTGATGAAATCCAAATTTGATGTTAGTCAGATTTTGCTCAAGTTCTTGTTGTTAATAGAGAATCAATTTGATGTAAAGATCAAAGTCATCAAGAGTGATAATGGGAAGGAATTTACAGGGAAAGATTGTCAAGCAATTTTCCATGGTAGAGGTATCCAGCATCAAAAGTCATGCGCTTACACTCCTCAACAAAATGGGATTGTGGAAAGGAAACACAGGCACTTATTGGAAGTGGCAAGGTCATTATTATTTCAATCTGGCTTGACAAATAAATTCTGGGAAGAAGCCATTTTAACTGCATCACAAATTATCAATGTTTTACCTGTTGAAGCTCTAAAATGGGAAACACCTTTTGAAAGACTGCACCACAGAAAACCAGATTATAGCAGGTTCAAGGCTTTTGGTTGTCTGTGCTACATAACAAATGTTCAACCAGTGAAGGATAAGTTTGCTGCTAGAGCTTACAGGGGTCTGTTTGTGGGATACAAAACCGGTCAAAAAGGCTACGCAGTCTATAATTGTGATACAAATGAAATTTGTGTCACGCGTGATGTTATTTTTCATGAAACAACTTTTCCATGTAAAACTAACAATGTGTTTGATGCAGCTAAAGATAAAAATGTAGATGGAGGAGATTCTTTCCATACAATTTCATCACATCAATTTCCAAATTGGGGTGAAGAGGAGTCTTATACAGAAGTAACTTCTAGTTCAAATGATTATAATGATCAAGAAGTTCAAAATGTTCAGATATCTTCTTCAGACACAGCTCTTCCTACAAGCTTAACTCCGCCTACAGACTTATTTCAACCTCCAAAGACAAATGTTAATTCTACATCTACAGATACTGAAACTGCTCCCACAACAGCGCTCGTACAAACTAGGTAAGGTAGAACAGTGAAACAGCCAGGATGGATGACAGACTTTGTAGCTCAGGTGCAAGTTACACCTAATATAGGTTTATATCATTTACCTATATTTAGTCAATCCTATAAAGCCTTTTTAGTTCAGTTGGCAAATGAACAAGAACCTAAGTCTTACAAGGAAGCAGTAAAAGACAGCAGATGGGTTGATGCTATGAATCTGGAACTCAAGGCTTTAGAAGATAATAAGACTTGGGTGTTGACAACATTACCAAAGGGTAAGAAAGGTATTGCTTCAAGATGGGTGTACAGAATTAAAAGAAAGCCAGATGGTTCTGTAGATCGATTCAAAGCCAGACTTGTGGCTAAAGGTTATAATCAAATCTATGGTTTAGATTATACTGATTCGTATTCACCAGTTGCAAAAATTGTCACTGTCAGAACTTTCCTTGCCATTGCATCTGCAAAAGGATGGCCAATACATCAAATTGATATAAATAACGCATATCTTCATGGCTTTATAGAGGAAGATCTATACATGTTGCCTCCTGAAGGGTATTCCAAAGCAGAAAAAGGCCAGGTATGCAAATTGGTGAAGTCCCTTTATGGACTCAAACAGGCTGGTAGGATGTGGAACAAGGAAATGTCAAGTAAACTGATCCAGTTTGGATTTTACAAATCTAAACATGATCACTGTTTGTATGTCAAGGACACGGATGATTTTTTTACTATCATAGTTTTGTATGTAGATGATCTACTCATTACAGGAACTTCAGAAGCAGAAATTATTGCAGTCAAGCAATTCTTGCATGATCAGTTTACCATTAAGGATCTGGGATATGTGAAATATTTCTTAGGTATAGAAGTGGCCAGGTCTTGTTCGGGGATGATCATAGCACAAACCAAATATATTAAAGATGTGCTTATTGATGTAAATTTGATTAATGCAGAAGCAGCCTCTTCACCACTTCCATCTGGATATCAAAATCATGCTACAACAAAACTTGTTGAGTTTCCTGATCAATACAGAAGATTGATAGGAAGACTCTTATATCTTGGTTTCACCAGACCAGATATTTACTTCTCTACACAACAACTTAGTCAACATGTGTCTGAACCATGTTAACATCATATGGATGCAGCTTTACATGTACTAAGGTACTTGAAAGGAACTATCCATCGAGGTATCTTTTATCCAATACAAGATTCATTACAGATTACCAGTTATTGTGATGCGGATTGGGCTACGTGCAAAGGATCTAGGAAATCAACTACAGGCTATTGTGTCTTTATTGGTAAATCTATGATTTCATGGAAAAGTAAGAAACAAACAGTAGTCAGCACATCATCAGCTGAGGCTGAATACAGGAGCATGGCCACCACAGCTAGAGAAGTAAAATGGGTGTCCTTTCTACTTAAGGAATTCAAAGTACATTTTACTTTGCCAATTCCTTTATTTTGTGATAACACCTCTGCAATTGCAATTGCAGCAAACCCCAAAGACCATGAGAGGACCAAGCACTTCGATATTGACATACATTTCGTAAGGGATTATGTTGATGAAGGGTTCTTAACAACACCACATGTTTCAACAATTGAGCAACTTGCAAATTTATTCACTAAAGCTATGAGTGGTGCAAAGCTTTCAACGTTTCTATCCAAGCTTGGTATTATAGACTACACAATACCAGCTTGAGGGGGGAGTGTAGAAGTAAATAATTCTGTTATGGTTAATAGTTAACCACATTAGTTAACTGTAGTTAGTTAACAGTTCTAACTAATTGACAGTTATTCATCTTTGTATAAAAAGCTACTGGCATCCCATGAATTCAATTAATTGAATTCATCTATCCTTTAGTTTGTAATTGTTTTGTTCTTCATCAATAATACTTTCTTCCATTATACATTCTGTACATTTTTCTTTTGAAAAAATTACAATTTGGCTTAAAGAGTAAACTATTAGGTTTAAGTTTATGTTTTGGTAAAAATATAAAAAATAATTAACTAAATAAATAAGAAAATCAAAAGGGTGCTTAAAATAAATTAAAGTTAGATAAAAGAAATTGTAATATTCAAATTTCATCTATAGGTATACAAATATATATAGCTTAAAATTAACACTCAATAAAATTTAGGATTATTACATCTACTCTATTATACTCACGTATTTTTTGCAACAGAAGAAATTGAATCGTAATCTTGTATTACCGGTCACACAGTTTCTATGTCAAACGATTTCGGGAGGGAATGTCATAAATCCACAAATTAAATGGTATTAAGTTATGGATCTCTTGAGTGTATGTTGAGAAGTAACTTAACCTCTATTTATTGGTTTAAATGGATAACACGTAATCATTTTCTTCGATTTCATAAGGAATGTTAGTTTTCAGAATTTTATGGACCATTTTGAAAATTATAAGTTCTATGTGTGATAATAATGAAACTAATAATCTTTCCCAACCTTGTTTTGAAGTTGGTATCTATCTGCTCCTTATATAATTTCCTTCTCAACAGCAAATTACCAATTATATTGCAATAATCCTCATCTAAAGTTAGTGATTCTTGCACAAAATATATAATCAATAGTTTTGACAAATCCTCATCTTCCATAACCATAGCCAAATAAATTTTACTTTTGACAAACATCATATAATATAGAGCCTTGGAGTTTTGACATTTCTCATTTATATTGTAATTTTCTGTAAGTTCATATTTCTCTTGGCAAACATGTTTCTAATGCTGTAACTTGAAAGAACTGTCAAACTATCCATGTTTTCTACAGTTTAGTAATGCAATCACCAGTTTAATTTGAATAATAAGTTATATAAATTCAAACAGACAATCAATAGCTATTATTTTATTCAAAAAATGGAGGATAAACATATAGATATAACTTGCAGCACTATGTGTTGGAATATTTTGGTGTAAGAATATAACAATTCTGTTGGAACAATGTAAGTATTCTGTTGGAATAATATGAGTATTCTGTTGGAACAATATAACTATTCTGCTGAAAAATTGGTACATTGATTTGAAACAATTGGTACACAGATTTATTCTGTTGGAAGAATATAAAAATTAAAATTATTTTCTAAATAATATAACTAATATAAATTTGAAGATACTATATTAAATACGAAAAAAACAAAAATGAAATTGAAGACATAGATAATAAAATTGATTTGGAACAATTGGTAAACTGATTTATTATGTTGGAACAATATAAGTATTATGATCGAATAATATAACTATTTTGTTGGCAAAATTGGTACGCTGATTTGTTTTGTTAGAATAAGTATTATGTTGGAACAAATTGTACACTGATTTGGAACAATTTCGTACTGTCGGAACAATGTAAGTAGGAAAAAAAACTTGTCCAGAAAATTATCAAAAAATTTCAAAATATGTAAAACATCATTTTAAGAAACTTTAATTCTTGGCTCAAAGCGAGATTCCTTACGGTTTTGACTCAACAAATTGTTGAAGCATGTAAAATAGATAAAATTAAGAAAAAAGTTTTATCGGGACTAAACCGTAAGATATCCCGCTTTGCCCAAAAATTAAAGTTTCTCAGAATAATGTTTTACATTTTCTGAAATTTTTTAAGAATTTTCTGGGCACTTTGTGTCTCGCCGAAAAACGCCCACCCGGATTCCGTTCACCGGAATTTTTTTTACCTGAGCTTCAGGGATCTCAAAATGACCGTCTAATTTAGACGAGTCTAATAGTATAAAAAAATTTGAAAAACGAGGTTAGAAAAGTCGAAAAAATGTATTTTAAATAAAAGAAGTAAAATAATTTTTTCTATCATCTCTTTCATTTTATTTACAAATTTGCCACCTTACCTTTTCAATTATCATCAAAACTACGTAGCTTTAAAGCTAGAAATATAAATAAGTCACAACTTAAAAACGATAACTTTAAAGGTAGAAATATAAATAAGTCACAAAAGCAAATATATACGGGATGAAATAAAATTAACCAATCTCTTTTATGTCATTGAGATGTGTGAAATTGAGGATTGGAACTCTGAAAAATTGGCTTGGGGGCTGTTGCGTTGTCCGGGTAATTCTGGGTGAATTCAGAGTAATTCAGAGATTTCAGGGACTGGACCAACAATTTACCACAAAGTCAACAGCAAAATGGAACTAAACTGATGCTTTCGTGGGACTTTCGGGCTCGATTATGGGGGTTGTGGAGACCGGATTTGAACGAAACTAAGGCTAGTATTTAAAGTTAGTGTGCGAAGGAAAGGTCTGGAATTGAAATTTCAGAAAAAAGTCGAGTGAAGGAGTTAGAATAAATTATTAAAAATGGAGCGATAGAATAATTGTTTGATGGTTGAAAATCCAAAAGCTTGATTTTGTTTGGAATTAAAAATTGAGAATTCGAGAATCGATGTCAATAAAGAGATTAAAATTAATTTGGGCTAAAATGATCAGCCAACGAACTCGAAATAAAATTTGGAAAACGGCTCACCACAAAAGTTGTTTGATGAATTTTTCAATAATGAAAAACTCAAAAGCTTGTTTCTGGGTTAATTGATTGAGATCAATAAAAAGTTTCTAAACATGATTTAGAATAGGTGTGTAAACTGAGAATGACTCGAAAATGAGGTTTCGTGATCTAGGTTTCACAAAAAAAATGCTTAAAGCTTAGAGGAAGATGACAATGGTATTTATACTAAGAGAGCTTGAATCGAGGATTGGATAATGATCTTAATGACTTAACTAAGAGATTGCAAAAAACGATTTGAGAATTGATTGAGTAAACTCAGAGAATTTTGGATTTGAAGTTTCTGAAAATTGGAAGCTTTTCTGAGGAACTGGAGATTGAAAAACGAATTCTTTAAATTGAGAGTTTGTTTAAACTAATTAGATGCTAAAAAACGATTTCTACGAACCTAAGGATTGATAAAATTGCCGATTTTGGCGAGAAATTTGAGAGACAAATTGAGTTGTTATGTGTTTGTTTGATTTTTGAGTGGGAATTGGAATGAAATAGTTGAGCTCTATTTATAGGATTTTGAGCAACAAATTCCATGTTAGTTGCCCTTAAATTTCTCATCCATGATCCCATTACCTTTCTATAAGTTAAAAAAAAAAGAACATGGTTGAGTTAGGAGCTGGAAAAATGCAGTTAAGGCCGTGAAATACGTTCCTGAAATGTGTAGACAGGTTCAAACCCGTTTTTCAGCACTATTGCTCTTTGAAAAATTCTACCGGCTTCGTTATAGCTCCGTTTTTTACATTCCGGAAAGCTAACATCCCGAACTTTCTGAAAAAAATAATAATTGTCTGATATCTTGCTGTTTCGGGGTCCGTTTTTGTTGTCGAAGTTGCTGGACGGGTTGTTGAAAAAATGGTGCAAATTTGCCCCGATTTTTATTATTTTTTTTCTTTTCTTTTTTATAATCATCTTTTGATATTATTTTCTATTTTTTATCACATTTTTATTTTGTTGAAAGATAAATTTAATTAAATAAAAATAACTATAGAGTAAAATTATAACCTATGCTAAAAATATAAAAATTAAATTACCCTAACAGCGGTCAATGGCAAAAACTTTAACTAAAAACCCTTACCAAAAGTAAGATCTTTGGCGTCAGTTTTACTATTGACGTCAGGCAATGGCGTAAATTTTATTGGCAACGGTTTTAAAATAGACCGTAAAGGCGGAAAAAAAGGTTTGCCAAAGACTGTTTTTGTACTAGTGATCCAAATGCTGTGCTACTTCCACCATAACTCTCCTCTTTTGATTCTTTAAATTAAGGGATACCATATTTTTTAAAATATTGGTCCACAATGTAACCTTCCTTGTCACGCAAACAACAAATTGGTCCATTCTTCTTGTGACATAGAGTGGAGTGATCATTCATCATAATTCTGGCATAATTGACACTTAAATCAACCTTATCAATACAGATAACAGAAATATACAGTTGTCCCTCATGAGACTAACCATGACAAAATTCGCATTAACTCCTTTCAAGAATTTAATCACAAAGTCATGTTCCTGATAAGCCGTAGCTTTCTTTATAGCTACACAAGTGTCACTACCACGATTAGTACAAACACAAGAAAGAATTGTCGGGAATTTTTCTTGATTGCGACAATTTAACGGAAGCAATAAATCTCAAATGATAGCTTAAAATTTGAAGGCAATTTTATTGAATCTATGAGTTGGAGGTGTACAAGAGGGTGTTCTCTAGAAACTTTCTAGAGTTACTAGTAGCACCGAGGTGTTTCCCGAAAATACCCCAAAATAATTATCTTACTATTTGAGTCTCTCCCGAAAATAATTAGACTACCCTCTCCAAATTAAAATCTCCTAACGGGAAACTTAATTCTTACAAAACTCTCTCACACTCACAACAACCGTAAACATTACATTTTTGCCTTGCAAATATTGATCTCGTCCTTGACTTTTTATAGGCCAAGGAGAGACATTGCCAGCAATAATTTTGCTGGCAATGTTCATTCAAAGTTGACGAATTTGGTGGTCAAATTAGACCACCAAATTTGTCCAACTTTCACACTATTTCCTTTTTTTTAATAATTATAAATTACAGAAACAATCCTCCAATTAATATAAATTATAAAAATAGTCTGTCATTAATTGGGACTTTACAACAATTTCTTTTTTTATTTAATTTTTTTAAATTAATAGTTAAATTTTTCAATAAAAATGGCACGAAAGTTAACCAAATTTCCTATACAAATTGGAAATTTTATAAAATAATCAGTTACAATCATATGCCCTTGCACAATAACAAGAATTTCATCTCGAAGTTCAACAATATGCAATGCATCGCCTTGTGAAAACATGTTTTTTAAATTTTTCCAAACTTGTGCAAGGGTGTCTACCAAATAATAGATTGTGTCATTGAAGGAGATAATGAATGTTTAATCCTAGATAGAATAAGTTGATTACACCTACGCTGATTCATAATACGAATAGAAGATAAAGCCAAAGATCAATCAGTGAAGCAAAATTTGTTTTTCGCATTAAAGAACCTTTGATAGATTGATTCTATTAAAAGTAATTCTTACAACTCAAAGGTTGTGTAACGAGTACCAAACCTAGATTCTCTCCATGATGCACATGAAAAGGACTTGAAAGACATCATGGTTCTGATTTGCATCTCGTTGATTCTCCTCATGATTCTTCAGCGCCGAAGTTGTGGAATCAGGATTCATGATGCTCAATCTACAAAAACTTTGATCGATTGTAATCGTCTAATCAAAGAGAATGGAAAAAGAATCCAAAAGAATGAAAGGGAAAAATACAAGACCAAAGAGGATCTGTATGAAACAATTGAAAGATCTGAAAATCTTTAAGGAAAAATTTCAATCCAGGAAATGAAAAACTAATGCCGAATTTGTTTCTTGTACTTCTGATACCATATTAGAATTGGATTGAATGAAAAAAAGATTAACTTTATTAATCTTAACTGTTACCTTAACTACCTCTAAATAGCCAACAAAACAACAACTACTAAACAAAAAGAAAAAGACTAAAACGCCCCTTAATATATACTTAGTTAAGTTACAACACTACCATGTACTATATTATACTAGCATGTTTTACCGCATAAGAAATCAAATCGTGATCTTGTATTACTAAATGCGATAAATTCACGAACTAAATGCTATTGAGTTATGTATGTCTTGAATGTATGTTGAGATGGAATTTAAGCCTCTATTTATAGGCTTAAATTGATAACCCTTAATCATTTTCTTAGATTTCATTAAGATAAGGCCCTAATTTGGTCCACAATCCTAATTACTAAATATTAGGTTAGGGTAAGGGTAAGGGTAAGGGTATTTTGGTCTTTACCAGAATACCTTAAATCTTACTCGTTCTGTACAGTCTTCAATTTTACGGATTCCTTTTAGGAACCAATACCAATTCTAACCTGAATATTAATTCCAACAGTAAATGTGGGACTTCTTGAAATTTGGGATTACAGAAGATATGATGGAAGATGTTTTTCCATTGATTGATGATATTTTTTTTCCAAAATAAGTGATTAGACTTTTTTTCACTAAAATTTGTCCTCTTGTCTAAGAGGGCCTCTTGAGATAAAAAAACTACATATTTCATTAGTTTAGTGATCTTTGTAGGAAAAAAAGCTTATGGAAGATGCATTCCATTTTAATATCTTCTCTTGCTTGTGTTGGTGCTTCAGGTTATTGGTAAATTCTGCTCCCATTTTTACTACATAGATCTTAATAGAATATATTACTGATAACTAATTATTTAGGGGGAAGTTTTAGCGACCAATATTGCACGAATACTTTCATAACTGAAGAATTTGGAGGTAAATGCAAAGGATTCATCACACATTGGTGTTTTTGTCATAAGGAATGTTTTCAAGGACCATGTTGAAAATTATAAGTTTTATGCGTACTAATAATAAAACTAATTAATAATAAAATTAGAAGACCATTTTGAGGTTTCTTTTTTTTTATAACAGTACATACAACATTTTATAGATAAGAAAACATCAAGTACAACATTTTGAAGCTGGTCTTATCTATCATATAATTTCCTTCTCAACAGCAAATAATCAATTATATTGCAAAAAATTTCATCTAAAGTTAGTGATTCTAATATCTAATCGATGCTTCTTTCATTAGTTTATAGTTCTCCAAATCTTCATCTTCAATAACCATAGCTACAGAAATCAACCAAAATAAATTTTACTTTTGACAAACAAAAGCAAGAAAGATCATATAACACAGAGCTTTGGAGTTTTGAAATTTCTCACTTATATTTTAATTTGCTGTAGGTTCTTATTTCTCTTGGAAAACATGTTTCTAAAGCTGTAGCTTGAAATAACTGTCAAATTATCCATATTTTCTACAGTTTAGTACTGCAATCACCAGTTTAATTTTGAATAATAAGTTATATAAATTGAAACAGAATATCAATATCTATTATTTTATTTAAAATTATGGAGGATAAACATAGATATAACTTGTCTAATCATTAATCATAATTAATATAATTAAGAAGTTTTTCCTCCGGTGGAGGTGAAGGTCCACCTTCATCCCCCACCTCCGCCACCGCCTCCGCATTCCTTAAAGCACCAACACTTCTTTTTGAGGAAAGATCCTTTACAACGACCCCCTTCAGCGTGTTCAGTTTCACAAATGTGATTGCAGGTGTTGCTATTCTTGCATTTTCCATCATATGAGTGGCTCTTTTCCCAGCATTTATTGGCTCCCTCCACCATTTCAATGTTCACTGTTATTTATATTTTCAAAACAAAATGAGAACAGTCAATTAATAGAGATTGATTTCAGATATTAAGTCGAAACAAAATCAGAAAAATTTACCATAGGCTAGAAACAACAATGCAAGTAAAAGAATAACTGAGAATTGGCCCATAGAATGCTTCATTTTAATCAAAATGAAAGAAAATGGATAATGAAGTGATGGAACCATCCCATACAACCACTGTTTATATAGGCCAAGAAAGTAATTTTACTTGCTAATAATAGATTTAGAGGTTGATTTTGAGAATCAGCTAAATGTTCACTTTTTGCAGAATAAAATCTTATGATAAATAAAACAGAATCTAGCATCCCTTTATAACCCTAAATATGCAAATGAGTTTGATTTTATCATTACATTAACTTATAATAGATCTTGGTAGATTTTTCTTCAATAATAATTATGAGGAGATGTTTGTCAATCATAAACCAAACACCTTAGAGCATCTCTATGGTGGCACCACTGGTCCAGAAGTAACAAGCCAGTAGAGGCTATGTAACTTTAGTATTTTTTTTTTGCTAAAATAAATAAATAATGATTAAATTATTAATTAATCAGTAAAAGCAATGTAGTGGAAGCTTTGGCCTTGTTCCTCCCTACACTCACAAAAAGAACAAAAATATTAAAATTTTTATGGTGGCAGACAAAGGTCACAAAGTTTAAAATTTCCAAATTACTACTATATGTAACTTACATAAATTGAGGACAATGATGTAACTTGCACTCTAATGATTCGGTGTTGCAAGCAACAAGCTTGCAACACGAGTTGCTCTTAAACCTGCTATTTGAAATAAAGTAGCAAAATATAATTATTAAATAGAGTAAAGGTCCCCATGTGTCACAGTAATTTTTACTTGCTAGCTTTTTTATTTCTTTTTTAATTAAAGTCGGGAGAGAGTTAGTAAAACATCCAACTATGTTGGCACCGGTACAAACTCAGAACCGCGACCCATATATTATTAAGAGGAGAATAAAAATAAAGGTGCATACAAATAAAACCTATTTTAAGCAAACCAATACAGAGTTCGACCGCTAACACTAATAAACCCAAACAGAATGCTGGGTAATTTTCCCACCATTCCTTAAGGAAATGGCACCAGATCTGTGGTTATATTAGGGCCAATGAAGCATTCATATTTAATAGGGGTAAATTACACGCTGATAGTAATTGAAGTTTGGAGTGAGTTTCAAAAAATCCACTAAAATTCACTAAACTTTATTTTGTTTCAATGATATCACTAAATTTTTTTTTTCAATAACATGGTCGAAACTAATTTAAACAGAAAAATCACTGGAACCACATGAAAATCAAGTTTAAAGGAACTTACTTTTACTTATAATATGATATAGCTATGTGGCAACCACGTGTGTGCCAATTGACAACAAAAAAAAATAAGAATAAAAAATCTGTTGCGACTTGACGATTACAAGCATTGAATTAGTAAATAAAAAAATATATTTTTTGTTGCCATATAGTTGCCACATCGCAGTCATTTTTAACATTTGTGTTAAGTCACCGTTCTTGTGATTTTTCTGTTTGAAATGGTTAAAATGATTTTATTGACATAAAAATATGATTTCAATAACTTTATTGAAACAAAATCCAGTTTAATGTGCTTTTTGAAACAGATTCCAAACTTCAATGACTATAGATATGGTTCGGGCCAATCAAGCTTGTTAAACACTCACGTTCTGGGGGCTAATCAAGTTTATTTTTTGGACAAATTCATAAACAAATAATGCATTAAGTCTTGTTTTTTTTTTTACTATACTCAATGTTTACAACACATACACATGGATATGAATGACCAAAACAAAAAGATGAAGATAGCCAAATTATTATAGTAATCATTAGACGTTGCATCTAATAACATCTTGTTTTAGAAACACGACATCAAAATAGGAGGATAGAAAGAAAGCGTCATGACATGATCAAACATTATTAGAAAAAGCCTTGTCTGTGCCCGCTTACAGGGCTATTTGTGTCGCGCTTTGAAACAATAGAAAAGCTTGCAACGCAAAAAAAAAAAATAAATAAATAAATAAAAAACAAACTTGCTTTAGACTAACAGCTCGATGCAAATAACCAGGTTATTTGCGGTTTTACTTAACAATACTCAAATAACTAGACTATTTATTTGCGCGCTTTGTAGCAGTTCAACCCAAATAATCTAATTATATGCTTGTCGTTCTATTACATGGTTATTTGCATTGTACATGTACATAATGCGGCACAAATAACAAAAATATTATTCATATCTGGCGAGACATTTTGCATAGGAAAATTCTATCGACCACTCAAATTTTGGATTTGTTTCACAAAGTCAATGAATTATATTTGATTTCAATAAAGTTATTCTAATGAATTTGTTTATAGAAAATCAATAAAAATTTGAAATGACACAAAAGACAGACCACATGTAGTAAAAAATAGTGGTTTTTTATTTTTTTTTTGTGTGCGTGAACGGCTGCCACGTTTCTACCATATAGTAAGATATATCTGACATGACACTTAGTTGACATATAATCAACTCTTATATATGTTATATAAACATCTCAATAGGTTATTTTCTTTAGTGATTTTAGTGTATTGAAATTCATTTTCTATTTTCTGTGCTTGAAATTGCAATGTATAATAAATGTTAGGTTTAAGATTCAATTATTTTATAGTTGGAGTCTAAATCTGCTCCTACTCCATAAACATAAAAGTAAGTTTGGTATTTTATCCCTAAAACATATTTCAAAGAGATAAAAAAAACTTGTAAAATTTGAGAAATCCTATTTCAAGATACGGTTCAACTCCAAACTGATGAGGGCAGCTAAGTTGTTGACATAAAAGGGAAAAACGGTTCCTTTTTCTTTTGGAAAAATTACAATTTTCCTTAAAGAGTAAACCACTAGGTTTAAGTTTATGTTTTGGTAAAAATATAAAAAATTCTTACAGTAATAAAATGGAAAGCTAGAAGCTTTTGTTACAATGGAAGAAGAAAGTCGAACAGATGAAGGAGAGGAAAAGAGAGACCTTTCGTTTTCTCTCAAAGTCCAAGAAGAAGGGTTTTTGACACTTAATCAAGTACAAGAAGCATTAAGTACAACACGCCACTTTCTATTAATTGCACCAAGGGCATTTTAGTCTTTGCACTAGACTGGGAACTTTCACCAACATAACAGATTCTAGAAGGGCTTCCACAAGCTTATCATGGGATCAACCACACTTAACCTCACCACCAACATATCACCGCCATCCATTGAATCAATGGCTATGATTAGGACACTTGTTTTATTTTTCCTTGCCCATTAAGTTTGCTTGATTGGCACACCTAGCATTATGATATAAATGTAATAGTTAGCTAAGGTTTTAGCCCTAATGAGAAATATAAGATATTGATTTCTTACCTCATTCAATCAATAAAAATAATTAACTAAATAAATAAGAAAATCAAAAGGGTACTTAAAATAAATTAAAGTTAGATAAAAGAAATTGTACTGTTCAAAGTTCATTTATATATATATATATATATATATATATATAGCTCAAAATTAACACTCTATAAACTTTAGGATTATTACATCTACTCTATTATACTCACGTGTTTTTTTGCAACAGAAGAAATTGAATCGTGATCTTGTATTACGGGTGTAGACACCGAATAGGAGGACCTGTGACGAAAACACATGGCACACGGTTAGAGCGGTTGACTCCAATAATAAAAATAAATAAAAAATACAAAAAAACCACGAAAGGGTCCGGAGGGATTGCGTGTCGTCAAATAGACGGCTCCCGAGTGCCCAGCGGCGTTGGGCGAGCGCCCAGCGGCGGCCGACGCGCACCCGACGGCAGTTGGACGCGCGCCCAACAGCGTTGTGGGCGTCCGTCTAACGTGCGTTGGGCGTCCGTCCAACGTCTGTTGGGGGCGCGCCCAACCTGCGTTGGGCGTCCGCACAACACGAAGTTGGGCGTCGCCCAACTCGAAGTTGGGCGTCGCCCAACTTAAGGTTGGGCGTCGCCCAACACCATGTTGGGCGTCCGTCCAACCCCCCGTTGGACGCATGTTTTTAAGAAAACTTAATTTGGTTTTGTAAAACTATATGTATATATATATATGTTTTTCTTTTATTGTTTTGGGTGGGTTACTCTTTGTATATTTATTATATATAAAAGCTATTTTGGCTTAAATATAGTTTTCTTATTTATGAATTTTATCCATTATTTTTACATGTTTTTAAATTGGAATAAAAGTGTATCATATCTATTATTATATATATTACCATTTTTACTTATTATTAACTTGTATATATATATTTTTTTTCTTATCTTATTTTTGATCTATAAGTATTATTATTATTTTTATCATAATGTATATTTATATAAATATGTACATTTATTCTCCTTTTGAACTTCCTATATATATATGTTTTAAAAGTATTTTGGTTGGGTGAATTTGGATTTAATTTGATTAATTGTTGTATTCTTATGCAAATGAAGGTTAATTGAGTGAAAAGGGGGAAATAAATCACAAAAAGAGAGTTTAACTTGCTTATTTAAAGTAAAGTTTTTCTAGATATTTCTAAAGTGTAAATAAAAGGCTTTTTATCCATTTCAAACCATTTCCTAAACGTCACGTTTTAAAACCTTAATTCGTTCCAATGGCGGATTAAGCGAACATTGTAATTAAAATCGTTTTCATTGTAAATACTGGAGTTTTGAATCATTTTCCTAACTAAACGGTTTTGTACAAAAATAAATGGACTTGTATGCTTAATCACGTTTTTGGTTAAAACTTTTTGTTCAACGTTTTTACACGCTCGAGTCGTTCCAACGGTGGTTCGAGTAAACATCATGTAAATTAACGGGGTTTTGAAACGTACTTAAATCGTTTCAAGGACGATTAAGGTATGAACCATGTAAATAAACTCGTTTTTTGGGAGTGAGGTTAGTGTAGATTTAATGTATAATACAAAGCATAACTCACGTGGTGAATAAACTAATTCTTTCTTCTATCTCCCTCTTTCTTCCATATACTCTAAATTCATGTAAATGAGTGATTCTTTACTAATATGGCTTTCAATAATATATGCTCAAAACGGTTTTCAAAACGAGAAAGAAAAGGTTTCAAATGAATTTTAAACTTAAAGAAATATACGATTAGTTCGTTAGCGGCTAACATGCTAAGTAGGAGGTCGGTGGTTCATAACCGGACGATGTCGGGATGCGTAGTAGCCTTTCTCCGGAAAGGAGCTAGCCTTCTCGGCTCGTACCTAAGTTTCCCGAACCCTCACCGGTCTCCCGTAAGGGATCGGTGTTCATTTCCCATTCGTGGGTGGCGACTCTTCCATACTCCGAGCTCCGGCCCTACCGAGCAGCTTGATTTCGCGATTGGTTACTTTCGGCGCCAATCACAGCATCTGTCGTCAACGGTGTCCACCCCCCTCGGTCCGCCCGGGCGAGGCCGTGGCACCTACAACCGACAACTCTACTGGGGAAGCGAGAAATTTGATTCCGGAAGGCGTGTATTAAGCCCATAACGGGGACGGATCGTATTATTTCTTTTCGTATGCATTCATAAGCATTATTGCAAACCTTTTGGGTAATTTCCACGAAACCTCTATTGAGAGTCCATTCGTCGCTCGAAAGAGGCTAGTGTAAGTTCCCCCTTGTAGTAAGGCGCCAAAAGGTCCCCATCCATTCGTTAGGGGCGAATTTGTGCGATCCTGTGAGGTCCCGCGATCAGCCGTGTCAGCATATAGTAGCCTTAGAAGTTTCCATAGGATTACCCGTTACTATTTTTGGCGTGATGAATGAATCAATTCGTGTTTTCAAATTGCCATGATACGTGTCTAAACCTGAAATATATAAAGAAAATGAAAAGATACATTAATATATACTCTTAAACCGATATATAAACTACCCCAAAGCATCGAAACGATTCGAACTAAAGATGACTTAGTTATCTCATATGAATGAACTTGTGCGACCCTCCTGGTCCCTTTCCGTGTCCCGAAAAAGGCACATGTTCAGGAAACACGTTGTGACGTAAGCACGTATTAGTACAAGTCGGTTTGGTATTAAGGATAGTTATATCTCGATTCAAGAGACTATATTAACGATAATCGTTATTCACATTCTTTAAATACATTGGGATAAAGCGATATTATGACAAAACGAAAACGAAGAACATTTCTGTTTCGAACGACCCCGTTGTAACGTAAAGAGTTTCGCAAACGTGACCCGTCCCTTCTGAATAAAAAACGGGCTCTTACGTTACACCTTGCATTATTCCAAGGAGAAATGGACGTATTAGCAAAAGTGACTAAAGAATAAAAGAAAATAAAAACGACCAAAATCATTCCGTATCTACGATATATGTCAATCCCGAGAGTAGTTAAAGAGAATGAACCAATGTCGTTAAATACGTGCCTCGAACTGGTATATACGCCGCTTAAAAATCACGAAGCCGAATTAAGCTAAACCGCATAATTGCACCATATGGACGAGGCTGTGGTGTTTGACTAATGGCTCGATCATTTCGACCGTTACCAAAACTACAAGAAATATGGCCCGATTTGCGTGTTTGTTTGATTCGTGTCTAAATGAAAAGAACGGTAATATCCCTGCTTTGAATAAGCACGCGATTAAACGAAACGTTGATTTTCTATAACCACACTAGGATAGTATATCCGTTAAATTGGAAGAAATAAAAAGTTGTTACTAGCCGAAAGATTATCGTTCGCTCGAATAAGACTCGTCGTCTTTTCATGTAGATAAAATGAGCAAGCAGATTCTTGACGCTAAAAACAAACACGTTACACGATGAGTCCGTTCCCTAAAATAAAAATCCAAAAGTGATATCATCACTAAATAAACACGTGGTTACGTCTCTTGATAGATCCAAAAGATCCCGTCATAATCCAAAAATCGAGACACGAACCCACGCGAATAAAAGGGAATGAGTCATTGTCAATAACGAGCGATTGAACCAAAAGAATAACTCATACCATGTCTAAATCTGAGATACGCCAAAAGGGAGTCAAAATCCGAACTAATGCGTCTCTCGAAATAAAAAAAGACGAGTTATTCAATAGGACAATCTAATTTGGTCGATATCTTAGTCACTGAATGCTGATACGTTAAAACGAATTGTATTGTTTGATGAATGATTTATTTTTCTGCAATAATCGACGACATCACGCGTCCCCTGGACCGCAATGTGAGCCCCAAACCAAAATCCTAGGAAAGAGACTTGGACCATCGAGTGTGTGGAGGAATAAGGGTGGAAGAGAGATGTTGTGATACGTGTAATTAGACTGACGTTTGTTCTTCTTATCTTATATATCCGTAAATAAATAAACGCACACACCACGAATCATGCATATAAAATCATACATACATACTGATGGATACCATTCGCGCAGACGTCATCATTAAGCGGTTGTGGTTCCGTGAGAGTAGTCGGCTAGTCAGAAAGTTCGACCAGTTGCAGATTGTCAGTTCCGAATCATCGTAGTCAGCAGTTGTGGCTTCCGAATCATCTTCGTCCGAGTCTACTCAGTCTTCAGTTAGTATGTCTACGACCAACGAAAAGGTGGCCGAATTGGAGAATTCTGTGAACAACATTAACGATCAGTTAGCTGCGATTCTGGCCCAGCTAGCCGAGCTGGCATTGAAGGATAATAAGAGCGGTAGTAAGCGCGCTGAGAATGATGTGAACACTGGTCCCCGCTTTGGGAATGAGGATGACTATCAGGATTACATCCAGAAATAGCTTGAGAAGGAGAAAGCTAAGGAAGAGGAGTGGAAGCAGCACATCACTCAGGAGGTGCAGGATTTGCACGGAGGAAGCTCCGGGAGTCAGGATTTTTATAACTTGAAGAACTGCTTATCGGCAACTGCTTTGCCTTTGAAATTCCGACTCCCTAACATGAAGAAGTTCGACGGAACTGGGGATCCTACCGCTCACATGAATCAGTATGTTGCCATGATGAAACACACGATCTTGACCGAGGAACAAGTTCTTGGACTGTTCAATACTTACCTGGAGGGGGCTGCCCTCGTGTGGTTTCATGCATTACTGTTGTTGACGAAGAGAGATTGGAAGGAGTTGGCAAAGTCATTCATCGCCCAGTATAGCTTCAACACTATGCTAGAGGTTACTCTGAAGGAGCTTGAGAGCACTAAGGAACGGACTGGGGAATCCTTGTCCGACTTTGTGAGGAGGTGGAGAGCCAAACCATCAGTTATGAAGCAGAAGCCGCTTGAGCAGGATCAGATCCGAATGGTAGTTGGTAACACGCTGCCGTATATTAAGAATGAGTTGCGGTATATGCCTTTCACGGATTTTAATCAGATGTATAGTTGCGCCTTAATAGTCGAGGGGGATGGAGAGCCAAAGAAAGCTTATACCAAGTGGACAAAGTCTGGATATAGTGCCGGAGGGCCAAGCGCGAGTACAGAATCAGCCGCAGTGAAAGTGCTTGAACTTAATGCTATCGAGAAGAGGCAGTTCGCCAAGTTTGATCAAACCTACGCGAAAGTTTTCAAACGATTGCAAAAAAAGGGGTTGTTGAAAGCTTTCACTCCTTATAACAAAGCACCGCCTACTCCTCAGATGCAAGCTAGGGGGGTATTGCGAGTTCCACAGCAATAATGGCACACTATCAAGAATTGCGAGAGGTTGAAGCACGAGATTCATGATTTGATTGAGGAAAAGAAGATAGCTAATCCTTCGTCAGCGAACCTTTCCACTAGGCGTAATCCATTGCCTAATCATAGGGTGAGCATGATCGGATTTGGGCTGGAAGAGAGTATGGTTGTGGAATCCTTTGGGGAGGACGAGGAGGAGTTGTTGGACTCCGATGAGAAGAAGAACGTGGGAAATGGTTTGTATGTGTCTGTTTTGGAGGAAGAGCCAACGGAAGAGGTGATAGACGATAGAAATAAAACTGAGGAAACCGAGGAAGTATCATCTCGAAAGATCATGCCTATGTTGAAATTGTTCAGTGGGGTAGAAGACCCCGAAGCTCATTTGTATGGATACGTATGTGCTATGTTTGGGGAGCCATACAAAGTAGAAGAAGTCACTCCATGGTTCTATCTTTCGCTGGTGGGCGAACCTTTGGAGTGGTTTCAATCGCTACCTGACTCAACAAAGCATGATTGGTCACTGATGTCGAGCTCGTTTTTAATGAAGTTTAGAAGAGCCAAAGCACGGGTGGCGAAACATAGCGCGATGCAAATTGGGCCTATCAGGCGCCCGCTACCTGCTGTTAGTAAGTATAATGAAAGGAAGGACCCTATGGAGCACCTGCATTTCTATCTGTCGGCTATGGGTCCTCTAAGATTCAAAGAGGAGGAGATTACGAGCTTGTTTTGCAACTCATTGGCAGGAGAGTAACTTGTATGGTACATGTCTCTTCCAATGCACGTTAAAACGGATTGGGCAGAAATGACTAAGAGGTTCCTCAAGAAGTACACTGCATGGGGATGCCTAGAGGAAATGCCTAAGTCACCCGATGAGGAGACACCGGAGGCGGTATTAACCATGGTTAAGTACAAGGGAGATGAGAACCCTATCGATCACGTAAACCATTTCCGGACCCACATGTTTGATGCGGGACTCTATCGAAGTGAATTGATCCAACACTTTCCAAAGACACTTATGAGGGAAGCCTTGATATGGTACCGAATGCTCTCGGGGAAGATAAAGGGGAACTGGGGATCCCTCATGGAGGCCTTTGTACGAAGATATGAGATATACATTCCGTGGACAGGGTTGTTGGAAGATTTGGAAAGGATCAAACAGTTTCCCGAGGAAGCGTTCGTGGAATACGCGAGAAGATGGAGATTCAAGTATGCCTCATGTCGGGTCACCTTGAGCGATCAGGAGCAACTCATGTGCATCTGAAAGGGTGCTATTCCGCTTGTGGCTAAAAAAATGAACAGGGTGTTCCTCAAGAATTATGAAGAGCTGATAGGTTGGGCATTGTATGGATCATCAGACCCCTCCTATATTAATCTGAATGTCCCCCATGCGATGGACTTGATGGTTGTGGATATTTGGGGAAGTTCCTCAGAGGAGGAGGATGCCGAGCAGAGAACTCCTATCAATATTTGGGATGAATCTGATGACGAGCCGGAAATTGCTATCATGACAAGATCAGGTCGTGTGGCCGAGGGGAAGGCGCTCATGGTTGAGACAGAGGCAGGAGAAGGATCGGCTCCCAAGACCGATGATCAAGTCCTCGAGCAGTTGAAGAAAACACAAGATAAGTCTACGGTGTGGGAAGTCTTGTGCCATTCCAAGTACCACCATGAGAATCTGATGAAAGAGCTGCAGAATTTGGTCATTTCTACCGATACTGTAACCCCCTCATTTGGATCACATGATATCTCACACAATATCAGTCATAGACATGTTTTCAATTCTCAATCATATAAACTTCAATCTCATATAAATTTTACATATTATACATAAGAGAAAGCATTTATAATTTACAATACACGTTTAAGTCATTATCCTACACATACATTCACAAGACTCCAAAATGCCTAGATGAGAATGGACTGACACTGCTGGTGTGACCTTAAGCAAGAAGAACTCCACCTAACCTGTAAAATCTGTTGGCAAGGGGTGAGCTGCCTACTCAATAAACATATTACACATATATGTATATACAAGTAATGTAAAGAGCACAAACCAAAATAGGTCATCAGTACCAAGTTAGAATTTATTCATTTAGAATAGTAATACTGATTTTAGAAAGGCCTTGCTATACTTAGACAATATATATAAAATGGTCCTTGGACCCAATCTGTATTTCGGCTCACTAAATTCGGAATACAATCATCTGTGCTACGGAGGAGTTACACTCACTCACGTACTCATATATCTCAATACATGTGCTTCCGGCTCACAATATTCGGATAGCACTCTCAACTTGGACCATTTCACATATCCATCTAAGCAAGCTCATATTCATTTATAATCCAACCATTATTCAGTTCCAGTATGTGCACAAGGCTTAACATGTCGTATTTACGCATAACACTGCAACATACTCAATCATAACACTTTCTTATCAATCATGACGTATCATAAACACTCAAACATTATCCATATCATTCACATCAGATTCAACCACATCTCACACTCAACAAGTCACAAGTCACAATACATTCATACACATATATAAGCAATATGCTTACCGTCGCACTTGGTTCGATCTATTCAACACGATCGGGTGTGCGTTCAATTGCACCTTGCCCTCCTAATGTCACATAACATTGATACAATTAGACTTAACATAAACTTAATGAAAATAGAAACTAAGGAATGCTATATGATTTACAAGACACTAATGCCACAAAGTTCATGCAATCTAATCCTTTTGTCTTAGATCATCACATGACCTACTTGCACACATTCTGCCATAACTTTCTCTATATTAATCCAAATGCCCTGATTCTTGAACCTACGGAAACTAGACATATATGGGTATAACATATCCAAAATTCACTTTAATATCACTTCTACACAATATATGGCATGCAAAATGATTCGATCCTGTTTCCAGCCAAGAAACAGACTATTCAGATTTGCATCTACCATAATTCACTCAACCTAGCTCACAATAAACACAATGGATTGCCAAATCCTTTTACAGACATATACTTCAAGTATTTAGGAACACTTTTGTATAAAGAAACTTTCTCCAATTCGGACTTTAAGATCCTCAAAATGCTACATCAACATGGCTACCTCACATGACATTCAATTTCGAGGCAGTCATGATCCATCTAGGTTTTCTTCCTCTATATATGGAATTAAAGTCCCATATTTTACAGAGGGTTTCATAACACATATAGGAACATATGTTATTCTTTATGTATTTTCAAATTCGAACAATATCAATATGAAAAACAGGCTCCAAAATGACTGAAAGCAGTACCCTAGATTTCTGTTTAGGGCACTTGATACATATCTTTCATTTGGACAGCCTAAACCCAATGAAAACAACACCAAAACTCAACAAGCTCAATCACAACTCATCCACAACAAATCCTATGATCATACCTAGGTTTTTTCAGAATCTCCAACTCATAGAAAACAAGCTAAAACAGCATACTAACCTTCAACTTGTGTCTATCACCTAGTATGCTTCCTAACTTGACCTGTTTGGCTTGAAAATGGAAGAAATTGGAAGAGTTTTGTTTGGAGGATGTTAGGGTATATCAAAGGAAGGTTTGCTGAAGTTTTGGTCGAAATTGTGGCTGGAAATGAGGATAAATGAGTTGTATCAATCATTGTTAAAACAAAGAGGCATACTTTGTCTTACTTGAGTGACACCTCGTGCTTGCTCACAAACCTCCAATCCAGCCCTCCACAAATGTAAGTTAATCAATTTAGGACATATGAATTTATTAATTCATTCATTTAAGTCCTAACTCAATTAACCAATCGTTACATCTTAACGACACACTAATCGCCTACTAATCGCACGATAATCGCATTATGCATACAAAACTTCTACTGACAATGAGATGAATCTAAAATGTATGTATTCAATCATGAAAATATATATGAATGTGGGAAGACTCATATGTTAGGGTTTTGGGGATGTTACAGTTCTTCCCCCCTTAAAGAATTTCGTCCCCGAAATTCACTTACCAGAAGCTTCAAATAGGTAAGGATATTGTGTCCTCATATTTTCTTCTACCTCCCAAGTTGCCTCATCAAGTGTTTGATTATGACTCCATCTCACCTTAACCATTGGAATTTCACGGTTTCTGAGTCGTTTCATTTCTCGTCCCAAAATCTCTAAAGGTTGCTCACGAATAGTTAAGTCTGTATTCACTATTGCAATCTCAGGTTCAGGAATCATATGACTTGGGTCTGATCTATATCTTCTCAATACTGACACATGAAATACATCATGTATTAAAGACAATTCTGGTGGTAGAGCTAACCTATAAGCCAATGGTCCAACTCTCTCAATGATCTCATAAGGCCCGATGTATCTTGGATTCAACTTCCCTCTTCTGCCAAAACGAACTATTCCTTTCCATGGAGATATTTTTAAAAACACTTTATCTCCAACTTTATATTCCATCTCCCTTCGGTGCTGATCCATATAGGCTTTCTGACGTTCCTGTGCAGCTTTTAAATACTTCTTTATGACATTGATCTTCTCAACAGTTTCCTGGACTAACTCAGGTCCTTCCAATTGTCTCATTCCTTCAACATCCCAACATATAGGGCTTCTACACGGTCTTCCATATAGTGCCTCATAAGGTGCCATGCCTATACTTGAATGATAACCATTATTATAAGCAAACTCTATAAGAGGTAAATGTATATCCCACTCACCTTGGAAATTAAGAACACAAGCTCTCATCATATCCTCTAAGGTCTGGATAGTTCTTTCCGATTGTCCATCTGTCTGTGGATGAAAGGCTGTACTGAAATGCAATTTTGTTCCCAATGAGTGCTGTAAACTGCCCCAAAATCTAGATGTAAATCTAGGATCACGATCTGAAACAATAGATATAGGTACTCCATGCAACCTCACTATTTGTTTCACATAAAGTCTAGCCAATTTATCCATCGAGTCTGTCTGTTGAACCGGTAGAAAGTGAGCAGATTTCGTAAGTCTATCCACTATCACCCATATACTATCGTGTCTACGCCTTGTTCTTGGTAATCCCATCACAAAATCCATAGTGATCCTCTCCCATTTCCACTCTGGTATGGTTAAAGGTTTTAGTTTTCCCACGGGAGCTTGATGCTCAGCTTTAACCTGTTGACATGTCAAACATTTGGAAACAAAATCAGATACATCTTTCTTCATTGTAGGCCACCAGTAAAAAGGTCTCAAATTTCTGTACATCTTTGTCATTCCTGGGTGCATAGCATAAGGAGAATTATGTGCTTCCTGTAGAATTTCTGATCTTAAATTTGCTACATCTGGAACACATAATCGACTACCTATCATCATAGTTCCATCATCTTCCACAGAAATATCAGGTCTTTTACCTTGTTGTACATGATCTCGCATTTTCTGTAAATAAGGATCATGCCATTGTGCTTCTTGGATCCTTTCTTTCAAATCTGGTTTTACCCGTAGTGTAGCCATCAAACCTGTTACTTCATTTACTTCTAACTGCACATCCATGGCTCGCATCTCCACTAGTGAATTCAAACTATAATTCTTCATACTAGCCACAAGATCAACACTCTTTCTACTCAAAGCATCTGCAACCACATTAGCTTTTCCTGGATGGTAATCTATTGTACAATCATAATCTTTTAATAGCTCAATCCATCTCCTTTGTCTTAGGTTCAACTCCTTCTGTGTAAAGATGTACTTCAAACTCTTGTGATCAGTGAGAATCTGAAATGTCTCCCCATATAGGTAATGTCTCCATACCTTCAATGCATGGATGACTGCTGCCAACTCTAAGTCGTGTGTGGGGTAATTCATCTCATGAGGTCTCAGTTGCCTAGAAGCATATGCAATGACTTTCCCATTTTGCATTAGAACACATCCCAAACCTTGTCCCGAGGCATCTGTATAAACAACAAAGCCACCACCTTCAGAAGGTAACACTAACACTGGTGCAGAAGTCAATCTCTTCTTTAGTTCCTCAAAGCTTTGGTGACATTTATCATTCCACTGGAATACAACTCCCTTTCTCAGCAATTTAGTTAATGGACCTGCAATCAGAGAAAAACCCTCTACAAATCTCATGTAATAACCAGCTAACCCAAGAAAACTCCTAAGCTCTGTAACGTTCTTTGGCGGTTCCCATTCATCAATAGCTTTAATTTTGGAAGGGTCGGGTTGAACCCCTTCACCTGACACCACATGACCAAGGAATACAACTTCATACATCCAAAATTCACATTTGCTCAGCTTTGCATACATCTGATTATCTCGTAAAATTTTCAAAACAATTCTCAAATGTTGTTCATGCTCACCCACAGTCCTTGAGTACACTAGGATATCATCAATGAACACCACAACAAACTTATCTAGATATGGCTGAAAAGTCTTGTTCATTAATGCCATGAAAGCTGCAGGAGCGTTTGTCAAGCCAAAAGGCATCACAAGAAACTCAAAATGACCATACCTTGTACGAAAAGCAGTTTTAGGTATGTCAGCTTCTGCAACTCTCAACTGCCAATAGCCCGATCTTAGATCAATCTTTGAAAAATGACGAGCTCCTCTAAGCTGATCTAGCAAATCATCAATCCGAGGCAATGGATACTTGTTTTTCACTGTCATTCTATTCAGTTGTCTGTAATCAATACACAATCGCATACTTCCATCTTTCTTCTTCACAAATAATACAGGTGCTCCCCACGTTGAAGTACTAGGTCGTATAAACCCCTTTTCAAGTAGTTCTTCTATTTGTTTCTTCAATTCTTGTAATTCCATTGGAGCCATTCTATATGGAGCAATTGATATAGGAGATACTCCTGGCATGGTCTCAATAGGAAAATCAATCTCCCTATGAGGTGGTAATCCTGGTAGTTCATCTACGAATACATCTGCAAAATCTCTCACCACTGGAATATTCTCCAATTTGCCTCCATCCTCCCTAGTGTCCACAACATGAGCTAAATATGCCTCACACCCATTTCTAATCCATCTAATTGCTTGAATTGCAGATATTAAACAAGATGGCACAACCTTTCTCTCCCCAACAAATAACACAGTTGATTCTGAATTAAAATGTAACACAACTTCCTTTGACCAACAATCAACTTTAGCTTCATATTTACATAGCCAATCCATCCCCAAAATAATATCGAATTCTCTAAACCCCATAACTACTAAATCTATAGGGAACTCACTTCCCCTCACTTTTATAGGACAATCTCTCAGAACCTGATTTACAATAACATTATTCCCAACTGGTAGGATAACTCCCACATCATATCCTAATGGTTCTACCGTCCCATTTATTTTCAATATAAACTCAGGTGTTATGTATGAATGAGTGGATCCAGGGTCAATCAAAACAAAAGCTAAGGTATCAAGGATAGAAATTGTACCGGATATAACCTCTGGTGCTATTTGAGCTTCACCCCTCGTCATATTAAAGGCTCTATTTCGTGGTAAAGTTTGTGTCTGTCCGCCCATAGGAGCATCATGTCTACCCCATCTACCTCCTCCTCGACCTCTGCCTCTGCCTCTATCCACTCCAGCTGCACCACCTCCTATATTAGACTGAGGTTGAACTCTCTCTCCTCTATCAACTAGTAAGGGACAATCATTACGATAATGGCCTGTTTCTCCACACTCAAAACATGTACCCTTCTTAAATGAACCATAACACTCTCCTGTGTGAGATCGGCCACATCTGCCACAAACCAGGGAAGGTCCCCAACACTCACCTCTGTGTACCCGTCCACATGTCTGACAAGCTGGAAAAGATATTGTCCTCGCTCCTCTTCTATACCCACTATTAAATCGACCACCTGAAAATCTGTTACTACCAACGGATGGAGCACTACTCAAAACATCTCCAAATCCGCCCCGTGATCTAGTCCCACCACGATGGATACTACTACTACCTCTAAATTGTTGAGAATAGCCTCTAGAAGAAACTGAGAATCCACCTCTCTTTGATGGCCTGCTAGACTGGCCTTCTGTATCAAATCTAGCCCTTTTAGTTACAAAAAGTTTTTCTTTATCTTTCACAATTTCCTCCGCTCTGAGTGCAGATTCTACTAACAATCTAAAGCTCGTTTCATGTGCATGAATCCCCATTCTAACATCTGGGTGTAGACCATGTTCAAACCTGCGACATTTTGCTTCTTCTGTAGCCACATTTGCAGGTGCATATTTGGCTAAAGTGTTAAACTTAAGCTCGTATTCAGCCACAGACATATCCTCCTGCATAAGGGTCAAAAACTCTGTTTGTTTCCTATCTTTGTATATCTTTGACATGTACTTATTAGTGAACAACTTCTTGAAAATATCCCATGTTATTTCAGTTCTAATTCTTGTCCTTTTTATAGATCTCCACCATTCTAAAGCTTCACCAGTGAAAAGATTAGAAACATATTTGACCATTGAGTCCAGACGACACTCTGTGTTCTCAAGTACATCTTCAATCTTGGCCCACCATTTATCAGCTATATCAGGATCTGTGCTACCCTCAAACTCTGTTGCACCCATCTTTTTAAGCCTTTCAAAATTTTTATCAAAGATTGGCGCATCTCGACGAGCTTGAACACGTGGCTGAGGCTGACCTTGAGCCAAATAGATTCCCATCATCTGTTCAAACTGGTTGTAACCCTGAGGATACCCTGCATGTTCTGAAGCTCCTATATGTTCTGAGCCCCCAGACTCATGAACACGACCAACTGAACCATGACTAGACATATGACCGGATTGTCCATTCTCACCATCAGACTCCATAACCCTACATGAAACATGACCATGTCAACATGCTTTAGCATAAGAAAATATGATTATGTGGTCTTACCCTAGGAATCCAAAACAAGTCATACACAACCAAATCCCTAGGAAAGTAGACCCGTTCTGATACCACTAAATGTAACCCCCTCATTTGGATCACATGATATCTCACACAATATCAGTCATAGACATGTTTTCAATTCTCAATCATATAAACTTCAATCTCATATAAATTTTACATATTATACATAAGAGAAAGCATTTATAATTTACAATACACGTTTAAGTCATTATCCTACACATACATTCACAAGACTCCAAAATGCCTAGATGAGAATGGACTGACACTGCTGGTGTGACCTTAAGCAAGAAGAACTCCATCTAACCTGTAAAATCTGTTGGCAAGGGGTGAGCTGCCTACTCAATAAACATATTACACATATATGTATATACAAGTAATGTAAAGAGCACAAACCAAAATAGGTCATCAGTACCAAGTTAGAATTTATTCATTTAGAATAGTAATACTGATTTTAGAAAGGCCTTGCTATACTTAGACAATATATATAAAATGGTCCTTGGGCCCAATCTGTATTCCGGCTCACTAAATGTAACCCCCTCATTTGGATCACATGATATCTCACACAATATCAGTCATAGACATGTTTTCAATTCTCAATCATATAAACTTCAATCTCATATAAATTTTACATATTATACATAAGAGAAAGCATTTATAATTTACAATACACGTTTAAGTCATTATCCTACACATACATTCACAAGACTCCAAAATGCCTAGATGAGAATGGACTGACACTGCTGGTGTGACCTTAAGCAAGAAGAACTCCACCTAACCTGTAAAATCTGTTGGCAAGGGGTGAGCTGCCTTCTCAATAAACATATTACACATATATGTATATACAAGTAATGTAAAGAGCACAAACCAAAATAGGTCATCAGTACCAAGTTAGAATTTATTCATTTAGAATAGTAATACTGATTTTAGAAAGGCCTTGCTATACTTAGACAATATATATAAAATGGTCCTTGGGCCCAATCTGTATTCCGGCTCACTAAATTCGGAATACAATCATCTGTGCTACGGAGGAGTTACACTCACTCACGTACTCATATATCTCAATACATGTGCTTCCGGCTCACAATATTCGGATAGCACTCTCAACTTGGACCATTTCACATATCCATCTAAGCAAGCTCATATTCATTTATAATCCAACCATTATTCAGTTCCAGTATGTGCACAAGGCTTAACATGCCGTATTTACGCATAACACTGCAACATACTCAATCATAACACTTTCTTATCAATCATGACGTATCATAAACACTCAAACATTATCCACATCATTCACATCAGATTCAACCACATCTCACACTCAACAAGTCACAAGGCACAATACATTCATACACATATATAAGCAATATGCTTACCGTCGCACTTGGTTCGATCTATTCAACACGATCGGGTGTGCGTTCAATTGCACCTTGCCCTCCTAATGTCACATAACATTGATACAATTAGACTTAACATAAACTTAATGAAAATAGAAACTAAGGAATGCTATATGATTTACAAGACACTAATGCCACAAAGTTCATGCAATCTAATCCTTTTGTCTTAGATCATCACATGACCTACTTGCACACATTCTGCCATAACTTTCTCTATATTAATCCAAATGCCCTGATTCTTGAACCTACTGAAACTAGACGTATATGGGTATAACATATCCAAAATTCACTTTAATATCACTTCTACACAATATATGGCATGCAAAATGATTCGATCCTATTTCCAGCCAAGAAACAGACTATTCAGATTTGCATCTACCATAATTCACTCAACCTAGCTCACAATAAACACAATGGATTGCCAAATCCTTTTACAGACATATACTTAAAGTATTTAGGAACGCTTTTGTATAAAGAAACTTTCTCCAATTCGGACTTTAAGATCCTCAAAATGCTACATCAACATGACTGCCTCACATGACATTCAATGTCGAGGCAGTCATGATCCATCTAGGTTTTCTTCCTCTATATATGGAATTAAAGTCCCATATTTTACAGAGGGTTTCATAACACATATAGGAACATATGTTATTCTTTATGTATCTTCAAATTCGAACAATATCAATATGAAAAACAGGCTCCAAAATGACTGAAAGCAGTACCCTAGATTTCTGTTTAGGGCACTTGATACATATCTTTCATTTGGACAGCCTAAAACCAATGAAAACAACACCAAAACTTAACAAGCTCAATCACAACTCATCCACAACAAATCCTATGATCATACCTAGGTTTTTTCAGAATCTCCAACTCATAGAAAATAAGCTAAAACAGCATACTAACCTTCAACTTGTGTCTATCACCTAGTATGCTTCCTAACTTGACCTGTTTGGCTTGAAAATGGAAGAAATTGGAAGAGTTTTGTTTGGAGGATGTTAGGGTATATCAAAGGAAGGTTTGCTGAAGTTTTGGTCGAAATTGTGGCTGGAAATGAGGATAAATGAGTTGTATCAATCATTGTTAAAACAAAGAGGCATACTTTGTCTTACTTGAGTGATACCTCGTGCTTGCTCACAAACCTCCAATCCAGCCCTCCACAAATGTAAGTTAATCAATTTAGGACATATGAATTCATTAATTCATTCATTTAAGTCCTAACTCAATTAACCAATCGTTACATCTTAACGACACACTAATCGCCTACTAATCGCACGATAATCGCATTATGCATACAAAACTTCTACTGACAATGAGATGAATCTAAAATGTATGTATTCAATCATGAAAATATATATGAATGTGGGAAGACTCATATGTTAGGGTTTTGGGGATGTTACAGATACTGAGCCGGCAGCATTAGTGGGGGCTATCATGGCCCGGAAGAGGACTGAATTCACTTTCACCGATGAAGATCTCCCGGAGGAGGGGAAGGCTCACAACAAGCCTTTGTATATCCGAGCTGAAATCAACGGGAAGAAGACTAGTTGTGTGATGGTCGATGATGGATCGACCATTAATGTTTGTCCGCTGAAGCTCTTGTCCAAGTTGGGAATGGAAAGAGGAGATCTAACTGCCTCGGAAACCGTGATCAGGGTCTATGATGATAGCCGTAGGCACATTGAAGGGGTCTTCAAGGCTAAGTTGAAAGTGGGGCCGCATGAGGAAGAAATAGAGTTCACTGTGCTGGATATACCAGTGACTTATTCTGTGTTGTTGGGACACCCATGGTTCCATAAGCTAGGAGGTGTGCCCTCCACGCTCCACCAGATGATCAAGTTCCCCTACGAGGATGAAATAGTGACGATCAGAGCTGAGAAATTGAGCTCAGTAGCTGCATTGGGGATCGAGCCTCAGCTTTTCTCCGGATTTCAAGTTTCCGGGATCTATGAGTCTAGCATGACCACCGATGTGATAAAGATGATGAAAGGAGGTTTCATCCCCGGCATGGACTTAGGCGCACACCATCAAGGGTTGCTAGAATCACCAGATTTCAAGAGTCAAAACACCCGGAGGGGATTGGGATATGAGCTAGGAGGTCCGTCTAACAAAGGCTGTGAGGGGAAAGTGGGCCTAAAGAAGTATTTTGTGAACGAAGGTCAGGGGAAGCTTTATTCGGGAACTTCCGAGTCATGGACTAGCACTGAGGGAAAGATCCTGCCAGGCTTTGAGATCTTCAACGATGTCACCAGCTAGGGCAAAGGAGAGGCAAGCTGCTTCATAGAGGAGATCATGATGTTGGATCTGAATGCTGAGGAGCAAATTATCACCACTGGGGCAATCGTGGGAGCGGTGGATGAACCAAGCATCTCCAAGGCCTATGAGGAGCCCGAAACCCTGATGATGACAATTGTATTACTGCTTTGTTTGAATCTGATGATGTACTCGCCAAAACTATCAATGAAATGAATTCTGATTGTGCTTACTTGCTTGATGTTGATTCTGATCATTCCATGCATTCTCATTTATATAAAATTCCTACATTTGAAATCAATACAATAGAAATGTCAACTTTCAATCTTGGCACGGATGAAAATCCTAAACTTATACAAATTGCTCAAGAATTAACTATTGAAGAGAGGAAAGAATTTGAGAGAATAATTAAAAAATACGAAATAGTGTTTGCTTGGACATACGAAAACATACCAGGAATTGATAAATCCATCGTAGCTCACCGCATTCCGACATACCCCGATGCTAAACCCGTAAAGCAAAAAACTCTGACGCATGAGGCCAGAATGGGCGGATAAGATCAGAGAAGAGGTGAAGAAACCGTTAGAGGCAGGTTTTATCGAAGTAATCGACTATCCTCCTTGGGTCGCAAACGTAGTGCCAATCGCAAAAAAGGATGGTAAAGTACGAATGTGCGTCGATTACAGAGATCTCAACAAGGCTTGCCCCAAAGATGAGTTTGCGTTGCCTCACATCGATGTATTGATTAACAGTGCAGCATCTAGCATCTTACACATAAACGTGGATTGTTTCATGGGCTACATGCAGGTTCAGATGGCCGAGAAGCACAAAGCAAAGACCTCGTTCACTACTGAGTGGGGGACGTACTGCTATAGAGTAATGCCGTTTGGTTTGAAAAACGCTGGGGCAACTTGTTGAGGTTTAGTGTCCTATAGACAATTGTTCTAGGATACAAACTTAATGTAAATGAATTGTTCTTTATATCATTTGTTTAATGAGATATATGTTTTATAACTATATATAAAGGCAATCCCTTTTAAGCACTAAATAAAGTCTAATAAAAGGAAATCCGTAAGTTTATTTAAAGTGATTATAAAGTGTTCATACAAGCATGAAGTGAGACAAAACTTTATAGTAAACTGATAAACTTAAAACCACCCCAAGTCAAGTGATATGTTTGGGATTGACATATCACTGTTGAGACTTGTATGTAACAATGTCTTCTGTCCGACAGAAAGCTGATCTCACAAGCTTCATATATACAGATATCTAGACAGTTACATAGATCCGATGAAACGTTGTTCATTAGGATTGGGGATCCGATTTGAGATAACAGGATGGGTAGATTCATCCTTGTCACATGTTCATCTCATTGGTATTAATAGGTATAACTAATCCTCAGACTCAAAGGAATATTAATTGGTATTCTGGATTACGGAATGTGATGCTTTGACTCTGGTGTAACACGATCCTTAACAGAGATGACTCTGGGGTGTGAACAGTAGACGTTGGGTATCACAGGAAGTGATTGCGGAGTCGTTATATATTGGATTGAGCATTTATCACTCCCGATAAATGGGAGATGCATCCATGGATCGCTTATGGAAGACTCGACTCTAAATCCTTGCAAGGTGATAGCTTAAGAGTAAGAAATACAGATTTCACTTAACCTATCTTTTTGAGTTGACTCGGCCTGTACAAGTAAAACGAACGTCTCGCTATATGTGACTTGACATCACCCAGAGTCATAAGATTCAGTTCAAGGATGTAGTTGATAAAGGATCGAATTATACTGTAACTAATACGGAAATGTTAACGACTGAATCAACCTGTCTTCTTATAGCTCTAGGGGAATGATTACGGACTTGCTAATCACATACTCTGTACATCATTCCGTTATGCAAAGATTAAATATAATTCTTTGAAAATTAATTTAATAACGTTGCATACGGCTAGAAGCAATAAGAACCTAATGGATCACACATAAGACTTGGAACATAAAAGAGAGATAGATGTTAATTAATTGATAAAAGCCCAATTGAGCCTAATAAGGGGGTCGAAATTCATGTAGTAATATACATGAATAATTAATTTGATTTTGTTAATCATAATTAGATTAGGAATATAAATTAAATTAATTAAGAGATAATTAAGTTAGGAGTTTTAATTAGATTAATATACTCCTATTATTATCCAATAAGGTTATTATTATTATCCTTAATATATTAGATATATAGTGAGATAATAATTAGGAATTCTATTCCGAATGGAATTCCTATTCAGTAACCTAATTCTATCTAACTAGGGATTAGATACAAGAGATTATAAATACCCCTTCCCTTGAGATTTTCGAAATCCAAGAAAGCCATACCCTACTGTGATTTTCGAAAATCACCTAGTCCAAGAGAGAGAAAATTCGATTCGAGGACGAGATTTCTCTACGGCTTCGTTTGATCAATTGATTTTCATCTATTTCTTTTATCCTTGATCTTGTGTTGATTAATTAGAGGCAATCTACTTTGGTTGCTATTCAACGGTTGATTCCAAATTAATCTTCCCGTGTTTTATTTCGTGTTTGGGAACTCGAAGAAGAAAAACAAACAAAAGGGAGAAATTCGTTTTACTACTCCTACATCAGGTCAGTTCACTATTTTACGGATTCCCAGAGATTGAACCGTCGGATCGTCGCGATTTTCGGACAGGAGCTTCTAGACATATTCTTCCACGTTTCCACCGAAGGGATTGTTGTTCGGAGGACTGGAAAGTCTGTTTCGGATAGAGGCAGATTGGTAGACAGTTTCTATCTCTTTTGAAGTTGTGGGCACTTCGTTTGCAACGGTAGATAGAACTTCTAAAAGGTATTTCTTCTTATCATTCTTTATATGAAATAACGGTTAACGGATCTTATGGTTAAATGGAAATAGGTTAAAAAATTTATATTTCCGCTGCTATACCTTAGCCTAATTTCCAACAGTGGTATCAGAGCCATCGTTAAATCCGTTATTTCATATATGAAAATTTAGAAGTTTTCAATAGGATTGAATAAATATTTATAGTTAGGATTAATTAACAAATTGTTTTGATTAATTAATTCTAAAGATAAATAAGTTTTAATTAATTGTTAATTAAAATAGATTGTGCGTATGTTCCTAATTATTTTGGTTGATAATCATCATAACAAAATCTATTAGTTTTATAGTTAGATTGATAAAATCAGTTTTATTAATTCTAAAGATAAAACGGAAATCTATAGTAGTTTTTCCTATTTTCTGAAAATCGTTTTAAAACCGTTTTAGAACTGATATATATATATATTTAAAATCGTTTTTATATTTAAATATATATGTTTCAGAAATTGATAGTTTTCTGGTTTGATTATCGAATGAAAATTTGTTTAAAAGTTTGTTTTACCAATTTGTAAATCAAAATGTTAAATGAATTAAAATCAAAATAATTGGGACGTGCATAATTAAAGTTTTGTATAGTTATATTAATCTAAAAATTAATATAAAAGATACGAAACTATTAGAAGTAAAATTGGATGGAAGTTAATTTGATAAGTTAATGTGATTAACATAAATATTACATAAGATAGTTATGTAATCAACCAATTAAATTTATTTAATTGAGTCTATGCATGTTTGGAGTTATGGACATATTTGGACCCTCTTTAGTCTTTTGGTATTTTTGAAATAGGGCCTGCGAGTCCTGCCTTTCTACTATCTATTGTAATTTCTCCTCTCATCTGATTCCCTTCAATTCAATTGAAGTTTTCTTTAGTAGTATAGAAATTAATATGTAATTTCAAGGCGCCATGGAGAAGACGGAGGACCTAAAGAGAAATATGTAATAGTTAGTATTTCCTTAGGTTTGCCCTTTTATTCCGTCTCTGGCTCGACGGAATAATTTAGATGATATGTCCATAACGCCAATGTATGTGAATGTATGTATCTGATGTATGCTAAAGCAAATCAAGACTAAGTTAGATTATGAGACCTAAAACAAAATCCCTCATTAAAAAGTTAAGTAAATAAACAAGTTATTAAAATCGGTTGGCCCTCCCTAATATTATAATTCAGCCGGCGGTGCTGAGGGCCTTTGGGTTGTTGAGTAAACTCAAGCTCGGGGTCCTTTCGGTAACACCTGAATTATCGAAAATCATTTTTCATGAATATGGGGTAATACTTAAATTAGATTATGATAATTGGATGAGTAAACTCATGTTGTTATAAACTAATGGGCAAGACGGTTGGGATTAATATGAATAGCATATTAGTTACTAATGTGGTTAGTAACCCAATAAACTAGGAATCACAGTAAAGATGTGACTGATTACATGAATCTACCTAATGAATGAGACTAGCTTGTTGAGTAAACTCAAGGCGAAATCTCATGAGTTAGGATCCTAGCTCACTAAAGGATTTGTGAAATTCTTCGAATTAATATGGAGGGCTATTAATCTAAAATAAACTAAAAGGCCTATAATTTTAGATTGATATACTTTAAGCAAATGAATGACATACGTTTACTCTTTCTCACTCTCAGGTTTAATTAAACACACTCTTATAATCATGACTAAAACCAATCTGCAAAACATTCTTACCGATAACAAATTGAATGGTTCAAACTTCACCGACTGGTTTCGTAACCTCAAAATTGTTTTGAAGTTCGATAAAATAGGGTATGTACTTGATACATCGATACCCCATCTCCCTGCTGATGATGCTCCCATTGAGGAAATTGATGCTTACCAGAAGCACAGGGCTGATGATGATCATGCCGGATGCATCATACTTGCATCGATGACACCGGAATTACAAAGGCAACATGAGGAAATGGATGCCTATTCCATCATCATGCACCTAAAGGAATTGTTTGGGAAACAAACCAGGTGCGAACGCTACGAGATATCCAAGTTGCTATATCATAGTAGGATGAAAGATGGCACATCTGTCATGACACATTATGTCAAGATGATTGGCTACATTACCAAACTTTCTAGTATTGGATTTGTGATGGATAACGAATTAAGCTTAGACTTAATTCTTCAATCCTTCCCAGAGAGTTATTCACAGTTCATCATGAACTATCGGATGAATGACTTGCAAACCTCTCTTGAAGAGCTTGCAAATATGCTCAAGTCAGTTGAGCCTAATATGAAGAAAGACAAAGTCATACCGGCTCTTGTCATTGAGGGATCAAAGAAGAGGAAAGGGAATTCTCCCAATCCTAAACATCCCAAGAAAGGTAAGAAAGTCGTGCCCAACAAAACTAAGGGAAAGGAAATGAAGAAGCCCAAAGGAGAGTGCCACGTCTGTGGTGAAGACGGGCATTGGAAAAGAAACAGTTGGTGTACCTAGCCTTCCTCAAAAGGGGAAGAAGCCGAGACTTCAACATCTGGTATGTTTTATATTGAAATTTCACAGTCTGAATCTTTTGGTATTTGATATCGGATGCAGCCTAAGGATATTCTAGGAATATCTAGAAATATTATTTCTATTAGCCGTCTTGTTGACGACGGCTTTTCATATTTCAATAAAAGACAAGAGTTGCAATTTTTCTAAAGATTCGATCTTTTATTTTTCAGGAATATCACAAAATGGGATTTATGTGTTAGATGACAAAATTCCTGTTTTTGCAATTGATACCAAAAGACATAAGCTAGATAATTCAACTTACTTGTGGCATTGTCGTTTAGGCCATATAAACAAGAGACGCATGCTAAAGCTACATTCAGATGGGCTTATAGATCCAATCGATCCCGAATCATTAGAAACATGCGAATCATGTTTAAAAGGTAAAATGACAAAGACACCCTTTAGCAATAAAGGTGAGCGTGTATCAGACACTCTAGGACTCATTCATTCAGATGTATGCGATCCTATGTCAGTCCAAGCAAGAGGAGGATTTAGATTCTTCATAAGCTTCATAGATGACCATACCCGATATGGTTACATCTACTTGATGAGGCACAAATCAGAAGCTTTTGAGAAATTCCAATGCTTCAAGAATGAAGTAGAAAATCAATTAGGAAAGAAAATAAAGACGCTTCGATCTGATCGAGGTGGCGAATATCTTTCAGATGATTTTCTGAATTATCTAACTGAATGTGGGATATGCTCACAATGGACACCTCCCTATACACCACAAAACAATGGTGTGTCCGAGAGGAGAAACCGTACCCTATTAGATATGGTACGATCCATGATGAGCATGGCCTTACTTCCAAAGACGTTCTGGGGCTATGCCTTAGAAACTGCCCTCTTCACCCTAAATCGAGTACCAACTAAATCCGCTAGTTCCACACCATATGAATTGTTCATTGGTAGGAAACCCGTGTTTTTATTTATGAGAGTATGGGGTTGTTCAGCATTTGTCAAACGCATTGCGTCCGATAAACTAGATTCGAAATCTGATAAATGTTTCTTCATTGAATACCCTAAGGAAACTATGAGATATTACTTCTATCATCCAGATGATCAGAAAGTAATCATATCCAAGCACGCAACCTTCTTAGAGAAAGAGTTTCTCGAAGAAACACAAAAGGGAAGCATGATTGAACTTGACAAAGTTCAAGAAGAAGAAACACCGACTGAAACAACAGAGGCGGTTGAGGTACCTGAAGGAGTCCCATTAGATGAGACTCTAGTGCCACCTACTCGTAGATCACAAAGAGTTCGTGAACTCCCAGTTAGATATGGTTTTCTAGTGGGAGATGATAATGAGGTTCCCGTGTTAGACGACGAACCCGAAAACTACGAAGAGGCTCTTACTAGTCCAGATTCTAAAGCATGGCTTGAGGCCATGGATTCTGAAATGGATTCCATGTATACTAACCAAGTGTGGACTTTGGTTGATCCACCCGAAGGGATAATACCCATTGGGTGCAGGTGGATCTTCAAAAAGATAGGTTAGTAGCGAAAGGATATCATCAGAAGCAAGGAATTGATTATGACGAAACTTTCTCTCCTGTGGCTATGTCCAAATCAATCACAATCATGCTTGCAATTGCCGCTCACTACGATTATGAGATTTGGCAAATGGATGTGAAAATAGCTTTCCTAAACGGAAACCTGCTTGAGGATGTATATATGATGCAGCCTGAAGGTTTCATATCAAAGGATGCAAATAAAGTTTGCAAACTTCAGAGATCCATTTATGGACTCAAGCAAGCATCTAGAAGCTGGAATAAGCGTTTTGACAAAACCATAAAACAATTTGGTTTCGAACAAAATTGCGAAGAAGCTTGCATTTACAAGAAAGCAAGTAGGAGCTCTATAGCATTTCTCATACTATATGTGGACGATATATTATTAATGGGAAATGACGTTGCTCTCTTACAGTCAGTGAAAGTATGGTTATCTGGTAACTTCTCAATGAAAGACCTTGGTGAAGCAGCTTATATACTTGGTATAAAGATCTATAGAGATAGATCGAGAAGACTGCTTGGTTTTTCACAGGCTACATACATTGAAAAAGTGCTAAATCGGTTTAGCATGCTTGAATCTAAATGAGGTAACTTACCGTGTTACATGGAGTAAAGTTAAACAATCATCAATGTCCTAAAACCGATGATGATAAACGACGCATGGCTGTAGTCCCGTACGCCAGCACAATCGGTTCGATTATGTATGCTATGCTATACACTAGACCTGATGTAGCGTTTGCGTTATCTGTAACGAGTCGTTACCAAGGAAATCCGAGAGACAAGCATTGGATTTCTGTCAAGAACATTCTTAAGTACTTGAGAAGGACTAAAGAAATGTTCCTAGTGTACGGAGAAGGTGATCTGAAAATAGAAGGATTTCCAGACGCAAGTCATCTCACAGATGAGAATGATTATAAATCCCAATCAGGATACCTGTTTATCTTGAATGGGGGCGCGGTCAGTTGGAAGAGTTCTAAGCAGGGAAGCGTAGCTTTCTCTACGACCGAGTCAGAGTATATCGCAGCTGCGGAAGCAGCAAAGGAAGCGGTTTGGATTAGAAAGTTCATTACAGAACTAGGTGTGGTGCCTGACATTGTCAATCCCATTACACTGTACTATGATAACAATGGAGCCATTGCGCAAGCAAAGGAACCACGGTCTCATAATACATCCAAGCATTACCTTAAGCGATACCACATCATTAGAGAGATTGTGGCTAGAGGAGATGTGAGAATAGAAAGAGTACCTACAGAGGACAACGTTTCAGATCCGTTGACAAAGCCTTTAACCTAGAGAATACATGATCGTCATTTAACTTCTACTGGGATAAGTTTTAGAAACAATTGGCTTTAGTCCAAGTGGGAGTATGTTGGGGTTTAGTGTCCTATAGACAATTGTTCTAGGATACAAACTTAATGTAAATGAATTGTTCTTTATATCATTTGTTTAATGAGATATATGTTTTATAACTATATATAAAGGCAATCCCTTTTAAGCACTAAATAAAGTCTAATAAAAGGAAATCCGTAAGTTTATTTAAAGTGATTATAAAGTGTTCATACAAGCATGAAGTGAGACAAAACTTTATAGTAAACTGATAAACTTAAAACCACCCCAAGTCAAGTGATATGTTTAGGATTGACATATCACTGTGGAGACTTGTATGTAACAATGTCTTCTGTCCGACAGAAAGCTGATCTCACAAGCTTCATATATACAAATATCTAGACAGTTACATAGATCCGATGAAACGTTGTTCATTAGGATTGGGGATCCGATTTGAGATAACAGGATGGGTAGATTCATCCTTGTCACCTGTTCATCTCATTGGTATTAATAGGTATAACTAATCCTCAGACTCAAAGGAATATTAATTGGTATTCTGGATTACGGAATGTGATGCTTTGACTCTGGTGTAACACGATCCTTAACAGAGATGACTCTGGGGTGTGAACAGTAGACGTTGGGTATCACAGAAAGTGATTGCGGAGTCGTTATATATTGGATTGAGCATTTATCACTCCCGATAAATGGGAGATACATCCATGGATCGCTTGTGGAAGACTCGACTCTAAATCCTTGCAAGGTGATAGCTTAAGAGTAAGAAATACAGATTTCACTTAACCTATCTTTTTGAGTTGACTCGGCCTGTACAAGTAAAACGAACGTCTCGCTATATGTGACTTGACATCACCCATAGTCATAAGATTCAGTTCAAGGATGTAGTTGATAAAGAATCGAATTATACTATAACTAATACGGAAAGGTTAACGACAGAATCAACCTGTTTTCTTATAGCTCTGGGGGAATGATTACAGACTTGCTAATCACATACTATGTACATCATTCCGTTATGCAAAGATTAAATATAATTCTTTGAAAATTAATTTAATAACGTTGCATACGGCTAGAAGCAATAAGAACCTAATGGATCACACATAAGACTTGGAACCTAAAAGAGAGATAGATGTTAATTAATTGATAGAAGCCCAATTGAGCCTAATAAGGCCCATGGACATAAGGGGGTCGAAATTCATGTAGTAATATACATGAATAATTAATTTGATTTTGTTAATCCTAATTAGATTAGGAATATGAATTAAATTAATTAAGAGATAATTAAGTAAGGAGTTTTAATTAGATTAATATACTCCTATTATTATCCAATAAGGTTATTATTATTATCCTTAATATATTAGATATATAGTGAGATAATAATTAGGAATTCTATTCCGAATGGAATTCCTATTCAGTAACCTAATTCTATCTAACTAGGGATTAGATACAAGAGATTATAAATACTCCTTCCCTTGAGATTTTCGAAATCCAAGAAAGCCATACCCTACTGTGATTTTCGAAAATCACCTAGTCCAAGAGAGAGAAAATTCGACACCCCTAGTTCGAGGACGAGATTTCTCTACGGCTTCGTTTGATCAATTGATTTTCATCTATTTCTTTTATCCTTGATCTTGTGTTGATTAATTAGAGGCAATCTACTTTGGTTGTTATTCAACGGTTGATTCCAAATTAATCTTCCCGTGTTTTATTTCGTGTTTGGGAACTCGAAGAAGAAAAACAAACAAAAGGGAGAAATTCGTTTTACTACTCCTACATCAGGTCAGTTCACAATTTTGCGGATTCCCGGAGATTGAACCGTCGGATCGTCGCGATGTTTGGACAGGAGCTTCTAGACATATTCTTCCACGTTTCCACCGAAGGGATTATCGTTCGGAGGTCTGGAAGGTCTGTTTCGGATAGGGGCAGATTGGTAGAAAGTTTCTATCTCTTTTGAAGTCGTGGGAACTTCGTTTGCAACGGTAGATAGAACTTCTAAAAGGTATTTCTTCTTATCCTTCTTTATATGAAATAACGGTTAACGGATCTTGTGGTTAAATGGAAATAGGTTAAAATTTTTATATTTCCGCTGCTATACCTTAGCCTAATTTCCAACACAACTTATCAGCGAATGGCTACGGCAGTGTTCCACTATATGATACACAAGGAAGTGGAGGTTTATGTGGATGCCATGATGGTCAACTCGGATATAAGAGAAGTGACTTCGTAGCACTTGAGAAATTTCTAGCACGCAGAATTTAAGCTAAGGTTGAACCCGAAGAAATGCTTCTTTGGTGTTTCATCGGAGAAGATCCTAGGCTATATAATCAGTAACAAGGGGATTGAGGTGGATCCCGACAAAGTGAAGGCCATACAGGAAATGCCAGCACCGAAAAATGAGAAAGAAGTAAGAGGATTCCTGGGGCAGGTTCAGTATATCAGTCGGTTCATAGCATGACTCACCACAATCTGCGAACCAATATTTAAGCTGTTACGGAAAGATCAACCCATGGTTTGGAACGATAAGTACCAACAAGCGTTGGAAAGTGTCCGAACCTATTTGACTAATCCACCGGTTTTGAGACTGCCTAAACTTGGAAAACCGCTCCTCCTATATGTAGCGATCGAGGAGCGATCAATTGGAGCAATGCTGGCCCAGGAAGGGGACACCAGTGTGGAGCATGCGGTGTATTATCTGAGTAAGAAGTTCTTGGAATATGAGCTTAAGTATAACATGATCGAAAAGACGTGCGTGGCAGTAGTATGGCTAACAAAGAAGCTGCGACACTATTTTCAGTCTTATAAAGTGATCATTATTTCCCGGATGGATCCCGTGAAGTATCTGTAACGAACTCCATCCCTAACAGGGAAGCTAGTCCAATGGTTGTTGTTATTGTCAGAATTCGACATCGAATATGGAACGAAAAAGGTTATTAAGGGAAGAGCCGTAGTGGAATTTCTGGCCAATCAACCCTTGAGTGCGGAAGAAGAGGAGATAGAATATGACTTCCCTGACGAGCACTTGAACGCAATAGAAGTTATACCGTGGAAAATGTTCTTTGATGGAGCGGTTAACTCGAATGGAGTCGGGGTAGGAGTGCTACTTATCTCACCAGAAGGAGAAAGGATCCCAATGGCAAAGAAGTTATCATTACCTCTCACTAATAATATGGCTGAGTATGAAGCGTGCATCTATGGGTTAGAGTCGTTAGTAGCGCTGGGAGCATCGTACGTTGAAATCAAGGGCGACTCAAAACTGATTATCGAATAAGCACAAGGAAACTGGGAAGTAAGGGAAGAAAGTTTGCGCCCATACCTAGACCAGCTGGAGGGGTTGGCACAGAGGTTCAGCGAGTGCCGCTTTTATCACATTCCTCGAGCACAGAACCAAGCAGCGGATGCTTTGGCCACTTTGGTGTCGGTGTGGGATAATCCACGGAATCTTGCCTCAAAGCCTTTGGTGCTAAAAAGGTCCCACAAACCATGCTATGAAGATGTAATGTTGTTAGGAGTTGACGAGAAGCCTTGGTACTTCAACATTGTGAATTTCATGAAAAACGAAACTTATCCGGCAGAATCAGAACTTAGGGATCATACTGTGATCAGGAGGTTAGCTCAGCAGTTCGTCATCCATAATGATTTGCTTTACAAAAGGCACGCTGATGGATTACAATTAAGATGCTTGGATGAGGGAGAAGCCCGTGAGGCAATGGAGTCGGTACACTCGGGAATTTGTGGAGCCCATATGGGAGGAGCAGTGTTTGCAAAGAAAATCGTAAGGCAAGGCTTCTATTGGCTCACCATGGAAAGAGATTGTAACAAATATGCGAAGAAATGCCATGATTGTCAAATCCACGGGGATTATAATCACCTACCAGCTATGGAACTGCACGTGTTAGCATCCGTTTGGCCGTTTGTAACTTAGGGCATTGATATCATCGGTGAGGTGAGGCCTAATGCGTCAAATGGACACAAATTCATCGCAGTTGCCATCGATTATTTCAGCAAATGGGTAGAGGCAGAATCGTTTAGCAAGTTGGGATCTAAGCAGATGAGGAAGTTCATTGAAAAGCACTTAATCACTAGGTTTGGGGTACCCCATCATATGATCACGGATAATGGGGTCCAGTTCCAAGGAGAGGTGAAAAGTCTCTTCCAAGAGTACGGTATTGAGCATCATAGATCTTCTCCATATCGCCCACAAGCTAACGGGGCAGTAGAAGCAGCAAATAAAAACCTCAAGAGGATCCTCGTAAAGACCGTGGAGTCGCACCGGAATTGGCACGAACAGCTTCCACTTTCTGTGTGGGCCTATCGCACGACTGTCAAAACATCTACTGGGGCAATGCCGTTCTCCTTAGTGTATGGGGCAGAAGCAGTTCTGCCAATCGAGATTGAGAAGCGATCGCTGAGAATCGCGGTAGAAGCATGGATTCCTGAGGTGGAATGGGTGAAGAAACGATATGAGCAGCTGGCATTGGTCGACGAGAAAAGAATGGACGCACTATACCATGTACATCTATATCAGAGGAGGATGGCCCGGGCCTTCAACAAAAAGGTTAAGGTCAGTCCTATCAAAGAGGGAGACATGGCGCTGAAACAGATCCAAATGACGCACACCGACCCTAGGGGGCAAGTTTAGGCCAAATTGGGAAGGACCATTTCTCGTGAAGAAGATGATGAGCAAAGGCGCGGTTAAGCTAACTATTATGGACGGCATGGAGTTCTCCGAACCTACCAATCTAGATAGGCTTAAGAAATACTTTTCGTAAAAAAAAAGAAAAAAAAAAGAAAAATTCCCGATAGGTTGAAAACCCGCAAAGGGCGATCTATGCAACAATAAGGGAAATCCCAATGAGTGAAAACCCAAAAGGGCGCTCATTTGAAAATTCCGGGATAATAAAAGGAGAGTTGAAAAATTGTTGTGATCTGAAAACCGAAAAAAGGCGGGTCCTGGTAACAGTAGTTATATCTTGAGAAATTACAAAAATACTATATAGTCGGTTAAGTATTTCTGTTGTTTGTAAATAAATAAAGGCATGAATATATTTGAAGAGAGTGATTGGAATCGTTATAATCGACTGAATGCATTGTATTATAAATCATGAGTTATACATTTCCTATCTCTATCACATGAAAAGCCTATACCTTTATCTTCCCCTCTCCCTACGTACAAAGTATACATCGGGGTAATGCTAATAAAAGAAAGCTACAAGGCATGACAATGGTGAGCCCGTCAAGGAGGAAACGATCCAAAGTCCCAGAAGTCCTCAAAGGCCCTCATATGTGAAGCCCGCTCCATTGCCAAAGCCTCCTCGGCGATCCTGCGCCCCTCCTCAGCAACACAGCGGCCCTTTGTCTGAATGTGCATCCTATCTGCCCAGCTAGCATCCCTCTCCCGATAGACGTGTCCAACCCGAGCGTCGGCGTCCCGCTGCAACTCCCTGAATCGCTGATCATTAGCATGAAGATCACTCTGCGAAAAAAAAACAACAACAACAGAAGTTATACATACATATGTGCATCACATGCATACATTTCACTATACTATGACGGAATAAGAATACTCACTAGATGGCTGGCACAACGCAGATTGAGCTGCTCTCGAAAATAATCAGATAATCCCACAAAGTCGGTGCACGTCTCCCTCGAGGTATGGAGGGCATTAGGGGGATCGAACGACACCATCAAGGTAAAAACCGGAGGGGCAGTCTCAACGCCGGAGTAGGCCACGCCCGCCTCGCCATAACGAACCACCGAGTACTCTCTCCCTGAGGTAGGGAAGGGTACGCCTAGGGAGAGCCGCTTTGGTCGAGCAGCGCCTGAGGACTCGCCTGCATAGTATGAGGGCTCGCTCGCGGATGCCCGGGTCCGGGTATCATCAAAAAAATCTAACGTGTGAGCGCTCCTCAAGGAACCCTCCTGCAAACAAAGGCAAAAATAAATACTTCCAACTATCTCACAAATAAGGAATAAGCAAGCCGAGTACTCACCAGAACCACATCAAGGCCAAAGACCCCAGCAACGGCCGCCGCCGAGAACACGTCATCCGCAGAATCGACATCCATCATGATCTCAGGAGGGATCGTCGGGGTTAGGAGCGTCAATAAATAGCGAGCTCGACCCCTCACATGGGTCCATACATCCCGAGGCGCTAATCTACAAATCAGGTCGCGACGTATCGTCCGTAGGGGCATAATCCTCACCGCGAACATGGAGACGGGGATCTCGCCCGGAGTCCAAAAGGTGACGTCAGCTCCGGTAAAGCTCTGATCACCCAAATACCACGCTCGCACTCACGGGCTGGTAAGTACGCACTGCTGCCTCTGGATGTGGGTAACATATGCGTAATCGGGACCGAAGTCGAGGTCGTCCCATCCAAAAAAGATCTGAAATACAAGGAAAATCAGACAAAAACGAGTAAAAATCCAGCAAAATCGGAAGACACTCACCTGCCCCAAGCTCCGTGTATCAATCCATGATAGTAGTCGTGCCACTATCGGTCTCCCCTCGGTGCTCAAATCGAAGTCCCTCCACCTCGCCATAAGCGGAAGCGTAGCCCCGCGTGGACTGCTCCCGCAGACGCTCGGGAGAATCCTCCTCTCGTAGGCCCAAACCTGCTCATAAAAACCTGCATCAGAAGCGAGAGTCATGAAAAGAATAAAAGATAAGCTAGGGATAACAAACGCACCAGGAGGGTGAAAGTATAACCACCGAAGTCCTTGCGCTGCCGGTAAGTCAAGTCCAGGAATCGGTAGAGGTATGCCAAACTAGCTCCGACCCAATCGTTGGAGGACACCGCATCTAGGTCCTGGAAAGCCTGGATGAGGCCCGCGTGTATAGACCCGCTCTGGGTACGAAAAACTGTCTCGCCCAGAGCATACAGGAGAAAGCTACGTGTAGCCCGGTCCGTATCATCTCGATCGCAGAAATCTCGACGACTCAGCAATCCGAAAGTAGTGAAGAACTTCGACGTGGTAGATCTAACGCATGTATAAACTCCAGGACCGATCAAAGCATCCATCTCGTCAAGATCAACCTCTGGACGCACCATATCGTAATAAAGAGGGACCGGAGTGTCGCTACCTCGTAATCCGGTCAGTAGGAAAAAGTCCCGGGGTGAGATCGTCATCTCCCCGAATGGAAGGTGAAAAGTGTGGGTCGATTCCACCCACCTCTCGCAAAGTGCGCGCAGGGCACGCCAGTCACACACACCATTGGCATGTGGCAGCGCCAGAATAAAGGGCTCGAAGCCCAGCTCTCGCACGCGGACTCTGACCGCCATGGGAAGCAAAGCGTACCAGGAGTGGATGCCCTCGGTGGAGCCCGAGGTGGCAATTACCTAGACAAATCAGTGCAAATAAGAGTGGGACTTAGCTAGAGTCATTATTCTTTAAAGGCCTCACTTCCATATACGTCTGATAGAAACTCAGTCTAACTAGTTATTCTTTACATTTCGTCTAAATTTAACTTAAAAAATTCTTTTCGTTAAGATCGTCATTCTTTAGAGTTCCGTTCGTAGGATCATCCTTATATGATTTAATTTAATTCGTTATTTTTTGGGGTTCCAATTCAATTCAAGTTTTGATAAAGGTGGTTTAGTATTATTCACGTTTTTCTTACTATTCATGTGCACTATTCACGTGCACTATTCACGTTTTTACTACTCACGTGCATTATTCACGTCATTTCACTATTCACGTGCACTATTCATATTTTACTATTCATATGGTTTCGGCTATTCACATGTATAAAGTTCATATTCTTTCCAAAAATCATAAAGTGTCGTTCACATGCATGAAAGATTCGCGTTTTCTAATTAAAGGAATCATAAGCGGTTTAAATGTTAGCATGCAAATAACGTTCAAATGGGGTTGCTAAAACCTAGAAGTCTTGACAAATAAAAAGCAAAGAGGTACTTACCCGATTGACATTGGTCCGACTTAGATGAGAAGCAGGGTTCTGGAAAGGGACGACACTAGCCAAGTCCTCAAAGACCACCTCCATACCCTTCGTGCCATCGTATTTGCTCGACACCATCGCAAAAAATGCTCAAAGTTAGAGAGAGAAGGAGAAGAGGAGAGAGAAGGTGTGGGGTTAAAATGAACCCCACCACCCTTTTATAAGGGTGAAAAATGGCATTATCGTAATAAGAGAAAAAGGTATGATGTGACATAAAGGTAAAAAGTAAATAATTAATTACCAAGTGCACAAATCTCCGATTCGCAGTTCGTTTCAGCCTGCGTTCTTACCAAGCAGTGACCATTGTCTAGGGAGATGACTCCAGGCGACAGTCAAAATTTACAGAACAGTGGCGCCAGTCAAGATACAGACAACAGTCACTAGGAAAATAATTTTTAACCCAAAAAGATTCCAGGCGAAGGGATAAGGTCGTTCCTATCCACAACTTCAGTATGCGAGACCGTGGCTCCAGTCAAAATACAAACGATAGTGCGTCAAAATTCTGAATCGCTAGAAATAGCAATTTTACATGCGGTCGATGTAGAGACTAGGGTAGCTAGAAACAGCAATTTTACCTGCGGTCGATGTAGAGACTAGGGTCGCTAGAAAGAGCAACTTTACCTACGGTCGATGTAGAGACTAGGGTCGCTAGAAAGAGCAATATTACCTGCGGTCGATGTAGAGACTAGGGTCGCTAGAAAGAGCAATTTTACCTGCGGTCGATGTAGAGAGAGCAACTTTACCCGCGGTCGATGTAGAGACTAGGGTCGCTAGAAAGAGCAATTTTACCTGCGGTCGATGTAGAGACTAGGGTCGCTAGAAAGAGCAATATTACATGCGGTCGATGTAGAGACTAGGGTCGCTAGAAAGAGCAACTTTACCTGCGGTCGGTTCAGAGACTAGAGTCGCTAGAAAGAGCCACTTACCTGCAATTGATTTAGAAACTAGGGTCGCTAGAAAAACCTAGGGGAAGACGGTCGATGAAGAGACTGAAGACGAGGAAGGAACTTACGACATGGAGATCAGGTATTTCTCCTCCAACTCTATATGTGTCTTTTAATTTAATATGTTTTCCATTGCATGCGTTGCATTCGCGAAAAAGTTTTTTTCGAAAAAGCACACACATCACTATTAAAATAGGACGTAGGGACAACTGTAGACACCGAGTCGAAGGACCTATGACGAAAACCCATAGCAGACGATTAGAGCAGTTGATTCCAATAATAAAAAAATAAAAAATAAAAAAAACCACGAAAGGGTTCGGAGGGATTGCGTGTCGTCAAATAGACGGCTCGCGAGTGCCCAGCAGCGTTGGACGAGCGCCCAACGGCGGCCGGCGCGCGTCCGACGGCAGTTGGGCGCGTGCCAAACAGCGCTGGGCGCACACCCAACGACAGTTGGGCGTCGCCCAACCTATGTTGGGCGTCTGCCCAACCTGCGTTGGGCGTCCGTCCAACGCGAAGTTGGGCGTCGCCCAACTTAAGGTTGGGCGTCCACCCAACCCCCCGTTGGGCACACGCCTAATCTTGGGATCCGTGCCTATAAAAGGCATGAATCCCCATGCAAAAAACGGGAAGAATTTTTGGAGCTTCTCACTCTAAAATATTTTTTAGAGAGAGAAAGTGATTTTTTTGGGAAAAAACATTTTTTTTCCTAAAAAATTTGAAAATTCCTAAAAGTTGAATATTTTACCAAACACGAAAAAACACCGAAAAATCATAACTCGTGGAATCGACCGAGATCAAGCCTTCAATACCGATCTTGAGGTATTATCCGAGGACTAGACTCGTTTTATTTATTTATTTCCTTTATTTAAGTTATTTATTTATCACATTTATTTATTCCGTATCTATTTAATTCCCGTCTCGTATTAAATAAATGTTTTGTTTTGTTTTGAACTAAAAAACCTCGTTTTAAAGTCCCAACACGAACCGTGACCCAATTAAAGGGGAGTTCGGGATTAAAACATTGTAAATATAGATTTTAAAAATATTTTTAAATAATGTTTTGAAATAAAACATCGTTTTAGGAGTCTCCGTTATAGACTATGATCCAATTTGGGTAGTTCGGAAGCCCAAAATGATAGAATAGAGTAGATTTAAAGTGTTTGAATAAATCTGGAAACTATTGGACTGATTCTGTAATTCTCCATTTTCTGTCACTAAAGGCTGTTTATCGACAGATTTTCCGTCGGTAAAGCTGATGGAACTTAAAAAATCACTTTTTCAATCTCTTTCTCATCTTTTTTGATATTTGGACTTGTATATATATGTATATAATTAGGTAGTATATTTATTAAAGTTATTTTTAGGGTATCTAATTACTAATTATTTGTGCATTCACTTATTTTGCACATTTGGGTATCATTTACATTAATTTGGTTTTGTAAAACTATATATATATATATATATATATATATATATATATATATGTGTGTTTTTCTTTTATTGTTTTGGGTGGGTTACTCTCTATATATTTATTATGTAGAAAAACTATTTTGGCTTAAATATAGTTTTCTTATTTATGAATTTTATCCATTATTTTTACATGTTTTTAAATTGGAATAAAACTGTATCATATCTAGTATTATATATATTATTATTTTTACTTATTAATAACTTGTATATATATTATTATTATTTTTCTTATCTTAGTTTTGATCTATAAGTATAATTATTATTTTTACCATAGTGTATATTTATATAAATATGTACATTTATTCTCCTTTTGAACTTCCTATATATATATATATATGTTTTAAAAGTATTTTAGTTGGGTGAACTTGGGGTAAATTACACCCATGGCCATTGAACCTTACCCATTTTCACATTATGGCAAATGAACTTTATTTCTTCCCAGTATAGCTACTGAACTTTACAGTTTTTAACACCGATGGTCACTTAATTTTAACTAACTTCTCAAAATGACCGTTAACAATTGTTAACGACCTTAAAATGAAAACATTCAAGAATTAAAGTTGTTCAGCACGACATTTACCATGAAATCATATTTTTTATTTTTGAAAATCACATTTTTTATAGCTTTCTCTCTCTAAAAATTCACTTTCCCTCTCCTCACCAAACAACACCTAAATGACCTCAAAACGAAAATTTTCAAGAATTAAAGTTCTTTAGAATATTATTAATATTTTGGATTTTTTATTTTTAGCCGTCAACTGTCGTTTTGAGGCATTGAGTGGCCACCGGTGTTAAAAAGTGTAAAGTTCAGTGGCCATACCGGGAAGAAATGAAGTTCAGTGGCCATAATGTGAAAATGGGTAAAGTTCAGTGGCCATATGTGTAATTTACCCGGTGAATTTGGATTTAATTTGATTAATTGTTGTATTCTTATGCAAATGAAGGTTAATTGAGTGAAAAATGGGAAATAAATCACAAAAAGAGAGTTTAACTTGCTTATAGTAAAGTTTTTCTAGATATTTCTAAAGTGTAAATAAAAGGCTTTTTTTATCCATTTCAAACCATTTCCTAAACGTCACGTTTTAAAACCTTAATTCGTTCCAATGGCGGATTAAGCGAACCTTGTAATTAAAATCGTTTTCATTGTAAATAATGGAGTTTTGAGTCGTTTTCCTAACTAAACGGTTTTGTACAAAAATAAATGGACTTGTATGCTTAATCACGTTTTTGGTTAAAACTTTTTGTTCAACGTTTTCACACGCTCGAGTCGTTCCAACGGTGATTCGAGTGAACATCATGTAAATTAACGGGGTTTTGAAACGTACTTAAATCGTTCCAACGGCGATTAAGGAACCATGTAAATAAACTCGTTTTTTGGGAGTGAGATTAGTGTAGATTTAATGTATAATACAAAGCATAACTCACGTGGTGAATAAACTAATTCTTTCTTCTATCTCCCTCTTTCTTCCATATACTCTAAATTCATGTAAATGGGTAATTCTGTGCTAATATGGCTTTCAATAATATATGCTCAAAACAGTTTTCAAAACGAGAAAGAAAAGGTTTCAAATGAATTTTAAACTTAAAGAAATATGTGATTAGTCCGTTAGCGCCTAACATGCTAAGTAGGAGGCCGGTGGTTCATAACCGGGCGATGTTGGGGTGCCTAGTAGCCTTTCTCCGGAAAGAAGCTAGCCTTCTCGGCTCGTACCTAAGTTTCCCGAACCCTCACCGCTCGTCCGCAAAGGATCGGTGTTCATTTCCCATTCGTGGGTGGCGACTCTTCCATACTCCGAGCTCTGGCCCTGCCGAGCAGCTTGATTCCGCGATTGGTTGCTTTCGGCGCCAATCACAGCATCTGTCGTCAACGGTGTCCACCCTCGGTCCGCCCGGGCGAGGCCGTGGCACCTACAACGGGTCACATAGTTTCTACGTCAAATGATTTCGGGAGGAAATATCGTAAATCCACAAATTAAATGGTATTAAGTTATGGATCTCTTGAGTGTATGTTGAGAAGTAACTTAACCTCTATTTATTGGTTTAAATGGATAACATGTAATCATTTTCTTCGATTTCATAAGGAATGTTAGTTTTCAGATTTTTATGGACCATTTTGAAAATTATAAGTTCTATGTGTGATAATAATGAAACTAATAATCTTTCCCAACTTTGTTTTGAGGTTGGTATCTATCTTCTCCTTATATAATTTCCTTCTCAACAGCAAATTACCAATTATATTGCAATAATCCTCATCTAAAGTTAGTGATTCTTGCACAAAATATTTAATCAATGATTCTTTCATTAGTTTATAGTTTTGCAAATCCTCATCTTCCATAACCATAGCCAAATAAATTCTACTTTTGACAAACATCATATAACATAGAGCCTCCGAGTTTTGACATTTCTCATTTATATTGTAATTTTCTGTAGGTTCATATTTCTCTTGGAAAACATGTTTCTAATGCTGTAACTTGAAAGAACTATCAAACTATCCATGTTTTCTACAGTTTAGTAATGCAATCACCAGTTTAATTTGAATAATAAGTTATATAAATTCAAACAGACAATCAATAGCTATTATTTTATTCAAAAAAAGGAGAATAAACATATAGATATAACTTGTCTAATCATTAATTATAATGAAGAAGTTTTTCCTCTGGTGGAGGAGGAGGTGGTGATCCACCTTCATCTCCACCTCCACCTCCACCTCCACTGCCACCTCCACATTCCATAAAGCACCAACACTTCTTTTTGAAGAATGATCCTTTACAACGACCTCCTTCAGCGTGTTCAGTTTCACAAATGTGATTGCAGATGTTGCTATTCTTGCATCTTCCATCAAATGAATGGCTCTTTTCCCAGCATTTATTTGCTCCCTCCACCATTTCAATGTTCACTGTTTCTGTGTTTTCAAAACAAGATAAGAACAGTCAATTAGTCGATATTAAGTGGGTGAAAAATTTACCATAGGCAACAAATAAGAATGCAAGTAAAAGAAGAAAGGAGTATAGCCTCATAGAATGCTCCATTTTAATCACAGTGAAAGAAAATGGATGATGAAGTGATGAAACCATCCCATACAACCACTGCTTATATAGGCAAAGGAAGTAATTTTACTTACTAATAGTATATTTAGAGGTTGATTTTGAGAATCAGCTAAAGGTGCGCTTTTTACAGAAACAGAATCCTATGATAAATAAAACAAAATCTGGCATCCCTTTAGAAACCCTAAATATGCAAATTAGTTTGATTTTATCATTACTTTGCACAAATTACAATTAGATTATGGATCTCTTTAATTCTGATGTTGCTGTTTAGTATTCCATATTTTTGGTGTTAATAGATATTGGATGATTTTTGTTAATAATGACCAAGCACCTTAAATCTACTATTCTTCTGAGGGGTGGCAATGGGGCGGGAGTAGTTTTGCATCTCCCATTCCGGCCCCAATATTTTCAGGGGTGGTTTCGGAGAATCCAAAAAAATGTTCTGGGATTTTTTTGACACCCACACCGGTCCCCATTCCCACGGGTAATGGGAAATGCCCCAATCCCCAAACCAAATTTTAAAAAAAAATCCAATCAACAATTTAAAAAAAATCCCCACATGTTATTGGTATAAACCAGTTAGTGGTATAAACCAGTTACTGGTATTTGGTAGTAGATTTTTTACAACTACTAATACTTCCATGAACATCATTTGTAGACGAATCAACATAACTAAATTTATCCACGATTCACCTACAAAATCAACATTAACATTCATTATAAAACATATAAAACGTATAAGTTTGTAGTAGCAATAAAACGAAATTATAAAATATAACTTTAGAACAGTAACAAAACAAATTAAAGTACTGATAGAATAAAAAAAAACTCAGCATTCAGTATTGATATATCTAAATACATGTGATATACCAAGAGCATAATAAAACAAAGCTAAAGTACTGATATAATAAGAAAAAAACTCACAATTCAGTACTGATGTATCTAAATACATCTGATATACCAATAGCAGCAAAAAAAACAAAATTAAAGTACTGATATACCATGAGCAGCAATAAAACTATACGAATAAAACAAAATTAAATACATGTGATATGTTGGATAAACCAACGTTACTATTTCTCCAAAACTCACAGAACAAAATAAATTGAAAGCACAAGTTATAAGTGTTTGAAGCAAATTCTTTCTGCATTCAATATGAGGAAAAACAGTACATATGGAATTAATTAAAAAGCTAAAATCCGCCTCCTACTTATACAACTTGAGAGTGGAGTTTGCTAAGCAAATTCAGCCACTAAGAAACTCCTAACATCGTGTATTATGGATGACTAAATCAGTCCTTCATCACACTATTTGTTTTGTATAAAAATAGGCTTATATATAACTATCTCCTAAAGACCAGGAACAAACTAACTGAATTGATTCTAGAAAGTTTAAACATAACGTTCACATGATATACCAAGAGCATCAATATACCAAGACAGACATGTTTTCCAGAATGTAGAGTAAGCTAACAGATTCTCCTGTATTCCTAATTTTCTTTGGTCTAGAATTGTAGACACAACAAACTTTGATTCAAATAAAAAACCCAACAACAAAATTTGATTAAAATCATAAGGAGTATGAATAACACCTTAATAGAAGCCACAGCAAAGTCATCCCGGAGATGCTTCTGATTCGTAGAGTAGAAGGTCGATTTGAAGAAAAGGATAGAAGAAGTCGGAGCAGCGTTGTCTGAAGTGAAGAAGGAGAACAAAAGAAAAGAAGGAAAGTGAAGAAGAAGGAGCCGTGTTGTGTCTGAAGGAGAGAAGAAAGGAAAAGGATCGACATATTATAGATAGGATTTTTAGGGTTAGTTTATTATAATATTTGTTTACTTTTGGATAGATCATAGATAGAAAAGAAACAATAGAATAGAATGGATATAGATACATTTTTTTAGTTAAAGTATTGATTTTTTTAAGGGTAAATTAAAAAAAAGACCCTCTGGTTTCAAAAAAAGAACTGTGGTTTGACTGTGGTTTATTCCGTTACACTATTTACGGATTTGGTGAAAATGTCGTTTATTTGCTGACGTGACTAAAGGGAAAATATCGATTTTTAAAAAAAATTGGGGTAAATTTCAAAAAAAAAAAACCTAAGTGGTTTCATTTTTTTTTTGCAGAAAAATGACTGTGGTTTTTTTTTCAAATACATGACTGTGGTTTATTCCATTACACTATTTACGGATTTGGTGAAGACGTCGTTTATTTACTGACGTGGCTGAAGGGCAAATATGAGTTTTTAAAAAATTGACCAATGGATTTTTTATAACTATTTTGGGTCTACAATATTGACCAATGAATTTTTTTTTATAACTATTTTGTGGCTACAATATTGACCAATATGTTTTTTTATAACTATTTTATGGCTACACTGTTGACCAATGAATTTTTTATAACTATTTTGTGGCAACAAACCAGGCCTCCACCATATTCGTACTGAAAGAAGATAAGGCTTCCCAAAGACGTTTGCGGTTGACTAGAATCGGATCCGCATACACAAAAGTAATAAAGAGGGGTTTATTCCCAGGGTAGGTCACTCTACTATGAATAAATTGTCTATCCATTTTAACGATATCCAACTGAACCAGATTAGGCTTCCAAAAAAGCCAAATACCACCAGTCCGGCCACAAGCCTCAGACCTGACACACTTCCAACTTCTAAACAACTTCACCACATCATCAGCTTTAGCTCCGCTGACCTTTGTTTCCAAAAGAGCAAAACAAGAAGGGTTAAACTGTTTAATCAAATCCTTAACATGGATACGGGTCGCCTTACTTGCCGCTCCTCTAACATTCCAAACAAACAAATCCATCACAAGAGGAACGCAAAACACATGCCCAAACAATCTAGACCAGATATTTATTAGGGGCTCTTGCGAGCCTAGCAGAGGTACCAGCAGCCCCCCTTTTATCTATGAACCCAAAAGAGGTTTGGCTAGTCTTGTGACTAGCCTTTAGTTTCTTCATGTTCATCTTATTGACTTTCATGGTTTTCCCATTTCTAGCCTCAATACTGAGTTTATAAAAACTAACCTCTTTATTTGACTCTGAACCTTGAAGAATTTGAACCTGAGGACAGATCTGGGCCTCATCTTTGGACTCAAACAAATGGTTGTCAGTCTCTACATTCTTCTCTAAAGGATCATCAGGTTCTAAATCTGGCATATCCAACTCTGAAAGATCAACAGTAGGACCTGGGTCTTGCTCACCATCCACCGGAAGAACCCCAAAGCGAGATCTAGAACAAACCTTCAAGAGGATGTCAGTAGCCCCACTTACCTTAGGGATGGAAATCTCCTTCTTCCCATAATCATTCTGGATCCGGAACTGCTCATTACTAATGTCAGTAGGGAGATTTTGGGCCACCGGAGCTCAAGTCCTTCGTCTCCTAGATCGCTTAGCCACCATCCAAGGACCAAAATTCCTCACATCTTCATGGATGTCCTCCTCCCTAGCCTTAACAGTTTCCCATAACTCCATAGTCACCATCTTTCTTTTAGGCCATCCCTCATAAGTATGACCAAACATCCCGCATTTATAACAGATATTATGAATCCCTTCATACTCAATGTAATAGACTGTATGATGAAGACAGAATTTAGACAAAAGAGGTTTTTCTAGGTCGATATCAATACATACTCTAGCAAATTTGCATCTTTCGGCTCCAATAGTTGTTTTATCCACATGGTGGACTTTCCCAACAAGTCCGACAATTTTCTTTAGAAATATTTCATTGTAATATTCAATTGGTAGACCCGGAAATCTAACCCAAGTCAAAATCCTATTGACTGAGCAGTCCATAGGATTAAAGTTAAGAACCCAAGGTCTTAACGCAAGAACATGATTGGAAATAATGTAGGGACCCCCATTAATGACTACTTCGTAATCTTCAACTTGTGTAAACTGAATTACATAGTAATCATTCTCCAAATCAGTGATACTGATTTTCCCTTTCTTGGCCCACTGAGCTCGGATTCTCTGAGCAAAATAACTAAATCCAATTTTTTTTCCCTAGGACTGTTACAATTAAGGACAATTTCCATTTAGATCGAATGGCTCGTTTGTCAGCCGAGGACAAACGAATAACAGGGCACAAGGGATCCTCATGTTCCCCGTCTTCCACATCTGAGTCAGATAAAAACTCCTCCCAGTCTTCCTCTTCCATCCCTTCTATCAGGGAATTATCCTCCTCCACGATGCCTAACAGTGTATCTTTCCAATTCATTTTCTTATTCCCCGGAGAAGTACCTCCTTGAACCTCATTCATCATTATTCCCTTACTCCTTATATCTATTGATGAGTTCAATTCTTCCACAGGGGTCATCACGGACGCCTTCTGCCCGTTATGTGAAATCAAAACCGCCTGACCGGAAAACCCGACCCCATCTGAATCCAGAATCCAGAATCGCTGCCAGAGAAAATGGCAGGCGTGGCTCTAGGCAGAACAGCCACATCTGTCGCCATCAAACAAAAGCCCACCGCCAGATCCACCTTAACCGGTGCCCTCTCCGGCCTCACACCAATAGATTCTGCCATCATAATATTCCCTCCGCCGAAAACCGCTGCAGAATAGCACTACCCAACACTCCTCTCACCTCCTAACAGATCTGAAACCATCGCCCCTATCGAAGAGACCCGCGCCTCCTCTGTCAGACGGGATGCCTGCATCGGCGCCACCATACCCGGACCGCCGCCCGACCTCGACCTCTCCCTCCGATCACCAACGATCTGTCACTCCACCATCGTCCCCAGCACCCCCTCGCCTCACGCGGCGATCTCGTTTTCATCGCAGCGTTCTTCGACTTTGTCTCTCGAATATCGCAGGGTTCTCCAATATCGCGTTTTTCTTAATCGTATATCTTCATCTTATTATAATATCTTTTCATTATTTACCCTTCATTCACATCAGCAAAATTTAACATTCTTATAGTTTATCTTCATGTTATTATAATATCTTTTCATTAGTTTACCCTTCATTCACGTCAGCAAAATAAATAGAGGTATGAAAAATTTCTTGATTTGCTTTTGTTTTGCAACTAAAATAATCATAGACATATATTTCGCAATAAATGTAACCACACATTTTTTTTTCATTAATTAATTACATATTTTTTCCTCAATGTAAAATTCTTAAAGTCCAACGCACAGATAATGCGGTACAAGTATAATAAATTTCCCCTCATAAGTCACATAGTCCTTCAAAACTAAAAACTAAATTTAGATGAAAATAATTCCTCTCCTTGTAAACATTTGTAAGTTCTTGACCGAAGTTACTATTTTCTAATAGAAAATCACTGTCTGGAGTTAACCTTTAAATTCAGACAACATACACTAATTGATCCATATGAATTAATACGGGGATCCTAAATCCTAATCTTCCATTCATTCACTAATTCATCCAATTCCACTCCTCTCGCTTCCTTCACCACACAAATTCATCACAAATTAACTGCCTCCTGTTGGGCGATTTCCGCAAGTGCACGGTATACGCTTGTAGTAATAAAAGATATCGAACCCACATGGAACGCTTTTTAACTAAAACTTATTTAATTTGGTTTTATTCACGTCTTTAGATTTAACTAAAGAAAATCGTTTAATTAATTGTATTGGTTCGGATTAATTAGGATTAGATGAGAATATTATATTGAACTTAGAGAACAATTCTGTCTTGAGATTTTGATTACAAGACAGACGCTTTCGTATTTGGAATAAATCAAAGGTATAAAACTTATTTTCATTAAACAAATAAAGCAACTATAACTTTGGTAAGATTATGAACATGGAATAATACAAGAATTTATGCAATTAGATGGCTTTGAACCGTAGAAATCTCTCTGGATCGGAGCAGATTTCTACCTTAATCAAATCAGTATTTTATATCCGATAAGCCGCCATCACGATCATATCATCCATAAAAACCAATTCTTTCAAGTGTTCAACAAAGTTTCTTTGTGAATATGATTGTATAAAACGTTTTAATAAAAACACAAATTTATCATTTTGAAAATCATTTTGTCAGAACAATATCAAAATAACAACTGGAAGAATATATTGAATAGAATAAATGTATTATTAGTGAATTGTTAATCTTCACAAGTTAACAGAGAGGAAGAAACATGGATAGCATTTTGACGAAATCTTTGAGATCCGGGTTGTCAATATTTCCTTCAAACTCCATAGGTTTGTCAGACCCTTTTGCACTTCAGCCGTTAGTTCTTCTCGCTGAATCTTCGGAATAGAGACCGCTAGGTCCACTACCAGAATGAAAACTTTTCTCTGATCAACCTTTGAAACTAAACTAATACTACTGTGTTTATAACTAATCTAATAACAACTTGTGTACATTAAGTTTGTTTGTACAGAAATGAAATCTAATTTTCTAACTCTTTCTGAATCAGAGTTTCTTCAACATAATAACAACTCTCTAATCACTAGTGGAAAAATGGCCATTTGCATCGGCTATTTAGAGCCATTTGCATCGGCCATTGGCCGATGCAAAAGCCCTCGATGCAAATGTGTTGCATCACATTTGCATCGGCCGTTGGCCGATGCAAATGGTTGTAGCATTTGCGTCGGCCCTCTAAAAGGGCCGATGCAAATGCATCTTATTTGCATCGGCCTTTTAAAAGGGCCAATGCAAATGATGTAGCATTTGCATCACATTTTTTAAAGGGTGATGCAAATGCAGTCTCATTTGCATCGGCCCTTTTAAACGGCCGATGCAAATGTCATTTATAAAAAATATAAAAATAATAATTTGGATTGAATGGAGCTCTATAATATAGCAAATAGCTTTGATTCATATATATAACAAATATGAGCAATCATTCCAAATATACGATCTGCAACTGAAATATGGCAATGTTGTTAGATCTCAAAATATGAGCAATCATTCTAAATATACCTGCATTCCACATTATTTCTTTAGTCACTGAGCAGATTTTAAATAAAAAAACTGATACAATGTCATAATCCAGAACATTATATTACTTTCAAGTGCCATCTCGCCATGATCTAGGGACTCTGTTGACCTCTCTAATTCCTTGTTGCTCTTGCTCCCTTAGTGCTATAATGTAGTCGTATGTGCTAATTCCCTGTCAAAATAACCATATTAAATGCATCAGCTAAATATCAATCAACTAACAAAAATTGAGAAAAAAAAAGGTTGCTGCCAATCTAGAAAGAAAAAAAGATTCAAAAGAAGATGGCACATAAATGGAACCATAATAAAGTTGTATCCCAATTTAACAGTTTGCCTAATAAAAAACTCTTGTATTACCTTTTTTAATGAGAAGGATGTGAAAGAAGAAAATATCAAAAAACATTATTTGAAATTTTCTTCTTTGACACACTGAGAATCTCATAAAACTGATTGAGAATTAATTAACATTAAAATTTATAAAATCTACTATAAATATCATAAAAGGAGCCAATTCTCCAGTGATAGAACGAAATTGCATAATGAAGCAATTTTGATCAATTAAATAATTAATTTATGTATACAGAATGAGATAATGAGTACAATGATATCAAGCTTTCCGAATTGAGATGTGATATGAACTATAAAGTTAATTGTTCAAAATCAACTATGGACTATGAACTATGTATAAATCCAATTCAAATTTCTCTTTAAATCCACTAATCAAACAGGATATAGGCATGAACTTTAAATGCAAAAATTAAGTGAAATTAGATTAATCATACCAATATATCAAGCTTTCCGAACTGAGATTTGATGAAATCAGCAAGAGCAGCGACACTATCAGAATCAGCGACATCAAGTTGATGAAAACCGAGATAATCGGAGAGACCAGAATCATTGAGCTTAAAGGCCTCTCTTCTCATCTCTGGCAGTTAAAATCACGAAACTCCGAATCCGGTCCGAGCCCCTTGTTTGCTCCTGTGACCACAGCATATCTGGAACATAATGAAATTCTCACAAATCACAAGTAAGAAACAGGCATAAAAGATATGGAAGATTAATTTAATTTCCATATGAGTGAAGAAGAATTACCTCTTGTTATGTTCGAAGATGAAAATGAAACAAGCCCATAAGTACGTACTTGAGCTTGCAACCTCTGGCAAGCAATTTCCTACTGCAGATGCCGAGGAAATTCTCTTCGGGGACATGTTCTCCGCTGAAACTACCATTAGAAATACCATTGATAACATTTCCGACTGCCCCTGCGTTTAATCCTTCCTCCGCAGGAATCACTGCTGCTATATTCCATACCTCCTTCAATGATCTGGCCTTTAACGTTGCTGCTTCGCGTAATGCTGCAAATTAAATCTTTAATTAAATCCCAAACTCATACCACCAAATTAATTTCAATCCATAAGATTCAAAATTTTACTCTGTAATTGAATAGTGAAATCAAAAGTAATAGTTAGGTAGCAGCAGCCATATACAAACAAATCGAAAAGAAAAAGATAACCTTAAATGAAAGAGATAAGTAGAAGAGAAGTGTGCGGTGATAACAGTCCTCCTTGCGTCTTCTTGAAGGACGATGAGATCGTAAGGAACCTACAATATATTCTCTCTTTTTTTCTTTCCTTGAAGTTTCCGTCATTGAGTCAACTGAAAATGGATTTTGGACAGAAGCATGAACAGTATAGCCTCTGTGTAAAAGGGTGTGAACAAGAGAGGTGCCTAAAACACCAGAAGCATCCATTACACAAACTATTGTTGAAGTTTGGAGAAGTTGATAGGTATTAAACATGACTGCTCAAGTTGGATTAATTGAAACTCAAACTGAAATGTGCACTTACCATTCTAGCTCTTTTTAAGAAGCCTAGCAATGGTAGATACTCCTTGGCATGTGGAAGATAAAAATAAGTAACTAAGGATAATAACGCAACAACAAAATCCACAAATGAATAGCTAAAATTGAAAAGAAAATGCCAATCGCTGTAATGAAAAGGAAAATGCATACATGCTTATCGTCAAATCCTTGCGGATAAATCACATAAAAGTCAATGCACAAGAAGAGAGAAAGCTGCTAATTATACCTAGCAATGTTCCAAAGAGAAAAAAAAATAGCATGTGAATCATCATGACTTTGGCTGAGACATGATTTTTCTCTATCTATTATGCCTCCAGCTATGTCAAACTCAAACCAGACCAAAATCCTATAACCACCAATTAGCCAACATTTTTGGCTGAACACCAATTGTTCAGATTCAGTAGTCTAATTCATATAATTTTCAAAACCTTAAACCAGATCAGCATATCTGGTTCAATTTCAAGTGCCTAAAAGAGATCTATGTTCAATCAGATACTTGAAATGAGATCAAGTTCTTTCAAACCATGTTAATCAGAAGAATATTTTGAATAGGAATTGTATAAAGAGGACAAGGCGAATATCAGATTTACTTTAATATTTTCATTTAGGCAATCAATCAAATGAAAAAGGGAAAAGAAAACCAAAAGAAAATGTCAACTATTATACGAATCTCAAATGCATAGACATAGCATAACCAAACATAACTTACAGAGACATGCTACATCATCTAAATCAGAATAAGCTTTGCTTAAGCAAACACGTCCGGACATATCAAAAACATCCAATTGCAAGCAGTTGAAAATGGCATTCTTTTTCCCCATATTCTCTATTGTTCGAGATTACAACTGCTACTGAAATTATTACTGACCTGAACAAGGTCTTGGGGAGAAGCATCATTAGCAATGGCATCTAAGAGCAATCAAAATACCAACCCTGAACACTGTTGATTGAAGGATTGATAGCATCTTCCCTAAACCCAGCCAAACCACATGAGATTGTAAATCCTACAAATAATCAGAATTTCAATTGCTGATCGAAAAGTTTAAAATAATATTGTTTCAAAAAAAAATTAATATAAGAGGAAGAAGAAGAGCAACGATGATGATGATATAAATGGCATTGGTATGTTGAGGAGGTGAGTAGCGAGAGGAAGAGTCTAATATTAGAGATTTTTGAAGTTCGTCGTCCATGGTGTTGTATCTGAGAGAGAGTTCAGATAGAATGATTTAGGGTTTCTGAAATCCAAATGAGGAAGTCATGCCTGAAGATGTCCGTAAGAACATCGAACGAAATATTGCCCCTCTTAATGATGGGAAAAACCATACGCAAGGAGTAGAAGACTGTATAGCTCTGGAAGCCATGGGGAGAGAGGAAGTTCCAGATACAAATCGCAGATTCACCAGAGATAAGTCACAAGGAAAGGTAAATGACTAGTGAACAACAAAATTAAGCAGCAGATCGTTGATGAATAATGGCTGAAGGAAGATATAATCTCAAGGATTAGGGTTTGGATTAGAGAAAGAGATAAGGTTGGTGTTTAAAGAGAGAGATGAAGAGTGAGACCAAGAAAGATAACATCGAGCATGCCTCTGTTTTTATTTTTTCTAGTGCAATTGCATCAGCCCGTTTAAAAGGGCGACGCAAATAATGCAACTATTTGCATCGGTCGTATTAAAGGACCGATGCAAATAATTCATTTAGTATTTGCATCGGTCCTTTTAAAAGGACCGATGCAAATAATACAGTTATTTGCATCGGTCCTGTTAAAGGGCCGATGCAAATACTAAATGTCATAACATTTGCATCGGTCCTAAATAAAGGGCCGATGCAAATGGACTTTTTGCATCGGTCCCAAATAAATGGCCGATGCAAATGGACTTTTTGCATCGCATTTTGTAAAGGCCGATGCAAATGGCCATTTTTCTACTAGTGAATTTCTCTAACTTTTTCCAACTTAACCAACATTGATTTCTGAAATGAATCACTTATTTGTAGTTGGTGAAGGGTTGTAATTGAAGGTTCGTGTCCTCTGGTGAAGGGTCGCTTTTATCCAAACGAACAGACGCGTTTTTTAGATTTAAACATGTGAAAGCTGTGCAGAATTCTTCGCTGTCTCAATTCAAATTCTGAAAATCTCCGTCGCGACAGGGGGCACAGAGGAAGGCTGAAAATTTCGATTTCTCGATGACTGGCATCAGCGTGTCGCGACTGAGATTCTGAAAATCTCAGTCGCGATAGGGGTATTCTTCCCCGTCTCTCGGCTGCTTCTTGTCTCCTTGAGTCGGTCTTCTGATTAATACGTATTTTTGGCACGTAACATAGGGTTTTCCCTCGTTTTAGCTCCATTTTAGCTCCTATTTGGTTTTAACCAAATAATTAAGTACCTTGCATCAAAGAAGTATATAAAGACGTAAAAGTACTCTAAATGAATATAATTATCACGCTTTCAATGTAAATTTAACGTATTTATATATAATATTTTAGGTATATTTTGGGCTTAACACCTCCAATTACCTATTGTGGAAGACGCAGGTTCTGCCTATTTTGAAAGGTCAGAAGTTGGGACATCATGTTGATGCAACTTCTGCATCGTCGTCCAAGAAATTACAAACCAGAGCAGACAATCCGGCGTTCGAAGTTTGGGAGCAGAAGGACCACCATGTCCTCATACAAATGACATCTAACCTTACAAAAACTTATCTAATGACACATGTGATAACTCACCAAATGACACATAAGATTTCTTATTTATTTTTATTTGTTTACTACAAATACATGTATATATTTGTTTTATTTATTTAATAAATTAATATGAAGTTAATTGAACCAAACACATCATACCCTTTGTCACATCCGACCCAAAACGGCATCGGGTATGAATGAAAAATAGGATAACGAACGTCTATTGGTCTGAAACATGAATCTATTTTCTAATAGATAAAAATTTAATTCGACTACGTAAAGTTTTATTATTTCACTAGTACAGAAATGGCCTATGGCCACGGCTTATTTGCCACGGTTTTGTTAAGCACCGTGGCAAATAATGTTATTTGCCACGATTCTGTTAGAAACCGTGGTAAATAATGTTATTTGCCACGGTCCTACAAGGAACCGTGACAAATAACACCTTATTTGCCACGGTTCATACATGGACCGTGACAAATAACACTTTATTTGCCACGGTTCCTACAGGGACCATGGTAAATAAAGTATTATCTGCCACGGTTTCATACAACCATGGCACAAAGTACCTTATTTTCCACGGTTCTTAACAGAACCATGACAAATAATATTAATTCAATAATAGATCAATATTAAATATAATGAAATATTTATTTATCTAATCTAATTAATTTATTTAATTAACGTATTTAATAATTTATGAATTTTATAACTTAAATTATATATAGCATAGATAATTTTCAAAATTTAGTTTAACTATATATAAACAAAATTTCTTCTCGAGGATGGGGTTGGGGTCCGTCTTCCTAGACTGATCCCGGATTAGGTGTTCTTGTTTGTTCTTTTCCTTTTCTTTCCTACCAAAAAAAATATATAAACAAAATTATATTTAATAGTTTTAATTTATTATTATATATAACTTTTATAATAATTCATATTTTCATACTTTTTTAATTAATAACATGAATATTTTTAGTAAAACTAAAATATTATATATGTATATTTTTAGTCCTTAAGACTCACTAGTACTGAAATGACTTTTGATCAAATGGCTCTGACTTAATCTAAATAAATTCATCTCAAACTTAATTTAACCCTAGACCTAAACTAGCCCCATCTTCTCTCTTTGCACTCCACTAACACAGATGGGAAATCAGAAACGAATGGCCAGACGACTTGACTCTTTTGCAGCCACCGATGATGATGGCAGCTCCGCCCTGTTCTCGTGTTCTACGTTTTGCCACTCTTTCGTTCTTCCGTCCGTATTCATCGTGGCTCTACCTCTGTCTTCTCTGTTATGCAGTTCATCGAGGCTGGTCCGCGTTCATCATAGCTCCCTCGTTCGTCTCTTCCGTTCGTCGTTATCCAGAAACTATGGATGTCGTCTTGCTCTTGCTTGGGTTCATCAATAAAGGAGATGATGCTGCTCATATCCCTGGTGATCACCTTAGAGGTGTAAATCCATAAGACATTGAAGAACAGGTGAAAGTGATCCTAAGCTGAACAGCGATTTGAGATCTGGCTGGTAAACTGTTTGGTTGCCGAGAAAATTGTAGAGATTTGATTTTTTTTCATTTAATTTATTTCCATTTTATAGCATCTGAAAATGGTAATTATCCCAAATCAAAGCTGCGCTTTATTGAATACTAAATTCTGCTTCCTTAGCTTAATTACATTATATGTAATTGATTTAAATCTTGAAAAGGTTTGAGCTCTGGAATGATAAGATTCGAAGATGGGAAGAAAAGGAAATTGGTTTTCTAGTGTAAGGAAAGCTCTCAGCCCTGATTCAAATTAGAAGAAAGCTCCGGTATTTTAACTTTCAGTTTTCGGGAATTTATTTTTCCCATACCATACAAATTTAGTGGTATATTTCATACTGCCTTAACAGAAGATCCAACATGAACCTATTTATCCTTAATTTTTTGGTTTCGTGTTTGCATCCCCTAAAGTATGAAAAGGGAGAATAGATTTAGAATTCATATCTAGTGGAGCTTAGGAGGCGCAATATAGAATCAAATTAGACATGGTGGTTTTTGTTTTTCATGTGTTCTCATTTGTTACTTTTTCCCCTTCCAGGTTTCAATTAGACATGGTGTGATGAATGGGGAATTGGAGTTCAAATTTTGTGGTTTGTCTGATGCTAATCCAAGCTCTTTGATAAGGTTAATGTTGAGGTAAGATTCTTAATATGAAATGTGCATTCAGGGCCTGCTATTGATATGTCTGTTAACTGCATCATCCATTAGTACATGGCAAAATGGGTAACAGCTGCATATCTTATGGGACGAAGGAACTGATTTGGACCATTTTACCAGTCTAAAGCATTTGAGAATCTCAAGTTGTAAGGAGCTCGGGTCATTAGGCTTTACTCTCTCCATTAAAACCTAGAGAGAGTAACATTTTGTGAGATAGCTATTAACTCAATATTTGAGAACAATGACTTAAGTTAAGTTAATATTAACTCAAACTTAGACATGTACTGCTTATTGACTTAAGTTCTTCCCATAGAGAACAATGATATAATCTAACATGGACATTAGAGAGTTGTATCTTGAGGTTAAATTTGTATGAAGTAATAACATTTATTTTCTATTGAACAAATTAAATGTCTGGGTGGTTTGGCAGTAAAGGAGAATACCTTTAAGTTTCAATTGTTGTTCATTAAATTACAAAATCAATGCATTTACGTTTCATTCAAATAGTCTCATTATATTAGATTAAATTACATCAATTTAGATTACAAATAGTGTGTTATTTATGTTCCCAAGTTATATATTCATTAAGTTTTATAGACCCGATGGAGTTTGATCAATCATCATTAGATTAAAATTCTAACCTGAAAAAATCTATACCTTATTTGATTACTTAATTTTTCTACCTTAAGATTTTAATTTAATGGTGAGTGATCAAATTTCATTTGATCAGTTTACCTTTTCCACCTAATATACACATTAGTTAGAAAATACTTAGTAATTATAGTCTGGAAAATCTGGATTTAAATGTACAAAATAGTAAAATTTTACTCCTAATCTTTTTAAGCAAGGTTGATTTTATCCTACTTCATAGGAAATTTGAACGAATTGGTTTAACCGCTATTTGACTGTCATATCAAACCGATAAATTGAAACAATTACCTATAATTGTATTATTTTACTAATAACATAGTAAATATTTAGACTTTTATGGAAGTTACTTGTATGATTATATTTAATGTCTTCATTAATTATGATTCATTTTTTTAGGTAATGGATTGATGGCAAGGAGTTTGAAGTGGAACAGGGGATGATTGAATTCGAAATTTACAAATTAGTTAGCATTATCACCAGGAACATCAATTAGATTTATTATGTTTTCTTGTTTTTTATTGATTGTTTTGTTAGAGCTTATGCCGATAAAGTCAAATTATTCTTTTTTCTTCTTTCAATTTTACTTTGAAATTCTATTGATCTACTTGGTAGCAGATAAGATTGATTTTGCTCATCTTTATACTGTTACTTTTGAATTAGATGTGTGTATCGCAACTTAGATTTGCTTTTTCCACCATGGTATAGTTTCGTAATATTTGAATTCAAATATCATCTATGGTAACTCATCTCTCGTTTACCATTAATTATTATTACAGTAGGAAAAAAATAGAGCAGGTTCAATTTGAACCTGCTGCTGTAAAATTGCTAAAAACAATAACATTAGGGTCGAACAACCGACTCTAATGTTATTGTTTTTAGCCACGGTTGTTACAATAACCGACTCTAATGATCAGAGCATTAGAGTCGGTTGTTACAAACAACCGTAGCTAAAGATCCTTTTAGCCATGGTTATTTGAAACAACCATGGTCAAAACATAAGGCATTAGAGTCGGTTATACATAAAAACTGACTCTAATGCCTTTTTGGCCACGGTCAACCAACCGTGACTAAAGATACCAAGCATTTGCCACGCCCCTTTTTGGTCACGGTCCTACAACCGTGGCTAATAACGGTAAACGACCGTGGCCACAAGCCATTTCTGTACTAGTGTTTGTTTGGCTTGGACTTGATAATTCTATCAAGCTTCCTACGTATCCCGAACGTCTTTTAATCTTTAAATCGGGAATCAAAGCCACGTAGTTCTACCTATTTTACGTAGTTCTATTAATTGGTAGTTCTCTTAACTTATTAACTCGTTTTAATTTATTGACACGTTGAATGACACGCTAATACTTTAATTGTATATTCACTTTGTTATCATCTTTATATATATAAATCATTTTATCAAAACGAATCAAAATAAATAACTGTTTTATCAAACTAGCTCATAAACAAATAAACGTTTTATCAAACCAATTCGTAATCAAAGAAACGTTTTATCAAACCAACTCGTAATCAGATAAACATTTTATCAAACAAACTCGTAATCAAATATATTGCTTTAACAAACCAACTCATAATCAATCAAACGTAAATCAATATAATTCAAATCATCAAGCATTTCCAAAACGTAATATAAAATTTGTGTGTCCATCCTCGAATTCCACCCGTGTAGCTTATCATATCATCAATCATATCAATAATCGAGATATCTCATTCATATCTCGCTTTGCCTAACGTTAGGACTACCAGCCGTGCACTCTGGCCATACCGCCCTTAGGTATGGTCTTACAACTTACAACTCCTACCCCGGGCAATCCTAGATGGACAAAACATTTTATTTATCTTTCAAACTATACAACTCATGAAAATCATCCAAAATAATAACAACCGCAATAACTATCTCAATCCAAAAACAATTCGTATAAGATCATCGAATTCATTTTCTCGACCAAAATTCCAAAATACCACGATAATAAATAATTATTCTTCAAATAATCAAACTCAAATAGTATATGAATTAAACAATAGATTTTAAACAATTAAAATCAAAAGTATATAAAATAACTTAAATAATATATGTATAGTTTAAATCTGAAACTTATACCAAATACGTTTATGAGATTTATTTTTATCTGTCACTATCGGCATCGTTAATTCCGATCGGAGATTCAGTTACACTCTTTATATTATCATAAATCTATTTAAACTAATTTTATATTCAAATTTTTGTACAGATTTTATATTCGATTTTATACCGACTCTACCTGGAAAATATCAATATTAGTCCTTCTATTTTCAAGGTATTTTCATTCGATAAATTAACGTCACTTAATCATTATATAAAATTAAATTTTAAACCGAACGTTTTTATTAGACTATTTATGTTCGTCACTGAAATTGTAATCTGTAACATTAAACTGATATCGTTAATTTCGACTGAAGGTTCCGTTAGACTCGTAACATTACTAGCAATTTATTAATACCGAATTTCACGTTATTAAAGGACTAGTCTAAAATTTATGTTTTTATTAGTAATTCATAGACGCTAAATCATTAATCGTAAATCTATTAAAATTTGATGAAACTATTGAAACTAAACGTACTTAAAATCATACATACAACATTTTAACAATAATTTAGGTATAAAATTTCATTACCGAAATATCGTCGTCGGCCACCGAAAATTAATCGATATGATCCGTTAACAGTCGATCCAAAACATCGTCGTCATTGATCGCTGAAATTTAATCGGTGTGATCCGTGATAGCAAAATAAAACGTTTTTCCCCTAAAACTTTTCATCTTTATATATCTTAGATGAATTTCAATGCTTCTCTTTTTCTTCCTTAAAATTGTATATAATTTCTATTATTATTATGATTATTATTGTTTATTTTATAATTGTTATCATCATATTAACAAAACTATCAATTTAATCATAATCATATTTAGGTAGTAGTTGAATATAAGTTATATGTAGTAACATAATATACCATTATTATATTATTTTCTTTTATTATTAAGGAGTAAATATTTATTAATAACTTAATCATTATATAATATAGTCAATTTTTAACCGTAAGTAAATTTTTAACAAAATTATGAAAATATCAATTAAAGTTCTTTCAATTTATAATTTCTTTTAAAACTTCCCTTAAATTTTAATTTTTCAGACAAAGACATAGAATTAATCACTAAACTATATCCATATTATTCAAATCATTACTCAGCCACCTAAAGAATATAACTGAACTAGAAATTTTTGGATACGGATGTGACACCCTTCTTTCTTACACGTATACATATATAATTTGGTAATTGAATTATTGATTTGATCCTTAAATTTATAAATATATATAAAACTTACCTAAAACTTTTAATTTACACATAAAAACATTAAATTGAACCTAATATTATATTTAAATTCATAATTAGTTAACACTTCAAAAGATATATATATTATAACCTATATCGGGGTACAAAGATTGAAACTTTTGGACACGGACGTGATAATTTCCCCACTTTAAAGAATTTCGTCCTCGAAATTCACTTCTTTTTAAATGCATTGCCCCAAATAGTATTTACGACCATCAAACCACATTACTTCAGCTAGCGTCACGACTTCGTTTTGATGTTTAGCTTCTTGTGACATATTACCGTTTTCCCACCTTAAATTAGCATCTGCCCCACAAATTTGGCTATTAACCCTTCTAACCATGTTTCTGTTATATCCTCTACTTGTATGTAGTTCATTATCTTTCCCAGAATTGTTCAATTTAGGACAATTTATTTTCACATGCCCTTCCTCACCACATCTATAACAGATAATTCTTCTTTTAGATCCAATCAATTTATCTGTTGCACATATATATGACCCATACATCCACATTTATAACATATCATAGTTTTCCTCCTACATATTCCTGAATGAAATTTCCCACATTGAACACATTTTCGAATCCTATTACTTGAGATTTGATTAATAATATCAAAAAAATTGACATTGTTTTTTGCCTCCTTGCAATTGAGATGATCCTTCACCAACCACGTCAATTCTGCGGACATTTCTACCTAAACCATCTTTAAACTTTTTAAATTTGATTTCTTCATTTTCACACGACTGACCACTTCGCTGTCTTGAACTCATATATATAATAAACACGTATTAAGCATATTAATCATTTAAACTTTTATACGTAATATGCATGAATCTTAAGTATGAAACACACATCTCCATATATCAACACTTTACTTTGATAAGCCTGATGAACTAATATAATCCTCGAAATTAACTATCACCGATTATATTGATTTTCCTCAATCACTATACACTTAGGTCCAAGGAATTTAACCTATGCTCTGATACCAAAATGTCACACCCGACCCTAAACGACATCGGGTATGAACGGAAGATAGGATAACAAACGTCTATTAGTCTAAAAGATGAACCGATTTTCCATTAGATAAAATTCATTTGGACTACCTAAAATTTTATTAATTATTTGGTTTGGACTTGATAATTCTACCAAGCTTCCTACGTATCCCTAACGTCTTTTAATCTTTTAAACTGGGAATCAAAGCCACGTAGTTCTACGTATTTATGTATTTATCTTAACTTATTAACTCATTTTAACTTATTGATACGTTGGTTGATTCGCTAATAACTTAATTGTATATTTCACTTTATTATTATATAATTTAATATATATAAATCACTTTATCAAAACGAATCAAATCAAATAACGTTTTATCAAAACGAATCAAATCGAACAAACCGCTTTAACAAACCAACTCATAATCAAATAAATCGTAAAACATTATAATTCAAATCATCAAACATTATCAAATTGTAATACAAAATTTGCGTGTGTGTCCATCCTCGAATTCCACCCGTGTAGCTTATCATATCATCAATCATATCAATAATTGAGATATCTCATTCATATCTCGCCTTGCCTAACGTTAGGACTACCAGCCGTGCACTCTGGCCATACCGCCCTTATGTATGGTCTTACAACTTACAACTCCTACCTCGGGCAATCCTAGATGGACAAAACCATTTTATATATCTTTCAAATATCTCAACATAAAAATTAATATTTGGATTTCGATCCAAATCACATAAATATTAACAACAACTGAATCAGCTTTCTCAGTCCAAAAACAATTCGCATAAAATCATCGAAATCATTTGCTCGATCCAATCACAATCATAATAATCATTCTTCAAATAATTATTCTCCAATCAAAATCGAGAGTATTCAAATATTTTAATAAACAATTAAAACAAAAAATATTCAAATCACTTAAATATGATATAAATAATTTAAACTAAAACCGAATATTTTTTATGAGACTTCGGTCTCCGAAAATCCTAATCAGGGACTAAAGTGAATAAATCAGAAAGTTATTTACATTAGGGATTGAAAGGGATGAAATTTTTTTTTATAACTATTGGTATTAAAAATGACCGTGAGATAAGATTTATCTCGGATTGGTTCGTTTACCCCCAAATCATAGTTATGAACAAAAAAAGATAAAACAATTAAATCAATAATATTAACGGGTAATATTATTAATGTCAGATTTGTACAAGAAAATGGAACAAGTTAATTAGAACAAATAAAAATGGTCAAAACAAGTGATTTAACTCGTAAATCATTGTTTTAGGGTTGATTTAAACCTATTTAGGCATCAAATATATATGGAAAATATATTTGACACCCTATAGATAATAAAAATCAGTATTGAAAAATAAAAGAGAAAAAAGGGATGACAAACAAGATTTTACATTGTAAAAATAAAACCAATAGACAGGATTTGTCCCTCAGAAACCTTTAAGTAGGTTGTAAGATGATTGGAAAATCAGAATGAAACACGGGTTTTGGATTTTCTAAAATGGTATTTTATTCGGAGTATTTTGGCAGAGCTTCGCTAATTTTCTGTGTAATTTTCGTCCCCCTTAACTATGTCTAAGGAGCAGCTATTTATAGAGTTCAATTAGGGTTCAGGGTCAAGTTTGGAATTAACCAAATAAGCAAGGATAAAAAAAAGAATTTTTGACCTTTTTCACAAAGTTCCGCCGCACAACTGTTGTGAACAACTGATAATTTGAATTTTTTTTTAAATTAACGATAAAGGAAGAAAGCAGGCTGCCGCACGTCAGACTGCGTCTGACGCACTGGCGCGTGCTGTGCACACACCAGCAGCCTGCTGGCGCGTGTCACGACCCCCCGAAACACGTTTTTATGGATAAATATTCTTTCTGGCCTCCGATTTTGACGATTCTTGTTGCGTTGGATTCATTTTGACAAGACGGACATTTTAATATCCAACAACCTAAGAATAAAAATTACCCGAATTAAGGTTATTACCCATCTTCATCCCGGGTTTCATCCGAAACTTCATCTGGTCATAACTTATTCGTTAGACCTCCAAATTGAGCCCGGAAAACTGCGTTACGGCACTCTTGGGGGGAACGACCCACTAAGATATCCTAAAACTCATTTTAGCTCTCTTGAAATTTTTGGTTTTGGCTGGGAAAGGGTTGATCTGGACTTCCTAAAGAGGATTTTTCCGTGATCCATTTTCCATCGTATTTTTCCAATCATCTTTGAAGGTTTTCATCATAGGGCTTCGGCTCCAGTGTCTACAGCTGCCCCTACTTTATCATGCATTGTGAATTGTGTGTATTTTGAAAGAAAACTGATTTCAATATAAATGTTTTTAAAAAACGGTGATTTGCCCCTACTTTGAAGAGGCGGAAGCAAAATGTGTGCAATGGAGCAAAGTAGGATAAAGTAAATACTAACCTGGAGTCGAAGTGATTGCGGGCCATGCAATTGTTGGTGTATTGTTTCCCATTCCGAAACTGTTACCAGATTTACTGAGAGAGAGTGTCGTTCCCCATTCCGAAAACGTTACTAGACTCTATGGTAAAATTGTCGTTCCCCATTCCGAGAGTGACATAAATTGCCGATCTATTGTTTTCTATTCCGAAAACGTTACCGGTCTTACTGAGTTGAATGTCTTTCCCCATTCCAAGAATGACATGAATTTTCGATGTATTGTTTTCCATTCCAAAAACGTTACCGGGCTTACTGAGTTGCCGATATATTGTTTTCCATTCTGAAAACGTTACCGGGCTTACTGAGTTGAATGTCGTTCCCCATTCCAAGAATGACATGAATTTTCGATGTATTGTTTTCCATTCCAAAAACGTTATCGGGCTTACTAGGTTGTCGATGTATTGTTTTCCATTCCGAAAACGTTACCGGACTTACTGAGTTGAATGTCGTTCCCCATTCCAAGAATGACATGAATTGCCGATGTATTATTTTCCATTCCGAAAACGTTACCGGGCTTACTGAGTTGAATATCGTTCCCCATTCCGAGAGTGACATGAATTGCCGATGTATTGCTTCTCATTTTGAAAACTTTACCGGACTTACTGAGTTGAATGTAGTTCCCCTTTCCGAGAGTGACATGAATTACCGATATATTGCTTCCCATTCCGAAAACGTTACCGGGCTTACTGAGTTGAATGTAGGTCTCTTTAGTGACCTATAGTTGTGGATCCCTTCAACGATCCCAGATTGTAGGTGTCTTCCACGATCTTTAGTAATCGATCTCTTCAATGATCTCGGGTTGTAGGTCTCTTAAATGACCTGTAGTGATTGATCTCTTCAGCGATCTGAGGTTGTAGGTCTCTTCAACGACCTGTAGTGATTGATCTCTTTAGCGATCTGAGGTTGTAGGTCTCTTCAACGACCTATAGTTGGGGATCCCTTCAACGATCTCGAATTATAGGTCTCTTTAACAACATGTATTTGTGGATCCCTTCATCAATCTCAGTTTGTAGGTCTCTTGAATGACCTGGTATGGTTGATTTCTTCAATGATCTCGGTTTGCAAGTCTCTTGAACGACCTATAGATGCGGATCCCTTCTTCGATCTTAGGTTGTGGGTCTCTTCGATGATCTTTAGTTTGGATCTCTTCAATGATCTCGGTTCACAAGTCTCTTGAATGACCTATAGTTGCGGATCCCTTCATCGATCTCGGATTATAGGTCTCTTCAACGACCTGTATTTGTGGATCCCTTCAGCAATCTCAGTTTGTAGGTCTCTTGAATGACCTGGTATGGTTGATTTCTTCAACGATCTTAGTCTGTGGGTCTCTTGAACGACCTGTTGTGGTTGATCTCTTCAGCGATCTGAGGTTGTAGGTCTCTTGAACGACTTGTTGTTTTGGATCTCTTAAGCGATCCCAGATTGTAAGTCTCTTCAACGACCGGTCTCATCAGTTGACTGCTCTTATCAAGCAATCTACTTGAGCTATGAAATCCTACTCTCCCTTCGGGAGCCATCTGGATTTATTGAATAATTGATCGGAACTCTTCATGTTAGCCGACTTTTCTCTAGGCTGCTATTTGGGAAATTCTGTCTATATGTTGACATTTTTTGTCATTTCACTTTGGACAAGATTTTCTGCATAAAGAGAAAAAACCATGCCCCACTTCATGGGAGTTAGATTATCTTTAGCCTAGCTTCCCTTCGAGACGGCTATCAGCTTCTGAAAAAGTTATAAAAATGGATTATAAAGAAAAACTGAATACTTATATGGAGTTTAAGGGTTGTTCGGAATTCATCATAGCTCGTGCTTTATCCAAGCACTCTCGAATTTGGGATTTGTTTCCTCAATGAGTGATCCCATCCATCTCTTTAACGCTTTTGAGCTGATGATCTCACTCAACAACCTTGAGTTGATGACCTCATTCAATGGCCATGGGTTTCTTGCTTCAGAAGATATTTTTTTGGTGCACCTCTAGGCCGGGATAATCTGCAAAACAACTTGAAAATGTGTTGAACATTGTCTTTTGGGACATTGTTGCCCCTATTTCTAGGGATAAATTGAGTATCACATCAAGCATTTTCTAGTTTAAACAATTCTCCTTTTCATCAGACTGGAATTTCAAGCATACCATGCATTAAAGCAATAAGCCTATTGACATCGAATCAAATGACACATGACTATGTGTAGTGATGCACGTGAGCCTATGCATGAGGATGCATGTGTCCTAATCTATGGGTATGTGCAAATACTTATGCGTGTATACATGTATGCATAAATATATATGTGTGAATGTATATGTGTGTTACACGTGTATCTTACTCTGTGTGGATACACTAGGAGATGTGTGTGTATGTATGAATGAATGAATGATAACATATATTTTCTTTTTCAAACTCGAGAGATGTGAAGCTTTTTAGGACCAAAGAAGGATGTTTCAGTGACCTACTTTGTGAGAGCTTAGACTGTCTACAAATGATGAGCATAGGCATGTCTGGCATGAGAAGCTCAGGGGGTAAAGTTTTAGCTTGATGAGGCTCATATCGTTTGTCAGAAGGCATCGACTTGTTCATATTTCCCCTAATTTTTGCCTGAGTTGCCTTTTTCAGGTTTTCAACTCAACGGGATCTCTCTATTCTTCTCTATCTCTCCTTTTGCCTGAACTGCCCCTAAGGGTTTTCCATTCAGCTTTTAAATTTCTCACAGTTTTTTTCTCTATCTCTCCTTTTGTCTGCACCACCTCTTTTGAGGTTTTCAATCCAACTCTTTTTTCTTTTTTTTTCATGGATGTGAGAGAAATTGGGTATTTTTTAGTGCGTGGACTCGATAACCATTTCGTTGTTGATTTCCATACTCGGCATCGAATGTGAATTGGTGCTCAGTCTCTTGACCAATGGAGAAGCCTCCTGAACAGGCTGGCGGATGATTAGATCATATGGATGTGTCTTTGTCGGAGATTTCAGCTTGGGTGATAACCAAAGGTTCATGTGAGTGGTCGCTCCTGAAATGTTTTGAGGTGAAGCCTCTATCTTCACTTATGTTATAGAACACCACCCTCGGGAGTGAACCCTTGTTGCACACTATATTGGCTAGTCCGTGTATACCGATGAGGAGCGAAAAGCTCGATATATTCCTCAGTTTGGAACGGAGTTCACTACTCTTGATGATTTCAAAGGCAAGATGCTTCAGTCAAAGTCGACTCTTGAGAGGACAATAGATGAGCAGAGAGACCAAGCTCCAAGGAACATGGGAAGAGATGAGTAGTCTTTTTTATGCATAAATTTTGGATGTGATATTTATTGATTCAAACATTTCATCGTATATGTAGCTTCTAACTATCCAACTCCAACAAAACACTCGGCAAATATACATTGAATTGTTTATTGCTCAGATTCCTAATCATTGTTACTAAAACGTGCCCTTTCAGGTTTTCACGTTCCATCTATTTTATTTCCTCACTTTTATTCCTGGAATTTTCAAATGAGTGCCCTTTTGGGGGGTTTTCACCCACTAGGAAGTCCCTAAATGTTGCATAGGCCGCCCTTTAAGGGTTTTCAACCTATCGGGATCTTTTCTTTTTTTCCTTTTTTTCTTTTTTTTTATTTTTTATTTTTTATGAGAATTATTGAGCTTGTCTAGGTTCGTCAGTTTTGTGAAGCTGTTACCATTCATGGTTGCCGACTCGACTACTACTCGATCAGAATCTTCTTCACAAATAGTTGAGCTTTCCCATTTTGGTTTGAACTTGCTAACTTTGGTCTATACGTGTTTGTCCGCCCAGTTTCAGCACAAAGTCTCTGACTTCCATAAGGCTTTTCCAGTTCATTCTAAGAAACTTTTGTCACCCTCTTTTGGTACAATGCGGTGCGGTAAAGCATCATCACTTGCTTTTCATCAATCCAGACTAACTGATCATGCTGGTTTAGAAGCCACTGCTTTTCTGGTGATTCTACTTTCAAGAGATCTCTTCTTCATTTTGATAGGAAACCATCGTTCTGCTTAATAGACTAGGGAAATAGAATTGCCCTTAAAAAAGAGTTCTTGTTGTTGTTATGTACCTCCATAAAGTGGCAGTTGCTCTCGCCAATCTAGTAAGACTTATCTGTCCTTTTGAGGATGCTCTTGATGTTCTTCTTTGTTGCTTCTACTGCACCATCAAGGTAGTACTTTGCACATTTCATGCCCCTTCTTTTTCTTAGGGCAATGTTGCCCCCACAAACTCTTTCTTAACGACTGGATAGTAATAAGGGATTCCTTGACCTCGGCGGCTACAATGTTGGAGAATTGATCAAGGACTCCCTACCAATTTTGACACTGTTCTTCCCCTTCCACTAGTTGATTCCTTCTAAATGGTTTGAAGAAAGGTGCACATATCATCATGAGTTGGATATATAGTGTTCTGTATAGGAAACCTCTGGCCTCGTTCTCTTCCTTGGGAGATGGTACCGTTGATTCATTTCGATTTCTTTTAGGTTCGAGCTATAGCCCTTTCAAACTGATTATAGGACTCAAAATCTCCTCAATAGTTAGACTCAAGACACACAAGCATATATCACACCTCCCTCTTTTAGCAAGGACTCATCTAGTTCAATGAGGTGCTACACTTTGGTCAACAATCCATCATACAAGCAACATACGCTTTCACTTGTTTGTGAAACAAGTCATGGGTAATGTCATTATTGTCTACCGCTGGGCGGCTTCATCATGACTTCATAGTAGTATGTACTCCATTCTGTCATGCAAGCCATCCTGTGCTCGTCTGCTTTAACCATCTTAGTCTCAAATTTTTTGCTGCTAGAGTTGCATCATATTAAGGGAAGCATTATGTATCACCACCCCTGTATTGAGCATAGAGAAATTTCCTCTCATGAAAGCTTTGTCCAAGTCTCCATAGTTTTCACACCTTCTGAACTTTCCTTCCTTCTTCGATATTGGGGCAATGTTGGCCGACCACCACTTGGATATTATATGGTTCATGACTACCTTTTGATCTTTTTTTTCCTCTGGTCTCAGCCATTTCTATGTTTTGACATAATGTCGGAACCCGTGCTCTGAAATCTACCACTGACATGTCATCATAACACCAAGCAAATAATTTCTCATGATTTTTTTTCATTTTTTTTCACCATTAATTTTCTCTCTTCAGGAATTAGGTTCTGAGCAATAAGTATATTTTTTTCCTCTGGTCTCAGCCATTTCTATGTTTTGACATAATGTCGGAACCCGTGCTCTGAAATCTACCACTGACATGTCATCATAACACCAAGCAAATAATTTCTCATGATTTTTTTTCATTTTTTTTCACCATTAATTTTCTCTCTTTAGGAATTAGGTTCTGAGCAATAAGTATATTTTTTTTGGGACTTTCATCCGTGCCATGAAAAAGAGGGAAGTGTTTCAATTCAGTGAATGCCAAATGCTGATATGTGGTGTGGATGAGAATGCACAAACTTATCAATACCGTATGAGTAAGCAAAAACAAAATTTTATTGGAATTAAAAGAACATGTTCATAATGTCTTGTTTAAAAACATGAAAGACAAAAGACTCAAAATTGTAAGCCCCCATTCCCATGTTGCTTCAAGGAGCTTTAGGTGCCTCTACTTCATTAGTGTCCTCGATCTCGAGAACTTCTTCCTCTGCTCAGTCTGATTCATTCTCAATTTCCACTGTTTTAGGTGTGTCGTTGAAGGATTCACTTGTAGGGAGAATTTGGATCACTTATCCTTCCTCCATCAATAAGATCTTGAATCTCATGCTTCAACCTCAAACAGTTATTTGTACCATGACCATACTTTTGGTGGAAATTGCAGTATTCACTGCATTTATTTTGGGCATGGGCCAATTCATCAGAAGCCGGTAAAGGATAGAGCAAATCGTGCATTTGTAGGCTCCTAAACACTTCAGACAAAGTTTGAGTAAAAGTGGAGAATTTCCTTTTCACTTCAACGGGCTGAGGGTGTGATAAAGGTCGAACAACTCTGTTGAACTTACTACTCCGACTGGGTGGAACTTGTTGTTGTCGAGGAGGAGGTAAATGCAAGGCAGATCATCATTGAACGAGTGTTGGTGGTGCAGACTGTGGTATGGGGTGGAAAATAGGCTCCGTAATCTCAGATCTGGGAGTCTCAATGATCAATGACTCATTCAGGACCACTCGTATCAACTTCTTCAGCTCAATCTTGAATTCGCTGGAAGCAAGAATATCATGGAGGACTTGTTTAATTGCTTCTCGGAGGTCATGATCTCCAGTTGCCCCCTTGGAACTCTGAACTTCTTCCCTTAATTCCCCAAATCGACTAGTTGCTTCACCAGTCATATCATTCTCAGAAGCCTTTTGGATGTTAAGAGCATGCTTGAACTCATCAGAAAAGAGACATTTCACTAAGGCCTTTTGCACTTCAATCTCAAGATTATGGTCTAAAGCACTAGATTGGGCCGTGACTGTGATCTAGAAAAGGAAGAGGAAAGATGCATGAGTGAGACAATCTAGACGTTTTGAATTTTCATGATTCAATGCATGTACAAGCTAAACACAATAGCTACCTATTTGTGCATTCTACATATGGATATATGATTTATGCATGGTTCGTGGTGTTTTTTTTTTTGTTTTTTTTTCAATATTCACAAAAAAAAGGTAAAATGTAAAACACAAAAAAAGTATTACTAAGAACAAAATAAGAAAAACAAAACAAGCAAACTGTTAGTTCAAACACATGTAGCACATAGAACAAAAGATCCTCTTCCAACCTTATTCCTCCCACACACGTTTGGCTTAAGTCTCTTCCCTAGGATTTTGGTTTTGGTTCATGTTGCATCAACATGGAATGCACGAAACCATCGTTATGCCTGACTCTTGAAAAGTTGATGTAAACATTCATCACTCATTTATGACTTTGTTCAAACCATTAGGATATCCTTTATATGGGTTATGCTAAAGGGTAAGGTCGTTGCTTAAAAGGCACCATTCTAGGCCTAACCCACGAGACATATTCATATCCAGTTTAGGAATTTTAACCTTCCTTCGAACGGATCTCGGGGATTGAAACATAGGATGAGTCATTTTAAGCAAGTCGTGTTCTTCGCCATAGGTTATCCCAATCAACATCCGATGATGATATTTGGATAGAGCTTATATCTCTAACTTTTTTTTAATTTTCTTGACATGGGATAAAGCTACCACAAAGAATATGCCTTTTTCTTTTAAGATAGTCTATGTCAACCTTAGACTTTGCCTTTTGTTCCAACTTAGGGGACGAGAATCCTCTTTTTAGTAGGCAAAATTTTTAGGTATAACGAATGCCATCATAAACAGAAACAAACTCTTTCTTCCTTGGTATGGACTATGTCATCCTAAAAATTATCAAATAGGGAAATTAGGGCGTAGCACAACTCATGTCTAAGGAAGAACAAAAATATGTTCAATAAGAATAGGCCATATCTTCCCTCATTTCTAAACACAAACCAACTAAAATGGCATAAATTTCATCATAAGCCTTGAGGTAATGCCTTTGAAAATAGTTTGTGGTGACCTTGATTTCACGTGTAGTGTCTTTAAAATCGTTTACTTTAAATCTGAGAAAGTTAAATCTACATTGTTTTGACATGATTCAAATTAATCCCATTGAACCGTTGATTCCCCTGATTACAAAAGAGGTTAAATCTCTTTCGGGGTCTCTAAGATTTTTGGGTTGAATGTGAATTATGTCAAAATTTGTCTATTCGACTTTCTACAAATTCAAAGTCCACTATCTTAGAGACTAACATATGGAACTTCAGGTTTATGCTACCAAACTATTGACACTTACATTATACCGTTCTTATAATGTAATTCAAACTATTTTAGTCACATTGGTTTAAGGTTTTTGGATAAAACATGTACTATACCTAAAAACATAACTTTGGCCTTACTTAGATAGGTTGTACTAAACTAGAACATCCTTCCTTTTTCCTATTGAAAGAGGTTAAATAATTTTTTGGGTAATGACACAAACCACAACAAGGAAGTTTAAAAAGCCAAACATACTTCACAGCAAAAACTCTTAACGGGTCATACTTCCTAAGGATAATTACTAAACTGCTATATGTGGGCTGTGTTCGGAACATGGGGACCTTGCAACAAACTCAAACTACCCCTATCGAATGGAGTGAGATAGTTTGAAATTTCTTGCAAGGGGGAATTCACACTAAGCTAGCCTTTAACTATCGATTGGATTGTCAAAGTGCTTAATGCCAATTCCCACCGGGTTGTATCTAATGCTCATGCTATGCATACAAAAAAGAATAAGTATAATTAGTTCAAGTAACACGTCCAGAATGTAATCGAAATCAATTTCTCTATCCCCAACAGAGTCGCCAGTGTGGGTTCAGTGCCTCATCGCAAGCGACGGGGAGAACCGTTGACGACACGACTGTTTTGGGCTCGTGGCCCAATTGAGATCACGATGCATTTTCGACAGGGTCGGCATCGGAGAATGAGAGTCACCACCCAAACAAGGTTTGAGAAATGTTACCGAGATTCCTTACGGGAAGCAAGCGGGTTCGGGAAATTTGGTACACTTTGGGGAAGGCTAATATCCTCTCGGAACAAGATATTAGGCACCCCAAAACGCCCGGTGAACCCACCGGCCTCCTACTTAACATTCCGAGTCTTACCAGGCTAATCATATTATTCCTTTAGGTTTAAAATTCTTTTAAGAAAAACTTGTTTTGTTTTGTATGAATAATAGCACGAATAAATGAAAATTCTCAAATCAAGTCAAAAAATTATACAAAATGGGTACAAATTAATTAATTAAATTACAAAGACATCCGAGCATCCCCGGATCTTCAACCATATTTAATTATTTAATAAAACCTGCAAAATCCGGGTTAGAATCAAATAATTAAGAGAATAGTGAGAAAAAGAGAGTTTCAGCATTTCTGACAGAAGGGTTTTGTCACAGATTCGTAACAGAAGGCTTGGAATGGCCTATTTCCGTTTTCTGACGAAATTCACAGACAGAATGTCTGTCAGAAGGACCTGCTACTTTACTTGATTTATTTCTCATTCTTTTTCAACTCCGTTTGCCTCGAAACTCCACAAAACACACATTAGTAACTTCTAATAATTAAATAAAATACTAACTTGTGGAAATAATGCTAAAAAAAATTAACCTAATATTAATTGATTTAAACATGTTAATAATAGAAAATATACTTACATGGGTCAAAGTGAATATCAAAAAGTACTAAATCAGGGACATAGAATGAAAGTTCCTAAAACAGGGACTAAAGTGAATAAAACAGAAAAATCCTAATGAGGGATTAAAGTGAATAAATCAGAAATATCATAATCAGGGACTAAAGTGAATAAATCAGAAAAATCCTAATCAGGGACTAAAGTGAATAAATCAGAAATATCCTAATCAGGGACTAAAGTGAATAAATCAGAAAGTTATTTACATTAGGGATTGAAAGGGATAAAAAAAAGAATTTTTTATAACTATTGGTAGTAAAAATGACCGTGAGATAAGATTTATCTCGGATTGGTTCGTTTACCCCCAAATCATAGTTATGAACAAAAAAAAGATAAAACAATTGAATCAATAATATTAACAAGTAATATTATTAATGTCAGATTTGTACAAGAAAATGGAACAAGAACAAGTTAATTAGAACAAATAAAAATAGTCAAAACAAGTGATTTAACTCTTAAATCATTGTTTTAGGGTTGATTTAAACCTATTTAGGCATCAAATATATATGGAAAATATATTTGACACCCTATAGATAATAAAAATCAGTATTGAAAAATAAAAGAGAAAAAAGAGATGAACAAACAAGATTTTACATTGTAAAAATAAAACCAATAGACATGATTTGTCCCTCAGAAACCTTTACCTAGGTTGTAAGATGATTGGAAAATCAGAATGAAACACGGGTTTTGGATTTTCTAAAATGGTATTTTATTCGGAGTATTTTGGCAGAGCTTCGCTAATTTTTTGTGTAATTTTCGTCCCCTTTAACTGTGTCTAAGGAGCTGCTATTTATAGAGTTCAATTAGGGTTCAGGGTCAAGTTTGGAATTAATCAAATAAGCAAGGATAAAAAAAAAGGAATTTTTTACCTATTTCACAAAGTTTCGCCAACTTATAATTTGAATTTTTTTTTTTAAATTAAGGATAAAGGGAGAAAGCAGGCTGCCGCACATCATACTGCATCTGACGCGCTACGCACGCGCCAGCAGCCTGCTGACACGTGTCAGGCGCGTGCCTGGCGCATGTCACAACCCCCCAAAACACATTTTCGTGGATAAATGTTCTTTCCGACCTCCGATTTTGACGATTCTTGTTGCGTTGGATTCATTTTGACGAGACGGACATTTTAATATCCAAAAACCTAAGAATAAAAATTACCCGAATTAAGGTTATTACCCATCTTCATCCCGGGTTTCATCCGAAACTTCATCTGGTCATAACTTATTCGTTAGACCTCCAAATTGAGCCCAAAAAAGTGCGTTACGGCACTCTCGGGGGAATGACCCACTAAGATATCCTAAAACTCATTTTAGCTCTCTTGAAATTTTTGGTTTTGGCTGGGAAACTGTTGATCTGGACTTCCTAACGAGGATTTTTCCGTGATCCATTTTCCATCGTATTTTTCCAATCATCTTTGAAGGTTTTCATCATCGGGCTTCGGCGCTAGTGTGTACAGATGTATTCAGCCTAATTTTTTTTACTATATTTTGTTATTACAACACCTAGACATTGGTATCTAATAGGGACATTTTGTCCCTGTCTTTTTAGGGAGATTCACGGTCTATTTTGAGCTAATAATTAAGTTTAATACCTAAAAACAAGCGTGTTTCATTTAATTAGTAGACAAATAATAAAATATGTACTCTTAATAATTTTGCATTCTTTTTTAATCATATTTCAGTAAATAAAGAAATCAAGTAATCTCGGGTTCACTGGTTGTGCTTTACATGTTCAAGAACACACACGAGATGCAAAAGATGATAAAAGCAAGAAACAACACACGACATGTAAAAAGAAGAGTCTATTTTCCCACAGACACACGGAGTGTGACTTCATCCACACAGAGCGTTGACTTTAATGACACAGTACCCACTGAATTATGGCAGTCAATGAAGTCAATCTGATCATTGTCCCCCTAGTCAACAAACAGCCCACGCGGAGCGTGAAACTTATAATAAACGGAGATAAAGTTCAGTAGCTCACTCACGTGGAGCTTGGCTATCACCATGCGGAGCTTGGACTAGGTCAATGAATGGGAAATAATTCTTTTAGTGGTGTGAAGACTGTATGTCATGAAGGAAAACAAACCACGTGGAGCCTGACATGTCCCACGTGGAGCGTGGACCTTATTTTCAGCATCAAATGTGAACAATCAAAAGACCTTTGTAATTTACGATTATGCCATGAGCTTGGTTTTTGTATAAATAGGAGTGCTTGCTACTCAAATCTTCATTCAGCTTATAGGTAATAAAACTCTAGCACCTTGAGAGCTTGTTATGATCCCGCTTCACCGATGAAGATACGCTCCATCCCCGTTCACCAAGCTCGAGTGTTCCACCTCTGAATCCGAAGTGACAGCTTTTGAGTCCGGAAAACTAGTTTTAAGGGCTTATTATTCTCCCTTTTTTATCTTGTTAACGAGTTTGCACTCTTCCTATATACTAGATTCGGTTGTATTCCGTATTTATATTTTCCACAATAATAATATATGATTTACAGTTTTCAATTTCATTATACATGTTGATATTTATTTCTTGCTTTGATACTTATAATTGATTATTATGTAGGTCACTTATGAACTCCGAAATCCATTAGGATTCACATAGGTGTTTCCTTACCGGAAGTGACAAACCGGAAACCATAGGAATTGAGAAGGCACGGAACTTACGAGCCCTTTTTCTGAACCTAAGAATTAGAGTCACATTCAGAAGGGACCATGACCTAATGTTAGGCATGAATATGACTGCAATTAAACAACATGTTAATAACAATTTGTGTGTCATTTAGGCGAAATATTCCTAAGTAAAAGAACTTATAAGTGTTTTATGCAGATTTGTATTGATTAAGTCATACAGGGCTACCACACAGCTTGTTTTGCAACGAACCTTGAGGAGTAGAGCAACTTTTGATCCAACGGATCTCCGCTGCGTACTTGATGACGAATATCGACTGGACAAGTGGCAGGAGCGGCGTGGCAGTGGCAGCAGACGTAGGAAAGGCAAAAAAGCAACATGATGACAAGATTGATCACCCCCTTGAGTGTTCAAGGGTCAAATTAGAATTAATCATTTCCTAGTAACTTAGCTTTAGAAAAACAATCTTTTGTAATATTTTGTGGTACGGCTCGTATTTCTTCCTTTATATAGACATAGTGGAGGAAGGAGAGCAGTACCTTTTGACTTCGGATAATCGTTTTAACTAGAATTTTGGCTTCTTGGAGAGGGAGGAAGCTCTCTAAGGAATATGACTCCATCAATGGAGGTTTGTGGAATGAACTCAGGCTGTTCACTCTATACTATGAGTGAGTAGTCATTTTGAATGGGTTTGGCCAGTTAGGGCCGGTTATGTAAGTCTTCTATTATCTTATTTATGAATGAATGGCCATATATTATGTTGTGCTTGTTGAGTCTTTAACTCCATTGCTTAAGGCATGTATGTCAGTGTTAGATGCATGATAGAAAACTGCTTTCATCTTCACGGAACTATTTGTCAAGCATTCAACCCCCGAAACAGAGATGTCAGGAGGTTGTATCAAGGGTTTTCTTAATAGAAATGCTATTTCGATCGTAATGCAAGAAAGAACCAACTTTAGGGACGCTTAAAGTTGTAGTACGTCTTAGAATCTTGAGAACACACGAGAGTTGACTTAAGTGAGCATTAAAGCAGAGACCTTGACTTCACTTTACGTCATTCATGAATAAATAGGGTGTTTAGAGACTGAAAGTAACCTGTTCCGCTGTGCTTAACCTGTTATGCCTTTTACCGTCATTAAGTACTTCTTTTAATCAACTAAATCATTGACTTTGTTACTGTCTAAACAACATCTCACCATTTAAAGAATACACACACCACGAACACATGTTCTACAAAGTAATTCTTATTAACTTTGGTCCTCAATTCCTGTGGATACGATACTTGACTTATCACTTTATTACTTGTATCTAGTACACTTGCTAGAGTCCATTCAGAAGACAACAAGGTTTTGTCGCCGTTGTCGGGGATTGAAAGCAACAAAGTTTATACGAACTTTTCTGTGAAACAAGGTGTTTTTAATCTGTTTGCTAAATAGTGCAGCCAAAGGAATCTTTGTCAGCTTATGCGCTAAGCTGGACCTCCTGTTTTTCCTATCAATCTCGAATTGGAGAGAACGTGTAGACGAAACAGAGCGGGAGCTCGACGTGCAAGACAAAGAGAGAGAAGAATGGCTGGAAGGGTACCACCCGAACAATCAGTTCAACCAAACCAGGAAGAAGAGGGAGAAAATAATAACCCTCCTGTCATGCGAATCAGAGATTATTCGAGACCAACCACGGAAGGACATTCATCATGCATCGTGCTGCCCAACGAAGGGAACAACATGTTCAAGGTGAAAGCATCTATGATACAAATGTTGCAGGCAGTCGTACAGTTCAATGGATACCAGTCGGAAGATCCAAATGGGCATATTCTTGAATTTATCACGCTGTGCAACACTTTCAGATCAAACAGAGGCGTTGCTAAAGACATAATCCGACTAAAGCTGTTTCCTTTTTCTCTAAGAGATAAAGCGAAGAATTGGTTGAAAAACTTGCAACCAGGAACGATTACTACTTGGGAAGAAATGGACAATGCTTTCTTAATGAAATATTTCCCACCGAGACAAGCCATTAAGCTCAAAAACGAGGTTTCCCATTTCGTGCAAGAAGAGGATGAATCCTTAGCTGAGGCATGGGAAATGTACAAGGAATTACTAAGGAGAGTCCCCAATCATGGCATCCCTATGTGGATGCAAATGCAGAACTTTTACAATGGGGTAACCAACATTTATAAGATCCAGATCGAGTCCATAGCTAATGGAAACCCCGAAGATCTGGAACCACAAGCCTTGTACGACCTTATTGAGAGAGTAATGAGCACAAGTTATAACTGGCACTCTGCCAGAAGTGAGGGAAAAAGAGTGGGAAATGAGTATGTTGTGTCAAAATTGACAAACCAGGTAGAACAGCTTGCCAGACAGCTCAACAAGATAAATGTGTCCTCGATCCACAACGAACCACCATTCAATGACATTTGTGATTTTTGTGGAGGCCTTCATTTTAGCATCAACTGTCCCGGAGTTAAGTAGGGAAAGGGTGCACAGGCAGAATGTGATTATGCAGGATATAATCAAAGGAATCCACCTAAACCGTATTCTAACACGTATAACCCTGCCATAAGAAATCATCCGAATTTCGGATGGACAGGCCAACCCAACCAGCAGGAACAACCGAGATATCAACAACAGCAAGGAGGACACTACCAGAGGCAACCTCAGCAACATTATAAACAACCTGTTCCACCAAAGGAAGATATAGAGCCAGATATGAAGACAATGATGATGTAGTTCATGAAACAGACACAAGCATCAATTAAAAATCTAGAAACACAAGTCCACCAATTGGCTGCATCTACGTCAAAAGGGAAGGGAATAATGCCAAGCAACACAGAGCCAAATCCAAAGGGCGATGTCATGGCAATCACCCTGAGATCTGGTAAGCAAACTCAACCCATTATATCTACTGATGAAAATGCTGAATGCGCAGAAACATCCAAAGAAACTAAAGGAGAGCAGGAACAAACTGTTCATAGTCAAGAAGAAACCAGGAAGACAAAATCTACCAGTGAGCAGAATTAGGAGGAAAGCGGAAAGATGTACTAGCCACCTCCGCCGTATGTTCCGTCTGTGCCATATCCAACGCAGTTGATCAACAAAAAGATGGAAGAACAGAATTCTAAGGTGTTAGACACCTTAAGGAAATTGCACATCAACATTCCGTTCGTAGAAACACTGGCACAGATGTCGTCGTATGCAAAGTTCTTGAAAGATCTGATGTCAAACAAAAAGAAGCTGGAAAACATATCAATGATCCAACTCAACAGAGATTGTTCTTCAATACTCCAAAACAAGTAGCAGCTACCGAAAAAGCTAAAAGATCCAGGGAGTTTTTCTATTCCTTGTTCAATCGGAAAGCTAAATATTGAAAATGCACTATGTGACCTAGGAGCTAGCATAAACCTAATGCCTTATTTTGTATATGCTAAACTAGGATTAGGAGAGCCACAACCTACCAGAATGTCTATTCAATTGGCCGATCGATCAGTATATTACCCTAGGGGAGTGGTGGAGGATGTGTTGGTCAAAGTAGGAAAATTCATATTGCCTGTTGATTTTATCATAATGGACATAGATGAAGACCTGCATGTTCCTATTATCCTAGGTCGAACGTTTTTAGCCACGGGTAGAGCATTGATAGACGTGGGAGAGGGACAACTATTCTTAAGGATTAATGGGGAGGAAGTCATTTTCAAAATGAACGAGGCAATGAGACGAGCTAACAACAATGATGACACATGTTGTTTCTTGGATGAGTTTCAAAGTATTTCTACTTTGCAGGAACAGGACACTCTAGAGACTCTATTGGGAGAAGAGGTGAACTTATATGAAGGAACAGGCTGTTCCATTGAATCCAACTTACCCACACCTCCTTTCGATCCTACTGTTCCCACTTATCAAGAACCACCGGAGATACCAACTGTGCTAGTATCTAAACCAGAATTGAAACTGTTACCTGCACACCTCGAGTATGCCTTCCTGGAACCACCCAGCGGGAGTCCAGTTATTATATCCTTAAAGTTAACTCCTGATCAGAAAGCGCAACTCATGGAAGTTCTGCAAAGGAACAATGATGCAATCGCATGGAAAATTGATGATATCAAAGGTATCAGTCCAGCAGTCTATGTCCACAGAATCTTGATGGAGAAGGAGCACAAGCCATCTGTCCAGCCGCAGCGCAGATTGAACCCCCACATGAAGGAGGTCGTGCGAAAGGAGGTGATCAAGCTGTTGGATGCCGACATTATTTACCCAATTTCTGATAGTGTGTGGACCAGCCCTGTTCACGTTGTACCAAGGAAGGGAGGAACAACCGTGGTACTCAATAAGAAAGACGAGTTGGTTCCCACGAGAACAATAACAGGATGGCGAGTTTGTGTGGATTACAGAAAGCTCAACGAAGCCACAAGGAAGGATCATTTTCCTTTGCCCTTCATTGACCAGATGTTAGAACGGTTAGCGGGGTATGCATTCTAGTGCTTCCTTGACGGTTACTCGGGGTACAATCAGATTGCAATTCACTGTGAGGATCAGAAAAAGATAACGTTCACATATCCATACGGGACCTATGCCTATCGGCGCATGCCGTTTGGACTGTGCAACGCTCCAGCCACGTTTCAAAGATGCATGATGTCTATATTTCATGATATGGTGGAGCGAACTGTAGAATAATCATGGACGACGTCTCTGTTTATGGAAACTCTTTTGAGAGCTGTCTAAATAACCTCGAGGCCGTGCTTGTGCGATGCAAGGAGACCCACTTGGTATTGAATTGGGAGAAATTCCACTTCATGGTTACAGGTGGAGTTGTTCTCGGGCATAAAATTTCAGAAAATGGGATGGAAGTGGACAAAGCTAAGGTGGAAGTAATAGAAAAGCTGGCTATTCCGGCCAATGTAAAAGATGTGCGAAGTTTTCTAGGGCACGCAGGGTTTTACCGTCGGTTTATCAAAGATTTTTCAAAGATTGCGCTGCCCTTGACAGCATTACTTCATAAGGATGCGGAATTTTCTTTTGATGCAAGCTGTCTAAATGGTTTCGAACTGTTGAAAGGCAAGCTGATCAACTCGCCTATACTGGCAGGACCTGACTGGGAACAACCTTTTGAGATGATGTGTGACGCAAGCGATACATGTGTGGGAGCTGTTCTGGGGCAGAGGGTTGAGAATAAATTTCGGCCTATCTATTATGCAAGCAAAACATTAACCGAGATCTAGCAGAATTACACCACGACGGAAAAAGAGCTCCTCGCAGTGGTGTATGCTTTCGACAAATTCCGCCCCTACTTGGTGCTTTCAAAAGTCATTGTTCACACAGACCATGCTGCACTACGCTACCTGTTCGCCAAGAAGGATGCAAAACCAAGGCTGATACGGTGGTTACTTTTACTTCAAGAGTTCGATCTCGAAATAAAGGATAAGAAGGGAACGGAAAATGTAGCAGCTGATCATTTGTCAAGAATTCCTCACCAAAGCAACCAAGAACAACCTGAGATTTTGGAGAGTTTTCCAGACGAACGTCTCTATATTGCACAGCCTGCTCTATGGTTTGCTGACATAGCCAATTATCTAGCCAGTTCACTTAAGCCTCACAACCTGTCCACTAATCAAAGGAGGAAGTTGTATGCTGAAATTAAATATTATTTTTGGGAGGACCCCTATCTTTTCAGGTTGTGTGCCGATCAAATTATTCGAAGATGTATATCTCAAAAGGAGGGACAGGCTGTTCTAAGCCATTGTCATTATCGAGAAGCTGGAGGACACCATAGCGCTAGCAGAACTGCAGCAAAAGTACTTCAATCAGGTTTTTTCTGGCCAACACTTTTTAAAGATGCCAATCTGTTCGTTCGCACTTGCAATGAGTGCCAACGAACAGGCAATATCTCAGCTAGAAATGCCATGCCCCTCAATAACATAGTTGTTGGTGAAATTTTTGATATATGGGGCATAGATTTTATGGGACCATTCCCTACATCTTTTGGGCATAAATATATCTTAGTAGCTGTTGATTATGTGAGCAAGTGGGTTAAAGCAATGGCTAGTCCTACCAATGATGCCCGTGTGGTTGTAAAATTCCTGAAAAGGCTGTTTGCCCGATTCGGTGTCCCACGAGCGATCATTAGTGATCAAGGAACCCACTTTTGCAATGCCAAATTTGAGAAGATGATGGGCAAGCTTGGAGTCTCTCACAGAATTGCCACACCTTACCATCCACAAACAAGTGGACAGATGGAGATTTCCAATAGTGAAATCAAAAGAATTTTAGAAAAAACTGTTGGCAGTTCTAAGAGAGACTGGGCAAACAAGCTTGACGATGCTCTTTGGGCATATAGGACGGCCTATAAAACACCAATCGGAATGTCTCCGTTTAGATTGTTATATGGCAAGTCTTGTCACTTGCCGGTTGAAATGGAACACAGGGCCTTTTGGGCATTAACCTTTGTCGCACCCTGGCTTCCGGTTTTTTTACGCAGGTCGGGGTGCGTGGCCGGCTCGATCCGCCTTTCTCGTGTTTTAAGGTTTCGAGTCGCCACCAATCACCACTTGGAAATACGTGTATGCGGGCGTGATTGGTCGCCCTATCTATTTGGAATGACTCTGTATGGTTTGGTTTCGACAAGGATGGTCTTCAGAGAGATTCAAGGTTCGTTTTTCCGGTTACGTGTAGGGAAGAGATGTGATCTCACCCTACCCCGCCCGACGTATCGGTACTATTGTGATATCATGTGTTTGCTATTCGTTTTGCTTTGAATTGTCTATATAAACTAGGTACTTGCACACGTTTTGGGATTATAGGGTTTAGTACAGAATTCTAATGACGTTTTCACATCAATTAGAATTAACTTGGTTTAGGAGTTCGAGTGACGTTTTCACATCAATTCGAGTGAATTTAATATTCAAATGACGTTTTCACATCAATTTGAATTAATCTAATTTATAAATTCAAATGACGTTTTCACATCAGTTTGAATTAATTCAGAGATAAATTCGGATGACATTTTCATATCAATCCGAATCAGTTTGGTTTAATATATTTTTTTATTGATTCGGGATAACATCTCGAATTGATTTATTTTCGTTTTAAATTACGCGTGCGGCGCACACGTAATCTCTTTTTATTAAATTAGAGTTTAATATGATTTTACGTATATCACATATACGATAAAATAGAATAAAAGATCTAAGGGCGAGCATCTCGAATTCAAGCGACGTTTTCACATCGACTAGAATTAGCTTGGTCGCGCATTCGAATAACGTTTTCACATTAGTTCGAATTAATTTGATTAACTATATCGGTTCGAGATGACATCTTGAAATTTGATGTATTATTTCTCCGAATACAATATATATGGCATGTGTGTATTCAGAGCCAGTGCAAAGTTTCTAATGAAGAATATCCTCACGCGTATCGTCGAGTTAATAATGCATTTTTGTATTGGCTTAAACTAATTCAAAAGAACCGCGCATTGTGTTATTTAGCCCCTTTTTTCGAGTCAACTTTATTATTATTGTTTTTTATTAGGGTCGTGTGTATCACATACACGCAGGGATTCATATTTATTTCACTATCTCGGGTCGGTGACACGCGAAACCGGATAATTAAACTCGAACCAACATAATTGAATTAAATGGGCTTGTTTATTCCAACCAAAGTTAAAGGCCCAAAATTAATAAAAAGAATACCTATATCTAAACCCACACCACCTCCATTCATTTGTTTTATCAAACTCTTCAAATCCCATTTTCTTTTCTTCCCCTCTCATCTTCTCGAACTTTCATCTTCTCACCCCTCACTGCCATCGATTCTCTCTCTTCGGTTCCCATGGATTCCGACCACTCTTCTCGCCGTTCTCACTCCGTCTACTCTTCTATGGGCGTTTTTTGGTCATCTCTCTGTATTTTGACATGGTTCGGACCGTTGGGTCCGTTTTTGGGCGATTCGGAGACGGTTGCCGTCCCTCACCTCCGATGACGAGTTCGAACTTCCGAGGGGGTGGTTCTAATCAGTGGGAACCTACATGTAAAGGTGAGCTATGAGGTTTGTGTCTCTTTTGCTCTCACTCCTCCTCGACCTCGGTTTCTCTTCGGGTTTGCCGCGAGTTCTGAGAACTCTTAGAGGCGTATGAAATGTTCTGTGGTTTGAGGTAGATGCTTGCTATGTTGATCTTGTTAGAGGCGTGTTGTTTATTCGATTTGTAATGCTTGTGGTGTTTTTTGTTGGGAATGGATTATTTACTGGGAACAATTTGGCTTGAGATATTTTCGGGATGCTTGGCTGTGTGGGTTCGATTTTGGCTATTCCTACTGTTATAGTCCATTCTTACTCGCCTGAATTTAGTTTTGTGTGGAGATGGTTTCCCGTGACCTCCAAACGGGTTCCGAGAACGCAACCAGAGCCGTTATCGGCTCTGGAGGGTGTTTCGGTTCTCCGTTTGGCGTGCTCGGGAACGGGTTTGAGTTACGGTTACTACTTGGTTGATTTATATGAGAAAAAAGAAGAAGCAGTGATACAATAACGGATATATACGTGTATATATGTATGAATGTGAGTAAATTGCAAATGAATTTACCCTTGCTCTTTTGATTGCTTTTCTGAGAATTACAGTATTGGAGAAGCTTTTCCTTGCATCCCCTCTTTACAGTGACAACTCTTCCTATTACAGTGATGAAATATTTTCAATCTTTTTTTCCTTCCCCTGTTACATTGAGATTACAGATGTTTTCTCCCTCATTACTCCCCTTACATTGTGTTTTTGGCTCTCAATTCCCCTTTTTCCTCTTTTTTCTGTATTACAGTGATGAAGCTCTTTAAAGAAATCCCCCCTTTTACAGTGATAGACTCTCTCTATTTATAGTAAGAAATTTGCCTGTGAATTATTGCTCATCATTTTTCTTCTGTACCCTTGAGGGTTGTTTCGTCAACCTGCTTGCCCATTTTATCTGTATTTTGAAATTTCTGGATGCCTGCTGGATGAGATCATCTCTGTTGAATTATTGATTTTTTTTGGTAAAAATGCCAATTGGTCCTTGTAATTGTGATTTTTGCAGACTGACGCCGTTGGAATGAATTCTGGCCTGAATTTGACGCGGACCCGGAATGAATTTGAATTGTTTTTGACCCGAGCGGACTCTGTTGGACTCGTACGGAAAAAATTCCGAGCTCTTGAACTGATAGTTATTCGTGCTTCAGGAATATATCGGACTTGAACTGACAATTACCCGTGCTTTGGAATCGTACTTGAATTGAAAATTATCCGTGCTTTGGATTTTGTTGGACTCGTATGAATAGTTCTCCGAACTTCTGATTTGTTGGACTTGTTGTACCGCAACGAGATAACTCAGTCATTTGAACGTGATTTGATCATTTTTTAGAATATTTTTGCCTTTTGGGGATAGCGGGAATTTCTGGGTATCTCAGACATTGGCGAGCTGGTCTTCAGATTCGTCAAAATTACTGTAAAAAACAAAAATAATAAGAGAAATATTCATATTAATAATGCAATATTTATTTGTTACTGAAAATTCCATTTTTAAGCGTTCAATTGTCGTTAATTTATTAACTTCTCAATTTCTGAATCCATTTGTCATAATTCGTTATTTAGAAATCAACTATATTCTAAACGTTTAATTATAATATAAATCGTAACTAAACTTTAATATACGATACTACATCATAATCCGCAATTCAGACTATAGACATTTCTAGATATAGTTTACGACAAATAAATAAGCATTGAAATGTTAATTCGATTGATTGACATTTGAACCTTAATAAATTATAACTCGGATTCAAGCAAATTCAATTTTATTCAAAATACAAGGAACATATCTCGAATAAAATTCATAAAAGGTTAAAATTATACTTTAATTCTATTAAGTCGCATTTTGAATATAATTCGATATTTTTATCGATTTATACCGAAATATGACAAATTAGCCTTAATAGCACAACTTTTCCACAATAAATTATTTTCGAGATTATACCATATATTCTGGATAATTCATGAATTGTTCAAATTTTGAGTGAAATTTATTAAAAACTTAAAAATTGGTCCGGACAAAAATGAGTATCTACAACCTTCTTAAAATTTGAGCAACAGGCTGTGAGAGACCAATAAAGACTTCAACTCTGTGACATGGAGGAGTTCAGGCTGTTTTTGTATGAGAATGCGGTGAATTACAAAGACAGGACCAAGATGTGGCACGATAGAAAAATCCAGATAAAGACATTTCACGAAGGACAAAGAGTTCTCTTGTACAATTCGAGACTCAGGTTGTTTCCTGGGAAGCTTAAATCAAGATGTACGGGACCTTATCTGGTGAACAAGGTGTTTGGTCATGGTGCAGTTGAAATTGGCAAGGAGGGTCAGGAACCTTTTAAGGTGAATGGGCAAAGATTGAAACCCTATCTAGAGAACAATCACACAAGGAAGATCGATACAGTTCACTTCCAAGACCCCCCAAGCCAGTAGAAGCACAAACAGGGTGTTCGCTACAAACACCAATTGTAGCACAAGTTGTCACATCCAGTTATATTCCTTAGGTGGCTGAGTAATGAGTTGAATAATATGGATATAGTTTAGTGATTAATTCTATGTCTTTGTGTGAAAAATTAAAATTTAAGGGAAGTTTTAAAAGAAATTATAAATTGAAAGAACTTTAATTGATAATTTTGTTAAAAATTTAGTTACGGTTAAAAATTGACTATATTATATAATGATTAAGTTATTAATAAATATTTACTCCTTAATAATAAAAGAAAATAATATAATAATGCTATATATGTTACTACATATAACTTAGAACTACTCCCTAAATATGATTAAATTGATAGTTTTGTTAATATGATGATAACAATTATAAAATAAACAATAATAATCATAATAATAATAATAGAAATTATGTTAGTATGACACATTGTTACTACATGTCACGACCTTAAAATATCCAAATTACACACGTCAATAATTGGGCTATGTATCATTCATTTGAATTTCTATATATAATTGTATATATACAATTTTAAAGAAGAAAAAGAGGAGCATTGAAATTCATCTAAGATATATAAAGATGAAAAGTTTTAGGGGAAAAATGTTTTATTTTGCTATCACGGATCACACCGATTAAATTTCGGTGATCAATGACGACGATGTTTTGGATCGATTGTTAACGGATCATATCGATTAATTTTCGATGGCCGGCGACGATATTTCGGTAACGAAATTTTATACCTAAATTATTGTTAAAATGTTGTATGTATGATTTTAAGTACGTTTAGTTTCAATAGTTTCATCAAATTTTAATAAATTTACGATTAATGATTTAGCGTCTATGAATTACTAATAAAAACATAAATTTTAGACTGGCTGTCCTTTAATAACGTGAAATTCGGTATTAATAAATTGCTAGTAATGTTACGAGTCTAACTGAACCTTCGGTCAGAATTAACGATATCAGTTTAGTGTGACAGTTTACAATTTCGATGACGAACATAAATAGTCTAATAGAAATGTTCGGTTTAAAATTTAATTCTATATAATAATTAAGTGACGTTAATTTATCGAATTAAAATAAGTTATAAAATTAGTAGGAGTAATACCGATATTTGTTAATTAGGTCGGTATAAAGTTAAATATAAAATTGGTACGTGAATACATGAATTTGAATATAAATAGACTTGTGATAATATAATGAGTCTTCGGTCTAAAATAGTTATTCCGGTGACATCAGTTTTAAATGATTTAAGTGGTTTTGAATACGTTTTATTAAATTGTTTAAGATATCTTGTTTAAAATATTTATATACTTTGATTTTGATTATTTGAAGAATAATTATTTATTATCATGGTATTTTGGAAATTTGGTCGATATAACGAATTTGATGATCTTATACGAATTGTTTTTGGATTGAGAAAGTTGTTACGATTGCGGTTATTATTTTGGATTGAAGTCCAAATATGATTTTATGTTGTGATACTTTGAAAGAAAGATAAAATGGTTTTGTCCATCTAGGATTGCCCGGGGTAGGAATTGTAAGTTGTAAGACCATACCTAAGGGCGGTATGGCCAGAGTGCACGGCTGGTAGTCCTAACGTTAGGCAAGGCGAGATATGAATGAGATATCTCTATTATTGATATGATAGATGTTATGATAAGCTACACTGGTGGAATTCGAGGATGGACACACACGCAAATTTTGTATTACGTTTTGATAATGTTTGATGATTTGCATAATAATGTTCTACGTTTGTTTGATTACGAGTTGATTTGTTAAAGAGATTTATTTGATTATGAGTTGGTTTGTAAGCGATTTATTTGATTATGAGTTGGTTGTTAAAGCGGTTTATTCGATTTGATTCGTTTTGATAAAACGTTGTTCGATTTGATTCGTTTTGATAAAACGTTGTTCGATTTGATTCATTTTGATAAAAAATTGTTCAATTTGATTTGTTTTGATAAAACGTTATTCGATTTGATCGTTATGATAAAGTGATTTATATATATTAAATTATATAGTAATAAAGTGAAATATACGATTAAGTTATTAGCGAATCAATCAACGTGTCAATAAGTTAAAATGAGTTCATAAGCTAAGAGAACTACCTAATTAAGAGAACTACCTAAAATAGGTAGAACTACGTGGCTTTGATTCCCGATTTAAAAGATTAAAAGATGTTCGGGATACGTAGGAAGCTCGATAGAATTATCGAGTACAAGCCAAATAATTAAATAAAATTTTAGGGAGTCCGAATAAATTTTTTATATATAGGTTCGGGTTTCAGGCTGTCCGAAGTTCATTATCCTATATTCTGTTCATACCCGATGCTGTTTAGGGTCGGGTGTGACACAAGTAACTTTGCATTTAAATTAGTTTGCATTTCAAATTTTATTAAATTTTGTTAAAGGTAGTTTAGATCCATTTTGTGTAGTGTAATGGTCCGTATTATGTATCTCCGGCGCAAGGATCGAGTTTTACGTTTTTACTTATTCAAATAGGGAGTTGATTTACCCTTCCATGGACAGACTGTCCTTGGAAACTAGGAGGCGAACTAAAAGTCTGAAAAAGTAAAATGTCTCATCATAGTTCACTAAGTACTTCTTTCACATGCTCTCCTTTCCTCGATAAAATCCAACGGATAGGGGAGTCATAAATTCAAATTTTGAAGCGTGACCATTCGTCGCCCTAGGGTCTCTACATGTAACGCGCCTTTTGCCAACCACTTGTCCAGGTGGCGTCCTTTGGACCGCTCTCATAAAGGCGGGTTGGCAACATGACGTTTCATTTCCTCTCCCTACTTAAGGAGAGCAACCAAAAATACGGCCCCTCGTTCGACCTATATTATTTTCACATTTTTATTTCACGGTTCACCACATGCTCTGTGCTCTTTATCATTGGGAAACCCTATTTAGACTTGAGCGCAGGATGAGAACTCGTGGATCTAGCAAGCAAGTAAAAATCGAAGGATCAAAGAAGAAAGAAAAAGCTAAGGGCAAAATGACGGGAACAAGCACAGTTGCTTTCATCCTTGACAAAAAATTGGTGAAAAAGCTGTCCCAGTTCAAAGATGCTGCAGTGCAGACATACTATGAGGAACTTGCGCAACTTGAATTCGGGCCTGTGAGAACAGTTTTCTGGGAGACCTTGAAGAAGCTCAAACTTGACGTGCGTGTCCGGAAACTCATGGAGGCAGGCCATTTGGGCTGTTTCTTTGAAATAACGGAGCCGGCCTACAAGGAACTCACGTTGGAATTCCTAGCTACGTTTAAGCATCATCCCGAGATCACAGACCCGGACGAGGAAGGAAAGTTTAGTTTCAGACTAATGACCCACACCCAGCGGCCTTCATTGAACATGTTCAACAGTCTATTGGGTGCCACGGATGACGATGACCTAGAGTCGGAAAGTTACAAGGAGGCGTTCACTCAAACCCCTGATGTGTTTGACCCACAAGCTTTCTAGCAATCTATTTCAAACCAGCCGAGGTATGACGGTAGTGTTTCCAAGGCGTTGAATATTGATGACTATGTCGTCCGTTACCTACATAAACTGGTCTCTGGCACCATCTTTGCCCATGAAAACCAGGCCATTATTCCCCATGCCGACCTTACGGCTCTGTGGAGTATGACAACCGGGCCCAGAATGAATTTAGGCTATTGGTTTGGGGAGTACATTGCCAACTTTGGAAAGAAGAATTCCTCGATCATTTGTTGTGGGAGTATCGTGACTCGGATTGTAGCTGAGATTGGAGTTTTTAAGCCAGAGGACCGCACCCAGCTCACTGTTATGAACCACCCTGACCAGATTGATTTAAGGAGTTTACAGAACATGTTGTTTGGGAAAATGGTGAATGGGAAGTGGGTCTAGATGGCAGACTTTGTTGAATCAAGGAGAGTCGAAAGCCGAAAAAGAAAGAGTCAACCTACTGTCTCTGTCTCCTCTGAGTCCGAGCAAGTTGAGCACGAAAAAGACCTTGCCTTTTACATGAAATGTGCAAAGCTCACCAATGATGATATTGTCTGTAAGTTCAATGCCCTGTTTGCGCAAAATGTAGCTAACCGAGACCAGATCTATGCCCTTGAGCATAAAACTGCTATTCTGCAAAGTGAGGTGGATATGCTGAAGCACCTCTGTGTAGAAGAGCATGGGCGGGAAAGTCCTTCGGGTACCTCGGTCAAAAGTCCGTTAAGAGCGAAATCTGCTGCCCCTGAAACACATGCTGCTACCTCCTCGAAAAGGGATGGTACTGCTCCTGCTAAGGATCGAGAGGTTGAGTCCTCTCGTTCCCACTTGTCTAAACCTTCACACTTGTCGCTATCCAAGCATCCGGTAACACTTATAACCCTTCTTTACATTTATTATTACACTCCAATGCGATCATGTTATGATTCTTTTTCTCCCGTTTTTAGTGTAACATTGGGGACAATGTCGATTTTTATTTGGGGGTGGGATGCATGCGTTTAAACTGCAAATTTTTTTGTGCATAACATGATAAAAAGATGAAATATGCTGTTGTTATAGACTGATATGTTTAGCAAAATACCCTCTAATAAATCTCGACGTTCGCTTTAAGCAAATTGTCCGTTATTTGTTTTCTTGTAATTATCTCATTCTCTTGTCTAATTCCTAGTTGTTTGTGCTTTTGTGATTGCGATTTGAGGTAATAGCTTTGTGTAATTATTTGAACTCCCAAATCGAGAAGTTCTAAAAAAATTTAAGTTTTAAATCAATCTTCACTTAAAGAATCTCTTGCTCCAATGCAAAAGCCCTAAAATGTGAGAACTTGAGCCTACATTAGCATGAAAATGCATTGTTTCTTCATGAGAGGGCTAGTGCATATTGTCCTTAGGTAGGTATTGCTTTGGTTGCCTAGTCAAAATGGTAAAATTGTAGAAGAACATTGGAAGAAAAAGGCATTTAGATCCCAAATTCACTCCACAAAAAGCCTACCCGTGCTGTGCACCCACATTTTTAGGATATCCAACTTGAGCCTTAGCCTATTCTTTCTTAAACACTACGTAATGGAACCAATTCCCTTCACTGAAATTCCAAAATACCTTGAATTTGTCTCATGCCTCAGAACAAGCTGCTCTAGTTAAAGAAAAATACAATTTTAAGAATTTCTGAGTGTATAAAAATAAAATTGTTGAAATGGTGACATCTGAGGAATGATGATTGAGTGAAGTTTTGTTGTATGCTCAGAACATATGTTCATATCTTGAGCCTGAAATGAAATGTTTGAATTGGTCGCCTCTTGTGTGTTTGAAGGTTGGTTTGGCCAATGTTGTAAAACAAACTGTGCAGAGTAATAAAGTGAAACAAGTTCACTAAATGTTTAAAATGTAATTAAGTTGAATCGCTTGGCATGTGGACATAATTCTTACACTCAAATGGCCATTCGTTTCCATACCCTAGCCTTAGCTTAACGTTACAACCTATGTGTAAGACCTTTAGACTATGTTCGGGAAACTTTTGATCCATCAAGATAGGGCCAATAAGCAATGTCATAACCTAACGATGATTGTACTAAGCTGAGGAGTGATGAATATGACTGCAATTAAACATCATGTTAATAACAATTTGTGTGTGATTTAGGCGAAATATTCCTAAATAAAAGAACTTATAAGTGTTTTATGCAGATTTGTATTGATTAAGTCAAAAAGGGCTACCACACAGCCTGTTTTGCAACGAACCTTGAGGAGTAGAGCAACTTTTGATCCAGCGGATCTCCGCTGCGTACCTGATGACGGATAGCGACTGGACAAGTGGCAGGAGTGGCGTGGCAGTGGCAGCAGACGTAGGAAAGGCAGAAAAGCAACATGATGACAAGATGGATCACCCCTTGAGTGTTCAAGAGTCAAATTATAATTAATCATTTCCTAGTAACTTAGCTTTAGAAAAACAATCTTTTGTAATATTTTGTGGTACGGCTCGTATTTCTTCCTTTATATAGACGTAGTGGAGGAAGGAGAGCAATACCTTTTGACTTCGGATAATCGTTTTAACTAGAATTTTATCTTCTTGGAGAGGGAGGAAGCTCTCTAAGGAAGATGACTCCATCAATGGAGGTTTGTGGAATGAACTCAGGATGTTCACTCTATACTATGAGTGAGTAGTCATTTTGAATGGGTTTGGCCAGTTAGGGTCGGTTATGTAAGTCTTCTATTATCTTATTTATGAATTAATGGCCATATATTATGTTGTGCTTGATGAAGCTTTAACTCAATTGCTTAAGGCATGTATGTTAGTGTTAGATGCATGATAGGAAACTACTTTCATCTTCACGGAAATATTTGTTAAGCATTCAACCCCCGAAACAGAGATGTCAGGAGGTTGTATCAAGGGTTTTCTTAATAGAAATGCTATTTCGATCGTAATGCAAGAAAGAACCAACTTTAGGGACGCTTAAAGTTGTAGTACGTCTTAGAATCTTGAGAACACACAAGAGTTGACTTAAGTGAGCATTAAAGCAAAGACCTTGACTTCACTTTACATCATGCATGAATAAATAGGGTGTTTAGAGACTGAAAGTAACCTGTTCCGCTGTGCTTAACCTGTTCTGCCTTTTACCGTCATTAAGTACTTCTTTTAATCAACTAGATCATTGACTTTGTTACTGTCTAAACAACATCTATCCATTTAAAGAATACACACACCACGAACACCCTGTTCTACAAAGTAATTCTTATTAACTTTGGTCCTCAATCCCTATGGATACGATACTTGACTTATCACTTTATTACTTGTATCTAGTACACTTGCTAGAGTCCATTCAGAAGACAACACCTAAGCACCTCACGGAGTTCTTCGGTTTATAGATAATTGTCTTTGCAAGAGTAAATTGTTACTCATATATATATATTTTGAAGTATTGTTTGTCATATGTTGTAACTTATCGCGCCACTGGTAATAAGGGTTAAAATACATAAAAACTGTCTCACCCATAGTCTTGGAGTAGTTTATAGTTTTTACCAAACCAAACCTAAAGTATTCACCGTCAAGATAACGTGTAGAACCGAGTAGTTTAATACGTGTAGGTATAAATCCCGTGTATTCGATATCTAGACTTAACCAGATTATTACTTGATATGATGAGGTACACTTATCCCTTAGTTGCAGAGTGCATATTCGCTACTATAAAAACAGAAAGATGAATATAAGGCACTTGTGCAAAAATTATGTATCTTCATAATTTCAAAATTATGTTTAGTATTTGATAATGGCCTTGAATTTCACATGCCAAATTATTATAGTAATTATTAGATTTTGCATCAAACATCTGGTTTAAAACACAATAGCAAAGTAGAAAGATAAAAAGAAAGCATCATAGAAAAGCGTGCAACAGAAAATAGAAAAAGGTCGAGTTTATAAAAGAGTTTTTAAAGTAAAATTAGAGCATTGAGACACTTTAGAGGTTTTGACTTTGGTAAAGAGATGTTTGAAAGAGATTATTGGATCCTAAAAGCTAATTTTAAAAAGTTCATTGAAAAAGCTCCTAAAATGAGATTACTTGATTTCTTTATTTACTGAAATATGATTAAAAAAGAATGCAGAATTATTAAGAGTACATATTTTATTATTTGTCTACTAATTAAATGAAACACACTTGTTTTTAGGTATTAAACTTAATTATTAGCTCAAAATAGACCGTGAATCTCCCTAAAAAGACAGGGACATAATGTCCCTATTAGATACCAATGTCTAGGTGTTGTAATAACAAAATATAGTAAAAAAATTAGGCTTAATACATCATTTCACCTCTCAACTTGTACAAAAAGCTTGATTGATCGTTGAACTTTTAAAGTATCTTGATTGTCATTAACTTGCATAAAATGTTCAGTTAACCTCCTGAAGTTGCATAAAATATAATCAACTAATCACTTATTGTAAAAAAATAAGTTAAATGCGGAAGATGTGTTGCACGTGTCTTAGAATGTTATTACATAATTCAGAAAATACATTAAAACATATTAAAATGAGGTCTAACTGAACATGTTATACAAGTTTAGGGGGGCTATTAGAACACTTTGAAAGCTCGGGTGCCAATCAACCTTTTTAGATAAGTTCATGGGACAAATAATGTATTAAACCAACAAAATTATCATCATCAAAATAAGGTAAATTGTACTTATGGTCACTGAAGTTTGACATCTGTTTTGAAAAAAACTCATTAAACTTCATTTTGGTTTAATAAAGTCATTAAAATTTATTTGTATGTTAATAAAGTTATTCTGGTAATTTTAGATAGAAAGTTCACAAGAATAGTGATTTGATAGTCACGTTCAAAATGAACGTGTCGTAATGCCTTGAATCAGTGTTTCCTATTCAGAGTAGTATTGGGTTTCAAATTCCTAGTTGGATTAGGATCATGGGTTCCTAGTTGGATTGGGATCATGGGTTCCTAGTTGGATTGGGATCATGTAAACCTAATCATTGTAATCTGATTTTTACCTCCTAATAATACTATTCTCCTTCTGCCCGTGGACTAGCCAACACAACGTTGGTGAACCACGTAAATCTGTGTTTTTCGATTGTTTATTATTTAATCTTTCATTAATTCCGCACAACAAACTGGTATTAGAGCTTTCGGTTTCCGATCGGGGTTTTGTTTTTTGGAGAGAAAGATGTCTGCGATGAACGTGAAAATCGAAAAGTTTATTATGAGAAATAGTTTCAGTCTATGGCAGATCAAGATGCGGACTTTGTTAAAACAACAAGGTCTGTGGACGTCATTGAAGAAGGCAACGGGAGAAGTCACTGCTGAGATGACGATTCTGGAAGAAAAGGCACATTCAACAATTATGTTGTGCCTCGCAGATGACGTCATCACTGAGGTCTCAGACGAAGACACTGCTGCCAGTCTGTGGATGAAGTTAGAGAGCTTATACATGACGAAATCTCTAACGAACAAACTTCTTCTAAAACAACGTCTGTTTGGCCTGCAAATGCAGGAAGGTACGCAACTCAGGGATCATTTAGATCAATTGAACACATTATTACTAGAATTACGTAATATTGATGTGACAATTGAAGATGGAGATGCTTCTTTGATTCTGTTGGTGTCTTTACCGCTTTCATATGAGAATTTTGTTTAATCATTTATTGTTGGTAAAGATTATGTGATTCTGGAAAAAGTTAGGTCATCTCTTCATAGCAGGGAGTTGCGCCATAAGGCGAGCAATACAGGTGCAGATAATCAGGCCTCTGGACTGTTTGCCAGCGGCAGTAAGGGAAAGGGAAACGGTGGAAAGAAAAAATCTAAGAAGCCGTTCTCAAAGGGTCCCAAGCCAGATGACACCTGTAATTACTGTAAGGAGAAAGGACATTGGAAAACTGATTGTCCAAAGAAGAAGAATAAATCAGAAAATCAACCAGGTTCTGCTGCTGTAGCAGATGGCGACAGCAGCTCTGAAAACGATATTGCTCTAGTTGCTGATGGACACACTAATCACTCTGATGTGTGGGTTCTTGATTCTGGAGCATCTTATCATATTTGTCCAAGGAGAGAGTGGTTTTCAACTTATAAGCAGGTAGATGGAGGTAGCATTTCAATGGCTAATAGTCATGTCTGCAAAGCAGTTGGAATAGGCTCGATCAAGTTGAGGATACATGATGGTAAGTTCTGCACGTTGAACGAAGTCAGGCATGTTCCGTTGATGACGAAGAATCTGATATCTCTGAGTCTGTTAGACAGTAGGGGTCTCAACTGGTCAGGAAAAGATGGAGTTCTACATGTATATAAAGATTCTGATGTGATTCTGAAAGTTGTGAAGCATGGTACTTTGTATTTCCTGCAAGGTTCCACTGTTACAGGTTCAGCTAATGCTGCATCGTCAGAGATTGACCAGGAGGATATGACAAAGATATGGTATATGAGACTTGGTCATATGGGTGAAAGAGGGATGCAGATTCTATCAAAGGATGATTTTCTTCATGGTCATAAGGTCAAGAGTCTGGAGCTTTGTGAACATTGTGTGTTTGGGAAACTACATCGCAGCAAGTTTCCCAAAGCTATTCACATAACAAAAGACACACTTGATTACATCCACTCTGATTGTTGGGGTCTATCTCGAGTTGAGTCTTTGGGAGGTGACATATATTTTATGTCTCTGATTGATGAATATTCAAGGATGACATGGGTCATCATGATGAAGCATAAAAGTGAAGCTTTCAAGAATTTCAAGCAGTGGAAAGCATTGGTGGAAAACCAAACAGAAAAGAAGATAAAGAGGCTGCAAACTGATAATGGTCTGGAATTCTGCTCGTCTGAGTTTGATCAGTTCTGTAAGGATGAAGGGATTGCTCGGCATCACACAGTCAGGAATACACCGCAACAGAATGGTGTAGCTGAACGAATGAACCAGACATTACTGGAGAGGGTGAGGTGCATGCTCTCTAACGCTGGGTTAGATAGAAGATTCTGGGCTGAAGTGGTGAACACAGCATGTTATCTGATTAACCGCGGACCACACACCGGCATATAGCTCAAGACGCCTATAGAAATGTGGTCAGGAAAGGTTGCTGATTACTCAAATTTGAAAGCTTTTGGGTGCACAGTTTACTATCATGTTAATGAGGGTAAGCTAGAGCCAATAGCCAAGAAGGGAGTGTTCGTAGGCTATGAAGATGGAGTTAAAGGCTTCAGAATCTGGTCTCCATTAGAGAAAAGGGTCATTTTGAGCAGAAATGTAGTCTTTGACAAAAAAATCTGTGCTTAGACCCATTGTGAAGCCTACAACTGCAACAAGAACTGATAGCATTGATAAACAGGTGGAGTTTCAGGTCATACAGAGTGAGAGTGGCTTGAAGGAACAAGAGTTAGAAGAAGAAATAGAGCTACTAGAGTCTACACCATCAGTTTCTCAACCATTTGAAACTACACATCGTAGCTTAGCTCAAGATCGACCAAGGAGGGTTGGAGTTAGGCCACCTAAAAGGTATGAGGACATGGTGGGCTATGCACTACAGGTTGCTGAAGAGGTGGACACTCGTGAATCATCAACTTACTAAGAAGCTGTTTCAGGCACCGATTCTGAGAAATGGCTTGCTGCTATGGGAGATGAGATGGAATCCCTTCATAAGAATCAAACATGGGATTTAGTCATACCACCTCCAGGGAGAAAGATTATTACTTGCAAGTGGGTCCTCAAGATGAAGGAAGGGATATCACCTGCAAAGGGAGTCAAGTATAAGGCTAGAGTTGTTGCTAGAGGTTTCAATCAAAGAGAGGGAGTGGATTATAATGAGATATTCTCACCAGTAGTCAGACACACCTCTATTAGAGTGTTGCTAGCTATAGTTGTACATCAGGATTTGGAGCTTGAGCAACTTGATGTAAAGACAGCCTTTCTGCATGGAGATTTGGAGGAAGAGATCTACATGACCCAACCAGATGGTTTCCAGATTCCTGGAAAGGAGAATTATGTTTGCAAGTTGAAGAAGTCCTTATATGGACTTAAGCAGTCTCCCAGGCAGTGGTATAAGAGGTTTGACAGCTACATGATGCAGCTGGGCTACACCAGAAGGCCATATGATTGTTGTGTCTATTACAATAAACTGGAAGATGAGTCTTTTATCTATCTGGTGTTGTATGTAGATGACATATTGATAGCTGCAAGGAAGAAGCACGACATTCAGAAGTTGAAGGGTCTTCTCAGCGCAGAGTTCGAGAAGAAGGATTTGAGTGCAGCTCGGACAATTCTGGAAATAGAGATTTACAAGGACAGAAGCAAAAGGAAACTTTTTCTATCACAGAAGGGCTATATTCAGAAGATCTTATCAAGATTTTGCATGTCTACCGCAAAGCCCATAGATACTCATAGTGCTGCAAGTGCACATCTGTCTATTGCTTTTGCACCTAAGTCTGCTGAAGAGAAGGAGTACATGTCTCGAGTTCCCTATGCTAGTGCAGTAGGAAGCTTGATGTATGCAATGGTCTGCACTAGACCTGATCTTGCACAGTCTGTTAGTGTTGTTAGCAGGTTTATGGGTGAACCTGGCAAGGAGCATTGGCAAGCTGTGAAGAGGATCTTTCAGTACCTAAAACGTACATCTGATGTTGGTCTCATTTATGGAGGTGATACAGAGTGTTTGGTGATAGGTTTTTCAGACTCTGATTATGCTGGAGATGTTGACAGTAGAAGATCTATGACTGGTTATGTTTTCACTCTTGGCGGTTCAGTTGTCAGTTGGAAAGCTACTTTGCAGCCTACAGTTACTTTGTCTACAATGGAAGCAAAGTATATGGCACTGACTGAAGCTACTAAGGAGGGGATTTGGCTTAAAGGACTGGTTAGTTATCTTGGTCTACATCATGATCAGGCTACAGTGTATTGTGACAGCTTGAGTGCAATCTGTTTAGCCAAGGATCAGGTGGGGTGTGAACGGCAGACGTTGGGTATCACAGGAAGTAATTGCATGATAGTTATACATTGGATTGAGCATTTATCACTCCCGATAAATGGGAGATATGTCCATGGATCGCTTGTGGAAGACTTGACTCTAAATCCTTGCAATGTGATAGCTTAAGATTGAAATGCAGATTTCTCTTAACCTATCTAATTGGAGTTGACTCGGCTTGTACAAGTAAAATGAACGTCTTGCTATATGTGACTTGACATTATCCATAGTCATAAGATTCAGTTCAAGGATGTAGTTGATAAAGGATCGAATTATACTGTAACTAATACGGAAAGGTCAACGACAGAATCAACCTGTCTTATTATAGCTCTGGGGGAATGTTTCGGATTTGCCAATCACATTTTGCGTACTCATTCCGTTATGCAAAGATTAAATATAATTCTGTGAAAATTAATTTAATAGTTGCATACGACTAGAAGCAATAAGAACCTAATGGGTCACACATAAGACTTGGAACCCAAAAGAGAAACAGATGTTAATTAATTGATGGAAGCCCAACTGAGCCCAATAAGGCCCAGTTAATGAGGGGGCGATTTTTATGTATATAAGATACATAAATAATTAATTTGATTTTATCAATTCTAATTAGATTAGGATTATGAATTAAATTAATTAAAGGATAAATAAGTTAGGAGTTTTAATTAGATTATATTACTCTTATTATTATCCTATAAGGTTACTAATATTATCTTTATATTTAAGATATAATTATAGATAATAAATAAGAATTATATTCCGAATTAAAATCTTATTTAGTAACCTAATTCTATCTAACTAGGGTTTAGATACAAGAGGATATATATACCCCCCTATGCAATTTTCGATATACACAAGTAAGCCGGGAGAGAGAAAATTTCGACCCACACACTAGAGGACGAGATTATCTACCGCTTCCCTCCGTTCGATTGATTTTCATCTCTTTCTCTTTATCCTTGATCTTGTGTTGATTAATTAAAGACAATCTATTTGGGTTGTTATAAACGGTTGATTCTAACTTGATCTTCAATTGTTTTGTTTTGTGCTCGGGAACTCGAAGTAAGAGTTGTGGGCACTTCGTTTGCAACGGTAGATAGAACTTCTGAACGGTATTTCTTTTATCCCTCTTTATATGAAATAACGATTAACGGATCTTGGGTTAATGGAAATATGTTAAAATTTTTATATTTCCACTGCTATACGTTAGCCTGTTTTTCTTCATAAGCTAGTAAGTAAAAATTACTTTGACATATGCTGACATTTAGTCTATTCAATAATCACCCCAATAGGGTGGGAAAAGCATAAAATCGTGGGGATCCGAACGATGGGGCTGAGAAAAAACTGAAAATTTTGGGTGCAGGGTTGGGGGCGGGAGAAATTTTAGTCCCGAATATTAAAATTGGACGAAGTTGGGTGTTAGTATCCCTTAACCGCGGGATCCGCAAACCGTCACCGAAAAACCATTCGTAAAATCCCCGAACAATAAAATAAAATATTATATATATATATATATATATATATATATATAAAGTAATTAGTTATTTAAATGTGATTAAAAAAATAATCAATGTTGTGATAAGTTAACTAATAATATTATCTACATCAACAACCATTTAATTTAGTTTAAATTATTAAAAAAAAGGTAAATTTAAAAAAAAAAAAAACTTCTCTGGTTTCACTTTTTTGCAGAAAAAGGACTGTAGTTTTTTCTTTTCAAATAGAGGACTGTGATTTATTCCGTTACACTATTTACGGATTTGGTGAAGATGTCGTTGATGTGGCTGAAGGGTAAATATGAGTTTTAAAAAAAATTGGGGCAAATTTGAACAAAAAAACCATATGGTTTCACTTTTTTTTTTGCAGAAAAAGGACTGTGGTTTTTTTCTTTTCAAATACAGGACTGTGATTTGTTCCATTACACTATTTAGGGATTTGGTGAAGATGCTGTTTATTTGCTGACGTGGCTGAAGGACAAATATAGGTTTCTAAAAAAATTGACTATAAAAGGTCTGAACAACCATGTGAGATTTACGCTCATGTGAGATTTTATAGTCAATATTCACTATGCCATTTTTCCTTTCACATGACACAAGATACATGACAGACATTTGTTTTCGTGTCGTCTGAATATTGTTCGTGATAGTATTTTAACTGTATGTCATCTTAAGGTGAAATAAAAAATGCGCTCGATTCTCAGATGATATTACGATTACAGAATCCTATCATCCAAAGAAAACGCGCATTTTCGTTAAATTTGATGCTCTCAACAGATGACACTTCTAATAAATGGATGTCATTGTATGCCGAAAACAAAAAAGCGGCAAATGAAATTTCACTTACGAGGCCATACCAAATTTTAGGAAGTCTATATAATTTGACTGAAATTTCAGCTGATATATAAACCCTCTCTCAATCCCAAACCCCAGTTTAGGTTACGCAAGCCCTCTCATCCCTATCATCCACCTTTATCTCCATGGTTGATTTGAACTTGCAATCACTGGGTGAGCTGGAAACACGGTACTAGTAAGCCATAGTTTCTTCGTCCCTAGATGTATCATTGTTCCTTACTCTTATCTTTTCCTCATCCGATTTCCTTTTGTGTATGTCGATTTCAGCAGCTGGTATAAGGATCTTGTGATTTTCAGACCTATCATTGAAAGTTTTAGATCTCTGGCTTAGCTACACTGATTTTATTGTATTTAGATTCACTGTTGTAAAGCTTGGGTCTTTATCTTTTTTAATCGAGGGAAAGATAGTGCCTGATACAGTAGATGGTATGAAATCATCTGATTCCTTTTTATTTGAACACTATTTGCAGGGATAGTAAGAATGCTTCAGTACATGGGAAGGCTGACTGAAGAGATTGTCAATCGGTTCATGCCTTTAGCATACGGGAAGATTTCTTTGACTTACTGAATATATATTAATTTTATGTTGGTTTGAACTGATTGGTCATGCCTTTATAAGTGATTGTGTATGTTTGATGTACTGTTTTGGAACCTAGAACTCATTGATTTAGGAAACTAGCCTGATTTAGTATATATATTGTTATGTGGGTTTGAACTGAACGATTACATATATGTATGATGTTTTCGGTGATGATGAAATGATTGGTATGAACTGATTGGTTAGATATAACTGTTTAGGAAGCTAGGACTCGTAGAGTTTATGTATGAATGATCATTAAGCATGTGGCTGATTAGGCATACTCTAAAGTTTTGAATGTTCATTGATATTGGCACTACTCTTACACCTATGAGTTATACTGCTAGAAGTGATTGAGTATGTGTATGTGTATGAAACATGTTTATGTATGATGTTCTGTTAATGCTTATGTTTGAGGTTCTGTATGAGTATGTGTACGATTGTTCATTTGGGCATGTAGCTTATTAATCATGCATCAAGTATTAGAGGAACAATGTATGAATGATCATTAAGCATGTGGTTGATTAGGCATACTCGAAAGCTTTGAATGTTCATTGAGATTGGCGCTACTCTTACACCTATGAGTTATACTGCTAGAAGTGATTGAGTATGTGTATGTGTGTGAAACATGTTTATGTATGATGTTCTGTTGATGCTTATGTTTGAGGTTCTGTATGAGTATGTGTATGATTATTCATTTGGGCATGTAGCTTATTAATCATGCATCAAATATTAGAGGAACAATGTATGAATGATCATTAAGCATGTGGCTGATTAGGCATACTCTAAAGCTTTGCATGTTCATTGAGATTGGCACTACTCTTACACCTATGAGTTATACTGCTAGAAGTGATTGAGTATGTGTATGTGACGAAAAAATGTTTATGTATGATGTTTTGTTGATGCTTATGTTTGAGGTTCTGTATGAGTATGTGTATGAGGAACATTGTAAAAGGGTCATTGAGCATGTATGAAGCATGTATTAAAAGGTAAATTTAGGCTAATTGCATGTACTGATATGGCTTGCAAATGATAAGATATATCCATACTCTTTTTGAAATTGAACATGACCTACGATGATAAGTAAGGAATAAGTTGTCTTGAATAAGTAAGGAATAGACATGCACAAATAAGTTGTCTACTTGTTATAGCATGTTCACTTGAATATACTTGAATAAGTTGTCTACTTGTTATAGCATATTAGGCATACTCTTAAAGCTGAAAATGTTATGAACTCAACTGGCTCATTTTTATTTGAAATGATAAGTAAGGATTCTGAATGCAATTCATTTATGAAGCATGTATTAAAGGGTAAATTTAGTCTAATTGCATGTACTGATATGGCTTGCAAATGATAAGATATATTTTGATTAGATAGAATATACATATACATACGAACTGAATAACAAGCTCTACAAAAAGGGTTATGTATGTGCATTGGTCATACTCTTACTATGTTCCTTTCCACTCGGTTTGATATCGTAACAACAACATTAAATATGGTGATAGGTTTATGATGCATTCAGCACAAACAGAGTCCCTTGTTTTGACAGCATCATAAACCTCATTACCAAGTTTAGAGTACCACGAGTACAACCCAAGTGGAAGGAGCATTATAAAATGGTCAGTTTAGTCTACTTGCACATACATACAAACTGAATAGCAAAGCTCTACGTTATATTACAAAAGGGGGGATGAGTGTTGCCTTTCGGTTGTAATTAACAATCCAAAGTTCCTTAGCTGTTTTGATTAGTGAAAGGAAATATGGAATTGGAATGAGAACCATATTTGGATATCACATTGCCTTTCAATTCTCCTTTCACTTAGCCAAGACAGCTTAGGAGATTTGAACACCCTTCATATTCAGCACAAACGGAGTCCCTTATGGTGACATCATCATAACCCTCATTACCAAGTGGAAGGAGCATTATAAAAGGGTCAGTTTAGGAGCACAAAGCTCTACGTTATATATTACAAAAGGGGGGAATTAAAGGTCCAAAGCTCCTTAACTATTTTGACTATAGAAAGGAAATTTGGAATTGGAATGAGAACCACATTTGGAGCTCACATTGCCTTCCGATTCTCCTTTCTCTTAGCGAAGATAGTTTAGGAGATTTGGACACCCTCATATCCACTTTGCATACTCCTCAGTCCATATCTGGGCGATCCCCTCATACTCTTCCATGTTGCTGCGGTATTGCTCAACAACTGCTTCTTACCTAGGAAATGGCTCCTCACTGTGGGGCTGTAGAAGTAGATCATATATGTGCCGCAGACACTAAAAAATGCATAGAATAATTAGAACAAAAATATGATGTTGTATGTTTATCAAATGAAATAGATAAATGGTTGCATTATACCGTGGCAATGGAAAAGCGATTGTTATTAAGGATATGGGGAAGATGAATCGACCCCTGAGGAGCCACGTTAGGATGATATATCCTATTCTGGAACCAAAACTGAGAATAAGAGGAGAGATGTATTAGTGTATGTTTCATATAGGTGATTATATCTTACTAATAAGAGTTAATATTACTCTTGCAGGCCTGTTTAGGAAATCCGGATGGTAGCTGATTCTGATTTCAAATACACCCCTTTCATATGGGGTGTATTGGGGGCCTTTCATTCTGATCGTCCATTTGAAAAAGTTACCATCGAGAGGACCTGTACGTTATCATCCAAGAAGAATCATTAGAAATACATAGAAGAAACCAGGAAGGGTTACAGAACAACTATGGATTGACATACGTACCATTGATGGCCAGAAGCCACTCTGGGTTCTCCATGTACAACTTACCCAAGTCAGCAATTATTTCTCCTAGAGTTTCAACAAGGGGATCCATTGTTGGTAAGTTTTCTGGCTGTTGAAGGTATGATTCTAAATTATGATGCATATATTTATAGTGATATGATTGTGGTAAGTGATAGGCCGTGTTAAGGGAAGGGTCACGTAATTACTAATGAGTTTAGGGTTGTGTGTAATATTAATGACTTGCTTGGCTTTTGCAGATAGCAAGACCTTTGGGATTATAGGCCTAATTATTACTCCAAGATATGGATTGACTTATGGAAGATATGGATTAACGTTAGGCACAAATGTATTCGTTATTATTTTGGTGTTTTAATTCAGAAATGTATTGATATGGATTGACGTTAGGCACAAATGTAAACATATTATGAGTATTGGTCTCCAATAAAATTAAAACCATTGACATACAGAATTTAATCTTCATATTTTAGAATGTTTCTGTATTCAGGTATAAAAACCAGAAATTCAAACGAAGAAGAAGACATAAAAATAAGTGTTTATGTCATATGAAAAAAAAATCATTTTGACATGATTGATTAAGACCAGTGCCATCTGAACAGGCTATAACGGCAGAAATTATTATACGAACTGTCATCTCAAATTAAATATGCCAATTTCCCACACGCTAACCTGACGGTTTTAATTGTAAAAATGTCATTTGATGACATTAAAGGTGACGACAGTAATAAATAAGCTGCATCGTAACAAGGGTAAAATGACAGTAAGAAAACAGGCTAATGTCATGTGTGATGACGAAACATGACAGAACCTGACCGTCGTCTGAAGGTGCAACAACGAGCCCTGTGACAGATTTATATCGTGCGTGACGACGGTTTTGAACCGTCGTCTGAAGAGGGTTTTGGAGTAGTGATTGTAGCCAAAAAATAGTTATAAAAAATCCATTTGTTAATATTATAGACCCAGAATAGTTATAAAAAATCCATTGGTTAATTTTTTTTAAAAAACTCATATTTTTCCTTCAACCACTTCAGCAAATAAACGACGTCTTCAGCAAATCCGTAAATAGTGTAACAGAATAAACCAGAGTCCTATATTTGAAAAGAAAAAACCACAGTCATTTTTCTGCAAAAAAAGTGAAACCACATGTTTTTTTTTTTGAAATTTAGCCCAATTTTTTAAAAACTCATATTTGCCCTTTAGCCACGTCAGTAAATAAATGACATCTTCACCAAATCTGTAAAAAGTATAACCGAATAAACCACAATCATGTATTTAAAAAAAAAAATCACAGTTATTTTTCCGTAAAAGAGTAAAACCACAATTTTTTTTTTTTGAAATTTACCCTTAAAAATGCAGTACTTTAATCTATTGTTTCTTTTCTATCTATGACCTATCCAAAAGTAAATAAATATTATAATAAACTAACCCTAAAAATTCTATCTATAATCTGCCAATCCTTTTCATTTCTTCTCTCCTTCAGACACAACGCCGTCTCCTTCTTGTTCACTTTCCTGCTTTTCTTTTCTTCTCCTTCTTCACTTGAGACAACGCTGCTCCGGCTTCTTCTGTCCTTTTATTCAAATCGACCTTCTACTCCATGAATCAGAAGCATCTTCGGGCTGAGTTTGTTGTGGCTTCTATTAAGGTATTATTCATATTCCTTATGATTTGAATCAAATTTTGTTGTTGGGTTTTTTATTTGAATCAAAGTTTGCTCTCGTCTACAATTCTGGACATAAGAAAATTAGTAATACAGGAGAATCTGTTAGCTTACTCTATATTCTGGGAAATATGTCTGCCTTGGTATATTACTGCTCTTGGTATATCTGTGTATTTAATTTTGTTTTATTGGTATAGTTTTATTATTTCTCTTGGTATACAGCACTTTAGTATTTGATTTTTTTTTATATGTTCTTGGTATATCAGTACTTTAAGATTTGATTTTTTTTATGCTCTTGGTATATTGGTACTTTAATTTTGTTTTTTGCTGCTATTAATATATCACATGTATTTAGATACATCAGTACTGAATTTTGAGTTTTTTTTATTTTATTTTATTGCTGCTACAACATTATATGTTTTATAATGAATATTAATGTTGATTTTGTAGGTGAATCATGGATAAATTTAGTTATATGTTTATTGGTCTACGAATGATGTTCATGGAAGTATTAGTAGTTATAAAAAATCTACTGCCGAATCTAAGTAACTGGTTTATACCAATAACATGTGGGAAGTTTTTTAAAATTGGGGATTGAGAATTTTTTTAAATTTAGTTTGGGGATTGGGGGCGTTCCGCATTACCCCGTGGGGAACCGTGCCGACGAGGGTGGGTGCCAAAAAATCTCTTAACATTTTTTTGGGATTCCCCAAAAATATTAGGGACGGAATTGGGGATGCAAAATCGCTCCCGCCCGGTTGCCACCCCTCAGAACCGTAGATTTAAGGTGCTTGGTTATGATTAAGAAAAATCAGCCAATATCTATTAACACTAAAAATACAGAATACTAAACAGCAACATCAGAATTAAAGAGATCCATAATCTAATTATAATTTGTGCAAAGTAATGATAAAATCAAACTAAGTTGCATATTTAGGGTTATAAAGGGATGCCAGATTTTGTTTAATTTATCATAGGGTTTTGTTTCTGTAAAAAGAAAACCTTTATCTGATTCTCGAAATCAAACCTCTCAATCTATTATTAGCAAGTCAAATTACTTGACAGCCTATATAATAGATTGAAAGGTTTGATTTGGAGAATCAGCTAAAGCTTTTCTTTCTACAGAAACAAAATCCTATGATAAATTAAACAAATTCTGGCATCCCTTTATAACCCTAAATATACAACTTAGTTTGATTTTATCATTACTTTGCACAAATTATAATTAGATTATGGATCTCTTTAATTCTGATGTTGCTGTTTAGTATTCGGTATTTTTAGTGTTAATAGATATTGGCTGATTTTTCTTAATCATAACCAAGCACCTTAAATCTACGGTTCTGAGGGGTGGCAACCCGACGGGAGCGATTTTGCATCCCCAATTCCGTCTCTAATATTTTCGGGGAATCCCAAAAAAATGTTAGGAGATATTTTGGCACCCACCCTCGTCCGCACGTTCCCCACGGGGTAATGGGGAACGCCCCCAATCCCCAAACCAAATTTAAAAAAATTCCCAATCCCCAATTTTAAAAAATTTCCCACATGTTATTGGTATAAACCAGTTACTTAGATTTGGTAGTAGATTTTTTATAACTACTAATACTTCCATGAACATCATTCGTAGACCAATAAACATATAACTAAATTTATCCATGATTCACCTACAAAATCAACATTAATATTCATTATAAAACATATAAAACATATAAGGTTGTAGCAGCAATAAAATAAAAAAACTCAAAATTCAGTACTGATGTATCTAAATACAGGTGATATATTAATAGCAGCAAAAAACAAAATTAAAGTACCGATATACCAAGAGCATACAAAAATCAAATCTTAAAGTACTGATATACCAAGAACATATAAAAAATCAAATATTAAAGTGTTGTATACCAAGAGAAATAATAAAACTATTGCAATAAAACAAAATTAAATACACAGATATACCACCAAGAGCAGTAATATACCAAGGCTGACATATTTTCCAGAATATTAAAGCTAACAGATTCTCCTGTATTACTAATTTTCTTATGTCCAGAATTGTAGACGACAGCAAACTTTGATTCAAATAAAAAACCCAACAACAAAATTTGATTCAAATCATAAGGAATATGAATAATACCTTAATAGAAGCCACAACAAACTCAGCCCGAAGATGCTTCTGATTCATGGAGTAGAAAGTCGATTTGAAGAAAAGGACAGAAGAAGCCGGAGCAGCGTTGTCTCAAGTGAAGAAGGAGAAGAAAAGAAAAGAAGGAAAGTGAACAAGAAGGAGACGCGTTGTGTCTAAAGGAGAGAAGAAATGAAAAGGATTGGCAGATTATAGATAGAATTTTTAGGGTTAGTTTATTATAATATTTATTTACTTTTGGATAGGTCATAGATAGAAAAAAAACAATAGATTAAAGTACTGATTTTTTAAGGGTAAATTTAAAAAAAAAAATGTGGTTTTACTCTTTTATGGAAAAATAACTGTGATTTTTTTTTTTCAAATATAGGATTGTGGTTTATTCGGTTATACTATTTACAGATTTAGTGAAGATGTCATTTATTTGCTGACGTGGCTAAAGGGCAAATATGAGTTTTTAAAAAATTGTGGTAAATTTCAAAAAAAAAAAAAACCCTGTGGTTTCACTTTTTTTGCAGAAAAATGACTGTGGTTTTTTCTTTTCAAATACAGGACTCTGGTTTATTCCGTTACACTATTTACGGATTTGCTGGAGACGTCGTTTATTTGCTGAAGTGGCTGAAGGACAAATATGAGTTTTTTAAAAAAAATTAACCAATGGATTTTTTATAACTATTCTGGGTCTATAATATTAACGAATGGATTTTTTATAACTATTTTGTGGCTACAATCACTACGCCAAAACCCTCTTCAGACGACGGTTCAAAACCGTCGTCCCGCACGATATAAATCTGTCACAGGGCTCGCTGTTGTCTGTTGCACCTTCAGACGACGGTTAGGTTCTGTCATGTTTCGTCATCACACATGACATTAACCTGTTTTCTTATTGTCATTTTACCCTTGTTACGATGCAGCTTATTTATTACTGTCGTCACCTTTAATGTCATCAAATGATATTTTTACAATTAAAACCGCCAGGTTAGCATGTGGGAAATTGATATATTTAATTTGAGATGACAGTTCGTATAATAATTTCTGCCGTTATAGCCTGTTCAGATGACACATGTCTTAATCAATCATGTCAAAAAGATTTTTTTTCATATGAAAGAAACACTTATTTTAATGTCTTTTTATTGCTGTTTAGATGACATTTTTAAAAATTAAAATGTCACTTTATGTCTTCTTCTTCGTTTGAATTTCTGGTTTTTATACCTGAATACAGAAACATTCTAAAATATGAAGATTAAATTCTGTATGTCAATGGTTTTAATTTTATTGGAGACCAATACTCATAATATGTTTACATTTGTGCCAATACATTTCTGAATTAAAACACCAAAATAATAACGAATACATTTGTGCCTAACGTCAATCCAAATCTTCCATAAGTCAATCCATATCTTGGAGTAATAATTATGCCTATAATCCCAAAGGTCTTGCTATCTGCAAAAGCCAAGCAGGTCATTAATATTACAGACAACCCTAAACTAAGTAGTAATTACGTGACCCTTCCCTTAACACGGCCTTTCAGTTACCACAATCATATCACTATAAATATATGCATCATAATTCAGAATCATACCTTCAACAGCTAGAAAACTTACCAATAATAGATCTCCTTGTTGAAACTCCAGGAGAAATAATTGCTGACTTGGGTAAGTTGTACATGGAGAACCCATAGTGGCTTCTGGCCATCAATGGTACGTATGTCAATCCATAGTTGTTATGTAACCCTTCCTGGTTTCTTCTATGTATTTCTAATGATTCTTCTTGGATGATAACGTACAGGTCCTCTCGATAGTAACTTCTTCAAATGGTCGATCAGAATGAAAGGCCCCCAATACACCTCATATGAAAGGGGTGTATTTGAAATCAGAATCAGTTACCATCCGGATTTCCCAAACAGACCTGCAAGAGTAATATTAACTCCGATCAGTAAGATATAATCACGTATATGAAACATACACTAATACATCTCTCCTCTTATTCTCAGTTTTTGTTCCGGAATAGGATATATCATCCTAACGTGGCTCCTCAGGGGTCGATTCATCTTCACCGTATCCTTAATAACCATCACTTTTCCACTGCCACGGTATAATGCAACCATTTATCTATTTCATTTGATAAACATACAACATCATATTTTTGTTCTAATTATTCTATGCATTTTGTAGTGTCTGTGGCACATATATGATCTACTTCTACAGCCCACAGTGAGGAGCCATTTCCTGGGCAAGAAGCAGTTGCTGAGCAATACCGCAGCAACATGGAAGAGTATGAGGGGATCGCCCGAATATGGACTGAGGAGTATGCAAAGTGGATATGAGGGTGTCCAAATCTCCTAAACTATCTTGGCTAAGAGAAAGGAGAATCGGAAGGCAATGTGAGCTCCAAATGTGGTTCTCATTCCAATTCCAAATTTTCTTTCTATAGTCAAAATAGTTAAGGAGCTTTGGACCTTTAATTCCCCCCTTTTGTAATATATAACGTAGAGCTTTGTGCTCCTAAACTGACCCTTTTATAATGCTCCTTCCACTTGGTAATGAGGGTTATGATGTTGTCACCATAAGGGACTCTGTTTGTGCTGAATATGAAGGGTGTTCAAATCTCCTAAGCTGTCTTGGCTAAGTGAAAGGAGAATTGAACGGCAATGTGATATCCAAATGTGGTTCCCATTCCAATTCCAAATTTCCTTTCACTAGTCAAAACAGCTAAGGAACTTTGGACTGTCAATTACAACCGAAAGGCAACACTCATCCCTCTCTTTTGTAATATAACGTAGAGCTTTTGTTGTCTCCTGAATGGACTCTAGCAAGTGAACTAGATACAAGTAATAAAGTGATAAGTCAAGTATCGTATCCACAGGGATTGATGACCAAAGTTTATGAGAAATACTTTGTGAACAGGGTGCTCGTAGTGCGTGATTCTTTTATATTGACAGATGTTGGTAGTCGTGAAAACTGGAGATTAAACAGATTACTTTACGTGTTAAAAATGATTTGTTGAAGATGATAACAAAGTGAACAGGCTGTGCACAGCGGAACAGGTTGTCGTAAGCTCTACCCTAATGAATCATGAACAATGCAACTGAAGCCAAGGTTTCTGCTTTAACTCTCACTTAAGTCAACTCTCGTGTGTTCTTAAGATTCTAAGACTTACTAAAACCAATAGTGTCCTAAAGGCTTGTTCTTTCTTGCATTAAGACTGAAGCAACATTTCAGAAGAGAAAACCTTTGATAAAACCACCTAACATTTCTGCTTCGGGGTTGGATGCTTGATAGAGAGTTCAGTGAAGATGAAAGCAGTGTCCTATCATTCATCTCACACAAGCATACATGCATACGCAATCAAATATATAACCTCAACAAACACTTCATGCATAAACATCGTTCATTCATTACTAGGATAGAGAACTTACATTACCGGCCCCTACTGGTCGAGCCCATTCAAAAGGATTACTCACTCATACAGGCGAGTAAGCAATCAGATAATTCAGAGCTCCTAAACTCCATCTATCGAGCTCCCTCTCCTTCCAAAAAGTCTATCTTGTTGTTTTTTTCCAAGTCGGATACCTTTCCTTCCTTACTACCTCTATTTAACGGAAAGGTCAGAGTCTAAAAAAAACCATACTAGAAAAGTATCCGCACAAAATATATTACAAAACAAAGTCAAAAGTTCAGAAATCTAAAAATTGCTAAAAGTGGTTGAAGATCATTTTGACCCTTGAACACTCAAGGGTCAACCTTTCTTATCATCTTGTTACTTTCCGCTTGCACTTCTCCGCCTCTCTGCCAGCAGCTACTGTCGTACCTGCCTCCCGTCTAGTCGATGTCCATCATCAAGGGTTCCAGCGCTTGACTGCTGGATCAAAGAATGGCATAATCTCCTCTTGGTAGTGCGAACAGGCTGCTTCCAGTCTATTCGGCTAAATCTTTTCTTATCTGCATAAAAACACCTATAAGGCCTTCTTTCATGTAAAAAAACACTACAAACACCCTTAATTCATTATAATTAACACCTTTAAATGTAGTCAATTTCATGCCTAACAGCTTTGCTATTCAGTTTGTATGTATGTGCAAGTAGACTAAACTGACCCTTTTACAATGCTCCTTCCACTTGGGTTGTACTCGTGGTACTCTAAACTTGGTAATGAGGTTTATGATGCTGTCCAAACAAGTGACTCTGTTTGTGCTGAATGCATCATAAACCTATCACCATGTTTAATGTTGTTGTTACGCTATCAAACCGAGTGGAAAGGAACATAGTAAGAGTATGGCCAATGCACATACATAACCCTTTTATGTAGAGCTTGTTATTCAGTTCGTATGTATATGTATATTCTATCTAATCAAAATATATCTTATCATTTGCAAGCCATATCAGTACATGCAATTAGCCTAAATTTACCCTTTAATACATGTTTCATACATGCTTCATAAACGAATTGCATTCAGAATCTTTACTTATCATTTCAAATAAAAATGAGCCAGTTGAGTTCATAACATTTTCAGCTTTAAGAGTATGCCTAACATGCTATAACAAGTAGACAACTTATTCAAGTATATTCAAGTAAACATGCTATAACAAGTAGACAACTTATTTGTGCATGTCTATTCCTTACTTATTCAAGACAAATTATTCCTTACTTATCATCGTAGGTCATGTTCAATTTCAAAAAGAGTATGGATATATCTTATCATTTGCAAGCCATATAAGTACATGCAATTAGCCTAAATTTACCTTTTAATACATGCTTCATACATGCTCAATGACCCTTTTACAATGTTCCTCGTACACATACTCATAGAGAACCTCAAACATAAGCATCAACAGAACATCATACATAAACATGTTTCGTCACATACACATACTCAATCACTTCTAGCAGTATAACTCATAGGTGTAAGAGTAGTGCCAATCTCAATGAACATTCAAAGCTTTAGAGTATGCCTAATCAGCCACATGCTTAATGATCATTCATACATTGTTCCTCTAATACTTGATGCATGATTAATAAGCTACATTCCCAAATGAACAATCATACACATACTCATACAGAACATCATACATAAACATGTTTCATAAACATACACATACTCAATCACTTATAGCAGTATAACTCATAAGTGTAAGAGTAGTGCCAATCTCAATGAACATTCAAAGCTTTCGAGTATGCCTAATCAGCCACATGCTTAATGATCATTCATACATTGTTCCTCTAATACTTGATGCATGATTAATAAGCTACATGCCCAAATGAGCAGTCGTACACATACTCATACAGAACCTCAAACATAAGCATCAACAGAACAACATACATACACATACACATACTCAATCACTTATAGCAGTATAACTCATAAGTGTAAGAGTAGTGCCAATCTCAATGAACATTCAAAGCTTTAGAGTATGCCTAATCAACCACATGCTTAATGATCATTCATACATTGTTCCTCTAATACTTGATGCATGATTAATAAGCTACATACCCAAATGAACAATTATACACATACTCATACGGAACCTCAAACATAAGCATCAACAGAACATCATACATAAACATGTTTCATACACATACACATACTCCATCACTTCTAGCAGTATAACTCATAGGTGTAAGGGTAGTGCCAATCTCAATGAACATTCAAAGCTTTCGAGTATGCCTAATCAGTCATAGGCTTAATGATCATTCATACATTGTTCCTCTAATACTTGATGCATGATTAATAACCTACATGCCCAAATGAACAATCGTACACATACTCATACAGAACCTCAAACATAAGCATCAACAGAACATCATACATAAACATGTTTCATACACATACACATACTCAATCACTTCTAGCAGTATAACTCATATGTGTAAGAGTAGTGCCAATCTCAATGAACATTCAAAGCTTTAGAGTATGCCTAATCAGCCACATGCTTAATGATCATTCATACATAAACTCTATGAGTCCTAGCTTCCTAAACAGTTATATCTAACCAATCAGTTCATACCAATCATTTCATCATCACCGAAAACATCATACATATATGTAATCGTTCAGTTCAAACCCACATAACAATATATATACTAAATCAGGCTAGTTTCCTAAACCAATGAGTTCTAGGTTCCAAAACAGTACATCAAACATACTCAATCACTTCTCAGGCATGACCAATCAGTTCAAACCAACATAAAATTAATATACATTCAGTAAGTTAAAGAAATCTTCCCATATGCTAAAGGTATGAACCAATTGACAATCTCTTCAGTCAGCCTTCCCATGTACTGAAGTATTCTTACTATCCCTGCAAATAGTGTTCAAATAAAAAGGAATCAGATGAGTTCATACCATCTACTGTATCACGCATTGTCTTGCCCTAGATTAAAAAAGATAAAGACCCAAGCTTTACAGCAGTGAATCTAAATACAATAAAATCAGTGTAGCTAAGCGAGAGGTCTAAACCTTTCAATGATAGGTCTGAAAATCACAAAATCCTTATACCAGCTGCGAAAATCGACATACACATAAGTAAATCGGATGAGGAAAAGATAAGAGTAAGGAACAATGATACATCTAGGAACGAAAAAAATATGGCTTACCAGTACCGTGTTTCCAGCTCACCTAGTTATTGCATGTTCAAATCAACCATGGAGATAGAGAGGGATGATAGGGATGAGAGGGATGAAGCTTGCGTAACCTAAACTGGGGTTTGGGATTGAGAGAGGGTTTATATATCAGTTGAAATTTCAGTCAAATGATATAGAGCGCCTAAAATTTGGTATGGCCACGTAAGTGAAATGTCATTTGCCGCTTTTTTGTTTTCGGCATACAATGACATTCATTTATTAGAAGTTTCATCAGTTGAGAGCATCAAATTTAACGAAAATGCGTATTTTCTTTGGATGACAGGATTCTGTAATCGTAATGTCATCTGAGAATCGAACACATTTTTTATTTCGCCTTAAGATGACATACAGTTAAAATACTGTCACGAACAATATTCAGACGACACGAAAACAAATGTCTGTCATGTATCTTGTGTCATATGAAAGGGAAAATGGCATAGTGAATATTGACTATAAAATCTCACATAAGCGTAAATCTCACATGGTTGTTCAGACCTTTTATAGTCATTTTTAAAAAAAAACCTATATTTGTCCTTCAGCCACGTCAGCAATTAAACATCATATTCACCAAATCCCTAAATAGTGTAATGGAACAAATCACAGTCCTGTATTTGAAAAGAAAAAAACAACAGTCCTTTTTCTGCAAAAAAAAGTGAAACATATGGTTTTTTTGTTCAAATTTACCCCAATTTTTTTTTAAAACTCATATTTACCCTTCAGCCACATCAATGGCATCTTCACCAAATCCGTAAATAATGTAACGGAATAAACCACAGTCCTCTATTTGAAAAGAAAAAACTACAGTCCTTTTTCTGCAAAAAAGTGAAACCAGAGAAGTTTTTTTTTTAAATTTACCTTTTTTTAATAATTTAAACTAAATTAAATGGTCGTAGATGTTGATAATATTATTAGTTAACTTATCACAATATTGATTATTTTTTTAATCACATTTAAATAACTAATTACTTTATATATATATATAATATTTTATTTTATTGTTCGGGGATTTTACGGACGGTTTTTTGGTGGCGGTTTGCGGATCCTGTGGTTAAGGGATACTAACACCCAAATTCGTCCAATTTTAATATTTTGGACTAAAATTTCTCCCGCCCCCAACCCTGCACCCAAAATGTTCGGTTTTTTCTTAGCCCCATCGTTCGGATCCCCACGATTTTAGGCTTTTCCCACCCCATTGGGGTGATTATTGAATAGACTAAAGGTCAGCATATGTCAAAGTAATTTTTACTTACTAGCTTATAATAGGTTGAGAAGGTTGAGTTTGAGAATCTACTATATAGGTTTTCAGTGCATGTGATTATATAGGGGCCAATGAAGCATTCATATTTTAATGGGTTAGATTACACTTATGGTCACCGACTGAACTTTTTTTTGTTTTAATAAGCGACAACAAAAAAAATAACAAAAAAAAAATTGGTTGCCACTTGACAGTTACAAGACTTGAATTAAGTGAATAAAATAATACTTTTTATTTTTTTATTGTCATACAACTATCATGTTAGTAGTCGTTCATTTTGAACGTGACTATCAAATCGCTATTCTTGTGAACTTTCTATCTAAAATTACCAGAATAACTTTATTAACATACAAATAAATTTTAATGACTTTTTTTTGAAATAAATTTTAATGACTTTATTAAACAAAAATGAAGTTTAATGAGTTTTTTTCAAAACAGATGTCAAACTTCAATGACCATAAGTACAATTTACCTTATTTTGATGATGATAATTTTGTTGGTTTAATACATTATTTGTCCCATGAACTTATCAAAAAAGGTTGATTGGCACCCGAGCTTTCAAAGTGTTCTAATAGCCCCCCTAAACTTGTATAAAATGTTCAGTTAGACCTCTGAATTATGACCAAGGTCAGGGTATGCGATTGTAATATTAAAGAAGAAAATGTTTTATAGTTGAATAAGTAAGAACTTTTTTTTAATATGTTTTAATGTATTTTCTGAATTATGTAATAACATTCTAAGACACGTGCAACACATCTTCCGCATTTAACTTATTTTTTTACAATGAGTGATTAGTTGATTATATTTTATGCAACTTCAGGAGGTTAACTGAATATTTATGCAAGTTAATGACAATCAAGATAGTTTAAAAGTTCAAGGATCAATCAAGATTTTTGTACAAGTTGAGAGGTGAAATGATGTATTAAGCCTAATTTTTTTACTATATTTTGTTATTACAACACCTAGACATTGGTATCTAATAGAGACATTTTGTCCCTGTCTTTTTAGGGAGATTCACGGTCTATTTTAAGCTAATAATTAAGTTTAATACCTTAAAACAAGCGTGTTTCATTTACTTAGTAGACAAATAATAAAATATGTACTCTTAATAATTTTGCATTCTTTTTTAATCATATTTCAGTAAATAAAGAAATCAAGTAATCTCGGGTGCACTGGTTGTGCTTTACATGTTCAAGAACACACACGAGATGCAAAAGATGATAAAAGCAAGAAACAACGCACGACATGTAAAAAGAAGAGTCTATTTTCCCACAGACACACGGAGCGTAACTTCATCCACACAGAGCGTTGAATTTAATGACACAGTACCCACTGAATTATAGCAGTCAATGAAGTCAATCTGATCCTTGTCCCCCTAGTCAACAAACAGCCCACGCGGAGCGTGAAACTTATAATAAACGGAGATAAAGTTCAGCAGCTCACTCACGCGGAGCTTGGCTATCACCATGCGGAGCGTGGACTAGGTCAATGAATGGGAAATAAGTCTTTCAGTGGTGTGAAGACTGCATGTCACGAAGGAAAACAAACCACGTGGAGCCTGACATGTCCCACGTGGAGCGTGGACCTTATTTTCAGCATGAAATGTGAACAATCAAAAGACCTTTGTAATTTACGATTATGCCCCGAGCTTGGTTTTTGTATAAATAGGAGTGCTTGCTACTCAAATCTTCATTCAGCTTATAGGTGATAAAACTCTAGCACCTTGAGAGCTTGTTATGATCGCGTTTCACCGACGAAGATACGCTCCACCCCCGTTCACCAAGCTCGAGTGTTCCACCTCTGAATCCGAAGTGACGGCTTTTGAGTCCGGAAAACTAGTTTTAAGGGCTGATTATTCTCCCTTTTTTATCTTGTTAACGAGTTTTCACTCTTCATATATACTAGATTCGGTTGTATTCTGTTGTCCTTTGATGTCACTCTAGCAAGTGTACTAGATACAAGTAATAAAGTGATAAGTCAAGTATCGTATCCACAGGGATTGAGATCCAAAATTATATGAGAAAATCGTTGCTGAACAGTGTGTGTGTGTAAAGGTATCTTCTTAGTGGGGTTGATTGTTTGAGTTTGGTCAGTTAAGACAAAAGAGTGCTACTTCTATTGAAAGATATGACAAATAGTTGACAGTTTAAAAGGTAGAACAGGAAAAGCACTGCCGAACAGGTAGTGCAAGGTCATACAACAATCCAACGAATTAGTGACAATACCAATGAAGTCAAAGTATCAGCTTTAATACCCACTTAAGTCAACTTTCGCGTGTTATTAAGTTTCTAAGATTTACTAGAACCAATAGCGTCCTAAAGGAACTTTCTTTCTTGCATTAAGATCAAAGCTGCATTTCCGTTAAGAAAACCTTAGACACAACCATCTAACATATCTGCTTCAAGGTTTCGAGATTGATAGAGAAATCAGTGAAGATGTAAGTAGTGTCCTAACATTCATCTATCACATGCATAAATGCCGAAGCATAGAAATATAAACCCTCATCAACACATCATTGGTAAAATAATACAAATTCATTGCAAAGGTTATAAGACTTACATCACCGGCCCGGACTTGCCGTGCCTGTTCAAAATGGATTACTCACTCATATCAAGCAGTGAGTAATCGGAAGTTCTTGTTACATTCAGAAACTCCATTGGAGCTCTCTTCTAACGCCTAAAAAGTGACTTTTCTGTTCTACACAAAAAATATCTGATCCCCAGTCTTCCCTTCGCTACCTCTATTTGAAGGAGAAAGACCGGGGACAAAATTGGTCCCCAAAGTATCCTTACAAAAATAATACAGAAATAAGTCAACTCCAACTAAAACTAAACAATCAGAAATGATTATGGATCCTTTTTGACCCTTGAACACTCAAGGGTCGAAACTTCTTGTCATCATGCTACTTTAGGTAATGCCACTGAAACACCTTTCCACCTGCTGCCTCTGCCATGTCCACCTCTGTTCTGTCGCTGTCCGTCATCAAAGTATCCGGCGTTTGACCGCTGGATCATAGAAAGGCTCCACTCCTCTTTGGCAGTTGCGAAACAAACTGTTTCCAGCATGTTTAGCTTAATCTTTACTTATCTGCAATAAAACATTAATCAGCCCTTCATTCTCGCAATATAACAGAAAACACCCCAATTCTTGTATAATTATTGTGCTAAACTTAGTCAATTTCATGCCTAACGTATTCCGTATTTACATTTTCCACAATAATAATATATGATTTACAGTTTTCAATTTCATTATACATGTTGATATTTATTTCTTGCTTTGATACTTATAATTGATTATTATGTAGGTCGCTTACGAACTCCAAAATCCATTAGGATTCACATAGGTGTTTCCTTACCGGAAGTGACATACCGGAAACCATAGGAATTGAGAAGGCACGGAACTTACGAGCCCTTTTTCTGAACCTAAGAATTAGAGTCACATTCAGAAGGGACCACGACCTAAGCACCTCACGGAGTTCTTCGGTTTATAGATAATTGTCTTTGCAAGAGTAAATTGTTACTCATATATATATTTTGAAGTATTGTTTGTCATATGTTGTAACTTATCGCGCCACTCGTAATAAGGGTTAAAATACATAAAAACTGTCTCACCCATAGTCTTGGAGTAGTTTATAGTTTTTACCAAACCAAACATAAAGTATTCACCGTCAAGATAACGTGTAGAACCGAGTAGTTTAATACATGTAGGTATAAATCCCGTGGATTCGATATCTGGAGTTAACCAGATTATTACTTGATACGACGAGGTACACTTATCCCTTAGTTGCAGAGCGCATATTCGCTACTATAAAAACAGAAAGATGAATATAGGGCACTCGTGCAAAAATTATGTATCTTCATAATTTCAAAATTATGTTTAGTATTTGATAATGGCCTTGAATTTCACATGTCAAATTATTATAGTAATTATTGCATCAAACATCTGGTTTAAAACACAATAGCAAAGTAGAAAGATAAAAAGAAAGCATCATGGAAAAGCGTGCAACAGAAAATAGAAAAAGGTCGCGTTTATAAAAGAGTTTTTAAAGTAAAATTAGAGATTTGAGACTTTGGTGAAGAGATGTTTGAAAGAGATTATTGGATCCTAAAAGCTAATTTTAAAAAGCTCATTTTAGGAGCTTTTTCAATTAGCTTATTTCTCCATCTCTTTTTATGGACATTTTTACCCATAATTAATACTCTTTAATTCTAAATAAATGTTTTACCATGTCCTTATTTGTCATTTTAGATAAAAAGCTATTAGCAATCAGCTAAGTTTTACCAAACAAGTTCACACAATCCGCTAGTTAAATTAGCTAACCAAAAAGATAATCAGCTAACAGCTAATTGCGAAACATGGCCAAAACCTTATTGTTAGACAATACGTCACCTGTTGCGATTTTACTTAGACAATCTCTAATGGTCCATACTCACAACCACTCAAAATATTGTCACAACATTCATTTAATAAACATCCTTTTATTAAACTAACTCCAATGGTTAAACTCTATAACCACTCAATCATAATGGATCCACCAATCACAAATGATTCACCAATTAATTACACAAATCATATTATTTTAAAGATAATAAATAAATAAAAAAAAAAAAAAATATATATATATAATTAAGGATGTTGCTATTTACCACCTCACTTTTACTGTTATCGCCCTCTACATACCCATTGTGCCCTTCCCATTATTTCCAAAACAAAAAAAATTGAACTCACCCCCCTCTCTCTCTCCCGAACAAAGCACAAAATTAAAAAATTATGGATTCGAGAACGCTGGGACACGAGGATTCCGAAGACGAGGTAACAATCTAGTTTGTTATTTAATTTTTATGTTGAAAAAATAGTTTCTGATTTTTGCTACGGATGGCGGGTCCTAGACCCGCCAACTCCTATAGTGGGATGGGTCCGTGACCCGCCCTTCACTAAAGAGAGGCGGGTCCTGGACCCGTCTGCTTATGGGCAGGAGGTTCCCGGATCCGTTTAGACCCTAATTTTAGCTCGATTTCCCATTTTAGACTATATATATTAATAAATTGCATATATTTTCCGGAGGGTGCTGGAGTTTGGATTGGAGATGGGATCGATTATAGTCCATGTTTCATAACGAGCACACTATTTCAAACAGGTATGGCAGCAATTCAGTGGCCCAAAAACATTGCATTCAAAAATTGTTTCGAGATCATTATTTCTTCGCATAAACACAGAGGTAAATAAAAGCTTCTGAGATGTTCACGTGGCGAACGGTATAGAGGATTGACTTATCCTTTAGAAGATGATTTAAGTAGGAAAACAAAAATTAAAGCGTGCGGCTGTCAATTTCGGCTAAAAGTCAGACTGGTGCAAGATTTTTTAGTTTGGGAGATAGTTGTTTATGCCGGGGAGAAGGGTATGTATAACCATGAATTGAGGGTTTATGCAGAGGGACACTGACGGATAAGAGGACTCAGTTCCTCAACGAAGCAATTTTCTTGTAGTGATAGTCTATAGGTTTTAAGTTCATTTGGTTATATCATTCCTTTAGAAACAGGACCAAATTGATTGGTCTGGCTAGATCGCGAACAGGCCATGAGCCTAGGCCTCTTATAGATACTACATTTTATTTATGTCAAACAAGATTGAATCGTGGTCAAGCTGGAAACCGAATTGACTCGGGTTTTTTGAAGATTTTTTTTTAAAAAGAGGAAAACTTTAAAAACTAAAAACAGATTTCATGATAAAAAAAATAAAAATTAAATCTTAAATTATAAGTAATAATAATTTTAGTTAATTAACTTCAATTTTAATATTTATTTTGTTTTAAATTATAAACTATGATTGATTTGTGTTAATTAACTTTAATTTTAATATTATGTTGTGTTTTTTTTAAAGAATATATATTGTATGTTAAAAGAAGGATTTGTTTTTGGATTTGGGAATATTTTACTATTTTTTGATAAAATGAGATTTTATTATATATATTTATTAATATATATATATATATATATATATATATATATATATATATATATATATATATTATTTATTGTTGACATCATGTAGTTGAACAAATAAACCATTGATCTATGCATCATATCAGTTTGATTAAAAATCCGGTTTTTAAAACATTGGGTTATATAAGAGTTAATAAAGCATTCATATTTTAATGGGGATGAATCTCTTATCTTCGAAGTGGGTGTGTGGATGAGATGACAAATGCTCTCCACCCGATAGGAATAAAACCCCCAACTACATGAAGATTTCTCAATGTAATAACATTATGGCTAAACACATAATTTTAAACCTTGGAACTTCTAGGGTTTTAATGATTTAGTTAGGTCTTATCTTTATTTTTTCAGATTAAACCCTTTGAATTTTTAATTTTCATACACATTTTGTTCCTTATTAATAACTTCATCAGCTAAACTGTTAAAAATGGTTCAATGTGTTTGAAAATTAAAAATCAAAGAATTGTATAAAATAGAAAAATAAACCATGTGGTTTAAACCATGTAGAAATATTCTAGTGGTTTAAAATTTTACAAGGGATGGTCTAATATTTATGAAGTTTACAGTTAAAGGATGAACTACATGCAGTCATTTTTGGTATTCGTTTAGCAAGGGCAAAAGGGAGCCGCCTCCTTTGGCTGGAGCCTGACTTTGCTTCGGTGACTACCACGGTCGCGACTCGGACCAGTCAGGTTCCTTAGCGTCTGTGTCAGGACTGGGTTCACTGCTTGCCACTTCTTTCCACCATGCAGCCGTTCGCATCACATATCTTTCGTGAAGGCAATATGACAGCCGATGCTTTGGCAAATTTTGGCCGAGTAGCTATCGATCCAACAATCTGGCCGCAATCTCCTTCTTTTATCTCATCTTTCATTTCGGCAGATTTTGCGGGTTGTCGACAACATCAATTATGCTAGGAGTTTTATTCTTTACTTTATATTTGGTTCATTCTTTCTTTTTTTCTTTTCTTTTGTATTATATTTTGTGACTTTATTTTCTTTTTAATAATATTTGGGCATGTTGTTCTCAGTTTTGGGGAGTGCTGACCTCGTTAGACTGCCCCGGGATTGTTGGTAACGGCTTCCAGCCTCTTTAATTAAAAAAAAAAAAGTTTACAGTTAAAGGATCTCAAAGTCAATTTTTTGGTCAAACAATCTTTATGGTTTAATTAATTTGTAAACTCAAACCTTATATTTGGAGTAGTTTGCAAAGTCATCCTTTTTTTTTTAAAGAAAACTCATGAACTTTATTAAAGAATGAACATATCTTGAATTAGTATATTGTCAACAAATACAGGAATGAAATAAATGATTGAAAGAATTAGGGTAGGAATGAGCATTTCGCGCTAAAGCATGAGCAGCACCATTCGTTAACCTTGGAACAAAATCAACGGATCATATCGGATGGTTATGAATAAAAAGTCTAATCTCCTCAATCACAGACCATACTCGAAGAGATTCCGGTTTCCCTTTTTGATGTTTTGCGTGACTTCTCTTACGTCGGTTTCGAATTCAAATATTGCAAAAACCTTGAGACACGGCCGTTTTATACTCATTTGAAGTGCCAATGCCTCAGCTAATTTTAACGATACAATACCTTGCTAATGGAAACTGAAACCCACTAGAAACCTTCCCTCGTGGTCCCGAACTACAGCTCCCGCTCCAAAGTCCCCCTCCCCACTAAATAGAGCCGCGTCTGAATTACATTTGAGAAAACCATCCTTCGGCCTATTCCATTTTTCTCGACCAGTCTGGCGGTAATCACTCTCTCCCCTCCCTCTTAAAACCTGCTGCTCACCTCTGCTAGGTTTTGCTACACACCAAGCTTCTCCGCCAATATGCCCTCGGCCAGTGATGTTTTCCCGACTCGCTGCCCCTGCAGTTTCCGAATTAGTCTGCCTGTCACTGCAAAGTCATCCTTTTTAATTGCTCCAAATGGCTCATTTTGTTTTTTGTGAATGATCACAATGATAATTTTTTTAATACAGTCGTTTGTACCCTGAATGATGCGGTGGTGATTTTGTAAATTTTGTAGATGTTTTAAAGTGTCATATTGTTGGTTTTCGAACTCTAATTTGATTGGAAATAGACCGCTGGTCAAAATGCATAGTTATACTATGAACTCCACCCTCTTTTGCCAAAGTTGGTTTTTTAAGCCCTTAAAATCGTGATTTAAATTAATTTTAAAGGCTTGTTATTATTGTAAAGAGCAGACAGATTATTCATTAATAAAAATTAATTTTCATTTTTCAAAGTTTTTTATCGAATTTTGAGTGAAACATCGTATAATACAGACACTTACCTTTCTTATTTATTTATAAGATGCTGTATGTCAAACTCTGCATGTTTTCTACAGTTTAGTAAACTGTAATGCGATCACCAGTTTAATATTTGAACAATAGCTATAATTTTATTCAAAAGAGAGGACTATAATTTTACCATAGGCTAGAATCAACAAGGCAAGTAAAAGAAGAACTGAGAATTGGCGCATAGAATGCTCCATTTTAATCACAATGAAAGAAAATTGAAAATGAAGTGATGAAACCACTGTTTATATAGGCTGTCAAGTAATTTGACTTGCTAATAATAGATTGAGAGGTTTGATTTCGAGAATCAGCTAAAGGTTTTCTTTTTACAGAAACAAAATTCTATGATAAATTAAACAAAATCTGGCATCCCTTTATAACCCTAAATATGCAACTTAGTTTGATTTTATCATTACTTTGCACAAATTATAATTAGATTATGGATCTCTTTAATTCTGATGTTGCTGTTTAGTATTCTGTATTTTTAGTGTTAATAGATATGGGCTGATTTTTCTTAATCATAACCAAGCACCTTAAATCTACGGTTCTGAGGGGTGGCAACCGGGCGGGAGTGATTTTGCATCCCCAATTCCGTCCCTAATATTTTCGGGGAATCCCAAAAAAATGTTAGGAGATTTTTTGGCACCCACCCTCGCCGGCACGGTTCCCCACGGGGTAATAGCGAACGCCCCCAATCCCCAAACCAAATTTAAAAAAATTCCCAATCCCCAATTTAAAAAAATTTCCCACATGTTATTGGTATAAACCAGTTACTTAGATTTGGTAGTAGATTTTTTATAACTACTAATACTTCCATGAACATAATTCGTAGACCAATAAACATAACTAAATTTATCCATGATTCACCTACAAAATCAACATTAATATTCATTATAAAACATATAAAACATATAAGGTTGTAGCAGCAATAAAATAAAAAAACTCAGAATTCAGTACTGGTGTATCTAAATACATGTAATATATTAATAGCAGCAAAAAACAAATTAAAGTACCGATATACCAAGAGCATAAAAAAATCAAATCTTAAAGTACTGATATACCAAGAACATAAAAAAAAAATCAAATATTAAAGTACTGTATACCAAGAGAAACAATAAAACTATACCAATAAAACAAAATTAAATACATAGATATACCAAGAGCAGTAATATACAAAGGCAGACATATTTTCCAGAATATAGAGTAAGCTAACAGATTCTCCTGTATTACTAATTTTCTTATGTCCAGAATTGTAGACGACAGTAAACTTTGATTCAAATAAAAAACCCAACAACAAAATTTGATTCAAATCATAAGGAATATGAATAATACCTTTATAGAAGCCACAACAAACTCCGCCCGAAGATGCTTCTGATTCATGGAGTAGAAGGTCGATTTGAAGAAAACGATAGAAGAAGCCGGAGCAGCGTTGTCTCAAGTGAAGAAGGAGAAGAAAAGAAAAGAAGGAGACGAGTTGTGTCTGAAGGAGAGAAGAAATGAAAAGGATTGGCAGATTATAGATAGAATATTTAGGGTTAGTTTATTATAATATTTATTTACTTTTGGATAGGTCATAGATAGAAAAGAAACAATAGATTAAAGTATTGCTTTTTTAAGGGTAAATTTCAAAAAAAAAAAACTATGGTTTTACTCTTTTACGGAAAAATAACTGTGATTTTTTTTTCAAATACAGGATTGTGGTTTATTCGGTTATACTATTTACAGATTTGGTGAAAATGTCATTTATTTGCTGACGTGGCTAACACTACAAGAAAAATCGATATCACCGGCTGATGCGCGTTTTACGTATACGTGCATGTGAAGGCAAGTGTACCTTAGTCGTGTATCAAGTAATAAAGTGAAACTAGAGTATCGTTCCCATGAGGATGGTGATTATAAGTACTAATCTCTTTGCTTACTATCTATTATTTAAACAACCGAAATGTAGAGTTTGTTGGACAACCAAGCTAAGACTTAAGCAAGAAATGAAATAAAAATTACACAAATTAAGTGAGAGATTACTTATAATAAAAGAAACTAAGGCTTGTAGCTTCACTTAATCTCTTTGCTTGGTAATAACACTTAACCCCTTTTAAGTTGTTTTATCCTTTTTAAGATGGCGATTTTTCTTATTAACTAATAGTTCTCGAGATCGGTTCTAAATTCTCGACTAATTACTTTCCCTTGGTTCGGCTCAAGTAATTAATCAAGAGAAGCATTAAGTTTTCTTACTTCCAAACCTTCGATTTATTACTTTCCCTTGGTCCGGCTCAAGTAATAAATCTAAGATTTGTAACAAGATTAAATCTAAACCTTTTTAACCTACTTTACCTTGGTCCGGCTAAAGTGATTACTTAAGATTCAAGAAAAACCGCTTGAGTAATTAGTTCTAAACTTTCGATTAATTACTTTCCCTTGGTCCGACTCAAGTAATTAATCCAAAGAAGCATTAAGTTTTGTTATTTCCAAACCTTCAATTTATTACTTTCCATTGGTCCGGCTCAAGTAATAAATTAAAGATTTGTAATAAGATTCATGAAAAACCTTAGAAAACCAATAAGCCACACTAAATGGTCATTAGGTCCAACTTATGAATTTCGATTAATCAATTTAATCACGGTGAATATAAACGATTAATTATATCCAAGTAGAGAGTTGGCCCATCTCCTACAAGCATTAAGAATCATAAGTTAGTTCTCAAAAAGGATAAAGATAACTTAAATAGGTTAAACATAATTACCACACAATTAAGGTTAAGATCCACTTTTAGCCTTAGTTAAAAGGGGTTTAGCCCATCATTAGATTAAAACACACTTTAGAAAGATAGATAATAGAGTTCATATTAATAAAAGAGATTAAAGTTTAGAAGAAACCGTAATGACGATTACCGAACAAACTTCTTCGGTAACTTGAAACTTACTTTTATTAGATGAACTTTTACACAAACAACACTCTAACAACAATAACAACAACACAAATAACTGATTCTTAGGGAGAAGAATCAACAAAATAACATTATAGAGGGAGGAATTAAGCCTAAGTTTGGTGTGTCTTCAAATGGCACCCAATGCCTCCTTTTATAGTAAAATGGCACACATAATTCCAAAGACCAAGTCATCCTTATGGCCTCCCACTCCTTATCATCTGAATTTAGCATTTAAGAGAGCATGGGGGAAGAGTTTAATAATTTAGGAGTTGAAATGTGTAAAGGAATCTTAGGCTTCAACATATTCATCAACTTTGGATAAATTTCTGGGCCTGATTCACTTCGCATTTGGAGATGATTATTGTTAGTCATTTGTTCATCTCTCTCTTAGCTTTCCAACTCATTTTGAATCGCCTCAATCCGAGTCCGTATGAGGGAGATAAGTTGAAAATACGAAAATGTGTCAAATTTGTCCTAGTGTGAACAATTTGACTCTATTTTACAGCACCTATCCGCGACGAAGTGCAGGCTGGGTGTCACTAAAATTCCTTTTTTCTGGTCCCTTTTACTCCTGAGTTGCCGCCTTAAGCCCCGACTTGGTTATTTGTGCCAAAAACCTTATGAAAGTGCCTAGAAAACACACAAATTGGCTTAGAAACATAAAATGAAGAAAATTTACAAAAACCATTATTAAAATTTATTAAAATGGTACAAAATAACTAGTAATTAAATACTAAAAAATGCAATAAATTACGACGATAACAACACCCCCAAACTTAAGCTTTGCTTGTCCTCAAGCAAAGAAAAGCTGAAAACAAAATTTATCGTCGAATAAGTTAACGTAAAGACAGGAATTATTTTAATCGAAAATGAGCAAAAATTCTATATTCAAATCTCGGACTATTTCTTTGGATAAAATGATTTGTTTTTACTCTTATTTTCCAAACCGACATTTTTCATTATGTTGAATAGAATTGAACCAATTTAAACACCTCGCAAGGAAGTCACTCTTACGCTCAAGTGTTTAGGGCATTAAATGTTCGCTCAAATCCGATAAAAACACTAACGATTAAAAATTTGCATGGTCATCCAAATCTTTACCAAACACGACTGACTATAAACACGATCCAAAGGTCTTTAATGGGTTGTAACGTTGGTTGAAGGTAAAGGTATGGAGAAGAGGAGATTTTGTGGGTAGGTAAATTCACGGGCAATTATTTGATAGATTCACAAAAAAAGATTGTCTTTCGGAAATTCAGAATTTTTGTAACGGAAATTCCTCTTTCATTTATATGATACTATATATTTTTATTTTTATTTATATATATATATATAGATATATAAATTTTTTGTTTCTTTTTTTAATTTTTTTATTATTTTTTTTTTGACTTTATATATATATATAAATATCAATATGAATTGTATTTATATGTATATATATATATATAGAAAGTATGAAATATACGAAAATAGAGAGGTATAACCGTTATATATCGGTAGAAGTGTTTGTCTGAATTTCGTATTTATTGTGAATCACCGTCTCAAGCATATTGGTTACTACTTGCCCGTAAATTTAGGGGATGCAAAAATGGTATTTATGAAGGGAATGCGGCTTGTAACGTGGTGAAACGAATGGAATGTCTAGGCTCAAACGGATGAACGACGGAGAATGTGTTTAAGGTGGGCTACTATTTCGAGTTTGAAATGTGGGGGTAAAACAAGGAAGACCTTAATCATGTTGTATTTTGAGCTAGACGTGTGAGGTTTTGACCGGTGTTTGATGCAAATTTTCAAGTTTCGTGTAATTATGGAACACTCGTGAGAAAAAAATGTAGCATTAGTGAATGCTTTTTAAATTAGGCTCAAAAACTCACTTTGGAAAGGTAATGTGTGCCAATTAACTCAATTTTATTCCTCAAAATGTAAATGTCGATTTGTTAAATACTGAATGAAATAAAAAACTTCACGTATTCAAAATAGTCCAAAATTCGTTTACAAAATTTAAGATTTTCAAATAAAATTTCATCCTATCAAAATTTAACATTTATTCTAGACAAAATTTTGTTTGATTTTCTTGTTTGATTAAAGCAAAACTTTAGAATGAGGCTTTATTCAAAATTATTTAACAAAAACATTTATTTAAAAGCTAAATAAAGATAGGAAAAATAAAGAGTAAAACAAAGGTTAAAAAAATGCTAAATAATACAAAAGTAAAAATAGAGTGCAAAATACCATAAAATTAAAATTAAACGTACGAAAATAACAATTACTGAAAATAAAGATAACGTTCTATCTGTTACTCTCATCCCTCATTAATGGAGCATTTAGTCCCGAAATGCGAAAAATGATACTAAAGGAAAAGGTAAAGGATAGAAGGACTTCCTGTTTAAAGCAACGGTGAGGATTAGAGTGTTTGAGGTTGATTTGAGGTAGAAAATAGATGTTTTAATGGAGGTTTTCGTCGGAAAAATCGTCGGAGATGGAGGGAGGGGTGGACTTGAGAGCTACAAAATAGAAAAAAGAATAGTTAGAATAAAAATAACATAGGAAAATAGAGAGAAGGAAAAACAAAAACAAATAAATGAAAAGGAAAAAGAAAATAAAGAAATGAAAAAGAAAAGAAAGAAAGAAAATGAAACAAATAAAATGAAAAAGAAAGGGACGTGTAAAGACAAAGAAAGAAACAGGAAAAGAATATAAAGAAAAGACAAAGGAAAAAAATTAAGGGAGGGGGGGGGGAAGAGAGCAGCCTAACCAGCATTACGCTGGTTAGGCGTCCATATCGTCGAGATGGGGGTCCATTTCGACGACATGGACTTTTCCAGAGAGTTCAACTCTCTGGAAAAGACCCATCTCGACGAGATGGAGTCCAATCTCGTCGAGATGGGAAGTTCTAGAGAGTTAAACTCTCTGGAACGACTCCGTCTCGTCGAGATGGAGCTGTTGGCTCATTTTTTTTTTTAAATTTTCTTATTTTTTAATTAATTAATTTAATTTGATTAAGATACTAAAAGCTGAAAATTTATACATGATTTTTTTTATCTTATTATTAAAATTTTTGTTTATATATATAAATAAAATTAAAATATATGCATATATTTTTTCTTTTTATAAATATATAAGAAAAATAAAAGTAAAAATTGAAATAAAGAGGTTAGAAATATCAGATTGCCTCCCGACAAGCGCTAAGTTTAACGTCGATCAGCTCGACGTTATTGAGTGCTAATTGCTCGTGGTCGGGGCATTGAGGTATACGACGGAATCGTTCATGCTCGTGTCTCCGGCCTCATATAGTTTCACTCGTTATCTGTTCACTTTGAATGGTGCCACACCTTCTCGTTGAACCGCGACCACTCCCGAAGGGAATGTTTCGGTTACTTCATACGTCCCGTGCCATCTCGATTTTAACTTACCGGGAAAAAGTCGTAACTGAGAGTTGTATAGGAGAACTTTATCCCCCGGTTTGAATGTTCGTGGAATGATATGCTTGCCATGCCAACGTTTTGTCCGTTCTTTATATAATTTTGCGTTTTCGTATGACGAAAGGCGGAATTCATCGAGTTCGTTGAGCTGCATCAAACGTTTTTCTCCTGCAGAACACATATCAAAATTTAAAAACTTTAGAGCCCAAAACGACTTGTGTTCTAACTCTACGGGTAGATGGCATGCTTTTCCGAAAACTAGACGATACGGTGAGGCGCCTATAGGGGTTTTAAAAGTTGTCCTATAAGCCAACAAAGCATCATCTAACTTAATCGACCAATCCTTTCGGGATGAATTTACCTTTTTTTCTAAAATGCTCTTTAATTCCCGGTTTGATATTTCAACTTGACCACTTGTTTGGGGATGATACGGGGTGGCTACCCGATGGGTGACTCCGTATTTTGCCAATAATTGGTCAAATTGCTTGTTGCAAAAGTGCGTGCCACCATCACTAATGATTGCTCGGGGTGTTCTGAATCTAGTGAAGATGTTTTTCTTTAGGAACTTCGTAACCAACCGAGCATCATTAGTAGGTGAAGCAATCACCTCTACCCATTTGGATACGTAATCAACTGCAACAAGCACAAATTGGTTACCAAATGAATTCAGAAAAGGACCCATAAAATCAATGCCCCACACATCAAAAATTTCACAACCCAATATACTCGATAGGGGCATTTCGTGTCTACGTGATATGTTACCCGTTCGTTGGCACTTATCGTAAGATTTTACGAACTCATATGCATCTTTAAAGATCGCAGGCCAATAAAACGCACATTGTAAGACTTTGGCAGCCGTACGGTTTGGACCGTGGTGGCCACCGGGTTCACGTGAGTGACAAAACTCAAGTATAGATCTTACCTCTTCTTTTGGGATACACCTACGAATTACATTGTCTCCACAAACCCTAAAAAGGAAAGGCTCATCCCATAGATAGTGTTTTGCATCGGCGAAGAACTTACGTCTTTGTTGGTATGTGAGCCCGTGAGGAAGTATATTACCTGCTTGAAAGTTTGCGAAGTCGGCGAACCATGGTAATGTTGATACGCTAAACAGTGATTCATCTAGAAAGAACTCCTTGATCTCTCTTTGCACATCGGTTTTATGTGGTTCAGACTCCAATAGTGAAAGGTGATCGACAACCACATTAGCTACCCCTTTCGTGTCTCGTATCTCCAAATCAAATTCCTGGACTAGGAGAACCCATCTGATCAATCTTGGTTTTGCATCTTGTTTAGATAAGAGATATTTTAGTGCGGAATGATCAGTGTAGACAATAACTTTAGAGAGCACAAGATAAGAACGGAATTTATCAAAAGCGAACACAATTGCTAGTAGCTCCTTTTCGGTTGTTGTATAATTTTGTTGTGCTTCATTCAACGTCCTACTAGCAAACTATATCGGTTGAAAATTTTTATCTCTCTGTTGTCCCAAACATGCTCCAACTGCCAAATCACTAGCGTCACACATTAGTTCAAAAGGTAAACTCCAATCGGGACTAATCATTATTGGTTCATCAATTAACTTTTCTTTCAATAGTTCAAAAGCGGATAAACATTCCTTAGAAAAGTTAAACTCAACATCTTTCATCAACAGTTTGGTCAATGGCTTTGAAATTTTCGAGAAATCTTTTATGAAAGGCCTATAGAATCCTACATGTCCTAGAAAGCTTCGGATAGCCTTAACAGAATTAGGCGGTGGCAATTTTGCAATCACCTCCACCTTTGTCGGATCTACTTCTATGCCTTGACATGATACTTTATGGCCTAGAAAAATCGATTCATTAACCATAAACTGACATTTTTCCCAATTTAGAATCAAATTAGTATCTTCACATCTTTTAAGCACTAGTTCCAAATTATCCATGCAACTATCAAATGTTTTTCCAAACACGGAAAAATCGTCCATGAAAACCTCCATGAAGTTTTCAATCATGTCATCAAAAATTGCCATCATGCACCTTTAAAAGGTATCCGGGGCATTACATAATCCGAAAGGCATTCTACGATAGGCAAAAGTTCCATATGGGCATGTAAAAGTTGTTTTCTCTTGGTCGCTTGGAGCAACCGGGATTTGCATGTATCCGAAATAGCCATCTAAATTACACATATAAGCATGTCCCGACAATCTTTCAAGCATTTGATCGATGAAAGGTAAAGGAAAATGGTCTTTCCGAGTGGCATCATTCAATTTTCGGTAATCAATACACATGCGCCACCCGGTTACCTATCTTACCGGAATTAGTTCATTTTTTTCATTAGCTTGAACAGTTATACCTCCCTTTTTAGGTACAACTTGTACTGGACTTACCCAACTACTATCCGAGATGGGATAGATGATACCTGCATCAAGGAGTTTTAGAATTTCAGTTTTCACCACTTCCTTCATGCTTGGGTTTAGGCGTCTTTGAGGTTGGGCCGTCGGTTTAACTTATTCTTCCATGAAATTTTTTTGTGTGCAATTAGAAGGACTTATTCGTTTGATGTCCGCCAATGTCCATCCGAAAGCTTTCTTGTGATCTTTGAGCACATTAATCAATTTTTCTTCCATTTCACCTGTCAAAGAAGAAGAAATTACAACAGGTAAGTTTGAGTTTTCACTTAAAAATGCATATTTCAAATGAGATGATAAGGGTTTAAGGTCTAATTCGGGTGGCTCTTCCAATGATGATTTGGGCCTCGGTTTGTCCCCTCGAACGATTTTCTCATACTGGTCACGGATCCACATGCAATCCTCGGGGTCATAAGTCAAGTTGGCAATTTCTCGATCAATCACTACCTCCTCTTGATTTAACCCGAGACCATTTAACATTACTTTTTCCAATGGGTCTTCACACATGTCATTCTAAAAAACATCTTTAACAACTTCGTCTGTTATATCAAGAAAGTTACAATGGTCAATAGTGTCGGAAGGATACTTTAAAGAATTGAAAACATTAAAAATCACTTCCTCATCTTGTAACCGGAGAATTAATTTCCCTTGTTGCACATCTATAAGTGTTCTCCCGGTTGCTAGAAAAGGACGACCCAAAATTATCGGTCCTTGATCATCCTCCTCCATATCAAGAACAATAAAATCATCCGGAAAGATGAATTTATCCACTTTAACCAATTCTACAAACCCTTTGGGGTATGCAAGAGAACGGTCGGCTAATTGTAAGGAAACCTTAGTGGGTTTTGGCTCTCCTAAACCCAATTTTCGAAAGATACTTAATGGCATGAGATTTATACTTGCTCCAAGATCACATAGAGCTCTTTCGAAATACATACCATCGATAGTACACGGGATAGAGAAACTTCCCGGGTCCTTCAATTTGGGTGGTAATTTATTGAGTAGGATAGCCGAACATCCTTCCGTTAATTTCACTATTTCATTATCCTCCAATTTTCTCTTTTTGGAAAGTATATCTTTTAAAAATTTAGCATACATGGGCATATTTTCCAAGACTTCCGCAAACGGAATATTTATATGTAATTTTTTGAAAATGTCGAGAAATTTGGAGAATTGCTTTTCTTGTTTCTCCTTGTTCAACCTTTGGGGAAATTGAATTTTTGTTTTATAAGGTTGAACAAGTGGATCCGCAAAAAGCTTAGGAGGAGATGAATATTGAGGTTGAGAAGTACTTACCTCATCTGTAGTATCTTTTACCTGTTTGCTCGGAGCCGATTGTAACTCTTTGTTGTTTCTCAATGTGATGGCTTTCACATGCTCCCTTGGGTTTGTTTCCGTGTTACTTGGAAGGGATCCTAAAGGACGTTCGAACATGGCTTTTGCTAATTGGCTTATGCTCGTTTCAAGCCCTTTTGTAAACGTCTCTTGATTTCTCTTCCACTCCTCCATACCTACAAGACGAGATTCCATTTTTGCAAGAATTGTTACAATAGCCGAAGCTTCATCACCATTATTTCTCTTTTCATTAGGATTAAATCCGGGTGGTGGTCTTTGTGGATTTTGCACATTTTGATTATTAGTCCATGAGAAATTAGGGTGATTTCTCCAACCATTATTGTATGTGTTGGAATAAGGATTAGATTGCTTAAAATTACCCACAAAGTTTGCATTAGCGGTATCCCCAAGGAATGGGTTTGCCGCTTGACAATCCTCACTCTTATGTCCATTTAAACCACATAAATCACACAAATTATTTTGGTTCAAATTAGCCATTAATAGATCCAATTTTTTTATTTAACTCATCAATGCCGGATCTTGATGACGAATCAACCAAATATGTCCCCGCTCTTGTTTCGAGGTTTTTCTCTGCTTGCCAATGAGAGCACCTTTCCGCCAATTCTTGGATTAAATCATAAGCCTTCGTTTGGGTCTTCTTAAGGATGTTTCCACCTGCGACGGAATCAATTGTGGCACAGTTAGCGGAAGATAAACCATTATAGAAAATACTAACCTGTTGCCACTTCTCAAATCCATGATGTGGGCATTTCTTCAATAGTTGACGGAATCGCTCCCACGCATCATATAATGTCTCTCTCTCGGTTTGGCGAAAAGAACTTATCTCGTTTTTGTACATCGTCGTTTTAGATGGAGGGAAGTACTTAGCTAAGAATTTCTTAACTAACTCATCCCATGTCCCAATGGATCCGGCCTCGAGAGAATCCAACCAGTCGACTGCATCATCCCTTAAAAGAAAAGAAAACAATTTTAGTTTAATAGCTTCTGGTGGTACCCCATTTTGCTTAAGCATAGAAAAATGTTTAACAAATTTATTTAAATGGGAGTTTGGATCTTCTCTCGGATCTCCGCCAAATTGACCGGAGTTTTGTATAAGTTGGATCATTGCCGGCTTGATCTCGAAGTTGTTTTCTCCAATGGTAGGTTCCACGATACTTGAATTCATGTCCAAACGGTTTGGAGTGAGTAGATCCATGATGGAACGTTCCTCTTGCGCCATGTTTGCTCTTCGATTAGCCAAGTTCCTATGGAAAGTACGCTCAATTTCAAGATCGGGCAATAATAAAGGCCAACTTAAACTTCTTGTGTTCATAAAACAACAAAAAAAAGGAAAATAAAACGTCTAAATTAATAGAAGCTCGACTAGATCAATATTATAATTCTACTATCCCCGGTAACGGTGCCAAAAACTTGATGCGTGTTTTACGTATACGTGCATGTGAAGGCAAGTGTACCTTAGTCGTGTATCAAGTAATAAAGTGAAGGTAGAGTATCGTTCCCACGAGGATGGTGATTATAAGTACTAATCTCTTTGCTTACTATCTATTATTTAAACAACCGAAATGTAGAGTTTGTTGGACAACCAAGCTAAGACTTAAGCAAGAAATGAAATAAAAATTACACAAATTAAGTGAGAGATTACTTATAATAAAAGAAACTAAAGCTTCTAACTTCACTTAACCTCTTTGCTTGGTAATAACACTTAACCCCTTTTAAGTTGTTTTATCCTTTTTAAGATGGCGATTTTTCTTATTAACTAATAGTTCTCGAGATCGGTTCTAAACTCTCGACTAATTACTTTCCCTTGGTCCGGCTCAAGTAATTAATCAAGAGAAGCATTAAGTTTTCTTACTTCCAAACCTTCAATTTATTACTTTCCCTTGGTCCGGCTCAAGTAATAAATCTAAGATTTGTAACAAGATTAAATCTAAACTTTTTTAACCTACTTTACCTTGGTCCGGCTAAAGTGATTACTTAAGATTCAAGAAAAACCGCTTGAGTAATTAGTTCTAAACTTTCGATTAATTACTTTCCCTTGGTCCGGCTCAAGTAATTAATCCAAAGAAGCATTAAGTTTTCTTATTTCCAAACCTTCGATTTATTACTTTCCCTTGGTCCGGCTCAAGTAATAAATTAAAGATTTGTAATAAGATTCATGAAAAACCTTGGAAAACCAATAAGCCACACTAAATGGTCATTAGGTCCAACTTATGAATTTCGATTAATCAATTTAATCACGGTGAATATAAACGATTAATTATATCCAAGTAGAGAGTTGGCCCATCTCCTACAAGCATTAAGAATCATAAGTTAGTTCTCAAAAAGGATAAAGATAACTTAAATAGGTTAAACGTAATTACCACATAATTAAGGTTAAGATCCACTTTTAGCCTTAGTTAGGAGGGGTTTAGCCCATAATTAGATTAAAACACACTTTAGAAAGATAGATAATAGAGTTCATATGAATAAAAGAGATTAAAGTTTAGAAGAAACTGTAATGACGATTACCGAACGAACTTCTTCGGTAACTTGAAACTTACTTTTATTAGATGAACTTTTACACAAACAACACTCTAACAACAATAACAACAACACAAATAACTGATTCTTAAGGAGAAGAATCAACAAAATAACATTATAGAGGGAGGAATTAAGCCTAAGTTTGGTGTGTCTTCAAATGGCACCCAAGGCCTCCTTTTATAGTAAAATGGCACACATAATTCCAAACACCAAGTCATCCTTATGGCCTCCCACTCCTTATCATCTGAATTTAGCATTTAAGAGTGCATGCGGGAAGATTTTAATAATTTAGGAGTTGAAATGTGTAAAGGAATCTTAGGCTTCAAGATATTTATCAACTTTGGATAACTTTCTGGGCCTGATGCGCTTCGAATTTGCAGATGATTATTATTAGTCATTTGTTCATCTCTCTCTTAGCTTTCCAACGCATTTTGAATCGCCTCAATCCGAGTCCGTATGAGGGAGATAAGTTGAAAATACGAAAATGTGTCAAATATGTCCTAGTGTGAACAATTTGACTCTATTTTACAGCACCTATCCGCAACAAAGTGCACGCTGGGTGTCACTAAAATTCCTTTTTTCTGGTCCCTTTTACTCCCGAGTTGCCGCCTTAAGCCCCGACTTGGTTATTTGTGCCGAAAACCTTACGAAAGTGCCTAGAAAACACACAAATTGGCTTAGAAACATAAAATGAAGAAAATATACAAAAACCATTATTAAAATTTATTAAAATGGTACAAAATAACTAGTAATTAAATACTAAAAAATGCAATAAATTACGACGATAACACCGGCGATGTCAATCCGTCGGTGATGGACCAATTTGCGTCGGTGATCGTCATCACAGACGGATTTCCGACAGATTCACTTGTGTCGGCCTTGACCTCGTAGGTAAGTAGCTGTGAGAAATTTTTACCGACACAAAAACATCACCGACACATTCTTTAGTAGGCGTTATCTGTCGAAAATGCCGACTACTTTCAGTAGGTGACATGTGTCGGAGATTCCGAGAACATCACCGATCCATGTGTGTCGGTGAACTATTTTTCAAAATATTTATTTAAATACATTACCGACAGATAATGTGACGGAAATGCGTCGGAAATTGTAAATTATTTTAAATTAATTTTATATTTTCTTTTTAATTAGTTTATTTAGATTAAAGGAAACTCATATATATATATATATATATATATATATATATATATATATATATATATATATATATATATATATATTACAAAAACTAAAACTAAAACACAAATCAAAATATCAATCTATCACCGTACAGTTAGGAAACAAAAACAAAATATAGGAAAATTGCACATTAAGTCCAACCTAATGCTAGAAACTTAATTAGTAAAAATTATAAAAGCTCTCACCAATGACAATAGAAAATACGTACTACTAAGGTCACTACATTGCTATTCAACTCATAGAGGTCATATCCAACATAGTCTTCTATAATAGAAAATACTACCAAGGAAGCTTTAAACTATTTCTATTGTTCTAAATAAAAATTGAACTAACAATAATTTTTAATACATGAAAACCATCTGCTGCATTTTTTGGGAATTTTGGCAATACATGAAGTTCTAAGATCCTCCTGGGCACAAATGGATCAATTATGTCATTGAGATGGTTAACTGATCCATGACAAGTGAGATGCATCCAAAAGAAACCATTGTCTGCATATCTAAGAAGCATGAAACTTTAGCAAGTGTATTAGCAAAATCAGAGAAGTCATATGAAACAGAAAATCCAAGGTCATTGTATATTATATTACAAATGCAGAAAATGAAATGTTCAAAACTTTTGGTGCTTACCATAGAAGAATGTTCCTCTTTGACACACACACCAACAACTGCCTCTCAATATCTTGATAACTCCATTTGTTTGCTCTCTAACATCATTATCCTATAGTTAATTATGATATGGATTAGCAAAAAAAAAAAAAAAATGTATGCTTATAGTTAATTAGGATATGGACTAGCAAAAAATTGTCAATTGCAATGTCAAAATAAAAAATTACATAGAAGCAGACGAAACAAACATATTATAGAAATATATTAGATCAAATGTTCCAGCACTTCCAACAACATAGCAACCCATCAATTTAGCAAATTGGCCGACCAGCTGACCGACTGCACCTGATGCCACTGAAACATACCCATCCTCAAATTATTACAGCAAAATCTTGATGAAAATTATTGAGACCACTCAATATCTAAAAGTGGAAAAACACAAAAAATAACCAACTTAGGAAAATTAGATACAAAGATCCTAGAACACTAGCAGGCTAGCATAAAAGCTGACATAATTAGACACTCCAACACATATTTATATAGGTGGCGGAACTGAAATCTAAAGAGAGATAAAATACACCAGATGACCGTCAGTTAAACTAAAACCAAAGATGAAAATCCAAATATTCACTACAATAAAATCGATTTGGAAGTACTGCAACACCACTTGTCGTTGCTATTAATTTTGACGATTTGCTACAACTACTGTCGTTGCTAATATTATATTAATGGTAACAACTGTTATGTTGCCAAAGTAATTTTCCAGCCATAAATTTTCAATTTTAAATTTATTTTCCAAAAAATATAAAAACTGTACTTTTTTTTAATAATTTATTTGGATTGAAGGGAACTCCCATATATATGTATCAACAATTTAAAAAAAATGGAAAGTCTTTAGGTACCAAATTATTTAAAAAATTATTGTACCATAATCATCAAAAATTGTACAAAAGAAATGATCTAGGAAAGACCAACCTAGAATAAATGTGCATTACAAGGATGAAATAATTTATACTAAAAATAAAAAATCAATTACAAGGATGGAACAATTTATACTATTCATTTATGTTTCTCCTAATCCTTTCATCACATGCTATGCTAAAACTAATTTTAATTTCAATGTCAAACAAACCTTAGTATTTTTAGGGGATAAGGTACCAAAATAAGCCTACGGGTTTTGAGGAAGTATCAACTTAGGCTCAACGTACAAAATAGCACCAATATAGGCTTAACGTTTAAAAAAGGTAGCAATTTAGGCATCGATAACGGATTGGATACGTCATTCCTATAATGGTGCTATTTTGTACGTGGAGGGAGAAATCAGAACTTTGCGGACTAATAGGAATGACGTATCCAATCCGTGTCGAGGCCTAAATTGGTTCCCTTTTTTAAATGTTAAGCCTATATTGGTGTTATTTTGTACGTGGAGCCTAAATTGATACTTCCTAAAAACCATAGACCTATTTTGGTACTTTATCCCTATTTTTAGCTATACCTTCCCATATAAATGATAAAGTAAATACGTTATATACATATGTGCATATCTAATTGAGTACTTATTATGGGCTTCATTAACATCCAAAATGGATTTTGAAAAACAACTTCGTCCATCTACAACATCAAGTGGTCTGCATTGTTTCTCTTGGAAAAAATAAGTATCTGCAATACATTTTTCTACTAATTGAGAAGTTCAATACCAAAACAAGACTAATTTAATCAACTACAAATCATAACCGCTAATAATAAATATATTAGAACTACACAAGTTGATTTTTCACACAACTCATTTTGCAGTTGTAGACAGGTAACTAATGCAGCAACAAAAACTGGCTGGTAATAGCAACATTTAAATCTACAATTTTTCATCTCTACCAATTCATAGATTTTAGTAGATATTTTCAGATGTGATATACCCAAAATCATCAGTTTACCCTTTACAATATCCCAGGTTATATCCTACATCCAAAATAAGATAAGAGTGGAAATGATACCTGCTATTCTGACACCAAACAGGTGAATTAGGATCAAGTTTTGCTTGTAAGATTTCTCTTTAAACACTCCATTTCTATCATGTGTATGAACATCCTAAGAAACATGAAAATATGCCAAAAAAACAATGTAAAAGACAATTAATCCTCTGCAATCCTAGTGAAGGGCAGAGCTTATAATCATAACAAGGAATAAACTAAAACTTGTACCATTCTATATTGGCTTTAGCCGTCCACTAGACAATTTAGAAACACGTTCCTTATTTGCAGCAGAAGTATATGATGATGATTATGCTCATGTACCTGCAAGATAACCAATAATCTGTATTATGCCAAAAGAAAGATAAAAGGCCTGAAGAGTATGATTTCCACAAATTAATATAGTTGAAAGACAAAAAGCATCAATAATTGAAAAGCAAACAAATAGAAAAATCAATTTTATTGGTTTTCCTGATTGTTCAGCTACCATAAATGGCTTCTAAATACTTATAACATAAAATGAAAAATTAGAATTAGTGGAAGGGTTAAATTAATCAATAACAGCAAACCCCTATCTCAAAAAAAGAAAATACCAACATCTCATTCATCTTTAAAATTAAACCAAATTTCATAAACAACCAAATTTGCTCTGTCTCCTAGACAGTCACCTTTCTCAGTACAATGAACATACTCCATGCCTCATTTTTCTCATAAGACACATGATAGAGAATAAATCTAATCCTAATTGGATCACAGACTGCCTTAAAAAATATGCCAACAATTATGAGATCAGAAAGAACAGGGGCATTCAATATTTATTATTCAAATAGAATGTGTTGTTTCAACACAAAAAAAAAAAAGAACTACTTACATTTCAGGTCGCTTATGGGGAGAAAGTGCATCCGAACATTGAAATCTATACAAACCATCACAAGGGTTTCATCATTATTCATTTAATTCAAATTCAAACAACTTCCGCAAAATATAGCAAAATATACATACCAAGCTTGATTTAAACTTCTCCACAAACTCGTTAATCTTGACTGGTTCACTTCTCTTCTCCAACTCCCTTAGCCTCCTCCTTAAAGTCCTCTTTCCGCTCTTCCCAAAAATGGCTAAACTTAATAAGCTTTCTCCTTCTCCTAACCCTATTAAACTCCACATTTACATTTATATCCTAATCCTCCAGATCTGCTAATATCGCGTTCCTTATAGCAGACAAATCAATCCCTAGCTTCGCCCTCCCAAACAATGAGATCTTCTGCTGAAGCTTCTTCACGAAATTAATTTCTGTGGGCGTCAAGGACGGAAACGAATTCACCGTTGGAGGTGTAGAGATAAAAAGAGCATGGCCATTGAAGGCTGCCATTTTGAGAAATGGGGGTGGTTGCAGAGAAAGGTTTCCTTTAGATAAGATGAAGAGAGGAGCGGCGCAAACATTGAAAAAAGACATTAGGTTTTAGAACTTATATTTTATATTGTAAAACACTCATTTTTTTTGCAACAACAATTGTTATTACGATAAATGTTCTTTTAAATATATTAAAAAAATATACTAATTAAAATTTATTTATTTATTTATTTTTTTTTTTTTGGTAAGAAACTAATTAAAATTTATTAATACTAAAAATAAAATAAGAAATATTTTTTTAATATTTATTAAAATATATAAAAAAATAGAAAATATATTTTAAATACTCAATTTAATTTGCATTAAAAATAAAATGCTTTTATATTTATATTATTCATAATAAATAATTAAATGAACGTTAGTGTAATAATTTAATTATTTATAGGCTTAATATATATTAATCTATTTTAATTTTATGATTAGTCTAATAATTACCAATATTAAAAATCAAATATTAATTGAAATATAAAATATATTTTAAATAATTAATGTACTTATTTTTAATCAGCTTAATAATTTTCTTTCGCAAAGACCTCTTTTATAGCCAAAATATTTCAGTTTTACGCAACAACACTTTGTTGTTGCTGAAAATGTATTCATTTACAGTAACAACTAAATGCATTTACTTACAGCAACAATATATAGTCGTTGTTGTAAATTCTTTCATTTACAGCAACAACATTGTGTCATTGCTTTAAGTTTTGACACTTACAGCAACAACATTTTGTCGTTGCTATAAATTCTTTAATTTTTAGCAATAAAATTATTGTTGCCAAAATTGTTACTTATTGTTCACAAACCCCATACCTCGAATTTTTTGAAGGAGACATATCTGAAATTAATGGCAACAAGCTTTGGCAACAACATAAAGATTTTCGTTGCTAAAGTTCATATATAGCAACGCCATTTTCTCTTGTTGCCAAAACTTGTTGCCAAAAATCAATTTTCTTGTAGTGATTTATGTCTTCCAATGAAATAAGAAACACAAGAGTAATACGAATAATCAACTCAACACTTTGAGTTCATTTAGAAGTTAGAAAACAAGAATCATTCTCATAGATTTTCATCCTTTTTCTCTTTACGAATTTCGCAAATGTTATGCAACACACAACAAGCCCCAAGAACCACAGACAAGTCCTGCAGTTTGACCTCAGTTCTTTTATGCAAACAACTCCATCTCCCTTTCAACCTAGTAAAAGCATCTTTAGCTACTATTTGAATTTCAGCAATCTTCTCATTAAAAGCATGTTGAGTCCATGTCAAATGTTGTTGCCTGCAAGGCACCAAAACGCAATCCATCAAAGGATAGACTCAACTTGAGGTTGAATAGAACAAGGCCGTGAAACCTCCCCCATCCATCATACTACTTCCGACTCTGTGTGTGTATAAATTTTGTACATATCAAAGAACATAGCAAAAAAGACATAAAAAGATAAGATTGACAACAAAGAGGTTCGTTCATATATAGCAACCATATAATTATTCAATCAAGGCCCCTTTCAGAGGCATTATTATCACCACTGAGTTTCTTGGATGAGCCTCTGCAAATGCCAACTAGGTATTTAATGGCATTCAGTTCATCTTTTATAAGTGCGGCTTTGCCCAAATCAATTCAACATATATCAGAGAGCCATACTGGATAAAGCAGTACATCAGAAAGCTCTTCCCTAAAGCCTTGGGTCCTCTCTCACTCAAAATCAAGCTTAAACTCAACAAAACAGTATTACAAGATTATTTAAGTTTGTACCTTTAAAAATATTATCTCTTTGACATTTTATCAAACAAGAAGAAAGCAAAACTTAGTGAAAATAAACTATCTCATGGCTGCAACATTAAAGCAAGAAGGAGTATCTTTTCTTTACCCCAAAGACCTGAAGCAGTAGTTGAACTCGTTTGCCCCCAAAGACTGAAGCTGCTGTTGCTGACTTCCTTCTCTTTCCAGTTAGTTGGGGAAGCAGAGCAACCTTCTTCAAAAAAAAAACATAAAGGGTCTTCCTTAGACAAGAGTTCTTTTGAAGAAGAATAACAACAAAGCAATAAGAAGTCTTGCCAGGAGAATAGGTTGTGGAGAGCTGAAATCAGACGAAGGAACGCGGCACGACGGCGGTGAAGACAGCAATGAGGTCGTTTGGGGAGAGAGAGATAGAAAGGAGACTATTAGGTTATAACTTATCTGGATCGACACCTTTCTAAAAGGGTTAAAACTTCTATATATATTTTTATTTCTTAATTAATTTTTATTTCTTGAAAAAATTAATTTCTTAATTTATATTTTTCTTTTTAGCTGAATACATTAATAAACGGGCAGAATTATAATTACTTTTTTCTTTTTGTTGCTGAATATGATAAATTGACAACATCACAATTACTAATAGTTAATTTCTTAATTAATTTTTCAAGGACAAATACTAATAGTTAATTTTTAACTGATACACAAATAAGCTAATAATTATTTTTAAACACATTTTTATTTCTTTAACTTTTTTTAATTTATATATATGTATATAGAATTTAGGCCCCTACACATTTTATCGTCGGCGATTCCTCTCATATGTTGGTGATATCACCGACACTAAAAATCACGTACTAAAAGTGTTGGTATTTGTGGCGAAAGTGATCCCGCAAAAAATGTCCTACACATTCCCTCAATGTGTAGGTCAATGTGTAGGTGATTTTCGAGACATATTTTCCGTCGGTCTTTCGTCGGTGATTCCTACACACAAAAATTCCGTCGGTCGATTGTGTCGGTGATCACGTTTTTTCTTGTAGTGTAAAGGGCAAATATGAGTTTTTAAAAAATTGGGGTAAATTTCAAAAAAAAAAAAAACATGTGGTTTCACTTTTTTACAGAAAAATGACTGTGGTTTTTTCTTTTCAAATACAGGACTCTAGTTTATTCCGTTACACTATTTACGGATTTGCTGAAGACGTCGTTTATTTGCTGAAGTGGCTGAAGGACAAATATGAGTTTTTAAAAAAAATTAACCAATGGATTTTTTATAATTATTATGGGTCTATAATATTAACGAATGGATTTTTTATAACTATTTTGTTGCTACAATCACTTCGCCAAAACCCTCTTCAGACGACGGTTCAAAACCGTCGTCCCGCACGATATAAATCAGTCACAGGGCTCGCTGCTGTCTGTTGCACCTTCAGACGACGGTCAGGTTCTGTCATGTTTCGTCATCACACATGACATTAGCCTGTTTTCTTACTCTCATTTTACCCTTGTTACGATGCAGCTTATTTATTACTGCTGTCACCTTTAATGTCATCAAATGACATTTTTACAATTAAAACCGTCAGGTTAGCGTGTGGGAAATTGACATATTTAATTTGAGATAACAGTTCGTATAATAATTTCTGCCCTTATAGCCTGTTCAGATGGCACAGATCTTAATCAATCATGTCAAAGGATTTTTTTTCATATGACAGAAACACTTATTTTAATGTCTTTTTATTGCTGTTTAGATGACATTTTTAAAAATTAAAATGTCACTTTATGCCTTCTTCTTTGTTTGAATTTCTGGTTTTTATACCTGAATACAGAAACATTCTAAAATATGAAGATTAAATTCTGTATGTCAATGGTTTTAATTTTATTGGAGACCAATACACATAATATGTTTACATTTGTGCCTAACGTCAATCCATATCAATACATTTCTGAATTAAAACACCAAAATAATAACGAATACATTTGTGCCTAACGTCAATCCATATCTTCTACAAGTCAATCCATATCTTGGAGTAATAATTAGGCCTATAATCCCAAAGGTCTTGCTATCTGCAAAAGCCAAGCAGGTCATTAATATTACACACAACCCTAAACTCAGTAGTAATTACGTGACCCTTCCCCTAACACGGCCTTTCACTTACCACAATCATATCACTATAAATATATGCATCATAATTCAGAATCATACCTTCAACAGCCAGAAAACTTACCAACAATGGATCCCCTTGTTGAAACTCCAGGAGAAATAATTGCTGACTTGGGTAAGTTGTACATGGAGAACCCAGAGTGGCTTCTGGCCATCAATGGTACGTATGTCAATCCATAGTTGTTCTGTAACCTTTCCTGGTTTCTTCTATGTATTTCTAATGATTCTTCTTGGATGATAACGTACAGGTCCTCTCGATGGTAACTTCTTCAAATGGTCGATCAGAATGAAAGGCCCCCAATACACCCCATATGAAAGGGGTGTATTTGAAATCAGAATCAGCTACCATCCGGATTTCCCAAACAGACCTGCAAGAGAAATATTAACTCAGATCAGTAAGATATAATCACATATATGAAACATACACTAATACATCTCTCCTCTTATTCTCAGTTTTGGTTCCGGAATAGGATATATCATCGTAACGTGGCTCCTCAGGGTTCGATTCATCTTCCCCATATCCTTAATAACCATCACTTTTCCACTGCCACGGAATAATGCAACCATTTATCTATTTCATTTGATAAACATACAACATCATATTTTTGTTCTAATTATTCTATGCATTTTGTAGTGTCTGTGGCACATATATGATCTACTTCTACAGCCCCACAGTGAGGAGCCATTTCCTGGGCAAGAAGCAGTTGCTGAGCAATACCGCAACAACAGGGAAGAGTATGAAAGGATCGCCCGGATATGGACTGAGGAGTATGCAAAGTGGATATGAGGGTGTCCAAATCTCCTAAACTATCTTGGCTAAGAGAAAGGAGAATCGGAAGGCAATGTGAGCTCCAAATGTGGTTCTCATTCCAATTCCGAATTTCCTTTCTATAGTCAAAATAGTTAAGGAGCTTTGGACCTTTAATTCCCCCCCTTTTGTAATATATAACGTAGAGCTTTGTGCTCCTAAACTGACCCTTTTATAATGCTCCTTCCACTTGGTAATGAGGGTTATGATACTGTCACCATAAGGGACTCTGTTTGTGCTGAATATGAAGGGTGTTCAAATCTCCTAAGTTGTCTTGGCTAAGTGAAAGGAGAATTGAAAGGCAATGTGATATCCAAATGTGGTTCTCATTCTAATTCCAAATTTCCTTTCACTAGTCAAAACAGCTAAGGAACTTTGGACTGTCAATTACAACCAAAAGGCAACACTCATCCCCCCTTTTGTAATATAACGTAGACCTTTGCTATTCACTTTGTATGTATGTGCAAGTAGACTAAACTGACCCTTTTACAATGCTCCTTCCACTTGGGTTGTACCCGTGGTACTCTAAACTTGGTAATGAGGTTTATGATGCTGTCAAAACAAGGGACTCTGTTTGTGCTAAATGCATCATAAACCTATCACCATGTTTAATGTTGTTGTTACGATATCAAACCGAGTGGAAAGGAACATAGTAAGAGTATGGCCAATGCACATACATAACCCTTTATGTAGAGCTTGTTATTCAGTTTGTATGTATATGTATATTCTATCTAATCAAAATATATCTTATCATTTGCAAGCCATATCAGTACATGCAATTAGCCTAAATTTACCTTTTAATACATGCTTCATAAACGAATTGCATTCAGAATCCCTACTTATCATTTCAAATAAAAATGAGCCAGTTGAGTTCATAACATTTTCAGCTTTAAGAGTATGCCTAACATTCTATAACAAGTAGACAACTTATTCAAGTATATTCAAGTGAACATGCTATAGCAAGTAGACAACTTATTCGTGCATGTCTATTCCTTACTTATTCAAGACAACTTATTCCTTACTTATCATCATAGGTCATGTTCAATTTCAAAAAGAGTATGGATATATCTTATCATTTTCAGCTTTCGAGTATGCCTAATCAGCCACATGCTTAATGATCATTCATACATTGTTCCTTTAATACTTGATGCATGATTAATAAGCTACATGCCTAAATGAACAATCGTACACATACTCATACGGAACCTCAAACATAAGCATCAACAGAACATCATACATACACATACACATACTCAATCACTTCTAGCAGTATAACTCATAGGTGTAAGAGTAGTGCCAATCTCAATGAACATTCAAAGCTTTACAGTATGCCTAATCAGCCACATGCTTAATGATCATCCATACATTGTTCCTCTAATACTTGATACATGATTAATAAGCTACATGCCCAAATGAACAATCATACACATACTCATACAGAACCTCAAATATAAGCATCAACAGAACATCATACATAAACATGTTTCATACATATACACATACTCAATCACTTCTAGCAGTATAACTTATAGGTGTAAGAGTAGTGCCAATCTCAATGAACATTCAAAGCTTTCGAGTATGCCTAATCAGCCACATGCTTAATGATCATTCATACATTGTTCCTCTAATACTTGATGCATGATTAATAAGCTACATGCCCAAATGAACAATCGTACACATACTCATACAGAACCTCAAACATAAGCATCAACAGAACATCATACATAAACATGTTTCATACACATACACATACTCAATCACTTCTAGCAGTATAACTCATAGGTGTAAGAGTAGTGTCAATATCAATGAAAATTCAAAGCTTGAGAGTATGCCTAATCAGCCACATGCTTAATGATCATTCATACATAAACTCTATGAGTCCTAGCTTCCTAAACATTATATCTAACCAATCAGTTCATACCAATCATTTCATCATCGCTGAAAACATCATACATATATGTAATCATTCAGTTCAAACCCACATAACAATATATATACTAAAGTAGGCTAGTTTCCTAAATCAATGAGTTCTAGGTTCCAAAACAGTACATCAAACATACACAATCACTTCTAAAGGCATGACCAATCAGTTCAAACCGACATAAAATTAATATATATTTAGTAAGTTAAAGAAATATTCCCATATGCTAAAGGCATGAACCGATTGACAATCTCTTCAGTCAGCCTTCCCATGTACTGAAGCATTCTTACTATCCCTACAAATAGTGTTCAAATAAAAAGGAATCAGATGAGTTCATACCATCTACTGTATCAGGCACTGTCTTGCCCTAGATTAAAAAAGATAAAGACCCAAGCTTTACATCAGTGAATCTAAATACAATAAAATCAGTGTAGCTAAGCGAGAGATCTAAACCTTTCAATGATAGGTCTGAAAATCACAAGATCCTTATACCAGCTGCTGAAATCGACATACACAAAAGTAAATCGGATGAGGAAAAGAAAAGAGTAAGGAACAATGATACATCTAGGAATGAAGAAAATATGGCTTAACAGTACCGTGTTTCCAGCTCACCCAGTGATTGCATGTTCAAATCAACCATGGAGATAGAGAGGGATGAGAGGGATGAAGCTTGCGTAACCTAAACTGGGGTTTGGGATTGAGAGAGGGTTTATATATCAGCTGAAATTTCAGTCAAATGATATAGAGCGCCTAAAATTTGGTATGGCCGCGTAAGTGAAATTTCATTTGCCGCTTTTTTGTGTTCGGCATACAATGGCATTCATTTTTTAGAAGTGTCATCTGTTGAGAGCATCAAATTTAACGAAAACGCGCGTTTTCTTTGGATGACAGGATTCTGTAATCGTAATGTCATCTGAGAATCGAGCGCATTTTTTATTTCACCTTAAGATGACATACAGTTAAAATACTGTCACGAATAATATTCAGACGACACGAAAACAAATGTCTGTCATGTATCTTGTGTCATGTAAAAGGGAAAATGGCATAGTGAATATTGACTATAAAATCTCACATGGTTGTTCAGACCTTTTATAGACAATTTTTTTAAAAACCTATATCTGTCCTTTAGCCACGCTAGCAAATAAACATCATCTTCACCAAATCCCTAAATAGTGTAATGGAACAAATCACAGTCCTGTATTTGAAAAGAAAAAAATCACAGTCCTTTTTCTGTAAAAAAGTGAAACGACATGGTTTTTTTGTTCAAATTTACCCTAATTTTTTTTAAAACTCATATTACCCTTCAGCCACATCAACGGCATCTTCACCAAATCCGTAAATAGTTTAACGGAATAAACCACAGTCCTCTATTTGAAAAGAAAAAACTACAGTCATTTTTCTGCAAAAAAGTGAAACCAGAGAAGTTTTTTTTTTTTTGAAATTTACCTTTTTTTAATAATTTAAACTAAATTAAATGGTTGTAGATGTAGATAATATTATTAGTTAACTTATCACAATATTGATTATTTTTTTAATCACATTTAAATAACTAATTACTTTATATATATATATATATATATATATATATATATATATATATATATATAAAATATTTTATTTTATTGTTCGGGGATTTTACGGACGGTTTTTCGGTGGCGGTTTGCGGATCCCGCGGTTCAGGGATACTGACACCCAACTTCGTCCAATTTTAATATTCGGGACTAAAATTTCTCCCGCCCCCAATCCTGCACCCAAAATTTTCGGTTTTTTCTCAGCCCCATCGTTCGGATCCCCACGATTTTAGGCTTTTCCCACCCTATTGGGGTGATGATTATTGAATAGACTAAGGGTTAGCATATGTCAAAGTAATTTTTACTTACTAGCTTATAATAGGTTGAGAAGGTTGAGTTTGAGAATCTACTATATAGGTTTTCAGTGCATGTGGTTATATAGGGGCCAATGAAGCATTCATATTTTAATGGGTTAGATTACACTTATGGTCACTGACTGAACTTTTTTATTTTTATTTTAATAAGAGACAACAAAAAAAAATAACAAAAGAAAAATTGGTTGCCACTTGACAGTTACAAGACTTGAATTAAGTGAATAAAATAATACTTTTTATTTTTTTTATTGTCATACAACTATCATGTTAGTATTCGTTCATTTTGAACGTGACTATCAAATCACTATTCTTGTGAACTTTCTATCTAAAATTACCAGAATAACTTTATTAACATACAAATAAATTTTAATGACTTTTTTTTGAAATAAATTTTAATGACTTTATTAAACCAAAATGAAGTTTAATGAGTTTTTTTCAAAACAGATGTCAAACTTCAGTGACCATAAGTACAATTTACCTTATTTTGATGATGATAATTTTGTTGGTTTAATACATTATTTGTCCCATGAGCTTATCTAAAAAGGTTGATTGGCACCCGAGCTTTCAAAGTGTTCTAATAGCCCCCCTAAACTTGTATAAAATGTTCAGTTAGACCTCTGAATTATGACCAAGGTCAGGGTATGCGATTGTAATATTAAAGAAGAAAACGTTTTATAGTTGAATAAGTAAGAACTTTTTTTTAATATGTTTTAATGTATTTTCTGAATTATGTAATAACATTCTAAGACACGTGCAACAAATCTTCCGCATTTAACTTATTTTTTTTACAATGAGCGATTAGTTGATTATATTTTATGCAACTTCAGGAAGTTAACTGAACATTTTATGCAAGTTAATGACAATCAAGATACTTTAAAAGCTCAGCGATCAATCAAGCTTTTTGTACAAGTTGAGAGGTGAAATGATGGATTAAGCCTAATTTTTTACTATATTTTGTTATTACAACACCTAGACATTGGTATCTAATAGGGACATTTTATCCCTGTCTTTTTAGGGAGATTCACGGTCTATTTTGAGCTAATAATTAAGTTTAATACCTAAAAACAAGCGTGTTTCATTTAATTGGTAGACAAATAATAAAATATGTACTCTTAATAATTTTGCATTCTTTTTTAACCATATTTCAGTAAATAAAGAAATCAAGTAATCTCGGGTTCACTGGTTGTGCTTTACATGTTCAAGAACACACACGAGATGCAAAAGATGATAAAAGCAAGAAACAACGCACGACATGTAAACAGAAGAGTCTATTTTCCCACAGGCACACGGAGCGTGACTTCATCCACACAGAGCATTGACTTTAATGACACAGTACCCACTGAATTATGGCAGTCAATGAAGTCAATCTGATCCTTGTCCCCCTAGTCAACAAACAGGCCACGCGGAGCGTGAAACTTATAATAAACGGAGATAAAGTTCAGTAGCTCACTCACGTGTGGTGTTAGGCATGAATTTGACTACAATTTAACATGCTATTTATAAAGAATTAAGGGCGTTTTTAGGGTTTATCTACAAGAAAGAAGGTCTTCTAAGCATTTTTGTGCAGATATGGAAAGACTAAGTCGAACAGACTGCAAGCAGCCTGTTTCGCGCATACCATGTGGAGTTGAGCCATTCTTTGATCCAGCGGTCAAACGCTGGAACTTCTGATGACCGACAACGACATGACGAAAGCCAGGTGTGGCAGGAGCAGCAGGCAAAAAGGTGGATAAGAGCAGAGCAAAGTAGCATGATGAAATGAAAGTTCGGTCCTTGAGTGTTCTAGGGTCAAAAGGATCTTAACCACTAATAGCAATCTAGGATTTGTGAAGACAATCTGGTTGATTTTGTAATATTTGCTCGGATACTTTTTGTACCGGGTTGACCCTTTTTCTCTTCTTTTAAAGAGACGTAGTAGGGAAAGGAAAATGGATCTTTTTGGGTTGAACTTAAAAAGAGAAACTTTAGTACAGAGAAGCACTCTCGAGAAAGATGACTCCATTGATGGAGCTTTGTAGAATGGAAGCAGACTGCTCACTCTCCAGTATGAGTGAGTAGTCATTTTGAATAGGCTCGGCCAGTTAGGGCCAGTTATGTAAGTATTCTAATCTCTATTTATGAATGAATGGTGTTAATTTATGAAGTGTTTGATGAGGCTTTACATTCTATTGCGTATGCATGTATGTTAGTGTTACTGAATGATAGGACACTGCTTTCATCTTCACTGAACTCTTTATCAAATGTCCAACCCCGAAGCAGGGATGTTAGGTGGTTGTATCAAGGGTTTTCTTATTTGAAATGTTGCTTCAATCATAATGCAAGAAAGAACCGACCTTAGGGAAGCTTATGGTTGTAGTAAGTCTTAGAATCTTAAGAACACATGAGAGTTGACTTAAGTGAGCATTAAAGCAGAAACCTTGACTTCACTTTGTATCATTCATGAATAAATAGGATGTTTAGGGACTTAAGGTAACCTATTCTGCTGTGCTTAGCATGTTCTACCTGTTTATCATTATCAAGTAATCATTTTTATATGTCAAATCATTATTCAGTTACCAGTTATCAACATCTCTCAGCATTTATCAATATAAAGAAGTCACACACCACGAACACCCTCTTCTGCAACGTTTTTCTAGTAAAATTTGGTCCTCAATCCATGTGGAGATGATACTTGACTTATCACTTTATTACTTGTATCTAGTGCACTTGCTAGAGTCTGTTCGGAGGACAACAAGTTTTTGGCGCCATTGCCGAGGATTGAAAGCAACAAAATTTATCTGAAAATTTCTGTGAAACAAGGTGTTTTTAATCTGTTTGCTAAATAGTGCAGCGAAAATGGAGTTCTCCATTTGTTTATGCGCAGAGCTGGACCTCCAGTTTTTCCTATTGATCTTGAATTAGAGAGAACGTGTAGACGAAACCGAGTAGGTGCTCGACGAGCGAGACAATAAGAACGATAAAGAGAAAGAAGGATGGCTGAAAGAGTACAACCAGAACAACCGGTTCAACCTAATCAAGAAGAGGAAGGAGAGAACAATAATCCTCCAGTTATGAGGATCAGAGACTATTTGAGGCCAACCACGGAAGGACACTCGTCATGCATTGCGTTACCTAACGAAGGAAACAACATGTTTGAAGTGAAGGCATCCATGATCCAAATGTTGCAAGCCGCAGTGCAATTCAATGGATACTAGTCTGAAGATCCAAATGGGCATATCCAGGAGTTCATTACACTATGCAACACTTTCAGATCAAACCGAGGAGTTTCCGATGATGTGATAAGGCTTAAGCTGTTTCCCTTCTCTCTTAAAGATAAAGCAAAGAGTTGGCTGAGGAATCTGCAGCCAGGAACCATTACCACTTGGGAAGAAATGGCATGTGCTTTTCTAATGAAATACTTTCCACCACGACAGGCCATTAAACTCAGAAACGAAGTATCTCATTTCATGCAAGAAGAAGATGAATCCTTGGCTGAAGCATGGGAAAGGTACAAGGGACTATTGAGAAGGGTACCGAATCACGACATCCCCATGTGGATGCAAGTACAGAATTTTTACAATGGAGTCACAAACATTTATAAAATTCAAATCGAGTCCATTGCCAATGGTAACACTGAAGATTTGGAACCACAAGCCTTGTACGATCTGATAGAGAAAGTCGTGAGCACAAGTTACAACTGGCACTCGGCCATAAGTGAAGGAAAAAGAACGTCAGACGTCGATGCTCTATCAAAACTGACCACTCAGGTTGAACAGCTTGCAAGACAGCTCAGCAAGATATATGTGTCATCGATTCACAGCGAGCCACCGTTCAATGATATATGTGATTTTTATGGAGGACGGCACTTCAGCATAAACTGCCCGGGAGTTAAACAATGGAAAGGTGAGCAGGCAGAATGTGATTATGCAGGATATAACCAAAGAAACTCACAAAACCCATACTCGAACACATACAACCCAGCCATAAGAAATCACCCGAACTTCGGATGGACTGGACAGCTAATCAGCAGGAACAACCAATGTATCAGCAACAACAAGAAGGACACTACCAGAAGCAATCCCAAAGGAGATGTTATAGCTATTACCTTGAGATCTAGTAAGAAAACTCACCCACCTAGTCCTACTAATGAAAATGCTGAGTGTGCAGGTACATCTCGAAACGTTGAAGACCACAAGGAACAAGCTGTTCCTAGTCAAGAATAACCCATCATGGAAGAATTAATCGTTGATCAGGACCAAGAGGAACAAGGACAGAGATACAAACCACCTCCGCCCTATGTACCACATGTTCCTTATCCGACGAGGCTGATAAACAAGAATATTGAAGAACAAAACTCAAAGGTGCTAGACACCTTAAGGAAGTTGCACATCAACATTCCCTTCGTGGAAGCACTTGCCCAGATGCCGACATATGCCAAGTTCTTAAAAGACATCCTGTCCAATAAGAAGAAATTGGAAAATATCTCAATGATCCAACTGAACAGGGACTGCTCGTCTATACTCCAGAACAAGCAGCAGCTTCCGAAAAAGCTAAAGGATCCAGGGAGTTTTTCGATTCCATGCTCAATTTGCAAGTTAAATATTGAAAATGTGTTATGCGACCTAGGAGCTAGTATAAACCTAATGCCATATTCTGTGTATGTGAAGCTAGGACTAGGAGAACTACAACGAACCAGAATGTCCATTCAGTTGGCTGACCGGTCAGTATGTTACCCTAAGGGAGTAGTGGAAGATGTCTTGGTCAAAGTACGAAAATTCATATTGCCCGTTGATTTTATCATAATGGACATAGATGAGGACCTGCATGTTCCTATTATCCTGGGTAGACCGTTTTTAGCAACGGGTAAGGCATTGATTGATGTAGGAGAGGGAAGATTATTTTTGCGAATTAATGGGGAATAAATCATTTTCAAAATGAATGAGGCTATGCGACGAGCTAACACTAGTGATGACACATGATGTTTCTTAGATGATTTCCAAAGTCTTTCAATTTTGCAGGAACAGGGACATGACATTCTGGAGGTTCTATTGGGAGAAGAAGTGAACTTATGCGAAGGAACAGGGTGTTCCATTGAAACCAACTTGCCAACACTCCCTTTGGACCCCACTGTTCCTACTCATCAAGAACCACCTGACATACCCACTGTGCCATTGTCTAAACCTGAACTAAAACCTTTTCCGTCACACCTAGAGTATGCATTTCTAGAACCTCCTAGCGGAAGTCCGGTGATCATATTTTCAAAGCTAACTCCTGATCAGAAAGCTCAACTTATGGAGGTACTGCGAAGAAACAAGGATGCTATTGCGTGGAAAATTGATGATATCAAGGGTATTAGTCCCACAGTGTGTGTTCACAGAATTCTGATAGAGAAGGACCACAAGCCGTTTATATAGCCACAACGCAGACTAAAACCCCACATAAAGGAGGTTGTGCGGAAAGAAGTGATCAAGCTGTTGGATGCATGAATAATTTACCCAATTTCTGATAGTATCTGGACGAGCCCTGTTCATGTTGTGCCAAAGAAAGGAGGAACCACAGTGGTGCTGAATGAGAAGAATGAGCTGGTCCCCACGAGAACCATAACAGGATGGCGATTGTGCGTGGACTACCGGAAGCTCAACGAGGAAACAAGGAAGGATAATTTCCCTTTGCCCTTCATTGATCAGATGCTAGAACGTTTGGCAGGGTATGCAATTTTACTGTTTCCTTGACGGATACTCGGGATACAATCAGATTGCTATCCATAGTGAAGATCAAGAGAAGACAACCTTCACATGCCCCTATGGGACATATGCCTTCAGGCGCATTCCATTTGGGTTATGCAATGCTCCAACTATGTTCCAAAGGTGCATGATGTGCATATTTCATGATATGGTAGAACGGACCGTGGAAATCTTCATGGACGATTTCTCTGTCTATAGAAATTCATTTGGGAGCTGCCTGAACAACCTTGAAGCTGTGCTAGCACAATGTAAGGAGACCCATTTAGTTTTGAATTGGGAGAAATGCCACTTCATGGTTACTGGCGGGATCGTTCTCGGGCATCAAATCTCTGAAAAGGGGATGGAAGTAGACAAAGCCAAGGTGGAAGTGATAGAGAAACTTGTTGTTCCAATTAATGTTAAGGATGTGAGAAGCTTCCTTGGACATGCTGGGTTCTATCGAAGGTTTATAAAGGATTTCTCAAAGATCGCGTTACCCTTTTCAGCCTTGCTACATAAAGATGTGGAATTCTCGTTTGATACAAGCTGTCTAAAAGCATTTGAACTGTTAAAAGGCAAGCCGATCAACTCACCCATACTGGCAGGACCCAACTGGGAACGGACATTTGAGATGATGTGTGACGCTAGTGATACATGTCTGGGAGCTGTTCTTGGGCAGAGGATTGAGAAGACATCCAGGCCTATCTATTATGCAAGCAAAACATTAACCGAGGCTCCGCAGAACTACACTACTATAGAAAAGGAGCTCATTGCAGGAGTATATGTTTTTGACAAATTCCGTCCCTACTTGGTTTTGTCAAAAGTCATTGTCTACACAGACCATGCTGCGTTACGCTACTTGTTCGCAAAGAAAGATGCAAAGCCAAGGTTGATACGGTGGTTACTCTTACTTCAAGAGTTTGATCTCGAAATCAAGGACAAGAAGGGAACGGAAAATGTAGCAGCTGATCATCTGTCCAGAATCCCATATCCAAGCAGCCAGGAACAGCCAGAAATTGTAGAGATTTTTCCAGACGAGCGTCTGTATGCCATACAACCTGCTCCATGGTTTGCTGACATTGCAAATTTCCTGGCTAGTTCACTCAAACCTCATAACCTGTCCACTAACCAAAGGAAGAAATTCTATGCAGAAATCAAATATTATTTTTAGGAAGAACCCTATCTTTTCAGGTTGTGCGCCGATCAAATTATTCGCAGGTGCGTCTCTCACGAGGAAGGACAGGCTGTTTTGAGCCATTGTCACGATAGAGAAGCAGGAGGACATCATAGCACAAGCAGAACTGCCGCCAAAGTACTTCAATCAGGTTTTTTCTGGCCAACCATTTTCAAAGATGCCAATTTGTTTGTACGCACTTGTAATGAGTGCCAACGAACATGCATTATTTCAGCTAGAAATGCCATGCCCCTCAATAACATTATTGTTTGTGAAATATTTGATATATGGGGAATAGATTTCATGGGACCATTCCCTACATCTTTTGGGCATAAATATATCTTAGTTGTTGTCGATTATGTAAGCAAGTGGGTTAAAGCAATTGCTAGTCCCACCAATGACGCCCGTGTGGTAGTAAAATTCCTGAAAAGGTTGTTTACCCGATTCGGTGTCCCACAAGCGATCATTATTGATCAAGGAACCCACTTCTGCAATGCTAAATTTGAAAAGCTGATGGGCAAGCTTTGGAGTCTCTCATAGAATTGCCACCCCTTACCATCCACAAACCAGTGGACAGGTGGAGATTTCAAATCGAGAAATCAAAAGAATTTTGGAAAAAACGGTTGGCAATTCTAGGAAAGACTGGGCAAACAAGCTTGACGATGCTTTATGGGCATATAGAACTGCATATAAGACACCCATTGGAATGTCCCCATTTAGATTGTTGTATGGAAAGTCCTGTCAAATTAAACGACATCAACATCAAGTTGTTAGAAATTCCCCCCTCCCCTCCTTATTACTCTATACTGGCAGAGTTATTATTATTTTTTAAGGGTTTAATATATCAGGGGTCCCCTGAACTTGACCAAAAAACCTGATTCGCCCCTTGAAGATAAAGAGTATCTAGTTAGGCACCTGAACTTATTACTGTAATCTATTGGCCCTTTGAACTTTTTTTTTTAAATTTGCGCAATGCGCTTACATTAAAGAAGAAAGAAAAATCTCCATCAGACCCGGATGTGATTCGAACCCATGACCTCCCAAGGCATAGGTAAGCTCTCAACCACCCGGATGTGATTCGAACCCTTTGAACTTATTACTGTAATCTATTGGCCTTTTGAACTTGCTTAAAATGATACACATTTTAATTTGTCTAAATCATTTCTTGCTTTGCCGCGTGTACTTAGGGAGTTAATCATGTCAATTTAAGCAAGTTTAGGAGGCCAACGAGACACTCTCTAAGTCCAATTCCAGGGGGCAAACAGTTTTTTGGGCCAAGTTCAGGGGACTCTTAATGTATTAAGCTTTTTTATGTGAAAGGTCATATAACTAAAGTTCACATTTCACATGGGTATATTCCTTTAAATTCATTATGATTCTGAATTCTGTAGCATGGAACATTATTTACATTTTATTAATTGTATTATGTTTAGTATTTGTTCTGGATTAGTATACTGATTATCATTTTGGTTTCACAGACTTAGAAGATCAAGAAGTTCGTTTTGCACACAAATTATTCTGGTCATGCAGTGCAGCTTTGCTACTCAAGGTTCTAACTCTAATTCTGTTTCCTCACTTGGAAAGCTTTGTCACTTTTAAATAAAAAAAATGATAAATTGATTTATTAGGTACTTTGTTGCTTTGTGTTTGTCTTGAAGTGAATAACTCCAAAAATTAGATTATGCCAAGCCCGAAGCGATACCAATTTAAGGTATTCTCATAGCACTTTTTGTTAAATGATGAAATTGTTATTCTGAAATACTTGTGGTAACTTTCATTTTATCAATTTATGTGCTTCTCTGGTTCTCTCGACTTTGGGTTTTCAATTGAAATTATCTTGTTCATTAGAGAATTCTAGTGGCTTGAGTTATATGCTATTAATTGATTTTTTTTCTATGATGCTGTTAATTGAATTCATGTATCAGAACTGGTGTAATTTTTGCAAAGTTCATATCTTATGCATACTTAGAAAGAGATTAAAGTTGTGTTCAGGTGGAAATATTTATTGGAATCTTAATTTGATCTTCTTTGAGAACTAGATTTGATGTTAATTGAATTTGTTTCGAAAATTTGGTTGTTCAACTATGGTACATATTTAACCCAAATATATGTTGAGCAGATAGTATGTGTTATGTAATATTGTAATATGGACCGAAAGACATTTTCTAGTAGCTCTCTTCAATCCAAAAATTTTGAGGACAGAATGTCCGTCTCTTTTGCATAGAGATGACAATTGTCCTCTAAAGAAGGGACAAAAGTTGTCTCCTTTGCATAGGGACGACAATCGTACCTTTCTTTGAGGACAAATAATAGTCCCTTAATTCAGAGACAAAAATCGTCTCCTTTGCACGGGAACGACAATTGTCCCAAAGAAGGGGGATGATTGTCGTCCCTAAGAAAGGGGATGACAATCGTCCCATAGAATGAGGACGACAATTGTCCTTAATCTTAGGGACAAAAATCGTCCCACAAAATGGGGACGACATCATTTTATCGTCCCCTATAGAATAGGGTACGCTCGCATAGGGGACGAAATAAGGGGACGATAAAAATTGTCCCCAAAAGCATAAGAGACAGAATTTTATACTTTTAGGGACAATTTTTTCTGTCCCCAATAATCAATTTTTTTTGTAGTGATTGGACTGAACTCAAAATTAAAAATCAAATTCCAAACTCAGTTCAAATAAGTGCATCCAAAAAAGAATCCATAGTTTTTCATTAATATAATGGAAAATGCTGGCAGAGTCCTACTATTTTTATAAATTTCAAACCTGCTCTAAAAATAAATACATGAAAAGTCCATATCGTGCCTAATATCAAATTTCTTATCCAAATCGTCCTATTAATTAAACAGTAACCTAAACGGATATCTAGACATTTGAACAAATCTAAATCTCGTCTTTGTTTTGTTTTGTTTTTTTTTTTTTTTTTATGCTTAAAGCACTATATAATTACCGACCTATTTAAAATGTTTGTTGTTTTTTTTATCCCTTTCTCTACTTTTATTTCTTACATTTGCCAAATTTATCTTTATTTGTAAAACATCGCCTAATTTAAATAGCAATTTAATACACCTGTTAAATCTTTTCACAGTAGCACCATTTTTTTACATACATGTCTTCAAATATTTTTACTGCATGGACTAAATATGTAAAATTAAGTAGTTAGTTAAAAATAAGGCTTAATATGCATCCAGTCCCTTAAACTTGTAACTTTTTTTCACCTGACCCCCTCAACTTAGGGGACAACCTCTCAACCCCCAACTCTCCAAAAACATCACATACAATCCCTTACACTCTTATGTTCGGTCAAAATATTGACATGTGTAGAAAACGCGCTTGACTGTTGACCACACCAATGTCACGTGTCATTTTTTTTATTAAAATTTTCCATTCTGGCATAAGAATTCTGATCGAAATCCATTTCTGATAGTTGCTCGCTGAGCACAATTCAATAGAAAAATTTAATAAAAAATCCCAAAACCTAACACATTGTGATGTGAAACCCATAAAGTAAACTAACCTCAAATCCATAAAATAAAGTTTCACACATTATATTAATTAGATAAAACGTACATATGAAGACAAAGACACACATTATCAAAGTAAAATAACCATATTAATTATTCAGTAGCACATCATAGTGAAAACCAAGTAAGAATCGATAATCCCCCGAGTCCTATAGAGTAGCTAGCAAGGCTTCAAGCACATACATTGACGGCTGACCGGTTCGCACCGACCTCCATTGAACCCCTCTCTCAAGCAACTGGAAGCACAAATTCGTGGATATAGGCATGTGCCCTTGTAGTCTTGGCTCGGAGACATGCATGTCTTGCCCTCTGTAACATTTGGCCCCATCCCTACTCAAAATTAATATGGATGCATTAATGTTAGTAACAGCGGCCACAACCAAAAATAGAAGTTTAGTAAGAAAAATAATTTTATGTTCATAAAATATATCGCCACTTAATATAACTTCTCTTTTTATTTTCTATCGACAAACCCTTTGTGAATATCTGTAGTTCCGCCTTTGGTTAGCAGATTGCAATTAGGACAATCTATGAAATTGTAAAAGGTAAAACGTAGTTCTAATTTTTGGTGGCATGATAATTTTAATTTTGATGGATTAAACATTTAAACATCCATTTTGACCCATTAAATTATTAATATTTTTTTATCACTATCTCTATTGAATAAAAAATTAATTTTAAACATTACATTGAATCATGGAGCACTATTCATTTAATCCGCATTGCGAATTTGCATTTTTAATAATCAAAAATAAAAAAAATTAGTTCGTTTTTTATCTATAAAGAAACAATAAAATCATTATTTTGAACAGTAAAAAACATAATTTTGTAAATAAATGAAATGATTTTATTTAACTAAATTAAATATTAACAGCTAACTAATTTATAATTTGATAATTTAATGTGATTAAAAATAAATGATGAATCATTAAAATGTAAATATCAATAATATTGAATATAGGCCTAACATATCACGAGCTTCTGAACTTGTTCATAATAGTATAGTATATTAGTTGGCTGAACTTTGTTAGTGTCTCACTAGTTTTCTAAACAGGTCCATAAAAGTAGATTAGTTCTCTAAACTTTGCAAATATCTCACTAACTTTCTGAACTTGTTTATTCCGTAACAACTAAATACAAAAACCATAATACTAACTTCCTCATCAATTCGATCACTCAAACTTGCAATACTAACTTTTATAATAGGTTGAAAGGTAGGAGAATAGAAAAAATTATCTCTCGAATAGATGAAGATATATTTTTAGAATTTAGGTTTAATAAGTTTTTACATTTAGTTGTAACGGAATAAGTAAGTTTGGGACCTGATGAGACACTTGCAAAGTTCAGGGAACTAATCTACTTTTATGGAGAAGTTTAAGGAGCTGGTGATACGAAATAAAGCAAGTTTAAATTTAAGGAGCTGATGAGACATTAACAAAATCCATGAGTCAATCTACTTTTACGGATAAATTTAGAGAGCTAATGATATATTAGATGTAGAATTAATTTGGAACCTGTGCCGAGGAGAAAGAGGATCAAAACAGCTGAGAAGAGAGACATAGGACGCTCCATATCTTTACACAGAAAACAAATGAAAGAAAGCAAGTGATGGAGTATATGCAGCAACTAGTCTATTTATAAAGAGAGGATAAATATGAGATGTGTTTTCTCTTTTTTAATAAAATTATTAACATAATAATAGAATGCGGTTTTTGGAATGTCGTAGATATCATAACTTGTGTTTAGATATTTAACTTTAAATATATTTATAAAATTATATATATATATATATATATATATATATATATATATATATATATAGGTGAGAGCTCTTGTGAGAACCCTTTTTTAGATGAGGACACTTCACACATACTCAATGCTACTTACCACAAAGCTAATTGTTTCCCTTGTTTATTATGGAGCGCGCTGATTAATATACCATTATCTATGTAGCTTCTATTCTTTAATATTTGACACATGCACTTATTAATATCGATTAAATTTGCATAATAATAAATTATGAATAGAAAAAAAACATGTGCATAATAATGAATTATTAATAGAACAAAAAATCAAAAAACATGCTCCAATTTTTTATTTATTTAATTCCTCTATATTTTTTGTAATTTATGTTTTTAAATGTTAAGGACGATGTTCTAAATATTGTTACATACGTTCTAACCTTTATAATTTGTGTTCTAAAAATTAAGTATAATGTTTTAAAAAAATCAGTAAATATATGGACCATTTTTACATTTGTTCTGTAATATAATTTATAACTCATATTCTAAATAACATAACGTATGTTCTAAAGTTTATAGTTTGTGTTCTAAAAATTAAGTATAATGTTCTAAAAAAATCAGTAGATATCTGGATCATTTTTGCATTTGTTCTATAATATAATTTATAACTAATGTTCGAAAATACATGACGCATGTTCTAAAAAATATAACGTATGTTTTAAAAAATATGTCGTATGTTCTAAACTTCATAGTTCGTGTTTTAAAAGTTAAAATATATGTTCTAACGTATGTTTAAAAAAATATATTTTCTTATATAAATAAAATATTAACATGAAATTTTATTAAAATATATAATATATTTTTACTTAAAAAATATTATATGGACCATTTTTGCATTTGTTCTATAATATAATTTATAACTCATATTCTAAATAACATAGCGTATGTTCTAAAGTTTATAGTTTGTGTTCTAAAAATTAAGTATAATGTTCTAAAAAAAATTAGTAGATATCTGGATCATTTTTGCATTTGTTCTATAATATAATTTATAACTCATGTACGAAAAAACATAACTCATGTTCTAAAAAACATAACGTATGTTCTAAAAAATATGTCGTATGTTCTAAACTTCATAGTTCGTGTTTTAAAAGTTAAAATACATGTTCTATCGTATGTTTAAAAAAATATATTTTCTTATATAAATAAAATATTAATATTAAATTTTATTAAAATATATAATATATTTTTATTTAAAAAATATAGTATTGGATTTTTTTTAGCATCAGATGCACTTAATAATATATAAATAAGAATTGTATAACGAACAAACTAAAGCAAACGTATTTTTATTTAAAAATTATAGTATTAGATTTTTTTTAGCATCAAAAGCACTTAATAATATATAAGTAAAAGAATTGTATAATGAACAAACTAAAGGAAGTGTATTTTTATTTAAAAAATATAGTATTAGATTTTTTTTAGTATCAGAGCCACTTAACAATATAAATAAAGGAATTATACAATAATCAAACTAAATAGGCCTAGCGGCAGATAGTGTGCGCGTGTGTCTCTTTCTAAGCCCTAGTCCCAGGTTCGAAAGGGTTCTCACTTGATCCCTCCCCTATATATATATATATATATATATATATATATATATATTCAATAATACATAGAAAAAATCATATTTAAGAGGATAAATATAAACAAACATCTGATGGGATGCGAAAAAAATAAAAAATATATACCGACTTTTGTTCGAATTGTACAAAAAAAAAATTCAAAAAATTCACCAAATTTATAAATTTGCTCTTGGCTACTATAATGTTAGGGGTAAAATTGTACAATTTTAGACGTTAGGGGTAAAATTACTCCTGACCTAAAACGTTAAAGGTATTTTTGCAATTTAATCCGAGTTAGTATTATGATTTTTGTATTTAGTTGTTACGGAATAAGCAAGTTTTATGGAGCTGGTGAGACATTTGGAAAATTCAGAGAGCTAATAAATTTTTATAGACAAGTTTAAGGACCTGGTGATACGAAATAAGCAAGTTTAGGGAGTTGGTGAAAACACTTGTAAAGTTCAGGAAGTCAATCTGGTGAAAACACTTGTAAAGTTTAGGGAGTTGGTGAAAACACTTGCATAGCCTCATTATGATATTAGGCGTTTTATTATTGAATTTTCAGATAAAAAATAAATTTTTATTTAGCTTGCGTAAAAATTCAATGTTGATTGCGCCTAGAAAATCAAAGAAGATTGGATTTTTTTTTTTTTGATAAACGGAATCATATATTAAAAAGCAAACGAATTAAAATCGTTTTGAATACAAGATGAAATAAAATTAGGGAAATCTTCAATAAGAATTTCCAAATTTGAAAGAGAGCGTGCACAAGCAGCTAAAAAATGAGCAGCCGTATTTGCTTGACAACTCTCATGTACAAATTCTATTGTAACAAAATCATTGACTATCTCCAAGATATCACCTAAAATAACACCAAGCCAATTTGACAAACGCAGATCACCTTTTAACAAGCGAATAGCTGAGGCTGAATCAGATGCAACTAGAATTGTCTGATAGCCACAATCACGAACCACTCGAACCGAATGAAGGATAGCTAATAATTCGGCATGTAAAGCCGACATAGTCGTACCAAGTGGGCCACCACCTGACATGGAAACTAACCCATTGCAATCTCTGACCACCACTCCAAAAGCAGCATCAGATGATCTTATTGAAAAAGCCGCATCACAATTAACTTTATACATATGAGGAACAGGAGGCAACCATATATAATTAACATTTGAAATTATAGATCCAGCACCATTGTTTACTCCAGCAATACCCCGCAAAACAATTGAATTGTCATTAAAGAAAGAAGATTGGATTACTTTCATATTATACTAGTCGAAAACCCGTGCAATGCACGGAGTACGAAACTTTTATATAATTTAAATAAATAAATAAATTGGCATATTTACTTTTAAATAATTTTATATCATGCTATGAAAAAAATTTATACTATGTATATTTGAAATTAATATATATTTTTTAATGATAATTCAAATTAAATTAATTTTAAAAATAATTGACTACTTTTTTTTATAGAATTTTAACTAAAGATGAATGATTTATTTATTTTTACAAAATTCTATGATTTGTACTTTTTAGAAATTTTAATACATTTTCATATTCCAAATATTCTGTGAAACAATAATAATAAAATAGCAGATTAATTAAGAAATATATTAGAATATAATAAAAAACCAAAAATTGAATTAAACTATAATTAAAATTAAATATTATATTTACGATACAAAAGAATTACAATATAGGTTAAACAAAAATTGAATTAAACTACAATTAAAATTAAATATTATATCTACGATACAAAAGAATTACAATCTATGTTAAAATGGAAGCAACATCAATATATTATTCTATAAACTATTACAATCAATACTTTTCTAATGTTATGAAGAAAATTTATCAATTCAATATGTTACATATAAAAAAATAAAATTCGTAAGAATTAGTCACAATTTCATCTTGATGATAATTATTTTGGTTAATGGAATTTCATGATCACCAAGTATTCGAATTCAATTATTCATTCTGCTACAATAACCCAATATATCTAATTGAATCAATTTAAGATGATGATTTCTCATATTTTCATCTCGTAATATCTCATCAAGACATTCGATCAATTTGTTCTTCATTCTTTCACTATATAGAATATCAGTCATACTCGCAGATATCACTTATTTGACTTCATTAATATTTTCTAATAATTATATATTCTTGAATTTTGTAAGTAAGAAAAACAAACAAAAAAATTGAAAAAAAAATGAAGGGACGAAAAAGATAATTAGGAGAGAACCATCTTCCTCTCGGGTTTTTTTTTTTTGAAAATAAGAGAGAATGTTGAGACATAAGCGTATAAAGAGGAGAGTGAAAATATTTTTTGCTCATTAATTAAACATTTTATTTTTTCTTAATGAAGCATTAAGTTCATAAATTAATTTTACTTAAATAGAATTAAATTGCAATTGTAACCACTCAGTACAAAAAAAAACGTTTTATAATTAATATGTGAAATTAATTATATTAATTAGAATCATTATGCTCAACATTTGAGAATTTGAAGAGATTCAAATAATAATATTTTCTTAATTAATATTTTTCAATAATTTGTCCTATGATCATATTTCATTTTCATCTGTTAAAAACTCTTGAAATACTAACAATTTTGTACGAACCATAATATAATAGTTAAAAATTATATAAGCCAATGTTGCAAAAGCAATTATCTCAATATCCATAATTAATGTACATTTTTAGGATTTTGAGCATCAAAATTTATTTTTATTTACCTTGATTTTGAATTCGTATCTAGCATAATCTACATTCTTCAAGAATAAACATCTTATCAAGCGTATTAGACGTTTACAATCTCTTTGTCTAGAAAATTGGGAAAAAATAACTTCTTGATAATAATAATAATAATAATATAACATAATTTATATTGAAATAAACTTCATTGTAAGTATAATATTCCAATATCTCTTTAATATTTTATTTAATATGTCTCAAACTTCAATGAACAACTATCGTGTGGAACTTTATATCTATTTGTACCAAAATGCATAAAAATAAAAAATACAATCCATATCAATTAGCTAAACTCAAACTAAAAAAATGAGTGGATTTCAACATGTTTCGAATTAGAAAAATTAATTTAACTTCAATAAAAACTAAAAATTGAGTTCATAAAAAGCCGAAAATCTAAATTTTAGTTAGAGTTAACAATCAAAATGATCACACCTAGGAACATATACTAAAAAAGAATGCAAATATACAAAATCTTTATTTTAGTCATTTTGAAAAATAAATAAATAAAAAAGAAAACATGGATAAGGTAGTGAGAGGTATAGAATCTGGATAACGACAGAAATGGAATTTCATCTCTGAAAGATGAAACTATAACAACAATTGTTTAATAAAAATAAAACAACAGCACAATTGAGAAAGCCAAAAATTGAGTTCATATAAAGCCGAAAATCTAAATTTTAGTTAAGAGTTAGCAATCGAAATGATAACACCTAGCAACATATACTAAAAAAGAATACAAATTTACAAAATCTTTATTTTAGTCATTTTGAAAAAAAAGACAAATAAAAAAGAAAACATGGATAAGGTAGCGAGAGGTATGGAACCTGAGTAACGACAGAAATGGAATTTCATCTCTGAAAAATGAAACTATAACAACTATTGTTTAATAAAAAGAAAACAACAACACAATTAAGAACAAAAATAACTACAACATATGAAAAAAAATCGAATAATTACCTTGAGAAACATAAGAATTTCTTGTAATTTTTGACACTTTTGTGTTTTCCGGTTTTAGTTGTTCATGCATCTTCTATTTCTGTCGGATTTCTTCAATTGAAGCTGTCAGTTTGGAAAAAAAAGACAAATAAAAAAGAAAACATGGATAAGATAGCAAGAGGTATAGAACCTGGGTAACAACAGAAATGAATCTGAAAGATGAAACTATAACAACTATTGTTTAATAAAAATAAAACAACAACATAATTGAGAACAAAATAACTACAACATATGAAATAATGGTGGAATACTATCTATCATCCTTTATATAGAAGTTTAGTTGTGACTTTTGGATTTCATTTGCTTTGTGTTTTTTCATCTTCCCGTAACTCTTGCTTTCTTTTATTATTTTAATTAATAGGCTAGTAATTATTTAATATATTATAAATATAAATTTGTTATTTTTAATTAATTAAATATTTATTTTTAATTAATTAAATATTTTTAATCTGATTTTTTACTATGTTAACAACTCATCAAAAAAACCTCTAAAACACTTCTTCTCATTTCTCTCCGCTTCCGTAATTATATATAGTATAGATTAGACACTTTCCACTAAAAAAATTATGATGTTATTTATTTCATTCATTTTAACCATTCAGGTTTGTTCTAGTGGTAAATAAAAAAAATAAATACTCAACTCTATAAATAATGAAAATAATAATTAAAAAAGAAAGTGGAAGAATGCAATTTTTGTAAAAAGTATATGCATATACTCAATTCTATTTTAAAATGAAAATAGTAAAAAATTTAAGACTCGTTGATACGGGAATAAATGAGATGAGATATGGATAGAAAATATACAAAAATTCTTTGGCTTAATACATCATTTGTCTCCTAAACTTGTCTAAAATGATTGATTGGCTTCATGAACTTTCAAAGTGTCTCGATAGTCCCCTGAACTTGCATAAAATGTTCAATTAGCCCCCTGAACTTACATAAAATGTAATCAATTAATCATTCGGTTGTAAAAAAGTAAGTCAAATGCGGAAAATATATTACACGTGCCTTAAAATGTTATTACATACTTCACAAAATAGATTAAAACATGTTAAAAAATAATTTATTACTTATTCAATTATAAAACATTTTCTTCTCTAATATTATAATCGCATACCCGATTTTGGTCGTTTTACTTTTTTAAGATTTCGTGCAACATATCTTCCGCATTTAACTTACTTTTTTACAATCGAGTAATTAATTGATTACATTTTATGCATGTTGAGGAGGCAAACTGCACATTTTATGCAAGTTCAAGGGGCTATCAAGACACTTTGAAAGATCAGGGGGTCAATCAATCATTTTAGACAAGTTCAGGGGGCAAATGATGTATTAAGCCAAATTCTTTTATTCCATATTTGTTTTGCAGATAACATGGGAGATAAAGGAAGGACACGAATCTTATCCTTCAAATTTTATACTCAATGGAGTATAAGGGGATTTGATAAGTTATTGTAATTTTAATATAATGTAAAAAATTGTCTTATTCCTAGTTCTTAATATAGCAAAAACAATTATTTTCTCACTATCCTTATCCAATATACCAAACCTGGAATAATAATTAATTCTCAAATATTTTAATTTTATCTTCATCCTTATTTTTTTTTAATCTTTATCCATATCACAACTTTTATCTTTATCTCTATCTCCATCAAATATCAAACAAAGAAAATTGAAGAAAGTTCATTGCTTCATTTTATGTAGATGCAGTCCAGTACTATATTATATATACTTCAAATTTCCAAGATGGAGAGTCCCATCTTATGTAATCAAATATAATCTTCCACTGGACACCGGGTGTAATACACCCAACCACTCAAAAGATGGAAGAATGCCAATTTATTGGAAATTATTGGTGTTAAGAAATAAACATGTGTATTGCACCGGAAACATAATAGAATTTGTCATGAAATTAGATTCTCAAACTCTGCTAGGGGTGTTAATGAACCGAACCCATACCGAACCTAGACAGACTCGGCTCGAGCTTTCCAACCAAATCTAAGGATGCTCGAATTGGCTAGTGAATGTCTCGAGCTAATTTTTAACCGAACTTTGACTGAGTCGATGGCCCTGTTTGGTAAAGAGCGTTTTGGAATAAAAAGAGCGGTTTTGACCAACTTTAGCGGTTTGACCACTGAAACCGCCGATTGGAGTGTTTGGTGGAGAGAGGTTTGGGAGAGAGTTTTGGGATGAAAACGCTAATTTAGAAAAAGCTCCTTTTAGGAGCTTTTTCCATTAGCGTTTTGCAATATTAAAATTAATGGACTTCTTTAACCCTAATTATTTTATGTATATTTTTATGTATTAAAAAAAGAAATGCCCTTATTCGTCTTTTTGCACAAACCGCTATTATTAGTCAACTAATTTTTACCAAACAGGTCTACACAAATAGCTAGTCAAATCAGCTAATGTAATCAGCTAACAACTAACAGCTAATTTCCAAACAGGATATATCAAAACAGCGAAACACCTGACACATTAACACCCTTAAAAGTCTCATTCATATTAATTGAGGATCAAGGCATTGTTGTCATCTACATCGATGTAAGTAATTAAAGTAAGTGTAGAGTCTATGAAAAGTCTCATTCATATTTATTGAGGATCAAGGCTTTACGTTCTTCCATCTCTATACTTTAAGGTAGTGGTTACCTGACATTATTGCTTGAGGGTGCTCTTTTGTTATTTTTCAAATTAGGGTGGGCTACTTTTGAGTAGAGATTACAGTAGATTCGAATTTCGTTGGTATCTGATACTATCTGATTCTAATGAGAATATCTGAATCTTGTATAAAGGGCTTGGAGATAGAAATGTGATTGAGAAAAACATCGTTAAGGGTTATATGTGGGACGGGAATGTGAATATTTACTAAGATACCCGCTATATGCGATGTATTTTGTTTATTTGTAATTTTTACATACATATTAAAAACATGAAGGAAAGAAATTAAGAATTTTAATTTTAAATATAATGATTCATATTTTTTAATGATTTTGTATATTATGTTATTTAGAAATATAAGTATTTGATTTTTTGTTTCGTTAAATTTTTTAATGATCCTGTTAAATTTATGAAATATTAATTTTATGTATATTTTGTTAAATGTATGACTTTTTTTTTTTGTACTATTTAATTTATATATTTAAATGTGCAACAATGCATGTGAATTATGTACATAGATGAGAATTGAATTATGTTTGTCTATACGTTAGAGTAATATGATAAGGATAAGAAATTTAAAATATAAAAAGATAAAGATATGAGTATGGTATTATCCGTGGATATTCTGCTCGTTATTATCTCTGTAGGGCCGGCTCTAGAAAGAGTTCCTCTAAGCCGGCGACTAGGGCCTCAGAAAATTGTGAGGCCTTATATTTGAATATAAGGTTGAACAAAAATTAGGAAAAAAAATGTTTGACTGATATTTAACTGTCACTTTAAACCTTCTAAATATCAATTATAACTAAAATATTTAGTGTATTAATAATAAAGTTACAAAAGATGTGTTAAAAGACTAAAAACTAAATCTGCTGTCTATAAGTTGATCATGTTTTTTGTCCAACTGTCTAAAATATTTAATGTGTTATTAATAAAGTTATTAAAAATCAACAAAAAAAAATATACGAAACTGCTTCATTTTATCGACAAACTTATTTGGAATGTTCGATGTGACAGTTGCATAACAGTCAAACCATTCTTTTCAAATTTTCGATAGAGCAGGGCTAAAATTGAGCTTGCTTGGAAACGTTAGTGTTAAATTTGTACCATTTTTCATATTGGTGCTAAATCTACACTTTGCTTGAAACGTTAGGGTTAAATTTGGTGCTTATCCCATTTTTAAGAGCATCTCCAATCGATAGTGCTTAGAATGGTGTTTGGTGATATGACAATGGTTTTGACAATTCTCAAAGGGTGTCATCTATTGGAGTAATAGTGATTGCTTGAAATTTTCTTTGTTGCAACCAACCTCTTGAAGCTCTGATACCATGGAAGTGTTTGATCTCAATTGAGTTTATATTGATACTAATGAATAGTTTAAATAGAGATTTACAAGAGATTGGTTACAACAAATAAATCCTAGAGGATACACTTGACTGATTCAAAAGTAAATAATATCTAGATATAATCTACACAAAATCTGGCTATTATATTTGCAAATTGTTCCTCTAACAGTAATCAGTTAAGTTTTACCAAAAAAATTTACACAAACATCTAGTCAAATCTGTTAGTCAAATATTTTTACCGCATGGACTAATTAAATATATAAAATTAAGTAGTTACTTAAAAATAAAAAGGAAAATTACAAAACTGGGTCAAATGGAAGGCTCATTTACATATTTAACTCATTTACCCAACCTATTACATATATAGACTATGTTTGTGTGACTTTCCCAAAATACCCTTACCTTTCATCTTCCCCCTTCCCCTTTCTGATAACGTGAACAGTTGTTCTTCCCCAAATGATTCCCAGACCTTTGATCTTCCTCTCTTCCTTTAAATTTCGCGAAATCTGCACTATTTCTCCACATCACCATGTATGTCTCTTCTTCCTCTCTTCATCTCTTGATTCTTCATCTTCCTAATCCTAGAAAACGAAGTCATGGTTTTTCATCTTCCTGTTCCTACTCGTTTTTTGGTTTCTTTCTTCTTGTGACCATCGAAGAAATGACGATTCTACGTTATTTTCATCCTTTTTTCCAGTTTATCATATTGTTTTTGTCGAAAAATGTAAGTATATACTGTTTTCTCTGTGTTTTTTTTTTCAGAAATTCACTTAGCGTATGCCATTTTCACGAAGTAAAATCATCCTCTTCCTTACACATTTCTATTCGCATACTTCGCGAAGCCAAATCTTCCTTTTTTCTGCCTAACACGATTAAATTTTTCTGAAGGTGGTTGAATACATAACATCCTGCAAGAAGGTGGTGTCCTCGGATGCAGATGGGATGACTTTCCTTCTGATACAGGGAGAAATCCCCATCAAGATTGGTCGCATTCACTTCTGTTTGGAGTTTATTGTGGTAATCTTGTTGTGTACCATGTGAGACATCCATCCCAAAAGGTCTGGACTTCCATTTCTCATCCCAAAAGGTATGGATTTCCAATAAAGAAGAAATTTCCGTCTAGATTCGTCACGTTCACTTTGAAATGATTTGTTAAGAGTTTATTGTGGCAATCTTGTTATAAATTTTGATAACGTTAAATTTTGATAATATTATGATTTTAATGTTGGAATCCTTGTTATTGTGTCTTTTTGCTGTTATATACCACTTCGCAAATTTTGTTAAAAATAAGTCCAGATTTCGCATGTGCTAATTAAAATCATCAACTAAACCAAACAGTAGCTTCGCAGACGTCGCGAAATCATCGATTTCGCGAAGTCAGACGGGAGGGAGACAAACGCGCCGTAAAATTACAAACATATTGAGGGTATTTTGGAAAAGTCATACAAACATAGTCTAGATATGCAGTAGTCTGAGGAAATGGGTTAAATATGTAAATAAGTCTCCCATTTGATCTAATTTTGTAATTTTTCCAAATAAAAATCTCAAAACCTCACACATTATTGTGATGTGAAATCCATAAAGTAAACTAACCCTAAATCCATAAAATAAAGTTTCACACTCTATATTAATTATTAATCAGATCAAACGTAGATATGAAGACAAAGGCACACATTATCGAAGTAAAATAACCATATTATAATTATTCAGTAGCACATCATAGTGAAAACCAAGTAAGGATCGATAATCCCCCTGAGTCCCATATAAGTATAGTATAAAGTAGCTAACAAGACTTCAAGCAGATACAGACATGGCTGAGGCACCGACCTTCTTCGAACCCCTCTGTCAAGCAATTGGCAGCACAATTTCGGTCATATAGGCATATGCCCCTGTAGTTTTGGCTCTGAAACATGCATGTCTTGCCCTCTGTAACATATGGCCCCATCCCTACTCAAAATTAATATGGATGCATTAATGTTAGTAACAGCGGCCACAACCAAAAATAAAAGTTTAGTAAGAAAAATAATTTTATGTTCATAAAATATATCGCCAATTAATATAACTTCTCTTTTTATTTTCTATCGACAAACCGTTCGTGAGTATCCGTAGTTCCGCCTTTAGTTCTGCTTTTGGTTAACAGATTGCAATTAGGACAATCTATGAAATTGTAAAAGGTAAAAAGTAGTTCTAATTTTTGGTGCCATGATAATTTTAGTTTTGATGGATTAAGCATTTAAACATCCATTTTGACCCATCAAATCATTACTAATTTATTTTTTTATCACATTAATCTTTGTTGAATAAAAAATTAATTTTAAACATACATTGAATCATGGATCACTATTCATTTAGCAAATTTGCATTTTTAAAAATTAAAAATAAAAAAAAACATAATTTTATAAATGAAATGATATTTTTAACTCAATTAAATATTAACAGCTAACTAATTTATAATTTGATAATTTAATGTAATTAAAAATAAATGATGAATCATTAGAATGTAAATATCAATAATGGTAATATAGAATATTGGCCTAACACATCACAAGCTCTATGAACTTGTTCATAAAAGTATATTAGTTGCGTGAAATTTGTTAGTCTCTCACCAGCTTTCTAAACATATCTATAAAAGTAAATTAGTTCCTGAACTTGCTTATTCCATAACAACTAAATACAAAAACAATAATACTAACTTCCGATCCTCATCAATTCGATCACTTAAACCTGCAACACTAACTTTATAATAGGTTGAAAAGTAGGAGAATAGAAAAAATGACTACTCGAATAGATGAAAATATATTTTTAGAATTTAGGTTTAATAAGTTTTTGTATTTAGTTGTAATGGAATAAGTAAAGGTGAGATACTTGGAAAGTTCGGAGAGCTAATCTACTTTTATAGACAAGTTTAAAGAGCTAATGATAAGAAATAAGCAAGTTTAAGTTTAAGGAACTGGTAATAAAATTCAGAGAGCTAATCTATTTTAATGGACAAGTTTAGAGAGCTAATGGACAAATTCAGAGAACTAGTGATATATTAGACGCATAATGTAATTTGGAACCTGTGCCAAGGAGGAAGAGGATGAAAAAAGCTGAAAAGAGAGTCATAGGATGCTCCATATCTTTACACAGAAAACAAATGTAAGAAAGCAAGTGATGGAGAATATGCAGCAACTAGTCTATTTATAAAGAGGGTGATATGAGATATGTTTTCTTTTTTTTTTTTTGTATAAAATTATTAACATAATAGAGAATGCAGTTTTTGGAATGTCGTAGATATCATAACTTGGTGTTCAGATGAGTTCAATCCACGTCGGTCTCAAATAAGATCCGTCTGATGCGCTGGTTCGATATTTTATCAAATATTCAACTTTAAATATATATATATATATATTCAATAATACATAGAAAAAATCATATTCAAGACCAACGCAGTGAAGAACATGAGCTAGACATCCCAACTAGGTTGATACCTCTAACCCCTATGCTAACTTCAAGGAGAACGTATATTGATGTGTATTTTACGTATACGTGCTTGTAAAAGAAGTACATCTTAATCGTGTATCAATTAATAAAGTGAAAGTAGAGTATCACTCCGTGATTATAATTACTAATATTTTTCTTACTATTTACTATTTAAATAATCGAAAGGTAGAGTTTGTTGGGTAACCGAATTGAAAATTAGGTTAATAGGTGGATAAAAAATATACACAAATTGATAATAGAAATTAATTATAATGGAAGAAACTAAGGCTTTTAGCTTTACTTAACATTTTTGCTTGATAATAACACTTAACCTTTTTCAAGTTGTTTTATCCTTTTTAAAATAACGATTTTTCTTATTAACTAATAGATTCTCGTATTATTGGTTCTAAATTGTTGATTAATTACTTTACCTTTACCCGGTTAAAATAATTAATCTAGAGAAGCATTAAGTTTTATTAAATCCAAGCTTTTTTAAACTACTTTACCTTGGTTCGGTTAAAAAGTGATTACTAAACAAAATGATATTTATGAATAGAATGTGGTTTGTAACATGGTGAAATGAATGAAATGTCTAGCCTCGAAGGGGTGAATAATGGAGAATGTGTTTAAGGTAGGCTATTTTGGTGATGTGGGGGTAAAACAAAGAATGTCTATTGGATCTCGTGTTTTAATTTAGACGCATGAGGTTTTGACCGGTATTTAATGCAAATTCTCAAGTTTCGTGTGATTATGGATTACTCGTTGAAAAAAAATCTAGCATTAGCGAATGTTAAATTTAGGCTTAAAAACTCATTTGGAAACAGTTATGTGTATCAACTAACTCAATTTATTCTTCAAAATGTAAATATCTATTCATTAAAGTTTGAGTGGAATGAAAATTTTTACGTGTGCAAAATAGTCCAAAATTCGTTTATAAACTTTAAGATTTTCATATAAAACTTCACCCTATCAATATTTAACATTACTCTAGATACATGTTTTTATTCTTTGTTTGACTAAAACAAAACTCAGAATGAGGATCATTTATTAAAGACTTTCACAAACCACACACAAAATACAAAAGAAAAAAAAACATAACATTACTGATAACAAGGGAGAAACTTCTGATCGGAGCTCGTCCCTGTGGGGGGCGTCGTTGGGTTCGATAGGGGAAACTCCGATGCCAAAGTCAGTAGAGAATATGAAGAATAAACTGTATTGACAAAGCTTAGAGAATATAGAAAAGTCTGAGTACCTTGATAACCTAGAATGGTAGGCTATATATAGTTGAGAAGTTCGTAACCTCTAGGTAACTAGAAAGTCTCCATTAATGCTCATTTAATGGCGGTTACAAGTTACTCTTAACCTGGCGGGTAAGACAGTTAATGATCCATTTAATGATCCTTTATGGCCGAGTCGGCGGCCAGCCGTTACCAAGGTGAATGGAGAGATTCGCCTTAGAGATCCGCCAACGGATCCCCTAGAGCTAATCCAGGGAGATTCGCCAACCGACTTCCTTTGCTATGTGGCATACTTAAAGGCGAATATCTCTTTTGGTCCTCATGATAATATCTCGATGTTATCAGAAGCCCCCCCTAAAATGCCTTTAAAGTCCTTTAGGGCTTTTGGACTTCTGCGCGCCGTCATACGCTCCCTCATTAATGTGCACTCTGTTCAACGCCATTTGATGGCCGACACGTGTGGTGGCACACTGCCCTAGGAAGGCTCAAAAGAAAACCCTTTTTTCCTTTTAATTTCTCTTTCTTCCTCATTTCTTCATCTCTTCTTGCCCTCGAAGCGTTTTCCCAGAAATTTTTCAGAGATCCTACTCAAGCTTCTACATTTCCATGTAAGTGCATTTTCCTTTTATCCTGAATGTTTAGAAGTTCATCTTCATCTTCTGGGTCGACTTCTGAACTTTTTAACTCGACATCTCCTCCTAAGATTGAAGTAGATTTTAGTTGGACCACTTCATCATCGGAAAACTCCCAATCTTTTGTAGGTGTGATTAATTCCGGTTTAGCTGAGTTCAATAACTCGGCGCGTAACCATTACCAGACTCGTTCCACCAGAAATCCCTCTTTCTTTTCCTCTGTTTCTGGTGCCGTTCCGGCCAGTGCTCGTAATCGGTTTCTGGGTTCAATGGCCACTTCTTCCGTATGAATGCTGTGGATCTGGCGGATCGCTTTCCGTGGATCAAAAATTACGAGACCCAACTCGCTGCTTCTCATCAACGTCCCTCCAATCCGCCTAATGGCTTCCTTACTGTATTCTGTAGTCATGTGGAGAGAGGGTTTCGTCTTCCTCTTCCCAAGATGATGGCGGATATTCTCTCATACTTTGACATTGCCGTCAGTCAGCTACATCCTAATGGCTGGCTCGACATGGCCTTAGACTGCTATCTCGCTTCAAATTTAGGCATTGTTTATACGGGTCGTATCTTTAGAGCCTTTCATAAACCTTCCAATAGGAAGTCGGAATCCTATCTTACATTTGCCAAATTTGGTGTCTACTCGCCCTTTTACGACAAAATGTCTAACGTTCATAGCTGGGATGAGAGTTTCTTCTATATGAAGATAAAGGATGATGAACCGTTAGGTTTCCCTTCAGTTTGGAATTCTCGTCCGCTACATATGGCGGGTGACATGCGTATCTTAACAAACAGTGATGAAGAGGTGGCGAATCTCATGAAGCAGATCAAGGCGGACGCATGGACTTATGCGGATGCCTTAGCCTTCATGATGAGTGACATTCCATTGATTCACCGAGAAGAGGATCAATTTATTTATTCAAAAATTACTCAGTTTGATCAAGGTACCTTTCTGTTACTTTCAGGAGTCTTGATTATTTTGATGTCTTCTTTGGCAGGGGTGTATCTAAGGCCAATCACGCTCTTGCAGAGACGCGCAAGAAGCTTTTGGAAGATGAAGCGCGCAAGAAAAGTCAAACGGCTAATCCTCAAGCTGATACGGGCAAACGTCCTGCAGAGACAACTGTTGATCCGCCACTGAAGAAGAGGCGGCCCAACACTATTGGTAGTACTAAGATTATGGCGGACGCGATACGATCCGCCAAACCTGTTGAGAAGATTGTTCAGGTAATCCATCTCTTGATTACTTTTTTTGCTCATCCGATTCTAAAGCGGCATATGGTTCTTTTCTGTTTGTGCAGACGGCGAAGCCCGATATTGGAGGATATTGGTCCGCCAAATTGGGGGCCCAAGGTTCTTTTGAGAATGAATCCCTTCTGAATGATCTGGATGAATCCTTGGGTCAGGTGGGAGAGGTATAAAGGAACTATAACCAAATCCCTGGACCAATTCACGTCCACAAGGGGAAATCAGAGCTTCTTTTGGTGAGTTCAAAAAAGAATGTAGATAGTGGTAATTCCTTCACGCCCTTTTCGCCCTTGGACTAAATCATTTTGTCTTTTATAGCTGTATGCCCGTCTGCGTACTTTGGAAAATGGGCTTCTTCAGAACGTGGCGGACAGAGCAATTATTGAAAAGTTAGAAAAAGAGATAGCGAATGCCAATTCCACCATTGCTTCAGAAAACGCGAATCTAGCTTCCGCCACAGCTGCTTTAGTTCTTCGGGATGAGGAGATTAAAAATTTAAAGGCAAAGATGGCTTCTGATGCCAAAAGCCATGAGGATGCTCTCGGAGAAGCTGAATACACGGCGGGTGTACAGGCGTTTTATTATGGCGAGATGCTTATGGCGTACTTCTCCCTGGCCTATCCTGAAGTTGACTTCACAGATCCCCAGTTCGCCGTCCCCGAACCAGAAGACGTGGCGAGGTTTAATAAAATGCCAGATGTCAGGGAATACCTCCGCAATTATGTACGAAGATGGATGAAGGGACCCATGCAGGAAACCAAACCTTCTACCATAGCTGTGGCGGATGATTCCGAAGGGATGCCGCCCAAAGATAAGGAGGTATCTCCTGATGGCGGATCTGTGACTGTGGTGAAGAAGGATCCTCAAGCAAGCATCGTAGGCGAAGGAAGCACAAAAGAGGATGCCCCTATTATTATTTAGCTTTTGCTAGAGATTTTTTTGTAAAAACCTTCTAAGTACAATTTGGTTAATCCTTTACGCTGCTATCTATTTATTTTACTCTTACATTTGCGCAAAGAAGTACTTTAAATATAAGCATGTTTAGGATTTATGTTTGGAGTAGGTGGCCAGCCATACTCCATGGTATGAACCTTTGCGAAGGTTTGAAGCTGTTCTATTCCTTCTTGGAGGAAGTAAAGCTGCCCAGGGGTTCAATTTGCTACCTATCTTTGAGGTGAAATGATCCGCCCGTAGGACTTGTGAATCCTTCTCTAGGAGGGATAAGAGAGTGTAAAGACCTTGCGTCCAAGGATCGTTTTAATTCTATCGGTGATCAGGATCCGCCAAGTGGCGGATCTATTGTGAATGTGGAGAGCGTTGGATGCCCCCCTTCTTTTTAAGACTGGAATATTGATATTGCAGCAGTAAACTATAAAAAGAACATAGATAATAAAACCAACAATGTTTATTAATGGGAGAAACACCTTATTACAGCGAATAGGTCTTTATAAATGAGTCTCGTTAAAACCTTTAACAAGAAAAACCACATGGGAAAAAGCTTGTTAAAGGAAAAAGAGTACTCAAGACCATGAACATACTTCATTTTTTAACAAAGTATTTGCGGAGGTTTTGGAGATTCCACGTGCGTGGCAGTGTATTGCCCTCCATATCTTGTATTTTGAATGTGGCCGGTCCAACCTTGTCTACTATCTGGTATGGACCTGTCCAGTTGAGCCCCAACTTGCCCTTGCCTTCTCGAGATTGGACTTTGTCAGTTTTGCGAAGCACAAGATCTCCTATCTTTAGATCTACAAGCTTGGCATTTTTATCATGGTAAGCCGCGATCCGCTGTTTGTATGTTGCCATGCGTACATAGGATTGGTTCCTGCGATCCTCAACCTGATCCAAACGCTCCCTTAGTCGTTTGTTGTTGTCCTCTTCACAATAAAAGGCTACCCGATCACTGGGGACTTGTATTTCAACTAGGATCACGGCCTCCACTCCATGAGAAAGGGCGAATGGTGTTTCCCCAGTAGCTGTTCTTGGGGTGGTACGATAAGCCCATAAAACACTTGTAAGCTGATCCGCCCACTTCTTGTCATGCTCTCCCAACCTCTTCTTTATCCCTTTAACAATTGTCCGATTGGTAACTTCGGTCATTCCATTGGACTGAGGATAATAAACGGAGGTGAATCTGTTCAGGATGCCCAACCCCTCACAGAAAGCCTTGAATTTGCCACAGTTAAACTGTGTTCCGTTGTCAGTGATGATGGTATGTGGAATGCCATATCTTCCCACGATGTTGTCCTTGACAAACTCCACCATCTATTCTGCTGTAATAGAGGAAACAGCCTCGGCTTCTACCCATTTGGTGAAATGGTCTACTGCCACTATTACGTACCTCTTTTGCCGGCGAGTTGGGGGAAATGGGCCAACGATGTCTATTCCCTAGAGGGCGAATGGACGTCCCTCAATGATTGGCTTTTGGATATGTTTGATAGTATGTGACTCATTTGCGTGAATCTGACAATTGTGACAAGATTCTACCAAACTCTGGGCATCTAACTCAGCTGTGGGCCAGTAGAAACCTGCTAACCTGGATTTCTTCAAGATCGTAGCGGATGCTTCATGCGACCCGCAAGATCCCTCATGTAGCTCCTTGAGGATCTGCTGCCCTTCTTCTGGTAGAATGCATTTTAGCCAAGGATGACTAAAGGATTTTCTATAAAGACCATCATTGATCAAGGAGAAATAAGCTGATCTCCTGACTATCCTCCGTGCCTCTTCCTTGTCTTCAGGTAATGTTCCATTTAGCAGATATTGGCGGATGACTGACCTCCAATCATCTTCCACCGTTGTGAGTAGGGACACTTCTTCAGGGGCAAATGCTGGAGCCATTTTTACTTCAAAGGGACAATCCGGGTCCGCCCATTTTTCCTCACAAGAAGCCATTTTGGCCAATTGATCAGCCTCTGTATTGGATTCCCTTGGTATGTGAATCAATTCCCACTTAGTTTCTTTAACTTCAAGGTGATCCAGTAACTTTTTGACTTCTGCTACATATTTGGCCCGAACCTCGTCTTTCACCTCGTAATTCTTGATTACTTGGTTGACCATTAGTTTTGAATCGCTATATATCACGATCCGCTCTGGGGTGATTTCTTGAAGTAGACGTAATCCCAGTATCAGAGCTTCGTACTCAGCAGCGTTATTAGTGGCATGGAAATTTAATTTTGCTGCGTATCGCAATCTTATGTAGTGGGGACCTTTGATCACAACTCCCACACCTGCTCCATCCGCCGAGGAAGCTCCATCAGTGTACATCGACCATTCTTCTAACGGAGGCTTGGGATGAGATATCCCTTCGTCAGTGAATTCATTCACGAAGTCCGCCAGGACCTGACTTTTCAAAGATGATCTGCTTTCATATCTTACATCAAATTCGCCCAAGCGAATCGCCCATTCCATCAACCTTCCTAAAGTGTCCGGCTTCTGCAATACCTTTCTCATTGGTATATTGGTTCGAACTATTACAGTATGCGCCTGAAAATATGGCCTAAGGCGAACTGCCGTGGTTACAACAGCCAGTGCCATTTTATCCAGCTTTGAATATCTGGTTTCAGCGTCTTTCAAAACTTTACTCACGTAATAAATTGGGAATTGTTGGCCATCTTCTTCTCGTATCATGACCGTGCATACGGCTTTATCCGTGACCGATACGTACATGTATAGATCCTCCCCTTTCAAAGGTCGGCTCATCATGGGTGGCTCTGTGAGGAACCGCTTGATTCCTTCGAAGGCATTTTGACAATCCTCATTCCACTCGAATGCTTTTTGTTTCTTGATGACTTTGAAAAAAGGCTGACATCTACGAGCTGAGCAAGAGATAAACCTGCCCAAGGCTATGATACGCTCGTTGAGGCGTTGTACTTCTCTGATATTCTGGGGCGCTTGCATTTCTAGGACTGCTTTGACCTTGTCAGGTTTTGGGCTAACTCCTTTTTCGCTGATCATGAATCCTAAAAACTCCCCATACGTTGCCCCGAAAGTGCATTTCTCTAGATTCAACTTAATGTTGTGGTGCCGAAGTACGCCCAATACCTCCTTTATATCCTCTGCATGCCTTTCTACAGTTGTGCTTTTAATGATCATATCATCTACATAGACAGAATAATTACCGCTCTTATTGTCCGCGAATATCTTGTTCATCATCCTCTGATAGGTAGCACCTGCGTTCTTAAGCCCGGAGGGCATGACTTTAAAACAATAAGTAGCTTGATGCGTCATGAACGAGGTCTTGATTCTATCTGAGGTTTCCATGGGGATTTGATGATAGCTTGACTTCACGTCGATAAAGGAATACATTGCATGACCGGCAGTTCCATCTACAAGCATGTCTATGCATGGCAAAGGATAGTTATCCTTGGGGCAAGCTTTATTGAGATCTGTAAAGTCAATGCACATGCGGTAAGATCCGCCAGCTTTCTTGACTAGCACGACGTTCGCCAGCCACTGGGTGTAAAGTACCTCCTCAATGGCATCCGCCTTTTGGAGCTTGGTGATTTCTTCCTCTATCACCTTTTGCCTTTCCGGACCATGGTTTCTCCGCTTCTGAGCCACAGGAACTACATCTTTATCGATGTTGAGTTTATGGGTGATCACGTCCGGGCTAATTCCGGGGAGAACTTCATCCTTCCATGCGAAGACATCTTCAGCTTCACAAAGTACTTTAGTGATTGCATCTCTGATCTTGCCTTGTAGCTATCCGCACCTGCTTCTCCTCTGCCATAAAGTACATTTCGGTTTCGCCTAAGGCCATTGTGACACGCTCATCTTCGTATTCTTCCTTAGATTGAGGGCGAATCATTAAGGATGCCGAATATGTTTCTTGGGCCACTTTTTGACAACCTTTGACCATCACACCTCCCTTGATCGTGGGAATGTAAAGTGTCAAATGGCGAATAGAGATAAGAGCTGCGACTTCGGAGATAAAAGGTCGTCCGAGGATAATATTGTAAGCTAATTGTCCATCCAAGACCGAGAATTTCAAATCTCCTCTCCAAACTTGATCATTGTTAGTAAGCTCACAATCCAAAGTAACTTGGCCTTTCGTCTGAATGGTATGACCTGTTACTCCCAAAATGTCAACCACCGTCGGCTCCACCTGGACGGGATCAATCCTGAGTTTGGCGAATGCTCCTCGGGTAATGACATTACATGAACTTCCCGTATCAATCATTACCCTCTTCATTTCACAACCTTCAACCATCATGGTGACAACCAGTGCATCCGCATGGGGTGGAATCTCAGGACCTGCGTCTGAGAAAGGGCGATTTAATGATGTCCTATCAAGGGCGGTCGTCTTTGCCTTTTTCAATGCTGGGTGATAACCAGGTCCGCCTGCTCTGACAATGATGGTACCCTTTCCTTTCTTCTTTGGGTCCTCCTTGGATCTATCATCTTCTTTTCCTTCCGCTTGGATGAACCGATCCAATTTACCTCTTTCAATGAGTCGTTCAATTTCTGGAGCTAACTCCCAACAAGCATCTGTATCATGGCCATTTTTCCTGTGATACTTACAATAATTTTTGGGATTTTTACCTTTATTGGTGTACTCCCCCCCTTTTGGCTCGGGGTATGAAATGCTCCGCTTGTGCTGGCTGTTCTCAATCCACATAAGAACTTCACTTTTAGAAGCATTGAGAGGTGTGAAGGAGGTGACAAACGTCGATTTGTTCCGAGAATCCCTTCGTTTGTTTCGAGAGGAAGAATCCTGACGTTTGTCCTTGTCCCGGTCCCGAGGATGAGATTCGCCTCTGTCCTTTTTTGGCGATGATGGCGAACCTCGTCGGATGTCATCTACCTCTATAAAGTCTTTGCAACGCTCCATTAACTCTGCCATGCTGGTGGGATTTTTACGAATGAGATCCTCTTGCAAACTTTTACAAGTAGTGTTTCTCACAAAACACTCCACAGCTACGGAGATATCTACATCAACGATTTGTATACACAATTGGTTGAAAGTGTCCACATAGTCTCGGAGGGGTTCATTCGCCTTCTGCTTTAATTCAAAAAGCTTTCCAGATTTCACCACTGCAGGAATACAACCAGCAAATTTAGCACAAAATTCCCTGCTTAATTGATCAAAGCTGTTTATTGATCCTGGAGGTAGAGATTGAAACCACAAATAAGCTGGACCTCCCAGCGTGGTGACAAACATTTTGCAGAGCACGGGTTCGGTGGCTCGATTGAGCCTGGCCAAGATTCGATACTTTCGAACATGAGCCTCTGGATTATCTTTGCCTGTGTATATTGCGAGATTAGGAATCTTGAAAGCTCTGTCGGTTTCCTCTGCCTCGATCCAAGCTGCAAAAGGCGAATCCCTATTGGCGAATGGATTGTGCCTAGCATTTTCTTCGTTCATTTGGAGTACTAGGGCCCTCACTCTATCATCAAAATTCTCCGGATCCGCTCTGGGGCGACCCCTTCGTGGCGATCTGCTTGGAGAAGAAGAAGAGGAAGAACTTGACTCAGACGATGGATCTGATGGCGAATGTCTTCCTGCATTACCACGTCCGCCCCCTCCTCTCCCTCCACCATCTCCTCCACCACTTCCTCTGCCTGGGGGAGTTGGACCATTTCCTCCTTGTTGACCTCCAGACGAGGTGTGTCCAACAGTTCCTGAAGATGGATGTGGCGGTGGTCCGCCTACATGAGATGTTTTTTCTGGCCTTTTGCTTCTTCTACGACTAGTAGATGGAGGTGATCTGCCACGGCGTGGGGATCTTGCTTGCTTATTTTTATCCTTTTTATGCTTTTTACGAATGGGCTCCTTAAATCCGCTAAGAGACGAATTTGTTCGCGGGCGCCTAGGTACATTTGGTCCATCAAGATTAAACCTTGGAACCTCTGATCCGCCAGGAGGGACCGTATCATTCCTTCGACTTCCCTCACTAGGAAATAACTCCCTGATAACCGGTCGTCCGCCACCCGATGCCGTAGTAGTTATCATGGAATCAATGTTGTGAGCTTGAAGGAATGAAGAGCTATGGGCACCTGGTCCCAGACCAAAGTTTAATGGAGGTAAAGATGAGACAGCTGACGTAGATACCGTACTCCAACGAGGAGGAAGAGTCATGAACGCCCGGAGGCGGTTCCCAATTTCAAGCCCATACCGTGCCTCGATATCCCAAGCACACATATCGATGAAAGAAGCAGTGGGCATGTTTCCATCGATATTTGTTATAGGAGCAGTTGTGTTAGTGCGATCAGCACTAGATGGTGTAATTATCGGTGATTCAATCCCAGAGGAGGGATTTTGTCCTCCATCGGTCATGATGTTTCAGTGTGAACGAAAAACCCTTTATTTGATCAAGGATTCCACGTTCACCGCACCAATTGATAATAAGGGAGAAACTTCTGATCGGAGCTCGTCCCTGTGGGGGGCGTCGTTGGGTTCGACGGGGGAAACTCCGATGCCAAAGTCAGTAGAGAATATGAAGAATAAACTGTATTGACAAAGCTTATAGAATATAGAAAAGTCTGAGTACCTTGATAGCCTAGAATGGTAGGCTATATATAGTTGAGAAGTTCGTAACCTCTAGGTAACTAGAAAGTCTCCATTAATGCTCATTTAATGGCGGTTACAAGTTACTCTTAACCTGGCGGGTAAGACAGTTAATGATCCATTTAATGATCCTTTATGGCCGAGCCGGCGGCCAGCCGTTACCAAGGTGAATGGAGAGATTCGCCTTAGAGATCCGCCAACGGATCCCCTAGAGCTAATCCAGGGAGATTCGCCAGCCGACTTCCTTTGCTATGTGGCATACTTAAAGGCAAATATCTCTTTTGGTCCTCATGATAATATCTCGATGTTATCAATAACCAACAAGTACTAAAAGATATCATTTACTCTCATCCCCCGTTAGTGTAGCATTTAGTCTCGAAATACGAAAAATGATACTATTAAAGGAGAAAGTAAATGATAAGAATCTCTCTGTCTATAGAAATTACAAGTTGTCCTCACTGGCATGATGGGCCATGAACTCATCCAATTTAATAGAATATGGTCATGTAGCTGCTGGTACATTAATCCCGAACTCTTTTTTAATTATTTTTTATTTGTTTAATAAAAATTAAAACTAAACAAATAAAAACGAAATGAAATTTTGTAATTTTTATTCTAACTAAATCATTTCTTGTATGTTTTATATATATCCCATTTTAATTTTATCTAATGGAAATGAAAATAAAAAAATTACTAAAATGAACAAAAATATAATGGGATAGAAAATTAGATTGCCTCCCAATAAGCGCTAAATTTAAAGTCGTTTAGCTCGATTTATACTTCCCTTTTTATGTGAACGTATGAAGTCGTATGAGTAACCCAAATTCTTTGATAAAAAAATTTGTAAGTGCACATTGGATTGTCAGATTGAAGATAATTTAACAAAATCCATCACATAAATTTGAAAAAGATTATGTACCAGTTTCGTTTCCTCTCTTTTTGTCTCATATGGAAAGTCATATAATACATAAAATTCTTGAGTCCAGTTTATCTCGAACTCCTCTATTATAGATTTTTTTACCAAAATTTTCAACTCATCATTTTTTGTTGGATGTCCACTATTCTCCACTAATATTGGCTCCAAAGATTGGTATAAAAGATAAATGGAGTCTAATATGGATCAAAGAATATGCCAAGATCATTTTTATATATCATGTTTGTTATACAAAATAAGCAAGAAGATAAAAGGAGGAACAATGGTCTTATCCCTCAAATCTTATACCTAATTAGGGGTGCTATAGTAAAATGTAATTTGATGTAATTTAATTAAGAGTAATATAGTAAAATGCATTATTTTATCCCTATTTTTATCCAACATATTAAACATGAAATAATAATTCTCAACTATTTTATTTTTATCTTTATCCATATCACAACTATTATCTTTGATTATCTCTATTATCATCAAATACCAAACCCCCCTTTACAAAAAGACCATGCTTCCTCTTATAAGATGGAGTCAAGTATTATACTATATACTTCAAATTTCTAAGAGCAGGAGTACCCATCTTATGTGATCATATGTAACTGTTGATGGCTAATTTAATTTTTTGTGTTTTAGCATAGGTTATAATTTTTACTCTATTGTTATTTTATTTTAATTAAATTCATTTTGCAACAAAATAAAAATGTGATAAAAAATAGAAAATAATATCAAAAAGATTATTATAAAAAGAAAATAGAAATAAAAAGAAAAGAAAAAGAAATAATAAAAATCAGGGGCAAATTTGAATCATTTTTTTCAGTAACCCGTCCAGCGACTTCGACGATGAAAATGGACCCCGAAACGGCAAGATATCAGACAGTTATAATTTTTTTTTAGAAAGTTCGGGATGTTTGCTTTTCGGAATGTAAAAAACGGAGCAAAACGGAGCTAAAACGAAGCCGGTAGAATTTTTCAAAGAGAAGCAGTGCTGAAAAACGGGTTTGAATATGTCTACACATTACAGGAATGTATTTTACGGCATTACCTCCATTCTTCCAACTCCCAACTCAGCCATTTTCTTTCTTCAACTTATGGGAAGGTAATGGGATCATGGGTGAGAAATTCAAGGGCCACTAACACGGGATTTGTTACCCAAAATCCTATTCATTCCAATCCTCACTCATAAATCAATCAAACACAGAACTCAATTTTTCTCTCAAATCATCTGCCAAAATCGGTCTTTTTATCAATCCTTAGATTCGTAGAAATCGTTCTTTAGCATCTAATTAGTCTAAACAAGGTTTCAATTCCGAGAATTAGTTCTTTAATCTTCTGTTCCTCAGAAAAGCTTCCAATTTTCAGAAACTTCAAATCCGAAATTCTCTTAGTTTAATCAACCAATTTTCAAATCATTTCTTGCAATCTCTTAGTTAAGTCAGTAAAATCATCACCCAATCCTCGGTTCAAGCTTTCTTAGTCTAAATCAAATTTCACCATTGTTATATTCTTCAAAGCTTCAAGCATTTTCCGTGAAACCAAGATTACGGAAACCCTATTTTCGAGTCATTCTTAGTTTACACACCTATTCCATATCATGTTTAGAAACTTTTTATTGATCTCAATCAATTAAAAAGACCCAGAAACAAGTTTTGAGTTTTTCACCATTGAAAAATTCATCAAACAACTTTTCTGGTGAGCCGTTTTCCAAATTTTATTTAGAGTTCATTAGCTGATCATTTTAGCCCAAATTAATTTTAATCTCTTTATTGACATCAATTCTTCAATTCTCAATTTTTATTTCGTAATACCGACCCTTTATAGCCTTCTTAATCATCCATAAAGTACCCTCCACGAAACAGAATCAAGCTTTTGATTTTTCAACCATCAAACAATTATTCTGTCACCCATTTTCAATAATTTATTCTGACTCATTTACTCGGTCTTTTTCTGAAATTCCAGTTCTAAACCCTTCATTCGCACACTAACTTTAAATACTAGCCTTGGTTTCGCTATAATCCGACCTCTACAGCTCCCGAAATTGAGCCCGAAAGTTCCACGAAATCACTGTTTTTGTTCACAAAGTGCTGATGATTTATTAGCTTGGTGGTAAATTTCTACTCAAGTCCCTGAACTCCCCGAATTGCTTCGAATTCGCCCAGCATTATCCGGACAACGTAACAGCCCGCGAGCCGAAAGACATCTATTGTGGAACCGCAGTAGTGCTCATCTGGACCCTGAATAACCAAATGAAACCTGAATCCAACGGTGAATGCACAAATTCATTTGGTCATTTAGAGTACAGGTGAGCACTACTGTGTGGAACGGTGGGAGGACATACTAAAAACATCAAGGAAAGAAATTAAGAATTTTAATATTAAATATTTAATGATTTGTAGATTATGTTATTTAGAAATTTACGTATTTGATTTTTTTTTATTTTTTAATGGTTCTAGGAATATTAATTTTATTTATGTTTTGTTAAATGTATGATTTATTTGTTTATTATTTAATTTATATATATAAACATGTCAGAATAGTTGTGAATTACGTGCATGGATGACAATTGAATAATGATCGTCTACCGTTATAGTAATAAGATAATGATGAATATTTAAAATATAAAAAGATAAATGTACGAGTATGGTATTATCCATGGATATTATACTATCATCCCTATAGGCCGGCTCTAGGGGGAGTTCCCCTAGGTCGGCGTCTAGGGTCTCATATCTAAAATTGAGGTTGTTTATTAATTTTTTTTGAGTCATGTCTCATATTTCAATTTAAGCACATATTTTTTTTAAAGGGATAAAAATCAAATTTAACGACAAGGTTGAAATGCAGATTAAGCCTCAACGTATGAAATATTATAAATTTAACCCTAACGTTTCCAAACAAGATCAATTGTAGTCATATATTATAAAATAAAAAATTAGAAAACAAATGTTTGACTAATATTTAACTGTCACTCCAAACTTTTCAAATGTCAATTATGTCTATAATATTTAGCGTATTACTCACAAAATTACAAAAGTTCTGGTAAAATTCTAAAAGTTAAATCTGCTACTTATAAGTCAATCACATTTTTTATTATCAAACAGTCTATAATATTTACCGTGTTATTAATATAGTTACAAAAAGCTAACAAAAAATATAAGAAACTGGTTCAATTTATCGACAAACTTGTTTAGAAGGTCCGGTGTGACAGTTAAATAGCAGTCAAACCAATCTTTTCATATTTTCGATAGAGCAGTGCTAAAATTGATCTTGCTTGAAAATGTTGGTGTTAAATTTGTGCAATTTCATACATTATGGTTAAATCTGCACTTCGTAGTACAGTTAATCCTATTGTTAAATAAATGACTCCTTTAGCCCTCATTACACGTTACACTTACACACCTATTTCATTTTTTATCCGACTTATACGAGTTCTTATATTAAGCACCGGGTCTTCCATGTCACTCGGAGGATCCCCAATTCACATTTGGACACGTGTATTGTGACCCCACGTAATAATTAAAATAGTGGAACCTCTTATAATATGTGTGGATCCGTCTTACACGTATCAAAACATATATGGAAGGTTCTCCATTTGACATGGAGAAGCGGGTGCTTCTAATAATTTGCCGACTTATACACCTATATATTCCTAATACTAATAGTACACCACATCACCAATAATAAGAATTCTTAAAAAAAAATGGTTTATTAAGACACATGTTTAGTGACGTTGTTCGACATGTGTCTCAATACTTTAACATTGAGCGGCGTTTTTATACTTGTGTCAGATTTTATTGTCAGTTGCATCGATAAAAAAGTGTCTTGGTATTTTTTAATTTCAAGACATTTTTAGTTTTGTCCTCATATTTTAAATATTCAACCACACTTTTTCTATTTGTGTCGAGTTTTAAAATCACTTAATAATGCTTTTCATTGTTTTTGTTGGCATTTTTTAAAATTTAACTACAGATTCAAAATTAAGTGTCAACATTGCGAAATTAGACCTATTCCAGAAAATTAATAATTTCTTATAGTGATTCATTCAAATCTTGAAATTAATTTCGAAATGACCCATCCATAGGTCATGTGCTTTAATTGTCGGCTCTAATGACCCATCCACAGGTCCTAGGGTTAGTTCTGTTAGAGTTGGTCATGCCAGCGAGCCTTTGACAGTGACCCTTGATTGGTTGTTTCCCATACCTGTGGAGGCTGATCTGTCCCTAGCGTTGATGGACCAGTTAGCGCATTTAACACCTATATTATAAGTGTTTATTTGTGGAGTAAAAAGAAACAATTTTGGCTTCCGCTTGGATCGTTTCCCTTATTATTTCCCCGGTTTGGTGTAGCTTTGGCTAATTCGTTACCCTTCAGGGCCTCGCTTTGAGTATCCTCGGGTTGCTGGGTCTATTAGTTGTTTATCCAGAATTCCTTAACTAACTTGTTTACTTCAGCCAGTGACCGGTAGATGATTGACATGAAAAATGTTTGCCAAGCCCATGTTTGTTGTTTTGTGTTTTTTTGGAAGCTGCTGCTTTTTGAGTGTTTTTAATCGTTTGTTCCCTCTAGGTGACGTCGTCTGAACGAGAAGTTAATGAGACTCTTAAAGAACCGAATCACGGAGCTAGAAGGTAAAGGTGTGTAGATTATTTACTGGCGAAGCTAGAGCAGACTCGGGGGCTTCTAACATGTCGAGATGCTGAGTTTGCTTCTTATCATCACGAGGTAAAATTAAAGGACGAAGAAATTACTTTGGCCTAAAGGTCGATAAGAAGTCTCCATGTTGACCTAGGCCTATTAGAAACTGAGTTGTCGAGTGCCCCAACTGCTCGATAAAAAGCTGAGGGCAAAGCCAATGCTTCTGAGAGCCTTCACCGCCGCATTATTTAAGAGTTTGGAGATTCTTTATCGATTGTGAACATTAGGTGCTATCGAATGGAGGATGAACAACATTACTTGCTAGCTGAGCATGATGAATGGGAGGCTCGTATATTCATCTTAGAAATGGAAATTTCCGATGACATTATGTCGCCTTCGGATTTCCCGAGAGCTAGTGCCATTTTTAATGGCATAATATTAACGGCTGATCTGTTATCAACTAGAACTCTCAATAAAGGGTTGCCATCAAAGTGCGCTTTGACGTATAATGGCTTAATATGTTGTGTCATCTTCAGAGTGGGTTTAGCAACTCGCTTTATTCGATCTTCCAATAAAGTTTTTATTATAACACCACTTCATTGTTCTGCTTGGACTTCGTTTCTTTCCGCCTTTGGGTCTTCATTTCTGAAATTGATTGGTAAAATCAAAGAAGTAGCAGTACATCCAACTTGGATAACAAAGTCTTCGACACGAATTTTCACTTTTTTCTATTCTTTTATCTTTTCTTTCAAAATGTTGTTAGAATCGACACTAGACAAATCTATTTCATTTTTCCTTCTTTTTTCTACCTCTCTCTTCCTTATTCTTCTTTTTGCATTTTTTGAGAGAGGTTGTTGGAATTTTTTTATGTCAATTTTACGAACCATTTTCTGGTAGGAATTTGCACTGATGGAGTAACGAAACATGGTTGGCATTGGTTTGCGCCATTTTTATTTTTTGGCTTTCGTTTTCTCCGGTGCTTTTCTTCCTTCTCTTTAACGGGTTGAGAAGTGCATTTCAGTACCAAATTCGTTATGTTTTCGGGTGACTGAGGTGACTTTTGATTTGGTTCGGGGTGTTGCTATGGACATCACGCCTAGGAGGTGGCATCTCGATGGAAGTTTCATTTATCATTGTGGGGGCTATAAATGGATCTTTATTAATCAATATGTTATCTATCTTTTCGGGAAATTTAAGCACGCCTTTTTTTATTCTATCCTGCACAACATTCTTAAAGACAACGCCATATTGCATATTATGACTCCAACTATCATGATATTTACAATAAGTTTTTCCACATGTGTCATCTTTAGACGGAATAATGTATCCATGAGGTAAGGTTATAAAACCTTCCTTTAACAAATAATAAAAAAGTTCCTCGATTTTAGAAACATCAAATGTATATTGCACATTCATATTTCGCTTAACCACTTTGGGAGCTTTTGTACTTTTCCCTAACATTGGACAAGCGTGGGAGCATGTTCTAGTTAGCTCGGTTATATCTACCTCATGTGTTTCATTGGTTTTTATATCCCGATGGTAACTATACCTACAGAATTTCTCTTCCTACGATTATCCTCATGCATTAATTCTTCATATTCCGACACTTTAGCAACAAGTTTGTAATCATCACAAAAATCAATGCCTTAGAATTTCTTCATATTTTGAAACTATCACGTTGAGCAATTTTAACAAACTCGATTTCAGGAATATTAACTCGACATTTATGCCTCATTTTCTTGAAACGATTGATAAAGACTTCAATGTACTCACCTAGACGCTGAAGCGTACGAGATAGTTCAGCGACACATACCTCGGGCACATTTCGATAGAACTGAGAATGAAATAATTGTTCCATACGTCCCTAGTTTCTACCAAATTCGGGTTGTAATGTCATATACCATGTAAAAGTCGGTTCAATTAATGATCCAAACAATAGGCGTAAATGAAGCATATCGGAGTCTGGCTCTGCGCTAATCCCACTACATTATACTGAAAATCGAGTGAGGTGCTCGATAGTGGATTGTCCATTTTCACCTGAAAATAAAGAAAAATCTAGAATCCTAAAATTGTTAGGAAATGGATAACGTTGTTCGTATTCCCTAAGGCGGGCTTTCTAAAACTCCGGACAGTACACTTCACATACCGTAGGTCCATCAATTTCTTGTGCGATATTTCAATATGTTGCCTATCGTCTGCTTCATTACATATTTTGTTTCTCACACCTAAAACACAGGATACGTTATTATTATCACATGAATTTTCACGAATATTTATATGACTATATTCGCGGGTATGATCATGATCCTGGTTTCTCCACATGCCCTCCGAGCCATTGGTGTTGTTGTCACCATAGTGCTCCGAGTGGGTATTGGGTCTAGTGTTAGACCTGAAATGAGGCACATTTGGGGATAGTGAAAATTTCTCCGAGGTTCTTCGATATCCTCATTCATTGAATCTCATATTTTCTTCACGACTAGGCGGTGGCCTGTATCGGTTGCCTTGGGGGAATGCTTTCGCTTGTCTTATCTGAAACATTGTAAGGATTCAAATTTTTAGCATAAATTTCAGCACACTTATCCGGTGTTAGAGATTAATATAAGATATATGATTGGGCCTTAACTATCAGCTCGAGCTTATAGTTCAATCGGTTCCATGACATGGTATCAGAGCCTCTAGGACCAAATTCTTGAGTCCTAGCAACCTCATTAACTTGTGGAATTAAAAGCACATGGCAGGATGGGCCTGTGTTGTACACACTATAAGCCCATGGGGTATTTGCATATGGGGGTATGTTAGAGATTAATATAATATATATGATTGGACCTTAACTATCAGCTCGAGCTTTTAGTTCAATCGGTTCCATGACATCCAGGATTCTATTAATCTCATCGCTAAATTATTAATTATGTTTTCCAAATTGGATTGTCTCCAAGCTTGCATCGTATCGGTTTCGATCCTGACGTTATTCGACATCTTATTTACAAGCCTGTCTAGATTGTGCTCTCTTCTCGCGCAAAAAATGTATTGAAGTCCGGTTGTCGCGTTGATGTTCGATGAACACCTTCCAAATGGCTCACGCTCTCAGCAACATAGCCTTTGGGTAAATTTGTGTCAACATTTTTGTCTTGGTTCCTATTTTGATTTTCATCACACTCCGAAATGGGTAATTCTCAACCTATATTTTTCTTGGGTGGTATTTTAAACAATAAATGATATTAAAAAAGTTTGAAAATAAATTACCAAAGCGGAATATCACAGCAAAAAATACCACACAAACACCCACCAAAATATTTAACTTTTGGTTAAAAATGTAGTAATGGCAAATTTTTTGGCTTTAAGCCTAAAAAAGGAAACCAAATTTTTTTTTAACTTTTTTTTTGGCAAAGCTTAAGTAATTGTTTTCGTCTCACTGGGCTTGCCAAAAAATTTTGGTGATATTTTCGAAATATCCCAATTATCAACATTGATATGTGTTCGCGGAGTTAAAGAATGGTAAAAATAATACGGGCGTGACAGAGTAAAATGGTGATTGGATAAAATAAATGCGCCAAAGACTTGAATTCTAAATGAAAAATGATTGACTACTGTTACAAGGAGTGAAAATAAAAACAATGGTCTTGGGTCTCGACGTTGCTTGACAGGTTGGTCGGAAAAACAATTCTTTAAAATATGGTACCGAAAATAAAAGCAATAAAATCAACACAAAAAAAATTATGATTTTATTGATTTCATAATTTTTCTGTTAAGTAACGTGTCTTCTTGTTTGAAGTAGTCTTTGCTGTTAACTATAAGTTCCTAGAAACTAGGAATAAGTTAGAGTTTGATTTGGTCTTTGCTGTAATCACGTTTCCTGTATATGTGGGATACGTTAGTTTCTGTTTTTGGATTTCTGTTCACTGTAAAGCTATTTAAAGCTTCCTCAGTTTACATTCTAAAGAACAAATACTCTTTGCATTGTGTTGCAATTTTTCTATTATGTTCAATATTTATCATTTGGTATCAGAGCCAGAACAGGCCTGATTGAGAGAGAAGAGTGTGAGAGAAACACGAGAGAAGAGTGTGAAGAGATGGCAGAAAGCAACAATAATGGTTTTGTGCAACCAGCTATCCCAAAATTTGATGGCTTCTATGAACATTGGGCAAAATTGATGGAGAATTTCCTTCGAGCAAAGGAATTCTGGAGCCTAGTAGAAGACGGAATAACAGAGATTCCAGCAGGAAGAGAGCCATCAGAAGCAGAGTCTAAAGTTATTGCAGAACAGTAATTGAAAGACAAGAAGGTGAAGAATTATCTCTATCAAGCCATTGACAGAGAAATTATGGAAACCATTCTGAACGATGATACATCCAAGCAGATTTGGGACTCGATGAAGCAGAAATTTAAAGGGTCAACAAGGGTTAAAAGAGCACAACTTCAAACCCTAAAAACTGAATTCGAAATTCTGAAGTTGAAAGAAGGGGAAAGTGTCAATGCCTATTTTGGAAGAACACTCTCAATTGCCAAAAGGATGAAATCATGTGGTGAAAGTGTCAAAGAAGCTGATATCACAGGAAAGATTCTTCGATCTTTAGTTCCAAAATTCAACTACGTGGTATGTTCAATTGAAGAATCAAATAATGTTGATGTTTTAACTGTGGATGAACTCCAAAGCAGCCTTTTAATTCACGAACAAAGGATGAAAGGATCTGTAGAAGAAGATCAAGTATTGAAAGTTACACATGAAGACCGAAGTGGATGAGGCAGAGGCACATTTAGAGGTCAAAGAAGAGGCAGAGGAAGATCGTTCTTTGACAAATCTGCTATTGAATGCTATAAATGTCACAATTTGGGACATTTTCAGCATGAATGTCAAAATTCAGAGAAACAGGCTCACTATGCCGAGATTAATGATGAAGATGAGATGTTGTTAATAGCGCAAGTTGATCCCAAGCAAGACAAAAGGAAAGGGATCTGGTTTCTTGATTTCGGATGTTCGAACCACATGTCAGGAAACAAAGAGTGGTTCACATGACTTGATGAAGTTTTTAAGCATTCTGTTAAACTTGGGAATGATTCCAAGCTGATGGTGATGGGGAAAGGGAGTATCAAGCTCGAAGTTGGAGGCCAAATCCAAATTGTGAGTGATGTTTTTTATGTACCTGAATTGCGTAATAACCTGCTGAGTATAGGTCAATTACAAGAACGAGGAATCACCATTCTTATCAAACATGGAGTGTGCAAGTTATATCATCTGACCCGTGGTGTTATAATGAAAAGCAAAATGACAGCAAACAACATGTTTGTAGTTATTGCAAACATTCTCATAAAATCATCTTCTTGCTTCAACGCACAAATTGAAGAATCGAGTGAAATTTGGCATCAAAGATTTGGGCATCTGAGCTATAAAAATCTAGCATTGTTGCACAATAAAGAGATGGTTCGAGGGCTGCCAAACATCAAAACCCCAACGAAAAAATGTACAAGTTGCATGATGGGAAAACAACACAGAGTAGCCATTTCAAAGAAGAGTAATTGGAGAGCCACAAAGAAATTACAGCTCATACACTCAGACATTTGCGGTCCTATTTCGCCTGCCTCTTACAGTCAAAAGAGGTACATATTAACATTCATAGATGTCTTTAGTCGAAAGCTGTGGGTTTATTTTCTGAACGAAAAGAGTGAAGCTTTTGTGACTTTCAAAAATTTCAAAATAATGGTGGAGAAAGAGTGTGGTCTATCAATGTGCAGCTTAAGAATAGATAGAGGAGGAGAATTCAACTCCAAAGAATTTTCAGAATTTTGCAAAACACAAGGCATAAGAAGACAGCTTACTACAGCGTATACGCCTCAGTAAAACGGAGTTGCGGAGCGTAAAAACCGTACAATCCTCAATATGGTGAGATGCTTGCTTGAAGAAAAACAAATGCCCAAAATGCTTTGGCCAGATGCTGCGAAGTGGACATGTCACATTCTCAATCGGAGTCCCACTGCCTCTGTGAAAAATAAAACTCCAGAAGAATGTTGGAGCGATTTGAAACCTAACATTGAATATTTCAGGGTCTTTAGCTGCATTGGAAATGTTCATGTACCTGATGCTAAGAGATTGAAGTTAGATGCAAAAATTCAGAAATTAGTCCTAATCGGCTACAGTGTGGAGTCCAAAGGATATAAGCTGATTAATCCTTTCACAAAGAAAGTAACCATCAGCAGAGATGTCATCTTTGAAGAAGATGAAAGATGGGATTGGGCAAAAACAAAAGAGGAGACTACTGATGTACTTGATTGGGGAGAAGAATATGAAGAAGCCCACAATCAAGGAGATGAAAGTGAAGAAGAAGCAGATTTAGATGAAGAAAATACAGCAGATGTAGATGAAGACATCACCTCCAATGACGCAGAAAATTCAAGCTCCAACAGTGATGTTCCAAATTCAGCAAGTTCCAGCTCTAACTCACCGAATTCCAGCCCCAACAATACCTCAAACTCATCTTTCTCAATCAGAGAACGAAGAGCTCCTGCCTACTTAGAAGATTACACAAGTGGAGAAGGATTCTCTGAAGATGAGGTACAAAACTTTGCTCTATGTATATCTATTGATCCCATTTTTTATGAACAAGCAGCAAAATTGAAGAAATGGAGGGATGCAATGGATCTTGAAATCGAAGCAATAAAGAAAAATCAAACTTGGGAACTTGTAAAGGCTCCTTTGGAAGTGAAGGTGATAGGTGTCAAGTGGGTGTATCGAACCAAGCTGAACGAAAATGGAGAGATTGACAAATGTAAAGCACGCCTCGTGGCAAAAGGGTATGCTCAAGAAAAGGGAATTGACTACAATGAGGTCTTTGCACCAGTAGCACGATGGGATACTATTTGCATGGTAATTGCAGTAGCAGCGAAAAATGGTTGGAAGCTGTTTCAACTAGACGTTAAAAGCGCATTTCTGCACGGAGAACTCAAAGAAGACGTCTACGTCGCTCAGCCACAAGGCTATGAAGTTAAGGGAAAGGAGAACAAAGTATACAAACTAAACAAAGCTCTTTATGGCTTAAAGCAAGCTCCAAGGGCGTGGTTTAGTAGAATTGAACGATACTTCGTCAAAGAAGGGTTCGAAAGAAGCTGCTGTGATCCTACCTTGTTTGTAAAACAGGAGAACAACAAGATTCTAATTTTAAGTCTCTATGTTGATGATCTTGTTTCTACAGGCAATGATTTGATTATGATACAAAATTTCAAAAACTCTATGAAGAATGAGTTCGAGATGACTGATCTAGGAGAAATGAAGTATTTCTTGGGAGTGGAAGTTCATCAAGGAGTAAATGGAATTTTCATCAGCCAGAAGAAATATGCCAGTGAAATGCTTGAAAAATTCGGGATGAAAGGGTGCAAAGGAGTCAGAAATCCAATTGTTCCAGGAAACAAACTATCAAAGGAGGAGGAAGGCACTCAAGTAAATGGAACCTTGTTCAAGCAGATTGTTGGAAGCTTGTTATATATGACTGTCACAAGACCAGATTTGATGTACAGTGTATGTCTCATAAGCAGATTTATGTCAAAACCAATGGAGATACATATGTTAGCAGCTAAGAGAATCTTGAGATATATTCAAAGTACTGCTGATTTTGGCATTGTTTACAAACGAGGCTGCACAACTGAGTTAATAGCATATACGGACAGTGATTATGCTGGTGATATAGATGATCGAAAGAGTACATCAGGATATGCTTTCGTATTAAGTGGAAGAGCTGTAGCTTGGGCGTCCAAGAAGCAACCTGTAGTGAGTCTGTCAACTACAGAGGCAGAATATATATCTGCTGCCTCATGTGCGTGTCAATGTGTCTGGATGCAGAGAATTCTGAAACAGATTGAAGGTGCAAAAATTGACTATGTGAAGGTTCTTTGTGACAATTCTTCTACTATTAAACTTGCAAAGAATCTGATACTTCATGGGAGAAGCAAACATATTGATGTACGATTTCATTTTATAAGAAATCTTGTAAATGATGGGTCAATTAAAATGGAATATTGTGGCACGAATGAGCAAGTTGCAGATATCATGACAAAACCGTTAAAGCTTGATCAATTTGAGAAGCTTAGAGAAGCACTTGGTGTTCGAAGCAGCTTGGGTATAAACTAACTTGCTGTAAGCAATTTTAGTTTAGGGGAGAGTTTTGTTAAGTAACGTGTCTTCTTGTTTGAAGTAGTCTTTGCTGTTAACAATAAGTTCCTAGAAACTAGGAATAAGTTAGAGTTTGATTTGGTCTTTGCTGTAATCACGTTTCCTGTATATGTGGGATACGTTAGTTTATGTTTTTGGATTTCTGTTCACTGTAAAGCTATTTAAAGCTTCCTCGGTTTACATTCTAAATAACAAATACTCTTTGCATTGTGTTGCAATTTGTCTATTGTGTTCAATATTTATCATTTTCAATGTTTTTAAATTACAAATATGAGCATAAAGCATGAAAATTACAACTTGGAAATAATACTTTAAAGCTAGAAATATAAATAAGTCATAAAAAAATATATACGGGGTTAAATGAAATTAACCGATCTTGTTGATGTTGTTCGGATACGTGAAAATGAGGCCTGGAACTTCGGGAACTCGTCTCGGGGACCGTCGCGTTATTTGGGTAATTCTAGACGAATTTGGAGCAACTTAAAAAGTTTAGGAACCAAATCAGTAATTTTCCATTTAAATAAAAATCAACAGTACTTTCTGGAACAAAAATAATAATTTTTGTTTGATGATTGGAAAACCAAAAACTTTATTCTGTTTAGTTGAGGCTAATTCAAGGATTATTTTGAATGTTATAGAAGGTTTATTTTCATGAAATGAGAACTGGGATGTCGAGATTTGATGTCAATAAAGGGATTAAAGTTAATTTGAGACGAAATGATTGAGTAACGAGCTGAGAATAAATTTTAAAAAACGGCTCTCCATAAAAGTTGTTTGATGAATTTTCAAGAATGAAAAATCTAAAAGCTTGTTTCTCAGTTTTTTTAATTGATTGAACGAGTGTGTAAACTAAGAATGACTGGAAAATGAGGTTTCAAAGATTTTGGTTTCACGAAAAATTGTTTGAAGCTTTGAGCAAGATGACAATGATGGATTTTAATCTTGACAAGAGAGCTCGAATTAATTGATCATTGGGCAGTATTGGTAATGATTAAGCTAAAAGGTAGCAAAAATTGGATTGAGATTTGGTTGAATAAACTAAGAGAATTTTAGGACTTGAAGTTTTTCAAATTTGGAAGTTTTGTTGAAAATCATGAGAATTTGATTTGTAAAAATAGGTTAATGGACTAAATTTAAGCTAAGATGATGAATTTGAGAGACCAAAAATTGATAATATGTGTTGAATTGATCCCAAATAAGATTGATTTGATAAAAATTGTTGTTATTGATTTTTGTAGGTTTTTAATTGGAGGGTTTGGAATGAATAATTCAAGCTCTATTTATAGGGCTTTGAGCAGATAATTACGTGAAAACAATCCCTACAAATCTCATCTATGATGTCCATTAACTTCACATTAGTTAAGGGATGATCATGAGTGACTGTGAAGCTACAAAAATAGGGATGAAGCCATGAAATCCGAGTTTGAAGAACTGCTGATTTTCATTCGGTTTTTTCAGCAGCAATGAACTTTGAAAATTTCACAGGCTTCAATACAGTTCCATTTTGGTTCGTTTTTTACATTCTAGAAAGCTAACATCCAAATTTTCAGAATTCCATGCTGGCAATCCAAAATTTCATTGATTCGAGGTTTAATTTCACCGCCGAAGTTACTGGACGGGATTGCTTAAAAATAGCTCATATTTGACCCTGATTTTTTTATTATTTCTTTCTCCTTTTCTTTTTCTTTTTTGTTATATTTTTTTTATGTACTATGATGTCGTACTTTTATAATATTTTTATTTTGTTGAAAGATGAAAGTATTTAAATAAATTTAACTATATAGTAAAATTATAACCTATGCTAAAAATGTAAAAATTAAATTATCTCCAAAACACACACATATTATATTAATTAGATAAAATGTAAATTTGAAAACAAATGCACACATTATCAAAGTAAAATAAAAAAAATTACATTAAAAAAAAGTAAAATAAAAAATTTATTCTGGAGCACACCGTAGTGAAAAGCATAGAATATAGAGCTAACAAGGTTTAATGGATTTATCAAGTTGATATCCAGATTGGATAACGTTTTCTAAATTGGGATATATCACGAGATAAATCTTACGAAATAATAAACCAGATGAAGTTCTGACGATCTATTAGAGAAAAAAGAACGAATGGATCTTGTAGAATTTTCAAGAAATTCTTCGAAGGGAGGAACTTCTCGAACAAGGAAAAGGATCCAATGACTTCCAAAGAATTAAACGAGGAGCCGTATGAGGTGAAAATCTCATGTATGGTTCTGGTTGGGCTGTTCGTCCATTAAAGCGGTACGTAAGCTAGGTTCAGAACGTCGTGAGACCGATCAGGCTTTCCGGTTAGCGAATCCCTCGCAAGTGAGGAAATAAATGATAACATTTTAGATATATCATGAATCAAATTATGTTTTTAGTTTTTTTTTTTTTAGTGACTTGGGTGGCTACTAGCTAAACAATTATGTAAACTTTTAAAAGAATGGAACGTTAGTACTCCAAGTGACAATTATAATAGAAAAAAAAATTTAAGATTAGGAAATTAATAAACATTAAACCAAAATAAAGTTTCACATATAATATTAATTAGATAAAAGTGAAATAACCATATTAATTATTTTGTAGCACATTATAGTGAAAACCAAGCAAGGATCGATAATCCCCGGAGTCCCATATAAGTATAGTATTATAGAGTAGCTAACAATGTTTCCAGCAGATACAGCGACTGACGATCTTTGATTGGCAATAACCTCCATCGAACCCCTCCCTCGCGCAAATGGTAGCACATTTTTTTGCATTTACGCATTCGTCATCGTAGTCTTCGCTCGGAGACCTGCATATCTCGCCCTCTGCAACAGTTGGCCCCATCCCTGCTCAAAAATTAATATGGATGCATTAATGTTAGTAATAACAGTGGAGCCACAACCAAAGGGTAAATTACACCCATCACCACTCAACTTTACTCATTTTAATTCTTAACGGTGCACTTTACATTTTTGGGAGAATTACTAAACTAACCCTTTTTTAAGTTTACATTTCTAACTTATTTCAAAAAAAAATTTCAAAACTAACATATTTCAACAAATTCTTCCATCTTTGCCCTCATCTTCTTCCTAACAGAACTTCATCTCTCTAACGTATCAAACGATGCGATAGGAAGAGGAGGAAGAACGAGAAGCGATGGTGGCACACTCAAAGAGGTGGAGAAGCAAAAGGCGGCGATAGAAAGAGGAGGAGAAGCAAACGCCGAGGAGAAAGAAGGAGAAGCGAATGGCGGCGATAGGAAGAGAAGGAGAAGAAGGCGAACGAAGAATGGAAGAGGAGGAAGAAGGCGACCCTTTTCCGACAATCTCGTCCCAATATATATTGTTTCTCTTCCTTTTTCATGTTTTTCTTGTTCGTGCGAACCCCAAAAATAGTGATATTGTTATCTGAAAATGCATTTTGGTTGGAATGTCAGTTTCAGATTTTTCCCCAACAGTATCGATATCTGTAGATATCTGTCGATATCTGTAGATATTTGTCGATATCGACAAATATTGTACATATCTATAGATATTTGTAGATATGTGTTGTCGATATCTGTAGATATTTGTCGATATCGACAAATATTGTACATATCTATAGATATTTGTAGATATGTGTTGTCGATATCTGTAGATATTTGTCGATATCAACAAATATTGTAGATATCTACAAATATCTACAAATATCGACACATATCGACACTGTCGGGGAAAAATCAGAAACTGATATTCCGACCAAAATGCATTTTCAGATAACAATGTCACTGTTTTTGGGTTTCACAAAACCAAGAAAAACATGAAAAATGAAGATAAACAATATATTTTGGGACAAGATTGCCGGAAAAAGGGTCGCTTTCTTCCTCCTCTTCCGTTCGCCGTTCGCCTTCTTCTCCTCCTTCTTTCTCCTCGTTGTTCGCTTCTCCTCCTCTTCCTATGGCCGCCTTTTGCTCCTCCACCTCTTTGAGTGTGCTGCCGTCGCTTCTCGTTCTTCCTGCTCTTCCTATCGCATCGTTTGATACGTTAGAGAGATGAAGTTCTGTTTAGGAAGAAGATGAGGGTAAAGATGGAAGTTGTCTGTTAAAATATGTTAGTTTTGTAAAAAATTTTGAAAGAGGCTAGAAATGTAAACTAACCCCTTAAAAGATGCTAGTTTAGTAATTCTCCCTATATTTTTTAATATCGGTGGCAATTCAATTTTAACTAACTCCTCAAAGTGATCGTTAGTGACCTCAAAATGAAAATATTCAAAAATTAAAATTGTTCAGAACGACATTTACCATGAAACCACATTTTTTATATTCCAAAATCACATTTTTTGGAGCTTTTCTCTCTTAGAAAATTCACTCTCGCTCCTAACAAAACAATACATAAATGACCTTAAAACGAAAATTTTCAAGAATTAAAGTTTCTTAGAATACCATTAAGGCTTTGGATTTTTATTTTTAGACCGTCAACGGGCGTTTTGAGGCATTGACTGGTCACCTATGTTAAAACAAAATTTAAGGTTCAGTGATCATAATGTTAAATGGATAAAGTTCAGTGGTCAATGGTGTAATTTACCCCACAACCAAAGATAAAAGTTTAGTAAGAAAAATAATTTTATATTCAGATAATATATTGCCAATTAATATTTTCTTTTTATTTTCTGTCGTACAAACCCTCTGTGAGTCCCTATAGTTCCGCTTTTAGTTAGCAGGATTGAAATTAGGACAATCTATAGAATTGTAAAAGGTAAAAAGTAGTTCTTATTTTGGGTGGCATGATAATTTTAATTTTGATGGATTAAGCATTTAAACTTCCATTTGGACCCATGAAATCATTAATATTTTTTTATCACGTTAATCTCTATTGAATAAAAAATTAATTTTAAACATAACTTTGAATCATGGAGCACTATTTATTTAATCTATGTTACAAATTTGCATTTTTAATAATTCAAAAACAATTTTTTTAGTTCGTTTCAGCTATAAAGAAACAATAAAATCATTAGTTTGAGCACTAAAAAAACATAATTTTATAATAAATGAAATGAGTATGGTTTTTTTTTTGACTGAATTAAATATTAACAGCTAACTAATTTATTATTTGATAATTTAATGTGATTAGAAATAAATGATGAAGCTTTTAGCCTAGTGGTTGAGAGCTTACTTATGCCTTGGGAGGTCATGGGTTCGAATCACATCCGGGTCTGGTGGGGATTTTTCTTTCTTCTTTAATGTAAGCGCATTGCGCAAATTTTTAAAAAAAAATAAATGATGAATTATTAAAATGCAAATATCAATAATGGGTAATGTAGAATATATGTCTAATATATCAACAGCTAGATTGGCTTTCTGAACTTTGTTAGTTTCTCACCAGCTCCATAAACTTGTTCATAAAAGTATATTATTTCTTTGCATTTTGCAAATGTCTTACTAACTTTCCGAACTTGTTTATTCCGTAACAACTAAATAGAAACACTATAATAGTAACTATCGATCTTCATAAGTTCGATCTCTCAAACCTGCAACACTAACTCTTATATTAGGTTGAAAGTGAGAATAGAAAAAATTACCTCTCGAATAGATGAAAACATATTTTTAGAATTTGAGTTTAATAAGTTTTTATATTTAGTTGTTACAAAATAAGCAAGTTTAGTGAACTGGTGAGACACCTGTAAAGTTTAAGGAGCTAATCTACAAGTTTAGGAAACGGGTAATACGAAATAAATAAGTTTAAGTTTAAGGAGATGGTGAGACTAACAAAATTTAGGGAGTTAATCTATTTTTATGTACAAATTGAAAGAGCTAATGACATATTTAATGACATATTAAATCTAGAATGTAATTTGGAACATGTGGCCAGAAAGAGGAGAAAGATGATGAAAAAAGCTGGAAAGAGAGGCATAAGACGCTCCATATCTTTACACAGAAAACAAATATAAGTGATGGAGTGAGAAGTAACTAGCGTATTTATAAAGAGAGGATGATATGAGATGTGTTTTCCTTTTTTTATTTTTTTAATAAAATTATTAGCAGAATAGAGAATGCAGTTTTTTTGGAATGTCGTAGATATCATAATTTGTGTTCAGATGAGTTCAATCCACGTCCGTCTTAAATAACATCATGTGATGCTTAATATTTTATCCGCTTAATACATCATTTGCACTCTAAATTTGTCCAAAAAGTTTGATTGGCCTTCTAAACTTTCAAAATGTCCCGATAGCCTCTCTGAACTTATATAAAATGTTCAATTAGCTCCCTAAACTTACGTAAAATGTAATCAATTGATCACTCGGTCGCAAATAAGTAAGTTAATTGCGGAAGATGTATTCCACGCATCTTAGAATGTTATTACATAATAAAAAAATAAATTAAAAATGGAGTTATTACTTGCTCAGCTATACAACTTGTCTTCTCTAATATTAGAACTACATACCCCGACTTCGATCGTTTTACTTTTTTTTTAAGACTTGTACAATACCTCTTTCGCATTTAACTTACTTTTTGCGACTGAGTGATCAATTGATTACATTTTATGCAAGTTCAGGGGGCTAACTGAACATTTTATGCAAGTTCAGTGGGCTACCGGGACACTTTGAAAGTTCAGGAAGCCAATCAAACTTTTTGGACTAGTTCAGGGGACAAATGATGTATTAAGCCTATTTTATCAGATATTTAACTTTAAATATATTTATAAAATTATATATATATATATATTCAATAATACATAGAAAAAAATTATATTTAAGAGAATAAATATAATGATTAAAATAACATTTTTTTAATAAGAGCTGGGATGCAGTGAAGAACAGGAGCCGAACATCCCCAGTTAGGTTGGCACATCCAATTCCTGAACTGACCAAACCAGTATATTAAATAAAATAAAAATAATTTAAAGAAAGTTCAAAGATATATTGCTTATTACCTATTATTTAAACAATCTAAAGATAGAGTTTATTGAGTAATCGAATTAAAAATTATATTAACAATAGTAGATAAAAATTATAAATATTGAGAATAGAAATTAATTAAAATGAAAGATGCTCAAACTTTTAGTTACACTTAACCTCTTTGCTTAGTAATAACATTTAATCTTTTTCAAATTGTTTTATCCTTTTTAAAATGATAATTTATCTTATTAAGTAATTGATTCTCGAATTATTGGTTCTAAACTCTTGATTTGACTGCTATTTGATGCAAAGTCTCAAGTTTTGTATGATTATGGATTACTCGTTGAAAAAAAAATCTAGCATTAGTGAACGCTTAATTTAGGCTTAAAAACTCAATTGAAAACGGTTATGTGTGCCAATTAACTCAATTTATTCCTCTAAATGCAAATGTCTATTCGTTAAAGCTTGAGTGGAATGAAAATTTTTACGTGTTCAAAATAGTCCAAAATTCGTTTACAAAATTTATAAGATTTTCAGATAAAATTCAACATTTACTCTAGATACATTTTTTCATGCTTTGTTGGACTAAAATTTGAGGATCATTTATTAAAAACTTAAAATTTTATTTTTATTTTTTTAATTATTTAAATCAATAATAAAAAAATTACGACATAACCAAACATAAAAATATTTAAAACTTTCACAAACCACACACAAAGTACAAAAAAAAATTAAAAAAAAAAACATAGCATAACCAACAGTACTAAAAGCTATCATTTAGATTCATCCCCCGTTATTATAGCATTTAGTCCCGAAATGCGAAAAATGACATTATTAAAAAATAAAGTAAATGATAGGAAACTCTCTATCTACATAAACTACTTGTAACATCCTCTCCCAATACCATGTAGATAATGTCCGCTTTGGCCCAAATACAACATATTAAGCCTCACGGCTTTAAAACATGTCTGTATGTATTGGATTCTCTTCTTACTAATAAACCTCAATCACTCTTTCTCAATTTTTGATGTGGGATTCAGTTTATTCCTGTCCCGTCGCCATCCCTTAGGGCCACTCCTTACTCATACCTTCTACCCTGACGCCACCCACTCCAGACCGGTTTGTTACAAGCCCACCAGCTTCCGTCCGGTTCATCCCCGAACCACACATCGTACGTGGAGAGTCGGATTTGATACCAATTGTAACACTCTGTCCCAATACCATGTAGATACTGTCTACTTTGATCCAAATCCAACACATTGGCCTCATAGCTTTAAAACGCGTCTGCATATATTGGATTATCATTTTACTAATAAGCCCCAATCACTCTCTCCCTCATTTCCGATGTGGGATTCAGTTCATTCTTGTCCCGTCGTCATCCTTTAGGGCCGCTCCTTGCTCAGACCTTCTACGTACCCCGACGCCACCCACTCCTGATCGGGTCGTTACTAGTTGTCCTGACTGGCATGATGGTCCATAAACTCATCCATCTTCTGTAGAATATGGTCCTGTAACTGCTGCTATGTTAATTCTGAACTCTTTTTCTTTTAATTATTTTTTAATTGTTTAATAAAAATTAAAACTAAACAAATAAAAATGAAATGAAATTTTGTAATTTTTATTCAAACTAAATTTTTTCTTGGCTTAATAGGTACCCAACCCCATAAACTTGTAACTTTTTTTCATCTGGCCCCTCAACTTAGGGGACAACCTCTCAACCCCCTCAACTCTCCAGAAACATCACATACAACCCCTTAAAACCCTATGTTCGGTCAAAATATTGATCCGTGTAGAAAACGCGTTTGATTGTTGACCACACCAATGCCACACGTCATTTTTGTAATAATCACTTGGATACATTTCACCTCGATGACCACTACCGCCAACCTCAGCACCTCGATAAGGCTGCGACGACAAACAGCGACAGCACCTCGCACGAATATGGAAAAATTTAATAAAAAAATGACACGTGATATTGGTGTGGTCAACAGTCAATCGTGTTTTCTACACGGATCAATATTTTGACCGAACATATTGGTGTAAGGGGTTGTATGTGATGTTTTTGGAGAGTTGAGGGGGTTGAGAGGTTGTCCCGTAAGTTGAGGGGGCCAGGTGAAAAAAGTTACAAGTTTAGGGGGTTGGGTGCTTATTAAGCCTTTTTTCTTATATCTTTTATATATATATATATATATATATATATATATCCCGTTTTACTTTTATTTAATGGAAATGAAAATAAAAAAAATTGCTAAAATGAGCAAAAATATAAAATCGTTTAGCTCGACTTATATTTTTCTTTTTATGTGATCGTATGAAGTCGTATGAGGAATCCAAATTCTTTGATAAAAATCCTGTAAATGCACATTAGAATGTCAGATTGAAGATAATTTAACAAAATCCACGACATAAATTTTAAAAAAATCATGTATGATTTTCGATTTCTCTCTTTTTGACTCGTATGGGAAATCATATAACACATAGAATTTTGAGTCGAGGTTATCTCGAACTCTTCCATTGTAGATTGTTTTTCCAAAATTTTCAATTCTTCACTTTTGGTTGGACAACCGTTATTCTCCACTAACTCCAAAGATTGGTATAGAGGATAAATGGGGTGAGATACGAATAAATTTATCTCATGTTTGTTTTACAAATAAGGCACAAAGATAAAGGGAGGGACAATAGTCTTATACTCAATTAGGGGTGGTATAGTAAAATGTAATTTAATGTAATTTAAGTACAATAGTAATATAGTTAAATGCATTATTTTATCTCAACCATTATCCAACATATCAAAAATGAAATAATAATTCTCAACTATTTTATTTTTATTTTTATCTCAATTTTTTTTTTATCTTTATCCTTATCACAACTAATATCACTATCATCATCAAATACCAAACACCCTTTAAAGAAAGTTCATGCTTCATCTTATGTAGATGGAGTCAAGTATTATACTATCTACTTCAAATTCCTAAGAGGGGGAGGGCCCATGTTATGTGATCATACGTAACTAGGAGATCTTTCATTATACATGTAGAAGGGACATTATTTGATTGTGTGGGTGTATTATACTGGAAGCGTAGTAGAATTTGTCAAGTAACTAGATCATGAAACTCTGTTAGGGGTGTTAACGAACCGAACCGATATCGAATCTAGGCAGGTTCGGCTCGGCTCAAGAATTGAAAAGATCAAGCTCGGCTTGAGCTGGAAGCTCATCGAAACCTTAAAATTTTAAGTTCGTCGATCCTATAATTTTAGGCTTGGTGAGCTCGAGACAAACTTGATTTTAATTTATTCAATTATATATGATCTAGCATTTTATTATCTAATTTCATCATTTTAATGAAGGAAATATCAAATCTAAACTTAAAACAAATTTAATATGTACAATTTAGAAATTAAAGAAACTTAGAAGATTAAAAGAAATATAGCTGCTAATAAATTCAAGTTTAATGTAAAATCTATAATCATATAATATTTAAGTTTATAACAACTTTAACTTTGTATAATAAATCGACAAAATGTTAAAAAGCTAAGAATAAAATTAATAGGAATAAAACTAGATATATTTTTTAAACCGTGACTTTTAGAAGATTAAAAAGTTAAGAATAAAACTGATATATGGTTTTAACTAAACATAATAATAACAAACGTATTTAGGGCTCCAAGCAATTTGAGTTTTTTTTTTCTTCGGTCCAAAACAAATTGAACGTCTCTATATATTTATTTTTTTTACAAAGTATAAAAATAAATTTTATGGTTTGGGTCATTTTCAAATAAAAACTATCTCGATTAAAAGTTGGCAAACAAGTACTTTGAGTTTCATTCTGTTAGCAAACGCATGCAGAAATTGACTAATGGTGTTAAAAAAGTTAAAATCAAAGGGAAAAGAGTTAATTTTGTCCTTATATTTATTTATTTTATAAATTAACATCCCTTATTATCTAATTATCACAAACAAACCCCAAAACAAAAAATAAAAATCAAACACACTATCTTCTTCATCTCCCTTTAAATCAAGGTACTTGTTTGTCAACTTTTAATCCACATAGTCTTTGTTTGAAAATTGCCCAAACCACAAAGTTTATTTTTGTACTTTTCTCTATTTTTTTATGGTCAATTTAAGATTTTTTGTTTTTCATTGTTTATTTAATACATATTAATTAAAAAAAATCAATAGAATCGCGAGCTTTCGAGCCGTACTAATTTGGTTTAACTCGTAAAATATTTGAACCGATCCCGAACTCAAGCCAATTTTTGACCGAGATGGGATCAGCCTTGCTTATTAACAGCCTTAAACTCAGCTATATCCAGCCTTGTTATCAAGGACATATGAGAGCTAGGTCTCTCGTCCTTCATGAGGAAGAAGAATCCAATCAAGGCCTTGTTATATCTACATCAAGCGTCACTATAAGAAAAAACGCTATCACCTACGAAATGGACCGATGGAAAAATTTGTGTCGGTAATACCGACGGAACACCGACGGAAAATCTGTGTCGGAAATCACCTACACTTTCACATTAATAACCACCTATGGATTTCTAGAATGTGTAGGTGGTTATTAATGGGATTATTCCGGCTCTGATCACCTACATTTATTGTAGGTAATTATAAGTGTCGGTGATGACACCAACAAAATTTATTTGTGGACCTACAAAAAATGTGTAGGTGAATATAATAATGAGAAAATGAATTAGAACTAATATAATATCATAAAATTAAAATTAAAAAACAAATTACTAATATAAATTGTTTTTATCTTTTGGAACCATAACCCTAATTTTCTCTCGTGCTTCCAAATCAAAAATTGGAACCCACCCTCTCTCCTCTCGAAATCTTTTTTCTTCCTTGCCTCAACCATGACGGCGCTGGTTGCTCCTGTTCTTCCTCTCACTGGCTGCGACTGTTCTTTCTCTAATTAGCATCGTTGTTCTGGTTCTTTCAGATCTGCTCGGTTGCGTTCCATCTACTCTCTTCTCCAGGTATCCATCTCATATTTCTCTTCGTGTTTCCCTCTTCTCTCTGCTCACGATGGCTAATATTCTCTTTCTCCTCCACTCCCTCTCGATCTACTTTTCTTTCCCCCTCTCTTCTATCATTGGCTGCCGGTGACCTCTTTGGGTAATACGAGATAGGACTAGGACTCGAAGGAGGCCGAGACCAACAACTTCCCCAATACCAGATCTGTATACCAGCAATGGTTTGGTTTTTAATCTACACACCAGATCTATATTCTATAGGCTCATGGTAGAAGAACTCCATTTCTCTCTTATAGAGCTCAGATTTCTTCTTCAAGTGAAACATGAGTTCTCAAGTTTTCAGATCTACTTTTTTTTTTATCTGTTTCAGATCTACCAGGTCTCTTCTCTCTCTGCTTCCAAGAGCTGCTGTTTCTACTCTAGTAATATCTTATTTCCATTTGTTGTTTGGATTGGTACTAATTGAATCTTTATTCATATAATTATGGCATTAATTTTCTTTTGTTTTAGAACTGACGTTTTGCTTGAATTTTCTGGCTCTTTGTTTGAGATTTGTTTTTTCCATCTTTGAATTGATGTTTCTCTTTCAATTTGGAGTTTTAAGGTTCCTGAATGAGTTAGTTCTTCTCAAAAACTGGTTTTTATTGTATTTCTTGCAGGAGGTCGAGCTGTAACGGCAGTGGTTGCAGTTTCATTCACTATAAAGGCATGTCCTATCTCTAGCTTTTGGGAGGACTGGGTTTACTAATGCTTTTGCTCAATGGGTTTTATTTCTATGGGTTTGCTTCTTTCTTCCACAAAATCACTCTCCTCGCTTCTTATTTAGTACCCATCTCCATATCTAACTATCAAAGCTTTATTACATGTTCTTTGTTTTCTACCTTTTAATTTAAAAAAACTTAGTTTTCTATAAGAATGTATTTCTTTTTAGTTGCTACTTGGACTTCATTTTTGTTTCATGAAAATTGCTTACTTAATGAAAAGATGTAGTCTTTTTCATTTTTTAACCTTTTAATGCATGTTTGTTTTCGTCATTTGTTGATATATGCTACTAGTCTCTGGGTTTTCTTTGTTTCATGCATTATTTTGAGTTTGACTCTATTTATTTTGCTTTACCATTATCGAATTGTAAGATCATTTCTTGATAGTTTTCTATTATTGATTTTCTTCTTTCCTCATTAAGATTCCTTTAGCTTTTTTGTTAATTATAGACCCTTGTATGAATGAAAAAAGAATGATATCATTGTACTTTCATTATGTGAAACAAGGACTGCTTATCAATATCAGGGAATGTGAAAATACAATAGTACATATACTGGTTCCAATATCATCATCTATGCTTGATTAATTAAGTATGTGCTCCTCGATTTTTTTGCTCCATTGTATTTCAACCTGATTCTTGTTTATCATACATGTTTATTTGGTAATTGGTGTTGATTATTATTATCTAAGCGAATTATTCTCTCTTTATGATGCTAATTATTATCTAAGCGAATTATTCTCTGTATTTGCAGTTTAACAGAGCTGACACAAGCAGGAAAAAGAAAATGAAGCAGAAAAATCAAACAAATACTATGGATAGCAAGTATTTGTTTCTACTTAATGTTTATTATATACATGCTATTAGATCAACAAGATTACGTGCAATTTATGCTTTTGGAATTTGGTATTATTGTAGTTCTTTATAATGGTTATTGTATTTGTTTCATCTAATATGTTCCTTAATGACTCTGCATTTGCATGTGCTTCCTCGAAGTTATTAATGCTTCTGCTAGTTCTGTTAAATTTGATGTACAATTCAAATTGAGTAAATACTTAGTGGAGATTTTTACATCTAGTGATATAAAGAGATTCTTTAGTTTCATATATAGTTGGCACTTCGAAATCTGTCATTTGGAAATTCAGTTAGAGTTGTTACCATGGGAAATCATTTTGATCAGTTCAACTTGTGTTTTGAATATGAACTATACTTGTTGTCAATGCTAAGTTGTGCCAAGTATATACATCTTCATGTACCTAACTCTATAAGTAATCAATGTTTAACACTAACTATTTCTCATTGTAATTTGAAGTCTTTCTTAATGATTGTCTTGTACTGAAGTCCGTTGTTCCTCTTTTGAACTTGATTATTTGTCATTCGGCACAAAGTATGTCTTGTGAAATATGAATTTTTCAAATTCTTAATTGGTGCCTATTTACTATAACATGTACTAACTTAATTTTTGGATTATGCAGGAATTTCGAGGAACTTGAAGAGTTTGAAGTGGGATAGAATTTTTTTATAATCTTATTGTAACTTTTATCCAGTGATGATAGAATTTCTTGGAATGGGATAGTTTTTTTTTGTTCAATAGATAATTTTGTACCTCCCATATTAAGTTTTAGAACTCTTAATAGTTATTATTTTTGTATTAAGTACACACTTGAATATAACTTTTATAATATCAATTTTATTTATTATATGTTTGTTAGTGTATATTATATATATATATATATAATAATTTGATTTATTTATTGAACTAAAGATATTTAATAATCATAAACTACTAATAAATAATAGACCTAATGCATACCCAGCCCCTTAAAGTTGTCCGTTTTGTTCATTTAACCCCCTCACCTTACGGGACAACCATTTAACCCCCTAAACTCCATAAAAATGGTATTTCTCACCCCCTTAACTTGTCCAAATTTGTCATTTTACCCCTTCTCAACTCATCGAATATCCTATTTACCCCCTTAACTCCATAAAAGTGGTATTTCTCACCACTTATGATCCTATTTACCCTCTTAATTTTATAAAAATGGTATTTCTTATCCCTTTATAGTAGTAAAAAAAGTTGAATGGGGAAAGAACGAATAAAAAATACAAATAACAAGAACATTAATATAAACAAGTTAAATACATTATATGTAGGGATAATGTACCGAAATGGGCCTATGATTTTTGGGAAAGTATCAATTTAGGTTCCACTTTTATGGAAAACATAAATATAGGTTTAACGTTTAAAAAAAGTTATCAATTTAGGCTTCGATAACGGATTGTAAGGGGTGAAAAATACCACTTTTATGGAGTTAAGGGGGTAAATAGAACATTCTATGAGTTGGGGGGATAAATGGACAAGTTAAGAGGGTGAGAAATACCATTTTTATGGAGTTTAGGGGGTTAAAGGGTTGTCCCGTAAGGTGAGGGGGTTAAATGAACAAAACGGACAACTTTAGGGGGCTGGGTATGCATTAGGCCTAAATAATAATAATAAATGGGTTTCAATTTTAAAATACAAATACCGACACTTTTTTCCGACATATTTTTTGTTTGTAAGCAGAGTTATTTTATTTTTCAAAAATACTATACCGACACAAAGTGCTCGGTAATTGTGTCGGTAAGACCGACAAAAATCACCAACTGAAATGGGTCGGCAACACCTACACATGTTACCGACACCATTTGTGTCGGTGATATCACCGACCCAGATAAATATCTTTCGCAACTGGTTACCTAGGAGCTCAACGCCGACACAATGGATTTCGTCGGTCTTCCGTCGGTGATAACGATCACCGACACATTTTTGGTTATCACCGACACCGTCGGTGATAGCGTTTTTTCTTGTAGTGCATATGAAAAGTCTCATTCATATCGATTAACAGGTCTCAATGGGTGAGCTACTATGATATTATTTTGAGTAGACATCACAATGGGTATGAACTTTGTTGGTATTCCGTACTATTCGATTATAATGAGAGTATCCGAATCTTGTAAAAAAGGGGTTGGGACGAAAATGTGATTTAGAAAATTACCGTTGAGGGTATATATTTGGGACGAGAATGTGAATATTCCCTAGGGCTCCGCTATGTGCGATGTATTTGTTTATGTTTATTTTTTACTCTTTTAAAGATTAGTAAATAAATAGTCCATTTGTTCTATAATGCATGTCTTTTAAGGTTAAGACACAAGAATTAAGAAATGTAAATTAATTTTAATTGAAAGACTTTATTGCTCTTATTGTACCTACTAATTAATTTTTATCTATTCCCATTATTTGGTAAAACTCAATTAATGTACATGAATTAGATCAAAATGTCATCTGTTATTGAACAAAAATAATTCTCTTAGAAAAAAATTATTTTGGACTGAGAGAGTACATACTAAAAACATGAAGGAAAGAAATTAAGAATTTTAATACTAAATATTTAATGATTTGTATATTATGTTATTTAGAAGTTGAAGTATTTGATTATTTTTAGTGGTTTTGTTAAATATATGAAATATTAATTCTAGGTATGTTTTGTTAAATGTATGATTTATTTGTTTATTATTTAATTTATATATTTAAATATATAAGAAAATCACTACAAGAAAAATGCTGATCTGCTACGGAAAATTTAGTAGCAGAATAACAACATTCCGTAGTAGATGACGGTCAGCTACGGATCTCCTACAAATACAAATCTGTAGTAGAACGTCTCGTAGGTGATGATCTCCTAGAGAAATTACGTTCGGTAGGAGAACTCTCCTACAAAAAGTCACCTACGGATTGTTGTAGGAGACATTCCTACAGACATTTTGCTACTAATATTCCGTATGTGGTTCTCCTACAGAATCACCTACAAATGTTGTAGGAGATTTTATTCATCTTTTTGCAAAATGTATTAATAAAACTAATTTTGGATTGAATGGACCTCTATATATATATATACATGAAAATTTTAAAGTTGAAACTCAGAATTCAAAGAATCGTAATTCTTTATAATGAATCAGATTGGCTTGCCCACTGAGCGTACTAGAACATGGTTATGCATTGTCTTGGGGGGATTCATGAGAAGAAAGTAATGATAATTTAATTGACACTAGAACTTGCATTAAAAAGGGAAACGAATAACTAAGATAATTCTGTACTAGTTAATACTAATATGCTAAAGAACTTTGTCAAAAGTATCATGAACAATATAATGAGATGGCAAGAGAAGTAGCAACAAGATTCCCGAAAGTAACATGAACACATAACTTATCACACAAAATTGTCCCACGACCTAAAAATCCAAATTCTATTGTCAAAATAACTGAACACGTCTAGCAAACGTCAAATGCAACCCAAATAGAATCCGTGACCATCTCAAGTATATGTTTGTGTCTCGTTGTCAAAGCTTTTATGCTGTCCAGAGGCTTCAACCACCCTAATTAACCTGAAATTCATTGAATAGACTTTCATCAAGAAATATCCTCCGAAGTCTCAAAAACTCAAAATCAACAATTACAACTCAATAGATACAATAGACCAAAAAATATGAACAACTAAACACCTTGAGCTAGTAAATCACTTTGGACAACCATCATAATTTTTTCAAGCCCAATCATAACTACCTTTACTCTTTAAACAATAGGCAACCATATAATCAATTAGTTGATGCTTATACCTGAAACTGCATACATACTAACAGAAAATTTTATCAGTTAAAAACTCAACATAGGACATGTTGCATACCAATTTGAATGGTCTTCAAACTTGTCCTTCCACTTCTCTTCATATACCTCATGGAATAAGTCCTTAAACCTGTGAAGACACTACATGTAAATATAGTTGTGCAATTCTTCTCACATTTAGATCCATCGTTGCAGAACAGAGCAGAGTGCTATTAGGATAGAAATATTTGCTTTCTCAATTAATCAATCAGATTTGAATATAGGAGGATATATCAACAAGATTCCAAGCCAACAACTAAATATAAAACTTAAATTAGGAAAAAAAATCAACTCCAGGAAAAGCTTTATACCTGCTTCACTAAATCAGTAATATGCTGTAAATCACCAGCTGCGCCAGTAGTCACCTCAGGCTTACCACCAATTCCACCAACTGTTCTTGCAAAACGTTGCTGCTGCCTAGAATCACGGTAGGATCATTTGAAGGAATAAGAAAAAAAAATGAAAATACCATCTCTGTCATATGTAAATTACCTTCAACACATCGATAACTACAAGAATGGTGCAAGAGAAGCTCTCGAACTGAATACTGAAGAGAATGGAAGAAAATGGTGCGAGATAACCCTTTAAATAGGTTATCGGACTTGATGGATATCGATCTAACGGCAAAGAGAAGAGAACTTGGAGGTGGAACTATGGTGAATAGAACAGAAGATCGGCTGATTATAGAGTGGCCGGTGTTCTTCGGACTGAAGAAGTGAGGAAGTGAAGAAGTGGTTGTGGTAAGAAGGGAGAGATGGCGGCTGCGGAAAGAAGCAAAAGATGAATGTCACATTGTTAAACACTAGGGTTAGAAATAATAGTTTATATATAAAATATTGAAATTATTTTTATAAAATAAAATCCAGGCATAATAGATCTTTAAACTATTAAAATAATCAATCAGGTCCTTTAACTAACAAAAAGTCATCAATTAAGTACTCATTCTAAATAAAAATTATCAATTGATGCCTCATCGAAAATCATTCGGTTGAACAGTTTCAAACACTCTTGTCCAAACTCATTTTGAACCAACACATAGATTATTACCGTCTATATCAAATAGTCACAATTTTTTAAGGATCAAATTTGGACTTAATTGATGATTTTTACTTAGTTTAGGGATTTTATTGGCGATTTTAACAGTTTAGGGTCTTAATTGACTTTAAAACTTTAGTCTATGGATCCAAATGAGTGTAATGCTCAAAATGTATTAAGGTTTTATAAAAGAAAACTTGATTCTTTCAAAAAAAATACATTTAATAAAATTTAAATTCTTTAAAATTATTTTTATTGTGTCGATTTCATGTCATGTTAACGAGTTATATGTAATTTTATCACCACTAATCTTTATTTCAAATTTAGAAAGAAAAAGTTTGATAAAAATGTGAAATAAATAAATAAATATATAAAGTATATTATTATTTAACTCCTACGAATAAATATGTAGGAGAAACAATAAATTTGTAGGAGATTGTAGATGAGTTATGGATGGAATCTTCCCTCCAAAAATCTCTTACAACATTTTTCATTCTGTAGGAGACTCCGAAGGAAATCTCCTACATAACATGTTTGTAGGAAAAAGTGTAGCAATTTCTTATATTTCCTACGGATATACATTCTGTAACAGATTTCCGTAGCAGATCAATGTTTTTCTTGTAGTGAATACTCGTGAATTATGTGTATGGATGAGAATTGAATTATGATTATCTATCTAATAGGATAATGATGGAAATTTAAAATATAAAAAGATAAAGATATATGAGTATGGTATTATACTTGCGTATTCTGCTTGTTATCATCCTAAAGAGCCGGTTCCAGGTAGAGTTCCCCTAGGTCGGCGTTTAGGGCTCACAAAATTGCGAGGCCTCATATCTGAAATTGAGGTTGTGTATTAAATTTTTTTTGTAGGTCATTTCTCATATCTGAAATTAAGCAAATATTTTTTAAAATGAATAAAAATCAAATTTAACCACAACGTTTTAAGAGAAGTTATACATCCATTTTTAATACTAATGGCTCGTTTGGTTCGCCGAATAAATGGGAATAGAATAGTTATTCCTAAAGAATAATTATTCTCACATTTGGTTCAATTTTTCTTTTTTTGGTAAGGAATAGCTATTCCATCGAATCTCTATTTCTTATTTTCATTGAATAACTATCCTTCAATTTATCCAAGGAATAGTAATTTCTAATATTGTATTTTTGTAATTTACAAAATTACCCTCAATTAAATCATCAATCTTTTCTCTAGCCAATTTCTCAAATTCTATAAATTTTGGCGAATCCATAATTTATATCATGAAAAAACGTGAAAATGGAAAAATTGGGAAAACATTAAAAAACGTTAAAAAAATGTAAAAATGCGAAAATATGAAACACGAAAAACGTGAATAACATGAAAACGTTACAAAACACGAGAATATGCAGAAAAGCGAAAACAAAACATGAAAACGTGAACAAACACGAAAAACACACGGAAAAAAAAGTAAACATATGAAAAAACAAAAAACAGGAATAACGCGAAAAAGTGCCTAAAACGAAATAACAAAAACATTAATAATACGAAAACATGAAAAAATGCGAAAAATACGAAAAACATGAAAAATGCTAAAAGACAAAAACGTCACAATACATGAAAAACACGAAAAACACAAACAAAACACGAAAACGCAAAAAATACGAAAACATGAAAAACGTGAATAGCACGAAAACGTAACTAAACATGAAAAATATAAAAACGCAAAAAAATAAAAACGCGAAAAAGGAATAAATCGAAAAACTAAAAGGTTAAAACGCGAAAACACGAAAAAAGTGCAAAAAAACACAATAACATGAATTACACAAAAATGTGACAAAACATGAAAAATACGAAAATATGAACAAACGTGAAAACAAGAAAAATTGAAAACTATGAAAAAACGAAAAAATACCAAAAACACGAAAATATGAAAAAAACGTTATCAACGCATTTTTTACATTTTCATGTTTTTAACGTTTTTCACGTTTTTCACTTTTTTCCATATTTTCGTATTTTTCCACTTTTTTCATGTTTTCATGTTTTTAAGAAATTTTGACGCTTTTTTTTGCGTTTTTTCACGTTTTGCTATTTTCTATAGTTTTTCAAGTTTTCATGATTTTTTTTATTTTCATGTTTTCACATATTTTCACGTTCTTTTTGTGTTTTTCGTGTTTTTTGCATACTCTATATTTTTTCCTATTTTTACGTTTTCACAGCTTTCCATGTCTCTAGATTTTTTTTACGTTTTACCATTTGCACAATTTTTGTTTTTTTAATGTTTTTTTTGCATTTTTACATTTTGTGTTTTTAACTCTTTTCTCGTGTTGTTACATTTTTTCTGTTTTTCATGTTTTTATTTTTTCTTCGTTTTTAATGTTTTTTCTATTTTTCGTGTTTTTTCATGTTTTCCATTTTTTGTATATTTTTAAAATAATATATAGTAAATATTTGAACAGGTTATAATAATAATTAAAAATTCAAAAGAAATAAAAAATTAAATTTTAAGGTAATGTTGTCTTTTGAATAAAAAAATATGCATTACATTCTATCTTATTTTACCAACCAAACATGGGAATAGTTATTTCTAAGAAATTTCTATTCCATTCTTTTTTTAATTAAAAGGCGGGAGACCGCTAAGTAGGGGTACAGGGGCATCCTAATATAGAACCCCCCGGAGCCCTACACAGCGGCCCCAAATATTATTAAAAAGAGAAAAAAAGTAAAGTAATACAAATAATGTAAAGAATGAAGATAGAAATCAAAGAATAAAAAATAAAAAATCTAGCAGAACCAGTGCTGTGGAAAACCAGCATAATCAGAAGAGATAAATGATGATATAAACGAAGGAGAGCTTTGCCAAATGGATGGATCAGCAGACGTCCGACCAAAATTAGCTAAAGCATCAGCAGCCCTATTGCCTTCTCAGAAGATATGTGAAACAAATAGCCGCAATTCCGGAATGTGGGAAAGACAATTAATCCAATCTTCTCGCAAACGCCACGGAACCACCGTGAAGCCACAATCTGTGCGACAGAGGCTGAGTCTAACTCAATCCATTCTTTGCTATTCTCATTCTATTTCATTCCATTTCGTGAACCAAACGGCACCTAATACTACATCACATTGCTTGTAGTAAAAACTAGACCCATTCCAGGAACTTAATAGTTTTCGTACAGTGATTCATTCAAATCTGAAAAATCAATTTTCATCGATACTTTAGTACTTTTATATAAGGGTGCACACAAAAATCCGTAAATACTTAATTGGGAGGTCAATAGACCAAAATCAAGCATTAAATACATAATTTTTGAAGGATTATTCATCGCCAAGTTTGTTGGATGTCAAATTTGTCGTAACTCTAAAAATAACAAAATTACCGACGAAATGTTTATATTTAGTAACAGAGGATAAAAGATTCAAAACTAGTATAGAGGACGGGGCATACCCTGGGACTTACTAGCTCAACTTTAAAAGTTGTTCTCTTATTAAATTTTAATTTTTTAGGGTGGATAAAAGGTGCGTCGACTTGGCTTTATTAGTAGATCGATGTAATTTTTGTAATTTGTTCTCCGGAGTTGGGGTTAAGGGACCTTGTATTACCGCCTTTGGTTCCATGGTTGTCTACGATGTTTGTTTTTTTTTTTGGTTCGTAAGTGTATCCACCGCCCACAGCAGTGGCTATTCACTTTCGCAGATGGTTTGCACCTTAATGGGTGGGACGGCTGGCCACGGAAATTCTTTCCATTCCCAAAGGCGAGGATCGAACCTGGACCTTTGGTTGATAGCCTTATTAGTGCCATTAATGATATCTCTAACCGTGACTGGGTTTGTTGTCCAGAATTCATGGCATTATCCTATTTTAGGGAAAATTTTAGGGATTGTCTTCCTTGGATGCTCATGTTTTAGTTTGAATACCTTTAGCGATTAAGACATCTCTTATGTCTTTTTCTTGTTTTTGTGTTTTCTAGCCTTGTTAGGTTTTCTTTTTTTATATAAAAATACATTTAACATTTTATTTTCTAATAAAAAAGTCATAATATTTAATATGGAATTAGATTAGGTAGTATGGTAATAACATTAATGTTCACATAATGGAATGAAATAGAATGATGCTTTAGGGGGCTGGCGGCTCAGGTAGCTCGGAGGAAATTTCAATCGGGAAGGAGTGCGGGTCCTATTCGTTGGATCAGGCCGGTGAGGGGGTGGATGGCTGTTGACGTAGATGCTGGGGTTTTCATGGATAGGGGGTATTGTTCTTTTGGTTTTATCTGTCGTGATGAGTCGGGACTGTTTGTGTATGCTGTAAATGGTTTGTTGGAGGGGTTATCTGAACCTATTGTGGCCGAAGCGATGGCTGTTTGGGAGGCTTTGTCGTGGTTGAAGGACAGAAATGCTCACCACGTTGAGGTTCGATCGGATTGCTTAGGGGTGGTTCAAGCTATTTCCAAAGCTTCTTGCAATTTGTCCTATTTTGATGAGGTTATTTTTGACTGTATTTGTAAACTGCGGGCATTATCTAATGTCTCCATTTCTTTTGTTAAACGTTCAGCGAACTCAGCGGCTCATTTTTTAGCTCGAGCGGTTGAGTCGAGTTCTGTTCGTGGAGTGTGGGATTGTCCTCCTCCTTTTCTAGTTTCTGTTCTTGTTGCTGATATATGAATATAGGATCTGCTGTTTTCTCTCAAAAAAAAAAAAAATCACATCCATACTTTGATCTGCCACACACAAATATCACATGAATAATTTATATATATTATATATTTAAATTATTATTTATATTAATTTTTAATTTTGTATTTTATGTATGTAAAATTTTGTATCTTTTTATTATTGAATTTTCAGATAAAAAAATAAATTTTTATTTAGCTTGTGTAAAAATTCAATGTTGCTTGTGCCTAGACAATCAAAGAAGATTGGATTAATTTTATATTATATTAGACACTTTCCACTAAAAAAAGTTATGATCTTATTTATTTCATTAATTTTAACCATTCAGGTTTTTTCCAGTGGTAAATGAAAAAAAAAATACTGAACTCTATAAATAATGAAAATAATAATTTATAAAGTGTAAGAATGCAATTTTTGTAAAAAGTATATATGTATATACTCAATTCTATATTAAAATGAAAATAGTCAAAAATTTAAGTCGCGTTGATATAGGAATAAATGAGGTGAGATATGGATAAAAAATATACAAAATTCTTTTATCTCATGTTTATTTTGCAGATGACACAGATCTTATCCCTCAAATCTTATACCTGATGGGTGATTAAGTGGGTGTGATAAGTTTTTTTTAATTTTAATATGATATAAAAATTCATCTTATTTCTAGTTATTAATATAAGGGTAAATTTCAAATAAAACCCATGTGCTTTCACTAATTTTCAGATAAAACATTGTGGTTTACTTTTTATCAAAACAATGATTGACGTTTTGCACTTTTAATAAAACAATGACTTTATTGGATTAATGCTATTAAAACCATATTTCACGACTTGAAAATGAAAATTTTCAAGAATTAAAGTTGTTCAATGTCATATTTGCTATGGAACTACATTTTCGATTTTCGAAAATCATCTTTTATAGAACTTTCTCTCTCTAAACATTAACTTTCTCTCTTTACCAAACATCATCTAAATAATCTCAAAATAAAAAAGTTGAAGAATTAAAGTTGCTTAGAATATTAGTAGTTCTTAAATTATGCCATTTTTGAAGTCGTCAATGGTGATTTTAGTTGTATCAATAAAAAAAGTCCTTATTTTGCTAAAGTTGAAAACCTTAGTCCTTACTTTGAAAAAAAATAAACCACGGTCCTTTATCTGAAAATTAGTAAAATCACGAAGGTTTTATTTAAAATTTACCCTTAATATAATAAAACGTATTATTTTCTCTCAATATACCAAACCTGGAATAATAATTAATTCTCAAATATTTTAATTTTATCTTCATCCTAATTTTTCTTTTATCTTTATACATATCACAACTTTTATCTTTATGTCTATCTCCATCTCCATCAAATACCAAACAAAGAAAATTGAAGAAAATCCATGCTTCATTTTATTTAGATGGAGTCCAATACTATACTATATATACTTCAAATTCCCGGGAGTCCCATCTTATGTGATCAAATATAACTAAGAGATCTTCCACTGGACACTAGGTGTAATACATCCGACCATTCAAAAAACGGAAGAATACCAATTTATTGGAGATTATTGGTGTTAAGAAATAAACATGTAGAAGTTGCATTACTTGATTGGACATGTATATTGCACCGGAAGCATAGTAGAATTTGTCATGAAATTAGATCGTCAAAGGGGTGTTAACTAACCGAACCGATACCGAACCTAGACAGACTTTGGCTCGAGCTTTCCAACCAAATCAAGGGATGCTCGACTTGGCTCGTGAATGTCTGGAGCTGATTTTTAACCGAGCTTTGACTGAGTCGAGATCGAACAGCGAATCACGTGGCTTATTAATATTAACATCCCTAAACTCTGCTATATTAGCCGATTCTCAAGGAAAAATAAAAAAGGTAGCTGGTCACTACTCCTTCTTCATGAGGTAGAAGAATCAAGGCATTGTTATCATCTACATCGATGTAAGTAATTAAAGTCCATGAAAAGTCTCATTCATATTTATTGAGGATCAAGGCTTTACGTTCTTCCATCTCTATACTCTTAAGGTAGTGGTTACCTGACATTATTGCTTGAGGGTGCTCTTTCGTTATTTTTCAAATTAGGTTGGGCTTCTTTTGAGCACAGTAGATTCGAGTTTCGTTGGTATATGATACTATTCGATTCTAATGAGAGTATCTGAATCTTGTATAAAGGGCTTGGAGATAGAAATGTGATTTAGAAAAACATCCTTAAGGGTTATATGTGGGACGGGAATGTGAATATTCACTCAGATACCCGCTATCTGCGATGCATTTTTTTATTTGTATTTTTACATACATATTAAAAACATGAAGGAAAGAAATTAAGAATTTTAATTTTAAATATGATTATCCATATTTCTTAATGATTTTGTATGTTGTGTTATTTAGAAATTTAAGTATTTAGATGTTTTGTTTCGTTAAATTTTTTAATGGTTCGGTTAAATTTATGAAATATTAATTTTATGTATATTTTGTTAAATATATGACTTATTTTTTTACTATTTAATTTATATATTTAAACATGCAATAATGTTAATTATGTACGTAGATGAGAATTGAATTATGATTGTCCGTAAGTTAGAGTAATATGATAAGGATGAGAAATTTAAAATATAAAAAGATAAAGATATGAGTATGGTATTATATATAAGTATTCTACTCGTTATTATCCCTGTAGGACCGGCTCTAGAGTGAGTTCCTCTAGGCCGGTGCCTAGGGCCTTAGAAAATTGTGAGGCCTTATATCTCAATATGAGCTTGAACAAATTTAATGTTAACGTTTCTAAGCAAGATCAATTTTGGACATACGTTATAAAAAATTAGGAAAAAACGTTTGACTAGTATTTAACTGTCACTTTAGACCTTCTAAATATCAATTATATCTAAAATATTTAGTGTATTAATAATAAAGTTACAAAAGTTCTATTAAAAGGCTAAAAACTAAATATGGTGTCTATATGTTAATCATTTTTTTTGTCCAACTATCTAAAATATAGACTGTGTTATTAATAAAGTTATTAAAAATCAATAAAAAAAAAATATATGAAACTGCTTCAATTTATCAACAAACTTGTTCAGAATATTCGATGTGACAGTTATATAAAAGTCAAACCATTCTTTTCAAATTTTCGATAGAGAAAGGTTGAAATTGAGCTTGCTTGGATAAATTAGTGTTAAATTTGTACCATTTTTCATATTAGGGCTAAATCTGCAATTGGCTTGAAACATTACAGTTAAATTTGGTGCTTATTCCATTTTAAGAGCATCTCCAATCCATAGTGCTTAGAAGGGTGTTTGGTAATGTGACAATGATTTTGGCAACTCTCAAAGGGTATCATCTATTGAAGTGAGAGTGATTGCTTGAAATTTTATTTGTTGTAACCAACCTCTTGAAGCTCTGATACCATGCAAGTATTTGATTTCAATTGAGTTTGTATTGATACTAATGAATAGTTTAAATAGAGATTTACAAGAGATTGGTTATAACAAATAAATCCCAGAGGATAAGGGAACTTGAGTGATCCAAAAGTAAATAATATCTGAAAATATAATCTGCACAAAATCTGGGCTGTATATTTACAAACTATTCCTCTAACAGTAATCAGCTAACAGGTATAGAGATATTTTCCTCACTCTCCGGTCAACACATCCATCTTCTTTGCCAGGTTAAATAACTGAACCTTAATCCCATCCATTGACAGTTCTATGGAAGTATAACTAAAATAGATGAAGTAACAATAGAACAGTAAAGAAAAGATAATAAAGCTTTAGCCTAATGATGAACAAAATAGAAGAAAGGGATCTCTACAGTGATAAACTACCGTAGGACAATGTCCACTCACAGACCTCTGTTACAATAGAAATAGAAAGGACTCCAAAATAACTAAACACACACTGCCCTAAAAAATATTTTACCGCTTATTATATATTATAAGACAGGCTCACACTCACTTTCAATTTTAATCTAGCCTTCCATGTACGGGTGGCAATGGGGCGGGGAAAATGGAAGACTGTGGGGATCCAAACCAACGAGGTCAGGAAAAAACCGAAATTTTTGAATGCGGGGTTGGGGGTGGGAGAAATTTTAGCACCAAAGATTAAATTAGGACGGGTGAGTGTTACTATGCCAGAACTGTGGGACTCTCCGCCCCGCCCCCGAAAACCCACCTGTAAAAATAACCGAAAAATAATATAATATATTATATATATGTCTATAAGATGATATATACTTTAATTAAAAATTATTTTTAATTAATAATAAAAATCTTAATAATGTTTCTTTAAAACAAAATTAATTAACATTTAGATTTGCTTTAAGAAGCCAATGAGGATTGGTACGAGTGGTAAGGCGTTGAACCTCTGCTTGACAGGTTTGAGGTTCGATTCCCTACTCCGTCAAAATTTAGTCCTCATTGGTAGGTGATCTGTAAATTTCACTATAAACCCCATCGAGGTCTGTGGTTTGCCCTGACCTTGGAAGTGGGTTGACCTACCCTTACCTAAACTTTTCTCTACAAACAAAAAAAGATTTGCTTTAAGAAAATATAATATAGACTATATTTACAATAATTTATTTAGAATTTCAGTTTAAGTAAAAAAAAACTAAAAACATAAAATTAAAATGCAATAAATTACAAACTACTTTTTAAATTTTTTAAAATTTAATTGGTGTTTGGGGCTTCCCCATCACCCGTGGACAACCTTGCGGATGGGTGTGGATGCTAAAAAATCCATGAACACTTGTTTAGGGATTCCTCGTAACCGCCTCCGAAAATATTGGAGGCGGAATGGGGGATGCAAAATCGTTCAAGTCCTGCCCCGCCCCGTTGTCAACCCCACTGCCATGACCCAATAATAGCTATAATATACCAATATCCTTATTTTTCATTTTAAACAAACAACTATTAGTAATCCACTAAGTTTTTAAAAAAAAGGTTTACACAAACAGTTATTCAAATATATTAGTCAAATAAGATAAACAAAAAGTTAATCAGCTACCAGTGATCTTTTCCTCACTCTATTCGATTAGCACATACAACTTCTTTGCTAGGTTAGCTAACAGAACCTTAATCTCATCCGTTAACAGTTCCATGGAAGTCATATTTGGTGAGAGTCGAGTTACCTGACTTCCCACCCAAGATTGCTTCTCTAGACCAAAAATTCTGGCAGCAGTAGCATCAAACCTGTCTTGGACCTTCAGATCCATCTCACTCGCATCCGACAGGTTGGACCAATGATAACTAAAACAGATGAAATAACAATAGCACAGTAAAATAACGATAATGAAGCCTTAGCCTTAGGGGATGTTTGGTTGCTCCTTTTCATGCTCCTATTTGCCTTTCCACTATAAAAGGGAGAGTTTTAGGTGTTTGGTTAGTGACTTCCTGTTTGTCTTTTACACCTGAAAAGCAGTATTAGGTGTTTGGTTAGTGACCTCCCACTAAAGTGTACAGCCGGTTTTTGTGACCGGTCAACGCAAGTCAATGTTGCCATGTTAGCAAGTTGACCACTTTAAAAAGTAAAAAAATTGACACTCTATTATAAAATTACTAAAATATCCCCTTCCTTGAACTCCTCTTTCTCACTCTTTTACTTTCTATCTCTAAATCCTCTCTCCCTCTAACTCATCTCTCTAAAATATCACCATATTCAATGATGTGCTGTTTCCATTAACCTTTCATCACGGAGATTCAAAGTTCAGCTTTTGGAACTTCCAAAACTTATTCTTAATCCATTAATTATTAGTTAATCCGTTAAATTGATTTTTTATTGCAGTTGATTATTTACGCACTAACCCATGGGGAAAAATCATGATTTCAGTCTCTTCTTATTGCCTTCATGCTTCCCCTTGGAATCAACACCGGAATTGCCATTATCGTCGTCGTCTTATTCCTCTCGATCTTGCAGTCTTCTTCTATTCAACCATCGCCTGCTACTGCTGATGCATCTGTTGGACGTTGCGCCGCCTGTAAAATCAATGGCCGTGTATGGTCCGATGAGTGTTATTTGGCTTCGTATTTTCCTTCAAATGAACTCTGTAAATTCGTTATCGTTGATAGAGTTCTACTCGTTGCTGGCGAGGTCTATGGTACAGAGGTGATACAGAGAGTGTTGTGGTACTGCTAGCGGTGCCGGTGAGATTTAATGGACCGCGAGTTTGAGAGAATTGAGAAGAGAGTTGGCGGCGTAGATAAAGGGCATAACTATTATGTAAAAAGCATCTCAAGGTCCCTGCTTTTTTTCATGTTGCTCATCAAACGCATCATTGAGAAGAAAATCACGCCAACTAAAGCTTGAGAGAGAGAAACTTGGAGAGAGAAACTTAGATAGATAAATATGAGAGAGAGATGAGTTAAGGAGAGAGGATCTAGAGAGAGAAATGAAAAGACTGAGAGAGGAGTTGCAAATGAAAGTGACAAGGCTATTTTAGTAATTTCATAATGAGGTGTTAATTTTTGACTTTTAGAATAGTCAAATTGTTGATGTGGCAGCATTGACCTATGTTGACCGGTCACAAAAACCGGCTATACACTTTAGTGGGAGGTCACCTGAAATTTGTACACTTTAGTGTGCAAAATTAAAGGTTGTACACCAAAGTGTGATAACAGGTAAAAGTTGTACACCACGTATGTAATTTACCCCACAATAATAACCATAAAATACTAATATCTTTATTGTTCATGTTAAACAAATAGTTATTAGTAATCAACTAAGTTTTACCAAAAAGGTATACACAGACAGCTAGTCAAATAAGATAAAGAAAAAACTAGCCATCTAACAGGTAAGAGAGATCTCATCGATTGACAGTCTATGGACTAAAATCTAACAGGTAAGAGAGATCTGAAAAAACTAGATCGTTTCCTCACTCTCTCTGGTCAGCACATCCATCTACTTTGTCGGGTTAGCTAACTGAACCTTAATCTCATCGATTGACAATCTATGGAAGTCATATTTCGTGAGAGTCGTTACCTGACTTCTCACCCCATAAATTTTTTTCTCCACAGAACAATCCTAACAATAGTAGCATCAAACCTTTCTTGGACCTTCAAATCCATCTCGATGGCATCCGACAGGTTGGACCAATGCACTACACCATAGATTGCCTATAACAACCAAATTTTAGAAACCGTTGCCACTAATTGTTGCTTTATCTTGCACTATCTAAAAATTTTCTTTTGTTGCTCATGTTTATGTAACTCAAATGCAATGATTATGTATGAAGTGTAGCCTTTGATCTATTTTTATTCTTTAGTTTGAACTAAAGCAACAATAATATGACATTTAGGACATGGTGTTACCTTATTTAACTTGATAATCAGTAAATGCAACAGTATGTCATGTAAAAATAATATTACATCGTTGCATTTAATAAAAATAGAATCATTATACCTAATTAATTTGATAAATTTAATTTCAACACTTGTTAATTAAAGATTCTATAAATCTAGTTTATAAATAATTGCATTTTTCTTAAATAAATAAATAAATAAATAATTGCATTTGTTGACTAAAAATAGTGTAAAGAAGTGTAATGACTCTTTTCCTTTCGAAGCATGTTGATGAAGGAAAAATAATTAATTTATGCTTATGGTTAGATATTTATTGTACTATTGAATTGTAATATTACGTACTTATAATTGATAGTTGGATTTTTTGTAAACGAATGTTATGTTTCTATCTATTTGATAACTTTTGCCTTTTGGATTAATAAGTGTTGCGTTTCATATTATAAATCGTTGCCTTATGATAATAAGATGTGTTGCATTTACATCAAATATCAGTGCATTAATAACAAAAAAATGTTGCTTTACAGTATTAATTGTTGCATTGAAGTAAAATATCGTTGCAAAATATATAATAATTAGTGTTGCTAAAGTTATAGTGCGTTGCTTGGGGCCATACAATGTGCCTTTTGATCTAAAATAACATTGCATTTGAATGAAAATAAGTGTTGCATGATAACTACAAATGTTGCCTTTACGTATCAAAGGCAACACCTTTGTTATCTTAAAAATGTTGCTTTATGAATTTAAAGAATGTTGCCTTTTATATGCTGAGATATTTCGTTGCCTTTGCTTTCATTTGAGGCAACGGTTTTTGTGGCGTTGCATTTGAGAAAGTAACTGTTGCCTTTGACAGCTATGGCAATGGTGAATATACTAACGTTTTTAGAAGGACCAAAAGTGTTGCCTTAACCCATTTTTTGGCCAATTGTTACACTTTTAGGCTCCTAATGCAACCTATTGTTGTCGTTGCAACTGGCCATATATGGTGTAGTGATGATAACTAAACAGATGAATTAAAAATAGAATAGTAAAGGAAAGATAATGAAACTTTAATCTATTGATGAACAAAATAGAAGAAAGGGATCTCTAGAGTGATAAACTACCACAGGGACAATGTCCACTCACTTAACTCTATCACAATAGAAAGGTTCCAAAAATAACTAAACCCACACTATCCTAAAAAATAATTTACCTCTTATTATATACTATAAGACAGACTCACACTCACTTTTAAACTCAACTTAGCCTGTTATGGCACAATAATAGCCATAAAATGCCAATATCTTGGTTTTTCATTTTAGACAAACAGTTATTTTTTTTTATAGAAAAAAGTTTAAGTAAGGGTAGGTCAACCCACTCTCAAGGTCAGGACAAACCACAGACCTCAGTGGAATTTACAGATCACCTACCAATGAGGGCTAAATTTTAGACAAACAGTTATTAGTAATCAACCACTATAAGAAATATGACTTTTTGTGGGGGAAAATTGTAGGGAAATATGTTTCACCACTAAAAATAATAAATTTGTGGAGATTTATCAGTTCGCCACAAAATAAGACATATTTCCGGGGAGTTCAAAATTTCACCACAAATTTTAACATATTTGTGGGGAGTTTAAAATTTCGCTACAAAATTTTAAATAATTATGGGGAATTAGATATTCGCCACTAAAAATATAATACATTAGTGGCAATAATCAAAATTCTCCACAAAATATAAAATATTAGTGGGCAGTTTAAAAAATCCCCACCGAAGATACTTACCTTAATTAATAATTTTTATTTAAAGTACCCATATTTACTTCATTTTTTTATATTTTCTTATTATTATAAACTTAAATAATTAGTAAATTTGACTTAAGTGGTTAAGGATCTCAAGTCTCTTAAACTAGAGATCTCGAGTTCGAGTCCTAGTGTACGGAGAAAACTTTAACTAAGAGATTATTCACCTAAAAGGTGTCTAACGAGCCTCGAACCGAGCAATCTAATAAATAAATAAAAAATTAGTAAATTTTATCATATTAAAGAAATACGCATATAAAAATATGTGAAGCGACACGTTAAGACTTTAACTAATTAATTTATATTTTTATGATTGACGAATTAAACGGATTATGTATACGTGAATTTACAAAATAAAATTAATACTAAACTTGATAAAATATGCATTTCGTGAGAAAGATTAGAATGATGAAATAAATGATAATTGGACTAAATTATAAACTGGAGGATCTAATTAAAACAAATTAAAATGCTTTGGAGTTAGATTAAAATTTTGAAAATGGGTAAATTAAAAGAAATAAAAACATGCGGGGATAACAATAAGAAATTAAACAAATTGGAGGAGGCAATATGTAATTCGAAGGGACTCAGTTGAAACAAATTATGGAAGAAAATTAGAGACCGAAAAGGGGACAAGTGGGGAGGTAGGGAGTCAGTTGAAACAAACTATGGAAGAAAATTAGAGACCGAAAAAGGGACAAGTGGAGATTGGTATACCTCCATGTTTACAACTTCTGCAGATTTGAATTCTTTTATATAGTCAATATTAACAATGTGGATAGTGTGATATTAAGGTGAAATTATTGTAATTTTGTTTTTTACATGTTTCAAGTTTAAAGTTAATATTTATGGACACATTGGTATTTTATAAAGGTCTGAACATTAATATTAAGTTGAACTTGATTTAATCTTTTGACACACTACCATAACTAGTTAGTGCATTTTGTAAAATTGTTAAATCCTAATATTAAGTTCAAATTTTATGCTGTTAATAATGTATTTTGTATAATTGTTTAATTTATAAACTTTCACTATTATTAATTTTATTAAGATATATTCTATTAGAAATATCATTCAATTAATATATATATATATATATATATATATATATATATATATATATATAATATGAGAATAATTCTTGGAGATTTTTTGGTCATAAAATGCCTATAAGAAATGGTAATACAAAATATTTCGTATTAAATATAAATCTGGCGAATTTTTCGTCACAAAATTGAACTCATTAGTGGTAATATAAATATTCCTTAGAACATATATATCAATTGTGATGAACGTTTTTGTCACACAATGTTGTTTATCAATGGCGAAATATATATTCCCCATAATAGAAATACCAATTGTAGAGAATTTTTCTTCACACAATGTAACTCATTAGTGGCGAAATATATATTCCCCATAACATATATATCAATTGTGATGAAATTTTTGTCACACAATGTCACTTATCATTGGCGAAATGAATATTCTCCATAACATATATATCGATTATGATGAATATTTCGTCACAAAATGTCACTCATCAATGGCGAAATATATATTCCCCATAACATAAATGCTAATGAATGGGGATATATATTTCGCCACAATATATTACACAATTGTGGCGAAACAGAATTTCATCATAAACACCTATTGTGGCGCATATAGGATGGCGAAATGAGGATGGACTTTGGTTTCGCCACTAAGGACTTTTATGGCGAAAAAATAGTATTTAGTGACAAAATATTTCTCCACAAAAAACACGATTTCTTGTAGTGAATTATGTTTTACCAAAAATGTTTACACAAACAACTAGTCAAATAAGATAAACAAAAAGGTAATCAGCTAAGAGCTAATAGAGATTGTTTCCTCACTCTCTTCGGTCAGCACATCCATCTTGATTGCCAACTTAGCTAACTTAACCTTAATCCCATTCATTGGCAATTCCATGGAAGTCATATTTTGTGAGAGTCAAATAATCTGACTTCCCATCCCATAAATTTGTTTCTCCACACTAGCAGTAGTAGCATCAAACCTGTCTTGGACCTTAGATCCATCTCGCTGACATCCGACAGGTTGGACCAATGATAATTAAAATAGATGAATTAACAATAGAACAGTAAAGGAAAGATAATGGAGCTTTAATCTTTTAATGAACAAAATAGAAGAAAATGATCTCTACAGTGATAAACTACCACATGGACAATCTCCCCTCACAGACCTTTGTCACAATAAAAAGGCCCTCAAAATAACTAAACACACACTACTCTAAAAAATAATTTACTTGAATTATATATTATAAGACATCAGTAGTGCTCACCTGGACCCTGAGTGACCAAATGAATTTGGTCATTCACCGTTAGATCTAGGCTCACTAAATCTACACCTTATGATGTTTTGGATATCCACCGCACGATTATAATGAGCCTAGATCTAATGGTGAATGACCAAATTCATTTGGTCATTCAGGGTCCAAGTGAGCACTACTGTATAAGACATACTAACACTCACTTTCAAACCCAACCTAGCTTTCCGCCATGACACCGCTCTTACCCTTCCTCCTTTCATGAACTCTCAAGACTTTAGGCCCAACCCCACTATCTCGGGTCTGACCCTTTTGCTATCAATTTCCATATTGGATCAAATGACTGACATCTTCACTAAGCCGCTGTCCAAATTATGATTTCAACCACTACGAACAAGTTAAAGATTCACCCACATATAACTTGAGGGGCATGATAATAAGTAATTAAATTTGTATTATTTGTTATTAATTATATGTTGGCTTATTCTTTAGGTTAGTTTAAATTCACATATTTAGTTGTGGTAAATTCTATCTCATATTAACTCTATAAGTTTACTGTTTACTTATAGAATAATTTGATTAAGACTCCAACTCTTTCAAATATATCAAATCATATGTTTTATTTTTATATTTTTCTTATTTATTTGGTAATATATTAATATGTTAACTTTTGTTTACATGAGCTATCAAGTTGTTGACTTTTACTACCATGATATGATATGTTAATTTTCTATGATTAAATAATATTTTGGCACCATCAAAATTAATTATGATGCCCAAAATTAATTATGATGTCCCATTGGATAATAGTTGTGTCGTAAGGGCTAGATTAATTGCTAGAAACTCAAATAGATACGTAATAGCTTCTACGAGCATTTCTATTGTCATATGCACTTTGGTAGAGGAAGTTGAGCTTCAGGTAGTATTTGAAAGTATAAAATGGGTAACAGATTGTGGTTTCACTGCTATTAGTATTGAATCCGATGTGAAGACTATACGTGATGCTCTTTCTCATGGTTCTACAAGATATACCTCTTAATCCTCTCTTTACTTTCAGTATATTAATGTAATTAGCTTTAGCTCTTTATTTTATTCATGCTCATTCTCTTTTATGCATAGAGAGAGAAATAAAGTAACTCATTGGTTAGTTTATTGAGTAAAAGATTTTAATTTTCCTACTGTGTTAAAGGAGAATTCCCCCTCATGTGTTTGGATTTAATTTTGTAGGGATATTTCTTGCTCTTCTTAGTAATATTATATTTCTTCGTAAAATAAAAATAATAATAATATTAGTAAAATTACTTTTTTCCCCTTAACATTGTAAAATACATAGATTATTTTTAAAGAAAAATACAAATTCACATCAGTTTGTTTTAGTTATGATTTAATGCTTTTGTATATTTTATTAACATGCATATAATTTGAAAATAGAGTGTACTTTGGTAGAAAAAAAATATTTAATAAAAAGTTATATTTTATGTTTTTAGTTTTTTTTTTTTTTTAGTGAATTGGGTGGCTACTAGCTAATTAATTATGTAAACTTTAAAGAGAATGGAAGGTTAGTACTCCAAATGACGATCTATATAAAACGACGTGTATAAAACGTTAAACCAAAATAAAGTTTCACACATTATATATACATAAAACGTAGATATGAAGACAAACATACATATTATCAAAGTAAAATAACCATATTAATTATTCTATAACGCACATTATAGTGAAAACCAAGTAAAGATCGATAATTCTCCGGAGTCCCATATAAGTATAGTATAGAGTATCTAACAAGACGTCACGCAGAAACATCGACCGAGGATGCACCGACCTCCATTATTGAACCCCTTACTCTTGCAATCCATAGCACACCATGTTGTATTTATGCATACTCCATCCAAGCCTTCGATCCGAGTCCCGCATGTCTTGCCCTCTGCAACATTTGGCCCCATCCCTGTTCAAAATCAATATGGATGCATTAATGTTAGTAACAACCAAAGATAAAAGTTTAGTAAGAAATTTTTTATATTTATATATATCGCCAATTGATATAACTTTTCTTTTTATTTTCTATCGGATAAACCCTACTTGAGTCTTTATACTTCCACCTTTGGTTGGTGGCATTATAATTTTAATTTTGATGGATTAAGCATTTAAATATCCATTTGGACCCATGAAATCATTAATATTTTTTATCACCTTAATCTCTATTGAATAAAAAATTAATTTTAAACATAACATTGAGTAATGGAGCACTATTCATTTAATCTACATTGCAAATTTGTATTTTTAATAATTCAAAAATAATATTTTAGTTTAAAATCATTAGTTTGAACAGTAAAGAAACATAATTTTGTAAATAAATGAAATGTGTATCACTTTTTTTTTTACTTGAATCAAATATTAACAGCTAACTAATTTATAATTGGCTTAATACACAAATAACCCCCTAAACTTGTCCAAATATTGCAACTGCCCCCTCCAACTTTCAATTGTAACAACTTACCCCTCGAACTTGTTTAATTGTAACAATTTACCCTTTAAACTTGTCCAATTGTAAAATACAACCCCAAATTGCTGACATGGACTGTAATTAAAGAAACACGTGAAATGCAAAATTTACAACGCTCGTGGAGTGTGATAATAAGATCTTTGGCGTGATACGAATCCGGAGAAACGCTTTTACCGTTGCTTCAAGTACGGGGTAAAATAATTCCCAATTTGGGGTTATATTTTACAATTGAATAAGTTTGAGGGGTAAATTGTTACAATTGAAAGTTGAGGGGGGCAGTTGCAACATTTGGACAAGTTCAGGGGTTATTTGTGTATTAGGCCTTTATAATTTGATAATTTAATGTGATTAAAAATAAATGATGAATAATAAAATGTAAATATCAATAATAGGTAATGTAGAATATAGGTCTAATACATCACCAGCTCCCTGAATTTTGTTAGTGTCTCATCAGCTCTCTGAACTTGCTTATTTATTCTGTAACAACTAAATACAAAAACCATAATACTAACTCCCGTATCCTCATCAATTCGATCACTCAAACCTGCAACACTAACTTCTATAATATATTGAAAGGTAAGAGAATAGAAAAAATTACCTCTCAAATAGATGAAGATATATTTTTAGAATTTAGGTTTAATAAGTTTTTGTATTTAGTTGTAACGGAATAAGCAAGTTTATAGAGCTTGTGAGACACTTGCAAAGTTCAGAAAGCTAATTTATTTGTATGAACAAGTTTAAATAGCTGATGATATGAAATAAACAAGTTTAAGTTTAAGGAGCCAGTGAGACACTAACAAAATTTAAACATCAATCTACTTTTATAGACAAATTCAGAGAACTAGTGATATATTAGACGTAGAATGTAATTTGGAACCTGTGCCAAGGAGGAAGAGGATGAAAAGAGCTGAAAAGAGAGGCATAGGACATATCTTTACACATAAAACAAATGTAAGAAAGCAAGTGATGGAGTATATGCAGAAACTAGTATATTTATAAAGAGGATGATATGAGATGTGTTTACTTTTTTTTTGTATAAAATTATTAACATAATAGAGAATGCAGTTTTTGGAATGTCGTAGATATCATAACTTGTGTTCAAATGAGTTCAATCCACGTCGGTCTTAAATAAGATCCGTGTGATGCGCGGGTTTGATGCGTGGGTTTGATATTTTATCAGATATTCGACTTTAAATATATTTATAAAATTAAATATATATTCAATAATACATAGAAAAAAGGGTAAATAATTTATTATTCCCCACCTTTTTATATAACACACTGCTTAGTTTCCACATTTTGAAAAACGCATTATAAGGTCTCTATGTTTTGTCAATATTAACCCTTTGATCCTTTTGCCGAACATATTTTAGTTTTCAGGACAGCCACATGACCATGCTACTCTGTTATTTTCTGTCTGTGTATAAAGGTTAGAAATCTAAAAAAAATGGACGAAAGCACTAAAGGGTTAATATTGACAAAAGATAGGGACCTTGTAATGTGTTTTTCAAAATAGGGGGACCTAACAATGTATTAGATAAAAAATGGGGGACTAATAAATCATTTACCCTAGAAAAAATCATATTTAAGACAATAAATATAATGATTAAAATAACATTATTTTTAATAAAAGTGGAGATGCAGTGAAGAATATGAGCCGGACATCCCAACTAGATTGGCACCCCATCTATGCGTTGACCAATCTGATATATTAAATAAAATAAAAATAATACCAAGAAAATTCAAGGAGAACATACATTGATGTGTATTTTATGTCTATCGAGTATCAAGTAATAAAATAAAATCAGAGTATCATTCCCACAATGATGATAATTATAATTATTAATCTTTTTGTTTACTATCTATTATTTAAATAATCAAAACGTACCATTTGTTGGTTAATTAACCGAATTAAAAATTATGTTAACAAGTGGATAAAAATTGCGCAAATTGAGAATATAAATTAATTATAATGGAAGAAATTAAGGTTTTTAGCTTCACTTAATATCTTTGTTTGGTAATAACACTTAACTTTTTTCAAGTTATTTTATCATTTTTAAGATGACAATTATTCTTATTAACTAATAGATTTTCGAGTTATTGGTTCTAAACTCTTGATTAATTACTTTACATTGGCCAGGCTAAAATAATTAATCTACAGAAGCATTAAGTTTTATTAAATCTAAAACTTTTTAAACTACTTTACCTTGGTCCGGCTAAAGTGATTACTAAGCAAAATAGTATTTATGAAGGAAATATGGTTTGTAACATGGTGAAATGAATGCAATGTGTAACCCCCTCACTTGGATCACATGATATCTCACACAATATCAGTTATAGACATGCTTTCAATTCTCCATCATATAAACTTCAATCTCATATAAACTTTACATATTATACATAAGAGAAAGCATTTACAATACACGTTTAAGTCATTATCCTACAGAGAGGATTTACAAAACAAAAGTACATCACAAGACTCCAAAATGCCTAGATGAGAATGGACTGACACTGTCGGTGCGACCTTAAGCAAGAAGAACTCCTCCTAACCTGTAAAATCTGTTGGCAAGGGGTGAGCTGCCTACTCAATAATCATATTACGCATATATGTATACAAAAGTAATGTAAAGAGCACAAATCAAAATATATCATCAATACCAAGTTAGAATTTATTCACCTGTTTCACTTATTATAATAAACAACATACTAACCTTCAACTCGTGTCGATCACCTAGTATGCTTCCTAACTTGACTTGTTTGACTCGAAAATGGAAGAAATTGGAAGAGTTTTCTTTGGAGAGGTTTAGGGTATGAACAAGGAAGGTTTTGCTGAAGCTTTGGTCGAAATTGTGGCTGGAATAGATAAAGAATGAGTTGTGCACATCATTTGGCAAATGAAGAGGTGTATTTTGTCTTAATATTGGGGTGATACCTCGTGCTTGCTCACAAACCTCAAATTCAGCCCTCCTAAAGTGTAACTTAATCAATTTAGGACATATGAATTCATTCATTCATTCATTTAAGTCCTAACTCAATTAACCAATCGTTACATCTTAACGATACACTAATCGTCTACTAATCGCACGGTAATCACATTACGCATATGAAACTTCTAATGACAATGCGATGAATCTAAAATGTATGTATTCAATCATGAAAACATATATGAATGTGGGAAGATGTATATGTTAGGGTTTTAGGGATGTTACACAATGTCTAGGCTCGAAGCGGTGAACAATGGAAAATGTGTTTAAGGTAGGCTGATGTTTTGAGTTTGATGATGTGGGGTAAAACAAAGAATGTCTATGTCACCTCGTGTTTTAATCTAGACGCATGAGGTTTTGACCGGTATTTGATGCAAATTCTAAAGTTTCGTATGATTATGGATTACTCGTTGAAAAAAAATATATAGCATTAGTTAATGCTTAATTTAGGCTTTTTTTTATTAAAGGTTGGCTATCGAGGAGGAGCAGAAGACGGACATCTCAGCTATGCTGGCACCCCGACCTCAACCCCATGGCCCCCGAACCAATATTATGAAAAGAAAAAATAAAAAATCCGAATACAAAAGAAAGAAAGAATAAAAAATACAGAACATGATCAAGAGAAACGGTAAGAGCACCGTCCTCCCCTATTGTGAAGAAAAGTCGGCCTACAGAAGCCCGAAATATCATCCCACCATGTAAAACAAGAAGCCGTCTGTCCAAAGTTTGCAAGCGAGTCAGTAACCTGATTGCCTTCACGAAAAATATGAGAGATAACACAGTTCATAGCTTCAACCTGTGACAAACAATTTAACCAATTCTGTCTAATTACCCAAGGAACCGATGTGGATTTGGTTTTCAGCATCTGCACTACGTACATAGAGTCGTTTTCAATCCAAATCTTCTGCCAGCCCTTGTTGTAAGCCAAATCAATAGCATGAGTAGTTGCAGACAACTCAGCAAGGAAGGCAAACGAACTGGTGATTGGAAAAGCAAATGCACCCAGACACAAACCAGTACTTGAGCGAAAAATTCCTCTGCACATGGCCAGTCCAGGAGAACCCGAGACAGAGGCATCAGTTTTAATCTTCGTCCAATCCCTCGGAGGAGGCTACCAGACAACCGGGATGATTCGCGGCCCTTTAGCAAGCCTTTTAGGAATTCCGAGCGCTCCCAAAATTTGTGTTTCCACTAACGAATTCCATGTAGTACCTCGGCCTGTATGAGAAGATTCTCTCAAGGCTCTCCAAATGCGTCTTAAAACCATTACTGTTTCTGGTTTTTCATCCTAAAAAATGCATCTATTCCGAGTAATCCACAACGCCCAAATAGAATTTCCAATTACAGCAGCCTATAATTCGGAAATTTGAGAGCTAAAGCACTGAACAATGGCATCGCATATGAGGGTTTTAAGTGTCGAGCTTGTGTTGATCTGGCATCCAAATAACGAGCTAATACCTTGCCAGATAATTCTAGCAAATGGACAAGTGACAAAAAGATGATCAATCGACTCCATATCAGACAAGCATAAGTTGCAATGTGAGATAATAGATCATCCACGTAATCTCAGCTTATCGTGAGTAGGCAAATAACCGAGATAGGCACACCAGGCGACCAACGAATGTGCAGGAGGAACGCATGGATTTCGAAGGAAATGACAGCATTGTTGCTGATCAACCGAATCCCTAAGCCAAGCATACAACAATTTAACAATAAGAACCCCACTCATAGCAGGCTTCCACATGCATTTATCATCCGCGTCCTTTCCACGTCTAATGCGCCGAACCCTACCCTCAATGTCTGAAGGAAGCACATGCAGGTTAATCCAACTATCTCCATCTAGGTAATTTTCAACCGAATCCGAACAAGAACGTTGTTGTCGAGTTGTTAACCCAACCTGAGTAGCCAGTGAGGGACACATCCATCCCCCGTCCCAAAAATTTAAGACCGAGCTCTAACCAATCCACCAGAGACAATGTTGCAAAATTTCCAAATAAATGCCCTTAACCGAAGCCCAAACAGACGAGTTCAAAACCAAATGACACGGCTATCCTGCTTTGTTTAAGAATCGGGTTCTCAATAAGTTAAAATAGAGCGAGCAGTCCTGAATTAAGCCCCAAGCCATCTTCCCAGTCAAAGCCTTGTTTAAAAGAAACAAATCCTTGATGCCAAGCCCTCCATCTTTGAGATTTTGACAACAGACTTTCCAAGGAACCGTTACCAGCTTCCTACAATGAATTGATCCGGACCAAACAAAATTTTGCATGCTTTTAGTCATACGGTAGAGCAACGCAGCAGGCCACTTATAAATAATAAAAGAATGAATAAAGCTCCCAGTGATAACAGAATTTACCAGGGCAGCTCTACCAGCCATTGATAAACAATTGCCTTTCCATTTGGTAAAATGGGCAAGGTACATGTCCATCAAACCATTTAAATGTGAGGTTTTTGGCCAGCCAAAAAAATAACGGGACACCAAGATAACGAAAAGGAATCTCCCCTCGACGAATACCAATTATACCACCCAGATGATTCCCACGACCAGCAGTTACAAAAGAACCCAGGAAAAGCTCCGACTTATTCCAGTGAACACATTGACCCGAAATAGAGCTATACATCTCAAAGACTTCCTTGATAACAACAAGATTATTCACAGAAGCCTTGCAAAATAAAAGAATATCATCCGCATATAATAAGTGGGCGGAAAAGACCCCTGATGAGGTATAACGCATCGGAAAGTAGAAGCCAACGACTAAGAAAGTCCTCATCAATTCCAAACAGAATAGGAGATAACAGATCACCATGTCTAACCCTTCTAGAGCATTTGAAATAGCCACTGATGACACCATTATTGAGAATTGATATCCGAGCAGCTGATAAAATGTTTAAAATCCAATCCCTGAATTGTAAAGAAAAACCAAACGCATCCATTACAGCTAATAAAAAAATTCCAGTTTATTGTATCAAATGCTTTCCTGATGTCCACTTTTAATGCCAAATTTATGCCAAAGCATCTTTTCCGGAGCATATTAGTGCCCTCCGAAGCCAGGGAAATGCATTGATGAATACTCCTTCTAGGAATGAAACCAAACTGATTCTGTGATACAATGCGGGAAGTAACCAAAGCCAACATGTTTGCCAAAAATTTTGCAATAATTTTATAGCTGAAGTTGCTCATAGCAATGGGCCTAAACTGGTCCAAAGAAAGCGCCCCCTCAATCTTCAGAATAAAGACCATAATGCTTGAACTCAAACCAGGATGAAGCAAACAACTAGTAAAAAAAACTTCTGGCCATAGCAAAGACATCTGATCCAACAATATCCCAAAAAGACTGAAAGAAAACCCCAGTAAACCCATCAGGTCCAGGCGAACTGCTTTTATCCATCGCAAAAACAGCCATGTGAACCTCATTCAAATTCGGACATTTAATCAGCGATTCATTATCCGAGTCAGAGACCATACGCGAAACAATATCATAGACTAAATCATAATTATGCGGTAGGGTGTCCTCATTTTTAAACAAATTTGAGTAAAAATTAGCAATATGCGTACCAATTATTTAGGGATTAGAGACCATTTCATCCCCAATTTGCAGGACCGATATCCCAAAGGCCGCAACGCGAGCGGAAGCCATATGATGAAAGAAACTAGTGTTCCGATCTCCCTCTTTTAGCCATTTAACCCTACTTTTGTCACGCATGAAAGCCTCCTTTTGGCGCAGAACATTATCAAAATGAGCGTGTGCATTAAGCTCGGCATGATGAAGATCAGAAGAATGTCCATTTTCAGAAATATCCGCTTGAATTAGAGCCAACTGAGATTCGGCAGCAGTAATATTGACATCAATATCCCCAAATACTTCTTTATTCTAGCAGCGAAGGACAGGGCGATGCCTTCTCAGTTTATCACACAAAGCTTGCATTGGAGGCAATCTAGGATGAGTCCCATTCCAAAACTTGGCAATAACCTCCCTAATACTTGGATGCATAGTCCATATAGATTGAAATCTAAAACGAGAAGCAATCTGATTACCCTTTGAACAGCTAAACAACAAAGGACAATGATCAGAATGATGATGCGACATAGCATTGCAGCTAACGGAATCCCAAAATTCTGTAAACAAAGCAGAAAGCAAAACACGATTCAGGCAACTTTCAACTCTTGCAGAACCAGCCCTGCCATTAGACCACGTAAAAAATGCCCCCTGTGCAAAAAGATCAACAAAAATTCTCGAGTCAATAAACTCACGAAACTCTCTACACAGCCGCGTAGCAGGAGGTCGACCAGATTTCTAATGAGAGCCAAGGACCGCGTTAAAATCACCAATGAGAATCCAATTCCCTTTTAAACTGCTTTGATGTACCAAAATATCCTCAAACATATTAACACGATGATTTGCCCAGACACTTCCATAAACAAAACAAATAAAAGTATTCAAAGTTGACAAACTCAGGATAACATATTGATCATGCCGAACATGGATACTAGAAGCAAGAGAGGAATTACTCCTAGCAAAAACCCAAAGATTAAGAAGCTCCCTACTATTCATGGCCACCAAAGAAAAACCAAGTTTTCGCCAAAAGGCTTCACTCACCGAGTTGAACTCCACCATAGGCTCAGCCAAACAGAAAAAATCTGGTTTATGAAGAAAACACAAACGATATAAGTAACCCTAGCTTTCCCTATTTTGGATACCTTTACAATTCCAAAAAAGAACAATCATTTAAAACGAACCGGAGGTTTACTGGCTCACTTACTACGAGTTGGTAAATTCTCTGTTGTAATCATTTTGAACTCTTTTTTTTAATTATTTTTTTATTTGTTTAATAAAAAATTAAAACTAAACAAATAAAAAAGAAATGAAATTTTGTAATTTTAATTCAAACTAAATTATTTCTTTTATATATATATATATATATATATATATCCCGTTTTAAATTTATTTAATGGAAATGAAAATAAAAACAATTGTTAAAATGAACAAAAATATAACGGGATAGAAAATTAGGTTGCCTCCCAAGCGTTAAATTTAAAGTCGTTTAACTCAACTTATACTTTCCTTTTTAAGTGAATGTATCAAGTCTTATGAGGAATCCAAAATCTTTGATAAAAATCCTATAAATGAACATTGGATTGTCAAATTGAAGAAAAATTAACAAAATCCATGATATAAATTTGAAAAAAATTATGTACCTGTTTCGATTTCTCTCTTTTTGACTCGTGTAGAAAGTCATATAACACATAAAATTCTTAAGTCAGGGTTATCTCGAACTCGGGTAAATTTCATACGTGGTGTACAACCTTTACCCGTAATCACACTTTGGTGTACAACCAAAATTTTGTCACATTAAACTGTACAACCTTCTAGTGACCTCCCACTAAAGTGTAAAGCCGATAAAAATGACCGGTCAACGCAAGTCAACGTTGCCACATCAGCATTTTGACCACTTTAAAAGTCAAAAATTCACATCCCTAATATAGAATTACTAAAATACCCTCATCCCTTCCAAATTGAAAATAATAGAACCGACTCCATTTCTCTCTTTAACTCGTCTCTCTCTCTCTAAAAGCTTTCAATCTCTTTATCTTTCCCTTCCCCTCTCTCTAATTTTTCCAAATCGTCCTTACTACTACTCCTCCTACTCTTTCTTCTTTGCACCATTTCTTCCTTCTATTTATTTCTTTTACAATTTCACCAAACCCTAAAGTTGTCTCCTCCTCCTCTAACACCACCACCGCCTCCTCCTCAGCCGCTGCCAAACCAGAGAGCTTCTTATAACGAGATATGGTGGGTTTAAGCATAGTTTTAGAAGCACAAAATTGCAGTAGTTTCGAAAAAGAGTTAAGAGTGCCTGATTTGAGATCGGAGAAAGCACCATCTGTTTTAGGAGGACTATTACAAGGGGAATTGAGAAAAGAGATGGAGGAGGCAGTCATTAGGTGGCATATGCAGTTTTAGTTGCAAATTAATTAATTGTAATAAGGTGGATAAAATTAGTAGTTTTCTTGGAAATTTCGAAAACATGGATTTGCAAAACATATAAGGATAATGCATGATTTTTCAAAATGATGGCTTTCTTCATCAAACAGAAAACTAGATTGATGTTTTAGCTGAAGGAAAAGCATGTTTCACTTCGGTGCTAATGTCTGATTCCCTACAAGTAATTTCAAGAGTAATCTAAGGTATCAAGTTCCTTAGTTTGACTCTTTGTTATTATTGCTTCAAGCTCGAATCTCTGCAGTTCTATCAAATGCTTCTTCTGCAATCACTATATTATAGAGAGAGGTTAGAGAGAGAAAGAAATTTGAAGTTTCCTACAAAGATTTGATGGTATTGATTTTATGGAGAGAGGTTAGAGAGAGAAAGAAATTTGAAGAGAGAGAAAGAAATAGAGGGAAGAAGATGAAGATATGAAGAGATAGGAGTATAGAAGTAATTTTATATTAAATGGTTGAATTTTTTTTGACTTTTTGACAGGTCAAAGCTGAGGTGGCGCGTTGACTGGACATTGACCAGTCATTTTTACCTGTCGTACACTTTAGTGGGAGGTCACTAAAAGGTTGTATAGTTTAGTGTGATAAAATTTTGGTTGTACACCAAAGTGTGATTACGGGTAAATGTTATACATCACGTATGTAATTTACCCTCTCGAACTCCTCTAATATATATTTTTTACCAAAATTTTCAACTTTCACTTTTGGTTGGACGACCACTATTCTCTACTAATATTGGCTCCAAAGATTGTTATAGATGATAAATGGGGTGAGACATGGATAAAAGAATATGCAAAGATCATTTATCCCATGTTTGTTTTACAAGTAAGACACAAAAGATAAAGGGAGGGACAATAGTCTTATCCCTATATTTATAAAGGGAGGGACAATAAAATGTAATTTGGTGTAATTTAAGTAAAAGTAATATAGTAAAATACATTATTTTATCACTATCATTATCCAATATATCAAACATGAAATAATAATTCTTAATTATTTTATTTTTATGTTGATCTCAATTTTTTTTTATCTTTTTAACTTTTATCTTTAATTATCTCTATCATCATCAAATATCAAACTCCCCTTACAAAAAATTCATGCTTTATCTTATATAGATGGAGTCAAGTAATTCCCAATAACGAGAGCACCCATCTTTTGGAAGATTATTGGTGTTAAGATAAAATGGCTTATCGGTGGACGGATGTACTGCACCGGAAGCGTAGTAGAATTTATCAAGTAACTAGATCGTGGTGCTAGGGGTGTTAACGAACCTAACCGATATTGAACCTAGGTAGGTTCGGATTGGCTTAAGAATCGAAGAGATCGAGCTCGGCTCAAGTTGGAAGCTCGTCGAAGCTGGAATTTTTAAGCTCGATGAGTCTATAATTTTAGACTCAGTTTGAACTCGAGACAAACTCGATTTTAATTTATTCAATTATACATGATTTGCCATTTTATTATCTAATTTCATATTTTTAATGAATGAAATACCAAATTTAACTTAAAACAAATTTCACATATACAATTGACAAATTAAAAAAAAACTTAGAAGATTAAAGAAATATAATTGCTAACAAATTCAAATTTTAAGATAAAGTCTACCATCACATAGTGGGCAAGGCCATAATGTGTATGGTTGGATGGAAAGCTAAGTGTCTTTCTTTAGCTGACAGAATTACCTTGATCAGATCGGTTGTATCCTCTATACCTACTTATTCGATGCAAACGACAATCTTACCTACTGGAACTTGTATGAAATTGGACAAATGTAATCGAGATTTCCTCTAGGGTTCTTTTTCGGACCAACGGAAGATACACCTGGTAAACTGGATTAAAGTGTGTCTCCCAAAGGGGAAAGGTGTGGCCTCGGCATTAGGACTACTAAAGAAGCTAATATGGCGATGGTGGCGAAACTCTCTTGGTGGCTTTTAACTGACAATGGAGCAATGTGGGTCAGGTGTCTAAAAGCAAAATAATGTGCTAATAGAGAGGGACTAGATTTGTTCAGGGCCAGTAACTCGCAATCTTCTATATGGAGGAGCATTGCGATAGGATCAAGTCTTTTGGCTAAAAGGATTGGTCAGGTTGTTCAAAATGGTAAAAAAAATACTCTCTTCTGGCAGGACATCTGGTGTGGAGTAGATCGTTTGCTTGATAAAGCTATTGTTGATATTCCTAAAAACTGACTGAACCGTATAGTGGCGGATTATTGACATGGGTCGTCATGGGATTGGCAGTCTCTAAGGGCACTGCTCCCTGAACGCATGCTGATGGAAATTGCTTATGTGGTTATTCTTCCAGAAATAATGTATACTGATGATTGGTGTTGGAGATGCTCAAAAACGGGCTGGTACACTGCTACTACTGGTTTTGATTTAATAAAGAACCATGTTGATAGGAGCAGCAATGGTAATACACGTATACAAGTTTGGTCATCAGCCAGGTTATGGGCAGTGGTGTGGCGTCTTGAGGTTCCGGAATGGGTTCACAGCTTCATATGGTTAACTGGACATAACAGACTGATGTGTAATGAAAATAGAAAGGTGCGTCACCTTACGGATAGTTTGGACTGTATTAAGTGTGGAGAAGCGGAGAGTCAAATACATGTTTTGCACGATTGTCCAAAAGTGGCAGAATATGGCTCAAATTCATTTCAATTACTCATCTTACCCGGTTTTTCAATATGGATTGCAAAAACTGGCTTTGGGAGAACTTAACGTATATGGTTGTGTATGATGGTATCCCCTCGCCGTGTCTGTTCTCAATGTGCTTGTGGTGGATTTGGAAATGGCACTATCAAATGGTGTTTGGAGATGCGGAGTGGGTACGAGATAAGGCGGTATTCATCATAGCTCGAGCGAATGAAGTCATAAATGCACGACTTTTGCTAGTTAATACTGTATGTGCTAAAAGTAGGGATATTTGGTGTCACACCCGACCCAAAACGGCATCGGGTATGAAAAGAAAACAGGATAACGATCTACGAATTTTGCTCTTCAATCTTTAACTCGTTCAATTCTTAATTTAATTTTCTAATAGATAAAAAGTTATTTGGATTATTTAAAATTTATTTAATTATTTGGCTTGGACTCATAATTCTATCAAGCTTCCTACGTATCATCGAACGTTTTAAATCTTTAAATCGGGAATCAAAACCACGTAGTTCTACCTATTTTAGGTAGTTCTCTTTAATTATGCACATATTGTTTGACTTATTTATCATTTAATTGTATATTTCATTTTATTATACAATTTTATTTTTTTACAATATAATTATTGAGCATAAACTAATACTTAGTATCTCGAATTTATTTGATAATTCACTACAAGAAAAATCAGTATCACCAACACAATTGACCGACACAATTTTATTTATCGGAAATACCGACAGAATACCGATTGAATTTATTTGTCGGTCGTCACCAACACATTCTCTTACGCAGTTTTATAATTTGTTGGTGATATGCGGTCCCACCACATCACCGACACAAGTAGTCGGTGTTGATTTTTGTTGGTGTTAAGGCCGACCCATTTTTATAAACACCGGCAGAACATATGTTGGTGAATAAAAATAATAAAAATAATAATAATTGTATATAAATAATAATTACTGGAAACTTTAATAAAAATATAAAATCATTCCAAACCTAAAAGCCGAATTACTTGACCCTTTTGTCTATCTATCCTCTCCGCCGTAAACCTCAAATCGAACTTTCTCGTCTTTCTCCCGATCCTAACCTCTCTTCTCTACCCCCTATAATTCATGTTGCCGGAAGCCATCAACACTGCCATCACCCCTCCAACCCCGATCCGGACCAAAAAGCCCGTCTAGAACCTCTGCTCTCTACCCTTAAAAATAACATGTTCGAAACTCCTCTCTCCCGATCGAAACCTCTCCACTCTTCCACTGAGATTCACGGCGCTGAAATACACCAACAACGGTACACCTACGCCTCCTCTCTGTCTATTCTTCTTCTCTCTCTTTCTAATATTGGGCGAATCATGCGAACCCTAGATTTTCAGGTATGAGCTCATATTTTCTTCTCAATTTCTACATAACTAAAATTGTTACTTTCTTAATTTCTCAGTCTATGTCTCCTATTGTCCTCTTGGAAGGTATTTCTTGTTCCAATTAGCACCCATAAATATCGGTGGTTTGAAAGAAATTACGGGCTTCTGAGTTTTCATGGTTGCCAACTTCATTTTGGACAACATTTTGAAACATGAAACTTGAAACCATATTTGGTTATCATTTTCTGGTGATATCTAGCTCACAAAGGTATGGTCTTTATCTTTAACATGCTCATTATGCCTTTTATGATTATTTCATGAGATATGTACTGATAATTTGATATCATTCATGAGATGGTTTAAGCTTTTAAGATTATCATGTGTTTTGTTCTTCAGTTTAATTTTTGTCCATATATGAGTTTATTTGATTCTCCTTTATCACCTTTTAGCACTTACGAAGACATATATAGCTTTTCACTATTTTGATTACATGTTTAGTTCTGTTTACTCTGATCATGTGTTTTCTTGATAAGTAATTGGTAATGAATCTTTAAACATAGCTCTGTTGGTACTTTCCTTTTTTTCTCCTAAGGATATACATATATTTTTTCGGATCATTAGCTTCATTTGAGTTTACAAGTCCCAAATTTGAACAGTTTGCAGTTATGGATATTTTGATCTCTGATGTTCCATTTGGCCAGTTGAGAAAGACTTATATTATTGGAATTATTTAATATGTTATCAACTACATTATATTGTAGTGAGTTTGAGGAACTTGAAGATCCATTGTTGGAGCCTTCATCAACTGCCTCTGCCGCCACTGATGGTCCTGGAGATTCTTCATTTGAGATTTTCTTTAATGTAAGTGCCTAGTGCCTATTGCCTTATCACGGCTTCCAACATCACGGCCGCCTCTTTTCTCAGTCTTACACCTACATGATTCACACCGTTATTTCACCTCTGCTGGCTCTTACCTCCATGATCTACTCTCTCGTGGTAAGTTTTACCTTTCTCTCTTTTGGGCCACTACAATGGCGGAGAGGGATAAGCGTAATAGGGTTCAATATTGGTTTATTATATGTCCTTTTATGGCTATTTTGCCCAATTTATGTGTTTGATTTTAGTTAAGCATATAAACAGTTTTTTCCTCATTTTTCAGTTCGTATAGTCTCTCACTGCATCTGTATGCTCCTTCGAAGCTGTTGTGCTCTGCTATCCTTAATCTCCTCTACTCAGGTAATTGCTTAACCTTCTTCTGTTTATCTCCTTATTTGTTTGGGTTATCTGTTATATTTTTTAAATAAATGACTTAATTAGTAGATTATTTGTTGTTGTTGGTATTCATTGTTATTTGCATAGTCTTAACATAAAATAAATCATTGTAATTGTAAAAATTTTGGATAGTAAAAGGCTTTCATTTTTTCATTAGATATCATTAAATTTTGGATAGTAAAAGGCTTTATGTCTATTTATATGAATGTTTATCGTTTTTGAGGGTTCAGCTGGGATTGAAGAGAGCTTATAGCCAATATATGCCCTCAACAAGATTGTAATTTGGCCTATGAATTGAAGTTCTCTTTTTTTTTTTGGTAAGTATGAATTGAAGTTCTAAGATAGGCTCAGTGTAGCCTTTGCTGTTGTCACTTTGATACAGTAAAAGATTAATGGGAGAGCATGCATTTGTAAATTTATTGTCTATTTCCTTTTGTTGCAAGTTCCACTTCTAAATGGTGAATTTATTACTCTGTAACTTAACCAATTGAAAGGAACCAAAATGAAAATATAAAGGTTATTTTTTATGATCCAAATATTCTTCTACTACTTTATATGTTATTCGAAATGGGGCTCAAGCCCAATTAGCAAACATAAAAAAATAATAAAAAACTAATAGCTGCCACATTTTAAGTTGTGATATGGTAGCATGTAATAGAGAAGTGGGTGTTTGTGATAGAACCGATGTTGTTGTTGTTAATTGGAGAGGCACTTATTCCCTCTCCCTAACATCACAATGATGCAACAACACATAGATATCCTTTATTCTTTAGCTATGGAAATTAATTAAAAACATAATAGAAAAAGAAAGTATATACTTTGGAGTTGAGTGGTTTTCAAAGGGATAATGTTGAGGCTTGGTTTGCTTGTGATTTTTGTCCTTTGTGTGCAAGTATTTATAAAGTATAGGACTATCTGTTCGATTGACATTGTTAGAGTTGATAATTATTGACACTCAAGACCTACCAATATAAAACATTTTACTATGGTGAAATATTGGACCTTTTTTCATATGCAAAGGATTAAGACTAAGGAAACAAAGTTCAGATATATATGGTGAGCATGAACCAGATTGCTGTCAAGAGTACCAGGGTGTTGCACCTCCATGGGATCTTACTTTCCGATGTGACCCTTAAGAGGGAAAGTTAAAGGTAAATAATTAGATAGTTTATCAGTTTCTATATGTTAGACTAGGACTAATTATGTATTGATGAATTTACTTTTACATTAATATATCTTTTTCTGTAACCTGTTTGGAATTTCTATAGTGAAGGTTAGTTATAACTAGTTCATTCCAATTAATGTGCCAAGTCATACAATAGTATTGAAATTTATTTAATAGGTATTCCAATACCAAGTTAGGTGAAATGTTACTTCTTGAAGCTCATGAATTAGCTCTTTATCGAGTCTGACTTTCATTGTAAATCACAGATTTCTGATTTCAACTTCAGCTTCCTAAATTGAAAGAATTCTGTAAAATAGCACTTGCAAATATATATTTTTTACTCTATATGATTATTGATTGAATTGTTTATAACTTTGTTTCTTCAATAGCGCTATTAATTTCTTATTTATTTCAGTTTCCTAAATCTCCTCCTTGCTTCTATCGTCACCGATGCCGATTCTCCAAGACGACCTTCCTCAGTGGCTTCGCACCTGTCTATTGAGATGAAGGATTCCAACCAAAAGACCCACCGCCATAGCCATCTTCCTTGCTGCTTTCTCGTATGGGATGTATGATGTATCAAGTGGGTAAGGGAAACAAGATCTGCAGGTACCATTTTTTTTGAAGTTTAATAAATTTTGCTTTAGGTACAAACTCTAATGTCTGAGGTAGGAAGTTTAGTGGACTACTAGTTGTGAGGTTAAAACTGAGAAATTCTCTCTAGCATGAGATTGTTTGAAACTGATAAATCTATTGTTTCTTCGTTTCTACCCGTTCTGCCATATCTTCCTATCTCAACGGATGGTTCAGATGGCTTAAGTTATGATAGGAGAGATAGTAAGAGGCAAGGACGTATGGACCGGTAAATCTGATTTGTATATTCTGTGATTATAGTCTCTTTTAGGTGCATAAATCTCTAGTTGGGTATTGAGTGCTTTTCTTCATTTTATGTAATGGGGGAAAACTTTGAGCTCTTCAAAATTTGTCAACCGTTTGTGCTCGTATGTGTGATAATAGTTGTTTGTAATGTGTAGATTGGTAGTGGAGGTGCATATGGAGCTTGTGGAAGTTATTCTTCAGGGCGAACTAGTGCTTATGGGTGAGAATGATCTCTCTTTTGCCATTTTTATATTATATGTCATGATTTAGAGTGTAGATTGGTAGTGGAGGTGCATATGGATCTTGTGGAAGTTATTCTTCAGGGCGAACTAGTGCGTATAGGTGAGAATGACCTCTCTTTCGCCATTTTTATATTATGTCATCTCCATTTCAATGTCATGATTTAGAGATTCCTTTTTATTGGGCGGTGGAAGTTTCAACCGGGTGGGCTTATATCTTCTATTAAAGTGCTAAATAGTTAAGTTGAATTCTCCTTGTATTTCCTTCATATTTATATGATGTGTAGTGTTGTCCAAGGCTTCTTATTTGTTTGTTCTTAGGTCCCTAGGAGATGATGTTTGTTTTAGAACTTCTAAATGCTTATTTGCAGCTCTATTTTCAGGTTATCCAGCCAGACACATGTTCCGGACATAAAAGGTATTACTAAAATTTGATGATGGTTATTCGCAGGTAGATTCTTAATTTCCTTTTTACTTTTTTTCCTGTATGTGGAGTAAAGTGGCAATTTCATATTAATATGTAGCCTAGTCAAAGACACTAGTTTGATAGTTTATGTCATAACCTATCCAGTCTCCCTCTATATAGGGTTCTGATGCTCTACTTTTACCATGTTGCCTTCCCTTCCCAATAAACAGCTGAGATCCATGAAGCCTGAAGCCAGTTGGCTTGGTGGAATTTACTAATTTAAAATGCAATTCATAGAATTTACTAATTTAAAATTGCAAGTTTAATTGTAATTGAAATGTTGCAGAACTCTAATTTTTATCCAAGTTGCAGGTTTATACTTGCACTATCTTTAGTTAGATTTTGGCCCTGTTTGGGAATTAGCTGTTAGCTGATTACATTAGCTGTTAGCTGTTAGCTGATTACATTAGCTGTTAGCTGTTAGCTGATTACATTAGCTGATTTGACTAGCTGTTTGTGTAGACCTGTTTGGTAAAAATTAGCTCATTGATAATAGCGGTTTGTGCGAAAAGACGAATAAGAGCATTAATTTTAGCGCAGGAGAAGAGGGAGTCTGTTTATTAGGGTTAAAGAAGTCCATTAATTTTAATATTGCAAAACGCTAATTGAAAAAGCTCATTTTAAGAGCTTTTTCAAAATTAGCGTTTTCATCCCAAAACTCTCTCCCAAACCTCTCTCTACCAAACACTCCAATCAGTTCTTGTAAGGTTTAATTGGATTTGTGTTTATATTATATATATATATATATTTGAGTTTCCTTCAATCCAAATAAAGTGACTTTTAAAAAGAAAATATAAAATTAATTTAAAATGATTTACAAATTCCGACGCATTATCCGTCGGTGAATTATTTAAATAAATATTTTAAAAAGTAGATCACCGACACATGTGGGTCGGTGATGTTGTCGGAATCTCTGACAAGTCACCTAAAATTAGTCGGAATTTCCGACACATAATGCCGACTACAATTTGTCTCGGTGAAATTTTTGTGTCGATAACAATTTCTCGTAGCTGCTTACCTACGAGGTCAATGCCGACACAGAAGAATCTGTTGGAATTCCGTCGTTGATAGCGATCACAGACGCATATTCGTCAATCACGACGGATTATTGCCGTCGGTGATCGGATTTTTTCTTGTAGTGATTCGTATAATATAATCTCTTAAAACGTAAATATATTTTATAAAAGATACATAAATATTTTATCAAACCCGGTAAACTTTTAAGTTTCCAAATCACTTTATCAAATCAACTCGTATCACATATGAAATCAATTCACAAATAAATATCGATATTTTCAAATCAACAAAATAAAGAGGTTAATCGAATAAATTGTTTATCAAATCTGACTCATAATCAAATAAACTCTTTATTAAACGAGTTCGTAACCAAATAAACGGGTTATCAAACCAATTTGTAACCAAATAAACGTTTTACCAAACCAAATTCATAATCAAACAAATAGTTTATCAAATCAAATTCGTAATCAACAAACTTAACATTATATCCATCCTAGAGTTTCTCCCCTTATGTATCAATCCCACAATAGAATCGAGATATCTCATAATTTTGCCTAACCCGCATGGTCTTACTCAACACTTCTTTACCATACCCGATAGGTCTTTCAACTGTGTACATAGACCATGTCCCTCACTGAACATGGTCTTCAAATATTGAAACCGCCGATCCGGATAACTCTAAATGGATATTAAATCATAAAATCATAATGTGCTCAAATCTCTTTTCACAATCAAATTTCCAAATTAGTCCATAACCATAAATCTTAATGGTTCAAGTAATCATTTTACTAGTATAATCAAAATTATTCAAATAATATAGTTGATATACTATAATTTTTAAAAGTTCATATAAAATCACAAATCCACATTTAATCGAACTCAAAGAATTATATTGTTCGAATATAATATAAATAAAATTTAAAATAATTAAAATTAAAATATTCTTACCGAACTAAAATCGTAACTTTTAACCGGCACAATCCGACGATACTGTTAAACTTTTGATCAATTTGATAAGCAAATAGAATTTCTTTTCTCTAATTGAAGAAAATTAATAAATAAATAAATAAATATCATTTTCTTTAATTTTTCCATAAAAACAACTTAAAACCATTTTTACAAAACCCTTTTTTTTCTTTAAACAAAAACCAACCCTCCTTATATACTTCTTTTCTGCCATCGAATAAATATTATGGAATTCATTCCATACATTTATTAAAGACACACAGCTTCAAAATGACACATGACTTTTCAAACATGAAATAGAGATATGTAGCACAATTTCATGCAAATTTATTATTTTTTTATATATTTTCTTTTGCATGTGTTGGACACGTTTGTGTCCTACATTTTTTTTCTTATTATTTTAATATAATTAAATATTATAACAACAACAACAAAGCCTTAGTCCCGAAATGATTTGGGATCGGCTAACATGAACCATCATATAAAACCGTGAAATCAAGTCGTGTCAGCGACACAAATTCGCTCCCTCCACTCCGTCCTATCCACTACCATATTTTCCTCAATTCCCAGTAAACTCATATCACTCTCGATCACCCTCCTCCAAGTTTGCTTAGGTCTTCCCCTACCCCTCACCACTACATCCCTTTGCCACTCTTCGGTCCTCCTAACCGGCGCATCAAGCGTTCTACGTCTCACATGGCCATACCACCTTAGTCGGGTTTCTCTCATTTTATTCTCAATAGATGTAACCCCTACTTTTGTCCTAAATATTTCATTACTCACCTGATCCTTTCTTGTATGACCACACATCCATCTCAACATACGCATCTCCGCCACCGACATCTTATGGATGTGACAATGTTTCACTGCCCAACACTCTGTACCATATAACAATGCTGGTCTGATTGTCGTGCGGTAGAATTTTTCCTTCAATCTATTAGGCATGCCGGGATCACAAAGGAAATCCGTACTCTTCCACTTCGACCAACCAGATTTAATCCTATGAGCAACATCTCCATCTACTTCTCCATCCGTTTGGATAATATATCCTAAATACCGGAAGCAATCCGATGCTTGAACAACTCTTCCATATAGGGTGATTGTCCCTTCCTCCCTACTCCTATGGCCGCTAAACTTACACTCCAAATATTCTGTCTTACTTCGGCTCAACTTAAAGCCTCTAGATTCTAGAGTTTGTCTCCATAGTTCCAACTTCCTCTCCACTCATTCTTTCGTCTCATCAACCAACACAATATCATCTACACACAACATGCACCATGTGTTGAAACACCTTTCCACATGATTTTGATTTGACAAAATTATTTAAATTATTCCCATGATTAAAACAATTAAATTTAAGTGCTTTGATTTAATTGTACTAATGATTTTGTTCAATGTTGAGTGAATTAACTAACGAGAACAGGAACTGAAAGCTTATAAAAGAAAGACAAAACAAAGTCAGCATGAGCAAGTCACACAGCATAGCTGAGTAGAATGCAACTCAGCTTTACGAAAGAAATGTCTTCTTCAGAAAAGCTTGAGGGCGAAGCTGCTAAGTCAAGCTGAGCAATATTCAAGTCGCCGCTAAATCAAGCTGAGTGATAATCAAGTCAGTGTCCAATTATCCGTCAACTTGTGAGACAAAGTCTGACACATCTCAGAAGCCTCGGAAATCCGTTTCAAGGACTTTTTCGAGACGCATGGACCATCTGACCTTTGGCAAGAAGACAAACCTGGCACTAGAAGATGAACCTGGCGCAAGAAGATGAAACTGGCAAACCTGGCTCCTACTAAAAACAGACGATAGGATTGGCCTGCAATTCTGGAAGCTGACCAATCAATGACGAAAGAAGACCGTTTACTCTCAACGGATATGTCGGAATTCAAATCATTAAGCTTCAGAATTCACTATAAATGGACAAGTTCATCACTTGGATCATTGCCGAAAAAAATACAAGAGAGATACAGACAAGCAAAATCTTCACTAAGTCAAAAATCCAAAAGAGAAGCTATCTGAATAGAAAAAACAAGTTCTTACACCAAATTCAAATCATTGTGTAAAAGTCTAGAGTGAATTTTATTCATCTAAAGTGTTCTTCGTTTTGAGAGAACAATCTTGTATCAATTGTAAAGGTTAGAAGAGTGAAGCTGAGTACTCGGTTATAGTACTCAGTGGTAGAGAAAATCTGAATACTCGGTTATAGTATTCAGTGGTAGATAGGGTTGAGTAGATGAATAGAGGACGGTACTCTTGCATACTCAGTTGCTATTGTAAACGGTTTGTGCTCTACCTTTAAAGAGCTCAGTAGAGGATTGAAAAAGCTCGGAAGGATTCCGGGGACTGGACGTAGGCGGTGAGGCCGAACCAGGATAAGTCTGTTGAGTAATCTCTAACTCTTTCTCTTGGTATATATATATGTATGTGTTGCTTGCTTAAAAGTGCTCAGTAAATAATTTGTGTAAGCCGACGCTGAGTAATCAGAGTGCTGAGTTGGAAGCTAACTCAAAGTGCTATTTCCCAACTCACAATTGAAACAGCTCTAGTCAGTATCTGATTAAAGTTGTCTCACACCTCACTCAGTCTTGCTGACCTAAAGCTGACTTAAATTGTCAAACATTTAATTAAGTCAGCATTATTAAGCAAAAAAGTTACATTAGTTCCTAACCCCCCCCCTTGGAACTAATCCTACTACGTTACACAGGACCAACACCATGGTATACCATCTTGAAGTGAACTTGTTAGTTCATCCATAATGATGGCAAAAAGAAATGGGCTTAGTGCGAAATCTTGATGCACTCCAATCGTAATAGGGAACTCTTCAGTCTTCCCAACACTAATACGTACACTCGTGTATGCTCCCTCATACATGTCCTTTATGATGTCAATATATTTCCGCAAAATTCCTTTCCTTATCAAGGCCCACCAAAGTACTTCCCTTGGTACCTTATCATATGCTTTCTCCAAGTCAATGAAAACCATATGCAAGTCTTTCTTCTTATTTTGATAGTGCTCCATTAATTGTCTCATTAGATGGATGGCTTCCATAGTTGATCTTCCCGGCATAAAGCCAAACTGGTTTTTCGAGATCTTCACTGTCCTCCTTAGCGTTTGTTCGATCACTCACTCCCAAATTTTCCTATGACTCATTAATTTGATTCCTCGATAGTTGGCACAATCTTGGACATCGCCTTTGTTCTTATACAAAGGGATTAAGATACTTTTCCTCCATTCTGATGGCATCTTATTGTTTCTCCAAATTTTGTTGAAGAACTTCGTCAACCATTCAATTCCTCTCTCTCCCAAACATCTCCAAATCTCAATAGGGATGCCATCAGGTCCTACTGCTTTCTTCAACCTCATCTTATTTAATGCCATTTTGATTTCACCCTTTAGAATTCTCCGCAGGCATTCATGATTTATCATATCGTGATGGATACTTATATCTCCAACATCTTGTCTGCGATCTCCATTAAATAAGTCGTCAAAATAGGACCTTCATCGTTCCTTGATATCCTTATCTCCAACTAGGACTTTCTGGTCCACATCCTTCACACATTTAACTTTTTCAAGATCTCGCGTCTTCTTATCTCTCATCCGAGCAATTCTATATATGTCCCTTTCCCCTTCTTTCATATCCAATCTTGTATACAGATCCCTATTCACCTTTGCTCTAGCATCTCGTATGACCTTCTTTACTTCCCTTTTAGCCTCTTTGTGTTTTTCGTAGTTCTCGTCACTCCTACATTTCCCCAACATTTTATAGGATTCTCGCTTGCTCTTTACTGCTTGTCGTACTTCTTCTGTCCACCAAGATGTGTCCTTACCCGGTGGCATGCTACCTTTAGATTCCCCTAGCACTTCCTTCGCTACATCCCTTATACTATGCTCCATCTTAGTCCATATCGAATCTATATCTAAATCCATATTAAAAGTCCAAATATCTTTTTTGGTCATCTCATCCACAAATTTTTATTGATTCTCCCCTTGCAATTTCCACCACTTAATCTTAGTCTCCACTTGTGGTGTTCGTTTCTTATACATTTCCTACTTCGAAAATCAAGCACCACTACTCTATGTTGGGTTGTCGTACTCTCACCAGGGATCACCTTACAATCAGTATAACTCTTTCTCCAAGAACTCCTTACTAAGAAGAAGTCAATTTGGCTCACATTACCGCCACTTCGATAAGTCACTAAGTGGGATGTTCTCTTCATAAACCATGTGTTCATGATACTCAAGTCATAGGCTGATACGAATTCCAAAATATCATTTTCTGCTTCATTCTTATCTCCAAAACCATACCCTCCATGAACACTCTCAAACCCATCTCGCCTAGAACCCACGTGTCCATTGAGATCATCCCCCAGTACCATCTTTTCATCCCTAGGAACCTGTTGCACCACTTCCTCTAAGTCCTCCCAAAAAGCTTGTCTTATAGAGACATCTAATCCTATTTGTGGCGCATATGCACTGATGACATTCACAACCTCATCCCCTATCACTAGCTTAACACTCATAATTCTATCGCTCTTCCTAGACACCGCTACTACATCATCAATATACTACCTATCAATAAGAATACCTACTCCATTTCTATCATTATCCTTTCCCGAGTAACAAAGCTTATAACCCCAAGGAGCTATCTCTCTAGCCTTGGCTCCAACCCACTTGGTTTCTTGTAGGCACATTATATTTATTCTCCTCCTCTTCATAACATCTAGAATTTCAACTAATCTTCTTGTCAAAGAACCTATGTTCCATGTCCTAAAGCGTAACCTACTACCCTTACCCCTACCCCTACCATTACAGTGGACTAGCTTATTTACCCGCAACCCTTGCATATTTGGCACCACCCTCGGGTCCTGGGGTGGCGCGCCGCTTCGGGGCGACGACCTAGCAACCCTTGCACATTTATACACCCGGATCTAGGAAGTGCAGCGCGTCGCTGAGTAGGGAACGCCCCCACGATATTTATATTGTGGTTCATGTCATAAGATGTGGCTAAGTTTTACGCTGGCCGCCACAAACCTACCGCAACCCTCCTCCTTTGTTCGGGCTTGGGACCGACTGTAAAGGCCACCAAGTGACCCTCACAGGCGTAGTTAATTAAATATTATAATTATATACATGAATTTAGTTGGTTTTTCTTTTTGCCATCAACTATGTTTCAACAATTCTACAATTCAATTACTTTAATTATCTTTTCATTTTATTGTTTTAGTACTTCTTATTTTATTTATTTATTTATTTTTACCCAATTATAAAAATATAACATCCCACATATCAATTATTTATGAATATTACTTTTATACGTATTTCAAATTTAACCTTTATTAAAAATTGGGTTAGTATTTCATTAATAATAAATTAAATATGTTTGAAAAAAAAATTTAAACAAATGGCATGAATTCTTTTCATGCAAAATTTACATGTGTTCCAACTTAGACAAATGTATGAAATTATACATGTAATGTGACATGTGTTGAATACACATGCAATGCTAAAGCTCTTTATTAATTATACTATTCCTATCTTTTATTATTATTATTATCATTATCATTATTATTATTATTATTATTATTATTATTATTATTTTGCTTAATTCGTATTATCTATATGTATAATTTGGTAATTAAATTAAATGTTGATTTTAGTCCTTAAATTTATAACTTTTTATAAAATATACTCAAAACTTTTAATTTTCACCTATAGAAACATTAAATTAAACCCAACAATATACTTAAATTCCTAATTAATTTATACTCTAAAAGATGAACATTATAATCTAGTTCAGAAAATAGAGATTCGAAATTTTTAGACACGGGCGTGACATTTGGATTCGATGGTACCCTCCGAACCCGTTCTGGATTAAGATAAATATTGATGGTGCCAGTAAAGGGAACCCAGGACAAGCATCTGCAGGGGCTTAATCATGGATGAGCAAGGACACTAGAGATGTGGATTTTTATGGTGAATCTCGGCATTTGTACGGCAGTATTAGCCGAGCTTTGGGGTCTTTACTTCAGGCTTAAAATGGCTTGGGATAGAGGTTACAGAAGGGTCTAAGTGGAACTTGATTCATAAACTGTCTTGACGGTGATACATGGGGAGACTGGTAGGCACCACCAATTAGCATGGTTGTTGACGAGATATCAGGAGTACAGGTTTCGAGATTGGAAGCTGAGTCTGATTTGTATGTTTCGTGAAGGTAATCAGGCTTCTGACTGGATGACGAACTTCGCATGGTCATTTCCTTTGGGTCATCACGAGTGTGATGTGCCTCCTGTAAGCCTCTAGGCTATTTTTTCTGAGGATCGGCTTGGTTGACACTCACATAGGATAGTTCGTTAATTAGTTTTTTTTCATGTTTTGTTTGGGTTTTCACCCACCTCTTATTAAAAAAAAAAAAAAAAAAAAAACTTAACTCATCTAATAAATTGACAAAATGTTAAAAAGCTAGGAATAAAACTAGATATATTTTTTGAACCGTGACTTCATGTAAAGATTAAAAAGGTAAGAATAAAATTGATATATGACTTTAACTAAAAATAATAATAATAAAAAAACTTAATTAGCGCTCAAAGAAATTTGAGTGTTTTTTTTCGGTCCAAAACGAATTGAATGTCTTTATTGTTGTGTATGGTAAATTTAAGATATTTTGTTTTTCATTTCTTATTTAATAGAATCACTATCTTTCGAGTCAAACTTAAAAAAACTTGGCTTAACTCGTAAATTTTTTGAACCGATCCCAAACTCAAACAGCTTTGTAGATCACCCTTGCTTATTAAAGCATCTCCAAGAGAGGGTGCCCAAAAGAGTGACAGCTGATATGACATTAGTTTGACAACTTTTAAAAGATGCTTATTGTGGGTGCCAAGAAAAGTTGTCAACCTTTGACAATCTCTTGGCAACCTTGTTTATTATTTTTTAATATAAAATATGTGGTCCCTCTCTTAGAAATAATAAAATCTGGAGCTTTTTATTTTTAATATTTATAATAAAATAATAATTTGTAGGATTATAATAGCAACTTTTCAAGCAACTTCTATCGGAGCATTTTTTTAAGTAAAGGTTGTCAAAAGTGGTGTGGATGAAAAAGACAATAAAATACTATATTTTGGAATTATATGTTAAGTTTTGGCACTTTTTTAGACACCTTCTATTGGAGATGCTCTTAGCAGCCTTAAAGTCTGTTATATCCGGCCTATTCTCGAGGACAAAAGAAAAAGATAACCTAGGTCTCTAGTCCTTGAATCTTGATGAGGATGAGGAAGAAGAATCAAAGGCCTTGTTATCATCTACATCAACGTATGAAAAGTCTCATTCATATTGATTAACAACTCTCGTTCATGAAAAGTCTCTACTTTTAAAGATATAGAGCTCTTAAGGCTACCATGGCTCTATATCCTAAGTTAGTGGTTATTTAACGTTATTGATCTTTCATTAATTTCCAAAGTAGGGATATATTACTTTTGAGTAGGGATCATAATGGGTATGAAATTTGTTGATATCCACTACTATTTGATTATAATGGGAGTATCCGAATCTCGTAAAAAATGGCTTGGGGCGAAAATGTGATTTAGAAAATTACCATTGAGATTTATTTAGGATATCTGCTATCCCGTGATGTATTTGTTTTTTTTTTTATTTTTTTATTAGTAAAATACTACACTTGTTTCATAATATAGGTTAAAACACAAAAATTAAGAAATGTAATTAATTTTAATTAAAATACTTTGTTACCGTTATATTAATTGCACCCACTAATTAATTTTTAATGATTTGTATATTATGCTATTTAGAAATTTAAGTATTTGATTTTTTTTATATAAATTTTTTGAGAGAAAATCTGCTGTCCCTATTTCGGCGTCCCCTTCCATGTCCCTCTCACAAAAAGTGGTCCCTTTTAATCATGTGGGTCCTATTGCCTCTTAAAATATATTATTTTAATTAAAATGGATCACTTTTTGTGAAAGGGACATGGAAGGGGACGTCGAAATGGGGACAGCAGATTTTCTCCCAAATTTTTTTTTGAATCATTCTCTAAAATTTAGGGTAAATTACACGCATGGTTATTGAACTATACCCATTTTAACATTATGGTCACTGAACTTCAATTCTTCCCGGTATGGCTATTATACTTTACACTTTGTTACACCGGTAGTCACTGTTACCGTTGATCAGCCTTTTTTACCATTGACTATCATTTTTGACCTGTTTTCTCTCTTCTAAAATCTACGATACCTATTTTACCGTTATTCCTCTCTTCTCTTTCTTTAACATCTGGAACCAGAGAATCAGCACTAACCACTTATTCCCTTCTTGTAACAATGTCCGTTCACAATAGATTGAAATACCAGTAGCTAGCTAAACTCCATGTTAGAGCAAAGAAGATGAAATTAGAATCAACAATCCATGATTCCAAAACTCAGAGAACCCAAAACCAAAATTGAGTGACGAAATTAAGGAATTACAGAGAACAGTAATGGTTACTGTTAGAATGGGAAGATGAAGATTGTTCCATACTTGAATTAAAATTTAAAACCACCTCTCCTCTTTATCAGCATTACCATCAAGAACCACACATTGGCTATTTCTCTGGATCTAGAAATCAACAAAAAAAATCATCAGTTCAAATTCAATCAAAACCAATATCAATTCGGGAAAGCCTGCCAAAAATAACAATAAAACATAGACTGAAAACAATCATCAAAACGGAAATAACCAATTGCAGAAACAATGAACAGTCGCATGTTAATGGAGTTTTGCTTATAAAGAAAGAGAGAGAAAGAAAGAGAAGAGAGAAGGAATGGTAAAATGGGTATGGTAGGTTTTAGGAGAGAGAAAGGAGGGAGAAAACCGGTAAAAAATAAGTCAAAGGTAAATAAGGCTGGTCAACGGTGACAGTAGCCACCGATGTAACAAAGTGTAAAGTACAATTGCCATATCGGAAAGAATTGAAGTTCAGTGACCATAATGTGAGAATGGGTATAGTTTAGTGGCCATGGGTGTAATTTACCCTTAAAATTTAAGAAATATTAAATTTATGTATGTTTTGTTAAATGTAGGATTTATTTGTTTATTATTTAATTTATATATTTAAACCTTTAAAAATACCCATGAATTATGTGCATGGATGAGAATTGAATTATGATTATCTATTCGTTAGAGTAATAGGATAATGATGGAAATTTCAAATATAGAAATATAAAGATTCGAGTATGGTATTATCCATGAGTATTCTACTCGTTATGATCCCTATAGGCCAGCTCCACGAGGAATTCCTCTAGGTCAGCATCTAAGGCCTTACAAAATTGTCTCATAGCTCATTTCTCGCACAGGTAAAAAGATATTACTGAAGACGGTGGTGCAAGCTATTCCTAATTTCGCTATGAATGTTTTCTTGCTTCCTAACTGTCTTTGTCTTGAAATTGAGCGTATGCTAAATGGCTTTTAGTGGTGTAATAAAAGGCATAAGATGACTCAATTGGGATAAGCTTTGTGATGTAAAAGGGATGGGTGGCTTGGGCTTTAAAAGGTTGCATGAATTCAATCTAGCTATGTTGGGTAAGTAGAGATGGAGGTTTGTGACTCAACCTAATTCTTTGGTTTTGCGCATTTTTAAGGCTAAATACTTTAAAAATTGTAGTTTTTTGGAAGCAGTTAAAGGTAAAAACCCAAGTTTGGTTTGGAGTAGTATCTTTCAAGCGAAAGATTTGCTGATCCAAGGTTGTAGGAGAAGGGTTGGAAGTTGAATTGAAGGGAAACCATCTATAATTCTTCCCCAAGAAATTGTAGATGCAAAAGTTTCATCTATTTTTTAAAGTTAACTGTAGAAGATGGGATGAAGAAGTCATAAGAGATGTCTTTACGAGGAAGATCAAAACCTTATTCTTAGTTTGCCGCTTTCTAGTAATTGTGTTCAAGGCATTTAGTTTTGGAGTTTAGAGAATGATGGGTTTTTTTTTTGTGAAGAGTGCTTACAAATGGTTATGTAATGGGACCCAGCTGGTTGGTAATAGTATGTGGAAGAAGATGTGGAGCTTAAAAGTTCCCTCTAAGGTGCGTAATATGCTTTGGCGTGCTTATAGAAATGTTTTGCCTACAGCTATTGTGCTTACAGAGAAACGTGTGGATGCCAATCCTTTTTCTGTTATCTGCAATTTAGATTTTAAGTCTATTTTACATTTGTTTAGAGATTGCATTCACGCTCACTCTGTTTGGAACGCGTCTGGTTTGGGTAGAGTGTTGGATGGAGATTTTCTTTGCTTTAAAGATTGGGTTGAAGGAGTGGCAGGATGCTCAATCGAAGAGATGAATGTTTGTGCCCAGGTTATTCCAGGTGGGGCATGGTCTTCCCGGGGTGTGATTCGATGGTTATAGCCTCCTCCAGCTCGCTTTAAACTGACTATAGATGCCTCTATTATCTAGGGTTCAGGTCTACTGGGTTTAGGGGTGGTGCTATGGGACTGCAATAGCAAGTTTTGTGGAGGTTTTTCCAAACTTGTGCAGGGTGATTTCTTGCCTCGTGTAGGGGAAGTTATGGTCATTCGAGAAGCTCTAAGTTGGTTCAATAGAAATAGTATGGACGGGTGTCTTGTTGAAACTGATGCAGAGGAGGTGGTTTTACATCTTAATCAACCTGCCTTCATGTCTTATTATGGCATTGTTCTTGATGATTGTAATAGATTGATTGATTCATTTAATGATATTAGTATCATTTTTCTAGTCGTTCTGTGAATAGTGATGTCCCATAACTTGCAAGGGCATCTTATTCTATACCAGGACTGATGGAGTGACATACTAGTCCTCGAAGTTTCATTGAGCGTTGTATTGTGATTTTATTTAATGCATGGTCTTTTCTTCTTTCTTTTTTTTTAAAAAAAAAAAAACTAATGTTGCTATATAAAGGCTATGTATATGTCATTAATGGTTAATGATTTTAACTGTTTGACTAATCAATACAAAATTTATTCTCTTTCAGTTTCATTTCTCTCCCAGTCTTTGATTTTATTACGGTGGTAGGTGTCGAATTAACCAAAATAAATCTCTACTCTTTCTGTTTTAAATGAATTGTGTACATAATAAGCAAAAATGGACACGTAAAGTTAATAGTGATTTGATTCAATTGAAACCCAATTTTTAAGAATGATATAAACTTGTAAGGAAAGGGGTTGTTAAATAATCTTTAGAATCAAACCCGAAACAACACAAGAAATAATTAATTTAGAAATAAGTTAGTATATGTCACAGTTGTTAGACAAACAATTACGTCTGTCTTAAGAAAACAAATATTTGTCTTAAAAATGTTATAACATTCTTTTTGGAAATTCAAAAAATAATGAGCTGTCTTAAGAATCTTAGAAATCATGAAACATAAAGCATAAAACATAAATTTATCTTAAGAATGTTAGATGTGATTAACAAAAAAAACAAAAACAAAATTGAACACAGAAAATATACAAAACTAAAACTAGAAATCAAAAGGAAAAAGTTCGACAAATCTGAGGCCTGCATTAGCAGCTTCTTTAAGACGATGTCGTCGCTATTGACGATCGCGTCTCAGGATACAACAGATTACCCAAGCGAACTCAATCCGTGTGTAGGCTCGTTATCATCGAGTAGGAAAACAAGACACTATGAACAGACAGAGAATATAAACATTCAGAGAATATTTATTTTTACCAACCGACTTATGAATTTGACAATCCATTCTATATAAATTGAACTCAAAAAGATATGTCTTTTCGCAGAAAATATAATGCAAATATTATCTTTAATGTTTTTTGCTTTTCCTTGTAAACTTTTTCTTTCGATTGAATAAATTGGAAAAAAAAATAGTTATCTATATCAGGCATATTAATTATGTAATGGAAAGTTAGAACTCCGAAGTGCAAAAGTAATAAAGATTAAGAAATTAATAGAGATTAAACCAAAACAAAGTTTAACATATTATTTATTTAGATGAAATGGAGACAAACACACACATGGATCATCAAACACACACACATAACCATTTTATTCTGAAGCACAGCCGTAGTGAAATTAAGGATCGATAATCTCCAAGAGCGGGCAATATTTAACAATCCTTATCGCAGAAACAGCGAATGGGGCGGTTTCGGTGACCAACGCCACGGCAATGTCCTCCGCGGAAGCCCTCAGTCCGGCAAACGGCAGCACATTTGCTGCTGTTCGAACATCGCCCCTTGAACTGGTTGCTCTGAGTCTGACAGGGCCTGCCTTCTGCAACTTTTGGCCCTATCACTGCATTCTCCAAATTAATTAAAACAAATTAATAATGTTTTAAATCAAAAATATGAGAGGTTGGATTCATAAAAAGGAGAATAATCAAGAGATAATACTGGTTTTTCTCGTAGAGTAATATAAGATTTACTATTAACTCTTAACTATCAGTTTGAGTTAACCTTAACAAAAAGAATAAATGAAGGAGAATAGAAAATGGAACCTGCGGCGAGAAAGAGAAAGAGGAGAAAAAGAGCTGAAAAGAGACGCATGGGACGCTCCATTTCTTTCTTTATTTTCCTTACAAGTGATGGAGTGAGGATGATCAGGTATATGCAGCACCTATTTATACAAAATGGTATACATATCTCTTCGTTTATCTAAATAATTGTGTTATTTACTGGTGTTTGGTGCTTATTTTTAATGTTTATATTTATCTTTTCACTTAAAAAAAAGTTTTGGATGTGTGGCTAATAATCTATTGTTTGTCTTTTACATTCCAAAAGTAGCCATTTACCAAAACATGGAATTTCTACTTTTTATAAAGATATTTTTTTTAAAAAAAAAATTTGCGCAATGCGCTTACATTACAGAAGAAAGAAAAATCCCCACCAGACCCGGATGTGATTCGAACCCATAACTTTCCAATGCATATGTAAGCTCTCAACCACTAGGCTAAGAGCTTCAAAACATGGAATTTCTACTTTTTATAAAGATAGTTTTTTCCAACAGCAAACAATAGTTAAAACAAATCTCTACAATTGTTTACACTAACGTGTTTTCTGGTTTTGATCACATGGACCCTAATAATCATGTAGTATTTGGTCATCACTGTTAGATCTAATCTTATTAGAATCCTATGGTGAAGATTGAAAGAATCTCACAACTTAGATTCAATAAGACTAGATATCTAACGGTGAATGGTCAAATTCATTTGGTCATTAACGTGTATGTGAACATTCCTGTTTATTTTCTTAATAGAAAAATATATTAATACACATTAAAGTATAAAGCTAAATAAATAAAATTTAGTGGTTAATTTGATCATTCCAGAAGTCATGCTATAGAATAAACATTTTTAATTACTTCGTGAGTCACACCTTCGTAAAACAATCAATAAACTTAACACTAAAATTATTAAAAGAATAAAAGTAATCCTTAAAAAGTATATCATATGCCAACCAAAAAAGGAGTTTGTCTAAAACAGTCAACCACTCTTACTATATTAGTTTCAACCAAACAATCATTGACACTATAAATTTTGAGCCAAACCCAAACAATAGTGTTGTACTAACCTATCGATATCTTAAATTTACTAAAATGCATATACTTTTACTTAATATGTTCAAAGTTTCTCATTGTTGTTTCGTTATGTGGATTTTATGGATATACATCATTTTTTAGGTTTTACTTTTTCTTTTTCTTAATGATTTTTCTAAAAAAAAATTGGGGTTATTTCGGTTCTCGGTTGGACCGTTGGGTTTCAGATCGATCTCGATTCAAGCTGGATAACTAAAATTATAAATCTATGAAAACTCATATCCAAACCTTAAAATCTATTTGATTCCAGATCTAATCGGTTCAACCAACCGATCATATCTTGATTTATTGTCAGTGATTTAAACAAATTTAGAGAATAAATATAATATTTTAAAAATATAGAGACATTTGACCTTTCTAGACAATAACAAAGGTTAGTAATATGTTTTTTTGTTGGCATAATGCCCATTTAGTTTCCTAATATAAGGCTTCAAAAGAATCTTAAACTACCAAAATCATCAATTAGGTACCTAAACTAACGTAAAATTATCAATTGGATCCTCATTTTAAACAAAAATCATCAATTAAAACCTCATCGAAAATCATTCTCTTGAACAGTTTCAGACACTCTTCCCCAAAACCAAATTGAACCAACTAGAGATTATTACAGTCTATATCAATAGTCACAAGTTTCTGATTTTAGGACAGAATAGAGACTTAATTGATATGTTACTTAATCTAGAGATCTGATTGACGATTTTAATAGTTTAAGGTTCCTAGAGCATCTCCAAGAGACTCTTAGTACACTTTCTAAAAATAATATAAATAATTGACTCTTAGCGATTTAAGAGTAACTAAGATATATCATCTCCGACAATACTCCTTATATTCACTCCTTATTTATTATTTTATAATTAAAATTATAAATGATTGTTATATTTACCAATAGTGAAATGAGAGAGACTCCTTAATAATAAATTATTAATAAAAAATAAATTTAGAACGCACTAAGAGTTAGAAAGGCTCTCTATTAATAGAGATGATAGAAAAACTCTTAGTGATTTGAAGAGCCACTAAGAGGCCGTTAGAGTTAATTTTTAACTTTTCCTCCTCAAATTCTAACTTAAGAGTCAAACTAAGACGCTTTTGGAGATGTTCTTAATTGATTTTGAAGCTTACTTTAACCACATAGATGAGTGTAATGCTTTTTTTTTCAAGAGGATGACTTCACAGCCTCACTTCTAAATTGAGAGGTTAGTAGGGGTGTTTGGTTAGGGATATTTAAACTATGGAATGGGAATCACAATACTTTATTACCTTTGTTAGTGTTTGGATTTATAAATTTTGACACAGGAATGGAATCACATTCACCCCACTATGGGAATCAACCATTCCCTCCTCCTTCCCCTTTAATGAAATTTGATTCCCATTCTCTTAAAAGAAAAAAAGAAAAAAAGAAAAAAAGAGCCCACTACCAATAACTAACTATCCATGACAAAAATAAATAAAAATATAACTACCCACATGTTCTACCGCAGTGGTATACTATATACACAGTCCGGCTCAATTGGACCCCAATGATCGAGTGAAACTTGGACCTTCACCCTTGGATCTAGTCTATTAATAATCCTACGGTTGGTTAAATCAAACAATTAAATATTAATTAATAGATTTCTTTTTATTTTTTTTATCTACTAATCTCAACCAACTCCTAAAAGAAGGAGCAACTTCTGGAAAGAGAGAGAGATTCGTTTGAAGATCACAGCTTTTCTGGAGAGAAGGAAAGAAAGCTAAAACCATTTATGTCGAAAACTTTCTGGAATTTCAAGACTTCCTTGTGAATTATTTTTGTTATTTTCAGTCAGCAGATTGAACACTGATACAAGCAATTTCTCGCGCAACAAATTAGAATTGGCTGCAATTTATCGAACAACAAAAACCCAGAAAATTTCAGTTGGCAAAACTGAAGTTTACAAACTTTAATAGTGAAGGAAGCAAGAAGAACGAGTTGCTTATTCTGATGCTTAGTAAAATTACCAGTTTTCATAGCCAATTTAGTTCTAATAGTGAATGGTCAAATTCATTTGTTCATTAAGGTACAGGTGAACATTCCTGTTTATTTTCTTAATAGAAAAATATATTAATATACACATTAAAAGTATAAAGCTAAATAAATAAAATTTAGTGGTTAATTTGATCATTCCACAAGTCATGCTATAGAATAAACATTTTTAATTTCTTCGTGAGTCACATCTTCGTAAAACAATCAATAAACTTGACACTAAAGTTATTAAAAGAATAAAAGTAAAGAATTAAAATCCTTAAAAATAATATCATACGGGGACAAAAAAAGAAGTTTGTCTAAAACAATCAACCACTCTTAATATATTAGTTTAAACCAAACAATTATTGAGACTATAATTTTTGAGCCAAACCCAAACAATAATGGGATTAATCTTCTATTTGGGGGTAATTTTTTACCCCATTGAACCCGGGAAAATATTCCCCTAGAAGGGGATATTTCCCAGCAGGGTTAAAAAACAAATTTGTTTTATTATATTTACTAAAATGCATATATTTTTACTTAGGGTAATTAATTTATTAGTCTCTATATTTTGACAAAACACACTGTTTAGTCATTGTATTTTAAAAAACACATGATAAAGTCCCTAACCTTTTTCTCGATAAACTATTTAGTCCCTAACGTTTTTCTTGGTGAACTGTTTAGTCCCTGCCTTTAGACTCTCATAAAGATTTTGTTAGTCAATTTGGATTTGCGTTATTCTTTTCCTTTATTTTCATTTCTTTTAAAATCTAATGCATCTGAAATCAACTTTAAGCGTTCTTCTTCTTGATTTTCTTCTTAATCGTTCAAATTCATAAGCATTGAGTCTGTTCTTTTTCTACATACAAATAGCTTCTTCTTCTAAATTGGATTTCCTCTTCTAAAGTTTGAAGGTAAATAGTAAAGGATAATTTAGTCATTTCTGAAGTCATAAACGGTAAAAAATCTAACAAACAGACGGAAGGACTAAACAGTTCACTGAGAAAACGGTTAGAGACCTTATCATGTGTTTTTGAAAATACAGGGACTAAACAGTGTGTTTTGTGAAAATATAGGGACTAATAAATTAATTATCCTTTTACTTAATAGGTTCAAAGTTTGTTATTGTTTCTTACGTGGATTTTATGGATATAGATGATTTTTTAGGTTTTACTTTTCCTTTTTCTTAATGATTTTTCTAAAAAACATTAAAAAATTGGGGTTATTTCAGTTCTTGGTTGGACTGTTGGGTTTCAGATCGATTTCGATTCAAGCTGGATAATTACAATTATAAATCTATGAAAACTCATATCCAAACCCTAAAATCTATTTGGTTCCAGATCTAATCGGTTCAACCAACCGGTCCTATCTTAATTTATTGTCAGTGATTTAAACAAATTTAGAGAATAAATATAATATTTTAAAAATATAAAGACATTTGACCTTTCTAGACAATAACAAAGGTTAGTAATATGTTTTTTTAATTTTATTTTTTTTTGGCACAATACCCATTTAGTTTCCTAAATATAAGGCTTCAAAGTCAATTAGAATCTTAAACTACCAAAATCATCAATTAGGTACCTAAACTAACCTACAATTATCAATTGGATCCTTATTTTGAGGGATAAAGTACTAAAATAGGCCAAATTTTTTTTGGAAAGTACCAATTTAGGCTCAACGTTCAAAATAGCACAAATATAAGTTTAACGATTACAACATGATATCAATTTAGGCTTAACGTTTACAATATAGCATCAATTTAGGCATCACGTATAAAATAGCACCAATATAGGCTTAACGTTTACAAAATAATACGAATTTAAATTTAACGTTTACAAAATATATCCAATTTAAGCTAAACGTCACAATTAAATTAACCATATTATATTCTTTTCCTATTAACTTTATATGTTATCTTTTTATTTAGTTTTATTTTCTTATTTATTATAATACAATTAATTAATATTCTTGCACACTAAAATCTTATATTTGTTTTTTCATCAACCATTCATGGCTCATGTAATATATATAAACTAAAAGTAATTGAATATCCACAATATTTCGAACACTCATTCGAAATATTGTGGATATTCAATTACTTTTAGTTTGCATATATTACATGAGCAATGAAATTTAGTAGTCAAGAAATCATTGATGGAAAACAAATATAAGATTTTAATTGGCAAGAATACTAATTAAATAATTAATTATATTATAATAAATAGGAATATAGAACTATAAAAAGATAACATGTAAAGTTAAGAGGGAAATAATATAATATGATTAATTTAATTATGACGCTTAGCTTAAATTGTATATATTTTGTAAACGTTAAGCTTAAATTCGTATTATTTTGTAAACGTTAAGCCTATATTGGTGTTATTTTGTACGTGAGGCCTAAATTGATGCTATATTGTAAACATTAAGCCTAAATTGATATTATATTGTAAACGTTAAACCTATATTGGTGTTATTTTGAACGTTTAGCCTAAATTGGTACTTCCCCAAAAACCTTAGGCCTATTTTGGTACCTTATCCCTTATTTTAAACAAAAATCATCAATTGAGGCTTCATCGAAAATCATTTGGTTGAACAGTTTCAGACCCTCTTTCCCAAAACCAAATTGAACTAACCAGAAATTATTACAGTCTATATCAAATAGTCACAAGTTTTTAATTTTAAGACAGTATGGAGACTTAATTGATGATTTTACTTAGTTCAGAGATCTGATTGACGATTTTAATAGTTTAAGGTCTTAGACTATCTCCAAGAGACTCTTAGTACACTTTCTAAAAATAATATAAATAATTGACTCTTAGTGATATAAGAGTGACTAAGATATATCATTTTCAACAATACTCCTTATATTCACTCTTTATTTATTATTTTATAATTAAAATTATTAATGATTATTATATTTACCAATAGTGAAAGGAGAGAGACTCCTTAATAATAAATTATTAATAAAAAATAAATTTAGGATGCACTAAGAGTTAAAGAGGCTCTCTATTAATAGAAATGATTAGGGCTGTGCATTATGCGGTTTGAAACCGTAAAACCGAACCGAACCGACACTGTTCGGTTTTATTATTACACGGTTCGGATTCGGTGTGTTATTTTGACGAATATCGGTTTTCGGTTCGGTTCGATTCGGTTTCTAATAAAAACCGAAATAACCGAACGCACCGATTAGTTGCTACTATGTGTTTTATACATGTATGGTTGGAAAAAAAAAATTCTAATCCTTCCTAAATTTATACACACCACCTATTTATACATGGTAATTTTTGAATTTACGATTCTACAAAAAAAAAAAAAATTAATGTAACCATTAAACTCTAATTTAACATCTATTTACCTTAACTTTGAATTTAATATAACCATTAAATTCTAATCTAACACCTATTTATCTTAAAAAAAACATTTAATACAACTATTAATTTATACTCTTACTTAGTAAATTAATTAAAGCTTTGTGCTTTTTAGATTATTTGTAAAGTTTTATATTAATTCGGGAAAAACAGAACCGAACCGAAAAAAATCGGTTCGGTTCGGTTCGGTTCATGTTATTATGTCGGTTCAATTCGGTACAAGATTTTTAGATATTTCAGTATTCGATAATTTCGGTTCGGTTCGGTTTTAAACCGATGCACAGTCCTAGAAATGGTAGAAAAAGTCTTAGTGATTTAAAAAACCATTAAGAGGCTGTTAGAGCTAATTTTTAATTTTTCCTCCTCAAATTCTAACTTAAAAGTCAAACTAATGGGCTCTTGGAAATGTTCTTACTTGATTTTGAAGCTTTACTTTAACCACGTAGATGAGTGTAATGCTTTTTTTTTTTTCAAGAGGATGACTTCACAGCCTCACTTCTAAATTGAGAGGTTAGTAATAATAATATTAAATCTAGGGAATAGTACGAAAAAAATGCTTGTGATTTGTCCAATTTACAAAGAGAGACTTGTGATTTAAGAGTTTACAAATAAAGGTATGTGATATGTTTTATTTACAAAACAACGTATTATAATTACACGGTTAAGTTCTGATTACAACCAAATACATTTTTATCTTAAAAAAACTATTCTTACATATCAGCAGGACACAATCCCCGAAAAAAACAACTTCCTAAATCGAAACGATAAATAATATGCTGGAATTTTACGTTTTTTTACTAATTTGACAGTTTATGAACTAAATTGATATATAAGTTCATTTCACACCGTTGCAATTTGATTTTGTGATCTATGTTTTGTCAATATATAAATGGAATTGAAAAAAAAATAAAAAAATACACTTATTGTCATCAATTATTTAAAAATTTAATTTTAAATATTTTGTTTTGTAAAAAAAAACATACCACATATCTCTATTTATAAACTTTTAAATCACATAACTTTATTTGTAAATAAGGAAAATCATAGGCATTTTTTTTTTCGTACTTTGCCTTTAAATCTATTATTCTTTTTATATTCAAAAGAATGTAGTTTTTTTAGGTAAATAATTATAAGGTCCTTATACTTTTACTTAATACACTAGAAAGTCCATCATATTGTTATAAGGTCTTTAAGTTCTATCTTAATCAATTATTTAGTTCTTTCATTTGTTTTTGTAAATGAAAGTCCAAAATTGCCCCTAGTTATATAAATAAAAAAAATTATCTTTTAGTTTCAAATTTAATCTCATTGTTTTTTGGGTTAAGGTGCAAAAATACCCCTAACGTTTTGGGTCAGGAGCAATTTTACACTTAACGTCTAAAATGGTGCAATTTTACCCCTAACATTGGAAGTCAAGAGCAATTTTACCCCTAATGTTAATAAATTGGGTCAATTTCAGATACTATTATAAAAATACAAATATTTTTGTTCATTATTCTGCACCAATAGCATAACAAATCGTTCTAAAAAAAGATTTCATGTTTTTTATAATTTAATAATAGAATTTGAGATTAATATTTATAAATTCGGTGAATTTTTTGAATTTATTTTGTGTAATTCGTACAAAAACACAGTATATTTTTTTTAATTTTTTCACATCCCAACGCATGTTTGTGATTTGTTACTGATAAAATGACATACGTATGAGGTGTAGATGATAATATTCATGACCGAGAAGACAGTTTGATGAATTATTTCTCAAATTGATCCAATTTATTAACGTTAGGGGTAAAATTGCACCATTTTAACGGTAGGGGTAAAATTGCACCATTTTAACGGTAGGGGTAAAATTGCACCATTTTAACGGTAGGGGTAAAATTGCTCCTGACCCAAAACGTTAGGGGTATTTTTTCACCTTAACCCTTGTTTTTTTTAAGTTTTTATTTTTTTAATTTTATTTTTCAATAATTATAAAAACATGTTACCATTATTAATTAATTTAAATGGACTCTTTATTTTTATTTTCGATAACTCTTTTGAATTCATTTTTAATATGTTTTTACCATTAAAAAAATGGTAAAGTTCAAATAAAACTCCTGTGGTTTCATTAATTTTCAGATAAAGGACCGTGGTTTACTTTTTGTCAAAATGAGGATTGAGGTTCTTAACTTTAACAAAATAAGGACTTTTTCGATTGATACTATTAAAATCACCTTTGACGACTTCAAAAATGACATATTTTAAGAACTACTAATATTTTAAGCAACTTTAATTCTTCAACTTTTTTATTTTGTGATTGTTTAGATGATGTTTGGTAAAGAGAGAGAAAGTTAATGTTTAGAGAGAGAAAGTTTAAAAAAAGATGATTTTCGAAAATCGAAAATGCAGTTCCATAGAAAATATGACATTGAACAACTTTAATTCTTGAAAATTTTCATTTTCAGATCGTTAAAGATGGTTTTAATAGCATTAATCCAAGTTTAAAACCTCAATCATTGTTTTGCCAAAAAGTAAACTACAGTCCTTTATCGGAAAATTAGTGAAACCACATGGGTTTTATTTGAACTTTACCCTTAAAAAAATAAACATTTTTAATATTCATTTTTATTATGTCTTTACCATTAAAAAAGTAAACATGTTTAATTTTCTCTTAGTTCAATGCTAGTTTCTAAAAAAAATGATAACATTTTTACAATTTTAATGCGTTGGAGGCTAAAAACATTTTGCCCAGCCCTGATGGTCTGGACTTTGAAAATTTACCGTCAACCGCACAGTTAATTTCGATTTTTTTTAATGTTTTGAAATTTATTTTTACTGATATGTTTAAGTCACGGGTCATCCGGGGTCCTGGTTCCGCCACTGAATGGAGGACTATATAATTATTTCTACAAACACGGAGACTAAGTAGTGTATTGGGTAAAAATATAGGGACGTTATAATTATTTACCCTTAATTATATATAGATGCTCTATTTTTTTTATCGATTTGCAAATGGGTAATTGTGATATTTTATTTTTTTCTAAACACAATCATGTGGTTTGCTAAATTTTATATTTGGATTCATTTTGTCAGAATTTGGCTTATAACAACCTCCAAATGAAAATTTTTAAGAGTTAAATGCTATTTTAAATAACTTTAATTCTTCAATTTTTTAAGTATGAGGTAATTTAGATGTTTTTTATGAAAAAAAAAGTTAATACTCGCGAGCTTTCAAACCGAATTTAAGAAAACTTAGCTTTATCTCATAAAAATTTTGAACCAATCCCAAACTCAAGAAAATCATTGATCGAGACGAGCTCGACAAGCTTTGCTTATTGTTAGTGATATTTTGCAAATATGCTAATTTTCAACCTTGTCATGTGTGGTTATTGAGCGGGCGTGACAATTAAATTTATGGAATTTGCACACCAAAACTTGAAATCTAAACGAGAAGATTGGCGAGGGATGCAGAGATTGAAAAAGTTCTTGTTGGGTCTCTAGCGTCGTTATAGAAACTTTGCTAGATAAATTGTTTTTATTTAAACTAAAGCGGGTAAATTAAAGACGAAAAATAAAGGAAATTAAAGTGCGAAATTGACACGAAATTTTGAAAAAATTGATATTTTATTAATATAAATCAAGGTTTGAATACATATGTTCAAAGTAAGCATAAAAAGGAAAGTAATTACAATTGAAAATTTTCTATACTAAACATATAGCTAATTCAACTGAATTGAGAAAGCAAATCAAATACAAGGAATTGAAATGCAAATAATAATGAATTGGAATCCAACGATAAACTCGGAGCCATAATAGCTATCTCGATTGGACGTTGAATTTTAGTGCCGGTTCGAAGTTCTTGGAGCACCGCATTCGATTGACACGAGCAGATTGATCTAGAAAATCTTTGACTTGTGGTAGGCAAAATGAGTCATATTTGACCTTCGACTTCGAAGGGATCGTATGAATGCTTAAGAACATGAAATTGGATGAATAAAAAGACTAAATTGATCTTCAGGATGTCAAGAACATGTGTTTAGAAGGAATCGAAGGCTTAAACGAACTTTAAATGGAAGAAATTGGACTTTGAAAATCACTGGACGAATTATGCTAAAATTTGGAAATAGAATGTTTAAAATGATTAGGGTTGCAAAGGTTGACTTGTAAATGGAGTTTCCGAACATGGAATTGGGCAAATTAAAAGACTAGATTGAACTTCAAGAAGTCAGGAACATATTTGTAGGAGGGACTGAAAGCAAAAAAAAATGACTTTAAATAGATGAAATCGGGCTTTGATAATAACTGGACGAATCTGAAAAAATTAATTTAGAAAGCTAATGAATTGTAAACTTGAGGCTTAGGAATGCTAAATTGAATTGAAAAAACTTGAAATGGGGCTATTAGAACTTGAATTGAGGCTAAAGCAAGCTAAAAGAGGGGATTAAAACTAAAAATTGAAGAACAAAAACAAAAAACTTAAGAGCTAAGAACTAAAAAAAAAGAGCACTGGAAAGAATCTTTGGTATTTTAAAAGGACACCTAATTAAGAATGGATGGTCTATTTATAGTATTTTAAAAGGACAATTTGTGTAATTAATCAACCAACTTCTCCTTGATTTTGTTTCAGCATTTCACCAAAATTTGACACCTAATTAACTTCCCTAACTTCCACTAACCACCACCAACTACCTTCTAACTTACCTCAACTTCCACTAACCACTACTAACTCTACCTTCTAACTTCCCTCAACTTCCATGCCACATCATCTCACTACTTTATGGTTAGAGAGAGTTTTAAGGCTAGTCATAGGTGTAAGGAAGGTTTCGTGGGTTAGCTCATGGTTCCGTTCGGTGTACGTTTGCAAATCAGAGACCGACTTCAGTTAAGACGTGAGCACGTCCTGTCTCAAATTAAGCTATCATGGAAAAGCTGTAATTGAAAAGCAGTGGCCAACTTCAGTTAAGGCGTGGACGCATGACTGGACGAATTTAGAATAGAAAAAATGATATTTTCAGATTTGATTTGTGTGGATATTATTTTTAAACTTACTCTAAAATTTGCTATATACATAAGTATTTACATATATAAATAAATAAAATGTATTCACTGGGCCAACACTTATTAACAGCCTTAAACTCTACTATATCCAGGACAATAGGTCTCTAGTCGTTGATGAAGAAGAAGAATGAAGGCCTTGTTGTTATCATCTATACATCAATGTAAGTAATTAAAGTCCATGTAAAGTCTCTTTCTTTTTCTTTTTTTGAATCATGTCCATGTAAAGTCTCATTCATATTGATTAACAAGTCTCTACTTTTGAAGATAAACTAGGAACTTAGGCTACCTGCCTCACGTTCTTCCATCTCTTTCATTAATTTCCAAAGTAGGATGGGCTACTAGGATATTACTTTTGAGTAGGCATCTCAATGGGTATGAAATTTGTTAGTATCCATCATAGTTCTCACCCACTCGTAGTCGATCGCGACTCGTACGATTTGTTCTGATAATATTCTTTTGTTATCTTCAAACTTTCTGTCTCTATTAATTTTATTAGGATTGCATTAGATTTGAATTTTAACTTAATTGTTTGGTTTTTATAAAAAAAAAAACAAATTGTTTGGTTGATAACTTGATATAATTTCTATTTGAATATTAAAATTGCATTTTTAGATTAATATTTAAAGTTAAACATGGTTAATATTTTTTTATAATATTTTGAATTTGATATGAATTTTACAATTTGGTTCGATTCACGAGTCCCGATTCACAAAATGAAGATTTCATGTGGGAAACTAATCTTGCCTTCCTAGGAAAGCTCAGTTGGAACCTTCTTACAAATGATAAAACATTATGGGTTAATGTCTTGAAATCTAAATATGGTAGAGGACGTCAGGGGATGGAGATCTTTAAAATAAGAGGACAACAGTCGCTGAACTGGAAGAGTATTCTGGCTGGGGTAGCAGTAGTGAAGTTAGGGATTAGTCATGTGGTGTATAATGGGAGTAGCACCCGATTTTGGAGAGATATATGGTGTGGAGATACAAACCTACTTGCCATAATTAAACCAATTCCTGAGAATTGGATGAACTTGTTTGTGGTAGATTTTTGGATTACTGACTAGGGGTGGAATTGGTCGTTACTGTCTCCTTATCTTCCGCAACATGTATTGTTGAGAATGGCGTCTATTACTGTGTTTCCGCGAATGGAAGAAGCGGACTGTTGGTCGTGGAGAGGAACCAACTCAGGGGAATACTCAGTCAGTTCAGGCTACAGCAGAGTCTGTAATCAGTACACCGCTGAGGTAAATGACAGCTCTTAGGCGAACTGCTGGAAGGTTGCGGTTCCAGAATGAATTCGGTATTTCATTTGGCTTGCGAAACACAATGGGATACTGTGTAACGAAAATAGGGTTCGACGAAAGATTTCGAACGATCTGTTGTGTGGTGTTTGTGGACAAGTTGAATCTACCCTCCATATTCTGTGGGATTGTGAACAGGCGAAGAAGATTTGGCTGAATCTTGTGCCTACGACGGTGCAAAATAGTTTCTTTGCCTTATCGTGTGAAGATTAGCTAATAGTGAATATTTATACTCACACCGATGTGATTGGGCTGCAATGGAATATGATTTTCGGGTTTGCAATCTGGTGGATCTGGAAAACCAGAAACAATAGAATTTTTTATAGTAGAGGAGGTTCAGAGTTGGATTCAGAGTTCATCGTAGGACGGGCACGGGAGTACTGTGTGGCTATTAATTTAATCTCGACTTCTGGCATAAGAGGGAAAGAGGAGAGATGGATCTGTTGGAGGCCACCCGATGGGGACTGGGTTAAGATGAACACAGATGGTGCTAGTAAAGGAAACCCGGGCCTTGGAGCTGCGGGAGGTGTTCTTAGAGATGGAAATGGGAATTGGCTAGGAGAGTTTGTTGTTAACCTTGGAATCTGTACTGCCTTCCTAGCCGAGCTATGGGGGCTTTATTTTGGTTTAAAGATGGCGTGGAACCGGGGATACAAGAAAGTTATTGTTGAATTAGAGTCAAGCCCCGCTCTTATGCTTATGACCATTACTTCGAGTGCTCACCATCCGTTAGGATTGTTAATCCGCGGTTGTCAGAAGATTCGGGATCGTAATTGGCTAGTTCGTTTCACTCATACTTATAGGGAAGGAAACAAAGCAGCTGACTGGATGGTAAATTTCACAGGCTCTTTCGCCTTGGGACATCACCAGTGTGGTGCGCCTCCTGCAGGCCTCCAAGATATTCTTTATGTGGATCGGACTGGCCGAGCTTCGGCTAGAATGATCAGTATCTAGCTCAGTTTTCTCTCCTCATTTTTTTGCTTTCGCTTTTGTTTTCTGTTTGCTTGCCCGGGCTTGTATGCTTTCCATTCTTACTAAAAAAAATGAAGATTTCAAGTCACGAGTCCATCTTGATTTAACAACTATGGTATCCAGTACTATTCAATTCTAATGTGAGTATCTGAATCTTGTAAAAAGAGGCTTCAAACGAAAATGTGATTAGAAAATTACTGTTAAGGGTATATTAGGGACGAGAATGTGAATATTCCCTATGCTATCCGCTATTCACTATGTATATTAAATTTATTATTTTTAAAATAATAGTAAATTTAGATGTGACAAAAGAGTATAGATATTGTTTAGGATCTCGAGAATGCTGGAGACGCTCCTAATCCTTACTTTTGAAAGACGAGAATGGGAGGAGTTTGATTTTAGCCAAGCATAATATTGGAATTCTTTTAAAAAAAGTACAGTTGTTTTAAGTTTTTGTAAGTAGATGATATATGTGATCCAATTATTATTCACTAGAATTTATTTTTAATATATGTTCTTTATATATAGTTAGTGTATTTCAACATGAATGAAGATGGAGAATTTTGAGATCTATCTTCTCTCTCTCAGATCTATTTCTCTCTTTTAGATCTATCTTCTCTCTCTCGGATCTATTTCTCTCTTTTAGATCTCTTTCTCTCTTTTAGATCTTTTTCTCTCTTTTAGATCTATCTCCTCTCTCACTCTCTCCCTCTCTCGGCTAGGGTTCATGGTAAATCGTGTTAGGGATAGATCTAGGGAGAGGGGAGCTGTGGCCGGCAAGGGGGGTCGGATCTAGAGGGGATTTGCAAGAAGGAAGGGGGCGGCGGCCTGGTGATTTGGGGCGAGAAGGGTGAGGCAGGTTTTGTTGGCGGCGAGCGTGCGCCTGGTGTAGATCGGGGCGGGGCGCTTGGCGGGGTGGAGGCAGGGGAATCCAGCGGCGTCGGTAGGGATCTCGTGGGCATGGATGGTGCGTCGGCAGGGTTCTTGCGGGCGCCGCCCGTGCGGCTGGGGACGGATATTTGCGATCCATAGGCGGCAGATTCGGCAAGGTTGTCGCGGCTGGGTGCGGATCAATGGGAGATACGAGCGGCTAGGTTTTCTGATGTCGGGGGTAAGGCTCCCCCAATCTCGGGGGGAGAAGTGGGGAGGGGGGTGCCTGGCGCAGGGCTATGCGCCGATAGTGTTGGGCACTGCCCAGGCGCTGCCGGCTCCTCGGTCGGGCAGTGGGCTGGGGCTGTCGGCGCAGTGCATTGCGCGAGATCCTCTCCTCCGAGCTGTGAGGGGCAGGAAGGGGCTACGACGGGGAGGCATGCTGCCTCGGGTCTGGATGTTTCTAATAATTCGAGAAGGGTGGGTGTTGTAGGAGTAGCTCATGGGAAGACGGTCTCCCCCAGACCTAGGGTTCAGATGAGCGAGATTGGTACGGAGTGTTGGGCAGTGAAACACTGCCACATCCATAAGATGTCAGTGGCGGAGATGCGTATGTTGAGATGGATGTGTGGTCATACGAGAAAGGACCGGGTGCGTAATGAAATAATTAGGACAAACGTAGGGGTCACATCTATTGAAAATAAAATGAGAGAAACCCGACTAAGGTGGTTTGGCCATGTGAGACGTAGAGCGCTTGATGCGCCGGTTAGGAGAACCGAAGAGTGGCAAAGGGATGTAGTGGTGAGGGGTAGGGGAAGATCTAAGCAAACTTGGAGGAGGGTGATCGAGAGTGATATGAGTTTACTGGGAATTGAGGAAAATATGGTAGTGGATAGGACGGAGTGGAGGGAGCGAATCTGTGTCGCTGACACGACTTGATTTTCATGGTTTTATATGATGGTTCATGTTAGCCGACGCCGAATCATTTCAGGACTAAGGCTTTGTTGTTGTTGTTGTTGCTAGGTGTTATCGTTTCGATTGTTAACTCTAACTAAAATTTAGATTTTCGGTTTTATATGAACTCAATTGTTAGCTTTAATTGAAGTTAAATTAATTTTTCTAATTCGGAACATGTTGAAATGCAGCCAATTTTTTTAGTTTGAGTTTATCTAACTGATATAGAATGTATTTTTTTTTTCATGCATTTTGGTACAAATCGATATAAAGTTTAACACAATAGTTGTTCATTGAACTCGACAAAGAGATTGTAAGTGTGTAATACACTTGCTAAGATGCTTATTCTCGAAGAATTTCGATTATGCCAGATACGAATTCAAAATGAAGGTAAACAAAAATAAATTTTAATGCTCAAAATCCTAAAAATGTACATTAATTATGAGATATTGAGATAATTGTTTTTACAACATTGGTTATATAGTTTTTAACTATTATATTGTGGTTTGTACAAAATTGTTAGTATTTCAAGAGTTTTTAACAGATGAAAATCAAACATGAGCATAAGACAAGTTGTTGGAAAATATTAATTAAAAAATATTATTATTTTAATCTCTTCAAATTCTCAAATATTGAGCATAATTATTATAATTAATAGAATCAATTTCACATATTAATTATAAAACGTTTTTTTTTGTACTAAAATTAACTAAAATTAATTTATGGACTTAACACTCCATTAAAAATAAAATAAAATTTTAATTAATGGACACAAAATATTTCTACTATCCTCTTTATATGCTTATATCTTACATTCTCTTTTATTTTCAAAAAAAACGAGAGGAAGATAGTTGTTCCTAATTATCTTTTTTGTCCCTTCATTTTTGTTTTCTATTCTTTTGTTTGTTTTTCTTGCTTATGAAATTTAAGAATATATAATTATTAGAAAATATTAATAAAGTCAAATAAGTGATATCTGTGAGCGTGGCTGATATTCTATATAGTGAAAGAATGAAGAACAAATTGATTGAATGTCTTGATAAGATATTACGAGATAAAAAATAGGACAAATAATCACCTTAAGCTGATTCAATTGGATATATTGGATTATTGTAGTATAATGAATAATTGAATTCGAATACTTAGTGAGCATAAAATTCCATCAAGCAAAATGATTATATGAATTTGTGACTAATTCTTATGAATTTTATTTTTTTTATATGTAACATATAGAATTGATAAAGTTTCTTCATATGCAATATTAGAAAAGTATTGATACTAATAGTTTATAGCATAATATATTGATGTTGCTTCCAATTTAACATAGATTGTAATTCTTTTGTATCGTAGATATAATATTTAATTTTAATTATAGTTTAATTCAATTTTTGTTTAACATAGATTGTAATTCTTTTGTATCATAGATATAATATTTAATTTTAATCGTAGTCTAATTCAATTTTTGTTTTTTTATTATATTCTAATATATTTCTTAATTAATCTCTTATTTTATTATTATTGTTTCATAGAATTCCCGTTATAAGAAAATATGAAAATATATTAAAATTACTAAAAAAGTATAAATCATTAAATTTTGTAAAAATAAATAAATCATTCACCTTTAATTAAAATTCTATAAAAAAATTGATCAATTATTTTCAAAAATTAATTTAATTTGATTTGAATTATCAATAAAAAATATATATTAATTTCAAATATACATAATATAAAAATTTCTCATAGCATGATATAAAATTAGTAAATATATCAATTTATTTATTTATATAAATGATATAAATGTTTCGTATCCCGTGCATCGCACGGGTTTTCGACTAGTAAAATTAATAGGAATAAAACTAAATATATTTTTTGAACCGTGACTTCTTGTAAAGATTAAAAAGATAAGAATAAAACTGATATATAACTTTAACTTTAAAAAAAACAAAAAAAAAAAAACTTAATTAACACAAAGAAATTTGAGTGTTTTTTTTCGGTCCAAACGAATTGAATGTGTTTATTGTTGTGTACATTCAAGATATTTTGTTTTTCATTTTTTATTTAATATAATATATACATATTAATTAAAAAAATTAATAGAATCGCGATCTTTCGAGTTGAATTTAAAAAAACTTGGCTTAACTCGTAAATTTTTTGAACCGATCCCAAACTGAAGCCAATCTTTGAACGAGACGAGTTCAAACAGCTTTGTGGATCACCCTTGCTTATTAGCAGCCTTAAAATCTGCTATATCCAGCTGATTCTCAAGGACAAAAGAAAAAGATAACCCAGGTCTCTAGTCCTTGTTGAGGAAGAAGAATTAAGGCCTTGTTATCATTTACATCAATGTATGAAAAGTCTCATTCATATTGATTAACAACTCTCATTCATGAAAAGTCTCTACTTCTCTTAAGTGAGAGACTCTTTTTAGGAACTTAAAGGCTACCATGGCTCTATATCCTAAGTTAGTGGTTACTTGACGTTATTGATCTTTCATTAATTTTAAAAGTAGGGTGGGCTACTGGGATATATTACTTTTGAGTAGGGATCATAATGGGTATGAAATTTGTTGGTATCCACCACTATTTGATTACAATGGGACTATCCGAATCTTGTAAAAAGGGGCTTGGGATGAAAATGTGATTTAGAAAATTACCATTGAGGTATATTTAGGATATCCGCTATCCCGTGATGTATTTGTTTATTTTTATTTTTTATTAGTAAAATACCCCATTTGTTCCACAATACATGTTTTTTAAGGGCAAATTATTAAAAGCACCCGGTTTTCTATGTCAAATTGAGTACCTCTCATACATATTTTGACACGTGTAACATGGACTCACATATATTATAAGAGACCCAACTATTTTAATTATTACGTGGGATCACAATACACATGTCCAAATGCGAATGGGGGTCTTCCGAGTGACATGGAAGACCAAGTGCTTAATATAAGAACTCGTTTTTTAAGGTTAAGATACAAGAATTAAGAAATGTAATTAATTTTAACTAATATACTTTGTTACCGTTATATTAATTGCACCCACTAGTTAATTTTTAATGATTTTTATATTATGTTATTTAGAAATTTAAGTATTTGATTTTTTATATAAATTTTTGAATGGTTCTCTAAAATTTAGGGTAAATTACACCCGTGGCCTTTGAACTATACTCATTTTAATATTATGGTCACTGAACTTCAATTCTTTTGATCATTATACTTTACACTTTATTACACCGGTAGCCACTGTCACCGTTGATCATTCTTTTTTTACCTTTGACTACCATTTTTTACCTATTTTCTCTCTCCTTTGTCTCTTCTGAAATCTACGATGTCTTCCTCTCTTGTCTTTCTTTCTCTCTCTTTCTTTTACATCTGGAACCAGAGAATCAACACTAAAGGCCATTTATTCCCTTCTCGTAACATTGTCCATTCACAATAGATTGAAATACCATTAGCTGGCTAAACTCCATGTTAGAGCAAAAAAGATGAAATTATAATCAACAATCTCATGATTCCAAAACTCAGAGAACCCAATACCAAAATTGAGCGACGAAATCAAGAAATTACAGAGAACAGTAATGGTTACTCTGTTAGAATGGGAAGATGAAGATTGTTCCATACTTGAATTAAAATGTAAAAACCATCTCTCCTCTTTATCAACATTACCATCAAGAACCACACATTGGCTATTTCTCTGGATCTAGAAATCAACAAAAAAATCATCAGTTCAAACCCAATCAAAACCAATATCAATTCAGGAAAGCCTGCCAAAAATAACAATAAAACACGGACTGAAAACAATCATCAAAACGGAATAACCCATTACAGACACAATGAACAGTCATCTGTTAATGGAGTTTTTCTTATAAAGAAAAAGAGAGAAAGAAACAGAAGAGAGAAGGAAGGGTAAAATGGGTATGGTAGGTGTTAAGAGAAAGAAAGGAGAGAGAAAACCGGTAAAATATGAAAGTCAAAGGTAAATAAGGTTGGTCAACAGTGACAGTAGCCACCGTTGTAACAAAGTGTAAAGTACAATGGCCATACCGGAAAGAATTGAAGTTCAGTGGCCATAATGTGAAAACGGGTATAGTTCAGTGGCCATGGGTGTATAATTTACCCCTAAAATTTATGAAATATTAAATTTATGTATGTTTTGTTAAATGTAGGAGTTATTTGTTTATTATTTAATTTATATATTTAAACCTTCAAGAATACTCATGAATGATGTGCATGGATAAGAATTGAATTATGATTATCTATTCGTCAGAGTAACAGGATAATGATGGAAATTTCAAATATAAAAATATAAAGATCTGAGTATGGTATTATCCATGGCTATTCTACTGGTTATGATCCCTATAGGGTCGGCTCCACGACGAGTTCCTCTAGGTCAACATCTAGGGCCTCACAAAATTGTCTCATAGCTCCTTTCTCGCACGTGTAAAGAGATATTACCGAAGACGATGGTGCAAGCTATTCCTAATTTCGCTATGAATGTTTTCTTGCTTCCTAACTATCTTTGTCTTGAAATTGAGCGTATGCTAAATGGCTTTTGGTGGTGTAATAAAGGAAAATGCATAAGATGGCTCAATTGGGATAAGCTTTGTGATGTTAAAGGGATGGGTGGCTTGGACTTCAAAAGGTTGCATGAATCCAATCTAGCTATGTTGGGTAAGCAGGGATGGAGGTTTGTGACTCAACCTAATTCTTTGGTTTTGTGCATTTTTAAGGGTAAATACTTTAAAAATTGTAGTTTTTTGGAAGCAGTAAAAGGTAAAAACCCAAGCTTTCTTTGGAGTAGTATCTTTGAAAGATTTACCGATCCAAGGTTGTAAAAGAAGGGTTGGAAGTGGAATTGAAGGGAAACCATCTACTATTCTTCCCCAAGAAATTGCAGATACAAAAATTTCATCTGTTTTTGAAGTTAATCGTAGAAGATGGGATGAAGAAGTCATAAGAGATGTCTTTAACGAGGAAGATCAAAACCTTATTCTTAGTTTGGCGCTTAGTAATTGTGTTCAAGACATTTAGTTTTGGAGTTTAGAGAAGGATGGTTCTTTTTCTGTGAAGAGTGCTTACAAATGGTTATGTAATGCGACCCAGCTGGTTGGTAATAGTATATGGAAGAAGATGTGGAGCTTGAAAGTTCCCTCTAAGGTTCGTAATATGCTTTGGCGTGCTTGTAGAAATGTTTTGCCTATAGCTGTTGTGCTTATGGAGAAACGTGTGCATGCCAATCCTGTTTGTGTTATCTGCAATTTAGATTTTAAGTCTATTTTACATGTGTTTAGAGATTGCATTCATGCTTAGTCTGTTTGAAACGCGTCTGGTTTAGGTAGAGTGTTGGATGGCGATTTTCTTTGCTGTAAAGATTGGGTTGAAGGAGTGGCAAGATGCTAAATCAAAAGGATGAATATTTGTGCCCAGGTTGTTCTAGGTGGGGCAAGGTCTGCCCGGGGTGTGATTCAATGGTTACAGCCTCCTCCAGCTCACTTTAAACTGACTATATATGCATCTATTATCCAGGGTTCAGGTCTGCTGGGTTTAGGGGCGGTGCTATGGGATTGCAACAACAAGTTTTGTGGAGGTTTTTCCAAACTTGTGCAGGGTGATTTCTTGCCTCGTGTAGGGGAAGTTATGGTTATTTGAGAAGCTCTAAGTTGGTTCAATAGAAATAGTATGGACGGTTGTCTTGTTGAAACTGATTCAAGGAGGTGGTTTTACATCTTAATCAACCTGCCTTCAGGTCTTATTATGGCCTTGTTCTTGATGATTGTAATAGGTTGATTCATTCGTTTAGTGATGTTAGTATCATTTTTGCTAGTCGTTCTGCGAATAGTGTTGCCCCATAACTTGCAAGGGCATCTTATTCTATACCAGGACTGATGGAGTGACATACTAGTCCTCGAGGTTTCATTGTTTAAGCCTTGTATTGTGATTCTATTTAATGCATGGTCTTTTCTTCTTTTTTTTTTTTTTTTTTTTTGTGAAAAAAACTAATGTTGCTATATAAAAGCTATGTATATGTCATTAATGGTTAATGATTTTAACTGTTTGACTAATCAATACAAAATGTATTCTCTTTCGGTTTCATTTCTCTCCCAGTCTTTGATTTTATTATGGTGGTAGGTGTCGAATTAACCAAAATAAATCTCGACTCTTTCTGTTTTAAATGAATTTTGTACATAATAAGCAAAGATGGACACGTAAAGTTAATAGCGATTTGATTCAATTGAAACCCAATTTTTAAGAATGTTTTAAACTTGTAAGGAAAGGGGTTGTTAAATAATCTTTAGAATCAAACCCGGAACAAAACAAGAAATAATTAATTTAGAAATAAGTTAGTATATGTCACAGTTGTTAGACAAACAATTACGTTTGTCTTAAAAATGTTAGATTCTTAAGAAAACAAATATCTGTCTTAAAAATGTTATAACATTCTTTTTGGAAAATCAAAAAATAATGAGTTATCTTAAGAATGTTAGAAATCATGAAACATAAAAAATAAATTTGTCTTAAGAATGTAGATGTGATTAACAACAACAAAAAAAAAATCGAACACAGAAAATATACAAACAGTAAAACTAGAAATCAAAAGGAAAAAGTTAGACAAACCATGATCGTCTCACAGGATACAACAGATTACTCAAGCGATCTCAAACCCGTGTGTAGGCTCGTTATCACCAGAGTAGGAAAACAAGACACTATGAACAGACAGAGAACATAAACATTCAGAGAATATTTATTTTTATCAACGACTTATGAATTTGACAATCGATTCTATATAAATAGAACTCGAAAGGATATGTCTTTTCAGGAACAAACACGACTGTACACGGACAGACACGACCGTTCACAACCGACATGACTGTTCACGAAAGGAGATGCTTGTTGGTATACAAATTAATTGGGTATTGCTATATACCACAATATTTTTTTCCAACCACCGTACTATTTTGACAATTTTACCCTCATATTTTTTTATCAAAAACCAAAACTTTTTTTCCTGTCTTTTTAATTTTTTTAAATAGATTTGGCCTAAACGGGCAGCGCGCACCGTTCCACCGTACGGTGGAACGAACGGCGCGTGCCGTTTCCACCACGGGTGGAACGGGCAGTTTGTCCGTTCTACCCGTGGTGGAAACGGCACGCGCCGTCCGTTTAGGCTAAATTTATACAGATTCCGCCTCCGATTCGGAGGCGGAACCCGTGATTTCGGAGTAATTTAAAAAAAAAAACTTATCGGAGCATTCATGAAGCCTTTACCCGCTCCTGCCTTTGGCGGCATGTCGTTTTAGATCGGGTTTTTTGAAAATCCAAAAAGCTAGAGAGGATTTGAGAGTTTTGAGTTTAAATTATGAGGAGGGCAAAATTGTCAAAATAATGCGGTAGTTGGAAAAAATATTGCAGTATATAGCAGCCTACAATTAATTATATAATTTTATTCAATTTTTCCAACAACAGTTGGGATCAAGTTTTTTTTATGGCTTATAGTGCTTTCCTCCCTCTGACAGTTATCGTTACGCAAAGGCAAAGCATAGACTTTTGACTATTTTCCCATTATCATTGGATTTTAGTTCTTCACTTGTCTCTCTTTGTGCCGATTCCATCTTAATCTGTTCTCATGCGGTAAATATTGCTCCTTTAAAAGCTCATATAGAAATTAGGTAAACAAACACCTCTAAAACACAAAATTTACCACAGAAAATGCAATGCAAATATTATTCGGGATAGTCACATTTACAGAGAAAGCAATGTAGCGAATTGTGTGGCTGAGTTTGGGGGCGATTGCTACTATATACATTCATGGAATTCATTATGTAATGGAAAGTTAGAACTCCGAAGTGCAAAAGTAATAAAGATTAAGAAATTAATAGAGATTAAACCAAAACAAAGTTTAACATATTATTTATTTAGATGAAATGGAGACAAACACACACATGGATCATCAAACACACACACATAACCATTTTATTCTGAAGCACAGCCGTAGTGAAATTAAGGATCGATAATCTCCAAGAGCGGGCAATATTTAACAATCCTTATCGCAGAAACAGCGAATGGGGCGGTTTCGGTGACCAACGCCACGGCAATGTCCTCCGCGGAAGCCCTCAGTCCGGCAAACGGCAGCACATTTGCTGCTGTTCGAACATCGCCCCTTGAACTGGTTGCTCTGAGTCTGACAGGGCCTGCCTTCTGCAACTTTTGGCCCTATCACTGCATTCTCCAAATTAATTAAAACAAATTAATAATGTTTTAAATCAAAAATATGAGAGGTTGGATTCATAAAAAGGAGAATAATCAAGAGATAATACTGGTTTTTCTCGTAGAGTAATATAAGATTTACTATTAACTCTTAACTATCAGTTTGAGTTAACCTTAACAAAAAGAATAAATGAAGGAGAATAGAAAATGGAACCTGCGGCGAGAAAGAGAAAGAGGAGAAAAAGAGCTGAAAAGAGACGCATGGGACGCTCCATTTCTTTCTTTATTTTCCTTACAAGTGATGGAGTGAGGATGATCAGGTATATGCAGCACCTATTTATACAAAATGGTATACATATCTCTTCGTTTATCTAAATAATTGTGTTATTTACTGGTGTTTGGTGCTTATTTTTAATGTTTATATTTATCTTTTCACTTAAAAAAAAGTTTTGGATGTGTGGCTAATAATCTATTGTTTGTCTTTTACATTCCAAAAGTAGCCATTTACCAAAACATGGAATTTCTACTTTTTATAAAGATATTTTTTTTAAAAAAAAAATTTGCGCAATGCGCTTACATTACAGAAGAAAGAAAAATCCCCACCAGACCCGGATGTGATTCGAACCCATAACTTTCCAATGCATATGTAAGCTCTCAACCACTAGGCTAAGAGCTTCAAAACATGGAATTTCTACTTTTTATAAAGATAGTTTTTTCCAACAGCAAACAATAGTTAAAACAAATCTCTACAATTGTTTACACTAACGTGTTTTCTGGTTTTGATCACATGGACCCTAATAATCATGTAGTATTTGGTCATCACTGTTAGATCTAATCTTATTAGAATCCTATGGTGAAGATTGAAAGAATCTCACAACTTAGATTCAATAAGACTAGATATCTAACGGTGAATGGTCAAATTCATTTGGTCATTAACGTGTATGTGAACATTCCTGTTTATTTTCTTAATAGAAAAATATATTAATACACATTAAAGTATAAAGCTAAATAAATAAAATTTAGTGGTTAATTTGATCATTCCAGAAGTCATGCTATAGAATAAACATTTTTAATTACTTCGTGAGTCACACCTTCGTAAAACAATCAATAAACTTAACACTAAAATTATTAAAAGAATAAAAGTAATCCTTAAAAAGTATATCATATGCCAACCAAAAAAGGAGTTTGTCTAAAACAGTCAACCACTCTTACTATATTAGTTTCAACCAAACAATCATTGACACTATAAATTTTGAGCCAAACCCAAACAATAGTGTTGTACTAACCTATCGATATCTTAAATTTACTAAAATGCATATACTTTTACTTAATATGTTCAAAGTTTCTCATTGTTGTTTCGTTATGTGGATTTTATGGATATACATCATTTTTTAGGTTTTACTTTTTCTTTTTCTTAATGATTTTTCTAAAAAAAAATTGGGGTTATTTCGGTTCTCGGTTGGACCGTTGGGTTTCAGATCGATCTCGATTCAAGCTGGATAACTAAAATTATAAATCTATGAAAACTCATATCCAAACCTTAAAATCTATTTGATTCCAGATCTAATCGGTTCAACCAACCGATCATATCTTGATTTATTGTCAGTGATTTAAACAAATTTAGAGAATAAATATAATATTTTAAAAATATAGAGACATTTGACCTTTCTAGACAATAACAAAGGTTAGTAATATGTTTTTTTGTTGGCATAATGCCCATTTAGTTTCCTAATATAAGGCTTCAAAAGAATCTTAAACTACCAAAATCATCAATTAGGTACCTAAACTAACGTAAAATTATCAATTGGATCCTCATTTTAAACAAAAATCATCAATTAAAGCCTCATCGAAAATCATTCTGTTGAACAGTTTCAGACACTCTTCCCCAAAACCAAATTGAACCAACCAGAGATTATTACAGTCTATATCAATAGTCACAAGTTTCTGATTTTAGGACAGAATAGAGACTTAATTGATATGTTACTTAATCTAGAGATCTGATTGACGATTTTAATAGTTTAAGGTTCCTAGAGCATCTCCAAGAGACTCTTAGTACACTTTCTAAAAATAATATAAATAATTGACTCTTAGCGATTTAAGAGTAACTAAGATATATCATCTCCGACAATACTCCTTATATTCACTCCTTATTTATTATTTTATAATTAAAATTATAAATGATTGTTATATTTACCAATAGTGAAATGAGAGAGACTCCTTAATAATAAATTATTAATAAAAAAATAAATTTAGAACGCACTAAGAGTTAGAAAGGCTCTCTATTAATAGAGATGATAGAAAAACTCTTAGTGATTTGAAGAGCCACTAAGAGGCCGTTAGAGTTAATTTTTAACTTTTCCTCCTCAAATTCTAACTTAAGAGTCAAACTAAGACGCTTTTGGAGATGTTCTTAATTGATTTTGAAGCTTACTTTAACCACATAGATGAGTGTAATGCTTTTTTTTTTTCAAGAGGATGACTTCACAGCCTCACTTCTAAATTGAGAGGTTAGTAGGGGTGTTTGGTTAGGGATATTTAAACTATGGAATGGGAATCACAATACTTTATTACCTTTGTTAGTGTTTGGATTTATAAATTTTGACACAGGAATGGAATCACATTCACCCCACTATGGGAATCAACCATTCCCTCCTCCTTCCCCTTTAATGAAATTTGATTCCCATTCTCTTAAAAGAAAAAAAGAAAAAAAGAAAAAAAGAGCCCACTACCAATAACTAACTATCCATGACAAAAATAAATAAAAATATAACTACCCACGTGTTCTACCGCAGTGGTATACTATATACACAGTCCGGCTCAATTGGACCCCAATGATCAAGTGAAACTTGGACCTTCACCCTTGGATCTAGTCTATTAATAATCCTACGGTTGGTTAAATCAAACAATTAAATATTAATTAATAGATTTCTTTTTATTTTTTTTATCTACTAATCTCAACCAACTCCTAAAAAGAAGGAGCAACTTCTGGAAAGAGAGAGAGATTCGTTTGAAGATCACAGCTTTTCCGGAGAGAAGGAAAGAAAGCTAAAACCATTTATGTCGAAAACTTTCTGGAATTTCAAGACTTCCTTCTGAATTATTTTTGTTATTTTCAGTCAGCAGATTGAACACTGATACAAGCAATTTCTCGCGCAACAAATTAGAATTGGCTGCAATTTATCGAACAACAAAAACCCAGAAAATTTCAGTTGGCAAAACTGAAGTTTACAAACTTTAATAGTGAAGGAAGCAAGAAGAACGAGTTGTTTATTCTGATGCTTAGTAAAATTACCAGTTTTCATAGCCAATTTAGTTCTAATAGTGAATGGTCAAATTCATTTGTTCATTAAGGTACAGGTGAACATTCCTGTTTATTTTCTTAATAGAAAAATATATTAATATACACATTAAAAGTATAAAGCTAAATAAATAAAATTTAGTGGTTAATTTGATCATTCCACAAGTCATGCTATAGAATAAACATTTTTAATTTCTTCGTGAGTCACATCTTCGTAAAACAATCAATAAACTTGACACTAAAGTTATTAAAAGAATAAAAGTAAAGAATTAAAATCCTTAAAAATAATATCATACGGGGACCAAAAAAAGAAGTTTGTCTAAAACAATCAACCACTCTTAATATATTAGTTTAAACCAAACAATCATTGAGACTATAATTTTTGAGCCAAACCCAAACAATAATGGGATTAATCTTCTATTTGGGGGTAATTTTTTACCCCATTGAATCCGGTTGGAAAATATTTCCCTAGAAGGGGATATTTCCCAGCAGGGTTAAAAAACAAATTTGTTTTATTATATTTACTAAAATGCATATATTTTTACTTAGGGTAATTAATTTATTAGTCTCTATATTTTGACAAAACACACTGTTTAGTCATTGTATTTTAAAAAACACATGATAAAGTCTCTAACCTTTTTCTCGATAAACTATTTAGTCCCTAACGTTTTTCTTGGTGAACTGCTTAGTCCCTGCCTTTAGACTCTCATGAAAATTTTGTTAGTCAATTTGGATTTGCGTTATTCTTTTCCTTTATTTTCATTTCTTTTAAAATCTAATGCATCTGAAATCAACTTTAAGCGTTCTTCTTCTTGATTTTCTTCTTAATCGTTCAAATTCATAAGCATTGAGTCTGTTCTTTTTCTACATACAAATAACTTCTTCTTCTAAATTGGATTTCCTCTTCTAAAGTTTGAAGGTAAATAGTAAAGGATAATTTAGTCATTTCTGAAGTCATAAACGGTAAAAAATCTAACAAACAGACGGAAGGACTAAACAGTTCACTGAGAAAAAGGTTAGGGACCTTATCATGTGTTTTTGAAAATACAGGGACTAAACAGTGTGTTTTGTGAAAATATAGGGACTAATAAATTAATTATCCTTTTACTTAATAGGTTCAAAGTTTGTTATTGTTTCTTACGTGGATTTTATGGATATAGATGATTTTTTAGGTTTTACTTTTCCTTTTTCTTAATGATTTTTCTAAAAAACATTAAAAAAATTGGGGTTATTTCAGTTCTTGGTTGGACTGTTGGGTTTCAGATCGATTTCGATTCAAGCTGGATAATTATAATTATAAATCTATGAAAACTCATATCCAAATCCTAAAATCTATTTGGTTCCAGATCTAATCGGTTCAACCAACCGGTCCTATCTTGATTTATTGTCAGTGATTTAAACAAATTTAGAGAATAAATATAATATTTTAAAAATATAAAGACATTTGACCTTTCTAGACAATAACAAAGGTTAGTAATATGTTTTTTTAATTTTATTTTTTTTTGGCACAATACCCATTTAGTTTCCTAAATATAAGGCTTCAAAGTCAATTAGAATCTTAAACTACCAAAATCATCAATTAGGTACCTAAACTAACCTACAATTATCAATTGGATCCTTATTTTGAGGGATAAAGTACTAAAATAGGCCAAATTTTTTTTGGAAAGTACCAATTTAGGCTCAACGTTCAAAATAGCACAAATATAAGTTTAACGATTACAACATGATATCAATTTAGGCTTAACGTTTACAATATAGCATCAATTTAGGCATCACGTATAAAATAGCACCAATATAGGCTTAACGTTTACAAAATAATACGAATTTAAGCTTAACGTTTACAAAATATATACAATTTAAGCTAAGCGTCATAATTAAATTAATCATATTATATTATTTCCCTCTTAACTTTACATGTTATCTTTTTATAGTTCTATATTCCTATTTATTATAATATAATTAATTATTTAATTAGTATTCTTGCCAATTAAAATCTTATATTTGTTTTCCATCAATGATTTCTTGACTACTAAATTTCATTGCTCATGTAATATATGCAAACTAAAAGTAATTGAATATCCACAATATTTCGAATGAGCCATGAATGGTTGATGAAAAAACAAATATAAGATTTTAGTGTGCAAGAATATTAATTAATTGTATTATAATAAATAAGAAAATAAAACTAAATAAAAAGATAACCTATAAAGTTAATAGGAAAAGAATATAATATGGTTAATTTAATTGTGACGTTTAACTTAAATTGTATATATTTTGTAAACGTTAAGCTTAAATTCGTATTATTTTGTAAACGTTAAGCCTATATTGGTGTTATTTTGTACGTGGGGCCTAAATTGATGCTATATTGTAAACATTAAGCCTAAATTGATATTATATTGTAAACGTTAAACCTATATTGGTGTTATTTTGAACGTTTAGCCTAAATTGGTACTTCCCCAAAAACCTTAGGCCTATTTTGGTACCTTATCCCTTATTTTAAACAAAAATCATCAATTGAGGCTTCATCGAAAATCATTTGGTTGAACAGTTTCAGACCATCTTTCCCAAAACCAAATTGAACTAACCAGAAATTATTACAGACTATATCAAATAGTCACAAGTTTTTTTATTTTAAGACAGTATGGAGACTTAATTGATGATTTTACTTAGTTCAGAGATCTGATTGACGATTTTAATAGTTTAAGGTCTTAGACTATCTCCAAGAGACTCTTAGTACACTTTCTAAAAATAATATAAATAATTGACTCTTAGTGATATAAGAGTGACTAAGATATATCATTTTCAACAATACTCCTTATATTCACTCTTTATTTATTATTTTATAATTAAAATTATTAATGATTATTATATTTACCAATAGTGAAAGGAGAGAGACTCCTTAATAATAAATTATTAATAAAAAATAAATTTAGGATGCACTAAGAGTTAAAGAGGCTCTCTATTAATAGAAATGATTAGGGCTGTGCATTATGCGGTTTGAAACCGTAAAACCGAACCGAACCGACAGTGTTCGGTTTTTCGGTTCGGTTTTATTATTACACGGTTCGGATTCGGTGTGTTATTTTGATGAATATCGGTTTTCGGTTCGGTTCGATTCGGTTTCTAATAAAAACCGAAATAACCGAACCGCACCGATTAGTTGCTACTATGTGTTTTATACATGTATGGTTGGAAAAAAAAAATTCTAATCCTTCCTAAATTTATACACACCACCTATTTATACATGGTAATTTTTGAATTTACGATTCTACAAAAAAAAAAAAAAATTAATGTAACCATTAAACTCTAATTTAACATCTATTTACCTTAACTTTGAATTTAATATAACCATTAAATTCTAATCTAACACCTATTTATCTTAAAAAAAACATTTAATACAACTATTAATTTATACTCTTACTTAGTAAATTAATTAAAGCTTTGTGCTTTTTAGATTATTTGTAAAGTTTTATATTAATTCGGGAAAAACAGAACCGAACCGAAAAAAATCGGTTCGGTTCGGTTCGGTTCATGTTATTATGTCGGTTCAATTCGGTACAAGATTTTTAGATATTTCAGTATTCGATAATTTCGGTTCGGTTCGGTTTTAAACCGATGCACAGCCCTAGAAATGATAGAAAAAGTCTTAGTGATTTAAAAAACCATTAAGAGGCTGTTAGAGCTAATTTTTAATTTTTCCTCCTCAAATTCTAACTTAAAAGTCAAACTAATGGGCTCTTGGAAATGTTCTTACTTGATTTTGAAGCTTTACTTTAACCACGTAGATGAGTGTAATGCTTTTTTTTTTTTCAAGAGGATGACTTCACAGCCTCACTTCTAAATTGAGAGGTTAGTAATAATAATATTAAATCTAGGGAATAGTACGAAAAAAATGCTTGTGATTTGTCCAATTTACAAAGAGAGACTTGTGATTTAAGAGTTTACAAATAAAGGTATGTGATATGTTTTATTTACAAAACAACGTATTATAATTACACGGTTAAGTTCTGATTACAACCAAATACATTTTTATCTTAAAAAAACTATTCTTACATATCAGCAGGACACAATCCCCGAAAAAAACAACTTCCTAAATCGAAACGATAAATAATATGCTGGAATTTTACGTTTTTTTACTAATTTGACAGTTTATGAACTAAATTGATATATAAGTTCATTTCACACCGTTGCAATTTGATTTTGTGATCTATGTTTTGTCAATATATAAATGGAATTGAAAAAAAAATAAAAAAATACACTTATTGTCATCAATTATTTAAAAATTTAATTTTAAATATTTTGTTTTGTAAAAAAAAACATACCACATATCTCTATTTATAAACTTTTAAATCACATAACTTTATTTGTAAATAAGGAAAATCATAGGCATTTTGTTTTCGTACTTTGCCTTTAAATCTATTATTCTTTTTATATTCAAAAGAATGTAGTTTTTTTAGGTAAATAATTATAAGGTCCTTATACTTTTACTTAATACACTAGAAAGTCCATCATATTGTTATAAGGTCTTTAAGTTCTATCTTAATCAATTATTTAGTTCTTTCATTTGTTTTTGTAAATGAAAGTCCAAAATTGCCCCTAGTTATATAAATAAAAAAAATTATCTTTTAGTTTCAAATTTAATCTCATTGTTTTTTGGGTTAAGGTGCAAAAATACCCCTAACGTTTTGGGTCAGGAGCAATTTTACACTTAACGTCTAAAATGGTGCAATTTTACCCCTAACATTGGAAGTCAAGAGCAATTTTACCCCTAATGTTAATAAATTGGGTCAATTTCAGATACTATTATAAAAATACAAATATTTTTGTTCATTATTCTGCACCAATAGCATAACAAATCGTTCTAAAAAAAGATTTCATGTTTTTTATAATTTAATAATAGAATTTGAGATTAATATTTATAAATTCGGTGAATTTTTTGAATTTATTTTGTGTAATTCGTACAAAAACACAGTATATTTTTTTTAATTTTTTCACATCCCAACGCATGTTTGTGATTTGTTACTGATAAAATGACATACGTATGAGGTGTAGATGATAATATTCATGACCGAGAAGACAGTTTGATGAATTATTTCTCAAATTGATCCAATTTATTAACGTTAGGGGTAAAATTGCACCATTTTAACGGTAGGGGTAAAATTGCACCATTTTAACGGTAGGGGTAAAATTGCACCATTTTAACGGTAGGGGTAAAATTGCTCCTGACCCAAAACGTTAGGGGTATTTTTTCACCTTAACCCTTGTTTTTTTTAAGTTTTTATTTTTTTAATTTTATTTTTCAATAATTATAAAAACATGTTACCATTATTAATTAATTTAAATGGACTCTTTATTTTTATTTTCGATAACTATTTTGAATTCATTTTTAATATGTTTTTACCATTAAAAAAATGGTAAAGTTCAAATAAAACTCCTGTGGTTTCACTAATTTTCAGATAAAGGACCGTGGTTTACTTTTTGTCAAAATGAGGATTGAGGTTCTTAACTTTAACAAAATAAGGACTTTTTCGATTGATACTATTAAAATCACCTTTGACGACTTCAAAAATGACATATTTTAAGAACTACTAATATTTTAAGCAACTTTAATTCTTCAACTTTTTTATTTTGTGATTGTTTAGATGATGTTTGGTAAAGAGAGAGAAAGTTAATGTTTAGAGAGAGAAAGTTTAAAAAAAGATGATTTTCGAAAATCGAAAATGCAGTTCCATAGAAAATATGACATTGAACAACTTTAATTCTTGAAAATTTTCATTTTCAGATCGTTAAAGATGGTTTTAATAGCATTAATCCAAGTTTAAAACCTCAATCATTGTTTTGCCAAAAAGTAAACTACAGTCCTTTATCGGAAAATTAGTGAAACCACATGGGTTTTATTTGAACTTTACCCTTAAAAAAATAAACATTTTTAATATTCATTTTTATTATGTCTTTACCATTAAAAAAGTAAACATGTTTAATTTTCTCTTAGTTCAATGCTAGTTTCTAAAAAAAATGATAACATTTTTACAATTTTAATGCGTTGGAGGCTAAAAACATTTTGCCCAGCCCTGATGGTCTGGACTTTGAAAATTTACCGTCAACCGCACAGTTAATTTCGATTTTTTTTAATGTTTTGAAATTTATTTTTACTGATATGTTTAAGTCACGGGTCATCCGGGGTCCTGGTTCCGCCACTGAATGGAGGACTATATAATTATTTCTACAAACACGGAGACTAAGTAGTGTATTGGGTAAAAATATAGGGACGTTATAATTATTTACCCTTAATTATATATAGATGCTCTATTTTTTTTATCGATTTGCAAATGGGTAATTGTGATATTTTATTTTTTTCTAAACACAATCATGTGGTTTGCTAAATTTTATATTTGGATTCATTTTGTCAGAATTTGGCTTATAACAACCTCCAAATGAAAATTTTTAAGAGTTAAATGCTATTTTAAATAACTTTAATTCTTCAATTTTTTAAGTATGAGGTAATTTAGATGTTTTTTATGAAAAAAAAAGTTAATACTCGCGAGCTTTCAAACCGAATTTAAGAAAACTTAGCTTTATCTCATAAAAATTTTGAACCAATCCCAAACTCAAGAAAATCATTGATCGAGACGAGCTCGACAAGCTTTGCTTATTGTTAGTGATATTTTGCAAATATGCTAATTTTCAACCTTGTCATGTGTGGTTATTGAGCGGGCGTGACAATTAAATTTATGGAATTTGCACACCAAAACTTGAAATCTAAACGAGAAGATTGGCGAGGGATGCAGAGATTGAAAAAGTTCTTGTTGGGTCTCTAGCGTCGTTATAGAAACTTTGCTAGATAAATTGTTTTTATTTAAACTAAAGCGGGTAAATTAAAGACGAAAAATAAAGGAAATTAAAGTGCGAAATTGACACGAAATTTTGAAAAAATTGATATTTTATTGATATAAATCAAGGTTTGAATACATATGTTCAAAGTAAGCATAAAAAGGAAAGTAATTACAATTGAAAATTTTCTATACTAAACATATAGCTAATTCAACTGAATTGAGAAAGCAAATCAAATACAAGGAATTGAAATGCAAATAATAATGAATTGGAATCCAACGATAAACTCGGAGCCATAATAGCTATCTCGATTGGACGTTAAATTTTAGTGCCGGTTCGAAGTTCTTGGAGCACCGCATTCGATTGACACGAGCAGATTGATCTAGAAAATCTTTGACTTGTGGTAGGCAAAATGAGTCATATTTGACCTTCGACTTCGAAGGGATCGTATGAATGCTTAAGAACATGAAATTGGATGAATAAAAAGACTAAATTGATCTTCAGGATGTCAAGAACATGTGTTTAGAAGGAATCGAAGGCTTAAACGAACTTTAAATGGAAGAAATTGGACTTTGAAAATCACTGGACGAATTATGCTAAAATTTGGAAACAGAATGTTTAAAATGATTAGGGTTGCAAAGGTTGACTTGTAAATGGAGTTTCCGAACATGGAATTGGGCAAATTAAAAGACTAGATTGAACTTCAAGAAGTCAGGAACATATTTGTAGGAGGGACTGAAAGCAAAAAAAAATGACTTTAAATAGATGAAATCGGGCTTTGATAATAACTGGACGAATCTGAAAAAATTAATTTAGAAAGCTAATGAATTGTAAACTTGAGGCTTAGGAATGCTAAATTGAATTGAAAAAACTTGAAATGGGGCTATTAGAACTTGAATTGAGGCTAAAGCAAGCTAAAAGAGGGGATTAAAACTAAAAATTGAAGAACAAAAACAAAAAACTTAAGAGCTAAGAACTAAAAAAAAAAAAAGCACTTGAAAGAATCTTTGGTATTTTAAAAGGACACCTAATTAAGAATGGATGGTCTATTTATAGTATTTTAAAAGGACAATTTGTGTAATTAATCAACCAACTTCTCCTTGATTTTGTTTCAGCATTTCACCAAAATTTGACACCTAATTAACTTCCCTAACTTCCACTAACCACCACCAACTACCTTCTAACTTACCTCAACTTCCACTAACCACTACTAACTCTACCTTCTAACTTCCCTCAACTTCCATGCCACATCATCTCACTACTTTATGGTTAGAGAGAGTTTTAAGGCTAGTCATAGGTGTAAGGAAGGTTTCGTGGGTTAGCTCATGGTTCCGTTCGGTGTACGTTTGCAAATCAGAGACCGACTTCAGTTAAGACGTGAGCACGTCCTGTCTCAAATTAAGCTATCATGGAAAAGCTGTAATTGAAAAGCAGTGGCCAACTTCAGTTAAGGCGTGGACGCATGACTGGACGAATTTAGAATAGAAAAAATGATATTTTCAGATTTGATTTGTGTGGATATTATTTTTAAACTTACTCTAAAATTTGCTATATACATAAGTATTTACATATATAAATAAATAAAATGTATTCACTGGGCCAACACTTATTAACAGCCTTAAACTCTACTATATCCAGGACAATAGGTCTCTAGTCGTTGATGAAGAAGAAGAATGAAGGCCTTGTTGTTATCATCTATACATCAATGTAAGTAATTAAAGTCCATGTAAAGTCTCTTTCTTTTTCTTTTTTTGAATCATGTCCATGTAAAGTCTCATTCATATTGATTAACAAGTCTCTACTTTTGAAGATAAACTAGGAACTTAGGCTACCTGCCTCACGTTCTTCCATCTCTTTCATTAATTTCCAAAGTAGGATGGGCTACTAGGATATTACTTTTGAGTAGGCATCTCAATGGGTATGAAATTTGTTAGTATCCATCATAGTTCTCACCCACTCGTAGTCGATCGCGACTCGTACGATTTGTTCTGATAATATTCTTTTGTTATCTTCAAACTTTCTGTCTCTATTAATTTTATTAGGATTGCATTAGATTTGAATTTTAACTTAATTGTTTGGTTTTTATAAAAAAAAAAAACAAATTGTTTGGTTGATAACTTGATATAATTTCTATTTGAATATTAAAATTGCATTTTTAGATTAATATTTAAAGTTAAACATGGTTAATATTTTTTTATAATATTTTGAATTTGATATGAATTTTACAATTTGGTTCGATTCACGAGTCCCGATTCACAAAATGAAGATTTCATGTGGGAAACTAATCTTGCCTTCCTAGGAAAGCTCAGTTGGAACCTTCTTACAAATGATAAAACATTATGGGTTAATGTCTTGAAATCTAAATATGGTAGAGGACGTCAGGGGATGGAGATCTTTAAAATAAGAGGACAACAGTCGCTGAACTGGAAGAGTATTCTAGCTGGGGTAGCAGTAGTGAAGTTAGGGATTAGTCATGTGGTGTATAATGGGAGTAGCACCCGATTTTGGAGAGATATATGGTGTGGAGATACAAACCTACTTGCCATAATTAAACCAATTCCTGAGAATTGGATGAACTTGTTTGTGGTAGATTTTTGGATTACTGACTAGGGGTGGAATTGGTCGTTACTGTCTCCTTATCTTCCGCAACATGTATTGTTGAGAATGGCGTCTATTACTGTGTTTCCGCGAATGGAAGAAGCGGACTGCTGGTCGTGGAGAGGAACCAACTCAGGGGAATACTCAGTCAGTTCAGGCTACAACAGAGTCTGTAATCAGTACACCGCTGAGGTAAATGACAGCTCTTGGGCGAACTGCTGGAAGGTTGCGGTTCCAGAATGAATTCGGTATTTCATTTGGCTTGCGAAACACAATGGGATACTGTGTAACGAAAATAGGGTTCGACGAAAGATTTCGAACGATTTGTTGTGTGGTGTTTGTGGGCAAGTTGAATCTACCCTCCATATTCTGTGGGATTGTGAACAGGCGAAGAAGATTTGGCTGAATCTTGTGCCTACGACGGTGCAAAATAGTTTCTTTGCCTTATCGTGTGAAGATTAGCTAACAGTGAATATTTATACTCACACCGATGTGATTGGGCTGCAATGGAATATGATTTTCGGGTTTGCAATCTGGTGGATCTGGAAAACCAGAAACAATAGAATTTTTTATAGTAGAGGAGGTTCAGAGTTGGATTCAGAGTTCATCGTAGGACGGGCACGGGAGTACTGTGTGGCTATTAATTTAATCTCGACTTCTGGCATAAGAGGGAAAGAGGAGAGATGGATCTGTTGGAGGCCACCCGATGGGGACTGGGTTAAGATGAACACAGATGGTGCTAGTAAAGGAAACCCGGGCCTTGGAGCTGCGGGAGGTGTTCTTAGAGATGGAAATGGGAATTGGCTAGGAGAGTTTGTTGTTAACCTTGGAATCTGTACTGCCTTCCTAGCCGAGCTATGAGGGCTTTATTTTGGTTTAAAGATGGCGTGGAACCGGGGATACAAGAAAGTTGTTGTTGAATTAGAGTCAAGCCCCGCTCTTATGCTTATGACCATTAGTTCGAGTGCTCACCATCCGTTAGGATTGTTAATCCGCGGTTGTCAGAAGATTCGGGATCGTAATTGGCTAGTTCGTTTCACTCATACTTATAGGGAAGGAAACAAAGCAGCTGACTGGATGGTAAATTTCACAGGCTCTTTCGCCTTGGGACATCACCAGTGTGGTGCGCCTCCTGCAGGCCTCCAAGATATTCTTTATGTGGATCGGACTGGCCGAGCTTCGGCTAGAATGATCAGTATCTAGCTCAGTTTTCTCTCCTCATTTTTTTGCTTTCGCTTTTGTTTTCTGTTTGCTTGCCCGGGCTTGTATGCTTTCCATTCTTACTAAAAAAAATGAAGATTTCAAGTCACGAGTCCATCTTGATTTAACAACTATGGTATCCAGTATAGATATTGTTTAGGATCTCGAGAATGCTGGAGACGCTCCTAATCCTTACTTTTGAAAGACGAGAATGGGAGGAGTTTGATTTTAGCCAAGCATAATATTGGAATTCTTTTAAAAAAAGTACAGTTGTTTTAAGTTTTTGTAAGTAGATGATATATGTGATACAATTATTATTCACTAGAATTTATTTTTAATATATGTTCTTTATATATAGTTAGTGTATTTCAACATGAATGAAGATGGAGAATTTTGAGATCTATCTTCTCTCTCTCAGATCTATTTCTCTCTTTTAGATCTATCTTCTCTCTCTCGGATCTATTTCTCTCTTTTAGATCTCTTTCTCTCTTTTAGATCTTTTTCTCTCTTTTAGATCTATCTCCTCTCTCACTCTCTCCCTCTCTCGGCTAGGGTTCATGGTAAATCGTGTTAGGGATAGATCTAGGGAGAGGGGAGCTGTGGCCGGCAAGGGGGGTCGGATCTAGAGGGGATTTGCAAGAAGGAAGGGGGCGGCGGCCTGGTGATTTGGGGCGAGAAGGGTGAGGCAGGTTTTGTTGGCGGCGAGCGTGCGCCTGGTGTAGATCGGGGCGGGGCGCTTGGCGGGGTGGAGGCAGGGGAATCCAGCGGCGTCGGTAGGGATCTCGTGGGCATGGATGGTGCGTCGGCAGGGTTCTTGCGGGCGCCGCCCGTGCGGCTGGGGACGGATATTTACGATCCATAGGCGGCAGATTCGGCAAGGTTGTCGCGGCTGGGTGCGGATCAATGGGAGATACGAGCGGCTAGGTTTTCTGATGTCGGGGGTAAGGCTCCCCCAATCTCGGGGGGAGAAGTGGGGAGGGGGGTGCCTGGCGCAGGGCTATGCGCCGATAGTGTTGGGCACTGCCCAGGCGCTGCCGGCTCCTCGGTCGGGCAGTGGGCTGGGGCTGTCGGCGCAGTGCATTGCGCGAGATCCTCTCCTCCGAGCTGTGAGGGGCAGGAAGGGGCTACGACGGGGAGGCATGCTGCCTTGGGTCTGGATGTTTCTAATAATTCGGGAAGGGTGGGTGTTGTAGGAGTAGCTCATGGGAAGACGGTCTCCCCCAGACCTAGGGTTCAGATGAGCGAGATTGGTACGGAGTGTTGGGCAGTGAAACACTGCCACATCCATAAGATGTCAGTGGCGGAGATGCGTATGTTGAGATGGATGTGTGGTCATACGAGAAAGGACCGGGTGCGTAATGAAATAATTAGGACAAACGTAGGGGTCACATCTATTGAAAATAAAATGAGAGAAACCCGACTAAGGTGGTTTGGCCATGTGAGACGTAGAGCGCTTGATGCGCCGGTTAGGAGAACCGAAGAGTGGCAAAGGGATGTAGTGGTGAGGGGTAGGGGAAGATCTAAGCAAACTTGGAGGAGGGTGATCGAGAGTGATATGAGTTTACTGGGAATTGAGGAAAATATGGTAGTGGATAGGACGGAGTGGAGGGAGCGAATCTGTGTCGCTGACACGACTTGATTTTCATGGTTTTATATGATGGTTCATGTTAGCCGACGCCGAATCATTTCAGGACTAAGGCTTTGTTGTTGTTGTTGTTGCTAGGTGTTATCGTTTCGATTGTTAACTCTAACTAAAATTTAGATTTTCGGTTTTATATGAACTCAATTGTTAGCTTTAATTGAAGTTAAATTAATTTTTCTAATTCAGAACATGTTGAAATGCAGCCAATTTTTTTAGTTTGAGTTTATCTAACTGATATAGAATGTATTTTTTTTTCATGCATTTTGGTACAAATCGATATAAAGTTTAACACAATAGTTGTTCATTGAACTCGACAAAGAGATTGTAAGTGTGTAATACACTTGCTAAGATGCTTATTCTCGAAGAATTTCGATTATGCCAGATACGAATTCAAAATGAAGGTAAACAAAAATAAATTTTAATGCTCAAAATCCTAAAAATGTACATTAATTATGAGATATTGAGATAATTGTTTTTACAACATTGGTTATATAGTTTTTAACTATTATATTGTGGTTTGTACAAAATTGTTAGTATTTCAAGAGTTTTTAACAGATGAAAATCAAACATGAGCATAAGACAAGTTGTTGGAAAATATTAATTAAAAAATATTATTATTTTAATCTCTTCAAATTCTCAAATATTGAGCATAATTATTATAATTAATAGAATCAATTTCACATATTAATTATAAAACGTTTTTTTTTGTACTAAAATTAACTAAAATTAATTTATGGACTTAACACTCCATTAAAAATAAAATAAAATTTTAATTAATGGACACAAAATATTTCTACTATCCTCTTTATATGCTTATATCTTACATTCTCTTTTATTTTCAAAAAAAAAAAAACGAGAGGAAGATAGTTGTTCCTAATTATCTTTTTTGTCCCTTCATTTTTGTTTTCTATTCTTTTGTTTGTTTTTCTTGCTTATGAAATTTAAGAATATATAATTATTAGAAAATATTAATAAAGTCAAATAAGTGATATCTGTGAGCGTGGCTGATATTCTATATAGTGAAAGAATGAAGAACAAATTGATTGAATGTCTTGATAAGATATTACGAGATAAAAAATAGGACAAATAATCACCTTAAGCTGATTCAATTGGATATATTGGATTATTGTAGTATAATGAATAATTGAATTCGAATACTTAGTGAGCATAAAATTCCATCAAGCAAAATGATTATCATCAAGATGAATTTGTGACTAATTCTTATGAATTTTATTTTTTTTATATGTAACATATAGAATTGATAAAGTTTCTTCATGTGCAATATTAGAAAAGTATTGATACTAATAGTTTATAGCATAATATATTGATGTTGCTTCCAATTTAACATAGATTGTAATTCTTTTGTATCGTAGATATAATATTTAATTTTAATTATAGTTTAATTCAATTTTTGTTTAACATAAATTGTAATTCTTTTGTATCATAGATATAATATTTAATTTTAATCGTAGTCTAATTCAATTTTTGTTTTTTTATTATATTCTAATATATTTCTTAATTAATCTCTTATTTTATTATTATTGTTTCATAGAATTCCCGTTATAAGAAAATATGAAAATATATTAAAATTACTAAAAAAGTATAAATCATTAAATTTTGTAAAAATAAATAAATCATTCACCTTTAATTAAAATTCTATAAAAAAATTGATCAATTATTTTCAAAAATTAATTTAATTTGATTTGAATTATCAATAAAAAATATATATTAATTTCAAATATACATAATATAAAAATTTCTCATAGCATGATATAAAATTACCTAAAAGTAAATATATCAATTTATTTATTTATATAAATGATATAAATGTTTCGTATCCCGTGCATCGCACGGGTTTTGACTAGTAAAATTAATAGGAATAAAACTAAATATATTTTTTGAACCGTGACTTCTTGTAAAGATTAAAAAGATAAGAATAAAACTGATATATAACTTTAACTTTAAAAAAAACAAAAAAAAAAAACTTAATTAACACAAAGAAATTTGAGTGTTTTTTTTCGGTCCAAACGAATTGAATGTGTTTATTGTTGTGTACATTCAAGATATTTTGTTTTTCATTTTTTATTTAATATAATATATACATATTAATTAAAAAAATTAATAGAATCGCGATCTTTCGAGTTGAATTTAAAAAAACTTGGCTTAACTCGTAAATTTTTTGAACCGATCCCAAACTGAAGCCAATCTTTGAACGAGACGAGTTCAAACAGCTTTGTGGATCACCCTTGCTTATTAGCAGCCTTAAAATCTGCTATATCCAGCTGATTCTCAAGGACAAAAGAAAAAGATAACCTAGGTCTCTAGTCCTTGTTGAGGAAGAAGAATTAAGGCCTTGTTATCATTTACATCAATGTATGAAAAGTCTCATTCATATTGATTAACAACTCTCATTCATGAAAAGTCTCTACTTCTCTTAAGTGAGAGACTCTTTTTAGGAATTTAAAGGCTACCATGGCTCTATATCCTAAGTTAGTGGTTACTTGACGTTATTGATCTTTCATTAATTTTAAAAGTAGGGTGGGCTACTGGGATATATTACTTTTGAGTAGGGATCATAATGGGTATGAAATTTGTTGGTATCCACCACTATTTGATTACAATGGGACTATCCGAATCTTGTAAAAAGGGGCTTGGGATGAAAATGTGATTTAGAAAATTACCATTGAGGTATATTTAGGATATCCGCTATCCCGTGATGTATTTGTTTATTTTTATTTTTTATTAGTAAAATACCCCATTTGTTCCACAATACATGTTTTTTAAGGGCAAATTATTAAAAGCATCCGGTTTTCTATGTCAAATTGAGTACCTCTCATACATATTTTGACACGTGTAACATGGACTCACATATATTATAAGAGACCCAACTATTTTAATTATTACGTGGGATCACAATACACATGTCCAAATGCGAATGGGGGTCTTCCGAGTGACATGGAAGACCAAGTGCTTAATATAAGAACTCGTTTTTTAAGGTTAAGATACAAGAATTAAGAAATGTAATTAATTTTAACTAATATACTTTGTTACCGTTATATTAATTGCACCCACTAGTTAATTTTTAATGATTTTTATATTATGTTATTTAGAAATTTAAGTATTTGATTTTTTATATAAATTTTTGAATGGTTCTCTAAAATTTAGGGTAAATTACACCCATGGCCTTTGAACTATACTCATTTTAACATTATGGTCACTGAACTTCAATTCTTTTGATCATTATACTTTACACTTTATTACACCGGTAGCCACTGTCACCGTTGATCATTCTTTTTTTACCTTTGACTACCATTTTTTACCTATTTTCTCTCTCCTTTGTCTCTTCTGAAATCTACGATGTCTTCCTCTCTTGTCTTTCTTTCTCTCTCTTTCTTTTACATCTGGAACCAGAGAATCAACACTAAAGGCCATTTATTCCCTTCTCGTAACATTGTCCATTCACAATAGATTGAAATACCATTAGCTGGCTAAACTCCATGTTAGAGCAAAAAAGATGAAATTATAATCAACAATCTCATGATTCCAAAACTCAGAGAACCCAATACCAAAATTGAGCGACGAAATCAAGAAATTACAGAGAACAGTAATGGTTACTCTGTTAGAATGGGAAGATGAAGATTGTTCCATACTTGAATTAAAATGTAAAAACCATCTCTCCTCTTTATCAACATTACCATCAAGAACCACACATTGGCTATTTCTCTGGATCTAGAAATCAACAAAAAAATCATCAGTTCAAACCCAATCAAAACCAATATCAATTCAGGAAAGCCTGCCAAAAATAACAATAAAACACGGACTGAAAACAATCATCAAAACGGAATAACCCATTACAGACACAATGAACAGTCGTCTGTTAATGGAGTTTTTCTTATAAAGAAAAAGAGAGAAAGAAACAGAAGAGAGAAGGAAGGGTAAAATGGGTATGGTAGGTGTTAAGAGAAAGAAAGGAGAGAGAAAACCGGTAAAATATAAAAGTCAAAGGTAAATAAGGTTGGTCAACAGTGACAGTAGCCACCGTTGTAACAAAGTGTAAAGTACAATGGCCATACCGGAAAGAATTGAAGTTCAGTGGCCATAATGTGAAAACGGGTATAGTTCAGTGGCCATGGGTGTATAATTTACCCCTAAAATTTATGAAATATTAAATTTATGTATGTTTTGTTAAATGTAGGAGTTATTTGTTTATTATTTAATTTATATATTTAAACCTTCAAGAATACTCATGAATGATGTGCATGGATAAGAATTGAATTATGATTATCTATTCGTCAGAGTAACAGGATAATGATGGAAATTTCAAATATAAAAATATAAAGATCTGAGTATGGTATTATCCATGGCTATTCTACTGGTTATGATCCCTATAGGGTCGGCTCCACGACGAGTTCCTCTAGGTCAACATCTAGGGCCTCACAAAATTGTCTCATAGCTCCTTTCTCGCACGTGTAAAGAGATATTACCGAAGACGATGGTGCAAGCTATTCCTAATTTCGCTATGAATGTTTTCTTGCTTCCTAACTATCTTTGTCTTGAAATTGAGCGTATGCTAAATGGCTTTTGGTGGTGTAATAAAGGAAAATGCATAAGATGGCTCAATTGGGATAAGCTTTGTGATGTTAAAGGGATGGGTGGCTTGGACTTCAAAAGGTTGCATGAATCCAATCTAGCTATGTTGGGTAAGCAGGGATGGAGGTTTGTGACTCAACCTAATTCTTTGGTTTTGTGCATTTTTAAGGGTAAATACTTTAAAAATTGTAGTTTTTTGGAAGCAGTAAAAGGTAAAAACCCAAGCTTTCTTTGGAGTAGTATCTTTGAAAGATTTACCGATCCAAGGTTGTAAAAGAAGGGTTGGAAGTGGAATTGAAGGGAAACCATCTACTATTCTTCCCCAAGAAATTGCAGATACAAAAATTTCATCTGTTTTTGAAGTTAATCGTAGAAGATGGGATGAAGAAGTCATAAGAGATGTCTTTAACGAGGAAGATCAAAACCTTATTCTTAGTTTGGCGCTTAGTAATTGTGTTCAAGACATTTAGTTTTGGAGTTTAGAGAAGGATGGTTCTTTTTCTGTGAAGAGTGCTTACAAATGGTTATGTAATGCGACCCAGCTGGTTGGTAATAGTATATGGAAGAAGATGTGGAGCTTGAAAGTTCCCTCTAAGGTTCGTAATATGCTTTGGCGTGCTTGTAGAAATGTTTTGCCTATAGCTGTTGTGCTTATGGAGAAACGTGTGCATGCCAATCCTGTTTGTGTTATCTGCAATTTAGATTTTAAGTCTATTTTACATGTGTTTAGAGATTGCATTCATGCTTAGTCTGTTTGAAACGCGTCTGGTTTAGGTAGAGTGTTGGATGGCGATTTTCTTTGCTGTAAAGATTGGGTTGAAGGAGTGGCAAGATGCTAAATCAAAAGGATGAATATTTGTGCCCAGGTTGTTCTAGGTGGGGCAAGGTCTGCCCGGGGTGTGATTCAATGGTTACAGCCTCCTCCAGCTCACTTTAAACTGACTATATATGCATCTATTATCCAGGGTTCAGGTCTGCTGGGTTTAGGGGCGGTGCTATGGGATTGCAACAACAAGTTTTGTGGAGGTTTTTCCAAACTTGTGCAGGGTGATTTCTTGCCTCGTGTAGGGGAAGTTATGGTTATTTGAGAAGCTCTAAGTTGGTTCAATAGAAATAGTATGGACGGTTGTCTTGTTGAAACTGATTCAAGGAGGTGGTTTTACATCTTAATCAACCTGCCTTCAGGTCTTATTATGGCCTTGTTCTTGATGATTGTAATAGGTTGATTCATTCGTTTAGTGATGTTAGTATCATTTTTGCTAGTCGTTCTGCGAATAGTGTTGCCCCATAACTTGCAAGGGCATCTTATTCTATACCAGGACTGATGGAGTGACATACTAGTCCTCGAGGTTTCATTGTTTAAGCCTTGTATTGTGATTCTATTTAATGCATGGTCTTTTCTTCTTTTTTTTTTTTTTTTGTGAAAAAAACTAATGTTGCTATATAAAAGCTATGTATATGTCATTAATGGTTAATGATTTTAACTGTTTGACTAATCAATACAAAATGTATTCTCTTTCGGTTTCATTTCTCTCCCAGTCTTTGATTTTATTACGGTGGTAGGTGTCGAATTAACCAAAATAAATCTCGACTCTTTCTGTTTTAAATGAATTTTGTACATAATAAGCAAAGATGGACACGTAAAGTTAATAGCGATTTGATTCAATTGAAACCCAATTTTTAAGAATGTTTTAAACTTGTAAGGAAAGGGGTTGTTAAATAATCTTTAGAATCAAACCCGGAACAAAACAAGAAATAATTAATTTAGAAATAAGTTAGTATATGTCACAGTTGTTAGACAAACAATTACGTCTGTCTTAAAAATGTTAGATTCTTAAGAAAACAAATATCTGTCTTAAAAATGTTATAACATTCTTTTTGGAAAATCAAAAAATAATGAGTTATCTTAAGAATGTTAGAAATCATGAAACATAAAAAATAAATTTGTCTTAAGAATGTAGATGTGATTAACAACAACAAAAAAAAAAATCGAACACAGAAAATATACAAACAGTAAAACTAGAAATCAAAAGGAAAAAGTTAGACAAACCATGATCGTCTCACAGGATACAACAGATTACTCAAGCGATCTCAAACCCGTGTGTAGGCTCGTTATCACCAGAGTAGGAAAACAAGACACTATGAACAGACAGAGAACATAAACATTCAGAGAATATTTATTTTTATCAACGACTTATGAATTTGACAATCGATTCTATATAAATAGAACTCGAAAGGATATGTCTTTTCAGGAACAAACACGACTGTACACGGACAGACACGACCGTTCACAACCGACATGACTGTTCACGAAAGGAGATGCTTGTTGGTATACAAATTAATTGGGTATTGCTATATACCACAATATTTTTTTCCAACCACCGTACTATTTTGACAATTTTACCCTCATATTTTTTTATCAAAAACCAAAACTTTTTTTCCTGTCTTTTTAATTTTTTTAAATAGATTTGGCCTAAACGGGCAGCGCGCACCGTTCCACCGTACGGTGGAACGAGAGCGTCGTTCGTTCCACCGTACGGTGGAACGAACGGCGCGTGCCGTTTCCACCACGGGTGGAACGGGCAGTTTGTCCGTTCTACCCGTGGTGGAAACGGCACGCGCCGTCCGTTTAGGCTAAATTTATACAGATTCCGCCTCCGATTCGGAGGCGGAACCCGTGATTTCGGAGTAATTTAAAAAAAAAAACTTATCGGAGCATTCATGAAGCCTTTACCCGCTCCTGCCTTTGGCGGCATGTCGTTTTAGATCGGATTTTTTGAAAATCCAAAAAGCTAGAGAGGATTTGAGAGTTTTGAGTTTAAATTATGAGGAGGGCAAAATTGTCAAAATAATGCGGTAGTTGGAAAAAATATTGCAGTATATAGCAGCCTACAATTAATTATATAATTTTATTCAATTTTTCCAACAACAGTTGGGATCAAGTTTTTTTTATGGCTTATAGTGCTTTCCTCCCTCTGACAGTTATCGTTACGCAAAGGCAAAGCATAGACTTTTGACTATTTTCCCATTATCATTGGATTTTAGTTCTTCACTTGTCTCTCTTTGTGCCGATTCCATCTTAATCTGTTCTCATGCGGTAAATATTGCTCCTTTAAAAGCTCATATAGAAATTAGGTAAACAAACACCTCTAAAACACAAAATTTACCACAGAAAATGCAATGCAAATATTATTCGGGATAGTCACATTTACAGAGAAAGCAATGTAGCGAATTGTGTGGCTGAGTTTGGGGGCGATTGCTACTATATACATTCATGGAATTCATTATGTAATGGAAAGTTAGAACTCCGAAGTGCAAAAGTAATAAAGATTAAGAAATTAATAGAGATTAAACCAAAACAAAGTTTAACATATTATTTATTTAGATGAAATGGAGACAAACACACACATGGATCATCAAACACACACACATAACCATTTTATTCTGAAGCACAGCCGTAGTGAAATTAAGGATCGATAATCTCCAAGAGCGGGCAATATTTAACAATCCTTATCGCAGAAACAGCGAATGGGGCGGTTTCGGTGACCAACGCCACGGCAATGTCCTCCGCGGAAGCCCTCAGTCCGGCAAACGGCAGCACATTTGCTGCTGTTCGAACATCGCCCCTTGAACTGGTTGCTCTGAGTCTGACAGGGCCTGCCTTCTGCAACTTTTGGCCCTATCACTGCATTCTCCAAATTAATTAAAACAAATTAATAATGTTTTAAATCAAAAATATGAGAGGTTGGATTCATAAAAAGGAGAATAATCAAGAGATAATACTGGTTTTTCTCGTAGAGTAATATAAGATTTACTATTAACTCTTAACTATCAGTTTGAGTTAACCTTAACAAAAAGAATAAATGAAGGAGAATAGAAAATGGAACCTGCGGCGAGAAAGAGAAAGAGGAGAAAAAGAGCTGAAAAGAGACGCATGGGACGCTCCATTTCTTTCTTTATTTTCCTTACAAGTGATGGAGTGAGGATGATCAGGTATATGCAGCACCTATTTATACAAAATGGTATACATATCTCTTCGTTTATCTAAATAATTGTGTTATTTACTGGTGTTTGGTGCTTATTTTTAATGTTTATATTTATCTTTTCACTTAAAAAAAAGTTTTGGATGTGTGGCTAATAATCTATTGTTTGTCTTTTACATTCCAAAAGTAGCCATTTACCAAAACATGGAATTTCTACTTTTTATAAAGATATTTTTTTTAAAAAAAAAATTTGCGCAATGCGCTTACATTACAGAAGAAAGAAAAATCCCCACCAGACCCGGATGTGATTCGAACCCATAACTTTCCAATGCATATGTAAGCTCTCAACCACTAGGCTAAGAGCTTCAAAACATGGAATTTCTACTTTTTATAAAGATAGTTTTTTCCAACAGCAAACAATAGTTAAAACAAATCTCTACAATTGTTTACACTAACGTGTTTTCTGGTTTTGATCACATGGACCCTAATAATCATGTAGTATTTGGTCATCACTGTTAGATCTAATCTTATTAGAATCCTATGGTGAAGATTGAAAGAATCTCACAACTTAGATTCAATAAGACTAGATATCTAACGGTGAATGGTCAAATTCATTTGGTCATTAACGTGTATGTGAACATTCCTGTTTATTTTCTTAATAGAAAAATATATTAATACACATTAAAGTATAAAGCTAAATAAATAAAATTTAGTGGTTAATTTGATCATTCCAGAAGTCATGCTATAGAATAAACATTTTTAATTACTTCGTGAGTCACACCTTCGTAAAACAATCAATAAACTTAACACTAAAATTATTAAAAGAATAAAAGTAATCCTTAAAAAGTATATCATATGCCAACCAAAAAAGGAGTTTGTCTAAAACAGTCAACCACTCTTACTATATTAGTTTCAACCAAACAATCATTGACACTATAAATTTTGAGCCAAACCCAAACAATAGTGTTGTACTAACCTATCGATATCTTAAATTTACTAAAATGCATATACTTTTACTTAATATGTTCAAAGTTTCTCATTGTTGTTTCGTTATGTGGATTTTATGGATATACATCATTTTTTAGGTTTTACTTTTTCTTTTTCTTAATGATTTTTCTAAAAAAAAATTGGGGTTATTTCGGTTCTCGGTTGGACCGTTGGGTTTCAGATCGATCTCGATTCAAGCTGGATAACTAAAATTATAAATCTATGAAAACTCATATCCAAACCTTAAAATCTATTTGATTCCAGATCTAATCGGTTCAACCAACCGATCATATCTTGATTTATTGTCAGTGATTTAAACAAATTTAGAGAATAAATATAATATTTTAAAAATATAGAGACATTTGACCTTTCTAGACAATAACAAAGGTTAGTAATATGTTTTTTTTGTTGGCATAATGCCCATTTAGTTTCCTAATATAAGGCTTCAAAAGAATCTTAAACTACCAAAATCATCAATTAGGTACCTAAACTAACGTAAAATTATCAATTGGATCCTCATTTTAAACAAAAATCATCAATTAAAACCTCATCGAAAATCATTCTCTTGAACAGTTTCAGACACTCTTCCCCAAAACCAAATTGAACCAACTAGAGATTATTACAGTCTATATCAATAGTCACAAGTTTCTGATTTTAGGACAGAATAGAGACTTAATTGATATGTTACTTAATCTAGAGATCTGATTGACGATTTTAATAGTTTAAGGTTCCTAGAGCATCTCCAAGAGACTCTTAGTACACTTTCTAAAAATAATATAAATAATTGACTCTTAGCGATTTAAGAGTAACTAAGATATATCATCTCCGACAATACTCCTTATATTCACTCCTTATTTATTATTTTATAATTAAAATTATAAATGATTGTTATATTTACCAATAGTGAAATGAGAGAGACTCCTTAATAATAAATTATTAATAAAAAAATAAATTTAGAACGCACTAAGAGTTAGAAAGGCTCTCTATTAATAGAGATAATAGAAAAACTCTTAGTGATTTGAAGAGCCACTAAGAGGCCGTTAGAGTTAATTTTTAACTTTTCCTCCTCAAATTCTAACTTAAGAGTCAAACTAAGACGCTTTTGGAGATGTTCTTAATTGATTTTGAAGCTTACTTTAACCACATAGATGAGTGTAATGCTTTTTTTTTTTCAAGAGGATGACTTCACAGCCTCACTTCTAAATTGAGAGGTTAGTAGGGGTGTTTGGTTAGGGATATTTAAACTATGGAATGGGAATCACAATACTTTATTACCTTTGTTAGTGTTTGGATTTATAAATTTTGACACAGGAATGGAATCACATTCACCCCACTATGGGAATCAACAATTCCCTCCTCCTTCCCCTTTAATGAAATTTGATTCCCATTCTCTTAAAAGAAAAAAAGAAAAAAAGAAAAAAAGAGCCCACTACCAATAACTAACTATCCATGACAAAAATAAATAAAAATATAACTACCCACATGTTCTACCGCAGTGGTATACTATATACACAGTCCGGCTCAATTGGACCCCAATGATCAAGTGAAACTTGGACCTTCACCCTTGGATCTAGTCTATTAATAATCCTACGGTTGGTTAAATCAAACAATTAAATATTAATTAATAGATTTCTTTTTATTTTTTTTATCTACTAATCTCAACCAACTCCTAAAAGAAGGAGCAACTTCTGGAAAGAGAGAGAGATTCGTTTGAAGATCACAGCTTTTCTGGAGAGAAGGAAAGAAAGCTAAAACCATTTATGTCGAAAACTTTCTGGAATTTCAAGACTTCCTTCTGAATTATTTTTGTTATTTTCAGTCAGCAGATTGAACACTGATACAAGCAATTTCTCGCGCAACAAATTAGAATTGGCTGCAATTTATCGAACAACAAAAACCCAGAAAATTTCAGTTGGCAAAACTGAAGTTTACAAACTTTAATAGTGAAGGAAGCAAGAAGAACGAGTTGCTTATTTTGATGCTTAGTAAAATTACCAGTTTTCATAGCCAATTTAGTTCTAATAGTGAATGGTCAAATTCATTTGTTCATTAAGGTACAGGTGAACATTCCTGTTTATTTTCTTAATAGAAAAATATATTAATATACACATTAAAAGTATAAAGCTAAATAAATAAAATTTAGTGGTTAATTTGATCATTCCACAAGTCATGCTATAGAATAAACATTTTTAATTTCTTCGTGAGTCACATCTTCGTAAAACAATCAATAAACTTGACACTAAAGTTATTAAAAGAATAAAAGTAAAGAATTAAAATCCTTAAAAATAATATCATACGGGGACAAAAAAAGAAGTTTGTCTAAAACAATCAACCACTCTTAATATATTAGTTTAAACCAAACAATTATTGAGACTATAATTTTTGAGCCAAACCCAAACAATAATGGGATTAATCTTCTATTTGGGGGTAATTTTTTACCCCATTGAACCCGGGAAAATATTCCCCTAGAAGGGGATATTTCCCAGCAGGGTTAAAAAACAAATTTGTTTTATTATATTTACTAAAATGCATATATTTTTACTTAGGGTAATTAATTTATTAGTCTCTATATTTTGACAAAACACACTGTTTAGTCATTGTATTTTAAAAAACACATGATAAAGTCCCTAACCTTTTTCTCGATAAACTATTTAGTCCCTAACGTTTTTCTTGGTGAACTGTTTAGTCCCTGCCTTTAGACTCTCATAAAGATTTTGTTAGTCAATTTGGATTTGCGTTATTCTTTTCCTTTATTTTCATTTCTTTTAAAATCTAATGCATCTGAAATCAACTTTAAGCGTTCTTCTTCTTGATTTTCTTCTTAATCGTTCAAATTCATAAGCATTGAGTCTGTTCTTTTTCTACATACAAATAGCTTCTTCTTCTAAATTGGATTTCCTCTTCTAAAGTTTGAAGGTAAATAGTAAAGGATAATTTAGTCATTTCTGAAGTCATAAACGGTAAAAAATCTAACAAACAGACGGAAGGACTAAACAGTTCACTGAGAAAACGGTTAGAGACCTTATCATGTGTTTTTGAAAATACAGGGACTAAACAGTGTGTTTTGTGAAAATATAGGGACTAATAAATTAATTATCCTTTTACTTAATAGGTTCAAAGTTTGTTATTGTTTCTTACGTGGATTTTATGGATATAGATGATTTTTTAGGTTTTACTTTTCCTTTTTCTTAATGATTTTTCTAAAAAACATTAAAAAAATTGGGGTTATTTCAGTTCTTGGTTGGACTGTTGGGTTTCAGATCGATTTCGATTCAAGCTGGATAATTACAATTATAAATCTATGAAAACTCATATCCAAACCCTAAAATCTATTTGGTTCCAGATCTAATCGGTTCAACCAACCGGTCCTATCTTAATTTATTGTCAGTGATTTAAACAAATTTAGAGAATAAATATAATATTTTAAAAATATAAAGACATTTGACCTTTCTAGACAATAACAAAGGTTAGTAATATGTTTTTTTAATTTTATTTTTTTTTGGCACAATACCCATTTAGTTTTCTAAATATAAGGCTTCAAAGTCAATTAGAATCTTAAACTACCAAAATCATCAATTAGGTACCTAAACTAACCTACAATTATCAATTGGATCCTTATTTTGAGGGATAAAGTACTAAAATAGGCCAAATTTTTTTTGGAAAGTATCAATTTAGGCTCAACGTTCAAAATAGCACAAATATAAGTTTAACGATTACAACATGATATCAATTTAGGCTTAACGTTTACAATATAGCATCAATTTAGGCATCACGTATAAAATAGCACCAATATAGGCTTAACGTTTACAAAATAATACGAATTTAAATTTAACGTTTACAAAATATATCCAATTTAAGCTAAACGTCACAATTAAATTAACCATATTATATTCTTTTCCTATTAACTTTATATGTTATCTTTTTATTTAGTTTTATTTTCTTATTTATTATAATACAATTAATTAATATTCTTGCACACTAAAATCTTATATTTGTTTTTTCATCAACCATTCATGGCTCATGTAATATATATAAACTAAAAGTAATTGAATATCCACAATATTTCGAACACTCATTCGAAATATTGTGGATATTCAATTACTTTTAGTTTGCATATATTACATGAGCAATGAAATTTAGTAGTCAAGAAATCATTGATGGAAAACAAATATAAGATTTTAATTGGCAAGAATACTAATTAAATAATTAATTATATTATAATAAATAGGAATATAGAACTATAAAAAGATAACATGTAAAGTTAAGAGGGAAATAATATAATATGATTAATTTAATTATGACGCTTAGCTTAAATTGTATATATTTTGTAAACGTTAAGCTTAAATTCGTATTATTTTGTAAACGTTAAGCCTATATTGGTGTTATTTTGTACGTGAGGCCTAAATTGATGCTATATTGTAAACATTAAGCCTAAATTGATATTATATTGTAAACGTTAAACCTATATTGGTGTTATTTTGAACGTTTAGCCTAAATTGGTACTTCCCCAAAAACCTTAGGCCTATTTTGGTACCTTATCCCTTATTTTAAACAAAAATCATCAATTGAGGCTTCATCGAAAATCATTTGGTTGAACAGTTTCAGACCCTCTTTCCCAAAACCAAATTGAACTAACCAGAAATTATTACAGTCTATATCAAATAGTCACAAGTTTTTAATTTTAAGACAGTATGGAGACTTAATTGATGATTTTACTTAGTTCAGAGATCTGATTGACGATTTTAATAGTTTAAGGTCTTAGACTATCTCCAAGAGACTCTTAGTACACTTTCTAAAAATAATATAAATAATTGACTCTTAGTGATATAAGAGTGACTAAGATATATCATTTTCAACAATACTCCTTATATTCACTCTTTATTTATTATTTTATAATTAAAATTATTAATGATTATTATATTTACCAATAGTGAAAGGAGAGAGACTCCTTAATAATAAATTATTAATAAAAAATAAATTTAGGATGCACTAAGAGTTAAAGAGGCTCTCTATTAATAGAAATGATTAGGGCTGTGCATTATGCGGTTTGAAACCGTAAAACCGAACCGAACCGACACTGTTCGGTTTTATTATTACACGGTTCGGATTCGGTGTGTTATTTTGACGAATATCGGTTTTCGGTTCGGTTCGATTCGGTTTCTAATAAAAACCGAAATAACCGAACCGCACCGATTAGTTGCTACTATGTGTTTTATACATGTATGGTTGGAAAAAAAAAATTCTAATCCTTCCTAAATTTATACACACCACCTATTTATACATGGTAATTTTTGAATTTACGATTCTACAAAAAAAAAAAAAAATTAATGTAACCATTAAACTCTAATTTAACATCTATTTACCTTAACTTTGAATTTAATATAACCATTAAATTCTAATCTAACACCTATTTATCTTAAAAAAAACATTTAATACAACTATTAATTTATACTCTTACTTAGTAAATTAATTAAAGCTTTGTGCTTTTTAGATTATTTGTAAAGTTTTATATTAATTCGGGAAAAACAGAACCGAACCGAAAAAAATCGGTTCGGTTCGGTTCGGTTCATGTTATTATGTCGGTTCAATTCGGTACAAGATTTTTAGATATTTCAGTATTCGATAATTTCGGTTCGGTTCGGTTTTAAACCGATGCACAGTCCTAGAAATGATAGAAAAAGTCTTAGTGATTTAAAAAACCATTAAGAGGCTGTTAGAGCTAATTTTTAATTTTTCCTCCTCAAATTCTAACTTAAAAGTCAAACTAATGGGCTCTTGGAAATGTTCTTACTTGATTTTGAAGCTTTACTTTAACCACGTAGATGAGTGTAATGCTTTTTTTTTTTTCAAGAGGATGACTTCACAGCCTCACTTCTAAATTGAGAGGTTAGTAATAATAATATTAAATCTAGGGAATAGTACGAAAAAAATGCTTGTGATTTGTCCAATTTACAAAGAGAGACTTGTGATTTAAGAGTTTACAAATAAAGGTATGTGATATGTTTTATTTACAAAACAACGTATTATAATTACACGGTTAAGTTCTGATTACAACCAAATACATTTTTATCTTAAAAAAACTATTCTTACATATCAGCAGGACACAATCCCCGAAAAAAACAACTTCCTAAATCGAAACGATAAATAATATGCTGGAATTTTACGTTTTTTTACTAATTTGACAGTTTATGAACTAAATTGATATATAAGTTCATTTCACACCGTTGCAATTTGATTTTGTGATCTATGTTTTGTCAATATATAAATGGAATTGAAAAAAAAATAAAAAAATACACTTATTGTCATCAATTATTTAAAAATTTAATTTTAAATATTTTGTTTTGTAAAAAAAAACATACCACATATCTCTATTTATAAACTTTTAAATCACATAACTTTATTTGTAAAAAAAATGATAACATTTTTACAATTTTAATGCGTTGGAGGCTAAAAACATTTTGCCCAGCCCTGATGGTCTGGACTTTGAAAATTTACCGTCAACCGCACAGTTAATTTCGATTTTTTTTAATGTTTTGAAATTTATTTTTACTGATATGTTTAAGTCACGGGTCATCCGGGGTCCTGGTTCCGCCACTGAATGGAGGACTATATAATTATTTCTACAAACACGGAGACTAAGTAGTGTATTGGGTAAAAATATAGGGACGTTATAATTATTTACCCTTAATTATATATAGATGCTCTATTTTTTTTATCGATTTGCAAATGGGTAATTGTGATATTTTATTTTTTTCTAAACACAATCATGTGGTTTGCTAAATTTTATATTTGGATTCATTTTGTCGGAATTTGGCTTATAACAACCTCCAAATGAAAATTTTTAAGAGTTAAATGCTATTTTAAATAACTTTAATTCTTCAATTTTTTAAGTATGAGGTAATTTAGATGTTTTTTATGAAAAAAAAAGTTAATACTCGCGAGCTTTCAAACCGAATTTAAGAAAACTTAGCTTTATCTCATAAAAATTTTGAACCAATCCCAAACTCAAGAAAATCATTGATCGAGACGAGCTCGACAAGCTTTGCTTATTGTTAGTGATATTTTGCAAATATGCTAATTTTCAACCTTGTCATGTGTGGTTATTGAGCGGGCGTGACAATTAAATTTATGGAATTTGCACACCAAAACTTGAAATCTAAACGAGAAGATTGGCGAGGGATGCAGAGATTGAAAAAGTTCTTGTTGGGTCTCTAGCGTCGTTATAGAAACTTTGCTAGATAAATTGTTTTTATTTAAACTAAAGCGGGTAAATTAAAGACGAAAAATAAAGGAAATTAAAGTGCGAAATTGACACGAAATTTTGAAAAAATTGATATTTTATTGATATAAATCAAGGTTTGAATACATATGTTCAAAGTAAGCATAAAAAGGAAAGTAATTACAATTGAAAATTTTCTATACTAAACATATAGCTAATTCAACTGAATTGAGAAAGCAAATCAAATACAAGGAATTGAAATGCAAATAATAATGAATTGGAATCCAACGATAAACTCGGAGCCATAATAGCTATCTCGATTGGACGTTGAATTTTAGTGCCGGTTCGAAGTTCTTGGAGCACCGCATTCGATTGACACGAGCAGATTGATCTAGAAAATCTTTGACTTGTGGTAGGCAAAATGAGTCATATTTGACCTTCGACTTCGAAGGGATCGTATGAATGCTTAAGAACATGAAATTGGATGAATAAAAAGACTAAATTGATCTTCAGGATGTCAAGAACATGTGTTTAGAAGGAATCGAAGGCTTAAACGAACTTTAAATGGAAGAAATTGGACTTTGAAAATCACTGGACGAATTATGCTAAAATTTGGAAATAGAATGTTTAAAATGATTAGGGTTGCAAAGGTTGACTTGTAAATGGAGTTTCCGAACATGGAATTGGGCAAATTAAAAGACTAGATTGAACTTCAAGAAGTCAGGAACATATTTGTAGGAGGGACTGAAAGCAAAAAAAAATGACTTTAAATAGATGAAATCGGGCTTTGATAATAACTGGACGAATCTGAAAAAATTAATTTAGAAAGCTAATGAATTGTAAACTTGAGGCTTAGGAATGCTAAATTGAATTGAAAAAACTTGAAATGGGGCTATTAGAACTTGAATTGAGGCTAAAGCAAGCTAAAAGAGGGGATTAAAACTAAAAATTGAAGAACAAAAACAAAAAACTTAAGAGCTAAGAACTAAAAAAAAAAAAAGCACTTGAAAGAATCTTTGGTATTTTAAAAGGACACCTAATTAAGAATGGATGGTCTATTTATAGTATTTTAAAAGGACAATTTGTGTAATTAATCAACCAACTTCTCCTTGATTTTGTTTCAGCATTTCACCAAAATTTGACACCTAATTAACTTCCCTAACTTCCACTAACCACCACCAACTACCTTCTAACTTACCTCAACTTCCACTAACCACTACTAACTCTACCTTCTAACTTCCCTCAACTTCCATGCCACATCATCTCACTACTTTATGGTTAGAGAGAGTTTTAAGGCTAGTCATAGGTGTAAGGAAGGTTTCGTGGGTTAGCTCATGGTTCCGTTCGGTGTACGTTTGCAAATCAGAGACCGACTTCAGTTAAGACGTGAGCACGTCCTGTCTCAAATTAAGCTATCATGGAAAAGCTGTAATTGAAAAGCAGTGGCCAACTTCAGTTAAGGCGTGGACGCATGACTGGACGAATTTAGAATAGAAAAAATGATATTTTCAGATTTGATTTGTGTGGATATTATTTTTAAACTTACTCTAAAATTTGCTATATACATAAGTATTTACATATATAAATAAATAAAATGTATTCACTGGGCCAACACTTATTAACAGCCTTAAACTCTACTATATCCAGGACAATAGGTCTCTAGTCGTTGATGAAGAAGAAGAATGAAGGCCTTGTTGTTATCATCTATACATCAATGTAAGTAATTAAAGTCCATGTAAAGTCTCTTTCTTTTTCTTTTTTTGAATCATGTCCATGTAAAGTCTCATTCATATTGATTAACAAGTCTCTACTTTTGAAGATAAACTAGGAACTTAGGCTACCTGCCTCACGTTCTTCCATCTCTTTCATTAATTTCCAAAGTAGGATGGGCTACTAGGATATTACTTTTGAGTAGGCATCTCAATGGGTATGAAATTTGTTAGTATCCATCATAGTTCTCACCCACTCGTAGTCGATCGCGACTCGTACGATTTGTTCTGATAATATTCTTTTGTTATCTTCAAACTTTCTGTCTCTATTAATTTTATTAGGATTGCATTAGATTTGAATTTTAACTTAATTGTTTGGTTTTTATAAAAAAAAAAACAAATTGTTTGGTTGATAACTTGATATAATTTCTATTTGAATATTAAAATTGCATTTTTAGATTAATATTTAAAGTTAAACATGGTTAATATTTTTTTATAATATTTTGAATTTGATATGAATTTTACAATTTGGTTCGATTCACGAGTCCCGATTCACAAAATGAAGATTTCATGTGGGAAACTAATCTTGCCTTCCTAGGAAAGCTCAGTTGGAACCTTCTTACAAATGATAAAACATTATGGGTTAATGTCTTGAAATCTAAATATGGTAGAGGACGTCAGGGGATGGAGATCTTTAAAATAAGAGGACAACAGTCGCTGAACTGGAAGAGTATTCTGGCTGGGGTAGCAGTAGTGAAGTTAGGGATTAGTCATGTGGTGTATAATGGGAGTAGCACCCGATTTTGGAGAGATATATGGTGTGGAGATACAAACCTACTTGCCATAATTAAACCAATTCCTGAGAATTGGATGAACTTGTTTGTGGTAGATTTTTGGATTACTGACTAGGGGTGGAATTGGTCGTTACTGTCTCCTTATCTTCCGCAACATGTATTGTTGAGAATGGCGTCTATTACTGTGTTTCCGCGAATGGAAGAAGCGGACTGCTGGTCGTGGAGAGGAACCAACTCAGGGGAATACTCAGTCAGTTCAGGCTACAGCAGAGTCTGTAATCAGTACACCGCTGAGGTAAATGACAGCTCTTGGGCGAACTGCTGGAAGGTTGCGGTTCCAGAATGAATTCGGTATTTCATTTGGCTTGCGAAACACAATGGGATACTGTGTAACGAAAATAGGGTTCGACGAAAGATTTCGAACGATTTGTTGTGTGGTGTTTGTGGGCAAGTTGAATCTACCCTCCATATTCTGTGGGATTGTGAACAGGCGAAGAAGATTTGGCTGAATCTTGTGCCTACGACGGTGCAAAATAGTTTCTTTGCCTTATCGTGTGAAGATTAGCTAACAGTGAATATTTATACTCACACCGATGTGATTGGGCTGCAATGGAATATGATTTTCGGGTTTGCAATCTGGTGGATCTGGAAAACCAGAAACAATAGAATTTTTTATAGTAGAGGAGGTTCAGAGTTGGATTCAGAGTTCATCGTAGGACGGGCACGGGAGTACTGTGTGGCTATTAATTTAATCTCGACTTCTGGCATAAGAGGGAAAGAGGAGAGATGGATCTGTTGGAGGCCACCCGATGGGGACTGGGTTAAGATGAACACAGATGGTGCTAGTAAAGGAAACCCGGGCCTTGGAGCTGCGGGAGGTGTTCTTAGAGATGGAAATGGGAATTGGCTAGGAGAGTTTGTTGTTAACCTTGGAATCTGTACTGCCTTCCTAGCCGAGCTATGGGGGCTTTATTTTGGTTTAAAGATGGCGTGGAACCGGGGATACAAGAAAGTTGTTGTTGAATTAGAGTCAAGCCCCGCTCTTATGCTTATGACCATTAGTTCGAGTGCTCACCATCCGTTAGGATTGTTAATCCGCGGTTGTCAGAAGATTCGGGATCGTAATTGGCTAGTTCGTTTCACTCATACTTATAGGGAAGGAAACAAAGCAGCTGACTGGATGGTAAATTTCACAGGCTCTTTCGCCTTGGGACATCACCAGTGTGGTGCGCCTCCTGCAGGCCTCCAAGATATTCTTTATGTGGATCGGACTGGCCGAGCTTCGGCTAGAATGATCAGTATCTAGCTCAGTTTTCTCTCCTCATTTTTTTGCTTTCGCTTTTGTTTTCTGTTTGCTTGCCCGGGCTTGTATGCTTTCCATTCTTACTAAAAAAAATGAAGATTTCAAGTCACGAGTCCATCTTGATTTAACAACTATGGTATCCAGTACTATTCAATTCTAATGTGAGTATCTGAATCTTGTAAAAAGAGGCTTCAAATGAAAATGTGATTAGAAAATTACTGTTAAGGGTATATTAGGGACGAGAATGTGAATATTCCCTATGCTATCCGCTATTCACTATGTATATTAAATTTATTATTTTTAAAATAATAGTAAATTTAGATGTGACAAAAGAGTATAGATATTGTTTAGGATCTCGAGAATGCTGGAGACGCTCCTAATCCTTACTTTTGAAAGACGAGAATGGGAGGAGTTTGATTTTAGCCAAGCATAATATTGGAATTCTTTTAAAAAAAGTACAGTTGTTTTAAGTTTTTGTAAGTAGATGATATATGTGATACAATTATTATTCACTAGAATTTATTTTTAATATATGTTCTTTATATATAGTTAGTGTATTTCAACATGAATGAAGATGGAGAATTTTGAGATCTATCTTCTCTCTCTCAGATCTATTTCTCTCTTTTAGATCTATCTTCTCTCTCTCGGATCTATTTCTCTCTTTTAGATCTCTTTCTCTCTTTTAGATCTTTTTCTCTCTTTTAGATCTATCTCCTCTCTCACTCTCTCCCTCTCTCGGCTAGGGTTCATGGTAAATCGTGTTAGGGATAGATCTAGGGAGAGGGGAGCTGTGGCCGGCAAGGGGGGTCGGATCTAGAGGGGATTTGCAAGAAGGAAGGGGGCGGCGGCCTGGTGATTTGGGGCGAGAAGGGTGAGGCAGGTTTTGTTGGCGGCGAGCGTGCGCCTGGTGTAGATCGGGGCGGGGCGCTTGGCGGGGTGGAGGCAGGGGAATCCAGCGGCGTCGGTAGGGATCTCGTGGGCATGGATGGTGCGTCGGCAGGGTTCTTGCGGGCGCCGCCCGTGCGGCTGGGGACGGATATTTGCGATCCATAGGCGGCAGATTCGGCAAGGTTGTCGCGGCTGGGTGCGGATCAATGGGAGATACGAGCGGCTAGGTTTTCTGATGTCGGGGGTAAGGCTCCCCCAATCTCGGGGGGAGAAGTGGGGAGGGGGGTGCCTGGCGCAGGGCTATGCGCCGATAGTGTTGGGCACTGCCCAGGCGCTGCCGGCTCCTCGGTCGGGCAGTGGGCTGGGGCTGTCGGCGCAGTGCATTGCGCGAGATCCTCTCCTCCGAGCTGTGAGGGGCAGGAAGGGGCTACGACGGGGAGGCATGCTGCCTCGGGTCTGGATGTTTCTAATAATTCGAGAAGGGTGGGTGTTGTAGGAGTAGCTCATGGGAAGACGGTCTCCCCCAGACCTAGGGTTCAGATGAGCGAGATTGGTACGGAGTGTTGGGCAGTGAAACACTGCCACATCCATAAGATGTCAGTGGCGGAGATGCGTATGTTGAGATGGATGTGTGGTCATACGAGAAAGGACCGGGTGCGTAATGAAATAATTAGGACAAACGTAGGGGTCACATCTATTGAAAATAAAATGAGAGAAACCCGACTAAGGTGGTTTGGCCATGTGAGACGTAGAGCGCTTGATGCGCCGGTTAGGAGAACCGAAGAGTGGCAAAGGGATGTAGTGGTGAGGGGTAGGGGAAGATCTAAGCAAACTTGGAGGAGGGTGATCGAGAGTGATATGAGTTTACTGGGAATTGAGGAAAATATGGTAGTGGATAGGACGGAGTGGAGGGAGCGAATCTGTGTCGCTGACACGACTTGATTTTCATGGTTTTATATGATGGTTCATGTTAGCCGACGCCGAATCATTTCAGGACTAAGGCTTTGTTGTTGTTGTTGTTGCTAGGTGTTATCGTTTCGATTGTTAACTCTAACTAAAATTTAGATTTTCGGTTTTATATGAACTCAATTGTTAGCTTTAATTGAAGTTAAATTAATTTTTCTAATTCGGAACATGTTGAAATGCAGCCAATTTTTTTAGTTTGAGTTTATCTAACTGATATAGAATGTATTTTTTTTTTCATGCATTTTGGTACAAATCGATATAAAGTTTAACACAATAGTTGTTCATTGAACTCGACAAAGAGATTGTAAGTGTGTAATACACTTGCTAAGATGCTTATTCTCGAAGAATTTCGATTATGCCAGATACGAATTCAAAATGAAGGTAAACAAAAATAAATTTTAATGCTCAAAATCCTAAAAATGTACATTAATTATGAGATATTGAGATAATTGTTTTTACAACATTGGTTATATAGTTTTTAACTATTATATTGTGGTTTGTACAAAATTGTTAGTATTTCAAGAGTTTTTAACAGATGAAAATCAAACATGAGCATAAGACAAGTTGTTGGAAAATATTAATTAAAAAATATTATTATTTTAATCTCTTCAAATTCTCAAATATTGAGCATAATTATTATAATTAATAGAATCAATTTCACATATTAATTATAAAACGTTTTTTTTTGTACTAAAATTAACTAAAATTAATTTATGGACTTAACACTCCATTAAAAATAAAATAAAATTTTAATTAATGGACACAAAATATTTCTACTATCCTCTTTATATGCTTATATCTTACATTCTCTTTTATTTTCAAAAAAAACGAGAGGAAGATAGTTATTCCTAATTATCTTTTTTGTCCCTTCATTTTTGTTTTCTATTCTTTTGTTTGTTTTTCTTGCTTATGAAATTTAAGAATATATAATTATTAGAAAATATTAATAAAGTCAAATAAGTGATATCTGTGAGCGTGGCTGATATTCTATATAGTGAAAGAATGAAGAACAAATTGATTGAATGTCTTGATAAGATATTACGAGATAAAAAATAGGACAAATAATCACCTTAAGCTGATTCAATTGGATATATTGGATTATTGTAGTATAATGAATAATTGAATTCGAATACTTAGTGAGCATAAAACTCCATCAAGCAAAATGATTATCATCAAGATGAATTTGTGACTAATTCTTATGAATTTTATTTTTTTTATATGTAACATATAGAATTGATAAAGTTTCTTCATGTGCAATATTAGAAAAGTATTGATACTAATAGTTTATAGCATAATATATTGATGTTGCTTCCAATTTAACATAGATTGTAATTCTTTTGTATCGTAGATATAATATTTAATTTTAATTATAGTTTAATTCAATTTTTGTTTAACATAGATTGTAATTCTTTTGTATCATAGATATAATATTTAATTTTAATCGTAGTCTAATTCAATTTTTGTTTTTTTATTATATTCTAATATATTTCTTAATTAATCTCTTATTTTATTATTATTGTTTCATAGAATTCCCGTTATAAGAAAATATGAAAATATATTAAAATTACTAAAAAAGTATAAATCATTAAATTTTGTAAAAATAAATAAATCATTCACCTTTAATTAAAATTCTATAAAAAAATTGATCAATTATTTTCAAAAATTAATTTAATTTGATTTGAATTATCAATAAAAAATATATATTAATTTCAAATATACATAATATAAAAATTTCTCATAGCATGATATAAAATTAGTAAATATATCAATTTATTTATTTATATAAATGATATAAATGTTTCGTATCCCGTGCATCGCACGGGTTTTCGACTAGTAAAATTAATAGGAATAAAACTAAATATATTTTTTGAACCGTGACTTCTTGTAAAGATTAAAAAGATAAGAATAAAACTGATATATAACTTTAACTTTAAAAAAAACAAAAAAAAAAAAACTTAATTAACACAAAGAAATTTGAGTGTTTTTTTTCGGTCCAAACGAATTGAATGTGTTTATTGTTGTGTACATTCAAGATATTTTGTTTTTCATTTTTTATTTAATATAATATATACATATTAATTAAAAAAATTAATAGAATCGCGATCTTTCGAGTTGAATTTAAAAAAACTTAGCTTAACTCGTAAATTTTTTGAACCGATCCCAAACTGAAGCCAATCTTTGAACGAGACGAGTTCAAACAGCTTTGTGGATCACCCTTGCTTATTAGCAGCCTTAAAATCTGCTATATCCAGCTGATTCTCAAGGACAAAAGAAAAAGATAACCCAGGTCTCTAGTCCTTGTTGAGGAAGAAGAATTAAGGCCTTGTTATCATTTACATCAATGTATGAAAAGTCTCATTCATATTGATTAACAACTCTCATTCATGAAAAGTCTCTACTTCTCTTAAGTGAGAGACTCTTTTTAGGAACTTAAAGGCTACCATGGCTCTATATCCTAAGTTAGTGGTTACTTGACGTTATTGATCTTTCATTAATTTTAAAGGTAGGGTGGGCTACTGGGATATATTACTTTTGAGTAGGGATCATAATGGGTATGAAATTTGTTGGTATCCACCACTATTTGATTACAATGGGACTATCCGAATCTTGTAAAAAGGGGCTTGGGATGAAAATGTGATTTAGAAAATTACCATTGAGGTATATTTAGGATATCCGCTATCCCGTGATGTATTTGTTTATTTTTATTTTTTATTAGTAAAATACCCCATTTGTTCCACAATACATGTTTTTTAAGGGCAAATTATTAAAAGCACCCGGTTTTCTATGTCAAATTGAGTACCTCTCATACATATTTTGACACGTGTAACATGGACTCACATATATTATAAGAGACCCAACTATTTTAATTATTACGTGGGATCACAATACACATGTCCAAATGCGAATGGGGGTCTTCCGAGTGACATGGAAGACCAAGTGCTTAATATAAGAACTCGTTTTTTAAGGTTAAGATACAAGAATTAAGAAATGTAATTAATTTTAACTAATATACTTTGTTACCGTTATATTAATTGCACCCACTAGTTAATTTTTAATGATTTTTATATTATGTTATTTAGAAATTTAAGTATTTGATTTTTTATATAAATTTTTGAATGGTTCTCTAAAATTTAGGGTAAATTACACCCGTGGCCTTTGAACTATACTCATTTTAATATTATGGTCACTGAACTTCAATTCTTTTGATCATTATACTTTACACTTTATTACACCGGTAGCCACTGTCACCGTTGATCATTCTTTTTTTACCTTTGACTACCATTTTTTACCTATTTTCTCTCTCCTTTGTCTCTTCTGAAATCTACGATGTCTTCCTCTCTTGTCTTTCTTTCTCTCTCTTTCTTTTACATCTGGAACCAGAGAATCAACACTAAAGGCCATTTATTCCCTTCTCGTAACATTGTCCATTCACAATAGATTGAAATACCATTAGCTGGCTAAACTCCATGTTAGAGCAAAAAAGATGAAATTATAATCAACAATCTCATGATTCCAAAACTCAGAGAACCCAATACCAAAATTGAGCGACGAAATCAAGAAATTACAGAGAACAGTAATGGTTACTCTGTTAGAATGGGAAGATGAAGATTGTTCCATACTTGAATTAAAATGTAAAAACCATCTCTCCTCTTTATCAACATTACCATCAAGAACCACACATTGGCTATTTCTCTGGATCTAGAAATCAACAAAAAAATCATCAGTTCAAACCCAATCAAAACCAATATCAATTCAGGAAAGCCTGCCAAAAATAACAATAAAACACGGACGGAAAACAATCATCAAAACGGAATAACCCATTACAGACACAATGAACAGTCGTCTGTTAATGGAGTTTTTCTTATAAAGAAAAAGAGAGAAAGAAACAGAAGAGAGAAGGAAGGGTAAAATGGGTATGGTAGGTGTTAAGAGAAAGAAAGGAGAGAGAAAACCGGTAAAATATGAAAGTCAAAGGTAAATAAGGTTGGTCAACAGTGACAGTAGCCACCGTTGTAACAAAGTGTAAAGTACAATGGCCATACCGGAAAGAATTGAAGTTCAGTGGCCATAATGTGAAAACGGGTATAGTTCAGTGGCCATGGGTGTATAATTTACCCCTAAAATTTATGAAATATTAAATTTATGTATGTTTTGTTAAATGTAGGAGTTATTTGTTTATTATTTAATTTATATATTTAAACCTTCAAGAATACTCATGAATGATGTGCATGGATAAGAATTGAATTATGATTATCTATTCGTCAGAGTAACAGGATAATGATGGAAATTTCAAATATAAAAATATAAAGATCTGAGTATGGTATTATCCATGGCTATTCTACTGGTTATGATCCCTATAGGGTCGGCTCCACGACGAGTTCCTCTAGGTCAACATCTAGGGCCTCACAAAATTGTCTCATAGCTCCTTTCTCGCACGTGTAAAGAGATATTACCGAAGACGATGGTGCAAGCTATTCCTAATTTCGCTATGAATGTTTTCTTGCTTCCTAACTATCTTTGTCTTGAAATTGAGCGTATGCTAAATGGCTTTTGGTGGTGTAATAAAGGAAAATGCATAAGATGGCTCAATTGGGATAAGCTTTGTGATGTTAAAGGGATGGGTGGCTTGGACTTCAAAAGGTTGCATGAATCCAATCTAGCTATGTTGGGTAAGCAGGGATGGAGGTTTGTGACTCAACCTAATTCTTTGGTTTTGTGCATTTTTAAGGGTAAATACTTTAAAAATTGTAGTTTTTTGGAAGCAGTAAAAGGTAAAAACCCAAGCTTTCTTTGGAGTAGTATCTTTGAAAGATTTACCGATCCAAGGTTGTAAAAGAAGGGTTGGAAGTGGAATTGAAGGGAAACCATCTACTATTCTTCCCCAAGAAATTGCAGATACAAAAATTTCATCTGTTTTTGAAGTTAATCGTAGAAGATGGGATGAAGAAGTCATAAGAGATGTCTTTAACGAGGAAGATCAAAACCTTATTCTTAGTTTGGCGCTTAGTAATTGTGTTCAAGACATTTAGTTTTGGAGTTTAGAGAAGGATGGTTCTTTTTCTGTGAAGAGTGCTTACAAATGGTTATGTAATGCGACCCAGCTGGTTGGTAATAGTATATGGAAGAAGATGTGGAGCTTGAAAGTTCCCTCTAAGGTTCGTAATATGCTTTGGCGTGCTTGTAGAAATGTTTTGCCTATAGCTGTTGTGCTTATGGAGAAACGTGTGCATGCCAATCCTGTTTGTGTTATCTGCAATTTAGATTTTAAGTCTATTTTACATGTGTTTAGAGATTGCATTCATGCTTAGTCTGTTTGAAACGCGTCTGGTTTAGGTAGAGTGTTGGATGGCGATTTTCTTTGCTGTAAAGATTGGGTTGAAGGAGTGGCAAGATGCTAAATCAAAAGGATGAATATTTGTGCCCAGGTTGTTCTAGGTGGGGCAAGGTCTGCCCGGGGTGTGATTCAATGGTTACAGCCTCCTCCAGCTCACTTTAAACTGACTATATATGCATCTATTATCCAGGGTTCAGGTCTGCTGGGTTTAGGGGCGGTGCTATGGGATTGCAACAACAAGTTTTGTGGAGGTTTTTCCAAACTTGTGCAGGGTGATTTCTTGCCTCGTGTAGGGGAAGTTATGGTTATTTGAGAAGCTCTAAGTTGGTTCAATAGAAATAGTATGGACGGTTGTCTTGTTGAAACTGATTCAAGGAGGTGGTTTTACATCTTAATCAACCTGCCTTCAGGTCTTATTATGGCCTTGTTCTTGATGATTGTAATAGGTTGATTCATTCGTTTAGTGATGTTAGTATCATTTTTGCTAGTCGTTCTGCGAATAGTGTTGCCCCATAACTTGCAAGGGCATCTTATTCTATACCAGGACTGATGGAGTGACATACTAGTCCTCGAGGTTTCATTGTTTAAGCCTTGTATTGTGATTCTATTTAATGCATGGTCTTTTCTTCTTTTTTTTTTTTTTTTTTTGTGAAAAAAACTAATGTTGCTATATAAAAGCTATGTATATGTCATTAATGGTTAATGATTTTAACTGTTTGACTAATCAATACAAAATGTATTCTCTTTCGGTTTCATTTCTCTCCCAGTCTTTGATTTTATTATGGTGGTAGGTGTCGAATTAACCAAAATAAATCTCGACTCTTTCTGTTTTAAATGAATTTTGTACATAATAAGCAAAGATGGACACGTAAAGTTAATAGCGATTTGATTCAATTGAAACCCAATTTTTAAGAATGTTTTAAACTTGTAAGGAAAGGGGTTGTTAAATAATCTTTAGAATCAAACCCGGAACAAAACAAGAAATAATTAATTTAGAAATAAGTTAGTATATGTCACAGTTGTTAGACAAACAATTACGTTTGTCTTAAAAATGTTAGATTCTTAAGAAAACAAATATCTGTCTTAAAAATGTTATAACATTCTTTTTGGAAAATCAAAAAATAATGAGTTATCTTAAGAATGTTAGAAATCATGAAACATAAAAAATAAATTTGTCTTAAGAATGTAGATGTGATTAACAACAACAAAAAAAAAAATCGAACACAGAAAATATACAAACAGTAAAACTAGAAATCAAAAGGAAAAAGTTAGACAAACCATGATCGTCTCACAGGATACAACAGATTACTCAAGCGATCTCAAACCCGTGTGTAGGCTCGTTATCACCAGAGTAGGAAAACAAGACACTATGAACAGACAGAGAACATAAACATTCAGAGAATATTTATTTTTATCAACGACTTATGAATTTGACAATCGATTCTATATAAATAGAACTCGAAAGGATATGTCTTTTCAGGAACAAACACGACTGTACACGGACAGACACGACCGTTCACAACCGACATGACTGTTCACGAAAGGAGATGCTTGTTGGTATACAAATTAATTGGGTATTGCTATATACCACAATATTTTTTTCCAACCACCGTACTATTTTGACAATTTTACCCTCATATTTTTTTATCAAAAACCAAAACTTTTTTTCCTGTCTTTTTAATTTTTTTAAATAGATTTGGCCTAAACGGGCAGCGCGCACCGTTCCACCGTACGGTGGAACGAACGGCGCGTGCCGTTTCCACCACGGGTGGAACGGGCAGTTTGTCCGTTCTACCCGTGGTGGAAACGGCACGCGCCGTCCGTTTAGGCTAAATTTATACAGATTCCGCCTCCGATTCGGAGGCGGAACCCGTGATTTCGGAGTAATTTAAAAAAAAAAACTTATCGGAGCATTCATGAAGCCTTTACCCGCTCCTGCCTTTGGCGGCATGTCGTTTTAGATCGGGTTTTTTGAAAATCCAAAAAGCTAGAGAGGATTTGAGAGTTTTGAGTTTAAATTATGAGGAGGGCAAAATTGTCAAAATAATGCGGTAGTTGGAAAAAATATTGCAGTATATAGCAGCCTACAATTAATTATATAATTTTATTCAATTTTTCCAACAACAGTTGGGATCAAGTTTTTTTTATGGCTTATAGTGCTTTCCTCCCTCTGACAGTTATCGTTACGCAAAGGCAAAGCATAGACTTTTGACTATTTTCCCATTATCATTGGATTTTAGTTCTTCACTTGTCTCTCTTTGTGCCGATTCCATCTTAATCTGTTCTCATGCGGTAAATATTGCTCCTTTAAAAGCTCATATAGAAATTAGGTAAACAAACACCTCTAAAACACAAAATTTACCACAGAAAATGCAATGCAAATATTATTCGGGATAGTCACATTTACAGAGAAAGCAATGTAGCGAATTGTGTGGCTGAGTTTGGGGGCGATTGCTACTATATACATTCATGGAATTCATTATGTAATGGAAAGTTAGAACTCCGAAGTGCAAAAGTAATAAAGATTAAGAAATTAATAGAGATTAAACCAAAACAAAGTTTAACATATTATTTATTTAGATGAAATGGAGACAAACACACACATGGATCATCAAACACACACACATAACCATTTTATTCTGAAGCACAGCCGTAGTGAAATTAAGGATCGATAATCTCCAAGAGCGGGCAATATTTAACAATCCTTATCGCAGAAACAGCGAATGGGGCGGTTTCGGTGACCAACGCCACGGCAATGTCCTCCGCGGAAGCCCTCAGTCCGGCAAACGGCAGCACATTTGCTGCTGTTCGAACATCGCCCCTTGAACTGGTTGCTCTGAGTCTGACAGGGCCTGCCTTCTGCAACTTTTGGCCCTATCACTGCATTCTCCAAATTAATTAAAACAAATTAATAATGTTTTAAATCAAAAATATGAGAGGTTGGATTCATAAAAAGGAGAATAATCAAGAGATAATACTGGTTTTTCTCGTAGAGTAATATAAGATTTACTATTAACTCTTAACTATCAGTTTGAGTTAACCTTAACAAAAAGAATAAATGAAGGAGAATAGAAAATGGAACCTGCGGCGAGAAAGAGAAAGAGGAGAAAAAGAGCTGAAAAGAGACGCATGGGACGCTCCATTTCTTTCTTTATTTTCCTTACAAGTGATGGAGTGAGGATGATCAGGTATATGCAGCACCTATTTATACAAAATGGTATACATATCTCTTCGTTTATCTAAATAATTGTGTTATTTACTGGTGTTTGGTGCTTATTTTTAATGTTTATATTTATCTTTTCACTTAAAAAAAAGTTTTGGATGTGTGGCTAATAATCTATTGTTTGTCTTTTACATTCCAAAAGTAGCCATTTACCAAAACATGGAATTTCTACTTTTTATAAAGATATTTTTTTTAAAAAAAAAATTTGCGCAATGCGCTTACATTACAGAAGAAAGAAAAATCCCCACCAGACCCGGATGTGATTCGAACCCATAACTTTCCAATGCATATGTAAGCTCTCAACCACTAGGCTAAGAGCTTCAAAACATGGAATTTCTACTTTTTATAAAGATAGTTTTTTCCAACAGCAAACAATAGTTAAAACAAATCTCTACAATTGTTTACACTAACGTGTTTTCTGGTTTTGATCACATGGACCCTAATAATCATGTAGTATTTGGTCATCACTGTTAGATCTAATCTTATTAGAATCCTATGGTGAAGATTGAAAGAATCTCACAACTTAGATTCAATAAGACTAGATATCTAACGGTGAATGGTCAAATTCATTTGGTCATTAACGTGTATGTGAACATTCCTGTTTATTTTCTTAATAGAAAAATATATTAATACACATTAAAGTATAAAGCTAAATAAATAAAATTTAGTGGTTAATTTGATCATTCCAGAAGTCATGCTATAGAATAAACATTTTTAATTACTTCGTGAGTCACACCTTCGTAAAACAATCAATAAACTTAACACTAAAATTATTAAAAGAATAAAAGTAATCCTTAAAAAGTATATCATATGCCAACCAAAAAAGGAGTTTGTCTAAAACAGTCAACCACTCTTACTATATTAGTTTCAACCAAACAATCATTGACACTATAAATTTTGAGCCAAACCCAAACAATAGTGTTGTACTAACCTATCGATATCTTAAATTTACTAAAATGCATATACTTTTACTTAATATGTTCAAAGTTTCTCATTGTTGTTTCGTTATGTGGATTTTATGGATATACATCATTTTTTAGGTTTTACTTTTTCTTTTTCTTAATGATTTTTCTAAAAAAAAATTGGGGTTATTTCGGTTCTCGGTTGGACCGTTGGGTTTCAGATCGATCTCGATTCAAGCTGGATAACTAAAATTATAAATCTATGAAAACTCATATCCAAACCTTAAAATCTATTTGATTCCAGATCTAATCGGTTCAACCAACCGATCATATCTTGATTTATTGTCAGTGATTTAAACAAATTTAGAGAATAAATATAATATTTTAAAAATATAGAGACATTTGACCTTTCTAGACAATAACAAAGGTTAGTAATATGTTTTTTTGTTGGCATAATGCCCATTTAGTTTCCTAATATAAGGCTTCAAAAGAATCTTAAACTACCAAAATCATCAATTAGGTACCTAAACTAACGTAAAATTATCAATTGGATCCTCATTTTAAACAAAAATCATCAATTAAAGCCTCATCGAAAATCATTCTGTTGAACAGTTTCAGACACTCTTCCCCAAAACCAAATTGAACCAACCAGAGATTATTACAGTCTATATCAATAGTCACAAGTTTCTGATTTTAGGACAGAATAGAGATCTGATTGACGATTTTAATAGTTTAAGGTTCCTAGAGCATCTCCAAGAGACTCTTAGTACACTTTCTAAAAATAATATAAATAATTGACTCTTAGCGATTTAAGAGTAACTAAGATATATCATCTCCGACAATACTCCTTATATTCACTCCTTATTTATTATTTTATAATTAAAATTATAAATGATTGTTATATTTACCAATAGTGAAATGAGAGAAACTCCTTAATAATAAATTATTAATAAAAAAATAAATTTAGAACGCACTAAGAGTTAGAAAGGCTCTCTATTAATAGAGATGATAGAAAAACTCTTAGTGATTTGAAGAGCCACTAAGAGGCCGTTAGAGTTAATTTTTAACTTTTCCTCCTCAAATTCTAACTTAAGAGTCAAACTAAGACGCTTTTGGAGATGTTCTTAATTGATTTTGAAGCTTACTTTAACCACATAGATGAGTGTAATGCTTTTTTTTTTTCAAGAGGATGACTTCACAGCCTCACTTCTAAATTGAGAGGTTAGTAGGGGTGTTTGGTTAGGGATATTTAAACTATGGAATGGGAATCACAATACTTTATTACCTTTGTTAGTGTTTGGAATCACATTCACCCCACTATGGGAATCAACCATTCCCTCCTCCTTCCCCTTTAATGAAATTTGATTCCCATTCTCTTAAAAGAAAAAAAGAAAAAAAGAAAAAAAGAGCCCACTACCAATAACTAACTATCCATGACAAAAATAAATAAAAATATAACTACCCACATGTTCTACCGCAGTGGTATACTATATACACAGTCCGGCTCAATTGGACCCCAATGATCAAGTGAAACTTGGACCTTCACCCTTGGATCTAGTCTATTAATAATCCTACGGTTGGTTAAATCAAACAATTAAATATTAATTAATAGATTTCTTTTTATTTTTTTTATCTACTAATCTCAACCAACTCCTAAAAAGAAGGAGCAACTTCTGGAAAGAGAGAGAGATTCGTTTGAAGATCACAGCTTTTCCGGAGAGAAGGAAAGAAAGCTAAAACCATTTATGTCGAAAACTTTCTGGAATTTCAAGACTTCCTTCTGAATTATTTTTGTTATTTTCAGTCAGCAGATTGAACACTGATACAAGCAATTTCTCGCGCAACAAATTAGAATTGGCTGCAATTTATCGAACAACAAAAACCCAGAAAATTTCAGTTGGCAAAACTGAAGTTTACAAACTTTAATAGTGAAGGAAGCAAGAAGAACGAGTTGCTTATTCTGATGCTTAGTAAAATTACCAGTTTTCATAGCCAATTTAGTTCTAATAGTGAATGGTCAAATTCATTTGTTCATTAAGGTACAGGTGAACATTCCTGTTTATTTTCTTAATAGAAAAATATATTAATATACACATTAAAAGTATAAAGCTAAATAAATAAAATTTAGTGGTTAATTTGATCATTCCACAAGTCATGCTATAGAATAAACATTTTTAATTTCTTCGTGAGTCACATCTTCGTAAAACAATCAATAAACTTGACACTAAAGTTATTAAAAGAATAAAAGTAAAGAATTAAAATCCTTAAAAATAATATCATACGGGGACCAAAAAAAGAAGTTTGTCTAAAACCATCAACCACTCTTAATATATTAGTTTAAACCAAACAATCATTGAGACTATAATTTTTGAGCCAAACCCAAACAATAATGGGATTAATCTTCTATTTGGGGGTAATTTTTTACCCCATTGAACCCGGTTGGAAAATATTTCCCTAGAAGGGGATATTTCCCAGCAGGGTTAAAAAACAAATTTGTTTTATTATATTTACTAAAATGCATATATTTTTACTTAGGGTAATTAATTTATTAGTCTCTATATTTTGACAAAACACACTGTTTAGTCATTGTATTTTAAAAAACACATGATAAAGTCTCTAACCTTTTTCTCGATAAACTATTTAGTCCCTAACGTTTTTCTTGGTGAACTGCTTAGTCCCTGCCTTTAGACTCTCATGAAAATTTTGTTAGTCAATTTGGATTTGCGTTATTCTTTTCCTTTATTTTCATTTCTTTTAAAATCTAATGCATCTGAAATCAACTTTAAGCGTTCTTCTTCTTGATTTTCTTCTTAATCGTTCAAATTCATAAGCATTGAGTCTGTTCTTTTTCTACATACAAATAACTTCTTCTTCTAAATTGGATTTCCTCTTCTAAAGTTTGAAGGTAAATAGTAAAGGATAATTTAGTCATTTCTGAAGTCATAAACGGTAAAAAATCTAACAAACAGACGGAAGGACTAAACAGTTCACTGAGAAAAAGGTTAGGGACCTTATCATGTGTTTTTGAAAATACAGGGACTAAACAGTGTGTTTTGTGAAAATATAGGGACTAATAAATTAATTATCCTTTTACTTAATAGGTTCAAAGTTTGTTATTGTTTCTTACGTGGATTTTATGGATATAGATGATTTTTTAGGTTTTACTTTTCCTTTTTCTTAATGATTTTTCTAAAAAACATTAAAAAAATTGGGGTTATTTCAGTTCTTGGTTGGACTGTTGGGTTTCAGATCGATTTCGATTCAAGCTGGATAATTATAATTATAAATCTATGAAAACTCATATCCAAATCCTAAAATCTATTTGGTTCCAGATCTAATCGGTTCAACCAACCGGTCCTATCTTGATTTATTGTCAGTGATTTAAACAAATTTAGAGAATAAATATAATATTTTAAAAATATAAAGACATTTGACCTTTCTAGACAATAACAAAGGTTAGTAATATGTTTTTTTAATTTTATTTTTTTTTGGCACAATACCCATTTAGTTTCCTAAATATAAGGCTTCAAAGTCAATTAGAATCTTAAACTACCAAAATCATCAATTAGGTACCTAAACTAACCTACAATTATCAATTGGATCCTTATTTTGAGGGATAAAGTACTAAAATAGGCCAAATTTTTTTTGGAAAGTACCAATTTAGGCTCAACGTTCAAAATAGCACAAATATAAGTTTAACGATTACAACATGATATCAATTTAGGCTTAACGTTTACAATATAGCATCAATTTAGGCATCACGTATAAAATAGCACCAATATAGGCTTAACGTTTACAAAATAATACGAATTTAAGCTTAACGTTTACAAAATATATACAATTTAAGCTAAGCGTCATAATTAAATTAATCATATTATATTATTTCCCTCTTAACTTTACATGTTATCTTTTTATAGTTCTATATTCCTATTTATTATAATATAATTAATTATTTAATTAGTATTCTTGCCAATTAAAATCTTATATTTGTTTTCCATCAATGATTTCTTGACTACTAAATTTCATTGCTCATGTAATATATGCAAACTAAAAGTAATTGAATATCCACAATATTTCGAATGAGCCATGAATGGTTGATGAAAAAACAAATATAAGATTTTAGTGTGCAAGAATATTAATTAATTGTATTATAATAAATAAGAAAATAAAACTAAATAAAAAGATAACCTATAAAGTTAATAGAAAAAGAATATAATATGGTTAATTTAATTGTGACGTTTAACTTAAATTGTATATATTTTGTAAACGTTAAGCTTAAATTCGTATTATTTTGTAAACGTTAAGCCTATATTGGTGTTATTTTGTACGTGGGGCCTAAATTGATGCTATATTGTAAACATTAAGCCTAAATTGATATTATATTGTAAACGTTAAACCTATATTGGTGTTATTTTGAACGTTTAGCCTAAATTGGTACTTCCCCAAAAACCTTAGGCCTATTTTGGTACCTTATCCCTTATTTTAAACAAAAATCATCAATTGAGGCTTCATCGAAAATCATTTGGTTGAACAGTTTCAGACCCTCTTTCCCAAAACCAAATTGAACTAACCAGAAATTATTACAGACTATATCAAATAGTCACAAGTTTTTTTATTTTAAGACAGTATGGAGACTTAATTGATGATTTTACTTAGTTCAGAGATCTGATTGACGATTTTAATAGTTTAAGGTCTTAGACTATCTCCAAGAGACTCTTAGTACACTTTCTAAAAATAATATAAATAATTGACTCTTAGTGATATAAGAGTGACTAAGATATATCATTTTCAACAATACTCCTTATATTCACTCTTTATTTATTATTTTATAATTAAAATTATTAATGATTATTATATTTACCAATAGTGAAAGGAGAGAGACTCCTTAATAATAAATTATTAATAAAAAATAAATTTAGGATGCACTAAGAGTTAAAGAGGCTCTCTATTAATAGAAATGATTAGGGCTGTGCATTATGCGGTTTGAAACCGTAAAACCGAACCGAACCGACAGTGTTCGGTTTTTCGGTTCGGTTTTATTATTACACGGTTCGGATTCGGTGTGTTATTTTGATGAATATCGGTTTTCGGTTCGGTTCGATTCGGTTTCTAATAAAAACCGAAATAACCGAACCGCACCGATTAGTTGCTACTATGTGTTTTATACATGTATGGTTGGAAAAAAAAAATTCTAATCCTTCCTAAATTTATACACACCACCTATTTATACATGGTAATTTTTGAATTTACGATTCTACAAAAAAAAAAAAAAAAATTAATGTAACCATTAAACTCTAATTTAACATCTATTTACCTTAACTTTGAATTTAATATAACCATTAAGTTCTAATCTAACACCTATTTATCTTAAAAAAAACATTTAATACAACTATTAATTTATACTCTTACTTAGTAAATTAATTAAAGCTTTGTGCTTTTTAGATTATTTGTAAAGTTTTATATTAATTCGGGAAAAACCGAACCGAACCGAAAAAAATCGGTTCGGTTCGGTTCGGTTTATGTTATTATGTCGGTTCAGTTCGGTACAAGATTTTTAGACATTTCGGTATTCGATAATTTCGGTTCGGTTCGGTTTTAAACCGATGCACAGCCCTAGAAATGATAGAAAAACTCTTAGTGATTTAAAGAACCATTAAGAGGCTGTTAGAGCCAATTTTTAATTTTTCCTCCTCAAATTCTAACTTAAGAGTCAAACTAAGGGGCTCTTGGAAATGCTCTTACTTGATTTTGAAGCTTTACTTTAACCACGTAGATGAGTGTAATGCTTTTTTTTTCAAGAGGATGACTTCACAGCCTCACTTCTAAATTGAGAGGTTAGTAATAATAATATTAAATCTAGGGAATAGTACGAAAAAAATGCTTGTGATTTGTCCAATTTACAAAGAGAGACATGTAATTTAAGAGTTTACAAATAAAGGTATGTGATATGTTTTATTTACAAAACAACGTATTATAATTACACGGTTAAGTTCTGATTACAACCAAATACATTTTTATCTTAAAAAAACTATTCTTACATATCAGCAAGACACAATCTCCGAAAAAAAACAACTTCCTAAATCGAAACGATAAATAATATGCTGGAATTTTACGTTTTTTTACTAATTTGACAGTTTATGAACTAAATTGATATATAAGTTCATTTCACACAGTTGCAATTTGATTTTGTGATCTATGTTTTGTCAATATAGAAATGGAATTGAAAAAAAAAATAAAAAAAATACACTTATTGTCATCAATTATTTAAAAATTTAATTTTAAATATTTTGTTTTGTAAAAAAAACATACCACATATCTCTATTTATAAACTTTTAAATCACATAACTTTATTTGTAAATAAGGAAAATCATAGGCATTTTTTTCGTACTTTGCCTTTAAATCTATTATTCTTTCTATATTCAAAAGAATGTAGTTTTTTTAGGTAAATAATTATAAGGTCCTTATACTTTTACTTAATACACTAGAAAGTCCATCATATTGTTATAAGATCTTTAAGTTCTATCTTAATCAATTATTTAGTTCTTTCATTTGTTTTTGTAAATGAAAGTCCAAAATTGCCCCTAGTTATATAAATAAAAAAAATTATCTTTTAGTTTCAAATTTAATCTCATTGTTTTTTGGGTTAAGGTGCAAAAATACCTCTAACGTTTTGGGTCAGGAGCAATTTTACACTTAACGTCTAAAATGGTGCAATTTTACCCCTAACATTGGAAGTCAAGAGCAATTTTACCCCTAACGTTAATAAATTGAGTCAATTTCAGATACTATTATAAAAATACAAATATTTTTGTTCATTATTCTGCACCAATTGCATAACAAATCGTTCTAAAAAAAGATTTCATGTTTTTTATAATTTAATAATAGAATTTGAGATTAATATTTATAAATTCGGTGAATTTTTTGAATTTATTTTGTGTAATTCGTACAAAAACACAGTATATTTTTTTTTTTTTTCACATCCCAACGCAAGTTTGTGATTTGTTACTGATAAAATGGCATACGTATGAGGTGTAGATGATAATATTCATGACCGAGAAGACAATTTGATGAATTATTTCTCAAATTGATCCACTTTATTAACGTTAGGGGTAAAATTGCACCATTTTAACGGTAGGGGTAAAATTGCACCATTTTAACGGTAGGGGTAAAATTGCTCCTGATCCAAAACGTTAGGGGTATTTTTACACCTTAACCCTTGTTTTTTTTAAGTTTTTATTTTTTTAATTTTATTTTTCAATAATTATAAAAACATGTTACCATTATTAATTAATTTAAATGGACTCTTTATTTTTATTTTGATAACTCTTTTGAATTCATTTTTAATATGTTTTTACCATTAAAAAAAGGGTAAAGTTCAAATAAAACCCCTGTGGTTTCACTAATTTTCAGATAAAGGACCGTGGTTTACTTTTTGTCAAAATGAGGATTGAGGTTCTTAACTTTAACAAAATAAGGACTTTTTCGATTGATACTATTAAAATCACATTTGACGACTTCAAAAATGACATATTTTAAGAACTACTAATATTTTAAGCAACTTTAATTCTTCAACTTTTTTATTTTGAGATTGTTTAGATGATGTTTGGTAAAGAGAGAGAAAGTTAATGTTTAGAGAGAGAAAGTTTAAAAAAAGATGATTTTCGAAAATCGAAAATGCAGTTCCATAGAAAATATGACATTGAACAACTTTAATTCTTGAAAATTTTCATTGTCAGATCGTTAAAGATGGTTTTAATAGCATTAATCCAAGTTTAAAACCTCAATCATTGTTTTGCCAAAAAGTAAACCACAGTCCTTTATCGGAAAATTAGTGAAACCACATGGGTTTTATTTGAACTTTACCCTTAAAAAAATAAACATATTTAATATTCATTTTTATTATATCTTTACCATTAAAAAAAGTAAACATGTTTAATTTTCTCTTAGTTCAATGCTAGTTTCTAAAAAAAATGATAACATTTTTACAATTTTAATGCGTTGGAGGCTAAAAACATTTTGCCCAGCCCTGATGGTCTGGACTTTGAAAATTTACCGTCAACCGCACAGTTAATTTCGATTTTTTTTAATGTTTTGAAATTTATTTTTACTGATATGTTTAAGTCACGGGTCATCGGGGGTCCTGGTTCCGCCACTGAATGGAGGACTATATAATTATTTCTACAAACACGGGGACTAAGTAGTGTATTGGGTAAAAATATAGGGACATTATAATTATTTACCCTTAATTATATATAGATGCTCTATTTGTTTATCGATTTGCAAATGGGTAATTGTGATATTTTATTTTTTTCTAAACACAATTATGTGGTTTGCTAAATTTTGTATTTGGATTCATTTTGTCAGAATTTGGCTTATAACAACCTCCAAATGAAAATTTTCAAGAGTTAAATGCTATTTTAAATAACTTTAATTCTTCAATTTTTTAAGTATGAGGTAATTTAGATGTTTTTTATGAAAAAAAAAGTTAATACTCGCGAGCTTTCAAACCGAATTTAAGAAAACTTAGCTTTATCTCATAAAATTTTGAACCAATCCCAAACTCAAGAAAATCATTGATCGAGACGAGCTCGACAAGCTTTGCTTATTGTTAGTGATATTTTGCAAATATGCTAATTTTCAACCTTGTCATGTGTGGTTATTGAGCGGGCGTGACAATTAAATTTATGGAATTTGCGCACCAAAATTTGAAATCTAAACGAGGCGATTGGCGAGGGATGCAGAGATTGAAAAAGTTCTTGTTGGGTCTCTAGCGTCGTTATAGAAACTTTGCTAGATAAATTGTTTTTATTTAAACTAAAGCAGGTAAATTAAAGAAGAAAAATAGAGGAAATTAAAGTGCGAAATTGACACGAAATTTTGAAAAAATTGATATTTTATTGATATAAATCAAGGTTTGAATACATATGTTCAAAGTAAGCATAAAAAGCAGTGGCGGAACTTGAATATAAAATTAGGGTGGGCCATATCAAACAATAAAATATAAAAAACAAAAATTCTATTTAAATAATTAAACAAAAATTTAGAAAGGGTAAACTATCCATACACCATTCAAAATAATAATGCGTTTTTAAGATTAAAGTGATGCTCGACGGTTTTTCAAAGATTTGAATTCATCTATAATGGTGTCAGAATCAAATTTTTCAGCAATCTCTCTCTCAATATGAACGACCAAACTATTAGCAAGGAATCCATCTTCCATTTTATTTCGAAGCCTTGTCTTGACTAGTTTCATAGCTGAAAATGCTCGTTCTGAAGTGGCTGTAGAAACAGGAAGTGTCAGTAAGAGACGAATCAATCTTGTAAGCAGAAAATATACCTTTGATTTTTCAGTCTTCTCTAGCACTTTAGAAAGTTCAGCCAATGTAGAAAGATCCTTTAAATTTGGATCACAAGGCGCATCAAGAATAAAATGTTGCAGTTGAAACTTCAAATTAATTCTTTTATGGTCTGAAAAATCCATAGGGTAGTATTTTTCTGCTAGCCTGCAAATGTTCTCAATATTGAATGCATTATAAGAATTCTTAGGAAGCAAAGACGAGCTCAGAGTTAGAAGTTCAATAGCTTCTTCACTAAACCGATCGTTCAACTCTAGCACTTGCTTGTCTATTGCCAAGTAAAATATTTCCCTCCTATAAAAATGATCCCATGTATTTGTTGCTACACTATCACCCCGTGCTTGAGTTCGACGTGCTGCATAAGGAGCACTGAAATCAGGAATACTAATGTGATGATGATCACAAAATAATTTGACTTTGTTAATAAAAGAATCCCAACCGTCATCCCTAAGTTTCTGTATAAGTGCCTTTGTAGTTCCAACTAAATGCATTGCATTAACAATATCTTGAGATTTTTGTTGCAAAGCTTGACAAAGTATATTTGTGATCCCCATCGTCTCCTTCATCAAATGTAGAATAAACACAAATTCAAATCCTTTTAACTTTCTATGAGCACCATCACCATCTCCTCTTATATGAAAATTGGCTCCCTTTTTTTTCATGTCTAGCAAAACTAAAGAAGTTGCATGATACATTTCTATCAAACTGCAAACAGAGAAAAAATGAGATCCCCAATGAGTATCTCCAGCTCGTTTCAAAGTACCTATTTGATTGCATCCTCTACCTTCTTCTTCTTCTTTTTCAAGTTCGGTCACTCTATGAAGTCTCAACTCTTCATATCTTTTTGTAGAACTACAAACGGTGTTAATAATAAAAGATAAATCATTGAAGAAGTGATAAACAGGAAATACTTCTCTTGAAGCAGCAACTAGTGCAAGTTGTAACCTGTATAAAACAAAATATAACTTGATTTAGTAAAAAAATATGGCCAATATATCAACAAGCTAAAAGTTCCAAGTAGTTAAAAAGTAATCAACTTAATATTCTCACCTGTGAGCAAAACAGTGAACATAATAGGCATATGGACAATCCTTAAGAAATAGTGCTCGTAACCCATTCCACTCTCCACGCATATTACTAGCACCATCGTACCCTTGGCCACGAATATTTTGAATGTCTAAACTATATCTAGAAAGGACAGTACAGATTTCTTGTTTAAGAGTCACTGCCATAGTATCTTTAACATGGACCAAATGAAGAAACCGTTCTTGTATAAATCCAGCACTGTCAACGAATCTCAACACAATAGCCATTTGTTCTCTTTTCGATTCATCACGTGATTCATCAACAATTATACAAAACTTAGAATCACCAATTTCTTCACGAATGTACTCTCTTACCTTCTTTGCAATAATACTAAGAATTTCCTTTTGAATTAATGGTGAAGTATACTTTGAATTATATGGAGCATTTTCCAAAACAACTTTTCTTACTTCATCATTATAATTTGCTAATATCTGAACCATTTCAAGAAAATTTCCACGATTTCTTGAACTAGTTGACTCATCATGACCCCTAAATGCACAAGTCTGAAATGTCAACCATCGAATAGAATCAATAGAGGTTCGAAGACGTAATCTGTTCTTCAATATTTTCTCCTCTGACTGCACATGTATAACATTTTCAATATGCTGAGATTGATTCAAGAGATCTTCACAACTTCTCATTGCATTATTATGCGTTGAACAAGGATCTTCTCCAATATGAGTGAGAAAAGCACAACGCTTTCCATCATTAACTTTTTTCCATTTATTAAATCCGCTAACAGTAAACACATCAGCCCCAAGACGACCACTTAACTTTTTGCTAAAAAGATAACATGCTAAACAATATGCAGCATCTTTTCCTTTAGAATATTCTAACCAAGAAGGAAAAAGTTTGAACCATACAGCTGAAAATCTACGAGGATGTTTTTCTGGACCAGAAAGAGGATACTTTTCTAGGTGAATTTGATATGGTCCCATTCTCAGATAAGCTCTTCTTATTTCATCTCTCTGATTAATAGGATATTCCCAAATTTGAGGACGCAATCCCGGATCACGTTCTAAATTAGCAATGTCAACTTCCTCGAATTCTAATCTTTGCAATTTAGGAAGATATTGCTCCGATTTAGTTTCTTGAGATTCTAAATTATGCTCATCTCGAATTGTTTCTGAAGGTGTTATGTTCTCGGACTCATCAATTCTTTTTCTCTTGAAAAATGCATCAATTGTCTTAGGTTTACCCATAGTCAATAAAGAATTTCCCTAACAACACAAATTTTCTTTCCATAGATTAGAATTAGCACAAAAAACTCAATTAAAATCATGACAATAAAAAAGATTGAATCAACTCCTAAATAACAATAGCACATTCAATTTAGGTTTTATATACCCCTCAATTTCAGATTATACAAAATTGATAATAATAAAAAAGAATGGAAGTAGAACAATTAAAGAAACCTGTTGAGAAGAAGAACTGAAGAAGCAAAACTGCTTACATCTCGCACAGGCGGGTCCAGAGAGGCGGAAGATTCAAGAGGCACACTTCTTGTTGTACTCCAAAGGAAGAGAATTCAAAATTAGAAAGCAAAAGTAAGAAAAAGGTAAAGTAGAGGTGATTAGGGAAATAAACTATATTTTAATTTTTTTTGGATTCTTTAGGTGTTTGTTTGCGGCTGATATAAATCAAGGTTTGAATACATATGTTCAAAGTAAGCATAAAAAGGAAAGTAATTACAATTGAAAATTTTCTATACTAAACATATAGCTAATTCAACTGAATTGAGAAAGCAAATCAAATACAAGGAATTGAAATGCAAATAATAATGAATTGGAATCCAACGACAAACTCGGAGCCATAATAGCTAAAAGAGGGGATTAAAACTAAAAATTGAAGAACAAAAACAAAAAACTTAAGAGCTAAGAACTAAAAAAAAAAGAGCACTGGAAAGAATCTTTGGTATTTTAAAAGGACACCTAATTAAGAATGGATGGTCTATTTATAGTATTTTAAAAGGACAATTTGTGTAATTAATCAACCAACTTCTCCTTGATTTTGTTTCAGCTTTTCACCAAAATTTGACACCTAATTAACTTCCCTAACTTCCACTAACCACCACCAACTACCTTCTAACTTACCTCAACTTCCACTAACCACTACTAACTCTACCTTCTAACTTCCCTCAACTTCCATGCCACATCATCTCACTACTTTATGGTTAGAGAGAGTTTTAAGGCTAGTCATAGGTGTAAGGAAGGTTTCGTGGGTTAGCTCATGGTTCCGTTCGGTGTACGTTTGCAAATCAGAGACCGACTTCAGTTAAGACGTGAGCACGTCCTGTCTCAAATTAAGCTATCATGGAAAAGCTGTAATTGAAAAGCAGTGGCCAACTTCAGTTAAGGCGTGGACGCATGACTGGACGAATTTAGAATAGAAAAAATGATATTTTCAGATTTGATTTGTGTGGATATTATTTTTAAACTTACTCTAAAATTTGCTATATACATAAGTATTTACATATATAAATAAATAAAATGTATTCACTGGGCCAACACTTATTAACAGCCTTAAACTCTACTATATCCAGGACAATAGGTCTCTAGTCGTTGATGAAGAAGAAGAATGAAGGCCTTGTTGTTATCATCTATACATCAATGTAAGTAATTAAAGTCCATGTAAAGTCTCTTTCTTTTTCTTTTTTTGAATCATGTCCATGTAAAGTCTCATTCATATTGATTAACAAGTCTCTACTTTTGAAGATAAACTAGGAACTTAGGCTACCTGCCTCACGTTCTTCCATCTCTTTCATTAATTTCCAAAGTAGGATGGGCTACTAGGATATTACTTTTGAGTAGGCATCTCAATGGGTATGAAATTTGTTAGTATCCATCATAGTTCTCACCCACTCGTAGTCGATCGCGACTCGTACGATTTGTTCTGATAATATTCTTTTGTTATCTTCAAACTTTCTGTCTCTATTAATTTTATTAGGATTGCATTAGATTTGAATTTTAACTTAATTGTTTGGTTTTTATAAAAAAAAAAACAAATTGTTTGGTTGATAACTTGATATAATTTCTATTTGAATATTAAAATTGCATTTTTAGATTAATATTTAAAGTTAAACATGGTTAATATTTTTTTATAATATTTTGAATTTGATATGAATTTTACAATTTGGTTCGATTCACGAGTCCCGATTCACAAAATGAAGATTTCATGTGGGAAACTAATCTTGCCTTCCTAGGAAAGCTCAGTTGGAACCTTCTTACAAATGATAAAACATTATGGGTTAATGTCTTGAAATCTAAATATGGTAGAGGACGTCAGGGGATGGAGATCTTTAAAATAAGAGGACAACAGTCGCTGAACTGGAAGAGTATTCTGGCTGGGGTAGCAGTAGTGAAGTTAGGGATTAGTCATGTGGTGTATAATGGGAGTAGCACCCGATTTTGGAGAGATATATGGTGTGGAGATACAAACCTACTTGCCATAATTAAACCAATTCCTGAGAATTGGATGAACTTGTTTGTGGTAGATTTTTGGATTACTGACTAGGGGTGGAATTGGTCGTTACTGTCTCCTTATCTTCCGCAACATGTATTGTTGAGAATGGCGTCTATTACTGTGTTTCCGCGAATGGAAGAAGCGGACTGCTGGTCGTGGAGAGGAACCAACTCAGGGGAATACTCAGTCAGTTCAGGCTACAGCAGAGTCTGTAATCAGTACACCGCTGAGGTAAATGACAACTCTTGGGCGAACTGCTGGAAGGTTGCGGTTCCAGAATGAATTCGGTATTTCATTTGGCTTGCGAAACACAATGGGATACTGTGTAACGAAAATAGGGTTCGACGAAAGATTTCGAACGATCTGTTGTGTGGTGTTTGTGGGCAAGTTGAATCTACCCTCCATATTCTGTGGGATTGTGAACAGGCGAAGAAGATTTGGCTGAATCTTGTGCCTACGACGGTGCAAAATAGTTTCTTTGCCTTATCGTGTGAAGATTAGCTAACAGTGAATATTTATACTCACACCGATGTGATTGGGCTGCAATGGAATATGATTTTCGGGTTTGCAATCTGGTGGATCTGGAAAACCAGAAACAATAGAATTTTTTATAGTAGAGGAGGTTCAGAGTTGGATTCAGAGTTCATCGTAGGACGGGCACGGGAGTACTGTGTGGCTATTAATTTAATCTCGACTTCTGGCATAAGAGGGAAAGAGGAGAGATGGATCTGTTGGAGGCCACCCGATGGGGACTGGGTTAAGATGAACACAGATGGTGCTAGTAAAGGAAACCCGGGCCTTGGAGCTGCGGGAGGTGTTCTTAGAGATGGAAATGGGAATTGGCTAGGAGAGTTTGTTGTTAACCTTGGAATCTGTACTGCCTTCCTAGCCGAGCTATGTGGGCTTTATTTTGTTTTAAAGATGGCGTGAAACCGGGGATACAAGAAAGTTGTTGTTGAATTAGAGTCAAGCCCCGCTCTTATGCTTATGACCAGTAGTTCAAGTGCTCACCATCCGTTAGGATTGTTAATCCGCGGTTGTCAGAAGATTCGGGATCGTAATTCGTTTAACTCATACTTATAGGGAAGGAAACAAAGCAGCTGACTGGATGGTAAATTTCACAGGCTCTTTCGCCTTGGGACATCACCAGTGTGGTGCGCCTCCTGCAGGCCTCCAAGATATTCTTTATGTGGATCGGACTGGCCGAGCTTCGGCTAGAATGATCAGTATCTAGCTCAGTTTTCTCTCCTCATTTTCTTGCTTTCGCTTTTGTTTTCTGTTTGCTTGCCCGGGCTTGTATGCTTTCCATTCTTACTAAAAAAAATGAAGATTTCAAGTCACGAGTCCAATCTTGATTTAACAACTATGGTATCCAGTACTATTCAATTCTAATGTGAGTATCTGAATCTTGTAAAAAGAGGCTTCAAACGAAAATGTGATTAGAAAATTACTGTTAAGGGTATATTAGGGACGAGAATGTGAATATTCCCTATGCTATCCGCTATTCACTATGTATATTAAATTTATTATTTTTAAAATAATAGTAAATTTAGATGTGACAAAAGAGTATAGATATTGTTTAGGATCTCGAGAATGCTGGAGACACTCCTAATCCTTACTTTTGAAAGACGAGAATGGGAGGAGTTTGATTTTAGCCAAGCATAATATTGGAATTTTTTAAAAAAAAGTACAGTTGTTTTAAGTTTTTGTAAGTAGATGATATATGTGATACAATTATTATTCACTAGAATTTATTTTTAATATATATTCTTTATATATAGTTAGTGTATTTCAACATGAATGAAGATGGAGAATTTTGAGATCTATCTTCTCTCTCTCAGATCTATTTCTCTCTTTTAGATCTATCTTCTCTCCCTCGGATCTATTTCTCTCTTTTAGATCTCTTTCTCTCTTTTAGATCTTTTTCTCTCTTTTAGATCTATCTCCTCTCTCTCTCTCCCTCTCTCGGCTAGGGTTCATGGTAAATCGTGTTAGGGATAGATCTAGGGATAGGGGAGCTGTGGCCGGCAAGGGGGGTCGGATCTAGAGGGGATTTGCAGCAAGGAAGGGGGCGGCGGCCTGGTGATTTGGGGCGAGAAGGGTGAGGCAGGTTTTGTTGGCGGCGAGCGTGCGCCTGGTGTAGATCGGGGCGGGGCGCTTGGCGGGGTGGAGGCAGGGGAATCCAGCGGCGTCGGTAGGGATCTCGTGGGCATGGATGGTGCATCGGCAGGGTTCTTGCGGGCGCCGCCCGTGCGGCTGGGGATGGATATTTGCGATCCACAGGCGGCAGATTCGGCAAGGTTGTCGCGGTTGGGTGCGGATCAATGGGAGATACGGGCGGCTGGGTTTTCTGATGTCGGGGGTAAGGCTCCCCCAATCTCGGGGGGAGAAGTGGGGAGGGGGGTGCCTGGCGCAGGGCTATGCGCCGATAGTGTTGGGCACTGCCCAGACGCTGCCGGCTCCTCGGTCGGGCAGTGGGCTGGGGCTGTCGGCGCAGTGCATTGCGCGGGATCCTCTCCTCCAAGCTGTGAGGGGCAGGAAGGGGCTACGACGGGGAGGCATGCTGCCTCGGGTCTGGATGTTTCTAATAATTCGGGAAGGGTGGGTGTTGTAGGAGTAGCTCATGGGAAGACGGTCTCCCCCAGACCTAGGGTTTAGATGAGCGAAATTGGTAAAAACTCTTGGAAGGACACGTTCATGGGGGTGGCTGAGGAAGAGCCGGTTTTAGAGGAAGTTTTATTGGTGGGAGATCTGATGATATGTTCTCGGATTCTGATGAGGAAGATAATGGCCAGGAAGATCCTTTCTGTCCGGTCATTAGACTTTCCGCTGCAGAGAAGCGTGAGCTTAGAGAGAAGTGGAAGGTGTCTTTGATTGTTACTGTCCTAGGTAAGCGAATTAGTTTTAACTATTTTGCCCAAAGAATACAAGCGCAGTGGGAAAGGAAAGGTAAAGTCAGTATTACTGACCTGGAAAATGACTACTATGTCATGAAATTTACCAGGGTTGAGGATTATAATTCGGTTATCAAGGGAGGCCCATATATCATTTCCAATCATGTTTTGGCCTTAAGGCCTTGGGTTCCTAATTTTAATCCTCACGACAGTTCGGTTAACAGGATCTTGACTTGGGTAAGATTCCCGGGCCTTCCCATTGAGTACTACAGTGAAAACTTTCTGAGTAAAATAGGAGGTTTGGTTGGTAAGGTCCACCATGTGGACAAGACTACAATTGGGGCCATTAGGGGTAAGTTTGTTAGGGTATGTATAGATGTTGATCTGGCTAAACCTTTACTTTCAAAGTTCTGTGTTCAGGATAAAGTGTTCTTTATTGAGTATGAAGGTTTACATAACATCTGTTATGATTGTGGCATGTATGGTCATTCTCAGGAGGGTTGCCCTAAAAGGGAGAGGGTTGTTATAGAGAGGGTTGAGAGTAGTGTGCGGATTACTGGAGGGAACTAGGGGTATGAAGGGAACTTTGGTCCCTGGATGGTGGCAAAGAGGCCTGCTAGACGTAGGAATCAACTTGCAGTGGTTCACAATCATCCCCCTGATATCAACACAAATTCTAAGTCCCTTTCTCCTAAAGCTACTGTTATTCCAAATCTCAAGGAGAAGCATGTCCTCAAAGCTAGAAAGGAGGCTGGGGTTTCTTCAATAGCCTTGCCTGGGTCCAGATTTGGGGCCCTGATGATTGAGGAAGTTCAAGAGTCGGACCAAGATGAGAATCATCTGGATCAGAGTATTCCAGGATTGGAGTCTGTAGATCCAGTCGAGAAGGTGGTTGAATCTATGAACCCGCTTTTTGTCTCTAAGGATGAAGCCCAGGGGGGACCCTGACCCTTGCAGCTAGAAGGATGAAGAAATCAAATGAGGTTAGTATTACTGTTCCTGGTATTGATCCTGGGATTGGGAAATCCATGGGAGTTAACAAAACTAATATGAAAAAGCTTAAAGGAAAACAAAAAAGTGGCCTTAACACTTTGGCGTTTCCAGATAAGAGGGGGCCTGGGGGTACCTCGGTAAGGCTCTCAGGAGCCCCTAGTAAATACCTGGCTTAGGGTAGGGGTGTGGTCAGTTGTCCTCCTTTCTATAGATTTGTTATTTTGGAATGTTAGGGGTGCGGCTAGCAAGGCTACCCGTATCCATATTAATGATCTTATTAAGCAGTTTAATCCATCTTGTTTTGCTCTTTTGGAAACTAAGATTAGTGGTGAGAAAGCAGATGAGGTGGTTAAGAAGTTTAAGAACTGGCACCGTGTTAGATCGGAGGCAACTGGCCGGGCTGGGGGGATTTGGCTTTTTTGGAGGCCAGATCGGATTCATTTTGATATTCTTAGCATGGATAAGCAGTTCATTCATTGTAAAGTGAGTATTTCCGGCAATACTCCATTTTTTATTACCCTTGTGTATGCTAATGCTATCTTGTCTAATCGAAAACGGCTCTGGAAGGTTCTCTATTCTATGAGTGTCAGCATTTCGGAGCCCTGGTTTACGGCGGGTGACTTTAATGATATCGCCTTTATGAGTGATCAGAGAGGGGGATCCAATTATTATGTTAATCGCTGTCTGCATCACAAGAATAGTATGGATTTATGTGGGCTTTCCGATCTGGGGGCTTCTGGTCATAAATTCACTTGGAAGCGTAATAATACTTTTGTTCGATTGGACAAAGTCTACGCTAATGTTTTAGCTCTAACTTCCTTCCTCGAGTGCTCTGTGTTGAACCTCCCGTTCCGTCATTCAGATCATTGTCCTATTTTGTTTAGACTTTTGAGAGGTAAGCATCCTAGGGATAAGAGACCGTTCCGGTATCAGTTGGCTTGGGAGTCCCATCCTAAGTTTAAAGAGTTCGTTCATGAGAGTTAGAGACCTCATTCGTATGTACTGCAAGCTGCTGAAGGGTTCAGGAATAAGGTGCAGGGGTGGAATAGGAATGTGTTTGGGCATATATCAGAAGGAAGAACAAGTTATTAAAGAGGATGGAGGGCATTCAACGCAGGTTGGAGGGGAGGTTTGATCATAGCCTTGAGGGCATCCTCAGAACCCTTCAGAAGGAGCTGGAGGCTGTGCTTAGGCAGGAGGAGTTCCTTTGGTTCCAGAAGTCTCGGAAGTCCTGGATTAGAGATGGGGATTGTAATACCAAATACTTCCATCTCTCTACCTTAATCAAAAGGCAGAGAAATAGAATTGAGGCCATTAAGGATTCTAATGGTGATTGGGTTTATGAAGATGAGGTTATTCGGAACTTAGCCCTGGATTTCTATAGAGAGCTGTTCAAAGAGGAACCTGTTCTTTTGGAGAGGGCTCACTCTATTGCTACATTTCCTTTAATCAGCGAGGATTATAGTCAGGAGGCCTTTCAACCTATTTCCCGAAAAGAGATTGACCAAGCTATCTTCAGCATTAGGGCTTCTAACGCTCCTGGGATTGATGGTCTTCCGGCGGGCTTTTACCATAAGCATTGGGATGTCGTGAAGGAAGGAATCTATAATTTTGTCTTGGGGGTGTTCAGTGGTTCGAAGGATATTGAGCTGGTTAATAGAACCCTCCTGGTTCTGATTCCTAAGATTGATAAGCCTTCTTCCTTTTTGCATATGAGACCTATCAGTTTTTGTAATGTTCTTTACAAAACTGTTACAAAGATTGTGGCTAATAGAATCCGTGGCATTCTTCCTACGATCATTTGTCAGAATCAGGGTAGCTTTGTGCCTGCTAGACAAATGATGGATAATGTGGTGATCGCCCAAGAGATGGTCCACACGATGAAGATTAGGAAGGGGAGGAAAGGCATTGTGGCTCTGAAGCTGGATTTAGAGAAGGCCTATGATCGAATTAATTGGGATTTCTTGATGGAGAGCCTTGAGAGAGCTAGAATCCCGGACAGCTGGAGAAGTTTAATTAAGGTATGTATTTCTTCTCCTGTGTTTCAAGTTATAGTCAATGGGGATATGTCGGAGGAATTTTCCCCGGGCAGAGGAATCCGTCAGGGGGATCCTATGAGCCCTTTCCTTTTTGTTATTGCTATGGAGAGGCTCTCTCACCTGATTCGGGATGCGATTGATAATGGGAGTTTCCACCCTGTGGCGATCAACAGCTTCTGTCCCCAGGTGACTCACTTATTCTTTACATATGATGTCCTTATCTTTCTTGAGGGTAATGAGGAGCAGTTGAGAGTCATTATGGATATTCTGGATTATTTTTGTTCGGCCTCTGGGCAGAAGCTTAATATCCAGAAATCTAGGATGATGTGCTCTAAGAATATGAATCAGAGAGTCTGTAAGAGATTAAGTGATCTCTCAGGTATTCCTCTTACTGATTCTCTTGGGAAGTATCTGGGCGTTCCCCTCAACAGTGAGCGTGTGTCTAAAGGCTCCTTCAAAGAGATTTGGATAAAGCTAATTCGAAGTGTGCCACTTGGAAAGGCAAGACTCTGTCTCTCGCTGGCCGCCTCACGTTAATCCAATCTGTTAATTGTGCTGCTCCCAATCACATCATGCAGGCTTGTAAGCTTCCGGATCCTGTGCTTAATGATCTTGACAAGATTAACCGTAGGTTCCTGTGGGGGGAAGCTGCGGAGGGCAGGAAGATCCATCTTGTGCCTTGGAGTGAGGTTTGCCAGCCTAAAGATTCTGGTGGTCTGGGTATTAGGAAAGCAAAGGACAATAATAAAGTTTTATTAATGAAACTCCTTTGGCGTATGTGGCAAAACCCCTCCTCTCTTTGGGTTCGCCTCCTTTGTGGTAAGTATCGGAAAGACAAAATCTTCGGGGGCTCGAAAGAGAGAATTGCTAATTGTTCCTTCCTCTAGAAAGGACTTAGTGCTGTGTTTGATGAGTTCAGCTCGGGAGTTGGCCTGGAGGTGGGGAATGGTAAGTCCATTAGTTTCTGGTTTGATAACTGGATTGGGGATAAACTGTTAATTGAGGTGTGTTCTCCCCCCAAGGGGACTAGATCTGGTCAAAGTTTGATACTTTCTTTAGCCTTGAGACTCTCCTTAGAATGCGGGGAGTGAAGGTGAGTAATCAAGAGGAAGACTTGGATAGGCACTGTTGGGCGCTGACTAACAATGGAGTTTCTTCTTACAAATCGGCCTTTGAAGCTTTCTCTCTCTTTAGATCTGATCCTCCCTCGGATGTGTGGAAGTCAATTTGGACCCTTAAAGTTCCTTTCCGTATTAGGAGTTTCCTGTGGCTGGGCATTAAGGACAAGCTTCTTACTAATTCGGATAGGCACAGAAGGCACTTGGCTGATTCTGGAGCTTGCAGTAGATGCAGAGGCCATGTTGAGACTTTGTGCCATGCTCTTAGAGATTTCTCTAATAGTAAAGAGGTTTGGAGGAAAATTCTCCCACACCATATTTTCTCTTCCTTCATGGCACATTCTGAGGTCGACTGGTTCTCTGATGGTGTTAGAGGAAAGTTGCTTCCATACATGGAGCATGGTGACATTTTCTTTGCTATTATCTGTCACCAAGTTTGGAAATGGAGAAACGATGAGATTTTTGGAGATAAAACTATTTTTATGACAAACTTAGCTGATTTCTTCTCGAAAAAACCTTTCTCTATTATCAATAGTTTCAAAGGAGAGTCCCTTGCCAGAGCCTCTCAGTGTTGTGATGTCCATCTCGTGGGATGGAGCAGGCCAAGAGAGGGGGTTGTGAAGATGAATACTGATGGTTCCTGCCTCAGTAACGGTAAGATTGCGGCTGGAGGTGTGCTTAGAGATGCAGGGGGCGCCTGGCTTTCTGGGTTCTCCCAGAATTTAGGGTTGTGTTCTTCCTTTTCTACGGAGCTCTGGGCTATTCTTACTGGAATCGATCTTGCTAAAAGGCTGGGTGTTAAGAGGCTCTCTGTGGAGTCTGATAATTTGGAAGCAATCAAAATGATTTCTGAGAATCATTCTATGGGTCTTAACAGTTGCAACCTCATCAAAGCTATTAAAAGGTTTTGCTCCTCCTTTGAGTTCGTAGAGTTCAGACACATTTTTAGAGAGCAGAATCGTGTTGCTGATCGCTTGGCGGCGACGGTCCATGAAGGGACGTTAGGCGTTACTACCCTTCATGTTTCCCCTAGTTTCATCTCTCCTATTCTCCTAGAAGATAGGATTGGGGTTAGCTTCCCTAGGCTAATTCCTGGGTAGTTTGTTGTTGTTCGTTTTTCTTTTCCTTTTCTACCAAAAAGAAAAGTGTATTTCAACATGCGTTAGTTGTTAATTTCGGGGAAAAAATTAATTTTAGAGGGGAAGCACTATAACACCCATAAAAAAAATTAATATTATTCTATACATGTAAAACTTTAAAATTAGGATCCTAAAAGAATTATTAAAATTTATTAATTTTAATAAAAAGCAAATGTTAATATCTTTGAAAGAAAAATCTATATTAAATATTTGTGATGGATTAATAGGATTTGTTTTGAAAGGGTAATAAATTACTATTAATATATTACTAATTATTCTTTCATGGGCGCCTTGTTTTTTAAACATACTAGTCGAAAACTCGTGCGATGCACGAGATATGAAACTTTTATATAATTTAGATAAATAAATCAATTAATATATTTACTTTTAAATAATTTATATCATGTTATGCTATGAAATTTTTTTATATCATGTATATTTGAAATTAATATATGTTTTTTATTCATAATTCAAATTAAATTAAATTAATTTTGAAAATAATTGATTAATTTTTTTATATATACTTTTAATTAAAGGTGAATGATTTATTTATTTTTACAAAATTCAATGATGTATATTTTAGTAATTTTAATACATTTTCATATTTTTTTATAACTGGAATTCTGTAAAATAATAATAAAATAGGAGATTAATTAAGAAATATATTAGAATATAATGAAACCAAAAATTGAATTAAACTACAATTAAAATTAAATATTATATTTATGATACAAAAGAATTACAATCTATGTTAAACAAAAATTGAATTAAACTACAATTAAAATTAAATATTAAATCTACGATACAAAATAATTACAACATATGTTAAAATGGAAGCAACATCAATATATTATGCTATAAACTATTAAAGTCAATACTTTTCTAATATTGCATATGAAGAAACTTTATCAATTCAATATGTTACATATAAAAAAATAAATCCATAAGAATTAGTCACAAATTCATCTTGATGATAACCATTTTGCTTGATGGAATTTCATAATCACCAAGTATTCGAATTCAATTATTCATTCTGCTACAATAACCCAATATATCCAATTGAGTCAGCTTAAGGTGATGATTTATCATATTTTCATCTTGTAATATCTCATCAAGACATTCAATAAATTTATTCTTCATTCTTTCACTATATAGAATATCAGTCACGCTCGTAGATATCACTTATTTGACTTTATTAACATTTTCTAATAATTATATATTCTTGAATTTTGTAAGCAAGAAAAACAAATAAAAGAATAGAAAACAAAAATGAATGGACAAAAAAGATAATTAGGAGAGAACTATCTTCCTCCCATTTTTTTTCGAAAATAAGAGTTAATGTCAAGATATAAGCATATAAAGAGGAGAGTGAAAATATTTTTTACATTAATTTTAGTTCATTAAAATTTTTATTTTTTCTTAATAAAGTATTAAGTCTATAAATTAATTTTAGTTAAATAGAATTAAATTGCAATTGTAACTACTCAGTAAAAAATGTTTTATAATTAATATGCGAAATTAATTATATTAATTAGAATCTGTTGGGGTTCCTATAGACAATTGTTATAGGATACAAACTTAATGTAAATGAAGTGTTCTTTATATTATTTGTTTAATGAGATATATGTTTTATGACTATATATAAAGGCAATCCCTTTTAAGCACTACATAAAGTCTAATAAAAGGAAATCCGTAAGTTTGTTTAAAGTGATTATAAAGTGCTCATACAAGCATGAAGTGAGACGAAACTTTGTAATAAACTAATAAACTTAAAACCACCCAAGTCAAGTAATATGTTTAGGATTGACATATCACGGTTGAGACTTGCATGTAACAATGCCTTATGTCCGACAGAAAGCTGATCTCACAAGCTTCATATATATAGATATCTGGACAGTTACATGGATCCGATGAAAAGTAGTTCATTAAGATTGGGGACCCGACTTGAGATAACAAGATGGGTAGATTAATCATTGTCACATGTTCATCTCATTGGTATTAATAGGTATAAATAATCCTCAGACTCAAAGGAATGTTAATTGGTCATTCTGGATTACTGAATGTGACGCTTTGATCATGTTGTAACACGATCCTTAACTGAGATGACTCTAGGGTGTGAACAGCAGACGTTGGGTATCACAGGAAGTGATTGCGGGATCGTTATACATTAGATTGAGCATTTATCACTCCCGATAAATGGGAGATATGTCCATAGATCGCTTGTGGAAGTCTTGACTCTAAATCCTTGCAAGGTGATAGCTTAAGATTGAAATGCGGATTTCTCTTAAACTATCTAATTGGAGTTGACTCGGCCAGAACAAGTAAAACGAACGTCTCGCTATATGTGACTTGACATTATCCATAGTCATAAGATTCAGTTCAAGGACGTAGTTGATAAAGGATCGAATTATACTGTAACTAATACGGAAAGGTCAACGACAGAATCAACATGTCTTCTTATAGCTCTAGGGGAATGATTACGGACTTGCTAATCACATACTTTGTACATCATTCCGTTATGCAAAGATTAAATATAATTCTTTAAAAATTAATTAATAAAGTTGCATACGGCTAGAAGCAATAAGACTTGGAACCCAAAAGAGAGACAGATGTTAATTAATTGATGGAAACCCAACTGATACCAATAAGGCCCAATTACTCAGGGGGGGGCGATTTTTATGTATGGTGATACATAAATAATTAGTTTGATTTTATCAATCCTAATTAGATTAGGATTAGGAATTAAATTAATTAAAGGATAAATAAATTAGGAGTTTTAATTAGATTATATTACTCCTATTATTATCCAATAAGGTTATTATTATTATCTTTTATATTTAGATATATTAATAGATAATAATTAAGAATTCTATTCCGAATTAAATTCTTATTCGATAACCTAATTCTATCTAACTAAGGATTAGATACAAGAGAGATGATAAATACCCCCCTATGTAGATTTTCGAAATCTAACCCTAGTAATCAAGAGAGAGAATTTCGACCCCCCTAGCTCGAGAACGAGATTTTCCACCGCTTCCTTCCGTTCAATTGATTTTCATCTCTTTCTCTTTATCCTTGATCCTGTGTTGATTAATTAGAGACAATCTACTTTGGTTGTTATAAACGGTTGGTTCTAACTTGGTCTTCCATTGTTTTGTTTTGTGCTCGGGAACTCGAAGTAAGAGTTGTGGGCACTTCGTTTGCAACGGTAGATAGAACTTCTGAAAGGTATTTCTTTTATCCCTCTTTATATGAAATAACGATTAACAGATCTTGGGGTTAATGGAAATAACTTAAAAAATTTATATTTCTACTGCTATACGTTAGCCTATTTTCCTTCATTGGTGTTAGGTTGAATAAATATTTATAGTTAGGTTAATTAACAAAACTGTTTTGATTAATTAGTTTTAAAAGATAAATAAGTTTTAATTAATTGTTAATTAAAATAAATTATGCACCTGTTCGTAATAATTTTGGTTGATTATCATTATAACGAAATCTATTAGTTTTATGGTTAGATTGATAAAATCAGTTTTATTTATTCTAAAAGATAAAACGGAAAATCTATAATAGTTTTTTCTATTTTCTGAAAATCGTTTTAAAACTGTTTTAAAATTGATATATATATATATATATATTTTAAAAAAAATTACAGTAGCTCGGGTCGCGCCGTGTCGCGGTTGCTGTCGCGCGGCAGCAACCGCGCGCGGCGCCTGGCCGCCGCTGCCGCAAGGCAGCGGCAGAGCAGACGCCTAGGGCTGCTGCCAAACGGCAGCAGCTCAACCTCGGGCCCGGCCCGAGACCCACTTGATTTTAAATCGTTTAAAATTAGTTATATATATATATATATATATTTCAGAAATTAATAGTTTTCTGTTTTGATTATCGAATGAAAATTTATTTTAAAGTTTGTTTTACCTATTTGTAAATCAAAAAGGTTTAAATGAATTAAAATCAAAATAATTGGGACGTGCATAATTAAAGTTTTGTATAGTCATATTAATCTAAAAGTTTAATATAAAAGGATACGAAACTGTTAGAAGTAAAATTGGATGAAAGTTAATTGGATGAGTTAATGTGATTAGCATAAATATTACATAAAATACTTATGTAATCAACCAATTAAATTTATTTAATTGAGTCTATGTATGTTTGGAGTTATGGACATATTTGGACCCTCTTTTAGTCTTTTGGTATTTTTGAAATAGGGCCCGCGAGTCCTGCCTTTCTACTATCTATTGTAATTTCTCCTCTCATCTAAATCCCTTCAATTTAATTGAAGTTTCCTTTAGTAGTATAGAAATTAATATGTAATTTCAAGGCGTCATGGAGAAGACGGAGGACCTGAAGAGAAATATGTAATAGTTAGTATTTCCTTAAGTTTGCCCTTTTATTCCGTCTCTGGCTCGAGGGAATAATTTAGATGATATGTCCATAACGCCAATGTATGTGTCTGATGTATGCTAAAGCAAATCAAGACTAAGTTAGATTATGAGACCTAAAATAAAATCCCTCATTAAAAAGTTAAGTAAATAAACAAGTTATTAAAATCGGTTGCCCCTCCCTAATATTATAATTCAGCCGGCAGTATTGGGGGCCTTTGGGTTGTTGAACTCAAGCTCGGGGTCTTACGGTAACACCTGAATTATCGAAAATCACTTTTCATGAATATGAGGTATTACTTAAATTAGATTATGATAATTGGATGAGCAAACTCATGTTGTCATAAACTATTGGCAATATGGTTGAGATTAATGTGAATAGCATATTAGTTACTAATGTGGTTAGTAACCCAATAACCTAGGAATCACATTAAAGATGTGATTGATTACATGAATCTACCTAAAGAATGAGACTAGTTTGTTGAGCAAACTCAAGGCGAAATCTCAGGAGTTAGGATCCTAGCTCACTAAAGGATTTGTGAAATTCTTCGAATTAATATGGAGGGCTATGAATTTGGCAAAATAGTGGGAGCAATCTAAAATAAACTAAAAGGCCTATAATTTTAGATTGATATTCTTTAAAGCAAATGAATAACATACGTTTACTCTTTCTCACTCTCAGGTTTAATTAAACACTCTTAAAATCATGACTAACACCAATCTGCAAAACATACTTACCGATAACAAGTTGAACGGTTCAAATTTCACCGACTGGTTTCGTAACCTCAAAATTGTTTTGAAGTTCGAGAAGAAAGGGTATGTACTTGATACATGGATACCCCCTTACCCAACGGATGGTGCTCCCTACCAAGAATTTTATGCTTACTTGAAGCATAAGGCTGATGACGATCAAGCAGGAGACATCATACTTGCATCTATGACACCGGAATTAAAAGGGCAACATGTAGATATGGATGCCTACTCCATGGTCAAGCACCTAAAAGAGTTGTTTCTGAATCAAACTCGGTGCGAACGCTTCGAAATAACAAAACAGCTATATGGATGCAAGATGCAGGTGGGCACATCTATAATGGCACATTATGCCAAGATGATTAGCCTTATCACCAAGTTTTCTAGTATTGGAGATGCTATGGACCGTGAACTAAGTGAGAACTTACTTTTTCAGTCCCTCCCCGAGAGTTACTCGCAGTTCATCATGAACTACCAAGCGAGTGGCTTACAAACCTCTCTTGAAGAGCTTGCAAATATGCTCGAGACAGTCGAGCCCAATATAAAAGAAAACGAGGAGATACCAAGCCTTGCTATTGAAGGATCAAAGAAAAGGAAAGGGATATCTCCCAATCCAAACCATCCTAAGAAAGGCAAGGAGGCCATGCTCACCGAAACAAAGGGAAAGCAAATAAAGGATCCCAAAGGCAAGTGCCACTATTGTGGTGAAGTGGGGCATTGGAGGAGAAATTGTTTGCTGTACCTAGCTACCCTGAAGAAGGGAGAAGCCGTGACTTCAACCTCTGGTATGTTCTGTATTGAAATAAATACAGTTTCACAGTCTGAATCTTGGGTACTTGATACCGGATGCGGATCTCATATTTGTACAAATATGTAGGAACTAAATCAGACTAAGAAATTAAAGAAAGGAAGCATAAACTTGCGAGTAGGAAATGGAGCAAGAGTTGTCGCCCTCGCAATTGGAGATTATGTTTTAAATTTGCCCTCTTGGCTTGTAATAGAATTAAGGAATATCACAAAATGAGATTTATGTGTTAGATGACAAAATTTCTGTTTTCGCAATTGATGCCAAAAGACATAAGCTAGATAATTCAACTTACTTATGGCATTGTCGTTTAGGCCGTATAAACAAAAGACGCATGCTTAAGCTACATCAAGATGGGCTTATAAATTCAATTGATCCTGAATCATTGGAAACGTGGGAAGCATGTTTAAAAGGTAAAATGACAAAGACACCCTTTAGCAATAAAGGTGAGCGTGTATTAGACACTCTGGGACTCATTCATTCAGATGTATGCGCTCCTATGTCAGTCCAAGCAATAGGAGGATTCAGATACTTCATAAGCTTCATAGACGACCATACCCGATATAGTTATATCTACTTAATGAAGCACAAGTCTGAAGCTTTTGAGAAATTCAAATGCTTCAAGAATGAAGTAGAAAATCAATTAGGAAAGAAAATAAAGACGCTTCGATCCGATCGAGGTGGCGAATATCTTTCAGATGATTTTCTGAATTATCTAACTGAATGTGAGATATGCTCACAATGGACACCTCCCTATACACCACAACACAATGGTGTATCCGAGAGGAGGAACTGTACCCTAATAGATATGTACGATCCATGATGAGCATAGCATTACTTCCAAAGACATTCTGGGGCTATACCTTAGAAACCGCCCTCTTCACCCTAAATCGAGTACCAACTAAATCCGCTAGTTCCACACCATATGAATTGTTCGTTGGTAGGAAACCCGTGTTCTCATTCATTAGAGTATGGTGTTGTTCAGCATATGTCAAACACATTGCGTCCGACAAACTAGATTCTAAATCTGATAAATGTTTCTTCGTTGGATACCCTAAGGAAACTGTGGGATATTACTTCTATCATCCAGATGATCAGAAAGTAATAGTATCCAAGCACGCAACCTTCTTAGAGAAAGAGTTTCTCGGAGACACAGAAAAGGGAAGCATGATTGAACTTGATGAAGTTCAAGAACAAGAAACACCAACTGAAACAACAGAAGCGGTTGAGGAACCCGATGCAGTCCCATTAGATGAGACTCAAGTGCCACCCCTTCATAGATCACAAAGAGTTCGTGAACTCCCTATTAGATATGGTTTTCTAGTGGGAGATGATGATGAGGTTCCCATGTTAGACGATGAACCCGAAAACTACGAAGAGGCTCTTAACAGTCTAGATTCTAAAGCATGGCTTGAAGCCATGGATTCTGAGATGGATTCTATGTATACCAAACAAGTGTGGACTTTGGTTGATCCACCCGAAGGGATAAAACCCATTGTGTGCAGGTGGATCTTCAAAAAGAAGACTGACATGGATGGAAAGGTTATCATCTACAAAGCTAGGTTAGTAGCGAAAGGATATCGTCAGAAGCAAGGAATTGATTATGACAAAAGTTTCTCCCATGTGGCTATGTCCAAACCGATTAGAATAATGCTTGCTATTGCCGCTAACTACGATTACGAGATTTGAAAAATGGATGTGAAAACAGCTTTCCTAAACGGAAACCTGCTTGAGGATGTATATGATGCAACCTGAAGGTTTAATATCAAAGCATGCAAACAAGATTTGCAAACTTCAGAGGTCCATTTATGGACTCAAGCAAGCATCTAGAAGCTGGAACAAGCGTTTTGACGAAACCATAAAACAATTTGGTTTCGAACAAAATTGCGAAGAAGCTTGCATTTACAAGAAAGCAAGTGGGAGCTCTGTAGCATTTCTGATATTATATGTGGACGATATATTATCAATGGGAAATGACGTAGCTCTACTACAGTCAGTAAAAGTTTGCTTATCTGGTAACTTCTCAATGAAAGACCTCGGTGAAGCAGCTTATATACTTGGTATAAAGATCTACAGAGATAGATCAAGAAGACTGCTTGGTCTTTCACAGGCTACATACATCGAAAAGGTGTTAAAGCGGGTTAGCATGCTTGAATCGAAATGAGGTAACTTACCCATGGTACATGGAGTAAAGTTAAACAATCATCAATGTCCTAAAACTGATGATGATAAGAAGCGCATGGTTGTAGTCCCGTACGCCAGCGCAATCGGTTCGATTATGTATGCACTAGACCTGACGTAGCGTTCGCGTTAAGCATAACGAGTCGTTACTAAGGAAATCCAGGAGACGGGCACTGGATTGCCGTAAAAACATTCTTAAGTACTTCAGAAGAACTAAAGATATGTTCTTAGTGTATGGAGAAAGGGATCTGAAAATAGAAGGATTTTCAGATGCAAGTCATCTCACAGATGAGAACGATTTTAAATCCCAATCAGGATACCTGTTTATCTTGAATGGGGGCGCGGTCAGCTGGAAGAGTTCCAAACAAGAAAGTGTAGCTTTCTCTATGATCGAGTCAGAGTATATCGCTGCTGCGGAAGCACCAAAGAAAGCGCACTAGTACAGAAATGCTTACTTGTGTCGCACTTTTTCAGGTTGTTGTGTCGCACTTTTGTGCGACACAACAGGGATGCGACACAAGAACTTTGCATCGCTTTTGAGAGCGACACAAGCTACTCATCTGTTGTGTCGCACTTGTCACGCGCGCGATACAATAGAACGACAACTCTTGTGACGCGCTTCTAGAGTACACAATACAACATATGATAATTCTTGTGACGCGCTGCAAGGGTTCGCGACACAAGCTCCTCGATTAATCTGGTACACTTTGTGTCGCTCCTTCCTCACGCGCGACGCAAAATATTAATATTTTAAAAAAAAAAAAATTACAAAATTTTCCAGCATCTAGCAGAAATTTTTATAATCAAAATTTACTTGATTCTACATGATATTATAGAACATACACATTACATAAATACATACATATTCAAAATATAATCACAACTTATATGAATGAAATAGTTTAAAATCACATATATCTATGTATAAATAGTTTAAAATCACTAAATGTAGAATAACTAAAATGCAATGTTTATTACATCACTTCACCAAAGGTATATTAAGGAAAAAACAATAATATTTATTATTTTCTTACTGGACTGACTATTTCAAACAGGAATACAGTAATGTTACCAAAACACCTCTGCAACCAAAATTGGGACACTCAGAGTTAAACATAACTTCATTTCAGAATTCATAACCAAAAATAAGATTAGAACTCACATTAAGTAGAGATCAGAAGTTTCTTCGTTTTGATCCAAGGTTTGTGAACTACTTGAACTGTCATTTACATTCTATTTTCCCAACTTGATGAAACTTTTCACTATAGAATCATCATACATTGAAACTGAATTTTCTTCTTCACTTTGGTCTTCTAAATTATACAACTCGTAATTTTCTGATTTTGTGCCTGAAGACACAGGAAAAATCTAAATCAAGCTTAATTTACAAGTGAGATGATTAATGATATAAGATATGATTAATTAAATTTCTAACCTTTATGGAGTTTTCCAAGATAAGAATTGTGGGATTTCAGTTCCTCCATTGTACTAATTCTTTACTCTTATCAGGAATCTCCGAAACCGCCTCATGAGAAGATTCTGAAGAGGGGTTATCTCCATTGCCATGGAGTTGTCCAAAATAAGAATCTAGAAACCTCATTTGCTTGTCTGCAATTCCATGCCTAAATTTTCCCCTTTTATGTTCCAGAGTCTATGCAGAGAAGATGGTTGGGTCAGAATCAGATTCTGGAAATGGAAAGTTCCTTGATTCAAAATTGCAGGTCTTTTAGGGGCATAAATTTCATCTGCCGTCATCTGGTGTCTTACAGAATTGAGAGGAAAGACATGATCTTTGTAGGGCAATTTATAGCATACTGGAACTACAGCCATCCAAATTAGACCTGATAATATAAACTAAAGTTTATTATGAGAATCATTCCAATCAATCATTTTGTGTTCTTATTAATTTCATGATTATAGATATATATGTTTTATATGTTTATTGTATATCTAAGTTATAGGGTCAAAAGTTGTAACATATATATGAATGAAATTAGAGTTTCACACAGGATAAGAACATAGAGAAAAACCCAGAAACTTAAAATAGCAAAAGAGGGAAGAAAGAGGAGAAAGTACAGAACATATACATACCAATTAAAAGGAAAAAGGTAGCAGATAAATTAGGATTGTGTTGCATGACAGACAATTCAGAAATTATGAGATCAAAACAAGGTACGAAATAAGTATTATATGATCCAAAATCCAAGGAAAGGCCACTCATATCTAATATCTCCATCAAGAATCAATGTATCTAAATTTTGCAGGGTTGGGTTATCTTTGTTGCTCCATTCACATTTTGGCACTTGTCCAACATTTGACCCAATTGGGATTTGCATGTGACCCTATCTAATTTAACTCCCACAGTTTCTTTTGTCACTCAATACAGATAGTTCGTCAAATTTGTTTTTTAGTAGATAATACGAAGTGATAATGATTTTTCAAATTTAACAGAAACGGATTGTATAACTTAAGAATGACTTACAACTCCAATGACAGAAGGAAGCCGACCCTTATATAAAGCCCGAGGACCTTCTTGCCGAAGCCCTGTTGATAGAGCGTGGAACATTTCTCTATATTGATAAGGTGATTTATCAGTCTGCAAAACAAGATATATGAAGAAAAACACACCTTAGAGTGCAAAAATCCAACATACATAGTTGCAGAAAATGGCAAGGCACCTTAAAAAGAATTACGTGAAGGAAATGAACTAAATTCACGGCCAGTCATAATCTCAAAATCTGGTTCAATTATGTACAGAAGCCTTGATAAACGAAGTGTAGAACAAAATGGCAAGGCAAAATATGAACATCAAAGTAAGTACACAAAATTTTTCTCTTAAAAGTAATCCTAGAAATCAAACAAAACTAACTTATGACTTCTGTTCAAATTTTCAGAAATGAAACTCATCATCCAACAATTTCAGTTTTATACAGATGCAAAATGCTTGTTCAACGAGGCATAAGTTCTGCAAGTTCTGGTTGAATTGGAGTGTAGCATAAGTAATACTTGCATGATAACTAAAAAAAACAATAAAAGCAAGCAGGTAAACACAGAAAAATGTCCTAATTACAGCAATTGAAGATGACAAAAGTATGTCGTAGTGAAGAACTTGATATTCAAGATGCAGATGCAGATGCAATGCCATTTGCAACAATATAAAGGATATGCATTCAAGATGCAATGCCAAAACCAATTCCTTCACTTTCATGCCAATACGACGCCAACTCTATGCTTACTGAACTTCCCAACTTTTGATCTTTGAATATTTCTGGGATTTCACTTCCTGGATACAAGATTCTAACTTCATCTTCGTACCCACACAACTGCACCATTGTACCAAATAGATATCGTAAGTGACCCAATTAAGTTGAAATACATGCGAAATTAAGCTTAATGAATTAAGTACCTTGGATCTCATGAGTTGAATGGATGAGGCCTCATCTCTAATGATTTCAGTCCAAGCATTTTGATCCAATTTGAAGCAATTTGAGGAGCTGAGATTCATGATACTATAAATGTTGCTGCTCGACAACGACAAGGTTTCAGTTAATCTGCAGTCATACGCCTCTAAGACTCTAAGAGAGGAAGGAAGCTCAACCAAGCACTGTAGAGCCTTGCAATTGTTAAAATAAAGAGAACGAAGCTGAGAAAGTTTATGGATGTTATTGGGAAGGCTAACCAACTTTTTGCATCCATGAAGCTTTAAATCCTTAAGACACTTCAAGTTTTCAATTGATGAGGGTAACTCTTGTATTGCTGTTCCACTCAAATGAAGATGTTCTAATGACTTCAAATTCCTGATGCTGTCTGTAATGTTCTTCACATTCTCACATAAATCTAAGTAAAGACAAGCTAGTCTTTCCATAGGCTCCACAAATTCTGGGAAACTTTCCAGTTTTGTGTATCCAGATAGTGTGAGAATTTCAAGAGACTTGAGCTTGCTGATTGGTAGACATACATATAGAAGCTGCTACCAGCCACTAGAGCGTCAATTGAACAAAATTTGCTTTAAACAACAAAACACAACAATGATGGAGTCAATACAGATAAAGTCAATTATCCACAGAGACAAAAAAAAAGGACCTTGAACTCCAAAAGTAGGGAGCAGGAGCTGACGACTATAACGATAAATCATATCGGGTGATAATTCATGGCCAAAACGAGAATCAACGAGGGAAACTGAAGGATTGGAACCATTAGAAGAGTGAGTGTCGTTTTGCAGATTCAAGTCACGGAGCTGAGCTTCAAGAGCAGCAATTCGATTCTCCATGTCGGCCTTTGCGGCTCTTAAATTTTCGATTTCTGCAAGGATTCGAGCCGCATCACCTCCATTTGCCTCCATTTGCAACAGCTGCTTTCGATTTCCTATCGCAGAGGATGGAGAACAAAGATTAAGAAAGATATTAACAGTGTTGAGCAGAAAAATAACAAAACCTTTAGATGGAGAAGCCGCTCCCTATTTTCGGCGCCTTTGGAATCACCGGAGATACGAACGGCGGTGTGCGAGGTGGCGGTGCAAGGTGGAGATGGCGGTGTGCAAGGTGGAGGTTGGCGGCTGTGGAGTTGACTGGGTGGAGAAAATAAAACCTAGAAATAAGGAGGCAGAGAAAGCATACGATAAAAGAGTTGTGGTTTTATTAATTAGGTAAAATTCTTATATTTAAGTGTTTTATATTTGTTATAATTAGGGAATGATAGACAAGAAATAGAATGGTTCAGATGGTTAAGACATTTTAATTAGGTTTGATCTTTCATTTTTACATTTTAAGTATATATTTTTCAATTCATTTTATTTTTAAATAATTTATATGGGATAAGTTTTTAAGTTATATATATGTACATGATATTTGATTTTCATCCTGTTTTAAATTTTTTAGTATTTTAAAAAATATGAAGAAAAAATATTTATTTTCAAATAGTAGTTCATATTAGTTGTATCGCATTTTTAAAAAGGAGCGATACAAAGATAACACACTACTTGTGTCGCTTTTATAAAAGCGTGTCACAAAGATAACGTACTCCTTGTGTCGTTTTGGTAAAGGCGCGTCACAAGCTTACTCTTGTGTCGCACTACAAGACAGGCGATACAATGAGTAACTCGTTTGTGACGCACACTCTTCAAGCACGACACAAGTGATGACACATAATACTTAGTTGGGTCGCGTTTAAAGAACGCGTGACACTAGTTACTTTGTTGTGTCGCTCCTTCCTCAAGCGCGACACAAGAGGTGCGACACAAGTGAGCATTTCTGTACTAGTGGCGGTTTGGATGAGGAAGTTCATTACAGAACTTGTTGTGGTGCCTGACATTGTAAATCCCATTACACTGTACTGTGATAACAATGGAGCCATTGCAAAGGCAAAGGAACCACAGTCTCATAATGCATACAAGCATTACCTAAAGCGATATCACATTATAAGAGAAATTGTGGCAAGAGGAGATGTGAGAATAGAAAGAGTACATACAGAGGACAACGTTGCAGATCCGTTGAAAAAGCCTTTAACCCAGAAAGTACATGATCGTCATCTAACTTCTACTGGGATAAGTTATACAAACAATTGGCTTTAGTCCAAGTGGGAGTATGTTGAGGTTTAGTGTCCTATAGACAATTGTTCTAGGATACAAACTTAATGTAAATGAAATGTTCTTTATATCATTTGTTTTAATGAGATATATGTTTTATGACTATATATAAAGGCAATTCCTTTTAAGCACTAAATAAAGTCTAATAAAAGGAAATCCGTAAGTTTGTTTAAAGTGATTATAAAGTGTTCATACAAGCATAAAGTGAGACGAAACTTTGTAATAAACTAATAAACTTAAAACCACCCCAAGTCAAGTAATATGTTTAGGATTGACATATCACGGTTGAGACTTGCATGTAACAATGTCTTTTGTCCGACAGAAAACTGATCTCACAAGCTTCATATATATAGATATCTGGACAGTTACATGGATCCGATGAAAAGTAGTTCATTAGGATTGGGGACCCGACTTGAGATAACAAGATGGGTAGATTCATCATTGTCACATGTTCATCTCATTGGATTAATAGGTATAAATAATCCTCAGACTCAAAGGAATGTTAATTGGTCATTCTGGATCACTGAATGTGACGCTTTGATCCTGTTGTAACACGATCCTTAATAGAGATGACTCTAGGGAAGTGATTGCGGGATCGTTATACATTAGATTGAGCATTTATCACTCCCGATAAATGTGAGATATGTCCATAGATCGCTTGTGGAAGTCTTGACTCTAAATCCTTGCAAGGTGATAGCTTAAGATTGAAATGCGGATTTCTCGTAATCTATCTAATTGGAGTTGACTCGGCCAGAACAAGTAAAACGAACGTCTCGCTATATGTGACTTGACATTATCCATAGTCATAAGATTCAGTTCAAGGACGTAGTTGATAAAGGATCGAATTATACCGTAACTAATATGGAAAGGTCAACGACAGAATCAACCTATCTTCTTATAGCTCTAGGGGGAATGATTACGGACTTGCTAATCACATACTTTGTACATCATTCCGTTATGCAAATTAAATATAATTCTTTGAAAATTAATTAATAAAGTTGCATACGGCTATAAGCAATAAGAACCTAATGGGTCACACATAAGACTTGGAACCCAAAAGAGAGACAAATGTTAATTAATTGACGGAAGCCCAACTGAGCCCAATAAGGCCCAATTACTCAGGGGGGCGATTTTTATGTATGGTGATACATAAATAATTAGTTTGATTTTATCAATCCTAATTAGATTAGGATTATGAATTAAATTAATTAAAGGATAAATAAATTAGGAGTTTTAATTAGATTATATTACTCCTATTATTATCCAATAAGGTTATTATTATTATCTTTTATATTTAGATATATTATTAGATGATAATTAAGAATTATATTCCAAATTAAATTTTTATTCGATAACCTAATTCTATCTAACTAAGGATTAGATACAAGAGAGATGATAAATACCCCCTTATGTAGATTTTTGAAATCTAACCCTAGTAATCATGAGAGAGAATTTCGACCCCCTAGCGCGAGGACGAGATTTTCCACCGCTTCCTTCCGTTCAATTGATTTTCATCTCTTTCTCTTTATCCTTGATCTTGTGTTGATTAATTAGAGACAATCTACTTTGGTTGTTATAAATGGTTGATTCTAACTTGATCTTCCATTGTTTTGTTTTGTGCTCGGGAACTCGAAGTAAGAGTTGTGGGCACTTCGTTTGCAACGGTAGATAGAACTTCTGAAAGGTATTTCTTTTATCCCTCTTTATATGAAATAATGATTAACGGATCTTGGGGTTAATGGAAATAGGTTAAAAAATTTATATTTCCGCTGCTATACGTTAGACTATTTTCCTTCAGAATCATTATGCTCAATGAATCTCTTCAAATTCTCAAATCTTCAACATAATGATTCTAATTAATAGAATTAATTTCACATATTAATTATAATGTTTTATTATTAATATGTGAAACTAATTCTATTAATTAGAATCATTATGCTCAATATTTGAGAATTTGAAGAGATTCAAATAATAATATTTTTTAATTAATATTTTCCAACAATTTGTTCTATGATCATGTTTCATTTTCATGTGTTAAAAACTCTTGAAATACTAACAATTTTGTACAAACCACAATATAATAGTTAAAAACTATATAACCTAATGTTGCAAAAACAATTATCTCAATATCCTATAATTAATGTACATTTTTAGGATTTGAGCATCAAAATTTATTTTTATTTACCTTCCTATCTAGCATAATCCAAATTCTTCAAGAATAAACATCTTATCAAGTGTATTAGACGCTTATAATCTCTTTGTCTAGAGAATTGAGAAAAAATAACTTATTGATAAAGTATAATATTTCAATACATCTTTAAAATTTTATTCAATATGTCTTCAACTTCAATGAACAACTACGGTGTGAAACTATGGTGTGAAAAAAAAACTATGGTGTGAAACTTTATATCTATTTGTACCAAAATGCATAAAAATAAAAATACAATTCATATCAGTTAGATAAACTCAAACTAAAAAAATAAGTAGATTTCACCAGGTTTCGAATTAGAAAAATTAATCTAACTTCAATAAAAGCTAAAAATTGAGTTCATATAAAGCTGAAAAATCTAAGTTTTAGTTAGAGTTAATAATCGAAATGATAACACTTAGCAACATATACTAAAAAAGAATGCTAATATATAAAATCTTTATTTTAGTCATTTTGAAAGAAAAAAGACTAATAAAAAGGAAAACAGGGATAAGGTAGCGAGAGGTATGGAACCTGAGTAACGGTAGAAATGGAATTTCATCTCTTAAAGATAAAACTATAACAACTATTGTTTAATAAAAATAAAATAACAACACAATTGATAACAAAAATAACTATAATATATGAAAAAAATCGAATAATTACCTTGAGAAACATAAGAATTTCTTGTAATTTTTGACACTTTTTTGTTTTTCGATTTTAGTTGTCCATGCATCTTCTATTTCTATCGGATTTCTTCAATTGGAGATATCAGTTTGAAAAAAAAACAAATAAAAAAGAAAACATAGATAAGGTAGCGAGAGGTATAGAACCGGGGTGCAGAAATGGATCTGAAAGATGAAACTATAACAATTATTGCTTAATAAAAATAAAACAACAACACAATTGAGAACAAAATAACTACAATATATGAAAAAAAATATCGAATAATTACCTTCAGAAATATGATACTATCTACCATGGCCAGTATAAAACCTAGATAACGGCAGAAATGAATCTGAAAGATGAAATTATAGCAACTATTGTTTAGTAAAAATAAAACAACAACAGAATTGAGAACAAAATAACTACAACATATGAAAAAAAAAATTGAATAATTACCTTCAGAAATATGATACTATCTATCATGGCCAATTAATATGATGGTGGAATACTATCTATCATACTTTATATAGAAGTTTATTTGTGACTTTTGAATTTTCTTTACTTTGTGTTTTTTCATCTTCCTGTAACTCTTACTTCTTTTATTATATGGGCTAGTAATTTTTTAGTAAATTATAAATATAAATTTGTTATTTTTAGTTAATTAAATCTTTTTAATTTTAATTTTTTTACTACGATGACAACTCATCAAAAATGCCTCTAAAACATTTCTCTTTATTTCTCTCTGCTTCCGCTATTATATATAGTATAGATTTGTGTTTGTATTCTAATAGGTCACAACAATTGTATATTTGTTTATCATTATTAAAAAAAATAGTTTTATTTAAATCAATTTGAAAAGTAGGTTAAACTCTTATCTTTTGATATACATAAACGGATTTCTTTTTGATGGGGAGGCGGAAAACATCCAGAGGAATATTCTGGAAAAAAATGTTTATTATTTTAGATAGGAAACTACGTATCAATTGAAGATAGATCATCGTCGCTTGCTAATTTAATGTGATATTTCAGAATAAAGGTAAGTAGTTAATTATATGAATAATTATGTTTATGTATATGTTCATTGTATCTGATTGCTAAATTTATAATTGTCATATTGGGTTGTTGACCAATGATGTATTAAGTTGTGAATATGAAACGGTTGATGACGTCTATGCCTTTTTGTTGTCGATGATAATATTGGTTATGGTTGAAACTACGTGGCTGCTGTGATTTGCTTAATTAGTGCGGCTAGAGGCATACAATAAAAATGTGATATTCAATGTTATGAAATAATTATTATTGAGAAAAACGAATGTAAGATGTGTTCGGTAAAGAAAGAAAAAGATGATAATTATAGCTTGTCATGATGAAGATATATTCAATGGTTAATTGATGGTATATATGGTTGAGTGAAAATATGATTTTGATAGGCACTTGTCCTTGAGGCTAGTGCCAGAGTATCTCGGGATGCAGGAGATATTCAGTGCTGTTTTTGCTACGCACTGGGGTGGTGCGGGGTACCTGAATGATATCATGTGCTATTGATATATAATATGATGAGATTGTGATAGTTTGAATTGACCAGTGAACCATTGGGTATATCTCTTCTTGACAAGCGGGACCCTTAAAACAGATACTAATACAATTAGTAATAAAGGTCGTATTTTGATGCTTGGTCACCTATTAGTTATTAAATGTATGTAAACTGAATTGTATGCGCGTGTGGTTGAGTTATGTATATAATTAGCTATTTTACTGAGCCCTCTAAGCTCACCCCACTCTCCACCAGTCTTCTTTTCAGGTTAAAAGTAATAATTGACTAGCAGAAATGATGATCAGTATGTTAAACTACGTTGCAGTCTATAGTGACAAATATAGACTTATTGTAAGTTTTAAGGTGTAAAGCTTTAATCAATTAATAAATCAGTATCACTACAACAAAAATTGCCTACGAAGGCAGTTTTTTTTTACGTGTAGGGGCGGTTTTTACCGCCCCTACAAGGTCTAGGGGCGGTTTTACCGACCGCCCCAAATCTATCACCAAAGGGTACCGGAGCTACAGAATAGCGACGAAAATTATCACTGACGGGGTAGATAACATTTAGCGGCGGATGTGTAGGGGCGGTTTAAACCGCCCCTATTGTGGTGCTGGAATACTCCCTTCTCAACTGAAGGGACGGTTTTAACCGCCCCTATTAGTGATTTTTGCTTTTTAATTATTTATATTATATTTTTTATATTCTAATTGGGCACCTAATACTAATTATAGACCAATTATTCAAATTTATATCCATAAAAATTTCAAATAGAGCATGTAACATCAAAAATTTTGAATTTTCATACATTGTTAAATTCAACACATTATTCTAAATGGATCCAAAAGAATACATTACAAATGTCATTTCTAAAATTCTAAAAGAAACTAACTTCTGCAGCCTAATGTTGTCAGCCTCATCACATCATTTTCATGATCAGTCTGGAACCCATCCATATCATCATTATCTTCAGCTTCTTCTTCCTTTGCAGCTTCTTCTTTCCAAAGCCTCTCCCGGTAATGAACCAGAGGACCTTCTTTCCATTTTCATGATTCAAATCACATCCTGACAGGCAGTGATAGTAAGCCTGAATAATTTATTGGCCAACATTAAACCCACAAGAATAAACACTACAACTTGTACAATATTGTCAATTCAATTGATTACCCGAGTGAAGTAGATCAGCTGCTCACATGCTAACCTTCTGTTTACTGATAATGAAGCCTTTTGACTTTCAACACTAAACCCAACTGAATTTCAGTTCCCTGAATTGCTATGTAATGTCATTTTTCCACATCTAGATACTTGTTTAATTGAAATTTGGCTTTTATTACTTACCTGGCCTAATGCTTGAATGGATATAGCTTCAGGTAAACCATTTTGCAAATCATTAGAAAGCCCTTTCCTGATTAAGAAGAAAATATCAGAAACAAACAATAATTCGGGTATCAACAAGAAGTATTGAATCCATCATCTGTTTTTATGTACTTGATGTATTCTGGAATGTGCATTAGTACTTCCCGGACGCAGAATTCCAAGTATCCTGCTGCCTTAAGCAGTAAATCAACAACATCCCTCTTACAATCTATCGCAATAAAAGATGATTAATGAGATATTATAAATGAGTTAGTTAGCATCAAGGATGTAAGAATATGAACCTGAACATAAAAGTCTTATGCTGAACCAGAATGATCCTTGGGGATCATCAATGAGCTAGCCTCGGACAAAGTTAGAATCGCCCTCATATGAACAACGGATAATGATTCAAACCATGAATTTGCCACAAGATTTTCCTGATCATGAGAGTTAAATTCTTGTCACCAAACAAAAACATTAGGCCTATTTTGGTACTTTATCCCTTAAAAAATATGTTATATAATCCTAATATTATATATAAATGGATAATACCCATGGATATATTCTATGATTAATATTGGTTAGCATGTAAGGCTCCTCTCGTCATCCTCTCTCTGATTTATAATTTGATCTTCATGCTGAAAAGCTTAATAGTCTAGAAGAAATTTGTTTTTCTTATAGCAATAAGCTTCCATGTGTGCACATTAATGTGTTGTTTCCATTAACAAGTTTCTTATCCTTAGTTTATGATTTAAGTGCGTAAGGAAGCAGCAGACCATAAACCCAAGTAGGAAAAGGTTGAAATGAGGTAGAAGGAACTCACCAAATATTTTGGAAATGAATGGCGAGAGACAATGCCCTGAAATAGAGAATTGCGTTTGCATATAGTCCTCACAACTTCTTACGCTATGGCGGAGGAGGCATGACATCCACTCTGGATCATCCTTATGCAAATGTATGCTAAAAATTCATAATCTAGAACCAGAGAAATATTCAAAACTAATCTGGGCACGTTTCAAGCCACAAGATATTTTCGTGACAATATTTTTCATCTTTGATATATATTATAGTTTTGTTTATTCAATTGTTTTATTGCTTCAATCTTTGTCTTACGCTTTGTCTGATTGGTTTAACTCATTCGATAATCTCAAAATTAAGTTGGCACATATTGCGAGCTGAATCTGACCTAGTCAGTGCCTATAGGATTGATGACCCTATAGAAGATTAAGCCCAAATTGATGAGCCTTAGAGCTAGTTTCGGCCTTACAAGGGAATCACGAACTAGGGACCTCAGGAGGATAGGTAGGGTTAATCGCCTCGGACACAAGTGACTTAGATTAGGTTTTAATTCCGTTGTTTAAGCAATCTATTTTCATTATCATCGTATCCCTTCATGTTCCTTCAGATAATTACATTGGTAAAAGATCACCTAGGAGTAGTTTAACTTAATTAGGGGTAGAGTAACTTAATTAGGCGTAGAATAACTTAGTTAGAATTAGATAACTTAGCTAGGAGTAGTATAATTCAACCTAGGAGTAGATTAACTTAAGAAAAACCAAACTCAAAACCCCTAAAGCCTAGATAACACCTGAGACCAAGTAATTCGATACTTGCAGAAATAAATCTTGTGGACGATACCTGGACTTTTCCAGAATTTTATTACTTGATAACGACGGGGAACACTTATCCCTTAGTGAATCTTCTTACAGAAGGCGATCAGTCCACCATTGATAACCGTTTCATAATCTTCGGCCTGTGTAAAATTAATTACATAGTAATCATCTTCCAAGTCCGTGATACTGACTTTCCCTTTTTTTGCCCATTGAGCACGAATGCTCTGTGCAAAATAATTAAAGCCAATTTTTTTCCCAAGGATAGTCACAATTAAGGATCATTTCCATTTGGACCGAAGCGAACGTTTTTCAGCAGACGATAGACGGATAATAGGACACAAAGGATCAACTTGCTCATCTTCATCAATATCTGAATCTGACAGAAATTCATCCCATTCCTCATCCACCATCCCTCCGATAATGGAATTATTCTCCTCCACAACCCCCATAACAGTATCCTTGCACGAAAAATTCATATTTCCTAGAATCAAGGATGAATTTAAGGCTTTCCCGGGCTGTGTCGACGCCATGTCTAACTGTCCTGACCGCCCGATCCCACTAGATCCGACATCCCCTCCGAATCCGCCCTCTCCAACCATCCCTTCCAAAACCAGTGCACCCGCCTCCCTAGTTTCTCCCATTCTAACCTCGACCCGATCTGTGCCCTCCGATCCAGCACTGTTAAGCCCAAAATATACCTAAAATATCATATATAAATACGTTAAATTTACATTGAAATCGTGCTAATTATATTCATTTAGAGTACTTTTACGTCTTTATTTACTTCTTTGATGCAAGGTACTTAATTATTTGGTTAAATCCAAATAGGAGCTAGAATGGGGGGAAAACCTAAATTACATGCCAAGAATACGTATCAATCAGAGACCAACTCAAGGAAGACAAGAAGTTGCCGTGAGACGGGGAAGAAAGCCCCTATCGCGACTGAGATTTTCAGAATCTCAGTCGCGACATACGATCACAAGTCACTGGAAATTTGAAGTCTTCAGCTCGCCCCTTCACCCATTGTCGCGACTGAGATTCTCAGAATCTCATATAAGACAACGAAGAATTTTGCACAGTTTTCACATGTTTTAATCCAAAAAACGCGTATGTTCGTTTGGTTAAAAGCGACCCTTCACCAGCGGACACAACATTTCAATTACAACCATTCATCAACTATAAATAAGTGATTCATTTCAGAATTCAAGTGGTGGATTAAGGGTTATGAGAGTTGTTATGTTGAAGAAACTCTGACTCAGAAATGAGTCAGAAAGTTAGATTTCATTTCTATGTAAACAAACTTGCTGTACACAAGTTGTTATTAGATTAGTTATAAACACAGTAATATTAGTTTAGTTTCAAAGGTTGATCAGAGACAAGTTTTCATTCTGGTAGTGTACCTAGAGGTCTCTATTCCGAAGATTCAGCGAGAAGAACTAACGGTTGAAGCGCAAAGACGTCTGACAAGCCTACGGAGTTTGAGGGAAAGATTGACAACCCGGATCTCAAAGTCTTCGTTTAAATGTTATCCATGTTTCTTATTCTCTGTTAACTTGTGAAGATTCACAATTCACTAATAATATATTTATCTTATTCAATACATTCTTCCTGTTGTTATTTTCATATTGTTCTGACAAAATGATTTTCAAAATGATAAATTGGTGTTTTTATTAAAACGTTTTATACAATCATATTTATATAGAAACTTTGTTGAACACTTGAAAGAATTAGTTTTTATGGATGATATGATTGTTACCTCGGCTTATCAGATATAAAATACCAATTTGATTAAGGTAGAAATCACCTCAACATCAGGGGGGATTTCTACGGTTCAAAGCCATTTAATTGCATAAATTCTTGTATTATTACATGTTCATAATCTTACCAAAGTTATAGTTGCTTTCTTTGCTTAATGAAAATAAGTTTTATACCTTCTATTTATTCCAACTACGGAAGCATCTGTCTTGTAATCAAAATCTCAAGACAGAATTGTTCTCTAAGTTCAATATAATATTCTTATCTAATCCTAATTTATCCAAACCAATTCAATCAATTAAACGATTTTCTTTAGTTAAACCTAAGACGTGAATAAAACTGAATTAAATAAGTTTTTAGTTAAAAAGCGTTCCCTGTGGATTCGATATCTTTTATTACTACAAGCGTATACCGTGCACTTGTGGAAATCGCTCAACAAGTTTTTGGCGCCGTTGTCGGGGAACGCCAAATTTTTAACAAAAATTTATATTTTTCGTGTTTTATTCCGAACCTTGGTTTATAATATATGTATTTATTTACTTTATAGTTTTTTTTTTATTTTTGAGGATGGTCGCTAGGACTAAATCCTCGTTGTTATTTAACGTTTGCAATTAGATGTTTGCAGATAAAAAAATTCAAGTTTTTTCAAAGATAAACTGGAGATTTGATTATCAATGAAATTCATGGAAGGAGTCTACAGAAAAGAAATTCGGCTAGCAAATACATCAGAAGGGAATTGAAATTTTTCAAATTGCATATCGGGTTCCACAATTGCAGTATCAGGAACAAGACAGATAATTTTTCTCAGGAAAAAAAATCTTCCTAGAAACCTTTACCTCTTTTCTATACACTTAGTCCTTCACCAAAACATCATACCTCTTTGTAAAAAATTATTCAAATCCTACATTACATCCAAATAGTTTTTTCTTTTATCATACTATTTCCTTAAACACCTACATTTATCTCTCTAAGAAATCACCATGGAAATTTTTCTCAGACAGATACATCAGAACGTGGAGTGAGGAATACATTCCTTGAAATTATCTTATCCCCCAGGAAGGAATTTTTGATTTTTACAATAGTTTTGAAAGTTTCAGTTAATGTGCGTAGTTTTTGTTCGTGGCCAGAACCAGAAGTTCGGACATTCAACCGAAATCATTAGATCCTTAAATTGAGAAAACGCTAAAAAAGAAAGCGCTTAAAAAATGCTAAAAAAGGAAAAAAAAAGAAGAAAAAAAAATAACGGTAAGAGATTACAGACATCTCATTTCAAAAATTCAGTCAGTTAAATCCAAAAGGTATCAGTTTGACATCTTTTATTTTTAACAGACACAACCTTTCACTTATGAAACCTATATACTCTTGTAGGTTCAGAATTCTTTCATTTCATTTCATCTCTTTCAGATTTCTGAATTTCTTTCTTCAATTCTAAATCCTACAGACACAATCTTATCACAAACATGACCAAATCTCTAGAAATGCTAGGAAGAACACTTCTGCTCGAAGCAAGAGAGTTGATATCTCTTCACGCTATGAAGCATGGTTTCCAATCTACAATCATGATGAGGGGAAACGATATTTGCAGTTTAGATATGCATAGTTTTGTCGAATGCTGTATATAGATGAGTTCCTGAATGAAGAACTCGGGATAAGCGATGACATGAATCACTATCTGACAAATTTGGGATGGACCAAGTTTGCTTCCATGAAGTTTCCTATTATTGGGAACTGGGTATTAGAGTTTTTGTCTACCGTTCGTTTCGTCAACAAAAGGCGTGTTCGTTTCAGTGTTCGATGTGAGGGTAAGATATTCACTTTTGGATACCCTGAACTTCAATTCTTCCATGGTTACCAATATTTGTTTCAGACATGAAATTTTTTTTATTCTGAGTTTCTCTAATTTAAATACTTTTGTTTGCTTTGTTTACAGGAGCGTTTGGGGAAATAGACGTGTCATTATGTTTGATGATATTTTGGCTCATCAAAATAGGTTGAATGGGCATTGGGTGCTTCTTGGAGATTTCAATTCTGTTCTTGGATCTCATGAGAAATCGGGATGGGCTCTTGCTTTGCGTCCTTCTAGGGAGTTTCGTGATTTTATTGATTCTGGTTCTTTTGTTGATGGTCCTACTCATTCTTGGTTTGGTTTTCCACCACGGGACACCACTCCACACCATCCTGGCAGAGATATGACTTCTACAGATATATGGAGAATGTTGACAGGATTTTGGCGATTCAATCCACGTCTTGCCTACAACAAATCAATCTATTATAACTCCATGCTATTTTTGCACAAATTTCTCTATCATTGTCTACTTTGGTCGAGTCAGAAGCAGTATTGTCCAGGATATTGATTTATATGTGCTAGGTGATATTTTCCAAGGTAACACAGTTAATTCCTCAAAGATTTTGATGGAGGATTAGTTGCCGTTTCCCGTTCGAAGAATCAGACAATAGGGTTTGGGAATATTATATGTGGAATAATCCTAGGAACCAAAGGATCAGTTTCTGTTCCTTGGACTGATAAGGAACCATTTCCCATAATGAATTACGAGTTTCTGGAAAATGAGGGACTTGTGAAAAGAGAGTTTCGTTCTGGTCCAAAATTTCTTTCTCCTACAGAAAGAGAAATCTTCATTCAAGCGAAGATTGACCGGACCACTGTTCGTCGTATTCCAATTCATAGGGATACTGTTTAAATTTATAATGTTTGATTGTAAATTCTGTACATATGATTGATGTTCATGTATATAGATTTATTTATTGTGTATATATGTTTAATAAGTAATTCATATACATATGCCATTATGATTAATTAAATGCATTAATTCTTTCCTTAATTTCTTTTATTTAAGGAACAACCTTTGGTTTTCCTTTAATTTAATGTTTCAGTTTTGTTTATCTCAGTTTTAGGAATTAAAATTTGCATTGATGTCACTTAATTACATGAGGAATTGAAGTAGTCATGTTAAAATTGTAAAAAATAGTCCAATTTTTACCCAGAAATTTTAGAATCTCAGTTGAGATTCTGAAATCTCAGATGAGACAGTAAAAGAGCAACTTTCAGGAAAAATCCGCCCCCTTGCAAGCTTGCTGTCGCGACTGAGATTTTGAAATTCTCAGTCGCGACTTGCGGCTGCTATGACGGGATTTGGATGGTTTTTTTTTGCATTTAATCATATTCCTACTCTAATTCATTACCTATTACTCTATCCTAATCAATACATATTACTTACACCTATTTATATCACCTCTATTTACACCAATCAATCATCTTTTACTCTTCCCAACACAAAGATTCACTCACCTTCCCCATAAATCTTTACCCTATTAATCTTCTTCTTCTTCCCTAAATCACCACCATTATCTTTTACTCTTCCTTTCATTCTTTCAATTTTCTTCATCTCTTTCACCAAATTTCACAAACAAAAATGCCTAGACAAAAGACCGTTGCTAACAAAACCAAAGCCTCCGAGATCACTAGATTACGCGTTCAATATAGAGCACCGTTCGATATTGCGACGGAGGCCGAAGGACGCAAATTTCACCGTTTTTCTAATAGCGAAGTGGTGTTCGTTGACATGCCTTTCCTTGACACCGAAACGGTAAACATATTTTCTTTTACCGACCATATTGATGAATATCTATCCGTTCTTAGTTGGACAAGATTTGCTAGTATGCGTTTTCCTAGTAATAAATCGTATATTTTGGAATTTTTGGTAACTCTAACTTATGACAAGAAAAAAGGTGTTATCTCTTTTCGAAATAATGGGATTCATTTTGAAGTCGGGTATGTGGCAATGGGCCGATGGTTTGGTTTTCCTACTCGGAATTTTTATTCCAAACCAAACACTTTTAGTGCACACACAGTTTGGCACACTTTAACCGGCTTAGATGTTTTTCATCCGAAGAACACTTCTAGTAAGTTACTTAAGGATAATTGTATCTTTTTCTTTCACAAGTTTTTATCATTTTCTTTATTTGGTCGGGTTGAAAGTTCAAAGGTGCAAGTCCGTGATTTGTTTGTGTTGGATAGTATTGAGATGATATTTACTAATTTGGTCCGAGCTTCCGCTTCATGCAATAAGCAAGTGCCAATGGGTAATTTAATTACCGGCATTGTTTTGGGTGCTCGGGGTGAATTAGCGGATTATCAAAATATGCCTTATATTGGTTTACCTTCCTTGGATATCACGGTACTTCAAAGAGCTAATTTGTTGAAGAAATTGGGACCACCCGCATTTATCTCCTACATGGATCGTACAAGACATGTTTTTGCTACATTGGGTGGTGAAGCTTCAAGTTCACAAGGTTTAGGTGCCCAAGATAATGATGAGGAGCATGATGAGGAATTTGATGAAGAAGAGGAGGAGGAGAATGTTGATGTTAATGATCAAGAGCAAGCACACGAAGAACCAAATGTTGAAGAGCAAGTTGGTTGGCAACGTGTTTTGACACAAATGAACGAGCATAACCGTCACATGAATTTGCGGTTAGATGAAGTTGTTGCCAACAATACCGAAATGAATTCAAGGATAAACACGGTGGATGCCAATATCATTACATTGAGACGTGAGCACAAATCTACTCGTCGCCGGTTGCTATCTTTCTTCCGACGCCAAGGAGTTGAGACTACGCCTTCTCCACCGAGTTCACCTTGATAGGTTTTATCCTTTCTATCTTTCACTCATTTTCGTTATTATGTTTTATTCGGTTTGGTAACATTATTTTGAGAATAGAATTGTTTGAAACATATGAAATATAGAAAAAGATCACGTTTATGAAAAATTGTCATTATTTTTGAAAAATGTTGCACATTATATAAAAATGTTGCATTATATACTTTACTTAAACTTGAATAACAACATGCATTTATACTTCAAATAAATAGCATTCAATCTCATTCGTTGCATATCATTTGTTGCATTCATTCGTACTTAAAATTAAAATAATATGAAATATCTCCTCTCACACTTAATTTGGACCATGTCCTCATTGGTGCAAAAAGCGATAAAACACGAAAAATAGTACGAAATAAACCATACGAATTAGAATTGAAAAATATAGTACGATAAAATTCAAACAGAATAATAAAAATAATTGTACCAAACATAATTAAAAATATTATAAATGGTACTTAATGTTCTTCCCTTTCATACCTCAATTGTGATAAGGTTGGTCTCAATCGTGGCCAAAAGTTAAGAATACGACTACTTGATTAAATTAATACAAAAATAAAATTGGGAAAGAAAAATAGCACATTCATCCTATATTGACTTGAAATTCAACCTGTATTATGGCTAAAGTTTCCTTAAAAACTTCAATTGGTTTTTAATGTAAGACGAAAATCATACCAAGCTAAAAAGATAAAGTTGTTAGTTTGATTTATGCCTATAAACATAATTGAAAATTGAAAATAAGATTTATATTTATCATGAATTCATGATATAAAATAGAGATTTGAAACTAAAGAAATTTTACTTATATACATTTACTCGAGACGTTTTTTGATAAAATCGTCAATATCAAAATAACAACAGGAAGAATGTATTGAATAAGATAAATATATTATTAGTGAATTGTGAATCTTCACAAGTTAACAGAGAAGAAGAAACATGGATAGCATTTAAATGAAAACTTTGAGATCCGGGTTGTCAATCTTTCCCTCAAACTCCGTAGGCTTGTCAGACCTCTTTGCGCTTCAGCCGTTAGTTCTTCTCGCTGAATCTTCGGAATAGAGACCGCTAGGTCCACTACCAGAATGAAAACCTGTCTCTGATCAACCTTTGAAACTAAACTAATATTACTGTGTTTATAACTAATCTAATAACAACTTGTGTACAACAAGTTTGTTTACACAGAAATGAAATCTAACTTTCTGACTCATTTCTGAGTCAGAGTTTCTTCAACATAACAACTCTCATAACCCTTAATCCACCACTTGAATTCTGAAATGAATCACTTATTTATAGTTGGTGAATGGTTGTAATTGAAGGGTCGTGTCCGCTGATGAAGGGTCGCTTTTATCCAAACGAACAGACGCGTTTTTTGGATTAAAACATGTGAAAACTGTGCAGAATTCTTCGCTGTCTCATATGAGATTCCGAGAATCTCAGTCGCGACAGGGGGTGAAGGGGCGAGTTGAAGACTTCAAATTTTCGGTGACTGGTGATCGTATGTCGCGACTGAGATTTTAAAAATCTCAGTCGCGACAGGGGCTTTCTTCCCCGTCTCACGGCTGCTTGTTGTCTTCCTTGAGTTGGTCTCTGATTGATACGTATTCTTGGCACGTGATTTAGGTTTTTCCTCCGTTTTAGCTCCGTTTTAGCTCCTATTTGGATTTAACCAAATAATTAAGTACCTTGCATAAAAGAACTAAATAAAGACGTAAAAGTACTCTAAATGAATATAATTAGCACGATTTCAATGTAAATCTAACGTATTTATATATGATATTTTAGGTATATTTTGGGCTTAACAAACTCTCACACTTAAGCTTTTGCTAGTCCTGAGCAAAATTTCACTGAATTTATTCTTTAATCAATCTCTTTATAAAATATAACATATATCCATATATTCCTTTCTAAATTAGTTAAACCGAAAGAAAAACTTTCATGGTAAATTTATACGCAAAGTATCAAACTAGCTAGTGTAAAAGAGATATATCATTCGTCTTGTATCTCAATTTTTACATTGAAGTATTCGGGACGGTGTAAGCACGCATATTTTTTAATCTTTCATTTCAAGGCATTTAAAAGCACAAAATTTCCTTTCCCAAACCTAAACTATTACAAATATAGATTTATTAAGGACTTAGGTTTGATATATTTACTTAGTCACGCCCGTGATAAGGGTGGTCTCATCCGTGACTTAATATAAATTAATTTGCTTTTGTGTTCGTTTAAGAGGTACCGACCATGCTATGGGTGGACGCAATTGTTACTTAAAAATTTAAACATGTTTAATTTTGCTTTAATTTCTAACGTTCCTTTCATACCTCGACCACGATAAAGGTGGTCATAGACAAAATGATTTTCAAAATGATAAATTGGTGTTTTTATTAAAACATTTTATACAATCATATTTATATAGAAACTTTGTTGAACACTTGAAAGAATTAGTTTTTATGGATGATATGATCGTTAGCGTGGCTTATCGGATATAAAATACCAATTTAATTAAGGTAGAAATCACCTCAACATCAGGGAGATTTCTACGATTCAAAGTCATTTAATTGCATAAATTCTTGTATTATTACATGTTCATAATCTTACCAAAGTTGTAGTTGCTTTCTTTGCTTAATGAAAATAAGTTTTATACCTTCTATTTATTCCAAATACGGAAGCATCTGTCTTGTAATCAAAATCTCAAGACAGAATTGTTCTCTAAGTTCAATATAATATTCTTATCTAATCCTAATTTATCCAAACCAATTCAATCAATTAAACGATTTTCTTTAGTTAAACCTAAATACGTGAATAAAACTGAATTAAATAAGTTTTTAGTTAAAAAGTGTTCCCTGTGGGTTCGATATCTTTGCCTATTCCGTGCACTTGCGAAAATCGCTCAACAAGCACCCTCCGATCCAGCCATCGCCGCTTATACTACAGATCCGACCGCTCCATCCGAACCAGAGCTACACCCCATGTCGCCCCCTTCGCCATCCTCTTTCCGCCCACCGGCCAGACCCAACGCAGCGATCTCCCCATCTACCTTTTGAAGCCCTTTCTCCGCCCACCCTTCCCTCACTAGAGCCTCCATTTAGTTTCTGAAACTAAATCTTCAAAGTCAAATAGAATCTTAAACTATCAAAATCATCAATTAGGTCCCTAAACTAACCTAAAATCATCAATTGGATCCTCATTCTAAAAAAACATCAATTGAGGCCTCATCGAAAATCATTCGGTTGAACAGTTTTAGACCTTCTTCCCCAAAACCAATTTGAACCAACCAGAGATTATTACAGTCTATATCAAATAGTCACAAGTTTCTGACTTTATGACAGGATGGAGACTTAATTGATGATTTTACTTAGTTCAAAGAGCGGATTGATGATTTTAATAGTTTAGGTCTTAGAGTATCTCTAAGACACTCTTAGTACACTCTCTAAAAATAATATAAATAATAGACCCTTAGTGATTTAAGAGTGACTAAGATATATCATCTCCAACAATACTCCTGATTTATAAAATTATTAATGAATGTTATATTTACCAATATTGAAAGGAGAGAGACTCCTTAATAATAAATTATTAATAAAAAAATGAATTTAGGAGGCAATAAGAGTTAGAAAGGCTCTCTATTAATAGAGATGATGGAAAGACTCTTAGTGATTTGAGGAGCCACTAAGAACCTGTTGGAGCTAATTTTTAACTTTCCCTCCACAAATTCTAAGAGGCTATTGGAACTAATTTTTAACTTTTCCTCTGCAAATTTTAACTTAAGAGTCAAACTAAAAGGCTCTTGGAGATGCTCTTAATTGATTTTGAAGCTTTATTTTAACCACATAGATGAGTGTAATGTTTTTTTTCAAGAGGATCACTTCACATCCTCACTTCTAAATTGAGAGGTTAGTACTAATAACATTAAATCTAGGGAATAGTACAAAAAAAAAATGTTTGTGGTTTGTTCAATTTGCAAACAAAGGCATGTGGTTTAAAAGCTTATAAATAAAGGTCTGTGATATGTTTTATTTACAAAAAAAAAACGTATAACAATTACACAGTTAAGTTCTGATGACAGCCAAATACATTTTTATCTTAAAAAAATTATTCTTACAAATCAGCAAAACACAATCCCCGAAAAAACAACTTCCTAAATCGAAACAATAAATAATATGTTGAAATTTTACGTTTTTTACTAATTTGACAGTTTATGAACTAAATTGATATTTAAGTTCATTTTACACAGTTGCAATTTGATTTTGGATCTTTGTTTCGTCAATATCACTACAAAAAAAAGGGTCTATTACGACACTTGTTTAACTACGCTTTTTGAGATGCGTCTTTATATTTTAAAATTTATCAACGCTTTTCTATTTGTGTTGGTCGGTACTGTCATTTAACGACACGTTTTATTATATGTTGGTATTTTTAAAAAAGTAAAGACGCTTTAAAAAAAAGCATCGTAATTTTTTTAAAATTAAAGACGGTTTAAAATTTGCATCGTGAAAGAATGTCCTGATATTTTTTTATTTAAATATTGTTTTATTTTTTTATCCCATATTTAATATTTAGCCATGCTTTTTAATTTGTGTCGACTTGTATAATAATTTTATGACGCTTTTAATTCTTCCGATGGAATTTGTAAAAGGTTAACTACACATTTGAAAAAAAAAGCGTCTATATTTTCTGAAAATTAAAGACGGGCTAAAATTTGAGTCAGTATAAAATGTGAAGGTTTTTTTTTTTGAAGAAATTTTTTAAATTTATCCTTATATTAAAAATTCAACCATTTATAGTGTATATACAAATATTAAAGTGATCCAAGTATGAAATTGTTTAATTTTTTTTTTTTGGTAAGAAGGGAAGAAAAAAAAAACAAACAAACAAAAACCTAACTCGGGATCAGTCTAGGAAGACTGACCCCAATCCTATCCTCAAGAAGAGAAGGTAACAGAAAAGAAGGAGGAACGGAAAGGGTAGAAACACCTAACATCCCCCCATGCCCAGCAGCTGCCAAGCGATCCGCCACGCGGTTTTGCTCCCTATAAATATGGGAGAAGGTAAGAGAATCGAAGGCAGGACGAAGCCTCAAGATGGCTTTAATGAGATTCTGACTCTTAAGACAAACATCATGTCTATCCGAAATCCTGTTGATAGCCTCCAAATTGTCAGACTCCACCGAAAGTCTTTTAACACCCATGCGAATGGCGAGTTTAATGCCAGACAAGATCCCCCAGAGCTCTGCAGTAAAGGAGGAGCCCGTACCTAAGTTATGGGTAAACCCAGCCAGCCAGGCGCCACCAGAATCCCGAAGAACTCCACCAGCAGCAATTCTGCCATTACTAAGGCAGGAGCCATCCGTATTCAACTTGACAACCCCTTCCCTGAGCTTCCTCCAACCAACTAACTGGACCTCTTTAACCGGGGAGGGGTGAACCAGGGGCTCTCCTTCAAAACTCTTTGTAATAACAGAGAGTTTTTTCGAGAAGTAAAACCGGAGGTCAGGAATAAAGACAGTCTTCTCAGCAAATAACTCTTCATTCCTCCATTTCCACATTTGGTGACAAATAATAGCGAAGAGAATAGCCCCGTGCTCCATACTGGCCAACAAATTCCCATTAACGCCTTCAGAGAACCAGTCAATATCAGAGAACCCCATAAAGGAAGGAAGGATGTGGTGAGGAAGGACCCCTTCCCAAACCTTTCTACTATTCGGGCAATCCCTCAAAGCATGGCACAAGGTTTCCACATGGCCGCTGCATCTGCTACAGGCACCAGATACAGCCAAGTGCCTTCTGTGTCTATCTGCATTCGTGAGGAGCCTGTCTTTGACTCCCAGCCATAGGAAACTCCTAATGCGGTAGGGGACTTTGAGGGCCCAAATGGACTTCCAAATTTCCAAAGGAGGATCAGCCCTATTAGGGGTAAAAGCTTCATAGGCCTATTATGAAATTGTTTAATAATAAATAACGAAAATTTATTAATTGCTTAAAAAAAAGAAAAAACCAAAATTTAACTATATAATAATACAAATCGTTATTTGAAAATGTATTTTTTTAATAAGATTGAAAATGTATTTATTGCGTCGTGAGTCGGTTCAAGACATTTATTTATGAAAATGTCGTTATAATAGGACCATAATAAAATGCAAGGGTCGCAATTTAAAGACGCTATTTTAGCTACAAAACGTCATTATATTTGGGACGTAATTGATTTTTATGTAGCCAAATCTAGACATTTTTTTTTTCTAAATGTCGTCAATTTGGAGACGCGGATAAATTAAAGTGTCCAGATATTCAAGACATTATCAGTATTTTCTGACGCGAAATAACGACATAACAAATATTATGTGTCGTTCACTTTGCGACCCTTTATTAAAACGTAGTGAAAATTTCTGAAATTAAAAATAAATAATATAAAAAAATCACGATGCTAAAAATTTAAGCGTTGGAAACATGACGACACTTTTATATAATATGTCGTCAGACTGAATTTACCCACATAATGTTTTATGCGTCGTTAAAATTAACGACACGCGATTTAATGACGCTTATGACGACGCTTTGAAAAGCGTGGGTAAGCACTTAAGGACGCCGAAAAGCGTTGTTAAACCTTGAATTTTAGCGTCGTAATAGGCCCATTTTTTTGTAGTGTATATAAATGGAATTGAAAAAAAAATTAAAAAATGCTCTTATTATCATCAATTACTTAAAAGTTTAATTTTAAATACTTTGTTTTGTAAAAAAAACATACCACATATCTCTATTTGCAAACTTTTAAACCACAGACCTTTATTTGCAAATAATGCAGACCATAGGCAGTAGTTTGCCCTTAAATTTATTATTCTTATTATATTAAAAAAAATGTAGTAGTTTTTTTATAAATAATTATAAGGTACTTATATTTTTACTTAATACACTAGTAAGTCCATCATATTATTATAAGGTCCTTAAGTTTTATCTTAACCAATTATTTAGTTCTTTTATTTGTTTTTGTAAATGAAAGTTCAAATTTGCCCCTTGTTATATACATAAAAAAAATTATCTTTTAGTTTCAAATTTAATTTAATTAATTTTAATGGAGTTTTTGAACTATATATACATCGAAATTAATATACATTTGTTATTAATTTTCTTAAATTATAATTATTTTTACTGATTTCATACTTTTTCATCTTTTCATTTATATATTTGGTTCTTTGTCTTTTCGGGGGTGCCAACCTGGTCGGGATTCCCGTTAGGCTAGGTCCGTATTTCAATAAAAAAATAACATTAATATTATTATAAAATTTTTAAAAATCATATATATTTTTTTTCTTCATTCATTCGTAAAGTTTATTAGAATTGTAAAAACTGTTTACAATGATATGTTTTATTACTTTTTGAAATATTTTTTATTCATTTTTTAGTCAATAAATTTTACGTTATTAAATTAAAATTATATAATTATATAAAAATTAAGAAATCAATTACTTTATATTGGAGTTTATATTGGAGAGATTGTGATTATGTAGGAAAAAAAACAAAAAATTATAAAATAGGAAAAATAGATGTTTTATTATTAAAGCATAAAGTAAAGGGTAATTTTGGTATTTTAAAATTTATTTAGTATAGTTTGACCATTGACCTAAATATAATGACTAAGGAGTAAACAAAAAGATAAATAGGATGACTATATAATTATTTCTAAAAACACATGGACTAAATAGTGTATTAGGTAAAAACATAGAGACGTTATAATTATTTATCTTTAACTATATATAGATGCTCTATTGTTTCGCCGATTTGCAAATGGGTAATTGTGATATTTTATTTTTTTCTAAACGCAATCATGTGGTTTGCTAAATTTTGTATTTGGATTCAATTTGTCAGAATTTGGCTTATAACGACCTCCAAATGAAAATTTTCAAGAGTTAAATGCTATTTTAAATAACTTTAATGCTTCAATTTTCAAGTGAAGTAAAAAAATACAAAATTTTGCAACTACAGAGTTGCATTTGTAAGAAAAATATCACAACTAATCTACAAATCTGTATAGCCAAATGACATCTACTTGTAATTAACCCAAATTGATATACGACTAAAACAAATTGAATGGCTTTATTTTTGTACTATCACTTTAAAATTTTCTTTTTCATTATTTATTTAATATATATACATATTAATTAAAATATCAATAGAATCGCGAGCTTTCAAACCCAACTTAAGAAAACAGCTTAACTCATAATTTTTTTCCACCAATCCCAAACTCAAGCGAATCATTGATCGAGACGAGCTCTAACAGCTTTGCTTATTAACAGCTTTAAACTCTGCTATATCCAGGACAATTGGTCTCTAGTCCATGTTGTTATCATCTGCATACATCAAAGTAAGTAATTAAAGTCCATGTAAGGTCTCATTCATATTGATTAACAAGTCTCTACTTTTGAAGATAAACTAGGAACTTAGGCTACCTGCCTCACGTTCTTCAATCTCTTTCATTAATTTTCAAAGTAGCGTGGGCTATTAGGATATTACTTTTGAGTAGGCATCACAATGGGTATGAAATTTGTTAGTATCCATTATCCAGCATAGTTCTTAGAATCGTACAAACGAGTCGATCGTATGATTCGATCCGATTCATGATGATTTCGAGTCGTATCTATGGTATGACTTGAAATTGTTGGATCAAATAAATAAACTTTCACAAGTAACAGAGGAAGAGTATAATTGCTGGAAGAAAATTCTTTTGCCTTACTACTTGTATTGATGGGTATTTATAGATTACAGACATGACTCTTAGTAAACAACATTAACTCTATAAATACTAAATACAGATACAGAAATGACTCTTGGACAATACACGGAACCAAATTAAAGACTATTAATTATAAGTTTATTATTTCAGCACACTCTCTTAAACTTATAATTTTTTTTATCCCTTAGTTACACCAAGAACATTTCTTGATATGCTACATTTTCTACATTTTCGAACTTCCTCCTTATTGTCCTCTTCACTCTAGCCGCCATCATACTCAGTATTACTCATATCAATGCCCTCAAATTCTTTCACTCATTCCTTTCTCTTTTCAACTTCATTGATGTCCTTTTCAGATGCATTTGATAATAATAATTCTATGAAAAATATCTCTTTTAGTTCCTTAATTAGCTCGGCCTCATGTTTCTTCTCAGGCACTTGTTTGATTATCATATGCTAATGCTCAACGTCTTTACCATATGCTGGTGTTGAAACTTCATTTTTTTTGATAGTTTGTTGAACAAGTGATTGAGAACAACTATCTTTAGAGTCATTCTCAGTGCTTTCTGCACTTTTGTTATCCTTTGATGCTTCTTTCATTAGCTTGCTTTGCTTCTTACCTGATGCTTTGATTTCTTTTTCAAGTCTCTTCCTCTTTTTAGATACTTCATAATTTTGCACCTTTTGATATGCACTAACTTTATTCTCTGATTTTACTTCATCTTCATCATCCTCATCAATCTCTCTGTCTCCGAATTCTCATGAGCCCATAGCAATACATCATCTATGTGATTGCTTATATATTTGTTGTATGGATCAAATGCAAATTTATCAAGTCCAATATCTTCCTCTAAAATTCGACAAAGACGGATCATTGTAATTTCCTCATAATTGGCTTTAATATAGGAAGCTCTTTTCGCCGTGCCTTGTTAATGATGTTTTTACTTGGAACTTCTTTCTTCTTACTGGCTGGATCAATTTCTGGCAAAAGGCCCATCACAAGAGAATCTTCCATTTTCTCCTCATCATCTGATACATTTTCTTCTTCTTGTTTGGTTAAATACACATGCCTTTTACCAATTTTTCCTAAATCCTCAGAATTCTCATCATCATCATTTTCTAAGGATTCCACCAGACATCGCATGCCAAATTTTCTTCTGTACATCCAAAGCATATTTCTCCAATCCCAAATCCATCTGCAGCAACCTCCTGATCCCTTCAAAAGTCAATCAACTTGTTCTTTGATGTCATTGATGCAGCAAAACATAGCTTTCCAAATCTGCGACTTGATCTCCCACGAATCAATAATGATTTTCTCTTTTCATCATGATTCTCAATTTTCAGGAGAATTTGTATAGCTCTGATACCAATTTGTTGGATCAAATAAATAAACTTTTACAGGTAATAGATGAAGAGTATACTTGCTGGAAGAAAATTCTCTTGTCTTACTACTTGTATTGATAGGTATTTATAGATTACAGACATGACTCTTTGTAAACAACATTAATTCTCTATAAATACAGATACAGAAATGACTATTGGACAATACATTGAACCAAATTAAAGACTATTAATTATAAGTTTACCACAGAAATCATCAAGAATCGGACATGATCGGCCGGCCGAATCGGTGAATTGGTGATTCCACCGATTCAGTCGGTTCATGAAACCATTAAAAAAATTGTTTGTTTGATGACTTGATATAATTTGTATTTGGATATTAAAATTGCATTTTTACACTAATATTTAAAGTTAAACATGGTTAATATTTTTTTATGATATTTTGAATTTGATACGAATCTTACGATTCAGTTCGATTCACGAGTCTTGATTCACAAATTGAAGATTTTGAGTCACGAGTTGAATCTCGATTTAACAACTATGGTATCCAGTACTATTCAATTCTAATGGGAGTATCTGAATCTTGTAAAAAGAGGCTTCAGACGAAAATGTGATTTAGAAAATTACCATTGAGGATATATTTGGAACGAGAATGTGAATATTCCATATGCTGTCTGCTATGCACTATGTGTATTAAATTTATTATTTTTAAAATAATATTAAATTTAGATAATAAAAAAGAGTACAAATATTGTTTAGGACTCGAGAATGCTGGAGATGCTCCTAATTCTTACTTTTGAAACACTTGTTTTTTTTAAACGTACTAGGTTCAATTTCCCTCAACCTCAATTTATTTTGAAAAGTGTTTATTTATTTAAATTTTATTTTTCAATAATTATAAAATTATATTACTATTATTAATTAATTTATTTATTTTCATCACACTTTTGAACTCATTTTTATTATCTCTTTTTCATTAAAAAAATTAATTTCTTATCTGTGATACTCAAACAACTTAATCTGTACATTAAATTTTAAAACTAAAAATGAATAAAAATATAAAAATGTTATAATTTTTTTTTTTTTGTAGAAACTAGATTGAACTAACAGAAAAAATTAAATATATCCCATTACGTGTTAGATTTGTCCAAAATTCAAAATTTCAATATTTTGCACCTATTAGGTACTCCATAAATCTAAATTTCTAATTTTTTTTTGCCTCTTATGCCTCCTTAAATCCAAATTATTAATTTTTTTTGTCTGATAGGCAATTTGAAATCAAATTTTTTTAATTTTTTTTACACGTTCAGCCCTCCCTAAATCCAAATTTTTTTACATGTTAGCACTATTAAACAAAATCTAGCTTAATTTTAAGAAATTGTACATTAATACTTAAAATTGGTTCTTGACCATTCAAATTATAACACGCATATATATAGAAAAAATTAAGAAAGTTCGATTTAGAAAAAAAAATTCCAAACGCACGTAGAAAATCGGCACCCCAACCGAGTAATTCTGTATTCGCCACTGCTCTATATTGTTACTCTAGGATACCACATGGTTAGAAAAAATAATAATAAGGCATCAAGCCCATTTGAACCCTTAAACTATAGATCCAAAATCAATTAAACATCATGTTAACGATATTTTTGAAATATGCTAGTTTCAACCTTGTCATGTGTGGTTAGGGTGCGGGCGTACCAGAGAAATTATTTCTCAATTATGAAAGACGGTTAAGTTTGTGAAATTGTGCGCCGAAAACATGAATTCTAATCGAAGCGATTGGCGAGGGACGCAAGGATTGAAAAAGTCCCTCTTGGGTCTCTAGCGTCGTTATAAAAACTTTGCTAGATTAATCATTTTGATTTCAGTAAAGCGTATAAATCGAAGACGGGTAAAATAAATAAATTAAAAGTGCGAAATTGACACGAAATTTGGTGAAAAAATTGGTATTTTATTGATTTAATCAAGGTTTGAATACATATGTTCAAAAGCATGAAATTAAAAATGAATTACAATTGAAAAATTTCTATACTAAACATATAGACAATCAATTGAATTGGAAAAAACAAATCAATATAAGTAATTGAAATGCAATTAAAATAAAATTGAAATTCAACGACAAACTCGGAGCCACAATAGCTATCTCGGCTGGACGTTGAACTTTGATATCGGCTTGAAGTTCTCGGGGCGCTGCGGTCGGTTCGGCCCATATGGTATAGGATCTTGGCAATGTCAAAACGTGTGGTAGGCAAATGGGGCAGATTTAACCTTTGACTTTGGTGGGCTCGTTTGAGTGCTTAAGAACACGGAATTGGACGAGTAAATAGGCTAAATTTAACTTCAGGAGGTCAGAAACAAAATTCTATAAGGAATCGAAGGCTAAAACAGACTCTAAATGGATGAAATTGAGTTTTGAAAACAACTGAACGAATCTGGAAAATTCTGGGAACAGACTAGCTAAAAGAATTTGGGCTGTAAAGATTGGCTTGTAACTATAGTTTCTGAGCACGGAATTGGGAAAATAAATATATTAGATTGAAATTCAAGACGTCAGGAAACACTTTGTTGGATGGATCGGAAGAAAAAATGAATTTAAATGGACGAAATCGGGCTTTGAAAATACTTGGATGAATCTGGAAAATTAATTTGGAAACAGAATTCTAGCTAAGGATTGAGCAAATTAAAGGCTTGGGAATGCTAAATTGAATTGAAAAACTTGGAAAGAGGCTATTGGAACTTGGATTAAAGCTAAAGGAAGCTAAAAGAAGGAATTAAAACTAAGAACTTGAAGAATAAAAACAAAGAACTTAAGAACTAAGAACATAAAAGGAGAGCATTGGAAAGAACCTTTAGGAAGGGGTTTTTGTTGTGTTGAGTGAGTGAATAATTATGAAGAATTGAGGGTCTATTTATAGCATTTTGAGAGGGAAATTTGAGTAATTAATCACCAACTAACCCTTATTTTTCTCTCTAACTTTGCTCACTAACTTGCCACCTCATTAACTTCCTCAACCTCCATAAACCACCAGTAACTTTCATGCCACATCACCCCACTACCTTGTGGTTAGAGAGACTTTTAAGGCTTGGGCCTAGGTGTGGGGATGGGCTAGGCTTCGTAGGTTAGCTCGTGGTTGTGTCCGAGTGCGTTTAGAGAAGTCGGTGACCGAAAACGGGCTCCGGACAAGGACCGACATCTAGCTCGCCGAGCTAGAGGTTAGTTTATATATATATTTATTATTTTAATTTTTCATATTTTTCATCATTTTTATTTCTTTTATTTAGAAAAATAGAAACTATACCCTAAAATTAAATATAAGCTTTCTATATACATGAAAATAAAATTTATTTATTTTAGGCCAACAATTGCCCCCATCTTTTGTGTATAAATTGACTAGGATTGAAAATTTGTACACAAAAGAATGTATTTAGGATTTTTTGAACCAATTTTTTTCTTCTTTCTTTCTTTGTAGGAAAATTACAAAGCAATATGTACGACGAAATTAATGGAGATAATTGTGCAAAAATAAATAAATAGTAACAAACTTGACCTCGTGACCGATGAATGGTCTGAGATCAAAACAGTTGTTCAGAACAGTTGTTTGATGGGATTAAATTTGATTGAGATCAAATAAATACCAAAAGCTTGGTTCTGAGATAATTGATACTTTAGAATCAAAGATTGCTTCTGAAAATGATATGGAAATGGCTTGAAGGATTTCAGGTTAATGAAAAAATAACTTGAAGCTATGATGATAATGAAAATTAATTCGGACATGATTGCCTTGAATTGAGGAGTGTATAATGTTTGTCTAAGCTAAATGGACTTCTTGAATAATCAGATTGGAATTTGTTGAATTGGACGTAGAAATTGGATGTGTCAGGATCATTTTAAAATTTGAAGGACTCGAATGAAAATATGCCAATTAATTGAAAAATAAATACACGAGTTATCTGATGTAAGAAAAATCAAATGACAATGAGGTGATTTCGAGTGAGAAAATTGAGGTTATAGGAAATCGTTTTGAACAAAACAAAAGTTGAGAGTTATAATTTGGATATCAACGAAGAGGTTGAGATTAGTTTTGAAGGAAAAGGTGGCTTATGGCGGATGAAATCAATTTTGGGAAAAAAATGGCTAACCAGAACAGTTGTTTGATGGAAATTATGATCTTGAGATCAATAATTACCAAAAGCTTAGTTCTGGGTATTTTAATTAATTGGAATCAACTAACATATTGAAAATACGATTTAGAAAGGGTAATAATTGAGTGTTCCGATTTGTGAGTTAGAGCTCGAACCAAATAAAGAAGATGACAATGGCAGATTATGGGATGAGTAAAATTAATCAAAATCAATGATTAGGAATCGTGTATTAGACTTAAACTAATATATTTGAATGATCAGATGCCAATTATATAGAATAGAATTGGAGAAAAAATTATTTGAAGATATGAATTTGACTGATCTTTTGAACTGAATTTGAGAAACTAAGATTTGAAGATCATGAACTTGTACCTAGAATTGAAGGTTATCCTTGTTAAGGAAGAAATAACGAAAGTACTTGTATCCGCCTACAAAACCGGCTTTGTTTTCTGATTTTTTTTGGACTGGCCCTTGGGCTCCAGCTGGGGGTTTCCAGCTTGTGAGCTGGGCTGTGAGATCCAACTCATCTCGTCGAGACCATAGGGGTCTCGACGAGATGATATGGTGTTTCGGCGAGACACTAGGCGTCTCGACGAGACACCACGCGATGGTTCCTTTTTGGAACCATCATGCCACCTTATCTCGTCGAGACCAAAGGGGTCTCGACGAGACGACATGGTGTCTCGGCGAGACACTAGGCATCTCATTGAGCTTTAGTTCCTCGAGATGGGGGTTTCCAGATCGTCCGAGCTGGAAGTTTTCCAACTCAATTTTTTATTTTCTTTATTTTATTTTTATTTTTTTGGTGCTGGAAAAAATGCCAACTTATTTTGGCCATGAATGGTCTTATGGGCTATGTTGTAAGTACAAAATGATGTTATAGTCTCATATAATAAGATGCCCAATAATATTTCTACAAGAGGGATGTAAGTTTCCATATCGATGATCTCATGACTTTCTTTCCGCATAATAAAGTATAATTGTAAACTAGAGTCTACATAAATAAACAAGGTTAAGAAGTAGAAACCTCGTGACTTGTCCGGATGGTAGGAAGGTTGAAGTAGACTGGCGAAAAAAAGAATCATGGTCTGCAAACTTGGTCCCCTGTTTGAGTTAACAAACTTCATAGTGATCATAGGCTCTAGAAAAACATGAGTTGTTGGAAGAATCATTAGAGGTATTTCTGGGGTGGATTCTCGATTAATCTCTTGATCTTGACTGCCCCCCAAACCATGATCATAGAAGTTTTCTTCATCCTGACTGAATTGCGAATTACAATCGTAGAAAATATCTTCCTTATTTTCCTGTGTTTCTGAAGCTGCTTCTTCTTCGATATCACAATTTTTCATAAAATCTTCTGATTTTAAAGACTTCACAAGAATGAGAGATTCTTCTAGAATAAATTCTTGCACCTCTTCCATTTGGATGCCCCCCGGGTTGGATACCTCACCCTCTTGACTAGATTCTGAATCATAGCTCCAAGAAAAGTCTTCCTCATCTTCTTGAATTTCTACAAGTCCTTCGTGGATTCCTTCCGAGTTAGAAGTGCTTGATGGGTCATCACCCTCCTAACTGAAATCCGAATTGAGGTTATGAGATATATTTTCATCCTCTTTTTGGGCTTGTACAACTGTCTTCTTGTTCACGTCAGGACTCCCTGGAAATTCTATTGACTTTGGGGGATTTGCATCTATGGGCAATACTTCTAGAGTGGGTTCTTGCTGAATTGCTTCCTCTTTACTGCCCCCCGAATCAAGATCACTAGACACGACATCATTCACTTCGTTGGATTCTGAGTCATAGTTGTTGGGGTTTAGTGTCCTATACACAATTGTTCTAGGATACAAACTTAATATAAATGAATTGTTCTTTATATTATTTGTTTTAATGAGATATATGTTTTATAACTATATAAAGGCAATCCCTTTTAAAGCACTAAATAAAGTCTAATAAAAGGAAATCCGTAAGTTTGTTTTAAAGTGATTATAAAGTGTTCATACAAGCATGAAGTGAGACAAAACTTTATAATAAACTAATAAACTTAAAACCACCCCAAGTCAAGTGATATGTTTAGGATTGATATATCACTGTTGAGACTTGCATGTAACAATGTCTTCTATCCGACAGAAAGCTGATCTCACAAGCTTCATATATACAGATATCTGGACAGTTAAATGGATCCGATGAAAAGTAATTCATTAGGATTGGGGATCCGATTTGAGATAACAGGATGGGTAGATTCATCGTTGTCACCTGTTCATCTCATTGGTATTAATAGGTATAACTAATCCTCAGACTCAAAGGAATATTAATTGGTATTCTGGATTACGGAATGTGATGCTTTGACTCTGGTGTAACACGATCCTTAACAGAGATGACTCTGGGGTGTGAACAGTGGACGTTGGGTATCACAGGAAGTGATTGCGGGATCATTATATATTGGATTGAGCATTTATCACTCCCGATAAATAGGAGATACATCCAAGGATCGCTGGTGGAAGACTCGACTCTAAATCCTTGCAAGGTGATAGCTTAAGACTTGAAATACAGATTTCACTTAACCTATCTATTTGAGTTGACTCGGCCTGTACAAGTAAAACGAACGTCTCGCTATATGTGACTTGACATCATCCATAGTCATAAGATTCAGTTCAAGGATGTAGTTGATAAAGGATCAAATTATACTATAACTAATACGGAAAGGTTAACGATAGAATCAACCTGTCTTCTTATAGCTCCGGGAGAATGATTACGGACTTGCTAATCACATACTCTGTACATCATTCCGTTATGCAAAGATTAAATATAATTCTTTGAAAATTATTTAATGACGTTGCATACGGCTAGAAGCAATAAGAACCTAATGGGTCACACATAAGACTTGGAACCTAAAAGAGAGATAGATGTTAATTAATTGATGGAAGCCCAATTGAGCCCAATAAGGCCCATGGCCCAAGGGGAGGGGGGTCGAAATTCATGTAGTGAAATACATGAATGATTAATTTGATTTTATTAATTCTAATTAGATTAGGATTATGAATTAAATTAATTAAGAGATAAATAAGTTAGGAGTTTTAATTAGATTATAATACTCCTATTATTATCCAATAAGGTTATTATTATTATCCTTAATATATTAGATATATAATGAGATAATAACTAGGAATTCCATTCTGAATTGAATTCTTATTCAGTAACCTAATTCTATCTAACTATGAATTAGATACAAGAGATTATGAATACCCCTCCCCTAGGATTTTCGAAACCCACTAGGGCAAACTCTAGAGAGATTTTCAAAATCCCATATAGTGCAAGAGAGAGAAAATTTTGACACCCCTAGTTCGAGGACGAGATTTTCTACGACTTCCTTCCGATAAATTGATTTCATCTATTTCTTTTGTCCTTGATCTTGTGTTGATTAATTAGAGGCAGTCTACTTTGGTTGCTATTCAACGGTTGATTCCAAATTAATCTTCCCGTGTTTTATTTCGTGTTTGGGAACTCGAAGAAGAGTTGTGGGCACTTCATTAACAACGATAGATTGATCATCAAAAGGAAATTCTTCTTATCACTCTTTATATGAAATAACGATTAACGGATCCTAGGTTAATGGAAATACGTTAAAATTTTTTATATTTCCGTTGCTATACCTTAGCCTAATTTCCAACAGTGGTATCAGAGCCATCGTTAAATCTGTTATTTCATATATGAAAATTTAGAAGTTTTTCAATAGGATTGAATAAATGTTTATAGTTAGGATTAATTAACAAATTATTTTGATTAATTGATTCTAAAGATAAATAAGTTTTAATTAATTGTTAATTAAAATAGATTATGCGTATGTTCCTAATTATTTTGGTTGATAATCATTATAACAAAAATCTATTAGTTTTATAGTTAGATTGATAAAATCAGTTTTATTAATTCTAAAGATAAAACGGAAATCTATAGTAGATTTTCCTATTTTCTGAAAATCGTTTTAAAACCGTTTTAGAACTGATATATATAAAATTGTTATTATAAAAAAAATAAATAAATACGACAGCAGCCCGAGTCGCGCCTCGCGGCGCGACTGGCCGCAAGGCAGCAGCGGTTCAGCCGCCCCTACGGCTGCTACCAATCGACAGCAGCCCACTCTCGGGCCCGGCCCAAGACCCACTTGAATTTTAAATTGTTTAAAATCGGTTTTTATATTTAAATATATATGTTTCAGAAATTGATAGTTTTTTGTTTTGATTATCGAATGAAAATTTGTTTAAAAGTTTGTTTTACCAATTTGTAAATCAAAATGTTAAATGAATTAAAATCAAAATAATTGGGACGTGCATAATTAAAGTTTTGTATAGTTATATTAATCTAAAAATTAATATAAATAGATACAAAACTATTAGAAGTAAAATTGGATGAAAGTTAATTTGATAAGTTAATGTGATTAACATAAATATTACATAAGATAGTTATGTAATCAACCAATTAAATTTATTTAATTGAGTCTATGCATGTTTGGAGTTATGGACATATTTGGACCCTCTTTTAGTCTTTTGGTATTTTTGAAATAGGGCCTGCGAGTCCTGCCTTTCTACTATCTATTGTAATTTCTCCTCTCATCTGATTCCCTTCAATTCAATTGAAGTTTTCTTTAGTAGTATAGAAATTAATATGTAATTTCATAGCGCCATGGAGAAGACGGAGGACCTAAAGAGAAATATGTAATAGTTAGTATTTCCTTAGGTTTGCCCTTTTATTCCGTCTCTGGCTCGACGGAATAATTTAGATGATATGTCCATAACGCCAATGTATGTGAATGTATGTGTCTGATGTATGCTAAAACAAATCAAGACTAAGTTAGATTATGAGACCTAAAATAAAATCTCTCATTAAAAAGTTAAGTAAATAAACACATTATTAAAATCGGTTGCCCCTCCCTAATATTATAATTCAGCCGGCAGTACTGGGGGCCTTTGGGTTGTTGAGCAAACAAACTCAAGCTCGGGGTCTTACGGTAACACCTGAATTATCAAAAATTACTTTTCATGAATATGGGGTAATACTTAAATTATATTATGATAATTGGATGAGCAAACTCATATTGTCATAAACTAATGGGCAAGATGGTTGAGATTAATGTGAATAGCATATTAGTTACTAATGTGGTTAGTAACCCAATAACCTAGGAATCACATTAAAGATGTGATTGATTACATGAATCTACCTAATGAATGAGACTAGCTTGTTGAGCAAACTCAATGTGAAATCTCAGGAGTTAGGATCCTAGCTCACTAAAGGATTTGTGAAATTCTTCGAATTAATATGGAGGGCTGTTAATTTGGCAAAATAGTGGGAGCAATCTAAAATAAACTAAAAGGCCTATAATTTTAGATTGATATACTTTAAGCAAATGAATGACATACGTTTACTCTTTCTCACTCTCAGGTTTAATTAAACGCACTCTTAAAATCATGACTAATACCAATCTGCAAAACATTCTTACCAATAACAAATTGAATGGTTCAAACTTCACCGACTGGTATCGCAACCTCAAAATTGTTTTGAAGTTCGAGAGGAAAGGGTATGTACTTGATACATCGATACCCCCTTACCCAACGGATGATGCTCCCTACCAAGAATTTTATGCTTACTTGAAGCATAAATCTGATGACGATCAAACGGGAGACATCATACTTGCATTCCTGACACCGGAAGTAAAAAGGCAACTACATTCAGATATGGATGCCTATTCCATGGTCAAGCACCTACAAGAGTTATTTGTGAATGAAACTCGGTGCGAGCGCTTCGAAATAACAAAGGAGTTATATAAAAGCAAGATGCAGGTGGGCACATCTGTAATGGCACACTGTGCCAAGATGATTAACCTTATCACCAAGTTTTCTAGTATTGGAGATGCGATGGACCATGAACTAAGTGAAAACTTACTTCTTCAGTCCCTCCCCGAGAGTTACTCACATTTCATCATGAACTACCAAATGAGTGGCTTGCAAACCTCTCTTGTAGAGCTTGCACATATGCTCGAGTCAGTCGAGCCCATTATAAAAGAAAACGAGGAGATACTGGCCCTTGCTATTGAAGGATCAAGAAAAAGGAAAGGGGTCTCTCCCAATCCATACCATCTTGATAAAGGCAAGGAGGTTGTGCTCACCGAAATGAAGGGAAAGGAATTAAAGAAGCCCAAAGGAAAGTGCTACTATTGTGGTGACTTGGGGCATTGGAAGAGGAACTGCATGGAGTACCTGACCTTCCACAAGAAGGAAAATGACGGTGCTTCAGCATCTGGTATGTTTTATATTCAAATAAATACAGTTTCACAGTCTGAATCTTGGGTACTTGATACCGGATGTGGATCTCATATTTGTACAAATATGCAGGAGCTAAAACAGACTAAGGAACTAAAGAAAGAAAGCATAAACTTGCGAGTAGGAAATGGAGCAAGAGTTGCCGCCCTCGCAATTGGAGATTATGTTTTAAATTTGCCCTATGGGCTTGTAATAGAATTAAGGAACTATTTGTACGTTCCGCAAATGTCTCGTAACATTATTTCTATTAGCCGTCTTGTTGAAGACGGTTTTTATATTTCAATAAAAGACAAGAGTTGCAATTTTTATAATGATTCGATCTTTTATTTTTCAGGAATATCACAAAATGGGATTTATGTGTTAGATGACAAAATTCATGTTTTTGCAATTGATACCAAAAGACATAAGCTAGATAATTCAACTTACTTGTGGCATTGTCGTTTAGGCCATATAAACAAGAGACGCATGCTAAAGCTACATTCAGATGGCCTTATAGATCCAATCGATCCTGAATCATTGGAAATATGCGAATCATGTTTAAAAGGTAAAATGACAAAGACACCCTTTAGCAATAAAGGTGAGCATGTATCAGACACTCTCGGACTCATTCATTCAGATGTATGCGGTCTTATGTCAGTCCAAGCAAGAGGAGGATTCAGATTCTTCATAAGCGTCATAGATGACCATACCCGATATGGTTACATCTACTTGATGAAGCACAAATCAGAAGCTTTTGAGAAATTCAAATGCTTCAAGAATGAAGTAGAAAATCAATTAGGAAAGAAAATAAAGACGCTTCGATTTGATCGAGGTGGCGAATATCTTTGAGATGATTTTCTGAATTATCTAACTGAATGTGAGATATGCTCACAATGGACACCTCCCTATACACCACAACACAATGGTGTATCCGAGAGGAGAAACCGTACCCTACTAGATATGGTACGATCCATGATGAGCATGGCCTTACTTCCAAAGAAGTTCTGGGGCTATGCCTTAGAAACTACCCTCTTCACCCTAAACCGAGTACCAACTAAATCCGTTAGTTTCACACCATATGAATTGTTCGTTGGTAGGAAACCTGTGTATTCATTTATGAGAGTATGGGGTTGTTCAGCATTTGTCAAATGCATTGCATCCGACAAACTAGATTCTAAATCTGATATATGTTTCTTCATTGGATACCCTAAGGAAACTGTGGGATATTACTTATATCATCCAGATGATCAGAAAGTGATAGTATCCAAACATGCAACCTTCTTAGAGAAAGAGTTTCTCGAAGAAACACAAAAGGGAAGCATGATTGAACTTGACGAAGTTCAAGAAGAAGAAACACCGACTGAAACAACAGAGGCGGTTGAGGTACCCGGAGGAAACAACAGAGACTCCAGTGCCACCTATTCGTAGATCACAAAGAGTTCGTGAACTCCCAGATAGATATGGTTTTCTAGTGGGAGATGATAATGAGGTTCTCTTGTTAGACGATGAACCCGAAAACTACGAAGAGGCTCTTACTAGTCCAGATTCTAAAGCATGGCTTGAGGCCATGGATTCTGAAATGGATTCCATGTATACTAACCAAGTGTGGACTTTGGTTGATCCACCTAAAGGGATAAAACCCATTGGGTGCAGATGGATCTTCAAAAAGAAGACAAACATGGATGGAAAGGTTAGCACCTACAAAGCTAGGTTAGTAGCGAAAGGATATCGTTAGAAGCAAGGAATTGATTATGACGAAACTTTCTCTCATGTGGCTATGTCCAAATCAATCAGAATCATGCTTGCAATTGCCGCTCACTTCGATTATGAGATTTGGCAAATGGATGTGAAAACAGCTTTCCTAAACGGAAACCTGCTTGAGGATGTATATATGATGCAACCTGAAGGTTTCATATCGAAGGATGCAAATAAAGTTTGCAAACTTCAGAGATCCATTTATGGACTCAAGGAAGCATCAAGAAGCTAGAATAAGCGTTTTGACGAAACCATAAAACAATTTGGTTTCGAACAAAATTGCGAAGAAGCTTGCATTTACAAGAAAGCAAGTGGGAGCTCTATAGCATTTCTCATACTATATGTGGACGATATATTATTAATGGGAAATGACATTGCTCTACTACAGTCGGTTAAAGTATGATTATCTGGTAACTTCTCAATGAAAGACCTTGGTGAAGCAGCTTATATACTTGGTATAAAGATCTACAGAGATAGATCGAGAAGACTGCTTGGTCTTTCACAAGCTACATACATTGAAAAGGTGCTAAATCAGTTTAGCATGCTTGAATCGAAACGAGGTAACTTACCCATGTTACATGGAGTAAAGTTAAACAATCATCAATGTCCTAAAATCGATGATGACAAAAGACGGATGGCTGTAGTCCCGTACGCCAGCGCAATCGGTTCGATTATGTATGCTATGCCATGCTATGCACTAGACCTGACGTAGAATTCACGTTTTCTGTAATGAGTCTTTACCAAGGAAATCTGGGAGACAATCATTGGATTGCCGTCAAGAACATTCTTAAGTACTTGAGAAGAACTAAAGATACGTTCCTAGTGTACGGAGAAGGTGATTTGAAAATAGAAGGATTTTCAGACGCAAGTCATCTCACAGATGAGAATGATTTTAAATACCAATCAGGATACCTGTTTATCTTGATTGGGGGCGCGGTTAGTTGGAAGAGTTCCAAGCAGGGAAGTGTAGCTTTCTCTACGACCGAGTCAGAGTATATCGCAGCTGCGGAAGCAGCACATGAAGCGGTTTGGATAAGAAAGTTCATTACAGAACTTGGTGTGGTGCCTGACATTGTAAATCCCATTACACTGTATTGTGATAACAATGGAGCCATTGCGCAAGCAAAGGAACCACGGTCTCATAATGCGTCCAAGCATTACCTTAAGCGATACCACATCATAAGAGAGATTGTGGCTAGAGGAGATGTGAGAATAGAAAGAGTACCTACAGAGGACAACGTTGCAGATCCGTTGACAAAGCCCTTAACCTAGAGAGTACATGATCGTCATCTAACTTCTACTGGGATAAGTTTTAGAAACAATTGGCTTTAGTCCAAGTGGGAGTATGTTGGGGTTTAGTGTCCTATAGACAATTGTTCTAGTATACAAACTTAATATAAATAAATTGTTCTTTATATCATTTGTTTTAATGAGATATATGTTTTATAACTATATAAAGGCAATCCCTTTTAAAGCACTAAATAAAGTCTAATAAAAGGAAATCCGTAAGTTTGTTTTAAAGTGATTATAAAGTGTTCATACAAGCATGAAGTGAGACAAAACTTTATAATAAACTAATAAACTTAAAACCACCCCAAGTCAAGTGATATATTTAGGATTGATATATCACTGTTGAGACTTGCATGTAACAATGTCTTCTATCCGACAGAAAGCTGATCTCACAAGCTTCATATATATAGATATCTGGACAGTTAAATGGATCCGATGAAAAGTAATTCATTAGGATTGGGGATCCGATTTGAGATAACAGGATGGGTAGATTCATCATTGTCACCTATTCATCTCATTGGTATTAATAGGTATAACTAATCCTCAGACTCAAAGGAATATTAATTGGTATTCTGGATTACGGAATGTGATGCTTTGACTCTGGTGTAACACGATCCTTAACAGAGATGACTCTGGGGTGTGAACAGTAGACGTTGGGTATCACAGGAAGTGATTGCGGGATTGTTATATATTGGATTGAGCATTTATCACTCCCGATAAATGGGAGATACATCCAAGGATCGCTGGTGGAAGACTCGACTCTAAATCCTTGCAAGGTGATAGCTTAAGACTTGAAATACAGATTTCACTTAACCTATCTATTTGAGTTGACTCGTCCTGTATAAGTAAAACGAACGTCTCGCTATATGTGACCTGACATCATCCATAGTCATAAGATTCAGTTCAAGGATGTAGTTGATAAAGGATCAAATTATACTGTAACTAATACGGAAAGGTTAACGACAGAATCAACCTGTCTTCTTATAGCTCCGGGGGAATGATTACGGACTTGCTAATCACATACTCTGTACATCATTCCGTTATGCAAAGATTAAATATAATTCTTTGAAAATTATTTAATGACGTTGCATACGGCTAGAAGCAATAAGAACCTAATGGGTCACACATAAGACTTGGAACCTAAAAGAGAGATAGATGTTAATTAATTGATGGAAGGCCAATTGAGCCCAATAAGGCCCATGGCCCAAGGGGGGGGTCGAAATTCATGTAGTGAAATACATGAATGATTAATTTGATTTTATTAATTCTAATTAGATTAGGATTATGAATTAAATTAATTAAGAGATAAATAAGTTATGAGTTTTAATTAGATTATAATACTCCTATTATTATCCAATAAGCTTATTATTATTATCCTTAATATATTAGATATATAATGAGATAATAACTAGGAATTCCATTCTGAATTGAATTCCTATTCAGTAACCTAATTCTATCTAACTATGGATTAGATACAAGAGATTATGAATACCCCTCCCCTAGGATTTTCGAAACCCACTAGGGCAAACTCTAGAAAGATTTTCAAAATCCCCTATAGTGTAAGAGAGAGAAAATTTCGACACCCCTAGTTCGAGGACGAGATTTTCTACGACTTCCTTCCGATAAATTGATTTCATCCATTTCTTTTATCCCCGATCTTGTGTTGATTAATTAGAGGCAGTCTACTTTGGTTGCTATTCAACGGTTGATTCCAAATTAATCTTCCCGTGTTTTATTTCGTGTTTGGGAACTCGAAGAAGAGTTGTGGGCACTTCATTAACAACGGTAGATTGATCATCAAAAGGTAATTCTTTTTATCCCTCTTTATATGAAATAACGATTAACGGATCCTGGGGTTAATGGAAATAGGTTAAAAAAAATTATATTTCCGTTGCTATACCTTAGCCTAATTTCCAACAATAGCTCCTAGGAACATCTCGTTCTTCTTCTTGAATTTCTATAGGAGTTTCGTGGATGCCCCCCGAGTTCAGAGTATCTGATAGGTCATCATCCTCCTGGCTGAAACCTGAATTGAGGTCATGAGATACATCTTCATCCTCGTCTTGGGTTTGCACAACTTCCTTCTCGTTCATGTCGAGGCTCCATAAAAATCTCATTGACCTTTGGGGATTTGCATATATGGGCAATACTTCTAGAGTGGATTCTTGCTGAGTTGCTTCCTCTATGCTGCACCCCGAATCAAGATCACCTAACATGACATCATCCACTGTTGGTCCCTTATAACGTGACAAGGTTAGTTCCAAGGGGGGGGATATGAACTATTTAAAATTTTGTCCGTTAAGGCTGACTTCTTTTCTTAAGAAAAGGTTTACACAGCGGCGCTAAGTAATTCTAAGACACAAGCTTAGTCAACTTGTGACTAAGTCTGTTTCTTTCCTTGAGTCAGGAGATAACACTTAGAGTCTATTCCTGAACTCAGCTTCTTAGTGCACTCAACTCAGCGTGAGTTTGTTACTTAGTCAGTTTTATAGCAAGCAATATATAAAGGAGTTTAAGGGTTAGAAATGTGTTACTCAGCAGACATATCCTGGTTCTGCCTCTCCGCCTACGTCCATTCCCCGAAACGCGTTCTGAGATTTTTGAATTCTCTACTGAGCTCTTTAAAGGTAAAGCACGAAACCTTTTACAATAGAAGTTGAGTATACAAGAGTACCTTCCTCTATACCTCTACTCACTCCTATAACTACCGCTGAGTACTATAACCGAGTACTCAGCCTCTCCTTTCTATTCTTCTAGAAATGATAAAGTGTTTGTCCTAAACAACAATTGCTAAGACACTTTAGATGATTGAAATCACTCTAGACTTTTACACAATGATTGAAAATTGGTGTAAGATTTTGCTTTGCTTTTCTCACAGAACTTCGAGTATGAATTTGGTTAGCGTTTCGACTAATTGAAGATATGCATGGAATGAAGCAAATGAGAGGCCTTTATATAGCGACACTTCAAGCACCGGTAATTTTGAAATAACCGTTGGAGGAAAACGGCTTCCTGTCGTTGTCACTCAGTACGTGCTCAGTGTCGTTGGCCAATGGGATTCTTGCATCTTCTATCTACAGTAGTGCTCAGCAGCTTTTCGTCAGATAAACAGAATGTTTCGACATTTACGGCAAAGTCTTCCAGACAGCTTCCTGCGCCTTCTGAACTTTACCCAAAGTAGAAATACTTTGTCTAGAAGTTGATTCTGTTCTGCCGCTGACCTGACTGCATTATCGCTCAACTCAGCAGCTTCCTCTTGAAGCTTTTGTTAGAAGGCTTCTCGATCCTTCTTCATGCTGATTCGTCGTTTCACTTAATACGGCTGCGTTTTATCTTCTTGGGCCGTGAGGTCTTGATCTGTTGACTTGGGCTTGACTTCCACTTATGGGCTTTTAGACTTTTATATCTAAATGTCTTATAGATCAATAAACTCAACATTGAACAAACACATTAGTGTGAATAAATCAAAGCATTTAAATTTATTGTGTTAGAATATAGTCAATCCTAGTCAAGCTATTTTTTTCTTGTAGTTGAGTTGGGCTTCATGCTCTTTAGCTTTTCCCTTTCCCTTGAATTTCTGCTGACTTCCTGAAGCTTCCTCTGACTGTTGAGTGTCGTCAATGGCAGCATGAGTTAAGCATTTAGAGAATGTCTTAAGCCTGCGCGTGCTTTCATTAATGCCATCAAAAACAGGAACACCCTCATCCAAGATAGAACGTGGGATCCTGATAGCCGAGGCACTAAGCATACTCAGGATATATGCTTGATACTTTCCAACCCAGTGTATACTGTCAATGAGCATGTCAAAGGCTTGATGAAACATCTTTAGCAAGGACGTGTCAAAATACTGACGTTGAGTATTTGAGTGGCACACGTGGTTGAAAGTAACTCGAGAGTACTTCAGAATTTCATTCATCTTGAGCTGGTCAGTTTCCATCTCTTCCTTACTCAAGTTGAGTAGACGGACAGCCTCACTGATTTGCTCAATGGAGCATTGAGTTGCTCATTTGTTCTGGCTTGCTCAGTATGAAGCTGGTTGAAAAGTTGATGAACTTCAGCAGAAGTTGCATACATTGTGTTCGCAGCTGACAATTAATGAAGTTGACCCTGTAGAGAGTTAATATGATTGACCATGGTCAACTGGAGTTCGTCCAGCTTGGTTATGGATTCCTGCCTGGGCTGTTGAGATTGTAATGAAGTCATGACACTCAGAAGATCCTTCAGACCTTTGATTTCTGTGAGAAGCTGAGTGACAGACGAAAGCTGAGTGGGCTTAACAGGAACTGACCCAGCGACATCGATATTTGTTTGATGGAGGTCCTAGAGTAGAGCTTGAGCTGAGTCAATGATTCTTCGACCAGACTCAAAGGAATTCAAATAAGAGTAGGATCCATCATGATGTGGCTCAGGTGCCGGAATACAAGTAGAACCGGATTGTGGAGGTGTTTGGTTCTGCTCAATATTAGAAGTGCCAGCATGATCAGCGGCTGGTCTTGAGTTTGGATTTCCAGTAGAAGCTGACTGGATTATATCCTGCACATGTATTTATGGAAGAGAATGATCGGCAGAATTTGTTACTTGCTCAGAGTCAGGCTGAAGCTGACTGGATTTGGGAAGTTGAGGGAGTTCAGTATTGACCTGAGCAGGTATTTCCTTAGCTTGCTCAACATATTGAGGAGCAGGAACTTCGAGCACTTGCTCGGGATATTCTTGGTTTAGGGAAGCAGTTAAGTCGGCATGTTCCTTAGGCTGAGAAACAGAGGCTTGCTTTTCTTGTTGCTCTCGTGGAGACTCAATAGGATTAGAGAAGAACCTAAATTGCACATCAGATAGGTTAGTGATCTCACCCCTCAGAGGTGAGTCACTCATTAGATCAATGACGGGGGATCTATGTGCCTTCTTCTTAAGTCTTCTTAGTCTCTTTGTCTTTTGAGGAGAGGGGTCAGCAGGAATGGACTCAATATAGTCAATAGGTGAAGGTGCCCCTTGATCAGTGTGATCTTTTGCTGTTGGCTCAGCTTCTTCTTCTTCAACCTTCTCAGTGTAGGTTGTTTCATGTTGTTAAACATCTGACTCATGTTCCTCAACATTTTCTGTCTCCTCATTGTCAAACTGACCACCCAGTTCTTCTTCATCTTGTTCAACCTGTGGTTGCTCATCGTCAAAGCCAAGACTTTGTGCTGACTTAGGTCCATCCTGACCTTGTCAAATTTGAGGCTTAGTTCCTCTGGACATAAACTTAAGCTTTTTCAGTGGAGAAACAACGTCTCTAGAGGGGCTTTGAACAGCTCTCCTCTTTCTTTCCTTCTTTCCTTTACGGGTCTGCATTCCCTCGGTTTGTTGAATAGCGGCCTCTTTCCCTTTCTTGGGCACAATTGGTTGATCGTAGAATAGACCAAACAGTGCCGCTGCAGTGATCTCTGTTCCCCAAGTGTAGATTTCCTCAACCAAGTTTACCCGGTGATCTTTGAAGATTCTTGTGATAATGGAGCCTAACCTAAGGGTTCCAGTACTTCTTTGAAACCCACCGATTATAAAGACATGCATGTTTATCAGCGTATAGATCAGCATGTGCCAGATGAAGCACTGCTCAAAGTTTGTCGCTGAGTTGGTGCAGTTGATCTTGGGGAAGAGGAAATTGGTCAGTATGTAATGGGCCATCTTCTGATGCTGACCTATGGAGGTACTCAAAATTTCCCCTATATGACCAGGAGGTTTACAGAACTCAACGGAGTAGTTGGTTTTATCTTGGTCACCTAATTTCCGAAGTATTGCTCCTTCGTTTTTTAGCTTGAGCAATGAGGCAAGGTAAGCGGGGTTGATGAAGATATTCTTCCTTCGAACCTGGGTGAGCATGTAGTCCCGATTATCATCCGCGTCTTTTAGGTTAGTGTAGAATTCATTCACTAACTCAGGATATGTAGCGTCGCGAATTGAGAACACCTCGGTCCAGCCGTTCTTTTTGATCCACTCATAAAAGGGTTGCTCAGCTTCCACAAAGCCCTTTGAAAACCATCGAGAATGGTCAACCTTATACCCCCTCACACTCTCGTAAACCATAGAGTAGGTGCGCTCCACGGGTTTCTTCGCTTATCCTGCTTTTGCTTTCCTCTCGAAGAGGCAGCTTGGTCAGCCTGGGATTTCGTCCTTGGGGTAGTGACCTTTGAATGGTCACGCTGACTTGGTTCTTGAGACTTGGTGGGAGTCTCTCTATGTTCCTGCTAAGCAGGATATGAAGGGTTTTCATCGGAGCGATTATCGGCATAACCGGCACCGGAGACATTCTGAGAATCTTTTGTCATGATTCTTAAAGAAGTTTGAAAAGTTTGGGAATTTTTAGAGAAGAGTATTTGAATACCAGAAATTTCTAAGCGTAAAGAGATAAAAGTGGGAAATCATCCACTATTTATAGAGGTGTCGAGTTGATCTGAAGCGTTGAGGTGGCCGTTTGACATCGAGATACTTAATCGACAAAGATTCTGGCATTTATGACACATTCAGCGCATGTATTTTCTAATTATTACGCATACGTCATCCTAGGTGGCTATTTAATTCGCGTGTTATGCATTAAATTTTGCAACGGATCTTTACTCAGTGTTAGGGATTGTAAACGTTTAAAGTTCTGAGTAGTCAATGTTACACAAAGGAATAATTTGTATGCTTAGTAACTTAGCTTAAGATAAACACTCAGCATGTATATCTACTCAACATGTGATAGTTATTGATTTAGTATAAACCATTCAACATGGTAATTCACTCAGCATGCATATATCACATATTATACTTGGAATTTATTGAAGAGGATTAAACATACCAATGGCTTCTCTAAGTGTGTTGAATTGCTCACGAGCCAGTGGCTTTGTGAAGATATCAACAAGCTGCTCATCTGTTGGGACATAGGCCAGCTTCATCTCTCCCTTGAGTACATGATCTTTGATGAAGTGATGTCTTATGCTGACGTGCTTCATCCTACCGTGCTGGATTCGGTTCTTTGATAGGTCAATGGCACTCTTGTTGTCACATTTGACTTCAATTGTTTTAGTCTGAACGCCATAATCTTCAAGCTGTTGCTTAATCCATAGGACTTGAGCAACACAGCTTCCAGCAGCAATGTACTCAGCTTCAGTGGTTGACAGGGCTACTGACGCCTGCTTCTTGCTGAACCAGGACACAACACAACTTCCAAGGAAGTTGCATCCTCCTGAGGTGCTTTTTCGTTCAAGCTTGTCTCGTCCGTAGTCAGCGTCAGTGTATCCAATGAGTGTGAAATCATGAGTATTGGGATACCACAAACCTGCATTCACTGAGCCTTGCAAATATCTAAGGATTCTTTTTACAGCCATGTAATGAGATTCCTTAGGGTTAGATTGATATCTAGCACAATAACATACTGAGAACTGAATGTCCGGCCTACTAGCAGTTAAGTAGAGTAGAGAACCAATCATACCTCGATACAATCTGCTGTCTACTGACTTACCATTGTCATCAGCACAGAGGACAGTGTCAGTGCCTATAAGGGTAGATATTGACTTGCAATTCTCAAGTTCATACTTCTTCAATATCTCCTTAGCATACTTAGTTTGACTGATGAAGATGCCATTTTTCCGTTGTTTGATTTGAAGTCCAAGGAAGAAGTTGAGTTCTCCCATCATTGACATTTCAAACTCAGTCTGCATCTGCTTACTAAATTCCTTGCACATTGACTCGTTAGTGGCACCAAAAATAATGTCATCAACATATATCTGAGCCAGTAGGGTATCTTTACCCTTCCTCTTAATGAATAAGGTTGTATTGGTTTTACCTCTGACATAATTTATAGTCAGCAGGAAACTGGTCAGCCTCTCATACCAAGCACATGGTGCTTGCTTGAGACCATACAAAGCCTTTTTGAGCTTATAAACGTGGTTTGGGAACTTAGGATCCTCAAACCCTGGAGGCTGATTAACATAGACTTCCTCGTTTATAACTCCATTAAGAAATGCACTCTTAACATCGATTTGAAACAATTTAAAGTTCATATAACTTGCATATGCACATAAAATTCTTATAGCCTCTAGCCTTGCCACTGGCGCGAAGGTCTCACCGTAGTCAATACCTTCTTGCTAACTGTAACCCTGAGCTACAAGTCTTGCTTTATTCCTGACCACTTTCCCTTGTTCATCCAGCTTATTGCGGAAGACCCATCTTGTTCCTATGGTCTTCTAGCTTCTTGGTTTTGGCACTAAGTGCCATACTTCATTTCTTCTGAACTGATCAAGTTCTTCTTACATTGCATTCATCCAGAACTCATCGTACTCAGCTTCAGCGAAGTTCTTTGGTTCTTGAACTGAGACGAATGCTACGTTGCTGAGGTATCTCCTGAGTTGATTTCTTGTCATCAGGGTGTTTTCAGCAGCATCAAGAATGACACTTTCTGAGTGTCCTCTTGGTATTCTGATCTCTTTTGGAAGTGTGATGTCTTGAGCTAGTTGTGTTTCAACAATCTCTGCAGGCATAGATTGGTCAGTGAAAACAATTTGAGTTTTGCTTTTACCTTTGGTTAGCCCTTGAGGTAGTGACTCAGCGGCTGTTTCTTGGTCAGCGGGTGCTGAGTATGGATCATCCTCAGTCAGATGCTTGTCTTTTCTTGCAGGGTTAGTTTCATTGAACTCAACATATACTGACTCTTCTAGGACCTGAGTTCGTTTATTGAAAACTCTATATGTTTTGCTGTTTGTTGAGTAGCCTAAAAATGTAGCTTCATCAGCTTTTGAATCAAACTTAGCAAGGTTGTCTTTGGTATTTAGAATAAAACATTTACAACCAAAGGCACGAAAGTATCCAATGTTAGGCTTTCATCCTTTCCAAAGTTCGTAGGGAGTCTTCTTTAATATGGGTCTGACTAGAGCCCTATTAAGTATGTAACACGCTGTGTTGACAACTTCTCCCCAAAAGTACTTTGGAAGCCTATGCTCACTCAGCATTATCTAGGCTATTTACAACCAAGGTTCTGTTTTTCGTTTCAACAACCCCATTTTGTTGAGGCGTTCTAGGAGCACAAAATTATGGTCAATGTCGTTGGCTTCACAGAATTCAACAAACTGTTGGTTCTTGAATTCTCCACCATTATCATTTCGGATGTGAGCTAACTTAAGGTCTTTATCATTTTCAATTTTTCTTACTAAAGTTGAAAACGTCTCAAAGGTTTCATCCTTTCTACTTAGCAAGATGATCCAAGTGTACCGAGAAAAGTCATCTACAATGACCAAGGAAAATCTTCTACCACCCAAGCTCCGCGGCTGGACTGGACCGAAGAGATCCAAGTGTAGCAACTCTAATGGACGCTTAGTTGAGACAATGCTTTTACTATGAAAAGATTGTTTGGTTTGTTTTCCAGCTTGACAAGCGTTGCATAATTGATATTTTTCGAACTTAAGTTCTGGTAGTCCCTCAACTAATTGCTTTCTTGCTAATTTGTCCAAGAGGTCCATGCTTACATGACCAAGTCTCATGTGCCATAGCCAGGATTTTCTTCCTTTGACACTAAGCATACCATTTTTGAAAATTTCTTTACTAAGTTCAGCATAAAGAAATTATCAATATGAGGGGAAGTTAAAATCAACTCATTTGTTTTACCCTCGAATATTTTACATCCAGTGTCATCAAATATAACTTTTCTCCCATTATCACATAACTGAGCTACGCTGAGTAAGTTATATTTGAGTCCGCTGACTAGGGAGACCGACTCAATAGTAGGATTACCACCAACGGTTCCTAACCCTACTATCTTACCCTTTTTGTTGTCTCTGAAACTTACGCTTCCACCTCGTTTACGCACAAATATGATGAAATGAGTTTCATCACCAGTCATATACCTCGAGAATGCGCTGTCAATATACCACATCTTTGACATCTCATCACACCTCAGGCTTACCTGCAGTATAGCTAGTTATCTTTAGGTACCTAAGTCTTTTTGGGTCCTTGTTTGTTAGGCTCAGTATGTAAAGCATCATATTTAATCTTATGACGACACACTTGGACAGTGTGTCCATTTTTCCCACAGAAGTCATAGCTGACCTTCCGTTTAGGATATCTCACTGACTAGTCAGCACCCTAGTGCTGAGCATGCCAGCACACCTTTGTGGTGTGTCCTTTCTTCCCACAGAAGTCACACTGGACATTCCGCTGAGGATTCCATCTCTACTGACTAGTACTTCGGTACTGAGTGTTCAGAGGAATATTTCTTTTATTCGGAACCTTGAGTTGGTTCTGAATAGATGTGACGTCCTTTCTCAGTTTCTTAGAATCTGATTGAACCTCAGAGACAAACTTTTGCATAATTTCTACGTTGCTATGCAAAGTTGAGTTGTCTTGAAGAAGATATTGAAGGTCACTCAGTTTTACCTCTTCAATCTCGTCACATTGCCTACTGAGTGCTCTAACCTTCTTGTTACACTTTTTGACAAGTGTATAGAGATCACTCAAGGCATTAATCATTTCATTTCTGAGCAGGGGTAGTGATATTACCTCAATTGAGTGTGCCTCATCGTCAGATGCAAATGAGGGGTCAGTATGCTCAGAAACACAAGGCTCAACAAGCTCATCTGCCATGAAGCAGATCTTTGCTAACTCAGTGGCATCGTCTCTTGATGATGATGACTCATCACTATCACTCCAGGTTGCCACAATTGCCTTCTTGCTGTTTTTCTTTTCCTTCCTTAAGGTAGGACATATTGATTTGATATGGCCAGTTTGATGACATTCAAAGCATGTGATTGGCTTTGAGCTATCCTTCTTGTACGTGCTGTCACTGGACTCGGCTTTGTACTTATCAAACTTCTTGTAAGGCTTTTTTGAGTACTTGTCATTCTTTCTGAATAGCCTTTTCATTTTTCTAGTGAACATGGCCATCTCTTCATCGTCTGTTGAGCTCCCGTCATTGGAGTTAGCTTTCATGACAAGAGACTTTTGCTTCTTGTCTTCAGACTTCTCCTTCACCTCAAAGTTCTTCATTGAGATCCCATGGGTCAGCAGCGAGCCAATGAGTTCATCATACTTGTAGGTGGTTAAGTCTTGAGCTTCCTCAACAGCAGTTTTCTTGGCTTGCTAGCTTTTAGGAAGACTCCTCCGTATCTTCTTGACTTGCTCTTCCTTAGTAAAGATCTTGCCAAGTCTCTGGAGCTCGTTGATAATGTTCGTGAACCTTGAGTTCGTCTCAGATATTCCTTCATCATCATTCATTTCAAACAGCTCGTACAACCTCATATGTTGGTTCACCTTGGACTCCTTAACTTTGTTGGTTCCTTCGTAGGTGACCTCCAGTTTCTTACAGATCTCCTGCGCTGTCTCACAACCTGAAATTTTGTTGTACTCTGCAGCATCTAATGCACAGTGAAGCATGTTTATAGCCGAAGCATGATTTTGTAGCTTATTGAGATCATCTTCTGTCCACTTAGTCTCAGCTTTAACAACCGTTTGGCCGTCAATAGTTTCAACAGGAACAAATGGGCCTTGGACTATAGAAAGCCATGCACTCATATTTGTTGCCTGAATGAAATTTTTCATTCTGTTCTTCCAAAAAGTATAGTTAGATCCGAAGAACAGAGGGGGCCGAGTAATGGACAGTCCCTCAGGTAGAATCTGAGTTGTCTGATTTCCTAGGAGGAAACAAGTGATGTTCTCAGCCATTGTGGGGATCATCTCAAGATAGTTATATCTTGCTCAGTGAGCTGTTAAGCTCTGATACCACTTGGTGGTCCCTTATAACGTGACAAGGTTAGTTCCAAGGGGGGGGGGATAGAAACTATTTAAAATTTTATCTGTTAAAGCTGACTTCTTTTCTTAAGAAAAGGTTTACACAGCGGCGCTAAGTAATTCTAAGACACAAGCTTAGTCAACTTGTGACTAAGTCTGTTTCTTTCCTTGAGTCAGGAGATAGCACTTAGAGTCTATTCCTGAACTCTGCTTCTTAGTGCACTCAACTCAGCGTTAGTTCGTTACTTAGTCAGTTTTATAGCAAGCAATATATAAAGGAGTTTAAGGGTTAGAAATGTGTTACTCAGCACACATATCCTGGTTCGGCCTCTCCGCCTACGTCCATTCCTCGGAACGCGTTTTGAGCTTTTTGAATTCTCTACTGAGCTCTTTAAAGGTAGAGCACGAAACCTTTTACAATAGAAGTTGAGTATACAAGAGTACCTTCCTCTATACCTCTACTCACTCCTATAACTACCGCTGAGTACTATAACCGAGTACTCAGCCTCTCCTTTCTATTCTTCTAGAAATGATAAAGTGTTTGTCCTAAACAACAATTGCTAAGACACTTTACATGATTGAAATCACTCTAGACTTTTACACAATGATTGGAAATTGGTGTAAGATTTTGCTTTGCTTTTCTCACAGAACTTCGAGTATGAATTTGGTCAGCATTTCGACTAATTGAAGATCTGCATGGAATGAAGCAAATGAAAGACCTTTATATAGTGACACTTCAAGCACCGGTAATTTCGAATTTCGAAATAACCGTTGGAGGAAAATGGCTTCCTGTCATTGTCACTCAGTACGTGCTCAGTGTCATTGGCCAATGAGATTCTTGCATCTTCTGTCTACGGTAGTGCTCAGCAGCTTTTCGTCAGATAAACAGAATGTTTCGACATTTACGGCAAAGTCTTCCAGACAGCTTCCTGCGCCTTTTGAACTTTACCCAAAGTAGAAATACTTTGTCTAGAAGTTGATTCTGTTCTGCTGCTGACCTGACTGCATTGTCGCTCAACTCAGCAACTTCCTCTTGAAGCTTTTGTTAGAAGGCTTCTCGATCCTTCTTCATGCTGAGTCGTCGTTTCACTTAATACGATTGCGTTTTATCTTCTTGGGCCGTGAGGTCTTGATCTGTTGACTTGGGCTTGACTTCCACTTATGGGCTTTTAGACTTTATATATAAATGTCTTATAGATCAATAAACTCAACATTGAACGAACACATTAGTGTGAATAAATCAAAGCATTTAAATTTAATGTGTTAGAATATTTTTTATCAATTACTTAAATAAGTTTGTCAAATCAAAATCATGTGGAATGGTGTTTCAACATCCACTTCGTTGGATTCTGAGTCATAGCTCCTAAAAACATCTCCTTCTTCTTAAATTTTTATAGGAGTTTCGTGGATGCCCCCCAAATCAAGATCATTGGAAGCGGCATCATCCTCTTGCATGGACTTAGAATCATAGTCATAGGGATCGTCTCCATCCTCTTAACTTTCTATTGCCGTCTCACCTTAGGAATCTTCGTTTTTGGAAGAGTCGGGCGTGTGGGAAAGGCTTCTAACTTTGTATTGTAATGAAGTTCTCCATCTCGGATGGCCCCGATACAGCCTTCAATGTAGGCTCTGAAAGAAGCTGCTATATTAGCCGTCTATTTCTCGAGTTGATCCAAAAATCGTTGATATTCATCATCCTTTGATTGGTTCTCCTCCATAAGTAATGATTTGATTTCTCCATCATCCTCAACAACTTGGACTGCTTCCACCTTTGCCACATGACTGGAATCCTTGAGAGAATTTTGGTCATAGCTTATGTTAGAGCACACAATATTTTCATATGTCTTATGCTCGATTGGAGCCATAACCGTACTTCTTTCAAAGCAAGATTGCCAACACGGACGATGAAAATGGAGGTTTTCATCCCTATAATTGCAAATATAACTATTTCGGCAATGAGGATTACTCATCCGTAGATGCTCCCATACTTCAATATAATCAGGACCATGTGGATTTTTATGGGACTCCTAGACTTGCTCCACATAGCAACCATATTGATCATCATAATATGACGTGGTTTGAACGTAAGCACAACACTTGCAGTCAATATTATGTTCGTCGCTATGAATAAACTGAACATAGCCATCGTCGTAGCATCTAAAGATGGTGTACCAATGGACCCACAATCCGGTTGCACTTATTGTGAAATGTCGATCTCGATTGAACCAACCAAAATATACCGGTATCGTAGCATCCCTTGCATTTTCGTATGATTTCCTCGTCATGGTTTGATTGCTTTGCACCTATTGATATTCAGAGGCATTCTCCGTGAATAATAGAAAAAATGATTAAATGAAATTTATTATGAAAATACAACGAATAAAATTGCATAAAGTAAGAGCATGGGATAATAATAAACTAAATTGAAAAGCTGAGTGTGCGAAAAAAAATGAATCTGACGAAAAAATGAGTAAAAAAATGTATTGAAATTTTTGGGAAAGCTAAAATAAAAAGTAGTTGGTCCCACTGGACGTGGTAAAAATTGTTAGCGATAGCTAATAAATTTTGGTAAAGTGGAAGTGGGATAACGAGTGCGGAAAAATGTGTGATGGGTATAGAAATTTTTGGCAAAGCTTAAATAAAAGGTCCCACTGGGTGTGTCAAAAATTGTTAGCTTTAGCTAATAAATTTTGGTAAGTGAAGTGGGCGAAAAAACAAGTGAAAAACAAAGTGTTGTGAAAATTTTGGACGTGTTAGAAAAAAAGGGTATTGGAATTTTTGGCAAAAGCCTAAAACATAGGTCCCACTGGGCGTGCCAAAAATTGTTAGCGATATTTTCGAAATATGCTAGTTTCAACCTTGTCACGTGTGGTTAAGGTGCGGGCGTGCCAGAGAAATTATTTCTCAATTATGAAAGACGGTTAAGTTTGTGAAATTGTGCGCCGAAAACATGAATTCTAATTGAAGCGATTGGCGAGGGACGTAAGGATTGAAAAGGTCACTCTTGGGTCTCTAGCGCCGTTATAAAAACTTTGCTAGATTAATTATTTTGATTTAAGTTAAGCGTATAAATCGAAGACAGGTAAAATAAAGAAATTAAAAGTGCGAAATTGACACGGGATTTGGTGAAGGTTTGAATACATATGTTCAAAAGCATGAAATTGAAAATGAATTACAATTGAAAAATTTCTATATTAAACATATAGACAATCAATTGAATTGGAAAAAACAAATCAATACAAGAAATTGAAATGCAATTAAAATAAAATTGAAATTCAACGACAAACTCGGAGCCACAATAGCTATCTTGGCTGGACGTTAAAATTTGATGTCGGCTTGAAGTTCTCGGGGCGCTGCGGTCGGTTGGGCCCGTATGGTATATGATCTTGGCAATGTCAAAACGTGTGGTAGGCAAATGGGGAAGATTTAACCTTTGACTTCGGTGGGCTCGTTTGAGTGCTTAGGAACACGGAATTGGATGAGTAAATAGGCTAAATTTAACGTCAGGAGGTCAGAAACAAAATGCCATAAGGAATCGAATGCTAAAACAGACTCTAAATGGACGAAATTGAGTTTTGAAAATAACTGGACGAATCTGGAAAATTCTGGGAACAGACTAGCTAAAAGAATTTGGGCTGTAAAGATTGGCTTGTAACTATAGTTTCTGAGAACGGAATTGGGAAAATAAATATACTAGATTGAAATTCACGATGGCAGGAAAAACTATGTTGAAGGGATCGAAAGCAAAAAATGAATTTAAATGGACGAAATCGGGCTTTGAAAATACTTGGACGAATCTGGAAAATTAATTTGGAAACAGAATTCTAGCTAAGGATTGAGGAAATTAAAGCCTTGAGAATGCTAAATTGAATTGAAAAACTTGGAAAGAGGCTATTGGAACTTGGATTAAAGCTAAGCTAAAAGAAGGAATTAAAACTAAGAACTTGAAGAACAAAAACAAAGAACTTAAGAACTAAGAACTTAAAAGGAGAGCATTGAAAAGAACCTTTAGGAAGAGGTTTTTGTTGTGTTGAGTGAGTGAATAATTATGAAGAATGAAAGGTCTATTTATAGCATTTTGAGAGGGCAATTTGAGTAATTAATCACCAAGTAACCCTTATTTTTCTCTCTAACTTTGCCCACTAACTTGCCACCTCATTAACTTCCTCAACCTCCACAAACCACCACTAACTTCCATGCCACATCACCCCACTACCTTGTGGTTAGAGAGACTTTTAAGGCTTGGGCCTAGGTGTGAGTATGGGCTAGGCTTCGTAGGTTAGCTCGTGATTGTGGCCGGGTGCGTTTAGAGAAGTCGATGACCGAAAATGGGCTCCGGGCGAGGACCGACCTCTAGCTCGCCGAGCTAGAGGTTAGTTTATATATATATATATATATTTATTATTTTAATTTTTCATATTTTTCATCATTTTTATTTCTTTTATTTAGAAAAATAAAAACTATACCCTAAAATTAAATATAAGCTTTCTATATACATGAAAATAAAATTTATTTATTTTGGGCCAACACATCCATTCTATTCAAATCAGCAATGGAGTCCCTATACTATTTTTATATGGTTAATCAACCCTTCCCGTAACTGCTCTTCCTTTTTCTCTCTTGCTTCTTCGCCTTCTTCACTTGCTGGAACTGTTGTGCAGAGGAAAACAGAAAGAAAAGAGCAATAATTACAATAAGTTGGCAAATCCATGACCTCAAATTCAAGCTTATTATTGGCTTTCAATAAAATATCTGTGATTTTCAATCAATTATTTCAATTTATCACTTCAACATCTTGATGCGGGGCATCTCCTTCTAGAATCGGGTCCGTATGAAGGAAGTCGGAGGAAGAACCAAGCACGAGCAACAAGTGAGTAAGGAGGCCAAAATAGTGCCACACAACACACTAGCAGCTCAGACACTCTCCGCGTGGATTAAAGTACGCTCCGCGTGAAGGAAGGTGACCCGGAGAAGAGTTCATCAGCCAAACTACGCCCCGCGTAGATTTGGGCACGCTCCGCGTAGAATGGGTACTGATCCGGAGAATGGCTTATCAGCCAAACTACGCCCCGCGTAGATTTGGGCACGCTCCGCGCAGAATGGGTACTGATCCAGAGAAGAGCTCATCAGCCAAACTACGCCCTGCGTATACCTTCACTTAAAGGAACTTGCTCCTTACTCCAGCTTCCTCCTTATTTACAATCCTGTCACTCCTTATTTACACCTTTGCCACTCCCTTATTATAACCCTACCACTCTTTTATTTACACCCATGCCACCATCTTATTATTACCCCATTTTACCCCCCAACCTTACTCTTTACTTAATTATGTATATTAGCCTTTTATGTAATTTGGTTTTAGGGTTTTAGATGATATAAATTCATCTCTTTGTCATTGTAATAGTTAACTTTTTATCAATCAAATATTAATCTTCTTCAAGAAGCTTGTTAAGATTTTCACCTTTAACAATGGAGATTTCACATTCCTATGGATTTTAATCCATAAAACCCGGGATTCACTCTTCTAGTTTAACTAGAGAAGAAATATCTTTGTAAGTTTACGATTAAAACTTTCAAATAAAACCGATATTATCACATCTACCAAAAATTGCAAACCTTATAATTTGAGATTGAAGAAACACCCGATTGCCAACTGAAAAGTCACTTCGTGGGAAATTCATTTTGTACTTACGCAAACTATACAAAAAAAAAAAAAAAATTTCCAGCAATTAGGAATTCATACAAAATGAACAATCATCAAGAAGCAAAAAAAAAAAAAAAAAAATATTAAAATGAGTTTGAAACTAGCAGATAGCTAGAAGACTCTCAGTATAAGAGAAATGAATTTGGGTACCATCTCTAATTTCTTCTTCCGGCGAAAAGCCAAGGGAGAAGAAGGGAAATCAGTTAAGAAATGGGTTATATTAACCATATAAAAATAGTACAGAGACTCCATTGTTGATTTTAGTAAAATTGGGGTTTAATTGATTTTGAGTCCATAGTTTAAGAGTTTAAATGGATTTATGCCTTATAATAATAATATTAGTTATTATTATTATTAAGTGGAAAAATGAAGTAATGGATGTGTCAAATAGTATTACCTTTTTTTCCTAATAGTATATAAAAAAAAAAGAGAATTACAAAACTAACACTTTTTAAAGGGGTAGTTTATATTTCTAGCTCATTTTAAAAAACTAACCAAAACTAACACATTTCAACAAGTAACTTCCAAGTTTACCCTCATCTTCTTCCTAAACAGAACTTCATCTCTCTAACGTATTAAACGTTGCGATAGGAAGAGGAGGTAGAACGAGAAGCGACATCGGCACACTCAAAGAGGTGGAGAAGCGAAAGACAGTGATAGGAAGAGGAGGAGAAGCGAACGGCGAGGATAAAGAAGGAGAAGCGAATGGCGGCAATAAGAAGAGGAGGAGAAGAAGGCGAACATCGAACAGAAGAGGAGGAAGAAGAAGGCGAACAACGAACAGAAGAGGAGGAAGAAGGCGACCGTTTTTCGGACAATCTCGTCCCAATATATATTGTTTCTCTTCCTTTTTCATGTTTTTCCTGTTTGTGCGAACCTCAAAAACAGTGGCATTGTTATCTGAAAATGCATTTTGGTTGGAATATCAGTTTCAATTTTTTTCCCGACAGTGTCGATATCTGTAGATAATTGTCGATATTTGTAGATATTGTCGATATTTGTCGATATCTGTATATATTTGTAGATATTATAGATATTTGTAGATATCTGTAGATATCTGTAGATATATGTTATCGATATCTGTAGATATTTGTCGTATATTGTAGATATCTACAGATATCTACAATGTCGATATCTGTCAGATATCGACAGAAATGGACACTGTCTAGGAAAAATGTCTGAAACTGATATTCCAACCAAAATGCATTTTCAGACAACAATGCCACTATTTTTGGGGTTCGCACGATCAGTAAAAACATGAAAAATGAAGAGAAACAATATATATTGGGTTGTAGAGAAACAACCTGCTAGATCTTAACGATGAATGAACTAAGCTTTAAATCTTTTTAATGAAACTAAAAACCAATGAAAAACTTATATGATTGTAGAAATTTTATTGTATGAACCGTGGGTTGGATTTATTGTTGTAGTATTCATAGTTGTTTTGTAGATTGTTCTGTTTTTTAGAGAGAGAGAGACGCGAGAAAGAGATAGAGGTGGAAAGACAAAGACACATAGTTATGTTAAGGAAGAAGACGAGGGTAAACTTGAAAGTTACTTATTGCATATGTTAGTTTTGGTTAGTTTTTTAAAAAGAGTTAGAAATGTAAACTACCCATTGAAAAGTGTTAGTTTTGTAATTCTCCCTAAAAAAAATATAAGGAAAATTATCATATTTTCGAATTGTAAATGTGTAAAATCATAGTTGATACGGATCCTTCTCGGGACATGTTAGTTTTAATCTTAAACTAACAAAGAGGTTCTTCTCAAGCTAAACTAATTGAAGGAGTTAATCCGAGGTTTTTACAGACTAAAACCATAGGAAACAAGAATTCCCCATTGTTGAAAGTGAAAATCTTAACAAAAGCTTCATGAAGAAGACAATGAAAAGTATATTAATTGAAAGTTGTTTCTCACAAAGAAAACAAGAGCTTAAATACCCCTACTAATAGGAAATGAAATTACGTCAATAACCTACCTAGGGTTTCCTCTAATTAAAGCAAGCTAAGGGTAAGATAGTAAAGCATAAATGATAGGGGATATGTTGGTCAATAAATTATGGGACAAAATAGTAAAAGCATGGACTAAAACATAATTAAGCAATCAAGACCTAATTTCAGCGTTTTTCTGAAAATAGCAGTTGACACGGCGTGTCAACTGAATTATTTTGAACAGAAACTTTGCTCAAAGATGACACGCGTGTCACCTGCATTTTCAGCAGTCTTCGCATTTCTTTGGCTGTGTCGCTAGCCTCAGTGCAATTAGCGATTTCCTTTGGCCCCGTATTGGACACATCCTCATCAATCAATAATATGATTTTTTTTTAATACATAGTATGTTTTGTTAAGTTATGCTTTTGTGTAATTTTTATTAGTTAATATAAATTATGGAAAAAGAAATAAGTACTAAAAACGTTTTACTTTATTGCTTTTGTGACTAATCTCATCTTTTTTTCTAAAATGAATTGGGTGGCCACTAATTAATTAGTTGTGTGCCTTTCTTTCTTTTCTTTTTTTCATTTTCTTAATTTGGAATATTCTTCACAAATGTGCCTTTCTTTTATCACTCAATTATATTATGTCCTTATGTAGAATTGTTTTACATTAATACTTTTCCACAATTATATATTAAAATAATAAAGAGAGAAATACATTCAGGTTTCTTTCTTCTTCATCCGTGAGGATATATGTTAATTACCATATTTATATTATAAGCAAATAAAATTTAAAAGATGATAATACTTATATTTTACTTTATTTTTCACATTTAATTAAAGGCAAAGCACAAAATAAATAAATAAACTTTGTGATTTGCATAGATTAAAAGTTTGCAATGACCATGTGTTTTGTATGATTTGCAAACGCAGATATTCCGTCAAATTTTTTTCGTGACTACTCGCCCAAAAAATGGAGCGATTCAGAGCAATTAGAAGGACCAACTTTGCAAATTACCTCATATATAAGGTATAACGTTACAAATTCACTAAATCACAAGTATTATTTGACCAAAAAAATCATAAATCCTTGAACTGAATAGTGCAGCTACTCTTGTTCACCGCTACTGTTGTTGAAACAATAGCAACGAATCATGTCTTCTCTCCCCCCTCTTTCTTCCCTATAGACTGATTTCAACCGTTTTGCTACTCGTTCGCTTGGAATGAACCGTTACTACAATACTAGCGTTGGAGAGCTTGAAAGTGGTTTTGGGAGGCACTCATATACTCACACGAATTGGACTTCCGCCGTACTACTAGGCTTGACTTAGATCTTTGCTTGTCCTCAAGAAAAGGAAAACTCATTCTTAGCAACAATAAAAGAAACAGGTTGGGTAAGTAATTCTAGCATGAAAGATAAATTAAACTAGCAAAAGTAATGAAAGAAGAGACTGTCAACTAAGAAAGGTTTAGAAATCATACTTTTGCTTTTAGATATATCAAAACAAACAAATTTAACTTTAATCAAAAATTCTCTCAAACAAGCCAAAATGCAAAAGAAAAAGAAAAAGCCAATTCGAATCAAAATGTCTCACAAAGTGGTCACTCAATCGCTCAAATGTGTTTAAAGGTATTGAAAATTGAAGCACTCAACAGTCTAGGCATACTTGCTCAATCCCATTGGCTTGCAAAGTTGTCAAAATTCCATTGCGTTGTTCCAAACCCAAAAGTAATCAAGAGGTCTTTCATTTTGGTTGTAATGGGGCTAAGATGATTAGGTATGGATAAGAAATATTAAGGCTAATCATGGCTATAAGATTACAATCCCAACTCACACGATTGTGCTCATATATACACATGAACCCACTCTTAATAGCACGGTCTATATGACAGATTTTAAGTTCTCTCAAGCCAATCATGAAGGAGTTTAGTATATGATGTGTAAAACTTAACTTTACATTTTCATTTCAAGGGAATATTTCAATGAAATGCCACTTATGAATTTGACAAATTGATGCCACAAAGAAGGGGATTTCTGCCTCATGCTCTCTTTTTTCTATTTTTTTTAATTATTATTTACACAGGCAGAATTCATGAAGTACAAATTCTCTTAGCAAAACACTTTTCTTTAACAACACACATTAGGGAATTGTTTACAAAGTAAAACATTAGCCATGTGGGTATGTTTAGGAAAAGACATTGAGAATAGGCTAAGGAAAAACAATCTAGTGGCTATCAAGAAAAGGTTAAGCTCAAGTGGCTCACTACAATGAGGATATTCAATTTTGCACATAGATAGGTCAATTTAAGCCAAATGGTTACCCCTATATCTCTATCACTTTACTTTGGGATTAGACATGCAATTTTGACATGGCTACTAAGCAAGTTCTAGCATTAGCAAGCTATGGAAGACTCACTCACAAAGAAAAATTAACTGATTTTAGGCTCAAAAACTCACAATTTGAGGTTTAAATTTTTACATTTGATTCTTCAATAACTAAGTTAACTTACTTTTCACAAATCAACAAGAATAAAGAATTCTCAAAGTTAAAGTTATATTTAAAAGCATGATATCTACACAAAAGTATAAAATAAAACCTAAACAGTTGACAAAGCCAAAACTCATAAACCAAAATTACTAATTTAATTGTCTCAATGTTAAAATAAACTTTCAAACAAAGTCCTTTAATTGATGCTAAAACAATTAATTAAGCAAATGATTCTAAGCTTCTCAAGCTTTAAGCACAAGATCATGATTTTTCTAAAATTACCCACTCACACTTAATCATAACATTGTCCTCAATGGACCAAGATATAACAATAAAAGCATAAGAAGAGGGGGTGAGAAGGACTTTTTTGAAAATTGAGGCACGTCATAATTACACTTTCTCACGAATGCCTAGCGAAGCAATAGAAGAATAGGGAGAATAAACAGAACAAAGCTAGCAAACACATCAGTATACAAAATATAAAAGAACATGAACAACTGAATGTGCTAACAGTCTCAATGTAATCTAGAAAATAAAGCATAAATAAACCTACAACTAATCACATGTAGCAAGATATTTACAAAAATATAATGTATGAGATAGAAAATAAAGTACTAAGTGATATCCTCTCACCGTGAAGCTCAAAAAGAATAAAATTGGAAAAATTAGTGCAACTAATTAAATGTGGTTCAAAAATTAGAAATGGAAAAATTAAAATTTGTGGGTTAAGGTGAATGGACTGGGTGTCCAAGGGTTCTGGACTGGTCAAAATTTTAGGCGGTGGACTGTGGCTGCTGAGAGAAATTAGCCAAAAGATAGACTGGATGGCCAGTCCAGCCTGCAATTTTATCATCATGGTACACCTCCTAAAAAAATATACTTTGCCCAAAAATATCACAAAATTTGACCAAGTAATGATAAAATAAAATGAGTTCTAGGTCCTATAATATATTTCATTTAAAGAACACACCTAGAATCAACATTATTCTTTTATCGTCAATTTTTCTATGGCTCACTAAACAGTATATCCAACTAACCCATATTCAAAAATTGCAATATTGACGACATGTATGTAGGACAAAATATTAAACCAACCTTCTCAATTTCTATTCTCATTTGGAGTCTGAACCCAATAATGTCACAATAATCAAGTGGAAGTGGACACACATTTAAAGTACAAATCCCCAGTTGAGAAATAAAAATCTTCAATAAGTGGAATTAATCAAGCAAACCCAATTTACATACATGTGATGCGAACGAAATGAACAATACAAAATCTCGCATTAATCTGTCAACTCATTTAAGAAGTGTTTTACCCATATCTTTTAACGTGATTTACGGTTTAATTTTAGAAGAAATAAATAAGTTTAATTACAAAAAAAAAAGTGTTTTTAATAAAATAGCGAAATAAAAATAAAATCTGTGCTTCTAGCTAATTTCCCTCGTTTTTTATTAGTTTAGGAAATAAAAACGTCAAGCTAACTCGGCTCTCAAGATTTGTATTTCAGGTACGAGCAAGGAGTGAAAATCTACTCAAATACGCGGGGCGTAAAACATGGTGTCAGGAATAATTGCCTTATCCGCAGACACCACGTAGAACTGACTCAGCATACGCGGGGCGTATGACACCTTACGCGAGGCGTATGACATATGTCGGAAATGATTGGCCTAATCCTGAAAGTCAGACTACACTGTCTCCTTGAGTCAACTCTTTTACGCGGGGCGTACTTCAACTACGCACGGCGTAAAAGCTCCAATTCAAGCAATAAAACTTCATAAACTCAAACACGCGGGGCGTACTTTAGCTACGCGGGGCGTGTTTGAGACAACAAGACACGGAATTGGTCCACATGCAGGAGATTTCTGACAGAATGGGCATATACGCGGGGGCGTGCCTCACCTTACGCGGGGCGTATCATGGGATTTCTGCACCAAATAATGTTGCTCCATACTTGTACCTTGTGAAGTTACAATTCTACCCCTAGCTTGATGTATAAATGAAAGTGACTAGCACTTATTTAGAGACCTTACCTTGAACATAGCTACATTTTGCTTCTTCTAGATAGTTGTTGTATAGTTTTGGTTTTAGATTCAGTTTATGTAATAAAACTCTCCCACCTCGAGAGCTTGTTCGGTTATTCCGGCCTTCCATCAACGTTCCGCTCCATCATTCATCACCAAGCTCGAGAGTTCCACCTCCAAGTCCTAAGAGACGGCCTTGAGTCCGGTTGGCTAGTTCCGAGGGCTGATTCTTCCCTCTTCGCTTGCTAATTAGCTTGCACTCTTCCTATGTACTAGGCTTGGTTGTATTCCTCATTTATGCTTTCCACATTTATAATATATGATTTGCAATTTCCGTTTCTATATACGTGTTGATGTTTATTACTTGTTTTGATACTCGTAATTGACTATTGTGTAGGGGAACGCGATTTCCGACACCATTCGGGCTATCTTTAGGGATTCATATAGGTGTTGCCCTACCGGAAGTGACGCTCCGGAAACCGTAGGAATTGACACACCACGGAACTTACGGGCCCTAGTTTCTGATCCCCAGCATTAGACACGCCTTGACTAGGAACCACGTAGTCTAAGTACTTCACGGGTCGGTCGAACTACACGTAGTCGTCTTTGCAAGAGTAAATTATCAATCGAATATATTCGGAGTCATTGCCTTTTATATTTATAACTTATCGCCTTCCATATCATCCCCTGGAGTTTTTAGTTACATAAATCTGTCTCACCCGTAGTTAGGAGTAGTTTGTAGTTGGTTACCACATAAACCCCAAAGTATTCACCACTTAAATAACATATAAAACCGAGTCGTTTAATACTTGCAGTTATAAATCCCGTGGATTCGATACCCGGTCTTAACCGGATTATTACTTGATACGACGGGGTACACTTGCCCCTAAGTAGTCGTAGCATCCAAGTAGAGTCAAGAGCAATTTATAAAGATCACATTCATAGACATAGAGTCCGCACTCATAATATATACATTTCGTCGTAGAAACTCTACCACTAGGCGCCGCGCCATCAAGTTTTTGGCGCCGTTGCCGGGGATTTATAATATCTTGCTATATTAGACAAAAACGTTTTATTGTTAGTTTAAGCATTTGTAAATATTATTTTCTCTTTTTGTGAATAATTTATTTCGTTCTATGTTGTTACTAATGATTTGTTTCAGGGTATGATGCTTCATAGTCGTCATCGGTGGGACGACCGCATGGATGACGAATGCCCACACTCAACCTCGCAATTCGATGTGGTAAACTCTTTGCTTAAAGATATTCATGAAAGATTATCTAACACTGAGACATATTTCAGGGAAATAGGAAATCTATGGGCCAGATTGAAGTCTCCTCGTGATTCCGCCGCGGACGAATCAAGTCGAGAGTCCAATTCGGTTTGTCAAAATGGGAAGCTCGAGTTAATCGGGTTTTCTCAAAAGGATTCCCCAAAGAATAAAAGTCATCTCAGTTGTGAGGAAACAGACATCGATGAGCCGGTTGTGTGCGGACCTATGGAAATAAATCTAAAGCTAGAAGAGTCGGAGGTTCCTTCTACCTCGGAACATTTCGCTCCTTTTGAACTACCAAAGGAGTCAAATAGGGAGCAAACTAAACTCTTCGATAATTTCTGTACATATAGTTTTTGGTTTTTGTCAAATTCTTTTGAAGCGAACAATCTGTTTTGCAGGTACGGGTTGTTTATTCAATAATTTGAATTCCTAACGTGAATGGAAGCATACACCTAGGAGGAGGTTCAAAGTCGAGCTACTTCGACTCAAAACGTAGCACCGGTTTGAGTTTCTCGAACCACTTGTTTATATATATTATAAACGTTTTTCAACTTATTTTTATTTTTGTTTGTCTCTACTTCTAGTATTTTTTACGTATGCCATTGTTAGTTTCCGCCATCTCATCATCTTCCCTTTCAGCTATCATTTTATTTTTACCCTCATTTTATTTTCTTTTGTATCCTCTTGCATAAATAAAAATAAGAAAAACAAATCCCATATTAATCCAAAACATTTTTTGAGCTACGCGGGACGTACAACCCCATGCGCCCCGCGTAGTTGTGTGTCTGTCCATTTTACTCAATAAAAGACACACTACGCGGGGCGTATCCTCTGTCACGCCCCGCGTACCCATCGTGAGTAAAACCTTTTCGAATAAGCACCACGTGGGAGGACACGCGGGACGCGCCCCAGGGCACGCCCCGCGTATCCTCGGGGAGTTGTGAATTGCAACTCCCCATGGCAACTCCCTTTCCCTCAAACTTCCCATCACTCATCTTCCCCATACACCTTTTCCACTTCCACACTCCACCTTCCTTTCCATCCAATCAACTTCCACCTTTTCAAATTCAAACTCCCTCCACAATAAATTTTAACTACCTCCTTAATTACAATTTAAATAATAAATAAAAATATTAAGCAATTAATAATTAAACATAAAAATCATAAAAACTCATTAAAAACTCATAAAACTTAAAATTAAAAATCAGAAAACTGATCAAAAAACCGAAAAAATCCTTCCACCTCCCCCTCTTACGCGGGGCGTATCTCCATATACGTCCCGCGTCCTAGCCCGTTTTTCCACCAAAAAGGGGCAGGAGGTGCGATACGCGAGGCGTGCCCTCTTTCACGTCCCGCGTACCGTACCAATTCTTGCGAAAAATAAGCTCAGGGGGAGGGATACGCGGGGCGTGGCCCCTTCACTCCTCGCGTACCCCTCTGGGAATCCGAGCTTTGCTTGGATTTCCCACTTTTCCCCTATTTAAACCCCTCTTCTCCCTCTCTTTCTCACTCACACAACCTACCTACACTCTCTACCCCTCATCCACTCCTCTCCTATCTTTCACCACCATGGTTAGGCGAAAACATACCGCCGACATGCGTCCCCCACGGTCCACTAGGGCCCGTTCTTCCCGTTCCGCACAAAATCAACAACCATTACCTGAACGGGAGGGGACACCACCACTTACCCGCCTACACCGGGCTCCTTTTCATCTCCTAACCGAGGGGGAGGCCGAGCACTACCAAACACTTTCCGCCGCCCACTTTATGGAACTCCCATACATTGAGCGGAACACTCTTGACCGTTTCAGCCTTGGCGGGGCTTTCGTGGAGCGCCTCCGTGCCCTCTCTTGGTACGATCACTTTCTTACACGGCACCACGTTTACCCCTCCTTAGTTTTGAAGTTCTACACCACCCTCACCTCTAACAACGTCCCCGGTGCCGCCCTCTTCCATTTCCGCCTTCACAACCACCCATTCACCATTGATACCCAATGGCTCCGCAATCACTTCACCAAACAAGCGGAAGATGGTATCTCCCATTGGCCCGAGGATGTTTTCGCTCGTGATTTTTGGACCTCCATCACCGGGTCCGAGGATTATGATGTCTGCAACCTCCGCCCCTCTCTCATTCGTGATCCAATCCTCCAACTTCTCCACCGCTTCATCTCCGTCTACTTTTCGGGGAAGTCGGAATCCACCAAGGTCAACAAGGACGAACTTTTGGCACTCTATTGTTGTGTCAACAACCGTGCCTATGACCTCTCCTATCTTGTGGCCGTCCAACTCCACCACATTTCCACCCGAAAGCGGGGCAAGATCGGGTTGGGCCATCTAGTCACTCTTTTCGCCACTTTCGCTCTTGGCGAGGCTACCCTTGCTCGCCTCCCAAGCCTTTTGCCTCGGCCTGTGGAGAAAAATGCCTTCAAATCCCTTAAGCGCTCCACCTCGGGCCCGGGTGAAACCTCGGGGGCGGCTCGCTCTCACGAGGAGGAAGGTTCAGATTCGGATATGGGCCTCAATTTCAGCCCTCCGCCTAACCATGACTTCAATTCCATCTATGCTCGGTTGGACGCCTTAGAGGGCCACCAACGTGCCGATCGAGCCCACTATGACCACCACTTCGCCACCCTCAACACCGCTTTGACACCTTTGAGGCTAATCGCCTCATGGACCACTCCACCTTCATCACCCGCTTCAACTCCATTGAGGCGCAACAACGTGAGGATCGGGCCCATCTCGATGCTCGCTTTGATGCCCTCGCCAACTCCTTCGCCTCATACTTCAACCTCCATGGAAATCCGCCTCCACCACAACCATAGTTTCCATTTTTCTTTCTCTTTTCTGTGTTCTTTATGTATTTTCTTTTGCTATTTCCTATGTTGTTCTTATGTTTTTAATGTACGATGTTGTTTCTATTTAAAATTGTTAAGTTTCGTTTGTGTTTTGTGCTTTCGTTATTTCCGTTTTTATTATTTCGAATAACACCACGCAGGGTGTACCCCATGGTACGCCCCGCATACCCACCCTTTTTATGCTTAACAAAGCTCAGAAACTCAAACACGTGGGGCGCCCTGTTCCTGCGTCCCGCGTATTTGAGTCTCTAACTCAAAACGCACTAAAAATGCTACCCTACGCGGGGCGCCCCCCTGGGCACGCCTCGCGTAGGTTCCCTGACCACTAAGGGTCTTCTTTTCCTTCTTTAATTTATTTTTGTTTTTGTTTTAACTTCTTTTTGCGACGCCCTTGGAATAGGCGTCATTTTCAATAACGCGGAGGGCCGTGCAACCCCGCACTTTTAGTTTGGTTTGCACTACCAAAAACAAAAATAAAAATTTAATAACAACAAAATAATTAAACTGACTTATTACTCTTTAGAATTTTCCCGACACGCTATCCCTCCTTCGGAAATTAATTAGAGTTCCGTTATTTGTCATCAAAAAATAAAAAGTGTCGGAACATAAAGGAATGATTCAATTAAGAGATTTTAGTCTTGATCTTAAAGTTAGCGAATTTGTGCAAAACTTAGGTTAGTACTAAGCTAAGGCATTGAGGCTTAAGCCAAACGCTATCTCCATAATAAACTTTAAAAAGGCAATAAAAACGGGATAGTTGAGAATTTAGCAAAGACTTGATAGTACACAATTTAAACCCGAATTTTGTGAGGTATTTTTGAGCCTAAAAGAGTTCGTACGAGAACTCTAATTCTTTCGAGAACTTTGACTTCACTCGACTCATAGAATTTGCATCCAATACCGGGTTAAGTACACTTATTTTTGGTAAAAAGGCAATAGATGATAAACCGAACCCACTTAGGCTAATTTATTTTTCTCGTTTTCACTAAACATTAGGAAACCCCTTCGAGCCTATTAACCAACTTTTTTGTTAATACCCTTTTTAACATTTAACCCTTTTTCCTCTTGTTCGAATACCGACAAAATCAATTTGCACCCAAATCACTTGGAAAAAGTCACGGCCTTAACAAACGAGCACCATAAGCCTTCAAAATATTGTTTTTGTGCCTCTATCAAAACAAAGGATTCAATAAAAACAAAAAGGCATTCTCAAGCTCCGCCCGAGCAATTTTGAAGTATATTTTGTAAAAATCGCCAAGGCCGAAATAAACAAAAACACGGTGCAATCACAAAACGGTATTTTGGAACTTGAGTCTCTTTAAACTAACCACTAAAGAAGCCACCCACATTACAACCCCCCTCCGGGTTCATTTTTAATGTTGCCTAACCATATTTTAGGAGGAAAAACCCGGATGAAAATGCAAATTCAACATGATCTCGAGTAAGTGCAAAGAAGAGTGCTAAAACACCGACCCACCTAAAATTGAGCGTAAGAGCGAAATCCCTTGGTGAGGTACTATCGGGTTCTCAAAAAGATAATCAACCGCCGTTAATATTGCCTATTAAATCTTGATCATGGAGGTTTCAAACAAGTTTCGTACTCAATCCCTTGTTTGCGTAGGTACTTACCGAAACCTTTGCACAAAACCATAACTTTGAAATCACGCACTTGGCAAAACCAACCTTCGGTTTGTTTCTTAACTTTCTCAATCCCTTGTCTTTCGATTTCTTTTACTTGAGGACAAGTAAAACTTTAAAGTCCGAGGAGGTTTGATAGGGGTATTTTACCCCTATCTTTTAGCGTGATTTACAGTTTAATTTTAGAAGAAATAAATAAGTTTAATTACAAAAAAAGAGTGTTTTTAATAAAATAGCGAAATAAGAATAAAGTCTGTGCTTCTAGCTAATTTCCCTCGTTTTTTATTAGTTTAGGAAATAAAAACGTCAAGCTAACTCGGCTCTCAAGATTTGTATTTCAGGTACGAGCAAGGAGTGAAAATCTACTCAAATACGCGGGGCGTATCATCCTATACGCGGGGCGTAAAACATGGTGTCAGGAATAATTGCCTTATCCGTAGACACCACGTAGAACTGACTCAACATACGTAGGGCGTATGACACCTTACGCGAGGCGTATGACATATGTCGGAAATGATTGGCCTAATCCTGAAAGTCAGACTGCACTGTCTCCTTGAGTCAACTCTTTTACGCGGGGCGTACTTCAACTACGCATGGCGTAAAAGCTCCAATTCAAGCAATAAAACTTCAGAAACTCAAACACGCGGGGCGTACTTTAGCTACGCGGGGCGTGTTTGAGACAATAAGACACGGAATTGGTCCACATGCAGGAGATTTCTGACGGAATGGGCATATACGCGGGGTGTGCCTCACCTTACGCGGGGCGTATCATGGGATTTCTGCACCAAATAATGTTGCTCCATACTTGTACCTTGTGAAGTTACAATTCTACCCATAGCTTGATGTATAAATAAGAGTGACTAGCACTCATTTAGAGACCTTACCTTGAACATAGCTACATTTTGCTTCTTCTAGATAGTTGTTGTATAGTTTTGGTTTTAGATTCAGTTTATGTAATAAAACTCTCCCACCTCGAGAGCTTGTTCGGTTATTCCGGCGTTCCATCAACGTTCCGCTCCATCATTCATCACCAAGCTCGAGAGTTCCACCTCCAAGTCCTAAGAGACGGCCTTGAGTCCGGTTGGTTAGTTCCGAGGGCCGATTCTTCCCTCTTCGCTTGCTAATTAGCTTGCACTCTTCCTATGTACTAGGGTTGGTTGTATTCCTCATTTATGCTTTCCACATTTATAATATATGATTTGCAATTTCCGTTTCTATATATGTGTTGATGTTTATTACTTGTTTTGATACTCGTAATTGACTATTGTGTAGGGGAACGCGATTTCCGACACCATTCGGGCTATCTTTAGGGATTCATATAGGTGTTGCCCTACCGGAAGTGACGCTCCGGAAACCGTAGGAATTGACACACCACGAAACTTACGGGCCCTAGTTTCTGATCCCCAGCATTAGACACGCCTTGACTATGAACCACGTAGTCTAAGTACTTCACGGGTCGGTCGAACTACACGTAGTCGTCTTTGCAAGAGTAAATTGTCAATCGAATATATTCGGAGTCATTGCCTTTTATATTTATAACTTATCGCCTTCCATATCATTCCGTGGAGTTTTTAGTTACATAAATCTGTCTCACCCGTAGTTAGGAGTAGTTTGTAGTTGGTTACCACATCAACCCCAAAGTATTCACCGCTTAAATAACGTATAAAACCGAGTCGTTTAATACTTGCAGTTATAAATCCCGTGGATTTGATACTCGGTCTTAACCGGATTATTACTTGATACGACGGGGTACACTTGCCCCTAAGTAGTCATAGCGTCTAAGTAGAGTCAAGAGCAATTTATAAAGATCACATTCATAGACATAGAGTCCGCACTCATAATATATACATTTCGTCGTAGAAACTCTACCACTAGGCGCCGCGCCATCAAACACCCAATGCATACTTGGCTCCTAATTTTCAATTGGAACTCAAAAATTTGGAACCTCATGGAAATGCACAGAACCCAAATGAAGAATTTGCAGAACCCATTTGAAAACTAAAAATTCCAACTGAAAATGATGGGAAGATTTAGAATGAATTCAGTTTGTACCACCTCCAACAACAATTTCAAACCACGGGAGCAAAACGATTTCATCAAGCATGCATTCCAAAGAACTTTGCAACCATGGCGGATTAAGTTACCATGGCGGATACACAAAACATCAACAAATTCAGAAACTAAAGAGAACCTGGATGAATTGTAATAATTTTGAATGAGTGAATCTCTAAAATGAAAATATTCTCATTAAGGAAATAATGCTTACATACATTGTTTATATATTTTGCTAGGTGTGGTCACCAAGTAAACTTGATAAGGAAAATAAAGGACATGACTTGTGTCAACAAGATAGCCTTGTGATGGATTTAATTAAATGGAAGGTGGTGATTTGGTGAAGCTTTGATCAAGTAAGGGTGGTCCATCATAAGGAGGTGCAACTCTTCTAGAATGTGCTATCCATGGGAAATTACCATGATGCCCTGTTATTATTGAAAGGACCAAATTGCCCTTGAGCAATTTGGCTTTTATTATACGGAAGATAGAGTTTGGGAATCCAAACTCATTAATCTTCCTGACACAAACTCTTCATTCTCCTTTGGGTAAACCAAAGGTCTTCTTCTCCCTTTCTTCATAGATCTGAAATGCCTCCATCTCTCCCATTGCTCTTGTAACTTCTTCTTGTACTGAACTTTTGCTTGATGAGTTTGATATCCTCCCTCAAACTAAGCTTGGTACAAATTCCTCAAGCTTAGTTTGCCTATCAAAAACCTAAGTTACGGAGAGTGCTGGGCTTTTGTAAAGAGATCTGCCACCTGCAGAGCTGACGGTATCGGCATTAGTCGGATCAAACCGGCTTGAACGCGTTCGCGGATGACGTGACAGTCAATATCTATATGTTTCATCCGTTCGTGGAACACTGGGTTCTGGGCTATGTGCATGGTGGAGATATTATCGCAGAACATGAGGGAAGCCGTCTCCGGTGGTGCTTTCATATTTGTTAAGAGATTCGTGAGCCAGTGAAGCTCACAGGATGTGGAGGCCATGGCTCTGTATTCCGATTCCGAGGAGGACCTAGAAACGGTGTTTTGTTTCTTCGATCTCCAAGAGATAAGGGCTGATCCGAGGAAGACGGCGTACCCGGTGATTGATTTCTGAGTTTCTTGACAAGTTGCCCAGTCTGAATCCGTGAAGGCCTGTAGTTTTAAGTCGTTGCATGTGGAGAAAAAAAGCACCAATCCTATAGTCCCTTTGAGGTAACGCATAACTCTTTCTGCTCTGTTTAAGTTCTCTGTGGTTGGTTGCATGAGGTGTTGAGATAATTGATTTACAATATATGTGATATCCGGTCTTGTATGTGTGAGATATAGTAGTTTACCGATTAACTGTCTATATGGTGTGATTTCTGGGAGTGGGTTGTCATTTTGGCTTGGTTTGTGATTTGGTAGTGCCGGCGACGAGGCTGGTTTACAGTCGATGAATCCCTAGTCTTGTAACAACTCTAATGTGTATTTCCTTTGTGACATGTGGAGTCCCTGACAGCTGTGAGAGAACTCAAATCCTAGAAAATAATGTATGGCCCCGAGATCCTTGATGCTGAAAACATTGTTTAAGTGTTGTTTGGCCTGGTTGATGGTCTGCATGTCGTTTCCTGCGAGAACTACATCATCAACGTATACTAGCAACATGGTTACATGTCCTGCGTATTCCTTTATGAACAAGGACGGATCGGCCACTGATTGAAAAACCCCCATTTGTTTGATGGTGCCGGTCAACTTGGCGTTCAACTGCCTGCCTGCTTGCCTGAGCCCGTAGAGGGCCTTATTGAGTTTGCATACTTATCGTGGGCTTTCCGGAGTTACCCCTGGTGGCATTGCCATATAGACATCCTCGCTCAGCTCCCCATGTAAGTATGCATTGTCAATATCGAGTTGATGTATATGCCATTCCTTTGCAACTGCTATTGCTAATAGAGTTCTTATGGTGGTGAATTTTGCTACAGGTGCGAAGGTTGCAGTGAAATCCACTCCCTCCTGCTGAGTGTAGCCCTTAGCAACCAACCTGGCCTTGAACCTGGCAATGCTTCCATCGGATTTGTGCTTGATCTTGTAGACCCATCGGCAGCCTATGGGTCTTTTGCCCTTTGGTAAGTCAACTAAGCTCCATGTTTGGTTAGCTTCTAACGCAGCTAGTTCCTTGTTCATTGCCTCCACCCATCCTCTTTCTAATTTTGCTTCTTGATATGTTGCAGGCTCCCGATGACAAGAAAGGTTGATCGAGAAAATCTTCTTGGCTGGAGAAAATCCTTCATAAGACAAATGTTTCCACAAGGCATGTGGGGAATTGGTCAAGCATGGCAGTGTGGAGCCTTGGACTAGTGCCAAGTGATAATCTCTGAGATAGGTTGGGAGTTTCCTTGTTCTTTGTGGCCTTGTGTTGATTTGTTGATGTTCATATGCTAGTGTCTCTGGTTGTTCGATATTTTCTTCGATTTCTTGTATTGTATCAACATGTTGTGTTATCTCTGGTGTGCTTTGTTCCTCATCTGTACTGTATGACTCATCCTCATCTTCATTCATGCATGCTTTATGGAGTGACTCCAGCTCTGCTTCACTGCAACATGATGTGTCATTTTTCTTGTGTTCTTCTGAAAAAGGAAAGAAGTTCTCAAAGAACTTCACATGCCTGGAAAAGAAAACAATGTTAGTGCTTAGGTTCAAAAGTTTGAATCCCTTTGTACCATGTCTGTATCCCAAGAAAATGCACTTCATTGCTCTTTCTGTGAATTTGCCTTTGTGTCTGTCTAAAGCTAAGGTGTATGCAAGACACCCAAAAACCTTGAGGTCGTCTACATGTGCCCCTTTTCCATACAGTCGCTCGTAAGGTGTCTAGCCCCGAATTGGTGTGGATGGTAATCTGTTTATGAGATAAACTGCATGACTAACTGCTTCTGGCCAAAAAATGTGAGGCAGTGAGCTTTGAAATATGAGTGCTCTGGTGGTATTCATTATGTCTTAATGTTTGCGTTCTACTCTGCCGTTTTGTTGTGGTGTCTCCAGACATGATGTATGGTGTATGATTCCATTTTTCGCGTAAAAATCCTTCATGATGAACTCAGGGCCATTGTCCGTTCGGATTGTTTTCACATTCTTGCCAAACTGTCTATTTACATATGCGCAGAATTGTTGTAGTGTTGTGCTTGATTCCCCCTTTGTTTGCATTAATGTGACCCATGTATACCTGCTATGGTCATCTAATATGGTTAGGAAATATCGTTTACTAGAGTGTGACTCTTGTGTTGGACCCCATATATCTGCATGGATTAAATCAAAACATTCTTCTGCTATGTTGTGACTCAGTGAGAAAGGCATTTTCTTTTGCTTGGCTTTTTGACAAATGTCACATGGCATTTCTTTGAAGGAATCGAAATCATTACATGATAGATTGAGGCCTTTCAACCTCTCATGAGAGGGATGACCAAAACGTAAATGCCACAAACTGGATTTAACAGAAAAAACAGAAATATGGTTAGATAGCGGGTATTCCAGATAATAGAGGCCTCCATGCTCTCTAGCCAAGCCAATCTTCTTCCAACTTGTTGTGTCCTGTATCACACACATTGATCCCGTTATCACAACACAGAGTCCATTAGTACTCAATAGCTTACTAGTCGATATAAGATTGTAATCAAACGCAGGTATACATAGAACATTATACAAAACAAGTTTCGGGCTTAAGGTTACAGTGCCAATGTATTCTGCCTTGACCCTTTCTCCGTTTGGCAAATTTACCCAGCATTTTTCGATTTGGTTGTATGAGCTATACATTTGTTTATTACAAATGATATGATCTGTAGCTCCTATGTCAATTATCCAATATGATGAGACAAAACTAGGGTTAGGACCATTACCAGAACTGTCTCCCTTGACAAAGGTGTTGACGCTGTTGCCCGAGGCCTGGGTCTTTCCTTGATTCATGGGCAGTAGGGCCACCAGCGATTGGTACTGGTCTTTGGTTAGAGTGAACGGTTCTGGGTTGGTTTTCCTGTTGTCTTCTTCTCCTGAGTTTTCCTCATTGCCTTGGTTTACTGCTGAGTTTGCCCTGGGTTGATTTGTTCTGAAAAGATTCTTGGTTCTGTTGCCATAGTTTGGGGGATATCCATGCTTTTTGAAACATATTTCTTCTGTGTGTCCAGTGTTACCACAATAAGTACATAGGGATGAGCTTTTACCATTATTTCTGCGATTGTTGTTCTCGTTTTTGGTGTTGTTTGATTTGTTCTGTCTGCCGTTGGTGTTAGTGAACCCTGCAAACATATTGCTTTCACCTCCTTCATTTCCTTTCGCAGGTACAAGACCAAGTTATCTCTCATGCTGAGTGGCTAGTGCATAGGTTTTGTTCAATGAGGGGATTGGTTCGATCAGTAGTATCTGCGAACAGATGGTTGAGTAAGACTCATTCAACCCTTGAAGAAAGGTAATAACCTGGTCAGCGTCTTGTTGATCCCTCAGGATCCTGAAGGCATTGCAGCTGCACGCCTGCCGGCAAACACATTGGGGCATTGGTCTCAGGTTTGTCAACTCATCCTGCAAAACTTTCAAGTTGGTATAATACTCGGTAACGCTCCCGTTTCCTTGCTTCATACTGTGTATCTCCCTTCGCAGCTCGAGTATCCGCAGTGAGTCCGTCTGTGCAAACCTCTCTTTCAAATCTGCCCAGATCTGATGTGCCTTATCGAGCCACATTACACTTCTAGCAATGGTAGGTGAAACAGCATGATTTAGCCATGATATAACCATGTTATTGCACCTTTTCCATTGACTAAACATATTGTCTCCTGTTGCAGGGGCAGTGATGGTGCCGTCGACGAACCCAAACTTGTTCTTCGACATTAGAGCTACTTTGACAGCTCTAGACCATTGGTGATAGTTTGGCCCGGTGAGGACCTGCGAGACCAGCGACAACGCCGGAGTCTCATTCTGGGGAAGGTGGTAAGGGCTGCTGGACGTAATCATTGGTCCGGCCATAATGGGTAAGAAAAAGGATAGCCTTTTGTCTTAGTTTTGCTCTGATACCATAATAATTTTGAATGAGTGAATCTCTAAAATGAAAATATTCTCATTAAGGAAATAATGCTTACATACATTGTTTATATATTTTGCTAGATGTGGTCACCAAGTAAACTTGATGATTAAGGAAAATAAAGGACATGACATGTGTCAACAAGATAGCCTTGTGATGGATTTAATTAAATGGAAGGTGGTGATTTGGTGAAGCTTTGATCAAGTAAGGGTGGTCCATCATAAGGAGGTGCAACTCTTCTAGAATGTGCTATCCATGAGAAATTACCATGACGCCCCTGTTATTGTTGAAAGGACCAAATTGCCCTTGAGCAATTTGGCTTTTATTATACGGAAGATAGAGTTTGGGAATCCAAACTCATTAATCTTCCTGACACAAACTCTTCATTCTCCTTTGGGTAAACCAAAGGTCTTCTTCTCCCTTTCTTCATAGATCCGAAATGCCTCCATCTCTCCCATTGCTCTTGTAACTTCTTCTTGTACTGAACTTTTGCTTGATGAGTTTAATAAGTTGTGTACCTTTGATTGTTGTTTCTCATTTTTTTTTTCTTTGCCATGGATTGATGATAAATTAAAGTGGTGGGATGCAAGAATTGATGAGTCGGCGTAGGGAGGGGAGAAAGAGCAAAACGTGAAGATGACATAGAGGTGAGATAGAGAGAGTGAAAAAGAAAATTAAAATAGCAAGTATCAAAACTCAACATTTTGATCCATCTTTATTATTATTTTTTTTTTCATTTAGTCCAAAACAGAAGCTCCAGACCTGATTTAAAATAGCCTCTCCCTTCTGTTTTTGCCCAGATTGGATAAAAACATCTTCTCAACTCCAAAACATTTTTTTAAAGCTCAATTTCAACCCCAAAATTTTTTTTTTATTAAATCACTTTCAATGAAAAATAAAATCATCTAATGCAAAATTTAAATAAAATTTTGCTACAAATGATCTCTAAACTAATTATTAGCATTTATTCAAAACAAAAATGAAATCTACACTACTTTACCTCAAAAGTTCTTATCTTGTAGTCCACAATCGGACTAATTACCTCTCCATGAATGTTTAATTCAAATGATGCACAAATTCTCCAAATGAGGTAGAGATGGCGATGACGGCGATTTTTAAACACATTGCTCAACACCACCATTTTCTCTTTGAAGTGTAACATCTTGGAAACTTCCTCCACCAAACCTATCAAAGATTTAAGCATAAATGTACATAAGGATGGTGGATGGGCAGAAACTAAGAAATCAAAATAAAAATGAAGAGGTTTAAAACTAAAAGTAAGAAGGTCCTCGTTTGATGATAACGAAATGTGGCTTTCAGCTAGACCCCATTGAGTCGAATCAAGCTCAAATTCTACAAGTTCAAGTGGAAACTTTGCCATTTTAGGCTCAATTTCTTCTTCAATAGGAGATTTCACTTGTTCATTTGGTTGTTCAAGAAGCTTGTTCTCCTCTTCATCTTGCTCCTGATTCATGAAGATAGTGACAAGATCCTTTATTCTATTATCCAATGATTGAAGTTGATTCCTTATGGTTGACATAAAGTCCAATAACAATTTCTCCACATGAGAATTATCTTCCTTCAAGGGGATAGAACTTTTGCATTGTTCCTCAAGGCTTGTCGTCCATGAATTGGAATGGGATTGATTAAAGAAATCTTCCATTGCAAGATCTTCAAGATTGGTAGCCTCCATGTAAGCATCCTACTAACAATTGGAAATTTGAGGCCATTTCCTCCTTACAAGAATAGTTCCTCTCTGTTCTCTGCTTGTTCGGGTGGTTGTTCCTCTGGTTGCTCTTCAACTCCAGGTCATTGTTCTATTCGAGGCTAAACTCTGTGAACAGGTGAATAGAACAAGTTGAACACTGCACACTTAAACAAACAGGTCAAAACCGACTGGTGCACTTAAAAGTAATATATTTAATCTTTTCTATCCCCGGCAACGGCGCCAAAAACTTGTTGTCCTAAAAACGTGAACACTAGCAAGTGCACTAGGTACAAGTAATAAAGTGTAAGTAAATTATCGTATCCACAGGGATAGAACAGTTGAATATAATTACTTAAAAGGATGAGAATAGTCAAGTTTAAAGAGTAACTGATCACTTAAATTGGGTTGGTGTTGATTTGATAAGTTAAAAAAATAAAGCAAGTTAAAAAAAACAAGTTTAATTACATATTCGGGAAGTACAGGCATACAGCATGCCCAGAAATGGTAGTGAACAGGCACTCTGCTCCTTGTTCATTAAGTAGAAACAGCTTTGGCTAAGGTATCTTTCACGAAAATCGGTTGAGTCAGGTGTCCCTTGTTCCCAACGTTCTTTAAAAACAATCAAAATAAGTCTCCTTGAGATTAATATATCTTTAAGCCTTAAGAACAGGAAAGCATTTAACTTGAACAATTAAAACCCTTAACATTTAATCAATTACGTCTCTGTTTCATGATTAAATGTGTTTAGTGAAAGTTCAGTTTCACAAAGAGAGTCTCCTCGTAATTGATCCACTAAGAAATAGGTTAGCTACTCCTATTTAACGTTAATTACTCACTGAACAGCCAAGCTAAGTATACTTAATGAATTTAGAGGGAAGTAAACCTGCTCTTTTACATGTTCCTGGACAGCTGCATACATGTTGATAGATTTACTCACTCATAATTGAATGAGGCAAGATAAAATAATAATGAAAGAACAAACAATGCATTAAAATAACTAGAAACACAATTACAAACTAAGGATTCAGATCTAAAATCTGAATGAATCAAAAACATAAAAAGAAGGCTCTTTAAATAGCCTAAAAATCCAGCAGAAATCATTGTTCTAGATACATTAAAATATTGAAGATATGGTCTGCCAGACTGTTTTGACAGACAGAGAGCAGTCTGCTGAACAGTCAGACAGTCCATGCTTTATTATTTTCTTCCACGATCATGGCTGTTCTGTAGCAAATTCAATTTCTCCTTCAGGAAGGATCTCTAATAAATCAGGGAAGAGTGATAATCCACATTTTTAGGTTCATCTTTCATCTGAACAGTTGTTCTCACTCATTCCTGGTTGTTCTTCTCCTTGTGCACAACATGAGCTCTTCCACTGAACAGGCTATAACCCTTGAACAAGCAGAATATATTTTTCTCCAAATACCTCTTTGTTCCTTAGTTCTCATTTGGTCTTTTTGTTCCTCCAAAATATCAATTTCACTCTAATTAAGCACAAGTGATCTAGCAAGGTCCTCTTTCTTCAATCTATAGAAAAATCACTTAAAATTCCCATTAATAGCTTAATTATCCAATTAAATCATGAGAATTAAGGGGTAAAAATAAGTATAATATACACATATCAGCTTGAATTTCCATCTTCGTTCGAGTGTACTAAGTTCACAAACTGCTGATCCTTGTTTGCAAATTTTTAAACTACAGAACTGCTTTTACAAAACGGACAAACCACGTGCATTTTTTTTCTTCTATTTTACTCTTTAATTAACATACGCAATCAAATGGTAGGAGTTTTGTCTGTCATTTGTTTCACGACTTAGACACCTGGCTTTGATCCTTCCACTGATAGAGATAGATATTAGGGTTGTTTGCTTTAAGGGATTCAAGAAAGCGCAAGGGAAAGCTGGGCTTCATTCATTTTATTAGTGTGTTATTAATTTAATCATTTCATTAACTCATTTTAGTTTTGGGTTTATCCCTAACTCCTATAATCTTATTCCTCAACCCCCTGAGGTTTTTCATTCACTTTCACTCCTCTTACAAATTTGAACATTTACCCTCTTTATAAAATTTTACTTATGTCTATTTTGTTTTTAATTTTTATTTTGGTTCATATATTGATTTATTTTTACTTTTTTAATTCTTAGGTTAATTTTACTTTTTATCTTTATACGTATATCTTTTTTTCCTCAAAAAATATTTTTGACTATATTTTTCTTTTTGATTTTTGTTCCGGTCCTTATTTTTTTTTATCCCTAGACTAATTTCACTTTTGATCATTGGACTTATTTGTTATTACTTTTTTCCTTGAAAATTAATTTTGACAAATATTTTTCTTTTATTATATTATTCAATTTTAGTATTTTTTTTAATTATTTTAAATGATTATTTCTTTTTAAAATTGAATGTTTATGCATTTTTATTTATTTATTTTATTTCAGTTTCCTCTGTTTTAATCTCCAAAAAAATCCCAATTGTTTCGAATTTTCTCTTTTTTTTTTTAATGGAATATTTACGGAATTCGCTTTTTTATTTTAATGGTTGAAGTAATTGATTTTCATTTTTATATCTACATATGCTTAATTTATTAATACATATAATATATATATCAATAATTCCTTCTCAAACCAACTTGTTTGCTTTAGCCAGTGACTAGGAGATGATTCAGATGAACAACATTCGACAAGCTCATGTTTGTTGTTTTGTGTTTTTTTTTGGAAGTTGCTTATTTAGTTATTTTAATTGTTTATTCCCTCTAGGCGACGTTGTCTGTGCGAGAAGTTAATGAGCGTCTTAAAGCATCGCTGAACCGAATCGCGGAGCTAGAAGGTAAAGGTTAATGTGTAGACCATTTGTAGGTGGAGCTAGAGCAAACTCGGGGGCTTCTAGCGTGTTGAGATGTTGAGCTTGCTTCTTGTCGTCACGAAAAAAAATTAAAGGACGAAGATATTACTTCGGTCCAAAGATCGATAGAAAGTCTCCATGTTGACCTAGGCCTAATAGAAACTGAGATGTCGAGCGCTCGAGCTACCCAATTGAAAGCTGAGGGTAAAGCCAATGCTTCTGAGAGCCTTCTCCACTCTCTGCCATTTTTTCCAACTCAATTTCCACTTATCTATATTCCTTTATCTCCTGTCTGTCACTCTTGTCGAAGTGGCAATATTTTCCGTTACTTTGGTCATTCTTGAGTTTAGGTGGATATTCGATTCACATCTTATTGTCCCCCATCCGAAAGAGCATTTCTTTCCAGGGAGCGTTGAATGTCGTGGCTCATCCCTCTGCTCTAGAGGCCTATCAGTACTTCACCTATTGCTCTCTTCCTTCCTGTGACGTTTTTCGTTGTCGGGCTGCTCTTTCTGAAGCAATGTGTTTGAGTTATGCTGATCCTAACGGGTGTAGTCTCTGGCTCTCTTTATCAGCTCGTGGAAATCTTTTGTTTAAGCGGTGATGATGCTTTGTTGAAGCGCCCAGCTTCGGTAATTGCTTGTTTGGGCGTCAATAGCTCCGCCCATATTGAATTCCTTACCTGAATTTCCATGACCTGGAATGAACTGGGCCAAAGACTCCCCCTCATTCTGAACTGCTCAATTGAGATCTAGCATGGTCTTTCCCTCCGATACTGAGGTGATGAAATGGTCCATGAAGGATTTAGTCATCTGATTAAAGTTACGATTGACTCAGGTGGGAGTTGCTCATACCAAAACGTCGTCGATTCCTTCAAAATAGTGGGGAAAATATGGCATAAGACAGCATTAGTAGATGTAGTTGCTTCTATGATGCGTCGAAGGTTTTTGACATGGGTAACAAGGTCACCCACTCCTCCATATTATACAAAGGTTGGGACCTCGAATCCCCGAGGCATGGGTTGTATTTGAACGTCCTTCGACAGTGGTGTGTTAGTCTCTACTAAGTTTGAATATCTGTCTCGGGAACTCAATTTTCACAAAGAGTTCTTTACTAAGAGGTCCAATATATCTTCTTTGTTGAGGGGCGCACCTTTTTTATCCGTTTTTCTTTTCGGTTCGGAGCTTCGGTTTGCTCTAGGGTTTCTTTAGGGAACGGTGTTTGCTTCGCCCGTGGGACTTTTCCTTTTCGTCCTTGTTTGGATCCTTTCTCCTTGTATGGAACCTGTGAGGGCTTCTCGATCTAGAATATCTCCGCCTAGGGGATTGGCTTTGAGAAAAGGCCTTAGGGGTCTTAGAGGATTCCCTACCTGATTCTCCATTCCGAGCGGGCTTTTCTCGTTCTCCCTCTTTCGCTTTCCTCAATTATCGTCACAGATTGGGCATATCTAACTCATATGTGGCCTTGACGTCGTTCATCTCTTTTTGCAAGGCAACTAAATTCTGGGCAAACCTGCGGGACACTTTCTTCGCAATGGGCTGGTATTGAGGATCTAAATGGGGTTGGGGCCCTACATGCTAATCAACTTCTTGATTGTTGTTCCGGTGGATCTCCGAATGAACATGACTAGATTGATCCATTATTGAATATTCTAACAGATGGTGGATAATCAAAATCCACGCTCACTGCACCAATTATAACGGGTTATCTCAACTCGGTCACATGCTCAAAACTATATTGATGATTCGACGACATATTGGTTCCTACATAGTATACAAGTCAAACGGGGCCGGAGTCTGGCAAACCCAGTACGATGCCTAAGTCAGTTTGTGATTAGGACTGAATAGAATGGTATGGACTAGCTTAGAGATAGTAGTTAACGTACCAGACCATGTGCCTATACATGTGTATTTATAGTGCATGATAAGTGCATGATTAAGTTTTAATATTTTCACCTTCTTAGGAATCCTTACAAGCTTAGGATTTTGTATCCCTCAAGGACTCTAAATATTGGGAGGAATCCTTTATCTCGTAGGATTCTTGAAGGTCCTTTAATATGTTAACGTTAGAGGTTTCGGGCGTTCTGCTGGGCCGTTGCTATTTGGGCTTAGGCCATCTTGATTGTTTTAGACTCGTTGTCGTGAGGTCGAGGGCCATCTCGAGTGTATTTGGGCTCTTATCACTCTTTAGGCCTAGGCTATAATAAGGATAGTGATGATGTTATGCACGTGATATCATTTAGTCTGGTACCAATTAGTTAATAATATTAGTCATTATAACTAATGTTGCTAAATAAAGGTTGTGTATATGTCATTAATGGTTAAAGATTTTAATTGTTTCACTAATTAATCAATACGATTTTACTTGTTTCTATTACAGCTGTTCCAGATTTTGTGCTTTATTTTGTTACTGTTATAGTAGCTAATAAATCTGAAATTAGTTCAGATCAATTCAAATTTTTACGTATTCAGTTTCTTTGTAAGCCTATAAAAGGCACCTCCATTTGATGAATTAATTAAGCAAGTTAACTGCTCAATTCTAGTTTAATATTTTCCTCCTTTTTTAGTATTACTATTCTCTGTCAACATTGTGGTATCAGAGCTGCCATGTTCATAAAAAAATTACAAACATCATGGCTTCAAATGTGAATTCAATGAGTGTATCACAACCAACCATTCTCATTTTTAAAAGAGAAAGTTATGAATTTCGGAGTATAAAAAATGAAGACTCTATTGAAGTCTCAAGACCTTTGGGATTTTGTATCAAACGGATTTGTTGATCCAGATGATGATTAGAGTCGATTGAGGGAAAATAGAAAGAATGACTCTAAGCCATTGTTCTTCATTCAACAAGATCATACTGAGATCAAATAATTGATCAATCTGTTGTTGCAAAAAGTTTGAGGAGTTTGACTCCTCAGTTTGATCATGTAGTAACTACAATTGAAGAATCTAAGGACATATCAATTTTTTCATTTGATGAACTAATGGGCTCTTTGCAAGCTCATAAAGTAAGGATGAACAGATCCATTAAGATAGATGAAGCAAAGGCATTTCAAGTGAAGGGGATGATCTACAGTTAGAAAATGTCAGAAAAAGCACCATGGAATGAACGAGCAGAGGTCGTGAACAAGCCAGAGGCAATAGGAGTGGCATACAATGCTATATATGCAATAAATATGGGCATATATGTTGTCCTAAAATGGGAACACTAGCAAGTGTACTAGGTGTTGGTCCCGTGTGATTAGTTCCAAGGGGGGGTTAGGAACTAATGTAACTTTTTCGCTTTAATTGCACTGACTTAATTTAATTCTTTGAGTTTCACAACTCAGCTTTGGTCAGCGCGGCCGAGTGAAGCGTAAGACGGCTTTAGTCAGATACTGACTAGAACTGTTTTACTTTGTGAGTTGGGAGATGACACTTTTGCGGTCAGCTTCTAACTTAGCACTCAGATTTACTCAGTGTCAGCTTAAACAATTTATATACTGAGTAAATATAGCAAGCAACACATACAAATTTATATTGAAAGAGAGTTAGAAATTAGTCAGCACGACTTATCCTGGTTTGGCCTCTTCGCCTACGTCCAGTCCCTAGAATCCCTCTGGGCTTTTTAAATCCAATACTGAGCTCTTTAAAGGTAGACCATAAACCGTTTACAAGGCAGTTGAATATGCAAGAGTACCGTCCTCTATTAGTCTACTCAACTCCACTAAGCGCTACAACCCAGCACTTAGATTTTCTCTACCACTGTGTACCTAACACTGAGTACTCAGCACACTCTCTCAATACTACGATTGATACAAAATTGTTCTTTTTCAGACAAAGAACACTTTAGATTATTACAAAGAAAATCACTCTAGCATTTACACAGGAATAGAATTTTGGTGTAAGATCTTTTTCTTGTATTGATGTGCGTTTGTATGTATGCTCTTATTCTCTTTTTGTTTTCGCAATGGGCAAAGGATCCAAGAAGTATACTTGTCCTTTTATAGTTGTATTCTGAAGACTTGTTTGTTTGAATTCTGGATTTGTCCGTTGAATCCAAACGGCTCCTTTTTGAGACAAGGCTCTGGTCAGCTTCAGATTTGCAGGCCAATCCTGTCGTCTGAATTCCGCAGGCGTCAGGTTTGTCTTCTTCTCGCAGGTTTCGTCTTTTTGTGCCAGTTTGTCTTTTAGCAAAAGAACAGTTGACCCATGCATCTTAAAATTGGCTTTTGCATAATTCCAAGGTTTCTATTATTGGTGCAGACAGTTGTCGGATCTTGTCTTTTAGCGAACAGATCATTCGCGTTGTCCTGAAGATCACTCAGTTTGTCTTTGATAGTCATTGTCTGTGATTGTTTGCTTAATATAAATACTGAGTTCTCTTTTACTCAGCTTCCATGGTCAGCTTTGTTCTGCAAGACACAGTTCTTAAGAAGACTTCTTTACTTTTGATACTGAGTTCCGTTCCACTCAGCTTCGTTGATTAGCTTGATCTTTTAGCTTCTGTTCTGAAGATGACTTATCTTCTGTCATGCTGAGTTATACTCCACTCAGCTTGTGCTGTTTTCTCATGCTGTCTTCGTCCTGTCTTACTTTTTATTTCTATTTCCATTTATATTTATACTCAATATTGAACAAACATATTAGTACAATTAAATCAAAGCACTTAAATTTAATTGTCCCTTAATCATGGATTAACTTAAATAATTATGTCAAATCAAAATCATGTGGAAAGGTGTTTCAACAAACTCCCCCATTTTGATGTTGGCAAAATATTTAATTGATGGAACTCAGCATTGAAATTTCCCATGACTGAAATTCTTTTTATGCTTCTGAAATTACTCCCCTGTGAGGGTTGCATCTATTGCCTTAATCTTAACTCTAAACCTTCTAAGATTCAATTGAGTAAAATTAAGGCATGCTTATACTGACTTAGTTCAGTTCTAGACCTTCCAAGATCTAATTCAGATGAGCCTAGGTCAGCTTTCAGAAGAGGTCAATTTGTGGAATATGTTTTGACTCAGTTTTGTTACATGGTTAGTTTGATATGGGAAAACATTATCAGAGCAAATGTATCAAGTCTAATGTGTACTGAGTATATTCCATTTTCTTTTGTTTGTTTGTTCAATTAAAGACAGATCAGCATTATACGTAAGTAAGCATCACATAAGATTAGTCAATTTGAATGGGAAATGCATAAGTTTATAGATAGTCAGCAAGACAAAATACACCGGATAAGGAAAATACAAGTCAAGAATAAAAACTAGCAAATCTAGCCAAACTATTTCTTCCTATTGACTTGGGCAGGATTAACTTTGCCTTTTCCCTTTTGTTGCTGCTGACTACTAGATGCTCCTCCGGTTTCCCTTGAGTGATGCTGAGTTCTATCAGCTTGTTCTTTCTCCCCCGTTTTGCCATCATCGGGCGGAGGAGGAACAAAAGTGTCGTTGAGAGCAGCACGAGTTAATCTTACGGAATACGCCTTAAGCCTTTTCGTGCTCTCACTTAGGCCATCAAAAACAGGAACACCATCGTCCAAGACAGAACCGGAAATTCAGAGAGAGCACTGAGCATACTCAGAATATATTCTTGGGATTTGCCTACCCAGGTGATGGTGTCAGTCAGCATGGCGTAATCTTGATGATACATCTTAAGCAAAGCTGAATCATAGAACTGACGTCGAGCATTCGTGTGACGCACATTTTTGAAGGTGGCTCGAGAGTATTGCAAAAGTTCGTTCGTCTTGAGTTGGTCAGTTTCCATTTCTTCCTTACTCAAGTTGAGTAGTCGGACTGCCTCACTTATTTGCTCAATGGAACATTGGGATGAAGAGGAGATTAACTCACGAGTTCTTGTCTGCTCAGTGTTGAGCTGGGAGAAAAGTTGATGAACCTCAGCGGAGATTGCATACATTGAGTTCATAGCTGACAAGTTATTGAGTTGACCCTGGAGAGAGTTCATATGGTTTACCATTGTCAGCTGGAGTTCAACCAGCTTTACTATAGATTCCTGCTTGGGTTGTTGAGATTGGAGAGATGTCATGACACTCAGAAGATCCTTAAGACCTTTGTTTTCAGTCAAGAGCTGAGTGACAGAGGAAAGTTGATTTGACTCAACATGATCAGGCCCAGCAGCTTTGGCATTGGAGTGATGAAGATCCTGAAGTAAGGCTTGAGCTGAGTCGATGATTCGGCGTCCAGACTCAGTAGCATTCAAGTACGCGTAGGATTCATCATTTTGGGGCCCAGATGCCGGAATATGAGTAGCACCTTGTGTTTGATGCTATCCAGAAGCAGATGTGCTAGCGAGGTCAGCGGCTGGACTTTTATTCAGATTAGGAGCTGACTGGTTTGTGTTCTGTGTTAACGGATTTGGAAGAGGTTGATCTGCAGAGTTATTCACTTGCTCAGTGTCAGTTGGAATTGGAGTTGGAGATTGAGGAATTTCAAAGCTGACTCAAGCAGACTTTTCCTGTACTGACTTAGAGGTCTGACCAGCAGGAACTTCAAGCACTTGCTTGGTAAAGATTTGATTTTCTAGAGTCTTGGGATCGGCTTGTTCCTCAGCTTGAGAAATAGAGGCTTGCTTTTTCTGGAGTTCCCTTGGAGAAGGCTTAGTGGGATTGGAGAAGAATTTGAATTGCATGTCAGAGAGATCAGTGATGGGATCCCGTAGAGGAGAATCATCCAGAAGGTCAATAACTGGAGACTTATGAGCCTTTTTCTTGAGTCGCCTTAATTTCTTAGCCTTTGGAGGAGAGGGGTCAGCTTGAATAGAGTCAAGAGATTCAGAAGGTGAATTTACCCCTAGGTCAGCATGATCCTTTGCTGTTGGCTCAGCTTGTTCTTCAACCTGCTCAGTGTTAGTTGTCTGTTCATGCTCAGCAGCCATTGTCTCCTCAACATTAAACTGACCTCCTAGATCACCCAACTCTTCTTCTTGGTCAGCAGGTGGTTTTTCAAGATCAATTCCTTGGCTTCTCACAAAGTGTGAGTCTTCAGAGATCACCGAGGCAAGAGGGGGTGCATCTATAGGGTTCAACCCAGATGAACCTTTTTTCTTCTTTCGCAGAGGCTGCTCGGAAGTGTCTTCTTTCTCTTCTTCCTCAGGCTCAACTTGCCACTTTTGTTTTTCTGCTGACTTAGGTTCCTCTTGACCTTGCTCAGCTTCAGCTTTCTTTCCTCTGGACACAAACCGAATCTTTTTTGGGGTAGCATCAGTGTCTTTGGAAGAGGTTTGACTCGCTTTCCTCTTTCTGTCAGTGTGGGCTTGCTTTACTTTCTTCCCTTCTCTGGTCAGCAAGCCCTATGTTTCCTTAACCACGGCCCCTTTTCCTTTCTTGGGTACGATTGGTTGGTCGTAGGCCAAACTGAACAATATTCTAGCTGTAATCTCCGTTCCCCAGATGTTAGTTTCCTCTACTAAGCTCACTTGGTAGTCTTGGAGGATTTTGGTGATGAGGGAGCCCAACCTAAGGGTGCCACTACTTCTTTGGAAAGCACCGATGAGAAAAACCGGCATGTTGAGTGGCTTGTAGGTCAGCATATGCCAGATAAAGCATTGTTCAAAGTTTGACGTTGAAGAGGTGGAGTTGACCTTGGGGAAGAGAAAGTTCGTCAAGATGTAGTGGGCCATCTTCTGATTCTGACCCATGGAAGTGCTTGCGATTTCCCCTACATGACCGGCGGGCTTACAAAACTCAGTGGGATATTCGATTTTAGTATAGTCGTTTGTTGTTCTGAGTTTGGTTCCGCTATTGGTCAGCTTGAGCAATTTGGCGAGATAGGGAGGATTGACGAAGATTTCCTTTCCCTTAACTTGGGTAACCATATAGTCCCTGTCATCATCAGCAGCTCATAAATTCGCATAGAAGTCTTTTACCAGTTCCGGGTAGGTGGGTTCTCGAATAGAGAAGAGCTCGCCCCGGCCATTTTTAGAGATCCATTCGCAGAATGGTTTCTCAGCGTCCATGAATCCCTTAGAAAATGATCGGGAGTGATCAACCTTGTATCCCCTAACGTTGTTGTAGACTAGAGAGTAAGTTATTTCCATCGGTTTCTTCCCCTTATCCTTTTTCTGTTTCTTTTTCGATGAAGTGGCAAGGTCAGCGTGGGGGTTCTTGCTTGGAGTTTGGTCATGCTGACCGTGTTCTTGAGACTTAGTGGGAGTCTCGCTGTATTCCTGCTCAGCATGAGATTTAGGGTTTTCATCGGAGTGGTTGTCATCGTAACCAGCACCGGAGAGATTTTGTGAATCGTTAGACATGATTCTTAGAGATTTTTGAGAGGTTTGGGAGTTTTAGAAAAAGAGAGATTGATTTGCCAGAAATTCTAAGTGTAAAGAGGTAGAAGTGGGAATTCATCCACTATTTATAGGGGTGTAGAATTGATCTGAATCGTTGAGGTGGCGGTTTTGACCTCGAGATAATCAACCGACAATGATTATGGCATTTATGACACAATCGGCGCATGTGTTTTCTAATTATTGTGCTTACGTCATCCTAGGTGGCTATTTAATTCGTGTGCCCGCGTTAATTTTGCAACGGATCTTTTACTCAGCGTTAAGAATTTTAAACGTTTAAAATTTTGAGTAGTCAGTTTCACGTAGGGGATTTATTCGTGTGCTTAGTAACTTTGCTTAGGATAATTGATGGGTGTCAAATCCACCAAATAAATAATTATTACGAACCGACTACTAATTTGTAGAAATGGTAAGTAAAGATCGTACCCTAAAGATTAATACCGATTATTTTCGTATTATGACTAAATCTAGTGAATGTAAATTGGGGGGGGGGGATTGATTGTTTGGTAGTTATCTTGGAATGAATTTCTGTAAAATTAAATCTTGTATCAATATGAGAAAACTCTGATCAAGGGATATCTGCAGGCATATCAATTATTTCCTATTAATCACTGAAAGTGAGAAAACATCTTAATTATCGTGATCTGGATTGGTTATAGTCGTTCCTTACTCATTCCCGACCTAATCCTTCCTTAGTTGTAAAGCTAATCCTAGAGCGCCTAAAGATAAGCTCCTATTCGGCAGACAGTTCTAGCTTAGCGCTTAGAATTTAATCTGTTGAAAGCATTAGGGGTTAGAAGGACCCAATCTAAGTTAACCGGATTCTTAGCGATTCCGATTCAAACCAAATTACACATTCATACGCTTGATTATAGTTAGGATTTCAGATGATTACGAATCCTATAACCTAACGTTGTTTCAATGAATGAAAAGGGTGAAGCCCGGCCGAACTGCAACCTAAACTGTTGGGGTTTTGTGTCCTATAGACAATTGTTCTAGGATACAAACTTAATGTAAATGAATTGTTCTTTATATCATTTGTTTTAATGAGATATATGTTTTATAACTATATAAAGGCAATCCCTTTTAAGCACTAAATAAAGTCTAATAAAAGGAAATCCGTAAGTTTGTTTAAAGTGATTATAAAGTGTTCATACAAGCATGAAGTGAGACAAAACTTTATAATAAACTAATAAACTTAAAACCACCCCAAGTCAAATGTTTAGGATTGATATATCACTGTTGAGACTTGTATGTAACAATGTCTTCTGTCCGATAGAAAGCTGATCTCACAAGCTTCATATATACAGATATCTGGAAAGTTACATAGATCCGATGAAACATTGTTCATTAGGATTGGGGATCCGATTTGAGATAACAGGATGGGTAGATTCATCCTTGTCACCTGTTCATCTCATTGGTATTAATAGGTATAACTAATCCTCAGACTCAAAGGATTGTTAATTGGTCATCCTGAATTACTGAATGTGAGACTTTGATCATGCTGTCCCACGATCCTTAACAGAGATGACTCTGGGGTGTGAACGGCAAAGGTTGGGTGTCACAGGAGGTAATATCAGGGTAGTTATACATTGGATTGAGCATTTATCACTCCCGATTAATGGGAGATACATCCAAGGATCGCTTGTGGAAGACTCGACTCTAAATCCTTGCAAGGTGATAGCTTAAGAGTAAGAAATACAGATTTCACTTAACCTATCTATTTGAGTTGACTCGGCCTATACAAGTAAAACGAACGTCTTGCTATATGTGACTTGACATCACCCATAGTCATAAGATTCAGTTCAAGGATGTAGTTGATAAAGGATCGAATTATATTGTAACTAATACGGAAAGGTTAACGACAGAATCAACCTGTCTTCTTGACGGACTCTGGGGGAATGATTACAGACTTGCCAATAACATACTCAGTACATCATTCCGTTATGCAAGGATTAAATATAATTCTTGAAGAAATTAATTTAATAGTTGCATACGGCCAGAAGTAGTAAGAACCTAATGGATCACACATAAGACTTGGAACCAAAAGAGAGATGGATGTCATTAATAGATGGAAGCCCAATTGAGCCCAGTAAGGCCCATTTAATTAGAAGGGGGGGCGAAATTTATATGTAATAATAAGGAATTATTTTAATTCCATTAATCCTAATTTGATTAGGAATATGAATTAAATTAATTAAGAGATAATTAAGTTAGGAGTTTTAATTAGATTAATATACTCCTATTATTATCCAATTAGGTTATTTATTATTATCCTAGATATATTAGATATATAATGAGATAATAATTGGGAATTCTATTCCGAATTGAATTCCTATTAAGTAACCTATTCCTATCTAACTAGGGTTTAGATACAAGTGATTATATATACCCCCCTACTACATGAATTTCGACTAAGCGATATACAACTCCCCTTTGTGATTTTCGAAATTTGCAAGTAAGAGAGAGAAAGAGAATTCGACTCCCCTAGTTCGTGGACAAGAATTCATACGGCTTCCATCGATCGATTAATTTCATCTATCTCCTTTTTCTTTGATCTTGTGTTGGTTAATTAGAGGCAATCTATTTTGGTTGCATCTCATACGGTTGATTCTTACTTAACCTCACCGTGTTTTACTTCGTGCTTGGGAACTCGGAGAAGAGTTGTGTGCGCTTCATTAACAATGGTAGATTGTTCTTCAAAAGGTATTTCTTCTTATCCCTCTTTATATGAAATAACGATTAACGGATCCTATGGTTAAAAGGAAGTAGGCTAAAATTTTTATATTTCCGCTGTTATACCTTAGCCTAATTTCCTTCAGCGGTATCAGAGCCATCGTTAAATCCGTTATTTCATATATTAAAATTTAGAAGTTTTTCAATAGGATTGAATAAATATTTATAGTTAGGATTAATTAACAAATTTATTTGATTAATTAATTCTAAAGATAAATAAATTTTAATTAATTGTTAATTAAAATAGATTATGCGTATGTTCCTAATTATTTCGGTTGATAATCATTATAACAAAATCTATTAGTTTTATAGTTAGGTTAATAAAATTAGTTTTATTAATTCTAAAAGATAAAACGGAAATCTATTGTAGTTTTTCCTATTTCTGAAAATCGTTTTTAAAACCGTTTTAAAATCTGATATATATATATATATATATATATATATATATATATATATGGGAGGGATCAAGTGAGAACCCTCCCCTAGGTGAGAACTCACCTTAGGTGAGAAGCACCCCAAAACTACGTAGTTTTATACATTAAAAAAACAACAACCTATCCCAATTACAAAACTACAGCGTTTCACTCTTGCAAATTGAGGATCAACAATCGCAGATCATTCTTCCATCATCGCAAAATCACGATCAACAACCGCACCTCCTCCATCACTTCGATCTTCATCATTTTTCTGTAATTCAACCTCAGATCTTCCTCATCATCCATCCTCCTTCGTTAATTAGATCAGCCTCCTTCCTCATCATCGTTCCTCCTTCCTCATGGCTCTATCATTCAAAAATCGCAAATCAGATTAAAAAGACGATCTACATTCAAACAAAAAGATTGAAAGCAATTGATCTCAATAGCATCAATCAGGTAATGAAATATCCAACAACTATAAATGAATATTATTCTCTGTTCTGTTTCTTATGTTTATAATTATTCAGAAATTCGTTAAATCTGAAACAAATTGGAAATAATTCAGATTCTATCCAGATGGAAACAATGGATTTGCATGAAATAATAGACAATGATCTACAGGAGAATGATGATCATCATCAAATTTCTCTGTCTTCAACTATAGAAAGAGGTACATTCCCAATTAACATTCTTCATAATCTAAAAAAGCTAGTTCCAAATAATTGTTCATGTGTTCTATAGATAATAGTACATATTATTCGTTTCTTATTTATAATTAGTTCTAAAAATTGTTGAAAAAATAAAATTGAGTATATTGAAATATATAGTTCAATACATTCTTCAAACTGTACCTAATGTTCTAAACATTTGTTCATATGTTCTATATATTATCACATATGTTCAAAAATTCAACTTAAATGCAGTGTCAAATCAAGAGCAGCCTAATGATTCTACTACTGCAATTATATCCTACACTCAACAAGTAGAATTTGGGCAGACTCCTGAAGGAACAAAAGAATGGAAGCCATGTTGCTCTCCAGAAAAAATACCTACAGTAGGAACAAAATTTAATACTATTGATGAGGGTATTGAATTTTACAAAGCATATGCCACTGAAGCAGGATTTAATATTAGAAAATCTACAGTTAAAAAAAGAAAAAGCTCAAATCTTGTCATTTTTTAATACTGTTTGTGCAATAAAGCAGGCCATAAGCAGAAAAAAATTGTTGAAGAAATTGAAGGACATATACCAAGAAGAAGATTAATAACACGTGTTGGATGTCAAGCGCAAATTGTTTTAAAGTACTGCAATGATGGAAAATATATTGTCTTTCGTTTAAAAGAGGAACATACACACCCACTTTACAGTCCACGATGTATGAAATTTCAAAAACAGGGAAGAAATCTGACAATACTACACAAGAAGATGATTGTTGATAATTCTAAGGTGAGTCATATTATAAATTTAAAATGTTTACAAACATCTTTACTTGTACATTTCTAACAGTTCATAGTGAAACATAGAACATAACATCTACAATATTTCAAATTGTATTTACTTTCCTTATAAAATCTCTTAATGTCTTTTTTTTAGATGAATGTTGGACCCGTAAGAACATACAGACAAATAAAAAAAAATGTTGGAGGATACAACAATGTAGGTGCATCTAAGCAGGATTTCAAAAACTTCCACAGAGATTTAAAGGCTTACATTTATGAGTCAGATGCCCAAATGTTTATTGACATTTTCAACAAGAAAAAACTTCTATGGTCTGCATTCTTTTTTGACTTTGATATGGATGAAGACAATCATCTCTGTAGAGCTTTATGGGCAGACCCAATTTGTAGAAAGAATTATGCTCTATTTGGTGATATGGTATCTTTTGACACAACATACCAAACAAACAGGTATTATATTATATGTACTGATTTCTTATTGCAATGTTCTAGATATTTATTAATGAATTTCAATATATTATTGGCATGTTCTAAAATCTTATTCTTATATTCTTAATAAGTTTTCTTATTTACAAATTTTTTTATACTATTTCCACAGATATAACATGATCTTTGGCCCCTTTACTGGAGTAGACCACCACAAAAAATGTGTTACGTTCGCTGCTTGTTTCATTGCTAAAGAAGATATTGCATCATTTGAGTGGGTTTTCAAAACGTTTCTTAATGCAATGGGAAGCAATGAACCTACCTGCTTAATAACAGATCAAGACCCAGCAATGAAGATTGCAATCAAAAATGTTTTCAAAAAAACAGAACATAGATTCTGCATGTGGCAAATTATGAAAAAGATGAATGATAAATTAGGTAAGCATTCTAAAACTTTGTTTACAATTAAATTTTTTACTGCTTGACTGTTCTACTATATGTTTTGATCAGGTATTAAATTGTATGTTCCAATATATTATTCGCATGTTCAAAATATTTGTATATTATGAAAATACTAACTCGTTCTTTTAATAGGTCGTACAATTATGCAAGAAACCAATTTCTTAAAAAGGATTCAACCAATTGTTTGGAGTGTTGAGATAGAACCTGCAGAATTTGATGAAAAATGGAAAGCAATCCTTTCAGAGTTTAATTTGGAGAAACATGAATGGCTATGTCAAATATTTGAAATCAGAAAAATGTGGATTCCAGCGTATTTCAGGGACTTATTCCTAGGAGGAATTATAAGAACTACATCAAGGTCAAAGAGTGAGAACAACTTTTTCACTGCTTTTACAAATTCTCATCTAAGTCTTGTAGAATTTTATATGAGATTTGATAGTGCAATGGATGCACAAAGGCATAACCAAGCTCACAATGACAATGAAGCCAAACATAAAAGACCTGTATGCAAAACACCAATGGGTATTGAAACACATGAAGCTGATGTTTATACAACCACTGTCTTTTATGAGTTTCAGGAAGATGTTTATAATGGATCTTTTTTTTTGTGGAATAGAAGGATTCTATAAACAACCTCCTTTTGAAATTTACACTATCAAAGAGCAAAGGACATCAAAAACCTTTCAGGTTACGTACAGCAACATTGAAGACGAAACAAAATGTTCGTGCAAGAAGTTTGAGAGACAGGGCTTACCATGCAGACACATGGTGTGGGTTTGGAAGGTAAAAATGCTTGAATCAATTCCAAAAAGGTATGTGCTTAACAGATGGACTACATTAGCAACAAGTCAAAAAAATATAAATCTGCAAGGAAATCTTATGGAAGAATGTGCTGCTACAATTGATAAGAAAACATGGCTGAATCAACTATGGTCAGAGATTAATGTTTGTGTCTATTTAGCTCAAGGTAGTGAGGAAAATATAAAGGATCTTGTGAAGAAGTTTCAAGCAATCAGAATGGATTTAGAAGCTAAAAACACTCAAAAAGACACTGAGAAAAACAAAACTAGTTCAAAAAATCAAGACATTGAGATATTGATTGGAACTAGTGTACCAACAGAAATTAATGTCAAAGCACCGAAAATATCAAAGAACAAAGGTACAGGTGTACATATTCCAAAAGGAAACAGTGATAAAAGATTGAAGGGTGAAAGAGGGAAAGCTGTTGAGGAAAACCAGAAAAAAGAGAGGTTATGCAGAGTCTGTAAACAGCTTGCTAACCATGATAACAGAAACTCTCCAGAAAAAGAGAACTGATCTCATATATTGATTAGAACATATCATATAAGATTTAGGACATATGATATAAGATTTAGAACATATGATACATGTTTTAGAACATACGATCTTTTTTTGGAACATACAATAATTTTTTTGCAATGTAGAAGCTGAAACATAAATTTTTTCTTATATGGTACAATATTTTGATGACAAACTGGATCTAACATGTTTATATTGCATCTAAACATGTATAGCACTAAAATTTAACTTCAACCTTCTAATGCTATTCTGATTAATTTACATATGATTGCACATATTTTGTTAAACAAGCCACTAACCTACACAACTTTCCACTTTAAACAGATATATACAATCTACTCAAGAAATTCACAAATCCTACACATTCAGTTGAACAAAATCACAATTCAAGGTTTGGCTCAATAGACCTGATTCCACCATTAAATATCTAACTTTCATTTCAACATTCTCTGTAAATTACAATATTCATCACTTGTACTCATTTCCAATCTTCATAATTATCACCATAATCAATTTTACTGCTGTCATTTGGTTCTCATTATATCCTTCCTTCTCAAAACTGAGATATCACATCCAAGAAAAGAAACCACTAATTCATCCAATCCAATTCAAAATATGTGTTTCAAACACTTCATTACTGTTAACAAAATCGTGCATGTTACAAATAATATATTTCATGTTCCAAAATAATATGTCTTACGTTCTAACATATATAATTACAACAATTGCAGAATATACAATTATTTTAATTGTTCATTCTTCCATTTTAAGGCCTTCTCATTTACAACATCAACTTCTTTGTTTCCAGAATTTGACAGAATCTTCCAACAGTATTCAATTCTGAAATTCTTCAACTGATCAACCTACAATATCCCATTCATTATTACTAGAGGAAATTACATGGAAAAACATATCTCAAAAATAATTTATAGTTATGATAAATCTTATTTCTAATTTTGTCAATTAGGAAGTTACCAATAATTAGTTAATTTGAAGAAGGTTATCCAGGTTTAAATTTAAAAACAAAAACTGTTTTTCTCTGACATTTTCAAAATAAAAATTATAAATATGATCTATTTCATATAAAAGTTAATCATTTGACTAAAAACAAAATATTATTTTCAGTATGATTATTGTGTAATTTACCCTTATTACTAACATTATCAAAATAATAACAACAGCCTATAATAAATAAGATTAAAAAAACTCACATTGTTATTTCGAACTCCAATATCCCATTCAGACTCCTCTTGTCCAAAATAGGATTCCATATGTTTCAAAAGGAAAACACCACAATCATCATTATTGCTTGACTCTTTCCACTTCAACTTCAAATGTTTTGAACCATATACACTGATATCATTCAAGCAATTAGGGTTCTCTCTTTTTATATAAAGATAATATGTTTTCACCTGAAAAACATAGAACAACATCTTATCAATATTAAAACAAATCATCAACTACTCAGAACATACACTTACATTTTCTGAACATGACAGTAAATATGTAGAACACAATAACAAAACTAAAAAACAGATAAGTAATATTACCAAAGCCTTTGCAAAACCCTTATATTTACTATGGACTGTTACGCCTTTATCAAGAGCCTTGTTATCAATGACGTCTATCTTTCCAGTAAAATGGTTAATAACGAAAACATAGAAATGGGCAGCATAAACAACTGGAAAGAATACCTACAAAAAAAACCATTAGCAATCATAATAATTACAAACAACAATTAAAGTAAAACACGATTTACTTTTAATATAATTACCAAGTGATAACTCTCTAAACTGTTTATTTTAGCCTCATGAAGTTCATAACTAATTCTCTCAAAAAAAGCATTGTGTTTGTCGCTGTACTTGGTACTTCCAGGAACTCCTTTATTAGTACACAGTAAAACCTATACAAAAATACAACATTCATATTAATATAATCCAATTTCTTTTTAACAAAAAAATATATCAAAATGTAAAAACACATACAAATGGTAGAGTAGAGAAGAAGAATCTATGCACAGAAGTTGGACCCTTGCACTTCTCTTCAGAATTCACTATTCGAGACCACGCATCAACCACATTACTAACCAAATGATTGCTTCCTGACAAGCTCATAATCTCCTCTCTATTGATTGTGGACAAACAATCACTATACAACAACTCACTTCAAAAAGAAAAATAAAATAAAATAAAAACAATCAGTATAACTTAAAGAAAATTTAAATTAACACAAACAACATTCAATTAAGATCTTACTGTGGGTCTTCATTAGAAAAAGCATATTCAACCAACATTCTCCGCGAACTAAGCATATTGTTTAGTAAATGCTCAGACTCAAGCAAAAATGGAGACTGTAAATATCCAGGCAACTTTGAAATCCTTTTTGAACGATCTCCAACACCAACTTCTTGCACTTCCTCAACTACATCTTTGCCTACTCTCCTATTAACAACACAAAGAAAATAACAAAAGGGAACAAAATTAACCAAGTTCAAAAACAGAAACCACATAATCTTAAATTCTATTCTCATGTTCTAAAATATAAACCATATGTTCCAAACACACATACACATGATCTAAATTAAAAAACTTCTTAAATATCACTTACCTTGCATTACTATCAGAAACATCATCAGCAAAACATTCATCAAGCCCAGCAACCCCTACTCTAAACACTTCTTCAACAAACTCTTCCCGAACTTCATCCAAATCAAATTGACTATATTTCATACCACACCTACTTTTCCACTATAAAATATAAAAAAATTAAAACCATAAAACAAATTATAATTTCAAAATAATGCAACAAAACACATTTATTATAAATGGACTATACCTTTTCAGCAAACTTCAAATCCTTGTCCATCACAATATCTCTCATGAACCGCATTACAAAAAAACCACATGTTTTGTGATCTTTTTGCTCTGGCACACCCTACAACACAACAACCACAACATTAAAATAATGTACATCAATCTAACCTTTATGTTCTAAAAAATTTTACACATGTACAAAACAAATATACAAGTTAAGAATTACCAAAAGTGCAGTCCATTTGACTTTAACTTCATCATTCTCAGAGTATAATTGAACAACCCTGTTAAAATAAAAATCATTAAAATCAGTAACATCATCTTAATATTCAAACATAGTTATATATCAAAATAAACTATAAACAAAATACAAACAAAAAAACATACTCATTCACAACATTAATCCATACATCTCCCTTTGGCAAACGCCTTCTCAACGGATCCAACCAATAAGCTCTAAAATTCTTCAAATCAATAATTGACAACGTCCAATGTCCACTGAAAATAATACTATTATTATTTCAAAATACATAAAATTACTTAAAAAAATATTAAATAAAATAAATAAAACAATCATACCCTGTATTATATGGACACAAAAAGATAGACTTATCCATTGTGGACATCTTCAATCGATTCATCAACTCATTAGAGCGCTGGCTTACTGTTTTAGAACTTCCAATGGAATAAGTGTAATGAGGATCAACGAAATAAAACAATTTCTCCATTTCTCTTTTCTTCAACAAATTAAACAAGTAGCTACATAAAAACAAAAAAGAACATAGTAAGAATCAACTACAACTAATATAAATAAAACTATAACATTTCAAAAACAAAATACCTCATATAGAAAATTATAACGTTGCAAGTTATCTCTTCCATATGAACCATAGAATATATATCCTGCCTCAACAATAATGCTTTAGCAGAATGTCCAAACAACTCTTCACAAACAACATAGCTAACAAAATTCCCTTTCACCAACTCTGCATTTGCCCATTTGCACAACATCCGTAACTTATCTGGAATATTTCTAGGCAAAGCTTGCAAATCTACATCCAACGCATCTTCTATCACCACGTTATCAACTTCATCATCAACAATAAACCTGTTGACAAAACAAACAAACTTAAAAAATCAAATAGGAATAACATAATCAGAAGCATAATACGTATGTTCTGAACAATAAAGCATATGTTCTAAAATATAACAAACATTAAAAAACATAAACAAAATATAAAATAATTATTTTCACATACATTACTTCAGGATCAGACTTATTCTTCATATCTGCATCATCCGATTTCTCAACAAAAATTTTTGCTTGTGTAGATCCACCTTCAGTTCCAACAAAATCAGACAACTCTTGACTCAACAAATTAAAATTCGGAGAAGAATTTTTTCCTTCAGAATTCTTCATTGGAGTTTTACTCTCTCTCTGATCTTTCTTCTCTCTTTTAATTCTTTCAACCAACGCATCTATCTCATCAAAAAAATCAGAATTAAAATAAGGATAACTATCTTGACTAGACAAATCACAATCAACATCTCCAGTCATTGCTGAATCTTTTTTACTTTCCGGTTTGTTCTCATTAACTACTTCTTCTTTCTCTCCTTCACTTTGAGAAACCGGATATTCATTGCCTCGAGAATATTTACTCCACAAGTTGTTGATCAGATTAGACATCTCAACACTTGTACCATCTTCACCAAAAACAACATTAGCTTCTTTCAACATAGAGTACATTTCATTAACTTTAGAACCCAATTCTTTAGCTAATGATTGGAACTTCGCAAGAAATTCCTGCATATACAAATCCATAATAAAAATCAGGGCATGTTATAAACAATATTAAGCAGGTTCTAAATTTTAATAAACATGTTCTAAAATGTAATAAGCACGTTCTAAAATTTAAAAACATAGATAAAGATGTAATAACATACAAAAATTTGACCAGGTCCACTAGAAGAAGCTTCTCCACATTCCTTCCTATTCGCTCCTTCAACATCTTGATTATCTTCTCTTGGCACATTTCCTTCATCCATATCCATACTTTCTCTTACCAAATTTTCTCCCACCACTATTCTCTCTAACACAATCCCACTTCCAAAGCCCCTCATCTTTTCCAAAACCATCCTCTTTTGTATTCGTTCTTTATTCCAAACAGCTATCAGTGGAAAATCTCTTGGATTAACAACATTAGCTCGTTGAAGCCTATCAAAATAACTTATCTACAAAAAAAATAACAAAAATGAACAAGTTATACACAGATTAATAAATAAACAACAAACAAATGTTATAAAACACATAATAAAAAAAAGAAAATTAAACTTACCAACAAGAAAGGAAGGGGACCTGTAAAAAAAGTAGGACTCATTTTCCATTCACTGACAGAATCCAACAAATGCTTATATGCAAAAGAACACCAATCCAAATTTGCAATCTCCTTAACATTCCTACAACTATAAAGAAACTTATAGTTCATAGACTGGTTCTTGGTAGAACGAATACAACAATTCACAACACAGAATACAAAATGCAACAAAAATTCATCACACAACGGTTTCGTCTTTAGATCATTCAACTTAGCAATCACAGTACTATTAATTGGACTCCCAATCTCAAGACCAAAATACGACCTCCATTGAGCAAAAAAATCTGAAGACTCGTCTTCACCAACATCTTGTGGCTCCTCAATCTCTACACCTCCACAAGGCAAGCCATAAACAGCCTTAAAATCATCCTTAACAAACTTCAATTCTTCACTATTATCTAGCATAAGGCTACACCTATCAACATTAAAACTATTCACAAGTTTTTCACAAAAAGTAGCATTATGAACATCTAAACTTAGATGCAAAAAACCACCAAAACCAATACGCTTAATTGCATCCTTATGAGTCTTCGAAATATCATGAAGAATACCCATAAACTGTTTAGGAGGTATTCTTTGACCAAGAGCAACCTTATTCCGTTTGGAAATATTTGCATCATCACCTACACTCAAAACATTCTTCCTCTTCTTTAAAAAAATAGAAGCAACAGACAAGTTCCTGGCAAACTTCACTTTCTTTACCTTCTTAGCATCAACATCTTCCTTTACCTTCTTAGCATTAACATCTTCCTTTAATGCATCAACCGAAGCTTCAGAAACTTGAGAAGAATCAACACCTTTACTAGATATACTCCTTGTTTGACGCCTAAATATACCTTTCCTAGATTCACTACTAGTTTGTTGAATAAACTCACCTTTCATAGATTGACTCCTGGTTTGCCGCCTCAACAAACTATTGGATGGAACGACATAACTAGACAGCAAATCATTGTTAGTAGGAATGGCTGGCATTGAAGGTCTTTTAGAGATTGAAGGTCTTTTCGAAGTCCTCTTAAATCTTTTAGAAGTATGTCTTTTTTCACTTCTATCTTCAACAGGAACAACAGGTTCACCTTTCTTCTTATTTTTTTTATCTTCATCAGAACAATATTCTTCCATAATATCAGCCAACAATTTCTGATCAACCACATTCTTGGGAAAAATCTCTTCTCCATCATCCCTGCCCATTTTCTAAAAAACAGAACATATACTCAACATTTTAGAACAAACAAATGCAAATATAAAACAAATATACAACGAAACATAAAACAAATGGAATAACTCATCAACCAAACATAAAGTAATTTAACAAAGCAATAACTCAACAACAGCACATTTGATCAATATTTTAGAACAAAAAATTCAAAAACAGAAAACAATAACATAACAAACTCAAAAACGTTCTAAAACTAACTACATTTGAATACAAAAAACCTACAAAATCATACCACAACAAACTTTGAAAGTTCAAACAAGCGAAAACACCAAACAAACAAAAATAGTTTTAACAGAACCATAGTTCAATATTTTAGAACAAAACACATGCAAATATAGAACATACGAACATAATTTTAGAACAACATAAAAACATTCTCAAACTGAATAGATTTGAATACAAAAATCAAAGAAAAACATACAGGAACTTCTTTATAAAGATCATACAAACGAAACCCTAGAAAATCAAAAAATATACAAAATCGAACTCAAAATCAACAAAGAATATAAAACAACAAAATAAACGAAACACATAAAGCAACAAACCTCCTTCAGACGAACAAATTCACAAAAAAAAAACCAAAAAACGAAAAAATGCAAACAAAAACAATGAACAGAAAAAACGAAAAAGATATGAGCAACTAACCAGATTTAAGAGGAACAAATCCACGGTAGAATCGATGAAATACAGAGCGAAAATCTTCTATAAAAACCAAAGTTGATCAACGCTAGATTAGAAGAGAAATGACAGAAGATAGAAATGAGGAAGAAGAAGAGGAAGAAGTCGAGGAACGAAGAGACTCAACTCTTCAACTTCAGAAACGCGCGCAATCAGATTACCAAAACACAACGTTTTGGTTAATGAAAAACCCCCAAAACTATGTAGTTTTGGGTGGTTCTCACCTAAGGTGAGTTCTCACCTAGGAAAGGGTTCTCACAAGAGCCCTCTCCTATATATATATATATATATGTGTGTGTGTTTTAATAAAAAAATATATATATAAATACGACAGCGGCTCGGGTCGCGCCTCACGACGCGACCAGCCACTGTCGCGCGGCTGCTGCCTCGCGGCAGCAGCCCGGCTTCGGGCCCCCGGCCCGAATTCCACTTGATTTTAATCGTTAAAATCGGCTTGAATATAATTTGTATATATAAATATATGTTTCGGAAATTAATAGTTTTTTGTTTTGATTATCGAATGAAAATTCGTTTAAAAGTTTGTTTTTACCAAGTTGTAAATCAAAGTGTTAAATGAATTGAAATCAAAATAATTGGGACATGCATAATCGACGTTTTATATGGTTATATTAATCTAAGAACTAATATAAAGATACAAAACGATTAGAAGTAAAATTGGATGAAAGTTAATTTGACGAGTTAATGTGATTAACCTAAATATTACATAAGACGGTTATGTAATCAACCAATTAAATTTATTTAATTGAGTCTATGCATGTTTGGAGTTATGGACATATTTGAACCCTCTTTTAGTCTTTTGGTATTTTTGAAATAGGGTCTGCGCGTCCTGCCTTTCTACTATCTATTGTAATTTCTCCTCTCATCTGATTCCCTTCAATTCAATTGAAGTTTTCTTATAGTAGTATAGAAATTAATATGTAATTTCAAGGCGCCATGGAGAAGACGGAGGACCTAAAGAGAAATATGTAATAGTTAGTATTTCCTTAGGTTTGCCCTTTTATTCCGTCTCTGGCTCGACGGAATAATTTAGATGATATGTCCATAACGCCAATGTATGTGAATGTATGTGTCTGATGTATGCTAAAGCAAATCAAGACTAAGTTAGATTATGAGACTTAAATAAAATCCCTCATTAAAAAGTTAAGTAAATAAGCAAGTTATTAAAAATCGGTTGCCCCTCCCTAATATTATAATTCAGCCGACAGTACTGGGGGCCTTTGGGTTGTTGAGCAAACTCAAGCTCGGGGTCTTATGGTAACACCTGAATTATCGAAAATCATTCTTTCATGAATATGGGTAATACTTAAATTAGATTATGATAATTGGATGAGCAAACTCATGTTGTCATAAACTAATGGGCAATATGGTTGGGATTAATGTGAATAGCATATTAGTTACTAATGTGGTTAGTAACCCAATAACCTAGGAGTCACATTCAAGATGTGATTGATTACATGAATCTACCTAACAAATGAGACTAGCTTGTTGAGCAAACTCAAGGCGAAATCTCAGGAGTTAGGATCCTAGCTCACTAAAGGATTTGTGAAATTCTTCGAATTAATATAGAGGGCTATTAATTCGGCAAAATAGTGGGAGCAATCTGAAATAAATTAAAAGCCTATAATTTTAGATTGTTATACTTTAAAGCAAATGAATGACATACGTTTACTCTTTCTCACTCTCAGGTTTTGTTTAAACACACTCTTAAAATCATGACTAAAACCAATCTGCAAAACATTCTTACCGATAACAAACTGAATGGTTCAAACTTCACCGACTGGTTTCGTAACCTCAAAATTGTTTTGAAGTTCGAGAAAATTGGGTATGTACTTGATACACCGATACCCCCTGTCCCTAAAGATGATGCTCCCATCGAGGAAATTGATGCTTATCAGAAGCACAAGGCTAATGACGATCATGCCGGATGCATCATTCTTGCATCGATGACATCAGAATTACAAAGGCAACATGAGGAGATGAATGCCAATTCCATCATCATGCACCTAAAGGAATTGTTTGGGAAACAAACCAGGTGCGAACGCTACGAGATATCCAAGTTGTTATATCGTTGCAGGATGTAAGAGGGCACATCAGTCATGACACATTGTGTCAAGATGATTGGCTACATTACCAAACTTTCTAGTATTGGATTTGCAATGGATAACGAATTAAGTGTAGACTTAATTCTTCAATCCCTCCCAGAAAGTTATTCACAGTTCATTATGAACTATCAGATGAATGACTTGCAAACCTCTCTTGAAGAGCTTGCAAATATGCTCAAGTCAGTTGAGCCCAATATGAAGAAAGACAAGACCATACCTGCTCTTGTAATTGAGGGATCAAAGAAAAGGAAAGGGAATTTTCCCAATCCTAAACATCCCAAGAAAGGTAAGAAAGCTGTGTCCAAGGGAAAGGAAGTGAAGAAGCCTAAAGGAGAGTGCCACTTCTGTGGTAAAGACGGGCATTGGAAGAGAAACTGCAAGGAGTATCTAGCCACCCTCAAGAAGGGAAAAGGCGGTGCTTCTACATCTGGTATGTTTTATATTGAAATAAATACAGTTTCACAGTCTGAATCTTGGGTACTTGATACCGGATGTGGATCTCATATTTGTACAAATATGCAGGAGCTAAAACAGACTGAGGAACTAAAGAAAGGAGGCATAAACTTGCGAGTAGGAAATGGAGCAAGAGTTGCCGCCCTCGCAATTGGAGATTATGTTTTACCTTTACCCTCTGGGGTTGTAATAGAATTAAGGAATTGTTTATACGTTCCTGAGATGTCTCGTAACATTATTTCTATTAGCCTTCTTGTTGACGACGGTTTTCATATTTCAATAAAAGACAAGAGTTGCAATTTTTATAAAGATTCGATCTTTTATTTTTCAGGAATTTCACAAAATGGGATTTATGTGTTAGATAACAAAATTCCTGCTTTTGCAATTGATACCAAAAGACATAAGCTAGATAATTCAACTTACTTGTGGCATTGTCGTTTAGGCCATATAAACAAGAGACGCATGCTAAAGCTACATTCAGATGGGCTTATAGATCCAATCGATTCCGAATCATTGGAAACATGCGAATCATGTTTAAAAGGTAAAATGACAAAGACACCCTTTAGCAATAAAGGTGGGCGTGTATCAGACACTCTAGGACTCATTCATTCAGATGTATGCGGTCCTATGTCGGTCCAAGCAAGAGGAGGATTTAGATACTTCATAAGCTTCATAGATGACCATACTCGATATGGTTACATCTACTTGATGAGGCACAAATCAGAAGCTTTTGACAAGTTCAAATGCTTCAAGAATGAAGTGGAAAATCAATTAGGAAAGAAAATAAAGACGCTTCGATCCGATCAAGGTGGTGAATATCTTTCTGATGATTTTCTGAATTATCTAACTAAATGTGGGATATGCTCACAATGGACACCTCCCTACACACCACAACACAATGGTGTATCCGAGAGGAGAAACCGTACCCTATTAGATATGGTACGATCCATGATGAGCATGGCCTTACTTCCAAAGACGTTCTGGGGTATGCCTTAGAAACTGCCCTCTTCACCCTGAACCGAGTACCAACTAAATCCGCTAGTTCCACACCATATGAATTGTTCGTTGGTAGGAAACCCGTGTTCTCGTTTATGAGAGTATGGGGTTGTTCAGCGTATGTCAAACGCATTGCGTCCGACAAACTAGATTCTAAATCTGATAAATGTTTCTTCATTGGATATCCCAGGGAAACCGTAGGGTATTACTTCTATCATCCAGATGATCAGAAAGTAATAGTATCCAAGCACGCAACCTTCTTAGAGAAAGAGTTTCTCAAAGAAACACAAAAGGGAAGCGTGATTGAACTCGACGAAGTTCAAGAAGAAGAAACACCGACTGAAACAACAGAAGCGGTTGAGGTACCCGAAGTAGTCCCATTAGATGAGACTCCAGTGGCACCTATTCGTAGATCACGAAGAGTTCGTGAACTCCCAGTTAGATATGGTTTTCTAGTGGGAGATGATAATGAGGTTCCCGCGTTAGACGACGAACCCGAAAACTACGAAGAGGCTCTTACTAGTCCAGATTCTAAAGCATGGCTTGAGGCCATGGATTCTGAAATGGATTCCATGTATACTAACCAAGTTTGGACTTTGGTTGATCCACCCGAAGGGATAAAACCCATCGGGTGCAGGTGGATATTCAAAAAGAAGACAGACATGGATGGAAAGGTTAGCACCTACAAAGCTAGGTTAGTAGCGAAAGGGTATCATCATAAGTAAGGAATTGATTATGACGAAACTTTCTCTCCTGTGGATATGTCCAAATCAATCAGAATCATGCTTGCAATTGCCGCTCATTTTGATTATGAGATTTGGCAAATGGATGTGAAAACAGCTTTCCTGAACGGAAACCTGCTTGAGGATGTATATATGATGCAGCCTGAAGGTTTCATATCGAAGGATGCAAATAAAGTTTGCAAACTTCAGAGATCCGTTTATGGACTCAAGCAAGCATCTAGAAGCTGGAATAAGCGTTTTGACGAAACCATAAAACAATTTGGTTTCGAACAAAATTGCGAAGAAGGTTGCATTTACAAGAAAGCAAGTGGGAGCTCTATAGCATTTCTCATACTATATGTGGACGATATACTGTTAATGGGAAATGACATTGCTCTATTACAGTCGGTAAAAGTATGGTTATCCGGTAACTTCTTAATGAAAGACCTTGGTGAAGCAGCTTATATACTTGGTATAAAGATCTATAGAGATAGATCGAGAAGACTGTTTGGTCTTTCACAGGCTACATACATTGAAAAGGTGCTAAATCGGTTTAGCATGCTTGAATCGAAACGAGGTAACTTACCCATGCTACATGGAGTAAAGTTAAACAATCATCAATGTCCTAAAACCGATGATGACAAACGACGCATGGCTGTAGTCCCGTACGCCAGCGCGATCGGTTCGATTATGTATGCTATGCTATGCACTAGACCTAACGTAGCGTTCGCGTTATCTGTAACGAGTCGTTACCAAGGGAATCCGGGAGACGAGCATTGGATTGCCGTCAAGAACATTCTTAAGTACTTGAGAAGGACTAAAGATATGTTCCTAGTGTACGGAGAAGGAGATCTGAAAATTGAAGGATTTTCAGACGCTAGTCATCTCACAGATGAGAATGATTTTAAATCCCAATCAGGATACCTGTTTATCTTGAATGGGGGCGCGGTTAGTTGGAAGAGTTCCAAGCAGGGAAGCGTAGCTTTCTCTACGACCGAGTCAGAGTACATCGTTGCTGCGGAAGCAGCAAAGGAAGCAGTTTGGATTAGAAAGTTCATTAGAGAACTAGGTGTGGTGCCTGACATTGTCAATCCCATTACTCTGTACTGTGATAACAATGGAGCCATTGCGCAAGCAAAGGAACCACGGTCTCATAATGCATCCAAGCACTACCTAAAGCGATACCACATCATAAGAGAGATTGTGGCTAGAGGAGATGTGAGAATAGAAAGAGTACCTACAGAGGACAACGTTGCAGATCCGTTGACAAAGCCTTTAACCTAGAAAGTACATGACCGTCATTCCGATTCAAACCAAATTACACATTCATACGCTTGATTATAGTTAGGATTTCAGATGATTACGAATCCTATAACCTAACGTTGTTTCAACGAATGAAAAGGGTGAAGCCCGGTCGAACTGCAACCTAAACTGTTGGGGTTTTGTGTCCTATAGACAATTGTTCTAGGATACAAACTTAATGTAAATGAATTGTTCTTTATATCATTTGTTTTAATGAGATATATGTTTTATAACTATATAAAGGCAATCCCTTTTAAGCACTAAATAAAGTCTAATAAAAGGAAATCCGTAAGTTTGTTTAAAGTGATTATAAAGTGTTCATACAAGCATGAAGTGAGACAAAACTTTATAATAAACTAATAAACTTAAAACCACCCCAAGTCAAGTGATATGTTTAGGATTGATATATCACTATTGAGACTTGTATGTAACAATGTCTTCTGTCCGATAGAAAGCTGATCTCACAAGCTTCATATATACAGATATCTGGAAAGTTACATAGATCTGATGAAACATTGTTCATTAGGATTGGGGATCCGATTTGAGATAACAGGATGGGTAGATTCATCCTTGTCACCTGTTCATCTCATTGGTATTAATAGGTATAACTAATCCTCAGACTCAAAGGAATGTTAATTGGTCATCCTGAATTACTGAATGTGAGACTTTGATCATGCTGTCCCACGATCCTTAACAGAGATGACTCTGGGGTGTGAACGGCAAAGGTTGGGTGTCACAGGAGGTAATATCAGGGTAGTTATACATTGGATTGAGCATTTATCACTCCCGATTAATGGGAGATACATCCAAGGATCGCTTGTGGAAGACTCGACTCTAAATCCTTGCAAGGTGATAGCTTAAGAGTAAGAAATACAGATTTCACTTAACCTATCTATTTGAGTTGACTCGGCCTATACAAGTAAAACGAACGTCTCGCTATATGTGACTTGACATCACCCATAGTCATAAGATTCAGTTCAAGGATGTAGTTGATAAAGGATCGAATTATATTGTAACTAATACGGAAAGGTTAACGACAGAATCAACCTGTCTTCTTAACGGACTCTGGGGGAATGATTACAGACTTGCCAATAACATACTCAGTACATCATTCCGTTATGCAAGGATTAAATATAATTCTTGAAGAAATTAATTTAATAGTTGCATACGGCCAGAAGTAGTAAGAACCTAATGGATCACACATAAGACTTGGAACCAAAAGAGAGATGGATGTCATTAATAGATGGAAGCCCAATTGAGCCCAGTAAGGCCCATTTAATTAGAAGGGGGGCGAAATTTATATGTAATAATAAGGAATTATTTTAATTCCATTAATCCTAATTTGATTAGGAATATGAATTAAATTAATTAAGAGATAATTAAGTTAGGAGTTTTAATTAGATTAATATACTCCTATTATTATCCAATTAGGTTATTTATTATTATCCTAGATATATTAGATATATAATGAGATAATAATTGGGAATTCTATTCCGAATTGAATTCCTATTAAGTAACCTATTCCTATCTAACTAGGGTTTAGATACAAGTGATTATATATACCCCCCTACTACATGAATTTCGACTAAGTGATATACAACTCCCCTTTGTGATTTTCGAAATTTGCAAGTAAGAGAGAGAAAGAGAATTCGACTCCCCTAGTTCGTGGACAAGAATTCATACGGCTTCCATCGATCGATTAATTTCATCTATCTCCTTTTTCTTTGATCTTGTGTTGGTTAATTAGAGGCAATCTATTTTGGTTGCATCTCATACGGTTGATTCTTACTTAACCTCACCGTGTGTTTACTTCGTGCTTGGGAACTCGGAGAAGAGTTGTGGGCGCTTCATTAACAACGGTAGATTGTTCTTCAAAAGGTATTTCTTCTTATCCCTCTTTATATAAAATAACGATTAACGGATCCTATGGTTAAAAGGAAGTAGGCTAAAATTTTTATATTTTCGCTGCTATACCTTAGCCTAATTTCCTTCATAAACTTCCATTGAAGGTCTGATTTTCTAGATTGATAAAAGTGTAAATAGATCAAACTAAATTAGATGACTGAAATTAAGAACAACGATCTCACAATTGGAAATAATGGTAGCCTTTGATTAATCCCTTAATCGAATGAGGAAATTAGCTACGCATAGTCATGAATCGACTATGATAGCTTACAAAGGTAAAAATAATGAACGTAAAGAGAAATGAGAAATTGTGCTAAAAGCTTCTAAAACCCTAATTAAGGAAAATAAATTGTCAAATTCAAAAGTATCCCCCAAAACAATGGTGGATTTCTGTTGGGCTTAGCCCAAGTAAAATTTATGAAATAAAGCCTTTTCAAGTGTCTTTATGTTTTTTTTTTCAAGTGAAAAACATCCCACATTGCTTTCAAAGCACTTGGTGGAGATGTTTATAAAGAAGGTCCTCACATGCTTGGGGTGTGCCCCAAGGGGTACCCACTTTTGTGAAAGGGTGAGGACCTATCTCTTTGGTTGACCACCACACACACGCGCGCGCGCCGTCCGTCCGACCGAACCGAATCGGGCCGGGTTGGGTTGGTGTGGCGTAAAATGTATAATTTTTTATTAAAAAATTAATAATAATTTTAATATTCTTTTTTATTAATTTCAGAAATAATTTTTTTTATTTAATTATTTACATTTTGATTCAGTCTTTGTGAACGTTATTCACAACGTCTACTTTGCTCTGAACGTGTCTTCATCAACCCAGTCTTCCTGATTTTCCTCCTTCACCTTCTCCATGAAATCAGAGCTCTCAACAGTTCTTTTTTCTTGTATAAATAGGTGATGTGAGACTGCCTTCACAATACAATTTACTTTCATTCATTCTGTGTTTTTTCGAAACTGAGCAAGTAAACAGAGAGTGTATACAGAACGATTTTCGTACGGTGCAATACGAAAATCGTATTTAAGAGGGCTGTTTTATCCTGGAGTCGACCGGAGTTCATACTGTTTGCTAAATTCCGGCAGTTCCGGGAACGTCTTAAAGAAAGCGACATTGTCCGCAACTCTGCCCATTTAATTTTGTTCGGTCTGTTCCTATTTTCTGAGTTCGAGCGACAACAATTTTAAGACGCTTCAATTACTGTTGATAGCTACCGAACAATCAAATGGGATTGCTGAGATTAAAAAACCATTCCGGTTTGAAGGAGCTCATTTCCGAAGATGGAGACAGAAGATGTTGTTCTACCTCACAACAAAGAAGGTAGCTTTTGTTCTGACTTCGAAAAAACCAATTGTTCCTGAAAATGGTGATGAGGCAGTTGTTCGTGCTGCTGAGAGATGGATAGAAAATGATTTTCTGTGCAAAAATTATATACTCAATGGACTGACTGATAATCTGTATGATTACTACACTGCTGAAGAAAAAACAGCAAAAGAAATTTGGGAAGCTCTGCAGAGGAAGTATGACACTAAGGAGGCCGGATCGAAAAAATACGCTGTAAGTCGCTACCTCAAATTCCAGATGACTGATGACAAGTCAGTGGAAATTCAATCTCATGAATTACAGAAGATAGCACATGAAATTATCTCAGAAGGTATGCCTTTAAACGATCAATTTCAAGTTGTTGTCATAATTGACAAATTGCCTCCTTTGTGGAAAGATTTTAAAAATGTTTTGAGGCACAAAACAAAAGAATTTTCGATGGAAAGTCTGATTACACGCCTCCGAATTGAGGAGGAAGCTCGAAAACAAGATTTAAAAGAATAAGTGCTTATTGTTTCTAATAACACTAAAAGGTCCATTGCGGTTCTAAAACCCACTCAAAAGAATTTTAAGAATCAGAACCGCAAACCAATCCAAAACCGCAACACCCGAGTTAATTTGAATTGGAACCTTCAAAGGAACCAAAATAGGCCACAACAACAACCACCTAGAAATGATGTTGCTTTCCTATGCTTTAATTATGGGAAACCAGGTCATATGGCACGTAAGTGCAGGAACAGGCCAAACACTACTCCTAGTGTTAACCTGACTGAAGAGCAACATAACTTTGTTGCTATGATTTCTGAGATCAACCTCATAGGTGGATCAGATGGGTGGTGGGTAGACACTGGCGCTTCTCGCCATGTTTGCTATGATAGAAGTATGTTCAAAACATACAGTGCTGTGACCAAAGATAAGAAAGTGTTATTAGGTGATTCCCATACCACTATTGTTGCTGGAATTGGTAGTGTGGAATTGAACTTCACATCTGGAAAAACCTTAACTTTGAAGGATGTGATGCATACTCCAGAAATGAGGAAAAATTTGGTTTCGGGCTATCTTCTCAACAAGGCTGGTTTTACTCAGACTATAGGAGCAGATTTATTTACTTTGACTAAGAACAATGTATTTGTAGGAAAAGGTTATGCTACTGAAGGAATGTTTAAGTTGAATGTTGAGATTAATAAAGTGAATGCTTCTGTTTACTCCTTGTGTACTTTTAATGTTTGGCATGCTCGTTTTTGTCATGTTAATAAGCGAATCATTAAAAATATGAGTAACTTAGGGTTAATTCCAAAATTGAATTTGAATGAATTCCTTAAATGTGATTATTGTAGTCAGGCAAAAATCACAAAAACACCTCATAAATCTGTTGTTAGGGATTCTGAACCTCTAGATTTAATTCATTCAGATATATGTGAATTAGATGGAAAGTTGACTAGAAATGACAAACGGTACTTTATAACCTTTATTGATGATTGTTCTGACTTTACTTTTGTTTATCTTATGAAAAATAAACATGAAGCGTTTGACATGTTTAAGTTGTTCATAGTTGAAATAGAAAATCAATACAATAGGAAAGTCAAGAGACTTCGTAGCGATAGAGGCACAGAATATGGTTCTAGCATGTTTATTGATTTCTATAAAACACATGGTATTATACATGAAACCACAACACCTTATTCACCAGAAATGAACGGAAAGGCTGAAAGGAAAAATAGGACACTTACCGAATCTGTAGTAGCTATTATGCTTAGTTCAGGTGTTGCCTCACATTAGTGGGGAGAAATCCTTTTGACTGTTTGCTATGTGCTAAATAGGGTCCCTAAATCAAGGAGAAAAATCTCCCCTTATGAGATCTTGAAAAATAAAACACCTAGCCTATCATATTTTAGAACTTCGGGTTGTTTGGCTTATGTTAGGATTCCTGACCCAAAGAGAGTCAAACTTGCCAGTAGGGCTTATGAATGTGTGTTTATTGGATATGCTGTGAATAGCAAAGCATATAGGTTCTACGATTTGAATGCAAAAGTCATCTTGGAGTCAAATGATGCTGACTTTTATGAAGATAGATTTCCCTTTAAATTGAGAAATAGTGGGGGTGCATCATCTAGTAGCATACCTGCTACTAGACCTATAGTGCAAAAAGAGATTGAGGAATCTGAACCTTGGAGAAGTAAGAGACCTAGAGTATCTAAAGACTTTGGTTCTGACTTTTATGCTTTCACAGTAGAAGAGGATCCACTTACCATACAAGAAGCCTTAACATCATTAGATGCTGACTTATGGCAAGAAGCCATTAATGATGAAATGGACTCACTTGAGTCAAACCAAACTTGGCACTTAGTAGACTTACCACCAGGTTGTAAACCAATAGGTTGTAAATGGATCCTTAAGAAGAAACTGAAACCTGATGGCTCAGTAGACAAGTTTAAGGCTCGCCTTGTAGCTAAAGGCTTTAGACAAAGAGAAAATGTTGATTTCTTTGATACTTATTCACCTGTCACTAGGATTACATCTATACGTGTTTTGATTGCTATTGCTTCTGTGCACAATCTAGTAGTGCACCAAATGGATGTTAAAACTACGTTTTTGAATGGTGAACTAGAAGAAGAGGTTTATATGGATCAACCTGAGGGCTTTGTAGTCTTTGGTCAAGCCCATAAGGTATGTAAGTTAGATAAGTCTTTATATGGGCTAAAACAAGCACCTAAGCAATGGCATGCAAAATTTGACAACTTGATTATTTCAAATGGCTATAAGGTGAATGAAAGTGATAAGTGTATCTACTACAAATATGAAAATGGTCTTTGCACCATTATTTGCTTATATGTTGATGACTTGCTTATTTTTGGATCTAATATTCATATTGTAAATGCTGTTAAGTCAATGTTGTGTGAGAACTTTAACATGAAAGATCTAGGAGAAGCGAACGTCATTCTTGGCATAAAGATAACTAGGTCTGAAACTGGAATTTCTTTAGATCAATCTCACTACGTTGAGAAGATTCTAAAGAAATATAACTACTTTGATTGTAAACCTGCATGTACACCTTATGACCCTAGTATAAAACTTTTTAAGAACACTAGAGACAGTGTAAGACAATCAGAGTATGCTAGCATAATTGGCAGTCTTCGTTACGCCACTGATTGTACTAGACCCGACATCGCGTATGTCGTAGGACTGCTATGCAGATTTACTAGTAGACCTAGTGTGGAGCATTGGAATGCTATAGAAAGGGTCATGAGATACCTTAAAAGAACCATGAAACTTGGATTACATTATCAAAGGTTTCCAGCAGTCCTTGAAGGATATAGTGATGCTGACTGGAATACCTTATCAGATGATTCCAAGGCTACTAGTGGCTATATTTTCAATATAGCTGGTGGTACTGTTTCATGGAAGTCTAAGAGACAGGTTATTCTAGCTCAATCAACCATGGAATCAGAACTGATTGCACTAGCTGTGGCTAGTGAAGAAGCAGGTTGGTTGAGAAGTCTGTTAACTGAGATTCCCCTATGGGAAAAACCGATTCCAGCTGTATTGATCCACTACGATAGTACAGCAGCTATTGCTAAGATTCAGAATCGTTATTACAACGATAAGAAATGATAGATACGTCGTAAGCACAGCACTGTGAGAGAGCTACTCACTAAAGGAGCTGTTAGAGTGGATCACATACGCTCAGAAGAGAATTTAGCCGATCCTTTGATGAAAGGATTAGCTAGAGAGAAAGTCCATAATACGACAAAGAGTATGGGACTTATGCCCTTACAGTGATGAGTTACACACAATGGTAACCCAACCTATAGACTGGAGATCCCAAGAAATAGGTTCAAAGGGTAATAACAAGTTGTGTTGTAATATGAGTCAGATCATGCAATTAGAAGCATGAATATCCTGAAGCGATTTGAGGTTGAGATAATAGAAACTCTTAATGAAGTCTATACTCCATTTGGAGTGAAGTACATAGCTACAGGAGTACTTTTGATAGACTCACCTATATGAATGTGGAAGTGAGGCCGCTTCCCATGAGTTTAGGGCAAAACTCTAGAGCATTCATTAAACCGGGATAGACGTGCAAGGCCATAAACGCACGGGCTACTAGAACTACACTCTGAAAAGGTTGTGGCGTGATATACGTCAGAGATAGAGTTCAAGACTACGAATCACTCTAGTAAAATCTGAACTATACTCACTACGCAAAGGTTCAAATCGAAAGATACCTTTGTTTATGTCTGACCTTATGTAACTGCTCAGTAAAACGTTTTCAAAAATTTTAGTGGGGGATTGTTGGGCTTAGCCCAAGTAAAATTTATGAAATAAAGCCTTTTCAAGTGTCTTTATGTTTTTTTTTCAAGTGAAAAACATCCCACATTGCTTTCAAAGCACTTGGTGGAGATGTTTATAAAGAAGGTCCTCACATGGTTGGGGTGTGCCCCAAGCGGTACCCACTTTTGTGAAAGGGTGAGGACCTATCTCTTTGGTTGACCACCACACACGCGCGCGCGCGCCGTCCGTCCGACCGAACCGAATCGGGCCGGGTTGGGTTGGGTTGGTGTGGTGTGGTGTGGTGTAAAATGTATAATTTTTTGTTAAAAAATTAATAATAATTTTAATATTCTTTTTTATTAATTTCGGAAATAATTTTTTTTTATTTAATTATTTACATTTTGATTCAGTCTTTGTGAACGTTATTCACAACGTCTACTTTGCTCTGAACGTGTTTTCATCAACCCAGTCTTCCTGATTTTCCTCCTTCACCTTCTCCATGAAATCAGAGCTCTCAACAGCTCTTTTTTCTTGTATAAATAGGTGATGTGAAACTGCCTTCACAACACAATTTACTTTCATTCATTCTGTGTTTTTTCGAAACTGAGCAAGTAAACAGAGAGTGTATACAGAACGATTTTCGTATGGTGCAATACGAAAATCGTATTTAAGAGGGTTGTTTTATCCTGGAGGCGACCGGAGTTCATATTGTTTGCTAAATTTCGGCAGTTCCGCGAACGTCTTAAAGAAAGCGACATTGTCCGCGACTCTGCCCATTTAATTTTGTTCGGTCTGTTCCTATTTTCTGAGTTCGAGCGACAACAATTTCTTTTATAATGTTAATTCAAAAATCCCCAATCTTCTGAATTCCTTCCTTGATTTCAGGGATTTCCTTCGTTCAAAATATGTTGTTGAAACTGCAGAGATAAGTTGGTTTCTGGTTCTGCTGACTTGGCGATTTGAATAAGTCGACCCTCTTAGTCTTGGGCAAGACTAGACCAGTTGCTTCCGCAAAGTTGAACTTCGAGTGAAAAAGGGCCAAAACAGCCTTCCAAGCCTTCTTTTCTCCAATTTGATCCCTGAAAGCACTTATGCAACAAAACAAGTAAAAGGTACCCAAAATGACACAAATAAGGATGGAATATTCACAAAATGAACATAATAAACTTGTCATTTTGGACACTTATCAAATTACCTCACACTTGCCAAATGCTTGTCCCTAAGCATGTCTATGTGTAAGTCAATATTCCCCTTTTCAAATGAGACGCACTTACTAATCTTTCCAATCCCCCCTAGCGTTATGAAGATCACAAACCATCAAATCAAGTAGAAGGGGACTTTTGTTATCCTAAGCATGCTTGCTTCATGTATGACAAGGAATAAAGTAGTCAACCCTTACCGAAAAACAGTTTGAAAAACGTACCACCCTCGCCGGATTTCTCTCATGTCGCTCAAGTGTTTGGGCAATGATTTATTTTTGGGAATCGCTCAAATCACAACCCTAGAATAGAATTACCATAAGCTTGCCAATATATCAAATCTCCACCACTTAGTATGAACCCAAGATACTAAATCAAAGGGACTTAAAACAGGGCGTAATGTAGGCTAGGGTTAAGGTTTGGATAGGAAATGAGGAAGAAAGGGAAACCGAGAGTAATAAAATGTAGATTTACTCTAAAAATGGCCAAAATGGAAATCAAGACACAATTATCTACAAACGACTCGCAATTCTTAAACTTCAGAATGAATGTTTAAGACGAACTTTAAGCAATTACAAACAGACTGAAATGAATAAGTTGACGAAACAATTAAATTCATTTTTTTTTTTGGATAATACTTCAAACTGGAATAAGAAAGCTAACACTTTTCAAGCTAATAACCGTTAAGACACCTTTGCAGCACGATAATGAGGTTCCCATGTTAGACGACGAACCCGAAAACTACGAAGAGTCTCTTACTAGTCCAGATTCTAAAGCATGGCTTGAGGCCATAGATTCTGAAATGGATTCCATGTATACTAACCAAGTGTGGACTTTGGTTGATCCACCCGAAGGGATAAAACCCATCGGGTGCAGGTGGATCTTCAAAAAGAAGACAGACATGGATGGAAAGGTTAGCACCTACAAAGCTAGGTTAGTAGCGAAAGGGTATCGTCATAAGCAAGGAATTGATTATGATGAAACTTTCTCTCCTGTGGCTATGTCCAAATCAATCAGAATCATGCTTGCAATTGCCGCTCATTTTGATTATGAGATTTGGCAAATGGATGTGAAAACAGCTTTCCTGAACGGAAACCTGCTTGAGGATGTATATATGATGCAGCCTGAAGGTTTCATATCGAAGGATGCAAATAAAGTTTGCAAACTTCAGAGATCCGTTTATGGACTCAAGCAAGCATCTAGAAGCTGGAATAAGCGTTTTGACGAAACCATAAAACAATTTGGTTTCGAACAAAATTGCGAAGAAGGTTGCATTTACAAGAAAGCAAGTGGGAGCTCTATAGCATTTCTCATACTATATGTGGACGATATACTGTTAATGGGAAATGACATTGCTCTATTACAGTCGGTAAAAGTATGGTTATCCGGTAACTTCTTAATGAAAGACCTTGGTGAAGCAGCTTATATACTTGGTATAAAGATCTATAGAGATAGATCGAGAAGACTGCTTGGTCTTTCACAGGCTACATACATTGAAAAGGTGCTAAATCGGTTTAGCATGCTTGAATCGAAACGAGGTAACTTACCCATATTACATGGAGTAAAGTTAAACAATCATCAATGTCCTAAAACTGATGATGACAAACGACGCATGGCTATAGTCCCGTACGCCAGCACGATCGGTTCGATTATGTATGCTATGCTATGCACTAGACCTGACGTAGAGTTCGCGTTATCTCTAACGAGTCGTTACCAAGGGAATCCGGGAGACGAGCATTGGATTGCCGTCAAGAACATTCTTAAGTACTTGAGAAGGACTAAAGATATGTTCCTAGTGTACGGAGAAGGAGATCTGAAAATTGAAGGATTTTCAGACGCTAGTCATCTCACAGATGAGAATGATTTTAAATCCCAATCAGGATACCTGTTTATCTTGAATGGGGGCGCGGTTAGTTGGAAGAGTTCCAAGCAGGGAAGCGTAGCTTTCTCTACGACCGAGTCAGAGTACATCGCTGCTGCGGAAGCAGCAAAGGAAGCAGTTTGGATTAGAAAGTTCATTACAGAACTAGGTGTGGTGCCTGACATTGTCAATCCCATTACTCTGTACTGTGATAACAATGGAGCCATTGCGCAAGCAAAGGAACCACGGTCTCATAATGCATCCAAGCACTACCTAAAGCGATACCACATCATAAGAGAGATTGTGGCTAGAGGAGATGTGAGAATAGAAAGAGTACCTACAGAGGACAACGTTGCAGATCCGTTGACAAAGCCTTTAACCCATAAAGTACATGACCGTCATTTAACTTCTACTGGGATAAGTTTTAGAAACAATTGGCTTTAGTCCAAGTGGGAGTATGTTGGGGTTTTGTGTCCTATAGACAATTGTTCTAGGATACAAACTTAATGTAAATGAATTGTTCTTTATATCATTTGTTTTAATGAGATATATGTTTTATAACTATATAAAGGCAATCCAAACGTTGTTCATTAGGATTGGGGATCCGATTTGAGATAACAGGATGGGTAGATTCATCCTTGTCACCTGTTCATCTCATTGGTATTAATATGTATAACTAATCCTCAGACTCAAAGGAATGTTAATTGGTCATCCTGAATTACTGAATGTGAGACTTTGATCATGCTGTCCCACGATCCTTAACAGAGATGACTCTGGGGTATGAACGGCAAAGGTTGGGTGTCACAGGAGGTAATATCAGGGTAGTTATACATTGGATTGAGCATTTATCACTCCCGATTAATGGGAGATACATCCAAGGATCGCTTGTGGAAGACTCGACTCTAAATCCTTGCAAGGTGATAGCTTAAGAGTAAGAAATACAGATTTCACTTAACCTATCTATTTGAGTTGACTTGGCCTATACAAGTAAAACGAACGTCTCGCTATATGTGACTTGACATCACCCATAGTCATAAGATTCATTTCAAGGATGTAGTTGATAAAGGATCGAATTCTACTGTAACTAATACGGAAAGGTTAACGACAGAATCAACCTGTCTTCTTAACGGGCTCTGGGGGAATGATTACAGACTTGCCAATAACATACTCAGTACATCATTCCGTTATGCAAGGACTAAATATAATTCTTGAAGAAATTAATTTAATAGTTGCATACGGCCAGAAGTAGTAAGAACCTAATGGATCACACATAAGACTTGGAACCAAAAGAGAGATGGATGTCATTAATAGATGGAAGCCCAATTGAGCCCAGTAAGGCCCATTTAATTAGAAGGGGGGCGAAATTTATATGTAATAATAAGAAATTATTTTAATTCCATTAATCATAATTTGATTAGGAATATGAATTAAATTAATTAAGAGATAATTAAGTTAGGAGTTTTAATTAGATTAATATACTCCTATTATTATCCAATTAGGTTATTTATTATTATCCTAGATATATTAGATATATAATGAGATAGTAATTGGGAATTCTATTCCGAATTGAATTCCTATTAAGTAACCTATTCCTATCTAACTAGGGTTTAGATACAAGTGATTATATATACCCCCCTACTACATGAATTTCGACTAAGCGATATACAACTCCCCTTTGTGATTTTCGAAATTTGCAAGTAAGAGAGAGAAAGAGAATTCGACTCCCCTAGTTCGTGGACAAGAATTCATACGGCTTCCATCGATCGATTAATTTCACCTATCTCCTTTTTCTTTGTTCTTGTGTTGGTTAATTAGAGGCAATCTATTTTGGTTGCATCTCATACGGTTGATTCTTACTTAACCTCACCGGGATAGACGTGCAAGGCCTTAAACGCACGGGCTACTAGAACTACACTCTGAAAAGGTTGTGGCGTGATATACGTCAGAGATAGAGTTCAAGACTACGAGTCACTCTAGTAAAATCTGAACTATACTCACTACGCAAAGGTTCAAATCGAAAGATACCTTTGTTTATGTCTGACCTTATGTAACTGCTCAGTAAAACGTTTTCAAAAATTTTAGTGGGGGATTGTTGGGCTTAGCCCAAGTAAAATTTATGAAATAAAGCCTTTTCAAGTGTCTTTATGTTTTTTTTTTCAAGTGAAAAACATCCCACATTGCTTTCAAAGCACTTGGTGGAGATGTTTATAAAGAAGGTCCTCACATGGTTGGGGTGTGCCCCAAGCGGTACCCACTTTTGTGAAAGGGTGAGGACCTATCTCTTTGGTTGACCACCACACACGCGCGCGCGCGCCGTCCGTCCGACCGAACCGAATCGGGCCGGGTTGGGTTGGGTTGGTGTGGTGTGGTGTGGTGTAAAATGTATAATTTTTTGTTAAAAAATTAATAATAATTTTAATATTCTTTTTTATTAATTTCGGAAATAATTTTTTTTTATTTAATTATTTACATTTTGATTCAGTCTTTGTGAACGTTATTCACAACGTCTACTTTGCTCTGAACGTGTTTTCATCAACCCAGTCTTCCTGATTTTCCTCCTTCACCTTCTCCATGAAATCAGAGCTCTCAACAGCTCTTTTTTCTTGTATAAATAGGTGATGTGAAACTGCCTTCACAACACAATTTACTTTCATTCATTCTGTGTTTTTTCGAAACTGAGCAAGTAAACAGAGAGTGTATACAGAACGATTTTCGTATGGTGCAATACGAAAATCGTATTTAAGAGGGTTGTTTTATCCTGGAGGCGACCGGAGTTCATACTGTTTGCTAAATTTCGGCAGTTCCGCGAACGTCTTAAAGAAAGCGACATTGTCCGCGACTCTGCCCATTTAATTTTGTTCGGTCTGTTCCTATTTTCTGAGTTCGAGCGACAACAATTTCTTTTATAATGTTAATTCAAAAATCCCCAATCTTCTGAATTCCTTCCTTGATTTCAGGGATTTCCTTCGTTCAAAATATGTTGTTGAAACTGCAGAGATAAGTTGGTTTCTGGTTCTGCTGACTTGGCGATTTGAATAAGTCGACCCTCTTAGTCTTGGGCAAGACTAGACCAGTTGCTTCCGCAAAGTTGAACTTCGAGTGAAAAAGGGCCAAAACAGCCTTCCAAGCCTTCTTTTCTCCAATTTGATCCCTGAAAGCACTTATGCAACAAAACAAGTAAAAGGTACCCAAAATGACACAAATAAGGATGGAATATTCACAAAATGAACATAATAAACTTGTCATTTTGGACACTTATCAAATTACCTCACACTTGCCAAATGCTTGTCCCTAAGCATGTCTATGTGTAAGTCAATATTCCCCTTTTCAAATGAGACGCACTTACTAATCTTTCCAATCCCCCCTAGCGTTATGAAGATCACAAACCATCAAATCAAGTAGAAGGGGACTTTTGTTATCCTAAGCATGCTTGCTTCATGTATGACAAGGAATAAAGTAGTCAACCCTTACCGAAAAACAGTTTGAAAAACGTACCACCCTCGCCGGATTTCTCTCATGTCGCTCAAGTGTTTGGGCAATGATTTATTTTTGGGAATCGCTCAAATCACAACCCTAGAATAGAATTACCATAAGCTTGCCAATATATCAAATCTCCACCACTTAGTATGAACCCAAGATACTAAATCAAAGGGACTTAAAACAGGGCGTAATGTAGGCTAGGGTTAAGGTTTGGATAGGAAATGAGGAAGAAAGGGAAACCGAGAGTAATAAAATGTAGATTTACTCTAAAAATGGCCAAAATGGAAATCAAGACACAATTATCTACAAACGACTCGCAATTCTTAAACTTCAGAATGAATGTTTAAGACGAACTTTAAGCAATTACAAACAGACTGAAATGAATAAGTTGACGAAACAATTAAATTCATTTTTTTTTTTGGATAATACTTCAAACTGGAATAAGAAAGCTAACACTTTTCAAGCTAATAACCGTTAAGACACCTTTGCAGCACGATAATGAGGTTCCCATGTTAGACGACGAACCCGAAAACTACGAAGAGTCTCTTACTAGTCCAGATTCTAAAGCATGGCTTGAGGCCATAGATTCTGAAATGGATTCCATGTATACTAACCAAGTGTGGACTTTGGTTGATCCACCCGAAGGGATAAAACCCATCGGGTGCAGGTGGATCTTCAAAAAGAAGACAGACATGGATGGAAAGGTTAGCACCTACAAAGCTAGGTTAGTAGCGAAAGGGTATCGTCATAAGCAAGGAATTGATTATGATGAAACTTTCTCTCCTGTGGCTATGTCCAAATCAATCAGAATCATGCTTGCAATTGCCGCTCATTTTGATTATGAGATTTGGCAAATGGATGTGAAAACAGCTTTCCTGAACGGAAACCTGCTTGAGGATGTATATATGATGCAGCCTGAAGGTTTCATATCGAAGGATGCAAATAAAGTTTGCAAACTTCAGAGATCCGTTTATGGACTCAAGCAAGCATCTAGAAGCTGGAATAAGCGTTTTGACGAAACCATAAAACAATTTGGTTTCGAACAAAATTGCGAAGAAGGTTGCATTTACAAGAAAGCAAGTGGGAGCTCTATAGCATTTCTCATACTATATGTGGACGATATACTGTTAATGGGAAATGACATTGCTCTATTACAGTCGGTAAAAGTATGGTTATCCGGTAACTTCTTAATGAAAGACCTTGGTGAAGCAGCTTATATACTTGGTATAAAGATCTATAGAGATAGATCGAGAAGACTGCTTGGTCTTTCACAGGCTACATACATTGAAAAGGTGCTAAATCGGTTTAGCATGCTTGAATCGAAACGAGGTAACTTACCCATATTACATGGAGTAAAGTTAAACAATCATCAATGTCCTAAAACTGATGATGACAAACGACGCATGGCTATAGTCCCGTACGCCAGCACGATCGGTTCGATTATGTATGCTATGCTATGCACTAGACCTGACGTAGAGTTCGCGTTATCTCTAACGAGTCGTTACCAAGGGAATCCGGGAGACGAGCATTGGATTGCCGTCAAGAACATTCTTAAGTACTTGAGAAGGACTAAAGATATGTTCCTAGTGTACGGAGAAGGAGATCTGAAAATTGAAGGATTTTCAGACGCTAGTCATCTCACAGATGAGAATGATTTTAAATCCCAATCAGGATACCTGTTTATCTTGAATGGGGGCGCGGTTAGTTGGAAGAGTTCCAAGCAGGGAAGCGTAGCTTTCTCTACGACCGAGTCAGAGTACATCGCTGCTGCGGAAGCAGCAAAGGAAGCAGTTTGGATTAGAAAGTTCATTACAGAACTAGGTGTGGTGCCTGACATTGTCAATCCCATTACTCTGTACTGTGATAACAATGGAGCCATTGCGCAAGCAAAGGAACCACGGTCTCATAATGCATCCAAGCACTACCTAAAGCGATACCACATCATAAGAGAGATTGTGGCTAGAGGAGATGTGAGAATAGAAAGAGTACCTACAGAGGACAACGTTGCAGATCCGTTGACAAAGCCTTTAACCCATAAAGTACATGACCGTCATTTAACTTCTACTGGGATAAGTTTTAGAAACAATTGGCTTTAGTCCAAGTGGGAGTATGTTGGGGTTTTGTGTCCTATAGACAATTGTTCTAGGATACAAACTTAATGTAAATGAATTGTTCTTTATATCATTTGTTTTAATGAGATATATGTTTTATAACTATATAAAGGCAATCCAAACGTTGTTCATTAGGATTGGGGATCCGATTTGAGATAACAGGATGGGTAGATTCATCCTTGTCACCTGTTCATCTCATTGGTATTAATATGTATAACTAATCCTCAGACTCAAAGGAATGTTAATTGGTCATCCTGAATTACTGAATGTGAGACTTTGATCATGCTGTCCCACGATCCTTAACAGAGATGACTCTGGGGTATGAACGGCAAAGGTTGGGTGTCACAGGAGGTAATATCAGGGTAGTTATACATTGGATTGAGCATTTATCACTCCCGATTAATGGGAGATACATCCAAGGATTGCTTGTGGAAGACTCGACTCTAAATCCTTGCAAGGTGATAGCTTAAGAGTAAGAAATACAGATTTCACTTAACCTATCTATTTGAGTTGACTCGGCCTATACAAGTAAAACGAACGTCTCGCTATATGTGACTTGACATCACCCATAGTCATAAGATTCATTTCAAGGATGTAGTTGATAAAGGATCGAATTCTACTGTAACTAATACGGAAAGGTTAACGACAGAATCAACCTGTCTTCTTAACGGACTCTGGGGGAATGATTACAGATTTGCCAATAACATACTCAGTACATCATTCCGTTATGCAAGGACTAAATATAATTCTTGAAGAAATTAATTTAATAGTTGCATACGGCCAGAAGTAGTAAGAACCTAATGGATCACACATAAGACTTGGAACCAAAAGAGAGATGGATGTCATTAATAGATGGAAGCCCAATTGAGCCCAGTAAGGCCCATTTAATTAGAAGGGGGGCGAAATTTATATGTAATAATAAGAAATTATTTTAATTCCATTAATCATAATTTGATTAGGAATATGAATTAAATTAATTAAGAGATAATTAAGTTAGGAGTTTTAATTAGATTAATATACTCCTATTATTATCCAATTAGGTTATTTATTATTATCCTAGATATATTAGATATATAATGAGATAATAATTGGGAATTCTATTCCGAATTGAATTCCTATTAAGTAACCTATTCCTATCTAACTAGGGTTTAGATACAAGTGATTATATATACCCCCCTACTACATGAATTTCGACTAAGCGATATACAACTCCCCTTTGTGATTTTCGAAATTTGCAAGTAAGAGAGAGAAAGAGAATTCGACTCCCCTAGTTCGTGGACAAGAATTCATACGGCTTCCATCGATCGATTAATTTCACCTATCTCCTTTTTCTTTGTTCTTGTGTTGGTTAATTAGAGGCAATCTATTTTGGTTGCATCTCATACGGTTGATTCTTACTTAACCTCACCGGGATAGACGTGCAAGGCCTTAAACGCACGGGCTACTAGAACTACACTCTGAAAAGGTTGTGGCGTGATATACGTCAGAGATAGAGTTCAAGACTACGAGTCACTCTAGTAAAATCTGAACTATACTCACTACGCAAAGGTTCAAATTGAAAGATACCTTTGTTTATGTCTGACCTTATGTAACTGCTCAGTAAAACGTTTTCAAAAATTTTAGTGGGGGATTGTTGGGCTTAGCCCAAGTAAAATTTATGAAATAAAGCCTTTTCAAGTGTCTTTATGTTTTTTTTCAAGTGAAAAACATCCCACATTGCTTTCAAAGCACTTGGTGGAGATGTTTATAAAGAAGGTCCTCACATGGTTGGGGTGTGCCCCAAGCGGTACCCACTTTTGTGAAAGGGTGAGGACCTATCTCTTTGGTTGACCACCACACACGCGCGCGCGCGCCGTCCGTCCGACCGAACCGAATCGGGCCGGGTTGGGTTGGGTTGGTGTGGTGTGGTGTGGTGTAAAATGTATAATTTTTTGTTAAAAAATTAATAATAATTTTAATATTCTTTTTTATTAATTTCGGAAATAATTTTTTTTTATTTAATTATTTACATTTTGATTCAGTCTTTGTGAACGTTATTCACAACGTCTACTTTGCTCTGAACGTGTTTTCATCAACCCAGTCTTCCTGATTTTCCTCCTTCACCTTCTCCATGAAATCAGAGCTCTCAACAGCTCTTTTTTCTTGTATAAATAGGTGATGTGAAACTGCCTTCACAACACAATTTACTTTCATTCATTCTGTGTTTTTTCGAAACTGAGCAAGTAAACAGAGAGTGTATACAGAACGATTTTCGTATGGTGCAATACGAAAATCGTATTTAAGAGGGTTGTTTTATCCTGGAGGCGACCGGAGTTCATACTGTTTGCTAAATTTCGGCAGTTCCGCGAACGTCTTAAAGAAAGCGACATTGTCCGCGACTCTGCCCATTTAATTTTGTTCGGTCTGTTCCTATTTTCTGAGTTCGAGCGACAACAATTTCTTTTATAATGTTAATTCAAAAATCCCCAATCTTCTGAATTCCTTCCTTGATTTCAGGGATTTCCTTCGTTCATAATATGTTGTTGAAACTGCAGAGATAAGTTGGTTTCTGGTTCTGCTGACTTGGCGATTTGAATAAGTCGACCCTCTTAGTCTTGGGCAAGACTAGACCAGTTGCTTCCGCAAAGTTGAACTTCGAGTGAAAAAGGGCCAAAACAGCCTTCCAAGCCTTCTTTTCTCCAATTTGATCCCTGAAAGCACTTATGCAACAAAACAAGTAAAAGGTACCCAAAATGACACAAATAAGGATGGAATATTCACAAAATGAACATAATAAACTTGTCATTTTGGACACTTATCAAATTACCTCACACTTGCCAAATGCTTGTCCCTAAGCATGTCTATGTGTAAGTCAATATTCCCCTTTTCAAATGAGACGCACTTACTAATCTTTCCAATCCCCCCTAGCGTTATGAAGATCACAAACCATCAAATCAAGTAGAAGGGGACTTTTGTTATCCTAAGCATGCTTGCTTCATGTATGACAAGGAATAAAGTAGTCAACCCTTATCGAAAAACAGTTTGAAAAACGTACCACCCTCGCCGGATTTCTCTCATGTCGCTCAAGTGTTTGGGCAATGATTTATTTTTGGGAATCGCTCAAATCACAACCCTAGAATAGAATTACCATAAGCTTGCCAATATATCAAATCTCCACCACTTAGTATGAACCCAAGATACTAAATCAAAGGGACTTAAAACAGGGCGTAATGTAGGCTAGGGTTAAGGTTTGGATAGGAAATGAGGAAGAAAGGGAAACCGAGAGTAATAAAATGTAGATTTACTCTAAAAATGGCCAAAATGGAAATCAAGACACAATTATCTACAAACGACTCGCAATTCTTAAACTTCAGAATGAATGTTTAAGATGAACTTTAAGCAATTACAAACAGACTGAAATGAATAAGTTGACGAAACAATTATATTCATTTTTTTTTGGATAATACTTCAAACTGGAATAAGAAAGCTAACACTTTTCAAGCTAATAACCGTTAAGACACCTTTGCAGCACGACCACATATAAACGTGGCTAATTTGAATGTGCAAATTGCTTGAAACAACAACTAAACAATAGAACAAATGAAAAAAATGTGCAGACTCTGATGGCTAGCATGTCCCTGGCCAAGGGATTTGAACAGGGGTGTGTCAAGAATGGGGAAAAGGCTCAAATGTGGCTAACTAGGGGCTGGTACTGTTATTTGTTAGTCTTGAGCAAGACTAAGGGTTCAAAATTTATTTGTTAGTCTTGAACAAGAAAACCTACTGCCCTTATCATGGTTAGTACTTGGATCCATCAATGTGGCCTTGAAATGCATAACATGGCAAGTTCTAGAATTCGAAACTAGAATTGGACAACACTCAGAAAAATAGAACAAAGCGTAGTGTTTTTGTTCTTGCAATTCGGCTCAAAAACTTTCCATAAATTGGGGTAAAAATGGTGGTACAGGTTTCAAAACGTTTTTCAAGTCCGGGTTGAAAGGCTTCATAATCTATTAAACAATTAAACAAAGCATGATGGGTTATCTACTCATCCCGGATCTTTTCAAATCAAAGGTGGTGAATTTTCATAAAACGAGCCGGTCTAAGTACTAGACTAGCTTCGTTTGTCAACAATTCCAAGTATGGATTAAAGACTACAATGACGCTTGGGAACATGCATTTGAGTGCCCACCTCACACTTAGTCAAAATTATAATTATAAACAAAATTTGGTGGGCACCTCACACTTAGTTAAGAAACAAAAATCTGCACAAGTTGAGCACAAAAGATTCACAAGACTCAGCAAAAGACAAAAACAAAGAGCAAAATCCTAACAATTAGTAAACCCTTCCTGTAAGACTCAATTGTCCCTCCCCCACTATTATCATGCATCGTCTCGATGTATAGAACGGAATTATAAGGAACCAAAGGCAGCAATGAAAATGGAAAGGAGAAAGTATAAGAATAACTGCCCTGTGGAGGAGTGAATCAACTGAATCAAGGAGCGAAGGGATGCGGAGGAGTGAATCCAACCTCCTTGAAGTAGGCCGCCTGGTTCTGGTAAATTTTTTGAATGGTCTCTGCTATAGTGCCAACAATGGCGGCCAAGGAGGCTAGTTGCTCGGCTGGGTCATCAAGTTGCTGGTTGGGAGCTGAAGTTTGTCCCTGTTCTGGAGGAGGTGCGGCTGAAGACGCAAACTTCCTGGGAATCTGTCCTGGGTGGGGGGGGTAAGCCGCCTGCAGGGATAAAAGAAACAGAACCTCCTTCCTCGGTCCGGATTAGCTTCATTGCTTTCAACAATTTCAAATCAAAAGGGAGCATACGACAAGCAATATGCAAAGGGCATTCATCCACATCAAGTTCACATAGGTTAACAGCTAAGCAAGTGATGATATGCCCTAAGTGAATTTTTGCTACCTTTTTTATCATTTCAGAAAACTTCAAGGCTAGCCAATAGCCTAAATTGACTTTTCTCTCAGTTTCCATGCACCATAGGAAAAATAATTCTTCCTTTGACACGACAGTGGGGTCCTCATTCCTAGCTGAGTAGTTAATAGCCAAAAATCTATGCATGAAACGTAGAGGTTCACTTAAAATTAAATTGGCCTTAGACTTTGAGGGGCTAAAAACATTGTCGGCTAGACCAGTTAACTCGGAATAGACACTCACGGCACTAAACTCAGCAGGATAATCACAAAGCATGTTAGAATAGGCATCAGTTGAGCAAAATTATTTATCAAACAGGCCCAAAGCGACGTTAAACTTAGCTACAGACAGATTATGCATTTTATCATACAATTGAAATTGAATGCATGAGGCTTGTGATTTCTTCATTTTCTTCTTATCCACAGTGAATGTGCTAAAGAACTCATGCTTCCGACAGTTATAAATAGGATAATTTAACAGCAAAAATGGCTTCCAGCCAATGTTATCCATCAAATCATGCACATCAGACCTGATATTTAGAGCAACTAAAGTGGGCTCATGCAACCAACGACCTGCAACAAAAGTTTTAAGTTTCAAAGAATTGTACCTCTGTTGATGCGCCGGCAAGTCGAATGTCATCTCAGTGTCGATGACTACGGGTTTGGATCGTTGTGGTCCTTTCTCTAGGCGAGCCCGAGTCATTTTCCTTGGTCGTGTGGAGCAAGTTGGAGCTGCGGCCTGCTCGGGTTGATCACTGTGAGTGTCGGAGGTCTCCGATTCTGCTTGCTCGAAAGAGTTATTATGCGAGCTAGAATCGGTTTCCATAGAGTCGGTGGAACTGGACTCGGAGAGTTCAATAGAGATAGTCCTCTTTGGAGGAGGGGCAAGTCACTGGGACTTCCGAGACGGGGCCTGTCTTCTGGATGGCGGGGGTTTTCTCTTCCTCTGTATTTTTGGTGGTGGAGGGCGGTGGTCAGATACCTAAGGTGAGAGTGCCGGACCTGTAGGGAGTGGTGAATGGGGTTCCGCCGTAGGTGAGGAGGGTGGTGAACCTGCTGGGATTGGCGAGTGTATGCTAGGTGAGGGGGGTGGTGAACCTGCTGGGATTGGCGAGTGTATGCTCGCCATAGGTGGGGGTGAGTTCGAGCCAGTAGGGGGTGGCGATTAGTGGGCCGCTGGTGGTGGAGAGGGTGGCGAACTTATAGGAGGTGGTGATTGGTGGTCCGCCTCTGGTGTGTCATTGGCGGAACCGGTTTCTTGAATCCGCACTAACATTGCGGTTATCTCGGAGGCGGAAGGAGAGTGGAACCGGTATGGGGAGGGTGGCGCCGAACCTGTTGGAGGCGGCGACTGGTTGTCGGAGGGTTCCTTTGGTGGAGGAGTTTGGGCTACCATCGGGGCCTCACCTTTCTCCTTCCTTGAGTATCAGCGAAGGTTCGCCGGCGGTGAAGGTGATTCGGCGTCTGTGCGGTACTGGCGAGGAGGAGATGGAGGCTGATGGTAGCGGCTCCGCCTGGGGACGTCACTGAAATACCCGTCCATGGAAGAGTTTGGGGAGGGAGACGAAAGGGTTGAGTGTTTGAGCGTTTCGGTGAAGTGGGAGGGGTTTTAGGGGGAAAGGGTTTTGAAATTAAAAAGGGTAGGTTTAGGTTGAGTGAAGTAAAGGTAAAAACCTTTTACCCTTTCTTAAAAATTAATCCTTCTTAGGCCCATTATCCTTATGTTCTTTAGTTTCCTTAGCCCAACTCCATAAAAACCAATACTTGTACCTGCAATTAACAAAATGAAACCTAGAAATCATCCAAGGAGAGGGATGAAGTTAGTTAGAAACCTAGAAATTAACAGTAGAAAAACACATATGAAAAGAGTGACTAGTCTTGGGCAAGACTAGCCTTAGGGCTGCCTCCCTGTAGCGCTGCTATTTTATGTCTAGAGCTAGACGTAACTGAACTTCAGCATTCAGTCTTTGGGCAATTCAAGGCAAACTTCTTCAGTCCCCTGAGCTTGGATTCCCTCGTAGAACGGCTTAAGGCGATGCCCATTTACTTTGAAACATTTATCATTTTTCAAGCTTTCAATTTCCACCGCACCATGTAAGAACACATGTTTTACCACGAAAGGACCAATCCATTTAGTGCGTAATTTTCCCGCAAAAATCTTGAGTCGAGAATGGTACAAAAGGACTTTTTGCCCGACTTGGAACTGCTTTCATGTGAGTAGGCTATCGTGGTAGTTTTTGGACTTCTGTTTATAGATTCTTGAACTCTCATAGGCTTCGGTTCTAAGCTCCTCCAACTCCTGTAGCTGTAATTTCCTCTCTTCACATGCTTCATCATAGGCCATGTTGCATTTTTTAACTGCCTAAAATTCCCTATGCTCCAATTCCACAGGGAGATGACATGGTTTCCCGTAAACCATTCGGTAGGGAGACATCCCAATTGGGGTTTTGTACGCTGTCCTGTATGCCCACAGGGCATCCTCGAGTCTGACGCTCCAATCCTTTCTTGTGAAATTCACCGTCTTCTCTAGGATGGACTTAATTTCACGGTTCGAAACTTCAGCCTGACCATTGGTCTGTGGGTGATAAGCTGTGGACATACGATGATTGACTCCATACTTTTTAAGTAGGGATACCATTATCCGATTGCAGAAATGAGTCCCTCTGTCACTGATTAACACCATGGGCATGCCAAACCTGCTAAATATGTTTCCCTGCAAAAACTTAACAACTGTTTGAGCATCATCAGTCTTGGTGGCAATGGCTTCCACCCGTTTCGAAACATAATCAACTGCCAATAAGATGTAAAGATAGCCAAAAGAATTTGGAAATGGGCCCATAAAATCAATGCCCCATACGTCGAAGATTTCGCAAGTTAAAATTGACGTAAGTGGCATTTGACTTCGCTAGCTTAAATTTCCAGTTCTCTGACAATTGGCACAAGATTTTCAAAATAAGTATGAATCACGAAAAATGTTGGGCCAAAACAAACCACAGTCGAGTACTTTTCGTGCTGTTCGCTTCGGTCCAAAATGGCCACCGCAAGAGCTTGAATGGCTGAACTGGAGTATGGACTCGACTTCGGTCACTAGAATGCATCGCCGAATCATCTGATCAGAACAGAGTTTCCACAAATAGGGTTCGTCCCAGACGTAATATTTGGCTTCCTTCCTTAATTTGTCTTTTTTTTTCCGGGTAAACTCTTCCGGCATTACCCCTGCAACCATATAATTTACCAAGTCAGCATACCAAGGTTCAATTGTATTGATGCTAAACAAGTGTTCGTCGGGAAATTCGACTTTGAGCTATCCATTATCATTGTCCGGTGAGAGAAGTCGGCTAAGATGATCTGCCACCAAGTTTTCAGATCCTTTCTTGTCGCATATTTCAAGGTCGAACTCCTGTAGCAGAAGTATCCACCAAATTAGGCGAGGTTTCGCGTCTTTCTTCTTCATTAGATACCGCAACGCTGCATGGTCAGAAAACACAATAACTTTAGTACCGAGTAAATAGGAACGGAATTTCTCTAAAGCAAAGACAATAGCTAAAAGTTCTCTTTCAGTGGTCGAATAGTTGCTTTGTGCACTGTCAAGTGTTCTCGATGCATAATAGATAACGTGAGGTAGCTTATCCATCCGCTGTCCAAGAAGAGCGCCGATTGTGTAGTTGCTAGCGTCGCACATAATCTCGAAGGGGTAATTCCAATTTGGTGGTTAGATGATAGGCGCTGACACTAGCTTTTCTTTCAATTCATCAAATGCATCCTTACAAGTCTGATCGAACTCAAATGCGACCTCCTTTTGCAGCAATTTGCACATGGGTTGTGTTATCTTGGAGAAGTCTTTAATGAAACGCCGGTAAAAACCTGCATGGCCAAGAAAAGAACGGACTTCCCGGACACTTCCGGGGTAAGGTAAAGACTGAATTACATCTATTTTTGCTCTATCTACCTCAATGCCCCTAGCTGAAACCACACGTCCTAGAATTATACTTTGATTTACCATAAAATGACACTTCTCATAATTCAAGACTAGATTAAACTTTAAGCATCGTTTCAGTATTTTACCAAGGTTAATTAAGCATTCATTAAAAGAATCACCGTAAACAGTGAAATCATCCATAAATACCTCGATAATTTGCTCGACATAATCAGAAAAGATACTTACCATACATCGTTGGAATGTTGCCGGTGCGTTGCATAATCCGAACGGCATTCATCGGTAGGCAAATGTACCGAAGGGACATGTGAACGTCGTTTTTTCCTGGTCTTCGGGTTCCACCGGAATTTGGTAGAAACCTGAATAACCATCCATGTTGCAATAAAATTTCTTCCCGGCCAACCTCTCCAACATCTGATCAATAAAGGGGAGCGGGAAGTGATCTTTTCTCATAGAGGCATTTAGCTTCCTGTAGTCGATACAGACGCGCCATCCGTTTTGAACACGAGTTGGGACCATATCTCCCTTCTCATTTTGAATTAATGTAATCCCTGTTTTCTTTGGCACCACATGGACCGGGCTTACCCATTTGCTGTCCGAAATTGCATATATTACGTTTGCATCTAACATCTTTTGGACTTCTTTCTTCACTACTTCCATCATGGGTGGGTTCAGTCGCCGCTGAGCATCACGTTTTGGTGTTGCTCTGATAGGGGTCAAAAACCCCTATCTTTGGGTACGGTTTTAGGACGGTTTTTGACGTTATTTAGTTAATAAGCGAGCAATTCTTGCATTTAAATGCTTTTGTGTGAGTTAGTTAGAAATTGGAAATGTTTTATTTACTTTTCGTTGTTTAGGCTCATTTTATGATCAATTTAGGCAAATACGGCCAAAATGGCATGCATATTATAATTCTGTTATCTTTTGAAGCTAAATAATCCGTCAAAAGTCGCACCAAACGAAGCGTTTGCTCAAAATAAGCGATTGGCGGGTCAATTTAGCCTTTGGACTAATGCTATCTGGAGTTTTTGTGCATGCGCAGGGATAAGTTCGGGCGAAAAACACACTTTTGGCATTCAGCGACCGCGCAGAGGCGTGCCGGGCAAGACTGCTCGACGAACTGGCCTATTTAGGCCAGCTCACCGAGCTAGCTATGACGAGCAGTGCCTGCTCACCGAGCAGCTCGCCCTGCTCGGCGAGCAGACCTGCGGGAATTGGTCAAAAAGACCAATTCCGCCCCCACGACTCCACGACCGGCCCCACGACTTCCTACCTGCATAAGAACACGAAATAGGTCAAGAAAAGGGCCCGAGCCGCGCCTATAAATAGGATTTTTCCAATGTAAATTAGATATCTTTTATCTTTGTAATTTTCTTAGCTTTTCACCTTGAGAAATCCTCTCCACCTCCTCCATATCCTTCAAACCTCCATTGAAGACACCTCCGAAGCTCTGCTCACCGAGGATTGCTCAAGCTCCATCCTTAAGTCCTAGGAAGACGCCTGCATTGGTAGACAGGTTCCCTGAAATGGATTTTTCTTCTTTCATATTCTGTCTAGCCTCTGATCCATGTTATGAATCCTAGGCTCATTGTATCTTCGTGACAATACTTTCATCTTTGATATATATTGTAGTTTTGTTTATTCAATTGTTTTATTGCTTTAATCTTTGTCTTACGCTTTGTCTGATTGGTTTAACTCATTCGATAATCCCAAAATTAAGTTGGCACATATTGCGAGCTGAATCTGACCTAGTCAGTGCCTATAGGATTGACGACCCTATAGAAGATTAAGCCCAAATTGCTGAGCCTTATAGCTAGTTTCGGCCTTACAAGGGAATCACGAACTAGGGACCTCAGGAGGATAGGTAGGGTTAATCGCCTCGGACACAAGTGACTTAGATTAGGTTTTAATTTAATTGCTTAAACAATCTATTTTCATTATCATCGTATCCCTTCACGTTCCTTCGGATAATTGCATTGGTAAAAGAGCACCTAGGAGTAGTTTAACTTAATTAGGCGTAGAATAACTTAGTTAGAATTAGATAACTTAGCTAGGAATAGTATAATTCAACCTAGGAGTAGATTAACTTAAGCAAAACCAAACTCAAAACCCCCAAAGCCTAGATAACACCTGAGACCAAGTAATTCGATACTTGTAGAAATAAATCCTGTGGATGATACCTGGACTTTTCCAGAATTTTATTACTTGATAACGACGGGGTACACTTATCCCTTAGCGAGTCTCCTTCACGGGAGACGCATCAAGTTTTTGGCGCCGTTGCCGGGGATTTATTTCTTCTGCAATATCGAACCAAAGGTCGATTTGTTAGTTTAGGCATTCATTGTGAATACCCTTGTTTATATCGTTTATATCATTTATACTTGTTTATATTCATACTTGCATATACAAATACTTGTTGATATATTACTTCATTTCTGTAACATTACTTGTACTTATAAAAATCGTTCTTCCAGCAATTATGGACAACAGAGCTCCAAAACCGTCCATGAACGATCTCAACACAAAAATCGATTTTCTTGTGGCTTCATATAGCCGTGATAGCCAAACAAGGACACCGTTTTGCACAAGATGTGGCCAGAATCACCCCGGTGAGGTATGCCATGTCAACTGCTACGTACCTAGAGGTGAGAATGTAAGTTACTTGGGTAATCGTCAAAGGTATAATTCTGAACCCCCAACTTACAACTTTTACGATCAAGAGCATACACGATATCCACCGGCGCCCTACGTGGCACCCATGGATACCCTTCCATGTCCCCCTTCTAATTCTGATTTTTATGACAGGCAAACAGAGTGTTCAGAAGGAATAATGACCCTCTTAAGAGAGATATCCGTCCGACTAGCAGCCAACGAGGAGGCATGTAGGACCCTAAGCAACCAACTCACCGCAATCAGACAGGAAGAAAGGATATACCAAGAGGCTTTCCTCTCATAAGAGGAAACGGTTCAAGCCATCGCCCTAAGGAGCGGCAAGGAAGTGGACACACTCGTGGCACCTCAATCGCAAACACAACCATCATCGCAGGTAAGTAGGGAACCGGAAGTGGTAAGCAACCCCGGTCCCGTATCTGAAACTCCAGCTCCTGAAGTAGCTGTAGAAAAAGTAGTTAGGCCTTATGTACCAAAACTGCCATTCCCTCAGAAATAGAAAAAGGCCACTTAGATAAGAAATTTGCTCAGTTTTCGGAAATCCTTAGTAGATTAGAAATCAATATTCCATTAATGGAAGCACTAGAGGAAATGTCGAACTATGCAAATTTCTTAAAGACATGTTGTTGAAAAAGAAAAAGTTTGGGGAAAATGAGATAGTGGCTTTAACAGAACAATGCTCGGCCATAATCACTCATAAATTGCCCCCCAAGCTTAAAGATCAAGGGAGCTTTACCATCCTGTGTAGGATAGGCAACATGCACATAGATAGGGCATTATGTGATTTAGGAGCAAGTATTAATCTTATGCCTTTATCAATTTTCAGGAAATTGGGACTCGGAGAGCCTAAACCAACAAACATGACACTGCAGCTAGCGGACAGTTCAATCGCACGACCTAGAGGCATAGTTGAATATGTATTGGTGAAGGTGGACAAACTGATCTTCCCGGTCGATTTTGTGGTCCTCGACATGGAAGAAGATGACTCCGTCCCCATTCTTCTTGGGAGACCGTTCCTTACAACCGGTAGGACATTGATAGACATCCACGGAGGTAAATTGCTCCTAAGGGTGCAGGACGAAGAGGTAACATTTAACGTTTACGAGTCTATGAAATTTCCTCAAGAGCGTTCCAAGAGTTGTAATTTTGTGGATGCACTAATAGATGAATGTATTGAGGAAGTTGACCTTAACATAAGAAATACCTCTTTAGAACTCGGTCTAGGTGGTGAGGAATGTGAAAACTCGAATGAACCATTTGAAGACCTCCCACCTGAAAAATGTTATTGGGTCAAGGGTCGAAAAGAGGACCTTGATCGTGAGATCAAACCTAAACCCAAAACCTCGCTAGAGGAACCTCCAGAATTGGAGCTTAAGCCCTTGCCCAACAATCTGAAATATGTCTTTCTTCAACCTCCCACAGATTTACCCGTTATTATTTCTTCTTTGTTGACAGTTGAACAGGAAGAAAGATTGGTGGAGGTGCTGATGCAACATAAAGGGGCCTTTGGATGGTCAATCCACGACATCAAAGGCATCGACCCCAAAATCTGCACGCATAGGGTTTTCCTTGAGGAAGAGATCAAGCCATCTGCCCAACCTCAACGACGACTCAACCCTAACATGAAAGAGGTGGTAAAAGCCGAGGTTATAAAACTCCTCGACGCAGGTATCATCTTTCCGATTTCTGATAGCCAATGGGTAAGCCCGGTTCAATGCATGCCCAAAAAAGGGGGAACAACGGTAATGGAAAATGAAAAAGAGGAATTAATCCCAACTAGAAAGGTTACGGGTTGGCATGTATGCATAGATTATAGGAAATTAAACGAGGCCACCCGTAAAGACCACTTTCCTTTACCATTTATTGATCAAATGTTGGAACGGTTAGCAGGGCACGAATTTTTCTGTAAATTAGATGGGCTATCCGGTTATATGAAAATTCCTGTGGACCCTTTGGACCAAGAGAAAACCACATTCACTTGTCCCTATGGAACTTTCGCATATAGGCGGATGCCTTTCGGATTATGTAATGCCCCTGCCACATTCCAATGATGTATGATGGCTATGTTTTCTGACATGGTTGAAGAGTTCCTAGAAATTTTCATGGCTGATTTTAATGTTGTGGGACCTACTTTCGATCAATGTCTTGAAAACTTGGACCGAGTCTTAGAACGTTGTGAAGACAAAAACTTGGCACTCAATTGGGAAAAGTGCCAGTTTATGGTCCAAAACTGCATAGTGTTAGGACACAAGGTGTCGGGAAAGGGGATCGAGGTCGATCCGGCAAAAATTGAGGTGATTGAAAAACTGCCACCTCCTACCAGTGTAAAATTGGTTAGGAGCTTTTTAAGACATGCGGGGTTTTATAGACGGTTCATAAAAGACTTTTCAAAAATCACTAAGCCCCTCACTCAATTATTACTGAAAGATGCTGATTTTAATTTCAATGAAGAATGTATGTCTGCATTTAAATTACTAAAAAAGAAATTAATCGAAGCACCTATTATGGTAAGCCTGGATTGGTCCCTTCCATTTGAGTTAATGTGAGATGCCAGTGATCTGGCTGTAGGAGCCTGTCTTGGGCAGAGGGTGGATAAACTTTTTCGCCCAATCTTCTATGCTAGCAAAACCTTAAATGATGCACAGCAGAATTATTCAATAACTGAAAAGGAATTGCTAGCCGTAGTTTTTGCCTTTGATAAATTTAGATCTTATTTGGTGCTATCTAAGGTAATTGTTTTTACTGACCATGCAGCTTTAAGATATTTGATGAGCAAGCAAGATGCAAAACCTAGGCTGATCCGTTGGATCTTAATACTCCAAGAATTTGACATCGAGATCAGAGACAAGAAAGGGGTGGAAAACGTGATAGCAGGCCACTTATCCAGGTTAGAGTCAGATCAGCAATCCTTAGAGCATGAGGCGATCAAAGAGGTATTTCCGGATGAAATGTTATATTCAGTAAAAACTCTCCCCTGGTTTGCAGACATCGCGAACTACAAAGTCGGTAACAGTCTTCCCCTAGATTTAGATGCAAACAAAAGACGTAAGTTTTTGTTTGAAAGCAAACAATACTTTTGGGAAGAACCTTATTTATTTCGATTCTGCACCGATGGCATGATTAGGAGATATATACCTGAGGAAGAGGTAGAGTCAGTGATTAACATGTGCCACTCTAGGGAACCAGGCGGCCACTTTGGGCCAGATAGGACAGTGGCAAAAATCCTCCAAAGTGGGCTTTGGTGGCCACAAATGCATAGTGATGTCAATAGTTATATTAAATACTGTGATGCATGTCAGAGAGTAGGGAATATCTCTAGGAGGAATGAGATGCTTCAGCAAGGCATACTCGTCTGTGAGCTATTTGATGTTTGGGGCATAGACTTTATGGGACCCTTCCATATGTCACACAACAACCAATACATTCTTGTCGCGGTTGATTATGTCTCTAAATGGGTAGAGGCCGAAGCCCTACCCACAAACGATGCTCGAGTAGTGATAAAATTCCTGAGAAAGAATATCTTTACTAGATTTGGAACCCCCCGGACTATCATTAGTGATGGGGGATCCCATTTTTGCAATAAACAGTTTGACACGTTGCTCCAGAAGTATGGCGTAGCCCATAGGGTCACAACACCTTACCATCCTCAGACGAGTGGTCAGGTAGAAGTGTCAAACAGAGAGCTAAAACGTATTCTTGAGAAAATAGTGGGGAATGCTAGAAAAGATTGGAGTCTTAAACTGGACGATGCTCTTTGGGCATACCGGACGGCATTCAAAACTCCCATAGGAATGTCCCCCTACCGTTTAGTTTTAGGGAAATCTTGTCATTTGCCTGTTGAATTAGAGCACAAAGCCTATTGGGCGCTGAAATTTCTAAACTTTGACCCTAAACTTTCAGGTGACCTACGGTTAACACAACTATATGAACTGGATGAGCTCCGGTATAACTCTTACAAGAATGTTAAGCTATACAAAGAACGGACCAAAAGGGTGCATGATAAAAAAGTACAGTGGAAAACCTTCCATAAAGGCGATCAAGTACTGCTTTATAACTCCCGATTGAGATTCTTCCCTGGCAAACTCAAGAGTAGATGGTATGGACCATTCTCAGTTCTTGACGCACATCCCTCTGGTATGGTTGAGATTGTGTTGAAAGATGGAGTCACCCAGAAAGTAAATGGACATCGACTCAAACTTTATCTCGGTAAAGACAATTCGGGTGTTCAAATTCTCCGTCTTCAGGACGATCAGTAAGTTGTCTTCTCCACCCTAACTTTTTTACACTTGTCCTTTATGGTTTGTGATGCAATGTTGGAACTTATTGCATATTTTTAGTGTGAGGAGGAGGGGTAGACAAACTTACAAAAATTTGTATAATTTTTAAATTTTTGTTGCGTCGTGTCTAGTTTAGTTTAGCGTTTTCGGGTTTTATATATGTTTTTGCATGTTTAGGACCTAAAACCGTGAACCTTCTTCGAATCTAAACTTCGTTATTTGTCTTTAAGGGATGAGAACCGAATCTAAGATTACAGGACAACTAGTTTAGGTGTAGGACACAACCCTTGTATCTGTAAAAGCATGAGCTAAAGTTTGCATTTAGACCCTACTTTTGAAGAAATGCTAAAATCATTACTTAGGTAGATAACTTAAGAATTGAAGGCATGTGATATTAAACTTGAGTTTGGGGAGAACTAGTAAACACAAAATTGAAACCCAAAGAATTGTGAGTTGAATTTGAGCCCAAGAGCGAACATCAAAAAGCTCTTTTTCTTGACATTTTTGTGTGAATGCTTTGACTTGTGGAAAGATTACAGATTTTGCACCTAATACTGTGTTGAACCTACATGCAATGATTTGAGATGGTAGACGATGAAATCAGCCTCATTAGAATTAACCTTTTTCTTTACCTTATTTTCTCTTTTTCATCCACTCTAGGAAGCCCCTTTGAGCCTATATTTTTGTAGTTTGTAGATTTTTCTTTCGTCCTAACCCAATTTTTACAAACCATCACTTGGTTTGTTAATTAACCCAGTTTTTGCAAAGCTCGAATTGAGCCTTTGTTTTCTTCTAGCGCTTTATCCTTGTTTATGGCATCATAGTAGCAAAAGGCTAAGAAGTGATTGAGCAATGCTATCCAAAAAAAAAAAACAGAAAAAAAAAAGAAAAGAGACGAACAAAAGAAGGAGAACTCTATCTCCCAGTTCTTAAAATCAAAACGTCTCAAAGAAAATATAAGCTGACTTTTTCAACTTTAATTAAGCTGACTTAATATATTTTCTTGAGTTTGTTAACTCAGCTTTGGTCAGCACGGCCGATTGTAGCGTAAGATAGCTTTATTCAGATGTTGACTAGAACTATTTTACATATGAGTTGGGAATTGACACTTTTGTGGTCAGCTTCCAACTCAGCACTCTTATTTACTCAGTGTCAATTTAAACAATTTATATGCCGAGTAAATATAACAAGCAACACATCAAAGCACTTAAATTTAATTGTTCCTTAATCATGGATTAACTTAAATAGTTTTGTCAAATCAAAATCATGTGGAAAGGTGTTTCAACAGAGGAGAATGCTAGCTGATATTGGACAGAAACAAAACGGAGCAATGATGATATTTTGTGACAACAAAGCTACAATTGTCATGACAAAAAATCCATGATACCACATCAGAACTAAGCATATTTACACTCGTTTGTATTTCATCCACGATTTGATTGCACAAGAAGAGATAATTTTACAATACTGCAGCACTCGTGTGAATTTGGCTGACATACTTACAAAATCTTTACCACAAGATAAGTTTTACTATTTTCGAGAATTACTTGGAGTTACTAACTTTGAATTACGAGGACATGTTGAAGACTAATTCAAAGTAGATTATGTCTGATTTTCTGTTACAACTCTTGTGCTGCTTTTCTATTATGGCTGTTCCAGATATTGTGCTTTATTTTGTTACTGTTATAATAGCTAATAAATCTTCTATGACTGAGCGGTTAGATATTGTTCTTGATTCTATGTTTTTCAGATTTCTTATTTTTCCTCGTTTATATAAATCTGATTCTGGCCGGATTTGCTTTTTTTTTTTTTTATGGATCTGGATGTCATATATTTCTGTTTTAATTGGAGAAGCTGATCATGCTATTTCTCGAAGGAACATGTCGATTATTGTATAAATGCATCACAAAATCAATCTAGTTCATTTGTTGTTCATCCTGGTGAAAATCCAGGTTTGGTTCTTATTACTCAGCCTCTTAATAGAAGAATTGTTTTTCTCGGAATAGATTTATCAAAGGATCTTTGATTGCTAATTATAATAGAAAAAGGAATTAAGATTACAGAGATTAAAACAAAACAAAGTTTAACATATTAATTAGATGAAAACACACACATCGATCAGATCATCAAACTCAAATAACCATTTTATTCCGAAGCACAGCCGTAGTGAAAATTAAGGATCCATAATCTCCCGGCGCCGGCAATATTTAACAATGAGTAGTGCAGAAACATCGACGGCGGAAGCCTCGGCAATGGCCTCCGCGGAAGCCCTCCGTCTGGCAAACGGAAGCACAATTGCTTTTGCTAACACATGAGCCCTTGAACCGGTGGCTCTGAGACTCACAGGTCCTGGCCTCTGCAACATTTGGCCCCATCACTGCATCCTCCAAACAAATTAAAACAAATTAATAATGTTTTAAATCAAAAATATGAGAGGTTCGATCCATAAAAATGAAAATAATCAAGAGCTAGTACTGGTTTTTTCCATTGTGAAAATAAAGTGTAAATTACACCTATGGCCACTGAACTTTACTAATTTTAACATGAACTTCAATTCTTAACAGTAACATTGAAATTTACACTTTTTAACGCCGGTGTCAACTCAACTTTAACTAACTCCTTAAAATGACTATTAACGACCTCAAAGTGAAAATATGCAAGAATTAAAGTTGTTCCGGACGATATCTACTAGAGGTGGCAAAATGACACACGATCCGATTACACGACACGAACACGACACGGATTTTTAGTATTAGTGTTGAGCTTAATAGGTAATGGGTCATTTTTGGGTTGACACGAAACTGACACGCTAATTTTTGGGTTGGGTTAGTGTTGATATGTGAACCCGAAAACGACACGAAATGACACGGATATTGAAAATTATTGTTATATTCTCTCATGTTTTTTTATGTCACTTTATTAATAAAGATAATAAAATTATAATTATTAATTGCAAATATTAATTTGAATTTCCTAAATTGTTATAAACACATTACATAACCCTCTAACATGATATTATCGAACTTTTCGATAATTATTGTTAGCATACTAATCTAAAAATGATATAAAATGTTTAAAAACAGTGCCAAATCTTCTTATATTTTTAAGAGTTATTATTAATATATACGCATAACAAAATTACATGTAACCCGAAAACACGACACGAAATCGACACTAACCCGAATAGGTTAACACGACTTTGACACGAAAGTTTTTGGGTTGGGTTTGGGTTTACTCTTTTTGACACGAACCCGAAATGACACGACACGAACACGACTCGAACACGATAATTGCCAGGTCTAATATCTACAATTAAACCATATTTTTTAATTTTCAAAATCACACTTTTTTTTGAAACTTTTTCCCTCTAAAAAGTCACTTTCTCCAAACCAAACAACATTTAAATTACCTCAAAATGAAAAATTTTAAAAATTAAAATTTCTTAAAATATCATTAATTCTTCGAATTTTTTATTTTGAGACTGTGAACGGTTGTTTTGAGGTATTGAGTGGCCACTAATATTAAAAAGTGTAAAGTTTCGTAAACATACCGTTAAAAATTAAAGTTCAATTAACATAATGTTAAAATGGATAAAATTCAGTAACCATGGATGTAATTTACCGAGAAAATAAATGAAAGATTATAGAAAATGGAACCTGCGGCGAGAAAGAGGAAGAGGAGAAAAAGAGCCGAAAAGAGACGCATGGGACGCTCCATTTCTTTCTTTTCTTTACACAAAAGAAAAAAAACAACTACTAAGAAAGCAAGTAATGGAGTGAGTGATAATAATCAGGTATATGCACCACCTATTTATATAAAAGAGCAAGTTTTTTTTTTTTTTTGAATAAAGTAATAAATTATTAGAAAGAATGTTTTTCGAATGTCCTAGATAAAGTGAAAGAGATTGCCTAATTTTCTTTAAATAGTTGTCTTATTTTGTCGGCAGATATTAAAGATCATAAACATGTTATCTAAACAATTGTGTTATTTAATCTCTACAATTTTAATACAAAGTATAAAGCTGAATAAATAAAATTTAGTGATAAGTCATGATATAGAAGGGATAAGATGTAAAAATATCCATAACGTTTATAAGTATGAACGATTTTACTTTTAACGTTTAAAATAATATAATTTTATCTTTAAAATTGAAAGCTAAAAGCAATTTTACTCTTAATATTAGTAAATTTGGTCAATTTTAGACATTATTATAAAACACAGAATATTTCAATCCTTATTCTGCACCAATTATATATAAATTGATTCCAAAAATGATTTCATATTTTTTTATTTAATAATAGAATTGAAGTTTAATATTTTTAAATTTGGTGAAATATGTGAATTTTTTTGTCAAGTTCTTATAAAATATATTGTATTTTTTTTAATTTTTTTCTATAAAAAATTTCACGTTTATCATATGTTTGTGATTTGTTACTAATAAGTGATAAAATAACACACATGTAAAGTGTAGATGATAAGATTCATGATCAAAACGACAATTTGATGAATAATTTCTCCAAATGACCAAACTTGTATATGGGTAAAATTGCTCTTAGTTGCCAATATTAAGGGTGAAATTGTATCATTTTAGACATTAGGGGTAAAATTGTTCATGAGTATAAATATTAGAGTTATTTTTGTACCTTATACCTAATATGATTAACAAACTTGACACTAATGTTATTAAATAAAAAAGGAGAAAGTACAAAAATAAACATACACTATGTGGTTTAAAAGTTGGCAAACGAATACCTTGAGGTTTATTGCGTTAGCAAACACAGTCAAAATTGACTAACGGTGTAAACAAAACTCAACAGTGAAAAGAAAAAGAATTGATTTTGTCTTTATATTTATTTATTTTATAAATTAACTTCATTATTATCTAATTATTACAAACAAAGTCCAAAATTAAAAATAAAAATCTAATATACCATCTTCTCCATATTTCTCTAATCTTTTCTTTTTCTTTTTCTTTTTTTTTTATAGAAATTGGGACGAGACAGAACTTGGGCGGGGTGAGCATCCATGGCCCAAGAACTGACAAACCCACAATATATAAATAAAAGAAAAGTGAGTGTTTGAACAAGAGAAGAGGAAGGAGAACAAACAAAAGAAGGGGGAGGAGAAAAGATAGGAAAAGTCAATAAAAACGCAATTGTGAAATATTACAAATGTCATTATTGATAAACCTGTGGCAAAAAGTAGGAGCTGAAGGCCACCAATTGATCACGGAGGAAGAGACTCCAAACTTTGCCAGTGCATCAGCAACTCTATTTCCTTCCCTAAAGATTTGTGAAAAGATAATGTTCATCCTAGAATAAATGCTGAGACAATGCAACCACTCTTGTCGAATACTCCAAGGGACATCCATTGAGTGGTGTCTAAGCAGATTAACTACGTACATTGAGTCTGACTCAACCCAAAGCTTATGCCAATTTTTCTCCCAAGCAAGATTTTTCTTCTTCTTTCTCTTCCTTCTCTCTCCTCTTTCTTAATTTCTCTCTCATCATCACCACCACCACCACTCCCCACGGATGGTATATTATAAAGTTAAAACTATTTAAAGTGGTTCAGTTTTAGCATCAATTTTTCATTTATCATTTGTTAGTTTTGAGTTTATAATGTACCGTTAAAAAGATCTCAATGTATAGAATACATTGGCGTATTTCAAGTTTTTTAAACTCTATGTATCCATTAGATATTTAAAAAATAACAAACCAGCATGTTTATAATTGTTATTGGATATATATAATTTAGAAAAATAATTCTAAGTTAATTATATATATATTATTTGTCATCAAAAAATAAATATTATTTATTTATTTATTTATTACGTAATCTGGTCTAATCAGTCCGATCAATCCGACCCTTCTATATATTCGGTTTGATGTCCTATCCAGTTTTCATAATAGTAGATTTTTCTAGTCACTGAAACTTAATATGACCGAGTTTAATAGGTTTAAATAAAATATTAGACACATAATCCAACAAAATCAGAAAAATAGAGCCTCTATATATGCTTTTTCCCATCCATTATTTATTAAGTTAATTTGTTTAAAATCATTATTTGCTCTATCAAGCAGACTTAAAAGAGATCAATAGGTTGATTTAACAAAGTTTCAAGTTTTGGGAGATAAATTAGAAAGTTTAAAAAGTAAAACAAAAATAGAAAAAGGTTATGGACATGATGATGGTGATTACTACTAGGCACTGAGGTGGCACATGTGAAAAGGTAGATGAGAGGCAGAGCTCACAAGTGTTTGTCTAGCAAGCAATGAATTATTGAACTGTGATTTTGGGTCACTTTTTTAAAACAATGCTGCCACTTCAGTACAGTGTACCCATAAAATAGATTGTGAATTATTATAAGATAAACTATATGATCTAGATCTCACTCTACTTTCCATTATTATTATTTTTTCTTGTAAGGTAATTATAGAGGTATTAAATTTAGTTCAATACAAAATACTGCCTATGGTTTATCATATTTACTACCTTAAGTTTGATTAGATGTACAATTGACAAGCTAGGGCGTTTTCAACTTTTGCTATGTTTTCAATGAGCAGAATCGGGTGGCAAATCGGCTTGCTGAGAGGGCTTTGAGCGTCTCTATTTTATCTTCTCCTCCTGATTTCCTGTTATCTTTGCTTTCTGAAGATATTGTGGGGGTTAGTTTTATTGAAACACCTTTCCACATGATTTTCATTTGACAAAATTATTTAAATAATGATAAAAATATTCTAACACATTAAATTTAAATGCTTTGATTTATTACACTAATGTGTTTGTTCAATGTTGAGTTTAATTGTATACAAGACATTAAGATTAAAAAGCCCAAAGGCCCATAAGTGGAAGTCAAGCCCAAATCAACACATCAAGACCATTCGGCCCAAGAGTTCAAAACGTATTCGTATCAAGTAAAACGACGACTCAGCGAAAGAAGGATCGAGAAGCCTTCTAACCGAAAAGCTTCAAGTGGAAGCTGCTGAGTTGGACGATAATGCAGTCTGGACAGCGGCAGACAAAGATCAACTTCTAGACAAAGTATTTCTACTTTGGGAAAAGTTCAGAAGGCGCAGGAAGCTGTCTCATGGACTTTACCTTAATTGTCGAAACATTCTGCCAAAGACTGACGAAGACAGAAGATGCAAGAATCCCATTGGCCAACGACGCTGAGCACGCCCAGAGTGACAACGACAGGAAGTTGTTTCCCTCCAATGGTTATTTCGAAATTCGAATCAACTGGTGCCTCAAGTGTCTCTATATAAAGGCCATCCATTTGCTTCAATCGATGCAGATCTTCAATTAGTCGAAACGCTGACCAAATTCATAATTGAAGTTTCTGTGAGAAAAGCAAAGCAAATACCTTACACCAATTTCCAATCTTGTGTAAAAGTCTAGAGTGATTTCAATCATCTAAAGTGTCTTAGCAATTGTTGGTTAGGACAAACACTTTATCATTTCTAGAAGAATAGAAAGGAGAGGCTGAGTACTCGGTTATAGTACTCAGCGGTAGATATAGGAGTGAGTAAAGGTATAGATGAAGGTACTCTTGTTATACTCAGCTTCTATTTGTAAAAGGTTTTGTGCTCTACCTTTAAAGAGCTCAGTAGAGAATTCAAAAAGCTCGGAACGAGTTCCGGGGACTGGACGTAGGCGGAGAGGCCGAACCAGGATAAGTCTGCTGAGTAATATCTTTCTAACCCTTAAACTCCTTTAATATATACTGCTTGCTATAAAACTGACTAAGTAAAGAACTCACGCTGAGTTAAGTTTACTAAGAAGCTGAGTTCAGTAATAGACTCTAAGTGCTATTTCTTGACTCAAGTAAAGAAGCAGACTTAGTCATAAGTTGACTAAGCTTGTGTCTTGAAACTACTTAGTGACGCTGTGTAAACCTTTTCATAAGAAAAGAAGTCAGCCTTAACGGATAAAATTTTAAATAGTTCCTATCGCCCCCTTGGAACTAACTTGTCACGTTATAAGGGACCAACAAGTGGTATCAGAGCTTAAAAGCTCACTAAGCAAGGTACAACTACCTTGAGCTGATCCCCACTATGGCTGAGAACAGCACTCGGTTTCTCCCAGGAAATCTGACAACTCAGATTTTACCTGAGGGTCTGTCCATAACTCGGCCTCCTCTATTCTTTGAGTCTAACTATACCTTTTGGAAGAATAGAATGAAAAATTTCATTCAGGCAACAAATATGAGTGCATGGCTATCTATAGTCCAAGGCCCATTTGTTCCTGTTGAAACTATTGATGGTCAAACGGTTGTCAAAGCTGAGACTAGATGGACAGAGGATGATCTCATGAAGCTACAAAATAATGCTTTGGATATAAACATGCTTCACTGTGCGTTAGATGCTGTTGAATACAATAAGATTTCAGGTTGTGAGTCAGCGCAGGAGATCTGGAAGAATCTGGAGGTTACCTATGAAGGAACCAACAAGGTGAAAGAATCCAAAGTCAACCAGCACATGAGGTTGTACGAGCTGTTTGAAATGAATGATGATGAAGGAATCTCTGACATGAACGCAAGGTTTACGAACATAATCAACGAGCTCAATAGACTTGGAAAGATCTTCACTGAGGAAAGCAAGTCAAGAAGATTCTTAGGAGTCTTCCTAAAATCTGGCAAGCAAAGAAAACTGTTGTTGAGGAAGCTCTAGACTTAACCACCTATAAGTATGATGAACTCATTGGCTCGCTGCTGACCCACGAGATATCAATGAAGAACTTCGAGGTGAAGGAAAAGTCTGAAGACAAGAAGCAAAAGTCTCTTGTCATGAAAGCTGACTCCACTTATGGGAGCTCAACAGACGATGAAGAAAGGGCTATGTTCACTAGAAAGATGAAAAGGCTGTTCAGAAAGAATGACAAATATTCTAAGAAGCCTTACAAGAAGTTTGATAAGTACAAAGCTGACTCCAGCGACAACAAGTACAAGAAAGACAGCTCAAAGCCCATTCTATGCTTTGAATGTCATCAAACTGGCCATATCAAGTCAAGCTGTCCCACGCTGAGGAAAGAAAGGAAGAACGGCAAGAAGGCAATGGTGGCAACCTAGAGTGATAGTGATGAGTCATCATCATCAGAAGCTGATGCCACTGAGTCAGCAAAGATCTGCTTCATGGCAGATGAGCTTGCTAAGCCTTGTGTTTCTGAGCATGTTGACCCCTCCATTGCATCTGACGATGAGGAACACTCAACTGAGGTAATATCACTACCCTTGCTCAGAAATGAAATGGTTAATGCCCTGAGTGACCTCTACACACTTGTCAAAAAGTGTAATAAAAAGGTTAGAGCACTCAGCAGGCGATGTGACGAGGTTGAGGGGGTTAAACTGAATGACCTTCGATATCTTCTCCATGACAACTTAACTTTGCATAGTAATGTAGAAATTATGCAAAAGTTTGTCTCTGAGGTCTAATCAGATTCTAAGAAACTGAGAAAGGATGTCACATCTATTTAGAACCAACTTAAGGTTCCGAATAAAAGAAATATTCCTCTGAACACTGAGTACCGAAGTACTAGTCAGCAGAGATGGAATCCTCAGCGGAATGTCCAGTGTGACTTCTGTGGGAAGAAAGGACACACCACAAAGGTGTGCTGGCACGCTCAGCACTGGGGTGCTGACCAGTCAGTGAGACATCCTAAACGGAAGGTCAGCTGTGACTTTTGTGGAAAGAATGGACATACTGTCCAAGTATGTCGTCATAAAATGAAATATGATGCTTTACCTGTTGAACCTAACAAACAACGACCCAAAAAGAATTGGGTACCTAAAAGCAACTAGCTATATTGTAGGTAAGCCTGAGGTGTGCTGAGAAGTCAAAGATGTGGTACATTGACAGCGCATGTGACGCGACCTCACGCGGTTGTGGAGTGAGGCCGATCTTAGGGATAAGTGTACCCCGTCGTTATCAAGTAATAAAATTCTGGAAAGTCCAGGTATCGTCCACAGGATTTATTTCTGCAAGTATCGAGTTACTTGGTTTCAGGTGTTATCTAGGCTTAGGGGGTTTTGAGTTGGTTTTTCTTAAGTTAATCTACTCCTAGGTTAGATTATACTACTCCTAGCTAAGTTATCTGATTCTAACTAAGTTATTCTACGCCTAATTAAGTTACTCTACCCCTAATTAAGTTAAACTACTCCTAAGTGATCTTTTACCAATGCAATTATCCGAAGGAATATGAAGGGATACGATGATAATGAAAATAGATTGTTTAAGCAATTGAATTAAAATCTAAGTCACTTGTGTCCGAGGAGATTAACCCGACCTATCCTCCTAAAGTCCCTAGTTCGTGATTCCCTTATAAGGCCGAAACTAGCTCTAAGGCTCATCAATTTGGGCTTAATCTTCTATAGGGTCGTCAATCCTATAGGCACTGACTAGGTCAGATTCAGCTCGCAATAGGTGCCAACTTGATTTTGGGATTATCGAATGAGTTAAACCAATCAGACAAAGCATAAGACAAAGATTAAAGCATTAAAACAATTGAATGAACAAGAACTATAATATATATCAAAGATGAAAGTATTGTCACGAAGTTACAATGAGCCTAGGATTCATAACATGTATCAGAGGCTAGACAGAATGTAAAAGAAGAAAAATCCCTTTCAGGGAACCTGTCTACCAATGCAGGCGTCTTCCTAGGACTTAAGGATGGAGCTTGAGCAATCCTCGGTGAGCGGAGCTTCGGAGGTGTCTTCAATGGAGGTTTGAAGGATATGGAGGAGGTGGAGAGGATTTCTCAAGATGAAAAGCTAGGAAAATTACAAAAGATAAAAGATGCCTAATTACATTGGAAAAAATCCTATTTATAGACGCGGCTCGGGCCCTTTTCTTAACCTATTTCGTGTCCTTATGCAGGTAGGAAGTCGTGGGGTCCATCGTGGCGTCGTGGGGGCGGAATTGGTCTTTTTGACGTAGGCGGAGAGGCCGAACCAGGATAAGTCTGCTGAGTAATATCTTTCTAACCATTAAACTCCTTTAATATATACTGCTTGCTATAAAACTGACTAAGTAAAGAACTCACGCTGGGTTAAGTTTACTAAGAAGCTGAGTTCAGGAATAGACTCTAAGTGCTATTTCTTGACTCAAGTAAAGAAGCAGACTTAGTCACAAGTTGACTAAGCTTGTGTCTTGAAACTACTTAGTGACGCTGTGTAAACCTTTTCATAAGAAAAGAAGTCAGCCTTAACGGAAAAAATTTTAAATAGTTCCTATCCCCCCCTTGGAACTAACTTGTCACGTTATAAGGGACCAACAAGTTTTCCTAGGCTTATCCCGGGTTAATTTGTTGTGGTGTTTGTTTTTGTCTTTACTTTCTTTTCCCTACCAAAAAAAAATATTGTACACATTTCACGTTTTTTTATTAATTTAACAGTTTAGGAATTAAATTACCGTTTAAAATCATTTTATACAACTGCAATTCGATTTGGGGGTTATATTTTATCATTATGTAAGTGTAATTTTTTATAAAGATAGAAATTTTTTTATTGTCATCAAAATTCAACGATGTAATTTATAATACGGTGTTTTGTTAAAAAAATATACTACATATCAAGGAATTGGTTGAACTAAAAATTTAAACTGATAGTTAAAGGTTCAATTCGTATTAATATCTGAGAAACATTCGCATGCAGATGTCACTACAAGAAAATAGTAAATTAGAGACCGAATATTCAGTCACTAATGCGGTCGCAAAGGCCATTTAGCAGCTGAATATAAGGTCGCTAAATGACAAGTTGGCAACATCGACCTGTTTTTTCTTCAATGGGTCGTAAATATTGCGATCCTTTTTAACGAGCGACGTTTGCATCCTTGTGTGATCGCTGACAAACAAAAGCCATGTGTCGGTGATACCGGCGAAATACAACGAAATGGTTGTCAATAATTTTTTGGATACTTTTTCGTATCAATGAGAATTACAAGAACAATTACAAGTAAACTTCACAATAAATTAAACACAATTAATTAATAATATTCATAAAATTAGAAATATATATTTATAAATAATATTTGAAGTTTAAGTAAATATACATAACTAGATTAACAATAAAATTAAAATATATAAATATCATATTCTAAAATCTAATTAAGTTAATCTAATAAATTAAAATCTAATTAAGTTAATCTAATAAATTAAGTCAAAATATATATTATAATCTAAAATCTAAGAGCATCTCCAAGTAGGGTTATAATCGAGCCAAGCTTTGACCTGCTCAAGCTCGGTTCGCTATAATTAACGAGCTTGAGCCCAAGCTGAGCTTTGGCTTGCTCAAGCTCGGCTCATTAGAAAATAAACAAGCGTCGAGCTTATTTCGAGTTCAAAATACTCTTTGAACTTGGTTCATTAAGAAAAATATCTAACCATGAACTATTTGTAAGTAAATCGTTAATTATATTTATAAAATTTGCTCACAAATAGCTCTTTAATTGTGTACATAAACAAGCTCACAAGCAAAGTTCGTAAATAAATAAATAAGATGCTTACAAATAATTCATCTATTACTCATTTTTTATGTTTGTGAACGAACTCATCTAATAGCAAATGAAATAATATTAAGTTTAGATATTTCTGAACTATCACAAAATTATATAGTTTTCTACAAAACTAAAACTTGTTCATAAATGTTCTAATCGAGCCTGCTCACGATCTTTCTTGCCGAGCTTTAGCTTGCTCAAGCTCAGTTCGTTTACGAACCGAGCCAACAAATCATGCTCACGAGCGGCTCGTTTACAAATCGAGCCGAGATTTTATCGAGCTGACCACGGAACCGCTCATGAGCGGCTCGGCTCATTTACAGTCCTATCTCCAAGAGACTCTTAGTCTACTCTCTAAAAATAATAGATTCTTAATGATTTAAAGAGTGATTAATACATATCATCTCCAATAATACTCCTCCTATACAGTCCTTATTTATTATTTTATCATGAAAATTATTAAGTATTGTTATATTACCAATAGTCAGAGGAGAGAGACTACTTACTAATAAATTATTAATAAAAAAAACAAAATAAGAAAGGGATTAAGAGTGGAGAGAAGCTCCCCAGTAATAGAGCAGATAAGGAGGCTCTTAGAGCATCTCAATGTGGGGTGCTTGATGAGATGGATGGTGCTTGGAAGAGTGTCTTCCATTACTTGGTTTTTTATGGCAATATTGTCATTTTTTGGCACCCATATTTTTATTATTTTTTTAATATAAAAAATGATTTAATTGTCTATTATTGGTGCATTTTCATGATAATATTTATAATTAAAATAAATTATAATAATTTGTGGGACTATAGTGGTAATTTTTGGAGTTGCTTAGAGCATTTTCTAAAACAATTGCCAAAAGTGATGTGAATGAGAGAGGATAAAATAATATATTTTAGGATGATTTGTTAAGTTTTTGCAACTTTTGATGTTGCTTACATTGGATATGCTCTTAATGCTTTGATGAGTCACTATACTGTTGAAGTAGCTCAACCCTTATGGGGGAGTATCCAGGAACAACGTCAACAGTTTTAGGGGAGTAAGTAAAATATATTCCTTTGAATATTTTTATCATCATCAAAATAAGGCAGATTGTTGAAACCCAATTTTGATGAGCTTTTGATTGTGGTAAAAAAAATTCCAATTAAGGAACTAGATCCCTCAAGTAATTAAAATTCAAAATTAATATATGTCCTTATGTACTAACAATTTTGCTTAAGGATTAAAAATTGTACCAGGCATATTAGGCCACTTAAGCAAAAATTCCATTAGCCAAATAAAGGTCCAGTCGGAAGCAGCCCAAGTCCAGAAGCAGAAGCAAGCCCAGTCCAAAACCCAGAAGAAGACAACGTCATCGTTTTCTCCAACAAGCTTGCCTGTTCTGGATAAAACACAGAGAACAGAAATTTCTGTCATTTACTCATCTCTATCTACTATCACCAAAATGGAAACGCTCAGCCTACAGCCTACGAAATCAGAAACCAAAAAAAGATTTGGTTGAAGCTCTCAACGGTCTTTTGAAGACAGAAACATCTAGTTTCGTCATTTAGCAAAATAGACAGAACCACCATAAGCTCTAGAGAAGAACAAAGGTTGTTTCTTTTTAATGGTCTTCTACTGGATTCAAACGGCTAGTTTGAATCTTTGCCTATAAAAGCCAAGCTCAAGAACAAAGACAAATACCATTTTTTCATAAGTGCAAAAAGCTTATACGAGATATATTCTAAAAAGCTAGAAACATAGAAAAGTGTAATACACAACCCAAGTTCATATTTGTATAATTGATTAGAGAGAGATTAGTTCAAATACATTTCTTATCTGAAGAAATTGTATTTTTCTATTGTAAATCAGTAGTCTTTCATTGCTTCGGTCATAAGCAGCAAATAGTGAATTAGTTAAGTGTTGAGTGAAGGAAGGTACTTCATTCAGACTTAGGCTATTGTGTAAAAAGTTTGTTCTCTAACTCTGAAAGAGATCAGTAGTAGGTATTCTGATGACTGGACGTAGGCAGGAGGCCGAACCAGTATAAATCTAATGAGTAATTTCTTTTCTTGATATTGCCTTTTACTTATATTGAATATTACATGCTCTGATCTTTATCTCACATATTAACACTCTGAATATTGTGTGTATAACTTAAAGATCATTTGCCATAAGCTCTTTAGAGCCTCTGCTAAAAGAGTTATCCTCTAAATGGAAAGTTTCAGAAGCTAAAACAATCTCAGTAGGCTCAAGTGCTAAAAAGTCAGTAGAATGAAGTTGCCTCTGATACTGAAAATTGCCCTCTTTGTTTTATGGTTAAATAATTTATTAGTCTCCTAGTTTTTACCTAACACACTGTTTAGTCCCCCTATTTTGAAAAGCACATTTTAAGGTCCCTATCTTTTGCCAATATTAACCTTGTGGCCCTTTTATCTATTTTTTTTAGATTTTTAACCGAACATATCTTAGTTTTTAGGACAACCACATTACAATACAAGTTGACCATGTTACTCTGTTATTTTATATATATATATGTTTATGCTAAAATATATCGATTACAAGTCTAAAAAAACTAAACAAAAGGATCAAAGGGTTAATATTGGCAAAAGCTAGGGACCTTATAATGTGTTTTTCAAAATAGAGGGACTAAACAGTATGTTAGGTAAAAACTAAGGGACTAATAAATTATTTACCCTTGTTTTATTGACTTGAGTAAGATAGACAAACTATTGGAATATATTTTTTCTGAATTAATTCATGTAATGAAGAATTAATCTTACTTAATTATTTCACGTTAATGATAATTAAAATTAATGTAACCACTAAAATATTTTATAGAATTAATAATGAACATTAATTTCATTTAACTATATTAATGAGATTTAATTCTCAAGTAACCACCTGACCTTGAAGTTATAAACTGCAAATTAGTAAATAAAATTAACTTAAAAACAATTTATAGAATGAAACAAAAAAGAGGTTATGGAAAATTCAAGTTCTGTCTTCTCCCAATTTCTATATAAAAAAAGGTTATGGAAAATTCTTATAGCACATAAATAAATGTAAGGCGAATAATCCAGTTACTTCTTGCAGTGTAAATTACTTAGATGTTTGTTGTCCTCAGATTAGACTCTAGCAAGTGCACTAGATACAAGTAATAAATTGATAAGTAGAGTATCGTCTCCTCAGGGATTGATGACCAAATTTTACTAGAAAAACTTTGCAGATAGGGTGTTCGTGGTGTGTGATTTTCTTTAGTTGAGAAATATTGTGATTTGGTAACAACAAAACTAATTAAGATATTCAGTGTAATAAAATGAGTTTTGATTATGATAAAAAGAGGGAACATGCTAGGCCACAGCGGAACAGGTTACTTTCAGCCTCTAAACATCCTATTTATTCATGAATGACATAAAGTGAAGTCAAGGTCTCTGTTTTAAAGCTCACTTAAGTCAACTTTCGTGTGTTCTTAAGATTCTAAGATGTACTACAACCTTAAAGGCCCTTAATGTTGGTTCTTTCTTGCATTACGAGCGAAACAGCATTTCTGTTTAGAAAACCCTTGATACAATCCCCTAATATTCCTATTTCGGGTCTTGGACGTTTGATAGAGAGTTCGGTGAAGATGAAAGCAGTGTCCTATCATTCATCTTACACTAAGATACATGTATATAATCATGTGAATAGAAGCTTTATCAAACACAACATCATATATTATCATTCATTCATAAATAAGAAAAATAGAAGACTTACATAACCAGCCCTTGCTGGCCAAGCCCGTTCAGTTGACTACTCACTCATAATGATGAGTGAACAACCACAGAAATTGCAATAACTCCCCATTAATGGAGTTAGGTCTCCAAAATAAAGAGAACTCTCGTGGAAGATGAAGTTTCAGCCCCCCAAAAAGTTATCTCTCTCATTTTACAGTAATCTATTTAATTAGGAGGAAAGAAACATAAAAAATATACTAAAAAGTACACTAAACAGACCGTTCTGACAGATTATGGCCACTTGAACACTTCAAGGCCCAAATCTTCTTCAACAAGCTAGATTTCCACTGGTCCCACGTCTTTGCTTGGCTGTCTTCCATCTCTTTACATGCTATTGCCCTTTGGTTCATAAATTTCCCTTTACTTTTTCCTGCAACGGGCTGTTTGACAGCTTTCTTCACAAAATCTGCAAAAAGGGTTCTTTAGTCCTAAATTAATAACAATTAACAGCCCATAAGCCCATTTTTAGTGAAATAACATATGGTTATTAGGGTCAATTATAAACCCATCAAATACCCCCAAATTGAACTTTTGCTTGTCCTCAAGCAAACACAACAGAAAATAGAGAAAAGAACAACAAAAAAGGGAAAAGCAAAGAAAATAAAAACAAAAGGGAATGACATAGAAACAAGGCAATGGAGAAAACATAAGAACAAGAACCGGAACAGATCTAGAAGAGATAATAGACAACAAAAAGAAAAAGCAATAGCAGCAGAACTTTATTCAACTTTCAACTAACTCAACCTTTGATTAGCACACAAGAGCTTGATGACAATGTGGTTAGACCAGATCTAAAACATGCATTCCAATTCAAGAAATTCGTCAAAGCGTAAGGTTGAGCTTCAAAATTCAATCCAACAACCTGTATGCCCCAAAGTGCCTCACTAAGGAAGGAATTTTCACTCACTCTCAAATGGCCTTTGTCGCCACAAGGAAGGGAATGGAACTTCACTCCTCAGCTTAGTACACACATCAATAGGCTATAATTTTGCTTATTGGCCCTATCTCCACGGATTAAAAATTATCCAAACATAGTCAAAAGGTCTTAAACATAGGTTGTAATGTTAGGCTAAGGCTAAGGTATGGAACTGAATGGCTATTTAAATGTAAGAATTCTGTCTACATGCACTGCAATTCACCATACTCAGTTCTCAACACTGAGCAATTCTGCCTCAACCTAATCACTCTACACAGCCTGTTTCACAACATTGGCCAAACGATTCTTCAAACACACAAAATACAACCATCCAAACATTTCATTTCAGGCTCAAGATATAAACATGTGTCCTGAAAATGAAAAGACTTTATTCAAACATATTTTTGTTATCTTCTAAAATTCCTATTTGGGATTATTTATTTTTTATTTTTTTTTCTTTTAACCTTAATCAAAAAGTGGTCCTCACTCCATCATCATCCCTCAAATGTCATCATTTCAACAATTTTATCTTTATACACTCATATTTTCTCAAAAATGTATTTTTCTTTAACTAGAGCAGCTTGTTCTGAGGCATGAGACAAATTCAAGGCATTTTGGGATTAAAGTGAAGGGAATTGGCTCCTTTAAGTTGTGTTTCAGAAAGAATAGGCTAAGGCACAAGTTGGTTATCCTAAAAGTGTGAGTGCAATGCACGGGTAAGCTTTTTGTGGAGTGAATTTGGGATCTAAATGCCTTTTTCATCCTATGTTCTTCCAAAATTTTACCATTTTGACTAGGCAACCAAAGCAAAACCTACCTAAAGACAATATGTACTAGCCCTCTCATAAAGAATCAATGCATTTACATGCTAATGTAGGCTCAAGTTCTCACAATTTAGGGCTTTTACATGCACTAGGGCTTAAGGTCCTCTAATTGAATTTTGAATCAAAACCCAAAATTTTCAAAACTTCTATCTTTTGAAAATTGAATTATCACTGGGTTCACCACACACTAAATTTGAGGTGCAAGCATGCAATCATTGATTGGCAATTGAAAGTCTTTTTTTTTAATATATATATCATTCTGCTGCTATATACAGAAAGAAAGGGAAATCATAGAGCAAAAAACTAGAAACAGAACATGATGTTCAGAAACAGAGAACAACACAGAATTTTTAGACATTTAACACAAAGTACTAGGAATTAAGAAAAACTATGAACATGTACTATCATTTACAAGACAGAAAAAGAAAGGGAATGACACAACATTTGGGGTTCGAATGACACACTAACAACCATATCAAGCAAGTGTCTAATTTTGAGTTTCCTCAAATTTTCACAAGCTAATTTCACCTTTCCATCACAGTTTTCATCAAAATTTTAGGGCTTTTATCCCGTTCTCACAACAAATATATCAAGATATTCATTTTCTTTCCCCACCCCCAAATTAAAATGTAACATTGTCCTCAATGTTAAACTTAAATGCCATGAGAGTGGACATTTGCAGATTATCACAAGCATGCAGTAGACAGGAAATTAGAAGTAGGGTTAGATTCGTTACCGAAAGAGGAAGACAGCAAACACCCCCAAATTAATTTGGTAAAAATTCAAACTCCAACCTAATTTTAGGAAATGAAAGTTTAAAACCTTTGCCAACAAAATTTAGGAAGAACCACAAAATTCAACATTAGTCATGTTAGTGCATAAAAATAACAAAATTAAAAAGGAATTTAACACAAATCTAACTAAGGGATAGATAAATTGGGGGTTGCCCAATTAGTTTGCTGTAATTGGTGTTTGCAGCGAACACACTGTTCTTTTTGAGTCATGGTGGATCCTGGAAGTGGACGGTCTCAACTACTCCTGGTTCAAAAATTTCTACAGCCCCATGAAGGAACACCTTGTTCACAATATAAGGTCCAGACCATCTGCACTTCAATTTTTCAGGGAACAGCCTCAACCTGGAATTATACACGAGCACTTTCTACCCTTTATGGAATTCCTTCCCTTGAATCTTTTTATCACGCCACCTTTTGGGGGTGGGTATATCAGGTGGTTCTTTGTGTGAGGGCCCAATTGTGTTTGGTGGAAGTGGTGATTTTGTTGCTGTTTCTAGGGAACAACCTGTTCCTTCACAGATATTCACTTCTTCCCCCAGCAGTGTTTCCAAAGTGTCTTGGTGATAGTCCTGCAAAACAGACGAGGTGTGGCATGCATCCAAAAAATAGCATGTATCATCACTTGAGTTAGCACGCCTCATGGCCTCATTCATCCTAAAAATTATTTCTTCACCATTTATCCTTAAAAACAATTGTCCCTTTTCAACATCTATCAAGGCCCTACCCGTAGCTAAAAATGGTCTCCCTAAAATGATGGGCACATGCAAATCCTCATCTATGTCCATGATAATAAAGTCTAGGGGTAATATGAATTTCCCTATTTTAACTAGCACGTCCTCCACAATTCCCCTAGGATAACGTACAGATCTATCTGCTAATTGAATCGACATCCTAGTAGGTTGAGGTTCTCCCAAGCCTAGCCTAGCATAAACAGAATATGACATAAGATTGATACTAGCTCCAAGGTCACACAATGCATTTTCAATATTCAATTTACCAATGGAACAAGGGATTGAGAAACTCCCTGGATCTTTGAGCTTTTTAGGAAGCTGCTGCCTGTTCTGCAGTATTGAGAAACAGTCTCGATTCAGTTGGATCATGGAGATGTTCTCAAGCTTTTTCTTGTTGGACAAAATATCCTTCAAGAACTTGGCATACTTTGGCATCTGAGCCAGAGCTTCCACAAATGGAATATTGATGTGTAACTTTCTCAATGTATCAAGGATTTTGGAGTTTTGCTCATTCAGCTTTTGATTCACAAGCCTTGCTGGATAAGGAACAGGTGGTACATAGGGAGGAGTTGGAATATACTTCTCCCTAGGTTCCTCCTGGACTTGAATAGGCTCATGTTCTTGAGCAACCTGCCTGGTGGCCTCTGGAACAGTCTGTTCCTTAACAGTTTCAGCTTCTTTTGAGGTACCTGTAACATCAACAACTTTTTTAGTTTTAGTAGGGGCAGAGATTTCTTTACCAGACCCCAGCGTGATAGCCATGACATCTCCCTTAGGATTAGGCTCGGTATTGCTTGGAATGACACCCTTTCCCTTGGATGAGCATGAATTTGCCAATTGATGCATTTGAGTCTCCAGATTCTTGATGGAAGCTTGAGTTTGCTTCATGAATTGCATGATCATGGTTTTCAAATCTGGCTCAACCTCTTCTTTAGCCTGAACAGGCTGTTTGTACTGTTTCTGAGGTTGTTGTTAGTATTGCTCTCATTGTTGCTGCTGGTACCTAAGTTGTTCTTGCTGATTTTGCTGCTGTATCCACTCAAAGTTGGGATGATTCATGGAACCAGAATCATATGTGTTTGAGTACGGATTGGGTGAATTTCTTTGATTGTACCCAACATAATGACATTGTTCTTGGTTGGCTTTGCTCGGTTTAACCCTTGGACAATTGATATCGAGGTGTGGACCACCACAAAAGTCACATTCATCAGAAAATGAAGGTTCACTATGAATGGAAGACACATTCATCTTGCTGATTTGCTTAACAAGCTGTTCCACCTGAGTTGTCAGCTTTGAAACAACATCAGAATCTGAAATCTTCTTCCCATCACTCCTCACCGCGTGCCAATTGTAACTTGTATTGACCACCCTTTCAAAGAGATCATATAGAGCTTGTGGTTCAAGATCTTCAGGGCTACCGTTTGCAATGGACTCAATTTGAATTTTATAGGTATTGGTGACTCCATTATAGAAATTCTGAACTTGCATCCACATGGGAATGCCATGGTTTGGTACCCTTCTCAAGAGCTCCTTGTAATGTTCCCAAGCCTCGGCTAACGACTCATTTTCTTCTTACATAAAACGAGAAACCTCGTTTCTCAACTTGATAGCTTGCCGTGGTGGGAAGTACTTCATCAAGAATGCACTAGCCATCTCTTACCAAGTAGTTATTGATCCAGGTTGAAGGTTCTTCAACCAAACTCTTGCTTTATCCTTTAGAGAGAAAGGAAACAGTTTTAACCTTATAACATCATCGGTTACCCCCCTATTTGTTCTGAAAATGTTACACATTGCAACAAAATCCTGAATATGAGCATTGGGGTCTTCATTGTGGTATCCACTGAACTGAACAACAGTTTGAAGCATTTGTATCATGGATGGCTTGATTTCGAACAGGTTGTTCCCCTCATTAGGCAGCACAATACATGATGAGTGCCCTTCAGTGGTAGGTCTTGAATAGTCTCTGATTCTCATGACTGGTGGATTATTGTTTTCACCTTCTTCTTCTTGAACAGGTTGTTCTAGTACTCTTCCAGCCATTCTTCTTTGTCTTGCTCGTCTAGCTGCTGTCTGGTTCCTTCTACACGTTCTTTCTAACTCAAGATCGATAGGAAAGGTTGTACTATTAAACAAACAGATTAAAAACACCTTGTTTCACTGAAATTTTCAAATAAAATTGTTCCTTTCAATCCCCGGCAACGGCGCCAAAAACTTGTTGTCCTCAAATTAGACTCTAGCAAGTGCACTAGATACAAGTAATAAATTGATAAGTAGAGTATCGTCTCCTCAGGGATTGATGACCAAATTTTACTAGAAAAACTTTGTAGACAGGGTGTTCGTGGTGTGTGATTTTCTTTAGTTGAGAAATATTGTGATTTGGTAACAACAAAACTAATTAAGATATTCAGTGTAATAAAATGAGTTTTGATTATGATAAAAAGAGGGAACAGGCTAGGCCACAGCGGAACAGGTTACTTTCAGCCTCTAAACATCCTATTTATTCATGAATGACATAAAGTGAAGTCAAAGTCTCTGTTTTAAAGCTCACTTAAGTCAACTTTCGTGTGTTCTTAAGATTCTAAGATGTACTACAACCTTAAGGGCCTTTAATGTTGGTTCTTTCTTGCATTACGAGCGAAACAGCATTTCTGTTTAGAAAACCCTTGATACAATCCCCTAATATTCCTATTTCGGGTCTTGGACGTTTGATAGAGAGTTCGGTGAAGATGAAAGCAGTGTCCTATCATTCATCTTACACTAAGATACATGTATATAATCATGTGAATAGAAGCTTTATCAAACACAACATCATATATTATCATTCATTCATAAATAAGAAAAATAGAAGACTTACATAACCAGCCCTTGCTGGCCAAGCCCGTTCAGTTGACTACTCACTCATAATGATGAGTGAACAACCACAGAAATTGCAATAACTCCCCATTAATGGAGTTAGGTCTCCAAAATAAAGAGAACTCTCGTGGAAGATGAAGTTTCAGCCCCCCAAAAAGTTATCTCTCTCATTTTATAGTAATCTATTTAATTAGGAGGAAAGAAACTTAAAAATATACTAAAAAGTACACTAAACAGACCGTTCTGACAGATTATGGCCACTTGAACACTTCAAGGCCCAAATCTTCTTCAACAAGCTAGATCTCCACTGGTCCCATGTCTTTGCTTGGCTGTCTTCCATCTCTTTACATGCTATTGCCCTTTGGTTCATAGATTTCCCTTTACTTTTTCCTGCAACGGGCTGTTTGACAGCTTTCTTCACAAAATCTGCAAAAAGGGTTCTTTAGTCCTAAATTAATAACAATTAACAGCCCATAAGCCCATTTTTAGTGAAATAACATATGGTTATTAGGGTCAATTATGAACCCATCAATGTTACGCAGCGAAAAGCTTAAACAATAATCTTGTATTAACGGTCACCCAACTCCTCCACTAAACTAATATGGGAGGCGATAGATCTAAAAAGAATTATGCAGCGAAAGAAGTTGTACAACGATTTTGTATTACCATCACATAGCTCCTGCACCAAACTACTTCGGGAAAAGATGTGATAGATCCACGAACTAAATGCTATTATTATGTTATGGATTTCTTTAGTGCAAGTTAATTAACATTGAGGAGTCTATATGTATAGATGAATCAATCTAATCCTAAAAGATAATGTTGGATTTCCAATTTAATTAAGAACCACAAAATTAGATTTCCAAATAGATTATGATTAGGTTATGTAAGCTAAGGGTATTTTGGTCTTTATTAAAAATATCTTAAGTCTTATCTAATTCGTAATTCGGTCTTAATCTAATTGCCTTTTATCTGATCTATTTTGATCTGTTTCAGTTATGGGCGGATATATAACTAGGCTATAATTGCAACATTCTATAAAGGAAAAATATCTGATTAAGTTTTCTAATTTATACACTTTTGAAGATTAAAGGCAATGATAATTTATTTTATCATATTAGTCATTTAACTTTCAGGAATTTAATAACTAAACTCTTGATCTTTAATTTAAGCATGCATTGAACTATTTACTATTGCTCAGTTAGTTAAATCATTAGTGAATAGTTTGACGTATAAAAAGTAAAATTTATTATAAATTTATAGGCTTAATGTAACTATTTAAAAGATCCTAAGCTTAATATATATATATATATATATATATATATATATATCAAAAGCTTAAATGAAATAGTGGATTTTTTTTATCTTCGTCATTGTTAATTGAGCAACTTGATATATGCTCTTTAAAGTTGAAATTCAATAGGATCCAAATTCTTAATTTATTGATGATAATTATAGAAATGATTTATAAGAGTGTGGCCCAAAGTAAATTAGATACGTACAACTTTCCATTTTACACGGGTAAATTTCATCCATAGTATACAAACTTTACCCTAAATCACATTTTGGTGTACATATTTCAATTTGTCACACTAATATATACGTACTTAGGGGTGACCTCTCACTATGGTATATGGCCGGTTAAAATGACCGATCAAAGCTCAGTCAACCCGCCACCTCACCTTTGACCGGTCAAAAAGTAAAAAAAAAATCAACCACTAAAATAAATTTACTATAATACCCTCTCCTTCTTTCCTCTTCCTTTCCTCTCCCTTTCCTCTCCCTTTTCATAATCTCTGTATCTTTTTTCATGATTAAACTTTTCTTACTCTTTAATTACTTGATTCCTATCCCTATTTGAATCTAATTATGTCTTACTTAATTTAATCCCTCTTTGGCCAGCTAATTTTTAATTTCCTACTTTCTTCCTATCCTATTCCCTCACTTTGACTTTTTTCTTCGTCTAATCAAGAAATCCACAATTCCACCATTACAATAACTTCAATTCACTCCCTTCTCTTTCCCTCCTCCTTCTCAATTGGCAGCCATGGCTAATCCATGGTGGGCAGGCCAGATTGGGCTGCCAGTCCTCAACCCATCCAATTCATCTTCCCTCAACAAACCACACCGTGAAATTTCCATCAATAAAACCAACAATCGAAGCCCCATCGACGATGACGACGATAGAGACACCGAGGATGAACCAAGAGAAGGTGCTGTCGAAATGGAAACTTCATCTTCTTCGACAGACAGACAGAAATCAGGGGGGCTAGGTTTCCGGCAAGCTCTGTAAAAACAACATTTTTCACGATTTGCCGGCATTGAGCCGGGGCTCCAGCTCCGGCTAGCCCCCGACCGTTCCGCCACTGCTGCTAGTTAACGGTTTTTAGATCCTTCACCGATTTAATTGTTACTTCAACTTCATAATGGGACACCATTTTTTCTGTAAGCAAAAATCAAAAAATTTAGCTGATGATTGAGATTTTGGGGTTTAAATAGATTGGAATTGGGCATGTTTTTATAACTTGATGGAATTTGTTTTAGTTTACTGTATTGACCTTTCTTCTTCGAATTCTAGCTGCTTATAAAAATTAAAAAAATGGAGCAGCAACTGATTATGGAAGATGGATGTATATGAGCCTAGTTTGAGAGAGAGAAGATTGAGAGAGAAAGAGAAAGTTAGAGAGAGAAAGTATTCAGAGACCATGAATGGAAGATGGAGGTATATTCTATGTAGGAAGAAACTTATAGGGGTATTTTAGTAAATGCATATATGGTAGGTCTCACTTTAGTGAATAAATATAATAAAAATTGATGATGTGGCACGTTGACCGGCATTGACCGGTAATTTTTACCTGCTGTACACCACAATGGGAGGTCACCCTTAAGTTCGTACATATTAGTGAGACAAATTGAAGGTTGTACACCAAAGTATGATTTATGGTAAAGGTTGTACACCATAGATGAAATTTACCCCATTTTACACATAAAAGTTTACAACTTTTTGGTAACCTCACACTAAAATGTATAGTCGGAAATTGAGACCGGTCAATGTAAAGTCAACGCGCCACATCAGCAATTTGATCTCCATAAAAGTCAAAATTGATGATGTGGTGCATTGACCAATCAACTTTTGTCTTTTATGAAGGTCAAATTGCTGATGTGGTGCGTTGACTTTACGTTGACCGATGACAATTACCGATTGTACATTTTAGTAAGAGGTCACCAAAAAGTTGTACATTTTTTTGTACAAAATTTAAGGTTGTACACCATATTATGAAATATAACAAAGGTTATACACCATGTATGTAATTTACCCGTCTGATTAGAGGTCCAACGTCCTTAGACCAGATGAATTGAGTTCAATAATGACAGAAACATGAAATAAGAGAGGAAAAATTCTCACACTTTGAGGTTCAAAGACAACAACAACAACAACAAAGTCTTAGTCCTGAAATGATTCCGGGGCGGCTAACATGAACCATCATATAAAACCGTGAAATCAAGTCGTGTCAGCAACACAAATTCGCTCCATCCACTCCGTCCTATCCACTACCATATTTTCCTCAATTCCCAGTAAACTCATATCACTCTCGATCACCTTCCTCCAAGTTTGCTTAGGTCTTCCCCTACCCCTCACCACTACATCCCTTTGCCACTCTTCGGTTCTCCTAACCAGCGCATCAAGCGCTCTACGTCTCACATGGCCAAACCACCTTAGTCGGTTTTCTCTCATTTTATTCTCAATAGATGTGACCCCTACTTTTGTTCTAATTATTTCATTACACACCCGATCCTTTCTCGTATAACCACACATCCATCTCAATATACGCATCTCCGCCACCGATATCTTATGGATGTGGCAGTGTTTCGCTGCCCAACACTCCGTACCATATAACAATGCTGGTCTAATTGCCGTCCGGTAGAATTTCCCCTTCAATCTATTAAGCATGCCGGGGTCACAAAGGAAACATGTAGCACTCTTCCACTTCGACCAACCAGCTTTAATCCTATGAGCAACATCTCCATCTACTTCTCCATCCGTTTGGATAATAGATCCTAAATACCGGAAGCAATCCGAGGCCTGAACAACTCTCCCATCTAGGGTGATTGTCCCTGCCTCCCTACTCCTATGGCCGCTAAACTTACACTCCAAATATTCTGTCTTACTTCGGCTCAACTTAAAGCCTCTAGATTCTAGAGTTTGTCTCCATAGTTCCAACTTCCTCTCCACTCCTTTCGTCTCATCAACCAACACAATATCATCTGCAAACAGCATACACCATGGTATACCGTCTTGAAGTGAACTTGTTAGTTCATCCATAACGATGGTAAAAAGAAATGGGCTTAGTGCGGAACCTTGATGCACTCCAATCGTAATAGGAAACTCTTCAGTCTTCCCAACACTAGTACGTACACTCGTGCATGCTCCCTCATATATGTCCTTTATGATGTCAATATATTTCCGCGAAATGTCTTTCCTTATCAAGGCCCACCAAAGTACTTCCCTTGGTACCTTATCATATGCTTTCTCCAAGTCAATGAAAACCATATGCAAGTCTTTCTTCTTATTTCGATAGTGCTCCATTAATTGTCTCATTAGATGGATGGCTTCTATAGTTGATCTTCCCGACATAAAGCCAAACTGGTTTTCCGAGATCTTCACCGTCCTCCTTAGCCTTTGTTCGATCACTCGCTCCCAAAGTTTCATAGTGTGACTCATTAATTTGATTCCCCGATAGTTGGCACAATCTTGGACATCGCCTTTGTTCTTATACAAAGGGATTAAGATACTTTTCCTCCATTCTGATGGCATCTTATTGTTTCTCCAAATTTTGTTGAAGAACGTCGTCAACCATTCGATTCCTCTTTCTCCCAAACATCTCCAAATCTCAATAGGGATGCCATCAGGTCCTACTGCTTTCTTCAACTTCATCTTACTTAATGCCATTTTGACTTCACCTTTTTGAATTCTCCGCAGGCATTCATGATTTATCATATCGTGATGGATACTTATATCTCCCACATCTTGTCTGCGATCTCCATTAAATAAGTCATCAAAATAGGACCTCCATCGTTCCTTGATATCCTTATCTCCAACTAGGACTTGCTGGTCCACATCCTTCACACATTTAACTTTTCCGAGATCTCGCGTCTTCTTATCTCTCATCCGAGCAATTCTATATATGTCTCTTTCCCCTTCTTTCGTATCCAATCTGTTATACAGATCCCGATTCACCTTTGCTCTAGTATCTCGTATGACCTTCTTTACTTCCCTTTTAGCCTCTTTGTATTTTTCGTAGTTCTCGTCACTCCTACATTTCCCCAATATTTTATAGGATTCTCGCTTACTCTTTACTGCTTATCGTACTTCTTCTGTCCACCAAGATGTGTCCTTAACCGGTGGCATGCTACCTTTCGATTCCCCTAGAACTTCCTTTGCTACTTCCCTTATACTATGCTCCATCTTAGTCCATATCGAATCTATATCTAAATCCATATTACAAGTCCAAACATCTTTTTTGGTCATCTCATCCACAAATTTTTGTTGATTCTCTCCTTGCAATTTCCACCACTTAATCTTAGTCTCTACTTGTGGTGTTTGTTTTCTTATACATTTCCTACTTCGAAAATCAAGTACCACTACTCTATATTGGGTTGTCGTACTCTCACCAGGGATCACCTTACAATCAATATAACTCTTTCTCCAAGCACTCCTTACTAAGAAGAAGTCAATTTGGCTCGCATTACCGCCACTCCGATAAGTCACTAAGTGGGATGTTCTCTTCATAAACCATGTGTTCATGATACTCAAGTCATAGGCCGATGCGAATTCCAAAATATCATTTCCTGCTTCATTCTTATCTCCAAAACCACACCCTTCATGAACACTCTCAAACCCATCTCGCCTAGAACCCACGTGTCCATTGAGATCACCCCCCAGTACCATTTTTTCATCCCTAGGAACCTGTTGCACCACTTCCTCTAAGTCCTCCCAAAAAGCTTGTCTTATAGAGACATCTAATCCTATTTGTGGCGCATATGCACTAATGACATTCACAACCTCATCCCTTATCACTAGCTTGACACTCATAATTCTATCGCTCTTCCTAGACACCGCTACTACATCATCAATATACTCCCTATCAATAAGAATACCTACTCCATTTCTACCCTTATCCTTTCCTGAGTACCAAAGCTTATAACCCCAAGGAGCTATCTCTCTAGCCTTGGCTCCAACCCATTTGGTTTCTTGTAGGCACATTATATTTATTCTCCTCCTCTTCATAACATCTACAATTTTAGCTAATCTTCCTGTCAAAAAACCTATGTTCCATGTCCCAAGACCTTTATATAAAATTTGAAAATCCTAAATAGAATTAATATTTCTATTAGAAAAGAATTCTAATTAAAATTTGGATTCATTTCAAATAGAAAAGTATTTTCCACCATAGAATTGGGACATATTATTTATAATCACATGACATGTTTTCTTTCTCCATTGGAATTATCACAACCCCTAGCAGAAGAAGAGAGATGGTAGATGGATCATCGTGGTTTATTGTCTTATTCATTGATTCGACATCTATATACACAATTAGGTTGCCTGATTCATTTGTGCAACTTTCTTATAGCATTAGCTCCATGCGTTGGGATGAATTGCTTGCTACGTTGATGCAAGAAGAGAGATGCAATTTTCAGGATGAATCTTCTTGTAAAGAATGCCTAGAAATTGCATCTCTCTCCTTCGCATCAACGTAGCAAGCAATTCATCCCAACATGCGGAGCTAATGCTACAAGAAAGTTGCACAGATGAATCAGGCAGCCTAATCGTATAGATAACAGTAAATGTCAAATCAGTGAACAAGACAATGAACAGATGATCCATCTACGATCCCTCTTCTTCCCCTAGGATTTTCCATTTCTTGGATTGATGACCAGTATGCTTATGGTAATGCTTCTACTTCGTCGGAGGTTGATGAAAGTTTTCTTGTTCTTAAATCATTGACTTGTCTTGATCAACTTGTTCACTCACGGAACCGCATTCCTTATCTTCCTTGTTCACTCTCTTAGTAATGTGTATACCTTCAACTTATACAAGATAACTATTTATAGTACAAGTATATTGTACTCTTAGTAGCTAAACTAAGAAAATAACTTTAAATAACTTAATTCTCATAACTAAATTCTCATAACTTTTATATAACTCATTTATCTCTAATAGTTAAATTCTCATAACTTTTATATAACTCATTTATCTCTAATAGTTAAGTTTATTAATTAAGATTCATAACATATTTAATTAAGATTTATAACATATACCAAAACAAAACAAATTACTTTAAGGTTCTAATTACGTCAACGAGTATCATACTATTAAACTTGTATTCTCTAATAATAAAATTAATTACAACGAAGAAAATTGAACCTAACGAACATTCATGCATACTATGACATTAAAAGAATATTAGATATGTAATTATTAGTATTATGGCGAAAAATTCATTTACTCGAAAAAAAAATATAAAGTGGCTTATAAGTTTACATTTTAGTTTCTTAATCAACTATAAACTATCAACCAGATTTAATTCTAATCTTCGAAATTCGGGATAGATTTAGTCACACTTAAAAGTTTTTCAGAAAATATTCAATGAAAATCGTATTAGGAGCTAATTTTGGGTTTTAAAGTTGTAAAGAGTGGTGGAACCAAGGCCGGTTTCAAGGGAGTTCCACTAAGTCCGCGTTTAGGCCTCAAAAATTTAGAGGCCTCAATTTTTTTTTATGAAATAAAGTCTCAAAATTCAATCCTAATAAATGAAGGTAGGTTTTTATTTTTTAAAATAGAAAATATCTAACACACTTTCTTTTTTCTCTAAGCCCTTATTTGGGAAGAAGTTAATAGGAGTAAATGGAAGTAATTGAAGGTTAAGTATTAAATTAACCTTGTTTGGGAGTTATTTTTTTAGAATAAATGGAGGTTAATGGGGTTAAATGTTTACTTCCTCTAACCTCCAAATTGCGGGTTAATGGAAGTAACGTAAAGTTTTTTAAAATTTCTTATCTCTACAGAGTAAATTTAACCTTCCTTCCCCTTCATATTTAAACTCTCAAACGAAGTTAAACATTTAACCTCATTTGCATCCTATAAACTCTCAAATAAGGTTAATTTTTAACTTTCCTTTCCATCACTTCTCTTCCCTTTCCATTACCTCTTTTAACTCTCACCTCCATTCACCTCCAAACTCACTAACAAAGGCTAAACTAATCATGACACTTAAGTTGTAATTTTATATTTATTTTTTTGAAATATAAAATGTCTAATATATTGGGATTTTTTTTTTTTGAAGTAAAAAAGAAAATTTCTTTAATAAAAATCAAAATACAATATAGAACAAATAAAATCAAGAAGTCTTAAAAATAATAACATCAATCCTGACATAGAGTATGCAGCACGAACAAAGTTATGGACTATACTATTCGTAGAACGACTAACAAAATTAACACTAGCATTAACACTCTTCTAACATTAAAATGCTGGGATATTAGTTTATAGAATAAAATGCTAAATTTAACTCTAACGTTGTAAGTGATGTGCAAATTTAGCCCTAACGTACAAAATGATCCAAATTTAAGCCTAGCATTTTCAAGCAAAATCAATTTTAGCCACGCATTATCGAAAATTTGAAGAGATAGGTTTGACTATTATTTAACGGTCACATCAAACCTTCCAAACAACTTTGTCCATAAACCGAAGCAATTTCATATGTTTTTATTAGTTACTTACTATTATATTAATAACAAAATACATATTTTAGACAGTTTGATAAAAAAAAATTGTGATTAACTTATATGTAACAGGCTTAGTTATGAGCATTTTAACATATACTTTATACAGTAAAATCTCTATATAGGAATACACTTGGGACCAGACTATTTGTATAACAATTGGGAGGTTATTCCTATATAGAGGTTGGTATAACAAAGACTCTCAGCACTTGGGACCAAACTTTTGTATAACAATTGGGAGGTTATTCTAATATAGAGTATTCCTATATAGAGGTTCTACTGTAGTTGCTTTAGTAACACATTAAATATAATATAATTGATGTTTGGAATATCTAAAAATAACAGTCAAACCAATATTTTCTAATTTCAACAAAATAAAACTAAAATTAATATTGGTTGGAAACGTAAAGGTTATATTTCTACCATTTTGTACGTTAAGGCATAAATTTGCAATTCTCTTAAAACGTTAGGGTTAAATTTGGTCTTTATCCCTTAATTTATATTATTATATTCATCCTGTTATAAAATTGACAACTATTAAATCTCAAATTAATTAATTATTCACGGAGTATTTACTACACATTCTAGTTGCTTTTTTCTCTCTACCACTTAGAAAGACAATTTGCGATAATTAGATCCAAACCAAGTTCTAAAGATTAATTTCTTAATTTAGAAACGAACAATCGGTTGCTTTGCTTCTCTCGTAAGACTGGTAGTCAGGGGCGGACCGATACTATGACTAGAGCCTTCCCAACCAGCCCAAAAATATATTTTAATATGGTGGGTGAAGGATTTTGACCTTGTCAAAATCCCCGGCTGCCCCCATTCCAACTAATAGCAACCTCTTTTAAAATTTTGATCACTTTATATTAGGTGGAACCACAAAGATACAATTCTCTCCTTATCCGTGACAAAAAAAAAAAATTTATCAGGTTGTCACCGGCACCATTACTTGAAGTTTTGATCCGTTAAAGAGAAGACGATGTTTTATTTATATTTTTTCATTTTAAAAATCCAAGTACAAAAAAAATTCTATATTATTGTATCTAAACAAGGTTTGAAATAAAGTCTGTTTCGTTTTTCTTTTTGAAACAAAACCAAAACTTTATTAACGAATTGGTCCATGCTCTAGCTAGGTCGGTTCGAGAAAAACATATAAAGTCTAAGACCAGGATTTGGTAGAACCGACCTAGCTAGAGCATGGACCAATTCATTTATCTCCCAATTATATCACCGAACTCGGAATAATCAGCCTACAGGCTGCCAATCCCATCACGCTCTACTGGCCACCTCAAAGCCAGTAGGATTGCTAATGCCTCACCCTCCCGGACTTCCATTACCCAATTTAACGCAACTGATCTACCTGCAACAAACTGCCTGTCCTCACTCCTTAATACTGCACTTAATCCCGTATTCCCCTGTCCGGCAAACAGAGCCGCGTCTATACAGCAAGAGAGAGTATCCAAGGGGGACGATGCCACAACAACGCACAGTTCGGGACGGCAGACAAACTCTAGGGGAAATTTCTCGTTCCCTCAAATTTCAGTGATCATCAATCGACATGGGAAACCTGCATAAAGGACAAAGATGGCTATTCCGTAGCCAATCAAGGATACAATCTCCATGAAAAACATGATTACAAGGCAACCATATAACCTCTTTACCAACCGAATGTTTCTCCAAACAAACCGTACAATCTTCCATTAACTTCGCCTCTTCGTCATCTTTAACCCTAACCCTAATCCTCTTTAATCCATCAATGCACGATTTACTCGCCGGCTTAAACCCTAAATTATCCTCTTCGTCGCTATCCACATAATCGGCTTGAACGAATTTGACATGGAGAATGAGCCCCGGATCTCGAACAAAATCAGAAGCAAAGGATGATATTTGGGGTGTGATATAATCAATGAACTCTTGAGTAGAAATATCAGATTCATCGACGTAATCTCTCGCATTGACAATTGTGGAAACAAGTGCATCTCGTATGATGTGTTGTCGATGCTCGTCTAATAATAACAAGTTTCGTGGCCGAGAATATGATTTTCTGAATGTGCAAACGGATAGTGGAGTAAGATCTGGATTTACGGATTGAAGAAAGTAATGAAATTCAACTTGGATTTTGATTATATTATCAGTAGAGTTGTCGATACTTTTCCACCAGCATGCCCCGTATTTCGATTCGGTATCCATTGTTGAATTTGTGTGAAGATTAGTGAGAGGAATACGATGTGAATTAATGATATTTATATGAAATTATGTGAGGTAGCTTTCCAAATAGGAAAAGGATTAAGAATTAGTTAACGATATTGGAGATAAGATCTTTCAAAATTTTGGTTCTTTTATGTAATTTGATTTCTAGTCCAATTAGGAATCTTACGACACATTAATTCCTATAAGTTCATAGGAAGATATTTTGGGTTAAATGTATTATTGATCATTGCATTTTTACCTAATATATCAATAGCTGTCTGAATTTGTCTAAAATAGTAGATTGGTTCTTGAACTTTGTAAGTGTCTCACCAGCTCCTTAAACTTGCTTATTTCGTATCACCAGCTCCCTAAACTTGTCCATAAAAGTAGATTAGCTTTCCGAACTTTGCAAGTGTCTCACCAACTCCCCAAACTTACTTATTCTATAACAACTAAATGCAAAAACCATAATATTAACTCTCGATCCTCATTCATTCAACCTCTCAAAACTTGCAACACTAACTCTTATAATAGGTTGAAAGGTAGGAGAATCGAAAAATTACCTCTCGAATAGATGAAGATGTATTTTTAGAATTTAGGTTTAATAAGTTTTTGTATTTAGTTGTTATAAAATAAGCAAGTTCAAGGAGTTAGTGAGACACTTGCAAAGTTCAGGGAGCTAATATACTTTTATGGACAAGTTTAGGGAGCTGGTGATACGAAATAAGTAAGTTTAGGGAGCTGGTGAGACACTTGCAAAGTTCAAGGAGTCAATCTACTATTTTGGACAAATTGAGGTTGCTGGTAATGTATTAGGCCTTTAATTTTTTATGTTTGTTTTAGAATGGTCATTCAATTTCAGTTTGTCTCAATAAAATCATTCAGTTTTGAATTTTATCTTAATTAAGTCACTTCGACAACTTCAAACGCAAAAAAAAAACATTGGAAAAGTGACGTGTCTGCCACATCAGCAGTAGTGAACTTTCACCACTGGTCGAAATGATATGTGGCTGTCACCTAAATGACACGTGTCAGCTAGGTGGCAACCACATGTCGTCTGGTCAGATATTAGCGGTGAAAGTTAACTACTATTGGTATGGAAATCATATCATACTTCCGATGTTTTTTTTTTTTACTCTTAAAGTCTCTGGAATGATTTAATTGAGACAAAATTAAAAAAATAAATGGTTTAATTGAAATAAATTGAAATTGAGTGATCATTTTGAAACAATCATAAAAATTTCATGACCAATTGTATATTTAACCCAATATATTTTATTGGTTTAATACATCCCTAACTTTCTATAATCGTTCAAAAAAAAAATCAAATATCATCCTGTAAATACAAAGTTGTTGTTTACTATGACTCCATTAACTAACAACAAGCCACGGATTCCAAGTATATTGTTTTAGTTGTAATTGCTTTCCTTAAGTATAATATATTCACCATTATTAATGATTATTGTTAATGTTATCAGAAGTATAATATATTCACCATTATTAATGATTATTGTTAATGTTATCAGACTGGACGCACCTTAATATAAATACAATAAAAAATAATAATCATGATGCACATCATTAATAGATCAACCCTAATTCAAACATGTTACACGAATCGTTTATGGGTCATAATCCATTTTCACACCCCTTAATATAAATACAATAACAACAAAGCCTTAGTCCCAAAATGATTCGGGATCGGCTAACCCCTTAATATAAATACAATAAAAGTTAATAATCATAAGTTAATAATCATAATCATATCAATCGAACTAGATAAAAAGAAAATATTCAATCTCGTTTTTAATATACCAATAAACTTTGAGGAAAAAGAAAGAACACCTAAAAACATACATGAATCAATCTATCAATCATCCATTCAATCATAACATTAATATTAACTCTGAACTTCTTACAATATTATTGCATAAATTATTCCCTTCCAGAAATAGTTTCACTACACAAGGAACTCTCAAACCTTAAAAAAGAAGAATGACATAAGATGCATACCCATATATTTCCAGGCATCATCTGTCATACAACAACAACAACATCTGTCATGACCAAAAAAAAAACTAAAGGAGAACTTCACAAATTATATACACAACTATCTAACAGTAACGACTTCCACAAGGAAGAGCTCGTCATTGTCGAGGCCGAATCACAAAGGTTTCCAAACTGTAAGCACTTCTTGAAACATTTCAAGCATCAGTTCCCTGTCCGCTTGCCTGAAGAAGTTGCTTATTTCTTCTTTAACATCATATATCTTTCCAAAATCAAACAAGTATGTCAAGCATCCTTTTTTCAGTTTGTGTAGCTGGTAAAGCCATGCCTCTTGTAGCCGCTCAAGGACGTTTCCAGAATTTATATCCTCCAACAAGCTTTCCTCACAAGCATCTTTTAGGGCTGAGATATCATATTTGTTTGCCGCACCAAGCAATGCTAATCGGTGCTTCCAAAAATTCTCTTGTTTAATGGTTCCATACAAGTAACTTAGAAGAGCCATGCAAGAATCTACCGACATGTCTTCGATGTAGATTGTAGACGACTCTTTTTCCTTGAGGTCATGATGAAACATGCTCTGGAAAACAGGTGAACTTGCTGAAAGAATTGCTTTATGAGCTTTTACAGTACCATCAGCAGTGTGGATGGTAACGTCAGCATGGATTGCCTCGTCCAGCATACGAGAGAGACATCGAAGCGTACTCTGGGTTGAAACAGACTGCATCATTCCATCACTAGGCCATATAGAACTGGCTTCCCCACCCTGATTTTTTGACATGGAAAGACTGGAGATTTGAGCCTTAATGATTCATCTAATCAGCAGATTCTTGTACACGCACACCTAATATTATTAACATGTAAAAAAATTGCATAATTTTTCAACGTGCATGTTACTTCTTCACTTTGCTTACCAAACAATAAAAACACGCCTGGCCTCGCAACATTGCTCAATGGAAATTTTAAGGCTAGAAAGAAATGTGAGCACCACAGATGAGCTGCCGAGGTATGTTATAATATGAAGTTATGATCCTTCAATTTCTAAGGATCTATATGCTGAACTTGAAAAGCAATATGCATAGCAGCATACCAGTTAGGCCACTAGATGTGTTGTAAAAACAATAATCTAAAAGTTACTTGAAATTAGCATTCTCTCCTGTTAGATTTGCTTCCAATTTTATTCTTTAGCCAAAAGAAAGGATATCTAAACATATCAAGAGATGCAGCAGCTAGTTGAAATAATAAGGGAACTACGCAGTACTATCATTCTCTGTCCCCTACCCAAATTCCCCACCTCATAATTTAAAATAGAAGACATTTGTGCAGAAAAACATCATATGAGCCAAATGAAGTTAAAGGAGCTCACATTCAAAGGGTAGATCTTGAGGTCTAGAAACTCAACATCAATGATGAAGCGGCCAAGACAGGTGGAGTCGACAGGCCAGACAAAGTCATCACAATTCCGAAGCAATCTCTCTTGAACTGCAGAAAGACATTGTTTGAGGGTTCTATTAATTATACATCACTTGTACCAACAAATACAGGCTTTAAGGTCGATGTTACATTGTCCATAAAAGCATTGAAGTGGTGAAACAAAAAAATTCATAAGAAGTTTTCATAGTAGTATGTTTCTCTACATTTCAGTGTGCTTATTTCTACCAATATAATTCCATGTGAATAGACTAGGCAATCTTCTACGAACAAAACAGAGAAGAAACAGAATGATTCTTTTCCTACTTTATCTAATGGGTGTCGAGGTAAAATTTACTAAGAGCGTTTGGTTCTTTCCCCAGAAAATTCCAATTCTGAAAATCCATAGGATCAATTGAATCATTTTGGTTGTTTCTTCATTTCTTCACAAAGCAAAGTATAAAGTAAAAATTCTAATCAAACATAAATATCAGTTCCTCGCATCTCATTACAGTCCACAATCAATAGTTGCTAGAAATTTCACCCTCCCCCTCCCTCACACACAAAAAAAAGACACAGAGAGAGGCCAAAATCAATCTAGAAACCACACCAAATGAGCAGGAGCTACATCATCATTGGAATATTTTCAATTTATCATGCTTTCTAGCTTCCAAATTCTTCAAATAATTTTTCAAGAAATGTAACTCTTGAGATTTTGATACACATGTATGTAAATTAAAGGATCAAATACACAGCTGAAAACCTACATTGCACCGAAACGGACATGGGAAACGTAATTTCTACAAAACATAGGAAACGGAAACATGGGGGAACATGTAAATATTAACAATATAGGGGCATATTTATAAATATTAAAAATATAATAATATATTTACAAAAATATTTTTGTTCAACAATACCAATATGCAGACCACCCAACCCATTTTGTGATTCCACCCACCCAATTATGTGTGATGTGTCATCATGCATGTCTTGCAAATTAATTAAAATCCAATATTTAATTGAGAAGTTAGAGTTTAAATAAGATCCAAGATTTCAGAATAACTAGAAGTAAAAGATGAAATCAGAAATTGTGAAGAACACGATGAAGAAATTCCAAACTCAATCGAGATTCAAGAGACAAGAATTATAGGCGCGAAAGAAATATAGGCAAGTTCTTGAAATTGAAGGATACAAGGAATTATCAGTCAACTGGGAAGTTTCAATTTTCTTAACCTTAGACGGAAAAGGAATTGCAAAATAGAAAGTTTGAATTTCCAGAATTTTAGTCATTTAAAAACTGAGAAACTTTTTCATATTTTGGGTAATTATGGAAACGTGCCCGGAAACATTTCATATCAGTTTCCGGGAGAGTGAAAGGCATGTCATGAAGAGTTGTAGATGGTTATTCATAAGAACAGAAACTTATTCATAAGAACAGAAAACTAAGAGATCAAATACAAGCCCACACACAAACATTAAAGATGGGACGACAAAACATAGGATCAATTGAATCATTTTGGGGGTTTCTTCATTTCTTAACAAATCAAAGAGCATAAAACTTTCCAATCGAACATAAATACCAGTCTGATAGTGTAGATGGTTATTCATAAGAACAAAAACTTATTTGCATCTCAAGTTTGCTAATCTATCAAAGTTATCACAGCCTACAATTAATAGTCACTAGAAATTCCACCTCCCAAAATAAAACAAGATAAGGACCAAAATCAATCTAGAAACCACACCAAGCGAACAGGAGCTACATAATCGTCAGAATACTTTCAATTAGCTTCTAAATTCTTCAAATAACTTTGTATATACTCTTGAGATTCCTATACATATACATATGTAAATTAAAGGAGCTGAAAACTAAGAGCAGAAAAGCAATCAAATGAAAGTTGCAGAAAAGATATAGTAAGAGATAAGAGGGATACATACTAGGAGAAATATAGGGTTTACGATTAGGGCCAGCATTAGAGACGCGCAGAACAAATCTAGCAAGAGGAGGCTGTTCTTTAGCAGTTCGAGATGCCTCTGGAAATAAACGAACGTAAAGATATCGATTCTTCTCCACAGACAAATGCCTATCAAAGACAAAAATGAACCGACCTAAAATTCATTTTAATAATGAAGAAAGTAGAAATAAGTTGGAAAAAGGCCATTAGAGAAAGAGTATAGGTTAATTACCAAGTCCAGATGCCGACCTTGAAAGCATCGGATTTCTTGTAGGAGCAAGGACCGAAGCTCTCGATTTTCCACTGGACTAGTCTTGAGATCGTCTCGACTTTTGAATCCGCCATCGCCGTTTCCCCTTGCGGTGGTGGTAGTCGGTGAGCTCTTTGAAAGAAAAGATAGTGACTAGTGGAGACTATTGTTTAAAAGCTGTTTTGTTGAGTGACACTTTGCCAAGCTTTGTAGCCGCGGCAAAAGCCACGCTTTTCTTCTCACTTTTTTTTTCTTTTTTTTCTTTTTCTAGTATAAAAGTTTCCTTTTCTATCTTTCTTTTTTTTTTTTTATTAAGACAATGTTTTCTCTTATTAAGGTAGGAGAAATTTTTGGATTAGGAAATTTTCCTAAATTAAGAATAGAGAAAATTTTCAAATTAAGGGTAGAGAAATCTTTGGAAAATAAGAAATTGTGCTATAATTAAGAAAGTTATTAAAGGGTATTTTACCTTATAAATAGGTTTGTATTTTATGCTATTGTGATTAAGAAAAATAAACGAGAAATATTGAAAAATATGGGAAAATTATAAATTGGGTCAAATAGTAGACTCATTTACATATTTGACCTATTTACTCAACTTATTACATACTTAGACTATATTTCTGCGACTTTCCCAAAATACCCTTAATATATGTATAACATTTAGAAATTTTTTAGTCTTTCGTCTTTCTCCCTCCCGTCTAACTTCACAGATTTCGCAATATGCAAAGTCTGCGAAGATAATGTTTGGTTCAGTAGGTGATTTTAATTCGCAAATTTCGTAATATGCGAAGATAAAGCGTGTTTTTAAGCATTTTTTTATAGTCGCAGACTTCGCATGTTACAAAATCTGCGAAGTTGTATATAACAAAAAAAACATAACAACAAGGGATTCTAACATTAAAATCATAATATTATCAAAATTTACAACAAGATTGCCACAATAACAACATTAAAATCATAACATTATCAAAATTTACAACAAGATTGCCACAATAAACTCCTGACAAATCATTTCAAGGTCAATGTGACCAATCTTGATGGAAATTTCTCCATGTATTGGAAGTCCAAACCTTTTGGGATGAGAAATGGAAGTCCAGACCTTTTGGGATGGACATTTCACAGGTTCCACCTCAACTCCTCTACCACAAGATTGCCACAATAAACTCCTAATAAATCATTTCAAAATCAATGTGACCAATCTTGATGGAAATTTCTCTCGTATCAGAAGGAAAGTCATCTCCTATGCATCCCAGTACACCGCCTTTCTGAAAGGGATGTTATGTATTCAACCACCTTTAGAAAAATTAATCGTGTTAGGTAGAAAAAAGGACGATTTGTCCTCACGAAAAGAGGATTTCATGAAGTATGCAAATAGAAATGTGCAAGGAAGAGGATGATTTTACTTCGCGAAAAGAGGATTTCGCGAAGTCCGTGAGGAGAAATGTGACGATTTGACTTCGCGAAAGCGGATTACATGAAGTCTGTGAAGGGAAAAATCATGAATTTTTCTCTTCGCAAACTTCTCGTAATCCGTTTTTGCGAAGTCAAATCGTTACATTTCAGGCTCTTTCTCCTTGCAGACCTTCGCAAAACCAGATTACGCGAAGTGATTTTCTAGAAAAAAAACAAAGAGAAAACAGTAGATACTTATATTTTTTTCCGCCTTTCACCATTAAAATCGTCAATAGCCATATGATAAACTGGGGAAAACGATGAAAATAACGTAGAATAATAATTTATTCGATCCACACAAGAAGAAAGAAACCAAGAGACGAGCAGAAACAGGAAGATGAAGAACCATGGCTTCGTTTTCTAGCAATAGGAAGATGAAGAATCAAGAGATGAAGAGAAGAAGAAGAGAATACACGGTGATGAAGAGAAATGGTGCAGATTTCGCAATATAAAGGAAGAGAGGAAGATCAAAGGTCTGGAAATCTTCTGGGGAAGAGAAACCATGCGCCAAGGAAGAGAAAGTGGAAGGGGAAAGACGAGAGGTTAAGGGTATTTAGGGAAAGTCACATAAAATCAGTCTAGACATGTAGTAGTAAATGGGTTAAATATGTAAATAGGTCTCCCATTTGACCCAATTTTGTAATTTTTTCGAAAAATATTTCATATGAAATTTATCATATTACTAAAACAGCCAGCTCCATTAGGCATAGTTGGGATGAAGGATCTAGTTTGGCAGCGTGCCTGCTACTCAGCTACAACTGATTCTTGATTATCTTAGTGTTGTTAAAAATAAAGATAAATTTCATGGTAAGAACGATAGTGAAGACTTGTATTGGATTATTGACGCATGTGCTTCAAATCATGTTACTTGTGATATATCTTTATTTACTGATGTTAGAAAGGTGAAAAACTCATCAGTGGGATTACTAGATGGGAAGTCTGCACAAGTAGACCAAATGAGAGCCTTGATATTATCAGAAGTTTAAAACTTGATAATGTTCTTTATGTGCCTCAATTAACTTGCAACTTAATTTTTGTGACTCAATTATTTTATGAGATTGATTGTTCTATTTAGTTCACTAACAAATTATGTATTATACAGGATCGGTCGATGAGAAAGGTGATTGGAGTGAGTGAACGTAAGGATGGACTTTACTTTTCTATAGTATTCATTAAGTGAAGGTGCTAGTTATGGATGGAGATTCTTCATTCGATCTCTGACATCAACGAATGGGGCACCCTTCGGAGAAAACACTGAAGATTAGGGATGGAACCGGTAATGTACCCGCAGATACCTGGTACTACCCGATCCTAATGGAACCTGTATCTGCATAAAAGGGTATGGGACGGGTATAGGTTCAAAAACATTACCTGGAACAGGTATGGAAATACCCCTAGAGGATCCGGTACCCGTTACCCATCATAACTCGTTTTAATATTAAAAATATTGTTATATTTTAGATGCAAGATGTGGGATTTAAACTCACAAATTTTTGTTATTCAATCATTGAATGATACCACTAAGCTATTTTATTTTTATTGATTAAGATTAAAATATATATAACTTAATATGCATAGTTGGTTATTAATTTCAATCAACATATAAGAGAAATCATAAATCATTCATATCCTATTACACAACATGTTTGTTCAATTTTTAAATGGATGATTTATTAAATTGATGTTTTGTTTTTGTAACATTTTTTATTTTATGTATTGATTCTCAACTAGTAACGGTACCTGTGGGCACCCGCGAATTAAATGGGATGGGTATAGGATGCAAAAATATACATGTTTGGAGTAATAAGATTGGTACAAGTAATTAAAAAATAAACGAGTAAAGGTTTGGAATTAGCACTACCTGCGGGTACCCTACCCGTTACCATCCCTGTTGAAAATGCTTTTGGTTGTGAGTAGTTCTAGTAAGAAAAATAATCATGCTTGTGATGTGTGTTCGTATGCAAAGCAGCCTAGAAGTAGTTTTCCCATTAACAATAATAAAGTTAGCCGTATGTTTGAACTAGTTCATTTAGACAGCCTTTTGGGGATCATTATTTTTTTACAATTGTGGATGATTATTCTAGAGGAGCGTGGATTTATTTTTTGAGTAATAAAAGTGAAGTTAAACATATGTTCTTTAATTTTATTATTGTGGTTAAACGTCAATTTGCACAAGATATTAAGATCGTCTGTAGTGATAATGGGGCTGAGTTTAACTTTTTGCATGATTATTTTTTGGAGAATGAAATTTTATTTGAGACTTCATGTGTCGAGACTCCTCAACAAAATGGGAGAGTCAAACGAAAACATCAACAAGTTTAAATGTGGTCAGGGCATTAAGATTTCAAGAGAATTTGCTGCTAGATTTTTGGAGAAAATGTGTCTTAGCGGTTTGTCACTTGATGAAAGAACACCTTATGTTCTACTTAATAATAAAACACCTTATGAATTGTTGTTTGATAAAGTTCCTTATTATGAAGAAATTCGAAAATGGGTGATGCACATATGGTTCCTATTGAATCTAATGCATAAAAAAGGGTGGTCGGTTTAAAGATGCATGATATATTCTCAAACAAACGATAATTGCAAGATGCACTTGGAAAATATGCAGTTAAGAATATATTCGAATGGAGAGTATACAAATCTGACAAGTCCTCGTGTGAAGTTAGATGTAAGCATTATGAGACACGTAAATGACAGGCTAGAGGTATTGCAATATATAATTCCAATATGCTCAGGCTTCGAAGAATGGATGATATGAACCAACACACATGCGTCATAGATCAAATATTACCAGTTCTAGTCTCTCTCTAACTCTCCATTTCTCTCTCTAGAACCAGTTCAACACCTGCTTCTTAACATCATTGCCTTTAATCCTTCTTCAAATCTCACTAGAAATCCAAGGATATCCAGGAAAGTTCATGTTAAATCCTTACTATTTGAGCTTTTAATTATTTTCAGCAGAACCTCGACAACACCTGATCGAACAGTTAGTGCGCAATTTATGTGAAATTGAACAAGCTCAAATAATGAACTCAAAGCAACACCTCAATGGCACCTGATTGATCCTGGAGAAATAGAGCGGCAAATTACAAGTCTAACACATCACAAATGGAGCAATTTGAAGCGTAAGTGTCCTCCCTACAATGCCGTGTTCGATTCCTTATGTATCTTTGGTAGATTGGTTGTGAATGGAGCTATTTGGGCACCCACGGTCCGTGCGACTCTTCATTTAGTGATTTATGTTTTACTATTTATGGCTCTTTTGGTAGATTGGTTGTAAATGTTATGATAGTGTTGTCTCAAGGTGGGCTTTGTGTTGGGTATTTGATTTTCATAAGTACCACTTTAGCTAATTTGTTTAAATCCCCATCTACCATGAGCTTAACTTCTTCTGAAAATCATGGGTTTGAAATGAATTTAGTGTTATTGTTCTTTTTTATACTACAGATTGGTCAACTGTTGTTGCTATTAAAGTGTGGTGGATTTGGAGAGGTGTGAACTATAGAGTTTTTAAACGATGGTTTGGATGTGAGAGAGAGAGAGAGAGAGAGAGGAAATTTGAAGAGACATAATGAAGAATATAGGGAGTTAAAGAGATCAAAATTTAGTGTTAAGAAATGAGGAATCGCATGGAAAAGATGAATGAGGGAAACCCATAAATGTGTATTTTAGTAATAACACATGTGGTGGGTCCCACTTTTACCAATGGATGGGATGAAAATTATTGACGTGAAAGTTTTGACCAGCATTGGCCGGTTATTTTTACCTGATGTACATCATATTGGGAGGTCATAAGGTCGTATATATTAGTGAGATAAAATAACGGTTGAAGGTTGTACATCAAAGTGTGAAATTGTGTAAATATTGTGCACCATGATAAAACCTATTGTAAAATGATTTCATGATAAAATAATAAAAAAAAAAAGGAAAATTGCAAAATTGAATCAATTTGGAGGCCTATTTACATATTTAAACCAATTACCCAATGCATTACATAACTAGACTATTTATTTGTGACTTCCCAAAATACCCAAATTGTTTCATCTTCCTCTCTTCCTTTCTTTCTTCTTGTACGAACCGAAGGCATCCTTTCATATTCCTCTTTCTTCTTCCTCTCTTGGTTCATTTCTTCTTGTGCGAATCGAAGGCATCGTTTCATCTTCATGTTTCTTCTTCCTCTTTTAGTTTCTTTCTTCTTGTGAGAACTCGAAGGCACCATTTTCGTTGAAGAAATGATTTTTTTATGCGTTTATCATACTGTTTATTGTCGATTTCAATTGCAAAATGCGGAAAAAATGTAAGTATCTACTATATTTTATGATTTTCGTGTTATCTCTTTGTACGATTTTGGTTTATGGTTTAGTTGTGCTTTTTTGTTTTTTAGCTATATTTTGCGAAATGGAACTTAGAGATAGTTCAAAATGATAGTATGGATGCCATTTTTTTTCTAGAAAACGACTTCGCAAAATGAGTTTACTTCGCAGTTTGCATTTTTTTCTAGGAAATGACTTTGCAGAATGAGTTTGCTAAAAAAAATGACTGAAAATGAATTGAAATAGTATTTTTTTTTTCTAAAAAATGACTTTGCAAAATGAGTTTGCTCCTTCCGGAGGGGTCCGAGCCATCAGTGAGATACCACTCTAGAAGAGCTAGAATTCTAACCTTGTGCTTCGCGGTTTGTGAAAACTGCGAAGCAAAATTATGGACTGAAATAGTACTTTTTCCAGAAAATGACTTCGTAGAATGAGTTTGCTTCGCAGTTTTCACAAATTGCGAAGTAAACTCATAATATCAAGTTGTATTTACCTTCGCAGGCTTCGCAATAAGCAAAATTGTGAAGCGCTTCTTTCATTATTTCCCTAAAATGACTAAATTTTTGTGAAGGTTGAATACAAATGCATCAAATTCAAGTATACATTTAGCTTGAATACAAAGACATCAATCACATTGACATGTGATTGGGATGTGCTGAAGAAAGTGAAGATCAAATTAACTAGAGAGCGAATGTTGACTTTTTGGGTTTAGGATAGTACACTGGTGCTCATGTCATTGCTGGAAAGCATACCCCTGATACATTCACTAATCAATTGCAAACTTCCTTTAAGGAGTCTTGTCTACTTACTGATCCAAGAAGTGATCACCAGGGAAGTACTTAGTTTAGGGGTTAGGGTTTAGGATTTAGTTGTATTCTTAAAGACAGTGATACGACTATTGTTGGAGTATTGTTGCAATCTTGTTGTAAATTTCGATAGTGTTTTGTTTTGATGTTGTTTGGTTATACGTGGGTTTATGGTTTAGTTGTATTCCAAACGACAGTGATACGACTCTTGTTGAATTATTATTGCAATCTTGTTGTAGATTTTGATAATGTTTTGTTTTGATGTCGTTTGGTTTTACATGTTGTTTACTTGTGGATATTTTAGGCAAATAACAAAAAAATACTAGTTTGCATTTTTCACAAACTGTGAAGTGAAATACCACTTCGCAGAATGACTTCGCAGTTTTGCAAACTGCAAAGCAAACTCATGTACTGAAGTAGTATTTCCCTTCGCAGTTTTGCTCAGGCTTCACAGTTTGTGAAAAATGCGAAGTAAAATCATATGCGGGAAATATTATCCTCGGCAAAACGTATAACATACTTAAGAAATTGCAGAACCTTAAAGCCAATCGAAAAAAATAGTAGAAATACAATAGATATACAAATATGATTTTTACGGTGTCTTAGAGTGCAAACGAAGAAAGAAACGTAGAGACAAAGAAAAAAGAGTAAGAAACTGTTAAGTTGTTATACATATATATATATATTGGAAAAGTCATAAATAAAATAATCTAGATATATAGCGTGTTATGTAAATGTTTAAGGGGGTGTTTGATTGCTCTTTTTCATGCTTCTTTTGCCTTTTCACTTCAAAAGGGAAAGTTTTAGGTGTTTGGTTAGTGACCTCGTGTTTGTCTTTTACATCTAAAAAGCAGCATTAGGTATTTAGTTAGTGATCTCCTAATTGCCTTTTACACTCGAAAAGCAGCATTTTACAAAAACAGAGAATCTCTGCTTTTTGGAAAAGCAGCTTTTTCCAACAGCAAACAACAAAGCGTAACAGCAATAGCAAATCGTAACAGCAAACTTTAATAGCAACAGCAAAAAGTAGGTAAAACAAACGGGTCATTTGGACAAAAGTATGTAAATGAGCCTATCCAATTTTGTAATGGGTAAATTACACTCATGGTCACTGAACTTTATCCATTTTCACATTATAGCCACTCAACTTCATTTCTTCCCGGTATGGCCACTCAACTTTATACTTTTTAACATCGGTGACCACTCAATTTTAACTAACTTCTTAAAATGACCGTTAATAATCGTTAACGACCTTAAAATGAAAATATTCAAGAATTAAAGTTGTTCATAACGATATTTACCATGAAATCACATTTTTTATTTTCGAAAATCACATTTTTTGGAGCTTTCTCTATCTAAAATTTCACTTTCTCTCTCATAACCAAACAACACCTAAATGACCTCAAAACAAAAAATTTCAAGAATTAAAGTTCCTTAGAATATCATTAATGCTTTGGATTTTTTAATTTTAGCCGTCAATGGTCGTTTTGAGACGTTAAGTGGCTACCGATATTAAAAGTGTAAAATTCAGTGGCCATACCAAGAAGAAATAAAGTTCAGTGGCCATAATATAAAAATGAGTAAAGTCCAGTGGCCATGGGTGTAATTTATACCTTTTGTAATTGAAAAACAAGTGTAAATAATTAGCGTTGAAAAATCGCAACATTCTTATATAAAAAAAAAAAAAATCGCAACATTAGGACAAAAGGGTATCAACGTAATATCGGTAGTAATCATACACGTGTTCTATATCATCCCTCTCCTTCCTACTACCTTCCTTTTCCTACCCTGCTTTCCCAGATCCGATCTTCCCCTCTTTTCTCTCATTAACCAAACAGAGAATCGAATACCATAATCTACAGACACAGACCTCCGTCCAACACAGTTTTCTTCTCATCTCCGTCGCCAAACAGCCTCAGAAACAATGTCTTCTGCTTCTGGTTTTAGCGGCGATGAAACTGCTCCCTTCTTCGGCTTCCTCGGAGCCGCCGCTGCCCTTGTCTTCTCCTGTACTTACTCTCTCCACTTTCTTTTTTTTACAATTATTGCGATACCTTTTGTTTTCTCTAAAATTGGATCTTAATTGTTAAAGTCGGTTATTGTAAGTGTTTATAATGATATGTAGATTTACATTTACAGGCATGGGTGCGGCTTATGGGACGGCGAAGAGTGGGGTTGGAGTGGCTTCGATGGGAGTGATGCGACCGGAGCTTGTTATGAAGTCGATAGTTCCAGTGGTTATGGCTGGAGTTTTGGGGATTTACGGGTTAATTATAGCGGTTATTATTAGTACTGGTATTAATCCCAAGGCTAAATCTTACTATCTTTTTGATGGCTATGCTCACTTGTCCTCTGGTCTTTCTTGCGGACTTGCTGGCTTATCTGCTGGAATGGCAATTGGAATTGTTGGTGATGCTGGAGTCCGGTAAGATTTGAATGAAATTGGCATATCATGTTTATAATGTCTAATGATTAGTCTTTTGTGATTCAATGAAATTCGCATGATATTTATAATTGGTAATGATTAGTCTTTTTTTATTTAATGAAATTCTATCTTTTTTAGTTAATCTCCCTAGTAATTTAGTCATGTATTGGATTTGTCTAGATAACATTGTTTGGATATTTATAGTATAATTATGGAGTGTACAAAGTTGTTATCATTATTTTTATGAGAATCCCATCCATGATGAAATCAGGATGAGGATCAGGGTTCCAAATTATAGTCCTTCCTTCTACAATGCAAAATCTGGATCACTGTTACAAATTAAAGAAGCTTGTGAGGTGCAAAATGAGAAATTTTAATAAGAGAAAGTGAAGATCAAGTCCAAATGGGAGACTACTCTAGTTAAGCATTTCCGAGATCATAATCAATTGTTGGTTACTAGATTGTTGATTATTATGATGCTTAAATATGATAATATGTTGTTTATAATATTAGTCTCAAGTTGTGTGGACATTGGGCGAAGAAATTACTTAAGACGAAGAAAGTTCATTGCTATTCCGGACTTCAGTCCTGGGCTTACTCCAGGGCGGAATCAAGTTTGGAGATTCACAACCGGTGATTACTCCGAACTTCACTTTGGGCCTGAATCATGCCATTCTACATTTAGCTTTTTCTTTATGTTACTTTTAATTTTGGGTATTTAAACCCTAAAAACACTTGTAAGGAGTTTAGAGTTGAAGGTTTCTCTATGAGAGCTTCTCCGGTGTTCTTTGGGAAATTGGGACACTTCAACTTAACAATTGGATTTATTTCTTGGGCATTGGAGACTGGATTTGTGTCTTTGCAACTTTGTTTTGCAAGGGTTTCTGTCTGTCCGACCCTGATTCGTTGGCTTTCTTGGGAACCAAATATCGTTGTGGGTTTTCGAGGCACCATTCCCTGTGGGTTTGCATCAATTCGTGTATGTCCAAACTGATGCAAACTCACGAGGAATGGTGCCAGGAAAACCCATTAATGAGATTTGATTCCCAACGAATGACGGTCGGACATGCAAGAACTCTTGCAAAACAAAGTTGTAAAGATCCGAATCCAGTCTCCAACAACCAAGAAATAAATCAGATTGTTCGGTTGAAAGCGCCACCCAAATAAAAGATAAATCAATTTTGATTGATAATAATTCATAAACTTCTTAGAACTTGTGTTTTTAGGGTTTCAACACCCAAAAAAATAATATTGCACTATATCTTAGACTTCCACGGACTAAAAAGTCTAAGCTAAATGAAAAAAATTTTAGTAAAATTCATCCGTATAGAATGTAGAATCGCATGATTTGGATCCGGAGCAGAAATAACGCACTGATTCGCATGTTCCAAACCCCGTAGTGAAGCAGAAACTCCTTGTGAACCTTCAAACTTGATTCGGTCCAGGAGTAACAACGAAATTTGTCCGTCTTATGTGATTTCTTCACCTGATGTCCATCAAACTTGAGACTATATTATAAACTACATATTTAAGCATATCCTTGACCATGATAATCAACAATCTGGTAACAAACAATTTATTATGATATTGGAAATGCTTAACCACTATAATCTCAAATTTGGAGTTGGTCTTCGCCTTCTCTTCCCTTGGGATTTGAAAGTGATTAAAATTTCTCAATTTTGCACTGTCACCTATGAAGCACCGATACTTCTAAGAGGTCAATGTACGCGTATCCGATACTCCGAGGACGGGGATACGGCCCGGAAGTATCCTTTTCTTTCTTTTTTTATTAGGGGATACTTTTCATAATTAATTAGTTAAAAATTGTAGGTTTTTTTTTTAAATATAAGGATTATATAACAAATTAAATAAAGTAATATCAACCCACCACCCATTAACAAATTAAAAAACTTTAAAAATATAAGGATTATATGACTTGTTAGTTAATATTGTAGATGTTATTTGTAGTTTTACAATGACTTTATGAATGTGATTTGTGGTTTATATATTTATGTATCTTCTAAATTTTTCATTATAAATGATATATATATTATTTATTATATATAAAAATTGCCGTATCCCAGCCGTACCCGTATCTTATATCTTTTAGAAATGCCGTTTTCCATACCCGTATCGGTCCTTCATAGACTGTCACATGTTCTTTGGATTGTCGAGCAGAGGACTATAATTTGCAATCGTGATCTCGATTTCATAATGGATCTGATTTTAATAAAGAACTCAGATCAATAGGATACCTTGCTAGTCCCGAGCTGGGATCAAACTTTAAGCTGGACACTTGTTCGTTTTCCAAAAATTAGTCAAATGGTAGGAAGTGACATCTTAGCTTTTAGAAAGATATTTTTGTTGCTTCATTTAATGGTTATTGTTTTTTGGTTAGACATAATGCCTAGAAGTTAAATTTTTTGACCTTACACCTTTTGGTTGTATATTACACTACATGAAACAGCATCACCTTGACAGAATCGAGATATAAATGCTTTCAATTTGATTGAAAATAAAACAATGATTGCAAAACCCTCTTTTATTTACCAGTGAATTTATTCTAGTTTGGGATCATGGATGCCATCTTCTGGTTATATTCTTTTGTTGTATATTCTTCTGCTTGTTCTTTTAAACCCTAACCCCATAGCCAGGGTATGCTATTTAAGATAAGACAAGTCACGAGTCCTTTATCAAACGGTTTATCATAATGTTTCTCTATATCATATTTAATGTTCAAAATGTTTTCCAGGGCTAATGCACAACAGCCAAAACTGTTCGTAGGAATGATTCTTATCCTCATTTTTGCTGAAGCACTTGCTCTGTATGGTCTTATTGTTGGAATCATTCTCTCATCCCGAGCAGGCCAGTCTCGTGCAGAGTAAAAGCGGCCAAGGTGTAACTCTTAACGCGTCCTTTATTTTTCGGATAAAATTAAAGTGTATGGTGTATCCAGAAGTTGCTCAAATTCTCATAAATTATTTGAATCCATCCATCCCGGCAGTGCAACTCTTGTATATGTAGCATACTTGCCAGCCAGGAGCTGTATTCGTTCTGAAGAGTTTATTTATCTTCTCAATTAAGTTGGTTGTGAGCTTCGGTTTATTTGTGTCCTCAAAAGTCTTATGGCTCATCTTTATCGAGTTCTTTTCGCATAAATGATGGATTTTTATGGTTGAGATATTAAACCAATTGAAGCAATGAAAAATTACCTGATTTACAAGATATGTGTCCCTGCATTGATTGTTTGTTTGAAGGTACTGGATATATTTAGTTTTTTTACTGCTTGATATATGTTCAATATTTACAAATATTGAATTGAGGGTGAAAATGGTCCCAAAGTTACTGGAGGTTTAATTTAGCGGCTCAGATCAAATTTTAGCTATTAGCAATATTTGACAAATTAGTCGAGTACAAGCAGTTTCTTTCCGTCTTAGTCATGCTCTTGACTGCGAGAAACAAAATGCGAAGCTTATGCATCCTAACATAGTGTGTGTATATATATATATATATATATATTTGTTATTATAAATCAGTTCTTGTCTACCAAATTCTAAATTTTTGAAAACAACCTAAGATGGGGTTGAGTTTTATTTCTAATACAATTTTAGGATTCCCACTTTGTTAGGATATATAGGGCTAATGTTTTGTTTCTCGCAGTAAAGATCGTGATCAATTAGGAGATCAATAATAATGAGGAGACGACCTGATTGTATTTGGGCTAATTTATTAAATATTGTCAATTTTGAAGCTGATACTCAATATTCGATTGAATGTTGCCATTTTGACTTCTAATTTCTCAATTACCTTATTTGTTTCATATCCCGTCTTCGTTACAACAAAAATCAACCAGGGAAAGTTAATATTGTTTTCTGCATCATTTTGCTGCTCTGGGCTTGTCTCGTTATGAGCTGAAAAATTCACGAGTACATGTCCCTTAAAGTTCAACTATCTTTTAAAAATGTCATATTTATCTTCGGAATTTGTTTAAAATGACATTAAATTCCTTTCTGAATACATGCAATGATATAAATTTTAGATAAGTCGAAGTACATGAAGTCTAAACAAGTTCGGTGGATGCATAAACATAAGATGTTTTCAAGTACCTTCCACTTATCATTTCATTGCAAGGATTTTTCCTGCTACAAATGAGGATGAATTTGTTTATAAATATATTGATTATATGCATAAAAACTGATTGCTGGTTATATATAAAAAAAACAAATACTAAACAATTCTGAAATGGAACTCATTATGGTTATTTAAAAGGGTAAATAATTTATTAGTCCCTTCCTTTTTACCTAACACATTGTTTAGTTCTCCTATTTTGAAAAACACATTATGAGTCTTAGAGCATCTTCAACAGCTTTTTAAATTGGCTCTTAAGTTAAAATTTGAGGAGGGAGAGTAAAAAATCAGCTCCAACAACCTCTTAGTTGCTCCTCAAATCATTAAGAGCCTCTTCATCATCTCTATTAATAGAGAGCATCTCTCCACCTCTTAGTGTCTCTTAATTCATTTTTTATTAATATTTTATTATTGAGGAGTCTCTCTCCTCACACTATTGGTAAATATAACAACAATTAATAATTTTAGCGATAAAATAATAAATAAGGAGTGGATATAAAGAGTATTGCTGGAGATGATATGTCTTAGTCACTCTTAAATCACTAAGAGTCAATTATTTATATTATTTTTAGAGAGTGCACTAAGAGTCTCTTGGAGATACTCTTATATCTTTTGTCAATATTAACTCATTGGTCTTTCTGTCTAATTTTTTTTAGCTTTTTAACCGGGATATTTGGCATAAACAGACAGCCAGCAAATAACAGAGTAACATGACCATTTTGTATCTACTATAGCTGTCCTGAAAGCTAAGATATGTTCGGTTAAAAATCTAAAAAACTAGACAAAGAGACCAAATTGTTAATATTGACAAAAGATAGAAACCTTATAATGTGATTTTCAAAATAAATGGACTAAACAGTGTATTAGGTAAAAAAGAAAGGACTAATAAATTATTTATCCAATTTAAAATAGTAACTCTCAGAGAAAATCAGTATTTGAATAAAAAGTCAAATCGAAAATCAATCAAATCCAATTTATCTTTGATCACAGATTATGTAATATTTGGTCATTCAAAATTATATTTAGATTTATTAGAATTCCATACTAATTAAGAGGAACACCAAATTTTAAAAGTTATCATACTATTTAAATTTTCAAATATGAGAGATTTTGCTATGTGGTTCGGGTCCAAACCAACCCAAACCATTCAAGAATTTTCGATAAAAGAATACATCAATTTACTTAGTCATATCCGGCACGCATTTATTACATATCTTTCTTCTCTTATCTTTATTTTAATTTTTTATTAAATATTTTTTTACATATTTAAGATTATGTTGTTGAGTTTTGTTAAATTAAATAATTAAATTTTAACTTGTTAGATTTTTATTACTCCATCAGTTATTTTTTATATATTGTTTAAGATTTTTTATCAAGACTAATGCAATATTAAAATGACTAGTTTACTTTTAATATTTATCTTCGAACTCTCTACTTTCCATGTAAAATTTCTTATTTTTTTTAAATTTTATAACTTAATTAAGATTATTTACATCACTACTAAATCTCTTATAATAAAAATTTGAGAAAATATTGTTAAAAGTGTATTACTAATACAAAATCACATAAAAATGAATTAATTAAAAAACCTAAAACGGCTTATAATAAAAAAAAGAAGTATTCATAATCATATTTTAAATTAAATTTAATTTATTTTATTAATATGAACATATTAGTTGGATGGATTGACAGAATTTTAAAATTATTTTAGTTATGTCAAGTAATAAAAGCAGCTCTAATGGAGCATTTTTAGTTGTCACTTTGTAAAAAGAAGAGTAACCAACCACTATTTCCTATGTGTTTAGAATTAGTTGTTACTTTTTTTTTTTGTATACAAACTTTTTACTCTACATGATAAAACAATAAAGAAGTAAAAACCAAGAAAGTATAGAACATGCAGGTCCAAAATTGTTGTCTCTCCCGCGTATAAGACTTGCGCCACAGTTGGCGAGTTTGGCAAGAGCAGTTGTCTATGAAATCATTATTACTTTTTGATCAAAATGTTCAGATAAGTCCAATTTTATTAATTTAATATTTTTTTGACCCTATTTATTTTCTTTTTAACTCTCCATGTATTTAAATACTTCATTTCTTCTAGTGGCATGTAATCTTTCTTTATCTTTTAGCTTAGGTGGCAACAAAGAGTTGTTGCCACCACTAGGATGCTCTAATACAAATCATATAGTAAATCATTGTATTTAATATATTTTAGAGGTTAGAGTCTATAAATCAGTAGTCTTATTTTTTAATATCCATAATATATTTTCGAGTTTAGATTAATTGAAATCTAGAATTTATAAATTAATACATAAAAACATATTTTATTTTTCTATATAAAAATAAATTTATTTATAATAACATATAAAAATTATAATTAAATTATACTATAAAATCTAATTTTCAATAACTGATTATAAAAGCTCCATATAAATATAACATAAACCGGACCGAGCTTAGACAATGTAATTTAGTCTTTGTGGTCCGTTAGAGCCCATGAACAGGAACACCGCATCCAAACCTAATTGAAGTTCACATAAGGCAAAGAAAAAACATGAGAGACAGGAAGAAACCTTTTTTTTTTTTTGGATAGTTGTGTTCTTATTTTCTGACCTCTAGATAGGGATGGCAACGGGTAGGATACCCGCAATGCCATTCCCAAACCCTTACCCTTTTATTTTTTAATTACCCGTACCCGTCATATTACTCTAACGAGTATACTTTTTGCATCTCATACCCTTCCCATTTAAATCGCGGGTATCCACGGATACCCTTACCCATTAAGAATCAATAAATAAAAAAATATTACAAATTTAACAAACTATAAATTTAATAAATCATCAATCTAAAAATTGAATAAATTGAACTTTAATTAATAAGAATAAAGTAGCTTAATGGTATCACTCAATTGTTGAAAAATAAATGGTTGGGGTTTAAATTTCACGTCTTACATCTAAAAAACAATGATATTTATTAATATAAAAAAAATTTATGACAGATAACGGGTACCGGGTACCCTAGGGAGTATTCCCATACCCGTCTCATTATCCTAACGGGTAATGATTTTGATCTCATACCCGTCCCATACCCTTTTATACAGGGTACGAGTAGTCCCATTAGGATCAGATAGTACCGGGTAGGTACACTACCCGTTGCCATTCCTACCTCTAGATGCTTAAAGAGGACGGATTGAGAAGTTGAATAATATTAAATCGATCGGCATTACTCTCACAAATTAAAAAAAAAATTGGATGATAAGATATTAAGGAAAACACAAATTGACTTTTACAGTCTTCAATAATACTACTTCACTGACGTAATCAACGGTTCAAATTGACCCACTTGCCCCTGTTTGGTTTCTATAAATAAATACGGGTGATCTCTCTAAGCTTTTGGAGAGCGTAAAAGAAAGGAAAAAAATGGCAACGACAACGGCGGAGGCACCAAAAATAGTATGGAACCAAAATCAGAACAGATTTGAGACAGAAGACAAAGAAGCTTACCTTGATTATGTTGTAAGAGAAGATGGGAAAGTGATGGATATAGTTCATACTTTTGTTCCTCGTTCTAAGAGAGGTCTGGGCATGGCTTCTCACCTTTGTATTGCTGCTTTTAATCACGCCAAATCTCATTCTATGTCCGTCATTCCTACCTGCTCTTATGTTTCTGTAAGTTCCTAATTCTTCAATTGAAACGTTTCGATTCATTCATTTAATTGTTCATGAATTTTGGAGGATGAATTTCTAATTGAAACGTTTCGTTTCGATTTTATGGTTTTAGTTTTGAGAGATTTGTTGTTTGAACAGGATACGTTTCTTCCGCGAAACATTTCATGGAATTCTGTTGTGTATTCTGCAGATGTCAAATCCAAAACACAGCCAAATTCGGCTATATGATACGCCTTTACTTGTTTTTAATGTTTTTTAATTAAGACTTCTGTTCAAGTTTCATGTAATGTAATAAGTTAATAATAACTAGATATTGACACTCAGTATTGCTTCTCCTCTCATGGTTTTTTTTTTTTTTTATGTCTTAATAAGGGAGGCTAAGTGACAAAATGAAACAAGTTTAAGGGTTGATAGTTTGTTTGATTTCCCATTTTATCATCCTCTTCTAATTAAGATTTATACGTATATTAGGATTCAAACGATTCAAACTCGAGATCTAATATAAACGATTTGAAACTCTTACCCATCCTTAATTGGTGTGTCTAAATTGATAGTTAAAATAGAATCAATTTAGTAAAAATCAATTAAATTTTCAAATTTATAATATTTAACACATTAATTTAAATACAATCCATTTTAATACTTAAAACTTTTAAATTTGAACGAATTTGTCATATATTACTAATTTCAGGTCGAGTTGATACCTAAAACTCAATTTAAATTTTAATTTGTGATAAGTTGATCCCCCTTATCTTTAGGATCATTTTTCACCTCTAATTTTGCAAGTACTAAGCAATAATCCAATGGAAAAAATTTGTACTCCAGTTGCGTTCACATGAACCCTGATAATCACGTAAATTTGGTCATTCACCGTTAGATCTAGGCAGATTAAAATCCTAAGGTGGAGATTCAAAACATCCTAAAGCTTATATTTAATCCACCTAGATCTAACGGTGAATGACCAAATTTACGTGGTCATCAGGGTCCATGTGAACGCAACTGGGATGAATAATTAACCTAGGAGAACTTGTGCAATATAATACATATAATATTTAGAAATAATACAACAAAAGAACACTAGCCCTATATTTAGAAATAATACAAAAGAACACTAACCCTATTCTTTATGTTAAAAGTTACTAGTTACTATTATTTAAGTCAAAATAAAATTATGTAAACTACAAATTTGAGTATTGTTGTGATTCAGAATTTCACACCTCAAAGAATCACGATTACAACTCATTCCACGTTGTAACTTGTTTTCACATTCACCACACTATTACTACATACAGTTTCTTTCAACGCAAATTAACTGAACAAAATCAGTAATCTCAATGGACAAAACCATAACATCAAAATCATTATGAAAATATATACATATACAGATACTAATTCCCGACATATATCCATCGTACAAATAAGATAAGTTATTTCAGCAACAGATTCGTGACCAGAACACATTACACAACAGTTGATATGACATTGTTTGTTTTCTGATAAGAAAAACACATAAAAAGCTAACAATAAAATGAAAGGAACCGCATACAGTTATACATTATGATACATGGATTACGTTATAAATACATATGTACAAACAAATCCAACAGAACTGTCCAGCTTCTAGCCAGGAACATAGTAATCCATCTTTTCCACAGGCAGGTTCAGAATTGATGTTTCCGCCTACGCATAATACAAATGGCAATTTTTCTCTCAATATTTCTCATAATGTAGATAATGTAAAAGAACAGATTATCTGTATGGAAACGGATATGGAAATCAAAACACACCGGAAAACAAAATTAAAAGAATGTACGACTTTTTAATATATATGTTAAACAAAGTAAATATTAGTCTCATAATAGATGGAAAAAAAGTATTTCTTTTTTCATTTTGAATTCTAGAAAATATTAGGAATTTACTGAACATGTCATTGATCTACTTCTGAAAACAAATTACATGTAGCAAACGAGTTTCCAATTTTTAAATTACATTGTTTTTTTGGTTTCCTAAACCCGAAACACTTTAAATTCAAAGTTTCCGTGCAACATAGGTAAGAACAGATGATCTAATTGGATGTGTGAGCAAATGTTGACACTGATGAGGTGAAGTAAGAAGAGGATTTTAGTTTTAACTATACTTGGCCGGAACACAAAATTCTTGCCATTTGAAGTTGCAGATAAGAACATTAGAAGCACCTCCATATGTATTAAGTTGTGGTTCAAATGTAATTAATTGAAGGCGAGAAAAACCTGAAAATACATACCTCTTCAAATGGAACAAATGCAAAAGGTGCAAGACCCCTGTTATGTGATGTGCGTGCATTGTCGTCTTCTTGCCAATCCTCGACCACTCCAATGACGTCCTCCTCAGGCCCAATGACCCCATCACTGTCCACCTTACTAGTTACGAGTGCGAGAATATCCATCCGATTGTTAGCCCCTGATGTTGTTCCTCTTAATCTATAGAGAGCATCATCAAAATGGTTATCAACATGGATGAGATAAGAAGAAAATGGTAATAGAAGTTCCCCCATGATAATAAGTTGTTCCAATCTATTCGTTCCTAATCCGAACTGAATTATAGATTGATTCATTTATCTATTTGCATGAAGAACCAGACACAAAACAGAGAATCCAGTTTAACCAGTTAGATATATTACCATTGACTAGAGTACATAAACAGGCATAATTTCACCATAATAACTATAAAATTATCCAAATGCAGACATACTTTCATCAGGAAATTAACACATTTGTGGTTATTACCAAAGAATTTTTTCATTTAGGGTAGATTTCAAACTATTTGCGTGGATGTGGTGATTTTGGCTCGTCCTGCCGGTCAGGAAGGCGGACAGGGGAGCTGGGGCAAGTTTCTAACAGTCCGCCTGTGTGACAGGCGGACTGACATTTCAAAGCAAGCTGGTATTTTAATCCTGACATTTTACAAATATAGATTAATCATGGCATTTCACAAGCAGGTATTTATATTACTTTTTACTCTTTTATTGCAGTAAGCTGGCCAATTTCACAATTGTGTTGTGAAATATCAGTCCGCCTGATCCCGTCTCCCCGTCCACCTTCCTAACAGGCGGGCCGAGCCAAAATCACCATACACTGAAATAGTTTGGAATCCACCCTAAATGAAGAAACTTTTTTGGTAATTAACCACAAATGTGTCAATTTCCCTACTTCCATCTTCAAATCAGCACAAAAAAATTGAACAGAAAATTGTACAGGCTGTAATATCCATTACCTTAAAGAAACTTTCCACAGAGTAGGACGCCGACCAGGGTATTGGAAAGCAGCTTCAACCTGCAACAAATGCGTATAAATATAAGCTTTACAGATTGTGAATTCACCAAAATAGAAGGTAATAAAATGAGAAAGGTGCATCTACATTCCATATCCAATTAAGCCTGCAATTAAAGAAAGTCTGCATGCAAGATAAATATTTAAAATGTAAAGTACACAAACAAATCATTACAAACTAGGAAAGAACTGTACCCTGTCATCTGTCAATGTGTAACGGCCACTAAATACATCATCTGCTTTTGATGCACGGAAGTTCATGCATTTCACGACATCCTTCACTGTATGAGGAGAAGTCTATACATCACAAAATAAAAGATAGAATGGTCACAAAGAGACAGAAAGGAAAGCATCCTCGTTATCTATATGCATTACAAATCAATATATTCAATTTTTGTGAGAGATTATTACCTTGTAAAGAAACCTGCCAGAAGGTAAGAATCTCATGTAACGATAATAGCAAACCTGCAAGGAGGAGGGAGGAAAATTGAGGAACCAGCGACTTAAAAACTTCAAAACACACAAACAGTCACACACATATATATTCTCTCACCAGTACACCACTAAATATTCTCTTATGCAATTTCATAATTAATTGATATGCATGAATCAGAATAACAATGAAAACAAGTTCATTAAATGTGAAATCTCTGTTTGTAGTGGCCAGTGAATGCCACATATCTCATTTTCATGTCTCAATAATTACGACGACCATATATAGAAGAGGCATTAGGATGTTTTCAATATTCATGTGCACAAAAGTAGATTTATAAAATAACCACTGTACCTTCACCAATAATTACTGTTTAACAACAATGCTTCTTTAAATTTTTTTCTTTTGTTTGCAGCAACATTAAGCCCAATCATCATACAGGAAAATAATAACCAACACTTCTAAGACAAGTCATGATGTATTAATATTCAATTCATAGTCAAAGTTTGTGGACAACCCCAATAGGATTACTAGAGCTAATTTCAGGTTACTTGGCATCCTTTGACTCAATACAGCAGCAAATCAATAATGAACTCATTAAACTCATGGGATTTCATTTGCATTTCCTGAATGCAGTCATATCTACTGGATAAGCCATGTCACATCATTTCACCATTAACCACGTCAAAAAAAACACGATTATGGAATGGAATTACAGAAAATATGGAAGTTCTGCTGCAGCTAAGTTCATACTAGGGAGGGAAGAAGGGGGTAGAATCCCCCTTTTATTTTAAAGCATTAGAATCTATTCAAAGAACATGGGAAAATTTGGGCAACACATGCAAGATACAAAATTATTTAAAGAGGAACACTTATTATCCACAAGATGAAAAATATTCATGGGAAGAAGGAGACCACCAAAAGAGCAGCGCGCTCAACTGTGCCATCTCCTCATGATTTCACAAAATTAGACATGCATATGAAAAAACTGACGATATACAGGTGAAAGATATTGACATTCCAGAAGTATAAAAATGTGAAAGATGAAAAGATTTTGGCATTTTATTCAGAATTGTAGCCATATTGTCCTTGTGTAGTTTTACATTTCAAGCACTTTATGCACTGAATTATGAAAGTGTATCTAAACAGGCCAAAACATACCAAATGAACTGGATTCCTGACAGTCCACTCTCTCAGACCAGCGCGGATATAGGTGTTCCTACTCACGTAAAGACCTGAGATATAAGAAGAGAAATGCAATCCAAGGTTACTTTATGCACATTCCATCATAAAATACCAGAAAAAAAAAAGGGAAAGTACAGATATGTTCGATCTTCCCCAGCAAATAAGCACATCCTTTTTTCATATTGGGCTACTAATATTCTTTCCCACAAATTTCAACAACCATGGCACAAATTGGTGTCTGCTAATTAATAAAATAGAGCAAGTTCTATTAGACCTGAAAACACACACAATAATCGTTTAAATAAAAATAGATGATAACACATCAACAAGAATGTGTAGCAAACATGAGGACTTTACAACTAAAACAGCCTATAGAAGGGTGGTGGGAATTCATCATCACGGCGAGAAAGGGCATTTCTGGAAGTTCAGAATTAAACTTCTCTCTGGCTTGCCCTGAATGATAATCTGGTTACTAATACAGTCAGGTCTCATAATGCCACGTGTAGTTGGAGTGAGCTGTGTGATGAATCTCTTCCCCATATGCTCTGGGGCACTGTCTGACAAGTGCTGCTATTTCGAATGAGATCCAAGTGTAAGAGATTGACTGGTCTATTCTCTATCTCTATTCGGTTCATGTGGAAATGGAAAAATTCCGCTTTATTCAACAATTGTGAGGGGACTGTTGGCAACAAACTTACATCTTTGTGTGTTTATCTAGGATGTCATTGTCCAGAGATCCCACCAGTCCACCCGAACAGGCTTCCATGGGGAAAAAGGTTGGAATTTTTGTTAGCTGAAAAGCGCTTGTTGATGGATCCTGTATACCCTCCTCTGGCTTATGTGGGGCTGGTGGTCTTTTCAATTACCATAACGGCAACTGGATTTGTGGACAACTTAAGCATTGGGAAATTCACTCTGGCTTATCTCTCGCTATTAAACTGGGCTTATTGTTGTCGTATCTGATTGTCTTTAGGCTATACCAATGCTTACTAGCAAGGATAGGCTGGCTAATTTCCTTCCTAACTAAGTCCGCCCTCACCAACTGTATTCAGAGCATCTGACTGGTCTGAAGTTCACCCACACCAATGCGCTGATATGTTAACAGGGACAGCTTTGAACTATAGCAGAGGCATTAGTCTTTAGTGTAACGTTAACCAGGATACGACTTTTTTGTTGTACTCCGATTACATGAGCACTGCTCACAGTGGACTTGTGATTGCTGCTGGGGATTAGCCTTTGTTTGTTTGTTATTTCTCTTATTCAGTCAAAGAAAAAAAAAAAAGTATAGAAAACAATGTTTCTTTTTCCCACATTTTTCATAATGTATATACAAAGAACTTCCCATTAGAATTAAATTAAAAGAGGTGAGAAAAAAAGAACACAACTTCCAAAAGTGTAGACAGCCACCAATATGTCAATAAACAAAAACAAGGGAATGGAAAAAATTAATAATTTGTCTGGTTCACAAGAGAGGAAGTTGGGAGCATGGAAAGGATTGGAATAAAAGAAGGATGACAGGAAAGAACAACCATGCGTTTTCCTTATGCTTGTTTGGTCAAAGAACAAACAAACAAAAGAAAGAGAGATCTTATATGTGCCCTTTAGAACAAAGGGGCAAAGTTATAATTCAAGGAAAAAATAAGCACTTTCTCCTTTCCAATCTTTCAGTTAATACGAATTGTGTGTTAAGGGCACTAGTATGAAAGGATTTATTTGCTGTCCATTACTTTATCGAACTCCTTCTAAGTTCCAACGAAACATAGGAACATCCTCTCTTTCTTTCATCAATTCCCTCCACTCATTTCCTAACGAAACATACCGAATAAGAGAGAAATAAATAACACTGGTTTGCTTGAAACTATATTCATTAAAAGAAAAGATGTATATTACAATAAATATAGAACATACCATCGGTTCGGACTCTTGGCCTTAAAAGCCACATTTTCCTCCATGAGCTCTCATAACTTGATTGCAAAATCTTATAGTTTTCTACCACTCCGGACAGCTGCAATAAGGGAGCACGTATTCATTATTGGATGATATAAATATAAAAAAAAAGGTTCAAAAATATCCTATACAAACACAAACTTACTTGCCAAGCCTTTAAGCAAGCATTACGCCAGAACACAGGGTTGCGAAGTGTATATCTCCATTTTCGACAAACACAAACAGCCCTTCCTAAATCATAAGGATTCATCCTTATAAAAACCTGCATAAGAATACAAGTTATCATGTCCGCTATGATGCATATTTACTATAAGCATATGCAGGTGTGGTTTAGTTACTGAGAACTTGTTTATTTTTAGTTCATGGTTCTCTTTATGATGCAAACTTGTAAAGAGTCTAAAGGCATTCTAAATTTCTAATACTGGATTAACCTAAGTAGTCTCTCAGATCATATTTACCAACTATTCTGGAGCCCAAATCACTGTTTCCTCCTAGACTCCTTATTTTATAGTGACCATAAACAATAGCAATTTTTCGATACTCTCTAGGTGCCAAACCAGATTTGTGAAAAATGGAACGATACTACAATCCCCAAATTCAAATATTAAATATCCTTCTTTTCCTGTTTTCTGAGATACCATAGCCATTTTACACAAATTTCATATCAGGTGTGACATGTGAGTCAACAAATGTCGAACTTAATGAAAATACTAGTCAAAAAATTAAGCGCGGTGTTTGTCATCTGCTTACCAAAAAAATATCATTTACAAGACTACACAATTCGGTTTTGAATAAATTCATTGAAATGGATTACCTCAAAGAGTAGCTCATCAGGCAAGCAACGGTGAATCAGCGCAGGATCATAATACTGTCTTCTGCTTGCACTCCCAAATGGTGCAACAGGTCGAACATTAACCCCATAGAGATCTGTGATAGAAACCTTGGACATAATAAGAAATTATAAAATCCACAATAAAAATATACAGACAATATGAATGAAAAAGCATCAGTGACTTTGATCATTACCGAGCCATGGTCTTTGTGTAACAATGTATTGGACAGTCTTCAACTGCAAAGCTCTCTCAAGCTCAGCAGGAACTTGTAACGCAAGATCTACAAATCATTGCGAGATCAAAAGAACAAGCACGTTAAAATTATTAAATCACGATACAGTGTGATTTGATGACTAAAAAATGTAGCAAAACATAATCTAAAGCTCCAATTCCGCATAATTCCAAGCCTGAAGTGAACGCAAATAATTGTAACGATATACAGCAATGGAATGCCAATCTTCGGGGCTTTATTTGTAAAGTCTCTATTCCTTGGTAATCAAAACCTAAAGATCTATGAACTAGTCCACATTGAAGCCGAACCTAAACCTGTACAGAGATAGCTGTCCGTACATTGATAAAGGGATGTAGAACATAAATAAACTTCAACCTACCTGAATCTAATGAAAAAATGAAATTGATTCATAAACCGACCTACTAGACAATGTTAATTTAACAAAACTCTTAAATTCAGGCGGCAAAATCATGGAATTGGAACGGCAAAGAGATGAATAGAGGAAGATTTCGATTACCTGAAGTCATTTGGATGATGTATAGAGAAACGGTATTCCCGTTTGTGAAGATGAGAAGCTTCTATCTCTCCTTGGCGATTTTCGCGGGAAAATTCATGAAGAAGATGAAGAGCGACGCCTTACGAGAAAAAATGGAAGGAAAAACAAGTTAACCTCTTTGTGTCAGAATTACCGTCCTTTCACCGTTGGATCTTTGATGAAAGCTTGACGTGTTCTTCCTAATAAAACGACACTAACCTCTGCGTTTTGCACACTGGCCACAATAATGGAGGGGGAAATTGAAGGACATTTGTATGTGTAGTTATTTTCGTACCAGATCAATAATGAATCAATGTTTCTTTTAACTCTTTTGTATACATGGGCCATGTTTAGAAAATAGAGGTTTGGGATAAAAAAAAAATTGCCCTCAAAATCCAAAAATATTACTAGCCATGTTTAGATAGTACGAATTGTTGATATGATAAAAGACGAGTATATCAGATATTAAAATTACACAACATATAAATAGAATAATTCACTTTATTGACAATATTCAATTTAAACATGGTATCAGTACCATATCTTTTTTCCTACGAACATTTCATTTTTGGTCAAAATAAATAAATATGCACCTATAACTTGAGTAAATCTCGCTCTATTGAGAAGATAGCTCGTGTGAATTACATCCTTCAAAATCATTGTTTTTTCAAAGGTGAATTTCAATTCCACACTACCAATTCTAGCAACAAAAGTGGTGTGGGAATCACTCAACGTCACTTTCTTATTCTCGATGACAGTAGTATATGTTTTAAACATATCTCGATTACAACAGACATGGCAAGAAGCACCAGTTTCTACCACCACCCACCTGATCCACCAACAATGTTGATCTCGCTTATCATAGCTGTTAGAGAAAGTTCTTCAGTCAGGTTATCACTATGAGCAGGCAGTTACATGCCATATGATATGGGTTTCCACACTTGAAGTAAAGAAAATCAGTGCCATCTTAGATGGCTACTACTGAGGTCTATTTACCGTTTAATTCACATGTTTCTGTTTACTATTTGCTATTAGTTGATTGTTTTTGTTAAAAGTAGCCTGTGAAAGGTAGTTAAAGAAAGGGTGTTGTTAAACTCAGCCTCAAATTCCCACCCATAGCCCCGTGAAATGACGAAAATGCCCTTTCATGGGTTTTGGGAGGGGAATTTCTAATTTTTTTGCCAATCCGACACGCGGGCGTGTGGATATCACGCCTCACCGCGTGGTCGGACGTGATATACACACGCCTCACCGCGTGGTCGGACGTGATAGCCCCACGCCTCGCCGCAAGGTCGGGCAGTTGTCTATCACGTCCGACCACGCGGTAAGGCGTGTGTATATCACGTCCGACCACGCGGTGAGGCGTGATGTCCACACGCCCGCGTGTCGGATTGGCAAAAAAATTAGCTTTTTAACCCCGTAAATAGTTCGTTAAACCCGTAAATAGGCCGTTAAACCCGTAAATAGGCCGTTAAGCCCGTAACTACAGAATTGTACGTAACAAATAAAATTTAAAAACATAAAAATTAAAATAAACATTAATAAACATAAACATTTATAAACGTAAAAGAGTAAATATAATATATACAACAAAAAGTGTTAAAATGTATGAATTTCTACAACAAAAATTCAGCTCGCCCGACGCCACGCATCCATAAACTCATCCATCTCTCTCTTAATGCGTGGAACATCCTCGTCAGATCGGTGGGTAGCCGATAGTTGGGTGACACGCCACAAACAGTTAATCCACTGCAAAAAAAAAAAAATTAATAAATAAATATTAACAATTAAACACATATAAACTAATACTAAATAATAATAAACTTACAAATTCGCTGTTGGCGCGAGCATGCTGTACCGGTGCAGCCTGTGGTGCATGAAGGAGATGGGGATGCGAATGTCGCCTATACCAGTCCATATAAGCAGGTTCACAGGCTGTGGGATCGTATCCAACGGGTCGGCATCTCCTCCGATCAATGCCCCGAGCCAATGGAAATCTCCGCCACGTATCCTCAACTGTGACTAAGGAATATGTGAGCTTATACGCTATAGATCTCCATGGTCATACTGCTTTATCAGGTCTAATACGCTCAGTTGGGATAGGCTGAATATATCCGACCTGTCGCAGCGCTCGATCGGGCATATACGGCTCGACGATGTCTCTACACCGTATCCAACCGGCGTAGGACACTCGAAGCCGATCATCATCGGGGACAGGACCATAAGGCAACCACGTCACCTGGAAAAAAGTAATACTCAATAAAAAAATAATAATATATTATAAATAATACTTAAATTAATTCTAAAATTTTATAAAATACCTCTGCTGCAGTCATACGGTCCAGCTGCCCGCGAAAGGTATCTAGTCGGGCGGCCGTCTTGCCTGGTACCCCGACCTCCCATCTCAGTGCACGGGCATGGTCAGCTGGGATCAAGTGAGCTCCTCTATGCGGCCGGAACACCGAAAAATACTCGGATATCCATGCCTGCAGTAGAGTCAAACATCCGCATATACCTGAACAGTCTCCCCTGCTCGCTATCCCCAGCTGCCGGTACAACATGGCTAGTGTAGCAGACCCCCATGATAGTCCAGCTGCCCCGCTGACACCGCTGTAAACCTCAGCAAGATGGGCCGGCCTAATCCTATCTCCACTCTTGTCAACAAACAGAGTGGATCCAAGCATAAGCCACATCCACGCTGTGGCCCGAGTAGCGTCATCCCTACCCTTGATCAAAGCCCATGTACAGCCCCAACAAATACACCTCCACCACCCCATAAACGTCGGGTCGGCAACAGAAGATCAGCCTGACTCACCCCAAACATCATCATGCACAAGGCATGAAGCCCGTCAGTAGGGGGAGACTCGGACACCATCGGACCGTCGATCGGGATCCGAAGAATCTGTCACACATCATGCAGCTGCATAGTCATCTCCCCGAACGGCATGTGGAAGGAGTTCGTATCAGACTGCCACCGCTCCACGAACGCAGTCAACAGCGGAGTGTCGAGGTTCTTGAACATGGCATGTGGAAGGTGAGACAAACCAGTCCTCTCGATCATCTCCCTCGGCTGTAAAATGACACATATACAATTTATACAATTACTGAATGTTTTTTATGTTTATAGTTAAAAATACAAATTACAATAAATGTTGACACACTATATTATGCTTACCTCGGGTGACGCATCAGAAAACCACTGACACAAATCTCGGCATGCTGTTGATATGTTGTAGCATGTCAGAAACGACCGAATCTCTCCTCCCAACATCCGTGAGGCAACATGTCCTAGAAAACTAGGAATCACGGAACCATCAACGGGACCACCATCAACCGGTGCAGTAACTACCCAGCTCTCGTCCTCACTAGTTTTGGGACGTTTGCTTGTCCCTGAAAATTATAAAATTATATTAAAGTATCCTAAAAAATACTAAAATATACCAAATTATAGTAAAATTATACTAAAATGCTACTAAATTATACTAAAATACTACTAAAATATACTAAAATATGCCTAAATTATACTAAAATTATAAATTATACTAAAATATACCTAAATTATACTAAAATTATACTAAAATATACCTAAATTATACTAAAATTATACTAAAATATACCTAAAGTTATACTAAAATATACTAAAGTTATACTAAAATATACCTAAATTATAAATTATACTAAAATTATACTAAAATATACCTAAATTATACTAAAATTATACTAAAATAATAAATTATACTAAAATATACTAAAGTTATACTAAAATTATAAATATACTAAAATTATAAAAAATACATGTACTCGCAAAACGACCTCCTACGCGCTGGGTCGGCTGTCTCCCCGGGGTCGGCTGCTCATCGCTCTCCTCAACCTCGCGATCATGTGCAACTGCAGACTGTCGCACTGTTGGTCCCTTATAACGTTACAAGTATAGTTCCAAGGGGGGTTAGGAACTATTTAAAAATTTTAAGCTAGGCCAGACTTCTTTTTCGTGAGAAAAAGGTTTGGACAGCGGCGCTGAGTGAATAGCAAGATACTGGCTTAGTCAACTAGTGACTAGGTCAGTTTCTTTACTTGAGTCAGGAGATAGCACTTAGAGTCTATTCCTGAGCTCAGATATTCAATGCGCACAACTCAGCTTGACCTCTTTACTTGGTCAGTTTTTGTTTAAGCAAGCAATAAATATATAAAGGAGTTAAAGGTTAGAAATATGTTACTCAGCAGATTTATCCAGGTTCGGCCTCCAATCCTACGTCCTGTCCCCGGAACACGTTCCGAGATTTCGAATTCTCTACTGAGCTCTTTAACAGTAGAGCATCAAACCTTTTACGATCTTAGCAACTGAGTATAACAAGAGTACCTTCCTCTATACCTCTACTCAATCCTAATCTCTCGTTGAGTACTATAACCGAGTACTCAGCCTCTCCTTTCTAATCTCTAGAAATGATAAGTGTTTGTCCTAAACAATGATTGCTAAGACACCTTAGATGATTGAATAATCACTCTAGACTTTTACACAAAAGATATGAAATTTAGTGTAAGATTGCTTTGCTTTTTCTTGCAGAACTTTGCGTAGAAATTTGGTCAGCGTAATGGCTTGATCAAGTTCTGTGTTGAATGAAGCAACTGAAGGGCTCTATTTATAGAGACGTCTGAGGTGTCGATCATTTCGAATTTCGAAATAACCGTTGGAGGGAAACGGCTTCCTGTCGTTGTCATCCTGTCTTGCTCAGAGCTCTCGGCCAATCAGATTTGAGTATCTTCTGTCCTTGGTCAGCTTTTGGTCAGCTCGGCAGAATGTCTCTCCATTTATGGTAAGGTCAACTGGACAGCATTCTGTGTCTTCTGATCTTTACCCAAAGTGGAAACACTTTGTCTGGAAGTTATTCTTAGCCAGCTGTTGTCTTGTACTCTTTGTCGAATCAACTCAGCAGCTTCGTCCCGAAGTTGTTCCTCGAAGGTTTTCTAGATCCTTCTTCCGCTGAGCTGCGTTTTGTACATAACGACAGCGTTTTGACATACGCGGGCCGAGTTGCCTTAAACTGTTTGACTTGGGCTTTGACTTCCATATTGGGCTTTGGGCCTTTTAATCTTTGTGTCTTATAAACAATTTAACTAAACATTGAACAAACACATTAGTAGAATAAATCAAAACATTTAAACTTAGTGTGTTTAGAATATTTTTAATTACACTTAAAACAATTTTGTCAAATCAAAATTATGTGGAAAGGTGTTTCAACAAACTCCCTCATTTTGATGTTGGCAAAACTATTCAGTGAAGAACTCGGTATTGAGCTCCCCCATGATAGTTGACCTATTATAGCTTAGCAAACTCCCCCGTCAGGTTTGAGCTACTGACTTAGTTTTACTCTAAACATTTGAAGGTTTAATCGAGTAAGTCAGTTTTCAGATATAGGTCAGCTCATGAAACATATTCTATTTTACTCAGTGTTTAAGCGGAAGTTTTAACATTCAGAGGGCGCTGAGTAATTTGTTGTTCAATGAGTTTTATAAGACAATGTTTTATAAACATACAAGTCAATGTCAAACATGTTATCAGCATTAGGTACAATCAATAAGTTTTATAAGCATTAAACATAGTTGATGTAATTGAAGATACATAATTACTTAATAGTCAGCATCATAGATAATAACTCATAACTCAGTTTTTGGATAAAAAGATGCAAGTATTGATATTACTAGAAGTAGTCAGCGTATACAACAAAAGAAAAACATAAACATAGAGACTACAAACTTAGCATAACTAAGCTAGCCTAATTTCTATTTCTTTTTCTTTTGTTTGGACTGACTATGCTCATGTTGTGTTCTATCTTGTTTTTTCCCCCGTTTTGTCAGCATCGGGAGGAGGAATCCTAAAGGCATCGGTTAAGACGGCTCTGGTCAGTTCCGTGGACAGCGCCTTAAGTCTATCGGCGCTTTCATTGACACCGTCAAAAATAGCAACTCCATCATCTGAGACCTTGATGGGTATATTAAGTTCAGCAGCGCTAATCATGCTTACTATGAAAGCTTGAGATTTACCTATCCAGGTAAGTGCTTCGGTCAGACCAGCAACGACTTGATGAAATGTCTTCAGTAAGGATGTGTCGTAGTATTGACGCTGAATATTGCTATGACGTACATGGTTGAAAGTTTGTCTGGTGACAGACAGTATTTTATTTTGCTTCATGGCGTCAGTGTCCATCTCCTATTTGTTCAAGTTTAACAGTCGAACAGCCTCACCAATTTGCTCCACTGAGCATTGAGAATAGGAGACCATTTGCTCGTTGGTCTTGATTTGCTCGGTGTGAAGCTGAGCAAAGAGCATTTTAACTTCATCAGAAGTGGCATATCACGTGTTCGCAGCTGACAGGGTCTGAACTTGACCTTGAAGAGAATTGAGATGTTGAACAATTGTCAGCTGGAGCTCAGCCAGCTTTGTGATGGAATCCTGCTTAGGTTGCTGTGCTTGAAAGGAGACTATGACACTCAGCAAATCCTCGAATCCCTTAACTTCATTGAGAAGCTGAGTTACGTGGGAGAGCTGAGTTGTCTCAACAGTAGAAGACCCAGCAGCAGGTGGAGTGGTTTGATGAAGGTCTTTGATTAAAGTTTGCACCGAGTCGATGATTCTTTTTCCAGACTCGGTGGCATGTAAGTAGCTGAGAGAGCCTTCATGAACTTGCCTAGCTTCCTCAGTATGGCCGGTTGGAAGAGGAGTCAAGGGTATAACATGGTCAGTGACTGGAAGTGTGTTTCCAATCTGCACTTGAGTCTCAGGTAAAACTGATTGATCGGCAGAAGTGTTGATTGGAGAAGAAGTAATCCGAATGCTGTCTGTGCTGACTGGAGCATGAATGTCCTGAGTCAGCACAATGCTTGTTGTAACAGCATTGACAGGAATTGGCTCCACTTGGCTTGTAGAGTTAGCAGAAGCATTCAAGTCGGCGTGTTCCTTTGGTGAAGAAACAGAGGCTTGCTTTTCAAGGGAAGCCGATGGAGTAGAAGATGGTTGTTTTCTGAAAAATTTCAGCTTGAGTTTAGAAGGGTCTTGGGTCAGCTTCTGGATAACAAAGTCAGGGACAGTTGGTTTTTGAACAGGAGGGTCAATGACAGACTTCTGACTTGCCTTGACTAATCTTCTTCTTGGAGGAGGAGTGTCAGCTTGTATAGATTCTCCTGAGTGAGAGGGAGAAGTTTCCTCTTGATCGGCATTAAGCTGGTCAGCTTGTTCTTGTTCTTGATTAACATTGGATTGGTCAGGTTCTTGTTCATTTCCAGCAGCCAACTCAGTATTGGTTGGCTCAGCTTCAACCTCACTAGCTGTCTCCTCAGCGTCCTCAGTGTCATCATGACCGCCATCTTCTTCTTGTTCTTTATCTTCTTCACTATCGCCATCTAACTCTTCCTCAACTTGTGCAATGAACTGATCGTCCAGATGCACATCATCTTCTTGATGCTCAGCTACAGTTCCTAGACACTGTGTGTAGTGAGAATCACCAGGAACAACGACGTCAGTAGGAATAGCATTAATAGGAGTCAGTGTAGAAGACTTCTGCTTCTTTTGAGGTTGCTCATCAACATTTGTTCTTTCCTCAATTTCAGGCTCATCTTGCCTGCTCCTTTTCTCAGCTGACTTAGGTCTCTCCTGACCTTGTTCAGCAGCTGACTTCGGCTTCTTGGCCTGAGGCTCAGCCTTCTTTGAAGGAGTCCCAACAGCTTTCCTCCTGCGGGCAGCTGGAGCCTTTGTCCTTTGGCTTTGCTTTGGAGCTGTTTCCTCAGCTTGTTGTTCAGCAGCAGCTTTTCCTTTCTTTAGTGGCTGATTGAACTTCAAAGCCCTCAGCGAAGCCGCGGTTATCTCAGATCCTCTAGCCTTAGTTTCCTCAGATAGATCAATTTGATGATCTAAGAGGATTCTGGTGATGAGTGATCCCAGCCTGAGAGTTCCAGTGCTCCTTTGGAAGCCATCAATCAAAAATACTGGTATGTTGATCGGCTTGTACGTCAGCATATACCATATGAAGCATTGCTCAAAATTCGTTGCTGAGGTAGTGCAGTTGATCTTTGGATAAATGAAGAAGGTCAGTATATAGTGAGCCATCTTTTGGTGCTGACCCATTGAGGTGCTTGAGACTTCTCCAGAGTGGCCAGCGGGCTTACAGAAGGTGGTATCATACCCAGTTCCTTCGTGATCCCCAGATCTCCTCAGTTTTGTTCCCTCATTCTTTAACGTCAGCAAGTTAGCAAGATAGGTAGGGTTTATGAAAATGGTCTTTTCCTTTACCACAGTTACCAGATAGTCCTAGTTATCATCAACAACTCGGAGATTGTGGTAGAACTCCCTTACTAGGCCAGGATAGGTGTGATCTCTAATGGAGAACAGCTCTGTCCAGCCATTCTTTGATATCCATTCGCAGAAGGGTTGCTCGGATGTCACGAAGGCCTCAGAAACCCATCGTGAGAAGTCTACTTTCCATTCGCTAATGTCTTCAAATACCTTGGTATAGGTTCTGGCCTTGGTCGGCTTACCCTTAGTTGAGGTAGCTTGGCCAGCTTTGCCTTTGCTCGGCGTACTGACCTTGGTGGTTTCAGGCACAGTAGTTTGCCTAGAGGGTTCATCGGAGCTGGTCTTAGGGTGACCGGCACCGGAGATGTTGACGGAAACTCGAGTCATTATTTCAGAAAAAGATTGGGAGGCTTTGAGAGTCTTAGAGAGAGAATGCTTTGCCAGAAAATTCGGTAAGTGTAAAGAAAATAAAAAATGGGGATTTACCCATTATTTATAGCGGTGAAGAGTGGATCTTATCGAATCCATGTGTTAGTTTTGCCTTGGGATTTTCAACCGACAAAGATCCTGGCTTTTATGACACATTCGGCGCATACGTCATCCTAGGTGGCTATTCGCGTGCCTTTGCATTTAATGCAACGGATCTAACACTCAGCGTTTAGAATACTAAGCGTTTTATATTCTGAGTGGTCAGTAGTATATGAAAGGATGATTTCTCAGTTTGAGATTACTAATCGGTGTGCATATTTACTCAGTATTGATATGTATTTTGCGTTAAGTACTCAGCATAACAATCACTCAGCATGCATTTGCATAAATCATTCAGCATAGTAATTCACTCAGCATAAATTACATTTTAGAACACGAATTTACTGAAGAGGATTAAACATACCAATGGCTTCTTTCAGTATGCTGAACTGTTCACGAGCCAGTGGCTTTGTGAAGATATCCGCAAGCTGCTCATCCGTTGGGACATAGGTCAGCTTTATCTCACCCTTGAGTACATGGTCTCTAATGAAGTGATGTCTTATGCTGACATACTTCATCCTGCTGTGTTGAATTGGGTTCTTTGATAGATCAATTGCACTTTTGTTGTCGCATTTGACCTCAATTGTCTTTGTTTGAAGACCATAGTCTTCAAGCTGTTGCTTAATCCATAGGACTTGAGCAACACAGTGACCAGCAGCAATGTACTCAGCTTCAGTGGTAGACAAGGCTACTGACGCCTGCTTCTTGCTGAACTAGGATACAAGACAGCTTCCTAAGAAGTGACATCCTCCAGAGGTGCTTTTTCGTTCTAGCTTGTCTCGACCATAGTCAGCGTCAGTGTATCCAACGAGTGTAAAGCCATAAGTGTTGGGATACCATAAACCTGCGTTCACTGAGCTTTGCAAATATCTAAGGATTTTTTTTATAGCTATGTAATGAGATTCCTTAGGGTTAGATTGATATCTAGCACAGTAGCATACTAAGAACTGAATGTCCGGTTTACTTGCTGTTAAGTAAAGTAGAGAGCCTATCATACCTCGATACAATTTGCTGTCTACCGACTTACCATTCTCGTCAGCGCAGAGGACAGTGTCAGTGCCCATAGGAGTGGATATTGGCTTGCAATTTTCAAGATCATATTTCTTCAATATCTCCTTGGCATATTTAGCTTGACTGATGAAGATGCCATTTTTCCCTTGTTTGATTTGAAGTCCAAGGAAGAAGTTGAGTTCTCCCATCATCGACATTTCAAACTCAGTCTGCATTTGCTTGCTAAATTCCTTGCACATTGACTCATTAGTAGCACCGAAAATAATATCATCAACGTATATTTGAGCCAGCAGGGTATCTTTACCCTTTCTCTTAATGAATAAGGTTGTATCAGCTTTGCCCCTGACATAGTTTCTAGTCAGCAGGAACCTGGTCAGCCTCTCATACCAAGCACGCGGTGCTTGCTTGAGCCCGTACAAAGCCTTTTTGAGTTTATAAACGTGGTTTGGGAATTTAGGATCCTCAAACCCTGGAGGTTGATTAACATAAACTTCCTCGTTTATAACTCCATTAAGGAATGCACTCTTAACATCCATTTGAAACAGTTTAAAGTTCATGTAAGATGCATGCATATGCACATAAAATTCTAATAGCCTCTAGCCTTGCCACTGGGGCAAAGGTCTCACCATAGTCAATACCTTCTTGCTGACTGTAGCCCTGAGCTACAAGCCTTGCTTTATTCCTGACTACATTTCCTTGCTCATCCAGCTTGTTGCGGAAGACCCATCTTGTTCCAATGGTCTTCTGACTCTTTGGATGTGGCACTAGCTCCCATACATCGTTTCTTCTGAATTGGTCAAGTTCCTCTTGCATTGCGCTCATCCAGAATTCATCTTCCTCAGCATCAGCGAAGTTCTTAGGTTCCTGAACTGAGACGAAGGCTACATTGCTGAGGTACCTCCTGAGTTGGTTTCTTGTCATCAAGGTATTCTCAGCGGCATCAAAGATTGCACTCTCTGAGTGCCCTCTTGGAATCCTTATCTCCTTGGGTAGATTGATGTCTTGTGCTGTCTGTGTTTCAACAATCTCTGCAGGTGTAGACTGGTCAGTGAAAACAATCTTAGGTTCACTTTTACCTTTGGTCACCCCTTGAGGGAATGACTCAGCGACTGTATCTTGATCAGCGGATGCTGAGTGTGGATCATCCTCGGTCAGCGGCTGGTATCTACCTGCAGGGTTAGTTTCGTCGAACTCAACATGTACTGGCTCTTCTAAAACTTGAGTTCGTTTATTGAAAACTCTGTATGCTTTGCTGTTTGTTGAGTAGCATAAAAAGATAGCTTCATCAGCTTTTGAGTCAAACTTAGCTAGGCTATCCTTAGTGTTTAAAATAAAACATTTACAGCCAAAGGCACGAAAGTATCCAATGTTGGGCTTTCGTCCTTTCCAAAGCTCATAGGGGGTTTTCTTTAGTATAGGTCTAACAAGAGCCCTATTAAGAATGTAGCACGTTGTGTTAACAGCTTCTCCCCAAAAGTACTTTGGAAGCCTATGCCCACTCAGCATTGTCCTGGCTATTTCAACCAAGGTTCTGTTCTTCTTTTCAACAACCCCATTTTGTTGAGGCGTTCTAGGAGCATAAAAGTTATGGTCAATTCCGCTGGCTTCACAGAATTCAACAAACTGTTGGTTTTTGAATTCTCCACCATTATCACTTCGGATGTGAGCCAGTTTTAGGTCTTTATCATTTTCAAGTTTTCTAATCAAATTTGAAAATGTCTCAAAGGTCTCATCCTTGCTACTCAGCAAGATGACCCAAGTGTACCGAGAGAAGTCATCTACAATGACCAAGGAAAACTTCTTCCACCTAGACTCAGCGGCTGGACTGGACCGAAGAGATCCAAGTGTAGTAATTCTAACAGACGCTTAGTTGAGACAATGTTTTTGCTATGAAAAGATTGTTTGGTTTGTTTTCCAGCTTGGCAAGCGTGGCATAATTGATCCTTTTCAAATCTAAGTTCAGGCAGTCCCTCAACCAATTGCTTTCTTGCTAATTTGGCCCGGAGGTCCATGCTTACATGACCAAGTCTCCTGTGCCATAGCCAGGAATTTTCTTCCTTTGAAACTAAGCATACAGTTTTTGAAAACTTTTTCTCTAAGTCTAGCATAAAGACATTATCAATCCGAGGGGCAGTTAAAATTAACTCATTTGTTTTTCCCTCGTATATTTTACATCCAGTAGCATCAAATATAACTTTTCTCCCATTGTCACATAGCTGAGCTACGCTGAGTAAGTTATATTTGAGTCCGCTGACTAGGGAGACTGACTCAATAGTAGGATTACCTCCGATGGTTCCTGACCCTACTATCTTACCCTTTTTGTTGTCTCCAAAACTTACGCTTCCTCCTCGTTTACGCTCAAACGTGATGAACTGAGTTTCATCACCAATCATGTGCCTCGAGCATGCGCTGTCAATATACCACATCTTTGACTTCTCAGCACACCTCAGGCTTACCTGCATTGTAACTAGTTACTTTTAGATACCCAATTCTTTTTGGGTCCTTGCTTGTTAGGTTCAACAGGTAAAGCATCATATTTTATTTTATGGCGGCATACTTGGATGGTATGGCCATTCTTTCCACAGAAGTCACAACTGATCTTCCGTTTAGGATTTTTCACTGAATGGTCAGCACCCCAGTGCTGAGCGTGCCAGCACACCTTTGTGGTGTGTCCTTTCTTCCCACAGAAGTCACACTGGACATTCCGCTCGGGATTCCATCTCTGCTGACCAGTACTTCGGTACTGAGCATTCAGAGGAATATTTCTTTTGTTTTGAACCTTTAGTTGGTTCTAGATATTTGTGACGTCCTTTCTCAGTTTCTTTGAATCTGATTGGACTTCAGAGACAGACTTATGTATGATCTCCATATTATCATGCAAAGTTGAGTTGTCCTGAAGAAGGAATCTGAGGTCACTTAGCTTGACCTCTTCAACCTCGTCACAACGCCTGCTGAGTGCTCTAATTTTCTTATTACACTTTTTGACAAGTGTATAGAGGTCAATCAGGGCATTACCCATTTCGTTTCTGAGCTGGAAAAGTGATATTACCTCATTTGATTGCTCCTCATCGTCAGATGCAATGGAGGGGTCAGCATGCTCAGAGACGCACGGCTCAGCAAGTTCGTCAGCCATGAAGCATATCTTCGCTGACTCGGTGGCCTCAGCTTCTGTTGATGAAGACTCATCACTGTCGCTCCATGTTGCCACCATTGCCTTTTTGCCGTTCTTCTTTTCTTTCCTCAGCGTGGGGCAGCTTGACTTGATATGGCCAGTTTGATGACATTCAAAGCATGTAATGGGCTTTGAGTTGTCCTTCTTGTATTTGCTGTCGCTGGACTCAGCTTTATACTTATCAAACTTTCTGTAAGGCTTCTTAGAATATTTGTCATTCTTTCTGAACAGCCTTTTCATCTTCCTTGTGAACATAGCCATCTCCTCATCATCTGTTGAGCTCCCATCAGTGGAGTCAGCTTTCATGACAAGAGATTTTTGCTTCTTGTCTTCAGACTTTTCCTTCACCTCGAAATTCTTCATTGAGATCTCATGGGTCAGCAGCGAGCCGATGAGCTCATCATATTTGTAGGTGGTTAGGTCCTGAGCTTCCTCAACAGCGGTCTTCTTTGCTTGCCAGTCTTTGGGAAGGCTCCTGAGTATCTTCTTGACTTGTTCTTCCTCAGTGAAGATCTTCCCAAGTCTCTTGAGCTCATTGATGATGTTGGTAAATCTTGCATTCATGTCAGATATTCCCTCATCATTGTTCATTTCGAACAGCTCGTACAGTCTCATCTGCTGGTTCACCTTCGACTCCTTTACTTTGTTGGTTCCTTCGTAGGTGACCTCCAGCTTCTTCCAGATCTCTTGCGCCGACTCACAACCTGAGATTTTATTATATTCTACAGCATCGAGCGCACAGTGAAGCATGTTTATAGCCGAAGCATGATTTTGAAGCTTCTTGAGATCATCCTCTGTCTATTTGGCCTCAGCTTTAACAACTGTTTGGCCAGCCACAACTTCGACAGGTACAAATGGACCTTGGACTATGGATAGCCAGGCGCTCATATTTGTAGCCTGAATGAAATTTTTCATCCTATTCTTCCAGAAGGTGTAGTTAGACCCGAAGAATAGGGGAGGCCGAGTAATGGACAGCCCCTCAAGTAAGATCTGAGTTGTTTGGTTTCCTGGGAGAAACCGAGTGTTGTTTTCGCCCATAATGGGGATCAGCTCAAGGTGGTTAAACCTTTTACAGTGAGCTTTTAAGCTCTGACACCACTTGTTGGTCCCTTATAACGTTACAAGTATAGTTCCAAGGGGAGGTTAGGAACTATTTAAAAATTTTAAGCTAGGGCAGACTTCTTTTTCGTGAGAAAAAGGTTTGGACAGCGGCGCTGAGTGAATAGCAAGATACTAGCTTAGTCAACTAGTGACTAGGTCGGTTTCTTTACTTGAGTCAGGAGATAGCACTTAGAGTCTATTCCTGAGCTCAGATATTCAATGCGCACAACTCTGCTTGACCTCTTTACTTGGTCAGTTTTTGTTTAAGCAAGCAATAAATATATAAAAGAGTTAAAGGTTAGAAATATGTTACTCAGCAGATTTATCCAGGTTCGGCCTCCAAGCTTACGTCCTGTCCCCGGAACACGTTCCGAGATTTCGAATTCTCTATTGAGCTCTTTAACAGTAGAGCATCAAACCTTTTACAATCTTAGCAACTGAGTATAACAAGAGTACCTTCCTCTATACCTCTACTCAATCCTAATCTCTCGCTGAGTACTATAACCGAGTACTCAGCCTCTCCTTTCTAATCTCTAGAAATGATAAGTGTTTGTCCTAAACAATGATTGCTAAGACACCTTAGATGATTGAATAATCACTCTACACTTTTACACAAAAGATATGAAATTTAGTGTAAGATTGCTTTGCTTTTTCTTGCAGAACTTTGCGTAGAAATTTGGTCAGCGTAATGGCTTGATCAAGTTCTGTGTTGAATGAAGCAACTGAAGGGCTCTATTTATAGACACGTCTGAGGTGTCGGTCATTTTGAATTTCGAAATAACCGTTGGAGGGAAACGGCTTCCTGTCGTTGTCATCCTGTCTTGCTCAGAGCTCTCGGCCAATCAGATTTGAGTATCTTCTGTCCTCGGTCAGCTTTTGGTCAGCTCGGCAGAATGTCTCTCCATTTATGGTAAGGTCAACTGGACAGCATTCTGTGTCTTCTGATCTTTACCCAAAGTGGAAACACTTTGTCTGGAAGTTATTCTTAGCCAGCTGCTGTCTTGTACTCTTTATCGAATCAACTCAGCAGCTTCGTCCCGAAATTGTTCCTCGAAGGTCTTCTAGATCCTTCTTCCGCTGAGCTGCGTTTTGTACATAACGACAGCGTTTTGACATACGCGGGCCGAGTTGCCTTAAACTGTTTGACTTGGGCTTTGACTTCCATATTGGGCTTTGGGCCTTTTAATCTTTGTGTCTTATAAACAATTTAACTCAACATTGAACAAACACATTAGTAGAATAAATCAAAGCATTTAAACTTAGTGTGTTTATAATATTTTTAATTACACTTAAACAATTTTGTCAAATCAAAATTATGTGGAAAGGTGTTTCAACACGCACTGCCCGGGCTGCCACATCCAGGTAGTCCTGAAAAGAATCGCTATCAGGCTCTCTGTCCTCAAAATCAGTCGCCCCCTCTGATCCATGAATATCGGGCTGATCTGCAATCGGCCCCCTCCTCACCTGCTCCGTCGCAGCCCCTCTCCACCTACGACCAGATATATCACGCAATCTCGTATGTCGTGGTGTATCATCCTCGTCGTCCATATCTAGACGACGAACAGATGACGGGATGGATTTCCCACCCCTAGTAGACCGCTCCGTTTACAAAAAAAAATTACACTAAATTAATAAAATTGTAAATAATGTAAATTATACTAAATTTATAAAATTATGCTAAAATACTACTAAATTAATACAAATGATAATAATAAATTACACTAAATTAATAAAATTATAATAAATTATACTAAAGTTATACTCAATTTATACTAAATTATACTAAAGTTATAATAAATTATACTAAATTAATAAAATTACCCTAAATTAATAAAATTATAAAAATCATGCTAAAACTATACTTAATTTATACTAAAATTATAAAATTACACTAAATAACTAAAATGTTTAATAATATATCTTTTTATAAAAAAACAACGTGGGGCGTAAGGGAATCACGCCCGAACCACTGGGCGGGCGTATGAACATCACGCCATATCAGTGGTTCGGGCGTATGAGTATCACGCTCTACCACTGGTACGGGCGTGTGGCTATCACGCCCGCACCACTGGTCGGACGTGATACTCATACGCCTGAACCGCAGATCGGGCGTGATGTTCATACGCCCGATTGCGATTCCGGTGATTTTTTTCAAACAACCAACAGATTCAATTCGATCTAAAAATCAACGAAATAAAGCGGTAAATCTTACCATTTTAGCTTTTCCTTTACGGTTTCTGTCACCATCCATGATTCGGTTCACTAATTTGTCCGGATTTGAGCAAAAATCGTATAGGGTTCTTGAGAGGTTTTGGGTTTTTTCAAATTTAGTACAAAGGGTAGTTCGGTCTATTACAGGGGCTAGAAGTATAAATTAGTGGATGAGTTTAGTAACCCACTAAAGAAATTGAAACAAATGGCACTTAATGATAAATATTAATTAGATTATCTTAAGAGATGTTTGTTAGATAAAAAAAAAAAAGTAATTGATATGTGTTAGATAATGTATAAACCTATAAGTTTTGTAAAATTCATTCATATGCAACGTTGATTTGAGTTTTTCATTTGTTATTTAGGTTTTCGTTTTTGAAATTGAGGCGGGGTGTTGTAAATTTGTGTTGTATTAGTATCCCACATCGACAAAGAGGGAAGAGAGGGGGTGGAGATGCTGAGTATAAAAAGGTGAAAAGAAGAGGTTAGAAAGCATCCTTCATGGCAGCAAACGGGATGTGATGAGTGGTCAATGCTCGCTAAAGCTATGCGAGATGGGTGTCCGCCCTTTTTCGTTACGACAAACTGGGCACCCTCTTTTTTACCAATCTGATCCCAATTAACCACTTTACTAAAATAGTCTTTTTGTCTTTATTTTATTTATTTTTTTAAATTGAGTCATGGGTTTAGGGGTTAAATTACCTAACAAATAGGTGGTATTATCTTTTGTTTTTTAAATACTGTGGTTTATTTTTTGTCAAAACGAGGATTGAGGTTTTCAGCTTTAGCAAAATAAAGACTTTTTCGATTGATACTATTAAAATCACCCTTGACGATTTCAAAAATGACATTTAAGAACTACTAATATTCTAAACAACTTTAATTCTTCAACTTTTTTATTTTGAAATTATTTAGATGATGTTTGGTAAAGAGAGAGAAAGTTAATGTTTAGAGAGTGTTGTAAAAAAGATGATTTTCGAGTATCGAAAATGTAGTTTCATAGCAAATATAACATTGAACAACTTTAATTCTTGAAAATTTTCATTTTTAGGCCGTTAAAGATGATTTTAACAACATTAATCTAAAAGGTCATTGTTTTATTAAAAGTGCGAAATCTCAATCATCGTTTTGACAAAAAGTAAACCACATTCCTTTATCTAAAAATTAGTGAAACCACAGGAGTTTTATTTAAAATTTACCATATAATATATTAATGAATTGTTTACGAATAAACTTTATCTGTTTTGAACAGTCTAAAACTTAAATCAGTCAAGTTAAATCAGCTTGACTGGGCCGGTTACAACCGGACATCAGGGATTGATTGAGATTGATAATTTTGTGAGATACAATCCAAAACTCGAATCGACTCGATTATAACCATACTTACTCGATTATAACTATACTTTTTTTGAGATACAATCTAAAACTCAAATTGAATCGACTCGATTATAACCTAAATATCAGGGGTTGACCCCTGATAGCAGGGGTTCATGAAAACCCCTGATAGGAGGGGGTTCAATTTTAAGGATTGTTTGAGATGTGTAAAACTCAAATCGATTCGACTCGATTGCAATCTGATATCAGGTGTTCAATTTTAGAGATTGTTTAAGATTGATAACTCAAATCGACTCGACTCGATTACAGCCTGACATCAGGAGTTCAATTTTAGGGATTGTTTGAGATTGATAATTTTTTTACGAGTCAAGTATAAGCAATCTAAAACTCAAATCGAATCGACTCGACTCAGCTTGATTACAACCTAATATCAGGTATTCTAAACTCGAGTTTACTAGACGCTATTACAATCCTAACATCAGGTAGTTTATCTAAACTCGAGTCGACTAGACTTTATTACAATCCTAACATCAGAGATCCTCCGAACTTGGCTTAAAAATCGATTAACACCTTGCATTTATAGTGTTTTGTTAAATTCATGGACTTACTTTTATCTATTAACCATCTGAATTTTTTTTAATGATATATTGGCTTTCCAAACCTACTTACAATGATTTATTATTCTCCTAAATTGTTATATTAGCCATTTGAATTGTTTTTAAATGATCCATTGCCTTCTCCAACGTGTTTAAAGTGATCCATTATTCTCCTAAATTTGTTATAGGAATTCACATTTCAGCTTGTCCAAAATTTTTCTTGCTCCGTCACATGAACTTAAGAGGCTAATCATATCACTTTAAGCTATTTCAGGAGGCTAATGAGATGTTTTATAAAGTTAAAAGGATCAATTAGTTTTTTCAACCAAATTCAAGGGCTCCTATTATTATTATTATTATTATTATTATTATTATTGTGCTATGTGCAGAGGAGTTGAAGAGATTACAGGCCTAATCAAATGAAAGAGGAAAGAGTCTTTACATTTGGGCTGAGCCTGTCTTTGAAGAAGTTTAAGATTTAGAACTTGTTTCAAACAGACAAGTTATTCTTATCATTTCATATGTTAAACATAGTCATATCATATTTTAATGCAAAATTCTTAAAATCATTTAATATCAAAATATCCAGATATAGTTTTCAATATATAATGTAATATGATTAATTTTAATAAATTATTGAAACTAAAAATATTCAGATTTAAATATGTAATATCTTTTTATATAATAAGTAATTTGTATACTTTTAGCAGGAGTTAGTATTATTTACATGATAAGTATTTTTTTTTTTTTTTGACTTAATAAGTATTTTAGTTTAAGTCGGAGAAAGTAGGGAATTATATGGATATAGGGTCTTAAAACATATTGTTATCTTATTATAATTTTTTTTTTTTTTGAAGCTTAAAAATTTATTAATAGTCCTTCTATACTTGCTTTATTTTTGAGAAAGTAAGCATTACTTTGTTTTTTCTACCATTGGATGAGCTTACTTTATCAAAGTTCATCACCATCCAATGGTAGAAAAAATAAAGTAAGACTTACTTTGTCAAAAACAAAATAAGCATGTATGCCATCTAAAATACTATATGATGCAAGGTTATAAAAAGATGGGCTGGGCCAGCTGAGTTAATCAGGCTCAACTGCACCCAATAGATTCATGGAAAATTTACATAGAAATTAATTTTTGAAAAATTATTTACAATTATATCAAGTCATAATTTTAAATTATATCAAACTAATAAAATCATTATTTTTAAAGATCAAAATGTATAAATTAAAGGTCTAGAATATATTGTCAAGAGTTTGAGGTTTATGAATTGAGATTTAAACTTTTTAAATTAGATGTAAAAGTATATTTTATTTGGTATATATATAAAAAAAATGACATATTGAGAATTAAGTTTGATGATATGATTTGTTTGTAATTTTGTAGCCAATTATGATATTCATGTAAAAAGCCGTAGATTCATAAAAGTAAAATTTAGTTAAAAATGTTAAAAATCGCTCGATCTAGCGTAGATCGAGCAATGACCTGTAAACCAGGTTGCAAATTTACGGATTGAAGCATGTTTTATATTTAAACTTCCATAATGTTTTAATAAAATTATATTAATTAAGTTAATTATTAATTAGATTGCTTTATTGAAATAAAAATGAAAGTCATTGTTTGAAAAAATGAAAATCTGAGTGATGGCGCCGACGTAACCCTTCCGCCGCCCCTGATATCGCTGCAACAAACCAAATTCGGTGAGCTAAAACTAATGGCGGAACCCAGTTTTTGCCCAACAAATGACCATGTGGGCATCAGAGTTCTCTTCAATCCAAAATACCGTATCGACCCTCCGCCAGCGACGGATATGGCAAAGTCACAAAAAATACCCTCGTTCCGTTCAATTCTCACGAAGAACATAGCCACGGCTCCGACATCGGATGCAACAGTTTCAAAATTTGGGGGAGTCCGATCAGTGAAAATTTCCCAGCCTGCATATGATAGACGGTTGGCTCTCTGTGAGCATGCCCTAATCGGCAGACTCATCCTCTCCAAAGGAGACGCTCCTAAGAAGGTTGGTGATTTAAAACAGACTCTAACAACAATTTGGGGTCTTACTGAGTCCTGGAGACTAATATCAATTGGCAGAGGATTTTTTCAAATAATTTTGGTGTCCAATGAGGCGAAAGCTACTGCAATCAGTAGAGGGATTATTAATGTCAATCCAGGGACCTTCCGCTTACAACCATGGAAAGCTGACTTTGATCCATATGCGAAAAAAACCACGCATGCACAGGTTTGGATCAGACTGTATGCCCTTCCGTGGGAATACTGGGATACCCAGATTTTATCGGACATTGCCAGGGGTCTGGGAGGACTTATTCGGCTTGACAAAGCCACTATAGAGGGGGAGTTCGGACACTACGCTAGAATGCTGGTGGACGTTGACTTAGCTTCGGACTTACCGACCACATTGGGCATAGAAAGGCAGGGAAAACAGTGTTGGATAGATGTTGTTTACGAGAGACTCCCCAACTTCTGCAAATTATGTTCGAACATTGGACATCTTTCTTATGAGTGCAAAAAGAACAGGAATCCAGAGCCCAAACCTAAGAAAGCAGCTGAGAAATCTAGGCCAAGCTCCCCTAAACAAAAGGAACAGCCCAGGGATGCTGAGAAGCATTGGGTGGCGGTTTCTACTGTCACCAACAAAATTATTCAAGCGCTGGAGGCACCACAAGGGACTGAGGTTAATCCAAGCAAAGAGAATATTAGCGCTGAACAGTGCTTTGATGAGGAGGGCTCCGAGAAGTCTGCGGACAATCGGGAAATGGAGAAAGTCGGCCAGGAACTGGAAGCCCCGGAAAGGCCTCTCTCTCCGGAAATCTCAACTAAGGAGCCTAATTACTCAGTTAATAGCTGGGTGGATGAAATGGAAGGAGAGGAATGGGAGACGGTGAGCTCCAAGAAAAAAGTGCAGCAGAAAGGAAGCCCAACTTTAAGCCAAATAACCCGAACAAAACGGGTAAGCAAGCCGCCAATACGTTTTAAATGACCGTGTTATACTGGAACTGCAGAGGTGTCTACAATACAGGTACTCAGAGCTATCTTTCTAATTTATGTCAGATTAATAAACTGGATTTTTTATGCATTGCGGAGCCAATGGTTGAGCTTGAGGCCCTGTATCAGAATTATTGGAATAGGCTTGGTATGATTTTCATAGGTGCAAACACAATGGATCGTAAGACTCTTTGGTTATTTAAATCAGTTAGAGTGAACTATACGGTGGACATTCACACCCGTCATGATCAGTTCATCCTGGTCACTTGTTTATTTCACAGTAAACTGCACTTTCTTTGCTTTGTCTATGGTAGCACTTGGTCAAACAGGAGAGTTACTATGTATGCGGAAATCAATCGATTACAACAACTGCACCCTGGTTTGTGGATTCTTGTCGGAGACTTTAACGCGGTATTAGGGGCCCATGAGAAAACTGGCAACCCACCTGCTACCCGGCCTGTTCGTGAGTTCAGAAATTTCCATGACGATGGGGAATGGAGAGAAGTTCAGTCGGTTGGTTCTAAGTTCACTTGGACTAATGGCAGGCAAGGTCATGCTATAATTGACAGCAGACTAGACAGGGCACTTGTTTCTAGCGAGTTTAATGAATTCTGGTCTATTAGTTGCACGGTGCTAGCTTGACACCATTCGGACCATCACCCTCTCCTAGTCAAATTCCTAAAGGGAAATATTAGGAAGGCACGCTTCAGGTTCCAAGCGATGTGGATTACACATCCTGGCATCAGGGAGGTTATCACTGAATACTGGAATAGAATTCATCCGGATTTTGGTCCTATGCAATCCCTCAGTCACAAGCTTAAGGGTTTACGATCAGTCCTGAGAATTTGGAATAAAGAAATTTTTGGCCATTTCGATGCTAATATATCCAGGAGCGAAGCTAAGCTGGATGAGATTCAACTCTCAATCTCAGCCGGGGGTATCACAGATGATCTCCACGCTCAGGAGCTTAAAGCTCACGATCAACTAGAGACCCACCTTCTCCAGAAGGAAACCTACCTGAAGGAAAAGAGCAGAATTAGCTGGCTTGCGCTAGGGGACCGGAACAGTAATTTTTTTCATAGAATTGCAAATCAAAGGAAATCGGCGGCAGGGATTAACTCGTTGATGATTAATGATGAATTCTGTACAAATGAGGAGGTAATCGCAAATCACGTGACGGATTATTTTAAAAACATGTTTACCAACCCGAGAACTGACATAACGGATCTTTCAGATATCGGAGAGGTGATCCCGCGGGTAGTAACAGAGGACATGAATAGCTTTCTTATTAGTGAGCCCACTACTGAGTTGATCAGACAAACGGTCATAGGCATGGACCCATCGAGTGCGCCAGGACCGGATGGATTCACAAGTGCCTTTTTCCACTCTTTTTGGGACATAGTTGGTCCGGATGTTTGCAGAGCGGTTCTTAGTTTCTTCCAGACAGGTATGATAACAACGGGTCTAAATTCAAGCATTATGGCCTTGATCCCAAAAGCAGAGGATGCGATCAAAATTGAACAATATAGACAAATCGTGATGAGTAACTTTGTTTTCAAGCTAATTTCAAAGATACTAGCTGATAGACTGTCGCAGGTTGCGAAAGAAATTGTCTCTGAGAACCAGTTTGGGTTCATCACGGGACGCAGTATTCATCAGTGCATAGCCATTGCCTCAGAAGGAGTGAACTCTCTTCAGAAAAATGTTTTGGTGGAAACTTGAGCATGAAAATTGACATCGCTAAAGCTTTTGATACCATGGACTGGAACTTTCTACTTGAAGTGCTGGACTCTTTTGGCTTTTCGCTTCAATTTAGAGACTGGATCCTCAATATACTGTCGTCGGCCCGAATATCAATTTTGACTCCTGCAGGTATCTCTGGTTATTTTGTTTGCTCCCGTGGAGTCCATTAGGGAGACCCTCTCTCTCCCATCCTGTTCAGTTTAGCTGAAGATTACCTTAGCCGGCTCCTGACAAAGCTACAGAACTCTGGAATGCTAGCTCCGATGACTTATTCCTCCTCCCATCCCATGCTTACGCATCTTCTATATGCGGATGACGTCCTGCTCTTCTGTAAAGCAACAACTGCTAATGTTAAGCACATTAAATCTGCTTGATCACTACGGTTACTTGTTTGGTCAGCTAGTAAACTGGAATAAATCCGAACTGTTCGTGGGGAAAAATGTTACAGATATCAGAAGTCACAGATTGGCAGAATTGGCTGGTCTTCATCTCGGTAAATTTCCTTTCATATACCTTGGAGTCCCTCTTTTCATTGGCGCCCCCAGAACCACGCATCTAAAGAGACTGGCTGACAAAACTACAGCTCTTTTCTTTAAATGGAAAGGGAGCGCTCTATCCATAGCTGGACGGCTAACGCTGGTAAAAACAGTAATCAACAGCTCCCTCATCCATTCGATGATTGTGTACAAATGGCCTCGCTCTCTTTTGAAAACTATCAAGACTCAGATGAGAAATTTCATCTGGTCAGGATCCACCGGGGAAAAGAAGCTAATCACTCCTGCCTAGGGCCTTTGTGTTAAAACGCTGGCTAAGGGCGGTCTAGGGCTGAAAGACCTTGCCTCCTTGAACACAGCTCTGACTGGTAAAATTGCCTGGGGAATCCTTGCAAGCACTTCTGTCTGTTTCAATCTGCTGAGATCAAGGTTCTTGAACAGCGCATGGCTCGCCAGACTGAGTTCAATGTCATCTATTTGGGGTTCGGTTAAAGCAGCATATGAGAAGCTAAGGCAAAACTGCAGATGGTTTATCGGAAACAACTCCAGTATCAGCTTCTGGAACTCGAACTGGATTGAACCAACGATGGCGGAAAGGGTCGGACTGACTCCCTCGGATCGTAGGCAACGAGATGAGCCAGTCAGTAGGTTCCGCACGAATAACAACTGGACAGACCTCCCTCCTTTGCCTGCGGAAGTTACAGTAGCGATTTCTGAGACCCGTTTTCAAGCTAATGAAGAGGACATCTGCATTTGGAAGCCTTCTGAAAATGGCAAATTCTCTGTTCGCCTCTTTTATAAATGGCTGCAACCTCCTCCTAGAACTCATCCGGTTAGAGGTATGTGGAGGCCTCACATTCCGCCATCTCACTCGATGACCGCTTGGCGAGTTTATCAGCGGAAGGTGCCGACACAAGATGCGTTACAGAAAAGGGGAATCAATTTGGCTCCGCGCTGTAGCCTGTGTTTACAAGTTATTGAAACACTGAATCATGTGTTTATCTCATGTGCTTTCACTAGTTCCCTGTGGAAAGCGATTGAAAGCCTCTTTGGCAGGCGGCTGCTGGAAACGGACAACATTGGTGACAGGCTCACACATGCGCTGAACTGTAAATTCAGCCCCCAAATTAAGGCGCTTTGGCAAAGTGCAATCATTCACCTGATCTGGATGGTTTGGAAATGGCGAAATGCGGCCGTTCATGATGGCTTCATCCCTTCAATCTCCTTGGCCCTTCAGTTTATGTGGATTCACTTACAACAGGCCAATAAGCTCAACAACTATACGACCTGGAACTCAGTCTCCGAATTAAAGACTCTTTCCAGCCTCTCAATTCATCCGAGGCTAACCCGTGCACCCAAAATCCTTCCGGTCAGATGGATGAGGCCCCCGACAGGTTGGACAAAGGTAAACACGGATGCTTTAGTCTTAAACGGCAATGCAGGTTATGGCGGGATATTCCGAGACCATACTGGCAATCCAATTGGCGCATTCGCTGCTCCGACGGACTTGCCCTTTGCACACCTCGCAGAACTGAAAGCAGCAATGCAGGCTATTATGCTGGCTCGTGATAAAGGTTTCAACAAGTTATGGTTGGAGAGTGATTCGAGTTATGTGGTTTTACAATTCCGGACTAGATCTACCATAATTCCTTGGATCCTTCGTAATGATTGGGAGGACTGTCTGGCTAACATTAACAAGATGCAGGTGGTTGTCATGCACATTTTTCGGGAAGGAAATAAGGTCGCTGACTGTCTGGCCAGCTTAGGAAGACTAAGTAACGGCAGCCAGTGGTGGGACATCGCCCCGCCGACTTGTTTAGAGTTCGTTTGTGAAAACGTTAATAACCGTGCTGTTTATCGGTTTGTTTAAACACTTCTTCTCTTTGTATGGATACTTTTTTTCGGTTTTCTTTTTATTAAAGCAGGCTTGGAGTTTTGCAGTGCCGCAAAGGGTGCCAATCTAGTTGGGATGCTTTGCCCTGTCCTTCTCCTCTCCTAGTTCTAATAAAAAAAAGTTAATTATTAATTAGTTTTCATAAATTTTTAAAGAAATTAGAAGTAAACAAATCGTATTAATGACATTAATACTAATTAGTCTTCAATAAAAAGAATTATGAAATTTAAAAATTGTATTACTTGTATTGATTAGCAATAATTGAGAAATGTATAAAAATAAATTATATGGTTTGACGATTTGTAAAGGTGGTCACGTAGTTAAAAGTTCGCAAATAAGAGTATGTGTTTTATGCAGTTTACAAACTCAATCATTCCGTCAGAATTTGTTATCGTCAATATTTACTTACGAGAGAATGATTTGGAGCAATTAAAAAGATAAACTTTCCAAATTACTCCGTATAGAATGTCTCATTTTACAAAATAACTAAATCACAAATATTATTTGACCAAAAAATTGATTTATAGATCCTTTAATCGCAAAGTTTACAAATCTCATCTGTTTGCAAAATTTTAGACCACGAGACTATTTTTAAATATCGGTCAAATCACAAGATTTATTTTTGTACTTTTCCTTAATATAATTAGTATTCCATAATTATATTTATTTTTTATTTTAAAGAATATTATTATAATTTTGTATTTAGTAAAATATTTTTTGTATTAATACTACTAATTTTTTACTATGTTAAAAAGATAAATAAAACTAAAAGTAAGAACACTGTTCGAGAATGTTCTATATTGAATGGGAGCTACCCAAAGATAGATTAACAAATTGGTATCAGAGCTGAGTAAAAATATGGATGGAATGATTCTGTACAATTGTCCACAACTCTTAAAGGAGAACTATGATAATTGGTGTATTAGAATGGAGGCTTTGTTGGGTTCCCAAAAAGTACAGGATATGATAGAAATCAAATATGATCAACCAGAGAATGAGAAGGAACTGGCAGTTGCTCGTCATGAAGTGACTGATGCTATTGCCTTATGTTTGGTACCTGATATTGTGATTCCATACAACCAGACTTTGATAAATTCAATGGATCATTATGTCCTAAGAGTAATTTTGCTATGTATTATAGTCGCATGGTTGCTTAACTGTTAAGGATAAGCTCCAGATACACATTATTTTTTTCCAAAAAAGCTTACAAGGAACAACTTTAAGATGGTATATGTAGCTAGAAAGGGTTCGTATTCGAAGATGGAAGGAGTTGGCTGACGCTTTCATAAAGAAAACACAATATGGATATGGCACCAAATATGGAAGATTTAATGGCTATGGAAAAGAACAAAGATAATGAAACTTTCAAAGAATATGCTCAGAAATGGAGGGATAAGACTACACAAGCACAAGTGATTCCACCCTTTCAGCTTTCAAGGCTCCCGATCTGATCCCGTTTATGAGCCTTTACCCGGTTTGGAACTAACTTTCTTTACCCGACTTGGAACTAACTTTCTTTACTCGGCTTGGAACTTTCTTTGCCCGACTTTCTTCTACTTATTCACCTTAGGCTTGCAGCTTTCCACCTTTCTCTTCTCTTACCTTCCTTCTATCGCTTATTCACCTAGTCATTCTAAAAATGGTACAAAGAAAGTGTAAAACCCCATTTTTATGCTTTATTCCTAACTTTGTTTACCCCTTCCATGCCTTCGGCTTTCTAAGTGACTTGCTTGTTGGCTTTGTTCCCATTCTTACCCCCCTTATACTTTCGACTTTCGTAATTCAATAAATATTGAATATTAAAGATATGGGCTTGCTTATAGCATGAAATCCCTAGTTTGGAATTACGTATATAATATTCATTGGTTACTTTTCTAACTCTTCTCTTAAGTACCATCTTTAGGCTCTCTTCTAGCTTTAGGCTTTCTATTTATTTACCCGTGCTTTCTTCTAACTGTTATGGAACCCTTGCTGATGTAACATCTCTACCATCCTATTCTTTGATCCGTTACACCCAAGTCCAATTTCCAAGGTCATAAGGACAAGAAGTTTCAATCACTAAGGAAATTTGAAGAAGTTAAAGAAGAAGGACCAACAAGAACTCTCTCTAATCCACATGTGTCTGGATGAGAACATGTTCATGAAAATTTCTACTGCAACAACAACGAATAAAGCAGTGGAGATTCTTGAAAATTCCTTTAATGGGAAAGATAAAGTAATCAGGGTGAGTTTGCAAACCTTAAGAAGTGAGTATGAGAAAATCAAGATGAAGGAGTCAGAGACAATTAATGAGTTCTAATAAAACCTTTATAATTGTTAATCAATTGAAGAGATATGGATAAACGATGAAGGATGTTCTTATGATAGAAAAAATCCTTCATTCTTTGACTCATAAATTTGATTACATGGTGACTGCTATTGAAGAATCAAAGGATCTAGAGACTATATATGTAGATCAACTTTTGGGTTCGTCACAAGCCCAAGAGGAGAGATTAAAGAAAAGAGAAGAACTTGTCGGTCAAGTGTTGCAGATGAAACTAAATTTGAATGATAAAGAAGAAAAGAAGTAATTTGTAGGTGGATATGGAAGAGGAAAAGGAAGATCAAGAGGTAGAGGCGTGGCTGGAATCATGGATATAATGGAAGAGGTAGAGGTGGCATAAATTTTCACAATAATGAAGCAACGGATTATCAGTAATGGAATGCAAGAGGATGTGGCAGATGAAATAATTTGCAAGGTCGTGGAAATAATTGGCATGGTCATGCTAAATCTTATTTGCAATGTTAAAAATGGCAAGGATTTGCGCATTATGCTGTAGAGTGTAAATCTGATTCTTATAAAGATGAACAAGCAAACATTGTCAATATTGAAGATGAAGAATCAACTTTATTACTGACATGTAGCGAAGATGAAGAAAGGAGCAAGGAGTCTTGCTATCTCGACTCAGGAGCAAGGAGTCACATGATTGGAAATAAAGCACTAGTTGAGAATGAAAGTGGTTTGAAGATTCAATCATTGCGAAATGATCAAGGAGGAGAATTCACATCCTAGAAGTGGAGAAGTATAAAGCTCACCTTGTTATAAAAGGTTTTTCTGAAAAGTCCAGAATTGATTATGATGAAGTGACCAGTTATGCCAAAAGAGTTATGGGTAAAAGTTGTAACATGTGCGCTTTATTTGAATAGTAGAAGTCCTTCAAAGAAGCTTTTGTGAAAGACCCCTAATAAAACATGATGCGGAAAGAAACTAAATATTTGTCATCTAAAAGTATTTGGTTGTCTTGGTTATGTTCATATAGCTGATGAGTTGAGAAGCGAATTTGATGATAAAAGTGAGAAGATGGTGTTTATTGGCTATGCGAAAAATTCCAACGATTATAAATTTTATAATCCTCGGAATGGAAAAGTTGTGATAAGTAGAGATGCAGAGTTTGAAGAAGAAAGCTCCTGGAATTGGGAGGTTCCACAAGATGAAAATTATGATTTTCTTCCTGTATTTGATGATTTGACTTGCATAGGATATGATCAAAAGATGATTGAAGAATTTAAGAAGTCGATGACAAAAATTTTTGATATGACTGATTTGGGGTTGATGTCATACTATTTGGGAATTGATAAGCAAAGTGATGAATGCATCTTTTTGTCTCAAAAGTCTTATGCAGAAGCTATTTTGAAAGAATTCAAGATGGATAAATGTGCAATTAAGCTTCTACGTTAGTGGATTATCGAAATAAGTTGTCAAAGCATGATGGGGAAGAAAAAGTGACTCCAACTTTGTTCAGAAGGTTGATTGGAAGGCTGAGATTTTTGACATGTACAAGACTAGATATCTTACATGGAGTTCAACTAATTAGTCGTTATATGGAGGTTCCTGTTGGTCCCGTGTGATTAGTTCCAAGGGGGGGGGGGGGGGGGGGGTTAGGAACTAATATAACTTTTTCGTTAATTATTTATGATGACTTAACAGTTTTGGTAAGTTTATCAACTCAGCTTTGGTCAGCTTGGCCGAATTTAGCGTAAGACAGCTTTAGTCAGATATTGACTAGAACTGTTTTACTTGTAAGTTGAGAATTGACACTCACAGAGGCCAGCTTACAACTTAGCACTCTAATTTACTCAGAGTCAGCTTAATCATTTTAGATGCTGAGTAAGTTTACCATACAACACATACAGATATATATATATATATATATATATATATATATATATATAAAGTTAGAGATTACTCAGTATCACTTATCCTGGTTCGGCCTCTCTGCCTACGTCCAGTCCCCAGAGTCCTCCGGGCTTTTAGAATCCAATACTGAGCTCTTTAAAGGTAGAGCACAAACCGTTTACAAGGCAGTTGAATATGCAAGAGTACCTTCCTCTATTCGTCTACTCAACTCCTACTGAATGCTATAACCGAACACCCAAATTTTCTCCACCACTAAGTACTCAACACCGAGCACTCAGCATACACTCTCAATATTACAATTGATAAGAACTTGTTCCCTTTCAAACAAAGAACACTTTAGATGATTACAATCAATCTAGCATTTACACAAAGAATGGAAGTTTGGTGTAAGATCTTTTTCTTGTTTTTGAGTGCTTTTGATTTGTATCTTTCTCATTTATGATTTTCTGTAAATCGGCAATCTTCCAAATGAAACCTTTGTCCCTTTTATAGTTGAATCATAGGAAACAAATCATTTGAAATTTGATTTGTCCGTTGAGTCCAAAACGGCTCTTTTAGGGGACAAATCTCTGGTCAGCTTCAGATGTGCAGGCCAATCCTGAATCCTGAATTCTTCAGACGTCAGGCTTGTCTTTTTCCTGCAGACTTTGTCTTTTTATGGCAGTTCGTCTTTTAGCCATGGTCAGTTGACCCATTCATATTGGAATTTGGCTTTTGTGTAATTCCGAGATTTCTATCATTGGCGCAGAGGGTTGGCAGTCTTTGTCTTCTAGCCAACGGACTTTTCATGCCGTCCTGAGGATAACTCAGCTTGACTTCGTTGTCTACTGCCTTTGATTGTTTGCCAGATTTCATACTGAGTTCTCCCATACTCAGCTTCCAAGGTCAGCTTCGTTTTGTAAGACTTCATTCTGGAGCAGACATTTCTTCTTTTATGTTGAGTTCCGTTTTACTCAACTTCTCAGATCATCTTTATTCTTAGCCTGTTGTTGTGATGATGACTTATCTTTTATGATGCTGAGATACTCTTTACTCAGCTTACGCTGTGTCTTTGTCTTGTCTTATTTTTGCATTCATATTTGTACTCAACATTGAACAAACGGATTAGTACAATTAAATCAAAGCACTTAAATTTAATTGTCTCTTAATCATGGATGATTTTGTCAAATCAAAATCTTGTGGAAAGGTGTTTCAACAAACTCCCCCATTTTGATGTTGGCAAAATACATAATTATGGAACTCAATTTTGAAATTCCCCATGATTGATTTATTTTTCATGTTTCTGAAATTGCTCCCCTGTAAGGGTTGCATTTATTAACTTAACTCTAAACCTTCCAAGCTTTAATTGAGAGAAATTAAAGATATTTGTACTGACTAAGTTCAATCCTAGATCTTCTAAGATCAGATAGGTCAGTTTTCAGAAATGGTCATTTTATTACTTCAGTTTACTTATGTGTGAAGATGTATACTGAGTATTATGATTTGTCTGTTCAATTTGGACAGATCAGTATATATTACTAAGCATGGCATTTAGACAGGTTGGATAGAGTGATGCTTATCATAAATTTACTTGGCAAGAAACACAAATATTAAGCACCAAAGAAGTATGGGCTAAGTTCTAAATTTTAGACTAGACTACTTCTTCTTCTTCAGACTGGCTTCAGCATACTTGCCTTTTCCTTTGTCTTTACTTCCTGATGCACCACCGGCGTGCTGAGTTCCATCTTGGCTTTTCTCCCCCGTTTTGCCATCATCGGGAGGAGGAGGAATGAATGTATCATTTCTAGCAGCACCAGACAGAGCGTTTGAATAACGCTTCAACCTTCTTGTACTCTCACTTAGGCCATCAATAACGGGAACACACTCATCTTGAACAGTTCGAGGAACCCGTAGGGAGCTACTCAGCATGCTGATGAGACATTCATGAGATTTGTTGATCCAGGAGATGGACTCAGTGAGCTGGGAAAAAGATTGATGATACATCTTGAGCAGAGCTGAGTCGTAGAATTGGCGTTGAGCATTTGTGTAGCGTACTGAGCGAAGGATGGTTTGTGAGAAGCTTAGAAGTGTTGCATTAGTGATGGGGTCAACATCCATCTTTTCTTTGTTGACATTGAGAAGACTCACAGCTTCACTCAGTTGATCAATGGTGCACTGAAAAGTGGAGGAAATCAATTCACGTGTGCAGGTCAGGTCAGAGGTCAACTTGGAGAAGTATTGCTCAATCTCAGCAGAAGTGGCATACTCAGGATGAACCGAAGATCCAAAGTTGTCCAGATCTGTGGTCAGCTTAGCAAAGTGATCCTTAAGCTCAGTAGAAGTAGCATACCCCGGATGTATTGCAGATAGACTCTGGATTTTGCCTTCAATGGAATTCATGTGGTTGACCAGCATGAGCAATAATTCAGTCAGCTTGGAAATTTGGTCTTGCTTGGGTTGCTGTGTCTGGACCGTGGTCATTACACTTATGATATCTTTGAGACTCCGAATTTCGCTCAGCAGCTGAGTGATGGATGAAAGGTTGGAGGACTCATTATTCGTAGACCCAGCAGCATCAGCATGAGGAGGATTCAATTCCTGAAGAAGAGACTGAGTAGAGGCAATGATTCTGCGCCCAGACTCAGTGGCACTTAGATAGGAAAATTGGCCTGCAGGATTGGACTCAGAGGCTGGAATTGAAGTTGAGCTCGAAGGTGGTGGAGTTGGTTGCTTGGTAGTTTGGCTAGGTTGGATAATTGTTGGTCCTGGTGGTAGCTCAGTATGAGGAACCGAGTGCTCAACATCCTGTATATTTTGAGTTTGAGGGGGAAGGACTTACAGAGGTGTTGATCGGCTCAACATGAGGTGGAAGTTGACCAGGCTGTGCCATAGTTGGCTCCCCGTCTTGAGCAACTTGGACTTCGAGCACTTGCTCGGCAAAATTTGGATGTTCCAGAGTCTTGGCTTGTTCCTCAATATGAGTAACAGAGGCTTGATTTTGCCCAGATTCCCTAGGAGGAGACTCAATATCATGGGAAAAGTATTTAAATTGGATATCGGAGAGGTCAGTGAGTGGCTCTCGAGGTGGGGAATCATCCAGAAGATCAATAGGTGTTTGCTTGTGTGCCTTCTTCTTGAGTCTTCGATATTTCTTAGCTCTTGGTGGTGAAGGATCAGCTTGAATATCTTCACTGGAGTTAGAGGATGATTTTTCCAAAAGTTCATCATTGAGTTCATGATCTTGCACATCATTCCCTGGTTGTTCAGCATTTTCCTCCTGATGTTGCTTAACATTATCTGGCTCAGCATGATATTTTTCCTCAGTATCAGGCTGAGTGGCATTACTTCTTTGTTCTCTTTCTTCTTGCACAGCAGGGGTTTTTTCAATATCAATCCCAAGGCTTTTGACGAAGTGTGACTGGGGAGTGATAATCCAGTTGAGGGGGTCAGCTTCAACAATTTTCAAACCAGAGCTTTTTCTTTTCTGTAGAGGTGGATCTGGTGTTTCTTCATTCTCTTCTTCGGGCTCAACTTACCTCTTTCTCTTCCGCCGGTATGAAACGTTCTTAATGTTAGTTGAGTACCAGGCTCATGGAGCCATACATCTCGATCGGAAAAGGATCAATAGAAAAAGAAAGAATCGGAATTGATCGCTATATTTCTCGAAACAAAGGAAGCGAAAGATCTCTGCTGACTTAGGTGTAACCTGAGTTTGGTCAGCATCAACTTTCTTCCCCTTAGACACTGCTTGTACCTTTCTTGGGACAGTATCAACATCTTTTGAGCATGTTTCAAATGCTTTTCTCTTCTTCTTTGTTGTTGCTGGCTCAACAGACTTAGCAGTAGCTTTCTTTCCTTTAGGTTCTACTTCTTGCTCCGCTTCTGCTTCTTGCTCAGCTTCTACTTCTTGTTCAGCATCGTTTTCTTCCACATCTTCCTCATCACCTTCAATCCCCTTCAAAGGTTGGTTAAATAACAACCTGAACAGCAGAGCCATTGTGATTTCACTTCCCAAACTGTCAGTCTCATTGATGGTCTCAATTTTCTGATCCTCGAGGATTTTGGTGATTAGAGAGCCTAGTCTGAGTTTCTTACCTCCCCGTTGAAGTGTACCAACCAGGAACACATGCATATTGAGTGGGTTGTATGTCAGCATGTGCCATATGAAGCACAGCTCGAAGTTGGATGCCGACGATGCTGAGTTGAGCTTTAGGAAAATGAAGTTAGTCAATATGTAATGAGCCATCTTCTGATTTTGGCCCATACAGGTACTGGGTATTTCTCCCTTGTGATTCTTAGGCTTTCAAAATCCCTTGACATGGTCAAGCTTTTCTTTGGTTGTCCTGAATTCTTTCCCTGCTTCTGGCAGGTTGAGTAGGGTTGCTAAGTAAGATGGGGTGATTGTTATCTTGTGCCCCTTGACGGAAGTTTCCAAATAGTCAGCATCATCTTCGTCGACAAAAAGGTTGGAGTAGAATTCCCTAACTAACCTAGGATAGGTTTTTCCAGAGAGAGAAAAGAGTCATACCCATTCATTCTTCTCAATCCACTCACAGAAGGGTTTTTCAGTGGTGATGAAGCTCGGAGAGAACCATCTGCATTTCAGAACTTCCAGATTATTGACCTTCTTGTGAACTTTGATCATGTTCCTTTTCGTGGGCTTCTTTGAAGAGCTTGCTGGGTCAGCTTGAGGGTTTTTGTTTGGAGTTTGGTTGAGCTGAGGAGGAGATTTTGGATTTTCATCGGTGTGGTGTTTGCCAGAATCACCACCGGAGACATTTTGAGGGTTCGACATTTTCTTCTCAGAGATTCTTAGGAATTTTGAAATTTAGAGAGAGAGGAGTTTGAATGCCAAAAGATTCAAGCATAAAGAGGATTAAGTGGGGAATCTTCCACTATTTAAAGAGATTGAAATCGTTCATATTCGTTGAACTAGCCGTTTTATCTTGGGACGTTCAATCGACAGAGATTCTGTCATTTATGACACGTTCGGTGCATGGGTTATCCCATTATTGCTTACGTTGTCCTAGGTGCTATTTATTACACGTGTTAGCATTTAATGGTGCAAGTGGGCTTTAACTCAGTTTTGCTAGAATTCGAAGCATTTGTAATACTGAGTACCTAGTTCTATGTACATGAATTTCTTCTCTTAGTAACTTAGCATAGGGTAATCACTTCAACATGTATATCTACTCAGCATAGGGTGATTTTATATTTTAAGCTCAGTATGTAGTAGTTACTAATTTTTGAATTAACTCAGCATGGCAATCATTCAACATTCAATTTTTCACTCAGTATGTTGAATTGTTCACGAGCCAATGGCTTGGTGAAGATATCTGCAAGCTGTTCATCTATTGGCACATAGGTCAGCTTGATCTCACCCTTGAGTACGTGATCTCTAATGAAGTGATGCCTTATACTGACATGCTTCATCATGCTGTGTTGAATTGGATTCTTAGATAGATCAATGGCACTCTTGTTGTCACATTTGATCTCTATTGTTTTGGTTTTCACTCCATAATCTTCAAGCTGTTGCTTTATCCATAGGACCTGAGCAACATAGCTTCCAGCAGCTACGTACTCAGCTTCAGTTGTAGACAGGGCTACGGATGATTGCTTCTTGCTGAACCAAGATACTAGACAGGTTCTAAGGAAATGACATCCTCCCGAAGTACTCTTACGTTCTAGCTTATCTCGTCCGTAGTCAGCATCAGTATATCCAATGAGTGTGAAGTCATTTGAGGTTGGATACCATAAAGCTACATCAACTGAGCTTTGCAAATATCTAAAAATTCTTTTTACAGCAATTAGGTGAGATTCCCTGGGGTCAGCTTGATATCTTGCACAATAACATACTGAGTACTGTATATCAGGTCTACTAGCTGTGAGATAAAGTAAGGAGCCTATCATACCTCGATAAAGTTTACTATCTATTGACTTCTCATCTTTGCATAGGACAGTATCAGTACCCATTGGGGTCGATATGGGCTTGCAATCTTCCATATCAAATTTCTTTAGCATCTCTTTGGTGTACTTGGACTCACTTATAAAGATGCCATTCTTACCTTGCTTAATTTGAAGTCCAAGGAAGAAGTTGAGCTCACCCATCATGGACATCTCGAACTCAGTTTGCATTTGTTTGCTAAATTCTTTACACAAAGATTCATCAGTAGCACCAAATATTATATCATCTACATAAATTTGTGCAAGTAGGGTATGTTTACCCTTTTTCTTAATAAACAGGGTTGTGTCAGCTTTTCCTCTGACATAGTTCCTGGTCAGCAGGAAGTTGGTCAATCTCTCATGTTGGTCCCGTGTGATTAGTTCCAAGGGGGGGTTAGGAACTAATATAACTTTTTTCGTTTAATTGTATACTGACTTAGTTATTTTGCAAGTTGGTCAGCTCAGCTTTTGGTCAGCTTGGCCAGATATGCTATAAGACAGCTTTGGATGGATATTAACTAAAGCTGTTTTATTTATAAGTTAGATATTGACACTCTTGGAGGTCAGCTTCTAACTCAGCACTTGAAATTACTCAGAGTCAACTTTAAACAATTTTATATGCTGAGTAAATTTCACATACAACACATGCATATATATATATATATTGAGAGAGAGTTTAGAGATTACTCAGTATCACTTATCCTGGTTCGGCCTCTCCGCCTACGTCTAGTCCCTAGAGTCCTCCGGGCTTTTAGAATCCAATACTGAGCTCTTTAAAGGTAGAGCACAAACCAATTACAAGGCATATGACGGGTGATGAAACTCAGTTCATCACGTTTGAGCGTAAACGAGGAGGGAGCGTAAGTTTTGGAGACAACAAGAAGGGTAAGATAGTAGGGTCAGGAACCATCGGAGGTAATCCTACTATTGAATCTGTCTCCCTGGTCAGCGGACTCAAATATAACTTACTCAGCGTAGCTCAGCTATGTGATAATGGGAGAAAAGTTATATTTGATGCTACTAGATGTAAAATATACGAGGGTAAAACAAATGAGTTAATTTTAACTGCCCCTCGGATAGATAATGTCTTTATGCTAGACTTAGAGAAAAAGTTTTCAAAAACTGTGTGCTTAGTATCAAAGGAAGAAAATTCCTGGCTATGGCATGTGAGACTTGGTCATGTAAGCATGGACCTCCTGGCCAAACTAGCAAGAAAGCAATTGGTTGAGGGACTGCCTGAACTTAAATTTCAAAAAGATCAATTATGCCACGCTTGCCACGCTGGAAAACAAACCAAACAATCTTTTCATAGCAAAAATATCGTCTCAACTAAACGTCCGTTAGAGTTACTACACTTGGATCTCTTCGGTCCAGTCCAGCCGCTGAGTCTGGGTGGAAGAAGATTTTCCTTGGTCATTGTAGATGACTTCTCTCGGTATACGTGGGTTATCTTGCTGACCAGCAAGGATGAGACCTTTGAGACATTTTAAAATTTGGTTAGAAAAATTGAAAATGAAAAAGACCTAAAATTAGCTCACATCCGTAGTGATAATGGTGGAGAATTCAAAAACCAAAAGTTTGTTGAATTCTGTGAAGCCAACGACATTCACCACAATTTTTCTGCTCCTAGAACACCTCAGCAAAATGGGGTTGTAGAAAGGAAGAACAGAACTCTGGTTGAAATAGCCAGGACAATGCTGGATGAGCATAGGCTTCCAAAGTATTTTTGGGGAGTGGCTGTTAACACAGCATGCTATATTCTTAATAGGGCTCTAGTTAGACCTATATTAAAGAAAACCCCCTATGAACTTTGGAAAGGACGAAAGCCCAATATTGGATACTTTCGTGCCTTTGGCTGTAGATGTTTTATTTTAAATACCAAAGATAGCTTAGCAAAGTTTGATTCAAAAGCTGATGAGGCTATCTTTTTGGGCTACTCAACAAACATCAAAGCATTCAGAGTTTTTAATAAGTGAACTCAAATTTTAGAAGAGTCAGTACATGTAGAGTTCGACGAAACTGACCCTGCAGGTAGATACCAGCCGCTGACCGAAGATGATCCTCACTCAGTAACCACCGTTGACCAAGAACCAGCTACTGATTCATTCATGAAAAGGCTGACCAAGAGTAAGAGTGAACCTAAGATTACTTTTACTGACCCATCTACTTCTGCAGAGATTGTTGAAATAGAAACATCACAAGACATAAATCTACCTAAAGAGATAAGGATCCCAAGAGGGCACTCAGAGAGTGCAATCCTTGATTCTGCTGGGAATACCCTGATGACGAGGAATCAACTCAGGAAGTACCTCAGCAATGTTGCCTTCGTCTCAGTACAAGAACCGAAGAATTTCACTGAAGCTGAGTACGATGAATTCTGGATGAACGCAATGCAAGAGGAGCTCGATCAATTCAGAAGAAACGATGTATGGGAGCTAGTACCTCATCCAAAGAGTCAAAAGACCATCGGAACAAGATGGGTCTTCAGGAACAAGATGGATGAACAAGGAAACGTAGTCAGCAACAAAGCAAGGCTTGTAGCTCAGGGCTACAGTCAGCAAGAAGGTATTGACTACGGTGAGACCTTTGCCCCAGTGGCAAGGCTAGAGGCAATTAGAATTCTATGTGCATATGCATCTTACATGAATTTTAAATTATTCCAAATGGATGTCAAAAGTGCATTTCTTAATGGAGTTATAAACGAGGAGGTTTATGTAAATCAACCTCCAGGTTTTTAGGACCCTAAGTGTTGAAACACCTTTCCACAAGATTTTGATTTGACAAAATCATCTATGATTAAGAGGGAATTAAATTTAGATGCTTTGATTTAATTGTACTAATATGTTTGTTGAATCTTGAGTGCAAAAATATATAAGGTAAAAGACAGGACAAAAGTCAGCACAAACAAAGCTAAGTAGCAAAGAACTCAGCATGACAGAATAGAAGCTGAGTGGAGTTAAAGTTCAGAAACAAAACGAAGCTGACTAAAGCTGAAGACCTCGTCAGGAGCGTTTAAACAAAACGGAGCTGACCTTGGAGGAACTCAGCATGAACCATGAACAAACGGAGCTGAGTATTCATCAGGACAGCATGAAGGATCCGTTCTACTAAAAGACAAAGTATGCCAATCATCTGCACCAATAATTGGAACCTCGAAGATACCTATGAAGACTGATTCCGAGAGTCATGGCACGTTGGATTATTGGAAATAGACAACTGTCACAAACAAACAAAACAGACGCTAAAAGACAACCTGGCGCCTGAAGTAAAACAGAAGCAAGGAATGGTGTGCAGTCTGAAGATTTCCAGAAAATGTTCCCCAAAAGAGCCGTTTTGGTTGCAACGGTCAAGACATTTTAAACAATCAAGTCCACAGTTTTTCGTCTATAAAAAAGGACAATCGAAGAACCAAAATACACAGAACACAGAAGCATCAAAAGAAAAACACAAGAGAGAAAGATTCAAAAGCACTCAAATACAAAAAGAATCTTACACCCACGTTTCTATTCGATGTGTAAATGCTAGATTGAGTTGTAATCATCTAAAGTGTTCTTTAGTTCAAAAAGGAACAAGTCCGTGATCAATAGCAATATTGAGAGAGTAAAACTGAGTGCTAAGTTGTAAGCATTTCAGTAGTAAAGAAATCTAGGTGCTGGGTTGTAGCACTTAGTAGGAGTTGAGTAGACGAATATAGGAAGGTACTCTTGCATATTCAACTGCCTTGTAATTGGTTTGTGCTCTACCATTAAAGAGCTCAGTATTGGATTCAAAAAGCCCGGAGGACTCTGGGGACTGGACGTAGGCAGAAAGGCCGAACCAGGATAAGTGATACTGAGTAATCTCTGAACTCTCTCTTATATTGTGTGTGTTGTTTGCTAAATTTACTCAGCATATAAATTGCCTAAGCTGACCGTGAGTAAATAAGTGGTGCTGAGTTAGAAGCTGACCTCCAAGAGTGTCAATTCTCAACTCACAAGAAAACAACTTTAGTCAACATCTGACTAAAGCTGTCTTCGAACATATCTCACCAAGCTGACCAAAAGCAGAGTTAATAAACTCTCAAAATTACTTCCAGTCAGCTTAATTAAATCGCGAAAAAGTTATATTAGTTCCTAACCCCCCCCTTGGAACTAATTATCAGGGACCAACACTAAGTTCCCAAACCATGTTTACAAACTCAAAAAGGCTCTGTACGGCCTCAAGCAAGCACCACGTGCTTGGTATGAGAGGCTGACCAGTTTCCTGCTGACTAGAAATTACGTCAGGGGCAAAGCAGATACAACCTTATTCATTAAGAGAAAGGGTAAAGATACCCTGCTGGCCCAAATTTATGTTGATGATATAATATTTGGTGCAACTAACGAATCAATGTGCAAGGAGTTTAGCAAACAAATGCAGACTGAGTTTGAAATGTCCATGATGGGAGAACTCAACTTCTTCCTCGGTCTTCAAATTAAACAAGGAAAGAATGGCATCTTCATCAGTCAAGCCAAATATGCCAAGGAGATATTAAAGAAATATGACTTGGAGAATTGCAAGCCAACATCCACTCCTATGGGCACTGACACTGTCCTCTGCGCTGACGAGAATGGTAAGTCAGTAGACAGCAAATTATATCGAGGTATGATAGGCTCTCTACTTTACTTAACAGCCAGTAGACCGGATATTCAGTTTTCAGTATGCTACTGTGCTAGATATCAATCTAACCCTAAGGAATCTCATTACATTGCTGTAAAAAGAATCCTTAGATACTTGCAAAGCTCAGTGAACGCAGGTTTGTGGTATCCAAATACTCATGATTTTACACTCATCGGATACACTGACGCTGACTATGGACGGGATAAGCTAGAATGTAAAAGCACCTCTGGAGGATGTCACTTTTTAGGAAGCTGTCTTGTATCCTGGTTCAGCAAAAAGCAGGCGTTAGTAGCCTTGTCTACCACTGAAGCTGAGTACATTGCTGCTGGTCATTGTGTTGCTCAAGTTCTATGGATTAAGCAACAACTTGAAGACTATGGTGTTCAAACGAAGACAATTGAAGTCAAGTGTGACAACAAAAGTGCAATTGATCTTTCCAAGAACCCAATTCAACACAGCTGAATGAAGCATGTCAACATCAGACATCACTTCATTAGAGACCATGTACTCAAGGGTGAGATCAAGCTGACCTTTGTCCCAATGGACGAACAGCTTGCAGATATCTTCACAAAGCCACTGGCCTGTGAGCAGTTCAGCATATTGAGAGAAGCAATTGGTATGTTTAATCCTCTTCAGTAAATTCCTGTGCTAAATGAATATGAATGCTGAGTGAATTACTATGCTGAATGATTGATTGTTTGCTGAGTCACTCATCAAAACTAACTGAACATCAAATACTGAGTAACTTGCACACTGAGTAAATTAGTTTAAACTTAAACTTTAAAATCATCCGTAAATGCATTACTGACCACTCAGAATATCAAACGCTTGACATTCTAGATGCTGAGTGTTAGATCCGTTAGCATAAATGTAAAAGCACGCGTATAGCCCTAGGATGACGTATTCGCCATATGTGTCATAAATGCCAGGATCTTTGTCGGTACACAATCCCAAGGCAAAACTGACACATGGATTCGATTAAGATCCACACCGTTCATTCTGTCTATAAATTATGGGAATTTCCCCATCTTTTATTTTTTACGCGTAATCAATTCTAAAGGCAAAGAAACTGCTTTGAACTCCTTCTCTCTAAAATTCCTCTAAACCTTCCCATCTTCAAAGAATGACTAAGTTATCTTTCAATGTCTCCGGTGCCGGCCACCAAAAGACCAGCTCCGATGAACCTACTGGAAATCCCCCTACGCCGAGCAAGGGAAAAACTGGCCAAAACTCAAACTCTGGTCAAGGAAAGACTGTGAAAATTCGTACCTACTCCAAAGTCTTTGAGAATGTGCGAGAATGGAAAGTTGAACCCTCCAGATGGGTTTCAGAACATTTCGTACAGAATGAATAGTCGTTCTGCGAATGGATTTCACAGAATGGATGGACTGGGCTATTCTCGGTCAGGGATGAAACCTATCCTGACCTCGTGAGAGAATTTTACCACAACCTCAAGGTTGCCAATGACAACGCTGACTACCTGTGCACTGAGGTAAAAGGCAAAACCATCTTCATCAACCCTCTCTACATAGGAAATCTTCTCCAGCTAAAAACTGAGGGAGCAAGGCTGAGAAGATCAAGAGATCAGGATAAGACTAATTATGTCCACAGCTTCTGCAAACCTGATGGCTACTCAGGAGAAGTCTCAGCTTCTTCAATGGGTCAGCACCAGAAGATGGCTCACTACCTGCTGAGTTATTTTATTTACCCAAAGATAAACTACACTACATCAGCAACAAACTTTGAACAGTGCTTCATATGGCACATGCTGACGTACACCCCCATCAACATGCCTGTCTTTCTAGTTGCTGGGTTCCTACGCAGCACAGGTACAATGAGGCTCGAGTCAATCATAACAAGAATCCTCATTGACCACAAAATTGACCTCGAAGGTGAGGAGAAATTTAAAGGAACTGAGATCACAGCATCCTCGCTGAGGGCGCTGAAGTTTGGACAGCCTTTGAAGAAAGGTAAAGTTGCTGCTGCTGCTGGCCAAGCTGAGGAAACTGCTGAGCCAAAGAAAGGGCGAAGAACTAAGGCCCCAGCTTCCCGCAAGAGGAAAACTGCTGAGACTCCTACTACAAACGTTGAGTCTCCAGCAAAGAAGCAAAAGTCAGCTGGCAAGACAACTGAGAAAAGAACCAGGCAAGGTGGGCCTGGAACTGAGGAAGCTGCTGAGCAACCTCAAAAGAAGCAGAAGCCTTCAACTTTGACTCCTCTGGAAGCCATACCGACCGACTTCATTATACCGGGTGACTCTCACTTCACCCAGTGTCAAGGTACATGTGATGAGTCTGAGGAGCCTGAGGTCCAACTAGATGATCACTTCATCTCTCAAGTTGAGGAAGAACTTGATGGAGATAGTACTGAGGAAGAAGAAGAAGAAGCCAGCGGTCAGGATGACGCTGAGGATTCTGAGGAAACTGCCAGCGAACATGAAGCTGAGGATGCTAACACTGGGTTAGCTGGTGGAGATGTGCATGTCGACACTGAGTTGGCTGCGGGAGTTGAGCAAGTACTTGACCAACACACTATTGATCAAGTTGAAGAGCAAGCTGACCAGACTCATACTGAGCAACAGGAATCCTCTCCTACTCACTCAGAAGAACCTGCTCCTACTGACACTCCACCTCGTAGAAGGCGAAAGTTGGTCAAGGCCAGTGAAAAACCAGTCATTGAACTTCCTGTGCAACTTCCAACTCTTCCTGACATTGTCCTCTCTAAGACAACTAAGGACCCTTCTACTGTTCAACTTAAGTTTTTCAATCGCCAATCCACTTCCACTACATCGGCGCAATTAGAAAAACAAGCCTCTGTTTCTTCCCAACAGGAACACGTCGACCCCCATGCCTCAGCAACATCAACCAGTCAGGTTGAGCCGTCTACTGTTCATGCTGTTTCCTCAAGCATGGTGCTGACTCCCCATCCTTCTGCCGTCAGCACAGACAGTATTAAGGTTATAACTTCCATAACTCAACTCTCTACCGATCAATCAACAATTCCTCCAACTCAAGTGCAGATTGAGCATACTCTTCCAGTCACTGACCAGGGTACTCCTTTCACACCACTTCCTTCTGGTCATACTGATGTCCATCTGAATGCCACTGAGTCCGGCAAAAAGATCATCGACTCAGTGCAAGCATTAATCCGGGATCTTCAACATTCCACTCCTACTGCTGCTGGCTCTTCAATTCTTGAGACCAGCCAGCTCTCCCAGGTCACTCAGCTTCTAAACGAAGTTAAGGGACTTAAGGATCTGCTGAATGTCGTCTTATCCTTTCAAGCCCAGCAAGCTAAGCAGGATTCCATTGCCAAGCTGGCAGAGATACAGCTGACAACAGTTCAACATTTGAACTCTCTCCATCACCAAGTCTAGAAGTTGTCCGCTGTGAACACTGACTACGCCACTTCCTCTGAACTCAAAATGCTCTTTGCTCAGCTTCACACTGAGCAACTGAAGACCAACGAGCAAATGGTGTCATACAGTCAGTGCTCAGTAGAGCAAATCGGTGAGGCTATAAGGCTGCTTAATCTAAATAAGCAAGAGATGGATACTGACGCGTTGAAGCAAAATGAGTTGCTGTCTCTCGCACAACAATCTTTCAACCACATCCGTCATAACAATATCCAACGTCATCATTATGACTCAGCTCTCTTGAAGACATTCCACCAAATCTTTACTGGCCTTTCTGAAGCTCTTATCTGGCAAGCCAAAGCTCAAGCTTTCAGTGTCAATATGCTCAGTGTTGCTGATCTCCGAATACCCGCAGAGGTCTCAGCAGATAGAGTTGCCATTTTTGATGGCGTAAATGAAAGCGCTGAGAAGCTAAAGGAGCTTTCTCAGGAACTGACTCGCGCTGTCCTAACCGATGCATTCAAGCTCCCCGAAGTTGACAAAATGGGGGAGAAAGCGCAAGCAGCTAGAGCTCAACATGAGCGACGTCAGTATGAGCGAAGTCAGTCACAAGGCAAGAAAAAGAAATAGATAGGCTAGCTCAGCATAGGCCAAAACAGTTGTAATCTTTTTATTGCCATATATATATATATATATATATATATATATATATATGTGTGTTAATATGTAATTACTGACTTCTATCATATATATATCATATCTGCATTTCTTATTCAAATCCCGAGTTATGATATATGTTGCTAAATACTGAGTTATTAAGTATCTTCAATTAAATCAGCCATGTTTAACACTTGTAAAATTATTTGACTAAATCAAATGCTGATAACATGTTTGACATTGACCTATGTGTTTATAAAACATTCTGATAAGAACTCATTGAACAATAAATTACTCAGCGCACTCTATATGACTAAACCTTCCGCTTTATACTGAGTAAATAGAATATGTTGAAATAGCTGGCCTATATCTGAAAACTGACCTTAGACTTACTTATTTAAACCTTTAAATATTTTAAGAAAAACTAAGTCAGTAGCTCAACCCTTACGGGGGAGTTCGCTAAATTATACTAGGTCAACTATCTTGGGGGAGCTCATACTGAGTTCCTTGCTGAATAGTTTTGCCAACATCAAAATGGGGGAGTTTGTTGAAACACCTTTCCACATAATTTTGATTTGACAAAATTGTTTAAGTATAACTTAAATACATATTCTAAACACACTAAGTTTAAATGCTTTTATTTATGCTACTAATGTGTTTGTTCAATGTTGAGTTAAAACTGTTATAAGATATAAGGATTAAATGGCCCAAGCCCATTACGGAAGCCAAGGCCCAAGTCAAACAACTCAGTACACTCGGCCCGCGTTTGTCAAAACGTTGCCGTTCTAAACAAAACGCAACTCAGCATGAGAAGGATCTAGAAGATCTTCGGGAACAACTTCAAGATGAAGCTGCTGAGTGGTCTCGACAAACGTACAAGACAGCAGCTGGCAAAGGAAAACTTTCAGACAAAGTTTTTCCTCTTTTGGCAAAGTTCAGATGACACAGTATGCTGTCCAGTTGACCTTACCATAAAAGAAGAGACCATCTGCTAAGCTGACCGAGGACAAAATACACCATTCTGATTGGCCGAGAGCTCTGAGCAAGTCAGGATGACAACGACATATAGCCGTTTCCCTCCAACGGTTATTTCGAAATTCGAAATGACCGATGCCCAGACGTCTCTATAAATAGTGCCATCACAAGCTTCATTCCACACAGAACTTGATCAAGCAGTTACGCTGACCAAATTTCTACAAGTTCTGCAAGCAAAGAAGCAAAGCAAATTCTTACACTACATTTCTTATATCTGTGTAAAAGTGTAGAGTGATTGTTTCAATCGTCTAAAGTGTCTTAGAAAATCTTTGTATAGGACAAAACACTTATCATTTCTAGAGATAGAAAGGAGAGACTGAGTACTCGGTTTTAGTACTCAGCGAGAGATTAGGATTGAGTAGAAGTATAGAGGAAGGTACTCTTGTTATACTCAGTTGCTGATATTGTAAAAGGTTTGAGGCTCTACCTTTAAAGAGCTCAGTAGAGGATTTGAAATCTCGGAACGTGTTCCGGGGACAGGACGTAGGCTTAGAAGAAGCCGAACCTGGATAAATCTGCTGAGTGAAGTATTTCTTACCTTTAACTCCTTATTTATATTGCTTGCTTAAAATAACCAAAAACTGACCAAGTAAAGAGGTCAAGTTGAGTTGTGCGCGTTGAACGTCTGAGCTCAGGAATAGACTCTAAGTGCTATCTCCCGACTCAAGCTAAGAAACTGACCTAGTCACCTGTTGACTAAGCCAGTATCTTGCTGTTTACTCAGCGCCGCTGTTCAAACCTTTTTCTTTAGAAAAAGAAGTCTGCCCTAATTGCGAAAAAGTTTAAATAGTTCCTAACCCCCCCTTGGAACTATACTTGCAACCTTACAAGGGACCAACACTAAGTGCTACAACCCAGCACCTAGATTTATCTACCACTGAATGTTTACAACCAAACACTCAGCACAGCACTCTCAATTTTACAATTGATAAACACTTGTTCCTTTTCAAGCAAAGAACACTTTAGAAGATTACAAGTAATCACTCTAGCATTTACACAAGGAATGAAAGATGGGTGTAAGATCTATATTTGTAGCTAAGTGCTTTTGTATCTTTTCTCTCTTGTATTTTTCTTTTTTTGTGATTCGGCAATGATCCAAGAGGTTTGATTGTCCTTTTATAGGAAAAATCTGTGTTGGATCATTTTGAGATGATCTAGCCATTAATGTTAAAACGGCTCTTTTAGGGGACAGATTCTGGTCAGCTTCAGACTGTTCCGGCCATTCCCTTCCTCTGCATTCCTTCAGACGTCAGACTTGTCTTATTGCTTCTGGTTTGTCCTTTTGTGTCAGTTGTCCTTTACCAATAATCCATTGACCCATACATCTCGGAATGTGTCTTCTACGTATTTCCAAGGATTCAATTATTGGTACAGAGGGGCGGTAATCATTGTCTTTTAGCTAACGACTTTTTCATGCTGTCCTGAAGAATCACTCAGCTTCTACTTCCTAAAACCTTGTCATTTACAATTTCCAATCTGAGTATAAGTTTAGTCAGCTCAGCTTCGTGAGACAGTTGTTGTGGGCGTGTATGTCTTTGTCTTTTGATGCTAAGTTTGACTCCACTCAGCTTGATACTTTAGGCTTCTATGCTGACCTCTTCCTATCTTACTTCTTATATTTATCTTTTATTTATATTTATACTCAACATTGAACAAACGGATTAGTACAATTAAAATAAAGCACATAAATTTAATTGTCTCTTAATCATTGATGATTTTGTCAAATCAAAATCTTGTGGAAAGGTGTTTCAACAAACTCCCCCATTTTGATGTTGGCAAAATGCATAATTATGGAACTCAGTTTTGAAATTCCCCATGATTGATTTATTTTTCATATTTCTGAGATTTCTCCCCCGTAAGGGTTGCATCTGTTAATTTACCTCTTAAACCTACCAAGATTTATTTGAGATAAACTAAGGATGTGTGTACTTACTAGATTTAGTTCTAATTTATTTTGAGTCCAGGTCAGCTTTCAGAAATGCTTGAATACTCAGTTTGATTTACTCGTTATTATGTATACTGAGTATTTATTTGTTCAATGTTTATGTTAATGAGTATTGATAAGCATGGCATTGGAACAGAATGAAAAAACACCATTCATTGGAACAAGGAATGAAACATACAAATGCACACTACTTGAAGTGCAGAATACTTGTGCCCACACAAAATAAGGTTATAACAAACAGTTTCACTAGTCTCTCTTTTTAATCACTCTTCTTCATACAACATTACCCTTTCCTTTCACTTTACTTCCTGATGCACCTGTCTGATGTTGAGTTTCAGGTTGAGTTCTCTCCCCCGTTTTGCCAGCATTGGGTTTGTAGACAAAGGTGTCATTTCTTACAGCTGAGGATAGAACATTGGAATAGCATTGTAAACGCTTCGTGCTCTCACTCAAGCCGTCTATTACAGGAACGCAATCATCTCAAACATTTCGAGGAACGGGGATGGAACCAGTGATCAGGTTGATAATACACTCATGGGACTTGCTAAGCCAAGTAAGGGAGCTGGTGATCTGAGTAAAGGATTGATGATACATCTTCAATAGGGCAGAATCATAGAAGATGCGTTGAGCATTGTCATAGCGAACAGCCTGTAGAATACCTTGTGAAAGTTTATCATTGATGGGGTCAACATCCATCTGAGCTTTGTTGACACTTAGAAGACTCACGGATTCACTGAGTTGATCAATTGTACATTGAGAAGTGGAGGAAACGAGCTCTCGTGTACATGTAAGATCGGCAGTCAGCTTGGCAAAGCATCCCTGCAACTCAGCAGATGTGGCATACTCAGGATTAGCCGTTGGCCCAAGGTTGGGTAGTTCTGCTCTCAGTTTGGCAAATTGTTGATCTAACTCAGCTGAAGTTGCATATTCTAGATTAGGGGCAGAGAGATTATTGATTTTACCTTCAAGTGAGTTCATGTGGTTTATCATCAGAAGGAATAGCTCAGTCAGCTTGGCAATGTGATCTTGCTTAGGTTGCTGTGATTGGACGGTGGTCACAATACTGACAAGATCCTTGAGTCCCTTAATTTCCGTGAGAAGTTGAGTGATGGCAGAGATATTTGTGGACTCAGGATGAGCAGACCTAGCAGCATCAGAAGTGGTGAACTCCTGGAGAAGAGATTGAGCCGTTTCGATGATGCGACGGCCAGGCTGAGTTGCACTAAGATAGGCATGTTGCTCAGTGGAAGTTGGCTCAGATGCAGGAATGGAGGTGGAGTTGGCTGCTTACTAGCTTGAGCAATTGGGTCTTGATCAGGATGTTGAGTTTGAACAGGTGGATCCATAGCTTTCTCCCCATGTTGAGTGGCTGGATCTTCGAGCTCTTGCTCGGTAGGATTTGGATTTTGTGGAGTCTTGGCATGTTCCTCAGTCCGAGTAACAGAGGCTTGATTTTTCTCTGAATCCTTGGAAGGAGACTCAACATGGTGGAAAAAAAATACTCAAACTGGATATTGGAGGGATCCGTAGTTTGCTCCAAAGAAGGAGAATCTGCCAAGAGATCAATGAGAGGAGTTTTTACAGCTTTCTTTTTCAGTCTTCTGAGGGACTTAGTTTTTGGAGGTGACGGGTCAGTTTGAACATCTACATCCTCAACCTCAGCTTTAACATTAAGATCCTCTCTTTGATGTTCCTCTTCTTCGTGGTCAACATCATGTGCCTCTTGATTTTACTCAATATTATCCTGCTCAGCATGATCATTTCCTTCAGCATTAAGCTGAGTATCAGCCTGTCTTTGTTCTTCTCCTTCATCAGCTTGCTCAACTGGAGTTTTCTCAAGATCAATCCCAATGTTTTGAGTGCAGTGAGATTTGGGTGTCACAACCCAATCAATGGGATCAGCCTCAACTATTTTCAACCCAGAATTTCTACTTTTCTTCTTTAGCGGCTGTTCTGGGGATTCTTCATTTTCTTCCTCGAGCTCAGCTTGCCCTTTCCTTTTCTCTGCTGACTTAGGTGTAACCTGAGGTAGGTCAGCATCAATATTCTTTCCTCTTGTCATAGCCCTCTTCTTTTTGGGCACAGTTTCAATGTCCTTGGCACAAGTGGCCAGTGTCTTTCTCTTCTTCTTTGCCTTAGAGGAATCGGCAGGAACTTCCTCTGGTTCAACTTCTAGCTCAGCATCATCTGCTGCTAACTCAGTTTCAATTTCTTGCTCAGCATCGTTTTCTTCCTCATCTTCCTCAACATCTTCACCTCCCTTTAGTGATTGGTTCAACAATAACCCAGTTAGTAGAGCTGCGGTTATTTCTGTTCCCAAGCTTTTAGTCTCAGTGATGGTCTCAATCTTGTGATCTTCAAGGATCTTGGTGATGAGAGAACCTAGTCGAAGTTTCTTACCTCCTCGTTGAAGTTCTCCCACCAAAAACACAGGCATATTCAGCGGACAATAGGTTAGCATGTGCCATATTAAGCACTGCTTAAAGTTGGAGGCAGACGAGGCTGAGTTGAGTTTAGGGAAGATGAAGTTTGTTAAGATGTAGTGCGCCATTTTCTGGTTTTGGGCCATACTCGTGCTGGGTATTTCTCCTTTGTAATTTTTGGGTTTGAAAAAACCCTTCATCTGGTCAAGCTTTTCCGTTGACACCTTTTCTTTTGTTGTTCTGAACTCAGTTCCTTTGTTGGGCATGTTGAGTAAGGTTGCCAAGTAGGACGGGGTGATTACAATCTTGTTACCCTTAACGTGTGTCTCCAGATAGTCAGCATCGTCCTTATCAACATAGAGGCCGGAGTAGAATTCCCTAACCAATCGTGGATAGGTGGTTCAAGGGAGAGAGAAAAGGCCTGCCCACTCGTTCTTCTCAATCCATTCACAGAATGGCTTTTCGGCAGTAACGAAGCTGGGAGAGAACCAGCGGCATTTGAGACTTCCAGGTTGTGGACTTTTGAGTGAACTTTGACCATGGTCCTAACCTTGGGTTTCTTCTGTTTTGAGGAACTTGTCGGGTTCGTTTGACGGCGTTTGCTCGGAGTTAGGTTAGACTTAGGAGGAGATTTAGGGCTTTCATCGGTGATCAATTTTCCAGAATTTTCACCGGAGATTTTCTGAGTGTTGGTCATTTTCAGAGATTTTTGTGGAAGATTTGAGAGAGAGAGAGAGATTCTGAATACCAAAAGATTTACGCGTGAAGAGATTTGAAGAGTAATTCATCCATTATTTATATATACCTAAAATGGTCCTATTAATTGAACTAGTCGTTTATCCTTGGGGAGTTCACCGACAGAGATTCTGTCATTTATGACATTTCCGGTGCATGGGTTGTCTCATAATTGTTTGCCTCTCCTAGGTGCTTTTTATTACACGTGTTGGCATTTAATGGTGCAAGTGGGTTTTAGCGCGGTTTTCCTAGGAAATGAACCGTTTGTGATACTGAGTACTTAGTTCTATCAAGATGAATTTTCTATCTTAGTACATGATAGTTGCTCAGTATATGTACCTACTCAGGATAATCACTCAACATGTATGTCAACTCAGTATGAGGTGATTTTTCTATATTTCAAGTTCAGTAAGTATGAGTTATTTTACTCAGCATGGCATAGCATTCAAATTTTCACTCAACATGGCAATCACTCAACATTCATTAGAGAATTATTGAAGGGGATTAGACATACCGATAGCTTCCCTTAGTATGTTGAATTGTTCACGTGCCAAGGGCTTGGTGAACATATCTGCAAGCTGTTCATTTGTTGGCACATAGGTCAGCTTGATCTCATCTTTTAGTACGTGATCTCTAATGAAGTGATGCCTTATGCTGACATGCTTCATCCTGCTATGTTGGATTGGATTTTTGGACAGATCAATGGCACTCTTGTTGTCACATTTGATCTCTATTGTTTCAGTCTTTACTCCATAATCCTCAAGCTGTTGCTTTATCCATAGAATTTGAGCAACACAGCTTCCAGCAGCTGACGCGGCCTCACGTGAATGAGGCCGATCTTAGGGATAAGTGTACCCCATCGTTATCAAGTAATAAAATTCTGGAAAGTCCAGGTATCGTCCACGGGATTTATTTCTACAAGTATCGAATTACTTGGTTTCAGGTGTTATCTAGGCTTAGGGGATTTTGAGTTTGGTTTTTCTAAGTTAATCTACTCCTAGGTTGAATTATACTACTCCTAGCTAAGTTATCTGATTCTAATTAAGTTATTCTACGCCTAATTAAGTTACTTTACCCCTAATTAAGTAAAATTACTCCTAATTGATCTTTTACCAATGCAATTATCTGAAGGAACACGAAGAGATGCGAAGATAATGAAAATAGATTGTCTAAGCAATTGAATTAAAACCTAATCTAGGTCACTTGTGTCTGAGGCGATTAACCCTACTTATCCTCCTGAGGTCCCTAGTTCGTGATTCCATTGTAAGGCCGAAACTAGCTCTAAGGCTCAGTACTGACTAGGTCAGATTCAGCTCGCAATATGTGCCAACTTAATTTTGGGATTATCGAATGAATTAAACCAATCAGACAAAGCGTAAGACAAAGATTAAAGCAATTAAACAATTGAATAAACAAAAACTATAATATATATCAAAGATGAAAGTATTGCAACGAAGATACAATGAGCCTAGGATTCATAACGTGGATCAGAGGCTAGACAGAATATAAAAGAAGAAAAATCCCTTTCAGGGAACCTGTCTACCAATGCAGGCGTCTTCCTAGGACTTAAGGATATAGCTTGAGCAATCCTCGGTGAGCGGAGCTTCGGAGGTGTCTTCAATGGAGGTTTGAAGGATATGGAGGAGGTGGAGAGGATTTCTCAAGATGAAAAGCTAAGAAAATTACAAAGATAAAAGATATCTAATTTACATTGGAAAAATCCTATTTATAGGCGCGGCTCGGGCCCTTTTCTTGACCTATTTTGTGTCCTTATGCAGGTAGGAAGTCGTGGGGCCGGTCGTGGAGTCGTGGGGGCGGAATTGGTCTTTTTGACCAATTCCCGCAGGTCTGCTCGGCGAGCAGCGCGAGCTGCTCGGCGAGCTGGCCTCTAGGGGCCTACTCGACCGAGCAGTGCATGGGCAGCTCACCGAGCAGTGCCTGGGCAGCGCGCCAAGCAGCGCTTGGGCAGCTCGCCGAGCAGCGCCTGGGCAGCTCGCCGAGCAGCGCCTGGGCTGCTCACCGATGCTCAATTCACCGAGCGACTGCCGGGGGTCCCCGAGACATGATTTTCACCCGAACTCGTTCCTGCTTTAGCCTGCACATGCACGAAAACTCCAAATAACATTAGTTCCGAGGCTAAATTGACCCGCCATTCGCTCATTTTGAGTAGACACTCCGTTTGGTGCGACTTTTGGCGGATCAATTAGCTATAAAAGATAATGGAATTTTAACATACATGCTATTTTGGCCATATTTGCCTAAAATAACCAAAAAACGAGCCTAAACAACGAAAAGTAAATAAAACATTTCCAATTTCTAACTAACTCACACAAAAGCATATAAATGCGAGAATTGCTCGCTTATTCATGAAATAATGCTAAAAACCGTCCTAAAACCGTACCCAAAGATAGGGGTTTTTGACCCCTATCAGCAGCCACATACTCAGCTTCAGTTGTAGACAGGGCTACAGATGATTGCTTCTTGCTGAACCAAGATACTAGACAGCTTCCAAGGAAGTGACATCCTCCCAAAGTGCTTTTACGTTCTAGTTTATCTCGTCCATAGTCAGCATCAGTATATCCTATGAGTGTGAAGTCATTTGAAGTTGGATACCATAGACCTGCATCAATTGAGCTCTGCAAATATCTAAAGATTTTTTTTACCACCGTTAGATGAGATTCTCTGGGGTCAGCTTGATATCTCGCACAATAACATACTGAGTACTGTATATCAGGTCTACTAGCTGTGAGATAAAGTAGGGAACCTATCATACCTCGATAGAGTTCACTATCTATTGACTTACTTTTCTCATCTTTGCATAGGATAGTATCAGTACCCATAGGGGTTGATATGGGTTTGCAATCTACCATGCTGAATTTCTTTAACATTTCCTTGGTGTACTTGGACTGACTTATGAAGATACCATTCTTACCTTGCTTGATTTGGAGTCCAAGGAAGAAGTTGAGTTCCCCCATCACGGAAATCTCGAACTCAGTTTGCATCTGTTTGCTAAATTCTTTGCACAAAGATTCATCAGTAGCACCAAATATTATTGTTGGTCCCTTATAACGTTACAAGTATAGTTCCAAGGGGGGGTTAGGAACTATTTAAAATTTTTCTTTAGGGCAGACTTCCTTTTTTTCAGGAAAAAGGTTTTAACAGCGGCGCTGAGTGAATAGCAAGACACTGCCTTAGTCAACTGGTGACTAGGTCAGTTTCTTTACTTAAGTCAGGAGATAGCACTTAAGGTCTATTCATGAGCTCAGATATTCAATGCGCACAACTCAGCTTGACCTCTTTACTTGGTCAGTTTTGTTTAAGCAAGCAATATATATATTAAGGAGTTTAAGGTTAGAAAGATATTACTCAGCAGATTTATCCAGGTTCGGCCTCCAAGCCTACGTCCTGTCCCCGGAACACGTTCCGAGATTTCGAATTCTCTACTGAGCTCTTTAACGGTAGAGCATCAAACCTTTTACAACTTAGAAGCTGAGTATAACAAGAGTACCTTCCTCTATACCTCTACTCACTCCTAAACTCACGCTGAGTACTATAACCGAGTACTCAGACTCTCCTTTCTAATTCTAGAAATGATAAGTGTTTGTCCTAAACAACAATTGCTAAGACACCTTAGATGATTGAATAATCACTCTAGACTTTTACACGAAAGATATGAAATTTGGTGTAAGATTGCTTTGCTTTTTCTTGCAGAACTTTGAGTAGAATTTTGGTCAGCGTAATGGCTTGATCAAGTTCTGTATCGAATGAAGCAACTGAAGGGCTCTATTTATAGAGACGTCTGAGACATCGGTCATTTCGAATTTCGAAATAACCGTTGGAGGGAAACGGCTTCCTGTCGTTGTCACTCAGTTTTGCTCAGAGCTCTCAGCCAATCAGATTTGAGTATCTTCTGTCCTCGGTCAGTGTTGAGCAGCTTTTAGTCAGCTTGGCAGAATGTCTCTCCATTTATGGTAAGGTCAACTAGACAGCGTTCTGTGTCTTCTGAACTTTACCCAAAGTGGAAACACTTTGTCTGGAAGTTGTTCTTGCTCAGCTATTGTCTTGTACTCTTTGTCGATTCAACTCAGCGGCTTCACTCCGAAGTTGTTCAACGAAAGTCTTCTAGATCCTTCTCTTGCTGAGTTGCGTTTTGATCGTAACGACAGCGTTTTGCATACACGGGACGAGTTGTCTTGATCTGTTTGACTTGGGCATTGACTTCCGTATGGGGCTTTGGGCCTTTTAATCTTTATGTCTTATAAACAATTTAACTCAACATTAAACAAACACATTAGTAGAATAAATCAAAGCATTTAAACTTAGTGTGTTTAGAATATTTTTAATTACTCTTAAACAATTTTGTCAAATCAAAATTATGTGGAAAGGTGTTTCAACAATTATATCATCTACATATATTTGTGCAAGCATGGTATGTTTTCCCTTTTTCTTAATGAACAAAGTTGTGTCAGCTTTTCCCCTGACATAGTTCCTGGTCAGCAGGAAGTTGGTTAACCTTTCATACCAAGCTCTTGGAGCTTGTTTTAGGCCGTACAGGGCCTTTTTAAGTTTATAAACGTGGTTTGGAAATTTTGGATCTTCAAACCCAGGAGGTTAATTAACATATACCTCTTCGTTTATGAAACCATTAAGAAATGCACTTTTGACATCCATTTGGTATAACTTAAAGTTCATGAAACTGGCATAGGCACACAATATACGTATTGCTTCTAACCTAGCAACAGGTGCAAATGTTTCCCCATAGTTAATTCCCTCTTGCTGACTATAGCCTTGGGCTACAAGTCGAGCTTTGTTCCTTATCACATTTCCATGCTCATCTAGTTTGTTTCTAAAAACCCACTTAGTTCCTATAGGCTTTTGATCCCTAGGTCTAGGCACTAAATCCCATACCTCATTTCTGGTGAATTGGTCGAGCTCTTCTTGCATGGAATTTATCCAATATTCATCGTGCTCAGCATCAGCAAAATTCTTTGGCTCATGTACTGAGACGAATGCGACATTGCTGAGGTATTTCCTTAGCTGATCTCTGGTCATCAACTTGTTGTCAACAGCATCAAGAATGGACTTTTCTGAATGTCCTCTTGGGATTTTTATTTCTTTGGGCAATGTTGAGTCATTTAGAACAGGTGTTTCTGCAATCTCTACAGGAATAGATTGGTCAGTAAATGTTATTTCAACTTCTTGCTTACCTTTGGTCAGCCCTTGTATTGATGATTCATAGGCTCTATTTTGATCAGCAGAAGCTGAGCTTGGTTCATCTTCAGTGAGTTGAGTTGTCTTTCCTGCAGGATCAGCTTCATCGAACTCAACATGGACAAACTCTTCTACAACCTGAGTTTGTTTATTATAGACTCTATATGCTTTGCTGTTAGTTGAGTACCCTAAGAAGATTGCTTCATCAGCTTTAGCATCAAATTTTGCAAGATTGTCCTTTGTATTGAGTATGAAACATTTACAACCAAAGGCACGAAAGTAACCAATGTTGGGCTTTCGTCCTTTCCAAAGTTCATATGGGGTTTTCTTAAGTATAGGTCTTACTAGAGCCCTATTCAGTATATAGCATGCTGTGTGGACAGCTTCCCCCCCAGAAGTACTTTGGAAGCCTATTTTCACTCAGCATGGTTCTAGCAATTTCGACAATTGTTCTGTTCTTCCTTTCAACAACCCCATTCTGTTGAGGTGTTCTAGGAGCAGAGAAATTATGGTCAATACCACTGGTTTCACAGAATTCATCAAACTGTTGGTTTTTGAATTCTCCACCATTGTCGCTTCTAATATGAGCTACTTTTAGGTCTTTGTCAATTTCAAGCTTTCTAATAAGTGCAGTGAACATCTCAAAAGTTTCATCCTTGCTACTCAGCAAGATGATCCAAGTGTACCGAGAGAAATCATCTACAATGACCAAGGAAAATTTCTTACCTCCCAAGCTGAGTGGCTGGATAGGTCCGAAAAGATCCAAGTGTAGTAATTCCAATGGTCTCTTGGTTGAGACAATATTTTTACTTTGAAATGACTTTTTGGTTTGTTTCCCTTGCTGACAAGCTTTACATAATTGGTCTTTCTCAAATTTCAATTTGGGTAATCCCTCAACTAATTGCTTTCTAGCTAGTTTGGCAAGAAGGTCCATGCTGACATGCCCAAGTCTTCTATGCCATAGCCAGGAGTTATCCTCTTTAGACACTAAGCATATGTTTTTGGAAAACTGTTTTTCTAAATTTAGCATGTATACATTATCTACGCGAGGGGCGGTTAAAATCAATTCATTTGTGTTCCCCTCGAGTATTTGACACTTAGTATCATCGAATACAACCTTTCTGCCGCTTATGCAAAGATGAGCTACGCTTAGCAGATTGTATTTGAACCTTTAACTAGGGAGACTGACTCAATAGTTGGGTTACCTCCGATAGTACCTGAGCCGACTATCTTACCCTTCTTATTGTCTCCGAAGCTTACACTTCCTCCTCGTTTAAGCTCTAGTGTGATGAATTGTGTTTCATCACCTGTCATGTGGCTTGAGCATGCGCTGTCTATATACCACAACTTTGACTTCTCTACGCATGTCAAGCTAACCTGCATTTGAAACTATTCATTTTTAGGTACCCAATTCTTTTTGGGTCCTTTCTTGTTAGTGTAAACAGGTGCAAAATCATACTTTAATTTGTGACGACATACTTTTATAGTGTGGCCTGGCTTACCACAAAAGTCACAAAATTTTACCCTTTGAGGGTTATACTGAGTGCGGTCAGCATTGTTGTGCTGAGCATGCCAGCATATCTTTGTGGAATGTCCTTTTCTTCCGCAGAAGTCACATTGGACAACTCGCTTGATATGCCAACACACTTCTTTTGTGTGCCCCCTTTTTCCACAGCATTCACATTGAGTGAACTGCTTATGCTGGCTAGTACTTGTGTACTCAGCATGGGGTTTATTTCTATTCGAGCCTTTTATTTGACTCTGTAAGGTTGTAACATCCTTTCTAAGTTTCTTTGACTCAGATTGGACCTCCGTGACAAACTTATGCATTATTTGAATATTGTTATGTAAATTTGCATTGTCTTGGAGGAGATATCTGAGGTCACTCAGCTTGACCTCTTCAATCTCGTCACACCGCCTACTGAGTGATTTGATTTTCTTGTTACACTTCTTAGTTAGTGTATATAAATCACTCAAGGCATTTACCATTTCGTTTCTAAGTAAAAGTAAGGATGTTACCTCATTGTTGTGTTCCTCCTGGTCAGTTTCATCAGAGAGGTCAGCTTACATTACCACCTCGTTTAAGCTCTAGTGTGATGAACTGTGTTTCATCACCCGTCATGTGCCTTGAGCATGCACTGTCTATGTACCAAAGTTTTGACTTCTCCACGCATGTCAAGCTGACCTGCATTTTAAACTATTCATCTTTAGGTACCCAATTCTTTTTGGGTCCTTTCTTGTTAGTATAAACAGGTGCAAAGTCATATTTTAGTTTGTGACGGCATACTTTTATAGTGTGGCCATTTTTACCACAAAAGTCACAATAAATTACCCTTTGAGGGTGATGTTGAGTGTGGTCAGCATTGTTATGCTGAGCATGCCAACATACCTTAGTGGTATGTCCTTTTCTTCCGCAGAAGTCACATTGGACGATCCGCTTGTTGAACCAACACACATCTTTTGTGTGTCCCCTTTTCCCGCAACAGTCACACTGGGTGAACTGTTTATGCTGACTAGTACTTGCATACTCAGCATGGGATTTATTTTTATTTGAGCCTTTTACTTGACTCTGTAGGGTTGTAACATCCTTTCTAAGTTTATTTGACTCAGATTGAACCTCCGTGACAAACTTATGCATTATTTGAATGTTGCCATGTAAATCTGCATTGTCTTGGAGGAGATATCCGAGGTCACTCAGCTTAACCTCTTCAATCTCATCACACCGCCTATTGAGTGATTTGATTTTCTTGTTACACTTCTTAGTTAGTGTATATAAATCACTCAAGGCATTTACCATTTCGTTTCTAAGTAAAAGTAAGGATGTTACCTCATTGTTGTGTTCCTCCTAGTCAGTTTCATCAGAGAGGTCAGCTTGCTCAGATTGAGAGTGATCGGCATCATCGGTCATGAAGCATATGTTTGCCGTTTCATTTGCATCAGCTTCAGATGATGTTGACTCATCACTGTCACTCCATGTTGCTACCATTGCCTTCTTGTTTCCCTTTTTATCTCTTTTTAGGTTTGGGCAGCTTGACTTGATGTGCCCAGTTTGGTGGCACTCAAAACATGTGACGGACTTGGAGCTGTCCTTCTTATATTTGTCACTGGACTCAACTTTGTACCTATCACCTTTCTTGTATGGCCTTTTGCTGTTTCTGTCACTTCTTCTGAACAGTTTCTTCATCTTTCTAGTGAACATAGCCATTTCCTCATCATCAGTTGACTCAGCTTCTGTGGAGTCAGCTTTCATCACTAGTGATTTATGTTTCTTATCTTCGGACTTTTCTTTAGCTTCAAAGTTCTTCATAGAGATCTCATGGGTCAGCAAGGATCCGATCAGCTCATCATATTTGTAGGTAGTCAAGTCCTGAGCTTCTTCTACGGCTGTTTTCTTTGCTTGCCAGCTCTTAGGTAGACTTCTCAGGATTTTCTTCACCTGTTCCTCTTCAGTGAAGTTCTTTCCAAGTCTTTTGAGCTCATTTATGATGTTGGTGAATCTTGAGTTCATTTCTGAGATGTCTTCGTTTTCGTTCATCTCGAACAGCTCGTAGAGTCTCATATGCTGATTGACTTTGGACTCCCTAACCTTACTGGTGCCTTCATAGGTCACTTCAAGCTTTTTCCAAATCTCCTGTGCTGACTCACAACCTGAAATCTTATTGTATTCTGCAGCATCTAAAGCACAGTGAAGCATATTTATAGCCGAGGCATTATTTTGTAATTTTCTGAGGCCATCCTTTGTCCACTCAGCTTCGCTCTTAACAATTTTCTCATTGTTAACAGTTTTATATGGCACATGTGGACCTTGAACAATTGCAAGACATGCACTCATGTTTGTGGCTTGAATAAAGTTTTTCATCCTATTCTTCCAGAATGTATAATTAGATCTAAAGAATAGAGGAGGCCTAGTGATTGATAATCCCTCAGGGAGTATCTGTGTTGTTTGGTTCCCTGGAAGGAAACGAGTGCTGTTCTCACCCATTTATGGGATCCGCTCAAGATAGTTATATCTTTGAGTAGAGAGCTTAGGCTCTGATACCACTTGTTGGTCCCGTGTGATTAGTTCCAAGGGGGGGGGGTTAGGAACTAATATAACTTTTTCCGTTTAATTGTATGCTGACTTAGTTATTTTGCAAGTTGGTCAGCTCAGCTTTTGGTCAGCTTGGCCAGATATGCTATAAGACAGCTTTGGACGGATATTGACTAAAGCTGTTTTATTTATAAGTTAGATATTGACACTCTTGGAGGTCAGCTTCTAACTCAGCACTTGAAATTACTCAGAGTCAACTTTAAACAATTTTATATGCTGAGTAAATTTCACATACAACACATGCACATATATATATTGAGAGAGATTTTAGAGATTACTCAGTATCACTTATCCTGGTTCGGCCTCTCCGCCTACGTCCAGTCCCCAGAGTCCTCCGGGCTTTTAGAATCCAATACAGAGCTTTTTAAAGGTAGAGCACAAACCAATTACAAGGCAGTTGAATATGCAAGAGTACCTTCCTCTATTCGTCTACTCAACTCCTACTAAGTGCTACAACCCAGCACCTAGATTTCTCTACCACTGAATGTTTGCAACCAAACACTCAACACAACACTCTCAATTTTACAATTGATAAACACTTGTTCCTTTTCAAGCAAAGAACACTTTAGAAGATTACAAGTAATCACTCTAGCATTTACACAATGAATGAAAGATGGGTGTAAGATCTATATTTGTAGCTAAGTGCTTTTGTATCTTTTCTCTCTTGTATTTTTCTTTTTTTGTGATTCGGCAATGATCCCAAGAGGTTTGATTGTCCTTTTATAGGAAAAATCTGTGTTGGATCATTTTGAGATGATCTAGCCGTTAATGTTAAAACGGCTCTTTTAAGGGACAGATTCTGGTCAGCTTCAGACTGTTCCGGCCATTCCCTTCCTCTGTATTCCTTCAGACGTCAGACTTGTCTTCTTGCGTCTGGTTTGTCCTTTTGTGTCAGTTGTCCTTTACCAATAATCCATTGACCCATACATCTGGGAATGTGTCTTCTGCGTATTTCCAAGGATTCAATTATTGGTACAGAGGGGCGGTAATCATTGTCTTTTAGCTAACGACTTTTTCATGCTGTCCTAAAGAATCACTCAGCTTCTGTTGGTCCCTTATAACGTTACAAGTATAGTTCCAAGGGGGGGGGGTTAGGAACTATTTAAAAAATTTAAGCTAGGGCAGACTTCTTTTTCGTGAGAAAAAGGTTTGGACAGCGGCGCTGAGTGAATAGCAAGATACTGGCTTAGTCAACTAGTGACTAGGTCAGTTTCTTTACTTGAGTCAGGAGATAGCACTTAGAGTCTATTCCTGAGCTCGGATATTCAACGCGCACAACTCAGCTTGACCTCTTTACTTGGTCAGTTTTTGTTTAAGCAAGCAATAAATATATAAAGGAGTTAAAGGTTAGAAATATGTTACTCAGCAGATTTATCCAGGTTCGGCCTCTAAGCCTACGTCCTGTCCCCGGAACACGTTTCGAGATTTCGAATTCTCTACTGAGCTCTTTAACGGTAGAGCATCAAACCTTTTACAATCTTAGCAACTGAGTATAACAAGAGTACCTTCCTCTATACCTCTACTCAATCCTAATCTCTCGCTGAGTACTATAACCGAGTACTCAGCCTCTCCTTTCTAATCTCTAGAAATGATAAGTGTTTGTCCTAAACAATGATTGCTAAGACACCTTAGATGATTGAATAATCACTCTAGACTTTTACACAAAAGATATGAAATTTAGTGTAAGATTGCTTTGCTTTTGCTTGGAGAACTTTGCGTAGAAATTTGGTCAGCGTAATGGCTTGATCAAGTTCTCTATTGAATGAAGCAACTGAATGTCTCTTTTTATAGAGACGTCTGAGGTGTCGGTCATTTCGAATTTCGAAATAACCATTGGAGGGAAACGACTTCATATCGTTGTCATCCTGACTTGCTCAGAGCTCTCGGCCAATCAGATTTGAGTATCTTCTGTCCTCGGTTAGCTTTTGGTCAGCTCGGCAGAGTGTCTCTCCATTTATGGTAATGTCAACTAGACAGCATACTGTGTCTTCTGAGCTTTACCCAAAGTGGAAATACTTTGTCTGGAAGTTGTTCTTAGCCAGCTGCTGTCTTGTACTGTTTGTCGAATCAACTCAGCAGCTTCATCCCGAAGTTGTTACTCGAAGGTCTTCTAGATCCTTCTTCCACTGAGCTGTGTTTTGTACATAACGACAGCGTTTTTGACATACGCGGGCCGAGTTGCTTTAAACTGTTTGACTTGGGCTTTGACTTCCGTATTGGGCTTTGAGCCTTTTAATCTTTGTGTCTTATAAACAATTTAACTCAACATTGAACAAACACATTAGTAGAATAAATCAAATCATTTAAACTTAGTGTGTTTTAGAATATGTTTTTAATTATACTTAAACAATTTTGTCAAATCAAAATTATGTGGAAAGGTGTTTCAACAAACTCCCCCATTTTGATGTTGGCAAAACTATTCAGCGAAGAACTCAGTATTGAGCTCCCCCATAATAGTTGACCTAATATAACTTAGCAAACTCCCCCGTAAGGGTTGAGCTATTGACTTAGTTTTACTCTAAACATTTGAAGGTTTAATCGAGTAAGTCTAAGGTCAGTTTATAGATATAGGTCAGCTCATGGAACATATTCTATTTTACTCAGTGTTTCAGCGGAAGTTATAGCATTCAGAGAGTGCTGAGTAATTTGTTGTTCAATGAGTTTTATAAGACAATATTATATAAGCATATAAGTCAATGTCAAACATGTTATCAGCATTAGGTATGATCAACAAGTTTTATAAGCATTTAAACATGGTTGATGTAATTGAAGATACATAATAACTTAATACTTAGCATCATAAATAATAACTCATAACTCAGTTTTTGGATAAAAAGATGCAAGTATTGATATTACTAGAAGTAGTCAGCATATACAGCAAAAGAAAAGCATAAACATAGAGACTACAAACTTAGCAAAACTGAGCTAGCCTAAATTCTATTTCTTTTTCTTTTGCTTGGACTGACTATGCTCATGATGTGTTCTAGCTTGTTCTTTCTCCCCCGTTTTGTCAGTATCGGGAGGAGGAATCCTAAAGGCATCGGTAAGGACGGCTCTAGTCAGCTTTGTGGACAGCGTCTTAAGTCTATCGGCGCTTTCATTGACACCGTCAAAAATAGCAACTCCATCATCTGATACCTCGGCGGGTATATTGAGTTCAGCAGCGCTGATCATGCTTACTATGAAAGCTTGAGATTTACCTATTCAGGTAAGTGCATCGGTCAGACCAGCAACGACTTGATGAAAAGTCTTCAGTAAGGATGTGTCGTAGTATTGACGCTGGATATTTGTGTGACGTATGTGGTTGAAGGTTTGTCTGGTGATAGACAACATTTCATTTTGCTTCATAGCGTCAGTGTCCATCTCTTGCTTGTTCAAGTTTAGCAATCGAACGGCCTCACCAATTTGCTCCACTGAGCACTGAGAATAGGAGACCATTTGCTCGTTGGTCTTGATTTGCTCGGTGTGAAGCTGAGCAAAGAGCATTTTTACTTCATCAGAAGTTGCATAGCGCGTGTTCACAGCTGACAACGTCTGAACTTGTTCTTGAAGAGCGTTGAGATGTTGAACTATTGTCAGCTGGATCTCAGCCAGCTTTGCGATGGAATCCTGCTTAGCTTGCTGTGCTTGAAAGGTAACAATGACACTCAACAAGTCCTTGAATCCCTTAACTTCGTTGAGAAGTTGAGTTACATGGGAGAGCTGAGTTGTCTGAGCATTAGAAGACCCATCAGCAGGTTGAGTGGTTTGATGAAGGTCTTTGATTAGTGTTTGCACCGAGTCGATGATTCTTTTTCCAGACTCGGTGGCATGCAAGTAGCTAAGAGGGCCTTCATTAACTTGCCTTGTTGCCTCAGTATGACCGGTTGGAAGAGGAGTCGGAGGAATAACATGGTCAGTGACTGGAAGTGTGTTTCCAATCTGCACTTGAGGTTCTGGTAAAGTTGATTGATCGGTAGATGTGTTGATTGGAGAAGAGGTAATTCTAATGCTGTCTGTGCTGACTGGGGCAAGAATGTTTTGAGTCAGCACAATACTTGGATTGACAGTATTTACAGGGATTGACTCAACTTGACTTGTTGAGTTTGCATAAGCATTCAAGTCGGCGTGTTCCTTTGGTGAAGAAACAGAGGCTTGCTTTTCAAGGGAAGCCGATGGAGTAGAAGTTGGTTGTTTTCTGAAAAATTTCAGCTTGAGTGCAGAAGGATCCTTAGTCAGCTTCTGAATAACAAAGTCTGGGACAGTTGGTGGTTGAACCGGAAGGTCAATGACTGTCTTCTGACTTGCCTTAACTAATCTTCTTCTGCGAGGAGGAGTGTCAGCATAAATATATTCTCCTGAGTGAGAGGGAGAAGTTTCTTCTTAATCAGCATTAAGCTGGTCAGCTTGTTCTTGTCCAGCAGCCAACCTAGTATTGGTTGGCTCAGCATCAACCTCACTAGCTGTTTCCTCAGTGTCCTCAACGTCATCCTGACCGCCTTCTACTTCTTGTTCTTCATCTTCTTCACTATCACCATCTAACTCTTCCTCAACTTGTGCAATGAACTGATCATCCAGATGCACCTCATCTTCTTGATGCTCAGCTATAGTTCCTAGACACTATGTGTAGTGAGAATCACCAGGAACTACTACGTCATTAGGAATAGCATCAATGGGAGTCATTGTAGAAGACTTTTGCTTCTTTTGAGGTTGCTCATCAGCATTTGTTCTTTCCTCAATTTCAGGCTCTTCTTGCCTGCTCCTTTTCTCAGCTGACTTAGGTCTTTCCTGACCTGGTTCAGCAGCTGACTTTGGCTTCTTGGTCTGAGGCTCAGCCTTCTTTGAAGAGGTCACAACAGCTTTCCTTTTGCGGGCAGCTGGAGCCTTTGTCCTTTGGCTTTGCTTTGGAGTTGTTTCCTCAGCTTGTTGTTCAGCAGCAACTTTTCCTTTCTTTAGTGGCTGATTGAACTTCAAAGCCCTCAGCGAAGCAGTTGTTATTTCAGATCCTCTAGCTTTAACTTCATTAGTTAGGTCTATTTGATGATCAATGAGGATCCTGGTGATGAGCGATCCCAGCCTGAGAGTTCCAGTGCTCCTTATGAACCCAGCAATCAAGAATACTGGTATGTTGATAGGCGTGTATGTCAGCATATGCCATATAAAGCATTGCTCGAAATTTGTCGCTGAGCTGGTGCAGTTTATCTTTGGGTAAATAAAGTAGGTCAGCAGGTAATGAGCCATCTTTTGGTGCTGACCCATGGATGAACTTGAGATTTCTCCAGAATGACCAGGGGGCTTGCAAAAGTTGACTTCATAGTTAGTGTCATCCTGATCTCCAGTTCTTCTCAGTTTTGCTCCCTCATTTTTCAACTTTAGCAAATTCGCCAAATAGGTAGGATTGATGAAAATCGTTTTCCCCTTTACCACTGTTGTTAAGTAGTCCTGGTTATCGTCAGTGACTAGGAGATTATGGTAGAACTCCCTTACTAGGTCAGGATAGGTGTGATCCCTAATGGAGAACAGCTCGGTCCATCCATTTTGCGATATCCATTCGCAGAAGGGTTGTTCAAATGTCACGAAGGCCTCAGAAACCCATCGTGAGAAGTCTACTTTCCATTCGCTAATGTTATCAAATACCTTTGTATAGGTTCTGATTTTGGTCGGTTTTCCTTTGGAGGAGGTAGCTTGCCCAGTTTTTCCTTTGCTCGGCGTAGTGACCTTGGTGGTTTCAGGCACAGTAGTTTGCCTGGAGGGTTCATCGGAGCTGGTCTTAGGGTGACCGGCACTGGAGATATTGACAGAAACTCTAGTCATTGTTTCAGAAAGAGGATTGGGAAGCTTTGAGAGTCTTAGAGAGAGAGAGAATGATTTGCCAGAGATTTCAATAAGTGTAAAGAAAATAAAAATGGGGATTTACCCATTATTTATAGTGGTGATGAGTGGATCTTATCGAATCCATGTGTCAGTTTTGCCTTGGGATTGTCAACCGACAAAGATCCTGGCTTTTATGACACATTCGGTGCATACGTCATCCTAGGTGGCTATTCGCGTGCTTTTGCATTTAATGCAACGGATCTAACACTCAGCGTTTAGAATACTAAGCGTTTTATATTCTGAGTGGTCAGTAGTATATGAAAGGATGATTTCTCAATTTGAGATTACTACTCAGTGTGCATATTTACTCAGTATTGATATGTTAAGTACTCAGCATAACAATCACTCAGCATGCATTTGCATAACTCATTCAGCATAGTAATTCACTCAGCATAAATTTACATTTTAGAACAAGAATTTACTGAAGAGGATTAAACATACCAATGGCTTCTCTCAGTATGCTGAACTGTTCACGAGCCAGTGGATTTGTGAAGATATCAGCAAGCTGCTCATCCGTTGGGACGTAGGTCAGCTTTATCTCACCTTTGAGTACATGGTCTCTAATGAAGTGACGCCTTATGCTGACATGCTTCATTCTGCTGTGTTGAATTGGGTTCTTTGATAGATCAATTGCACTTTTGTTGTCGCATTTGACCTCAATTGTCTTTGTTTGAACACCATAGTCTTCAAGCTATTGCTTAATCCATAGGACTTGAGCAACACAGTGACCAGCAGCAATGTACTCAGCTTCAGTGGTAGACAAGGCTACTGACGCCTGCTTCTTGCTGAACCAGGATACAAGACAGCTTCCTAAGAAATGACATCCTCCAGAGGTGCTTTTCCGTTCTAGCTTGTCTCGACCATAGTCAGCGTCAGTGTATCCAACGAGTGTAAAGCCATGAGTGTTGGGATACCATAAATCTGCGTTCACCGAGCTTTGCAAATATCTGAGGATTCTTTTTACAGTTATATAGTGAGATTCCTTAGGGTTAGATTGATATCTAGCACAGTAGCATACTGAGAACTGAATGTCCGGTCTACTTGCTGTTAAGAAAAGTAGAGAGCCTATCATACCTCGATACAATTTACTGTCTACCGACTTACCATTCTCGTCAGCGCAGAGGACAGTATCAGTGCCCATAGGAGTGGATATTGCATTGCAATTTTCAAGATCATATTTCTTCAATATCTCCTTGGCATATTTAGCTTGACTGATGAAGATGCCATTCTTTCCTTGTTTGATTTGAAGTCCAAGGAAGAAGTTGAGTTCTCCCATCATCGACATTTCAACCTCAGTCTGCATTTGCTTGCTAAATGCCTTGCACATTGACTCATTAGTAGCACCGAAAATAATATCATCAACATATATTTGAGCCAGCAGGGTATCTTTACCCTTTCTCTTAATGAATAAGGTTGTATCAGCTTTGCCCTTGACATAGTTTCTAGTCAGCAGGAAACTGGTCAGCCTCTCATACCAAGCACATGGTGCTTGCTTGAGGCCGTACATAGCCTTTTTGAGTTTATAAACGTGGTTTGGGAATTTAGGATCCTCAAACCCCAGAGGTTGATTAACATAAACTTCCTCGTTTATAACTCCATTAAGGAATGCACTCTTAACATCCATTTGAAATAGTTTAAAGTTCATGTAAGATGCATATGCACATAAAATCCTAATAGCCTCTAGCCTTGCCACTGGGGCAAAGGTCTCACCATAGTCAATACCTTCTTGCTGACTGTAGCCCTGAGCTACAAGCCTTGCTTTGTTCCTGACTATGTTTCCTTGCTCATCCAGCTTGTTGCGGAAGACCCATCTTGTTCCAATGGTCTTCTGACTCCTTGAATGTGGCACTAGCTCCCATACATCATTTCTTCTGAATTGGTCAAGTTCCTCTTGCATTGCGCTCATCCAAAATTCATCTTCCTCAGCATCAGTGAAGTTCTTCGGTTCCTAAACTGAGACGAAGGCTACATTGCTGAGGTACCTCCTGAGTTGGTTTCTTTTCATCAGGGTATTCTCAGCGGCATCAAGGATTTCACTCTCTGAGTGCCCTCTTGGAATCCTTATCTCTTTGGGTAGATTGATGTCATGTGTTGTCTGTGTTTCAACAATCTCTGCAGGTGAAGACTGGTCAGTGAAAACAATATTTGGTTCACTTTTACCTTTGGTCAGCCCTTGAGGGAATGACTCAGCGGCTGTATCTTGATCAGCGGGTGCTGAGTGTGGATCATCCTCGGTCAGCGGCAGATATCTTCCTGCAGGGTTAGTTTCGTCGAACTCAACATGTACTGACTCTTCTAAAACTTGAGTTCGTTTATTGAAAACTCTGTATGCTTTGCTGTTTGTTGAGTAGCCTAAAAAGATAGATTCATCAGCTTTTGAGTCAAATTTAGCTAGGCTATCCTTAGTGTTTAAAATAAAACATTTACAGCCAAAGGCACGAAAGTATCCAATGTTGGGCTTTCATCCTTTCCAAAGCTCGTAGGGGGTTTTCTTTAGTATAGGTCTAACCAGAGCCCTATTAAGAATATAGCACGCTGTGTTAACAGCTTCTCCCCAAAAATACTTTGGAAGCCTATGCTCACTCAGCATTGTCCTGGCTATTTCAACCAGTGTTCTGTTCTTCCTTTCAACAACCCTATTTTGTTGAGGCGTTCTAGGAGCAGAAAAGTTATGGTCAATGCCGCTGGCTTCACAGAATTCAACAAACTGTTGGTTTTTGAATTCTCCACCATTATCACTTCGGATGTGAGCAAGTTTTAGGTCTTTATCATTTTCAAGTTTTCTAACCAAATTTGAAAATGTCTCAAAGGTCTCATCCTTGCTACTCAGCAAGATGACCCAAGTGTACCAAGAGAAGTCATCTACAATGACCAAGGAAAATCTTCTTCCACCCAGATTCAGCGGCTGGACTGGACCGAAGAGATCCAAGTGTAGTAATTCTAACGGACGCTTAGTTGAGACAATGTTTTTGCTATGAAAAGATTGTTTGGTTTGTTTTCCAGCTTGGCAAGCGTGGCACAATTGATCTTTTTCAAATCGAAGTTCAGGCAGTCCCTCAACCAATTGCTTTCTTGCTAATTTGGCCAGGAGGTTCATGCTTACATGACCAAGTCTCCTGTGCCATAGCCAGGAATTTTCTTCCTTTGAAACTAAGCATACAGTTTTTGAAAACTTTTTCTCTAAGTCTAGCAAAAAGACATTATCAATCCGAGGGGCAGTTAAAATTAACTCATTTGTTTTTCCCTCGTATATTTTACATCCAGTAGCATCAAATATAACTTTTCTCCCATTGTCACATAGCTGAGCTACGCTGAGTAAGTCATATTTGAGTCCGCTGACTAGGGAGACTGACTCAATAGTAGGATTACCTCCGATGGTTCCTGACCCTACTATCTTACCCTTTTTGTTGTCTCCAAAACTTACGCTTCCTCCTCGTTTACGCTCAAATGTGATGAACTGAGTTTCATCACCAGTCATGTGCCTCGAGCATGCGCTGTCAATATACCACATCTTTGACTTCTCAGCACACCTCAGGCTTACCTGCATTGTAACTAGTTACTTTTAGGTACCCAATTGTTTTTGGGTCCTTGCTTGTTAGGTTCAACAGGTAAAGCATCATATTTTATTTTACGGCGGAATACATGGACAGTATGGCCATTCTTTCCACAGAAGTCACAACTGACCTTCCGTTTAGGATTTTTCACTGACTGGTCAGCACCCCAGTACTGAGCGTGCCATCACACCTTTGTGGTGTGTCCTTTCTTCCCACAGAAGTCACACTGGACATTCCGCTGGGGATTCCATCTCTGTTGACCAGTACTTCGGTATTGTGCATTCAGAGGAATATTTCTTTTGTTTTCAACCTTTAGTTGGTTCTGGATATTTGTGACGTCCTTTCTCAGTTTCTTTGAATCTGATTGGACTTCAGAGACAGACTTATGTATGATTTCCATATTATCATGCAAAGTTGAGTTGTCCTGAAGAAGGAATTTGAGGTCACTTAGCTTGACCTCTTCAACCTCGTCACAGCGCCTGCTGAGTGCTCTAATTTTCTTATTACACTTTTTGACAAGTGTATAGAGGTCACTTAGGGCATTACCCATTTCGTTTCTGAGCTGGGAAAGTGATATTACCTCATTTGATTGCTCCTCATCATCAGATGCAATGGAGGGGTCAGCATGCTCAGAGACGTATGGCTCAGCAAGTTCGTCAGCCATGAAGCATATCTTCGCTGACTCGGTGGCCTCAGCTTCTGTTGATGAAGACTCATCACTGTCGCTCCATGTAGCCACCATTGCCTTTTTGCCGTTCTTCTTATCTTTCCTCAGCGTTGGGCAGCTTGACTTGATATGGCCAGTTTGATGACATTCAAAGCATGTAATGGGCTTTGAGTTGTCTTTCTTGTATTTGCTGTCGCTGGACTCAGCTTTATACTTATCAAACTTTCTGTAAGGCTTCTTAGAATATTTGTCATTCTTCCTGAACAGCCTTTTCATCTTCCTTGCGAACATAGCCATCTGCTTCTTGTCTTCAGACTTTTCCTTCACCTCAAAGTTTTTCATTGATATCTCATGGGTCAGCAGCGATCCGATGAGTTCATCACATTTGTAGGTGGTTAAGTCCTGAGCTTCCTCAACAGCGGTCTTCTTTGCTTGCCAGTCTTTAGGAAGACTCCTGAGTATCTTTTTGACTTGTTCTTCCTCAGTGAAGATCTTCCCAAGTCTCTTGAGCTTATTGATGATGTTGGTAAACCTTGCATTCATGTCAGATATACCCTCATCATTGTTCATTTCGAACAGCTCGTACAGTCTCATCTGCTGGTTCACCTTGGACTCCTTTACCTTATTGGTTCCTTCGTAGGTGACCTCCAGCTTCTTCCAGATCTCTTGCACCGACTCACAACCTGAGATTTTATTATATTCTGCATCATCGAGCGTACAGTGAAGCATATTTATAGCCGAAGCATGATTTTGTAGCTTCTTGAGATCATCCTCTGTCCATTTGGCCTCAGCTTTAACAACTATTTGGCCAGCCACAACTTCGACATGTACAAATGGACCTTGGACTATGGATAGCCAGGCACTCATATTTGTAGCCTGAATGAAATTTTTCATCCTATTCTTCCAGAAGGTGTAGTTAGACCCGAAGAATAGGGGAGGCCGAGTAATGGACAGCCCCTCACGTAAGATCTGAGTTGTTTGGTTTCCTGGGAGAAACTGAGTGTTGTTTTCGCCTATAGTAGGGATCAGCTCAAGGTGGTTAAACCTTTTACAGTGAGCTTTTAAGCTCTGATACCACTTGTTGGTCCCTTATAACGTTACAAGTATAGTTCCAAGGGGGGGGGGGGTTAGGAACTATTTAAAAAATTTAAGCTAGGGCAGATTTCTTTTTCGTGAGAAAAAGGTTTGGACAGCGGCGCTGAGTGAATAGCAAGATACTGGCTTAGTCAACTAGTGACTAGGTCAGTTACTTTACTTGAGTCAGGAGATAGCACTTAGAGTCTATTCCTAAGCTCGGATATTCAACGCGCACAACTCAGCTTGACCTCTTTACTTGGTCAGTTTTTGTTTAAGCAAGCAATAAATATATAAAGGAGTTAAAAGTTAGAAATATGTTACTCAACAGATTTATCCAGATTCAGCCTCCAAGCCTACATCCTATCCCCGGAACACGTTCCGAGATTTCGAATTCTCTACTGAGCTCTTTAACGGTAGAGCATCAAACCTTTTACAATCTTAGCAACTGAGTATAACAAGAGTACCTTCCTCTATACCTCTCCTCAATCCTAATCTCTCGCTAAGTACTATAACCGAGTACTCAGCCTCTCTTTTCTAATCTCTAGAAATGATAAGTGTTTGTCCTAAACAATGATTGCTAAGACACTTTAAATGATTGAATAATCACTCTAGACTCTTACACAAAAGATATGAAATTTAGTGTAAGATTGCTTTGCTTTTGCTTGGAGAACTTTGCGTAGAAATTTGGTCAGCGTAATGGCTTGATCAAGTTCTCTATTGAATGAAGCAACTGAATGTCTCTTTTTATAGAGACGTCTGATGTGTCGGTCATTTCGAATTTCGAAATAACCGTTGGAGGGAAACGGCTTCCTGTCGTTGTCATCGTGACTTGCTCAGAGCTCTCGGCCAATCAGATTTGAGTATCTTTTGTCCTCGGTCAGCTTTTGGTCAGCTCGGCAGAGTGTCTCTCCATTTATGGTAATGTCAACTAGACAGCATACTGTGTCTTCTGAGCTTTACCCAAAGTGGAAATACTTTGTCTGGAAGTTGTTCTTAGCCAGCTGCTGTCTTGTACTGTTTGTCGAATCAACTCAGCAGCTTCGTCTCGAAGTTGTTACTCGAAGGTCTTCTAGATCCTTCTTCCACTGAGCTGCGTTTTGTACATAACGACAGCGTTTTTGACATACGCGGGCCGAGTTGCTTTAAACTGTTTGACTTGGGCTTTGACTTCCGTATTGGGCTTTGAGCCTTTTAATCTTTGTGTCTTATAAACAATTTAACTCAACATTGAACAAACACATTAGTAGAATAAATCAAAGCATTTAAACTTAGTGTGTTTTAGAATATGTTTTTAATTATACTTAAACAATTTTGTCAAATCAAAATTATGTGGAAAGGTGTTTCAACAGCTTCTACTTCGTAAAACCTTGTCATTTACAATTTCCAATCTGAGTATAAGTTTAGTCAGCTCAGCTTCGTGAGACAGTTGTTGTGGGCGTGTATGTCTTTGTCTTTTGATGCTAAGTGTGACTCCACTCAGCTTGATACTTTAGGCTTCTATGCTGACCTCTTCCTGTCTTACTTCTTATATTTATCTTTTATTTATATTTATACTCAACATTGAACAAACGGATTAGTACAATTAAAATAAAGCACATAAATTTAATTGTCTCTTAATCATGGATGATTTTGTCAAATCAAAATCTTGTGGAAAGGTGTTTCAACATCTCATACCAAGCTCTTGGAGCTTGCTTCAGGCCATACAGGGCCTTCTTGAGTTTATAAACGTGGTTTGGAAATTTTGGATCTTCAAACCCGAGAGGTTGGTTAACATATACCTCTTCGTTTATAAAGCCTTTAAGAAATGCACTTTTAACATCCATTTGATATAATTTAAAGTTCATACAACTAGCATAGGCACACAATATACGTATAGCTTATTGAGTCAATACCCTCTTGCTGACTATAGCCTTGAGCTACAAGTCGAGCCTTGTTTCTGACTACATTTCCATGCTCATCTAGTTTGTTTCTAAAGACCCACTTAGTTCCTATGGACTTTTGATTTCTGGGCTTAGGTACTAAATCCCATACCTCATTTCTTGTGAATTGGTCTAGCTCTTCTTGCATAGCGTTGATCCAATATTCATCGTGCTCAGCATCAGCAAAGTTCTTTGGTTCATGTACTGATACAAAAGCCACATTGCCTAGATACTTCCGAAGCTGATCTCTTGTCATCAGCATCAAGAATAGATTTCTCTGAGTGTCCTCTTGGAATTTTTATTTCCTTGGGTAATGTTGAGTCGTTTGGAACAGGTGTTTCTACAATCTCTACAGGAATAGATTGGTCAGCAAATGTAATTTCAACTTCTTGCTTACCTTTGGTTAGCCCTTGTATTGATGACACAGAGGCTTTTGGTTGATCAGTGGACGCTGAGCTTGGTTCATCTTCTTCGAGATGAGTTATCTTTTCTACAGGGTCAGCTTCATCGAACTCAATATGTACAGACTCTTCTACAACCTGAGTTCTTTTGTTATAGACTCTATATGCTTTACTGTTTGTTGAGTACCCTAAAAAGATTGCTTCGTCATCTTTGGGGTCAAATTTAGCTAGATTGTCCTTCGTGTTGAGTATATAACATTTACACCCAAAGGCACGAAAGTAGCCAATGTTGGGCTTTCGTCCTTTCCAAAGTTCATATGGGGTTTTCTTAAGAATAGGTCTAACTAGAGCCCTATTGAGAATATAGCATGCTGTGTGGACAGCTTCACCCCAGAAGTGCTTCGGAAGCCTATTTTCACTCAGCATGGTTCTAGCAATTTTGACAATTTTCCTATTCTTCCTTTCAACAACCCCATTCTGTTGAGGTGTTCTAGGAGCAGAGAAATTGTGGTCAATACCACTGGTTTCACAGAATTCATCAAACTGTTGATTTTTGAATTCTCCACCATTGTCGCTTCTAATATGAGCCACTCTTAGGTCTTTGTCTATTTCAAGCTTTTTAATCAATGTGGTAAACATCTCAAAAGTTTCATCCTTGCTACTTAGTAAGATGATCTAAGTATACCAAGAGAAATCGTCTACAATGACCAAGAAAAATTTCTTACCTCCCAAGCTGAGTGGCTGGATAGGTCCGAAAAGATCCAAGTGTAGTAATTCCAATGGTCTCTTGGTTGAGACAATGTTTTTACTTTGAAATGACTTCTTTGTTTGTTTGCCCTGCTGACAAGCTTTACACAATTGATCTTTTTCAAATTTTAATTTGGGTAAGCCCTCAACTAATTGTTTTCTAGCTAATTTGGCAAGAAATTCCATACTGACATGCCCAAGTCTTCTATGCCATAGCCAGGAGTTATCCTCTTTAGACACTAAGCATATATTTTTAGAAAACTGTTTTTCTAAATTTAGCATGTATACATTGTCTACACGAGGGGCAGTTAAAATCAATTCATTTGTATTTCCCTCGAGTATTTGACACTTAGTATCATCAAATACAACCTTTCTGCCGCTCTTGCAAAGCTGAGCTACACTCAGCAGATTGTATTTGAGACTTTTGACTAGGGAGACTGACTCAATAGTTGGGTTACCTCCGATAGTACCTGAGCCGACTATCTTACCCTTCTTATTGTCTCCAAAGCTTACATTACCACTTCGTTTAAGCTCTAGTGTGATGAACTGTGTTTCATCACCCGTCATGTGCCTTGAGCATGCACTGTCTATGTACCAAAGTTTTGACTTCTCCACGCATGTCAAGCTGACCTGCATTTTAAACTATTCATCTTTAGGTACCCAATTCTTTTTGGGTCCTTTATTGTTAGTATAAACAGGTGCAAAGTCATATTTTAGTTTGTGACGGCATACTTTTATAGTGTGGCCATTTTTACCATAGAAGTCACAATAAATTACCCTTTGAGGGTGATGTTGAGTGTGGTCAGCATTGTTATGCTGAGCATGCCAACATACCTTAGTGGTATGTCCTTTTCTTCCGCAGAAGTCACATTGGACAATCTGCTTGTTGAACCAACACACATCTTTTGTGTGTCCCCTTTTCCCGCAACAGTCACACTAGGTGAACTGTTTATGCTGACTAGTACTTGCATACTCAGCATGGGATTTATTTTTATTTGAGCCTTTTACTTGACTCTGTAGGGTTGTAACATCCTTTCTAAGTTTCTTTGACTCAGATTGAACCTCCGTGACAAACTTATGCATTATTTGAATGTTGCCATGTAAATCTACATTGTCTTGGAGGAGATATTTGAGGTCACTCAGCTTGACCTCTTCAATCTCGTCACACCGCCTACTGAGTGATTTGATTTTCTTGTTACACTTCTTAGTTAGTGTATATAAATCACTCAAGGCATTTACCATTTCGTTTCTAAGTAAAAGTAAGGATGTTACCTCATTGTTGTGTTCCTCCTGTTCAGTTTCATCAGAGAGGTTAGCTTGCTCAGATTGAGTGTGATCAGCATCATCGGCCATGAAGCATATGTTTGCCATTTCATTTGCATCAGCTTCGGATGATGTTGACTCATCACTGTCACTCCATGTTGCTACCATTGCTTTCTTGTTTCCTTTCTTATCCCTTTTTAGGTTTGGGCAGCTTGACTTGATGTGCCCAGTTTGGTGGCACTCAAAACATGTGACAGACTTGGAGCTGTCCTTCTTATATTTGTCACTGGACTCAGCTTTGTACCTATCTCCTCTCTTGTATGGCCGTTTGCTGTTTCTGTCATTTCTTCTGAACAGCTTCTTCATCTTTCTAGTGAACATGGCCATTTCCTCATCATCAGTTGACTCAGCTTCTGTGGAGTCAGCTTTCATCACTAGTGATTTCTGTTTCTTATCTTCAGACTTTTCTTTAGCTTCAAAGTTTTTCATAGAGATCTCATGGGCCAGTAAGGATCCGATCAGCTCATCATATTTGTAGGTAGTCAAGTCCTAAGCTTCTTCTACAGCTGTTTTCTTTGCTTGCCAGCTCTTAGGCAGACTTCTCAGGATTTTCTTCATCTGTTCCTCTTCAGTGAAGTTCTTTCCGAGTCTTTTGAGCTCATTTATGATGTTTGTAAATCTTGAGTTCATTTCAGAGATGTTTTCGTTCTCATTCATCTCGAACAGCTCGTAGAGTCTCATATGCTGATTGACCTTGGACTCCTTAACCTTACTTGTGCCTTCATAGGTCACTTCCAGCTTCTTCCAAATCTCCTGTGCTGACTCATAACCTGAAATCTTATTGTATTCTGCAGCATCTAAAGCACAGTGAAGCATGTTTATAGCCGAAGCATTATTTTGTAATTTTTTAAGGTCATCCTCTGTCCACTCAGCTTCGCTCTTAATAACTTTCTCGTTATCAACAGTTTTATATGGCACATGTGGACCTTGAACAATTGCAAGCCATGCACTCATGTTTGTGGCTTGAATGAAGTTTTTCATCCTATTCTTCCAGAATGTGTAATTAGACCCAAAGAAGGGGAGGCCTAGTAATTGATAATCCCTCAGGGAGTATCTGTGTTGTTTGGTTTCCTGGAAGGAAACGAGTGCTATTCTCAGCCATTTATGGGGATCCGCTGAAGATAGTTATATCTTTGAGTAGTGAGCTTAAGCTCTGATACCACTTGTTGGTCCCGTGTGATTAGTTCCAAGGGGGGGGGTTAGGAACTAATATAACTTTTTCGTTAATTATTTATGCTGACTTAACAGTTTTGGTAAGTTTATCAACTCAGCTTTGGTCAGCTTGGCCGAATTTAGCGTAAGACAGCTTTAGTCAGATATTGACTAGAACTGTTTTACTTGTAAGTTGAGAATTGACACTCATAGAGGTTATCTTTCAACTTAGCACTCTAATTTACTCAAAGCCAGCTTAATCAGTTTAGATGCTAAGTAAGTTTACCATACAACACATACAGATATATATATATATATATATATATATATATATATATATATAGAGTTAGAGATTACTCAGTATCACTTATCCTGGTTCGACCTCTCTGCCTACATCCAGTCCCTAGAGTCCTCCGGGCTTTTAGAATCCAATACTGAGCTCTTTAAAGGTAGAGCACAAACCGTTTACAAGGCAGTTGAATATGCAAGAGTACCTTCCTCTATTCGTCTACTCAACTCCTACTGAATGCTATAACCGAACACCCAGATTTTCTCTACCACTAAGTACTCAACACCGAGCACTCAGCATACACTCTCAATATTACAATTGATAAGAACTTGTTCCCTTTCAAACAAAGGACACTTTAGATGATTACAATCAATCTAGCATTTACACAAAGAATGGAAGTTTGGTGTAAGATCTTTTTCTTGTTTTTGAGTGCTTTTGATTTGTATCTTTCTCACTTATGATTTTCTGTAAATCGGCAATCTTCCAAATGAAACCTTTGTCCCTTTTATAGTTGAACCATAGGAAATAATGATGGGCATAGGATCTGTGGTAGAGTTTCTACGACGAAATGTATATATTATGAGTGCGGACTCTATATCTATGGATGTGATCTTTATAAATTGCTCTTAACTCTACTAGACGTTACGACTACGTAGGGGCAAGTGTACCCCGTCATTATCAAGTAATAATCTGGTTAAGACCGGGTATCGAATCCACGGGATTTATAACTACAAGTATTAGACGACTCGGTTTCGTATGTTATTTAAGCGGTAATTACTTTGGGATTAAGTAAGACACAACTACACACTATTCCTCACTATTGGCGACACAGATTTATGTAGCTAAAACTCTATGAAGTGGGGTGAATATGATAAGTTATAACAATGATAAATAATGACTCTAAATGTATACGGATAATAGTTTACTCTTGCAAAGACGACCAAGTGTAGCAGAACCGACCCGTGAAGCACTTAGACTACGTGATTCCTAGTCAAGGCGTGTCTAATGCGGGGGAATTAGAAACTAGGGCCCATAAGTTCCGTGGCTTGTCAATTCCTACGGTTTTCGGTTTGTCACTTTCGGTAAGGCAACACCTATATAACTCCCTAAAGATAGCCCGAATGGCGGCGGTAATCGCGTTCTCCTACACAAGAATCAATTATCAATATCAAAACAATGAATAAACATTAACACATAAAGGGAAATAGAGATTATAAATCATAAATTATAAATATGGAAAGTGATTAGATGAAATACAACCAAGCCTAGTACATAGAAAGAGTACAAGCTAATTAGCAAGTAAAAAGGGAGGATCCTCCCTTGGAACTAGCTAACCGGACTCAAAGCCGTCTCCTAGGTCGTGGAGGTGGAACTCTCGAGCTTGGTGACGAATGGTGGAACGGAGCGTCAATGGAACACCGGAACAACGAACAAGCTCTCGAGGGGGAGAGTTTAACTTACAAAATTGAATCTAAATTACAAGGAAAGAAAAGAGTATAGTGTAGCTCTCTAGTATGTAATTGGTGTCAAATGCAGTTCAAGAGCTTCTTATTTATAGACATCAAGCAAGGGCATGTTTGTAATTTCACAAAGCACAAGTATGGAGCAACATTATTTGGTGCAGAAATCCCATGATACGCCCCGCGTAAATTGGTCTACGCCCCGCGTAAATGCTCATTCCGTCAGAAATCTTCTGCATGTGGACCAATTCGTTGTCTTGTTGACTCAAGTACGCCCTGCGTAAAGGATTGTACGCCCCGCGTGTTTGAGTCTCTGGAGTTTTATTACCTGAATTGGTGCTTTTACGCCGTGCGTAGCTGAAGTACGCCCCGCGTAAAAGAGTCTCTGATCTTTTTATGTTGAAGAACTGCCTTTTACGCCCCGCGTATATAGTGGTATGCCCCGCGTAAGTATAGTTGACTCTGGGAGACAATGCAGTCTGACTTTCAGGATTAGGCCAATTATTGCCGACATGTGTTATACGCCCCGCGTAGTGTGTCATACGCCTCGCGTATGCTGAGTCAGTTCCACATGGTGCCTGCGGATAAGGCAATTATTTCTGGCACTATGTTTTACGCCCCGCGTACAGGATAATACGCCCCACATATTGAGTGGATTTTTGCTCCTTTCTCGTACCTGAAATACAAATCTTGAGAGCCGAGTTAGCTTGATGTTTTTATTTCCTAAACTAATCAAAAACGAGAAAAATAAACTAAAAGTATGAGATTTATTTTTATTTCTTTATTTATCAAAAACACTTTATTTTTGTAATTAAACTTATTAATTTTACCCGAAATCATCCCGTAAATCACGCTAAAAGATAGGGGTAAAATACCCCTATCAAACCTCCTCGGACTTTAAAGTTTTACTTGTCCTCAAGTAAAAGAAATCGAAAGACAAGGGATTGAGAAAATTAAGAAACAAACCAAAGGTTGGTTTTGCCAAGTGCGTGATTTCAAAGTTATGGTTTTGTGCAAAGGTTTCGGTAAGTACCTACGCAAACAATTGAGTACGAAACTTGTTTGAAACCTCCATGATCAAGATCTAATAGGTAATATTAACGGGGGTTGATTATCTTTTGAGAACCCGATAGTACCTCACCAGGGATTTCGCTCTTACGCTCAATTTTAGGTGGGTCGGTGTTTTAGCGCTCTTCTTTGCACTTACTCGAAATCATGTTGAATTTGTATTTTCATCCGGGTTTTTCCTCCTAAAATATGGTTAGGCAATATTAAAAATGAACCCGGAGGGGGGTTGTAATGTGGGTGGCTTCTTTAGTGGTTAGTGTAGAGGAACTCGAGTTCAAAAATACCGTTTGTGATTGCACCGTATCATTGTTCATTTCAGCCTTGGTGAATTTTACAAAATATACTTCAAAATTGCTCGGGTGGAGCTTGAGAATGCCTTTTTATTTTTATTGTATCCTTTGTTTTCATAGAGGCATAAAAACAATATTTTGAGAGTTTATGGTGTTCATTTGCTAAGGTCGTGACTTATTTTGGGTAATTCGGGTGCAACTTGGTTGTGTCGGTATTTGAACAAGAGGAAAAAGGGTTAAATATTAAAAGGGTATTAACAAAAAAAGTGGGTTAGTAGGCTCGAAGGGGTTTCCTAATGTTTAATGAAAACGAGAAAAATAAATTAAGAAAAATTAGCCTAAGTGGGTTCGGTTTATCATCTATTGCCTTTTTACCAAAAATAAGTGTACTTAACCCGGTATTGGATGCAAATTCTATGAGTCGAGTGAAGTCAAAGCTCTCGAAAAATTATGAAAGAATTAGAGTTCTCGTACGAACTCTTTTAGGCTCAAATATACCTCACAAAGATTCGGGTTCAAATTGTGTACTATCAAGTTTTCGCTAAATTCTCAACTATCCCGTTTTTATTGCCTTTTTAAAGTTTATTATGGAGGTAACATTTGAGTTAAGACTCAATGCTTTAGTTTAGTACTAACCTAAGCTTTTCATAAATTCCCTAACTTCAAAACCACGACTAAAATTTCTCAATTAAACCATCCTTTGTGTTCTGATGTTTTTATTTTTAACGACAAATAACGGAACTTTAATTAATTTCCGAGGGAGGTGTAGCGTGTCGGAAGAATTTCAAGAGTTAATAAATTTGTTTAATTATTTTGATAATTATTTGATTTTTATTTTTGTTTTTGTTAGTGCAAATCAAACTAAAAGTGCGGGGTTGCACGTCCCTCCGCGTTATTAAAATGACGCCTATTCCAAGGGCGTCGCAAAAAGAAAACAAAACAAAAACAAAAATAAAGAATGAGCTGAAAAAGGGACCCTTAAGGTCAGATCCTACGCGAGGCGTATCCCTGGGGGCGCCCTGCGTAGAAGAGGCTTTTTAAGTGCACCGGGGCCAGAGACTTAGATACGCGGGGCGCACGTAGAGGGACGCCCCGTGTGTTCCGAGCTCTGAGCCATCTTATTATGGAAAAGGTGGGGCACGCGGGGCGTAACAGGGATACGCCCCGCGTGAATGTTATTAACTCACGCAAAAACAGAAATAACAAGCACGGTGCGCGGGGTGTATAGGTGTGTACGCCCCGCGTGGCTTATTCTCCTTTGGATAAAGTGGGATTTTTTTATTTATTTATTTTATTTTAAAAGAAATGACATGCGGAAAATAAAAGTTGGGAAAGAAAACTCCCTTATTCGAGCTTGGGTTGCCTCCCAAGAAGCGCTACGTTATAGTCGGTGAGCTCGACTTAGCATTTTCTCCTAGGTGTATGCTTCCATTCGCGTTAGAAATGCAAATTCTTGAATAAACAATCCGTACCTACAAAACGGATTGTTAGCTTCAAAAGAATTTAGCAAAAACCAAAAACTATATTTACAGAAATTATTGAAGAGTTTCGTTTGCTCCCTTTTTGACTCCTTTGGTAGTTCAAAAAGAGTGAAATATTCTGAGGTAGAAGGAACCTCAAACTCTTCTAGCTTTGGATTTATTTCCATGGGCCCGCACACAACCGGCTTATCGATTAGGATTTCCGGCTCCTCGCAGTTGAGACATCCTACATAATTTGGGGGTTCCTCTTGAGAGAGCTCAATTAACTCGAGCTCTACATTTTGATCAACTAGATTGGTGTCTCTAATTGATTCGTCCGCGGTTGAATCGATACGAGACGTCAATCTAGCGACTTGATTTCCCAAATCCCTACAAAATGCCTCATTGTTAGATAATCTCACTTGAATATCTTTAAGCATAGAGATTACCACATCGAATTGTGAGGTTGAGTGTGGGCATTCGTCATCCATGCGGTCGTCCCACCGATGACGACTATGAAGCATCATACCATGAAAGAAATCATTAGTAACAACATAAAACGAAATAAATTATTCACAAAAAGAGAAAATAATATTTACAAATGCTTAAACTAACAATAAAACGTTTTTGTCTAATATTGCAAGAAATTATAAATCCCCGATAACGGCGCCAAAAACTTGATGGGCGTAGGATCTGTGGTAGAGTTTCTACGACGAAATGTATATATTATGAGTGCGGACTCTATATCTATGGATGTGATCTTTATAAATTGCTCTTAACTCTACTAGACGTTACGACTACGTAGGGGCAAGTGTACCCCGTCGTTATCAAGTAATAATCCGGTTAAGACCGGATATCGAATCCACGGGATTTATAACTACAAGTATTAGACGACTCGGTTTCGTATGTTATTTAAGCGGTAATTACTTTGGGATTAAGTAAGACACAACTACACACTATTCCTCACTATTGGCGACACAGATTTATGTAGCTAAAACTCTATGAAGTGGGGTGAATATGATAAATTATAACAATGATAAATAATGACTCTAAATGTATACGGATAATAGTTTACTCTTGCAAAGACGACCAAGTGTATTAGAACCGACCCGTGAAGCACTTAGACTACGTGATTCCTAGTCAAGGCGTGTCTAATGCGGGGGAATTAGAAACTAGGGCTCGTAAGTTCCGTGGCTTGTCAATTCCTACGGTTTCCGGTTTGTCACTTCCGGTAAGGCAACACCTATATAACTCCCTAAAGATAGCCCGAATGGCGGCGGTAATCGCGTTCTCCTACACAAGAATCAATTATCAATATCAAAACAAGCAATAAACATTAACACATAAAGGGAAATAAAGATTATAAATCATAAATTATAAATATGGAAAGTGATTAGATGAAATACAACCAAGCCTAGTACATAGGAAGAGTACAAGCTAATTAGCAAGTAAAAAGGGAGGATCCGCCCTTGGAACTAGCTAACCGGACTCAAAGCCGTCTCCTAGGTCGTGGAGGTGGAACTCTCGAGCTTGGTGACGAATGGTGGAACAGAGCGTCAATGGAACACCGGAACAACGAACAAGCTCTTGAGGGGGAGAGTTTAACTTACAAAATTGAATCTAAATTACAAGGAAAGAAAAGAGTATAGTGTAGCTCTCTAGTATGTAATTGGTGTCAAATGAAGTTCAAGAGCTTCTTATTTATAGACATCAAGCAAGGGCAGGTTTGTAATTTCACAAAGCACAAGTATGGAGCAACATTATTTGGTGCAGAAATCCCATGATACGCCCCGTGTAAATTGGTCTACGCCCCGCGTAAATGCCCATTCCGTCAGAAATCTTCTGCATGTGGACCAATTCGTTGTCTTGTTGACTCAAGTACGCCCTGCGTAAAGGATTGTACGCTCCGCGTGTTTGAGTCTCTGGAGTTTTATTGCCTGAATTGGTGCTTTTACGCCGTGCGTAGCTGAAGTACGCCCCACGTAAAAGAGTCTCTGATCTTTTTATGTTGAAGAACTGCCTTTTACGCCCCGCATATATAGTGGTACGCCCCGCGTAAGTATAGTTGACTCTAGGAGACAATGCAGTCTGACTTTCAGGATTAGGCCAATTATTGCCGACATGTGTCATACGCCCCGCATAGTGTGTCATACGCCCCGCGTATGCTGAGTCAGTTCCACATGGTGCCTGCGGATAAGGCAATTATTTCTGGAACTATGTTTTATGCCCCGCGTACAGGATAATACGCCCCGTGTATTGAGTGGATTTTTGCTCCTTTCTCGTACCTGAAATACAAATCTTGAGAGCCGAGTTAGCTTGACGTTTTTATTTCCTAAACTAATAAAAAACGAGGAAAATAAACTAAAAGTACGAGATTTATTTTTATTTCTTTATTTATCAAAAACACTTTATTTTTGTAATTAAACTTATTTATTTTACCCGAAATCATCCCGTAAATCACGCTAAAAGATAGGGGTAAAATACCCCTATCAAATAAATCATTTGAAATTTGATTTGTCCGTTGAGTCCAAAACGGCTCTTTTAGGGGACAAATCTCTGGTCAGCTTCAGATGTGCAGGTCAATCCTGAATCCTGAATTCTTCAGACGTCAGGCTTGTCTTTTTCCTGCAGACTTTGTCTTTTTGCGGCAGTTCGTCTTTTAGCCACGGTCAGTTGACCCATTCATCTTGGAATTTGGCTTTTGTGTAATTCCGAGATTTCTATCATTGGCGCAGAGGGTTGGCAGTCTTTGTCTTCTAGCCAACAGACTTTTCATGCCGTCCTGAGGATAACTCAGCTTGACTTCGTTGTCTACTGCCTTTGATTGTTTGCCAGATTTCATACTGAGTTCTCCCGTACTCAGCTTCCAAGGTTAGCTTCGTTCTGTAAGACTTCATTCTGAAGTAGACATTTCTTCTTTTATGCTGAGTTCCGTTTTACTCAGCTTCTCAGATCATCTTTATTCTTAGCCTGTTGTTGTGATGATGACTTATCTTTTATGATGCTGAGATACTCTTTACTCAGCTTACGCTGTGTCTTTGTCCTGTCTTATTTTTGCATTCATATTTGTACTCAACATTGAACAATTAAATCAAAGCACTTAAATTTAATTGTCTCTTAATCATGGATGATTTTGTCAAATCAAAATCTTGTGGAAAGGTGTTTCAACAGTTCCAACTTTAGCTCATATGGATTATAGTTTATTTTACTCTTCTCAAAACAATTTAAAATTGTATGGATTCAATGACAGTGATTGGGGAGGGGATATGTTGATGATAAAAAGAGTATAACTGGTTTTGTTTTCTTTATGGGAAAGAAAAATGTTTAGTTTTTATATTCTTTTAGCTTTAACAGAATCATCTGTTTAGAAATCGAATCTAATAGCTCTTAGAGTTTTTCTACAAAATTCCTGACACGCCAATTTGAGACATAAAAAAGGTAAAGCATAAATCTTGTCTCCACCTCTTGTGCTTGCCACATGTTGTTGACAATCCTAAAGAAAAAGAATTTTGTACATATAATTAATTTAAGGATTGTGATAAAAGAGAGGTCTTAATCATAATAATAATAATAATAATAAACACACATGCTAATAATTATGACAAGTAATTGATGGCTAATATTTGAAGAATCTTATCTTCAAACTATTTAGGAAATATTCTTACCTTCACTTAGTGGCTTACTTTTCAAATTGTCATTCTATTTTTTCAATTATTGATGCCTAATAATAGTTGTTTAGTCACTTTGTTCTAGTAGTGACTAAACAACTATTATTAGTATTATAGTTCTTAATTTCCTTTTTGGCATAACTTTTTTTTAATACATTTAAGTCCAAATCAGCCCAAAAAATATTTAAAAGATGATAGATATAAATAAATTTAAGGATTAATTCCAAAGAAATCCTTGTGATTATATTGTTTTGGAGATAGAAGACTGTGGTATTATTTTATCGTTATTTATAAATTGAGGACTTTTGGACTGACATTGTCAAATTTGACTGTTAACGATCTCAAAACAAAAAAAAAATCAAGAATTTAATGATATTTTAAATAATTTTAATTCTTAACTTTTTAGTTTTGAGGTCATTTAGATGTTGTTTGGTAAGAACATCTCCAACAGCCTCTTAAGTTGGCTCTTAAGTTAAAATTTGAGGAGGGAGAATGAAAAATCAGCTCCAACAGCCTCTTAGTGGCTCCTCAAATTACTAAGAACCTCCCCCATTCTCTCTATTAATAGAGAGCCTCTCTCCACCTCTTAGTCAGGGCCTGGGCCTAGGCCTGGGGTGCGCCGGCCTAGGACCCAAGGTCGGAAAGGGGCTCAAAAAAAAATTTAGCTTTGTAAATAAATTGCATATGTTTTAAATATTATACATAAATTCAAACTACCATAGTGGTAATACATTGCTTTCCCACTAAAGAGGGTGTGGGTTCAATTCTTATCTTTATCATTTGTTTTGATATTTTTTTGATGTATTTTTAATATATAAATGTTATGGGTAGTCAAGAGTAAGAAAACAAGTTTCATTTTATTACCTCATTTTAGAATAACTATTTTTAATTTGATTAAATTTGAAAATTATAAAAAAATTCATTTTATTACCTTGATTAAATTTTGAAAATTAAAATTTAATTTATACAATGATATGAATCAAAATTAATGGGTGATAACATCGTGATATTATCCCAAGGATCAAAAGGGATATTCGCCTAAAGAACGCCACGTGTTGGTCACCTAATACGGGAATACCACGGCGTATGGGAACAAAGGGATCCGGCGAATCTATGAGGCGAATCTCCAAGGACTCACCAAAAGAGACTCGCGGGCGAACCTATGAGGCGGATCTCCATAAACACTCAATCCGCCATTAGAACGGCTGGGCCGATCTAGCAATAAAGACCATTAATGAGCTATCAATTAGCTAACCGCCAACTTAAGAGTAACCTGTAACCGCCATTAATGGGACATTAATGGAGAATTTCTAGTTACTGAAAGTTACAACTTCATGACTATATATAGCCTATGTCTCAGGCTATCAAGGTACACATTCACTTACCCTTTGTCAATTCAGTTTGCTCTCTTGTTCATCCTTACTGACTTTGGCATCGGAGCTTCCCCCCGTCGAACCCAACGATGCCCCCACAGGGACGGAAGCTGATCGGAATTTCTCCATAAGTCATCAATTGGTGCGGTGAACGTGGAATCCTTAATCAAATAAAGGGTTTTTCGTTCACTTTAAAAGGACATGGCAAATGGGGAACCGAACCCCACATCGGGGGAAGAAACACCATTAGTAACACCATCAAGCCAACCTGTAACTAGTGATGGTCGCGCTGATTCAAGTACTCCCACAACACAAGCTGAAGGTAGTGTGCCACTAGACGCATTCATCAACATGTGTTCTGAAGCAATAGGTAGGGAGTTTGGTCCTGAGATGGGTAATCGCCTACGGTCATTCATGATCATTCCTCCATTTTGGAGCATGACGCCCACGTCTACGGTATCTTCATGGCCCCAGGCGACTATAGGATCAAACACCCTCAATTCTTCATTTCTCCAAGCTCATAATACAGAATCCATGGTAACTTCCACGGCAGCGCTTGGGGATCGACCGCTCAATCAGGAACTATTCCCTGCTGGCGCAGGAGGAAGTCAAAGGAACGATCAAACTCTTCCTGGCGGGTCTGTAAGCCAAGGGATAAACCTAGGCGGGTCAAGTGTCCCAAGGCGCCCACGGTCGAATCTCTCATTGGGTGGATCAGAAGGGCGAAGGCACAAAAAGCGTAGAAAAGAGAAAAGTAGGCGGTCCGAATCACCTTCGCCTCGGAGACCAAGATCTTCCCGCAAAGTAGATCACCCCCATCTACTGGATGTAGATAGAGCAAAAGGCCAGTAGAGATACCACGTTCGGATAGGCCACCACCACCGCCACACCAAGGGGATGATAGGCACCTTCCCTCAGGAGGCCATGGAGGGGGTAACGGTCAAGCTCCTCCGGGCGGACAGGGAGGAGGAGGTGGAGGTGGCGGCAGACGTGGAAGCGGAGGCGGACATTCACCATCGGATCCGTCTTCTGGATCCAGCTCTTCATCTTCTCCAAGTAGATCACCACGGAGAGGACGTCCAAGGGCGGGTCCGGAGAATTTTGATGATAGAGTTCGAGCTGCGGTGCTCCGCATGAATGAGGAGGATGCTCGACATAATCCATTCGCCAATCGTGATTCGCCCTTTACGGCTTGGATCGAAGCGGAGGAAACGGATAAGCATTTTAAAATACCTAATCTCCCAATATACACGGGTGCTGACAACCCGGAGGCCCATGCCAGAAAATATCGAATACTGCTTCGCCTTAACCGTGCAACGGAACCGGTGCTATGCAAGATGTTTATCACCACGTTAGGAGGTCCCGCTGATGACTAGTTCCAATCTTTACCTCCTAGAATGATAGACAGTTGGGATCAACTAAGCAGGGAGTTTTGTGCTAAATTCGCCGGATGTATCCCTCCAGTGGTCAAGTCACAGAAGCTTTTTGAATTAAAGCAGAAGGCGAACGAATCCCTTCGGGAGTATGTAAACAATTTTAACAAATTGTGTATACAAATTGTTGATGTGGATATCTCCATGGCAGTGGAATCTCTGGTAAAGAACACAACATGTAAGAGTTTGCAGGAGGATCTAATTCAAAAGAAGCCCAGCAGCATGGTAGAATTGATGGAACGCTGTAAAGACTTCATGGAGGTGGATGATATCCACCGAGAATCGGTTTCTCCGCTCAAAAAGGATAAAGGTGAATCTCACCGTCAGGAGAAGGAGAAAGATAAGTACCAAGATTCATCCTCTAGAGGTCGGCGAAGAGGCTCTAAGAACAAGTCGGCATTTGTTTCATCATTTACGCCACTCAATGCCTCTAAAAGTGAAGTGCTTATATGGATCAAGAACAGACAGCATAAGCGGAGCATTTCATACCCCGAACCAAAAGGGGGGGGAGTACACCAACACTGGTAAAAATCCCAAAAATTATTGCAAATACCACAGGAAAAATGGCCATGACACAGACACATGTTGGGAGTTGGCCAGAGAAATAGAACGTCTCATTGAGAGAGGAAAATTAGATCGGTTCGTCCAAAATGATGCTAAGAAGGATGGATCCAGGGATGATCCGAAGAAGAAGGGAAAAGGGACCATCAATGTCATAGCAGGCGGACCTAGGTACCAACCTATACTGAAAAAGGCAAAGACCACTGCTCTTGACAGGGCATCACTTAATCACCCTTTTGCAAATGTTGGCCCAGAGATCTCTCCTCATGCGGATGCCTTGGTCATTACTTTGATGGTGGAAGGCTGGGAGATGAAAAGAGTGATGATCGATACGGGGAGTTCGTGCAATGTCATCACAAGGGGAGCATTTGCCAAACTAATGATAGATCCAATCCAGGTGGAAACCACCATAGTGGACATCCTGGGAGTGACAGGACACACCATTCGTACAAAAGGCCAGGTAACATTAGATTGTGAGTTAACAGATGAAGAACAAGTCTGGAGAGGCGATCTGGAATTCTCTATCTTGGATGGCCAGTTGGCCTATAATATTATCCTTGGGCGACCCTTTATCTCCGAAGCTGCGACCCTTATCTCCATACGCCACTTAACTCTTTACATCCCCACGGACAAGGGAGGTGTAATGGTTAGAGGAAGTCAAAAGGTGGCTCAGGAGACATATTCGACATCTCTAATGATTCGCCCCCAGCCAAAGGAAGAAGACGAAGAAGAACTCGTCACAATGGCCTTAGGTGAAACGGAGATGTACCTCATGGCGGATGAAAAACATGTACGAATGGCTAAAGGGCTCAAGGGAGAAATTAAAGAAGCAATCACCAAGGTTCTCCATGAGGCCGAAGACATATTTGCATGGAAAGATGAGATCCTTCCCGGGATTAGTCCAGATGTGATCACTCACAAACTCAACATCGACAAAGATGCGGTATCGGTTGCCCAAAAGCGGAGAAACCATGGCCTTGAAAGGCAGAAGGTGATAGAGGAAGAAATCACCAAGCTCCAGTGAGCGGATGCCATTGAAGAGGTACTTTATACACAATGGCTGGAAAATGTAGTTCTAGTCAAGAAAGCGGGCGGATCATACCGCATGTGTATTGATTTTACAGATCTCAACAAAGCTTGTCCCAAAGACAACTACCCTCTGCCGTGTATTGATATCCTCGTAGATGGAACCGCAGGATACGCTATGTACTCCTTCACAGATGTAAAGTCGAGTTATCACCAAATCCCAATGGAGCCTTCAGATAGAATCAAGACCTCATTCGTAACTCACCAGGCCACTTATTGCTTCAAAGTCATGCCCTTTGGGCTTAAGAACGCAGGTGCAACCTATCAACGGATGATGAACAAAATATTCGCGGAAAGCAAAGGTGATAATTACTCCGTCTATGTAGATGACATGATCATCAAGAGTACCACTGTGGAAAAACATGCAGATGATGTAAGGGAGGTACTGGGCGTACTCCGACGTCACAATATTAAACTGAATCCGGAAAAATGTACCTTTGGTGCAACGTATGGAAAGTTCTTGGGATTCATGATTAGCCAGAAAGGAGTAAGCCCAAATCCTGACAAGATTAAGGCCGTTCTGGAGATGCAAGCGCCACGGAATATCAGGGAAGTGCAACGCCTTAACGGGCGGATCATAGCCTTGGGCAGGTTTATCTCATGTTCGGCCCGTAGATGTCATCCCTTTTATGAGGTGATCAAGAAGCAAAAGGCGTTCGAATGGACTGAGGATTGTGAAAAAGCTTTTGAGGGAATCAAACGGTTTCTCACAGAACCGCCCTTAATGAGCCGACCCCTGAAAGGTGAGAATCTTTACATGTATGTCTCGGTTACAGATAAAGCTATTTGCACGGTCATGATAAGAGAAGAGGATGGCCAGCAGTATCCAATCTATTACGTGAGCAAAGTATCAAAGGATGCTGAAACCAGATATTCCAAGCTTGATAAAATGGCGTTGGCTGTTGTCACCACAGAAATCCGCCTTAGGCCTTACTTCCAGGCTCATACTGTTATAGTTCGAACGAATATACCAATGAGGAAGGTATTGCAAAAGCCGAAAACTTCAGGGAGATTGATGGAGTGGGCAATCCGCCTTGGAGAATTTGATGTGCGATATGAGAGTAGGTCAACCTTAAAGAGTCAAGTCTTGGCAGACTTTGTGAATGAATTCACTGAGGAAGGGATGAATCTCCCTAAATCTCAAGTCGAAGAATGGACGATGTATACAGATGGAGCCTCCTCGGCACATGGAGCTGGTATAGGCATCGTAATCACAGGTCCCCAATATATAAAACTACGATACGCAGCAAAATTGGATTTTATTGCAACCAACAATGCAGCGGAGTATGAGGCCTTAATATTGGGACTGCGTCTGCTGAAAGAAATCACTCCCGAGCGGATCGTGATCTATAGTGACTCCAAGTTGATGGTCAACCAAGTGATAAAAATTATGAGGTAAAGGATGACGTTTTGGCCAAATACGTTGCCGAAGTTAAAAAATTGCTGGATCACCTTAAAGCTAAAGAAACTAAATGGGAGCTGATCCATGTACCTCGCGGATCAAACACTGAAGCGGATCATCTAGCTAAAATGGCTTCCAGCAAAGAGAACTGGGCGGACCCACAATGTCCCTTCGAAGTTAAAGCAGCTCCAGCCTTCGCCTCTAAGGAAGTATCCCTACTCACAACAGTAGAAAATGATTGGAGGTCTACCATCCGCTAGTATCTATTAGATGGAGCTCTACCCGCGGACAAGGAGGAAGCTCGGTGGATTGTAAGGAAGGCGGCCTATTTCTCCATGATCAATGATGGCCTCTATAGAAAATCTTTTAGCCATCCTTGGTTAAAATGCATTTTTCCAGAAGAGGGACAACAGGTCCTCAAGGAGTTGCATGAAGGAGCATGTGGAGCACATGAGGCATCCGCCTCCATCCGAAAAAAGTCCAGGCTAGCAGGATTTTATTGGCCCACAGCAGAACTTAATGCACAGAAACTGGTGGAATCTTGCCATAGTTGTCAGATTCATGCGAATGAATCTCATACTGCCAAACATCTCCAGAGGCCTATCATTGAAGGTCGACCCTTTGCCCTCTGGGGAATTGACATCATTGGACCGTTTCCTCCAACTCGTAGACAAAGGAAGTACGTGGTAGTGGCAGTAGATCATTTCACTAAATGGGTAGAGGCTGAAGCTGTCTCCTCCATCAATGCTGAGCGAATGGTTGAGGTCGTCAAAGATAATATTGTGGGAAGGTACGGAGTTCCACACACGATCATCACTGATAATGGAACGCAATTCAACTGTGGGGAGTTCAAAGCTTTCTGTGAAAAATTGGGCATTCTAAACAGGTTCGCCTCCATATATTACCCACAATCCAACGGTATGACCGAAGTCACAAATCGGACAATCGTAAAAGGAATAAAGAAAAGACTGGGTGAGCATGATAAGGAATGGGCGGATCAGTTAACAAGCGTCTTATGGATGTATCGTACTACTCCTCGAACGGCCACGGGCGAAACCCCATTTGCCCTCTCTCATGGTGTGGAAGCTGTAATCCCAGTCGAGATATTGGTTCCAAGTGACAGAGTAGCATTCTATTGCGAGGATGAAAACAGTCAGAGATTGAAAGAAAGTCTTGATCAAGTGGAGGATAGGAGAGACAAGGCATATGTACGTATGGCAGCATACAAGCAGCGGATCGCAGCTTATCATGACAAAAACGCCAAACTTGTAGACCTGAATGTAGGAGATCTCGTGCTCCGTAAGGCCGACAAAATCCAATCTAGAGAAGGGAAGGGCAAGCTAGGGCTCACCTGGACAGGTCCATATCGAATAGTGGAAAAGATTGGGTTCGCCACATTTAAGATTCAAGACATGGAAGGAAATACATTGTCGCGCACTTGGAATCTCCAAAACCTCCGCAAATACTTCGCCAGAAAATAGAATGAAAACAAAGGCCTTGAGTACTCTTTTTCCTTTAATAAGCTTTTTTCCCATGAGGTTTTTCTTATTAAAGGTTTTAATGAGGCTCACATATGAGACCCGCTTGCTGTAATAAAGCGTATCTTCTATCAATAAAAAGCAATTGTTCTATTGTCCATATTCTTTTTAAGTATTTTCTTGCAGCAATATAAATATTCCAGTCTCAAAAAGAAGGGGGGCATCCAACGCTTCCCACACTAAAAAGTATCGCTATCACATAGCTACTTTTTTCTCCTCAAAGATAGGAGAACAGTCTCATGGGCGGATCTATCCTTAGATGGTCACCATTCGAGATAGAGTTAAAACAATCCGTAGGAGAACAGTCTCATGGGCGGATATATCCTTAGATGGTCACCATTCGAGATAGAGTTAAAACATTCCTTGGACGCAAGGTCTTTACACCCTCTTACTCCCTTCCCAAAGAAGGGTTCACAAGTCCTACAGGCGGATCGCTTCACCTCAAAGATAGGTAGCAAGTTGATCCCTAAGGCAGCTTTACTTCCTCTAAAAGGAATAAAACAGCTTCAAACCTTCACAAAGGTTCGCATAACGGAGTATGGTTGGCCACCTACTCCAAAATAAATCCTAAAAGCTTATATATTTACTTACGCAAACGTAAAGGTAAAATAAATAGCGACCATAAGGATTAAACAAATTGTACTTAAGTTTTACAAACAACAACACTAAACATTGACAGGAGTATTCTCCTTAGCATTCTTCTCGCCTGAGGCACCTGCTTGAGAGGCTTCCTTCTCAACAGCTCCAGATATGCCCACCAAGGAGACCTCCTTTTCCATAGAAGGTGTTCCCTCAGAAAGAAGGGTGCCCTCGGTTATCAGCTCCTCACCCGCCTTTGGAGGTACTTCCTCAAGGTCCACTAGCTTGACATTGGTGGAGGGTTTGCTTTCTTCGACGGGTCCCTTCATCCATTTTCGAACATAGTCACGGAGGTAGTCCTTGATGTCTGGGATTTTGTTATATTTGAGAACATCATCTTGGGAAGAGGCAGTCGGAATCCTCTTTCAACGTGACTACTGTACACAGACAAGAATCCGCTTGGCGGACATGCGGGTCGTTGATGAGCATCCGCCAGTTGGGTCTCGTAGTTATTTATCCATGGGAATTTATTCGCCAGATCTGCTAGATCTGCGGCACTCATACGAGAGGAGGTAGACTCCGCACGAGGTGCCTTTTTCCTGGGCAGAGCGGAAGAAGAGGCCACCATCCCAGAAACTCCCCTAGAATCTATGGCCGGAGCAATACCGGTGATAGGATCAGGAAGGTTTTGACTACTACCTAAACGAGTTCTACCGCGATTACACGCCGAGTCGAGCAACTCAGCTAAATTGGAGTTAACCGTACCTTCGGAGGAAAGAGAATTTTCCGACGAAGAAGAAGTCCAACTAATTGCAATTTCAGAAGGAGAGGTCAAATTAAAAAGTTCAGACGTTGACCCGGAGGATGAAGAAGAGCTTCTAAACATTCAAAAACACAATATATAGAACGAAAAGATGAACTTACATGGAAAATAAAGGCTTAAAGGATTCTGAAACTCCGAAGAAACTCTGCAAAGAAGACGCAAAAGAAAATGGAGAGGAAGAACGAATGAGGAAGAAAGAGAAAAAGAAAAAGGAAGAAGACGTCTTCTCTCCCCTCGGGCGGTGCGCCTGCTACATGTGTCACTCCATGATTGGCATCGAACAGAGTGCTTATTAATGCAGGTAATCATGACGGCGCGCAAAGAAGCTCAAAAGCCCTAAAGGACTTTAAGGGAACTTTAGGGGGGCTTCTGATAACATCGTGATATTATCCCAAGGATCAAAAGGGATATTCGCCTAAAGAACGCCATGTGTTGGTCACCTAATATAGAAATACCACGGCGTATGGGAACAAAGGGATCCGGCGAATCTATGAGGCGAATCTCCAAGGACTCATCAAAAGAGACTCGCGGGCGAACCTATGAGGCGGATCTCCATAAAGACTCAATTCGCCATTAGAACGGTTGGGCCGATCTAGCAATAAAGACCATTAATGAGCTATCAATTAGCTAACCGCCAACTTAAGATTAACCTGTAACCGCCATTAATGGGACATTAATGGAGACTTTCTAGTTACTGAAAGTTACAACTTCATGACTATATATAGCCCATGTCTCAGGCTATCAAGGTACATATTCACTTACCCTTTGTCAATTCAGTTTGCTCTCTTGTTCATCCTTACTGACTTTGGCATCGGAGCTTCCCCCCGTCGAACCCAACGACGCCCCCACAGGGACGGAAGCTGATCGGAATTTCTCCATAAGTCATCAATGGGTTAAGGTGAAAAATTACTCAAAACGTTTTGGGTGAGGTGCAATTTTACTCCTAAAGTCTAAAATGATGCAAATTTACCCCTAACGTTGGTAGCCAAGAGTAAGAAGACAAGTTTCATTTTATTACCTTGATTAAATTTTGAAAATTAAAAATTAATTTATACAATGATATGAATAAAAATCAATGGGTTAATGTGCAAAGACAGATATTTTTGTCTCTCATTTTGCACCAATTGCATATCAATTCGTTATAAAAAAGATTTCATATGTTTTATAATTTAATAATAGAACTGGAGATTAATATTTAAGAATTTAGTGAATTTTTTGATTTTTTTTGTCCAATTCGTACAAAAGACAGTATATTTTATTTATTTATATTTTATTTTTTTTACATCCCAACATATGTTTGTGATTTGTTACTGATAAAATGACGCATGTGTGAAGTGTAGATGACAAGATTCATGATCGAGAAGACAGTTTGATGAAATATTTATCAAATTAACTCAATTTATCAATGTTAGGGGTAAAATTGTTATTGACTTCCAACGTTAGGGGTAAAATTGCACCATTTTAGATATTAGGAATAAAATTGCTCCTGATCCAAAACGTTATGGGTATTTTTACACTTTAACCCAAAATCAATTAGTAAATTTTATATTAAAGGGGTCCTTACTACTTGTTTTGCCTAGGGCCCCTAAATTGTCAGGACCGGCCCTGCTCTTAGTGCCTCTTAACTTCATTTTTTATTAATAATTTATTATTGAGGAGTCTATCTCCTTACACTATTGGTAAATATAACAACAATTAATAATTTTAATGATAAAAATAATAAATAAAGAGTGAATATAAAAAGTATTGCTAGAGATGATATGTCTTAGTCACTCTTAAATCACTAAGAGTCAATTATTTATATTATTTTTAGAGAGTGCACTAAGAGTCTCTTGGAGATGCTCTAAGGAAGGGGAAAGTTAATGTTTAGAGAGAGAAAGCTCAAAAATGATGATTTTGAAAAATAAAAAATGTGGTTCCACAGTAAATGTGATACCGAAACAATTTTAATTCTTGAAAATTTTCATTTTGAGATAGTTAATGGTCAAATTTGGCAATGTCAACTCAAATGTCATCGATTTGCAAATATCGACAAATACAATCCTCGTTTTGACAAAAAAAAATACTAAAGTCCTCCATCTGTAAAACAGTGTAACCAGGGCGACTTAACTTTAAAGCCACTAAAGCAAGGGCTTTAGGCCCTATACTTTTTAAGGCCCAAAATTTATAATTACAATACATTTTTAATCTATAAAGAAGTTGAACATATAAATAACTCAAAATAATAATTAACTTACTATAATACAATACATATTAACATTTACATAAAAAAAAACTCTTAATTTATATAATTAATATAAATTAGTTAACATTAACCGCGTACTTTGTTACTTTACTTATTTATTAGACTTTTAACTTTCTTTTTTGTTTGTACTTTGTACCCGTTAGAAGAGTTTGAGGTTTTTCATCTTTTTTTTTTCCTTACCATTAGAGCACATCTAGAATCCGTTAGAAAAGTTTAAGGCTTTTCATATTCTTTTGCCATTAGATTTTAGATTACGCATGTCATCTAGACCTAGAAAAGAACACCATAAATTCCTTATTTTCTTTTTTCTTTTCATCATTTTCTATAAAAAAAATATATTGTTGCAATTATCTATAATTCTTTTAAAAAGTGTCTAATTATTATCATATTTATTCTTTCTTTTTCTGGTGGATTTTTCATCGACTCGTATTTTTTTTATCCCTAGTGTTATTATCATTTTCCTCTGTTGCTTCTGCAATAATAAGTTTTTTTAAACTAAAATTAATGAAAAAATTACTTAAAATTAACCATGTCATAAGAAAAAGTAAATGAAATAACAATTTTATCTATCGAAAATGATTTATTAGAAGAAATTGATTATGAAAGTTTAATTAAAGAATTTATATGAAAGAAAGCTAGAAGAATAAATTTATAAAAATATGTATATAGTTTTCAAAAGGCCTCGTTTCAATTTTTTTTCTCAAAAAGAGTAATCGAATAATTCGCTTTATGCCTCCTAACACATAAAGACGGTCCAGAGTGTAACCACAAGAGATTCTTTAAAATTAATCCTAAATTTAATTATTCATTATTTTTTTTATCCATATTACTATAAAATTATGATTGAAACTATTTTATATTCAATCCAATAATCACATTTTTATTGTTCACAAGATCGGATAATCATATATTTTTGTATGTATTTATTTTCTCTTTTAATTGGATACATATAATTCAATATGTATGATCTAATATTTTTCTAATTCAAAATAGGGAAAAGTTAAACAAAAAAAGTGCTTTCAAAGGACTGGAATTTTCGTGACAACATGGTACTCATGCTTTTTAATACTACCAAAAAAATTTATCAGAGGAAATTTTCAAATATCACCATAAATTTGCTCTCATGTAACTCATTAAAAAAACAATAATATTTACATACGTAGAAAAAGGAAATTTCAAAATAGTAACCTAAATGAAAGTCACGATATAAATAACAAAATTATAGAGGGTTGAGATATAACGTGCAATCATCTTGTTATATTTATAAGATGTCGAAAGGTAATTTGAGGAGAAATTAGTTTATGTGTCCTATCTAACGAGGTTGGACCTATGATCAATTTTTATTATTCAATCCCAGTCCAAGGGACACGAGCCTGGACGGGCCGGACATATATCTGAACCCGTGGACAGGTCTAATCTCAACACTCCTCAAGGGTCCTCGGTAATTTTGGTTTTGATGGACAATAATGCTTCATAGTCGTGTTATTTCCAGTCGTGGTAGAAGCAGAATTTGCGAAAAAATGAATAATTAGAAGGCATTGCAAGAGTAAATAGAAGACAAACAAGAGGTCTTGGAGAGAGTGTGTGCTATTTAATACACGAGAGATGTGAGATAAAGAGTAGAGAGTGAGGTGTCGGTTGGAGATTGAGTAAGGTTTCGGATTTTAAAAATATAATAAATTATATTTTATAAATGGAATACAAAAATGTTCTTATGACCCTTTAACTTTGTCTTTTACCTCAGTTTCTTTTAACACCGTAAGTCTTTTGGACCATGTTTGCTAACGGAATCAACTTTAAGGTATCTGTTTATCAACTTTTAAACTATATAATTTATATTTGAAAGCGGTCCAAACCACAATATTTATTTTTGTACTTTTCCCTTAGTACTCACAATATAAAATTGTGAAAACATAATTAAAATAAAATTCCTTAAAAATATTGCAATTATCATATTCTTATGAGATATGATGTAAAAATACCCCTAACGGATACATTTAGGAGAAATTTTACTCATAACGTTGACAAATTAGGTCAATTTCGAATATTATTTTAACACACAAATATTTTATTTCTTATTCTACACCAATTGCATATCAGGTGGTTCTAAAAAAAAGATTTCATATTTTTGTGTGATTTAATAATAGAATTAGAGATTAATATTTATATATTCGAGAAATCTACCTTGTAATAGGATTCATACCTAAAATTCAAAGATTACAATTTAGTGCGATGAACGTGGATTGAACACGCAATTTTCAGATCATTTTCAAAACTCAATGAATCCATTGTCCTCCCAACAGATTCAAGAACCTAACCGTTGATGCCAACAACAATCCCCCGAGGCTCCTCTAAATCACCCCTTACCCCGATAGACATATTACATAATATTTAGATGCACTGATCCCACAAGAATAACAAAGCAACTCATCAACAACGTTGAAACTATATAGAAAGCTGCAAACAAAAACATGGCTGCAATGATACAGTTGCAAGAAAAGTTGGATGCTGCAGAACAAGCCACAAAACTGGAAAAACAGTAGGATTCTATCACATGTTCTATCGAACATTAATATTGCTGTAGTTGCCCTTGTAGGAGGGACGCATTGCCATGTTCCAAGCTGGAAGGCGGAAAGAGGAGATGAAAAGAGAAACGACAAACCCATCAAAGTGTCGAAGTAATCACCCTCGGTCACCTTTTCCATCTTATAGTGAAAGCAGTTGGAATGAGTCCTTCGAGAAAGATTACTCCTTTTAGCGCCTTCCGTGGAAATGTACGAACAGATCCAGATCTCCATCATACCAAAGGAAGCATGAAAGAGAGTCTGACTCCTCCTCGAACTATCACAGGGTATCGATACGTATAGAAAAAATAAAATCTCCCTCGCATAAACATAAAAAAGAAGGTACTTTGATGGATTTGAGTCTCCACTAGGTATGAGAAAAATGACGAGAAAATCTGTCAGATTTAGGTCTTGAGAAGAATGAAGACGCGAAGGAAGGACTATTGTACCAATATCTTCTAAAAGCTAGTTAGATTTTGTTTTTGGATAGTGAGGAGGATAAGAGTTCTATGGAAAAATGAGACTATATCCAATAAGCTAATCCAAAGGGAGCTCAGAAGCCCTGGTACACACAAAGTAGGGGTGGAAAAAAAAAACGGTCAAACCGGTAACCAAACCGAAAACTAGTAATCCGAACCGAAAAAGCGGTTAACCGAACCAGTGGTTTTCTTAATGGTTAAAAAATATATAGGTACCAGTTTTGGTTTTGGGTTAGAGTTTCAAAAACCGCGGTTAACGGTTAACCGAACCGTTTAATAAATATAAATTTTTTTAAAAAAATTAATATATAATTATATAACATAGATTATAAGATTAAAAAAAAGTCTTTAACATAGATTATAACATATATTCATATAAATATATAGCATAAATTATACTTGAACGTAAACTTGATGGATTAATCTTGTAATAAGTACTTTGACGAAATATTATTTACATTTCTTTATGTTTTAAATGTAAACTTGATGGATTATTTTTTAGTTTGGTACTTATGTTTGAATTCTGAACTTTTATATGAATTCATTTCGTTTGAATTTTTAAAATTATGTGTATTTTAATATTGTTTAAAGATTTAGGTTTGAGTAAAAATTATGGTTAACCGTTGATTTTTGGTTAACTGGTAAGAATTGGTTAAAAACCGTTAACCGAAAAATCTAACCGAAATTAATAATTAACCGGTTGTATGGTTAACCGATTGATATGGACAGGTTTCGGTTTGGATGGTTAAAAAACCGTTGATAACGGTTTGGTTAATTTTTTTACCTAATAGACCGGTTAACCGAACCGTGCCCACCCCTAACACAAACATTGATACTTGGATGTTAGAGGCAACATATACTAACTCCCACTGTGTGCATATATCTTACGTAAATCGATACTTCGAGGTTTCAAGTATCCCTCGCTTGAAAATATAACGGGATGTGAGACCATACAATCCTCATAAATAACTTTTGAAAAGCATTGAAAACTACTACAGACTATAGATACTTTCATGTGTCGTCTCTTCCCAACCACATTAAAAGAGGTAGCGTAGCATCGTAGTTTAAACATATTATTAATTTAATGAGTGAGTTAGTATTAGATATCAATCTAATTAATTATTTGTTTTTTTTTTGTACTTTACCATGTTAAAATCAATCACAATCAATAACCTACGCTACAATTTACATATCTTCGACAAAATATGAAATATAATTACAAATTTTTGATCATTTATCTGATTTTTCGGTTCAAAACTCATTAGGGCATTCTTTAGATAGATAGATCATCTTTCAATTAAACCTTTCTGCGTATGTTGAGACTTGAACCCGAGATCTCACTTAAACGGCTTAAGATCCTTAACCACTCAAGTCCTTAATTAGTAAATATAATTACAATGAACATATAGTAAAAATTCTAATTATTAAAAAATGGATAATTAATGTGATAAATTAATTGATTGTGGATTATATATATAAAAAGGTAGAAATTTAGGGGTTGAGGATAACTTTTTGTATAAAATTAAGATGGTGACTTGTGTCACATGTATTATGTGGATGTGGAAGACACACTTTGATAGGAGGAATCAGGATAGATATATTATTAGGCCATGAGCCTATAAATATAGGGTCTTTGACTACTGTTCCCACTACCAATTATTGGTTGCTAAAACTACTTCACACCTGATTTTTTAAATATTTAGTCCACCCATGCATATTCATTATTTATTAGTCTCTGCAACACCATAGATATCTTTTAAGATGGATGGTCTGTTTGGTTTATCTCCTGTTTGTTGTTATTATTTACTATTAAAAAAAATATTTTTCCAAAAATACGGAAATTTTATACTTTTGTAAAAATGTAATTTTCAACTATAAAAGACAAATAAGGTGTGTCTAGCCTATGGTAGTTTTCACATGGTCAATGACTGATCAAGTCAGTCACACTGTTTAAGTCACAAGAATTAAAGAATACAATTAATTTTAACTAAAAAATATTATTACATTTGTATTAATTGCACCACTAGTTATTTTTTTTTTATCTATTTCCAGAGTAAAAATGCAACTTAAATAGAGATATATTTAATAAAATCAATTAATATGTATGGATTAAATCAAAATATCGTGTATTATGGAACAATTTTATCATATTCTAGAAAGACATCTATTATGAAACCGATGAAGTATTATTATTGATAATTCTCATTTTGAAATAACTATAAGCAATGTTATCATATTCGAAAAAACTGATCAATTTGAATCAGTCAAATTGGGAAATGATCAGGTTTCTAATCTGAAACTCAAAATGAAGGTTACCCCTTTGTCGTTGTACATATATAAGGCCTCCATTATATTTATACAAATATTTTCTAATTAATTATATATAGTTAAAATATATAAATATTATTGATTTATTATATCATTCGATCCAATCAATCCGAGTAATTTAATTGAACCAAATAATTCATAGCTCAATTATAAATTTGGTTTGATATCCAATCCGATTAACAACATTGATTATAAGTAATTATTTTCCAATTTAGGAGTATTTCATTCTTATAATTTAGTAATTACAGGATATGATTATTATATTATTACAATTTTAATTTCACTTTTAAATATATTTTATCATTTCAATTACTTTGCAATTTACATCATTTTCAATATGTGGAACTCAATTAATATGCTTTCAATACATGGAAAAGTACAAAAATAAACCTTGTGGTCATACCTATTTTCGAACAATACCCATATGGTTTAAAAGTTTACAAAGTGGTACTATGTACTTCATTCCGTTAGCAAACACATACCAAATTGGCTAACGGTGTTAAAAGTCAAAGGGAAAAGAGTTAATTTGGTCCTTATATTTATTTATTTTTATAAAATGACCCCCTTATTATCTAATTATCACACAAAAAACCCAAAATAAAAAATAAAAATCAAATATACCATCTTCTTTATCTCTATTTAATTTCTTATTTTTCTTATTCTTTCTCTCTCCTCTTTCTTAATTTCTCTCTCTAAAATCAATTAAGAGGTGATTAGTGTATTTTACTCTGACTTTAAATGATATCATCCCCATCCATCCATAGGAGGAATATGAAAGTTAATAGACAAGATTGAAGCAGCTTTTCAAATATTTCTTTAAGTTGAACTTTAATGCGGCATCAATAAATCTCCACAGAAAAAAATGGCGCAGTGCCGAAGTTGAAAGAGACCTCAAAAAGAGAAGCAAAAGCTGTGTGGTTGGCACATATGAATATTATAGCATTCTATATCAACATTAGGCAAAGTATATATGGAATTGAAATTGGTGAGGTTTTAAATAATAAAGTACATATGAATTTTCGTTGAGAATTGAATTCTTCTTGGTTTGGTTTGGTCATTACTAATAATGAAATATTTGGCGTTGTTGATTTTAAAGTTGTCTGCAACTGCAACTGCAACTTTTCTAGTTCATCTTGTATCTTCAAAATGGTTAGGTCAGAGAGAAGAAGAGAAGAGAGAGTATAAGTGTCATTAAATTTAAAACATATTTCAATCGATTTTAGAGAGAGAAATTAGCAAAGAGGAGAGAGAAGAGAGAAATAAGAAATTAAAGAGAGATGGAGAAGATTGTATAATTGATTTTTATTTTTTGTTTTGGGATTCGTTTGTGATAATTAGATAATAGGGGGGTTAATTTACAAAAATAAATAAATATAAGGACCAAATTAACTCTTTTTCCTTTGACTTTTAACACCGTCAGTCAATTTGGCATGTGTTTGCTAACGGAATGAAGTACATAATACAACTTTGCAAACTTATAAACCACATAGGTGTTGTTCGAAAATGGGTGTAACCACAAGGTTTATTTTTGTACTTTTCCCTTTATTATATTAAGGCCTTTGAACTTGGCTGGAAACCCGATGAGCCATGTGAACTTTAAGTGTCTTATTCGCCTTATCATCTTGCTTAAAATGCCTCATTAACCTATTAGATCCACGTAACAGAATAATGAGAGATTTAGACAGATTAAAAAGTGAAGCACTTTAAATAAGTTGAACGGGCTAATAAATAATTGTAACCATTTCAATGAGTTAATATATCATTTTAAACAAGTTAAAAAAAAAAAAAGCTACTAATAAATTAAAGGACGGAATTCAAGTGGCTCGTGATGTATTCATCCCAATATTAATTATTAATACAAATGTGTAACACACTCATAATATTTTTATTTTGAAATTGTTGCCAAATTGAAAGTTTGTAATTTTTCCATGCAATTCATTCACAAGCTTCCAAATGAGTCCACATGTGAATCAATTATCTTTACCAGGGGATGGAGATGCTCCAGCCAAATGAAAATAATACAACTTTCTTTGATATTCTATTAAGGTCCCGTTTGGTTCAACTGTTAGTTAATAGCTGTTGCGGTTGCTGTTAGCTGTTTACAGTTGCAGTAAGCTGTTAGCTGTTTAATTACTAGTGTTTGGTAAAATTATATTGAATTGCTGCTGTTCGGATTTAAAATGTCTAAAATGGACATGTTTTAAATTAATCAACGATGAAATTATAAAAGGGAAAATGTAAAAAAATGCTCATTAGGAATAGTTTTATTTTTAACGTCTAAAATAATGCAATTTTACCCATAACGCTGGCAGCTAAGAGCAATTTTACCCATAACATTGACAAGTTGGGTCGATTTCAAATATTATTAGAAAACATAGATATTTTATTTCTTATTGACTTAATACATCATTTGCCCCCTAAACTTCCTGAACTTTCAAAGTGTCCCGATAGCTCCCTCAACTTGTATGGAAATTTCAGTTATTATTTCTCAAATTGACCCAACTTATCAATGTTAGGGGTAAATTTGATTTTGGCTGCCAACATTAGGAGTATAATTGCACCATTTTAGACGTTAAAGGTAAAATTGCTCCTAGCTATAAATGTTAGGGGTATTTTTGCACCTTATACTGTTATAAAATAAAAAATGTGTTAAACAAATTAATAAAAATAATCTATTATAAAAAATAAAAATTTATTGAATGCAACAAAACTTTATTCTTCCGGTAATTATATTGTAGAAATATAAGTAATGTCAAAGCATAAACATATTTTGTGGAAATAAAAAGGATAATTTTGTCAATAACAAATAACTACAAGCAGCTGTTTATGAAAAGCTTCAAATAGGAGCTTTTCGTGAAACGCTCCAAAACGCTGCAGATTCCAGAAAAAATGCTAAACGTTGCGGTTATATAAACCTAATCAAACATTATCTTTTCTGCGGTTTGGAGTGAAACGCTAAACGCTCCTCCGAAAAGGTAAAACAAACACGCTCTAAGATGTGTAGCCTTTTTAAAGTGGCTATACAAAAAGCAATTACAACAAACTTGGTTTCTAATTTAAAACAATAAGTTCAACATTATCTTTACAAGTCTGGACTTAGTAATGGCTTCGTTAAGATGTCTGATGTTTGATCAAGAAAAGAAATGTAGTAAACCCAAACAGCTTTGTGAGCTATCTGTTTGGCAAATAACTGTTAGTTTGATTAGCTGATTGTGTAAACTTATTTGGTAAAACTTAGCTGATTGTTGATAACTGTTTGTGTAAAATGACAAATAAAGATATGATAAAGTCTTTATTTGGGGTTAGATGGTAATAAATATATGTAAAAATGTCATCCAAAAGAGATGAAGCAATAAGCTAATTGAAAAATCTCATAAAATGAGTTTTTTTAAAATTAATTTTTTGGATCCAATAAACTCTTTGAAACCTCTCTCCACCAAACATCACTATTAGAGATTTGATTAGTCAACACCTATAAAATGGCTTAAACATCTAATTTTGTCCAAAAAGCTCTTTACCAAACAAGGACATTATAATATAGTATAAACTAATAATTAAATCACTTAGTGGACTAAAAAAAATACAGGCTCTCTAACATTAGCTTCCACGTATGGACCACCGTCTGGTTCAATCTTATTAAAGAGAAAGAGAGCGAAACAGATCCGAAAGGGAGAAATTTGAGAGAGCAACAAAAAGAGAGACAGATTCAAGGAAAGAGGAATAGACAGGGATGGCAACAAGTAGGGTATTTGGGTAGGGTATCCGTAGATAGTGCCAACCCCAAACTCATACCCGTTTATTTTTTAATTACCCGTATCCGTCATATTAGCCTAACGGGTATACTTTTTGCATCTCATACACGTCCCATTTAACTCGTTGGTACCCGCGGGTACCATTATTCGTTAAAAATCAATAAATAGAATAAAAAATATTACAAATTTAACAAGTATAAATTTAATAAATCATTCATCTAAAATTTTAACATACTAAAACTTAATTAATAAGAATAAAGTAGCTTAATGGTATTGTCCAATGGTTGAAGAACAAAAGGTTAAAGTTCAAATCTCACATCTTACATCTAACAAATAATAATATTTTTTAATATATAAAAAAGTTATGACGAGTAACGGATATAGAGTACCCTGGAGGGTATTTTTACACCCGCCCTATTACCCTAACGAGTAATAGTTTTGATCTCATACAATTTTATACAGAATACGAGTAGTCCCATTAAAGCCGGATAGTACCGGATACCCATAGGTACAGTACCCATTGCCATCCCTATAAATAGAACATTCTTGGAAATGATTTAAGGGTAGATAAATCTTTTTAGGTTACTTAGTGTATGATGGGTCCCATTTATTTGTATAAAAATGATCAAATTTGTGTTGATCGGTCAAATTTACTTAATTGTTCAGTCATCTTTACTCGAGGTATATGTTTTGAACAAAACGAAATTTAGAACCAAAATATGAACCGGAATAAAGTTCATGTACTTTGAGTATAATTTACCCCTTCTTTTTTGTATACTCGCATTTTTATTTATGAGAGGTAAATTATACATATAGTCTCTGAATTATTTACAAATATCTTGATGCCTAAACTTCAAATCATGACATAAATAACTTTAAATTTCGATATTGGTTCACATAATACCCTAAATGACTATTGACTATAGAAAATACTGGTTGATCACGTTTTAAATATCTCTAATCTCAACTCACATAATAGCTCAAATGATTGTCCTTAGTAACAAATAATCTTCATTCCCATTAATGCAATTCACATTGAATGGTTTTGTAATGTAAAAGTAAACTTACATATTCATATTGATGCGGACATTTAGTCGACTAAACGAGAGAAGACGAGTGGTGGAAGAAGTCGGATCAAAATAGCAACACACTGGAGCAAAGAAAAAGACTATTAGGGTGAAAAAACCTTCACTCGGCGTGTGAAAGTGGCCACACGTCGAGTGAAGTTGCAACTGGAAATGGGCATGAGCGAATTTCACATGTCGTGTGGCACCCTCACTCGTCGTGTGAGTGATTTTTCAGTAAACGAACAAATAGACAATGCAATCAATTTTTTTTTGTCCCTTTCCATAATTTACTGTTTTACCACTCATGTAATTACCGTCTTGCCATTTGCGGGGTGTTTGTTAGAGGGGATAATGACACGAGGATAAAGATAGAAAAACTGAGATGAGTTATATCATGTTTGTTTTAGAGATATGTTATGGAAATAAGAGAACGATATGAGTCTTATCCCTCAAATCATATACCCAAGAGGGGATGATATAAGGAGGTGGGATAAGCTCATGCGATTTTAATAGGATAAAAAAGTCTATCTTATCCCTCAAATATGTAGTTTAAATAAGGTTAAAATAGTATCCATATCCCACATACCAAATATTGAATAATAATTCTAGACTATCATATTTTTATCTTTATCTCAATCATTTATCATTATCCATATCCCAACCTTTATCCTTATCTCTTTCTCAATAGAATACGAAACGCCCCGTAGGAATAATAACCTAAATGTCATTTATATTTTTATTCCCTATTTACCCATATTCTTTGTCAATTGAGTTGTAGCTCTAGTTGGGCATCTAGGTCTTTTATTCTTGAATTGGGAAGGTATATAATCCTCCTTACCTGTATTGAAACACAATTTTTCATTAATTAAATTATATATTCTCTTTCAAAAAGCTTGCTATGGGTTTATCCCTTCAACAGAACGAATTTCACCATTCCTACAGATTTAGTCCGTAGATCCCGGAATTAACTCCTTCTAGTTTAGTTAGAGAAGAAATCTCTTTGTCGACGAATCCTGAATGTGATAATGGTGGAATTATTGTACCCGATGTAACATAAAACTTATGATTGAAATGGTCAATTTTAGTTGAAATTAGATGTTGGGGGAAAGTGTGAAAGAAACAAAAAGAAAGGACTAGTTGGTGATGTGCCATTTTGCCAGCCTCAAAGAAAAAGATGCGTATGGGCTTTCGTTATTTCGTTATTGCACAATGTGAAATATGAAATGGTCCACCACCCAACATACTTTTATTTTTAGGGACCCCTACTATCCCATCGTTTCCTTCTTCAAGTACCCTAATCATAATGTTTGATATTATATTTTTACCCACACAATTTTTTAAACATGTCAAATGTTCATAACCATCTTTATTTCAATTAACTTTTTTTTTTCATGAATATAAGGTGTTAATTTGAAAAAACACTGAAAAAATAACTATTGAATTTGTAGTGTTGAATTGTTTGATAAATCCTAAACATAAAATATTGAATTTAATGATATTAAGGGGTGTTTGTTTTAGCTTTTCAGAATAACTTTTAGTGTTTCACTCCGGACCGCATGAAATATAGTGTTTGATTAGGTTTATAAAATCAGCTTTTAACTTTGATAACATTGAGATATTATCCCGAGGACCAAACGGGATATTCACCTAAAGAACGCCGCGTATTGATCCTCCAAAGAGATCCGCCTGGTGGATCATCAAGGTCCCATCAAAAGAGACCCGCTGGCGAACCTATGAGGCGAATCTCCTTGAACACTCATTCGCCATTAGAACGGTTGGACCGACCTGGCCATAAAGACCATTAATGAGCTATTAATTGGCTAACCGCCAGCTTAAAGATAACTTGTAACCGCCATTAATGGAACATTAATGGAGACTTTCTAGTTACTGAAGGTTACAACTTTCTAGCTATATATAGCCTACGTCTCAGGCTATCCAGGTACACATTCGCTTACCCTTTGTCAATTCAGTTTGCCCTCTTGTTCTTCCTTACTGACTTTGGCATCGGAGCTTCCCCCCGTCGAACCCAACGACGCCCCCACAGGGACGAAAGTTGATCATAATTTCTCCGCTTGTCATCAATTGGTGCGGTGAAGGTGGAAAGTTCCTGGGATTCATGATTAGTGAAAAAGGAGTGAGCCCAAATCCCGACAAGGTTAAGGCTGTTCTGGAAATGCAGGCACCACGGAACATCAGAGAAGTGCAACGCCTCAATGGGCGGATCGTGGCCTTGGGCAGGTTTATTTCCTGTTCAGCTCGCAGGTGTCAGCCCTTTTATGAGGTCATCAAGAAGCAAAAGGCATTCGAGTGGAATGAGGATTGTGAAAAGGCTTTCGAGGGGATCAAACGGTTTCTCACAGAACCGCCCATGATGAGCCGACCCCTAAAAGGTGAAAATCTCTACATGTATGTCTCAGTTACAGAAAAAGCTGTGTGCACAATCATGATAAGAGAAGAGGATGGCCAGCAGTATCCTATCTATTATGTGAGCAAAGTATTGAAGGATGCTGAAACCAGGTATTCTAAACTTGATAAAATGGCTCTGGCCATCGTCACCACGGCAATCCGCCTCAGGCCATACTACCAGGCCCACACTGTCATAGTTCGTACGAATATACCCATGGGAAAGGTATTGCAAAAGCCGGACACTTCAGGGAGATTGATGGAATGGGCAATTCGCCTCGGAGAATTTGATGTGCGATATGAGAGCAGGACCGCCTTGAAAAGTCAGGTCTTGACAGACTTTGTGAATGAATTCACAGAAGAAGGGGTAAATCTCCCTAAATCTCAAGTAGAGGAGTGGACGATGTACACGGATGGGGCTTCCTCTGCAGATGGAGCTGGCATAGGTATCGTGATCAAGGGCCCCCAGTACATAAAATTACGGTACGCAGCAAAATTGGATTTCCATGCCACCAACAATGCCGCCGAATATGAGGCTCTAATATTAGGGTTACGCCTGCTTAAAGAAATCACTCCCGAGCGGATCGTGATCTATAGTGACTCCAAGTTGATGGTCAATCAAGTGATCAAAAATTACGAGGTGAAGGATGACGTTCTGGCCAAATACGTTGCTGAGGTTAAAAAGTTGCTGGATCACCTCGAAGCTAAAGAAACCAAATGGGAATTGGTCCACGTGCCTCGAGAATCAAACACTGAAGCCGATCACCTAGCAAAAATGGCTTCCAGTGAAGAGAGCTGGACAGATCCGCAATGTCCCTTCGAGGTTAAAGCAGCTCCGGCATTCGTCTCCGAAGAAGTATCCCTACTCACAACAGTAGAGGATGATTGGCGGACAGCCCTTCGCCAGTATTTGTCAGATGGAGCTCTACCCATCGATAAGGAGGAGGCTCGGCGGATCGTCAGAAAAGCGGCCTATTTTTCCATGATCAACGATTGCATCTATAGAAAGTCATTTAGCCATCCTTGGTTAAAATGTATTCTGCCTGAAGAAGGACAACAAGTCCTCAAGGAGCTGCACGAGGGATCATATGGGGCCCATGAGGCATCCGCCACTATCTTAAAAAAATCCAGGTTAACAGGGTTTTATTGGCCCACTGCCGAGCTTGATGCACAAAAATTGGTGGAATCATGCCATAGTTGTCAGATTCATGCGAATCAATCACACACGACCAAACATCTCCAGAAGCCTATCATTGAAGGGCGACCCTTTGCCATCTGGGGAATTGACATCGTTGGACCGTTTCCTCCTACTCGTAGACAGAGGAAATATGTGGTAGTGGCAGTAGATCACTTCACCAAGTGGGTAGAAGCCGAAGCTGTCTCCTCCATCACGGCCGAACGAATGGTGGAATTTGTTAAAGACAATATCGTGGGAAGATATGGCGTACCCCACACCATCATTACTGATAATGGAACACAGTTCAACTGTGAGGAGTTCAAAACTTTCTGTGAGAAATTGGGCATTTTGAACAGATTCGCCTCCGTTTATTATCCTCAATCCAACGGTATGACTGAAGTTACGAATCGGACGATCGTAAAAGGAATAAAGAAAAGATTGGGGGAATATGATAAGAAGTGGGCGGATCAGTTGACAAGCGTCTTATGGGCGTATCGCACCACTCCTAGAACGGCCACAGGAGAAACACCATTTGCCCTCTCTCATGGCGTAGAAGCTGTAATCCCAGTTGAAATACTAGTCCCAAGTGATAGAGTTGCATTCTATTGCGAGGAGGACAACAACCACAGATTAACAGAGAGTCTTGATCAAGTGGAGGAGCAAAGAGACAAGGCTTATGTACGTATGGCGGCATACAAGCAGCGGATCGCCGCTTACCATGACAAAAATGCCAAACCTGTAGACCTGAATGTGGGAGACCTCGTGCTCCGCAAAGCGGACAAAATCCAATCTCGAGAAGGGAAGGGCAAGCTAGGGCTCACCTGGACGGGACCATATCAAATAGTGGACAAGATTGGGTTCGCCACATTTAAGATTCAAGACATGGAGGGGAACACATTACCACGCACGTGGAACCTCCAAAATCTCCGCAAATACTTTATCAGAAAATAAGATGTACATACGGTCTTGAGTACTCTTTTTCCTTTAGTAAGCTTTTTTCCCATGTGGTTTTTCTTATTAAAGGTTTTAACGAGGCTCACATGTAAGACCTGCTTGCTGTAATAAGGCATTTCTCCTATCAATAAACATCAATTGTTCTATTGTCTATGTTCTTTTTAAAATTTTATTGCAGCAATATAAATATTCCAGTCTTAAAAAGAAGGGGGGCATCCAACGCTCTCCATATTGAGAAAGCACTGCCATCTCATAGCTACTTTTTCTCCTCAAAGATAAGAGGACAAGTCTCATGGGCGGATCCATCTCTAGAGGATCCCCATTCGAGATAGAGTTAAAACGATCCTTGGACGCAAGGTCTTTACACTCTCTTACTCCCTTTCCAAAGAAGGGTCTACAAAGTCCTCTAGGCGAATCACTTCACCTCAAAGATAGGTTGCAAGATGATCCCTGAAGGCAGCTTTACTTCCCCTAAAGGAATAAAACAGCTTCAAACCTTCACAAAGGTTCGCACAATGGAGTATGGCTGGCCACCTGCTCCAAAATAAATCCTAGACGCTTATATATTTACTTACGCAAATGTAAAGGTAAAATAAATAGCTACCATGAGGATTAAACAAATTGTACTTAACAAGTTTTACAAAACAAAAAAGACATCAAGTAATCACAGGAGCATCCTCCTTAAAATTCTTCTCGCCAGAAGCACCCGCTTGAAAAGCACCTGTTTGAGAGGCTTCCTTCTCGACAGCCTCGGATACGCTCGCCAAGGAGACTTCCTTTTCCACGGAAAGTGTTTCCCCAGGAAGAACGGTGCCATCGATTAGCAGCTCCTCGCCAGACTTCGGGGGCACTTCCTCGAGATCCACTAGCTGGACGTTGGTGGCAGGTTTGCTTTCCTCAACGAGTCCCTTCATCCATTTCCGAACATAGTCTCGGAGGTATTCCTTGATGTCAGGTATTTTGTTAAATTTAAGAACATCTTCTGGCTCTGGAACGGCGAACTGCGGATCTGTGAAATCGATCTCAGGATGCGCCAGCGAGACATACGCCATGATCAGTTCGCCGTAAAAGAAAGCCTGCTCGCCAGCCATGTACTCAGCTTCTCCTACAGCATTCTCAAGCTCCTTGGCATCAGCCTCGATCTTCTCCTTCAGCTTCTTTATCTCGGCATCCTTAAGGGCCATGGCAGTCGTGGCGGATGCTATATTCGCCCTGGCGTCGGCTATTTCCTTCTCCAACCTATCTATGGTAGCCTTATCCGCCACACCTTGAAGGAGCTCCGCCTCCATAGCACGTATGCGAGTGTACATCTATCAAAGGCAAACCTTTTTTGTCAAGAATGAAAGAACAAAGGTATAGCTTTTTCTGAAAAAGTTCCTTTCTAGCAAGGGGACCTACCGTGAGAAGCTCAGTCTTCCCCCTTTGAGCATGAATTGATCCGGGAATCTGATTCTGATTCCTCTGCACCTCACCCAACTGGCCCAGAGCCCCATCCAAGTCGTTGATAACAGACTCATTCTCCAAGGATCCTTCGGCCCCATACTTAGCGGACCAGTATTTGCCTAGGCCAGGCTTCGCCGTCTGCACAAAGAAGTAAGGATCAAAACTTAAATTCTAAATGTAACGAACAAGTGAAAGGTAAAGGCAACCTACTTGTTCCATCTCCCCCGCAGGCATGCGGATCTCATGGCATCCGCCATAAACTTGGGACCACCAGAGGCTGCAGGCTTCCTCCTTTTCAGTGGCGGATCGACCATCCCCTCCGCCAGACGTTTCCCAGTGTCCTTTTGAGGATTTGCCACCTGAGCTTTCTTGCGGGCCTCATCCTCTAACAACTTCCTACGCTTCTCTGTAAGAGCGTGATTGGCCTTAGATAAACCCCTGCCATAGAAAACAATAAAGTAATCAAGGTTCAAGAAGAAAACAAAGTTACCTTGGTCAAATTGTGTAATCTTTGAGTAAATGAACTTGTCCCCATCTTTGCGAATCAAGGGAATATCGCTCATCATGAAGGCTAAAGCATCCGCATATGTCCAGGCATCCGCCCTGACACTCTTCATGAGCTCCACCATAACCTCATCACTCGCCGTTAATATTCGTATATCACCCGCCATATGCAAAGGTTTGGGATTCCAGAATGTTGGAAAACCTAGTGATTCGCCCTTGTTTATCTTCACGTAGAAGAATTTCTCGTCCCAACAGTGGACATTGGACATTTTGCCACTGAATGGCGAATACACTCCAAATTTTGCAAAAGTAAGAAACGACTCCAAATTTTGCTAGATCCGCGGCATTCATGCGAGACGAAGTGGACTCCGCTCGAGGATTCTTTTTCCTAGGTAGGGAAGAGGAAGAGGCCATTGTTCCCGAAAAATGCCTAAAATCTACGGCCGGAGCAATGCCGGTGGCCAAAGTGGAAAGAATTTGACTCCTAGTGGAACGAGTTCGATAACGATTACACGCCGAGTCACGTAACTCAACTAAATCGGAGCTAACTGTGTCCTCGGAGGAAGATGAATTTTCCGATGGTGAAGTGGTCCAACTAAAACTAACTACAATTTCAGGAGGAGGGGTCAAATTAAAAAGCTCAGAGGTCGATCTAGAGGAGGACGAAGAACTCCTAAACATTCAGAAAAAATAGAATGAGAAAAGATGAACTTACATGTAAGAAAGCTTTGAAGGAACTCTGAAACTCCCAGGAAAAGCTTCGAGTAGTGAAAAGGTAAATGGAAACGAAATAAGGAAGAAGACGACGTCTTCTCTTTCTTTGGACAGGGCGCTCGTTACACGTGTCACTCTGCGATTGGCATCGAACAGAGTGCTCATTAATGCAGGTAGTCAAGACGGCACGTAGAAGATCAAAAGCCCTAGAGGACTTTAAGGGAACTTTAGGGGGGGCTTCTGATAGCATTGAGATATTATCCCGAGGACCAAACGGGATATTCACCTAAAGAACGCCGCGTATTGATCCTCCAAAGAGATCCGCCTGGCGGATCATCAAGGTCCCATCAAAAGAGACCCGCTGGCGAACCTATGAGGCGAATCTCCTTGAACACTCATTCCCCATTAGAACGGTTGGGCCGACCTGGCCATAAAGACCATTAATGAGCTATTAATTGGCTAACCGCCAGCTTAAAGATAACTTGTAACCGCCATTAATGGAACATTAATGGAGACTTTCTAGTTAATGAAGGTTACAACTTTCTAGCTATATATAGCCTACGTCTCAGGCTATCCAGGTACACATTCGCTTACCCTTTGTCAATTCAGTTTGCCCTCTTGTTCTTCCTTACTGACTTTGGCATCAGAGCTTCCCCCCGTCAAACCCAACGACGCCCCCACAGGGACGGAAGTTGATCAGAATTTCTCCGCTTGTCATCAAACTTTTTGGCTTAATACATCATTTGCTCCTTGAACTTGTCCAAAAAATTTGATTGGTCTCTTGAAAATTCAAAGTGTTTCGATAGTCCCCTCAACTTACATATCTAGTAACTTCCCTAACTTGCGTAAGATGTAATCAATTAATCGTTTGGCTGTAAAAAAGTAAGTTACGTGCGGAAGGTGTGTTGCACGTACCTTAGAAAAGTAAAACAACCAAGATTGGGGTATTCAGTTCTAATATTGGAGAAAATAAGTTTTACAGTTGAGCAAGTAAGAACTTCTTTTTTTTTGTAAGTACTTCCTTTTTGATACGTCTTAATTCATTATCTGAATTACGTAATTTAAAGGTGCGTGCAATACATCTTGTTTTTTTGCAACCGAGTGATTAATTGATTACGCAAGTTGAGGGGCTATCTGAATATTTTATACAAGTTGAAGAAGCTATCGAGACACTTTTAAAGTTCATGAGGCAAATGACGTATTAAGTCTAACTTTTTTGATGAAAACAGTAAGGTTTTGAAGCTTTACAAGAAGAATTGTTTGTATTTATTTAGTTTTGACAAAATTATCATTTTTATTTCTACAAAACCCGTTATTTTTTTTGACGTTATTCATATCTTTATAATATATTGCTGAAAGAATAAAGTTTTACTCTATTCAATAAGTTATTATTTTTAATTTTTATTTAGTTAGTTATGTTATTAGTATCAATTTGTGTATTTCATTTTTTTTAATTTTATAATTTATTTGTTGATTAATTTAAAATATACTTTCTGAAAAAACATATTTTTTTGAACAGAAGGAAGGGTACAGGACCCCGAGAAAGAGAAAGCAAGACTCAGGGCGGATCCCGAGCTCTCCTAATAACACAAGAACCAGAAGATTCCGACAAAATGATGTCTCTAAGGCCTGCAGGGGGCTCGTCACACTCGTGATTCCCTAAGCTCATTGATCCTGCGAAATTTACCAAAAAATCCGCTGCTCTATTCCCTTCACGAAGGGTATGAACAACTTTAACATCCCAATCATAGCCTGACCTCTTCCGACACTCTTCAATCAACCAGTAGTACCTGTGGGAACTTGGAGCCTCCTCATTAATCATGCAGACAACCAATTGAGAGTCTGATTCAAAAACAAATTTCTTCCATCCCAATCTCCAAGCCAACTCCATCCTATAATAGATACCCCATAGCTCTGCTAACAATGCAGTGCAAATCCCCAGATTACACACAAAACCTCTCAACCAGCTTCCCGTACTGTCACGAGCCAGACCTCCACAAGCCGCCCAGCCCGGATTGTTGGATTTTCCATAATTTACATCAAGTTAGAATATGGTCCTAGTATATTATATACTTATATGCTTTGATAAAATAAAACAATAAATCCTATTGGTCAGTTCACGTAAGGGTACGATCAATCATCATGTTTGATTAACCAAAGGGTACGTTGAATCCTATTGGTTCATTAATGAAAAGGTACCTTATGGATGAAGAGATACCTTGATGGAAGGTATATTTATAGAACATAAATCAGAATTGGTCCTCTCTCTAACTTATCAAAAAGTCATTTTCTCTCCATCTAGAAAATCTGTAAAGTTTAAAGGGTTAAGTGAGAGAAACACAGTTCTTGTGATTCCCGAAGAACTCGATTGTAATCGTCATGGATCAAGGTATGCTCTTCTGACTGTTATTAAGTGTTTATGAAAATCATCTTATTCAAACATCTGGGCAATTATGTTTGTTTAATATTATGATGAAATCTAAGATTTCTAACACGGATCCCCTTTGCTTGCGCCATCATAATTAATTTTAATCCACCCCTCCGCTGGCGGATTCCATTTCACCAGACGATCCTGACAGTGCGAAGGCCGCGGGCTGCTATGCCCCTGATTCTGATTCACGCTCCTCATCTCCAAAGTGTATCTAGAGATACACTCGATTTTCTCGTCCATCCCCCGAGACAAGCCATCAAAAATTAGTTCATTCCGCCACTTCCAAATAAACCAGCAACTAACAGCAAAAACCGAAGACCACCTCCTCCCGCACCAGCGTTCTTTAGCTCTGATATTCTGCTTCAGCCACCAATTAAAATCTGCTGAGAAGAACACATACTGCCAGGCAATGGGGATAAAGAAGAGCCAAATTCTCCGAGCCTCCCCATAGTCGCGGAAGAGATGCATCATATCTTCCTTGTTTCCGCAATGCATACAACTATCGTCAAAGCTTAAGTGCCGACGGACACGATTCTCATTTGTCAAAATGGCTCCATGCCCTATGGTCCATATGAAATAGCAGATACGTTCAGTAGTCTCAATCTCCCAAATCCCCTTCCAATCCGAGCAACTCCACTCACCAGACAGATTCACTGAATACGAACCCAAAGCCTCGTACGCCGACCTCAACGTAAAGGCTCATGTTTGCGTTCTTTCCCACGTCCAGCCATCCCTCGTCTCACCTTCGGAAAATAGCACCATTGCTGCTAGATTAAACAGCTCTTCACGAGGCAGGACTAAGGTGAGACAATCCCAATCCCACCCTTGCCCCTCCTTCCAGTACTCAGCGATCTTCCTTCATTCTCTTCCTCAGATAAAGATCGTATAGCTGTCTCACGAAGAGGTCGAGAGCCCAGCCAATAATCATTCCAGAAGCTCGTCTCTTTACCATCTTTACCTAACCGATTTAACCCTTTCTTCAGCACTTCTGCCCCTTGGAAAATACTCCTCCAAATACAGCTTTGGGGATTCTTTTTCCGGAAAATATCCATCCCATTTCGGTTTCTGCCATAGATGCCTTTGAGCACTTTCACCCAGAAATAATCCGGTTCTGAGAGCATTCTCCAACTGAGCTTTGCCAAGTTAACGAGATTGGTTTTGCGAGTTTGTCTGAACCCGAGCGCTCCTTGGCTACGAGGTCTACTAACCCGCTCCCAATTCACTAGATGCACTTTAGTCTTACCACTGGTACTACCCCAAGCGAATTTTCTACTGATAGTGTCTAGTGTCTTACACACACTAATTGGAAACACTATTGTCTGCATCGTATAAGTCGGAAGCGCAGATAAAACTGATTTGACAAGAGTAGTTCTTCCTGCCATTGAGAGACAATTATCCCTCCAATCCGCAAGCCGACATCTGACCCTATCGACGACCGTATCAAAGGAGCGTCTGTTCACTCTCTCGTGAGCGAGCTGCACCCTAAGATACTTCCCTAGATTCTTTGTACTTCTGATTCCCAGCGTCCCTGTTATCTGATCCTGCACATGATCCTGCACATTTGCAGAAAAGAAACAACAAGACTTCTCCAAATTAACTTTATGGCCTGAGTCATCACAGAAATAGTTGAGGATCTCCTTAATAGTGCTAGCCTGCTCCCCTGTAGCCTGAGTCATTAGAATAATGTCATCTGCGAAGAAGCAATGTGAAATTTTAGGCCCATTCTGAGAGAGCGCAATTGGATTCCAGCGACTAGTTTCAACAGCATCCAGAATTAGATGGCTTAATCTCTCCAAGCACATAACAAAAAGATAAGGAGAGAGAGGATCTCCCCGACTTAGACCACGGGAAGGGATAAAACCCTCCCCCTTCGCACCATTCCAAAGTACATGCATATAGGGAGAGGACACACACTGCATAATAGTATAAATCAATCCAAAAGGGAGACCAAGGGAGGATAGAGTATCTCTGAGGAAATTCCATTCGATTCTGTCGTACGCTTTCTCCAAGTCCAGCTTGATCAACATTTGTTTCTTTTTATTTTTGACTCGCTGAAAGGAGAAAACAGTTTCCTAGATCAGCACTACATTATCAGAGATCTATCTGCCTAGAACGAAACTACTTTGCATCGGACCCACCACCTTGGGCAGAATAGATTTAATCCTATTCGCAATGCATTTGGTGAGAATCTTATAGCTTACATTACAAAGGCTAATAGGACGAAATTGAGTGAGGCTTTCCAGGTCCTTAACTTTTGGAATTAAAGAAATGAGAGTATGGTTCATTCCTTCCTCCAACACCCCAGTGTTAAGCCCATGCAGAACATAGTCTCTAGTACTCGAGCCCACCGTCTCCAAGAACTTTTGAAAAAACCCCGCTTGGAACCCATCAGGCCCCGGGGCTTTCCAAGGCGCCATACTATGGAGGGCATTCTTAATCTCTTCATCAATAAACGGCCTGTCCAGCTTGAAAAAATCAGAAGCATAAATTCTAGGGAAGCTGTGAGCCGAAGAGATTTGGATCCGAACAGGGATCTCTTCATAATATAACTTCTTAAAAAACTCAGTCGCCATCTCCTGCAGCTTCTCCTCATCCCAAATCCAAGCGCCATCCAAACTTCGTATCCCAATCCTCCAATTTCGGTGATTCCGGATGACTGTAGAAAGATGAAAAAATCTTGTATTCCTGTCCCATTCTATAAGCCACTGAACCCAGGACCTTTGAGCCTAAAAAGACTCTTCCTGCTTCAGGATTAGATGGAGTTCTATCATAAGCTTATTTTCAAGACGAAGTAACCCAGCTGTACATCGGACAGCCAACTCTTTGTTGAACGCCCCCCAAACGTGCATACACCCGCTTCTTGCGATTCAGAATGTTTCCAAAGTCCTCCCGATTCCACTTACTCAGACGCTCTGAAAGTAACTTGAGAGCGTTTCCTAACTGCATATGCTTGCACTAACTTTGGTTGATCGTATCCACCAGCGAGGAATCTTCTAACCAAGCTGTCAGAAACTTAAAGTTGTTCCCTTGTTTCTTAGGATGAATATTGAACTCCACCATAATCGGTGTATGGTCAGATTGAGCCCGCTGTAGATGCCTCACAACTGCTGAAGGAAACCACAGCCGCCACTCGGGGGAGCAGAGCCCACGATCCAGCCTACACGCCATTCTAGTCCGAGGCGTCATTCCCCTATACTAAGTAAACTTCGGGCCTACATAGCCTAAATCCACCAACTCAAGGTCATTAATCCAAGTTGAGAAAGGCTCACAACGATTAAGAGTTCTTGTAGATCCCCCGTGTTTCTCACTACTATCCCTGATACAGTTAAAATCTGCACAAACAAGCCAAGGGTTCATCACGCGATTAAACAGTTGTCTCATATCATAAAAAAATCTCCTCTTATGCATCATCTGCGGTCTAACATAGACATCAGTAAATTCAAAGGCTTTCTCATTCCACTCACCCCCTTTGAAGGTCACAAGACAGTGCATAAACTGATAATTCTTCTCGATAATCCTGACCTGAAAACGTGCATCATCCCAAAACACCCAAATACCGCCGCTGAACCCCTCGGCTTCTACAACTTCACACTTCTGAAATCCCATCTGTTTTCCAATTACAGGAGCCCTAGTCTCAGGAATACGCGTCTCCAACAGACAGACAATATTAGGATTGTGCACCCTCACCATATGACATAAAGTTCTCTGAAAAAACATACTAATATTAGACATTTTACATATTACTAAACATTAATAATTAATCAGCAATGAAAAAAACTATTTGCAACAACAAACGACTAATATCAACATTAAGACTCTAAATTTTTATTATTGACAATATTGAATTTATGTAAGTTAAATATTTGGACGTATTAAAATAAATGATTTTTTAAGTTAAAAAAAGAGTAAGTGATTTTTTTCTTAACCATTTTTTTAAAATTCGAATTATCAAATAAGCATAAAAATCAATAAATATGTAATGTTATTGATTTGAGTAAAGTAAAAAAAAATCGTGATCTTGTTGCAAACGTATTTTTATCATTAAAAACTTATAGGGTGCGTTTGGTATGCTGTAATGAAATGTAATGTAATCAAGATTGTAATGTAATCAATGTTGTAATGTAATGGAATGGAATAACCATTACATTACCATGTTTGGTTAGTCAAATTTTACAATTGATGTAATGTAATTATCATTACATTATCATGTTTGTTTTGCTATGTATAATCATAAATTTCTATTTACTCTTATAAATATATATAATTATATATAACAATAGTAATAATAAAAAATTAATAATAAAGTAATGTAAAAATGGAGTAAATGAAAAAGGTTAGATTGAATGAATTAGGAATACATATTGGAATGTAATGAGAATTCCTATTGATTTCTTTGATAATCCTCATTACAAAAACTTATCGAAGAAAATTGAAGTCATGGAATTCCCATTACATTCCAATAAAACTATAAAGTGCATCCAAACATAGTAATGGGTTTTTAATGTAATGAGCATTCTATTACAAAGCCCATTACATCTTACCAAATGTACCCATAAAATTATATTGTTTGTGCAATTTGAAAATTCACAAATTCTATAAAAAAAATTATTATCGTATCTATTTATTCTAAAAGAAAGGGACATTGAGATTTATTAGAGTCTAACTTTTGTACTCCCGCATTTACGGTCCACTTAACATCTTATAAACATTTTTAAAAAAAATCTTAATAGATATCATATAATAATGCAAAAGTTAAATGTGTTAATTTATACATAAACAATGATTAGTCATTATATTTAATTGCTTTGCTGGATATATTTTAGATTTATGCACAATCATTAAATTCATTCCTATCTATGCACTTGATTATCTAAGTTTGATTTCATATCAAATTCTAAAACTTAAATATCCGGCCACTTTTTTTTCTTAAGAAAAAGATAAATGTCTAATTCATAGAAATAATAGATAATTATTTGATTCATAAAAATAATAATACATCTCCATATAACTCGATATAAGTAATTAAAATTACAATCGAAAAGTATATTAGAATAACTTGAATATGCATCTTTAATATCATAGGTCGTGATAGAGTAATAGTAGACAGTATGTGAAACTATCTTTGGCACAACGACGGAAAACACACACTTCACCCAGAATCGATTTCAGAGTCTTTTTCTTCAGGAATGACTTCATGAAATTTCAATGAGTCAAATCTATGTGATAGTAAACAAAACTGTTCCGTCTTTCCATGAAGGAAAACATGATATCGCTCATATAGGGAGACAAACTATAACCACCCATATAAAGAGACAAAATCACGACCACCCATATACGGAGAAATACAAAAGAGAACAAACAACTTCAAATAAAATGGAAACTAGCAATCTTACCGTAGTAGTATATCGATAAAAAAAATCAATAAAGAAAAAAAAAACAAAGTAAAGAAAACGGTTTATCTTCCGACTAAAAGCCAAAAGAAAACTCCAAAACCTGAATGAAGAACTTAAAAATTTTCTTGGCGGGTAGGGTTTTACTTTTGGTTTAACGCTAAACTTGATTTCATCCAATTGAATTCTTCTATTCATCTGGACCACATAAGTTGATTCGATGATCTTTAAATTCATGTAATCATTTACGGCTAAATTACACTTAAGGTAACTAAACTTTACATCAGTTCACACTTTGATACCTGAATTTCATTTTGTTCCAAAAATATACCTCAAATAAGGCGATTAGACAATTAAGTAAATTTGATCGATAAATGACCGGTCAATGCAAATTTGACCATTTTTACACAAATAAAATTGACCGGTCAACGCAAAAATGACTGGTAACTTTCATCTGCATCTTCATTATCATAGATTGTGATACAACAACGGTAAACGGTGCTTGAACCCGTTTTTGGCACAACAACGGGAAACAAAATCCACCCAAAATCAAATTCAGTGTCTTTTTCTCCACGAAAGACTTCATAATCTTTCATTGAGTCAGATCTATATGATAGTAAACAAAACTTTTATGTTTTTCATAAAGGAAAACATGCTAACATTCTTATATGGAGACAAACCACAACTACTCATGTAGTAAGACAGACCATAACTACCCATATAGGAAGAAACACAAGAAAAAAAAACTTCAAATAAAAGAGAAATTATTAAACATACAATAGTAGTAGACTGATAAAAAAAAATATTCAATAAAAAAATCAAAGAAAAGTAAAGAAGTGACTTATTTTCCGACTAAAAGCTTAAAAAAAAAAACCAAAGACTTGATAGTTTTTTTGACATCTTATTTTTAAACTATAACAAATACTTATTTTTTTCATTTTTTATTTTGAATACATATATGTCCAACAATTTAAAAGGTTGAAATAAAAAATAAAAAATCAATGAAGATTACTCTCTGTTTCTCACTTTATATAATGTCATTTGAATTAATTTAACGTGGAATTCCACTTCTGAACTAATACATATTAATAAAAATAAAATATCAGATAAAATTTATTATACCAACTGACATCATATAAAACCATCTTAAATTAGCTAACCTATTGAGTCTCTTTAAAACTTTAGCTGAAAAGCCGGGAGAACAGAACCAGAGGAAGGGAACGGTTGGTAATCAATCTATGTCAGTGTACTTCTGGGAGGAGGGAGAGTTTTTATTCATGCTCATTTTTGTTATTTAGAAAAAAAAAATCAGATTTAAGCCTTTAAAATTTTAAGATTTTAAGGATTAAGTCGATAATTTTTAATTTGCACATATATTAAATCATTCACTAATGGTTTAATTTACAGAGTTGTCAATGAGTGGTTTAACGTGTGTAAAAATTAAAAATCATAAATTTAATCCTTACAACTATTAAAATTCTGGAGCTTAATCTAAAAAAAGCAACCATGAGTAAAAAAATTAAAAACTTAATTATAGATTTATATGTGGAGATTGATTGGTGGAAAAGTACTATAGAATTTAACCATAGCAAAATGTAAAAATGGTGAAATAAAAAAGTATTAAATCTTATTTTATTTTATTTCTTTTTTTTAAGGAGAAAAATCATATAACCCCAAAACAAGTCATTAAAAGTAGTAAATCTTATTTTATTCTCACAGATAAAAACTTCTCAAATACAAATATAATAATCAAAAGTTATAAAATATCAAAGCATAAATAAATGGAACTATACAAATTTATTATTAATTTATAAGAAATAGATTAGTTCCAACCACATTATTAATTTTCATTAGTAGTGTAATTATCAAAATTAATTATCTGTTTGGTTGGATCTTATGTCACATCAGATTAAATCATGTCCCTTTCCACCATTAAATAAATACATTAATTATTTTTATAATTATGGACTACATTGGAACACACTATAAATGGCCAATCCCTGAATTATTTTATTTTATACAATCGTTAATTACAGTCACACATCAAAGTGAAGCATACATTACATTTCACTAATTGAGGTTATATTTAATAAATTAAGGTTCTAAGCTAATCAAATTGAAGCATACATTTCACTAATTGACTATCACAAATATCTTAACATCACTACTTGCATTTTAATTTCATGTCTTTTTCCGTATTTAAATAAAAATTTGGTAAACGTTAGTTCTAGCCCAAAAGCTCTCGATCACTTACTTAATTTTCGGAGATTGACATGGGCAAGGGTAGATCCTATGAGTATACTCTGATGACAGTCAGTAAGATTGTTAGGAAAAGTATTACAATAGAATGTGAATTTGTCCTAAAAGAGAGAAAAGTATTTTTGTATAAGGTCCTAAAGGGTGAAATTATATTGCTGCCTTTAGATAAGGTGGTGGATGTAAGTCGGTGTATAGAATGAGGAGCTTCTAGATCCATAGAGGGGTGAGCTATCTTAAGAGTCTCAGGCCTATTTGGGTTTGAGTTTTTGTTGTAGCGGCTTAACAGATGTCCCCCCTAATGGAGCATTTCGAATCATTGTATGTGAGATAATGTTTTAATATCTTCCGCTTGATGGTAGACGTGCTTGATATACGCTTGAGTAGGAAGGAGTTAATATCCGTTGTGTTTTAATCTTATTGATGGTTAGTTACTTAGTGTTGAAGGGTCTTATAGGTCAACTGTTTAGCGCGAAACCCTTTCATCTCCTTATAAATTCTTGTTGAAATATTTTTCACAGAATTTTACACTTTCATCATCATGAAGTTTTCTTTTGAAGTAAGGTTTGATTTCTTTTCCTTCTACTCTCTCTATTACTTCTATTTGTATTTCATTTTCCTTGTATTTCTAGGGTGTGCATGCAAACGGTTTTGGATTGTCCTCACTCTGAGATGTCTGGGTAAACTTCAAGTTTGGGTGTTCCAGGGTTTAGAAGTATGAGTAGCCTTGATATGGAATCTGAGGGTGCCAGTGGCTCTAACAGGGAGTTTGAGAAACTCACGATGGTTACTAGCTACCTGTGCATGCATTTTCCTACAATGTACCATTATACCAAGGAGTTTTTTTTAGTAGTTATGTGTTTCGAGGGGCCTAGGTGACCCTTGGCCAGTTATATAAATAAACCGCAACAGATGTGTGGTCCACCAACATATCGAGATTTGCTCTTAGGAACCGCTTCGACCACCAAAGCCCTCAATACCAATAAAAGCATCACCAGAAAAACACAACTTACAATAGATATCATTACTCCGAGAACCAAGAAGCCGAGGCTCCAAGATAACCAAAATGTTAGGATAATAAACAGAAAGCATATGCAAAGAGGCACAAAAAGCTAGTGCACCCGCACCAAAACTATTTCAAAAGATAATCTCCATAAGGAAAAGATAAGAGGGACAAACTACCAAATGGTAAAGAAACTCAAGTTGGCAACAACGGTAGGAGCACCAAAGATACTCACTTTCATGTATGCGCAAGAACAATACATTTTTCAAAAGCACCATCATAAAGGACCTTCATGTGTTCTAGGAAATATCTCTCGAGTTATTTTCATTAACATGAGGAGGGCTAGGCTTATTTCTAGGCTTATATTTTCACCTTGGGACAATCATAAAATGATCATGATATTTAGACGGGTTCAGATTGGGAGCAACGATATGTTCAATCACATTATCAAATAGAATTCTAGAGGTAGTTGATATATCCATGCTCGTGGTATTCTTGACAGCCAATTGAAGTTCCTCAATAATACTCACACAAACAGAGCTGTCTTTGGAGTGACCATTGTTGGTCCCTTATAACGTTACAAGTATAGTTCCAAGGGGGGGGGGGTTAGGAACTATTTAAAAATTTTAAGCTAGGGCAGACTTCTTTTTCGTGAGAAAAAGGTTTGGACAGCGGCGCTGAGTGAATAGCAAGATACTGGCTTAGTCAACTAGAGACTAGGTCAGTTTCTTTACTTGAGTCAGGAGATAGCACTTAGAGTCTATTCCTGAGCTCAGATATTCAATGCGCACAACTCAGCTTGACCTCTTTACTTGGTCAGTTTTTTGTTTAAGCAAGCAATAAATATATAAAGGAGTTTAAGGTTAGAAATATGTTACTTAGCAGATTTATCCAGGTTCGGCCTCCAAGCCTACGTCCTGTCCCCGAAACACGTTCCGAGATTTCGAATTCTCTACTGAGCTCTTTAACGGTAGAGCATCAAACCTTTTACAATCTTAGCAACTGAGTATAACAAGAGTACCTTCCTCTATACCTCTACTCAATCCTAATCTCTCGCTGAGTACTATAACCGAGTACTCAGCCTCTCCTTTCTAATCTCTAGAAATGATAAGTGTTTGTCCTAAACAATGATTGCTAAGACACCTTAGATGATTGAATAATCACTCTAGACTTTTACACAAAAGATATGAAATTTAGTGTAAGATTGCTTTGCTTTTGCTTGCAGAACTTTGCGTAGAAATTTGGTCAGCGTAATGGCTTGATCAAGTTCTGTGTTGAATGAAGCAACTGAAGGGCTCTATTTATAGAGACGTCTGAGGTGTCGGTCATTTCGAATTTCGAAATAACCGTTGGAGGGAAATGGCTTCCTGTTGTTGTCATCCTGACTTGCTCAGAGCTCTCGGCCAATCAGATTTGAGTATCTTCTGTCCTCGGTTAGCTTTTGGTCAGCTCGGCAGAATGTCTCTCCATTTATAGTAATGTCAACTAGACAGCATTCTGTGACTTCTAAACTTTACCCAAAGTGGAAACACTTTGTCTGGAAGTTGTTCTTAGCTAGCTGCTGTCTTGTACTCTTTGTCGAATCAACTCAGCAGCTTCGTCCCGAAGTTGTTCCACGAAGGTCTTCTAGATCCTTCTTCCGCTGAGCTGCGTTTTGTTCATAACGACAGCGTTTTGACATACGCGGGCCGAGTTGCCTTAAACTGTTTGACTTGGGTTTTGACTTCCGTATTGGGTTTGGGCCTTTTAATCTTTGTGTCTTATAAACAATTTAACTCAACATTGAACAAACACATTAGTAGAATAAATCAAAGCATTTAAACTTAGTGTGTTTTAGAATATGTTTTTAATTATACTTAAACAATTTTGTCAAATCAAAATTATGTGGAAAGGTGTTTCAACAACCATATCTTCCACAATGAATGCAAGCTATATGCAAACCCTTATACTCAACCTAAAACGACTCATCATCAACCCAAATCTGAGCAATAAGGGACTGAAAAGATCGAATTCCACAAATATTATAGCAAACATTCCTCTTGAAGCTTCCACTGCATTATTATCAACTCTAACAATTTTCCCAACCATACTAGCAATAGCTATAAGGAGGTTCTCGTCATAGTACTACATATGCAAGGTCAGGAATCTTACCCAAACCATATTTGAATTAACAACAATATTTGAAGCGATATATTCAAGGGACCAAGTCTTCTTAGTTAGGTAATGCCCTTGGACCATCTAGTGACCTCCCTCTATAACCTTCTTCTTGTCAGCCATATTGTGAAAAGTAACTAAATGGAAACCAAAACCGTGTTCCATCACATCCCATTCGCTCATGGGTTTTCATAAGTCATGAAACCTAGCTTGGAGGGAGATATACAATATATTACGACACAATAACTTTATGATGAGAGATGTTCCCAAGGTTGCTCTAACTTTTTGAAGAATTTAGGGGCTATAGAAATTCTTAGATTGAGTCTATTATTATCTATAAATAAAAAAGAGACCAAACTTAGGACATAGAGGTCTTCATGAATCTTGAATTTAGGAATCTCGACATCCTATTCAATAATTCTTCTAAATGACTTGGAGGGAGCAGTAGTTTTCAACGAGCTGGGCCGAATACTGTCATGCAGATCATACGACTAGAGCGGTGACTTTACCGTGGAGGACTGATCGAGGGAAAGCATAAGGTTGCCCCACGCCCCAAACAATTCAGTGATTCCTACCCCCCATCAATTCGGATACCCATGGATTTAGGGAATCCCTGCGCTATTTCCACCCCTAGTTGTCAACCTTTCACTTCACTTTGAGAATCCGCTTGCTCCCGATAGCTTTTGTTCCCTCTAGTAGATCAACCAGTTCCCAAACTTGGTTGGATCTTATAGAGTCTATTTCCTATTTCATTGTTGTAATCCATTTGTCTTTCTGGACAAGAGAGAGCCTTTTTGACATTTCTAGGCTCTGCATCATCACTTGGAGTTACTAAAAGAGTCATGTCTTTGATACCAAATTTTCAATGTTTGACTTTTTTCCTTTTAGTACGATGCAATTCTAAGTCCTGATAAATATGTCTCATATATTCATTGTAAACCAGAACCCTTTCTCTTAGACTTCATTCTGTATTCTCATCTGAGTCAGGAATCATCCTCCCACTTAAATTAGGATATATCTTATCCAAAACGTCTTGAGGTTCATAATCAAGTTCTTGTACTTGACATTGGTCTTGAACCACTTGTTCAAGTCTTTCCTTAAAATTCCTCCCACTCGAATGGAGAGGTCTGTTTGAATCAAGTTCCTCATATAAAGTCAGACCATGGTCTACTTGCCCTAGTTTTACGAACTCGTCCTCTAAAAAAAGAACATCCCGTGAATCTATTTCTACACATGGCCTTCATCATTTTCTCCCACTAGAACATATCCTTTTGATACATCTAGGTACCTTATAAAGATACATTTCTTAGCCCATGGGCCAAGTTTACCAAACTTTCTTGAGGTTTAGTTGGCGAAAGCGGTGCAACTCCACGATTTAAGCATGCTTAAATCAGGTATGCAACCTGTTCATAACTCACATGAAGTTGAAGTGATAGATTTGGAGGGCACTCTGTTTAGGACATATGTAGATGTGAGCAAAGCATCTCCCCCATAGGAGATGGTAGATTTGCTTCAGCCATCATAGACCTAACCATATCGAGAAGAGTACAATGTCTTCTCTTAGTAACATCATTTTGTTATCAAGTGTATGGAATATATAACCTGTGTTTTGTTCCTTTTTCATCATATAAAGCTTTAAACTCATTTGAGAAGTACTCTCGACTGTGGTGGGTTCTTAAAGCCTTTATCTTTTTGTCTAACTAGTTCTCAATAAAGTTCATAAACTTTCTGAAACAACTTAAAGCTTCAGACTTGCGGGACATTATAGACATGACCATACATGGTATAGTCATCTATGAAAGTGATGAAGTAGTAGGCATCATGCCTTACCCTTACGTTCATAGGACCACAAACGTCTGAATGAATTAATTGTAATGAAATTCTGCTCTAGTACATGTTCCAAATGGGTTTCTATTCATTTTTCCCTTAAGACATGATTCACAAGGTGGTAATTCAACCATACTTAAACTACATAGTAAACCCTCTTTTCCTAACCGACTCATTCAGTCTTGGCCAATGTAGTTTAACCTAGAATTCCATAAACTAACATCATTATCATTCATAGAGGATGCATAGGAATTCAGGGAAAAACTTTCATTAGAATTATCCATAATAACATCCAAAATTGTTAAACTATTTAAAATGTATCTCAAACCATAAGGTTGATTATTCAAACACAATTCAAAACTGTTATAAGTAAAATGGAAACTGAAGCCTATCCTTAACAACGAGGTTACAGAAATAAGATTATGTCGAGTCTTGGGAGCAAAGAGGATGTCATGTAGGAGTAGAGTTTGACTACCTCATAGATTTAATCTACAGGTGCCAATCCCTTAGACTTCAATCCTTAAGTTGTCTCTTACATAAATCAATCTTGTTCCGATAGGAACTCATCGGAAATCAACAAAGTCATTTACATCCTTCATCACGTGGTCCATTGCACCTGAATCAACAACCCACATAGGATCAAATTCGGTTATAAGAATAGTACTAGATACATTTATCTCACTCACACTTGAGTTCATAGAATGTACCTTAGGGATAGTGTAGTCTTTTACATAGTGCCCTTTCATTTGGTAGTTGAAACATTTCACACGTGAGATGCTTTCCTTCTTTCTGTTCTTTGGCCTCTTTTCTTTGTTCCCCTTTGCTTTGTTAGGCTCCTTAGCTTACTCTTTACCCTGGCCATTGAAACATTTGTGTTTCCTGCCTTGAACATTAGGATGTCTCCCACTTGAGTGTGAACCCACATAATGAGCCTCTACATTGATCTTAATCAATGCAAGGTGGTACTCCTCAAGTTCTAGGTGGCGAACAACAACATCGAAGGTTCTAAGACCTTCAGTGTGGGTTAGGTGCATCTTCATATGCTCCCAACTATCCGACAAAGAATGTATAACATCCTGAATCTTTTACTCATTGGTCAATAGATGGCATGCTTTACTAAGCTCATTGAATATGTTTGACATATCTCTTAGATGTTTTCTCATAGTATGATCAACCTTCTTCTTGTAAGCATGAAATTTGATAATAGGAGACCAGAGCTTAGTTAGAGACACACCTCCAAACTTCTTATTTAGGATCGCCCACAGATCCCTTGTAGTCTCATACTTACAGAATTGTCTAGAGAAGTCATTACGCATATCATTAAAGAGGATAATTCGGGCTTTGGAATCCTTTTTCTTTCATGCCAAGTAAGCATCTTTATCCCTCATATGATGAACAGTAGTATCCTCTTCAGGTTCAGCTAGAACTATTTCTAGAACTTCAAGAATCTCTTGTTCTTCAAGCACATATTTTATTTTTATACTCCATACTTCATAGTTGTCCCTATTTAATTTTAGGTCTTTGTTCAGTTTAGCTACAATCAATTTTCTAGCTAGTCCTATTGTTAAACTTAATCTACAATGGAATTTCACGACTGAGTAAGAAGTAAGGGTTTCAATACACACAATGAACCACTAGCAACATATATCTACCTAATGAAGTTGTCACACTAGAAATCGATTCGAACTTGAGACCAAAAGGAGATGGCTCAAATTACCATTTATACTCTAGTGTTGGACCTAATTAACTAGATACTTATGCATAGAGAATCTTAGTTATCATATATAACTTTTTTTTTTGATAAGAGTTATCATATATAACTTAAAGTATTGTAACTTGGTACAAAGTGGTTAGTAATGGAAAGTGTTGACTTTGGATTTATTATTCAATCTTAATAAGGCTATATTCATAGATAACTATTAAGATAAAACAACAATTTATCTCACAAAATAAATTACTAAATAACAAGTCTTAATAAACACTCACAAATATTAATCAACATCAATTTACTTTCCACGAAAAATAACCAACAAAAAAATTCCACCGTAATTGGCTAATAAAAACTAATCAAATGTTAAAAAAAAGATAATAAAAAAACTAACACAAAGTTTTTAATCTCAGAAATCTCATCATTCAAATTATAATCATAATAGATTTTGAATGGAACCTTCCTAACAACTTTAATATGCAAGTTCGATGATATCCTACTAAACTCCCTCTTGTACTAAGGCGCATAAAGAAGTTCACTCGATCTCAACTACATACTAGAATGTCCGGCAGCGGTTGTGACAAACACATTGTCTAACCAATTCATTAGGATAGTTACCAACTTATAGTAATTCATCCTGGCATTAATCCAGCTTGAGGCATACAAACACCTAAGTTGTGAAGCTGTTAACAATCTCTTCAACACTTTTGCATCAAGTTTTGCACCTTGACCACATGATGCACAATTGCATCGACATCGTCCCATTGGACGTAGCATGTCATCTTGCATTTCCTTATCTTCTTCTGTAATCTTTGCAGCTTAGTGAATTGAGTAGGAGTCCGATGAACCACTGGTTTTTTTTTTTGGTGGAAACCAACCAAAACTAATGAAAATATTAAAACAGTTTAAAGTACATATACAAAAACGTCATGTACAATCCAAAATGCATTTCAATTAAACCAAAATTGCTTCCAAAAATTGTTTCTGACTTGTAGTATTTTTATAAATATTTGTTTACTTTATTGGAAATATAAAAAATATTTTTTATAATTTATAAATAATTTTCTAACACAAAATAAATAAAAAATAAATATTATGGACGCAAAAAATTACCAAACATACATCATAAAATCATAAAAATCCAAAACAGTCCCTTGAAAAAACCGGGTCAAAAAACGGGGTGGGGGAGGCCACTCACGTGCCTGGCGCGTGGGCTCCATACGTGCCACGGGGTGCACTGTGGTAGGCGGACGGGATGACATGCATCGCAACATGATTGGCGCGTGTGGCGCGTGGTGGCCATGCACCGCCTTCCCGCCCCCTGCTAGTCTTGAAGTTTGGTCTGGTCTCAGATATTTGGGGTCTCTGGTCATGATGGTAAGGTCTTCTTATCCATACAACGAACGAAAACTAGGATTTGGGCCTCAGACACACTCAGCTGAGACTGAAATTCACTTTAATATTAATCCAAAACATAATACCCTAAAACGCCAATAACACAGTTTTCTGCGATTTTGTAGACGTTTTACGTCAAAAACAGTCTGAAAAAGATGTATACATGCCTAAAATACACAAATCTAACACACACACACACACACATACACACATATATATCCTAGCATGCAAAACTATGTTTTCCTTCATTTTCGTGGATCAGAGAAAATATGAGATATGTGACTTTGATACCAATGAACGGAATCCATTAAATAATCATAATAGAAATACGGGTTTAAGGCTTACCTCTTATGAAACAGAACCTGTTGAGTTTATTAACAACGGAAGAGTCGAATCTACCACGATCTCGTATTATTGATCACGAATCACCCACGAAGATGTTTGTCTCGAGGTGAAAACAATAGATTCACGAACTAAAGCAGACTTCTGAGCTGGAAAGAGAGGGTGGCGCATGAGAAGGGTGTTGTAAAGGATAATTGTGTATTCTACTCTTAATCAACTGTAGATTAGGGTTATGTGACTATTTATTTATAGCATATGTTTAGCTTATAAAACTCTAATCCTAATCATCCACCCTTTTCTATGGGCTTGGCCCGTTTCACCTACAGGCAGATAAATTTTCAGCCCATAACCCGAATATTCCTAACAAATACAAATTTAGAAACTAATAAATTATTACCTATAAAAAAAATAAAAAATGCAAGGGAGAACTTATATTTATTCTATTGTACATTTTAATGATTTATGTTGTCCACCCCAAAAATAAACTAAAATAATTTTTTGATATTAGCTATTTAGCTTGGAAACTCTTAGATATCCAATAGCAACTCTATAATATATAAAATAATGTAAAAGAATTATTATTGCTTTTTATGTTTCACTTGCCCAATAGGTGCCTTCATAATTAATTCACTTATATAGAGAATTAAAGAAAATTTTTAATTCATAAAAGAAAAAGAAGTTTTGTAGTAGATACATGTGGTTCACTATAAAACTATAATAAATTATATTGACAAAAAAAAAAATCAAAATTATCATGATTAATGAAAAATACATGACATAATTTTGACATAATAAATAATTAAATGAAGTTACTATATTAAATTTAAATTGATAGGAAAATTGATGCTTAATTACTAAATTAGGAAAAAGGATATATATAATGTGATTAAGCTTATCTATTAGATTTAATGATGATTTGATGGGGTTCCTAATCCACTTCAAGTTTAGTTGTCAAATTGTATTTTAATTACGCAACCATGTCTTGTCTACATACAACTATTTCAATTTGACATTTCTAATTTTATATACTTTTCTTTCTTATTCAAATTAAACTCTTCAATGAGTGAGTTGAGAAACAAACTAAAATAAACGAGTTAGTTAAATCTTTCTATGCCTAGAGAGAGAAGGTCTAGCTTCTCTCTAGGCACCCTCATCTTCCCTTGCCGCCTACCTTCTCCCCTCTCCTCCCTCTTGCTTCCTTTCTTCTCTGCTCTCTACTCCTTTCTTTTCCAGACGTGAAGGTTGAAATTTTTAGGCTTGAACAAAGAAGCTAGATCTAGTTGGAGGGGGGAGGAGGAAGCTTGTCTTTCTTCTTCCTCCTCCCATCTATGGCTTTATTTCTGATTTTCTAGTTTTTTCCGGTGTTTTCCTTTTGTCTTAGCTGAATCCACACTTTTTCATTGGATTTCCTCCGTCTGATTCGCACATGTTAGCTATATCTATTTCGTTTACGCTCTTTTCGGGTTTAGCAAGAGCGGAAACGTATTATTTTATTCGTAGATTTACAGATCTACGGGATTGCACCAGTAAAACGGACTCAGATCCGAGTAGCCGGAAGGGATTAAATGATGACGATTGGTTTGCAGTTGTCTTCTTGCGGAGTTGGATTCCTGAAAAGTATGGGTTTTGTTGTTTTATTATTTTAGTTATACCTTTTATGGTTATTTTTACTCTTTGTAGTGTTTTTATTGCCTCTATGGACGTTGTATTAGGCATTAGCCTGTACTTGTGTAAGGTTTTTTTCCTTACTCTTTTCGTGATGTACTTGTACTTTGTTATCTATTGAAATGATGAAGCTTTACTATCAAAAAAAAAAAAAAAACTCTTCAATTGTGTTTCCTTAGAAAAAGAAATAGTTAGCCTTCATCAAAATAAACCATCTCGATCTCGGTTCAATCGAACTTTTTGAATGCTTTAGTCGGCGATAACGAGATTTCTGATTAGTAAACGCTAACCATGCTTTTCCGATTGTTAAATACATATGAGGATATAAAGCGATTAAGGTTTCTTGAAAATTTTATAGCATTAGAGTTGAAGCCTGTAAGTACTCGGCCATAAGGCCCATTGCAAAAGGTGAAACGTCATGGAAACACCTTAAACTGAAAAAGATATTGAACAATATTGGGGGGATGAAACTTGAATGGAAATTGATCTTAATGTGTAAGGATTTCTATCACAATATTATGCCGAATGAGAGTGATGGGTGTCGAATCTAGTAAAATAAATATGACTTCACTTTGCTGGAAATAGATTGTAAAAGAGTAAGGGCCTGTTTGTTTTACCTACTGTTTGTTGTTGCTGTTTGTTGTTACGGTTTGCTGTTGCTGTTACGGTTTACTGTTGGAAAAAGCTGCTTTTCCAAAAAGTAGAGATTCTCTGCTTTTGTAAAAGGCTGCTTTTCGGGTGTAAAAGGCAAACAAAAGATCACTAACCAAACACCTAATGCTGCTTTTCAGATGTAAAAGGAAAAACATGAGGTCACTAACCAAACACCTAAAACTCTCCATTTTGAAGTGAAAAGGCAAAAGGAGCATGAAAAGGAGCAACCAAACACCCCCTAAGTAAAGGTCGAATCCAAGAGATTAACACTGATTCAACTTGATTAATAACCAGGGAGACAAGTAAAATAAAATGGGTTATTATTATTATTTAACAGTAAAACAAGTAAACAATATAACAAAAACAGTAAAGTAACAAAATTAAGGATGGATGAAGAATTTCAGCTAAAAGTTTCTCAGGGAAGGAATTTCATTAATTATTGATCATTGATGGGCAAGATAATTCATCAAATCAAACATCAGACCCGTTATAGTTTCATAAACCTTATTCTTCTTTATGAATGAACTAGTCAAGTAAGATTGTAACTAGTTCCTAATCAATAGATAGTTCTACCTTAGCAGTTATAATTCAACCTGTTAATAGCTTTAAGAATGAAAAGAACCCGACCTTAGCCAACCGATTTTTAGCGAGATCGATTCAGGAACCAAATTATGCATTCACTTAATATAAGAGAGGTTAGCTAACCTACTATACTAATCACCACTTAGTATTGATTTAACTAAACAATTACAGATTTAGTCTCATCAATTAGTTGTATGCTATTTAAGGCATTGAACAACTGGACATAATTGATCAAAGGCTAAATAACAATGGGGAAATCAATTTTCCCTAATCATGGTAAATACATAAACCATGTAAGAATAAGAAGAAAGCAATAAAATCAACGATCTCACAGTAATCGAAGAAAACTCGCCATTGGATTAACCTTTAACTGAAAATTAATGATTAGCTACAAATAGCTATGGAAGCACATAGTTTTCCTGTTGAACTGAATTTAAAACTAAAAACAATAGCAGAAAAAAGTACGCCTAAAGGGAAGAAGATTCTTCCTTTTTATAGGAAGAAAAGTAACTTCCCCTCCACTAATGCTTAAAAGGAAGGAACTAAGGATTACATCCTATTTGTCCACATGAATTGGGTGAGCTTCATTAGCATATATTTATTTTGATCAATAGCATCGGTTAACTATTGCAACCGTTGCTAATAAGGCGACCCTAAAGCCCATTTATGTATTAGTGATTTCTCGACCCAATGCCCCTTTACGTTTACAAACATCCTCCCGCGAAATAAGATGAATTTTTTTTCTTCCTTTATTGACTCCCTAGAGAAAGCATATATTCAGACTATCGATTTATTTTATAGTATTTTTAGGCAACAGGTTAGTGGTAAATGGAGGTTAACAGGTTTTTATGGTTGTTCGGAACAGTCTAGAAGGAAGGAGTCGTTAAGCATTTTGAGATGCATTGTTGATGCTTCTTCATGCCCTGGTTATTATTGGAGATTTCAATGATTTACTTCCTGTGGAGAAAAAGAAAGGGCTTGTGGAACATCCTGTCGTGCTTTTGGGGTTTTAGAGATACTATCTCAGCTTGTGATCTTTTTTAAGATTATGATGTTTTACCTGGATTCGTCATTGGATTAATCGTGGGTGCTTTTTGTGTTTTTTTTATCATTGGATTAATTTTTCTATCCTGTGATAATATCATAAAAAAAATAATGGTTACTTTTGTAAAAGGTATAACACCTATTTGGCTACCTAAACTAAAATTTCAAAATCAATTAGGACCTTAAACTATCAAAATCATCAATCAGATTCCTGAACTAACAAAAAATCATCAATTGAGTCTTCATTCTAAACAAAATCTCCAATTGAGGCCTCGTCGAAAATTATTCGGTTGAACAATTTCTGACCCTCTTCTCCAAACGCATTTTGAATCAACACAAAGATTATTACAACCTATATGAAATAGTCACAGTTTCTGATTTTAGAATAAGATGGAGATCCAATTGATGATTTTTACTTAATTCAGGAACTTGATTAATGATTTTGATAATTTAGTATCCTAACTGACTTTGAAATTTTAGTTTGAGGATCGAAATAGATGTAATACGTTTGGCAAAAGATAAAATAACTGTACACCATAACTTTTGGAACAGTGGATCAATTTGAATTGATGAGATTTATTTATTTATTAAATTAATTTTTGTTATTTATGTAAAATAGACTTTTCAAATAAGGAAAATGATAGGAAAAGAGGGGAAATTGAAGTGATGGAGTTCCCCACTTTCCCATCCCGTTTCTTGCTATCTTCCTTTTTATAAATTCTATTTTCATCCAAACCTCTTTACTTTTCGCACAACCTCTGAGAGCATGGCACAAAGTTTCTTCATGACCTCTGCATCTGCCACAAGCTCCAGACTCCACCAAATGCCTCATTTTCCTATCAGAATTATTAAGCAATCTATTTTTAACCCCTAGCCACAGGAAGCTTCTAATACGGTAAGACACTTTTAAGGCCCAAATCGTCTTCCACACCTCAGGGTGCGAAGTATCCAACTCCTGAAAGAAAGCCTGAAAAGCCGATTTACAAGAAAAAGCCCCGTTGTTCGTCAACGACCAACAGTAACTATCCCTGTCTTCCTCCTTGCTACTAATCTGAACTCCTCTAATTCTTAGGAGCGATTCTAGACTGAGGTAAGAATCAAACTTAGACCAAATCCACTCCCCCTCAGAATCCACCACATCAGCAATCCTCCAGTTCTGAATTTCAAAAGGCGGTAAAGACTCACAAACCTCTAATAAAGGTTTTTTACAAATCCAAGTATCCTTTCAGAAGCTAATAGATTTACCATTACCCACATTCCACCCAATCCCTGAGCAAAATTCAGCAAAAACATCACTAAGGCCTTTCCAAAGAAAGGAACAATTAACCACTCTATCCTTAGGACCCCCAAAAACCTTATCCTTTCTATTTTACCGCATAATAATTGAACCCAAAGAGCAGAAGGAAGTTGCCACATTCGCCACAGAAGCTTCATTAATAAAACTCTATTATTATCTCTGGATTTTCTAATGCCCAGACCTCCCATATCCTTAGGTTGACAAACCTCATTCTAAGGCACCAGGTGAATCTTCCTCCCCTCTTCAGCTTCCCCCCACAGGAACAGACGATTAAATTTATCAAGATCTTTGAGAACAGGCTCAAGAAGATGACAAGCCTGCATAATGTGATTAGGAGTCGCACAATTGACAGACTGAATCAAAGTAAGGCGGCCCGCAAGCGAGAGAGTCTTATTTATAACATATTAACATGATATCAATTTAGTACGGTATTTTATAATTTTATTTTTTCTACCATTAATTTTCAAGTTTATTAAACACTAACATTTTAATTTAATATAATTAGTGAGTCCAACTCATAAAGCTAAGTCTTCAAATGAGACGACCCGCTAATAAACGGTTCGACGTTCAGTTTGATAAAAATTTGATCGTATTCAAGGATGGAGCCAGCTTAGAACCTGGAAAGGAGAGGGCAAAACCCTCTAGTAGCTGGCACCGCCCTTGAGGAACGTCGTTCTGGGCAGCCCCCTCCCTAAGATAGTGTCTTTTTTTATATATAAATAAAGATGTAAATATACAATAAAAGAATGCGTTAGTACAGTTGATATAAAGGAGTGAAGAGTTTTTACATAACCACGAGGTCTTAAGTTTGAACTAGACCCGTTAGACAAATCGGCCCGGAGATACTAAAAAATTAACACTATTGAAACCCGTTTAAAACCCGTTGAAACGGCCGAGTGAACCGTTAAATTGGAAAACCGGTCGCGGGTTTCACGGTCAAAATCTCTTTTTTTTTAAGAAAATCTAAAATCAAGTTTAATTTATATTATTAATTTTGAGTAACTTGTTAATTAACTAATTACTAGATAAGTTTGACAGAAAATTGAGAATTTAGACATTTCAATAACTTTATTACTTTAGTCTTTATTTATTCTTTCAACTTTTCTATATCAATATAGAGATACAACAACTCTTTACTTTCTAATTGCTAATTTTATATTTATAATTTATAGTTTAGTTTTTATTTTCTATTTCGTATATCCTATTTGCAATCTACCAAAGTTATTATAGAATTAGTTTTGTAGTTTTTATTTATAAATTATCCTCTTCATCTCTTGATGGCTTTCAACTTTCATGTCAAGTCTGAACATAATATGTTAATCATTCAAATATTTGAAAGGAAAATTTTAATTTCCAGATATTAAAGAACATTATATTATTATTATTAATATACATTTTTTTTTAGAAATATGCTTGTATTTTCATTAGATGAAAAAAGAAGGATTACAACAAACAAAATGTAAGAAATAAAAGTTCAAACAAGTAAAGGCTAAAGCCAATACAAGATCCACGAAAGGATGAAAATGACTATAAAGAGCAAAGAAAACCATAAAAGGTATAAAAAAACATCAAACAACAATGTAACATATACTTCTTGTAAATCCAAATCTGTTGAAAAGCATCTGCAATGCAAATTTCATCATTTAGGTCATTCCGAACATTCGGATCTGAGTCCTTTTTGTTATTGCAACCACGCAAATTCGTATCTAAGATAAACCGCTTCCGCTCTTGCTAAATCCGAGAAAGGTATAAACGACAGAATAATAGAGAATAGATACAATTCAAATAGATAAAAAAGATCCGATACAATATATAAACACTGAGAAAAAAAAAACAAAAATAAAAAGCACAGAAATCTAACCCGGTGGAAGGAGGAAGACAAACTTCCTTCGTCCTCCTTATAATAGATCAACAAAATAGGATACTTTAATAGGGAGGAAAAAAAAAGGAGATGGAAGTTTTTTCTAGAAGAGATGGAAGTTTTTTCCAGAAAACGGAGAGAAGTTTTTTAGTGTCAGTTAAGTACGTGGTTTCTCCTATATACATTTTTATTGATATTATTAATATTTTGCTATGTTAAGAGGTTAAATAAAACTAAAAATATTAGTTTTCATACGATATTTTGAACTCTGATTTAGCCTCGATTGAACCTTAAACTATTAACCTTTTAACTTTACCGGTTCTCTAACCGGTTCGATTTTGACAACCATGCACAACACAGATAATTATTATTTTAGTACACAATTATTCTAGCTAGTATTCTCATACTACTTGATGAGATGCGCCTACAGTAGATCGGTAAACTATTGTGTGTGTGTTACGGTTATGATCTTTCTACGTGCTTTAACTCTACTAGACGCTACGTAGAGGCAAGTGTACCCCGGCGTATCAAGTAATAAATCTGGTTAAGACCGGGTATCGAATCCACGGGATTTATAACTACAAGTATTAAACTGCTCGGTTCTATTCGTTATCTAAGCGATGAATACTTTAGTTTGGTTTGGGTGACAACTACAAACTACTCCTAAACTATGGTGAGACAGATTCGTATAGTTCAAACCCTAAGGAAGGGATACGGGTTACGATAATTTACAATATGTAATAAAAAATAATTCAGAACATATACGAGTGACAATTTACTCTTGCAAAGATGACTACGTGTAGACCGATCGACCCGTGAAGTGCTTAGATTACGTGGTTCCTCCTCAAGGCGTGTCTAATGCGTGGGATCAGAAACTCGGGCCCGTAAGTTCCGTGGCTTGTCAATTCCTACGATTTCCAGTTTGTCAACTCCGGTAAAGCAACTCCTATATGATTCCCAAAAGGTTTCGGAATTCGTATCCCCCTACATAATAGTCAATTACGAATATCAAAACAAGTAGTAAATATCAACACGTATAGAGAAACTGAAATTGCAAATCATATATTATAAATGTGGAGCGCGTAAATGCGAAATAGAACCAAGCCTAGTACATAGGAAGAGTGCAAGCTAATTAGCAAGTAGAAAGGGAAGAAGAATCGACCCTTGGAACTAGCTAACCGGACTCAAGGCCGTCTCGTAGGACTTGGAGGTGGAACTCTCGAGCTTGGTGGAAGAGGATGGAACGGAACCTCGACGGAGTAACGGAATAAACGTACAAGCTCTCAAGGTGGTAGAGTTTTTGTATACAAAATATGAATTTGATAGAGTTTTATTATACAAAAATCTCCATATCTAAATGAGTGCCAAGCACTCCTATTTATACACAAATCAATCTTGGGTCATAATTGTAATTATATTAAGTAAGAAGACTTTGAATGTGGAGAGAAGATTTTGAATTTGAAGGAAGACTTTGAATGTGTGTAAAAGTGGTAAGAAGACTTTGAATTTGATGTATAATAATGAAGCATATGATGCTTCATTATTTGCTTATTTTCTCCCTTGCAGATTTCACACCCATGAAAGATTTCATAGGCTTCAACACGTCCATCAACTTAGATTAATTATTTGAGCCTGTTACGCTGCGAATTTGGAGATAATTATTCTTAGTCACTTGTTCATCTTTCTCTTAGCTTTCCAACTCATTTTTAATCGTCTCAATCCGAGTTCGTATGAGGGAGATACGATGAAAATACGAAAATATATCAAATCTGCCTCAATGTGAACAACGTGACCTGAACACTTCAAGCTCCGCACGGAATACCTCAAGCTCCACGTGGATGAGCTACTGAAGCCTTATTTCTGTTCTATGAAAGGTCCAAGCTCCACGTAGAAAGGGTCACGCTCCGCGTGAATGAGTTGCTGAAGTTTATCAAACATTTCTCACTGCTTCAAGCTCTGCGTGGTACATGTTACGCTCCACGTGGACTGAGTTGACCTGTTTTCATCGCCTTTTCCGTCTCGTACATTTATCCTGCAAAGCACAACTATGAACACCCAGATTACTTGATTTATTTATTTACTTTATTTATAACAAGATGTGATTCAAAATGACGAAAATTAACTAAAAGTACATAATTTATTACTTGTTGCTAATTTATTGAAATATGCATAAAACTAGCACTAAACTTAATAATTTAGCTTAAAAATAAACCGTAAATTATCCCAAAATATAGGGATAAAACGTCCCTATCAACTTCCTCACCCTTAAAGCTTTACTTGTCCTCAAGTAAACTAAACCAAACTCGTAAAAGGACTAACCAAACTAGCAAACCACTTGATTTAACCAAGTGACCGACCCCAACTAAGCATTTATACAAATAAGCATTTGGAAAGCAAATATGTAAACGATGCTTAAGAAGCCGCAATCTAATTATCATTATTCACATTTTAACTAAAAGAGCTTGCATGTTCATCCGGGTTTTTCCATCCTTGTTATGGTTTGACAATATTAAAAATGAGTTCGGATTGGGGTTGTAATGAAGGTGAGACTTTTTAGTGGTTAAAGGTTAATTTCCGGAAACTCAAGTTTGAATGCCGAATTGGTGGTTGCATCGCATTTTTATTGATTTCCCTAGCAAGTGGAGATAATCTTGAAATTGATTGGTGGAGCTTGAGAATGCCTAAAACTCCATTTTTTTTAATTATTTTTCCTTTTTATCTTGAGAGCACAAAAATGATTTCAAGGATCATTTGTATTTTCTTGCTAGGGGTTTTCCTTCTTTTTCTTTTCTTTTGGGTTTTTGATGCACTTGATTTTATTCGATATTCGAACGAGAGGAAAAAGGGTTAAGTGTTAAATGGGTGTTAGCAAAGAAATTAGTTAATAGGCTCGAGGGGACTTCCTAAGGGTTTATGAAAAACGAGAAAAAAACAACAAGAAAGAATTAGCCTAAGTGAGCTCATTTTATCGTCTACTATTCCTTTACTCAAAACGAATGTACTTAACTCGGTATTTAGTGCAAACTCTATGAATTGAGTGAAGAAAAAGCACACAAAGTACAAGAAAAGTAGAGCTTTTTAATGTTCGTTCTTTAGGCTCAAAAATAGCTCACACGATATTTAAGTTCTTTTGTGTGTTTCAAACTTCCCTAAAAGTTAAAGTTCGATCGTATATGCCTTTAATAGTTAACATAAGAATTAAAGAATCAAACATAAGCTAATTATCACAAAGTAAACTTAGTGCAATCCTAGTGTTTTAAGTGTATAAATAACATCGCTCGGGTCTTACACTAAAACTAGTTGGCATGCCTCATGTGAGAGAAGGTCTGCCTTCTCACTAGGTTTCTCTTCCTAATTTCCGCCGCCCACCCCCTCCACTCCCTTCCTTCCCTTCTTTTCCTTCCTTCTTTACCTTTTCCTCCTTTCTTTTTCTTTCTTTGCTTGTTGCGCACCAGAGATCCGGAGGCCCTCTTTTGGTATTTAAAGTCTTAGATCAACAACGGAGCTTAGTGAAATCGGTGACGTTTTGTAAATCTTTTGTTCTTAAACCTTTGAGGACAAAGAAGGAAGCTTGTTTTCCTAGTTTTTGTTTATTTAGTTTTAGTCTAGTTGTAGATTTCATATATTTTTCCGGATCTCTTGATCTGTTTGAACTGCATTTGCTATTCTTAATCCTTTCATTTGTAACCTCTTCTGATTTAGCAAGAGCGGAAAAGGTAGATTTTATCCGTAGATCACTGGATCTACGGGATTGCAAAAGAAAGGACTCAGATCCGAAGGTTCAGAATGGTTCTAATGTTGGAGATTGGACTACAACTGATTTTTCGCGAATTTGGAGCTTCGCACTACGCCAAAACCCTCTTCAGACGACGGTTAAAGCCCGTCGTCTCGCGAGATATAAATCTGTCACGGGGCTCGCTGCCGTCTATTGCACCTTCAGACGACGGTCAGGTTCTGTCATGTTTCGTCATCACACATGACATTAGCCTATTTTCTTACTGTCATCTTTCCCTTGTTATGATGCAGCTTATTTATTACTGCCGTCACCTTTAATGTCATCACATGACATTTTGACAATTAAAACCACCAGGTTGGCGTGTGGGAAATTGGCATATTTAATTTGAGATGACAGTTTGTATAATAAATTCTGCCGTTATAGTCTGTTTAGATGGCACATGTCTTAATCAACCATGTCAAAGGAGTTTTTTTTCATATGACAGAAACATTTTTTTTAATGTCTTTTTATTGCTGTTTAGATAAAATTTTTAAAAATTAAAATGTCACTTTATGCCTTCTTCTTCGTTTGAATTTCTAGTTTTTATACCTGAATACAGAAACATTCTAAAATATGAAGATTAAATTCTGTATAACAATGGTTTCAATTTTATTGGAGACCAATACTCATAATATGTTTACATTTGTGCCTAACGTCAATCCATATCTTGAATAACCAATACATTTCTGAATTAAAACACAAAAATAATAACAAATATCTTCCATAAGTCAATCCATATCTTGGAGTAATAATTAGGCCTATAACCCCAAATGTCTTGGTATCTGCAAAAGCCAAGCAGGTCATTAATATTACACACAACCCTAAACTCAGTAGTAATTACGTGACCCTTCCCCTAACACGACCTTTCACTTACCACAATCATATCACTATAAATATATGCATCATAATTCAGAATCATACCTTCAACAGCCAGAAAACTTACCAACAATGGATCCCCTTGTTGAAACTCCAGGAGAAATAATTGCTGACTTGAATAAGTTGTACATGGAGAACCCAGAGTGGCTTCTGGCCATCAATGGTACATATGTCAATCCATAGTTGTTCTGTAACCCTTCCTGGTTTCTTCTATGTATTTCTAATGATTCTTCTTGGATGATAACGTACAGGTCCTCTCGATGGTAACTTCTTCAAATGGTCGATCAGAATGAAAGGCCCCCAATACACCCCATATGAAAGGGGTGTATTTGAAATCAGAATCAGCTACCATCCGGATTTCCCAAACAGACCTGCAAGAGTAATATTAACTCAGATCAGTAAGATATAATCACCTATATGAAACATACACTAATACATCTCTCCTCTTATTCTCAGTTTTGGTTCCGGAATAGGATATAGCATCCTAACGTGGCTCCTCAGGGGTCGATTCATCTTCCCCGTATCCTTAATAACCATCGCTTTTCCACTGCCACGGTATAATTCAACCATTTATCTATTTCATTTGATAAACATACAACATCATATTTTTGTTCTAATTATTCTATGCATTTTGTAGTGTCTGTGGCACATATATGATCTACTTCTACAGCCCCATAGTAAGGAGCCATTTCCTGGGCAAGAAGCAGTTGCTGAGCAATACCGCAACAATAGGGAAGAGTATGAGGGGATCGCCCGGATATGGACTAAGGAGTATGCAAAGTGTATATGAGGGTGTCCAAATCTCCTAAACTATCTTGGCTAAGAGAAGGAGAATCAGAAGGCAATGTGAGCTCCAAATGTGGTTCTCATTCCAATTCCAAATTTCCTTTCTGTAGTCAAAATAGTTAAGGAGCTTTGGACCTTTAATTCCCCCCTTTTTGTAATATATAACGTAGAGCTTTGTGCTCCTAAACTGATCCTTTTATAATGCTTCTTCCACTTGGTAATGAGGGTTATGATGCTGTCACCACAAGGGACTCTGTTTGTGCTGAATATGAAGGGTGTTCAAATCTCCTAAGCTGTCTTGACTAAGTGAAAGGAGAATTGAAAGGCAACGTGATATCCAAATGTGGTTCTCATTCTAATTCCAAATTTCCTTTCACTAGTCAAAACAGCTAAGGAACTTTGGACTGTCAATTACAACCGAAAGGGAACACTGTTGGTCCCGTGTGATTAGTTCCAACGGGGGGTTAGGAACTAATATAACTTTTTTCAGTTTAATTGTATGCTGACTTAGTTATTTTGCAAGTTGGTCAGCTCAGCTTTTGGTCAGCTTGGCCAGATATGCTATAAGACAGCTTTGGACGGATATTGACTAAAGCTGTTTTAATATTAACACTCTTGGAGGTCAGCTTCTAACTCAGCACTTGAAATTACTCAGAGTCAACTTTAAACAATTTTATATGCTGAGTAAATTTCATATACAACACATGCACATATATATATTGAGAGAGAGTTTAGAGATTACTTAGTATCACTTATCCTGGTTCGGCCTCTCCGCCTACGTCCAGTCCCCAGAGTCCTCCGGGCTTTTAGAATCCAATACTGAGCTCTTTAAAGGTAGAGCACAAACCAATTACAAGGCAGTTGAATATGCAAGAGTACCTTCCTCTATTCGTCTACTCAACTCCTACTAAGTGCTACAGCCCAGCACCTAGATTTCTCTACCACTGAATGTTTACAGCCAAACACTCAGCACATCACTCTCAATTTTACAATTGATAAACACTTGTTCCTTTTAAATAAAGAACACTTTAGAAGATTACAAGTAATCACTCTAGCATTTACACAAGGAATAGAAAATGGGTGTAAGATCTCTTTTTGTATCTAAGTGCTTTTGTATCTTTTCTCTCTTGTATTTTGCTTCTTGTAATTCGGCAATGATCCAAGGATTTTGATTGTCCTTATATAGGAGAAAATCTGGAATTGGATCATTTTGAAATGATGTAGTCGTTAATGTTAAAACGGCTCTTTTAGGGGACAGATTCTGGTCAGCTTCAGACTGTTCCGGCCATTCCCTTCCTCTGCATTTCTTCAGACGTCGGGCTTGTCTTCTTGCGTCTGGCTTGTCCTTTTGTGTCAGTTGTCCTTTACCAATAATCCATTGACCCATACATCTCGGAATGTGTCTTCTGCGTATTTCCAAGGATTCAATTATTGGTACAGAGGGGCGGTAATCATTGTCTTTTAGCTAACGACTTTTTCATGCTGTCCTGAAGAATCACTCAGCTTCTACTTCGTAAAACCTTGTCATTGACAATTTCCAATATGAGTATAAGTTTAGTCAGCTCAGCTTCGTGAGACAATTGTTGTGGGCGTGTATGTCTTTGTCTTTTGATGCTAAGTTTGATTCCACTCAGCTTGATACTTTAGGCTTCTGTGCCGACCTTTTCCTGTCTTACTATTTATACTTATCTTTATTTATATTTATACTCAACATTGAACAAACGGATTAGTACAATTAAAATAAAGCACTTAAATTTAATTGTCTCTTAATCATGGATGATTTTGTCAAATCAAAATCTTGTGGAAAGGTGTTTCAACAAACTCCCCCATTTTGATGTTGGCAAAATGCATAATTATGGAACTCAGTTTTGAAATTCCCCATGATTGATTTATTGTTCATATTTCTAAAATTTCTCCCCCGTAAGGGTTGCATCTGTTAATTTACCTCTTAAACCTACCAAGATTTATTTGAGATAAACTAAGGATATATGTACTGACTAGATTTAGTTTTAATTTATTTTGAGTCTAGGTCAGCTTTCAGAAATGCTTGAATACTCAGTTTGATTTACTCGTTATTGTATATGCTGAGTATCAGTTTGTTCAATTGGCTTATGTTAATGTGTATTGACAAGTATGGCATTGGAACAGAAAAACAGTTCTTTTGATGGAATGAAACAACATATAGACTTTCAACCAAGCATACACATACACAATACTTGTGCCCACAAAACAGATTTTTTAACCAAACAAAAACTTAAGTTTCACTTGTGCTTCAAGCACAGCCTTAACCCTTTCTTCTTTTCTCACTCTAAGGCCTTACCCTTTCCTTTCACTTTGCTACCTGATGCACCTGTCTTGTGTTGAGTTCCAGCCTGAGTTCTCTCCCCCGTTTTGCCAGCATCGGGTTTGTAGACAAAGGTTTCATTTCTTGCAGCTGAGGATAGAACATTCGAATAGCGTTGTAAATGCTTTGTGCTCTCACTCAAGCCATCTATCACAGGAACGCAATCATCTCGAACGTTTCGAGGAACGGGGATAGAACCAGTGATCAGGTTGATAATACACTCATGGGACTTGCTAAGCCAAGTAAGGGAGCTGGTGGTCTGAGCAAAGGATTGATGATACATCTTCAATAGGGCAGAATCATAGAAGATGCGTTGAGCATTGTCATAGCGAACGGCCTGTAGAATACCTTGTGAAAGTTTATCATTGATGGGGTCAACATCCATCTGAGCTTTGTTGACACTGAGAAGACTCACGGCTTCACTGAGTTGATCAATGGTACATTGAGAAGTGGAGGAAATGAGTTCTCGTGTACATGTAAGGTCGGCAGTCAGCTTGGCAAAGCATCCCTGCAACTCAGCAGATGTGGCATACTCAGGATTAGCCGTTGGCCCAAGGTTGGGTAGTTCTGCTCTCAGTTTGGCAAATTGTTGATCTAACTCAGCTGAAGTTGCATAGCCTGGATTAGGGGCAGAGAGATTGTTGATTTTACCTTCAAGGGAGTTCATGTGGTTTATCATCAGAAGGAATAGCTCAGTCAGCTTGGCAATGTGATCTTGCTTAGGTTGCTGTGATTGGACGGTGGTCACAATACTGACAAGATCCTTGAGTCCCTTAATTTCCGTGAGAAGTTGAGTGATGGCAGAGATATTTGTGGACTCAAGAGGAGCAGACCTAGCAGCATCAGAAGTGGTGAACTCCTGGAGAAGAGATTGAGCCGTTTCGATGATGCGACGACCAGACTGAGTTGCACTAAGATAGGCATGTTGCTCAGTGGAAGTTGGCTCAGACGCAGGAATGGAGGTGGAGCTGGATGGTGGTGGATTTAGTTGTTTACTAGCTTGAGCAATTGGGTCTTGATCAGGATGTTGAGTTTGAACAGGTGGATCCATAGCTTTCTCCCCATGTTGAGTGGCTGGATCTTCGAGCTCTTGCTCGGCAGGATTTGGATTTGGTGGAGTCTTGGCATGTTCCTCAGTCCGAGTAACAGAGGCTTGATTTTGCTCTGGTTCCTTAGGAGGAGACTCAACATGATGGGAAAAATACTTGAACTGGATTTCGGATGGATCCGTGCTCTGCTCCAAAGATGGAGACTCAGCCAAGAGATCAAAAAGAGGGGTTTTGACAGCTTTCTTTTTCAGTCTTCTGAGGGACTTAGTTTTTGGAGGTGACGGGTTAGTTTGGACATCTACATCCTCAACCTCAGCTTCAACATTCAGATCCTCTCGTTGATGTTCCTCTTCTTCTTGGTCAACATCATGTGCCTCTTGATTTTGCTCAATATTATCCTGCTCAGCATGATCATTTCCTTCAGCATTAAGCTGAGTATCATCCTGTCTTTGTTCTTCTCCTTCATCAGCTTGCTCAACTGGAGTTTTCTCAAGATCAATCCCAATATTCTGAGTGCAGTGAGATTTGGGTGTCATAACCCAATCAATTGGATCAGCCTCAACTATTTTCAACCCAGAATTTCTACTTTTCTTCTGTAGCGGCTGTTCTGGGGATTCTTCATTTTCTTCCTCGAGCTCAGCTTGCCCTTTCCTTTTCTCTGCTGACTTAGGTGTAACCTGAGGTGGGTCAGCATCAACATTCTTTCCTCTGGTCATAGCCCTCTTCTTCCTGGGCACAGTTTCAATATCCTTTGCACAAGTGGCAAGTGTCTTTCTCTTCTTCTTTGCCTTAGGGGAATCGGCAGGAACTTCCTCTGGTTCAACTTCTGGCTCAGCATTATCTGCTGCTAGCTCAGTTTCAATTTCTTGCTCAGCATCGTTTTCTTCCTCATCTTTCTCAACATCTTCACCTCCCTTTAGTGGTTGGTTGAACAATAACCCAGTTAGCAGAGCTGCGGTTATTTCTGTTCCCAAGCTTTTAGTCTCCGTGATGGTCTCAATCTTGTGATCTTCAAGGATCTTGGTGATGAGAGAACCTAGTCGAAGTTTCTTACCTCCTTGTTGAAGTGCTCCTACCAAAAACACAGGCATATTTAGCGGAAAATAGGTTAGCATGTGCCATATGAAGCACTGCTCAAAGTTGGAGGCAGACGAGGCTGAGTTGAGTTTAGGGAAGATGAAGTTTGTTAAGATGTAGTGCGCCATTTTCTGGTTTTGCCCCATACTCGTGCTGGGTATTTCTCCTTTATAATTTTTGGGTTTGCAAAAACCCTTCATCTGGTCAAGCTTTTCCGTTGACACCTTTTCTTTTGTTGTTCTGAACTCGGTTCCTTTGTTGGGCATGTTGAGTAAGGTTGCCAAGTAGGACGGAGTGATTACAATCTTGTGACCCTTAACGTGCGTTTCCAGATAGTCAGCATCGTCCTTATCAACATGGAGACCGGAGTAGAATTCCCTAACCAAACGTGGATAGGTGGTTCCAGGGAGAGAGAAAAGTCCTGTCCACTCGTTCTTCTCAATCCATTCACAGAATGGCTTTTCGGCAGTAACGAAGCTGGGAGAGAACCAGCGGCATTTGAGGACTTCCAAGTTGTGGACTTTTGAGTGAACCTTGACCATGGTTCTAACCTTGGGTTTTTTCTGTTGTGAGGAACTTGTCGGGTCCGTTTGACGGTGTTTGCTCGGAGTTAGGTTAGACTTAGGAGGAGATTTAGGGCTTTCATCGGTGATTAATTTTCCAGAATTTTCACCGGAGATTTTCTGAGAGTTGGTCATTTTCAGAGATTTTTGTGGAAGATTTGAGAGAGAGAGAGATTCTGAATACCAAAGGATTTACGCGTGAAGAGATTTGAAGAGTAATTCATCCATTATTTATATATACCTAAGATGGTCCTATTAATTGAACTAGTCGTTTATCCTTGGGGCGTTCAACCGAAAGAGATTCTGTCATTTATGACATTTCCGGCGCATGGGTTGTCTCATAATTGTTTGCCTTTCCTAGGTGCTTTTTATTACACGTGTTGGCATTTAATGGTGCAAGTGGGTTTTAGCGCGGTTTTCCTAGGAAATGAACCGTTTGTGATACTGAGTACTTAGTTCTATCCAGATGAATTTTTTATCTTAGTACATGATAGTTGCTCAGTATATGTACCTACTCAGGATAATCACTCAACATGTATGTCAACTCAGTATGAGGTGATTTGTCTATATTTCAAGTTCAGTTAGTAGGAGTTATTTTACTCAGCATGGCATAGCATTCAACTTTTCACTCAACATGGTAATCATTCAACATTCATTAGAGAATTATTGAAGGGGATTAGACATATCGATAGCTTCCCTTAGTATGTTGAATTGTTCACGTGCCAAGGGCTTGGTGAAGATATCTGCAAGTTGTTCATTTGTTGGCACATAGGTCAGCTTGATCTCATCTTTTAGTACGTGATCTCTAATGAAGTGATGCCTTATGCTGACATGCTTCATCCTGCTATGTTGGATTGGATTTTTGGACAGATCAATGGCACTCTTGTTGTCACATTTGATCTCTATTGTTTCAGTCTTTACTCCATAATCCTCAAGCTGTTGCTTTATCCATAGAACTTGAGCAACACAGCTTCCAGCAGCCACATACTCAGCTTCAGTTGTAGACAGGGCTAAGGATGATTGCTTCTTGCTGAACCAAGATACTAGACAGCTTCTAAGGAAGTGACATCCTCCCGAAGTGCTTTTACGTTCTAGCTTATCTCGTCCATAGTCAGCATCAGTATATCCTATGAGTGTGAAGTCATTTGAAGTTGGATACCATAGACCTGCATCAATTGAGCTCTGCAAATATCTAAAGATTCTTTTTACAGCCGTTAGATGAGATTCTCTGGGGTCAGCTTGATATCTCGCACAATAACATACTGAGTATTGTATATCTGGTTACTAGCTGTGAGATAAAGTAACGAACCTATCATACCTCAATAGAGTTTAGTGTCTATTGACTTACTTTTCTCATCTTTGCATAGGACAGTATCAGTACCCATAGGGGTTCATATTGGTTTGCAGTCCATCATATTGAATTTCTTTAACATTTCCTTGGTGTACTTGGACTGGCTTATGAAGATGCCATTCTTACCTTGCTTGATTTGGAGTCCAAGGAAGAAGTTGAGTTCCCCCATCATGGACATCTCGAACTCAGTTTGCATCTGTTTGCTAAATTCTTTGCACAAAGATTCGTCAGTAGCACCAAATATTATATCATCTACATATATTTGTGCAAGTAGGATATGTTTCCCCTTTTTCTTAATGAACAAGGTTGTGTCAGCTTTTCCCCTGACATAGTTCCTGGTCAGCAGGAAGTTGGTTAACCTTTCATACCAAGCTCTTGGAGCTTGTTTTAGGCCGTACAGGGCCTTTTTAAGTTTATAAACGTGGTTTGGAAATTTTGGATCTTCAAACCCAGGAGGTTGATTAACATATACCTCTTCGTTTATGAAACCATTAAGAAATGCACTTTTGACATCCATTTGGTATAACTTAAAGTTCATGAAACTAGCATAGGCACATAATATACGTATTGCTTCTAACCTAGCAACAGGTGCAAATGTTTCCCCATAGTCAATTCCCTCTTGCTGACTATAGCCTTGGGCTACAAGTCGAGCTTTGTTCCTTATCACATTTCCATGCTCATCTAGTTTGTTTCTAAAAACCCACTTAGTTCATATAGGCTTTTGATTCCTAGGTCTAGGCACTAAATCCCATACCTCATTTCTGGTGAATTGGTCGAGCTCTTCTTGCATGGCATTTATCCAATATTCATCGTGCTCAGCATCAGCAAAATTCTTTGGCTTATGTATTGAGACGAATGCGACATTGCTGAGGTATTTCCTTAGCTGATCTCTGGTCATCAACTTGTTGTCAGCAGCATCAAGAATGGACTTTTCTGAATGTCCTCTTGGGATTTTTATTTCTTTGGGCAATGTTGAGTCATTTGGAACAGGTGTTTCTGCAATCTTTACAGGAATAGATTGGTCAGTAAATGTTATTTCAATTTCTTGCTTACCTTTGGTCAGCCCTTGTATTGATGATTCAGAGGCTCCGTTTTGACCAGCGGAAGCTGAGCTTGGTTCATCTTCAGTGAGCTAAGTTGTCTTTCCTACAGGGTCAGCTTTATCGAACTCAACATGGACGGACTCTTCTATAACCTGAGTTCGTTTGTTATAGACTCTATATGCTTTGCTGTTAGTTGAGTACCCTAAGAAGATTGCTTCATCAGCTTTAGCATCAAATTTTGCAAGATTGTCCTTTGTATTGAGTATGAAACATTTACAACCAAAGGCACGAAAGTAACCAATGTTGGGCTTTCGTCCTTTCCAAAGTTCATATGGGGTTTTCTTAAGTATAGGTCTTACTAGAGCCCTATTCAGTATATAGCATGCTGTGTGGACAGCTTCACCCCAGAAGTACTTTGGAAGCCTATTTTCACTCAGCATGGTTCTAGCAATTTCGACAATTGTTCTGTTCTTCCTTTCAACAACCCCATTCTGTTGAGGTGTTCTAGGAACAGAGAAATTGTGGTCAATACCACTGGTTTCACAGAATTCATCAAACTGTTGGTTTTTGAATTATCCACCATTGTCACTTCTAATATGAGCTACTTTTAGGTCTTTGTCAATTTCAAGCTTTCTAATAAGTGCAGTGAACATCTCAAAAGTTTCATCCTTGCTACTCAGCAAGATGATCCAAGTGTACCGAGAGAAATCATCTACAATGACCAAGGAAAATTTCTTACCTCCCAAGCTGAGTGGCTGGATAGGTCCGAAAAGATCCAAGTGTAGTAATTCCAATGGTCTCTTGGTTGAGACAATATTTTTACTTTGAAATGACTTTTTGGTTTGTTTCCCTTGCTGACAAGCTTTACATAATTGGTCTTTCTCAAATTTCAATTTGGGTAATCCCTCAACTAATTGCTTTCTAGCTAGTTTGGCAAGAAGATCCATGCTGACATGCCCAAGTCTTCTATGCCATAGCCAGGAGTTATCCTCTTTAGACACTAAGCATATGTTTTTGGAAAACTGTTTTTCTAAATTTAGCATGTATACATTATCTACGCGAGGGGCGGTTAAAATCAATTCATTTGTGTTCCCCTCGAGTATTTGACACTTAGTATCATCGAATACCACCTTTCTGCCGCTCATGCAAAGCTGAGCTACGCTTAGCAGATTGTATTTGAGACCTTTAACTAGGGAGACTGACTCAATAGTTGGGTTACCTCCGATAGTACCTGAGCCGACTATCTTACCCTTCTTATTGTCTCCGAAGCTTACACTTCCTCCTCGTTTAAGCTCTAGTGTGATGAATTGTGTTTCATCACCTGTCATGTGCCTTGAGCATGCGCTGTCAATATACCACAACTTTGACTTCTCTACGCATGTCAAGCTAACCTGCATTTGAAACTATTCATTTTTAGATACCCAATTCTTTTTCGGTCCTTTCTTGTTAGTATAAACAGGTGCAAAATCATACTTTAACTTGTGATGACATACTTTTATGGTGTGACCTGGCTTACCACAAAATTTTACCCTTTGAGGGTTATACTGAGTGCGGTCAGCATTGTTGTGCTGAGCATGCCAGCATATCTTTGTGGAATGTCCTTTTCTTCCGCAGAAGTCACATTGGACAACTCGCTTGTTATGCTAACACACTTCTTTTGTGTGCCCCCTCTTTCCACAGCATTCACATTGAGTGAACTGCTAATGCTGGCTAGTACTTGTGTACTCAGCATGGGGTTTATTTCTATTTGAGCCTTTTATTTGACTCTGTAAGGTTGTAACATCCTTTCTAAGTTTCTTGGACTCAGATTGGACCTCCGTGACAAACTTATGCATTATTTGAATATTGTTATGTAAATCTGCATTGTCTTGGAGGAGATATCTGAGGTCACTCAGCTTGACCTCTTCAATCTCGTCACACCGCCTGCTGAGTGATTTGATTTTCTTGTTACACTTTTTAGTTAGTGTGTATAAATCACTCAAGGCATTTACCATTTCGTTTCTAAGCAAAAGTAGGGATGTTACCTCATTGTTGTGTTCCTCCTGGTCAGTTTCATCAGAGAGGTCAGCTTGCTCAGATTGAGAGTGATCAGCATCATCGGCCATGAAGCATATGTTTGCCGTTTCATTTGCATCAGCTTCGGATGATGTTGACTCGTCACTATCACTGCATGTTGCTACCATTGCCTTCTTGTTTCCCTTTTTATCTCCTTTAAGGTTTGGGCAGCTTGACTTGATGTGCCCAGTTTGGTGGCACTCAAAACATGTGACGGACTTGGAGCTGTCCTTCTTATATTTGTTACTGGACTCAGCTTTGTACCTATCACCTTTCTTGTATGGCCTTTTGCTATTTCTGTCACTTCTTCTGAACAGTTTCTTCATCTTTCTAGTGAACATAGCCATTTCCTCATCATCAGTTGACTCAACTTCTGTGGAGTCAGCTTTCATCACTAGTGATTTCTGTTTCTTATCTTCGGACTTTTCTTTATCTTCAAAGTTCTTCATAGAGATCTCATGGGTCAGCAAGGATCCGATCAGCTCATCATATTTGTAGGTAGTCAAGTCAAGAGCTTCTTCTACGGCTGTTTTCTTTGCTTGCCAGCTCTTAGGTAGACTTCTCAGAATTTTCTTCACCTGTTCCTCTTCAGTGAAGTTCTTTCCAAGTCTTTTGAGCTCATTTATGATGTTGGTGAATCTTGAGTTCATTTCTGAGATGTCTTTGTTTTCGTTCATCTCGAACAGCTCGTAGAGTCTCATATGCTGATTGACTTTGGATTCCTTAACCTTAGTGGTGCCTTCATAGGTCACTTCAAGCTTTTTCCAAATCTCCTGTGCTGACTCACAACCTGAAATCTTATTATATTCTGCAGCATCTAAAGCACAGTGAAGCATATTTATAGCCGAGGCATTATTTTGTAATTTTCTGAGGTCATCCTCTGTCCACTCAGCTTCGCTCTTAACAATTTTCTCATTGTCAACAGTTTTATATGGCACATGTGGACCTTGAACAATTGCAAGCCATGCACTCATGTTTGTGGCTTGAATAAAGTTTTTCATCCTATTCTTCCATAATGTATAATTAGATCCAAAGAATAGGGGAGGCCTAGTGATTAATAATCCCTCAGGGAGTATCTGTGTTGTTTGGTTCACTGGAAGGAAACGAGTGCTGTTCTCACCCATTTATGGGATCCGCTCAAGATAGTTATATCTTTGAGTAGAGAGCTTAGGCTCTGATACCACTTGTTGGTCCCGTGTGATTAGTTCCAAGGGGGGGTTAGGAACTAATATAACTTTTTTCAGTTTAATTGTATGCTGACTTAGTTATTTTGCAAGTTGGTCAGCTCAGCTTTTGGTCAGCTTGGCCAGATATGCTATAAGACAGCTTTGGACGGATATTGACTAAAGCTGTTTTACTTATAAGTTAGATATTGACACTCTTGGAGGTCAGCTTCTAACTCAGCACTTGAAATTACTCAGAGTCAACTTTAAACAATTTTATATGCTGAGTAAATTTCACATACAACACATGCACATATATATATTGAGAGAGAGTTTAGAGATTACTCAGTATCACTTATCCTGGTTCGGCCTCTCCGCCTACGTCCAGTCCCCAGAGTCCTCCGGACTTTTAGAATCCAATACTGAGCTCTTTAAAGGTAGAGCACAAACCAATTACAAGGCAGTTGAATATGCAAGAGTACCTTCCTCTATTCGTCTACTCAACTCATACTAAGTGCTACAGCCCAGCACCTAGATTTCTCTACCACTGAATGTTTACAGCCAAACACTCAGCACAACACTCTCAATTTTACAATTGATAAACACTTGTTCCTTTTAAATAAAGAACACTTTAGAAGATTACAAGTAATCACTCTAGCATTTACACAAGGAATAGAAAATGGGTGTAAGATCTCTTTTTGTATCTAAGTGCTTTTGTATCTTTTCTCTCTTGTATTTTGCTTCTTGTAATTCGGCAATGATCCAAGGATTTTGATTGTCCTTATATAGGAGAAAATCTGGAATTGGATCATTTTGAAATGATGTAGCTGTTAATGTTAAAACGGCTCTTTTAGGGGACAGATTCTGGTCAGCTTCAGACTGTTCCGGCCATTCCCTTCCTTTGCATTTCTTCAGACGTCAGGCTTGTCTTCTTGCGTCTGGCTTGTCCTTTTGTGTCAGTTGTCCTTTACCAATAATCCATTGACCCATACATCTCGGAATGTGTCTTCTGCGTATTTCCAAGGATTCAATTATTGATACAGAGGGGCGGTAATCATTGTCTTTTAGCTAACAACTTTTTCATGCTGTCCTGAAGAATCACTCAGCTTCTACTTCGTAAAACCTTGTCATTTACAATTTCCAATCTGAGTATAAGTTTAGTCAGCTCAGCTTCGTGAGACAGTTATTGTGGGTGTGTATGTCTTTGTCTTTTGATGCTAAGTTTGATTCCACTCAGCTTGATACTTTAGGCTTCTATGCTGACCTCTTCATGTCTTACTATTTATACTTATCTTTATTTATATTTATACTCAACATTGAACAAACGGATTAGTACAATTAAAATAAAGCACTTAAATTTAATTGTCTCTTAATCATGGATGATTTTGTCAAATCAAAATCTTGTGGAAAGGTGTTTCAACAAACACTCATCCCCCCTTTTGTAATATAACGTAGAGCTTTGCTATTCAGTTTGTATGTATGTGCAAGTAGACTAAACTGACCCTTTTACAATGCTCCGTCCACTTGGGTTGTACTCGTGGTACTCTAAACTTGGTAATGAGGTTTATGATGCTGTCAAAACAAGGGACTCTGTTTGTGCTGAATGCATCATAAACCTATCACCATGTTTAATGTTGTTGTTACGATATCAAACCGAGTGGAAAGGAACATAGTAAGAGTATGGCCAATGCACATACATAACCCGTTATGTAGAGCTTGTTATTCAGTTCGTATGTATATGTATATTCTATCTAATCAAAATATATCTTATCATTTGCAAGCCATATCAGTACATGCAATTAGCCTAAATTTACCCTTTAATACATGCTTCATACATGCTTCATAAATGAATTGCATTCAGAATCCTTACTTATCATTTCAAATAAAAATGAGCCAGTTGAGTTCATAACATTTTCAGCTTTAAGAGTATGCCTAACATGCTATAACAAGTAGACAACTTATTCAAGTAGACATGTATATTCAAGTGAACATGCTATAACAAGTAGACAACTTATTCGTGCATGTCTATTCCTTACTTATTCAAGACAACTTATTCCTTACTTATCATCATAGGTCATGTTCAATTTCAAAAAGAGTATGGTGATATCTTATCATTTGCAAGCCATATCAGTACATGCAATTAGCCTAAATTTACCTTTTAATACATGCTTCATACATGCTCAATGACCTTTTTACAATGTTCCGCGTACACATACTCATACAGAACCTCAAACATAAACATCAATAGAACATCATACATAAACATGTTTCATACACATACACATAATCACTTCTAGCAGTATATCAACTGAAATTTCAGTCAAATGATATAGAGCGCCTAAAATTTGGTATGGCCGCGTAAGTGAAATTTCATTTGCCGCTTTTTTGTTTTCGGCATACAATGACATTCATTTATTAGAAGTGTCATCTGTTGAGTGCATCAAATTTAACGAAAACGCGCGTTTTCTTTGGATGACAGGATTCTGTAATCGTAATGTCATCTGAGAATCGAGCACATTTTTTATTTCGCCTTAAGATGACATACAGTTAAAATACTGTCACGAAAAATATTCAGACGACACGAAAACAAATGTCTGTCATGTATCTTGTGTCATGTGAAAGGGAAAATGGCATAGTGTCGAGAAATATATGAGTTATCTGTTGTTGTTGTTTTTAGTTGTACCTTTAATGACTCTTTCTGCTTTTCTTAGTCTTTTCATTACCCTAGTGGATCATGTATTAGGCTTAGCCTATACTTGTGTGGGGTTTTATTCCTTACTATTGTCATGTTATACTTGCAATTTTATTATTTAATGAAATATTAACATTTCCACAACAACAACAACAACATCAAAGCCTTAGTCCCGAAATGATTCGGAGTCGGCTAAATATTAGCATTTCTGTTGGGATAAGCATATATTCACAACATATATATTTATCCGAATAAGTAAACGGGTTTACAGGTTACCTCTTGTAGCGCGGATCCCGTTCTTGATTTGCAGCGGAAGGATTCGGATCAATCACCCGATCTAGTATCACCGGTCAAGCCTTCAACCACGCTAATAGAATTGGGAGAGGAAGACAATTGGTTCACGAACTAAAGTGATGACGAATCCCAAAGAGAAAGAGGGGGCGGGGGCCAAAAGGAGGAAGCAGGAGAGAAAAAATTCTCTTTTATGTGTTTTTGAGATACTGTATCTCTAAAACCTAATTCCTTATTTCTCTTAGAATTAGTGTTGGTTAGGGTTTCTATTTATACTGAATAAATAGATAACCTAACCCTAATTCTTATTGGGTTTGGGCCCGTTCCATTTCGGGCGGGCCTAATTGGATCCATATCCAATTAATTCCAACATCTCCCACTCGCACGCAATGGAAGTTATTCCAAACTTTCTCAATCTCGGTCTCTATCATACTCTTGCAAATAGTTCGTGCGACCGGTATACTATCGAGAGCTCTAGTGCTATATACTCGTTAGAACATATAGCTGCTCGATTTTCATGTAACAAACTTGGAACTATGTACTCGTTAGAGATATATAGATCTTAGATTTGAACACGGATCGTCGGTGGTGTATGCTTTTATCCTAGACTCCATATCATATCCACTGTAGTCTTCGGATCTCTACAGTATATCTATTTTTCACAAATATGCACATATGCATAAGTGTCCGGACGGTGAAGAATAGAAACACTTAGATATGATTCAAATGGATGTCTTTCCCTCTTAACATTATTCTGTCCATTATAATTTGATTCGCTTATCCAGTCAGGGTCTCTTTGGTTGGTATTATCTCATCAACCTCGAGGTATCCCTTTCCAAGGTAGCTACATCAGACTAAACTTCTTAGAATAAGTCTAGGGTCTATAAGGATAAACAATAGTCAAGAAGCGCATCTTCATGACGTGAGTCTCACATTAGGAAAAGGCGAGATCAATCTACTTTTCCATCGCGTGGTCGCTAAAGCACACATGGTATGGGTCATGTGTTATGGTGTTCAATTCTTTTTCTGAAGAAGATCATATTATTAACACCATACAGAAGCATATGTCTAGATGTGCCTGGACATCTAACTTTAGTTCATCACTTATGATGATCACTTCTGGCTATGACAGAAGGCTATAAGTTATCGCAAACTTGCCCTTTTAGATTACTTGTTAATCTTTTTCATGTATTTGTAACACATGTTATCTTGCACCGTAATGGAAACACTTTTCCATGTCTATAGCAAGACGGCTTCTATCATTGAACAAGCTCTCGAAATTGCTCAAAGACAACCTCATCCTTCATTTATCATCACATTGACGAAATGGGGGAAACTTCTCATGTGAGTGAGCTACATTCTGTCTAAACATGCATTTTGAGTTCATAACAGCAAATATTTACAATTAAATACTCGCACTCGTGTATTGATGAAAATTCATAAAACCTTTATTAATAATTCATGTCTTGCAAATAAAACAATGAAGAATGAGAAGTATACTTAGATCCTAAACAATCCTTGGGATCTAACATGTTTAACATAAACATCTCTCTTGACTGGTTTGGTGAGGGGATCTGCCACCATGTCATGAGTAGATATATACTTCACATTAACTTCTTTGCGTACAATTAAGTCCCTGACAAAATGATACTTAATCTCTATGTGCTTTGATTTGCTGTGGAACCTCTGGTCCTTAGCGAAAGCTATAGTAGATTGACTGTCACTGTTAACTATGACTTGGGTTTGACAATTGGTTACATTCAAGTTGTTTAGGAACCGATTCAGCCAAACAGCCTCTTGAACTGCTGATGAATACGACACGTATTCAGCTTCCATGCTGGACAGGGCTACACAAGTTTGTTTCTTACTACCCCGGGAAATCGCGCCATTTCCTAGCAAGAACACATAGCATGACGTGGACTTTCTTTCGTCCAAGTCTCCTGCCCAATCAGCATCCGTGTATCCTCTCAAATTTAGGTCTTTACCTTGATAGCATAGAGAATAATCTGCTGTTCCTTTAAGGTACCTCAGTATCCTCTTCACAGCTGCCCAATGTGCTAGTCCTGGGTTGGACTGATATCTACTCACCATCCCAACGGCATGATAGATATCAGGTCTTGTACACAACATGGCGTATATTAGACTACCTACGGCACTTGCATATGGAACTTTTTCCATCATTTTCTTTTCGTTTGGATTCTTTGGACACATTTTGGTACTTAGGGTGATGTCCTTAGTCATCGGGCTATCTACAGGCCTACTTCCACGCATACCGAAACGATCAATGCTTTGATTTATTCTACTAATGTGTTTGTTCAATGTTGAGTTAAAATTGTTTATAAGACACAAGAATTAAATGGCCCAAGCCCAATACAGAAGTCAAGGCCCAAGTCAAACAACTCAGTACAACTCGGCCCGCGTTTGTTAAAACGCTTGTCGCTTTGGACAAAACGCAACTCAGCAAAAGAAGGATCTAGAAGACCTTCGGGAACAACTTCAAGATGAAGCTGCTGAGTAGTCTCGACAAAGCGTACAAGACAGCAGCTGGCTAATGAAAACTTCCAGACAAAGTATTTCTACTTTGGGTAAAGTTCAGACGACACAGTATGCTGTCCAGTTGACTTTACCATAAAAGGAGAGACAGTATGCTGAGCTGACCGAGGACAGAAGATACACAAATCTGATTGGCCGAGAGCTCTGAGCAAGTCAGGATGACAACGACAGGAAGCTGTTTCCCTCCAACGGTTATTTCGAAATTCGAAATGACCGATGCCTCAAGACGTCTCTATAAATAGTGCCATCATAAGCTTCATTATATACAGAACTTGATCAAGCCATTACGCTGACCAAATTTCTACACAAGTTCTGCAAGCAAAGAAGTAAAGCAAATCTTACACTACAATTCTTATATCCGTGTAAAAGTCTAGAGTGATTGTTTCAATCGTCTAAAGTGTCTTAGCAAATCTTTGTATAGGACAAAACACTTATCATTTCTAGAGATAGAAAGGAGAGGCTGAGTACTCGGTTTTAGTACTCAGTGAGAGATTAGGATTGAGTAGAGGTATAGAGGAAGGTACTCTTGTCATACTCAGTTGCTAAGATTGTAAAAGGTTTGAGGCTCTACCTTTAAAGAGCTCAGTAGAGGATTCGAAATCTCGGAACGTGTTCCGAGGACAGGACGTAGGCTTAGAAGAAGCCGAACCTGGATAAATCTGCTGAGTGAAGTATTTCTTACCTTTAACTCCTTATATATATTGCTTGCTTAAAATAACCAAAAACTGACCAAGTTAAGAGGTCAAGTTGAGTTGTGCGCGTTGAACGTCTGAGCTCAGGAATAGACTCTAAGTGCTATCTCCTGACTCAAGCTAAGAAACTGACCTAGTCACCAGTTGACTAAGCCAGTATCTTACTGTTTACTCAGCGCCGTTGTTAAAACCTTTTTCCTTAGAAAAAGAAGTCTGCCCTAATTGAGAAAAAGTTTAAATAGTTCCTAACCCCCCTTTGGAACTATACTTGCAACCTTACAAGGGACCAACATCTAGTTCCTCTTGCATTGTTATAGTCCATTTGTCTTTTTCCGGAGAAGTGAAAGCTTCTTTAACATTTCTAGGTCCCGCGTCATTATTTGGAGTTACTAAAAGAGCTGTGCCTTCGATACCAAATCGTCGACTATCAACTCTTTGCCTTTTAGTACGGCGCGGTTCCGAGTTTTGATAAACTTCTCTCATGTATTCATCATAACCCGGAATCCTATCTCTTAGACTTTGTCCCAAATTCTCACAAGGATCAGGAATCAAACTCCCACTTAAATAAGGATCTGTCACATTCGAAACGTTTTGAGGTTCGGAACTTTGACCTTGTTCTTGTTCCTGGTAGTGATCGGTATCATTACCTTGATCCTCAAAATTCCTCCTACTCGAATGGAGAGGTCCGTTTGAATCTATTTCCTCAAACAGAGTGAGATCAGTGTCAACTTCTCCTAGCTTAGGAAACTCATTCTCTAAGAAGACGACGTCTTGTGATTCAAATTCTGTCACTCGGCCTTCACTATTTTCTCCCACTAGGACATATCCCTTTGATACGTTAGGGTATCTTATAAAGACACACTTTCTACCTCTTGGGCCTAATTTCCCAAATTTGCTAGAGGTATCATGGGCAAAAATAGTACAACCCCAAGGTCTGAGCATACTCAAATCGGGTTTTCTACCAGTCCACAGCTCATAAGGAGTGGAAGTGACAGTCTTGGAGGGCACTCGGTTTAGAACATATGTAGCTGTTAGCAAAGCATCTCCCCAATAGGAAATAGGCAAGTTTGCTTCAGCCATCATAGATCGAACCATATCAAGAAGAGTTCTATTTCTCCTCTCGGCAACACCATTTTGCTGCGGAGTGTATGGGATAGACAACTGATGCTCTATCCTTTTCTCATCATACAAAGCTTTGAATTCATATGAAAGATATTCTCGGCCTCGGTCAGTTCTCAAAACTTTGATCTTCTTGTCTAGTTGATTTTCAACAAGGTTCATAAACTTTCTGAAACAACTCAAAGCTTCAGACTTGTGAGACATTAAGTAGATGTGGCCATACCTTGTATAGTCATCTATGAAGGTGATGAAGTAGTAGGTCCCATGCCTAGCCCTCACATTCATTGGACCACAGACATCAGAATGAATTAATTGCAGAGGAAATTCTGCCTTAGTACCCTTCCCGAATGCTTTTCTATGCATTTTTCCTTTAAGACATGGTTCGTATGGAGGTAATTCAACTTTTCTTAAACTACCTAGTAAGCCCTCTTTGGCTAAACGATTCATGCGATCTTGGCCAATGTGATTTAACCTAGCATGCCATAAACTAACATCTTTATCCACAAAAGAAGAAGTAGTAACAGAAAAATTATTGGAGTCATATAATTCAACATCTAAAATAGTCAAACCATTCAGTACATATCCTGAACCATAGAATTCATTATCCAAACTTAAATGCAAACTGTTATTGAAGGAAATTAGGGCTAAGGTATAGCAGCGGAAATATAAAAATTTTAGCCTATTTCCTTTTAACCATAGGATCCGTTAATCGTTATTTCATATAAAGAGGGATAAGAAGGAATACCTTTCGATGAACAATCTACCGTTGTTAAAGAAGCGCCCACAATTCTTCTCCGAGATTCCAACCACAAAGTTAAACACGGAGAGGTTAAGATGAAATCAACCCTTATGAGATGCAACCAAAATAGATTGCCTCTAATTAACCAACACAAGATTAAAGAGAAAGAGGGATGAATAAGATTAATCAATCGATGGAATGCCGTATGAATTCTTGTCCACGAACTAGGGGATGGGAATTCTTTTTCTCTCACTGAATAGCAATTTCGAAAATCACTAAAGGGGGAGGGATTAGGCTTGGTCGAAATTCACATGGGAGGGGGTATTTATAGTTGCTTGAATCTAAACCCTAGTTAGATAGGAATAGGTTACTTAATAGGAATCCAATTCGGAAAAGGATTCCTAATTATTATCTCACTATATATCTAATATATTTAGGATAATAATAAATAACCTAATTGGATAATAATAGGAGTATATTAATCCAATTAAAACTCCTAATTTAATTATCTCTTAATTAATTTAATTCATAATCCTAATCAAATTAGGATTAATGGAATAAGATCAATTCCTTATCTCTATATACAAATTTCGCCCCCCTCCATATATTTGGGCCTTACTGGGCTCAATTGGGCTTCCATCTATTAATCATATCCATCTCTCTTTTGGTTCCAAGTCTTATGTGTGATCCATTAGGTTCTTACTACTTCTGGCCGTATGCAACTATTAAATTAATTTCTTCAAGAATTATATTTAATCCTTGCATAACGGAATGATGTACTGAGTATGTTATTGGCAAGTCTGTAATCATTCCCCCAGAGTCCGTTAAGAAGACAGGTTGATTCTGTCGTTAACCCTTCCGTATTAGTTACGGTATAATACGATCATTTATCAACTACATCCTTGAACTGAATCTTATGACTATGGGTAATGTCAAGTCACATATAGCGAGACGTTCATTTTACTTGTTCTTGGCCGAGTCAACTCAAAAAGATAGGTTAAGTGAAATCTGTATTTCTACTCTTAAGCTATCACCTTGCAAGGGTTTAGAGTCGAGTCTTCCACAAGCGATCCTTGGATGTATCTCCCATTAATCGGGAGTGATAAATGCTCAATCCAATGTATAACTACCCTGACATTACTTCCTGTGACACCCAACCTTTGCAGTTCACACCCCAGAGTCATCTCTGTTAAGGATCGTGGGACCGCAGGATCAAAGTCTCACATTCAGTAATTCAGGATGACCAATTAACATTCTTTTGAGTCTGAGGATTAGTTATACCTAGTAATACCAATGAGATGAACAGTTGACAAGGATGAATCTACCCATCCTGTTATCTCAAATCGGATCCCCAATCCTAATGAACAACGTTTCACCGGATCTATGTAACTGTCCAGATATCTATATATATGAAGCTTGTGAGATCAGCTTTCTGTCGGACAGAAGACATTGTTACATACAAGTCTCAACCGTGATATATCAATCCTAAACATATCACTTGACTTGGGGTGGTTTTAAGTTTATTAGTTTATTATAAAGTTTTGTCTCACTTCATGCTTGTATGAACACTTTATAATCACTTTAAACAAACTTACGGATTTCCTTTTATTAGACTTTATTCAGTGCTTAAAAGGGATTGCCTTTATACAGTTATAAAACATATATATCATTAAAACAAATGATATAAAGAACAATTCATTTACAATAAGTTTGTATCCCGCAACAATTGACTATAGGACACTAAACCCCAACATACTCCCACTTGGACTAAAGCCAATTGTTTCTAAAACTTATCCCAGTAGAAGTTAAATGACGATCATGTACTTTCTGGGTTAAAGGCTTTGTCAACGGATCTGCAACGTTGTCCTCTGTAGGTACTCTTTCTATTCTCACATCTCCTCTAGCCACAATCTCTCTTATGATGTGGTATCGCTTTAGGTAGTGCTTGGATGCATTATGAGACCGTGGTTCCTTTGCTTGCGCAATGGCTCCATTGTTATCACAGTACAGAGTAATGGGATTGACAATGTCAGGCACCACACCTAGTTCTGTAATGAACTTTCTAATCCAAACTGCTTCCTTTGCCGCTTCCGCAGCAGCGATGTACTCTGACTCGGTCGTAGAGAAAGCTACGATTCCCTGCTTGGAACTTTTCCAACTGACCGCGCCCCCATTTAGGATAAATAGGTATCCTGATTGGGATTTAAAATCATTCTCATCTGTGAGATGACTAGCGTCTGAAAATCCTTGTATTTTCAGATCTCCTTCTCCGTACACTAGGAACATATCTTTAGTCCTTCTCAAGTACTTAAGAATGTTCTTGACGGCAATCCAATACTCGTCTCCCAGATTCCCTTGGTAACGACTCGTTACAGATAACGCGAACGCTATGTCAGGTCTAGTGTATAGCATAGCATACATAATCGAACCGATCGCGCTGGCATACGGGACTACAGCCATGCGTCGTTCGTCATCATCAGTTTTAGGACATTGATGATTGTTTAACTTTACTCCATGTACCATGGGTAAGTTACCTCGTTTCGATTCAAGCATGCTAAACCGATTTAGCACCTTTTCAATGTATGTAGCCTGTGAAAGACCAAGCAGTCTATGCGATCTATCTCTGTAGATTTTTTATACCAAGTATATAGGCTGCTTCACCAAGGTCTTTCATTGAGAAGTTACCAGATAACCAAACTTTCACCGATTGTAATAGAGCAATGTCATTTCCCATTAACAGTATATCGTCCACATATAGTATGAGAAATGCTATAGAGCTCCCACTTGCTTTCTTGTAAATGCAAGCTTCTTCGCAATTTTGTTCGAAACCAAATTGTTTTATGGTTTCGTCAAAACGCTTGTTCCAGCTTCTAGATGCTTGCTTGAGTCCATAAATGGATCTCTGAAGTTTGCAAACTTTATTTGCATCCTTTGATATGAAACCTTCAGGCTGCATCATGTATACATCCTCAAGCAGATTTCCATTTAGGAAAGATGTTTTCACATCCATTTGCCAAATCTCATAATCAAAATGAGCGACAATTGCAAGCATGATTCTGATTGATTTGGACATAGCAACAGGAGAGAAGGTTTCGTCATAATCAACACCTTGTTTCTGATGATATCCCTTCGCTACCAACCTAGCCTTGTAGGTGCTAACCTTTCCATCCATGTCAGTCTTCTTTTTGAAGATCCACCTGCACCCAATGGGTTTTATCCCTTCGGGTGGATCAACCAAAGTCCAAACTTGGTTAGTATACATGGAATCCATTTCAGAATCCATGGCCTCAAGCCATGCTTTAGAATCTGGACTAGTAAGAGCCTCTTCGTAGTTTTCGGGTTCGTCGTCTAACACGGGAACCTCGTCATCATCTCCCACTAGAAAACCATATCTAACTGGGAGTTCATGAACTCTTCGTGATCTATGAATAGGTGCCACTAGAGTCTCATCTAATGGGACTTCTTCGGGTACCTCAACCGCTTCTGTTGTTTCAGTTGTTGTTTCTTCCTCTTGAACTTCGTCGAGTTCAATCACGCTTCCCTTTTGTGTTTCTTCGAGAAACTCTTTCTCTAAGAAGGTTGCGTGTTTGGATACTATTACTTTCTGATCATCTGGATGATAGAAGTAATACCCTATGGTTTCCCTGGGATATCCAATGAAGAAACATTTATCAGATTTAGAATCTAATTTGTCGGACGCAACGCGTTTGACATATGCTGAACAACCCCATACTCTCATGAACGAGAACACGGGTTTCTTACCAACGAACAATTCATATGGTGTGGAAACAGCGGATTTAGTTGGTACTCAGTTCAGGGTGAAGAGGGCAGTTTCTAAGGCATAGCCCCAGAACGTCTTTGGAAGTAAGGCCATGCTCATCATAGATCGTACCATATCTAATAGGGTACGGTTTCTCCTCTCGGATACACCATTGTGTTGTGGTGTATAGGGAGGTGTCCATTGTGAGCATATCCCACATTCAGTTAGATAATTCAGAAAATCATCAGAAAGATATTCGCCACCTCGATCAGATCGAAGTGTTTTTATTTTCTTTCCTAATTGATTTTCCACTTCATTCTTGAAGCATTTGAACTTGTCAAAGGCTTCTGATTTGTGCCTCATCAAGTAGATATAACCATAGCGAGTATGATCATCTATGAAGCTAATGAAGTATCTGAATCCTCCTCTTGTTTGGACTGACATAGGACCACATACATCTGAATGAATGAGTCTTAGAGTGTCTGATACACGCTCACCTTTATTGCTAAAGGGTGTCTTTGTCATTTTACCTTTTAAACATGATTCGCATATTTCCAATGATTCAGAATCGATTGGATCTATAAGCCCATCTGAATGTAGCTTTAGCATGCGTCTCTTGTTTATATGGCCTAAACGACAATGCCACAAGTAAGTTGAATTATCTAGCTTATGTCTTTTGGTATCAATTGCAAAAATAGGAGTTTTATCATCTAACACATAAATCCCATTTTGTGATATTCCTGAAAAATAAAAGACCAAATCTTTATAAAAATTGCAACTACTGTTCTTTATTGAAATATGAAAACCGTCGTCAACGAGACGGCTAATAGAAATAATGTTACGAGACATCTCAGGAACGTATAAACAATTCCTTAATTCTATTACAAGCCCAGAGGGCAAAAGTAAAACATAATCTCCAATTGCGAGGGCGGCAACTCTTGCTCCATTTCCCACTCGCAAGTTTATGCTTCCTTTCTTTAGTTCCTTAGTCTGTTTTAGCTCCTGCATATTTGTACAAATATGAGATCCACATCCGGTATCAAGTACCCAAGATTCAGACAATGAAACCGTATTTATTTCAATATAGAACATACCAGACGTAGAAGCACCGCCTTTTCCCTTCTTGAGGGTGGCTAGATACTCCTTACAGTTTCTCTTCCAATGCCCGTCTTTACCACAGAAGTGGCATTCTCCTTTGGGCTTCTTCACTTCCTTTCCCTTGGACACATCTCTCTTACCTTTCTTGGGATGTTTAGGATTGGGAAAATTCCCTTTCCTTTTCTTCGATCCCTCGATTACAAGAGCCGGTATGGCCTTGTCTTTCTTCATATTGGGCTCAACTGATTTGAGCATGTTTGCAAGCTCTTCAAGAGAGGTTTGCAAGTCATTCATTTGGTAGTTCATGATGAACTGTGAATAACTCTCTGGGAGGGACTGAAGAACCAAGTCGGTACTTAATTCGTTGTCCATCACAAATCCAATACTAGAAAGTTTGGTAATATAGCCTATCATCTTGACACAATGTGTCATGACAGATGTGCCCTCTTGCATCCTGCAACGATATAACAATTTTGATATCTCATAGCGTTCGCACCTGGTTTGTTTCCCAAACAATTCCTTTAGGTGCATGATGATGGAATAGGCATTCATCTCCTCATGTTGCCTTTGTAATTCCAATGTCATCGATGCAAGTATGATGCAAGCGGCATGATCATCATCAGCCTTGTGCTTCTGATAAGCATCAATTTCCTCGATGGGAGCATCATCTTCAGGGACAGAGGGTATCGATGTATCAAGTACATACCCAATTTTCTCGAACTTCAAAACAATTTTGAGGTTACGAAACCAGTCGATGAAGTTTGAACCATTCAATTTGTTATCGGTAAGAATGTTTTGCAGATTGGTTTTAGTCATGATTTTAAGAGTGTGTGTTTAAACAAAACCTAAGAGTGAGAAAGAGTAAACGTATGTCATTCATTTGCTTTAAAGTATAACAATCTAAAATTATAGGCCTTTTAATTTATTTCAGATTGCTCCCACTATTTTGTCAAATTAATAGCCCTCCATATTAATTCGAAGAATTTCACAAATCCTTTAGTGAGCTAGGATCCTAACTCCTGAGATTTCGCCTTGAGTTTTCTCAACAAGCTAGTCCCATTTGTTAGGTAGATTCATGTAATCAATCACATCTTGAATGTGATTCCTAGGTTATTGGGTACTAACCACATTAGTAACTAATATGTTATTCACATTAATCCCAACCATATTGCCTATTAGTTTATGACAACATGAGTTTGCTCATCCAATTATCATAATCTAATTTAAGTATTACCCCATATTCAAGAAAGAATAACTTTCGATAATTCAGGTGTTACCATAAGACCCCGAGCTTGAGTTTGCTCAACAACCCAAAGGCCCCCAGTACTGCCGGCTGAATTATAATATTAGGGAGGGGCAACCGATTTTAATAACTTGCTTATTTACTTAACTTTTTAACGAGGGATTTTATTTAAGTCTCATAATCTAACTTAGTCTTGATTTGCTTTAGCATACATCAGACATACATACATTCACATACATTGGCGTTATGGACATATCATCTAAATTATTCCGTCGAGCCAGAGACGGAATAAAAGGCCAAACCTAAGGAAATACTAACTATTACATATTTCTCTTTAGGTCCTCCGTCTTCTCCATGGCGCCTTGAAATTACATATTAATTTCTATACTACTATAAGAAAACTTCAATTGAATTGAAGGGAATCAGATGAGAGGAGAAATTACAATAGATAGTAGAAAGGCAGGACGCGCAGGCCCTATTTCAAAAATACCAAAAGACTAAAAGAGGGTCCAAATATGTCCATAACTCCAAACATGCATAGACTCAATTAAATAAATTTAATTGGTTGATTACATAACCGGCTTATGTAATATTTAGGTTAATCACATTAACTCGTCAAATTAACTTTCATCCAATTTTACTTCTAATCGTTTTGTATCTTTATATTAATCCTTAGATTAATATAACCATATAAAACGTTGATTATGCACGTCCCAATTATTTTGATTTCAATTCATTTAATACTTTGATTTACATATTGGTAAAAACAAACATTTAAACGAATTTTTATTCGATAATCAAAACAGAAAACTATTAATTTCTGAAACATATATATACATTTAATACAAAACGATTTTAAACCATTTAAAATCAAGTGGGTATCGGGCCGGGCCCGAGAGTGGGCTGCTGCCGATTGGCAGCAGCCCTTAGGGCACGCGGGACGCCGCTGCCTTACGGCAGCGGCGCCCCTGCGCCGCACGCGGCTGCTGCCGCGAGGCAGCAGCCGCGCGACAGCGGCCAGTCGCGCCGTGAGGCGCGACTCGGGCTGCTGTCGTTATATTTTTTTTATTAAATATATATATATATATATATATATATATGTATATATATCAGTTCTAAAACAATTTTAAAACGATTTTCAGAAATAGGAAAAACTACAATAGATTTCCGTTTTATCATTTAGAATTAATAAAACTAATTTTATCAACCTAACTATAAAACTAATAGATTTTGTTATAACGATTATCAACCGAAATAATTAGGAACATAAGCATAATCAGTTTTAATTAACAATTAATCAAAACTTTATTTATCTTTAGAATTAATTAATCAAAACTATTTGTCAATTAATCCTAACAATAAATATTTATTCAATCCTATTGAAAACTTCTATATTTTCATATATGAAATAACGGATTTAACGATGGCTCTGATACCACTGAAGGAAATTAGGGCTAAGGTATAGCAGCGGAAATATAAAAATTTTAGCCTATTTCCTTTTAACCATAGGATCCGTTAATCATTATTTAATATAAAGAGGGATAAGAAGGAATACCTTTCGATGAACAATCTACCGTTGTTAAAGAAGCGCCCACAATTCTTCTCCGAGATTCCAACCACAAAGTTAAACACGGAGAGGTTAAGATGAAATCAACCCTTATGAGATGCAACCAAAATAGATTGCCTCTAATTAACTAACACAAGATCAAAGAGAAAGAGGGATGAATAAGATTAATCAATCGATGGAATGCCGTATGAATTCTTGTCCATGAACTAGGGGATGGGAATTCTTTTTCTCTCACTGAATAGCAATTTCGAAAATCACTAAAGGGGGAGGGATTAGGCTTGGTCGAAATTCACATGGGAGGGGGTATATATAGTTGCTTGAATCTAAACCCTAGTTAGATAGGAATAGGTTACTTAATAGGAATCCAATTCGGAAAAGGATTCCTAATTATTATCTCACTATATATCTAATATATTTAGGATAATAATAAATAACCTAATTGGATAATAATAGGAGTATATTAATCCAATTAAAACTCCTAATTTAATTATCTCTTAATTAATTTAATTCATAATCCTAATCAAATTAGGATTAATGGAATAAGATCAATTCCTTATCTCTATATACAAATTTCGCCCCCCTCCATATATTTGGGCCTTACTGGGCTCAATTGGGCTTCCATCTATTAATCATATCCATCTCTCTTTTGGTTCCAAGTCTTATGTGTGATCCATTAGGTTCTTACTACTTCTGGCCGTATGCAACTATTAAATTAATTTCTTCAAGAATTATATTTAATCCTTGCATAACGGAATGATGTACTGAGTATGTTATTGGCAAGTCTGTAATCATTCCCCCAGAGTCCGTTAAGAAGACAGGTTGATTCTGTCGTTAACCCTTCGGTATTAGTTACGGTATAATACGATCATTTATCAACTACATCCTTGAACTGAATCTTATGACTATGGGTAATGTCAAGTCACATATAGCGAGACGTTCATTTTACTTGTTCTTGGCCGAGTCAACTCAAAAAGATAGGTTAAGTGAAATCTGTATTTCTACTCTTAAGCTATCACCTTGCAAGGGTTTAGAGTCGAGTCTTCCACAAGCGATCCTTGGATGTATCTCCCATTAATCGGGAGTGATAAATGCTCAATCCAATGTATAACTACCCTGACATTACTTCCTGTGACACCCAACCTTTGCAGTTCACACCCCAGAGTCATCTCTGTTAAGGATCGTGGGACCGCAGGATCAAAGTCTCACATTCAGTAATTCAGGATGACCAATTAACATTCTTTTGAGTCTGAGGATTAGTTATACCTAGTAATACCAATGAGATGAACAGTTGACAAGGATGAATCTACCCATCCTGTTATCTCAAATCGGATCCCCAATCCTAATGAACAACGTTTCACCGGATCTATGTAACTGTCCAGATATCTATATATATGAAGCTTGTGAGATCAGCTTTCTGTCGGACAGAAGACATTGTTACATACAAGTCTCAACCGTGATATATCAATCCTAAACATATCACTTGACTTGGGGTGGTTTTAAGTTTATTAGTTTATTATAAAGTTTTGTCTCACTTCATGCTTGTATGAACACTTTATAATCACTTTAAACAAACTTACGGATTTCCTTTTATTAGACTTTATTCAGTGCTTAAAAGGGATTGCCTTTATATAGTTATAAAACATATATCTCATTAAAACAAATGATATAAAGAACAATTCATTTACAATAAGTTTGTATCCCGCAACAATTGACTATAGGACACTAAACCCCAACAGTTATTAGCAAAAAGAAAGGCAAATCCAATTCTTAACAAAGAGTTCACAGAAATAAGGTTTCTCCGAATATTCGAAGCATAGAGAACATCTTGTAGGAGGAGAGTTTGACCGCCACGTAGACTCAATCTACATGTGCCAATCCCTTCGACTACAACTCTCGAGTTGTCTCCCATATAGATCCATCTTGAACCAACTGGAATTCGTCAGAACTCGACAAAGGTCTCTCTTTCCTTCGTCACATGGTCCGTTGCACCTAAATCAACAACCCACAAAGGATCATGTTCAGCTATAAGAACAATGTTAGATACATTTATTTCACTCACACATGAGTTAGTGTAGTGTACCTTAGGAACTTTGCAATCATTTGCATAGTGTCTTTTTTCTTGGCAGTTGAAACATTTCACACGTGAAAGCTTCGGTTTCTTTCTGTTCTTTGTTCTCTTTCCCTTTCTATTTTATGTATTCACAGGCTCTTTGGCTTTCTCTTTGCCCTGGCCATAGAAGCGCTTACGCTTTTGCCTTGGAGGATTGGAATGCCTCCCACTTGAGTGGGCTCCCACATAATGGGCTTCAGCATTGATCTTAATTGATGCCAGACGATCCTCCTCTAGCTCAAGGTGGCGACAAACAGCATCGAAGGTTTGAATTGCTTCGGTGTGGGTTAGGTGCACCTTCATATGCTCCCAACTGTTTGGCAAAGAGCGGATAACAGCTTGCACTTTCTGCTCATTGGTCAACTGATGACCTGCTTCATTCAGCTCACTGATCATGTTGGACATTTCTCTTAAATGCTTTTTCATTGTATGATCAGGCCTCTTCTTGTAAGTGTCAAACTTAATTGTCAATGAGCGGAGCCTAGTCAGAGACACACCTCCGAATTTCTCCTTCAAGGCATCCCATAGGCCCTTGGCTGACTCAATCTTACAGAATTGCCTAGTGAACTCATCATCCATGGCACTCAACATGATGATGCGGGCTGTGGAATCATTTTTCTTCCATGCCGTATAATCTCGGTGAAGCTGAGCAGTTGCACCATCCTCAGGTTCGGCCGTAACCGTATCCAAGTGAGCAAGCACATCTTGCTCTTCAAGCACATACTTTATTTTTATTGACCAAACCTCATAGTTATCCCCATTTAATTTCAGGTCTTTGTTGAGTTTAGCAACTATAGACTTTCTAGCTGCTGCCATTGATGACTGATCTGTTGGTCCCGTGTAACTTAGTATGATTAGTTCCAAGAGGGGGTTAGGAACTAATGTAACTTTTTCGCTTAATAATGTTGACTTAATTAAATGTTTGACGACTTAAATCAACTTTAGGTCAGCAAGGCTGAGTGAGATGTGAGATAGCTTTAATCAGATACTGACTAGAGCTGTTTCAATTGTGAGTTGGGAAGTAACACTTTAGGTCAGCTTCCAACTCAGCACTCTGATTGCTCAGCGTCAGCTTGTACAGATTATTTACTAAGCAATTTAAGCAAGCAACACATACATATACATATATATATATATATATATATATATATATATATATCAAGAGAAAGGGTTAGAGATTACTCAGCAGACTTATCCTGGTTCGGCCTCACCGCCTACGTCCAGTCCCCAGAATCCCTCCGGGCTTTTTCAATCCACTACTGAGCTCTTTAAAGGTAGAGCACAAACCGTTTACAATAGCAACTGAGTATGCAAGAGTACCGTCCTTTATTCGTCTACTCAATCCTATCTACCACTGAACACTATAACCGAGTATTCAGATTTTCTCTACCACTGAGTACTATAACCGAGTACTCAGCTTCACTCTTCTAACCTTTACAATTGATACAAGATTGTTCTCATAAAATGAAGAACACTTTAGATGAATAAATTTGACTCTAGACTTTTACACAATGATTGGAATTGGGTGTAAGAACTTGCTTTCTCTATTTAGACAGCTTCTCTTTTGGATTTTTGACTTAGTGAAGATTTTGCTTGTCTGTATCTCTCTTGTATGTATTCGGCAATGATCCAAGTGATGAACTTGTCCATTTATAGTGAATTCTGAAGCTTCGATGATTTGAATTCAGACATATTCGTTGAGAGTAAACGGTCTTCTTTCCTCATTGATTGGTCAGCTTCCAAAATTGCAGGCAAATCCTGTCGTCTGTTTTTAGCAGGAGCCAGGTTTGCCAGTTTCGTCTTCTTGCGACAAGTTCATCTTCTAGCGCCAGGTTTGTCTTCTTGCCAAACGTCGGTTGGTCCATGCGTCTCGAAAAGGTCTTTGAAACAGATTTCCGAGGCTTCTGAAATGTGTCAGACTTTGTCTCGCAAGTTGACGGATAATTGGACACTGACTTGATTATCACTCAGCTTGACTTAGCGGCAACTTGAATATTGCTCAGCTTGACTCCGCAGCTTCGCCTTCAAGCTTTCCTCAAGAAGACGTTTCTTTCGTAAAGCTGAGTTGCATTCTACTCAGCTCTACTGTGTGACTTGCTCATGCTGACTTTGCTCTGTCTTTCTTTTATAGACTTTAAGTTCCTGTTCTCGTTAGTTAACATACTCAACATTGAACAAACACATTAGTACAATTAAATCAAAGCACTTAAATTTAATTGTTTTAATCATGGGATTAACTTAAATAATTTTGTCAAATCAAAATCATGTGGAAAGGTGTTTCAACATGATCTACAATGGTATTGCACGACTTAGTAAGAAGTTATTAAAGGTTCAATACACGCATTAATTCTCTAGACAACTTATATCTAATCAATCAAATTTTCATTCTAAATTTCGATTCGAAAATGAGACCGAAGTGGCTCAAATTACCCTTTACACTTTAGTATTAGATCCAACTAATTAGATACATTAATGGTTAGAGAATTTTGTTACTCACAAGTAACGATTTTGCAACTTATTACAAAAATATGGTTGTTGTAAGGAATTAAGATGACTTTTGATTTATTATTTCGATCTTAATGTTGACTAATCTTAACTACTAAGGTCGAAGATAATCATTAAATCAATAATAACTAATCACTGATTTAATAAATCGCAATTAAATGCTCACATAAAATTATTCAAGCTCATCAATTCCAATCCAACATACCAAAAATTATCCAATCAAAATCGAATAATAATTAAATTAGGATCCCAATGGTTATCCAAACATATTTGAATAATCACACCATAAATAAAAAATTATCCAAACATATTTGAAATTTTTTTTTATTTAAAAATCCATTAGAAAACAAAAATTCCAATAGAAATCCTAACAAAAATTATAACACTGGAATAATTAACCCCAAAGAAAAAATTTGTTCCAAAAATTAAATCCACAACCACACCAAAAACAAAAATGGTTCATTTAACCAACATAAAAATCTTCCATCTCTTCCATGTAGGGAATTTCTCCTACACGGAACGGGCGAGGGAAGGAACGAATCACATATCTCCTTAACATTTCAGGCATCTCCCCGAAAACCCTAATTAAAAGAGATTGTATAAACTTCTCATCCAAAATTTTGAAAAAATACCAAAAAAATCAGAAAAAATCAGAAAAATTTAGAAACACGTTTCTGTAAAAAAAACGGGAAAAAAAATTTGGTCACGGGAAGAGGCCCCACGCGCCCACACGCGTGTGGAGGGGCCTCTGCCACGTGGCGCGCGCTGGTTGGTCCAACTGGCGCCAGCGCGGCACCGACTGGCCAACCAGCGCCTGCCGCGTGGCGGGCTAGGGGGAGACACGCGTTTTCTCCCCCCCAGGTGGCGCGTGAAGGCCACGCGCCGCCTTCCCGGTCGATTCCGGTGACGAAAAATATATAGAATCTAGGGTTTTCGGGGTCTCTAGACTCGATGGTGTGGTCGGTTTTTTGATTTGATAAGCGGAACGAAAAATCAGAAGGTAACAGAAACCTAAAACGGGTTTAATTGAGTAAAAAACGTTTAAATCGAACCCTAATTCAATTTAATCACGCAATCAATCAATTCCAGTGTATAATCATAAAAATAATAACAATGAATTATTTTTAATCTTTCAAAAAAGATTCAAACGCAAACGGATTCGCGGTAAAGACGGAATACTAGATCCAATGGCTCTGATACCAATGTTGGGATAAACATATATTCACAACATATATATTTATCCGAATAAGTAAACGGGTTTACGGGTTACCTCTTGTAGCGCGGATCCCGTTCTTGATTTGCAGCGAAAGGATTCGGATCAATCATCCGATCTAGTATCACCGGTCAAGCCTTCAACCACGCCAATAGAATTGGGAGAGGAAGACAATTGGTTCACGAACTAAAGCGACGACGAATCCCAAAGAGAGAGAGGGGGCGGGGGCCAAAAGGAGGAAGCAAGAGAGAAAAAATTCTCTTTTCTGTGTTTTTGAGATACTGTATCTCTAAAACCTAATTCCTTATTTCTCTTAGAATTAGTGTTGGTTAGAGTTTCTATTTATACTGAATAAATAGATAACCTAACCCCAATTCTTATTGGGTTTGGGCCCGTTCCATTTCGGGCGGGCCTAATTGGATCCATATCCAATTAATTCCAACAATTTCCATTAAAAAAAAAATTTGGACCCCTTTTTGGCGCTAGCTCGGACAGCCGCACTCTTAAGTTAGAAAATATGAGAAAACACGAAAACGCGAAAAATGCTAAAACACAAAAACATGACAATAAGTGAAAAACGCGATAAACATGAAAAGACGAAAAATGCAAACAAAACACGAAAATGTAAAAAACATAAAAACGTGAATAACACGAAAAGTAACAAAATGCGAAAAATAAAAAACGCGAAAAGGGAAAAATCGAAAAACCGAAAAACTAAACGTGAAAATACGAAAAAATGAAGAAAAAATGCAAAAAAAAAAAACACAAGAACGTTAATAACACGAGAAAGCGTACAAAAAATGCCAAAAATGTGAAAAAACGTTTTTCGGGTTTTTAACATTAATTTTTTTTTTCACATTTTCATGGTTTTCCACTTTTTTCCATGTTTTTAATATTTTTTTTACTTTTCGTGATTTTCGTATTTTTCCACTTTTTGTGTTTTTAACAAAATTTCACTTTTTTTTTTGTGTTTTTTCACGTTTTTAGTGGTTAGAAAATATTTTCCAGTGTTGTAGCCAAACACTGTAAAATATTTTCCAATGTTGTTACCAAATACAGAAAAATATTTTATTTTCCTGCACAATATTTTTTCTGCATAAAATTTTTCAGAACACAGTATTTTTCCCAAACAAATGGAGTCTTAGATTCTGATAAATTGTTTGTAATGAATTTAATATATAAAATTAATGAATTGTTGATGAGTAAAACTCAGAAACAAATAAGCGAATCTTTACAAACAATTCACAAAATTATTATTTTTTATTACGAATTGCTATTTGCCATTTTTGCTTTTAAAAATAAGATTACAATCCGTTATAAAAAAAATAATAATAAATAAATAAGATTACAATCCCATATTCAACCTCCACAAAGTGGTAGACCCCATCAGTTTTTTTTGATTCTCCTCTTGTTATAATTTACATTTCACGTCCATATTCTCCCACGTGCCCTATTTCCTCTCTCTCTTTATACCCACGAGCTCTAATTCACTCTCTCTCTCTCTCTCTTCACACCTTTTTCATTTTCAATCCGTTTTCCTCTGCCCTTAATTCACTCCTCTCTCTCTCTCTCTCCCTGAATCTGTATCTTCTTCTTCGCCTGAATCGCCAAAATGAATTACGATCTTTCAACTCAATTACTCTTCATCTCACTGATTCTCGCTAATAACATCTTATACATCGCAACTTCTTCTTCTTCTTCTTCAACCTCCGATGACTGCTCTTCCTTTTTCGATACTGTAAATCCCTTCAATTCTAAATCCCTAACTTCGCAAATGAATCAATCCGCATCCAGAACACGAAAGCCTTCAACCGGATGCGAGATTTGGACTAAGGCGTGTTCCGATGCGGTGCTAGCCCTAGCACGGCGCCCGGAGACCGTCAATTGGTTGAAAAACTTGAGAAGGACGATTCACGAGAATCCTGAACTCGCTTTTGAGGAGGTTAAAACGAGTGAGTTGGTTAGAAACGAGTTACGTAAGCTGGATATTAGTTTTAAGTTTCCTTTAGCTAAAACGGGTATTCGGGCTTGGATCGGAACCGGTGGGCCTCCATTTGTTGCTATTAGAGCTGACATGGATGCTCTTCCTATTCAGGTATGTATGTATGTATGTGTTTATCAGCATGCCATATGTATATACATATACATGATTTTGTTTTTGAAATATGGAAATTTTGAAAAAATCTATTTCTATTTTGAGTTTGATTCCCTTGCCTTTTTAAACTTTTTTGCGCAAAAAAAAAAAATGAAAATGATAAGGAAGAAAAGGATTTGATATGTAATTAGTATTTTCCACGATCTACTAACGATGTATAATGATTTTTCCTAATTAATCTTCCACAATGTGAAAAATTATATATATATATATATATATATTTTTTTTTATTTTAAGAATACAAGAATAATATACTAATTTTACATTTATCGAGATAACACAGATCTAATCTGACATGTGATAAAATCCGATAATATATCAGATCTAATATGACATGTGATAAATTTCGAGAATATCTCAGATATAATTTAACATGTGATAAATTATGAGAATATTTATAGATCTAGCCTGACATACCTGAAAAGGTATATGCATTATATAATACAAGAAAAATTTTAAGAACTTTCTATAAAGATTGATTTAGCATTTATTATTATCATAGTTTCATTGCAATTACTTTTTATAGATCTCATTGTGGAAAATGATTAAAAGTCTTGGTCAGTTCTTATTATTTGTTAGATGCTTATAATTGATTTTTCTACTAAAATTAATTATTCTTAATTTTTATTAAACACTTTTTTTTTCTCTTAGAAATTAAAAATTAAAAAATAGTTCCGTAAATAAAACCGATCGAACGGATACTAAAATGGTAATTTGATTTATTAGGAAGCAGTAGAATGGGAGCACAAAAGCAAAGTTGCCGGAAAAATGCACGCTTGTGGTCACGATGCTCATGTTGCAATGCTGCTTGGTGCTGCCAAGATTTTGAAGAGCCGTGAGCATCTTTTGAAGGTATGTTCCCTAATCTTGGTTTATCTTTATTATATTCTAATTAATTAAATTATTTGTTCCCTAATCTTGGTTTATCTTTATTATATTCTAATTAACTAAATTATTTGTTCTTTAATCTTTGTTTATCTTTAATTAATTAAATTGTTTGTTCCCTAATCTTGGTTTTATATTATTTTATATTCTAATTAACCATGTAAACAGATTAATTAGCCCATTATATAATGTGAGACAACTTTTAGAGTTCAATTAGGTCAATTTTATCATAAATTAGCAAAAATAATAAATTATTTGGGGGTGGGGTTTTTAATCTCTCAATCCTATGGGGTCACTTTGTGTGGATAACATTTGATCTAAAAAGTGTATTTTATATAAAATTCCACCAATTCGGCCATAAATGAGCCTGCAATAGTATTTTTATTTATTTTCTAGCCTGTAGTAGAGCCCAACAAGCATATTATCACATGTCTTTTCTTTTTGGATTTTCTACATTTATACGGAAAAATAACTTTGCATTATAAAAATGTCGGTTGATTTATTGCATCAGATTATCACATCTACATTCACATGTGCACCTAGCTGATTAGACAATTTCATATGCTCATATTCTCTTTTTTCCTAATAACAGGAAAAATAAATAAATTATAATCTAAATAATAAATTCAATCAATAAAAATCATTAATAATTTAATGTAAAAAATATATATACATGTAACATTAATTAATTTTTCGATTTACTCTCAAATTAACTAATACATGAAAACTTATTTTGTAATTAATTGGCTATTCACTTAGTAGTTGGCCACTATCAATAATGACGTTTTTAATTAATTAAATTATTGGTTAATGGATACCTTATTGTCAAAGCATTATCATTGATGAATTATTTTTATAGCAATCTAAGAAAGTAAAAATAGGAAAGATTCTTTTATTTTTAAGGCAAAGAATTGTTTGCTTTATAGAAAGGGAATACTATACTCCCATATATAATGCATTAATATAGGACAAAAAATTAATTAAGTTGGAGTGAGTATTATTAAAGAATTGCTAGTACATCACTATTATTTCAACCTCTAATGTCTACATAGAATCAGACTTTTATTATCCTAGTCATGTAAGACAAATATAAAGTAGATAAAAATTAAATTATATGTGACTGGTTTGAAATTTGGTACAATCAAATAATATTAATATAATAAAGCTTCAACCTTTTGTTCTTTTTTTATTCATTGAATAAAGCATGTGATGAAATAGGTCTTCTTGGTCTTCTCAAAGTCTAATTAAAATGTTAGATTGAAATTGAATATTGTCCTTTTCTCAGCTATTTAATTAATTAAATAATGTAGACTCTGGTCAAAATTTGGGTTCAGTTGATTTATATTTTATGCAGATTGAGTATATTTCAGTGCTCTAGATATTTATTAAATTTGCTAAAATTAAAGAGATTAAATTTAAAATGAGAAATCGTGTCAAGTATGGATCCGACTAATGAAAAATGAATAATGTCCATCAGGGAACGGTAATAGTGCTATTTCAGCCAGCAGAGGAAGCAGGAAATGGAGCAAAAAGAATGATAGGAGATGGAGCATTAGAAGATGTGGAAGCTATATTTGCAGTACATGTATCACATGCACATCGAACTGGTATAATAGCTTCAAGGCCTGGTCCTTTGTTAGCTGGCTGTGGCTTCTTCAGAGCTGTTATTAGTGGTAAAAAGGGCGGTGCCGGGAATCCACACCGCTCTGTCGACCCCATTTTGGCTGCCTCCGCTGCTGTTATCAGTTTACAGGGTATCGTATCTCGCGAATCCAACCCCCTGGATTCACAGGTGCGTAGCTCCCGACTCCTGAACTATATGAATCGGATTAGGCCGAGCTTAATAGACTTGAAAGAAAAAAACTCAGTTTCAGTCCAGTCCAATCCACTATTAAATCTCAAGCCTGGCCCGCATAAACGTGTTTAAAACTAAATATACATATTCTATAAAATAAAATTTTAACTGCAAACTTATATATAGTTTTTATTTTATACATTATATTATATAAGCGTGGAAGTTGGGCCGACCCGTCCTCTTTTTATAAATCCTAAGTCTAGTCAGTTCTGAATTGGTTTGGGTCTAATACTATTTTCTTCCATCCAATCTCAATGCTTTGGCAGTCCACACAGATACTCAGGCCCGTGAACATGTCTAAACGCTACTAATATTGCAGGTAGTGTCTGTTACGACAATGGATGGAGGCAATAATCTGGACATGATACCAGACACAGTTGTGCTTGGTGGTACTTTCAGAGCTTTCTCCAACTCTAGCTTCTATCAACTTCTACGAAGAATTAAAGAGGTCGCCCCATTTGCTCTCCTTTCTTCTTGTCTCTGTAAATCGTATTATCGTGTTACTTGAGCTAACAAGATGTGGATGTTAAACAGGTGATAGTAGAACAAGCAAGTGTTTTCAGATGTTCAGCAACAGTAGATTTCTTTGAGCAAGAAGACAAAATTTACCCACCAACAGTGAATAATGACAAAATGTATGAACATGTGAGAAAAGTAGCCATTGATTTATTGGGTGAACCCAATTTCAGAGTGGTTCCACCAACTATGGGTGCAGAAGATTTCTCATTTTACTCACAAGTAATCCCAGCTGCATTTTACTATATTGGGATAAGAAATGAGACCTTAGGCTCAACTCACATTGGTCACTCACCTTATTTTATGATTGATGAAGATGTTCTCCCTTTTGGTGCTGCTACTCATGCTGCTATTGCTGAAAGATACCTTATTGACCATGCTTAAAAATGTCTCAGTCATTATCTACAGGATGGCCGGAGTTTGTGGGAAGTGATGTTCGCCAGAAGAGGTGAAGAGCCTTAACTGTGATCAAATCCGGATAAAGTTATTTTAATAAGGATATATGAAGTTTACACAGAAAGATGTAAAGGAAGGGATGGGAAATAGGGGAAAAGGGAGGAAATTTTAGGGAGGATCTGGTATTCCCTACGATCTCCTTGAGATTACGCTATGTGACGCTACGTGATGCAATCTCAAGAGGGGCTCTTAGGATCCTCCTTAAAAAATCTCGCAATAGAGTGGAACATTGATATGATTTTTGATAGTTTTTTACCATCCAAGAAAGTTTCTTTATTGATATGATTTTTGATGCAATTGAAAGTAGCAATTGCATTTGATGTTCATCTAGTTTTTTACCATCCAAGAAAGTTTCTTTTTTAATGCTTCGAACGCATTTGTTCATATAATTTTTCATGAATAACTTTTCAGATTTTTTTAGCATCTATATAATACTATATGTTTATATCTGAAATTTGACTCATGAAATATAGTATCCATTTAGTTTTTCTTTTTGCAACTATGTTTGTTGTTGTTTTACTCTAAATAGCAGATACAAATTGTTCTGTTAGAATTTACAAACATTTTCTGATAAACTATTTTGACAGAAAATGTTATATTTTCATAAGTTGAAAAGAAGGTGATGAAATTAAATAAATAAAAGTAATTGGTTTTTGCCATAAATTTATCTTGTAAATCAAAATAGAATTATGATAAATGCATGAACCAACGTTCATATTGAGGTCCCCGTTGTAGCTTCAGGCCCAGCCATTAATATTTAATACTCGAATATATACTGATCTTCGTGAAAAGAAAAACATTAAGGAAAGTTGTACAAGCTCCCTTTTACCAAGTCTCTCAACTTTATTTTTCTTTTCAATAAACCTTTGTAATTTAATTTTCAATTAATTTATGTTGCTAATTCTTATTTTTTAGTCTATAATAGAAAAATATGAATTACATGTGAAAATAAATTTCCATTTCATTATGTTAATTTCAGGGACGGATGCAAGATAAAGTTCTAGGGGAGGCCAAAATTTAGTTCGCTAGAATTTTGATCATAATCCTTTACCCACTATAGTAAACTACAGTAAAATGTAATTTTGGAGTGGCTGGGTGGGGGATCAAGGCCCCTCCCAACTATAGTGTCGGTCAGCTTCTGGTACGTTCTAACTTAATAGAATCGCTTAGATATATAATAAAATCGATTGTATTAGGACTAACAACCAAATCGATTGTATTAGGACTAACAACCATTTGTATTATTGGGAGAAAATCTGTTGTCCCCAATTTGGTGTTCCTTCCATGTCCCTCTCCTATAAAAAAAATCAATATTTATTGAAAATAAAATATTATGTGGACGAAAATCATAGATGTTTTTATGTGAAAAGGAGGGAACACCAGACATCATATTATCTCCGGTATTATTAAACGTTGAGTAAATTTGTATAGATTGTTTATATCATTAAATGTGGAGATCATAAATTGAAACAAATTAAGATACTACGAGGGGTCAAATTGGAGGAAAAATAGAAGTACAAGGGCTAAAAGAGTCCAAATTACAGTAGAAAGGAAAATTAACAAAATTAGCAAGTACAAGAGTTAATAGCTTTTGCCCATCAACAAGTCTCAAAGGACTCAATAATAATGCAACAGATAATATAAATACAACAAAAAAACGATAAATATATCAAATAGATCATGTCAGACGGGTTATTTCTCTAAATCGTGTTTTCGTTTCAACAATACATTACTCATTTTAAGGGCGCACACATTCTTTGCTCTAGCTTTGTGACCCCTTCTGCTAATATAAACTAAGTACAAAACATAGATACAACACATGAATAGACTCACCTCTTTTCACCACATAAACATCTAGCAGCTTGCAGAGCAAAATACGTTAAGATGATGTCAGCACCGGCTCGTCGGAGACACATCAGGGACTCCATCATTACCCTTTCTTCATCAATCATTTTCAGAACTCCACCCGCCTTAATCATCGAGTACTCGCCTGATACCTGCATTTATTCATGCATTACGAGATAAGCCCTTCCGAATAACAGACCATTTGATTGCCTAAGTTGGTTTGAATAACATAATCAGAATACCTGATACGCCGCAATAGGCAAAGGCGATTTATCCCTCAAAAGCCTTATAATATCAAGATAAGGAAGACCCGGTTTTACCTGTGATGCAAATCAAACTATAACTTCAGCATAATGGAACCGTTAGAAATTAAGTTTAAGCTCCAAAGCAAGGAATACCAACCAGAAGAATATCAGCTCCTTCAGTCTCATCAGCATAGGCTTCAATCAGCGCCTCTCTATAGTTTGCTGGATTCATCTGATAACTTTTTGTTGGAATGAGAACATAAAAGTGAGCACCAAAATTCATCGTTTAACTGTAGTTTACCATATACTTTAAGTTTTAACAACTACTTACGTCTTTTTGTCTCCGAATCGCGGGTTGGAGTCCAATGCTTCCCTAAATGGACCATAAAAGGAACTAGCATACCTGAATCAACATACCAGGAATAGTAATGCCGCATTAGCTTGGGCTCATGTGGCAAAAAATAAAAAACTCAAAAGGCATCCACACAACAGAACATTGATCTTTTCCGTTTTTTTTATCACAAAGGTCGACATCAAAGGAGCTATAATTACTTTGCAGTATAAGACATGATTGAAACATGCTGAAAGCCTTCAGCATCAAGAGCTGTACGAAGTGCTCCTACACGGCCATCCATCATGTCACTTGGACTAACAACATCTGCCCCCGCACGGGCCTGTTTAACGGAGTACAGCACAAATATTACAGAAGGCATAGCCGACAGAAGAACTATGGCATGTGCAATAACGAATTTTAGCAGCATCAAAGGATAATAAACTATCAGAAACCTACTCAATTTAGGTACCAAAGGGAATTATATCATATATGTAAGTTTCAGCACTGAAAATATCATTTGAAGCCCCTTTATGTAAGCTGCTAATGTGTAGAAAAGGTCATTTTTTAAGAACGTATAACACAAAACTCAGTTGAGCTATTATGCACAATATCTTGGAACTCCTAAAAGGGATTACTTAATAGAAATAAAGTTCGTGATATCAGCAGCAAACATTACCTGAGAAACAGCTTGTTTACACAGTTGATGCACTGTCTCATCATTCATTATGACACCTGCAAAATATCAAGGACAGTAGTCTGTAACTCAGAGTCTATATCCATGAAAAGTTGTGCTGCAAGCCAGAAAGCATGATCGGAGAGTATATAACAATTCAAAGTCTCGACTCTCGAAACAGCTAACTATAACAAGTTCCTAGTAACATCTTGTCATAGTTCTTTCAATAAAGTATCTAGTTAGCTACAATATTCTCTCTCTTACCATCTTCTCTGACAATACCATCATGTCCATCAGACGAATATGGATCTAGAGCAACATCAGTGTAAATGACCTAAGAAAAGGCAGATCAGGCATTCAGATTCTTATTCCTATGCAATGAGCCCAACCTGAAATTTTTTCAATTCCTTTTAAAGCTATAACATCAAACCGTCAAATTCTTCCACTCACAAGGTCAGGGTATTTGTCCTTCAGTAGCCGTATTGTTCGAGGGACTAGGCCATTGTCATTGTATGCTTCATCTCCTGTGGGGGTCTAGTATGGAAGAACAAATTGCATTACATGATTCTGGAAAAAATAGAGCACAAAATTCAAAACTGCAACTAAACAAGAGAAAACTATAAGGAGAACAAATAACCTTCAAAGCATCTGGAACTTTGGGAAAGAGTACAATACTATTAACACCAACATCCCGAGCCTTTGCTACCTGTATCACAAACTGCTTGTATGAAAACTCTTCATTGAATACAATGAATATATCACATCTGCTCTCTAATTGAAGAACATCTTTACTTTCATTTCTAGTTTACTTCTTTCTGGTTGAGAATTTCGTTTGACACTGTCAATCCTTAAATACATGTCCAGCTTTACTAGAGTATAAAGCAGTAAGAAAGCTGTAAATTGATTCCGCATACTTAATGTAATGCTTCAGAACAAATGATTCTTTGGATGAAATATGCAGATGTTTTCCTTTATCATACAAGTAAATTCCGGGGGAAATAGGTAGGAGTGAATTAAATTACCTCTTCCACAAGTCCATGTCTCCATCCAAGCCTGTAGCATCCAGGCATTGCTCCAATAGGTGTGTCCTCTATGCCTGCAAACATTGAAAAGAATAAATTATGCAAACCAATACAGGCACACATCAATAGATAAGGGGGAGGTATTTGATGAAGTAAAAAAATGGAAACAGAAAACAAACTTCCACATCAAGCACCAACCTTCATGAATAAAAAGTGGATAGACAAAATTTGCAGGTGATATACTAGTTTCCTGGAATGATGCTCTCATGGCAGGTGACTTGCGATTGCGACGAGGCCGCCTACTGAGTGGCTGACAGGAACCGTGATCATCAATCAAGCTAAGAGTGAAGTTACTTATTTGTATAATAAGTGCTAAACTAAACCTGAAGAAAATTTATTGCTCAAAAGGAACTATGCAAAGAATACAAAAGCAAACAGGAGTCCCTTGATAAATCTAGGACCAATTACACCAATTATAGTTCACATTCCAGTACAAGAGACTATATCACATATTCAACGCTATTTACCTAACTACTTTATTTTGGCGGGTGTTACATTCAAAGAAATGCTACCATAAAACATTAAGTAAAAGGATAAGCTTACTAGGGGAGAATAGATTCGACTTCACGTATAAAACCGTGCCATCTTAGCACTGACATCTTATAGATGGAGCAATTTCAGACTCCATTAACAGCAGATCCAACAGAAATCCATTTCAAGTTAATTTGGTTTCATGTCTGCACCACCTAAGCTCCATTGGCATCCACGCAGAACCAAATGTTAGTGCTAAGATTGCACGGTATTATAAGTGGAGTCTAAATTTGTTCTCATCCAATAATTCTAGGGCTAAATTTATACCTTAGGTGATACAGATGGATCCAACTTAACGGGAAATAGGCTTATGTTGAATCTATTGGTAATGGAGTATGAAATTGCTCCATCTACAAAACATTAGTGCTAACATTGCATGGTTTTATAGTAGAGTCTAAATTTATTCTCCCCAATAACCATAGCTCTAAATTCGCACCTTATCCTAAGTTACACTTAAGACACCAGGAGTAACTTACTTTATCGCATCTTCAAATCTGATTTAGTAAAAGAGGTAATGTATCCATACAAAATAGAAAAACACAAACTTATAACACTCAAGATCATGAATTGGCACCCCTAAGACCTAGAATGAAATTTTTGTAATGAGAAAAAACATAAAGTTTTGAATGAAAAATTGCAAGATAACAAGTATAGGCTCAAATCAGTAACAAAACAGTTGAATTGAAACTCACGAGTGAAGGAACCACAGGAGTTCCAACTGGTGCAGCGGGCTTAGGTGGCACGGGAGGCGCCTCGGGCACATTTCCAGCCACAACAGCAGCTTCGCAATCAGCATCAGTTAGCCCTAACTTCTTCGTATGCCCATCCTGCGTTTCACTCGCCCTTACTATCAAAACACGCTTCGAACATGCCTTCGGAAAGGCCTTAACACCACTCAATCTCAAATTGTTGATGGTTGGCTTTAAACTGACATTAGCTTTGCAATCTAAACCCTTAGTTGCAGGGAAAGTGCAGGGAGAATTGAAGATCGTTGAAGCCATAATTGACTGTTCAAGCAAAATCAATAGAATTGGTAAGTAGATAACCAAATGGATAAGAATCAAAGCTTTTGAAATTGAAATCGATGCACAAAATGTGTAAAACGGAGATTGCAAAATCAGACCTGAAAAAGAGAATCATACCTTGAACGGAGTAGGAATTGTAGAGAGCGAAAGAGAAAGGAGCCTTATCTGATGGAGACGGAGAGGGAATAGAGTAAGCCAATAAGGTAAGACGAGAGAAGGCGCAGGAAGTAGATAGGTGAGATCGTTCACAGAGGATCAGAAGCTCATCTTTGACTTTGACAACTTGGGGTTTGTTAGTTTAGTTAGGTAAGAAATAGACGTAATATATCTTTGCCGACTCAATTTATATGTGTAATGGTCCTTCCAGTTTTGAAAACCACCGATTATTCTCCCTGGATTTTCTTAAATTAACATTATTAGCCTCCTAATCTTACCTCACGCAACAATATATAGATTTGAACAAGTTGAGTGGCTTAAGAGAAACTCTAGGCACAATTAGGGATCATTTTGTAATTTTCAGGAGTAACTAACCACTGGAGAGGGAATTATATGAAAATTGAAAAGATCGACTCAACCATTAGTGTATTTTGATATATTGAAATATTGAAAAAACACAGTATCCGTATAAAACGGGACACAAATGGTCTAGCGGTGCACTTGGTACACCAAATTGAAAAACTTGATTTTTAAATGATAGAGTCGTCATTCGGTTCTAGTCAAATCGAGAAAAGTTAATAAAGTGAATCACAAAGGATTACCCTATTTTCTAAAAACTAGGTTTTTGGATAATCACTTACTTTACCAATTGTAGATTGACTTAAACCTAATGAATGGTTTTCCTATAATTACTAAGTTTATTTGTAGTTATGTATTCTATATGCTAACACGATATGCACCTATGTTTGTGAGCTTTTCTGAGAAATAGAGCATTTTGAATTCAAAATAGCTTATTGAAAAATTTATTTTGAATAATTCACTTATTCAAATCAGATTTACATTAGTTAAATATGAAAAGAGATTCTTACGAAAATACTTTCATTCCCAAACTTCTTTATTTTTCTAAATATAATATATCTTAGATCAGATTCACAAGCTTAATAACAATTAAAACAATTAAACAGAGAGAGCGAGAGACTTTTTTACCCTTCAATGTGTTACTTTTGGAGCGTGCTTTTATAGGCACACACCCCAAAAGGGGATGGGCTGACCCGAGGGGTGGGCCAGCCTGAGACGGCCTCAGTCAGAACGAGCTTGGCCTCATCCCTAAAAGATCGTTTCTGATGGTGGCCCCACTAGACAGAATCTCTAGTATGAAATTTGGCACATGTTTCGATTCACGGCTGCTTCTGTGTTTTAGAAAGCATGGATTTTTTTATCGATCATACGCAACTGACGTTTACTCACTCTTTCCCTTTCGAAATTCCTTTCTGGTACCACTGCGGTAACTGAACTCCCCCAAGTAAAAGTTAAAGCGTATTATTTGTTCATATTCTGTTATTCTGCATTATTTCATCAACTTCATCTATATATGTTCTTCACATCAATAACCAATAATATAATAACTCAGTCTAGAGTGGGCGGCGTCGGGATAGAAAGACATGACAATTGGGCAAGATGCGGCCTCAATGACTGGTGATGGGGAATAGAAATGAACTGAATCCTACATCGAAAATGGAGAGATAGTTACTAGGGTGTATTAATAAGGTGTGTTTTTAATACGTATAGGTTCATTTTAAAGCCGCGAGACCCAAAAAAATATAAGGCTTAGATCAAAGAAGACAATATCTACATGATATTAGACCATATTGTTACAAACAATATACTAGACTTATGGATCGTTTGTAGCATATATAGTTCAACAAAGGTACAAAGTTTTTTTTAGTTCGTAAAAGTATCTGCACTGTTGGCAACAGTGACTAATGACTATTTCCGTTCGCGGATGGGTTGCACTTCGACTACTGATTTTAGTGTTGGGGTTTAGTGTCCTATAGACAATTGTTCTAGGATATAAACTTAATGTAAATGAAGTGTTCTTTACATCATTTGTTTTAATAAGATATGGTTTCATAACTATATAAAGGCAACCTCTTTTAAGAACTGAATAAGTCTAATAAAAGGAAATCCCTAAGTTTGTTTAAAGTGATTATAAAGTGTTCATACAAGCATGAAGTGAGACGAAACTTTATAATAAACTAATAAACTTAAAACCACCCCAAGTCAAGTAATATGTTTAGAAATAGGATTGACATATCACTGTTGAGACTTGCATGTAACAATGTCTTCTGTCGAGATAGAGAGCTGATCTCACAAGCTTCATATATGCAGATATCTGGACAGTTACATGGATCCAATGAAATGGAGTTCATTAGGATTGGGGACCCGACTTGAGATAACAGGATGGGTAGATTTATCATTGTCACCTGTTCATCTCATTGGTATTAATAGATATAAGTAATCCTCAGACTCAAAGGAATATTAATTAGTGATTCTGGATTATGGAATTTGATGCTTTGATCCTATTGTAACACGATCCATAACAGAGATGACTCTAGGGTGTGAACGACAGACGTTGGGTATCACAGGAAGTAATTGCAGGATAGTTATACATTGGATTGAGCATTTGTCACTCCAGATAAATGGGAGATACGTCCAAGGATCGCTTGTAGAAGACTTGACTCTAAATCCTTGCAAGGTGATAACTTAAGACTTGAAATACAGATTTCACTTAACCTATCTAATTGGAGTTAACTCGGCCTATACAAGTAAAACGAACGTCTCGCTATATGTGACTTGACATTATCCATAGTCATAAGATTCAGTTCAAGGATGTAGTTGATAAAGGATCGAATTATACTGTAACTAATACAGAAAGGTCAACGACGGAATCAACCTGTCTTCTTATAGCTCTGGAGGAATGTTTCGGATCTGCCAATCACAGTTCGCGTACTCATTCCGTTATGCAAAGATTAAATATAATTCTAAGGAATTAATTTAATAGTTGTATACAGCTAGAAACAATAAGAACCTAATGGGTCACACATAAGACTTGGAGCCCAAAAGAGAAACAAATGTTAATTAATTGATGGAAGCCCAACTGTGTCCACTAAGGCCCAGTAAGTAAGGGGGGCGATTTTTATGTATAAAATACATAAAGAAATTAATTTGATTTTAAGCAATCCTAATTAGATTATGATTATGAATTAAATTAATTAAAGGATAAATAAGTTAGGAGGTTTAATGAGATTAAATTGCTCCTATTATTATCCTAAAATGTTATTATTATTATCTTTATATTTAGATATAATTATAGATAATAAATAAGAATTATATTCCGAATTAAATTCTTATTCAGTAACCTAATTCTATCTAACTAGGGTTTAGATACAAGAGAGTATATATACTCCTTTATATGTAAATTTCGGCTAACCCTAGTCTCTCCCGCAGACTGAGAATTTCGACCACTATAGTAGAGGACGGAATTCCACCGATTGCTTCCGAATCAATTGATTTCATCTCTTTCTTTTTCTCCTTGATCTTGTGTTGATTAATTAGAGGCAATCTATCTTGATTGCTACTACTTGGTTGAATTATAATCGTTTACTTATATGTCTTGTTATGTTCATGAATGTAGAAAAGACATACAAAAGGAGAAATTCGTTTTGCTTCTCCTACATCAGGTTAGTTCACGATTTCGCGGATTTCCGGAGATTGAACCGTCGGATCGTCGCGATTTTTGGACAGGAGCTTCTAGACATATTCTTCCACGTTTTCACCGTTGGGATTGTCGTTAGGAGGTCTGGAAGGTATTTTCGGATAGGGGCAGATTGGTAGACAGTTTCCATCTCTTTTGAAGTTGTGGGCACTGTTAGAGATAATATTCTAATTATCTCTGTAAATAGATTCCTATCTAGTTAGAGTTTTACTCTGTCTATATTCCTAGCTAGGTAGAGTTTCAATACGACTATACTTATATATTGTATTCCTATACAAACTATTATTGGCTCACGATAAATACAAGGCCTCTGCGCCAGAATCATTAAGCTGATTCAATTCATTATTGTGCCTATTACTTATCTGTCTATCTCCATATTCCTATAATTATCAAATCATTCATCCAACATGGTATCAGTAGTATCAACTTCCGCATCCTCCGAATCCTCTGATCATCCTCAATCCCCGACCTATTCCCAATACAAAGCCGCCATTGCCGCTGCCGCCGCCGCCCCGTCTGCCGCCGCAGATCCAATCGTGTCCGGCGATTCAGTCGCACCGAGCTCGGGTTGGCGATTCACCTCTCCGTTTGTAACCGGTGAATCGTCGTTCCTCGCAGCAAACAATCCTCTGCCACAAGCGTCGCAGCCGCCTCCGACAACCGCGACAGATTTGCTGCCACAGGCGGTTCTTGACGCCCTAGCCGCACAACAGGCGCAACAGCGCCAGCAACACCATGAGCCGCAGGCGGCCCTCGCAGCGGCTGTCGTTCACCGTGAGCCGCAACCCACGCAACAGCAACATACCGTCGGTGACCTCCTGCCGCAGGCGGTCCGCGATGCGCTAGCCGCATTCCAAGCGGCAAGCCTTGGCGGCACAAAGCAGCAGAACGCACAAGCCGCGATCCCCGCTACCGCCGCTGTCAACGCGATCCCCACTACCACCGATGTCAACGCGCAAGCCGCGCCTCTCGTGACTCCGACGAACTCCACAGCCGATGCAGCGGTGCTAGCCGCGCTTGCGGCATACCAGGCAGCAGTTCCGCTGCCGCAAAATCAACAAACCCGGGTTCAGCAGCCATCCACTCAATTGCAACAATCGGCGACACCTCCAACTCTATTTTCTCCATCAGTTCTTGCTGCCCTAGCAGCGTATCAGGCAGCCGAAACCAGTAACAGAAATCAGGTTATTTCTGAATCTTATACTTCACCGTTTTGTTACAATACTCAATTATCCCATGATCCCTCACCTTCTTTCTTCTCAAATTCGTTTCATAACACTGTTGATGCACCGTCAAACAATGTTTAGACACAACTTTATTTCCCCATCCATTCCTCATACTAGAAACAATCATGTCCCTTCAGAACCTATCTCCACTCATGTTGAACAACCAAGACAACCACCCACAAATATCAACATTAACACCAAATTAACACCAAACAACTACAAAGCATGGAGAATGTCCATGGAATCCACCCTTCAAACCTATCATCTTCTTCCTCATATTCTTAGTTCAACACCACCTCCACCCAAATTTATTCCTAGAACAGGTTTTGTGACATCAGCTACGGATTTAATCATAAATCCATCTTTTATTCAATGGGATGATGTAGAAAATGTGGTTAGGACTTTGCTCCTAAATTCAATTACCGAAGAGGTATTTTCTGAGATTGCATATCTCAAATATTCACATGACATTTGGCTAGCCTTAGAGGATGCCTACGGGCTAATTACAGGCAGCAAGCAGTTTCAGATGGGAGTCGAACTGCATGAACTTGAGCAAGGAGGAATGTCTGTTACGGCATATATGCAAAAAGTGAAATCCATCCTTGATGATCTGGCTGCCTCAGGGAATCCTTATCCTCGGCATCTACTACCGTCAGTCCTGTACAAAGGTTTAGCAGAAGAGTATCGCTCCACTGTTCAGAATCTTGTAACTCAGCGCGGTACAAACATCAACTATCAAGAGATTTTGCATAGCTTGAAGATAGTTGAGGGCATGATTCAATCGACCAGAAAGACAACTATGCTTCAGCCTGAGGCCAATGTATCCACCATGGAAACAAATCAAGCAAAGAAGCAGAATCCAAAGAAAAGAAGAAGTGGCAAGTGCTACAATTGTGGTGATCCAAGCCACTGGGCTGACAAGTGCAAAAGGCCAAAGAACAATTCAAGAGCACAATACAATCCTGGACCACAAGCGCATATGGCATGGCAACAACCACTGAATCCATTCATGGGTCCTAATCAGCCGTGGTACCCAGACACAGGAGCAACTAATCACATGACGGCAAATCTGGCTCATCTTCAACAAATGCAGCCATATCCAGGATATGATACAATTCAGTTTGGCAATGGTCAAGGTTTGCAAATTTCTCACCAAGGTTTGCAAATTTCTCACTTTGGAAATTCAAAAATCAATAATCTGAAAATTAATGATGCCCTACTTGTTCCCAAGCTTACCAAATCTTTATTATCTGTTCAAAAATTTACCCGTGACAACTCATGTTTCTTTGAATTTTGGCCTAACCATTTTCTTGTGAAGGACCAAACAACTGGGGAAATCCTATTACGGGGCCCGAGTAAAGATGGACTCTATGTGCTAACCCTAAAGGAGGCGCTAGTTGGAGAGAAGGTGTCTTTTGAAAGGTGGCATGCACGGCTTGGACATTGTCAGAATCAGACAGTCAGCTCAGTTCTCAAAGGAAACAATCTATCCTCTTCAAAACCAGTTAGCAAATGTTCTTTTTGTCCATTAGGCAAGCTTGCTAGGAGCTCTTTACCATCTATTAGTCGCTCTAGCATATTTACTTTTGAAAACTTACATCTGGATGTTTGGGGGCCAGCTCCAGTTGCTTCTTGTCTTGGCCACCGTTATTTTTTAATAATCATTGATGAATTCACCAGATTTGGATGGGTTTTTTGTTTAAAGAATAAGAGTGATGTCTTTTCAACCTTCTGTGATTTTTATGCCATGATTTCTAATCAGTATAGTGCAAGGGTTAAGAATATTTACTCTGATCTTGGGGGGGAGTTTCAAAAACTACAACCTTTTTTCAAACATCGTGGCATTATACACAAGATTGCATGCCCTCACACTCATGCACAAAACGGTATAGATGAGAGGAAAATTAGACATGTTGTTGACACTTGCCTTACTTTGCTAGCCAATGCATCTTTACCTCCAAAATTTTGGAACTATGCCATGATACACAGCATTAGGCTAATTAACTACTTACCCACCAAAATCCTAAACAACAAGTCACCCTATTTCTTGTTCTACAAGAAACAACCTGCCTATAAGGCCTTACGCATTTTTGGCAGTGGTGTTTATCCCCTTCTTCGTCCATACAATCAGCACAAATTTGATTTTCGTTCCAAGCTATGTGTCTACCTTGGTCCATCAGAAAATCATTCTGGGGATATATGTCTTGAATATGCCACCGGACGCATATACATCTGCAAATTTGTGCAGCACAATGAAGAAGTCTTTCCTGCATCAACAATCACTGCATCATCACCTTCAACTAGCAACTCAGGGGTAAGCACATCGTGTCAACTACCATCTCTACTCGGCCCGTATCCAGGTAATTTCTCTAATCCCAACCCTATAGTATCTTCTTATAACCTGGTTCCATACTCTGCACCCATCACACTTGGACCCCATCCTGGAACCCCAACTACTCCTCCTGACTCTGAAGCCACACACAGTGCTCCTTTAGCTCCACCTCAATATCTGTCACCAGTGGTCACTACTGCATCAACACCTGTTCCTCAGAATGATCCTAACACTCCAGTTGATGCTGCGGACATCATCACACCGGAAATACAGAATGCAATTCCTCATGAGGAGAACATCATACCACAAACAGATTCTCTTCCTCCTGAAAGTGCACCACATGCTCCTATTCCACCTGAAAGGCCCATGCCTCGCAATGCACCGCTGATTGGTCCACGACAACATTATATGCAACTTCGACAGTCATCTCTTCAGTCAAGAGGAAGGTTTGAGGGACTATTAGCTACACATCCAAATGGCACAGTGGATCCCACATGCTTCAGTAAATCCAACAAACAATCAGAATGGCGTACTGCCATGTCTGAAGAGATCCAAGCTCTTCTGGACAATGGCACATGGCAACTTGTACCGAGACCACATGATCAGCATGTCATCACCTCCAGGTGGCTCTTTCGTACAAAGAAAAAGTCTGATGGAACCATTGAGCGTCACAAAGCTCGCTTAGTAGCAAGGGGATTCACTCAAAAAGCTGGGATTGACTACAAAGAAACATTCAGTCCAGTAATCAAAGCCACAACCATCAGTTCTGTATTTGCCATCGCAGCAGCAAACAACTGGTTCGTCAATCAGCTAGATGTCTCCAATGCATTTCTATATGGAAACTTATCAGAAACCATATATATGGAACAACCGCAGGGGTTTCGGGATAGTGATCGACCAGATCATGTCTGCCTTCTCAAAAAGAGTCTTTATGGATTGAAGCAAGCACCGCGAGAATGGTTCACTCGTCTTCGAACATTCCTCCTCTCCCTAGGGTACAAAATGTCACAGGCTGACAACTCTTTGTTCATCAGACGCACCGATACTGAAAAGACTTACATTCTGTGCTATGTTGATGATATACTCATAACAGGGAACCACCCGGCACACATCACCAACACTATTGCAGCCATCGAACGTGAGTTTCCCATTCGCAATCTTGGCAAAGCAGAATACTTTCTTGGAATTGAGATCCGATATGAGAAGGATGGCATTCACATGTGTTAAGCCAAGTATGTGGCTGACATCCTCGACAGAGTGAAGATGATTGACTCCAAGCCCACACTAACGCCCATGGCCACCACACCAACACTTTCAAAGGAGCTAGGCACCAGCTTAACCTCTGGAGATGAATATAGAAGCATTGTGGGGGCACTTCAATACTTAACATTCACTCGTCCTGACATTGCATTTGCAGTTAACAAATTATGTCAGTTTCTACACTGTCCAACTGATGAACACTGGAAAGGAGTCAAGATGGTTTTACGCTATGTTCAGGGTACATCAGATTTTGGCATAGTCATGTCTGTCAAACCAATACAGCACATCCATTGCTACTCAGATAGTGATTGGGGAGGGTGTCCTGATGACCGACGATCCACGGGTGCCTTCTGTGTCTATCTTGGATCCAGCATTGTATCGTGGCAGACCCGCAAGCAACCCACAATAGCCAGATCCTCAACAGAGAGCGAATACAAAGCAGTAGCAAATGCCACTGCCGAACTACTATGGCTCAAATCTCTTCTCTCAGATCTCGGATTTCCATTACCCACCCCGGTTCAGTTATGGTGTGACAATGTTGGAGCAATCTATCTCACCTCAAATCCAGTGTTTCATGCTCGCACGAAACACATTGAGCTAGACTACCATTTTATTCGTGAACAAGTTCACAGAGGATTTCTCAGTGTCAGATTTATTCCAACCGATGATCAGGTTGCAGACATACTCACCAAGCCGCTAGCTCCGGCTCGTTTCACGATGCTACGCTCCCGCCTCTTCGTTCGTGCCCGCCATCGGCTTGAGGGGGGGTGTTAGAGATAATATTCTAATTATCTCTGTAAATAGATTCCTATCTAGTTAGAGTTTTACTCTGTCTATATTCCTAGCTAGGTAGAGTTTCAATACGACTATACTTATGTATTGTATTCCTATACAAACTATTATTGGCTCACTATAAATACAAGGCCTCTGAGCCAGAATCATTAAGCTGATTCAATTCATTATTGTGCCTATTACTTATCTGTCTATCTCCATATTCCTATCATTATCAAATCATTCATCCAACAGGCACTTCGTTTGCAACGGTAGATTGATCGTCATAAAGGTATTTATGTTCAATCCCTCCTTATATGAAATAACGATTAACGGATCTTGGGAATAGGAAATAGGTAAAAAATTTATATTTCCACTGCCAAACGTTTGCCTATTTTCCTTCATTTAGTAACACACGTTATCATGGTAAAGTAATTCTATCTTGTGGTATTAGTACAGTTATTTGGATAATAAACTCTCCTATTATTGATCATATCTATACTATATATAATTACGAAAGCAGAGAGAAATGAGAAGAAGTGTTTTAGAGGTCTTTTTGATGAGTTGTCAACGTAGTAAAAAATCAGATTAAAAATATTTAATTAATACTATATATAATTACGGAAGCAGAGAGAAATGAGAAGAAGTGTTTTAGAGGTCTTTTTGATGAGTTGTCAATGTAGTAAAAAATCAGATTACAAATATTTAATTAATTAAAAATACATATTTAATTAATTAAAAATAACAAATTTATATTTATAATATATTAAATAATTACTAGCCTATTAATTAAAATAATAAAAGAAAGCAAGAGTTACGGGAAGATGAAAAAACACAAAGCAAATGAAATCCAAAAGTCACAAATAAACTTCTATATAAAGCATGATAGATAGTATTCTACCATTATATTCATTGGTCACGATAGATAGTATTATATTTCTGAAGGTAAATATTCGATTTTTTTCATATGTTGTAGTTATTTTATTCTCAATTATGTTGTTGTTTTATTTTTATTAAACAATAGTTGTTATAGTTTCATCTTTCAGATTCATTTCTGTTGTTACCCAGGTTCTATACCTCTCGCTATCTTATCCATATTTTCTTTTTTATTTGTCTTTTTTTTTCCAAACTGATAGCTTCAATTGAAGAAATCCGACAGAAATAGAAGATGCATGAACAACTAAAACCGGAAAACACAAAAGTGTCAAAAATTACAAGAAATTCTTATGTTTCTCAAGGTAATTATTCGATATTTTTCATATGTTTAGTTATTTTTGTTCTCAATTGTGTTGTTGTTTTCTTTTTATTAAACAATAATTGTTATAGTTTCATTTTTCAGAGATGAAATTTCATTTCTGTCGTTACCCAGGTTCCATACCTCTCGCTACCTTATCCATGTTTTCTTTTTTATTTGTCTTTTTTTTTCAAAATGACTAAAATAAAGATTTTGTAAATTTGTATTCTTTTTTAGTATTGCTAGGTGTTATCGTTTCAATTGCTAACTCTTAGCTAAAATTTAGATTTTTGGCTTTATATGAACTCAACTTTTTGCTTTCTCAATTGTGATGTTGTTTTATTTTTATTAAACAATTGTTGTTATAGTTTCATCTTTCAGAGATGAAATTCCATTTCTGTCGTTATCCAGATTCAATACCTCTCGCTACCTTATCCATGTTTTCTTTTTTATTTATTTATTTTTCAAATGACTAAAATAAAGATTTTGTATATTTGCATTCTTTTTTAGTATATGTTCCTAGGTGTTATCGTTTTGATTGTTAACTCTAACTAAAATTTAGATTTTCGGCTTTTTATGAACTCAATTTTTAGTTTTGGTTGAAGTTAGATTAATTTTTCTGATTCGGAACATGTTGAAATCTACTCATTTTTTTAGTTTGAGTTTAGCTAATTGATATGGATTGTATTTTTTATTTTTATGCATTTTGGTACAAATAGATATAAAGTTTTACACGATAGTTGTTCATTGAAGTTTGAGACATATTAAATAAAATATTAAAAAGATATTAAAATATTATACTTACAATGAAGTTTATTTCAATATAAATTATGTTATATTATTATTATTATTATCAAGAAGCTATTTTTTCCCAATTTTCTAGACAAGAGATTGTAAGCGTCTAATACGCTTGATAAGATGTTTATTCTTAAAAAATGTGGATTATGCTAGATAAGAATTCAAAATCAAGGTAAATAAAAAGAAATTTTGATGCTCAAAATCCTAAAAATGTACATTAATTATGGATATGTTGAGATAATTGCTTTTACAACATTGGCTTATATAATTTTTAACTATTATATTATGGTTTGTACAAAATTGTTAGTATTTCAAGAGTTTTTAACAGATGAAAATGAAATACGATCATAGGACAAATTATTGAAAAATATTAATTAAGAAAATATTATTATTTGAATATCTTCAAATTCTCAAATGTTGAGCATAATGATTCTAATTAATATAATTAATTTCACATATTAATTATAAAATGTTTTTTTGTACTGAGTGGTTACAATTGCGATTTAATTCTATTTAACTAAAATTAATTTATGGACTTAATATTTTATTAAAAAAAATAAAATGTTTAATTAATGGGCAAAAAATATTGAAGAAATTACATAAGAAATCACTTTTGAATTATTTTTTACAGTTAAATATACTTTCAATTTGACTTTTATCATCATATGATATTTTTAGTTTGAAATATCAAAATCTCATAGAAGTAATTATTGTTTTGTCAAATTAGCATTTTTTTTTTTTTGAAGAACCAAATTAGCAGTTAGTAGAATTTAAATTACTCAATTATGGATTATTTTCCAATTTCACAATTCTTTCCTATTCACTCATTCCTATATTCACGTATCAACTACCCACAAACCATCCCATCTCTATTGATTCCTTTCTAAAACTTTAAACAACTTCTGCCATGGTTTTTCTTTCTTCTATCATAGAAATAAATTATTAAAAGATAAGATCTTTTATTGCCATTATACATATCTGATATTCTTATTATTATATATGAATTTGGATTGGCTTTTGAAATAATATTCCCCAATGACATTTAAAGATAATGTGAAAACCCAGAAAATTCGAAGAATTGACAAACAAAGAGATAATGTGAAAACCAGATTAACAAAATAGAAAAATATATCATCTTTTATATTTTAATTATATTTTCTAATATCTATATTTCAATTATATGTTTTGTGTTTATGAAGATGAAGTTATGTTTTATGTTTAGGAAGATGAAGTTATTTGTACTGGTGGTAGTTATCTATAATTATTTTTATTAATATATCTATAATTATTTTTATTAATTATTAAAAATATTATTGCGAGATAATTTTTCCTAAAGTTAAGGGATTTGTTGGTTAAATGACATTTTCATAATAGAGTTATCAGCTTTGATATTTTGGGGATAAATTTTTGAGATTTGATTTTGTTGTATTTATTTAGGGTGTTTGTGACTTCCATGTAAATAGCCCAAAAATATTTTCACTCTCCTCTTTATTTTTTTTTTGGTAAGAAGGGAAGAAAAAAAAAACAAACAAACAAAAACCTAACCCGGGATCAGTCTAGGAAGACTGACCCCAATCCTATCCTCAAGAAGAGAAGGTAACAGAAAAGAAGGAGGAACGGAAAGGGTAGAAACACCTAACATCCCTCCATGCCCAGCAGCTGCCAAGCGATCCGCCACTCGGTTTTGCTCCCTATAAATATGGGAGAAGGTAAGAGAATCGAAGGCAGGACGAAGCCTCAAGATGGCTTTAATGAGATTCTGACTCTTAAGACAAACAGCCTGTCTATCCGAAATCCTGTTGATAGCCTCCAAATTGTCAGACTCCACCGAAAGTCTTTTAACACCCATGCGAATGGCGAGTTTAATGCCAGACAAGATCCCCCAGAGCTCTGCAGTAAAGGAGGAGCCCGTACCTAAGTTATAGGTAAACCCAGCCAGCCAGGCGCCACCAGCATCCCGAAGAACTCCACCAGCAGCAATTCTGCCATTACTAAGGCAGGAGCCATCCGTATTCAACTTGACAACCCCTTCCCTGGGCTTCCTCCAACCAACTAACTGGACCTCTTTAACCGGGGAGGGGTGAACCAGGGGCTCTCCTTCAAAACTCTTTGTAATAACAGAGAGTTTTTTCGAGAAGTAAAACCGGAGGTCAGGAATAAAGACAGTCTTCTCAGCAAATAACTCTTCATTCCTCCATTTCCACATTTGGTGACAAATAATAGCGAAGAGAATAGCCCCGTGCTCCATACTGGCCAACAAATTCCCATTAACGCCTTCAGAGAACCAGTCAATATCAGAGAACCCCATAAAGGAAGGAAGGATGTGGTGAGGAAGGACCCCTTCCCAAACCTTTCTACTATTCGGGCAATCCCTCAAAGCATGGCACAAGGTTTTCACTCTCCTCTTTATACGCTTATGTCTCGATATTCTCTCTTATTTTTTAAAAAAAAAAAAAACCCGAGAGGAAGATGGTTCTCTCCTAATTATCTTTTTCGTCCCTTCATTTTTTTTTTCAATTCTTTTGTTTGTTTTTCTTACTTACAAAATCCAAGAATATATAATTATTAGAAAATATTAATGAAGTCAAATAAGTGATATCTGCAAGTATGGCTGATATTCTATATATAATGAAAGAATGATGAACAAATTGATCAAATGTCTTGATGAGATATTACGAGATGAAAATAGGAGAAATCATCATCTTAAACTGATTCAATTAGATATATTGGGTTATTGTAGCAGAATGAATAATTGAATTCGAATACTTGGTGATCGTGAAATTCCATCAACCAAAATAATTATCATCAAGATGAATTTGTGACTAATTCTTAAGAATTTTATTTTTTTATATGTAATATATTGAATTGATAAAGTTTCTTCATATGCAACATTAGAAAAGTATTAATTGTAATAGTTTATAGAATAATATATTGATGCTGCTTCCATTTTAACATAGATTGTAATTCCTTTGTATTGTAGATATAATATTTAATTTTAATTGTAGTTTAATTCAATTTTTGTTTAACATATATTGTAATTCTTTTGTATCGTAAATATAATATTTAATTTTAATTATAGTTTAATTCAATTTTTGGGTTTTTTATTATATTCTAATATATTTCTTAATTAATTTGCTATTTTATTATTATTGTTTCACAGAATATTTGGAATATGAAAATGTATTAAAATTCCTAAAAAGTACAAATCATTAAATTTTATAAAAATAAATAAATCATTCATCTTTAGTTAAAATTCTATAAAAAAATAGTCAATTATTTTTAAAATTAATTTAATTTGAATTATCATTAAAAAAATATATATTAATTTCAAATATACATAATATAAATTTTTTTCATAGCATGATATAAAATTATTTAAAAGTAAATATGTCAATTTATTTATTTATCTAAATTATATAAAAGTTTCATACCCCGTGCATCGCACGGGTTTTCGACTAGTTAATGTAATTAGATTGCCGGATGATTCTAGGTTTTAGCAAAATTAAAACCTCCTACGTTTCCTATTAGTGAATGAAAAACTTCAAAAAAAACGTATATAATTTATTGATACTTGGGACTTGATTTCAACCCATTCCTTAAAAAAAAAAGAAAAATTGATGATAACTATAATCGATATATACACGGGTGTTTTGATGAAAGATAAAGACTCTATTTGGCTAATTATTTTTATCTTTTTTGTTAGTTGATTTGACTAGCTGATTTTCTAAACTTGTTTGATAAAACTTAACTAACTAGTTTTTGACCCGTGCGATGCACAGATTCATCTTAATATATAAATATTAACAAAAATATAATTTAATAATTACAATTAATGATATAAAGGTGCTATATAAATTAAATATTATTATTTTATTTTTAAATTTAATTTAAATAATATTTTTATAGATAAATATAATAATATAATTAAAATTAATATATTATATATTATATTTTTTTATCAGTAAAAAATAATGAAGTGACGCCTCAGCTCCATCGTTACTGTTTTATATGATATATAATAGATATGCAGAGAATTTGAGAGATTTTAGGGATTAATTTAAATTATGTAGAACTTTTAGATATAGATATGCAGAGAATTAAAGGGATTTTAGGGATTAATTTAAATTCTGTAGAACTCTTAGATATAGTACGGATAAAATAATTTTTTTATAAATAAATATAATAATATAACTAAAGTTAATATATTATATTTTTTATCAGTAAAAAATGAGGAAGTGACACCTCAGCTCCATCGTTACTGTTTTATATTATATATAGATTACTAATAGTCCCGTAAAAAAAAAACTAATTACTAATAGTTGTTTGTGTAAAATAACAAATAAAGACATGATAAAACCTTTATTTGGGGTTAAAGAATAGTAATTAGAGGTAAAAATGTCTTTTAAAAGAAATGGAGTAATAATCTAATTGAAAAAACTCATAAAACTAGTTTTTTGGACACAATGAATTCTTTTAAACATTTCTTCACCAAACATAACTATTAGATGTTTGACTATTCAAAACCTCTAAAAGGATTCAAACATCTAATTTTACTCCAAAAAATTCTTTACCAGACAGAGCCAAAGAACAATATGCAATTTCTATATATTATAATTATGCATTAACTTTTTTGTTTCAATAACTGAATTTGTTAGAACAATAATACACGTGGGTTACATCTCTAGAGTTTTTGTCATTGAAAAGGCATATAAGAGATAAAACTAACAATATCCAAGGACAGACTCGGTGGCTAGAGAGGGCTAGTACGACAAATTATTAAAAGCACCTGGTTTTCCATGTCAAATGGAGGACCTCTCATACATATTTTGATACGTGTAATATGAACCCACACATATTATAAGAGGTTCCACCATTTTAATTATTACGTGAGATTACAATACACATATCCAAATATAAATTGGGGGTCCTCCAAGTGACATAAAAGGTTGGGTGCTTAATATAAGAACTCCGCTAGTACACATAACATTAAGAAATACGCCAGGCTCTTAGTTGTTTTCATACAAAAACTTGAAATTTTATAAAATTGAAAAAGACCAGCAGGGCTTTGGGGTTTGGTTTTTAAACCCAAGCCTGAACCAATCCTTGATAGTGGGTTGGGCTAGAATCTTAATGTCAACCTATAATAAACAGATATTGTCCTAATTAAGTATTAATCTTGTGTTTTTCTTAAATGTGCCTTAAACACTAAAAGATGTTATTTACTCTCAATTCATAGGAAATATTTAATCTTTAGAGATTTTACATTTTAGTACGAGACACATTTTTCAAACTTATGTCAATCATGTTTGACAAATCGATAGTTTTTAATTGATTAGTATCATTATGGTCTATTCTCCATTGGATTAAAGTTAATACCGATAGGTTAGCTCGGTCCTTGGTTTTTCTGGCCCTGGTGGTTTGGCGGGCATTTTTCACAACTCGAAGGATTCCCTCAAGGTATGTTTGCTTTTCTAGTTTCAAACACTTACACGCACATTGTCGAAGTAAAAGGATCAATGTTACGAGATCGTAACCGGAAACAACTTTGGCTAGAGTGCGACTCTTCGTTTGTAGTGGACCTATTCAGACAACATTCATCGGATATTCCCTGAGCTTTTAGATTTGAGTGGTATCAATATTTACATTTGGATAGCTTTGATGTCTACCATTGTATTCCATATTTATATAGAAGGCAATGCAGCAGCCGATGCTTTAGCGAAATTTGATCAGACAAGCAATACTTTTAATTGGTGGTCTTCTCACCCTCAATTTTGGTTTTTCTCTTGGGTCTCAAAATAACTCAACTTACAGGTGCTCAATGAGCCTATCAACATTGGGTGCCAAATGAATTGATAAAAAATGAATATATTGATAGTGTAAATTATACAATCCAACTTGTTTTACCATTAAATTAAAGAAATAAGTTGGCAAAAGATGAACATCACATCCTGGTCCAATACTATATAAATAGTAGCTGTTGTAGTTCAAAGCTAACACATTGAACGTCAAAGCTTTGGAACGCGTAACCAATGGCGAATATAATATTGCTCTAATAGGGGGCCAATTATATGTGATCCCAAAACACAATACGAAACCAACATTAATCCAATTAGATAAACACGGTTATAAAATAAAAGATTTTGGATTAGTTAGTTAGGATTAACTCAATTGATATTAACCCGATAATTGATATGATACGAATACAACACAAACTGTCCCTAGTGTCAGAAATTTCAAAGATATCCACATTGAATGTAAATGAAATGATCAAGAATGAACACATTGAGTGAGCCCAATTGAAATTTCATGTAAAATGCACAAAAAGAAAAAAAAAATAGAAAAACAAAATGATATGTCACTTCTACATCATAAAAATATTCTCTGATTTTAGAAAAACAGGGATGAAAATGAAAGATTTGGACAATAAAGGGCTAAGAAATATAGGATCCAAATTCTATTGTTTAGCCCAAACAAGAAATATACATTTTTCATTTTCTATTTTTGGGATATGGGCTTCGTTTAAATTTTTAATAGAAAATCACATGACATGTTGATTGCTTGATAATTGTGGGACCAAAATCCAAATCAAAAGATTATTAGACCCTGTGAATTTATATATACAGTGTGTCGTTAGCCCTTCAATTTATTTAAAATAATATATTGGTCACCTGAATTTATTTAAAGTGATCTATTGACCCTCTAAACTTGCTTACAATGATCCATTTGCCTCCTAAACTTACTTAAAGTGATATACATTGCAATTTGTCTATATTTGTAAAAAAAATTAAAATTTAAAAATTAAAGACCTAATTTGTGATTCTAAATCTTTAAAACAAATTAACTTTTTGTTTTATACATCTATATGTCATTTTTATAGATTTAGATACTTAATCATGACACTTCAAGCAAGTTTCGAAGACTAATGAGTCACCATGTAAATTTAGGGGTCAATCAAATTTATTGGACAAGTTCAAGTGACAACCGATGTATTAAGCCAATTTATTTTATTTTATTATGATAAACTCCAAAATTACCCTAATGTTATTATTATTATTTTTTTTTTTTTTGATAAAAATGCCATATTTCATTCCATAGAATCACAAAGTACAAATACATCACGATAAAACTTCCCACCCATACAGGCTATAGCCAGTATAAGAACCACAAAGGGAAGAAAATAGACTACAAAGAGCAAGAAAAAGACTACAAAGAGCAGTAAAAAGACTACAAAGAGCAATAAAAAACCATAAAGGGTACAAATACAACAAAATAGAAATCATATACTCCTCGGAAGTCGAATCCCATTGAAAAACAGCTGTAATCCATTCTTCATCATCTAGCCTCTTCCGGATATTCGGATCTGAGTCCTTTCTTTTTTTGCAACCACGCAGATCTATAGATCTGCGGACAAGATGTAACTTTTCCGCTCTTTTTAAGACCGAAAAAAGAATAAACGATAAAAGTATAGCTAACAGGTGTAGATCTGACGGAAAAGAGATTCGAGAAAGTATATAGACTTCAAACTGGGAAGAAAAGATAAAACTAAAGCTAAAAAAACAAAGACTAAAACATAAATTGGAGGAGGAAGAAGGAATTCATTCTTCCTCCTCTAAGGGAACCTGAACAAAAAAGAAGGAAGCGAGACGGTGACGGTGGTGGAAAGCTGGAGAAGAAGAAAGTGTAGAGAGATGGAGGAGCCTCTCTCTCTCTACAAAAATGATAGTTTTTCCCTACCCTAATGTTATTAGAGACATGAAAATATACGCTAACATTATAAGTGATATTTTTACCATTTTCAACTTACAGTAATTTTTCACTAAAATAGCAGTGTTATTTTGTAATATGTGTAGCCTTCTAAAACCTCCTAGAGTCACTTGAAACCAAAGTAACAAACAGTTCGTTAGAGAAGGCCGGCGTCCGATGAATCGTTCTGATGCTTAAGTTACCAAAAGTTGTCAGGGGTAACTGTCGTAATCTTGGGAGTGTGCCCTAAAGACTCACCGGACACGTATCAGTCTTCTTTTGGCTTTGCAACCTTCATATCACAGTGATGTCAGGCAGTGAACCCTGACATATAGCAAGTGTGCTGCTAGGTGTCATCATTTGATTGATCCCCTGGCTTTTGGGTCGTTATGGCATCAGGTGTCAGGCCGTTAACGCTATCATGCAACAGTTGTTCTTTGTATAACTATCTTCTGCAATTCAAAGGCTCTCCTTCCTTCACAGTATGGATGTGGTCGGAAGGTGTCGTTCGTATCTTCAGGAAATATTCCTTACTTGAGATCAGACAGTTTCTTCAAGTGTTCCTGATCTTATATTTGTCATAACCTTTTTTATATATTCTTGTTGATGTACTTTTTACCCTAATAGAATGATAAAAACTTCATAAAAAATATATGAAACCAAAAATCTAAAGCAAGAGGGTTTTTATTTTATGAATTTTAAAAAGAGAAATTGTGGGTTTATTTTGGACGCATGAAATTGTTGATAATGATGAGAAAAAGCATTACATAAAAGGAGTATCTTAATTTCAAGCAACCACTATTTCTCTTTTCCCTTTTGCTTCCTCTTTTTCTTTTCACATCTAAAATATTTATCTTTGAGCAATCATTTCAAAATTTACCATAGCAAGAATTACATACAAAGGGAACTTAATTCTATGTTTGAGAGAGAGTTTTTTGCATCAATGCTTATGAAGGAATAAGAGTCATTTCCATCCTATAATCATGGAGGAAGGACAATTTTGTATCTATTTTTTGGTTTTTTTTTTTTTGTTGTTTTCTAAGAGTGTTTAACAAACTGATTTAATACCGTATAGGAAATCCCATGAAAATTAGAAAAATTTAAATCTTGGCTAGGAGAAAAACGAACGCACGGAATCCATACGATCAAGTGCAGATTAGAAGACTATATTAAAAATAAAAAAGTTGCTATAATAGTTAAATAGAACTATGAGAAAGTCGAAGAAATAATAACCATCAATTAGATAAAGTCAATTCATTGGACTTCACTGTTTTCTTATACGGATGTTAATATTTTAATTATTTATAATATGTTACAATAATTATAAGCATTTTATGTCGGATCTATATAAACTTCAGTTTTCATGTATTGCAAGAACATGATCATTCAATAAGTTTGAATTTATACAATACACAAGTATAAAGGTTATCCATTAATATTTATTATATAATATTATTGTGTACGTCGGACAGAAAATTCGGTTACTCACGTGAGCCTTTATCCTTAATTTGTCAAGTAATGATATATGGAAGAATGAGATTATTCTTGAATAAATTAAGAGCTTGTTCAATAATAGACAATAGAAATCGCCTTGCATGAACTATGAAAGAGCAAGATGATATATACAAATGTTGCATAACATTTGTATACGTAATCTAAATGGCAAAGTTAAAGATAACTTAAAAACTTCTATCTTTATAGCTGAAACTAGTCTCTAAGGTGTAGTGGACAAAAATTAGGTGTTTGGACACATTTGAACCGATGTTTTTCTATGGTGTTAATAAGATAAGCATTTCTTTCAAAAATAATGATAGAACGTCATAACACATGATTTCATACCATTTGTGCTTAGTAACCATGAGATAAAAAAGATATGATCTTAACTTTTCTTAGTGTGAAACTCACTTTGTAAAACTATGGTATACGAATTTATCACTAGGGCCTTTGACTTATTCTGAAAGAATGATCTAATGTGGCTATCTTGGAAAAATACTTTAAAGCGTCATGAGATAATTTGGCATATAGGATACCGACCAGACAAGGGAGTTAGATTATGATGGAAAGAATATAGTAAGAAGGAAAGACTTCCATGTGTACACATCTTCAAGTTTCTATATTTCATTATGCTAAAGATCTAAGGAATTGCAATGGATGTGATATGGAATCTAGGTAAAGCATACCATTTGATACGATACATATTTTCAATTAAAAGGACTATATAGCTTCAACGAGTGTATCGTACTAAGTTTGATACATATTTATCGATACACTATATAGCACAAACGAGTGTATAACACTAGAACTCTCATTTGTATGACGGTTGCATGAACTATTTGCCATTATGAATTAGAATGAGAGGAAGAAGATGGAATATGTTCCGTAACATGTGAGTATGAGATGTTAGGAATATTCAATGTGGGTTGAATCTTATCCATGCATGAAGGAAATGAGTCTGATCAGGGTTATGTGGGTAATTATGGTTAAAACCCAATTACTATCTATAAATAGATAGCTATAACCCTAACCCTAAGAAAATGATAGAATAACCTAATGCATCTTATTCTAATTCATTGAGAGCTTGAGATCCTCTCTTCCCTCTCCCGAAGTCGTCGTCATCCGCTGGCACTCTCTCCCCTCAACCCTCTATTTTTAGTTTATGGATCATTGTCTCCTCTTCCGTTGTCTCAACATAGTTGATTCGTGCCCAATAATATATAATCTTAGCTCGTTCTTCTGGTACAACCAAATCAATGATTTTTGCGTTACAAGAAGTAATTCAAAAACCCGTTATTATATTCGTATTTGTATTTATATAGACCTCTTTAGGGACGGAAACAGTCTAGAGCCCCCGATCTCCGGCACCACCCCCGAGGAATAGTAGTGCAGCCCCGAGCAGCCCCTCCTAAAAGATTTAAAATAGTACTTATAAAATAGGACATGATTGTATAACATTAAACTCCAGCCTGCATTGTTGGTCTAAGTGGCACCTAAAATCTCCTTTACAGCCTTGTGGTACTAGGTTCCAAAACCCTTATCTCCTTATTAATTAATATTAATTTTTTCCTTTAATCAAAATATCAATGTATATATACAATGTATAAAAAATAATATACTTGTTTAGGGTTTTAATTTAGAAAATTAGCGTTGAACTTATAAAAAATTAAATATATATACGTTTTTCATGTTAAACACTTTTAATTTTTTTAGTCAACACACTAAAACGATACAATTTTATCATTCTGGAGGCAAAAAAAAAAAAATTGTCCAACCTTAACGGACTGGACTTTAGAAAATTACTATCAACTATAAGACTAAAATTAGCCCCAAATATAAAATCCTGGCTCCGTTACTGAATCTACTGGATCTCTTCACGATAAAATAAAACACAAAATTATGTGAGAGTGAGTTTACCTATTATTTAATTTTTGACATTGAATTTTACCTATTATTTTAATACATCATATAAATTGTGTTTTGATATAAACATCAATAGATTCGAAGATGACAGAGCACATAGTATATATTATCCATTATTAGTATTCATCATTAATATTCGTGACAGAAGATAATAAATTATACAATAAATAACAATACAGATTTCAGCAATGTGTTAGACCAATTTTTTTTTTTTTTTATCATTATTACTATTATTCTGTCCAAAACTCAATTATGATAATAAGATTTCCAATCAAAAGGTATTATAAAAATTCCAAAAATATAAGACAAAAAAAAAGGCATTATAAAATTTCTGATAATTCTAATTTTAATGGATTCCTTTATTTTAACGCATTAAATTGTTAAAAATTTATTTTGTTATATTAAATTCATAAATGTCAAATTAATTAGTTGTGAGCTTGTGAACATTTAAGGTTCAGTGTGATATTATTTGATTAACAATGCCGCAAAAAGTATTGTTAAAAAAAATTTGATAAGTGTTTGATAAATATATAATAAAAAAATTAAAAGTTTGGGATTATTTTTGTTCAAAAAAAGATTAAAATTCTTTTATTTTAATATTAAGTTGAAAGTTGGAATTGTTTATCTATAAAAAAAATATTAGCTTCCCGATACTGTGAAAAATGTTTTTACTAAAAGCTACAAATTGTAATTTTTTTAAAAGCAGTTTTTTCAGATTTCACCGTTTTAAAGAAATTTAATTTTGTATATTACCAGATGATTATTTAGCTGAAAATGTTCCTTTTAGTGTCTGAAAAAGCAATATCAATATTAAGTCAGTTAAAAAATGTTACTAATTTAATCTGTGTCTATGTATTCTTCACGGTTTGAAAAGAAAAATTTAAAGTTTCTTCTAAACATAAAAAAAATGTATTTTTGAAATATTGAAAATGCAAAATTGGAATGCAGATAAAATAAATAGACGCTCTATTAATCGATTTTCAGGTTCACAACTGATTTAATAAAAAAATTAAAAAAATGATAAACTTAATATATTAAAATAAAAAAACCATAAGCTCAATTAACTAAATCCATCTAACAAAATTAAAATGATTAGAAACAAAGATTTTTTTTATCAAAATATAATATATTATACAATTAGATCACAAAATCTGTGAACATTTTTACTTTATAATATAATTAAGGGAAAATTACGAAAAAAAAATGCTCGTGGTTTGCTCAATTTGCAAACAGAGACATGTGGTTTAAAAGAGTACAAATAAAGATCTATGGTATATTTTATTTACAAAACAAAGTATTACAATTACATAGTTCAGTTCTGATCATTTTTATTTTAAAAAATATTATTCTTACATATCAGAAAAACACAAGCTTTGAAAAAAACTTCCTAAATCGAAACAGTAAATAATATGGTGGAATTTTACGTTTTTTACTAATCTGACAGTTTATGAACTAAATTGATATTTAAATTCATTTTACACAGTTGCAATTTGATTTTGGGATTTGTGTTTTGTCAATATATAAATGTCATTGATTTTTTTAAAAAAATTCTCCTATTGTCATCAATTATTTAAAAGTTTAATTTAAATACTTTATTTTGTAAAAAAAAAATATACCACATATCTCTATTGGCAAAATTTTAAACCACAGACCTCTATTTACAAATAAGGCAAACTACAAACATTTTTTCGTACTTTACCCTATAATAAATTTATTGAAAAAGTAAGTTTGATTCCAAATAATTTGAAGAATTCAATTCAGCCCACCCAATAAGTGATAATTAATAATATTGAAGAGTATATAATTAGAAATGAAGAATGGATGACATCAAAATTCAAAGTGATGCATATAAAGGAATAGTTGAGTCAACTATATAAATAGTATATGATAATAAATTATGCAAGTTGTATGATTAAAATTAAAATGGTAAAATGTGGTCCAAAAAAAAGAAAAGAAAAAGAATGGGGCAGGCAGCCCTAAGCTATCTGATAGACAAGATCATCAATGGGCACAAATGTGCCCTTCAAACCTTCCAATTCACATCCTAAATCTTTGATTCAAAAGGGACCATCTTCTTGTCCTTAGATTTATAGCTTGTCTACCACTAAACTTCTCTTTTATTTTCTTTTTTATGCTTATCTATATCCTTCAAATTACTTTCTACAATTTCCCAATTTTTATTTTATCTCAATTTTATTTATTATCTCAAATTAATGAGCTTACTTTATAATAGTAAAGAAATATTTGAGATTCGATCTTGAGCAGATTCAGATCTCCTCCTCTATATTGAATTGAATGTACTATTCGGGTTGCTAGAAGCTTTCTTCCTTATTCTTTCAATGAAAGAATTCTATTCTAAACAGTAAGTTTTTGGTTGATCCTACTAATGATCATGCGATGATACATTCTACAATTCCAGTAAAGAACAATTATTAAAATTTTTGAGTAGAAGCCCTGGTATCGGGCCTATTGCTATTAAGCGTAATATTTTTCCAAGATAACTTCAGTTAGTTATCGTATGACAATTATCCTCATTAGCTACCTTATAAACCATATCCTACGATCACCAACCGGTCCATTCTAAGATGTCAGTAATGCCTTTCCTTATCAGATAACATGGTCAGTTTTCTCCTATTGAAACTATGAGTCTTCGCTCCAACACAAATGGGTCCAGCCCCTTTCATGAGTCTCTCATTAGAAGTAACGGTTACATTCTTTCACTCTCTCTTTAGATAAAAAAAAACTCATTTGAGCATCGGAGTGTCCTCACTGGGAATTTGGCCAAATTTGGCTTGTTTGCAAGATCGAGAAGATGAAAGAACTCGAACACACACCCACCACAGATAGCTCATTGGTAAAGGAGTGGAGTACAAGATGGGGACAAAGAATTAGTTCATTGCTTTGAATCTCCTCTCCCTAATGGACTTGCATAACACTATAGAGCCAATTGTTATAGTCGAGTATAATGGGATGCCTTAGTGGTGGGGACATGTGCTAGCCTCCTCAGGGCTTAACTCATTGGTGTTGAAACACCTTTCCACATGATTTTGATTTGATAAAATTATTTAAGTAAATGATAAAAAAATATTCTAACACATTAAATTTAAATGCTTTGATTTATTCACACTAATGTGTTTGTTCAATGTTGAGTTTATTAATTTATAAGACATCAAGATAAAAAGTCTAAAGGCCCACAAGTGTAAGTCAAGCCCAAGTCAACAGATCAAGACCTCACGGCCCAAGAAGATAAAATGCAGTCGTATCAAGTGAAACGACGACTCAGCATTAAGAAGGATCGAGAAGCCTTCTAACAAAAGCTTCAAGAGGAAGCTGATGAGTTGAGCGACAATGTAGTTAGGTCAGCGGCAGAACAGAACCAACTTATAGACAAAGTATTTCTACTTTGGGTAAAGTTCAGAAGGCGCAGGAAGCTGTCTGGAAGACTTTGCCATAAATGTCGAAACATTCTGTTCATCTGACGAAAAGCTGCTGAGCACTGGCGTAGACAGAAGATGCAAGAATCTCATTGGCCAACGACACTGAGCACGTCCTGAGTGACAACGACAGGAAGCCGTTTGCCTCCAACGGTTATTTCAAAATTCGAAATTACCGGTGCTTAAAGTGTCACTATATAAAGGCCTCTCAAATGCTTCATTCGATGCAGATCTTCAATTAGTCGAAACGCGGACCAAATTCATACTTGAAGTTCTGTGAGAAAAGCAAAGCAAAATCTTACACCAATTTCCAATCATTGTGTAAAAGTCTAGAGTGATTTCATTCATCTAAAGTGTCTTAACAATTGTTGTTTAGGACAAACACTTTATCATTTCTAGAAGAACAGAAAGGAGAAGCTGAGTACTCGGTTATAGTACTCAGCGGTAGTTATAGGAGTGAGTAGAGGTATAGAGGAAGGTACTCTTGTATACTCAGCTTCTATTGTAAAAGGTTTCGTGCTCTACCTTTAAAGAGCTCAGTAGAGGATTCAAAAAGCTCGGAACGAGTTCCGAGGACTAGATGTAGGCGGAGAGGCCGAACCAGGATATGTCTGCTGAGTAACATATTTCTAACCTTTAAACTCCTTTATATATATTGCTTGCTATTAAAACTGACTAAGTAACGAACTCACGCTGAGTTGAGTGCACTAAGAAGCTGAGTTCAGGAATAGACTTGAGTGCTATCTCCTGACTCAAGGAAAGAAGCAGACTTAGTCACCAGTTGACTAAGCTTGTGTCTTAAATCTACTTAGCGTCGATGTGTAAACCTCTTCTCAAAGAAAAGAAGTCAGCCTTAACGGACAAAATTTTAAATAGTTCCTATCCCCCCCTTGGAACTAACCTTGTCACGTTATACGGGACCAACAAGTGGTATCAGAACTTAAAAGCTCACTGAGCAAGATATAACTATCTTGAGTTGATCCCCACAATGGCTAAGAATAGCACTCGTTTCCTCCCAGGAAATCAGACAACTCAGATTCTTCCTGAGGGACTGTCCATTACTCAGCCTCCTCTGTTCTTCGGGTCTAACTATACCTTTTGGAAGAACAAAATGAAAAATTTCATTCAGGCAACAAATATGAGTGCATGGCTTTCTATAGTCCAAGGCCCATTTGTTCCTGTTGAAACTATTGACGGCCAAACGGTTGTTAAAGCTGAGACTAAGTGGACAGAAGATGATCTCAAGAAGCTACAAAATCATGCTTCGGCTATAAACATGCTTCACTGTGCGTTAGATGCTGCAGAGTACAACAAAATTTCAGGTTGTGAGTTAGCACAGGAGATCTGGAAGAAACTGGAGGTCACCTACGAAGGAACCAACAAAGTTAAGGAGTCCAAGGTGAACCAGCACATGAGGCTGTACGAGCTGTTTGAAATGAATGATGATGAAGGAATCTCTAAAATGAACTCAAGATTCACAAACATTATCAACGAGCTCAAAAGACTTGGCAAGATCTTTACCGAGGAAGAGCAAGTCAAGAAGATACTGAGGAGTCTTCCCAAAAGCTGGCAAGCCAAGAAAACTGTTGTTGAGGAAGCTCAAGACTTGACCACCTACAAGTATGATGAACTCATTGGATCTCTACTGACCCATAAGATCTCAATGAAGAACTTTGAGGTGAAGGAGAAGTCTGAGGATAAGAAGCAAAAGTCTCTTGTCATGAAAGCTGACTCCACTGACGGAAGCTCAACAGACGATGGAGAGATGGCCATGTTCACTAGAAAAATGAAAAGGCTGTTCAGAAAGAATGATAAGTATTCAAAGAAGCCTTACAAGAAGTTTGACAAGTACAAAGCTGAGTCCAGCGACAGCAAGTACAAGAAGGACAGCTCAAAGCCAATCACATGCTTTGAATGTCATCAAACTGGCCATATCAAATCAAGTTGTCCTACCTTGAGGAAGGAAAAGAAGAACAACAAGAAGGCAATGGTGGCAACCTGGAGTGATAGTGATGAGTCATCATCATCAGGAGCCGATGCCACTGAGTCAGCAAAGATCTGCTTCATGGCAGATGAGCTTGCTGAGCCTTATGTTTCTGAGCATGCTGACCCCTCCGTTGCATCTTACGATGAGGCACACTCAACTGAGGTAATATCACTACCCTTGCTCAGAAATGAAATGATAAATGCCCTGAGTGACCTCTATACACTTATCAAAAAGTGTAACAAGAAGGTTAGAGCACTCAGCAGGCGATGTGACGAGATTGAAGAGGTCAAACTGAGTGACCTTCGATATCTTCTCCAAGACAACTCAACTTTGCATAGCAACGTAGAAACTATGCATAAGGTTGTCTCTGAGGTCCAATCAGATTCTAAGAAACTGAGAAAGGATGTCACATCTATTCAGAATCAATTCAAGGTTCCGAATAAAAGAAATATTCCTCTGAACACTCAGTACCGAAGTACTAGTCAGCAGAGATGGAATCCTCAGTGGAATGTCCAGTGTGACTTCTGTGGGAAGAAAGGACACACCACAAAGGTGTGCTGGCATGCTCAGCACTGGGGTGCTGACCAGTCAGTGAGATATCCCAAACGGAAGGTCAGCTGTGACTTTTGTGGGAAAAATGGACACACTGTCCAAGTCTGTGGTCATAAGATTAAATATGATGCTTTACCTGCCGAGCCTTACAAACAAGGACCCAAAAAGACTTGGGTACCTAAAGATAACTAGTTATATTGCAGGTAAGCCTGAGGTGTGCTGAGAAGTAAAAAATGTGGTACATTGACAGCGCATGCTCGAGGCATATGACGGGTGATGAAACTCAGTTCATCACACTTGTGCGTAAACGATGTGGAAGCGTAAGTTTCGGAGACAACAAAAAGGGTAAGATAGTAGGGTCAGGAACCATTGGTGGTAATCCTACTATTGAGTCAGTCTCCCTAGTCAGCGGACTCAAATATAACTTACTCAGCGTAGCTCAGCTATGTGATAATGGGAGAAAAGTTATATTTGATGACACTGGATGTAAAATACTCGAGGGAAAAACAAATGAATTGATTTTAACTGCCCCTCGTATTGACAATGTCTTTATGCTGAATTTGGAAAAGAAATTTTCAAAAAATGTATGCTTAGTGTCAAAGGAAGAAAATTCCTGGCTATGGCACAGGAGACTTGGTCATGTAAGCATGGACCTCCTGGCCAAATTAGCAAGAAATCAACTAGTTGAGGGATTGCCAGAACTTAAGTTCGAAAAGGATCAATTGTGCTATGCTTGTCAGGCTGGAAAACAAACTAAAACGTCTTTTCATAGTAAAAACACCGTTTCAACCAAGCGTCCATTAGAGTTGCTACACTTGGATCTCTTCGGTCCAGTCCAGCCGCTGAGCTTGGGTGGTAGAAGATTTTCTTTGGTCATTGTAGATGACTTTTCTCAGTACACTTGGATCATCTTGCTGAGTAGCAAGGATGAAACCTTTGAGACGTTTTCAACCTTAGTAAGAAAACTTGAAAATGATAAAGACCTTAAGTTAGCTCACATCCGAAGTGATAATGGTGGAGAATTAAAAAACCAACAGTTTGTTGAATTCTGTGAAACCAACGGCATTGACCATAATTTCTCTGCTCCTAGAACGCCTCAACAGAATGGGGTTGTTGAAGGGAAAAATAGAACCTTGGTTGACATAGCCAGGACAATGCTGAGTGAGCATAGGCTTCCAAAGTACTTTTGGGGAGAAGCTGTCAACACAGCTTGCTACATACTTAATAGGGCTCTAGTTAGACCCATATTAAAGAAGACCCCCTACGAACTTTGGAAAGGATGAAAGCCCAACATTGGATACTTTCGTGCCTTCGGCTGTAAATGTTTTATTCTAAATACCAAAGACAACCTAGCTAAGTTTGATTCAAAAGCTGGTGAAGCTATCTTTTTAGGCTACTCAACAAACAGCAAAGCATACAGAGTTTTCAATAAACGAACTCAGGTCTTAGAAGAGTCAGTACACGTTGAGTTCGATGAAACTAACCCTGCAGGAAAAGACAAGCAGCTGACTTAGGATGATCCATACTCAGCACCCGCTGACCAAGAAACAGCCGCTGAGTCACTACCTCAAGGGTTGACCAAAGGTAAAAGTGAAACCCAAATTGTTTTCACTGACCAATCTATACTTGTAGAGATTGTTGAAACACAACTAGCTCAAGCCATCACTCTACCAAAAGAGATCAGAATACCAAGAGGACACTGAGAGAGTGCCATTCTTGATGCTGCTGAAAACACACTGATGACAAGAAATCAACTCAGGAGATACCTCATCAACGTAGGATTCGTCTCAGTTCAGGAACCAAAGAACTTCGCTGAAGCTGAGCACGATGAGTTCTGGATGAGTGCAATGCAAGAAGAACTTGATCAGTTCAGAAGAAATGAAGTATGGGACTTAGTGCCAAATCCAAGAAGCCAGAAGACCATAGGAATAAGATGGGTCTTCCGCAACAAGCTGGATGAACAAGGGAATGTGGTCAGGAACAAAGCAAGACTTGTAGCTCAGGGCTATGTTAAGAGTGCATTCCTTAATGGAGTCTATGTTAATCAGCCTCTAGGGTTTGAGGATCCTAAGTTCCCAAACCACGTTTATAAACTCAAAAAGGCTCTGTGTGGTCTCAAGCAAGCACCACGTGCTTGGTATGAGAGGTTGACCAGTTTCCTGCTGACTAGAAATTATGTCAGAGGTAAAGCTGATACAACCTTATTCATTAAGAGGAAGGGTAAAGATACCCTACTGGCTCAGATATATGTTGATGACATTATTTTTGGTGCCACTAATGAGTCCATGTGCAAGGAATTTAGCAAGAAGATACAGACTGAGTTTGAAATGTCAATGATGGGAGAACTCAACTTCTTCCTTGGACTTCAAATCAAACAAGGGAAAAATGGCATCTTCATTAGTCAAACTAAGTATGCTAAGGAGATATTGAAGAAATATGAACTTGAGAATTGCAAGTCAATATCTACCCCTATGGGCACTGACACTGTCCTCTGCGCTGACGAAAATGGTAAGTCAGTAGACTGCAAATTGTATCGAGGTATGATTGGCTCTCTACTCTACTTAACTGCTAGTAGGCCGGATATTCAGTTCTCAGTATGTTATTGTGCTAGATATCAATCTAACCCTAAGGAATCTCATTACATAGCTGTAAAAAGAATCCTTAGATATTTGCAAGGCTCAGTGAATGCAGGTTTATGGTATCCCAATACTCATGATTTCACACTCATTGGATACACTAACGCTGACTATGGACGAGACAAACTTGAACGAAAAAGCACCTTAGGAGGATGTCACTTCCTTGGAAGCTGTCTTGTGTCCTGGTTCAGTAAGAAGCAGGCGTCAGTAGCCCTGTCAACCACTGAAGCTGAGTACATTGCTGCTGGAAGCTGTGTTGCTCAAGTCCTCTGGATTAAGCAATAGCTAGAAGATTATGGCGTTTAGACTAAAACAATTGAAGTCAAATGTGACAACAAGAGTGCCATTGACCTATCAAAGAACCCAAACCAGCACAGCAGGATGAAGCATGTCAGCATAAGACATCACTTCATCAGAGATCATGTACTCAAGGGAGAGATCAAGCTGACCTATGTCCCAACGGATGAGCAGCTTGCCGATATCTTCACAAAGCCACTGGCTCGTGAGCAATTCAACATACTTAGAGAAGCCATTGGTATGTTTAATCCTCTTCAATAAATTCCAAGTATAATATGTGATATATGCATGCTGAGTTGACTACCATGCTGAGTTATTTATGCTAAATCAATGACTATTACATGCTGAGTAGATATACACGCTGAGTGGTTATCTCAAGCTGAGTTACTAAGCACACTAATAATTCCTTTGCGTAGAACTGACTACTCAGAACATTAAACGTTTAGAATTCCTAACACTGAGTAAAGATCCGTTGCAAAATTTAATGTGAAACACGCAAATTAAATAGCCACCTAGGATGACGCAAGCACAATAATTAGAAAATACATGCGCCGAATGTGTCATAAATGCTAGAATCTTTGTCGATTGAGTATCTCGAGGTCAAACGGCCACCTCAACGCTTCAGATCAACTTGACACCTCTATAAATAGTGGACGAATTCCCACTCTTACCTTGTTACGCTTAGAAATTTCTGGTACTCAAATCCTCCCTTTTCTAAAATTCCCAAACCTCTAAAATTTCTCTGAAAATCATGTCGGACTCTTAGAATCTCTCCGGAGGTTGTTACAACGACAACCACTCCGATGAAAATCCTCCATCTCCTGCTCAGCAGGAATATAGTAAAACTCCCACCAAGTCTCAAGAAACCAGTCAGCATGACCACTCTAAGGTCACTACACCGAGCAAGAAAACCAAGGCTGACCAAGCTACCTCCTCGAAAGGGAAACAAAAGCAGGACAAGGCAAAGAAACCGGTGGAACGTACCTACTCCCTGGTTTATAGCAGTGTAAGGGGATACAAAGTTGACCACTCCCGCTGGTTCTCGAAGGGATTTGTGGAAGCTGAGCAACCCTTCTGTGAGTGGATCTCAAAGAACGGCTGGACCGAGCTGTTCTCAACTCGAGAGGCCACCTACCCTGAGTTAGTAAAGGAGTTCTACACTAACCTAAGAGCCGCTGACGATGACCGGGACTACATGGTCACCAAGGTTCAAGGGAAAGACATCTTCATCAACCCTTCTTACCTTGCCTCACTGCTAAAACTGAAAAACGAAGGAGCTATACTTCGCAAATCAGGTGATCAATAAAAGATCACCTATCCCGCTGAGTTTTGCAAACCTCCTGGTCATGTAGGGGAAATCTCGAGTACCTCCATGGGTCAACATCAAAAGATGGCCCACTACATACTGACCAATTTCCTCTTTCCAAAGATCAACTCCACCAACTCAGCGTCAAACTTTGAGCAGTGCTTCATCTAGCACATACTGACCTATACGCCGATCAACATGCCAGTCTTTATAATCGGTGGATTTCAAAGAAGTACTGGAACCCTTAGGTTAGGCTCTATTATCACCAGAATACTCAAAGATCACCGGGTGAGCTTGGTTGAGGAAATCCACACCTGGGGTACAGAAATTACTGTAGCTGCTTTGTTTGGTTTATTCTATGATCAACCAATTGTGCCCAAGAAGGGAAAAGGGGTCGCTGTTCAGGAAACCGAAAGGATGCAGACCAGAGAAGGAAAGAAAAAGAGGAAAACTCAAGCTGACAAGCAGGATAGAAAAAGGAAAGCTGTTCAAAGCTCTTCCAAAGACGATGTTTCTCCACCGAAGAAGGTTCAGTTTGTGTCCAGAGGAACAAAGCCTCAAGTTGCACAAGGTCAAGCTGAGCCTAAGTCAGCAGAAAACTTCAAGAGGCAAGCTGAGCCTGAGGAAGAAGAACAAGAGGACACTCCTGAGCAACCACTCAGAAAGAAGACGAAAATCTCTTCTGGGTTAAGTCCCATCGACGTACCCCCACTTGGAGTTGTTATCTCTGAAGACTCTCATTTTGTGAGAAGTCAGGGCATTGTTCTTGAGAAAAACCTCACTGACCAAGATGAAGAAGAACTGAGTGGTCAGTTTGATACTGAGGAGATAGTAGATGTTGAGCAACATGAGACAACAAATGTTGAGCAATATAAACCAATCAACACTGAGCTTGTTGAAGAAGAAGCTGAGCCAATAGTAAATGATCATGCTGATCAAGGGGCACCTTCACCTACTGACTCAATTGAGTCCATTCCTGCTAACCCCTCTCCTCAAAAGACTAAGAGATTAAGGAGACTTAAGAAGAAGGCACATAAATCCCCTGTCATTGATCTTATGGGTGATTCACCACTGCGGGATCCGATCACTGACCTTTCAGATATGCAGTTTAAATTCTTCTCAAATCCCACTGAGTCTCCACCAGAGCAACAGGAAAAGCAAGCCTCTGTTTCTCAGCCTAAGGAACATGCCGACTCAACTGCTCCCCTAAGCCAAGGTGATACCGAGCAAGTGCTCGAAGTTCCTGCTCCTCAACATGTTGAGCTAGTTAAGGAAATACCTGCTCAGGTCAGTGATAACACACCTCAACCTCCTCAAACCAGTCAGCTTCAGCCTGACTCTGAGCAAGTAGATAATTCTGCCGATCATCCTCTTCCACAACCACAAGTGCAGAATATCAACCAGTCAGCTCCTGCTGGTAATCTAAACTCAAGTCTAGCCACTGATCATGTTGGCACTTCAAATAATGAACTGAACCAAACACCTCCTCCATCCGGTTCCACTCATATTCCGGCAGCTGGGTCAAACAATGATGGATCCTATACTTACCTGAATGCCACTGAGTCTGGTTGAAGAATCATTGACTCAGCTCAAGCTCTACTCCAGGACCTCCATCAAACCAATGCCGATGTCGCTGGGTCAGTTCCTATTGAGCCAACTCAACTTTCATCTGTCACTCAGCTTCTCACAGAAATCAAAGGTCTTAAGGATCTTCTGAGTGTCATGACTTCACTTCAGTCTCAACAGCCCAGACAGGAATCAATAACAAAGCTGGCCGAACTCCAGTTGACAATGGTCAATCACACGAACTCTCTTCAGGGTCAACTTCACACCCTGTCAGCTGCGAACTCTATGTATGCAACTTCTACTGAAGTTCAACAATTTTTCACCCAGCTTCACTCTGAGCAAGCCAGAACCAATGAGCAACTCTCTTCCTCCTCCCAATGCTCCATTGAGCAAATCAGTGAGGTTGTCTGTCTACTCAACTTGAGTAATGAAGAGATGGAAACTGACCAACTCAAGACGAATGAAATTCTGAAGTACTCTCGAGTCACTTTCAACCATGTGCGCCACTCAAATATTCAACGTCAGTATTATGATTTGGCTTTGCTAAAGATGTTTCATCAAGCTTATGCCATGCTGACTAACACTATCCACTGGGTTGGGAAGTCTCAAGAATACATCCTGAGTATGCTTAGTGCCTTGGCTATCAGGATTCCCAGTTCTGTTCTGGATGATGGTATTCCCGTCTTTGACGGTCTCAATGAAAGCACTAAGAATCTTAAGGCATATTCTGCAAGATTAACTCGTGCTGCCATTGAAGACACCTTCATTCCTCCTCCTCCCGATGCTGACAAAACGGGGGAGAAAGAACAAGCTCAAAGAACTCAACAATCAGGAGAAGCATCAGCAAGTCAGCAGAAATCCAAGGGAAAGGGAAAAGCTAAAGAGCATGATGTCCAACTTAACTACAAGAAAAAATAGCTTGACTAGGATTGCTAGATTGAGTTTTGATAAACTTGTAGTCTTTCCCTTATGTATTTTGTTGTGCTGACCCTTAATACAAAACTATGCATGCATCTACCTTTTTCAAAACTGACTAAATTTATGTGATGCTTACTTATGTTTTGTGCTGAATAGTTAACGCATCTTCATTAAATCAACTGTGTTTATTGTCTACATTGCTTTATGATTGTCTGCTGTGTTGATCTATAAGTTAACCTCTTTTATATGTCTTCTTAACTAAAACACATTGAACAAAGATATACTCAGCGCTCTCTGATATCTAAATCTTCCGCATAAACTGAGTTAAAAAGAATATGTTCCATGAGCTGACTTATTTCTGAAAACTGGCCTTAGACTTACTTGATTAAACCTTGAAATGTTTAAAGTAAAACTAAGTCAGTAGCTCAACCCTTACGGGGGAGTATCTTGAGTAATATAAGGTCAACTATCATGGGGGAGCTCAACACTGAGTTCTTCACTGAATATTTTTGCCAACATCAAAATGGGGGAGTTTGTTGAAACACCTTTCCACATGATTTTGATTTGACAAAATTATTTAAGTAAATGATAAAAAGATATTCTAACACATTAAATTTAAATGCTTTGATTTATTCACACTAATGTGCTTGTTCAATGTTGAGTTTATTAATTTATAAGACATCAAGATAAAAAGCCTAAAGGCCCACAAGTGTAAGTCAAGCCCAAGTCAACAGATCAAGACCTCACGGCCCAAGAAGATAAAACGCAGTCGTATCAAGTGAAACGACGACTCAGCATCAAGAAGGATCGAGAAGCCTTCTAACAAAAGCTTCAAGAGGAAGCTGCTGAGTTGAGCGACAATGTAGTCAGGTCAGCGGCAGAACAGAACCAACTTATAGACAAAGTATTTCTACTTTGGGTAAAGTTCAGAAGGTGTAGGAAGCTGTCTGGAAGACTTTGCCATAAATGTCGAAACATTCTGTTCATCTGACGAAAAGCTGTTGAGGACTGGCGTAGACAGAAGATGCAAGAATCTCATTGGCCAACGACACTGAGCACGTCCTGAGTGACAACGATAGGAAGCCGTTTGCCTCCAACGGTTATTTCGAAATTTGAAATTATCGGTGCTTGAAGTGTCACTATATAAAGGCCTCTCAAATGCTTCATTCGATGCAGATCTTCAATTAGTCGAAACGCGGACCAAATTCATACTTGAAGTTCTGTGAGAAAAGCAAAGCAAAATCTTACACCAATTTCCAATCATTGTGTAAAAGTCTAGAGTGATTTCATTCATCTAAAGTGTCTTAACAATTGTTGTTTAGGACAAACACTTTATCATTTCTAGAAGAATAGAAAGGAGAAGCTGAGTACTCGGTTATAGTACTCAGCGGTAGTTATAGGAGTGAGTAGAGGTATAGAGGAAGGTACTCTTGTATACTCAGCTTCTATTGTAAAAGGTTTCGTGCTCTACCTTTAAAGAGCTCAGTATAGGATTTAAAAAGCTCAGAACGAGTTCCGAGGACTGGACGTAGGCGGAGAGGCCGAACCAGGATATGTCTGCTGAGTAACATATTTCTAACCTTTAAACTCCTTTATATATATTGCTTGCTATTAAAACTGACTAAGTAACGAACTCACGCTGAGTTGAGTGCACTAAGAAGCTGAGTTCAGGAATAGACTTGAGTGCTATTGTTAGACGAGGTGCCGCGGCCTAATCTCCTGGGCGGACCAGGGGGTGGACAACCTCATGGCGATGTAAGCGGTGATTGGCGCCGAAAGCAACCAATCGTGGAATCAAGCTGCTCGGCAGGACCGGAGCTCGGAGATATGGAAGAGTTGCCACCCACGAATGGGAAAATGAACACCGATCCCTTGCGGGAGACCGGTGTGGGTTCGGGAAACTTAGGTACGAGCCGAGAAGCCTAGCTCCTTTCCGGAGAAAGGCTACTATGCACCCCGACATCGCCCGGTTATGAACCACCGGCCTCCTACTCAGTATGTTAGGCGATAACGGACTAATCGTATACTCCTTTAAGTTTAAAATTCATTTGAAACCCTTTTCTTTCCTTTTTTAGAAACCATTTTGAGCACATGATATTGAAAAGCCACCTCAGTAAAGAATCACCCATTTATGTTTATACATACACAGAGAGGGGGAAGAAAGAAGTGATTTATTTACAACCGTATTTAAATGGTATGTTGTGTGTTTACACTAACTTATTTCCCCAAAACGAGTTTTATTTACATGGTTCGCACCTTAATCGCCGTTGGAACGATTTAGGTGCGTTTTAAAACCCCGTTTGATGAAGCTTACCCGAATCGCCGTTGGAACGACTCGAGTATTTGAAAACGTTTGAGATAAAGAACCTTTTAATAAGAAAACGTGGTTAAACATACAAGTCAATTTCATTTTGTACAAATCCTTTAAGAAAATGATTCAAAAAATCTATTATTCGCAAAGAAAACGATTTTAATTACAATGTTCACTCGATCCGTCGTTGGAACGGACTAAGATTTAAAAACGTGGTGTTTTGAGAAACAATTTGAAATATTAACAAGAATGACTCTATTTATTTACATTAGAAATCTAAAAACTCATTAGTTTAAATAATTCAATTGAAACTCTCTTTTTGTGATTTATTTTCCCCATTTATTTTAATGGACTCTTTACTAATTATAATTACCATAATAAACCCATTTAAACCACCATCTATACTCAAATAAAGTCCACTTGAAACATGGACCCATGACTAAGCCCAAAAGAATAAAGAAAGTAATTCTAACATATATATATATATATTTAAATCAAAAATAGAATATGAAAATAAAAGTTATACCAAAGGAACTATATGTATATAAACATAATAGGTACAATATATTTATACAAAAAAAATGTGAAAATAACAAGTAAATCTGATGAATAAGAAAATAACATTTTCCCAAAATAATTTCATTCAATAATCAAAATAACCCAAATATCCCAAAAGTATATATATACATAACTAATATAGTTTTAAATACCAAAAATAACATATACTAATATTTATCCATTATTTCTCAAAATATCAAGTAACTAATATTTCAAACATAACCTAAATTAATAAAAAGGAAATACATATATATATACTTATACTTATATTGTAAAATAGAATGAAAATGATATACAAATATTCTAAAATAAATATATATGCTAAAGTTCTAAAATAATTTGAAAAACATATACTACATAATTATATATATATATATACTAAGGATTAAAAGCTTAAAAGTTAAGAAAAAGGGACTGAAATGACATTTTTTACATTTTGGCAGATCTACCGACGGAAAATCCGTCGGTAAACGGCATTTAGTGACATAATAGGTAAATTACAGCAGCACTCCTAAATGTTTCCAGATTTATTCAAAAGCTTTAAATTAAATATAATTCAATCGTTTTGGATTTCCGAACTACCAAAAATAGATCATAGTCGAAAACGGAAGTTCCTAAAACGATGTTTTTATTTTAAAACGTTATTTGGAAATTTCTTTTAAATTAAAAACTTATAATTACAACGTTTTCGACACCCGAACTACCTTTTATCGGATCACGGTTCGTATTGGGATATCAAAACGAGGTTTTTTATTTTAAAACAAAACCGGATTTTATTCAACACGAAATGAAAATTCAATAAATACGCTAATTAAATAAAGTGTGACAAAATAAATAAATAACTAAATGAATAAAAACTATAGCCTAAGAAAAAATAAATAGAAGAAGAGAATAAATTAAATAAAATAAAGAGTCTAGTCCTCGGATAATACCTTGAATTCGGTATCTGACAGTCGAAGCCGATTGATTCCACGAACCGCGAGCTTCCGTTTTTTTATGAAAAATTTAGTAAAAATTGAACTTAGGAAATTTGGAGATTTTCAATTTTTAGGAAAAAAAATGTTTTCTCCTAAAAAAATCAACTTCTTCTCTCTAGAAAAAATATTCTAGTGTGAGAAGCTCTCCCTCCATTTCCTCCCCTTTTGCATTGGGATCTGTGCCCTTATATAGAGAAACGGATCCCGGAACTTTGGGCAACGCCCAAGTAAAATTGGGCGTCGCCCAAAGTCGTTGGGCGAGCGCCCAACGCAAGGTTGGGCGCCCGCGCCCAACCAACGTTGGGCGCTTGCCCAACGCTCGTTGGGCGTTTGCCCGACGCGGTTGGGCGCCCGCCCAACGACCCCCGAGGCGTGCCTCGCGCTGTCGGGCGCGCGCGCCCCGCGGCCGCCGAGCGCGCGTTCCGCGCCGTCGGACGCTCACACGTTGCGACCGCCAAATGCGCGCTCCGCGCTACCGGGCGCGCACGCTCAGTGGCCAACGAGAGCGTGCCCCGCGCTATCAGACTCGGGCGTTGCTCGGACGTCGAGAACGTGCCACTCATGGTTGGACGCGTGCGTCCGACGGACGCCGAGCGCACGTCTTGTGCCGTCGAGCGGACGTTCGATCATTGTCGACCGCGCGCCGGATGCCACTAAGCACTCGCGCCATGCCGCTAAGCATACGCGAGCCACCTTACCGGCAACAGCGACCCGCCGTAACTTTCTTTCCTTATTATACGCTTATTATTCTTTATATTTTTTTTTGTTTTTCAAAACTTCCGGAATCAATCGCTTCAACCGTCTTGTTTTCAGGTTTTCGTCACAGGTCCTCCGACTCAGTGTCTACAGTTGCCCCTACTTTTCTATTTTGACAGTGATGTGTGTGTTTCGAAAACGTTTTTTGCTAACATAACACATGCAATGTAAAACATATAAAAATAAAAGACACGTAAAGAGTAGGAGGGAGCATACCTGACCTTTGCGCTGCGCGTTCCGGTGTCGTCCTCTGATTCCTTCCATCGTCATCTTCGGAGTGGCCGTCGATGAATGTTCTTTTCTCGGAATCTGGCGTACGTTGACTATGGGTAAGAATGGCTCAAAAGCAACCTCGGTCGTGGACCGTAGGTAAGATGGCTAAAAAGCTACCTCGGTCGTGAACCGTAGGTAAGATGGCTAAAGAGCTACCTCGGTCGTGAACCGTAGGTAAGATGGCTAAAGAGCTACCTCGGTCGTGAACCGTAGGTAAGATGGCTAAAAAGCTACCTCGGTCGTGAACCGTAGGTAAGATGGCTAAAGAGCTACCTCGGTCGTGAACCGTAGGTAAGATGGCTAAAGAGCTACCTCGGTCGTGAACCGTAGGTAAGATGGTTAAAAAGCTACCTCGGTCGTGAACCGTAGGTAAGATGGCTAAAAAGCTACCTCGGTCGTGAACCGTAGGTAAGATGGATAAAGAGCTACCTCGGTCGTGAACCGTAGGTAAGATGGCTAAAAAGCTACCTCGGTCGTGAACCGTAGGTAAGATGGCTAAAAAGCTACCTCGGTCGTGAACCGTAGGTAAGATGGCTAAGAAGCTACCTCGGTCGTGAACCGTAGGTAAGATGGCTCAAGGGCAGAAAAGTTCTTTCTAACGATTCTGAATTCTTTTAAAACACCATTGTCTGGAGCTAGTGTCTCAGAGGTTTAATGGGAACATGTTTTGGTCTGGAATGTCTTTTTGGTTTGGAATGATTCACATTGTCGATTATTTTTCTGTTGACTGTCGTCTGTATTTTGACTGGTGTCACTGTTCTGTGAAAATTGGTTGTCGTCTGGAGTTCATATCTTGACAGTATTGGTTGCTGTCTGGAAGAAATGCAGGCTGAAACGGACTGCAAATCAGAGGTCTGTGCACCTGGTAATTAATTATTTACTTTTTACCTTTATGTCAAATCGTACTTTTTTCACTATTTACGGGAATGCCATTCCCTCTTTCCTATATAAGGTGGTGGGGTTTCATTTCAACCTCACACCTTCTCTCTCCTCTTTCTCTCACTAGACTTCAATTTGGATTATTCTCGGGATGGATTTAGACGAATGGGATGACACTAGAGGCATGGACGAGGTTTACGTAAACCTGGATAGAGTGGATACTTTTCACGACCCTACGACGCATTTGAGCAGGACACGCTGCAACGAGGTAAGTAATCCCTCACTTTTATTTGATTCGAACTCTAGGCTTTAGCATTCCTATCCGAACATGATTTTGCACGCTAACCCTTAGACTGCCTTAGAGGACTTTAGCTAGAAAACGTGAATTTCTTTATTTACAAGTAACACTTGTTTATTTTTGTAAGAATGCGCGCTATATGCATGTGAATAGTGACATCACGAATTTATGCATGCTAACAGTAAAGACGACGTGAATAGTGAAAACGTGAATAGTGCATGTGAATAGTAAAAAACGTGAATAGTAAAGACTTAGCTAATAAACGTGAATAGTGAAAACGTGAATAGTAAAAACGTGAATAGTGCACGTGAATAGTAAAAACGTGAATAGTAAAAACTTAACTAATGCACGTGAATAGTAAAGCCTAATCTATGCTCCTCGTCACCGCAGACGATGGTGGATTAAAGAATTGACTAAACCTTACGTGAATGACCCTACAGGAGAGATTTTTATAGAAAATTGGTCCTAACTGACCGGATGTCTCTAGGTTAGAAACTGAAAGAATACCTAGTCTTAACGCGTTCTTATCAATTGCATGCTTTAGGAGCTGTATTTAAATTTTCTTATCTTGTTCCTTTTTAGTTCATTGAGATTTCGGGGACCACCGCCGAGGTTCACTCGTGGTATGATAGGCTAGGCGCCGCGGCGAGAGCCCGCGTGCGTGAGTTGGGCTTCGAGCCCTTTATTGCAGCGCTGCCCCGCACCAACGGGGTATGCGATCCTTTTGGCATACGGGCCTTATGTGAGCGGTGGGTTGACTCGACCCACACCTTCCACCTTTCCTTTGGGGAGATGACCATCTCGCCCCGAGATTTTTCGCTGTCGACAGGGTTGCGAGGGAGCAACACTCCCGTCCCTTTCCACTTCGGTATGATGCGACCACGGGTCGACCCTGCTAGGCTCGCTGCCTTGATTGGACCGGGAGTTCGTCTATGCGCCAAGTCTACTCCGGCGAAGTTTGTTTCCACCGCGAGCCTCTTGAGTAGACGAGATTTCTGCGAGACTGACGATACCGATTTGGCGGTTCGTATCTTCTTGGTATATGCTCTGAGTGAGACGATTTTCCGCACGAAGGGTGGGAAAGTACACGCAGGTCTCATTCAGGCACTCAGTGATTTGGATGCAGCGGCTTCCTACGATTGGACGGGGGCGGGCTTAGCCTTCCTTTACAAGTTTTTGGATCTGACTTGCCGGAAACGCAAGGATTTCGGTGGTTACACCTTTGCTCTGCTGGTACGTGGCGCCTTCTTGACTTACCCGTCTTATCTTCTTCGCATTTTTCACACTCCTAGTCTTCGTCTTTACCGCAGGTGTGGGCGTATGAGAGACACATCCTTCCCAGCTGGTCTCGATCTCGACCGAGAGTACCGAGGCCGCCTTTCATGACTCGATGGAGGGATTTTGACTTGAGCGCCGAGAGGAGCCGGACAGTGCCGCGGCTCCTAGATTGGATCAACTCGCTGACCCTCGGACAGGTAGATTTTATCTAGTCGTGCTAGATTTTTGTTTGAGTCTTTCTGACTTTCTCTTTGTGCATTTTTTAGATGATCCAGGAGCAGCAGTGTGTGCTCACCGGCCCTTGCGTGTGGGCATGGTATTTGGGGGATCGGGGCATCACTGGAGTTAGTGACACACATTGGACACCGGGTGAGATCCCCGTCTCTATGTTCGCGGTGCGGACCCTGCCTCTATTGGTCATTCGTCGGGACCTCACCTGTCGGTATGTTGGTAGAGCAGTGTGGATTCACGCCGGGGGCCGTGAGCCTTACTTGTCTACTTTGCTGAGCGCGAGGGATGCCCCGGCGGCAGTGATGGAGGTGGATCCGGTGGCGGATGTATTTTCGAGGGAGGCTGTCGCGGCAGTCTTTGGTCAGGAGGAGGTCCCGGTAAGTGATTCTGTTCCCTTTTTATTTTACCCCTTTTATTCATGAGATGTCCAGAGGTTTTATTGTGTGTTTTGTTTGCAGGAGGGATCCTGGAGGAGTGCCGACTTATCTGATTTCTTCGACGGCACTCGGGCTCAGACGCCAGTGTGCGAGCAGCCCTACTATGTTGGCGAGTCCTCCAGCGTTGCCCGACCGGAGAGGTCTTCCCTAGGCGTGCCTATACCAGACTATGGGAGAGATTATGCTACGATCTGCTATGATGAGTCCGGGGCACCTTACGCGGGATTTGAGGTGGCTCCTCCCATCTTCTCCTCGAGGGTCCTATTTGATCCCTCAGATGCTTCTCTGACCACGAGGGAGACTTGTACGGATTACGTGGGGCTGTCTGGTTACCTACGAGATCGCCTCAGCTTGCGCTGCACCGATCACCTGGTATGTATCATTACTTTACTTTAGTGTAGTGGAATGTATGCATGTATGTATGATTTATGTTTTTGGCCTATGCTGCTTTTTATCTGTTTTTTTTCTTTTTCTGTAGAGTGATCTGCATGCCCACGAGCGGAGGCAGAGCGAGTTGGTGCGGGAGGCCGACGCCCGGGTTGGTTAGGTGTATGAGGAGAGAAATGATCACTGGTCAGGGATGATGCGACGGGAGACTGAGGGTCGCCTTGCCGTCGAGGAGAGGGCGCGTGATGAGTCGACCAGACACCTTGCTGCAGAGGAGAGAGCACGAGTTGCTGATGAGAGAGCACGCGCCTCTGATGAGAAAGCGCGAGTTTCTGATGAGAGAGCGCGTGCTGCCAAGGAGGCACTATTTGCGGAGCGGGCATCACACCTGAGAGATTTTGAGAACTATTGGGACTTCCCTCCGTATTAGGCTCATCATGTATTGCTTTGTAGCTTTCATTATTGCTTTGTAGCTTTTATTAGCGTTTTCCCGATGTATAGCTGATGTATAGGGAGTGGGGTGGATAGTAGGTAGGCTTTTTGTGAAAAGTAGGATAGGAAATGTATAACTCGTGATTCATATTACCATGCATTCAGTAGATTATGATGATTCCAATCATTCTCGTCAAATATATTCATGCCTTTATTTATTTACAAACAACAGAAATACTTAGTCTCTTATACATTGTTTTTGTAATTGCTCAAGTCATAACTATTGTTACCAGGATCCGCCTTTCGGTTTTCGGATCCCGGTGATTTTTCTCCTCTCCTTTTACTATCCCGGAATTTTTAAATGAGTGCCCTTTCGGGTTTTCACCCATTGGGATTTCCCTTATTGTTGCATAGGTCGCCCTTTGCGGGTTTTCAACCTATCGGGAATTTTTTTTTTTTTTTTTTTTTTACGAAAAGTATTTCTTAAGCCTATCCAGGTTGGTAGGTTCGGAGAATTCCATGCCGTCCATTGTGGTTAACTTCACCGCTCCTTTGCTTAGTATCTTCTTCACGACGAATGGTCCTTCCCAGTTAGGCCTGAACTTCCCCCTCGGGTCAGTGTGCGTCACACGTATCTGTTTCAGTACCAAATCTCCTTCTTTGATAGGGCTGGTCTTGACTTTTTTATTGAAAGCCCGAGCCATCCTTCTTTGATATAACTGTACATGGTAAAGCGCTTCCATCCTTTTTTCATCAACTAGAGCCAACTGCTCACATCGCTTCTTCGCCCATTCCGCCTCGGGAATTTCTGCCTCCACTGCGATTCTCAACGATCGCTTTTCGATCTCAATCGGCAAGACTGCTTCTGTTCCATACACCAAAGAGAAGGGCGTTGCCCCAGTTGAGGTTCTAATTGTCGTGCAATAAGCCCATAATGCGAGTGGGAGCTGCTCATGCCAATTCCGATGTGATTCCACCGTTTTTACGAGAATCCTCTTAAGGTTCTTATTAGCCGCTTCTACTGCTCCATTAGCCTGTGGACGATACGGAGAAGACCTGTGATGTTCAATGCCATATTCTCGGAAGAGATTTCTTACTTCCCCCTGAAACTGGACCCCATTATCCGTAATCATGTGATGAGGCACTCCAAACCTGGTGATCAAGTGTTTTTCAATGAACTTTCTCATCTGCTTGGATCCCAGTTTGCTAAACGACTCTGCTTCTACCCACTTGGAGAAATAATCGATGGCGACAGCAATAAACTTATGTCCATTTGAAGCGTTAGGCCTTACTTCGCCGATGATGTCAATGCCCCAAGCAGCGAATGGCCAAATAGGTGCTAGCACATGTAGTTCCATGGCCGGGAGATGACTGCAATCGCCGTGGATTTGACAATCATGGCATTTCTTTGCATACTCGTTACAATCTCTTTCCATGGTGAGCCAGTAGAAGCCTTGCCTTATGATTTTCTTTGCTAACACCGCTCCTCCCATATGAGCCCCGCAAATTCCTGAATGCACCGATTCCATCGCCTCGCGGGCTTCTCCCGCATCTAAGCACCTTAGCTGTAACCCATCGATGTGCCTTTTGTAAAGTAAGTCGTCGTGGATGACGAACTGCCGAGCTAACCTTCTAATCACTGCTTGATCCCTCGGTTCTGACTCTGCCGGATATGTTCCATTTTTCATGAAGTTCACGATATCGAAATACCACGGTTTTTCATCTGCCCCTAACAGCATTACGTCCTTGTAGCATGGTTTGTGGGATTTCCTTAATACCAACGGTTTCGAGGCAAGGTTCCGGGGGTTGTCCCAAACTGACACCAAAGTGGCCAAAGCATCCGCCGCCTGGTTCTGCGCTCGAGGAATGTGATGGAAACGACACTCCTTGAATCTTTGTGCCAACCCTTCTAGCTGATCTAGATATGGACGTAGCCTTTCTTCCCTCACTTCCCAGTTTCCTTGTGCCTGTTCGATGATCAACTTGGAGTCACCCCAAATTTTGACATATGAGGCTCCCAGTGCTGCTAATGACTCTAAACCATAAATGCACGCTTCATACCCGGCCATATTATTGGTAAGAGGGAAGGATAACTTTTTGGCCATCGGGATCCTTTCTCCTTCCGGTGAGGTAAGTAGTACTCCTACTCCGGCTCCATTCGAATTAACTGCTCCATCGAAGAACATTTTCCACGGTATAACTTCGATTGCGTTCAAGTGCTCATCGGGGAAATCATAGCTTACTTCTTCCTCTTCTGCATTCAGAGGTTGGTTGGCCAGAAACTCTGCCACGGCCCTTCCTTTGATAACCTTCTTCGTCACATATTCAATGTCAAATTCGGACAGAAGCAACAACCATCGGGCTAACTTCCCCGTCAAGGATGGAGTTCGGTACAAATACTTCACGGGGTCCATCCGAGAAATAATGATCACTTTATACGATTGAAAATAATGCCGTAGTTTCTTTGTCAACCATACTACTGCCACACATGTCTTTTCGATCATGTTGTACTTGAGCTCGTACTCCAGGAACTTCTTACTCAAATAATACACCGCGTGCTCCACACCGGTGTCTCCCTCTTGAGCCAACATTGCCCCAATAGATCGCTCCTCGATCGCTATATAGAGGAGGAGCGGCTTCCCTAGTTTAGGCGGCCTCAGCACTGGCGGATTAGACAAATAGTTCCGGACGCTCTCCAAAGCTTGTTGACACTTATCATTCCAGATGGTGGGTTGGTCTTTCCTTAACAACTTAAAGATTGGCTCGCAGATCGCGGTGAGTCTCGCTATGAACCGACTGATATATTGAACCTGCCCCAGAAACCCTCTCACTTCTTTCTCATTTTTCGGCGCCGGCATCTCCTGTATAGCCTTCACTTTATCAGGATCCACCTCGATTCCCTTATTTCCGATTACATAGCCTAAGATTTTCCCCGACGAAACGCCGAAAAAGCACTTCTTCGGGTTTAACCTTAGCTTGAATTCTGCAATTCGGGCCAAAAACTTCTCGAGCGCGGCAAAATGCCCTTCTCTTGTCTCTGATTTGACCATCATGTCATCCACATAAACTTCCACCTCCTTGTGTATCATATCATGGAACAGTGCTGTAGCCATTCGCTGGTAAGTTGCCCCGGCATTTTTCAAACCAAACGGCATTACTCTGTAACAGTATGTCCCCCACTCAGTTGTGAACGAGGTTTTTGCTTTGTGCTTTTCGGCCATCTGGAGTTGCATGTAGCCCATGAAACCATCCACATTCGTGTGTAATACACTTGACGCTGCACTGTCGATCAATACGTCGATATGAGGCAATGTGAACTCATCCTTGGGGCATGCCTTGTTAAGATCTCTGTAATCAACGCACATCCTTACTTTGCCGTCCTTTTTTGCGATTGGCACTACATTTGCGACCCAAGGGGGATAGTCAATCACTTCGATGAATCCTGCTTCTAACTGCTTTTTCACCTCCTCTCTGATCTTGTCTGCCCATTCTGGTCTCATACGTCGGAGCTTCTGCTTTACGGGCTTCGCTTCGGGGTAAGTTGGAATACGGTGAGTTACGATAGATTGATCAATTCCAGGCATGTCTTCGTATGTCCAAGCGAATACAATTTCGTATTTTTTAATTATTCTCTCAAATTCTTTTCTCTCTTCAATAGTTAATGCTTGAGCAATTTGTATAAGTTTAGGATTTTCATCCGTACCAAGATTGAAAGTTGACATTTCTATTGTATTGATTTCAAATGTAGGAATGTTATATGAATGAGAATGCATGGAATGATCATGATCAACATCAAGCAAGTAAGCAAAATCAGAATTCATTTCATTGATAGCATGGGTGATTACATCGTCTGATTCAAACAAAGCAGTAATACAATTTTCATCATCGGGGTCTTCGGATTTCTCATGAATTTTGGAGGTACTAGGCTCATCTCCCGCTCCTGCAGTTGTTTCAATGGTGATGACTTGCTCCTCGGCATTCAAATCCAGCATCATAATCTCCTCGACAAAGCAGCTCGCCTTTCCTTTGCCCCAGTCGGCAACATCATTGAAGATTTCGAACCCCGACAGAATCTTCCCTTCTGTGCTAGTCCATGCCTCGGGGGTCCCTGAATACGCCTTTCCATGCCCCTCGTTCACGAAGTACTTCCTTAGGCCCACTTTTCCTTCACCATTCACGTTGGACGGACCTCCCTGCTCATATCCCAAACCCCTCCGGGTTTTCTGACTCTTAAAGTCCGGAAATTCTGGCAACCCCTGATGGTGTGCTCCTAAGCCCATTCCTGGGATGAAACCTCCCTTCATCATCTTCACCACATCAGTGGTCATGCTGGACTCATAAATCCCGGAGACTTGGAATCCGGAGAAAAGTTGTGGCTCAATTCCCAATGCTGCCACCGAGCTCAATTTCTCAGCTCTAATTGTCACTATCTCCTCCCCGAAGGGGAATTTAATCATTTGGTGGAGCGTGGAGGGCACACCCCCCAGCTTTGGAACCAAGGGCGTCCCAACAGTACAGCAAAGGTTACCGGTATATCCAGCACGGTGAACTCAGTTTCTTCTTCATGCGGCCCCACTTTCAACTTGGCCTTAAAGACTCCTTCAATGTGCCTACGGCTATCGTCATATGCTCTAATCACAGTTTCCGAAGCTGTCAAATCTCCTCTCTCCACTCCCAACTTTGATAAGAGTTTCAACGGGCAAACATTAATGGCCGATCCATCATCAACCATCACACAGCTAGTCTTCTTTCCGTTGATTTCCGCTCGGATGTACAAAGGCTTATTGTGAGCCTTCCCCTCTTCTGGGAGATCCTCGTCAGTAAATGTGATTTCAGCCTTCTTTCGGGCCATAATTGCTCCTACTAGCGCTGCCGGCTCAGTATCGGTGGAAATAACCAGATTCTGCAACTCCTTCACCAGGTTCTCACGATGGTACTTAGAATGGCATAAAACTTCCCAGACTGTAGACTTAGCTTGCGTCTTCTTCAACTGCTCAAGAACTTGGTCATCGGGCTTAGGAGCCGACCCTTCTCCAATATCAGCCTCTACCATTGGTGCCTTTCCCTCGGCCACACGACCTGATCTCGTCATTACCGCAATTTCCGGCTCATCATCCGATTCGTCCCAAATGTTAATAGGAACCCTTCGATTGGCATCCTCCTCGTCCGAGGAACTCTCCCAAATGTCCACGACCATTAAATCCATGACGTGAGGAACACTCGGATTCAGGAAAAAGGGATCTGCCGATCCGTACAAAGCCCAACCTATCAACTCATCATAGTCACGGAGGGACACCCGGCTCATCCTCCTTGCGGCCAATGGAATAGCACCTCGTTGTATGCACATAAGCTGCACCTTATCGCTCATTGTCTCATTACACTGCTCATAACGGTGCCTCCACCTTCTAGCATAGTCCACAAAATGTTCCTCGGGGAATTGCCTAATCCTGTCCAGATCGTCCAGGGATCCCGTCCATGGAATGTACATTTCATATCTCGCCACAAAGGCACTTCGGAGCGGTATCCAATGACCCATCTCCTCCTCTGATAGACCCTGATGCCACAATAAGGCTTCACCCATCAAGGTTTCCGGAAAATGTTCATGCAACTCACACTGCGGAAATCCGGCGTCATACATATGATTGCGGAATAACCTTGCATGCTCAACAGGATCCTGGTATCCGCCATACCTAGGCATCGCTAACACCGCATCAGGTGTTTGGTAAGACGGGGAATCCAGGGTTTGCTCTGCCAGCATCCATACTGTATACTCTTTGATAAATCTTTTCGTCATTGCTGCCCAATCGGTCTTAACATACATCGGCAATGACATGTACCACATTAATGGTTCACCCATCAACGAATTGCAAAACAGGCTAGTGATCTCTTCCTCTTTAAAGCCCAAGGGCGCCATAGCCGACAAGTAGAAGTGAAGGTGCTCCATAGGGTCCTTATTACCGTTATACTTACTAACCCTCGGTAGCGGACGTTTGATGGGTCCGATCTGCATTGCGAAGCGCTCCGCGGCCCTGTCCTCAGCCCTTTGGTACTTTTTTAGGAATAAATCTGATAATCGGTCCCAATCATGCTTGCAAGAGTCGGGTAATGAATGGAACCATTCCAAAGGCTCGCCTATCAGCGAATGGTGGAACCACTGAGCAATCTCATCCACTCCGAAGGATTCAACAAACATGTCGCGCATATATTCACGCAAGTGCACCTCGGGATCTCCTCCACCACTAAACAGACCCAATTTCGGCATAATAGTTCGAGACGACCCTTCTCCGGTCTCTTCGGCACTATCTTCATCATACGGTGCTCCACCGTCCAACCCTTCATCCATTAGTTCATTCTCCTGTTCCTTGCCAAGGAAGGACACATATAGACCATTTCCCACATTGCTCTTTTCGTCGGAGTCCAACAACTCCTCTATGTTCTCCTCGAAGGATTCCATCACTACACATTCTGTCAGACCAACTCCGATCATGCTCACCCTATGATTAGGCAATGGATTACGCCTAGTGGAAGGGTTTGCTGACGAAGGATCAGCTATCTTTTTCTCCTCGATTAAATCCTGGATTTCGTGTTTCAGCCTCTCACAATTCTCAATTGTATGCCCATAATTGTTGTGGAACTCGCAATATCCCCTAGCTTGTATCTGCGGAGGAGGCGGTGTCTTGTTATAATGAGTAAGAGCTTTCAGCAGCCCCTTTTTCTGCAATCGTTCGAAAACTTTTTCGTATGTCTGATCAAATTTGGCGAACTGCCTCTTTTCGATAGCATTAAGATCAAGCACTTTCACCGCTGTGGATTCCGTACTCGCACTAGGCCCTCCGGCACTATATCCCGACTTCGTCCACTTGGTATAAGCTTTCTTCGGCTCTCCATCCCCTTCAACAGTCAAGGCACAACTATACATCTGATTGAAATCAGTAAATGGCATATACCGCAACTCATTCTTGATATATGGCAACGTTGTGCCAACCACCATTCGGATCTGATCCTGCTCGAGCGGCTTTTGTTTCATCACTGCGGCCTTAGCCCTCCATCTTTTCACAAAATCGGAAAAGGATTCCCCAGCCTGTTGCTTAGTGCTCTCTAACTCTTTCAAAGTGACCTCCAGCATGGTGTTAAAGCTATACTGAGCGATGAATGACTTTGCTAATTCCTTCCAATCCCTCTTTGTCACCATCGGCAATGCATGGAACCACGTGAGGGCAGCCCCCTCTAGGCAGGTGTTAAACAGCCCTAAGACTTGATCCTCAGTCAGGATCGTGTGCTTCATCACAGCAACATACTGATTCATGTGAGCAGTGGGATCCCCCGTTCCATCGAACTTTTTCATATCAGGGAGACGAAATTTCATAGGCAAAGCTGTTGCCGATAAACAATTCTTCAAGTTATAAAAGTCCTGACTTCCGGAGCTTCCTCCACGCAAGTCCTGCACTTCCTGTGTGATGTGTTGCTTCCACTCTTCTTCCTTAGCTTTCTCTTTCTCTAACTGTTTTTGGATATAATCCTGATAATCCTCCTCATTCCCAAAGCGAGGGCCATCGTTCACCTCATTCTCAGCACGCTTACTACCACTCTTGTTGTCCTTCAGTGCTAACTCAGCTAGCTGGGCCAAGATTGCGGCCAGCTGATCATTGATATTGTTCACAGAATTTTCCAATTCAGCCACTTTCTCGTCGGTCGCAGACATATTGACGGAAGACTGAGTATACCCGGATGAAGATGATTCAGAAGCCACAACTACTGATTCGGAACTATCTACTCGTAGCTGATCAAACTGTCTGACAAGCCGATTACTCTCGCGAAACCACAACCGCTTAATGATGCCGTCTGCGCGAACGGTATCCATTAGTATGTATGCATGATTTTATATGCATGATTCGTGGTGTGTGCGTTCATTTATTTACGATTATAAGATAAGAAGAACAAACGTTAGTTCTATTTACACGTATCACAACATCTCTCTTCCACCCTTATTCCTCCACACACTCGTTGGTCCAGGTCTCTTTCCTAGGATTTTGGTTTTTTGGCTCACATTGCGGTCCAGGGGACACGTGATGTCGTCGATTATTGCGGAAAAATAAATCATTCACCATACAACACAGTTCGTTTTTGACGCATCAGCGTTCAGTGACTAAGAAATCGACTAAGTTGGATTGTCCTTTCGGAATAACTCGTCTTTCGTTCTTTCGTGAGACGCATTAGTTCGGGTTTTGACTCCCTTTGAGCGCATCTCAGTTTTTAGACGTGGTACGAGTTATTCTTCTAGTCCAATCGTTCGTTATTGTCAATGATTCGTTCCCTTTTGTTCGCGTGGGTTCGTGTCTCGATTTTGGATTACAACGGGATCTTTTGGATCTATCGAGAGGCGTAACCACGTGTTTATTTAGTGATGGAATCACTTTTGGATTTTATTTTAGGGAACGGACTCATCGCGTAACGCGTTTGTTCTTAGCGTCGAGGATCCGTTTGCTCATTTTAGCTACGTGAAAAGACGGTGAGTCTTATTTGAGCGTACGGTAATCTTTCGGCTAACAACAATCCTTTATTCCTTCCAATTCACGGGATATATCACTTTAGTGTGGTTATAGAAAATCAACGTTTCGTTGAATCACATGCTTATTCTAGGCGAGGATATCACCGTTCTCTTTCCTTTAGGCGCGAATTTAAGCAAACACGTACATCGGGCCATATTTCTTGCAGTTTTGGTAACGGTCGAAATGATCGAGTCGTTAGTCAAAACCCGCAGTCTCGTCCATATGGCGCAATTATATGGTTTGGCTTAATTCGGCTTCGAGATTTTAAACGGGGTATACACTCGTCCGAGGCACGTATTCAACGACATTGGTTTATTTTCTTTAACTACCCTCGGGATTGATATATATCGTAGTCTCGGAATGATTTTGGTCGATTAGTTCATTTTTCTTTTCTTTTCTTAGTCACTTCTGCGGATACGTTCATTTCTCTTTAAGAACGACACGGGGCATAACGTAAAAGCTCGTCTTTTATTCGGAAGGGACGGGCTACTCGTGCGAAACTTTTCACGTTACGACAGGGTCGTTCGAAACAGAAATGTTCTTCGTTTTCGTTTCGTCATGATCTCGTTTTATCCTAACTTATTTAAAGAATGTGAATAACGGCTACTGTTAATATAGTCTTTTGTATCGAGATGTAACTATCCTTAACACCGAACTGATTCATACTAATACGTGCTTACGTCATAACACATTTCCTGAACATGTGCCTTCGTCGGGACACCGAAAGGGACAAGGCGGGTCGCACATGTTCATTCATACGAGATAACTAAGTCGTCTTTAGTTCAAATCGTTTCGATGTTTTAGGGTAATTAGTATGTCGATTCATGAGTATATATTAACGCATCGTCTCATTTTCTTTACATACTTTAGGATTAGACACGTATTATGGCGGTTTGAAAACACGAACTGATTCATTTATCACATCAAAAATAGTAACGGGTGATCCTATGGAAACTTCTAAGGCTACTATATGCTGACACGGCTGACCGCGGGACCTCACAGGACCGCACAAATTCGCCCCTAACGAATGGATGGGGACCCTTTGGCGCCTTACTGTAAGGGGGAACTTACACTAGCCTCTTTCGAGCGACGAATGGACTCTCGCTAGAGGTTTCGTGGAAATTACCCAAAGGGTTTGCAATAATGCAAATGAATGCATACGAAAAGAAGTAAAACGATCCGTCCCCGTTAAGGGCTTAATACACGCCTTCCGGAATCAAATTTCTCGCTTCCCCAGCAGAGTCGCCACTTGTTAGACGAGGTGCCGCGGCCTAATCTCCCGGGCGGACCGGGGGGTGGACAACCTCATGGCGACGTAAGCGGTGATTGGCGCCGAAAGCAACCAATCGTGGAATCAAGCTGCTCGGCAGGACCGGAGCTCGGAGATATGGAAGAGTCGCCACCCACGAATGGGAAAATGAACACCGATCCCTTGCGGGAGACCGGTGTGGGTTCGGGAAACTTAGGTACGAGCCGAGAAGGCTAGCTTCTTTCCGGAGAAAGGCTACTAGGCACTCCGACATCGCCCGGTTATGAACCACCGGCCTCCTACTCAGCATGTTAGGCAATAACGGACTAATCGTATACTCCTTTAAGTTTAAAATTCATTTGAAACCCTTTTCTTTCCTTTTTTAGAAACCATTTTGAGCACATGATATTGAAAAGCCACCTCAGTAAAGAATCACCCATTTATGTTTATACATACACAGAGAGGGGGAAGAAAGAAGTGATTTATTTACAACCGTATTTAAATGGTATGTTGTGTGTTTACACTAACTTATTTCTCCAAAACGAGTTTTATTTACATGGTTCGCACCTTAATCGCCGTTGGAACGATTTAGGTGCGTTTTAAAACCCCGTTTGATGAAGCTTACCCGAATCGCCGTTGGAACGACTCGAGTATTTGAAAACGTTTGAGATAAAGAACCTTTTAATAAGAAAACGTGGTTAAACATACAAGTCAATTTCATTTTGTACAAATCCTTTAAGAAAATGATTCAAAAAATCTATTATTCGCAAAGAAAACGATTTTAATTACAATGTTCACTCGATCCGTCGTTGGAACGGACTAAGATTTTAAAACGTGGTGTTTTGAGAAACAATTTGAAATATTAACAAGAATGACTCTATTTATTTACATTAGAAATCTAAAAACTCATTAGTTTAAATAATTCAATTGAAACTCTCTTTTTGTGATTTATTTTCCCCACTTATTTTAATGGACTCTTTACTAATTATAATTACCATAATAAACCCATTTAAACCACCATCTATACTCAAATAAAGTCCACTTGAAACATGAACCCATGACTAAGCCCAAAAGAATAAAGAAAGTAATTCTAACATATATATATATATATATATATATTTAAATCAAAAATAGAATATGAAAATAAAAGTTAATACCAAAGGAACTATATGTATATAAACATAATAGGTACAATATATTTATACAAAAAAAATGTGAAAATAACAAGTAAATCTTATGAATAAGAAAATAACATTTTCCCAAAATAATTTCATTCAATAATCAAAATAACCCAAATATCCCAAAAGTATATATATACATAACTAATATAGTTTTAAATACCAAAAATGACATATACTAATATTTATCCATTATTTCTCAAAATATCAAGTAACTAATATTTCAAACATAACCTAAATTAATAAAAAGGAAATACATATATATATACTTATACTTATATTGTAAAATAGAATGAAAATGATATACAAATATTCTAAAATAAATATATATGCTAAAGTTCTAAAATAATTTGAAAAACATATACTACATAATTATATATATATATATATATATATATACTAAGGATTAAAAGCTTAAATTTTAAGAAAAAGGGACTGAAATGGCATTTTTTACATTTTGGCAGATCTACCGACGGAAAATCCGTCGGTAAACGGCATTTAGTGACAGAATAGGTAAATTACAGCAGCACTCCTAAATGTTTCCAGATTTATTCAAAAGCTTTAAATTAAATATAATTCAATCGTTTTGGATTTCCGAACTACCAAAAATGGATCATAGTCGAAAACGGAAGTTCCTAAAACGATGTTTTTATTTTAAAACGTTATTTGGAAATTTCTTTTAAATTAAAAACTTATAATTATAACGTTTTCGACACCCGAACTACCTTTTATCGGATCACGGTTCGTATTGGGATATCAAAACGAGGTTTTTTATTTTAAAACAAAACCGGATTTTATTCAACACGAAATGAAAATTCAATAAATACGCTAATTAAATAAAGTGTGACAAAATAAATAAATAACTAAATGAATAAAAACTATAGCCTAAGAAAAAATAAATAGAAGAAGAGAATAAATTAAATAAAATAAAGAGTCTAGTCCTCGGATAATACCTTGAATTCGGTATCTGACAGTCGAAGCCGATTGATTCCACGAACCGGGAGCTTCCGTTTTTTTATGAAAAATTTAGTAAAAATTGAACTTAGTAAATTTGGAGATTTTCAATTTTTAGGAAAAAAAATGTTTTCTCCTAAAAAAATCAACTTCTTCTCTCTAGAAAAAATATTCTAGTGTGAGAAGCTCTCCCTCCATTTCCTCCCCTTTTGCATTGGGATCCGTGCCCTTATATAGAGAAACGGATCCCGGAACTTTGGGCGACGCCCAAGTAAAATTGGGCGTCGCCCAAAGTCGTTGGGCGGCCGCCCAAGGCTTGTTGGCGGCCGCCCAACAATGTTGGGCGGCCGCCCAACATTTGTTGGGCGCTTGCCCAACGCTCGTTGGGCGTTTGCCCGACGCGGTTGGGCGCCCGCCCAACGACCCCCGAGGCGTGCCTCGCGCTGTCGTGCGCGCGCGCCCCGCGGCCGCCGAGCGCGCGTTCCGCGCCGTCGGACGCTCACACGTTGCGGCCGCCGAATGCGCGCTCCGCGCTGCCGGACGCGCACGCTCAGTGGCCAATGAGAGCGTGCCCCGCGCTATCAGACTCGGGCGTTGCTCGGACGTCGAGAACGTGCCACTCGTGGTTGGACGCGTGCGTCCGACGGACGCCGAGCGCACGTCCTGTGCCGTCGAGCGGGCGTTCGACCATTGTCGACCGCGCGCCGGATGCCACTAAGCACTCGCGCCATGCCGCTAAGCACCTTACCGGCAACAGCGACCCGCCGTAACTTTCTTTCCTTATTATACGCTTATTATTCTTTATATTTGTTTTTTCAAAACTTCCGGAATCAATCGCTTCAACCGTCTTGTTTTCAGGTTTTCGTCACAGGTCCTCCGACTCAGTGTCTACAGCTATCTCCTGACTCAAGGAAAGAAGCAGACTTAGTCACCAGTTGACTAAGCTTGTGTCTTAAATCTACTTAGCGCCGCTGTGTAAACCTCTTCTCAAAGAAAAGAAGTCAGCCTTAACGGACAAAATTTTAAATAGTTCCTATCCCCCCCTTGGAACTAACTTTGTCACGTTATACGGAACCAACACTTGGTTCCACCAAGTTCCTTGTCATGAACAAATAACTCAAATACAATCCTCGGAAGCACTTACAAGATCCATCAATAACATCGACCAAATCCACTTTAGCGAAATTTCTCACTACGTTATCACTATAATTAGTATCTTACTTTTTTATTTACCTCCCAACGATCTAGTTCTAGCTGTGGTTAAAGTTTCAAATTATTTCAACAATACTAGTTCATTAGGAGTTACCATATATTCATGTTTTATTTCGGGAACATATTTTGTCAATCAAATGAGGATATGATCCTATGTTTACGGCTAAACAGTTGATCGAACTTGCATTTTTTCGGTTAAAGTTTTCTATAAATCTATCTGATGTTTTTATTTTATGGTGGTTGGAATTTATAAATCTATCTTATTAACTAATGATTCTAACTACATCAATTTTGTAGCGCTTCATGTATTTATATGAAGTGTCTATCCAAAAGGAGGAGGAAAAATAGGAAACATAAGTAGCTCAACTAAATATAGAAGACAAATTACAAAAAATATATCATGAATATCAGTGTATGTGGTAGTCCTTAGATGTTGTAAAACTGATTATTATTAATAAAATGCATAATTTATTCAGTTCATTTTATCTTGTGCAAAATTTACTGAATAGAGTATCCTAATATAGTGATCTGCACATGTTTGGTGGGTTGAGGACCTGGACAAGTGAAACTATGGTGCGATTAGATACTTCATTAAAGCATCACTAGTCTATTGTTATCATGGAAATGACAATGAACAAAATCTTAGTATGTGTCTTGGTTATGATGGTGTTTCACCGGTTACAGACATGAGATGTCAGACCAAGGGCATAGGAGCCCATGAAATAGTAAGCACTGGATTTATCTGCTTATAAGAATACCGTATGGTCACGGCTTATATGTGTATCTCGTGTAACACTTATAGTGGATTCCTTAGATCCAAAATTAGTATGGAACCTATATGAGACACAACATACTTTTGTTATCGCCTAACGGGCTAGTAAATTGGTGTCATGTATGGGTTAACTAGGTATATTCTAAATCATGCTAAGGAACCATGAGTGGAGTGAGGGGATTGATGCTTTACAATATGAGGGAGTATATCACCGGCCACTTAATTAGTGAAGCTGAGAAGTGTACGGATGTACCTAAATGGGGTAGTATGATCACTACTTATTTGAAACTTATCAGTTTACCAGGAATCAAGCAAAACTTTAGCAATAGATGAGGGTGACAGGACCATGCCTCATGCTAAACATTGATATCCATTAGCAAACGAACACATAAGGTTTATATTGGGTTCTTGTTACGTTCATATGAAATTTAATTCAATCTAGGTAATCATAATGTTTTTCTAGAGTTCACGTATAGTTTTTGAACCGAATGATGGATTCGAGTTCATGATGAGTGTCCGGTAGAGCTCTAAAAATATATTATGATAAGTGCGTTACGACTATGGATGTGATCTTCCTAAATGCTCTATCTCTACTAGACGCTACTACTTAGGGGCAAGTGTACCCCGTCGTATCAAGTAATAATCCGGTTAAGACCGGGTATCGAATCCACAGTATTTATAACTACAAGTATTAAACGACTCGGTTTTATACGTTATCTAAGTGGTGAATACTTTGAGTTGATTCGGGGAACACCTACAAACTACTCCTAACTACGGGTGAGACCAATTTATATAACAAAAACTCTACGAAATGATACGGATGGTGATAAGTTATAAATATGATAAACAATGACTCCCAATATATACGGTTAATGATTTAGTCTTGCAATGATGATTACGTGTAGTGTGACCGACCCGTGAAGTACTTAGACTACGTGGTTCCTAGTTAAGGCGTGTCTAATGCTCGGGATCAGAAATTAGGACCCGTAAGTCCCGTGGTTTGTCAATCCCTACGGTTTCCGGAGCGTCACTTCCGGTAAGGCAACACCTATATGAATCCCTAAAGATAGCCCGAATGGCGTCGGAAATCGTGTTCCCCTACACAATAATCAATTATGAATATCAAAACAAGTAACAAACATTAACACATATATAGAAAAAGAAATTATGAATCATAAACTATAAATATGGAGAATGTAAATATGGAATACAACCAAGCCTAGTACATAGGAAGAGTACAAGCTAATTAGCAAGTGAAAAGGGAAGAATCCACCCTCGGAACTAGCTAACCGGACTCAAGGCCGTCTCTTAGGACTTGGAGGTGGAGCTTTCGAGCTTGGTGAGCGGAGATGGAACGGAACTTTGACGGAATGCCGGAATCAACGAACAAGCTCTCAAGGTGATAGAGTTTTGCTATGTAAAATAAAATCTAAAACTAAGAAACAAGAGCTTAATCTATAGCAAGAATTGTATATCCAAAAGCTATCTAAATGAGTGCTAGTCACTCCTATTTATACACATCAAGCTAGGGGTAGAATTGTAAATTCATAAGATACAAGTATGGAGCTACATTATTTCTGCAGTTTTCCCATGACACGTCCCTCGTATGGTGGAGGGCGCCCCGCGTATTTACCCATTTCGTCAGAAATCTCCTGCATGTGGACCAAATCCGGATCTTGTTGTCTCAACCACGCCCCGCGTATACTGGGGTACGCCTCGCGTGGTTGAGCTTCTGAGTTTTTATTTCTTGAATTAGGTCCTTTACGCCACGCGTAGTCTGAAGCACGCCTCGCGTAAATGAGTCTTTGGTTTTTGGACTGAAGAACTTCCCATACACACCCCGCGTGATTGGTTGCATGCCCCGCGTATTGTCAGTTGACTTAGAAGATCTTACAGTCTGACATTCATGATTGAGACATTATTTCCTATCATTGCTTGTATGCCCCGTGTGGAAGGTAGGACGCCCCGCGTGGCAGTGGGTAAGTTCCACGTGGTGCCTGCGGATTGAGCAATTATTTCTGACAATGTGTTCCACGCCCCGCGTGGAAGGTGATACGCCCCGCGTATGTCGGTTGATTTTTGCTCCTTGCTCGTGCCTGAAATACAATTCTCGAGAGCCGAGTTAGCTTGACGTTTTATTTTCTAAATTTACTCAAAATAAAGACAATTAACCGAAAGTGTGGAATTTATTTTTATTTTGTTATTTTATTAAAATCTACTTATTTTTGTAATTAAACTTATTTATTTAGTCCCAAATTAAACCGTAAATCACGCTAAAAGATAGGGACGAAACGCCCCTATCAGTTCACTACTAGATTTGAATAAGCTTATAAAATCGCACACATAGAAAGTTTAACCAAATCAAATTAGAGTAAGCTCGGAAATAAATATGATGGTTATATTAATTATGGAGTACTTACTTATAGTGAGGTCTGGGTTATAGGTTGATTTAGTAGGATCAAATTGAGGCTCGAGATAAGCCCAAACATTTTAGAGTAACTCCAGTCTCTGTTTTGGCATTCTGCAACTACTTTCGGATGATTTCATACATTTTGCGCTTGGTAATGGGCTCATCATTCTCTTCCCCTGCTAACCTCTGCCTCTCTCTTAGCATGTTTCACACCGGGCGGTGCTTATTTGGTTCATTTATTTCCCTCTCCTCTGTTTCTTTATAATGATGGTTGGGTTCCTCCACTTGTCGTTGCTTCAGCTGTACTCGCCTTTTGGGAATATCTAGCATCAGATCTCTATAGTGGATCCCTTATTGTTTGAACACTAGCTCATGACACATAATATGGCCCCTAAAACGTTGCCTCAAAGGTGATGGGCTCTACTCACCTTTTGGGAATTTCTAGCATCAGATCTCTGTAATGGATGGACTATGGGCCTTGGAACGTTGCCTCAAAGGTGATGGGCTCTTCAAGTAGTGGCCAGACTGTCGGAGGGAATGTTGCCCTGTTGTGAAAATATTCTCTCAGTTGGCATGGCATATGGCCTCTACTTCCACTCGCAACTTTTCTTTCATTTCAGCTATCTTTATCGCATGCTCCGCCCTCATTCTATTCATATCCTATTGACCCTGTGTGATACTATAGCTGAACTGTCCACTGATCTTATTAAAGAACCGCTGATGTTGGGGGGTCCATGGATTCCTGGTGGCGCTAGTCGTAAAAGACATACTGAGAATTAGGTTGAGATTATGCCACTCCTTCTTCTTAGATTATCAATCCTAAAGGTTGACTAGTTGTCGCTCTGTGAACTAAGTAAGTAACTGGAATCATTGCTCACTAGGAAGACGTATTGGTCCATGCTCATTGCACCAATTGATATGTGCAATATGTGGTGCCTTCTAGGACCTTCTTAAGTAACATGAAACTGAAGTAACAGCATGTCAGAGAAGGGTCGGCGTCCGTTGAACCCACTCTGATGCTTAAGATAGCAAAGGTTGAAGAGAGATTGAATACAATAGGAATATTGGTGAATATGATGTTTACATAACTTTTAGGGGGTGCTCACCTTATGTATATATAGTAGCTTCTAGGGGTGATTGTCCACTATGCCAAAAACCCCTTCAGACGACGGTTAAAAACCGTCATCCCGCGAGATATAAATCTGTCACGGGGCTCGCTGCTGTCTGTTGCATCTTCAGACGATGGGTAGGTTCTGTCATGTGAAGATACGAAACAAGACATTATCCTATTTGCTTACTGTCATCTTACTCTTGTTACGATGCATCTTATTTATTACTACTGTCACCTTTAATGTCATCACATGACATACTAATAATTAAAACCGTCAAATTGACATGTGAGAAATTGGCATATTGAATTTGCGATGACAGTTCGTATAATAATTTATGCCGTTATAGCTTGTTTTAGATGGCATGGGTCTTAATCAATCATGTCAAATGATTTATTTTCAGATGACAGATTCGTTTATTTTAATGTCTTTTTATTATTGTTTTGATGACATTTTTTAAAATTAAAATGTCACTTTTTGCCTTCTTCTTCGTATAAATTTCTGGTTTTTACCTGAATAATGAAACATACTCAAATATGAACATGAAATTCTGTATATCAATGGTTTTAATTTTATTGGAGACCAATACTCATAATCTGTTTACATTTGTACACATACATTTCTGAATTAAAACTAAAAAAAATAACCAATACATATCCAAATTCTGAAACAAATCGATCTTGATGTATCTCCATATTTTGGAGTCATTATTAGGCCTATAATCCTAAAGTCTTGATATCTGCAAAACCCAATGCAGGTCATTAATACACTAGCATCATTACACATAACCCTAAACGCACTAATTAAAGACCTTTCCCCTTTCACTTAGCCACCACTATCATATCACTATAAATAATAAGCATCGCAATCATTCAGTGTTTATACATTCAACCCAGAAAACTTACATTGTACAATGGATCACCTTGCGCTTGTTCAACAACAGATAATTGTTGAGATGGAGAAACTGTACATTGAGAGCCCAGGGTGGCTTCTGGCCATCAATGGTATGTAAATCCATATGTTGTTCTTCAACTCTTCCTGGTTTCTTATGTCTACTTGTAATTATTCTTCTTATCTTGGATGATAACAGGTCATCTGGATGATAACTTCTTCAATTGGTCGATCAGAATAAAAGGCCCACAATGTTGGGGTTTAGTGTCCTATAGACAATTGTTCTAGGATACAAACTTAATGTAAATGAATTGTTCTTTATATCATTTGTTTTAATGAGATATATGTTTTATAACTATATAAAGGCAATCCCTTTTAAGCACTAAATAAAGTCTAATAAAAGGAAATCCGTAAGTTTGTTTAAAGTGATTATAAAGTGTTCATACAAGCATGAAGTGAGACAAAACTTTATAATAAACTTAAAACCACCCCAAGTCAAGTGATATGTTTAGGATTGATATATCACTGTTGAGACTTGTATGTAACAATGTCTTCTGTCCGACAGAAAGCTGATCTCACAAGCTTCATATATACAGATATCTGGACAGTTACACAGATCCGATGAAAAGTTGTTCATTAGGATTGGGGATCCGATTTGAGATAACAGGATGGGTAGATTCGTCCTTGTCACCTGTTCATCTCATTGGTATTAATAGGTATAACTAATCCTCAGACTCAAAGGAATATTAATTGGTATTCTGGATTATGGAATGTGACGCTTTGACTCTGGTGTAACACGATCCTTAACAGAGATGACTCTGGGGTGTGAACAGTAGACGTTGGGTATCATAGGAAGTGATTGCGGGATCGTTATATATTGGATTGAGCATTTATCACTCCCGATGAATGGGAGATACATCCAAAGATCGCTTGTGGAAGACTCGACTCTAAATCCTTGCAAGGTGATAGCTTAAGACTTGAAATACAGATTTCACTTAACCTATCCATTTGAGTTGACTCGGCCTGTACAAGTAAAATGCACGTCTCGCTATATGTGACTTGACATCATCCATAGTCATAAGATTCAGTTCAAGGATGTAATTGATAAAGGATCGTATTATACTGTAACTAATACGGAAAGCTTAACGACAGAATCAACCTGTCTTCTTATAGCTCCGGGGGAATGATTACGGACTTGCTAATCACATACTCTGTACATCATTCCGTTATGCAAATATTAAATATAATTCTTTGAAAATTAATTTAATAACGTTGCATACGGCTAGAAGCAATAAGAACCTAATGGGTCACACATAAGACTTGAAACCTAAAAGAGAGATAGATGTTAATTAATTGATGGAAGCCCAATTGAGCCCAAGAAGGCCCATGGACCAAGGGGGGTCGAAATTCATGTAAGGAAATACATGAATAATTAATTTGATTTTGTTAATCCTAATTAGATTAGGATTATGAATTAAATTAATTAAGAGATAAATAAGTTAGGAGTTTTAATTAGATTATTATACTCCTATTATTATCCAATAAGGTTATTATTATTATCCTTAATATATTAGATATATAGTGAGATAATAATTAGGAATTCCTTAATCGAAATCCACCCTAGCACAAGAGAGAGAAAATTCGACACCCCTAGTTCGAAGACGAGATTTCTCTACGGCTTCCTTTGATCAATTGATTTCATCTATTTCTTTTATCCTTGATCTTGTGTTGATTAGTTAGAGGCAATCTACTTTGGTTGCTATTCAACGGTTGATTCTAAATTAATCTTCCCGTGTTTTATTTCGTGTTTGGGAACTCGGAGAAGAGTTGTGGGCACTTCATTAACAACGGTAGATTGATCATCAAGAGGTAATTCTTCTTATCCCTCTTTATATGAAATAACGGTTAACGGATCCTATGGTTAAATTGAAATAGGTTAAAAAATTTATATTTCCACTGCTATACCTTAGCCTAATTTCCAACAGTGGTATCAGAGACATCGTTAAATCCGTTATTTCATATATGAAAATTTAGAAGTTTTTCAATAGGATTGAATAAATATTTATAGTTAGGATTAATTAACAAATTATTTGATTAATTAATTCTAAGGATAAATAAGTTTTAATTAATTGTTAATTAAAATAGATTATGCGTATGTTCCTAATTATTTTGGTTGATAATCATTATAACGAAATCTATTAGTTTTATAGTTAGATTGATAAAATCAGTTTTATTAATTCTAAATATAAAACGGAAATCTATAGTAGTTTTTCCTATTTTCTGAAAATCGTTTTAAAACCGTTTTAGAACTGATATATATATATATATTTAAAATTATTATTATAAAAAAAATACGACAGCAGCCCGAGTCGCGCCTCGCGGCGCGACTGGCCGCTGTCGCGCGGCTGCTACCTCGCGGCAGCAGCCGCGTGCGGCGTCTGGCCGTCGCTGCCGCAAGGCAGCGGCGGTTCAGCCGCGCTAGGGCTGCTGCCAATCGGCAGCAGCCCACTCTCGGGCCCGGTCCGAGACCCACTTGATTTTAAATTGTTTAAAATCGTTTTATATTTAAATATACATATATATGTTTCAGAAATTGATAGTTTTCTGTTTTGATTATCGAATGAAAATTTGTTTAAAAGTTTGTTTTACCAATTTGTAAATCAAAATGTAAAATGAATTAAAATCAAAATAATTGGGACGTGCATAATTAAAGTTTTGTATAGTTATATTAATCTAAAGATTAATATAAAAGATACGAAACTATTAGAAGTAAAATTAGATGAAAGTTAATTTGATAAGTTAATGTGATTAACATAAATATTACATAAGATAGTTATGTAATCAACCAATTAAATTTATTTAATTGAGTCTGTGCATGTTTGGAGTTATGGACATATTTGGACCCTCTTTTAGTCTTTTGGTATTTTTGAAATAGGGCATGTGAGTCCTGCCTTTCTACTATCTATTGTAATTTCTCCTCTCATCTGATTCCCTTCAATTCAATTGAAGTTTTCTTTAGTAGTATAGAAATTAATATGTAATTTCAAGGCGCCATGGAGAAGACGGAGGACCTAAAGAGAAATATGTAATAGTTAGTATTTCCTCAGGTTTGCCCTTTTATTCCGTCCCTGGCTCGACGGAATAATTTAGATGATATGTCCATAACGCCAATGTATGTGAATGTATGTGTCTGATGTATGCTAAAGCAAATCAAGACTAAGTTAGATTATGAGACCTAAAATAAAATCCCTCATTAAAAAGTTAAGTAAATAAGCAAGTTATTAAAATCGGTTGCCCCTCCCTAATATTATAATTCAGCCGGCAGTACTGAGTGTTGGTCCCTTGTAAGGTTGCAAATATAGTTCCAATGGGGGGGGGTTAGGAACTATTTTACCTTTTTTTAAAAAAATTAATTAGGGCAGATTTCTTTTCTTTGAGAAAAGATTATATAACAGCTGCGCTTAGCAATCAGCAAGACACTGGCTTAGTCAACTGGTGACTAGGACAGCTTCGTTGCTTAGGTCAGGAGATAGCACTTAGAGTCTATTCCTGAACCAACTCGTTGGTAGCGCACAACTCAGCTTGACCTCTTTTACTTGGTCAGTTTTAGTTTGTTTTAAGCAAGCAATGTAAATAAGGAGTTAAGGTTTAGAAATACTTCACTCAGCAGATTTATCCAGGTTCGGCTTCTTCTAAGCCTACGTCCTGTCCCCGGAACACTTCCGAGATTTCAAATCCTCTACTGAGCTCTTTAAAGGTAGAGCCTCAAACCTTTTACAATATCAGCAATTGAGTATGACAAGAGTACCTTCCTCTATACTTCTACTCAATCCTAATCTCTCCGCTGAGTACTTAAAACCGAGTACTCAGCCTCTCCTTTCTACTTCTAGAAATGATAAGTGTTTTTGTCCTAATACAAAGATGTGCTAAGACACTTTAGATGATTTACAATCACTCTAGACTTTTACACAGATATGAAAATGTAGTGTAAGAATTTTGCTTTGCTTCTTGCTTGCAGAACTTGTCGAGATTTGGACAGCGTAATGGCTTGATCAAGTTCTGTGTATTGTGAAGCTTGTGATGGCACTATTTATAGAGACGTCTGGTCATTCGGTCATTTCGAATTTCGAAATAACCGTTGGAGGGAAACGGCTATGTGTCGTTGTCATCCTGACTTGCACAGAGCTCTCGGCCAATCACAATCGTGTATCTTCTGTCCTCGGTCAGCACATCAGATGGTCTCTCCTTTTATGGTAAAGTCAACTGGACAGCATACTGTGTCGTCTGAACTTTGCCAAAAGAGGAAACACTTTGTCTGGAAGTTTTCCTTTGCCAGTCTGCTGTCTTGTACGCTTTGTCGAGACTACTCAGCAGCTTCATTGTGAAGTTGTTCCCGAAGGTCTTCTAGATCCTTCCGTTTGCTGAGTTGCGTTTTTGTCCAAAACGACAACGTCTTGACATACGCGGGCCGAGTGTACTGAGTTGTTTGACTTGGGCCTTGGCTTCCGTATTGGGCTTGGGCCTTCCAATCCTTATGACTTATAACATTTATACTCAACATTGAACAAACACATTAGTAGAATAAATCAAAGCATTTAAACTTAGTGTGTTTAGAATATGTATTCTAATTTATACTTAAACAATTTTGTCAAATCAAAATTATGTGGAAAGGTGTTTCAACAAACTCTCCCATTTTGATGTTGGCAAAACTATTCAGCAAGGAACTCAGTATGAGCTCCCCCATGATAGTTGACCTTATATCATTTAGCAAACTCCCCCGTAAGGGTTGCACTACTGACTTAGTTTTAATTGCAACATTTAAGAATTTAAATGAGTGAGTCTAAGGTCAGTTTTTAGGTGAAGGTCAGCTATATTACATATTCTATTTACTCAGTGTTAAGCGGAAGTTTTAGATATACAGAGCGCGCTGAGCAAATTATTGTTCAATGAGTTCTTTATCAGAATGTTTCATAAGATCATAGTATGATGTCAAACATGTTATCAGCATATCATTTAGTCAATAAATATTATAAGTGTTAAGCATAGGTGATATAAACGAAGATACATAATAACTCAGTACTTAATAGCATATATCATAACTCAGTATTTGAATAAGAAAAGGAAGTATGATATATTGATAGAAGTCAGCAGTTACACAGCAAAAGAAATAAATTAGCACATATTACAAAAGTTAAGACCCAGCCTAACTATTTCTTTTTCTTGCCCTGTGACTGACTTCTCTCGTACTGACGTTGCTCATGCTGAGCTCTAGCAGCTTGCGCTTTCTCCCCCGTTTTGTCAACTTCAGGGAGCTTAAACGCATCGGTTAAGACAGCGCGAGTCAGTTTTTGTGAAAGCTCTTTGAGTTTGTCAGCACTTTCATTGACCCCATCAAAAATGGCAACGCCATCAGCTGATACTTCGACTGGTATATGAAGATCAGCAGCACTGAGCATATTTACACTGAAGGCTTGTGCTTTGGCTTACCAAATGAGAGCTTCAGTGAGACCAGCAAAGACTTGGTGGAAGGTTTTCAAGAGTGCTGAGTCATAATGATGACGCTGGATATTGTTATGACGAATGTGATTGAAGGATTGCTGTGCAAGAGATAGCAACTCATTTTGCTTCATCGCGTCAGTATCCATCTCTTGCTTGTTGAGATTAAGGAGCCGGATGGCCTCACCAATTTGCTCGACTGAGCACTGACTATAGGATACCATTTGCTCATTTGTCTTAAGTTGCTCAGTATGAAGCTGAGCAAAGAGCATCTTGAGTTCTGAGGAAGTGGCGTAGTCAGTGTTCACAGCAGACAACTTCTGAACTTGCTGATGGAGTGAGTTCAGATGTTGAATTGTTGACAGCTGTATCTCTGCCAACTTGGCAATTGAATCCTGCTTAGCTTGCTGGGCTTGGTATGATGAGCAGGTTCTTTTGAGTGAGTAGGAGAAGGTTCCTCTTGCTCAGTCTGAATCTGGTCAGCTTGCTCTTCAACTTGTTCAACTCCCGCAGCCAACTCAGTGTCAGTCTGCACAGCTCCACCTGCTAACACAGGGTCAGCATCCTCAGCTTCAATTTCGCTGGCATATTCTTCAGACTCCTCAGCGTCATTCTGACCGCTGGTTTCATCATCTTCTTCTTCTTCCTTAGTATTATCTCCATCAAGTTCTTCCTCAACTTGGGAGATGAAGTGGTCATCTAACTGGACCTCAGTTCCCTCAGCATCAGTACCTTGGCATTGAGTGAAGTGAGAATCACCCGGTACAATAAAATTCGTCGGCATAACGTCGAGAGGGGCCAGTGTTGAAGACTTCTGCTTCTTCTGAGGGAGCTCAGCAGCTTCCTCAGTGTTAGGCTCATCTTGCCTGCTTCTCTTCTCAGCTGACTTTCCAGCTGACCTCTGCCTCTTTGCTGGAGACACAACATTAGGTGTCTCAGCAGATTTTCTCTTGTGAGAAGCTGGGGCCTTAGTTCTTCGCCCTTTCTTAGGCTCAGCTATAGTCTCCTCAGTCTGATCAGCTTGGCCAGCAGCAGCAGCAGCTTTTCCTTTCTTCAAAGGCTGCCCATATTTCAGTGCCCTCAGCGAGGCAGCTGTGATTTCGGTTCCTCTGAAAGATTCCTCACCTTCGAGGTCAATCTTGTGGTCGATGAGTATCCTGGTAATGATTGATCCCAACCTCATTGTACCCGTGCTGCGTAGGAACCCAGCAACTAGGAAGACCGGCATATTGATGGGGGTGTACGTCAGCATGTGCCATATGAAGCACTGTTCAAAGTTCGTTGCTGAGGTCGTGCAGTTTATCTTAGGGTAAATGAAGTAGCTCAGCAGGTAGTGAGCCATCTTTTGGTGCTGTCCCATTGAAGATGCTGAGATCTCGCCTGAGTGACCCTCAGGTTTGCAGAAAGTATGAAAGTAGTCGGTCTTGTCCTGATCTCCAGACTTTCTCAGCCTTACTCCCTCAGTTTTAAGTTGGAGGAGATTTCCTATGTACAGAGGGTTGATGAAGATCGTCTTTCCTCTTACTTTAGTGCTTAGATAGTCAGGGGAGTCACTGGCAACCATGAGATTGTGGTAAAACTCCCTTACCAGGTCAGGATACGTCTCATCTCTGACAGAGAACAACCCAGTCCATTCGTTCTTTGCAATCCATTCGGCAAACGGTTGTTCATGTTGGACGAAGTGCTCAGAAACCCATCTGGAGGGCTCAACTTTCCATTCGAGGACACTTTCGAAGACTTTGGAGTAGGTCCGTATCTTCACAGCTTTCTCTTGTCCAGAGTTTTGATCAGTTTTACCCTTGCTAGAGGTGGAAGGGTTTCGTGAAGGTTCATCGGAGCTGGACTTATTTTGGCCGGCACTGGAGACGTTGAAGGATAGCTTAGTCATTCTTCTAAGATGGAGAGAATAGAGGTATTTGAGAGAGAGAAATTTGGGTGATTTCGTAGCCTTAAGAATTTGGTAAGCGTAAGGAGTAAAAGATGGGGAAATGCCCATAATTTATAGACGAGTTGAACGGTGTGGATCTTAACCAAATCCATGTGTCAGTTGCCTTGGGATCATGTACCGACAAGGATCCTGGCATTTATGACACATTACGGCGAATACGTCATCCTAGGTTATACGCGTGCTTGGAATTTATGCTAACGGATTAATCACTCAGTATTTAGAATGTCAAGCGTTTGATATTCTGAGTGGTCAGTGCATTATTTAAGGATGATTTTAAGTTCAAGTTCTAAACTAATTTACTCAGTGTGCAAGTTTACTCAGTATTGTATATTCAGTCAGTTTCAATGAGATACTCAGCAAGCAATAAATCATTCAGCATGTAATTCACTCAGCATTCAATATTCATTTAGCACATGAATTTACTGAAGAGGATTAAACATACCAATTGCTTCTCTCAGTATGCTGAACTGCTCACGAGCTAGTGGCTTCGTGAAGATATCCACCAGCTGTTCGTCCGTTGGGAAAAAGGTCAGCTTGATCTCATCTTTAAGTACATGGTCTCTAATGAAGTGATGTCTGATGCTGACATGCTTCATTCGGCTGTGTTGAATTGGGTTCTTGGAAAGATCAATTGCACTTTTGTTGTCACATTTGACTTCAATTGTCTTCGTTTGAACACCATAATCTTCAAGTTGTTGCTTGATCCATAGGACTTGAGCAACACAGTGACCAGCAGCAATGTACTCAGCTTCAGTGGTAGACAATGCTACTGACGCCTGCTTTTTGCTGAACCAGGATACAAGGCAGCTTCCTAAGAAGTGGCATCCTCCAGAGGTGCTTTTACGTTCCAGCTTATCTCGTCCATAGTCAGCGTCAGTGTATCCGATGAGTGTAAAATCATGAGTATTTGGATACCACAAACCTGCGTTCACTGAGCTTTGCAAATATCTAAGGATTCTTTTTACAGCAATGTAATGAGATTCCTTTGGGTTAGATTGATATCTAGCATACTGAAAACTGAATGTCCGGTCTACTGGCTGTTAAGTAAAGTAGAGAGCCTATCATACCTCGATATAATTTGCTGTCTACTGACTTACCATTCTCATCAGTGCAGAGGACAATGTCAGTGCCCATAGGAGTGGATATTGGCTTGCAATTTTCCAAGTCATATTTCTTTAAGATCTCCTTGGCATATTTGGCTTGACTGATGAAGATGCCATTCTTTCCTTGTTTGATTTGAAGACCGAGGAAGAAGTTGAGTTCTCCCATCATAGACATTTCAAACTCAGTCTGCATTTGTTTGCTAAACTCCTTGCACATTGATTCGTTAGTTGCACCAAATATTATATCATCAACATAAATTTGGGCCAGCAGGGTATCTTTACCCTTTTTCTTAATGAATAAGGTTGTATCAGCTTTACCCCTGACATAATTTCTAGTCAGCAGGAAACTGGTCAGCCTCTCATACCAAGCACGTGGTGCTTGCTTGAGGCCGTACAGAGCCTTTTTGAGTTTGTAAACATGGTTTGGGAACTTAGGGTCCTCAAAACCTGGAGGTTGATTTACATAAACCTCCTCGTTTATAACTCCATTAAGAAAAGCACTTTTGACATCCATTTGGAATAATTTAAAGTTCATGTAAGATGCATATGCACACAGTATTCTAATTGCCTCTAGCCTTGCCACTGGGGCAAAGGTCTCACCGTAGTCTATACCTTCTTGCTGACTGTAGCCCTGAGCTACAAGCCTTGCTTTGTTCCTGACTACGTTTCCTTGTTCGTCCATCTTGTTCCTGAAGACCCATCTTGTTCCGATGGTCTTTTGACTCTTTGGATGAGGCACTAACTCCCATACATCATTTCTTCGAAATTGATCGAGCTCCTCTTGCATTGCGTTCATCCAGAATTCATCGTACTCAGCTTCAGCGAAATTCTTCGGTTCTTGTACTGAGACGAAAGCAACATTGCTGAGGTACTTCCTGAGTTGATTCCTCGTCATCAGGGTATTCCCAGCAGAATCAAGGATTGCACTTTCGGAGTGCCCTCTTGGAATCCTTATTTCTTTGGGTAGATTCATGTCTTGTGCTGTTCCTATTTCAACAATCTCTGCAGAAGTAGATGGGTCAGTAAAAGTAATCTTAGGTTCACTCTTACTCTTGGTCAGCCTTTTCGTGAATGACTCAGTAGCTGGTTCTGAGTCAGCGATGGTTACTGAGTTTGGTTCATCTTCGGTCAGCGGCTGGTATCTACCTGCAGGGTCAGTTTCATCGAACTCTACATGTATTGACTCTTCTAAAACTTGAGTTCGCTTATTAAAAACTCTGTATGCTTTGCTGTTTGTTGAGTAGCCCAAAAAGATAGCTTCATCAGCTTTTGAATCAAACTTTGCTAAGCTATCTTTGGTATTTAAAATGAAGCATCTACAGCCAAAGGCACGAAAGTATCCAATATTGGGCTTTCGTCCTTTCCAAAGTTCATAGGGGGTTTTCTTGAGTATAGGTCTAACTAGAGCCCTATTCAGAATATAGCATGCTGTGTTAACAGCTTCTCCCCAAAAAATACTTTGGAAGCCTATGCTCATCCAGCATTGTCCTGGCAATCTCAACCAGAGTTCTGTTCTTCCTTTCAACAACCCTATTTTGCTGAGGCGTTCTAGGAGCAGAGAAATTGTGGTCAATGCCGCTGGCTTCATAGAATTCAACAAACTTTTGGTTTTTGAATTCTCCACCGTTATCACTACAGATATGAGCTAATTTTAGGTCTTTCTCATTCTCAATTTTTCTAACCAAGTTTGAAAATGTCTCAAAGGTCTCATCCTTACTGGTCAGCAGGATAATCCATGTGTACCGTGAGAAATCATCTACAATAACCAAGGAAAACCTTCTTCCACCCAGACTCAGCGGCTGGACTGGACCAAAGAGATCCAAGTGTAGCATTTCTAACGGACGCTTAGTTGAGACAATGTTTTTACTTTGAAAAGATTGCTTGGTTTGTTTTCCAGCTTGGCAGGCATGGCATAATTGATCTTTTTGAAATTTGAGTTCAGGCAGTCCCTCAACCAATTGCTTTCTTGCTAATTTGGCCAGGAGGTCCATGCTTACATGACCAAGTCTCCTGTGCCATAGCCAGAATTTTCTTCCTTTGTTACTAAGCACACAGTTTTTGAAAACTTTTTCTCTAAGTCTAGCATAAAGACATTATCTATCCGAGGGGCAGTTAAAATTAACTCATTAGTTTTACCCTCGTATATTTTACATCCAGTAGCATCAAATATAACTTTTCTCCCATTGTCACATAGCTGAGCTACGCTGAGTAAGTTATATTTGAGTCCGCTGACTAGGGAGACAGATTCAATAGTAGGGTTACCTCCGATGGTTCCTGAGCCTACTATCTTACCTTTCTTGTTGTCTCCAAAACTTACACTCCCTCCTCGTTTACGTTCAAACATGATGAATTGAGTTTCATCACCCGTCATATGCCTTGAGCATGCGCTGTCAATATACCACATCTTTGACTTCTCAGCACATCTCAGGCTTACCTGCATTGTAACTAGTTACTTTTAGGTACCCAATTCTTTTTGGGTCCTGACTTGTTAGGGGCAACAGGTATAGCATCATATTTTATTTTATGGCGGCATATATGGACAGCATGGCCATTCTTTCCACAAAAGTCACAACTGACCTTCTGTTTAGGATTTTTTACTGACTTGTCAGCACCCCAGTGCTGAGCGTGCCAGCACACTTTAGTAGTGTGTCCTAACTTCCCACAAAAGTCACATTGGACTTTTCGCTGGGGATTTCGTCTCTGCTGAGTACCTTGGTACTGTGTACCTTGATACTGAGTTCTCAGCGGAAAATTGTTTTTGTTTGGAACCTTTAATTGGTTCTGAATGGTTGTGACATCCTTCCTCAGTTTCTTTGAAACTGACTGGACTTCAGAGACAGACTCATGAATGATTTTCATATTTTCATGCAAAACTGAGTTGTCTTGAAGAAGGTATCTGAGGTCACTCAGTTTGACCTCTTCTACTTCATCACAGCGCCGGCTGAGTGCTTTAATCTTCCTGTTACACTTTTTAACAAGTGTATAGAGATCACTCAGGGCGTTACCCATTTCATTTCTGAGTTGAGAGAGTGAGATTACCTCATTAGATTGCTCTTCATTATCTGACTCATCAGATTGGTCAGCATGCTCAGAAATGCATGGCTCAGCAAGTTCGTCAGCCATAAAGCATATCTTCGCTGACTCGGTGGCCTCAGTTTCTGTTGATGAAGATTCATCACTGTCACTCCAAGTAGCCACCATTTCCTTCTTCCCACTTTTCTTATCTTTCCTCAGCGTGGGGCAGTTTGACTTAATATGGCCATCTTGGTGGCACTCAAAGCATGTAATGGGCTTTGAGCTATCCTTTCTATATTTGCTGTCGCTTGAGTCAACCTTATACTTATCAAACTTTTTGTAAGGCTTTTTAGAATATTTGTCGTTCTTCCTGAACAGCCTCTTCATCTTTCTTGTGAACATAGCCATCTCCTCATCATCAGTTGAACTCCCGTCAGTGGAGTCAGCCTTCATGACAAGTGACTTCTGCTTCTTGTCATCAGATTTTTCCTTCACCTCAAAGTTTTTCATGGATATCTCATGGGTCAGCAATGAACCGATGAGTTCGTCATATTTGTAGGTGGTTAAATCCTGAGCTTCCTCAACTGCTGTCTTCTTTGCTTGCCAGTCTTTTGGAAGACTCCTGAGTATCTTTTTGACTTGTTCTTCCTCAGTGAAGATTTTCCCAAGTCTCTTGAGCTCATTAATGATGTTGGTGAACCTTGCGTTCATGTCTGAAATGCCCTCATCATTGTTCATCTCGAACAGCTCGTACAGTCTCATCTGCTGATTCACCTTGGATTCTTTTACTTTGTTTGTTCCCTCGTAGGTGACTTCCAGCTTTTTCCAGATCTCTTGTGCCGACTCACAACCTGAGATTTTGTTATATTCTGCAGCATCAAGCGCACAGTGAAGCATATTGATAGCCGAAGCATGGTTTTGAAGCTTCTTAAGATCATCCTCTGTCCATTCAACCTCAGCTTTAACAACTGACTGGCCAGCAACAACTTTCACAGGTACAAACGGGCCTTGGACTATAGATAGCCAGGCACTCATGTTTGTAGCTTGAATGAAGTTCTTCATCCTATTCTTCCAAAAGGTATAGTTTGACCCGAAGAATAGGGGAGGCCTGGTAATGGACAGCCCTTCAGGTAATATCTGAGTTGTCTGCTTTCCAGGGAGAAACCGAGTGCTGTTTTCACCCATGGTATGGATCAACTCAAGGTTGTTAGACCTTTAGTAATGAGCTATTAAGCTCTGATACCACTTATTGGTCCCTTGTAAGGTTGCAAATATAGTTCCAAGGGGGGGTTAGGAACTATTTTACCTTTTAAAAAAAAAATAATTAGGGCAGATTTCTTTTCTTTGAGAAAAGATTATATAACAGCTGCGCTTAGCAATCAGCAAGACACTGGCTTAGTCAACTAGTGACTAGGACAACTTCGTTGCTTAGGTCAGGAGATAGCACTTAGAGTCTATTCTTGAACCAACTCGTTGGTAGCGCACAACTCAGCTTGACCTCTTTTACTTGGTCAGTTTTAGTTTGTTTTAAGCAAGCAATGTAAATAAGGAGTTAAGGTTTAGAAATACTTCACTCAGCAGATTTATCCAGGTTCGGCTTCTTCTAAGCCTACGTCCTGTCCCCGGAACACTTCCGAGATTTCAAATCCTCTACTGAGCTCTTTAAAGGTAGAGCCTCAAACCTTTTACAATATCAGCAATTGAGTATGACAAGAGTACCTTCCTCTATACTTCTACTCAATCCTAATCTCTCCGCTAAGTACTTAAAACCGAGTACTCAGCCTCTCCTTTCTACTTCTAGAAATGATAAGTGTTTTTGTCCTAATAGAAAGATGTGCTAAGACACTTTAGATGATTTACAATCACTCTAGACTTTTACACATATATGAAAATGTAGTGTAAGAATTTTGCTTTGCTTCTTGCTTGCAGAACTTGTAGAGATTTGGACAGCGTAATGGCTTGATCAAGTTCTGTGTATTGTGAAGCTTGTGATGGCACTATTTATAGAGACGTCTGGTCATTCGGTCATTTCGAATTTCGAAATAACCGTTGGAGGGAAACGACTATGTGTCGTTGTCATCCTGACTTGCACAGAGCTCTCGGCCAATCACAATCGTGTATCTTCTGTCCTCTGTCAGCACAGCAGATGGTCTCTCCTTTTATGGTAAAGTCAACTGGACAGCATACTGTGTCGTCTGAACTTTGCCAAAAGAGGAAACACTTTGTCTGGAAGTTTTCCTTTGCCAGTCTGCTGTGTTGTACGCTTTGTCGAGACTACTCAGCAGCTTCATTGTGAAGTTGTTCCCGAAGGTCTTCTAGATCCTTCCGTTTGCTGAGTTGCGTTTTTGTCCAAAACGACAACGTCTTGACATACGCGGGCCGAGTGTACTGAGTTGTTTGACTTGGGCCTTGGCTTCTGTATTGGGCTTGGGCCTTCCAATCCTTATGACTTATAACATTTATACTCAACATTGAACAAACACATTAGTAGAATAAATCAAAGCATTTAAACTTAGTGTGTTTTAGAATATGTATTCTAATTTATACTTAAACAATTTTGTCAAATCAAAATTATGTGGAAAGGTGTTTCAACACTGAGGGCCTTTGGGTTGTTGAGTAAACTTAAGCTCGGGGTCTTACGGTAACACCTGAATTATCGAAAATCATTTTTCATGAATATGGGGTAATACTTAAATTAGATTATGATAATTGGATGAGTAAACTCATGTTGTCATAAACTAATGGGCAATATGGTTGGGATTAATATGAATAGCATATTAGTTACTAATGTGGTTAGTAACCCAATAACCTAGGAATCACATTAAGGATGTGATTGATTACATGAATCTACCTAATGAATGAGACTAGCTTGTTGAGTAAACTCAAGGCGAAATCTCAGGAGTTAGGATCCTAGCTCACTAAAGGATTTGTGAAATTCTTCGAATTAATATGGAGGGCTATTAATTTGGCAAAATAGTGGGAGCAATCTAAAATAAACTAAAAGGCCTATAATTTTAGATTGATATACTTTAAGCAAATGAATGACATACGTTTACTCTTTCTCACTCTCAGGTTTAATTAAACACACTCTTAAAATCATGACTAAAACCAATCTGCAAAACATTCTTACCAATAACAAATTGAATGGTTCAAACTTCACCGACTGGTTTCGTAACCTCAAAATTGTTTTGAAGTTCGATAAGATAGGGTATGTACTTGATACAACGATACCCCCTATCCCTGCTGATGATGCTCCCATTGAGGAAATTGATGCTTACCAGAAGCACAAGGCTGATGATGATCATGCCAGATGCATCATACTTGCATCGATGACACCGAAATTACAAAGGCAACATGAGGAAATGGATGCCTATTCCATCATCATGCACCTAAAGGAATTGTTTGGGAAACAAACCAGGTGCGAACGCTATGAGATATCCAAGTTGCTATATCATTGCAGGATGCAAGAGGGCACATCTGTCATGACACATTGTGTCAAGATGATTGGCTACATTACCAAACTTTCTAGTATTGGATTTGCGATGGATAACGAATTAAGCATAGACTTAATTCTTCAATCCCTCCCAGAGAGTTATTCACAGTTCATTATGAACTATCAGATGAATGACTTGCAAACCTCTCTTGAAGAGCTTGCAAATATGCTCAAGTCAGTTGAGCCCAATATGAAGAAAGACAAAGCCATACCGGCTCTTGTCATTGAGGGATCAAAGAAAAGGAAAGGGAATTATCCCAATCCTAAATATCCCAAGAAAGGTAAGAAAGCCGTGCCCTACAAAGCTAAGGGAAAGGAAGTGAAGAAGCCCAAAGGAGAGTGCCACCTCTGTGGTAAAGACGGGCATTGGAAGAGGAACTGCAAGGAGTACCTAGCCTCCCTCAAGAAGGGAAATGGCGGTGCTTCAACATCTGGTATGTTTTATATTGAAATAAACACAGTTTCACAGTCTGAATCTTGGGTACTTGATACCGGATGTGGATCTCATATTTGTACAAATATGCAGGAGCTAAAACAGACTAAAGAACTAAAGAAAGGAAGCATAAACTTGCGAGTGGGAAATGGAGCAAGAGTTGTCGCCCTCGCAATTGGAGATTATGTTTTGAATTTGCCCTCTGGGCTTGTAATAGAATTAAGGAATTGTTTATACGTTCCTCAAATGTCTCGCAACATTATTTCTATTAGCCGTCTTGTTGTCGACGATTTTCATATTTCAATAAAAGACAAGAGTTGCAATTTTTATAAAGATTCGATCTTTTATTTTTCAGGAATATCACAAAATGGGATTTATGTGCTAGATGACAAAATTCCTGTTTTTGCAATTGATACCAAAAGACATAAGCTAGATAATTCAACTTACTTATGGCATTGTCGTTTAGGCCATATAAACAAGAGACGCATGCTAAAGCTACATTCAGATGGGCTTATAGATCCAATCGATCCCGAATCATTAGAAACATGTGAATCATGTTTAAAAGGTAAAATGACAAAGACACCCTTTAGCAATAAAGGTGAGCGTGTATCAGACACTCTAGGACTTATTCATTCAGATATATGCGGTCCTATGTCAGTCCAAGCAAGAGGAGGATTCAGATTCTTCATAAGCTTCATAGATGACCATACCCGATATGGTTACATCTACTTGATGAAGCACAAATCAGAAGCTTTTGAGAAATTCAAATGCTTCAAGAACGAAGTAGAAAATCAATTAGGAAAGAAAATAAAGACGCTTCGATCTGATCGAGGTGGCGAATATCTTTCAGATGATTTTCTGAATTATCTAACTGAATGTGGGATATGCTCACAATGGACACCTCCCTATACACCACAACACAATGGTGTATCCGAGAGGAGAAACCATACCCTACTAGATATGGTACGATCCATGATGAGCATGGCCTTACTTCCAAAGACGTTCTGTGGCTATACTTTAGAAACTGCCCTCTTCACCCTAAATCGAGTACCAACTAAATCTGCTAGTTCCACACCATATGAATTGTTCGTTGGTAGGAAACCCGTGTTTTCATTTATGAGAGTATGGGGTTGTTCAGCATTTGTCAAACGCATTGCGTCTGACAAACTAGATTCGAAATCTGATAAATGTTTCTTCATTGGATACCCTAAGGAAACTATGAGATATTACTTCTATCATCCAGATGATCAGAAAGTAATAGTATCCAAGCACGCAACCTTCTTAGAGAAAGAGTTTCTCGAAGAAACACAAAAGGGAAGCATGATTGAACTTGACGAAGTTCAAGAAGAAGAAACACCGACTGAAACAACAGAGGCGGTTTAGGTACTCGAATAAGTCCCATTAGACGAGACTCTAGTGCCACCTATTCGTAGATCACAAAGAGTTCGTGAACTCCCAGTTAGATATGGTTTTCTAGTGGGAGATGATAATAAGGTTCCCGTGTTAGACGACGAACCTGAAAACTACGAAGAGGCTCTTACTAGTCCAGATTCTAAAGCATGGCTTGAGGCCATGGATTCTAAAATGGATTCCATGTATACTAACCAAGTGTGGACTTTGGTTGATCCACCCGAAGGGATAATACCCATTGGGTGCAGATGGATCTTCAAAAAGAAGACAGACATGGATGGAAAGGTTAGCACCTACAAAGCTAGGTTAGTAGCGAAAGGATATCGTCAGAAGCAAGGAATTGATTATGACGAAAATTTCTCCCCTGTGGCTATGTCCAAATCAATCAGAATCATTCTTGCAATTGCCGCTCACTTCGATTATGAGATTCGGCAAATGGATGTGAAAACAGCTTTCCTAAACGGAAACCTGCTTGAGGATGTATATATGATGCAACTTGAAGGTTTCATATCGAAGGATGCAAATAAAGTTTGCAAACTTCAGAGATCCATTTATGGACTCAAGCAAGCATCAAGAAGCTGGAATAAGCGTTTTGACGAAACCATAAAACAATTTGGTTTCGAACAAAATTGCGAAGAAGCTTGCATTTACAAGAAAGCAAGTGGGAGCTCTATAGCATTTCTCATACTATATGTGGACGATATATTATTAATGGGAAATGCCATTGCTCTACTACAGTCGGTAAAAGTATGGTTATCTGGTAACTTCTCAATGAAAGACCTTGGTGAAGCAGCTTATATACTTGGTATAAAGATCTACAGAGATATATTGAGAAGACTGCTTGGTCTTTCACAGGCTACATACATTGAAAAGGTGCTAAATCGGTTTAGCATGCTTGAATCGAAACGAGGTAACTTACCCATGCTACATGGAGTAAAGTTAAACAATCATCAATGTCCTAAAACCGATGATGACAAAAGACGCATAGCTGTAGTCCCGTACGCCAGCGCAATCGGTTCGATTATGTATGATATACTATGCACTAGACCTGACATAGCGTTCGCGTTATCTGTAACGAGTCGTTACCAAGGAAATCCGGGAGACGAGCATTGGATTGCCGTCAAGAACATTCTTAAGTACTTGAGAAGAACTAAAGATATGTTCCTAGTGTACGGAGAAGGTGATCTGAAAATAAAAGGATTTTCAGACGCAAGTCATCTCACAGATGAGAATGATTTTAAATCCCAATCAAGATACCTATTTATCTTGAATGGGGGCGCGGTCAGTTGGAAGAGTTCCAAGCAGGGAAGCGTAGCTTTCTCTACGACCGAGTCAGAGTATATCACAGCTGCGGAAGCAGCAAAGGAAGCGGTTTGGATAAGAAAGTTCATTACAGAACTTGGTGTGGTGCCTGACATTGTAAATCCCATTACACTGTATTGTGATAACAATGGAGCCATTGCGCAAGAAAAGGAACCACGGTCTCATAATGCGTCCAAGCATTACCTTAAGCGATACCACATCATTAGAGAGATTGTGGCTAGAGGAGATGTGAGAATAGAAAGAGTACCTACAGAGGACAACGTTGCAGATCCGTTGACAAAGCCTTTAACCCAAAGAGTACATGATCTTCATTTAACTTCAACTGGGATAAGTTTTAGAAACAATTGGCTTTAGTCCAAGTGGGAGTATGTTGGGGTTTAGTGTCCTATAGACAATTGTTCTAGGATACAAACTTAATGTAAATGAATTGTTCTTTATATCATTTGTTTTAATGAGATATATGTTTTATAACTATATAAAGGCAATCCCTTTTAAGCACTAAATAAAGTCTAATAAAAGGAAATCCGTAAGTTTGTTTAAAGTGATTATAAAGTGTTCATATAAGCATGAAGTGAGACAAAACTTTATAATAAACTAATAAACTTAAAACCACCCCAAGTCAAGTGATATGTTTAGGATTGATATATCACTATTGAGACTTGTATGTAACAATGTCTTCTGTCCGACAGAAAGCTGATCTCACAAGCTTCATATATACAGATATCTGGACAGTTACATAGATCCGATGAAAAGTTATTCATTAGGATTGGGGATCCGATTTGAGATAACAGGATGGGTAGATTCGTCCTTGTCACTTGTTCATCTTATTGGTATTAATAGGTATAACTAATCCTCAGACTCAAAGGAATATTAATTGGTATTCTGGATTACGGAATGTGACGCTTTGACTCTGGTGTAACACCATCCTTAACAGAGATGACTCTGGGGTGTGAACAGTAGACGTTGGGTATCACAGGAAGTGATTGCGGGATCGTTATATATTGGATTGAGCATTTATCACTCCCGATGAATGGGAGATACATCCAAGGATCGCTTGTGGAAGACTCGACTCTAAATCCTTGCAAGGTGATAGCTTAAGACTTGAAATACAGATTTCACTTAACCTATCTATTTGAGTTGACTCGGCCTGTACAAGTAAGACGAACGTCTCGCTATATGTGACTTGACATCATCCATAGTCATAAGATTCAGTTCAAGGATGTAGTTGATAAAGGATCGTATTATACTGTAACTAATACGGAAAGGTTAACGACAGAATCAACCTGTCTTCTTATAGCTCTGGGGGAATGATTACGGACTTGCTAATCACATACTCTGTACATCATTCTGTTATGCAAAGATTAAATATAATTCTTTGAAAATTAATTTAATAACGTTGCATACGGCTAGAAGCAATAAGAACCTAATGGGTCACACATACGACTTGGAACCTAAAAGAGAGATAGATGTTAATTAATTGATGGAAGCCCAATTGAGCCCAAGAAGGCCCATGGACCAAGGGGGGGTTGAAATTCATGTAAGGAAATACATGAATAATTAATTTGATTTTGTTAATCCTAATTAGATTAGGATTATGAATTAAATTAATTAAGAGATAAATAAGTTAGGAGTTTTAATTAGATTATTATACTCCTATTATTATCCAATAAGGTTATTATTATTATCCTTAATATATTAGATATATAGTGAGATAATAATTAGGAATTCTATTCCGAATTGAATTCCTATTCAGTAACCTAATTCTATCTAACTAGGGATTAGATACAAGAGATTATAAATACCCCTCCCCCTTGAGATTTTCGAAATCTACATGCTAATCCCCTACTGAGATTTTCGAAATCCACCCTAGCACAAGAGAGAGAAAATTCGACACCCCTAGTTCGAGGACGAGATTTCTCTACAGTTTCCTTTGATCAATTGATTTCATCTATTTCTTTTATCCTTGATCTTGTGTTGATTAGTTAGAGGCAATCTACTTTGGTTGCTATTCAACGGTTGATTCTAAATTAATCTTCCCGTGTTTTATTTCGTGTTTGGGAACTCGTAGAAGAGTTGTGGGCACTTCATTAACAACGGTAGATTGATCATCAAGAGGTAATTCTTCTTATCCCTCTTTATATGAAATAACGGTTAACGGATCCTATGGTTAAATGGAAATAGGTTAAAAAATTTATATTTCTGCTGCTATACCTTAGCCTAATTTCCAACACACAATACACCCCATATGAAAGGGGTGTATTTGAAATCAGAATCAGCTACCCTCCGGATTTCCCAAACAGACCTCCAATAGTAATATTAACTTATCTCATTAAGATATATGAACCTACATGACATTATATACACATACACTAATCAATGTCTCTTCTTATTCTCAGTTTCGCTTCCACAATAAGATCTATCATCTTAACGTGGCTCCTCAGGGGATGATTCATCTTCCCCGTCTCCTTACTCACCCTCCATTTCCCACTGCCACGGTATAGATATGCCACCATTTATCTATTTCATTTGATAAACACTTAATCATGTTTGTGATCTAATTATTCTATGCATTTTTTAGCTGATGTGGCACATATATGATCTACTACTACATCCCCATATTGAGGCACCATTTCCTGGGCAAGAAGCAGTTGCTGAGCAATACCTCAGTAACAGGGAAGAGTATGATGTGCTCGCCTAGAGATGGACTGAGGAGTATACAATGTGGATATGAGGGGCTCCAAATTTCCTAAACTATCTTGACTAAGAGAAAGGAGATTTCGAATTTGAAGGAGAATCGAAAGGCAATGTGAGCTCCAAATATGGTTCTCCTTCAAATTCCAAATTTCCTTTACTATCAGATAGTAAAGGAGCTTTGAAACTTCAATTATAACTGAAAGGCAACACTCATCCCCCCTTTTCTAATATAACGTAGAGCTTGTTGCTCAGTTCGTATGTATATGTATATTCAAGTCATATCAAAAGAAATCTTATCGTTTGCGAGGCATATCAAAACATGCAAGTAGCCTAAATTGACCCTTTTACAATGTTCCTCCCACTTGGATTGTACTTGTTGAACAATGAACTTGGTAATGAGGTTTATGATGTTGTCACGACAAGGGACTCTCTTTGTGTTGAATGCATCATAAACCTATCACCATGTTGAATGCTTTTTTTGTACGTTAACAAGCCAATTGAAAAGGAACATTATAAGAGTATTCCCATATCACAGTAAACATTCATATTGTTAGACCATGCCTAATCAGCTACATGCCCAATGAACATTCATACACATACTCAATCAGTCTAGCTTCCTAAACAGAACATAAAATGAGCCAACATGCTTCATACATATACACATACTCAATCAGTTCTAGCAGTATAGCTCGTAGGTATAAGAGTATTCCCATAAGTTCTAGCTTCCTAAACAGTTCTATCTAACCAATCAGTTCATGCTAATCATTTCATAGCAATATAACTCACATACCAATCACTTCATGCATGGTTAAGGTATTCAAACCAATCAGTTAATAGCAATGCACATACATAACCCTTTACACTATACTTGCCACTTGGATTATACTCGTTGAAAAATGAGCACGGTGATGAAGTTTGCGATGCTCTAACCATAAGTTCATAACTTATGTTGATAGCATCGAAAACCCATCACCATTCTGAATGGTTTCAATCAGATAACAAGCCAAGTGGAAGATATATTGTAAACCTATCTCAGCAGCATCACCCACAACAACATCATACATGTAACTAATCAGCTATATGCTCAATGAATATTCATACACATACTCAATCAGTTCTAGCTTCCTAAACAGAACATAAAGTATAAACATGCTTCATACACATACACATACTCAATCAGTTCTATCAGTATAGCTCGTAGGTATAAGAGTATTCCTATATCACAATGAACATTTATAGCTTTAGACTATGCCTAATCAGCTACATGCCCAATGAATATTCATACACATACTCAATCAGTTCTATCTTCCTAAACAGAACATAAAGCATAAACATGCTTCATACACATACACATACACATACTCAATCAGTTCTAGCAGTATAGCTCGTAGGTATACGAGTATTCCCATATCACAATGAACATTCATAGCTTTAGACTATGCCTAATCAACTACATGCCCAATGAACATTCATAGCAATGCACATACATAACCCTTTACAATATACTTGCCACTTGGATTATACTCATTGAAAAGTGAGCACGGTGATGAAGTTTGCGATGCTCTAACCATAAGTTCATAACTTATGCTGATAGCATCGAAAACCCATCACCATTCTGAATGGTTTCAATCAGATAACAAGTCAAGTGGAAGGTATACTGTAAACCTATCTCAGCAGCATAACTCATGTTCAAATAAAAATGAATCAGGTGAGTTCATAACATTTTTAGCTTTAGACTATAACTAATTAGCTACATGCCCAATCAACATTCATACACAAACTCAATCAGTTCTAGCTTCCTAAATAGAACATAAAACAAGCCAACATGCTTCATACACACACACAATCAGTTCTAGCAGTATAACTCATAAGTATAAGAGTATTGCCAATCACAATGAACATTCAAAGCTTAAGAGTATGCCTAATCAGACACATGCTCAATGATCATTCATACACAAACTCAATGAGTTCTAGCTTCCTAAACAATTCTATCTAACCAATCAGTTCATACCAATCATTTCATAGCAATATAACTCACATACCAATCACTTCATGCATGGTTAAGGTATTCAACCAATCAGTTAATAGCAATGCACATACATAACCCTTTACAATATACTTGCCACTTGGATTGTACTCGTTGAAAAGTGAGCATGGTGATGTAGTTTGCGATGCTCTAACCACAAGTGCATAACTTATGTTGATAGCATCGAAAACCCATCACCATTCTGGATGGTTTCAATCAGATAACAAGCCAAGTGGAAGATATATAGTAAACCTATTTCAGCATCACCCACAACATCATACATATACTCAATGAGTTCTAGTTTCCTAAACAGGACATCAAACATAAATATGCTTCATACATATACTCAATCAGTTCTAGCCTCCTAAACAAAACATCAAGCATAAACAAGCCAAGTGGAAGATATATTGTAAACCTATCTCAGCAGCACCACCCACAACAACATCATACATAATATATATTCAATAAGTTAAAGAAATCTTCCCATATGCTAAACGCGTGAACTGATTGACAATCTCTTCAGTCAGCCTTCCCATGTAGCATTTTTATTATCCCCGCAAATATTATGTTCAAATAAAAAGGAATCAGAACATCTTCAGCATTAGGCACTGTATTGCCCTAGGTTAAAAAAGATAAAGACCCAAGCTTCTCAACAGTGAATCTAACAATAAATACAATAAAATAACCAAATCTAAGCGAGAGATCTAACTCTTTCAACGATAGATCCTTATTACAGCTGTTGAAATCGACATACACAAAAGTAAATCGGATGAGGAAAAGATAAAGTAAGGAACAATGAAACTCTAATACATCCATGAACGAAGAAAAGATGGCTTACCAGTACCATGTTTCGAGCTCACTGATTGCATATAGAAATCAACCATGGAGATAGAGAGGGATAAAGATTGCGTAACCTAAAATGTGGTTTGGGATAACAGAAAGGGTTTATATATGAGCTGAAATTTCAGTCAAACGACCGAGCGCCTAAATTTGATATATGGCCGTGTAAGTGAAATTTCATTTGCCGTTTTTTTTTGTTTTTCTCATACAATGACAGTCATTTATTACAAGTATCATCTGATGAGCAAGTGAAATTTAGCAAAAACTCGCATTTTCTTTGGATGACAGGATTCTGTCATCAGAAGGCCACATGTGAATCGAGCGCGTTTTTAATTACGCATTCAGATGACATAATTTTAAAATACTGTCACGAAAACAATTCAGACAACACGAAAACAAATGTATGTCATGTATCTTGTGTCATGTGAAAGGGAAAATGGCATAGTGGTCGTAATATTGAGAGTGTGTACTAATGATTCATCCAACACGTGTCAACATTCAATTGGTTTTGCAACCTTCAGACTGCAACGATGTCGAGTGATGCATCCTGCCATATAGCAAGTGTCCTGTCAGGTATCATCATTCGACTGGTTCTAAGGCCTTCGGGTCATTATGACGTCAGGCGGCGCGCTCTGTCATGTAACAGTCGTCCTTTGTGTGACCGCCTCCTGTAATCCAATGGCTCTCCATCCTTCATCGTACGGATACCGGAATGAACGATGGATATCAATCCACATTGCCGGATGGTACCATTCACATCTTCAGCGAATATTCCTTACTTCACATCAAATGGTTCATGTGAGTTTTCCTGATCCAAATAGTGACATTAATTCACGTGTAAGGGATATTTTTTAGAAATATTTCTTAGGATATCAAATACTTTAGAGTATCTTGTTTTCTTGTGTCAGCGAACCGGATTACCTCTTCTTTCATTTGGATGCTCCACTCTCCATGTGACTATCTCATGTTGGTTGCTTGATTGTGTAAAAGAAAATCCGGATTTTCTTGAAAGCTATCTAAATCTATTTGGTGAGAATCTTCACGAACACTTAAAAAAAAAAAGTATATTGAAAACGATATTGATTAGAATTTTGAGTGATTTATCTTAGCAAAAAAAAATGGTAAATTCACCAACCATTTAATTAAGACCGTCCTATAAGTGTGTAAGAAAGAGCTTAGCTCAATCTATAATTTGTACTCACAAATAAAGCAACCCTTACCAAATATTTCTTCCATCTTACCCCATTCAAAAGCAACACTGTTTTGTCCTTTCCTCTAAATCATGTAGTCGACATTAATACAGAGTAATTCAGACTCAAATCGGGTTAGCCTCGTGTAATAAAATTGTCATGTAACCAATTAAACTAAAAACTCAAACTGATAATTAAATCTAAATCATAAATTTTATATTAATCTTTAGCACACTCCATACAAAAACTCATCCCACCATGTGTTTTTAAATTGCAGACATGATAACATGAATCTGTATTGTGTGCGTTTTAAACCCAGTAGATATTTATGTGTGGAAATGTATCATTAATATATGAGATCTTTAATTATTAATTTAATCTTTTTAATTCGATTGATTTCATGACGCCGATAAATATAACATAAATTTGTACCTTTACAAGGTGTTTGTTAGAAGTGATATAGGAGGTGGTATATAGATAAAAAAAATACGAGATAAGTTATCCTATGTTTGTTTGGGAGATAGAAGAGTAAGACAGATGAGGGATAAACATTTTATCCCTCAAATCCTATACATCCTACGATTTTAATAAGATGGAAAAGTTCATCGTATCCTTCAAATTCATGTTATGTAGTTTAAATAAGATTAAAATAATAAAATGTATTATTTTATCTCTATCTCTATCTCATATACCAAACATTGAATACTCATTCTGAACTATCGTATTTTTATTTTTATGTTAACCATTTATCATTGTCCCTATTTCAACATTTATCCGTATCGCCCCCGTTAAATTCAATATTAACAAGGAAGAAAACTGGACATTTTTATATAGTGGGCCCGTGCAAATCTGAAATTGATTCTGGGTCACTTTAATTAAGATAAAGATTAGTCAAGAAAAATCTTAATTTTAGTGGAGGAATGGACCGCACTTTGTATTCTAAGTCAAAGTAACTAAATAAACTGCATTAACTATAACTTATGTAATAAAATATGATTAAGAAAAAAAAGGAAAATATGCCAATCCAATGGTCCACGCCACGACTTTGGAGTCATTTATTATTTTTCTTTTCCTTTTATTCATGGATTATTAGATATCTTACTTATTCTAGCAATTAGATCATATCTAATTATTAATGAATTATTCAACATTAATTTAATTATAAAATAAAACTTTTTTTTTTATCTCATATCTAACTTACAATGCCATAGAAGTAATTATTGTTAAGTTTATGATAAGAGTTATTAAAGGACGAAACTAATCCCCACACAAAATAATAATAAAATAATCTCCAATTTTTTATATTTTAATTTGATATAGTGAGTTGTTTTTTTTAAAGAGACATTCATGATATTAAAAAAAATTACCAACACGGAATAAATAAAATGAGAATCTCGAGACCAATAAAAAGGAGTAACATTCAATCTAGCCGCCCGAACTATGGTATGAGCAACATGGGTTGTTTGTCTAGAAACAAAGATAAACCAACAACCTCCAAGGCGGTTAGTGATGGTCAAACAACTATGCAACCAAAAAACTAATAAATATGTTAAGGGGTATTGGGCTCATCAACAGCAAGCTTAGAGTCAGAATCCACAATGACATTAGATCATCAATTAAGGATCATCCAAGAGAGGACCTCTTTAATGTAAAGGACTTATGCAGTTTTGACGTCAGGGATTCAGGAATGCGCTTGGAGCCACTTCTAACAACTTGACTAGAAGAGTCTCGAACCACAAAACCATGCCCAATCGCACACACGTCTGCAAAAAGAGTCGCATCAAAATTAGCTTTAAGGAACCCAACAGTTGGCAGAAGGATTTGGAGGACGAGCTTGTAAGGAGTGAAACAACTTTGCTTGAGCCTCACAGTACTCAGTGAGAAAGCCAATAGAGAGACTAACTGAGGTATTTGCTAGCATCTATTAATGTTTCCAACAACATCATTCTGGTGGCGCCAAATACTCCAAAGGATTATATAAGAATTTGCAACCATGTGACTATCATGTCTTCGGTTTAAAGCATTAAACCAAGTTGTGAAAAAGTCCAATAGCATGACAAATAGATTTAAGCGACTCGTTGTCAAAAAATCGAAGCATGTTTTCAGTCAACAAAAGTGTGTAAAGCATGTTCTCCCACCTCTTGACATAATGGGTAGATATTCTCAACCTTGAGGCCTTTAGTTTTGTTCATGTAGATTTTCTCAATATCTAGGTTTTGTTCGAAAGAATGGTACTAGAGATACTATGTTTTAGTTTAGTTAGATTAAGAAAAATATCCATTCAGTCCTTGACTAATACTTTATTTAGTCCATTTAATTTTTTATTTGAAAATAAGTCTATTTAATCTCAGTTCAATGTTATAAATTATAATATTTAAAATATAATTTTAATTATAATGGAGAATAATTGGGGATTAACGGAGGAGGGTCGGGAATCCCCACGGGACGGGGATACCATTCCCCATCCCCGCACCATTCCCGTCACGGGAAATAAAATTATCTCCATCGCCGTCCCATGGGGATTCTTATTGGTGATTCTCCATCTCCGTTGGGGCGGGTCACCGACAAGAACGGGGAATCTCCGTCCCACTTACATCCCTAATGACTGATAATATAAAATTTGTGTTGATTCATTCTTCGGCTGCTAATCACATTAAAAAAAATTATCAATCTACAAGGGTAATCTAATAATCTAACTTGATCATTGATCATATGATATTATTCTTCATATTGTAATATTATGAGCCGAAAGTTTTTAATATGTTGAATTATTTAACAATAACAATAAAAAAAATACAACATGATAAAATATAACATTTCATTAAAATTAAAATAAAAATATGGTATGGAAAAGTAAAGTACTCCTTTGGAGTAATAAACAAAATTACTAAAGAAAGACCCCCGAATTTACTCTTTTACAAGGCAAGGCGTGTGACAAAAATGTGTAGACTTTTCTTTTTCTTTTTACTTTTTACTGTTTCACTGTTTAACTGTTCTTAAAAAGTAGAGACAAAAAATTCTTGCTATTCAAAGTTATAATTTATAACCTAAACTCCTTCATAGGTGAAAATAAACATAAAAATTCAAACATGCATGCATGCCTCAACAAAAGCATCATATATATCATTATTCCTCTGCTTTTCTTATTTAGAAAAAATATAAATGTAACATATTATATATATTATTGGATAACATATTATATTATTTATTTGCAAATTGCAATAAAAATCATTGCATTGATTCTATTTTATCATTTAGGGTAAAGATATTTATAACTCTTGAATTAGAATTCAATTGATATTATGATTCTTAAATTTTATTTGGTGACATAAGTTATAATTAAGAGTCTGTTTAGTTTAGATGTTAGTTAACCGTAGTTATTGTTAGTTGTTTATTTGTTTTTTTAGATTTTATTAGTTATTAACTGATTAATTATTAGTGTTTGATAAAATTGTATGTTGTTGATATAATGTAATTTTTTTAAAATGAACGTATTTTAAATTAATTAACAAATAATTGTAATATATAAATTAATAAAAATAATCTAAATAATTAAATAAAAATTAAAAATTAAACATAATAATATATTAAACAGAGTAAAATCTTATTTTTGTGGCAATAACATTATAGAGATAAAAATGACGTCAACGATGAAATGTATTTTGTGAAAATAATTTTTTTTTATCAACATGAAATACATACAAACAGTTCATGAAAAGCTTTAAAATGATATTTTTATATTAAAAAAAAGTTAAAAGAAGTTGTTGTATAAATCTAACCAAACGTCATACTTCATGTGGTTGTAGTGAAACGCTAAAACCTATTCTGAAAAGTTAAAACAAATACCCCTATATATTTATTTTTATATAATTATTCTGGGCATAACACTTATTTTAACCCCTAAACTAAAATTTAAAAGTTAATTAGGACCTTAAACTAATAAAATCATCAATTAGATACCTAAATTAAGCAAGAATCATCAATCGAGTCTCCATCCTAATCTAAAATCAGAAATTGTTACTATTTGACATGGACTGTAATAATTTCTTTGTTGGCTAATGGATTTGGGGAAGATGGTCTAAAATTGTTCAGCTGAATAATTTTCGATAAGGACTCAATTGATGATTTTATTTAGGATTATGATTCAATTGATGATTTTTACTTAGTTTATAGATTTTATTGATGATTTTGATAATTTAAAATCCTAATTGATTTTAAAGTTTTAATTTGAAGAGCAAAATAGATAATATGCCATTATTTTGTTATGTTTTTTATGGATTATTTTTATTTATAATTTAATTCTAATATAACGTAAAATTCAGGAAAAAATACATTACGAAATGAAATATTTATATTAAAAATTTATATAATGACGCATATATATAAAAAAAAACAAAATATAGAAAAGTCGAAAACTTTGTGATTAGTCATGTGAGTTCATTAAATAGTAAAAGAAAAAGAAAATTTAAAAAAAAAAAAAAATCATTCGAAAATAGACAGCGACGTGATCTGACGGTTCATGTGCAACCACGTCAGTACCACAGAAGGGCTCTGTGCAGCAACACATGGAGAGATAAACACGTGGCAGACAAGGAGTGGGGCCACAATCAAGTGTGAAGGAAAGGGAAATATATCATTGATGGAAATAAAAAAGAAAAATGGAAAGGGACAGATTCGAAATTAGGAAGAAGATTTGAGGGCAGAGGGGAAATGGACCCACAAAAGATTGCCAAAATGAAAGGGTCCCACAAATAAAGATTTTCAAAATTACTAAACGAGAAGAAGAGAAGGGATGGGGCCCATATAAATAGAGGACCCTTTATTTATTTTTATGTCTGGTTCGGTATAATTACATCACAAGAAGGATTGCTAGATTCCCCATTTCCATGCTTACACTTTCTTTTTTCTTTCCTTTTCTAAAAAAATAAAAAAAAAAATAGTATATAAATGAATGGATAATGTTTATAGACATTTAATTGAAATTTTTGGATGTCTTTTTCCTTAAAAAGTAATTAATTTTTTTTAAGTACATTAACAACACAACTTAAATCTACTTTAAAAAACCGCGTAAATCATACGCATGCCCTGAATTTGTTGAGTTTGGTTATTTTTCCCTCTGAACTTACAGACGATCTATTTGACCTTTCAACTATTTAAAAGTGGTATTAGCAGCCTCATTTTTTCATTGTAACAGAAACAAAATGAAGTTCCAACATTAGTACAAGTGTTCATGGAAGTATTAGAATCAGTCTGCATATATGTAAATTCATTTGCAGTTTGTTTTAGTAGTGCACAACCCTATATGCAATTTTTATAAGAAAACTTGTGTAATGTCTATAATAACCTCATTTGCAGCTTGTTTTAGTAGTGCACGACCATTTTTATTATGACATTGCTGCTTGCAATGAGAACATGTCATAACTGTTTTCGTTATAATGAAAACAGGGGGTTGCTAATACCACTTTTAAATAGTTGAAGGGGCAAATCGGTCGTCTCATAAGTTCAAGGGACAAAATGGCTAAAAATGACAAGTTCAGGGGGTTGCGTATAGTTTAGGCCTTAAAAAATTAAAAACTATTATACTCTATTGTTTGCTGTTTAAAAAGTAGAGATTATATGTTGTTACAAAATGTTGATTTCCATGAATAAAACAATAACTGTAACTCTATTGCTGTTTGATAAAACTGAAAATTAAGTGTTGAAAAAATAAGTACTGAATTTTAAGTGCTGAATATTATAAGTACTAAATGCATTGAATTATGTAGCTTTTATAAAAAGCTTAGTTGATAATGTTTACTTAAAATGTTAAGTTAAATATTTTGACTTGTCAAAATAAGTGATTTTTCACTTAATTAACTAATTTAAGTGGTAGAAGAACAACCGTTATCAAACGCACTTAAATTAAATAAGTGCTTAATATTTTAATTTAAGTAATTAAGTGGGTTATCAAACAAATAATTTTTTTTTTTTGAAAAAAAACATCAAAAACTTTTCTTTAATATGAAAAGGCAAACAAAAAACATAGAGTAAACAAATACTCTCTAACTATCGATAATCGATTTTCAATGTTGTAATTGAAGTTTTATAAGTGGAATAATATGTAAATTCTCTCGTACACCATTTTATAGCTTTAAAGTATCGTGTAAGAATCTCTCTGTGAATAATATAAATAATTTGACTATTATCCATCTAACACTTTGAAATGCGTACCAACTTTAATAATATCTTTCATTTTTAATTGATAACACAAAGTTTATATTCATATTAATCTCAATTTTAATTGATAACAAAGTTCTCCTAATAAATGGAAGAAGTCTTCAAATACAATGTAAGATTTAGATTTTTTTCAAATGATGATTGGAATGTTTTTATTAATTAATGAGTAATGTTATATGTCTCAAATTTAGATATCATCTAAAGTTTAATTTAATGTGAATTAGCGAGGCTACTTAATTTGAACATAATTTTTTTATAGCTATGTTAAATTTTAATTGTTTTTTTTTCGTAAAAAAAAAATTGTTTTTTTAGGAGTTAAATTTTAATTGTTAAAAAAAATATGATATTTTTAGATATAATTTAATGTTTTACAAAATAGATAATTTATTTTTCGAAAAATATATTTATTTAATATATACTCAAATCAACTAATACAAAAAAAATGTTTTTTTATTAGAGGAGGAGGCAGGAGTTCGGAGACAGGAAAAAGAAAAAGAAAAAAGAGATTAAAACAAAATAATCACGTCCTGATCAACCGGAAGCTGCTAAATCCTCGTTTGTCAGCTTGCAGCATATCCTGGATGCCTGCAGGAAGTACGCCACACTCGTGATAGCCTAAGGGCAAAAGTCATGTGTAGTTTGTCATCCAATCGGCTGCCTTCTTCCCTTCCTTATAGGTATGTTGGATCTGTATCTCCCAAGATGCTCTAACTAGTTCCTTACACTTCTCCAACAAGCCATAGAAATTGATGTCCGGTGGGCACTTTCTCCTTAATTATTTGAACCAAAAGCTGTGAATCGACCTCCACAAGAACCGGTCTAAACCTATTTTTCCATGCAAGTTTTAAACCATAAAATATCCCTTATAATTCTGCTAAAAAGTAAAAGCAAGTTCCAATATTATAAACAAAACCTCAAAGCCACTCTCCTCATGCATCCTGAATTAATCCTCCTGCAGTGGACCGGCCTGGATTGCCTTTACAAGCTCCGTCACAATTAACTTTTACCCGACTGTCCTCTAGGACTTGCTAGCTGATCCCAACCCCCTGCCTCAGGTTCCTACCCAAATTCCCAGACTCCATAAAGGCTTGGATAAAGCCTTCTACTTAAGATAGTATAAATCGAACCCGATCCGGGGGACATTGCTTATTAGGATAAAAAAATCCTCAAACACCTTCATTGCCACAACCACCAACAGCCTGTTGCAAAAAGCACACTCCATGGTATCCTGAACTGTGTCCTTTGCTTGCCTAGATCCGCTTCAACCCAGTTCAATCTGTCTAGTGCCATAAGCCTTTGCCAATCTCCGAGTTTCACCAAAACCCGCCAAAGGGGTTGAGCACTTCTGCAGTCCCTAAGAATGTGGAGGGACGTTTCAAGCTCCGAGCAAACCGAGCAACTTCCTGAACTAGACAAATTTCACATTCAACTGACTTCTTGACTCAGCAAGGCATTGTGGCAGAAGAGCCAAAAGAAGAACCTTATCTTCTCGGGGACCTGAACCTGCCAAACACAGCTCCAAACTTTCTACTACCCCGACATCGTAGTTGCTTGATACAGATGAAGCCACACTAAAGTCTCCCAACTTCGAAGCTTGCCAGTGCCAGCCATCATCCTATTCCACATCTGAAAAACACAACCATAACAGCTATTTGCAAAATAATTGGCCCCAAGAGAATCGCCTGAAGCCGATCCCAATCCCAGCCCATATTCGCCTGATAGTAATTTGATATAAGATTCAGTTCCTCACCTATCAGGACAACGACCATATACTCGCTCAATGGCTCCTCACTGGCCCAGTTATCAAGCCAGAATTTAGCCTTTCTTCCATTCAAAATTGTCCGGCCAATGCCCTGCTTCACCAATAAAGATCCATGTACAATACCCTTCCAGACCATACTTTGCCCAACTTTAAAGTGAAACATATCCATGTTCTCCCGGGACCTCGCATACCTATGTTTGATCGCCTATACCCATATCGTAGACTTGTAGCAGAGAACCAGTCGGGCGAGTTTTTACAGTAACGCCTGGTTGTAGTCACCCATCGCACGAATACCAAAACCCCTTCCTATTTAGAATTCTGAATAACACACTGTTGGAATTTAGTGTCCTAAATACAATTGTTTTGGATATTAATATTAATGAATAAATTGTTTATTTGGTCATTTGTTTAATCAAATATATAGCATTAATATGTAACTATATATAAAGGCACAAATCTTTCGCAAAGAAAGTAATCCTAAGTTTATTCAAGTAGTTATAAAGTGTTCATACAAGCATGAAGTGAGACTATACTTTATAATAGACTGATAGACTTAAAGTAAACCCAAGTCAAGTAATATGTTATAGGGATTGGAATATTGCTGTTGAGACTTGCATGTAACAGTGTTTTCTGTCGAGACAGAAAGCTGATCTCACAAGCTTTAGATATTCTGATATCTAGACAGTTACAAGAATCTGATGAAGGAGTTCATTAGGATTGGGACCCGACTTGAGATAAAAGAATGGAATGATTTATCTAATGTGTCAACTGTTCATCTCATCGGTATTAGTAGGTATAACTAATCCTCGGACTCAAACATTCATTAATTAGTAATTCTGGATTGCGGAGTCTGATACTTTGATCATGTGCGAGCACGATCCAATAGGTGAGAGCCTAGGGTGTGTGAGAGCAGGGTTGGGTATCACCCGAAGTAATTACAGAATGGTTAATGTCAGATTGAGCATTCGTCACTCCTGATAAATGGGAGATATATCCAAAGGGCCGCTTGTGGTGAATTGACTGAAATCCTTGCAAGGTGATACAGTTAAGAGTAGAAATAAACATTTCACTTAACTTATCTTTCAGAGTGAATTCAACCTGTACAAGTAAAACCGGACTCTTTGTTATATGTAACCTTGACATGTTCCATGGTTATAAGGAATTGACCGAAAGGATATAGTTGATGAAGGATCGTATTATACTGTACCTAATACAGAAAGGTTAATGTCAGTTATCAACCTGACTTCTTAATTGCTCTAGGGGAATATCATAGGTTCTGCTAGTAACAGCTCTCGACGGTATTCCGTTATATATATGTTGGAATTAATCGTGATAAATAATTTCAAATGATATATACGGCTAGTGGCAATAAAAAAACCTAATGGGCCGCATATGGGACTTGGAATCGGAGGACGAAAATATAATTAGTGGGACATACACATATGGGCCGAAATTTACATTAATTTAGGGATAAATTAATTTGATTAATAATTATAATTTGATTATGGTTATCAGATAAATTAAAAGATTATCTGATAATATTAATTAGAAGTTTTATGTGATTAAAACTCTATTTAATTATCCCTAACATTAATTATTAATTGATTAATAATAATTATCTAGATATAATTAGTTATTATTTAGATAATAGTAAAGTGTTTATTTAATTATCTAATTAGGAATCCTATTCCGAATAAGATTCCAATTATTTAATTACCTAACACAACTGGGATTAGGGTTAAGAAAAGTCTATAAATAGACTCCCCTAACCCCTAAATTTTGACACACATAAAATAGAAGATGAGGAATCGTTCCGTTTTTCGTCTCAGCTAATTCACTTTATTTCTTACTCCCTCTTTGATATCGTATCGATTTCTATTAGAGGCAATCATTGCGATTGCTATTCATTGAAGGTTGATCACTGATTATCTTTTGATTTTGTGTTGAATCAAACGTTCGTGGTTCACGAGTTGATAATAACAAGTTGTGGGCACTTCGTTTGCAACGGTAGATAGTTCATCAATAAAGGTATTACTATCTATTCCTCTTTATATGAAATAACAATTAACAGATCTTGGAAAAGGGAAATAGATAAAATAGATAAAATTTTATTATTCCGTTATGCCTAGGCTTGTCTATTTTCCTACACACACTAGTTAACCAAATGAGTATGATTTTGACCCTCCGAGCTTCCCCATAAAAACATTTGATTCAGCATATCAAGTTGAGCAAATACGTTCTTTGGAAAAATCATCGTTTACATGAGATATGTCGGGAGAGCCGAGCTGGCCACTTTAACAAGAGTAGTCCGCCCCACCAAATTAAGCATTTCGATTTCCATCCTGAAAGCCTCTATTGTACTCGATCAATTATGTGTTGAAAATTATCCTTTGTTACCCTCCCTTGAGTAAGTGGTACTCTAAGATACTTCCCGAGGTCAAAAGTGCACTGAATGTTGAGTATCGTACAAATCTCATGCTTCACATGACGGGGTGAATTCTCTGAAAATAGAATTCTGGACTTTGATAAGCTAACCTTTTGATCCGAGCAATCGCAAAAATGGTCAAGAATTTGCTTCATAATGCTTGCCTGAGTCACCGAGGCTTCCCCAAGTAAGATAATGTCATCTACAAAGAAAATATAGGTCAGTCCAGAGCCTCCATAAGAAAGAAAGATCTGTTTCCATAGATTGTTAGAAATAGTGTCCTAGATAAGATGGCTCAATATATCTATACAGAGTACAAAAAGATACAGGGATAGCGGGTCTCCCTATCGTAGGCCCCTGGTCGGCTTAAAAGAATCAGTCGCAACCCTATTTTATGAAACATAGATCGTGGAAGACGTGACACACTGCATGAGAAGATTGATCCAAATTACTGGAAGTCCTAAACAGACAAGAGTATCCTGTAAAAAGGCCCAATTGATATGATCATACACTTTCTCCAAATCTAGCTTCAAGACCTCGACCCCACATGACTTTTCTTTTTACGAAAGATATGCAACACTTCCTACATAATTACAACATTGTCCGTTATTTGCCTCCCAGGGATGAAACTACTTTGAAAAGAACCAACTAAATATCTGAGATGGCCCTTGAGACAATGAGCTAGGCATTTTGTGATGCTCTTATATAATACATTACAGATATTAATTGGTTTGAACTAAGATAGCTGAACCGGAGTGGTAACTTTGGGAATCAGTACAATTAATGTCTCGCTTAACCCATCTTCAAGAATGTCGTCATACAGCTTTCCCAACACCATTTTACACACTTCAGTCGGCAAAAAAGGCCATTGTTTCTGAAAAACAATTGCTTGATACCCATCTGGGCTAGGAGCCTTCATCGGTTCCATCGAGAAAATTGCATCACGAACTTCTGCAGCTCTAAAAGGTTTCTCTAGCTCTACCCAGCCTGTCGGATCCCAATTCGAGAAAGAGGACTTCATGATTAGAGGCTGACGATTTTGACAATCCTCCATATACACCTGTTTGAAGTAGGCACCCGCCATAAGCCGTAATCTGAACTCATCCCATACCCAAAGTCCCTTATTATCCTGAAGGCCGTCAATATGATTACATCTACATCTAATGACAGTGGACGTGTGGAAAAATGACAAGTTGCGGTTTCCATGTGCAATCCATTTTACCAGCGATTTTTGGCACCATATCAATTCTTCTTATCGAAGTACAGAAGTGAGTGTAGACACCGAGTCGGAGGACCTGTGACGAAAACCCACGATAAATGGCCAAGTCGGTTGATTCCATTAATTAGAAAATTTAAAAATAAGCAAAAAGCCCGGAGAGCCGACACTTGAAAGCCCCGCTAACAAATTCGGCGTCTCCTGAGTAAGGTCGGGTACGTTCACTATTACGATAGTGAGCGATAAGGCCCCGGAGGCCGAGCGTCGGCTGGTGAGCGACGAATGATGCTCCCAGCAGCGATCGTCGCTCTGTGAACTGCGGTGCGCGGCACGTCGGGCACCCGTCCGGCGTGCCGAGCGTCGGACGTCGCCCGTCGGAGAGGAGGCGTCACCCATCGAGCATCGGGCGCGATCCGATGCACGGTCAGCATCGCTCGACGGCCGTTCGGCGACCGCCCGGCTGTGTCGGGCATCGCCTGGCAGTCGTCGATCGATGCCCGACGACGTCGGGTGGACGCCCAACATGAGTTGGGCGTCGTCCAACTAAGGTTGGGCGTTCACCCAACCTGTTTTGGGCGTCGCCCAATTCCCGTCGGGTGACGCCCAAAACGTTTTGGGATCCCCATGCATTTAAAAGAAAAAAGAGGGAGGGATTCACTCTAAACATTTTTAGAGAGAGAAAGTGAATTTTTTGGGAGAAAACATTTTTTTCCTAAAAAAATCCAAATTTCCTAAAAGTTAAATATTTTACCAAAACATTAAAAACACCGAAAAATCACGATTCGTGGAATCAATCGACTTCAGCTGTCAATACCGATCTTGAGGTATTATCCGAGGACTAGACTCGTTTTATTTATTTCCTTTATTTATTTATTTTATCTATTTTATTTACTTATTTTATTTATTTAGGTGATAGTTTTATTTATTTAGTTAGTTATTTATTTATCACGTTTTATTTAACCTTCCGTATTTATTTAATTTTCGTCTCGTATTAAATAAACGTTTGGATTTGTTTTGAAATAAAAAACCTCGTTTAACATCCCAATACGAACCGTGATCCGATTCAAATGTAGTTCGGGATTAAAAACGTTGTAATTATAAGTTTTGAAAATATTTCTAAATAACATTTTAAAATAAAACCTCGTTTTAGGAGTCTCCGTTATAGACTATGATCCAATTTGGGTAGTTCGGAGGTCCAAAACGATGGAATAGATCTAATCTAAAAGGTTTTAACAAATATGGAAAGTATAGGGACTGCTGTTGATATTCTGCCAATTCTGTCACTAACAGCAGATTAGGGACGGATTTTCCGTCGGTAATCTGCTGGAATCCGAAAATTGCACTTTTTACTCTCTTTTCTCATTTCTTTTTTATATTTAAGCTTATATATATATATGGTAAATTGATTAAACTCATTTGGAGGATACGTAGCTATTAATTAGGTGTTATATATTTATTCATCTCACATTTTAACTTAATGTATATTAACTTAGTTTTGAAAAGTAGGATATGTGTATATAAGTATATATTTTGGTCTATTTAAGTGGTTTTAGTTATTATTTAGGGTGGGATATTCTCTATATATTCATTAAACTATTTTGAGATTAGAATTATTTTCTTTTTCTTACATATTTGTATAGTGTTCATTATTTTCACATAGTTGTAATTAGGATAAAAATATATTATATTTATTACTTCTCATTTTCATTATTACATATATATACTTAAAAATATAATATAGTATCTTTTATCCATTTTTCTTTAAATCTATAAGTATACCCTTATGTTAGCTAAAAATGTGTATATATATATGTACATATTCTTTTTTTTTTTTTGTTCTTACTCTTTTGACATTTAGGTGTTTATGTTTTAAATTGGTTTCATTTGGTGGATATTGGTTCATTATTGAGATTATGCTTAAGTAAGGAATAAATTGAGTGAGAAGGGGAAAATAATCCATAAAAATGAGTTTTCAACTTGATTATTTAAACTAACGATTTTTAGAGGTTACAAATGTAAATAAAAGGTTTTTGATTCTTTACCACTTTCAATGGATTTCCAAAATGTCACGTTTTAAAACCTTAATTCGTTCCAACGGCGGATTAAGCGAACCTTGTAATTAAACTCGCCTTTTAATTGTAAATAATAGAGTTTTGAATCGTTTTCCTATCCAAAAATGATTTTGTACAAAAACAAATAGACTTGTAGGCTTAATCACGTTTTCTTGTTAAAACTTCTTATTCCACGTTTTCAAACGCTCGAGTCGTTCCAACGGCGATTCGAGTCGATGTCATGTAAATGCACGGGGTTTTGAAACATACCTAAATCGTTCCAACGGCGATTAAGGTACGAACCATGTAAATAAACTCATTTTTCGGGAGTGAGATTAGCGTAGATGTAATATATGGTATAAAGCATAAATCACACTGTGAATAAATCAATTCTTTATTCTCCCCATCTCTCTCCTATATACTTTAAATTTATGCAAAATGGGTGATTCTTTAATAAAATGGCTTTCGATAATATGCTCAAAACGGTTTTCAAAGCGAGAAAGAAAAGGTTTCAAATGAATTTTAAACTTAAAGAAATATACGATTAGTCCGTTATCGCCTAACACGCTAAGTAGGAGGCCGGTGGTTCATAACCGGGCGATGACGGGGTGCCTAATAGCCTTTCTCCGGAAAGGAGCTAGCCTTCTCGGCTCGTACCTAAGTTTCCCGAACCCTCACCGATCTCCCGTAAGGGATCGGTGTTCATTTTCCCATTCGTGGGTGGCGACTCTTCCATACTCCAGGCTCCGGTCCTACCGAGCAGCTTGATTCCGCGATTGGTTGCTTTCGGCGCCAATCACAGCATCTGTCGTCAACGGTGTCCACCCCCCGGTCCGCCCGGGCGAGGCCGCAGCACCTACAGTGAGATTTTTTGAAAGCTTACGTTGAAATTTCAGGAAACCCGTACACACAATCTGACATATGCAGTGCTGCACACCATCTATTCCAATCATATGTCTATTCCAATCGTTCAACTTACAAGCCATATCTTTCAGCCCCTGCACCGAAGACCTACCATCCTTCCAATTATTGTTGAAAAAGTCTAGAAATTTTAGATGCAGTAGTCAAGCCGCTTGAAAGTTGAAAGGCGAGGAGATTCGCGGCTGAGCCGAACCATCAAAGTCAATCAATAATAGCACATGATTAGAGTTCATGCATCGTAAATGATGAATCCTAGCTGATGCCTCCAATTCGTATTGCACAATGCTCTATCTAGTCTATAGGCAACCTGTGTTCATTTTGCATAGCCCCTAAACCAGGTAAAAGGCGGCCCAACGAACCCAAGATCAACCAAAAAGAGATCATTAATCCAGTTGGCAAAAGAAGTGCAACGACTAGTTCATGCCAAGGAGCCTCTTAACTTTTCTAATTTTGATTTGATGCTATTGAAGTCCCCAACCAGGATCTAGGGCCGGGTTATCAAAGAGTGCAATATGCGTATATCCTCAATAAAGGCTCTTTTGCATTTATTATGGGGTCAAACATATACTACTGTAAGCTCAAACTCTAGAGCTTGGGATCGTCCACCCACAGTAAAAACGAGAGAGTGAATGAATTGCTCATTCCGAGCTAAAATTGAAACTTGGACTTTCAAAACATCCCAGAACATCCATATTCCTTTACTGAATCCAGCAGCCTCCACCAGTTCCATGTTTGAAAATTGTAACTTTGAACATAAAGTCGTAGCTCTAGTTCCGGGTAATCTAGGTTTCACTAAAGCCAAGAACTCTAATGTATGAACCCTGACCAAATGAAGCAAAGTACACTGAAAATCCCTTCCTTTGGCTCCAAAATAGTTCTAGATGATGTATTTCATAATAATATATGTAGTAAGAGTGAAGCACGATCCCACAGTCACATGCTACGAGAAGAAAGAGATTTTGCGCTCCCTTCCATCTCCATGGTTACTTGCATCTCATGGTTCTGCTTTGAAACTCCATTCGTTGCTCCAACCTATTTTTCTCTATCCCAGATGTCGACAGATTCTCCCATAAGTCAGACAAACAAAGAAAGGGTTACCCCACAGATCCAGTCTTGAACGCTTCCGTCAGAACTCACCAACCTGATTCTGTTTCTGTCTACTGTCCAGTGGAGATGTCACATTCATTGCTACTGTATTATGAAAACAGCCAGACATCTATAGGAATCACGATGTAAATCTCATATTGGTAGATAATTAAAAACAGAGTGCTAACTTCGCGAACTAAGAAAGAATCGAAGAGAGAAACGAATAGAAAAAGAAGAAAGAGTAAGAAATTTCTAAGTGGTTATATATATGAAGGGCATTTTGTGAAAGTCACAAACAAATAGTCTTGATAGGTAATGACTTGGGTAATTTGTCTAAATATGTAAATCGTTGTCTCATTTGGCCCAGTTTTGTAATTTTCCCTTAATTAAATTATGGGATCATATTTTAGCAGATCTTGTTGAATAAGAAAAATTTAATTTAAAAGAAAAAATAAAAAAAAAATTGCACCAGTTAAAAAAATATATATTTGATAACATCCACCATAATATTACCAGGATCAGGCTAGGAATATTCCCCGAAAGGAGGATCAAAAAGGAGAAAAGACATAAAGAGATCCGCCGACTTAGTATATATGGCGTACAGTTGGAAACATGATACACATACAGTGACACACCTTTGATCATTTTAAGAACTGTCGCGTAGAAGGATACGAGGTCGGTCACATAAGGCGATCCGCCAAGATAAGACACTAAGTTGGTACATGGCGGGATCACCATCATTAAATGAACATTAATGATACCTTAAAAGCAATAACAGCTCAGAAGTTAGAATCAGAGTTAAGGTGCATTAAAAAGGTATTACATTACATTAAAGAGGCATTAAAAGTGGGTTATTACAGTTATCGCTCAAACCTATATAAATACCACTGTAATAAGGTGTCAAAAGGTACACACACGATCTAAACACTATTTGTGATTATAGTTTATTCTCAAGAACATTAGTGATTTAGGCATCAAAGTGCCCCCGGCCGAACACAACGGCACCTCACATGGACACTAGACGGTGTTGATAAATATACGTAAGATCAATATTATAAATTCTTAAATTAAATATGAAAGAAGTAATTATGAATTAATTAGGATTAAAATTATTTCCAACAATCAATTTCGAATAATTTAAATTTTATTTTGCTAGCTGTTGATGTTTTTTCTGGTATAAAGAGCTTGCCATCTATATTTGGTTAACTTCATTTTACTGAATATTTAGTTTAACTTAGCTGGACAGTTTATAATGAATAGATAAATGACGAACTATAACAATTTTGTAACAAAACGTAAAAAATGATTATGAATACATGATTTAAATTCCTGAATTCAAAATTGAAATTGTTGACCCTACCTACCAAATCAACCCAATTTTGTTTAAAAATCTGCATGATATGCATTAATAACTACATAAAAACAATCAATACAAAGTCTATTATCGTCTATCAAATTATATAAGACCAAAAATCTCTCACATCATCCATCATCAAAAGAAAAAAAATCAATTACTACTTGTTATTTACAAAATAATAAAAATGAACAAAGCCATAATAGTATTACACATTATGATATTAGGGTTTAGTCAAATTGGAGAATGTTGGTTGGATTGGCTTTTGCCGGGGCGAGACATTAGAGTAACAAATTACGTATGTTACGACCAATGTTATGAACAATGCATTGAATTACCAATCGCTACTCCTCAACTATGCAAGCGTCAATGTCAAATCACATGTCGAGGAGTATTCCTCATCTCAACAAATTTTAATCCTGGCATTACTATTCCTCATCAAAGGATATATTCATTGCCATCGCCATCGCCATCACCATCATATATTATTATGCCTCCAGTGCTTTGCCACAAAACTAAATGTCATCATCATCTATAAACTGTTTATAATTAATTTTATTAGGTTTTCAGTAAAATATATATTATTTACATCTGTAAAACTTGAATTGATGTTATTTATTTCTACAACTAAAAAAATATATTAAGAAAGCTGTAATAGTTCAAAATTGAGCTTTTAGGTACTCTTGCTCAAAAATTTAATTACTAAAACAAATTACGATGTTCTTTTAAAAAAAATTGGAATCAATAGTCGTTATAGATTTCATCTCTATCCTCAAAGGACGGGTAATGAGGGTTACCTTTTGTAGCACAGATTTATTGATTAGCAGCAGAAGAAACGAACCTTGGCTCTGTGTTACTAATCTAGATGAAGGCTACAGTAGAGGAGCAATCATCGTTGTTCCACAAACTAAGAGGGCACGCTAAGACATGAGAGGCCATGCGACTTGGGAGAGTAGAGAGAGAGGAATTTCCTTTTGTAGTATTGTATTCTCTGTATGTTGTGCATTGGTGTGTTATATGTTTTAGGTATAGCTTCCATAATTATGTATTTATAGCTAGGCTAAACCTAAACCATAACCGTAAGCCTAAATCTAATTCATTAGGCTATAGACGGACCTTAAATGGATCAGTAAATGGGTCAATGCCCATTTACTCGATTTAATCCTACATATCCCACTTGTACGTAACAGAAACATTTACCCCATCTCGTTCATACTCGTAAATAGTTCGTGCGACCGACATACAATCGAGAATTCAAAAGCTATATACTCGTTGGAGATATACAACCTCTCAAATTGTGTGTGAAATTAAGAAAAAGTATGATTTATCCTTGACTTTATATCACATCGAGTGTAACCATTATGATCTCAACAGTTATCTATTTTCATAAGCATGCACACATGCACAACTATCCAGATTTATGAAACATAGAACCACACGATGTGAACTAGATAGACTATTTCCCTCTTACTACTTTCTATCCATTATAATTTATTGTACTTACCTAGTTGGCCCTTTCCGAGCTGAATTAGCACCTAGCTCTTGAGAGCATCCTTTTAAGGTAGCCAAAATGAATACAGCTAAACCGGAGTGCAGGGCCGATCCTGAGATTTTAGAGGCCCAGGGGCGAGTTATAAAGTGAGGCCCTAATAAATAAAATAGAAAAGTCAATTGTATAAAAGAAGAGTACTTAAAAATGACATTTTTTTTTGTTAATAAAAACATTTCATATAAAAAAAATATATATAGCTTTAAGTACCTAATTTCTTATACAAAATGATGTTTATGAGCAATTCTAGATGCAGAATTCTCAAATTTAATGAATTATGAAATAGTTCTAATAGATTTAATGTTATTCAAGACACAAGACATGATAACAGAAAAATGAAAAACCAAATCCGAAAATCATCTCTGATAATGGCCTTTAGTGGCAAAGTTCTTGATATTGGAAGATTTTGATGCGTTTCTCCCAATTGCCTCTGAAGACCAAGTAAATCAGAATCTGATAGAGTTTCTCAAAGACAAAAAAAGAAAAAACTATTACAATTGGAAGTTTCACAGTGAGGTGATTAGATAACAAAATTGATTGTCTAGCTGATAAATTGAAGATGAACTGAAGATGAAGGATAATATTACCGTTTAATATTCTTTAGGATTGGAGTGTGACTAAACAAGAGAGAGATAAATTAGATATTTTTGTTAGGATTGATGGTGGGAAAGATAATTATGGAAAGACTTTGAGATAAATTAGGGTTAGGGAATTGATGTCCCACATTTTTATTAGGAAATTTGGAAAAAATCTCAAGTGAATTAGAGAATTTGGCAACACTACTTAGTAATTGATGTCCATGTTTTTAATCAAGTATAATTTTTTTTGAATTTAATATAATGCCAACGTTTTTTATAATAATAATGCTAACGTTTTTAATTTGAAAAGAATATGATGACAATATTTTTAATCAAAGTATTTTTTTTTTAATTTAATCAAGTATAGTTTAAAATAGTACTATATATTATTATAATTGGGCCCCTCTCATCCTTGGACCCTGGGCAGACGCCCCTCTTGCCCATGCTCAGGAACGGGCCTGCCGGAGTGGTAACTTTGGGAATCAGTACAATTAATGTCTTGTTTAAACCCCTTCTCAAGAATGCTATCATTCAGCGCTCCCATCACCGTTTTACACACTTCAGTCTGCAAAAAATGCCATTGTTTCTAATAAACTATTGCTTGATACCAGTCTCGGCCAGGCGCCTTCATCGGTTCCATCGAGAAAATTACATCACGAACTTCTGCAGCTCCAAAAGGTTTCTCCAGCTCTACCCGGCCTGTCGGATCCCAATTCGAGAAAGAGGACTTTGTGATCAGAGGCGAATGATTTTGACAATCCTCCATATACACCTGTTTGAAGTAGGCACTTGCCATAAGTGGTAATCTGAACTCATCCCATACCCAAAGTCCCTCGTTATCCTGAAGGCCTTCAATATGATTACATCTGCATCTAATGACAGTGGACGTGTGGAAAAATGACGTGTTGCAGTCTCCATGTGCAATCCATTTTACCCGCGATTTTTGGAACCATATCAATTCTTCTTTTCGAAGTACAACACTGAGTTTGTTCGAAAGCTTACATTGCAATTTAAGGAGACCCCTAGACACAATCTGACATAAGCAGCACTACAAACCATCTAACTGAGCTCAAAGTCGTTGCTTACGATAAAAAATATTGCTAAACACATGTCTATTCCAATCGTTCAACTTACAAGCAATATCTTTCAACCCCTGCACCGAAGACCTGCTATCCTTCTAATTATTGTTGAAAAAGTCTTGAAGTTTGAAAGGCGAGGAGATTCATGGTTGAGCCGAACCATCAAAGTTAAGCAATAATAGCACATGATCAAAGTTCATACATGGTAAATAACGAATGCTAGCTGATGCCTCCAATTCGTATTGCACAATGCTCTATCCAGTCTGTAGGCAACCTGTGTTCCTTTTGCATAGCCCCTAAACCAGGTAAAAGGCGACCCAACAAACCCAAGACCTAGTTGGAAAAAGAACTGCAACGGCTAGTTCATGCCAAGGAGCCTCCTAACTTTTCTAATTTTGATTTAATGCTATTGAAGTCCCCAGCTAGGATCTAGGGTCGAGTTATCAAAGAGTGCAATATGCACATATCCTCAATAAAGGCTCTTTTGCATTTATTATAGGGTCAAACATATACTACCATAAGCTCAAACTGTACAGCTTGGGATCGTCCACCCACAGTAAAAACGAGAGAGTGAATGAATTGCTCATTCCGAGCTAAAATTGAAACTTGGACTTTCATATCATCCCAGAACATCTATATTCCTCTGCTGAATCCAGCAGCGTCCACCAGTTCCATGTTTGAAAATTGTAACTTTGAACATAAAGTCACAGCTCTAGTTTCGGGTAATCTAGGTTCCACTAAAGCCAACAACTCTGGTGTATGAACCTTGACCAAATGAAGCAAAGTATATTGAAAATCCCTTCCTTTGGCTCCAAAATAGTTCTAGATGATGTATTTCATAATAATACATGTAGTAAGAGTGAAGCACGATCCTAGGGTCACATGCTACGAGAAGAAAGAGATTTTGCGCTCCCTTCCATCTCCATGGTTCCTTGCATCTCATGGTTCTGCTCTTGAACCTCCATCAGCTGCTCCAACCTATTTTTCTCCGTTCCATATGTTGATAGATTCTCATGTAGGTCAGACAAAGAAAGAAAGGGTTACCCCACGAATCCAGTCTTGAACGCTTCCGTCGGAACTCACCAACCTAATTCTATTTCTGTCTACTGTCTAGTGGAGATGTCACATTCATTGCCGCTGTATTATCAAAACAGCCAGAAATCTATAGGAATTACGATTTAAATCTCATATTGGTCAATAATTAAAAACGGAGTGCCAAGTTCGCAAACTAAGAAAGAATCGAAGAGAGAAACGAATAGAGAAAGAAGAAAGAGTAAGAAATTTCTAAGTGGTTATATATATGAAGGCCAATTGTGAAAGTCACAAACAAATAGTCTAGATAGGTAATGACTTGGGCAATAGGTCTAAATATGTAAATCAAAACGTTTCATTTGACCCAGTTTTGTAATTTTCCCTTAATTAAATTATGGGATCATATTTTAGCAGATCTTGCTCAATAAGAAAAATTTAATCTAAAAGAAAAAATAAAAAAAATTGCACCAGTTGAAAAATATATATATTATAAATTCTTATATAAAATATTAAAGAAGTAATTATGAATTAATTAGGATTAAAATTATTTCCAACAATCAAATTCGAATAATTTAAATTTTATTTTGCTAGCTGTTGATGTTTTTTCTGGTATAAAGAGCTTGCCATCTATATTTAGTTAACTTTATTTTACTGAATATTTAGTTTAACTTAACTGGACAGTTTATAATGAATAGATAAATAACGAACTATAACAATTTTGTAACAAAAACTAAAAAAATAATTATGAATACGTGATTTAGATTCCTGAATTCAAAACTGAAATTGTTGACCCTGGCTACCAAATCAACCCAATTTTGTTTAAAATATGCATGATATGTATTAATAACTACATAAAAACAATCAATACAAAATCTGTTATCGTCTATCAAATTATATAAGACCAAAATCACTAACACGATCCATCATTAAAAGAAAAAAATCAATTACTACTTGTTATTTACAAAATAATGAAAATGAACAAAGCCATAATAGTATTATACATTATGATATTAGGGTTTAGCCAAATTGGAGAATGTTGGTTGGATTAGCTTTTGCCGGAGCGAGACATTAGAGTAACAAATTACGTATGTTACGACCAATGTTATGAACAATGCATTGAATTACCAATCGCTACTCCTCAACTATGCAAGCGTCAATGTCAAATCACATGTCGAGGAGTATTCCTTATCTCAACAAATTTTAATCCCGACACTACTATTCCTCATCAAAGGATATATTCATCGCCATCGCCATCATATATTACTATGCCTCCGGTGCTTTGCCACAAAATTAAATGTCATCATCATCTATAAACTGTTTATAATTAATTTTATTAGGTTTTCAGTAAAATATATATTATTTACATCTGTAAAACTTGAATTGATGTTATTTATTTCTTCAACTAAAAAAAATATTTTAAGGAAGCGGTAATAGTTCAAATTTGAACTTTTAGGTACTCGTGCTAAAAAATTTAATTATTAAAACAAATTACGAAGTTCCTTTAAATAAATTGGCATCAATAGTCGTTATAGGTTTCATCTCTATCCTCAAAGGACGGGTAATGAATTCGGATATCAATTAATATACAAAAGATTTAGGGTTACTTTTTATAGCAAAGATTTATTGATTAGCAGCGGAAGAAACGAACCTTAGCTCTGCGTTACCAATCTAGATGAAGGTTACACTAGAGGAGATATCACCGTTGTTCCACGAACTAAGAGCGCACGCTAAGACATAAGAGGGGAGGCCACTTGGGAGAGCAGAAAGAGAGGAATTTCCTTTTGTAGTATTGTATTCTCTGTATGTTGTACATTGGTGTGTTATATGTTTTAGGTATAGCTTCCATAGTTATGTATTTATAGCTAGGCTAAACCTAAACCCTAACCGTAAGCCTAAACCTAATTCATTAGGCTATAAACGGACCTTAAATGGATCAGTAAATGGGTCAATGCCCATTTACTCGATTTAATCCTACATATCCCACTTGTACGTAACAGAAACATATTTCATTTACCCCATCTCGTTCATACTCGTAAATAGTTCGTGCGACCGACATACAATCGAGAATTCAAAAGCTATATACTCTTTGGAGATATACAACCTCTCAAATTGTGTGTGAAATTAAGAAAAAGTATGATTTATCCTTGACTTTATATCACATCGAGTGTAACCATTATGATCTCAACAGTTATCTATTTTCATAAGCATGCACACATGCACAACTATCCAGATTTGTGAAGCATAGAACCACACGATGTGAACTAGATAGACTATTTCCCTCTTACTACTTTCTATCCATTATAATTTATTTTACTTACCTAGTTGGCCCTTTCCGAGCTGAATTAGCACCTAGCTCTTGAGAGCATCCTTTTAAGGTAGCCAAAATGAATACAGCTAAATCGGAGTGGTAACTTTGGGAAATAGAGAAAGAATCGAAGAGAGAAACGAATAGAGAAAGAAGCAAGAGTAAGAAATTTCTAAGTGGTTATATAATATGAAGGGCATTTTGTGAAAGTCACAAACAAATAGTCTAGATAGGTAATACTTGGGTAATTGGTATAAATATGTAAATCGACGTCTCATTTGACACAGTTTTGTAAGTTTCCCTTAATTAAATTATGAGATCATATTTTAGCAGATCTTGCTCAATAAGAAAAATTTAATCTAAAAGAAAAAATAAAAAAAATTGCACCAGTTAAAAAAAATATATTATAAATTCTTAAATAAAATATTAAAGAAGTAATTATGAATTAATTAGGATTAAAATTATTTCCAACAATCCAGTTCGAATAATTTAAATTTTATTTTGCTAGCTGTTGATGTTTTTCTGGTATAAAGGGCTTGCCATCTATATTTGGCTAACTTTATTTTACTGAATATTTAGTTTAACTTAACTGAACAGTTTATAATGAATAGATAAATGACATATTATAACAATTTTGTAACAAAAAGTAAAAAATGATTATGAATACATGATTTAGATTCATGAATTCAAAACTGAAATTGTTGACCCTAGCTACCAAATCAACCCAATTTTGTTTAAAATCTGCATGATATGCATTAATAACTACATAAGAACAATCAATACAAAATCTGTTATCGTCTATCAAATTATATAAGACCAAAAATCTCTAGCATGATCTATCATCAAAAGAAAAAAATCAATTACTACTTGTTATTTACAAAATAATGAAAATGAACAAAGCCATAATAGTATTACACATCATGATATTAGGGTTTAGCCAAATTGGAGAATGTTGGTTGGATTGGCTTTTGCCGGAGCGAGACATTAGAGTAACAAATTACATATGTTACGACCAATGTTACGAACAATGCATTGAATTACCAATCGCTACTCCTCAACAATGCAAGCGTCAATGTCAAATCACATGTCGAGGAGTATTCCTCATCTCAACAAATTTTAATCATGACACTACTATTCCTCATCAAAGGATATATTCATCGCCATTGCCATCGCCGTCGCCGTCGCCGTCGCCATCGCTATCATATATTACTATGCTTTCGGTGCTTTGCCACAAAATTAAATGTCATCATCATCTATAAACTGTTTATAATTAATTTTATTAGTTTTCCAGTAAAATATATATTATTTACATCTGTAAAACTTGAATTGATGTTATTTATTTCTTCAACTAAAAAAAATATTTTAAGGAAGTTGTAATAGTTCAAATTTGAGCTTTTAGGTACTCTTGCTTAAAAAATTAATTATCAAAACAAAATATGATGTTCCTTTAAAAAAATTGGCATCAATGCTCGTTATAGATTTCATCTTTATCCTCAAAGGACGGGTAATGAATCCGGATCTATCAATTAATATACAACAGATTTAGGGTTACCTTTTGTAGCACAAATCTAATGATTAGTAGCGGAAGCAACGAACCTTGGCTCTGTGTTACCAATCTAGATGAAGGCAATACTAGAGAAGCAATCACTGTTGTTCCACGAACTAAGAGCGCACGCTAAGACATGAGAGGGGACGCGACTTGGTAGAGCAGAAAGAGAGGAATTTCCTTTTGTAGTATTGTACTCTCTCTATGTTGTGCATAGTGGCGGATCCAGGATTTGAGGGAGGGGGGCAAAACTCTATGTAAAATTTTTTTAGACTAATGTTTGTAGCCAAGAGCAAAAATACCCTTAACATTTTGGGTCTGGAGCAATTTTACCCCTAATATCTAAAATGGTGCAATTTTACCCCTAATGTTTGTAGCCAAGTGCAATTTTACACCTAACGTTGATAAATTGGATCAATTTCATATACTATTATAACATATAGTCATTTTTTTCTTTATTTTGCACCAATTACAAATCAATTTGTTCTAAAAAAATGATATAATGTTCTTAGTAATTTAATAATAAAATTGGAGATTAGTATTTATAAATTCGGTGAATTTTTTGAATTTTTTTTGGTCTAATTCGTACAAAAGACTATATAGTTTTAATATTTTTTTCACATCCCAATATATGTTTGTGATTTGTTACTGATAAAATAACGCATGTGTGAAGTGTAGATGACAAGATTAATGACCGAGAAGACAGTTTTATGAATTATTTCTCAAATTGACCCAATTTATCAACGTTAGGGTAAAATTGCTCCTGATCCAAAACGTTATGGGTATTTTTGCATTTTAACCCTTCATTTTGGATTAAATTTTTTTTAGGGATGAGGAGGGGGGGAATGCCCCCTTTGACCCCCCCTACATCCGCCACTGGTTGTGCATCGGTGTGTTATATGTTTTAGGTTTAGCTTTCATAGTTATCTATTTATAGCTAGGCTAAACCTAAACCCTAACCCTAATCCTAAACCTAACTGATTAGGCTATAGACGGACCTTAAATGGATCAGTAAATGGGTCAATGCCCATTTACTCGATTTAATCCTACATATCCCACTTGTACGTAACAGAAACATATTTCATTTACCCCATCTCGTTCATACTCGCAAATAGTTCGTGCGACGGATATGCAATCGAGAATTCAAAATCTATATACTCGTTGGAGATATACAACCTCTCAAATTGCGCGTGAAATTAAGAAAAAGTATGATTTATCCTAGACTTTATATCACATCCACTATAACCATTATGATCTCAACAGTTTATCTATTTTCATAAGCATGCACACATGCACAACTATCCAGATTTGTGAAACATAGAACCACAAGATGTGAACTGGATAAACTATTTTCCTCTTACTACGTTCTATGCATTATAAATTATTTCACGTACCTAGTTGGCCCTTTTCAAGCTGAATTAGCACCTAGCTCTTGAGAGCATCCTTTTAAGGTAGCCAAAATGGATACAGCTGAATCAGAGTGGTAACTTTGGGAATTAGTACAATTAATGTCTTGTTTAACCCCTCCTCAAGAATACCATCATTTAGCGCTCCCAGCGCCGTTTTACACACTTCAGTTTGCAAAAAATGCCATTGTTTCTGAAAAACTATTGTTTGATACCCGTCTCGACCAGTAGCCTTCATCGGTTCTATCGAGATAATTGTATCACGAACATCTGTAGCTCCAAAAGGTTTCTCCATCTCTACTCGACCTGTCGGATCCCAATTCGAGAAAGAGGACTTTGTGATCAGAGGCGGACGATTTTGACAATCCTCCATATACACCCGTTTGAACTAGGCACCCGCTATAAACCGTAATCTGAACACATCCCATACCCAAGGTCCCTCGTTGTCCTGAAGGCCTTCGATATGATTACGTGTGCATCTAATGACAGTGGACGTGTGGAAAAATGATGTGTTGCGGTCTCTATGTGCAATCCATTTAACCTGCGATTTTTGGAACCATATCAATTCTTCTTGTCGAAGTACAACAGTGAACTTTTTCGAAAGCTTATGTTGCAATTTCAAGAGACCCCTAGACACAATCTGACATAAGCAGCATTGCACACCATCTAATCGAGCTCTAAGTCGTTACTTGCGATAAAAAATATTGCAAAACACATGTCTATTCCAATAGTTCAACTTATAAGCCATATCTTTCAACCCATGCACTGAAGACCTGCCATCCTTCCAATTATTATTGAAAACGTCTTGAAATTTTAGATGCAGTAGTCAAGCCGCTTGAAATTTGAAAGGCGGGGAGATCTGCGGCTGAGCCGAACCATCAAAGTATATCAATCATAGCATATGATCCAAGTTCATGCATGGTAAATGATGAATGCTAGCTGATGCCTCCAATTCGTATTGCACAATGTTGTATCCAGTATGCAGGCAACCCGTGTTCATTTTGCATAGCCCCTAAACTAGGTAAAAGGCGGCCCAACGAACCCAAGATCCAATTGGCAAAAGAAGTGCAACGGCTAGTTCATGCCAAGGGGCCTCCTAACTTTTCTAATTTCAATTTGATGTTATTGAAGTTCCCAGCCAAGATCAAGGGTCGGGTTACCAAAGAGTGCAATATGAGCATATCCTCAAGAAAGGCTCTTTTGCATTTATTATGGGGTCAAACATATACTACCGTAAGCTCAAACTCTACAGCTTGGGATCGTCCACCCACAGTAAAAACGAGAGAGTGAATGAATTGCTCATTCCGAGCTAAAATTGAAATTTGGACTTTCAGAGCATCCCACAACATCCATATTGCTCTGCGGAATCCAGCAGCCTCCACCAGTTCTATGTTTGAAAATTGTAACTTTGAACATAAAGTCGCAGCTCTAGTTTCGGGTAATCTAGGTTCCACTAAAGCCAACAACTCTAGAGTATGAACCATGACCAAATGAAGCAAAGTACACCGAAAATCCCTTCCTTTGGCTCCAAAATAGTTCTAGATGATGTATTTCATAATAATATATGTAGTAAGAGTGAAGCACGATCCCAGGGTCACATGCTACGAGAAGAAAGAGATTTTGCGCTCCCTTCCATCTCCATGGTTACTTGCATCTCATGGTTCTGCTATTGAACCTCCATTGGTTGCTCCAACCTATTTTTCTCCATTCCAGATGTCGACAGATTCTAACATAAGTCAGACAAACAAAGAAAGGGTTACCCCATGGATTCAATCTTGAACGCTTCCGTCGTAACTCACCAACCTGATTCTGTTTTTGTCTACTGCTTAGTGGAGATGTCACATTCATTGCCGTTGTATTATTAAAACAGCCAGACATCTATAGGAATTACGATGTAAATCTCATATTGGTCGACAATTAAAAACATAGTGCCAAGTTTACAAACTAAGAAAGAATCGAAGAGAGAAACGAATAGAGAAAGAAGAAAGAGTAAGAAATTTCTAAGTGATTATATATATGAAGGGCATTTTATGAAAGTCACAAACAAATAGTCTAGATAGGTAATGACTTGGGTAATTGGTCTAAATATATAAATCGGCGTCTCATTTGACCCAGTTTTGTAATTTTCCCTTAGCTAATTTTAAGATCATATTTTAGCAGATCTTGCTCAATAAGAAAAGTTTAATCTAAAAGAAAAAATAAAAAAAATTGCACCAGTTAAAAAAAATATATTATAAATTCTTAAATAAAATATTAAAGAAGTAATTATGAATTAATTAGGATTAAAATTATTTCCAACAATCAAATTCGAATAATTTAAATTTTATTTTGCTAGCTGTTGATGTTTTTTCTGGTATAAAGAGCTTGCCATCTATATTTGATTAACTTTATTTTAATGAATATTTAGTTTAACTTAACATGACAGTTTATAATGAATAGATAAATGACGAACTATAACAATTTCGTAACAAAAAATAAAAAATGATTATGAATATATGATTTAGATTCCTGAATTCAAAACTGAAATTGTTGACCCTAGCTACCAAATGAACCCAATTTTGTTTAAAATCTGCATGATATGCATTAATAACTACATAAAAACAATCAATACAAAGTCTGTTATCGTCTATCAAATTATATAAGGCAAAAAATCTCTAACATGATCCATCATCAAAAGAAAAAAATCAATTACTACTTGTTATTTACAAAATAATGAAAATGAACAAAGCCATAATAGTATTACATATTATGATATTAAGGTTTAGCCAAATTGGAGAATGTTGGTTGGATTGCCTTTTGCCGGGGCGAGACATTAGAGTAACAAATTACGTATGTTATGACCAATGTTATGAACAATGCATTGAATTACCAATCGCTACTCCTCAACAATGCAAGCGTCAATGTCAAATCACATGTCGAGGAGTATTCCTCATCTCAACAAATTTTAATCCTGACACTGATATTCCTCATCAAAGGATATATTCATCGTCATCGCCATCGCCATCATATATTACTATGCCTTCGGTGCTTTGCCACAAAATTAAATGTCATTATCATCTATAAACTGTTTATAATTAATTCTATTAAGTTTTGAGTAAAATATATATTATTTACATCTGTAAAACTTGAATTGATGTTATTTGTTTCTTCAACTAAAAAAATATATTAAGGAAGTTGTAATAGTTCAAATTTGAGCTTTTAGGTACTCTTGCTCAAGACTTTAATTATTAAAACAAATTATGATGTTCCTTTAAAAAAATTGGCATCAATAGTCGTTATAGATTTCATCTTTATCCTCAAAGGACGGGTAATGAATCCGGATCTATCAATTAATATACAACAGATTTAGGGTTACTTTTTTTTATCACAAATCTATTAATTAGCATCGGAAGAAACGAACCTTGGCTCTGTGTTACCAATCTAGATGAAGGTAATACTAGAGGAGCAATCACTGTTGTTCCACGAACTAGGAGCGCACGCTTAGACATGAGAGGGGACGCGACTTGGGAGAGCAGAAAGATTGGAATTTCCTTTTGTAGTATTGTATTCTTTGTATGTTGTGCATTGGTGTGTTATATGTTTTAGGTTTAGCTTTCATAGTTATCTATTTATAGTTAGGCTAAACCTAAACCCTAACCCTAATCCTAAACCTAACTGATTAGGCTATAGACGGACCTTAAATGGATCAGTAAATGGGTCAATGCCCATTTACTCGATTTAATCCTACATATCCCACTTGTACGTAACAGAAACATATTTCATTTACACCATCTCGTTCATACTCGCAAATAGTTTGTGCGGCCGACGTACAATCGAGAATTCAAAAGCTATATATTCGTTGGAGATATACAACCTCTCAAATTGTGTGTGAAATTAAGAAAAAGTATGATTTATCCTAGACTTTATATAAGATCCACTGTAACCATTATGATCTCAAAAGTTTATCTATTTTCATAAGCATGCACACATGCATAACTATCTAGATTTGTGAAACATGGAACCACAAGATTTGAACTAGATAAACTATTTCCCTCTTACTACGTTCTATCCATTATAATTTATTTTACTTACCTAGTTGGCCCTTTTCTAGCTGAATTAGCACCTAGCACTTGAGAGCATCCTTTTAAGGTAGCCAAAATGAATACAGCTGAACCGGAGTGGTAACTTTGGGAATCAGTACAAGTAATGTCTTGTTTAACCCCTCTTCAAGAATGCCATCATTCAGCGCTCCCAACACCGTTTTACACACTTCAGTTTGCAAAAAATGCATTTGTTTCTGAAAAACTATTGCTTGATACATGTCTCGTCTAGGAGCCTTCATCGGTTCCATCGAGAAAATTACATACGAACTTCTGCAGCTCCAAAAGGTTTCTCCAGTTCTACCCGACCTGTCGGATCCCAATTCGAGAAAGAGGACTTTGTGATTAGAGGCGGACGATTTTGACAATCCTCCATATACACCCGTTTGAAGTAGGCACCCGTCATAAGCCGTAATCTGAACTCATCCCATACCCAAAGTCCCTCGTTATCCTGAAGGCCTTCGATATGATTACATATGCATCTAATGACAGTGGACATGTGGAAAAATGACGTGTTGCGATCTTCATGTGCAATCCATTTTACCCACAATTTTTGGAACCATATCAATTCTTCTTGTCGAAGTACAGCAGTGAGCTTGTTCGAAAGCTTATATTGCAATTTCAGGAGACCCCTTGACACAATTTGACATAAGCAGCACTACACGCCATCTAACCGAGCTCTAAGTCGTTGCTTGCGATAAAAAAATATCGCTAAACACATGTCTATTCCAATCGTTCAACGTACAAGCCATATCTTTCAACCCCTGCATCGAAGATCTGCCATCCTTCCAATTACTGTTGAAAAAGTCTTAAAATTTTGGATGCAGTAGTCAAGACGCTTGAAATTTCAAAGGCGAGGAGATTCACGGCTGAGCCGAAGCATCAAAGTCAATTAATAATAGCACATGATCCAAGTTCAGGCATGGTAAATGTCGAATGCTAGCTGATGCCTCCAATTCGTATTGCATAATGCTCTATTTAGTCCGCAGGCAACCCATGTTCGTTTTACATAGCCCCTAAACCAGGTAAAAGGTGGCCTAACGAACCCTAGATCAACCAAAAAGAGATCATTAATCCAGTTGGCAAAACAAGTGCAACGGCTAGTTCATGCCAAAGAGCCTCCTAACTTTTATAATTTCGATTTGATTATATTGAAGTCCCCAGCCAGGATCTAGGGTCAGGTTATCAAAGAGTACAATATGCGTATATCCTTAATAAAGGCTCTTTTGCATTTATTATGGGGTCAAAAATAGACTACTGTAAGCTCAAACTCTACAGCTTGGGATCCTCCACTCACCGTAAAAATGAGAGAGTGAATGAATTTCTCATTCTGAGCTAAAATTGGAACTTAAACTTTTAGAGCATCCCAGGACATCCATATTCCTCTGCTGAATCCAGCAGCATCCACCAGTTCCATGTTTGAAAATTGTAACTTTGAACATAACGTCACAACTCTAGTTCCGGGTAATCTAGGTTCCACTAAAACTAACAACTCGGGTGTATGAACCCTGACCAAATCAAGCAAAGTACACTGAAAATCCCTTCCTTTGGATCCAAAACAGTTCCAGATGATGTATTTCATAATAATATATATAGTATGGGTGAGGCACGATCCCATGGTCACATGTTACGAGAAGAAATAGATTTTGTGATCCCTTCCATCTCCATGGTTACTTGCATCTCATGGTTCTGCTCTTGAACCTCCATCGGCTGCTCCAACCTATTTTTCTCTGTTCCAAATGTCGACAGATTCTCTCGTAAGTCAGACAAACAAAGAAAGGGTTACCCCATGGATCCAGTCTTGAACGCTTCCATCGAAACTCACCAACCTGATTATGTTTCTGTCTACTGTCCAGTGGAGATGTCACATTCATTGCCGTTATATTATCAAAATAGCCAGACATCTATGTGTACTTCAATGTAAATCTCCTATTGGTCGGTTGTTTAGAGGGCTCTTTCGACCCCCAATAGTTTCTCGATCTTAGCCGATATTCAAACTACCTAACATGCCTTCTTTAGTTAATCAATTCATACGATCTTAGTCAATATGATTCAAATGAGCATGCCATAATAATACAACTTTATCAATAGAAGAAGAAGAAGAAGAAGAAGAAACAATATTAAAGGAAACAAAATTATTATAAGTACTTAACTCAACATCCATGGTAATTAAACCATTCGTAAAATAATCAGATCTATAAAAGGTATCTAGTAAACACAACCTCAAGTTGTTATTGTAAAAAAAACAATTTAAAACCCATATTCATCAACTGTAAAATAGAAATGAGATTTCATCGAATCTCAGGGACATAGAGAACATAATATAGGAAGAGAGTATGTCCACTTTGTAGAACCAACCTACAAGTACTAATCCTTTGAACTTCAAACTTCGAGTTTTTTTTCCTACAAATAGCCACCTAGATCCAACTGGCAAACACCAAAAATCTGTGAGGGTAAATACTAATTTTGTAAATGATTTGCATCGCAGTTTGCAAAAACTACGAAGAAAAAGTCATTCTGCGAAGTAGTATTTGCCTTCACAGGCTTCGCAGTTTGCGAAAAATGCGGAGTAAAATTATGTACTGAAAGTATTATCCCGAGAAAAAGATACAAAATAATAAAAAAACTGAGTGCCAAATTTCTAAGAAGAAAGATTTTATGTATATATGAGTCGATAATTAAAAACGGAGTGCTAAGTTCGCAAATTAAGAAAGAATCGAAGAGGGAAACGAAGAGAGAAGGAAGAAAGAGTAAGAAATTTCTAAGTGGTAATATATATGAAGGGCATTTTGTGAAAGTCACAAATAAATAGTCTAGATAGGTAATGACTTGGATAATTGGTCTAAATATGTAAATCGGCATCCCATATGACTCAGTTTTGTAATTTTCCTTTAATGAAATGATGGGATCATATTTTCGCAAATCTTGCTCAATAAGAAAAATTTAATCTAAAAGAAAAAATAAAAAATTGCTCCAGTTAAAAATATATATATTATAAATTCTTAAATAATCTTCTCTCCTTTTAGAGGACAGAGTTGGGGTTAGCTTTCCTAGGCTGATCCTAGGTTAGCTTTTGTCTCGGTGTTGGTTTGTTTTCTTTCCTGTTTCTACCAAAAAAAAAATCTTAAATAAAATATTAAAGAAGTAATTATGAATTAATTAGGATAAAAATTATTTCCAACAATCAAATTTGAATAAATTAAATTTTATTTTGCTAGTTGTTGATGTTTTTCTGGTATAAAGAGTTTCCCATCTATATTTGGTTAACTTTATTTTAGTGAATATTTAGTTTAACATAACTGAACAATTTTGTAACAAAAAGTAAAAAATGATTATGAATACATGATTTAGATTTCCGTATTCAAAACTGAAATTGTTGACCCTAACTACCAAATCAACCCAATTTTGTTTAAAATCTGCATGATATGAATTTAATAACTACATAAAAACAATCAATACAAAGTCTGTTATCATCTATCAAATTATATGAGACCAAAAATCTCTAACACGATCCATCATCAAAAGAAAAATAAATCAATTACTACTTGTTATTTACAAAATAATGAAAATGAACAAAGCCATAATAGTATTACACATTATGATATTAGGGTTTAGCCAAATTGGAGAATGTTGGTTAGATTGGCTTTTGCCGGGGTGAGACATTAAAGTAACAAATTACATATGTTACGACCAATGTTATGAACAATGCATCGAATTGCCAATCGCTACTCCTCAATAATGTAGGCGTCAATGTCAAATCACATGTCGGGAAGTATTCCTCATCTCAACAAATTTTAATCGTAACACAACTATTCCTCATCAAAGGATATATTCATCGCCATCGCCATCGTATATTACTATGCCTTCGGTGCTTTGCCACAAAACTAAATGTCATCATCATCTATAAACTGTTTATAATTAATTTTAGGGTTAATACACATCTTTGCCCTTGTGTTTTCTCGGAAAAACAGATTTGCCCTTAAATCAAATAAACCCACAAAAATATCCCTGAATTTTCCATAAACCTGCAATTATACTCTAATCTGACGGAGCTGCTAAACTGCGATGACGTCAAACCTTCTTATCTCCAGAAAAACTTCAGAAAAGAACAACCAATCACAAACAGAAAAAAATATGCACATTCAATTTCGATTAAAAGCAAGTTAGAAGAACAGATTGGTCAAAATTCATTTTCATAGAAGCTCAATCAACCTAATAAAATGGCGTCTAAACCTCCTAATTAATCCAAAAGCAATAGCAATAGAAAACAATAAGAAACCAAATGAATTTTGATTGTCGTCATCCAATTTTTTTTGGAGATAAGAAGGTTTGATGTCATCGTCGTTTAGCAGCTCCGTCAGATTAGGGTATAATTGCAGGTTTATGGAAAATTCAGGGATAGTTTTGTGGGTTTATTTGATTTAAGGATAAATCTGTTTTTCCGCGAAAACACAGGGGCAAATATGTGTATTAACCCTTAATTTTATTAGGTTTTTAGTAAAATATATATTATTTACATAAGTAAAACTTGAACTGATGTTGTTTATTTCTTCAACTAAAAAACTATTTTAAGGAAGCTGTAATATTTCAAACTTGAGCTTTTAAGTACTCTTACTCAAAAATATAATTATTAAAACCAATTATGATATTTCTTTAGAAAAAATGGCGTCAATAGTCATTATAGATTTCATCTCTATCCTCAAAGGACGGGTAATGAATCCAGATCTATCAATTAATATACAACAGATTTAGAGTTACCTATTGTAGCACAGATCTATTGATTAGCAATGGAAGAAACGAACCTTGGCACTGTGTTACAGATCTAGATGAAGGCTACACTAGAGGAGAAATCACTGTTGTTCCACGAACTAAGAGCACACGCTAAGACGTGAGAGGGGAGGCGACTTGGGAGAGCAGAAAGAGAGGAATTTCCTTTTGTAGTATTGTATTCTCTGTATGTTGTGTATTGGTTTGTTATATGTTTTAGGTTTACCTTCCATAGTTATCTATTTATAGCTAGGCTAAACCTAACCCTATACCTAACTAATTAGGCTATACGCAGACCTTAAATGGACCAGTAAATGGGCCAATGCCCATTTACTCGATTTAATCCTATATCTCCCACTTGTACGTAACGGAAACATATTTCATTTACCCCATCTCATTTATACTCGCAAATAGTTCGTACGACTGACATACAATCGAGTATTCAAACACTATATACTCGTTGGAGATATACAAACTCTCAAATTATGTGTGAAATTAAGAAAAGTATGATTTATCCTAGACTTTATATCACATCCATTATAACCATTATGATCTCAACAGCTAATCTCTTTTCATATGCATGCACACATGCATAACTATCTAGATTTGTGAAACATAAAACTACAAGATGTGAACTGGTTGATATTTAGCTGGAGCGTTCTTTTTTCTAGACTCAATGGTTTTCCATCTTTTGGAAATAGCTCTTGGCATAGTCTTGTGCATCTCATACCAAGCGGCCTCTCCCCATGGGAATGCATCAAATAAAGTGAGATAATCAGGAAGCACTAGCCAATCAGTATTCACCAACCTAGTTTTCTCAATTGTGATCAAACAACGATGTATGAAATACAACATCGAATACTAGTGAATTCAATATCGTCCTTCTTGCTCCAATCGATATCTACGAACACTTTAAATATGTGATAGTGAGTTATGGAATCTATTTCTTTGAAGTACTTGCTGATTATTTCCTTTTTATTTAGCTTTTTGATCCTCATCATCATCTCCTCCAAACCACCAAACTGCAAGCCAGAAATAAGTCCGAACTCCCAATCTCCAAACCTCATTTCAACTCATCCAATAGAGAACCATATCTCTCTATGGAGAGATCCAACATGCCTAACCTCCCTAGTTAACAATGTATGGACAATGGATCGAAGAAGGCGACATTGTCCAAATCCATAATATGTTCAAACATCTTCTTTTGAAGGTCTTTATCTGTGAGGCCGTCAATTAATTTTGAAGCTCCACCATGGCAGCAATATCACTTTTTACTGTTATTGTGCCTTTTGAACCTAAGCTCCACGGATACTTGAATTTTGCAACACTATTGCCACTTGACTCTGTAAAAATGAAAACAGTTCGCATTTGAGACAATACAATGTGCATTTCATACTTACAATTTGTATTTATGTAAAAATAGTTTTGCTTTATAAAACAGAACTCCGCAATTCACCTTAAGACTTAGCATTTACCTATTTGCGAAGCAAAACTATTCGTATTTTCATTCAATTGTGAATCGCAATCCAAGTGGAATGTTCATAAAATCCATATTGCGAAGCCCAAATTGCTTCATATTTAATCAGAAGGCTTCGCATTTAGCCTATTGCAAAGTCCTTTTGCTAAAAGATGGTTTAGCAATTCATCAAGAGTCTTCACATTTACCAATTTGTGAAGCTCTTTTTGCTAAAAAATGGCTTCACAATTTATTAGAAGGCTTCTTATTTACCTATTTGCAAAGTTGTAGACAAAGGCTTATGGTTCATTGCTTCACAATTTGCTAATTGTGAAGCAAAATCATAAAAAAATGTGAAAATCACAAATGAACTATGAACCCAAAAATTTCGACTCCTAAACCAATAAATTAAACAAATACATCCCAAATGAATTCCAAAATCATCATTATACCATTAACACTGACCATAACCAAACATAATATATTAAATCAAAGCTCAATCACAACAACATTAAAACCTAAAACTTAGTCGAAATACATCATGCAAAAAAAGCCAAAGAGATGAAGGAATCTTATCTTTGATTTTTTTTTTATCAATGTTTTCCATATTCTTTCGAGATTTCACCATGATTTGTTGTTCGTTTTTTATTCGCAAATCGCCTAGTAAAATTTCATGTGTTATCGCAAAGAGATAGAGAGAAGGTGAGGGGTTTGTGTGTATAATGGTGTTTTGGAGAAAGGGATATGTAAAAGTCTAGTTTGGTGTAATGGATTATAATTAGTCTAAACATCTTCCCGAATTCCACCAATGGAGAAAAGTCTTCCTCTAATGACCATAGAAAGTGCCATATACTCTGCTCGCTTTTATGGAAGAATGAAGAAGAAAAGAGAGACAATTCGATGGAGCTGCTTGACTGTATATCATACAAATCATCAATGAAAAATCTTTAAATAAGAATCATACAATTATGTGAAGAATGTCGCTTATTTCGAATGCTAGAAAAGCCTACATCGAGCAAGTTGACTCACAACCCGGGTAAAGGGCTCCTGCTGATACTACATCAGTAAAAATAGGATGCAACCCACAGACAATTATTAACTATAAAATATGAATTACTACAATCCATTTTAGAAAAAGACATGATCCACCATGTGCACTTCCCCATAACCGGAACTAGAATGAGAACTGGAACGAGAACTTCATCGTCACTTGAGTACCCCACACGAGTTCAGTCGCAATGTTATTGGCTCGATATTTGATATTTGAAAATTTCTAGTTGCATAAAAAAAACGTAGTACCCAATTAGTGTTTAAGAACAAAGTAACCATTACTTTTACTTTGTGTATTTGGTTTAAATTTTCTATCACAAATAAGATTGAGTTAAGTTTTTTTTTTTTTTTTTGATAGAGAGTTAAGTTTTTACCACTACAACAAAATTGAAATTTTTATAGGATAAAGATAAAATTAATAATTTCATGTTCAAATTTAACCTTTATATATGTAAGAAAAAAAAACTATAAAAAAATCGCCCTCTTTTGATGAATGACTTCATATTTTCTTTTTAATATTTATCTAGTTTTTCGGTTCGAGATTCGTCAGATATAACTTCATATTTTCTAGCGCCTTTCAAAGACAAAATCTATTTCTTTTAAAAGTATATATTAATATTGGTAAAACTTGAATTTAACTCATTAAATTAAGTCTCACTTCTATATTCTTCAAAAGAAAAAGAAGAATATTATAAATTAATGAAAAAGAGGTGCATTTTACATATATTTGGGGTAAACATGGGTGCAATGTACCTCATGATTTCTCAAATATTTTAACAAAAAACTAGAAATGTAATGTGGTTTATTTTTCAAATTGTAAACAAAAACTGTATATTATAATAATGGTTGGTGAATCTGTGGATGCATTTATAGTTTTACACGAAACAGTTAAGAAAACTAACATTAATAGGCAAGGACTGTTCTGCCACTTAAACGAATGACGTCACCATTTTCCGTTATGTGATTTTTTTCTTAATAAACGGTCAAATTGGGTCACTTAAGAGTATAATATATTTTATACCTAAAACTATTATATCATACTTAGCTCCAGAAACATTTTAGCATAGACACGTTATTGTAAATACTTTGTTATTTTTAAAACACAACCGTCGGTCATCAGCGTCACTCATATGCGTTCAGTTATTTGTCATCATCGTTCAATATTTTCAGTTTTTTTTTTTTTTTTTTATCTCTGATCAATCTCACACTTCTGGTCAATATGCTTTAGGAACATAAGTTATAGAACATAGGAGATTAGTTGTAGCACATAAGACATTAGTTGTAGAACATACATTGGAGTACATGTTCTATATTTTATAGCTCGTGTTCTAAAATATTAAATAAAATATTCTAAATAACTAGTTTAGAACATAAGAGATTAGTTGTAGATAAGATATTAGTTTTAGAACATATGTTGTAATATATGTTCTATATTGTATAGCATGTGTTCTAAAATGTTAAGTAAAACATTCTAAATAATCTTAGATATGTTCTACGTTTTATTATGGGAGAATTACTAAACTAACACCTTTTAAGGGGTTAGTTTACATTTATTTATAGCTCATTTCAAATAAATTTCCAAAACTAACATATTTCAACAGATAACTTCCAAGTTTGTCCTTGTCTTCTTCCTAATCATAACTTTATGTCTTTGTCTTTCCCCCTCTCTCTTTCTCGCGCGCTCTCTCTATAAAAAAAACAAAACAATCTACAGAACGACTACGAATACTACAACAATCAATTCAGCCCACAGTTCGTACAACAAGATTTCTACAATCATATAAGTTTTTCATTGGTTTTTAGTTTCATTGAAAATATTTAAAGCTTAGTCCATTCATCGTTAAGATCTAGCACAGGTTGTTTCTCTACAACCCAATGTATATTGTTTCTCTTCCTTTTTCATAGTTTTACTGATCATGCGAACCCCAAAAACAGTGGCATTGTTGTCTGAAAATGCATTTTGGTTAGAATATCAGTTTCAGATTTTTCCCTGATAGTGTCGATATCTGTCGATTTCTGTCGATATCGACAGTATATTGACAAATACAATATCGATAGATATCCTGTCGATATCTGAAATTTAACAAATATCGTCATATCTGTCGATATTGATCAGAAATCAACAGATATCGACACTGTCGGAAAAAAAATCTGAAACTGATATTCCAATCAAAATGTATTTTCAGACAACAATGCCACTGTTTTTGGGATTCGCACGATCAGAAAAAACATAAAAAAGGAAGAGAAACAATATACATTCGGTTGTAGAGAAACAGCCTGCTAGATCTTAATGATGAATGGACTAAGCTTTAAATCTTTTCAATGAAACTAAAAACCAATGAAAAACTTATATGATTGTAGAAATTTTGTTGTATGGACTGTGGGTTGGATTGATTGTCGTAGTATTCGTAGTCGTTCTGTAGATTGTTCTGGTTTTTTAGAAAGAGAGAGAGCGAGAGAGAGAGAGATGAGGAAAGACACAAAGTTATGTTTAGGAAGAAGACGAGAGCAAAGTTGGAAGAATTTGTTGAAATATGTTAATTTTGATAATTTTTTTTGAAAGGAGCTAGAAATGTAAACTAACCCTTAAAAGGTGCTAGTTTAGTAATTTTTTTTATGGAAGTGTTTATATATATATATAACAAATAATTTACCACTTCATAATGTTTTTTTCTTTTCAATAAAGAATTATACCAAAGAGAAACTTAGAGAGAAAAAAGAAAAAAAAGAAAGAGGTAGCTATAGTTCCTAGGAAAGCCATAGATAGATAGCTCTCTCTTTCTTCATTGCTCACCTATTTAATAAAACCCACAGAATAATCTCTCTCTCTCTCTCTTACGCACATTCTTATCTCTTTCTCATCTCATCTTTCTTCCTCTGCAACCTCAGTAGGGTTTGTTTTTGTCTCTGTTTCTCCTATATACATATATTTTGTCTGAAAATGGAGATGAAATCATCACCTCATTCTCAAGAACAAGAACAACATCAAGAACAAGATCAAGAACAAGAACAGCATTTTCATGTCTTGGCTGTTGATGATAGCATTCTTGATAGGAAATTATTAGAAAGGTTGCTTAGATTTTCTTCTTATCAAGGTAAGTACTCATTATTATTCCTTAATCCTCATTTAATTTATTTTAATTACACTTTCTTGCATAAAATATTTATTACTGTTGCAGTTACTTGTGTTGATTCTGGAGATAAAGCTTTAGAGTATTTGGGATTAATGGATAAACTTGATAATACTTCTTCTTCTTCCCCTTCACACTCATCCCAAGAGGTCAGCTTTTTTTCTTAATCTCGTTTCGTGTCATAATCGTATTATATAATAAAAATCAGTCATATTAAGCAAATTATCTCTTTAAATAGTATAAATCATAAAATCATATTTAATATTATATGGGATAATGTACACCATTCTTTCAAAATTCTAGTTTTTGATCATGCCAATTTTTCCAGTGTTTCTTTTGGGTTTGTGGTGGGAGTGTCTTTCTCGCTAACCAATCTTTAATCAAATGAAATTCCAGTGTTTCTTATATATTTTTCAAGTGAAAAGGGGAGAAATTAAATGTAAAGTAGGATTAATTAATTAATTAGATAATATAAGGATGAATTCATCAATTAATATCTTATCATGAGTAAAAGGCTAATTAAAAAAAATAATTCAAAGATCCAATGCAATTTTATTATTTTAAATATGGAGGATAATTTTATTTTTATTTTTTAAAAGAAAGGGAAAGGTGGGTACTATTTATTTTATATATATGAAAAGGCACATTTTTAATGTTAATCATAATTTTGTCCTGCATATTTTATTTTGTCTTGAAAAATATCAACACAATCTCAAATAAAGATCCTTCATGGACCACCAATTTTTTTTTTTTTTTACTCAACAGTACTGTATACATTAATTTGGTGATTAGGCAAACCTAGAAAAATAAAATTCAATTAATTACTAGCTGAAAAATTCGGTTTTTTATTATATTATAAATATGAAGGACCCCATATGTTTGATCAAATTTTTATGAGGATTTTATTTAAAATATTGTTTGCTTTAAATGTCTTTTTTAATTGGATAATGAGATCTAGATGATTTTTTTTCCCTTTTTTCAGATTGTTTCCTTATTCATTAATATACGTAATAATCTTGATTAAGAAGCTAATTAAGACCTTAAATAATTATCTTTGAGTTCAAATTTCAACATCTCACAGTAATTTTTCATGAATGGTCCTTACATTTTGGTGGCATTGGTTTATTACCCCTAAATATAAATATTGAAATAAATTCTTAATAACAAGAAATAGTTTGTACATATTTTATATATATATTGCATTATTTTAGTTCTCTTTTGGGTTATGGATTTTTTATTATAAGATTTTTTTGTAATTAATAAATACAGGGGATAAAAGTTAATATGATCATGACGGACTATTGTATGCCTGGAATGACGGGTTATGACTTGTTGAAAAAAGTAAAGGTATGTGAATTACTAATTAATTTCTCTTGATATTCATCGCGTTAATATTTATTATTATTGATTTTTAGTAGATATTATCTAATTATTTTTCTAAAATAGAAACAGAAAAAAAAAATGATAAAAATGAGAATCAAAGAAAAATAAAAATAAGCATTTTTCTGATTTGTTAAATAAGGCATGACTTAAGATTGAAATATGTGATGACATAAATAACGAAAAAAGAGAGAATATTTTAGAAGGAAAAAAGAAAAAGTATTTTTGAAGGGACCATAAGACAAGTTTGTCAGAAGGAAAAGGAAAGAAAAATGTGAGGCAATCTAACAGCAAAAAGTATCATACCGAATCTTATTACTTTTTTTACAAATTAACAAGGAATTCTTCAATTGTTTTTCCTTTTTTTTACATGTATGGTCCCTAAATGACAATGTTATTAATATTATGACCCCTTTAAAATTTAAATCAAAAGAAAAATTATTTAAAAAAAAAATTAAGAAGTGACGACCTAAACAAGTTTGATTACATTATTAACTCTTTGTTGTCAACATTTTATTAATTTGTCAACAAAGAAATTTGTTGTGGACTTTAAATTTTAGTATTTATATAAAGTTTAATAGCTTATATATCATGAAATGAAAGTTTAGAGAGTATAATGTTAATATTCTTATAGTTCAAGGTTCAACAGCCCAATGCTTAGCCCGATTCTGACCAAACCCTGAATAGGATGTTACCTCCATCAATCAGAACTAAGCCTTCCCACCCCTATCCTTCTATTGAGAGCAGGGGCGGAGCAGAGATAGGGGTCCGGGTCCCTTTGGCCGCCGGAACTACCATGGTCACGAGTAGTTTCGATCTTTCTGTTTCTATAAAATTTGAGGTGTTGTGGTGTTCTAGTTCTCATGTTTCCAAGAAATTTAGATCGGGTGCTGAATTAGCACCCCAAAATTGGCTCGGGTCTTGTTAGGTTTTCTCTAAATTCAAAATTCCATTTTTTTTTGCCTGTTAGATCCTCTCTAAATCCAAATTTCTACTTTTTTTTTTATTAAATCCAAATTTCTACTTTTTTTTTTTATCAAATCCAAATTTCTAAATTCTTTAGCCTGTTAAACCATTCTTAAACCTAAATTTCTAAAAAAAATTGGCCTATTAGACCCTCTAAATCCGAATTTTTTCTATTAGACACCGATTTAGTAAAAAAAAATTACACACTACGCGTAAAATCGAGCCCCCAACCGAACAATCCTATATTCGCCAATGCTTGAGAGGTCTAAACTCTTTCTTTCCTTTTTCTTTATTTTCAATCATCCTTCTCCTTACCTTCCTCCCTCCACCACACCATTGGCGTTGAAGCCTACTCCTCTCTCACCGCTCCCACTGCAAGATTAAAATTAGCCCCTCTATTCTCTAATCCCGACTCCAGCAGGATGTATTTTTACCCATTATTTTTTATATATATAAAACATATTGAAACATATATTTGTTATTATTATTATTATATAATGTATATAATTTTGTAAATCAGGATTCATCATGGAAAGATGTACCAGTGGTGGTAATGTCATCAGAAAATATACCATCAAGAATCAGCAAGTAATTTTCTTAATTATTTCTCATCTAATTATATTTGATTTTTATAATTGAAATTGAAAATTAATGTTAAATCTATGATTAAAAAGGTGTTTAGAAGAAGGAGCAGAGGAATTTCTATTGAAGCCACTACAATTATCAGATGTTGAAAAGCTTCAGTCTCATCTCCTAAAAACACCAATTGACAGTTGTTCATGTAAACAAGAAATTGAAATTGAGAATATTAACAACAAAAGGAAGGCTATTTCTCCTTCAGAGTCACCACAAAGAAGACCTAAGATCAAAGGATTTGCTGTTGTATAGTATATAATTTATTTTATTTTATTTACCAAACTTCCTTCTTCTAAACAAATGTCCTAATTGACTCAAATTAAGTGATATGCTTCAATTTTCTCATTTAACTATTCTACTTGAATGTTTCAAAAAAAAAAATTTAACCCGAACCCAATAGCAAATAAATATTATCTTTCGTTTTTTTACGAACCACTCTTGGGTTGCAACATATTAACTTCAACCTTTTCAAAAGGGCACCCATTTTAGTACTAGTCTCGTCCATACAAGTTTAATTTTAGAGTTTTAATGGATTCCAATGCATGGTCGCACCCATCATTCATTATTTATTACTAATTGACTGGAAACAACTATAAGGGCCCGTTTGATAAGATGTAATGGGCTTTGTAATGGAATGCCCATTACATTGAAAGGTCATTATCATGTTTGGTTGCACTTTAAAATTTTGTTGTAATGGAATGAGAAATCCATAGATTAAATTTTGTTTAACAACTATTGTAATCCTCATTACATAAAAAAAAATGGATTGAATTCTCATTACATCTAACAAGTAATCATAATTTTTAGCTTTAAAGTTCCATCTAATCTCTCATTTGTCAAATCTCACTTCTCATCATTCTCAAAAACGCAAAAACTAGAAAACCTAAAAACGAAAAAAAGCAAAAAAAAAAACATGAAAAATAAGAAAATGAGAAAATAGAAAAAAAAAACGGTGAAAATGGAAAACGAAAAAACGAGAAAAATGTAAAAAAATACTATGAAAACACGGAAAATTATATACTAATTTCACGATTTTCATGTTTTTTTTTTGTTGATTTTAATTATGTAAATAAAATTTTACGATTACGTTTAACTAAGCAAACATAAGTATTGTAATGGTAATTACATTTCATCATTTTTTTTTACCAAACATGGTAATGGAATCACCATTCCATTCCATTACATTACATTACAACTTTGATTACATTACATTGCATTACGTCATACCAAACGCACCTTAAGAGTATCTCTAATAGAGGGTGTTTAAAAGAGTGTCAGATGATGTGACACTATGTTTGACAATTTTTAAAGGGTGACTACTATTAAAGTGATGGTGGATGTCACTTTTTGGCAACCTTCTTTTAAGATTGTCAAACTTTTTTTAATATAAAAAAATGATTTACTTGATTACGACTTCATCTGTCAAAGATGACAGATCAACAATTTTGTGTGTAGGAGATCCGAATAAGTCAATTTTAAGTGTGCAATAGATTTTTAATATCAACTATAAATGTGTGATAGATTATTTAAAAAATTTAGGGTACCAATGGACAAAACTTGCAAAGTTTAATTTGTTAATCGACTGGAAAACAAGTATAAGAGAATCACATATCTGACGTGAAACAGAAATTAAGAGATATGCTCAATAGGTCAAGTAATCCAAAACCTATTAGGCTACGTCCAAATCAAAGTATAAGCTTGGACTTGGATTTTTATTTAAAAAAAATGGCCTAAACCATATGCAACCCCCTAAATTTGTTAATTTTGGTCATTTTACCCTATGAACTTACGTGACGATCTATTTGCCCCCTCAACTATTTAAAAGTGGTATTAGTAACCCTTTATTTTCATTATAACGGAAACAAAATGAAATTCCAACATTAGTACAAGTGTTCATGGAAGTATTAGAACTAGTCTGCATATATGTAACCTCATTTTCAGCTTGTTTTAGTAGTGCACAACCCTATATGCAATTTTTACAAGAGAACTTGTGTACTGTCTATACTAACATCATTTGTAGCTTGTTTTAGTAGTGCACAACCCTTTTTATTATGACATTGGTCCTTGCAATGAGATATGTCATAATTGTTTCCGTTATAATAAAAACAGGGGGTTCCTAATACCACTTTTAAATAGTTGAAGGGGCAAATGGGTCATCCCGTAAGTTCAGGGGGCAAAATGACTAAAAGTGACAAGTTCAAGGGGCTGCGTATGGTTTAGATCTAAAAAAATTCAAGCAAATGCATGAGCAAAGTCGATTTTACCCTTGAGCAACATAATAAGAAATAGAAAAAAAAAAAAAATTGTGATAATGGTCAATGGTCCTACTTAATTGAAATTATACTTCCCTCATTACGCGGGCTATGCCCTGTTTATTACTGGGTTGGATGCACCGGCTGTTTAATGGAACTAGACACTTTCTCTTGAGCCGGGCTACTTTGAAAATCGGGCTACTGTTTAATTACAGAAACATATGCATACATTTAGGAAAAGTTAGTACACCTCAGATTTTATATATTGATCCTGTTTGCTGTTTGGCAAATAGTTGTTCAGGTTAGTCAGTATTTTTCACACGGACCCTGATGACCATGTGAATTTGGTCATTCACCGTTAGATGTAGGCTGATTAAATCTAAACCTTAGGATTTGAATATCCACCTTAGGATTTTAAACAGTCTACATCTGACGGTGAATGACCAAATTCACTGTGGTCATTAGGGTCCATGTGAACACTAATGTTTGGTTAGTTTATTTGACTGATTGATTGTGTAAAATGAAAAATAAGAAAATGGTAAAATTTTATTTGGAGTTGGATGGTAGTAAATAAGGATAAAAATATCGTCAAAAGAGATAGAACAATATGTTTATTGAAAAAGCTCTAAAATGAATCTTTTCAAAATTAGCTTTTTAGACCCAATAAACTTTTTCAAACTTCTCTTTACCAAACACTATTAGAAATTTGACTAGTCAAAACTTTTAAAGTAGCTCAAATCTCTAATTTTACCCCTAAAAACTCTTTACCAAAGGGTGCCATTGTCTTAAATCAAGATTTTAATAAGTTTAAATTTAAAAAATTTTTTGGTCAATCAGAACTGCTCGATTATATGATTAGGATCTTTTAGCAAACACTTGTGATGTGCTCTTTTCTTTTCTTTTCTTAAAGATATGGGCTAATGACCTTAATTTGAAAGCCCACTTTTTATATACTAAATATATATCATGGGAAAATTACACAGAAATTCATCTTTTAGAAACAATTTACAATCATGTCAAGTCATAATTTTGGATTATGTCAAACCAATAAAATCAGTACTTTTAATATATTTTAAGGATTAGAATTTATAAATTATAAGTTTAGAATATATTTTTTAGGGTTTATAATTTATAAATTGGAGTCTAGAATTTTTTAAATTATGGTATAAAGTCATAATAGATAGAAAATAATGACATATTAAGAATTAAGTTTGGTGATATGACTTAGTTGTAATTTTATAGATAATTATGATATTCATGTAATTGACCCTATATATCATTGCCTAAATTAAAAAAATTAATCCTTATATATATATATATGGGAGGGATCAAGTGAGAACCCTCCCCTAGGTGAGAACCACCCAAAACTACATAGTTTTGGGTGTAAAATTTAATAAAAAATCGCTGCTGCTTGGGGGGGTCGAACCCTAGCCTCTTGATTTCCACTCCACTGCTTACCACTGAGCCATTTACTTTCCTTGTGTATTTTGCCGCGCGCTAATTAATATACCAATGCCCTTATAGCTTCTATTGTTTAATATTTGATGCATGCACTTATTAATATTGATTAAATTCGCATAATAATTAATTATTAAAAGAAAAAAACCAAGAACATGCTCTAATTTCTTATTTATTTAATTCCTCTATATTTTTGTAATTTATATTTTAAATTGTTAAAGACGATGTTCTAAATATTGTTACATATGTTCTAAACTTTATAATTTGTGTTCTAAAAATTAAGATAATGTCTTAAAAAAATAATAATTATATGGGCCATTTTTTTGTTCAAAAAAAAAAACTCACATTCTAAATAACATAACGTATGTTCTAAAAAACATAACATATGTTCTAAAGTTTATAGTTTGTGTTCCAAAAATTAAGTATAATTTTCTAAAAAAAGCAGTAGATATCTGGATCGTTTTTTCACTTGTTTTATAATATAATTTATAACTCATGTTCGAAAAAACATAACACGTGTTCTAAAAAAACATAACGTATGTTCTAAAAAATATGTCGTACGTTCTAACTTCATAGTTCGTGTTTTAAAAGTTAAAATATATGTTATAACGTATGTTTTAAAAAATATATAGTTTGTGTTGTAAAAATTAAGTATAATGTTCTAAAAAATCAGTAGATATCTGGATCGTTTTTTCATTTGTTCTATAATATAATTTATAACTCATGTTCGAAAAAACATAACACATGTTCTAAAAAACATAACGTATGTTCTAAAAAATATGTTGTACGTTCTAAACTTCATAGTTCGTGTTTTAAAAGTTTAAAATATATGTTCTAACGTATGTTTTAAAAAATATATTTTCTTATATAACATAAATTACAAAAATATAAAGGAATTAAATAAATAAGAAATTGGAGCATGTTTTTGGATTTTTTTTCTATTAATAATTCATTATTATGGACATTTTCTTTCTATTAATAATTCATTATTATCCAAATTTCTTTTTTTTCTATTAATAATTTATTATTATGCACATTTAATCAATATTAATAAGTGAATGCATCAAATATTAAATAATAGAAGCTAAAAGGGCATTGGTTTATTAAGCAGTGCACAACATAATACACAAGAAAAGCAAATGGCTCAATGGTAAGGAGTGTGGAGTGTAAGGGAGGAGGTCAGGGTTTGACGCTCCCAAGCAGCAACGTTTTTCAGTGTTTTTTTTTTAAATTTTCTACCCAAAACGACGTAGTTTTGGGTAGTTCTCACCTAGGAAAGGGTTCTCACAAGAACTCTCTCCTATATATATATATATATATATATATAATTAAAATAGAACAATTAATTGATAACTCTTCAAAACAACAAAATGAAAACAACAAATTTTCTTCCGCACACTACCGACCACATAAATACAAATTTCATATACATGCTTTAGAAACTTGATTCAGAATATCAATTGCCCTGAACTTTGAACTTGGAAAGTATCTCATTAACCTCAAAATTACCTATTAACCTTGTGAACTTACTTAAAATTATCTATTAACTATCTTAATATTCCTAAATTTTTTTAAAACCCCGTGAACTTGATCAATGGGTCATTTGATCAATTGAACCCTTGAACTTATATCACTTTGTCAAAACTCCTAATATATTAAGCCAATAGTTTTCCTGCTAGAAAGCATAGAGAATTTGATTTGCAATTTAATTGGTTTCTGCTACCAAAGTGTTCTTCGCAATCCAAACCAGGATTCCGATAATTAAGACCAACAAAGGCGGCATTTTTGTGTTGAGATTCTCATTCTTGTTTTAAGGGCATATAGATATTGATTGGTTTATCAACTCACAATCACAATAGAACAAAACTCCATTATTTATTTTTCCCCCCTAAACATACAATTCTCAAAATAAACTAACCACCTGATTCATTATTCTGTCTCAGCGTACCATACATAATTAACTTTATAACTTTGTGTTTGTGCTACACTAATAAAGCCCCAAAAATGTTACAAAAAGACCCTAGAGCTCATCCTTAGATGATGAGGAGGATTCTTGTTGGGATAGTTTGTCTCTGTTCTTTTCGATGAAATTAATAATATCATCTTTGGTTCTATCTCCATCGTATTGCTCCCACTTTCCACTTGCTGACCTGAAGTACACACTTGGGTATCCCTTCACATCGAATATGTCATTTGGAATATCATTTGCAGTTGCATCCTACACAACACACAGTAAATTTTAACACAACTCTTCCCATATAGATAAAATCAAATAATAGCTTTTTAATATTATCTCCGACACTACTTGTCCCGTATGCTAACAACTCTTTAGGCATGAAGGATATATAACAGATGTTTATCTTATCATTTGTTGAAATTCCATTAAGAAATTGAATTGCTAGGATTTGAATGATTCAGACTACTTAGCCTAATTCACCCTGAAAAGTATCTAAAAGGAGGATGATTCTTTTTATATGCTGCCTAATTGAGCAATAAGGAATATGACTTGCACCCTCACTACCAAAACCATCTAGAGGGTGGAGCAAATATCATCGAGTGACCCAAATGGCATCGGGTACAAGTATTGCAGGCACCCGGTGCTACCACATTCTAATGGAACTACCAACTCTAATTATAAGGATTTGGAACACGAATGGGATTTTTGTAACGTGACTGGTTTGGGAAAATAATGGTAATACCCTCAGGATACCCGCTACCAATTCCCCGTCATGTATTTGTTAATTTGTTTTTTTTTTCACTCTTTTAAAGAATAATGAATTGAATACATACTTACAAAAGAGGGATTTCCGCTACCATTTTTCATTAAATATTTGATGATTTGTATTTGTTATTCAATTATATATCATGTTATTTAGAACTTTGCGTAAAAGGGCGGCCCGGTGTACTACGCGTCCCCGCTAAGCGATGGTCCAGGGAGAGGTCCCACCACAAGGGTGTACTGGGGCAAGCCTTCCCCTACCAATTTTTTTGACAAGAGGCCGCTCCTAAGACTCGAACCCGTGACCTCCCGGTCACACGACAACAACGTTTACCATTGCGCCAAGGCTCGCCCTCTTATTTAGAACTTTGAGTATTTTACTTTTTTTTTTAATTTATGAATTTTTTTTTTTTTGATAAAAATTAATTTATGAAATATTAAATTTATGTATGTTTAGTTAAATTTATGATTTTTATTTGTTTATTAACTAATTTTTGTATTTAGACACGGATACCGTGAATTATATGAGACGGGAATGAGATTAGGATTGTATACCCGTTAAGTAATAGGATGGGACGTAATTCAAAATATAAAAGGATAAGGGTATGGGAATGACACTATATGCGGTACCTTACCCGTTACCATCCCTATCCCTAGACCTAACAATGAATACAAGGCTAATATCATGTCAAGGACCAAATGTATATGTACACCAACAACAATTTTTATTATTATCCTGACACTCAGATGGTGTGATGTTAAGTTATATTAATTCTTATTCCCCTTCCAACCGCCACCCTAGAAATGTACACCTCGCCCACACAAAGAAAACCAAGGAACTTGTGCCCAATCCTATTTGTCCGAAATAAATACTTGCCCATTCATTAAATGTTAGAAACTCAGCCATTAAAAGTCAAATGAGACTTTAGAATCTTAGAGAGTAGCAATAACTCTTGCACATTTTGATATTAGAGATTAGAATCTATAGATAATACCCCTAAAAGTCATACCTTAGGGCCACATTGAAAAACCCAGCCCTCAAAGCAGAATCCTTCTACCCAGTATCATAATTAACTAATTTTACAAAATCCTATTCAAATACTTTCAAACAATTCTATCCTTTTCATCTTTTTTATGTATATGCTTCATCCGTTCAATATCAAAGCATTACTGCCTGACTTTCTAGCGTCTAAACAAGGTTTGAAGTTCTTCTCACTAATATCCTTTAGGTCAAGGAAAAGAAACCAACTAATAAAATAATATCAATAATTTCTCAATCAGGAAGGAGAACAATACTTACAAGCTTTGCTATGAGAACGTCAGGATCACTTTCATATGAGACAGCAACTTCATCCAAGATTGGAGCTAATTTTTTGCAGTGTCCACACCAGGGAGCATAAAACTCTATAAGAACTGCATAGCAAGAAGGAACAACTATTATATGCAAATCTATATCAAAACAAATAGAACTTCAGATAAAACTAAAAGGGGTCCATCTAAATGATGAAAATCTCTAAAGACTGATCAAAATAGGCGAGAAAAACATATGACGACAATGATATTGATATCCTCTCCTCCTCAAAGAAAATCTGAGATGGACACTAAAATCTGAGACTGGTTAAAAAAATTTGCAACCATCACTTTGTTACTTCTCAATCTTAACTTCATAGTATACTGCTACTTTGATTATTTAGGTGTTAATGATTATTAAAATAATAATAAAAATAACCTTCAAATAACATCAGAAACAATTTTTTTCATACAAGACACGCATATGCTAGCTTAGTAGCACCCCTTGAAAGATAACATTAGAAATTACCCTTTACATGCATGTGAAGCAGAATCACTAAGTTAGAATCATGTCAATAACATCAGTAAGAAAATTAAAGTTGAATGGTTAGTAAAGAACTACATAAATTGCCATATTGAAAGCCTTAATTAAAACCACTGAAAAAGAAAAGAACATCCTAAGTTTTTTAACTATAGTAAATGAAAAAGATTTTACACTGTGCAACTCATATAATACGAACCATTTTTTGCTGATTTGAGAACCATGTCTTGAAGAGTATCAGCCACCACGATTTTCACAGGTTCGTCATTAGCTTCAGGAATAGGTTCAGATTTCTTGAATGCTGGCACTTTGCCCTCCTGCATGCATTTAAATTAAGGGGTGTGCAAATCAGACAAAACATTTGAAAAGAAAAATCATCTTCCAAGCCCCTCACGCTTGACAATGAACAGAGCACTTATGCTTGTGTCTTATCAAAATATTTTCTTTACCTTGTAGTCTTCCACCCAAGGAGCGATATGATCAGCCTCCAAATTTGACTTCAGGTACTTCTGTCCATCCTCGGTTTGTACGATGATAAGAGGCACCTGGTCCCCCTTGAGCCCAAAGTACTGCTCATCCACACGAAGTTTTTACATGTTCAGTAAAATATCAAGTAACGAGCATAAAACATAGGCTACTAAATGAGAGAACCACTGACCTGGAAGGCACCTTGACTAGCCTCTACATCTCCCAACAAAAAGATCATGCCCTGCCCTTTGTATTGCTTGGCGACTTCTTGATAATTAGTTTTGAAAGAATCAATAGCTTCACTACTGAAGTTGATAAACAACATTGCCTGCCAATTTCAAAGTAATCGTTTTTAGATGATGATTCAGTACATATGCAGGTTAGAGAAGCATGTTTACACGAGTTGGAACTAAACAGCGTCAAATGTGAACTGCTGGATACTGATGAGTGGAAGTCCAAATTGAGACAAATAGTTGTTCATTTGGTATAATGAGATAAACAAAAAATCATATGCAAAGAGACATAAGCTTAGCAATAACAGTTAATATATCTTCATTGTGCATTTATACCTTTGCATCAGGACTATTGAAAAATTTGATAACAAAGGGATGATTGCTGGGATCATTGTTAAAGACAGTCAAAGTAGGGATGCTAGACTCTTCAATGAACTTCTCAAGCACATCCACATTAAAATCCTACAAGCAAATAAAACTGTTAGAATAACCATTCTACAAACTACATAGAAACACAATCAATCATACTAAAAAACACAATACCTTAAAATCAACTACAAGTTCATCAAATGGCTTGAACAACCTGACAAGGGGTCCAGTCACAGATGATTCCCCACGTGGAAGGTGTTTAGCATCCAAAGTGTGACCAAACTCATAGTCAGAGCGCAATTTTTCTGCTACAGCCATGAAGTTCTCATACTCTGACCCAGATAACTTAGGAAACACCCCAACCTGAAAGAAGATACAGACATGTTAACAAGAACAAAATTTCCACGAAAAGCACCAATGTGAGAGAACAAAGCTACCACAGTTCTACTTACAATTACTATCTTCTTCTCGCCAACAAAAGTGCTAGCATCTTCATTTGATTTTATTTCAACAGAAGCAGGACCACTTTGTTTCTTCAAATACTCAACAATACCATCAGCTTCACGAGGGCCTTTATATTCTTGAATTGATTTCCCTCCATTTCTCACAATTTTGATAGTCGGAAATCCCTTAATATCATACTGGCTAGCGAGTTCCTTGTTAATCTCTTCATTGGCATCAACTTTGGCCAGAACTACTGGTGAACCTTGACTATTCAATATAGATGCCGCTTGCTCATACTACAGAGAGAATAGAGGTTTTTGTCAGCTAAACATATGATGAATTAAGAGACAACTAACCCAGTACCAGTTGTTGTTGGATACTAGACAAAGGTAAAGATCAGTACCTCGGGAGCAAGCTTCTTGCAGTGTCCACACCTGCAAGGAAACATAAAAGTTCCAAATTCAATCCAAATCACTACACTAAAAAACTATTTGCTAAGGTACTAGCATTTCTTAGTTCATGTGTTGGTGTATATTCTCAACATTGATTAATATGTTTTTTCCATAGATATATCTCAAAGAAAGTAAAGTAATTCTTTCAGGGTGTCCCCCACCAAACACAATGCCCAAATAACAAACTCTCAAAATCGGTGCAAAATTACTAATCAATGAAAATGTAATAAGAAAAGTGTAACAATCTATCAAGTAAAGTTTTCTTTTTTCCGTTTAACAGTAGATTGAATATGTCACGGGCGAGTTGGGGGTAGATTAACATTCACCGGACAGTCCCTGTGGGGGCTTTATATATTGCAGTTGTAGCGTTGTTTCAATTTATGGTTGAAAACAAATTCCACACTTCCTTAAAACCAGCCAAACATAGCACAAGAGAAGCGACCATCCACCAAAAGTCATTTCAACAGACTCAAGCAGTTGATTAAATAATCAAAACTAAAGCTAGCTCATAACACAATCTCCAGTTCTAGATCACAGTATCAGAACCCATTGACTACACAAAAAACATTTCACTAGTATTTCAGTTTTAGTGCGACAAAGTAACTTCATTGGTTACAATTTACAGACTCCAAACCTAAAATTGAAATCAAACCCCTCAAAACACATTGATTCACAGCATAAAAGCAGATCAAAATCATAAAACAAAGTTCCAAACCGAAATCAAAGCGAGATCTCACATGACAATAATCAAAATGTAAGTTAAGATCGAAATTACATACCAAGGAGCGTAGAATTCAACAACGATAAAGTCATGTTTGCTAATCGTTTCAGTGAAATTGGATTGATCCAGTGTCAACACGAACTCCTTTTCACTCTCGCCCACTGAGATCGCTACAATAAGAGACGATATAAACACGTAAAACCAAATCGAAGACCTCGACGCCATTGTTAAGCTTCCAAACTCTAATTCAAGGTCTAGAAGTTGGAACTTAGAGCTATGCGTTTCTCTTACTTTGAGCGAAGGGTTTTATGGAGATATGTGGGAGTAGAGGGAGAACGAGACAGACATGGTTTCTTCGCACGTGACGGCTCTTGGAGGTTATTTCTGATTCTTATCCGCGCGAGTACGTTATACTAGTGTACTCGCACTACTGTGGAATTTATTCAACGTGGAGTATTTTTATTGGTTGAGTCTCGTCATGTCACATGACACGTGTTTATATTGGCAAGTGAAAATTATACCATGGAAAGTATATCTTGGTATTTTGAAATACATGGAAAGTATTTGAGATGGTGTGTAATATAATCTTAATTTTTAAAATTTTATTATATTATGAATGAGTAATTAATTTTAGAATATCAAAAATCAAATCTCAAATATTTAATTTGTAATTAATAATTAAGATTCTGTTGCATAAATTAATTTTAAGTTATAGATATACATTAATGAATGTGACTATTCTAACATTTTTTTAGGATTCTGATTTAATAAATTAGTATATTTATATTTATTATTGCATTATATATATATATATATATTGAAAAGTTATATATATATAGAGATTTTTACTTCATAACAGTGGATATTCAAAGAATATACTTACTTTCTCTTCATCATTTTCAAATTGTTTTATTATACAAAATACGTTATCAATACGAGTTTACTTATTCGGTTTATCTGAACACCAATTTTCTCATTTTAATAATCTCTATTCGAATTTGATCTTCCAATTAATTTTAAATAAGTTTTAAATTAATTTTTAATTTATTTTATATTATATTTTTATTTCTAATATAATTATTTATATTATATCTCAAACATGTCAAATCTTACAAATTGAATTTGTAGTATTTGAATTTCCAGAAAAAATTATTTTACTGAGTATTGGATGCGCAAATCTATTTAGATCCAGAAATAGCATCAAAGAATAAAATGATAATAATTTATAAAATCGCGCAAAAGTAATGAATTTCCTTTGCCGCCATCTTGATGAAGGACTGAAAGAAATCATATCTAACTGTTAAAGGTTCATATGATTTTTGGAAAAATTTGAAAGAAAGAGATAACCACTAAAAGTTGGTTTTCTTATCAAAAGTTCGTTATGACATAGTGTAATTAAGATTGCAATATGCCTGTATTTAATGTGCTCCTACAACAATAATATAGAGAGAAAGGCATCAAAAAATATTCTGAATTAATTTTTTTTTTTTTTTGCAGTATAACAAAATAATGGGTTTTTAATGAAAAAGCATGAGTCTCGTTTTATTGGATTGACTTCATTCACAAAAGTGAATGTAACATCATGCAATAATAAAAAAGGGTAAAGTTTAAAAAAACACATGTTCTTTTACTTTTTGTCAAACTGGTACCTGAAAAAAACTATCCAAACAGGACTGAGATTTTCGTTTGCGATTAGGATATGACTGTGGTTTTTCGTTTTACTTAAAACAAGGATCTCAAAATTAAAATGAGTGTTGATGATCTTAAAATTGATGATACTCTAAGCAACTTTAATTCTTCAACTTTTTTAGTTTGAGGTCATTTAGGTGTTGTTTGGTGAGAAGAGATAAAGTTAATTTTTTAGAGAGAGAAAGTTCCGAAAATGATGATTTTAGAAAATAAAAGATTTGCTTCCATAGTAAATATGGTAATGAACAACGTCAATTCTTGGAATTTTCCATTTCGATATCGTTAACGATCATTTTATAGTGTCAAACTAAACGATCCTCATTTTTAGCAAAATGAAAACCGCAATCCCCGTTTTGTCCAAAATTTCCATGCACCAGTTTGATAAAAAAAAAGTGAAAGCACAGGGTTTTTTTTAAACTTTTACGCTAATAAAAAATAATAATTGTGGACGTAGTCGCAGTCGTAGACGTGTTATAACTATGGTGGTTATAATTGTAAAAATACAAATTCCCACTATAAGTGGAAAAATCAAAATTGATTAAATTGATTAAAAAAATTAACTAGAGTAAGAATTCAAATAAGAGTTCATATGGAAATGAAATTACATGCTACCATTGTGGTATGACAGGTCATTAGTCACGTACATATCGTACGACAATGCATCCGGTTTGAATTTATTAAGCATCAGTGAAGAACATGAATTCTTTCCTGGTATTAATTGACTTCAAATTAAATATAGCAAATAGTATTCTGGACTGGATAGTGCAACTACTACACATATTATTTTTAAAGATGCAAAATATTTTTTTTTCTTTAAAAAATTGAGAAGCTCTGGAAGTTTATTATAAATAGTATATTATTTTCTCAAAAATCTCATAAAATTTTATTAAGTTTTAAAGGTATTCGCATAAAAGGATATCACATGGGAATCTGAGTAAAGGAAATCAAGAATATCTTTATGCTACAAATATAATTTCAGGAAAAAATTTGTACTAATTTTTTTTATATATTTTATCCTCTAGTTTGTATTGCACATCTACTACCGTAATTGAAGCAAATCTTATTGTAAACTAGAAGTTTACAAATTCTACTAGTTATAAGATTTGGCATGACCGATTAGGTCATCATGGTTATATAATAATGATTTTTTTTATAGAAAATGTACATAGACATTTATTGAAGAGCCATAAGATTCTTCAAAATAATGATATTTTTTTTTTTTTGTATTGAAAGAGTATGTTTAAAAAGTTAGCGAGACATTTACAAAGTTAAGAGGAAAGTGCTCTGGCAGAAATATATATAACTAATCAAAATAATATTTCATATCACTATATGAGAGCAAGGCTGTTCTTGGTACACCAGGGGCTCCCATGGAAAAGTAACCTAAAAGTAATAAATTTAAAAAAAATAGAAATTGAATTTAAAAGATGTAATAATAATAATTTTAAGTCCAAATAATCATAACATACATTCACGACGACTTAAGAATGGATGACATAGTATTATAATAATCAAGTTCAAGACAAACTGCATGGCCTCACCGTTTTTAGAACTACATGGCCTCCCTTTTTAAACCCTACTCCTGACAACATCGTCGTCGCCTCCAACGATGGATCAATAGCTTCTTATTCCATCTCCTCTTGCATTTCCAAGCTTCCGTTGGGGTTCAACAATGCGAAAGCTCGTCAGTAAGTGCGGCGGCCGACCGAGCTATGTTAGTTGTTAGTTTTTTTAAGTATCCGATTGGGCAATAAAGTTCTATTTTGGAACGTCTCTCCTTGTGGAGTGAATTACGTCTTCTCCTCTGAGAAAGACTCTTACTAGGGTTTACTAACCTTCCTTCGTTCCTCGCCGGCGATCACACTAACGACGGTTGTTCTATCCCTAAGGATCTTACTGCAACCATGGATAACGGTAAAAACATACTAGAGGCTTACGCCCGGCTACGATTGGAAGAGGAAGGAGAGGAAGGTATTATTATACCGACTGAAGAAATTTCTGTTGATGAATCTCAACCTTCGCTGTTCATTGTAGGACAGTTCCTATTGGCGAAAACTACACACTTCAAGAGCATGAAGTGCACCTTAGCATCAATCTGGTGTCCTGTCAAGGGGGTCACAGTTACTGAGATGGAACGGGAAGGCCGATACCTATTCCAATTCTATCATGAGCTTAACGTGGCTAGGGTTATGAATGATGGACCGTGGACCTTTAATCAGACGTACTGATTATCAAACGCTTGGATATATTGGAACAAACAATGCAAGCAGAGTTAACTAACCTTATCATATGGGTCCAGATTATTGATCTACCAATAGGATTTCAGACAGAAGCCATATGCAAATTATTGGGAGATTACATAGGTCAGTACCTGGAATCAGACGAGAAAAACTTCACGGGTCTCTGATGAAGTTTCTTGCGCATCAAGGTTGCATTGGATATCCGATCACCTCTTAAACGAGGGCAGAGGCTGAAACGTAGTGGAGGAGAATGGTTCTGGATCAACTTCTGCCATGAACGGGTACCGAGTTTCTGTTTCTTTTGTGGAATAATAGGGCATTCGGATAAATTTTGCCCACAGCTCTTCGAATGCAACATAGTACCATTTGAGCGTCAATACGGCAGCTTTCTCCGGGCATTTTAAGGTGTACGGGCAATCAGACAGGGAAAGAGTGGTTACGTGATTCTGGACGGGAGGTTACAGGCGATTCTCCAAGCAGTATGTCTAGTCCATGTCAGCAAACAGTGGACTCCGAATCAGATCACGGGTCAGGAAAAGTGGATTCCATTATCCGCTCATATGGTCTTCATATCAGTAATATCAGACGTACAGCTCATGCTAGTTCATCAGGAACTCCACCACTAATTACAACTGGTTTTATCCACGACCCAAAACACCCAAGAAGAGAGGAAAAGGAGATGGAAGTAGACAGTTCAGATTTTTCAAAAAACGAATTTACGGTGGGTCCTGCTGTCCAGGCCCGCTAGGACCAATGAGTATTTTTAGCTGGAACTATCATGGGTTGGGCAACTCATGCATAGTTAACGCTCTCATGGATCTGACTCAGGTCCACAAGCCCATGGTTCTGTTCTTAATGGAAACAATGATTAAAGACGATAAGATCAGGGAGGTTAGCATGAAGTTGGGATTTAAGCAGAGATTTGTTGTTGATAGTGTAGGTCACAGAGGTGACCTAGCGTTACTATGGAAGGATCACGTTACAGTGGATATTCTATCATCTTCACTAAATTTCATTAATGTTGTTGTCTCCATTCCTCACATATCTCCATTCCGGATAACAGGTTTTTATGGTTTTCCGGAGAGACATAGAAGGCGTGCTTCTTGGGAATTATTACGATCCCTCAAGGAACAAGAAAACATGGCCTGGTGCTGTATCGGTGATTTTAATGACATACTTCACACAAATGAGAAAAGAGGTGGGCGTTAACAACCTCCATGGTTATTGGACGGTTTTAAGAATGTAATTGAAGACTGTGAGCTGTATAATGTCCCAATGATCGGACATCAATTTACTTAGGAAGTGGGAAGAGGGACAGACAGGTGGCTAAAAGAGAAATTGGATAGAGCTCAGGTTAACTCCCGCTGAAATGACCAATTTGCCACGACAAAACTGCGGAACCTAGCTACTATCCCCTCAGATCACTCCGCGCTACTCCTGGAATTACAAGTCTGGATTCGCACAGCACGGGTGAAGCGTTTTAGATTTGAGAATTCATGGCTACTGGAGGAACAATGTGCTACCATCATCTCGCAAGCTTGCTTGTCTCTCGGTGACGGATCGATAGGAGAAAAAATTCTGAAATGTGGACAAGCGTTGCAAGCCTGGGGATCGAATCTCAATTCCAATTTCAGAAAAGTCATGGATGGGTTGTGATATCAGTTAAACAGATTCAGAGGTAGAAGAGATGGTTATAGGGTTTCTCAGTTCCAAAGTGCTTCACTGTCATACTCTAAAACCCTCAGACAGCAGGAGGATTTTTGGAAACAGCGGGCCAAGCTCTTTTGGCTCCGAGATGGTGATTCTAATTCAAAATACTTTCACTCCTATGCTACGGAAAGAAAGCGCCATAATAATTTCAATGAATTAAGACACGAGGAAGGGAATAGGTGCAAGTGGGGCGACGACCTTAAAGAGCTGATCACAAGCTATTTCAACGACATATTCTCAAGCTCTGGCATCGACGACTCTGCAGTCCTAGAATGTGTTCGCTCGATAAATCAGAGTCCAATGCAGCCTTCCTTGAACAGCCCTTCACGTCAGTCGATATACAGCAGGCCTGCATCGCCATGCACCCGGACAAAAGCCCTAGAACAAACGGGCTTACCCCAGCATTCTACCAGCGATTCTGGAGCATCGTAGGCAGGGATGTCAGTAACACGTGCCTTTCTATCCTTAATAGGAAGCAGCTCCCCTACAACCTCAATGAAACATTAATTGTACTCATTCCAAAGAAACAGAATGTTGAAGCTGTAACTGACCTCGGGCCCATTGCATTATGCAACGTTCTGGTAAAGATTCTTACTAAGATGCTGGCAAATCGGCTAAAACAGGTACTTCCTGAAATTATCTCATCCTGCCAGAGTGCTTTCCTCTCAGGTCGGTTAATATCTGATAACATTGTTGTTGCCTATGAGATCATCCACAAGCTGAAGGGGTCGAGACAGGGTACCAGGGGTACAGCGGCTTTAAAACTCGATATGAGCAAGGCTTATGACCGGATTGAATGGGGTTTCCTGGAACATATGCTCCAAAAAATAGGCTTCTCATCTAACTGGGTTCAATGGATAATGCTCTGTGTCTCTACAGTCTCATACAAAATTACATATGATGGTAGGGAGTTCGGTCCTATTATCCCCCAACGTGGTTTGAGACAATGTGACCCGCTATCGCCTTTTCTTTTTTTAATCTGCACTGAAGGATTATCGGCAATGCTATCTTCTAAGGAAAGACAAGGCCGCCTCCATGTGTGTCAAGTAGCAAGGTATGCCCCCAAAGTCTCTCACCTATTTTTTGCGGATGACAGCTTATTATTCTTCAGAACCAGTAGGGGTGAAGCTGAGTGCATTCAAGAGTGCCTTTCTAATTACAGTAAAGCGTCTGGTCAGTGTGTCAACTTCCAGAAATCATCCTTATTTTTTAGCTCTAACTCCACTCAACCAAACCGTGCAGCAGTATGTGAGGTACTTCAGGTTTCTGAGGTCACGGCACTGGATAATTATCTTGGGGCGCCTATCGATGTAGGGAGGAATAAAATGCGTGTGTTTGGCTCAGTAAAAGACAGACTGTGGAATCGGATCAATAATTGGAAAGAGAAATTTTTATCCCGTGCTGGTAAAGAGGTGATCATCAAATTGGTCTTACAGTCCATACCTACGTACTTGATGAGTCTGTTTCTCTTACCTAAGGAATTATGTGATGATGTAAACAAGCTCATTAACATGTTCTGGTGGAAGTCTTCAGGAAGTTCTTCTTCTGGTATTCATTGGAAAAGCTGGGAGAAAATGTGCTTGCCTAAAGCCAAAGGGGGGCATAGGTTTCCGCAATTTACATCTCTTTAACCTCGCATTACTAGCCAAATAGGGCTGGAGGATTTTGCAGGACCCAATGTCACTTGTATCCCGGTTACTAAAGGCTCGATATTTTCCAAACAGTGATTTTCTCCATGCAAATTTAGGCCACAACCTGTGGCGTAGCATCCTAGTAGGCCGCGAGCTGCTTATCACTGGTCTCCATTGCAAAATTGGTTCGGGCTCATCTATTAAAATTTGGGAAAGTCCCTGGCTTCCAGATCTAGTCAATCCGTTCCCTACCAGCTTACCTTCCGATGAACACAACGTGGAGTATGTTACTGAACTACTCGACCAGCATGGTAATTGGCGCAGAGATAAGGTTCATCAGATCTTCAACACCCGGGATGAACGATTGATCCTCTCAATCCCTCATCGTAGGCTAGGGTCTAATGACTCTTAGTTATGGCAGCACAATCCTAACGGGTTGTATTCGGTAAAAAGCGGTTATCTATCGGCAGCCAACTCCTCTGACACTGGCCCCTACCTCTATGTTTGGTTAATTGGTCGTTATTGTGGAAGTTACAGGTTGCACCCAAAATAAAGAACTTTCTTTGGAAAGCTCTATATAAATGTCTCCCATCAATGGCCAATCTAGCCCTCCGCCATAGCTCCCTCCCAAATCGATGCCCTGTGTGCAAAGCTACGGGCGAAGACGAAAGTCACATATTTCAAACATGTTTTTTTGCACAGCAGGTTTGGGGAATATTTTTTTCGAATAATCGCATGGAGCAGGTTCATGACTTCTTCAACTGGTTTGCTCAGTTACTTGAAACTGGATCCCCAGTAATTGATACTATCGCTGTCATCCTATGGCATCTGTCGCGGTACTGAAATCAAGTCGTTTGGGACCAAAAATTTAGCCTGTCAGGGTCTGTTCTACTCAACGCAACGGTTGAGTTCCACCTTTGGAGGTCGTCACGGCTAAATCTAAGTGCAACCGCTCCCGTCCCAGTTTCAGCTCAGGATAAATGGTGCAAACCACATCAAGGTGACCTTATTTGCAATGTCGACGCAGGTACTCAACATGAAACAGGTTTCTGTTCGTATGGGATACTGATCCGCGATTATACTGGTAACTATATTAATGCTCGAAGAGCTGGGATAGCTGATATGATTGACCCAACAATGGCCGAAGCAATCGCCATTCGTGAGGCTCTTAGTTGGATCAAATCCCTCAGATACTCTCACTTGGAGCTTCAATCGGACTGTTTAAATGTGGTCCGTGCTATACAACAACAAGACTTTAATGTTTCTTATCTATCAGATGTTGTTAGAGAATGTTGTGTTATTTTAAGAGAATTGAACTAGTTTTTGGTCCGTGTGATGCACAGATTCATCTTAACATATAAATATTAAAAAATAATAATCTAATAATTACAATTAATGATATAAATGTGTTATATAAATTAAATATTATTATTTTATTTTCACATTTACTTTAAATAATCTTTTTTATAAATAAATATAATAATATAATTAAAATTAATATATTATATTATATTTTTTATCAGTAAAAAAATGAGAAAGTGACACATCAGCTCCATCATTATTATTTTATATTATATATGGATATGCAGAGAATTAGAGAGATTTTAGTGATTAATTTAAATTATGTAGAACTCTTAGATATAGTACGGATAATGTCACACCCGACCCTAGATGGCCTCAATCGGCATCGGGCATGAAATAGAAAGATCATAATCAATACTTAGGAGTCTCCAATTTAACCCAAATATCATTATATTACAATTGAACTACCAAAGTGCTAACCATAATTCTCACAATAAGCAGCCAACTTCCAAACCCCGCCTAAACGGTCGGTAACCTTCTCAATATCCTGTACTTTCTCACCTAAAATCATTAAAACATTTGAAAAGGGTGAGACAAAAATCTCAGTAAGAAACTATCAGCTATAAAAACCAACTTTATTTAACATAGCTACATATATACATTTATAAAGGGATTTAATCAAAAACCTTATAAAATATACTCAAAACGTAAAGTCATAATATAGTCAAAGGATTAAACCAAAATCCAAAAATATATATAATCTTGTATTCATTCTTGAGTTCAAAACCTGATAAAATATGGTAATCAAATAAGTGTTTTATCAAACCAACTCGTATTTAATCAAACGTAAAACCTTATATCAAAATCAATAATAACCGAAAACATAATCCAAATGAACTTAAAACATTGTATCCATCCTCGAGTTTCTCCCCTTAAGTATCAATCCATAATCACATATATAGTCGAGACGTCTCTTAACATTGCCTATCCCATATGGTCTTACCCAACACTTCACTGCCATACCCAATAGGTCTTCAGACTGTGTACACAGGCCATGTCCCTCACTGAACATGGTCTTCAAATATGGAACCACCGATCCGGATAACTCTCGATAGATATAAAATCATAAAATCATAACGTGCTCAAAATTCCTTTCACAATCAAATTCCAAACTATTTTATACCATAAATCATTTGGCTTCAATTAGCCCTTTTATATCATAAAAGTTATGTTTGGACTTCAATCCGAAATAATAACAACAATAACCGCAACAGATTTCTCAATCCAAAACCAATTCGTAAGAAATCATCAAATTCATTTTGTTCAATATGGATATATATTGAAACCAAAAACATATATGTATATATGTAAATCAACCAAATTAAACCTTAAATCAACATAATCAAGTAAAATATGAAATTCACATAGAAGCATAATCAATAGCTTCATTTGAACCGTAATTTCACAATAAAAAACAAAATCGTGTAAACTCCAAATTTTACAAAATTCCGGCATAACCCTAAAATATCAATTTCTGAAACTTCTTTGATTATATATATATCTGTATATATAAAACTCAAAATATAGTTGATAGTTACTTACCTTGGCTACTAATTAAAGACCACAAACCCGTTCAATTCGTCTCTAAACTCTGTCTAAGACATTTGCCTCCAAACACTGCCGAAACTTAAAAACTCTTCGGCTAGGACTTAGATCTATACATAAGGATACTATGGTTTCAATTTCGAGTGATTTGGACGGTCGAATCTCCGTAAATCGAAGAAACGGTGGAGAAACGGTCGAAGAACGATAAAAATGACGAAGAAGATGAAGAGGCAGAAAGAAAAGGAACAAAAACAAAAAAAGGAATAAAGATGATGATCATCACCGTTTCTCGTCATATATATATATCCAAATGGAAAAAATCAAGTTTGATCCTCCATCTTTATATAATCTTTTAAAAATTATCTTAACTTTTAATTTACACATAAAACCCTCAAATTAACTCCAAACTTTTCCTATAACACCAAATAAAAATCATCCACCTAATAATTATAATATATATTACTATCAAGGTATAAATTCTAGAAATTTAGACCCGGATATGACAGATAAAATAATCTTTTTATACATAAATATAATATAATTAATATTAATATATTAATATATTATATATTATATTTTTTTATCAGTAAAAAAAAGAGGAAGTGACATCTCAACTCCATCGTTACTGTTTTATATTATATATAGATAGATATGCAGAGAATTAGAGAAATTTTAGGGATTAATTTAAATTATGTAGAACTCTTAGATATAGTACGGATAAAATAATCTTTTTATGGATAAATATAATAATATAATTAAAATTAATATATTATATATTATGTTATATTTTTTATCACTAAAAAAGGAGCAAGTGACACCTCAGCTCCGGGACCAAAAATTTAGCCTGCCGGGGTCTGTTCTACTCAACGCAACGGTCGAGTTCCACCTTTGGAGGTCGTCACGGCTAAATCCAAGTGCAACCGCTCCCGTCCCAGTTTCAGTTCAGGATAAATAGTGCAAACCGCAGCAAGGTGACCTTATTTGCAATGTCGACGCAGGTACTTAACATGAAACAGGTTTCTGTTCGTATGGGATACTGATATGCGATTATACTGGTAACTGTATTAATGCTCGAAGAGCTGGGATAGCTGATATGATTGACCCAACAATGGCCGAAGCAATCGCCATTCGTGAGGCTCTTAGTTGGATCAAATCCCTCGGATACTCTCACTTGGAGCTTCAATCGGACTGTTTAAATGTGGTCCGTGCTATACAACAACAAGACTTTAATGTTTCTCATCTACCAGATGTTGTTAGAGAATGTTGTGCTATTTTAAGAGAATTGAACTAGTTTTTGGCCCGTGTGATGCACGGATTCATCTTAACATATAAATATTAAAAAAATATAATCTAATAGTTACAATTAATGATATAAATGTGCTATATAAATTAAATATTATTATTTTATTTTCATATTTATTTTAAATAATCTTTTTTATAAATAAATATAATAATATAATTAAAATGAATATATTATATATTATATTATATTTTTTATCAGTAAAAAAAATGAGAAAGTGATACCTCAGCTCCATCATTATTGTTTTATATTATATATGGATATGCAGAGAATTAGAGAGATTTTAGGAATTAATTTAAATTCTGTAGAACTCTTAGATATAGTACGGATAAAATAATCTTTTTATATATAAATATAATAATATAATTAATATTAATATATTATATATTATATTATATTATATTTTTTTATCAATAAAAAATAAGGAAGTGACACCCCAGCTCCATCGTTACTGTTTTATATTATATATAGATAGATATGCAGAGAATTAGAGAAATTTTAGGGATTAATTTAAATTACGTAGAACTCTTAGATATAGTACGGATAAAATAATCTTTTATGGATAAATATAATAATATAATTAAAATTAATATATTATATATTATGTTATATTTTTTATCACTAAAAAAGGAGGAAGTGACACCTCAACTTCATCGTTAATGTTTTATATTATATATAGATATGCAGAGAATTAGAGAGATTTTAGTGATTAATTTAAATTTTGTATAACTCTTAAAGATAGTACGGATAAAATAATTTTTTATAGATAAATATAATAATATAATTAATATTAATATTTTATATTTTATATTTTATATTTTTATCAGTAAAAAAGGAGGAAGTTGTTGGTCCCTTGTAAGGTTGCAAGTATAGTTCCAAGGGGGGTTAGGAACTATTTAAACTTTTTCGCAATTAGGGCAGACTTTTTTTCTAAGGAAAAAGGTTTTAACAGCGGCGCTTAGTAAACAGCAAGATACTGGCTTAGTCAACTGGTGACTAGGTCAGTTTCTTAGCTTGAGTCAGGAGATAGCACTTAGAGTCTATTCCTGAGCTCAGACGTTTAACGCGCACAACTCAACTTGACCTCTTTACTTGGTCAGTTTTTGGTTATTTTAAGCAAGCAATATAAATAAGGAGTTAAAGGTAAGAAATACTTTACTCAGCAGATTTATCCAGGTTCGGCTTCTTCTAAGCCTACGTCCTGTCCCCGGAACACGTTCCGAGATTTCGAATCCTCTACTGAGCTCTTTAAAGGTAGAGCCTCAAACCTTTTACAATCTTAGCAACTGAGTATAACAAGAGTACCTTCCTCTATACCTCTACTCAATCCTAATCTCTCGCTGAGTACTATAACCGAGTACTCAGCCTCTCCTTTCTATCTTCTAGAAATGATAAGTGTTTTGTCCTATACAAAGATTTGCTAAGACACTTTAGACGATTGAAATAATCACTCTAGACTTTTACACAGATATAAGAATTGTAGTGTAAGATTTGCTTTGCTTCTTTGCTTGCAGAACTTGTGTAGAAATTTGGTCAGCGTAATGGCTTGATCAAGTTCTGTGTAGAATGAAGCTTCTGATGGCACTATTTATAGAGACGTCTGGGCATCGGTCATTTCGAATTTCGAAATAACCGTTGGAGGGAAACGGCTATCTGTCGTTGTCATCCTGACTTGCTCAGAGCTCTCAGCCAATCAGAATTGTGTATCTTCTGTCTTCGGTCAGCTCAGCAGACTGTCTCTTCTTTTATGGTAAAGTCAACTGGACAGCATACTGTGTCGTCTGAACTTTACCCAAAGTAGAAATACTTTGTCTGGAAGTTTTCATTAGTCAGCTGCTGTCTTGTACGCTTTGTCAAGACTACTCAGCAGCTTCATCTTGAAGTTGTTCCCGAAGGTCTTCTAGATCCTTCTCTTGCTGAGTTGCGTTTTGTCCAAAACGGCAACGTTTTGACAAACGCGGGCCAAGTTGTACTGAGTTGTTTGACTTGGGCTTTAACACTTGTATTGGGCTTGGGCCTTTTAATTCTTGTGTCTTATAAACAATTTAACTCAACATTGAACAAACACATTAGTAGAATAAATCAAAGCATTTAAACTTAGTGTGTTTAGAATATGTATTTCAATTATACTTAAACAATTTTGTCAAATCAAAATTATGTGGAAAGGTGTTTCAACAAACTCCTCCATTTTGATGTTGGCAAAACTATTCAGCGAAGAACTCAGTATTGAGCTCCCCCATGATAGTTGACCTATTTCAACTTAGCAAACTCCCCCGTAAGGGTTGAGCTACTGACTTAGTTTTACTTTAAACATTTAAAGGTTTAATTCGAGTAAGTCTAAGGTCAGTTTTTCAGATATAGGTCAGCTTATTAAACATATTCTATTTACTCAGTATTAAGCGAAAGGTATAATCATATAGAGTGCGCTGAGTAATTTGTTGTTCAATGAGTTCTTAACAGACAATGTTTTATAAGCACATAAGTCAATGTCAAACATGTTATCAGCATTTGATTCAGTCAATAAGATTTATAAGTATAAAACATAGCTGATTTAATTGAAGATACGTAATGACTCAGTACACAGTAACATATATTAACATATATCATAACTCAGGAATAAGAATAAAAGATGCAGATATGATATATTGATAGTAGTCAGTGGGTACACAACAAAACTTATAGATAAGGCATATAGATTACATCTGACTTAGTCTATACTGAGCTAGCCTATCTATTTCTTTTTCTTGTGTTGAGACTGACTTCGCTCATGCTGAGCTCTAGCTGCTTGTTCTTTCTCCCCCGTTTTGTCAGCATCATGAGGAGGAAGTCTGAAAGCACCAGTTAAGACAGCTCGAGTCAGTTCTTTAGATAGCTCCTTAAGTTTGTCAGCGCTTTCATTGACGCCGTCAAAAATTGCAACTCCATCAGTTGATACCTTTGCGGGTATGTTGAGGTCAGCAGCACTGAGCATATTGACGCTAAATGCTTGAGCTTTGCCTTGCCAGATGAGAGCTTCAGTAAGACCAGCAAAGATTTGGTGAAAGGTCTTTAAAAGGGCTGTGTCGTAATACTGACGTTGAATATTGTTATGACGAATGTGGTTGAAGGTTTGTTGCATGAGAGACTGCATCTCATTCTGTTTCATTGCATCAGTATCCATCTCTTGCTTATTCAGATTAAGCAGGCGAATAGCCTCACCAATTTGCTCTATTGAGCATTGATTGTAAGAAACCATTTGCTCGTTGGTCTTGAGTTGCTCAGTGTGAAGCTGAGCAAAGAGCATCTTGACTTCAGATGAAGTGGCATGGTCAGGGTTCACAGCTGACAAGTTCTGGATTTGTTGTTGTAAGGAGGTCAAGTACTGCACGGTTGTCAGCTGGATCTCAGCCAGTTTGGCGATTGAATCCTACTTAGCTTGTTGTGCTTGGAAGGTAATGATTACATTCAGCAAGTCCTTGAGTCCCTTAACCTCGTTGAGAAGTTGAGTGACCTGGGAAAGCTAAGCATTCTCAAGAATTGAAGACCCAGCAGCAGGAGGAGTAGATTGTTGAAGGTCTCGGATTAATGCTTGCACTGAGTCAATGATCTTTTTGCCGGACTCAGTGGCATTCCGATAGCTTTGTGAGCCTTCAGGGACATTAGTGTGACCGGAAGGAAGAGGAGTGAAAGGAGTGACCTGGTCAGTGACTGGAAGTGTTGTACCAATCTGCACTTGAGTTGTAGGTATAGTTGATTGATCGGCAGAGAGTTGAGTTGGAGAAGTGGTAATCCGAATACTGTCTGTGCTGATGGCAGAAGTGTGTGGAGTCAGCACCATGCTTGAAGAAATAGCATTCACAGTAATCGGCTCAACCTGACTTGTTGAGGTGGCGGAAGCATTTTGGTCGGCATGTTCCTATTGAGAAGAAACAGAGGCTTGCTTTTCTAAGGACGCTGAAGCAGTAAAGGGTTGTTGGCGTTTGAAAAATGTCAGCTTGACTATAGAGGGGTCCTTAGTTGTCTTTGAGATGACAAAGTCAGGAAGAGTTGGTGGTGGCACAAAATCTTCACTGACAGGCTTCTCACTTGCCTTAACCAACTTTCTTCTTATACGAGGTGGAGTGACAGTCTGAGTAGGATCTCCTGAGTGAGAAGGAGAAGATTCGTGTTGCTCATCAGCAGGTTGGTCAGTTTGCACTTGGACTTGATCAACATTGTGTTGGTCAAGTGCTTGCTCTTCTTCAGCATCCAACCCAGTATTGGCCTGCTTAGTTTCATGCTCACTGGCTGTCTCCTCAGAGTCCTCAGCATCATCCTGACCGCTGTCTTCTTCTTCTTCTGCCTCGGTACTGTCACCATCAAGTTCTTCCTCAACTTGTGAGATGAAATGATCATCCAGTTGTACCTCATGTTCTTCGGACTCAGCTATTGTACCTTGACACTGGGTGAAGTGAGAGTCACCCGGTACTACAAAATCAGTAGGTATGGCATTGAGGGGAGTCAGTGTAGAAGGTTTCTGCTTCTTCTGAGGTTGCTCAGCAGTTTCCTCAGTTCCAGGCTCACCTTGCCTGCTTCGTTTCTCAGCTGACTTCTGTCTTTTTGCTGGAGACTCAACATCTTTAGAAGGAGTCTCAGCAGTTTTTCTTTTGCGGGAAGCTGGGGCCTTAGCCTTCGCCCTTTCTTTGGCTCAGCAGTTCCCTCAGTTTGACTAGCAGCGACAGCTTTACCTTTCTTCAAAGGCTGTCCAAACTTTAGTGCTCTCAGCGAGGCCGCTGTGATCTCAGATCCTCGAGTCTTGTCCTCACCTTCGAGATCAACTTTATGGTCGATGATGATTCTGGTGATGATTGATCCTAGCCTCAGCATACCAGTGCTGCGTAGGAAGCCAGCGACGAGAAAAACTGGCATGTTGATTGGAGTGTACGTCAGCATATGCCATATAAAGCACTGCTCGAAATTTATTGCTGATGTGGTGCAGTTGATCTTTGGGTAGATGAAGTAGGTCAGCAGGTAATGAGCCATCTTCTGGTGCTGACCCATAGAGGAAGCTGAGACTTCTCCTGAGTGGCCCTCAGGTTTGCAGAAGTTGTGTGCATACCCAGTGTCATCCTGATCTCCAGATCTTCTCAGCCTTGCTCCCTCAGTTTTCAACTTGAGCAGATTTCCTAAGTAGAGAGGGTTGATGAAGATGGTTTTCTTTTTCACCACAGTGCACAGGTAGTCAGTGTTGTCATTTGCAACTCGGAGGTTGTGGTAAAATTCCCTTACCTGGTCAGGGTAGGTGTCATCCCTAACCGAAAACAGCTCCGTCCAGCCATTTTGTGAAATCCACTCGCAGAAGGGTTGTTCGTTTTGTACGAAGTTTTCTGATACCCATCTTGAGGGCTCAACTTTCCATTCACGGACGTTCTCAAAGACCTTGGAGTAGGTCCTGAATTTTACAGGCTTTCCCTGACCAGAGGTTTGGCCAGCTTGTCCTTTGCTCGGTGAGGTTACTTTGGTAGGTTCCGGCACAGAGGTTTGCCTGGAAGTGTCATCGGAGCTGGGCTTAGAGTGGCCAGCACCGGAGATGTTGTAGGTAACCTTAGTCATTGTTGAGGATGGGAAAACTTAGAGGAATTTTTAGAGAGAAAGAATTTCTTTGCCAGAGTATTCGATAAGCGTAAAGAATAAAAATGGGGAATTACCCATTATTTATAGAGGTGAGAAATGGATCTTATCGAATCCATGTGTCAGTTTTGCCTCGGGATTGTGAACCGACAATAATCCTGGCATTTATGACACATTCGGCGCATACGTCATCCTAGGTGGCTATACGCGTGCTTTTGCAATAATTCTAACGGATCTAACACTCAGCTTTTAGAATGCCAAGCGTTTGGTATTCTGAGTGGTCAGTATTGCATTAATGGGATGATTTCTAAGTTTAAAAACTAACTTACTCAGTATGCAAGTTTACTCAGTATTTGCTGTTTAATTAATTTCAATGAGTACACAGCAAAAACAATCATTCAGCATAGTAATTCACTCAGCATGCATATTCATTTAGTTCAGGAATTTACTGAAGAGGATTAAACATACCAATGGCTTCTCTCAGTATGCTGAACTGCTCACGAGCCAGTGGCTTCGTGAAGATATCCGCAAGCTGTTCGTCCGTTGGGACAAAGGTCAGCTTGATCTCACCCTTGAGTACATGGTCTCTAATGAAGTGATGTCTGATGCTGACATGCTTCATTCTGCTATGTTGAATTGGGTTCTTTGAAAGATCAATTGCACTTTTGTTGTCACATTTGACTTCAATTGTCTTCGTTTGAACACCATAGTCTTCAAGCTGTTGCTTAATCCATAGGACTTGAGCAACACAATGACCAGCAGCAATGTACTCAGCTTCAGTGGTAGACAAGGCTACTGACGCCTGCTTTTTGCTGAACCAGGATACAAGACAGCTTCCTAAGAAGTGACATCCTCCAGAGGTGCTTTTACGTTCTAACTTATCCCGTCCATAGTCAGCGTCAGTGTATCCGATGAGTGTAAAATCATGAGTATTTGGATACCATAAACCTGCGTTCACTAAGCTTTGCAAATATCTAAGGATTCTTTTTACAGCAATGTAATGAGATTCCTTAGGGTTAGATTGATATCTAGCACAGTAGCATACTGAAAACTGAATGTCCGGTCTGCTGGCTGTTAAGTAAAGTAGAGAGCCTATTGATTCGTTAGTTGCACCAAATATTATATCATCAACATAAATTTGGGCCAGCAGGGTATCTTTACCCTTTCTCTTAATGAATAAGGTTGTATCAGCTTTGCCCCTGACGTAATTTTTAGTCAGCAGGAAACTGGTCAGCCTCTCATACCAAGCACGTGGTGCTTGCTTGAGGCCGTATAGAGCCTTTTTGAGTTTATAAACGTGGTTAGGGAATTTATGGTCCTCAAAACCTGGAGGTTGATTAACATAAATCTCCTCGTTTATAATTCCATTAAGAAATGCACTTTTGACATCCATTTGGAATAATTTAAAGTTCATGTAAGTTGCATATGCACATAGAATTCTAATTGCCTCTAGCCTTGCCACTGGGGCAAAGGTCTCACCGTAGTCAATACCTTCTTGCTGACTGTAGCCCTGAGCTACAAGCCTTGCTTTGTTCCTGACTACATTCCCTTGTTCATCCATTTTGTTCCTGAAGACCCATCTTGTTCCAATGGTCTTTTGACTCTTTGGATGAGGCACTAGCTCCCATACATCGTTTCTTCTGAATTGATCGAGCTCCTCTTGCATTGCGTTCATCCAGAATTCATCGTACTCAGCTTCAGCGAAATTCTTCGGTTCTTGAACTGAGACGAAAGCAACATTGCTGAGGTACTGCCTGAGTTGATTCCTCGTCATCAGGGTATTCCCAGCAGAATCAAGATTGCACTTTCTGAGTGCCCTCTTGGAATCCTTATCTCTTTAGGTAGATTTATGTCTTGTGTTGTCTGTGTTTCAACAATCTCTGCAGAAGTAGATGGGTCAGTAAAAGTAATCTTAGGTTCACTCTTACTCTTGGTCAGCCTTTTCGTGAATGACTCAGTAGCTGGTTCTTGGTCAGCGGTGGTTACTGAGTGTGGATCATCTTCGGTCATCGGCTGGTATCTACTTGCAGGGTTAGTTTCGTCGAACTCTACATGTACTGACTCTTCTAAAACTTGAGTTCGCTTATTAAAAACTCTGTATGCTTTGCTGTTTGTTGAGTAGCCCAAAAAGATAGCCTCATCAGCTTTTGAATCAAACTTTGCTAAGCTATCTTTGGTATTTAAAATAAAACATTTACAGCCAAAGGCACGAAAGTATCCAATATTGGGCTTTCGTCCTTTCCAAAGTTCATAGGGGGTTTTCTTGAGTATAGGTCTAACTAGAGCCCTATTAAGAATATAGCACGCTGTGTTAATAGCCTCTCCCCAAAAATACTTTGGAAGCCTATGCACATCCAACATTGTCCTGGCTATTTCAACCAGAGTTCTGTTCTTCCTTTCTACAATCCCATTTTGCCGAGGTGTTCTAGGAGCAGAAAAATTGTGGTCAATGCCGGTGGCTTCACAGAATTCAACAAACTTTTGGTTTTTGAATTCTCCACCATTATCACTACGGATGTGAGCTAATTTTAGGTCTTTTTCATTTTCAATTTTTTAACCAAATTTGAAAATGTCTCAAAGGTTTCATCCTTGCTGGTCAGCAAGATGACCCACGTATACCGAGAGAAGTCATCTACAATGACCAAGGAAAATCTTCTTCCAACCCATACTCAGCGGCTGGACTGGACCGAAGAGATCCAAGTGTAGTAACTCTAACGGACGCTTAGTTTAGATAATATTTTTGTTATGAAAAGATTGTTTGGTTTGTTTTCCAGCTTGGCAAGCGTGGCATAATTGATCTTTTTCAAATTTAAGTTCGGGCAGTCCCTCAACCAATTGCTTTCTTGCTAGTTTGGCCAGGAGGTCCATGCTTACATGACCAAGTCTCCTGTGCCATAGCCAGGAATTCTCTTCCTTTGATACTAAGCACACAGTTTTTGAAAACTTTTTCTCTAAGTCTAGCATAAAGACATTATCTATGCGAGGGGCAGTTAAGATTAACTCATTTGTTTTACCCTCGTATATTTTACATCCAGTAGCATCAAATATAACTTTTCTCCCATTGTCACATAGCTGAGCTACGCTGAGTAAGTTATATTTGAGTCCGCTGACTAGGGAGACAGATTCAATAGTAGGATTACCTCCGATGGTTCCTGACCCTACTATCTTACCCTTCTTGTTGTCTCCAAAACTTACGCTCCCTCCTCGTTTACGCTCAAACCTGATGAACTGAGTTTCATCACCCGTCATATGCCTTGAGCATGTGCTGCCAATATACCACATCTTTGACTTCTCGGCATATCTCAGGCTTACCTGCATTGTAACTAGTTACTTTTAGGTACCCAATTCTTTTTGGGTCCTTGCTTGTTAGGTGCAACAGGTAAAGTATCATATTTTATTTTATGGCGGCATACATGGACAGTATGGCCATTCTTTCCACAGAAGTCACAACTGACCTTCTGTTTAGGATGTTTCACTGACTTGTCAGCACCCCAGTGCTGAGCGTGCCAGCACACCTTAGTGGTGTGTCCTTTCTTCCCACAAAAGTCACACTGGACTTTTCGCTGGGGATTCCATCTCTGCTGAGTACCTTGGTACTGAGTTCTCAGAGGACTGTTTCTTTTATTTAGAACCTTTAGTTGGTTCTGGATAGTTGTGACGTCCTTTCTCAGTTTCTTTGAAACTGACTGGACTTCAGAGACAGACTCATGTATGATCTTCATGTTATCATGCAGAGTTGTATTGTCCTGAAGAAGGAATCTGAGGTCACTCAGTTTGACCTCTTCCACTTCGTCACAACGCCTGCTGAGTGCTCTAACTTTCTTATTACACTTCTTGACAAGTGTGTAGAGATCACTCAGGGCATTAACCATATCGTTTCTGAGCTGGGGAAGAGAAATTACCTCATTTGATTGCTCCTCGTCATCTGATGCGACGGATAGGTCAACATGCTCAGAGACGCATGGCTCAGCAAGTTCGTCAGCCATGAAGCATATCTTCGCTGACTCGGTGGCCTCAGTTTCTGTGGACGAAGACTCATCACTGTCACTCCATGTAGCCACCATTGCCTTTTTGCCACTCTTCTTGTCTTTCCTCAGTGTGGGGCAGCTTGACTTAATATGACCGGTTTGATGGCACTCAAAGCATGTAATGGGCTTTGCGCTTTCCTTTTTGTATTTGCTGTCGCTTGAGTCAGCTTTATACTTATCAAACTTTCTGTAAGGCTTCTTAGAGTATTTGTCATTTTTCCTGAATAGCCTTTTCATCTTCCTTGTGAACATAACCATCTCCTCATCATCAGTTGAGCTCCCGTCAGTGGAGTCAGCTTTCATGACAAGGGATTTCTGCTTCTTGTCTTCAGATTTTTCCTTCACCTTGAAGTTCTTCATAGATATCTCATGGGTCAGCAATGAACCGATGAGTTCGTCATATTTTTAGGTGGTTAAATCCTGAGCTTCCTCAACTGCTGTCTTCTTTGCTTGCCAATCTTTAGGAAGACTCCTGAGTATCTTTTTGACTTGTTCTTCCTCAGTGAAGATTTTTCCAAGTCTCTTGAGCTCATTAATGATGTTGGTGAACCTTGCATTCATGTCTGAAATGCCCTCATCATTGTTCATCTCGAACAGCTCGTACAGTCTCATCTGCTGATTCACCTTGGACTCCTTTACTTTATTTGTTCCCTCGTAGGTGACTTCCAGCTTTTTCCAGATCTCTTGTGCCGACTCACAACCTGAGATTTTATTATATTCTGCAGCATCGAGCGCACAGTGAAGCATATTGATAGCCGAAGCATAGTTTTAGAGCTTCTTAAGATCATCCTCTGTCCATTTGGCCTCAGCTTTTACAACTGTTTGGCCAGCCACAACTTCGACAGGTACAAATGGGCCTTGGACTATAGATAGCCAGGCACTCATGTTTGTAGCCTGAATGAAATTTTTCATCCTATTCTTCCAGAAGGTATAGTTTGACCCGAAAAATAGGGGAGGCCTAGTAATGGACAGCCCCTCAGGCAGTATCTGAGTTGTTTGGTTTCCAGGGAGAAACCGAGTGCTGTTTTCGCCCATGGTAGGGATCAGCTCAAGGTTGTTAGACCTTTTATAGTGAGCTTTGAGGCTCTGATACCACTTGTTGGTCCCTTGTAAGGTTGCAAGTATAGTTCCAAGGGGGGGTTAGGAACTATTTAAACTTTTTCGCAATTAGGGCAGACTTCTTTTTCTAAGGAAAAAGGTTTTAACAGCGGCGCTGAGTAAACAGCAAGATACTGGCTTAGTCAACTGGTGACTAGGTCAGTTTCTTAGCTTGAGTCAGGAGATAGCACTTAGAGTCTATTCCTGAGCTCAGACGTTTAACACGCACAACTCAACTTGACCTCTTTACTTGGTCAGTTTTTGGTTATTTTAAGCAAGCAATATAAATAAGGAGTTAAAGGTAAGAAATACTTTACTCAGCAGATTTATCCAGGTTCGGCTTCTTCTAAGCCTACGTCCTGTCCCCGGAACACGTTCCGAGATTTCGAATCCTCTACTGAGCTCTTTAAAGGTAGAGCCTCAAACCTTTTACAATCTTAGCAACTGAGTATAACAAGAGTACCTTCCTCTATACCTCTACTCAATCCTAATCTCTCGCTGAGTACTATAACCGAGTACTCAGCCTCTCCTTTCTATCTTCTAGAAATGATAAGTGTTTTGTCCTATACAAAGATTTGCTAAGACACTTTAGACGATTGAAATAATCACTCTAGACTTTTACACATATATAAGAATTGTAGTGTAAGATTTGCTTTGCTTCTTTGCTTACAGAACTTGTGTAGAAATTTGGTCAGCGTAATGGCTTGATCAAGTTCTGTGTAGAATGAAGCTTCTGATGGCACTATTTATAGAGACGTCTGGGCATCGGTCATTTCGAATTTCGAAATAACCGTTGGAGGGAAACGGCTATCTGTCGTTGTCATCCTGACTTGCTCAGAGCTCTCGGCCAATCAGAATTGTGTATCTTCTGTCCTCGGTCAGCTCAGCAGACTGTCTCTCCTTTTATGGTAAAGTCAACTGGACAACATACTGTGTCGTCTGAACTTTACCCAAAGTAGAAATACTTTGTCTGGAAGTTTTTATTAGTCAGATGCTGTCTTGTACGCTTTGTCGAGACTAATCAGCAGCTTCATCTTGAAGTTGTTCCCGAAGGTCTTCTAGATCCTTCTCTTGCTGAGTTGTGTTTTGTCCAAAACGGCAACGTTTTGACAAACGCGGGCCGAGTTGTACTGAGTTGTTTGACTTGGGCTTTAACACTTGTATTGGGCTTGGGCCTTTTAATTCTTGTGTCTTATAAACAATTTAACTCAACATTGAACAAACACATTAGTAGAATAAATCAAAGCATTTAAACTTAGTGTGTTTAGAATATGTATTTCAATTATACTTAAATAATTTTGTCAAATCAAAATTATGTGGAAAGGTGTTTCAACAGAAGTGACACCTCAGCTCCATCGTTACTGTTTTATATTATATATAGATTCCATTTCAATCTCATTCGTTAGAAGATCAGCGAACTCTGCAACACATTTGCTTGCAAAATCTGTGAGTTTCTAGGACTGATTACGGTGAGTGGGCCTGTCCGCCACCGTTCCTTATCGATGCGTTATCCTCCGATTTAATTTAATATAGCTTATTTTTTCAAAAAAAAAAGAAGGGATGACATAAAAGTACCCTTTTATAAAAATAAATAAATATACAATTGTTACTTTCAGAACATATTAATGGATTAGGTTATGCTTACTTTGTTTTTGACAAAGTAACTCTTATTTTGTTTTTTCCACCATTGGATAGTGATGAACTTTGACAAAGTAACGTCATCCAATGATAGAAAAAACAAAGTAAACATTACTTTGTCAAAAACAAAGTAAGCATAGAAGGCACCACATATTAATATTAATATGGACATATTAATATAGATTTTGTCATCTAGATATTCTCATAAATAAATAATATTTGTATCGTGATATTTAATATGAAATAAAAATATTTATCTTTTTTATATGAAATTGAATGTTTTTATTAGATTGTTTTTTTGGGATAAAATCCAAATTTAATCCCAACACTTTAAGGGAAATGTAGATTTAGTCTTAACGTATGAAATGATGTAAATTTTTTTAAAAAAAATTTGCGCAGACCCGGATGTGATTCGAACCCATGACCTCCCAAGGCATAAGTAAGCTCTCAACCACTAGGCTAAGAGCTTCATTATTGAATAGGTAAATTTAACCCTCACATTTTCAAGCAAAATCAATTTTAATTCTACGTTGTCAAAAATTAAAAAAACTGGGTTAACTAGTATTTAATTGTAAATAGCACTCGAGTTTAAGCGGTCGAGTTCATTATTGAATATGATGCTTTTGTTGTTGTTCTTTATCTATTGGAATATATGAATTGGCTAAAAAAAATTAATCTTATAGTTTTTTCAATATACTTCAACAAAAGGATTTCATTTATGTTCTATTGGATTCAATTTGTCCCAAATGGGTCTCACTTGATCATTCACCGTTAGATGTAGGCTTATTAAATCTAAGTCGCATGATGCTTCAAATCTCCACCTTAGGATTCTAATAAGCCTAGATCTAACAGTGAATGACCACATATTGCATGGTCATTAAGGTCCATGTGATCAAAACCGATTACATATGATACTCTTATTTGGTCAAAAGATGTTGTGCTTTTCTCTCTAATTATAGTAAACATTTACACAATTTTGTAACCAAAAATCAACAAAAACTCTTTATTTTAAACAATTTTTCCGACACAATCTGTAAGAAAAAGGTAAAAATCAATTAGAATTTTTAAAAGAAGCACACCTTATTCCGAGAATGAGATAAATGTCGTTAGAGATATTTGGGCGACATATTTTATAACTAATGCGCCATTTTAAGATTCAATGAGGTTATAGACTTTATTTTTCATAATTCAGTGAGATATTATGTATTGTTGCTTCCATTTATTCTGTCTTATTTAGAAATGCTTTGCATATATATTGTTCTTGTTTCATGAATTTTTGATCGACAAGGCGTAGGATTTTGCTGCACTTTAAAGGGCTGATTGTGCATTCTGTGTTTCGTATAAATGTTTTGAGGATTCATGTTAAAACTAGAATGAAGTCATTTTCTTTTTAGTAAATATAACAAACTTCATAGGATTTTGCTGCACTAGAATGAAATGCTTTTGTTTTTTTGTACCAAACTTGGTAACAAATGGTATAGTTTTATTCGTGTAATCTTTTTGTTCTTATGAAACATTAATTTGTTACAGGATACTGAAATGATGCAATATTGATCTAGTATATTTTTTCTTCAAATTGAACAAATCTAAATACATGATACTGTATATTGAAATTAAATTCTAAAAAAATAAATAAATTCATTTGCTGATGCAAATAATAATTATTTGCATCAGTCATTGAAAGGAGCGATGCAAATAAAGAATCATTTGCATCGGTCCTTGAGAGGGGCCAATGCAAAAAAGATGTCTAGATGGTCACCTCTTTTGCATCGGCCGCCGACCGACGCAATTGCATTTGCGTTGAGGGCTTTTGCATCGCACTAAGACCGATGCAAATGGCCCTAAACGGCCGATGTAAATGACCAATTTTCCACACACAATGGTTCCACAAATTATTATTTTATATATAATTGATTTTAATTATAAATACTGTCAACCAATAGTGAAATAAGGGAGACTCCTCAAAAAAAGTGCACCAATGGTAATCAAGTAAATCATTTTTTTATATTAAAAAAAGTTTGCCAACCTTAAAGCAATGTTGTCAAAAAGTGACAATCTTGATAATTAATCACCATTACTCCAATAGATGCCACTCTTTGAAAGCTCTCAAAACAATTATTGTCACACCCGACCCTAAACGACCTCAATCGGCATCGGGCGTGAAATAGAAAGATCATACTCAATACTTAGGAGTCTCCAATTTAACCAAATATCATTATATTATAATTGAACTATCAAAGTTCTAACCATAATTCTAACAATAAGCAGCCAACTTCCAAACCCCGCCTAAACGGTCGGTAACCTTCTCTATATCTTGTACTTTCTCACCTAAAAACATTAAAACATTTAAAAAGGTAAGACAAAAATCTCAGTAAGAAACTATCAGCTATAAAAACCAACTTTATTTAACATAGCTACGTATATACGTTTATAAAGGGATTTAATCAAAACCTTATAAAATATACTCAAAACTTAACTTCATAATATAGCCAAAGTAGTAAACCAAAAACATATGAAATATATAATATTGTATCCATTCTTGAGTTCAAAACCTTATAAAATATTGTAATCAAATAAGTGTTTTATCAAACCAACTCGTATTTAATCAAACGTAAAACCTTATATCAAAATCAATAATAACCGAAAACATAATCCAAATGAACTTAAAACATTGTATCCATCCTCGAGTTTCTCCCCTTAAATATCAATCCATAATCACGTATATAGTCGAGACGTCTCTTAACATTGCCTATCCCATATGGTCTTACCCAACACTTCTTTGCCATACCCAATAGGTCTTCAAACTGTGTACACAGGCCATGTCCCTCACTGAACATGGTCTTCAAATATGGAACCACTGATCCGGATAACTCTCGATGGATATAAAATCATAAAATCATAACGTGCTCAAATATCCTTTCACAATCAAATTCCAAACTATTTGATAACCAAAAATCATTTGGCTTCAATTAGCCCTTTTGTATCATAAAAATCATATTTGGACTTCAACCCAAAATAATAACAACAATAACCGCAAACAATTCGTAAGAAATCATCAAATTCATTTTGTTCAATATAGAGATATATTGAAACCAAAAACATATATGTATATATGTAAATCAACCAAATTAAGCCTTAAATCAACATAATCAAGTAAAATCTGAAATTCACATAGAAGCATAATCAATAGCTTCATTTGAACCATAATTCCACAATAAAATGCAAAATCAGGAAAAACCCCAATTTTAAATTCCTGCATAACCCTAAAATATCAATTTCTGAAACTTCTTTGATTATATATATATATATATGTATACATAAAACTCAACATATAGGTGATAGGTACTTACATTGGTCACTAATTGAAGACCACAAACCCGTTCAATTCGCCTCTAAACTCTGTCTAAGACATTTTCCTCCAAACACTGCCGAAACTCAAAAACTCTTTGGCTAGGACTTAGATCTATACATAAGGATACTATGGTTTAAATTTCAAATGATTCGGACGATCGAATATCTGTAAATCAAAGAAACGGTGGAGAAACGGTTCAGGAACGATAAAAGAAAATGAAGAGGCGGAGAAGAAAAAGAAAAGGAAAAAGGAAACTAATATGATGATGATCATCATCAATTCTCGGTTGACATATATCCAAAATTGGAAAAGATCCAGTTTGATCCTCCATTTTTATATAATCTTTTAAAAATTATCCTAACTTTTAATTTACACATAAAATTATCGAATTAACTTCAAACTTTTCCCTTAGCACCAAATCACAATCACACGCCTAATAATTATAATATATATTATTCTCAAGGTATAAACTCTAGAAATTTAAACCCGGACGTGACAATTGTCACATCACCAAACACTCTTCCAAGCACCATGTATTATAGATTCTCTTATAGCACTCATTTATTACTCGCCCTAGGCTTTCAAAATGTTAGAATGTAGTATTAAATTATTACTTGATTTGTTGTAGTAACTTCGGGGTAGGGGTGTAAAAAAATCCAGAAAATCGAAAAACTAAATTAAAATTAAATTGAAAATAAAGTTAACCGAAATTGATGGACTGGTTTATATTTTTTAATTTTAAAAATAATGGTTAATGGTTACGGTTTTGATATTCCAAAAACCACAATTAACCGCGACTGACCGAATGTCAATTATTAAATATTAAATAATTATATATTATCAAATTATAATAATTAGTAATTAGTAACCTATTTAGTTACATTTTTTTTGGGTAGGGTGTTACACTTATCTAATTAAATAGTTATGTAAATAGAAATAAGATTTACTTTGTGCTAAAATTTATTTATATATATTAAAATATAAGTTGAATATTTAATAGTCCTGATAAATAAAAATAAATATTTTTTTATTAATATAATCCATCAAGTTATTATTTTTTCATTTCTTTGTTTCAAATCATATTGGGGAAAGTACAAAAATAAACCTTGTGGTTACACCTATTTTCAATTGCAGTCTTGTGGTTTAAAAGTTTGCAAAATAGTACCTTGAGGTTCATTCCGTTAGCAAACACATACCAAATTGACTAACGGTGTTAAAAGTCAAAGGGAAAAGAGTTAATTTGATCCTTATATTTATTTATTTTATAAATTAACCCCCCTTATTATCTAAATATCACAAATAAACCCCAAAATAAAAAATAAAAATCAATTAAACCATCTTTTCCATCTCTCTTTAATTTCTTGTTTTTTTTCTTTCTCTCTCTTCTCTCTTAATTTTTCTCGCTCTAAAATCAATTCAACACCCAACAGAAAGCAACCGGACACCTATGCAAGCAGTTATCATTCAATCTTACATCAACAGACTCTGGCTTCAGCTCCATCAATGGAACCGATATAAGTCCAAACAGATGATTCCCACCCAATAATACCCTCGCAAACGCTGATACCTCACCGTCGGATACATCATCTTTAATGGCGAATTGGATCGGTATCATCCCTGTTAATTTATTATTCTCCGGCGATAAAGCAGACAGCTTTGGCATTAATGCAAAAACCCAATGTATAAAACCTTCAATTCCATTGTTGCTTAAATCCATAGCTATTAGCTCATTTTGAACATATGCATTTGATCAAACAGCTCCCTTGCTTGTATAACATCACCAGATTTAACAAACCCATTAACTAACGCATTGTAAGAAACCACATCCATATCAGGACTTTTCTCAAACACCTGATAAGCATTATTCACAAATTGGATATTGAGTACAAACGGATCAAATAATTACTAAGTTACAAATCTGAAACAAGCCTAAATCTACAAGCTAATGGCATCTCATCCTCTGCAACCTTGAAGATTGAGGATGATCAAGTACGGGGAGAAAAAAAAACAGTGATCGAAGAAGAAAAATAAGCCGGCAACGACGATTTTACGGAATTGAAAGAGAGAGTGAGTTGTTGAACAGACGGGTGAGTGGAAAGAAGAATAGGATTAACCCACTGAGTTTGTTGTGACCTAGATCAACAACTTGTAAATTAATCAAGTTTTTGAAATTTGCAGAGCTCATATTTGAGTATCTGAACAAAAGATTCTTTCATGGCCGTGCCTGCTTCAACCATCCCTGAAATCAATCTCTGCAACTATGATCCCTGGGATTTATTTGTGATAGAAAAATTACGAGAGAAGAGAGAGAAGGAAGAAAAATTAAGAATGAAGAGGGAGAAAGAAGAAAACTAAGTTAAAAATTAAAAATAGATTGAAAAGATGGTTTAATTGATTTTTATTTTTTATTTTGGAGTTTGTTTGTGATATTTAGATAATAAGGGGGTTAATTTATAAAATAAATAAATATAAGGATCAAATTAACTCTTTTCCCTTTAACTTTTAACACCGTTAGTCAATTTGGTATGTGTTTGCTAACAGAATGAATCTCAAGGTACCATTTTGCAAACTTTTAAATCACAAGACTGCAATTGAAAATAGGTGTAACCACAAGGTTTATTTTTGTACTTTTTCCAATCATATTTTTACTTAAATTATCCTTTTTTATTTCTGTCGCCCCTGCTACATCTCCTTCATGTTGGTCCCGTGTAACGTAGTAGGATTAGTTCCAAGGGGGGGGGGGTTAGGAACTAATGTAACTTTTTCGCTTTATAATGCTGACTTAATTAAATGTTTGACGATTTAACTCAGCTTTAGGTCAGCAAGGCTGAGTGAGGTGTGAGACAGCTTTAATCAGATACTGACTAGAGCTGTTTCAATTGTGAGTTGGGAAGTAACACTTTAGGTCAGCTTCCAACTCAGCACTCTGATTACTCAGTGTCGGCTTGTACAAATTATTTAATAAGCAATTTAAGCAAGCAACACATACATATACATATATATCAGGAGAAAGGGTTAGAGATTACTCAGCAGACTTATCCTGGTTCGGCCTCACCGCCTACGTCCAGTCCCCAGAATCCCCCCGGGCTTTTTCAATCCACTACTGAGCTCTTTAAAGGTAGAGCACAAACAGTTTACAATAGCAACTGAGTATGCAAGAGTACCGTCCTCTATTCGTCTACTCAATCCTATCTACCACTAAACATTATAACCGAGTATTCAGATTTTCTCTACCACTGAGTACCATAACCGAGTACTTAGCTTCACTCTTCTAACCTTTACAACTGATACAAGATTGTTCTCACAAAACGAAGAACACTTTAGATGAATAAAATTCATTCTAGACTTTTACATAATGATTGGAATTTGGTGTAAGAACTTGCTTTTTCTATTCAGACAACTTCTCTTTTGGATTTTTGACTTAGTGAAGATTTTGCTTGTCTGTATCTCTCTTGTATGTTTCGGTAATGATTCAAGTGATGAACTTGTCCATTTATAGTAAATTCTGAAGCTTCAATGATTTGAATTCCGACATATCCATTGAGACTAAACGATCTTCTTTCGTCATTGATTGGCCAGTTTCCAGAATTGCAGGCCAATCCTGTCGTCTGTTTTTAGTAGGAGCCAGGTTTGCTAGTTTCGTCTTCTTACGCCAGGTTCGTCTTCTAGCGCCAGGTTTGTCTTCTTGCCAAAGGTCAGATGGTCCATGCATCTCGAAAAGGTCCTTAAAACGGATTTCCGAGGCTTCTGAAATGTGTCAGACTTTGTCTTACAAGTTGACGGATAATTGGACACTGACTTGATTATTACTCAGCTTGACTTAGCGGCGTCTTGAATATTGCTCAACTTGACTCCGCAGCTTCACCTTCAACCTTTCCTGAAGAAGACATTTCTTTTGCAAGGCTGAGTTGAGTTCCACTCAGCTTCTGCTGTGTGACTTGCTTATGCTGACCTTGTTCTGTCTTTCTTTTATAAACTTTAAGTTCATGTTCTCGTTAGTTAATATACTCAACATTGAACAAACTCATTAGTACAATTAAATCAAAGCACTTAAATTTAATTGTTTTAATCATGGGATTAACTTAAATAATTTTGTCAAATCAAAATCATGTGGAAAGGTGTTTCAACAAACTCCCCCATTTTGATGTTGGTAAAAGTATTTAATCAAGGAACTCAGAGTTGAGCATCCCTCATGATTTTTGACCTTTTTATTCTTCTGAAATTACTCCCCCATAAGGGTTGCATCTGTTGACTTAGTTCAACTCTAAACTTTCAAAGATCTAATTGAGTGAATCTAAGACTTGAGTCCACTGACTTAGTTCAATTCTAAACCTTCTAAGATTTAATCGAAAAGAGCCTAATGTCAGCTTCCGAAGAAGGTCAATACTTGGAACATTTATTCATTTACTCAGTTTTGATACATAGTTAAGTTCAAGTATCAGAGTTGGGTTTATCGGAGTTGAGGTATACTGAGTATATTTTGCTTGTTTAATTTTTATGTTCACAAGTTTTAAGTTGTTGTTCAATGAGTAGTTTCATAAGACAGATCAGCATATAAAACAGATCAGCATATAAACACAGCAAGTAAGCATCACATATATAAAAACAGTTTGTAGAAAAGATGCTTTCATATAGAGATAGCCAGTTCAACAAAAACATGCCAGATATAAAACTACAAGTGTCAAGCTAAGTCTAATTCTATTTCTACTTCTTGATATTGGCTTGAACTTGGTTAGATTTGGCTTTGGTCTTGGCTGTTCTTTGTTGCTGGCTTTGATTGCCTGGGATAGCAAAAGTTGAGCTAGGAGGCTTCTGCTGAGTTCCGACAGCTGGCTGTTTATCCCCCATTTTCTGCTGAGTTCCGACAGCTTGCTTAGTTTGATCTTTCTCCCCCGTTTTGCCAGCATCACTAGTCGGAAGGGAGGAGCAAAGAATTGCCCTTGTTGAACAGCACGAGTCAGGATGGATGAATAATGTTGCATGTGACTCGTACTTTCTCTAAGACCCGTAAAGACCTGCATGCCATCTTTCATAATTGAAGCAGGAATTTTGATGTGTGCGCTGAGCATACTGAGTAAAAACTCAAGAGACTTCCCAATCCAAGTAATCGAGTCCGTCATTCGTGCATAGGATTGATAGTACATCCTGAGTAGTGCAGAATCATACGAATGATGCTGAGCATTAATGTGCCTAACATACGCAAGGGTTAATCGAGTGCAGTGCAGTATGTCATTGGTCTTGAATTGGTCAGTATCCATTTCCTCTTTGCTCAGGTTGAGTAGGCGAATGGCTTCACCAATCTGTTCAATGGAGCATTGAGAAGTGGAGGAGATAAGTTCACGAGCCCCGGTTAGCTCGGTGGTCAGCTGATTGAAATGCTGAGTAACTTCAGCAGAAGTTGCAGATGATGAGTTCGCAGTAGATAGGGCATTGATTTTCCCTTCGATTGAGTTCATATGATTTACCATCATCAGCTGCAGTTCGGCCAGCTTGACCATGAATTCTTGCTTGGGCTGCTGAGAGACTAGAAGTCATAACACTCATCAACTCCTTTAGACCTTTGAGTTCGGTCAAAAGTTACGTGACGGAGGAAAAGTGAGTTGGCTCAGCAGGAATGGACCCAGCAGCATCAGCTTGAGACTGATGAATCTCTTGAATTAGAGTTTGAACAGAGTGGATGATTCTTCTTCCTGACTCAGAAGCATCCAAATAAGTATAAGGATCATCAGTGGGGTGCTCAGTGGCCGTTTTCTGGTTAGCGGTAGCAGGTGGAGAATTTTGGTGCTGCCCAGAAGTAGAAGTGCCAGCCTGGTCAGCAGCTGCACTTTTATTGAGGCCATCAGCAGGAGCTGCCTGGTTTTCTAACTACTCAGTAGAAGAAAGAAGTGGTTGCTCAGCAGTGTTATTTACCTGCTCAGGGTCAGTCTGAAGTTGAGTTGAGACTTGAGGTTGAGGCAACTCAGAGCTGTCTTTAGCATGTGGATTTTCCTTTGCTGACTCATGATGTTGAGCAGCTGGAACATCGAGCACTTACTCAGTGGAAGGTTGAGTAGAAGTGTCGGCAGAAGCTTGACCCTTAGAGGTTTTTGGGTTGGCTTGTTCCTCAGGTTGAGAAACAGAGGCTTGCTTTTCCTTTACTTGATCATGTGTGGGTTCAGTGATGTCAGTGAAGAATTGGAACTGAAGCCCAGTTAAGTCTGTGATTGGGTCCCTCAGTGGTGATTCATCCAGCAGATCTATAACGCTGGGCTTTTGAGCTTTGCGTTTGAAACGCTTGTCCGCACTGCCCTTTTGAGTTTTGCTTGGAGGAGAAAGGTCAGCAGCAATAGACTCTGGGGACTCAGAAGAGGAGTCAAGTCCAAGGTCGACATAAAGGTTCTCCACAACCCTGTCCTTTACTAGAGACTCAGCTCTTTGCTCTTCAGCTGGCTCAGCAGCAGCTATGTTACTTGGCTCAGCAGAACCCACCTTATCAGCTTGAGCCAGTTCCTCAGTACAGCCTTGGTCTTCCTCCTGATCACAAGGTGTCTTTTCCAAGTCAATTTCTTGACTTCGTACAAAATGTGAGTCATCTGAAATCACAAAGTCAAGTGGGTTAGCGTCTAACGGCTTCAACCTAGAGGTTTTTTTTCTCTTAAGCGGCCATTCAAGTGTCTCCTCACTTTCCTCAGGGTCAGCTCGCCTTTTCTGTTTTTCAGCTGATTTGGGTTCCTCTTGAGCTGGCTCAGCAGGAGCAGCTTTCTTCTCCCTTACCGCTAGCCTGATCTTCTTCACAGTTCGATTAATATCTTTGGCTAGTGGGGTTGAGGATTGGTCAGCTTTTCTTTTTCTTTCCTATTTAGTTCGCTCAGCCGGTGCTTCTTTGACTACAGCTTTCTTCCCTTTCTTCGATAGCTCAGCAACTGTTTCTTCAACTATAGCATCCTCAGCAGGTGCTTCTTCAACCATGAGTCCCTTACCCTTCTTAGGTTTGATGGGAAGGCTGTGAGCTAAGCCGAATAGAATCGATGAGGTGATTTCAGTGCCTTCTATGTCAATTCCTTTAGGCTGACCTTTTGATCCTGAAGGATTTTGGTGATTAGAGAACCCATCCTGAGGATCCCGGTGCTGCATTGAAAAGCCTCGATGAGAAAGACGGGCATGTTGAGTGGCTTGTATTTCAGCATGTGCCAGATGAAGCACTGCTCAAAGTTGGAGGCTGAGGTGGAGGAGTTGACCTTGGGAAACAGGAAGTTGGTCAGGATATAGTGTGCTTGTTTTTGAGCCTGACCCATACTGGTACTTGAGATCTCACCTTTGTGATTCTTAGGTTTGCAGAACTCAGTTTCGTACTCAACATGCATGTAGTCATTTGTGCATCGGAGTTCTGATCCTTCTTCTTTCAGTTTAAGCAGTTTTGCAAGATAGGAAGGGGTGATGGTGATTTCCTTGTTCTTGACCTTAGTGATCATATATTCGTCATTATCGTCGGCTACCCTTAGGTTCGTGTAGAATTCCTTCACTAAATGCAGATAAGTGGTTCCAAGGAGAGAGAAGAGGTTGGTCCAGCCATTTTTTGATATCCACTCACAGAAGGGTTGCTCAGCTTCTACGAAGCTCTTGGAGAACCAGCGGGAATGGAAAACTTTTAGAGTTTTAACGTTTTTAAGGACCGGGGAGAATGTCCTTTCCTTAGGTTTCTGGTTCTTTTTCTCCTTCTTCTTATTCAATGAAGTTGGTTGGTCAGGACGTGGGTTTTTTCCGTGGGGACTGGCCTCACCCTTTGATTGGTCATGCTGACCATGGATTTGTTCTTGAGACTCTGAAGAAGTCTCTTGATATTCCTGCTCAGCAGGAGAGGGAGGATTTACATCGGAGCGATTGTCATCGTATTGCTCGCTGGAGTTATTTTGGGAATCGCTAGACATGGTGTTCTTGAGAAATCCAGAAGATTTTGCGATTTGAGAGAAAGAGAGATCGAGTGCGAAAATTTTTCAAGCGTAAAGAGGAGTTAGTGGGAAATCGTCCACTATTTATAGCCAGTGCGCATCGATCTGATAGGTCGGAATGGCGGTTCGTTCTCGAGTTGATCAATCGACAGTTATCTTTGGCATTAATGACACATTCGGCGTATGGTTTTCTAATCATTACGCTTACGTCATCCTAGGTGGCTACTTAAATACGCGTGCTAGCATTAATTGCGCAAGTCGTTCTACTCAGCATCTAAGATACTAAACATTTAGAGTTCAGAGTGCGTAGGTTATTGTAGAAGGGATTCATATCATGTGAAGTAACACAGCATTTAGTAATCACTCAATATATATATAGCAACTCAGCATATGGTGATTTTATATCTTTCAGTTTTACTCAGCATATGGTAGTTACTCAATATGTAATAACCATTCGACATATTATAATCACTCAATATTCATTTAGCTCAGAAATTTATTGAAGAGGATTAGACATACCGATAACTTCCTTTAGTATGCTGAACTGCTCACGAGCCAATGGCTTCGTGAAGATATCTGCAAGTTGTTCATCCGTTGGGACGTAGGTCAGCTTGATCTCACCTTTGAGTACATGATCTCTGATGAAGTGATGCCTTATGCTGACATGTTTCGTCCTGCTGTGTTGGATTGGATTCTTTGATAAGTTAATGGCACTTTTGTTGTCACATTTGACTTCAATAGTTTTCGTTTGAACTCCATAATCATCCAGCTGTTGCTTGATCCATAGGACTTGTGCAACACAGCTTCCCGCAGCAATGTACTCAGCTTCAGTTGTTGACAGGGCAACTGATGACTGCTTCTTACTGAACCAAGACACTAGACAGCTTCCAAGGAAATGACATCCTCCTGAAGTACTTTTCCGCTCAAGCTTGTCTCGTCCATAGTCAGCGTCAGTGTATCCAATGAGTGTGAAATCGTTTGTGTTTGGATACCATAAACCTGCATTCACTGAGCTTTGCAAATATCTAAGGATTCTTTTTACAGCTATGTAATGAGATTCCTTAGGGTCAGCTTGATATCTTGCGCAGTAACATACTGAGTACTGAATATCTGGCCTACTTGCCGTTAGATAGAGTAGAGAACCTATCATACCTCGATATAATTTGCTATCTACTGACTTACCTTTTTCATCAGCACAAAGCACAGTGTCAGTACTCATTGGGGTAGGTATTGGCTTATAATTTTCCATATCAAATTTCTTCAATATCTCCTTAGCATACTTAGTCTGACTAATGAAGATGCCATTCTTGCCTTGCTTGATTTGAAGTCCAAGGAAGAAATTGAGTTCTCCCATCATTGACATTTCAAACTCAGTTTGCATCTGTTTGCTAAATTCCTTGCACATAGACTCATTAGTAGCATCAAAAATGATATCATCTACATATATTTATGCCAATAGGGTATCTTTACCCTTTTTCTTAATGAATAAGGTTGTGTCAACTTTTCCTCTGACATAGTTCCTAGTCAGTAGAAAGCTGGTCAGCCTTTCGTACCAAGCACGTGATGCTTGCTTCAGCCCGTACAAAGCCTTTTTGAGTTTATAAACATGGTTTGAGAATTTTGGATCCTCAAACCCTAGAGGCTGAGTAACATAAACTCTTCGTTTATAACTCCGTTAAGAAATGCACTTTTAACATCCATTTGGAACAATTTAAAGTTCATAAAGCTAGCATATGCACACAATATTCTTATAGCCTCTAATCTAGCTACAGGTGCAAAGGTCTCACCATAGTCAATACCTTCCTGTTGACTGTAACCTTGAGCTACAAGTGTTGGTCCCGTGTAATTAGTTCCAAGGGGGGGGGGGTTAGGAACTAATATAACTTTTTCGTTTTAATTATGCTGACTTAATATAATTCTTTGAGTTTCACAACTCAGTTTTGGACAGCACAGCCGAGTGAGGCGTAAGACGGCTTTAGTCAGATACTGACTAGAGCTGTTTTACTTGCGAGTTGGGAAATGACACTTTTGTGGCCAGCTTCCAACTCAGCACTCTGATTTACTCAGTGTCAGCTTAAACAATTTATATACTGAGTAAATATAGCAAACAACACATACAGATATATATTGAGAGAGAGTTAGAAATTACTCAGCACGACTTATCCTGGTTCGGCCTCTCCACCTACGTCCAGTCCCCAGAATCCCTCCGGGCTTTTTCAATCCAATATTGAGCTCTTTAAAGGTAGAGCACAAACCGTTTACAAGGCAGTTGAATATGCAAGAGTACCATCCTCTATTCGTTTACTCAACTCCTACTAAGTGCTATAACCGAACACCTAGATTTCTCTACCGCTGAGTACTTAAAACCGTGTACTCAACACAACTCTCTCAATTTTACAATTGATACAAACTTGTTCTTTTTCAGACAAAGAACACTTTAGATGATTACTAAATCAATCTAACTTTTACACAGAGATAGAAATTTGGTGTAAGATCTTTTTCTTGTTTTGATGTGCTTTGTATGTATGCTCTTTTTCTCTTTTTACTTCGGCAAAGGATCCAAGAAGTATACTTGTCCTTTTATAGTTGAAATCTGAAGACACAATCATTTGAATTCGGATTTATCCGTTGAATTCAAATGGCTCTTTGCTTGCATCATTGTTCTGGTCAGTTTTAGATTTGCAGGCCAATCTTGTCGTCTGAATTCGGCAGGCACCAAGCTTGTCTTCTTCTCACAGGTTTGTCTTCTAGCACAGATTTCGTCTTTTAGCTAGCGGACAGTTGACCCATGCGTCTCGAAACTGTATCCATACATATTTCCAAAGCTTTCTGATTTAGCGCAGATCTCTGTCGGATCTTGTCTTTTAGCAAACGGATCATTGGTGCTGTCCTGAAAAACACACAGCTTGACTTTGATAGCCATTATCTTTGATCGTTGCTATTTCTGATACTGAGTTGCTTTTTCACTCAGCTTCCAAGGTCAGCTTCATTCTGCAAGATATAGTTCCGAAGAAGACTTCTCTTCTTTCATGCTGAGTTGCTTTCTACTCAGCTTATTTGATCAGCTTCATTTGTAAGCTTCTATACTGAAGAAGACTTTCCTTCTTTCGTACTGAGTTATTCTTTACTCAGCCCGTGCTATGTTATCATGCTGACTAAGTTCTGTCTTACTTGATTCATGTTCTTATAAATATTTTTATACTTAACATTGAACAAACCCATTAGTACAATTAAATCAAAGCACTTAAATTTAATTGTCTTAATCATGGATTAACTTAAATCATTTTGTCAAATCAAAATTATGTGGAAAGGTGTTTCAACAACAAGTCTGCCTTTGTTCCTGACTACGTTTCCCTATTCATCTAGCTTATTGCGAAATACCCATTTTGTTCCCATGGTCTTTTGATTCTTCGGTTTAGGCACTAAATCCCATACTTCGTTTCTCTTGAATTGATCAAGTTCCTCTTGCATAGCGTTTATCCAGAATTCATCATGCTCAGCTTCTGAAAAGTTTTTCGGTTCAAGAACTGAGACGAATGCAACATTACTAAGATATCTCCTGAGTTGATTTCTGGTCATCAGGGTGTTCTCAGCAGCATCAAGAATGGACTTCTCTGAGTGTCCTCTTGGAACCTTGATCTCCTTTGGTAGTGTAGTGTCTTCAGGAGTCGGTGTTTCAACAATCTCTGCAGGATTATATTGGTCAACAAAAATAATTTCTGGTTCACTTTTACCTTTGGTCAGCCCTTGAGGCAATGACTCAGTGGCTCCATTTTGGTCAGCGGAAGCTGAGCATGTGTCATCTTCGGTAGGCTGACTTATCTTCCCTGCAAGGTCAGTTTCATCGAACTCAATATGTACAGACTCTTCTATGACCTGAGTTCGTTTATTAAACACCCTATATGCTTTGCTATTTGTTGAGTACCCTAGAAAGATAGCTTCATCAGCTTTTGAATCAAACTTAGCAAGGTTGTCTTTAGTATTTAGAATAAAACATTTGCAACCAAAGGCACGAAAATATCCAATATTGGGTTTTCGTCCTTTCCAAAGTTCATAGGGGTTTTTCTTAAGTATAGGTCTGACTAAAGCCCTATTGAGTATATAGCACGCTGTGTTGACAGCTTCACCCCAAAAATACTTAGGAAGCCTATTCTCACCCAACATCGTCCTAGCTATTTCAACTAAGGTTCCGTTCTTCCTTTCAACTACCCCATTTTGTTGAGGAGTCCTAGGAGCAGAAAAATTATGGTCAATGCCGCTGACTTCACAGAATTCATCAAACTGTTGATTTTTAAATTCTCCGCCATTATCACTTCGAATGTGAGCTAACTTTAGGTCTTTGTCATTTTCAAGTTTTCTAATCAGTGTTGAGAACATCTCAAAAGCTTCATCCTTGCTACTCAGCAGGATGACCCAAGTATACTGAGAAAAGTCATCTATAATGACCAAGGAAAATCTCTTACCACCCAAGCTCAGCGGCTGGACTGGTCCGAAAAGATCCAAGTGTAGTAGTTCTAACGGGCGCTTGGTTGAGACTACATTTTTACTTTAAAAAGACTTTTTGGTTTGTTTACCTTGCTGACAAGCATTGCATAATTGATCATTCTCAAATCTAAGTTTGGGCAAACCCTTAACTAATTGCTTTCTTGCTAGTTTGGCTTAGAGGTCCATACTTACATGACCAAGTCTCCTATGCGATAGCCAGGAATTATCTTCCTTTGACACTAAGCATATATTCTTTGAAATCTTCTTTTCTAAGCTCAGCATAAAAAAATTTTCAACACGAGGGGCAGTTAAAATCAATTCATTTGTTTTTCCCTCGAGTATCCTACACTCAGTGGCATCAAATACAACCTTTCTACCGCTGTCACACAGCTGAGCTATGCTCAATAGGTTATATTTAAGACCCCTGACTAGGGAGACTGACTCAATAATAGGATTACCACCAACGGTACCTGACCCTACTATCTTACCCTTTTTGTTGTCTCCAAAACTTACATTACCTCCTCGTTTATGCACAAGTGTGATGAACTGAGTTTCATCACCAGTCATATGCCTTGAGCATGCGCTGTCAATGTACCATAACTTTGACTTCTCAGCACACCTCAGGCTCACCTGCAATGTAGCTAGTTATCTTTAGGTACCCAATTCTTTTTGGGTCCTCGTTTGTTAGAGTTAACAGGTGAAGCATCATATTTAATTTTGTGACGGCATACATTTATAGTGTGGCCATCTTTCCCACAAAAGTCACAATAGACTACCCTTTGGGGGTATTTCCATTTTTGGTCAGCACGATTGTGTTGAGCATGCCAGCATACCTTTGTGGTATGTCCTTTCTTTCCGCAGAAGTCACATTGGACATTCTGCTGAGTATTCCACCTTCGCTGACTAGTACCTGAGTACTCAGCTTTTGGATGGAACCTCTTCTTAGCCGATGTATTCAGCTGGTTATGTATTGAAGTGATATCCTTTCTCAGTTTCTTAGAATCTGATTGGAATTCAGAGACAAACCTATGCATGATTTTTAGATTTTCATCTTGCCTAGTGTTGTCCTAAAGGAGATGTCGAAGGTCACTAAGTTTGACCTCCTCAATCTCATCACATCGCCTGCTGAGTGCTCTTACTTTCTTATTACACTTTTTGATCAGTGTATAGAGATCACTCAGGGCATTAATCATTTCATTTCTTAGCAAGGGTAGAGACGTTACCTCAGTTGGATGTTCCTCATGGTCAGATCCATCAGAGAGGTCAGCTTGCTCAGAGAGACATTGGTCAGCAGATTCGTCAGCCATGAAACAGATGTTTGTTGACTCGGTGGCATCAGCTTCTGACGAGGCTGACTCATCACTATCACTCCATGTGGCCACCATTGCCTTTCTACTTCCCTTCTTGTCTTTCTTGAGAGTGGGACAGTTTGATTTGATGTGCCCAGCTTGATGACATTCGAAGCAAGTAACGGGTTTGGAGCTGTCTTTCTTATGTCTGCTGTCACTGGACTCAGCTTTGTATTTGTCACCTTTCTTGAATGACCTTCTGCTGTATTTGTCATTCTTTCTAAACAGCTTCTTCATTTTTCTGGTGAACATAGCCATTTCCTCATCATCTGATGAGTCAGCATTAGTTGAGTCAGCTTTCATGACAAGGGATTTTTGCTTCTTGTCTTCAGACTTTTCTTTCACTTCAAAGTTCTTCGTTGAGATCTCGTGGGTCAGCAGAGATTCAATGAGTTCATCATACTTATATGTGGTCAGGTCCTGAGCTTCTTCTACAGCTATTTTCTTTGCCTGCCAGCTTTTGGGGAGACTTCTCAAGATTTTCTTCACCTGTTCTTCTTCTGTGAAATTCTTGCCGAGTCTTTTAAGCTCATTTATGATGTTAGTGAATCTTGCATTCATCTCAGAGATGTCTTCATTATCATTCATCTCGAATAGCTCGTACAACCGCATATGCTGATTCACTTTAGACTCCTTGACCTTGCTGGTTCCTTCGTAGGTAACCTCCAGCTTCTTCCAGATTTCTTGTGCTGACTCATAACCTGAAATTTTATTGTACTCTGTAACATCTAACGCACAGTGAAGCATATTGATAGCCGAAGCATTATTTTGTAATTTCTTAAGGTCATCATCTGACCACTTATCCTCGCTCTTGACAGTTTTTACATCGTCAATGGTTTCATAGGGAACAAACGGGCCTTGGACTATAGCTAGCCATGCACTCATGTTTGTTGCCTGAATGAAGTTTTTCATTCTGTTCTTCCAAAATGTATAATTAGATCCAAAGAACAGAGGAGGCCGACTAATAGATAATCCCTCAGGGAGTATCTGGGTTGTTTGATTTCCTGGAAGGAAACGAGTGCTGTTCTCAGCCATTATAGGGATCAGCTCAAGATAGTTTTATCTTGAATAGTGAGCTATTGTGCTCTGATACCACTTGTTGGTCCCGTGTAACGCAGTAGGATTAGTTCCAAGGGGAGGGGTTAGGAACTAATGTAACTTTTTCGCTTTATAATGCTGACTTAATTAAATGTTTAATGATTTAACTCAGCTTTAGGTCAGCAAGGCTGAGTGAGGTGTGAGACAGCTTTAATCAGATACTGACTAGAGCTATTTCAATTGTGAGTTGGGAAGTAACACTTTAGGTCAGCTTCCAACTGAGCATTCTGATTACTCAGCATCGGCTTGTACAAATTATTTACTGAGCAATTTAAGCAAGCAACATATACATATACATATATATCAGGAGAAAGGGATAGAGATTACTCAGCAGACTTATCCTAGTTCGGCCTCACCGCCTACGTCCAGTCCCCAGAATCCATCTGGGCTTTTTCAATCCACTACTGAGCTCTTTAAAGGTAGAGCACAAACCGTTTACAATAGCAACTGAGTATGCAAGAGTACCGTCCTCTATTCGTCTACTCAATCCTATCTACCACTAAACACTATAATTGAGTATTCAGATTTTCTCTACCACTGAGTACTATAATCGAGTACTCAGCTTCACTCTTCTAACCTTTACAACTGATACAAGATTATTCTCACAAAACGAAGAACACTTTAGATGAATAAAATTCACTTTAGACTTTTACACAATGATTGGAATTTGGTGTAAGAACTTGCTTTTTCTATTCAGACAGCTTCTCTTTTAGATTTTTGACTTAGTGAAGATTTTGCTTGTTTGTATCTCTCTTGTATGTTTCGGCAATGATTCAAGTGATGAACTTGTCCATTTATAGTAAATTCTGAAGCTTCAATGATTTGAATTCCGACATATCCATTGAGACTAAACGGTCTTCTTTCGTCATTGATTGGTCAGCTTCCAGAATTACAGGCCAATCCTGTCGTCTGTTTTTAGCAGGAGCCATGTTTGCCAGTTTCGTCTTCTTGCGCCAGGTTCTTCTTATAGCGTCAGGTTTGTCTTCTTGCCAAAGGTCAGATGGTCCATGCGTCTCGAAAAGGTCCTTGAAACGGATTTCCGAGGCTTCTGAAATGTGTCAGACTTTGTCTCACAAGTTGACGGATAATTGGACACTGACTTGATTATTACTCAGCTTGACTTAGCGGCGTCTTGAATATTGCTCAGCTTGACTTCGCAGCTTCGCCTTCAATCTTTCCTGAAGAAGACATTTCTTTTGCAAGGCTGAGTTGAGTTCCACTCAGCTTCTGCTGTGTGACTTGCTTATGCTGACCTTGTTCTGTCTTTCTTTTATAAACTTTAAGTTTCTGTTCTCGTTAGTTAATATACTCAACATTGAATAAACTCATTAGTACAATTAAATCAAAGCACTTAAATTTAATTGTTTTAATCATGGGATTAACTTAAAGAATTTTGTCAAATCAAAATCATGTGGAAAGGTGTTTCAACACTTCATTCTTCAATCCATAGTTCACGCAAACACAATACACGCCATATCTCTATCCGTTATTAATCTTTTCAACTTGTCACTAACCCACTATCCCATTCACAATAAAATTTAGATTTTTTTTTTATTTTTATTGTTATTATTAGAAATCAAATAAAAAGTTGACTGACTGAAATAATTGGTTAACCAATTAGTGGTTAACTGAATTTAGTAGACTAATTTATAATTGGTGTTTTTAAAAAAGATTAAATAAATAACCCGTGGAATTAACTTTACTGGACTGGTTAACAGACCAATTAAACTACAAGCAAGAGTATCCTAAAATTTCAAAATTTTAAAAGATTGAGCTAACCCATTTTAGAGACAGCGATCATTGGTTGTGCTATTTGGTTGCCAGCTATGAAGCACAGAAACTCTTCATGACATGCGTTTCTCTGTTTTCGGGAGATGTGAGAAACGGAAACTCTCGGAAACTGAAACGAAACGTTTCCATAATTACCCAAAATATGAAATGTGTCTCTCAATTTTTAACGGGTTTCCCTATCTATTTCGATTAAAATTTTGGAAAATTGAAACTTCCTATTTGAGATATAATTCATTCTTTGTATCCTTCGATTTAAAGAACTTACCCATATCTGTTTCTCCTATAATCTTTGTCTCCCCAATCTCGATCGAGTTTGAACTTTCTTTCTCTTATTCTTCAATCTTGCTTTTTTTAATATATTATTATATTTTTAATATTTATAAATATACCTCTATATTTTTAATATTTACACATTATTCCCACCATTTTCTATGTTTTTCAGAAATTAGTTTCTTTTCAGTTTCCATATCCGTTTCTGTGCAAATGCCTAGGATTGGAATCAGGTGATTCATGTTGCGTCCTTTGCTTGAGAATCTTTTGTGCTTTGCTTTATTAGAGACTCTATTGCACAGGTGGTTTTCTCCGATGCAAATTTAGCATCCAGGCTTCTTCCATGGAAGCTCTTCATAGGCAAGATAGTGTGAATTTCTCGTTCATTGTGGAGAGATTAGGCTGCGCCATTCATTGTTTCGGTTTTAGGTTTGTTACTAATGCCCTCTCTTCCTATTTTTCTTTCTGAATTCAGATGCTCGTTTTCTATATACTTTCCTTGTTCATAGCCCATTTTAACAGGTTTTTTTTTTTTTTTTCTGTAATTTTCTGTAAAGTAGGGCTAAAATTGATCTTGTTTAGAGTTCAATTTATGCCATTTCCTAAACTAGAGCTAAATCTGCACTTTCTCTGTAACCTTAGGCTTAAATTTAAGCCTTATCCCTAAACTATAATACATAGATGTGTTAATTTCTTTGTGATTTAATTTGAACTATTGGTTGAGCCTGAGCTTCCTGGAAAAGTCATAGCAAGACTTCTTTTATACTTTAGAAACGTTAAATTTATGTGAAGTCTTGCATTTGGAGCCATAAGTCTACTCTTACACTTCCACAATCTTATCTTTTGTGATTTGTTTGAGTCTGAGCTTCTTGGAAAGTCATAGCAAGACTTCTTTTATACTTTAGAAACGTTAAATTTATGTGAAGTCTTGCATTTGGAGCCATAAGTCTACTCTTACACTTCCACAATCTTTTGTGTTGATCATCATGGGGACCAAATTTTATGAACTCATTGGATTTTTATTCATGGTAATCGATATTGCAGCTGCACTATCGGAGCTTCGGTGCATCAACAGTGAAAGACAAGCTCTTGTAATGTTCATGGAAGGATTTACAAGTCCTTCAGTTCGTTTCTCTTCATGGATGCCGAATGAAGATTGCTGCAAATGGAGAGGAGTCCGTTGTAGCAACATCACAGGCCGTGTCATCTCCCTTGATCTTCACTCCAATGAATCTTCTCTGCAACTGCAAGGTGAGTTGAGGGAATCTTTGGTTCACTTGCCATATTTGACTTATCTAGACTTGAGCTTCAATGATTTCCGTCAAATGCATATTCCTGAATTTGTTGGTTCCTTGCCTAACTTGAAATATCTCAATTTATCTCATGCCAATTTCAAAGGTTCCATTCCTTATCAGATTGGAAATCTCTCACACTTGATCTCACTTGATATGAGTGGCAACAGCTATTCTTTGAAAGTAAATGACCTTAATTGGCTTCATCGTCTTTCTGATCTGAAGTTTCTCGATTTGGGAGGTGTTGATCTTAGTAGTTCTGAGAATTGGTTGGATGCAATCAATATGCTTTCTTCTCTCACCGAGTTAAGTTTATTTGCTTGTAACCTTAACAACCTCCCTCAATCTCTCCCACTTGTTAATTTTACTTCTCTAAAGATGCTTGATCTTTCATTTAACAATCTTAATGGCGAAATACCCGATTGGCTGTTTGACGTAGGCCATTCTCTTGAGTACCTAATTCTCGGAAGAAATAATTTATCTGGTTCCATTCCTGAAGCTTTTGGCAGCGTGATTTCACTCGTTAAACTCGACCTGTCCGGGAATAATATTGAAGGTCCTTTACCCACATATCTATGTAAAAAGAATTCATCTTTGAGGGAACTTGATCTTTCTCACAACAATCTCAACGGAACTTTAGAAGTTCTTCCATGCCTTTCAAATTTGAATGTCCTTGATGTTTCCTGGAATTCCTTTAAGGGTATTGTTACGGATGCTCATTTGTCGAATTTCAGCAATTTGCAAGTAGTAGACTTTTCCGGGAACCATTTGGCTCTGAAAGTTAGATCAGACTGGCTTCCTCCATTTCAGCTAGAGAGAATAGGTCTTCATTCTTGCCAACTTGGACCGAGTTTTCCACAATGGCTACTTACACAAAAGAACTTTTCCTCCATTGACATCTCACATTGTGAAATTTTTGATGTTGTGCCTGATTGGTTTTGGGATCTTCCTTCAGGGATTAGGCTTGTGAATCTTTCTTCCAACAGCCTGAGAGGAATCATTCCAGATATTTCATCCAAACATAAACTTTCAGATATAGATGTGCGTTCGAATAAATTTTCAGGTCCCCTTCCTATTCTTCCTCCCCACATGAATAGAGTGGTTCTAGCCAATAATTCCTTTTCAGGATCAATCTTCCACTTATGTAACATTTTGAAGGAAAACAACTCAATGAGATATTTGGATCTGTCTCAGAACCTTCTGTCAGGACAGATTCCAGACTGTTGGACTTATGGACAAGATTTGATTATCTTAAATTTAGCAAGCAATTACCTGTCTGGGAAAATACCTGAGTCCATTGGTCATCTTGTACACCTCAACACATTGAGGTTTGATGAAAATGATCTCTCTGGGGAAATTCCTTCATCCTTAAAGAACTGCACAAGTTTGGTTGTTCTTCAGCTTGGGGAAAATATGTTGTCTGGAGCTATACCTGACTGGATTGGAGAATCTTTGTCAAACTTGATGATTCTCCACTTGGGTTCAAATTCTTTCAAGGGACAGATTCCTTTGCAGCTTTGCCAACTGCAATCTCTGAAAATCTTGGATCTCTCTTCAAATCATTTATCAGGAGAAATTCCACGATGTGTGGATAATTTCAAAGCCATGGCTGAGCAGGAAAGTGTTCGTTCTTATTTTTATGATCCTTATTCTGCATACACAGAGTATTCGCTCTTGAAAGTGAAAGGGAGTAGCCACCAATATTATTCAAAAGTTCTTGTATATATGAAGTTAATAGATTTATCATCAAATAGTCTAACTGGAGAAATTCCTAGGGAAGTTACAAGCCTAGCTGGATTGGTCTCCTTGAATCTTTCAAGAAATAGTTTGATGGGGATTATCCCGCGCAGCATAGGTGACTTGCGAAACATGGAGTCTCTTGATTTATCATGGAATCTGCTTTCATGTGAAATTCCAACCAGCAGTATTCATATGAATTTTCTAGGACTTTTTAATTTGTCATATAACAAGTTGTCCGGACCAATTCCTTTTTTAAACAGTTGGAAACCTTTGATGCAACATCATATCTAGAAAATAAGAACCTTTGTGGACGTCCCCTTGGAAACAACTGCTCTGAAAATGCATCGTACGAGGATCCAAATTGTATCCATGAGGACTCAGAAGAAAGCAACAAAGCAGAAAAAGAGCATGGATTTGAATTACCTTCTCTATATATCAGTATAGGACTTGGCTTCATTGCAGGATTTGGGGGAATTTGGGCACCTTTACTCATCAAAACTTCTTGGAGGCATGCCTATTTTCGATTTATCGACCAGATTTATGCTCATGCAGGGGTTTTTGCAGCCAGAATACAGAGGAAATTTCATACCCCAAAAGGACTCCAGTGAAGACATGTATCAAGGCCTATTTATTTTCTCTACTGCTTTGGACGTTATCATTGTGGGAAATGGTTTAAGCCTTTGAAACATGTGTGTACATGTGAAGTGTTTTTCACTTAAAGCAGCTTTTTCTATCTCACATGGAAAACTTATGAAAGGTTGAAAAAGTTTATAATGATTTGGGTTTATGAGCTTTTAAATTGTGTTTGGTGGGTTTTGGTAAATATACCACGCTTGTTCGCGCGACACCCGTCCGGACCCAAATTTTATTTTTCCTCACAATTTATTTTACTCTTTTGACTATTTCCACAACTACTAACTACTTGGTTTTATTCAAACAAAATAAACTACTTTGCTGTTCCACTGCTTTCCAACTTTGAGTGCACAAGTTTGGAAGCTTTCTGTATTAACCTTGGAAAGCGAACGACTTTTAGATTGCACCTCCGCTTTCAAGGTAGTGGCTCCTGCCACGGCACAGTTGGATTTCTTGATAAGTTTTCTGTAACCTAATTACTTTCGTACCATCATGATATTATATAGTTACCATATGTTTTTTTTCTTTTACATCAAAGTCAAAATAAATTAGTTGAGTGAATTATAATTAATGAGTTTGATGTTGCATTTTCTACTCTCTTGATTCCTCAAGTAGCTGCCATGTTATATTGTTGAAGCAAATGTTCTTATTTTTCTGTTATTTTTTAGACCTTAGTTGGTTACTTTGAAGGTCAAATACATGAATATAATTACAACTAAGTTATATTACCAAACTTAATTCTTAATATGTCATGATTCACTATATATTATGATTTTACACCATAATTTAAAAAATCTAGACTCCAATTCATAAATCATAAACCATCGAAAATATATTCTAGACTTCTAATTTATAAATTCTGATCTTGAAATATATCAAAAGTACTGATTTTAACATAATCCAAAATTATGATTTGATATAGTTATAAATAGTTTTTAAAAGATGAATTTCTGTGTAATTTTTCTTACTTTGAATTATATCCCTGTTCTGTTGATGATTCTTTACATGCCCACTTGCTTTTTTATCAAATTAAGGCCCGTTTGATTTATATGTTGTTTGTTGTTACTGTTTGCTCCGTGAGAAAAGAGAGTAACTAAACACCTCCATCAACAAATATTGAATCTAAAAACTTAAACTAACAAATAGACACAAAAAAAAAAAAGCTTTTATTGTTATTATTAAGATTTGAAATCCCAATATGATCGATCATATAGAATGGCCTAATTAGACATGTTAATGGGTTTGACTGGAGACATGCCCAACAGACTTCACTTAAGTATTTGGTCCAAACTCAGTTTAGTCCACTAATAATTTAGACGGATTCAGATTAGGTTAAGATCATTTTTAAAAATCAAAATCCAAGCCAAAGAAACTAACGAATATATATATATATATATATATATATATATATATATATATATATATATTTGGCTTAATACGTCAGTTGCTTTTTGAACTTATCCAAAAAGTTATGATTAGCTCTCAAAATTTACATGGAGTCTCATTAGTCATAAAAACACCGTGTAAAAAATAGAAAGTTAATTTAATTTAATGATTTAGAATTACAAATTAGATCTTTATTATTTAAGTTTTGAATTTTTTTAGAAGTTTAGACAAATTGAAATCTATATCGCTTCAAACAAAAATGGATCACTGTAAGTAAGTTCAGCAAGCTCATAAGTCACTTTAAATAATTTCAGATGGCAAATGAGTTATTTTAAGCAAGTAGGGAGGGTTAAAGAGACGATTTGTCAATTTTACCGGCCAATCAAACTTTTGAGACAAGTTCATGAGACTCTTAATGTATTAAGCCTATATATTTTAATAAAAATAAAATAACATTTATACTTAAAAATAAATATTTAATATATAAGTATAACAATTAATATTGATAGAGTGCGCCATCCAAGCATGTTTTATTTATATAAATTTTAAGCTCTCCCTGGAAATACGCAAATTTGCGGACTTTGGCAAACCCAAATCAGGTTGGACTTGATATTTATTTTTGGAAAAATTACACAGAAATTCATCTTTTAAAAACTATTTACAATTATATCAAGTCATGATTTTAGATTATGTCAAACTAGTAAAATCAGTACTTTTAATATATTTTAAGGATTGAAATTTATAAATTAGAAGTCTAGAATATATTTTCTAGGGTTTATGATTTATGAATTTGAGTCTACAATTTTTAATTTATAATGTAAATTCATAATATATAGAGAATACTGACATATTAAGAATTAAGTTTAGTAATATGACTTAGTTGTAATTGTGTACTTAATTATGATATTCATGTATTTGACCCTTTATTTTTCTTATCTAAAGTCCATTAAATACGAGCCCGGATGAGTACTTGGACCCGTAAACCTATTGAGGCCTAATTAAGTTCTATATATACAGTTGCGTTCACATGGACCCTGATGACAACGTAAATTTGGTCATTCACCATTAGATCTAGACGGATTAAAATTCTAAGGTGGAGATTCAAAACATCCTGAAGCTTCTATTTAATCCGCCTAGATATAACGGTGAATGACCAAATTTACGTGGTCATCAGGATCCATGTGAACGCAACTATATATAGATATATATATATAGTAAGAGGATGAATTTCAACTTACAACTTTCCATATGAGAAATGATAAATTATAGAAAAAATTATAAAATTGGGTTAAATAGGAAATTCATTTACATATTTAACCAATTTACTCAACTTACTACATATCTAGACTATATTTGTGTGACTTTTCCAAAGTACCCTTAACCTTTTATCTTTCCTCTTCCCCTTTCTCTTTCTAGGCGCACGGTTTCTCTTCTCAAAAGATTCTCAGACCTTTGATCTTCCTTTCTTTCTTTATATTGCGAAATCTGCACCATTTCTCTTCATCACCATGTCTTTCTCTTCTTCATCTCTTCCTCTCTTGATTCTTCATCTTCTTATTGCTAGAAAACAAAGTCATTGTTCTTCATCTTCCTGTTTCTACTCGTCTCTTGGTTTCTTTCTTCTTGTGTGGATCAAAGAAATCGTTATTCTACGTTATTTTCATCGTTTTTCCCAGTTTATCATATGGTTATTGACGATTTTAATGGTGAAAGGCGGAAAAAATGTAAGTATCTACTGTTTTTCTTTCTTTCTTTTTTTTTCCAGAAAATCACTTCGCGTAATCTGGTTTCGCGAAGGTCTGCGAGGAGAAAGAGCCTGAAACAGACGATTTTACTTCGCGAAAACAGATTACGCGAAGTCTGCGAAGAGAAATGTTCATGATTTTCACCTTCGCAGACTTCGCGTAATCTATTTTCACGAAGTAAAATCGTCAAATTTCTCCTTGCACACTTCGTGAAATCCTCTTTTCGCGAAGTAAAAGTGTCCTCTTTCTTGCACATTTATCTTTGAAGACTTCGTGAAATCATCTTTTCGCGAAGCCAAATCGTCTTTTTTCTTCCTAACACGATTAAATTTTTCTGAAGGTGGTTGAATACATAACATCCCTGCTAGGAAGGCGGCGTACTGGGATGCAGAGGAGTTGACGTGGAACCTGTGAAATGTCCATTCCAAAAGGTTTGGACTTCCATTTCTCATCCCAAAAGGTCTGGACTTCCAGAGGAGATGACTTTCCTGGATTCTCTTCCCATCAAGATTGGTCACGTTGACTTTAAAATAATTTGTTAGGATTTTATTGTGGCAATCTTGTTGTAAATTTTGATAATGTTATGATTTTAATGTTGGAATCCCTTATTGTTATGCCTTTTCTAATTCCATACCACTTCGCAGATCTCGCGATATGCGAAGATAAAAATGCTTAAAAACACGTCTTTTATCTCCGCAGACTTCGCATATTGCAAAATCCGTGAATTAAAATCATCTACTGCATCAGACATTATCTTCACAGACTTCGCATATGTCGAAATCTGGGAAGTCAGACGGGAGGGAGAAAGAAGAAAGACTAAGTGTTATATATATATTAAGAGTATTTTGGAAAAGTCACACAAATATAGTATAGATATGTAGTAGGTTGAGTAAATGGGTTAAATATGTAAATAAGTCTTCCATTTGATCCAATTTTGTAATTTTTCCTAAATTAATAATTGAGATATGCAAATTTGGTATGAACGGCACAATCAAAAATATATGTTAATGAAAAACTTTTAAGAAATTATACTAATTGAGATGCATTTTCGGAACTGTTTTTTATCTTTTAAATCTGAATATAAGATAAAAAATGTTTGGTAAAAATTCGAAACAATTATTTAAAAAAAATATCAATTAATAGCGCTATTATTAATATCTGAGAGAAACAAATTTAAACAAAGCCCATAAAATTTAATGATTAGATATAGGAAAATTAAATATTACTAGAGAAACTCATGAATGAAAGAGATAAGATAACCTGTTAAAAAGTAAAAGGTGAGTAAATAGAAATAATGGCAATTGGTGTAATTTAATGTAAAGTTTAGTAACAATTACCTTGTGAAGTTCAATGATTACATCTCACGAGCAAAGTTCATGACCATGGATTGAATTTACTCCTTAATTGTATTACTTTAGAAATATTCTAAATAATTATTGATGTTTAGAAGGTCCGCTATAACAATTAAAGGGTATTGCTATATACCGCAAAAGTTATACTTTCCACCGCACTTTTTTGACATTTATGCTCTCCTCACAATTTCAAACCAATAACTAAAAACTCTCAAATCCTCTCTAGCTTTTAAAACTTTTCATAAAACCCGACCTAAAACGACATACCGCCAAAGGAAGGAAGGGGAAAAGGCTTAATGAATCTTCCGATAAGTTTTTTTTAAAAAAATATGTCCGAAATCACGGGTTCCGCCTCCGAAATCGGAGGCGGAATCCGTTTTTTTTTGCCTAAACGGAACTCCGACGCCGTTGCTACCACGGGCGGAACGGACGAACTGTTCGTTCCGCCCGTGGTGGCAACGGCGTCGGCCATACTTTCCACCGGCGCACCCGTTCCACCATCAGGTGGAACGGGTGGCGCACCCGTTCCATCGTAAGGTGGAACTGGGTTCCGCGCTCGTTCCACCGTATGGTGGAACTGGGTGGCGCATCCGTTTAGGCTTATTCCTTAAAAAAAAAATTCAAAATTTAAAAAACGAATTTTTAATTTAAATTTATATCGTAAGATTACTTCGTGTTCGAAATCATGGTCTTCGGGAATACTCGGATCCATTTTCGTCAAATTCGGGTTTTTAGGTTTGGGAGAGAAAGAGAGAAAAAAAAATTGAGTTTTTAAAAAAAATAAAATGAGAAGGGCATAAATGTCAAAAGAGTGCGGTGGATGAAAAAAAAATTGCGGTATATAGCAGCTCACCAATTAAATCATTGTTAAATCAGTTTTTTTAAAATTTTGATAATGTAAAACTAAAATTAATCTTGTTTTGAAACGTTCCTGTTTGGGAATTAGCTGTTAGTTGTTAGCTGTTAGCTGATTACATTAGCTGTTAGCTGATTACATTAGCTGATTTGACTAGCTGATTTGATTAGCTGTTTGTGTAGACCTGTTTGGTAAAAATTAGGTGATTGATAATAGCGGTTTGTGCAAAAAGACGAATAAGGACATTAATTTTGGCGCAGGAGAAGAGAGAGTCTATCTATTAGGGTTAAAGAAGTCCATTAATTTTAATATTGCAAAACGCTAATTGAAAAAAGCTCATTTTAAGATCTTTTTCTAAATTAGCGTTTTCATCCCAAAACTCTCTCCCAAACCTCTCTCCACCAAACACTCCAATTAGCGATTTCAGTGGTCAAACCTCTAAAGTTGGTCAAAACCGCTCTTTTTATCCCAAAACGCTCTTTACCAAACAGGGCCATAATTAGATTTTTACCATTTTTAATGTAAAGCCAAAGCTAAATTTGTTCCCCTGCATCAATTTCGCCCCTATCCCTAAATTAACGAGTTTGAAGTTGCATTTTTTGCATGCCATGTCCTACTCCTTATTCCTCAAGTAGTTGTCATGTCATAGTTGCTGAAGCAAATGTACTTATTTTTCTGCTATTTTCTTATATTTAGAGGATGATTAGTTACTCCCCGACGCTTACTATTTGCATTTTATAGCTGAAAAGTAGCTTTAAAAAAAACTGGAATCCTACACCAAACACTCTCTGAATTAGATACCTATTATGTCATGAATTGCAATCAGCTAGCATTCCAGCAAGCTTGACAAACAGAATATGTTATCAATTCAAAATTGCAATTTAATAGTCTATCAATATAACCAAATCAAAAATATCATCATCAATGTAATAATGTAAAACTGAACTGAGCATATATTAGGTTTCAGCTGCAAAAGTTGATTCAAGTTTGGAAAATAAATAAATAAATATATGCAATGATCTCTTAAATTCGCTACCAAAATTTTTCAATTTTTTTCTAACTACCAAATCTACATAAACCTATCTAAAATCCTCCTCCATACACTATCCAGTTACAAAAAAGACAACCATCACCAACCAATCAACCAATTAACCATTTCTCTGTACATAATTCCTACTCTTTTTCCACCTAATCAGGGGTTAATACAGTACATCAAAACAACCATCATTTTAACCCTTCAGTAACTTTCTGATACGACGCCTTTTCCCCTCCGGTAACCATTTTACGTATGCAATGACTGTACATAGGCTTCTTCCATTCAACTGAAGCAGATAGAGAGAGAGAGATTTATGCATGATTTTCAACTCTAACCTGCTCATGACCTTTCACAATCTCTGAAGTAAAGCTGCCCAAAGCCTCGAAAATTGGGGCTAAACCGGCTTGTAAACTGCCTGACGCTGCAGCGTGTACTAGTTTAGTAGCTTCTTTGTGCCTTATTCTCTCTTCTTCTAATTTCTTCCTCATTGAGTCCAAATCCACTTTCAAGTCATCTAGGGGTGAAACCCCGCTATCTGAAGGAACCTTCGACATTGCCCTATCGGATAATGCATCTTGTTCTTGAGAAAGCTTTCCCTTCTCTGTACGTAAGGTCCTCAGACGTTTTTCAAAATCTTTAGTAAGGTACTCAGCTTTGATCCTCTGGCGCTGCTCATCATCCTGTCGTTCCCACAGTTGATGTAAGCTTGAAGCAAAATCAAGCATCGCATTCTCCACTGCTTTCTCGGAAATCCTATCCATTGCTTGATACCAATCATTGCAAAGCACGAAAATAGGTGGAGCGCCCATTCTACTTGGAGAGAAGGGTGCAATTCCGTCTGCAGTTTCTTCAGGCTCGACTACAAGGCACCTTAAAAGCCATCCATTTAATGACTCGATATAAGTTTTTTGGGTGTTAATCCAATTAATAAAGCATGTGCACCAATTCATGAGCTCCGATTCGAGTTCAAGTGTAGCTCTCAAACCAGAATCTTTGTGCGGACCAGTATTTGCCCGAAGGGAGCAAATTTTGCTCTCCATGACAGCTCGGAACTGTTTCTGATGGCAGCTAAGGATAGATTTCCACATTCTAACCATTCTGCAAATAAGAAAGAAATAGTCCCAAATAAATAAGAATCCAAAGAGCCTCAAGCTAACTAATTGGAAATAAAATGCTTCATAAATGTCTTCAATCCAAATAAATTGCTCAACTAAGCAAAATGAGGAAGTCAGAGGAGAGTGGCCCGAACTGAAGCCGACATAGGAAATGGGAAGGGAGTGATGGGTTAGTAAATTGTGTTTCTAATATATATAGATGCATTTTAAAGCCGTGAAGCTTAAGGAATAGAACTTTGACCAAATCGGACAATATCTATAGTTACAATGTAACAACAGCCTTAGCCTTAGCCTTAGCCTATGCCTATGAGAGAATGATGCAGTTCTCTCTCAGTTACCAATGCACTACCACCCATTGTTAATATAACTTTTGCAGGTATGATCCCCCTACAAGGACTAATATCCTGAAGCAAAGATTGCCAAGGGACCATAAACTATGTACATCCTCTACGTACAATGATACCGGACCACAAGTATGTTGTGACTTGTCAATGTAAAAAATAGAAAAAGAATTATTAACATCTCGACTGAGGGGATAAGAAGTAATGTACCCGTGAATCAATTCAGCGACTCGAGGCTGCAATTCTTTGTCCCTCAACATGTGTATCTTGCTTGATATAGCATCAATAGCTCTGATGGCAACATTTAGTTTTGTCAGCATTTTTCTTATTGAAGCTTGGGCAGCTTCAATTTTACTAGACTCAGCTCCATGTTCATCCAAACTTCTTAATCTCCTGCACTCTTTTTCATAGATAACACGTAGCTTTTCTTCATCCTAAAATCAGCAGAAACACCTAGACATAGTAAGAAAGATTCTACAGTAATCAACGATACATAGAAGCATTTGAGCACACCAAGTATAAATAAGACGTACAATTTTACTTTATCATATACTTTATTAGTGGTTTTATATATATTCATTCATGTATAGAATTCTAAGAAAACATGTCCAGAAAACCAAATTTATTTATGTTAGTTTAGAAAGCTCTTTAGCAGGAATTGATGGGTAAAGTACATCCATGGCCCTGAACTATACCGCTACTAACATTTTGGCTCCCAAACTTCATTTCTTGACATAAAAATCATTGAACTTAAGTCACTTTAGCATTAAAGTCTAAATCAACGAAATAATGACCCGGACAAGATTGAATCATCTATGTCACCATGAATTATAATCAAATACCTATTTTAGCCTCATCATTTCATTAATTTTTTAACATATTTTTGTTGAGTTGGACTTCAATGTTACAGGAATATAAAATTCAATGATATTTATGTGAAGAAATAAAGTTCAGGGCATACAGTTAGTAGCGGTATATTCAGGGCCATGAATGTAGTTTACCCGGTATTGACTTTCATCACAAAGTTACTAGTATAGAAAGTTTCATGCTCTTATACCTTCACATGCTTGTATAGTTTCTTCTCCCATGCATAAATTTCATCAAGAGTAGATGAAAGTTTCCTAGGCATTCTGTCAAAATCATCTCCAGAATCCCCAGAGTATGCTTTTGCTATTTTCATTGTCCTGGGTGAGATATGAACTGATGATCTTGTGGGAGGGTGTGATGACACCAAATATAAGATCCTGGAAAAAATCACTGCAAGGAAGAAAATTTCAAAAATGCAGCAAAACAGATTTATTTTTATAAAGATCAGACCTAATCAATTAAATGAATGTAAAATCAACAAAAGTTCTCCAATAAACAACCATCTAACTGGAAAGGGCTTAAAGAACTATTTAGCCCCTAACCTATAAAAAACGTTTGTATTTTCTCGGTGACATTGATCCACTGAACTATCAAAAATGTCTATGCTTGCCTCTTGACCTATACTATTTTGTGACATTAACTCCTCACGAATAACAATCAATTAAATTTGGACCAATATTAAAGGAAATTAGTGTGCGCCTGACCAATACTATTTCGTGACATTAACTCCCGACGAATAACAATCACTTACATTTGAACCAATTTAGAAGGAAATTAGGGCATATATAACTTATAAGTAGACTTGTTAAATGCTTACGTTTCGTTTGAGGATCCCTAATGGAATATTTTGTCAATCTACTTAGTTGACTCAAATTTTAATATTTCACACTGAAAATTCACTTGTTTCTCCGCTCCTACAACCTTAGAAAGTAAGTAAAATCTTCTTCATCTGATTAGCAATCATCTCACTCACTCGCAATTTAACGGATCTCCTTAAATATTATACTGTGCCGGACCAAATGTAACTGATTGTTATACTTAAGAGGATAAATATTTTTAATAGATCAGATTCCAAATAATACTTTAAGCGAACTGGGAAGAAAAGAGAGAGGAATTAGCTCATGAAGAAACTAAATAGTAAAGCTCAATGCTTTCTATGAACTCCATGTAAGGTATGCTACGGGTTCCACTTAAAGCATTGAACAGATAGGAGATCTATAACGAATTAAACATTAAACCGCAAAGTTTATGAAAAATTGCAAGTACAGTACCTCTTAGCAAAGTGGTTCTTCGCTGGTAAGGCAATCTCCCAACCTCAAGCAATGAGGCAACTTCTCTTCCATGACTAGAAGCAGTCTCAAACTCATCCTTGATTTCCTTCACAACTTCTTGGAGATCTCTAGTACCATGAACCGACAATGTAGCTAAACTACTAGTCTTTGAAGAATCAAAATCCATTACAGATGCTTCTTCAACCCCAAATCTTACTCCTTTCTTCCTCACAGACTCTTCATCAGGACTTTTAGAAATTGTAATTTCAGGACTACGGATTGTATCAGGACTAGCACTGCTTTTGATTTCTTTTCCCTTGATAGAGTCCATACTTTCACTGCTGGTTTGAACAGGCGCGGATTTTGAAGAACCCTCTCCATAATTCTTATGCATTTCCTGATCAAATTTTCCATTCCCATTGACATTGACATTGCTATTAGTATTCATATTTATTTCCTCTTTCGCTTTCTTCTTCTCCTTGTGAACTTCTTTTATCACTTCATGCTCCGTTTCATCTTCCAAATCAGGAATGCCTTCTCTTTCTCTGACTTCCTTCGAATCTGGACTACTTGTGGTCGATCCGTACCCGTATTTTCCCGCTGAATAAATCGCCGGATAGGGACTAATATCATTATCGTATGTTTCGAATACATTCAGAAAGTCCCACCCGGAAACTCTCGGTGGAGATGGCGGCGCCGGCGGTGGCCTCTGTGGACTCGGGTCTCCCCAAGGGGAACCCATCATGGGATACCCAAAATACCCACCATTTCCATAAAAACTTGAATACCCATTAACCACTGGATCCTCATGCACCACAGTCTTGGCAGGAGTAGCAGACTTCTTCATATAATACATGTTAGAATTAGGATTAGAGCTCGGATACGGGTATGGGTATGGGTAAGGATATTGAAACGGGTACGGATTATATCCAGCATCGTTCTGACCCCAATTTCCTTGAGGTTGGGGATAACCATTGAAGTTGTAAGAAGTTGAAGCCATTTCTTCTTCACGGGGATAGCCGTTGAAATTGTAAGAACTAGATGGTTCTTCTTGTTCAGGGGGATAACCATTAAAGTTGTGAGAAGAAGACGGCGTTTCTCGTTCTCGTTCTTGTTTCTCCTCTTCTTCCTCTAAATCGTGAATGTGGAAATGACCCGAATCAGAGTCCAAGTCTGACCCGGATGAATGCAAAGGTGAATCTTCAATGTCCTCTTCCCCTTTGCTTCTGCTCTTCTTATGACTACTACTATCAGCAGAATGTGAAATCGATGTCGATGTTGACGAAATTTTAGGTTTCGACTTCGATTTCCCTTCGCGGGAAGGTAAAGTGAGAACAGGGGAACCAGGAGAAGAAGAAGAAGAAGAAGAAGCGATCACAAGTTCTTCATCAACAAATCTCCGAATTGCATCCCCAACATCCTTCAACGAGTGAAAATACAACACATGAGCGGCGGCAAGAGCATACCGGTGATCGGAAGCCGCCTTAATGAGCTCTTTACGCTCTCTGCAACGAATAACCAACGGCAAATTATCAACCTTAGATCCTCCACAGCCCATAGCAAATAAACAAGGTAGACAAATTGAGTAGGTTTCATATTGAAGATGCTGCTGCTGCTGCTGCAAACCCCTGATCGTACAAATCGAGAAAGAAAATAAGCATTGTAAGTAACGACAGATCCCAAAACATAGAAATTTTCGGTGGATACTGAAAGATAGGTAGTGAATGAAAATAAAAATTTGTCAATTGTCAATTCTGAAATATCAAATGTCAATCAAATGAAGAACCTAGAGAGAAAATATAACAGAGCTACCATGCAAGGTACAGAGTACAAAAAATTGAACTAAATAAAGTAATAGAACAGTGATAAATCGTGCATGAAAGAGAGAGGGGAAGAGAAATCTGACCGTTGAGATTGATGAGATTGAAAAGAGGCCGTCCATGCAAGGAAGAGTTAAAGAGTGAGAGTGGAGAACTACACTGCAAAATTGAGAAAACTGAGATATGAGATTTTGTTGTTTAGCAATAAAATAATGGAAGGTGCATCGAGATGCGTGATGAGGGTTTAGGGATCTGTCAGTGATAATTGAAAAGAAATTAGAGGGAAAGAGGATTTGGAATTTGGGGTTTCTTCTTCTTCTTCTTCGCCGCTTTGGATTACTGAATCGCAGAGCAGAGGAAGAAGAAGAAGAAGAATAAGGCTCGTGGGAACCCGCAATGTGTAACGGACTCTGTCGTAGTTATTCCTGCTACATTTTTCGCTATTTTTAATCTAATTTTCTCCTAATTTGTCTCAAGCCTTTAATTGTTCAAGGAATTAAACAACGGGCGGATTTTGATTCCACGGACTTTAATGACTAAGAGAGCGTTTGGTTATCCATTTTTCACTTTCTGCTCATATTTTCGGCAAATTATTAGAAGCATTCGGTTCTCCATATCAAATGGATGACCTTCCATACATATTTTGACACGCGTAACATGGACCCACATATATTATAAGAGGCCCCATTATTTTAACTATTACGTGGGATCACACTACACGTATCCAAATGTGAATTGTAGGTCCTCCTAGTGACATGGAGGACCCGATGCTTAGTATAAAAACTCCACATTTTCACCTTAAAAAGGAAAGTTTTAAGGACTCGTTTGTCTTACCTACTATTTATTGTTGCTATTTGCCATTGGAAAAAACTGATTTTCCAAAAACTAAGATTTCTTTCTTTTGTAAAAGACTACTTTTGAAATGTAAAAGCAAACAGGATGTGACTAACCAAACACGACTCTTTTTTGAAATAAAAAGTCAAATAGAAGCATAAAAATAAACAGCTAAACGCCTCCTAAATATTTAGTTAGGTAACTTCTATTTTCCTTTAAAAATCAAATTACGAAATCAAAGAATCTCTTCTTTTTGAAAAAAAAAAAATTTTCCAATAGAATCTATATAATATTTAATTATTCACTGTTGGATCTGAACTTATTAAAATCATATCATACGATTCAAATCATCTAAATTTAATTTGATAATAGTCAAAAACATTAAAAATATAAACCAATTTAGACCGAAACATCGTAGATAAATAAAAACTATCGAATTAAGCTTATACATAGTAGAATCGATAATTAAAAAATAAGTAACAAAAACGTTGTATTTATGTGTAAATTATCACATTATCACATCTTATTTATTACCTATTTTACAAATTAGTATACATAGAAATTTTATTTAGCATTTGTTTTGAAATTATAAGTTCCATGATTATAATCAAAAGGCTTATTACACAAATAACCCTCCGAACTTGTCCAAATGTTGCAACTGTCCCCCTCAACTTTCAATTGTAACAACTTACCCCTCAAACTTGTCCAATTGTAAAATATAACCCCTCAAACTTGTCCAATTGTAAAACATAACCTCAAATTGGGATTTTTTAACCCTGTACTTGAAGCAACCGTAAAAATGTTTCCCCGAATTCGTATCACGCTATGAAATCTTCAATGGAGCTATTTCTCCACATAAACACATTTTCACCCACATAATATCACAAAACGTTGAATCAAGAAATCACTAAAAAACGAATAGCAATAACAAAAAGAAGAAGAAGTTGAAGAATTGAGGATTTGACTACTTAGATATCGATTTTTTTGGGTCTAAAGATATGATTATCACATTCCACGAGCGTTTGCAGCTTTTGTATTTCACGTGTTTCTTCAATTGCAGTCTGTGTCAGCAATTTGGGGTTCTGTTTTGCAATTAAACAAGTTTGAGGGGTTATGTTTTACAATTGGACAAGTTTGAGGGGTAAGTTGTTACAATTGAAAGTTGGAGGAGGCAGTTGCAACATTTGGACAAGTTCAGAGGGTTATTTGTGTATTAGGCCTAATCAAAACTCTTAATTAAAAATTGAGAATAATGCTGCAAACGAGCATTATACCTTTCAAACAGTCTAGTTTTCGCAATCAGTTTTGAGTTAATTAAATTGAAATAGAATGAAGTTGGTTCGACTTTAAAAATATAAAGAAGTCGGACGAACAAAGTGTGTAACCCAAACTTCTTAAGAGAGAAATCCGATTTCATTGTTGATTATAAAGTTGGTATAAACATGGAGAAAAAAAGATGAAGACTTTGTGTAGTTATAATTTATTTAGGGCCTGTTTGGCTATTTGTTGTTCGTTGTTCCTGTTTGTTGGTTGCTGTTATAGTTTGTTGTTTGCCTTTGGAAAAAATTGTTTTTCCAAAAAGCATAGATTCCCTACTTTTGTAAAAAGTTACTTTTCAGCTGTAAACAAACACCTAAAACTCTGCATTTCAAAGTGAAAAGGCAAACATGAGATGAAAAGTTGGTAAACAAACACCCTTTTAGTTGGCTAGGAAGTTGGATGAACTTCATCCAACTTTTTCACAACTAGAAGTCGGATGAAATCCATCTCACTTCTCCGTTGGAAGTGTAACCAAGCTTAAATGCTTGGGTGGCAAACTGCATCTAACTTCTATCGAATAAATTTCGTCAGACTTTACCTTAATTAAATTAGCATTATTCGGGAAATAATTTTTAACCGGACTATTTTAAAATGAATAAAGAACAAAATCCAATTTCATTTTCTGTCATATTGATTCAAAGTGAGAAATTGAGACAAACAAAAATATCTATCAACTCTTTCCTACTCTGACCTCAAACTTATTAGTTCTAATTATTATACTTTTTATTCCATAGAAATAATTTATAAAAAGAAAAAAAAGAAAAACAAGTATTAGATGCCTTTTGAGTTATTCACGAGTCATGCATCTATGTTTATATAAGAATATTTGCAGAGATTTACAAAATTAACTAATCATACCATTATTGTTTTATTTTTAATTAATAAAATTTTGTATTTTTAATTGTGCAAATTAAGTTTTTTTTTTTTTTTTTTACTTTTTATATTTAACATAGATGCATAATACATATAAGGGTTAGTTTCAAATAAATACTATGTGATTTTATGTTTTTGCAAATCGGTACTTGTGGTATTTTTTATTACAACCCGAATCTTGTAATTTGTAAAATTTTCATTTTTTATTGAATTTGCCAAATTTAGCTCATAACGACCTCAAAATGAAAATTTTTAAAAAGTTGTTTAGTATTGTATTTATTATGGAACCACATTTTTTATTTTTAAATATCATCGTTTTTGGAGTTTTCTCTCTCTAGACAGTATCTCTCTCTTTCTCATAAGAAAACAACACATAAATAACCCTAAACCTAAAAATTTGAATAATTAAAGTTGCTTAAAATATCATTTAATTATTGAAATTTTTCATTTTGAAATCGTTATCGGTCAAATTTGTCAAAGTCAACAAAAAATGAAAATTTTAACCACAGGATTCGGTTTGTTAAAAAACTCACATATAGCGATATGCAAAAAACATGAAACCACATGGCATTTATTTGAAATTAACCCTATATTTAATCGTATTATTGCATAGTCAGTTTTTATATAATATAATTATCAATATTATCAAATTTTAATATTTCGATTAAGTGAGCAAAATTTTCATTACAATTTTTATAATCTAATTTAAAAAAACACATTTAAATTCACCGTTAATTCAAAAACATAATTAAAAACAAGATAATAGTTTTCTTAAATTGAAGACTATAAATAATAAAATTACAAAACTAGATATAACAAACCTTCGAATGAATCTGATGGGTGAAATATAGGAAGATTTGGGGGTCCGTTGAACTAGTTTTCTTAGCATATTTTTCTGCAATGAACATTCATCTCTCATAATACAACAGAAGCGTGAATCAAACTCTAACCGTCTCTGTCAAATTATCACCAAAACATAGAAAATAGGAAGAAAATCAAATTAAAAGTGTTGGAAGCTGAACAAAATTTAGTAAAAATAAAAAATTTCAAAAGAACAGTCTATCTGTAAGAATGAGCCTTAAATCACTTTTATAGACAGGCTGTTAGAATTTTCTTTTCTCCAATTAATTCATTTAATAAAGAATAACCTTACTAAATTAATTTATATTAAAAACAATTAAAACTAAAGTAACCACTAAACTGTTTTAGATAATTAATAATTACATTAATAAGATTTGATTTTTTTTAGTAACCACTGTTCAGTTTTTATATACTATGGTCTAATTAATTAGAATAATGCAGAGAGTTTTTTCACATAGAAAGTACGAAATTGATGAGATTTAATTCTATAGTAACCACTGTTCAACTTTTATTATAAAATTAATAATAAACATTAATTTTATTAATGAGATTAATAACCATCATTCAATTTTTATATGTTGATAAAATTGATTTCAGTATTAATAATTAAACATTGGATTTTAATCTGATTTACTTAAAATAAGTTTGAGTATGAATATAGATCGACTCCTTTAACAATAATTAAAGTAAGATGAAGTAAGTGAGGTATATAAAATAACTTGTTGTGTTTGGATGGAAGGTAAAGTAAGTGATGGTTTAATAAATATAATTATATATATAATTACTCTTATATCCTTTCATTTGTATAAATATAATAAAAAAAACAAAGGGTATTTTTGGAAGAAAAATATATGTACCATGATTGATTCCCCTCCAATTTGGGGTGTAAGGAAAATTACCCAAAATTCACCCTCACTTACTATGCTCTTCAATTATACTTCAAAACAAACAAGGTTAGCTAATTACACTTACCATCACCTACCTTCAAATACCATTATCCAAACAAGGAGAGTCTGAGGAAAGAAAAAAACGGTCGCCTCCCTCTTCTTCTGTTAATGTCTCTTAATCCATCAAATATACAAACTTTACTATTTTATTGATCTACTTTGAGAATGATGAATGAAGTTTGTCTTCTTTCTCCCACTGAGTTAGGTTCTTATGTTTTTTTTTGTCAACGTGCATATTTTTTATCCGTCTGAATATAATATGTTTTTCATTATTCTTTCATTTATACCTTTTTTCGGATTTAGTAAGAGTAAACACAATTTATCTTGTTCATGGATCAATACATCTACGTGGTTGGCACAAAATAAATGACTCAAATCTAAATATTCAGAATTACCTGAATAATGAATTTGGATTGTATATGCTTTTCTATATATTTGAATTTAGAAAATAGTATTTGAGAGTTCTGAAAGTAATTTCCATATGATTCATGAATCAAATATAAAATAAACTGGAGTCATTGTATAGTGCCTTGGATACTCTCTCTTTTCCAATGGAAAATATTAATTGCATGTTCCACATTATTATAAACATTTATGTTTTGTATTTTTTATATAGGAGGGTTGCTAATTTCATGACACATCTAATGCAATCTGTGTTTAATATTATTCAATGCAAGTTGATAAAGAAATAAATTATGTATGCACAAAAAAAAAATATAACTAATTAAAATTGGATTAAATGGTTACAAGTTTTAAGTCTTTTACATATAGATTTAAATTTAATATTTTAGTATAGGCTAATTAAAAAAAAAAAACTATGTGGTTTGATATTTTTGTGGTCGGTTTTGTGGTTTTTTCAGAGTAAAATAATCTTTGTGATTTGTTACGTTAGCAAAATTGCAGAATTCTACCTAACGCCATCAGTTTTGCTAACGTAACAAAGACAATTTTGTAAAAAAAAAAATGATATTTTTTTTTACTTTTCAAAAGCGAGAATTCATTTTAAAAAATTCTCTCTTCTTTTTGTTTTTCTTCTCTCTTCCCTCTTCCTCTTTTTTTCCATGGAAATTCGAAAATCTGTAACAAACGAGATGCTCCTCTTCTTATAGTGAAGAGACAAAGATTCGAGCGTTATCTTAATATTCTTCTTCTAAGTACAACTTAATTTAAAACCACGCAAATCCTCAATTTCAGTTTGAGTAATAGTAACATAGAATTTTATTTTGGAAAGAATGTTGATTGACTAGATTGACATGACATTATTTTGAAAGAGAAAGGAACGAGAAGACAAAAACATGTAGGAGGAAAGAGAGAGGAACGAGCATGTTCGTGACTTCCCTTCATGGGATTGATTGTTCTAGAAATCTGAAAATTCGAGTAATGAAGGAGAAGAAGAAGAAATGGTTTTTATCAAGATGCATTTGCAGCAACTCGTTCCTCTCTTCCCCCATTGTTTTAATATTCTCGTTCCAATCTCTTCCAAAATAATATCAGGCCAATCTAATCAATCACTTTTCTTTTCTAAATAAAATTCTTTGTTGCTATTACTCAATATGAAATTGAGGATTTAGGTGTTTTGAAATTGAGGCGTACTCAGAAGAATAATATTAATATGACGGTGCCTACTATGGTTACTTTGTTTTTTTTACAAAGTAAAACTTACTTTGTTTTTTTCACCATTGGATGATGGTGGACTTTAACAAAGTAGGTTCATCCAATGGTGGTAAAAACAAAGTAATAGTTACTTTGTCAAAAATAAAGTAAGCATAGCCTAACCCTTAATATGACGCCTGAATCTTTCTATCTTCGCTATAGGAAGAGGAGCAATTTATTTCTTACAAATTTCTAAATTTTCATAAATAGAGAAAAAAAAAAGAGAGGGGAGAATTTTCTTTTTAAAAGAATTCTCAATTTTGAAAAAGTTAAAAAGTAAAAAAAAGAAATTGACAAAATTATGTTTGCTACGTCAGCAAAACTTACGACATTAGGTAAAAATATGCGGTTTTTCTTGATAACATCCAGATTTATTTTTGGGCAAATATATAATAACATAGAAAGAGAAAGATACTATAACATTATGTCACGTTGTCTAAAGCGGGTCATGATAGATACGCCATATAAGTAAGATACGACAAAAGTAGTCGGAGTCAATAGATTCGCCAGCTAAAGTATACCCGCCATCCGTCAAACATGCCCTCGCAATCGTATCTTATCTTAATACTTTTTGTTTTCTTTCATTTTTTCACAACTATTCATATATTTGTGATATGTTACTCATAAATGGTAAAATGATGCACATGTGAAGTATAAATGACAAGATTCATGACTAATAAAATAAATTGACCAAACCTGCCAATATTAGAGGTAATCTGCACCATTTTAAACTTTGAGAGTATTTTTACACCATATCCAATCCGAGTTAACTTAAAAAAATTGAATTGAAAGGAATATATTGTATGATACTATGTATTCATCTTTAAATTACCAATTTAATATAATTCTTTTTACTTTAATGAAAGTAATAAAAGCAAACAAAAATTAGAGTAAAAATATTATTAACGAATCATACTTTAGAAAATAATGAATATTTTAATAAAAGGTACAAATATTTTATTTATAGAATTACAAATATAAATTAATGAAAATCTTGGGCAAATGGCACCAAAGTTAGCATCCTAATTCCTAAGGTCCCATGTGATTTTAATTTACGAAAAAAATAGGTATAAAAATACAAAAAGGAAAAGAAATAATTAATAAGAGAAAAAAAAAAGTAAAAGAGAAAAGGAGATTATAGGGTACATGATGGCATATGGTGCTTAGGGTGTAAATAAATTCAGTTATTTATTTGGTAGGTAGGCAGCATGCAGTTATGATGGTTCCCACCCGCAGCAGACATGCTAAGTTTGAGTCAGACACACGTAGCCTAACCCTACATCTCCATCAACCAAAGTTTCCCATTAAGGTCAATTTCGTAATTTATTAAGGACCTATTTATTTTACTTACTGTTTTATATTGCTGCCGTTGCTTGTTGTTATGGTTTGCATTTGCTATAAGGAAAAAACTATTTTTCCAAAAATAAGAGATTATCTGTTTTTATAAAAAAATTACTGTGTAAAAAACAAACAGAAACTCCTAACCAATCACTTAAGTGACCGTTTGTTTTTAATTTTCGGAACTGCTCTAAACAAACAGGAGATAAAAAAAACGTTTGGTAAAAATTCAAAACATCTGTTTTTTACAGAAAAAATCAACTAATAGATGTTGTCTATCAGTAACAGCAAATAACAAACAGCTAACCGCAGTAGCAAACAGTAAATATGAGTAGATGAAACAAACGGCCCTAAAACTCTCCATTTTTCAGTGAAAATGCAAACATGAGAATGAAAATGAGCAACCAACCATCCTCTAACTCTATGATTTTTTTGACCAATACTAAATTTGGCTCGAAAACCCAATTGATTCTCTCAATTTTAAGAGTCTTTGTTTACTATTCGCAATTGCTTAAAGTGATGTGATATCAAAAGCACAAGAGCATGGAACAAAGGAGCTTGGAGTTAAGGAGCCTAGTAGAAGCATGAGGGATCCATTGGAGCTGTCAATTGGACCTATGACGAAGAATCGTGCAAAGAAAGACCAACAAATGCTTAATGGACTCATCTTGAGCTTCTTTAAACAAGGAATGAATTCTAGCGAAGTCATTAAAGATGGTGTGTTTTTGTGTTGTATCCAAGCCCAAGCCCATAATAGTGATATGTAAAAAGGTTGATCATATTTTAAGAGAAGCTTTGGACTTGCATGTGTTTGGCATGTGCAAAACCCATTGGGACTCATTAAAATTAATGCTATAACCTTATAGGTTTGATTGGGCTTATTTCTAGCTAATTAAAAGGCCCAAATAATGTTAATTAGTGGGCTGAAATTGGGCTCTAAAGGACAAAAACGAATTTAATGTTTTTCCTTGTCTAATTAGGATTGTTTTTACCTTGGTGCACTAGGATTCAACTTCCTTTTTAGTTTAGGTTTAGGTTTATTTTGTAGCCTATATAAAGGCTTGTATTCTTCATTATTTTTATCAATCAGAAATCAATATTTTTATGAACAAAAGTTCTTCTTTTCCTTTGGGAATTATTTTCAATCCGGGATTGAATTCTTTATTGTGAGCTTGAGAGACCGGGTCATCATTCTTGCAATATTATCTTGATCGTGAACAAGTATTTTGGTAAGGTACTTGTGAATCGCCAAACACTCAGGTTCCAATTTAATTATTCGAAGGTGTAAGGTCAGATCTCCTTTCATTGTCTTTAATTCTTTGGGATTGGTTTGTTATCACCAATTTATGTTTGTTATTTGATTCTATTAATTCCTTAAGATAGATCGGGAAAACTTGTTGATTTGGTTATTATCTCTTTTTCATAACCAATATCACATCAATTGGTATCAGAGCTTTGGCTCTTAAGGAATTTGTTGTTTTTGTTTTGTTTGTCGAAATTAAAAAAAAAAAAAAAAATTACCCCAATCTAGAGTCTTTAATTATTGATCGAGTTCCTCATATCTTTGCATCTAGTTATTTAGGTTCTTAGTTGTAGCGAACTGATTATTTTTGGATTCTATTCTTACTAGCCAAACCCATTTATGTGTGTGAATTTCTTCAATTTTTTTTTGCATGCTAAATCATTAGTGCAAGTTTAATTTGTTAATCAATTCCAATCTAGTTTAAAAAAAAAGGAAAAAAAAAAGAAAAAAAAAGGAAAAAAAAAGGAAAAAAAAAAGAGAAAAAAAAAGGAAAAAAAAAAAAAAGGAAAAAAAAAAAAATCGGCTCATTGTTTGTACTAAAGTTACAAGTTTTCTAGAATTTGCATGCTAAACACACATTCTTAAAATTTCTTTCAAACATTTGTCTCTTCTTCGAAAATCGTTTTTTATTCTATTCTTAGTGTGCTAAACTTTGGTTATCGTTACAATATTAGTCTTCTTTGCTTCTAGTTTCTGCTCTACTTTATTTTGTCATTCTTTTGCTTCATTGGCATTTATATTACCCGAGATAATCCTTGTGATCTATCAAGATAATATAAAAGAGTGATTGAACCGGTTGTGAGGTACTTCTTTTACTTTCTTTTTCTTCTTTTCTTGCTTTAGACTAGATTTCACTTTTCTTTCATTCTTTATATATTTTGTCATGTCTAACGAACCTAAAAAGGACAACGTTAACGATGTTGATTCTAAAGAATGGCAACAAGCTATTGTAGGTGAGATGAAGAGGTTAGGGGCTATTGTGGCTGATTTGGTTTCAAACCAAAAGAAATCAAGCCAAAAGAAAGGAGGGCGAGGGAGATTGAATTTTGATGATGAACTATCAGAGTCTGAAGAGGAGGAGCAGTTTGGATACCGGAAAAGGGGTAATGATCGAAAAGATAGTAATCTCAATGCTATCAAACTTAAAATGCCTACTTTTCGAGGAGCTAGTGACCCAGAGGCGTATCTTGATTGGGTACGAAAGGTTGAGACCATCTTTGACATACATGAGTATTCGGAGGAGAAAAAGGTGAAACTTGTAGTATCCGAACTAACTGAATATGCGGCTGTTTGGTGGGACCAATTAAAGCGCACAAGAAAAAGAGATGGTGATGAACCCATAAGAACATGGGGTGAATTGAAGAAGGTCATGAAAAAGAGATTTGTGCCGGCTCACTATCATAAGGAGCTGTTGAAAGAACTCCAATCTATGTCTCAAGGTAACCAATCTGTTGAAGATTATCACAAACAATTGGAGATGGCACTAATCCGAGCTGATATACAAGAAGATGAGGAAGCTACCATGGTTAGATTTCTCATGGGAATGAAGAGGGAGATTCGCAACCCTCTTGAGCTACAAACTTATTTCCACATGGACGAGATGCTCCATAAAGCGATAAAAATTGAGAGACAACTTCAAGAGGTTGAGAAAGGGAGATCAAAGTTCAAAGGCACTACTTCCACTCCATGGAAGTCAGATCCAAGAGGTAATTTCAAAACTAAATCTGAATTTAGCTCTAAAAGTGACCAAACGCCTCAGGTTGATTCAAAAGCATTTGGGAAGTTGCAAATTGGTGGAACTACTCCAAAATACAAAACTACTGAAAAACCCACAAGAACTCGTGAAATTGTGTGTTTTAAGTGCCAAGGGAGAGGGCACTATGCAAGAGAGTGTTCGAATCAAAAGGCGATGGTTATGAAGCATGGTGAGTTAATATCCGAAAGTGAGTCCGAACATGAATCAGATGATATGCCCACCTTAGAAGATTGTAGTGATATAGAAGAGGTGGATAGTAAAGGAGGACATGGAGTTAACTTAGTCACTCGTAGAACATTGAAGATGGGAGTGAGTGGTGACATTGAGCAACGAGAGCACATCTTTCATGCTCATTGCAACATACTTGGAAAAACATGCTTACTAATTATTGATGGAGGAAGTTGTTGCAACGTGGTAAGCAATGTGTTAGCAAGCCGATTAGGGATATCAACAATTCCACATCCCAATCCTTATCGGTTACAATGGTTGAATGATAGTAACGAACTCAAAGTTACTAAACAGGTGCTTCTGAACTTTTCTATTGGTTCTTTTTCTGATGAGGTATTATGTGATGTAGTACCTATGCAAGCATGTCATGTGTTATTGGGGAGGCCTTGGCAATTCGATCGATCAGCACTACATCATGGTCGAACAAATAAATTTACTATTGCTAAGGATGGGAAGAAGTATATTTTGCCACCTTTATCACCTGCTGAAGTGTTTGAAGATCAGCTCTACATGCAAAGAATGTTACAAGAACAATCTGTGAGAAGGGAAAAGGTTAAGGCGAGAGAAAATAAGAGTGATAAAATCAGTGAGGGTGTGAAGAGAGAAGAGGTGAGTGAAAAGGCATTAGTGAGGTCGAGAAATGAGGGTGAGAGGAGAGAAAAAGAGAGGAGCATTAACAAAAGCCAAAATCTATCTTTATATGCTAAATTGAGGGATGTAAAGCAAGCTGATTTTGAAAACAAAAATTTATTATTATTTTATTGTAAGAGTTTTTGTTTATCTTCTGTAAGTCAGTCTAACCTTCCTTCTAGTATTTCCCCTCTTTTGCAGGAATTCAAGGATTTATTCCCCGAAGAGATGCCTAATAAGTTACCCCCGATTCGAGGAATTGAGCATCAAATTGACTTTATTCCCGGAGCACAAATTCCAAATCGACCAGCCTATAGAAGTAACCCTGAGGAGACAAAAGAACTACAAAGGCAAGTCGAGGAACTAATGGCAAAAGGGTTGATTCGTGAATCTATGAGTCCGTGTGCTGTACCAGTCATCCTAGTACCAAAGAAAGATGGAACTTGGCGGATATGCATCGATTGTAGAGCCGTCAATAAAATCACGGTAAAGTATAGTCATCCTATCCCTAGGTTAGATGATATGTTGGATGAATTAAATGGGGCTGTTATTTTCACTAAAATAGATCTTAAGAGTGGGTACCATCAGATTCGCATGTCATTAGGAGATGAATGGAAAACGGCTTTTAAGACTAAGCATGGTTTATATGAGTGGTTAGTTATGCCTTTCGGTTTAACAAATGCACCTAGTACTTTCATGAGATTAATGAATCATGTTTTGAGAGAGTTTATAGGTAAATTTGTTGTTGTTTATTTTGATGACATTCTTATCTATTCTAAATCTGAGGCAGAACACATAGAACATGTTAAGGTTGTATTAGATGTTTTGAGAGAACAGAAATTATACGCTAACCTTTCTAAGTGCTCATTTTGCATGGAGAAAGTTGTGTTTTTGGGTTTTATTGTTTCAGCACAAGGAGTTTCTGTTGATATTGAAAAGGTGAAAGCCATTCAAGAGTGGCCAACGCCAAATTCAGTTACCGAGGTGAGGAGCTTTCATGGCTTGGCGAGTTTCTATAGGAGGTTTGTGAAGAACTTCAGTACCATTGCCGCACCACTAACCGAGATAATAAAAAAGAATGTTGGCTTTAAGTGGGGCAAAGCACAAGAGGATGCTTTTGAGATGCTTAAGGCAAGACTAACTTCTGCCCCCGTTTTAGCACTTCCAAACTTTGATAAATCGTTTGAAATTGAGTGTGATGCGTCGGGAGTAGGGATTGGTGCTGTTTTAATGCAAGAGGGTCGACCTATAGCCTTCTTTAGTGAAAAACTTAGTGGTGCAACCTTAAACTATCCCACTTATGATAAAGAACTCTATGCATTAGTTAGGGCTTTGCAAATGTGGCAACATTATTTATGGCCTAAAGAGTTTGTGATCCACACCGATCATGAACCCTTGAAACATCTTAAAGGTCAACAAAAATTGAACCGAAGACATGCCAAGTGGGTGGAATTTATAGAGACGTTTCCTTATGTGATTAAGTATAAGCAAGGGAAGGAAAACGTAGTTGCTGATGCATTAAGTAGGAGAGTTAGCTTATTGAATGTGATGCATGCTAAGTGTTTAGGATTTGAGTATATCAAAGAATTATATGTTGATGATCTAGACTTTGCATCTATTTATAAAGCTTGTGAACTTACTGCTTTTGGAAAATTTTATAGACATGAGGGCTACTTATTTAGAGATAATCGATTATGCATGCCTAAATGTTCACATAGAGAATTTCTTGTGAGGGAAGCCCACGGTGGAGGCTTGATGGGGCATTTTGGGGTTGCTAAGACTTTGGACATGATTTCTGAACATTTCTTTTGGCCTCATATGAAACGTGATGTGGAAAGAATATGTGCTAGTTGTATTAATTGTAAGAAAGCTAAGTCTAGAGTTATGCCTCATGGTTTATACACTCCATTATCTGTGCCGAATGAACCTTGGACTGCTATATCCATGGATTTTGTGATGGCTTTACCTAGGTCTAAGAGAGGTAATGATTCCATATTTGTGGTTGTAGATCGCTTTTCTAAGATGGCACATTTCATACCATGCCATAAAACTGATGATGCTATTAATATTGCTAACTTGTTCTTTAGAGAGGTTGTTCGTCTGCATGGGATGCCAAAGAGTATAGTTAGTGATAGAGATCCTAAGTTTTTAAGCTATTTTTGGAAGACTTTGTGGAATAAATTGGGGACTAAACTGTTGTTTTCTACTTCTTGTCACCCTCAAACTGATGGTCAAACCGAAGTAGTAAATAGAACTTTAGGACAACTTCTTAGGGCAGTTATTCAAAAGAATCTTAAGTCATGGGAAGAATGCCTACCATTTATTGAGTTCGCTTATAATAGGGCTATACATTCATCTACTAACTTCTCACCATTTGAAATTGTTTATGGTTTTAATCCTTTGACACCATTAGACTTGATCCCTTTGCCTGTTGATGAAAGGAAAAGTTTAGATGGAAAGAAAAAGGCAGAAATGGTGCTTAAGTTACATGAACAAGTGAAACAACAACTGGAGAAGAAGAATGAGCATTATGCAAAGCAAGCTAACAAGGGTCGACAATGTGTTCTATTTGAACCCGGTGATTGGGTGTGGTTGCATATGCGCAAGGAAAGGTTCCCCGCTCAGAGAAAATCAAAGCTACATCCTAGAGGCGATGGTCCATTTCAAGTAGTCGCACGAATTGGGGATAATGCCTACAAGCTCGACTTGCCAGGTGAGTATAGTGTGCATGCAACTTTTAATGTGGCTGATTTATCTTTGTTTGACGTAGGAGATGAAGATTTGAGGACAAATCCTTTTCAAGAGAGAGGGAATGATGTGATATCAAAAGCACAAGAGCATGGAACAAAGGAGCTTGGAGTTAAGGAGCCTAGTAGAAGCATGAGGGATCCATTGGAGCTGTCAATTGGACCTATGACGAAGAATCGTGCAAAGAAAGACCAACAAATGCTTAATGGACTCATCTTGAGCTTCTTTAAACAAGGAATGAATTCTAGCGAAGTCATTAAAGATGGTGTGTTTTTGTGTTGTATCCAAGCCCAAGCCCATAATAGTGATATGTAAAAAGGTTGATCATATTTTAAGAGAAGCTTTGGACTTGCATGTGTTTGGCATGTGCAAAACCCATTGGGACTCATTAAAATTAATGCTATAACCTTATAGGTTTGATTGGGCTTATTTCTAGCTAATTAAAAGGCCCAAATAATGTTAATTAGTGGGCTGAAATTGGGCTCTAAAGGACAAAAACGAATTTAATGTTTTTCCTTGTCTAATTAGGATTGCTTTTACCTTGGTGCACTAGGATTCAACTTCCTTTTTAGTTTAGGTTTAGGTTTATTTTGTAGCCTATATAAAGGCTTGTATTCTTCATTATTTTTATCAATCAGAAATCAATATTTTTATGAACAAAAGTTCTTCTTTTCCTTTGGGAATTATTTTCAATCCGGGATTGAATTCTTTATTGTGAGCTTGAGAGACCGGGTCATCATTCTTGCAATATTATCTTGATCGTGAACAAGTATTTTGGTAAGGTACTTGTGAATCGCCAAACACTCAGGTTCCAATTTAATTATTCGAAGGTGTAAGGTCAGATCTCCTTTCATTGTCTTTAATTCTTTGGGATTGGTTTGTTATCACCAATTTATGTTTGTTATTTGATTCTATTAATTCCTTAAGATAGATCGGGAAAACTTGTTGATTTGGTTATTATCTCTTTTTCATAACCAATATCACATCATAAAGTGTTGTACTAATCTCTCTAAATCCATGTGAGGAACAAATGAGAAGTTTGAATAAATTAAATAGGTACCATTTTAAGTAAGTTCATAACGTAATAGATCATTGTAATTATTTTAGGTGGCAAATATGTTAATTTAAGAAAATTCAGGTGGCTTGTGAAGTATTCAACCTTTTTAATTTTATCTATTGAATCATTAATCAGTTATTATTATGTATATTAAGCTTTATGATTAGGAAAGTTCATTTGAATATAAAATTTGATTAAAATAAAATTATTTATTTCATCTCTATTCAAAACGTTTTTTTAACCGTTTAAAAATAATTTTTTATTATTGATGTGACAATAAAAAATTTGTAAAAATTCTGAATTGAACATCTTTAAATATATATAAAATGAGCAGTATATATTCAATATTTATTAAATTAGATGTTTGTAACTACTAATTATATTTACTTCGTGGCTTTTCACCGTTTGATGATGAGGTGAAAAATTCATCTAATAATGAAAACACACAAAATAAGACTTATTTTGTTAAAAACAAAGTAAGTATAGTCTAACCCTGATAGACGATTATATTAGTTGGTGATTATACACTTAACATCTTTAACAAATAATTTTTTTTTTTACAAAAACCATTTATTATCCTACGATTTCAAGACCGTTGATAAAAACTCACATTATTAATTAAACTTTTTATCTTATTTTTGTATATTTTGTACGATTTTTCGTTTGAGGTTCGCACGATATTTTGTAGATGGATCGTCTCTTAATCAAAGCATGCGTATGTTAGGATTCGAACTTGATATCTAATTTAAATGGTTTGAAATCGTTAACCACTCAAACCAACTTTAATTCATAATTTTTTTTATATGTTATTTTATTTATCTTGATAAAATTTTCTATAAATATATATCGTTTGATGTGAAAAAGATAATTTAGCTATTGGTACCTACACATTCACCCTATAAAAGGGAAATTTGGTAGTAGTTAAGTGAAAGGGACATTATTAAATAAATAATGAAATAAAGTGTAGAAAAACATTCAACGTTGGAATTAGAATCAATTTTACGTATAAATGATTTAATTACATATAAATCGCATTCAAGTGAGAATCTTGGATCAATTTTATCTCTAATTACGATTATTTTAGGCAAAAAGCATCCTGAGGCTCATGATCTTTCATTGTTTGGTGCATTAAGCTTTCGATTTTTCATTTAGACACATTGAGCCCCTGATCTTTCATTATTTGGTGCATTAAGCCTTCGATCTTTCATTTAGACACATTGAGCCATTGATCTTTCACATATGGGTGTATCCCTTTCATAACTCAATTCATATATGGATGTATTAAGGGCTTGTTTGGTTCAACTGTTAACTAATAGATGTTGTTGTTGTTAACTGTTTGCGGTTATATTAAACTGTTTGTTGTTACTGTTGGCTGTTTGTTATTAGTTGTTTAATTATTAATGTTTCACTCCAAACCGCAGAAAATATAGTGTTTAGTTAGGTTTATATAACCGCAGCGTTTAGTATTTTCTCTGGACACTGCATCATTTTGAGCTTTTCATGGACAGCTGTTTGTAGTTACTTGTCATTGACAAAATTATCCTTCTTATTTCCACAAAATGTGTTCCCTTTTTAACATTAGTTTTATTTCTAGAACAAAATTATCGAAAAACAAGCTTTTGTTGCGTTCAATAAATTTTTTACTTTTTATATATATATATATATTTTATTAATTTGTATAATACATTTTTTTTATTTTATAATTTATTTGTTGATTAATTTAAAACATGTCCATATTAGAAACCAATACTAACAGCAACATTTCAGTATAATTTTATAGCTAACAATACCAGCAACATCTATTAGCTTACAGTTGAACCAAACAAGCCCTTAATACACTCATATATGTATTGATTTACAGAAGGGCTTAATACACCCATATATGAAAGATCAAGGGCTCAATGTGTCTTAATGAAAGATCGAGAACTTAATGCACCAAACAGGACCGTCTCCAGCATTTTGGAAGCCCTAGGCGCATTGTGCACTTTTAGAAATAATAAATATTAAATAGTAAAACCAATATGTTATTAACTACAATTCAAGTCATATAATAATAACATAAAGCTAAGAAATTATTATTCTTCTTGCTTTTGTATATGTAAAATCGAGTTTTCTCTTATATATTTCAAGTTTATTTCTCACCAGTCATGCGAGAAGCAAGTAGATGACAAAGTATTAATTTCTGGAAATTAATCTTGGACGGCTGAACTCGAACCTAATCGCAAGATTCTATGGAAAGAAAGAGAAGAATTTATCTTCGAGATTAAAAATTGGTTGAGTCGCGTATTTATTATGAATTACATGCTTAAATCACTATTTGGACATCGATTGATCCAAGGAATCGTGTCATTTGGCGTTTGATCTATCCAAAATTTTATCATTTGGCCACTGAACTATCCCAATTGGTGAAATTTCAATCCAATTTGGATGGAAACTTAATAGAATTATTGACATATGATAATATTTTGATAATTAGACTTGATAAATTTTAGTTTAGAGATTTGTTTTCTTGTTTTAATCTCATTAATTATTTGGGTAAATCAACTTTAAAACGTACCGACATGTCAAGCTCGTATGTCAAAATATCACCATATATTATAAGGAATCAATTTTATCAAGACTTCATCATAATTAAGTAGAATTTCATCAATTTGAATAGTTTATGATCAAAATGTGACCAAATAATAAATTAGTGGTCAAATATTAAAATTTTAAATAAATCAGAGTCTAAATAACATTTTATACCAAATTAGAAATTGTAATTCAGAAGTGAATTTCATCTTGTAATTTATAAAAAAAATAAAAATAACGATAATAACAAAGTAATAATTTATACATTTGTGTTGTCAAAGGAAAAAATAAAAAATAAGAGAAAATGTGAACAAAAAAATGCTAATCCAGGGATTTGAACTCTCACCCATGTAAACATCTCCATTAAAGCTAGCACTATTTCTTGTTGTATATTTAATTCTATGTACCTTTTAACCAGAACTTTTTTTTAATAATTATCAAATTTTAAAAAATTTCCGATCGGAGGCCCCCGTAAGTCGGAGGCCTTAGGCCGCCGCCTAGGCGGCCTCCCCCTGGAGCCGGCCCTGACACCAAACAATGAAAGATCAGTGGCTCAATGTATCTAAATGAAAAATCGAAGGCTTAATGCACCAAACAATGAAAGATCAGAGACCTCAGAATACTTTTTGCCATTATTTTATACAAAATTTCATTTTATATGTATTACACTATCACTCATCAGTATAACATATCAAAAATATATGTATATAGGTGATAATTTTTTAAACTTTTTAAGTTTTATTTTTACATGTGTGTCTTTGACTATTATTATTATTATTATGTGATAATATAACACATATATAATAAAGATAACAAAATTCATAAAGTTCATATTGAAATGAAAATTGGTCAAACTTTTATACATAAAAAGTAAAATTTCTCAACTTATAAATATTAAGGGTAAAATTTTATAATTTTAAATATTAAAAATTAAATTACATGTCGTTTGAAGTTTTTTTTTTTGGAACTTGTCACTTAAGGCCTTGTTTGGATGAAGGTATTTTAAAGTAAAATAAGGTTAAGGTAAGATAAGTGAAGTGTATGAAATAACTTGTTGTATTTGGATAGAAGGTAAGGTAAGTGATGGTTTAATAATGTAATTGTGTTTGGTTTGATGGTAAAGTAAAGTAAGGTAAGGTAAGGTTATATGCAAAATTACTTTTATATCCAAACAATAACTTATTTTAAAATAAACATAGAGGGTAATTTTGGAAAAAAAAATCTGTCACTCACCTACCCTCCAATTTGGGGTGTAAAGAAAATTAGCCAAATTTCATCTCACTTACCCTCACTTACTATTACATTTAATTACACCTCAAAACAAACAAGATTACCTACCTTCATTTACCCTCACTTACTTTAAAATACCTCCATCCAAACAACCCCTAAATCGAGGTTGGTGTTTGATGGGGCAAATCTCAAATTAATATTTGGATAACTAAATCCTGGTATTTTTGGTCATATAAAATAACAAATTAACAATATAACACCTTTTTTCAATAGTTTTATTTATTTTTGTTTGAATCAATAATTTTAAATTTTAAATATTTGAATAATTATGGGTTGGGCTACTCCGACCAACTAATTTCGGTTAATCATAGTTTATTTCCAATAAAGGCTAAATTGTGTCATGATTACACTATACATATTTTGATTTTGTAGGCTCTCTCATAAAAATAATACAAATTTAATATTTCCTTCAAAATATAATGAAATGCATGTCATTTATACTAGTTATATGAAAATTTTGATTTTTTTTTAGAAGATGAATTTTGGATTTTATTATTTATGAACATGTTAAGCATACTTGATTTCATTATTGGAAAAAATAAAACAGAAAATAAAGAAAATAAAACCTTATATAAATCAAAATTAGAATCGATATAAAATTTATGAAGTAAAAAAATCCACAAATGAAAAATTATTAATAACGGAATTGAAGAAAAATGAACTAAAGCTTGCATTGGAAATGTAAAAGAAAATTAGAGAGAGAAATTGATCTTTAAGAGAATAAGAAGAAGATAGTTTGATAAAAGTTACCGCTCAATACCTATATATACATTTGTTAAGAGAAATCACTCACAACTTTGACAGGTGTTCTAATCCTATTGGTTCCTATATATAACCATTATAAAATTCATCGTTTTATATTACATTACCTCCCTCGACTGAAGAATATATAGATGAAAAAACTCAAAACTTGCCTAAAACGTGTAAACATTGTCTTGTTGGTAATGACATTGTAAATATATCAGTTAATATGTCAAATTAAGCCTTGTTATAGCTTCTCTCTAATAAAGTGGCAATCGAGCTCTATGTGTTTTGTTCGTTCATGAAAAGTTGAATTGCTTGTAAGATAAGTGGCAGACTGATTGTCATAAAATAATAAAACTCAGAAATGTATAAGACATATTCAATGCCTGCAGGAGATAAACCATCCACTGTAAATTTGTTGTAGCTAAATATATGGCTCTATATTATACTTCTCTAGACAATTTAGAAATGATGATTGGTTTCTTACTCTTCCAAGAGATTAAAGCATGCCCAAAAAATACATAATACCCTAAAACACTTTGTCATGTATCAACACAAGTAACCTAATCAGCATCTGAAAATCTTTTTAAACTGAATTATCTAAAGGCTGGATAAAATAATCCTTCACCTAGATCAGCTTTAATGTATTGAAGAATCAGTTGTGCTGCCTTCAAATGTATGTCCATAGGTGTGGCCAAAAATTGACTTAGAGTGTTTATTGCAAAAGTTATATCAGGTCTTGTATTAGTGAGATACACAAGCCTCCCAATTAGCCTCCTATAAACTGTAGTATCCGACGAAATATTCCCTTGATACATAGAGTATCTATCAGTAGTATCCATTGGAGTAGTGACTGGTTTTGAAGTTAAAAGACTTGCATCCTCTAAAATTTCAATGACATATTTTCTTTGTGAAATATAATACCATTAGTAGTTCTAGCAATCTCAAAATGCAAAAAGTATTTTTAAAACACCCAAATCCTTAATCTTAAACTCAACATTTAATAGAAAGAATTTCTAGTAAATTGGTATATGTCAATATTATATATCATCAACATAGACAATTATAACAATTATAAGTTCATCTCTATGCTTAAAATGAAACCAACAAAGATTATTCACAATATGATTAGTGGTACCATTGTCCAAGGTCCACCCATTATGCATGTAAGATATAGAATCATGGATTCTAGAAAATAGATTACACACTAAAGGTGAAAGGGTACCTTTGGAAACCACATTGCTAATGATATGTCTAATTGGAGCAAACTGTGAAGAAACAAGATCATCCAATATACTCATAAGCCTATTATACCGAGCCTTTGAAAAAGTAGCACCAGAATCAACATTTGCCTGTTGTACATTAGGAACAACTTATGGAGCAACAACAGATTGATTTTCTTGAATATCGCCTTCCTGAGTCATATTAGTTGTAATATTTCCATTTTCATAACCTCTTGAGCCCTTTTTCTTCTTAGTGAACTTGAAACCAACAGGAAATCCATGCTTCCTATAACACTGATATACTGTATGTCCCAGTTTATCATAAAAATAATATGTAGAACCTTTCTTCTTATTATCATGAGACTGACCTATAGCCAATTTAATATAAGATTCAATCAATGTCTTTCTTGTTGCAATACCAAAGACAAAGTAGTTGTGATGTCAAGCAAAAGCTTCATTAAAAATATTTGTGAACACACATTCACAAAATCTTGCTTTAATCCCTTTAAAAACCTAATAACCTGATATTCCTCTTGGTAAGCCTTTGCTTTATCAAGAAACTTTGAACATTTACACAAAGGATTACAATTACAAACAAGCACCAACCTATAGTTAAACAATTCTCACCATAGAGTCATTTGCTTATGTAATAGTATGTAACATTCATAGAACCTTGCGAAAAAGAATATAATTCTTCTTCCAACTCAGAAATCTTAAGTGGATCACCTTGTGCAAATCGTTTTTTAAGATTTTTCCAAACATCAAACTAAGTATCAAACCACTTAATACTTTACGCAATGGAAGGAGTAATAGACCTAGAAATCCAAGAGAATATCATCGTGTTACACCTCTCCCAAGCATCTTGATTCTGATTATCAAAAGAAGGAATACAAAAAAAATCCTTCGATAAAAGAAAGCTTGTTATTCGCACGCAAAGCTCTTTGAAATTATATGCTCTGGGGTGGTAATTTGTTCCATTAAGCAATTGAGGAGCGAGAACAATGATAACAACTCGCAGGATTCAAAGAATGATTGACAAAATTAGCTTCTCCAGTTCGCACTCCTGTTGTGTGAGTATTCTCTTAATTACCAGTTATTTTGATGAAATCGAACAAAGAACAAGATCAATGATGAAATACAAGGATCAAAATAGAAGAAAAACGAAGAAGAAATGGAATTGATGATATATCATTCCAGAAATTTCTCTAAGAAAGGAAAAGAAATTCAGATCAACAACAAAGATTTTAAATAATCGAAGATGTTGTAAGCGTTACTCTGATACTATAACAGAATTGAAGAAGAGTGAACTGAAACTTGTATTAAAATTGAAGAAGAGTATTAGAGAGAGAAATTGATCTTTAGGAGATCACGAAGAAGAAGATAGTTTGATAAAAGTTGCCCTTATACTAAGCCTAATACTATATATACACTTGTCAACAGAAAATATTAACAACCTTGACATATGTCCTAATCCTACTGATTTCTATATTTAACCATTATAAAACTCACCGTTGTATATTCTATTAATTGATTTGTTAAATATACGACGAAAGATACTAGGATTTCTATAATTATTCTTATGTTGAAAGAAATTGACTTATTAACTGTTATTATTTGTCAACTTGAGACTTAAAAATATAATGGATACATGAAGAATGAATAACATGTAATATGTCAGTGTATACTACTTAATGTGAGATTTCTAACGATATTATATAAACTCAAAAAAGATAAATAATGAATGAGAAATTGATGTTTAACATAAGTGAGATGAAATAGTTTTGTTTGAGAGTTTTGCATCATATTCCACATTGTAATTTGAGAGATTTTTCAACACTTTATAAATTAATACACTTTACAAGATTTTGAAAATTAACGAGTAGGATCTTTTACGTATGGTGGGTGAAAATCAAGCTCCAATAGGTATAGGGTGCACTCGTATGTCATGGACGATGTGAATACCGAATTAAAATGGGTATTCTCATTCTAATCCCCCTTTGGCCCAACTCGGATTATTTTTTCCTCTCAATTTCGTTTTGCTCTTTGGATTTCTTTTCTCCTCTTTTCATCTGTTTTTTTTTTGCTTCTGATGATAACCATTATGCGCACAATAGAGTTCGACTAACGTACTTATTGTATTTTTATAGACGATTGCTAACTGCGTCAAATCATGGCTTAATATGCCTATTGTATTCTGTAATCCTTTTTATTTTTGCAATATCATATTAATTACATTATTGATTTTGTTATTTTATTATGTTGTTTTTTTTCTGGATTTATATTGCTAACTTACACTTACACTTACATTTTTATATGTATACATGATTTATAATTTTTTAAAATTTTGTTAGATAAATAAATTTAAATTATAGTTTAAGTTATGTATCTAATTGACAAATTTTGTGTGTCTCGTTGAATTGGCAAGTTTTATTTGGTTTTTTTACGAGTCTAATAGTCTGCGAACTATCGTGGATTGGATAACCTATAGGCAGTATGAGTTTTTTTTTTATTTTTATGGATCTTGACTATCAATATAAGTCTGATGTCATTTTTCTTTATGAGACTCGCATATGTCTAAATCGTTTAGATGCACTTCGAAGGAGAATTACGTTTTCTGGGTATGCAAGTGTTGATTGCGAAGGAATGAGTGGCGGTTTGGGTTTGTTATGACGTTTGTTGGAGATAGTTAAAATTCTAAATTCTACTTGGAAATTTGTGGATGCGGAAGTCAATTTGGGGGACAATATGTCCTGGTAGTTTATAGTTATTATGGAATGTATGGGCGTGCTTGTCGGTTTATTTCTTGGAATCTACTGCTTAGTCTTTTGGGTGATTATACTTTTCCTGGTGTTGCATGGGAGATTTTAATGATATCTTGCTGACTTCTGGAAAAAAAAGGGAGAATTTCTCATCATAATTGATAACGCGAGGGTTTCAGAAAGCTGATGTTGATAGTGGTCTTTGTGATTTGGGGTTTCATGGTTATTCGTTTACGTGGGAGCAAGGAAGGAGTACTGCTGATTGGATTGAAGAGCGTCTTGACCGTGCAATGTCGAGTGGAGATTAACTTGACGGGGAAGGTATAGGTATTTAATATGCATTAAGCTGGTTAAAGAGTATGAATTTGGATGCGATTGAAGTTAAATCGGATGTTGCGACAGTTGTTGCTCATTTAACTGAGCTAAGTTTTTGGTTTTTCTATATCGTATTTTAGTTGATAACTATAAGTTATTGTTAAGTTTATTTATTAATTTGAAAGTCAATTCTATTAATCGTTCCACGAATATAGTAACCGGTACCTTAATTAGAACTAGCCATTCTTTATTAGGATCTATAGAGTAGAGTGGATACATAACCTCCTTATTTGATTCAAAACTTTGTATGTCAAGAAAAAAAAGGTATGTATACAATAAAAGTATAATTAATACACAACTTCTTAAAAGTGTAATTATTAATGGTAGAATTTAAGGAATTCTACTCCTATTGAGAGTTCTTCACCGGAACGGCTGTGGTTCTAGGGTTCCGACGACGGCACCGTATCTGTGCTGATCCATTCACTTCCACGGGTAGACGTGGTTTCTCCCTGAGGGCGCTGCTCGACGAAGTCTCTTCCTGGTACGCCTTGTGATCCCCTCTGTGTTTACTGATTCGTAATTCCCTTTCGGTGCCAAGCGATTATGGAAGATCAGCTCCGCCAACTGTCGATTGTGGATGATGGCTTCGAATTCGGAGCGGAAGAGAGTGAAGCGATGGGCGAGGAGTTCAAGCTGTGTGTGGTTGGCTCTCTTATGACAGACCGAAACTTTAATTTTGAGGTGTTCAAGCACAGGATGGCTAGCCTCTGGAGACCAGGAAAAGGATTGGCTATTTCAAAGCTTGAGGGGAAGCTTATATTGTTTCGATTCTTTCATCCCCATGACCTAAAATGGGTGATGGAGAACAACCCATGGACATTCGACAACAACTTACTGATCCTTTACGAGTTGAAGGAAGAGGAAACCCCAGTATATGCAAGGCTAACGCATTCTAATTTCTGGGTGCAGGTTCATGGTCTCACACCAAGACTGTTCTCGGAAGTGGTTGCCCAAGCATTGGGTAACTTTGTGGGAACGTACGTGGGGTATGACCCTAAGAATAAGTGGACACATGACCAAAGCTATCTCAGGATGAGAGTATGTATAGACATCAGTAAGCCTCTACAGAGGGAAAAGAAGGTCCGAAGAGTAGGAGGAGAGTGGCTAACTGCTAAGTTCAGATATGAGAAATTGCCGACATTCTGTTTCATCTGTGGGCTTATAGGCCACCTAAACAGACACTGTGATATATTTTTTCAGATTAAGGAGGAGGACATCATTAGAGGATGGGAGGTTTCCCTTAGAGCTCCAGTAAGGCGCACGAATTTGCTTGGGGGGGAGAGATGGCTTAAGGAGGCTAGCTCTGATGCAGTCGGGGGGTCGTCTAAAAAGCCTGAGCATAGAACAGATAAAGAGAATATACAGCAAACAACACAAACACAGAGACACAACCTTCAGCACTTGGCTAGAAATTTTGGCACCAGCATCTTTGAAAGCGGCTCGTCTGCGAGTTGGGTAGGGAAAGAGCCTCAACCAGAGGTCGGGTTAGAAGTGTCAGATGAGAGGAAGAGATGAAGAGGAGATGATATACCAACGGCTGGGCCAGTCAATAATATGATTAAAGAGGTAAACGTGCAGTCAATGGATATGGATCTGATCACAGTCTTAAGTCAGGGTCATAAGATAGGGAGTTCAGCAGAGAAACTGCAGGCAGATATCAATGTACAGGGGGAAACACAGATATTACCAGAGAAAACGGCGGACGGGAATGTCTGCCCAAAGATATGAAGATCATTAGCTGGAAATGCCAAGGCCTGGGCAACGCCAAGGCAGTTCCTATTCTGCGTGAGCTAGTTAGAGTTCACAGGCCTGACGTTATCTTCTTGTTTGAGACGCTAGTTCAACAATCGCGCATTGACTACTTGAAAAACAGAATTGGCTTTGAAAGTTGTTTTGTAGTGGATTGTGTGGGCCGTAGTGGAGGTGTGTGTGTGTTTTGGAAGAAAGCCAGTGACTGCAACTTGCTCTCCTTTTCTATTAATCACATTGATTTGATAGTTCAGGATAACAAGGTAGGGAATTGGCGGTTAACGGGTTTTTACGGGTGTCCGGAGAGAGCTAGACGAAGGGATTCTTAGAATATTCTAAGGAGCCTTGTTGCTGCCTCTCAGCTCCCGTGGGCTATTATGGGCGACTTTAATAATCTGTTGTATCATAGTGACAAGAAAGGCTTAGTAGACCATCCGGAGTGGTGCTTTAAGGGCTTTCGAGACACTACTATTGAGTGTGGATTGCAGGATTTACCACTCTCAGGCTATCCGTACACGTGGATCAGACATAGAGGGAAAGCTAATGAGGTCTAAGAAAAACTTGATCGTTGTTTATGTACTGATAGTTGGCTCATGCTCTTCCCGTCTTCTAGCAGCCGTAACTCCTTTGCCCCTCCTCTGATCATTCGCCGATAATTCGATCACTCCTTTGCTAATGGTAGAAGAAAACAGAACTTGTTAAGCAGATTGCAGAATAGAGAAGGCGACTGGGTTCATGAGACGGCAGGTATAGGAGAAATTGCTAAAGAGTACTTTGAAAACCTTTTCTCTGAAAGTAACAGTGATTGGGGTCCCGTGGTGGATTGCTTACAGAGAAAAGTCACAGAAAGGGAGAATAGACGCCTGCTGCAACCTTTCACCAAGGAGGAATTCCGAGCTGCTCTGTTCGACATGCACCTTGAAAAGGCTCCTGGCCCTGACGGATTTAATCCAGGATTTTATCACCACTTCTGGGAACTAATTAGGGATGATATCTTTGCTGCAGGGTCTAACTGGCTTGAACAATGTATGCTTCCTGAAGGGCTTAACGATACTGTTATTACCTTAATTCCTAAATGTGAGAATCATGCCAATATGACTGAATTGAGGCCGATAGCTCTCTGCAACGTTCTGTATAAGATCATAGCGAAAGTTTTAGCCAACAGGTTAAAAACCATTCTTCCTTCTTCTATTTCTGAATCACAATCAGCTTTCATTAACGGACGGACTATCCATGATAATGTTCTGATTGCATTTGAGTTGATTCACAGTATTAATAGTAACAGGCAGCGGAAAGGAGGGGATGTAGCACTCAAAGTGGATATGAGTAAAGCGTATGACAGAGTAGATTGGAACTATTTGCAAGCAATGATGATAAAATTGGGGTTGGATGAGAGATGGGTCAAGCTGATTATGATGTGTGTCACCTCAGTCCAGTACTCAGTCAGAGTGAACGATAGACAAGTAGGCCCTATCATTCCGAAGCGCGGGTTAAGGCAAGGGGACCCCCTATCCCCATATCTTTTCCTTATCTGCGTAGAGGGGTTGACGGCGCTGATGGCAAAGGCTGAAGTTTCGGGTCGAATTCACGGGTGTAGAGCTACAAAGAGGGCACCTCCTGTTTCCCACCTTTTATTTGCTGATGATGCATTCCTCTTCTGTCAGGCTAACATTGAGGAAGCGAGGAATCTTAAAGAGCTTCTCCACACCTATGAAAAAGCCTCGGGGCAGGCTATCAATTTTCTAAAGTCAGGCATTATGTTCAGCCGAAACGTAGCTCCAGAGTTGGCCCATGGATTATCATCAATTTTGGGAGTCACCAACCCGTTAAATACCGGCAGATATCTGGGGTTACCCTCGCTGATTGGGAGAAGCAAGAAGGCCATATTTGCACACTTTAAAGATAGATTGTGGAGCCGGTTGCAAAAATGGAGGGGAAAAGGTATTTCGAAGGCTGGGAAGGCAACGCTGATCCAGGCTGCGGGCCAGGCCATTCCCATCTACTTTATGAGTATCTTTCTACTACCTGTTTCCATAACAGATGAGCTGCAGAAGATGCTCAACTCGTTCTGGTGGGGTAATAAGAAGTCTGGAGAAAGGGGTATCAATTGGATGTCTTGGGATCGGTTGTGTGCACCGAAGCTATTTGGGGGGCTCAGTTTCAGGAACTTTATGACTTTCAACTTAGCAATGCTGGGAAAACAAGGGTGGCGCTTGTTCGCCAATCCCTCTTCGCTGGTTAGTAAACTATTCAAAGCAAAATACTATCCCAAAGGGGATTTTCTGGGAGCCAGGTTAGGGCATTCACCCAGTTTTATTAGGCGAAGCATATGGAGTTCTCAGATTGTTATTAAACAAGGCATGAGATGGAAAGTAGGGGACGGAACTGATATTAATGTTTGGAAGGATAAATGGCATCGTGATACAGAGGATGGGTACATTCGAACTCCTCCGATAGCCGGACTTGAAAATCTGAAAGTATGTGATCTATTTATTCCCAATTCACGAGATTGGGACTTTGAGCTGATAGAGGAGCTGTTCGACAGAAGAGATCTGGAGGAAATGAATAAATTGCCAACACGGTTCTCTTGTGATAAAGACAGTTTAATCTGGCAGGCTCACCCCTCCGGAAGATATACCGTCAAGAGGGCGTACAGGGTGGGTACTTCGCTGGAAGGAAGTGATAGGTATCATGTGGAAGGGGCGTGGAGAAAGCTATGGGCGGCTGAAGTGCCGGCAAAAGTAAGATACTTTGCGTGGCAGCTCGCGAGGGGCTATCTGCCTACGAGGGTAAAATTACAGCAAAGAGGAATCCAAACGACTACTGCTTGTGTGCTTTGTAACGACTCATGGGAAGATGATTGGCACATTTTTACTGAATGTAGTGTGGCAAAGAGAGTGTGGCAGCGGGAGAATCTACTGGAGCAGGTCGAGAGCGCAACCGAATCAGCTAGTAACATCTCTGATTGGTTTTGCAGGTTATTGACGAACTTAAACGCTGCTGCTGCGGATGGTTTTCTGATGCGCGCATGGAGCATCTGGAGGGCCAGGAACCATCAAATGTGGGAACATGTTCACAACACACCGGAGCAGATAACTATGAGCGCTGTTCGGATTCTGAATGACTGGAGAAGCGCCCAACAGCTAAGGCGACAACACCTCCCTACGACGGATAGACGAACATATCAGTCCTGTTCTTCCTAGCATCCCCCTGCTAATGACCGATGGTCCTGCTGTGTCGATGCTGCGATGTTCGATGAAAGGAAAGAAGCAGCGAGCGGGGCTGCGGTTAGAGATAGGGAGGGTCGTTTCATCATGGGATATCAAGAAAAGCTGAACTGCTACCCAACGATCCGTGAAGGAGAGGCATTAGCTCTGTTACACGCTCTAAAATGGATCAAAGCTCAAAGTATACACAACGTGACCTTCGAAAATCCGACGCCAAACAAGTAGTTGAGGCTATCCATGCCGAAACTATCGACGACTCAGAATTCGGAGGGCTAATTACACAATCCGAGCAATTCTGAACTCAGACGACTCATACTCAGTCAAATGGATTAGGCGACAAGCTAACGGGTTGGCACATGCGCTAGCACGTTCTTCCTGTGTTACTACTTGTCCCGCATTCTTTTATTCTTTACCGAGTTTTATTTCGGACGATTTGTTATTCTTTTGCCAATTGACGGCACATAATTAATATATTCTTTATTGGCTTCAAAAAAAAAAGTGTAATTATTTTTCAAGACAAATCCAGGTAGAAATATATAAATTGACATTTTTATTTTCCTTTAATGAGTCAAACTTAAAACCCACGCAACTTCATAAGAAATTGAAATGTCCCTTAATTTCTTGTTTTGAATACAATTTTCAAATTTACACAATCTCAAATCTAAACATAATTATCATTCATCATCATTAATTAATGTATGATCCTATTTAATGATAATAGTTATTTTAAAGTTCTATACTTATAGTATCTTTTTTTGAAGAGAATAGGCTTAATACATCATTTGTCTCCTGAACTTGTCCAAAAAACTTGATTGGCGCCCTGAACTTTCAAAGTATCCCGATAGCCCACTAAACTTGCATAAAATATTCAATTAGCCCCCTGAACTTGCGTAAAATGTAATCAATTGATCACTCGGTCGCAAAAAAGTAAGTTAAATGCGGAAGATGTACTCCACGCATCTTAAAATGTTATTATATAATTAAAAAATAAATTAAAAATAAAGGTATTACTTGCTCAACTATACAACTTGTCTTCTCTAATATTAGAACTGCATACTCCGTTTTTGGTAGTTTTACTTTTTTTTAAGACTCGTACAATATATCTTCCACATTTAACTTACTTTTTTGCGACCGAGTGATCAATTGATTACATTTTACGCAAGTTCAGGATGCTAACTGAACATTTTATGCAAGTTTAGGGGGCTATCGGGATACTTTGAAAGTTCAGGGGGCCAATCGAGCTTTTTGGACAAGTTCAGGGGGCAAATGATGTATTAAGCCGAAGAGAATATTTATCTTATTTTTTAAATCCTAATTCTTTTTTTTTTTTTTTTGAAAACCTTTTTTTTTCTCCATTATACTCCGAATTTAATATATGGTGGGGCCTTCATATATATATATATATATATATATTTCATTTCATTTCAATATAAGAATTCAAAAGATTCCAAATCCTATTACTTTGTTGGGAAAAGATTTAAGCACCTGCTTTTTTATTATTATTATTGATACTTGATCCTTTTGTATCTTGTATTAGTAGCCCGTAATTTATAAAAGGCTTAATAGTAAGTTAAATACGGAAGATGAATTGTACGAGTCTTAAAAAAAGTAAAACGATCGAAATCGGGGTATACGGTTCTTAAATTAGAGAAGACAAGTTATATAGTTGAGCAATCAATAACTTCTTTTTTAATTTATTTTTGAATTATGTAATAACATTCTAAGATATGTGGTATACATCTTCCGCATTTAACTTACTTTTTTGCGATCGGATGATCAATTGATTACATTATACGTAAGTTTAGGGGGCTAACTGAACATTTTATGCAAGTTGAGAGGGCTATTGGGATACTTTGAAAGTTCAGGAGGCCTATCAAGTTTTTTGGACAAATTCAGTGGACAAATGATGTATCAAGCCTTTATAAAATTAAAACGAAGTAATAATAAAATAGTGAATGTAAAAATAAAAAACAAAAAATATATGAATTTATGTAAAAAACCATTTTAAAAGTAAAAAGAAAATTTAATGTATATTTACACCTTTAAACTTAACTTTTTTTTTTTTTTTTTTGCATATTGGCATTCTAAACTTTTAAAATAACTCATCACATATTTATATTTAGCTTTTAAAAACTCACCATACACATCTAGTTGGCTTTAAAAATCTATCATACACTTATAGTTGGCTCATTCGGACTTGCTACATATTAATTATGCTTTGAAAAGACAAAAACAGAATCCATATAATATATAGTCTTCAACCACTAATTTTGGACTTTTAAACCCTCAAACAGATATTTTTATTTCATTCATGTGAATCAGTTATTACATATTTGTTTGTCCATATTATTTTCTAATTTTCAAAGCTGTTGGAAATATTTGGATCAGGACCGAATATAATTCGGTCGTAAATGGAATAGGCCGGACTTAAAGAGAAACAATGAAATTATAGTTTACTATAGCCAGCCACTCTCTATAGGCAGACATTAAAATGTTTATGGCCATGTTTGGGAATTAGCTGTTAGTTGTTAGCTTAGCTGATAGATGATTACATTAGCTGATTTGATTAGCTGTTTGTGTAGACATGTTTGGTAAAAATTAGCTGATTGATAATAGCGGTTTGTGCAAAAAGATGAATAAGGGTATTAATTTTGGCGCATGAGAAGAGGGAGTCTATCTATTAAGGTTAAAGAAGTCCATTAATTTTAATATTAAAAAACGCTAATTGAAAAAACTCATTTTAAGAGCTTTTTCTAAATTAGCGTTTTCATCCCAAAACTCTCTCCACCAAACACTCCAATTAGCGATTTCAGTGGTCAAACCTCTAAAGTTGGTCAAAACCGCTCTTTTTATCCCAAAACGCATGGCCTATATAGAAGAATATATGAGGAACATCGAAAGGTTTCTGTTCTCTTTCCCTATTGTGTGTCGCCTCCTCTTTCTCTAATAAGTACAGTCATTTTTTATTTGTGGATCCATCGTTTTCTCTTCCAATTAATCTCGGTGTTTTTGAAACGTGATCGTTATTATAAAGATTATGGTGATCCATTCTTCCACTGCAAATAGATCTGTCTACGGATCTAGGTATCCGTCCGACCCATGTTCCTTGTGTCGGACTTAGGGCCCGTTTGTTTTACCTACTGTTTGCTGTTGCTGTTTGATGTTTACTGTTACGGTTTGTTGTTTGCTGTTGCTGTTACGGTTTGATGTTTGCTTTTGGAAAAAGTTGTTTTTCCAAAAAGCAGAGATTCTCTGCTTTTGTAAAAGGCTGCTTTTCGGATGTAAAAAGCAAACAGGAGACCTTAATCAAACAGGAGACCATTAATCAAACACCTAATGCTGATTTTCAATTGTAAAAGGCAAACAGGATGTCACTAACCAAACACCTAAAACTCTCCCTTTTGAAGTGAAAAGGCAAAAGGAGCCTGAAAATGAGCAACCAAACACCCCCTTAGATAATGAAAACTGATCTTAACCCCAATCCAATTGAGGTCCGCTAAAGTCCACCTATTTTTTAGACATGCTTGGAACTAATGAAAATATCATGGGATGAGCCTGGCCCGCCTTATTAATATTAATTAAAAAAAATTATATATTTATAATTAAATATTTATTTTTGAGTATAAATTTGATTTTTTATAATTAAAAATTATATTTCATTTTTTAGGTAGACTTATATGTGTTGGGTTTGAAATTTGATTTTTAAGTTCGAGCCCAGGCCGATCTAAGTCCATCTAAATTAATAGTGGGTTTGGAATGAACATTTTTACGTAAAAGCCCGCCAAGTCTGGCCCGAATCCAGGCCAGTCCGGCCCATGGACAGGTCTAACCGCAAATCACATCAAAGGTTATCTACACTACAAGAGGTAATTGATAACCTGAATAAAATATGTAATATTTTCCTTTTGTTAATATCAGAGCCACAAATCTGGTATTCTGTCAGTTTTGATCTACGAATATGAACAAAAACGTAGTTTTTGCATCCTAATATCACTATATGTATTAGATATGCGTTTTCTGGGCATGTATACGTGTTTTTGGGCTTTTTTGTGTGAAAATGGGCATTGAAATCACATAGAACAGTGTGATTTTGTGATTTAGAATTTTTGATTCGAAATAATGTGAATTCTAGTCTCATCCGAGAGTGTGTGTCTCAAACCTTTTGTTTGTTCGTCGTACAGACAAACAACCTTCACCAACATCGGAAAACTTTTCCAGAGGGAATGGATGATCGAAAGGCTGACATGGGCCACATGCACGCATCTATAGCTCCCACGCGCCCGAAAGTAGACTTCCACCACGATTCGCACATAATGCGCACATGCCAATCACATCGCAACACTTGGCATCATTCGGCCAATTCATGGGCGCCACATGGCGTGCATGGTGGGGCCTTTAGTGGTCTTTTAGCCTCCAATTGTTTCAGACCATATCTTTGCATTTTTTTAATAAAGTCCACCGTGAATGGAATGTGATATTGTTGAGATTTAGCAACACCGTAAAGCGTTCATGTGAGGCGCCGTTGGGATCGGCCGGGGGCACTTCGATGCCTAAGTCAGTAAACTTCTTAAGAGAATAAACTGTAATGACAAAACAAAGCTAAGAAGAGTGTGTTAAGTGTACCTCTGTTGTCATGCTACAAAGGTATTTATACAAGTTTGAGTGATAACTGTAATAACATTCTCTTTTAATGAAGAGTAATGCTCTTTCAATGCGGTTTAACTTCATCTTCTAACCTCCAAGCTTTGGCAGGTTCTCAGTCATCATTAATGCTAGTTAAATGATAATGATTTACGCCGTCTAAGCCTCCACTTCTTCTAGAAGGGTATTGCCATATGAGGCGAATCCCCTTTGGCCCCTTCTTGGGCGGATCCTTGTAAGTAGCCCTGGTACGACGTCATATTCCTGACTAAGACAGATCATAAATGGAGCTCTACGAGACGATATTGTATTCCTGTTATGTGCTATGTGGCGGATCCCAAGAAGGAATGCTCAAGACGACTTTGTACCCTTACCTGTTCGCCATATATCTTGGAGGCTGGTCTTTTCTCCCTTTAAGCCCTCTTCGCTAGGGAATATCTCCAGCTTAGTCCTTCATATTTCATGGCAGATGTTATCAGAAGCCTCCCCTAAATGGTCTTTTAAGTTCTTGAGGACTTCTCAGCTACCTCGCATGCTATTAGCATTTATTGTACCTGACAGGCGCCTTTATCTAGGCCAATGATGTTTTGACAGGTGGCAGCCCTCGACACAGATTTCAAAACTATTTAATCATTTCACCAAATAGAAAAGGCTTTCCTTTCAACTTCTATCACTTTTACCATTACTTTCTACGGTTTTGTCCAGCCATCCTCAGAAGCTTTTTCTCTCTTCTTCGATCTTTCATGTAAGTTTACCTTTTGTTGTAATTTCTCCATTCTTTCTTTGAATTTCTGTTTGCTTAATGCTTCTTTCCTCTTCCACCTCCTCTTCTGAGAGAACTTCGAGTTTGAATTGGAACTATTCCTTAGCTCCCTCTTTGTTTCGTATTCCTACTGCGTCCATGAAAACCTAAAATCCTACCTCCGGAGAGGAAGCGAGTTCTTCTGCTCCTAAAAAGAAAGGGGCAAAGGCCCCTAAAATGGAAGTGACTTCTTCCAGTTTTAGCTTTTCCCTTTTGATAACCCTTCAGTCCCTATATCCTTGGCTCCAAGAAGCTTCTTGCATGGTTCCCATGCCCTATCAAAGACCTGCATCTCCTCCTAGGGGTTATTTTGCAGTTTACCAAAGCCATATTGAGAGGGGCTTTAGTTATGCGGTCCCTAAGATGGTTGGGGACATTCTTGAATTTTTCCTCATCCCTATTTGCCAACTACATCCGAATGGCTAGTTAGACTTAATATTGGATACTTACTTGGCGGCGAATCTGGGCTTAGTTCTGAGCCCTCGCCTTTTCCGAACTCTTCACACCATATCCAAGCGCGGGGTGGAAAGCCACCTTACCTTTTCCAAATTGAAAGGGTACTCACCTTTTCATAGCAAAATGTCGAACGTCCATCGTTGGGAGCAAAGATTTTTCTTTGTGAAGATAGTGGAGGGCGTACCCCTTGGATTCCCTGCCGGATGGAACTATAATCCAAAAGAAAGGGCGAATCAAAAGTTTTACCTTACCAAGGAGGAGAAGAGTACCCTGCGGATCCTTCGGTCTCTCAAGCATAATTTTTGGACGTATGAATAGGCTTTGACTATTATGAAGTCTGGCGAACCCCTGGCAATAATGCGGGACAGAGAGATTCATTATATTAATTTCTACGCTTTTGAAGGTATCTTCCTTTTTGATTCGCATTATTGAATTGTTTTTGTTCTTCGCCCCTTCTTGCAGGGGGAGAATTAACGCCAAGGATGTTATTGCAGAGAGGCAAAAGCTTCAAGCAGCTCTGATTGCCCAGGAGAAGGCGAACGCTGCGCTTAGCAAAAAGGACGGGAAGCGTCCTGCAACCTCCGGAGCTCAATCCCCTACTTCTTCGAAAAAGGCCCGAGCGGCTAGTCCTCATGCGCGGGCTTCACAAGCCGGTGATCCAGATCAACAGATGGTTCTGACCAAGACTCCTAAGGTCTCCCTCTTCTCCTCTTCCTTTTCCCAGGTATGCCTTTTCTTTCTATATGCTTTTTATAGGGGATATTGAAATTTACCTTTGTCTTTAATCTTATTCTTCAAACTTTCAGTCCTCGAAGCCTGATCTTGGGGGGGTTATTGGCTGTCCACTTATGGTCCGGGGTTGGTTCTGGCTTCGGAGCATGTAATGCATGACATTGAAGAAGCCATTGGCAAGCTCCATGTTGTTCAGGAGATGAGGGCCAAATACAAGACCTTATCTCACCTTAAAATGATCAAGCGTTGGACTCTGGCGGTAAGTGTTATTTCTGACTTTGACATATTTTTATGATTTCCTTCTCTAACTTACTCTTTCTTTCATTATCTGTCTTAGACTATTGATCACTGTAATGCTGTGGAGGTGGACCTTGCCGTGAATTTAGTGAATGAAGCTCGTCTCAAGGAGCTAGAGGATGAGGCCTCTCTCGCCAGATCCAATGCCCAGGCAGCAAGTGCTTTGGCGGATGGTTTAAAGGAGAAACTTCCTGACCTGGAGAAGAAGCTAGAGGAGAAGACTTCGGAGCAAGAGAGGTGAGAGAAGGATTGGGAGCATCTGGAGGGAGCCTGTGGACTCCGCGCCTACTATTACGGTGAGCGCATCCTGATGGCTCTTTTGAAAGACTTTCCGGATGCTGGCCTCGATGACCCCCAAGTGGAGGTGCCTTCCAAGAATGAGGCAGTTTACTATGCTTCCTTGGTGGATGCTTGGGCGGTCATCTTCAAAGAAGCTTTTGCCCCTCATGCCATATCGAAGAAGAGTGAAGATATCATTGATCTAGATGACGTCATTCAGGACACGGAGGACGTTTTGGAGGATGGCGACACTGCGCCTAGTGAGAATCTCTCTAAGGCGGATGAGCAAACAAGAAGCCAACATGATCTTATCCCTGAGCCTACGCCGAAGCCCGTTGAGGCTAATCCAAGCTCCTCTCCTCTTGATGATAATATTAATGACCTTACTGCTTAGGGTCTCTCTTTGATGTAAAAATGCTACAATATCTTTTTGCACATTTAATATTTCTTTTGCCTCTCCTTGAGAAGTTTTTTTGCTTTTGGATGCATTCCTTTTTACTTTTAAGCATTCACTTAGATATATGCTTTCTGAGAGAGACATAAGTGCCTAGACTTATTCTCTGAACTGCTTTTTAAGTACACCAATCTTTCAATCTTTCAAACTTTTTCTGAACTTTTCAAGTTTTAAAACTTCTTCTGAATTTTTTCAAGTTTTCAAACTTCTTCTGAATTTTTTCAAGTTTTCAAACTTCTTCTGAATTTTCTCAAGTTTTCAAACTTCTTCTGAATTTTTTCAAGTTTTCAAACTTTTCCACCATATTCCGGGGTAGGTGGCCAGCCATCCCCCGGTAAGCTTGTGCTAAGCTTTTTAAAGATTTCCTTTGCGCATGACAATCCGCCCATTAATAGGATATCTAAATGATCACTTTACAACAAAGAAATGTCTATCCGTTGCGGGACATTTATAATTTAGGATCCGCCCTATGAAGGGACTTTTAAAAGATTCTTTCACGGGGAAGAGAATCTGCCCTGATATGGAGGGACTTCGCATAAAATCCCCTACAGGAGAAACAATGGAGAACGTTCAATGGAGAACTCACCCTATAGAGAATGGATAATCTATGCCTTCCCTCTTAGTTATAAGACATTTATGTATTATATGCTAAAAAGAAACATTCAAGAAAAAATCAACTTTAATAACAATTCCTTTATTTAAGCAAGAAATGGCTTGCCTTTATTACAATGGTGAATAGCCTCTCTTATGAGCCTCATTAAAACCTTATAACAAGAAAATACCCGTTGGGAAAAAATCTTATTCTAAGGAAAAAGAGTACTCAAGGCCCTTTTCATTCTACTTCTGAAAGTATTTGCGGAGATTCTGGATGTTCCAAATTCTTGGTATCTCTGTTCCATCCATCTCCTCAAGCTTGAAGGTGGCAGCTCCAATCTTAACCGCTACACGGTATGGTCCCGTCCAGGTTACGCCTAACTTGCCTTTTCCATCTGGCGACTGGATTTTATCCGCCTTCTTCAGGACTAAATCCCCTTTATTTAGCTCCATTAGGCGAGCATTTTTGTTGTGATATGAGGCGATTCGCTGTTTATAGGCGGCGATTCTTATAGAAGCTCTATCTCTCTTTGTTTCAAAATCATCCAAGCTTTGTCTAAGCCTTTCTTCATTCTTCTGCTCGCAATAAAAGGAGACTCGCCCACTTGGATTTTTGATTTCGATGGGGAGAACTGCTTCGACACCGTAGGTAAGAGAGAACGGAGTTTCCCCGATCGCCACCCTGGGGGTTGTTCGGTACGCCCATAAGATCGACATCAATTCATCCGCCCAGCATTTCTTCTTCTCTCCTAATCTTTTCTTAATCCCCTTGACAAGCGTACGATTTGTAACCTCGATCATCCCGTTTGATTGTGGATAGTAAACGGAGGTGAAATTGTTGGTGATTCCCCAATCTGAGCAGTATTTCTTGAACTCTTCACAATTAAATTGCGTCCCATTATCCGTGATGATTGTATGAGGTACGCCAAATCTCCCAATAATGTTATCGTGGAGGAAATCTATCATTCGTCTGGCAGTGATAATTGAAACAGGTTCGGCCTCCGCCCATTTGGTGAAGTGATCTACTGCCACTATTACGAACTTTTATTGTCTCTTAGTAGGCGGGAATGGCCCTACTATATCAATGCCCCAGGTGGCGAATAGCCAGCCTTCTACGATTGGTCTTTGAAGCGCCTTGTGTACATGTGTTTCATTTGCGTGAATTTGACAATTGTGGCACTCATTATCATTTTCTTGGCATCCTTCTCTGCTGTGGGCCAGTAATATCATGCTAATCTTGCCTTCCTAAAAATCGTATCATGTGCTTCGTGCGCTCCACATATCCCTTCATGTAATTCCCATAAGGCATCTTGTCCTTCCTCTATAGTGATACATTTTAGCTATGGCTGGCTAAAGGACTTTTTGTATAATTGATCTTCAACAATAGTATAGTGGGTGGCTCTCTTAACCACCTTCTTGGCCTGATTCCTGTCTTCAGGCAGGGTTCCTTCTTCCAGGTTTTGTACTATGGCGGTTCTCCAATCATTCTCAACTAGTTGGACGATCGCCACTTCCTCCTTCTCAAATGCTGGCTTTGTTTTGATTGTAAATGGACATGTGATGTCTTGCCATTGGTTCTTGCTGGAAGCTGCTTTAGCCAGCTGATCCGCCTCCATATTCAATTCTCAGGGGATATGCACTATTTCCCACTTCACATTCTTTCCTTCTAACACAGATAGGATCCACTTTGCTTCTTCCACATATTTTACTAAACTTTCCTATTTGACATGGAAATTCTTCATTATCTGATTCACCATCAGCTTTGAATCGCTGTATATCACTATATGCTCTGGTACAATTTCCTTCAACAGTTGTAATCCGAGGATAATGGCTTCATACTCTGCTGCGTTGTTAGTTGTGGTGAAGTCTAACTTGGACGCGTAGCAGATTCGAACATACTCTGGTCCCTTTATTACTACTCCTACTCCTGCTCCCTCTTCTGAAGAGGCTCCATCTGTATGCATTGTCCATTCTTCTTTTCTGACTTTTGGCGAGCTAGTGAATTCTTATGTGAATTCGTTAACAAAGTCCGCCAAGACCTGGATTTTCAATGCTATCCTTCCCTCGTACCTAATGTCAAACTCGCCTAGCCGTATGGACCACTCCATCAACCTGCCGGATTTTTCTGGCCGTTGCAACACCTTCCTCATTGGTATACTCGTCCTCACTATGATGGTGTGTGCTTAAAAATATGGGCGCAGGAGGATGGAGGTGACTGATAGGGGTCAAAAACCCCTATCTTTGGGTACGGTTTTAGGACGGTTTTTAGGTTTATTTGGCTAATAAGCGAGCAATTCTCGCATTTAAATGCTTTTGTGTGAGTTAGTTAGAAATTGGAAGCCTTCTATTTACTTTTCGTCGTTTAGGCTCGTTTTGTGATCAATTTAGGCAAATACGGCCGAAATAACACGCATATTAGAATTCTGTTATCTTTTGAAGCTAATTGGTCCGTCAAAAGTCGCACCAAACGAAGCGTTTGCTCAAAATAAGCGATTGACGGATCAATTCGGCTTTTGGACTAATGTTTTTTGGAGTTTTTATGCGTGTGCAGGTGTAAGTTCGGACGAAAAAGGGTTTGGAAGTCATCCGGCACGGATCGAGCGCGCTTCGGGCGAAAACGCTCGGCGAGCAGGGCCCCCCGGGCCATTTCTGCTCGCCGAGCAGGCCTTTGGAGGCCTGCTCGTCGCAATTCTGCTCGGCGAGCAGCCTTTCCTGCTCGGCGAGCAGACCTGCGGGAATTGGTCAAAAAGACCAATTCCGCCCCCACAAAGCCACGTTCAGCCCCACATCTTCCTACACCAATAAGGACACGAAATTAGGTCAAAACGAGGCCCGAGACGCGTCTATAAATAGGAATTTCCAATTGTAAATTAGAATCTTTCGTTTTTGTAAATTATTTAAGCTTTCCCCTTGTAATTCCTCTCCATCTTCTCCATCTTCCTCAAACTCCATTGAAGCTCCTTCAAAGCTTTCTACCGAGGAATTATCAAGGTCCGTCCTTAAGATCAAGTCGCCGGCTGCAGAGTAAATAGGTTCCCTGAAAGGGATTTTTGTATCTTCTTTCATCTTTCTATGTTTGTACTCTTTGATACAGTTGCCGAACTTGTCTTATTGTATCTTGTGACAATCATCTCGCCTTTAATAATAATTTAGCTCTTGTTTTGTTCTATGTTTATTGTCTAATTCTTGTCTTACGCTTTATTCAATTGGTTTAACTCATTCAAAAGCCCCAAAATCTAGTAGGCACATATTGCGAGCTGAATCTGACCTAGTCAGAGCCTAGGAGATTGACGACCTCTTAGTTGATTAAGCGCCAATTTACTGAGCCTTAGACCTAGTTTCGGCCTTAGGGAATCACGCGCTAGGAACCTCAGGAGGGTAAGTAGGGTTAATCGCCTTGAATACAAGTGACTTGGATTAGGTTTTACTCAATAGACTTGATAATCTATCTTAATTATTATCGATCATTCCTTGTTCCTTCGAATAGTTTCATTAATGAAAGATCAATTAGGGGTAGAGTAATTTAGTTAGGCTTAGAATAACTTAGCTAGAATTAGATAACTTAGTTAGAATTAGATAATTTAGCTAGGATTAGCACAATTCAACCTAGGAGTAGATTAATTTAACAAAACCAAACTCAAAACCCCCTAAGCCTAGATAACATCCGAGACTTAGTAATTCGGTACTTGCAGAAATAAATCCTGTGGACGATAACCTGGACTTAAACCCAGAAATTTATTACTTGATAACGACGGGGTACACTTATCCCCTAGTGAGTCCTCATCTCGAGTTAGGTGAGGGCGCATTAAGTTTTTGGCGCCGTTGCCGGGGATTTATTTCTTCTGCAATATCGAACCAAAGGTCAACTTGTTAGTTTAGGCACTCTTTGTGAATACTTTCCTTGGTAATATCATATATACTTGTTTATAATCATGATTCTTTGTACTACATACCTATACCGATTATATTTGTTTGTATACACTTATTTATATATACTCATTTATGATAGCCATCCTTATTTATACTTACGCTTGTGTATATTCGTTTGTACGAATATGTAGCTATCAACTTCACCTATACGTGTCTGTATATGTTTATCTGTACCATTCTTATACTTGTACAAAACTGTATGATTTGTATGATTTTCTTTCAGCTTTCATTTATTTCTGTATTTATCTTTTCTCAGCGTATGCCTACGAGATCAGCAAAAATACCGGTTGTCCCTCTTAACCCTGAACTTGAACGTACTCTTCGCAGGAGCAAACAGATCGGAAAGCTGAAGCAAGACGAGATCATCGAGCCTATCGAGCCCGTCAAGATGACTGACAATGAACGGAACAATGAGAACACCGGACCAGAGAGCGACACTCGTCTGATGAGTGAGATCCTGGCACCCCACCGACATCAGCATCTGTCAGGCATTGCTGCTCCAAACATTCCGGCAAACACATACGAAATCAAGTCTGGTATAATTCACTTGATCCAACAGACTGGATTGTTTGGTGGAGAAGCACATAAAAGCCTGAATGATCATCTGGATCGCTTCCTAATGTGCGCAGACACTGCAAGGACCAACGGGGTCCCCCAAGATGCTGCTAGACTGAAACTTTTTCCATTCTCTCTAACGGGGCAAGCTTTGGAATGGCTGAGAACACTGGAGCCTGGTTCAATCACAACATGGGCAGGGTTGGAGAAGGAATTCTTGTCCTACTACTTCCCTCCCTCAAAAACAGCAATGCTCAGGGGTGAGATCACATCCTTCCACCAACCTGAACATGAGGCGCTCCACACATCTTGGACTCGATTCAGGAAAATGCTACGCATGTGCCCTCATCATGACATACCCAAGCATCAATTAGTGAGCGTCTTCTATCACGGACTGACACCCACCAACAGAGCCATTGTTGACTCCGCAGCGGGTGGAGATTTGTTTAGAAAGACAGCAGCAGAGGCATATGACATGATCAATGAGCTGGCCAGAAAGAGTGTGCAGTGGCAAGAACAGAAGCTCGCCGGCCCCACTAGGCAGCAGGTATTTGCTGTGGAAGAACAGGAGCAAAATCCAGTTGTTGCAGATTTGAGTAGGAAGATGGATGTACTGTTGGCTACGCTTAGCCGACCTCCCACCTGTTTGCACTGTGGCGGTGACCACAATGGTAAGGATTGTCAAGCAGGTAGCCCTTTCGCTGGAGATGGGGTGGAAATGGTAAATTATGTTGGGGGGCAACCAAGATACAATCAGAATTACAACAACGGTAACCCCAACAACTACAACTCCTACAACAACAATGGCAACTACAGGAGGCCTCAGCACTCGAACCTCTCTTACGGGAATTCAAATCAGAATGTGCTCCGACCTCCTAACGGATTTGTTCAAGAGCATAGAGAGCAAGGGCTTGGCATGCCCCCATACCAACAGCAAAATCAAGGGCCAATGCAACACCCTAAGGAATCTGACGAAGTGATCACTCTTCTGAAGGAGAGCATAGCTAGGCTTGCCAACAACGAAGCCTTCTGCAAGGACTTGAGCAATCAGGTGGCTCAGATTAATAGGGACAGGCAGGAAAGGCCACAGGGTTCTCTCCCGAGCACAACGGAGAAGAATCCAAAGATCCTGAGAAAGGATTGAGTAAGGGGGAGAAATCGGGTTCCCCTCGGTTTTAATCCAAAGTTTGAACAATTTGATTCTGCATTTTCTTTTCTCGTTTTTATCTTTTGCTCTTATTTCCTTTTATTATTTTTGGTTAATTAAATTTTGATCTCGTTTGTGTTTACTGTCAAACTTTGTTCCCCCGCACTCTAAAAAAAAAAAAAAAAAAAAGAATTTCGCCCAGCCTAGGCGAATTGGGCACTGCCCAACTCACCGGGTTGGTCGGCCGAGCCAGCCGGCTCAACCGACAAGGGCTGTTCGGGATTTTAAAAATCCCGAGCCAAAAAAAATATGAAAGAAGGAAAAGAATAAGAAAAAGAAAAAAAAAACAAAAAAAGGGGGGGGGGGGGGATGACTCATCATCCCCTTCCCCACCTTCTTCTTCCCTTCTCTCTTCTTTCTTTTCTTTTTATCACAATTTTTTCCTTTTCATTCTTCTCTTTTGCTTCTTCAAAACCTAACCCCCCAAATCCTTCATTCTAACCCGAATTCAAGATATAAGGTATGAATCTTTACCTATTTTTGATTTCTAACATGTTTGTAGGCCTAGATTTTAGCTTAGGGTGATAATTTTTGAGATTTAAGGAAAACCTAAGTTTTGGGTTCTTTCCCCTTTTCTCAAATTAATGTCTTGTTTGCTTCTAAATTCTTGATTTCTTTGCAATTTATGTTAACATAATGATTAATCTATAGTTTGGGTGTGATTTTTATTCCTAATTTGTGAATATTTGGAGAAATTGCTCAATTTGGGCAAAATCCTCATTTAAGCTCAAAGTTCAACTATTCAATTTATAGTTAGAAACTTGTCAAAAAGGTTGGGAATTGCATACTTTTTGTGTTTTAGTCATTGGGTATCTCCAATTTTGCATGAATTTTGTGAATTTCGGGTAAAACACTTAGAAGACCAAATGCTTATGATTTAGTCCCTAAGTGCCTAAAGCTATGATTATGCCTATGAATGATTTATTGGGGGTTTATGTTGAAGCTTGAGAATATTTTCTAACTCTCCCATTTTTGGTCTATTCCTCAGGAAATATGGGTCGGAAAGGAAAAGCTAAGATCGTCGTCGAGAACGAAGCCGAATCGGAGGTCGAGTTCGATGAAAGCCTCCAAGCTAAGTATGATCCACCCTTTGGCCTTATTGATGAGCGTGAGGGTCTTTTGTATGATAGGTTTTCCAAGCAAGACCTTGCTACACATATAATTGTCGATCAAACCTATTTATCGAGTCTAGGTCTAAAGAAGGATTTCAATGAACTCCTCAAATTCCACGGCTGGTATAGACTAGCCACAACCCAGACTCCGGTTTATCACAATTTCACCATAGAATTCTTGACAACTTGGAAAAAGGAGCTACCCTTGGGCGGTGGGAAGCATTCCTTTAGGTTAAACGGTAAACCTTACCGCATTGATGCTACCACACTAGCAGCCTTAATGGGGGTTTATAATCACCCAGAGGCAATCTCAGACTTTGAATTGCCTCTAACAAAAGATATAGCTTGGGAGCAACTGACAGGCATATCAAGCTTTAACTCCCAGACTGCTAGCCCGGGCGCTCTTCGAGACCCACTTCTCAATCTCGTCCACAAGTTTGTGGCCCATAACTTGTTGGGCAAAAACGAGAGCAATAAAGTCCCAAAGACGGAATTGCTCATATTATGGTGTGTGGCCAACCACAAACCCGTGGACACTGTCAAGGCCGTATTTGAAGGCTTCTCGAGCCAAACAAGTAGAAAACGTGGTTCCCTAGGCCTTGGGCATCTAGTGACCAACCTGCTTGAGAGCCAATTCAAGAACTTAGATAATCCCGAAATTGCTATTTATCCTACTCTGCTAAACTCCAAGTTTTTGGGGAAATCTACTTTCAAGAAGTTTTAAACAGGAACCCAACTGGAGGAGCGAGCTCCAGCGGAGGAGGAAGAAAAAGAGCACGAGTTCCACAACAGAGAAGGGATAAAGAACCTGAGGAAGAAGAACCTGCAACGGCAGGAGACCAAAGGGAACACCGAGCGTCGGGGACGGAGGCCCAGTTCCAAGCCATCAACACCATGATGGCAGAAATGCGGGATCTTAACCTTCGGACTTTTAACACTATTTAACAGATGGACCAACGGTTCACCAACTTTGAGCAGAATATGGACCGAAGGCTTTCGGGTCTTGAATACGTAGCGGCTGATTACTGCGAGCGCTACAACATGCCTTGGCCTTACCCCCCGGCGATCAGTAAATTGTCTTCTCCACCCTAACTTTTTACACTCGTATTTCATGATCTATAATGCAATGTTGGAACTTATTGCATATTTTAAGTGTGAGGAGGAGGGGTAGACAAACTTACAAAAATTGTATAAATTTTTAAATTTTTGTTGCGTCGTGTCTAGTTTAGGTTCGCGTTTTGGCGTTTTATTATGTTTTTGCATGTTTAGGACCTAAAACCGTGAACCTCCTTCGAATCTAAACTTCGTTATTTGTCTTTAAGGGCTGAAAACCGAATCTAAAATTGCATGACAACTAGTTTAGGCGTAGGACACAACTCTTGTATCTGTAAAAGCATGAGCTACAGTTTGCATTTAGACCCTACTTTTGAAGAAATGCTAAAATCATTACTTAGGTAGATAACTTAAGAATTGAAGGCATGTGATATTAAACTTGAGTTTGGGGAAAACTAGTAAACACAAATTGAAACCCAAAGAATTGTGAGCTGAATTTGAGCCTAAGAGCGAACATCAAAAAGCTCTTTTTCTTGACATTTTTGTGTGAATGCTTTGACTTGTGGAAGATTACAGATTTTGCACCTAATACTGTGTTGAACCTACATGCAATGATTTGAGATGATAAACAATGAATCAGCCTCATTAGAATTAACCTTTTCTTTACCTTGTTTTTCTTTTTCATCCACTCTAGGAAGCCCCTTTGAGCCGACATTTTTGTAGTTTGTAGATTTTTCTTTCGTTCTAACCCGTTTTTGTGAACCACAACTTGGTTCGCTACTTAACCTTTGTTTTTGCAAAGCTCAAATTGAGCCTTTGTTTTTCTCTAGCGCTTTATCGTTGTTTATGGCATTATAGTAGCAAGCCAAAAGGCTAAGAAGTGAATGAGCATCACTATTCCAAAAGAAAAAAAAAGAGAAGAAGAAAAACAGAAAAAGAAAAAGAAAAGAGACGAAAAGAGACGAACAAAAGGGAAGAACTCCATTCCCCAGTTCTTAGAAAAATAAAAAACGTCTCAAAGAAAACATCCCAAAAAGAAAACAATAAGGGACGAATAAAAAGCTCAATCACTTCATATTTGCTAAAGCCATTTAAACTTTGTTGTTGTAGCGCTAGAACACTTAACCTTTGTTGTACCTTTAACCCTCTAACCACATTACAACCCCAATTAGAGGCTGTTTTTGATATCATCGGAGTCATATAGCATAGTAGAGGAACTCGGATGAACGTTCAAAATCAATGTAATCCTAAGCAAGAATATAAGCCGAGAGTAAACACTTTAGCCACCAAAATTGTGTGAATGAGTGAACTACCTATGGTGAGGTGTTTTACTTAGCGATCCCCTCAAGCTCGTTCAATTGAACATGTGTCCTTTTACTTAAAACTATGACCTATTGTAATTGAAATGCGGCTTTTGGATATCGTGTCTCTACTTTGTATTTCCGAATGCATGTAATTACAGATGCTCGAAATTGTGTCAAGCACCTAGTCAAACTGGGAAGTTTTCTAGCTTGCTTGTGATGGCGGGTTTAGTTTTTTTAGTTTACTTGGGGACAAGTAAAGTTTTAAGTGCGAGGAGGTTTGATAGGGGTCAAAAACCCCTATCTTTGGGTACGGTTTTAGGACGGTTTTTAGGTTTATTTGGCTAATAAGCGAGCAATTCTCGCATTTAAATGCTTTTGTGTGAGTTAGTTAGAAATTGGAAGCCTTCTATTTACTTTTCATCGTTTAGGCTCGTTTTGTGATCAATTTAGGCAAATACGGCCGAAATAACACGCATATTAGAATTCCGTTATCTTTTGAAGCTAATTGGTCCGTCAAAAGTCGCACCAAACGAAGCGTTTGCTCAAAATAAGCGATTGACGGATCAATTCGGCTTTTGGACTAATGTTTTCTGGAGTTTTTATGCGTGTGCAGGTGTAAGTTCGGACGAAAAAGGGTTTGGAAGTCATCCGGCACGGATCTAGCGCGCTTCGGGCGAAAACGCTCGGCGAGCAGGGCCCCCCGGGCCATTTCTGCTCGCCGAGCAGGCCGCCAGAGGCCTGCTCGGCGAGCAGGAGCCTGCTCGGCGAGCAGGCCACCAAGCGCCTGCTCAGCGAGCAGGGGCTGCTCGTCGCAATTCTGCTCGGCGAGCAGCCTTTCCTGCTCGGCGAGCAGACCTGCGGGAATTGGTCAAAAAGACCAATTCCGCCCCCACAAAGCCACGTTCGGCCCCATGTCTTCCTACACCAACAAGGACACGAAATTAGGTCAAAACGAGGCCCGAGACGCGTCTATAAATAGGAATTTCCAATTGTAAATTAGAATCTTTCGTTTTTGTAAATTATTTAAGCTTTCCCCTTGTAATTCCTCTCCATCTTCTCCATCTTCCTCAAACTCCATTGAAGCTCCTTCAAAGCTTTCTACCGAGGAATTATCAAGGTCCGTCCTTAAGATCAAGTCGCCGGCTGCAGAGTAAACAGGTTCCCTGAAAGGGATTTTTGTATCTTCTTTCATCTTTCTATGTTTGTACTCTTTGATACAGTTGCCGAACTTGTCTTATTGTATCTTGTGACAATCATCTCGCCTTTAATAATAATTTAGCTCTTGTTTTGTTCTATGTTTATTGTCTAATTCTTGTCTTACGCTTTATTCAATTGGTTTAACTCATTCAAAAGCCCCAAAATCTAGTAGGCACATATTGTGAGCTGAATCTGACCTAGTCAGAGCCTAGGAGATTGACGACCTCTTAGTTGATTAAATGCCAATTTACTGAGCCTTAGACCTAGTTTCGGCCTTAGGGAATCACGCGCTAGGAACCTCAGGAGGGTAAGTAGGGTTAATCGCCTTGAATACAAGTGACTTGGATTAGGTTTTACTCAATAGACTTGATAATCTATCTTAATTATTATCGATCATTCCATGTTCCTTCGAATAGTTTCATTAATGAAAGATCAATTAGGGGTAGAGTAATTTAGTTAGGCTTAGAATAACTTAGCTAGAATTAGATAACTTAGTTAGAATTAGATAATTTAGCTAGGATTAGCACAATTCAACCTAGGAGTAGATTAATTTAACAAAACCAAACTCAAAACCCCCTAAGCCTAGATAACATCCGAGACTTAGTAATTCGGTACTTGCAGAAATAAATCCTGTGGACGATAACCTGGACTTAAACCCAGAAATTTATTACTTGATAACGACAGGGTACACTTATCCCTTAGTGAGGTTTCGCGAGAAGCCGCATCAGTGACTACTACCGCCAACGCCATTTTGTCTAGTTTCGAATATCTTGTCTCAACATCTTTCAATACCTTGCTTACATAATATATAGGATATTGTTGTCCTTTTTCCTCCCTGGTTATGATCGTACATATTGCTTTTTCTATAACTGAGACGTATAAATAAAGGTCCTCATCTTTAGTTGGCCTACTCATCAGCGGTGGATTAGACAGGAACTCATTTATTCCTTCAAAGGCTTGTTAGCAATCATCATTCCAATCGAAAGATTTTTGCTTTTTAATCACTTCATAGAAAGGGAGGCATCGTCTCGCGGAGCAAGATATGAATCTTCCCAGAGCAATGATCCGCCCGTTCAGGCGCTACACCTCTTGAAGGTTCTTTGGTGGCTTCATTTCTAACACCGCCTTTACTTTTTCAGGGTTAGCTGTGACTCCTTGGCGATTAATGATATAGCCGAGGAATTTTCCAGATGTGGCACCAAACGTACATTTTTCCAGGTTAAGCTTAATATTATGAATTTTTAATACATCGAGTACCTCTTTGATGTCCGCCGCATGTTCCTTCATGGTTTTGCTTTTGATGATCATGTCATCAACGTATATGGAGAAGTTATCACCCTTCTTATCCTCGAAGATCTTGTTCATCATGCGTTGATACGTGGCCCCCACATTTTTCAAGCCAAAAGGCATCACTTTAAAACAATATGTCGCATGATGTGTGATAAATGATGTCTTGATTCTGTCCTCGGGATGCATAGGTATCTATTGATAACTAGATTTCACATCTGTGAAAGAATAGACCTCGTGTCCTACCATTCCATCCACCAATATGTCAATACATGGTAGTGGGTAATTGTCCTTCGGGCATGCTTTGTTCAAGTCCGTGAAGTCCACACACATTCTGTATGTTCCGCCAGCTTTTTTAACTAAAACCACATTCGCTAGCCATTCAGTATAAATGACTTCTTCTATCGCATCCGCCTTTTTGAGCTTTGCGATTTCTTCCTCTATCGCCCTTTGTCTCTCTGGCCCATGATTCCTTCTTTTTTGTATGACCGGTGTAACTCCATCCATTGTATTGAGTTTATGAGTAATGAGATCCGGGCTTACTCCTCTTAGTATTTCACTATCACCTGCAAAAACCTCCTGGCATTCAACAAGTGTTTGCATAATGGCCTCCTTGATCTCTGGGTGTAGCCCCTTCGCAATTTTCACTCTTTTTCCTTTGGAGATAAGGCATGTCAAAGTCTCTCCCAGAGCGGCTGTGCTCATATTCTCCTCCTCTTCTTGTTCATCGTTATCTTCTTGTGGGTGTATGGTTAGAGACGTCGTATAAGTTTTTTGAGCCATTTTTTGGCTTCCTTTAACCATTATTCTGCCTTTTTCAGTTGGCACATACATGGTTAAATGGCGTACCGATATTAGGGCGGATGCTTCAGAAAGGAAAGGTCTTCCCAAAATAACATTATACGCCAGTCGACCGTCCAGGATGGTAAATTCTTGCTCTCCTTTCCACGTCTGGTTTCCGTCTGTGATCTCACATTCCAGCATTACATGTCCTTTGGTTTGGACAGTATGCCCAGTCACCCCTAGGATGTCCACAATAGTGGTTTCAACCTGCATTGGATCTATTTTCAATTTGGCGAATGCGCTTCTTGTGATTACATTGCACGAACTCCCGGTGTCAATCATGACACGCCTCATATCCCATCCTTCAATGTTCATCCTGATTACCAGTGCATCAGCGTGAGGACCATTAGGGGATCCAACTTTGGCAAAAGGTTCATTGAGAGCCGCCTTATCAGAATCCTGCATTCTTGCCCTTTTAGTGAGCGGTTGATATCCGGGTCCACCTACAATAATGTTGATTACTCCTTTACCCTTGCCTCGGGTGGCTTCTTTTTCTTTTCCTTCACCTTGTTCGCTTTGAACGAACCTCTCGAGCACCCCTCGTTTAATTAACTTCTCAATCTCTTTATCTATCGCAAGACATCGATTCGTATCATGTCCCTGCCTTCTATGGAACCTGCAATATTGTTTTGTATTTTCCCCCATAGAGATGTGATGTTCCCCTTTAAAATCAGGGTATGTGACGTCCCTTTTGAATCTACTCTTCTCTAGCCATAATAAGACTTCGTTTTTAGGAGTGTTAAGCGGCGTGAAATGAGATCCGCCTTTAGAGGGACGCTTGCCTTTTTGATTTGTCCACCGGTTATCAGTCCACCTGCTGGCTCGTCCACTGGATCTGGGATCCACCCATCTATTTTCACGTCTGCTAGATCCGCCATGATCTCTTCTTTCTGGTGAATTATGGCCTGACGATTCATTATTTCTGTTGATGTCGTCAATTTCCATGAATCTTTTACAGCGTTCCACTAATTCCACCATTGTTTTTGGTTTGTGGATGACCAATTTTTCCTGCAATCGTTTACACCTCGTGTTTTTTATTATGGCCTCCACCGCTGTATTTACATCAACGTCCGTTATATCCGTGCATAAATCATTGAATCGGTTGATATAAGTTCTCAATGGTTCGCCCTCCTTATGCTTTAAATCGTATAGTGTTCTGCTAAACACCTTGCAGGGAATACTACCTGCAAATTTTGCACAAAATTCTCAGCTCAATTCTTCTCAACTATTTATGGATCCGGCTGCCAGGGATTCGAACCATCCATAGGCCGATCCGCTTAGTGTTGTAGAAAACATTCTACAAAGGATCCCTTCATTTGCTCCCCCTAGGTCCATCAGTTCCCTGTATTTTCTCACGTGTGCTTCAGGGTTGTCTGTCTTCTTGTATTGCGGTAAGTTGGAGGTTTTGTAGCGGCCGTCTATTTTGTATCCCATGATATAGGCGGTGAAAGGCGAATGCCTATTTACTTGATGGGCGTATCGTTCTTCATTCTATTTTTGCTTTCCGGATTCTTCATGGAATCGTGCCTCTACCACCGCCATAAACCTGTCTAGAGAAAGGGATCCGCCATCTCGACCCTTGTTGTTGTTTTCTCGTGAGCTGGGCGAACGTTTGTGGCGTGATCTCGATCTATCCCTCGGTTCAGAATTATTCCTCGCTGGACCTGCACTAGCAGCGCCCCCTTGGGATTGTTGTTGCGTGAGCACCCTTCTAGCTCTCTCTGTTACATTATTTCTATTGAGGATGTCGCGCGCCCTATCAGCCGATTCGTTGCCTAGTTCCTGTCGAACAGATTCCACCATCTGGTCCAAAAATGACTCGGGAGACCATTCATGTGAAGGTTGCACCGTACCATCAGGAGGTGGTATAATTTGTTCAAGGGGACTGTCATTGTGGTCTTCGTTAGTAGGGATATTCCCAGTGGGATTATTCGAAGACATTTTTGAATGTTCGTCGTGTAACCCTATTAATATTAGGATTCCACGATCCCTGTAGGCACCGTTGGGATCGGCCGGGGGCACTCCGATGCCTAAGTCAGTAAACTTCTTAAGAGAATAAACTGTAATGACAAAACAAAGCTAAGAAGAGTGTGTTAAGTGTACCTCTGTTGTCATGCTAGAAAGGTATTTATACAAGTTTGAGTGATAACTGTAATAACCTTCTCTTTTAATGAAGAGTAATGCTCTTTCAATGAGGTTTAACTTCATCTTCTAACCTCCAAGCTTTGGCAGGTTTTCAGTCATCATTAATGCTAGTTAAATGATAATGAGTTACGCCGTCTAAGCCTCCGCTTCTTCTAGAAGGGTATTGCCATATGAGGCGAATCCCCTTTGGCCCCTTCTTGGACGGATCCTTGTAAGTAGCCCTGGTACGACGCCGTATTCCTGACTAAGGCGGATCATAAATGGAGCTATACGAGACGATATTGTATTCCTGTTATGTGCTATGTGGCGGATCCCAAGAAGGAATGCTCAAGACGACTTCGTATCCTTACCTGTTCGCCATATATCCTGGAGGCTGGTCTTTTCTCCCTTTAAGCCCTCTTCGCTAGGGAATATCTCCAGCTTAGTCCTTCATATTTCATGGCGGATGTTATCAGAATGGGTTAATCGAAAGAGAGGCAAAGAAGCTAGGCTTTTTTTCTAGTCACTCTTTATAAATAGACAGTAAGATGTCTAATCATCATACATAAGAATACACCAAAGATAATGAAATATTGTCCGTCTCTCCTTATTATGTGTTATCCCCTCTCTCTAACAAGTGAAGTCAGTTTTAGTTAGTGGATTAGTCGTTTTTTTTACTAACCTCAACGTCAGTAATGTAAAGGTTATAGTGATCCGTTCTTTCGTGTTAAATCACATCATAGGTAATTCGCACTTTAATCCAATAATCCGAATAAATATGTTATATTTTCTCTTCAAAAACAATTTAAAAAAATATAGTATTTGAATGGGCTAGCAAATATGTGATAACTAACAATATCACTATAGTTTTGCAATGAAGAATCCACTATTATTTTCACTAGTGCCTTTAGGAAAGGGTTTGTTCTTTTTTCCTTTTCTAAATAGTCCCTTTAGGAAAGGTTTTATAATTTACTAAAAGTTGGTGACATTTTCGGTTTTATTTATTAAAGGTTATATCTTTATTAAAAATCTTGTTTAAAACAAATAAGACACAAAGCCACTTTTTTCAGGTTTTTAAAAAAAAAAAAAAAAAAAGCCACTTTTCAGAAGGTTAAATGTTTTTTTAAATATATAATTATTTTTAATTATCACTTAATCCACTATTGTTTTATACTAGCATGATTTCATTGATAATAATTATGATTAACTTTCTGCGGAAATGTAATAATTAAAGCATAATTTTCCACCCTGGTTAATTGCAATTTTCCTCCATATATAATCTCCCTACTCTTCTTTTTTTTTTTTTTTTTTTTAATATTATGTAGAAAAAATGTTATAATTTTTTATTTATATCCTACGTACACTTTGTAAAACATGACAATATATTTTTTATAATTTCAGAAAGTAAAAATCATCAATCATACATTAACTTATATAATGTTTCAAAAAAAAAATACATTAACTTATATTATTTTTGTACTAATTTAAATAAATATAATAAATTAATTCATTAGAATAAATTGGTCAAAAATAAGGTGAAAATATCCCTTAATCCGAAATGATATGATTCTCAGATTTAGTGTCCGTTTGTTTTATCTACTGTTTGCTATTGATGTTTGCTGTTGGAAAAATGCTACATTTCTAAAAAGTATGGATTCTCTGCTTTTGTAAAAAACTACTTTTCATTTGTAAAATCACTAAAAATAGTCTCTATATCAATATTCTCTAATATATTTCTCTCAGTACAAAAAATTGTTAAACAATTTAATCTTTCTTGAGACGTTGATGATCTCAAATAGTTTTCCAATAATTTTAGCTCTGAAAAAATTCTTTCTACAGATACAACGGTCTCAATCTTATGCTATGATATACTCAAGAATTTCAAATGTTGAAATCAATAATTTTGGCCAAAGCATTTGTAACACTTTCATTTATGAAAAAACACCATTTTCATCAATATGGAAAAAATTATTATAAAAATATCTAGTCCTAAATTTGTGTATTGTGACCATTTAGACCTATGAATTATATTTATTGTCATGATATCTTTTGAAATATTAATTTTTGTAATTTTTTTTATAAATTTTTTATTTTTGAGCTCATCCCTCGTATCTAAATATGTGTTGCGAATTGTTTAGATCTAAGATTATTTTGGTAACCATTACAATTTTTAAAATGTAATTTCTATATTATTATTATCATTTTTGAGCTCCTGCATCCTTTGGTCATATGCAGACGCTCTTCCAACCCATGTCTAGAGACAATCATGCCAACTAATTTACTTTTTGAATTCTATTTTTATCCCATTTAATTCACGATAGTCTAATTAAAATCGGACAGTACTCTATACCCGTAAAACTCAGATATAGTACTTTATACCCGTAAAACTCGTATCCGTTGCCATCCCTAACACATCACTGTTACAAAAATTGATGGTGAGGGTATTGTAATGATAAAATAAGAAAAAGTTGGGAAAGAAAGGCTGAAAAGGGAAAAAGAGAGAAAGGGGAAGAGCAAGAAGTTGGGGGTTTCCATATATATGAACAAAAGCTAAAGAAAAGCAATGATGAAAACATGAAGGCATTATTACATACTTCAGGAATTGTTGCAGCATAAACAGACCTATCATTACTTTTCTTTATTGCTGCTTTTTCAGTTTATAGAATTCCCAAGCTTTTCAACAATAAAAGCTGCCTGTTTTGACCACTAAATTCCAAGGCCCAATCCTCCATTTTCCACACTGTTATGGGTAATATGTTGGACTGCAGGGAAATATGGCCCCTAAAATCATTACAAAACATCAATTTTACCTTGGCTCTGTTTGGTAAGGAGCTAGGTGTTTTAACCAATTTTAGCAGTTTGACCACTGAAACCGCTGATTGGAGTATTTGGTGGAGAGAGGTTTGGAAGAAAGTTTTGGGATGAAAACGCTAATTTAGAAAAAGCTCCTTTTAGGAGCTTTTTCAATTAGCATTTTGCAATATTAAAATTAATGGACTTCTTTAACCCTAATAGATAGACTCATCCTCCAGCTAAATGCTCTTATTCGTCTTTTTGCACAAACCGTTATTATCAATCAGCTAATTTTTACCAAAAATGTATACACAAACAGCTAGTCAAATCAGCTAACAGTTAACAACTAATTCCCAAAGAGAGCTCTTATATAATATTAGGCTTTTTACTCAAAATAATGCTTCAAATGGGAATCGCAACGTGTACGGTACTCGCGGATAGTGACAATCCCAAATCTCTCATTTATTTAACTTTTAATTATGTTAGGAATAATTGAAATTACGATAAACGAAAAAAATAAGCAAACACACAAGAATTGTTAACCAAGTTCGCCACTCGATTAGAATGACTACGTCTGAGGGCACTACCAAGCCAGGATATTTCACTATAATGAATGAGATGCGGATTACAGAGAAAGAGGTTACATTTATACTCCTGAAACCCTAACTGCAGTTGGACCCATCGCTTCAGTTGGGCCTATATATTTTAGTCTCCATAAGCCCAACAAATTATATGTATCCATCTCATTATCCTAACGGATATATCTTTTGCATTCCATATTCGTTCCATTTAGTTTACGGGTACTCGCGGATACTCTTACCCGTTAAGAATCAATAAATAAAACAAAAAATATTACAAATTTAATAAAGTATAAATTAATAAATCATTCATCTAAAAATTGAACAAATTTGAACTTTAATGGATAAGAATAGAGTAGCTTATTAGTATCACTCAACGGTTGAAGAACAAAAAATTGGAGTTCAAATCTTATATCTTACATCTAGAAAACAATAATATTTTTTAATATATAAAAGAGTTATATCGGGTACTGAGTACCGAGTACCCTATGGGGTATTCCCATATCCGTCTCATTACCTTAACGAATAATGTTTTGATCTCATACTCGCCTCATACCCTTTTATATAGGATACGGGTAGTCCCATTAGGATCAGATAGTGTTGGATACTCGCCGATACAATACCCTTTGTCATCCCTAGATTCAAACTAGCATTATTCCTTTCAAATACGTTGATTAAAAGTTATTTCTCATGGTGCTGAGTTAATTAGATTGAAATCAAACGGAGTTTGTCCAATTTTAAAATTGTAAAGAAGTCAGAAAAAATTTATCCGATTTTACAAAGTGTGTAACCCAAGTTTTTAAGCTTGGGTTACATTTCTTAAAAGAGAAGTCAAATGAACTTCATCCGACTTCAAGTTGGAAAGAAGTCGGATAAAATTCATCTAACTTCTTTGCAACTAATAATTAATCAACATTGTAAATAAGTCAGATGTATTTCATCCAACTTTTTTTATAAAGACAATTATTAGATATCACAAATAAAGTATTTTGAGAAATGTGTGAATTGGGTGACACTTTTTGTAAAGAAATCGGTGAACTTCATCCAATTTCTTTACAGTTTTGAAGTTGTGACACGATTTTACCAATTTTAATTCAACACTAACCTGACTATTTGAAAGGAATAATGATATTTGGGAGCACTATTCTGAAGAAAAATTCAATATTGTACAAAATACCCAATTATAGAAGTTTTAGTTCAATTTAATCTCACTTAGTTTAATTTTATTTTTTCTTAAATAAATGTGATAAAAATTAACGACATTTTTTTAGAAAAAAATAAATAAAATAAACTAGTATTTTTACTAGGAAAGCAAAATTAAGGACAGGCCTAATTCAACTGTTGTTATTTATTATTTAATTATTTTTCTTTTAAAAATAGTTATTGATGGACATGTGGGCCTCAAGCCCATAAATAACGGACCCAAAATGGCATAGATCCAACTGGCAGTCTGAGGTAATTCAAAGGAAGTACGGTCTTTTCTCATATTTTTTTCTCTCTACTCAGGACATATTGTTAAATTGTTAAAGGGTGTTGTTAAACCCAGCCCCAAATTCCCACCCCTAGCCCTGTGAAAGGACGAAAATACCCTTTCATGGGTTTTGGGAAGGAAAAAGCTATTTTTTTACTCTCCCGACACGCGGGCGTGTGACTATCACGCCTCACCGTGTGGTCGGGCGTGATAGCCCCACGCCCGCGTGTCGGGAGAGCTAAAAAAATAGCTAGTCCGCTATTGAATTAAATCCGTAAATACCTGTTACGTAAAAAAATTAGTCCGTTGTTGAATTAAACCCGTAAAAAAATTAGTCCGCTAGTCCATATCTAGACGACGGGACGGATTTTCCCCCGATAGTAGGCCACTCCGTCTACAAAATTACACTAAATTAATCTAAAAATTTAACATATAAATTATAATCGAATTAATATCAAAATTTCATATATAAATTAAACCCCAAATTAATGTAAACATTTAACAATTTAATTAAAACGTAAATATAATTTTTTTTTTTTTTAAAACATTTCAAAAACCCCTCGGGCGTATGAACATCACGCCCGAACCATAGGTCGGGCGTATGAACATCACGCCCGACCTATGGTGCGGGCGTATGAATATCACGCCCGACCTATGGTGCGGGCGTGATAGCCTCACGACCGAACCACAGGTCGGGCGTGATATTCATACGCCGGAACCGTAGGTCGGGCGCGATGTTCATACGCCCGACTGCGATTCCGGCGTTTTTAAAAAATCACCTACTGATTCAATTTTTAACTTAAATCAAAAAAACAAAAACGGTAAATCTTATTATTTTCGCTTTCCCTTTACGGTTGTTGTTACACTCCATGTTTTGGTTCACAAATTAGTCCGGATTTGATCAAAGAGTGTGTAGGGTATTTGAGAGGTTTTGTATTTTTTCAAATTTTAGGTAAAGGGTAGTTTAGTCTTTTTACAGGGCTAGGGGTGGGAATTCATGGCTGGGTTTAGTAATCCACTTGTTAAATGGGTCATTTACATGAAAATCATAAATAATAATAATAATATTATTTTATCAATTTTGATAATTTAATTATTAATATATCAAAAGTGTTCATCTTTATTTTCTAAATGTCAGATGAATATTTCAAAAAAGTGAATTGGTGAATGGGTCGTGGAAGTTTACTTCCTTTAATTCTCAATGTTTTTTTAATATGATATAGTTGAAATTAGTAAATGACAAAACTGTATATAATTTTTAAAAGTTGAATTTCTTTGTAAATCTCCCTTGTTAAATTTGTGGATGATTAATAAATGGGTTTCGCTATTCATCACCCCCAAATTATTTATCATCGCCTCCTTTTGGACATTTTTATCCTTTTCATTTTTCCATTCAAAAATTTAATATCCTCTCTCTCCCGAGCCAAAAATTGGATTTATGAAAAATGAACCCGAGAACGTCGAGGAAATCGAATAACTACGTTCTTATTTACACTAACAGAAATTCGTCTCCAAAAACTAACCGATCTAATCAATATATAAAAAAATTCATCCAAAATGTGCTAAACGGGTGATTCACACCATTCCGCCTAGGCAACTATCTGTTTCTGCCATGGCCGAAATGGGTGGGTCACCCGTTTCTCCCTAGACAGAAACGGATTGTTCATCCGTTTCTACCTAGGCGGAATGGTGTGAATCACCCGTTTAGTACATCTTCGATGATTTTTTTTTCCGAATCTAGAGATGAAACTCGTGTTTTCGATTCAATTTTCAAATAAAAATACTTATCCATGGAATCATTAGTCTTTTTCCTTTACTGTGTCTAAGTTCCATGAATGTTGTTCAAGTTTGTGAATTTCGAAGAAATTTGAGAGAATTTCAGTTTTTGAGTTTAAAAAATGAAAAGGGCAAAAATGTCCAAAAAAAAAGGCAGTGATAAGTAATTTAAAGGCGGTAAATAGCAATCCACTTATTAAATTTATGCTTTACTAAATTCTTAATATTTTTTGTTTTATGTATTGATTTTTAACAGGTACCCGCAATTTAAATGAGACATGAATAGAATTCATAAAGTATACTTGTTAGGGTGATAGAATAAGTACGAGTAATGAAAAATTAAACGGATAAGGATTTAAGATTAGCACTACCCATGGATCTCCTATCCATTGCCATCCCTAACCGGAACCGGAACCATTTCTACTAGGGATCATTTCAGCCTCCCAACCGCTAGAGCCCTACTATGGATTGTTTCGACCCCTATTTTCGACAAATTAAGATTCAAGTGATTAATTAGTTCATTGAGTTTGTATTTAATTACAAAATACAACTTGAGTAATATATGATAAGGGATAAATTTCTCCAAATCTGTTCAAAACGATCCAATTTTACTTTTGTAGCCCAAATCTAACTTAATTTTGAAAAGTTTTACGGTAGTACAGAAAAATTAGTTATTAGTTTCAGACTACTCATATGATAACATGTTTATACGAAAGGCGAGTTACCAATCAGTCATTCAGGATGGGTTTAACAGAAAATCTGCAATCCTCTAAAGTGTGGTGATTGCGTTTTACAGAATAATGTAACTTTGTGATTTACATGCAAGTAAATCCCATTTAATAATCAATCACATAAACCAACAGATACATCTCACTCTTTAACCTAGAAGAAATGTATTGAAATAAGGAACCACATGTGAATACAAAGATACACAATTTTTTCAAAATAAAAAGATGCACAATTTCTCACTATTGAGATTTCAAGCAGACATTTCTGCCCAAATGAATATTACAGTCATCCAGATTTGATACTCTAAATGAAAATTTTGGAAAAAGGGATCAAAGAAAAAACAAGTCAAAAGGGCATCACCCTGCCTAGTTCGATACACCAAAACCTGTATGCTATTGCTATAGCTTTATCACAATTAAATTAAATTTCAAAAGGTTAAAAATAAGAATATAAATTCTAATCAAACTTAACTAGGAAAGAAAAGCATAATCCAGATGTCATTGACTTAACAGTTTGCATTTGATGATGTAACTATCCAACAAAGAGTTCATGAAACCAGTGAACTCCATTTTCAGACAAGACAGGTGAAATCAATGAGTTTTCGCATAAAGTGGCAGAATTCAAACACGATTTGTTAGGAGACTAGCAAAGTCGAGAGACTAATTGTAGAAGATAATAGGTGTATGATGTATCACATTTCTCTGGTAATAAGAAAACATGGATTCTGAGACTTTTCACTCAATCACTAATTCTCGAAGTATCATTAATTCGCCATATTAACATACAAATTTCAGATAAATGCTGCTCATCTTCAAAAAAGTAAAAGAAAACTTAATTTCCAAGGAGGGATGTCAAAAGTGCTAAAACAGCTATGAAAATGATGATATTAAGAAAATAGTTAGACTGTAGAGGCTTATCTGGGCTTCCACCAATTGCTTGATACTCAGCTCGTATCTTCTGCTTCATAGACTCTGACAATTCTCTCTGCAATTCAAATACGTAATTCTTATTGAATTTTATTCCTTTCTCCCTCAGTTAGACTTCTATATTTTAGATGTGATTTCATAGGATTGCGATTAGCTTGATCTTGTATTATTAAAAGACACGGCAGTAGAAAACAGGAAACTTGTTTCTTAATCCTGCAGGGAATCATGAAAAGTAAAAAAAATGAAAAATGTGTGGAAATTCAATTTCCTCCACAGAAGTCTTCTATCCAACCAAGATAAAGCATTTTATATGAGAAATATAATGAAACAAGTTTAGGTCTCAACCTTTCCAGTAGAGTAGTTAGCTGCAACAAACTTCTCTCCAGCAACATCGTCTAACATAACGCCCTGATCATCAAAGTCATCAATCAGTTTCCCAAGTTAGCAACTTCGTCCCATTCTATCACATCCGAAGTAACTAAAGGAATTTCTGAGAGTCATTTAAAGGGAAAATAATATAATAGTTGTGCATGTTATAAAGCTAATCTGAGCGCTATGGACTATTTAGGCGATGCATACGAATAATACATTTTATTGTCAGAATTACTTTTTAAGAATGAACAGGGATTCTTTGCATCAGCATGAAATCCCCACAATTATTTTTATGCAATAAATTCAGTCATACATCCTTGGTTAGAACAAGATACCTTCAAATCTTTCAAGGCAACAATAAAACAAGTGAAGTTGAATTATGGAGTTTGCTGAGGAGCAAAATCTAGCATTTAAAGATAATTTCTTGTGATAAGTTATAACAAACCTCGGGAGGTTCGAACTTAGCCCCAGCATTGCTGAGCTTGGCATGGGATTCAGCATAATCCTTGAAGAACGCCTCCTGATCTGCAGCATATTTCTCAGCATAGACCTGCAGCATTTCTTAAGCTTAGCTTAAAATTATCTTACTATGTTAGCCATTTATATAAAAACTAACATACCTTGAATGAAGGATCTTCAAAAAGAACAGCATCAGTTGGCAATACAAGTAGCTCTTCATCCGTCTTTGCTTTAATATCCTGTACAGTTTGATCAAATTCAGTAAAAAAATATGATCACTCAACACAATATTATTTCCTTTCACTGTAGAACATTACAAACCTTGAAGTAGGAGTTGTCAAACTTAAGCCATTCTGCTGTCCAAGATTGTCCTCCTGGTGCTCCTGGTCCATTTTTCTGTCATGCAGCAGACACAATATGAATCCTTAACTTTTGTTCTTACTGGTGTTACAAGGAATCAGTATCTATACATGTGTAATCAATAATCATACACGCAAAAACAATATATATCCATAATGAAGATTAGTATGTCAAAATACATGTTCTGACATTGTTCCTTCTTAAAATAACTTCTTCTTTGAACTTCTTAAGCTGGGAATATTATCCAGTAAGGATTGACCACCCAAATCCTAATGAGTTGTGCTTTCAAGTTTTGCAAAGTTTTGTTCTCAATGGAAACTGGTGGGTAGGGTAAATATATGAGGAACAAAACTAATCAAACAAGTGGATAGAGAAGAACTCAAGTATTCTAGAGGCCTCAAATAGATCTGTAGGGGTGCAGCAGCATGTGTGATAATGACTAAAAGTATCTTTTGCATATTTTACGATGAAGTAGAAAATTAACCGCATGCCAATCATTTGGCAGAAAAATCTCAAATCCTCAGAAGTTTGAATATAGCAATTCATCAAATGATTATGGTTTCATACCGTATATTTTGTCTCTGGTTTTCCCCAGCCACTACGGTCTGGTCTGGACCTTCCCAAAGTGTGTGCACCAGATAATGCAACGATGTCCTGCAGACAAAGGCATTCAGTAACAACCTGGAAGCTCATTGAGACAACATTACCAGTTAAGTATATTGAGAGTTAATGTTACCTTGTCATCTAATCCCATTCTATAGAATACTTCTCGTAAATGATCAGCAGGTTTAGGAGGCCCAGCACCTAAGCATTTAGTAAATATTTCAAAATAAGTCACTAAGTTGAAATGAATGTCGTACACAGAGATGAAAACAATCACACAATAAGAACCAAATTTCAAAATATATACTATAGAGCAAGATGAAAACAATCCATGTACCATGACATGAACGAGCATCTTCAATGATAAGTGATTGATTCAGAATATGACAAATTTCAATCTTCCGTTTTAAAATCAGTTGCATATTTGCAAGGAAAAGTTTGAGGCATAACGCCTCTGACAATTTTGTACCAAGGCTTTTATATTTATACTGTAGTTTATTATTTCTTTACTAGAACAATGAAGATGCTTCTAGTACTTACCAATACCAGGATCCCCACAAATTCAAAATCAGGCAGGTATAACAAAGCATGTTAACATGGTCCCTCAAATGTATGATGGTATTGCAGTAGGCAAACATAACTCCTACTATGATTGGAAAGAAAAAAAGACAAACAAAGAAATATAAAGCTTCTAATGTTTCTTGATTTAGGTCATCAAGCAGCAGGGCAATTTACATGAATCTGCATGTTTTTATAATGCTACAAATAGGAGAGCAGACCTTGAGTACTGAGCAATTATATAAAAACAATGCACTCACTAGGAAGCCTTCCTTCTTCAGGACATTCTTCAGGTGATGAAACATCTACACGACCATACTTCATGGGAATTTTAGGGCCCCCAGCTTCCTAAAAATATAAAGTTTAGGACCAATAGCATGTTTTAACAATCAAGGAAAACACCGCACTAGTTCCACATGGAAGAAAGCAAGACCTCTATAGCAGTAGCACTGGCCAACTGGAACAAATCAGCATATGTCACACCAGGATACTTGTCCTTGATAGGCTGAATAAGCTTCAAGCCATTCGGCAGACCTGAAATTCCAGCTCATAAAGCACAAAACAAATGATTGCATCACAGCTATTTTAACATATACTGTTAAATAATAACCTGCATTGGCTCCATGTTTCAGTTCAGCTTCAAATCTAAGACTGCCGTTGGCTCCACCCCTTTTTGGCCACTCCTGTATGTTCTTGTTATAAGTGCCAGCATCATGCCATCCTAGGCGAACCTGTAAGAGGGAAAAATAAATCAAGTCAACATGCAACGGAAACTATTAATGTGCTCAAGTAGTGAAGCACCAGCGTTCTGTTGTAACAACTCATAAAAAACAAAGGTTTGGTGTAAAAGGTTCAAAATGCACGTCATAATCAAGAATTAATAATTCAATCATGAAAATTGAGAAGTAGAAACAAAGCAAACCGTTTCATCATTAAGCAATACACCTTATTTCTCTAAAATAAAGCGTCCATAGCAACTAAGCAATAGCTGCAGGGATCCTGGCAGCTGTCTTTTCTCCCAAAATACATGTTTTCATGAGATTTAGCGGAAAGACTAATATGAATCGAGAGGATGCCGTTAGTAAATATACGATTCATATCTATACATTTGAGTATTCTTCAATCAGATTACAATTCTCTGATAGAGATCAATTTACTTAGCGAGTCAACAGAGTCAAAACGAGTGTACTCGAAAATGCATATATATAGGTATACATTTCTCAATAGTAAGAAAGTAGCAATACCAGAATAGGATGACAAAACGTAGATTTGAGAAGCTCTTTAATATCCTCTTTCGCACTCTTCAGCTGAGCAGGATCCGAAGCAGCAGCCACCGTGCTCATCGACGAACCAAACTACACTCAGTAAAAAAAAAACAAAAATCATCAGATAAACAATCGCAGCTATCAACATAAAAACGCCTAAAATAAACGAACATTGAATGATTGAGGTTGAGATTGAAACCTGATTTAAGAAGACATGAGGAACAAGAGGAGAAGACCGCAGACATCTGAGAGGAGAAAAAGAATAAGAGGAAGATGAAGAAAGAGACAGAGGAGAGAGTGAGGAAGATGAGAGAGCAGAAATCCGAGCACGAGAGGCGGAGGGGAAGATGCGAGAAGAGGTTGCGGCGCCGGTGAGAGAAGCCATTGGCGACTGCGAAAGTGTGAGTTGAGACAAGCAATCTGCCATTTGTATTTGTTCCTCTGGTTTCGGATTAGTAGCCTATGGCACGCACACGCGAATTCCCGTGTTGTTTGGCAACTGGGTTGGCTTTATAAGTTTCTAGTTCGTGTACCTATCCTCATTTTCAACAAAATGAAAACCCACCTTCTCATTATCGGTTTACGACTTTGACTGCTTGAGTTTACCAAAACTGAACAGGAATTGACAGCGGAGGATTCTTTTCACACCTGAATGATTTTTGGATAATTTTGGATTTTGTTATCACTGTGAATTTTTAATATCAAGTAGGTAATTCGCTTTTGATATTGTTGGAAATATGTGATATATATCATATATTCTGCTCGTAGCCAAAATAAACGGAATATAAATTAAATAGATAATAATGCTTAATGCTTAATGGATGATTATAAATAGATAGTTACATTCACTTTCATGGACCAACTGTTTCATTGATTTGAGGTGCTACCAACCAAGACAGTGATTAGTTTAGATATGGACATGACTTAAATGTGCTGCTGCGGTGGTGCGGACTCTCCAGAATTATCTCGTGATATGACCAAAAAGAATTAAATAGATAGTCACACATCGTAACTTAAAGTATGAAAAATTCTAACGCATCTTATTAGAAGGAGAGAGTTAAGTAGCCTCTTTCTCCTCCCTACGTCATCTCTCTCCGTTTCGATAATTACTTTTAGTCTGTGGACCTATCATGTTTTTTCTCAATTAACCTCGGCGTAATTGATTCGTGATCGGTAATATGAAGATTGCGATTTCCTTTTTTCGAATGTTTTTCCACTGCAATCAACTGAACAAGTTTCTATACTACAAGAGATAATCTGATAACTCGTATTTATATTCGTTTACATATGTGATACAAACCTTCATTGATATGAGAGCCACATATCTCGTGTAATTCACGAATATGAAGAATTACGTAGTTTTTACATGTTATAATTAATATATGTATTAGATTTGTTATTCTTGGACATGCATATGTATTTTTTAGAATTTTTTTTTTTTTTGCGAAAACCCACACTAGAATCGTATAGAACACTGTGTTTTTGCGATTTAGGGACTCTCATTCGGAATAGTGCGAATTCAAGTCTCAGCAGAGAGTGCGCGACTCTCAAAACCCTATTTTATGTTCGTCGTATGGATAAACAAACTTCACGTTGGTGACCAACGACTCCAAAAATCTTAGAGGAATCAATTTAGAACACATGAATACAACCTAATCAATTCTGATTTCAAAAAAAAAACAACTAAAACTGAAAGAAAGAAAGAAAGATGCTAATAATTATCGACATTATTTGAACTAAAAAAGTATTGGAGCTAATTACTAATCTAGTCTATTTGAAGGATTCATTAACATATTTGACACATTTTTCTTCCATTTTACCAAATTAGACATTTTCATCTATTCTGGACAAAAAACACCCTAACCTCCCCAATTTCATTCTTCTTTTCATTTCTTCCAAATTCTTACAACAAAATTCAATAATTCAACCCAAGATCTAAGCATATTCATACATTATTCAAGTTCATGTAAGTATTCTTTCTTCATTTTACATACACATTATTCAAGTTCGTGTAAATATTTTTCATTTTACATACACATTATTCAAGTACGCAGTTAGTTAGTTGAATGTTTTCTCGTTGAACCTGTCGTTTTTTATTTCCTCCATTTTTGTCGATATGTCGCATACATTTGTCGCATTTGTGACAGGGGCAATGTTGTCGCAAATGCGACGAGAGCAATTTTATCGCAAATGCAACAACTGTTGTCTCAAATGCGACAAGAGAAACTGTCGTCGCAAATGTGACAAATGTATGCAAAAATTTGAGGAAATCGGAAATGACAGGTTCAAATGTGTATGTAAACTGAAAAACGAATGAGGTGGAGAAGGGAATGAAAGAGAAAAGATGAAATTAAGAGATTGCGAAGAATACGTTTGAGAGTTTCACGAAGAATGTGAATTAAAATAAGAATATTCTTGTCCAGACTGGATGAAAGTGTTTAAATCTATAAAATGGAAGGGAAGTGTGTCAAATATGTTAATAAACCCTTCAAATGGGCTAGATTAATAATTAGCCCAAAAGTATTTATTGTAAACCAACATGTCATCTATAGATTGCATTAGCTTAACCTATCAATTAAGTAAATGGTAAAGCGAAAAACTATAACCTAAAAAACACATATACCAACCAGTGATCGAGTAAAGTTTGTTGGATATGGCTCATAATATCCAAGGGGCTTATCCCGAAGTGGAGCGGATATTTGAGTAATTTTATTACACACTATAAATACATGTAAACTGTATCTCTTTTACACGATTACTAAGAAATAAACCGTTCATTGCTTCCGGAAATGTATGCAATTAAAAACTATCGAACTTCGTTAACAAATTCTTGGTGTTCGATCTTTACTTTATTATTCTATTTTATTTAGCTTCGTTTTTCAACAAAGTTTAAGTTCGAGAGATTTTGATCTCGATCTTGGTCTATGATAAACCATGAAAGCCTCCACTTGGAGATGGAAACTCACCAATTTACAAAGAAACAAAGACATATGGGAGAGTTGGGAGCTAGGAAAACTAGAAATCTATCTCTAAAAATAAATCATCTTAATTTTTTTTAAAGAAAGGAAATGTGAAAAATTCTACATAAAAACACATAGATAAGAAATAGTAATCCTATAGAGAAAGTTAGAGAATCACTTATTGAAAGCAATTGAAGAAATAGTAAGTTAAGATTTTCGTAGAGCAATAAAAGGAATAGAGAGATAAGAGATATAAACACCCCCATAATTGGGATATGCCAATTTTAAAAATACTATAGGCTATTGCATAAACCCATTAAGCATCTGATAGAAATTGCGAACAATTTTGTTTTTTTCAAGGGAATTACAGCAACAGAAAAAAAAGAGAAACACTTATCATGGGGTCTCCATGATCAACCTATAAGTGCTAATTCCTGCACAATCTTCCCTAAATAACTTTTTTAGAAGTGTCCAATACAACTTTGACTCATTGGAGAGTTGTTTGTGTTTTTTTTTTTTTTTTTGCGAGCCAATTTATGCACTTGTTTGCCTCACGGTAGTTATGTTGGAATTTCACATTTGCCCTTCCTTTTAGATCCCTAATAGTGATAATAAACACTCTACTAGGATGGGTTTGTGCTTCCTCGGCTGGACCGTTTAGACAGCCAATAACCTCTAGGCAGTCTGATTCGATGATAATATAGCCAATTCCACGTTCAAACTAAAGAGGGAGGAATAACGATGAAGAGCAGTTAGGTGATAAAAAAAAATAAGAAAAAAAAGTTGTTAGGAATTCATGTTTTTAGTGAGTGGGGGCGAATATGGAGCAAAGGAAAAAAAAGAAATTTAAAAAAACTAAAGAGACGTTTGGTTCATAAGGGGTAAGAAAAAAAAGAATCAAGAAAGGGAAACTAAAGGAAAGGAAATGAATAAGCATTAATTCCCCAATTTGTTTGGGTATATTTAGGAAAGGGAATGAGATAAAGAAATCAAATTCCGACCTGGGGTAATGGGCTTAACCTAAAGTGTAGTAAACCCATAATCTAAACTTGGTAAAATGAATGAGTTTTCTTTTTAAATAAACAAAGGAATCCCATTCCTAAAGACTCCGAACCAAACGCCCTCAAATTAAGTAACACAAAAATTATACGAAATCACCCATCAACATATGAACTTGTTTCAAAAAAAAAAAAAAAAAAAAACATATGAACTAATTACTGTGTCACATCAGTTAAAAAATGTTCTAAAGTTCCACCGGCTGTTACATTTGTTACTTTTTTATATATATATAATAGATTCGAAATATAAAAGTACATTTTTTTATCAAAAAAGAAAGAAATATAAAAATACATTAGTTTATTGGGTAAATTACATCTATGACCATTGAATTTTATCCATTTTAACATTATGACCACTGAACTTTAATTCTTAACGGTATGACTATTAAACTTTACACTTTTTAACACTGATGACCACTCAACTTTAACCAAGTCCTCAAAATGACCGTTAATGACCTCAAAATGAAAATATTCAAGAATTAAAGTTGTTGAGAACGATATTTACCATGAAATCATATTTTTTTATTTTCCAAAATCACATTTTTTGGAGCTTTTTCTTTTTAAAAATTCATTTTCTCTCTCTTAACCAAACAACATCTAAATGACTTCAAAACGAGAATTTTCAAGAATTAAAGTTCCTTAGAATATCATTAACTCTTCGAATTTTTTATTTTCAAACTGTCAGTGGTCGTTTTGAGGCGTTGAGTGACCACCAATGTTAAAAAATGTAAAATACAATGGTCATACTATTAAGAATTAAAGTTCAGTGATCATAATATTAAAGGCAAAAAGCATCCTGAGGCCCCTGATCTTTTATTGTTTGGTGCATTAAGCCCTCGATCTTTTATTTAGACACATTAAGCCTTTGATCTTTCATCATTTGGTGCATTAAGCTCTCGATCTTTCATTTAGACACATTGAGCCATTGATCTTTCATATATGGGTGTATTAGGCCCTTCCGTAAATCAATTAATATATAGGTTTATTAAGGGCATGTTTGGTTAGGTTTATATAACTGCAGCGTTTCACATTTTCTCTGGACACTGCAATATTTTGGAGCTTTTCACGAAAAGCTCTTTTCATTAACAGTTGTTTGTAGTTACTTGTTATTGATAAAATTACCCTTCTTATTTTCACAAAATGTGCTTCAATTTTAACATTATTTTTATTTTTAGAACATAATTATCAAAAAACAAGTTTTTGTTGTGTTCAATAAATTTTTTATTTTTTATTTAAATTATTTTTATTAATTTGTATAATATATTTTTTATTTTAGAATTTGTTATTTTTAGAACATCATTTGTTATCACACCAAACATGCCCTTAATAAACCTATATATTAATTGATTTATGGAAGGACCTAATACACCCATATATGAAAGATCAAGGGCTCAATGTGTATAAATGAAAGATCGAGGGCTTAATGCACCAAATGGTGAAAGATCAGGGGCTCAATGTGTCTAAATAAAAAATCGAGGGCTTAATACATCAAATAATGAAAGATCAGAGGCCTCAGGATGCTTTTTGCCAATATTAAATGGGCTTCAGGACATCTTCCATTCAAATTAAAGTCGAAGTCAAGCAACAAAACTACAAAGACCTAAAATATTATAAAAGAAAAAAGATATTTACAAAAAAATTAATATACTATAAGACACCTTGAGATTTTTTACTAGAACACCTTCAAAACTTTTGCTTCAAAACAATAATATGAAAAAACTTTCACCTCAACGCTGAGCAAAGTAATCAGTAACTAATAACCGAAACTATAATCAAACTAATCTTAATTTGGTTCGGTTATTTTTATTTTTTAGTTCGATTCGATTTTCATAATAGCTTGGTTTGGTAATCGATTGGGTTATTTCGTAACCGAAAATTATATATATATATATATAATATAATTCTGTTTTTATATTGAATAAACCTAAAATAAATAAAACTCATAAATAACTTATTGCATTTTAATTTTAAACTCATTCACTGTTTTTATTCGTAGAAAACTAACTATATATTTCAATCATAAATTTATATATTTTGGTTGCTAATTGAACTGAACAAAAAAAAGTTATTAATTAGTTTCGATTCCAGAGACGAAATGAGAACATTCCTATTTTGTAGTAGCAGTTTTATTCCAGGTATTAAAGAGCCACGAATTATTGAGGCATTTGCTCTCTGCACGGGCATGATTTGGCTTGTTTCTATGAGGTATATAACTGTTGAATTTGAGTTTGATGCTAAATTGGTTGTCGACGCAATTAAGTCTGATAAACAAGATATCTCCGAGTTTGGATCGATTATTCAGGATTGTCGAACACTCTTAAGATCCAACCCGTCTTTTAAATTATCATTTATTCCTCGTTTAGCGGACAAAGTAGTTCACTTGGTAGCTAGGCTTGCCTGTTCCAATGCTAGCGATTTCTTTTCAATTGTAGTGCCAGATTGGCTATTGAACACTGTTGTTGAGGACGTCAGTCCGATTTATATGATCATCATTATTCTGGTTCAAAAAAAATTAGTTTCGATTCGATTCTTAAAATAAAGTATATTTCAATTCAGTTAATTTATGTTTCGTTTCGGTTAGTAAGTGAACGGATGTTAATTTTACTTTTTAACATAATGATTGTCAGTGAAATTCTTATAAAAGTGAAAATATTTAGAGCATTCTTTTGGAATGTTTTAACTACACAGAAATAAAATCATCTTCTTTTTTTGATAACAAATAAAATCATCTTCTTATTTATATATATATATAGCCACCAAACACTTCTTTTCTTCTTTTGTTTTTTTTATAAGGGAGCCACCAAACTTTTTTTTTTTTTTTTTATCAGAGCCACCAAACACTTAGGTAGCCAGCCACTTAAGTGGAAATTATTTGAGAAAACCAATCAAAATAAGCAGGCAAACCAAGAAAATCAAATTAAGATACGAAAAGAGGATAAAATATGTATGATTACAAAAAATAAAATGTTTAAATTAAGCCACTTATGTGGAATTTTGAAGCGATTTTCATTCTAGGGATAAACTAACATGATAACTTATATATTTTTTTTAATTAATCCGGTTACTTGGTTCGAGATTGTTGAATCACTCATCGAGCGGTTTTTCTCTATATTAAAATTTGTACTAAGACACCGTATAATATATAGGCGTTGTAATGAAAATGTCCATTACAATGGAAGCTTATTATCATATTTAGCTAGTCATATTATTTCTGCCGTAATGGAATCACAAATATATCACTCTTTTTTTTTTTTTTTTTTTTTTGCAAATTTATGTAATAGGCATTACGAACAAAACATGCATGAATCATCGTTACAACTAACTCTTGATTTTTAGTAATGGGGAAAAACGAAAAAACATATAAACAACAACAAAGCCTTAGTCCCGAAATGATTCGGGGTCGGCTAACATGAACCATCATATAAAACCGTGAAATCAAGTCGTGTCAGCGACACAAATTCGCTCCCTCCACTCCGTCCTATCCACTACCATATTTTCCTCAATTCCCAGTAAACTCATATCACTTTCGATCACCCTCCTCCAAGTTTGCTTAGGTCTTCCCCTACCCCTCACCACTACATCCTTTTGCCACTCTTCGGTTCTCCTAACCGGCGCATCAAGCACTCTACGTCTCGCATGGCCAAACCACCTTAGTCGATTTTCTCTCATTTTATTCTCAATAGATGTGACCCCTACTTTTGTCCTAATTATTTCATTACTCACCCGATCCTTTCTCGTATGGCCACACATCCATCTCAACATACGCATATCCGCCACCGACATCTTATGGATGTGACAATGTTTCACTGCCCAACACTCCGTACTATATAACAATGCTGGTCTAATTGCCGTCCGATGGAATTTTCCCTTCAATCTATTAGGCATGTCGGGGTCACAAAGGAAACCCGTAGCACTCTTCCACTGCCCAACACTCCGTACCATATAACAATGCTGGTCTAATTGCCGTCCGGTAGAATTTTCCCTTCAATCTATTAGGCATGTCGGGGTCACGAAGGAAACCCATAGCACTCTTCCACTTCGACCAACCAGCTTTAATCCTATGAGCAACATCTCCATCTACTTCTCCATTCGTTTGGATAATAGATCCTAAATACCGGAAGCAATCCGAGGCCTGAACAACTCTCCCATCTAGGGTGATTGTCCCTGCCTCCCTACTCCTATGGCCGCTAAACTTACATTCCAAATATTCTGTCTTACTTCGGCTCAACTTAAAGCCTCTAGATTTTAGAGTTTGTCTCCATAGTTCCAATTTCCTCTCCACTTCTTCTTTCGTCTCATCAGCCAACACAATATCATCTGCAAACAGCATGCACCGAAAAAACATATAAACATGGAAAAAAATTATGTTATTATAATAAGAATTAGGTAATTAATTACTTTTTTTAATTTTTTTTTAGTAAAAATAGATACTAATGTATCTGAGCTGAAGCTTGAGGTTTATTCATAGAGCATTTTTGGAGAAAACGAGAACAGTTACTCAATAGCTCTCAACTCACGTTCATTTTCAAGTTTAAAGCGCCAATCAAAATCACTCGATAAACAACCACAATTGTCAAATCTATGTGAATTTCAGTTTCCAATTTTCACTATATAAAAAAAAAAAAAAATCTAATTTTCAATTTTTAGTCTTACAACTTTTTTTCAATACTAATTCCTGTAAATTCAATTCCTAAGTTTCTAATTTTTTTGATTTCGGTTTCAATTTCAAAGTCTTCAAACATTTACTTTCAATCTAACATTGTCTTTTTTAATTAAGCCATTATTTTACAATTTTAATTGTGAACCTTTAGCTTTTTTTCCGTCTTTTTAAGCTTACACAATCGTCTGTTAAAATTCTATATATTTTTACAAGTTTTCATAAAACTTTATGTCACACTTACAACTCCTTAAAAAGGCAAGAAACATGTATAATATGATAAGGATCGGTCACTAGTTGAGCATTTTAATCGTAAATCCACTAAAACTTTTGCTTGAAGGAGTTAATCCCATGTAGATAAACAAAGCTCTCTAATGGAGGCTAGTTTTTTTATTGAATTCATAAAAGTTTTGTTCATTACAAAATTAGGAGCTTATATACATCCTTCTTGGGTTAGGTGAAGATACTAATTTACCCTTACTAGCGTCACAACTAAAGAAGAGGGGAATATGGGTAGAATAGCGTAAAGTGTGTAAATGGCAAAAAGATAAAAAGAGTTAATGGCAGAATAGTAAATAGCATAATGGTGAAACAGTAATTAAATTGATGGCAGTTTTTGTCCCCCTTGAATCAGCTTGGCGAAGAATACAACTAAATGGACTTCACACGTCGTGCCATATGACTCACACGACGTGTGAGTCTAGTGTTGGATTCTTATGGTTTCTCGCCCCTCCTTCGCACGACGAGCTGTGTGGCACGTCGAGTGACACGTCGTGTGAAATACAACTCGGCGTGCCACGCTAGTTCTGCCCATTCATCCTTTTGGCTCCCTTAGCAACACGTCGTGTGGCATCTGACTCGGCGTGCCATGCTGGTTCTACCCCATTCGTGGTTTCGACTCCTCTAGTTGCATTGGTGGTAGAGATGTCCTCATCATAATATTATTCGAGTTGCGTTTGTATATCGTGTTTCCCTACCCAGCTTAGTCCATCCCGTGGAAATGGCAACCTTCGCGTAGAACCGAGCTTGTAATGCTTATTCTAAGCATATCACACCAATACATATATATTATCAACTATGTTATTATTAAAGGATAAAGGTTAAATTTAACCCTAACGTTTCAAGCGAAGTGTAGATTTAGTTCTAAGGTATGAAATGGTGCAAATGTAACCCAAACGTTTTGAAGCAAGATCGATTTTAACTTTGCGCTATCAAAAATTTGAAAAAACTGGTTTGACTAACTGGGCCACATCGGACCTTCCAAACAAGTTTGTCGTTAAATTGAAATTGTTTCATATATATTTTTTTAGAACTATATTAATAACACAATAAGTATTTTAAATAGTTTGACAAAAAAAATTGTGATTAACTTATATGTAACAGATTTAGTTTTTAGACATAATTGATATTTGGAGTTCTGAAGTAACAGTTAAATACTTGTCAAACTTTTTTTTTTAATTTTTGATAATGTAGGACTAAAATCGATCTTACTTGAAAATGTTAAGGTTAAATTTGTACAATTTTATATATTAAAACTAAATCTGCATTTGACTTGACTTAAAATGTTATAGTTAAATTTGATCTTTATCCCTATTATTAATAGTAGAGTATCCATTTTAACTATATTGGCATTATTCACATTGAAACCAAACCAATCGACCGAGGCCAAATTTAACTGGTTCTCAGTACAATTTGTGTTTCAATGGTAAATTTTCTAATTTGCAAAGGATTCGAGACGGTCACATACTCTATGTTATTCATGTATTGGACTAATAATTTGATGTCATATTATGTCATATCTCTCCTTGATAATAAAACCAATTTCGTGTTTGGGTCTAATTCAACTCGATCAGACCTGTGGGTTCAGTTCCAATCTAGCCCCTTTATTTAAAATTTACATAGTAATTCAACTTTAAAAAATTATCTACAATGATATCAAGTAATAATTTGCATTATGTTAAATTAAGTAAACCATGATTTCATTAAAAAAAAAAGTAAAATATGATTTTTAATATATTTTAAGGATCACGGTTTATAAATTATGCGTCTATGATATATTTTTTGGATTGATGATTTATGGTTTAGAATTTTTAACATATTACAATTTAAATGTAATCTTATAAGTAATTATGATTTTTTATATAAAAAAGCTCCTATTTAAAATTTGTTAATTGGACAAGCTGGACCGGGCTCAATTGGGCTTATATGTAAATTGCATCATCCAAACCCAAACACTACTTATTATTCCCACCTAGCCCACTCAGTCCACTAAAACTAAATAGGTTTCTTTTAAAAAAAAAAAAATTAATGTTTATTTATTTATTTATTTACATCTTCATTAAATATAAAAAGAACAATTACAACAAGAAACGGAGAAGATAAAAAACCTTACAAAATCCATAATGGGATGAAAATGACTACAAAGAGCATAAAAAACCATAAAAGGTACAAAACACACAGAAAAACAATAAAACATACATTTCATTGAAATCTTAATCCGCAGAAAAGCAACTGCAATCGAATCTTCATCATTTAGGCCCTTCCGAATATTCAGATATGAGTCATTTCTTTTGTTGCAACCATGAAGATATATTGATCCACGTATAAAATAAATCGTTTCCGCTCTTGCTAAATCCGAAAAATGTATAAATAGCATAATAATGGAGAGTAGATACAAATCAAACGGATAAATAGATCTAATAAAATATATAAACACAGACCAAAAGGAAAGAAAAAAACAGTAAATCTAACCTGACAAGAGGAAGAATGAACTTTTTTCTTCCTCTTCAAAGTAGATCCACAAAAGAGAAGAAGGTTTGAAAATTTTGATAGAAAATAGTAAAAAAAAGAGAAGAAATGAAGGAGTGCCGGCAGTTTCAGAGAAGTTTTTTTCCAGAACAAACGAACACTAAAAATTAATGTTTACTTAAAAATTTAAACCGAAAGAAAAAATAAAAACAAAATGAATATATTATATATATTGTAAGATACGTGATAGTCATGTTTGAGGAATTATTTATAAATGTCGTATACTCTCAAACAAATTTATCTAAATATCATATATATTGGATTTTAAAAAAAATGTTCTTTTTTATAAATAAATAATTGAAAAAAAAACAACTGAAAATTTGATAAAAAAAAACATGATATTTTAATATGTTAGGTGCTGTTTGATAAAACTGAAAATTAAGTGCTGAAAAAATAAGTACTGAATTTTAAGTACTGAATATTATAAGTGCTGAAAATATTGAATGATTTAATTTTTAAAAAAGTATAAGTTGATAATGTTTAACTTAAAATGATAAGTTAAATATTTTGACTTATCAAAATAAGTGGTTTTTAACTTAATTAACTAATTTAAGTGGTGGAAAAACAACTGTTATCAAACGCACTTAAATTAAATAAGTGCTTAACATTTTAATTTAAGCAATTAAGTGATTTATCAAACAAGGCCTTAGTGATTTAAAATCACATGATAATAAAAAATACATTAAAAAAGATTTTGATAAATATAAATCGGTTAAGAAGTCGAGACTATTACAAAATTTCAAATTCAATCCAACTCAACTTATATAATATATAAGATTTTTATTTTAATTTATATTTATCAAAATCTTTTTTAATGTATTTTTATTATCATGTGATTTTAAATCACTAACGTCCTCTAGAATTGAAAAGTCTTTAGAGTTGGTGGAGTTGTAATCTCAACCATTAATTTCAACATTAATAGATGAGATTTAATTGATAAATTTTAATATTTAATTAGTCATTTATTGATCAATCAAATCTCATTCATTCATTTTGTAATTAATAATTAAGATGCATATAACTCCACCAACTCTAGAGGATTTCAACTCTAAACTACATGCCGAAATTCTAATTTTGATTTATTATGTTTATATTATATTTATTTTTAAGGATGTTTCTATTTTTTCCTTTCCATTTGATGCAAGGATGTTTCTATTTATTTATTTAATTTTTTTCTTAAACAAAACATGTTTCTATTTATTATACAAATTATATAACCACTTCCAGATTTTTTTTTCACAAAATATATTTGGGAAAAGTACAAAAATAAACCTTATGGTTACGTCCGTTTTCGATCGGCACCCTGTGGTTTAAAAGTTTACAAACTGGTATCTTGTGGTTCATTCCGTTAGCAAACACATACCAAATTGAATACCGGTGTTAAAAGTCAAAGGAAAAATAGTTAATTTAGTCCTTATATTTATTTATTTTATAAATTAAACCCCCTTATTATCTAATTATCACAAACAAACCCCAAAATAAAAAATATAAATCAATTACACCATCTCCTCCATTTTTTTTAATTTTTTCTTCTTTCTCTCTCTTCTCTCTTCTCTCCCATGTTTGATAATTTTTCTCTCTCTAAAAAAATACATCCCAAACCAACTACAAACCCTTCTTCACTTGATTCGAAGCCTTTACCCTCCCCCCAAAACATCTCATTCTGATGACCAAAAACCTCATACTGTTACCAATTCCCTTCCAAATCCCAAACCAGCAGAGGGCTTCGATCCATTTTATTCATTGATTACAACGGGAAAAAGATCTCGAAATGGCTATACATTGAATGTTTTCGAATGCCCGATTTGTGGGCGATCTTATGGTTCCGAATAAGAGGTCTCTATTCATGTTGAAGGCTGTGTGATAACAACAATGGAAACGGTACATTTGATGATGGTGGTAATAGGATAGAAGAATCTACTGCGGACGAATTTGCAGACTTCTGTTGGTATGTATTTGTCCGGAAAGCCACCGGAGGGATCTGTGGAAGTTGTGCTTAGATTGCTAAGAAATATCGTCAAGGAACCAGATAATGCAAAATTTAGGAAGATTAGAATGAGGAATCCAAAGATTAGACAGGCAATTAGTGATGTTCCAGGAGGAGTTGAATTGCTAGAGTGCGTTGGGTTTGAATTGAAGCAGGAAGATGAAGAAATGTGGGCATCTATTGAGGTGCCTGATGAAGAAAAGATTAGGTTGATTAACAAGGTGATTGGGTTGCTAGAACCGAGAAAAATGGATGAGCAAGTGCAGCAAGTAGAGGATAACTTGACTCCATTTGCGACAGAGAAGTAGTATGTGAAATTAGTGCAAGTGCTCCATTCATAATATGAAATAGGAGACTTTCTATCTTCTACTTTTGTTTTGTAAGCATTGCTTCTCCTCTGCCAAAGCTTCAAGTGATTTTTTTAGGGAGAGAAAAATTAAAAAAAGATGAGAGAGAAGAGAGAAATAAGAAAATTTTTTTAAAAAGATTGAGAAGATGGTGTAATTGATTTTTATTTTTTATTTTGGGGTTTGTTTGTAATAATTAGATAATAATAGGGTTTAATTTATAAAATAAATAAATACAAGGACTAAATTAACTATTTTTCCTTTGAGTTTTAACATCGTTAATCAATTTGGTATGTGTTTGCTAACAGAATGAACCTCAAGGTACCAGTTTGTAAACTTTTAAACCATAAGGGTGCCGATCGAAAACGGATATAACCACAAGGTTTATTTTTGTACTTTTCCCAATATATTTCCCTACAATTAATTTCACTGGTTGTCATTGATAAAATAAATATGAAATTAACAAAAATTTCTGATAATTTTTATTTTCTTATATGAAATAAATTAACTTTATATTTTTATTTACATTATTTATAGAAATAGTACGACTAGCAAGGCTACCTGTATCCATGTTAATGATTTAATTAAGCAGTTTAATCCTTCTTGTTTTGTTTTAATGGAAACTAAGATTAATGGAGTTAAAGCAGATGAGGTGCTTAAAAAGTTTAAGAACTGGAATTGTGTTAGATCGGAGGCTACTGGCCGGGCTGGTGGGATTTGGCTTTTCTGGAAGCCAGATTGTGTCCATTTCGATATTGTTAGTATGAATAAACAGTTTATTCATAGTAAAGTGAGTCTTTCTGGTAATAAACCTTTCTTTTTTACCTTTGTGTATGCTGATCCTGTCCTGGCCAATCGGAAACGACTTTGGGAGGTTCTTTATTCAATGAGTATTAGTATGTCTGAGTCTTGGTTTGTGGCTGGGGATTTTAATGATATTGCCCTCATGAGTGATCAGAGAGGGGGTGCGAATCACTATGTTAATCGTTGTCTCAATCATAAGCAAAGTATGGATTTATGTGGGCTTTCGGATCTGGGTGCTGCTGGTCATAAGTTTACTTGGAAACGTAACAGTACCTTCGTTCGATTGGATAAAGTTTATGCTAATGTTTCAGCCCAAACTAGGTTTCCTGAAGTGTCCGCGTTAAATCTTCCCTTCCGGCATTCGGATCACTATCCTATATTGTTCAGGATGGTGAGAGGCAATCAGCCTAGGGGGGAGAGACCGTTTAGGTACCAGGTGGCTTGGGAATCTCATCCTGAGTTTAAAAACTTTGTTCAAGACAATTGGAAGCCTCACTCTAATGTTTTACAAGCTGCTGAGGGCTTCAGAAAGAATGTTCTGGGGTGGAATAAAAACATCTTTGGTCACATTATTAGGAGGAAGAATAAAATATTGAGTAGAATTGAGGGCATTCATCGTAGGTTGGAGGTTAGTTTTGATCACAGTTTGGATGGTCTCCTCGGAACCCTTCAGAAGGAGTTGGAAGTGTGCTTAGACAGGAAGAGTTACTTTGGTTTCAGAAATCTAGGAAAGCCTGGATTAAAGATGGGGATCGAAATACCAGGTATTTTCATCTCTCTACTGTTATTAGAAGACAAAACAATAGGATTGATGCTATTAAAGACTCAAATGGAGAGTGGGTTTATGAGGATGAAGATATTCGTCATTTGCCCTTAATTTCTATAAAGAGCTATTCAAAGAGGACCTTGTTGATCTGGATAAAGCTCATACTGTTGCTACCTTTCCCATGTTGGGAGATGATAAAATTCTGGAAGCTTTTCACCCTTTTTCCCAGAAAGAAATTGATCAAGCTATATTTAGTATTGGGGCTACTAAAGCTCCTGGGGTTGATGGTCTGCCTGCTGGTTTTTTATCATAAACACTGGAAGGTTGTTAAGGGAGGCATTTATAGCTTTATTAAAGGCGTTTTTAATGGCTCTCAGGATATTGGGCTTGTGAACAGAACTCTTCTTGTTCTGATTCCCAAAGTTGAGAAGCCATCTTCTTTCTTACAAATGAGGCCTATTAGTCTTTGTAATGTTCTCTATAAAGCTATAACTAAAATTGTGGCTAATAGACTCCGATGTATTCTTCCTGATATCATTAGCCAGAATCAGGGAAGCTTTGTTCCTGGTAGACAAATGATGGATAATGTGGTCATTGCCCAAGAGATGGTCCACTCTATGAAAATTAAAAAGGGGAAAAGGGATATTGTGGCTTTAAAGTTGGATCTGGAGAAAGCTTATGATCGCATAAACTAGAGTTTCCTTCTTGATAGTCTGAAGAGAGCAAGGATCCCGGACAACTGGAGGAGGTTAATTGAGGTTTGCATCTCTTCTCCTATTTTTCAAGTTATGATTAATGGGGATATGTCGGAGGAATTTTCTCCTTCCCGAGGCATCCGTCAAGAGGACCCTATGAGCCCTTTCTTATTTGTTATTGCAATGGAAAGATTGACTCACCTTATCCAAGACGTTGTTGTTAATGGGAAATTCCACCCGATATCTATCAATAAATTCTGTCCCAAGGTTACTCACTTGTTCTTTGCAGATGACGTATTGATCTTTGAGGAAGGTAATGAGGAGCAGATAAGTGTGATTATGGACATTCTTGATTGTTTCTGTTCTGCCTCTGGTCAGAAGCTTAATATCCAAAAGTCCAGGATGATGTGTTCTAAAAATATGAACCAGAGAGCCTGCAAAAGGTTGAGTAAGTTATCTGGTATTCCTCTGACTAATTCTCTGGGGAAGTATCTAGGGATTCCCCTCCATAGTGATAGAGTTTCGAAAGCTTCTTTTAAGGATTCTTTGGATAAAACCAATAAAAAGTGTGCCATATGGAAAGCTAAGACTCTCTCTTGCGAGCCACCTTACTTTGGTTCAGTCTGTCAATTGTGCGACCTCGAATCATATTATGCAGGCTTGTCATCTTCTTGAGCCTGTTCTAAAAGATCTTGATAAAATTAATCGTCGGTTCCTGTGGGGGGAAACTGAGGAGGGGAGGAAGATCCACCTGGTTCCTCGGAATGAGGTTTGTCAACCTAAGAATATGGGTGGTTTGGGGATTAGGAAAGCAAGAGATAATAATAAAGTGTTATTAATGAAACTTCTATGGCGAATGTGGCAACTTCCGTCAGCTCTTTGGGTTCAATTATTATGAGGGTAAATATAGGAAGGATAAGGTTTTTGGGGGTCCTAAGGAAAGAGTGGTTAATTGTTCCTTTCTTTGGAAAGGCATTAGTGATGTGTTTGCTGATTTTTGCTCAGGGATTGGGTGGAATGTGGGTAATGGCGAATCTATTAGCTTCTGGAATGATATCTGGATTGGTAAAAAGCCTTTATTGGAGGTTTGTGATGCTTTACCGCCCTTAGAATTTCAGAACTGGAGGATTGCAGATGTGGTGGATTCTGAGGGAGATTGGATTTGGTCAAAGTTTGATTCTTACCTTAGTCTGGATTCGCTCCTGAGAATTAGAGGTGTTCAGAATAGTAATAAGGAAGAAGACAGGGATAGTTACTGTTGGTCTCTGACAAACACGGGGCTTTTTCTTGTAAATCGGCTTTTCAGGCTTTCTACCAAGATATGGAAACTTCACACCCAGAGGTTTGGAAGACGATTTGGGCCTTAAAAGTGCCCTACCGTATTAGAAGCTTCCTGTGGCTAGGTGTTAAAAACAGGTTGCTCACTAATTCTGATAGGAAAAGGAGGCATTTGGTGGAGTCTGGAGCGTGTGGCAGGTGCAGTGGTCATGAAAAAACTTTGTGCCATGCTCTCAGAGACTGTGCAAAGAGTAAAGAGATTTGGAGGAAAGTTCTCCCTACAAACGTGCTGTCTACTTTTTTATCCCACTCTGAGCTCGATTGGTTTGTGGATGGGGTTAATGGGAAGCTTTTGGCTAATTTAGAGCATGAGGTTCTCTTATTTGTGGTTGTCTGCCATCAAATTTGGAAATGGAGAAATAAGGAGATTTTTGGAGGAGATACGGTCGTTATTCCTAATGTTGTTGATTTCTTTTCCAAAAAGATTTGCACCTTGGTTGATAGCTTCATAGAGGACTCCTTGGCTAGAGTTATTCAGAGGAAAGAAGTCCATCTCCTAGGCTGGTGTAGGCCTAGTAAAGGTGTGGTTAAGCTTAACACTGATGACTCTTGTCTAAAAGACGGGAGAATTGATGTGGAGGGGTTCTGAGAGATGAGGATGGTGGTTGGGTTTCTGGTTTCTCTCAGAATTTGGGCATGGGTTCGTCTTACTCTGCAGAGCTATGGGGGATCTTATCTGGCCTTGGGCTAGCTAAAAATCTGGGGGTGAAGAAACTTCTTGTGGAATCTGATAACCTTGAAGCTGTCAGAATGATCTCGGAGAATAATGCTATTAGCTTAAATAGCCAAAATTTAATCAAAAGTATTAGAAGGATTTGCTATTCCTTTGATTCTTTTAGCTTCGGCCACATTTATAGGGAGCAAAATCGGGTGGTGGACCGTCTCGCAGCCGAATGTCATAAAGGATGTTGGGTCTCTCAACCTTTTCTTCTCCTCCGGAGTTCATTTCGTCCCTGATCTTGGATGATTTGGTGGGATCAGCTTTCCTAGGCTGATCTCGGATTAAGCAGCTTTGTTTGTTTGTTTTTCTTTCCTATCCTACCCAAAATTTTTTTTTGTAGAAATAGTTTATTTATGGTTCAATCAACTCTTTACGTATTTTGACATCTTTAAAGATTTGGGCGGATCTGAAAATCAAATGTTTTGTTCTTTTGAACAACCAACCATCAAATAATACAATTTATTATCATTATAATATTGATCTTGTCGCTTTTGAGTACCAAAGCTATATGATTTCTAAAGTTTTTATCTATATTTATTTATTTATTTATGTGTTTTTAAGTTCGAATTAAAGGTGGATATAACTTGAATATGATACAACTGTCCAAGCTTCCCTAAGTTGAAACAAAAATTTTCAACATTTAAAAAAACACACCCATATTTTATTTCCTTCATTCATCATGAAATCAAACATATATAAACTAGTATTATATATATATATAGAGGAGGGCTCTTGTGAGAACCCTTTTTTAGGTGATGACACTTTGTTATGTGAGAACACTCAAAACTACGCCGTTTTGAGTACAAAAATTAAATAAAACATGAAATGCTTATAGTGTGATTCAAACCCAAGGACTTGTGTCTACACTTCATGCTACTTACCACTAAGCCAATTAGTTTTCTTATACATTATGTCGCGCGCTACTTAATAAACTATTGTCATTGTATCTTCTATTGTTTAATATTTGATGCATACACTTATTAATATCGATTAAATTTGCATGATAATAAATTATTAATAGAAAAAAAAGAAATGTGCATAATAATGAATTATTAATAGAAAAAAAAAAAGTAATGTGCATAATAATAAATTATTAATAGAAAAATAAATCCAAGAACATGCTCCAATTTTTTATTTATTTAATTCTTCTATATTTTTGTAATTTATGTTTTAAATGTTAAGGACGATGTTCTAAAAATTAAGTATAATGTTTTAAAAAAATCAGTAAATATATGGACCATTTTTGCATTTGTTCTATAATATAATTTATAACTCATATTCTAAATAACATAACGTATGTTCTAAAAAACATAACGTATGTTCTAAAAAACATAACGTATGTCCTAAAATTTATAATTTGTGTTCTAAAAATTAAGTATAATGTTCTAAAAAATCAGTAGATATCTGGATCATTTTTGCATTTGTTCTATAATATAATTTATAACTCATGTTCGAAAAAACATAACGCATGTTCTAAAAAACATAACATATGTTCTAAAAAATATGTCGTATGTTCTAAACTTCATAGTTCGTGTTTTAAAAGTTAAAATATATGTTCTAACGTATGTTTAAAAAAATATATTTTCTTATATAAATAAAATATTAATATGAAATTTTATCAAAATATATAATATATTTTTATTTAAAAAATATTATATGAACCATTTTTGCATTTGTTCTCTAATATAATTTATAACTCATATTCTAAATAACATAACGTATGTTCTAAAAAACATAACGTATGTTTTAAAGTTTATAGTTTGTGTTCTAAAAAGTAAGTATAATGTTCTAAAAAATCAGTAGATATCTGTTATAATATAATTTATAACTCATGTTCGAAAAAACATAACGCTGATAACATCGAGATATTATCATGAGGACCAAAAGAGATATTCACCTTTAAGTATGTCACGTAGCAAAGGAAGTCGGCTGGCGAATCTCCCTGGATTAGCTCTAGGAGATCCGCTGGCGGATCTCTAAGGCGAATCTCTCCATTCACCTTGGTAACGGCTGGCCGCCGGCTCGGCCATAAAGGATCATTAAATGGATCATTAATTGTCTTACCCGCCAGGTTAAGAGTAACTTGTAACCGCCATTAAATGAGCATTAATGGAGACTTTCTAGTTACCTAGAGGTTACGAACTTCTCAACTATATATAGCCTACCATTCTAGGCTATCAAGGTACTCACACTTTTCTATATTCTCTAAGCTTTGTCAATACAGTTTATTCTTCATATTCTCTACTGACTTTGGCATCAGAATTTCCCCCGTCGAACCCAACGACGCCCCCCACAGGGACGAGCTCCGATCAGAAATTTCTCCCTTGTTATCAATTGGTGCGGTGAAGGTGGAATCCTTGATCAAATAAAGGGTTTTTCGTTCACACTGAAACATCATGACCGATGGAGGACAAAATCCCTCCTCTAGGATTGAATCACCGATAATTACACCATCTAGTGCTGGTCGCACTAACACAACTGCTCCTATAACAAATATCGATGGAAATATGCCCACAGCTTCTTTCATCGATATGTGTGCTCAGGATATCGAAGCACGGTACGGGCTTGAAATTGGGAACCGCCTCCGGGCGTTCATGACTCTTTCTCCTCGTTGGAGTACGGTATCTACGTTAGCTGTCTCATCTTTACCTCCATTAAACTTTGGTCTGGGACCAGGTGCCCATAGCTCTTCATTCCTTCAAGCTCACAACATTGATTCCATGATAACTACTACGGCATCGGGTGGCGGGCGACCGGTTATCAGGGAGTTATTTCCTGGTGAGGGAAGTCGAAGGAATGATACGGTCCCTCCTGGCGGATCAGAGGTTCCAAGGTTTAATCTTGATGGACCGAATGTACCTAGGCGCCCGCGGACAAATTCGTCTCTTGGCGGATTTAAGGAGCCCATTCGTAAAAAGCATAAAAAGGATAAAAATAAGCGAGCAAGATCCCCACGTCATGGCAGATCACCTCCATCTACTAGTCGTAGAAGAAGCAAAAGGCCAGAAAAAACATCTCATGTAGGTGGACCACCGCCACATCCATCTTCAGGAACTATTGGACACACCTCGTTTGGAGGTCAACAAGGAGGAAATGGTCCAACTCCCCTAGGCAGAGGAAGTGGTGGAGGAGATGGTGGAGGGAGAGGAGGGGGCGGACGTGGTAATGCAGGAAGACATTCGCCATCAGATCCATCGTCTGAGTCAAGTTCTTCCTCTTCTTCTTCTCCAAGCAGATCGCCACGAAGGGGTCGCCCCAGGGCGGATCCGGAGAATTTTGATGATAGAGTGAGGGCCCTAGTACTCCAAATGAACGAAGAAAATGCTAGGCACAATCCATTCGCCAATAGGGATTCGCCTTTTGCAGCTTGGATCGAGGCAGAGGAAACCGACAGAGCTTTCAAGATTCCTAATCTTGCAATATACACAGGCAAAGACAATCCGGAGGCTCATGTTCGAAAGTACCGAATCTTGGCCAGACTCAATCGAGCCACCGAGCCCGTGCTCTGTAAAATGTTTGTCACCACGCTGGGAGGTCCAGCTTATTTGTGGTTTCAATCTCTACCTCCAGGATCAATAAACAGCTTCGATCAATTAAGCAGGGAATTTTGTGCTAAATTTGCTGGTTGTATTTCTGCAGTGGTGAAATCTGAAAAGCTTTTTGAATTAAAGCAGAAGGCGAATGAACCCCTCCGAGACTATGTGGACACTTTCAACCAATTGTGTATACAAATCGTTGATGTAGATATCTCCGTAGCTGTGGAGTGTTTTGTGAGAAACACTACTTGTAAAAGTTTGCAAGAGGATCTCATTCGTAAAAAGCCCACCAGCATGGCAGAGTTAATGGAGCGTTGCAAAGACTTTATAGAGGTATATGACATCCACCGAGGTTCGCCATCATCGCCAAAAAAGGACAGAGGCGAATCTCGTCCTCGGGACCGGACAAGGAAAAACGTCAGGATTCTTCCTCTCGAAACAAACGAAGGGATTCTCGGAACAAATCGACGTTTGTCACCTCCTTCACACCTCTCAATGCTTCTAAAAGTGAAGTTCTTATGTGGATTGAGAACAGCCAGCACAAGCGGAGCATTTCATACCCTGAGCCAAAAGGGGGGGAGTACACCAATAAAGGTAAAAATCCCAAAAATTATTGTAAGTATCACAGGAAAAATGGCCATGATACAGATGCTTGCTGGGAGTTAGCTCGAGAAATTGAACGACTCATTGAAAGAGGTAAATTGGATCGGTTCATCCAAGCGGAAGGAAAAGAAGATGATAGATCTAAGGAGGACCCAAAGAAGAAAGGAAAGGGTACCATCAATGTCATAGCAGGCGGACCTGGTTATCAGCCAGCATTGAAAAAGGCGAAGACGACCGCCCTTGATAGGACATCATTAAACCGCCCTTTCTCAGACGCAGGTCCTGAGATTCCCCCCCCATACGGATGCACTGGTTGTCACCATGATGGTTGAAGGTTGGGAAATGAAGATGGTAATGATTGATACGGGAAGTTCATGTAATGTCATTACCCGAGGAGCATTCGCCAAACTCAGTATTGATCCCGTCCAGGTGGAGTCGACGGTGGTCGACATTTTGGGAGTGACAGGTCATACCATTCAGACGAAAGGCCAAGTTACTTTGGATTGTGAGCTTACTGACAGTGATCAAGTTTGGAGAGGAGATTTGGAGTTCTTGGTCTTGGATGGACAATTAGCTTACAATATTATCCTCGGACGACCTTTTATCTCCGAAGTCGCAGCTCTTATCTCTATTCGACATTTGACACTTTACATTCCCACGGTCAAGGGAGGTGTGATGGTCAAAGGTTGTCAAAAAGTGGCCCAAGAAACATATTCGGCATCCTTAATGATTCGCCCTCAATCTAAAGAAGAAGACGAAGAGGAGCGTGTCACAATGGCCTTAGGCGAAACCGAAATGTACTTTATGGCAGAGGAGAAGCAGGTGCGGATAGCTAAGGGGCTACAAGGCAATATCAGAGATGCAATCACCAAATTACTTTGTGAAGCTGAAGATGTTTTCGCATGGAAGGATGAAGTTCTCCCCAGAATTAGCCCGGACGTGATCACCCATAAACTCAACATCGATAAAGATGCAGTTCCTGTGGCTCAGAAGCGGAGAAACCATGGTCCGGAAAGGCAAAAGGTGATAGAGGAAGAAATCACCAAGCTCCAAAAGGCGGATGCCATTGAGGAGGTACTTTACACCCAGTGGTTGGCGAACGTCGTGCTAGTCAAGAAAGCTGGCGGATCTTACCGCATGCGCATTGACTTTACAGATCTCAATAAAGCTTGCCCCAAGGATAACTATCCTTTGCCATGCATAGACATGCTTGTAGATGGAACTGCCGGTCACGCAATGTATTCCTTTACCGACGTGAAGTCAAGCTATCATCAAATCCCCATGGAGCCCTCAGATAGAATCAAGACCTCGTTCGTGACGCATCAAGCTACTTATTGTTTTAAAGTTATGCCCTTCGGACTCAAGAACGCAGGTGCTACCCATCAGAGGATGATGAACAAGATATTCGTGGACAATAAGAGTGGTAATTATTCTGTCTATGCAGATGATATGATCATTAAAAGCACGACTGTAGAAAGGCATGCAGAGGATATAAAGGAAGTAATGGACGTACTTCGGCACCACAACATCAAGTTGAATCCAGAGAAATGCACTTTCGGGGAAACATATGGGAAATTTTTAGGATTCATGATCAACGAAAAAGGAGTTAGCCCAAATCCTGACAAGGTCAAAGCAGTCCTAGAAATGCAAGCGCCCCAGAATATCAGAGAAGTACAACGCCTCAACGGGCGTATCATAGCCTTGGGCAGGTTTATCTCTTGCTCAGCTCGTAGATGTCAACCTTTTTTCGAAGTCATTAAGAAACAAAAAGCATTCGAATGGAATGAAGATTGTCAAAATGCCTTCGAAGGAATCAAACGGTTCCTCACAGAGCCACCCATGATGAGCCGACCTTTGAAAGGGGAAGATCTATACATGTATGTATCGGTCACGGATAAATTCGTATGCACGGTCATGATACGAGAAGAAGATGGCCAACAATTCCCAATTTATTACGTGAGTAAAGTTTTGAAAGACGCTGAAACCAGATATTCAAAGCTGGATAAGATGGCACTGGCTGTTGTAACCACGGCAATTCGCCTTAGGCCATATTTTCAGGCGCATACTGTAATAGTTCGAACCAATATACCAATGAGAAAGGTATTGCAGAAGCCGGACACTTCAGGAAGGTTGATGGAATGGGCGATTCGCCTGGGCGAATTTGATGTAAGATATGAAAGCAGATCATCTTTGAAAAGTCAGGTCCTGGCGGACTTCGTGAATGAATTCACTGACGAAGGGATATCTCATCCCAAGCCTCCGTTAGAAGAATGGTCGATGTACACTGATGGAGCTTCCTCGGCGGATGGAGCAGGTGTAGGAGTTGTGATCAAAGGTCCCCACTACATAAGATTGCGATACGCAGCAAAATTAAATTTCCATGCCACTAATAACGCTGCTGAGTACGAAGCTCTGATACTGGGATTACGTCTACTTTAAGAAATTACCCCAGAGCGGATCGTGATATATAGCGATTCAAAACTAATGGTCAACCAAGTAATCAAGAATTACGAGGTGAAAGACGAGGTTCTGGCCAAATATGTAGCAGAAGTCAAAAAGTTGCTGGATCACCTTGAAGTTAAAGAAACTAAGTGGGAATTGATTCACATACCAAGGGAGTCCAATACAGAGGCTGATCAATTGGCCAAAATGGCTTCTTGTGAGGAAAAGTGGGCGGACCCGGATTGTCCCTTTGAAGTAAAAATGGCTCCAGCATTTGCCTCTGAAGAAGTGTCCCTACTCACAACGGTGGAGGATGATTGGAGGTCAGTCATCCGCCAATATCTGCTAAATGGAACATTACTCGAAGACAAGGAAGAGGCACGGAGGATAGTTAGGAGATCAGCCTATTTCTCCTTGATCAATGATGGTCTTTACAGAAAATCCTTTAGTCATCCTTGGCTAAAATGCATTCTACCAGAAGAAGGGCAGCAGATCCTCAAGGAGCTACACGAGGGATCTTGTGGGTCGCATGAAGCATCCGCCACGATCTTGAAAAAATCCAGGTTAGCAGGTTTCTATTGGCCCACAGCTGAATTAGATGCCCAGAGTTTGGTAGAATCTTGTCACAATTTTCAGATTCACGCAAATGAGTCACATACTATCAAACATATCCAAAAGCCAATCATTGAGGGACGTCCATTCGCCCTCTGGGGAATAGACATCGTTGGCCCATTTCCCCCAACTCGCCGGCAAAAGAGGTACGTAATAGTGGCAGTAGACCATTTCACCAAATGGGTAGAAGCCGAGGCTGTTTCCTCTATTACAGCAGAACGGATGGTGGAGTTTGTCAAGGACAACATCGTGGGAAGATATGGCATTCCACATACCATCATCACTGACAACGGAACACAGTTTAACTGTGGCAAATTCAAGGCTTTCTGTGAGGGGTTGGGCATCCTGAACAGATTCGCCTCCGTTTATTATCCTCAGTCCAATGGAATGACCGAAGTTACCAATCGGACGATTGTTAAGGGGATGAAGAAGAGGTTGGGAGAGCATGACAAGAGGTGGGCGGATCAGCTTACAAGTGTTTTATGGGCTTATCGTACCACCCCAAGAACAGCTACTGGGGAAACACCATTCGCCCTTTCTCATGGAGTGGAGGCCGTGATCCCAGTTGAAATACAAGTCCCCAGTGACCGGGTGGCCTTTTATTGTGAAGAGGACAACAATAAACGACTAAGGGAGCGTTTGGATCAGATTGAGGATTGCAGGAACCAATCCTATGTACGCATGACAGCATACAAACAGCGGATCGCGGCTTACCATGATAAAAATGCCAAGCTTGTAGATCTAAAGATAGGAGATCTTGTGCTTCGCAAAACTGACAAAGTCCAATCTCGAGAAGGCAAGGGCAAGTTGGGGCTCAACTAGACAGGTCCATACCAGATAGTAGACAAGGTTGGACCGGCCACATTCAAAATACAAGATATGGAGGGCAATACACTGCCACGCACGTGGAATCTCCAAAACCTCCGCAAATACTTTGTTAAAAAATGAAGTATGTCCATGGTCTTGAGTACTCTTTTTCCTTTAACAAGCTTTTTCCCATGTGGTTTTTCTTGTTAAAGGTTTTAACGAGGCTCATTTATAAAGACCTATTCGCTGTAATAAGGTGTTTCTCCTATTAATAAACATTGTTGGTTTTATTATCTATGTTCTTTTTATAGTTTACTGCTGCAATATCAATATTCCAGTCTTAAAAAGAAGGGGGGCATCCAACGCTCTCCACATTCACAGTAGATCCGCCACTTGGCGGATCCTGATCACCGATAGAGTTAAAACGATCCTTAGATGCAAGGTCTTTACACTCTCTTATCCCTCCCAGAGAAGGATTCACAAGTCCTGCGGGCGGATCATTTCACCTTAAAGATAGGTAGCAAATTGAACCCCTGGGCAGCTTTACTTCCTCCAAGAAGGAATAGAACAGCTTCAAACCTTCGCAAAGGTTCATACCATGGAGTATGGCTGGCCACCTACTCCAAACATAAATCCTAAACATGCTTATATTTAAAGTACTTCTTTGCGCAAATGTAAGAGTAAAATAAATAGATAGCAGCGTAAAGGATTAACCAAATTGTACTTAGAAGGTTTTTACAAAAAAATCTCTAGCAAAAGCTAAATAATAATAGGGGCATCCTCTTTTGTGCTTCCATCGCCTACGATGCTTGCTTGAGGATCCTTCTTCACCACAGCCACAGATCCTCCATCAGGAGATACCTCCTTATCCTTCGAAGGAACAGGACCCGGTGGAAGGACAGAATCAAGAATTGGTTCTGTACCTGCCTTGGGCGGCATCTCTTCGGAATCATCCGCCACAGCTATGGTAGAAGGTTTGGTTTCCTGCATGGGTCCCTTCATCCATCTCCGTACATAATTGCGGAGGTATTCCCTGACATCTGGCATTTTATTAAACCTCACCACGTCTTCTGGTTCGGGGATGGCGAACTGGGGATCTGTGAAGTCAACTTCAGGATAGGCCAGGGAGAAGTACGCCATAAGCATCTCGCCATAATAAAACGCCTGTACACCCGCCGTGTATTCAGCTTCTCCGAGAGTATCCTCATGGCTTTTGGCATCAGAAGCCATCTTTGCCTTTAAACTTTTAATCTCCTCATCCCGAAGAACTAAAGCAGCTGTGGCGGAAGCTAGATTCGCATTTGCTGAGGCAATGGTGGAATTGGCATTCGCTATCTCTTTTTCTAACTTTTCAATAGTTGCCCTGTCCGCCACGTTCTGAAGAAGCCCATTTTCCAAAGTACGCAGGCGGGCATACAGCTATAAAAGACAAAATGATTTAGTCCAAGGGCGAAAAGGAAGTGAAGGAATTACCACTATCTACATTCTTTTTTGAACTCACCGAAAGAAGCTCTGATTTCCCCTTATGGACGTGAATTGGTCCAGGGATTTGGTTATAGTTCCTTTGTACCTCTCCCACCTGACCCAAGGCCTCATCCAGATCATTCAGAAGGGATTCATTCTCAAAAGAACCTTGGGCCCCCAATTTGGCGGACCAGTATCCTCCAATATCGGGCTTCGCCATCTGCACAAACAGAAAAGAGCCATACACCGCTTTAGAATCGGATGAGCAAAAAAGTAATCAAGAGATGGATTACCTGAACAATCTTCTCAGCAGGTTTGGCGGATCGTATCGCGTCCGCCATAATCTTAGTACTACCAATAGTGTTGGGCCGCCTCTTCTTCAGTGGCGGATCGACAGCTGTCTCTGCAGGACGTTTGCCCATATCAGCTTGAGGATTAGCCGCTTGACTTTTCTTGCGCGCTTCATCTTCCAAAAGCTTCCTGCGCGTCTCTGCAAGAGCGTGATTGGCCTTAGATACACCCCTGCTAAAGAAGACATCAAAATAATCAAGACTCCTGAAAGTAACAGAAAGGTACCTTGATCAAACTGAGTAATTTTTGAATAAATAAATTGATCCTCTTCTCGGCGAATCAATGGAATGTCACTCATCATGAAGGCTAAGGCATCCGCATAAGTCCATGCATCCGCCTTGATCTGCTTCATGAGATTCGCCACCTCTTCATCACTGCGTGTTAAGATTCGCATGTCACCCGTCGTATGTAGCGGACGAGAATTCCAAACTGAAGGGAAACCTAACGGTTCATCATCCTTTATCTTCACATAGAAGAAACTCTCATCCCAGCTATGAACGTTGGACATTTTGTCGTAAAAGGGCGAGTAGACACCAAATTTGGCAAATGAAAGATAGGATTCCGACTTCCTCTTGGAAGGTTTATGAAAGGCTCTAAAGATACGACCCGTATAAACAATGCCTAAATTTGAAGCGAGATAGCAGTCTAAGGCCATGTCGAGCCAGCCATTAGGATGTAGCTGACTGACGGCAATGTCAAAGTATGAGAGGATATCTGCCATCATCTTGGGAAGAGGAAGACGAAACCCTCTCTCCACATGACTACAGAATACAGTAAGGAAGCCGTTAGGCGGATTGGAGGGACGTTGATGAGAAGCAGCGAGTTGGGTCTCGTAATTTTTGATCCACGAAAAGCGATCCGCCAGATTCGCCAGATCCACGGCATTCATACGAGATGGAGTGGACTCCGCTCGAGGATTCTTTTTCCTAACAGGGAAGGAGGAAGTGGCCATAGAACCCAGAAGCTGGTTACGAGCACCGGCCGGAATGGCACCGGAAACCGAAGAAAAGAAAGAGGGATTTCTGGTGGAACGAGTCTGGTAATGGTTACGCACCGAGTTATTGAACTCAGCTAAACCGGAATTAATCACACCTACAGAAGATTGGGAGTTTTCCGATGATGAAGTGGTCCAACTAAAATCTACTTCAATCTTAGGAGGAGATGTCGAGTTAAAAAGTTCAGAAGTCGACCCAGAAGATGAAGATGAACTTCTAAACATTCAGGATAAAAGGAAAATGCACTTACATGGAAATGTAGAAGCTTGAGTAGGATCTCTGAAAAATTTCTGGGAAAACGCTTCGAGGGCAAGAAGAGATGAAGAAATGAGGAAGAAAGAGAAATTAAAAGAAGAAAAAGGTTTTTTTTGAACCTTCCTAGGGCAGTGTGCCACCACACGTGTCGGCCATCAAATGGCGTTGAACAGAGTGCACATTAATGAGGGAGCGTATGACGGCGCGCAGAAGTCCAAAAGCCCTAAAGGACTTTAAAGGCATTTTAGGGGGGGCTTCTGATAACATCGAGATATTATCATGAGGACCAAAAGAGATATTCACCTTTAAGTATGCCACGTAGCAAAGGAAGTCGGCTGGCGAATCTCCCTGGATTAGCTCTAGGAGATCCGCTGGCGGATCTCTAAGGCGAATCTCTCCATTCACCTTGGTAACGGCTGGCCGCCGGCTCGGCCATAAAGGATCATTAAATGGATCATTAATTGTCTTACCCGCCAGGTTAAAAGTAACTTGTAACCGCCATTAAATGAGCATTAATGGAGACTTTCTAGTTACCTAGAGGTTACGAACTTCTCAACTATATATAGCCTACCATTCTAGGCTATCAAGGTACTCACACTTTTCTATATTCTCTAAGCTTTGTCAATACAGTTTATTCTTCATATTCTCTACTGACTTTGGCATCGGAGTTTCCCCCGTCGAACCCAACGACGCCCCCCACAGGGACGAGCTCCGATCAGAAATTTCTCCCTTGTTATCAAACGCATGTTCTAAAAAGCATTAACGTATGTTCTAAAAAATATGTCGTATGTTCTAAACTTCATAGTTTGTGTTTTAAAAGTTAAAATATATGTTCTAACGTATGTTTAAAAAAATATATTTTCTTATATAAATAAAATTTAATATGAAGTTTTATTAAAATATGTAATGTATTTTTATTCAAAAAATATAGTATTGGATTTTTTTTAGCATCATATGCACTTAATAATATATAAATAAGAATTGTATAATGAACAAACTAAAGTAAGCGTATTTTTATTAAAAAAAATATAGTATTGGATTTTTTTTAGCATCAGAGGTACTTAATAATATATAAATAAAAGAATTGTATAATGAACAAACTAAAGAAAGTATATTTTTATTTAAAAAATATAGTATTAGATTTTTTTTAGCATCAGAGGCACTTAATAATATATAAATAAGAGAATTACATAATAAACAAATTAAAGTAAGTGACCCAGTGGTAAATGGTGCATGTTTTACTCTTTCTATGCCTTAGTCCCAGGTTCAAATCCCTCAATCCTTATTTTCTTATTTAATCTTTAATTAAATGTATCAAAACTACGTTGTTTCATCTTGTTCTCACATAACAAAATGTCCTCACCTAAGGGAGGGTTCTCACTTGATCCCTCCCCTATATATATAAGCATATTTTTTAGATTAAAGGTTATGCGTTTGGATCTATCATTTTTTTGGTATATCTATAAAGTTAGAGGTGAAGGTGTGTTCGAATCTATCATTTTAAACAAAAGAGCTTAATACAAACTCTAAACTTTTCAAAAAGCTTAATTGCCCAAGAACTTTTAAAGTGTATAAAAAGCTATATCAACTTGTATAAAATCCATTTAACCCATTGAATTTACATAAAATGTAATCAATTGATCATTCGGTTGCAAAAAAGTAAGTGTTAAGCCCAAAATATACCTAAAATATCATCGATAATTACATCAATATTGCTACGAATTTATGCTATTTATAACTGTTTAGAAAGCTTTTACTCTCGAATATGTTTCTTTCTTGTAAGGTACACAAATATTTGGTAAAATCCAAATAGGAACGAAAAGAGCTCAAAAACAGAAGAAAAACCCTACAAAAGGAATCGAAGATGACAGAAATTAATAATGCCAAATTGAGGACGCGAACGAAAGCAGAAGAACTGAAAAACGTTCCGTGGCGCGACCGTGGCCCCTACATTCACGGTCTCGACACGCGTTCCTCAGTTTCCCCTTCCTTCCGTTTGAAGACCAATTGATGCTCCCCCATTCTCGGTAGAGAATTTAATATTCTCGGTACGAGCAGGAGTTTGTAGAGGTCTAGTTGCACACTTTCGTTTTCGACGAAACGCGATCGTTCGGGTGGATAAAGACGTCCTTTCGCAACGGATACGATCCTTCACAACGGACACGACACTTCAATCAAGGCTCTTCAACATCTATAAATAAAGAGTTGATGGAGAGTTGAAGAATGTAGAAAAAAGAGATTAGTATAGAATTTATGCAGAAATTCCGAGTCGAGTGATTCAGAGTTTAGATTTCGATTCTGTAAAAAGCAATATGCTGTACACACATTGTTTATTCAATAATAACAAGTTTAGTAGCGTTTAGACATTGTTCCAGTTTAGTTTTCATTTTGGTAGTAGACCGACCCAGTGTCTATTACGAAGATTCAACGAGAAGATTGAGTAGAGGATCCGCCCCGGAGCCTGACAAACTCTAACGAAACCCAAGGAAAGGATTGACAACTCGTTCACTTGCAATCCGTCGAATGTTTCCATGCTCCATGTTCTCTGTAAACTTGTATCAATTTATATTTCATCTAATAAAGTCCGTTCTATTCGATAGATTTTTATGCAGCACTTATGGTAACCAATCCACTAAAGTAACTGCTGGTGTTTTCATTAAAACGTATTTAATTCAAAATCTTTACAAGGAAACTTTGTTGAACACTTAGGCAAATTATTATCTCGAAAGAGTTTTAATTTGATTAAGGGCAATTATCCCGGATAGGGTTTTGTCATGTTCAAAGCCAATTAATTAGAGGTTCCGTCATTTATTTCATCTTTATAATTCGTACAAAGTTTAAAGTTGTTTTCTTTGCTTAATGCAAACAAATACATCTGTTTACTTTTCTAAAAAGTACTAAACGTTCCTATCTTGCAAATTCATTCTTAAATCAGAGTATTTTCTAACGTCTTCATACTCTAGTCTAATTCTCATTCTAGCAATTTCAAAACCAAAACCGATTAAACGATTTTCCATATTATAAACCTAAAAGTGAATTTAACCGATTATAAATAAGTTTTGTTCGAAAAACGTTCCCTGTGGGATCGATATCTTTTATTACTACAAGCGTATACCGTGCACTTGCGGAAATCGCTCAACAAGTTTTTGGATTCTCGGTCGTGACATGCGTAATTCCTGCACATTTAAGTCTGAAACATCCTAACCCTTTCGACGAACCTCTTGACAAACGAAACCTTAAGTTTCTTCGTTCCCGAAAGGTGTAATTTTATACCTTTTCATCATTAAAACAACACCTCTTTTCATCTAAAACTCTTATAAATTAATCCTAGAGGATTCAAGTTCTGTTACAATTCTTTTCATCTTTGTCAGATTTCTGATTTCTTCAAAACACCATTTTTCATTAAGTAACAGAAACTTTGTTTCTTTCAAATCAACACCATGCCTACCAAATACAAACCTTCAAGGCACAATGCTGCCTCAAGCAACAAACGCCCAGACTTATCCAAGCGATATGGGGCGCCTTTTCCTATCTTCAATCACGATGAAGGTAGGCGTTATTGGAATCTCCGTTACAAATTCTTCACCGGAATGTTGTATATGGATGAATTTCTTAACAACCAACTAGGCATTACTGATGACATGAGCCGCTATATGGAACGCCTAGGGTGGACAAAATTCGCCCAAATGCGATTTTCAATAATAGGCGACTGGATACTCGAATTCTTCTGTACCGTTCGTTTCACTAACAAACGACGAGTACGTCTCAGTTTTCATCGAGATGGCGAAATCTTCACTTTCGGCTATCCCGAGTTGCATGCTTGGTTTGGTTTTCCCCCGAGGGATACAATCAAACGTCATCCTGGAAGAGACATGACATCCATAGATGTTTGGAGAATGCTCACCGGTTTCTGGCGATTCAATTCAAAACTCGCCTATAATCACTCCTTTCGCTCTAACTCCATGCTGTATTTGCACAAATTCCCGTGTCACAGTTTATTCGGTCGCACATTCAGTAGTGTGGTCCGTGACACAGATCTTTATGTTCTTAGAGATATATTCCAGGGAAATGCAGTAGATTCTTCAAAGATTCTGATGGAAGGTCTTGTCGCCGCTTCTCGATCCAAAGATAAGAAGATTGGGTTCGGCAATATAATCTGTGGAATAATTCTCGGTACAAAGGGTACCATTGATGTTCCCTGGAGTGATGATGAATTCTTCCCGACAATTGACTATGAATTTCTCGAGCATGAAGGACTTGTGAAACGTGTCTTTCGAGCAGGGCCTCACTTTCTGTCTGCACCGGAACGTGAAACTTTCGTACAGTTTCAAATTGATCGTATTAAGGCTAGAAATATCCCGCTTGATAGGGATGCGTATATAGAATAGTTTAGGTTTATAGGTTTTCTTTTTGTACATATTTTGTGTGTTTTTATTATTTAGTTTCATTCTTTGTTTTTATATTTTGTTTTATTCAATAAAGTTCTATTTCATTTTAGTTCATTTATTAATTTTACAAAGGTTAGATATATGTTTGATTCCATTTCTTATATAATCATGGTTAAATCTATATAAAATCTATAATATTGAACAATCATGGTTTTCTTAATTAACACATATATTCACACTTAATCCAATTTTCACAAACTTCATTCATTGAGTTTAAAACATTAATTCATTCAATTGACTAAATTCCTATAATTAATATATATTTATATGCACTTATTATGCACTTAATATGATTCTTTTAACTTATATGCATAAATGAACATTTAAGTTTCATTAATTATTCATAAACCAATTTATTACACTTTAATTCAATTTATTAAGGTTAAACCTTTGGTTTTCCTTGCAATTAATGTCATTTATTTTAGTTTTTAAGTGCATGGACACTTTATATTAAGTTCAGGAACCAATACATCAACAAAATTGCACAAACCAAGTCAATAGGCATCCAAATAGGCTATTTTGACCAATTCTCTACCGAGAATTAATAATTCTCGGTATGAGCAGCAAAAACGGACAAATTTCAGGAGGAGAATTCCCTGAAAATCGCGTGCCGCGGCCGCAGCTTTGCTATTCGCGGTCGCGACACGCGTAATATGTGCCCTTTTGATTCCGATTTTGCCACTATTTTTGCCTATTCCTATTCCTATTCCTATTCTACCTATACATTCACCTAATCACCCTATATAAACCTACCTCTTACACAAACCTCACATCACCTCTATTTTTACCCAATCCCTTACTCCAAACTCTTCCCCAAAAACCTACTTTTACTCTTCCCAATTTATTCACTCCAATTTCTATCCTCTTTTCTATTCAATCACTTCCAATTCAAACCCCCAAACTCATCTTCAAGTTTTACTCTTTCTCTCAATTCCTTTTTCTTCTTCTTCTTCTTCTCAAACCCTAAACACACTAAACACCATCACCATGGTTAGGACTAAGCGTGTTGGTAATAAGCCCGATGTTACGGAAGCTAATCGCATTCGGATTCAACATGGAGCTTATTTCGACATCGCTTCGGAGGAGGAAGCAGCTCGTTTCAAACATTTTTCACAAGCCGACCGCCAATTTGTGGATATGCACTTCTTAGACTTCCATTCGGTAAGAACATTGAATTCTCTACTCGAATTGATGCTTTTATTGAAGCGTTGGGTTGGCAAGAATTCGTTAATATGCGTTTTCCGCGTATTAATGAATATGTGGTGGAATTTTTGGTCACTTTGACCATGAATAAGAAGAAGACCTCAATCTCTTTTAGGAATAATGGTACCACATACACCATTGATTATGAAGCAATGGGAAACATGTTTGGTTTCCCTACTTCTGATTTCTATGATAAGCCTAAAGATTTTGATAATGATGTTGTTTGGCAAACTCTTTCGGACCAAGACTATTTTAATTCCAAAAACACTTCAAGCAAGTTGATTAAGGACAATTGTGTGTTCTTATTTCACAAATTTTTGAGTTTCTCCTTGTTTGGGCGTGTGGAGAGTTCAAAGGTTCAGGTTCGGGATTTATATGTTTTGGATAGTTTGTTTAAAGGCTTGAGGATTGATAGCATTGGCATGATGTTCGATAATTTGTTCCGTGCTTCGAGGGCTACTACCATTCAGATCCCTCTTTGTAATTTTATCACCGCTATTGTGTTGGGAGCTCGGGGTGAATTGGCTGATTTTGACATGTCCACCTACCGTGGGTATGTTCCACTTTTGGACATTTCGGCTCTTGAGCGGGCTCATTTATTGCTTCCACGAGGTCCCCCCGTCTTTATTTCGTATGCCTCACATATTGCCCACCTTCGTGGCACTATGGGTGGTGGCGCTTCAAGTTCTCAATTTGTAGGTACCGAAGGCGGCGGAGAGGCGGAAGGAGAGGAAGATGAACCCCAAGCTCAACCACAACCCCAAGCACCTCAAGCGGATGATCCGGTGGATTTGCGGAGGATTTTGAACCAAATCAATTCTAACAATCGTCAAATGAACTTAAGAATTGATGATTTGGTAGAAAACAACATGGTGATGAATGACAACCTCAACCTTTTGAGGCGTGAGCATCGATCAACTCGGCATCGGATGCTTTCCTTTTTCCGACGCCGCAATGTGGAGACTTCACCTACACCTCCGGATTCCCCGCCTCAAGCATAGGTTGTTTTCTTTATTTTCTTTTTATCTTGTTATAATTGGTACAATTTTCATTTTCTTATGTTTGGTACATTTTCTATTTTTAATTTTATGTTGAATGTTTAATTTCCTACAATTTCAATCTTTGTTTCGTATGCCTTATTTCGTATTTATTTTTTATGTTTTCTCCATTTTTGCACCAATGAGGACATGGTCCAATTTAAGTGTGGGAGGAGATATAACATATATCATTTCCACATATACGAATAAATGCAACGAAAATATATTTTGCAAAACGAATAAATGCAACGAATAATAAACTTGACATTTTTCATATGTTCATAAATTAACACGTAAGCTAATATGATTATTTGTTTAGGTTATCATTATCGGTAGAAATAATATTTCTATACGGGCAACAATATTTTTCAAATTTTTCACAAATCTCCGATATAATTTTAAGTAAAATTGTCTCGAGTGAATGTATTTAAGTAACAAAAATTCTTTATATTTGATCTCTAATTTATATCATGCAATTCATGATACAATAAATCTTATTTTTAATTTTCAATTAGGTTTATAGGCATTAAATTGAACTAACAATTTTAGCTCGGTTTGATTTCGTCTTACATTAACACCAATTGAAGTTTTTAAGGAAACTTTAGCCATAATACATGTTGAATTTTAAGTCAATATAGGATGAATGTGCTATCTTTCTTTTTCCCAAGTTATAATTTCAATTTCATATTTCATATTAATTAATCAATTAGTTGAATTCTTAACTTTTGGCCACGATTGAGACCAACCTTATCACAATCGAGGTATGAAAGGGAAGAAAATTAAGTACCGTTTACTTTTGGCCACGATTGCGACCACCCTTATCACAATCGAGGTATGGAAGGAACGTTTAAAGCAAAAAAAATAAATAATAAGCGTGTATAAGTTTAAAGTAACGATTGTGTCCACCCATGGCATAGTCGGTACCTCTTAACCAAACACAAAGCAATAAAATACGTATAAAGTTACGATCAAGACCACCCTTATCTCGGGCGTAACTAAGCAAATAATTAACCCAAGTACTTATTCAAATATATAATATATCTCACATATTAGTTTAGGTTTGGGAAAGGAAATTTTGTGCTTTGAAATGCCTTGAGACGAAAGACTCAATAACATGCGTGCTTATATCGTCCTGAATGCTTCAATTCAAAATTGGAAATACAAGACAAATGATATATCGTATATTTTACTAAGTTAGTTTGATGTTTTGCGTATAAATTTGCCATGCGAAGTAAGTCTTTTCGGCTTAACTAATTCAAAAAGTAATACAGAGATATATGTTTTATTTTCATAAAGAGATTAGTTAAAGAATAAATTCAGAGAAATTTTGCTCGGGACTAGCAAAAGATTAAGTGTGGAGATTTGTTAAGCCCAAAATATACCTAAAATATCATCGATAATTACATCAATATTGCTACGAATTTATGCTATTTATAACTGTTTAGAAAGCTTTTACTCTCGAATATGTTTCTTTCTTGTAAGGTACACAAATATTTGGTAAAATCCAAATAGGAACGAAAAGAGCTCAAAAACAAAAGAAAAACCCTACAAAAGGAATCGAAGACGACAGAAATTAATAACGCCAAATCGAGGACGCGAACGAAAGCAAAAGAACTGAAAATCGTTCCGTGCCGCGACCGCGGCCCCCACATTCACGGTCGCGACACGCGTTCCTCAGCTTCCCCTTCCTTCCGTTTGAAGACCAATTGATGCTCCCCCATTCTCAGTAGAGAATTTAATATTCTCGGTACGAGCAGGAGTTTGTAGAGGTCTAGTTGCACACTTTCATTTTCGACGAAACGCGATCGTTCGGGTGGATAAAGGCGTCCTTTCGCAACGGATACGATCCTTCACAACGGACACGACACTTCAATCAAGGCTCTTCAACATCTATAAATAAAGAGTTGATGGAGAGTTGAAGAATGTAGAAAAAAGAGATTAGTATAGAATTTATGCAGAAATTCCGAGTCGAGTGATTCAGAGTTTAGATTTCGATTCTGTAAAAAGCAATATGATGTACACACATTGTTTATTCAATAATAACAAGTTTAGTAGCATTTAGACATTGTTCCGGTTTAGTTTTCATTTTGGTAGTAGACCGACCCAGTCTCTATTACGAAGATTCAACGAGAAGATTGAGTAGAGGATCCGCCCCGGAGCCTGACAAACTCTAACGAAACCCAAGGAAAGGATTGACAACCCGTTCACTTGTAAGCCGTCGAATGTTTCCATGCTCCATGTTCTCTATAAACTTGTATCAATTTATATTTCATCTAATAAAGTCCATTCTATTCGATAGATTTTTATGCAGCACTTATGGTAACCAATCCACTAAAGTGACTGCTGGTGTTTTCATTAAAACGTATTTAATTCAAAATCTTTACAAGGAAACTTTGTTGAACACTTAGGCAAATTATTATCTCGAAAGAGTTTTAATTTGATTAAGGGCAATTATCCCGGATAGGGTTTTGTCATGTTCAAAGCCAATTAATTAGAGGTTCCGTCATTTATTTCATCTTTATAATTCGTACAAAGTTTAAAGTTGTTTTCTTTGCTTAATGCAAACAAATACATCTGTTTACTTTTCTAAAAAGTACTAAACGTACCTATCTTGCAAATTCATTCTTAAATCAGAGTATTTTCTAACGTCTTCATACTCTAGTCTAATTCTCATTCTAGCAATTTCAAAACCAAAACCGTTTAAATGATTTTCCATATTATAAACCTAAAAGTGAATTTAACCGATTATAAATAAGTTTTGTTCGAAAAACGTTCCATGTGGGATCGATATCTTTTATTACTACAAGCGTATACCGTGCACTTGCGGAAGTCGCTCAACAGTAAGCTGCATACGGAGGATGTCTTACATGCACCTTAGAATTAATCCATGAAATAGATTAAAAGGAAAGTTCTTACTTGCTCAACTATACAACTTGTATTCTCTAATATTAGAATTGCATATCCCGCCATTGGTCGTTTTATTTTCTTTTAAGACGCGTGTAATACATTTTCTGTATTTAACTTACTTTTTTTATAACTAATTGATTAATTGATTATATTTTACGTAAATTTAAAAGACTAATTGGATATTTTATGCAAGTTAAAGGGTTGTCAAACCACTTTAAAAATTTAAGAGGTCAATCAATTTTTTTTGGAAGGCAAATGGTGTATTAAGCTAAAAAAAACTTGCTTTAACATAATCGAATATTTTTTTTTGGTAAATAAAAATTTAGGTAAAAGTAGGTCTAGCCACTCCTAAAATCAGGACAAACTACAGATTTTGATGAAGATTTAAAGTGGAATTTCCAGATTACCTTACTGGTTAAATGAGATCACTCTTTGATTAATTATAATCAAATATGTTAAATATTTTATTACTAGAAAAGTTGTGTATGACTATCTCCCAAATAATTTATCTACAGCTAATTTCTTATAACTAAAAATTAATGTTTTCAGATTCTGACCAGATTTAAACTGAATTTATAATTAGAATTCATTTGTCGGATTAGATGACCTAATAAATAAATAATAAATATATAATTAATTTTAAATTTTTTTTATAAATTATATTTATATATATATAAAAAATAAAATTAAAACCAACTATTTGTTAGGAACACAACTTCAACATAATAATTTGTCATATCACATGAATAATGTACATGTCATCGTCTTATGTAAATGCAAGCACAATAATTATAACATTTTTAACATCAAGCAGATACAAATCACAGTCAAAATTAAGGGGTGTTGGCAGGAGCTAGCTATTAGCATTTCAGTCTAAACTATTGAAATATTAGTCTTGATCACATACACCTTAATTAATATATAAAATTTGTTCATTCACTGTTAGATCTAAACTTATTAGAATCTTAAGGTGGAGATTCAAAACATCTTGAGACTTAGATTTAATAAGCCTATATCTAATGGTGAATGAGCAAATTCACTTGCTCATTAAGATGCATGTGAAAATTCCTGATTGAAATACAGTGTTTATAGTTAGGTTTATAAAAACAACAACTTTTTTATAAAAACAACCTAGTTCTTAGGTTTTCATGAAAAATGTTTATAGTTATTGATGAAGATTCAGATTACAAATCTGGTCGATTTTTAGTCCGGCCGGTTCGAATATGACAACATTGCTAAAAACTTAAACTGTTTGATAAAATTGAAAATAAGTACTGATTACAAAAAATATTAAGTTGAACTTAAAACATTTTGATTTATAAGTGATTTTTAATTCAATTGAGTAATTTTTTTTAATTGGGATTAGATACTAAAACAGATCTATGATTTTTAGAGAAGTGTCAATTTAAGCTCCACGTATAAAATAGCACAAATATAGGGTTGACTTTAAAAAATGTACCAATTTAGGCATCGATAACGGAACGTGACACGTCATTTATATTATTCCGTTAAGTTCTGTCAATTGTACGTGGAGAGAGAAATCAAAATTTAACGTAGTAATATGAATGACGTGTCAGGTTCCGTTATCGATGCCTAAATTGGTACCATTTTTTAAACGTTAAACTTATATTAGTGCTATTTTGTACATGAAGCCTGAATGGATACTTCACTAAAAATCTTAAATCTATTTTGATACCTTATTTCTTTTAATTTATCGGACTGCTTAGTTATAATTAATTAACTAATTAATTATTTCCTTAATGTATGAGATTAAAATAATAAAAGTTTTTTTTTTTTTTTGGTTACAAGGAAGGCTAAGCCCGGAAACAAAACAAAAAACTAAGACAAAATAATCATTCTTTTCGTTGACCTTCCCCTCCGGTCCTCGTTAAGAATGTCCTGGAGGCCTACAGGCGGCACATCACACTCGTGATAACCCAAAGTTGCATTTCCTGCGAAATTTGTCATCCAGTCAGCAGCCTGATTCCCCTCGCGGTAAGAGTGATTTATGACTGCTTCCCAATCTCTATCCAACAGTTCCCAACATTTTAGGATAAGCTCCATTTGGGGGTTATGGGCGTTATCCTCCTCTTCTAACAATTTAACGACGTCTTTTGAGTCCACCTCGAGAATCACCTTTCGGTAGCCAGCTTGCCATGCCATGGTTAGTCCGTAGAAAGCCCCCCAGAGTTCTGCGGCAAAGGCCGACTCACTTCCCAACTTCGCCACAAAACCTCTGATCCAGTTCCCTTGATGATCTCGGAGCAAGCCTCCTGTTGTAGCGTGATTTAGAGCTCCCTTGCTCGCTCCGTCAGAGTTAATTGTAATCCAACTTTGCTCAGGTGGGTGCCACTGTATCCATTGTTCAATGGATTGATTAGCCCTGATTCTGTTTTCAGCCGTGGTTGCCTTCTAGAACTCGGCAGCTTTGCCAAGGATGAACTCCACTTTATCTCCTCTCATCTCCTCTTCCTCAAAAATTTGCTGGTTACGCCACTTCCAGACCCACCAAAGGGCGAAAGCAAAAACGCATTGCCAGTTTATCCCTCTAAACCTGGTTTTATTTCGCAAATTCACAGTCATCCATTCAGTTAGATCAGAACTAAAAAAAATCAACACCATATCGACCGGAACAATGGCCTGCCACACCGATCTTGCCTCTGCACAGTCCCTCACAGCGTGTAAGGTACTCTCCATCATTCCGCATTCATGACAATTTTTTGTATCCGATATCCTTCTGTTGAATCTAGTATTGTTACACATGATTGAATCATGTTGAACCAACCACGCAAAAGTGCGAATTCTTTCAGGGGCTTCAAGTCGCCAAATCATATCCCAATAATCATTAGTTGCAGCTAAGGGTTTGTTTTCCTGTATCACATCAAACCCAGATCTCACAGTGAACTTCCCCATTTCATTTTTGTTCCAAGACCAGCAGTCCCCATTCTCAGTTCCCGGTCGAATGCAAAGCGTGTTCAACTTCTACTGGGTCGACTGGTTGAGAAACGGCGATATTAAATCCCATTTCCAATGGTCGTTGTCCCAAAGATCAGATACCAACAAATTGATCAGCTCCGGTGGAACAGGATTAGTGACAGAGTTTAGAATTTGTTCCTTTCCACACCAAATGTCATGCCAGAACCTCGTAGTTCTCCCATTCCGCACCACACGGCTCACTCCATACTGAATAACCTGGTATCCCTTTATAATGCTTTTCCAAATAATTGAGGAGCCCTGTTTAGGTTTGAAGATTTCCATTCCTGTCCGGTCAGCACCATATTTAGCATTAATGACACGAACCCACAATCTTCCCGGTTCAGTTAACACCGTCCAGGCTAGTTTCGCTAGCATTGCTATGTTAGCTTCCTTAGTTAACCGGACACCAAGGCCTCCGTTGGTGCGCGACTGGCAAACTTGTCCCCAATTAATTAGGTGAGATTTTCTTTGCTGCATAGAGGAGCCCCAAAGGAAGTCCCTGTTGCTTCTATCCAGTCTATTACAAATGCCAGTGGGGAGAGCAGCAGTTTGCATTGTATAAGACGGAATAGCAGAATAGACAGACTTAATCAGCGTTATCTGCCTTGCGAGAGATAAGCTTCTACTTTTCCACCCCGCAAGCCTATTATTCACTTTATCGATCATCCCCCGATAGGTTTTTGTTGACTTTTTGATGGATAAGCGGCATGCCGAGATAAATGCCAAGGTTCTCCGTACAGCCAATGCCCAATCTCTCGCTGATGAGCTTTCTGGGACCAGGAGTAACATTGCTTGAAAAGAAGATTTTGGACTTCAGAAGACTGACTTTTTGCCCTGAACACTCTCCAAAGAACTTTACAATGTGCTGGATTGTGATTGCTTGATTTACTGAGGCCTCAGCAAATAAAATGATATCATCTGCAAAGAACATATGAGTCAGAGGGGGACCAGATCTAGATAACTTGATAGGGTTCCAGCTTTTGCACATAACCGCGTCTTTAATCATATGGTTGAGCCTCTCCAGGCATAACACAAAAAGGTAGGGGGATAACGGGTCACCCTGTCTAAGACCCCTTGACGGGGTGAATTTCTGGAGTTTTTTCCCATTCCAAAGGATCTGCATAGAAGTAGCTGCCACACAACTCATGATTAGCTCAATCCAATTCTGTTCTAGCCCCACCAAGCTTAAAGTATCTCTGAGGAATTGCCAACTAATCCTGTCATAGGCCTTTTCGAGATCCAACTTCAGAATCATATGCCCTTTCCTGCCCTTTTTCTTTTTAAACGAATGTATAGCTTCTTGGACCAAGATAATATTTTCAGATATGTTCCGCCCAGGGATGAAACTATTCTAATAAGGGCTAATGATGCAAGAGAGAACGGGTTTAATGCGTTTTACAATGCATTTCGTGATCACTTTATAGAGGACGTTGCAAAGGCTTATGGGGCGGAATTGGGAGGCGAATTCTGGGTGGGAAACTTTTGGGATAACAGTAATCAGTGTCTCATTAATGCTTGGATCAACAGCCCCCGTGTTCAGTGCTTTCAAAACGAACTCGCTTACCTGCTTTCCCAGCTTGTGCCAAAGCCGTTGATAGAAACCGGCATTAAATCCGTCAGGGTCAGGGGCTTTAAAGGGGGCCATATCAAAGAGGGCAGCTCGAACTTGTTCCCCCATAAAAGGGCTTAAAAGCCTTCGTTTCATGCGCTTCGGAATGGGAGGGAAAGAAGTAATCGTATGCAGACATCCCCGAATCGGTGATTCTTCCCTATACACCTCACTGAAGTGGTCGGTTATCAAATTCTGAACCGTATCCGCTTGCCACGTCCAAGTGCCATTAGTGTCTCGAAGCCCTTTAATTTTATTCCGGCGTCGCCGAACCAGAGTTGATAAATGGAAAAAGGAGGTGTTTCGGTCCCCAAAACAGAGCCAGTTCACTCTTGACTTTTGGAACCAATAAACTTCCTCTTGCTGAAGCAAGCTGTCAAGCTCCTCCTGTAGTTTCTTTTCTAAACGCAGCAGGCCAGAAGTAACCCGGCTGTCCAGCGCTCTTTGAACGCCCTCAAGCCTTCTATAGATCCGCATCTTCCTATAACCAATATTCCCAAAAGTATCAGTATTCCAATCCTGGACTTTTTCGGTGAAATCAGCAAGAGCATTCTGGATATCTCTCTGATCCGCCCAGGCTGAGTCAAAAAAATCTCTGAAGTTATCGTGAAGAAGCCATGCCGCTTGGAAACGGAACGGCTTAGGATAAGAGGTGTTGCTGGTCCTTGAAAGTTCTAGCATTATGGGACAATGGTCTGACTGTGCCTCGGCAGGTGGTGAACAACGGCTTCAGGAAAGTTGATTCTCCAATCAGCTGAGCATAGCCCCCTGTCAAGTCTACAAGCTACTCTTGTTCTCGGAGTTGATCCTCTGAACCAGGTGAATTTTGGTCCAATGAATCCCAAATCGACAAGGCCCAATCTGTTAATCCATTCCGCAAAAACTGAGCAACGATTTAAAGTTCGGTGGGACCCTCCTTGCTTCTCTTCTACCGCTTTTATACTGTTGAAATCACCAATGATTACCCAAGGGAGGAAAACAGTGTCTTTAATTTTCAACATATCTTCCATGAAATGCCTTTTATGGAGCATCTGGGGTCTGACATAAGAGAAGGTGATAGTGAAAGTTTTCCCCGCATGAGCGCCTTCTTTAATTAGAATATCTCCATGGAGGAATTGTGTAGATTTTTGCTTAACAGTAATGTTCAGTCTCTCATTGTGCCAGAATATCCAGATTCCCCCGCTGAAGCCCTCTGTCTCCACCACATCCATGTTGGTTAAATTTAGCTTCTTGCATAAATCTGCAGCACGATTGCCCGGCAGTCTCGTTTCAAGGAGAATGAGAATGTCAGGATCCTTCTTCAATGTCAAATGACGGCAGGCTCTAAAGAATTCAGTGCCACCGGCACCGAAACAATTCCAGGATATTACACGCATGATGATAGGTGAGAGATGTGCTCAGAAACTGCACACTATTGTGGGATCTGATCACTAGTGAAACCAGGGGGATTTCCCAAATTAACCTCCTTAGCAGTAGAGAGATAAATACTATTTGTATCACCTGTTGAGACAATAATATCATGGTTAGAAGTATTGCTTACAAAATTCAGTTGGGGGTTCGCTCCAAAGATCAGAGAATTCTCCCTACTGCCTGAGCTACTTCCCGTTGCGTGGTTCCCCTGCCCTTCGGCTCTACTACGTTTAGGTCTGCTGACAAAATCATTATTCCCTTCCTGCTCCAAGTTTGGGCTGACATTTTCGCGGTTAAGGATAGTGAACGAGTTTTGTAACTTGATCGCTTTGTTCTTGATCCCACGATTGCCTCGCGATACTCCAACAGTTTGCTTAGTCTGTGGAGTAGCAATGCTTTTGAACTCTAGTGATTTTACTTCGCTCCCTTTTTCTGTCTGTTTCTCTCTATCTCCTTTATTCTGATGATTCAGTGCGTGGATCCTTTTATCAGTAGTGTTTGTTGCCAGGTCTCCTAGAACGGTTCGTTCTGCTCTTGGCGTATATTTTCTCTTAGGGACCATCATCCACGGTCCATATTCATTCTCCTTGTCTATTTCACTAGATTCTGTATGCTTGTCCTGTGTAGGACTCTCCCTATTGGATTCTTGTCTTGGTTGCATTGCTGGTTCCATATGTGTATCATTCTTCTGACGAAGAGGAGGTGAAGAACAGACGGTCTTCGTGTGTCCATACCTGCCACATTTTGTACAAGCAACATGTAATCCCTCATATTCAATGCGGTAAGTCACATTATTCACTTCGAATTCTGCTACGAGGGGATTTTGAAGGTCAATTTCCACGCAGACCCGTGCGAATCTTCCCCTCGAGGCCTTGAGGGTGTTTTTATCCACTTTGACAGCTTTACCGAAGGAATTGGCAATTGCTGATAAGAAATCCACATCATACATTTGAACTGGTAGATCCGAAAACCGTACCCAAACCATGGTCGAGGCAATAGTGGCTGTAGCAGCATGAAAATCAGCCGACCAGGTACGCACAGAAAGATAATGACCTTGCACTGTCCATGGTCCTTCTTGAATAACCCTTTCCCTGTCATGTAAGTCCTTAAATTGTATAATATGGAAACCATAGCCAACATCCATTATCTCCACCTCTCCTTTCGGTTTCCACAGCTCTAGGGCTCTCTTCTGTAATGCAATATAACCGACATTACGTCCTAGAACCTTAATCACCAGAGCAGAGGTCCACGGGGTTGACCAGGTGTCGAGCAGTTGGGGTGAAACCACAAAACTGGGCTTCAGGGGATTCTTGAGTGAGACTTGGAGCAAACCTTCAGCTAATAAGTCTTTTGGTTCTCGGATTGGTTCAGCAGCAGTAGTTCCAATCAATAAAAAGTAATGAATAATAATAAAAAAATTGGCTACCTTAAGGTATTTTTTCCATATTTAATGCAATTTATCGGACTGGTTAGTTATAATTATGTAGTACTTAATGTATGAGATTAAAATAATAAAAGATTTAATCAATAAAAAAAAAGTAAAGAATAATAAAATAAAAATTAGCCACCTTAAGATATTTTTTCCATATTTAATGCAGATGTATCTTAATATCTTTTTTTTTTAATTCATGGGACTGGTTAGTTATATTATTATTTTTTTGAAATAATTAGTTTTTTTTTTTTTTTAAAACAAAGATTAAATTCATTCCTTAAATCGAATCAGCAACAATAGTTTCCTGCAACTAAGTCGGAGCAGAAAAAGAAACAAACTCGCTAGCATTGGACAGGGCATGTCGTGCAACAACATGAGCGCCCCTGTTCGCTGGGCGTGGAGAAAGACACTTTATAATCGTGTCGACTACTTAATAAAACCTTATAATTAGTTAGTTATAATTATTTAGTAATTAATGTATGAGGTTAAAATAATAACAGTTTTTCTTTCCCCTCTTTTTTTTCAAAGCCTCGTCATCTATCCAATATAAACTTTTCTTATTTTGTAAATCTACTTTTAAAAAATAGAGAAATTTGTCTTCCTTCTTCCTCCTCCTCCTACTGGATTAGATTTACTGTGTTTTTTATTGTTATTTTTCTTTTCTGTCTGTGTTTATATACTTCATCTAATCTTTTTATTCGTCAGAATTATATCAGTACTCTATTATTCTTTCGTTTATACCTTTTTCGAATTTAGCACGAGCGGAAACGGTTTATCTTGTTCGTGGATCAATGGGTCTACGTAGTTACAACAAAAGAAATGATTTACATGCGAATGTTCAGAATGACTTAAATGACGATGATTGGATTGTAGATGCTTTTCTATGGATTTGGATTTATGAGAAGTATATTTTGTCTTGTTCTTTTATGTTTTTAATAACTTTCTGAGTAAAATAGGAGGTTTGGTTGGTAAGGTCCACCATGTGGACAAGACTACAATTGGGGCCATTAGGGGTAAGTTTGCTAGGGTATGTATAGATGTTGATCTGGCTAAACCTTTACTTTCTAAGTTCTGTGTTCAGGATAAAGTGTTCTTTATTGAGTATGAAGGTTTACATAACATCTGTTATGATTGTGGCATGTATGGTCATTCTCAGGAGGGTTGCCCTAAAAGGGAGAGGGTTGTTATAGAGAGGGTTGAGAGTAGTGTGCGGATTACTGGAGGGAACCAGGGGTATGAAGGGAACTTTGGTCCCTGGATGGTGGCAAAGAGGCCCGCTAGACGTAGGAATCAACCTGCAGTGGTTCACAATCGTCCTCCTGATATCAACACAAATTCTAAGTCCCTTTCTCCTAAAGCTACTGTTATTCCAAATGTCAAGGAGAAGCCTGTCCTCAAAGCTAGAAAGGAGGCTGGGGTTTCTTCAGTAGCCTTGCCTGGGTCCAGATTTGGGGCCCTGATGATTGAGGAAGTTCAAGAGTCAGACCAAGATGAGAATCATATGGATGAGAGTATTCCAGGATTAGAGTCTGTAGATCCAGTCGAGAAGGTGGTTGAATCTGTGAACCCACTTTTTGTCTCTAAGGATGAAGCCCAGGGGGGGACCCTGACCCTTGCAGCTAGAAGGATGAAGAATTCAAATGAGGTTAGTATTCCTGTTCCTGGTATTGATCCTGGGATTGGGAAATCTATGGGAGTTAACAAAACTAATATGAAAAAGCTTAAAGGAAAACAAAAAAGTGGCCTTAACACTTTGGCGTTTCCAGATAAGAGGGGGCCCGGGGGTACCTCGGTAAGGCTCTCAGGAGCCCCTAGTAAATACCTAGCTTAGGGTAGGGGTGTGGTCAGTTGTCCTCCTTTCTATGGATTTGTTATTTTGGAATGTTAGGGGTGTGGCTAGCAAGGCTACCCGTATCCATATTAATGATCTTATTAAGCAGTTTAATCCATCTTGTTTTGCTCTTTTGGAAACTAAGATTAGTGGTGAGAAAGCAGATGAGGTGGTTAAGAAGTTTAAGAACTGGCACTGTGTTAGATCGGAGGCAACTGGCCGGGCTGGGGGGATTTGGCTTTTTTGGAGGCCAGATCGGATTCATTTTGATATTCTTAGCATGGATAAGCAGTTCATTCATTGTAAAGTGAGTATTTCCGGCAATACTTCCTTTTTTATTACCCTTGTGTATGCTGACCCTATCTTGTCTAATCGAAAACGGCTCTGGGAGGTTCTCTATTCTATGAGTGTCAGCATTTCGGAGCCCTGGTTTGTGGCGGGTGACTTCAATGATATCGCCTTTATGAGTGATCAGAGAGGGGGATCCAATCATTATGTTAATCGCTGTCTGCATCACAAGAATAGTATGGATTTATGTGGGCTTTCCGATCTGGGGGCTTCTGGTCATAAATTCACTTGGAAGCGTAATAATACTTTTGTTCGATTGGACAAAGTCTACGCTAATGTTTTAGCTCTAACTTCCTTCCCCGAGTGCTCTGTGTTGAACCTCCCGTTCCGTCATTCGGATCATTGTCCTATTTTGTTTAGACTTTTGAGAGGTAAGCACCCTAGGGGTACGAGACCGTTCCGGTATCAGTTGGCTTGGGAGTCCCATCCTAAGTTTAAAGAGTTCGTTCATGAGAGTTGGAGACCTCATTCGTATGTACTGCAAGCTGCTGAAGGGTTCAGGAATAAGGTGCAGGGGTGGAATAGGAATGTGTTTGGGCATATTATCAGAAGGAAGAACAAGTTATTAAAGAGGATGGAGGGCATTCAACGCAGGTTGGAGGGGAGGTTTGATCATAGCCTTGAGGGCCTCCTCAGAACCCTTCAGAAGGAGCTGGAGGCTGTGCTTAGGCAGGAGGAGTTCCTTTGGTTCCAGAAGTCTCGGAAGTCCTGGATTAGAGATGGGGATCGTAATACCAAATACTTCCATCTCTCTACCCTGATCAGAAGGCAGAGAAATAGAATTGAGGCCATTAAGGATTCTAATGGTGATTGGGTTTATGAAGATGAGGTTATTCGGAACTTAGCCCTGGATTTCTACAGAGAGCTGTTCAAAGAGGAACCTGTTCTTTTGGAGAGGGCTCACTCTATTGCTACATTTCCTTTAATCAGTGAGGATTGTAGTCATGAGGCCTTTCAACCTATTTCCCGAAAAGAGATTGACCAAGCTATCTTCAGCATTGGGGCTTCTAAAGCTCCTGGGATTGATGGTCTTCCGGCGGGCTTTTACCATAAGCATTGGGATGTAGTGAAGGAAGGCATCTATAATTTTGTCTTGCGGGTGTTCAGTGGTTCGAAGGATATTGAGCTGGTTAATAGAACCCTCCTGGTTCTGATTCCTAAGATTGATAAGCCTTCTTCCTTTTTGCATATGAGACCTATCAGTCTTTGTAATGTTCTTTACAAAACTGTTACAAAGATTGTGGCTAATAGAATCCGTGGCATTCTTCCTGCGATCATTTGTCAGAATCAGGGTAGCTTTGTGCCTGGTAGACAAATGATGGATAATGTGGTGATCGCCCAAGAGATGGTCCACACGATGAAGATTAGGAAGGGGAGGAAAGGCATTGTGGCTCTGAAGCTGGATTTAGAGAAGGCCTATGATCGAATTAATTGGGATTTCTTGATGGAGAGCCTTGAGAGAGCTAGAATCCCGGACAGTTGGAGAAGTTTAATTAAGGTATGTATTTCTTCTCCTGTGTTTCAAGTTATGGTCAATGGGGATATGTCGGAGGAATTTTCCCCGGGCAGAGGAATCCGTCAGGGGGATCCTATGAGCCCTTTCCTTTTTGTTATTGCTATGGAGAGGCTCTCTCACCTGATTCAGGATGCGATTGATAATGGGAGTTTCCACCCTGTGGCGATCAACAGCTTCTGTCCCCAGGTGACTCACTTATTCTTTGCAGATGATGTCCTTATCTTTCTTGAGGGTAATGAGGAGCAGTTGAGAGTCATTATGGATATTCTGGATTGTTTTTGTTCGGCCTCTGGGCAGAAGCTTAATATCCAGAAATCTAGGATGATGTGCTCTAAGAATATGAATCAGAGAGTCTGTAAGAGATTAAGTGATCTCTCAGGTATTCCTCTTACTGATTCTCTTGGGAAGTATCTGGGCGTTCCCCTCCATAGTGAGCGTGTGTCTAAAGGCTCCTTCAAAGAGACTTTGGATAAAGCTAATTCGAAGTGTGCCATTTGGAAAGCCAAGACTCTGTCTCTCGCTGGCCGCCTCACGTTAATTCAATCTGTTAATTGTGCTGCTCCCAATCACATCATGCAGGCTTGTAAGCTTCCGGATCCTGTGCTTAATGATCTTGACAAGATTAATCGTAGGTTCCTGTGGGGGGAAGCTGCGGAGGGCAGGAAGATCCATCTTGTGCCTTGGAGTGAGGTTTGCCAGCCTAAAGATTCTGGGGGTCTGGGTATTAGGAAAGCAAAGGACAATAATAAAGTTTTATTAATGAAACTCCTTTGGCGTATGTGGCAAAACCCTTCCTCTCTTTGGGTTCGCCTCCTTTGTGGTAAGTATCGGAAAGACAAAATCTTCGGGGGCCCGAAAGAGAGAGTTGCTAATTGTTCCTTCCTCTGGAAAGGACTTAGTGCTGTGTTTGATGAGTTCTGCTTGGGAGTTGGCCTGGAGGTGGGGAATGGTAAGTCCATTAGTTTCTGGTTTGATAACTGGATTGGGGATAAACCGTTAATTGAGGTGTGTTCTTCCCCCCCGCCTAGTGATATACGCAACTGGAGGATTGCCGATATGGTTGACTCGGAAGGGGACTGGATCTGGTCAAAGTTTGATACTTTCTTTAGCCTTGAGACTCTCCTTAGAATGCGGGGAGTGAAGGTGAGTAATCAAGAGGAAGACTTGGATATGCACTGTTGGGCGCTGACTAACAATGGAGTTTATTCTTGCAAATCGGCCTTTGAAGCTTTCTCTCTCTTTAGATCTGATCCTCCCTCGGATGTGTGGAAGTCGATTTGGACCCTTAAAGTTCCTTTCCGTATTAGGAGTTTCCTGTGGCTGGGCGTTAAGGACAGGCTTCTTACTAATTCGGATAGGCACAGAAGGCACTTGGCTGATTCTGGAGCTTGCAGTAGATGCAGAGGCCATGTTGAGACTTTGTGCCATGCTCTTAGAGATTGCTCTAATAGTAAAGAGGTTTGGAGGAAAATTCTCCCACACCATATTTTCTCTTCCTTCATGGCACATTCTGAGGTCGACTGGTTCTCTGATGGTGTTAGAGGAAAGTTGCTTCCATACATGGAGCATGGTGACATTTTCTTTGCTATTATCTGTCACCAAGTTTGGAAATGGAGAAACGAGGAGATTTTTGGAGATAAAACTGTTTTTATGACAAACTTAGCTGATTTCTTCTCGAAAAAACTTTTCTCTATTATCGATAGTTTCAAAGGAGAGTCCCTTGCCAGAGCCTCTCAGTGTTGTGATGTCCATCTCGTGGGATGGAGCAGGCCAAGAGAGGGGGTTGTGAAGCTGAATACTGATGGTTCCTGCCTCAGTAACGGTAAGATTGCGGCTGGAGGTGTGCTTAGAGATGTAGAGGGCGTCTGGCTTTCTGGGTTCTCCCAGAATTTAGGGTTGGGTTCTTCCTTTTCTGCGGAGCTCTGGGCTATTCTTACTGGAATCAATCTTGCTAAAAGGCTGGGTGTTAAGAGGCTCTCTGTGGAGTCTGATAATTTGGAAGCAATCAAAATGATTTCTGAGAATCATTCTATGGGTCTTAACAGTCGCAACCTCATCAAAGCTATTATAAGGCTTTGCTCCTCCTTTGAGTTCGTAGAGTTCAGACACATTTTTAGAGAGCAGAATCGTGTTGCTGATCGCTTGGCGGCGGCGGGCCATGAAGGGACGTTAGGCGTTACTACCCTTCCTGTTTCCCCTAGTTTCATCTCTCATCTTCTCTTAGAAGATAGGATTGGGGTTAGCTTCCCTAGGCTAATTCCTGGGTAGTTTGTTGTTATTCGTTTTTCTTTTCCTTTTCTACCAAAAAAAAAAAAAAAAAAAAAAAATAAGTGATTAATATTTTAATTTAAGTAATTAAGTGGTTTATCAAATAAAGACACTCTTAGAAGGTGTTTGTTTCCACTCTTTTAACCTCATGTTTGATGTTCCTCTCCCAACTGCAAATATAATACTGTTTGGTAAAAATAAAAAGAAGCTCCTGATTGCTGTTATAACTACTTTTTGAAACAGCTGTTTGATCCAAACCGCTGCTGTTTCAACTTTCAATACTTTTAATTAGGGGTGAGCATCGGTTCGGTTACTAACCGAACTGAACTACCGGTTAACCGAACTGAAATTTGCTCTATTTTCATAACTGAACCGAACCGAATAAGTTTGGTAACTGAATTTGATTTAACCGAAAATTTTTGGTTCGGTTCGATTACCGATCGAATAACCGAAAACTCAAAATATTTAATTTTTTTGTATATTTTTATTTAATTAGTTTTCAAATAATATCCTTATACAAAAGTTACAATTGAATAAATTAAAGGCTACTAAACCAAAATATATATATACAAAGATAAATGTGTATTTTTTAGGGTTGGAATTTTTATTTATATATATATATAAAGATAAAATTATATTTTTTATATGTATATATGAAGTTCGGTTATCGGTTACAACGATATTTTTTTTAATAACCGAACCGATAACCGATTACCAAATTAAGCTAAAATTAAAACCGAACCGAATCAGAATGTTAAAATAATCGAACCAAACTAAGCTTTCGGTTCGGTTATCGATTTGGTAATCAGTTACCGGTTATTTTGCTCACCCCTACTTTTAATACCCTTCACAATTGAGGTGACTGAGCATTTAAAGAATTCTTTCAAATAAGTTTTTTTTTCTCATCCTATTCTTTTTTTTCTAATTACTATTGATTATGCATATATTTTTGTTGTGGTTTCCAAAGATATAATTTTCTTTCTCACTATTACACTTTTTGTTATGAGCTTGATTTTTTAGAATAATTTAAACTTTTAGTATATAGGTTTTTTTTATGAAAAAATGAAGTTATTATAAATATTATTTTTATAATTTTTATTGAGTTATTTAGATTATTTTTAGGGATAAAAGCTAAATTTAACCCTAATGTTTTAAGCGAAGTACAAATTTAGCCTTAACGTATGAAATGGTGCAAATTTAATCTAGAATTTCCAAGCAAGATCAATTTTAGCCTCACGCTATCGAAATTTGAAGACCCTAGTTTGGCTGTTATTTGACTGTCACATAGGACATTCTAAATAAGTTTGTCAATAAATTAAAATAATTTTGTACATTTTTTGTTACTATATTAATATCACATTAAATGTTTTAGATGCTTTGACAAAAAAAATTGAGATTAACTTGTAGCATATTCTTTTTTTTTATCATTTTAACAAAATTTTTGTCATTTTGTTTGTAATATACTAAATATTTTAGACATAATTGATACGTGGAAAGTCCGAAGTGACAGTTAAATACCAGTCAAACCATTTTTTTCTAATTTTCTATAACATAGGACTAAAATTGATATTGGTTGGAAACGTTAAGGTTAAATTTACATAATTTCATACGTTAAGACTAAATTTGCACTTTCCTTTAAACATTAGAGTTAATTTGGTTTTTATCTCTTATTTTTATTATTTTTAGAATTATTTTTATATGTTTATTTAAAACGTGTCTATATTAGTCATTTTACATACTAACAGCAACAAGCAATCATAGTTTTACCAAACACTACTAATCAAACAGCAAACTGAAACAACAAATAGCAAACTGCAAACAACAAACCGTAACAGCAAACATCAAACAGCAGGTAAACCAAACGGACCCTTATAATAGGTCTTTTAAAAAAACTCTTATAATAGATTGAAAGGTATGCGAAATGTATTTTTAGAATTTAGGTTTGATATGATTTTGTATTTAGTTGTTACGTAATAAGCAAACTTAGTGAGTTGGTGAGACACTTATAAAATTTAAGAAGCTAATCTACTTTTGTGGATAAATTTAAAGAGTTTGTGATACGAAATAATCAAATTCAAGGAGCTGGTGATGTATTTTTTTATGGAAATAGTTGTATCTTCAATAGATAAACAAACAACAAGTACAGCAAACAAACACAAGGAATAAAAACCTTACAAGATCCATAAATGCACTAAAACGACTACAAAGCGTAGAAATAGCCATAAAAGGTATTAAAAACATAAAAGAACAAGAAAAAAAATATACTTCTCATAAAAGCATCTGCAATCCACTCATCATCATTTAAGTAATTCTGAACATTCGGATGTAAATCCTTTCTTTTGTTGCAACCACGTAGATCCATTGATCCACGAACAAGATAAGTCGTTTGTGCTAAATTCAAAAAAGGTATAAACGAAAGAATAATAGAGAACTGATACAATTCAAGCGAATAAAGAGATCAGATGAAGTATATGAATACAAATAGAAAAAAATAACAATAATAAAAAACACAGTGAATCTAACCGAGCGGGAGGAGGAAGAAGGAAGACAAATTTTGAGAAATTATACAATGTGCCAGGCATACCACATCAGAATCATGGCGAATAGAATTAAACCAAGTGTTAAAAATAATTAATAACTAATAAAAGAATTAATAATCATTAATTATTCCATTATTTTCTAAACTATCTTTTCTGTTTCTCTTCCGCATGACCTCATACTGTCGTTTTCTCCAGCGAACGCCATCAAGCCGTTCCGGTGACCACCATCACCTCTGTTCAGTCTCTTCTGGTATGATGGTACAATGTAATTAATTAGATTTCCATATCTAAAACCAAAAAAATGCAGGGAAGATTTTCAGATCTGAAACCTAAAAATTCTAAACTTGACACGATACCCTTTTTTTTTGGTAAGTTTGGAACGTTTAAACAACAGCAACAAAACCAGAAAAACCAGCAAAAAAACCTAACTAATAACAGCAGCAGATAATCTGGGAAACAAGGTGCCAATATGGTCCTCCCAAAGAACGTCACGAAGAGCACTCGGGACCTCCGTGAAAAAGACAATCCCGGGATTGGACGAGTGAGCCAAAGACGCCATCCTGTCCGCACACCTGTTACGTTCTCTATGCACGTGAGAAAGCGACACTCTATCAAATTTCAGCAGCAGATTCTTAATTTCAATAATGACGGTTCGAGCAGGGTGATGCGAGGAGCACGACTGTTCAACCACTCTGATAGCCTCCAGGCAATCACATTCAACTAACAGGGAACGACAATCCTGATTAATCGCTAAAGTTAGGCCGGAAAGCAAGCCCCATAACTCAGCTTCAAAAGAGGTCCCAATGCCAATAAAACGACAGAAACCACCCAACCACTTACCATCAGAATTCTGGAGGAGGCCACCCGCAGTAATGAAGCCCGTCGCTGGCGAGAAGGAGCCGTCAACATTAAGCTTGATGAAACCTTCTGGCGGAGTAAGCCATCTCAAATAATGAATAGACCTGCTAGTTTTGGAGCTAATTAAATCATAGTTGTCCCAACACCTGTTATTCTCCTCCACCGCAAAGAATATAACTCTCGTCTTGTTTGCAGGAACGTCTCTTCCGTCATTAAAGAGGAAAAGATTTCTCCATTTCCAAAGGTTATAAATCGAGAAAGCAAAGACCTTAATCCAATTCTCCATCCCAAATCTGTTATTAACACCCGCCAGGCAATCGTACAACCAAGTCGTCTCCGCCATACCAAAGAAATCCGCCCAGAATCGCACAGGGATTAAATCATGCTAGACGGGCAGTCCCTAAGGACATGGCTGATCGTTTCAGCCTCAAAATTACAGCGAGAACAGACCGAGGACATAGCTAAATGATGCCTTTGCCTTTCGCTATTCGTCAATATACGATTATGGATGCATAACCAAAGAAACATTCGAACTCGCTGGGGGATTTTTAACTTCCAAATTTTCGCAAAAATGGGATTAGGAGAGGCGTTCTCCTCGTGGATTAAATTATCATAAGATGCTTTGCAAGAAAACATACCATTAGCCGCCGAATTCCAATGAGGCATGTCACAAATGACAGCTTCAGTATTGGTCCAGAGACACCGCAGGCGGAGGAGGACCGGGATGTCTAAAAGGCCTTCTATCATAGACCAATTCCAACCACCCTGACTGTCAAACACATCAGCAACTTTCCACTTAAGGCAATCAGGCGGTAACGGCTTCAAGGCGACATCTAACAGCTTCATATCACCCAGCCAGCGGTCATGCTAGAATTCAATTCTTTTCCCATCCCCGACATTCCATACCAACCCGTCAAGGAAGACCTCAAACACCTTCTGGAGGCTCTTCCAAGTATGGGAGCAATTTCTGATAATAGTACGGGGGCCCCCAACAATTCTGTCCAGTTTGTATTTACTAACCAGAACTCGGACCCAAAGCGCCTCTGGTTCCCGCCATAAGCGCCAAAGAAGCTTCATCAGGAGGACCTTGTTAGTATCCTCAGCCTTCCGGATGCCAGCACCCCCAAGAGAGGTCGGCTTGCAGACAGCCTCCCAATGAACCAGATGGATTCTCTGATGTCCTTCAGTGCTCCCCCAAATAAACCTCCTGTTTGCTCTATCCAGATTCGTCAGATCAGACTTAGGTAAGAGATTGGTTTGCATTGTATGGTTGGCCATTGACGAAGAGATTGATTTCGCTAAAGTGACTCTACCAGCTAGAGAAAGGGCATTTACCTTCCAAACACTTAATCTGTTATTAACTTTGTCAATTACCTCAACAAATGTTACTTTAGAAACCCGGGAATGAAGAAGGGGAACGCCAAGGTACTTGCCTAAGCATTCGGTGAGAGGAATCTGACAAGCTAAACTCAGAGATTTTTCCAAGGTCTGAGAAACATTCTTAGAAACTGACATTTTAGACTTCCTGAGGTTAATTTTTTGGCCAGAGAGGTTGCAAAAATCACCAAGAATCTCCATAAAAATACCAAGTTGTTCATGATTCGCTTCAAGGAAGATAAAGATGTCATCTGCAAAAAACAAATGACTAAGACCGGGCCCATTTCTGGTTAGCTTAATCGGTTTAAGACGCTTCGCTTCTAGACTCTTTTGAATAAGATGATCCAACCGAGCCATGCAAAAAACGAACAGAAGCGGAGATATAGGATCACCTTGATGAATTCCTCTCGAAGGAAGAAAAGTATCAGACTGCTCACCATTAATAAGAACCTGCATAGAAGTCGTGGTGACACTTTGGTTAATAACATGACACCAATTAGGAGGGATACCTGCTTCCTTTATGGTCTCAGCTAGAAAGGTCCAGTTAATCCAGTCATAAGCCTTCTCCATGTCAATTTTCAGAGCCAGAAAACCTTTCTTGCCTTTTTTAATGCGCATGGTATGAACAACTTCCTGGGCAATAACGATGTTATCAAAGATTTGACGATCTGGGATGAAGCTACTTTGGGAATCAGCAATGATTTTGGGAAGGAGGATTTGAAGACGAGTAGCAATGATTTTAGTAACAACTTTGAGGAGGACATTACACAGGCTGATTGGTCTGTAGTGCATGAAGGTCGTAGGGTTAGCAGTTTTAGGGATTAGTACTAACAAGGTCTGGTTCACCTTCGCCACCGAACGATTACCAGCAAAGATTTCGAGAGCGAATTTTATGATTCCATCTCAAATAGTATCCCAGTGCTTTTGATAAAAAAAGGCAGGAATACCATCCACCCACGGGGCCTTATTCGGCCATGCTAAAAATAGCTTCTTTCACATCATTAGGGGAAACATCCCAGAAAATCAGCCTCATAGTTCCCGGATCCAACTTTGGAAAGGAAGGGATGTCACTTAGATCCGTATGTTCAATATCTGAGGCAGTGAAGAGCACTTTATAAAAAGCCATAGCTCGTAGACGGATAGTAACCGAGTCATAGATCCACTCCCCAGTATCCTCTTTAATAGCCTTTATTTTGTTCCGTTTCCTTCTGATAATCGTGGATAGATGGTAGAAGTGAGTATTTCTATCCCCCTGAGTGATCCATTGGTTTCTGGACTTTTGCCACCAGATTAGCTCTTCTTGTCTAAGAACCGCAGAGAGCTCATTTAGGAGCGATCTTTCAAGACTCCTAAGGTTGTCATAATCTCCAATAAGAATTGAACTTTGAATGCATTTTAATCTGTCCAAAATCCTCCTTTTCTGTGCAAAAATGTTACCAAACTTCTTCCGATTCCAAATGTTGACTTTATCTTTGAAGACCAGAGCTTCCAACAAAGGGTCAGAAATAGGACGCCAGGCCTCCTGCACGAAATCCTTGAACTCGGGGTGGGATTCTGATGCGGATTCCATGAAGAAGCCTCACTAAGGGATAAGTGTACCCCGTCGTTATCAAGTAATAAATTTCTGGTTAAGTCCAGGTTATCGTCCACAGGATTTATTTCTGCAAGTATCGAGCTACTCGGTTTCAGGTGTTATCTAGGCTTAGGGGGTTTTGAGTTGGTTTTGCTAAGTTAATCTACTCCTAGGTTGAATTATACTAATCCTAGCTAAGTTATCTGATTCTAACTAAGTTATTCTATGCCTAATTAAGTTACTCTACCCCTAATTAAGTTAAACTACTCCTAATTGATCTTTCACTAATGCAATTATCCGAAGGAACATGGTATGAACGATAATAATGAAGATAGATTATTAGGTCTATTGAATAAAAACCTAATCTGAGTCACTTGTATTCAAGGCGATTAACCCTACTTACCCTCCTGAGGTTCCTAGCGCGTGATTCCCTAAGGCTGAAACTAGGTCTAAGGCTCAGTAAATTGGCGCTTAATCAACTAAGAGGTCGTCAATCTCCTAGGCTCTGACTAGATCAGATTCAGCTCGCAATATGTGCCTACTAGATTTTGGGGCTTTTGAATGAGTTAAACCAATTGAATAAAGCGTAAGACAGAGATTAGACAAATAATCATAGAACAAAACAAGAGCTAAATTATTATTAAAGGCGAAGATAAATGTCACAAGATACAATAAGCTAAGTTCGGCAACTGTATCAAAGAGTACAAACAAGGAAAGATAAAAGGAGATACAAAAATCCCTTTCAGGGAACCTGTTTACTCTGCAGCCAGCGACTTAATCTTAAGGACGGACCTTGATAATTCCTCGAGAAAAAGCTTTGAAGGAGCTTCAATGGAAGTCGAAGAAGATGAAGGAGATGGAGAGGAATTACAAGGGGAAAGCTAAGATAATTTACAAAATTGAAAGATATCTAATTTACATTGGAAAAACTCTATTTATAGGCGTGGCTCGACCCTCTTTTTGACCTATTTTCGTGTCCTTATTGGTGTAGGAAGTCGTGGGGTCCATCGTGGCTTCGTGGGGGCGGAATTGGTCTTTTTGACCAATTCCCGTAGGTCTGCTCGGCGAGCAGGCATGGCCTACGGAGGCCCGCTCGTTGAGCATTTTTGCCCGGAATGCCCCCGCGTGCTTGCCGACTGCCGTCGATGCCTTTGTCGTCCGAACTTATACCTGCGCACGTACAGAAACTCCAGATAACATTAGTCCAAAGGCTAAATTGATCCGCCAATCGCTTATTTTGAGCAAACGCTTCGTTTGGTGCGACTTTTGACGGACCAATTAGCTTCAAAAGATAACAGAATTATACTATACGTGCTATTTTGGCCGTAATTGCCTAGATTGGTCATAAAACGAGCCTAAACAACGAAAAATAAATAAAACGTTTCCAATTCCTAACTAACTCACACAAAAGCATTTAAATGCGAGAAATGCTCGCTTATTAACTAAATAATGCTAAAACCCGTCCTAAAACCGTACCCAAAGATAGGGGTTTTTGACCCCTATCAAACCTCCTCGCACTTAAAACTTTACTTGTCCCCAAGTAAACTAAAAAACTAAACCCGCAATCACAAACAAGCTAGAAAACCTCCCGGTTTGACTAGGTGCTTGACATAATTTCGAGCATCTGTAATTACATGCATTTGGAAATACAAAGTAGAGACACGATATCCAAAAGCCGCATTTCAATTATCATAGGTCATAGTTTTAAGCAAAAGGACACATGTTCAATTAAACGAGCTTGAGGGGATCGCTAAGTAAAACACCTCACCATAGGTAGTTCACTCATTTCACACAATTTTGGTGGCTAAAGTGTTTACTCTCGGCTTATGTTCTTGCTTAGGATTACGTTGATTTTGCACGTTCATCCGAGTTCCTCTACTATGCTATATGACTCCGTTGATATCAAAAACAGCCTCGAATTGGGGTTGTAATGTGGTTAGAGGGTTAAAGGTACAACAAGGGTTAATAGTTCTAGCGCTAGAAAAACAAAGTTCAAATGGCTTTAGCAAATATGAAGTGACTGAGCTTTTTATTCATAAAATCTTTTTCTTTTTCTTCTCTTTTTTTTTCTTTGAGACGTTTTGATTTTAAGAACTGGGGAATGGAGTTCTCCCCTTTTTGTTCGTCTCTTTTCTTTTCTTTTCTTTTTCTGTTTTTCTTTTCCTTTTGGATAGTAACGCTCATTCACTTCTTAGCCTTTTGGCTTGCTATTTTGATGCCATAAACAAAGATAAAGCGCTAGAAGCAAACAAAGGCTCAATTTGAGCTTTGCAAAAATTTTGGGTTAAGCAGCAAACCAAGTTGTGGTTTGCAAAAATAGGTTAGAACGAAAGAAAAATCTATAAACTACAAAAACATAGGCTCAAAGGGGCTTCCTAGAGTGGACGAAAAAGAGAAAATAAGGTAAAGAAAAAGGGTTAATTCTAATGAGGCTGATTCATCGTTTATCATCTCAAGTCATTGCATGTAGGTTCAACACAGTATTAGGTGCAAAATCTATAATCTTTCCACAAGTCAAAGCATTCACACAAAAATGTCAAGAAAAAGAGCTTTTTGATGTTCGCTCTTAGGCTCAAATTCAACTCACAATTTTTTGGGTTTCAATTTTGTGTTTACTAGTTTTCCCCAAACTCAAGTTCAATATCACATGCCTTCAATTCTTAAGTTATCTACCTAAGTAATGATTTTAGCATTTCTTCAAAAGTAGGGTCTAAATGCAAACTTTAGCTCATGCTTTTACAGATACAAGGGTTGTGTCCTACACCTAAACTAGTTGTCATGCAATTTTAGATTCGGTTCTCAGCCCTCAAGGACAAATAATGAAGTTTAGATTCGAAGGAGGTTCACGGTTTTAGGTCCTAAACATGCAAAAACATAAACAAAACCCAAAAACTCTAAACTAAACTAGACACGACGCAACAAAAATTTAAAAATTATACAATTTTTGTAAGTTTGTCTACCCCTCCTCCTCACACTAAAAATATGCAATAAGTTCCAACATTGCATCACAAATCATGAAGTACGAGTGTAAAGAGTTAGGGTGGAGAAGACAACTTACTGATCGGCCGGGGGAGGTGGCCATGGCATGTTGTAGCGCTCGCAGTAGTCTGACGCTACATATTCAAGGCCCGTGAGCCTCCGGTCCATGTTCTGTTCGAAGGTTGTGAACCGATGGTCCATTTGTTGAACAGTGTTGAATGTCCGAAGGTTCAGGTCTCGCATTTCTGCCATCATGTTGTTGATGGCTTGGAATTGGGCCTCCGTCCCCGGTGCTTGGTCTTCCCTTTGGTCTCCTGCTGTCGCAGGTTCTTCTTCCTCAGGTCCCTCGTCCCTATGCTGTGGTGGAATTCGTGCTCTTTTCCGTCCCCCTCTGCTAGAGCTTGCTCCTCCGATTGGGTTCCTGTTTAAGACTTCATGAAAAGTAGATCTCCCCAAAAACTTGGAGTTAAGCAAAGTAGGGTAAAAAGCAACTTCTTGATTGTCCAAATTTTTGAATTGGCTCTCAAGTAAGTTGGTAACTAAGTGTCCAAGGCCAAGGGAACTGCGTTTCCTACTCGTTTGGCTTGAGAAGCCCTCAAAGATGGTCTTGACATTATTCACGTGTTTGTGGTTGGCCACACACCATAGTATGAGCAATTCTGTCTTTGAGACTTTATTGCTCTCATTTTTGCCCAACAAGTTGTGAGCCACAAACTTGTGAACAAGGTTGAGGAGTGGGTCCAAGAGAGCGACTGGGCTAGCAGTTTGGGAGTCAAAGTCCGATATGCCTGTTAATTGTTCCCAGGCCATATCTTTTGTCATGGGTTTCTCAAAATCTGAGATTGCCTCTGGGTTGTTATAGACTCCCATCAGGGCTGCTAGTGTGGTATCATCGAGACGGTAAGGTTTACCATTCAGTCTAAAAGAATGCTTACCACTGCCCGCGGGTAGCTCTTTTTTCCAAGTAGTAAAAAATTCCATAGTGAAGTTGTGATAAACTGGGGTCGGTTTTGTGGCTAGTCTATACCAACCGTGGAATTTGAGGATTTCATTGAAATCCTTTTTCAAGCCTATAGACGCTAAATATGTTTGATCAACAACTATATGGGTGGAAAGTTCTTGCTTAGAAAATCTATCATACAATACCCCCTCACGTTCATCAACGAGCCCAAAGGGTGGGTCATACTTAGCTTGGAGGCTATCGCTGAACTCGACGTCAGACTCGGCTTCATTCTCAACTACGACCTTGGCCTTGCCCTTCTTACCCATAGCTCCTGAGGAATATACCAAAAATGGACAAGTTAGGACATATTTACAATTTTGAACATAAACCCCCAAATAAACCATTTATAGGCATAAACCATAGTTTAGGAATTTAGGGACTAAAACCATAAGTATTTGGTCCCTAAGTGTTTTACCCGTAATTCATAAATTCATGCAAAATTGGAGATGCCCAATGACTAAAACATGGTAAGAATGCAATTCATAACTCTATTGGCAAGTTTTTAACTATAAATTGAATAGTTGAACTTTGAGCTAAAATGGAGATTTTACCCAAATTGAGCAATTTCTCCAAATATTCACAAATTGAGAATAGAAATCACACCCAAACCACAAATTAATCATGATGTTAACATATATTGCAAGGAAATCAAGAATTAAAAGCAAACAAGAGATTTATTTGAGAAAAGAGAGAGAAACCTAAAACTTAGGTTTTCCTTAAATCTCAAAAACTATCACCCTAAGCTAAAATCTAAGCCTAGAAACATGTTAGAAATCAAAAATGGGTAAAGATTCATACCTTATATCTTGAATTCGGGTTAGAATGGTGGATTTGGGGGGTTAGGTTTTGAAAGGGAAAGAGAGGAAGAAAGGAAGAAAGAAAGAATGGAAATAAGAAAAAAAGAAAGAAAGAGAGAAGGGAAGAAGAAGGTGGGGAAGGGGATGATGAGTCATCCCCCCCCCTTTTCTTATTCTTTTTCTTTTTCTTTTCTTTTTTTTTGGTTCGGGATTTTAAAATCCCGAACAGCCCGTGTCGGCCGAGCTGACTGGCTCGGCCGACCAGTCCGGCGAGCTGGGTAGTGCCTAACTCGCCCGGGTTGGGCGAAATTCATTTTTTTTTCAGAATAAAGTGTGGGGGAACAAAGCTTGACAATGTAAAAAAAACAAATGAGATTAGAATTCAATCAACCAAAATTAACAAAAATAAAAGAAAAGGGAATGCAGAATTAAATTGTTCAAGCTTTGAATTTAAACCGAGGAGAACCCGATTTCTCCCCCTTACTCAATCCTTTCTCAGGATCTTTGGATTCTTCTCCGTTGTGCTTGGGAGAGAACCCTGTAGCCTTTCCTGCCTGTCCCTATTGATCTGAGCTACCTGATTGCTCAAATCTTTGCAGAAGGCTTCATTGTTGGCAAGCCTAGCCGAGATCTCCTTCAAAAGAGTGACCACCTCGTCAGATTCCTTAGGAGGTTGCATTGGCCCTTGGTTCTGCTGTTGATATGGGGGCATGCCAAGCCCCTGATCTCTATGTTCCTGAACAAAACCGCTGGGAGCTCGAAGCACATTCTGATTTGAATTTCCGTAAGAGAGGTTCGGATGCTGAGGCCTCCTGTAGTTGCTATTGTTGTTGTTGTAGGAGTTGTAGTTATTGGGGTTGGAGTTGTTATAGTTCTAATTGTATCTCGGCTGCCCCCCAACATAGTTGACCATCTCCACCCCATCTCCAGCGAAAGGGCTACCTGCTTGACAATCCTTTCCATGGTGGTCGCCGCCACAGTGCACACAGGTGGGAGGTTGGCTAAGCTTAGCCAACAGTACGTCCATCTTCCTACTAAAATCCGCAACAACTGGATTTTGTTCCTGTTCTTCCACAGCAAATACCCGCTGCCTTATGGGGCCAACGAGCTTCTGTTCTTGCCACTGCACACTCTTTCTGGCCAGCTCATTGATCATGTCATATGCCTCTGTTGCTGTCTTTCTAAACAAGTCTCCACCCGCTGCGGAGTCTACAATAGCTCTGTTGGTGGGTGTCAGTCCATGATAGAAGACGCTTACCAATTGATGCTTGGTTATGTCATGGTGAGGGCACATGCGCAGCATTTTTCTGAATCGGGTCCAAGATGTGTGGAGCGCTTCGTGCTCGGGTTGGTGGAAGGATGTGATCTCACCCCTGAGCATTGCCGTCTTCGAGGGAGGAAAGTAGTAGGACAAGAATTCCTTCTGCAACCCTGCCCAAGTCGTGATTGATCCGGGCTCCAGTGTTCTCAGCCATTCCAAAGCTTGCCCAGTCAGAGAAAACGGGAACAATTTCAGTCTAGCAGCATCTTGGGGAACCCCATTTGTTCTTGCGGTGTCTGCGCACATTAGGAAGCGATCCAGATGATCATTCGGGCTCTCATGTGCTTCTCCTCCAAACAGTCCGGTCTGTTGGATCAAGTGGATTATTCCGGACTTGATTTCTTATGTATTAGCCGGAATATTTGGAGCGGCAATGCCTGACAAATGCTGGTGCTGGTGTGGTGCCAGGATCTCACTCATCAGACGAGTGTCATTTTCTGGCCCAGTGTTCTCAATATTCCGTTCATTGTCAGTCATCTTGATAGGCTCGATGATCTCGTCTTGCTTCAGCTTTCCGATTTGTTTGCTCCTGCGAAGAGTACGTTCAAGTTCAGGGTTAAGAGGGACACACGGTATTTTCGCTGATCTCGTAGGCATACACTGAGAAAAGATAAATACAGAAATAAATGAAAGCGGAAGGAGAATCATACACATCATACAAGGTTGCACAGTTTTGTACAAGTATAAGAACGGTATAAATAAACACATACAGACATGTATAGATGAAGTTGACAAGTATAACTACACGTTCGTACAAACGAATATAAACAAGCGTAAGTATAAACAAGGACGGCTATTATAAACAAGTATATATAAACAAGTATATATAAACAAGTATAAACGGTATAGATACGTATGAACAAGTATCATGATTATAAACAAGTATAGTTATTATAAACAAGTATATATAAACAAGTAAAAACGGTATTAACAAGGAATATTCACAAAGAATGCCTAAACTAACAAATCGACCTTTGGTTCGATATTGCAGAAGAAATAAATCCCTGGCAATGGCGCCAAAAACTTGATGCGGATTCCGTGAAAAAGCCTCACTAAGGGATAAGTGTACCCCGTCGTTATCAAGTAATAAATTTCTGGTTAAGTCCAGGTTATCGTCAACAGGATTTATTTCTGCAAGTATCGAGCTACTCGGTTTCAGGTGTTATCTAGGGTTAGGGGGTTTTGAGTTGGTTTTGCTAAGTTAATCTACTCCTAGGTTGAATTATACTAATCCTAGCTAAGTTATCTGATTCTAACTAAGTTATTCTATGCCTAATTAAGTTACTCTACCCCTAATTAAGTTAAACTACTCCTAATTGATCTTTCACTAATGCAATTATCCGAAGGAACATGGTATGAACGATAATAATGAAGATAGATTATTAGGTCTATTGAATAAAAACCTAATCTAAGTCACTTGTATTCAAGGCGATTAACCCTACTTACCCTCCTGAGGTTCCTAGCGCGTGATTCCCTAAGACCGAAACTAGGTCTAAGGCTCAGTAAATTAGCGCTTAATCAACTAAGAGGTCGTCAATCTCCTAGGCTCTGACTAGGTCAGATTCAGCTCGCAATATGTGCCTACTAGATTTTGGGGCTTTTGAATGAGTTAAACCAATTGAATAAAGCGTAAGACAGAGATTAGACAAATAATCATAGAACAAAACAAGAGCTAAATTATTATTAAAGGCGAAGATAAATGTCACAAGATACAATAAGCTAAGTTCGGCAACTGTATCAAAGAGTACAAACAAGGAAAGATAAAAGGAGATACAAAAATCCCTTTCTTTTTACTCTGCAGCCGGCGACTTAATCTTAAGGACGGACCTTGATAATTCCTCGAGAAAAAGCTTTGAAGGAGCTTCAATGGAAATCGAAGAAGATGAAGGAGATGGAGAGGAATTACAAGGGGAAAGCTAAGATAATTTACAAAATTGAAAGATATCTAATTTACATCGGAAAAACTCTATTTATAGGCGTGGCTCGGCCCTCTTTTTGACCTATTTTTGTGTCTTTATTGGTGTAGGAAGTCGTGGGGTCCATCGTGGCTTCGTGGGGGCGGAATTGGTCTTTTTGACCAATTCCCGCAGGTCTGCTCGCGACGAGCAGCGCCCTGCTCGGCGAGCAGGCGCCTGGCGGCCTGCTCGGTGAACAGGCATCCTGCTCGCCCGAGCAGGCCTCTGGTGGCCTGCTCGGCGAGCAAGCATGGCCTACGGAGGCCCGCTCGTCGAGCATTTTTGCCCGGAATGCCCCCGCGTGCTTACCGACTGCCGTCGATGCCTTTGTCGTCCGAACTTATACATGCGCACGTACAGAAACTCCAGATAACATTAGTCCAAAGGCTAAATTGATCCGCCAATCGCTTATTTTGAGCAAACGCTTCGTTTGGTGCGACTTTTAACGGACCAATTAGCTTCAAAAGATAACGGAATTATACTATACGTGCTATTTTGGCCGTAATTGCCTAGATTGGTCATAAAACGAGCCTAAACAACAAAAAATAAATAAAACGTTTCCAATTCCTAACTAACTCACACAAAAGCATTTAAATGCGAGAAATGCTCGCTTATTAACTAAATAATGCTAAAACCCGTCCTAAAACCATACCCAAAGATAGGGGTTTTTGACCCCTATCAGATTCCCAAGCCAAGAGGAAGCAGAAAGGGCGAAGCTCGCTACGACCAATGAAAGAAGCAAAACGGAATAAAATAGGAGCATGATCCGAATGGCGAAACGGAAGATTCACAGTCGAACATTCAGGAAAACCAGCTCTGGACACACTATTCCCGTATACTTTATCAAGACGACAAAATAGATGATGTCTGCGCTAAGTAAAACGGTTCCCACTAAAACCCAGGTCAAATAAACCACAATCACTCATTTGCTCAGCATAAGTAAGGCTACGTCTTCTATAGTTCATACTGCCCCCTCGCTGATCTTGCAAAGAACTGATGTCGTTAAAATCCCCTATGACAAACCAAGGATCGTTCATGTTAAGACTGACAGTACGGAGCTTCTCCCAGTAAAGATTTCTGTCCGAAATAGCAGGCGAAGCGTAAATGAAGGTCATAACACAGATGAATTTCCCATTACTTTCCAACTTACAATGAATAAATTGATAGTCAATCATAATAACCTGAACCTGGATGTCGGCCTGCTTCCAAAACACCCAAATACCAACAGCTCTCCCCCTAGCCTCTGAGATGCAGTGATTCCAGCCTCTATATTTCTTAATAATCTTTTGGGCCAACTCCCCACTAGTCTTCGTCTCAATTAATACGAAAATGCTTGGCTTATGAAGCCGGATCATGTCATTAACGTGCAGACGGGTAGCTTTACTCGCTGCACCTCTCACATTCCAAGATAAAATATTCATAAAATGGGATAAGTGAAAAAGAGAAAAGGTAAAAGTAAACAAGACAGAGCTTGAGAAACAGAACTCAGGCAAGGTATTTAGCCGGAGCCCCTTCAAACACAGAACCAGAATTTTTGTTAGAATGCTTGAACCCCTTAGTTGTTGTAGGTTTGAGGTCTCTTTTGGGTTTCCTGGTTTTGTTGGGAGGTTTACTTCCCGGCGTTGTAGAGGAATGAGGATCAGCTAACTCAGGACCAAGCGGAGGGGGGGGGGGGGCAGATGTTGGGGTGAAAGGGTGGTCTCATGCCCCTGATGAGCAGAGATAGGTTGTATGTTTTCCTTATCATAGAGGGGGTTCTGCACTGTAGCAGGAATATCAGATTGGAGGTCTTTAGAAGGGATAGCAGGCTCCGGGACAGAGACATCCATTGTGTCGCTAAGGACACCAAAACGGGAGCCAACTTGGACCTTAGAGATATTAGTTGTATCGATCGGCTCAGAAAAGGTTGTCTGATTAGGGTCAGGTGCCTTATGAATAACATTAGAACCTGAACCACGTAAAGGAGTCCAACGGGGGGGTCTTCTTGCGACCATCCAGGGCCCAAAGTTCTGTTCGGACTCAGTATCCGTAGGCATAAGGGGGGGTTGAGTGGGGTCTTGTTCCGTATTAGGTTTAGGATTCTCAGGGGGCTCAATAGGGGAGGAACAAGAACCAGTGAAATGACCAAACCTACCACAGTCAAAACATATTTCATGTAGCCCCTCATATTCAATCTTGTATGCAGTCTTGCGCAATCTGTACTTAGCCAGGAGGGGTTTGGAGAGGTCGATTTCAATGCAAACCCTTGCATATTTACCCCTCTGCGTTTCAAGAGTGGTTTTATCCACATGATGAACCCTACCAACATGACTACCAAGCTTGGAAATAAAGGCCTCATTATAGTACTCAATAGGAAGACGTGGAAAACGTACCCAAGTAAGAATTCTATTCACCTCATTATCAAACGGATCAAAGTGGGGGCTCCATTAGCGGATTGAAAGACAATGGTTTGCAATGATATAGGGTCCCCCTGCCAGAGCCAAATCATAATCTTCACCACATGAGAATTTGGCTATATAATAGTCATTTTCAACATCGATGATTGTTACAGTTCCCTTCTTCGCCCATAAAGAATGAATCCTCTGGGCCAGATAACGGTAACCAATCATCTTCCCCAATACTTTAACAATTAGGGCGTGTCTCCATTGACTCCACAAGCGGTGCTTCTCCTCGGCTGATAGACGGATTGTAGGACAGTTCGAATCGTCTTCCTCCTCGCTATCAGAATCTGACTGTGCATCTCCATAATAAAAGGTTTGTGTCTCGGGCACCACATCCATCTTATCATCCTCAGAATCCAGACCCAGAAGACAATTTTTGAAAGAAACTTTGCGCTTAACAGGAGAGGAAAAATCCGATTGAAGGGAGCTCTCAGAGTTATCAGGGAATCCATCAATCCCCTTCGCTTTCTTCTTGCATCTATCAGCAGGGGTTACATTGAATTGGGTTTCTCTGCGGTTGTCGATCGGTGGGGGAGAAGCATCGCCATCGCCATCATCCATTAGGGCAACAGTTATTGACACGATACCCATTTTACAATCAATGTTAAATTCTCCTTCAAAATCAATTTTAATCAAATCCAGAGAAAAAAAAAATCAAAGATATTGAACGGAACAATGGAAATTAATTTTAATCCAATCCCAACAAAATTGTTTGACATCAAATTAACCAAGAACAAATGGAGGAGGTTCATGTTCAATTTCCAGCCAATTAATTTATTTTCTGTGACTTTTCAAGAGGTCGGCCGAGAAAAATAAACGGAAGTGACGCCGGAAGAGAAGAAGAAAAGGGACGTCTGCCGGAAGAGAATGACGATGATGGTGGTCACCGGAATAGAACCAACAGTGTAATGACACAGAGAATGATAGTGATAGCCGTTGGAAGTTGAGACAGGCGTGGAGAAGAAGAGGACAATTTGAGTTGTGGGGTATTAGTTTTTTTTATTATTAAATTAGACATTTGTTTAATTTTAATAGGCTTGGCATACCAAATCACTTTACTTAGTTGGTATGTCAGCCGTAGAGTAAAACTACTTACAAACTTCTCTCTTCCTCTTCAAAGTAGATTCACAAAATAAGAAGAAGTGTGTATTTAATAGATGAGGGGTTTTGAGAAAAGAGGGAGAAAAAGAATAGTTTATTTAAATTTTAAAGTATTAAACCAAGTTTTAATCAATAAAAAAAAGTGAAGAATGATAAAATAAAAATTAGCCACCTTAAATATTTTTTCCATATATCGGACTGGTTGGTTATAATTATTTAGTAATTAATGTATAAGATTAAAATAATAAAAAATTTAATCAATAAAAAGTAAAGAATAATAAAATAAAAATTAGCCACCTTAAGATATTTTTTCCATCTTTAATGCGATGTATTGAGAGTCAGTCGCCATATTGCACGGAAACGTGCGTGCAGCAGTTGAGTTTGTTCCATCCGATATTGAAAAAAATTTAATTTTAGTATAAAAGAAAAATATTACTATTACTATTATTTTTTTTTTTTCAAATGTTTGTTTACCTGTTTGGGTGGTCTCCCAACAGAAATACCTAATTTTGAGTGTTGCTTATGGACCATCATACATGGAAGGGAAAAATCACAAGCTGAGCATGAATATTCAACCTTACATATATTTATAAAATTTAAAAGTATTTTAATACAATAATAAAATAATAATTAAAAAGAAAATTATGTAAAGTATTTTAATATATTTACATAATTTAAAAGTACTTTTAGCTCTGTCAAATGCAACTGTCAAATTATGTAGGAGGTTGGGAGCCTTACTTAGCTCATCAAATGGTTTTTATGGCCTGTCGTAGCCGTCTGGTCCCTCTCATTGACGACATTCGCGAGATAGAGACGCTGGCGCTTCGTGAAGCCTTGTACTGATGTTCCCATCTTCATTGTATTAATGTTTTGTTCGAAAGTGACTCTTTGTTTGTGGTTAATAGTGTCAATTTTGATGCTTTAGATTTGTGTGCCTTTAGTTCTGTAATTCAAGATTGTAAGAAGTAGTCGACACGATTTTACAGTGTCATTTTCTCCACGCCTAGTGAACAAGGGGTTCATGTTGTTGCACGACATGTCCTGTCCAATACTAGCGAGTTTGTGTCTTTTTCTGTCCCGGCTTGGTTGTAGGAAACTATTTGTTCTGATTTGCTTCAATGATTAAGTTACTCTTTGCTTCAAAAAAAATTCATTGTTGGTCCTGAAAAAATTAAAGTGAATGACAACCGCAATTAAAGATTATATTAGTAAAATCAAATATTTCTAATAACCAAAATAGAAAAGAAAAATATATCCAAAAAAATAAATAATAATAATAGCTTACATTATTATCACTGTTTAATCTTCTTAATTTCTTTGTATTTTGCCACACCTAACTCTGCTATTTATTTCTAATATACAAATTCATAGACATCAATAACCAAACATGTTAAATACCCCAATCTAGAAAATATAATTGAAAATGGAATAATTTGATAGTCTAAACTAGGATAAATATGACAATTTTTTTTAACTAGATATAGAATTCAAAATACAATAATTCATACCTTTTAGTTTTTTTTGTTCCCTTTGATCAAGTGGCAGTAAGTTTATTAAAATCAATGTCTGGGGGAGGTCAAATTGGGTCTACAATTTCTGCATTGCACGTGGAATTAATAGCAATTCTATGGTCTTTACGTGTAGTTCATGATTGTAGATATCAAACTATTTTGGTAGCATCTGACACAATTTCAGCTATCAATTTACTTAAAGGATGACAAAATTTGCCAAATTGGTTGGGTCTAATCTTAGGAGATATTGTAGAGGTTGCTCGGGCATTTTCCTCAATCGAGTTCGTTTATGAGAGACGTCAAGCGAATGTTGTAGCTCATAATTTAGCTGTTTGGGCACGGTCCCTTTCTCAAATGGAAATTCTTATAGAAGAATTTCCTTCTTGTGTTTTTTCTTGTATTCAGAATGATATTTTGTTTTTTTCTTCGTAATACAAATTTTCGGATTATAAAAAAGAAGAAAAAAAAAGTTTATTAAAATCGAAATTTGAATAAAAAAATAAAAAAATTACAATAACTGAAGCTCTTATTTGAATTTATCTCATTATAGTCTCATTTTCATTCTTTAGTGTTGAAAGTTCCACCACCGGTGCTACTCTGGGGCGGATGTAGGGGGTCAAAGGGGCATTTCCTCCAACCCCATCCCGAATAATAATAATAAAAAAAAATTTAGTCCAAAACGACGTCGTTTTGGTTCCCCTCAAAACGACGCCGTTTTGCCTTGTGGGGTTTTGATATAAAAAGAATGGTTAAGGTGTAAAAATACCCCTAATGTTTTGGGTCAGGAGCAGTTTTACCCCTGACGTTTTAAATGGTGCAATTTTATCTCTAATGTTGAAAGCCAATAGCAATTTTACCACTAACGTTGATAAATTGGGTCAATTTGAGAAATAATTCATCAAAATGTCTTCTCCGTCATGAATCTTGTCATCTACACTTCATACATGCGTTATTTTATCAGTAACAAATCACAAACATACGTTGGGATGTGAAAAAAATAAGAAAAAAATATTAAAAATATACTGTCTTTTGTACGAATTAGACAAAAAAAAAATTCACCGAATTTATAAATATTAATCTCCAATTTTATTATTAAATTACAAAAAACATTATATCCTTTTTTTTAGAACAAATTGATATGCAATTGGTGCAAAATAAAGAAAAAAATGACTGTATTTTATAATAGTGTCTGAAATTAATCCAAATTATCTACGTTAGGGGTAAAATTGCTTTTGGCTACAAACATTAGGGGTAAAATTGCACCATTTTAGACGTTAGGTGTAAAACTGCTCCTAACCCAAAACGTTAGGGGTATTTTTGCACATTAACCCTAAAAAGAAGCAATATAAGTAGATGCAGCAGATCATTTTTAAGCTATGACAGATCGTAAATGTCAATTGCCACCTCGTAATCGTCGATCTACTTAGCATTAGAAGTTTTTTTTTAAGACATTTTGTATCAAATAGTAATTATGTACTAAAGTATATTTTTTTCGATTAATGTTATTTTGTCTAAATTTTTTTTACATAGAGTTTTACCCCATCTCTCAAATCTTGGATCCGCCACCACTACAACCTTCTCTTTTCTTCAACGGAAACAGAAATTAACTCCGATTAGATAGGCGAGAAGAAGGCTTAATTGAATGATGAAAAAAGTTTAAGTGTTGAATGGTGAAAAAAGCTTGAGTAAATACTAAAGTGTACCAATTTAGCTTCTTGTTTAGAGTGGACCAATTAGTGGGTAGATGAGTAGAATGGACAAATTTAGTTACATGGTGTTTTTGCTAATTTGCTAATTGTAATTGTAATTACTTTCTTACTTTATCACTTGTAATTGTAATTAGTTTCTTACTTTATTAGTTTCTTGTTAATATGTAATTGTATTTAATTCTAAACTGATCTAAATTGTAACTGGTTGCTACTTTTCTCGATATTTATTCTTATTATAAGAATGAAATTTTTTTTAACTAAAACGCCAAGGACATCCACACATATAAATTTAGATGCTACCTATAAATCCAAAAGATTCTTCTTCAGAAACGCTTATTATCCCAAGAGCTTCTATCGAGTTCAATCCAGAAGAGATCATATCATATCTGGGGCTTCGTACTCTAATTAAAAAAATACAAAGTTAATATTTGAGATCAAGTTTGGAGGGTGTATCTTACTAAGGGTCCTTATTGATAAAAACACAGACTCCAAAATCGAATTGCAGCTGTGTAAAATGAATGTAAGCATTAATTTAGTTCATAAACTGTCAAATTAGAAGTGCAATGCCCACCACATTATTTATGATTTTGATTTGGAGAGGCAGTGTTTTGGAGGGACTGTATTTTTTCGATTATGTAATTTTTGTTTAAAAGATGAAAATGCTATTAGTTATGATAGCATGCGAATATAAGGACATGTACACACGTCATCATCTGAAATCATATGGATGCATGGTACAAGAGGAGCCTCCTGATCAAACCACAATAAGATATGTAATTGTCATGGTACATGGACCAATGAAAGTTATTATAAATGAACACCATAATAAGGATCTCGGATGCACGCTGAAAATCTAGGGATTATAGTTTGGGCACACTACAAACTATCTAAATTTCATCTATCATCCAAGAGTCGACATATGTCCTTAAAAAGAACTACAACACACACTTTGAATGGACTATCAAAATTTTCCCTAACTTCCTATAAATAGAACGCAATGCTATAATCAAGGTATATACACACATTTATTGCAATTCACACTCAATTGCTTAGTATACCCACATAGAAAACGTTGCTAACTTAAGTATCAAAGTAGGACCGCATGCCCCACCTTAATTCTTTTTTTTATCTTAACTTAGATGCAGAAAGGATCTCAGCCATCTTCAGATCACTATCATCCAATTTCATTTGCACCAAGTTCGTGCAGGAAGTGTGGATCAAAAAAATACGCATACACGGGTCATCTTGATAATACAATGCATCCATCATTTTTGCGACAAATATAGGAGCCTAGAACACCTTTAGATGCTAATGGTAAAGCATTTTTTCTCCTTCAAATAACTCTTGAGCTTGATAGATGTATTAAGGAATGATTGGGTTCGCTTGATCCTTTAAATAGAGAATTTATGGACATCATAACCAAACAACTCCTCTATAATGGCGGCACTGTACAAGAGACTACTAACATGAACGCATCGGTAATGGCACAATTACAAGAGAAGTTGGACGCCGCAGAGAAGGCCATCAAATTGAAAAAATGACATGATTCTATCACATGTTCAACTGGACATCATGCTAATCATAATTATCCTTGTAAGAGGGATACATCGATGGATTCCAAGTTAGAAGGCGCAAATATGAGATTTAAAGAGAAATAGTGAACCCATCGTAGATGATGAAGTAACCACTCTTAGTCAGTCTCTGCATCCTACAGTGAGCAAAAAGGATCCCTATGAGGAAGACTACTCCCCCTACGCCTTCTGTGGAATGGGACAACCAAATCCAGATCCCCATTATACTAGAAAAGGCATGAAAGAGAATTTGAATCCTATGCAGACTATCATATGCCACATAAATTTTTGGGAAGATCGAAGTCTCCAACACATAAAGGAAAATATCAAAGATATTCTAACAAATTGGAGTCTCCATAGGGCAAGAGTGAGGCACAAAAGAGCCTCAGATCTTAAGAAGGGCATTGGCACGGAAGAAGGAAAATTGTGCCAAGATCTTCTAAAGATTGACGGACAACTCATCAGAGAGCATCCTTTAATAGTGAGGATAATGAAAGACTTTTGGAAAAGGAGACGCTGTTTGAGATCATCCAAAGGGAGATGGGGAGTGATATGGTGGACGCATGCATTGACTCCCAAAATCTAGATGTAACAGACACTAGGTGCCCATTGTGTGCACACGTTTTATATGAGCCAATGCCTCGGGGTTTGAAGTACCCCTCTTTAGAAAAATACAACAAGGTGGGAGACCTAAGAATATATGTGAAGAACTTTAAAAGAGTGCTACAAAATACTATGACCACAGACGCTATTATGTGTCATCTTTTCCCCACCACTTTAAAAGAGGTAGCATCCTATTGGTACGAGCAACTTCCTGTCGGATCAATCCAAAATTTTAACTGGATGGAAAACGAGTTCACTCAATGCTTTCTCACTTTAATACCTTAAAGCAAAATGATCCAGGATCTCAACTACCTGATTCGTGAACCTAGAGAAAACCTTTGGTATTGGGTAGATTAATTATAGAAAATTGCAATCTAGATTTGGCACCTCAGTGTAGATGTTGTGGTATATGTCATGGTGGTAAATTGTCGGAGCAAGGCTTCGCCCTAGGAGCTAACAACACAAAATTCCAAAATGTTCATGGAATCATGCAAGGGGATAAGGATTTCTTCAAATTGTACGGACACAAGCTCAACCCCCTTCTAAAAAGTATCAGTGCAAAGGATCACCTAGATGCGGATAATAATTCAAATTAGCATCATAGGGGAGATGTGGAGAGAGATTGAGAAGGAAAAAGGAACAAATTGATCATAGCTTTATGCCACTTAATTCCCCAATAAAAGGAGTGTTGTACTAGGTAGAAAAAATAAACAACACATCAAATATCCCCTGAAGCTCAAGCTTTTAGAATGTTAGAGCAATAAGACATAACATGAGTTCCACAAGAGTGAAGTCCATGACACCGAGGATTGCAAAAAGTTGGCAATAGAATTGGAAAAAATGGCAGAGAGTGGAGTATTGGATTGTTTTTTGGAGGAGTCATTAAAGGAGCTAGTCATGGAGAAAAAGAAACCATAAGCTACAGAGTGTGCTCCTTGAAGAATCATCAATGTAATTGTTGGAGGACCCTAAGGAGATCGGTTAGTAAAAAGAAAAAGAATGTACAAAGATAGGTAGAGGCTTCAAGAGTCTAGTTCAGATTTCTCATTTGATGGCTTGAAAAATACAACTAGCAAGGCACATAAGGATGCCCTAGTCACTAAGGTACTCATCGAAAATTTCACCGTCAAAAGGGGTATTCATGTACACCAACAACGCAGTAAATACTGTCACTAGGAAGGTTTACAAGGCACTAAGTATGGAGCATGACATGTTAGTTCCTACCTTATCTCTTTTAGTAGGAATTAGTGGACACACAATCCCCTTAGTTGGCATTATCAATCTGAAAGTGGAAATAGGTGACGGATATCCGAAGTGGAGAACTAAAGTTGAATTCGTCGTGATTGATATAGTCCTGGCATATAACACCATCATGGGGTGACCTTTGTTATCTAAGCCAGCTGGAGCTTTATCTATCTACCATTTGGCATAGCAGATACCCACAGAAGGAGGAGGGCAATAACCCAAGGAAACCAAATAATTTTCGAAGAAATGTATTTAGTCGTACTTCAAATGAAGCCTACTTACATCGAAGTATGAGAAGAAGAAAAAGAGAAAGCCTACAGGACAAATTGAGACGGTGTGGTTGGCCGAAGGGAAGTCAGCCAAGGTCACATCAAAGCTCCCACCAGCAGTGAAAATGGAAGTAATATAAACTTTGAAATGAAATGTTAGAGGCTTCATGTGGTGCTCGAAGTATATCACTAGAGTCTCCCTAAAGGTTATGACTTACACCCTTAATGTATATCCTGCTGCGAAACCAGTGAGGCAAAAGAAAAGAAATCGCGGACCCAAAAGGCTAAAAAACATCAAAACAGAAGTTAAAAAACTAATAATTTTCGGCCATATTGCGCCCATTGGCTTGCAAATGTGGTTTTAGTAAACAAGGCCATCAACACGTGGTGGTTATGTGTTATTGACCTCAATACGGCTTGCCTAAAAGATTCATATATGTTTCCTTGCATAGACATGTTAGTAGATTCAACAGCAGGCTATGCCATTTAGTCCATACTAGATGCATCAACCAGATATCACAAAATCCCCATGGCTGAGGGTGAAAAGGAGAACTAATTTTATCACCCCCAAGGGAACATATTGCTACAACGCGATGCCCTTTGGCTACAAATGCTACATACCAGAGGTTGGTTAATAAAATATTCAAAGATCTAATTGGTGAAAATTTGAGATTTACGTTGATGACATGATCATCAAGAGTAGAGCTATTTAAGAGAATGGTCCGGACTTCGATACAGTCTTCCAAACACTGTAGGAATATGAGCTTAAGCAAAACCTAAAAAAATGCACCTTTAGTGTAAGTTTTGGTAAATTCATTATCCCTGGGGTAAAATCATAAAAGTCTATAAATAAAGGGATCTATTGGCACAAAGCACGATTGTGTAGCAATATCCGCCAATTCAAGGATATGGTGTACGCCAAAAGAAACCTCCAAATGGACCCTTGCCACGTGGATACGCCACGTAGATCCGACACGTCACAAGGGACTTATGTCTGCTAGAAAGGGACAGATACGTCATCCAAGATAGATACACCCATGTTACCACTGAGCCGTTTCCAGAAAACCGTTGTGATCAGTGGCATTAAACAGTTCACTAAAGGCCCTAACAGTCGAACTTAAAGAATGTATAATTAATGTCTTAAAAGACATTAAATCCAAGACTGTTCGAAATACCATCTACGTAAATCATAAGTAAGTAACATAATATCACCACTAGAGTTGGAAAAAGTCCGTCCTCACAGACTGCCGCCCAAATGTTTATGAATTATTATATATTAGAATATTTTTCTTTTTTTCAGATTGAGGTTTTAAAAATACTAATTATATATGAATTATTATATTAAAATATTGGCATAATACCCATTTGGCTCCCGAAACTAAGATTTCAAAGTCAATTAGAATCTTAAATGATCAAAATCATCAATAAGATTCTTGAATTAAGCAAAAATCATCAATTGAGTCCTTATTCTAAACAAAAATCATCAATTGAGGTCTAATCAAAATTCATTCGGTTGAGCAATTTTAGACCCTTTTCTCTAAATTCATTTTGAATCAAAGATTATTTTAGGATATGATAAAAACTTAATTAATTATTTTTATCTGATTGAATTTTGATAGTATTAATTCCTAATTCACTTTGAAACTTTAGTATGCCACCATTTGGGTGTAATGCCTAAAATATTTTTCTTTCATTTCATTGACATAAGAAACTTCAAAACACGCGCAAAACCAGAGCGTGCAGCAGCGTAAACTTCGGAAATGTTCAAAACACACGCAATACGCCGCTGCGAATATCATCGCACGGTTGCGCCGCAAGAGAGGGCGTCACTCCTTTTCCTTCTTATCCCGGATCAAAGTTATCATAGTTTTATCTTTCCCTATTCCAGTATTTACCTTTCATTATTCCCGTTCGAAGACTCGAATCTCTTCCAATCCAAACACATATCTCTCTCTCTCCCCCCGCTATCTATAAAATTCTTAAGAATACAACAAAACAATAACAGTACAAAACTTCCAGCCATATCCAAGGCCGGCTTTCGTTTAAAACACACAAACAAACACTCTTTCCTCGATGATTATATAGACTTTTAATTCTCCACACAGATAGATTTACTTGTGCACTGTGCATTTCAAATTAAGTCAATCGATTTTGGCCGGAGAAAATGGCCGGGTTCGACGTGCAAGTAGCTGGTGCTATGATGACGGAGCTGAGAACTACTTTTGCTTCTGGTAGAACTCGGAGCTATGGATGGAGAGGGACTCAGTTGAAGAATCTGTTGAAGTTGTGTGATCATGAGAAGGAGATCGTCGAAGCTCTTCGTCAGGATCTTTCTAAGCCTGAACTTGAATCTACTGTCTATGAGGTCAACATCTTACTTGTATAAGCTATGAGTATATATACGGCTAATTTATTATTCTTCATGTTTATGTGTTCTGAAATGATCTGTAGAATATATAGTGATTAGATGAGTCGTATACGTATTGGCTATTTTATTTTGAGTTTTTCCTCTCTCGGTTTTTGTTAACGGTCTGGTTGAGAAATGATTGGGAAACCAGAGAACAGGTGTCAATTTTCCACTGTAGTTGAGAGATTTTGGAATTTCGAAGTTCAATCACCTGATTCAGTTAAATTACAGTCAGGTCGCGGCTGCTCTGTCATGAATTAATTCTTTCAGATTCGCTCCTTTTTTATCTGTTATTAATGCGCTTACTTTTGGATTGCTTACTGCCGTATTGGCTCTTTTCGTGTGAATTAATTTCCTATGACTCTTCTGTTAATATTGATGTTATACTTGAGTTGTATTATATTGATTGGGATTACATAAATGCATTTCAGATCACCTCTAATTTTCACCTATTTATAGGTGGGGGAGAACTCTGGATAAGCATTAATGACATTTATTGTCTCTGTTGTCCAAGAATAGTTTTCACTTCTGCCTAACAAGTTCAAATCATATTTCTCCTAAAAGGCCACGTGCAAGTATCATACATATATAGATTTTTTTAAATTGAAGTCTAATATAATTCATGTTAAATCATGCAGATACTGTTAGAGAATCTGGTTAGAAATCTATTTTGGATTTAATGACTGATGGGAATTTACATCATAATATGGTCTGCTTATGGTACTGATGACCAGGATTATGCAGGGAGTGATACATAATTTAGGACTTAAGCAGAAACTATCAATAATAGCAAATGTCTTAGGGTCATAACGCTACTTTTTAAGATATACGTTGATGCCAATCTGTGGAATATGAATGGAAACTCTAAGAAATGAGAAGATTTAGATAAACAATGAACCAAAGGATACAGTGAAATGCTCTCTTAAGAATGACTTTGTAGCAAGGATATTTAGAGAAAATCTAGCAGTATGAATGTTTATAAATGCTTTCATGTGAATATCAAAGTTTAACATAGGAAAAAAAAAAAATTAAGCAAATTATTTTATTTCTATGATTTGTGAAGATTTTTACTTTAGCAGCTATCTTGTTCAGCATGAACAGAGATTACTTGTTGCATGTTAAACCGAGCGTTTATCTGTTTTAATTCGTTTAGTGGAGGCTGGTGCTTGGTTTTCTTCAATTTAGCTTCTCTCTACACCCTTTGACTGATGGATACCTTCTTTGGTTCAACATTCTTTGTCGCTATCGATATGGTTGCAATCAAATCCTCTTAGGAACAATGAAGTTTACACATGCTTTTAGGTTCCATCGTTGCCAAATCTCATAAAGAAGTTCACAACAATCTCTTCCTGAGAACTCCATCATCCATGGCTTGTATAGAAGTATTAATTTTAGGTGTAACTAGTATAGCCATTTTTACTTGGGTCGCAGTATCTTATTTCTTTTGTTTTGGACATCTTTTTTTGGTCTGAGAAACTTAGGCAATGGCTCAACGATTTCGTGCGTGTGTCTGCTCCTATGAATCTGTAGAGAAGGAAATATTGGAACAGTTAATCATTTTTACATTAGAGCTGTCTAGCTTCCCGAAGACCATAACAACTTTGATCATGTGCAGGCGGTCTTAAACTTTTTGCGCCCCGGTGCTAAATTTTTATCAAACGCTTAATATTTACTAGAATTTTGTATTAAGAAAATATAAAGAGAAATGAATGAATGGTAAGGTTGTGAATTTGAGTGGTTGAATATCTAAATTACATATGCACTCAATGTAGTGAAAATGTGTAAATTGATCTTATTACATTATATTAATTTTTCTTTTCAATTTAAGCTAATATCTATATTTGACTAAGCACGTCTTATATTTTGGGGCCCTTATAATTTTGAGGCCCTGTGCGGAATGGCTACTTGCACACCCTCATCTACCCCATGTGTGCAGGTCCGTTGAAGCACATCTAGTTTACTTGTAAAGCTAACATATAAATTCTTCTGCAGATAGCTTTGCTCAAGAACTCATGCAAACTTGCTCTAAAGGAATTGAAACATTGGATGGCGCCAGAAAAGGTAGAGCTTTTCTCCACCCCCCACCACCTCTGTCCTCTATAGAAGTTTCCTCACTATTTTTACTTCCTTTTCATTGAATGACGTAATTGTCTTTTGGGAATATAATCACATATCTTGTTTTATTGCAGGTGAAGACCTCATTGACCACTTTTCCTTCATCAGCTGAGATAATGCCAGAACCGCTTGGTGTTGTATTGATAATTTCAGCATGGAATTATCCTTTCTGTGAGTTTACATCTGAGAATGTCTATATGTTACTTTCTCCGCTCTTGAATCTGAAATATTAAGTTTCACTCTTCTCTCTTTTCTAGTGTTGTCTCTTGATCCACTTGTTGGAGCTATTGCTGCTGGTAATGCTGTGGTCTTAAAACCATCAGAAATTGCTCCAGCCACATCCGCGTTGATGGCGAAGCTAGTTGCAGCATATTTGGATAGCTCTTCCATAAAAGTTATTGAGGGGGCGGTGGCTGAAACAACTGCTCTGCTAGAGCAGAAGTGGGACAAAATATTTTACACAGGTTCTTACCCATCGATCATTTGTTGGCTTTCCCTGTTTCTGGAATATTAGATTTTGAATCACGAATTTATGGTGTACCAGTAAAATATTCAGTAGTTCTCTAAAATGCCCCAAGTGGAAATATTTGAAAATTTTGACAATTTTGTTGATGTCAAGCAACACATGGAATGTGCTTTCTAACTCTAGTAGAAACATTTAACAAAATATTCAGTTATTCCTTTAATTGTACGTATTAATGGACATTTTATGGATGGGTTCTGCTCTAATGTTGTTTGAATTAAACATAAATGTAACTGATGGTTTAGATACAAAAAACATGATTCCTCTTTGATGCTCTTAGCTGAGTCCCAAACAAACAAATACAAAAGACATGGTTTAACAATGAGATGGGAGCCTTGCAGTTAGTAAAGGTTGAATACAGAAATAAGTGTAACGGGAGAAGATTGATTTTGAGAAATTTGTCTGTTCAAGAGAGTTATAATTGCTTTTCATGCACATTTGTGCATATGAGCCCTCACTACTTCCTTTCTAGAGCACATATATACTTAAAGTCAATACTGGAAGTCTTTGTGTGTGTGTGTGTGTGGAATGACGTATTCTTACTTGGTGGATAAAAGTTTCTGCATTCCTTTGGGAGAAGGTGATTATTAGTTGCAATATAGCACCCAGAAGTCCTAGCAGGATTTTTTTGCAATCCACGGACTCGTGCCTTTGGAAGAACTTGGAAGCATATGTTACATACAGCTTCATTTGTTTGCTTACTGTTTGGAATCTCTGGGTGCAGTTTCACTTTGGAATCGTAGAACCTTAAACAATCTATTTGGTAGCAGGTCATGGTTATGAACTGATTTTAGTTGGGTCTTGCTAGAGAAGCTATGTCAAGTTGATCTTTTGTATCTTAAGGGTATTGGGATTTCGTGCAAATCTCAATTTTATGTGGTGAAAGGGTTGGGATTTAGAGCTTGTTTAGATGTGTCAGTTGTGGTTGACAAAAACTTCTTATGTGTCTTTGCTTTGTAAATCAAATAGGCTGTGTTGTTTCTAATATTGTATTGATGTTTCTGTATTTCAACATACCAAATGATGGTCTAGAAAGAACATAAGGGTCTGTTAACTGTTGCTAAATGTTTGAAATTGCATGTTCTTTTGTTGAATAAACAATTCTCGACAATGCAGGGAATTCAAGAGTGGCACGTATTGTGATGGCTGCAGCATCAAAGCACCTGACACCAGTTCTTTTGGAGCTAGGAGGGAAGTCTCCAGTTGTGATTGATGAAGGCATCAATTTACAGGTGAAGGTCTCCCTTATCTCACTTTCTATGCTTTTGATCTCAACCAGCATTAAGTTTATGCTCTGTTCATTAGGTTTTTAAGTCTTTTGTTCATCTGAAATAAATTTATCTTCTTCTTCAAGATTGCTACCAGGAGGATAATTGCAGGCAAGTGGGGTTGTAATAATGGACAAGCATGCATTTCTCCTGATTACATCATAACCACAAAGGATAATGCTCCAAAGCTGGTAACATTGATTGCTATTTGCACTTCTTTTCTTTTCCTTCCATTTACACACTGTTTGTTCATCTAGTCTTTTACTCTTTGTTTTTATCTTCCAGGTGGATAGCCTAAAAAAGGAGCTAGAACATTTTTATGGAAAGCAGCCGTTGGAATCAAAAGACTTGTCTCGAATAGTGAATTCCACCCATTTTGCTCGTCTGACTAAACTACTGGATGAGGATAAGGTTTCTGGTAAGATTGTCCATGGAGGTGAAAGAGACGAAACAAACCTGTGAGTTGTACTGAGTATCTGCTCATTCTTCTTTTTCGGTTCTTATTTGTTAGATGGTTGTAGTGTGCTTTTTAGCTATAAATGGTTCCTCCCTCAATGGCAGGAGAATTGCTCCCACTATCTTGCTGGATGTTCCACTAGACTCTATGGTAATGAATGAGGAGATTTTTGGTCCCTTGCTTCCCATTGTCATGGTAAAAACCTAAACTTTTACACAGTTTTCTTTGAGGCTTTGGTGTTCATTTGGGTTGCAATTAGAAGCATGGATAAAAAAAAATTTATCCCTGAACTAAAATTCTCCTATGAAATCTGTGCATTAGTTTCTATCGTAATTAGGTAAAAGTAACTGCAAAATACTGATGCTTTGTGAATGAAAATAGAGATCAAGTACTATGCTTTTCAGCCTTTCCTGATTTCTTATGCATGAAATTCTGAGGTATTGTATCATTATTGATTCTTTCTTTTGGTTTGGAACAGGTCAACAAGATTGAAGAGAGTTTCGATTTGATAAACTCAAGAACAAAGCCACTTGCTGCTTATCTGTTTACCAATAAAAAGAAACTCAAGGAGCAGTTCGTGATGTCCGTCTCTGCTGGTGGTTTAGTTGTCAATGACACTACTGTTCATGTAACTATCCTTTCTTTCTTATTTATAGAAGCTAGCTGCATTCATAACGCATATTTACAACTCTTAGATATCTGAACGGCACATTAAAAGCTCTACATGATAAAATACTAATCAGTGATTCTGGTTGATGTAGGAGTTATGATGGTTCATATGCATACACTATAATGTAATTTATACATATATCCTCATATATTGTCATATGTGGTCTAGTATTTTTCTTTTAGGTTCATCTCGTCTCATTATCATACCTGGTACAGTAAAACCTCTATATATCATACCTGCAACAGTAAAACCTTTATATAGGAATACACTTGGGACCGGACTATTTGTATAACAATTGGGAGGTTATTACCAAGTTGGGACCGAGTTTTTTTATAACAAAATAGAGGTTATTCCTATATAGAGTATTCCTATATAGAGGTTTTACTGTAGTATATCAACCATGTGTTTTATTTAGTGATGAGTAAATTAGCTGTACTAAGAATCTCTCCGGACAAGCACGGTGTCTGTCTTTCATGTTTTTGAATCAAAAGCTGCTTTTAGTCGAATATAGTTGTACCCCGTCCCAGTTTTATATAACATATGCTTCTGCTGCAACAAATAAGTCGCATATTCTATGTATGTATTTTAACATTATGTTCATCGACAATGCAGCTAGCAGTTCATACTTTACCATTCGGAGGTGTTGGAGAAAGTGGAATGGGTGCATACCATGGCAAATTTTCTTTCGACGCTTTTAGCCATAAGAAGGCGGTCCTGTATCGAGGTCTCGGTAGCGATGCAGCCGTAAGGTATCCACCATATACTACTGGGAAGATAAGATTGATGAAAGCTCTTATTGGTGGTGGAATTTGGAATATAATTCGTGCTCTGTTCCGTTTGGGTAAGCCTTGAGAAGATATTGCTCTTTTTCTTTAGAATACACATGCCTTAAACCTACTGAATCTGTGTAAAAATCATTGTTCTTTGGCCAATTTAAACTGGATGAAGATTTGATCAGTTGTGAAAATGAAATTAGATATTGTATCTTCGTTTGTGATAACTTTTGTTCAGAAATATGAGTTCATTACTAATAAAAATAATTCTTCTTTAGGATGTCTGATACTAAATAAAATATACTTGTCTTCTTTACACATACTTGCTCATTGATATATAATAGTAATTATTTGTTTCCCTGCAATTTCACAGAAAAGATTACACCAGAGTTCGTTGATGTTTTTTAGTTTCTCCCGCGTTTAACTCATCCCGTCTTACATGCATGTGGTTTCATCTCGCTTTTACCTATTATCTTTAAGTTTTAGGGTCAAATAGCTCATTGACAATGACTACACTAAGTGGTCGGGTTTCAAATCCCGACAACTCTATTTGTTAATGGAATTTTAACACATAGTAAGATAAGTTTTTGTAGTACATACTTCAAGTTCAAGGATATTCACTCATCTGAATGTATAAAGATAATAATGAAAATTATTTTAAGTTTTATTTATCAGCTTAAATTTAAATTTTAGATTCAATGGTTCTTGAGAAGATGGACTAGTTCTGGTTCGAGAATATTGGATATTATCAGCATTGCAGTTGCTCTGTAATATCATATTTATATTGGACAATATCCACTCGCGATACAAAAAAAAAAAAAAAAAGAATTAAGACTCAAAATGACGTTAGAATCAAGACTCAAAAAGACAATTAAGTTAGTAGGTATTAATTGAGTTGTTTCAAAATTTTACCGAACACTTTTTGGTAATTCTGGAAAATAGAAACAAATTGTCACTTAATCCAAATCAAATTTTTATTATTAACTCTGCCTTTAAATTAGTAATATTTGGTAAATTAGTTTAAACTAATTGTATTTAGATTAATTTATCAAATATTTTTAACTGGAGAACTAAGTTGATAATTAAAATTTAATTTGAGCTAAATTGATTTGTCTATTAAGGGTTATTTTCACCCTTAGTTCGTGATAAAACTCAACTTGATGGGCCTTTTCTTCTCTGTTTCCAAGTTTAAAATTAAACAAACAACCCAGAAAACAGTGCATTAACGAAATTTCTGATGGAGTTCTAATTCGTTGAGCAAAACATTTTCATACATTACTAGAATCTTTAAAAATTTCCGCCAAGCATTTGGTGGGATACAAATATAAGATCAAAGATCTATCAACAATTACTATATATGTATTGTAGAGGTTCTAAACAACATATTTTACAAGTGTCAGAAAAAAGAAGAAAAATTCAACCAGAATCTTCCAAAATACTAACCAAATCCAACCGTTGATCTTCTGTCAATTCAGAAGGAAACTCAACCAAGAAGTTGACTCTAAGATCACCTCTTTTTCCATGGTCTTTAGTGTTAGGCATACCCTGTCCTTGAATAAGTTTATGATATCCAGGGTAAATGATAATATCATCAAACATGAGAGAGAAGTTGTTTCCACCCAATAAAGGAATGGAAATTTCAGAAGCAGTTAGAGCTTTGATTAATGGGATTTCAATTGTTAATTCCAAATTATCACCTTCTCTTCGGAACAAAGAATGCTTTTTCTCAGCAATTATAAATGTTATATCTGCTGGTAGACTTCCTGGTCTCTCGTTTCCCATCCCTTCAAATGTTACTTTTGTTCCTTTTTTCCATCCTGGCTTCACATTTATCGTTAGCATTTCCTCTTCCTGAATTATTTGTCTGCACTCAACCAGTGAATAGAATAGAGTTGTCAATTTCTAACATAACAACACGATTTACAGAGGTAGTTCGTTTGACTCGACCCGCAATTATCATTTTTGTGTCAGTTATATCACATATAATAACGTGGAATATATAAATCACCTAACATGATTATAATATGATAACCCCTTTTGACATCCTAGCAATGAATATAGGCTTAATACATCATTTGCCTTCTGAACTTGTCCAAAAAATTTGATTGGCCACCTGAACTTTCAAAGTGTCCCGATAGCCCCCTTGAACTTGAATAAAATATTCAGTTAGCCCCCTGAACTTGCAAAAAAATGTAATCAATTTGATCACTCGGTTGCAAAAAAAAAATATGTTAAATGCGGAAGATGTATTGCACGAGTCTTACAAAAAGTAAAACGACCAAAATCAGGATATACGGTTTTAATATTAGAGAAGACAAATTTTATAGTTAAATAAGTAATAACTTCATTTTTAATCTATTTTTGAATTATGTAATAATATTTTAAGATGCGTGGAATACATCTTCCGCATTTAACTAACTTTTTTGCGACCGAATGATCAATTGATTACATTTTTTGCAAGTTCAGGGGGCTCACTGAACATTTTATGCAAGTTCAAGGGGCTATCGGGACACTTTGAAAGTTCAGGGGCCAATCAAGCTTTTTGGACAAGTTTAGAGGGCAAATGATGTATTAAACCATGAATATATTATTGACACTTATCGTCGGTATTTCATCTTCCTCAATTATTCGTATGCATCCAACCATCGGATAGAGTTGTCACGTTTGACTTGAGCAGTTTGATATAATTACCATTTTTATGTATTTATATCATATATAATAACGTGGAATATATAAATCACACAACATAATAACTCATTTTGACACCTATCAATGAATATATCATGGCCTGACATTATCATCCAATTTCTATTTATCTATCAACAAATCAATAATTATTGACACTTATAACAGTCAATCATATTTGGTGCCTCACGTATAACAATCAATCACATTTGATCTAAATTAGATGAAAATTAGCATGTATGTAAGAAGACTCATTAAATTGGGCAAGAGATAATTACTAATTGGAACTGTTCTCCAAAATTGTAGAAGGGAAGAAACAAGTGATTTTCAAGTATGAAATATTATGTGAAAATTGAGGCAACTATGCAGATTGACACAACACAATCCCATTAGAAATCATAGTACATAAACATCTAACAGATCTCCTTACATACGTACTAATTTCCGTTTAAAATATAAATTAGACCAAGTGTAAGCAATTGCAATATGCCAGAGGCCGAATGTCACAAAATAACAGGTTAAGGAAAAAACACAAACATTTTTTATAGGTCAGAGTTGTCACAAAAGCTTAAAGCACTATAGACGTCTGACCTATCCAAAATGTTACTCATTACTCCCTTAATAAATTATTTGGTAACATTTGCCCTCTAAGCTATTCAAAATGTTTAAATATTGGTTTTTGGCTCCTGACCTGTTATTTGGTATTTGTTCCCTCATTTCTTAAAATTGGTGAAATTTCAATCAATATGGATATCATCCACATTGATTGAGATTACCAGTTCTGATAGAGCAAATGTTACTAAATAATAGATAACGAGATAC